>NC_080573.1:40125000-50125000 GCF_029962835.1 Magnolia sinica | reverse complement strand
TTACATTCTGCAAAAATACTTGCCTGAAAACTCTGCAAGATGATCTGTATATGCTACATTGACGAAAGGCTCATGGTCTCAAGATGATCAAAGCTAGTTCATATGCATTTCCTGAAGAACGTTGTGTTCACATGTAAATAAAATTTCCAACGTTTGATTTGTAACTTACAAGAAATGTCATTTCCCTTTCCCTCACATTTCTTGAAAAAAGAAATGCCCCTTTTCATTTCCTTCCCATGCTTAAGAAACTTAATTTCCAAAGAAATTGGCAAGGAGAGAAAGTGACCCCCCTCTCTCTACGAAGTGCCCCCACATCATAGCCACATGTACTGTTGACCATCTTCAAGTGCCCCAATATGCAAACTGTCCACTTCAAGTGCCCAACAAGTGCCCATGTGCCACATGTGCAACCTTGTCCACCATCTATCTCCAAACGCATGCATGTTCCAATGTGCGACATATGCATCATAAGCCACCATCCATGTTCAAGTGCATAAATGTGCCAATGCGCCATATGTGCCACATGCATCCATCTTAAAGTGCCATACATGTGCCAATGTGCCACATATACCACCATCCACCTTCAAGTGCCCCATCTGTCAATGTGTCCCACGCCCTAGTGTGCCACATGTGCCACCATCATCATCAAGCGCCACAACCTATGCTAATGTGCCCTGTGGTACTGTGCCAATACATGTGTTGTCATCCATCTTCAATTGCTCCACATGTACCAGTGTGCCAAAGTGCGACATGTGCAACATGTGCCACCAAGCATCTTCAAGCACCCTCATGTGCAACACGTTCAACTGTCCATCTTTAAGAAGCCCACATATGACAATGTGATATATGCCACAATCTTCCATGCCACATGTGCCACCTTAGTAACTTACATCTTCAAGTAATATTTTCACGAAAATTTACTTTCTTGCGAACGGATTTGGAAATGGAGGAAAAGTTTTCAAGAAAATCTTATTGAAGAACAATTAAGGGAAACAACTTCTCCTTCCAATAGTTTCTTGTAAATAGTATTTTTCAAGAAACATCCTTTCATCCATTTTTCCTATGATTCCAAACAGGCCCTAAAGAAAATTTGAAACAAGCATAATGGAAAACCCATCCTAAATAGATAATTGAACAAACTGTGAAGTGCAGCAGCAACATATTTGATGAGGGAGTGAGGAAGTTTTTTTTCATAACATTGGCAAGTATAAATGGCATGGAAGTAGGAGCGGGGGCAGGAGTCTAAAGCGTGATTTGAAGTGGGAGCAACACCCGGTTAGAAGGATCATGCAACTAAGTCCTAATATTCCTTTTAAAAAGGAAACAAGAATCCTAAAATTCCCAACAAGCAAATTTCTACTCAAAGGCTCACTCCCCTGTTTGTTCTTATATATTGTACAATGTTTTAAATAGCTAAGTTACGTACTGTGTAGCTTACACTGCGTACCGTAGGTTAGCCCCAACACCACATAGCTTGTCAAAATAGCTGAAGTTGCATGTAGCCTACGCTACACAATAATTTGCATACACTCCACGCTACACTCTATGTAGCTCACATTGCAAGTTATTTTTCGCTACAACATTAAAATCAATTAATGTTTTCAGTGATTTGTTACATTTTTCTATTTTCGATAAAAAATTACTAAACCTTTTCAATGCTTTTAGTAAAATAATACAAGTAACAGTATTAAATCAGCCTCATTGCTCTTTCTTTACCTTTATACTTAATCATTGCCTTTTCCTATTACTTTAGGTTGCCTTTAATTGCACCAAGTATCATGAAATTTTGTTAAATTTCATTATAATCAGTCTAATTTGGTGCAAAATCTCATGAATTGGTGCAACCAACGGCAACTTTAATTAAAAATCTACGTGTAGCTTATGCCACATGCTACTAGCTTACGCCTCACACTTCAAAGGGGTGAACACTTTGCTGCATGCTATTTGCTATTTAACACACTGATATTGTAAATAGGGGAGCCACTGGAGGTGGTGCCATGATGAAATTGCCCGATGCACAATCATTCGGACCCCTTCTCTCCTCCATCAATGCCTATTCGTAAGCTAAAAACCACTACAAGAAAAAGGGGTTTTAGCCTCGGTTCAAAACTGTAGCTAAATAGGTTAAAAACTGAGGCTAAAGCCTTTAGCCTCAGTTTTGCCTCGGTTATCCAAACCGGGGTTGAAACCCCGGTGGCTAAAGGCTTTAGCCTCAATTTTAGCAACCGAGGCTAAATTGACTTTTATAGCCTCAGTTCTTCAAGTGAGGCTAAAATCCTTTTTAGCTTCAATTTTCTCGAAATGAGGCCAAATCAAAATTTTAGCCTCCATTATTTTCAACTGAGACTAAATCCAAATTTTAACCTCAATTGCCTCCAACCGAAGCTAAATCTATTTTTAACCTCGGTTCTCAACAACCGAGGCTAAAGCCTTTAGCCATAGGAGTTATAGTCTCAGTTTAGGTAACTAAGGCAAAACTGAGATTAAAGATAGATTTAGCCTTTGTTGACATCAATTGAGGCTAAAATCAATTTCTAACATCATTTATCAATAATCGAGCCTAAATCATTTATTTTAACCCATTCATAAACCTATGCATATTCAATGGCCATTGATCAAATGGCTTGCATTTTTGTTCTCATAAGGTAACAACTCATGGAGAAAAATATGAGAATCACACCGACTTTTCAAATTGAAATTTTAGTTTCTATTTGGAATAGAAATCTGGAAAAAAAAAGAAAAGAAAAAGAATTCAACAACTGAAGCTTTGATCAACCGTCATCACTAGATTCTACTTCAGATTGCTAGATCTTGACTGCAACAACTGAAGCCTCTGGTCCATCTCAGAGAAATCAACCAACATGATGGAGCTGTAGTTGGGAGAGATCTGGTGCGTCATCGGCAGTGGAAGCTTTCCTCTGCCAACAGCCATAATCACAGGATCGATGAATTCAACATCAACATAGCAGCTATTTCCAGCAACTTATTGTTGCAGATTCAAATTAGCTAACTACCAAGGAACGATACTGTGCAGCTGAACCTGCCACAAGAAGGAATATAAGCATCCACAACAATCAGAAAAAAGATCTTACCAGCAAGAAAATAAAAAAGGAAAATAAAAAATAGATGGTAGCAAAACTGCAAGAATTTGAGCCAGTAGATCAATGGTAGACAGGGTGCATTTCAACATTGAGGTCTCAGATTTGAACCTTGCTTACCTGCCAATCAACAAAAACAAAAGAAAAGAAAAAGATTTTAAAAAAATAACTTGAAACTGCCAATGACATATCCATGATTTGGATCACTGAAACATGGGTATCAGTTGCACAAAGTGAAACCTGGAGTATACTACATATCCTGTGGTTGTTGATAGTCCAGGTCCTCTGTGATCGTACCCTTAATTTGTATCCAACCGATTGTTCTAACCAAAAAGCAAAAAATCATCATCATAGTCCTGTGACTCCTGTCCCACAATTTAAAGCTGGCTAGAGGTTGGTATTGAAATCCCTTCATCCAAGTTTTTTTATTTTTTATTTTTTTAATTTTTTTTAAAGGCAACAGATGTATAAATGGATTCCAAGGAAAGGAAAACATACACAAACATATTAGCTGGGTACAGATTGGTATTGAGAATCCTCCGAAACCTACTCTGTTGATCACTGACAATATCAAAACTGCCCTTCATCCATCAAAGATTGAGGAAATCAAGACAAAAACTGTTTTTCTCTTTTATCTTTGTTTGACCACTAAAGGTTTGGTTTGAGGAAAAAAAAAAAAACAACTTTTGGTTTCCGAGAGGTGCCTTTTATTAGAAAATGGTTTAGGGATGGTCTTTTGTAACTATAGAGATCTTTGAATGGTTGTCTTTAGGTATAGAGCGTGACCTCCTATGACTACATCTCAAAGTGGATGATCTTGGATGTGTTACATGTCGGCATGTAGAAGACAGGTTTTTGGCGCTTAAAGATGGACCAATTGGAAACAGCATTGCTCTTTATAAGGAACTCACAAAAAAGGAGAAGTTTGTACAGGAAATGTACCTTTCTGTTCTTGAGTGATTTATTTTCTGATTCAGCTTTTGCACGCAACTGCCGACGCCGCAAGATACCGTGATATTGCTTTGCATTGACATACACAGGCTCTTCAATTGCATCTGATGGCAATGGCACCCCAGCTTGCTGCATCCCGAACAAATGAGGGGGGATCTGAAACCAGTCATGAGTGAAGAAACACCAAATTCATATTAAAAACAAAGCACCAATTTCATGATCAATGGCACACGTCTGTATAGGTCTAGAACTGGAGGAAATGACAGAAAATAATATTAAAACATGGCATTGTAGATGAGTGACGTACTGGAGCTTGTCCACCGTAAGCTGCCATCATGCCGGCATAATAGGGATGTGGATACGCATATGCTGTTTGAGCCTGCAAACAAAGTTATATTTCCAATAATGTAGTCCAAACAACAACATCTTTGATTATATAAATCTCCGGTTCTCACATTAATATATGGATAGCTAATATTAAGACCATTTCCCACATTTTTTTTTCTTGTAGAACTTCTAAATCGATGCACAGTTTAGAACCAGAATGAATTAACTTCTAAAAGATTGAATACAACTTCCATAATCCAAATTTATGCCAACTACAAAAATCATCTCAGAACTAACCAATCCGATGGTGCGAGTTTCTAAGGGCCTGTTTGGATATGCTGGAATATCGTTTGTTATTTGTAAATTACTTGTAAACGCCATTTCCATTTCCCTCCAATTCCTGGAAAGTGCACCATTTTCATTTCCTTGCTCATACTTACGAAACATAATTTCCATGAAATTGGGGAAAAGGAGAGGAAACAACCCTTTCCACAAACTTCCCCATAGCCACGTGTGCCAACAGCCATCTCCAAGTGCCCACGTTTGCAACTGTCCATTTCTTATGTGCCAATGTGCCACACATGCAACATGTACCACCATCCATCTTAAAGCATTGTGCATTTGCAATGTGCCACATGTGCAACAACCCATCTTGTTGCTAATGGCGGTAGTTCACAGTTGATGCATGTGGTGATAGGTACTTCTATAGATACAGAAATTAAATGACCAACTTTATAGAAGCGAAGACTTGAATGAGGTAGCATCTCTATATGGAGAGTAGAGAGGATTAACACACCTTATTTGCTAGCTGTACAAGGCACTTCTCTAGAGAAGAATGCAGAGCAACCCTTTGCTCATTTATGGCATCTCCCAATTTTGGTAATCCAACGGAGCACAGGAAGCATTTGCCCAAGTATCTCATCAGGTCATTTATTGCACCAACTATAGCTACCATATCGAAAAAGAACAAAGTCTTTTGGAGTTCGTTTCAAAATGAGATCCCGCACACAGCCTCCAACAAGGTAAACGTCATATCCTGCACCAAAAGCCTTTAGAATTGCAAGGAGGATGATATGAAGATACTACAGACACTGAAGTCAATGATTCAGAAAATCAAAACACAATGAAAGACTAAATTCAAACCCGATGCCTTATCAAGAAACAACATGGACTTGAAGAGTTTTTTATTTGAAACAACATATATTTATATCATTCAGAACAATTAAAAGAAATTTAAATTCATTGCTACCCAATTCACTAGTACACTTGTTGGAAGAGCCTCTTTTTCTGGAAGAGCCCAATATGTCAGCATATGCATAATTACCTGTCTTTGATTAACGTATCCATGTGCAAAACCCAACATATCCAAGGATTTGAAATCCTCCTTTTAATACTCTAGCTGCATTTGGCACTTGGTACTCAGGCACTCAGCATTCTGCATGTGGCATATGTTAGCTCAAAGAAAAGGGGAAAAAACCAACATAAAAGGAAGCCATGATAAGTCACGTTAGAAACACATTCCCATTTTCAATCATTACATTCTCATGAAGTATGGTATATTTCAGGAGAAGAGGTGCGAATGCATACCCAACAGGCAGAGGTATCGAAACAGGACCTGAGAATTCTCCGGGCCCTGCTATTTTCAGGTTAGAACCAAACAGTATATTGCACTGGGTCAAGAATGAGACAGTGCAGAAAGGCCGGACGAAATAGAAGGCATATATCAAACCAATTCAAGGCAGCACAAGGAGCAAGTTAGCAGCATAGTTTAAAAACCAACTGAAGACTCACTCAGATGAGACTTTAGATGCTCAACTTGGCATTTAATAATTATGCTATAATAGTGTTGCCAAAAAAAAAAAAAAACTGTATTTATAATATAAAATTAGCATTTACAAACAAAACACTAACATGCAGTGCACTAGTTTGAACTTCACGCTCTCTCAGTATGAGTTTAAGGGATTAAACCAACCCCCCCTAAATTCCATTATTTTGAAATTTTGGATTCAAACAATGTGGCCTCTCATTTCCCTTCCCCTCCTTGATTGTCAATCGTTTTGTTTACCAGACAAATGTTTGGCAAGCCAGCCAATCATTTGATCTTAAACAGAGGCAAGTTGTTTTACTTAATGCAAACAGTATCACAGTAGGCTCAAGTTCTCCACCATGGTTTCAAGACCCAGAGACTCAGAACGACTCATTCAACCCTTAATGCACGTACCAGAAACAAATGATAGATACCCAAATCTTGTCAATTTCTAGTTTCAACAATCTTACATTCAAGTACACACAAACTACCATTTCAGTATGTGGTTGATCCTGGACCTAGACACATTTGCTTATATCCTCAAAAGTATATGTAAGCTTTTATTCAAACTCAACACAATATCTAAAAACATCCCTTTGAATATGACAAAATGAGATGTACATCAGAGAAAATAAACTGCAGATCCATGTGAGAAATTTCCAAAAAGACCCATAAATAACAAACAAACTATTCGAGAATAAGCAGCAAAACCATACGTACCTCGAAGCTGCCCCTCCCGCCCCATCTGCTGAAGGTTGTAAACATAATTGACAATCTTCTTTTGTTCAACTTCACTAAAAACACAGGTGTGAAGCTCAAGCCCCTGCAGAGTGTTAACTGGCTTCCCATTTATCCTCTCAATGAAAATAAAATCCTTTTTCCTTCTAACTTGTGAAAAACGAATCTGTTCCCTCTCTTCTCTTGTCAAACTGGATCCATTTTGCACTTCCGAATGATGAGCTAATTGACTGTCTGCTGATGATCCCTCACTGAAATCATCTCCAAGATATTGTTCAGAAACCGAATATTGGCTGCTTGCAGCAGGTGAGAAATTGCGGGTATGCCTCCACCTTGTAGACGACTCAGAATTTGGAGTTCTTGTTGAGCTTCCTTGGGAGTTCACCTTATAACCATTAGTTGATGAAATGGATCTTTTATCAGGAGAAGACCAGTCCGAGTCTACGGAACAAAAATCCGCCGAACTCTCAGCATTATCATTTGATAATTCCAGTTCACTGATTTTTCCTATGACAAATCAAAGGTAAAATAGGATTGATTAATGCCAATTCAGATGCAGCAAAATTCAGATAAAATCAAACAATTATTTAATCAAAACTAATTGAGAAATATTATGCATGACTTGGGTGTCCCCTAAACAAAAATAATAGATGGTCTAAAGAAACTTTACAAAAGTCAGCACACCCAACATTCGCACTTGGCCTGCCTCATAAGTTGGCAGGCCTGATTTCTGCACCAGGTCATCCGCATGGTAAGGCCCACATCATGCATGGTTCAGATATCCCACAAATGGGCCATGTTGGCACATATGCCATGTGAAAAGGTCTGTGTGGACTGTGGAGAGGGGTGTGCAGGGATAGCAAATCTCCATGGACACAAGTCTTAACACAGAAGAGGAATAATAGGATCTTTCTCATCAGCAAAGATGCAGTTTGCTGACATGCATGATCATGTAAATATGGGACAATAGTTAGGTGATGAAGGCCATTGATCTAATAGGCCTCACCTTCGATTCAGAATTTCCAGAAAATGCCCAGATTTTGAAGATTTCAAACCCTTTAATTTTTTTTATTTTTTTTAAAAATTGAACCATTGTTGTACTTCTTCACAATGCCTATTTGGAAGTATGGAGCTCCTCCAAATATTCCAGAATTTGCCTGGCTAGCAGGGCGATATGGTATTCTCACTACAGAAAATCTTCGAAAGAGGTCAATGATCCTCCCTAATGTGTGCTTATTGCGTATGGATGCCGAGGAGTCAATTGACCATTTGTTCATCCATTGCTCTTTTGCAAAGGTGGTGTGGTCTGCTATTCTTCAATCCACAAGCATCTGTTGTGGTATGCCTATCTCTATCAAGGCCCAATTCAGTATTTTGCAAGACTTAGGTGGTGGATCTCTCAGTCACCCTACATGGAGATTGGCCCTGTTTGCAAGTGTTTGGTCACTTTGGTTGGAAAGAAACAACTGTTGCTTCTACAATCAGTGTCGTTCACTTGGTAGTGTCTTAACTTAGGTCTTTTTGTATATTTTAAAGTGTCAACCTGAGCTCCAGGTTTGGGTGTCTTGTTGGGGGGTTGCTCTATATTTTCTTTTTTCTTGGTTTTCTTCTTTTCTGTTTTTGTTTCCACCCTATTTCTACTTTTTGTTGTTTTGCTCTTTTTGGCCCTAATAAGTTTGTTGCATCCTTCAAAAAAAAAAAATTTATATGGATTTTAACCACAAATCAGGAAGTCCTCGTCACCCATCCATGTTAGGGACAATTAAATCAATGGTTGGATGCTAGATATATGGCCCCACATGTACGGGAACCCTGTAGGCCAGTGGACATCAGCAAGCGGTATATTTGGCGATGAGTAAAACACTGCAATTCTACCATAGAGAATCCAACACTTCCTGGTAGCAACTGTTTTCACACCTTCTCCCTTTGACACAAGAACTCTTTTTTCAACCTCCTGTAATTCACCAGTACCCCTCCAACCTGGTTTCTACTTCTGATGGTACAATCTAACATTCGAAAACTAGAGAACCATTTGGTTATGGACTGCGGTTGATTTTATTGGCATTCATCCATTGGAATTCAGTTAGATTTACCAAAGCAAATATATTGGCATCAAGAAAACCCAATAACTTAAACATTCAAGAGTGAAATAAAATCATACAAATAGCAGAAATTCAAATGGATATTCCCAAATTACTCACAATCTGCAGCTTGATTGTCTTCCCATCAAGCTCGACAGTCCTAATGTTCTGAAGATTAGACAAATAATACAAAAATAAATCACATCACCAAAATGTGTCTGTATCGTGTATATTTATGCATGGCATGAGTTGGGTAGGTGTGTTTGTATGTATAGATAGATAGATATGGAAACAGACAAAAATAATACAAAAATAAAACATATCACCAAAAAACAGAGTCAAAACAGTAAGGAAATGGAAGATTTCAATTTGCAGAGCAGCACAACAACTAGAAATTTGGCACAACTCTAGGAAGAAAACCGGGGAAAAAAACAGCTGGGAAGATAGATAAATCTAAGATCTACAATGTTAATTAAAAATAGATCACTCCTGTCATGCTACGGCTAGTTATCCACAACCGCTCCCAAATGCAAAATTATCTAAATTGAAGATGAATCACATCCATCTCCAATGAGGATTATTTTCTGCTAGCAGAGGGAAGTGGTATGCAAGAAGTGCATGCTCCTAAAAAACATAATACATAACAGATCTTTCTCTATTCTCCTAATCTGATCAAATTTGAGATCGAGAGAAAAGGAGCGGAAGGAGCGAAATGAAAAGAATTAAGCTTACCTTGAACTGATTTGGATCTGGATCTGAATCTGAATGATAAGGAGGTCTTCTAGCAGCTCTCCTTCTTCCAATCGAGAGAGAGAGAGAGAGAGAGAGAGAGAGAGAGAGAGAGAGAGAGAGAGAGAGAATGGATTTGGATCTAGATCTGAATGATAAGGTCTTCTAGCAGCTTGAAAACTTGCGAAAAGAATCAAAATCTGCAAACAAGGAAATCATAAAGGTCTTCTTTATGGGAATCTGACAGAATTCCACAAAAAACAAAGGAAAAATCTCTACATTCCTCTCTAAACCAGATGATCTAGGGTTCTCGATCGAGAAAAAACAGAAAACAGCAAAGAAATTCCAAAAAAATCACGAAAAATGAAATTGAGAGCTAGAACATCCGATCTTCGACGAGATTTAACGAGAAAATGCGGGAACAAGAGCAATACCGACCTGCACGTCTGATAAACGAGAATTCCGAAGCTCCTTTTGCCATCAATCGACGAAATGGTTGGAACTGAAGAAAGAAATGGCGATTTCCGAGCAAAAATCAAGAGAAATGAGGGTTTTATGAGACTTGCTTGGACTCGCTAAGAGATCTTTTGGCCGAAAAGCCAGTGGGAGGAATGGGGGCTTGCTTTTGTAGCTGGACTTTACCGAAAATAACGAAAATGCCACTATAACTCTAGAAAGTCGAAATTACCCTTGCTACTTTGTGATATTGGCCTCAGTATTCACTAACCGAGGCAAAAAGGCTTGGCCGGCCCATGAAGCAAAGAGCTCAGTAGGGCCCATCATGACATGGCATCCGCTCCATCCATCTCTTATGACATATTATTTTAGAATGGGACCCAAAATAGTAAGCTGATTCAACACTCTAATGGGTCATAATACATGGATTAGTGATGATGGGACCATTTACCTTTGAAATCTTACCGTGGTCCACCGTGATGAGTTCGGTAGCCTCAAGAAGGCTTCAATGATAGACGTCTTCGTGAAATAATTTTTCGGCCCACTTCCATAAATGAGTTTCCAAAAATGATGGACAGACTTTTAGCCTCGGTTACTAACCAACCGAGGCAAAATGATAGACTTTTGGCCTCAGTTACTCACCAACCGAGGCAAAAGGGTAGATATTTGGCTTCAGTTGTTCACCAACAG
Source organism: Magnolia sinica (assembly GCF_029962835.1). Classification (NCBI taxonomy): domain Eukaryota; kingdom Viridiplantae; phylum Streptophyta; class Magnoliopsida; order Magnoliales; family Magnoliaceae; genus Magnolia; species Magnolia sinica. Next base: position 50,114,123 of record NC_080573.1, on the reverse strand, counting down.
AGGCAAAAGGGCAGAGTTTTAGCCTCGGTTGCTCACCAACTGAGGCAAAAGGGCAAACTTTTGGCCTCAGTTTCTCACCAATCGAGGCAAAAATTGCTGACTTTTGGCCAGACAAAAGGGTAGACTTTTGGCCTTAGTTTTCAATAACTGAGGCAAAAAGGTATGCTTTTGGCCTCAGTTTTCAATAACCGAAGCAAAATGACATACTTTTAGCTTTAGTTGCTCACCAACCGAGGCAAAATGGTAGACTTTTGGCCTCAGTTTCTCACCAATTGAGGCAAAAGGGCAGACTTTTAACCTCAGTTGCTCACCAACCGAGGCAAAAGGGCAGACTTTTAGCCTCAGTTGCTCACCAACCGAGGCAAAATGACAGACTTTTAGCCTCAGTTTCTCACCAACCGAGGCAAAAGGGCAGACTTTTAGCCTCAGTTTCTCAACAACCGAGGCAAAAAGGCAGACTTTTAGCCTCGGTTGCTCACCAACCGAGGCAAAAGGGCAGACTTTTGGCTTCAGTTTCTCACCAACCGAGGCAAAAGAGCAGACTTTTGGCTCAATTTCTCATCAACCGAGCCAAAAGGGCAGACTTTTGGCCTCAGTTCTCAACAACCGAGGCAAAAGGGCAGACTTTTAACGTCAGTTGCTCACCAACCGAGACAAAAGGGTAGACTTTTGGCCTCAGTTACTCACCAACTGAGGAAAAATGGCAGACTTTTGGCCTCAGTTCTCAACAATCGAGGCAAAAAGGGTAGACTTTTGGTCTCAGTTGCTCACCAACCGAGACAAAAGGGCAGACTTTTAGCCTCAGTTTCTCACCAACCGAGGCAATAGGGAAGAGTTTTGACCTCAGTTTCTCATCAACCGAGGCAAAAAGTGAATTTTTAACCTCAGTTCCTTTACAACTGAGGCTAAAAACCATATTTAGCCTCCTTTTTTTGAACCGAGGCTAAAAAAATGAGGCTGAAGGCCTACTTTCTTGTAGTGAACCTTCTTTGGATGGATGTGACTTATATTTAGAGAAACTAAAAGTATCCATCATATGCTATGTTGGTCCGGTTATGGGGTATGGACGTAGATGCCGGGTCTAGGTATGATTCTGGGTGTGGAACTTGCTTGAACCACAAATCTCAGGCATGTGGATATGACTATATATTCAATGCTTTCGTATTCTTATGATTAACACAAATTTATCACATTTATTCATTAATTTTTGGGGTTTTTTCATATTCATACGTCCATTATAGGGTATTTGCAAATACCCACATAAGAATATTGAGTTTGCCAATAACCATAGTGTTAATTAGCCGTTATTGCAAATGCCCACATTCCATTAGTCTTTCACAACTTTTGTAAGCAACCATTACAAAATGACGAGAATGCCCACATGAAACATAACACAATTCTTCTTTGTTTGACAAACATAAACCCGTCAATTTATGGGTTAAAAAAAATTTATAAAATTGTCCTCATTCTACTGAGAAAACCAAAATATGGATGGCTAGGATTCTCCAATCTTGGAGGTTTTGGTACATGGTTCATCCTCCATGGGACCAAAGATCAACGGCTTTCTCACTAAATCATTTCTCGTTGATACGAGGACTCAACCTAGATGAACAAAACCCAGATTTTCATACTAGTTGATTCTATCAGATTGACAGTGAGGATTGTGTGGATGGACTCCACAAATCTAGTGGGAGAGAGAACAAAAAATAAAACCATAAACAAGAAGAGAAAAAATCCCTTGCATTTAAACATTACTTTTTTTCTTATTCTTCTTCTCTTTGTTCTTTTTCTTCCTTCTATTCTTCCTCTGTGTGTGTGCGTGTGCGTGTGCGCACGCATGTGTGTGTGTGTGTGCGAGCGCATGCGTGTATGTGGAGAGAGAGAGAGAGAGAGAGAGAGAGAGAGCAGTTTTTTTGTTTGAGTTGCAGAGAGAGAGAGACAGTGGGTAATGTCGTCCTTTTTAAAATATGACACAAGTTAAACACACGTTAGAAAAGACTAACAGAATGTAGGTATTTACGATCATCATGAATTAACAATGTGATTATATGTGAGCTTAATATTTTTCTTTCAAAAACCCCTTAAATTTTAGTTTTGTAATCCCTTTTTTTTTTTTGGATACTTTTGATATAAAACATTTGGGGACAACTCAGCCACATCTGACACAGATCCCAAATCAATACCATGTTGTGCCATATTTGACATGGGTACCCTGATTGGTCCATATACCATAGATTATATGGATAATGCCAATACCTGACGATTACAGTAGTAACTTTATATAATGTTAATAACCTATCAGGGTAGTCAGCTACCACTCCAAACAAGGGGTTAGCAGAATGTGTGAAACATACCATGTCTGAACAAAAGGACAATCAAGGTTCTGAGCTCTTGATGGAATAAACAGTTTGCACGACACAACATATTGAAGCAGAACACCTAGAAATCATCATTTGAAACTGCCAATGTCACACCCATAATGACCAGCTACGGATATCAATAGAAATACAGGATAGAACGCTACATGTTTGGAAATGTAGGACTATGGTACAGTTATGGTATGTCATCAACTATGTTAATGCCACGAGATAATTGCCAGGAATTGCAAAAGTAGATGTAACAGGAGACTTCCCAAACCATATTGTACAAGCAGCCCCATTTTTCCCGCCAACTTGTAATGCAAATAGGGCATCTGAATCTTGTGAAGGATGCATCACACCACGAAGATCACCTGACTGTAAAATCAGAGCCATTCACTCATTAGGTGGGCCGCACCTATACACGGGTCAGATGATCGGCTATCCACAGATTCTGATAGTGCAGCTGGCTTATGGGTAGACAGGCCTAATTTTTTTTCCCCAGGAGAACTTCATGGCTTGGTCCACCTTTTGCACAGCTCACATTTCCGACACCAGTGACACATAAATGGGAGAGATGGGCCTCTATGCGAATGTTCACATCCATTGCCTTTGCTGTATTTCTGTGTGTATATGGGATCCTATATGAAACCTATGTGACCATATGAGAATAAAAAACAACCGAGTACTCCTGCGTTTGGGATTTAGGACCACAAATTTCTAGGAAGGATAAGATGCTTTGATGGAATAAGTTAAAAAGGGTAAAATCTAAAACGGTCTGGCAACGGAAAACAATCCAAGGCAGATTGTGATAGAAATTCTATTTGGCATGCATATATTGGTGCTAGTTGTACCATGAAAACATACAGACCTTTGCCAGCTTTATTTTTGTTTCCATAACGCAACTCAAAGCATGCCACTTCCTCTAGTTTCTTGCAAGGGTCGCATATCCGCACTGGTGAATCACCTTGCCCACGTAAAACCATTCTCTGCTGGGTGCAACTGTTGCAAAACAAGCCTCCACATCTGCGACAATGATGCTAGATCCAAAAACCAAAAAAATAAAAAAGGGAAAAAGAGTGAGATGCATGGATGTAACACTTCAAAATTAATCTGATGAATATTTCAAATCATGAAAAAGGAAGTCCAATTGGCTCTTAAGAGAAGTAATAGTCCTGTTTTCTAAAAATCAGTTTCAGAGTGCTACTCGTACAAAGGTAAAAATTCATTCTGACCACTATGCCAGAAACAAGAAACTACAGCCGTAAGTTGTCTGGCAAAATACTCATTAATACTCGGACATGAGAAGCCAGACACAGGTACCCGTAATGCATATCTAGGTACTCTAATGCCAACTAATCATCGTTAGAGTATACACGCGGGTCAAGGAAACCCTAGCTTTGATACCATGTAGAAGAGAAGAAATTTTTGGGAAATTGAGAATTTTTTTATTAAAACATAAGCAAACCCTAATACAAGAAAATGTATAGTGTTCTGAGGGAGCACCACATACAATATATAGCAAAAGAGAAAAAAGAAACAACATAAACTAACAATAACAATGCTCATAGACAGGATGCCAAGAACAAGATATTGCAACTATAGTATAAACATCCATCCATTCGCCGCAATTTCTGTTAGCCATCCATTGGTTTCATAGATATGCATAGGTTGAGAAAACCTCACATGTTACAGCTTAAGAGTCAGTCATATACTTCAACATGAACCCTTGGTTAATTGGCTCATAACTGAGGCTAAAAGACACAATATGGTCCACGTCTACACTCGAAGAACACACTACATGCAGGGGAAAGGAACTATAAACCTCAGGCACAGGATGTTGGAATATTTAGTTGAATTAAATAGACTATTAAAAATCCAGAACCAAAAAAGGAAAATAAATTTTGAGAAAGAAGAACTTATTGAATGAGTCGAGGCGTGACTGAGTCACTCGGCTTGAAATCGAATTTGCTTCCCTTGGACAGCGTCCCAAGTGCAACAGGTTCCCAGAGCAATCGACCTCCAGGATACAACGACTATGACCCGGTCCCAGCGGTGCACTCACTGTACACGGGCTCGAACCACTTGCAGTTTAATCCGAAAGTGCTGAGTTGACTCAGTGATGAACTCAGTAGAAAATTGCTTAAAACCGAATATCAGAGAGCGTTTTATAAGAGAAGATTTTTTCGCATATTAAAACTGGAATCGATAGTCTTTATATAGACTCCGAAGTGGTGCATAAGCACCCTTTACAAAAGGTTAGGTCCGTTGGGTTTAAACCCAATAGGTGCGACCAACCGGAAGGGACGCATCTCTCTGGTTTAAAACGAAAAGGCGCAAGTGCGAGTACACTCCCGCACATACAGTCCTGCGAGTACCCATACACACACCCACGCGAGTATACACACACCGCACCCGCGCCCAGCCCGTCCCGTTGCGTCGCGCACGGACTCGGACTCGGACTCGGCGCGCGCGCGCGTGTGTGGTTAATGGCATAGATTAGAGCTATTGGCATAGCCCCCCCATAGGACCAAATTCACATGCCCCCTGAAAGGGGCTCAAGCCCTAAGCAAAAATACTATCTTATATACAAGATAGTTTACCTTTTCAAATCCGATGTGGGACAAAACCCACAACACAAAAATACTACAACTTTTCAAAATTGGAGGGAAATTACCGAAAATTTGAAAATTCAAATTTTAATGCTATTTTAAAACAAAATACAACACAGGAAGCAAATGCACCATGCTTCAACAGGCACACCGAAATATGAGTTCCATCATGATTATAAATACAAAGGATTTTGGCCACCAAACCAGCAAGAGATATGATTTAGTTTTAATTGGGGAATGATCACCTACAACCCACTGTATGTGACTTTCAGATGCAAATCAGCTTGTGTGCCAACATTTACGGGTCTAGGACATCCGAGCCATGGAAAAAAAAAAAAAAAAAAACAGGTCAGGCTGGTCCATGCATCGGATGGTTCACACTACAAAAAACAGTGGATGGTCCAAATCAACCTTGCCAACATTCTGATTTAAGGTACACGCATAGGACATCCCCGCCAACATAAGGTAGCGTAGGCCCACCATTAAGATGACCTGACACACAAAATCAGGCTTGTTCGCTCTAATTGGGTGACTGTGTACGAGAACAAGCAATGACTTAAACATACCCACCAACTTTCTGATTCAGAAAATTAAATCATATCCACCAACATTCTGATTCAGCAAAGGCGTGCGACTCACCTGCTGAGTGGATGACCTGATTTTTGCACCAGGTGATCTTCATGGTGACACCCACCTTATGCACGGTCAGATCAAACAAATTATAGAAGGATAAAGATAAGAGCCAATATGTAAACTGTCACCGCTGTTACATGATACGGTGGGAGAATTGGTTCGTTATGAAAAAGTGGCTCATATCAGCTGATAGGGACTGACACGCGCCGTATCAGCACTGTTATAAGGACGATACGTCCTTTACAGGCTAACAAGGTCATGAAGAGCCCATTTTGAAATTTTCTCTTGTTTTCTCATTTCTTTCTTCAATTTCAATTAGGAAGGAAGCTTATAAACTAATTTTAAACCGAGTCAAGGCCTATTTTGAGAAACAAAACACAAAATTTTAGTAGGATCCAATGAATCGAAGCAGAGAGGACCATTTTGGAAAATATAATAAGTAAAACATCAATTTTTCCCATTTATTTCCATCTTCTTTTGTTGTATTTAATCTAGTGCACCCAAATCCACCAAATATATATATATATATATATATATATATATATAGAGAGAGAGAGAGAGAGAGAGAGAGAGAGAGAGAGAGAGAGAGCAAGTCTGCCATGCCCTGAATCCGGTACCCAACACACGTGCCATGTCCCGAATTCAATGCACAATGGGGAATTTTGAGTAAAATTATTATTATTATTATTATTTGTTTGTTTGGGCATATCCAAGCAGTAATTTTGTAATCTCTACACCAGGCAAAATAAAAATTCCATTTCCATTATATAATATTTACAAATTCCATTTCCATTACATACAAATTCCATTTCCATTATATAATATTTACAAAACCGGCAAGTACACCACATAAGAAGCAACAAAATAGCAGAATATCCAAAGCATGCTACTCAGATCTCCCACCATGGCCTTAAAAATACAACAGGAAAGGTATGAGCTAAAAGCACAATGAGTACATCTCCCATGTGTGAGCTAAAATACAACAGGATCCTCACATTTTTTGAATTTTTACCAATAATATTCAATATTTTTCCACAAAAATGGCCATTACAAGGCTGTATTGGCTGATAAAAGGGCCATATCAGCTGATGTGGCCTGTAACATATCGGCCAGCAAGGCAGATGCTGTTATGTAATACTTCAGTATGAGTGACTCCAAACCTAGCATCAGAAATAAAGCAGAAATAACACCATGGAGAGAAAGAAGGACAGAACCAGAATAATTTCATCTAAAGAGAATCAGAAAACAAACTGGCATTTTCAATACATAAAACTTCAGTACCCCTTACCATCTAATTTTAAGAAAAACTAAGTTTCCTGATAGTATTGCAATGTATTTAGCAACTTACTAAACTACCTTAAACTCCAAAGGAAATAAGACAACGATATCCCAACAGAAATTGCAATGGTTTTAGCAATATTTTAAACTGCCTCAAATTCCAAGCCCACCAAATGCATGTCTATGTCATAAAAGTCTACCCAAGTAACACAACCTACATAGGCTATACGACTACCTCATCCAATAGTTAAATTCCTAAAGGCATAACACTTTGAGTTTTAATTCTACCATTCATAATTCATCATGAACTGCTAAAACACAAACAGTTTGTTATAATCTCTCTAAAACAAACAATACATAGAAACCTACATTCACACACACACACACACACACACAAAAGGAAAGAAAGAAAAAGAAAAAAGAAAAAGAAAAAAGAAAAAGAAAAAAAGAAGAAGAAAGAAGCATAATCATCCAGTCCTTCCCATCTTAGTAACTTGATTGAAACGAATGAAAATTAGGAGATATGAGAACGTGGATTCTTAATCCAACAAGGACGAGATCAGTGTTCTTTAAAATTTAGAAGATTCCTCTCTCAATGGCCATATCATAAAAATAAATTTTAGACGAACATGTGCACAAATTCTGAATTAGCATGTATTACATTAAGAGGACTACTACTACTGTAATATGCACCCCCATGTTTTCCATGAAGCACCAACAAAAACACATACTCCATACATGTACACACGACACATGTATAGTAATCGACGCTGTTGATTTCGTCCACCACAATGTGGATGGCCATGGACCAGAAATCAAGCAGATCAAAAATAGAAGCCACCCAATCATTGTCCTACAAATGGGCAGCTAACATGTAGTAGAAAGACGATATCAGTCAACACTCAATGAGCAAAGATCATGACAATATATAAAGCGAAAAATAGATTTTATTGATAGAATGACCACTTTGAGTGGACAAATATTCTTAGGGTCCATCTGGGTATGGATCCTATAGGATCCTACTAAATTGGAATTAAACCTTAGTCTGATTTTGGTAGGCCCTGCATCTAGAATCCTAAGTGGATGGCATGGGGCCCGCTAAAATTGGGATTCTGCTTGATCCTGATTATGCGGGATCCCCTCCCAAATGGACCCTTAAACTACTAAGTTAATTTCAATTTTCAACTATTCTCCTAATCCCTTATTTCTAAAATCTAACCATAAACCAATAATTGGAGTGTATCTAGATTTTGAAATTCAAATAAACTAATTTCAATCCTTACATAGCAGCCCAACATGCATCTAATTATTCTTATCTCATTAATCAACCAATCTCTCAAGATACATGACAGTCCCGGATAGTTATTCCATTTTAAAATATCCTCAGTATTATTTCTCCACTTAAGAAAATTCCTGACAGTCTGCTCCCAATGGAAACAACCTTCCCCTTAAGGTTGCCTCTACCCTCCCAAGTCTCATACAGTGTCTTATATTATCTTTGTTTTTCTCTTCTTTGAATTCATTAATTTGCCTGACTCCTCACTAATGAAACGCGCATGCAGTAATAAAATTTCCAATATCTTACAGATCTATTATTTCCAAGACTGAATATAAGGCATCAAAAGTTGAAAAAGTTTGTTTTCCATCAAGCCATCCTTGGACATTATTCTAATCAATCATCATCATTTAAGCCCTATCCCAACTAATTGGGGTCGGCCACATGAATCCTTTTCCAATGTCATCATGTTCGGATTCATCTTGGAAGTTCTAACATAGTTTAGCTTATTCTAATCATTAAGTTCTATATTTAGCCGACCCCAATTAATTGGATAAAGCTTGGATAGTCATGATGATCCTTGAACACTAATCAAATCATTAAGTTCTGATATGGGGAAATCTGGGCTGAGCCAATGAGGGCCAACTCGGGCAAACCGAACCGATGAGTAAAACCACGGAAGGACAGTGCTATATCAGGGCCGGCTACACCTCCAGACTACGGTTCCACAACTAGGGTTCTGGAAGAGAGGTAGGCTAGGCTCCCCGGGCGACCTGAGACCCCATCCGAAGAACTACGGCCCTGGATCGGCTGACTTGGGTTCTCATCCGAAGAACTACGGCCCTAGATTGGTCGACCTGGGTCCTCATCCGAAGAACTATGGCCCTGGATCGGCCAACTTGGGTTCTCATTCGAAGAACTACAGCGCTGGAGCGGCCAACCCGAGTTCTCATCCGAAGAACTATGGCCCTGCATCGGCCGACCCGAGCTCTCATCTGAAGAACTACGACCCTGGATTGGCCGACCCGAGCCCTATCTCTAGCCGTTGGACCAGAGACCGAGTATAAGATGAGCATTCCTAGCAGACTCCGACTATGGGCTTGGAAAGGTTGAATCGGAGGTCCGAGTAAGGTTACTCTCACTTTGGGCTCGGGAATCCGAGTTGTGAGGCTAGCCCGGATAGGAACTCGGTCGAAGATCACATACAGAGCTCAGCCCAATAAGGCATATGAGAGAATAATCTGGAACACGATCTAAATGATAATGGCCGATATCTCCACGCGTGCAATGCCCGCTTGATGGAGAAGATCGTGCTGAGTTTAACGGCATCGACCCTCTCGATCCACAGGTATAAATACTAGGGAAACCCATTGCAACAGGTACGCAATATCTCGCACCCCCACTCTACTCTACATAACTTAGACCCAGTTTCCCTAGCCAGACTTTGGCATCGGAGGGTCCCCTGCTTGAACCAAAGTCTCCTTTGTTTACTGTTCTGTGCAGGACCAGGGTTCGTCCCAAGCACTTAGGGCTCGTCGGAGGGGGGTCTAGATTCTTGCAACAACATTTTGGCACCGGCTATGGGAATTTGAATAAAAAGACTAGAAAGCTTACCAGCAATGGCGAAAGGAAAGAAGAAAGCACTTCCAGTGGCAAGTACGGAGTCCGAGCCGAACGGGCAACCCCGCACAGAATGCGACGACTCGGGCCCCAACCTATGTATCGGTGACCTCGGCACTAGCTTCGACTGACCTTCGCCACGAGATAGAGCTGAGAAGGGGCAAGACACCCGAGGTCGAAGCCCCTCGAAAGACTGTTGTTGAGAACCGGAACCCTTGGGAAGCCCAACTCGAGGAACTTAGGAGTTAGATTAAGACTCTGCAGCGGAAACAGCCAACCCCGACCACGACTGCAGTGCAAGCAATGATGGAAGAGATCGAACCTCCATTCACCTCGGACATTATGAATGAGGTGATGCCCCCGAGGTTCAGGATGCCTCCCATCATTCAGTACTCGGGGTCTGGGGACCCTACAGAGCACGTTGAGTTCTACCGATCATGGATGCAGATCCAGTCAGCTTCGAAAGCAATGATGTGTCGAGCCTTCTCAATAACTCTAGCCGGGGCCGCAAGGAATTGGTATCAACAGCTGAAGCCGGGGTCGATCTGCACCTTCGTCGAGCTCAGCAGATTATTCTTGACCCAGTTCATCGTGGGCAAGAAGAGTCGGAAGCTGTCGACTCACCTACCTACACTAAAGCAGGGGAGCAGAGAGTTGCTAAAGGACTTTATCTCTTGCTTTAATGAGGAAGCTCTCTAAGTGGATGACTATGATGATAAAATGGCATTGTCCGCCATGATTAGCGGACTCAAGGAAGGAAAGTTCCTCTTTTCCATGGGGAAGAATCTACCGACCACCCTGGCCGAGCTCAGAAGTACACAAACGCTGAAGAATTCTTCAGCTCACGTAAAAATGTCCAAGCCGCATAACATTCGTCTAGAGGGAAGAGGCCGAGGGATGATGAGCCACAGTCGACTAACAAGAGATCGGATGACAGAACCTCTCAAGATCGAAGGCCGAGCAGCAAGCCCGAGAGCAAGTTCAGCTCATATACTCCTCTCAACACGTCTTTGGAACAGATCCTATTGGACATCCGAGATCAAAGACTACTGCATTGGCCGAGTTGCATGAAGACAAACGCCGGCTAACAAGATAAGCGCAAGTATTGTCGCTTTCATCGCGATCATGGGCACAACATCAGCGACTGTGTTGATCTAAAAGAAGAAATCGAGACCCTCATCCGCAAGGGTCACTTGCGTCAATACCTGAAGGAAGAGAAACCAGCTCAAAAGGATGATCAGTCGAGTAGGGCCACAGAAGAAGCTGCAGAGATCCGAACGATCTATGGCGGTCCCTCCAGAAGTGACCATTCGAATAGGGCAAAGCCTATTCCTGGAGTTCCGACCCCGAGCACTACGTCCACTTGGCAGAAAGGCTGAGGAAAGAGCTCCGAGTAAGCCCTAGCAACCTTACATTCACAAAGGACGACGCGCGTGAAATCTAGCATCCTCATGATGACGCCCTAGTGGTGACTATGATAATAGCCAACCACAAAGTCTACCGTATCCTAGTTAACATGGGAAGCTCGGCCGATATAATCCACTCTGAGGCATTCGACAAGATGGGAATCGATAGGTCACACCTCTGACCCGTGAAGACCCCACTGCACGGATTTGCCAGAGATAAGGTTATCTCCGAAGGTGCTATTTCCCTCCCAGTCATGGCGGGAGAAGGGCAGAACCAAGTGACTCTGCTAGTGGACTTCCTGATTGTGAATGTGCCATCAGTCCACAACATCATATTGGGTCGCCCGTCCCTTAACGCAATGAGGGTGGTTGTATCTACTTATCATCTGATGATAAAATTCCCCGCGGAAGGGGGGGTCGGGTATGTCCGAGGATACTAGCGAGAGGCGTGGAGATGCTACTCGATGGCAGTAAGGAAGGGTTCAACAAAGCAAGCCCTTACCATAAATGTACTTGACTCTAGAGACCCTGCGGAAGACTCCTTCACAGAGGATCTAGTGCCCGTCCAGCTCGAGGAGGCCGATTCGAGCAGAACTGTTCAGCTCGGATCGTCACTGAATGCCGAGCAACGAGCTCAAATGCTAGTCTTCCTGCGAGAACACAAGGACGTCTTTGCATGGTCACATGAAGACATGTCAGGCATCCCTCCGGAATTAATGGTTCACAGGTTGAACATGGATCTCGAGCACAAACCAGTGAAGCAGAAGAGGAGAGTGTTCGAGCCCGAGAGATACACAGCTATAGCCGACGACGTATCAAAACTCCTCAGTGTCGGTTTCATCAAAGAAATTCACTACCCAGACTGGATTGCGAATGTGGTCCTCGCTAAGAAGGCTAATGGAAAGTGGCGTGTTTGTGTAGATTACTCTGATCTGAACAAAGCATGCCCCAAGGATAGCTTCCCATTACCTCGGATCGATTAGCTGGTTGATAGCACAGCTAGCCACGAGCGGCTCTCCTTCCTTAACGCTTACTCCGGGTACAATCAGATCGTGATGTACCCCTCAGACGGGCAGAAGACGACCTTCGTTACAGACAAAGGATTTTACTGTTACCAGGTCATGCCATTCGGCCTGAAGAATGTTGGGGCGACATTCAAAGATTGGTAAACCGGATGTTTGCTCGACAGATTAGTCAGACCATGGAGGTCTACATTGACAACATGCTCGTTAAAAGTATCAGAGCATCCGACCACATCACGGACCTCGGAGAAACCTTCTCAGTCCTCCGAGAGTATCGCATGAAATTGAACCTCGCCAAGTGTGCCTTCGGTGTAGGCTCAGGCAAGTTCCTCGGGTTTCAAGTCAGTCAGAGAGGTATCGAGGCGAATCCCGACAAGATCAAGGCATTGCTCAACATGAGCTCACCGCGGATGATGAAAGAAATTCAGTGCCTCACGGGACGAGTAGCCATGCTCGGACGGTTCATATACAGAGCCATTGATAAGCGTCTCCCCTTCTTCCAGCAGTGAAAGCAGAATGGACTTCGGACTATGAGCAAGCTTTTCAACAGCTGAAGTAGTACCTGGGTTCACCACCTCTGCTGTCCAAGCCCAAAGAGGGCGAGCCCTTATTTCTGTACTTAACGGTCTCAAGCTCGGCCGTTAGCTCAGCGCTCATCCGAGAAGTAGAAGGCAAGTAGTGCCCTGTCTACTACACAAGCAAAGCAATGGTCCCAGCCGAGACCAGGTACCCGAGCATGGAGAAGTTAGCCTTTAGCTTAGTCGTCTCTGCTCGGAGGCTGCGTCCGTACTTTCAAACACATTCTATCATCGTCCTAACGGATTCTCCCCTCCGACAGGTCCTCCAGAAGCCCGAGGTGTCCGGGCGGCTCACCAAATTGGCGATAGAACTCGGAGAGTTCGATATCCAATATCGACCAAGGATTGCGATTAAGGGCCAAGCTGTGGCCGACTTTATAGCCGAGTTCACCATTCCGATTGATGAGATCAGGAACACAAGCATGGAGACCACCCCTGAAGTTCCTTCAGCCCTCCCTCTTCTCAAGGATACAGAGTCAGGATGGGGAGATAGTAGATGGACTCTTTTCATGGAGGGATCGTCCAACTCGAAACTAGCAGGGGCGGGGATCATCCTAGTTGCGCCCGACTCGACCGCCATCCAGTACACGATCAAGCTCGGTTTCAAGGCCTCCAACAACTAAGCTGAGTATGAAGCTCTACTGGCAAGACTCAGACTAGCCGCTAGTCTTGAAGTCTAGCTCCTTGACGTACGTTGCGACTCTCAACTCATCGTGTACCACATATCAACAGAGTACGAGGCCAAGAAGGCAAGGATGATAGCTTACTTGGCCGAGGCCAGGAAGTTGACTGGGAAGTTCAGAGATTGTGTCATCAACCAGATCCTAAGAACTGAAAACTCTTGAGTTGACGCCCTTACAAAGCTGGCCTCAGCTACTGAGGGGAAGATCCCATGGATTGTCCCCATGGAATTCTTGGATAGCCCAAGCGTCGACCGAGCCGACCAAGAGATGGTCAATCCAGTGAAGTGACTCCGAGCTGGATGGATCCAATCATAAAATATCTCATCGCTGGTGAAGTTCCTCAAGACAGGTTAGATGCTCGGTGTCTGAAGGTTAGAGCGGCGAGGTACGTGATTCTGGACGACACGCTGTACAAGAAGGGCTACTCTCAGCCGTACCTCAGGTGTCTCTGACTCGACGAAGCAGATTATGTGATCCGAGAGGTCCATGAAAGGATCTGTGGAAACCATTCTGGGAGCCGTGCTTTAGCCCAGAAGATACTTCGTCAAGGGTACTTCTGACCAACAATCCGAGAAGATTCCAAAAGCTTTGTCCAAAGGTGCGACAAATGCCAAAGGTTCGCTGTCGTGCCAAGGTAGCCTGTAGAAGAGCTGACCCCCATGAGCGGGCCATGGCCGTTCACCCAGTGGGGGATTGACATTATTGGGCCTCTACCTCTCATGAAGGGGCAGACCAAGTTTGCAATTGTAGCAGTCGACTACTTCACTAAGTGGGCCAAGGCAAAGCTAGTGGCGAAAATTACTGAACAGAAGGTGACAAATTTCCTGTGGAAGAACATCATCTGTCGGTTCGGAATCCCGCACACTATCGCAACTGATAATGGTAAGCAGTTTGACAACAACAGATTCCGAGGCATGTGTCGGAAGCTCGGCATTGTCAACGCTTACTTCTCGCCTCGACACCCTCAGTCCAATGGATAAGTGGAAGCCATGAACAAGGTCATCAAACACCACCTCAAGACGAAGCTGGAAAAAGTGAAAGGCAACTGGGCCGACGAACTCCCGTTCGTTCTCTGGGCTTACAGGACTACGGTTTAGTCATCCACAGAGGAAACCCCCCTTTCCATATCTTATGGCTCGGAGGCGATCATCCCAATCGAGATCCGCCTCCTCTCCGCGCAAGTAAGGAGCTATCAGGAAGATCAAAATACCGAGCAGATCTCAGTAAACCTCGACCTACTTGAAGAAGTGAGAGACGTCGCTAAACTCCGAGTCGCAGCTTGGCATCAGCGAGTTGCCCGATTCTACAATTCCAAAGTCTGAACAAAGTGATTCAGATGAGGAGACCTCGTTCTTCGCAGTGGCTTCTAAAACACTGCGAAACCTAGGGTGGGGTCCCTGGGCCCGAATTGGGAGGGACCCTATCGGGTAGTTGGTTCAGCAAAACCGGGGATGTATCGCTTGGAAGATTTGGAGGGACGTCCGCTACCCTACCCCTAGAAAACCGAGCACTTGAAGATCTACTACCCCTGAGGGGGAAAGTAATGTACTCGGATCAATTGTGTACGACTCGAGTCTACTTGCCATTTTGGTTTTCAATAAAAAGTTGTCTTCTTTCTACTTCAGACCATTTCTCATGTGCAGAAATTATATCCCTCGACGAACTGACTCCTTAAAGAAGAGGTCAGCTCGTCATTCGACAGGCATTGCAAAAGTAATTCGTCATAAACGATCAACAAATCACCATCCACATGTCAAAAATTAAAAATTGTTAAAATATCATTTGTGTCAATGTCAGAGAAGTAAAAGAAAAATATATCATTCCCTCCGAGAGGGGCTAGCTGCTGAGGCGTTGTAAGCAGTGTTGTAGGCATAGTAATATAGCTTATCCAACTCCTTGGATCTCTCTGAGGACGCCTTATATTCCTCAACTGCTGCAACAGCCTGCGACACAGCCGAGGCCTTAAGCTCAGATCGCTGCTTGGCCAGTCCCTCGGCAGGCAAGGCCTTCAGCTCACCCCACTGCTTAGACAGCTCTTTGGCGGCTTCACGCCTCGTCATCCCGACTTCAAGTGAAAGGCGCATACTGTTTGCTTCCACACACTCGACGTAAGCCTCCATGCACTCGACAACAGCCTTTAAGAGTACGAGCTCGGGCTCCGCTGCGTCCAAGCGGGATTGAAGCTGATTAACCTCACCTTGAAGAGCTAACTCCCTCGACCAGCCTTCCTCCACAAGCCCTTTCAATTCTTCTCGCTCGCTAGCTGAGGCCTTCAAGAGCCTTTCAAGCTCAGCCTTTTCTGCCTCAAGACAACCCATCTCCCTCAGCCTGTCTCGGACTGCAACAAACATCGGCAGCGACTAGAATAGCAAAGAAAGTTAGAAACTACGAGTGATAAATGAAGTCAACAAGTCAGCCTAAAAAACTTACCGTATAGCAAAACGAGGCGTAATCGTTCATGAATAAATCGTAGGCTCAGGAGAGGGTGTTGGAAATGGACGTCTCAGGCGCATGCTTAGCTGCCCAATCGTTCAGTAGCGACATGTGATAGCCAGGGGGAAAAGTTTCTGAGGGAGTCGGGTCAGCTGCTCTCCCCACCTATCTGGCTTCAGAAGCTTGGTGCTCAGCCTCGGGCGCAACAGCATTCCTGACCAAAGTATCTGTCTTGCCAACCAAGAAATCAACCTCGGCGGCAGTAAGGCAGACGGCGGCATGGGCAGGGGGACCACAAAAGTTTCCTCATGCTCGGAGAGTTCGGCGTCAGAAGTCCCTCCGATGACCTCCCTCCTAATCCCAGGAGGGTAGGAAGGAGTAGCGAGTGGTGCCTCGGGGGGCTGTCCCGGGGGCAGAGATTAGAGCGGTCGCCGACTCAGCTTCGACCATGGCCTTGGGGGGCTGTATCTAGGGGCGGAGGTCGAAGCGGTCGGGGGCTAGACTCCAACTGGGGTGGACTTCGTGGCAGGAGTCTTCCTCTTCTTCGTCGTAATCTTCTCCCTCGGCTCGGCGGCCAGGACTACACTCATAAGAGGGCGCATTATGGCCGGCCTCCTTCTCTTCGAGCCAACTGCCTCAACCATTCTTGCCCAAAAGAGAGTCAGCTCGAGCATAAACACAAAGAAATCATTGAATAAAGTAGCATGACGCTTACCCAGAGCAAAGGGGTGAGGTTTGAACCTACAGAAGCCTGATGACAGGAGGCTATTTACGCCGATGAGGTCGTGCCAGATGCGTTGGTCCTCTTGGAGTACCTAAGCTCTAGCGATCTGGGCTCGGTGAAAGGGAGAGAGTCGAGAAGCCCTTTTAGTTGGGCTGTAAATAAAAACAGAAAACGGGTCAGAGTACGATTGACAAATCAGATTTAAGAAATACAATACAGAATAAAAGGTGCTCAACCTGGGTTAAAAAATCTTGTGGGAACTCGGACCCGCAAGTTACCGAGCTTAGTGGTGGGTGCTTCCCATTCCCCCGAGGCCCAAAACCATTTCTCCTTCCAATCCTTGTTGGAGGTACGAAGTCGGGTTATCAGACCCGGGGTACATTGGAGTCTAGCTGAGAAGTAATACCAGGTATAGATCCAAAAACTCGTCTAGCATCAGGTGCTGGTTCTACTCCCGATGCCAAAGAATGAAGGCAGAAACCAAGATCCGTCAAGTGTTCGGAACCAACTGACCTTGGGCCAGCTGAAAGCGTGCGGTCACTAGACACATAAACGGATGGATAGGGAACTGAAGTCCACACTGGAGGGTGCAGACGAATATCGTAACGTCCCCGTCAACGGGCGCACCCGGTTGATCTAAAGGAGAGGGAGCTCGGATATGCACCGAGTTAGGAATTTGGTAGTCAGCGCGGAGCTGGGCCATCTGAGACTCGACCAGAACCGAGCCCCCAGGAACTGCTGCTCCAGATCTACCCCCTGAAGGGCCAGCCTTAGACCTTCCTGTTGGGCCCCGAGGCGCCTTCTTCGGTCTCGCGCCTCGACTCGTAACCCCTGGACGGCAATCTTCTTGACCAATGGGCATAGTGGTATGGCTTCCAAGGGACCTTCGGAGTCCCCGAGCTCCAAGTCTGTAGCCTCTTGCTTGGAGTCCACATACGTCCCTCGGACCTCTTGGACTTCGTCCGAGTTGCTCGACATAATAGAAGAAAAAGCTAAGACAATGGAGGACTCATAGCGCTTTGGGCGATTTACTCTGGTGGAAATTCTCTCTTCTCTGACCGCTTTCTCCAAGCAAAATCCCCTCTCCGACTGGCAAAATCCCACTTCCCGGCAAGGAGAACCCTTTTTTTCCGGCAAAAGGCGATCTAAGGAAAGCAAAGGGAATAGAGAGCGAAAAAGCAAGAAAGCAAATACAGGAGGTTCCAAGTGAGAGCGAGGAAGAATTTATATAACCTTCACTAGCCCAGCGCCATCATTGCAGACAACTGTCCCCGAAGCTGGAGCAGCTCGGTGTCGAGCCTATGGGGACACATGGAAGGAAACTATACGATCAGGCCCATGCGCCCAGGGCCGAGTACTGTTGGCATTGAATGTCATTTAGGGCATAGGCGGCCTCTCGCCTCCCTATGGACACGCAGCATTATCCCGCTCGCCCTGTCGATTAAAATTTATAACCGCCGCCATGCGTCCACCATCCAGACGTCAAAAGTCAAAAGGCTGCGACCGCCGTACCACGTACATATCCCGAAGTGTCATCATAGCGGCGATTGCACTTCAACTACCCTGACCTATCATCATGAGTGAAAGCGATGTCTCATTTCCCAAGGCATTTACTCTGCAAGTTCGAGCTCGAACCAGGAGAGTAGGGGGCTTTTGTTATGGGGAAATCTGGGCTGAGCCAATAAGGGCCAACTCGGGCAAACCGAACCGATGAGTAAAACTACAGATGGACAGTGCTACATCAGGGCCGGCTACACCTCCAGACTACAATTCCACAACTAGGGTTTTGGAAGAGAGGTAGGTTGGGCTCCCTGGGCGACCCGAGCCCTCATCCGAAGAACTACGGCCCTAGATCGGCCGACTTGGGTTCTCATCGGAAGAACTACGGCCCTGTATCGGCCGACTTGGGTTCTCATCCGAAGAACTACGGCCTTAAATCGGCCAACTTGGGTTCTCATCCGAAGAACTACGGCCCTGGAGTAGTTGACCCGAGTTCTCATCCGAAGAACTACGGCCCTGGATTGGCCGACCCGAGCTCTCATCTGAAGAACTACGGCCCTGGATTGGCTGACCCAAGCCCTATCTCTAGCCGTTGGACCAGAGACCGAGTATAAGACGGGCGTTCCTAGCAGACTCCGACTATGGACTCGGAAAGGTTGAATCGGAGGTCCGAGTAGGGCTCGGGAATTCGAGTTGTGAGGCTAGCCCGGATAGGAATGTGGCCGAAGATCACGTACAGAGCTCAGCCCAATAAGGCATATGAGAGAATAATCCGGAACACGATCTAAAAGATAACGACCAATATCTCCATGCGCTCTATGCCCGCTTGATGGAGAAGATCGTGCTAAGTTTAACGGCATCGACCCTCTTAATCCACAGGTATAAATACCAGGGGAAACCCATTGCAACAGGTAAGCAATATCTCACACCCCCACTCTACTCTACATAACTTAGACCCAGTTTTCCTATCCTGACTTTGGCATCGGAGGGTCCCCTACTTGAACCAGGGTCTCCTTTGTTTACTATTTTGTGTAGGACCAGGGTTCGTCTCGAGCACTCAAGGTTCGTCGGAGGGGGGTCCGGATTCTTGCAACAACAAGTTCCATGTTTCAACATATGAATCAACAACATCTGAAGAAGGAAACATAATGCACTTAATCTTGCTTCTATTCTAAGATACCATCTTCTTCTGTCAACCCGACATATAAATCCAATAACACAATCGCTTCCATGCACTATTATCCATCTTTCCAAAACCTATAGATGGTAAGTCTAGTTGCACAAAGCGTGAAGCAAAGCGGCAACAAATTTGGGTGTGAGAGTAGGAAAGTATCTGTTCCAAAAAGTTTTCAAGTATAACAGGTAGCAGGCCGCGGCAGGCGTAGGAGCGGAAGGGGGAGCGCCAAGTCCGGTGCAATTCAAAGCAAGAGTGGCACCTAGTTAAAAGGATCATGCAACTAAGGTACAAAGTACTTGAATTGTTTACAATAAAGACTTCCTCCTATGTTTGATTGTCGTAGCCAAGATCCAATCAAACTACATATTCAAGGCAATAAGCATAGTTGTATTGTCCTACATAACGCATAATTGCTCCTCGGAGTTTTCTCTGATTTTTTCCTACTCTCCCCCAAGACTTTCTATTGTCATTTATGTTGCCATGATATAACCACATGTGAGGATCGTTGCTATCTGGTACCATGTAATACAATCATAGAAATTTTCATTCCTACAAATTACAATAGCCACTTTGAGGGGGAAAGCCACACAAAATAACCAAAGAGTTTCCTCTTCTTCTTCTTCTTCTTCTTCTTCTTTTGTTTGTCCAAACAAGCTCACGGGGGAGTGTTGTAGAAGATCAGGAGAATTTCTGTGCAACAATTATATATGAAAAACCACGCTTATTGCCATGAATCAGAACTTTCATTGAAATGCAAATGCTATAGTCAAATGAGGAAAACTTCACTGCATAATCATCTAAGAAGTATTATGCCACATCATTATCTTTTACAAATCACCACAAATGTGACGGAGATGATTTAACGATCAAGTCCAAGCGTCAAACTAACATAAGAATTAGAGTTTTTAGGAAAGAAGCAAGATTGAGAAAGATAGAGTAAATTTTATTTCTTTCTTGCTCTTGACTGTCATTAACTCCTATTTTGAGGTCTACAACTTGGCAACTACGAATAATGGAGGGTGCTCCAATCAAGAAAAACAAGCTCAAGTCCTGAAACCATAGATTCACCTTGGAAATGATTGATATGCCGAGTATAAAAAATTTCATCCCTTTGTTTAGTCAACAAGAAGGTAGACAAATGGTTGAATTCAAAGTAGAAGTAACGACAAAGACAAGAAGACATTACTTTATATATGTTAACCATGGTTTAAAAATTAGATGCATATCATCTGTATCATATCCCTATGGGCCCTTCCAATATGGGATGTTAGGGCACCTAGAAAAAAAATAGGTTGTTTCACCGATAACCTTCTATGCCACATCCCTAGATTATCTACCCATCCATCTCTTTAAGTAGTTTGACTAAAAAACTGAATCGTAGCATGATGTCCTTTCCTGGTCACTATGTGTTTCAGGATCTAGCAACGGGGAAGATGATTGGTGGTGGTCATGAATTCGATGGGTTATATCTTCTTACTTCCAATGGATCCTCAAAGCATTCTGGTCTACATATATTAAGCCAAGTTTTCTTGCACCAACTAGCATAAAATTAAATGATATTTTGCACCAAATTAGACAATTAATCAACTATTAATCATGAAAATTCATGATAGTTGATGTAAACTAGCACGCCCTTTAAAAGATTTTTTAAAAAATAATAAATAAATAAATAAAATAAAATTACATATGCCCAATAGTGACCATCTTTTTCATGCCATGTATCTTGAAAGAGTTAGTTGACTAGAATGCAATCAGGATAATTAAGAGTAGTTAGCGCTTTAGGTGGCCTGATCAGTTAACGGTTGGGATTAGTTTATTTAGATTTTATATTTAATTAGTTATGCAGTTGGATCCATAACAAATGGAAGGAAATCATGGACTCGAGAAATGCACAAAAACTAGATTCTCATGAATAAAATCAGCAAAAAATACAGATATCCCAACACGCATTTTAATCAAAGCAAATAGATCTTTCAGCAAGGACCATAATCCAACATTAAAATTTTAAATTTTAAATTAAAATTTTTTTTTTTTTAAAAAAAAAAATTTAAAATAAAACTACCACAATTTCTCCCATAAATTTCCTCATTGAAGAAAAACCAAGATAAACAATCCACAAAAATCCATTATCATGACATACCAAAAAGAGTATTTTAAAAAATACAGACTTTCTAACATGGGTTTTCATCGGAACAATCATAATACTCAAAGATAGGAATTGGATCACAAAATCTTAGAACAAAAAAACAATGAGAGAGAGAGACCTTTCTATTCAAGAAGGTGAATTGAGATGAACAGCCCTGGCAGTGCGACGCATTGTAAGGAGCTAGATATCAGAAGTAAGTAGATAGCCACTTCGAGGGGGCCGAGTCCTCCTATTACGAATAATGAATAAACTTCCAGATAGATTTTCATTAACAACAACAACTTAAATAACATGACAAATAATCAACAGCCCACTACTTACTGAAATTAAGCAACACGTAACAACCCACAATAACAACTACTGCATAACCACCTAGCAACCCCACGGATAACCACCCACTATCCGCATGACCAGACTATAATTAACTATCCAAAGACTCAGAGAACCCCACTACTAACAGAATAGACTAAGTCAAATAAGCAAAGCATAAGGCCTCACGTCCCAGGCCAAGCCCACAAGTAATAGGCCCATGACAATCCTTCCCCCATCAGAAGACCTTGCCCTCAAGGTCAGGGAAGTCTTTTTGCAGCTGTTGGAAGTCCACCCAGGAGGCATCATTGAGCCTTAGTCCTTTCCATTTGACAAGCAGTTCACTCACAGCTTGCCCTTGCTTCTTCTTCATGCACCGCTGCAAAATTTCTTCAGGCTCAACTTGCGGCACACCATCAACTGCCACAGGAGGAATGGTAGAGACCAGCACATTCCGAGCGCCCAGCTTCCGTTTCAAACACGATACATGAAATACAGGATGTAGGAGAGAGGTTGATGGAAGATCCAATCGGTAAGCGACACTCCCAATCCTCTCTAGGATCTGATAAGGACCATAAAATCGGGGAGAAAGCTTCAGATTGCGGCGTTGTACAACCGAATGTTGTTTGTATGGTTGGAGACGCAGGTAGACCCAGTCGCCTATTTCGAACTTCCGTTCAGTACGTTTTAAATCAGCAAAACATTTCATCCTTTCTTGTGACAGGTGTAGGTTCCCCCGCAAGAGGTGTAAAATCTCGTCCTGACGCTGCAGTGTGTCTTTCACAGACTGAACCGCCGCTGTCCCCAGCGAATGAGCCAACAATGGCGGCGGAGGGTATCCGTAAACTGCCTCGAAAGGTGTTATTTTAGTAGAAGCATGAACATTCATATTATACCACCACTCTGCAATAGGCAACCACCGAGACCAATCTCTTGGTTTATCCCTAGAAAAACACCGTAAATAGTGTTCCACACACTTGTTAACAATCTCCGTTTGACCATCCGTCTGTGGATGATAAGCGGAAGAAAATTTGAGCTCAGTCCCCTACAATTTGAACAATTCCTTCCAAAATAGGCTAGTGAAGACGGGATCCCTGTCACTAACAATAGAACTCGGCATGCCATGGAGTTTGAAAATATTGGCAATAAAAATCTAAGCAATTTTAGAAGCTGTGTAAGGGTGCGCAATTGGAAGGAAATGCGCATACTTACTAAGCCTGTCCACCACGACCAAAATCACACTGAAACTGTTAGAAAGAGGCAGCCCTTCAATGAAGTCTAAGGAAATATCCGACCATACTTTTGTAGGAATAGGTAAAGGTTGGAGGAGTCCTGCTGGATGAGGATTTTCTGTTTTGTTGCGCTGGCAAACATCACACTCTCGAATGAACGTTTTGACATCCTCTTTCATACCCTTCCAGTAATAATTGGCCCTAGCTCGATGAAGAGTTTTATGAAGCCCCGAGTGACCTGCTTGAGGGCTCCCATGAACCAAATGAAGCAACTGCTCCCTGATAGCAGTAGAGTCACTAATATACAGCCTGCCCTTGTAAAACAACAAGCCATCCTTTAAATGATATTTAGAGACATCAAGGAGATGGTTTGAAAAATCAGAGATGAGTTTCTTTAATTTTGGATCCAAGGAATAGGATACATGCAAATCTGAAAGCCAACTAGGAGAAGGAAAGGACAAGGCAGCCAGCTGGCTAGGTACATCTTCAAATTTCCTGGATAGAGCATCTGCCACCAAATTGTCTTTCCCCTTTTGGTATTCAACCACAAAATCAAATCCCAACAACTTAGTAAGCCATTTCTGTTGCATTGGAGTACACACCTTCTGCTCAAGTAAGTACTTGAGGCTTTGATGGTCTTTTTGTATTCGAAAAGTCTGCCCCAACACATAAGACTGCCATTTCTTCACTGCTAGTACTAAAGCCAGCAACTCCTTTTCATATGTAGAGAGGTGCAAGGCTTTCCATGAATGGCCCGACTCATAAAGGCAATGGGCCTGTCCTGTTGCATTAATACAGCACCTACACCATAACCAGAAGCATCACACTGAATAGTAAAGGGTTTAGTGAAGTCAGGAAGAATTAAAACAGGGGGTTTAGTCACAGCTTCTTTAAGGGCAGTGAAAGCATCTTTGGCAGCAAGATTCCATTCAAAGGAATTTTTTCGAAGTAGAGAAGTCAAGGGGGCAGCAATAGATCCATATCCTTTTATGAATTTCCTATAATAACCCGTAAGACCTAAGAAGCCCCTTAAGGACTTAAGAGTGGAAGGAAAAGGCCAGTTTAACATGGATTCAATTTTTTTAGGGTCAGCTCGAACTCCATCTTTTGAGATTAAGTGACCCAGATATTCAATCTCAAGACACCCAAAAGCACATTTGGATTTGTTTGCAAAAAGATGATGTTGGTGTAAAATCTCCAGCACCTTGGCTAAATGGTGTCAATGTTCTTCCAAGTTGGTGCTATAGAGAAGAATGTCATCAAAGAAAACTAAGATGAATTTTCTCAAGAAAGGTTTAAAAATATGATTCATGAGAGATTGAAAAGTAGCCGGGGCATTTGTCAAGCCAAAGGGCATTACGAGAAATTCGTAATGTCCTTCATGTGTACGAAATGCCGTTTTTGGGACATCATTAGGATTAACTCGAATTTGATGATACCCGGAACGTAAATCTAACTTGCTAAAAATAGTTGCCCCATGCAATTCATCTAGGAGTTCATCAACAATAAGAATAGGAAATTTGGCCTTAATGGTTTCTTTATTTAAAGCACGATAGTCAACACAAAGACGCCAACTACCATCTTGTTTACGTACTAAAAGAACCGGAGAAGAAAAAGGACTATGGCTAGGACGAATAATACCTGAGGCAAGCATGTCATTAACAAGTTTTTCAATTTCAGTTTTTTGAAAATAAGGATACCGATATGGACCAACACAAACGGGTTTGGAATGAGGATGAAGGACAATATTGTGGTTGTGATCACGGTTTGGTGGAAGTCCCGTAGGTTCATGAAAAACTTCCTGAAATTGTTCAAGTAAACTTGTAAGAAGAGGGTCATTTTCAAGAGTAGAATTGCTAAATGGAGTAGGATTGAGAAGCTGAATTACTAAACCCCGCTTGTCTTGTTTCATAGCCTTACCAAATTGTGCCCCATCCATCATGGATACCTCGGTTGGTGTAATGCCCTGTAAAACATGCTTAATATTCAAGAGAGTGAATTCCATATGTAACAGGACAAAATCCCATAAAATAGGCCCCAAGGTACGGAGCCATTGAACTCCTAACACAATATCACAACCACCCAAAGTTAAAACATAAAAATCTGCGCGAAAAGTGTTTCCCTGCATTTGAAATTGAAGATCCTCACATTTGCCCATACTGAATAAAGTGTCACCATTTGCCACTCTAACCAAGAGTCCCGCTGTGGATTGTTGGATTGTGACTGCAGATGCGCCCGGTGTTGAATGGAGGGGTCCAGAAAATTATGTGTACTCCCGGTATCAATGAGAATCACTACTGCACAACCGTTGATATGGCCCAGAATGCGCATGGTTTTTGGGCTTGGAGAACCGGCCAGAGCATGGATAGAAATCTCAGGAGCGGGTTCTGTATCAACTTCTACCCCACTCAAGGGAACTTCTACTCCTTCTAGAAGTGGTGGTTGCTGCACGGGTCGTGGCTCGTCCTCCTCTAAGTCAGCCCATTCCATGATAAACAAACGGGCTGATTTGCATTTATGGCCCGGCCCCCATTTGTCATCACAATTGTAACAAAGTCCTTTTGCCCGTCGCTCCTTCATTTATAATGGGGACAAACGTTGGACCGGAACAATAGCCTTTGTATCCGAAGTGGTGTTGGTAATATGCGTGTGGGAAGAGAGCTCACCTTTGAACCCCGCTGGAAGGCAGCAACATTTTCCTCCTGCATTTTTGCCATACCAAAAGCCATTGTGAGGTTAGAGGGATTTAACATACGAACCATGAACCGAATATCCTCCCGTAAGTCGCTCATAAAACAACTGAGCTTATATGGTTCTGCCAACCCTTTAAGCCGATTAGATAAGACCTCAAATTGTGACTTGTAAGCCTCCACGGTTGTAGTTTGTCGGAGCCGTGTAAGGGCCTCCATTGGATCATCCAAAAGGGAAGGACCAAATCTGGTGAGTAAGGATTGAGAGAAGCCATCCCAACTAGTGATCCCACCTGAAGCCTCCAAATCCTGAAACCAAGCAAGGGCTTTACCCTCCATATGAAAGGAAGCCAAAAGGACCCGATGATGAGGGTTAGTTTGATGATAATTAAAAAATTGATTAGCGCGATAAATCCAACCATTAGGGTCGTCGCCATCGAATTTAGGAAAGTCGAGACGAATAGCCCTTGTTTGAATTCCACCATGCTCTTCAAATAAAGGATTTCCCCGCTGAGAGGATGACCCAATGTGAGAGTCTTCCTTATGCTTTCCTTGCTGAATGACCAAGGTCTCCACATTAGTCACCACCAGTTGTAATTGTGCTGACAAGTTGTCCATGGCTTGTTGCAAGGCTTCTTAATTTTGGTGTTGAATTTCCTGTGTGTGCCGAACTGCAGCCAACGATTCAGCAAGGTGGGATAAGCGAGTATTGTGCCCTTCAGCCATGGACCGAACGTCTCTGATACCACTTATAAGGAGCTAGATATCAGAAGTAAGTAGATAGCCACTTCGAGGGGGCCGAGTCCTCCTATTACGAATAATGAATAAACTTCCAGATAGATTTTCATTAACAACAGCAACTTAAATAACATGACAAATAACCAACAACCCACTACTTACTGAAATTAAGCAACACGTAACAACCCACAATAACAACTACTGCATAACCACCTAGCAACCCCACAGATAACCACCCACTATCCGCATGACCAGACTATAATTAACTACCCAAAGACTCGGAGAACCCCACTATTAACAGAATAGACTAAGTCAAATAAGCAAAGCATAAGGCCTCACGTCCCAGGCCAAGCCCACAAGTAACAGGCCCATGACACGCATCCACCACCCAATTGCTTCCTCGCATCGATGGCTTTACCGACGATCCAATCTTCTCCAACATCTCCACCCTTTTATTCTCTTCTTCTTAGAAAATCGTATGGAGATTTCTCATCAAAATAAAACACACCATTTTATACATTTCTTTCTTTTAATTATTTGAATAGAAACTGGCATGCGTTTGAAAGCGAATTGCGTCTTGAAGGCAGGGGCCTTGTGGGACCCACTGTGATGCATGAGTTTTATCCACACCGTCCATCAATTTTTCCAGATCATTTTAGGGTACAATGCCAAAATTGAAGCAGATCAAATGCTGATCTGGGCCACACCACAGGAAGTAGCCGTGACAATGACACCCACCATTGAAACCTTCTTAGGGCCCACCATGATGTCTTTTCGCCATCCAACCTGTTCATAAGGTGACATGAACCTGGATGATAGAGAAACACAAATATCAGCCTGATCAAAACTTCTACAGCTCCAAAGAAGTTTTTAACGGTGGGCGTTCAATCCCTAGTGTATCCACCATATTTCGATCAGTGTTCGCAAGCGGCACGAAGCCCCTCGGAAATAAAATAATAATAATAATTAATTAATTAATTAAAATTGTTGATTCCTGAAGCAATTGTTCGTGCCACCTACCACGGGCCAAATCATCGCATTATATACAAATACCCATAAATTTCAATAAATTAGGCATTAAAAAAAATAAAAAAAATATGCCGTTTTCGGCGACATCAGGTGACAACCCTATCGCCGTTCCAGAAATTCAAAAAATATATTAAAAATTATAGAAAAAAAAAAGAGGATAATTTCCTACTGTCCGACCCATTTATGGCCCATTCCCAAAAATAAGCCCCGGCTGTACGGCCCAATTCTCAGGTCAAAAATGCCCCAGCTTCTTTAGCTTTTTTATTTGGCTTGGGGTTCCTTTGGCCACGGATTATAACCGTAGCTATAACCCTAGCCATAACCCACTGATTGTAAGAGGGTGGACAATGAGTCGGGGTCGACCGGGTCAATGGGATAGTGAGTCGGGGTCGACCGGGTTTGGACCTGATCCACCCCGACTCGCTATCCCACCTGTGTTTTTTTTTCTTTTTTCTTTTTTTTTTTTTTTTACAAGGAGAACTTCATTCTCTCCTACATTTTTCTCTAATACATATTTATATAAATATGTATATATAAGCATATAAATTTTTTTTTCTCTCTTTTTATTCATTTCTTTCTTTTTTCATTTAATAAAAATATCTCTTAAACCAGAATGAGTTACTTGACGTACCATATAGGATTTTGGGGTAGGAGATGCTACTTTAGCTAACTAACCTACTTATTTTCCAAGATTCCATCAAGTTGATGGTCAAAAATCCATTTCATTCACTTCGCGGTCAATTTCAATCAGTTCATTTCATGATCAATTCCATGCATTTCATGGTCAATTCCCTTCACTTTTACTATCAATTCGCTTCACTTCACAGTCAATTCCATGCATTTCACGGTCAATTCGCTTCACTTCATGGTCAATTCCATACATTTCACGGTCAATTTTCTTCACTTCACGGTCAATTTCGGCGATTCCCCTTCACTTCACGGTCAATTCCATGCGTTTCACGGTCAATTTCCTTTACTTCACAATCGATTCAATGCATTTCACGATCAATTCCCTTCACTTCACGGTCAATTCTATGCACTTCACGGTCAATTCCCTTCACTTCACGGTCAATTCTATGCACTTCACGGTTAATTCCCTTCACTTAACGGTCATTTCCATGCACTTCATGGTCAATTCCCTTCACTTCACGGTCAATTCGCTTCACTTCACGGTCAATTCCGATGATTCCCCTTCACTTCATGGTCAATTTCACACATTTTAAGATCAATTTCCTTTACTTCATGGTCAATTCAATGCATTTCACGGTCAATTCCCTTCACTTCACGGTCAATTCCGTGCCTTTCACGGTCAATTCCCTTCACTTCACGGTCATTTTCATGCACTTCACAGTCAATTCCCTTCACTTCACATTCATTTCCATGCATTTCCTGGTCAATTCCGGCAATTCCCCTTCACTCCACGGTCATTTCAATTCATTTCACGGTCAATTCCCTTCACTTCACGATCAATTCCCTTCATATCACGGTTAATTCCCTTTATCTCACGGTCATTTCCATTCATTTCATGGTCAATTTCGACGATTCCCCTTCACTTCACGGTCAATTCAATTCATTTCACGGTCAATTCCCTTCACTTCAAGGTCAATTCTGGTGAAATGCATGGAATTGACCGTGACGTAAAGAGAATTGATCGTGAAATGCATAGAATTGACCGTAAAGTGAAGGGGAATCACTGGAATTGACCGTGAAAAGCATGGAATTGACCGTGAAGTGATGGGAATTGACCGTGAAATGCACTAAATTGATCGCAAAGTAAAGGGAATTGACCATGAAATGCATTGAATTAACCATGAAGTAAAGGGAATTGATAGTGAAATGCATAGAATTGACTGTGAAGAGAAGGGGAATCGCCGGAATTGACCGTGAAATGAATGGAAATGACCATGAAGTGAAGGGAATTAACTGTGAAATGCATAGAATTGACCGTGAAGTGATGGGAATTTACCGTGAAGTAAAGGGAATTGATCGTGAAATGCATAGAATTAACTGTGAAGTAAGGGGGAATCACTGGAATTGACCATGAAATGCATGGAATTGATTGTGAAGTGAAGGGAATTGACCGTGAAATGCATGGAAATGACTGTGAAGTAAAGGGAATTGACCATGAAATGCATTGAATTGACTGTGAAGTGAAGAGGAATCACCAGAATTGAGCGGGAAGTGAAGGGAATTGACCGTGAAATGCATAGAATTGACCGTGAAGTGAAGGGGAATCACCGGAATTGATAGTGAAATGAATGGAAATGACTATGAAGTGAAGGGAATTAACCGTGAAATGCATGGAATTGACCGTGAAGTGAAGGGAATTGACCATGAAATGCATTGAATTGACCATGAAGTAAAGGGAATTGACCATGAAATGCATAGAATTGACCGTGAAGTGAAGAGGAATTGCCGGAATTTACCGTGAAATGCATGGAATTGACTGTGAAGTGAAAGGAATTGACCGTGAAGTAAAGGGAATCAACCGTGAAATGCATTGAATTGACCGTGAAGTAAAGGGAATTGACCGTGAAATGCATTGAATTAACCGTGAAGTAAAGGGAATTGACCATGAAATGCATGGAATTGACCGTGAAGTGAAGGGAATTGACCGTGAAATGCATTGAATTGACCGTGAAGTAAAGGGAATTGACCGTGAAATGCATTGAATTGACCGTGAAGTGAAGGGGAATTCCGGGCGCCGGAATTGACCGTGAAATGAATGGAAATGACCGTGAAGTGCAGAGAATTGACTGTGAAATGAATGAAATTGACCGTGAAGTGAAGGGAATTGATCGTGAAATGCATTGAATTGATCGTGAAGTAAAAGGAATTGGCCGTGAAATTCATAGAATTGACTGTGAAGTGAAGGGGAATCGCCGGAATTAACCTTGAAATGCATGTAATTGACCGTGAAGTGAAGGGAATTGATCATGAAATGCATTGAATTGACCGTGAAGTAAAGAAATTGACCGTGAAATGCATGGAATTGACCGTGAAGTGAAGGGGAATCGCCGGAATTAACTGTGAAGTGAAGCGAATTGATCGTGAAGTGAAGCAAATTGACAGTGAAAGTGAAAGCAATTGACAATGAAATGCATGGAATTGACCGTGAAATGAAATGCATGGAATTCACCGCGAACTGATTGAAATTGACCGCGAAGTGAATGAAATTGATCACGAATTGATTGAAATTGACCACGAAGTGAATAAAATGGATTTTCGCCCATCGGCCTGATGGAATCTTGAAAAATAAGTAGGTTGGTTAGCTAAAGTATCATCTCCTACCCCAAAATCCTATATGGTACGTCAAGTAACTCATTCTGGTATAAGAGATATGTTTATTAATGAATAAAGAAAGAAATGAATAAAAAGAGAATTTTTTTTTATATGCTTATATATACATATTTATATAGATAAAAAGTTCTCTTAAAAATAAAATAAAATTACACAGGTGGGACAGCCAGTCGGGGTCGCCGGGTCAGGCGTTTTTTTTCTTTCCCTATTGTAATCCCACTACTTTTTATGGGTCCCATTAAGATGTATGTGTTATATCCAAACCGTCCATATATTTGGCGAACTCATATTAAGGCTTGAGATGAAAAATAAGACGGATCTAGCTATCATGTGGACCACACTGTAAAAGACAGTGGAGGATTAAACGTCTACCATTGAAACCCTTTTAGGGGTCACAGAAGTTTTAGATAAATATGAAATTTGTTTTTCCTCTTCATCCAGGGCTTTGTGACCTCATGACTAGATTGGATGGAAAATATATGTTATGGTGGGCCCTATGAAATTTTTAACAGTGAAAATCAAGTTTCCCGCTGCTATTTGTGGTGTGGTACAGTTGATCTTTGGATATGATTCCTTTTTTCCGATAATGCTCTAAAATGATGTCGAAATATGGATGAACAGTGTGGATATAATAAATACATCTGCGGGGCCATGTCGTGGAGCGTCAGCGCTCGTCCTCGCACACCCGGCCAATCGGCTTCCGGAAGGAATGAATAACGGGAGTATTTTGGTCCTTTGAAAAGTCGGCCGTACATAGGGGAGTATTCTTGGAAGCTTAAAAAGAAGTGGGCTTAAAATGGCTCGTGGGCCATAAATGAGTTGTACAGTAGGAAATTTCTTAAAAAAAGAGACTGTCTTGCCTTGTTACTCAGGATCTGCCTGGCTTTCGACTGAATTTCGCGGGCCAATCACGGTCGACAGCGTCTGATCATGTATGTATTGTATATCCATGCCGTGCATGCGTTTTGACATATTATAGCGCATGAGATGAAAAATGCATCAGATCGAAATGTTAGGTGGACCGTACTAAAAAAAAGATTGGTATTCGAACCTCCGCCGTTAAAATATTCCTATGGCCTGCCGTAATGATTCTATAGTGTTTGTTTGTCATCAAACATGTTGGCATAGTTACACGAAAGTTGATGAAGAAAAAATAACAAATATCGCATTGATTCAGAACTCTTGCCACTAATTAAGGTTACGCGTAAACGTGGATGAAGGAAAAATAATAAATATCGGGTTGATTCAAAACTCCTGTGACCCACTAGGAAGTTTTAATGGCAATCACCACTGTTTACTACGGTATGGTTCACCTGATGGTTGAATCTGCTTCATTTTAAATGGCTCATGTCTTAAAATAATTTATAAAAACATATAAATGGCTTGGATATACAACAAATATATCAAGGTGGACCCACCAAAGTGTCTCACCACTTTAGGTTAGGCTGGGGCTACATTTAATCCTCTCTCTTTAAAAATAATCTATCAGAGTTGTATAAAAGTGACGTGGGGATTTATTAAAAACTTGTAATAAAATTAAAGTATAGGGTAAAACGAGGATTTAATAGTGATTTGGATTTTAGAGTTTATAAAGTTTAATTTAAAGTCTACGTTAGTTTTATCTTGGCTTGAATAATTAAATCATAACATATTTTGGACAAATGATGATTTGAATGTCAATGTGATGAATGAATATATGAAACATTAGTTCACATCTTAGAACTTGAGATTAGGGTCACTATACTCGGGTTCGAATTTCGGACTGTGATACCTAATGTACCATATATTTTTACCATTCTTTAGATAACTAATTAAAAATGACGTATGTTATTGCATGAGAAATGTTTAGCTTGCAAAAGATCTTTATAGATATTTAGAGCACTTTTTTTACGGAATTACAATTGGTGTTGATCTAATTATACACATCATCAGATGATAGGGCACGACCGAGAAGCCCAGAGGTGAAAAGCCAGAGGCGAAAAGTGGTCAAGTGAAAAGAACAGTTAGAATGACACGTGTTAAAAAGAGAAAGAAGGATCTATAAGACCAACGTGGCAACGAATCAGCTACTATAACCGTTGAATAAAGAAAGAACGAATGAGAAATAGCTGCAAGAGAATGTTAGTGTAACTATTTTTGCACCCGATTTGTCAATTATGTGAGTTGTTGTGTCGCGTAGTCGGTTGAGTCTTTGAAAAGTAAAGACCGAAGATACAAGTAAAGTCGGAGCATCAAGGAACCAGAACAGGTAAATCTATGTGCCTTGATAACCTTAACCTTTGTTCCAAAATAACTCATAAACCCCTATATGATTTGGACTTAATAGGAAAATCCTTTTTGATCATCCCTTAATCCGTAGGAGTGTAGTGTATACCCTAACATCTTTATATTGGCTTCAAAGGCTTTTGTTGCTTAAATAAATCATATGAATTTAGCAACATTCTGTCCGACTGAAGTTGGTTTCGGTCCGACCGAAACTGACCATTGCGTGACAAAATCTAAACAGGAAAATATGGTCTCAGTTCGGTTGGACTCGGTTTGACTGAATGACAAGTTCGATTCGACCGAAGTTACCTTCGATTCTATCGAAAATGGCCAAAACAGTCCAGTAAGGTTCGGCCCTAATTCGGTTCAACAGAGTGTGACCAAAGGTCAGCTTCGATCCAACCGAATCTGGCCAAAACTCTCCAGCAACTCTTGGTATTTATTCGGTCTGACCGAAGATATTTCGTTCTGACCAAAGGCCCTCTCGATGTAACTGAAATGTAGCCATTAAAGATCCGTTGAAGCACTTTTTCTATATATTTAGCTTCCGGATCTTTGCAAAGATGATATATTTTGGCTCTTTAGAGACTTTAGTGTATCCCAAGCCTAACCAAATTGCTTAGAACTTTTTCCAATTGAGATTTATGTCTTCTTCTTGGTAATTCTTCACCCAAACAAGCATTATATGCTTGTATTCAAGAAGAACATGATCTCATGCCTTCTCTAGAGTATTGAGACCAAGCTTATAGGTAAATCTATAGTCTCTACCATACTCTAGAGTGTCCATCAGTTGAATCTTCTAGGAAAAATAACTTTTCATTTGTTGTAGGAGATTCAACCCACTCCCATCACCTTGGTCACCTTGAAGGTATATTAAATGTAAGGAGATTGATCATGAAGCTAAAGCTTTGGCGCAGTAGCAGCAGCATGATTGGGGGAGCATCAGGGAGGTGATTGAAATACGAGAGAACGGAGATCAGGCAACCCAAGACGGAGCTACAAAGGGACTCAATCCGTCAAGTAAATGTCAAGTGTAAAGTCCATTGTTGTACTCATGCCTTGTGTAGGTTGGAGTGCAAGAGTTTATTCAAACTCACCTAAGCTCTTCCGTAAAGCCTAAATCCCTAGGTTCTTGTGTAGAAACTTGACTCATGTGTAGGGTCTAAAGCTTTGGGTTCTTGGGTAGGATCCTTGCTCTTGTATAGGGCATAAATTTATAGTCATTGTGTAGGGCTGTAAAGATTAGAGGTGAACATGATTTAAAACCTTCGATAGTGAAATCTGGTACACTCATGAGTTGAGTGCGTCTGCCGGGAGTGGAGTAGGTAAGTAGTTGAACCACTATATATGATTGTGTTTGGGATTGTCATTTGTGCACCTTGTTTAATTACACCTATTAGTTTGAATATTTAAATTATGAATGCTTAGTGATTGATAGGTAACACATCTCACACACACATATACACTATCTTGATAGATTAGCTGCTTATTTACAAATCCTTTGTAGTTTATGTGATTAGACCCTCTATTGGCTTGGAAGCTTTAGAGTTACATTACCTTAGTTTAATTGTTAATTAGTTTAAGTTAGGCATTTGATGTTTTTTAATTGGTATAATTTTTTATATTGTTCCTAATCACGCCCCCTCCTTTAGGACCTAGCCTACATTATATAGCTCTGCCATATTCCGCACATAACGCCTAACAGTCGAAATTAATGTAACGCCCTGAAATTCGGGGGTCGAGCGTAACTCAGCTCTCGAGTTCCAAAACATCACTTATGCAACATATTTAATGATGGATATATGTTGTCTGTATTAGTGCATAAAACATGGAATAGATTAAGCCAAAACACAGATATAATTCAGGGATAAGTGAAGAAAGCAAGCGGAAGACTTATAGAAATATGTGTGTACAAGTGCAAATCCCTGAAGTACATATACAAACCAGGTCGTGATGAAAGTGTTACTATCAAAATTGCAAGTATCAAGTTACATCATTTAATTCCCAAAAATAATCCCAGCATCCCGCGCATCAGACCAAGGCTCGCTAGAACCCGTCTGAAAACTGCATATAAGAGAAAGCAGCCTCATCATCATCCATCTCCCGTTCTGCCTCAGAAGTCGCCTCAACATCTGCAACATTAGAACCTAAGACAGAGTCTGGTGGGTGTTTAACACCGCCCCAGAATGTGGGAGTGAGTGATCAACTCAGTGGAACAATAAGGCACAGGTTAACATGTTATCAGTTCAATCAAGTAGTAATGATAAAGCAGAACAATTAAATAAGTCCTAAGTACTCTTGTTAATGCAAGGATGTATGCAAAATGATGCGTGCCCTCACGCGTACACCCTCAGCGTCTTCATCTTACGTTACGCATGACACCACCTCAAAATGCGCCACATCTACAAAGCACATGCAAATGCGGTGCATGAATATGATTACCAAGTTGTTATTAGTCCTTTTTATACAGTAGGATTGGGAAGCTAAGATACCTTCCTCATATCACCATCCAAATAGTGATCCATTCTAGGGTCGTCAATCTTAGGCATCTCATACGATCATATGGTTGTAGGTCGTTACAAAGCGCTCGTCACCAATCAATGCACGCCTATCATACCGTCGTTACTACACTAAGGCTCGTCACCTCAATGTGGTATCCAGGTATGCTCGAAGTCACTACAAAGGGCTCGTCACCTCAATGTGGTATCCAAGTATGCTCGAGGTCACTACAAAGGGCTCGTCACCAATCAATGTAGGCCGACAACACGAATATAGTGTCCCATACCACCATAATCAGCTCACGAGTTTAGTTGCTCACTGGTCACTATGGGGAGGCTCGTCACCCCAGCGTAGGCCGACTGCTCGACCACGGTGTCCCATACCACCATATCCGGCTCATGAGTCTTAGCGGATCTAGGTACTATGGTTAATAGGATTTCATCGGTAAGTTTGGTACCCTAGATTCAAGCAGTAGCGTCCAAAACATGGTGAACATACATCGAAAAATCGAGTTACTTGACGAACTCGACTAGCACGAGCGCACGTTGGGTTGAACGACATAGAGTGCGCAAACACTCTGCGTGGCCAAACCACTGCCGACAACTCTAATATGACTCGGGTTCGTCTAATACGTCCTACGTGGCGAAAGCAACCTCAGCCACGATCATAAGGTCGATTACCGATTTCCTGGACTAATGCATAGTCCCACACACATTACACTACAACAGATAATCATATTGAATGTAGAACAGTAATAGAACAACAACTCAAATCATGGTACATAAGCACTTGAAGAATATCAACTTAACATGAATGTAAGCATAAGTAATGCTTGAATTTAAACAACAAGGAATGTAACTTGCAAGAAGAAAATCATACACACTAGTGGGAGAGTTGAGAATCGCTTCTCAACGCCCATACTAGGTTGAGACAACACACTTTAGATCATTTAGACATTTCTACAAACACTTAGAGTACATATAACAACATACATGACGTATGTTGAAATACAAGCATTTGGACAATTCCTTTTACCAAGGAGTTGTCACACATACATCTAGCATACATACATGACAAATAATCATGGCAAACACATGTGCATATTTTATACGTATACGGTACTTTATACATACACGTAGAATACACAAATCTCAATATAACACATGTATATCAGGAACGCAACATAAACATAACATTTGGCATGTGAAATCTCATCCATAACAAGAATAAATCATTAACTGGCATTGAAAGCCTTGAAAACCATAACCTATATACTTAAAGTCCGCACCTTAAGCCAGAAAAGAACACAAAATTGATTTCAGACGAGTTGTCTTCGTCAACGGCGATAGAATAACCTAAGGCAAGAATAAAAAAAAGATACAACAACACCAAGACTAATTTAAGCTCTAACACAGATTAGGGTTAGGTTAACTTACCCAAAGATGAACTCAGAATCGTTAGAATAACGATTCAAAGTGAAGGTTCAAGGATGAAGAAGAACAGGAAAGAATCCAAGATGATTCACCAACTTCTCTCTCACTTTCTCTCTCTTTTCCACTCTCTTTCTTAGCTAGGGTTAGAGAAAATTCGTATGGAAAAGAGAGCTAGGGTTTAAGGACTATAAATAGGCCTCATATTGATAAAAATAACCCCAGGGCCAAGGTATACTTAGGGTATAACCAAAACCGGCCTCTCGCGATCCAACGAAGCACTTCTGGTGGGCCTATAACCACAAAAGGTCGGACTTAAGCTCACTGACCATGGATCTAGGTCAAGCTGAGTTTTCGTACCGACCGGCTCTTCAGATCAGCCGTGGCGGACCACACTCAATTCAACGGTCACTGAATCTCGATCAGGTCCACAAGCACAAGGATATGCCTGGGCCACCTTCCCTGATCAGAGGGTGAAATTGGGTCAGAATCCAATGGTCAGATTGCTTAAAATCATCGCGCAAGCGACACGACTTAGATTTCATAAAAGCTTATTAAATTTCCAACCGTTCCCACACTCTTCACTCCGAACTCAATCAAATCGACCCAAAACATCACATGGACTTGATTTTAGAGGTGATGGTCAAGCCGAACATGGTGACCGTAATAACCTAAGATCATCGCTATCGGACTTTCGACGCGCGGTCCAGGTCCGATCCAGAACTTCCAAAAATTCCCCAGAACAACTGGATTTAGCGATGGATCCCAGATTTCAGAGTAACATGGCGCTAACTAATCTACAAGTTTTGAGTCATGCAGATCGAATTTAAAGTGATTGATGCGAATTTCACAAGCAATCGAGTATAGCGCTAATTACCCCAAAAATAACTACTTAGGGAAAGATTAGCACAAAATTTCTGGGGTCATTACAATCTACCCCTCTTAAAGAAAATTTCGTCTTCGAAATTCATACTTTCATATAATCTTCAAGGATCTGAGGGTAGGTCTTCCTAACCTCAGCTTCAGATTCCCAAGTAGCCTCTTCCTCACTATGATGCGTCCATAACACCTTCACAAGAGGGATAACCTTGCTATGCAATACCTGCTCCTTCCTATCGAGAATACGCGTCGGTCGCAGTACATAAGTGGCATCCTCACTCAACTGCACTTGCTCCTAACTGATAATATGCGAAGGATCAGGAACGTACTTCTTCAGCATAGAAACATGAAATACGTTATGCACGCCCGCAAGAGGTGTGGGCAAAGCAAGGCGGTATGCTACCGCTCCCACTCGATCCAGAACTTGAAATGGACCAATAAATCTCGGCGTCAGCATCCCCTTCTTACCGAACCGCAAAACTCCCTTCATAGGATAGACCTTCAGAAAAACATGGTCTCTAACCTCAAACTCAAGCGGTCGACGCCTCATATCAGTATAACTCTTCTGCCTACTCTGGGCTGTCAGAAGTCGACGTCGAATGATGTCAACTTTCTCTGAAGTCACCTACACCAATTCCGGGCCAAGCAAACTACGCTCACCAATTTCTGCCCAACAATGTGGTGCTCTGCATGGGCGACCATACAACGCTTCATAGGGAGCCATGCCGATACTCGCCTGGAAACTATTATTATACGCGAACTCTGCATACTGAAGACAATCATCCCAACTGTCCTTGAAATCCAAAACACAAGCTCGCAACATATCTTCCAGGACCTGATTCATGCGCTCCATCTGCCCATCTGTTTGTGGATGAAACGCGGTGCTGAACTTCAGTTTCACACCCATCGCTTCATGAATACGAGTCCAGAAGATAGATGTGAAACGCGTGTCTCTATCAGACACAATCTCCAGGGGAGCTCCATGTAGCCGTACTATCTCCTTGATATACAACCTAGCCAACTCGTCTGCAGAGTTAGTGACTCTGATCGGTAAGAAATGCGCCGACTTCGTTAATCGGTCGACGATCACCCAAATAGAGTTATATCCCTTTCTCGTCCTTGGCAACCCAGAGATAAAATCCATAGAGATGAAGTCCCACTTCCATTCTGCTATGGGCATGGGCTGCAGCAACCCAGGAGGTCGGCGATGCTCTGCCTTGACCTGTTGGCACGTGAGACAACGAGAAACAAATTCAGCAATCTGGACCTTCATATTGTCCCACCAATAACATCTCCTCATATCCTGATACATCTTCGAGCTACCTGGATGCATCGCAAGTTTAGAACTATGGGCTAACTCGAGAACCTCCCGACTCAAGTCAGGGATGTCAGGAACACATAACCGGCCATGAAATCGTAGGCCCCCATCAGAACTAACACTTCAGTCGGAGTTCTCATCTGTACCAACCCGCTTCCTCATCTTCACCAAAAGCTCATCATCTGCCTGAGCTGCAACGATCCTCTCGTCGATAAGGGGCTATACACGAATGTGTGCGATAACCTCATACGACTCAACCACCGTAAGCTTCTGCTCAAAATCGCGCACGAACTCTAACATATCCCACTCTGCTATCATCAGCGGAGCCGCAAACTCAATAGCCTTCTTGCGACTCAATGCATCTGCCACAAGGTTCGCCTTGCCCGGATGGTAAGAAACATCGAACTTAAAGTCCTTCAATGTTTCCATCCATCGGCGCTGCCTCATATTCAAATCACGTTGCGTGAAAATATACTTAAGGCTCTTGTGGTCGTAAAAGAGCTCGAACTCCTCACCATAGAGGTAATGTCTCCAAAGCTTTAATGCGAAAATGACAGCTGCTAACTCCAGGTCGTGCGTAGGGTACTTCTGTCATGCCCCAAACTCAGAGACCGGGCTCACAAAATTCCCGATCGCCGAATCTGGCGCCGACAGCCTCCGTAGAACCCCATTCTCGGCTCCCAGCGCCCATTCGCCAGATTCCGATCCTGGGATGCTACAAGGAGGATTTTCAACATCAGTTTAATTCGTAATAAGCATAACCAAAGGCATAACCCACACACAACAACCAAAAACTCCATCACATTTCCACTATAATAAAAAACTTTACAAGTACAATGAGCATAAGGGAAATACAATGAAGATGAACAAAACTCCAAAAATGATCTGCCACGCGCCTAAGCCTCAGCGCGCTCTAACGTCACCTGCACGCAACAGTCGTGCATAAGCTTATAGAAAGCTTAGAGGGTGGTGAAAGTGTATGCTCAAGGTGGTAATGCGGTTATGCAGTATCCGGAACAAGCTGATGAATGCCAAGAATACTATAGCCGTACCAAGGCCATGCGGTGCAAGGAATGATGTCGGCCATACCAAGGCCATGCAATGCGAAATGCAAGTCAAGCATACAAATCCTCGTCTAAGTCCACATGTCAATACGGCTCAAATCTGGAATATCACCGGGGTCTAGTACACTCCAAGCCAGATTGCCGCCCCATCGCGCGCAATAAGGTGAGTGGAAAAGACCTCACTATCCGCCTGCCAATATCGGGCTCGGCTCGTCAATAGCGGACCCATTCCTCGAGCTGGTCAGACTCAGCCTAGCATTGCCCCCTACTCTCGGGCGGGTAAGGCCGCACCCCCTTCCAACCGACCACGACACAGTGGAAAGCGCAACCGTCTGGTAATCGGCACTCAGCGCTCATGCATCCACTCGGTCTAGACGTTGGAGCAACCTCCTGGTACCATAAGGGTTTAGGGACTTTCACCCAGGGATATCTATCGCACCCCATGTAGAACAGTATTTTCGGTATCCAATCCTGCCAACCACGATACGTCTGTGGAGGCTACGGCCCTGATGTCGCTAGGGCGTATAGTAACCATATCATACAATGCGAATGCATGAATCACACTATTCAGTCATGCAGCAATCCTGCGCGTATCGTGCGCTCATGTAGGGTAACACCCCCTGTACGGGAGCCCCTAAACAATCTACCCGAAGGCATATACTATGATCAGTCATTTCTCATATCAAGCATACGTATGATGCATATGGTCATGAATCATGGAACTAAACATGTTACATAGGATGGATGATATGCATAACGAAGATGGGCCTAGACGGCCTACACATAATACGTACGAGCCTAACAATGGGCCCTAGGGAAAGTCATAATGCGGACATTTAACCAACACTATACTTGCAATGGGGACGTCAAACCGCCATTGCTCCCAAGGTATAGCCCAACATAAACATCATTACATAACCCATGTTGGGATCGTACATTGCAATGGACCTTAGGTACACCCCATTGGGCCTTAAATATGTCAAATGGGCCATATCATACGGGCCTTATATTCATCAAGTGGGCCACATCATTGGGCCGCACCTATATGCATTGCAATGGGCCATGACCCGTGGGCCTTAGAATACATCAAATGGGCCTAATCACATGGGCCTTATGTGTATCAAATGGGCCTCGCCAATTGGGCCCCATATGCACATCAAATGGGCCTCAACTTATAGGTCCTAGTACATCTTGACGGGCCTTAACCCATGGGCCCCTAACACATCAAATGGGCCTCGACCCATGAGCCC
Organism: Magnolia sinica; assembly: GCF_029962835.1. Lineage (NCBI taxonomy): Eukaryota > Viridiplantae > Streptophyta > Magnoliopsida > Magnoliales > Magnoliaceae > Magnolia > Magnolia sinica. The sequence goes on along the minus strand of NC_080573.1, from coordinate 50,072,675 downwards.
ATAACACATCAAATGGGCCTCGACCCATGAGCCTTACATGTAATCAAAGTGGGCCTCAATAACGGGCCAAAATAATTGAGATGGGCCTCCCATCATCATTATATTAAATATGATATAATATCTATAATATATATATATTATACATGTTATATTATATATAATATAATATTGTATATATATATATATATACACACACACACGCACACACGCACACAGTGGGCTCCACCGTCCAGGCGGACGGTGGAGATAAAACACTTACATCACTGTGGGCTCCATGTGGGGCCCACCATAATGTTTATATTTCATCCAACCCATTGATGAGGTCCCATGGGCCCAGATGAAGGGTGAAAACAAATTTCACCCTGATCCAAAACTTCTGTGGGCCCGAAAAGGGTTTCAAAGGTAGGGGCTCATTCCCACTGTTTCCTACGGTGTGGGCCACCTGAGTCTTGGATTAAGTTGATTTTTGGGGTGGGCCCATGTCAGGGGGTGGCCCACCCTATAAACGGTTTAGATGGTTTATAAACATCAAGGTGGGGCCCACGGCTGTAGCCGTGGGTGGCTGTACTTGGACCCGTCCGCCCGGACGCTGGCGCAGGCAGCGCCTGCTGCCGCCTGACACAGCAGCAGCAGCTGCTGTGTGCTGATTTAATTTTTTAATTTTTTATTTTCTTGAGGATTCTACTGGTGGGGTCCATATCCAAGCAATCCACTCCGTCCAATGGCCCTCCATGGCCCCCGACAAGCAAAACAAGCCCAATATTGGGCCTGTTTCGGTGTATAGAAACAATATGGGACATTTCAATGGTAAACTCACTGTTTGCCATGTTATGGCCCGCCTGATAATCTGATCGGTCCCATCTTTGGGCTCAACGCCTAAAAATGGCTTGAGACAGGAGTGGATGGTGTGGATTTAATACATACATCAAGGTGGGGCCTACATGAGTGGACCACCCCAAGGCTTGGGAAAAAGCTGATATTTGTGTTTTCTTCCCAGCAACGTCCAGCGTCCCTGGACGCTGGACTTTCCATATAGCTAGGAGGTGGGCCCTGCTTAGGTGGGCCACCAAGGGATGGATGACCGGGTACTACACATATAAAGTGGGCCCCACTTTTAAATGGTTTGAATAAAATACCTACCTCATGGTGGGGTCTATTCAAGTGGGCCACATAATCTGATAATCATCACAAAAAAAAATAGACTAAAAATAAAATAAAATAAAAAGAGAGAGGGATAGAGAGAGATAGAGGGTAAGATCCGCGTGATGGAGGGACCCCGGCACTATGGGCCCTCCCTTGCACTAAATCATACATCAAGTGGGTCCCATTACATGTGGGTCCATGAAATCGAAATCCAACGGTGGAGATCCCTTCTCCACTAAAATAGACGGTCTAGATGACCCTAAGCATGTAAGGAAATAAACATCATGATGGGGTCCATGGAGAATGGCCCCATCATGGAATGATCATGATGATCCAAGTGGGCCATCGGCCACATCTTAGGGTCCAAAGTGAGATCCAAACCATTGATCGGTTGGCCTCACTTGGCCCATCTTAAAAATATCAAAATCTACCCTATCAAGGCACCCACCACTTGATCTTCTTACTCCCTTGGCTTCCTTAGCTCCTTGTGCTTCTCTTTGATGGAGGAAGATGAAAAATGGATGGTTGAGATGAGAGATCTAAGGATGGGAAGGTGGGCCACACATGTAGCTTGGAAGGAAAATGGGAGAAGCTCATACGTAGGAGGTTTTTGTTGCTTTGAAAAGTTGAAAAAAAGAGAGAGAGACTTGTAAGGGAGAGAGAGAGAGAGAGAATGATGGGTGATGGAGTGATGGATGGGAGAGAGGGATGGGGGTGTAAGAGATTTTTGACTTTTTTGGCAAAAGTTGTAAGAGAGGTATGGGTTTGTAAGAAACTTTTTGACTTTGGGGTTTGCTTGGGAAAGGGTGAAAGGTGATGTGTACTTGACATGATGGGATTGATGGGATTAATTGATTGATGTGAAACCTCGTAGAGATTCCCTCAGAATTCTCACGCGCGGCGTTTCCTCGCACCGAACGCTGGCCCACAACTCTTGACCAGAGCATCGCATCAGAGAGCGAGTCGCAGCATCGGAACCGCGGCGATGACGCGGTCGCTAAGGTACAAGCCCTGGGTTGAGTCGACTCAGGTTGACGGCACGAGAATCCAGGTCGCGCGCAAATACCGGTTAAGGGTCGAAGGTTGCCGGAATTCGACCGGAAAGACCGCGGAAGCCTATGGAACGGTACGGTCTAGGATACGGGGCTTACAGCTCTCCCCTCCTAATAGAAATTTCGTCCTCGAAATTTACACAATCATCGCAACTAGGCAGAACTCAAGAGGGAGAAGAAACATAACATCACTATATAAAATCAGAGATAACATACAACATACAACACATAATCAATCATCAAAAAGATGGGGATAACGCTCTCGAATCTCAGCCTCACGCTCCCAAGAAGCCTCCTCAACAGAATGGTGACCCCACTGAACCTTCACAAAAGGGATGACCTTGGTCCGGAGGACCTGCTCCTTCCGATCAAGGATACGGACTGGCTGCTCAATATAGGAAGCGTCCTCACGAACCTCTAACGGCTGCCAATCGATAACAGGAACGATGTCTGACCCACACTTCCTCAACATGGACACATGAAAAACGTTGTGGACGCCAGACAACTGAGATGGCAAGGCAAGCCGATAGGCCACGGCGCCAACGCGCCCAGTGATCTCAAAAGGTCCTATGAATCTCGGGGCAAGCTTGCCCTTCCCTCCAAATCTCGGGCCTCTTACCGAGGAAAGGTGCACCCTGAAAGTCCGGTGGCGGCCTAGGAACTATCGGTGCTCGCATGCAGGACGACCTATCCCCGTCCTGCTCTGCTCGCAAGGACATGCTTACCAGCTCCGCATAAGAAGAAATGCTAGCACAGCAAATCTTCGATCGGATCTCAGGTCTCAATCCCTCAGAGAAATGCCGCATCCGCATCGGCTGATCACCCAGGATCAAAGGAACATACCGACCCAGCTCAGTAAACCGGTTCTCATACTTCGTCACCGACAACCCTCCCTAGCGGAGGCGAAGGAACTCACTCTCCTTTTCATGTCGGTACGTAACCGAGAAATACTTCTCGTGGAAGCGCGCCTCAAACGCCTGCCACGACCACTCAAAACCTTTCTCGACAGTGCGAAGAACACTGTCCCACCACAGACTGGCCTCCTTCTCAAACATGAAGGAGGTAAGCTCAACCTGCTCAACCTCTGAACAATGCAGCGGTCTCAGCATCTTAGAGATGCGGTCGATCCAATACTTGGCCTCCTCGAGTCTATGAGAACCCGCAAAAGTAGGAGGTCGCAAGTGCTGAAATTACTAGAAAGTGCCGCTGGCACTGGCGCTCCCAGATGGAAGCATAGGTGAAGCAGGTGGCGTCGCCCCCACTGACTGAGCAAAGATGCCAGCCATGGAAGAGAGGAACTCTTGCTGCTGCTGCTGCTACTGCTGCTGCATCAACAGCATCATCTGTGCACGGCTCGGCTCAGGAACCGAGGGCGTGACTGGAGGAGCCATAGGTGTCAGCCCAACACCGGCATGAGACGGGCCCGCCTGTGGATCTGAGTGGCTATCGCTCAAGGGAGGAACCCCAGCAAGCGACTCAATCAAGGAGAGACGGGTCGAAGACTTCGAACCCTTAGGAGGCATCCCTACATTCAACAGAGGATGCAACCTGTCAGATTCTACGTCACATAATCCATCCACACAGCAACATAGCACAACTCCAAAGACAAACAACATGCATTCCATTACTCAAAATTATCACAATACAAGTAGTGCAGCAATACATGAATCACGACTAGGAAAGCATGTAAACAACAACATCTAACACTTCAAGCAACAACAAACAACTACAAACAACTACAACAACTCCAACTACAAAGCCAACAATGGCTACACACAGAAAGAAAAAACAACAAACAAAGCAAAGGACGGCCACGACGACAGCTACTCGTCGGATTCAGGGGATGGAGGTGGGGCACCCTTATCCTGCAAGCAACATAGGATAGACTTCAGAGTTCGAGTCACCTACTTAAACTTATGCTTAATAAGGCCTCGAAGATCAACAATATCCTGGCGTAAAACAGCCTGCCCTTCTTCAAGTCGTGCGAGACGGGCATCTCTGGCAGTCTGCTCTGCGCTCTGCTCTGGCGCCACAGGAGGAGAGCTATCACTCATATCCTGAGCCTCATCCTCTTCCTCGTCCTGCTCTGTTTCTTCCTCAATCTCAGCACCACCTTCAGCATAACTTTCTTCATCATCGCTCTCTGACTTAGCCTCACTCTCTGAGGCATGCCGACTAGAACCGATCTTCATCTGCTTAAGAGTCCTCAGATTAATATGACGAACAGGAACCGGCTTCTCTGCTCCAAGCCTATAGCCAAACTCATGTGCAAGCTTGCAAATGAGCGGCCAAATGGAAGCGACTAGGTCCTCTTAGACGAACGAGCGATGAGAATAATCTGGCGTAGGATGTACGTCGGCATACACAACTTCTCTTCTTGCCCCACCTGATACAGGAAATCCACCATCAGGCGCGTACACTCGCTGCGATTGCTCCACCTTGGGTATACATTAAACGTACACATGTGATGAAGCAAACGGAAGTCGTCCGTCATGTTGGTAGCCAGAAGACTCCTATTAGGCTCCCATTCGACCAAATGGCCACACAAGGATCGGGTGCGACGATCCCTCCCACGCATACTGTTCAAATTCTTCTTGTTAGCATGCACCTCACCAAGTGACACATTCAGGAGTCAGGATATCAGAGTAACATTGACAATATTCACTCGACCGCTACCACAAGGAATCTTGAACTGCAGAGGCTCCAGCGAAGGATCACGAATATTGGCATAAAAGGCTCGAACAGTACTAGCATTCGCGCAATACTCGCCTTCAAACAAGGGACACCAATCAGCCCCTTCTAGGCACTCCAACAACAAAAACTCACCATACAGCCACGGATCAACATGAGCCTCAAAAAGGACTCTACGGCCTTCATAGACTCCATGCGACAACTCCGCCAACAAAATTCTACCAATGAGAGCTCGAGGATCGAGGTCCCGCTTGGTCTGGAATTCACGAGTGGCGGACATGCTCGCGGCGGCACCTCTCGGCCTCCGTGCACGAGTTGGGCGGCTAGGCCCGGCTTTATCCACGGGCGCTCTCTTCTTCCCCATCAACGAAAGAAGGGAGAAAATGGAAAATATGGCCGTGATGAACTCAAAGAGGGCCATGAGAAATGAGAGAAAGAGAGAAATATGAAGATGGTGAAGCTTCCATACACTTGAGAGCCCAAAAGGGAATGTGAGAGCTCAAATGAGAAGGAAAGGAAGGGTAAACAGCAATGGGGGTGAGGGTTTTGAGATGGAGTGATGGGGTTTGCATGAAAATGGAAGAAGAAGAAGATTTGGAAGGGATTTGGAGAAAATTGGAGAGGGTTTTCAAGAAAAGGAGAGCTTGGGAGGGGAGTTTGTGAAGGAAGTAGGGTAAAGGAAAGGTTTTAAACAGAAAACCGTGGAGGGGTGAGCCACCTTAGGCCAAGAACTCATTGGCCCGTGCCGGCCCGGCCCGCCTGGTCAGCTGATCGGCGAGCCCTCGCCGAATCGGCGATGGCATCGACGGTCTTCGGTGTTCTTTTCTGGCTTAAGGTGTGGACTTTAAGTGTATAGGTTATGGTTTCCAAGGCTTTCAATGCCAGTTAATGATTTATTCTTGTTATGGATGAGATTTCACATGCCAAATGTTATGTTTATGTTGCGTTCCTGATATGCATGTGTTATATTGAGATTTGTGTATTCTATGTGTATGTATAAAGTACCGTATACGTATAAAAAATGCACCTGTGTTTGCCATGATTATTTGTCATGTATGTATGCTAGATGTATGTGTGACAACTCCTTGGTAAAAGGAATTGTCCAAATGCTTGTATTTCAACATACGTCATGTATGTTGTTATATGTATTCTAAGTGTTTGTAGAAATGTCTGAATGATCTAAAGTGTGTTGTTTCAACCTAGTATGGGCGTTGAGAAGCGATTCTCAACTCTCCCACTAGTGTGTATGATTTCCTTCTTGCAAGTTACATTCCTTGTTGTTTAAATTCAAGCATTACTTATGCTTACATTCATGTTAAGTTGATATTCTTCAAGTGCTTATGTACTATGATTTGAGTTGTTGTTCCATTACTGTTCTACATTCAATACGATTATCTGTTGTAGTGTAATGTGTGTGGGACTATGCATTAGTCCAAGAAATCGGTAATCGACCTTATGATCGTGGCTGAGGTTGCTTTCGCCATGTAGGACGTATTAGACGAACCCGAGTCGTATTAGAGTTGTCGGCAGTGGTTTGGCCACGCAGAGTGTTTGCGCACTCTATGTCGTTCAACCCAACGTGCACTCGTGCTAGTTGAGTTCGTCAAGTAACCCGATTGTCCAATGTATGTTCACCATGTTTTGGACGCTACTGCTTGAATCTAGGGTACCGAACTTACCGATGAAATCCTATTAACCATGGTACCTTAATCCGCTAAGACTCATGAGCTAGACATGGTGGTATGAGACACCGTGGTTGAGCTGTCGGCCTACGCTGGGGTGACGAGCCTCCCCGTAGTGACCAATGAGCAACTAAACTCGTGAGCCGATTATGGTGGTATGAGACACTATATTCGTGCTGTCGGCCTACATTGATTGGTGACGAGCCCTTTGTAGTGACCTCGAGCATACCTGGATACCGCATTGAGTTGACGAGCCTTAGTGTAGTAACGACGGTATGATAGGCGTGCATTGATTGGTGACGAGCCCTTTGCAACGACCTACAACCACATGATCGTATGAGATGCCTAGGATTGACGACCCTAGAATGGATCACTGTTTGGATGGTGATATGAGGAAGGTATCTTAGCTTCCCAATCTTGCTGTATGAAAAGGACTAATAACAACTTGGTAATAATATTCATGCACCGCATTTACATGTGCTTTGTAGATGTGGCGCACTTTGAGGTGGTGTCATGCGTAACGTAAGATGAAGACGTTGAGGGTGTACGCGTGAGGGCACGCATCATTTTATATACATCCTTGCATTAACAAGAGTACTTAGGACTTATTCAATTGTTCTGCTTTATCATTACTGCTTGATTGAACTGATAACATGTTAACTTGTGCCTTATTGTTCCACTGAGTTGATCACTCACTCCCACGTTCTGGGGCGGTGTTAAACACCCACCAGACTCTGTCTTAGGTTCTGATGTTGTAGATGTTGAGGCGACTTCTGAGGCAGAGCGGGAGATGGATGATGATGAGGCTACTTTCTCTTATATGCAGTTTTCAGACGGGTTCTAGCGAGCCTTGGTCTGATGCGCAGGATGCTGGGATTATTTTTGGAAATTAAATGATGTAACTTGATACTTGTAATTTTGATAGTAACACTTTCATCACGACCTGGTTTGTATATGTACTTCAGAGGGTGAAATTGAGTCAGAATCCAACGGTCAGATTGCTTAAAATCATCGCGCAAGCGACACGACTCAGATTTCATAAAAGCTTATTAAATTTCCAACCGTTCCCATACTCTTCACTCCGAACTCAATTAAATCGACCCAGAACATCATATGGACTTGATTTTTGAGGTGATGGTCAAGCCCAACATGGTGACCGCAACAACCTAAGATCATCGCTATCGGACTTTTGATGGGCGGTCCAGGTCCAATCCAGAACTTCCAAAAATTCCTCAGAATAACTGGATTTAGCGATGGATCCCAGATTTCAGAGTAACATGGCGCTAACTAATCTACAAGTTTTGAGTCATGCAGATCGAATTTAAAGTGATTGATGCGAATTTCACAAGCAATCGAGTTTAGCGCTAATTACCCCAAAAACAACTACTTAGGGAAAGATTAACACAAAATTTTTGGGGTCATTACAATTAAACTGCAATTTCAAAGATATCTATAGATAACAAGGGATTCAATAAAGCAAGTCGTCTCTCACCAAACAAATCAAATTATCTTTCATTATCATAACTTAGCTATATCCTAAGGTAGTGATAATCCAGTAGCAGTAATCATTAGTCGTAATCCAGTAGCGATGATCTATAGTTATAATCCAAGTCTATACTTTTACGCTGGACTATTCCCAGTTTCAATACAAGTAATTCATATTTTAAAATGCATCTTACAGTTACTCCTTATGATCGACGATAAGTATTTCTTTTTGTATCTGATTGTTTCCGCATATAAAAGTCATTTCGCCCGGAATGCAAGGTGTAACCTATCTTCAGAGGAAAAACTCCACCCTCTGATAATTGCATGACTATATTATAATTATCTTGCGAGTGGCTAAATTGGCGATTGATCTTCTCAAGTGTTGGTCATATATGATCACACTCGATGTATCTACCTATCTTGACGCTTGGGGTCAAGTTTTTCCGTTTGTATTCAATTATACAATCGATTTTGTTATGCCCGCACAAACTACACATGACCAAAACAAACTGAATGCCAACAATTTTTTCATGCCTAGTAAGATACTAAAATTTTGGTAAACATATTGGTGCAATAGAAAAATATGAGCCAAAGAAATACTTGTGATACTTTCATGGTTAATGAACCGCCGCGACTCGCGCACCGATCTAATACTGGGCTAGAAGATGTGGGCCCACGTTCATTTCGAGGAAAAAACGCCACGCGTTGTAAATTTCGAGGGAATCTCTACAACATGTCCCATCAATCAATCAATTAAGTACACTCCATATCTCAAGTACCAACACCCATCCCTCCTTTTTCCATAAGTCAACTCTCTCTCTCCCCTACCCATCCCTCTTTTACAAAAGTTTCAAACGAGACCTCACCTCCCCATTCCCTTCCTTACAACACCCATCCATATCATCCAATCACTTATCTCTCTCTCATTTCTCAAACCTCCCAAGCAACACCCCACGTCCAAGCCTTTTCAAGCTCTCCCAAATCATCAAGTGTGGCCCACTTTTCCACCCTCTCATCTCTCATCCCCACCATCAAAACTCCATCAACCTCCATCAAAATTGAAGGCAAGGAGCATGCAAGTCCAAGGAGCTAAAGAAAGAGGCCGATAGGTGGGTGCTCTACCTCGATTTGCATTTAAGGGTCCACTTATAGGTGGGACACATTATAATGTATAAGTTGTAATCATGAGGGACCCATAGTGGGGGGGTCCCTCCATCACCGTCACACACACACACACACACTCTCTCTCTCTCTCTCTCCCTCTCCCTCTATCCGTTCCAATGTAGTGGGCCCTACTAATTTGTGTTTTATCCGCACCGTCCATCATGGACGGTAGGACTCCATCGTGAAGTGCACACCCAATAGCTCAACTGGCAGACTGAGTGGAGATATCTCATTTCAACACTTGAGGTCTTGGCATCGATCCCTAGTGGGGGTGGCTAAAATGGAGTGTGTGTACTAATGTGTGTATGCTAACAAACTAACCCAAACCAAAAAAAAAGAGAAAGAAAGAAGAAGAAAAGGGGCCTGGACACTGATGCCCTTCACCCTCTGTAACACCTTGAAAATCGGGGGTCGAGCATATACTCGACTTCCCGAGTTCCAACGCATCACTTATGCAACATAGATAATGATGATTAAATGTTATCTATATTAGTGCCTTAAACATGAGTGAGATTATACCAAACAACATATTATACTCCGGAGACAGTTCACAAGCGGAAGACTGTGATAGATGTATAAAGCATATAAGTGAATATAAGTCTTCAGAGTATGATCGTCTTCAGGTTAATAAATACAAGTGTAATTCCAAAAGATACAAAAAAATGATAGTGTAATGTCATTTATCCATATCCCTGTAGCTCGATTCATAACTCCAGGTTTACATAGACTTGCCAGAGAGTTGCATGTAGGAGAACTCCTCGTCGTCGTCGTGGAAGGTAGGCTCCATCTCACAAGCCTCAACATCATCTGCAACTACAATAGGGTCTGCTTTGTGTTTTAAAACACCGTCCCAAAACGTGGGAGTGAGTGATCAACTCAGTGGAGCTATAGGACAAAGGTTAACATGTTATCAATTTAGTCAAGCAGTAATGATAAAGCAGTACAACAATTAAGTCCCAAGTATTCTTGTTAATGTAGGAATGATATGCCATAATGATGCATGCCCTCGCCTACACTCCCTCAGTGATATCATCTCACGATCGCGGCATGCACCCCTTCCTCTGTGCACTTCCTCGCCAAAGCACCATGCAATGCAATGCATGGTCGTGTTAGCCAAGTTCTTAATTAGACATATTCATACAGTAGGATTGGGAAGCTAAGGTACCTCCCTTGTATCATTTACCCAAACAATGATCCATTTAGGGTCGTCAATCCTAATTAATCACATACGATAGGCAAGTACAGGTCACTACCACCAATGCCCTACCAACTGGTAGTCTATTTTCGAAGGCTCGTTACCAACCCAACTGGGGACCACAGTTAGGCTGCACCGGGGTAGGCCTATTTCATACTCGAGGTCACTCCACCAATGCCCTACCAACTGGCAGTCTATTTTCGAAGGCTCGTCACCAACCCGACTGGGGACCACAGCCAGGCTACGCCAGTGTAGGCTAACAGCTCGAATACAGTGTCCCATACCACCGTATTCGGCTCACGAGTTTGGGTTGCTCACTGGTCACTACAGGGAGGCTCGTCGCCCTAGCGTAGGCCGACAACTCGACCATGGTGTCCCATACCCCATGCCCAGCTCATGAGTCTTAGCGGATCGTGGTACCATGGTTGAGATGGGTCTTTACATTAGTAAGGGGTACCTTAGGTTCAAGCAATAGTGTTCATGCATGGTAAACACACAGTGGGCAAATTGGGTTACTTGACAAGTTCGATTGGTACAAGCGTACGCTGAATTAATCGACATGAAGCGCTAACAATTGTCGACAATCATCGTACGACTCGGATTCTCCGAACGCATCAAATATGGTGAGACTAGCTCGGCCACTCAAATAGGAATTGTTACCGATTGCCTGGACTACGTCGTAGTCTTGATCACAGTCAAATGCTAGAAGTAAGCATACATGATAGTTATATGGCAATTACCAACCAATTCCAACGTACATATCATTTGAGCATATTATTCAACACATATAATATTATATTCTACATATACATTTGCTACACAAACATGCACTTGAAATTAAAGCTACATGAAGAAAAGTATACATATAGCTAAGGTAGTTGAGAATGCTATCTCAACAACCCTCGTAAATACAAAGCATCAACCAATTACTCATACAGGCATTTTGTCAAACCCTTAGACTACATATTACACATACGTGTAATATACTAGTTCCAACAGACATTAGGGCAAATCCTTTCACAAAGGAACTACCACTCATACAACGATCATATATTCTCAATTTACAAGTAAGACAAGCATAAATCATATTTCCATAGTCGTTCAAACATTTCAACAAACACATAGAACGCATTATACTGAACATAGTTTATATCTATATGTAATATATGGAAAACATCGTATCTAAGCACATGTGACAACAATCAAGTCAGTCATAAACCATTACTGACATTGAAAGCCTTGAAAACCATAACCTAAACATTTATAGTCCGCACCTTTCGCCGGCATACTTGTAACGAACTCAGTTTAAGCACTAAGTCTTCGCCTACAGTACAATGGCAACCTATAGCATGAAATATGTTAGCTATTTCACCATTTACTCTACTTGAATCCCTAAAACAGATTAGGGTTAGGATTTGTTGCCTAAGAAGGGAGTCGGAATCGCTAGAATAGCGATGCAGATAGGGTGGTTAAGCATGTGGAGCGATGAGATCAAATCCCAGGAACTCTCTCCCACTTTCTCTCTCACTTTCTTTCTCTTTCCTTCTCTTTTTACTCTCTTCTCTCTCCTAGGGTTGCAAATTCGTATGTGAAGGGAGAGAGAGGGTTTAAGGCCCTTATATAGGCCCAAAACTGATGGGAATGGCCCCAGGGCCATGGTATACTTAGGTTATAGCCAAATGGTGGCCATTTCGGTCCAACGGAGCACATCTGGAGGCTCCTTTTTTACATGCAGTCAAACTTATGCTTCCTGACATTGGATCTAGGTCAGGTTAAGATCTCGGCCCAATCAGATCAGTGAATCGGCCGCGAGGGATCTGTTTCAGTTCAATGGTCACCGGTACTCGATCAGGGCCACAAGTATACTGACATGTGTTGAAAATTTTCCCTGATTCAAGGGTGTAATTGGGTTAGAATCTGACAGTCTGAAACCTTAGATTTAGCTTGCAAGCGAACGGCTCAATTCACTTAAGTTTCAGTTCATTTCCTAAAGATATTCGCGTTTCTCACACACTTCGCTCCGGGCTCAAGTTGTGCATTTCTGGATACCTTTAGGACTTGATTTCTGAGATGGTGGTCAAGTCCAACAAGGCAGTCATAACCGTATAGTTTCGCAGTCATCAAACTTTCGACGCGCGGTGTAGGTCCGATACGAAGTTTCAATGCGCTCCCAAGAGCAACTGGGTTTTGAGATGGATCCTTAGTTTTTAGGTAATGTAGAGTTAGCGATTCTCATTATTTTGGATCTTGTAGTTTACATATAAAGTGGTTCAATCCAAATCCATCAATTGTTTAGTCTAGTACTTAACTAAACTTTGCCCTAATTTTGACAGAATAAGTCCTAGGCTAGTTCTATGTCCCTTCTTAGCACTTTTAGTAAGTATATTATTTTAATTATTTTTTTAATAGTTCATTATCAAGTCTACTTCATCTCTACCAAATTTCATTAGATTTCGTATTGTAGAAAAATTCTAAAAATTCTAGAAGTAGCAGCTGTCCGGACTAATAATTTTCAGATAGTCGTCACATCAATCTAGATTCATTTATATTAAAATTTTTATTATATTTTCTCTTATTTTTATATGAAACTAGACTTATCAAGCTTCAATCTTACTTTTGAATCACATAAATCAGAGTTGTAACGAGGGAGATATGACTTTTTGAAATCGAATGAAAAGTGCAGAAAATCTGCAACGAGGGTGAACCAAACTTGGTACTCCGGCGGGGCGCTATGAGGCCGGGCGGGGCCCCGCTGATCTGGCGGAGGCGCCGCCCGCCCGCTGTGTTGTTTTTGCCTCATGATATTTGAAACGGGCTTATCTTGCAAACCAGGATGAGTTATTCGACATGAAATATATGATTTTGGGGTAGGAGAAGCTGATCTATCCAAATAACATATTTATTTTATGAGATTCCATAAGTTTAATTGTCAAAAACTTATTTTATTTATATGTTTACTATTTATAGTAAATTTTAGTTTAAGTATTATTCTTCATCATTTAAACTTTTGGATTAATGTCTAATATGAAAGTACTTACAAAAATTTAAGAATAAGGTGGTATAAAGTGAGATTTTGAAGGAAATGGGTTAAAAACGGATTTTAGTCTTTAGAATTGAGTTTTGAGAAGTTAATAGGGTGTTATAATCGACCTAGTGCCTAGGGACGTCCATCGCTAAGTTGGGAAAAATTTGAGACGTTACAATCTATCCCCCTTAAAAATAATTTCGTCCTTGAAATTGGCTAAGGGTAATAAGTAAAGATTTTATTATTTCATTTTGCTTAGGCTTGTTAGTTTCAGGTTTATACACGTGTTAGGGTATATAATAACTACATCATCCTAGCTCATATTGATCTAACCCCCCTTAAAAGTTTATACCTTTAAGGTTTGGAAATAAATGTCCAAATTATTATTATTGTGCTAAGTGTTTGATGATAAAGTTTACCTAAGGGTGGTATAATCTACTCTTTATGATTGGGCTAATATGGAAAGATAGTCGTGGTAGGCTCAAATCTGATACGTCTGTTGCTCGCCTGACCAGAGCAGACAACTCGTTGTATCCCTCCCTAATCCTGATGGATCTTGGTCTTCTGCTCGGTCTAAGCAGTGAGTCCTTTAGTAATCACCAAGGATTGAGAATTGAGTTAAGCTGTGAATGCCTCGTAGGGATATGGTTCTGAAATTCTGAAATCTGATAATCTTAATTATTTGAGGAGTATTATAATTCATTAGGAGGTTCAAGCCTCATGTTTATAGGGTTATCCTTCAGGTCTTGTTCAACGAGAGTTCTTGTTTAACTTATGTTTAACTTGATAGATAATAAGTTTTTCCATGGTGCTCATAGTCAAAAGACTATACTAGAAGGGTTTTCAATCTTCTAAAATTATATTTGTATGTCACCATTTTGATCATACGACTAGGGGGTTATGGGCAACTCGAAGTTGTAGAAATTTTTTGTTTCATCCCTTCTATTATTTATAACATATTTGTCACCTCTAGTTGCCATATTATTTTTATAATTTTTATAGTAATCCATTGTTAAGCCTATTCTTTCATATGAATTAGTTTAATAGACCTAGTGCCTACTAATAGGAATACAGGTATACCTTGAATGTGGGCAGTGACCTCAAAGGCCAAAGGCGCTGCAATTACTGACTCGGGTGCTTCAGCTGCAAGTGCGTGCACACGGGCTTGTTGAGGATGGTTTGGTTGTGCTGCCATAGGTCATTGTGGAGGCCTATTTCAGGGTACAGGTGGTCGGTAGAATGGCTGCGCTGGTGGTGTAGATCGTAGAGGTGGAGTGGCTATATCACGTGGTGGCTGAAGGTCGATCTTCTGAGGTGGTGCGATATCAGTCTTTCATCTTGGTAAAACAAAGGGGTCGGTGAGTCCCCCTTTGTTGCAATATGTACACCAATGGCCCATTCGTCTCTGCTGGGTCCGCGAAGTCCTGAGCCTGGGAGGCGAGTCTACATGTGGCCTCTCACTTAGAACTGTCTGGTGTTGTAATTCGGGACAAGGCATCGAGCCCATTGGTATACGCATCTGAGAAACTCTGTTTCCATCTTGCTTAGCTCATAGAGACATGTTGACTAGCTCAGCATAATTGGGGATGTCAGCGCAACTTGTCCTAGTGCGGATATCAGGCCACAACCCATCTGAAAAATGCCGCATTTTCATCGGTTCATCTGCTAGTATCAAAGGGGCGTATCTGGCTAGCTCCGTGAATTTATTCTCATATTCTGACACGGTCATCCCTCCCTGTCGGAGGTGAAGAAACTCACCCTCTTTTTCATTACGGTATATGAGGGGAAAGTACTTCCCATGGAAGCGTGTCTCAAATGCATCCCAGGTCCACACGTGTCCTGCGGGAACTGTTCGTAGGATGCTGTCCCACCATAAACTAGCCTCCTTCTCGAACATATAGGTGGCTAGCTCAACTTGTTCTGCCTCAGTGCAGTGTAGTGGCTTCAACATCTTAGAGATGTGATCTAGCCAGAAATCAGCCTCCTCGGGTCTGTGAGTACCCGCAAAAGTAGGAGGACGGAAACGTTGAGAGAGCTAAAAAAGTCCGCTGGTATTCATGTTCCCAGCAGGGTGCGTAGGTGATGCAGTTGGAACCACACTCATATTCTGGGTAAGGGCCTTTGCTATGGTGGCGAAAACCTATTATTATAGCTGCATCAAGAGCATTATCTGCTCCAACCTATTAGTAGGTGGAGCCGACTGAGGCATATACGGCGTCGAGGTAGACACGAATTCTGCTCAGGAACCGGTGGTGCGACAGGTGTCAGCCCATTAGTGAGGCCAGTGGCCGGCTGAGAATCCAGCATAGTGTCGTGAGTCGGGCCCAAACTGGGGTCCGTATGGCTATTGTTCAGGGGAGATGCCCCGTCAATCGATCCGTCAAGTGCAAGACGTGTTGTACTCCGAGTGATTTTCGGAGGCATTCCCTATATACAATATAGGGTGCACGTGTGTAAGATTTAGAATAACAACACACACTTCTCCAAACATTTTACATATCTCACTCCAAAGAAGCTTCGTGCTTTTCATTTAATCGAAATCGTCACGATACATATGATTTGGCATTACCGAAATCATGACAGAAGATGCATGCCAGCTAATTTAGCAAAAGTTTTAACACAAACTATTCTAACACCTAACTAAACCAACAAGGGCTGTTACCTAGAAAAGCGAGAAACAAAGTAAGACAACAGGCAACTTTTACATATGACTAGTCCGCTGACTCTGGTGAGGGCGGAGGTGCCCCCTATCTCGCATACGACATAGGAGTGCCTCCAAGGTGCGAGACGTCTTCTCAAATTTCTATTTCAGATAAGTCTGATTCCCTTCAAGCTTTTGCCTTAACTCGGCTCGGTTTTCTTCTATCTTGGTGATACGGGCTTCTATGGCGGCCTGATCACGATGGTCCTCACGAGTAGCAGTAGGAGGTCCCCCATCTAAATCTCGGGCATCCTCTCTCCCCAAAAGGGATAGTAAACTGAAGAGGCTCCAATAGCGGGTTCCGTATATGAGCGCAGAAGGCTCGTATGGTGCCTTCACTTGCATGAGTGTTTCCCTCAAATATGAGTCCCCAACCATTTTCTAAGAGCATTTCCATTACTGGGTATAACCCGAAAAGCTTTTCATCCACATGAGCCCCGAATTTAACTTTTCGATTATAGAATCTACCTAATTCGACACCTGCCGTTAGCAATCTTTCGATGGGGATCTACATGTCAAGATCCCATTTTGATCTTCTCTCTCGTTCGATGCTCATGCTTGCTTCGGCGCTCGCCTTCTTCCTTATATGGGTTGGGCAGCTAGGCCCAACTTCATCCATGGACGCCCTCTTCTTTCCCATGAGTGAAGGGAGCATAGAGATTGTGAAGATGGCAGTGACAACCTCGAAAAGAGCTATTGGAAGTAGAAATGCTTGAAGGGCGAGATGGGTTGGTGGGTCTTGGAGGTCTTAAGACACACAAGTGGGTTTGTGTACTCAAATGGGAAGAAAAGAGGGAGATGGTGTGAAAAATGAAGGAAAAGGTGGCGTTTGGAAGATATAGAAGAAGATTTGAGGGGTTTGGGAGAGAATATTGAGTGGAGGAGGGTTGAGATTTTGCAAAAAATGCCATAAAATGGGTTTTTAGAGTGAGGAGAGGGGTCCCACATATGTGTGGAGGACCCCACAGCCGGTCGGTTGGCGGGGCTCCGCCGGGCGGGCGGAGGCTCCACACGGGCAATGTGTGTTCGGGCGGGGCCTCGCCAATCTAGCAGAGGCTCTGCCCGGGGTTTGTCTGGCCAGTGGTGCCTCTGCATGGGGGCGGGGTCTACCCCCAGGGTGCCGAAAAAGCATGGGACCCACCTCGGATCTCATCGAAGGTTGGTGCATGGCCCCCCGCACTCGTTCGAGCCTCATCTTGCGAGTATTCATGCTTTTGACATGTTTTATGTGTGGGATTGACTGAATTGATGTCCCTACTCTTCAATTGATGGACTAGAGGGAGATTAGGATTGTTTTACACGGTCAAAGGTGCCTACGGGGTGAACTATGATGGTCAGTTTCGGTCGAATCCAACGACCGATGAAACTGGGAATCCTATAACCGTTTTTATGTTTTATCGTACCCTCCTAAGTCAAAGTACGTCAGTGAGCATCTTATGACCATAACCCAGGTCTAGTTTAATCTAAATCATGCTTTGATACCAACTTGTAACGTCCTGAAAATCGGGGTCGAGCATAAACTCGACTTCCTGAGTTCCAACGTATTACTTATGCAACATAGATAATGATGATTAAATGTTGTCTATATTAGTGCCTTAAACATGAGTGAGATTATACCAAACAACATATTATACTCCAAAGAGTTAAATTTTGCAAGTGGAAGACTGTGATAGATGTATAAAGCATATAAGTGATTGTAAGTCTTCAGAGTATGATCGTCTCCAGGTTAATAAATACAAGTGTAACTCCAAAAGATATAAAAAAAATGATAAAGTGTAATGTCATCTATCCATATCCCTGTAGCCCCGATTCGTAACTTTAGGTCTACATAGACTCACCAGAGAGTTTCATGTAGGAGAACTCCTCATCATCGTCGTGAAAGGTAGGCTCCATCTTGCAAGCCTCAACATCATTTGCAACTACAATAGGGTCTGGTTGGTGTTTTAAAACACCGTCCCAGAACGTGGGAGTGAGTGATCAACTCAATGGAGCTATAGGGCAAAGGTTAACATGTTATTAATTCAGTCAAGCAGTACAACAATCAAGTCCCAAGTATTCTTATTAATGCAAGAATGATATGCCATAATGATGCATGTCCTCGCCTACACTCCCTCAGCGACATCATCTCACGATCGCGGCATGCACCCCTTCCTCTGTGCACTTCCTCGCCAAAGTACCATGCAATGCGATGCATGATTGTGTTAGCCAAGTTCTTAATTAGACATATTCAACAGCAGGATTGGAAAGCTAAGGTACCTCCCTTGTATCATTTACCCAAACAATGATCCATCTAGAGTCATCAATCCTAGTTAATCACATACGATAGGCAAGTTCAGGTCACTACCACCAACGCCTTACCAACTGACAATCTATTTTCGAAGGCTCGTCACCAACCCGACTGGGTACCACAGCCAGGCTGTGCCGGGGTAGGCTTATTTCATACTCAAGGTCACTCCACCAATGCCTTACCAACTGACAGTCTATTTTCGAAGGCTCATCACCAACCCGACTGGGGACCACAGCCAGGCTATGCCAGTGTAGGCCGACAGCTCGAATACAGTGTCCCATACCACTATATTTGGCTCACGAGTTTGGGTTACTCACTGGTCACTGCGGGGAGGCTCGTCACCTCAGCATAGGCCGACAGCTCGACCACGGTGTCCCATACCACTATGCCTGGCTCATAAGTCTTAGCAGATGGTGGTACCATGGTTGAGACGGGTCTTTACATTAGTAAGGAGTACCTTAGGTTTAAGATATAATGTTCATGCATGGTAAACACACAGTGGGCAAATCGGGTTACTTGACAAGTTCAATTGGTACAAGCGTACGCTGAATTAATCGACATAGAGTGCTAACCACTGTTGACAATCATCATACGACTTGGATTCCCCGAACGCATCAAATGTGGTGAGACTAGATCGGCCACTCAAAAAAGGAATTGTTACCGATTGCCTGGACTACGTCGTAGTCCTAATCACAGTCAAATGCTAGAAGTAAGCATACATGATAGTCATATGGCATTTACCAACCAACTCCAATGTACATATCATTTGAGCATATTATTCAACACATATAACATGATATTCTACATATACATTTGCTACACAAACATGCACTTGAAATTAAAGCTACATGAAGAAAAGTATACATATAACTAAAGTAGTTGAGAATGTTATCTCAACAACCCTCATAAATACAAAGCATCAACCAATTACTCATACAAGCATTTTGTCAAACACTTAGACTACATATTACACATAAGTGTAATATACTAGTTCCAACAGACATTAGGGCAAATCCTTTCACAAAGGAGTTGCCACTCATACAACGATCATATATTATCAATTTATAAGGATGACAAGCATAAATCATATTTCCATAGTCGTTCAGACATTTCAACAAACACATAGAACACATTATACTGAACATAGTTTATATCTATATGCAATATATGAAAAACATCGTATCTAAGCACATGTGACGGCAATCAAGTCAGTCATAAACCATTACTAACATTGAAAGCCTTGAAAACCATAAGCTAAACATTTATAGTCTGCACCTTTTTCCGGTAGACTCGTAACGAACTCAGTTTAAATACTAAGTCCTCGCCTATGGCACAATGACAACATATAACATGCAATAGATTAGCTACTTCACCATTTACTCTACTTGAATCCCTAAAATAGATTAGGGTTAGGATTTATTACCTAAGAAGGGAGTCAGAATCGCTGGAATAACAATGTAGACAGGGTGGTTAAGCACGTGGAGCGATGGGATCGAATCCCAGGAACTCTCTCCCACTTTCTCTCTCACTTTCTTTCTCTTTCCTTCTCTCTTTGCTCTCTTCTCTCTCCTAGGGTTGCAAATTCGTATGTGAAGGGAGAGAGAGGGTTTAAGGCCCTTATATAGGCCCAGAACTGATGGGAATGGCTTTAAGGCCATGATATACTTAGGTTATAGCCAAACGGTGGTCGTTTCGGTCCAACGGAGCACATCTGGAGGCTCCTTTTTTACTTGCGGTCGGACTTAAGCTTCCTGACATTGGATCTAGGTCAGGCTAAGATCTCGGCCCAATCGGATTAGTGGATCGGCCGCAAGGGACCTGTTTCAGTTCAATGGTCACCGATACTCGATCAGGGCCACAAGTACACTGACATGTGTTGGAAATTTTCTCTGATCTGAGCGTGTAATTGGATCCAAATCTAACGGTCTAAAACCTTAGATTTGGCTTGCAAGTGAATGGCTCAATTCACTTAAGTTTCAGATCATTTCCTAAAGATATTCACGTTTCTCACACACTTCGCTCTGGGCTCAAGTTGTGCATTTGTGGATACCTTTAGGACTTAATTTCTGAGATGGTAGTCAAGTCCAATAAGGCAGTCATAACTATATAGTTTCACAGTCATCGGACTTTCGACGCGCGGTCTAGGTCCGATATGGAGTTTCAACGCGCTCCCGAGAGCAACTGGGTTTTGAGATGGATCCTAAGTTTTTAGGTAATATAGAGTTAATGATTCTTATTGTTTTGGGTCTTGTAGTTTACATACAAAGTGGTTCAAGCCAAACCCATTTTAGTCTAGTACTTAACTAAACTTCACCCTAATTTTGACAGAATAAGGTCCTAGGGTAGTTCTATGTCCCTTCTTAGCACTTTTAGTAAGTATATTATTTTAATTATTTTTTTAGTAGTTTATCATCAAGTCTACTTCATCTCTACCAAATTTCATTAGATTTCGTATTCTAGAAAAATTCTAAAAATTCTAGAAGTAGCAGCTGTCTGGACTAATAATTTTCAGATAGTCGTCACATCAATCTAGATTCATTTATATTATATTTTTCTCTTATTTTTATATGAAAGTAGACTTATCAAGCTTTAATCTTGCTTTTGAATCACATAAATTGGAGTTGTAACGAGGGAGATATGACTTTTTGAAGTCGAATAAAAAGTGTAAAAAATCTGCAGCGCGGGTGCACCAAAACTTGGTGCTCCGGCGGGGCGCTATGAGGCCGGACGGGGCCCCGCCGATCTGGTGGAGGCGCCACCCGCCTGCTGTGTTGTTTTTGCCTCATAATTTTTGAAATGGGGTTATTTTGCAGACTAGGATGAGTTATTCGACGTGCAATATATGATTTTGGGGTAGGAGAAGCTGATCTATCCAAATAACGTATTTATTTTATGATATTACATAAGGTTAATTATCAAAATCTTATTTTATTTATATATTTACTATTTATCATAACTTTTAGTTTAAGTATTGTTCTTCATTATTTAAACTTTTGGATTAATGTCTAATATAAAAGTACTTAGAAAAATTTAAGAATAAGGTGGTATAAAGTGAGATTTTGAAGGAAATGATTCAAAATGGGATTTTAGTCTTTAGGATTGAGTTCTGAGAAGTTAATAAGGTGTTATGATCGACCCAGTGCCTAAGGATGTCCATCGCCAAGTTGGGAAAAATTCGGGACGTTGCACCCTCTCTCTCTCTCTCTCACACACACACACACACGTATATACCTATATAATATATTATATAATATAATATATATTATAATATAAATACATGTGGTGGGCCACGCTTGTGGACCCACCACCATATATGCATCAAATATGCACCGTCCAGAGCATCCAAGGGTCTCTGGACGGTGGCTCTTTTCTATATATGTTATGTTATAATATAATATAATATAATATATTATATTATATGATATTATATTTATAGATACACACACACACACACACCTTAAGATATATGGTGGTGGGCCCTACGTGGGACCCACTTGTATACAGACTGTCAGCAGTAGCTGACGTTGCATCTCTCGCAGCTAAATTTAAAAAAAAAAAAGAGGCTGCTGTGGGACCCACCATGATGTAAGTATGTATCACGTCATCCATCCATCTAGCATTCCAATGGCCTCACCATGATGGATGTCTTCCATCCAAACTGTTCATTCACTTAGTGGACAGCCTGGTGCGTGGACCCCACAACAATGTATGTACTTTATCCATGCTGACCATCAGTGGGCCTCATGACGACATCCGTCCCGTAGGGCCCGCTACTGTATGTGTTGTATTTAAACCATTCATCCATGTGGCGGCTCATCTCAAGACTTGAGGCTAAAAATATGATAGATCCAGTTATCAGGTGGACCAAACTGCAGGAAGAGTGAAGTTGAACGCCTGCCATTGAGACCCTTTTTGGGTTAGAGAGGTTTTGGACCAATATGTAATTTGTTTCCCTCTCAGCTCAGGTCTTTGTGAGCTTATAAACTGATTGGGTGGAAAATAAACACTATGGTGGGCCCCTCTAAATTTGAACAGTTGAAATTATTAACGCCACTGTTATTTGTGGTATGGTCCAGATGATCTTTGGATCTGTTTCATTGTTTGGATAATGCTCTAAAATGATCTCTATAGATGGATGAATGGTGTATTCGACCTGGCCCATTTGATTCGGCCCATTCGATTCGGCCTATTTGAACTCGGCCCATTAGACTAGGCCCATTCAACTTGGCCCAGTTGATTCGTCCCATTGATTCGACCCATTTGACTAGGCCCGTTGTGATATATGAGGCCCGATGTTGAGGTCCACCTGGATATATATATATATATGAGGCCCATGTGATGCGGCCCATTTGATGTATTTGGAGCCCTTGGGTCGAGGCCTAATGGGATGTACATAAGGCCCATTGCAATGTGTGATTCCACCATGGTTTATGCAATGATGTTCAAGGCAGGCCGTGCCTTAGGAGCAATGATGGTTTGATGCCCACATTGTAAGGATGTTGGTTAAATTTCCTCATTGTCACTCTCCCTAGGGCCCATTGATAGGCCCATACTTGTAGTGTGTAGGCCGTCTATGCCCATCTTGATGTATGTGTTCTATATCCACCCCCGTCCATCTGTTTAGGGCGTGGCCCACCCACACGTGTGGCACGTGTGGGAGTGGGACCCAACTTGATGTATTTATTTTATATCCACACCGTCCGTGCATGGACATGCTGTGGGACCCCACCATTATATATGTGTTTTATTCAAGTAGTTCGTCCGTCCTGGACAGGGGCCCATATTGATGTATCTTGTATCTCCACCACTCATTTGGACGGTACTAAGTAGGGCCCACCTCAATGGCATATGTATATTCACACCATCCATGCCTTTGATAGTGGTGGGGACCACCATGATGTATGTCTTATCCCTACTATCCGTCCATGGAATGCACTATAGTGTATCTGTTTTATCATCGCCGTGTTGTATGTTTGTATATCTATGCCGTCTATTTGTGCAGTCTGTCGTGGTGCATGTATTGTATATCTATGCTAGATCAGGTGATGCAGCCCACCTTGATGTATTTGGTGGCCCATTCGAGAGGCCCACTTTGATATACATGTGGCCCATCAAGATGTATCTTTGACCCATGAGCAGGGCCCACCTGTTGCGTGTTTTGAGGCCCAGGTGCAGGGCCCACCTGTTGTGTATTTGAGGCCCATGTGATGAGGCCCATGTGATGTATTCGAGGCCCATGCGTAAGGCCCATTATGATATATGTGTGGCCTATGGGCTGGGCCCATTGTGATAGGTATTAGGCCCATGTCACATGGTCCATTCGTTGTATACTAGGCTCTTGTGTAAGGCCATGGGTCCTCTTTATGTTTGGCTCTATGTGGGCCACTCTGTGGGAGTAATAATGGTTAAATGGCCACATTGTTGGGCAATGATGGTTAAATGTCCTCATTGTGACCTTCCCTTAGGCCTTGTTCAACCGATTCCGATTGTCAAGACGGATTATCAATGCTGGTTATCAATATTGATTATCGATACCGATTATGTGTATATGACAGCATAGCATCATGATACATGCTCATACGCATCATCTGCATGTTTGTTATGAGATGTGGTTAACCATTGCATATGTCATTGGGCAGGTTGTTATGAGACTCCCTGATAGGCAGAGATTGTCTCACATGAGTGCACGATATGCACAGAATTGATGCATGACTGGATTGTCTGACTCATGCATCTGACATTGTGTGTTGGGATTACTTTACGCCCTAGCGACATCAGGGCCGTAGCCTCCACAAGCATAATGTGGATGGCTAGATGGGACATCAAAAATATGTTATTAGCATCGAGCTGCCATAGATGGCCCTGGGTAAAAATTTCTAAACCCTCTTGGTACCAGAGGATGCCCCAACGTCGAGACCGAGTGGATACATATGAGCGTATGAGGGCCGTATACCAGTAGGCCACGTCTCCCACTATGTCATGGTCGGTTGGGAGGGGGTGTGGCCTTACCTGCCTGAGGGAGTAAGCATAGCTAGGCTGAGTTTGACTGGCTCGTGAATGGGTCCGCTATCGACATGCCGGGTAGATATTGGTCAACTACTGGCCAAGCAGATAGTGAGGTCTTTTCCACTTACCCAGTTATGCACTTGATGGGGCGGTAAGCTGGTGTAGAGTGTACTAGACCTCGGTGATGATACCAGAGATGAACAGTACTGATATCTGGACTTATTGAGCAGGAGTTGCATATTCATTCATTCACTATCCACTCAGGCTGGTGGTACGCAACCATTTGTTACGTGTACATTCACAATGGCTAAGATTTTGGTTGGGGCGCATGACTAACCTGAGATCAGGAGTTTACTATATTGAGTCTGACTATCTAAATTAGGTATGGGACTAGTTTGGATAGAAGTCCTTTGTGATGGACCCCATAGCCCGCAATACTATGTACTATCATCCCGACTTCACACTCCAGCATAGTCATTCCATTCATACCGCATATCACATTACATCCATGGCATATGACATTTTGGGTTACTCTATGTCTGCATTTATATGACCTAGATAAGGCTGATGGTATTCGTTTCAATGCATCCTCGATATCTGATATCTGATTCATTGTGTTTTCGCATTACATAGCTGATTTATATTACTTTCTCAGTATATGATATTGACTTGCTATGTCTTTTCATCGCATATCTTGGATGAGGTTGATGATATTCTTATGGACTTGTAAAATTTTTGCTTACTCTGATATCATATAATTCATGCCAGTAATTTTGATATTGCATGATTAAGGCATTGTATTGAATGCTTGACACTTATCTTGTGCACACACTTACACCACCCTCTAAGCTTTTTATAAGCTTATGCACGATAGATGCATGGCAGGTGATGACAGGACGCAGCCGTAGCTTTGCCACAGTAGGAGCGTGCAGTCGAGCTTCAGGAGTTTCTGTTATTATCTTGTATTTCCCTTCATACGCATTGTACTTTAAAGTTTTTCATAATAGTGAATTTTGTGATGGTATTCTTGTAGTTATTGTTCGTGGGTTATGCTTATGGTTATGCTCATTATGAATCAAATTGATGTTAAAAAAAATCCTCCTTTTAGGATCCCATGATCGGAACCTGGCATTTGGCGCCGGGAGCCGAGAATGGGGTACTACGGAGGCTGTCGGCACCAGATTTGGCAATCAGGATTCCTGAGAATCCGATTTTCGGGTTTGGAGTGTGACATAAGTGATATGAAAATAGAATTCAATATATTGTAGAGCAATCACGAGCTCAGGCCAAGCACTCCCGAATCCAGGCTGAAACTTTCAGTAGATGGATGGCTAGTCAGACTGAGAGTTTGAATAGGATTATGACTATTTTTGTTGAAAGAACACATGTCATGTCTCATTAAACTATTGAGACTAGTTCTATCAGAAATCTGGCGCTAGTACCACTAGTATCGCCAGCACCTATCTTTATAACGGAATACACATCCTACTATAAGAAGTGCGGAATGTTCCTCCACTTGTTGAGTTTAAACAATTCGAATGGGAGAACATGAACTTCATTGTTAAGGCCAGGAATCAAGGAATACCTAGGGGGCAACCTTTCCCTAAGAATATACCTTACAATGCATAACAACACCCAGTAATTCTTGAGCCACCATTGATGGACGAACCTTGCCATTTGGAGCACGACCAAGTTTTGAAATTGGTCCAAGAAGTAACATGTCAAGTTCCTGGCTGAACTACTGCTCTAGTCTACCACAAACCTTATCCTGAATGGATCATTTAGCAATATCCATTGCCAAGAAACTATCGACTTGATTTTACTTTATTCACAAGTGACACTGGTTAATCGACCATAAAGAAAATAGATTGATTTACCATGCAGTGTGGATTATTACAAATTACAGCTATTTGGCCATTCTTTAACCACAGTAGCTTTCACTTGGTACTCTAATTTGTTGTCGAACTCTACCCAAATATGGCAAGAAATGGAAGAGAAATTTCATGCTCAGTTTTTCTATAAGGATATGGAAATTTCTATGTCCGACCTTGCACGTTTCCAACAGTTACCAGGAGAATCGTGTGAAAACTATATCACCTGTTTTAAAAGAGCAAAAAGTTGATACAAAGTAGTTATGCCTGAGATTGAATTTATACAACTTGTATAAGATGTCTTGCAGTACAAACTCTATAAAAAGTTTATCAGAATGGAGTTTATAAATCTTTATGATTTAACAAGAAAGGTATCCCGATATGAAGCTTTCCTTTAAGATGGAATAAGGCAAAAGAACTCGTTAGCTGGGACATACTACTATGATCCTAATTACGAGGTATCCGCGGCTGAAGTAGTAGCCGAGCAGCCATTTGAAATAATATTGGTAAAATTTTTTATAAAAATTCCTATCAACCATAAAATACATAGGTTGAAGAATTGAAAAGGACCGAGTATTATAAATGGCATCGAACTCATTCCCATTCTAATAACAAATATGCCATTTTCAAGAACGTCATCCAAGACAACATTAATTGAGGATTGCTGAAATTTTCTAAGAAGAAAAAAGAATCAATGCAGATCGATAATGATCCACTTCACTTAATATGGATATCAACATGGCCAAGGCCAATCCTCAAAAGTTGGTTCGAAGGCGACAAAAAGTTGACCTCGGGCCTTATGATAACCAGTTTGAGGTGAAACAACCCACAAAGGATCTAGGATGCCTTTGCAAGTAGCTATGAGCATAGTAGTACGGCTGAAAGTGACATCACCCACTAATCTTGGCCAATTATGCAGTTCCCTTGACAGAATAACCAAATGAAACCATGCAGTTCACGCAAATGATGGAAAATGACTCTTATTACCAACAGAGTGACTGTTTTCGACCAGCTCCAATGTTGTGATGTAGGATGATCAAACTTCTTCCTATCAGGAAGAAGTCTGGAGGAGGATTAGTAACCCTAAGTTCCTATCTAAGCCTATAGGAATGACCTACACTCAGAAACGACGTTAACAAAGGCAACAGGCTGCTAAGTAGACACAACTGGTCATTGCAAATAATCAATCTTAGAAAAATGGCTATACGACCACTGTTAATGCGGATGATTTCATAGCCAGAGGATGAACAAATAACTGTGAACATGGGGGATTTGACCATAGAGCATGTTTCGCATAAGTTAATTGCTAATAACCAATAATCTAACAAAGAAGGTGCTGACCATGAAGGATTGGCCAAATACATTAGTGATGAATGCTTTTCGGGTGACAATATGTTGATCGAGGAACTCTTCACAAAAGTAAAATCATTGGAGGAAACTTCACCCAATCTTGATGAAAAGATGGAATAAGGAAAAAGAACTCGTTAGCTGGGACATACTACTATGATCCTAACTACGAGGTATCTGCGGTTGAAGTAGTAGCCAAGCAGCCATTTGATATAATATTGGTCAAAAATTTTATAAAAATTCCTATCAACCATAAAATACATAGGTTGAAGAATTGAAAAGGACTGAGTATTATAAATGGCATGGAACTCATTCCCATTCTAATAACAAATATGCCATTTTCAAGAACGTTATCCAAGACAACATTAACTGAGGATTGCTGAAATTTTCTGAGAAGAAAAAGGAACCAATGCAGATCGATAATGATCCACTTCACTTAATATGGATATCAACATGGCCAAGGCCAATCCTCAAAAGTTGGTTCGAAGGTGACAAAAAGTTGACCTCGGGCCTTGTGATAACCAGTTTGAGGTGAAACAACCCATAAAGGATCTAGGATGCCTTTGCAAGCAGCTATGAGCATAGTAGTACGGCTGAAAGTGACATCACCCACTGATCTCAGCCAATTAGGCAGTTCCCTCGACAGAATAACCAAATGAAACCATGCAGTTCATGCAAATGATGGGAAATGACTCTTATTACCAACAGAGTGACTGTTTTCGACCAGCTCCAATGTTGTAATGTAGGATGATCAAACTTCTTCCTACTCAGGAAGAAGTCTAGAGGAGGATTAGTAACCCTAAGTTCCTATCCACTGCCTAAAGGAATGACCTACACTCAGAAACGACGTTGACAAAGGCAACACGCTGCTAAGCAGACACAACTGGTCATTGCAAATAATCAATCTTAGAAAAATGGCTATACGACCACTGTTAATGCTGATGATTTCACAGCCAGAGGATGACCAAATAACTGTGAACATGGGGGATTTGACCATAGAGCATGTTTCGCATAAGTTAATTGCTAATAACCAATAATCTGACAAAGAAGGTGCTGACCATGAAGGATCGGCCAAATACATTAGTGATGAATGCTTTTTGGGTGACAATATGTTGATCGAGGAACTCCTCACAAAAGTAAAATCGTTGGAGGAAACTTCACCCAATCTTGATGAAAAAATAATAGTTCTAACAATAAAAGACATTAAAGAATGACTGAATTAAGAAATGCCTGGGGGATAGTGTTTGAATCCTCTTATGGCATAAAAAAAAACTCATAAAAGTGTTGTGGGGGTGATGAAGGGGTTGTGCGGGTGTTGAAAGTGTTGTGTGGCTACTGAAGGTGTTATGCAAGTATTAAAGGTATTGTGTGGGTGCTAAAGGTGTTGTGTGATTACATAAATGTTGTTACGCAACCATACAACAACAATGAGTTGAGCGACCGCACAACAACCTCAACATAAAGAAGTGTTGTGCAAGAAAAGGGTTTCACATGTATAAATGCCTATAAATACCCCCTCAACCCTCTCATTTGGGAAATTTTGAGAATCTAGAGCTTCCTTAGAGATTATGTCTAAACAACAGAAAAGTACTAAGGAAGACCGGCACAACAAGTCTTTGAGAGTCATGCACTGACCATAGTCAATTGCATCTTGAGAGGTAAGAAGGTGAAGGTTAAAGATCTAATGAGTTGCACAACCGTGCAACTCAGTAGTCCTGTGTGATTGCACAACTGCCCCTCAACTTTGCTGGTTCAAGTGGTGGCTATGTTTCCAGCCCGGGATGATTTAATTATAGTTTTAAAGCATGAAGAAGGGGTTCTAAACCCCAACAACAATCCTATCACTTTGGTGGACTGTAAACAGAAGCCAAAATGCTGGCAAATTTGTTTTTTTAGCTTTCATTTAATGATGCATATTTGAATATATCTTAATTTAGAATCAAAGGACTTCCCAAAGGGATGTAATCAAAGGAATGTAATAGAACTCAAATAAATGATATTTTCAATGATAAATATTCTTCCTTTAAGAATTTCTTTGTTATTTATTAAAGAACATATATCTCAATCCCTTAGATGAAATTTTAACATAAGAAATCATTTCATACAGTTTGAGTTGTTTCCACTAATTGTAATAGACTATAACATGGCAATCACCTTAACGTTGAGTTTTCAAGCTAAACCATCTTCACACAACAGGATGGAAGGAGATATGGAGGTACTTGGTCCTCCTATAATTATACAACATAGATCATTTCACTCAAAAGAAGCCAAGAATGTATCAATTGTTACCATTAAGCTAGGTACACCTTCCAAAGAAGTAGTAATAGAAAGGTTTGCCCACACTATGACTCAACATCTGAAGCCGGTATACATTTCTGTCAACTTCAAAGGGATGTTTAGTCACCCGGGTCCTGGTCAACAATGGTGTGGTTATGAATATCATTCTAGCCAGAATGATGGTGAAATTGGAAAAAAATCTTGGATTATCTAATTCCGACCAAAGTCACAATCAACAATTTTACTAGATGGGTAACACAAACACATGATGTCTTGTCCATTAAGTTGACTATGAGAACTAAGAATGTGTTAGTCTCTTTCTTCATGGTCAACACTTCGTCAAATTATAATACCTTATTGGGAAGAGATTGAATGAATTCTTTCTTATGTATCTCGTCATTCTTGCACCAATTCGTGACTTTTAGAATCAGGATAAGGTTGAGTTGCTCTTAACTAATAACAAGCCATTCTTAGCCACATCTAATGCGGGCAAGGCCTGTTTCTACGAAAATGAACTCGAGTCGATATGTTTTACTAGAAGGGATAAATTTGGACATCCAACTAGGATAGATGCCACAATCAATCTAAATAATATAGTGTGAGATATTGTTACTGTACTATATCTAAATAATGATATGTTGAATGCTATAATGCCTTATCAGGCACTTCCGTGCTACATTATAGAAAAAGTCCCATGATGAATCCCTCATCAGTTAATGAAAGAATGACTGAGTTCATGATCAGAATAATGTAACTTGAGAAGAGTTTGAAAGAGTATGGTAATGGATGCTTTATCGACATGGCCAAAATAGTAATATCAACCGATGAGGTTGCTGAGGATGGCATAGGATTGAAGGATCTTAAATGGGCCCTATAAAAGTTAGATCACTCTCAAGCCTAAGTTCAGGATCCTCTAGTTAAAATAAAATTAGAGACAAAATAAAACCCTTAGCCTACTTTTATTAGCGATTTATTGGAGCCATAAGTCTAGGGTGAATTCACTAATTTGCACAGAGAATTTGCTGACTATTTTGCATGGGATTAACATGAAATACCTAAACTAGATTGAAACTTGATCGAGCATAGGTTACCAATAAAAGAAAGATATCAATCGCATAAACAACCACCTAGGCGATTGGTGGCCGAAGTTACTCAGAAAATAAAAGAAAAAATCGAATGGTTATTGAAGCCAGGTTTTATTAGACCCATTAAACATGCCGAATGGATCTCTAACGTGGTTCCAATCATAAAGAAAAATGGAAAACTTTGAGTCTGTATTGACTTCAGGAACTTAAACCAAGCCACACTTAAGGATGAATATCCAATGCACATGGTTGATCAATTAATTGATCGAATAGTTAGGCATAAAATGGTTTCCTTTATGAATGGATATTAAGGGTATAACCAAATAAGCATTGCACTTGAGGATGTACTAAATATGACTTTTAGATGTCCTGGACCTTTAGGGACTTTCTGTTGGGTAGTGATGCCATTTGAGCTTTAAAATGCAAGGGTTACTTATCAAAGGGCCATGAATGCAATTTTTTATGATATGATTGGCCATTTCATGGAAGTATACATTGATGATGTGGTATAGTATTTTGCTCACTTGTGCAAATCATTTGAATGAATGAGGGTGCATAAACTGAAGACGAACCCCCTTAAATGTTTTTTGGGGTATCGGCCAAGGTTTTTTTTTTTTTTTTTTTTTAAAATTCTTGGTAATTAACAATGAATTGAAATAAACCAGAACAAGGCTCGAGCAATTATAAATGCTCGATCGTCGAGAAACAAAATAGAATTACAACATTTTCTCGACCAGGTTAATTTCATGTATAAGTTTATTTCCAATTGTAGGAAAAATTGAAGTACTTTTTCCGTTTGTGAAGCTAAAACAATGAGATGAATTCAAATAGGAAGAAGAACATCAGTAAACTTTTGACCAAATTAAGGAGTACTTAATGGAGCCACCGGTGTTAATGTCGCTAGTCAAAGGTTGACCGCTCAAGTTGTATATTATGCCCATTGCGAAGTCAATTGATGCATTACAAGTATATGACGTTAGCGATCGGAAGGAATTGACTATTTACTATCTTAGTTGAATATTGTTGAATGCCGAGAGACGGTATTTTGCGATAAAAAATTATGCTTATCGTTATACTTTATAGTAACTAAGTTACATCATTCTTTATTGGCCTAATCAGTCAATGTAATTGCTATTACTGATTTGATCAAATAGATATTAAATCTATTGATTTTGAATGACTGAATTGGTATATGGGTGTTAGCATTATCTGAGTTTGATCTTAAGTATATACCTCAAAGAGTAGTAAAGGAACATGCCATGGCAAATTTTATGGTTGACCATTTATCTGACAATGAAAGTCAACTTCCTCTGGAAGTATTAGACTTATACATGGTACATCTATCACCCTAGAGGTTGATATTTAATGGATAAAAACTGACAAATCATTAGGTGTGAGGATTATCTTGATTGCCTCAAATGAGAAAAGGCAGAATTTTGCATTCCAATTAGAGTTTAAATCACTAATAACTAGGACGAATACAAAGCTTTAATATTTTGTTTGAAAATATTAATGGAATTGGGTGACAAAATATATCAGTGGTAGGTGATTCACAGCTGATAATAAACTTAGTAGCGGGTTTGTTCAAATGCATAAGTACTGCATTACTACCATATTATGCCTTGGCAATTCAGTTGATGGGCCATTGATTTAATAGGCAAAATCTATCCACCTTCATATAAATTGGATAGTTTTATCATCATGTCCACTGATTATTTTACTAAGTGGGTAGAGACACAACCCATAAGGGGAATCATCCATAATAAAATAATTAAGTTCATCTAGACACATATCATCCACCGATTTGGGATTCCTGAATCGATCACTCTAGACTGAGGTGTGGTATTCTTGTCCATGGAGGTAAAAAAAATAAAGTTGTTGCATTCAACACCCTATTACATGCAGGTTAATGGCCAGGCAAGGCTAATAATAAAGTAATTAGGAATATCTTGAGGAAGATAATCAACAAAAATTCTTAAGAATGACATACCAAATTGTCTGAAGTTCTTTGGGATTAGAAAAATTCACCTTAGATTAGTACTGAAATGAGACCCTTTGCACTCACTTCTAGACATGACACAATATTACCTTTGAAGGTTATTGTGACATCCTTAAGGGTTGCATTTAGAAACTCTTGATCAACCCTAATTACAAGCATCATAGGTAAATTTATACCAACTGGAAAAATGCTGTAAACTATGAGGAGTCCACTAAGGAAAATACCTCAGAAGGAGGTAAATGAGAGGAGGAAGTATCCCACTCCTAAAATGAATAAGAGAATGAAGGAACTGGTCAAACAAGTAGCCCAGTTAAATGAAAAAGCAAAGAAGATGATGATTCAAGTGAATCAGGGCAAAGACAATTAGCTAAGAGAATCCATTCTCATAGAAAAATTCTGCCCTTGAGATATGAGTTCAAGAAAGAGACTCCAAAATCCAATACAGGCTTAAAAAAGTTGTCTCAAAATGGGTCATAAAGGACAAAACAAACAATCTACTATACAATTAATAGAGTTTATTTAAGAGCAGGGCTGGATAAAATGGCATATGAGTTGTGACATTGAAAGCCACCTAGTGTCAAGTATTTCAAAGTCTTTGGTAGTAAATGTTGCATTCTTAGAGACCGTGAAAACTTGGACAAGTTTGACCCTAAGAGCGATGATGGGATCTTTTTAGGATACTCCTTCAATAGTCGAGCATATAGGGTTTACAATCTTAGGACCATAGCAATACAGGATTCAGTGAATGTGGTTGTTAATGGCCAACCCACTACCAACTCTGGTCTTGAGATTGATGTGGATGAAGATGTGGGTCTAAGCGAAATAAGTAAATCTAATGAAAAAAATCTTCTCCAAGAGTGTCTCAACTTTGGTCGACCTTTTGATTATCAAGGATTATCCTCTCAATCAAATTATTTGAGATCCTAGTGTCGGTGTGAAAATCAGAAGACAACTTGAGGCCATAAACGATCATCTCTGCTTCACCTCCAAAATAGAACCTAAGAATGTTGTAAAAGCTCCACAAGATGAATACTACATACAAGTTATGCAAGAAGAGCTACAACAATTTGAAAGAAATGAGGTGTGACAATTAATTCCCATGCCACAAAATACCAATATCATTGGAACTAAGTGGATTTACAAAAACAAATTCGATGAATTCGGCAATGTTGTTAGGAACAAAGCTAGGCTAGTTATGCCTGGCTACTCTCAGATTAACAGAATTGTCTTTGATGAGACATTTGCCCCTGTTGCACAACTTGATTTTATTAGAATCCTTATGTCCATAGCACATGCTTTATAATTTAAATTATTTTATATGGATGTGAAAAGTGCCTTCTTGAATGGTATACTTGAGGAAGAAGTGTATGTAGAACAACCAAAGGTATTTGTTGATCCCAAATATCCTTATGAAGTATATAGATTAAGGAAAGCACTTTATGGTCTTAAACAAGCCTCTCCTGCATGGTACGAATGGTTGACTCAATTTTTGATTGACTACAAGTTCTCTAGGGGGAGTGTGGATAAAACACTATTTGTTCAAAAGACTGGGGATTCCATTCCATTTCTCAGATATATGTGGATGACATGGTCTTTAGTTTCACATGTGAGGAAATGGTTCATCATTTTGCCCACTTGAAACAGTCATAATTTGAAATGAGCATGTTGGGAGAACTGATTTTTTTCTTAGGAAGAATGGCATTTTTGTGAGTTAGACCAAGTATGTGAAAGAATTAGTAAAATGTTTTGAACTTGAGTCTGGTCATACTCATCACATGCCTATGAGCACCACACTTAAGATATCTAAAGATATATCTGGAAAAAGTGTGGATCAACACCTGTATCGAAGCATGATAGGCAGTCTCCTCTATCTTACAGGTAGTCAAGCTAATATAACATTTAGTATAGGAGCATGTGCTTGGTTTTAGGCTTACCCTAAAGAGTCACATCTAAGTGTTGTGAAAAGAATCATTCGATATGTGGCTGGGACTACAGATTTTGGCCTCTAGTACCCGTTCGACACATCAACAACAATTGCCGGATACTTAAACGCCGACTGGGCTGGAAATATGGATGATAGGAAATCGATTAGCAGCATGTGTTTTTACATTGGAAACTACTTAGTATTTTGGCATAGTAAAAGCAAAACTCCATCTCTTTATCCATCATCGAAGCCGAATACATTGCAGTAGGTAGTTGTTGCGTCCAACTTCTATAGATGAAATAAATGTTGAAGGATTATGAAATTAAACAAAATACATTGACACTATTATATGAGAATACTAGTGCCTTTAATATATTTAAGAATCATGTTCAACATTCTAGAACAAAATACATAAATATCCAGCACCATATCATTTGACAACTTGTTGAGGAGCATATCATCTTATTGGATTATGTGCCTACTGAAGGGCAATTGTTTGATATATTAACAAAACCCCTAGACACAAATCGATTTGGAGATCTCCACAAGTCCATTAGGGTATGTGCATCATAGTTATCCATCATCTTTCTAAGTATTATCAGTAAATATGAGGATTCAAAGCCTCATTTTTTTGTATCTGTACTTGAGTGTGTGTTTCTGGATCATGGATTCCAAAATTTGCATACACTTCTCACTTCTCAAGAAAATTTTATCCTTGACAAAGTTGGAAAGTAGACTTTCCAACTCTGCTGATAGATGGGACTTCGATGTGACTTCAATGACATCAAGGTGAAGCTTTGATTCCATCGTAGAATGCATTCGATGCCATCTAAGTATCGAGGCAACAAGTTAAAACCTCGTGCGGTATTCTAGATTTATAATTAGGGGTTTTTGTTCTCACCTTCCATAGCAGCTCTAGAAGGGAAAATTTTCTCGAATCCAGGTTCCAAATAAAGGTTTTTTCTACAAATCTTCCTTCCCTAGGATCCTTACTTAGATTTGATCCCTTTTTGGTCTGTTAGTGTCTTCTTTCCTTGCCATTCTAAGTTTCTTTTGTTCATTGACAATTCCCCTCTTTTTTCTCAATTGATGGAGTGAATCATCAACAAATCATGCTTACAAGTTAGAAAACTTAGATTCTAAGCATTATCCTTACCACATTTGCATTCCTTGTCATTTCTAGGGTTTTACTTGTGTGTTTGAGGGATATTTTGCTGAATTTGTGATTTCATTACTCACTACCATGCCCAAGGATAAAAAAGGCAAGGCATTAATGGATGTCGGCTGTCTCATCCAATTCGGACAAAGAAACTAGCTCCAAGGAGGGATAATCATGTAACTCGCCTGTCACCATCTCCTTAGCCCTCACGCCCATCTCAACTGTCCATAAAACTATTAGTGCCGAAAAATTCAGTAAATGATACCCCTTTGGCCAAATATAAAGGCTAAAAAATCATCTATGAACAGAGCGTAGATGTCAAGAGTATTCAACCTTATGGCATAGATGTCACACCCCAAACCAGGAAATTGGGCTCACAAAAATTTCCAATTGCCGAATCCAGTGCCGACAGCCTTTGTAGTACCCCATTCTCGGCTCCCAGTGCCTATACACCAGGTTCCGATCCTGGGATCATACAAGGAGGATTTTCCAATGTACATTTATCTCATAAGAAGCATAACCACAAGTATACCCAAATCATAATGGCAACATCATTATCACATATCCACTAATATAAACATTTGAATATAGTGCTGAAAGGGAAATACATATGTCGAAATTTAAAGCTCCAGAAGACTGTTGCACGCTCCAAGCTCAATGTTGCTGCAACCTAACATCACCTGCATGCATCTATCGTGCATAAGCTTATAGAAAGCTTAGAAGGTGGTGTAAGTATGTAAGATGCACATGCCAAGTATATAGATATCAGAGTAAGTGAAAATACTACAAGTTTATAAATCATTCAATATCAGAATATGCAATGCGGATCGACTATACAAATGTGGAATCATAGAGAGCTAAATATCAGAGGCCGATATTGCCATGCAATATGCAAATCTTGAAGAGCCACGAATGCCATCAACCTCATTTAGTCTATATAAATACAAAAATGTAGCAACCCAGAATACCATATGCCGATGATGTAATGCAATATGTGGTGCGAATGAAATGACCAAGCTGGAGTGTGAAGTCGGGATGATAGTACGTAGTATCGCAGGTTAAGGGGTCCATCACAAGGGACTTCTATCCAAACCAATTCCATACCTAAATTTAGATAGTCAGACTCAATGTGGTAAGCTCCTGATCTCAGGTTAGTCATGTGCCCTAATCAAAATCCTGGCCATTGCGAAGGTACATGTAACTAATAGTTGTGCACCACCAGACCGAGTGGACAGTGAATGAATGAATGAATGAATGAATGAGTAAAATACTGAGTATGCAACTCCTGCTCCATAAATCAATACTGTACATCTCTGAGATCATCACCGGGGTCTAGTACACTCCAAGCTGCTACCGCCCCGGTCGGCCGCATAGCCCAACGAGTGGAAAAGGCCTCACTACCTGCTTACCAGTAGTATACCAATGACTACCTAGCTTGTCAATAACGGACCCATTTGGGAGCTGGTCAAACTTAGCCTAACTTACAGCCCCCTCACTCGGGCGGATAAGGCCACACCCCCTCCCAACTGACCACGACACAGTGAGAGACGCGACTTACTAGTATTCGGTACTTGGGAGCTCATGTATCCACTCAGTCTGGACATTGGGGCATCTCTTGGCCATGGAGGTTTAGAGACTTTTACCCACGGACATCCAAAATGCTCAGATGCTCGAACCAAACATTTTCAGTGTCCCATATGGTCATCCACAGCATACCTGTGGAGGCCATAACCCTGATGTTGCTAGGGAGTACAGTAATTACAATCACACAAAACAAGATGCAGGAGTCACGCAGTCTAATCATGCATCAATCCTGCGCATACCATGTGCTCATGTGGGATAACTCCACCTATAAGGGAGTTTCAAAAACCACCTGCACTATGACATGTGCAATGGTCAATCACATCTCATAAAAAACATGCAGATGATGCGTATGGGCATGATCATGATGCTACGTTGTCACATACTCATAATTGGTATTGATAATCGGCACCAATAATCGGCCTTGATAATCAGAATCAGCCTCGATAATCGGAATCAGCCTCAATAATCGGAATCGGTGATCGGCCTCGATAATCAGCCTCGAGAATTAAAATCGGCCTCTATAATCGGTGTCGACAATTGGCCTCGATCTTGATGATAATGGGCCTAACAAAGCCTAAGGGAAGGTCACAATGTGGACATTCAACCATTATTGCCCATCAATGTGGACATTTAACCAACATTGCTCCCAAGGAGTGACCCACATAGAGCCAAACATAAAGTGGGCCCATGGCCTAGTACAAAGGCCTAATATACATCGCAATGGGCCTCATAGGGATGGGCCTCTCACATGGGCTATAAATACATCATGACGGTCGTAAATACATCTCATTGGGCCTCATACAAGGGCTACATATCATCATTATGGGCCGTATCGTGTGGGCCACATATACATCACATTAGGCCACACATATGGGCCGAAAATACATCACAATGGGCCTCAAATACGTCATAATAGGCCTTGACACATGGGTCATAAATACATTACATTGGGTCTTATATATTGTAACACCCCGTATTTTCATGACCCGAGTATATGACCTGTTTCCCAAAAACCTAAGTGTTAACCTTAAAGGATGGTCAAATTTGAGTATACATTTTTTTTTTCATTTATCAAAGTAAGCAGATGAGAGTAGAATGGACAATAAGCATAAAGGAAAAAATTACAACTACATTTAGAACATGCAGAGGTTACCCATAATGACTTATACAAACTAATGTCTCCACAATAACAAATACAAGATTACACACATGAGAAATTTAAAAGCATATGAAACACAAACGAAAGCCGCAAGATCGCACAGCTTCCTTGACAGGTTCAACCACGCGTCTTTGACCACCATAACGGCTCCTGATCAGTCTGAACCTATATATCACTTAAGCCACCTATGCTACCTGTACAGTTATATTTTTGATGGATGACTGGCTAACTCAGTGTGAATTTTTCTCAAGATTACACACTGCTGCATTAGGTAAGCATAGTTATAAAACAATAAGGCAATCAAAACAACACATGATGCAATCTTTTTAAATGCATGGATGCGTGAATGCACATCGCCCTAGGGATGCACATCCATGTGTGAATTGGGTTCGTCACCCATGCAATCATCGACCTGGGAAAATCATCCAGTTGGAACAATAGATCGATAGTCGGTGGTCTGGGAGCTAGCGAAACGATACCCTAATGATTCTAAGGCACGTGCTACAGCATCCAGAATTAGCCACCCGTCATTGCCAATATGCCATGGATGCATGATTAGCCAAACCATTATTAGTCCAGTTACAATCAGTTAATTTAAATAAGCTTAAGGTCACTACGGGGGCTTATCACCAGCGTAGGCCGACAACTTGGGCATAGGTCCCATACCACCATCCTCGGCTCATGAGGCTACCATCTTAGGATGTTTAATGGAACCTGTTAACTAGTGGCCAATCATATTATAGTATATGGGGCTTACCATTGTAGGGTTGCACAATAAAAACATCGAACTCATATAGGGAAAATACCAGAACAAAGCCTCATAGGGCGATACCAAAACAAGCCATGTAGGGCAATTATCAAAATAGGCCACATAGGGCGAGTATCAAAACCATGTCATAAAAGACCATCCTTGAAATTCACTTAGATACAACAACCCTGGATGGTAGGCCCACATCAATGGTCAATTTAAACCACCATTCAATAACCACTAAGCCGAAGGTCCATTTCAGTCACAACCAGTCGGGTTACATCCCAAGTATGCGTGTACATGTATAAGTGGGGGTTTCCCACTGATGTACCAGTTTAAGTTCCATAAGCAATCCACAGATAACCCACAAGTATAAAAAAATATGCAGGATAAACATTAAACATGTAATGTAGTAATTCAATTCCAACAATTAACAAATGTGACTACAAAATGGAGATATCAACTATAAATTAAAATAAAAACTATAACTTAAGCTAATGGGAAAATGAAAAGCTCAAGGGGAAGAATCATCACCTGTAGGGTCGTGCTCGCATACTTAGTCCAAGTTCTCTTGTGGCCCAAGGTCACTTAAGGAATCTCCTAAAATCACAGTTTATATTTGTCAGGTATTCCTATGGTTTTATCCAACTAACGTGAGGGTCCGAATGGATAATAATAAGGGCTTTTAGGCTTGTGTTAGCGCGAACAGGCCCACAGTATATTTATCCAACAAGGTGGCCCTACCAGGTTCAAGCCCATCATTATTACTATGGGCCAAACTGAGCCTCACACGTGGATCTCATATGCATCAAGTGGGCCTCATGAATGGGCCTCAAGTGAGGGCTTAGATTTCACCAAAAATCATTTCAATAGTTGCAGGTGTAACACGTTATTCTTGTACACTATCATTCTATGGGGTACGCGGCTCACTAATGATGATCAGCATTGTCCAATCATATCCTATGTAAATCAGTACTGTCCAAACATTGGACACATAAATTAGCACTGTCCAGATATGTAAATCAGCACTTGTTCAAACATTGGATATGTAAATTAGTGTTGTCCAAGCATTGTCCATCACTGTTAGCATCTCTCCAATCACTGGACAGTGTGTACGATATACGTACAACATGGCCAGACCCACACAGATGGGCGGTGTGGATCAAAACATACATTATGGTGGCTTACAACACCGTCCACATGATCAGCACCTGTCCAAACATTGGACAACGTGGATGCAATACATGGGTCACGGTGGATCTCCCACGTGCAGTAAGCAGGGTACATGGTTGGACGGAGTGGATATACAATAAATACACTAAGGTGGGGCCCACCAGCTGTATATATACATATATATTTATATATATAATATAGTTTCAAGGTTCAAACGTCCAGGGCCTGACTGTCTGTTGACGGTCGGCCAGGATGTGTAATTCACATGCGCGTACACACGTGCTACCATGGTAGGTGCGGCCCATCTTCTTGTATGGTGTGGCCCACTGAGATTGGAATCTCAGGTGCGGCCCACGGAACTAGCTATCGTTACACAGCTGCTGGCCGTATGAAAAATGGATGGATGACTAAGATATAAAACGCATACAACAGTGGGTTGCCACCGTTCAGCGGCTAGACGGTGGGGATGAAACCCATACATCATGTTGAGAGCTCACACGTGTGGCTTACACCCATGAAACTGTTAGAAAAGTAAGTGCTTCTCTTATACAACGGAGGATAGAAGAAAACTATAATAAAACGATTAGATCTATCAGGTTCAAGGCTTGACTAGAATAGTCAATTTCTCAAGACAGATTTGCTCCCCTTTTTTTTGGAAATTTTAGCAAGTGCAAATGAAGGAAATCTGCAAATTGTCTTCTGGATATAATGAACTCTCAATCCAATTTTCAACACAAAAATTTGCACATTTAAGTGTTGAACAGATCTCTAGTTTTGACACTGATATGCCTTAAGACGTTCAGAAAATAATCAGCAAGAGATTAGATCAAGAGTAGTTGCACAGAAGATGATATAATATTAAGGATTAAGAATGTCTTCTTCTGGATTATAGTATCCAGGATTTATATCAATTGAAAGTTATGGATTTCTTCTTAAAGAGGTGCTAAAGTGCCTCTTCATGAAATCTATACCCATTCACAGCAAATAATTGCCTTTTCATGAAAGGACATGACTCTTTGTCCTATGGCAGTTATTTCTGTACCCATTCAAACAAAAGCAGTTATCCAACAGGAAAAATTAAATCCACATAAGCGACACATGGCATAGGTGCCACATGTACAATCATGTCTCAATTACTCTCAATTAATAAAAAGGTAATAAAACATCAGGGTACTATTACCCAAAAAATTTAAACCAATTGCCAAAAAGACTAAGGCTTTCTTAACTCCTTGCGACGATGCGCACGTGCCAAGTGCTAAGTGCGCCTAATAAAGCACCAAAAAGTGCCCAAGCAGCCCTACAGCCCACGCCATGCGCGCGCGTGCGCGGACGGTGTGAAGATTTGAACCCTGGTTGCATAAGCAAAAACCCCTTCTCTTACCATCTGACTATACACACTATTTATGGAAGTTTAAATAATTAATATATTTATTTACTTTCTAAAAATAACTTTTATTTTTTTAATTTTGCAACAACTTAGCAACAGCTATAACTTCAGTCTGTTGGCAGCAGGCATCCTGCTTGCTCCAGGGCCCACCTAACTGTCTGATTTTTGGGCCGATTGTAGGTGGTGTTCCTCACCAACTTCAAGCTGATAAATCAGCCTGATTTAGAGCTTAAACAGGGGCTTGATGGTTGCCATTTTTCCAGCCAAAGAACGACCCGAACAGGGTGTTTTTAGCCCGATTTTTGAACTGTTATCAGTCCGATTTTCCTGGTGCGGGTTGTGGCTCAAACAGGGACCTATTTGTAGGCCAATCTTAGGCTGGTTTTCAGCCTTTTTCTGAGGCCATTGGCAGGCCATCATTTGGTCTCAAAATGGGGCATGTCCACAGGCCATGTTTGGCCCTTAACAGAGCTTGTTTTCAGGCCCTTGTTTGGCCTCAAAAGAGAGCCCATTTTCAGGCCATATTCAGCTTCAGCAGCAAGCTGACTTCTTTAAAAAATGAAGAAGAGACAGGGAGAGGGCGGGGTGGTGTTACCTAGCCGAACGGCGGTGCTCACGAACACCCTGTTTCTCCTTTTCTTACTCTGTGTTTCTCTCTTTTCTCTTTCTTTTCTTTTCCTCACTTTTCTCTCCCTTTTTTTTTCTCTCTTTCTTTCCTTTCTTTCTCTCCCACTTTTTCCTCTCTTTTTGTGCGATTCTAAGAGAGCTGATCCTCCCCTTTTATAGGCAAGGAGGAGCACCCAACGCTTGAGAGGTGCCCTCCATTCATGTGGTTGAGATCGGACGCCGGTCGTGCATGAGGCCTATTTGTGTTTGGGGATGCATTGGTGGCACCCAGGGCCATGTAGAAGTACAACTTCTAGGCTAGGTGCGGCCCATCTTGAGTCCGCGGTTGGGTCGGTTTTTGAGGAAGATGACCCACCCAAAAATGGTACATCTGTACTTAGGGGTTCTCAGGGTAATCCAGACCATTTGATTGGTCTGGATGGGTCCCATTAGCAGTGAGGAGCCCACTTTTTGGATCCCAGATGAGATCTTGCTTCATCTCATGAGATCTCTTCTGTTTTCCTCCCTATTCTCATGAGATGAGAATTTCCTTCATCTCCTCTCGTACCTTCCATGCGGGAGGGCAGTGATGAAGCCACTTGGCCCATAGGACGGTCACAAGTATGACAACCACCACTATCCAAAAGAAGAAAACCTTCTTTTTCTTCTTTCTTAATTGCCTAGCCATTTTTGGGCTGTGAGGGGACTCCTCTTAGCTGGAAAAGGAGAGGGCTGTAACCCTCAGGTCCATAGGATGTTGGCTTGCCCAACAAGCCTCTTGATGGTCCCTCTCATCGGATCTCAGCCCTACATGAAGGAAATGGACGGTTGGGACTGATCCTTATTGTTTCAATGCATGGGTCAAGGACCCTATAGATTTTTGTTCAATAGCCCACCACGAGTGAAATTGACGGTTTGGATCATCTGGAAAGTGCCCAGGGTGGTCCACTTTGGAGCTTGAAAACCTCTCAGTTCAAAATCCAATGGCGGGAGGAGTTTTTGAAATTTTTTCTTCTTTTTTGTTTTTTGCTCGGTCAAAGGTCGTTTGACCGTCTTGCATAGTCCAGTGCATGTCGTGCA
Source organism: Magnolia sinica (assembly GCF_029962835.1). Classification (NCBI taxonomy): domain Eukaryota; kingdom Viridiplantae; phylum Streptophyta; class Magnoliopsida; order Magnoliales; family Magnoliaceae; genus Magnolia; species Magnolia sinica. Next base: position 50,028,845 of record NC_080573.1, on the reverse strand, counting down.
CACTTCTAACAAGGTGCTCATGCACCATATGTGGCCCTATTTGTGTAGGTGGTGACTCATCCATTCCGTTCAACCACTTCATGGGTCCCATTAGGGCGTCCCGGGCCACTTTGGACCGTTGATGAGGCCTAGGTGGGCCATTGTATACCTTTTGGGGCCATATTTGGCCCACATGTCGAAATTCGACGGTCAGATGGATTCCAATTCGATCATCAATGGTTAAAAGGTACTTAAGAATTTATTTAGGTGACTAGGACCACCCGTTCTATGCTTTTAGAACATTAAACATTTTTATTATGGTTAATTCAACAGTTATTATTATTTATTTATTTCCTTTATATATTTTGTCATATATAATTTATATTATCACAAATTGTTAATATATATTTATATAAATTATATGAATATCAGTAAGCAGAGATTAATATATATATATATATATATATATATATATATATATATATATATATATATATTATTTTTTATGGTCATATATGTGTTAGGTTTTAAATTTTATATAAGTCATTAAATTGTTTGAAATATTTTATCCATTATAATTTTTTCCAGTATATTTTATTTTCATGTATTACAAATTTTATAGTTTGTAATTTATATTAATGATGTTGTAAGTATATGCATATAATATGGATTATAGTTACATATCATTTTAATATGAAACTTTAAATATTTATAAAATATATAAATAACATTTCATAGTATATATATTTAGGTTATATTATTTTTTTATATTTATATAAAATTAAATTAAATGGTAACACTCGAGTACTGGAAAGTACGGGGTGTTACATATATGGGCCTCAAATATACATCAAGGGGGCCGCATCAATTGAGCCATAAATACAACAAGTGGCCCACATCAATGGGCCGCACAAATGGGCTTCAAATATACAATAGGTGGCCTCAAGTACATTTAATCGGGCCCACCGTTCTAGGTGAACTATCTACACCATACATCTATTTTTAGAGATCACTTACACAAAAAAATGAATCATAACAAAAGGTCATCTGGACCACCATAAATAACAATGGAGATGATGATTTCCACCCTTAAAATTACCAAGGCCCACCATAAAGTTTATTTTCCATCCAATCTGTTCATATGGTCACAAAGACCTAGTTGAGAGGAAAAATAAATATCATTTTGATCCAAAGCTGCTATGGTCCTCAAAAGGATTTCAATGGTGGACGTTCAATCTCCACTGATTTGCAGCGTGGTCCACCTGATAGACAGCGTGGATATAAAATAATACATCAATGGCGTGGACCACCATCCAGCTGTCTAGACGGTTGGGATACAACACATACATCACGGTGTGGTCCACCTGATACATCTACCTCATTTTGTCTCAAGCCTTAAGACGAGCTTGCCAATTGGATGGATGGTTCAGATGTAACACATACATCATGCGGTGATCCACTGTCCAGCCATCTGGACGGTTGGAATGAAACACATACATCACGGTATGGCCCACAAAACTTGCTAACTGTATACAACAGCTATACAACTGGTGTTAGCGTACACCAGCCAATCCGATTTCCCACCGTCCAAGATCTGGACGGTGTGGATAGATCCATATATATCGATGGGTCCCAATTGCTGACGTCAATACCTCAGCTAATGGCTGGTGTAGGTACTCCAGCCAATTCGTACCAAATGGGTGGGTCACGTAAGGCCCACCATCATATCTATGTTATATATATATATATATATATATATATCAGCTGTCCAGCGTCCAGATGGTTGGACGTCCATCCAACAGATGGTCTAGATTTACCTACATCTAGGTGGGCTCCACACAGCACGGTGCAGTTACAGAATGTATGCATCAAAGTGGGGGCCCACGACACTTGCTGATGTCACAATCATCAGTCATTAGCTGGTGAGGTCCACATCAATGGATGGCCACCACATTAGGCCCCACCGTCCCTACATGGATGGTGTGGATCCATACTTTCATCAGGTGGGCTGCAATAGGAAAGAGAGAGAGAAATAGAGAAATAGAGAGAGATCGGTGGAAATAAGAGGAACCCCACCACTATGGGCCCCTCTATCTTACAATCGCATACATTAAGATGGGTCCCACCATATGTGGGTCCTCAATCCATCAAGATCACACAAATTGACTCTAGAAAACACCCACCATTGATCTCCTCTTCCTTCTTCTGCCTATAGCCTCTAGAGCTCCAAGGGAACGATTTCAATGGTCGAGATGATCTTCGGATGGTGGAGATGGGAGGTAGGAAGTGGGCCACATCTAGCTCTCCCTCATGGAGTTTGGACGTTGGACTCTCATGGAGTTGCTTGGGAGTAATGAGAGAGAGATGAGAGAGAGAGGTGTAAGAGAAAGAGGGATGGGTGAGTGATGGGGTGTGATGGGTGAGTGAGTGATGGGTGTACTTGGTTGTAAGAGAAAGAGTTGACTCTAGGGAGGGTGGTTGTACTCGGGGATGGGATAGAGTACTTAACATTTGATGTGATTGATGGGACATTCTCTTGGGATTGCAATGCGTGACATTTTCCTCAAACTAAATGTGGGCCCACATCTCCTGGCCCGGGTATCACCTCAGCGCGCGAGACCTGGCGTCGGAACCACGGCGATGGCGTGGTCGTTAGGGTACAAGTCCCGGGTCAAGTCGACTCTAGAATATGGGATATGACTTAGGATCACACGCAAATATCAGTTACAGGTCGCGGGTTGCCGGAATTCGACCGTGAGGACCGTGAAAGCCTATGGAACAGTACAATTTAGGATACGGGTCTCACAGTTTATGTATGATCCATAGGTTGGGAAAATGTTCTAAAGTTTGAGAGTATGGTTAAAAAAACAAGTGTATAAGTTTATGTCTAAATGTAAAAATCCAACCCTTTACACTCGTCTTTTGATGTAGATGTTGATGGCCATCTTATTAGGATTACCCCCGCTTGCATTACTACATTGGTAGGTATTCTTATGTCTATAGACCCCAACCAGACTATGACCTGACCTCTCCCTAGGTCCGGGTCATGATGACCTAATCTCTATGTAACGGGTGTGATGAGCCGTGGATCGACGATAATGCCCTTCGGTCATCAACAATGTCCAGTCCATTTCTGCTTCTTTACTCAATCTTGTCCATAAATGTATATCAAAGGAGGATTAATCGTGTCAGCTTGACACCATTCATGGTCAATATCCTTTATAATGTGGGGTTGGACATCCCTCATCTCTACTAGTACATCTCCATGCCACATGATACATCTCCACCATAATTACAACATATCACACATGTGCAACCCATCATCCTCATACAATTGTGGGACGCATTTCCAACAAGCAAAGTAATAGCTGCGTCAACCCTTGCCCATCTAGCCATCGGCTTAACAATGGGGGATCTTGATTTGTTTTGCCCTACTTGGCCTCAACAGTCGGAATTGAAAGTGCCTTGTTTTGTTAATTAACGAGAGCGTTGAGTCAGCAAGACAAATGAGCTCCATTAGAAGATTGTTCAAGTGTCTGCCTCAACAGGATGTGTGCCCGAACTCGCCAAAGGTAAACCTTAGCCTCACATCTCATGTCCCAAAACACCAGGTATAGAAAACCCTTAAAAATGGATAGAACATCTTAGGGTTTAAGGTGAGAAAACTATTTTACAAAATCAGGAAAATCTTAAGTTTTTCTACCTTTGTCAATTTATCAATAGGTGGTTCGATGGAATTGAACCTTGTTATCGATGTCCTCGAAACTCACTCGACATTATCGAATTGAGGACTTCAGATGTCCAGCAACCACAAAGAACTCTGGACTGAATTATCAATGAATCGATGGACTATTTGATATCATAAAATTTTGAATCTTGAGTCCATCGAGTCGACTTGATAAAATTGACATCTGGTCAGTTGTGTCCATTATACTGCTAAGGCAAAACATGCGATTCCCGATATATTGAAGGGACCCTCGATATCCTCGAAACTTAAATATCGATGATATCGGTAGACCTTTGATGATATTGGATTAGGACACAAATCTATCCAGCCAGTTTTCAGGTTAAAACTTTCATCTTTTGGGGATCACTCGATAAAATCAATATTCAAATATTGATCATATCGAGGCGTGGTCGATGTCATCGAAATAGGATATAAACTGTCCAAGCTTAAAGGAAAATTTCTTGAAATTATCGATGAATCGACACCATCATTAATATCAACGATATTCAAATTTTGATGATATCGAGTATTGCTCGATCATATCTTATACCTGTTAAGTTTTAAAGGCAAGTGCTCTCACATTTTCAAATGTCGAGGAATCGAACCCTGTGTCGATGGAATCAGAGTTTGAAATCCGATGACTTGATGAGTGTTCGATTTTCTCGACCAGTTGACAAAAAGTTTCAAAAGGCATTTGACAAATTGAGTTCGTGTCATTGAGCAGGCATTCGATGCTATCGAGAGTATATGCTCGATGATATCAAACCCTGCTCGATGATATTAAACTCTATAAAAAATATAACCATTTTATATCTGTTGGAACCTTTTTCCTATTTAATGAGAGCTTGCCTTTGGTTGTTGGTAGAGAAAATAGAAAGTGCTTTTGTGTGTTTAAACCCAGATCATATACCCTAAGCCTTTTCTCTCATGAGAGCTCATCCTCCAATCCACCCTCATCATTGACATTCAATAGAGTGGATTGGGGAATGAACTTCCACATTCAAAGATCCTGCAGTTACCATCTTAATGGCAAAATCATTAAGCTAAGATGCCTTAAATGCATAGAGGATTGGAATCACTCTGTCTCCTTTATAGGAAAATATTTAATAGAGTAGGATTCCATCATAACCTTGACCCAACCTGTAGCCTTATCTTGGTACATCATCTGAGTTGCGGTTCAAGAGAGCTGAAGATTCTTCATCGTCAAAGGGGGAGATCTTCATCAATGTGCTTAATAGGGCTCATCTACTTATCTGTAAGTCATTAGAGTCCAGAGAACCCTTGTGATCATTCCTTTCGTAGGATTGGGTCAAAGGTGATTCTCACCCCTTTCAAGTCCTCATATGAGGCCTCCGAGGGGAGTGTACATGGGGGTGCTTTATGTTGACCCTTGTTCTGTGGAGAGCATAAACTTAGGTCCTTGTGTAGGTCCTTGACCTGTGTGGTCTAAAACCTGGGTGCTGTGTGTTGACCCTTGCTCATGGGAGCATAAACTGGTAGGTTCCTTGAGTGAATCCTTAGCCTGTGTGGCCTAAAACCTGGGTTCTGTGTATTGAACCTTGCTCATGGGAGCATAAACTGGTAGGTTCCTTGAGTGGATCCTTAGCCTGTGTGGTCTAAAACTTGGGTGTTGTGTGTTAACCCTTGCTCCTATGTGGGGCATAAACTTGTGTCATAGAGACACGTTAGAGTCAGCTTAGAGTAGGTTGCACTGGTTTGAGGTGAACCTGATTTGAAACCTCCGTTAGTGAGATCCGGTACACTCAAGGGTTGAGTACGTCCACCGGAAGTGGAGTAGACAAGTAGTTGAACCAGTATAAAAACAATTGTGTTTGAGATTGCCATTTACTTCTACCGCTTATGTGATTTCTCTGAATGCTCTCATATCCATTGCATACATGATTATTTGGAACTAAGTAGAATCACATCTCACACACAGTCACATCTATCATAAACTATATTATGAATCTTGTTTATCTTTTGAATTAGTTTTATGATTAGATCCTCTAATTGGCTTGGAAGCCATTAGAGTTATTTTGAAGAAATCCTGATACTTGCATATTTATTCAGGATAGGGTTGATAGGTTTAAAATGTCCATAAAATATAAAAAAGTCCTATTCAACCGCCTAGAGAGTGATCTTGACCGAAGTTAGTAATATGGCCAAGGGAGAGGGCTCATCTGTAACTAGACCTCTATGCTATCTACTGTGCTATGTCCCAAGAAGTCTTCAATCAAATCAATATGTGTGGAATAGCCAAAGAAGCATGAGACTTGTTGGAAACAACCCATGAGGGAACCAGCACAGTAAAAAGATCCAAACTACAGCTCCTAACATCACAGTTTGAAAGTCTCAGAATGGAAGAGCATGAGACCTTCATGGAGTTTTTCACAAAACTGAACATCATTTGTAACTCCATGGGTGGATTAGGAGAAAAAAATTTTGGTTCCAAAAATTTGTATGAAAATTCTCCTTACCAGAACGGTTCAATTCTAAAGTCACAACTATTGAAGAATGTAGAAACATGGATGAAATGAAAGTAGAAGAACTTGTAGGTTCCCTACGAACATTTGAACTGCACTTCAAGCAAACTCCTAAACCCAAAAATACTATCCTCAAAACTTTAAAAAACACTACAAAGGAGGAAGATGAAAGCGAAAGGGAGAATGAAGATGAGGAAGTGGCTTTGTTGGCTCAACGGTTCAGAAAGTTCATTCATAAAAATTGTGGCTGACCATTTAAAGGAAGACAGCTAGACAACAAACATTTTACAGGTAAATCTGATAAAAAGACCAAGGAATCACAATGTTATACCTATCGAAAGTTTGGACACCTGTCCACTGAATGCCCAAATAGGAAAACTAAAGGAAAGGCAATGACAGCCACATGGGATGATACTGAAGAGTCAAATTCAAAATGTAGTGACTCAGAGAGTGATGGAGACCGAAAATTCCTGAAAATTCTTATGGTCTCTAATGCCTCCATCATTCCCATTGAAATTGAGAACATTGAAGAACCCCAGGCCACTGAATCATTTCCATCAGATAATGAGGAAACAGAGAAAGAAGAAGAAGAAAAGGATAAACTGTAGGATGCCTATAATCAACTTTATATCCATAACGTCAATATCCTTAAAAGACTTGGAATAACTGAAAACAGAAATAAATTACTACAAAAAGATCTAGACAAAACATTGGAAGTCAATACACTTCTTATTAATGATCTACAATAATACCATTCAGAAAATGATAGGCTTGAAAGAATCAATACTTTTCTCAATTCTGAGTCTGAAAACTGAACAAACAGATTGAACTATTAAAAGATAAACATGCATCTTTAGAATGAAAATCACTCACTCTTGTTTGATTTAGAAAAATCCAGAAAGTCTGTTGAACTGAACTATAAATTTTCCTAGAGTACTAAAAAATTAGAAAAACTCATAGGGATGGGAAGACCTAGAGAAGACTAGAGTGGTTTAGGATATGACAAGTTCAAAACAAAATCTGAAAATGCAGCACCAATGTCTGAAAAATTTGCTGCATCAGGAAGTAAAACAAAAACTCCTCCTGTTTGTTATTTATGTGGAGATTCAAGTCATTATAAATTTGAATGCATATCTCCTAGGAGGACCCAACTCAATTCTGGTCAAAAGCATGTCAGTAAATACAGACCTACTAGAAAAATAATACAAGATGTCAAGAGTCCACCTAGGAATATGGATAGAGGTAATACACATCCATCACCACCCAGAATGACTGAAAGAGTGAAGGAGTTATTGAATCAAGTGGCTAAATTAAACCTGAAAACTAATAAATTTGTGAAACAAGGAAACATGGTTAAGTTACCCAACTTGATTAATGAAATAGAAACTACCACAGTAAGAAATCCTGTTACAAAATGGGTAGTAAAAGAGAAGAAAAATTTCCTTGTTACTCTCTCAAATCATATAATAGGCAATGATGCTAAGTGGTACCTGGATAGCGGATGCTCTAGACATGTCACGGGTGACAAATTTCTCCTCAACAATTATTCAAATCTTGATAATGGGATAGTCACCTATGGAGATGGAAGCACTGCTAAGGTAATAAGACAGGGAACCATTAAAGGAATGAAAATGCTTAAAAGTGAGAATGCTTTTTGCATAAAAGGACTGACTCATAATCTTTTAAGCATCTCTCAAATATGTGACAATAGATATGTGGTTACCTTTGACAAACAAAAGTGTAAGATTTTGGATCTATTAAGAAAATCAATTATGGAGGGTCTTTGCACTAGTGACCACTGTTATGTCATCAATGGTAATGGAAAGGTTGATCCACATGCTTAGCAACAATTGAGCATGGAAAACATGTCCAGGTCATGCATCTAGATCTGGATGTTTGATGAATTGATGCAATTTTGATAATTTTCATGATATATCTGAGGTCTCTCTACCTCATTTTTTTATGTGCATAAACATAATTAATGTTTATAATTTTGGATGGTACAGTATTTGTACAAATTTTGATGTGTATACTGTCTGATATGAAAATATACTGAGTTATACATATATTGTCGAAATGCTGAAATGAAAGATATACATCTTTGATATGTCTGTCAATGAACCGTGTGGATCATCGATGAAATCGAACTAAAATCAATATCATCGACACCCCTTTGGAATCAGAAGAGTCACATGTTCAAGAATGTTATCAAGGACACCTTCGATAACATCGAATAAGGTATATCGATATCATTGAAACCATGTTCAATGATATCAAATTTTACCGCCCGATAAAAGGCGGACGAGCGGGGAAAATTTCATTTCACTTCTCAAAGATCGTTTTCTCTCCTCTACTCGTCTCTCTCAGCTGTTCCACTTGAAGCTTCATCTGTGAGTCCTACAAAATCATTAAAATTCGATAATACCTCATCTATTTCTTTAATCCTCAAGATTACATCTTGTGTCTTTTGGGTATTTTTAGATTTTTAAGAGAAGTTCTGTCTGTAAAATCCTAAATTCATCAAATCTCTCTCAGTGGTCACTGGTTAATGGGAAAGGACAAGGGAAAAACATCTGGTCCTAGAAAATCTTTAAGATCCTCCAGACAAAAAGTCCTTGCTCTAAAGGAAAGGGTGAGGGCGCCTGATCATAGGACCCCAACACGCCAGCGAAAAAGACAAACATTGCGTGGTGGGTCCTAACCTGACGCATCGGTCCCTCCTCCTATTAGGGCAAATCCAGCTCTGACAAAATAAACTGGAAGAAAGCTGGTCCATGAAAGGAAAATTGACAGGGAGTACCTAAAACCATACAATCTGGAACCGCTGTTAGCCGTAATTGATTGGCTGCCTCTCCTCAACTTTGGCGGCCCATGTCACTATGAAAGCACCTATAACTTCTTTGCTTCCAGTCACTCTTCAGTGGTAGAACCTCCTTTTATCACTGTTTCTGTTGGGGATGTTGATGTAGAGATTACCCCTGAATCTATTGCAAGATTCTTTGGCCTCACTCAGTCTCCCATCGGTCTCCCTTGAAATTGTGGTAATGATCGCTTAGGCGAAGTGAAAATATGCTAATATGTCCTAGAGGGGGTGAATAGGACTTTTTATGACAATTTAAAATCCTATCACTCTAATATAAAAGTAAGCATGCATCGGGATTGCCACAGAGTAACTCTACTTGCTTCCAAGCCTAGTAGAGGATCCAATCATAAAACTATTTTGAGAGATAAACAATATGTAAATCAGTTTATGATGGATGTGACTGTGTGTAAGGTGTGATCTCAGATAATCAAGTATAAAATGTATTTAAGAAAATCAACACAAGCAATAGAAGACAATAGCAATCTCAAACATAGTCATTTTTATAGTGGTTCGACTACTTGTCTACTCCACTTCCAGCGGACGCACTCAACCCTTGAGTGTACCGAATCTCACTAAAGGAGGTTTCACAACAGGTTCACCTCAAACCGAAGGTTTTAAATCAGGTTCACCTCTAACCAGTACAACCTACACTTAAGCTGACACAATGTGTTTACACGACACTGCTTATGTTCCACTGAGCAAGGGTTAACACATAACACCTGACTTTTAGGCCACACTGGCCAAGGACCTATACAAGGACCTAAAAGTTTATGCTCTCCATAGAGCAAGGGTCAACACAAAGCACCCGACTTTTAGGCCACACTGGCCAAGGACTTATATAAGGACCTACGGTTTATCCTCTCTATAGAGTAAGGGTCAACATAAAGCACCCCCACATACACTCCCGCCGGAGGCCTCCTATGAGGACTTGCAAGGGGTGAGAAACACCTTAGACCCAATCCTACAAAAGGAATGATCACAAGGGTCCTCTGGACTCTAATGACTTACAGATAAATAGATGAGCCCCGTTCAGCGTGCTGTTGAAGATCTCCTCCTTTGATGATGAAGAATCTTATGCTTCCTTGAACCGCAACTCAGAAGGTGTACCAATACATGGCGACGGGTTGGGTCAAGGTTAAAATGGAATCTTACTCTATTAAATGTTTTCCTATAAGGGAGATAGAGTGGTTCCAATCATTTATGCATTCAAGGCATCCCAGCTTAATGATTTGCCATTAAGGTGGTAGCTAAAGGATCCTTGAATGCAGAAGTTCATTCCCCAATCCACTATATTGAATGTCAATGATGAGGGTGGATTGGAGGATGAACTCCCATGAGAGAAAAGGCTTAGGGTATATGATTTAAGGTTAAACACACAAAAACACTCTCTATTTTCTCTATCCAACAACCAAGGGCAAGCTCTCATTAAATAGGCAAAAGGTTCCAATGAATATAAAACGGTTACATTTTTGACAGAGTTCGATATCATCGAGTATGGTTGATATCATCGAGAGTATACTCTCGATAGCATTGACTAGCCGCTCCATGACATGAACTCAAATGTCAAACGCTTTTGAAACCTTTTGCCAGCTGGTTGAGGGAATCGAACATGCGTCAATGTCATTGAATTTCGAACTCCAATTTCATCGACACAAGGTTCGATTCCTCGACATTTGAAAATGAGAGAGACTTGCCTTTAAAGATTCTCAAGAAGGAGATATGATCGAGCATCGCTCGATATCATCGGAATTTGAATATCGATGATATCGAGGTCAGTGTCAATTCATCGATAATTCTAAGGAATTTTCATATAAGCTTACTGGACAGTTTGTGTCCATATTTGATGACATCGACCATGCCTCGATATGATCGATATTTGAATATCGATTTTATCGAGTGACCTCCGATCCGAGAAAAAAATAACCTAAAAAACTTTACTGGATATAAATGTGTCTTTATCCGATATCATCGAAGGGCTTCCGATATCATCGAGATTCGAATTCCGAGGATATGGAGGAGCTCTTCGATGTATTGAAGATTACATGATTTTCCTTAGTAGAACTTTAGACACAACGGATCTGATGTCGATTTTATCAAGTCTACTCGATGGACTCAAGATTCAAATTTCAATGATATCGAATCCTCTATTGATACATCGATAATTCTGTCCAGAGATTTTTACAGTTACTGGAGATCTTATATCCTCATTTCGATAATTTTGAGTGAGCTTTAAGGACATCGACAACAGTGTTCGATTTCATCGAACCATTTGTCAATAAATAAACAAAGGTAGGAAACTTAGAGATTTTTCTGAGTTTGAAAAAAGTTTTCTAACCATAATTCCTTAGGGTGATCTATTCAATTTTAAGGATTTTAATTACCTGGTGTTTTGGAACATGGGAAGTGAGGCTAAGATTTACCTGTGGCGAGTTCTGGCACACATCCAGTTGAGGCAGACACTTGATCAATCTTCCTGTGGGGCTCTTCTGTCTAGCTAACTCAACGCATGCGCTAATTAACAAACCAGGGCACTTTCATCCCTGACCTGGACCTTGAACACGTTGACACTCGATCTATGGTCACGAAATTTCTTTGTCATAAACAGAATATTCCTTGGCACCAAGGTAATGCGTTAAAGGCAAAATTCATGGAACTAAGGTATTTTATTCTGCATGGCATCTTCGCCTCAAATGTGTATCCTTGGGTTACCAACCGAGCAGACCTTACAGGTTTCATGGCCATGGTAGTATATTGTGTAGTAATTGGGATCAAGATATGCCTTCCCACTCTAATTGTTCACCAGTTAGTGTATGCAATTCACACTTCTCGAGATGTCCATTTACCCTATCCTTGGATTATTCGTGCTGTGTAATATGATCGGTCTTTCGGTAACAAACGATCAGGAACTTCCTCTCCAACACTTCAAGTATTAAATTGTCACGCCCCAAACTCGGAAAACGGGCTCACAAAATTCCCGATCGCCGAATCCGGTGCCGACAGCCTCCGTAGTGCCCCATTTTCGGATTCCGGCATTCTCATGCCAGGTTCCGATCCTGGGATCCTACAAGGAGGGTTTTCAGTATAAATTTTTTTTTGTAATAGAGCATAACCACAAGCATAACCAAGTCACAAAACAACATCACCACATATCCACTAAATCAAAACTTTTAAGTACAATGCAGAAAGGGAAATACAGGGTGATCAAAAGCTTCAAACTATTGATGTGCGCTCCTGCCTCAGCGCTGCTGCGATCCAATGCCACCTGCACGTAACGGTTGTGCATAAGCACACAAAAGCTTAGAAGGTGGTGTGTGTGTGCAAGGCAAGCGCCAAGTGTGCAATATCAGAGTAATGCGGAAATATGCGATAAGTCCATGAATGCTATCAGCTGTACCAACGCTATATGATGCAAGACATGAATGCTATCGGCCATACCAAGGCCATGCGATGCGAGGCCTATGTAGCCAAATGTCATATGCGAGATGCAAAGCAAGCATGTCAGTCCTCATCAAGTACACATATCAGTACAGTTCCTCTCTGGATATCACCGGGGTCTAATACACCTCACACTGACTGCCTCCTCCCTAGCTGCACAGTCAAGTAAGTGGAAGAGACCACACTATCCGCCTGACCAGTAGTCTGCCAATATCTACCCGGCTCGTCGATAGCGGACTCATTTGCGAGCTGGTCAAACTCAGCCTAGCTTATAGCCCCCTCACTCGGGCGGATAAGGCCACACCCCCTTCCAACCGACCACGACACAGTGGGAGACGCGGCCTACTGGTATTCGGCACTCGGGCGCTCGTGTATCCACTCGGTCTAGACGTTGGAGCATCTCCTGGTACCAAAAAGGTTCTGGGACTTTCACCCAAGGACATCCTAAGTGCCCACAATGCTAGAGCCAATATTTCCGGTATCCGATACGGCCATCCACGATGTGTCTGTGGAGCCATGACCCTGATGTCGCTAGGGCATGCAGTGAATCATGACACACAATGCGAAATGCATGAGTCAAATCGTCAAATCATGCAGTAATCCTGTGCGTACCACGCACTCATGTGGGGGCACTCCGTCTCATAAGGAGTCCCGTAAATGTCTCAGCCCAACGGCTTATGCTATGATCAAGCATTCCTCATATCAAGCATACATATGATGCGTATGGGCATGTATCATGGAGCTATACTAAGCATGTTATAAAGTAAGGAACTATCAACAAGTATGGGCCTATCAATGGGCCTTAAGGAGAGTTACAATGCGGACATTTAACCAACATTGTATTTACAATGTGGACGTCAAACCAACATCGCTCCCAAGGCATGGCTCGCCATAAAATACCATTACACAAACCATATGGAATCACACATTGCAATGGACCCTAAGGACATCCCATTGGGCCTCGACCCATGGGCCTTAGACACATCAAATGGGCCGTATCACAAGGGCCTTACATTCATCAAATGGGCCGCATTAATGGGCCCCCACCAACGGGCCTTATGTACGTTGCAATGGGCCATACCCCATGGGCCTTTATGCATGCCAAATGGGTCTAATCATATGGGGCCTTATGCATACCAAATGGGCCTAATCATATGGGCCCTTATGCATACCAAATGGGCCTAATCATATGGGCCCTTATGCATACCAAATGGGCCTAATCATATGGGCCTTATGCATACCAAATGGGCCTAATCATATGGGCCCTAGATATATAACAAGGTGAGCCTTAATGGACGGCCATAAGTAAATCAAGATGGGCCCCAAACATATGCCAGGGTGGGGTCCATTTGAACTGCAGGTCTATCTTATTTTTAGTCTCAAGCCTTAAAATAGGCTTCTAAAGTGATTGGGCAGCTTGGATGCAGCACATGCATCAAGATGGACCCCACTGTCATGGGACAGTGAGAATAAAACACATGGAGAGGTCCCACCGTCCGCCTACACCACCTGTGTGCTCCAACCGTCCACTGCCTGGCAGTGGACGGTATGAATAAAATATATGCATCATTGTGGGTCCCACGTGGGGCCCACCGTAATGTTTGTTCCCCATCCAATCTGTCCATGTAGTCACATGGACCTGGACGAAGAGGAAAAACAAATTTCAGATTGATCCAAAACTTTTGTGGCCCGGATAAAGTCTTCAAAGGGCAGACGTTCAATCGCATTGTTTCCCATGATGTGGGCCACTTGAGTCTTGGAAGAAGCTGAAATTTGGAGGGGGGCTCCCCGCCCTAATGGCCCACCATATGGACGGCTTAGATGACATATAAACATCAAGGTGGGGCCCACGGCTGGAGCCGTGGGACCCTGCTGTCCGCTCGCCCGCGCCAGGCGGTGTCAGCGTCTGACACCAGTGGCAGCAGCAACGCTGCTGTTTGATTTTTTTTATTTTTTTTTTTTGAAAACCCTACATGTTGTGGTTTTTCAGAGGTAGGGCCCACATCTGCTGAATCCGGGTCCTCCGATGGATTCTACCATGTATAACAAATCCATCAAGTCCAATATTGGGCATTTTTGGGCATGTAGAAAAATTAAAGTGAGTTTCAACGGTAGGAATTACTATTTTCAAGGGTGTGGCCCGCTAGAAAGTTAGATCAGTCCCATTTTTCGGCTCAACGCCTAAAATAATCTGAAGAATGAGATGGACGGCTTGGATTTGAAGCATACATCAAGATGAGGCCTATATGAGTTGGCCACCAAGAAGCTTGGGAACCAAGCTTATATTTGTGTTTTCACATGGACGTCCAGCGTCCCTGACGCTGGACGGTGGGCCTCTCACATGCAAAAGGTGGGCCCTATTTAAGTGGGCCACCAATTGATGAGTGTTGTGGATATAATACATATAAGGTGGGTCCCACCTATAGATGGTTTAGCATAAAATACAAGCCTCATGATGGGGTCTATTCGGGCGGGCCACACAATCACACCAACATCACAAGAAAAGAAGAATAAAGGAAAGGGAGGGAGAGAGAGAGAGAGAGATATACACGTGTGATGGAGGGACCCCGGCACTATGGGCCCTCCGTTCAAGCATCCAATCATACATCAAGTGGGTCCCATTGCATATGGGCCCACCAAATTGAAAATCAACGGTGGAGATCCTTTCTCTACCAAACTAGAAGGTCTAGATGACCATATTCATGTAAGAAAATAAACATCATGATGGGGTCCATGGAGAATGGCCCCATCATGGAATGATCTTAAGCATCAAGGTGGGCCATTAGCCACATCAAGGGTCCAAAGTGAGATCCACACCATTAATCGGTAGGCCTCACTTGGCCCATCATAAGAACATAAAAATCTAGCCTATAGAAGCACCCACCGGTCGATCTTCTCGGTCCGATGGAAAGTCGATCTCCTTAAGCTTCACTTTAACGGTGGAAGATGGGGAATGAAAGGCTAGGATGGAGGGTTTGGGATGGGAAAGTGGGCCACACACAAGCACTCTCTCACATGGAGAAGCTTGGACGTGAGAGCTCTCTTAGGTTGCTTGGAATTGAGTTGAGAAATGAGAAAGAGAGAGGGAGAGATGGGATGTAAAGAGAGAGAGTGATGGATGTGAGTGATGGGTGGGGTGATGTGTACTTGACTAGCATGGGTGTGTAAGAGAGAGGGTGAGAAAAGGGTTGACTTTGGAGAGAGAAAGCATGGGTTGCTTGTACTTGACATGAGGTGATGGATGGGATTGATTTGACATATTGTAGAGATTCTCTTGGGATTGCAAACGCGCGGCGTTTTCTTCGAAATAAACGCCGGCTCACATCTTCCTGCCAGGGTATCGGATTGGTGCGAGAGATGCGGCGTTAGAACCGCGACGACGGTGCGGTCGCAAAGGTACAAGTCTTGATTTAAGCCGACTCAAATGTACAGCATACGACTTAGGGTCGATCGCAACGTCAATAATACGTCACAGGTTGCCGAAATTCGACAGGAAGGATCGCGGGATTCGACGGAACAGGAACTTCCTCTCCAACACTTCAACAAAAATAAGATTAGAAAGATGGATTTGAAGTTCCACCGTTATCTCGAGGACCAACCCGAGGAAGGGATTCATGAAGATGGTGAACTTGGTGAAGGGGCTGCACAAGCCGAAGGCGCCGGAATGGTCGAAGGTGACCCTCTCGCATCGCAACAAGCTCTGTCTCCGTCCGACCCTGTGCAGGCAAAAAGATTCAAGCTACATCAAGATCAGTTTGGAACGACATTGCAAGAAGTCACTCAGCTGAAGGAGACAATGAATGCAAGGTTCACTGTCCTGGAACGTTTGGTGGCCGGGGTGCAGCAGTCGGTGCAACAACTAGTGGATTTGATCACCTGCCAGCATGACGATAAAACACCGTCTTCCTCCACCCCTCCACCATAGTATAGACAATCTTTGTGCCATCACATACACCCAATTCTCATCTCATCGTATGGACATGGGTATCTTTTTGAATGCCCTACGATCATATGAGTGTATGTGATGGATGACTAATTTGGAAAGTCTAACAATTTTTATTTTTTTTTGTGAAAAGTTTGGATACCCTCTGAGTGAGGAAAATACTGTCTTTTGTTTGCCCATGGATGGGCTAGATATTTTTGTTTGATATTTTGGGATGGATGTTGCAAGACTGCCAAGCTTGGGCAGCTCTACTCTTGGATGTTTTTGTTAAGGGTTGGTTACAATTCATATATCCTTGCTGCCATGTTTATCTAGTTTGATTCAAATGATGTTTATCCTTGTTCATCTAGTTTGGATATTTCTGCTAATACCATGATTACCTGGTTTGTATTCATCTATCAACTGTGAATGCCTCTTCCTGCATATTCCTGGATTGGGTTGTTATGTATCTCCATCTATCTCTTGCCAAGCTTGGATTATGCATTTTATGTTAATATACTATCTGCGTTTTGGTTCTCCCATGTACTTCAACTTTAGTTAACATCTATTGTTATATTGCCCTTTGCCAATGACTGACAAAAAGGGGGAGAAAAAATTCCACCCCGGAGAAAAATTTTGTGTCTCTGTTTGCTAATGGTGGTACAAGTGTTAGGGGGAGCAGCTGCAAGAAGACAGGAGGAGCGACTACTGAATGATACAATCGTGTGTGAACTAGATAGCCTTGTAAAATTGTGTAAAGTTCATGTACACACAATTTAGGATGTTAGTATAGAAGTTGTTCTAGGGTGTTTTGTCACGTAATTGACAAAGGGGGAGATTGAAAGTGCCCTGGTTTGTCAATTAGAGTGAGTGTAGAGTCAACAAGACAAAGGAGCTCCATCAGAAGATTGTTCGAGTGTCTACCTCAACAAGATGTGTGCCCGAACTCACCAAAGGTAAACCTTAGCCTCACATCCCATGTCCTAAAACACTAGGTATATAAAACCCTTAAAAATAGATAGAACATCTTAGGGTTTAAGGTGAGAAAACTATTTTACAAAATCAGGAAAATCTTAAGTTGTTCTACCTTTGTCGATTTATTGACAGGTGGTTTGATGGAAATGAACCCTGTTATCAATGTCCTCGAAACTCACTCGATATTATCGAATTGAGGACTTCAGATGTCCAACAACCACAAAGAACTCTGGACTGAATTATCGATGAATCGATGGACTGTTCGATATCATTGAATTTTGAATCTCAAGTCCATCAAGTGGACTCGATAAAATCGACATCTAGTCAGTTGTGTCCATTATACTGCTAAGGCAAAACATGCGATTCTTGATATATCGAAGGGACCCTCGATATCCTCAAAATTCAAATCTAGATGATATCGGTAAACCTTCGATGATATCGGATTAAGACACAAATCTATTTAGTAAGTTTTCATGTTAAAACTTTTATGTATCGGGGATCACTCGATAAAATCGATATTCAAATATCGATCATATCGAGGCATGGTCGATGTCATCAAAATAGGACATAAACTGTCCAGCAAGCTTATAGGAAAATTTTCTGAAATTATCGATGAATCGACACCGTCATCAATATCATCGATATTCAAATTCCGATGATATCGAGTGATGCTCGATCATATCTTATACTTGTTAAGTTTCAAAGGCAAGTGCTCTCACATTTTCAAATGTCGAGGAATCGAACCCTGTGTTGATGGATTCAGAGTTTAAAATCTAATGACATCAAGGAGTGTTGACCCTTAGCAAAAAGTTTCAAAAAGCGTTTGACAGATTAAGTTCGTGTCATCGAGTGGGCATTTGATGTTATCGAGAGTATACGCTCGCCTCGATGATTTCGAACTCTGTAAAAAATATAACTATTTTATATCCGTTGGAACCTTTTACCTATTTAATGAGAGCTTGCCTTTGGTTGTTGGTAGAGAAAATAGAGAGTGCTTTTATGTGTTTAAACCCAGATCATATACCCTAAGCCTTTTTTCTCATGGGAGTTCATCCTCCAATCCACCCCCATCATTGACATTCAATAGAGTGGATTGGGGAATGAACTTCCGGATTCAAGATCCTACAGCTACCATCTTAATGACAAATCATTAAGCTGGAATGCCTTGAACGCATAGATGATTGGAATCACTCTGTCTCATTTATAGGAAAACATTTAATAGAGTAGGATTCCATCATAACCTTGACCTAACTCGTAGCCTTATCTTGGTACATCATCTGAGTTGCGGTTCAAGGGAGCTGAAGATTCTTCGTCGTCAAAGGAGGAGATCTTCATCAACATGCTTAATAGGGCTCATCTACTTATCTGTAAGTCATTAGAGTTCAGAGAACCCTTGTGATCATTCCTTCTGTAGGATTGGGTCAAAGGTGATTCTCACCCCTTTCAAGTCCTCATAAGAGGCCTCCGATGGGAGTGTATGTGGGGGTGCTTTATGTTAACCCTTGATTTGTAGAGAGCATAAACTTAGGTCCTTGTATAGGTCCTTGACCTATGTGGTCTAAAACCTGGGTACTGTGTGTTGACCCTTGCTCATGGGAGCATAAACTGGTAGGTTCCTTGAGTGGATCCTTGGCCTGTGTGGCATAAAACCTGGGTGCTGTGTGTTGAACCTTGCTCATGGGAGCATAAATTGGTAGGTTCCTTGAGTGGATCCTTGGCCTGTGTGGCCTAAAACTTTGGTGTTGTGTGTTAACCCTTGCTCCTATGTGGGGCATAAACTTGTGTCGTGGAGACACGTCAGAGTCAGCCTAGAGTAGGTTGCTGATTTGAAACCTTTGTTAGTGAGATCCGGTACACTTAAGGGTTGAGTGTGTCCACCGGAAGTGGAGTAGACAAGTAGTCAAACCACTATAAAAACAACTGTGTTTGAGATTGCCATTTACTTCTACTGCTTGTGTGATTTCTCTGAATGCTCTCATATCCATTGCATACATGATTATTTGGAACCGAGTACAATCACATCTCACACACAGTCACATCTATCATAAACTATATTGTGCATCTTGTTTATCTTTTGAATAAGTTTTGTGATTGGATCCTCTAATTGGCTTGGAAGCCATTAAAGTTATTTTGAAGAAATACTGATACTTGCATATTTATTCAGGATAGGGTTGATAGGTTTAAAATGTCCATAAAATATTAAAAAGTCCTATTCACCCCCTCTAGGACATCTTGGCATATTCCTACTTCAACTAAAGTAGTCATTACCGCAATTTCAAGAATACCACTCACCTTGAACCAGCACATGACAGTAGGTAGGATCGTCACACCTCTTCCTTTCCTGGTTCCAGTAGTGGTAGGGACTGAAGCACCCATCCTACTGTGGTCACCCCCACTCGGCACACGACGGAAGAAGACCCGATTGGCCAATCCTAGCAGGTTCATTAAAGGATAGACATCTCCAATATCAGAATCTAAGTCTAAGGTGGTCATAGTGTACCCTTCTCAAACCTTCTTAATAATATTAACACTTTACCATCACAAGGCCTCAACACAACCATCTCACCAAACCAGCCATCATGTGGCCACCACACAAAACATCCGCTCATGAAATATGTCATCCATGAAAGCCCATATAAGCATATTCACAGACCCCCACTTTTCTGGATTTCATCAAGGCATATAGACCAACACGAGGGCCCAAACATAGTACATCTCTAGATCTCATACAATCAAATGGACCATCACAAGGGCCCAAATTAAACAATATCCATAATCTCATAACTCCTCTGGATGTCATCCAAGTACATGGACTAGCACGTAGGCTCTATTTCATGATGTGCTCATGCATGTATATAAAATGGATGCTCATGAATCAACTATGTATATCAAACTATCAAGTTGATGTCAAAATAAATAAGGGCAGGATAGATCAAATTGCCAAGCTATAGCACATGGATACTTAATAGTAGACCTTTAGGTCATAGCCTATCATCCATGAGAATGTCCATCTGGACCCTCAATCTTGTCTTGATATGGGCAGGATCATGGCCCTAATACCCATAAACAATGACCCCTTGACTTGGGCCTATAAAAGGATTAATCATCAATTTATAATCTGGTCTTATGAGACCTAACATTGTGTATAGGCTACACAATGCATGCCATATCTATCACATATTGGCTGCATAACACATGCTATAAACATTTGTGTGAGACACACATCACACCGTTATTCTTCACCACATATCACAACACATCATATGCCTTCACCATACATCATATCACATGCCCTCATGGGCTTTACTTAACAATAGTGTCAATTGGCCAAATAGAACAGGAAACTAACAATAATCAAAACACCATTCCCTTGACCATGGAAATGGGCTCACATGGCCTCTCATCCAATAGTTACTTGTAACCAGTTTGCATTCCAAGTTCCATGGGTAAGTGGGCTTTCACAAGCCCAAGGCACTAGGCCTAACACATGAAAAGCCAATGTGGCGCAAGGTCCATACATTTAAGGGTGCTTGGTAGCACACTAAGGCCCCATACCTCTTGTGAATACTTAACAAATGGCCACCAGGGTTCACATAGCACGCACATACATAGGATGTATGGGTTATGTTGGTACACAAGTTTTCACATGTATCATCGTTATCATAGACATTATTCAACATCAAATTCATTGTCATAACCTATATCATGCAAGCATGTGCGTAGAGTACATAACATACTAGGATTCACATGTATCATCAATATCATGGCCATCATCCAATACTAGCATCATACATGCCCTAGGAATTGGGCATCTATCATGCATGAGGTAATCCTTATGTTCACCAACATCATTTATTTATAATCATCCATGCATCAAGTAAAACGAGGTTATCATATGCATGAGATCATCGTGACCATCAACGTGTGCATTATTGTCACTTGGATATCAATATCATCTTCTATGCAATCAATATTAAGTAAAGCCGAGTGATTATACACATATCATCGTCATGAGCAGCAACATATGCATAATTATCAACTAGGATATCAACCCCATCATCCATGTAATGATCATCAAGTAAAGCGTGGTGATCAACCAGCATATTTTGTCATCATATATATGTACATATTATCATCATCATTAGCATGAAGATCACTTCCACTTCATGATTAACATAGGCAATGTCACGACTACCACAAACAACTACTCATTCATCATCAATGCATATGCCATCAATTCCCATCCATTAAACCATCACCATAATCGATATTAACCCTACCATAATCATCATCAATTAGATCATATCTATCATTTCAACCAATAGTAAGCTCGTCCTACCTAAGTGTGACACCTTGATCGACCTTGGACGTGCAAGGCATGCGGTCCTATAGGTCAAGCGTGAGTCCTACTTGGTGAACCACTAGGTTAACTCAAAGGGATACGCTTCCAACCACAAGGCCTTCAATGGTGTGGATCCAACTCCACAACTAAGTGAACCTCACACATCTCACCATTAATTAGAAACAATGCACAATCTCAAACATAATGGCAACATACTAACATCTTTCACGTTATACATCATATTGGCCCACAAGCCATATGCACAAGCAACCCAAGAAAAAGCCCAATTATCTAGTTTATGTATTCTACAATAGGCCTCGCTAGGTGTGGTCTATTTGACTAGAGGTAGTGTGCAAGGTACACTGACCACTAGGCAATGGGCCTTCCCAATGAGCTCAAGGAAAGTTATCATGATGGGCTTCTCACTCCACAACGATTTCTCTTTGTGTTAGGCCCACTTGGGCCTTAGTGTTGGCTCATTTGGATGGGCCTAAGGTCACCCATATCTTAAGACAACAACTGGATAGCAAGATCTGTTCGCTACGCATTTCATGACTTATATAACACCTATTTACAAAACATGCTAGGTGGGCCTCATTAGATGAAGGGTAAGGCCCATATAAGATAGCCCACACAAGATGACCCAGCTAAGGTTTTGGGCTCACCAACACCAACGAGTTCTTTTCTATGATTTAAATGCTACATAAATGCCCTGGGAAGGTGGTGGACACCATTGATGTAGCCCCACATAATTTTATGTCAAATAGATTTTTGGTGCAAGGTTAGTTTCTGGCCATCTTCGATTCACATTTATGAGCATGTGGGGCCCACATCTAGTAAAAAGGAGTCATATGGTAGCTCTATGTATGGGCTTTAAAAAGTGTAAGGTGGGCCTCATTAGTTGAGTGTGTACAATTTACGGTGATGGCCCAAACATGTGTACTAGGAGAAAATATGCAGGAAACACTGTGTAGAATTAGTTTTGGCCCAATTTTGAGTATGCCCCATGATCACAAGGGACCACTTTTTAGCTTGCCATTAGGTG
This sequence comes from Magnolia sinica, assembly GCF_029962835.1. Taxonomy (NCBI): domain Eukaryota; kingdom Viridiplantae; phylum Streptophyta; class Magnoliopsida; order Magnoliales; family Magnoliaceae; genus Magnolia; species Magnolia sinica. The sequence goes on along the minus strand of NC_080573.1, from coordinate 50,006,074 downwards.
CCCTTGGTAGTACTATATATGGACTTCAAAAAATATAAGCTGGGACTAACTGATTATGCACACACAATTTTTGGTATAGGACATTTTCTGCATAACTGTGCCTCGCCCCATTTTGGGATCCACTCCCCAATCATCTGGGGTCTGATTTTGTCACGCCCCAAACTCGAAAACCAGGCTCACAGAATTTTCGATTGCCAAAACCTGTTCTTAAAGCCTCCATAGTACCCCATTCTCGGTTCCCAGCATTTATACGACAGATTCTGATCCTAGGATCCTACAAAGAGGATTTTCCAACGTACATTTACCCAAATCACAAAGGAAACATCATCATCACATATCCACTAATATAAACAGTTGAATACAGTACTGAAAGGAAAATATAAGGTAAATGTCAAAAGCTCCAGAAGCTCTGCAGCACGCTCCTGCTTTAGCTCGATCGCGTCCTATCATCACCTGCACGCATCTATCGTGCATAAGCTTATAGAAAGCTTAGAGGGTGGTGTACGTGTGTGCCCAAGATAAGTGCCAAGCACACAAATATCAGTGTAAGCGGAATACTGGCAAGGCTATAAGTCATTCAATATCAGAGTAATGCGGAGACATAGTAAGCCAAATATCATATACTGAGGATAAAATACAATATGCAAATCCTGACGAGTCCACGAATACTACCTGTCTCATCTAGGCCATATAAATGTATAAACATAGTGACACAAATGCCATATGCCGCGGATGTAATGCAATATGCAGATCCTGGTGAGTCCATAATATCATCAACGTCATTCAGAATATGTAATACATGAGCATAGTAAACCAAATGCTATGTGCTGAGAATGCAATGCAATATGCGGTGTGAATGAAATGACCAAGCTAGAGCGTGAAGTTGAGATGATAGTACATAGTATCACAAGCCATGGGGTCCGTTATAAGGGACTTCTATCTAAACCATTCCCATACCTAAATTTGGATAGCTAAACTCAATGTGGTAAACTCCTGATCTCAGGTTAGTCGCGTGCCTAACTGAAATCCTGGCCATTTTGAAGGTACACATATCAAATTCGTTACCCACCACCAGCCCGAGTGGATAGTGAATGAATGAATGAGTAAAATGCTGAGTATGCAATTGCTGCTCAATAAGTCCACATATCAGTACCGTTCATCTCTGGGATCATCACCGGGGTCTATTACACTCTACGCCACCTGCCGCCCCATCAAGCACACAACTGGGTAAGTGGAAGAGACCCCACTATCCCCCTACCAATATCGGGCTCAACTCGTCGATAGCAGACCCATTTATGAGCTGATCAGACTCAGCCTAACATTGCCTACTCCCTCAGGCGGGTAAGGCCACACCCCCTCCCAACTGACCACGACACAGTAGGAGACACTGCCTACTGGTATACGGCCCTCATGCGCTCATATATATCCAGTCAGTCTAGACGTTAGGGCATCCTTTGGTACCAAGAGGGTTTAGGGACTTTCACCTAGGGACATCTATGACACCCCATGTAGAAAATATTTCTGGTGTCCCATCTGGCCATCCATAATATGTGTGTGGAGGCTACGACCCTAATGTTACTAGGGGCATACAGTGGTCATATCACAAAGTGCAAGATGTATGAGTCACACCATCCAGTCATGCATCAAACCTGCGCGTACCGCGCACTCATATGGGGCAATTACGCCTATCAGGGAGTCTCATAAACAACCTACCCAATGACATATGCAATGGTTAACCGCATCTCATATCAAACATGTAGATGATGCGTATGGGCATATAACATGATGCTATACATGATTATTGAACATAATAATGATTAATCTCATACAATCACAATGAGCCTCTCACATCGCAATGGGCCTCATCTAGTCACAACGGGTCTCATACAATCACAACAGGCCTCATACCATCACAACACAATGGTCCTCACACATCGCAATGGGCCTTATACATTCACAATAGGCCTCATACCATCACAATGGGCCTTACATGGTCACGATGGGCTTCATACAATCACAATGGGCCTCACGTCGTTATAATGGGCCTCAGGTAATCACAATGGGCCTCACATGGTCACGATGGGTCTCATATAATCACAATGTTATGCTAACACATACTCAGTGTGTATAACAACATAGTCGTAATCGATGATCGGCCTATATATATGGCGGGGTCCATAGAAGGACAGCAGATCTAATCCATAATATGAGGATCGGTCCTCGATAATAAATATACTAAATCAGATAACATAGATCCTCTGTCTACGGTGACGTTATACTCTCCTCATATCAAGATTGGGCCTAGGTGGCCTACCTATATTCCTAAGGATCCGGGGTGGGCTTCTTTCGCCATACTATCATATGGCTTGCTAGATGCCCTGGGGGGCCCAAATAAGTCCTAGATGGACTCCAAGATTAAAAGAAAATAATCCTACAAGCAACCAATAGGGGCCCAACGTTATGGGTTAACCCAATATGAATAGGTGGGTCATGTAAACATCAATGGGGCCCAATGATTAGGGTCAACCCACTTAGAGAATGATGGGAATAGGCCTAACAAAGGCATAAGGGAAGGTCACAATGTAGACATTTAACCATCATTGCCCATCAATGTGGACATTTAACCAACATTGCTCCCAACAAGTAGCCCACATGGAGCCTAACGTATAATGGGTCCATGGCCTCACATAAGGGCCTAATACACATCATAATGGACAACTCATAGGCCTCAAATACATCACAATGGGCTGCATCACATGGGCCTAATACGTATGCAATCAGCCTCATATAAGGACCTCATATACATCACATTGGGCCACACTCATGGGCCTCGAATACATCACGTTGGGCCTCATTACACGGGCCGTAGATACATCATAATGGGCTTCAAATACAGACCGCATATACATCACAATGAGCCTCAAGTATGGGCCACTTATATATCACAATGAGTCTCAAATATGAGTCGCATATATATCACAATGGGCCACATCTCATGGGCCTTATATACATGTTAATGGGCCAGAATAATGGGCCTCTTATACATTAAGTGGGCTACATCACATGGGCCACAACAATGGGCCTCATATACATCAAGTGGGCCGCATCACATGGGCCTTGTATACATCAAGTGGGCTGTAATATATGGGCCTCATATATATCAAATGAGCCGCAATATATGGGCCTTAACAATGGGCCTCCAACATATCACTGTAAATGTTATAGTGTAAATCTAGCACCCGAAGAGTTATCAAATTTTGTTATGCCAAACCATTTAGAATTTATATCATGCTTTGAGTTGAATTGATCAGGTTCATACATTTTAAAGTTGTCTACATCTTCATCGAACTTGCCTACATTTTCAAGTTGAAGAGAAGATTGTTGAAGTTCATGGTTTCAAGCTCAAATTTAAGAACTAAGGCTCAAGAACTCAAGTTCAAGTTTGAAGTTTAAATACTATACACTAAAGACTCAAGAACTCAAGTGTAACTTAAGCTCAAGTTTAAGAGATCGAACTCAAGCTTATCATATCATAAGAATTCAAGGTTTTAAAGCAAATGATATTTCAATTATTCCAACTCACAAATAAGGTATGGATAACCCTAGATTGACCATAGGTTGAGTCATATTCATTGCATATTTTATGTGGATCATTTCATAAGTTTATATGTCATTTTCTCGACTAGTTTTAGTCCTTGTTTGACTAGTCCAAGTACTAGCTTGACTAGTCTAAGAGTTTTTGGGACCAATCCAAGGTTTGTTGCAATTTTTCAGAATTTTCTGTTGGACTCTCGACTAGTCCTGGAGATTGCTCGACCAGTCGAGTGAACAGTGCTCGACCGGTCGTGCGGGCTCAACTCAAAGTCTAGCAAGCTTTTTTGGTCCCACTCGACTAGTCGAGTGCATTGCTCGATCAGTCGAGCAAGCCACTCGATTTTATCGCATCAGAAAATTTAAAATTTGGTTGGTCCTTCGACCAGTCGAACCGACCCTTAGACCAGTCAAGTGTACAGTTTTTTCACCTATAAATAAAGTACAAATTTTAGAGTTTATTCATTCATTCAAAGCTAAATCAAGAACTACTCTGAGAGATAAGTTTGTGATTTTATTAAGCTATATTGTGCTCATTTTAGATTCTCTTTATTAGCTTTTGTAATTTGATTTTGTGATCTTTATTCCAATCTTATATTAAAGAAGGGATTTGTGTTTTACCCTTTCTTGAAATCAAAATCAAATCAAGCTAGCCCAGGTTAATTTAATTAAAAGTCATTTAGAACTGGAACCTTTTCATATGTGAGACTAGACATTGAATATCTTCGTCTACATCGTATTGGTTCTACCGGGCTTCTTCAAAAGGAGAATTTCTAGATAAGTATCATTTATATTTTGTATATCCTTTTTGGTTTGTGAGGTTGTGTTAGGAAAATCTCATTTTTGGTTTTATCTGAGGTAATCCAGAAAATCTCAGAGTGTGGGGTTTTTGTAATTGTGTAAGCCCAATTAAAGACACAATTGTGAAGGTTTTAAGGTGAACCTTGGAAAACCTTTTTCATAGTGAAATGCTAATATCCCGAGGGAGTGGATATTAGGAGTGGAGTAGTTTTGTGGCTATTTTCTAACAGTTAGTGTACACACAAATGAACCACTATAATTCCTGGAGTTGTGTTGGATGATTGAATGTGCTTATGTGTGTGAATGTTGTAATTTATTTTGAGCATTCGCGGTGAATGGTGTAATTTATTTTATGCACTTGTGGTGAATGTTGTAATAACTTACTTTATTTTCTTTGCCTCTTTATTGGTTTGGGTTTTTGATATGTACAAATGTTCTAGTAAGGTTGTCCTACCATAAGCCTTTGGTTTTTAGTGTTAGGTTGTCCTTAGAACTAAGTTTGTATCAACCTCTCAAGACTAGTGCATTTGAGGTTGCTATTTACTTGTACTTCTTTCCTTTTTTATTGTGCTATCTATCTTTATATTCCATATTTATTTTTAATTTGTCATTATCCTATTCACACCCCCCTCCTAAGACGTTTAGCTTGGCCTTTTCAAGTGGTATTAGAGCCTAATAACTCTTTTTTATTATTTGGATTTATTTCTTGAGCTAACCGATCTGAGCTTATAAGATGTCAAAATTTGATAGCCTCTTAATTAATAGGCCTCCACCTTTTAATGGCTCCAATTACGCCTATTGGAAAGCCAGAATGAGGATCTTTTTAAGGTCCATAGATCAGAGCATGTGGCAAGCCACAGTGGCTAGATGGACCCCTCATACCACTAAAGTGACTGACACTGATGGATCCAAAACTGGAAAGGTTACACCATATTTTTCTTGGACCACACTTTAGAAAAATGAGAGTAGTGCTAATGTAAAGGCTTTAAATGTAATTACTTGCTCACTATCACCGGATGAATTTAAAGGAATTATATCTTATGATACTGTAAAGTAAGACTGAGACATTTTAGAAATGACACATGAGGGTACGACTATTGTCAAAAAATATAAACTTTAAACCTCACCACTCGGTTTGAGGAGATACATATGGAAGAAAGTAAAACTTTCATGGACTTCTATACTAAGTTAAATGACATAGTCAACTCTATGTGGGGTCTCAGTGATAGCATCCCAGAAAGTAAAGTCTGTGCAAAGATACTACGCTCATTGCCTGATAGGTTCAATTCTAAGGTGACTGCGATCCAGGAACTTCGTGATATGGATAATATGAGGGTCGAAGAGCTGGTTCGTTCTTTACAAACTTACGAGTTAAATTTTAAGGCTCCTAAAGGTAAGTCCATAGCCCTTAAATCTTCTAAAAATATTTCTCATGATAAAGCTAGTAATTCTGATTGTGAAAATTTTGAAGATGATATGACACTATTAGCCAAGAAGTTTTATAAAATTTTCAAAAGCGAAAAGAGGGTAGATTTTCAAAAACCTTCTGAAAAGAAAAGGGCTAGATTTAAAACTTGAAAATCTATTAAAGACAGCTAATGTTTCAACTGCCATGAATACGGGCATCTGGTAAACAAATGTCCAAAGAGGGATAAATCTAAAAAGAAAGGCATGTTGGCTACATGGGATGACTCGTCTTGCTCTGAAGCCTCTTCTAAGTCAAATAATTCTGAACCCGAGTTTGCTAATGAGGTTAAAGCCTTAATGACTCTAGCCAAAGTCACTTACTCAGACAGTTGTGATTCAACTAGTGATGAAAATCTGAGAAGTGATCCTGAAAATGATGATGATTTTCAAGATGCCTAAGATGCCCTATACAGGGAAAGTTGCAATATAGCTGTAAAACTAAAACTTTAAAAGGAAAAGTTTTTAAAGTTAAAAAAAGATTTTGATAACTTAGTTTTAGAAAAATCGCATTTTTCTGATTGTTTTGAAAAAGCTAAGTGTGATTTAGATTTCAAAACATCCCAAGTTGAAAACCTTAAATCAGAAAATGAAAAACTAAAACTAGAAGTCTCTTCTCTCTTGAGTATGAAGGATACTTGGAGGTATGCCCAGGCTGATCCTAAGCTAGAAAGATTGCTAACTGGATCAAGGAAATGTGGCGATAGATCTAGTCTGGGCTACGATAAGTATACACATCCTAAAAGTTAGTCCACTCCACCCAAGTTTGTTAAAGGGGAGTCCTCTAGCTCAAAAGGGAAAAGTTTGAAACAAAATAATTTTAAAAATCCTAAAACTTTTCTGGCTATGAAACTTAAAAGTAACCATATCAACTGCCACACCCTAAACCCGAAAATCGGGCTCACAAAATTTTCGATTGTCGAATCCGGTGCCGACAGCCTCCATAGTACCCCATTCTTGGCTCTTAACGTCTATACGCCAGATTCTGATCTTGGGATCCTACAAGGAGGATTTTCCAACGTACATTTATCTCATAAGAAGCATAACCACAAGTATACCCAAATCATGAAGGTAACATCATCATCATCATATCCACTAATATAAACATTTGAAGATAGTGTTGAAAGGAAATTATACATATATCGAAAATCAAAGCTCCAGAAGACCGCTGTACGATCTAAGCTCAATGTTGCTGCAACTAACACCACCTTCACCCATCTATCATGCATAAGCTTATAGAAAGTTTAGAGGGTGGTGTAAGTGTGTGCACAAGGTAAGTGCCAAGTATGCAATACAATGCCATAAATCATACAATATCAGAGTAACCGAAAACATACTGGTAAGTCCATGAATGCTATTAGCCGTATCAAGGATATGCGATGCAAAAACATAATAAGCCAATATCATATGCTAAGGAAGTAATGTAGATTAGCTATGCAAATGAAGAGTCATAAGGAGCCATATATCAGATATCAAGGATACAATGCAATATGCAATTTCTGATGAGTTCATGAACATCGTTAGCCGTATCTAGGCCATGTAGAAACATAGTAACCCAAAATGTCATATGCCGTGGATGTAATCAGTATGCTGTGCGAATGGAATGACCATGCTGGAGTGTGAAGTTGGGATGATAGTACGTAGTATCGCAGGCTACGAGATCTACTACAAGGGACTTCTATCCAAACCAGTCTCATACCTAAATTTGGATAGTCAAACTCAATGTGGTAAACTCCTGATCTCAGGTTAGTCGCGTGCCCCAACCGAAATCCTGACCATTGCGAAGGTACACGTAACAAATAGTTATGCACCACCAGCCCGAGTGGATAGTGAATGGATGAATGAATGAGTATGCAACTCCTACTCAATAAATCCATATATCAGTATTGTACATGTCTGAGATCATCACCAGGGTCTATTACACTTTATGCCAGCTTGCCACCTCATCAAGCGCACAATACAACTGGGTAAGTGGAAGAGATCTCACTGCCCGCCTACCAATATCGGCCCGGCTCATCGATAGCGGACCCATTTATGAGTTGGTCATACTCAGCCTAATATTGCCTACTCCCTCAAGAGGGTAAGGCCACACCCCCTCCAACCGACCATGACATAGTGGGAGATGCGCCCTACTGGTATACAGCCCTCACGCGCTCATATATATCCACTCGGTCTCGACGTTGGGGCGTTCTCTGGTACCAAGAGGGTTTAGGAATTTTCGCCCAGCGCCATCTATGGCGGCCCGATGCTAGTAACAGATTTTTGGTGTCTCATCTGGCCATCCATGATATGCCTATGGAGGCTATGGCCCTGATGTTGCTCGGGCGTACAGTAATTACAACACACAATGCAAGTTGCATGAGTTATACAATCCAGTCATGCATTAATCCCGCGCATACCGTGCATTCATGTAAGACAATCTCCGCCTATCAGGGAGTCTCATAACAATCTGCCCAATGACATATGCAATAGTCAACCACATCTCACAATAAACATGCAGATGATGTGTATGGGCATGTATCATGATGTTATGCTGTCACATACTCATAATCGATATCAATAACCGACATCAACAATTAGCCTCGACAATGTGGACATTTAACTAACATTGCCCCCAAGGAATGGCCCACATAGAGCCTAACATATAGTGGACCCATGACCTCACACAAGGGCCTAATATACAACACCATGGGCCTCACTCAAGATCTTAATACACATCACGATGGGCCTCTCACATGGGCTAATATACATCACAAAGGGCTCCATCGCCTGGCCCTTAAATGCACCACAATGGGCCTCATCACATAGGCCTCATATACATCACATTGGGCCTTAAACATGGGCTGAATACACATCACAATGGGCCTTAATTACGGGCCGCATATGCATTACATTAGGCCTCGACATCGGCCTCGATAATCAGAATCAGCCTTGACAATTGGAATTGGCTTTGACAAATCGGAATCGGCCTCTATAATCGGAATTGGCCTCGATAATCAGAATTGGCCTTAATAATCGGAATCGGCCTCGACCATCGGAATTAGCCTCGATAATCAGAATCAGCCTCGATAATTAGAATCGGCCTTAATAATCAGAATCGACCTCGACAATTGGAATCAGCTTCGATAATCAGAATCGGCCTTAACAATCGGAATCGACCTCGATAATCAGAATCGACCTCAATAATCAGCCTCGACAAATTAGAATCGACTTCAACAATCAGAATCAGCCTCGATAATTGAAATCAGCCTCGACAATCGGAAGGTGGGGTCCATAGATGGATGACCGATGATGGATCAAGCAATTCAATGGGGCCCAATCATTTGGGTTAACCCACTAGAGAATGATGAAAATAGGCCTAACCAGGCCTAAGGGAAGGTCACAATGTGGACATTTAACCACCATCACCCATTAATGTGGGCATTTAACCAACATTACTCCTAAGGAGTGGTCCACATAGAACTAAGCGTATAGTGGGCCCATGGCTTCACACATAGACCTAATACACATCACTATGGGCCACATATACATTACAATGGGCCTTAGCACATGGGCCATAAATACATCACATCAAGCCTTTCCCATGGGCCTTAAATACATCACAATGGGCCATAACCATGGGCCTCTCATACATAACATCGGTCTTGCCATCTAAGTTGGAAATACATCACAATGGGCCTTACCAAATGGGCTGAAAATACATTGCAATGGGCCTCATCATATGGGTCGAAAATATATCACAATGGGCCTTGTACAATCTCAATGGGCCACATACAATCACAATGGGTACATACAAGTCTCAATGGGCCTCCTACAATCACGATGGATCATATACAATCACAATGGGCCACATACAAGTCTTAATGGGCCACCTACAATCACGATGGATCATATACAACTATATTGGGCCACATACAAGTCTCAATGGGTCACCTACAATCACGATAGATCATATACAACCACGATGGGTGACATACAAGTCTCAATGGGCCACCTACAATCATAATGGGCCACATACAATCTCAAGGGCCTTACACAAGGGTCTCATACATCAAGCGGGCTGCATCGCATGGGCCTTATACATCACATCGCTATGGGCTGCATCACATGGGCCTAACCACATCAAGTGGGGTTCATAGCACTACCCAAACATTATCTAACACTGTCCAAACATTGGACAGTGTGGGTCAAAATACATACATAAAGGCATGGCCCCACAACATCGTCCAAACGATTTTAGCACTGTCCAACACTATTTGGACGGTGTGGATTAAACACATACACCATGGTGCAGTTCACAACGCCGTTGAACGGATGGTGTAGATACAGAATACGTACATCGAAGGTGGCCCCAAATATGCAGCAAGTGGGCCTTATGTACATAGCAGGTGGGCCCTGCAGATGAACAACGTGGATATACGTGCATCAAGGAGGGTTTTCACAGTCCCAACCACTGGACGGTGTGGACATAGCACATATCTCATGCGTGGGGTCCACACAGATGGATGATAAGAATAAAACCCATACACCATGGACGGTGTAGAAAAATCACATATAAATTAGGGTGGGCCCAGGATCTGGCAAAACAGATGGACGTTTTGGATATAACACATGCCTCATGATCAGACCCAATAGAGCTTGCTGACGTGCAATAGGCAGTAGCAAGATGCTAGCCCACCGTCCAGATGGACGGTGTGGATATAAGATGCATGCATCAAGGTGGGTCCCACCCCCATACATGTCACACGTTTGGGATGGGCCCCACGCATCCAGAAATGGACGGTCGGAGTGTATATATAACACATACATCGTGTTGGGCCCACAACGATGATAGATGGTCCAGAGGTAACACTTACATCATGGCAGGCCACACATGTGGCAGGGATAAAATATGTACAACCAAGTGGGTCCCACCCCACATGTGCCACACGTGTGGGTAGGCCCACACCCAAAACATATGGACGGTGGGAATGAAACATGTATCTCATGGTGGGTACCCACCGTCCAGACCTGCTGGACGGTGCAGGTAAAACCCATATATCATTTTGGGACCCATCGTCCATGGGCTGGATGGTGGATTCAACACATCATCAAGGTGGTGCCACATGGTGGCCCACCAATCAAGATGATATATGTGTTTTCTCTTCGTCCAGATGGACGGTCAGTATATAGTACATACATAAAGGAGGACCCTGCACACTGCAGGGGGGTGGGTCCCACCGTCCCAGTTGGACAGTGAGGATACAACATATACATCATGTGTGGGGTCCACATTTATGTGGCCCACCTTGAAACAAGCTGATATTTTGTTTTCCCTTTTATCAGGGTCTGTTTAGATGGACGGGCAGCAATCCCGTCCGTTAGATAGTCTAGTAAGGTGGGTCACACGAGTAGATGGCGTGGATATAGAACATCATGGTGGGCCATACACACACGCACACACATACACACCAGGTGGCCACACACCTCATCATTAACAACATAAAAAAATTAAAGAGAGAGAGAGAAAGAGAGAGGGAGAAAGAGAGAACGGTGGAGATGGGAGGGACCTCGCCACTATAGGTCCCTCTAAATACAATGCATACATTGAGTGGGTCCCATTACAAGTGGGCCCTAAATCAAAGCAACGAGATGATGAACACCCACCTCAAGATCTCTTCTTCCTTCTTCCATCAATGCGTTCTATAGCTCCAAAGAATGTCATCCAATGGTTGAGATAGGGATTGGAGGGTGGAGATGGGAGGTAGGAAGGTGGGCCACACATGGCTTCTCTTATGGAGTTAGCTTAGACGTTGGGTTTCTTAGAGAATGAGGGAGAGAGATAAGAGAGAGAGGTTGTAAGAGAGAGAGAGAGATGGGTGAGAGTGAGTGATGGAGTGATGGGAAGTGATGGGTATGTACTTGACATGTATGGGTGGGGAGAGAGAGAGTTGACTTTAGGGGATTGGCATTGTACTTGGGGATGAGATGGTTGTACTTGACATTTGACGTGATTGATGGGATTGATTTGAAAGGTTGTCTTGGTTTTGTAAATGCACGGCATTTTTCTCGAACTGAATGTGGGCCCACATCTCCTGGCCTGGGTATTGCCTCGGCGCGCGAGACGCGGCATCGGAACCGTGGCGATGGCGCGGTCGCAAGGGTACAAGTCTAGGGTCGATTCGACTCAGATCTATAGGACGCAACTTAGGTTCACGCACAAATGCCGGATACAGGTCGCGGGTTGTCAAAATTTGACCAAGAGGACCGCGGAAGCCTACGGAATGGTACGGTCTAGGATATAGGCCTTACATCAACTATAAAAATCAGAATCATAACCCCTTAGCTGAGAAAATTATTAATTTACTCTAGGAGCTTCTAAAATTTAACTCGAATGGTAGAATATACAACAACTACAAGCATAGAAAAACCAACTATGCTCCAAAACCCAAAACAGTAATGAAATGGGTTCCTAAGGTTGCTTGTCTAGTTGCCCACACCGCTTTCAAGGCTTCGAGTCAATCAAAGTGGTACCTAGACAATGGTTGTTCTAAACACATGACAGGTGGTAAATATTTGTTCACCAATCTCAAAGATATGACTGATGGTTCAGTCACATTTGGTGATGGTAGCGACTGTAGAATTGTTGGCCAAGGTACGGTTCAATTTTATAATCTTCCTCCATTTGAGAATGTCTTATTTATAAAAGGTCGTAAACATAATCTCTTAAGCATTTCTCAAATTTATGATAATAAGCATAGCGTAAAATTCACCAACCAAGGGTATGAAATTTCTAATGAGAATGGTTCTATGATATTAACTGGTCGCAGAACATTTGAAAAATGCTATATAGTCAGTGATTTAAGCTCGTCTAAGTTATCGTGTTACATGGTCTAAACCAATGAGACCGATTTATGGCATAACATGTACACTACCGTAATCTTTATAGACTGAACAAAGGTGAAGTAATAAGAGGTCTACCCAAGATTAAGAAATTGGATAAAATCTGTGTTGAATGTCTGATTGGGAAATAAACTAGGAGTGGTCACAAGAAAGCGAACTCCAATACCATGTCAAAACCCCTTGAACTCCTCCACATGGATCTTGTTGGACCGACTAGAATGGAGAGTCAAGGCAATAAGAAACATATTCTAGTAATAGTAGATGATTTTACCAGGTATACATGGGTAGTTTTCATGAGAGAGAAATCAGAAACTCTTGATGAAGTGAAAAAGATACTCAAGCGTATCCAAATAGAGAAGGAATCACTTCTCTAAAATCTGCAGTGATCATGGTTCTGAATTTGATAATAGCAATTTTGAGAAGTTCTGTAGCAATCACGGAATATCGCATGAGCGTTCTACACTCAAGACGCCTCACCAAAATGGGGTAGTTGAAAGAAAAAATGAGTACTTCAAGAAATGGCTAATGTAATGTTAAATAGCATGAAACTTCTTAAAAATCTTTGGGCTGAAGTAGTGAACACAGCTTATTATATCATTAACCATGTTTATACTAGAAAATCTAATAATAAGACTGCATATGAACTATGGTTCAATAAAAAGCCTACTGTCAAATACTTTCGAGTTTTTGGCAGCAAGTGCTACATTTTACGTGACCAAGAAAATTTGGGAAAATTCGACACTAAGAGTGACGAGGGTATTTTCCTAGGATATGCGCTAAATAGTCGAGCGTATCGTGTTCTTAACAAGAGGACTGGTGTAATTCAGGAGTCCATTAATGTGGTTATAGATGATCACCTGAATACACTTGCCTCAAGTTCAGAAGATGATGAAGTCTCTTTATTTAATAAACCAGACTCTTCATCTAGTCAATATGACACTGAACTGTGGTCAGTTAAAGACCATCCAACTGATCAAATTCTTGAGAACCCTCTCACTGGTAGACAATTAGAAAACATTTGTAATTATGTGTGCTTCACATCCCAGATTGAGCCGTCCAACATAAAAGAAGCGCTTACTGATGAAAACTGGATGGTAGCAATGCAAGAAGAACTTAATCAATTCGTAAGGAATGATGTATGGTACTTAGTTCCTAGACCTAATGATAAACACATTATTGGAACTAAATGGATTTTTAAAAATAAGTCTGATGAACTTGGTAATATTATAAGAAACAAGGCTAGACTGGTTATACAAGGGTATACTCAGATAGAAGGCATTGATTATGATGAAACCTTTACCCCAATAGCTCGTCTTGAATCTATCAGATTGTTTATATCCATTGCTTGTTACAAAAAAATTAAAATTTATTAAATGGATGTTAAGAGTGCTTTCTTGAATGGTGATCTACATGAGGAAGTATATGTAGAACAGCCTACTAGTTTTGAAGACCCTAAACATACTGATCATGTTTATTGCCTGAAAAAGGCACTCTATGGATTAAAACAAGTTCCCAGGGCATGGTACGAGAAATTGACTAAGTTTTTACTAAGTCATAACTTTATAATGGGGAGTGTTGATAAGACACTTTTTATAAAGAAACACAATTATCACATACTGATAGTACAGATATATGTTGATGACATTATCTATGGATTTACCTGTTCTAACATGACTATTGAGTTTGTAGATTTAATGAAGTCCAAATTTGAAATGAACATGGTTGGAGAACTGAATTATTTCTTAGGTTTGCAAGTAAAACAACTTACTGATGGGTTATTTATCTCTCAAACCAAATACGCTCTAAACTTGGTGAAAAAGTTTGGTTTTGAGAATAGTAAAAATTTTGATACTCCTATGAGTACAACGGTTAAACTCTCTAAGGATTCGACAGACAAAAGTGTAGATCCTAAGTTGTATCGCAGCATGATAGATAGTTTATTATATTTAACTACGAGCCGACCTGATATTGCATTCAATGTAGGAATCTATGCTAGATATCAATCGGACCCTAAAGAGTCCCACCTGATTGCTGTAAAGCGCATTTTGAGATATGTCGTAAGTTCAGCCAAACTCGGCCTTTAGTATCCTCATGATACTAATGTTCAATTAGCCGGTTATTTGAATGCTGATTGGGCTGGTAATATTGATGACCACATGTCTACCAGCGGTGGATATCTTTATGACGGGAACTACCTAGTTTCATGGTGTAGTAAGAAACAGAGTTTCGTATCACTTTTCATAGCTGAGGTTGAGTATATTGCAGCCGGTAATGCATACACCCAACTTGTGTAGATGAAGAGGATGTTAAGTGATTACGGATTTGCATAAGATTCTATGGTGTTGTATTGCGACAATTCTAATGCAATTAACATTTCCAAACATCCAATTTGGCATTCACGAACTAAGCATATTGACATTAGATATCGTTATATTCGTGAATTAGTAGAAGATAAGATTATTTCTTTAGATTGTATTCAGACTAAAAATCAGCTTACAGACATTTTTAGAAAATTGCTTGACAGAAACAGGTTTGCTAAATTAAAATTGGATATGGGTATGTGCAATATGATTTGAATTGCTTATGTTTATTTGTACTATATTGCATGTTTTTATTTTTATAAAATTTTAAAATATCAAGAATATGGAAAAATATAAAATTTATGAGGTGCACGACTAGTCGAGTACACACTCGACCAGTCATGGCATGACCGGTTGACTATGTACTCGACCAGTCGAGTTGCTCAGGTTTGGGGCTTTTTGTCGTGTAAAAAGCACTTTTTCTCTCATTTTTTCATCTTCCCCAACAAGCCCTACCACAATCGGTCAAACCCACCTTCGATACCTTCATGGTTAGTGCATCTTTTTCATTTTCCTTGTGGATTTAGGTTCTTTGCACTTCCATTTCCTTGATTTTGTAGTTTATTTTAAGGTTTTTGGTGGTTTATTGGGGTTTCTAGCAAAATTTTTGATTTCCTTGAAACTCATCTTTCCTTTCATACATTACTTGTAATTCTTATATTCTTTGTGCTATGGAAGGTAGGAATAAGAAGAGATCCTCTCATGGTCTCTCTTCTTCCTGTTCCGCTTCAATCACAGTGCATCATCTTCGCTCACCCGAAGAAGACCTCGAATATGTGGGGGATATTCGTCTCTGCAATGTGATTGTTGAGCGGACTGTTAACTCAAATCATTTGAAATCATTCGGCATTGTTCCCTTCCTTCAAACTGTAGGATGGGCTAACATATTAAATTGGGGCGGTCCTACATACCATTCCATTGTGCAGGCCATGTTTGCTTGTATAAGTGACTTCTCTGCTGAAAATTTAACTTTTACTGTGACAACTAGAGAAGGTCCTATTGATGTAGACCATCATTGATATCTCGATTGATGGATATTCTAGCAAATGATGAAGGAATACCTATTTCTACTTTAGTGGCAAGACCTTCTGAATCTGAGCAACGAATGCTAACTAGAGTGTTATGCAACATGGATGCTGATTGGAACTCTGGTATTGCGCTCAGTTCCAAATATATGTTACCCAGATATGGGATTCTTCATCGTATTTTCATCTCTAATGTGTATCTTAGGTCTGGTAACAACACTGAGCTAACTTCTTTCATTACTCGCATCCTTCATTCTGTTGTTACTGGTGTTCATGTATGTCTTCCACCTCTTATTTGTTACATTATCATTTAGTTTCTTCTCCATCCTGGTCACAGTGATATTCCCTTTGCATTTCTGATGACCTCACTAGCTACTCATAGTCGTGTGGTTATGCCTATTGGAGAAGCTCATATTAATCATTTACCCTTCAACAATTCAAACATTAATAAGATGAATCTAAGGTTGGCTCCTGGCCAAGTTGATGGGGGTGCTGGAGGAGTTGCTGAAGAAATTGGAGAGGAAGATGCTTTGCCTCCTGATGATGTTAATATGGATGACTTGTTTAATGAGATAGAATTAGATTCTGCGGCTGATCCAGATTTTTAACCTTCTGATTTTGATTAGAGATTGCGATCCCTAGAGGAAAAGATGGAAAGTCTGCATGTGTCCCAGGAAAATCAATTCAAATACATGCACAAATACCTTAGTCGCATTAACAAGGGACTTACATCAGATAGATCCATCTATTCGTGCTCCATCGTATGGATCTGACTAGCCTTTTATTTTATTCTGGACATGTATTAACTCTTTCTATTCTTTGTGTGTTTGGATAATTCTTAGTCTTATACTTTTACTTCTTACTATATGGACATGATGTTATGCCTTAAGTTGATATTATGATTGTCATGGTGATGCTCTTTCCTTTCTTATTTCATTTCATCTCTTATCTTTATATTTCTTTCCTTTGTCATATTGTGACAAAAAGGGGGAGAAATTGTGGAGATGATTTTGTGATTGTGGAAATGGAATGTAGGGATGTATGATTTTATATATATATATATAGGTTTTGCAAATCATCTCTCCTGGATTGAGGGGGAGTATTGGAATGAGGGGGAGATGTGAACTATTGATCATTTGTTGCTCATATAGTGCATGATTCGTTTTATGCATGTAACTGGTGCATGATTCTTTATTGTGCATGATTCTTTATTTGGTTTTGTCACAAATTTCATAATTGGGGAGATTGTAAATGCTATAGTATAAATCTAGCACCTGAAGAGTTGTTAAATTTTGTTGTGCCAAACCATTTAGAATTTGTATCATGCTTTGAGTTGAATTGATCAGGTTCATACATTTTAAAGTTGTCTACATCTTCATCGAACTTGCCTACATTTTCAAGTTGAACAGAAGATTGTTGAAGTTCATGGTTTCAAGCTCAAATTCAAGAACTAAGGCTCAAGAACTCGCGTTCAAGTTTGAAGTTCAAATGCTATATGCTAAAGACTCAAGAACTCAAACGTAAGTCAAGCTTAAGTTCAAGAGATCGAACTTAAGCTTCTCGTATCACAGGAATTTAAGGTTCTGAAGCAAATGATGTTTCAATGGTTCCAACTCACAAACAAGGTATGGATGACCCTAGATTGACCATAGGTTGAGTCATATTCATTGCATATTTTATATGGGTCATTTCATAAGTTTATAAGTCATTTTCTCGACTAGTCTTAGTCCTTGTTCGACTAGTCCAACTACTAGCTTGACTAGTTTAAGAGTTTTCTCGACCAGTCCAAGGTTTGTTGCAATTTTTTAAAATTTTCTGTTGGACTCTCAACCAGTCTTGGAGATTGCTTGACCAGTTGAGTGAACAGTGCTCGACCGGTCATGCAGGCTCGACTCAAAGTCTAGCAAGCTTTTCTTGTCCCACTCGACCAGTCGAGTAGGCCACTTGACCGGTCGAGCATGCCACTTGACCAGTTGAGTAACGATCTCGAGCATAACTCAGCTCCCGAGTTCCAAAACATCACTTATGCAACATAATTAATGAATGATGTATGTTGACTGTATTAGCACATAAACATGGGATAGATTAAGCCAAAACGCAGATATGATTCAGG
Organism: Magnolia sinica; assembly: GCF_029962835.1. NCBI lineage: Eukaryota > Viridiplantae > Streptophyta > Magnoliopsida > Magnoliales > Magnoliaceae > Magnolia > Magnolia sinica. The sequence goes on along the minus strand of NC_080573.1, from coordinate 49,987,838 downwards.
GATAAGTGAATAAAGCAAGCGGAAGACTTATAGTAAAAATGTGTACAAGTGTAAATCCCTGAATTACATATACAACCAGATCGTGTAAAAGTGTTATTTAACAAAGTTATAAGTATCAAATTACATCATTTCAATCCCCAAAATATCCCAGGAATCCCGCGCATCAGACCAAGGCTCGCTAGAACCCGTCTGAAAACTGCATATAGGAGAAGGCAGCCTCGTCGTCATCCAGCTCCCGCTCTGCCTCAGACGTCGCATCCACATCTGCAACATCAGGGCCTAAGACAGAGTCTGGTGGGTGTGAAACACCGCCCCAGAAACGTGGGAGTGAGTGATCAACTCAGTGGAACAATAAGGCACTGGTTAACATGCTATCAGTTCAATCAAACAGTAATGATAAAGCAGGACAATTAAATAAATCCTAAGTACTCTTATTAATGCAGGTATGAATGCAATATGATGCGTGCCCTCACACGTACACCCTCAGCGTCTTCATCTTACGTTACGCATGACATCGCCTCAAAGTGCGCCACATCTACAAAGCACATGCAAATGCGGTGCATGGTTATGATTACCAAGTTGTTATTAGTCCATTTCACACAACAGGATTGGGAAGCTAAGATACCTTCCTCATATCACCATCCAAACAGTGATCCATACTAGGGTCGTCAATCCTAGACATTGCATACGATCATATAGTTGAGGTCGTAGCAAAGGGCTCGTCACCAATCAATGCACGCCTTTCATGCCTTTACTACCACAGATCGGCTCGTCACCTCCTTGCGGTATCCGGTATGCTCGAGGTCACTACAAAGGGCTCGTCACCAATCAATGTAGGCCGACAAAGACGAATATAGTGTCCCATACCACCATAATCGGCTCACGAGATTAAGTTGCTCACTTTGGTCACTACGGGAGGCTCGTCACCCCAGGGTATGACGGCTCGACCACGGTGTCCCATACCACCATGTCCGGCTCATGAGTCTTAGCGGATCAGGTACCATGGTTATTAGGATTTCACTGGTAAGTTCGGTACCCTAGATTCAAGCAGTAGCGTCCATACATGGTTAACATACACTGGACAATCGGGTTAGTTGACGAACTCGACTAGCACGAGCGCACGTTGAATTGAACGACATGGAGTGCGCAAACACTCCGCGTGGTCGAACCACTGCCGACAACTCTAATACGACTCGGGTTCGTCTAATGCGTCTCACGTGGCGAAAGCAATCTCAACCACGACCATAGGGTCAATTACCGATTTCCTGGACTAAGGCATAGTCCCAAATACATTACACTACTACAGATATTCATATGGAATGTAAAACAGTAATGGAACAATAACTCAAATCATGGTGCATACACATCTGAAGAATATCAACTTAACATAAATGTAAGCATAGGAATGCTTGAATTTAAATAACTTGGAATGTAAATGCATAAAGGAAATCATGCGCATCCATAGAAGTATTGAGAACCACTTCTCAACGCCTGCATTTAGTGTAATCAGTTACACGTAGACCATTCATGCATTTCTACAAACACTTAGCATACAAGGAACAACATACATGACGTATGTTGGAATACATGTACTTAGGCAATTCCCTTTACCAAGGAGTTGTCATACATGCATCTAGCATACATACATGACCAATAATCATGGCAAGCACAAGTGCGTATTTTATACGTATACGGTACTTTATAAATACACTTAGAATACACAAATCTCAATATAGCACATGCATATCAGGAAAGCAATGTAAACATAACATTTGACATGTGAAATCTCATCCATAACAAGAATAAATCACTAACTGGGATTGAAAGCCTTGAAAACCATAACCTATACACTTAAAGTCCGCACCTTAAGCAAAGAAAGAACGACCGAACCGATTTAGACGAGTTGTCTTCGTCAACGGCGCAAGAATACCCTAAAATAAGGATAGAAATGAGATACAACAACACCAAGTCTAATCTAAGCTCTAACACAGGTTAGGGTTAGGTTAACTTACCCCAAAAGAACTCAGAATCGCCAAAGGAACGATTCAAAGTGAAGATTCAAAGGTGAAGAAGAACAAGGAAGAATCAAGGTGATTCACCAACTAATCTCTCTCACTTCCTCTCTCTTTTCCACTCTCTTTCCAAGCTAGGGTTAGAGAAAATTCGTATGGAAATGAGAGCTAGGGTTTAAGGACTATATATAGACCTTAAAATGATGGAAATAACCCCAGGGTCAAGGTATACTTAGGTTATAACCAAAGCACGCCTTTCTCGATCCAACGAAGCACTTCTGGTGGGCCTATAACCACGAAAGGTCGGACTTAAGCTCACTGACCATGGATCTAGGTCAGTGTAACGCCCTGAAATTCTTCAGATCAACCGTGGCGGACCACACTCAATTCAACGGTCACGGAAAGTCGATCGGTCCACAAGCACTAGGATATGCCTGGGCCAACCATCCCGATCGGAGGGTGAAATTGGGTCCAGAATCCAACGGTCGATAGCTTAAAATCGTCGCGCAAGCGTCACGACGACTCAATTTCATAAAAAGCTTAATAAATTCCAACCGCTCTCACACTCTTCACTCCGAACTCAACCAAATCGACCGAGAAATCCGATCGACTTGATTTTTGAGGTGAAGACCAAGCCCAACTCGGTGATAATGCCTAAGATCATCGCTATCGGACTTTCGACGCGTGGTCAGTCCGATCCAGATCTTCCAAAAATTCCTCGAACAACCGGATTTAGCGATGGATCCCAGATTTCACAGTAACGTAGCGCTCACTAATCTACACGTTTAGAGCCATGCGCAGATACAATTTAAAGTGATTGATGCGAGTTTCACAAGCAATCGAGTAAAGCGCTAATTACCCCAAAACAACTACTTAAGGAAAGATTAGCACAAACGGTCGAGCATGCCACTTGACCAGTTGAGTAACGATCTTATCTTATCATGACAAAAAATTTAAAATTTAGTTGGTCCTTCGACTAGTCGAACCGACCCTTAGACCAGTCGAGTGAACAGCTTGTTAACCTATAAATAGAGCACGAATTTCAGAGTTTGTTCATTCATTCTAAGCTAAATCAAGACACCACTCTGAGAGATAAGTTTGTGATTTTATTAAGCTATATTATGCTCATTTTAGATTCTCTTTATTAGCTTTTGTAATTTGATTTTGTGATCTTCATTCCAATCTTATATTAAAGAATGGATTTGTGTTTTACCCTTTCTTGAGATCAAAATCAAATCAAGCTAGCTCAGGTTGATTTAATTAAAAATTATTTAGAACTAGAACCTTTTCATTTATAAGACTGGACATTGAACATCTTCGTCTACATCGGATTGGTTCTACCGGGCTTCTTCAAAAGGAGAATTTCCAGATAAGTATCCTTTATATTTTGTATATCCCTTTTGGTTTGTGATGTTGTGCCAGGAAAATATCATTTTTGGTTTTATCTGAGGTAATCCAGAAAATCTCAGAGTGTGGGGTTTTTATAATTGTGTAAGCCTAACTAAAGACACAATTAAGGTTTTAAGGTGAACCTTGGAAAACCTTTTTGATAGTCAAACGCTAATATCCCCAGGGAGTGGATATTAGGAGTGGAGTTGTTGTGTGGCTATTTTCTAATAGTTGGTGTACACACTAACAAACCACTATAATTCCCAGAGTTGTGGTGGATGATTGAATGTGCTTATGTATGTGAATGTTGTAATTTATTTTGAGCATTTGTGGTGAATGGTGTAATTTATTTTATGCATTTGTGGTGAATGTTGTAATAACTTAGTTTATTTTCTTTGCCTCTTTATTAGTTTGGGTTTTTGATACTTACAAACGTTCTAGTAAGGTTGTCCTGCCATAAGCCTCTGGCTTTTGGTGTTAGGTTGTCCTTAGAACTAAGTTTGTATCAACCTCTCAAGACTAGTGCATTTGAGGTTGTTATTCATGTGTGCTTCTTTCCTTTTTGATTGTGCAATCTATCTTTATATTCCACATTTATTTTTAATTTGGCATTGTACTATTCAACCCCCCTCTAGGACGTTTAGCTTGGCCTTTTCAATCACAATGGGCCTCATATACATCAAGGTAGGCCGCAACAAAGGGCCTCATGTACATCAAGGTAGGCCACAACAATGGGCCTCATATACATCAAGGTAGACCCATCGTCCTAACTAGAATATCTACACCATTCATCTATTATGAGAGATCATTTTAGAGCATTACCCACAAAAAATGAATCATATCGGAAGATCATCTGGACCATACCACAAATAGCAGTGGAGATAATGATTTTCCTGCTTAAAATTTACAGGACCCACCATCATGATTATTTTCCATCTAATCTATTTATACGGTCACGAAGACCCGAATTAAGAGGAAAAATAAATTTCCTATTGATCCAAAGCTTCTATGACCCAACGTTTCTAATGATAGACATTCAATCCCCACATTTTTTTTTTTTGCAGTGTGGTCCACTTGATATATGGATTTGCCTCATTTTTAGGCTCAAGCCTTAAGACGAGCTCACCATTGGATGTAACACATACATCTGCAGTGGGTCCACCGTCCCATCTGCTGGACGGTGCAGACACCACACGTGCCAGGTGGGTCTCACCGTCCAGACAGTGGATGGTGAAGATATATCACATACCTCACGTCAGCCTCACTTACTGACATCATCACAACAGTAAGGCAGGTGGGGCCCTAGCAAATGGACGGTTTGGATATTGCACACGTGCAGTGAGTCGGGTCTATGTGATGGACAGCTGGATGTAACAAACTCCTCACGGTGGGGCCCACAGAACTCGCTGGCATCCAGGGTAGTAGCAGCTGCCTACTGTGTGGGATGCTGGCCCACCATCTAGATGATGGACAACTGGGATTACAGCAGAGATAGGTCCCACTTGATGGATGGACGGTGTGGATGTACTCATATACATCAAGGTCAGGCCCACGGAGCTTGGCTGATGTTAATTACATCAGCTATATAGCTGGTGTGAGGTACACCAACCAATCTACTTTTAACGCAGGTGGGTCCCCACTTGGGGCCCACCATAATATATATATCATATATAATATATATTAGATATTTATTTATTTATTTATTTATTATTATTTTTTTTTTTTTTACTCAAAGCTTGCTGTTGTTCTTCCCTTTTATACAGTCCAGCAGCAAAGGCTGCTGGACATCCAATGTATGGATGTAATACATTCATCAAGGTGGGGTCCATGTACATGTGTCCCACTGGAACATCTCGGAAAAATCCGTACAAAGACCTGAGTATCACCTCAAGCAAAAATCACTAAGGACCGAATCCTTTATAAATTAGATGAGAAATTAATTTAGTGTTAAACTAATTAATTAGAAGATTAGCTTGAACCACTTTCTATACGAACTATAAAACTCAAAACCTGTAGAATCGTTAACTCTACATTACCTAAAAACCTAGGAGAAATCTCAAAACCTAGTTGGTCTCAGGAGCACATTGAAACTTCCTATCGGACCTGGACCGCGCGTCGAAAGTCCGACTACTGCGAAACTATACAGTTATGACCGCCTTACTGGACTTGACAACCATCGCGGGAATCAAGTCCAAATAGTATCCAAAAATGCACAACTTGAGCCCGGAGCGAAGTGTGTGAGAAATGCGAATATCTTTAGAAAATGAACCCAAACTTAAGTGATTTGGGCCATTTACTTGCAGGCCAAATTTAAGGTTTTAGACTGTCAAATTCTGACTAAACTAAACTCTTAGATCAGAGAAATTTCCCTACACATGTCAATGTACTTGTGGCCCTGATCGAGTGACGATAACCGTTGAACTGAAACTGGTCCACGGTTGATCCACAAATCCGATCAAACCAAAATCTTAACCTGACATAGATCCATTGTTAGGGAACCTTCTCCGGACCGTATGTAGGTAATGGACCTCCGGTTGAGCTCCGTTGGCCCAAAACAGCCACCTCTTGACTATAACCTAAGTATACCATGGCCCTGGGGCCATTGACATCACTTCTGGGCCTATTTAAAGCCCTAAACCCACCCCTCTCTCATTTCATACGAATTTCCTAAAACCCTAGGAGAGAGAAGAGAGAAAAGAGGAGGAAAGAGTGAGGAGAAGAGAAAGAGAGAGAGAGAGATAGTTGCTGGGATTCATTCCCACCACTCCACGTGCCAAATCATCTCTCCCGTGTCGCTACACCGTCGAATCCGAATTCATTTTTGGGCAAGAAATCCAAACCTTAATCTATTTTAGGAATCTGAATAGAGGAAACGGTGAAATAGCTAACCTATTTCATGATTTAGGTAGCCGTTGTGCCGTAGACAATGGCGTAGTGTACGAACCGAGTTCGTAATTGGCGTATCGGCGAAAGGTGCGGACTATAAACATTTAGGTTATGGTTTTCAAGGCTTTTAATGTTAGTTAATGATTTATGACTGACTTGATTGCTGTCACATGTACTTAGATGCAATGTTTTTTGTGTATTATACATATATATAAATTATGTTGAATATAATGCATTCCATGTGTTTGTTGAAATGTTTGAATGAATATGGAATTATGATTTGTGCTTTCCATGATTATTGATTAAGAATATATGATTGTTGTACGTGTGACGACTCCTTTGTGAAAGGATTTGCTATATTGTATGTGATAACTAATTTATTACATGTATGTTGGTATGTGTAGTCTAAGTGTTTAATAAAATGTCTGAATGATAAGTTACTTGTTGAAATGTATTTAATAAGGGCGTTGAGATAGGATCCTCAATTATCGTATCTATAGTTACAGTTTCCTTCATGTAACCTATCTCGCTACTACGAGATTTATGGATGAAATGCTTATGAATGATAACATGTGCACTATATGTTTGTTAAAATCCTCAAATGAGATTTATATTTGAATTGGTTGTCACATGTTGTTTTGACTATCACATATGAATGCCTATTGTATTTGAGTATGATTGGGACTAATATGTAGTCCAGGCAATCGGTAACGGTTTACGATCAATGACCGAACTAGATTCGCCACAACGGATACGTTCGATGAATCCGAGTCGTACGGTGATTAGCGACAGTGGTTAGGCCACGAGGAGTGCGTATGCGCTCCATGTTGATTAATTTAACGTGCGCTCATACCAGTCAAGCTTGTTAAGTAACCCAATTGGTTTAATGTATGTTCACCATGTATGGACGCTACTGCTTGAATCTAAGGTACCACTTACCAATGAAAAGCCTGTTTAACCTTCGTACCACGATCCACTAAGACTCATGAGTCGGGCATGGTGGTATAGGACACCGTAGTCAAGCCGTCGGCCTACGCTAGGGTGACGAGCCTCCCCATAGTGTCCATTGAGCAACCCAAACTCGTGAGCTGAATACGGTGGTATAGGACACTGTATTCGAGTTGACGAGCCTTTCCGTAGTGACCTCGAGTATAAACTAGGCCTACGCTGAGGTGACGAGCCTCTTCGTAGTGACCTGAACTTGCCTATCCACTGCTTTTCAATCAGGGGTGATGTTACCCTATAACTTGCCTATCGTATGTGATTAATTAGGATTGACGACCCTAGATGGATCATTGTTGGGGTAAATGATATAAAGGGAGGTACCTTAGCTTCCCAAACCAGTTGTATGAATAAGCCTAAATAAGAACTTGGCTAACACGATCATGCCATGCATTGCATGTGCTTTGGTGAGGAAGCACATGTTTAACAGGAGTATTGTATGCGCGATCGTGAGATGATGTCGCTGAGGGAGTGTAGGCGAGGGCATGCATCATTATAGCATATCATTCTTGCATTAACAAGAGTACTTAAGACATGATTGTTGTACTGCTTTATCATTACTACTTATTTGAATTGATAACTTGTTAACCTTTGCCTTATAGGTCCACTGAGTTGATCACTCACTCCCACTTTGGGACAGTGTTTTAAAACACCAACCAGACCCTGTTTTAGTTTCAGATGACGACGAGGCTTACGAGGCAGAGCCCGACTTTTATGATGACGAGGAGGAGTTCTCCTACATGCAACTCTCTGGCGGGTCTATGTAGACCTGGAGTTGCGTCGACGGGGTTACAGGGATACGGATTAGATGCCATTACATTGTATCATTTTGTAAATTTTGGAACTATACATATAATTATTTAACCTGGTAACATGTTCATACTCTTGGGATTTACAACCACTTATATGTTTATATATTTATCACAGTCTTCCGCTTGCATAATCTAATTGTCTTTGGAGTATGATATGCTGATTTAGTGTAATCCCATTCATGTTTAATGCACTAATACGGACAACATTTAATCATCATTATCTATGTTGCATAAGTGATGCAATGGATCTCGAGAGTTGAGCCTTTGCTCGACCCACGAAATTTGGGGCGTTACACCCACCAGCCATATACATTGAGGTGGCCCCACGTATACGTGGTCCACAGATGGACGGTGTGGATCTAATCCATTCATCACGGTGGGGTTCATACGTCCCAAAATGGACGATATGGATTTAATACATACAACATAGGTGGGCCACCCACATCATCATCATCACCAAAAGAAAAGAAGAGAGAGAGAGAGAGAGATGACATGATGGAGGGACCATGGCACTATGGGCCCTCCCTTCCATGTAATCCAAGACATACATCAAGTGGGTCCCATTACATGTAGGCCCAACAACAATAAAAAATATCAACAGTGGAGATCCCTTTCCGCCATAAAATGAAAGGTCTAAATGACCATTTCATACTAGGAAAATAAACATCATGATGGGGTCCATGGAGAATGGCCCCATCATGGAATGAACATATGAATCATGGTGGGCCATCGACCACACCTAGGGTTCAAGTGGGATCCCTACCATTGACCGGTAGGCCCCACTTATCCCATGGATCAAAACAAAGATATACCCTAGCAATCACCCACCGATTGGCCTTCTTCTTGGTCCCTTGGCTTCCTTAGCTCCTATGCTCAACCTTTGATGATGGATGATAAAGATTAAAGGGTGGAGATGAGAATTTAGGGGTAGGGAGTGGGCCACACACTAGGCTTTCTCTCCTTAGAATTTTTCTCTCATGGAGGCTTGGGATTTGGTGGAGAATGGGATGAGATGGAGTGATGTATGGGAGAGAGGAATGGTGTTGTAAGAAAGAGATGGGTGGAGAGAGAGAGAGAGTTAACTTTGGGAATTGGAGAGAGATAGGTAGGGTAAGGGTGTTCTAAGGGGAGTGATGGGATGTGTACTTGACTTGAGGTGATTAATTAATATGATGGGTTATAGAGATTCTCTTGGAATTCAAAACGTGTGGCGTTTTCCTCGAAATAAATGCGGGCCCACAACTCTTGGCCTGGGTATCGCATCGGCACACGAGATGCAACGTTGGAACCGCGGCGATGGCGCTATCACTAGAGTACAAGTTTTGAGTCGAGCCAACTCAGATCTATGGGATGTGACTTAGGATCGTGGGCAAATGCTATCTACAGATTGCAAGTTGCCAGAATTCTACCAGGAGGACCGCGGAAGTCTATAGAACGGTAGGTCTAGGATACGGGCCTTACAACTCTCCCCTCCTAATAAAAATTTTATCCTCGAAATTTACACATTCATCTCAATTAGACATAACTCATAAGGAAGAGGAAACATAGCATACAAGATACAATATATAATCAATCATCAAAGAGATAGGGATAACGCTCTTAAATCTTGGCCTCGCGCTCCCATGGCTCTTCATCAGCACTATGGTGACCCCTACTGAACCTCAGATCTTGGATAAAAAACAATCGAAACTAGGATACCTTGTAGCCTCAGAATTTCATCAACGATTAATCTAACAAGATGGTCCTAAGGCCTGGTCGAGTGAATCGTCAGCGACTCCTTCTGATGACTAAGGGTCTTGCTGGGCTGCATAAAGTCTACCCTGTGCCTATCGGGGAGGTGTGTGTCTTCTCTGTGGTCGTAGTTGCCGCGATTGCTACTGGGGTCTCGATGGTAGGAGTTGTTGTCGCTGCTGCTGGTGCTAAAGGCGGGGACACTCCTGCCAGTGGTGTCTCGTCCCACCGCACCCATGACAGACACCGACGAACTGCCTCGGATGTGGACTAGGGGTGCTGCCGATGCTCAGACGGCGGGGTAGTTTCTGTGCCTCTGCGGCCATCGACGCTGCTGCTGCTGGGAGTTACCGGAGGTGGCCCACCTCTTCTGATCTCTTCTCTGGTCTCGATCGCTCTGCGTGTCGACCCACTCAGTCTCATAAATCTGAGCCTTCTGTACTACCGCTTGAAAAGTCGGAAGCTCATCCCCAATAACATGGCCTCAAAAACCATAACACAAGCTATTCTCGAAATGACAGGCCTTCCGCTCCTCATCATCAACCAAATATAGCGCAAACCTCGATAACGCCATGAAACGAGCTGCATACTACGCCATAGACATGTCTCCCTTCACCAAGGTCTCGAACTCTAACACTCGTTGTGGATGAATGTGGTGGGGAAGTACTGCTGGTCGAATCGGTCAATGAAATCCTCCCATGTCCAAACGAAATTAGGCCCTGCAACATGGGTAACGGAGGTCCACTAATGGTTGGCCTCACCGTGGAGAAGAAATACGGCTAACCAGAGCCGCTGCTGGGTCGTACATGCATCGTATCAAAAATCTTCTCCACCTCAGAGCGCCATCTCTCGGATGCTGTCGGGTTTGGCTCGCCTTGGAAATGTGGGGGATCGAGCTATCGAAACTCTCGAAGAAGGGCACTCGTGTGCTCCTGCTTTGCCTGGGCTGGCATAACAATGGGATGCCTTCCCTACCCCTAGACTACGGTCGTCACAGCTTACAACATCTGCTGTAACTGAGAGACACTGACGGGTACGGTCAAATCCGCACCGGTTTCAGGTGGAGGAACGACATCTTCAGGCTGGGGAGCAGGGATCTCTGGTTCTCTGGTGGTAGAGTGGGAGTCCTAAGTGGTAGAGCGGGAGTTTCAGCTGGTGGAGCAGGAGTCTCAGGTGGTGTAGCGGGAGTCGCTCGGGTCGCTCTCCTGGGCGGCATGTCCTATAGGAAGGAACAAAGGCGCCTATTATCACGCCCCGGACTCGGTGATTGGAATCACAAGGAACCTAATAGCCGGTTCTGACCGCAACAGCCTCCATAGTAACCCTTTCTCGGCTCTTGAGACAAGTTCTGATCCTAGGATCCTACAAGGAGAATTTCTATATCATAAATCTAATTCAATCGAGCATACCCAAGATCATATCAAGTAAATATCAAAAGGTAACCATAGAAACGCATTGCAAAATCCACAAGAAATTTAAACTTTTATAGGTACATAAGGCTCAAAAGGAAATACATAAGGTAAGAAAGGAAGAGAAAACTCTACAACAGGTCCTCAGCACGCTCCAATCCAATGCTCCACCGCTACTGCGCCGACCTAGGATCTCCTGCACGCATCAATCGTTCATAAGCTTATAGAAAGCTTAGAGGGCGGTGTAAGTGTGTGACAATGGTGCTCAAAAGAAATAGGAGGATGCAGAGGGAACCATGAAAGATACCAATGCCACTAGCCGTACTGAGGCTAAGCTATGAATGCAGTAAGTCGTACCGAGGCTATGCAATGTAATACATGAGTATTGGACGTCATACCAAGGCGATGAAACATATGGCTTATACAGCCAATGCAATTCCAATGCGAAGTAATGTCAGTCCCCATATCCAATCCACATATCAAGTACAATTCCACCATAAGGAATCCACCGGGGTCAAGTACACTGCTGGATGACTGCTGCTCTTCAAGACCCGCACAGTCAAACAAGTGTAAGAGACCTCACTACCCGCATGTGGACAGCCAATCACCAACACGGCTCGATGGTAGCTGACTCATTTCACGAGGTGATCAAATTCAGCCTATCTATGCCCCCTCACTCAAGCGGGTAAGGCCAAACCCCATTTCAACCGACCTCGCAATAGTGGGAGTCGCGGCCTAATGGTATAAGGTACTCGAGTGCTCATGATTTTTACTCGGTCTCGGCGTTGAGGCGTCTCCTCGGTACCGTGAAGGTTTAGGGGCTTTCACCTAGGGACATCCTATGCACCTCAAATGCTCAAGTATCATTTTCGGTATCCACACATGACCATCAACAATATACTTGTGGAGGCTACGGCCCTGATAAGGCAAGGGCGAATATCCACATGCTATGCAATTCCATGCATCAATCCCAAACATCTATCGTGCTCAAGAGGGAAAAGCTCCATCCCTCGGGGAGATACCAACATGTCCTACACAATGGCCAATTATACCTCAACCAAGCATGCATATGATGCGCATGGGAGTGGGCCATGAAGATGAATAAGGGTGCCAATAAGGTGAATGAGAAGATGTACTCTCTACTTAACCAAACAGGGTCTAGGCAATTAGACAATCCCTCGTAAGGAATATATAACCTCTAGTGGGGGCCCATTTACCTGGGGTAGCCCACGAGACTAAACATACAAGCTACTGGCCTAAATAATATAGAGATGGGCCTAGCAAGAGTCTAAGGTTGGCATTCAACCACACTTATTTACAAAGGGGCCTAGAGGGGTCCAAAATGGGGACATTCTGCCACCATTTTCCAAAAAGCATAACCAAGCATAATCCATATAACTACTAGGCCCAAGGCCCACATCCAAACCGCATACATAAGCCCCTCATAAAGGTATAAGAAAAGGGTCCAATACTACTTCAACAATATGGGCCCAAAGAGGGGAATCAAGGCCTAAGGCCCAAGTCCCAATGGCCATAGAATCCCTGCATTTAGTTGGACTTGGGGGGAAGCCCATGAACACAAATACATGTCCCAAAAACAAGTCTAAGTTAGGTGAAATGGGCCTCACAAAATTAGCCCACTAACTGGTAATTTAAGTGGCCATTCAAAGGCCCAATTCCACCCTCACCTCAGCCCACAAGTCCAGTAAAATGGTGGAAGCAGCCCATACATATTGTTGGGCCAAGCTAGGACGTCCCAGCCCAATCTGGGCCCATTGGAAGTCCCAAAAATCTAGTCTGTATTTGGGTCCACATGTGATCATAAATGGTGACCCAAAAATGCATTAATAAGCCCAAGAATATTCTAAAATATAAGGGAGCAACAAATACCCAAATTCCTCAAAATGGTGGGCCCCACATCTAATAAAAATCTAGCAATATGAATGTTTATTTGGGGCCCTTTTTGGACTTTTAGCCCACGCAATATCTTAGGCCTGCTGAAGTCCAAAAACTTGTTAAATCATGTGAGAATTAATCTCATAAGGGCTAGCATTATTCACAGGGGGCCCCACCAAATGGAGGAAGGGGATTTGGCATGAAAACCAGGTGCAGCCCAACTACAATCGGCGTCCCAAGGCCTGGGCGGTCCAAGGCCTAGATGGCCTGGTCTAAAATGCATTAAGGTGGGCTCCACATAAACTGAGGTGGGCCTCACAGGGGACATCCACCAAGGGTGGACCCTTCGATGTGGGCCACCCAAGGATGGAGGACGGCATGGATGAAACACACTATCATGGTGGGCCTGCACGCTGGGACGGCCAGCCATGTTGGACATCGGCCCAGCTTGACATCCAGAGGGCCGTTGGTCCAGCTCAATGGCCCCCACAATCATGGCCTAATGGGCCTCTATAACATCAGATGGTGGGCCCTAAAAAATCAAACACAAAGTCAACTGGGCTGGGGCCCAAAAAATCCTATCATAGCAAAGAGGACAACAAGGTTCTAAGGAAAGTTCTGCAACTGCATGTTGCTGTCCTCAATTTGGGCACTCCATTGGAGTGGGTCCAGAGCCTCTAAAATTCTGAAAAATGGGGGCCAAGGTCCCTTAACATGTATACAACAAGATGGAGTCTAAAAAAGTGGCCCACCTATAGTAGAAATATTTATGAATTGAGGCTTTCATGAGGCAAATGTTGCTGGACTGCACAACAGAAAATTTGACAATCCAACCATGTTGGCCCACCCTTTTGGAGGCTCAAATGAGGTCAATTGAGGCTGAAATTTGGCAAGATTATAGGTGGGGTCCACACCTTCAAGAAACATATATTACATGGGACCAAACACCCCACCAAATGTCCAAAACTCTAGCCTTAAGATGACCCAAAAATCTGTCCAGACAGTTCTAGACAGCAACAAATAACTGAAAATAAATAAATAAACACTATTCAAAAGGGGATTTAATGTAAGAAAATCATGGTATGGACCACCCCAGTGGGCCTCACAAACATCCAGACCCTTCCCATTACAAAATACCCTTTGCATGTGGCCCTTATAGGTGGATTAGGGGGCTCCAATGTCCAAGTGTGGACTGTCATGGACGTCCACCCTCCATGGACGGTCTGGATATTTTTAGTCCTCAAGGTGGGCCACACACTCATGATCAGAAGGTTATCAATAAAGGAAAATAAAGGTTCAGCCACAAGGGAAAGGTCTCCGCTACATTGAGGCCATTCCCCTCGTCACACATGCATACACATTCCACTATCACAAGATCTACTTGGGATCTATGGTGGAGATGCAATCTCCACGAAGGTTCAAGGGTCTAGATGAGACAAAGATCCCTGATTAAAGAAGGAAGATCATGTAGGGGTCCATGGAGAATGGCCTTTTGCATGGAACATGCATGCAATTAAGATGGGATATGAGCCTCATCTATGAAATCTTAGGGGCACCACCATCATTTGATGGGCCCCATAAGCTTCAACATGAAAGAAAAGGGAAGAGCAAGTAAGAAATGGAAGAAATCTGAATTTACAATTACATGCACACCCACCTTAAGGATCTAGCTTCAAATCTACACCACCTTATTCTACGAGCTCCAATGAAGGTGTTTCTATAGGTGAGATGGATTAAAAAGGGTTAGATTGGAGGGGATTTTAGGTAGAAGTGGCTGGAAAATATGGATAGGGTGGGACGTTGGAGGGGGTTGCTAGCAAATGGAGAAGAGAAAGAAAGAGGAGAAATGAGAGGGAAAGAGAGGTAGCTATGGAGTTGTAGAAAAAGATAATCATTATCTCTATAAAAGAGACTACCTAGCTTATAGAAATGGGATGATTCGGCTAGGGAGATGCAACCAATGTTGTTAGGGGCTAGGCTCTAGCTATAGGGTTTCTAGAAACCTACACCTAGGCATGAAATCACCCATCACATGGGAAAACGTGTATGACCATGGTAGGGTCTACCAATCACACATCAATGGTCCATATCGAGCGTGGCCCATAACTTGTGATGTACATGTCAGATTCACGCACGGGACATGGCATTGGAACCGTGGAACTGATGCGGACACAATGGCATAGGTTTCTGGTTGATGCGAGTTGGGTCGACATGACCGAACTTGATGATGATTGTAAACACTATCCATAGGTCGCGGGTCATCGGGATTCGACCGGTAGGACCGCGAGACTTAAAGGAATGATGTGCACACACGGGTTAGGGTCTTACAGCTCTCTCCACCAACAAAGAAATTTTGTCCTCAAAATTTACCAAATTTAGGATAAAAAGGAATGCAAAAACACCATCATATATATCAATCAGTAATCATAAGAGAAGGCAATACATAAAATCATACAATAATCAAGCATCAAATAGATGGGGATAACGCTCTCGAATCTCAACTTCATGTTCCTAAGATGCCTCAGCCTCCGAATGATGACCCCACTGGCACCTTTACCAGGGGAATGACCTTGGTCCTGAGAACCTGCTCCTTCTGATCAAGGATACGAATCAGCTGCTCAATATAGGAAGAATTCTCACGGACCTCAAGGGGCTGCCAATCAATCACTGGAATGATGTCCAACCCACACTTCCGCAACATAGATACATGGAACACATCGTGGATGCCGGACAACTTTGAAGGTAAGTCAAGCTGTAGGCCACAGTGCCCACACTCTCGGTAATCTCAAAAGGTCCAATAAACCTTTGGGTAAGCTTGCCCTTCTCTCCAAACCGAACCATGCCCTTCATAGGCGAGACCTTGAGATATACCATGTCCCTGACTACAAACTCGAGGGGTCGACGCCGACGATCAGCAAAACTCTTCTGCCGGCTCTGAGCTGTGCGCATCCTCTACCTAATAATATCCACAACCTCTGATGTCTGCTACACAAGCTTGGGACCTAGGAGACGATGCTCTCCAACCTCGGTCCAACAACTAGGAGATCTGCACGGTCTACCATACAGTGCCTCGAAAGGAGCCATGCCAATAGTCACCTGATAACTGTTGTTGTACGCAAACTCGGCAAGGCATAAATGCTCATCCTAACTGCCCGTAAAGTCAATCACACAGCCTCTGAGCATATCCTCAAGGATCTGGTTGACCCTTTCGGTCTGCCCATCCGTCTGTAGATGATAAGCGGTACTGAGATGCAAAGTGGACCCCATCGCCTATTGGAAACTCCTCTAAAACTGAGACGTAAATCTGGGGTCTCGGTCAGATACGATAGAAACCAGAATGCCGTGTAGTCTCACTATCTCCTCAATGAAGATCTTCGCCAACCGATCCATAGTCCAAGAAGCACGCATCGAAATGAAATGCGCTGACTTCGTCAGACAATCAACGACAACCCATATGACATTATGACCGTGCTGAGTCCTCGGTAAACCCTGATGAAATCCGTCGATACATGCTCCCACTTCGAAACTGGAACACTCAACGGCTCTAAGGGACCAGGGGGTCTCTGGCGATCGGCCTTGACACACTGGCAAGTGTCACACTCGGCCATGAAGCTAGTAATCTAGCATTTCATCCCTAACCAAAAATACTGCTTCCTCGTATCTCTGTACATCTTTGTGGAGCCTGGGTGGATGGTAAGTCTCAATCGGTGTGCCTTGGTCATCAGATCACGAAGCAACTCTAGCACATCCGGGACACACAATCGACCTTTAAAGCATAATCCACCAATGGAACCAATCTGCCAGTCTGACTGCTCCACGAATGCTCCCTCTACTCGGTACTCTTGAAGTGACCCGTCCATCTGCTGAGCCTCAAACACCCTAACAACCAAAGAGGGTTAAATCGATAAGCTTAAAAGCTGAACCATGGAAGAATGCAGACCAAGCTCAAAGTCAAACTCTGAAACATCCTCGAGCATCTGTCACTCTCGAACCATCATCTGTGCCACCATGCCTCGTGGCTGATGACTGAGTACGTCCGCCATCACGTTCACCTTACCCGGGTGGTACTGAAGGTCGAAGTTATAATCCTTCAACAATTTCATCCATCGCCTCTATCGCATGTTCAACTCGGACTGCAAAAACAAATACTCCAAGCTCTTATGGTCCGAGAAGAGCTCGAACCTAACCCCATAAAGATAATGCCTCTACACCTTCAGTGCAAAGACAACTGATGCTAGGTCCAGATCATGGGTAGGGTAGTTCAGCTCATTGACCTTGAGCTAGTGCGAGGCATATGCCACAGGCTTCCCGTGCTGCATCAGGACAACACCCAAGCCAACTCTAAAGGATCGATAAGCACAACAAAATCATCACTCTCATCAGGAAGAGTGAGGACATGAGTGGACGTGAGGTGGTCCTTTAACTCCATAAATGCCTCCTCACATGCGTCACTCCAGACAAACTTAGCACCCTTCCATGTCAACCAAGTCAACGGTGCTGCAATACGGGAGAAACCCTCGATGAATCGTCGATAGTATCCCACCAGACTAAGGAAGCTATGAATCTCAGTAGCGTTCGCGGGCTGGCCCCACTGATACACTGCATCAACTTTCGAGGGGTCCATAGCTACACCCTCCCTTGTCACCACGTGACTGAGGAACTTCACCTTCTCCTGCCAGACATCGCACTCCTCTAGCTTCGCATACAGCTGGTGGGCACGGAGGGTCTCGAGCACAATTTGCAAGTGCTCCTCATAGTCCTCCCGGGTCCTCGAATATACCAAAATATCATCAATAATCACAACCATGAACTGATTGAGGAAGGGCTAGAAGACCTCGTTCATCAGCTAAATGAACATGGCGGGTGCATTGGTCAATCCGAATGACATGACCAGAAACTCAAAGTGACTGTAGCGCGTCTGGAATGCTGTCTTCGGTATGTCCTCCTCTTAGACCCAAATCTGATGGTAACCGGAGCGCAAGTCTATCTTGGAAAAGAACTGTGCACTCTGTAGCTGGTTGAACAAATCATCTATCATGGGAAGCGAGTATCTGTTCTTGATAGTGACCCTATTGAGCCCGCGGTAATCCACATCGAGCCTTAATGAGCCATCATTCTTCTTCACGAACAATACCGGGGCTCCTCATGACGAACTGCTGGGATGAATAAAACCTAACTCCCAGAGCTCATCCAACCGCTCTTGCGGTTCCCACAACTTCATTGGTTCTATCCGGTAGGGGGCCTTCGAGATAGGCACTGTATCGGGCACCAAATCAATCTGAAACTCAATTTGCCGACACGACGGTAAACCCGGGATCTCTTGGAACACATCCGAGAACTCGCAAACTACTGGCAGCTACTCAATACACCTTGCCACAAACTCCTCGATAATACAAGCCAACAAATTGGATAACGGCTCTCCTCTGGGCTCAACAATGAACTGGAACACTGGCAAGCCGAGAATATGAAACTTGACCGTCCTCATGGCACAATCCAAGATATCATGGTACTCAGTAAGCTAATCCATACCCAGGATAACATCGAACTCCACCATCGGCAACATAAAAAAATCAACGGATAAGAATATATCGCCAACCAAAACCGAGCAAGAAGGGCAATGACGGCACAAAACAGCGAACTTCCCCAAGGGAGTTAAAACGGCCAAAGCTTCAAATGCGGACTCCAAAGAAATACCGGTCGATTGGCAAAAATCCTTGACCATGAAAGAATGAGAAGCACCAGAATCAAACAGAACATGAACAACATAAGCAGAAATAAGGAGAATACCCTCGATGACTCCACCAAAAGAAGACTGCGGGTCCTGGCCCTGCACCTGCTGCACGAAATAGAATCTGCCCTGAGCTGGAAAAGGAAGCAAGCCTAAAGACTGTGGATCTTGACTCTGAACCTGCTGTGCGGCAATATATACTTGACCCAAGGCCTGTGGGGGACGTACATGTCCCCTCTACTGCTGCTATCTCTGCTGCTGCTATGGCCATTGTGGAGGCCTGCCTGACTACCTCTGCTGCTGAGGAGGAGGCCTAAGAGTGGGAGCCTGATGCTGTACTCACTGCTAATGCTGCTGCTACTGAGGAGGATGGGGAGGAGGCAATTGCAGTGGCCTCTGTTGCTGCAAGGGGAGAGGCAATCACGCCTCTGATGCCCTATCTGCCCACATCCATAGCAAATAGTGGAAAACAACTTGGATGAAGAAGCGGCTGGCTATGTTGATGATGATGCTACTGACTGCGCTGTGAACTGCCTAAACTCAGATCTGCCCCTCCGTCTCTACTGAAGGTGCTATTTGGAGCTACCGGAAGGTGCCCTCCTCTTCCAGTCTCTGCCAGAACTTTGATCTCAGGTCCTCTGGGTCATGGCCCAGTTATGAGACCCGTATCCTAGCCTGTACCATTCTTTAGGCTTCAGCAGTCCTCCCGGTAGAATTTTGGTGACCCGCGACATGTAGATAGCAGTTACGTACGATCCTGAGTTGTATCCCATATTTCAGAGTCGAGTCGACTCGAGAATTATACCCTAGAGACCGCGCTATCACCGCAGTTCCAACACCGCATATTACGCGCCGAGGCGATACCCAGGCCAGGAGATGTGGGCCCGCGTTTCGTTTGAGGAAACGCCGTGTAATTACAAAACCCAAGAGAATCTCTAATCAAATCAATCCGATCAATCACATCATTAGTCAAAGTACAACACCCATCCCCAAGTACAACCACCCTCCCCAAAGTCAACTTTCTCTTAGAACCAAGTACACCCATCACTCACCCATCACTCACCCATCTCTCTCTCTCTCTTACAACCTCTCTCTCTCTCTCATCTCTCTCTCATTCTCCCAAGCAACCCACGTCCAAGCTCCATGGGAGAGAGCTAGTGTGGCCCACCTTCCTACCACCCAATCCCACCATACTAAGTCCATCTCAACCGTTGAATTGTTCCTTCGAAGCTCTAGCATGCATTGGCAGAAGAAGGAAGAAGAGATCAAAGGTGGGTGCTTTTCTAAGATTAGTTTTGCATCATTTTGCTTGAATTTGATGATTGAGGGCCCACATATGGTGGGACCCATCTTGATGTATGATTTGTATGAGGGGCCCATAGTGGCGGGGTCCCTCCACTACTCTGATCTCTCTCCCTCTCTCTCTCTCTCTCTCTCTCTCTCTCTCTCTCTCCCTCTCTCTTTCTCTCTTACTATTTTGTGGACCCCACCATGATGTGCACTTGATACATCCCCACTGCCCATTTGTGTGGCCCACCTTGCTACTGACCGGCGTGGGTGAAGGGGAAAAGATAAATATCAGCTTGATTCGTGGAACCCCCCCAAGTAATGTGCATGTGAAATCCACACCATCCAGGCCTTGAGGGCATGTAATGTGTGTGTTTTACCCGCACTGGTCATCAGCTATGGGGCCCACTTGATGGTATGTGGTGTCCACGTGTGTGGACCCACCTAATCTGCACCGTCCATCTATTGGGCTACTAGACAGAAGCCTAGTAGCATATAACTGTTGCAGGGATGTCAGCATGTTTTGTGGAACCCACACGTGATGTATGTTTTGGATCCACACCGTCCCTGTGAGGGAACCACCATAATATGGGTTTTGATCCACACCGTCCATCCGTCCATCCAGATCTTGGATGTGGGACCCCATGTGGATGAAAATGTTTCATCCAGACTATCCAAACGGTGGGACCTTTCCGTGATATATGTATTTCTCCACACCGTCCACTGTGTGGGATGGTGTGACCCACTGTGATATATATGTGTTTAATCCACACCGTCTAGATAGTGCTGGACGGTGCTGGACCTATTTGGATGGTGCCATGTGGGGCCCTGATATGATGTATGTGTTGTGTCCACGCGTCCAACATCTGGACAGTGGACCACCTTGTTATATGTATTCTATCCCACACCATCTAGCTGTCTGGACGGTGGGTCCTACTATGATGTATGTTTTGATCCCACACCGTCCATCTAGACTTGGGAAGGTGGGACACCACCGTGATGTATGTGCTTCTCCCACACCGTCCAGTGGTGTCGTGGGCCACACCTAGATGTATTTATTGTATCCACATCATCCATCCCTAGACGTGGGGCCCATCTTAGTGATTTACCTACTGCACCGTCTAGCATGAGATGGTGGGCCTGCCATGATGTACGTGTTTCATTCCATGTTGTCCATCTATTTGATAGGTGGGAACCACCTTGATGGATGCGTTTCATTCAATGTCGTCCGTGGGACGTGGGCCCTATGTGATGTATATGTTTGATTCCAACGGCCCAATCTGATTTGTATATGGCCCATTTGACAAGGCTCGATGTGATGTAATGAGGCCCATTGTGATGTATTTTTGGCCCATTTGGTAAGGCCCATGTGACGTATTTATGGCCCATGTGTAGGGCCCACCTATTGTGTATTTGAAGACCATATATTTTGGCCCTTGAATGAGACCCGACTTGGTGTATTCATGGCCCATTGTGATGTATTTGAGGCCCATGTGATGCGGCCCATCATGATGCGTATTAGGCCCATGTCATGCGGTCCATTATGTTGTATATTAGGCCCGTGTGAGCGGCCCAATTTGATGTATATGAGGCCCATGAGTGAGGCCCAATGTGATGTATATGTGGCTCAAGAGTGAGGCCCAGTGTGATGTATGTGAGGCCCAGATGGCGAGCTCGATGTGATGTGTGAGAGGCCCATGTAATGCGTGTCACGCCCCAAACTCGGAAACCGGGCTCACAAAATTCCCGATCGCCGAATCTGGCGCCGACAGCCTCCGTAGAACCCCCTTTCTCGGCTCCCAGCGCCCATTCGCCAGGTTCCGATCCTGGGATGCTACAAGGAGGATTTTTTTTTTAACATCAGTTTGATTCGTAATAAGCATAACCAAAGGCATAACCCACAAACAACAACAAAAAACTCCATCACATTTCCACTATAATCAAAAACTTTACAGGTACAATGAGCATAAGGGAAATACAATGAAGATAGACCAAAACTCCAAAAGAAGATCAGCCACGCGTCCAAGCCTCAGCGCTGCTGCGATCCAACGTCACCTGCACGCAACGGTCGTGCATAAGCTTATAGAAAGCTTAGAGGGTGGTGAAAGTGTATGCTCAAGGTGATGATGTAGTTATGCAGTATCAGAGTAATGCGGAACATGCTGATGAATGCTAAGAATCCCATTAGCCGTACCAAGGCCATGCGGTGCAAAGAATGATGTCGGCCATACCAAGGCCATGCAAAATGCAAGTCAAGCATACAAATCCTCATCTAAGTCCACATGTCAATACGGCTCAAATCTGAAATATCACCGGGGTCTAGTACACTCCAAGCCAGATTGCCGCCCCATCGCGCGCAATAAGGTGAGTGGAAAAGACCTCACTATCCGCCTGCCAATATCGGGCTCGGCTCGTCAATAGCGGACCCATTCCTCGAGCTGGTCAGACTCAGCCTAGCATTGCCCCCTACTCTCGGGCGGGTAAGGCCGCACCCCCTTCCAACCGACCACGACACAGTGGAAAGCACAACCGTCTGGTAATCGGCACCCAGCGCTCATGCACCCACTCGGTCTAGACGTTGGAGCAACCTCCTGGTACCATAAGGGTTTAGGGACTTTCACCCAGGGATATCTATCGCACCCCATGTAGAACAGCATTTTCGGTATCCAATCCTGCCAACCACGGTACGTCTGTGGAGGCTACGACCCTGATGTCGCTAGGGCGTATAGTAACCATATCACACAATGCGAATGCATGAATCACATTACCCAGTCATACAGCAATCCTGCGCGTATCATGCGCTCATGTAGGGCAACACCCCCTGTAAGGGAGCCCTTAAACAATCTGCCCAAAGGCATATGCTATGATCAGTCATTTCTCATATCAAGCACACGTATGATGCATATGATTATGAATCATGGAATTAAACATGCTATATAGGATGGATGATGTGCATAACGAAGGTGGGCCTAGACGGCTTACACATAACACGCACGAGCCTAACAATGGGCCCTAGGAAAAGTCATAATGCGGACATTTAACCACACTATACTTGCAATATGGACGTCAAACCACCACTGCTCCCAAGGCATAGCCCTGACATAAACATCATCATGTTGGGATCGTACATTGCAATGGACCTTAGGCACGTCCCATTGGGCCTTAAATACGTCAAATGGGCCATATTATACGGGCCATGTATTCATCAAGTGGGTCACACCATTGGGCCGCACCAATGGGCCTTATGTGCATTGCAATGGACTATAAACTGTGGGCTTTAGAATGCATTAAATGGGCCTAATCTCATGGGCCTTATGACTATCAAATGGGCCTAATCTCATGGGCCTTATGAGTATCAAATGGGCCTCGCCAATTGGGCCCCATATATACATCAAATGGGCCTAAACCCATAGGCCCCAAAATACATCTATGGGCCTCGACCCATTGACCTTACATAAACATCAAAGTGGTCCTCATTCATGGGCCACAAGCAACTGAGGTGGGCCTTACCTATATGTCAAAGTGGGCCTCAACCATGGGCCTCAACATAAGTAAGTACAATATTTATATACATATATATATATATATATATAATATAGTATATAATATACATATAATATTACATGAACTATAATATTATATATATCTATATATATATATACATATATCTATATATATATACACACACACACGCACGCATCACAGTGGGCTCCACGCCACCATCACAGTGGGCCCACACAATTATCACAGTGGGCTCCACGTCCACTGTCACATAGGGCTCCATCGTACAGGCGGACGGTGTAGATATAAACACTGACATCACTGTGGGCTCCATGTGGGGCCCACCATAATGTTTATATTTCATCCAACCCGTTGATGAGGTCCCATGGGCCCAAATGAAGGGTGAAAACAAATTTCACCCTGATCCAAAACTTCTGTGGGCCCGAAAAGGGTTTCAAAGGTAGGGGCTCCTTCCCACTGTTTCCTACGGTGTGGGCCTCCTGAGTCTTGGACTAAGCTGATTTTTGGGGTGGGCCCGTGTCAGGGGGTGGCCCACCCTATGAACGGTTTAGATGGTTCATAAACATCAAGGTGGGGCCCACAACCACAGCCGTGGGGGCTGCTTGACCGCCCGTCCGTTGGCGCTGGCGGGCGCAGGCAGCGCCTGCTGCATTCTCTGACACAGCAGCGTTGCTGCTGTGTTATGATTTATTATTATTTGTGGTTTTTCACAGGTGGGGCCCACGTCCGATGATCCACTCCGTCTAATGGCCTTCCATGCTTCTAGACAAGCAAAACAAGCCCAATATTGGGCATATTTCAGTGTTTAGAAGTAATAGGGAATGTTTCAATGGTGAGCGCATTGTTTGCCATGCTATGGCCCGCCTGAAAGTCTGATTGGTCCCATCTTCTGGCTCAACGCCTAATTATGGCTTGGGAAAGGAATGGATGGTGTGGATTTAATACATACATCAAGGTGAGGCCTACATAAAGGGGCCACCCAAAGTTGCACCAAGCTATTATTTGTGTTTTCCCATTGCAACGTCCAGCGTCCAGAGACGCTGGACGGTCTGCCATACAAGTGGCCTACTCAGGTGGGCCACCACTGATAAATGGTGAGGGTACTATACTTATATGGTGGGCCCCATTCAAATACAATACATACTACATGGTGGGGTCCATTCAAGTGGGCCACCTAACCTCATAAACATCACAAAAAAAGAGACTAAAAATAAAATAAAATAAAAAGAGAGAGGGATAGAAAGAGATAAAGGACGAGATCCGCGTGATGGAGGGACCCCGGCACTATGGGCCCTCCCTTGTACTAAATCATACATCAAATGAGTCCCATTTCATGTGGCCCATTAAAACTTAATCCAACGGTGGAGATCCCATCTCCACTAAATTAAACGGTCTAGATGACCCTAAATATGCAAGAAAACAAACATCATGATGGGGTCCATGGAGAATGGCCCCATCATGGAATGATCATGGTAATCCAAGTGGGCCATTGGCCACATCTTAGGGTCCAAAGTGAGATCCGAACCATTGATCGGTTGGCCTCACTTGGCCCATCTTAAAAACATCAAAAACTATCCTATCCAAACACCCACCGCTTGATCTTCTTGCTCCCTTGGCTTCCTTAGCTCCTTGAGCTCCTCTTTGATGGTGGAAGATGAGAAATGGATGGTTGAGATGAGAGATGAAGGGGTGGGAAAGGTGGACCTCACATATGAAGTTTTCTCACCATGGGGGACTCATGGTGCTCTCTCTTGGATTTGGATTTTTTTTGAAAAAAAGAATAAGAGAGATAGTTGTAAAGGGAGGGAGAGAGAGAGAAAGAGATGGGTGATGGAGTGATGGGGGATGGTTTGGGTTGAAAATTGTGAAAAGGTGTATGGTTGTTGTTGAAATTTGGAAAAGAGGAGTGGTGAGGTGGAAAGAATGGTGGACTTTTGAAAAAGGTGGGGATGGGTTGATGTACTTGAGGTATGGGATGCTTTAATGGTTGATTGATGGGACTAATTGTAGAGATTCCCTCGAAATCCGCAACGCGCGGTGTTTCTTCGGAATAAACGCTGATCGGCATCTTCTTGCCTGGGTATCGGTTCGGTGCGCAAGTCACGGCGTTGGAACCGCAGCGACGACGCGGTCGCTCTGATATAACTTTCAGACTAAGCCGACGTCGGTGCGCGGGACCTGGCTTAGGATCGTGCGCAAACACCGAATACGGTGCGAAGGTTGCCGGAATTTGACCGGAAGGATCGCGGAAGCTAACGGAACAGTATGGATTAGGACACGGGTCTTACAATGCGGCCCACTTGATGTGTATTTGGCCCTTATGTGAGGCCACGAGCTCACTATATGTTTTGGCTCTATGAGGGCCACTCCTTGGCAATAATGTTGGTTAAATGTCCACATTGATGAGCAATGTGGTTAGATATTCACATTGTGACCTTCCCTTAGGCCTCTTGTTAAGCTGATTATTGAGGTCGATTTCGATTATCGAGGCCGATTCCGATTGTCAAGGCCAATTTCGATTGTTAAGGCCGATTCTGATTATCGAGGCTGATTCCAATTGTTGAGGCCGATCATCGAGGACAATTTTGATTGTCGAGGCAGATTGTAAAGGCTGATTATCGATACCAATTACGAGTATATCATCCAATACCGATTATGAGTGTGTGATAGCTTAGCATCATGATACATGCCCATACGCATCATCTGCATGTTCGTTATGAGATGTGGTTGACCATTGCATATGTCATTGGGTAGATTGTTATGAGACTCCCTGATAGGCGGAGATTGTCTCATATGAACGCGCGGTACGCGCAGGTTTGATGCATGACTAGATGATATGGCTTATGCGTCTTACATTTTGTGACATGATCATTTCGTGCCCTAACCACATCCGGGCTGTGACCTCTACAAGCATATCGTGGATGGCCAGATGGGACACCGAAAATGTTTGGTTTGAGTATATTGGCACTTTGGATGTCCATGGGTGATAGTTCCTAAACTCCCGTGGCCAGGGGACGCTCTAACGTCTAGACCGAGTGGATTACATGAGCGCCCGAGTGCTGAATACCAGTAGGCCATGTCTCCCACTGTGTCGTGGTCGGTTGGAAGGGGGTGTGGCCTTATTCGATGATTCGTAGTGGGCAAAACTCAACTGAGTTTGACTAGCTCATAAATGGGTCCACTATCGATGTACCGGGTAGGTATTGGCTGACTACTGGCTAGGCAGATAGTGTGGTCTCTTCCAGTCACCTGGTTATGCGCGATGGGGCGGCAATCTAGTTTGGAGTGTACTAGACCCCGATGATGATCCCAGAGATGTACGGTGTTGATATGTGGACTCATTGAGTAGGAGTTGCATACTCATTTATTCATTCATTCACTATCCACTCGGGCAGTGGTACAAAACTAATTGTTATGTACCTTCACAATGGTAAGGATTTCAGTTGGGGCGTGCAATTAACCTGAGGTCAGGGGTTTACCACATTGAGTCTGGCTATCCAAATTTAGGTATGGGACTGGTTTGGATAGAAGTCCCTTGTGATAGACCCCATAGCTTGCGATATTATGTACTACCATCCCAACTTCACACTTCAGTTTGATCATTTCATTCGCATTGCATATTGCATTGCATCCTTAGCACATAACATTTGTTTTACTTTGCTTCTGAACTGCATAAGCTGATGAGGTTGATGGCATTCGTGGACTTGTCAGGATTGTATATTGCATTGCTTCCTCAGTAGATGATATTTAGCTTGCTATGTCTCCACTTTGCATAGTTGATCTACATTGCTTCCTCAGTATATGATATTGGCTTATTGTGTTTTTACATCGCATAGCCTGGATAAGGCTGATGGTACTTATGGATTTACTAGTATGTTTTCGCTTACTCTGATATCATATGATTTATGATCTTGCCAGCATTTCTGACATTATATGATTATGATGTTGTATTTGTGTGCATGGCACTTATCTTGCGCACACACTTACACCACCCTCTAAGCTTTCTATAAGCTTATGCACGATAGATACATGCAGGTGGTGTTAGGTCGCAACAGCATTGAGCTTGGAGCGTGCAACCGTCTTCTGAAGCTTTGATTTTCGATATATGTATTTCCCTTTCAGCATTGTATTCAAATGATTATATTAGTGGATATGTGATGATGATGTTGCCTTTGTGATTTGGGTAAACTTGTGGTTATGCTTATTACGAGTTAAATGTATATTGAAAAATCCTCCTTGTAGGATCCCAGGATCGGAATTTGGCTTATGGATGCTTGAAGCCGAGAATGGGGTACTACGGAGGCTGTCGGCACCGGATTCGGTGATCGGGAATTTTGTGAGCTCGGTTTCTGAGTTTGGGGCGTGCCACCAGTCCTCATATACCAACACTCTGTGAACGACCCGATCAAACGTCGTCAACCAATGCCCCACCACGCGACTGCGGAGAGATGGACGCAAGTCGTTCTTTAAACGGCGAGCTCTCCTCTTCTCGTCGTCGGTGAGATAGGGAGCGAATCTGGAAAGCTCTATGAAACGGACCTCATACTGAGACACTGTCATATCTCCCTAGACTAAAGTCTCAAACTCCATAGCCTGCTAATCACGAACATGCTCGGGGAAGAATTTTTGGTCGAAGTGGACCACGAATTCCTCCCAAGTCCAAACAAAATCGGGCTCGGCCATCCTCAATGCTGATGACCACCAATGTCGGGCCTCACCCTGTAGAAGGAAGGTGGCTAATGGGACTCTCTGCTCACATGGATACTACATGGTGTCGAATATCTTCTCCACCTTAGTGCGGCACAACTTGGTGGCAGAAGGATCGGGCTCACCCCTAAACAGCGGGGGATCATGCTTCCTAAAATTGTAGAGCAGTGCGCTCGCTAGCAACTATCGAGACTGCACAGGGGCCTCAGGGACAGGCTGATGGGACTGAAGGGTAGTAGTGACGGCTTACATCATCTACTGAAAATGCTCAATCCCTACAGGAACCATCAAGAAAACAGGGGTGGCACTAGCCTTAGGTGGAGGCATAGGAGCAGCAGGAGCCTTAGAAACTGGAATAGCAGGCTCAGGTGGGGGAACAGGTGCCATTGGTGGAATCACAACCTCAGGTATAGGATTGGGACTAGGGTCCACAACGAGTGGAGCAGGATGTGCTCAGGTCGATCAGGTCGCTGGAGTAGAATGAGAACCATGGCCACAGGCGCCTCGCTTAGGCGGCATCACTTACAAAACAACAAGGAGGATGGGTGCAAAGGGATCAGAATCTTGCAGGCTCAACAGAACGAAGGGAATGCTCTTGGGACACGACTTGTCCTAAGCTCGCAGCAGATATGCAATGTTATTCCAAGTTATTCTTAGAATACTTGTTATACTTTGATACCAACTCCTGTCACCCCTTGGACTCAGCGACCAAACTCACAAGGAACCCGATAGCCGGTTCTGGCCGCAACAGCCTCCATAGTACCCCATTCTCGGCTCCTGAGATAGGTTTCGATCATGGGATCCTACAAGGAGGATTTCTATATCATAAATTCAATTCAATCGAGCATACCCAAGATCATAGTAAGTAAATCTCAGAAGGTAACCATAGCAACGCATTGCAAAATCCACTAGAAATTTAAACTTTTACAGGTACATAAGTCTACAACGGGTCCTCAGCATGCTCCAATTCAATGCTCCACCGCTACTGCATCAACCTAGGATCTCCTGTATGCATCAATCATGCATAAGCTTATAGAAAGCTTAGAGGGCTGTGTAAGTGTGTGACAATGGTGCTCAGAAGAAATAGGAGGATGCAGAGGGAATCATGAAAGATACCAATGCCACTAGCCGTACCGAGGCTAAGCTATGAATGCAGTAAGCCGTACCGAGTCTATGCAATGCAATACATGAGTATTGGATGCCATACCAAGGTGATGCAACATAAGGCTTATACAGCCGATGCAAATGCAATGCAAAGTAATGTCAGTCCTCATATCCAATCCACATATCAAGTACAGTGCCACTATAAGGAATCTACTAGGGTCAAGTACACTGTTGGATGACTGCCGCTCTCCAAGACCCGCATAGTCAAACGAGCGTAAGAGACCTCACTGCCGGCCTGTGAACAGCTAATTGCCAACAAGCCTCGACGGTAGTGGACCTATTTCATGAGCTGGTCAAACTCAGTCTAACTATGCCCCCTCACTCAGGCGGGTAAGGCCAAACCCCATCTCAATCGACCTTGTAATAGTGGGAGTCGTGGCCTAACGGTATAAGGCACTCGGGCGCTTATGATCTCCACTTGGTCTCGGTATTGACGCGTTCCTCAGTACCATGAAGGTTTAGGGGCTTTCACCCAGGGACATCCTATGAGCCCTAAATGCTCAAGAATCATTTCTGGCATCCACACACGACCATCAACAATATACCTGTGGAGGCTACGGTCCTGATAAGGCAAAGGTGAATATCCACATGCCATGCAATGCCAGATGTATGAATCACACAGTCAACCATGCATCAATCCCAAGCATCCATCGTGCTCAAGAGGGGAAAGCTCCATCCCTCAGGGAGATACCAACTTGTCCTACACAATGGTACAACCATAATCAATCATACCTCAACCAAGCATGCATGTGATGTGCATGGGAGTGGGCCATGAAGATGAATAAGGGTGCCCATGAGGTGAATGAGAAGATGTACTCTCTACCTTACCAAGCAGGGTCTAGGCACTTAAACAATCCCTTATAAGGAATATATAACCTCAAGTGGGGGGCCCTTTACATGGGGTAGCCCACAAGACTAAGCATACAAGCTATAGGCCTAAATAATATAGAGATGGGCCTAGCAAGAGTCTAAGGTGGGCATTCAACTACACTTAGATACAAATGGGCATAGAGGGGTTCAAAATGGGGACATTCAACCACTATTTCCCAAAAGGCATAACCAACTATAATCCATATAACTACAAGGCCCAAGGCCCACATCCAAACCACATACATAAGCCCCACATAAAGGCATAAGAAAAAGGGTCCAATACTACCTTCAACAACATGGGCCCAAAGAGAGGAATCAAGCCTTAAGGCCCAAGTCCTAATGGCCATAGAATCCATGCATTTAGTTAGACTTGGTGGGCAGCCCATGAACACAAATACATGGCCCAAAAATAAGTTTAAGTTGGGTGAAATGGACCTCACAACATTAGCCCATTAACTGGTAATTTAAGTGGGCATTCAAGGGCCCAATTCCACCCTCACCTCAGCCCACAAGTCCAGCAAAATGGTGGAAGCAGCCCATACATATTGCTGGGCCAAGCTGGGACATCTTAGCCCAATCTGGGCCCACTGGAAGTCCCAAAAATCTGGTATATATTTGGGTCCACAAGTGATCATCAATGTGACCCAAAAATACATTAATTAAGCCTAAGAATATTTTAAAATATAAGAGCAACAAATACCAAAATTCCTCAATATGGTGGGCCCCACATTCAATAAAAATCTAGAATAAGAATGTTTATTTGGGGCCCTTGCTGGACTTTCAGCCCACCCAATATCTTAGGCCCGGTGAAGTCTAAAAACTTGTTAAATCATGTGGGAATTAATCCCATAAGGGCTAGGATTATTCACAGGGGGCCCCACCAGATGGAGGAAGGGAATTTAGCATGAAAACCAAGTGGGCCTACTGCTAGACTGCAAGTCCAGCAGCAGCCCAGCTACAATGGGCGTCCCAAGGCTTGGACGGCCCAAGGCTAAACATGAATTAAGGTGGGCTCCACATAAACTGAGGTGGGCCCCACAGGGGATGTCCACCAAGGGTGGACCCTTTCATGTGGGCCACCGAAGGATGGATGACGACATGGATGAAAAACACCATCATGGTGGGCCTGCACGCTGGGACGGCCAGCCATGCTGGACGTCAACCCAACTGGACGTTCAGAGGGTCGCTGGTCTAGCTCAATAGGCCCCACAATCATGGCCCAATGGGCCTCTATAACATCAGATGGTGGGCCCCCAAAAATCATACACAAAGTCAAATGGGCTGGGGCCCAAAAACTCCCATCATAGCAAAGAGGATAAAAAGGTTCTAAGGAAAATTCTGCAACTGCATGTTGCTGTCCTCAATTTGGGCAATCCATTGGAGTGGGTCCAGAGCCTCTAAAATTCTGAAAAATGGGGGCCAAGGTCCTTTAACATGTATGCAACAAGATGGAGTCCAGAAAAGTGGCCCACCTATAGTAGAAATATTTATGAATTAAGGCTTTCATGAGGCAATGTTGCTGGACTGCACAGCAGAAAATCTGACAGTCCAACCATGTTGGCCCACCCTTTTGGAGGATCAAATGAGGTTAGTTGAGGCTAAAATTTGGCATGCTTATAGGTGGTGTCTACATCTTCAAAACATATATTACATGAGACCAAACACCCCACCAAATGTCCAAAAATTTGGCCTTAAGATGACCAAAAAAATCTGTCCAGACAGTTCTGGACAGCAACATATAATTGAAAATAAATAAATATAAACATTATCTAAAAGGGGATTTAATCCAATAAAATCATGGTATGGACCACCCTAGTGGACCTCACAAACATCCAGACCCTTCCCATTACAAAATACCCTTTGCATGTGCCCCTTATAGGTGGATTAGGAGGCTCCAACATCCATGGGTGGATTGTCATGGACGTCCACCCTCCATGGACGGTCTGGATATTTTTGGTCCTCAAGGTGGGCCACACACTCATGATCAGAAGGTTATTAACAAAGGAAAATAAAGGTTTAGCCACAAGGGAAGGGTCTCGGCCACATTGAGGCCATTCCCCTCGTCACACATGCATACACATTCCACTATAACAAGATATACAAGATCTACTTAAGATTTAAGGATTAAGGGTCTAGATGACATAAAGATCCCTGATCAAAGAAGGAAGTGCCATGTAGGGGTCCATGGAGAATGGCCCTTTGCATGGAACATGCATGCAAGTAAGATGGGATATGAGCCTCATCCATGAAATCTTGGGGGCCACCACCATCATTTGATGGGCCCCATAAGCTTCAAGATGAAAGAAATGGGAAGAACAAGTAAGAAATGGAAGAAATCTGAATTTACAATTACATGCACACCCACCTTAAGGATCTAGCTTCAAATCTACACCACCTTGATCTATGAGCTCCAATGAAGGTGTTTCTATGGGTGAGATGGATTAGAAGGGTTGGATTGGAGGGGATTTGAGGTAGAAGTGGCTGGAAAATATGGAGAGGGTGGGACGTTGGAGGGGGTTGCTAGCAAATGGAGAAGAGAAGGAAAAGGAGAAATGAGAGGGAAAGAGAGGTAGCTAGGGAATTGTAGAAAAAGGTAATCATTATCTCTCTAAAAGAGACTACTTAGATTAGAGAAATGGGATGATTAGGCTAGGGAGATACAACCAATGTTGCTAGGGGCTAGGATTTAGCTATAGGGTTTCTAGAAACCTACACCTAGGCATGACATCACCCATCACATGGGAAAATGTGCATGGCCATGGTGGGGTCTACCAATCACACATCAATGGTCCATATCGAGCGTGGCCCATAACTTGTGATGTACATGTCGGATTCACGCACGGGATGCAGCGTGGGAACCGCGACGCCGATGCGGATGCAATGACATAGGTTTCGAGTCGACATGACCAAACTTAAGGATGACCATAAATACTATC
This sequence comes from Magnolia sinica, assembly GCF_029962835.1. Taxonomy (NCBI): domain Eukaryota; kingdom Viridiplantae; phylum Streptophyta; class Magnoliopsida; order Magnoliales; family Magnoliaceae; genus Magnolia; species Magnolia sinica. The sequence continues at coordinate 49,954,487 of NC_080573.1, read as the reverse complement.
CATAGGTTGTGGGTCACCGGGATTCAACCAGTAGGACCGCGAGACCTAAAGGAATGACGTGCACACACGAGTTAGGGTCTTACACCTATTATTCTTAAACACTCTCAAATATACACATGATGGTGAGCTCTATCAGAAGATCTCTAAGTTATTCGAACTCAGGGACCTAATCATTCTAAGTTCTCAACAATCATAGAGTGTAGGGTAGATATCAGCAGATATATGATGTTATCCTCAGGTATTCCCAAGTTATACTCTAATACCAACTTCTATCATGCCCCAAACTCAGAAACCAGGTTCATAAAATTCCCGAACGCCGAAACTGGTGCCGACAGCCTCCATGGTACCTCATTCTCGGCTCCCAGCATCTATACGCTAGATTCTGATCTTGGGATCCTACAAGGAGGATTTTTTAACGTACATTTATCTCATAATAAGCATAACCACAAGTTTACCCAAATCACAAAGGCAACATCATTATCACATATCCACTAATATAAACAGTTGAATACAGTGCTAAAAGGAAAATATAAGGTAAATGTCAAAAGCTCTAGAAGCTCTGCTGCGCGCTCCTGCCTTAGCTCGATCGCGTCCTATCATCACCTGCACGCATCTATCGTGCATAAGCTTATAGAAAGCTTAAAGGGTGGTGTACGTTTCTGCGCAAGATAAGTGCCAAGCACATAAATATCAATGTAAGTGAAATACTGGTAAGGCTATAAGTCATTCAATATCAGAGTAATGCGGAGACATAATAAGCCAAATATCATATGCTGAGGCTGCAATGCAATATACAAATCTTAATGATTCCACAAACACTACCAATCTCATCTAGGCCATATAAATGTAGAAACATAGCGACCCAAATGCCATATGTTGTGGATGTAATATAATATGCAGATCTTGGTGAGTCCATAATACCATCAACCTCATTCAGAATATGCAATACATGATCTTAGTAAAAAATGTTATGTGCTGAAAATGCAACGAAATATGTGGGGTGAATGAAATGACCCAGCTAGAGCATGAAGTTGGGATGATAGTATGTAGTATCACAAGCCGTGGGGTCCATCACAAGGGACTTCTATCCAAACTAGTCCCATACCTAAATTTGGATAGCTAGACTCATTGTGGTAAACTCCTGAGCTCAGGTTAGTCGCGCGCCTAACCAAAATCCTGACCATTTGGAAGGTACACATATCAAATTAGTTGCGCACCACTAGCCCGAGTAGATAGTGAATGAATGAATGAATGAATGAGTAAAATATTGAGTATGCAACTGCTGCTCAATAAGTCCACATATTAGTACCGTATCTCTCTGGGATCATCACCAGGGTCTAGTACACTCTACGCCACCTACCGCCGCATCAAGCGAACAACTGGGTAAGTGGAAGAGACCTCACTATCCGCCTGCTAATATCGGGCCCGACTTATCAATAGCGGACCCATTTATAAGCCAGTTAGACTCAGCCTAACATTGCCACTCCCTTAGGTAGGTAAGGCCACATCCCCTCCCAACTGACCACGACACAGCAGGAGACACGGCCTACTGGTATACGGCCCTCATGCGCTCATATATATCTACTCGGTCTAGACGTTGGGGCTTCCTTTGGTACCAATAAGGTTTACGGACTTTCACCCAGGGACATCTATGACACCCCATGTAGAAAAGATTTCCAGTGTCCCATCTGGCCATCCACGTTATGCCTGTGGAGGCTACGACCTTGATGTCCTAGGGCGTACGGTGGTCATATCATAAAATGCGAGATGTATGAGTCATACCATCCGGTCATGCATCAAACATACACGTACCGCACACTCATATGAGGAAACTCCGCTTATCAGGGAGTCCCATAAACAACCTGCCCAATGGCATATGCAATGGTCAACCGCATCTCACATCAAACATGCAAATGATGTGTATGGGCATGTAACATGATGCTATGCATGATTATCGAACATAATAATGATTAATCTCACACAATCACAATGGGCATCTCACATCGCAATGGGCCTCATCTAGTCACAAAGGGTCTCATACAATCACAACGGGCCTCATACCATCACAACACAATGGTCCTCACACATCACAATGGGCCTCATACATTCACAATGGGCCTTACATGGTCACGATGGGCTTCATAAAATCACAATGGGATTCACGTGGTAACAATGGGCCTTAAGTAATCACAATGGGCCTCACATGGTCACGATGGGCCTCATATAATCACAATGTTATGCTAACACAAACTCAGTGCATATACCAACATAGTCGTAATCGATGATCGGCCTATATATATGGCGGGGTCTATAGAAGGACAACAGTTCTAATCCATAATATGAGGATCGGTCCTCGACAGTGAATATAACAAATCAAATAACACGAATCCCTCTGTCTACGGTGATGTTGTACTCTCCTCATATCAAGGTTGGGACTAGGTGGCCTACCTATATTCCTAAGGATCCATAGTGAGCTTCTTTCACTATACTATCATATGGCCTGCTAGATGCCCTAGGGGGTCTAAATAAGTCCTAGATGGACTCCAAGATTAAAAAGAAATAATCCTACAAGCAACCAATGAGGCCCAACGTTATGGGTTAACCTAATATGAATAGGTGGGTCATGCAAACATCAATGGGGCCCAATGATTAGGGTCAACCCACTTAGACCCAATGATTAGGGTCAACCCACTTAGAGAATGATGAAAATAGGCCTAACAAAGGCCTAACAGAAGGTCACAATGTGGACATTTAACCATCATTGCCCATCAATGTGGACATTTAACCAACATTTCTCCCAAGGAGTGGCCCACATGGAGCCTAACATATAATGGGTCCATGGTCTCACATAAGGGCCTAATACACATCATAATGGGCCTCTCATGGGCCTCAAATACATTACAAAGGGCCACATCACATAGGCCTAATACGTATCACAATGGGACTCATACAAGGACCTCATATACATCGCATTGGGCCACACTCATGGGCCTCGAATACATCTCGCTGGGCCTCATTACACAGGCTCTATTTACATCATAATGGGCTTCAAATACGGGTCACATATATATCACAATGAGCCTCAAGTACGGGCCGCATATACATCACAGTAAGTCTTAAATATGGGCCGCATATACATCACAATGAGCCACATATCATGGGCCTTATATACATCATAATGGGCCAGAACAATGCGCCTCTTATATATCAAGTGGGTTGCATCACATGGGCCTTATATACATCAAGTGGACCACATCACATGGGCCTTGTATACATCACGTGGGTCGTAATATATGGGCCTCATATATATCAAATGGGCAGTAATACATGGGCCTTAACAATGGGCCTCCAACATACCATAATGGGCCTTATATACATCAAGGTAAGCCTCAATAACAGGCTTCATATACATCAAGGTAGGCAGCAACAACGGGCCACATATACATCAAGGTAGCCCGCAACAATGAGCCTCATATACATCAAGGTAGCCCGCAACAACGGGCCTCATATACATCAAGGTAGACCCATCACCCTAGCTGGAATACTACACCATTCATCTATTATCAGAGATCATTTTAGAGCATTACCCACAAAAAAAATGAATTATATCGAAAGATCATCTGGACCATACCACAAATAGCAGTGGAGATAATGATTTTCCTGCTTAAAATTCGTAGGGCCCACCATCACAATTATTTTCCATCTAATCTGTTCATACGGTCACGAAGACCCGAATTGAGAGGAAAAATAAATTTCATATTGATCCAAAGCTTCTGTGACCCCAATGTTTTTAATGGTAGACGTTCAATCCCCACATTTTTTTTACAGTGTGGTCCACTTAATATACGAATCTGCCTCATTTTTAGTCTCAAGCCTTAAGACGGGCTCACCACTGGATGGGCGGTTTGGATGTAACACATACATCTGTGGTAGGTCCCACCGTCTCATCTGTTGGATGGTGCAGACACTACACGTGCCAGGTGGGTCTCACTGTCCAGACAGTGGACGGTGAAGATATAACACATACCTCATGCAACCTCACTTGTTGACGTTAGCATAGGAGCAAGGTAGGTGGGGCCCCAGCAAATGGACGATTTGGATACTGCACACATGCAGTGAGTGGGGTCCACGTGATGGATGGCTGCATAGAACACACTCCTCATGGTGGGGCCCACAGAACTCGTTGACGTCTAGGGTAGCAGTAGCTACCTATTACGTGGGATACTGGCCCACCATCCAGATGATGAACAACGGGGATTACAGCAGAGGTGGGTCCCACCTAATGGACGAACGGTGTGGATGTATGCATATACATCAAGGTCAGGCCCACGGAGCTTTGTTGACATCAATTACATTAGCTATATAGCTGGTGTGAGGTACACCAGCCAATCTGCTTTCAACGCAAGTGGGTCCCCACGTGGGGCCCACCATAATATACATATATGGTATATATATCATATATAATATATATTAGATATTTATTTATTTATTATTATTATTATTTTTTATTTTTTTATTCAAAGCTTGCTGTTGTTTTTCCCCTTTATACAATCCAGCAGCAGAGGCTGCTGGACGTCCAATGTATGGATGTAATACATTCATCAAGGTGGGGTCCACGTACACGTTGCCCACTAGCCACATACATTGAGGTGGCCCCACATATATGTGGTCCACAGATGGACGGTGTGGATCTAATCCATTCATCACGGGTGGGGTTCATACGTCCTAAAATGGATGGTATGGATTTAATACATACAACATAGGTGGGCCACTCACATCATCATCATCATCACTAAAAGGAGAGAGAGAGAGAGAGAGAGAGAGAGACAGCATGATGGAGGGACCCCGGCACTATGGGCCCTCCCTTCCAAGCAATCTAAGACATACATCAAGTGGGTCCCATTACATGTAGGCCCAACAACAATAAAAAATATCAACGGTGGAGATCCCTTTCCACCATAAAATGCAAGGTCTGAATGACCATTTCATACTAGGAAAATAAACATCATGATGGGGTCCATGGAGAATGGCCCCATCATGGAATGAACATATGAATCATGGTGGGCCATCGGCCACACTGTTGAGGCATGAAAATAATGAAGAAAGATTGAAAAAGAGAAGATCAAAAGGTAGTTAAAAGAATAAGGAAGAAAGAAGCATATCAAGTATCATGTATAGTAGTTGCGCGGGTCGCGCAACCAGTAATTGGTTGCGCCGACTGCGCAAACAACTTCATTCATTAAACGGGCCATGCAATGGATTTCCTCCATTACATGGACCGCGCAATTGACTTCCTCGTTACGCGATCAGAGGTAGATTGTTATGGACGATCAGATCAAATGCAAGGTGGGCCCCATGGCACAAAGATCCAAGGTTCGCACATGTGAAGGCCTATAAATACCCCACCCCCCTCTCATTTAAGAGAGAGAAGAATTTCGAAAGAGGAGTAGAGCTCTGAAGGAAGACTGAAGGTGAGAAGGGGAAGCAGTCATTGGTTGTGCGGGCCGCACAATCAACAACTTGTTGCACGGGTCGCATAACTAGGTTATTATATGATCAGTGAGGAGTTATTTTCATCACACCTCAGGGTTGCTTGTTACCTTACTCCTTCACATTAGGAACCGCATGTACATACAATGAAGCCGAATATAAAGCTCTCATCATCGGAATGGAAATTGCTCAAGAAATGAAGATAAAGACATTGCATATTTTCGGGGATTCTAAGTTGATCACAAATCAATTGCCGAATGAATTCGAAATAAGAAAACAAGAGCTCTTGCCATACTACTGAAAAGCATAGCAGTTATTGGAGCAATTCTGTCATGTCAAAATCAAGCATATACCACAGTCTGAAAATGTCAAAGCAGATGCTTTGGCCAGCCCGACAGTGGCTTTGTCCTATCCAAATCGAAGCCCTCTCCAGGTGACTATAGAAGAAAGGAGATTTTTACTATCTTCAGAGGTCATTGATGAAATTGTTGAGGCACTTCCTATATCATGTCTAGAGATAACGATAGGTGATTGGCATCAACCTTTCATAGATTTTCTGAAATATGATATTTTGCCAGAAGATTCAGCATAGAGACAGCAAATCAAGCAAAGATCAAGCAGATTCATCATATGTAGTGAAGTACCGTATAGAAAATCTTACAATGGGATGCTACTACGTTGCCTAGATGAACGAGAAGCAGGCCAGATGTTGTGAGAGGCGCACTTTGGAGAATGTGGGGCACACCAAGCTGGCCGAAATCTATTCCATCCACTACCAAAAAACCAAGCAAAGGCTACGGATGATTAGAGTCTTTAGCTACGGATATAAACCGTAACTATATTACTATGGATTAAATCCGTAGCTTGATACTCCAATCATCCGTAGCCTTTACTCGCATTGATGGTCTCTTAGAAGTTCTATGGGAGGCCCACCACAATTTTTGTGTTCAATATAAGCCATCCATCCATTTTGACAGATGATTTTAATGTGTTAGCTCAAAAATTAGATAAAGTTAAAGCTCAAGTGGACCACACCATAGGAAACAATGGAGATTAATTGCCTTTTATTGATTTGTGGTGTGGTCCATGTGAGTCTTCTATTTGCCTCTTTTTTGGGATAAATCCCTAAATAATTCTTTGAATTGAATGGAAGGCATAGATAAATGACATACATCATGGTGGGCCACACGGAGCCCCTAACATGACCATTCATCTCAATTTGGCGGCCGCACGCACAAAAAACAAAAGAGCCCGCCCGCTGTGTTTTTCATTCTCACGCGCCCACTTCTCTCTATCTTCTCTCACTCCTTTCTCTCTATCTTCTCCCCACTTCTCTCTCTTGCTCTCTGCCCATCCTCGACTGTGTGAGGGACTCGTTCGGATGGCTCCACTTCTCTCTTTCTCTCCCTGCCCATCTTCAACCGCTAGGTATTTCTCTCTCTCTCTCTCAATCTCTCTCAATCTCAATGTTGATTTATGAATTTAGGGATTTAGTAATTTGTGGATTTCCAATTCAAATATGGACCCTCATTTAGGGATTTGGGGATTTAAGGGCTTACAGATTTGAATGTGGACTCTGAATTTGGGTTTTTCTAATTTTACAAATTGGGGATTTGGGGATTTTAGGATTTCGTTTCATGGGTCGTGGATATTGTGAAGAAAACATTGATGGACCTTCAAGATTATGAAGAGAATGTTGAATCAATGGTTTTGTCAAATTTTGAGAACATCGAATGGTTGACAGCAAGTTTTTTTTTCAGCATCTGCATACTCATGCATCGAAGCACTCTCTCACTATCCAGTTTTATGCTTGCCTGTTCAGAACTCGCAATGGTTTCCACTAGCTTTCCATCTAATTCCATGGCCTTCTCATTTGGAACAGCATTGATCCCAGTAGCTGGATCGATATTTTTGCATTTCGTGTCTCCACCCACATCTGATGTAGAATGAGTGGCCATTTGAATTTTATCAACCTCATCGGTCATCACCTTTTCTATGTTCCCTATAGCTGTTTGAGTCTGATTAACCTCATCCATCACTTTCTCTTCCATCTCCACCGCAGCCAAGTTACCACCGTCTCCTGCAGCAGCTGCCAAGGGATGACCAACTTGCTTGATAGGAAGAGCATCTGGGTTTTGGCCTTCTAAAACAGAGGAATGATCCTCAACCAGTAACTTGGATTCGACTAACTATTACTATTTGCTGTAGTATGTTCTTCACCTGCAGCTTCAACATGGTTTCCTGAATCACAAGCTTTATCTTCCTCTACAACTTGAACATCATTTCTAGAATCACCTGCTGGATGATCAACTGACATCTTCTCTTCCCTAGTCATTGAATTCAAAATGGCAGTCCCATCAAGACCCATGTCAGCTTGAAAAGGAATAGAGGGATTTTCGACTAAAGCGCCTATCAGGTTGTCGCCACTCCTAACAGGGAACTGATCTCCACTAGCATTAATCTCTTTGTGATTCTCACTATCTAACAGAGTCGCCTTTTCCTCATTCACAGTGGCAGTACCATTATCGGATAGGCTCATATTCATGCTAGTAATTGACTAAGGCTCTGCTTTGTGACATTTGTTTGCTCCCTGTTTGTAATAGGTCTATGGCTACAACTTTTATCCTGAATTTTCTTTTTTTCTTTTTTTCTAAATGCAAGTAATGTGGACTCTAGGGCCGGTTGTCTTCATTTCATGGACTATAAAGGGGCTGATGGAGCTATGAGAAGGATCCAACTCAAGTGACAAGGGTTATGTGGTGGAGGTTTGAGCGGCTACATATGTGATAGGCTACACCCCTTAGATGTATGTTCCACCAACCCAAAGTCATCCTGTAAATCCTTGTTGAAAAACGTAGGCTAATTAATAACATATAATATCTAAAGAAGTTTTAAATTTTGGTGTTGGACCATTATCTTCTCTACTTTGCTTTTGTGCTCACTTTGATACTAGTTACTGAAATTGCCTGAACAAAAAAAAAAAAAAAAACAATTCCATAGATTAAATTCATAGCATTGATCTATATATTTCAATTGAAAGCTGAGATTTGTTTCTTCCCTATATGATGAAATTTAACTTAATAGTTATCTGCAATTACATTTTTTCTGTGGGAGAATGAGTAAGGATGTGTTGCCTGTAGCCTTCCTTGAGTGCAGACACCCTAATATTATGATTTTCTGAATCATTTTATCCCAAATGGATGGAAATAATTTTTTTTTTTTGTTGTGATGGGTGCTTTTTCTGCGTTGTCCTTTTTTTCCCCCATTGTGGTATTCGTATGATTTTCAAGTGATAAAAATTAAAACCAAACTTAAAAACTAAAGTCGTGACAAGGGTGTACTTATTATTATATCACTACACCAACTGGGCCTGGTTTGCTTTTTCTCTCCTTTGTGTATTAGTTGCATCTTTGTAGTTAAACTATGAAGTCTTCCACATGTTCTTGGCCTTTTCTGCACTCTGGTGATAACGATTGTTTGTAATTTTTCTAGCTTGGTGCCAAATGCTATGCTAGTAACATTAGTTGTTATTTGCAAAGTAGGGCTAGCATAAAGAAGGTCCCCCTTTATAAGGTATATAACACATCTCTATTTGTTATTTATTTTATGATTTTGACTTTTAGAATTCTCTTCTAGTGATTTTAAATTCCAAGATGGCAATGATGCTTTTAGAATTGCATCTAATTCATTTCAAGTTCGACTTTTGAGTTCCTCTTTATTAAATTAATTATCAAAGATTATAAATAATGTGGATGTACCCATTTAGGGTGATATAATTGTAAAACAATGTGGTTCAAGCCTTTAGCTATTATCACCCAGTTGTTTAAATCTTGATCTTTTTGAAACTACACATGGTATTTAATTCCTTGACAATTATCAACTTAAATTTTTGTGTCTTTTGGCCCTCCAAATTAATGTAGAGATAGTACTTCGGAATAAAAAGAAGTTTTCTTGAGTTGGACGAAGTACTAGAGGTAAACATTCAGTACTTTGCCTACCACACATGATTCCACCAAAACAAGGGTAAATAATGTTGCGGTTAATTGATACTCTAGAAGGGTGTGGCACTTGACATATAACCACTTAAAAATTTTACACGTTGTAAGTATGAACTCAAATTAAATTGTCTAAATCACAAACCTACTATCATTAAGTTACAATCCAAAACTTAAATTGGTTGTGCAAAACTAATTTCTGATTTTATCCGTAGCCTTTGCCCAGTTTTCTAGTAGTGGAATCTTCAAAAAAGAAAAAGAAAAGAAAAAGAAAAAAAAAGTAGTGGTGGCGATAGGTTGGGTACTCGAACCTGGCTCAAAATAGGCTGGGTATGGGGATGCTTAAATGGGTGCGGGTGCAGGTATGGGTATTAATTTAAGCCCATTTGATGGTTTATTGTGCAAAGAGAACAATCCACTCTATAGGGAAGCACATGGACTTTGCGCGTCCATTCTATGCAAGTATAAATTTTTTACTGTATTGAGCTTACAATTATATTATAAACGCTAACAATACCAATACCATTTTATGTGTAAATGTAGCCAGATATTATATATATCGGTAAGAGATGCGACTTGTTTGGTTTTGGAAAACGTGGTGTAGTTGCTTGTGGTGAAGTACACGAAGTTAATCCAAATGCAACTATCCATTGTGAATCGTTGGAGGATGGAGCTTTTGTTGTTGTCTTGACTAGGGTTATTCAACCTCACACTCCTTTGTGGAAAGAAGATGGGTTCGCATCTACACTTGGAGAGGCCAGTCCGGGATCATTTGTGCAATGGGGGAAAGTGGCTTTGAGAATTTAATAATTTGAACAAATTTGGTACTCTATAATTGAACATGTGTAGTGTGCATTTTGAACTAATTTTGAACATGTAGTGTGCATTTTGAACTAATTTTAAACTAATTTGACACTTGTTTTTTTTAAAAAAAAATATTGAATGAATATTGTACTCTATATTTGAACGTATTTATAGTCGTAGGCCCCATTTGGTTATCACATTAGTATTTATGAAAATATTTTTTTTTTAAACCAAATAGAGCCTAAGCCCTTTTTTAACTCTGCCAATGCAACTCCTTGCATTGCCGGTCCCAAGCCTGGGTAAAGGAGGAGGGAGAAGGGCTTTAGAATGATATCGTTAACTATGGAGGAGATCCTGAAAATGCAGTATCTCTGGTTTTATGGTTTTACTTATACATTCCTGTATTGATTACTCAAGCATGACGGTTATGCGCATTCTTTCAGGTGGATGTTGCATGTGGGAGGATTGGAGCTGCATATTTTAGATTCAAGCATCTGGTACATCTCTTGTCAAGAATGCACATGTGTAGTTCATCAAATAATACATTATGTGATATCATGTGCATGATATCTATGTTGTAATTACAGTCATCTATAATAATAATAATTTGTTCATTATAATGCATTCACAATAGCCATCATTGTGGGTATAGTTATTCATTATGTGATAGGTTTTCAGTTGAGATGAACGAGTTTCAAAACAAAACTGTCTGCAGTTTTGAGAAGTGATTCCCACGATGTATGTGTGTTTCAGGGGCCATCTGTACCTTGGAAGCATATAATGGAAGGTAAGGAAAACCCTCGAGTTCTTTTCTTTGAATCATGAAAAGGTATTTGTGCTGAATCCCATGCATTGGCAATATTAAGCATGCTCATGAGCAGGACATGCATAATTCCATAAAATATGATGGAGCAAACCCGGATGTGCGTCAGAGCTATTCGGATGTTGAGCGGGGGTCCCTGGAAGGTGGGAACCGCTGTTATGACTATGATGAAGCTGTCCATTTCCTATGGACAGCATTGGAGTGGCTTGGCCATTTGGACAAGCCGTGTTTATGTATTTGCTCGAAATTGATGGAGCATACTTGGATGTGCATCGAAGCTATTCGGGTGTTGAGCGGGGGTCCCTGGAAGGTGGGAACCACTGTAATGACCATAATGAAGCTGGTCATTTCCTATGGATAGTATTGGAGTGGCATGGCCATTTGGACAGGCCGTGTTTATATCTGTATTTGTAGGGACGACACCGTTAACCTAAATCACACCTTAAACCTATAACCTAAACCTATTCTCAATTGCCTTAAGCTATAACCTATAACCTATAACCTATAACCTAACCTAAACTTATAACCTTAACCTAAAACCTGAACTTAAACCTAAAACCTAAATGTTTTCTTAAATCCTTAAACTTAAACCTACACCTAATCCTAATCTCAACTCCTTAACCTAAACCTAAACCTAAACTTGAAAACCCAAACCTAAACCTGATCTCGAACCCGAACATGATTTCCTAAACCTAAACCTTAACCTATTCTCAATTTCCTAAAGCTATAACTTATAACCTATAACCTATAACCTAAACCTATAACCTTAACCTAAACCTAAAACCTAAATCTAAATGTATTCTCAAATCCCTAAACTTAAACCTACACCTAATCCTAATCTCAACTCCCTAACCTAAACCTAAACCTAAACTTGAAAACCCAAATCTAAACCCGATCCCGAACCCGAACCCGATTTCCTAAACCTAAACTTTTACCAATTCTCAATTCCTAAAAACTATAACCTATAACATATAACCTATAACCTAAACCTAAACCTAACCTAAACCTATAACCTAAACCTAAACCTAAACCTATAACCTTAACCTAAACCAAAACCTATAACCTAAACCTTAACTTATAACCTATAACCTATAACCTAAACTTATAACCTATAACCAAACCTTAACCTAAACCTAAACCTATAACTTAAATGTATTCTCAAATCCCAATCCTAATCTCAACTCCCTAACCTAAACCTAAACCTAAACTTGAAAACCCAAACTTAATCCCAATCCTGAACCCAAACCCGATTTCCTAAACTTAAACCTTAACCTATTCTCAATTCCCAAAAGCTATAACCTATAACCTAAATCTAAACTTATAACCTAAACCTAAACCTAAGCCTAAACCTAAACCTATAACCTTAACCTAAACCAAAACCTATAACCTATAACCTATAACCTATAACTTAAACTTACAACCTATAACCTAACATTAACCTAAACCTAAACCTAAACCTATAACCTAAACCTAAAACTAAAACCTAAATCTAAACCTAAAACCTAAATGTATTCGCAAATCCCTACACCTAAACCAACACCTAATCCTAATCTCAACTCCCTAACCTAAACCTAAACCTAAACTTGAAAACCCAAACCTAAACACAATCCCGAACCCGAAACCGATTTTCTAAACCTAAACCTTAACCTATTCTCAATTCCCTAAAGTTATAACCTATAACCTAAACCTAAACCTAACCTAAACCTATAACCTAAACCTAAACCTAAACCTATAACCTTAACCTAAACCAAAACCTATAACCTAAACCTTAACATATAACCTATAACCTATAATCAAACCTTAACCTAAACCTATAACCTAAACCTAAAACCTAAATGTATTCTCAAATCCCTAAACCTAAACCTATACCTAATCCTAATCTCAACTCCCTAACTTAAACCTAAACCTAAACTTGAAAACCCAAACTTAAACCCAATCCCGAACCCAAACCTGATTTCCTAAACCTAAACCTTAACCTATTCTTAATTCCCAAAAGCTATAACCTATAACATATAACCTATAACCTAAACCTAAAACTTAACCTAAACCTATAACCTAAACCTAAACCTTAACCTAAACCTAAACCTATAACCTTAACCTAAACCTAAACCTATAACCTTAACCTATAACCTAAAACTTAACCTATAACCTATAACCTATAACCTAAACTTATAACCTATAACCTAACATTAACCTAAACCTAAACCTAAACCTATAACCTAAACCTAAACCTAAACCTAAAACCTAAATGTATTCTCAAATCCCTAAACCTAAACCTACACCTAATCCTAATCTCAACTCCCTAACCTAAACCTAAACCTAAACTTGAAAACCCAAACCTCAACCCGATCCCGAACCCGAACCCGATTTCCTAAACCTAAACCTTAACCTATTCTCAATTCCCTAAAGCTATAACCTATAACCTAAACCTATAACCTAAACCTAAACCTATAACCTTAACTTAAATCTATAACCTAAACCTAAACATAAAACCTAAATGTATTCTCAAATCCCTAAACCTAAACCTATAACCTACAACATTAACATAAACTTATAACCTAAACCTATAACCTACAACATTAACCTAAACCTATACTTATGACCTAAACCTATTCTCACATTCCAAAACTATAACCTAAACCTAAACCTATAACCTAAACCTAAACCTTAACCTATAACCTAAACCTTAACCTATAACCTATAACCTATAACCTAAACTCAATTCCCTAAACCTTAACATATAACCTAACCTAAACCTAAACCTATAACCTACACTTATAACCTAAACCTAAACTTGTAACCATAACCTAAATGTAAAACCTAAACCTAAACCTAAAATGTAAATGCATTCTCAAATCCCTAAACCTAAACCTATAAACTACAACATTAACATAAACTTATAACCTATACCATATGATGAGACCATTCCTTGGGAAGTGGGTACTTGTGGCTACTGATGGTCCTCCTTGCGAAAATCGTCCAGACGTTTATTTTGGCCCTACAAACCATATGGTGAGACCATTCCTTTTGTGTCAATTTCATTCCTCTTTGAGTTTTATTAATTCATTAAGAAGATAAAGAAAATGGTGATACATAATGCACTTCTTTCACTTTGTTTTTCTTTCCTCCAATGGTCATTATGATTTATGAATGCCATGACTATTTGTAGGATGATGGAATATACGAAGCTGTTGCAAGAAGTGACTTTGTCATTACTAGAGTTGTATTTCGAGACAACTCTTCAAAGTACTACATAATGACCGTGGAAGTAATTTTAAAGAGGTCACTAAGAAATTGAAAGGAAAAGGAGTGGACTTGGATAATAATCGGTTTTTGATTCTTCAGGTGGGTGATGGCTGAAAAAGGCCTATTTACTTATGAAAAAAATATCATACCATCAAAATATATCTTCTCTTTCAATTCTTTATTATTGAAATTTCAAGGTGAAGTTGAGCAAATTTCTCTAATAAAGCCAAAGATTTGTATTTTCAGTATTATTGTAATTGTAATTGATTGAATGAAGGATTGTAATTGATTGTAATTGTAATTGAGTAAATGAAGGATTGTAATTGATTGTAATTGAATGAATGAATGATTGTAATTGATTGTAATGAAATGAATGAATGATTATGCAGGTGGTAATTGAATGAACAAATGTTTATATATATTTTTTAATATACGAAATAGCTATGGATATTAACCATACCCGGTAATCCGACAGCTGTAGCCATTATTAAATTTGGCATATTGTTACGGACTTTTAGCTACAAATAATATCCGTAGCTATTTATACTTATCGCTACAGATATAATTACTACGGATTATATCCGTAGCTGTTATAACCTATAGCTACGGATTAAATCCGTAGCTATAGGTTCCAGACCAATTGTTACGACACCTACAATTATGGTCGTGTTACGGAATATCTACAGACTAGAACTGTAGCCATATGTCTAAGGCTACGGATTTTATCCATAGCCTTTGCCCCTTTTTCTGGTAGTGATCGGATGCATCGAATGGGGTATTATTGGCCTACCATGTTCAAAGATGCTATAGATTATGTGAAGCGGTGTCACGAATGTCAGATTCACGTAGATGTTGTACACATTCCTCCAAAAGACCTACATCAGTCGGTCACCTCTTGGCCTTTCTCTGCCTGGGGACTTAACGTTATTGGTCCTATAAATCCACCTTCGTCCAAAGGAAAACAGTATATTTTGGCAGCAATATATTACTTCTCCAAATG
Source organism: Magnolia sinica (assembly GCF_029962835.1). Lineage (NCBI taxonomy): Eukaryota > Viridiplantae > Streptophyta > Magnoliopsida > Magnoliales > Magnoliaceae > Magnolia > Magnolia sinica. The sequence continues at coordinate 49,939,129 of NC_080573.1, read as the reverse complement.
GACAGAAGCGATTGCACTGCACAATGTCAAAGAGAAAGATGTGGTCAATTTCATCAGACACGCAATAATATACTGCCATGGTATTCCGAAGAAAATTGTCATAGATAATGACACTCTTTTAAAAAACAGAGGCATGGAAAAGCTATGTCAGAAATTCAGCATTCATCATTCATTTTCAACCCTTTACTATCCACCGGCCAATGGATTAGTAGAGGCGTTTAATAAAACAATAGTCAAGCTACTGAAGAAAACAATGACAGGAAATAAGTGTGATTGGGACGAAAGGTTGCAAGAAGCATTTGGGCATACAGAACTACCCACCGGATAACAGCAAGAGCAACACTGTATTCTCTGGTTTATGGTGTAGAAGCAGTGATCTCGATTAAAATACAAGTAGCGTCCCTTAGAGTGGCAGTACATCAGTCAATCATAGATGATGAAAATACAAAAATAAGGCTGAAGGAGTTGGATTTGCTCGATGAGAAATGCCTGGTAGCCCAACAGCAATTGCAATTGTATCAGGTAAGGATATTGGCCGTCTTTGATAAACGAGTCAAGTATCGCTCTTTCAAAAAAGGGGATATAGTACTGATGTTGAAAAGACCGATAATGGTCACCTATAGAACATGGAGCAAATTCGAGCCTAAATAGGATGTGCCATACATAATAAAAGAAGTATACTCCAATGGAGTGTACAGAGTTATAGATCAAGATGGACAAGGTATTAGTATACTGATCAATGCTCGCTTCATCAAAAGATATCGTCCCTGAAGATACTACTGATTTTTTATCCTGAATATTATCAGAATAATGCTTCTAAATCAAAAGGGGGCAGGAATAAACAAGGTTATGGTTATGTACAGTCAAATGAATGAATAAAGAAAAAATTTGCGAGCACATTAAGACTATGTATCAACAAGTGTTACAAAAGGAAAGTAACCATTGTTATCATCATTAAGCGAGCTCTACAAAATTTTATCGAAATTGGTATCATTACCAAGCTGATATATTGTAAACAACACATATGAATATCATTGAAGATATTAGTAGAAGTGGTGATGTATCAATCTCAATCAGAGATATCTATCGTTCTCGCAACAACGATAGCCATCTATCATTATCCTTTAAGGCAGCCTAGCCAAGCCCTAAAAAAAATAAAATGACCAACTACGCATAAGACCAATCATTTTCACCATTCGGGGAGCAGTGAGAAGCCAGTGGCCCTAAAAAGCCCGTGAAGGCCATCATATGCATACCCATGCGGGCAGCGGACGGAGCTAGCAACTAAAAGCCTTAAAAAGCCAAAAAGTCCTCAAAGGCCAGTCAGGTGTGAGACCAATGCCATCTATATAACTTTCTGACAGCGTCACGGGGAACGGATGAAAATGCCCTCCCGTGAATGGGTCCGACCTTGCAAGTGAAGAAAACGCGGGCTGTAGTGTGAGCTCCTTGGCCATATCCATAGATAAGTCAACCATGCGTAAGACCCCCCAAATTTTAAACTTGATTTCAGTATTAACTCATGAGGAAGGGCCTAAACCTACTCATTGATGGACTGATGGCCTTAGATTTGGTACCCCAAAGGTCGCCTTGTGCGCCCCGTGAACAATAGAGAGTTACTGTGGCCAACCCTATGCGTAAATTCAACCGAGTTCATGGCCCCGATAGGTTCACTAGGCCCCTCTGATGGATCGCGGCTTGTGAACTCACCAGGCTATGAGAAGTCCAGTGAACTCTTAAGAGTTACAGAGACATCATGTGAGACCCGACTCCACTACTTAAGAGTCTAAAAAATTGCATGGCTCCACTACTCAAGAGGATAAACTGTGTGTGATTATCTGACTAAACTAAAACTTAGCACTGCCAATTAAGACAGAAATCATATAGAAAATCCCTTACTAACAAGTCATAAGAGAATATTTTAAAAAAAGAAAGGGAGAAGAAAGAAGAAAGAAGAGGCATAACACATCAATTAAAACATCGCATAAACAAGACAAGAGCACCATTATCAAGAATATCATGAAATACTTGTATAATTTGCAATACTAAAAAGTACTTGTAGTTACAAAAGAGACAATATTAAAGTTTTACATCTCATAGTTCTCTTATAATGCCTAATGCTGCTAAGTATTGCTGCAAATTTTTTTGAAGATTAACTTGAGCAGCCGCATGTTCCAGTTTGGCATTTGAAATCATTCTGGTAGGATCCGGGATACCAGCTAACTTTTCTTCCAAGGAAGCAATTGGTTCTTCATTCTTGGACCAATTCAGATCTTTCAGCGTCCACAGAATGAAGACTACATTACATCTTTTCCTATACTCTTTCAATGTTTAGATCCTCCTTCAGACCTTGCTTCTCCAACTAAGCGATTTCTTGCTTTAAAAGAGTAATATGATTCTGAATAGTCGTCTTGTTATTAGCAAAAGTCTTCAGTTTCTCTCGCAAAGATAGTTGTTCTTGGTCGTGACGAGAGACAATGGGAGCAATTTGAGAAACCTTCTCTTTAGAGTATGCAAGCTGCTTCCTGTACTCCAAAATTTTGGGCGGGACAATCCTAGTTTCAACTGATGATAGAATAGTTATTGAATTAGGGAATCTTAGGAGAGCATCGTGTATGGAAGAAACATTGACTTTAGCCATCCGTGTAGCATTGTCCAAAACATCTAAAGCAACAGCCAGATCTGACCATTGATCAGGATCTTTAAAAATCTCGATAATAGCCAATATAGAATTCCTGATCAATGCCAATTTATATGCAGAAATCTTTTCAAGGGATAACAGATTTGATGAAGTCTCAATAGAACCAGAACTTGCCGCGCCACTTTGAGGTAAGTTCCCTATTAAGAAATAAGAAATATAAAGTTATGGTAAAACTGTAAGTGCAGATAATATGGAAAGTGTGAATAAAGAAAAGGATATACCTTCTACTGGTACCGGAACAGTGAGAGGTTGCGTCTCTCTAATAAGAGGGGGATTAGGTTCCACCATCTTAGCAAAAGATGGAGCCCTAGCTTCGGTACTTGAATCAATGGTGGTGGGAGTTGGTAGATTAGTTGATTCCACCGGAAAAGCAATTTCACATGTCACTACCTGTGGAGGCATCGAGAATCTTAGTGAAGCCACTGGTACGACGAGAGGTAAATCTATGGGAGAAGTACTATCTACCTCCGTATTGATAACATGATCACCTGAAATAAAATACGTAAGAGAAGAAAGGAGAAAAGAATGAAAGTAAATAAATAAAAATATATATAGCGAGATTGTCTTACATGGCGAATAACCATATTCCCCGTAGTTTAGGGGTTCATCTTCTTCTTCCCCCGCTATAGGTGAAGTCTTTGCAGGAATAGCTTCAGAGGTCAGGAGAATATGTCCTTCACCAATAGGAACATCTTCTGCAATGACATCTTCTTCACCGCTAATATCAACTTCCCCCTCCTCATAGTCATCGTCCTGATTCTTTTCTTCCACCTCATATTCATCAGAAACAGTATTTCCAAACGAAGAAGCTAAACCTTCACTTTCTGAATCTCCTTCACTAGATTCTTCAATAACAACCTATTTCCCTTTAGAAAGAAGAGAATGGTTGCTTTCTAGTTGAGGATTTGCATTGGCTAAGACCGGAGAAGCAGAAGCAATGGTCCCTTCTTGGGGAGGAGCTTGGGCACACGTTCTAGATCGTGTCATTAGCTAAGAAGGACTAGGATGGACAGTCATGGGGGTAGGAGAAGAGGTTGACTGATGTTGAAGATGAGTAGAAGAGATTGGCTGGTCTTAAAGATTGGCAACGCTCTCTGGCATGGGGGAAGTAGCCTCTGTGGCTTCCTCTCTTCTTGAATGGTAAAGAGGAACTTTTTTGAATTTGCAAATGACACCGTAAGCTATCCACCCTTCAAGGGTATTGTCAGGCTTCTTCTCATGGATAGGTTCATCTACGGATATTTTAACGCAATGATGACTAGCAAAAGGAGCATGACTGGTCTCCGTTATGAAGCCTACTCCCTCTTCAATTGTGTGACCCCTAAGTTTGGGTGGTGGAAGCCAAATGGGCTTAGCTACTAGCAGACCTTTCCATACTAGATATGACTGGTGAACCCACCATCTCATGTGGTTATATGAATCCCGAGGAATATGGTCGCAGCCCGAGATGATGAAAGAAGAATTAGTTCGGTCTAACAGTTGCTTCCAGACCATCGCCCAATTAAATGGGCCAGTGCCATAACTCCGTATTCTTTGAGTTACAAGTCCACAGTCTTCGAGAACTGCCTGATTGAAGCTGAATTAACAAGCGAAACGACTATGATAGTACAATTCTCTCTAAAATTATGTTCCCTCCCTTAACGGGAGACTGCACGATCTAATCAATAGAAAGAATGCCCTTCTCCCGTAGTGAGTGATTTTGTGTCCAACTTGTCTATGTCCTTTGTGTAGCGAGGTAGACAGAAATGAAAATAATTAATCTTGCCGTCGGAGGAGATGGCATCTTTCGCCCAGTCATAGGACCTCTTCGCTATGGCTCTCTTTTGAAAGAACCAAAGAGGAATCTAAGAAGGATGAACGTAAGCTTTCTCTGGCACTTCGAAGGTCTAAGGGAAATAGATGCCAAGCCAGCCGAGGAAGTAATGCCATGGCATATAGGTAGAAGCAAAGCCAACGGAGGGACTTTTTACATGAGAATAAATCTCTCCAAAACCTCTATAAATTGAGCACAGAGTAGGAGGAGCAAGGGAGTATTTGACCCCTTCGGCCATAGCACCGGCTACTACAAATAGTGAGGGGCGAATGGATCTGCTGACTTAGAGCTAGGAAAGACCACTATGCTCAGCCAGTAAGTGATAAATTGTGGGAAGCCAAGAGGCCCCTTGTTATGAACTCTTCAGGACTCCAAGTGAGGCGACGGTCGCTAAAACACTGCTAGAGCGTCTCGTAAAAACAAGTTGGGTATAAGCTGTGAGGATCGTAAGATGGGGTGAGGAAGATCATAGAGTGAATGTCATCAATTTGTTGTTTCAGTGTCGTTAGCTGAAGAATGCCTTCTAGTAGTCTTGGTTCTCCAAATGACCAAAACTCTGTATAGGCTAGTCTTTCCCCATCCAGATGATCCCTAGGCTCATAATTCAGCATGGAATGGTGATGATGGATGCTGACTGGAATCACCACGATACCTTGCTCGTAAGGGTTGTCAAATTTTATGACACCCTCGATCGCACGGACTGATTCCCAAGAATTATGTAATTTCTTCCAGTTGTGCTCCTTGATTTTCTCCTGAAATTCCTGAGCCTTGTTCTGAAGATTCTTCCTTGGTTGAGAGGGGGTGGAGTATCTTCCCTGACAGGAGGCTTCTGGCTGATGGTCTAATGATGCGTTGTTGTCTTCAGCCACTGCTCCCAGTCGTATTCACAACCATGCTTGGGAGGTCTTTCAAGATCCCCCATTGTAATGGCTCTATGGATAGGGGATGGTAGTGTGGTGATGCGTTCGGTAAAGTCAAAAGTAAGGAGCACTGGCTCCTTAATATAGATAGGGCGCATAACGGTCGTCTTAAAGCACTTGCGCGAAGGTTGGACAGGGTATGATGGAGATTTTGAGGCTTAAAAAGGTGCAGGGTTTGACAATTCCTGTTGAGAAGGATGTTTAGTGGGAGGATCGATAGGAATGTAAGTTCTTTTCGTGCGGGGCCATAGTGGAAAAATGCTAAAGTCTGGAAAATTGACTTTGGAAAATTAGCTAAGTCTAGACAGGGTCAGTTGCGCGGATCGTGCAACCGATATCCCGTTGCACAGACAACGCAATGTGATTCTGGCTTGTGCGAACGGGAAGCCGTTGCGTGGGTTGCGCAACTGATGTTCATTGCGTGGGGAAGAAAAAGTGAGACAGAGCTTCACTGCAAAGAATGGTAGTGAAGAAATGAGTTGGGACCGGCTATTTATAGAGAATGAGGTCGAGTATGGTGCTCGGGTGGCTGTTGCGAGGGTCGCGCAACGCGTTCAGGGATAAAAAAATTTAACATGGTTGATCTTAATTCTTTGATTCCAATAAACAAAGAAAAGGATTAAGGGGGCATCTATTGAGGTATGAAAATAATGAAGAAAGATTGAAAATGAGAAGATCAAAAGGGAGTTAAAAGAATAAGGAAGAAAGAAGCAAATTAAGTATCATGTATAGTAGTTGCGCGGGTTGCGCAATCAGTAATTGGTTACGCGGACCACGCAAACAACTTCGTTCATTAAACGGGCCACGCAATGGATTTCCTCTGTTGCGCGGACCGCGTAGTTGACTTCCTCGTTGCGCGGATCACGCAACCAAGATCAGAGGTAGATTGTTATGGACGATCAGATCTAATACAAGGTGGCCCCATGGCACAAGGATCGAAGGTTCGCACATGTGAAGGCCTATAAATACCCCACTCTCCCTCTCATTTGAGAGAGAAGAATTTTATAAGAGGAGCAGAGATCTGAAGGAAGACTGAAGGTGAGAAGGGGAAGCAGTCATTGGTTGTATGTGTCGTGCAACCAATAAAGTAGTTGCGTGGGCCGTGCAATCAACAACTTGTTGCGCGGGTTGCGCAACTAGGTCATTATATGATCAGTGACAAAAAGGGCCAAAGTGCTGCCGAAATCGTCCAATTCGATCTTCATTGCTCCAAGCTCTCCTTTTGCACAAAGACAAGGAGATGATTAAATCAGCACAACATTCCTCCTAAGGAGATGACCGAAGCACAAGTCGAAATACTGCCGAATTCGAGATTCGACATTCGAACTTTGTCAATTTCAATACATGCATTTCCAATGATCTATCTTAGAATCAAGGGATATTAGAGGATGTAAATGAATTCAGCACTATTAATACAATGATTGTTTTGCATATTCTTTCTTTGTTATGTTCTAATAATATAATTCCTCCCAAATCGAATGCATTTGTTTCTTGTTTGAAACACACACCTAGGGTTCAAGTGAGATCCCTACCATTAATCGGTAGGCCCCACTTATCCCATAGATCAAAACAAAGATATACCCTATCAATCACCCACCGATTGGCCTTTTTCTTGGTCCCTTGGCTTCCTTAGCTCTTATGCTCAACCTTTGATGGTGGAAGATGAAGATTGAAGGGTGGAGATGAGGATTTAGGGGTAAGGAGTGGGCCACACACTAGGCTTTCTCTCCTTAGAATTTTTCTCTCATGGAGGCTTGATATTTTGTGGAGAATGGGATGAGATGGAGTGATGTATGGGAGAGAGGAATGGTGTTGTAAGAAAGAGATGGGTGGAGAGAGAGAGAGAGTTGACTTTGGGAATAGGAGAGAGATGGGTAGGGTAAGGGTGTTGTAAAGGGAGTGATGGGATATGTACTTGACTTAAAGTGATTGATTAATGTGATGGGTTGTAGAGATTCTCTCGAAATTTACAACGCATGGCGTTTTTCTCGAAATAAACGCAGGCCCACAACTCCTGGCCTGGGTATCGCATCGGCGCGCGAGATGCGACGTTGGAACCATGGCCACGACTTGGTCACTAGGGTACAAGTTTTGAGTCGAGTCGACTCATATCTACGGGATGGGACTTAGGATCGCGCGCAAATGCTGTCTACAGATCGCAGGTTGTCAAAATTCGATCGAGAAGATTGCGGAAGCCTACGAAATGGTACGGTCTAGGACACGGGCCTTACAGATTTGCCTAAGTAAAATATAATTTATTTATTCATTGATATATGTTAAAAGTTCCAAGTGGTGGCCTACTCATATATTGTGCGTAGGGACCACTCAGCAGCCCAAAGTTGGTACAAAACCCAAAAATAATCAGACAATTCTTAGCAATGGGGTCTGTCACAACTTAGGGCCCACTTTTCAAACACTTGGGGATTATTCCTGATAAAAAGTTGGGACATCCTAGCTCATTGTTATAAGGATTAAACATCCCTCATAGTAGGACACTTAAACACAGAGTGTGAGGCCCACCACAAGGTGTCAAAGAGGCCTACATGTAATGCAGTTAGGCACTTGGACTAATTTCAGCAAATAGAAAGTGCAAATGAAATGAAATAGATCCAATGGCAAGTGGGGCGCACACATTGGCAAACTATATATAAGAGACACACAACAGTGCATGTGATTGGATGAACTAATAAAATATATAAATCATAAGTGGTCCCACACCTAAGTGGGTCAATAAGAGGATGAATGTTATGTACAATATATATTCAACATACACATTGCGTAGCACATAAAATATATTGATCAAATCTTTATGATCAGATTCTCTGTTGGAAAATCTGAACCAATGGAAGGTTTGTGAATACATCATTTAGGCTGTATATAGTTTTCCAACCATGCAGAGCATTAGATCCATCTGGACCATACATAACAATTCAAGGTTTATCCCTAGGGAAGTATTTTTCGGTTCAGAATTTTCTAAATTCTATCATAAAGGAATCTGACCACAAGGATCGTATACATGATTATACTATATCAATTAATTTAAGGAAAAAATATTAGATAGATTTGACCATTGAATCATGGATATAACCCATACAATATGTAGCTACAACAAACCCCCATATACATTTTCGTATAAGGCCAAAATCTCAATCATTCGAACTCTAATCGATGCATATTATACACCGTTAGAAAACTACTTTGATTTATTACAAAGCCAACGGAATATATATTTGTAACGCCCTGAATTTTTGCTATTTTTGATTGCCAAAAATTCTTTTTTTATATCACTAGCTGTAACATCCCGAATTTTCATGGCCAGAGTTTGTACTCGTGCCCGAGGAAACCAGGTGTTAATAATATATAAATTGGATGCTTTAGAAAATCGCACCTTATTTTTTCTTTTGGGTCACGTCCAAATACATTCATGAAGGTAACATTCACAAGAATAAAATCAACTGTATTGATTATATTTCATCAGAGTAAAAGAATAATTAAATGACCTCAAAATGGGAGGTTTATTATAACATTAGAGTTCATAGTGGAAGTATAAAACTAAATATTAAAACTATCTTCTTAGTCTTTCAAGATAATCTTCTATAGGGAAGTAGTCCTCTAAGTCTTCAATCTGTACGTCACCTACGTCATCTGTACGGTTGGGAGAGGGTTAATTCCCTACTCATAGTGATGGTTATCCTTTAAGATTAACAGCAATTCAAGAGATTCATAAAAGGTAAAGTAAGGGTCTGATACGTCCCGTGCTCCATTAACATGAGGGTATCAGCATGCGCAAACAACCTACATGAGATGCATGCCTAGCAAAGTATGTGGGGCGCATCATACTTAGTGATCATCACAATGTAGAATATGATTTATAGATAATCGGCTCGACCCACACTCTCACTATACGAATATTCATCGGCATGGCCAACTTTACCGTGGATTTACGTGAACTCTTCAAGGCGCACAACACATGAGCTAGGTGAATTACGTGCAACGATTTGTTCATGGAGCGACTATTTACGACATCCAATCTCGGGGTGATATGACACTGTCACGCCCCAAACCCGGAGATCAGATTCGTAAGAATCCCAATCACCGATCCGGTGCCGACAGCCTCCGTAGTACCCCATTCTCGGCTCCTAGCGTCTATACACCAGATTCCGATCCTCGGATCCTACAAGGAGGATTTTTTTTGGTACATTTATCTCGTAATAAGCATAACCATAAGTATACCCAAATCATAAAGGCAACATCAACAACACATATCCACTAATATAATCATTTGAGTACAATGCTGAAAGGAAAAATACATAAATCGAAAATCAAGCTCCAGAAGACCGCTGCACGCTCCAAGCTCAACAATGCTGCAACCTAACATCTCCTGCACGCATCTATCGTGCATAAGCTTATAGAAAGCTTAGAGGATGGTGTAAGTGTGTGTGTACAAGATAAGTGCCAAGTATTCAATATAATGCCATCATCATACAATACTGGAAATAATGGTGATCCATAAATCGTACAATATCAGAATAAATAGATATACGAACAAGATCATGAATTATCAGAGTAAGCAGAAATATTGATAAGTGCATAAATCATACAATATTAAAATACACAATACAAATCAATTATGCAAATGAAGAGTTGTAGAGAGTCAAATATCAAATGCAGAGGATGCAATGAAATATATATTCCTGATAAGTAAAATAGACAGCGTCAGCCATACCATATGTTGCGGATGTAATGCAACATGCAGTGCAAATGAAATGACCATGCTGGAGTGTGAAGTCGGGATAGTAGTACGTAGTATCACAGGCTATGGGGTCCATCACAATGGACTTCTATCCAAACTAGTCCCATACCTAATTTGGATAGTCAGACCCGATGTGGTAAACTCCTGATCTCAGGCTAGTCGAGCCCCTCAACCGAAATCCTTGCCATTGCGAAGGTACACGTAACAAATAGTTGCACACTACCAGCTTGAGTGGATAGTGAATGATGAATGAATGAATGAGTATGCAACTCCTACTCACTAAATCCACATATCAGTATGGTTCATCTCTTGGATCATCACCAGGGTTTAGTACACTCCAAATGGCACTGCCGCTCTCCCAGCCGCACAGTCCAAGTGAGCGTAAGAAACCTCACTATCCGCCTGGCCAATAGTCTGTCAATACCTATCTGGCACATCGATAGCGGACCCATTCATGAGCTGGTCAAACTCAGCCTAGTATTGCCCCCTACCCTCGGGCGGGTAAGGCCACACCCCCTCCTAACTGACTACGACACAGTGGGAGACGCGACGTCTTGGTATTCGGCACTCGGGCACTCATGCATCCACTTGGTCTCGACGTTGGGGCGTCTCCTGACCACGGAGGTTTAGAGATTTTCACCTAGGGACATCTATGACGCCCGTATGCTAGAACCAAACATTTTCGGTGTCCCATTTGGCCATCCACGATATGCCTGTGGAGGCTTCGGCCCTGATGTCGCTAGGGCGTACAGTAATCATAATGCGAGATGCATGAGTCATACAATCCAGTCATGCATCAATCCTGCGCATGCCGCATGCTCATGTGAGATAACCTCCGCCGATCAGGGAGTCTCATAACAGCTGGCACTATAGCATATGAAATGGTCAATCATGTCTCATAACAAACATGCAGATGATGCGTATGGGCAGGTATCATGATGCTATGCTATCACCTACTCATACTCGGTATTAATACCTGGCATCAACAATCAGCCTTCACAATATGGACATCTAACCAACATTGCCCTAAGGAAAGGCTCACATTGAGCTAAATACATAATGGGGCCACGGCATCACACAAAGGCCTAATATACAATACAGTGGGCCTTGCCCAAGGACCACGTATACACAACAGGTGGGCCCTGCTCATTGGCCTTAAATACATGACAAGTGGGCCCTACACCTGGGCCTCGAATACATCAAATGGGTCATGCATCATGGGCCTAATACACATCACAACGGGCCTTGCCCATAGGCCATGAATCATCACAATGGGCCCCAACTACGGTTTGCATATACATCACCATGGGCCACGACCCATGGTCCTCAGATACATCATAATGGGCTACGATTCATGGACCTCAATATACATTAAGTGGACCGTATTAATGGGTCTCATATACACGACAAGTGGGCCCTACACATGGGCCTCGAATATACAGTATGCGGGTCCTAAACATGGGTCTCATATACATCTAATGGGCCAACACCTTAGCCTTAAATACATCTCAATGGGTTGGGCCTTGCTCATTCCAAATGAGCCCATCAATGGACAACTTAGATAAAACACGTACATCACGTGGGGGCCACATGAATGAACAATGCGAACAACACATTACAAGGTGGGCCCTATCACATGGGCCTCAGAATACAAGGCAAGTGGGCCCTGTCATATGGGCCAAAATACAAACAGGTGGGCCTCGCACATGGGCCAAAAATACATCATGATGGGCCTCACAGCTAGGCCGCACCAATGGGTCTCAAGTGGGCTACAACAATGGGCCGCACTAATGGGCCTCATACACATCAAGTGAGCTGCATCAATGGGCAACATTAATATATCAAGGTGGGCCATAAAAACATCATATTGGGCCTCGACAAAGGCCAAAGATATATAACAGGTGGGCCCCGCACATGGGCCAAAAATACACCATATAGACGGCCATAAATATATCAAGGTGGGCCTCATGGACGGCCATAAATATACCAAAGTGGGCCTCATGGACGGCCATAAATATACCAAAGTGGGCCTCATCATATGGGCTGCACCAAAAAAAATCATTCAAGAGTTGTAGGTGTAACATGTGTATCACTGCACACATGGCCCTCGTACGATGATCAGCACTGTCCAAACATTATGGACGGTATGGATATGGAACGTATGACAAAGTGGGGTCCACAACACCGTCCAGACATGATCCATCACTGTCCAGCAATATCTAGATGGTGTGGATTAAACTATACATTATGGTGTAGTCACGTCAAAATGGATGGGCGGTGGATATACAAAACACACATGAAGGTGGGCCCCAGCTCTACACTCGTTGTCGTAAAATCATCAGCTATACAGTTGAGTGCGGTACACGAACCAACCTATTCACAACAGGTGGGTCCCATGTGGGTGTGACCCACAAAATATAATATTGTAATATATAATATTATATAGAAATGCATCTAGCGTCCATCGTCCAGAGATGGATGGACGGCCTGGACGTAGTATAAATACACGCAAGGTGGGCTCCACATGAATGGATGGTCTCGATCATCAGACCCCTATAGGAGTGAGGGTCGTTGGTCCACCGTTCAGGTGATGGACGGTATGGAGAAACATACACATCATGATAGACCCCTCCTACTGCTAGGTGGATGGCCAGACATGCATCCAGGTGAGTCCACGTCTCACAACACGGTGGAGTCCACACGTGTGTGTGGAATCCACGCTACTGGGTAGAAGGATTAAAACACATGTAGACCACCAGATACCATGTATGATATAAGCTATATTATTATATATATAATATATAAAACATATAATATAATACTATACATATTGTATATAATATATATTACCTATAATACATGCCAGTGCCGTCCAGGCCCTGGACGGCCTGGATGCAATGCATACTCCAGGTGGGACCCACCGTCCTTACTGTTGGACTGTGAGGTGTGCCATACGTACACGTCAAGTTGGGCCCACACCATCAGAATGGTCCAGATCTCACACATACTATCGTGTGGACCCGACGTGGTAGCTACCAGGATAGATGGACGGCATGGAGAAACATACACATCTGGGCCCTACTGCAGCAACCTTGCTGCTGGATGGTTGATGAACAGATTAACGGTGTGGGTATAAAACATATACATCAGTGGTGGAGTCCTCAAAACCTGCTGACTTTACAGCTACATGGGGCTGGCCCACCGTCCATTGGACAGATATTCTGGATAGTAAACAGATGGACAGTGCAAATGGGATTTATAGATTAGGTGGGTCCCACGAGGATGGGCCACCACAGATGAACGACATCGATAAAACACTCACATCAAGGTGCTCCAGCAGCACCGTCCTTCGCTGGACAGTATGGGAGCAACCCATACAACAGATAGGTGGGCTCCACCGATGGAGGGTACATGTAGAACACATGCACCATGGAAGGGCCCCACCGTCCCACACACAGATGGACGGTAGGGATACAACGTAACATCATGGTGGGGTCGTACCCTGCAGGCCAGACCTACCATGGTACTTTTATAATATAAAAATATTATATTATATTATAATATATATCATATTAACTATGTATGGGAGTGTCAGCGCTGTCAGCGCCCAACGTCCAGGAGACGCTGGATGGACGGCTGATGGTGGGCCCCACATGTATGGACTGGTTGGATGGAAAACATATACATGAAGGTGGGGGTCCACGTCCTACAACGGACGGGTGGTTAAGATGTAGCACATACATCTTGGAAGGGTCCACATGGGTGGACGGTGTGGGAAAGCCACTTACATCAGTGGGTCCCATGCAGGGCCCACCATAATGTTTATGTGCCATCCAAACCGTTGATAAGGTCACACAGACCCTGGATGAAGAGGAAAACAAATTTCATAATGATCCAAACTTCTGGGACACCCAAAAAGGGTTCCAATGGCAACCATTAGACCCCCACTGTTTTCTGTGATGTGGGCCACCTGAGTCCTAGATCAGTCTAATTTTTGGAGTGGATCCACTTCAGGCAGTGGCCCACCCGATGAACGGTGTGGATGTCAAATATACATCATGGTGGGGCCCACAGCAGGGGCCGTGGGTCCCTGCCTTCCGCCCGCCCGTGACGCGGCAGCATCCTGCTGCAGCAGCAGCAGGCGCTGGCTGATGTTTATATATTTTTTTTTTTTTGAAAAAAAAAAGAATTTTTTTAAGGTTTTTGGTACGTGGGGCCCAGATCAGATGAATCTAACCCATCCATTGCATTCCATGTCTCAAGACAGACCAAGCAAGTCCAATTTTCAATATGTCTTGGAGGTGTATAAAGATCAGAGTGCATTTCAACAGTGAAAACTATTGTTTTCTAAGCTATGGCCTGCCAGATAGTCGGATTGAATTCATTTTTCAACTCGACGCCTAAAATGACATGGGGAATATAATGGACGGCGTGGATTGGATTGAAACATCAATTTGGGGCCTGCAGGAGCGGTCCATCCAAAGTTGAAAAATCAAACTGACACTCTTATTTACTTATCAGTACCACTGCTAGTTCACGCTTCACCTTATGGCATCGTCCAACGTCCCTAGACGCTGGACGGTTGGATCACACATATATTTAAGGTGGGCCCCACTAAATATATGATATCAGGGTGAGCCACCAATGGTTGGATGGTGTGGATACTACACACATGACTGGTGGGTCCCCACGTCCAGCACCATCTTTCAAGGTGGGTCCACGTTCCAACACCAAAAGAGAAGGAGAGGGAGAAATAGAGAAAAGAAAGAAAGATTGATGGAAATAGGAGGGACCCCACAACTATGGGCCCCTCTATACAACACATATATCAAGATGGGTCCCACATATGTGGCCCTCAAATCACAAATCAAGTAATAAAATCACACACCTCGAGATTTCTTCTTCTTTCTTCCATCAACGCGTTCTATAGCTCCAAAGAACGTTATCCATCGGTTGAGATGAGGCTTTGATGGTAGAGATGAGAGGTAAGAAGGTGGGCCACACATGGCATTCTCTCATGGAGGTGGACGTTGGCTCTCATGGGTTGCTTGGAATGGAGTGAAATGAGAGAGAAGTGATGTAAGGGAGTGATGGGAGAGAGGGATGGTGAGGTGATGGGAATTAATGAGTTTGACTTATGGGGAAAAGGGAAGGGGGGTAGGGTAGGGTGATGTCACCCCTAGGGTGACATCATAGTAATTATGTTTCTAGGGAAATACAACAACAGGGATAGGTGGGTCCCGCGATCAAGCAATCAATGGCCGTGATAGTGCACAGGCCGGATCTCATAATCTGAGCGTCGCATTGACGCACGAGACGCGTCGTTGGAACCGTGGTGATGGTGCGGTCGCAATGACATAGGTCTCGACTTGAGTCGGCTCGGGTTTACAGGATATGATCCAAGAGCGTGCGCAAATGCTACCTACGCGTCGCGGGTTGTTGAAATTCGACTGGGAGGACCGCGAAAATTTACGGAACAGTATGGGCTAGGAGACAGGTCTTACAGACACTACATTTGTGAATTACACACATCAATTTGTGCACCACTACCCAAAAGCTCATGGAATTACATGAATCAAGAGGGTCTCCACCCAGAGCGCATTATGTTCATGATAGAATATTTAAATCACTAGTTGTAATATATCTTACACATCACTTGCACTTATAGAGATAAATTGAATCATAAAGAATATAACTGAATCTGAATCATGAAGAATATAAACTAAATTATGGAGGTTCTGGAATAACAAGACATATGCCCAAGCCATAAAGATAGATAGCACGAGGGCAACTCAAATAAGGAGATGAGTGGCAGGGCCAACTCAATAAATTGATAAGGCAAGGGCAAGCTTGTATCCATGGCTTCACATAAATTCAGAGAAATCACTTATAATTGACATAATGTCATAATTCCAACAGGGCCAATAATTGTAATGATAATAACTGAATCAATTGATAGGATAGTTCCTAGAAAAATATAAACATCAGAGGCAGGATGATTCACATCATTAAAGGTATGAAAAGGGCAGGATAATTCACATCTTTAACAGCATGAAAAGGCAGGATAAATATAAAAACTTAAATTAGTGTAAGCTTAAAGGATAAAACCCTCACCTCTAATTTTGGATCCCCTCGATTGTTCTTTGAATGCCGTAGGATTGAATTCTAACATAAATTTAAACAATTTGTGCAGTTAGATGGCTCCTATGGTTAAAATCAAGGACTAATACTTGCCCTAAGATTTAAGTTTAGAGTTATATTTATGGTAGTTATGAATTTCATGTGAGGGTTTTTGGTAGATAAGTGAATTATTTTAATTAGTAATTAACTTCAACCAATGAAACTCGGAATTCACATGCTAAGTCAACGCAGTCGGATTTAGCTAGGATGAGATAGATTTTGAACGGAAATTAACTGAGGATTGTTTAGGAAATACGTGGATGATCTACTAACCTCTGGGCGTTGGATTCAGCCTACGACGCACCCTTTCTCTTCTCTCTTCCTTTCCTTTGCCTTTCTTTCTTTCTATCTTTCCTCTCTTTCTTTCTTTCTTCTTTCTTGCTGCTACGTCCAGCAAAGAGCTGGACGTCGTTCTCTCTCTCTCTCTCTCTCTCTCTCTCTCTCTCACCATCGGCTGATAGAAGTGTATTTATAAGCAGGGGAGTTTTTGGAATCATCTTCGGATTCCCTTACGCAATTTTGCTTACGCAGTAGGGAAAACCGGAAGTGTTCCCTCACACAACTCTGATTATGCAGAGGCGTGTAACCGCAGCATGGTGTGCTCGAGCAGATAGGCTCTGTTTCAGTGGCAGTTCTTGCCGCAAGCATTCCCTTGTCCGATCGGTCTTCCTGGACGGTCTGGATTTGCTGACCGGTGATCTTGGGTTGGGGTTCCACGATCACAGAGGTCTGGGATTTATCTTGGTGGATAGCTGTGATGATTAGGAAGAGATTTCTCGCATATCTCCAGCGTGAAAAGGCTAGGAACTGGATCTTTCCGTTTTTGGAGAGATGGCCGCACGCTAGTGCTTTGTACACGAGGTCGTGCGCACATCCGTGTGCGTTTCCACGTGGGACTTTGGTGGTTTTGGTCGGATCTGGGGCCACATGTGATGGTCGGTCCGGATCTCCTTCTTGTCTCGTGGCGATGGGTCCCACGCAGTCACAAACTTCCTAGATTTTCGTTCTCCTTTTATGCTGCTTGCGAACGCACGCTGCTAGCGGACGCAGTTTCAGGAGGAGTTTGGCTGCCTTCTTGGTTTCGATTAGGAATGGAAAGTGTTGGGCTTCGGTCGGATTCGGCCTGAGAGCACTTTGGACGCTGTCCATTAGTATCGTAGTGCAGAGGCTCTTTTTCGGCCGGGATTCACGTGCAAATATGTAAATAGCCTCATGTGAAACTCCTAGGGTTGGGACGGAGGTGGCCCCTGAACCCAATGAACGGTTTGGATCATGTCCAGGAATGGTGATGGTGGGCCACAGTAGCTCCCAAAACGGGTGATGTCCGTCTGTTGCGGGCGAAAGTAGGAAACAGGGAGAGAGAGAGAGAGAGAGAGAGAGAGAGAGAGATCCCTTTCTTTCTCTGTAAGTTTCGGGTTAAACCTAGTTTGACTCGCCTTTGCATTTGGTGCACTGCCAGAGTGCGTGTGCTGCGTGCGCACACCACTTAAGGTGGGGTCCATAGTGGTGTTTCTGAGAAATCTACACTATCCATTCATTTTTCCATCTAACTTAAGGGGTTAAGTCCAAAATTGAAGCATATCCCAAGATCAGGTGGCCCCAAAATTAACTATTAATGGCTAATCTGTCCATCGAGTCACTATTAGGATGATCTAAGGGCTGAAATTTGACCTTTACAGTTAATTTAGGATCTCTAGGCATGGTATAAAATTTCACGTTAATCGGATAGTGGGAACTATGTGATCTAGAATTCAGGGTTTAGGTTAATGGCATTTTCGTAATTATTGCCGATACATGAGTTCTGAGAAATCCAATGGCTCCCCATTGTTACAGGCACATTTCTAATCAATTCTTACGACTTAACGTATACATAAATTATTATGGATAGGAAGTTATTCGTCATATCATTCATAGGAAAGTACTTACGTCAAATCACGTGATTGATGGTCTTGTCTTAAAATTGACGGTCAGACGGCTTAGTCTATTGCTTGGAAGTTATTATCAATAGTTAAATTCATGTCAAGGTATAGATGTAACGTAAGGATAGTGGGATTTATATTGTACGCGTGCATAGGTTATGCTAACTTCTTGGTAACGCTCGAGGACTTTCGATGCTCGAGTATCGAAAAGTTCGGGGCGTTACACTAGCCTGCGTTGTCACTTATTGATCTTTGATGTTTGGGGTGAACCTATACATGGGAGGTACTAGTAAAGAATCCGCTTAATCACTTAAACCTCAAGTTTAGTCTCGTGAATTGTTCATTTAGAGCCCAAATCTATCTGATCTATCACTGACTAATCAAGACAACCATAACTAAATTAAAGATCTACCCAAAGCCGAGTCAGTTATGATTCGGATCTTAATTAACGAACCACGTCAACCTATTTACTCATTTAGTCTACGAACCAATAGTTTAGAGTGATCATGACCAAATCATCATTTTTACTAATTTCGAGTAGACCACACTACGAACATAAATAATCCAGACCATAATCATTGTGCATAAGAAATCTCATTAGTTAATTCATTCTAGAAATGCTTTGATTATCCGAACAAGCTCTAAACCGTTCATTAGTGGGCTACTATTTTTGAAATTATAGAATAATGTCCGTCTCACTAGGCTTGACGTCCATCGCGGGTGGTAAACAAAGAAAGTGCCCAAAACTGCTCAACTTGGGCCAAAATCCAAGTGCTTGAAATGCGCGAATCCTCTAGGATAAAATTTGAAAACTTAAGTGAAATAGTCCTTCTGCTCTTTCACGAAGTTATGACTTTTCGACCATTAAATCGCAACCAAACTCGAGGCATGAATTAAGGATATTTCCCTACTCATATTTGTATAACTATGGCCCTGATCAATCACCGACGACTATCCATCGCAAGTAGGGCTCCCGCGGTCAATTGAGTCATCCATTTGCCACCAAATTCAGATAATCACTCATCCGGCGATGGGGTACCTGCCCCATGGCACAGATGGATCAGGGGGCCTCTGAAATATCCCTGTGGGCTAGGATTCAACCCACTAAGGGCATGCATGTTAGAAAAAGGGCCCCCAAGGCCATTTGGACACAAAATCTGAGACTATAAAAGCTCATAAATTTCTCTCTCACTCCCATACGAATTTTCACTTGCAAAGGAAGGGAGAGATATAAAGAGAAGGGGAGAAGGTGCAAGAGGGGGTAGATTGGAGCATTTGTCCCATCCTCGCTAGCCCGCGACCACATTGCATCGCTGGAGTCGCCCCGACGACCATTGGAGATAATGAACAAATCCCCTTTTTATGTTTGAGTATTGAAGGTTAAATGCATGGATCCTTACAAGTGAATCGTGTTAGTAGAAGGCATTGGTGAACCATTCCATGGAGTCCTAGACATATGAGAGAGTCCGAATTCGACGAATCAACCCAAGGTGCGGACCATTATCCTTAGGTGGTCATTTATCAAACCAATGCTAGAATTAATGATTTTCTATGAGAATTTTGTTGTGCATGTTATTTTTCAAGGGAAATAATAGTAGATATTCATTTTATTATGATTAAACTTGCTTAGAAGAGAAGTATTTAGCTCCAATCCATCTAATGTTTACCTTGTTTGACTTCCTTCTTATTATGAGAAATTTAAATACAACCCATCCCCAAACCTGAGGAAATTTGGGGGAATGTGTTGCATGCCTCCCATGCATATGAATTGAGATAATTGACTGCATAATTACCTGCATGCATGTCCAAATTTTCTGTAATTATGAATAGTATATGCTCCTCTTACAATATTATGTGAATTGGAACTCTTGCATGCTTACTTAGAACTCCCTTGCAACTTGACCTTTAGTGTTATCAAGCATATGAATCTATACTTATGCATGCTTAAATTTCCTACAACTAGAAGTAGATCGAATTATTCCTTTGTTATATTTAGAAATACAATCCCCCTTATTAGGTTGGCCAACAAACATTGAAGCCTGTAGCGGTAGCCCCATCGGTAGGGCTATTTAACGACCAATCTGACCCATTTAGTTCGAATATGGATAACTGACAGTAGTTGGACTACATGGAATGTTCGCTCCCAATGTTGTATATTCCGCAACTCGCCTGAACGGGGTAAATTGGATCACTAGCTAACCATGTGTATTGACTATGTATAGTTACTCCTGCTTGAATTCGAAGCGCCCCATACCTTTGAAAGGCCTACTAATAACCGTTACTGATTCGATCCCACAAAAA
The DNA here is from genome assembly GCF_029962835.1 of Magnolia sinica. Classification (NCBI taxonomy): domain Eukaryota; kingdom Viridiplantae; phylum Streptophyta; class Magnoliopsida; order Magnoliales; family Magnoliaceae; genus Magnolia; species Magnolia sinica. Next base: position 49,918,542 of record NC_080573.1, on the reverse strand, counting down.
CTCATGAGCCAGGCATAGTAGAATGAGACATCGTGTCCGAGCTGTCGGCCTACGCTGGGGTGACGAGCCTCCCCGTAGTAACCAGTGAGCAACCAAGTCTCGGGAGCCAGGTATGGTGGAATGAGACATTGTGTCTGTGCCATCGGCCTAAGCTGGGGTGACGAGCTTCCCCTTAGTAACCAGTGAGCACAGGAGGTGACAGGTTCTTGTTCGAACGACCCCCGTCAAATTATCCTACCGATGGTTCCATACCAGAGTACCGTTCGAATGACCCAGACATGAATGAAATTGGGTGACGAGCCCTTCCCTATGGTGATTTGGTGAGTGACAAGCCCGCATCTCGAAACTGAGTGACCATACTCGGTGTTTGGGTGACGACCCATACTGAGTTGATCCTCTTACCTTTGGGTATCATGCATTACCTTTGGAATTATTAATTTGTGTGACAGGTGGATGATATCTAAATTTGGATCAGAGATTGCAGGCTTAGAGCCGCTACGGCCGCCTTGGGCCAAGTAATCTGGATAAGGCCATTGATTAAATGGAGGTGTTTCAGATTTTTCAATCTTGTTAAATGAACAGACTTAATTAAAGACTTGGCTAATATGAATATTCATGGCATTGCATTAGCATAGGTTAGCGACTCGGCAGTTGAGGTCGCATGGAGGGAGTGTTGGGTATTGCAAACGTAAGATGATGTAACATACATATGCATTAAAAAGAGTAGCTATGAAATTTATGTTTGATGCTTTTCATTAACTGCACCTATGGAATTGATAACATGTGTAACTTATTGCTAATGGAATCTACTGAGTTTATCACTCTCTCACTTTGGGACGGTGTTTTAAAACACCAACTAGACACCTTCATAGATGTAGGTACTAGGAATCTGATGTGCTGGACGAGGCATCCATAGACTCGGAGGAGGAGCTCTCCTATTTCTAGCTCCTAGGTGGGCCACTGTAGTTGCCTTAGCACTACACCAAAATCCCTCTTTAGGAACGGTTAGAAACCGTTCCTAAACCATTCAGAACAATTTTCAACCGTGGCTAAATAGGATCTTGCAAAAAATTAGGGACAGTTTAAAACCGTTCCTAAAAGAGGGCATCACAAATAAACGGTTGAAAACCATCGCAAATTTTCAATTTCCACCCCAATTTCTAATTTTTGGGAACAGTATTTTTGCTGCTAGTAATGGGTCACTCCTGGAAATACGATAGAAGAAAGCAGAAAATAAATTAGGAGCGAGGAAACCGACACGTCATGCACATGGTCCGCATTGATTAGGCTCCCACATATCAGAACAATCAAATATATGCAGCATAAAATCAAGTGTATCTAACAAAAATAGTTGTTCTTACAATTAAAAAAAGTGGACCAGAGGGCAAAAAATAACATAATCAAAGAATGCAAGTAAATGGCTGACCTTGGTCTTACAAGTTCTTTGAGAAATCTACCACTTCATTTTGGTGTTACAGAGCTTCAACCAGCAACTCTTTTATGAGACGGTTCAACCCTAACAAATTAAGCAAAAGGGATACATATAAGTTATACCATATTGAAAATTAAAAGAGTAATTCTAGTAGTAAAGAGTCGAGCCCTTGAAAATGGAAAATTAAACTTTTCCTAATTGAGATAAAAAGGAACTAAAGATTATCAAGTTCTGGATACTAGGGAAGTTAAGAAGAAGAAGAAGAAGAAGAAGATAATGACAGTTCTGGAAAATATATAATGAGATGCCCATCCATTCAGTTGCTGGAGGAGGTTCTGCAGTCATGGATCAACCTTCTCTAGTCATGGCATATCATGTCACAATATGGGGAAAAGAATGTAAACCAAATAGCAGGTGTCGAAAAATAAAAAGATAAAAGATTAAAATTAAAAAAAAATAAAAAAAATTTAAAAGAAGAAGAAGAAGAAGAAGAAGGAGATGGCAAAGCAAATATTTCATAATTCCATTAATTTTTTGAAGTGCTATGAGGCATTGTGAAAAGCAAGGAACTGCAACAAAAAGAAAAAGAGGAAGGTATGGAAAAGATACATTTACAAGTGGAGACTGCAAGCTTTACAAACACGCTACTCGTCAACATCCACATAGGGACTAACAGAGCCTGCTATCAGAAATATAAACTTAAATTATCAAGATTTATTTTTCATGAATTATAGTGGTAAATAAATAAATAAAAAAACATTCTTAATTCAAATGCACCAACGGCCAAATTCAATGGATGCCCAATGCCTTTAGGGTAAGTGAACCGTCTGATCTGCTTCTACATAGTCAAAAGATTGGAGGATGATATCGGCCAGGGATTTTTATGGTTGTGGGAAGTGATTTGATACTCTGGCTGAGTGTGATGGTTAATGCTCAAGGCACTGTAATTGTAGAGGTGGCATATAGCAACTCACCATAAACGGAACATCCTTCAAAATCTAGACTTACTTAACTATCCTACTATTTAATTAATAAAAATTCCTATGTTCAATTACACCATTGGCAATTGTCATCTTTATGGTTCATTAAATATTCACCAATCAGTCAATTAAAAATTCAAATCATAAAGGAAGCATGCATTAATTAATCAAAATGTCCAAGGCATGTGGCCCACTATAGATAGACCATCGCGGAAAATTCAGATTTATTTAACTATTTTACCTCTCCATTATTAAGCATTTGGATGTTCAATTTAGACCATTGACGGTTTTCATTCTCACCATTCATTGATTAAAATGGATGGTTAAGAAATAAGATACAACAACAATCCACATTGAATGGAGAAAAAGGTGAAAGTTTGAAGTGTTAGGAGGCCAGATCCAATATAAAGCTTTCTATATTCATATTAATGTACAAAATGCATCTAATTGAATCTAAGTCATCTAAGAACATTTAAAGTGTATTTACATAGGGACTTAGGTTCACATCGTGTATTTAGAAGCAGTAAAATGCACTTATATGGACATGAATGCATGTAGATAGGGATTTTTTATTTTTTTATTTTAATGTTAACTTCAACATACAAAGCTTTGTATTGGATATAGGCTCTATACAAACATATGGATCAGTCCAACTGGACCTACACTTCTGCAGACTTTGGATATAGGCTCTATATTCTCAGCTGCAATCCATTTATGCCTTTCAAGTAATTTATCTACCTTCAGGGAGCAATCTTTCCTCCAGGAACGCATGCTCTTGAATGTCTACATCAGCAAGTCAGGGAGTCATACCACTGTCTTGCTGCTGCCTTGAAACTATGAAGGCAGCTCCAATTCCTACCAAAAATAAAATAAAAAGAAAAAGAAAAAAAAATAACTTCAAAAATAAAAGCTAGATCTTTGAAAATTAATTCCTGCCAAAAGAATGGAATTGATGGAATCTGGTGAAACCTTCTTGTTTTTTAGCAACTTCCTCATTGATGACATGAACATCCCCTGCCAAGTTGTAATTTGGGGTTGGAATCATTTTATTTATCCATCCATTGATAGCCACCAACTGAATGGTTGGAATCATTCTGTCAGATTGGTATTTGGGGTATGCTCCATTCCCAATTGGGCCAATCTGTATTGATGCAATATTGCCAAGAATGTATCCATACTTAATTGACTATTCAAGTATACACAGTAATCTGTGGAGGAAAAATAAGCAGTTCTAATAACTGCAAGGTCACCCACCTGTCTAATGATGTCATTGAGACCGGGACAGAGCCCTCCACAAGTAACAATTCCAGCTTATACTTCTTCAGGCTCAAAGTATATTTGCTTACGTGGTCCAGCACGGTGGACCCTAGTGTAAGATGAGAATCACTAATCAATAGCAGAGCAGAACATAAGACTAACCAAAACAATATATGATATCATAAATTTCAGTGAGAATGCTCCACCATTCTACCTAATCAAAACAAAAGGGCAGTTCACTACACGTTGTATGGTGCTAAACCATTCACAGAAAGCATAGTTTAAAAGCCCGAAAACTCGACTCCATTTGATGTTCATTCGGGTCAGATCAACTCAGTATTTAATTATTATAAACTATTATATTCATAATTATAAATAATATTTTAAATAGAGTTTAATATAACTATTATAAAATAAGAAATCTAACAACATTAAAGGGTGTTATCTATCTGTCACAGTGGTCATGAGTTCAATTTTCGTCCCCTGTGTATTTTTAGTTTCCAATAACCTCCACAGCCGAGTGACTCAGCTCGAAACCTCACCTAACTGAGTTGGCTCAGCTAAGTTACCGGTCAAGTCAGCGAGTCTTAGAACTATGATGGGTTGATAGTTTCATAATTTTCCAAGATAAGGTCATTAGCAAATTCTGTAAAAACCAAAGACGATCATTTTGCATTAAAAAAACGAGACTATTTATATTGGTAATTAGTTACTGAACAAAAAGATAATTACAAAGCGATGCTAACAGAACTGGCGGGTGATTGCTTAAGACACCAATATGAAGCTAAAGGACAGTGTCATGAGGCGAAAAAAGAACAATACCATTGCTCCACCCAGCTGCAATCAGGATCGATGCACTCAGCTCCAGCAGAAGTTGGAGAAGAGAACTTTATAACCTGATGCAGACATGTGCTTAGACATTTTTGATACATTCAACTCGAAGCTATTTTTTTCAAATAGATGTTTCCTCTACTCACAGCATGTTCAATGCACTTATCAGATACCCCAACGCTAATAAGGTTTATGTAGAGCTTTTAAATTGGGATAAGATTGCATGGAGTTGAATTTGCATATCCGAAAGTAGAAGAAAGTTGTTAGAATATGGGCAAGAAAAACCACTAGGGGTCAACCCCATGTAAATAGCTTACTAAGAGATTAGAGGTCTTAGAATCCACGTACGTTGGAGTCTTGGATGCTGATAAGTGTATAGTTACTGGAGACACAGTTACACAGTGGCAAACATGATGGCTTTTATTCGGATTCACGGCATCCACACATTCTTTTCTGTTTTTGATAGGTAAGCACACACAAGTGTGGCTCTCAATTAGCCGGGCCTAAGCTTAAAATCTAAGCTTTCTTATTGATCAAGCCAGGCATAAGCTGTGTATAGGAGCCCATCAGCTCGGCCTTATTAGAATTGGAGGGCATTTTTGTTATACATCATGCATGAGAATGAAAAAGAATATATAAAAGAAGTGGGAGATCCATAGAGGTTTATGGATATATAAAAGAAGTGAAATGCCCAATTGTACTTGGATATCCTATACTCTAACATAAACCATCTGGAATAGTCTAACTATGATGTTCACAGCAAGGTCCCAAAGAAGTATCAGGTCGATGCTTTTAGGACAGTTGTTTATTTGATTAACAGAGTACCATCAGTCAAACTAGGAATGAAGTCTCCATATGGGTTGATGTTCAATAAATTGCCAGATTATTCAGCCCTAAGGGTATCTGGATCTCAGTGTTTCCCTCTCCTTCGGTCGCAGACAATAAATAAATTCAGTCTCCAATCTCTGCCCTATGCTTTTTTAGGATATTGTATACAACATAAGGATCACATATTCCTTTATCACTTCATAGTCTGTGTACATCTCTAGGCATGTGATCTGCAGGAGCCTCAAATGTGCAACATTGTCCATTTGCATATAAGCCATATGTGACACAAGATCGCTCCCTATTCCAATGCATTTGACAAACAACATACAACTCCCTATTCCAACGCATTTGACAAACAACATACAGGACAGTAGAATAGCTATTCCTGTTATCATCATCGTCATCATCCAAGCCTTACCCCAACTAGTCCAAGATCATTTGCTATTTAGGATGTTTGACAAACAACATACAAGACAGTAGAATAGCTATTCCTGTTATCATCATCCTCATCATCCAAGCCTTACCCCAACTACTTGGGGTCAGCGACACAAATCCTGTTCTGCCATTCCACTTTGTCGGGGACCATATCCTCAATTAATTTTGTGACATCTTATGATGTTAAAATTTTAGAATCACACTTTGACATCTTATGATGTGATTTTCCAGATCAAGAATGTGGCAGCATTGCAGCATCCATGATTGTGTGAGTTGTATGTGTGCGTGGTGCCTGCCAAATCCGTTTTTGAGTCCCTGATCCTCTCATTACCATCCATGCAATTTAGCCACTAGAACCGCAAACATTGACTATTTAATGGATTTGGACGCAACATCAAAGATACCTGGAACACGTGTACGTGGAAAGTGCACCAAAAGAGTTTCAAGATCGGTACTTATTTAGTCGGCTTAGAACTTCTTTTCTCCTGCCTTCCAATTCCTCCTTCATATCAGAAAGAGACTCGAACTGAGGAGCATACGAAACCTGTAGTTGATTCCCGAGAAAAATAAATTCATCTAATTTCCTCTTTGCAAACCTGCAAAAAACAGGCCACATACTCAAATACACCATGCTGTGGCCCTACATTCACAGTTGAATACTCTAATGGCCACATAATGGAAATTATGAAATACAAATCTAATGCTTTTCATGGATGCATCCTGTTTTTCCATTTCTAGTATTGATCCACACACTATATGGGTAATTACCATTCTCATTCTATATGGGCATGAAAGCATGGATTGACCACAAAATCCAAACATCTTGTCTCTTCAATGAGTTATCTATGAATGATGAAAATAACAATACTGCCTCGAAAAGGAACAGGTATATATAGTCCATATAGAAAATAATCATATAAAAAGGACAAACAAATAAATACCAGTAGAAGTAAACCTAAAAAATTTCTCCAGAGCTCGGAGTTGTCCTAGCCCCACACTCACCTTGCAAGTTTGTAGAACATCTAGATGAAGCATAAGGTGGCTTCTGCCCTATATAGAAAGTAGGAACGGTTTAAATTTACAAAAAAAATAAAAAATAAAAAATGTGACAATTGAACATACATATGGGGGACTGTGTTGTTAGTTGACTCACCTGGTTTTTGGATATGCTCGATGCACTCCTGACCTGAGGGGAGCTCATTCTAGACTAAGCGGGGCTACAAATGGTAAGGGAGACGTAATCAGCTCAATCTAGAGAAAGACTCTGAGGTTATGATAGGCTGGCTCCTCTCATTTTTGTCGCAAAGGTCCTGCCCGAATTGTATTTCCTATGTATAGTTGCCTCAGAGATTGAATATATAAACGAATTTTGGGAAAAAAAATATCGATCTATCAAAACTTTTTCATTTTTCAAAGATAACAACTAAAGAAATCATGGTTTTTTGGCTGCAAAATATGATTTTTTGAGGTCCTATTCAAAATTTTCTTACCCAAAATTTGGGCATCCATGCAACCTCCTTCCTCCCATCATTCTCAACCTCCAAACCAAGCGTACCAGAATTGCCAGAGCTTTGTTGGAAAACAGAAAGTCCAAAGAGACCCAATGGGACTTTAAAGAAATGAGATTACTATTTTAAACAAGCCAATTTTAAAAATCTTGCACCCGAAGTAGAAGACAATTCAAGAGTTTGCGTCAGTGTGTAGAAGAACACCATGGGGTTGCATTTATAGACACTAACCTATGCACTTTACTCGTCAACTAAACTCAAAATTTCATCCAGTTCATTCGACTCGATTGGATTCCAGCAAGGACTCAAATTTTATACTGAATTCCAGCAAGTTTAGTTTACTCGTCAAGTGAACTCAATTCGTTCCACTTCTTTTTGTCAAATAACTGTTCAGTTTGTTGTTTGCAAATAGAAGGTTGAGATGAAAAATAAAGAAATGGACTACATTCAACTGAGCGAAGTCCCAAGATTGGTGGCTAGGGTCTTCCATTCTGCAAGGGGCGTGCTCCATCCTTGTTGGGCACAAGCTGCACACTGACCAGTGGTGTAGATTTAACAAACCATCGACCCATCATATCAAATTCCTCTTAGGAATTTCATCGAACACTCCACATGTACACCCAATCACTTCGCATTTTGCACAAAAATTCAACAGCCTGGTCTATACAAATGGGGCGCAAGAGATTATACATCAACGTGTTCTGCAGTGGCCAACTTTCTGTCCTGGCATAGGAATCCGATTCCTCATCAGATCCATCAATTCCTAAAGGGAATGAAAAAAAAAAAATCAATTTCAAATACCCGTACATGTGAAATCATCATTTCACAAACTTTTCTATATCAAGGAACTGGGTGCGGATGTTGACGGGGTTTTAACAGGGATGGGTTTGAAGTTTTAGAAGGAGATGGGAGGGAGATTGGGATTTTGACAGGGGCTGGGTGGGAGGCGTGCTTGGCGAGTTCGCCAGGGAGGACGAGATGAACGGACGTCTGGATCTCCCTTGACATGATGGGGGGTTTCTTGTTGTAGCAGGCCAGCCTTGAAGATTCTCCGGTCGATCCTCCTTCCTTTGAAGCCTCCTCTCTGCTTTTGGCTTCTTTTCTGCAGGAGCTTTCTTTGCCTTTTTCTCTTCCGTCGGCTTCTCTGCGGCGGGCTTCTTCTCGGCCTTGGGTGCCATTGGAGAGAAACTTAAGATACTGAATTTGAAGAAGGGTTTGGGAGACTAGAGGTGAGCGATTGGAATGAGAAGAAAAAGAAGAGAGATAACAGGTGCATGCGGACTTATAGCCAGTCCATTTCTAGCTGGCCCAGACGCGGTTTTGATTATGGAGGTTCGAGCGCAAGGATGCTAGGTGGGGCCCACCGAAAGTTTTGTGAGAAATCCACCCCGTCCATCCATTTTACGATCTTATTTTAGGATGCCGGACCAGAATGAGATGTATCCAACACTCAAGTTAGCCACATGAGAGGAAACGATGCCACTTAGTGAACACCATTCAAGTATTCTCATGGCTATAAAAGTTCTGAATTAGGCTCTTCTTTTTTTTTTAGTATTTTTACTTCACGCCATTGGGAATACCTTATAAATAGTTTGGATAGTATAAAAACATCAAGGTGAAGCCAAGAAAGGTTTCAACGGTGGAAATTTCTTTCTACAAAATTTCCTCTAGTGTGACCCATTTGAGTATTACATCCACCTCATTTTTGGTTTCACGCCCTAAAATGAGCTCGAAAAAGGGATGGACAGAATGGATTTCTCACATACATTGCTGTGGACCCCACCTAACATCCTTGTACAATAACTTCCTACTAAAGATTTGGCAGGATATGCGCTCCACGTGTAGGAATAGGTATGGTTGAAGACCGTTTCTAATTAGGAATGGCTTAAAACCATTCCTAAACCAAAAGTGGCTGTTCCTAATTAGCGATTTTAGTGTAGTGTAGGGCTAGCAATGGGGTCATAGGGTAGGGTTATTTTTGTATATTTTTGCACATTTGTATTTTTTAGAACTGTAAACTTTTCTCAGTTGTAGTCATGTACTTTGGATGGACATATTTCACTTGTCAACTGATTTACTTGCATTAAAATTTATGTTTATTTCAAGGTACATCGCATAGTATATTTTAATTTTACGAACTGCTCAAATGCTAGGTGAAGTGAATTGTAAAATCCCGTTTCCGCAAAGCATAAGTGGCACCTGGGAAATTCGAGAACCGAGTATCACTCGGTCCTCGAAAATTCGGGGTGTTACAATATTTCTATTAAGTTTAATAAAGGGACAAAAATGGGTCTATGTTTGATAAATCGGGACCATATGTGCGCTGCTAGACAACAACCAAGTAAATTTGATGCCACAAATGATTGGACTGTTAGATATTACGAAATTTGGCCCTGAGTTAGCTCATATTGTAGTTCATATCATTACCAAGTTTCAACTTACATCTTAGCATGATTGATTTTATACAACTTTTATAAGTTGTTGTCTAGATATAGAAACGAGATTACATGTGAAGGGTGTGGATATAATGTTCATCATGGTGAGCCATACTGACATGTGCCACCTTGTTGACCATCAGGCCAACCATACATGCAAATAGGGGCTTTACACCAGCGGACCTCACATACATCAATAAATTATTAAATGAATAAAGAGGAGGATGAGGATGATGGAAGGAGGGGTGTAGACACACCTCGAATGGATGGACGGCTGAATGATGATGAGTGGTCCACTCCCTCTAGGTTTGATGGTGGGCCATACATTGGCCCCACTCTCTCTTAAAATCTCAGAAATTTCTAAGTGTTCCAAAAGTATGAGTGTAAGAGTACTCCTATTCTTTTATAGAGAATGGGGTTGAGGTGGCAAGATGATGTGACAAATTTATGGGGTCTCATTGGTGCTAAAAGTGAGGTGGAAGGTGATGTATGCTATGGGTAGTTGATGGATAAGGTGGATGGTGCTAAGCATGCATTGGCCAAGGTGGAAGAAATCTAGGAATACATTGGCTAGTGGATGAATAAAGATTGTAGGTTGTAGGTGATGTATGGTGGATGATGGAGTGGAATGTTGTAATTGGTTGTTTCAAGTGATGTACCACAAAACAAGACATGCATTGGATACATGTGTAGGATAAGGTGGGACATGGGCCATGATTAGTTTCTAAGCCACGGGGAAAGGGCTAATAATGGATTTTTGGGTAGAACCAATTTTTATCTCATAGTGCGTTGTCTTATATGTGCTAGCTCTTCATTTGTCATGTAGTGATTGTTCTATCTTATGATAATTTTCATGTTCTAAAAAGTGGGCTTTAGGCCCACATGGGTTCAACTCCAATGGGCCTATCATAGTAAATGTTGCTTATGTTACAAGATACGTAGTTTGGGCACCCGCTCTTTAATAAGATATTACGGTGTATGACAGTTCCCGATAGGTTAAGTTGCAAATTATTATACAAAGTTGGTTAGAGATCTTTTATTTTATTTTATTTTTTGATAAATTTTGTTAATAATTGGTTGGATGATGAATGTATTTGTGAATTTGAATGAAAATAAATAACTTATAATATGTGTGTGCTATCAATGGAGAATACCTTGCTTAGGGGGACATGATATTCTTGTAGCTTATGGTATGGTGCCCCAATATTGGTTGTATGTTACTAGTATATAGTATATATTTAAGTTCCTATCTTTAGTAAATGAAGAGTTTCCTATATCCTTCCAACCACAAAAAATAAATTTTTTGCTCATCTTTCTTCAAAGGCTCTTTAACCCTATTGCTGGCTTGCCCACTTAAGACACCCACATTGCCCAATTTGATCACGACCTCTGAGAATTTCCATCGAAAAGCTTTCGGATTGTTTGTGAATCTCACTAACATGTTGTTTGTGACACTGGTGAATGCTAGTTCTTGGTCTAACTAAAGAACAACCCTTCTGTTGAGTATGGATGGTAGAATGAATTGTTTAGAAGGAATGGTGTCTTGGTCACTTGATTGATGAATACCTTCGGATCAGAGATTATGTTGAAAATTGGTGAGGTGGGAAACGTGCATTTCTTCTTTAAAGTATTGAGCGTGGCACTGTCCATATCAAGATCAAGGAATTTGGTGCCTTTGAAGCAGTATAAACGGTCACTGAAGAAGAAGCAGTGACAGAATCCAACATTGTGACCGCCTGAAATATAAATTGTCTGACTGCAATATTAGATCATTAGTGATTGAAACAACAACGTTCATATTGAAAAATAAGAGTGTAAAAGGGATAAATGGATGGTGATGATGATATTTTAAAGGTGAGTTTGTAAGTTCGATGGTGCAAATGCACCGTCTTGTAATTATGGTTGGTGAGAACATCTCCTCGGCCATATACATTGGATGTGTTCCATTGAAGAGCCCTTTCCTCCATTTCAACTACAAAGCATCTTCTTGTGAATTGGCTGCTTTCTCGACTTATTGGTTAAGCTCGATAATGCTTCTAAGTTCAGAGTCGGTAGAAACTGTAGACCAACAATCTTCGTGGTTGTAGGTGCGATGGAAGAAGGCCAAAAGTATTCAATGGCACTGCTGGTCCTTTGCTCACTGTATCGTGCTTTTGGAAATGTAGTAGCCCAACGTAAAAATCCATCTATTGGGGCTTCTTCGGCGTACTCTCCTTGGCATTATTTTACGACATAACTAGGAATTTATTTCCCATGAACATTTAATGAATTGGAAAGAGCACACATGCATCCACATCGGCTTCCACTTTGGTATTATAAAAAAATGGAGGATGATCAAGGAATCATACGCTTGGGTTGTAGCTAAAATAGAGAACACTAATTCTATTGACTTCTTTCAGTTCCCACTCACTAGCTTTCTTGAAGACACGGAGATTATCGATGACGATTTAACCTCCTCTAGCAAACATACATTTCTCATATGCATTAGATTTAGCACTCTCCCATTAAGAGAATGTAGTAAATTCTATCGTGAACCGTATTATTCAAGTAGATTCGCTCGCCAATTTGGTTTTAACCAAATGATACTAGAAATTGGTAGCATTGTTACAAGGACAATAAGGAGCTATGGCATTGGGTCATATAACTGGGCATTGTTGTGGAGGCAACTCCTGACTGTAAATACAGGATCACATTTCATGATTCCACGCTATAATAATCTAGTTCATACTTCATATTTCTAGATGCGTTGGTGGACTCATCAACACTTTCTAGTGCGTAGTTTTTGCCTAGTTGACTGCCATAAATGGATTCTCCCATCGTGAGTGAGGAATTATATGACGGATCAGGGATTAGGTTATATCGAAGAGAGAGACCATCTCTCTAGTCCTGGTCAAGTTTGCCTAAAGATTTCTTTAGAAGAACCTACTTGCGAGATAAAACCTATTGACATTCTTAAGGCGTGGATAGCATTCGACACTTTCCTGTATGATTCACATAAATCAAGAGGAAATCCAGATACATATTCTACGGTGCAATCATCATGACGAAGTCCTTCATCACTAACAATTAATCCGCATGTGCAATTTTGGTCCCCTCCACCATTACAGGTTCTTCGAGATGACTTTACTTTAGTGACAGGATCAAGGACATTAGAAAGAGATCATCATGCTCTTTAGAAACGTAAACGGGTGACAATTGAAGAGCCCTTTGAGGAAGAATCTTCTTAAGAAGGTAATAATGAAGAATTGTTTGCTCATGGCGGCCCTATTCCTGCATCTGTTCCCCTTGAGATGGAGGATCTGCCTATATCAGTTTTCACATCTTCTGCTCCTGCAGCAGGTATATATAGTATTTATTTTTTATTTTTTATTTTTGCAAATAATATTATTTCTTCTCTGCCTTTATATGTTTTCTACTTCTTCTTCTTCTTCTTCTTCTTCTTTTTTGCACTCAAATCGTTAAGTGGCCTGGCAAGCTCTAGTACGATGATCCTAGTATCAGATACACTTTTATTAAAAGAAATTCCTGAATATAAATTGATGATGGTCCAAAATGTTTTATCAGTTATAACTCGTATGTTTCAAGACCAAGGGCAATGACCTCTTCTTAATGATGCTTTATCAATTCTAGATAATTCTGCTCAGTTGGTTGGAATTAATAGTACACCACTTCATGACTCCTTGATTAATTTATGTGCTTCCTTGCGACAACTTGAATCAACTCGCAACGCAATCATTGATCCGGATATCGTTAACCATCAGAAAATATTGCTGCTTCTCAAAGATAAAATATCTAGAATTTTAGTGATCATTTCTAATTGTGATAAAGAGAATGATTCCCTTCAAGAGCAATTGAAGATTTCTGAGCAAAAGATAACAACTATTGATGAGAAAATGATTATTCTTAAAGCTCAAAACTAGGAAGAAGAATTGAAAATAAAGAAGATTAAAGATATTATCGTGGAGAATAGTAATATCACTAATTTCGAAAGGTTAGAGCTTTCTCTTAACAAAGCGTTTGTTCTTCATTGGAGTGAGAATTGGTGAACTCTCCTGATCAGGCTAAGCTTATTATTGATGATAAGCTCAATGCTGCTGTTGCTCAGATTCCATTTAAGCAGATTTTGCAAAAGTTTATGTCTGCCTTGGGCATTTTTTTGATATATAATTGCAGACATTTGTATTTTACTACGTACTTCTCGTAATTGAGAGATGTGATGTAGTGAGCATATATTTATGAATGGTAAGCTTCTTGTATGCAATTTCATACTTTAACTGCATATTCCAATTCCATAATTTGGAGACATATCATGGTATCATGGTAATGGCATAATTCTGTGTTTGTTAGCATGCACTACATAGTATTTTTTAATGGGTGGAACTATCTTAGAGTCTAGTTAGTATTCATAAGGCGCCACATACAGTTTAAGCTCTTGAGTAGTTGGAGTAATCACAAATTTTTAGGCTCTTGAGTAATTGGAGCATACTCAGTTTTTTAGGCTCTTGAGTAGTTGGAGTAGGTGAACTTATGCAAATGGTCTCTGTAACTCTTAATCGCTGAACCACCATAGCTCGAGGAGTTTACAAATCGCGACCCATCAGAGGGGCCCAGTGAAGCTACCTGGGCACTGTACTTGGTAGGTTTTACGCACGAGGTTGGTCGCAATAACTCTCTAGAGTTCACGGGGCTCACAAGGCTACGTGTTTGGATACCAAATCCAAGGCTGCCAGTCCATCGATGAGAGGGGAGCTCATCTAGAGGTCGACCCTTTCTCATGCGTTTCTATTGTAATGAAGCCAGGAACATGGGGGATCTTACGCATGGTTGGCCTATCTATGGATGAACCAAAGAGCTCACACTGCAGCCTACTTTTTCTTCGCCTGTATAAACTGACCCATTCATGGAGGGGCATTTTCTCCCACCCATCCCCATGGCGTTACCAGAGAATTATACAGATGGCATAAGTCTCATATATGGTTGGCCTTCATGGACTTTTGGCCGCTTGGGGCTTTTAACTACTGGCTCTCTTTGTTGCCTACATGGGTCTAAGCATGTGATTGCCTTCGCCAGCTTTTTAGGGCCATTGGCTTTCACTACTACCCGCATAATATTTGGTAAATTGACACCATAATATAGGTCTTACACATGGTTGGCCTGTTTTGGGTGCTCACCGCTTCCGTAAATGATAGATCTCCATCGCTGATAATATAGGGCTTATGCATGGTTGGCCTACTTGGGCTCTCACTGCCATCGTAAATGATAAATAGCCATTGCTGATAATATAGGTTTATGTGTGGTTGGCCTACTTGTGCGCTCATCGCTGTCGTAAATGATAAATCGCCATTGCTGATAATATAGGGCTTACCCGTGGTTGGCTACTTGGGTGCTCATCGCTGCCGTAAATGATAAATCGTCATTGTTGATAATATAGGGCTTACCTGTGGTTGGCTTACTTGGGCGCTCAATGCTGTCGTAAATGATAAATCGTTGTTGTTGATAATATAGGGCTTATGCATAGTTGGCCTACTTGGCCGCTCACCACTGCCGTAAATGATAAATCGCTAATATAATCAATCCGGTTTGGCGCAATCAGCGATGGTCAATATTGATTGATAATTGGCGACATCATTAATGAAAATAATAGGTGATGATATCCATTCGACGATTTTATTATTTTGACGATGGCCGGTGTTAATAATAGTTCGTTTCAGTGATAATGGGCAATGATCTATAATAATTTGTGATAATGGTGATAATTCGACGATGATTCGATAATCAACGATGCTTTGTTATGCATATAAGGGTGGTAAATCTCTCGGCGGTTTAAAAGTCATTTACTAACTGTTAATATTCATATCACCATTATTATCGCATATCTTTTGATAGTCGTTTTATCATCAATTATTAACTGAAAAGGCCCTTGTAGAGCTTTAGGAGTATGGAGCTTCAGGAAAAATAATATGTTCTTGAATCCGTTCTTTATTTGAAACAATATCTGGAGAATACACCTACTTTACAGCGAGCTCCTTGTAGTTATGGAGCTATACTTGTCTTGCCCCCTTTTGATTGGGACAGATTCTCTTGATAATCTTTTACAATTAAATCTCTTAAGGATGATATTTCTTAATGAATCGAGCGTTAATAGGTATTCTGATACCTTGTTGAAATGAAGAGCTAGCAATGTCCTAGAGGGGGGTGAATAGGACAAAGCTAAATAATTGAAATAAATGGGGAATATATAAAGATTACAAAAATCTCAATCACTTGAGTATTGAAACCTTGATTCCAAATAATTTGTAGGATAACCTTCACCTAAAATATTAGGCAGGACAATCTTATTTCACGAATGTCTTTAAAATCAATCTTTCAAACTAGCAAGAGTATATAAAAGGATTATAACATTCACCACAAGAATAAAATAATAAATAACATCTAATCAGCAAAAAAAATAAAGCATTTACCTACTATACTCCCAAAATTATTACTCTCGTAATTTTGGTTTTCACTATAAAAAGGTTTTCACAGGGTCACCTTAACAACCTGATACAATTCCTTATAATTTTGATGGGCTATCACAATAAAACCCCCTTTTGTGATTTTCACAGGCTATCACAAATAGAAACCCCTCTGAGATTTTTATAGGCTATCTCAGACAAAATCTCACTGAGATTTTCATACGCTATCTCAGAAAAACGTAAATAAGAAAATGGTAAATGTAGTTATCTTCAAATGTAGAAGACATGGCAGAAGCTCGAAGCAGAATGACTTCTTTCTTAAACGTTGATGTCGCAGTGTTCAATTAGATAGAAAGATTCTAGGGTTCTATGGATTTTAAAAATGGAAAACCCAAATACTACTTGATTCAATTCTCTTAAATTTTAAAGAAGAGTATAGTTTACCCTCTCAGAATAAGATTAAAATGATCTAGAGATAAATGAATTGAATAAGCTATAAAATAAATTATATAAATACCACACCGATAGCTTTGTCAAGGACTTGATCTTCTTTTTCTCTTGTAGAAGGATTATATTAATTTTTCATTGTAATCTAGAATGAGAGAAAGCCTTAATTTATAGGCAAAGAGGTTGAATCCTCGGCTAGCCTAAAACTGGCTTTGGCTGGCCGAAGTTCACCGGATGCAGTCCAATGTCTCTCGGATTGCACAGGATAAGATATATCCAAAATGTGGCTAGCCTGAGGAAAAATTTTGCTAGCCGAACATTACAATTCGGCTGGCTGAATTCCCGCAAAATCTAAAGTTTTGTACTGCTGGAATTTCACCCAAACTTTCTCGAGCTAGTCGAATTTCAAGCTTAGGCTAGCCAAACTAAAACTTAGGCTAACTAAATTTACAACAGAATTTGTTATTTTGGTTGGGCTTGAAGTTGGCCTAGCCGAACTAGAAGACGGCTGGCCGAATTCCATAACAAAAACACTTATAAAAACCCAAAATAGAGAATTTTTGAAAGCACCTATTCCTAAGGTCTTTCTAGGGTTATACCACCTGTGTTATAGCAAATATTTAAGTCACATTGTCTTAAAATTTGTCTAGAACTTTGACTTGAATACGAGCGACGATTTCTTTGAGAAGATATGCCGATTTTGTCTTGATCATAAGCTGATCTTGAGCTGATCTTAAGGCATGTAGAGTTGTTATGAATCCATACTTGAGAACTGATCTCGAACCGCTTTTATTTTATTAACTTTTTGTCCCGCTCCAAAATCGAAAACCAGGCTCACAAAATTCTTAATCATTGAATTCAGCGCTGACAGCCTCCATAGTATCCCATTCTAGGCTCCCGACACTCATATGCCAGATTCCGATCCTGGGATCCTACAAGGAGGATTTTTCAGTGTATTTTTTTGAACGATTAATCTGTTTAGGCGGTTACACATTTTATACATGGAATCAACGCATATCGAAGAGACGAACCTGTTCGACATGTCATACATGTGGGGCAACTCCGTCTCTCAGGAAGTCCCGAAAACAACCAGCCCATTAGCATATGTTATGGTCAATCACTCCTTATAACAAGCATGCAAATGATGCGTATGGGCATGAATCATGGTGTATGCCATGCATGATTATCAATCATAACAATGATCGGCGTCACACAATCACAATGGGCTGACACATCACAATGGGCCTCATCTAGTCACAATGGGCCTCATACAATTACAACAGGCCTTGCACAATGGGCCTCATACAATCACAATGGGCCTCATACCATCATAATGGGCCTCATACACTCACAATGGGCCTACAATTCACAATGATCCTACATATCACAATGGGCCTACTTATCACAACAGTCCTACATATCACAACGGGCCTACATAACACAACAGGCCTATATATCAAAGCCACAAGATGGGTTCTAAGTTTTGAGTAGAACTACAGGGTATGGTGGAAAGCATTATTTTCAATGAGGGCCCAATAAGGGGAAAATAGAAATGGGCTTAATAATGGGCTTTAGAGAGTTCGCAACATGGACATTTAACCATCATTGCTCCTAAAGTACAGCCCGCCTTAGATTCTAACTTACAATGGGGAATGAGCTTGACAATGGGCCCTAGGGAGTTTACAATGTGGACATTTAACCACCATTATCTCCTAGAATGTGGCCCGCTATAGAGACTATCTCACAATGGGGCCCATGGCCCTTAAACTAGCTAGAAAAATGGATGGGCATCATAAACATTATCATATACATCATGGTGGGATCAACATCATAATTGGGCCTTGCACAAAGTCTCATATATCACAAAGGGCCTCACATACATCACAATGAGTCTCATCACATCACAATGGGCCTCATCCCATAGGCCTCATATACATCACAATGGGCCTCATCACATAGGCCTTATATACATCACAATGGGCCTCATCCCATAGGTCTTATATACATTACAATGGGTCTCATCACAGGGGACTTGTATACATCGCAATGGGCCTCACCACATAGGCCTTATATACATCACAATGGGCCTCATATAAGGGCCTCACACACATCACATTGGGCCTCATCACATGGGCCTCATATACATCAAAGTGGGCCTCATACAAGGGCCTCACATACATCTCATTGGACCTCATCACATAGAAGGTAAGACCCATACAAGATAGCCCATACTAGATGGCCCACTTAAGTTTTTGAGCCCAATAACACCTGAGAGTTATTTTTCAGAGTTTAGATATTGCATGAAATGCTTTGGGAAGGTGGTGGAGCCCACTGACGTGGCCCCCCATAAATTTTACATCAAACAGATTTTTGTGCAATGTTGGTTCTGGGCCATTTTAGAGTCAGATTCATGATCACGTGGGGCCTACATATGGTGAAAGAGAATAACCACTTGGTAGCTCTATATATGGGCTTTACAAATTATAAGGCAAACCTCATTGGTTGGGTGAGTACAATTTATGGTGATGGCCCAAACATGGGTACTTGGAGAAACTGTGCAGGAAATATAGTGCAGAATTAGTTTTGGCCCAATTTTAAGTATATCCCATGATCACAAGGGACCACATTTCAGTGTGCTGTAAGGTGCCCTTGGTTGTCCTATATATGCACTTTAAAAATTATAAGTTGGGACCAACTGGCTGTGCACACGTAATATTTGGTATAGGGCCAATCATAGGCACTTTGATTTTCTGCACAAATTTTCTACACAACCATGCCTGACCACATTTTGGGATCCACTCCTTGATCATGTGGGGTCTAATTTGGCCCAATTAAAATATTATTTATCTATTCATTAGTGTATGTTAGAGGTTTCAAGTGGTGGCCTACTCAAACCTCCAGTGTGTGGTCCACTACAGAGGCCCAAAGTTGGTACAAAACACATAATCTGACAGTTTTCAGAAATGGAGTCTGTCACAACTTAGGCCCAATTTCCAAACACTTAGGGATCATTTCTGTCGTGCCCTAGACTCGGTGATCGAGCTCACAAGAATTTCGATTGCCGATTCCGGTGCCGATAGCTTCCGTAGTACCCCATTCTCGGCTCTTGGCACCCATACACCAGGTTCCGATCCTGGGATCCTATAAGGAGGATTTTTATAACATAAGTTTGGGTCAAAGAGCATTCCTAAGATTATAACATCATAACCACAAGTAATAACTACAGGAACACTATTCCAAAATCCACTAAGAATTTAAACTTTTACAAGATACACGACTCAAAAGGGAAATACAAGAATTATATAAGGGCAATCTCCAAAAGGTCTACGCACTACACCAAAATCGTCATTTAGGAACGGTTTTAAACCGTTCCTAAATGAGGTTCGCAGAAAAACAGGAACGGTTCAGAACCGTTTTAGGTACTGTATTAAATTTTAGAAATGGAATTTTAGGAACGGTTTTAAACCGTTCTTAATGTTGCCAACGGTCATATTTCAGGATGGAATTTTAGGAACAATTTCAAACCCTAATAAACACACGAAATTATGAAATTTAGGGTAAAGGGAAATAAATTAACAGAGGTTTATTGCATTCCATCAAAATAGAGATTAATCCAAAGAAAAACAACTATAGAGAAACAAAGACTATCCTTTGTGCATCCTATACTTTTAAGAGTTGTTCCACATCAGAAATTAATTTTCGTATCCAATTACTACAATCTTGAAATTTCCATTACGGAAAAATTTACAAAAGTAGGTGATAGGGTTTCTTCAATCTCTTTCCCATCAATCTTCACTCTGGATGCCTTTTGTTATACACACCCCAGCAACTTTACAGGATTCTCCCAACAAACGACAAACACTTGCTACAACTAGAATCCTGCAATTATAATAGCACAAATGTTTGGAGAGTGTGATCAAGCAAAAGGTTAAAGCATGAGACAAATGTACAAGAAAATCAATTTGGATTTATGCTAGGAAGGTCATATATGTGTGTGGATATGCTACCAAACTAAATTGCAATAGCTAGTCAAATAAAACAGAAATGGTCAAATTCTGTCTAAAGCATTCACATTAAGGGGCAGAGCACCATATTGCAATAGCAATACCTTTTAGGTTAGAAGGAACATAACTGCAACTTGAAGGCCACTTCCACATTGTAATATAAGGAAATATCATTACAATTGACTTCCTTCTCAGGTTCCGCTACAGCAGAACCATAGAGCACTATACAAATCACCAAAAATAGCAGGACTAGCCTGACCCTTGGGGCCATCACTGTTCAGATTTCAGATACAATTCACTAAAACAAATCACATATCCATTCCCACTTCCTTTGGGATAAGTCAGATTTTCCAGTCAAGAAAATAACCGGAAAACAAAATTTGTTCTTCTTCATCTACCCACCTCAGCCAGACACATTCACTTAAGCCTAGCCTTCATAAGCACATGAACAATAAAATCAGAGAATTAGAATTGTAGAAATTCATTATCTTCTAGATGTGGATCAACTAATTTTCAAAGTATATGATTATAATTTTAGTACCATGTTTCAAAAGCAATTTAAACTCTTAGTACTGATTGATCCAAGTAAACAAACATAAGAATTCAGCCATACTGCAGCCAACATGAAAATAATCCTTACCCCATGGATGAGTTTGCTCTTTGAAGCAACCTTCAATTTGAGAAAGGCTGGCTTCATGGTTTTCTTTCTCAGATATGGTTTGAGAATGTCCATCACTGGTATGAGCTTGCCTTCCACTCAATGAAAGAACATCCCCCAAAATTCCTTGGTTCGATGGACCTGGAAAGACATTTCAGACTAAAGCATCCATCTTAATGCACAAACACCAAACATAAGCCTGTCCTCATGGTGGCATTGGTAGAAGATTTACCAGGGACTACAATCCTCTCAATAGATCCTGTATGAAAAGCCCACTGAAGAACCCAAAGATTTGTCTGTGGCATTTCTGTTTAGCCTCATTTTCTATTGGAATTTGATAACCTTTTCCGCAAGATTTCTTTCATTTGCTTCAAGCTCCTCTTCTAGGTATATAGCCCAAATTGTGATACTAATGGAAAGGATTTTAAAATGAACACACTGAATTGTAATTAATGCCTGTTGGACAAGTTTCAAAATTTAATATTTAGAGCATCCACCCCAATCCTGTAATTGTACTTGGATAAGAAAGAAGCTCCGAAATTAGCAAATATCAAAACAGAGAAGTAGCAAGCAGTACACAACCACTTTTTTAACCTATGAAATATGCCATAAAAATATAATATGGGAATCCTCTCTGTTGTTTGTCCTTTCCTAAAACTTCCCTCAATATAATTCCAATCAAAATTAGTTGACAAAAGAGTAATTACAAATAAACATTTTTGGAATAGCTTTTTCAAGAAAATGTTGCTTGCATGACCATTATGCAAGAATGTCTCAATTGCTCACTTTAAATCTCGAAGTCTAAAGTATAAGGCTAGGTGTTAAAAGGATCACCTGAGAATTGTCCTATGTCATTTAAGAGAGCTCATCACTTGTAAATGAAAAATGAATCATAATAAAGGGCAATAAAAGATTTTTTAAAAAAATGAAAGAAGTATAAACTTACAGTCCAATAAGTGACGAGCCTTGTGTTGTTATCTCCATAAAGATCTGGGCTGACCTGCTTTTGCATTGTTAACACATTAGGAAATGGGGGGGAAAAAAACAAATACTATATCAAATGACGTCAGAGTTGATAGCTCGCATGGCTTCAGCTATATCATTGTTAACACATTAGGAAATGGGGGAAATGGCTCACCAAATACAAGAATGACCAAACTTTTGGTTATCATGACCCTAGCACTAAATTCTATCATTCTATTAAGTTCTTCACTAGATATTGCTAACTCTAATCCAACTACACATTGAGGTGAAGCATATCTAATTGTTACTGTTTGCAGCTTTCAAAACTAGGCTGTATGATATCGTATACTTTCATGGATCACTAGGATAACTTGAGTTTCATGTAGAAACACGAATCAATGGCTTCCACAACAGAACATAATGACAGATGGTGTAATGCACATAAAATGAATGTAAAAAGTATCCTAGGAAACTTGTCTTTACAAGATGTGAGCGACAAAGATCTTCCAGGCTTGCTTGTGAATTCGGATCCTCATGTCCAAAGGCTCCATTGCAATCAAAACTCACACTATCCTCATTGTGCTGCATAAAGATTGCCCAAAACATTAGAAAAGTGTGACCCGAATCACCAATACACAGAACTGCTCACTATTGTGGATTCTTCCATTTGGGTTTTTATTGAAATTGTGATTTATGATTTTGGATTTTTAGGGCTTTTGTTAAATTGATAGAAGATATCAAATGGGATTTCTTATTCTATGTTGTGGGCCACTGATGTAGAGCGGGTCACGGACAGTTTCATGGCCAAGATGGATCAGAAAAGGCCCGGTCGACGACAGAAGTAATCCGGACCATCGGACCTTAGATCGGGCGTATCTCACAATCCGGAATGAGTTATCTGATGTAAAATATATGATTTTGGGGTAGAACGAGCTACTTTAGCCAACCAACCTAGCTATGCCGGGTTACACAGCCCAGAATTGTGGAAAACCCCTTGATCGATGGTCGTTTCCCTGTTTTAATTCCGTTTTTACTATAAATAGTAAGTTTTAGTTTGATTATAACTCTTCATCCGTCGGGCTTTAGGAGTTGCGCCCAACGTGAAAAGAGCTTAGAACAATTAGGAGAATGGTTTGGTGAAGCCAAATAGGACACTTACTATTTTTGGCCGAAAACCTTGCGCACTAGTAGACATCACGACCGTCTATAAATAGTAAGTTTACTATTTATAGTAAGTCACGGATTCTAGGAGTTTGAGTTGTAGTTTGATTTTGATTTCTTTCCCATTGCTTGGTACCCTTATTTAAAGGGTTGTGAACTCGTTTTTAATTATTCATCAATCAATTTCAAATTTATTAGAATTTATTTCTATTTTCTGCTTTTTTTCCTCGTGGATTCGAGAAGTCTCTATGAGGAGTCCAGAGAAGTTCCGTGGATTCGGAATAGTTAACCTCTTGAGGAAGACGGTGCTCGACCTCACATCCTCCCCTGCGTCAGCCACAATCGTATCAATGTTGAAATGACATCAATCGACATATTGCAATATAATAAAATAAGAAAAATAGAGAAAAAATCAAGGTAATTCAAGACACAGGAAATTCTCGTGATTGGAAGTCACCGAATCAAACAACTACATAGCACAATGTATATTGAATGGTGGATTATTCAAGAAATTCCTATCTCTGTGAGTATATATTAATAACATGCCACATGACAAGTTCAAGTTCTAAGTTCTAAACAAAACCAACCTGTTTCACATTGTCATAAACCATTGACGGGTCGGTGAAATCGATGACCACACTAACTGGTTTCAACTGCCAAAGGAGAAAGAATCTCATCAGAATGAAATACGCAGGGCAGAGTCCGAACTGGCATCCAAAAAGTAAAATTTTAAAACATTTAACATTAGCGACAACAACTTCATGGAAGGTGAGAAACCAGGACAATATCCTTTCAAGATATAAATAATAAGAGGCAACAACAAATAGAGCAGGACTTTTTTTTGGTTAGCACCTTAGTACACACACCCCACTGTTAGCCACAATGCAAATAGAGCAGGACTAGCCACACCCAATTCGACTTGTATCATCCACCATGGAATTTGTTTCTCAATGGAGTAAGCTAAAGGAGAAAGACCATTTATTTCAGTAAACAAACTTCCACTTCATCCTGAAACCAACTGATCCAAGACAAACCTGAACATAATCTAAGCAGCAGTAAGAGTGTGTATGCATTTTCAGCTTTTCTTCACCATCTTTCCCAATTTGTTGACTATCAATGGTGGCAGCTACTGCAGCACTAAATATCTTTGCGCCTTTAGCTGTCTGTAACAAAATGAACAATCAAATAAACACAAGAATAATAACAAAAATAGGGGGGGAAAATATTATTCATCATTTTGGTTTTCAGCATGCTCATATGCTTTTATTAACTAGGAATGGAGAGTGAGGCTACTAATGGAGCAGTCCTCTGCTATAAAATGTCCATCTATTTCCTACCATTTGGTGGGCATGAAGAAGATCCAGTAAGGGCTGGCAAAGCCCAATGTACTTGAAAGGTAACAAGTTTGCTTTTTTGAGGATTATTCCATATATCCTTTTGATCAGTTCATTTCCGAAAAACTATAAGAGCTTGCTGCAACAAATATTTCTTGATAAATGGCATTAGCCATTCTCGATTTCATTAACTGTCTATGCCTACTAACCATTAGTATACCTATTACCAATATAAAGATACAAAAGGAATTGGAGACTGATACTCTCAATCATATGCAATTTAAAAACCATATGCCATATCTTACCTTCATCACACAATAATTTCTTCCTGACTCCCAAATCCAGCGACCTATCACGTATTCCCTGTCGCTATAGAAGGGAAACAAGGAATTAAAATTCACTGTGCCACGCAGTTCAGTTGTCCCTAATATCTCTGCTACCAAAACAAGGAATGGGGAACTCTACTGTTTCATGTATCTAAAAAAAACTAGCAGGCCTGGAAATTGGTTTGTTCAAGAGTGCTGAAAATTAAAAAATGGACTTTAAGAGAAAACAAGGGCTCAAGGATAAAGTCCTTCAAACAGAAAGGCATCCAGAAAGTAGATGCCTGATAATCAAAAACATTTGAGACATGCCACTTATGGAAACAAGCTTGGATGTAATACAGAAAAAGATAACCTAACCAAAATTGAAAGTCAGAAATAATGGTGCTAAACATGAGTCTTTGAGTTACAGAGGTAAACAAGGCAATGTAACTTGAACAACACTCCATACATTTAAAAATTTTCATGTTGGGCGCACATGTCAAAATCCACATTGGCAAACAATAAATGGCAGCATGTTGGATTTTGATGTTTGCCCATTTCTCGGGGTGGGTGGTTGCATTAAAGACAATGGTGGAAATAGCTTGATAGAATTCTCTGCAGCAGCTGGAGTACAAGATTCCCAAATTTACAGAGGCTGCTACACTTCTCCAAATGACTAGATCAGTGATGTCAATAGTTTGATGCCTGTGTCAAGTGTCTAGATCATGAATTCACATATGATTTGTTATTACTTATTGTAGAAAGATAATTACTAGCCAAAAATATATATAAAATGAGAGGCATTTACTGAAGATATTAGAAAAGGCTATAAACAAGATTTCATTTTTAAAAATTGCAAGATCTGAACAGTTGGGTTACACTAAAGATGCCCCAAGTGAAAATCTTACTCTTGGCCAAACCTCCACCTTGATTCTTGGGTCGACACCTTGCACCAGAAATAACAAATAAAAGGATGAATTCCACTAAACAATATCCAACGAATTATTAAAATAAATGTTTGAAATCCTTCTATAAATTTGCACCTAATTGAATATGACAAAGAAAGCAGAACAACAGTCAGAATTCAAACCTCTTTTGAGAAATGAACTCCAAAGCATCCAAAACCAATGAATATAAATATTCCAGTTTCCAATACACCTGAATCGACCTTGAATAAGCAGAATACTGCATAGTGGAAGAAAAAAGGCCCCTCATGATCTAACAGGCTTGTTGAGTAAGCAAAGGAGCAAAATACTGCACAGTGGCTCCAATATGCATGATAGGTCCTTGTGGAATGCCTAAGAAAGTATCTCTGATTTTCTTTATTCAATATCATTTAAGTGAGACGGGCATTAAACAGTTACTGAAAAGGCATTTAACCCTTCATAAGGGCACTTCTGGCAACTTAAATTCCAAACTCCCTTTCTTGCAAGTAGAAAAAAATCCCATGAGCAGAAAATTCACACAGATTTTTAAGAGAAAAAAAAATTTGAAGCGAATTTCCTACCATCCAATTCTCATCCTATGCCAGAACCGCCTGCTTCAACTTACAACAACTATGCCAGAACCCCTTGCATTAGCCTGCATCAATTTTTCCCATCATTCTTGAAGATGCCTACTTTGCCACGTTGAGCACACATCCCTGCACTAAACAGTAAATAAAAGCATTAGAGGATGTAAAGCAAGGCCGCAACTAAAATGTCCAATACTGCAAAAAAAGAACATGCTAATTGTTCTTTCTTTGGTATAGAGTTCGAATCACATGAAGCACAAACAACAAGAAAAAACCAAGTTTCTATTAGTTATTATATCAAACATTTTGTATGCATATCTCCCTTCGGCATTTCATTGAACATTTGGTACACATCACCATTAAACTTCTTTTCTTCAACCTAGGACGTAATAATTTGCAAGCAAATTCAAAGCAGGGTAACCAAATGATTTCAATTTGCAGTGTAACCAAATGATTTCCAAATTGGGAAATATACAACAAACTAATCTCTTCATATGCAGCATCTCTCGAGCTAATAATAGAAATAGAAGAATGGAAATGTTTATTGGTTTCATTTAGTCACCTCATATATTACAGATGCCCCCTTCTGGGTGCCGTCTCCTCCTATAATGTAGACCTGAAATTTGTAATGCATTGACCTTAATAAGAGTACAAAGGTATGATTTCTTTGTAATCCAAAATAAACATAAATGTAATGTACTACTGGCCACAACTAGCCAACTTGGTAAGGTATGATTTCGTTCTCCTTGTAAGTAACATGTTTATTTTGAATTTCTATCCACATCTCTGCCTTCCATTTCCACCTTTACTACTACTAACCATAAAATTGGTGGCACTCTAACTTTTTGGCTGTTACAGAGACAATCATTTGTTGTTTGTCTTTTATTCTTAGTGTCTTGGTGAAAATGGAAAAATGCACGTACAGAATCTGTTGCACAAGAAGCAACATCTTATGAGAAAATTGATGCAGGAAAAAAAATTATGCAAGATATGTGTTGTGAATTTACCAAAGACTAGTTCTTTGTTGATGGCCGAATCTAACCTCAATCTTGCAAAACTTTCACCATCCATTAATATGTTGGCAAGTACTTAGAACAGCTGTTCACAGGACCAACTTGCAACAATTGAAACACCCACTTACATTTCCAATAGATTGAACATGTAAGAAAGGCATCTGAACCACTTTCAACCTCCAACATAAATGATTTCAAGCTTTTGTGATATCAGCTTGCAACCATTCAACACTCAGATAAGACTATATAAAAAGTCTAAAAAAAATTGGGAGGATTTGAGGATGCCTGCAAGGTGCAATAACACCATGTATTGGGCATGCATGACAAAGCACATCCAATTTCCAGCAACGCATACATTTGCATTGGGCTCAGTAGTCTCACCATGATCTCTTCATACTCACTTAAACCATTTTACCCAGTAAATAGCTAATGACTACATAGATCAAGCACAATTTTTCGTAAAATCACATCTCTTTGGCATTTTAACAAACAACTCCCCTGCATTTTTTTTCTAATGCTAAGGGAGAGTTAAGACAAAAATAATAATAATAATAATAAAGAAAAAAAGAGAACATTAAGACATGATAAAGAGGCTACCAAATTAATAAGCAATTTAACCAAATCAATCAGTAAAAAATTATCAACCCACAAAGAGAAGATGTAGATATGAAACAGTCAATAGATGTAAATCTGAAATCACCAATAGATTTGGCTACTACATGTATGAATCTTTAACTAAATCTTTAATACTACAGCATATAGCAGAACTGTACCCTTCATATTCAATTTTAGATGGTGAAGGGTTGGAATGGTTTTCTGTCATCTCTAGTCCACTGCCTGTGTTCAGTCATTTTGGTGGGAAGACATCACTGTTCAGAGCTCTATCACCATCACTTCTGGAAGCAGCTTTCAATGTGGATCCTCATCTTGTGAAGCTTTTGAGGTCTGATGGGAGTAATAATGTCATTTTCGTCCCTCCACGCCAAACTAACCTCATCTAGCTTGCTAATCCTTTCTTATGCTTATATACATATGCATGCATGTGTACATACATGCATGCATATATGCATTATTTGAAATGCTCGGAGTAAGAGACACTTTATGCATTTATGCTATTAGAGTGGGTAGCCTATGTGCTTATGTATGACATATACATGTATATCTGCAATTGGAATGGTCAGACTATGTGAGAGACTTTATGCATGTATGTTAAAAAAATAAATAAATAAATAAAAAATAAAAAAATCTCAAGTCCAAACCAACAAATCAGTCACTAAATAAATGAATTTAAGCAGATCAAATTCCAAAGACGATATATAATGAATATTGCACCAAAGAACAAAAAGCCTACTAAGTGCAAAATGGTACTTTCATGAAACTCAAACTATCCCAAAGTATCCATATCCCGATAAATTTATTTATTTTTTATTTTTTAAAAAGATCTGAAATCAAAACCTACAATTCATCGACTGGTCGCCACAGATCAGGCAGTGAGCATGACAGCCCTGCCAGCCTCCTTCATCTTCTTCTCCGCGGTCTTTGACACTAGCTTCGCCTTCACGACGACAGGCCACCCCTCCGGTAGCATCCCCTTGCCGAGGAGCTTGACATACCCAAACTGTGTAAGATCGATCACAAGGGCCTGATCCGATGGTGCAGATTTCGCCTTCTCCTTGACGTGGACAGAGAGCTTCGTTTGGAAATTTTTATGGAAATTTCAAAAGAAGTTCAAAATCGCAGGAAATTAATGCAACAAAAATGCGTGAAACTTTTGTACAAATCAATAGAGAATGAACGGATTCAGTGGCTAGAATTGCCTAATTTTCTTGAATTAAAGAATACAAAATTTTTCATTTGAACATGAAAATCACCCACGAAATTCTATGAAAACACGTAGGGAACAACAAAACCAAATAGGAATTTCAAAATTAAAAAATCAGAGAAAATGACAAAAAAAAAAATCTGATTTAAAGTAGAAACCCCTAATTTCACAGATATTTGAACAACATAGAAAAATCATCCATAAAAAATCAAGAAAAAATAAAAATAAAAAATACATAATTTCAATTTTGATGCAGAGATTTAAAAAGAATATTCACGGAAATGCCATTTCCAGATATAAAAGGTTTAAAAAAAAAAAAAAAAAAAAAAAAACCTAGAACAAATTCTGAAGCCTAGGACCCAAATTCTCCCCTAAAAACAATGAAACCAAATCCAGAGGGAAAAAAAGAGAGAAGGAATTACAGAAGAATTACAGAATTGCCATCATTAGTTGCAGAAAGAAACCCTAGATTTTCTGAAGAGAAATTTGGGGGGTTTTTTTTGCGCTTAAAACAGAGACATCGGTTTCTTCCCTCTCTCTCTCTCTTCCTAAAACCCGCTTTTGATGAAATTAATAGATAAAATCAGCTACAAAAGAGACAGATCCGTGGCCACAATGCAAGAAACGTGGATCTGATTCCAGAAACGGAATCTGTAAACCCTAGATCTGGGGAAACTGAAGAAATCTGGAGAGAAATTGGGAAATGGAGGAAGAACGGAGGAGAATGAGAGAGGTAATAGATCTGGAGGCGTAGATCTGACGTAATGGGGATGCTTTTTAAAGGAGTGTGAAGAAGAAGAAGAGCAGGACGAGTAGGAGGGCAAAATGACCTAAACTGGAGATGCGAGACGAGAGAACGAAGAAAAGGGAAGTAAAAGAGTCGTACGTGGAAAGAGGGTACAATCGCTGTATTTAGAAACGGTTTAGAGCCGTGTGCACTTAAAAACAGCTTAATACCGTTTCTCAACCAAAGCACTGGCCGTACCTAATAAACAATTTTGGTGTAGTGACTGTATGCTCCACGCTCCTACCCTGCTACTACTACTACCTAGAATCACCTGCACGTATCAATCGTGCATAAGCTTATAGAAAGCTTAGAGAGCAGTGTAAGTGTGTGTAATACCAGTGCCAGGAATGCAATATCAGAGTATGCGGAAATGCAGCAAGAACCTTGAATACCATCAATGCTGTTAGCCATACCAAGGCTATGTTATACTAGGCAGGAATGCTATAAGCCGTCTCAAGGCTATGTAATGCGACATACGAGTACTGGGCGCCATACTAAGGCGATGCAACAAGAGGCCTACATAGCCAATGCTATATGTAAGGTGTAATGCAATCATGCCAATCCTCATCGCAAATACACATATCAATATAGTTCCACTCTAGGGAATCCACCGGGGTCAAATACACTACCTGCCAACTGCTGCTCTCCTAGCTGCACAACCTAGTGAGAGTAAGAGACCTCACTACCCGCCTGTGAATAGCCAATCACCAACAAGACTCACCGGTAGCGGACCTATTCACGAGCTGGTCAAACTCAGCCTAGTTATTATCCCCTCACTCAGGCGGGTAAGGCCACACCCTATCTTAACTGACTATGCTACAGTGGGAGCCGCGACCTAATAGTATAAGGCACTTGCGTGCTCATGTTTTCCACTCGGTCTTGAAGTAGAGGCATCTTCTAGTAGCATGAAGGTTTAAGGGCTTTCACCCAAGGACATCCTAAGTGCCTTAAATGCTCAAGTAACATTTCTGCTGTCAAAATTAAGCAATCCACTATATACCTGTGGAGGCTATGACCCTGATGAAGCAAGGGCGAATATCCATGTGTTATGCAATGCCAGATGCATGAATCACACAATCAGCCATGCATCAATCCCGAGCATCCAATGCGCTTAAGAGGGGCAAGTCCATCCCTCAGGGAATACCATAATATCCTGCCCAATGGCATAACCATGACCAATCATAATCTCAACCAAGCACACATATGATGCATGTGAGAATGAGTCATGAATATAAGCAAGTATGCCATGCAGTGATGCTGTACTCTCCTCCTAACCAAGTAAGGTCTAGGTACTTAGACAAATTTCATAAGGAACACAATCTCTAGTGGGGGCCTAATAGCCTGGGGTAGCCCACAAGACTAAGATAGACAATGACATGGGCCTAGCAAGGGTCTATGGTGGACATTTAACCACTCATAGATACAAGTGGGCCTAGCCAGGCCTAAAAGGGTACACAAATGTGGACATTTAACCACCATTTGTCCCAAAGAGGCAACCCAATAACAATCTACCAAGAATCAAGGCCCGTGGCTCGAGCATAATCATAAACAAGAAATGGGCAGTTATATATATATACTACTTACATCACATGTTGGGCCTTAATAAAGTGGCCCAAGCCGACATACATTACATGGGTCCAAAGGGGCAATACATGGACCAATCCACATACAATAACATGGGCCCATAGGGAAGGTTATGGCCTAAGAATAAGGTCAACAAATCCATACATTATGGTGGGCCTAGTGGGCAGCCCATTATCCCAAACACACAGGTAAGAATCACATCCAAGTTAAGTCAATTGGGCCTAACAACCTTAGCCCAAAAATTTAGTTGATTTGGTGGGCAAACAAGGGCCCAACCATACATACATACTTCAGCCCAACCAACCCAAGATAATGACAGACATAGCCCATAAATCCACTAGGCCTAGCTAGGATGTCCTAGCCCATTTGGGCTTATAAGGAGTCCTAAAAATCTGGTTGTTTAACAGTCCTTATAACCCAATTAAAGCGGGCCCCCAGGATGTATTAATTAAGCCCAAAATTAGAAAAACAAAAGCATGAAACATTCCCACAAATCCTCACAATATGGTGGGCCCTACACCCTTAAAATTCCAGCCATAAACAATGCATAATTATAAGGTACCATGCTGGATTTTCAGCCTACCAGCTATCTGGGCCTGCTGGAGCCCAGAAACTGGTAAATATGAAGTGGATTTAAATCCCAAGGTGGCCAGAAACATGCATAGGGGGCCCCACCACATAGGGAGTGCACATACAACACATAAAACAAGAGGCCCTTGCTGCTGGACTGAAAGTCCAGCAGCAGCCCAATGTAGTGGGCGTCCCACAAAGGGGTGGGCGGTCCAATGGGCTGGATAGTCTGGCACACATCAAAGGTTAAAGTGGGCCCCACCATAGATATCTTGCTTAGGAGTAGGCCACGTCCAAGTGGGCCACACAAATGGATGGATGCATGGATGAAACATTACATCAAGGTGGGCCACATGGAGGTGGGACAACCACACTTGCTGGACGTCAACCAGTTGGGACATCCAGCAAGGTGGCTATCCAGCCACTTCCACCTCAAAATTTGATGGCCCTGATGGCCCATGTTCACATAGGGTGGGTCCCAGCAAGGTGGGCCACCATAGAGATAAATTTTGGGGTCAAACACCAGCCCAAACAATCACACACAAAAAAAATACAGCAAGGTATTAACCAAAAAAATTCTGCTGCTGAAATTGTTGTTGTCCCCATGTTTAACACCTCATGGGGTGGGCCTAGGCCTCCCAAATCACTGGGGAAATAGGTGGGTTTGGTGCTCCCATGTATGGATAACAAGTGGGGTCCACTGGAGTGACCCACTTTCCCTAAATTCAAGGTATACTAGGTCCATTTCCAACATGCGACATTGCTGGACTGTCCAGAAATTTCTGGACGTCCAGCCCTCTTTGCCCCATCCCATAGGTCTCAATCATGGGATAATTGGTGTCGGCCCCATCCTACATCAAGGTGGGGTCCATACCCCAAAAAACCCCCAAAGAAATCGGGGATAAAATGCCCCACAAATGGGCCTAAAACAATGCAGCAAATGGGCTTGAAATTTGGACAGTAACATATGCTGTCCATATTTCAGTCCATAGAAAATATCTGGAGGGATT
Organism: Magnolia sinica; assembly: GCF_029962835.1. Lineage (NCBI taxonomy): Eukaryota > Viridiplantae > Streptophyta > Magnoliopsida > Magnoliales > Magnoliaceae > Magnolia > Magnolia sinica. The sequence goes on along the minus strand of NC_080573.1, from coordinate 49,885,210 downwards.
TATACCCAAATACATCAAGTGGGGTCCACCTTAAGGGACCATAAAAATTCCAGATCCATGTCCTTGCAAAAATCCCCAAGAAAATCAAGGTATGGGGGCCATCCAACCCATGCATGTCAAAGTGGGCCTAGACGTCCCAAATTTCTGGTGGATCTGGGGTTTTTCTAATCACCTCAGTGGGCCACACACATCAGCAATCCAAAGGGAAAGAAATAGAAAGAAAGAGAGAGGGAGAGGGAGAGATATCACGACCATAGGGGAGGGTTCCGTCACTATGAACCCTCCACCTGCACATCCACACCATACAATGTACATAGATCTTACATGCATGCTATCCTACAAATTAAAGAAGTTGCTGAGGTAGGGATGTTATCTCTACCATGCATGCAAGGTCTAGATGACCAATAAAGTGCTAGATCAAAAGAAAAATGCATCATGGTTAGTCCATGGAGAATGGCCCACTATGGAAGTGAACATGCATGAAATAGGCTCTTGGTCTCTCATCTTGGAGTCATGTAAGACCTCCACCATTGATTGGTGGGACCTACATGCTTCTAAACATGCTAGGAAAGAAATGCAAGAAGAAGGAGAAGAAAGAGAGCTTCAAGTAACACCCACCTCCAAGGTCTCCTCTAATCTTCAAGGTACTAGCTCCAATGGTTCAAAGGGAAGGTTTTAATTGAGGAGATGATGCTATAATGGTGGGATTGGGAGAGAAGGGAGGAAAACTTGTTGGAAAATAGAGGAGAGGTGGACGTTTTCCACCATGGGAGAGGGAGAATGAGTGAAATGAGAGAGGAGAGAGAGAGAGGGAGGAGGGGTTTCTAGCAAGGTAATGAGTAGTTTTGGGAGATGGGTAGCTTAGGGAAGGGTGATAGAATGGGTTAGGGAGAAATCAAATAATAATGTTTCTTTTTAAGAAAACCATCATTGTTAGCTATAGGTTAGGCATGATGGGGTAGGGTGCATGGGATAAAGTGCTCTAGGTGGGGCCCACATGGGGGAAACGTGCCCATGGCCTAAGTGGGTCCCACATGCATGATGAATGGCCAAAAATGGTATGGTCAATATCTCAAGATGTACACGTTGGATTCATGCATGAGACGGGGCGTTGGAACCACGGTGTCGATGCGGTCGCAATGGCATGGGTTTCAAGTCGATCCGGGTCGGGTTAGCATGACGGGATTTAAGGATGACCGCAAATAAAATCTACAGGTCGCGGGTTGATAGGATTTGACTAGTAGGACCGCTGGACCTAACAGAACAAAACAGATACTCAGGCTAGGGTCTTACAATTCTTGACAAAAAGGTAGGATATCCCAGCTCACTTATATCAGGATTAAACATCCCCCAAAGTGAGACTCTTAACTATAGAGTGTGGGGCCCACTATAAGGTGTTAAAGAGGCCTAAATGCAATATAGTTAAGTACTTAGAAAATTTTCAGCGAAAAGAAAGTGTAAAGGGAATGAAATAGATCCAATGGCAAATGGGGCCCACATACTAGCAAACCATAGATAAGAGACAAAAAAATATACATGGGTTCCCAGATTGGATGAACTAATAAAATGCATAAATCACAAGTGATCCCACACCTAAGTGGGTAATGAGAGGATAATTGTTATTATTATGTATAACATAGATCCAACATATTTGTCAAGTAACACATGAAATATATATTGATAAAATCTCTATGATCAGATTCTCTGTTGGAAGATCTGATCCAATGGATAGTTTGGGAACAAGTCATTCAAACCGTTTATAGGTTTCCAACCATACAGAGCCTTGGATCCTTCTGGACCATACATAAAAATTCAAGATTTGTCCTTACAGAAGTATTTATCGGTCTAGAATTTTCTAAATTTATCATGAAAGAATTTGACCATAGGGACTATACATATGATTATTAACTATCTCAAGTAAGTTAAGAGCAAATATTAAATACATCTAACCATTATAATCACGGATATGGCCCAAACAAGAATGGTCATAATAAGCTCCCAAATACATCTTTCATATAAGGCCAAGATCTCAGTCGTACGAACTCTGATTAAGGCTTATCATTGGAAAGATGGTTCACTTTTCTACGAATCCAACGAAACATATATTTTTAATACATTCATTAAAAGAGTTAAAAATGGGTCCATTTAGGCAAATTAGAATCCTGCATGTGCTGCTGGACAACAGCCAAGTAAACTTGATGTTACAGATGATTGGACCGTTGGATGGCTACGAAATTTGGTTCAGAGTTAGTTCATATTGTGATTCATAATATCCCTAAGTTTCAACTTCGATCTTAACATGATTGATTTTATATGATTTTCAGAACTTGCTATCCAGAAACAGAAACAAGATTACAAATGAAGGGTGTAGATATGATGTTCATCATGGTGGACCATACTGACATGGGACACTTTGTTGACCACCATAGATATCAATACATGTACATAAGAACTCCACACCAGTGGGGCCCACACATATCAAGAAATAAAAAAGGGGAAGAAAGAGGAGGATGAGGAAGATGGAAGGAAGGGTGTAGACTCACTTCAATGGATGGATGGTTGGATGATGATGTGTGGTCCACTCCCTCTTGATCAATAGTGGGACACACCTTGGACCCACTCTCTCTCACTCTCTCTTAAAATCTTAGAATTTTTCTAAGTATAGGAAAAGAATAAGTGCAAGAGAGCTCCTACTCTTATATAGGGAATTGGGGGTTGAGGTGGCAAAATAATGTGGCAAATTCATGGGATCTCATTGGTGTTAAAAGTGAGGTGGAATGTGATGTATTGTATGGGTAGTGGATGGATGAGGTGGATGGTGTTAAGCATGAATTGGCCAAGGTGGAAGAAATCTAGACATGCATTGGTTAATGGATGGATAAGGGTTATGAGTTGTAGGTGATGCATGGTGGATGATGAAGTGGAGTATTGAAATTAATTATTTGAAGTGATGTGGCACAAATCAAGACATGCATTGGATGCATGTATAGGATGAGGTGGACACGAGCCATGATTAGTTTCTAAGGCATGGGGAGAGAGCTAATGATGAGTTTTGGGATAGAATCCAATTTTGTCTTATATTGCTTGCTAGGTTCTTATTTTGTCATGTAGCGATTGTCCTATTTGTTGGTAATTTCCATGTCCTAAAAGTGGGCTTTAGGCCCACATGGGCTCAGTCCAATGGGCCTAGCATAATAAAGGTTGCTTGTGTTACTGGATACATAATTTGAGTCGTACATTCGATGAGTCAAATCTCACTAACGGAGCGTCGGATTGACACGCGGTTTTCACCATTGTGACTGCAACGACGACGCGGTCCACATGATAGAGGTCTCAAGGTCATCCAGAAAAAATCACTTTGGTGAGTTTTCTAGGTACACTAGGGTGCAGTGTATGGTATATCAACGATGCGAGTTGGGACATGTGTGCACACAAGCGATAAAGACCGGGATCCCACACTTTTGTCTTACGAAATTTCACAATATATGTGTGCTTAACATAATAGCACTTACAATCTGCCTGTTTTCAATTTCGTGACAAAACACACAACGATACACAATACTACAGCCAATAACAAGATCAACCATACACAATTTTTAATAACCTTGAAGCTGCCTATGTGAGCATCCTTATAATCTTTGTAACCTTCGTAGCTCACAACTGAAACTGATACTCCCCCTGAGAAATACACATAAGCATTCTAGCATTCTAAAAATTTTCATAAAAAGTTTCAACGTAAATCATCCTATAAAAAATGGGATGGTTCTGAAAGACAAGAGGCCATTTCAGAATACAGGAGCTAGATTCAGTTGGTAATAAAACAGGAGCAAATAAGTAGTATTTGAAAAGGCAAGTCTAGCTACTCAAAATATGATTATGGAAGACAAATTTTAGTGTGTAAGAAAAACCAAGCAGTATAGAAATCTTTTTCTTTATTTATTTTTTATTTTTTAAAATCAATGAAAAAAATAATATATAAGCATAAAAAGGCATGTTGCTGGCTAAAAATGAAACAAGTTGTATTATATAGGGAGATAAATTCTCTATGTAGCTCCAAGCAACAGTTTTAAGTGTCAGTTTTCTCTCTCTCATGAGAATGGATGATTTTCATAGTGCATTGCTACTTGGATCTTGAATCATTACATGACAGGTGACTGAGAATTGTCATGTTTATAGCACTGGGGTCCTAATGACAGAGCTATTAACTGCGAGAAGGCCTAGAGAAGTCATCTCCATTACAAATACTAACCTTTGTTTGCCTCCCTTTCCTTTCTTGCTTTGGATTATGGTTGCTTTGAGGCTTGGAGGCATGCTTGTCATACTATTCAGGGTTTTCAGATGGATTATCTATTTGTGAGTAAATAAATTTACAATATTATAGTAATGTTATTGTTTTTTTTTTTTTTTTTTCCTTTTCTCCTCCTTGGAATAGAAGCCAACAAACAAAATGACAAGGACTCATGAAGCTAGTTGAACTACTTGTTGCAGAAATTCAGGTTCATCTCATCATCTTTATAAATTCTACAGAAAAAAGCTATTGCTATCATCTTTATAAATTCTGATTGGTACCCAAATTCTCTTTCTCAAATCATCAACCATATTTGTTTACTTTGGCTTGATATTGTTTTGCTAATACAACCGAGAAGTTGGTGTAAATGACGGTTAGCTCTGGAAGATAGCCAGTGAGGCCATCAGCCACCAGCGTGGAGAAGGCAATGAGAGTGAAGCTTCTCGATGGATCAAAACATAACTTCTCGTACAGATGCAGGTATATGCGCTATACTAGAGCATAGGATCATTAACATCAAATGTTACCAGGAACTCTCTTCTCCTTACAAAAAGCATTGTTTCCTGTTTCCTGGAATTGATTCTCACTTTGATTTTGACTGCGAGGCAAAAAAGTATGGATGCATGAGATGCATGAGATAAACATGTGTTATTTGGATTTCAAAATATTGCAACTCTTCTGAAACATCGTAATAAATATTTAATGTTTGTGGAGGTTGTTGGTGAAGTTCTACCTAATAGCCAGAGTGGCCTGGTTTTTGGGCCAAGGTACATGGTGGGCGCCATTAACACATGTGGGCTAAGTAAGATCTAAAATCCCAATTTTGTTGCTAGCCTTCATAGTTCACATGGTGCAACTTGTAGGATATGGTGCTCTTGATTGATCATGTATATCTTTTGTCGCTATTTCATAATGTCCTTATGAGTGTTGGTGTGCATAATCTCAACTTTTATCTAAATGCTCTTTTTATTATTGACCTTCATTTCTTTTTATATGTTTCTTTAGGCATTGTTTGAAGGGATTCTTGTTGATATACCATTTGCAACATTCTTCTTGAGTAAATTAAAACAAAAGTAAGTTGTGCATCCCATAGTGAACCATTTCTAGCTGCATTTATTTGAATAATCATATTGTATTTTGTACGAGAACATGTGCAACCTTTTCTATTTCCTATTTCATTGGCTATCATTGCAACTTTTCTATTCATATGACTCTTTCAAAGAAATGTTCATCTTTAAAGCTTTGGAATTTGTTGTATTAGTATTTCACATTTTCAAAGTGTGAGTAGTTGCTCAATCCCTGAGTTGAAATGGATCCAGTTTTCTTGCCACAAGTAGCTGTGGCTATGGTTTATTGGTAGTTCTTTGTAACACATATAGAGACATTTGGACTAGAGATGCCAAGATGATTTGTAGATAGATTGAAGAGACAAGATCTGGGCCATTCATCAAGCAGGCTTTGAACATGCCATATCTGGTTGGTCAACTCATCAGGTGGGTTAGATGTAATATGATGATTGATAATTTCTTTGAACTATCCAATTTCCTGAACAAGTGCAATCCACTTGATGATAAGGGCATGGTTTCATTTCAGGGTTGCAATATGTTTGTCATGGGGCCTCATTTAATGAATGGCTTGGATCTTGCACCAACGTGCCAAGTCAACACATGTACAGTTAGTCCTTCCTTCAATCTCTTATTGTTTAAACCATTGTAGCATTCATCTTACATGCTAAGCTCTAGTATGCCTTGTCTTTCGAGGAGGCATAGCTGTTCGATGGTATGGCACATCATAGGTCTAACTTTCTCTAAGCAGATCAAAATTTTCATATTTTTATTTTCTGCCTTAAAAAAATCAGCGTTTAACTGCGAGGTCTGATGGTTCTCATGCACCTTTGTAGACAGACGGACATGCCAGGAAATGTGGACTTTCGACGGTGTATTAGGTGGGACCTATAGTTTTGATATATGGCCAAAAATTTCTATGTGCCTGCATATCAAGTGTTTTATTTGTTGTATTTGATTTTTTGAAGTTTATTGATTTTATTTTATCTTTCCTTTCATCTCTAATATTCTTCATAATCATTCATCATATCTTTCCTTAACATTCGCAAAAGAACCCGTAAGAAATATACATTCTCAAAAGAAGATATACTTCCTATGATGAATCAACTGTTCACTAGAGGGGAAATTAAGCCACCTCAGTGAAATTACCATAAAGAAATGGTGAAGAGAGGAAAATGATATTGTCATTATCATCGTATGTTCAGACATCAGACAGGAAATTGCTATGTTATTAAAGATATACTCCAAAGGATGATCGACAATGGTGAAGTTGTTATGGAAGAATATGATAGAAAGAGAAGAATGGCGAGCCAATATAATTTTTGTTTGAAGCATGGCATCGGCAACCCTTGAAGAAATAAGGCACGATTCTAGTAGTGGCACTGTCCATCATGCTTATGCATAAGATGAAAAGAAGAATGGTTATGCTATAATGTAATAAGACAAGGTGTATTCTAGTCATATGTCTTCATGAATCTTCATTCTCTGGCGTAGTAAGAATGAAGAATGATCAATGAATAGAGAAATTAGAGAAAAACTTTTTAACATATCCTTCAGAACAGCCATGCGAGACTCTTGATCCTTTGACCCTGGAAAAGGTAATTGTTGATTTCCTGAGATGATAATTGTCAATATCAATTTTGTAGGTCAACATTAGGGCCAAAATCATTATCCCGGTTGAATTATTATATATTAACGCTCAAGCCCAGGATTATTATTGCGATTGGATTATTGCTGTGCCTGACAAAAGTGGCTCCAAAATTATATATATTCTAAACAAGTCCATTGCAAAACTATTTCCGAGCCCTGTGTTCACAACCCCAAGTGTAGGGTCGTGATGTAGTAATAATCTCGGTGAGACCGAGGTCGAATTCATAGGGACTAATCTTATACGTTTTTGGAAAAAAAAAACTAGAACTAGAAGAAGAAGATCTAAATCTGAATTCTGGAATAGTTGAAAGTGATTATGAATAAGGTTAATTAACACTTATAAATTTAAAGGTGGAAACTAGGGTGCCAGGGATCCACTTGTAGCTATCAAGATGCTACCTTACTTGATTCAAAAGACATAACTGGAATCAGAGTCCTATCTTATCCAATTGGAAGGAGAGATGATCAAATCTTTGAACTTCTCATTGATGCAGCCTCAATGGAGGGGAATTATGATGATTGGAAGAGATTTCGTCACCCAACCATTCCTAGGAGATGATGGCAAACAACAAGATTTACCAATCTCACAATCTCAAATAAGAAAAGAAGATATTCAAAGCTATCGTAGTGTCTATTGTAATTTGAGTCACGACAAACCATATTAAACTGAAAATATTCCTTAAAATCAACTAGTAATCAATGAAGTTCAACATAAACATGAATCAAAGCAAAGTAAACATCTCAATTACGCTACAAGCTTCGCCTCTTAGTCCTAACTGAGAAGTTTTGTTAACCATAAACATGATTGAACTAAGAACTCTTAAAGAAAGCATAAAAACAAACTAAGGAAGAAGAAGAAAAACTCTTGGTGGTGGCTCTCCACCCATTGACTCCACTCCTTAAACCCTAAAAGATACCTAGGAATGTCCTACGGACTCCTATTTATAGTTGTGAACCTCCACCTTATGCACCGACTTAAAATTTCCGCAATCCAATCATAAAGGCATCTTAATTTACGCAGCCACATTACGCATTGGTTGGACCGAAGTCACCTTCAGTGGGACCAAAGTCGAAGCTGAAGTCGAGTCTGAACTTGGAAAGGATTTTGTTTCAGTAGTTACCCGATTTTGGTCGAACTGAGTTGTGTTCGATCGAATCGAACTTAAGTTGTCGGCCGAACCAAATTAATCTTCGGTCAATCCAAATTAACTCTCTTCAACGCTGGAGCTTTTTGTGCACTTTTGGTCGCACCGAATCCTCCCTTTGGTTGGACAAAACTGGGTTTTAGTCAGTCCGAATTGTTCATCAGTTGAACCGAATTAGCTTCTGGATTTTATCACTGGTCATTGGACTGTTTTGTGCGATTTCGGTTGGACCGAACTATCTATTTTCTACTGCGAATTCTGTGATCTTTCGAGTCCTTTCTTCATATTTTGTACTTGGTTTCTTTGGATCTTTGGCATGTGAACTCTTCAATCTTTATCTCCTAAGATCCACTCTTTACCTGTGTGATTCTTGATCATTAAATCCATGTTTTCAACATTCTTTTAAATCCAAGCTCTTAGACTCACCTTGCAACATAAACACGTATAAAATATACCATTGAGAATTATCATGTTCATAAAACCAAGATATAAATAGGGGCGAATATGCAATATTTGATACTCAACACCCTGTTCGACTATCTGCAAGATTTATTGAGCGATAATTATAGCTAGATTATTGGTAATTATTCAGCTTATAATGCCAATCAAGACATAATAAGATTCAATATATGTATTCTTCAAGAAAGGCTATACTGCGGCCTTTTGAAGGATTTATCAAGCCATGGTTCAGAATGAAGAGGGCTTCAGAATGCCTACAGATATTCATTCTATCAAAATTATTGTTCTCGAAAGGTAAAGGAGTTTTGATGTAAAGATTCTCAGAGAAAATTTCATCTAATCAAAAGCAGGCAGATTAGACACTAGTTATATAATAGCCGCAATAAACATACTATCACCTGAAACCCTATCAAAACACAAGTCTATATGCTATCTTTAGCAAGCGATGATTATAAAGGAACAAATATATATATATATATATATATATATATATATATTTGTATATATATATATATATATATATATAAGCATCATCCTTCTGGGACAATAATTGACAACAAGACGGTACCCACCTTATATCATTCTTATGACAGAATATTATATCGGTCAACTGGTAAAATCATTCTTACAAACTGTTAGAGAACGATCACCTTATATACATTACAAAGCATTGTCGATTATCATGATATCATTGGTCATCACTAATATCGCCAATGATTACTGACTATGAAATATTACTGTAAAGCATCGACAATTGCTAAGACATCATTTATTACGGAATATTATTACAGATCATCATTGACAAGTTGATATTATCACCTTGACAAAATGATATTATCATTTATCATTAAGTTATTATTATCATCAAGCACTGCCGAATTTTATCGCCTATTATCAACATATTGATATGGTGGTTGCACTAATGATATTGCCGACTATCGATCATCACTGATTATATAGCATTGAGCACCTAAGAAGGTCAATTACACGTAAGCCCTATATTATCAGTGTTACGCCCTAAACTCGAAAACCGGGCTCACAAAATTCTTGATCGTCGAATCTGGTGCCAACAGCTTCCGTAGTACCCCATTCTTAGTTCCCAGCGTCCATACACCAGATTCCGACCCTGGGATCCTACAAGGAGGATTTTTCAATATACATTTAACTCGTAATAAGCATAACCACAAGTTTACCCAAATCACAAAGGCAACATCATCATCACATATCCACTAATATAAACATTTGAATACAGTGCTGAAAGGGAAATACATATGACAAAATCAAAGCTCTAGAGGTCCGCTGTATGCTCCAAGCTTAACACTGCTACAACTTAACGCCACTTGCACACATCTATCATGCATAAGCTTATAGAAAACTTAGTGGGTGGTGAAAGTGTGTGCACAAGGTAAGTGCCAAGTAAGCAATATCAGAGTAATCAGAATAAACGAAAATATTGACAAGCCCATAAATCATATAGTATCAGAAATACTGGCAAGTTCATAAATCATACGATATTAAAGTAATGCGAAAACATACTGATAGACCCATAAATTCCATCGACCTTATTCAAGCTATGCGATGCAGAAATATAGTAAAAATAATATCATATACTGATGAAGCAATGTAGATCAGCTATGCAATGCAGAGACAGCAAGCCAAATATCAGATGCTGATGATGCAATGCAATATGTGGTGTGAATGAAATGACCAAGCTGCAGTGTGAAGTCGAGATGATAGTATGTAGTATCGCAGGCTATGGGGTCTATCATAAGGGACTTCTATCCAAACTAGTCCCATACCTAAATTTGGATAGTCAGACTCAATGTGGTAAACTCCTGATCTTAGGTTAGTGGCGCCCCCCAACTGAAATCCTGGCCATTGTAGAAGTACACGTAACAAATAGTTGCATATCACCAGCCCAAGTGGATAGTGAATAAATGAATGAGTATGCAACTCCTTCTCAATAAGTCCACATATCAGTACGATTCCTCTCTGGGATCATCACCGGGGTCTAGTACACTCAACGTCACCTGCCGCCTTATCAAGCACACAACTGTGTAAGTGAAAGAGACCTCACTATCCGCCTGACTAGTAGTTTACCAATACTTACCCGGCTCATCGATAGCAAACCCATTCCTCAAGCTGGTCAAACTTAGTCTAGCTATGCCTACTCCCTCGGGCGGGTAAGGCCACACCCCCTCCCAACTGACCACGACACAGTGGGAGACGCGGCCTACTGGTATACGGCCCTCATGCGCACATATATATATCCACTCGGTCTCGATGATGGGGCATCCTCTGGTACCAAGAGGGTATAGGGATTTTCACCTAGGGCCATGTATGACAGCCCAATGCTAATAACAGATTTTCAGTGTCCCATCCGGCCATCCACGATATGCTTGTTGAGGCTACAGCCCTGATGTCACTAGGGCGTACAGTAATCACAACACACAATGCTAGATGCATGAGTCATACAATCCAGTCATGCATCAATCCTGCGTATACCGTGCACTCATGTGAGATAACCTCCACCTTTTAGGGAGTCTCATAACAGCCTACCTAATGACATATGCAATAGTCAACCACATCTCATAACAAACATGTAGATGATGCGTATGGCAATGTATCATGATGCTATGCTGTCACATACTCATAATCGATATCAATAACTGGCATTGACAATCGACCTCGACAATGTGGACATTTAACCAATATTGCCCCCAAGGAATGGCCCATATAGAGCCTAACATATAGTGGACCGATGGCCTCACACAATAGCTAAATATACAACACCATGGGCCTCACTCAAGAGCTTTATACACATCACGATGGGCTTTTCACATGGGCCTAACATACAACACCATGGGCTCCATCGCCTGGCTCTCAAATGCACCACAATGGGCCTCATCACATAGGCTTAATATACATCACAATGGGCCTTCAACACTGTAACACCCTGAAAATCAAGGGTCGAGCAGATGCCCAACTCTTGAGTTCCAATGCATACTTATGCAATATAGATAATGATGATTAAATGTTGTCCATGTTAGTGCGTTAAACATGAATGAGATTATACCAAAACAACATATCATACTCCAGAGATAGTTAAATTACGCAAGCGGAAGACTGTGATAAGTATATAAAGCATATAAGTGGTCATGAGTCCCCAGAGTATGAACATGATACCAGGTTAAATAGTTACATGTTTAGTTCCAAAATATATAAAATGATGAAGTGTAATGTCATCTAATCCATATCCCTGTAGCCTCAGTGATGCAACTTCAGGTCTACATAGACCCGCTAGAGAGTTGCAAGTAGGAAAACTTCTCATCGTCATAGAAGTCAGGCTCCGCCTCGTAAGCCTCGACATCACCCGAAACTACAACAGAGTCTGGTTGGTGTTTTAAAACACCATCCTAGAGTGGGAGTGAGTGATCAACTCAGTGGAGCTATAAGGCAAAGATTAACATGTTATCAATTCAGTCAAGCAGTAATGATAAAGCAATACAACAAACATTCCTAAATACTCTGGTAATGCAAGGATGATATGTATTAATGATGCATGCCCTCTCATGCACTCCCTCTGCAACATCATCTCACGGTCGTGCATGCAACACTCCCACTGTGCTCAACTCCAATGCCAAAGGCACATCCAATGCGATGCATGTACGTGATTAACCAAGTTCTTAATTAGACCTATTCATATAGTAGGTTTGGAAAGCTAAGGTACCTCCCTTTGTATCATTGACCTAAACGATGGTCCATCTAGGGTTGTCAATCATAATTAATCACATACGATAGGTAGTTTTAGGTTACTACGGAGAGACTCGTCACCTCAGCATAGGCCCAGTTTATACTTAAGGTCACTACGGAAAGGCTCATCACCTTGGCGTAGTCCTAGTGTATACTCAGGTCACTACGAGAGGTTTATCACCTAATCGTAGGCCAACAGCTTGAATACAGTGTCCCATACCACCGTATTCGGCTCACGAGTTTGGGTTGCTCACTGGTCACTACGGGAAGGCTTGTCACCCCAGCGTAGGCTGATAGCTCGACCACGGTGTCCTATACCACCATGCCCAGCTCATGAGTCTTGGTGGATTATGGTACCAAGGTTAAACGGGCTTTTCACTGGTAAGTGGTACCTTAGATTCAAGTAGTAGCGTCCATACATGGTGAACATACATTAGGCTAATCGGGTTACTTGACAAGCTCGATTGGTACGAGCGCATGTTGACTTAATCGATATGAAGTGTATAAGCACTCTGCGTGGCCTAACCACTGTCGACAAACAGCGTACGACTCAAATTCATTGAACGTATCTTGTGTGGCGAAACGACCTCGGCCACTAATTTGGATTCATTACCGATTGCCTGGACTATGCAGTAGTCCCAATCATATTCAAACACAATAGGCATTCATATGTGATAGTCAAATAGCATGTGACAACCAATTTAAATATAAATCTCATTTGAGCATTTTCATAAACACATAGTGCACATGTTATCGTACATAGGCATTTCATCCATAAATCACGTAGTAGTAAGATAGGTTATATGAAGGAAATTGTAACTATAGATAAGGGAATTGAGAATCCTATCTCAACACCCTCATTAAATACATTTCAACAAGTATTTTCTCATTCAAGCATTTTATCAAACACTTAGACTACACATCACATACATGTAATAAATTAGTTAAAACGTATATTATAACAAAGCCTTTCGCAAGGGAGTTGCCACATGTACAATAGTCATATATTCCCAAACAACAATCATGGCAAGCACAAATCCTAATTCCATATTCATTCAAATATTTCAACAAACACATGGAATGCATTAAAATCAACATAGTTTACATATATGTGTAATATATGAAAACATCGTATCTAAGCATATGTGATAGCAATCAAGTCAGTAATAAATCATTAACTGACATTGAAAGCCTTGAAAACCATAACCTAAATGTTTATGGTCCCCACCTTCCATCGGTAAACTCGTATCGAACTCAGTTCGAACACTATGTCTTCGTCTACGGCACAACGGTTACCTGAATCACGAAATAGGTTAGCTATTTTGTCGATTCATCTACTTAGACACCTAAAACATATTAGGTTTTGGATTTCTTACCTAAAAATGGAATCAAAATCGCCGGTATAGTGATGCAGGCAGGATGATTTGGCACGTGGAGTGGTGGGATCGAATCTTGGCAGTAAACCCCAACTCTCTCTCACTTCTCCTCACTTTCTCCTTCTCTTTTCTATCTTCTCTCTCCTAGGGTTTGGTAATTCATATGAAATGAGAGAGGGGTGGGTTAAGGCCCTTATATAGGCCCAGAACTAATGTCAATGGCCTCAGGTCCATAGTATACTTAGGTTATAGCCAAAGAGTGACTGTTTCGGGCCAACGGAGCTCATCTGGAGGTCCATTTCCTACATATGGTTCAGAGAAAGTTCCCTGGCAATGGATCTATGTCAGATTAAGCTTTCGGTCCGATTAAATTTACAGATCGACCACGGAGGATCAGTTTCAGTTCAACGGTCATCGCCACTCAATCAGGGCCACAAGTGCACTGACCTGTGTTGGGAAATTTCCCTAATCCAAGGGTGTACTTGGGTCAAAATCTGACGGTCTGAAACCTTAAAATTGGCCTACAAGTGAACGGCCCAATTCACTTAAGTTTGAGTTCATTTTCTAAAGATATTCGCGTTTCTCACACACTTTGCTCCGGGTTCAAGTTGTGCATTTTTGGATATTATTTGGATTTGATTTTTGAGATGGTTGTCAAGACCAATAAGGTGGTCATAACTGTATAGTTTCACATTAATCAGACTTTCAACATACGGTCCAGGTCCGATACAGAGTTTCAATGTGCTCTTGAGAGCAACTGGGTTTTGAGATTGATCCTAGGTTTTTAGGAAATTTAGAGTTAGCATTCTGCCGGTTTTGGGTCTTGCAGTTCGTATAAAAAGTGATTCAACCTAATTCGGTGATTAATTCAGTTTAGTACTTAATTAATTTTCGTCTAATTTTTAAGGATTTGGTCCTTAGTGATTTTTGCCTGAGGTGGTACTCGGGTCTTTGTACGGATTTTTCTGAGACGTTACAAACATGGTGTCACGCCCCGAACTCGGAAACCAAGCTCACAAAATTTTCGATCGCCGAATCCGGCGCCGACAGCCTCCGTAGAACCCCATTCTCGGCTCCCGACACCCAATCACCAGGTTCCGATCCTGGGATACTATAAGGAGGATTTATAATCATCAGTCTGATTCATAATGAGCATAACCAAAAGCATAACCCACGAACAATAATCACAAGAATACCACCACAAAATCCACTATGATCAAAAACTTTTGAGTACAATGCGCTTGAAAGGGGAAAATATAAGATAATGCAAAAGATAGAAACTCCAAAGCTCGTCTGCACGCTCCTACTGCTACTATGCTATGGCTACGTCCTGGCGTCACCTGCACACATCAATCGTGCATAAGCTTATAGAAAGCTTAGAGGGTGGTGTAAGTGTATGCGCAATATGAGCGTGCTCAGAATGCAAGGTCAGAGTAATGCGAAATCATGGTGATGAGTATAAGAATGCGATCAGCTGTACCAAGGCTATGCGGTGAAAGGTATGAATGCTATCGGCCATAATACGGCCATGCAATGCGAGATGCAACTCAAGCATGCCAATCCTCATCATATATCAGTACAGTTCTCATTCTGGATAATCACCGGGGTTCAATACACTCCAAATGGCACTGTCGCTCTCCTAACTGCACAGTCCAAGTGAGCGTAAGAAACCTCACTATCCACATGACCAATAGTCTGCCAATACCTATCCGGCACGTCGATAGCGGACCCATTCACGAGCTGGTCAAACTCAGCCTAGTATTGTCCCCTACCCTCGGGCGAGTAAGGCCACACCCCTTTCCAACTGACCACGACATAGTGGGAGACGCGGCCTCCTAGTATTTGACCCTCGTGCGCTCATATATCCACTCGGTCTCGACGTTGGAGTCATCCTCTGCTACCATCGGGTTTAGGGATTTTCACCCAGGGACATCTATGGCGCCCGTATGCTAGAACCAAACATTTTTGGTATCCAACCCAGCCACCCACGATGAGTCTGTGGAGGCTATGGCCCTGATGTTGCTAGGACATACAATAATCATGATCACACAAATGCAAGTGCATGAATCACCCTACCAAACATGCAACAATCCTGCGTGTACCGAGCGCTCATGTGGGGCGACTCCGCCTATCAGGGAGCCCATAACGATCTGTCCGAATGCATATGCTATGATCAGTCACTTCTCATATCAGGCATACATATGATGCGTATGATCATGAATCATGGATCTATGCTATACATGTTATGTGGCGATGGGCTCTGATCAAAATGAAGATGGGCCTAGACGGCCTATATACTACAGGTATGAGCCTATTAATGGGCCTTAGGGAGAGTGACAATGCGGACATTTAACCAACATTGTACTTGCAATGTGGACGTCAAACCAACATTGTTCCCAAGGCATGGCCCACTACAATAATCAACACATAAACCATGGTAGAATCACGTTGTAATGGGCCTTATATAGATCTTATTGGGCCTCGACCCAAGGGCCCAAATACATCAAATGAGCCCTATACAAATCAAGGTGGGCCTCAGCAACGGGCCTTAAATTATCTCTAAAATAGTTGGACAGTTGGATGAAACACATGCATCATGATGGAGCCCACTCTAATGGAGGGTATGGTTTACAATACATACATAAGTGGGTCCCATGTGGGGCCTACCATAATGTTTATTTCCCATCTAACCCATTGATAAGGTCATTCAGACCGGGGCCCACAGTAGTGTTTATTTTCCAAGCAACCTAGGGCCCAACAAAATGTTTATTTTCCAACCAACTATTCATAAGGTCATGTGGACCAGGGTAGGGCCCACTGTAATATTAATTTATCATCCAATCTATTCATAAAGTCACGTGGGCCTGGATAGGGCCCACTGTAATATTTATTTTCCGTCCAAAATGGGCCCACTGGAAGGTTTATTTTTCATCTAACCTGTTGATGAGGGTCGTATGGACCAGGGGCCCACTGGAATGTTTATTTGCACCCAACCCGTTCACAGGGCCACGCGGTCAGGGAGGGGCCCACCATAATGTTTATTTTTCATCTAACATGTTGATGAGGTCACGTGGGCAGGGGCCCACCGAAATGTGGTTCACAAATCCAGCCCACCCATTATGTGGGTCCCATCTGGCTGACGGTCCAGACCAAGTTTCAGCAACATACAAAACTCAGGTAGGCCCCACCAAGTGATTTTATATGTTTTGGCATGTCTTCACATGATTTTAAATGGTGTGACCCACATGAGTTCCATATAAGGCTGATTTTTGGGATGGACGGCTGGTCCGTGGGGACCCATCAAATGCACGGTGCTGATGGGCGAAACGCATTAAGGTGGGGCCCACAGTTGGGCCGTGAGGGCCTGCTCGGTCCGTCCGTCAGGCAGTCCAGCGCAGGCACTGCCTACGCCTGCTGTCAGTGGCAGCGGTTGCTGCTGCTATTTTATTTTATTTTGAAAATATCATTTTTCTGTGGTTTTCCACAGGCGGGGCCCACATCAGCAAGATCCACACCAGTCATTGGCCCATGTGGCTCGATATAAATCTATCGAGACCAATATTGAATAGTTTTCTGATGTACAACAACATCAGGGTGTATTTCAATGGTAGGAAACTTTTCTGCTATGCTATGGCCCTCCATAAGTTTAGATTGAGATCATTATTCGGCTCAACGCCTGAAATGATCTGAGGAAGAGGATGGATGGCCTGGATTATATAAAAACATCAAGGTGGGGCCTGCATGGGTGGCCCATCTCTTCCTTCTCTTTGGCTAGCTTGGTAGTACACTCCCATGTCAGTTAACACTACACTGTTTGCCCACGTCCAGCGTCCCCTAGACGCTGGACGGCTTCCATAAACACATCTTTGTGGTGGGTCCCACGTGGACGTGGCCCACCAACATATATACATATACATATAATATATATCTTATATTATATATATATATAAATACAGATTATATTATATATTATATCTATATTATATAAAATATAACATATGGAAGGAAGGATGTATTGGGCCCATCCAAACAGTGGATGGTGTGGATCATCACCTGCAATAGGGTGGGCCACACCGTCTGATGTAGATGGACTGGTAGATATAACACATATTGGTGGAATCCACACCATCACAAAGAAAGAGAGAGAGAGAGATAGAGAGAGATATACGGTGAGATAGAGGAACCCCGCCACTATGGGCCCTCTTGATTAAATCACATACATCCAAATGGGTCCCACCAACAAGTGGGCCCTAAAATTTAAAATAATGGTAAATCACCCACCTTATCTTCCTTCTTCTTGGTCCCTTGGCTTCAAATGCTCCTTGCCTTTGCCTTGGACAGTGGATGATGGGGTTTGGATGGTGTGGATGAGAGATGAGAAGGTGTAGATGGAAGATGAGAAGGTGGACCACACTTGTGGTTTGGGAGAGAGGGGTTGGACATGTGAATTTTTGCTTGGAAGAATGAGGGAGAGAGAGAGAAGTGATGGGTGATATGAGGTGATGGAGTGATGGTTGTAATTAATGAAGCATGGGATGGTTTGAAAAATGAGTAAAAGAGGGATGGGTGAAGAGAGAGAGAGTTGACTTTGTGGAGAAAGAGGGATGGTTTGTTGTACTTGGGTAAGGTGTGACTTGACTTATACTTGACATTGATTGATTGATTGATTGATTGATTGGACATATTGTAGAGATTTCCTCGAGATTCGCAACGCGCGACATTTCTTCGGAATAAACGCAGATCAACATCTTCTAGCCTGGGTATCGGTTCGGTGCGCAAGTCACGGCGTTGGAACCGCGGCGACGACGCGGTCGCTATGATACAAGTTTCGGATCGAGCCGACGTCGGTGTGCGGGACCTGGCTTAGGATCGCGTGCAATCGTCGGATACGGTGCGAAGGTTGCCGGAATTTGACCGGAAGGACCGCGGAAGCCAACGGAACAGTACGGACTAGGACACGGGTCTTACACATGGGCTGAATACACATCACAATGGGCCTCAAATACGAGCCGCATATACATCACATTGGGTCTTGTCAATCAGCCTCAACAATCGAAATCGGCCTCGACAGTCAGAATCGATCTCAACAATTGACCTCGACATTCGGAACCAGCCTCGATAATCAGAATCAGCCTCGACATTCATAATCGGCCTCAATGATCAGCATTAACAATCGGAATCGGCCTCAACAGTTGGCCTCGATAATCAGAATCGGTAATCCACCTCGACAATCATAATCGGCCTCAACAATCGGAATCGGCCTCAACAATTGGAATCGGCCTCGACAATGTAATGACCGAAAAAATTTTGTGCCAAGACCCGAGTATTAACTCTATTCTTTCCTTAGTAGCTTTTTGGGGTAATTAGCGCTATACTCGATTGTTTGTAAAATTTGCATCAATCACTTTAAATTGGATCAGCATGACTCAAAACCTGTAGATTAGTTAGCGCTAGGTTACTCTGAAATCTGGGATCCATCGTTAAATCCAGTTGCTCTTGAAAATTTTTGAAAGTTCTGGATCGGACCTGGACCGTGCGTTGAAAGTCCGATAGCGATGATCTTAGGCTATTGCGGTCACCATGTTGGACTTGGCCATCACCTCAAAATCAAGTCCAGATGATGTTCTGGGTCGATTTGATTGAGTCCGGAGTGAAGAGTGTGAGAACGGTTGGAAATTTAATGAGATTTTATGAAATCTAAGTCGTGTCGCTTGCACGATGATTTTAAGCAATCTGACCGTTGGATTCTGACCCAATTCACCCTCTGATCAGGAAAGGTGGCCCAGGCATGTCCTTGTGCTTGTGGACCTTATCGAGATTCGGTGACCGTTGAATTGAGTATGGTCCGCCACGGTTGATCTGAAGATCCGATCGGTACGAAAACTCAGCTTGACCTAGATCCATGGTCAGTGAGCTTAAGTCCGACCTTTCGTGGTAATAGGCCCACCGAAAGTACTCCGTTGGATCGTGAGAGGCCGGTTTTGGTTATACCCTTAGTATACCTTGGCCCTGGGTTATTTTCGTCAATGTTAGGCCTATTTATAGACCTTAAAACCCTAGCTCTCTTTTCCATACGAATTTCCTAACCCTAGCTAAGAAAGAGAAAGGAAAAGAGAGAGAAAGTGAGAGAAAAGTTGGTGAATCATCTTAGATTCTTTCCTGTTCTTCTTCATCCTTGAACCTTTACTTTTGAATCGTTATTCCGGCGATTCTGAGTTCTTCTTTGGGTAAGTTAACCTAACCCTAATCTGGGTTAGAGCTTAGAATAGTCTTTGTGTTGTTGTAGTTCATTTCTATTCTTGCTTTAGGTTATCTTGTCGCCGTTGACGAAGACATATCATCTGAATCAGTTCGGTGTCCTTTTCTAGATTAAGGTGCGGACTTTAATCGTATAGGTTATGGTTTTCAAGGCTTTCAATGCCAGTGAATGGTTTATTCTTGCTATGGATGAGATTTCACATGTCAAATGTTATGTTTATTTTGCGTTCCTGATATGCATGTGTTATATTGAGGTTTGTGTATTCTGTGTATGTATAAAGTACCATATGCGTATAAAATATGAACATGTGTTTTCCATGATTATTTGTCATGTACTTATGCTAATTGTATGTGCGGCAACTCCTTGGCAAAAGGAATTGTCCAAATGTGTGTATTTTCAACATACATCATGTATGTTGAATTATGTATTCTAAGTGTTTGTAGAAATGTCTGAATGATCTAAAGTGTGATATATCAACCTAGTATGGGCGTTGAGAAGCGATTCTCAACTCTCCCACTAGTGTGTATGATTTCCTTTATGCAAGTTACATTCCTTGTTGTTTAAGTTCAAGCATTACTTATGCTTACATTCATGTTAAGTTGATACTCTTCAAGTACTCATATGCTACATGGTTGAAGTTGTTGTTCCATTACTGTTCTACATTCAATACGAATATCTGTTGTAGTGTAATGTGTTTGGGACTATGAATAGTCCAGGAAATCGGTAATCGGCCTTAAGATTGTGGCTGAGATTGCTTTCACCACAAAGGACGTAATTAGACGAACCCGAGTCGTATTAGAGTTGGCGGCAGTGGTTTGGCCACGCGGAGTATTTGCGCACTCTATGTCGTTCAACCCAACGTGCGCTCGTGCTAGTCGAGTTTGTCAAGTAACCCGATTGTCCAATGTATGTTCACCATGTATGGACGCTACTGTTTGAATTTAGGGTACTGAACTCACCAATGAAATCTTGTTAACCATAGTACCTTGATCCGCTAAGACTCATGAGCCGGACATGGTGGTATGGGACACCGTGGTCGAGCTATCGGCCTACGCTGGGGTGACGAGCCTCCCCGTAGTGACCAATGAGCAACCAAACTCGTGAGCCGATTATGGTGGTATGGGACACTATATTCGTGCTATCGGCCTACATTGATTGGTGACGAGCCCTTTGTAGTGACCTCGAGCATACTTGGATACCGCATTGAGGTGACGAGCCTTAGTGTAGTAATGATGGTATGATAGGCGTGCATTGATTGGTGACGAGCCCTTTGCAACGACCTAAAACCATATGATCGTATGAGATACCTAGGACTGACGACCCTAGAATGGATCACTGTTTGGATGGTGATATGAGGAAGGTACCTTAACTTCCCAATCCTGCTGTATGAAAAGGACTAATAACAACTTGGTAATCATGTTCATGCACCGTATTTGCATGTGCTTTGTAGACGTGGCACACTTTGAGGCGATGTCATGCGTAACGTAAGATAAAGACGCTGAGGGTGTACGCGCGAGGGCACACATCATTCCGTATACATCCTTGCATTAACAAGAGTACTTAGGACATGTTTAATTGTTCTGCTTTATCATTACTGCTTGATTGAACTGATAACATGTTAACCTTTACTTTATTGTTCTACTGAGTTGATCACTCACTCCCACGTTCTGGGGCGGTGTTAAACACCCACCAGACTCTGTCTTAGCTGCAGATGTTGATGAGACCTCTGAGGCAGAGCGGGAGATCGAGGATGATGAGGCTGCTATCTCTTTCATGCAATTTTCAGATGGGTTCTAGTGAGCATTGTTCTGATGCGCGGGATGCTGGGATTTCTTTTGGAAATTAAATGATGTAATTTGATACTTATAATTTTGATAGCAATACTTATATTACGACCTGGTATGTGTATGTATTTCAGGGATTCACACATGTACACATATATTTCTTTATGTCTTCTGCTTGCTTTCTTCACTTATCCCTGAATTATATCTGCAATTTAGCTTAAACTATTCCATGTTTTATGCACTAGTACAGACAACATACATCCATCATTAAATATGTTGCATAAGTGATGTTTTGGAACTTGGGAGCTGAGTTATGCTCGACCCCCGAATTTCAGGGCGTTATAAGTTGGTATCAGAGCAAGATCTGGATTAAACCGGACCTGGGTTATAGTCACACACCGCACACTGTTGCCACTTTAGTGTATTTGGGTGCGAGTTTATAGTAGATTGTGTGTTTGTGTTCTGTTGCTTCTATCGGCAAAAGTTTACTGAAAACGATCGTCGAGATCGAGTCTGTGCTCTCTCCTGATCATACACAGTGACCCGAAACCTTTCCTAAACCATCTATTAATGAGTCTAGATGGTTTATCATCCCATTTTAACCCTTCAATCTTCAAGAAATCTCTATTTGTATCAGATTTTTGCCCGAATGGCCCGATAGGCGTCGAATCATGCAAAGGGGTTGATCGGGGCATTTCCAGTGGGGCCCAGGGGGGACCCACATCTTTGGAGCTAAGGGACCAGGAGGAACTCGCCCAAATGGCGAGCCATCGCGGGTTCGGTGAGGCCTCGCCGATCAACGGGCCAGGCCGGGCAGGTCGGCTCGGGCAGACGAATGTAAGGCCTAGTGTGGCCCACCCCTCCATGGTTTGCTACTTTAAATCTTTTCTATACCCTACTTCCTTCATAACTCTCCCTCCCAAGCTCTCTTTTCTTTCAAGTTCTTCTCCAAACTTCTCCAAATCTTCTCCACACCTGCTTCTTCTTCCATTTTCGTGCAAACCCTACCAACCCATCTCAAAACTCTCACCCCCATTGCTGTTTATACTTTCTTTTCTTCTCATTTGGGCTCTCAAATCCATCTTTGGGATCTCAAGTGTGTGGAAGTTTCCCATTCTTCCTATTTCTCTCTTTCTCTCATTTCTTATGGCCCTCTTTGAGTTTATCACGGCCATCTTTTCCATTTCCTCCCTTCTTTCTTTGATGGAGAAGAAGAGAACGCCCATGGATGAAGCCGGGCTTAGCCGCCCAACCCGTGCACGGAGGCCGAGAGGTGCTGCCGCGAGCACGACCGCCGCTCGTGAATTTCAGACCAAGCGGGACCTTGATCCTCGAGTTCCCATTGGTAGAACCCTATTAGCAGAGTTATCGCATGGAGTCTATGAAGGCCGTAGAGTCCTTTTTGAGGCTCATGTTGATCCGCGGCTGTTTGGTGAGTTTCTGTTATTGGAGCGCCTGGAAGGGGCTGGTTGGTGTCCCTTGTTTGAGGGCGAGTATCGCGCGAATGCTAGTACTGTTCGAGCTTTTTATGCTAATATTCGTGATCTTTCACTGGAGCCTCTGCAGTTCAAGATTCCTTGTGGTAGTGGTCGGGAGGCCACGGTCAACGTCGCTTTAATATCCCGACTCCTGAATGTGCCACTTGGTGAGGTGCATGCCAGTGAGAAGAATTTGAACAGTATGTGCGAGAGGGATCGTCGCACCCGATTCCTGTGTGGTCGTCTGGTCGAATGGCAGCCGAATAGAAGTCTTCTGACCGCCAACATGACGGACGACTTCCGCTTGCTTCACCATGTGTATGTTCAATGTATATCCAAGGTGGAGCAATCGCAACGAGTGTACGCACCCGATGGTAGATTTTCTATATCAGGTGGGGCAAGGAGCGAAGTTGTGTGTGCCGACGTACATCTTGCGTCAGATTATCCTTATCGCTCGTTCGACTAGGAGGACCAAATTGCTTCCTTTTGGCTGACTCATCTGTAAGCTTGCACATGAGTTTGGCTATAGGCTTGGAGCAGAGAAGCCGGTTCCTGTTCGTCATCTTAATCTGACGACCCTTAAGCAGATGGAGATTGGTCCTCATTGACAGGCCTCAGAGAGTGAGGATGAGTCTGAGAGTGATGAGGATGAGAGTTATGCTGAAGGTAGTGCTGAGATTGAGGAAGAAACAGAGCAGGACGAGGAAGAGGTTGAGGCACAGGATACGAGTGAGAGCTCTCCTCCTGTGGCACCAGAGCAGAGCGCATATCAGGTTGCCAGGGATGCCCGTATTGCTCGGCTTGAAGAAGGGCAGGCTGTTCTACGCCAGGATATCATGGATCTTCGAGGCCTTATGAAGTATAAGTTTAAGAAGGTGACTCGAACTCTGAAGTCTATCTTATGTTGCTTGTAGGATAAGGGTGCCTCGCCTCCATCTCCTGATTCCGATGAGTAGTTGTCGTTGTAGTCGTCCTTTGCTTTGTTTGTTGTTACTTTCTATGTGTAGTTGTTGTTGGCTTTGTAGTTGGAGTTGGAAGTTGTTTGTTGTTGTTTGAAGTGTTAAATGTTGTAGTTCACATGCTTTCCTTGTCGTGATTCATATAATGCTGCACTACTTGTATTGCGATAATTTTGTTTAATGGAATGCATGTTGTTTATCTTTAAAGTTGTGTTGTGATGGCTGAATCGGCGTTAGTTAGCATGCCGGTAGTTCGGGAGTTTGAAGATGTGTTTGAATCGATTCCTGGATTACCTCCTCAGCGCGAGTTTGATTTTACTATCGATCTCATGCCTGGTGCGGCACCCATTTCTTTACCCACCTATCGCATGCCTCCGAGTGAAATGGAGGAATTGAGGAAGCAGATAGATGGTTTGTTGAAATTGGGTTTTATTCGGCCTAGTGTGTCTCCTTAGGGAGCACCTGTCTTGTTTGTGAAGAAGAAAGATGGTTTCTTACGATTATGTATTGATTATCGCAGGTTGAATTTGGTAACTATGAAGAATAAGTACCCTTTGCCTAAGATTGATGATCTGTTTGATCAATTGAAGGGGGCATGGTACTTTTCAAAGGTTGATTTACAGTCAGGGTATCATCAGTTGCGCGTCAAGGATGAGGACGTGCAGAAGACCGCTTTCAGGACTAGCTTCGGTCACTATGAGTTCCTTGTGATGTCGTTCGGTCTTACGAACGCACCGGCCGTGTTCATGGATCTGATGAACAGGGTGTTTCGTCCATTCTTTTTCCGATTCGTCATTATTTTTATCGATGACATCTTGATATATTCTGCGAGTCCGGAAGAACACAAGGAGCACTTAAGAGCGATTTTGGATACTCTTAGGAAGAATCAGCTTTTTGCGCAGTTCAAGAAGTGTGATTTCTGGAAAGAGGAAGTCAAGTTCCTAGGGCATGTGGTGTCCAAGGAAGGGATAGTTGTTGATCTTGCTAAGGTAGCTGCAGTGCAGGACTGGAAGCAGCCTGGTTCAGTTACTGAGGTAAGGAGCTTTCTGGGTCTTGCAGGCTATTATCGACGCTTCATTCAAGACTTCTCGAAGATTGCCAGACCGTTGTCGCAGTTGACATGGAAAGATTTGAAGTTTGCTTGGAATGAGAGGGCGGAGGAAGCTTTTCAAGAGCTGAAGGACAAGTTGACGTCCGCCCCTGTGCTAGTATTGCCAGAGCAAGGGGTTAAGTATATTATATATACTGACGCCTCTCGCGTTGGTCTGGGTTGTGTCCTTATGCAGAAGGATAGGGTGATTGCTTATGCTTCACGTCAGTTGAGGAAACACGAAGAGAATTACCCTACACACGACCTGGAGTTAGCAGCTGTCATTTTCACATTAAAGCTCTGGAGACATTACCTCTATGAAGAGGAGTTCGAGCTCTTTTGCAACCACAAGAGCCTTAAGTACATTTTCACGCAGCGTTACTTGAATATGAGGCAGCACCGATGGATGGAAACATTGAAGGACTTTAAGTTCGATGTTTTTTAGCATCCGGGCAAGGTGAACCTTATGGCAGATGCATTGAATCGCAAGAAGACTATTAAGTTTGCAGCTCCGCTGATGATAGCAGAGTGGGATATGTTGGAGTTTGTGCGAGACTTTGAGCAGAAGCTTACGGTGGAAGAACCGTATGAGGTTATCGCACACATTCGTGTACAGCCCCTTATCGACGAGAAGATCGTTGCAGCTCAGGCAGATGATGAGCTTTTGGTGAAGATGAGGAAGCGAGTTGGTACAGATGAGAACTCCAACTGGAGTGTTAGTTCTGATGGGGCCTACGATTTCATGGCCGGTTATGTGTTCCTGACATCCCTGACTTGAGACGGGAGGTTCTCGAGTTAGCCCATAGTTCTAAGCTTGCGATGCATCCAGGTAGCACAAAGATATATTAGAATATGAGGAGATCTTATTGGTAGGACAATATGAAGGTCCATATTGCTGAGTTTGTTTCTCGTTGTGTCACGTGCCAGCAGGTCAAGGCAGAGTATCGCCGACCTCCTGGAAGTGAGACTTCATCTCTATGGATTTTATTTCTGGGTTGCCGAGAACGAGGAAGGGATATGACTCTATTTAGGTGATCGTCGACTGATTGACGAAGACGGCTCACTTCTTACCTATCAGAGTCACAAACTCTGCAGACGAGTTGGCTAGGCTGTATATCAAGAAGATTGTACGTCTGCATGGAGTTCCCTTGGAGATTGTGTCTGATAGAGACACGCGTTTCACATCTATCTTCTGCACTCGTATCCAAGAAGCGATGGGTGTGAAATTGAAGTTCAGCACCGCCTTTCATCCGCAAACAGATGGGCAGACGAAACGCGTGAATTAGGTCCTGGAAGACATGTTGCGAGCTTTTGTTTTGGATTTCAAGGACAGTTGGGATGATTGTCTCCAGTATGCAGAGTTCGCGTATAATAACAGTTTCCAGGCGAGTATCGGCATGGCTCCCTATGAGGCGTTGTATGGTCGCCCGTGCAGAGCACCGCATTGCTGGGCAGAAGTTGGTGAGCATAGTTTGATTGGCCTGGAGTTGGTGCAGGCAACTTCAGAGAAAGTTGACATCATTCGACGTCGACTTCTGACAGCCTAGAGTAGGCAGAAGAGTTATGCTGATACAAGGCAGCGACCGCTTGAATTTGAGGTTGGAGACCATGTGTTTCTTAAGGTCTCTCCTATGAAGGGAGTTATGCGGTTCGGTAAGAAGGGAAAGCTTTCGCCGAGATTTATTGGTCCATTTCAAGTTTTGGATCGAGTGGGAGCGGTAGCATACCACCTTGCTTTGCCCACACCTCTTGCATGCGTGCATAACGTATTTCATGTTTCTATACTGAAGAAGTACGTTCCTGATCCTTCGCATATTATCAGTTGGGAGCAGGTGCAGTTGAGTGAGGATGCCACTTATGTACTGCGATTGACGCGTATTCTCGACAGGAAGGAGCAGGTATTACATAGCAAGGTCATCCCTCTTGTGAAGGTGCTATGGACGCATCATAGTGAGGAAGAGGCTACTTGGGAATCTAAAGCTGAGGTTAGAAAAAGCTACCCTCAGATCCTTGAGGAATATAAGAAGGTATGAATTTCGAGGACGAAATTTTCTTTAAGGGGGGTAGATTGTAATGACCCGAAAAATTTTGTGCCAAGACCTGAGTATTAACTTTATTCTTTCCTTAGTAGCTTTTTGGGGTAATTAGCGCTATACTCGATTGCTTGTGAAATTTGCATCAATCACTTTAAATTGGATTTGCATGACTCAAAACCTGTAGATTAGTTAATGCTAGGTTACTCTGAAATCTGGGATCCATCGTTAAATCCAAATGCTCTTGAAAATTTTTGGAAGTTCTGGATCGGACCTGGACCGTGCATTGAAAGTCCGATAGCGATGATCTTAGGCTGTTGCGGTCACCATGTTGGACATGGCCATCACCTCAAAAATCAAGTCCAGATGATGTTCTGGGTCGATTTGATTGAGTCCGGAGTGAAGATTGTGAGAACAGTTGGAAATTTAATGAGATTTTATGAAATCTGAGTCGTGTCGCTTGCGCGACGATTTTAAGCAATCTGACTGTTGGATTTTGACCCAATTTCACCCTCTGATCAGGAAAGGTGGCCCAGACATGTCCTTGTGCTTGTGGACCTGATCGAGATTCGGTGACCGTTAAATTGAGTGTGGTCCGCCACGGCTGATCTGAAGATCCGATCGGTACGAAAACTCAGCTTGACCTAGATCCATGGTCAGTGAGCTTAAGTCCGACCTTTTGTGGTAATAGGCCCACCGGAAGTGCTCCATTGGATCATGAGAGGCCGGTTTTGGTTATACCCTAAGTATACCTTGGCCCTGGGTTATTTTCATCAATGTTAGGCCTATTTATAGACCTTAAAACCCTAGCTCTCTTTTCCATACGAATTTTCTAACCCTAGCTAAGAAAGAGAAAAGAAAAGAGAGAGAGTGAGAAAGAAGTTGGTGAATCATCTTAGATTCTTTCCTGTTCTTCTTCATCCTTGAACCTTCACTTTTGAATCATTATTCCGGTGATTCAGAGTTCTTTTTTGGATAAGTTAACCTAACCCTAATCTGTGTTAGAGCTTAGAATAGTCTTTGTGTTGTTGTAGCTCATTTCTATTCTTGCTTTAGGTTATCTTGTCGCCGTTGACGAAGACATATCGTCTGAATCAGTTCGGTGTCCTTTTCTGGATTAAGGTGTGGACTTTAATCGTATAGGTTATGGTTTTCAAGGCTTTCAATGCCAGTGAATGGTTTATTCTTGCTATGGATGAGATTTCACATGTCAAATGTTATGTTTATTTTGCGTTCCTGATATGCATGTGTTATATTAAGGTTTGTGTATTCTATGTGTATGTATAAAGTACCGTATGCGTATAAAATATGAACATGTGTTTGCCATGATTATTTGTTGTGTACTTATGCTAATTGTATGTGCGGCAACTCCTTGGCAAAAGGAATTGTCCAAATGTGTGTATTTTCAACATACATCATGTATGTTAAATTATGTATTCTAAGTGTTTGTAGAAATGTCTGAATGATCTAAAGTGTGATATATCAACCTAGTATGGGCGTTGAGAAGCGATTCTCAACTCTCCCACTAGTGTGTATGATTTCCTTCATGCAAGTTACATTCCTTGTTGTTTAAGTTCAAGCATTACTTATGCTTACATTCATGTTAAGTTGATACTCTTCAAGTACTCATATGCTACATGGTTGAAGTTGTTATTCCATTACTGTTCTACATTCAATACAAATATCTGTTGTAGTGTAATGTGTTTGGGACTATGAATAGTCTAGGAAATCGGTAATCGGCCTTAAGATTGTGGCTAAGATTGCTTTCGCCACAAAGGACATAATTAGACGAACCCGAGTCGTATTAGAGTTGGCGGCAGTGGTTTGGCCACGCGGAGTGTTTGCGCACTCTATGTCGTTCAACCCAACGTGCGCTCGTGCTAGTCGAGTTCGTCAAGTAACCCGATTGTCCGATGTATGTTCACCATGTATAAACGCTACTTTTTGAATCTAGGGTACCGAACTCACCAATGAAATCCTGTTAACCATGGTACCTTGATCCGCTAAGACTCATGAGCCGGACATGGTGGTATGGGACACCGTGGTCGAGCTGTCGGCCTATGCTGGGGTGACGAGCCTCCCCATAGTGACCAGTGAGCAACCAAACTCGTGGGCCGATTATAGTGGTATGGGATACTATATTCGTGCTGTCGGCCTACATTGATTGGTGACGAGCCCTTTGTAGTGACCTCGAGCATACCTGGATACCGCATTGAGGTGACGAGCCTTAGTGTAGTAATGATGGTATGATAGGCGTGCATTGATTGGTGACGAGCCCTTTGCAACGACCCAAAACCATATGATTGTATGAGATACCTAGGATTGACGACCCTAGAATGGATCACTGTTTGGATGGTGATATGAGGAAAGTACCTTAGCTTCCCAATCCTTCTGTATGAAAAGGACTAATAACAACTTGGTAATCATGTTCATGCACCACATTTGCATGTGCTTTGTAGACGTGGCGCACTTTGAGGTGATGTCATGCGTAACATAAGATGAAGAGGGTGTACGCGCGAGGGCACGCATCATTCCACATACATCCTTGCATTAACAAGAGTACTTAGGACATGTTTAATTGTTCTGCTTTATCATTACTGCTTGATTGAACTGATAACATGTTAACCTTTGCTTTATTGTTCTGCTGAGTTGATCACTCACTCCCACGTTCTGGGGCGGTGTTAAACACCCACCAGACTCTGTCTTAGCTGCAGATGTTGATGAGACCTCTGAGGCAGAGCGGGAGATCGAGGATGATGAGGCTGCTTTCTCTTTCATGCAGTTTTCAGACGGATTCTAGTGAGCCTTGTTCTGATGCACGGGATGCTGGGATTTCTTTTGGGAATTAAATGATGTAATTTGATACTTATAATTTTGATAGCAACACTTGTACTACGACCTGGTATGTGTATGTATTTTAGGGATTCACACATGTACACATATATTTCTTTAAGTCTTCCGCTTTCTTTCTTCACTTATCCCTGAATTATATCTACAATTTGGCTTAATCTATTCCATGTTTTATGCACTAATACAGACAACATACATCCATCATTAAATATGTTGCATAAATGATGTTTTGGAACTCGGGAGCCGAGTTATGCTTGACCTTCGAATTTCAGGGCGTTACAGACAATCAGCCTTGACAATCAGAATCGGTAATCGGAATTGGCGTCGACAATCAAAATTATCCTCAACAATCGGACTCGGCCTCGACAATCGGAATCAGCCTCAATAATCGAATCGGCCTCGACAATCAGAATCGGTGAGAATGGGCCTAACAAGGCTTAAGGGCTGTCACAATGTGGACGTTCAACCATCATTGCTCATTAATGTAGACATTTAACCAACATTTCTCATAAAGATTGGCCCACATAGGGCCAAACATATAGTGGGCCCATGACCTCACATATGTGCCTAATATACATCATATTGGGCCTCATACCTGGGCCTCAAATACATCACAATGGGTTGCATTAATGGGCCACGTCAGTGGGCCTCATATACATAACGGGTGGGCCCCATCTCATGCCAACAGGTGGGCATCATAACACATACAAAACCGTGGGCCGCTTGCTGGACGTTCAGTCCACCAACGTGGGGGCCACATGAATGGATGGTGGATACAATGCATATCTCATGCGGGCTCTACCAACTGGAGATGGACGGCATAGATAAAACACAATTATCAAAGTGGGCCCCACCCATTTTTAGCTATTTAATCTCCACTGATTAATGATAGTGGGGCCCATAGGAGTCAGGGATCAAGCTGAATTTGCATTTCCCTACATGCAAGTCTGCGTGACCCTGTGAACAGATTAGATGGAAAATAAACATCAAGATGGGTCCTGGAAAAGTTTCAATGGTGGACATCAATGTCTTCACTACTCCCTGTGGTGTGGCCCAGCGAAGATCTGGATCGGCCTCCTTTTTGGCCTCAGGCCCTTAAATTATCTAGAGAATGGAGGGACGGTGTGGATCTGATACATACATCATGGGGTGGCTCATGCAGCAAATGGAGATGGACGACATGGCTGCAAACATCAAGGTCAGCTTACACAGCTTACTGACGCCACTGTAGTGGGCCCATCGTCCTGAAAACTGCCGGACTGCATGGGTGCAAGACACATATATCGAAGGTGGGCCCCTCTCTGCGGTCTCCAAAAGTGGACGTCGTGGATTATAGAACATATACATCAAGGTGGGTCCCACTCACACGTACCACACGTGTGGGGTGGGCCCCACATCCAAAATAGATGGGTGGTATGTATAAAATACATACGTCAAGGAGGGCCCCACCCAACCATCGTCCAAGACAGATGGCATGGATATACAATAAATAAATCAAGGTGGGTCCCACCTACCCACACGTGTGGGGTGGACCCACATATATGTTATATATTATAATATATATATATATATATAATATTTTATTTTATATAAGCTTGCCAACGTCCAAGCCCTAGACGAACGGCTTGGACATTGTACATGTACAACGTGGTGGTCCCCATTGCTACAGGTGGGTCCCACGTACTGGATCAAGCTGCTATTTGTTTTTTTCACTTCATACGGTCTGTTGGACGTCCTGAGGCTGGACAGTCTGGATGAGCATCATCAAGGTGGGCCCCTGAATCTGGCCAAAATGGATGGATGGTTAGGATATAACGTACATCTCATGATCAGTCCACCGTCTAGAAAATCTGGATGGTGTGGATCTGAAGCATACATCACGGTGGTCGTCACAGTAGGACGGAATGGATAATACATCAAGGTGGGCCATGCAATTAAGGAAAAAAGAGAGGGAAAGAGAGAGAGAGAGAGAAGGGAAGGGACCCCGCCACTATGGGCCCTTCCTATACAACGCATACATCAAGATGGGTCCCACATATGTGGGCCCTCAAATCACAAATTAAATAAATAAAATCACCCACCTATGATCTTCTCTTCTTCCTTCTTCCGCCAATGCGATCTAAAGCTCCAAGGGGTGCAATTCAATGGTTGAGATGGACTTTGGATGGTGGAGAGGAGAGGTAGGAAGGAGGGCCACACAAAGTTCTTTCATGAAGCTTGGATGTGGGAGTTGCTTGGGAGAATGAGAGAGATGACAGAGATGAGAGATGTGAGTGATGGGTGAGTGAGTGATGAGAGTACTTGTGTAAGAGAGAGAGTTGACTTTAAGGGGGTTGGTTGTACTTGGGGATGGGTGTGAGTGATGGGAGTGATGTGTACTTGATTGATGTGATTGATGAGATTGATGTGATTTTTTCTAGGGATTGCAATGTGCTGCGTTTATCCTTAAACTGAATGCGGGCCCACATCTCCTGGCCTGGGTATCGCCTTGGCCCGTAATACGAGGCAATGGCGCGGTCGCTAGGGTACAAGTCTTGGGTTGAGCTGACTCTGAATATAGGACATGACTCACGGTTGCGTGCAACTGCCGATAACAGATCGCAGGTCGCCAGAATTCGATCGGGAGGACCGTGGAAGCCTACGGAATAGTACAGGTTAGGACACGGGTCTTACAGCTCTCCCCTCCTAATAAAAATTTTGTCCTTAAAATTTAAACACGACACAACCAATATAGAGTTCACAAGGGTGGGAAATCCTATCGCTAGAGTTATAATCAGAACACAACATACTGACATCATCAAACACCCAAGAGATGGGGATAACGCCCACGAACCTCAGCCTTGCACTCCTAAAACACCTCATCAGTACTACGATGACTCTACTGAACCTCGGATCCTGGATCAGAAATGATCAAAACTGGAATACTATGCAACCTCACAATCTCAATGGTAAGGAGCTATATCAGAAAATTTCTAAGTTATTCGAACTTGGGGATCTAATCATTCTAAGTTCTCAACAATCATAGAGTATAGGATAGCTATCAGCAGATATGTGATGTTATCCTTAGGTATTCTCAAGTTATGCTCTGATACCAACTTCTGTTACACCCTAAACTCAGAAATCGGGCTCACAAAATTCCCAATCGCCGAATCCGGTGCCGACAGCCTCCGTAGTACCCCATTCTCGGTTCCCAGCGTCCATACTCCATTTTATACGGCAGTAGTGAGCGCCCGAGTAGGCCAACCACGTATGAGACTTATATCGAATGCTCCAACTACTTATGAGTCTAAACTGTGAATAGTCCAATAACTTACAAGTTTAAATTGTGAATGCTACAACAACTTATGAGTCTAAACTTTAAATGCTCTAATAACTTACGAGTCTAAACTGTGAATGCTCCAATAACTTACGAGCTTAAACTGTTAATACTTCAATAACTTACGAGCCTAAACTGTGAATGTTTTAATAACTTACGAGCTTAAACTGCGCTAGCTCTCTTGAGCCAAGCCCAAAATTGGTGGTAAACTACGTTTTCTCTCTTAAGCCTAGTTAAGTCAAGTTATGTTCAATTAAAGTATGTCCAGTCAAAGTTACGTTCAATCAAAGTTGTGTCCGCTCCAACACCTTATGAGCTTAAACTGTGTTTACTCTTACAAGCCTGACTCCAAATTGACATACTAATCTTATTGACTAAACTCTAAAATAGAGGATGCAACATTGACAAGCACAAAAAATGGAATGACTAAATCATTGACATGATATATAATTTGAGTTGAAAAGAGAGACACTGCATTGAAATATATATATTGAATTGCAATCATTTCAGAATTGGCAATCTATTATTATCATTTTAGAATCGTCAATACATTTATTTGAAGATTATCAATGCATTTTGAAATTATCACTATCTAATGAAATTAGATCAAAGAATTATATAGCCCTGAAATATTAATCATGCCTAATTGGCAAGAGAAATCACTACTTAAGACTCTAGAATATCCTGATTAAAAGACATTCGACAATGCAGAAATGGTTGGAGTTGTCACTGGAACTACGTCAAGAGTCGCATTAAATGATGACCCCCTAATCCGATTAACCATGACGTAGAAGGGACGCTGTCTAAAAAGCATTGTTACTGCTATTAACTACACCGCCAAGGCATCTGTTCAACTAGTTGACATTGCTCGAAGAAAAGAAGACTTCGAATGCCTTTGACTGGGGGCATTCGGTACTCCCTTCGAGTGCAATCTGCTCGAACGCAATCCCTTTGAGCGTGATTCCTTTGAGTGCGATCTTTCGATCGCGGTCTGTTCAACACGATTTTACAGTTCCCCATTTGAGCAATCATTCTCTGTTATGCGACCAGCTCTGCCTTCATGAAGATTTCTTCTCCGTCGTGAAATGATTTTTTGTGTAGAAGAAGATCGATCCTCCATTTAATTTCATAGTCAAATCAAGGAAGGATCGAGGGGGCATTTATTGGTTTACAAAAAATGTTTCATCTCCAAACCTTCCAATCCCCGTTGTGTGGAAACAAACCTCCCAGTCCCTGTTCCACGGAAACAAACTCCTAGTCCCTGTTGCATGCAAACAGACTCACAGTCCTAGTTGTTGCACAGAAACAGATTCATAGTCCCAGTTGTTGCGTGGAAACATACACACAGTCTTAGTTGTTATGCGAAATTATACTTCACATGTGTGGTTGCTTATAAATACCCCCCTCCTCTCCTTGCGTAATGAGAGATTTCAGAGAAGTGCTCGGGAGCTTGGGAGAGAGAGGAACTGATTACGTGGAAACAAACTTCAAGCCCAATTGTTGTGCAGAAATAAAATTCAAGCCTATTTGTTGTGCGAAAATAGACTTCTAGCCAAGTTATTGCGTGGAAGTAGACTTCTAGCCTAGTTGTTACGTTAAACCAAACTTCAAGCCTAGTCATTGGGCAAAAATAGATTTTCAGCCCAACTATTGCGCGGAGATAGACTTCAGGTGCCGAAATGAGAGATTTTGGGAGAGAGGGAGCAGGTACTTGCACAACCAAGGCCTCGAGTATTCACATGTTGTACGGTCTTATGCTTTATTCCACAATCAGATCTCTTATATGTATATTTTTCAGTCATTGGTGTGAAGTAAAGATTTTGGTCCGTACAATTCATATGTCTTCATGATGGACATCTTACACGTCGAAATGTGTCGAAATTACTATTGAATTCATTTTCCTTCCTCTATTACATTGATTCAATGTACTTTATTTTGGAATCAAGGGAAACACGAGGATGTAATTGAAACTTAGAATTAATGAAATCTATGATGATTAATGTTCTTTTATTTTCTTCATTATCATTGAATGATAATTCCCCTATCGAAATATATTCATTTCTTGTCAAAACAACTACACTCTGCTCCTATCAGAGTCCTGCTCAGATAGTTCAAATAATAGGGGGCACTTTCTTTTCCCTATACATTGCGCTGAGCCAGCAAAGCTCTCAAAGAGTTTTCGCATGCGGCGATATATAAGATTAGAGGTTTGCCCTTCACAGGTGCTGTCAACACTGGAGATTTTTTTAGTAACTCTTTGATGGAATCAAATACATTCTAACATGCTTGATCCCACATGAATTCTGCCCCCTTTTTCATGAGATGAGAAAACAGTTAGCACCTTCCGGCTACGTTTGAGGTGAAATGTCAAATATATGTTAACTTTCCTTATAAGCTTTTGAATTCTTTTAACATTTTCGGGGGTGGCATCTCCTGAATAGCTTTGATTTTTCCTGAATTAACTTCAATTCCTCAATGCCTGATGACGAATCCAAGAAACTTACCTGACGATACACCGAATGCACATTTCGTTGGATTCATTTTTAACTGTTTCTTTCTGAACTAACGAAAAATAGAGGATAAATGTTCTCGATGTTCTTCATGATCATTTGATCGAACTACTAAATCGTCAACATAACATTTGATGTATTTATGCATCATACATGAAAAATATTCGGCATCACTCTCTGGTATGTGGCTTCGGCATTTTTGAGCCCGAATAGCATAAATTCGTAGCAATAAATTCCTAGGGATGTCCTGAATGTTGCAAAGTCTTCATCTTTAGGAGCTATGCGAATCTAATTATAACCAGCGTATCCATCCATGAAGGACATAACTGCATATTTCATTATACTATCGATTAACAACTCAGTTATGGGCAATGGATAGTCGTCTTGTGGACAGGCTTCATTCAAATCTCTAAAATTGACACGTACTCTGATCTGTCCACTGTTTTTTTCACAAGGACATTGTTAAAGATCCATTTGGGGTATTTGACTTCCCTTTTAAAACCAACCTTAACCAGTTTGTTTAACTGGTCTCTAATATTTAGAGATATTAAGCCGATGCATTCCTATTGTTGGTTCTAGGCCTGACATCTCTGCGTATGTTTAAACAATACATCTTTGTTTCTTGTTAACAATTTGACATACTGATTAGTTTCTTGTTCCGATAGGTTGACACTTACGTGAGTATTTCCGAGTTCTTCTTCTGTTCTCAGGTTCACTTCTCGTAATGCATCAAATATTAGCTGCCCCCCATCTTCTATTTGTTCAGCGGTTGTCTCTAGATGCTTGACTTCTTCATTACTATCTTTTATTGCCTATAAACTCATTTCATAATCAACTGGTACAATATTTGTCATATTCACTTACGTATATACACGGAATGTGTTTTCTTTCTCTTTCTGAGTCCTTCAGGTAGTCACAACCGGAAGAGCTGAGAAATCTTGTGGAGTAAAAGAAACAACCTTACTCTGCCCCGAGTACAATGAAGATGGAGCTAATGCTGAGCTTTGCCTAGCTGTATTTCGTGTAATTGGCCCTTGGGGTGTTTGTAATAGAGTTGGGCTTGAGAGAAATCCAGCTTTTGATCTTTTGACAACACTATAGTCCATCCTTCATCGTTGTCTTGTGATTTTGGTGATGTAGAAATTACTCTGGTTGTAGACTATAGCCTATTGTTGAATGTTAGTGATGCAAAGACTACCCCTGTTATGACTTGTAGTTTACTATTTATGGTCAAAACTGACTGAGTCTTTTGATTCAGAGACTTAGATGGTATCTATTACTTGCGAATATAGTCGATGACAAACCCAGTAGGTGTGAAGTAGAAGATTGTTTGTCAAAAGGAGAGCTTAAATAGTCCTAGAGGGGGGGGGGGGGGATAATTAACTAAAGTGCAGAAATAATAAATAAATTAGAGGTCTCAATTGCACTAGTATTGAAACATTGATTCAAACTGATTCGTAGGACAACCTTCACCCAAACAAGTTTAGGTAGGACAACCTTATTTCACGAAACCTGTAAGAATCAAAATTCCAAACCAAGGGGTAAACTATTACAAGCATTTACCACTTTAACTTAAAGAGATCACAACCATTTACTTATAGGCATTCACCACAACACTAAGAATTATAGTGGTTCGATGTGTCAACAACTGTTCTCAAATAGCCACACCTACTCCACTCCCAATAATCACTCTCCATGTGATATTGGCTTTCACTATGAATAAGGTTTTTACAGAAACACCTTAAAACCTGATACAGTTGTGATTTTAGCGGGCTATCACAAAAAAACCCATCACTGAGATTTTCTAGCTATCTCAGGAAAACCAACAATGAGATTTTCTGGCTATCTCAGTAAAACCAAAATACAAAAGAATTATATACTTATCTTCACCTTTGAAAACGTATCTATCAATATAGCCATAGAACCACTTCTCTTGAATGTAGATCGTTCAATGTTCAATTATATAGACAAGGGTTCAAGGTTCTAGATTGATTTTAAATAAATTCAAACTAATAACTACTTGTTTAAATTCCTTTAAGATCTCAAAAAAAAATAATATTTACTCTCTTTATAAAAAAATTGACAGAATAAGAGATCAAGGAATTAAACAAAAAGCTATTAAAAATATTTTATAAATACCGTGCAATAGCTTGAATATAATAGGGGCTTCTCTCTCGCTCTCTTGTAGAAGGATTTGATAGACTTGAATTGTATTTTCGGATTGAGAGAAAGCCTCAATTTATATGCAAAGAAGTTGTTGCTTAGACTTGTCTAAGACTGTCTTCGACTCGTCTAAGAACTGTATTCCGTTCCAACAAATTTTTAAATTTAAGCGGGATAAGATATAACAGATCTTTGACTTGTAAAAGGCCTTGCTTGACTGGTCAAGGGCCCTGTTCGACTTGTCGAGCATGGTCTTCGACTGGTCTAGGGTGCACAAAATCCAAACTGATTCAGTTGCTGGACTTCGAGTCGAGCAACCCTCGACTAGTCGAAGGCCCACCTTTGACAAGTCGAGCAGCTTCCTCGACTCGTCGAAGGTGTAACAGAAAATCTGTTTTACTTTGATTTGAACTAGGACTAGTCAAAATAATTCTTAGACTAGTTGAGCCACAACTTAGGCTAGTCGAACCTTAGCCAAATATAAGTATAAAAACTCATTTAAAATATATTTTGAAAGTACCTAAACCTAAGGTCTTTCTAGGGTTTATAATACTTGAAATGACTGAACTTTGAAGTAGATATGATGCTTGAATGTTATGGAGCTTGTTCTTCTACTAGATTCTTTAATAGGGTTTGAATTTCTAAATGGAGCTTAATCTTTTACTAGAACTTTAGTAGAACTCGAACTTAACTTGGACTTTCCATCTTGATCTTAGTAGAACATGAACTTTCCATCTTGATCTTTTATTTGACTTGAATTTTAGTAGAGCTTGAACTTTCCATCTTAACCCACACTAGAAGGCCACTTCATAAGCTGTTTTGTCTCAAGGTGTGCTTTACACATTATAACACTTACAATCTCACCCATTGTCAATTTCATGACAAAACACTTATTATTAGATCAATTAGAATGAAGTCTTGTATTCTTGATACCATGTTGTAGAAGGTTTGTTGTAGCTTTGATAAACTAGAAAAAAATTTACCTACTCCCCCTCAATTTGAGCTTTCCTTTTATTATGACATACAATATTCCATTCCAAAGTATTCTCCAAGCATATAGTCATGTATCATGCATCATCATTCTTCATTCTACCAGGAATAACTAATCTTCTCCCCCTTTTTGTCACAATATGACAAGGGAAAGAATAGTTTATTATCAAGAAAATAAAACATTCAAATAGCCATATCAATGAAAGTAGAAGAAATGAATATATTAGGAGATAAGCATATGAAGATGTCAAGTTAAGGGAAATAAACATTCAAGGAGTTTAGGAGAGTATAAGCAATAGTCATCAAGCAAACACACAAAGTATAAGTTTTACAGAACAATAACTTAAAAACTTAAATAAATTTAGTCAGATCCAAAGGAAGATGGAGGAGACACAGAAGGATCAATCTGGTGCAAACTCCTGGTGATGCGATGAAAATACTTTTGCATGTATTTCATTGAAGATTTTTTATTTTGCGCCAGATTGTCTTGAGAGACTTTTAACTCAATAACCTTCTCCTCCAAGGATTTGAGCCGATCATCAACCTGAGAAGGTTGAAAGTCTGGATCAATTGAATCATCCGACTCATCAAGTTCAACAAATATATCGTCCATCGATGTGTCCTCTGGTGCAGGAACTTCTTCCTCTTCTTTATCTCGCTGGCTTGAAAGAAATTCCAAATTCATTTTATTCAAATTTGTATTATTAAAAGGTAATTCTAACTCCAGTGCCTCGGTCAAAGGTATGATGATATTGCAATGAAGAGCAATGCAAGTCATGAGATAGGTGAAAGGAATCGAACCATGACCAGGATGAATATGGAATTGAATGATCAAATAACACATTAAAGAAAGAAGACATAATGGAATACCAGTTACTACAGAATGAAAGACATGAGTCATGAAGGGGGTAAGCTCAGACTTATTCCCAAATCTTGGATAAACATTGGACGTAAAAATTCGATGAAGGATGCAATATTTGGGAAGCATCTGGTTAGCATGGAGAGCATTACTAGATTTCCATTCAGCATCAAAGCGATATAATATACGAGTGATCGCCCGTCGCTCAGTATGAGTCATTTTATCGGTAAGACTGGAAATGGGAATGCCATTATCAGTGATGACTATTTCAGTCAAAGCTGAAATTAAGTAGCGATCAATAGTGACTTGCCCATCTCTAAAATTAATTTTAATAGAAAGATTTTCTAAGGACATGTCACTTATAGACGCATACATGGCTTGCACAATGGAATGGTAAGCCGTTCCACCCCAACCAAGAATATTTTTCTAACCGATATTGGTAAGGATAGGCACAGGCTAAAATGGTGCAATATGATCAACATCACAATACTTTCTATTATAATCTCTCTAGCGTGGAAATCCTTAACATGCTCCGAATCTTCTTAGGGGCTCCTTAGGGTTCTCACACTAACAAGAGTTGACCTAGAGGAGGAGCCGCCATGGCCTTTGTGAGTTGCCTTCCTCCTAGTACGATGCTCCATTTAGTGATTACACAAGAGAAGATTAAAGAAAGTAGATGGGTTAAGTCTAGATTAGATTTTTGCTCAAAACCCACTACAAAAAGATAAAAATCACAAATACACCACAAATACAAGATAGACTAGCAAAGATCAACCCAAATCTAGAAGGAAAATGAAAATAGACCACTTACAATGAAGATTAAGAGATGGGTTTGTCGAGAGATGCACCACTTAGTCGAAGAAGAAGGTGAGAAATGAAATAAAAAAGTGATTTTTCCCCCTTTATCATGCAAACCTGTGATCCTCGACTGGTCGAGCATGTCCTCGACCCGTCGAAGGTCGACTGGTCGAGGATGTACTCGACTCATCAAGCAGGCCACAAATTTTTTTAAAAAAATTATTTAAAATTTTACTTTTATTTACATGTTATGCATTTAAACATTATAAACATATGATAATTAAAAAAATCATAAAGAACATAATTAATTAATTAAAAATACGCAAACCAATATCATGCTTTAATTTGGAAAATCTATTCCTATCGAGTGGTTTTGTCATTATGTCTGCAAGCTGCTTCTCAGTCTAAATATATTCTAACACAATACTCTTGTCCTCAACTAATTCTTGAATATAATGGTATCGAATATCAATATGTTTCGTACGAGAATGTTGAATAGGATTTTTTTGAAATATTAATTGCACTTGAGTTATCACAGTATAATTATTTTTTGCGCACTACCATAATCAGCTAACATTCTTTTCATCTAGATGATCTGGGTGCTAACATTACTAGCTGCGATATATTTGGCTTCAGCTGTTGAGAGAGATAGAGTTTTGTTTCTTACTGAGCCAGAAAACTAAACAGTTCCCTACATAAAAACATCCACAACTGATAGATTTTCTATCGTCAATATTTCCTGCCCAGTCCGCATCAGTTTATCCGGCAATTTGTACAATTGTATCATGCAGATACCATAAACCTAAGTTAGCAGTACTTGCAACATAACTGATTATCCATTTAATAATGATTAGATGTGATTCCTTAGGATCAGATTGATATCTAGCATATATTCCAACACTAAAAGCAATATCAGGTCTACCGGCAGTTAAGTATAGAAGACTACCAATCATACTCCGATATAGACGGTAGTCTATACTTTTACCTGATTCATCCTTAGAGAGTTTGAGAGTTATACACATTGGAGTATCAAACTTTTTCCATTCTCAAACCCAAATCTCTTTACAAGATTCAAGGCATAATTGGTTTGTGAGATGAATATTTCATCTTCATGTTGTTTTACTTGTAATCCAAGGAAGTAATTTAGTTCTCCAACCATACTCATTTGAAACTTGGATTTCATTAGATCTACAAACTCAATAGACAAGTTAGTACATATAGATCCATAAATAATGTCGTCAATATATATCTGAACTCTCAATATATGATCATTATATTTCTTAACGAATAAGATTTTATCAACACTTCACATGATAAAGTTGTAACTAATTAAGAATTTAGTCAGATTTTCGTACCATGCCCTGGGAGCTTGTTTCAAACCATAAAGTGTCTTTTTAAGATGGTACATATGATTTGAAAATTTGGGGTCTTTAAAACACTTAGGTTGTTCTCCATATACTTCCTCATGTAGATCACCGTTTAAAAATGCACTTTTGACATCCATTGATATTGAATTTCTTATGACATGCAATTGAAATAAATAATCTTATAGATTCAAGGTGTGAAACTGGTGCAAAGGTTTCATCATAATCAATACCTTCTATTTGAGTGTATCCTTGTATAACCAATCGCGCCTTGTTTCGAATGATATTTCCGATTTCATTAGATTTGTTCTTAAAGATCCATTTGGTTCCAATTACATGTTTATCAAAAGGTCTAGGAACTAAGTACCAAACATCATTTCTGACAAATAGATTTAACTCTTCTTACATAGCAAATATCCAACTTTCATCAGCAAGCGCTTCATTTACATTTGCCAGTTCAATTTGAGAAGTGAAGCAGATGTAATTACAGATGTTTTCTAACCGTCTTCTTATCTGAATACTAGTACGAGGGTTACCCAATATCTGATCAGTCAGATGGTCTGTGACTAATCTTAATTCATTATTAACTGATTTAGATGAAGAGTCAGGTTTATCTATAATGTTGACTTCATCATTATCTTGTCTTAGAGTGGGTGTGATCAAGTGATCGTTAATCACTACATTAATAGATTCCTGAATCACCCCTGTTCTTTTGTTAAGAACACAGTATGCTCGACTATTTAGAGCATAACCCAACAATATTCCCTCATCACTCTTGGCTTCAAACTTTCTCAAATTTTCTCGGTCGCATAAAATGAAACATTTATTTCCGAGAGTCTAAAAATATTTTATGGTCGGCTTCTTATCAAACCATAATTCATAGGCTATTTTATCTTTAGTTTTTCTAACATACACACAATTTATAATGTAGCAAGCAGTATTAACAGCTTCAGCCCATAAGTTTTTCGGCAAGTTCATGCTATTTAGCATTACATTGGCCATTTCCTGTAAAACTTTGTTCTTTCTTTCAACAACTCCATTCTGTTGAGGTGTTTTAGGAGCATAGAACTCATGTGATATACCATGGTCATTATGGTACTTCTTAAAATTACTATTTTCAAACTCAGTACCATGATCACTTTTAATTTTGATCACATGTACCTCTTTTTCAGTCTGAATTCTTTTTAGAATTTTTCTGACTTCATCGAGAGTATTTGATTTCTCTCTAAAGAAGGCTACCCAAGTATATCTGGTGAAATCATCAATAATGACCAGAAAATACTTCTTTCCACCTCTGCTCTCTGTTCTTATTGGTCCCACCAAGTCTATATGGAGTGGTTCAAGAGGTTTGTCTATGGCTAAGAAGTTCACTTTCTTGTGGCTACTCCTAATTTACTTGTCAATCTGAGATGCACCACAAATTTTTTCTACCTTTTTAAATTTGGGTAAGCCACAAATGTGATCTTTCTTTCTCAATCTATAAAGATCTCTAAAGTTAACATGTTTAAGACATTTATGCCATAGTTTAGTCTCTTCTGCTTAGACCATATAACATGAATAGTTAGATGAGTATGAGTCATCAATAATGTAGCAATTTTCAGAGGTCCTATGACCATTTAATATCACACAACCCTTCTCATTTGTAATCTCACATTCGTGATTTGAAAATTTTACATTGTACTTGTTATTGCATATTTGAGATATACTTAGGTTATTTTTTAAACCTTCAACATAAAGTACATTTTTAAAGAGAGGGACGTTAGGAAGTTGAACAGTACCTTGGCCTATGATTTTGCAGTTGCTTCCATCTCCGAAAGTAACTGAACCGTTGTTTACTTCTTTGAAGTTGGTGAATAACGCTTTGTCACCTAGCATATGTCTTGAACATCCACTATCCAGGTACCATTTTAAGTGACTAATCACTTTGAAAGTTGTGTGGGCAACAAGACATGTAGTCATTGGAACCCATTTCCTTATGGTTCTAAGTTTAGGAGTACCATTGGATTTTCTCTGTTTTTGGGAGTTGGAATTTCTCCACTTTCTATTAACTCCAATTCCATCTGAGTTAGATTTTAGAAGCTCTTTAAGTAAGTCCACGATTTTTTCAGCAAAAGGTGATTTTTTTTATCTTTGATTTCTATAGCTGATGGCATTAGTGTTAATTTTAGGAACTTGAAGGGGTTTTGAGTTTTTGAAATCATTTCGATTAAAATCTCTTAAATTCTTACCTTTAGAGTTCGAGGATTTTCCTTTTATAAATGTAGGAGGTGTATTCTTGATTTTCAGAGAATCATTTTTTATATAACCCAGACCTAACTTGTCACCACATTTTTCTGGATGAGGTTAACAATTTTTCCAGTTTTGGGTCTCCGTGAGCATATCT
Organism: Magnolia sinica; assembly: GCF_029962835.1. Classification (NCBI taxonomy): domain Eukaryota; kingdom Viridiplantae; phylum Streptophyta; class Magnoliopsida; order Magnoliales; family Magnoliaceae; genus Magnolia; species Magnolia sinica. Next base: position 49,840,639 of record NC_080573.1, on the reverse strand, counting down.
CTAAGTATCCTTATAACTCAAAAGGGAAGAAACTTCAAGTTTTAGTTTCTTATTTTCAGTTCTGACTTTTTGTAACTCTAAAGATTTGAAATTTAAATCTAATTTTGTTTTTTTAAGACAATCTGAAAGATGAGATTTTTCTAAAACATTATTTTCAAGTTCTTCTTTTTATTTATCATATTTCTCTTTTTGAATTTTCAGTTTGACAACAATTTTACAACTTTCCCTGTATAAGGCATTATAAGCGTCTTGAAGATCATCTTCGTTTTCATTTTCAGGGTCACTCCTGAGATTTTCATAGTCAGATATATTACAGCTATTTGAGGAGGTGACTTGGCTATATTCATAAGGGCTTTCACATCATTGGCATTTTCTTGTTCTGATTCATCAGACTTAGAAGAACTTTCAGAGCCATATGATTGATCTCAAGTAGCTATCATGCCCTTTCTTTTTTACTTATCCCTTTTAGGACATTAATTCGCCAAGTGCCTGTATTCATGACAATTAAAATATTGACTGTCATTTGTTTTAGATTTCTAAGACTTAGATTTTCTTTTTCTTTTATCAGATGGTTTTTGAAAATCTGATCTTTTCTTGTTTTTGAAAATTTTATAAAATTTCTTAGTTAGCATTGCCATATCATCTCCAGTATCTTCAAAATTAGAATTAGTACAATTTTCTTTTGAAACAGATTTAGAAGATTTAAGAGCAATAGACTTACCTTTAGGAGCCTTAAAATTCAACTCATATGTTTGGAGAGAGCCAACTAACTCCTCAACCTTTATATGATTAGTATCTCTTAATTCCTGAATGGCAGTAACCTTAGAATTGAATCTTTCAGGAAGAGATCGCAGTATTTTTGCACAGACCTTGCTTTTTGGGATTCCATCTCCTAGACCCCACATGAAATTTACTATATCATTTAGTTTTGTATAGAAGTCTATGAAAGTTTCATTTTCTTCCATACGAATTTCCTCAAATCTAGTAGTGAGGATTTGGACTTTTTATTTCTTGACTATAGTAGTTCCTTCATGTGTCATTTCAAGAATATCCCAAGCTTTCTTAGCTGTATCGCATGAAATAATTCTTTTGAATTCATCAGGCGATAGAGCACAAGTTATAACATTTAAGGCCTTAGCATTAGCACTGCTTTCACTTTTCTGAGTTCCAGTCCATAAGTAGAATGCAATTTCTCTCATAGACTTGGTTCCATCTTCGGCTACAACCTCAGCCATAGGAGGTTTCCATTTGGTTACAGTAGCTTGAGACACATTTTCATCTAAGGATTTTAGAAAAATCCTCATTCTGGCTTTCCAGTGTGCATAGTTAGAGCCATCAAAAGGTGGTGGCCTGGTAATAGACAAACTATCGAAATTTGACATGATAAAGCTCTAGATCTTTTAACCCAAGGAATTTAATCCAAAGAAAGATGAGTAACTTAACTCTGATACCACTTGAAAAGGAGAGCTTAAACAGTCCTAGAGAGGGGGAGGGGGTGGTGTGAATAGGACTATGTCAAATAATTAAATAAAGTGCAGAAATAATAAATAAATCAGAGGTCTCAATTGCACTAGTATTGAAACGTTGATTCAAACTGATTCGTAAGACAACCTTCACCCAAACAAGTTTAGGTAGGAGAACCTTATTTCACAAAACTTGTAAGAATCAAAATTTCAAACCAAGTAAGAGTAAATAAAAGATAAACTATTACAAGCATTCACCACTTTAACTTAAAGAGATTACAACAATTCACTACATAAACACTATAGGCATTTACCACAACACCAAGAATTATAGTAGTTCGGTGTGTCAACAACTGTTCTCAAATAGCCACACCTACTCCACTCCCAATAATCACTCTCCACGTGATATTGGCTTTCACTATAGTTTTCATAGGAACACCTTAAAACCTGATACAGTCATGATTTTAGCGGGCTATCACAAAAAAAAAACCCTTCACTGAGATTTTCTGGCTATCTTAGGAAAACCAACAATGAGATTTTCTAGCTATCTCAATAAAACCAAAATACAAAAGAATTATATACTTATCTTCACCTTTAAAGATGTATCTCTCGATGTAGCCGTAGAACCACTTCTCTTGAATGTAGATCGTTCAATGTTCAGTCATATAGACAAGGGTTTAAGGTTCTAGATTAATTTTAAATAGATTCAAACCAATGACTACTTGTTTGAATTCCTTTAAGATCTCAAAAACAAGGGTATTTACTCTCTTTTGACAGAATAAGAGATTAAAGAATCAAACAAAAAGCTATTAAAAATATTTTATAAATACCATACAATAGCTTGAATATAACAGGGGCTTCTCTCTCTCTCTTGTAGAAGGATTTGATAGAGTTGAATTCTATTTTCGGATTGAGTGAAAGCCTCAATTTATAGGCAAAGAAGTTGTTGCTTCGACTCGTCTAAGAACCAGATTTCATTCTAACAAATTTTCAAATTTAAGCGGGATAAGATATAATAGATCTTTGATTGGTCGAAAGCCTTGCTTGACTGGTTGAGGGCCCTGTTCGACTCATCGAGCATGGTCTTTGACTGGTCTAGGGTGTACAAAATTTGAACTGATTCAGTTGCTGGACTTCGAGTCAAGCAGCTTCCTCGACTAGTCGAAGGTGTAACAGAAAATCTGTTTTACTTTGATTTGAACTAGGACTAGTCGAAAAAATTCTTAGACTAGTCGAGCCACAACTTAGGCTAGTCGAACCTTAGCCAAATATAAACATAAAAACTCATTTAAAATATATTTTGAAAGTACCTAAATCTAAATTCTTTTTAGGGTTTATAATACCTGAAATGAATGAACTTTGAAGTAGATTGGATGCTTGAACTTTATGGAGCTTGTTCTTCTACTGGATTCTTTAATAGAGCTTGAATTTCTAGATGAAGCTTGATCTTTTGCTAGAACTTTAGTAGAACTTGAACTTAACTTGAATTTTTCATCTTGATCTTAGTAGAATTTGAACTTTCCATCTTGATCTTCTAATTGACTTGAATTTTAGTAGAGCTTAAACTTTCCATCTTGACCCACACTAGAAGGCCACTTCATAAGCTATTTTATCTAAACGAAATTTTACAAACAAGGTGTGCTTTACACATTATAACACTTATAGTTTGGTTGGTTGATGAAGAAGTCATTGTAGTTAGGAATAGGAAAGATCCTAAAAGAAATAAAAGCGCATTAGTAACATGAATTGAATAGGATACACTTTATATTGAAGATGAAGGGGAGGATGTTCCCATCGAGATTCACCATTTTGTCGCCATGATGATACCAAGTGATGATAAAAAGTTCTTTAAATAATTTCTAAGTTAATATTGAATAAAGAATATTCCTCAACAGAGTTGCCATTTTATTTCGACAAGAAATGAATATGTTGCAATTGGGAATATCTTATTCAATAATAACAAAGGAATTATGAAAGAAAAATCATCATCAGATATGATTTCAGAGTTCATTTTCATCCTCATATTTCCCTTGATTCCAATACAAGGTGCATCTAAAAAATGAAACAATGTTATATCTAAAATAATCCAGATAATGATTTCGGCAGCATTCCAGCTTGCGGTGTGCTCTTCTTAATGGAGGAGGCACTACAAAAAAAAATGAGCAAAGGCTACGGACTATGATGGTTATTGGCTACGGATATAAACCACAGCTAAAGGATACTAAGCCACCATGACCTAGCTAGAGACGGACAGTCTCCCATGGGACTCTATGGGGCCCACTATAATGTGTGTGTTTAATTTAAGCCATCCATCCATTTTGATAGCTCATTTAACCACACGAGCCCAAAGAAGAAGGCAGATCGAAGCTCAAGTGGACCATGTAAATGCTATTCTATCTAGCTCTTATGATTGTCAAATTTTGTAGTGACAAAACCTCTTGGAATCTGTATCTTGTGTAACTCATCTTCATATTCAAGATCAAGCAAATCAAGTACAAGAACAAAGATCTTTACATCAAGAACTTCAAGTGCAAAAATAAGAGATTCAAGTGCAACATCAAGTGATAAATCAACCTTTCAATCATCAACTATGTCAAGACAATGTGCTTTACTTTGGAACTCAAAGCTCAAGGTGAAATATAAGTAATAAGTACTTTAAGTTCAAGCTTCAAAGTACTTCAAGTTCAAGCTTCAAAGTACTTCAAGTTCAAAGGTTCAAAGTACGTCAAGATGTCAAGCTTCAAGTACTTCAAGATCAACTATCAACCAAAGCGAATGATGTTTCAATGTTCAAATATCACATATAAGGTATGAATGACCCTAGATTGATAATAGGTTAGGTCATCTTGATTGCATACTTAAATTAAGTCACTATATAATTTTATAGGCTCTTTCTCGACTAGTCTTAGCCTATGTTCAACTAGTCCTAGTATTGGCTTGACCAGTCCAAGAATTTTCTCGACTAGTCTAAGGTTTGTTACTAATTTTCAGGATTTTTTATTGGACTCTTGACCAATCCTAGAGACTGCTCGATTAGTCGAGTGAACAGTGCTCGACCAGTCGAGCAGGCTCAACTCAAAGTCCAGTAACCAAACTGGGTCCCACTCGACCAGTCGAGTGCAGGGCTCGACTAGTCGAGCAGGCCACTCGACCAGTCGTGGAATGATCTTATCTTATCGTGCCCAAAATTTTAAAAGTTTATGGTCTTTCGACCAGTCGAGCTGACCTCTGGGCCAGTTGAGTGAATAGTTTCTGCACTTATAAATAGAGCACGATTTTTAGAGTTTTTCATTTAATTCATGTAAAATCAAGACACCACTCTAAGAGATAATTTTGTGATATTCTTAAGCTATTTAGTGTTCATTTAATATTCTCTTTAATTTAGCTTTTTTTATTTGATTTTGAGTTCTATATTTCAATCTTATTTGAAGAAGGGATTTAAGTTTTCCCCTTTCTTGGAATAAAAATCAAATCAAGCTAACCCAAGGTGATTTAATCTAAAAATCATTTAGAACTTAGAACCTTTTCATAAGTGATTGTGGACATTAACCATCTACGTTGAACATCTACTTTGAATTGGTTCTACCGGGCTTCATCAAAGGAGAATATCCAGATAAGTATATTTACATTTTTTATAAATCTCTTTTTAGTTTTTGAGGTTGTGCTAGGAAAAATCTCTCTTTCTTTTGGTTTGTCGGAGGTGATCCAGAAAACCTAGAGTGGGGTTTTTGAAATATGTAAGCCCACTTGAAAGACAGAATTGTAAAGGTTTTAGGCGAACCCTAAAAAACCTATTTTATAGTGAACACCAATATCCACTGTGTGAGGATATTAGGAGTGGAGTAGTTGTGTGGCTATTTTTCTAAACAGTTGGTGTACACACAAACGAACCACTATAATTTCTGGTGTTGTGGTGGATGATTGATTGTGGCTTTGTGTGAATGTTGTAATTTCTTTTTAAGCCTTTATGGAGAATGTTGTAATCTCTTTTATACAAGTGTGGGAATGCTGTAATAGCTTAGTTTATTTTCTTAGCTATTTTATTCTCTTTTGTATTAGTTTGGGATTTTGATACACAAACCGTTCTAGGAATCAGGTCATCCTACCATAAGCCATTGGTTTTTGGTGTAAGGTTGTCCTCAGAATAACATTTGTATCAACCTCTCAATACTTGTACATTTGAGGTTGTTATTCATTTCTACTTTGTGAAATTGTTAAGTGCTATCTTTATTTATATCTGTCTAATTTTGTATTTAATTTTTAAATTTGGCATTGTCCTATTCACCCCCCCCCCCCCCTCTAGGACTCTTAGCTCGGCCTTTTCAAGTGGCATTAAAGCCTAATAGCTCGCTTTAATTTTTAGATTAATTTCCTGAGCTAATCGATCTAAGCTTTTTAAGATGTCAAATTTTGATAGCATTTCAATCACTAAGCCTCCACCATTTAATGGCTCCAATTATACCTATTGGAAAGCCAGAATTAGGATTTTCTTAAAATCTATGGATGAGAGCATGTGGCAAGCCACAGTGACCAATTGGACCCCTCCTACCACTGAAGTAACTGGTACTGACGGATTTAAATTTGTAAAAGTCACACCTTACTTTTCTTGGACTGCTCTTCAGAAAAGTGAGAGTAGTGCCAATGCAAAGGCTTTAAATGCAATTACTTGCGCACTATCGCCGGATGAATTCAAGAGAAATATATCCTGTGATACTGTAAAGCAAGCCTAAGATATCTTGGAAATGACACACAAGGGTACAACAATTGTCAAGAAATCTAAAGTTCAAATCCTCACAACCAAATTTGAGGAAATACGTATGGAAGAAAATGAAACGTTCATGGACTTCTATACAAGATTGAATGACATTGTCAACTCTATGTGAGGTCTTGATGATAGAATCTCAGAAAGTAAAGTCTATGCAAAGATAGTGCGCTCATTGCCTGAACGGTTCAATTCAAAGGCGACCGCGATCCAGGAACTTCGTGATACAGATAATATGAGGGTAGAAGAATTGGTTGGTTCTTTACAAACCTACAAGTTAAACTTTAAAGCTCCTAAAGGAAAATCCATTGCCCTTAAGTCTTCTAAATTTATTTCTTAAGAAAATAGTAATAATTCTGATTTAGAAACTTCTGAAGATGATATGACTCTTTTAGCTAAAAGGTTTTATAAGATTTTCAAAAGTAAAAAGAGGGTTGATTTGCAAAAACCTACTGAAAAGAAAAGATTTAGATTTAAAACTTGAAAATCTTTAAAAGACAGCCAATGCTACAACTGCCATGAATATGGGCATCTAACAAACAAATGTCCTAAGAAGGATAAGTCTAAAAAAGAAAAGTATGTTGGCTATATGGGATGATTCTTCTTGCTCTGAAGTCTCGTCTAAGTCAGAAGATTCTGACACCGAGTCAGCTAATGATGTTAAAGCCCTAATGACTCTAGCCAAGTTCACATTTTCAGATAATGATGATTCAACCAGTGAAGAAAATCTGAATAGTGATCATGAAAGTGAAGAAGATCTTCAAGATGCCTATGATGCCCTATATAAGGAAAGTTGCAAAATTGCTATAAAGTTAAAACTTCAGAAAGAAAAGTTTTCAAAACTAAAAGAAAATTTTGATAATCTAGTCTTAGAAAAATTACACATTTCTGATTGCTTTGAAAAAACTAAGTGCGACTTAGATTTGAAAACCTCCCAAGTTGAAAACTTAAAATCTGAAAACGAAAAGCTAAAACAAGAAGTCTTTTCACTTTTGAGTTTGAAAGACACATGAAGGTATACCTAAGGTGATCCTAAATTAGAAAACTTTTATCTGGATCCAAAAAATGTGGCGATTGATCTGGATTGGGCTATGATAAAAGTATTCCTCTCAAATATAAGAATACTCCACCTAAATTTGTTAAAGGGGAGTCTTCTAACTCAAAAGGGAAAAGTCTGAATCAAAATTATTCTAAAAATTCTAAAACTTTTCAGACTTTTAATCCTAAAAGCATTCATATCAACTATGAAAATCAAATTCGTAACCCTTTAGCTGAAAAGATTATTGATTTGCTTAAGGAGCTCTTAAAATCTAACTCAGTGGGTAGGTCTTATAACAACTTTAAACATAAGAAGACTAACTATGCCCCTAAATCCAAAACAGTATTGAAATGGTTTCCTAAGGTTATTTGTTTGGTTGCCCACACCACTTTCAAAGCTTCAAGCCATTCAAAGTGGTACCTAGACAGTGGTTGCTCCAGACATATGACAAGTGACCAAGGTCTGCTCACCAATCTTAAAGACATGACTGATGGTTCACTCACATTCGGTGATGGTAGCAACTACAGAATTATTGGCCAAGGTATGGTTGAGCTCTTTAACCTCCCTCTATTTGAGAATGTTTTATATGTAGAAGGGTTAAAACATAATTTATTAAGCATCTCTCAAATATACGATAATAATCATAGTGTAAAATTTACTAACCAAGCATGTGAAATTTTAAATAAAAATAGTTTTGTAATGCTAACTGGTTGTAGAACTTTTGAAAACTATTACATTGTTAGTGATTTAAGCTCATCTAATCTATCATGCTACATGGTCCATACTGATGAAACCAAACTATGGCATAAACGCCTCGGACATGTAAACTACCATAACTTGTATAGATTGAGCAAAAGAGAGTTGGTAAGAGGTCTACCCAAAGTAAAGAAAGTAGATAAAATATGTGGTGAATGCTAGATTGGTAAACAAACCAGGAGTACTCACAAAAAGGTGAACTCCAATGCCACATCTAAACCACTCGAACTTCTCCACGTGGATCTCATTGGACCAACTAGAACAGTGAGTCGAGGTGGCAAGAAGTATATTCTAGTAATAGTAAATGACTTTACCAGATATACTTGTGTTGTCTTCTTGAGAAAGAAATCAGAAACTCTCGATGAAGTAAAAAGGATACTTAAACGTATCCAAACTGAAAAAGAATCACAAGTCACTAAGATCCGTAGTGATGATGGTTCTGAGTTTGAAAATAGCAGTTTTAAGAAATTTTGCAATAATCAGGGAATATCACATGAATATTCACACCAAAATAAAATGGGGTAGTGGAAAGGAAAAATAGAGTGCTTCAAGAAATGGCAAATGTAATGCTAAATACTATGAAGCTTCCTAAAAATCTTTGGGCTGAAGCCATAAATACTGTTTGTTATATAATTAACCACATTGACACTAGAAAATCAAACAATAAAACTGCTTATGAAATGTGGTTTAATAAGAAGCCTACTGTCAAATACTTTAGAGTTTTTGGTAGCAAGTGCTACATTTTACGTGACTAAGAAAATTTGGGTAAATTTGACACCTAAAGTGATGAAGGGATATTTTTAGGGTATGCTCTGAATAGTCAAGTGTATCGGTTTCTTAACAAGAGAACTGGTGTAATTCAAGAGTCCATTAATGTGGTTATAGATAATCATTTGAATACACCTATCTCAAGTTCAGAAAATGATGAAGTTCTGTTAATTGATAAACCAGACTCTTCAAGTCAAAATAACACTGAACCGAGGAAAGTTAAAGACCATACATCTAATCAAATCCTTGGAAACCCTCTAACTAGTGTGCGCACTCGTAAACAACTTGAAGATATGTGTAACTACGTATGCTTTACATCTCAGATAGAACCAGCTAACGTAAAAGAAGCTCTTACTGACGAAAACTGGATTGTAATAATGCAAGAAGAGCTAAATCAGTTTATAAGAAATGATGTTTGATACTTAGTTCCAAGACCAAAAGATAAACACATTATCGGAACAAAATGGATTTTCAAAAATAAGTCTGATGAACTTGGTAATATTATTAGAAACAAGGCTAGGCTGGTTGTACAAGGGTACACTCAAATAAAAGGCATTGATTATGATGAGACCTTTGCCCTAGTAGCTCGTCTTGAATCAATCAGTTTATTTATATCCATTGCGTACTTTAGAAAATTCAAAATATACCAAATGGATGTAAAGAGTGCGTTCTTAAATGGTTACTTGCATGAAGAAGTGTATGTTGAACAACCAACGGGTTTTGAAGACCCTAAGTATGTTAATCATGTCTACCACCTGAAAAAGGCACTTTATGGTTTGAAACAAGCTTCCAGGGCACGGTATGAAAAGTTGACTAAGTTTCTACTAAGTCATAACTTTATAATGGGAAGTGTTAATAAGACATTGTTTGTAAAGAAACATAATGATCACATACTAATAGTTCAAATCTATGTTGATGACATTATCTATAGATCTACTTGTACTAACATGACTGTTGAGTTTGCAGATCTTATGAAATCTAAATTTAAAATGAGCATGGTTGGAGAACTAAACTATTTCTTAGGGTTGCAAGTCAAACAGCTCCCTAATGGTTTCTTTATCTCTTAAACCAAATATGTTCTGAACTTAGTTAAAAAGTTCGGATTTGAGAGTGGGAAAAATTTTGATACTCCGATGAGTACTACTCTAAAACTCTCCAAGGATGTAATAGGTAAGAGTGTGGATCCTAAGTTGTATCGCAGTATGATAGGTAATTTACTTTATTTAACTGCGAGCTGACTTGATATTGCATTAGCGTAGGAATTGGTGATAGATATCAATCTGATCCTAAAGAGTCACATTTGATTACTGTTAATCGCATTTTGCGATATATCACGAGTTCAACTAATCTTGGTTTTAATATCCACATGATACTGGTTAGCTGGTTACACGGATGTTGATTGGGCTAGTTATATTGATAATCGTAAATCGACCAGTGGTGGTTGTTTTTATGTCGGGAACTGTTTAGTTTCTTAGCTAAGTAAAAAAACAAAGTTTCGTATCGCTCTCCACAGCTGAGGTTGAATATATTGTTGTTGGTAATGCATGTACTCAACTTGTGTGGATGAAAAAAAAATGCTAAGCGATTATGGAAATGCGCAAGAATCCATGGTTTTATATTGTGATAATTCAAGCGTAATTAATATCTCTAAAAATCCAATTCAGCATTCACGAACCAAGCATATTGACATTAGATATCATTATATTCGTGAACTGGTGGAAGACATGATAATTGTTTTGGAATATATTCCGACCAAGACTCAACTTGCAGATATATTCACAAAATCGCTCGACAAAACAGGTTTACAAAATTGAAATTTGATCTTGGTATGTGTAATATGAATTGATGATTTGTGCCTTTCTGTATCATAATGTATATATTTATTATTTTGAAATTTTTAAATTCAAATTAATGAAAAATTATAAATTTTCTGTGCTACACGACCAGTCGAGTACAAACTTGACCAGTCGTGGCTAGACCGGTCGAGTATGTACTCGACCAATCATGAATCTCAAGTTTGACCATTTATTTGGAGAAAATCTTCTTTTTCTTCATTTGAGTCTTCTTCTCCAACAAGCCCTACCATGACCGGTCGAACCCATCTTCGATTCCTCCATGGTTAGTGCATTATTTTTTATTTTCTTCTAGATTTAAGTCCTTTGCACTTTCTTTTATTCATTTGTGTGGTTTATTTCATGCTTTATGATTGTTTTGGGGGTTTTCTGTCAAAAAATATGATCTACTAAAAACCCTTCTTGCCTCTTTTGCAATCTCTTTATTCCTTAATTTCTTTATTACAATGGAGGGTAGAACTAAGAAGAAAGGATCTCGTGGTCCCTCTTCGTTACGTTCGGCTCTTATCACGGTGCGCCATCTTCGGTCACCCAAGAAAGATCTTGAGTTTGTGCGGGATATTCACTTGCGCAATGTGATAATTGAATGAACTGTTAATCCTAATCATTTGGCACCATTTGACGTTGTTCCTCTCCTTTGGTCTGTAGGATGGGATAACATATTACATTGGGGTGGACCAGCATACCGCTCCATTGCGCAGGCTATGTATGCTTGTATTAGTGATTTCTCTGAGAATCTGACATTTACAATTACAACCAGAGAAGGTCCAATTGATGTGGACTGTCATCTTATTTCTAGATTAATGGATATACCTGTCAATGATGATGGTATGCCCATTAGTTCTCTTATGGCAAAACTTTCTAAATCTGAGAAGTGAATGCTCACTAGAGATTTATGTAATATAGATGTGAAATAGAGTACTGGGAATGTGCTCGCTTCCAAGTTTATGTTACCCAGATACAGAATTCTTCATAGGATTTTCATTTCAAATGTCTATCCTCGATCTGGTAACAAAACCAAGCTTACTACATTCATGATTCATATTCTTCATTCTATCATTTCTAGAGTCCCTATGTGTCTTCATTCTCTAATTTGTTATATCATGATTCAGTTCTGTCTCCACCCAGGTCATAGTGATATATATTTTGTTTATCTTATGACTGTTTTTGCCACCCATAGTTTAATGGCTATGCCTGTTGGAGAGGTTCCAATTCACCATCTACTCTTCAATAACTCTAACACTAACAAGATGAATTTGAAGTTGGCCCCAGGCCAAGTTGATGTGGGTGCTGGAGGAGCAACTGAAGCAAATGAAGAAGAAGATGCTTTGCCTCCAGATGATGTCAATATGGATGATATTTTTGATGAAATTGAATCTGATTCTACTAGTGATCCTGATTATCAGCCATCTGATTATGATGCACGTTTGCGCTCACTTGAGGAGAAGGTTGAAGGTATGCATGTGTCCTAAGAAATGCAATTTAAATATATACGCAAGTATCTTAAACGTATTAACAAGGGACTTCATCAAATTGATCCTACCATACCTACTCCTTCTGGTTCGGATTAGCTTTTAGTATCTAATATGTAATAACTTTTAATTCTTGAACTTCTTCTTAAGATTGGACATGTTTTTAATGGTTATCTTTACCTTACCTCTTTCATTACTCTCGTCCTTCCATCATCATTTATATTTTCTTTCCTTTGTCATATTGTGATAAAAAGGGGGAGAATTTATTCTGACATGCCTATTTCATTATGAATGAATGTGGAACTGTGGAGAACGTGGTTAGGTGATAGGTGTGATAGGTAGCAAAAAAAATTTTCTCCTCTTGGATTCTATGCAGTAAGGTATTAAGGGGGAGTATTGATGAGTATTGCTTTGATCAGTTTGTAACTGGTGCATGATCCTTTGACCAGGTTGTAACTGGTGCATGATTCTATGTTGTGCATATTATGCTTATTTTATTTTGTTTTGTCATGAATTTGACAAAGGGGGAGATTTTAAATGAAATTCTATCTAGCTCCTATGATTGTCAAATTTTGTAGTGCCAAAATCTCTTGGAATTTGTATCTTGTGTAGCTCATCTTCATATTCAAGATCAAGCAAATGAAGTACAAGAACAAAGATCTTTACATCAAGAACTTCAAGTGCAAAAATAAGAGATTCAAGTACAACATCAAGTGATAAATCAGCCTTTCAATCATCAACTATGTCAAGACAATGTGCTTTACTTTGGAACTCAAAGCACAAAGTGAAATACAAGTAACAAGTACTTCAAGTTCAAGTTTCAAAGTACTTCAAGTTCAAGCTTCAAAGTACTTCAAGTTCAAAGGTTCAAAGTACGTCAATATGTCAAGCTTCAAGTACTTCAAGATCAACTATCAACCAAAGCGAATAATATTTCAATGTTCAAATATCACATATAAGGTATGAATGACCCTAGATTGACCATAGGTTAGGTCATCTTGATTGCATACTTAAATTAAGTCACTATATAATTTTATATGCTCTTTCTTGACTAGTCTTAGCCTATGTTTGACTAATCCTAGTACTGGCTCGACCAGTCCAAGAATTTCCTTGACCAATTTAAGGTTTGTTCCTAATTTTCAGGATTTTTTGTTGGATCCTCGACCAATCTTGGAGACTGCTTGACTAGTCGAGCAGGCTCGACTCAAAGTCTAGCAACCAAACTGGGTCCCACTTGACCAGTTGAGTGCAAGGCTTGACCAGTCGAGCAGGCTACTCGACTAGTCGTGGAACGATCTTATCTTATCGTGCCCAAAATTTTAAAAGTTTGTTGGTCCTTCGACCAGTTGAGCTAACTTCTGGGCCAGTCGAGTGAACAGTTTCTGCACTTATAAATAGAGCACGATTTTCAGAGTTTTTCATTCAATTCAAGCAAAATCAAGACACCACTCTGAGAGATAAGTTTATGATATTCTTAAGCTATTTAGTGCTCATTTAATATTCTCTTTAATTTAGCTTTTTATATTTGATTTTGAGTTCTATATTCCAATCTTATTTGAAGAAGGGATTTAAGTTTTCCCCTTTCTTGGAATCAAAATCAAATCAAGATAGCCCAAGGTGATTTAATCTAAAAATCATTTAGAACTTAGAACCTTTTCATAAGTGAGTGTTGACATTGAACATCTACTTTGAATAAGTTTTACCGGGCTTCATCAAAGGAGAATATTCAGATAAGTATATTTACATTTTTTGTAAATCTCTTTTTGGTTTTTGAGGTTGTGCCAAGAAAAATCTCTCTTTCTTTTAGTTTGTCTGAGGTGATCCAGAAAACTTAGAGTGGGGTTTTTAAATTCTGTAAGCCCACTTGAAAGACACAATTGTGAAGGTTTTAGGTGAAACTTGAAAAACCTATTTCATAGTGCACACCAATATCCACTGTGTGAGGATATTGGGAGTGGAGTAGTTGTGTGGCTGTTTTTCTAAACAGTTGGTGTAGACACAAGCAAACCACTATAATTTCTAGTGTGTGGTGGATGATTGATTGTGGCTTTGTGTGAATGTTGTAATTTCTTTTTAAGCCTTTATTGGGAATGTTGTAATCTCTTTTATGCAAGTGTGGAAATGTTGTAATAGCTTAGTTTATTTTCTTAGCTATTTTATTATCCTCGGTATTGGTTTGGAATTTTGATACATAGACTATTCTAGGAATCACGTTGTCCTACCATAAGCCATTGGTTTTTGGTGTAAGGTTATTCTTAGAATAACATCTATATCAACCTCTCAATACTTGTACATTTGAGGTTGTTATTCATTTTTGCTTTGTGGAATTGTTAAGTGCTATCTTTATTTATATCTGTCTAATTCTGCATTTAATTTTTAAATTTTGCATTGTCCTATTCACCCCGCAGTCTAGGACTCTTAGCTCGGCCTTTTCAGACTACACCATAGGAAATAGTGGAGATTAAGTGCCTACTATTGATCTGTGGTGTGGTACACTTGGACCTTCGATCTGTCTCCCTTTTTGGATGTCATGTTAAAAATAAAAGCTAAAATGAATGGACGGAGTGGATGAACCACATACATCACAATGGACCCTAAAAATCCCTTGAAAAGACTATCGTCTCTTGCTCCACGTAGGTAGTACCAAATCCATGCCCAAAAAAATGAGCTCGTGAGTTTTTTATTATTATTCTCGCAGGCTCAAGGTTTCCGTATACCACCCTTTCTCGAGGGTTTCTCTATCTCTCCCTTTCAATCTCTTCTCCTCCAGACGTTGAAATTCCAAGCCATCAATCTCCAAATCAATTTCCCACGTTTTGACAGGAAGAATTTATAGGGTAATCACTCTCTCTCTCTCTCTCTCTCACTTCTCCTTTGCATTTTCCAGCAAATCGGAGAGAAATCCTGTAAGTTTTGGTTCCATTACTTACCTCTAATCGCCTCTCTCTCTCTCTCTCTCTCTCTCTCTCTCTCTCTGTATAAATTTTCGTTTCTCAAACCTCAAGCTTTCACATGGGAACTCTAGTAATTTTAAAGAAAACGAGGAGAGAGGTCTTCTTCCGGGAGATTTTTAGGGTTGCCCTTTGCAATCTTTCTCCGATTGATCCTGCAAAGGTGAACACGAAATCCAGGTCCGTTCTCATCGCTTCCTCTTAATCTGTTGAAAATTATCCTATTTCCATATCTATGATTGATGAATTTTTGGACGAATTGACAAACAATCTACAATCAATATACATTGTTTAGTCCATAAGATAGATGTCCACAATATCATTGTTCTTTTCATGATGTGTTATGAAAATGCCATTGCTTATGATGTGTTTGTGAAAATGCTTATGATCTTGGATTCTATAGTTGCATTTCTAGGTCTCACTGCCTTCCTAAATCATGTTTCATAGTCAGTTCAATAGTTATTCCTAATGAGTAGATATCTTTCTGTAGGTATTCTTTCTTACTTTTGGATTTAACCACTTTTGTAGAGTACAGAGAGGTTGTACATGATCTTGTGCAGTGAGGTCTGTTTCATATGTCTTGAAACAATAGAGAAATGCTTATTTCAGTGAAGAAGAATATGTGTCTATGGGTATGATTTGTACATGATCTTGTGCTTATTCAGTGAATCAGAAATACATCTGCAAGTATGATTTGCACATGATCTTGTGCTTATTTCAGTTTTATTATTACTATTTGGTTATTAGCATTGGAATATTGGTATCAATTGATCTATCATTGCCTCTTTGGGATAGCTACGTTGTGCATGTATCTAGTTGTGATGCTAGTTGATGGGAGTTACATATAATTTTTCTTTTTTAATTGAATTTCTACTTTGATGTTTATTCTTTTATGTATTTGTTTAAAACAAAGTTTGAGGTGTAGAGAGGTGTGGCTTTCTGGCATTCTTGATGACTTGGACCGAAGAAATGTTTATGAGTACTTAAAAGGAATGCGGAATTATCATAGGATGCATCTTTTTTATGTTGTTAATCAATATAGAGGCATATTCTCCGATGCCACATCTGGAAGTGAAGAGAACTATGATGGTGGCCTTCTTTTTAGTTGGGCTATGCATCAAATTACTTCTCACCTGAATACTTTGAAGACCATGCTCCCCAAGATTACTAAAGGTGGATCACTTTCAAATATCCTTAATCAGTGCATAGTGAGAAGTTCTCCTTGTTTTTTTTCTTTTCTTTTATTTATTTATTTTTTATTTTTTATTTTTTACTCTACATGGTTTTTATGTTTCCATGCACCTTGAAGTAGTCTTATCGGTTGTCTCTTTTTTTTTTTCTTCTTTTTTTTTCTAATTGATTTTCTGGGGTTTTTCTATGATGCTTTATTCTATGGTTGAGGAAATTCATGTCTGGCTTGAATTCTTTGATCATTCATTGTCTGTCTTTTCCATTGTGTATGGTCGTCTAGGAACTCAAACCTAACATCAGATGGTTGAGATGTATGGATCCTTATTTAGCCGTCCCTCTTAGGATTCTAATCTTTATCATTATGTTACTGATTAGCCTATTATCCCTTTTTTAATCCTTTGTAATTTCATATATCACCTTTCAGGACTAGAATCCATCCTAAGAAGCTTTTGGGCAGAGTAGATAATGTGATTTTTGCTCCCATTTTTATTGATGAAACTTGAACCTCTACATCTTATTCCTTGAAATGAGCAATTATTGCTTACCTGTGTATTTCCGGCAGCAAACCCGAGGCTGATGTTGAAAATCAAACACCCCCTTAGTTAACTAGGAAAGAAGAAAATGCCTTAATTGTGAGGTCTGTTTCACATTTCTTGAAATTCCTTGATTTAGACAGTGAAAATCAAACACCCCTTAGTTTCACATTTCCTTATTGCAGCATGTGCGCCTCATCATCTTACTTGTGAGGTCTGTTTTTCTTTTATGATAGGCCAAGTGATCAAGGGATGGGATCAAGGGACCAAGGGACCAAGACAATGAAGAAGGGTGAGAATGTCATCAGAATAAGTATTTGTTCTTAAGTGCATTAGCTTTAAGCTCCATGCTTGTCTTTTTTGAGGTCCTTATTTATCCAATATGTATGAACATGCGCTGACTTAGCATTTAGCTTCTATGAATGACTATAGATAATGTTTAAACTAATTCTTCATTTCATATACCTTTACCTTGTAAAAGAATGTGCCTTGAAGCTTAAGCATTTGGATTCTTTTTTACCCTTCAAATTTTGAATACCTAGAAAGAGTCATATCATTAAGCTTTGTCTTTCTCATCTTTTCTATGTTAATTTTTCATTACTTATATTGGTCGTCTACAACCTATCATTTGGTCTGCTTCCCTACAGAAGATCAGTTTCAACTGTATAATATTAGTTACAGTGGTCAAATCAACTCTATTTTACCATTAATCATTTCGGTGGTTTTGGTTATTTTCTAATCTTGTAGTATATCATATGAGAAAGAGTCAAGTTGTTAAATGCTAATCGAAGCTAGTTATCAAGGATATACCCATCAGTAATCGCACCTCTCAGATGATTATGTTCATTGGTTGGAGAATTTTTGCCCATTGAATGTCAACCGTTACCTTCTCTTGACTAGCCACTGGTAATCTGCCAGAATCCTCTAATTTATGGCTAGGATCACCAAGCTGTTGTCATTTGTTGGGTAAGGTAGGCCCCAACAGATGAAAGGTCCGTATATGCATTAATTCTATTTAGTACTTGATAAAGATTCGAAAATGTTAAATTCATCATCCTCTACTTTTAATCTTGATACTACAATGAACAAAAACCATCTTTGGACATACTTTTTTTGTTGCTCTTAGTTGATTGATTTTGCTTCTTCTCCTTTCTTTTTCTTTTTTTTTTTGGTGGACCTTATGTGTTAAAGGAACGGTGATGCTGGTAACTATTCTCCTCAAAATAGTTGCAACATTAATACATGTATTTCTCCTCAAAATACCTTATGTGTTACAGTTTGTATAAATGAGGGCCATTATTTAGTGATCCAAACCATTGATATAATGGGCAATATTTTCCTTTCTTTGGTTGTGCAAAGAAAATAGAGGCATTTTCTTTCACAATCGTACAAGGCAGACACACATTTTCAATGTTGGGATATTAATTAGTACAAGGTTGTGTTTTTCTGATTCCTAAATGTCAAATGGTGTAAGCAAATCAATGGGTTTGTGTTTAAGGACTGCAAATTTAAAATGTACAGCTAGATCATTTTTTATTTTTTATTTTTGAAGTCAAGTAATTAATTTTGACCATCCATGGATAAACTTTTTATAAGAATTTCATAGTTGTGTGTTGGTGTGGTAAATGCTCTTTCTCTATTTCATAGTTGACTATGGTTGGACTATTCCAATTATCTCCAGCTAGAAGCTCAATCTACCCACCCTTTCCATTTTCTTCTCATAGTTTGTATGATTTCTATTATATAATTTCGTTTATAACTAGTTCATGTTCGGTCTCACTTATTTTATAGAATTTACTCACTTCCTCATGAAGAGGTTTGTTTAATCTAATTTAACTATTTAAGTACTTCTCATGGTAGGGTGTAGATTATTTGAACTGTGATAACTGTTACCATGATGGATCAAAGCCTCAATACAGGTACCTTCTCTCAGAAAATGAGTTCCTCCTACATATGTTTCAAGTATGAACAAAACATGAAGTCAAACAAGTGAAGTTAGTAGAAAATTAGTTCATGTTACCATTTTCTATTGTAGAATAATTAGGTCTGTTCTGTTAGGTTATTCTGAAGATTGGTTGATTAGTATTAGGTGTATCTTTCTTCCTTCAGGAGAGCTGCCTCAGAGTATAGTAGAGAATGATTGATGATGATAATGTGAAGAAGAGAGGAGAATATTGAGAGAGAAGAAGGAGAATGAGAGTTTGGGAGAGATGTTGTGTTAGGCTTGCTTGCCCTAATACATAATATTTTATTATAATAAAGTATATAGTACACCGCGGGAGAAGAGGGAAGTGTGCACATGCACTTACACTAAAAGGGCCACTAACCACATACACAATACACTAACATTCTTTATACTCCCCCTCAAGTTGGAGCATAGATGTTGATCATGCCCAACTTGTTATGAACATGATGAAGAGCATCTCGACTCAAGGACTTTCTAAGAACATCAGCAAGTTGATCCCCAAATCAAACAAAAGGAGTGACGATATTCTTAGAAGCGACTTAATTTCTCCCAAATAAAGTGACAGTCAACCTCAATATGCTTGGTTCGCTCATGGAAAACTAGGTTACTATCAATATGAATGTCACAGTGAAGAGGAATAGGATCCGAAGGAGGATAGCCAAGTTCCTCAAGAAGGTTGCGAAGCCACATGAGTTCACACGTCGCATGAGCCATAGCATGATATTCTACTTCAGCCGAGGATCGGCAACAACTGGCTACTTTTTGCTTTTTCAGGTTATAAGATTGCCACCTAGGAAGGTACAGAAGCCGGATGTAGAGCGGCGATCAAAAGTACTACCTGCATAATTAGCATCGGAATAGCTAATAGGATGAAGATGAACATGCAACTGAAAGTGGAGGCTAAGACCCGAGGCTGATTTTAAATAGCGAAGTATGCGGTAGATAGCCATGAGATGGGAAGTACGAGGAGCTTGCATGAATTGGCTAACAACCCCCACTGTAAAGGAGAGATCTGGGAGAGTAATAGTCTGGTAAATAAGTCAGCCTACAAGTCGTCGATACATCTCGGAATCAGTAAGGAGAGCACCATCATCTGGTCGACGCTTTCGTGAAGTATCTATGGGAGTGGTAGCAGGCTTGCACCCTAACATGCCGGTCTCCATGAGAAGATCGAGCGCATATGTTCATCGTGACAAGACCAATCTGGATGATGAGCAAGCAACTTCAATTCCGAGGAAGTAACGAAGAGGACCAAGATCCTCGATCTCAAACTTGGTCTTCAAAAAATCTTTGACCTCCCTCATTCTAACAGAATCACTATTGGACAGAACAATATCATCCACATAGACAATGAGAACCATAGTGCCCATCGATCGACGACATATAAAGAGAGAATGATCGGCATGATTACGAACAAAGTCAAACTCCAAGAGAGCCTAACTAAATTTTTTGAACCATGCACGTGGGGATTGTTTGAGTCCATAAAGAGCCTTCTTCAACCGACATACAAGTGTAGGGTTATGAGAAGCAACAAAGCCAGGAGGTTGATGTATGTAAACTTCCTCTGCAAGATCCCCATGGAGAAATGCGTTCTTAACATCAAGCTAAAACAAGGGCCATGATAAATTAATGGCCAAGGAGAGCACAACACGAATCGAATTAAGCTTAGCCACCGAAGAGAATGTCTCGAAGTAATCCGCACCATGAGTCTGTGTGTAATCCTTAGTAATAAGACGGGCTTTATAACGATCAATTGAGCCGTCTGGAAGAAACTTGATCATATAAACCCATCGACAACCAACAGGTTTATGGCCTAAAGGAAGTGCCACAAGGTCCCAAGTATGATTCTTCTCAAGAGCAGACATTTCTTCTATCATCGCCTTCATCCAATTAGGACTCTGAAGAGCATGTGTGCGAGATCTAGGAATAGTCTATGATGAAAGAAAAGCTGCAAAAGACTGAAAAGATAGTGAAAGATGATCATATGAAATGAAATTACTAATGGAGTGTTGAGTATAAGATCGTGACCGTTTGTGCAAGGCAATGGGAAGATCTAAACTCGAGTTAGGAGAGTCACCTTAGCCAACATCCAAAGTGAACGAAAGGGTGGATGGCTGAGCGTGTGAAGATTTATCTCGACGATGATACACCCGCAGAGGCTTAGGCTCACCTATATCACTAACAGGATGCTGAATAGAGGGGAGAAGAGTTTTCCTATGATCACTAGTGAAAAGAGAATAAGAGTCATACTCCCCCTGACTCGCAAGAGGATCACAAAGGGATCGACCTGAAGCAGAGAAAAAAGAAATATCCTCAAAGAAGGTTACATCGACAGAGATATATTTCTTGTGAGTCAATGGGTCAAAGCATTTATATCCATTCTGACTCTGAGTATACCCTAGAAAGACACATTTAATTGCCCTAGGGTTAAGTTTATCATTACTCCCATCCAAAATTTGAACAAAGCATGTATAATTAAAAAATTTAGGTGGTAAAGGAAATGGATTATCATGAGGATACAATATAGTAAATGAAGACCTGTAAGATAGGATATGTGAGGGTATACGATTAATAAGAAAAGTAGTAGTTAGAAGAGCATCACCCCAAAAATGTTTAGGTAGATGCATACCAAGCAGAAGGGTGCGAGCAACTTCAAGAAGATGAAGATTCTTTTATTTTGCAATACCATTTTGTTGAGGTGTGCGAGCACATAACGTCCTAGACAAAATACTACGTTCCTACAAGAAGGACAAAGGCAATAGACATGTATTCGCCCCAATATCAGAATGAAGGGATTTGATAGAACAATGAAATTGAGTGCACACTTCATGATAAAATACTTTAAATACATCAAACACTTCACTTTTAGATTTTAAAAGATAAATCCAAGTCATGCATGAATAATCATCAATGAAGGTAACAAAATATCGAAATTCAAAAGTCGAGGTAACCGGAGCTGGTCCCCAGACATTCGAGTGAACCAGAAGAAAATGTTGAGATTTCCTCCTAGAACAGCTAGGAGGAAACGTAACACGATGATGTTTAGACAATTCACAAATATCATAGTATAATGGTTTAGTGACAGATAAGGAGGGAAACAAAAGTCTTAATCTAGTTATAGATGGGTGGCCTAAGTGGCAATGCCACCGAGTCATGGACTCTCGATCTAGAGAAAGTGTACTAGAAGCGGCAACGGGTGTATCATCGAGAAGATAAATGCCTCCTCGCTCATACCCCCCACTAATTACTCTCTTCATCTGTAGGTCCTGAAACAAACAATAAGAAGGGAAGAAGGTAATGGAACAATTGAATCATTTAGTAAGAGAGCTAACAGATAATAAGTTTAATGGAAAACGAGGCATATGCAAGACTTAGGACAAAGACAAGGAAGAAGAGAGAGGGATGGAACCAATCCCAGAGATGGGAGATTAGGTTTCATCTGCGACTGTGACATACTGAGTGTGAGAAGAAGAAGAATAAGAAGAAAAGAATTGAAACTTACCAGTCATGTAGGAGGAAGCTCCAGAGTCGATGACCCAGGAGGTAGGAGAGGATGACACAAGAAGGGCAGTACCTGACTGGGCCGAAGCTGCATGAGAAGGCTCAGGAATATCACGAATGTGAAGCCGCATAAGGGCATCATATGCAGCCCGAGAAATGATAAGAGACTCCCCTAAAGTAAACTGCTC
The DNA here is from genome assembly GCF_029962835.1 of Magnolia sinica. Taxonomy (NCBI): domain Eukaryota; kingdom Viridiplantae; phylum Streptophyta; class Magnoliopsida; order Magnoliales; family Magnoliaceae; genus Magnolia; species Magnolia sinica. The sequence goes on along the minus strand of NC_080573.1, from coordinate 49,818,196 downwards.
AGCTGTCGAGGTGTAAGACTGTGTCTCAGAAGCAACAGTGGATGCAACAGAAGCAGCGGCATACATAGGACGACCATGTATCTGCTAGCAATAATCAACAGTGTGATTAGTTCTACCGCAATGTGAACAAATGCAGGAACCATCACGTCCTCATCCACGTCCACCACGACTACGAAGACTACGGTCGCCATGACTGCGATCTCCCTCGCGGCCTCTACCACGACCACCAAAACCAGAAATGCACCTTGAACTCAAGGATGGTACCCGAAGACCAAGAGAGGACTGATCGCCAGCAAAATGTGTCGAATGCTTGGGTGGCACAAATGAATGAGAAGGAAGAGTAGAGACAGTAGCACGCTGATACATGGCATAGACTGTTGTCATTTGGGGAAGAGGATCCTACATAAGAACCTGATCTCGAACATGAAAATAATCAGAACTCAACCCAGCTAGGAATTGCATGATACGAGTATCATCCCACTACTTATGAGCATGTTCATGATCCTCTTTACATTTGGAAGGAAGAGGCTGATATATATCAAACTCATCCCATATACCCCGAAGCGTCGAATAGTAATCTTTTAAGGATCTGGAGTTTTGTTGGAACCGACCAATTTCTTGAATAAGCTGGAATACCCGTGAAAAATTCTGAGATTCCAAGAACATATCATGAAGCATATCCCAAATGCCTTTAGCCAAGGATAAAAACATCACTGAGTGGCTAATCGAGGAATCCATACTACTCAACAACCATACAATAACTTGATAATTCTCCTTTGTCCAAGACTTGTAGGTAACATCTGTAGAGCTTGGGGGATCATCCAAAATATATGACAACTTGTCCTGGGCTTCTAAAAATACTTTTACAGATTGTGCCCATTGAATATAGTTGTCACCATTAAACTTAGTGGAGGTAATATGCAAGGGGTTGGATTCAAGAGACCCTATGCCAAGAGATGAGGGCCCTTTGTCAGCCATTGGAGGGTCCAAGAGAGATAAACATATGCCAAGAGAGCCCCTACGCCAAGAAAGATTGATTCAAACAACTCTATCTCACTCAATCCTTCAAGATTAGAAGAGATGAACCTCAAACAAATATCAATCATCCAAAATACCATGAAACGCAGTCAAAAAATGTTTAACCGAGTGAAAAACAGCCCAGCTGTAGGTCCATTTAAGGTTAAAAACCTCTCAAACATTGATCTTAAGTAAAAAATCCTCTATGGGTAGCTTGTGAGAAAGATTTCGGTCCATCTTGAGAAAAAGAACCAAAGAAAAGCTTACCAATTTGAGGTAGATTGAAGAAAAATGGAAGACGGGCCCGATTTTTGAATTTCTCTATTTCGCCCAAAATACCATCAAAAGAGGTCCAATAAATTCTGAAAAAATCATGACAAATCTTCTAAAATCAATATCTATCAAACCCCTAAACTTTTAATTCAAACGGAGTCCATGTGTCCGTACAATGCTGACATCAGCCATACGGCTGCTGACGTCAGCAAGGTCACATGTCACCTCTCAATCTGTTTGATGCAGAATGCCTTGATCTAAGCTCTGATACCAAGTAAAGAATAATTGATGATGATAATATGAAGAAGAGAAGAGAATATTAAGAGAGAAGAAGAAGGAGGAGAGTTTGGGAGAGATTTTGTGTTAGGCTTGCTTGCCCTAACACATAATAATTTATTATAATAAAGTATATAGTACACCGCAGGAGAAGAGGGAAGTGTGCACATGCACTTAAACTAAAAAGGGCCACTAACCACATACACAATACACAATTATTCTCAGAGTATATCAACTTTTAGAACTTTTGTTACTCTAGATCTTAATGGGAATGCATTCTAATTTATGCTAGTAGATTCTTCGCAGGGAGGTATAAATACAGCCTTAGGAAATATGATTAAAGATGATTGGAGGTGGCATATGTATAACACTGTCAAAGGAAGCGATTGGTTAGGTAATACATTCAAGTGATAGAAAATCTCCTCTTCGCTGACGACTCCATCCTGTTTCTCAATGGTTCTAAAAGGTCTTTTCTAACAGTAACGGCGTTCCTCTCCCAGTTCCAAGCTATCTCTGGGCAGAAGATCAATTTGAGAAAGAGCACATTCTATTACTCTGCTAGGCTCTCTCCCTCTAAGATCCGAAGGATTGAGAATATCCTTGGGGTGTCAAATGTCATCGGCAACCTATATATCTGGGCGTCCCCATCATAAAAGGGAAGAGTAGATGCTCCTTTTTTGCACCCCTTCTAGCCAAGTTAGCGGCCAGGATCAGCGGTTGGCGGTTTAGGATCCTATCGCAGGTCAGGAGGCTTATCTTAATTAAACATGTCCTCAGCGGTATCATCATTCACTCCCTTGGTGCCACATTGGTGCCAATTCAGGTCCCCACTTCCATGGAAAAAATGTTCTCTAATTTTTTCTGGGGGTACTCCGACGGCAGGAAGAAATGTCATTGGCGGAACCGGAAGTCCATATCTAAACCGGTGCTTAAAGGAGGCCTTGGCATTAGGAGAATCAAAGAGGTGATGCGATCTCTGCACTTGAAGCTGGCTTAGGGATTTAGGCATGGGTGAAGCAATAGTCTATGGGGCACGTTTATGCATTCTAAATACCAGCAGATCAGGTCTAGTGCGCATGCTATTACTCCTCATCTCGCCTCCCCTCTCTAGAAATCTCTTTGCAAGTTTTTCCCTACTCTGGCATGCGTAGCTCTTCATTGGTTAGGGAAACTGTAGTATGTGGCACACTAACTGGACTAGCCTCGGGCCGTTACACCCGCATCCTTCCATCATTATTCTGGACGATGCTAGGGAGGCTCAGGTGGTAGATTATATCGACCATAATGGCCTCAAGTAGATTTTGCCTTCGGCAATCTCGCAATGGTTGATCCTCCTCATCTCCCAGGGTGGCTATTGCACATCCAATAGTGACGACAGATTCTTGTGGCCCTTCGAGTCCTCAGGTAGATTTTCAGTTAAAAGCTCTTGGAACCTGCTCCGTCAGGCGGACCCTTCCTTTCCCTGGTTTAAGTTCGTTTGACACACGTCCATTCCCTCTAAAATCTCATTATTCACTTAGAGATTACTGAATCAGGCCCTTCCCACTGACTCTCGTATTCAAAGAAAGGGAGTTAATCTACCTCCAGGTGTATGTGTTACCCGCCCAATTTCAGCCATGGCCCTCAAGTGGAGACCATCTCCCACCTTTTTCTGCATGGCGAGATGACCTCTTTTGTGTGGAAAGCAGTTGCCAACATGTTTGGTCTCCCCCTGTTTCACGACACCTCTATTCAGTAGCGCCTGATTTGGTGGTGGACTCAGCCCCTGCCTCGTAAGATTTCTTCCGTTCAGTTTCGCGTCGCCCCTGCTTTCACCATGTGGGAGATTTGGAGAGCGAGAAATTGTGTCAGGTGTGAGGGACATTCGCCCTCCCCACCCAGCATTGCCTCAAACGTTAGATGGTGGCTAACATCGATTAGCCCCCTTGCTTCAGGATCGAAGCTCTCTCAGCTCCAGGCCAACCCCAATGTACCTTCTTTTTGCTGGTCTCCTTTGCCCTCTTGCAGACACATGGTCATCAAATGGTTAAGACCGTGTGCGGGTTCAGCCAAGCTAAATGTCGATGGCTCCTCCCTCTCTAATCCCGGCTTGGTGGGTGGTGGAGGGATTTGTCGGGATCACTCCGGGGGACTGCTTTTCGCATTCTCCCATGGATACGGGTCAGCCTCCAATAACATTGCAGAGCTGCGGACTCTGCATGATGGTCTGAATTGCTGCATTGATCTTGGCAATCTTAACGTCGTCGTTGAATCTGACTCCGAGTGGGCCGTCCAATGTTTGAAGAATCGCTCCTCCCCTTCCTGGAAATGGAATTATTGGCTCATTAGAATCCGTTCGCTTTTCGCTAAGGGATCTTTTTCGCTGTGTCACATTCTCCGTGAAGCTAACGGTCCAGCGGATAGTCTAGCGAAGCTGGGAAGTAAGCAACAAACTAATAGCCTCTTCTCCACTTTGTCCTCTCTCCCACGATTCATTAGAGGGCATATTCTCCTGGACAGAACAGGGTTGGGTTCACTCAGACAGGTCCATTGAGGCTTAGGCCCTCCTTCTAGGGAATTAGTAGGAATGTTCTGTTGCAATTCCCTGGGTTCTCCTTGGTTGTGTAGTTTTCTTTTTTGCTTTGTCGATATATAATAGGAGTGGTCCCCGAAATTTTTGTGGAGACCCTCCTGAATGGGTGTTTTCAATGGGAAAAAAAAAAATGCTTGGTGTTTTTTTTTTTTTTTTTTTTTTTTTTTAAGTGATAGAAATTTCCAACTTTGGCATTCACTTACATGGCATGTTCTATAAGTCCTTGGTTATTTGAGTTACAATGAGAAATCATTTTTTTTTTCCTTGCATCAGTTCTTCTTTCTTTCTTTTCTTTCTTTATTCCTAATCCTGGGTAAGAAATATTTTACCGTATCTTGTACTCTTATATTGTCTTTTCATAAACATCTTTTGCACATTCTTTGCCTTTTAAGTATTTACTTAACTACAATTGTTATTACATGTTATGTAATTTGAATCAAACTTAATGGAGCATCTCTACATTTTCCACTAGTTAACAGGCGATGGAGTCATGAGAGTGTGATTTTAGTTACTTTATATGATGTTTGGCTTGTTTGTTTCTTAATGTTGAACTAATTTAGCACTCTATAGTTCAACATAGTTATAGTCTACATGTTCTTTGTAGTTACACTAGATGTTATTTGATTTGTTTTTTTTTTTAATATTGAATGAATTTTGTACTCTATATTTGAACTTATTTATAGTCTTAGGCTCCATTTGGTCATCATATGTAATATCAATTCAAATTTGATTGAGAATCCAAATACACCCTTCTTGCATATGCTTTTCCAGCCACTGAAACATTCGCTCATCCAATTGAACAGCTTTGTTTCTTAAACTGATTTACCAGCTGCTATGAAGCGATATTTTGGCTGAGATCTCGGCCGTTATCGACCAAGATCTTCAATATCTTGTCAGCTGATATAGCACCGCCTCATATCATACTAAGGTTCCTTGCACAGCCAGTATAAAAACCATGGGTCTAACCACATAACCCTTTCAAAATAATTTTCAGTTTATTTGAAGAAATTTACAGATGCCATCGTTAGTTGCTGATTCTTATGTGTGGCAATTAACTGTTGCAGGATTACGGGATTGATTTTGATGACCATGATCATCCGGTGAAGGCATTTCGGTGCTACTGTGGGAGCAAATTCTGCCGAGACATGAAGCGCTCAAGCAGTAAATACAATACATCTCGCCTTACTAAACCATGATGGACAAAGAACAGTGTGGCATTGCTTCAGGCAATAGCAAATGTTTCTTTGTTTCTAAAAAATGGTATAGGTCCTCTGAACACCCACAGATATCAAAGGGACAAATATGCCATTTTAGGAATGCAAGGAATATAGCTATTGTCCAAACTGGGGCAGGGCTAGGAGCCATCAGACCCTTAACTATTAATAGCAGCTTTCTGTTTTTGTTTTCCCTTAAGCACTCATGGTAACAAGCATTATATCTTGGCTCAGGAACTAAGCAGAGGGCTTTAATTTTGAGATGAGCTGCATGCATCGGACCAGCTACTGGATCAGTCCAGTGGCTACAAAACTGTAAGTTCTCTAAAGATTTTCTTTTTCTTTTTCCTTTTTTCTCTTTCAAGTTTTTTATGCTGAAAAAGGAAGGAGACAGGAAAAACAGTTTAGTTCTTGTTTCTGGTATCCTGATGTTTGCTACAGAGCTAATTGTGTTTGACACTACTTGTAGATATTTGAGAGACAGTTGGGTTTTGCACTTAAAGTCGCTGTAGTCATTGTGGGGATTTTAGTATAGAGCTGTAGGGGATTTACAGGTGCCGATTAGCTTTAAGTTTTCAACTGTCTTGTGCCATTTTTGTGTGAATGCTGCTGATAGGAATTGGATATGAGATGCTTTCTTAGTTTGAGTGCAGCGTTAACAGCTTAGTGGGTGAGACCCTGATCGTGGGACCCACCTTGATGTATATGTTGTATATCCACGCTGTTCAGCTGTTTTGCCACACAAGTAGGGATTGAATTCCCACCATATAAAACTTCTTGGGGTCCATGAAAGTTTGGATCAAGCTGCTATTTGTGTTTTCCCTTTGTCCTGGTCTGTGTGAACTTATCAACAGGTTGGATGGCAAATAAACATTACTGTGGATCTAGGAAGTTTTAAATGGTGGGTGTTCAATCAGCACTATTTTTCTGCCATGTGGTCTGCCTGGGATTTGTTTCTGCCTCAATTTTTGGACCATGCTCTAAAAAGAGATGGTGAAACGGATGGATGACGTGGATATACACCACATATATCAAGGTGGGCCCCACGGTCAGGGTCCCACCCATTAAGCTGTTACCCCTGTCTCACCCAATCCATGTCCATGTCACATGTGTAGCAATGACATGGGGCATGGTACTTCCCATGCATCCAATGGCATTGGATCTGGTCCTTTTCTGGTTACTTGAGTGTGAATTTCACACAATTTTGCTTTGTGCACTACATCTTAACTCATGTGTTTATTGTCTCATTTGAATTTTCTGTTATCTGCAGAGTTTTTCAATGGTAGTGGTCCGAATGGAAGTGGTAAAAGCAACGTCATAGATGTAATGCTCTTTTTATTTGGGAAACGAGCTAAGCAGGTAAGCTCCATTTATATGTGGGAATCTAATCAAGGTCGACATTGTTGGTTTATCTAGTGCTCAGAAACCTGTCGAATGGACTGGTTTGACGAGTTTTAGAATTTGATAAGACTTCACATTATTGACTTGGTTTGAGTTAAGGAGGTAACTTGATATTTTACTTTGACACAGGTCAGTCATCATCCAATGATTGTTGCATGCCACTGTGAAGGTAGATGATGGAAATTTGGGGGAGATGGTAATCTAAAAAGCAAATTTTGGGGTTGTTCAATCCAGTTTGATCCTGTTGGCCTTTTAACTCTCGATTTTGATGATGGTGAAGTTTTTCAGTGGAGTAAGGTATGAAAATCATGAATGAAAATAGTAACATTTGTTTCCTCATTGGGTTCAAGCTGAAATGTGTATTTCTTTTTTATTTTTTCCTTTAGGTCACAACTTCCATTTACAACCTTACTCTGGGAAAGCTCTATTACAATCACTATGATACCATGCGAATAGAAGGAAATTCTGAATATTTGTATAAGCTAAAATTCAAGGAGCAGTCGACACAAACCGAAATCCTCACCAGGTGATTAATTCACTATGGTACCATATGCGAGTGCACACAGACTCACCAAGATTTGCATTTTCAGCATGATTGTAATTGTAATTGTAATTATAATTGATTGAATGAATGATTGTAATTGAATGATTATGCAGGTGGTAATTGAATGAATGAATGAATGATTATGCAGGTGGTAATTGAATGAATGAATGATTATAATTTATTTTTTTTAAATGTAGGAAATAGCTACGGATATTGACCGTAGCCGGTAATCTGACAATCGTATTGCTACGGATCCAGCACTACTTTTAGCCTTAAATACTATCTGTAGTTATAGGTACTTTTGGTACAGAAATGATTGCTACAGTATCTATAGCTATTGTAATCTATAGCTATGGATTAAAGTTGTAGCTATAGATTTTATACCTATGGCTATGGCACTTACAACTACGGTCATGCTACAGACTAAAACTGTAGCCATAGCTCTTTAGCTACGGCTTTTATCTATAGCCTTTGCCTAGTTTTTTGGTAGTGGCGTTGTGCGGATTTAGGAATCCTTTAGAAATCCTCTATCTATCCTCTGGTTTGTGTGAAATAATAATCTTGAAGGACATATTGGATTTCCATGACAGGTTATTGTAAACAATATAGAAATGACAAAACATATACAATCCCAAAGGATTGACCATGCGCACAACAGAGCCATTGCGCAACGCGCATTAGCTCCCTGTTGTGTGCCTCTAGCACAATAGGGATTCCCCTTGCACTTCTCCTTCTTCTCCCCATGTTGGATACCTGAAGTATTTCAGGTGAAATCCCATAGGTCTTCAGAATAATCTTCCGAAGCTTGACATTGTGAATGAATCAAATGAGGCAGTGAAGGGGTATTTATAGGCGTTTCACACGTGTGACCTCGATTCATGTGAAATCTATCTCCATTGTATGGCCCCAGGCAAGGGCTTATTGTGCCGGGCAATGGCCCACGCAACAGAGCCATTGTGCGCGCAATGGGTCCATATCTTTATTATTAGAAATCTTCTTTCTTTCTTCATCCTTTTCTGCTTCAATTTCCTTTACTTCTTCCACTTATTTTCTTTAATTTTGTGCCCCAACAAGGCTATGTGGATGCGGATTATGCTGGAAATGTGGACAATAGAAGGTCAACTTTCAGTCATTGTCTTGTGTTAGCTGGTGGAGCGATCAGTTGGATATTGAAGCTTTAGTCTATGATTGCTCTTTCAACAACCAAAGCAGAATATATGGCAGTGGTGAAATTGTGTTTAAGGAAGTTGTTTGATTGAGAAGTATAATGAATGAGTTGAGGCTTTAGTAGGAAGTCGTGCCTATGCATTGTGACAACAAAATCACAATTGATTTGGCAAATAACATGGTAAATCACTCTTAGACTAAACATATTAATGTGTGTCAACACTTTATCAGGTAGATGCTAGAGGAAGGCAGTGTTACTCTTTAGAAGATTCACACAAGTGAAAATCTGGCTGACATGTTTACAAAAGTAGTTCCTGTAGAGAATTTTTGGTTTTGCTCGACTTCTCTGGGCTTGACAAAGGATGAATGAAAATGAAGTGTATACATGAAGCGATGATGGAATTATGAAGAAATTTTGGAGATTGTGATAGCAGCTTGGAACATATCGAAGATGTAAGATTAAAGCCACTGTAGAGATTGTTGATTGAGTGCCTTCAATTTGATGCATATACATGATTTTCGATCAATCGATAGCAACTTCAATCGTATCAAGAAAATCCCAAACTTTCTATTTTGGTCTCTGGACAATTTTGAACATCTTCGATTGATGAATCATCATGGCTCGATTAATCGAGATAATGCCAAAAAAAATGAGTTTGCTTTCTGGACACTTTTGAGCATGTTCGATAGAATCGAATATGTGGTGTCGATCGATCGAAGGTTATTGCTTAAAGTTGATCAATTGAAGGTTCGATCGATGGTGCAAGTAACTTTTGTATAATTAAGTAGACTGCTTTGTTTCTAATTCTGTAAATGGGTTATATATAAACCATGTTATTATGGGATTAGGGTGAATAGCTCACATTGTGCTAAAGTGAGAAGTAGGATTTTGAGAAGGGGAATTCGTCTGTAGAGACGAGGGTTTCAAATCTGTAAGTTGTCAATCTCTTATAACTTTCTGTTCATAGTAGATCTGTTGTTGCTTGGTTCTGTGATTTTTTCCCGCAATGGGTTTTTCACGTAAAATCATTGTACTCTATGCATACTCAAAATTTTCATTTGTCATTTGAGTGTTTGATTCATTCTAAGGTTGCTTTCGTGCCTAACATATGGTGGCTATCCATAACATGTTTTCCTAAAACCACTTGGGAAGATGTTAATTTACTAGCTTTGGCAAATGAACATCGCACATGTGAAAGATCCAAACCATCTATAGGAAGCATTTTAGCAAGAAATGGCCATTCTCAAGAAATTAGACCATTTGGAAAAATAGGTGGGCTATAGTAGTAGACCTAGAGTTAGGTACAAGGTCTAGACCCAGCCATTGGTATGAGATCTAATAGGTGCTGACATTACGTAATGTGTCCGTCACAAAAGATAACTTAGAAAAAGAAGTAACATGGCTATTACAATGTAGTCACATACCAACAAAACTAAAGACTATTATATAACCTAGCTACAAAACTAATAGGATAACTCTAGTTTGTAAGCAGAATGTCTGAACAACTTGAGTAAATTCTGAACAACTTAAGAAAAATGATATATTGGAAAAAGATGAAGAGAAAATTTCTTATTAGCAGCCAACCATGAAGTTTCACTCATGTCTAGATCCTCCTTATTTTCTTACATAAAATAGCAATACATCGAAAGATAATGAAGAAAAACATTTCTTATGAGTAGCCAACCCGGAAGCTTCACTCATGTCTATATACTCCTTCTTACATAACATAGCCAAACATAGCCACTATAACTAGTAGGATAACCCAGTTTGTAAGCAGCAAATGTCTAAACAACTTAAAAAAAATGATATGTTGGAATAAGATGAAGAGGAATTTTCTTATGAATAGCCAACCCTGGAGCTTCACTCATGTCGATATCCTTATTTGCATCCCCAGCAAACTCCCAATCAAACCAATATAAAAGATTGGCAAGAGCAAGCTCCATAGTATGGTTGACAAATGAAATTCCAGGGCAAATCCTCCTCCCTGCCCCGAAAGGAATTAATTGAAAATCATTTCCTTTGAAGTCAACTGGGTTGTTGACAAATCTCTCTGGGAGAAACTCATTAGCATTTTCCCATAATGTAGGGTCCCTCCCAATGGCAGATGCATTAACCAAGATAGTTGTTTTTGGAGGGATAACATAGCCTTTTAGCATCACCCTTGATGTGGATTCATGTGGAATTAATAGGGGTGCAGGAGGGTGAAGTCGCAAAGTCTCCTTAATTATGTATTTCAAGTAGTCCATCTGAAGAAGGTCCTTCTCTTCCACTTTCATTTTTCTCCCAATCACGCTTCTTATCTCTGCTTGAGCTTTCACCAGCGCTTTGGGACTCTTAATAAGCTCAGTCATGGCCCATTCTAAGGTGGTTGCTGTCGTTCCAGTCGCTCCAACGTACATGTCCTAAGGATTAAAAATTGGAAAAAAAAAAAAAAGAAGAAGGAAGCATATGAGTAATCGAGTCAATCAATCATCCAAAAACTCATTTCCTACCTTTACAATATATGTATTGTCAGTTATTGAACTAAATAGAAAGATTACAATATCTAACCCCTTGTTAGGAAATATACAGCAAAGCCTAAACAATCCAAATATGGTAGAGCCATCACTCCACCTTACACTTCTTATGATAAAGAAAATCCACACTTGCAACTTAAGTTTATACGGTTTGTACATGCAAGGTCAATGGTTGGTTTATCGAAGATATTGATCTAACAACCCTATCACCAATGGTCAATGGATCATTCCCCCCAATATCCAAGTCAAAAGATCTTGGTCGTTCAATCAATGGTCTTTTCTCTATTGATTGTGGCATGTAAATGCATTTCCTCCCATTAAAATCACGTACAACCATTTTACTCAGCTCGTAAAACACACATTCTCCATTGAATATGTAAAATCCACTCCATCCAATGGGTTCTCTCTTTGTCATTAGGCCCGTGGAAAAACAATCAACCACATCCCCAACTCAGGTCGATGATACCAAGGGAAATGATGGAATGAGTGCCAAAAGTTTGGTGAGCCACACCGAATGAACTTAGAGGTTTTGGGAGCAATGTTGTTCCCATTGGTGTGGCCCGTCTGATCATTTGATCAGGCTGATCTTTTGAATATGCAGTGAACATGTAGCAATGGTAGCGGCTCGTCGTATCCAATAAGCTTTGCCTACAACCTATTGATTTAGCCTGTCCTTTATTTTCGGTTTCTTTAATTATTTTTACAGAATTTGTAAATATGTAATTTACGTTTACATAGACCACCACTCGATGCACAATCGAGAAGTTCCCTGTTCTTGAGATGTTCTTGAGATGCGCATGCATCTACCCAGGTAACTGTCCCAAAAGCACATTTGAATAGTTGTTAGTGTAAGACGTGATCTCAGAGAGAGAGAGAGAGAGAGAGAGAGAGAGAGAGAGAGAGAGAGAGAGAGGACTACCAAGATAATGGCTTTGATGTTATCTTTGGAGATTTGGACGCCGGTCGTGGTTTCCTTTTGAACGTGGAGCAATATATCCACAAAGTCTTTGTGTTCGTCGTTTACATCTCCGGTCTTGTAAATGAGATGGTCCTCGATCACTTGATCAAAGAAACTATCCAAGCCTCGAAAATTCCTCTTTAATCTTGCATCCAAGCCAGTCACAACATCCAAATATCCAAACAATGGGAAAAGATCCCCCACACTGAATGCTCCTAGGAGGAGTGGCAGTTCCCTAGCCAGATCAGGAAACGTATTCTTTCCAGTATTATCTCCTTCTATGTATTTCTTCCCGAAAGCAACCCTTGATATAATGCTGCTTGATAGAGTGAGAAACATCTTGGTTATATTAACATCTGAGATCGAACATGAAGCCCTAATATCCTTGACAATATTCGCAATTTCCTCTTTCCTAATAAACGCAAATGACTGCACTCTCTTAACACTTAAAAGCTCGGTGACGCAGATTTTCCTCACTTGCCTCCAGTACTCACCGTAGGCTGCCATGGACACGTCAGTGCAATCATAGAGAAGTGTCTTTGCTGCATAGAAAGATGGCCGGCTTGAAAATACAAGATCGTTGGTTTTCAAGACCTCTTCAGCCATCTCAGCTGTTGAAACAACGAGAGTGGGGGTTCTGCCCACGTGGAGAAGCATTAGTGGGCCATATTTTTTAGATAAGGCTTGGAGAGAGAGGTGTGGTAGGGAACCCATCTGGTGGAGGTTTCCGATGAACGGAAGCTTGAATGGAGAAGGTGGGTAATTATATTTTTTGTATTGAGCTCTATTGAATCCAAAGAGGATTAGAAGAAAAATGGGGAAGAAGAGAAGAGATACCAAGATAGCCATTGAATGTTGTTGCCGGAAACTGATAACCATCTCTCCTTATATAGAGGGGAGAACCGGTATCGGAAAGGAATATGATTGGCGTGACCTGTGCCTAAAAATTTACTAACATCAGCAGCCAACCTTCCGAAAATAAAAAATAGATAAATAAAAGGACCATAGGTTGGTTTTATATATATATATATATAAAACCTACGCACTCACGTGGAAACCTATCTATTTGGAAAATTTTCTTAGAAAAGTCGGCAAATCTTATACAAGCATTCAGACCGGCGTCACAGAAAAGTCCGGCCTTACCAACCATTTTATGAGAGCGGATTACCTATTACCCTGGTAACAGCTTCGCTTGTGTTACCTTGACCGTGTGGGGCCCACTGTAGTGAATGTCTTTCGTATCCACGCCGCCAATCCGTTTTGTCAGCACATTTAAGGACGATATGCAAAAATTTAAGCAGATACAAATCTTGGGTGAACTACACAACCGGAAAAAGTGGTGAATGATCATTAAAAGTAATTTTCTAGTCAATAAAAGTTTTGGACCAAGATAATCATTGCATTTTCCCTTCGTCCACTTCTATTTGACCCTATCAATGGGCTGGATGGAAAATAAACATTATGGATCTGCTGACAGTGGGACTTCGGAAGTTTTTAATGGTGAGGATTTAATCATCACTTTGGAGGTTCAATACTCACGTTTTCCGCCGACTTGAGTCCTGGATACTTCTCATTTTTTGTTTCAAGTCCTCACTCACAGAATGGATGGACGGAGTAGATTTCTCACAAACGTCACCGTAAGCCCCGCAAAAGCCTTTTGCAGGAAATCTATTGGAGTTACAAACTAAAACTGGTATTTTCCAGCAACAGCCGGTGACCGTTAAACTCCTCATGCATAGCAGCTGCAGCTCTAAAGAAGCCGTTTTAGAAGATGAATGGCCAATGTAAGTTTCCAGGAATATTAAATAATGGAAGAGTCTAGTGACGGTATTGTAGTCATTTCACAGTAGGTGCAGAAGCCTATAAAAGGTATATTGTACATTCAATTTGAGTAACAAGTGAAAAACAAGTAGCAAAACAATTCAATACAAAAGGTGTTCATTTTTATCTTTGTGGTGTGTACATTTCTAAGGCTTTGTAAAGCCATCAAATTGGTATCAGAGCAAGACGATCCTGTGGGACCAGATATAGTTTGAAGAAGCAGATTATGTGATCAAGGTGTTGCCACTGCTACGTCAAGAAAAAGGCCTTGTTATTGATCCGTGGTGTGAAGAAGTGATGGCATCCTCGATCCAACTGCAAATTCCAAAGTTATCTAAGGATAACTATGAAAATTGGTGCATCCAGATGAAGGCTTTGTTCGGATCCTAAGATCTATGGGATATTTTCAATGATGGGTATGCAGAACCCACAACGGATCAAGAAGCCTCCTATTCTACTGAACAAAAGACAACTCTCAAAGATCAAAGGAAAAAGGACAAGAAGATTTTATTTTTTATATATCAAGGGTTGGATGACTCCACCTTTGAACGAATCGCCAAACCTACGACATGCAAGCAAGCATGGGAGAGTCTCAGCACCATATTCAAGGGTGTTGATCGTGTCAGGAGGGTTCGACTCCAAACCCTTAGAGCCGAGTTCGAAGCGGCACATATGAAGGAAGGTGAGTCCATTTCAGACTATTTTTCAAAATTGCTTGTTATAGTTAACAATTTAAAAAGAAATGACGAAAAGTTTGAAGATATTCGGGTAGTAGAAAAAATACTCCGATCTCTCACAACTAAATTCGAGCATGTGGTTGTGGCCGTTGAAGAATCGAAGGACTTGAAAATCTTATTCGTTGAAGAGTTGATGGGATCGTTGTAAGTGCATGAGCAACGAATGTAAAAAAATAGCGCATCGACATTGGAATATGCCTTAGAGTCTAAGCTGACTCTAAATGACCAAAGTAGTGGTCATACAATCGTGGAGGTCGCGACACCAACACTAATGCAAGAGGAAGGGCACGTGGATATCATCTGAACCATCCACAAAATCAACAGAAATTTATCAATTTTCGTGGAAGAGGGAATGGTAGAGGTCGATCCATACGCGGTTGCGGAAATATAAGAAATATTCAATGCTGGATTGTAACAAATTTGGTTATTATGCCTCGGATTGTTGGAGCAAGCCAGTGGATCACGATGAACGGTCCAACTATGTTGAAGCATCGAGTCATGATCAGGAAGACTCCACAATGCTCCTTGCATAAGAGAAAGGATGTGATCGACCAGATGTATGGTATCTGGACACAGGTGCGAGTAATCACATGTGCGGGAACAAAAGCCTATTTGAGGAACTCACAGAAGGAGTTCATGGTGATGTGACATTCGATGACTCGTCAAAGACACCGGTAAAAGGTAAAGGCAAAATCAAAATCTTTCAGAAGAATGGTATTCCAAACTACATCTCCAATGTGTACTATGTGCCCAACATGAAAAGTAATATACTGAGTCTCGGACAACTCCTCGAAAAAGGGTATGTCATACACATGGAGAATTCTTCTCTTTCCATAAGAGATATACATGGACATTTGATTACGAAAGTCCAGATGACGTAGAATCGTATGTTTCCGCTCCATATAAACAGAATGCTCGAGAAGTGTTTTTATGGGAAAGCAAAGAATGATTCTTGGACATAGCATCTTCGCTTTGGCCATCTAAATTTCAATGGCCTGAAACTTTTGTCGTCATCAAACATGGTGCATGGCTTGCCTATCATTAAAGCTCCAGAACAAGTGTGTGAGGCGTGCATACTTGGAAAACAACAAAGGAACTCATTTCCGAGTGGAGCATCCCGAAGAGCAAAGAACCATTACAGTTGGTTCACACTGACATCTGTGGACCATTGGAGCCAATCTCTCTTGGAGGTAATAAATACTTTATTACCTTCATTGACTATTTCAGTAGAAAATTGCTGGTGTATGTAATCAAAGAGAAATCTGCTGCTTTTACTATTTTTAAAAATTTTAAGGCTCTTATTGAAAAAGAAAGTGGTCTTAAAATAAAAACCCTTAGATCTGACAGAGGTGGAGAGTACACCTCAAATGTCTTTCGAAAGTATTGTAGGAATTAAGGAATCAAGCAACAACACACTGCAACCTATACGCCACCACAACAGAATGGAATTGCCGAATGGAAAAACCGTACCATTCTCGACATGACAAGGACCATGTTGAAGAAGAAAAGTCTACCAAAAAATTTCTAGGCAGAGGCAGTTGCATGTACTGCCTATCTGCTCAATAGATGTTTGACCAAGAGTGTCAGATTCAAGACACTGCAGGAAGCATGGAGTGGTTACAAATCGAGCGTGGTGCACTTAAGGATCTTTAGGTGTATTACCTACGCTCAAGTTCCAGAAGCAAGAAGAAAGAAGCTTGATGATCGTGGTGAGAAGTGCATCTTCATCAGCTATAATGAAGAGTCAAAGGCATACAAACTCTACAACCCACTAACCAATAAAGTGGTGGTGAGTAGAGATATAGTATTCTACGAGGAAGAAGCCTGAAAATGGAATGAGGAAGATTCGGCCAAAGAAAATCAAGTCGAGGTTGAAGAACATGAAGAAAAGAAGCATGAGAACCAAGAGCAGATACCTGTAACACCCTCTTCTGCCAACCTGTTTGCACGCAGAAGTCCAGTGATACATTCCATCTCCTTTGAAAGTATTCCATCAAATCAAAATTCAGCCAGCACGTCATCACCAGTTCTCCTTCACCCTTGGCTCCTATCAAAATGAGGAGCCTCAACGATATCTATTCCATAACTGAGGAAGTAAATTTGTTCTTCTTATATGCGGATGACGAGCCTCTTACATTTGAGGAGGCTGTAGAAGAAGAATGTTGGAGGATGGCTATGGAAAAGGAGATTTAGGCCATTGAGAAGAACCATAAATGGGATCTGACTTTACTTCCTCAAGGCCAAAGAACTATTAGCGTCAAATGGGTATACAAGATCAAGCGAAATACTAATTGTGAGATTGATCGCTATAAGACAAGGCTCGTAGCAAAGGGTTATAAATAGAAATACGGGGTGGATTATGAAGAAGTCTTCGCTCCTGTTGTTCGCCTTGACACTGTGAGAATGATTATCTCCCTTGCAGCTCATTAGAGTTGGATGATCTACCAATTGGATGTGAAATCTCCATTCCTGAATGGAATTTTGGAAGAAGAAGTCTATGTTGACCAACCTGAAGGTTTTGTTGTTCAAGGGGAGGAATACAAAGTGTATCGACTGAAGAAAGCCCTTTATGGGTTGAACCAGGCTCCTCGTGCCTGGAATGCACGCATCAACAACTATCTTCAAGAAAATGGCTTCTCCCAATGTCCATATGAGCATGCTGTCTACATCAAGAAAAATGCTCATAGCGACATCCTCATAGCATGCATATATGTTGATGATCCGCTGTTCAGCGGAAACAGCCAGACGATGTTTGAAGAATTCAAGCAGGCTATGTTCAATGAGTTTGAGATGACTGATGATGGATTGATGTCCTTTTTCTTGGGCATCGAAGTAAAACAACAAGTTGGTGGCATTTATATATCATAGAAGAAGTACGTAAAGGAACTTCTTGAAAAGTTTAAGATGACCGACTGTAATGCCGCAAATACGCCTGTAGCAATAGGCCTGAAGCTCACAAAAGATGGCGAAGGAAGAAATGTTGACTCAACTCTATTCAAGAGTTTGATTGGAAGTCTCAGATACCTCACAATCACTAGGCCAGATATTTTCCATAGTGTTGGGCTTCTAAGTAGGTACATGAAAGCACCAAAAGAGTCACACTGGCTTGTTGCAAAAAGAATCCTTAGGTATGTCAAAGGAACTATGGAATTTGGTCTCTTTTATCCATACGATGATGAGGTGATTCTATATGGATACTCTGATAGTGATTGGGGAGGTGACCAAGATGAAAAGAAAAGCACCACTGGCCATGTATTTTATCTTGGGTCAACTGCCTTCACGTGGAACTCAAAGAAGCAAAGCGTGGTCGCTCTGTCCACATGTGAAGCAGAGTATGTGGCAGCATCGTTCACAGTCTATGAAGCAATATGGTTGAAGAACCTGCTAAAGGATCAGAAACATCCACAGGAGGAATCCACTGTTATATATGTGGATAACAAGTCAGCTATCGAGCTTGCCAAAAATCTTGTACAGCATGGAAGGAGCAAGCACATTGATACGAGGTATCATTTCCTGAGAGATCAAGTGAAGCAGAAATCAGTGAAGCTAGAGTATTATCATACTACTGAACAAGTGGCGGATATCTTCACAAAAGCATTGCCGACTGATACATTCAAGAAACTTAAATCGATGCTTGGAATGAAGCTTGTTTTGGTTTGAAGAAGAGTATTGGAGTTGCAAACTAAAATTGACATTTTCCAGCAACAGTTGGTGACCATTGAACTCCCCATGCATAACAGTTGCAGCTTTATAGGAGCTGTTTTGGAAGATGAATGGCCAATGTAAGTTTCTAGGAATATTAAATAATGGAAGAGTCTAGTAAGGGTATTGTAGTCATTTCACAGTAGGTGCAGAAGCCTATAAAAGGCACATTGTACATCCGTTTGAATAGCAAGTGAAAAACAAGTAGCAAAACAATTCATTACAAAAGGTGTTCATTTCTATCTTTGTGGTGTGTATGGTTCTAAGGCTTTGTAAAGCCATCAAAATCTACATCCCTTGACGAAAAGGGTGGCAGATGAGGAGAGGCCCGGGATCAACCAGGTAGGTGGGACTCTTGACTGTGGGGCTCACAGTGATGTATGTGCCTTAAATTCACTATCCAACCATTTTGAAAGCTTATTTTAGGATATGATCCCAAAAACAAGGCTGACTCAAATTTTAGGTGGACCACATCACATGAACAATCTTTATTGAATACCCTTTATTAAAATCTTCATGGATTCCACTGGAATGTTTATTTGCCATCCAACATATTGATAAGTAATCATAAAAACTTAGATAAAGACACCGCACAAATATCATCTTCATCCAAAGCTTTTATAGTCCACAAAAAGTTTTTAATAGCTACTCACCACTTTTATTTTATTTTATTTTTATTTTTATTTTAAGGATATGATATTTTATTGAAACGGGAGGAGAATCTACAACATTTCGGTGGCCCTGGACAACAAAAAGACTCTCAAGGCGCCTATCATACCATATACAAAACGCTCCATCGAAAAGCCGACTAGGCATCAATATGAGACTCTCTAATAGTACCTAAACCTACCTTATCTAACATGAACAATCCCCTAATATAAATAGGAAGATCCTTCGCCTAACAACCTACTGACTTGATTGCCCACGCCAAATCTGGCAACCCTGTCTGCTGGCCCATTCCTTTCTCTAGGAATGAGGGAGATGACAAAATTACACTCCGAGATGACAAAATTACACTCCTTCTTAAGACCCTTGATCCTCGACAGCCAATACCTCCACTTCCAAGTCCGCATGGAGGAGTCCATAGCAAATTTGGAATCGAATTCTAGTATAACCCGATTGAGACCAAAAGAGACGCTGCAGACCATAGTGTTGTGAATAGCTCGTAGCTTTCAACCCTATTATTAGATCCTTCTCCATATCCAGAAGAGAAGGCAAAAATCAAACTGCAGGAAGAGTTCCTGCAAATGCTGCCCTCTTCAGCTCACCACTGTTTCCCATATTCTGGTTTATCCCCTGTTTGGAGCTGCTTCGTTGTTTGAATCACGCCCTAAAATTAACTTTCATACTGATGAACTCGTTCATGTAATCACATGCATCACAGTGGGCTCAATACTCAGTGTCCCACCCACCTTGGTGGATCCGGGGTCTCACCTAATCGAGGACGTACGCCGATTAGCTGCTGAACTTGAAAATAGCTAGTCTCAAGTGACGTCACCATGTTCTGTGGGCCCACCATGATATATGTGTTGCATCCACACCGTCTATCCATTTGGAGAGATCAGTTTAGTGAATGAGCCAAAGAATGAGGCAGATCCAAATCTCAAGTGAATCCCACCATAGAAAACAGTGGGGATTGAACGCATATCATTAAAAACTTTTTTAGGCCATAGAAGTTTTGGATCTAAGATGATATATTTTTTTCTGTTATTCTATGTCTTTGTTAACTTATAAACAGGTTGGATCTCAAATAAATATCATGATGGGCCCTTTAAGGTTTCAACAGTGGGCGTTATTGTTCCCACTGATTTCTATGGTGGGATCCATTTGAGCTTTGGATCTGCAACATTCTTTGGTACATGACTTAAAATGATCTCTCCAAGTGGATGGATGGTGCGGATACAACACCATACATCATGGTGGGCCCAAAGAACGTAGTAACGTCATTTCAGCAGCCAGACTCGCTACCGTTGGGTTCAGTAGCTAATCCGCGTGCCCTAATCGAGTGCGTCTGTGTCGAAGGCGCGGGAATTCTCGTGCCGTAGATTCTCATTGGTCCACGTCATTTCCGATGACACGACCTCACAAAACACGCCAATCCATTCTCCCTCACGAGTAGATAGCCAACCAGGTAACACAGTAACGCATGAAACTTTTCCAAGTCTCGCTATGATTTATGTATTAGATACACACTGTACATCAACTTTTCCGGATTAATATAAAACATGTTATAAAACAAGTTACATCCAAGGCTCAAATAGACTACCCAACTGAGAGCAGTGAGAATTGAATCAACTGCCGTTGAAATCTTTCTAGTGCCAACCGTGAGGTTAATTTACCGTCTAACCTTTTCATAAGTTCACATGTACCTGATGAAGCGAAAACACATATATCACTTTCTACCTTTTCATGTGATGGGTCCACTTGAGCTTTGGATCTGCCTTGGTCATGTACTCGTATCTTACAATGGTGTGATTAAATGAAGTGTGGATTAATGTGTTTGGTATTGTTTTCGGCATTAGGTGTGCATGTGTGTCAGAATTAAAATTGCAGCTTCAATTTAATCTGAACAATAATGACTTTAAGTGCTAAGATAAGCAGACACGTAATGTATGATTGAGATCTGTTGAGATCAGTCGTCTATTGAGCTACTCGCTTAACGTGTAAAATCGGATCAGGCGATATTCAGAGAGCGGGGTTCGTCTTCTAATGATATGTTACTCCTTTGCCTTCCATATAAAAGGACTTTTCAATACAGATAATTGGAAATGAGAAAGGGATTCCTATAGCCAGTCGTGAAAAGCAACTGCAGAACACCTTTTTGATTGACAAACTGAATCCAGCGTATGAGTGTAGGCTCAAATTATAACTAAATATTACCAGTTATGGATCACACTATAGAATGTAAACAACAGACTATAAAGTAAAAGATTTATACTAAGGAATGTAATTTGCTTCACGGGAAAAGTATTTACACTATGGAATGTAATTTGACTGGTAAATTGAAAGGATAATTTGAAAGATAGATTTGGCTTATTTGGCTTGGTATGAGACGCCTTCTTCTTGATCATTATTATTATTATTTATAATCTTGATTTACCCATCTAGATCATTCCTACGTTTCGACGGTTATCATAACTGTTCAGCACTACTTGAACTCCCCTACTTCTCTTCTCACCTCATGTCCAGTAACCGTTTGTGCATGATTGCTTCTTCATCAGTCGCTAAAGCAATACATGATACTATCTGATACATTCTAGTTACGGTTATCGAGAAATCTTCTTCGTACATTTCTTTAGATCTTCAAATGCACTACGTAGATCCATACAAATGTAGAGGGTCAAATATTGCATATTAGACCCCAGTTATTACTTGGTTTTACGAACATGATAATGCTTAAACATTCTATTTAAATCATGTTTTTGTTGCAAGGTAAATTTAAGAGCTTAGACTGAAAAAGAATGCTAAAAGCATAGATTTGATGCTTAAGAATCACCAAGGCAAGGGACGGATCTTAGGGGACTGAGATCAAAGAATTCACACACCAAAGATCTGAGAAAATCAAGTAACTGAAGACGAAAAAGCCTGAAAATCATCCTGAATGCAAGATCAAAGAGTTCCCACCATCCAATTGGCTCGAAACTTTATATTTGGCTTGAAGACCATAAAGTAACCGTATACGTAAAATTTCAGCCATTGGATCCTTATAAAAGTGGCCCAATGGATAGATCATCCACTAAATCACTGATTTGGGGCCTACTTGATATCTGGATATGCTTCAATTTTGGTTTCAACCCCTTAAACTGGATGGAAGGACGGATGAACGGAACAGATTTCTCATGAACATTACAGTGAACCCCACCTTAGGGTGCGTGCACATATAGTGCACGTAATCACGCAGTGCAACAGACTGGAAGACTGGTCAAAGGTCGGTTGACTCGACCCCATCTTCGCTTACGCACAACGTCTGCACATTCGGACGCTGTGATGTGTAGTGGGCCACCACCATCGTCCTGATGGACGATCTGAACCATCCATTTGATCCAGGTGGGGATGACAACCATTGCTATGAAGTCCAAATGCTCCCATGCACATTTACACAAGCATATCACCATCAAACACAGGATGAACGACGGGAACAAAGATAAAGTGGGCCACACCAAAACTCGACCAAAGCCACCCATTTCCGACCAAAATCGCACTAGGAATCCAATGGATGGGGTGGATTTCTTTGAAAACATCACTGTGGGGCCCACCGAGCATCTCAGGACAAGAACTTTCTAATTACACACGTCTGGACGCGACTTCCTTTGTGGGCTGTTGTGTGATCGTGGAGACGGATGGACCGTCGATCTGAACTGTTCACAAGCTCCAGAGGGTGGTCACGACCTAGCTATGAAGCTAAATCACCAGATGGGATGGCCATCCATCCCAAAAATGGGATCAAACGCAGCTAAGTTTGCCTTTTTTGCTGGCTACGTAAGTTTTTTGCATGCACGCCACTGACTTCCAGCCACCGTCCTTCATGCTCTCTAAAAGGAAAGAGAGAAAAACGTGAGAGGGCATCATCTTGGGACGTGGAGACATGGTGGAAGAGAGAGAGAGAGCGCGTGGACGTGTAGCCGGCCATCTCCTTCTTCCTTCCTTTGTGGTTTTTCTTTCCTTTGATGCTTTTTAAGATCTTTAGTTTGATCTTGTCTATGACCAGCTAAACCTCTTAGGTAGGGCTAAGAGGTGAAGCTTGTAGTGAGATTGGGATGTTTGCTTTGTTTTGATTCATGCATTATTGAACTCTCTTGGATTCTAGTTTGATTATGAAAGAATATTTTTAGTTTTTAATGGTTTATTGTGACTCAAATTACAATAGATCTGTGATAGCTCGAGATATCTTCTTTTCCTGAATTGAGATTGTGAAATTAGGAGATACTGTTGTTCACCATCGTCCCTTGGGCATGGTAAGGTGATAGAATCCTTCCTAACTTTCACAATTCTCTTATGATTGGTTGTGGGTTTGGTAAATTGCTGTTGTTTGCCTTATCTCCTGGGCATGGTTAGGTGACAGAATCACTTCCAAATCTTCACCACTTGCATTCATTGATGATTAGATCTATGAGAAGATCAGAGATCTGACAAATCTCTTCTTTCTAATTGGATAGGATATGACTCTGATTCCAGTTATGTCCTTGAATCAATACAAGGTAGCTTCCTAATTGCTACAAGTGGATCCTTGGCACCCTAGTTACCACCTTTAAATTTATTAGTTTTTAATTAATCTATTCACAATTACTCTCTTAATTTTTCTAGTTTAGATTACATCTTCTTCTAGTTCTAGTATTAGTTACTTTCAGATTACGTACAAGGTTCAGTCCCTATGGATTCGACCTCGGTTTTACCGATATTATTACTAAATCGCAACCCTACACTTGGGGTTTTGAACAGGTTTTTAGCGCCGTTGCCAGGGACTGATGGTTGCATTTTTCTAAGATTAGCTAGTTTTGGAATTAGGTTAAGATTATGATTTTTCTATTTTCTATTTTTAGGATTAGGGTTTTTTGAATTATTTTTAGAAACTAACTTAGCTTTCTATTTATAGGGTTAGAAACTTTCCTAATTATTTTTAGAAACTAACTTTTTCTCTTTTTAGAAACTTTCTATTTTTTGTTTTTAGAACTTTCCTTTTTTATTTGTAGAAACTAGGTTATTTCTCCTTTTTAGAAACTAACTCATCTTTCTATTTTCTATTTTTAGAACTTTCTAATTTTAGAATTTTGTTTTTAGGATTTTTCTTGTATCTTTTTTTTTTTATTTTTTTTAAAAAATAATAATTTAGAAACTAACATTGTTTTTCTATTTTGTAGGATCCTAACGTAGAGCTCTCCAATTTGGTAACTTCCGTCTAACTTCTCCTCTACTTACTTTCCATATTGCTATAGGATTTTTCTTTTATTTTAGGAGTAGATTCCGAATGGAAGAGTGGGTACGTCAGTGTGCTAAGCTGGATAGGAGATATTAGGGAGGAATGTATAATGATTATGATAGAAATCAACCTATGTCTCAAAATTTTTCTAAAACCATCATTGAGAATCGACCGAAATATAATACTCCACCGGTTAAGAAGTCCTTACATGATCATATGCGGGAGAATAATTACACTCCACGAATTAAGGAAACAATATATGAATGTTGGGGTTGTCAGACTTATGGGAGTGAGAATTATAATCAATCATTAAACAAGAAGAAGATGGTGAGACATTATATTATGAGTGATAATATGTATCAACAACCATCATATTCTCCCACCGATGATCGGTATGACTATGATCAGTGGACACATTAAAATTGGAAAGATGAATCAACAATATGTTATAATGATTACTCTCTTGGATCTCCTACCTTTGAGATCCAACCTAAAATGATCTAAGAGAATTCATATCAGAGTCACATAAACTATCTTGCAGAAATTAGAAAAACGTTGGAAGCACTTAATTTGCGCATTGATAAGATAGTGGAGGCTAGTTCACCCTAGCCTCAACCCAATCCAGAAATACAATGTGAGGAAAGTGATCCTAACTTGCTTTTGGAGAACTTTAGAATTTGGAATGAAAAGTTGGATTGTGTTAATGATCATATGGTTCAATTTTCCAATGAGTCGATCTCGATTACTATCCAAAGGAATGATCGAAATGTGGGTATCTTTTAAATATAATGATGATGACACACTTCACTCACATGACACACTTGGTCTCAATGATGAGGGAGAGGTTAGTTTAATTGAACTTCAACCCAATTTAGAAACAGAATGTGAGGAAAGCGATCCTATCCCACATGTGTACTGCACTGAAATGGAAGATGATGAGTATTGGGATGACAATCATGAATTTGTAGCCCGAATTCTCCTAGAATCAATCTCAAGTTTGGTCCAAGTCATTGACCAAGAAGTATACAAAGTGATCGGTCATAAGGATCTACTCCACTTATCTAACATGTCTGATTTAAATATGGAGGATGAGTCCCTTTCAATCGATCCTTCTAACTCTTGTGAGACATGTTTGGACCACTCCCTTGAATGGAATGATGATATGATTCGGGAGGTGGACGAGTTGCTCGATATGACTCTGGAAGTTGAAACCACTCAGTTAAGGCTACCATCTGAGTTGTATACTTTTGGCAAAACAATGCCTTTACTAATTAGTACCAATGAACAGAGTCTTCACATCAATTCTTTACTTGATGATTTTCAATTTATTTGTGTAGGGCAAGAGCAAGAGAGCATGCGTCCATCCACTTCTAGAGACGATGGAATCCTTGGGCAGATCATCACAAACTTCAATGTGAAAAATGACTCACTCTTAGCTCAATTTTTTAACTCTTTGGATGATTACTTGGCACACTGCATAGATTCAAACGATCCTATGATAAAAGAAATAGTGGATGCCTCGCAAGACAATACCTCGGTAGTTGTCACTGACCGAGAGAACCCTTATTCTTAAGCTCCTCCTTCCCCAGATCTTAAATGTCTACCATTAAAGGAGGAGGAGCTGAAAATTGAGCCGAAGTCTAAAACTTTGGAATATGTAGAGACTACATCATCTTCTGAGAATTGTCCTGAATTTTATCTGCTTATAGTCTTCGATTCACCATGGGTTACTAACTCTTATACTTTCTCTGTCACAGGTGAATCATATATACTTTGGATACCTCGAGCGATTCAACGACAATTTAATGCTAAAGTCTATAAATTTCTCTGAAAATTCATGCTCTAGGGCATCCAAGCCTATTGTAAAAGGGACATTTGGATGATCTTGTTAAGAAACCTATTGGGAAATTTATCAAGATATTGGCCAGAGGAGGAACCTTGCAGCATGACTGAGTAGCTTTTCCCCTGCTTTCATAGGACTATGGTAGTTTGCTTTTTGTTGTTCTCGGATAGTCGGCTTTACGCTGTTAGGATAATTTGCTTTCTATTTGTTCTAGGTAGTTGCTTTTTGTTGATTTTGTGCTGACCCACCTTTACGCTAAGATCTCTTTGGAAAGAGTCGTACAACTCCTTCATCAGGTACTATCTTTCCATCTCTTCTCCTTCAATTTCGTTGCCTCACGTGCATTGCATGCGTAAATCTTTTACATTGAGGATGATGTAAATTTTAGGTTGGGGATGAGAGATTAGGTTACCTAATCAGTGTTTTCTGTCTTGAGCAAAAATTGTAAAATTTTTTCTAAAAATTCTTATGAATTCGAAGTGATTTTGAAGGTCATCCTAGATTTAAGAAGTATAAGGAACTTAATGGTGGTGATTTACGACTCTTGGATTCAGTTACCTGTTAGATTTTACAGTTAAGTTCGAATTATTAATCCATGATTAGAAGTTTTAAACATTGATTGAGCCATGATTTCACGTCACACCTAGCTTACACATTAAAGCTTCTGTTCGATATTGAATTGTTAACCTGGTGATCATTAAGCATGGAAGGAACCAGCCTGGGGAATTTGTCCATTATGATTAAAAAAACAATAAAAGAATACCCAGCTAAAAAAACAGTTGTCGTCGAAAACAGCTACCTATTAAAGATCTTTAAAAAGGTTGACACAGCGTGAAAGCCATCAATGGAAAAATCAAACGCTGGAAGAATAAAAAGGCTGAACTGTAAGGAAAGTTTTGGTTATCCGAAATGCTTCTTTTTGGTTATCAATGTTATCATAAAAATTGACGGTTGGATCTTTAATTGTGATAAGTCGAGGTTGCACCATACACACATAGAACTCAATGTTTAGAATTGTTCTAATTGATGGATTAATACTTTGAACTTGACTATGAAGTTTACCGTGTGCTTGAATTTAGGAGAAGGAAATGCCTAACATTGACGTATCTTAAAATTCTAGTATCTGGATTGTTTCTCAAAAATCACTCGAGTTTATAGAAATTGTCCCGTAATTCTTAAAATATTTTTTGCATACTTTGCTCGGGACTAGCAAAATGCTAGTTAGGGAATGTGTTGAGGGTCAAATATTGCATATTAGACCCCAGTTATTACTTGGTTTTACAAACATGATAATGCTTAAACATTCCATTTTAATCATGTTTTTGTTGCAAGGTGAATTTAAGAGCTTGGACTGAAAAAGGGTGCTAAAAGTATGGATTTGATGCTCAAGAATCACCAAGGCAAGGGACGGATCTTAGGGGACCGAGGTCGAAGAATTCACATACTAAAGATCTGAGAAAATCAAGTAACTAAAGACGAAAAAGCCTAAAAATTGTCGTAAATCCAAGATCACAAGGTTCCCACCATCCGATTGGCTCGAAACTTTACATCTGGCCTAAAGACCATAAAGTAACCATACACGTAAAATTTCAGTCAATTTATCCTTGTGGAAGTGGTCCAAAAAATAGATCAACCACTAAATCATTGATTTGGGGCCCACCTGATATCTGGATATGCTTCAATTTTGGTCTCAACCCCATAAACTGGATGGAAGGATGGATGAATGGAGCAGATTTCTCATGAACATCACAGTGGACCCCACCTTGGGGTGCATGCACATACAGTGCACGTAATCGCGCAGTGCACTGAACTGGAAGACCGATCAAAGGTCGGTTGACCTGACCCTATCTTCGCTTATGCACAGCGTCTGCACGTTCGGATGCTGTGACATGTAGTGGGCCACCACCATCGTCCGGATGGATAATATGACCGTCCATTCAATCCAAGTGGGGGTGACGACCACAGTCATGAAGACCAAATGCTCTCATGCACGTGTACGCACGCAGATCACCATCAAACGCAGGATGGATGGCAGGAGCAAAGATACAATGGGCCGCACCAAAACTCGACCAAAACCACCCATTTTCGACCGAAATCGTGTCAGGAATCCAATGGTTGGGGTGAATTTCTTTGAAAACATCATTGTGGGGCCCAACGAGCATCTCAGTGCAAGAACTTTCCAATTACGCAAGTCCAGACGCAACTTCCTCCGTAGGCCGTTGTGTGATCGTGGAGATGGTTAGACTATTGATCTGAACTGTCCAAAAGCTCCAGAAGGTGGCCACGACCCTAGCTATGAAGCTAAATCATCAGATAGGATGGTGTTCTGTCCTAAAAATGGGATCAAATGCAGCTGAGTTTGCATTTTTCGCTGGCTACGTAAGTTTTTCGCTCGCAGGTCATCGACTTCTAGCCATCGTCCTTCATGCTCTATAAAAGGAAAGAAAATCGTGAGAGGGCATCATCTTGGGACATAGAGATGTGGAGGAAGAGAGAGAGAGAGAGAGAGAGAGAGAGAGAGAGAGAGAGAGTGGACATGTAGCCGACCATCTTTTTCTTCATTTGTGAGGCCCGTATCCTAGCTAGTATCATTCCGTAGGCTTCTGCGGTCCTCCCGGTCGAATTTCGGCAACCCGCAATCTGTAATTGGCGTTTGCACGTAACCCTAAGTCATATCCTGGAGATCTGAGTAGGCTTAATTCGAGACTTGTACTATTGCAACCGCACCGTCGCCGCGGTTCCAACGCCGTGTCTTGCATACCGATCCGATATCATGGCTAGGAGATGTGGGCCCATGTTTAGTTCGAGAAAAACACCACGCGTTTGCAATTCTAAGAGAATCTCTACAACCCATCAATAAATAAATAAATAAATCAATCAATTAATCAATCAATTAATTAAAGTATACAACTCATGCTTTCTTTCTCCCCAAGTCAAGCAACCTACCAAGTCAACTCTCAAGTCAAGTACAACTATCACCTCACGTCCATCACTCACATCCATCACCTCTCTTACAACCACCCTTTCTCTCTCTCTCTTTCTCTACACAAAATTCCAAGCAACAAAGTGGTGGACGTCCAAGCTATTTCAAGAGAGAAAAGTGTTGTGTGTGGCCCACTTCCTCTCCTTAGATCCATCATCCTAGCCCTTCCTCTCTCATCATCTTCCATCAAATTAAGACACAAGAAGATTGGCGTTCCATCGGACCAGGAGGATTAAACGGTGGGTGCTTTATAGGCTAGATTTTCATGCTTTGATGATGGGCCAAGTGGGGCCTACCGATTTATGGTATGGATCTCACTTTGGACTCTAGGTGTGGCCGATGGTGCACCTTGATCCTCATGATCATTCCATGATGGGGCCATTTTCCATGGACCCCATCATGATGTTTATTTTCCTTGCATGAATAGGGTCATCTAGACCTTAAATTTTTGGTGGAGAAAGGATCTCCACCGTTGATTTTGATCGGTGGGCCCACATATATTGGGACCCACTTAATATACAATTGGATGTATGGAAGGGAGGGCTCATAGTGGCGGAGCCCTCCATCGCACGTGTTCCTTGCTCTCTCTTTCTCCCTCTCTGTTTTTTTTATGTGTGATGATGTGG
This sequence comes from Magnolia sinica, assembly GCF_029962835.1. Lineage (NCBI taxonomy): Eukaryota > Viridiplantae > Streptophyta > Magnoliopsida > Magnoliales > Magnoliaceae > Magnolia > Magnolia sinica. The sequence continues at coordinate 49,788,628 of NC_080573.1, read as the reverse complement.
CCGTGTGGCCCACTCGGATGTACCCCACATGATGTATGTCTTATCCACACCATCTACCCATGTGGTGGCCCACCTGAGCAGGGCCCACCTTAAGTATGCATTGTGCCCAAACCATCCAACGTCCAGGGACACTGGACGTGAAATGAAAACAAAAATATCAACTTGGTTCAAGGCCATGGGGTGGACCGCTCATGTAGGCCCCACCTTGATGTATGGATTTAATCCACACCATCCATCCTATTCATCAGCTCATTTTCATTTTAGGCGTTGAGCTGAAAAATGAAGCCAATCTGATAATAAAGCGGGCCATACCATAGAAAACTGTTATTTCTACAATTCAAATCATTTAGGACCCACCTTGATTTTTCTATTCGCCGAAACACATCGAATATTGGGCTCATTCAGGCTGTCTTGAGCCATAGAATCCAACGGCTGGGTCGGATTCTCCAGTGCGGGCCCCACCTGCGAAAAACCCCGAGAAAACCTAAAAACAAAACAAAATAATTCATATGCAGCAGGCGCTGCTGCTGCAATAGCGTCCTGCTACATAGGCGAGAGAGAGGCAGGGAGCATGGGTCCCAGCTGTGGGCCCCACCGGGAGGTGTGTTGGACATCAACATTGTCCATTTGGTAGGTCCCCTTAGGGCAGTGGGCCAACCCAAAAATCAGCCATATGTAGAACTTAGGTGGCCCACACGGCAGGAAATAGTGGGATTGAGCATCTGCCATTGAAACCCTTTTTAGGTTGTCACAGAAGTTTTGGATCATTATGAAATTTATTTTCCTCTTCATCTGGGTCTGCGTGACCTTATTAATAGATTGGATGGTAGATAAACGTTATGATGGGCCCCACGTGGGACCCACTGATGTAAGTGTTTTACCCATACCGTCCCCACATCTGGGAGTGGGACGGCTGGTGTACCTCACTCCAGCTACATAGCTGCTGTAGTGGTGTCACCAAGTTTCAGGGGTCCCACTTGTTTCATCCACGTCGTCCATCTATGGGAGCCACCATGATGTATGTGTTGCATCCAAGCCGTCTAACCATTTTGAAAGCTCATTTTAAGGCTTGAGACTAAAAATAAGACAGATCTAGGATCAGGTGGATCACATTACAGAAAACAGTGAGTTTGAATGTCCACCATTAAAAACCCTTGGACTATAGGGTTTTGACCAATATGATATTTGTTTTCCCCTCTTAATCTAGGTCTTTATGACCTTATGATTAGATTGGTTAGAAAATAAACTTTATAGTGGGCCCTGTGAATTATTTAATCGTGAAAATTATTATCTCCATTGCTAATTGTGGTATGGTCTAAATGTGTAACGCCCTGAAATTCGGGGGTCGAGCATAACTCAGCTCCCGAGTTTCAAAACATCACTTATGCAACATATTTAATGATGGATGTATGTTGTCTGTATGAGTACATAAAACATGGAATAGATTAATCCAAACTGCAAACATAATTCAGGGATAAGTGATAGACGCAAGCGGAAGACTTAAAGAAACATAGGTGCACGTGTGCAAGTCCCTGAAATACGTATACCTGCTAGGTCATATTACAAGTGTTGCTATCAAAAATACAAGTATTAAATGACATTATCTATTCCCAAAAGAAAATCCAGAATTCTCGCGCATCAAGACATAGCTCACAAGAACCCGCCTGAAAACTGCATAAAAGAAAATGCAGCCTCATCATCCTCGAACTCCTGCTCTACCTCAGGGGTCGCATCAATAGAGATCCCAAAGAGGGATTTGAGAGCTCAAATGAGAAGAAAAGAGAGTGAAATCAGTAATGGGGGTGAGGTTTTGAGATGGGTTGGTTGGGTATGCACGAAAATGGAAGAAGAGGGAGATTGGGGAGAGAGTTTGGTGGAGTTTTGAGAGAAACTTGAAGAAAAGGAGAGCTTAGGAGGGTAGTTTGTGAAGGAAGTAGGGTTTAGGAGGGTTTAAAACCGAGCAACCATGGAGGGGTGGGCCACACTAGGCCCCAAAGTTGTCGGCTCGAGCCGGTCCGCTGAGTGGCGAGGGCTCGCCGAACCGGCAAGGTCATTGCCGGTCTCTGGACCATCCGGCGATGGCTCGTCATTTGAGCGAGGTCCTCCTGGCCCCCTAAGTGGAAAATGATGTGGGTCCCCTCTGGCTCCCCCAGGAAATGCCTCGATCGGCCCCTTTGTCCGATTTGACGCCTATCGGGCCATTCGGGTTAAAATCTGATACAGATAGAGGTTTATTGACATTTAAAGGGTTGAGATGGGAAGATAAACCATCTAAACTCATTAATAGATGGTCTAGAAGAGATTTTGGGTCGCTGTGTGTGATCAGGAGTGAGCACAGACTCGATCTCGGCGATCATTTTCAGTAAACTTTCGCCGATAGAAGCAACGGGACACATACACATTCTACGACAAACTCGCACCTAAATATACTAAGGTGGCGACAGCGTGCGGTGTGTGACCATAACCCAGGTCCGGTTTAATCCAATTCATGCTCTGATACCAACTTGTAACGCCCTGAAATTCGAGGGTCAAGCATAACTCAGCTCCCGAGTTTCAAAACATCACTTATGCAACATATTTAATGATGGATGTATGTTGTCTGTATGAGTACATAAAATATAGAATAGATTAATCCACATTGCAAACATAATTCAGGGATAAGTGATAGACGCAAGCGGAAGACTTAAAGAAACATAGGTGCATGTGTGCAAGTCCCTGAAATATGTATACATGCCAGGTCATATTACAAGTGTTGCTATCAAAAATACAAGTATTAAATGACATTATCTATTCCCAAAAGAAAATTCAGAATTCCCGCGCATCAGGACATGACTCACAAGAACCCGCCTGAAAACTGCATAAAAGAAAATGCAGCCTCATCATCCTCGAACTCCTGCTCTGCCTCAGGGGTCGCATCAATATCTGCATCTAAGATAAAGTCTGGTGGGTGCTTAAACACCATCCCAGAACGTGAGAGTGAGTGATCAACTCAATGGAATAATAAAGCAAAGGTTAACATGTTATCAATTCAATCAAGCAGTAATGATAAAAGCAGAATAATCAAACATGTCCTAATTTCTCTTGTTAGTGCAAGGATGTATGCAGGATGATGCGTGCCCTCGCGCGTACACCCTCAGCGTCTTCATCTTACGTTACGCATGACACCACCTCAAGTGCTCCACCTCTTCCAGGCATATGCAATGCGGTGCATGAACATGATTACCAAGTTGTTATTAGTCTTTTTCATACAGCAGGATTGGGAAGCTAAGGTACCTTCCTCATATCAATTTCTAAACAGTAATCCATTTTAGGGTCGTCAGTCCTATATCATCTCATACGATCATATAGTTTTAGGTCGCTGCAAAGGGCTCGTCACCAATCAATGCACGCCTATCATACCTTCGTTACTACAATAAGGCTCGTCACCTCAATGCGGTATCCAGGTATGCTCGAGGTCACTACAAAGGGCTCGTCACCAATCAATGTAGGCCGACAGCATGAATATAGTGTCCCATACCACTATAATCGGCTCACGAGTTTGGTTGCTCACTGGTCACTACAGGGAGGCTTGTCACCCCAGCATAGGCCGACAACTCGACCACGGTGTCTCATACCACCATGTTCGGCTCATGAGTCTTAGCGGATCAAGGTACCATGGTTAATAGAATTTCATCGGTAAGTTTGGTACCCTAGATTCAAACAATAGTGTCCATACATGGTGAACATACATCGGACAATCGGGTTACTTGACGAACTCGACTAGTAAGAGCACACATTGGGTTGAACGACATAGAGTGCGCAAACACTCCGTGTGGCCAAACCACTGCCGACAACTCTAATACGACTCGGGTTCGTCAAATTACGTCTTTTGTGGCGAAAGCAACCTCAGCCACGAACTCAAGGCCGATTACCGATTTCCTGGACTATTCATAGTCCTAAACATATTCCATTATAACTGATATGCATATACAATTTAGAACAGTAATGGAACAATAATTCAAATCATGTAGTATGTGAGCATTTACAGACTATCAACTTAACATGGATTTAAACATAAGTAATACTTGAAATTAAACAACAAGGAATGTAACTTGGATGTGGAAAATCATACACACCAAGAAGAGAGTTGAGAATTGTTTCTCAACGCCCGCAAATAGGATAATATATTACACTTTAGATCATTCAGACATTTCTACAAACACTTAGACTACAAAGTTCAACATACATGACGCATGTTGAAATATACGCATTTGGACAATTTCTTTTGCCAAGGAGTTGACACACATACATCTAGCACAAATACACGACAAATAATCATGGCAAACACATGTTCATATTTTATACGTATACGATACTTTCTACATATACCTAAAATACACAAATCTCAATATAACACATGCATATCAGGAATGCATAATAAACATAGCATTTGGCATGTGAAATCTCATCCATAACAAGAATAAACCATTAGCTGGCATTGAAAGCCTTGAAAACCATAACCTATACGAATATAGTCCGCACCTTAAACCAGAAATAGAGCACCGAACTGATTCAGACGATATGTCTTCATCAACGGCGACTAGATAACCTAAGACAAGAATAGAAATGAGCTACAACAACATATAAACTATTCTAAGCTCTAAAACAGATTAGGGTTAGATGAACTTACCCAAGGATGAACTTAGAATCGCCGGAATAACGATTCAAAAGTGATGGTTTAAGGATGTAGAGTAACAGGAAAGAATCTAAGGATGATTCACCAGCTTCTCTCTCACTTTCTCTCTCTCTTCCTCTCTCTTTCTTAGCTAGGGTTAGGAAATTCATATGGAAAAGAGAGTTAGGGTTTTAAGGTCATTATATAGGCCTAACATTGATGAAAATAACCCCAGGTCAAGGTATACTTAGGTTATAACCAAATCAGGCCCCTCTCGATCCAACGGAACACTTCCGGTGGTCTTTTCTCCATGTGCGGTTGGACTTAAGCTCACTGACCATGGATCTAGGTCAGGCTGAGTTTTCGTACCGATCGACTTCACAGATCAGCCGTGGCAGACCACACTCAATTCAACGGTCACCGAAACTCGATCAGGTCCACAAGGACTATGACATGCCAGGGCCATCTTCCCTGATCCGAGGGTGAAATTGGGTCAGAATCCAACGGTCAGATTGCTTAAAATCGTCGCGCAAGTGACACGACTCAGATTTCATAAAGTCATATTTAACTTCTCACCGTTCTCACACTCTTCACTCCGGACTCAATCAAATCGACCCAGGACATCATCTAGACTTGATTTTTGAGGTGATAGCAAGTCCAACATGGTAACCATAACTGTCTAAGATCATCGCTATCGGACTTTTGACGCGCGGTCCAGGTCCGATTCAAATCTTTTAAAAATTCCCAAGAGCAACTGGATTTAGCGATGAATCCCAGATTTCAGAGTAGCATAGCGCTAATTAGTCTACAAGTTTTGAGCTATGCAGATCAAATTTAAAGTGATTGATGTTAATTTCACAAGCAATCGAGTTTAGCGCTAATTACCCCACAAATAACTTTTAAGAAAAATAGAGGTAGTACTCGAGTCTTGGCACGAAATTTTTTGGGTCATTACAAAATGATCCTTCAAAATGATTCTTTTGGGGATGTGATGAGGCCCATCTTGATGTATTTGTGGCCTGTCCGTTGAGGCCCACCTTGATATATATATATAAGGCCCATTTGAGGAGACCCATCTTGATGTATTTGTGGCCCGTTGTTGAGGCCCACCTTGATGTGTATAAGACCCGTTGTTGAGGCCCACCTTGATATATATGAGGCATGTTGTTGAGGCCCACCTTGATGTGTATAAAGCCTGTTATTGAGACCCACCCTGATGTATATGAGGCTCATATGATGTGGCCTATTTGATGAATCTAAGGCACATGGGTTGAGGCCCAATGGTATGTATATAGGGTCCATTGCAATGTGTGTTTCCACCATGGTTTACATAATGATGTTTATGGCTGGCGATGCCTTGAGAGTAATGATGGTTTGATGTCCACATTGTAAGAATAATGTTGGTTAAATGTCCGCATTATGACTCTCCCTAGGGCCCATTGATAGGCCCATACTTATTGTGTGTAGGCCGTCTAGGCCCATCTTCATTGTGAGAATAGTTCATCACCATATAACATGCTTAGCATAGCTCCATGATTCATGCCCATATGCATCATATGTATGCTTGATATGAATAGTGACTGATCATAGCATATGCCATTAGGCAGACCATTCATGAGACTCCTTATGAGACGGAGTGCCCCACATTATTGCATGGTACGCACATGATTGCTACATGACTGGATGGTGTGACTCATGCATCTCACATATGTGTGACATAATCACGTAGCCTCCACAGGCATGTCATGGATGGCTTGATAGGATACCGAAAATGTTCGGTTCGAGCATCTGGGCACATTGGATGTTCGTGGATGAAAGTCCCTAAACCTCCAAGGCCAGGAGACACCTCAACGTCTAGACCGAGTGGATATATAGTGCCCGAGTGCCGAATACTAGTAGGCCACGTCTCCCATTGTATCATTTTCGGTTGGGAGGGGGTGTGGCCTTATCCGCCTGAGTGAGGGGGTTGTAAGCTAGGCTGAGTTTGACCAGCTCACAAATGAGTCCATTATCGACGAGCCGGGTAGGTATTGGCAGACTACTGGTCAAGCGGATAGTGTGGTCTCTTCCACTCGCTGGGCTGTGCGGCTAGGGAGGCGGCAGTCAGTGTGGAGTGTAATAGACCCTGGCGATTCCTCAGAGAGGAACAGTACTGATATGTTGACTTGATATGAGGACTGACATGATATTATGACACCCCATCACTGTTGCACATGTGGGCGGGCGCACGTGGGCGGACGCTGATGTGGGCAGGTGTGATATGGGCGGGGATAAGGCCTGGGCGAGATACCACACTAGGTGAGCTACCAGTGGTTGGCAGGTTACTATGCTGACAGGTTACTGAGCAGGAGTTACATACTCATTCATTCATCCATTCACTATTCACTTGGGCTGGTGGTGCCCAAGTATTTGTTACGTGTACCTTCCCAATGGCCAGGATTTCAGTTGGGGTGCGCGACTATCCTGAGATTAGGAGTTTACCACATTGTGTTTAACTATCCAAATTTAGGTATGAGACTGGTTTGGATAGAATTCCCTTGTGATAGACCCCATAGCCTGCGATACTACATACTATCATCCCGACCTCACACTCCAGCTTGGTCATTTCATTCGCATCGCATATTACATCCGCAGGCATATGGAATTTTGGGTTGTTATATTTTCTGTACTTAGATGGCATAGACGGACTTGGCAGGATCTGCATATTGCATTGCATATGTAGTATCTGATATTTGGCTCTCCATGATTCCGCATTCGCATAGCCGATCTGCATTGCATATTCTGATATTATATGACTCATGGACTTACTAGTATATTTTCGCTTACTAAGATTACTCTGATATTGCTTACTTGGCACTTACTTTGTGCACACACTTTCACCACCCACTAAGCTTTCTATAAGCTTATGCACGATAGATGAGTGCAGGTGGCATTAGGTTGTAGTAGCGTGGAGCTTGGAGCATGTAGCTGACTTCTGGAGCTTTGATTTCGATATATGTATTTCCTTTTCAGTACTGTATTCAAATGTTTATATTAGTGGATATGTGATGATGATGTTGCCTTTGTGATTTGGGTAAACTCGTGGTTATGCTTATTACGAGATAAAAGTACAATGAAAAATCCTCCTTGTAGGATCCCAGGATTGGAATTTGGCGCATGGACGTTGGGAGCCAAGAATGGGGTACTGCGAAGGTTGTCGGCACCGGATTCGGCGATCAGGATTCCTGTGAGTCCGATCTCTGGGTTTGGGGCGTGACATCCTTCCTTTGTGGTTTTTCTTTCCTTTGATGCTTTTTAAGAACTTTAGTTTGATCATGTCTATGATCAGCTAAACCTCTTAAGTAGGGCTAAGAGGTGAAGCTTGTAGTGGGATTGGGATGTTTGCTTTGTTTTGATTCATGCTTTATTGAACTCTCTTGGATTTTAGTTTGATTATAAAGGAATATTTTTAGTTTTTAATGGTTTGTTGTGACTCAAATTACAATAGATCTGCGATAACTTGAGATATCTTCTTTTCTTGAATTGAGATTATGAAATTAGGAGATCCTGTTGTTCACCATCGTCCCTTGGGCATGGTAGGGTGACGGAATCCTTCCTAACTTTCACAATTCTCTGATGATTGGTTGTGGGTTTGGTAAATTGCTATTGTTTGCCTTATCTCCTGGGCATGGTTAGGTGACAGAATCACTTCCAAATCTTCACCACTCGCATTCATTGATGATTAGATACATGACAAGATCAGATATTTGACAAATCTCTTCTTACTAATTCGATAGGATAGGACTCTGATTCCAGTTAAGTCCTTGAATCAATATAAGGTAGCTTCCTAATTGCTACAACTGGATCCTTGGCACTCTAGTTACCACCTTTAAATTTATTAGTTTTTAATTAATCTATTCACAATTACTCTCTTAATTTTCCTAGTTTATATTGCATCTTCTTCTAGTTCTAGTATTAGTTACTTTCAGATTACGTACAAGGTTCAATCCCTGTGGATTTGACCTCAGTCTTACCGAGATTATTACTACATTGCGACCCTACACTTGGGGTTGTGAACAACACATTACACATAACTCCCCCTGATTGGTCCTTGCATGTAATGGGGATGAACATTACCCCACAGGTCACTTCTCCTTTGGGAAAAGGTGAAAGCGACGTGCGACCCCTCATAAATGTGGCATTTATTGCCTACATGTGTCAACAAGGCATTAATCGACTTTGGCCGACTCATCGCAACACATCAGCGATAGCTGTACTTTATCGAAACAAGGGATGAACCCTGTCCTGACACATATATTTACATCATTTCTAACAAAACCATAATGACGCTCTAATAAATGCTTCATTCCTTCAGCCGATATAAGCGCCATTTCGAATTCTTTTTTCCTTTTACTCTTCTTCTCAACTCCCAACTCTCGATCTACTCCTCAAGCAATGGATGACTCTTCCTCTTCTACTTCCACATTTCATGAAATAGATCTGATGGTAGTGATAGATGTACTTGCCAAAAAGTGCATGGACAAGTGCATTTACCCCTTCAACATAAGTGGAGGAAGTCAGGTTAATGGATCATTTACTTCCTCGCTACCCTGGGGAGACATTGTTGATTCAGTCTAGTTCCATTCTTGGTGCCGCGAATGCTCTCAAGAGTCCTCAGACATGGCCGAAACCACTCCCAGAATGGGAAGCTTGGTTCGCCTGCATATGCTCCCAACGTAAAGCAACTTAGAGAGAATTAGGCATTTACGAATGCATTAAGATCTTTGTCTATAATTACCTAGAAAATCTGACTCTTCTTCTTGTAGCTTCAACTTTCTAGAGCACATCGACCAAGACCTTCTATTTCAGTTGTGGTCCCATGAGTTTGATTATCTTTGAAATCTTGCCTATATATGATTCGATTATTTCCATTCGGTGAAGCAGTCTATCCAGGCTTCATGCTCAAAGATGCCAAATGCTTCTCAAACAAGGGTGTAAAAGCTTATTCCCATTACATGAGGGCTTACTGTAACCATAGCAGACTGACCGATTATGAAGAGCATGCGGCCTTCCTGCTACTTTGTATTTGCTAACATTTGCTTTGTGTGAATGCCTTGCAAATCATGACCGAATATGTTTACTTGGCCAAGGCCCTTGCCTAAGGTTGTAAGCTTGCTTTGACGCCTAATGTGCTCGACCACTTGTATGGGGGGAATTATGAAATCACCCATAAAAGTTTGTACTCTGGAGGAGGACCATTGTGGCTTCTCCAAATGTGGATTTACAAATATTTCCGCCCTTCTCTTGTGCACTACTCCATCCACTCTAAAGTCATTTACATTTCTTATGGCGAGCGTGTCATCCATTCTCCTCAAGAGGCTCACCCATGCAGAGTGTACATGGATACAATGTGCTTCTCTCTATATAAGAATAAGAAGAATCAGTCCTTCATGCCCTTCTCTGACGGAGAATATGGACCTAGTTGGTTTACTGGCCGATATGCACCAAATGATGATGAAACAACATCTCTAACGCTCCAGACCTAGGAGAGTTATCTCATCGGCTGAGACCTTCCATACAAGGGTTCATTCGAGCATGGAAGGAGTGTCATGGTTGGGGTTGAACAATACTATACTCAGTTGCTTGCTCAGCAACTTGGGCTTATTAAGTCCATCCCCTATCCCCTCAATCATTAATCTTGCAACCAACCACCATTCAATTGGTTGGTTGTAATTGATCTAGGAGTTTATCGATGTCTACTTTCCTCTTTTCAAAAGGATGCTAATGCTCATGACCTCCCTTGCTATCCCAATCGACCACAAGTGATGGATGGCTTCCCCGACCGATGGGAGAGTCATCATTATAAGAGGTTGTTGAAGAAGTCCCCAAAGGATATGGTCATTCAGTTCTCTTCACAACTCAAGCCTAAAAGGGAAGAAGAGGGCATTGTCTTCATCGTCCACCACACTGAGCCAAAAAATAAGCAAGCAGAAGGTGAGATCGGCCATAACATCCCCTTCTAAAGCTCTGTCGATCGAGGTTGTTGCTGCTCAAATCAGCCAAGAGGTCATGACAAGGATTTTCCCTGTTCCTTTCCCTTCACCAGCTTTAAAGCCCCTACCAACTCCAACCAGAATCTTGGACTTGTGAGCTTTGCTTGGTCCACCTTTGAAGCCGCTTGTCTTGATTCTCTGATGTACAAATCCTTCTCCCACAACAACGACAACTTAGGATCGACCGTTGCTCGCATCTCCTGGGCCTCGATGGACATCAGGTACTTCATCGGCTGAGGTCGTGTCTTTTTTAAAAAATATTTCAAAACTAAGTATTGGCCAGGTCTCTTCATCACCGATTACCCAAAAGAAATCGAGGAAGGCTTGAAGCATCACCAAGAAACTCATTATAACAAATGCTGGAATAAATGGTGGCATGATATGGAGAGATTAAATTATCTTGATCTCCATTTCAATGGAAGATACCTTACCCCCTATCATCCTAATCCACCACCATTCTCTACTTTAAAGTGATTGTTGGCGACAATAATAAAAAATCCTTAGGCTGTTGATAAATGGCCCGTCATCTATACCCTCCGATCTAACTTAGGTGGAGATTACTTACCTACACACACATACTTATCTTGACTGATTTGTTTTCACATTGATTGACTGCCTCCCTCTTTTTGTAGTCACTTGGGAACTGACAACTGTGGACAAACAAATTGTCATGGTACAACCACGACAACAGTGTCCACTAGTGGTCGACGCTTTTGTGATCACTAAAGTTCAGACCGTTGATTATGAGACAACGGTCAATGCCGAGGCCCTCCATTCTCATAGTCCACTGGAAGTTACAACTATCCCCACTGACACAGAATATATAATCATCATTCGCCCAAGTCCTCATGTTGTGGCTGATTAGGGAGAGGATGAAGTGTCACTCCTTCATCGCTCGACCGAGAAGCCATCTCCTTTAGTCCCTTCCCTCGAGGAAGAAGTTCCGCCAATGGTCGATGAATCTTCAGTTCTTGAAGAGACTAGTATTGTGACCCTCACATGTCTTCGGCTCTAATGTCAACAATGGTGATTGATGCTCCAGCTCTCATCGTTCCTGATGAGGATGAACTTCAAGTCGATGACATTCTTTTTCTTCTTTTTTCTTTTCCCTCGAGTGAGATCTACCTAAGGATCTTATTGCAGTTGAATCACCCTCTTTCTTGACTAGTCTGTAAAGCCTCAAAGAAGAATTCCAAGTTCTCCTTGAGACAATGTTGTCCGGGACTCTAACAGAGGAGGTAATCAATAGACTCGATCAAGTGGTCGAGTCCTGCAGTGCCCTTTCCTACTTAGATCCTAGCCTCGTAAACAATTTACCAACTCTTCGTGAGTTTCTAGGATTCATTAAAGAGAGATACAGTGTAAGCATTGTTGTTAGTCATCTTGAAGTAGAACAAGCCGCAACAGAGTCTCAATTGGCTTTAATTTGCTAGGGATGTTGCCTACCAACTCTCAACCAATGCAGCCAAGTTAAAATCATCTAAGGTCAAGTTAGTTGGGATGAAGGCCAAAATAGTAACTTTGGAAGCAGAGCTACTAACCCTAAAGAAAGATTATGTAGAAAAATACACTGAACTCGATCACTAGAAGAAATTGGTTAACGACTTAGCGACGACTGCTAAGGCTCAGACGACAACAATTGGTCGGATTCGTCAGGTTTCCATCAAACATGAAGCCATTCTGCATGCGACGAAAAGTCAATTAAAAGAAATTGGGGCATCAACTCTAGAATTTTCTTCTTTCAAGTTGTAACTTCAAGTTTTTGTAATGATTGAATCTTATCAATACAATCGGCCATTGAACCTTTTTGTCTTCTCGTGCCTTAGTTTTTTTTATAACTAATTATTGACTTGGCCCTTAAAACTCGGTACATCATGGACTCATTCTGAACTTACAACATTAACCACTACACGTTCCTGATTGATCGAAACATGAAGTGATTCTTTTGCCATAATCGCTCTAGATTGTGGGTTCCTAGACTTTCTATTTAAACAACTTCAAATCTTTGCATGAATTCACACTAACCTCTTCCTATAGTTCCACTTTGCTCCCATGGCTTCCAACCCTTCTTCTTTCATTACCGGAGTTGAAAGTTACCTGAAGGAGATTTTTGAACGGGGATTGATAGAAATTTCTCAATCCTCATTACTATTCGATGCAAACTACACTGTCAAGGAGGCATCGTCAATGGCCGAATTAGAGGTTACGCTTAGGGAACTCCTCTAGAAGCTGAAACGTTTGTATGTCATGGGGAATCGATATCTGGAATTGACATTTGATATTGAAGTGACCTTGAGATTCCTTCACCCACAAGCATTAGCTAAGGAAGATTTTATAGAGATGAACAAAGCTCATGAACTGGCCTATCATGATTGGTCGCGATAGGTTCAGACACACCAGTTCAATCAAACCATGTTGTGGGCATTACAGGCTTATCGAGTTGGGTTGGTGGAAGAACTCAAAGAATGAGAATGTGCCTTTTTGTAAAAGGAAATAGGTGTCCTAGAAGATCTTTCGTTCTTAGATGAAAAGATTGCCATATACCAGACGCCATCGAAGTAAAATTTTGTGCTAAGAAGGCAGTCAAGAACAAGGTTTCCTCGAGTAGTATTCGTGTCAACTGCTGCTTCATCTTCTGCCGATCATCATAAGAAAGGGGGCAAGCTAGGCATCGACACAGGAGAAGAATGAGGCTGAGATACAGGCTCTCCTCGAGGATTCAAGGGAATAAAGATCTGAACCACTTTACCACTCCAAGATTTTCTTCTTTTTGTTTTCTTTCTTTCCTAGTGCAATGTAGTTGATGACTCGCATAACTTTGAATAAACCTTTCTTTATCAATAAAGCTAACATATTTTGCATGGTGTGTACTTTTCCAAAAATAACTTTTGGATGATTAATCACGACCAAGTACATCTAGAAGATATCAGATGGTGTTTTCATAGTCGATCAAGCCTCTGCAATGTCATTTGGCCATTCAAGACTTAGCCATTTTTTGGCTTATATGTAAGGCCCTATTGTCACGCCCTAAACTTGGAAACTGGGCTCATAAAATTCTCGATCATCGAATCTAGTGCCGACAGCCTCCATAGTACCCCATTTTCAGCTCCTAGCGTCCATATGCCAGATTTCGATCCTGGGATCCTACAAGGAGATTTTCCAATGTATATTTAGCTCGTAATAAGCAAAACCGCAAGTATACCCAAATCACAAAGGTAACATCATCATCACAAATCCACTAATATAAACATTTGAATACAATGCTGAAAGGGAAATACATATGTCAAAATTATTGCTCCAGAAGTCAGCTACATGCTCCAAGCTCCACACTACTGCAACCTAACATTACTTGCATGCATCTATCATGCATAAGCTTATAGAAAGCTTAGAGGGTGGTGTAAGTGCACAAGGTAAGTGCCAAGTATTCAATATAATGCCATAATCATACAATATCGAAAATACTGGCAAGATCATGAATCATACGATATCAGAGTAAGTGGAAATACTGACAAGTCTATGAGTCAAACAAATCAGAGTACGCAATAAAGATCAGTTATGCAAATAAGGAGTCATAAAGAGCCAAATATCAGATGCTGAAGATGCAATGTAATATACAATTCCTGACGAGTTCACGAATACCGTCAGCCATATCTAGACCTTATAAATGTAAAAATACAGTAACTCAAAATGTCATATGCCATGGATGTAATGTAATATGCGGTGTGAATGGAATGACCATGCTGGAGTGTGAAGTCGAGATGATAGTATGTAGTATCGCAGGCTATGGGGTCCACCATAAGGGACTTCTATCCAAACCAGTCCTATACCTAAATTTGGATAGTCAAACTCAATGTGGTAAACTCCTGATCTCAGGTTAGTTGCATGCCCCAACTGAAATCCTGGCTATTACGAAGGTACACATAACAAATAGTTGCGCACCACTAGCATGAGTGGATAGTGAATGAATGAATGAATGAGTATGCAACTCCTACTCAATAAGCCCACATAATAATATTGTACATCTTTGGGATCATCACCGGGGTCTAGTACACTCTAAACTGGCTACCGCCCCTGCAGGCCACGCAGCCCAGAGAGTGGAAAAGACCTCACTACCCGCCTGCCAGCAGTATACCAATGCCTACCCGGCTCGTCGATAGCGGACCCATTTAGGAGCTGATCGAACTCATCCTAACTTACAGCCCCCTCACTTGGGCGGATAAGGCCACACCCCCTCCCAACTGACCACGACACAGTGAGAGTCGCGGCCTTATGGTATTCGGCACTCAAACGCTTATGTATCCACTCGTTCGTGATGTTGGGGCATCCTTTATACCAAGAGGGTTTAGAGATTTTAACCTAGGGCCATCTATGGTAGCCCGATACTAGAACAGATTTTTGGTGTCCCATCTGGCCATCCATGATATGCTTATAGAGGCTACGACCCTGATGTCGCTAGGGCATAAAGTAATCACAACATATAATGCAAGATGCATGAGTCATACAATCCAGTCATGCATCAATCGTGCGCATATCGCGCTCTCATGTGAGATAACCTCCACCTATCAGGGAGTCTCATAACAACTGTCACTATGACATATGCAATGGTTAATCATATCTCATAACAAATATACAGATGATGCGTATGGGTATGTATCATGATGCTATGCTGTCACATACTCATAATTGGTATCAATAACTGGCATCGACAATCAACCTCGATAATGTGGACATTTAACCAACATTGCCTCCAAGGAGTGGCCTACATAGAGCCTAACATATAGTGGACCCATAACCTCATACAAGGGCCAAATATACAACACCATGGGCCTCACTCCAGAGCTTAATACACATCATGATGAGCCTTTCACATGGGCCTAACATACATCACAATGGGCTCCATCACCTTGCCCTCAAATGCATCATAATGGGCCTCATCACATCAGCCTCATATACATCACATTGGGCCTAAACACGGGCTGAATACACATCACAACGGGCCTCAAATAAGGGGCCACAAATACATCACATTAGGCCTCAAACACGAGCCAAATGCACATCACAATAGGCCTCAAATACGGGCCGCAATGCCTCTCATTGGGCCTCAACAATCGAAATCGGCATTGACAATCGAAATCGGTATCGACAATCAGAATTGGCATCGATAATTGGCCTCGACAATCAAAATTGGCCTCAACAATCAGCCTCGACAATCTTAATTGGCCTCAACAATTGAAATCAGAATCGGCCTCAATAATTGGCCCCGACAATTAGAATTAGCCTCAATAATCAGCCTCGACAATCGAAACCGGGATCGGCCTCAACAATCAGCCTCGATAATCGGAATCGGCCTCGATAATTGGCCTTGACAATCGAAATTGGAATCAGCCTCAATAATTGAAATTGGCCATTATAACTGGCTTCGACAATCAAAATCGAAATCAGCCTCAACAATCGGCCTCGATAATCAGAATCAGCCTCGACAATCGGAATCGACCTCGACAATCAGAATCAGAATCAGCCTCAACAATTAGCCTCGATAATTGGAATCATCTTCAATAATCGGCTTCGATGATCAGTCGAACAAAGTCTAAGGGAAGGTCACAATGTGAACATTAAACCATCATTGCTCATCAATGTGGCCATTTAACCAACATTGCTCCCAAGGAGTGGTCCACATGAACATCATTACATACATTATAGTGAAATCACAAGTTACATCGGTTCGTACATTCATCGCATTGGGCCTCACTCAAGGGCCACATATACACCACATCGGGCCTCGCCATACGGGCCACAAATACATCATAATGGGCCTTATTAAATGGGCCATAAACACATCACATTAGGCCTTGCCCATGGGCCTCGCCCATAAGCCTTGAATACATCACATCGGGCCTCGCCCATGGGCCCTGAATACATCACATTGGGCCTCGCCCATGGGCCTTGAATACATCACATTAGGCCTTGCCTATGGGCCTTGAATACATCACATTGGGCCTCACCCATGGGCCTTGAATACACCATAAAGGGCCTCTCATATGGCCCAACATACATCACATCAAGGTGGGGTCTACACATCAATAAGAGGTCTTTTTTAGCATTACCAAAATGAATTATATTGAAATATCATCTGGACTGCACCCTAAATAGTGGTGGAGATAACTATTTTCACTCTTTAAAATCTACAGGGGGGCCACCATACCGTTTATTTTTTATCTAAGCTGTCCATACGGTCACAAGGACATGGATTAAGTGGAAAAACAAATTACATACTGATCCAAAACTTCTACACATCCTAAAAGGGGTTTCAATGGTAGATGTTCAACCCCTCATTGGTTGCAGTGTGGTCCACCTGATAGACAGCGTGGACATAGAATAAATACATCAATGGTGGTTCCCACTGTCTAGCTATCTAGACGGTGAGGATGGATTACATTAAATCAAGGTGGGTCCCACACCCTGCCATGGTGGGGCCACGTCCCATGGGCCTATATACATCACAATGGATCGCATCACGGTGGGCTACATACGTCATAATGCACCGCATCAGGGTGGGCCATATACAATCTCGATGGGTCACATCTCATAGGCCTTAAATAAATTATAGTGGGCCTCAAGTGAGAGTTTGGGTTACACCAAAAATCATTTCAATAGTTGCAGGTGTAACATGTGCATCACTGTACACTATCATCTCATGGGACACATGGCTCACTAATGATGATCAGCACTACCAAACATTTCGTATGTAAATCAGCACTGTCCAAACATTGGACAGCACCGTCCAAACATTGTCCAGCACCGTCCAGCATAATCTGGACAGTGTGGATGAAGTAAATACATCACTGTGGTCCCCACGTGGGACCCATGGACAACATGGTTGAAACACCATATATCAGAGTGTGTCCTACAGTAATGGACGGTTGGAGAAACACATGCCTCATGGTCAGCCTATAGCTACTGATGTCAACAGGAGCATGAGCTGCTGGACAGCTCAGATATACAACATATCATAAGGTGGGCCCCACCAGCACTTCCAAACGGACGGACAGGGATAAAATACATAAGTCATGGCGGGCTGCACCACTGTCCAAATATGAATGATGTGGATACATGACACATCCATCAGGGCGGGTCCCACCCCACACGTGTGACACGTGTGGGTGGGTCCCATGACCGAAGCTGATGGACGACTTAGATGTATAAAAAAATACATCGCGGTTGGCTGCGTTTACCACCATCCAAATATGGACGGTGTGTATAAAACTCTTACATCGAGGTGGGTCCCACCCCCACACGTGCCACACGTGTGGTGTAGCCCCACAAGCTGCTGATGGAGGGACGGTGTATATAACACATATATTACCGTGGGTCCACGTCACCATTCGGATGGACGGCTTGGAATATAACACACACCATGTGATGGAATCCATGGAACTTACTGCTCCAGTACAGCAGCTACATGGCGGGGTGTGGTGCTCCAGCCCATCCACTTCCAGGTGGGTCCACACGTGTGGGACCCACTAGCTGCATTACATCAAGCAGGCATTTGTGTTTTCATCTTCACCTGGGCCTATCTAAACGGACAGGCAGCAAGCCCGTCCGTTGGACAGTCCAGTAAGGTGGGCCCCACAAGTAGACGACATGGATAAAATACATACATCATGGTGGGCCACACACACCTCATCATCATTATCACCATATAAATAAGAAAATATAGAGAGGGAGAGAGAGAGAGAGGGAGAAAAATATGAAGGGGAGGGACCTCACCACTATTGGGCCCTCCCTTAAACAATGCATAAATCAAGATGGGTCCTACCATATGTGGGCCCTCAAATCATAAAAAAATAGAGATGATGAACACCCACCTATGCTTCTTCTTGGACTTCTTCTTTCATCAACACATCCTAGAGCTCCTAAGGATCACGATTCAAGGGTTGAGATGAAGCTTGGATGGTGGAGATGGGAGGTAGGAAGGTGGGCTACACTGGCTCTTTCTTTTCTCCTTGGAAGCCATGAACGTTTCCTCCTTTTGGTGTTTGGAAATGGTTAGAGAATGAGAGAGAGAGAGAGAGAGAGATGTAAGGAGAGAGGGATGGGTGATGGGTGTGTAAGAGATGGGATAGAAAGGTATGGGCATTGTTGACTTTGGGAAAGAGAGGTATGGGTTGATGGGAAATGTACTTGATTGATTGATTGATTTGATAGATTCTCTCGGGATTGCAAATGCGTGGTATTTTCCTCGAACTGAACGTGGGCTCACATCTGCTAGCCTGGGTATCACCTCGGCGTGCAAGACGCTACGTCAGAACCACGACGACGACGCGGTTGCAAGGGTGCAAGTCTCGGGTTGAGCTGACTCTGGAATACGGGACATGACTCAGGGTTGTGCGCAAATGCAGTCTACGCGTTGTGGGTCACCAGAATTCGACAAGGAGGATTGCAGAAGCCTACAGAACGGTACGGGCTAGGATATGGATCTCACACCTATCCTAGTCTGTACCATTCTTTAGACTCCCACAACCCTCCCCATCAAATTCTAGTAACTCGCGACTTGTAATCGACGTTTATGCGTGACTCTAAGTCACATCCCATAGATCTGAGTCAACTCAACTCGAGACTTATACCATTGCGACCGCGCCATCGCCGTGACTTGCGCACCTATGTGATACTTATGCCAAGAGTTGTGTGCCCACGTATATTTCAAGAAAATGCTACGCATTGCTAATCCCAAGAGAATCTCTACCCAATCCATCACATCAATCAATCAAGTACTAGTCAAGTACTAGTCAATCAATCAAGTACTAGTCAAGTAAACCCTCATGTCACTCACACCCATCACTCACACCATCCCTTTTCATCCCATCACAACCTCTCTCCCTCTCATTCTCTCTATCATCCCAAGCAACCAAGGAGTAGACATCCAAGCTCTTCCAAGAGAGCCAAGTGTGGCTCACTTCCTACCCCTCCCCCCCCATATCTCATTCTAGCCCTTCAATCTCCATCATCCTCCATCAAACTTGAAGCTAAGGAGCCTAGAAGATTAGCAATTAGTGAGTGTTTTATAGGATTAGATTTCAATTTTTGTGATAGACCAAGTGGGGACTACCGATTGATGGTATGAATCCAATTTGGGACCCATCTTGATGTATGTATTGTAATCCTAGGAGGGCTCATAGTGGCGGAGCCCTCCATCACACGATTCTCTCTCCTCTCTCTCTCTCTCTCTTTTTCCCTGTTGTGGCCCACCTTGATGAATGGATTAGATCCTCATCGTCCATTAGTGGCAGTCACCTCGCTGTCCGATTGGGCGGGCCCTATTTGAAGGGAAAACACAAATATCTACTTGATCCATAACGTGTGGCCGTCCAGCATGTGGTACCACCTGATATTGGTGTTTTATCCACCATTCCATGTGGGATCCACCTTGATGATGTGTTGCATCCAGCACATGGGACCCACCTATTGTAGAAGTAGATTGGCTGGTGTACCTTACAACAGCAATATAGCTGTTGTATTGATGTCAGCAAGTTCTGTGGGTCTGATCATGAGGTATGTGTTATATCCAAACTGTCTTTCCTCACCGTCCACTGACTGTGATGGTGGGCCCCACCGTGACGCATGTGTTCATCCAGGCCGTCCATCCATGGGGCCTAGCTCTCGTATGTGTGGAATCCACACCGTCCAGTAAGGACGGTGGGATCCACCGTGACATGAGTGTTCTATCCACACTATCTAAATTCTGGATGTGGACCCCCATGAGGCATGCCTTTCATCTAGTAGTCCATCGGTGGACCCCACATCATGTGTGTCCCTCATCCACACCGTCCAACAGTTTAGATGGTGGAAACCACCTTGATGCATGGGTTTGATCCCCACCATCCATCCATGGACCCCACCTATTGTGTGTGTGTGTGTGTGTGTTGTTCACACACGTGCAACCCACACATGATGTATGGGTTTGATCCCCACCATCTCTGCAGTGGGCTCCACGGTGATGTATGTATTTTATATCCATGTCGTCCATCTGCCGGGTCCACCTGTTGTATGTGCAGGGCCCACTTGGTGTATGCGAGGCCCATTATGGCCATGTAATGTACTATTGTGATGTATACATGGCCTAGATATGCATGTAATGTACTATTGTGATGTATATGCGGCCTAGATATGAGGCCCATTGTGATGTATATGCGGCCCATGTTTAAGGCCAAATGTGATGTATATATGGCCCCTGTAATGAGACCCATTGTGATGTATATATGGCCCCTGTAATGAGACCCATTGTGATGTATATGCGGCCCGTGTTTGAGGCCTAATGTGATGTATATATGGCCCCTGTAATGAGACCCATTGTGATGTATATGCGGCCTAGATATGAGGCCCATTGTGATGTATATGTGGCCTGTGTTTGAGGCCCAATGTGATGTATATGTGGCCCATGTTTGAGGCCCAATGTGATGTATATGCGGCCTGTGTGTAAGGCCCATTGTGATGTACATGCGGCCCATGTAATAAGGCCCATTATGATGTATATGCGGCCCGTGTATGAGGCCCATTGTGATGTATATGTGGCCCGTGTTTGAAGCCCAATGTGATGTATATGTGGCCCATGTAATGAGGCCCATTGTGATGTATATGCGGCCTGTGTGTAAGGCCCATTGTGATGTACATGCGGCCCATGTAATAAGGCCCATTGTGATGTATATGTGGCCCGTATATAATGCCCATTGTGATGTATATGCGGCCCATGTATGAGGCCCAAGTGATGTATACGTGGCCCTTGTGTGAGGCCTGATGTGATGTATACGAGGCCCTTATATGAGGCCCAATTGTGATAAATGATTCCACCATGATATATGTGTTATATTCACACCGTTCATCCATTGCTCTAAGGTCGTGGCCCCCATTGCCTTGAGAGGCCCACCCTGATTTATGGGCTATATGCCCACCATGGGGTTGCCTTATGAGGCCCATCATGATGTATGTGTTACATACACAATGTCCATCCATTTCTCTGACTTGTATAAGGGTTGTGGGCCCCATAGAGAGTTAGATTCAAATCCCAAGTGGACCACACACTAGGAGGCAATAGTGGTTAAATGTCCACCGTTGAAATCCTCCTTAGGGCCCGTTGTTAAGCCCATTACCTTGGGAGCAATGATGGTTAAATCTCCACATTGTAATCTCCCTAAGGCCTATTATTAGGCCTATTCTCATCTTCTCTTATTGGGCTTACCCCCAAACTGTTGGGCCCCTATTGATGATTATATTACACACCTTCCCTTATTAGGCTATCCCAATCTATTGGGTCCCCATTGATGATACCCATCTCACCCTACCAGGCTAACCCAAACCCTTGGGCCCCCATTGATGCTAGTGATACCCATCTTTCCCTTGATTAGGCTATCCCAATTCGTTAGGCCCCCATTTGATGATGGTGCTTTCCACCATACCTTGTAGGATTATCCAAACTTTAGAGCTCACCTTCTATTCATACCAGGCCTTCCATAAGAGATGTGGCCCACCTAGATACATGTGACTACCCAAAGTTTAGTGTCTATACCCAAGGTCCACTTAGATGATGAGCAGGACCGTTTGCAGGATTACATAGTCTTGGATGTGTGGATCCTACCAAGGCTCGCCTTGTATTCGTATCGGTCCCTAATAGGAAAGCTTGATTGTTCATGATAAAGAGAGTGAGGAAGCCCACTTGTTGTATATCCGCTTGACTCACCTTGTGAGATGTATTCTACCGTGTAATCGATTACTAGGACCTCGTGTTATGTATGTATCATCCACACTGTCCATTTACCTTCTTAGGACGAGTGTAAGGCCTATCTTTGACATTAGTAAATCATCATCACCCCCTTGCAGTAGATGGAAGAATATGTAGTGTTAGGTTTGGTATATCCACTATGTAGAACCTATCTCGACATATGGACTAGACCCGTTGTCCCCTTCTTGGATTATGCAGAGCCTTGGAAGGCTAATGTAGGACATGCCGCATGGACTCTTATAGTTGTAAAAGGAGCATGTTATTTAGTTTATACTCTTGGTATGTGACATGTCAGTGGAGGTCGATTATGGATTATTGTTGTTTGCCTTATCAGATAATCATGCCTATGTACTTTATTACATCATGATACATGCCCATACGCATCATATATATGCTTTTTATGAGGAGTGACTGATAATAGCATGCGTCATTGGGCTGGTTGATTATGAGACTCCTTGTGAGATGGAGTGGCCCCACATGAGTGTACGGTACGCACAGGTTTCATGTATGGCTGGATAGTATGACACATTCATCTCGCATTTGTGTGGCATGATCACTGTATGCCCTAGCGACATCAGGGCCATGACCTCCATAGGTATATCGTGGATGACTAGTTGGGGCACCAAAAATCATTAGTTCTAGCATATGGGCATCTAATATGTCCGTGGGTGAAAGTCTTTAAACCCCTTAGTACCAGGGATGCTTCAATTTCTAGACCGAGTGGATACATGAGTGCCCGAGTGCCGAATACCAGTAGGTCATGTCTCTCACTGTGTCATGGTCGATTGGAAGGGGGTGTGGCCTTACCTGCCCGAGTGAGGGGGAAATTGACTAGGATGAGTTTGACGCAGCTTGAGGAATGGGTCCGCTATTGACTAGTTGGGCTGATATTAGCAGGCGGATAGTGAGGTCTCTTCCACTCTCCTAGTTGTGCGCTTAGATAGGGCGGTAAGCTGGTGTAGCGTGTACTAGACCCCTATGATTGTCCTGATATGTGATTGTTCAGAGATGTACGGTACTGTTATTGTGACGCCCCGTTTCTATTGCACACATGGGCAGACGCTAATGTGGGAAGGGCTTAAGGGCCTGGGTGAGCTACCAATGGTTGGCAGGCTACTGTGCATGTAGTGGGGTGGAACCTTGTTCCACATAGGAAGCGTTGTGGTGGGTATATGTGGACATGATGAGTAGGAGTTACATACTTAACATCCCATTCATTCATTCATTCACTATCCACTTGGTCTGGTGGTGCGCAACTAGATCATTATGTGTACCCTCATAATGGCCATGATTTCAGTTGGGTACACGACAAACCTGAGATCAGGAGTTTACCACATTGTGTCTAGCTATCCAAATCAGGTATGGGCTAGTTTGGATAGAAGTCTCTTGTGATGAACCCCATAGCTTGCGATACTGCGTACTATCATCCAGACCTCACACTCCAGCTTGGTTATTTCTTTCACACCACATATTGCATTGCATCCTCAGCACATCGCATTTAGTTTACTATACTTCTGTATTGTCTAGCCTGAATAAGGTTGATGGTATTATGGACTCGCAAGGATCTACAATTGCATTACATCCGCGGCATATGGTATTTTGAGTTATTATGTTTATGCATTTATATGGCCTAGATGAGGCTGATGGTATTCGTGGCTCGTCAAGAATTGCATATTGTATTGCATCCACGACATCTGATATTTAGTTCACTATGACTCCGCATTGCATAACTGATCTGCATTGCATACTTGATATTGAATGACTTATAAACTTGTCAGTATTTTTCTTACGTTAATATTTGTGTGCTTGACACTTATCATGTGCACACACTTACACTACCCTTTAAGCTTTCTATAAGCTTATGTACGACTATTGTATGCAGGTGACATTAGGTCGCAGCAGCATTGAGGCAGGAGCTTATGGCAGATCACTTTAGATATTTTGTTATTTATATATTTCCCTTTCAACATTGTACTCAAATGTTTATATTAGTGGATATGTGGTGTTGATGTTGTCATTTGTGACTTGGTTATGCTTGTGGTTGTGCCCATTTACAAAAGTAAAAATAAAAAATTACACCAAAAATCCTCCTTATAGGATTCCAGGATCGGAATCTGGCATATGGCCGCTGGAAGTCGAGAATGGGGTACTATAAAGGCTGTCGGCACCGGATTCGGCATTCGGGAATTCTATGAGCCCAGTTTCCAAGTTTGGAGCAAGACATTATACATACTTTGTTACGTGCTGACTTAATAGAAATAATTGCATAATGTTTCCTAAGAAATATCATTTATTCCGTAACATTCTCCGATCTTGGAAACAAATCGACACCCCAGCGTCAACTTCGGTTTCCCAATCGTCACACCCTATCCAATGTGCACATTAAGTACTCATTTCAAGATCTATAAAAATAATCATTCAGATTTACAACATGCTATAAATAAGAATCTCCAACAGCAATAAGCCTTGAAATCATGAATTCTTCTTCTCTCTTCTCTCAATCCCTACATATTCTGGAGGAAATATTTGAAGAGGGGATCGATTCCTTCTCTTATTCCTCTTTCCTGCATGATCCATATCCCTTACTTAAGGACACAGTTGGAGCATTTGAGACCAATAAGCCTCCATAGAAGGTCCCAAAGATCATCTCGAAACTCCAATGGCTTAGAGAGGCATAGTTAAGGGCTGACTCAGAGTTTGAACGATGTACTACTCCATTAATGGAGCTATCAGCCCTTCATGTAGAATCTGCATCCCTCTCGACCCCCTACGAGGTAACTTGGAAAAATTGGTTGCATTGGACTCGTCAACGTCGCTTTGATAAAGAGATGTTATGGTCAATGGAGGTTGTACTTTGCAACCTCTTTGCCGACCTCTGCGAGGCCAAACGGCTCTATCCAAACCATAATCGACACAACAATCAGGACATGACTTTCTTTGTCGAGTCCTAGATAGAACTCTATCGGGCTCGTGTAGAATCTAGCAACTCCCAACCTGACCAACATTACGTTTGTAAATTCAGGAGGGGTTAACCTAGCCTGCTAAGCAGTTCGTAATGATGTTATAATACTTCTAAGGGTACTGCTGCATCATGCCCACAGGTCGGCGTGAACGTGCTCACCACATTACTCGTATGAGGTGAATTTCTATAGGTCCAGAGAGACTCTAACAACTTAGTATGCCATTACTGACAATTTTTTTCAATCATTTTCCTTAGAATGTATTTTATTACTTTATCGCTAGCCTCATCTTGGACATTAGCCTTAGCATAATATGGTGTCGAGTGTAAAATTTTGATCCCATATTTATCGGTCTTCACCCATACTTCCTTGGTAAAGAACGCTGCACCTCGATCTATCATAATGAATTATGGGATTCCAAATTGGTGGATAATATTGTTCTCGATGAATTCAATAATTTCATGGTGACTGACCCCTTTCATGGGCTTTTACATCTAACCACTTACTGAAGTAATCGATTGCCATAATTATAACGAATCCATGCACGATGAAGGTGGGTGAATTTGACCTATCAAGTCGATTGCCCAACCTCAGAATAGCCAATGTTTTATTATGAAATGTATCTTGGTGGTAGGTACATGTTGGACTAGCCCAATCTTTTGGCGAGCCTCGTAGCCCTTAGCGTACTAGACACAATCAGCCATCATTGTCGGCCAGAAGTACTTGTAACATCTAAGCGTGAGACTCATCTTCCTTCCAGCTTGGTGGGCACCACATATCCTTTAGTGGACTTCCCCCATAGCCAGCATGGCTTCTTCCTTAGACATACATTGGAGTAAGACTCCATTGGCCCCTTTGTGATACAATTTGCCATCGATAATGACGTAATTAGTGGCCGACCTCCTCACATTCCTGTCAGTTTTGGCACGCGGGCTCTGCAAATAACCCATAAAGGGGGCCCTCCAATCTTCTTCTTCCTCCATTTCTATTTAGCATACCTTCATGATATTCCCTCTTTCATAAACAGAGGGCAAGGATCTTCTTCGGATAGTGATCCTCTACTCGGTCGAGCCTCTCAAGGCATCGAGCACCATAGCAAGCTATGCCATTTCATTATCATCCATGTTATGTTCTCTGGTGATATGCCTTAACTAGACTTCTTTAAATAGGTCAAGCATTTGGGTTGCTAAGGCATAGTATGGCAACAAAGCCGTGTTAGTACATTCTAGCAACCCCGACATTTGATTAATCATCAATTGTGAATCCCCTATAACGGTCACAATTCTTGTGCCTAATTCTAATAATAACTCCAAGAAGATTATCATGGCCTCATACTTGTCTGGTTATTAGTACAACTAAACTCTAATTGAAACACAAATTCTTGTCGATTTCCATTAAGGGCGATCAAGATTACACCAACACCTGATGCATCGTGTGTTTTTGACCCATCGAAGATAAGTTTCCATGACATTAATTATACACAATATAAATCCAAGATGTTTGGGAGAATATGCACCTCCATATCAGAAGGTGGTCAGCCAAAAAGTCGGCTATGGCCTGACCTTTTATTGCCTTCTATAAAATGTAATGGAGATCAAGCTCAGATAAAGATAATACCCATTTTCCTATTTGTTCATTTAAAATCAGCTGATTTAACATATATTTTACCAAATCAATTACCGATATTACATTTATTCTCTTGGCCAACAAATAATGCCTTAATTTAGGGGTCACAAAGTACAATGACAAACACATCTTTTTTTATATAGTGGAATATCGTCTCTCGGTGTCGAGTAACGTTCTACTCAAGTAGTAGATAGTACGCTCCTTTCGCATATCATCATCATGTGCTAAGAGAGCTTCGATTGACTATGTTAAAGTTGCACGTATAGTTTAAGCGGTTGACATTCGATTGGTGGCTTTAGAACGGGTGGCCTTATCAGATACTCCTTGATTTTATCAAAGGTCAACTGGTGCTCTACCTCCCTAAGAAATTTAGATCCCTCCTTCAATTTTAATAGTGGAGAGAAGATGTTATTCTTACTTACATAGTTATATATAAATCTCCTCATAAAATTAACCTGGCTCAAGAATCTTTACAGCTTCAATTTGTTTCTTGGCAGTTTAGCATTGATAATAGCCCGAGCCTTATTCTAATCGACCTTGATTCCTCTCTGGTGTACTACGAATCACAGAAAATCACCAGCCGAAACCTCGAAGCACATTTACAGGGGTTCATTCTCAATTTGTGGAGCCTTATTAGCCCGAATGACTCGTGTAATTAGGCCAAATGATCTTCCATATCGGTTGATTTGACCATCACATCATCCACACAAACCTCCATAAAATGACCGATCATTTCATAGAAGATGGCATTCATTGCCTTTTATACATACCTCCCACATTTTTAAGTCCAAAAGGCATCACCACCAAACAATAGGTTCCTAATGGACCTGGACATCTGAATGTTTTTTTTAGGATATCATCCAATGCAATGTAGATTTGATTATACCTAGAATTCCCATCCATGAAGGATAAAATTCCATGGCCGGTAGCCCCATCGATTAATTGATCGGCTGCCGCTAGCATGGGATATTCGTACTTCGGTGTATCCAAATTTAAATTTCTAAAATCAATGTAGACTCTTAACTTACCATTCTTAACTTGCCATTCTTCCTTGAACTTGTGGGTGACTTTGGCCGTCATTCGCCTAAGTGGCTACTAGTGTGGCCGATATCCTTCCTTTATGGGAAACCTATTCTCAATTAGAGATCGATCAAGCTTAGCATTTTGTGATAATCAACGCAAAACAATCGCCAAACTCATGAAGTAAATTCATCAATTGTTCCTTCTCATTAGGCTTTAGCAAGTCGCTGATGAATGTGGGCTTTGGATCCCATTCAGTCCCTAAATTGATTTCGACCAACAGATCTTGTACTTGGGGTCGAGAGTCTTACATCTCATCAGAAGCCTCCTTAAACCCAATGCTGTCTTCTTCGGCCAAATCCTCCATATCGGCCAAGTTCACAAGGTAGGCATCATCCATTTCTTTCAGGCTCTTCGAGTCTTCTTATTCTTGCCGTGAAGTCGGCCTGGTTGAACTCATTTCTCGATGTTCTAATCATAGAATCTATTCGATTGTACATGGCAAAACAGGTCGATAAGGAACGATGTCCCTCAGCAGGGTGTCACTCACTCACGTTTCTTCTGGGATATCTTGCACAATAATGTCTGAGTTCTTCTTTACTGATATTCAGGTTAGGCGGCCGAACTTATTCCTCCTAGTAAACCTAATCGATCCCACTTCTTCCCCATAATAATAATAATCCTTGTTGGCATTTGAGGTAGCTAAGAAAGGTTTATTGTTGTCCAAGACTAGCTCGACTTTGTCCTAATTCTAGAAAATCATGAACTGGTGTAGGGAGGATGGGATGCATGCAAATGAATGAGTCTAGTCCCTCCCCAATAATGCATTGTAACTTGATGAGGTGTCGACCATAAAAAATGGTGTTGAAATTGTCTTGGTCCTTACAGTCAGATCGATTAGTAAGACACCATGGGTATTCGTGACATGTCTAGTGAAGTTACTGACGGTTACTTCCAATGAAATTAGATCGGCTGGGGTTTTTCCAAGTTTTCCATCATTCTTAATGGCAACAGATTAACTGTAGTCCCATTATCGACCAGAATTCTGGTAACGGGTACCCTTCGAGGTTAATCGATATATAGAAGGGCTTGAGATGTTGCATTAAGTCGTGGGTAGGCTTATGGATGATCGCCCTTTTAGATGTATCCCCTACCTCAACTTTGATGGTGTTGATACGCGATGCTTCATTAACCTTGGATTCATTTCTAGCATCTTCTTCAAATGAAAAAGAAGCTTGTTATATTATTATTAGGGGGTATGCTCTTCCACATCGCCCGATATCTTGTTCGGTTGAGTAGGTCTAGCTTAAAAACTAGATGATAATGTAAAGACCATGTTGTAATGAAATACCACTAGTGGCAATATCCTAAACACAATTTTATCACTTGGACATTGTCATCTTAGTGTTTCATGGTCTGCTTCTTTTGAGACATTTTCTGTTTGACTCGCACTTTCAACAGCCATAAACTCAGCTGAAGGACCACCAGGTGAGATGATTTTCAATGCTTCAATGGTCGATGATAGTTCATTGGCTAACAATTCATCCACCGGGAAACGCTCTTCACTGAGGTAGTCTGACAAGTTACCAGAGCTATCTTCTTCCTTAGGACTCATTGACCGATCATTTTTCTCGAGATCACTTGAGTCCCGGTTTTGTAGTACGGGAGATAGTACTGTACATACGGTATTCACTTCCACCTGGCCCTCAGGTACTATGATCCTTCAGAAAGGCTTGGGCAAGCTTACTTCTGATCAAGGAGGTATTATGTTCTCCTCTAATCTTCTTCTTACTACAACTCGATGCCTTTACCATCAACATTTTTGGGTTCTAGTCAATGCTTCTAGTACTGCTCGGAATTTCAAATGTACGACTTGTCTCCACATCCCTTCATGTGTTGTAGGGGGTTTGACAATCTTTTTGGCTGATTGCTCCCTTTGTGAGCGGTGATTGGGAGTCATTTGTTGTGGTTGGTGGTGGTTGTGATTTCTAACTGGTCGAGGGGCCACGTATTGACCTCCCCATCTTCACTTGGGAGGGTCTCCCCACACAGAAATGGTCCTTTGAGTGGATTGTTCGCATGGCTGGGAACCCCAATAAGTTATCCTAACGATGTTCGACTTCCTATCATTCGAATCGAGGGCCATCGATGCTCATTTTGGTCGATATGACATTTCCCGTTGATTGCTTGGTCTGAGATAGACCTTCAGTCGCAGCTGATTCCTCAGATTGTCCATTACCATGTTGAATTTGAGATTAGATGGGGACGTGTCTGTATCATTCAGCATTGCTTCCTTACCTTTTTCAAAAAACTTCAGTAATCCGCGATTGATATGATCCTAGATAATGTTCCTGAACACGACACATTTGTTAGTTGAATGGGACTAAGTTCCATGCCATTTACAATATTCAGTCTTTTATAACTCATCACCAAGGGTATCTTATGATTCACAGGTATTTTGAGAAATTTCCCGGCCAACAAAATGTCAAATATTTCTTAAGCTCTAGTAATGTGAAATGTATAAACCTTCTGAGCCTTCTGTGAGGTCGAAGCAATCGATTCCACTTTGACCAATGCAGAACATACTAGTGGCTTTTTAGCCACTACTTCAACAATTGCGATCTTATAATTTGGGTCATTGTAATACCTCTCCAATGAGGAGTTCTTTCACTTGGTTCCTTTTTGTAAGAGTTCTTCATACTGAGAGACCTTTTTGGTCAGGTCGTACATATCTACAAACTTCGTACCTATGAACTTCTTATGAAGTTTGTATTCAAGCCCGTCTTGCGAAAGTTGCATAAATTCGGCCTCAGTCATAACAACCTTACAACGACTCTTCGCCCACTTAAATTGTGTGATAGAGCTCTTAAATGATTCTTAAGATAACTGTCGAAAATGCACAAGATCGGCCATAGTGATTTCCCTATTCTTAGAGAAGAACTTGTAAGTACTATGGTTTCATGCTCCTTTGATTGTCAAATTTTATAGTGCCAACACCTCAATCTGTGTCTTGTGTAGCACATTGGTATATATGTTCAAGGCAATGCATCACATGTACAAGGACAATGCTTCAAGTCAAGAATAAAGATCTACTTCAAGAACTGCAAGATCAAGGACATTGTTCTCTTCTGTAAGCTTCAAAGCTCAGTGTTTTAATACTACATCGAAAGATGAGATCTTGTTCAAGACTCAACATGAAGTACAACTCAAGAACCACGAATTCAAGCTTTTAAAAATCTCAAGTTCAAGCTTCATCATGTGTCGAGATCTCAAGCTTCCTGAACGTCAAAGATCATCCATCATCTGAAGAAAAGAAGGTTCAAAATTCATACTTAATGTTTAAGGTATGAAAGACCTTAGATTAACCTTAAGGTAGGTCATTTTGGATACATAAGTCAATTGCTTATTTTATAAGTATTTTGGTCTGTTCTTAGATTTTTCCTGAACTCTGTTCGACTAGTCCTAGCATTGACTCGACTAGTCCAAGAAATTTCAAGACCAGTCCTAAGTTTGTTACAAAATTTCAGAATCTTTTTGTTAAGCCACGACCAGTCCTAGAGTCTGCTCGACCGGTCGTGTGAACAGTACTCGACTCATTCACGACTAGTCTAGCAGCTACGACTCAAAATCCAACAACTATTCCTGGCTCTAGGTCATGACCATTCGTGGACAGGTCATGACCAGTCGTGGAGGTTTCATGACCGGTCGTGAAGTGCCTACGACTAGTCATGGAACGGTTTTATCCGATCACGCTCAAAATTTTAAAAATCAGTTCGTTCTACGACCAGTCGTAGTGTCCATAGGACCAGTCATAGACATGATTTATACAACTATAAATAGAGCACGATTTTCAGAGTTTGATATCCAATTCAAGTAAAATCAAGGTATCACTCTGAGAGATAAGTTTATAAACTTCTTAAGATATATTGTGCTCATTTAATATTCTCTTTTTATTAGCTTTTTATAGTTGATTTTGCTTCTGCATTCCAATCTGATTTGAAAGAGGAATTGTGATATTCCACTTCTTGGAATCAAAATCAAATAGAGCTAGCCCCAACTTGATTTAATTTAAAATCAATTAGAACCTAGAACCATTTCAAAGTGAGTGTGGACATTGAACTTCTATATTCAAATTTGTACTCCGTCTTGGTTCTTCCGGGCTGCAACAAAAGGAGAAATTCAGGTATTTTACATTATTGTAATTTCTATTGTGTTAGTTTCTTTTAAGGTTAAGCCAGAAAAATCTGATTCTTTTTGGTTATCTGAGGAGAGTCATGAATCTCAGAGAGTGTGGTTTTTGAATTGTGTAAGCCTACTTGAAAGACATAATTATGAGGGTTTTAGGTGAACCTGAGAAAAACCTATATTCATAATGAACGCTAATATCCACTGTGTGAGGATATTAGGAGTGGAGTAGTTGTGTGGCTGTTGTTAAATAGTTAGTGTATACACAGGCGAACCACTATAATTCTTTGTGTTTTGTGGATGTGTGATTTATTTTCTATATCTTTTATCATTCAAAGTTGTGGGATGTATTTGTGGATGTGAATGTTGTAATATTTTCATTTCAAGCATTGTGGGGGAATGTTGTAATAGTGTAGATTTTAATTCTTGCTATTTTATTTCTCTTCAGCTTGTGTTATTGATTCTTAGATTGTTCTAGTAAGGTTGTCCTTGCCATAAACCCTTGGTTTTTATGGTGTAAGGTTGTCCTTAGAACGTCTAGAATTTTAAGGTTGCTTTACATTTCAGTATTGTAGATTGTTTAAAGCGTTATCTTTCCTTTATTTAATTAAATTCTGTTGTTATCATTTCAATTTAGCATAGTCCTATTCACACCCCCCCTAGGACATATAGCTGGGCCTTTTCAAGTGGTATCAAAGCCTAATAGCTCGTTCTAATTGTTATATTTTTGGATTTATTTCCTGAGCTAATCAATCTAAGCTATTTATAAGATGTCAAATTTTGATAGCCTTTCAGTCACTAGGCCTCTACCATATGATGGCACCAATTATGCCTATTGGAAAGCTAGAATCAGGATTTTTTTAAAATCCATGGATGAGAGCGTGTGGCAAGCCATAGTGACTGAATGGACCCCTCCTACCACTGAAGTAACTGGAATTGATGGATCCAAATCTATGAGAGTTACACCTTACTTCTCTTGGACCACACTTCAGAAAAGTGAGAGTAGTGCAAATGAAAAAGCACTAAATGCAATCACTTGCGCACTATCACCGAATGAATTTAAAAGAATTATATCCAGTGATTCTGCAAAGCAAGCCTGAGATATTTTAGAAATGACACACGAGGGA
This sequence comes from Magnolia sinica, assembly GCF_029962835.1. Taxonomy (NCBI): domain Eukaryota; kingdom Viridiplantae; phylum Streptophyta; class Magnoliopsida; order Magnoliales; family Magnoliaceae; genus Magnolia; species Magnolia sinica. The sequence continues at coordinate 49,755,251 of NC_080573.1, read as the reverse complement.
ACATCAATTGTTAAGAAATCTAAAGTCCAAATCCTCAGAACCAAATTTGAGGAAATACGTATGGAAGAAAATGAAATGTTCATGGACTTCAATGCAAGATTGAATGACATTGTGAACTCCATGCAGGGTCTTGGTGATAAAATCCCAGAAAGTAAAGTGTGTGAAAAAAATACTACGCTTACTTCTTGAAAGGTTCAATTCTAAAGTAACTACAATCCAGGAACTTCGTGATATAGATAATATGAGGGTAGAAGAATTAGTTGGCTCTTTACAAACCCATGAGTTAACTTTTAAAGCTCCTAAAGGTAAATCCATCACTCTTAAATATTTTAAAAATGTTTTTTAAGAAAATAATAGCAATTCTGATTTAGAAAACTCTGAAGATGATATGGCCCTTTTAGCGAAAAAGTTTTACAAAATTTTCAAAAGTAAAAAGAGGGTTGATTTTCAAAAATCTATTGATAAGAGGAAATCTAAACCTAAAACTCGAAAATCTTTAAAAGACAGTCAATGTTATAAGTGCCATGAATATGGGCATTTAGCAAAAAAGTGTCCTAAAAAGGACAAACCTAAAAAGAAAGGAATGTTGGCTACTTGGGATGAATCCTCTGACTCTGAAGCCTCTTCTGAATCAGAAGATTCTGAAACTGAGTCGGGCATTGAAGTTAAAGCCCTTATGACTCTAGCCAAATTCACTTTTTCAGATAATGATGATTCAACTAGTGAAGAAAATCTGAATAGTGATCATGAAAATGAAGATGATCTTCAAGATGCTTATAATGCCCTTTACGAGGAGAGTTGTAAAATTGCTGTTAAACTTAAACTTCAGAAAGAAAAGTTTTCAAAGCTTAAAGAAAATTTTGATTCTCTTATTTTAGAAAAATCCCACATTTCATATTGTTTTAAAAAATGCAAATGCAATTTAAAATTTAAAACCTCCTTTATTGAAAATCTGAAATCTGAAAATGAAAAACTTAAACTTGAAGTCTCTTCACTTTTGAGTTTAAAGGATACATGGAGGTGTGCCCAAGGTGATCCAAAGTTAGAAAAACTTTTATCTAGATCAAGAAAATGTGGCGACCGATCTGGTTTGGGCTACGATAGAAATATTCCTCCTAAACAGAAGAATACTCCTAAGTTTGTGAAAGGAGAGTCTTCAAACTCAAAAGGGAATAGTTCAAATCAAAATTTTTCTAAAAATGCTAAAACTTTTCAATCTTACAAACCTAAAAGTAATCATATCAACTATAAAAATCAGAATCGAAACCCATTAGCTGAAAAAATAGTTGATTTGCTTAAGGGGCTCTTAAAATCTAACTCAGTGGGTCATTCTTACAACAACTACAAACATAAGATGACCAACTATACTCCTAAACCCAAAACAGTTATGAAATGGGTTCCTAAGGTTACTTGCTTGGTTGTCCACATGGCTTTCAAAGTTATAAGTCATTCAAAGTGGTACTTAGACAGTGGATGCTCAAGGCATATGACTGGTGATAAAGGTTTATTCACCGATCTTAAAGACATGGCTGATGGTTTAGTCACATTTGGTGATGGTAACAACTGCAGGATTATTGGCCAAGGTATGGTTCAACTCTTTAACCTTCCCTTATTTGAAAATGTTTTATACGTTGAAGGGTTAAAACACAATCTGTTAAGCATATCTCAAATATGCGATAACAATCATAGCGTAAAATTTACTAACCAAGGTTGTGAAATTTTAAACAAAAAGGTTCTGTAATATTAACTAGTCGTAGAACTTCTAAAAACTGCTATATTGTTAGTGATTCTAGCTCATCTAGTCAATCGTGTTACATGGTTCATACTGATGAGACTGAGTTATGACATAAACGCCTTGGACATGTACACTATCATAATTTGTATAGATTGAGAAAAATAGAACTAATAAGAGGTCTATCTAAATTACAGAAAGTAAATAAAATATGTGGCGAATGCCAGATTGGCAAACAAACTTAGAGTGCTCAAAAAAAGGTGGACTCTAATGGGACATCAAAATTGCTCAAGCTTCTCCATATGGATCTTATAGGACCAACCAGGATGGAGAGTCGAGGTGGCAAAAAATATATACTGGTAATCGTGGATGATTTTACTAGATTCACTTGGGTAGCCTTCTTAAGGGATAAATTAAAAACCCTTGATGAAGTAAAAAAGAGTTCTCAAATGAATCCAAATGAAAAAGGTTCTCAAGTTTGTAAGATCCATAATGATCATGGATCAGAATTTGAGAATAGCAGTTTTGAAAAATTCTGTTGCAATCAGGGAATATCACATGAATTCTCTGCACCCAAAACTCCATAACAAAATAAAATTGTTGAAAGAAAAAATAGAGTGCTTTAAGAAATGGCAAATGTAATGTTAAATAGTCTAAAGCTCCCTAAAAATCTTTAGGCTGAAGTTATAAATACTGCATGCTATATAATCAATCGGGTTTATATAAGTAAAAATTATAATAAAATGGCTTAAGCATATTGTCAAATAATTTCGAGTTTTTGGCAATAAGTGCTATATTTTACGTGATCGTGAAAATCTAGGCAAGTTTGACACTAAAAGTGATGAAAGGATCTTTTTAGGATATTCTTTGAACAGTCGAGCATATCGAGTACTGAATAAGAGGACCAGTGTTATTCAAGAGTCCATTAATGTGGTCATTGACATTCACTTAAATACACCTGCCTCAAATTTAGATAATGATGAAGTTCTTTTAATTGACAAACCAGATACTTCATCAAATTAAACTAACTCTGAACTGAGGACTGTTAAAGATCATCCAACCACTCCAATTCTTGAAAACCCTCTCTCTGGTGTGCGCACTCATAGAAAATTAGAAGATATATGTAATTACGTGTCTTTACATCCCAGATAGAACCGGCTAACTTAAAAGAAGCTCTTACTAATGAACACTGGATTGTTGCAATACAAGAAGCGCTTAACCAAATTGTGAGAAATGATGTTTGGTATCTTGTTCCTAGACCTAAAGATAAACATATTATCAGAACTAAGTGGATTTTCAAAAATAAGTCTGATGAACTTGGTAATATAATTCGAAACAAGGCTAGACTGGTTGTATAAGGGTATACTTAAATTGAAGGCATCAATTATGATGAAACCTTTACCCCAGTAGCCCATCTTGAATCAATCATACTATTTATATCCATTGCTTGCTTTAAAAAATTTAAAATTTATCAAATGGATGTAAAAGTGCTTTCTTAAATGGTGATCTACATGAAGAAATTTATGTTGAACAACCAATGGGTTTTGAAGACCCTAAGAATGCTGATCATGTCTATCGCCTAAAAAAAGGCTCTCTACGATTTGAAACAAGCTCCTAGGGCATGGTACGAAAAATTGACTAAGTTTCTACTAAGTCATAATTTTCTAATGGGAAGTGTTGATAAGACTCTTTTTGTTAAGAAACATAGTGATCATATCTTAATAGTGCAGATCTATGTTGATGATATTATTTATGGATCTACCTGTACTAACATGACTGTTGAGTTTGCAGATTTAATGAAATCTAAGTTTGAAATGAGCATGGTTAGGGAATTGAATTATTTCCTAGGGTTGCAAGTAAAACAATAACTTGATGGTATTTTTATTTGTCAAACCAAATATGCTTTGAACTTAATTAAAAAGTTCAGATTTGAGAAGGGGAAAAATTTCGATACTCCTATGAGTACAACATTAAGACTCTTAAAAGACTTTACAGGTAAAAGTGTAGATCCTAAATTATATCGTAGTATGATTGGCACTACTTTATTTAACTGCAAGTAAACCTGATATTTCTTTTAGTGTTGGTATTTGCGCTAGATATTAATCTGACCCTAAAGAGTCCCATCTAACTATTGTTAAGCGGATTATGTGATATGTTGCAAGTTCAACTAATTTAAGCCTCTGGTATCCATATGACACTAGTGTTTAGTTGGCTAGGTACACAGATGCTGATTGGGCTGGTAATATCGATGATAAAAAATCAACCAATGGTGGTTGTTTCTATATTGGAAATTGTTTAGTTTCTTGGTTTAGCAAGAAATAAAGTTCTATATTGCTCTCAACTGCTGAGGCTGAATACATCACAACTGGAAATGCATGTACTCAGCTTGTATGGATGAATAGAATGTTAAGCGACTACGGAATTGTACAGGATTCAATGGTTTTATATTGTGATAATTCCAGTATAATAAATATATCTAAAAATCCAATTTAGCATTCACGAACCAAGCAAATTGACATTAGATATTACTACATTCGTGAATTAGTGGAAGAAAAGACAATCTCTTTGGATTACATTCCAACCGAGACTCAACTTGTTGACATTTTCACTAAACCACTTAACAAAAGCAGGTTTAATAAATTAAAATTTGATCTTAGTATGTGTAATTTAAATTGATTATTTATGCATTTCTGTATTATATTTTATATATTTATTAAATTATAATTTTAAAATTTAGAATTATGTGAAGAATGCATGTTTTTGTCTTTACACGACCAGTCGTGGCACGATCAGTTAAGGATGTCCCATGACCAGTTGTGTAGCGCGCTAGATCTTTTAATTTGAGGAAAAGCCCTTTCTTCCTCATTTGCTCTTTTTTCTCTAACGGGCCATAGCACGACTAGTTGTACCCAACTTCTTGATTCATCATGGTTAGTGCTTTATTTCAATTTTTCTTATAGATTCAAGCTCTAATCACTTCATTTTCTTCCTTGGATTGCTTGATTTTAAGTTGCCATGAAGTTTTTGGGGTTTTCTTCTCCAAAATCTATTTTTAAGAAAACACATTCTACATCTTTTGTAACTCCTTGCTTCTTTGATTTTTCTAGTTGCAAATGGATGCTAGAGGGAAAAAGAACAACACTCATGGTCCTTCATCATCTCGTTCTTCAATTATAACAAAATGCCACCTTCGGTCACCTGAAGATCAATGTTATTGTTGAATGACCTGTTGATCTTGATCACATTGCTCCTTTTGGTCTCCTTCCACTTCTTCAAGCTGTAGGATGGGCTAACATTTTACATTGGGGTGGACCGGGATACCGGTCTATTGTGTAAGCTATGTTTGCTTGCATTTCTGACTTTTCAACTAAGAATTTAACTTTTATAATTATAACTAGAGAAGGCCCATTTCAAGTTGATCGACACCTGATTTCTTGCCTAATGGACATACCTGTTAATGATGACGGTATTTCACTTAGCACTCTAGTTGAGAAACCCTTAGAATTAGAAAAACGCATGCTTACTAGAGCATTATGCAACATGGATGCATAATGGAGTCAAAATGGGAATGCGCTTGCTTCAAAGTACTTGTTACCCAGATACAGGGTTCTTCATTAAATATTTATTTCAAATCTGTATCCGCGTTCTGGTAACAAAACAGAACTGACTTCCTTTATGGTTCGAATTTTGCATTCCATCATCTCAGGCACAAATATCTGTCTTCCTTGTTTGATCTGTCATTCTATCATTCAATTCCGTCTCCATCATGGGCATAGTGATATTCCATTTACATTTCTTATGACTATGTTAGCTACTCACATGCTAGTTATTATGCCTGTTGGAGAGGCTCCTATTCATCACCTTATTTTCAATAACTCAAATATACACAAAAGGAGAAATCCAGGTATTTTACATTATTGTAATTTCTATTGTGTTGGTTTCTTTTGAGGTTAAGCCAGAAAAATCTCATTCTTTTTGGTTATCTGAGGAGAGCCAGAAAACTCAGAGAGTGTGGTTTTTGAATTGTGTAAGTCCACTTAAAAGACACAATTGTGAGGGTTTTAGGTGAACCTGAGAAAAACCTATTTTCATAATGAACGCTAATATCCACTGTGTGAGGATATTAGGAGTGGAGTAGCTGTGTGGCTGTTGTTGAACAGTTGGTGTACACACAGGCGAACCACTATAATTCTTTGTGTTTTATGGATGTGTGATTTATTTTCTATATCTTTTATCATTTAAAGTTGTGGGATGTATTTATGGATGTGAATGTTGTAATATTTTCATTTCAAGCATTGTGGGGAATGTTGTAATAGTGTAGATTTTAATTCTTGCTATTTTATTTCTCTTTAGTTTGTGTTATTGATTCTTAGATTGTTCTAGTAAGGTTGTCCTTGCCATAAACCCTTGGTTTTTATGGTGTAAGGTTGTCCTTAGAACATCTAGAATTTTAAGGTTGCTTTACATTTCAGTATTATGGATTGTTAAAAGCATTATCTTTCCTTTATTTAATTAAATTCTGCTATTATCATTTTTATTTGGCATAGTCCTATTCACCCCCCCCCCCCTCCTAGGACATATAGCTTGGCCTTTTCAGAACTGAGCATGAAACTTTCGTTACATCTCTTGCCAAGTGTGTATTGAGTCCAGTAATAAGTTTGAGTACCATGTGAAGGCCACTGATGTTAGTGAATGGCCAAACAATAGCAATTTATGATAATCATTATTACCAATTCTTCACACCACATTGTAAATCGGTCAACATGTTCGATGGTCGATTGATCGGGCTTGCTTAAAAATAAGACAAAATCTGATCGATAGTTCCTCAATAATGGGTGTTGTCGATTTATCCATTCGCGGTATGGTGTATGATACACCGAGATAGTGTTGCGGCCGAGTACTATCCAGCAACCTCTTGGACAATTTGCACAATTTGGTCATGATCCAACTGCTGAGGTTTTAAGACTGGTGGGTCGTCTCGACCAAATCAGTTTGCATTATTATGGAATTTAGGGAACTATTGGGGATTGAATCCTCCTGGTTGTCTTTGATTCCTATTCTCAAGTGTAAAGTTCCTAACCTCTAACTCAGGTCACCTAACTTTCATAGGAGGTGGCACATTCCTCATCTCCGGGATAGGAACCAGTGGTGGATTACGTTGTAGAGGTGGCATGGGTAGCAGTGTGGCTGCATTCCAAATGGAACTTCCCTTGGCATTGTATTCTATTATCAATGGTATTTGTTCGACCATCATAACTATTACTCAATGCGTGGCTTTAGTTTGGCTAGCCATATATTGATTGGTATTCTCAGTCTAAATACGTAATTACTCTCCTCGGGCCCTCACATACTCCTGCACAAGTTGAATGCTTATATGTATGTCTCAGAGCACAACAACTACTTCGTCTAGAAGAATAGTTTGGGAAGTTGATGCTCCTCCCTATTCCTCAACAGTAGGCGTTGAACTATTGTTTAAGTTTAATGCCTCAGGGGCTGTGGGAACCAGCGTGTCCTGGATTGGAGGTGGTGCGGTTGGCATAGAGGGATCAACCTCGGCAATGTGAGCAGTTCTTCTATTCATAATTAGCAATACTACAACGGTAAGTTAGAGACATGGTCCCACCGGGCATGCCAAAAACTGTTTGGTATTGTTTTTGGCACTAGGTGTGTGCGGGCTTGCCACAATTGAAATTGTGGCTTCAATTCAGACCAAACAACAATGACCCCAAGCTCCAAGATAGACAGACACATAGTGTATGACCGAGATTTGGTGTGATGAGTCACCTATTTAGCCACTCGCTCAAACTACAAAATCAGATCATGTGATATTCAGCGGGTGGGGTTCATCCTTTGATGATAGGTTACTCCTTTACCTTCTGTATGAAAGGACTTTTCAATACAAACAAATGGAAATGAGGAAGAGATTCTTACAGTCAGTTGCGAAGAACAGTTGTGGAACACCTTTTTGATTGACGAACTAAATCTAGCATATGAGTGTAGACTCAAATTATAACTTAATATTACCAGCTACGAATCAAACTACGGAATGTAAACAATAGGTTGACTAGTAAAAGATTTACACTAAGGAATGTAATTTGCTTGACAAGAAAGTAAATGATTACACTATGGAATGTAACTTTACTGGTAAATTGAAAGGATAATTTGAAAGATAGTTTTGGTTTGTTTGGTTTCATATGAAATGCCTACTTCTTGCTCCTTTTCTTTACTATTTATAATCTTGATTTACCCATCTAGATCCTTCCCACGTTTTGACAATTACCGTAACTGTTCAACACTACTTGAACTCCCCTGCTTCTCTCACCACCTGTCCAATAACCGTTTGCACAAGATTGCTTCTTCATCGGTCACTTAAGCAATACATGATACCGTTTGATACGTTCCAGCTATGGTTATCGAGAAATCTTCTTTGTAAATATCTGGAAATCTTCAAATGCACCATGCGGATCCATACATATCACATGTAATTCCCCCTAATTGGTCCTCACAGGGAATATCTATAATAGGGATGAACACAATGAACTACATCATGGTCGGGCCACATAAATTTCTGCCATCAAGAAATTTTATTGCTCAACTATGTGGTGTAATGCTTTCCGGTGAGAAGAAAACACGAAGTGTTGACACATGGAGCTTATGTGGGCCATCATAATGTTTGTATCATATCCACACCATTCATCCATTATTCCATATCATTTTAGGCATGAAACTGAAAACGATGCAAATCCAAGCCTCAAGTGGACTATACTATAAGAAATAATGGGAATTGGTCGTTATTGTTAAAAACTTCTTAAGGCCACATAAGGCTCTGATCAAGCTAATATTTCTTTTTTTCCTTTCCTCCAGGTCTATGTGGTTTTATGAAGAAGTTGGATAGCAAATAAAACTTATGGTGGACCTTAGCAAGGTTTCAATAGTATTTGTTCTATCCTTACTACTTTTTATCTCTAGAATGATATGGAAAATTTGATCAATGGTGTGGATCTAACACATAAATCATAATGGGCTTAGAGAAGATCCACACATTGAAAGTTGTGTCCGATAGGGAAAGAGAAAGTCAGCGTGTCCTGTGAGCTGGTGTTATTATCAGTGAGCACAACCAGAGAGAAAGGACGGCACGACCAAAGAATGAAAGGACGACACAAGAATTTCTTATGCCTTTAGCACAACTATCCCCACTCAATATAATAATATTACTACTTCGTCCCACACTTGAGTGACATCTCAACCACCAGTAATATAAGAATATAATTATTGCATACTACATTTTTAAGTGACAACTCATCCACCAATACTATATGAATATAAAGATTGTGCAATTAGGTGAGACCGTAGATCTACCGAGTTGAGTGGCGCCGGTCACACCCCGCACTTTGGATACAAAGTGTGCTCCCTTAGACCCGAGTTATGGTCCATGACTTGTTTAGTAAGTTTACATACATCCACCAATCATATAGTTATTAAGAGCCATACTTATATGTATTCTAGATCGTCATTATATTAACATTCACATACCTAATTGCTACACTCCATTTAAGAATTCTTCATCCATAACATTCTCATTCATAAAATAAATTCCCAAAATACCAGTTTAAGTCTACCCATTTGGAACCTTATTCAACTAAAATAATCAAACATATCATACTATGAACAATTCTGAATTTAATAAAGATAACAATGTATACAATGAATGAAAACTAAAACTCTTAGGATTAAACACATAATGAATTCAACCATCTAATGTAGTGAGTTCATCTTCTGCCAAATACAACCATTGATCTTGAGTTTCATCCACCAACCCAGCTTCATTTTCTGACACCTGATTAGATCATCTTACATCATTCATATCTGTATAGTTGTAAATCCACAACATTAGATGGCCATGCTAGTGTGTGAACCCAGCATGGTTCATATATAACACAATATAAATAAGCACAACCAAACCATATTATATGTATGCATCATTTACATGGATGTAAGGACCTCATGAGATGCATGACAAGTGGGACGATCATCCAGTTGCTTAGGTTGGATATCCATCAACTTGAAATTGTACCCTTCAGACATCCACTAAGGTAGGCACAAGTAACATATACCCATCAGATGTCTACCTAGGTAGGCATAGGCCATTTGTACATGTATTGCGTGAGTAGGCTTCCACTATCGTAGCTTCTGACAATGAATCTACCAGATGTAACCATCTAGGGAGATTCCTCAGGAACTGTAACACCCTGAACTTTTCAATATTCGAGTATTGAAAGTTCTTGAGTGTTATAATGAAATTTAATTTAGTATATACATGTGTATATTACCAATTTAGCCCATCCTAACCTTGCATCTATTCTTTAACTTGCATCTGACCATTGAGAATAATCTTTATTTATATATCAAGTCATCTGACTGTTGATTTGTAAGACTAGATCATCATATATCCAAGTACTCTCACTTGTCCATCATAACCAACTGTGCAGTCAACTATTCACCACAATGTAAAGATATCTAACCATCCACTTTGAGTTTGGACCACCCGATCATAGTAAACTAATTACTTGATCTCTACATATGCTCGTACATGTATCGAATCAAGATGATGATTCGTTCATCTTGTTCACCACCTATGAATATGCTTAACCCACCATAAAAGATATAATATGAGGAACATACATTTATGAACAAGTCACTTGAATCTAACGGTATGCGTGTTCTACCTCTTAATCGCTCAAAAAACCCACTTTATGTTCATTCATTTACGAAACTGACCTTACATCCACCTACATATATGGTCAGAGTACTAACCATCAAGTTTTCCTATTTGGCATGTCATCTGACCATCTGTCATATTGTTTGATATATGTATCTTGCCTTAATTAATGACAATTTTAACTTATTTTGTGAATAACTCTTTATTTATAATGTATAGATATGATTTCTTTTTGTAAGAATTTCTTAGAAACGTACATATTACTATGTAAAATCATTATATATCCCAAAACTCTCAGATCAACAATAATCACGAAAATGTAATTAACCTAGACCCTTAAATTCCAGATCACATGGTTCTCATGATCCGTTTGATGTGAAAATTTATACCATGCCCATGTATCATAAGTTAATCATACACATCAAATTTCATCCCTTAGCTCATTGTAAAAGCAGCCCAATTAACAAATCAGTCCCGTAATCATTGATTTTAATGTTCATCGACTGAGGAAAGCTCACTGTCAATCGTGACTCAAATTTGGACTAAACATTGGCCTCATATAACTACAAGACTATACAGAATTGAAACCCCGATCTATGATCCTATACTGTTAAATGATGACCGCCTTGAAGCCAATTTCAAATTTAGGCATTTTTCACCATTGATCAACCACCAAATTTTGCCCAATCTTTTTCCTATCTTGACTACACATTTTTATCAAAATTGGGCCCTAATTATTAAGCGTGGACCGTTAATCGACATTAAGTCTGTTTTGGTACCCGTTAGGAGAATTTTCAAGATAAGCGAATCTAAGTCTCGGATCACCAAGAGAATTATTTACTCTACCCCTATTCAATGAACCCGACATCGTGAATGAATTAGATTTAAAGAAATATCATCAGAAGAGACAAATTAGAGAAACCCAATTCAGGTGGGATGTGACACACCCCCTCTCATGCCCACTCCTTTACAAAAGGGGGTGTGCACCCCTTCACTTATAAACCCACGCATGCCTAAACGTCCAAGGAAGAGAGAGGGGGAGAGAGAGAGAGAGAGAGAGAGAGAGAGAGAGAGAGAGAGAGAGATCCAATCCTAGACACTCATTCATTCTCTTCCTTCTCCACACGTGTGTTGTCTCCCTCTTGCTTGAGTGATGTCGTGGTTCATATAGAATCTTTCCTACTTCGAGATCTACCTAGAATTTTCATTTAAGGCTAAAGTAAGGGATTTCTTTAAGCTTACACTAATTTAAGTTGATTTATACAAGATTTGTCTTATTTTTGCATACTTACATTTTATTGTGATTTTTCATGCAATTGATTGATGGACCGTTATGAAATATTTATCCTTGTGAGAATTATGGTTAAGATCTGATTTGATCATACTTGATTTTTTTGAATTCATGTGGAGTGATGGATACAAGCCTTGCTTATCACCAATTTTGAGAGCGACGCGTGTACCACTCTATATTGAGTTGGCTTTTGCTCCTCTCCCTTATTTTGTTGACTTAGCCTATTGTTACTCTTCTCTTTTACTGAGTTAGCCTATTTCTACTCTTCTCACTTTGTGCAAAATGCCATATTTTCTCATTAATGATTCGAATCGCCTAATGCAAAAGTGTGTTCCACTATCACTGATAATGACTCGTGGTGTTCCGAACTGAGAAATGATGTTTACTTTTAGAAATTTAATGACTGTGTGATGGTCATTACTCCAGCACGGGATCACTTTAACCCATTTACTAACATAATCCACTACAAGAAATATGTACAGATTTTTGAATGATTGGGGGAATGGTCCTATGAAATCAATGCCCCAATAATCAAATGCTTCAATGAAAAGACTGATATTCAAAGGTATCATATTTCGATGGGACAATCCACCTAATTTTTGACAACGCTCAGAAGATGTGCAAAAATCATTAGCATCCTTGAACAATGTGGGTCAGTAAAAGCTACACTAAAAAATTTTCGCTGTGGTCTTTTTAGACGAAAAATGGCCACCATAAACATGTGAATGACAGAAGGAGATTATTCTTTGATGTTCATTGTCGAGTACACATCTCCTTATGATATGATCTAGGCAGTACTTAAATAAGTATAGATCATCCCAGATGTACTTTCTCACCTCGGTGAAGAATTTCTTTTTATCTCGTTGTGTCCAATATGTCAACGTGATGCATATAGTAAGATAATTTACAATGTCAGCAAAGCAAAGAAAATGGGTGACTTTAAAGAGTTGTTCATCTAGGAACGTGTCGTGAATGTGAGTCGTCTCAATGGAATCGAATATAACTAACCTAGAAAGATGGTCAGCTACTACATTCTCTACTCATTTCTTATCACAAATTTCTATATTAAATTTCTAGAGTAGGAGGATCCATCTCAACAAACGGGGCTTGGTATCCTTCTTAGAAAGAAGGTAGTTCAGCGCCGTTTGGTCCATGAATACTATGATTTTGGATCCAATTAAGTAGGACCTAAACTTGTCTAGAGCAAAGACTATGACTAAGAGCTCCTTCTCCCTAGTGGAATAATTTATCTGGGCATAGTTTAGAGTTCTACTGGCATAATAGATCACATAAGGATAGTCAATATACCCTTAAGTTTTAAAAAAAGCTTTTGACATTCTTCAGACCACTCGAATGGGGTGTCCTTTTGAAGAAGATTGCACAAATGACGAGATATCTGATTAAAGTCCTTAATGAATCTTCTATAAAAACTAATGTCCTAAAAAGCAACACACAACATGTATGCTTTTGGGTGGAGGTAGGTTAAAGATAAGATCAATTTTGGCTTTATCCACCTCAATTCCGTTGGACAATATGACATGTCCAAGCACTAGTCCCTTGCAAACCATAAAATGACATTTTTCTCAATTGAGCACAAGGTTCTGGATAGTAGAATTTGTTGACTTGGACTAACACATTCTCGATCATTCCTCTCGGTATACGAACCAAATAATCAGTTAATTAAAGTGTAGTCCGGGTGGTTATTAATTCACCAAGTTTGAGCTATTCGTAAACTGAATAAAGAATTAAATTTACGCTCGCTCCTAAGTCAAGAAGTGTGTGCTCAATCCGGTGGTCCCCAATTACACAAGTGACTATTGGGCTATTGGGATCCTTGTATTTTTATGGCATGTCTTACTTTAGCATGTCACTCACTTTCTCAATTAGAAAAATTTTCTTTTGGATACCTTTCCACCTTTTGACCATGCAAAGGTCTTTCAGGAACTTGTCATATGAGGGTATTTGTTTGATGGCATCCAAAAGAGGAATGTTGACCTTCATATGTTTTAGAGCCTCCAAAATATCTTGAATGTTAGATAGAGGTTTTGATGCAATCAATCATTGGGGGAATGACGCAATCAACTTGTATGCTTCTTTCAATTCTGTCTCTTATGGAGCAATGTTAGGTCTATCACCTCTCTTAGCTTCTTCCAAGTCCTTAGGCTTTTCAGCCCTCGTCGTCATAGTCTTATTAATTATTTTTTAACTTCTAAGAGTGGTGATAAACTTAGCTTTCTCCATGTGATTTGAAGTGCTAGGGTCACTTATTTCACATGGTTATTTTGGGTTAGGAAGAGGTTGGGCTAGCAAGGTCCCTTTCTCCTTAACAATAAGTTGTGACTCTATTATTTAGATAGACAATGCAAACACTCTCAAAGATGTTTTGATGTCTTAGAATGCTTGTAACATATTCTGGTAAAATTACTTTTGATTTGGCATAAATTTCTAAACTGTATTCTCTTGCGGCCTCCTTTGATTGAGAAATTCAGTAAGGGCCTCTTGAGGGGTAGCTGTTTATCCATTTTTTCAATTGAAGTTTGGATGGTTCTTCCATATGGGATTGTATGTATTTGAGATGTGTCGGCTGAATGGGCGTTGATAGTTGTTCACAGTGTTTTATTACTTATGCATCAACTCTTGAAATGCAGGAATTGTAAGACATTCCTGTGTTAAATGTACATTGCTAACACAAATACCGCAAGCAACTTTTACGGCCTCGTCGGGTTTAACCGTTTTTACCTTCTAAAGTTCCATGGCCTTGACTTTCCTTATGAGATTGGCTACCCTAGCACTCATGTTATCGTCTTCTCTTAAGACATACATCCCTCCATTCTCTCTTGATTGAGTTGGCTTAGAAGCGGAAGGCCTTGAAGAGGTATCCCATGATTGCGCATTTTCATCGAGTATATCAAAATAATCCCATGCATCATCAGCCTCCTTGTTCATGAATTTACCATTACACATCATCTCTACAAACTGGCGCATGGGCGAAGTCAATCCATCATAGAAAAAGCTTATTACTTGCCATGTTTCATATCCATGATGTGGAAAAGAATTCAAGAGATCCTTGAATCTCTTCCAACATTGGAAGAAGGTTTCTTCCTTCTTTTGGGCGAAATTCATGATTGCCCTCCTTAAGGTGTTTGTCTTATGAACTAGAAAAAACTACTGAGCGCATTTTACTAATAGGCTTTGAAGCAGCCAGCAAGCAACGGTTGAAAAGCTGTTGCTTGCTTGCTGCTCGCTTCGGACCGATCTATGCCTTGATCTCTGGCCATGAATCAAAGATTCCTCCTGGCGAGTAGGGCCGTGCCATGAAGGAAATGGCAAAACGAGGTTGCTTGCTCTCAGTCTCAGCCTCCTTATCAGAACAGAACGTTCCTTCTGCAACGCAAGTGTAACCCTGACTTAGCCTTCTCTTTCAGGGAGAAGGGAACCAATTTCAATCTTAGAGTATCTTCAGAGACATTGTTAAAGTTTAGGGTAGCGACGATCTCATCAAATTCTTTTAAGTGCAAGTATTGATTTTTAGAGTCTAGCCCATGAAATTTAGGAAGGAGTTGTATCACTCTTAGCTTAAAATCCATGTTTACTACATTGAGTGGAAACACTATGCAGGAAGGTATACTGACCCTCGCAAGTTGTAGGTAATTGTGTAAGGTTTTAGGCGAGGGAGCCTGATGCACCTCATTCTCATCTTGAAGTTCCTCAGCCGGAAGGTGAGGTTGATTTGCAATCATTATCTCTACATAGTTAGAGGATCTTAAGTGATGTCTAATCCAGTGATGGATAGGCAAACCTTCGACAAATCCTCCTTTGCTCAAATGACGTAGAGTGTTGTCACGTACCCACTTGGGCATGAAACATTCTAGAACCCTCTAGTTTTAAACAACTACTCCTAAAAAAATAGAAATTCAAAATCTAGAAAATCTGGAAAAGAGAAGAGTTTGGAAAGAATTTACTAGATTGGAATTATTATGTCAATTGCTACAAAATAGAAAACAAGTTAGTTCCTAAAAGAAAATTCAGAGAATCTAATCTAAGAAAAACATAGCAAAAGTTGGTACTAATCCTAAACTAATTCCAAAACTAAAATAATTTAGAAAATATAGCGCAGTCCCCAGCAACGGTGCTAAAAACTTGTTCACTTGTACCACAAGTGCAAGGTTACGAAGTAGTAATAATCTCGGTGAGACCAAGGTCGAACCCACAGGGACTGAATGTGTTTTGATTTTCTAAACTACTTAAGAATTAGAATTAGAGACTAAACTAAATCTGAGAATTTAAGAAGAATATTGTAGTGAAGTAAACTATCAATATAATGGAAAACTAGAGCACTAAGGATCCACTTGCAGTCATCTTAATGCCATTTTACTTAAGTCACTCAATACTTCAACTGGAATCAAAGTCCTAATCTATCCGGTTAGATGATAGAGCAGTTAAAACATCATAAACAGTTCAAAACATATTCTAAACATTCATAATAATAGTTCCACATATAACAGTCTCATTGTATTGATTGTAGAGAGTTCAAAACATCTACTATGCCATTAATCAATGGTAGATTAAAGAATTCTACAGATCAAATAATCTCAAAATAGAGAAGAGATCATTCAGGAAGTTCCTAAGCATCCACTGTGCCCGTAGTCAGTGATAGATCAAAGTAAATTAAAAAATACGTCTTTATTAAAACCATAAACTATGAAATATCCAACATGAAGATTATAAACTTGAATTAAAGTATGAAAGACATTAAAATAAACTATAAGCTTCACCTCTTATCTCGAGTTAAGAGATTAGTTAACCATAGACATAATTAAACTAAAAATCTTAAAGAAAAACATAAAAAACTAACTCGAAGAAGAAGATTGGATGAGAAGGAGAACTCCTTGAAGCAACACAACTCCTTGTTATACTCTTCCTACGCTAATTCATGCTTAGAAGAGCTAAGAAGTTCCCTTTATATAGGTTTCGATCGGACCAACTTTGAAACCATCTCAAATTTATGCATTTTATGCAGCTTCGATGGGACTTCGATGGGATCAAAGACCGATCATCAAGTTCAATTCAAATTTGGAAACTATGAACAATTGTCTGTGTAAGTCCTTTGATGAGATTACCTAACCTTCAATGACATCGAATTAGCTTCGATTTCATCAAACATATTCTTGATGTGATAGAAAAATGTCCAAAACTGTCCAGCAAGTAAATCAATTTTTCTCTAATTTGTCCAATGTCATCGAACTGGATTTGATGGCATTGAACTGGTCTTTAATGGGATTGAAGATGTCTTCGATGGCATTGAGAATTACACCCATATGTCTAGTAACTAAACTTGATTTTTAAAATTTTTCTGATGAGATCAAGCTTCCTTCGATGCCATCGAACATCAAGTTCAACTGTTCCAGATTTCTACACTCTGTAATCTCGAGTTTCTTCCTCATTCACTTGGTTTTCTTAGATCTTGGACTCTTGAAATCTTCACTCTTGATCTCCAAAGATTCAATCCTCACTTTGGTAATATTTTGAGCATAAAATCTATGCTGTTAGCATCATTTTCATTTTAAGCTCTCAAAATCACCTCATAAGACAAAAAATGCACAAATAGATCGATTAAGCACTACCATATTCATAAAACTAAGTTATAACTAGGGGGAAATATGCAATATTTCATACTCAACACTTCCTTAAAATCCAAGGCACATGCGTGTAAGAGATCTTTACATGTTTGGTATGTCCATTAGACTGAGGATGATATGTTGTACTGTGAAATGGAAAGCTTGTGATGTCCTTGGGGGGGGGGGGGGTGGTTTAATAGGACAATGCCAAATAATCGAAACATGTGTTGAATATGTAAATAATACAAAGATCTCAATTGCTTGAGTATTGAAACCTTGATTCCAAATAATTCGTAGGACAACTTTCACTTAAAATTTTAGGTAGGACAACTTAATTTCACGAATGTTTTCAAAATCAAAATTTCAAACTAGCAAGAGTAAATTAAAGAATTACAACATTCACCACATAAATGAAATAATTAATACATCCAATCCACCAAAAATAAAAATAAGACATTCACCACATGACATAAAGAATTATAGTGGTTTGGTGCTTTAAAAATAGTCACACCTACTCCACTCCTAAAATTACTACCCTCATAATTTTGGCTTTCACTATAAAAAAGTTTCACAGGGTCACCTTAATAACCTGATACAGTTCCTTGAGATTTTCATGGTCTATCACAATAAAAACTCAAACTGAAATTTTCACAGGCTATCTCACATAAAACCTCAACTAATATTTTCACAAGAGATCTCAAAAAAATCTAAATAGAGTTTTAAAATGTATACTTATCTTCAACAGTAGAAGATGTAGCAGAAGATTATAGTAGAAGGACCTAGGGTTCTATAGATTTTAATTCTGTTAAACCCAAATGCTACTTAATTCAATTATCTTAGATCTCATAGAAGAGTATAATTTACTCTCTCAGATTAAACTTAAAAGATCTGAGACTAAAGGGAATTGAATAAGCTATTAAAATAAATTATAAATACCAACCAATAGCTTGCCAATGACTTGATCTTCTCTCTCTCTCTCTCTCTCTCTCTCTCTCTCTCTTGCAGAAGAATTCTAATAATTAAAATTTGAAATTTGGAATGAGAGAAAAACTCAATTTATAGGCAAAGAAGTTAGAACTTTGGCTACCCTGAGATAGGCTTCGACTAGCCAGAGTTCAGCAGATCCTGTTCAATGGATTTTAAATTGCGTGGGATAAGAATTATCTAAAATTTGGCTGGCTGATCAGTACAATTTGACTAGCCAGATTTTCCCTTCGGTTGTTCGAATTTTGGTGAATTCCAAAAGTTGATGTTGCTGGATTTTGATCCAAACTTTCTCGGGTTGGCCGAATTTCAAGCTTAGGCTAGCCGAACTAAAACTCGACTAGCCGAATTTGCAACTAAAGTTGTTATTTACTTCGGGCTTGAAGTTGGGCTGGCCGAGGAAGCTTTGGCTAGCTGAATTAGAAGTTTGGCTAGCTGAATTCTAGGCAAAAATAAATGTAAAAATCCATGATTAGACATTTTTTAAAGCACCTAGTCCTAAGGTGTTTTTAGGGTTTATACCACCTGAGATATATCAGATATCTAATTCATTTTGGCTTGAACTTTGTCTTGGACTTTATCTTAAATTTAGGCTTGATCTTTTCTTGAACATAAGCTAATCTTTGAGCTTAATATTCTCTTGAACATAGACCGATCTTGAGCTTGATCTTGTCTTGAACATAAACTGATCTTAAGTTTGATCTTAAAGTGGTTTTGTCTCACAAAATTTGACAACCTATGTGTGCTCAACATCCTAGCACTTACATATTGTAGTCTAAGGTAGTGCCCATGGCTTCCTGTACACTTGTCCAAAAATACAACGTGAAACACGAGTCACAATCCAACATGATAGAACTTACTACTCTGTGCAACCACACAACTCCCTTGATGTAAAGCTTAGTAATTGCATCCATAGAGTAATTAATATGGATGGGAATAAATTTTGTTGATTTTGTCAGTCGATCAATGATTATCCAAATAGAATCATGCTTCTTCTAAGTTAACGAGTGCCCAATTATAACATCCATCGAAGTGCATTCCCATTTCCATTTTGGTACCTTTAGAGTTTGTAAAAGACCAGAGGAGTTTTGATGATCAACCTTTACTTGCTATAGGTAAAACATTGTGATACATACTCGACTATCTCCTTCTTCGTATTCGGCCAGCAAAATGACTGTTTGTATTTTTTTATACATCTTAATGTCGCTCGGATGAATTGTAAACTTAGATTGGTGTGTTTCTTTCAAAATTTATTTACTTAATTCTAAAAATGTCTGGCACATATAAGTGGTCTTGGAATGGATACCCTTATCCTCCCAAACCCTCCATTCAGATTCATCATTTTCCTGTTGTTTAACCATCATCCTTATTAACCATTCATCATTCTCTTGAAATTATATTGTTGAGATGGATACGTCGCTCATGAAATTGTAACTTTACTTCAAATTCTTTCACAAAATCTAACATCTCTCATTCTTTAATCATAAACATGGGTATACCTTGATGTTTATACTGCTTCTTACTTAGTGCATTTACCACAAAATTCACCTTGCAAGGATGTCAAGATATGTCACTCCCCAAACCCAAAAATCGGATTCACAGGAATCCCGATCAACGAATCTGGTGTCGACAGCCTTCGTAGTATCCCATTCTCGGCTCTCAGCGCCCATATGCCAGGTTCTGATCCTGGGATCTTACAAGGAGGATTTTTTTTTCAACGTACATTTATCTCATAAGAAGCATAACCACACGTTTACCCAAATCACAAAGGCAACATCATCATCACATATCCACTAATATAAACATTTGAATACAATGCTAAAAGAGAAGTACATATGTCAAAGTCAAAGCTCCAGAAGTTAGCTACATGCTCCAAGCTCCACGTTGCTATAACCTAACATCACCTGCACGCATCTATGGTGCATAAGCTTATAGAAAGCTTAGAGGGTGGTGTAAGTGTGTGCATAAAGTAAGTGTCAAGTATTCAATATAATGCCATAATCATACAATATCAGAAATACTAGTAAGATCATGAATCATATGATATCAGAGTAAGCAGAAATACTGACAAGTCTAAGAGTCAAACAATAATAGAGTACGCATTATATATTAGCTATGCAAATGAGGAGTCATAAAGAGCCAAATATCAGATACCAAGGATGCAATGCAATATACAATTCCTAATGAGTTCACGAATACCGATAGTCATATATAGACCATATAAATACAGAAACACAGTAACCCAAAATGTCATATGCCACGAATGTAATGAAATACGTGGTGCGAATGGAATGACCATACTCGAGTGTGAAGTTGGGATGATAGTACGTAGTATCGCAGGCTATGGGGTCCATCACAAGGGACTTCTATCCAAACTAGTCCCATACTTAATTTGGATAGGCGGACTCAATGTGGTAAACTTATGATCTCAGGTTAGTCACGCACCCCAACCAAAATCCTGGCCATTACGAAGATACACGTAACAATTAGTTGCGCACCACCAGAATAGTGAATGAATGAGTATGCAACTCCTACTCAATAAGTCCACATATCAGTACTGTACATCTTTGGGATCATTACTGGGATCTAGTACACTCCAAGCTGTTTACCGCCCTAACCAGCCGTGTAGCCCAGCGAGTGGAAAAAACCTCACTACCTGCCTTCCAGTAGTATACCAATGCCTACCCGGCTCATTGATAGTGGACCCATTTGGGAGCTGGTTAAACTCAGCCTAGCTTATGGCCCCCTCACTTGGACGAAAAAGGCCACACCCCCTCCCAACCGATCACGACACAGTGGGAGACGTAGCCTACTGGTATTTGGCACTCGGGCACTCATGTATCCACTCGGTCTAAACGTTGGAGCATCTCTTGGCCTCGGAGGTTTACGGACTTTCACCCACAGATATATAAAGTGCCTAGATGCTCGAACCAAATATTTTTGGTGTCCCATCTAACCATCCATGACATGCCTATGGAGGTCACAACCCTGATGTCACTAGGGTGTATAGTAATCACAATCACATAATGTAAGATGCATGAGTATATAGTCCAACCATCCATCAATCCTGCACATGTCGTGCGCTTATGTGGGATAACTCCGCCTTCAAGGAGTCCCATAAACCACCTGCCCAATGACATATGCAATGGTCAACTACATCTCATAACAAACATGTAGATGATGCGTATGGGCATGTATCATGATGCTATGTTGTCACATACTCATAATTAGTATTAATAACCGGCATCGACAATCAGCCTCGACAATGTGGACATTTAACCAACATTGCCCCCAAGGAATGACCCACATAGAGCTTAAAATATAGTGGACCCATGGCCCCATACAAGGGCCTAATGTACAACACCATGGCCTTACTTAAGAGCTTAATACACATCACGATAAGCCTCTCACATGGGCCTAATATACATCACAATGAGCTCCATCGCCTAGCCCTCAGTTGCACCACAATGGGCCTCATCACATAGGCCTCATATACATCACATTGGGCCTTAAACACAAGCTGAATACACATCACAATGGGCCTCAGATACGGACCGCATATACATCACATTAGGCCTCGACAATCAGAATTAGCCTCAATAAGCAGCCTATATAATCGGCCTCGACAATTAAAATCGGCCTTGATAATTAGAATCAGAATCGGCCTCAATAATCAGCCTATACAATCGGCCTTAACAATTGGCCTCGACAATCAAAATCAGTCTCAATAATCAGAATCGGCCTCGATAATCGGAATCGGCCTCAACAATCGGAATCGGAATCAAAATCGGCCTCGACAATCAGAATCAGAATCAACCTCGATAATCGAAATTAGCCTCAACAATCGGAATCGAAATTGGCCTCGACAATCAGAATCAGAATCAACTTCGATAATTGAAATTGGCCTCAACAATCAGAATCGGCTTCGACGCAAGGTGGGATCTATGGATGGACAGTTAATGATGGACCAAGCAATATCAATGGGGCCCAATTGTTTGGGGTAACCTACTAGAGAATGAAGAGAATGGGCCTAACCAGGCTTAAAGGAAGGTCACAATGTGGACATTTAACCATCATTGCCCATCAATGTGGACCTTTAACCAACATTACTCCCAAGGAGTGACCCACATAGGGCCAAACATACAGTGGGCCCATGGCCTCACACAAGGGCCTAATATGCATCACCATGGGCCTCACTCAAGGGCTTAATATACATCACAATGGGTCACGTCACATGGGCCTTATACACATTACAATGGGCCATGACATATGGGTCGAAAATACATCTCATTGGGCCTTATCAAATGAGCCAGAAATACATCACAATAGGCCTTGCCCATAGGCCACGAATATGTCACAATGGGCCTTAGATACATCATAATGGGCCTCACCCATGGGCCTCGAATATATCACAATAGGCCTCGCCCATGGGCCTCAGATTCAAACAGGTGGGCCCCATCATATGGACCTTAAATATGAGGTAGGTGGGCCTTATCACATGGGCCTCAAATGCAAGGCAAGTGGGCCCTACCACATGGGCCAAAATACAAATAGGTGGGCCCCGTTCATGGGCCAAAGGTACATCATGATGGACCTCATGGATGGGCCGCACCAATAGGCCTCATATACATCAAGTGGGCCGTGTCAATGGGCCGCACCAACGGGCCTCGTATACATCAAGTGGGTCGCAATACATGAGCCGAAATACATCTCAATGTGCCTCATCATATGGGCCATAAACACATCACATCAGGCCTTGCCCATGGGCCTCGAATACATCACATTAGGCCACAACCCATAGGCTTCAAATACACAATAGGTGGGCCCTACACATGGGTCTCATATGCATCAAATGGGCCACACCAACTACACCATTCATCCAACTTTAGAGGTCATTTTAGAGCATTATGAATCATATCAAAAGATCAACTGGACCATACCACACCTAATAGTGGTGATAATGATTTCGACAATCAAATTCCAGTGGGCCCCACCACAAGGTTTATTTTCCATCCAGTCTATTCATAAGGTCACAAAGACCTGGATTTAGAGGAAAACAAATATCATATTGGTCCAAACTGTGTAACCCAAGGGTTTTAATGGTGGACGTTCAAACCCACTGTTTCCTGTAATGTGGTCCACCTGATAACTGGATCTGTCTTATTTTTAGTCTCAAGCCCTGGGACGAGCTCGCCATAAAAATGGACGGTTTAGATGTAATACATACACCATCAGAGCCCACAAAATTTTACTGCATCAAACAATAGCTATAGAGCTGGCGTACGGTACTCTAGCCAATCTGTTTCCATCCACGTATTAGGTAGGCCCCATGTGGCAGGGATGAAACACATTCATCAAAAGTGGGTCCCACCGTCCAGCCATCTGGACGGTGTGGATAAGACCAAAACATCACCAAGTGGCCCACCGTCCAGCTCCCTGGACAGTGTGTATCCAGCGTATACATCAAGGTAGGGCCCACAGGGCTAGCTGTTGTTGTAAGTACAGCAGTAATCCCACTGGTATGAGGTACACCAGTCAATCCAGTCCCACCATCCAAGATCTGGATAGTGTGGATGCATTACATTGAATCAAGGTGGGCCCCTCATGCTGCCATGGTGGGGGCCACGTCCAGTGGATAGACAGTTAGGATATAATAAATACCTCGTGGTGAGACCCACGTGCTGACGTCCGTGCACAGTAGCACCTTACTGTTGCTCATCCATCAGATGGACGGTCTGGACATAACATATACGTTATGGTGTGGGTCCCACATGATATTTGAATCTGCCTCATTTCTAAGGGTGGACGGTGTGGATCAAAACCCACACGCGTCAGGTGGGTCCCATGGATCTTGGTGACATCTCTAGTATGAGGCGCACTAGCCAATCCACTCCATTCAACAGGTGGGTCCCACATGAGACCCACCAGATATGTATATCAACTATAATATATTATATTATTATAATACTTATATTATTATTATTATATATATTTTTTAACTAACTGTTGTTAGTGTTTCCCCTTCCTATAGTCCAGCAGCAAGCTGCCTGACGTCTCATGGCGAGGCGGTAGGAGTACAATACATCCATCAAGGTGGGGTCCACGTACACATGGCTCACCAGTCACATACATCAAGGTGGTCCCTCATACACGTGGCCCACTGATGGACGATGTAGATCTAAGCCATTCATCAAGGCAGGCCACAAAAATGGGAAAAAAGAGAGAAAGAAAGGAGAATCGGGTGATGGAGGGACCCCGACACTATGGGCCCTCCCTTCCAAGCATTACAACACACCTCAAGTGGGTCCCATTACATGTGGGCCCACCAAATCAAAATCAACGATGGAGATCCCTTCTCCACCAAAATAGAAGGTCTAGATGACCCCTTTTAAACTAGGAAAGTAAACATCATGATAGGATCCATGGAGAATGGCCCCATCATGGAATGATTATGTGAATCATGATGGGCCATTGGCCACACCTAGGGTCTAAAGTAGTATCCGTACCAACATTCAGTAGGTCCCACTTAGCTCATCATCAAAACATGAAGTCTAGGCCTATAAAAACACCTACCGGTAGATCTTCTTGGACTTCTTCTTCCATCAACGTATGCTAGAGCTCCAAGGGGACAATTTCAACTGTTGAGATGAAACTTGAATGGTGGAGATGGGAGGTAGGAAGGTGGGCCACACTAGCTCTCTCATGGGAAGCTTGGACGTTGGATCTCTTCTTGGGTTGCTTGGAATGAGAGAGAAATAAGAGAGAGAGGGGTGATGTGAGGAGAGAGGGATGGGTGTGTAAGAAGAGGGATGGGTTGGTTTGAAATTTGGATGAGAGGGGGATGGGTGGAGAGAGAGAGAGAGAGTTGACTTTAGGGGAGGGGTAGTTGTACTTGGGGATGGGTAAGTGATGGGGTGTGATGTGTACTTGATTGATGGGATTAATGTGATGGGTCATAGAGATTCTCTCAAAATTTGCAATGTATGGCATTTCTTCGGAATGAACGCAGTCCCACATCTCCTGGCCCGGGTATCGGATCGATGCGCGAGTCACGGCGATGGCGCGGTCGCTAAGGTACAAGTTTCGAGTCGAGTCAAATTTGGTATACATGACTCAGCTTAGGATCGTGCGCAAACACCAGATACAGGTCGAGGGTCGCCGGAATTCGACCGGGAGGACCACGGAGGCCTACGGAATGGTATAGTCTAGGATACGGGCCTTACAAGATAGTTCAAAATCATAGTCCGTTAAGAATTCTACCCATTTTCTCCACCTTATGTTCAAATCTTTCTATGAAAATAAAATTGGAGGTTCTTGTGATCGTTAAACAGATTGAATCACTTTCCATATAAATAGTCTCACTAAATCTTAAGAGTAAAAATTTTGTTAGCTAGCTCTAAGTCTTGGGTCGGATAGTTGCGATCATGATTCTTCGATTGCCATGATGCTTATGTTATTACTTTATCTTCCTACTTTAGCACACAATCGAGTCCCAAATTTGACGCATCGGTATAAACAATAAACTTCTCCTTCACAGGGAAGAGTAAGAATTGACATGAAGTTAATAATCCCTTCAGCTCAACAAACGCTTCTTCACATTTCTCAATCCATTTGAATGGTACACCATTCCATGTTAAACTCCTCAATAGGCAAGAAATATTTGAAAAGTCCTTAATAAAACTTCTATAATATCTGACAAGCCCGAGGAAACTTCAAATATTGAATACCATCGTGGGCTCCCATTGAACTATCGCTTCAACTTTTGTCGGATCCACTCCAACACCATCCTTTATGATAATATGCCTAAGGAACTTCACACTCTCCTTTCAAAATTCATACTTTGAGAACTTGGCATTGAAAAGGCTGAGCTATATGTCCTTGAGAGGGGGGGGGGGGGGGGGTTGAATAGGACAATGCCAAATTTAAAAATAAATGCAAAATATAAAGAATAATAGCACAATTAAATAATAAAGAAGCATAAGTAAACAACAAACTCAAATATACTAGTATTGAGAGGTTGATACAAACTTAGTTCTAAGGACAACCTAACACCAAAAATCAAAGGCTTATGGCCAGACAACCTTACTAGAACGTTTATAAGTATCAAAAACCCAAACTAATAAAGAGGCAAAGGAAATAGCAAAGGAAATAAACTAAGTTAATACAACATTCCCACAAGTGCATAAAATAAATTACAACATTCTCCACAAATGCTTAAAATTAATTACAACATTCACACACATAAGCACATTCAATCATCCACCACAACTCCAAGAATTATAGTGGTTCGCTTTTGTGTACACCAACTGTTAGAAAACAGCCACACATCTACTCCACTCCTAATATCCACTCCAATGGGATATTAGCGTTCACTATGAAAAAAAGGGTTTTCTAAGGTTTACCTTAAAAACTTCACAATTGTGTCTTTGATTGGGCTTACACAATTCTAAAAACCTCACACTTTGAGATTTTCTGGATCACCTCAGACAAACCAAAAAGGGATTTTTCTGGCACAACCTCAAAAACCAAAAAGGATATATAAAAAGTAAATACACTTATCTGAAAATTCTCCTTTGAAGAAGCCAGGTAGAACTAATCTGATGTAGATGAAGATGTTCAATGTCCAGTCTCACAGATGAAAAGGTTCTAGAAGGTTTTTCAAGGTTTACCTTAAAACCTTCACAATTGTGTCTTTGATTGGGCTTACACAATTCTAAAAACCTCACACTTTGAGATTTTCTGGATTACCTCAGACAAACTAAAAAGAGATTTTTCTGGCATAACCTCAAAAACCAAAAAGGATATTTAAAAAGTAAATACGCTTATCTGAAAATTCTCCTTTGAAGAAGCCAGGTAGAACCAATCTGATGTAGATGAAGATATTCAATGTCCAGTTTCACAGATGAAAAGGTTCTAGTTCTAAATGATTTTTAATTAAATCAACCTTGGCTACCTTGATTTGATTTTGATCTCAAGAAAGGGGAAAACTCAAATCCCTTCTCAATATAAGATTGGAATAAAGATTTCAAAATCAAATAACAAAAGCTAATTAAAGAGAATATTAAATGAGCCCAATATAGCTTAAAAATATCACAAACTTATCTCTTAGAGTGGTGTCTTGATTTCACTTTTATGAATGAATAAACTCTGAAATTCATGCTCTATTTATAGGTGAAAATACTGTTCACTCGACTGGTCTAAGGGTCGGTTCGACTGGTCGAAGGACCAACAAATTTTCAAATTTTCTGGCTCGATAAGATAAGACCGTTACTCAACTGGTCAAGTGGCCTACTTGACTGGTGGAGTGGGACTCAAAAATGTTGTTAGACTTTGAGTTGAGCCTGCACCACCGGTCGAGCACTTTTCTCTCGACTGGTCGAATAGTCTCTAGGACTGGTCGAGAGTCCAACAGAAAATTTTGAAGAATAACAACAAACCTTGTACTAGTCGAGAAAACTCTTAGACTGGTCGAGCCAGTACTTGGACTAGTCGAACAAGGTCTAAGATTAGTCAAGAAAATGACCTATAAACAAATAAAATGACCCACAAAAAATATGCAATGATATGACACTATCTAGGGTCACTCTCGGGTCATCCAGACCTGTTTGTGAGTAGGAACAAATGAAACATCATTCGCTTCTGAATCTTGATATCTTGTGATACTTGAAGCTTGAGTTCGATCTCTTGAACTTGAGCTTGAATTGCGCTTGAGTTCTTGAGTCTTTAGCGTACGGTAGTTGAACTTCAAACTTAAACTTGATTTCTTGAATTTGATCTTGAAAACATGAACTTCAACTTGAAGATGTAGGGAAGTTCGTTGAAGATCCACAGAACTTAAAAATGTACGAACCCGATCACTTCAACTCAATGCATGATACAAATACTAAATGGTTTGGTACAATAAAATTTGACAATACTACGGGTGCTAGATTTTCACAATAGCATTTACAGGCATACAATTGGTTTCCTTTTAGGGTCTATAGCGTCGTTCATAAGTGTTCGTCATGATTTTCACTCATCTTGGAATAAATTAATATATCATCAATGAATACAATCACAAATTGATCTAAATATAGCTGAAATATCATGTTCATTAGATCCATGAACATAGCGGGGGCATTGGTCAAGTCAAAGGGCACGACTAAAAAGTCATAGCGTGTTCAAAAAGCCATTTTATAGATGTCTTCTTCCTTGATCCGCACTTAGTGATATCCTAACCCTAAGTCAATCTTAGAAAAATAACGGGCCCCCTTCAACTGATTGAATAAATCATTAATATGTGGGAGTGGGTATTTATTCTTGATTGTCACTCCATTCAATTGATGATATCATATGTATAACCGCATACACCCATCCTTCTTCTTCACGAAAAACTCTGGTGCTCCCCATGGTGATATGCTTGGTTGAATGAAACTTTAACACCCCGAACTTTTCAATACCTGAGTATTGAAAGTTCTTGAGTGTTACCATGAAATTTAACTTATTATGAACATGTGTACGATACCAATCTAGCTATCCTAACCTTACATCTATTCTCCAACATGAATTTGATTGTTGGGAATAATCTTCATTCATATATCAATCTATCTAACCGTTGATTTTAGGATAGGATCATCATATATCTAAATATTCTCACTTGTCCATCATAACCAACCACTCGGTCAAATATGCACTGCTAAATAGGGATATCTAACCGTCCACTTTGATTTTGGACCACCCGATCATAGTAAACTAACTACTTGATCTCTACATCTACTCGTACACACATCAAGTTGATATTCTAATCCATTAATCTTATTCATCACCTATGAATATGCTAATCCCACCATCAGAATTACAATTTGAGAAACTCACACATGTGAACAAGACACTCAAATTTAACAATACACATGTTCTACCTTCTAATCACTCCAGAAACCCATCTTGTGTTCTTTCGTTTGCAAAATTGGTCGTACATATACCTAAATATAGTATTAGAGTACCAACCATCAAAATTTTCTATTTTAAACATGTCATATAACCATCTATTATGTGGTTTGATATATGTACATTCCCTAATTAATTTGGTGAATAACTCTTTATTCATAATGATTCAAATATAAGTCCTTTTGTAAGAATTACTTAGAAACGTGTCTATAACCATGTAGAACTATTATATTTCCCAAAACTCTCATGTCAGCAATAATTATGAAAATTCCATTACCTAGACCCCTGAATTCTAGATCACATGGTTCCCACAATCCGTTTGATGTAAAATTTTTTACCATGCCTATGTATCATAAATTAACCATACATGTTAAATTTCAGTGCTTAGATCATTATAAAAGTGACCCAATTGATAAAGCAACCCCTTAACCGTTGATTTTGGTGTCCATCGAGTGAAGAAACTGAAAGAGGAGAGCTCACAGTCCTAGAGGGGGGGGATAGGACTATGCCAAATAAAAATTCAAATTACAGATATAATGAATAAATTAGAATAAATCACTGATCTCAATAGCAGTAGTATTGAGAAATTGATTCAAACTTTGTTCATAGGACAACCTTACACCAAAAACAAATGTTTTAGGTAGGACAACCTGATTTCATGAGTGTAGTATGGATTAAGATCACAAAATAATAAAGAGACAAGAGAAAGATATCTATTACACGCATTCACTATTCACTACACAACCAAATTACAATCATTCACCACATATACATAAATTTAAATCATTCACCACAAACACCAGAAGTTATAGTGGTTTTGTGTGTACAACAACTGTTCTCAAATAATCACACCTACTCCACTCCCATTAATCACAACCCACATGATATTGGCGTTCACTAATAATTAAGGTTTTCACTAGTTCACCTTAAAACCTATACAGTTGTATTTTTAGATGGGCTATTAAAAACAAAACCCCACGTTGAGATTTTTTGGCTATCTTAGTCAAAACCAATACATGAGATTTTTTTAATATCTCAAAGAAACCAAAAAAAAATGATACTTATCTTCCCTTTTTGAAGACGTACTTGATGTATCCCGTAGAATTGCTTCATTTGATGGAGTACGTTCAATGTCTAGTAATACAATCAAGGGTTATAGGTTTTAATTGATTTTAAATTAGTTCAAACCTTAGGCTACTTGTTTGAATCCTTTAGATCTCAAAAAGAAGAGTAATGACTCTCTTTTTTAAAAAAATAAGATTCATAAACTAGAGATGAAAGAATCAAAACAAAAGGCTATAAACATAAATTTAAAATATCGCGCAATAGCTTGAAGGTAGTGGGGACTTCTCTCTTACTCAATGGAAGCTTTTTCTAGCTTGAATTAATTGATTTGGAATGAGATAAGGCCTTTATTTATAGGTTGAAATTCGGTTGCTTTGACTCGTCTAAGGTCTTCTTCGACTCATCTAAGATCCAATAAATTTTTAAATTTTCAGCGCAATCGGATAAAACCGTTCTTCGACTAGTCGAAGGCCCTGCTTGACTAGTCGAAGGCCTTGTTCGACTGGTCGAGTACTACCTTCAACTGGTCGAGGGAGTAAAAAATCAGTTACTGGACTTCGTGTCATGCCCATGTCCTAGTGGCCATTTCATTTCTTAGGATCCCACGATCCAACCCGTCAAATTTCAGCAACCTACAACACATATATAGCATTTGCCGCTTGCCTTTGAGTTGCATCTTGTAAACTTGAGCCGACTCAACCTGAGACCTATGCCATCGCAACCACATCATCTTCGTGGTTCCAACGCCATGTCTCGTGCGTCAATGTGATGCTTAGAACATAAGATGTGGACCACGCATTATAATGGCCATGGACCACACATTGCGGGACCCACCATCACGATGGCACCATTCCCGAGGCTATGGTGACATCACCCTAAGCCATCAATGCTTGCTAGTCAAAGCAATGATTCTCTTACATTTCATTATGGCATGCTTCCTTACAACTAATGATGGCCTTACAAAGCCATTATTACCTCTCTCTCTCTCATCTCTCTCCCTCTCTCTCTTCTTCTTCGTTTCCATTCCTAGCAACCACCAACTGTCCATGAAAGCTCCTAAAATCCAGCAACTCCCACTCTATATTCCCCCAAATCCAGCCCTCTAAACCCCATCTCAACTGTTAAAATCCCTCCCTTGAAGCTAAGAAGATCCAAGGTGGAAAAATGAGTAGAAGAAGTCCAAGATCATAGGTGGGTGCTTCTATCTCTCTTTCTCACTCTTTTTTTTTTTATGGCCCACCTGATGATGTATGTATCTTATCCTAGCTCTCCAAGTAGTGGGATATCCACAATCCAGCAAATAGGCCCATCTTATTGCCAAGATTGGGCCTGCATGGCTAGTCAGACCATTGAAGCCGGGTTGAAGGAAATAATACACAAATATTAGCTTGATCTTAAGCTTAGTGGGCCACATGCGTGGACCCCACTTGTATGTACATATTTTTATCCATGCTGTCCACCAAGTGGGATGCACCCGCTGTCCAATTGGGGGCCCACCTTGCTATCCACTTGCTCCCCATTTTGGGCAGACCTTATTGCAGGGAAAACACAATTATCAGACATGTGGACCCACCGATGATGCATGCATTTCATCCATCCACTGTCCATTACTGGACGGTGGAGCCCAGCCATGATGTATGGGCCTTATCCACACCGTCTAGCCTACTGGACGGTGGGCCCCACACTATATAGCTACTATTTTGACGTCAGCAAGGTTTGGGGTCTAATCATGATGTATGTGTTGTATCCTACCATCCGTCCATAGTGGGACCCAGTTGCACGTGTGGGACCTCCACCGTCTAGCTGGGATGTGGGACCCACCTTATAGTATGCATTGTATATCAATACCATCCATTCCAGGACGATGGCACCCCACCTCAATGTATGTGCTATACAGCCACGCCATCCACCTATTTTTGCTGGATGTGGCCCACCCCACACGTGCTGCATGTGTGGGGGTGGGGCCCACCTTTATGATATGTTGTATAACCGCATTGTCCATGGGACACACCATGATGTATCTGTTTTTATCCCTGTTGTCCATCCATGGGACACACCATGATGTATCTATTTTATCCCTGTTGCCCGTCCATAGGATGCACCATGATGATTTGTTTTATCCCCACCGTCCCTTAGGTGTGATGCCCACCTTGATGTGTTGTATATATGCCATCCATCCCCCCTAGATGTGGGACCTATTTGATATGTATTTTAATCTTAGCCATCCAGCCCTTGGACCTCCAGATTAATTGCACTGCTGTTGGCCCAAAAGTCTAGCAGCAGGCCCATCTCTGTAACGCCCCATATTTTCAAGACCCGAGTATATGACCCGTTTCCTAAAAACCCGAGTGTTAACCTATAGAAACCCAAATTACATGTATATCCCTTTTTTAAACTATCAGAGTTAGCAGTTTAGCGTAGAATGGACAAATCAACATAAAGGAAAATTTACAATTTTTTTTAGAATATATAAGAGGCTGCCCATAATGACTTATACAAACCAATGTCTCTAAAATTAACAAATACAAGATTTACATGATTTAATACGTGAGAAAGGATAAAATGCATGTAAATTTAAGCCGCAAGACTGCGCAGCTCTTCTTGGCAATTACAGTCATGCATCCCTGGCACTTATATCCTGCTCCTCATCAAGTCTGAACATGTATATCATCTAAGCCACCTGTTCTACCTGTACGGTTATATATTTGATGAATGAGTGGCCAACTCAGTGTGAATTCTCCTCAAAATTACACATAGCCGCATTAGGTAAGCATAGTTATAAAACATAACAGGCATACAAAATAATACATGATGCAGTCTTATTAGATGCATGGATGTGTGAATGCATCATCAACCTGGGGATACTCATCTGTTTGAAAGTTGGGCTCGTCACCCATGCAAAGGCTGGACCATAGCAATGCACATCACATGTGTACATTATGTACCACATATTGACTATCCATTATAAATCACATACGTAAATCGATAGTCGATGGTCTGGCAGGTAACGAAACGATACCCCCAATAACCCAGAGGACACATGCTAAAGCATCTAAAATTATCCACTCGTCATCGTAATATGCCATGTATGCATGATTAGCCAAGCCATTATTAGTCTAATTACAATCAGCTTGTTTAATAAAGTTCAAGGTCACTATGGAAGGCTCGTCACCCAGCGTAGGTCGACAGCTCGGTCATAGTGTCTCATGACCACCATCCCTAGCTCATAAGGCTACCACCTTATGTGGCTTAATGGAAACTAGTCGACTAGTGACCAATCATATTTCAGTATATGGGGCTTACCATCGCATGATTGCACAAAATAAAACATTGAACCTATATAGGGCAAATACCAAAACAAAGCCACGTAGAGCGAATATCAAAACTAAGCCACATAGGGCAATTATCAAAACTAAGCCACATAAGACAATTATCAAAACTAAGCCACATAAGGCAAATATTAAAACCATGCGATAAAAGACCATCCGTAAAAACCACTTAGACACAGCAACCCCTGGATGTAGGCCCACATCAATAATAAATTTAAACCACCACTCAATAACCACTAAGTCGAAGGTCCATTACAATCATAACCAGCCGAGTTACATCCCAAGTATGGGTGTACATTTATAGGTGGGGGTTCCCACTGATGTACCAGTTTAAGTCCCATAAGCAATCCACAAATAATCCATAAGCATGAAATAAATATGCGGGATAAACATTAAGCATGTAATATAGCAATTCAATTCCAACAATTAACACATGTGATTATAAAATGAAGATATCAATTATTAATCAAAATTAAAATAAAAACTATCAGTTAAGCTAATGAGAAAATGGAAAGCTCAAGGGGAGGAAATCATCACCTCACGATCAAATCGCTACTAATGATGATAGGGAATGCGTGTGCCCTAAAAGTTGAATCTTATCACAAATCATGAACTTATACCATCAGAACTAAGTTTTATGTACTACCTAACTTTAAGGTCATAGCCTAGGGCTTGAATATTTATCTTTAGTGTTTTGATGTAGAATTAGGATTTTAATCCTAGGGTTTAGTTAAATGCTTAGATTCCAGGATTTGAATCCTAAATTATTATTATTATTATTATTATTATTATTGTTATTGTTGTTGTTGTTGTTGTTGTTGTACAATGGATCAAATAATTTTGTAACAAGAGTATTAATCCATCAATATTATTAATGATGGTTCACAAGTGGGTACTTAAGTATACCAACAATGCCTATTGTTCTTATAATAACTAATAATCTATTAATTAGTAAAGGTACTAGAGATAGAATATTTGCTAACAATAATGTCATGATGACTAATAATAATATTCCTATTAACAATAATTATACTATCCCCATAATGTAAGTGATAATATTTTCTATTGGTAATAATAATAACCATCAATACTGAGTCTTTTCATGATAATACTTAAGGATAGTAAATAAAATGCAAGTGTCTAATAATCATGGTTTTATTTATAATATTCAATGCTAATATTAAGAATCAGCTAATGGTTAATTCTTCCTAGTACCCTTTTTATGGTTAAAGTCCTAACCTAGGGTTTGAATTACCTAGGTCTAGGGTTTCACCCTTGAGTTTAGGTCTACGATAAATTTTAGGATTTGAACTCTAGCTAGTGTAAAAATAATTATAACAATGTAATTATTATCATTACTGATACACTTAGAATTAGCTAATATGGTTATAATAATCATTATGTTAGTAATAATTAGTACAATCTATCGTCAATGATAATATTTAAGAATGGTAAATATTATGTCTAATAGTCATGATTTAAACACAATGTAATAATATGGTTAATTACAATTTAATGTTGATGATATAATTAATATTTGTGACCCTGGTAATAAGAAGCATTATAATGGTAATAAAATAGTATAATCTATTATTAAAGATAATATTTTCAGGTGATGGATACCATGCTAACATCATTAGTGGTAATTTCATATGTAATAACTAATATTAGCATAAACAGTGTATTGATGGCTATTCATGCTTAATAATCATCACAATCATGGTAATGAAACTAGTGGTAATTCAGGATAATCTAATATGGGAAGAGAGTGTTGACTCACATCAGTAGATTTGGTAGCTCGACGATTAGACTTGGCGGGTTGACTCAGTTAGAGTTGATCAAGTCGATTTTTCTTCTTCCTCATCTTTACCCTCTTTCTTTCTAACCTACCTAGCAAGGTTACTGGATCATGATAAACCTATAACTTGGTCAGCAACTCAGCCAAGTTAAGTCCAGTTGACTCGGCAGTGAGTGTAGTGTGGCCCACGCTTGCACTCTCTCTCTCTCTCTTCTTCTTCTTCTTCTTCTTCTTCTCTTCCTTCCCCTTCTACTTCTCCTTGTTTTCTTTTCTGCTGGAATGTCCAGCAATGAGCCTGGACAGACCAGAACCAACTTGACCTAAACTCGGCAGCCACCACCTGGCAGTGAGTTAACTCGACCCTGAACTCTCTCTCTCTCTCTCTCTCTCTCTCTCTCTTCTCCCTTTCTTTCTTCCTATCTCTACCAACGACCTAGCAGTGGGTTGGACAGACCTAACTCAGTGGACTCGGTCTATTTTTGGCCTGAGTTACAATCGTGACTCGACTCGGATTAAGTGGGTGCAGCAATGTAACCACCCTTTCACTGTTTCTTATCGTTTCTTCCTCTTCCTTCTCCCTACTTCTCTCCCTCTCTTTCCATATGCTGGAGGTCTAACAGCACCCCCAGATGACCGGCCTCAATTTCGTCAGTGAGTTGAGTCGTGGAGGCGTAACCGGACACCTCTTGGCGTCTTCTCTCCTTTCTTTCTTTCTTTCTTTCTTTCTGCTATCTTCTCCTTATTTTACTGCTAGAAATGTCCAGTAGTGGGCATCAAGTTCAGACAGACTCAGTCCAATTCAAGCTTATGCAGTAACGCACGCTCTCTTGTTGGATTTTGTTTTTGAACTCATTAGACTCTTATAGGGTGTAGACCCCAACAAG
The DNA here is from genome assembly GCF_029962835.1 of Magnolia sinica. Taxonomy (NCBI): domain Eukaryota; kingdom Viridiplantae; phylum Streptophyta; class Magnoliopsida; order Magnoliales; family Magnoliaceae; genus Magnolia; species Magnolia sinica. Next base: position 49,718,905 of record NC_080573.1, on the reverse strand, counting down.
TCATTATTGAAACATCGATCAGACCTCATTACTGCACAGACAGAGCTTAAATCACAAGTTAGATAAGTAGTGCAACAGTGAGGAAGATGCTCGGCCATTAATGGCATTTCCTGAATGACCTTGTGTTTCTTCAAAATGAGGCTAGTAGATGTCTTAGATTGATCCCAGGAAGCATGGGGATAAGTTCTTTTCGAAGTTTGCAGAGAGTTTGGTTAGTGGTTTTGAAGGAGGAAGAAAATAATACATTTTTGAGCGCAGCCACTGTAAATGGAGGAGGACTGTTGCAGCTCGATCCTCTCGTTCTTATGACGAACCCTAACCCTTCATAGACCGTTGGATCAAGAATAAGTGGCTCAAATGAAGTGGTTTTGTAACGACTCTAAATACAGCCGGTAATAGGAAACCAACAACTGTTTCAGTTGCTGGTTTTCTATAAAAACCATAGTCCTCGTGAATGGGATAAATGACTAGGATTTTTTGGATTGAAGGGCTAAGATTTTGGGACCTATGTTCACGCAGATCGCCCTCGTGGCATTAGTGGAATGGAATTTCTGTTTTTGGGAGGCATGTGTTTGTAGGCCCTGCTTTTGCTGGAGGTTGTGTTCACACGCATGCATTCCAACATGCGAGATAGGTTGGGTTTTGGTCAGTTCCACCTCCCTGGTTGGATGGACGATTTGAATCGTCCGGGCGGATGATGATGATGATGGGTCATCGATTGGCACAAATAAAAGCAGTTCGTTTAAAACAGACATTAGCGGAATAAGAGAGAGGAGAATTCTCTCCTTTTAAAGGAATTCATGGGTCAGCCCACTTTGACCAGGCTGGCACGTCCGGTGCACAGCGGTTGTGCACCAGTTGTGCACACACACCCCATTAAGTGGGGTCCACTGTGATGTTTGTGATAAATCTACTCCATCCATTCTATTTCTGGGTCCCTAATCAGGGCCCTGATTGAAGATCAGGTGGATCTAAGGCCTAAGTGGGGCCCACCACTCGATTTGGGTCATATTGGTGGGTTCCCGTTAATCTAAGGGTTAGATAATTCTGAATCTAGATATCAACAGTTAAAAGGGTCCTAGGGACCACTCAGTTGGGAATTAGCGATTGAATTAGGGATTCGATGTCTTGATATGTGTTTAGAGTAACTAGTCAAGTAATTTAATCAATTCTAAAACATGTGCTTAAACAAACTAATCATATACTTTAATCAATCTAAGACATGTATTTAAGTCAACCTATTAGGTATTCTAATCACTTCTAAGGCATTGGTTTAAGTCAACCTATCAAGTATTCTAACTAACTCTAGACATTTGTTTAAGTAAACTATTGTTTAAGTAACTAATCAGATGATCTAATCACTTCAAAGACATGAATTCAAGTAAGATAAGCAATGATCAATTCACTTATATGGTATGTATCCAAGTGAGCCACCGAATGATTAACCATTTAAGGGTCATCATTTATAGTTATAATAAAAACTATCCTTAGTCTATTAGTGAATTGGAATCCTAAAAATAGGTATCTTAGGTAGTATGGTGATCCATCTTGGAAATCGATGGATGGATAGCTTGATATATGGATGGGGAATGTTTTTAAGGGTTGGATAATTAGGCTAGAATGAATGTGAGGGTTCATTTAAGCTAGGCTTGTATTTATACTAAATTAGATTACATGGTAACACTCGAGTGCTGAAAAGTATGGGGTGTTATAATCTCCTTGTATGATATATACCTCCTTGTTGAACAATATTTGGGCCCCTTTGATGTCATGTTAGGCCCACCTTTCACCTGATTGTATAAGGGCCAGATTGCCCAGATTTTCTGGATGTTTAGTGGGCCAGATGGGTGAATATCTAGCTTTAGAGTTTCTTATTGGTGAGGTGCTATCCATCTATTATGGTGGACTTCATGGGATGAGTTGTAAACCACTATATTGGGTCTATTGTACACTTGGCCCAGCTATATTTTTAGAGCCTATGGGCTGCCCAAAGAGGTGCATCATGTTGGATGTAATAAACATAGCCTACCTTAGCATTTTCTGAGCTTTGGGCTGCCCCATGTGGCCCACCTTGATGTGCGTGAGCTATGGGCTGACCCAAGAGGCCCAATATTGATGTATGAGATAATATGAGTGGAACCCATTTATTTTTCAGCCATTGTGAGGGCTATGGGCTATTTCATTAGGCCCTTGTGTGAGGCCCATTTCATGTTACAACAGGCCCACTTTAATGCATGTATTGTAGGCACTCTACCCACTTATTTTTTAAACCATAGGGCTGATCAGTGAGGCCCACCTTGATGTGTATATTGACCTTGCTACCCATTTATTTTCTCGGTTAAGGACAGTCCTATATAGCCCACTTTGATGATGTGTTGTGCCTAGCCATTTCCCCCATTTTGTGTGGCCCACTTGGACGTGGCCCATCCCTGGTGGGACGTCTAGTATTGGGCCCACCATGTGCTTGTTATGGGCTAGCCGTTCAGGCCCTATGGATGCCCAGATTGATTGGGGTGTTGCTGGACTTGCAGTCTAGCAGCAGGCCCATCTTATTTTTATGAGTTCTATCCATGTTTCCATTTGGCGAGGCCCAATGCAAAATTTACAGGCCAAGATGAACTAATTGTTTTACCTAAATAATGTAATTGCTAGACCCCAGTAGGCCCAGGAAGTTGGGTGGGCTGGATGTCCAACAAAGGCCTAAATAATTCTGCATCTAGTTGATTATTTTGAAGCAGTGTGGCATACCAGATTGAGGGTATTTTGAGTAGTCTTTATGACTATATTTTTTGTGTGATTGTGGGCCCTGTTTATACCTTATATGGCCCACTAACTATCCGATTGCACGAGGACCTTGCTGCCTAGATTTTTGGAAGTCTAGGCAGGCCCAAATGGGGCTGGACGTTCAGCCTTAGTGTCTCTCCACATGATAGTGCTGCCCATCCATTGTGCTAGGCCTTGTGGGCTGATTGTAAGCCCAATATGATGTATGCGGTTGAATCTTTGCTGCCCATCCAACTTGCCTAGTTTTGGACTGATTTATAAAGCCCACATTGGTAGATGTTGGTTATGCCTTGGTTATTTAATTGGGGCATATGGGTTGCCCCTGAGGCCCAACATAATGCATGAATGGGATGTTCTCTTTGGGCCACGATCTTTTTGGGCCATGGGTTGCCCCTCATGTAGCCCATCTTGATGTATTTAGGCTTTGGGACATTGCTTGAGGCCCAACATGATGTGCGGAATGTTGTGAATGTTGCCCATTTATTTGCTAGCTATTTTGTGGGCCATGGGCTATTTTCATGAGACCCTTATATATGGCCCAATGTGATGTATATGAAGCCCATGGGATGTAGCCCAATGAGATGTATTTAAGTACCATGGGATGTGACCCAATGTGATGCATGTGGGGCACGTATGATGAGGCCATTGTGATATATATGTAAGGCCTATGTGGTGAGGCCCATTGCGATGCATTTGAGGGCTATCTGGTGAGGTCCACTGTGATATATATGAGACCTTGGTGCAAGGCCCAATTGTCATGTTGATTCCACCATGATGCATGTGATAATGTTTATGATACCCATCCTTGTTCTAGCTAGTTTAAGGGCCATGGGTCCCATTTTGAGATAGTCTCTATAGCGGGCTACATGCTAGGAGACAATGGTGGTTAAAAGTCCACATTACAAACTCCCTAGGGCTCATAGCTAGCTCATTCCCCATTGTAAGTTAGAATCTAAGGTAGGCCATACTTAGGAGCAATGATGGTTAATTTCCATGTTGCATACTCCCTAGGGCCCATTGTTAAGCCCATTTCCATTTTTCCCTTATTGGGCCCTCATTAAGAATAATGCATTCCACCATACCCTGTAGTACGACTCAAACCTTAGAACCCATCTTGTGGCCATGACAAGACCCATTGTGATGGCATAGGGCCTGTTATGATTGTATAAGGCCCATTGTGATGGTATGAGGCCCATTATGATGGTATGGGGCCCATTGTGATTGTATGAGGCCCATTGTGATGGTATGGGGCCCATTGTGATTGTATAAGGCCTATTCCGATGTGTGAGACCCATTGTGATTGTGTGAGGCCGATCATTGTTATGTTTGATAATCATGATAGCATGCATCATGACACATGCCATACGCATCATTTGCATGCTTGTTATGAGGAGTGATTGACCATAACATATGTCATTGGGCTAGTTGTTTTTGAGACTCCTTGAGAGACGGAGTTGCCCCACATAAGCACGGGGTACGCGCAGGACTGATCCATGACTGGATTGTATGACTCATACATCTTACATTTGTGTGATATGATTTCTACTCGCCCTAGCTACATCAGGACTAAGGCCTCCACAGGCATATCATGGATGGCGGGATTGGACATCAAAAATGTTTTGGTTCTACCTAGGGCGCCATAGATGTCCTTAAGTGAAAGTCCCTAAACCCTTATGTTACCAAGAGGATGCTCCAACGTCGAGACTGAGTAGATGTATGAGCGCACGAGTGCTGAATACCATTAGGCTGCATCTCCCACTATGCCGTGGTCGGTTGGAAGGGGGTGTGGCCTTACCCACCAAACGGAAGGGGGAAATGCTAGGCTGAGTTTGATTAGCTCATAAATGGGTCCGCTATCAACGTGCGAGATAAGTATTGGCAGGCTATTGGCCAGGCAGATAGTGAGGTCTCTTACGCTCACTTGAACTGCACACTTGGGGGAGAGGCAGTGTGTTAGGCCCGTATCCTAGACCGTACTATTTCATAGGATTCCGCGGTCCTCCCAGTCAAATTTTGGTGACCTGCGATCTATTATTGGTGTTTGCACGTGAACTTAAGTCGTGTCCCGTATGTCTGAGTCGGCTCGCCCTGAGACTTGTACCCTTGCGACCACACCGTTGCTGCAGTTTCGATGCCACGTCTCGCGCACTGAGGTGATACTCAGGCTAGGAGATGTGAGCCCGTATTCAGTTCAAGGAAAATATTGTGCATTTGCTAAACCCAAGAGAACATGTCAAATCAATCTCATCAATCACATCAAATCACATCAAATGTCAAGTACCACATCCTATCCTCAAGTACAAGCAACCCTTACCTCTCTCTTACACAAGTACCCTAAAGTCAACTCTCCCCATCACCCATCACTTACCCATCCCTCTCTCTCTCTCTCATTTCAAACTCCATCTCCCAAGCAACTAAGGGAGAGTGGACGTCCATGGCTTCTAAGGAGATGATAGCCTAATGTGGCCCACCTTTCTACCTCCCATCTCCATCATCCAAGCTTCATCTCGACCGTTGAAATGCATTCCATGGAGCTCTAGGACGCATCGGTGGAAGAAGAAGTCCAAGAAGATGATTAATGGATGATCTTTTAATTTATCTTTTTATGATTTAAGGGCCCGCATTGGTGAGACCCATCTTGATGTATGCATTGTTTAAAGAGGGACCCATAGTGGCGGGGTCCCTCTGCTACTCATGTTCCTCTCCTCTCTCTCTCTCTCTACATTTTATGGCCCACCTTAATATTAATCCACACCATCCACCTGTGTGGACCACCGTGATGTATTTTTTTGTTCCACATCATCCAGACAGTCTAGACGGTGCTGGAATGTTTGGGTGATGATGTTGTGGGCCACCCTGGTGTATTTATTAGTCTAGACTGTCCATCTATGTGGACCCCACCTCCTAGCTGATGTGTTGATGTTAGTAGTTGGGGTCTGATCATCCAGACGTGGTGTGTGGAGTGGATCCCACCTTAATGTATTTACTCTATATCCCAACCATCTAGCAGCTGTTGGACGGTGGGTACCCACCATTTAATATATGTGTTATATCTTAACCGTCCATCTATTGGACATGGACCCCACCATGGCAATGTGTGGGGCCCATCTTGTATGATGTGTTGCATCCACCCTGTCCAGATCTGCTAGACAATGGATGTAGATTAGCTGGAGTACCGCATACCAGCAACGTAGCTGCTGGGAGTATGTCAGCAAGTCTAGGTCCCATATGAGGTCTATATTTCATCCAAATCGTCTATCCATCCTTGGACGAGCAGCCTTAGCTGCTGTAGTGACGTCCCAAATTCTGTGGGTCCCAGCAGCCCCACTGCACCACGTCAGTGAGTTTTATGGGCCTGACCTGGATGCATGTATCAGATCCACACCGTCCATCCATTTTCAGATCATGGGACATGTGGACCCCACTGTAATGTATGGGTTTCACCAGGACCACCTACGTGTGACCCACCTTTGATGAATGTTCTGATCCACACCACCCATTAATGGTGGGACCCACCTTTTCTGTGTGTGTTTATACACACCGTCCACATGGGACCCATGTGCATCATAGCTACTTTACCATGTTAGCAAGATTTGTGGGTCCCACATGATATATGTGTTGTACTCCACCGTCCAGTATGTGGACAGTGGGGTCCTGATGTATGTGTTTTATCTACACTGTCCTGTGCGTGAGACGGTGTGACCCACCTTTGATGGATGTTCTAATCCACACCATCCACTGTCCAGTACGTGGACGGTGGGTCCCACAATGATGTATGTATTTTATCTACTCTGTTCATGGATGGTGGACAATGATGTATGTATTATATCTAAACCATCCATCCAATTGGTAAGCTTGTCTTAAGGCTTGAGAAGAAAAATGAGGCAGATCTATTAGGTGGACCACCCTATAGAAAATAGAGGAGTTGAACGTCCACCATTGAAAACCTTTTGGGGTTATAAAAGCTTTGGATTAATATGAAATTTGTTTTCCCTCTTAATCCAGGTCTTGTGACCTTATGACCAGATTATATGAAGAATATGGTGGGCCCTACCTTGATGTATTTATGACCCATCCATGGGGCCCACCGGATGTATTTGTGGCCCATTGATGTGGCCTACTTGTAGATGGTGCAGCCCATTAGTGCGGTCCGTATATGCGACCCACAATGATGTATCTATAGCCCATCTGTTAAGGCCCACCTTGATGCAATTACGGTCCATGTCATGCGGCCCATTGTGATATGTATTAAGCCCATGTCATACAGCTTGCTGTGATATGTATTAGGCCCATGTCATGCGGCCCATTATGATGTGTATTAGGCCCATTGATGCGGCCCATTGTGCTGTGTATTAGGCCCATGAGATGCAGCCCATTGTGATGTATATTAGGCCCAAGTGAGTAGCCCAATTTGATGTATATGTTGCCCTTGAGTGAGGCCCATTGTGATGAATATTAGCCCTTTATGTGAGGCCTTGGGCCCACTATATGTTTGACTACATGTGGGCCACTCCTTGGGAACAATGTTGGTTAAATGTCCACATTGATGGGCGATGATGGTTAAATGTCCACATTGTGATCTTTCCTTAGGCCCTTTATTAGGCTGATTACTGATTTCGATTGTCGAGGCTGATTCCGATTATCGAGGCTGAATTCGAGGCAGATTCCAATTGTCGAGGCCGATTCTGATTATCGAGGCCGATTGTCAAGGTCGATTCTGATTATCGAGGCTGATTCTGATTATCGAGGCTGATTCCGATTACTGATTCAGATTGTCGAGGCTGATTTCAATTATCGATTCTAATTATCGAGGCTGATTACTGATTCCGATTATCGAGGCCGATTCTGATTATCGACGTCGATTCCGATTGTCGGGGCCAATTCTGAATATCGAGGCCGATACAGACTATCGAGGCTGATTTCGATTGTCGAGAACGGTTCCGATTGCCGAGAATGATTGTTGAGGGCAATTATCAGGCCGATTGTATAGGTCAATTATCGATGCCGATTATCGGTGCCAATTGACGATACCGATTATGAGTATGTGACTGCATAACATCATGTACATGCCCTTACACATCATCTGCATGTTTATTATGAGATGTGGTTGACCATTGCATGTCCTTAGGCAGGTTGTTATAAGACTCCCTGATGAGTGGAGATTGTCTCACATGAGCGCATGGTATGTGCGGGATTGATGCATGATTGGATGTATGACTCATGCATCTTGCATTGTGTGATGTGATTACTAAACGCCCTAGAGACATCAGGGTCGTAGCCTCCACATGCATATTGCGGATGGCCAGATGAGACATTGGAAATTTGTTACTAGCATTGGGCCGCCATAAATGGCCTTAGGTGAAGATCCCTAAACCCTCTTGGTACCAGAGGATGCTCCAACGTTGAGACCGAGTGGATATATAGGAGCGCATAAGGGCCGTATACCAGTAGGCTGTGTCTCCCACTGTATCGTGGTCGGTCGGAAGGGAGTGTGGCCTTCCTTGCCCAAGGGAGTAAGCATAGTTAGGTTGAGTCTGACTAGCTTGAGGAATGAGTCCGCTATTGACGATCCGGGCCCAATATTGGTAGGTGGATAGTGAGGTCTCTTCCACTTATCCAGTTATGCACTTGATGGGGTGGTAGCTGACATAAAGTATACTAGACCTCGGTGATGATCCCAGAGATGTACACTGCTGATTTGTGGAGCAGGAGTTGTATACTCAGCATTATATTCATTCATTCATTCATTCACTATCGACTCGGGCTGGTGGCGTGAACTAATTATTATGTGTACTTTCGTAATGGTCAGGATTTCGGTTAGGGCGCGCGACTAACCTGAAATCAGGAGTTTACCATATTGAATCTATCTATCCAAATTTAGGTATGGGACTGGTTTGGATAGAAGTCCTTTGTGATAGGCCCCGTAGCCTATGATACCACGTACTATTATTCTGACTTCACACTGCAGCTTGGTCATTCACTCGCACCGCATAATGCATTACATCTGCGGCATATGGTATATTGGCTTACTATGTCTTTTCATCGCATATCCTGTATGAGGTTCAGTATATGATATCTGGCTCATTATGATCTGCATTCCGTACTCTAATATTGTATGATTCATGAACTTGTCAATATTTCCGCTTACTCTGATATCGTATGATTCATGATCTTGCTAGCATTTTCGATATTGTATGATTATGACATTATATTGAATACTTGACACTTACCTTGTGCACACACTTGCACCACCCTCTAAGCCTTCTATAAGCTTATGCATGATAGATGTGTGCAGGTGGCGTTAGGTTGCAGCAATGTTGGGCTTCGAGCGTGCAACCATCTTCTTGAGTTTTGATTTTTTGATATATGAATTTCCCTTCCAGCACTGTATTCAAATGTTTATATTAGTGGATATGTGATGATGATATTGCCTTTGTGATTTGGGTATACTTATGGTTATGTTTATTACAAGTTAACTGTATATTGGAAAATCCTCCTTATAGGATCCCAGGATCGGAATTCTGCGTATGGACGCTAGGAGTCGAGAATGGGGTACTACGGAAGCATTCGACACCAGATTCAGCGATCAGAAATTTTGTGAGCCCGGTTTCTGAGTTTGGGGTGTGACACAGTGCCATTTGCAGTGTACTAGACCCCGGTGATTATCCAAAGAGGAACCGTACTGATATGTGGATTCAAATGAGGATTGACATAATATATGATTGCATCTTGCATATGACATTGGCCATGTAGGCCTTGCATCGCATAGCCTTGGTATGGCTGATAGCATTGTACTAGACCCTGGTGATGATCCCAGAGATGCACGGTATTGATATAATGACACCCCATCACTGTTGTACACATGTATGGCCACACATGGGCTAACACTGATGTGGGCAAGGCCTAAGGGCCTGGGTGAGCTACCAGTGGTTGGCAGGCTACAGTGCTAGCAGGCTACTGTGTAGGGGTTGCGTACTCAACATTTGACTCTTTCATTCATTCATCCACTATTTACTCAGGCTAATGGTGTGCAAACAAATCATTATGTGTGCCTTCGCAATGGACAGGATTTCGATTGGGGCGTGCGACCAACCTCAGATCAAGAGTTTACCACATTGAGTCAAGCTATCTAAATTTAGGTATGGGATTGGTTTAGATAGAAGTCCCTTGTGATGAACTCCACAGGTTATGATACCACGTACTATCATCCCAACTACACACTCTAGCTTTGTCACTACTTTACATTACACATTGCATTGCACCCTCCGTATTTGACATTTGGGTTACTATGATTCTGCATTACATGGCTTAGATACGTTATCAGCGTATTATGTTTTTGCATTGTATAGCCTGAATAAGGCTGATGGTATTTATGGACTTGCCAGCATATTTTTTACATTACTCTGATATTTGCATTCTGAGCACGCTTATACTGCGCACACACTAACACCACCCTGTAAGCTTCTTATAAGCTTATGCACGATAGATGCGTGTAGGTGATGTTACGACGGAGTCGAGTTGAGGCAGGAGCGTGCAGTTGAGCTTCTGGAGTTTTTGATATCTCTATAGTGTATTTTCCTTCATGCCTTGTACTCAAAGTTTTTTTTTATTATAGTGGATATGCGGTGATGTTTCTTGTTATTAATGTGGGTTATGCTTATGGTTATGCTTCTCTTTATGAATTTTTATTTTGAAAATCCTCGTAGGATCCCAGGATTGGAATCCAGCGTATGGGCGCTAGGAGCCAAGAATGGGGTTCTACGGAGGCTGTCGAAGCTAGATTTGGCGATCAGGAATTTTTTAAGCTTAGTTTCTGAGTTTGGGGCATGACACTTTGAGTCGAGCCCCCTTTAACTGGTTGAAGGTGTTCCTTCGACTGGTTGAGCACCCTGGTCGACTGGTCGAGAAACCACCAGAATTATCCATTTTTTAAATTTGAATCTTGGACTAGTTGAAGTTTTTCTTGGACTGGTCGAATCAAGGCTTGGACTAGTCAAATAAGGCTTAGACTAGTTGAACTTAAGCCTAATAAAAGTATAAAACCCCATATAAGTTTAGCATTTGAAAGAGCCTAAGCCTAAGGTCTTTCTAGGGTCATTTATACTTGACAAAGTTGGACATTGAAGTGTATAGAACGAATCTTCTACTTGAAGGTGGAACTTGATCTTCTACTAGTAGTAGAACTTGAGTATTCTTTAGCCTGCATTATCCATGTCTTGAACTTATTCTTACACTATACACACTTCATGGTTTGTTCTTGAAGGAGAACTTTCCAGCACTTGAAGTTGAACTTGAAGGTGAACTTTCCATCACTTGAGGTTGAACTTGAAGATGAACTTTCTAGCACTTGAGGGTGTTTTGTCTCAACGAAATTTGACAAAATAAAAGTGTGCATAACACTTACAAACAACCAAAAGTGTGCACATCACTAACAATCTCCCCCTTTGTCAAATTCGTGACAAAACACTTTTTACATCAACCACAAAATAAAGTAGCTGATTTCTTTCTACTTCTACTCCGCTACTCCCCCTCAATAAGAGCTACTCTTTGTATTTTACCTATATTAGAACATATATATATATATACTCCCAATGCAATGCACAATTCCAATTCCAATTCCAACAAATCATTATCAATCATACCAACCATACCATATCATCATCAAAATACTAAATTCTCCCCCTTTTCGTCACAAATTGACAAAGGAAAGAGTATCAAAACAAACAAGTATATGGCTGAAATAGCATAACAGGAACTAGATTAATATTACTGAACTATGAGATAAAGAAAATAAAGTTCAGCAAGTCCAACATATAACCAAAGCATAAAAGAGAGTATGTTCTAAAAAGTGTAACATTCCAACAAAAATAAAAGTTATATAGTCTCAAAATGAAACAAAAGCAAATTAGACTAATCAGAACTAGAGGAGGATGGATGAGGTATTGATGGGTCAATCTGGCAGAGTCCTTTAGTAATGCGATGGAAGTATTTACGTATATACTTCATTGAGGATCTATGACTTCCCGCCAGATTGTCTTGGTATACCTTTAATTCAACAACCTTCTCATCTAAGGATCGAAGCCGATCATCAACCTGAGAAGGCTAAAAATTAGGATCAACTTCATCATCTGATTCTAACTCATCATATATGTCATCCATAGTCGTGTCTGCAGGCAACGGTACTTCCTCTTCTTCAACATCATTCTCATCTCACTGATTGGGGAGATACTCTAAATTCATTTTTTTAATATTGGAGTTATCAAATGGAAGAGCTGCTACAGGTGCCTTAGTAGGAGGAATGACCACATTACAATGAATTGCAAGGCTAGTCATAAGATAAGCAAAAGGAATAGACTCATGGCCAGGATGGATACGAAATTGAATCATTATGTAACAAATTAGTGAAGGAAGACAGATAGGAATGCCGGACACAACAGCATGAAGAATACGACATATAAAGGGAGTAAGCTCAGACTTATTCCCATACCTAGGATAGACATTAGAGATGAAAATGTGGTGAAGAATTCTGTATTTGGGCAACATTTGATTGGCACGGAGGGAATTACCCGAACTCCATTCGGCATTAAACCGACACAATTTACGGGTAATTTTTCGCCGTTTAGTTTCATTCATTCTTTTAGCTAATGTAGGTATTGGAATACCTTCATCATTGACATTTATGTCCATTAGACCTTAAATAAGATGTCTATCAACAAGGAATGTCCCTTCTCTAAAATTAATAGAGAATGTTAGATCATTTAGGGATGCTTCACCTATAGACACATACATTCCTTGTGTAATAGAGCAGTTGTCACACCCCGAACTCAAAAATTAGGCTCACAGAATTTTTGATCGCTGAATCCAGCACTGACAGCCTCCGTAGTGCCCCATTCTTGGCTCCCGATACCCATATGCCAGATTTCGATCCTGGGATCCTACAAGGAAAATTTTCAATATATTTTTTTTTGTAATGGAGCATAACCAAGTCACAAAACAACATCACCACATATTCACTATATTAAAAACTTTGAGTACAATGTAGAAAGGGAAATACAAATATAGATATCGGAACTTCAAAAGCTCAGCTACATGCTCCAGCCTCAGTATTGTTGCGATCCAATGTCACCTGAACGTAACGGTCATGCATAAGCTTATGAAAAGCTTAAAGGGTGGTGTAAGTAAAAATTAGAGTAATGTGGAAATATACTGGTAAGTCCATGAATACTATCAGTTGTACCAAGGCTATGCGATGCAAGACATGAACGCTATCGGCCATACCAAGGTCATGCGATGCGAGGCCTACATAGCCAAATGTCATATGCGAGATATAACACAAGCATGCCGGTCCTCATCAAGTACATATATCAGTACAGTTCTCCTCTGGGATATCACCGGGGTCTAGTACACTCTATATTGACTGCCGCCTCCCCAGCCGCACAGCCTAGTGAGTGGAAGAAATCATACTATCTGCCTGACCAATAGTTTGTCAATACCTACCTGGCTCATCGATAATAGACCCATTGGCGAGCTGGTCAAACTCTGCCTAGCTTACAACCCCCTCACTCGGGCAAACAAGGCAACACCCCCTTCCAACCAACCACGACACAGTGGGAGACGCGGCCTACTGGTATTCGACACTCGTGTGCTCATGTATCCACTCGGTCTAGACGTTGGAGCATCTCCTTGTACCAAAAAGGTTTTGAGACTTTCACCGAAGGACATCTTATGTGTCTACAGTGCTAGAGCCAATATTTTTGATATCCAATCTGCCCGTCCATGATATGCCTATGGAGGTCACTGCCCTGATGTCGCTAGGGTGTACAATGATCATGTCACACGGAATGTAAAATGCATGAGTCACACCATACAGTCATGCATCACTCCTGCACGTACTATGCGATCATGTGGGGCACTCTATCTCATAAGGAGTCCCATAAATGTCTTATCACAATGGCATATTCCATGATCAAAAACTCCTCATAACATGCATACAAATGATGTGTATGGGCATGTATCATGAAGTTATACTAAGCATATTCTTAGTGTGTTCTAATAGGCTAAGTATGTTAGGATGATTATCAGGTATAACAGGTGATGATCGGCCTTAATCGGTGTGCCACGTACAAGGAGTAGGAGTAGAACGATATGCCCCATTAGGCACGAAGAAGTCTTTATGGTACGACCCATGTTAGACTGTCATAACCTATTTAAGGTATCAATGGGGCCCAATGGTTTAGGTTAGCCAATAAGGAAAGGCGGTAATACAATCATCAATGGGGGCCTAATGATTTGGGTTAGCCCACTGGGTAAGGGTGGAAGTGGGCTTAACAATGGGCCCTAGGGAGATTTGAAATGGTGGGCCTTTAACCACCATTGCTCCTAAGGTGTGGCCCATTTGAAAATCAGAATCGGAATCATAACGAGGCCCTCGGCCCTCTAAATATTTAGGAGATTGATGGACGGTGTGGGTCCAACACTCATACAAGGTAGGCCTACATAAGTCGGTGGCATTCAAAGCCTCAAATGGTTAGATGGTGTCTATATAACACATACATCACGGTGGGTCTCATACAATCACAATGGGCCCCACATACATCACATTGGGCCTCATACACGTGCTGCATAAACATCATAATGGGCCTCATTAACTAGACCTCAAGTACATCAAGATGGGCCGCAATACATGGGTCGCACCATAAATAGCCGCGGACATAATGATCGAAAGATCATCTGGACCATACCACAAATAGTAGTGGTGATAATGATCTCCACCGTTAAAACCCCACAGGACCCACCATAGCATTTATTTTCCATCCAATTTGTCCATATGGTCACAAAAACATAGTTTAAGAGTAAAAACAAATATCATTTTGATCCAAAATTTCTGTGCTTCCAAGGAGTCTTAATGGTGGACGATCAATCCCACACTACTTATTGCTGTGTGGTCCACCTGACCAATGGTTGGATAAAACGTATACATCAAAGCGTGGGTCCCACCGTCCAGCCATCTAGACGGTGTGGATCACCACGTACATCATGGTTGAAACCCATAAAACATGTTGTCGTCCCCAGATGGACGATCTAGATATAATACAAGCCTCATGTTCATACTACTGAACTTGCTGACGCAATATAACAGCCATATAGCTGGTGGGCTGTTGGCCCACCAACAGATTGACGGTGTGGAATATCATACATACATCATGCAGGACCTACAAGCCTGCTGATGTCAACACAGCACCAGCGTGTAGCTGGGCCACGCAGTAACGAATGGTATGAGTAATACATCGTAGTGGGCCTCACGCGGATGGTGAGGATGAAGCGCATACACCAAGGTGGGGTCTCATGGAACTATTGGATGGTGTGGATGAAACACATACATCATGGAGGATCTCATGGATGCACGGCGTGGATGAAGCACGTACATCATGGAGTGCCCCCGTGTGGACAGCATGCACTAGGTGGGATTCCACCGTCGACTGATGGACGGTGGGAATATAAAACAAATACATTAGGTCCCACAGCTACTAGACGTCAGTCCAACAGCGTCCATTGATGGACGCATGGTAGAGATGAAACACATATCATGTGGGTCCACGTGGTGTGGCCCACCCACGATATATATATATATATATATATATATATATATATTATATATATATATATATATTATATCATCTCATATAATATAATATAATATATACATACCTTATATAATGTATACATACATACATGTGGGGTCCACGCGGGTGATCCTATCCGTCCATCAGTTGGCCACCTCATGGTGGGCCTCTAAGAAGCTTCAAATTAAGCTGATATTTATGGTTTTCCTTCATCCAGCCCTACCCGAAGATGGCAGCAAGGTGGACCCATATGGACAGCGGGTTGGCTCACTTAAATGGACGGCGCAAACGAAACTCATACACTCATCAAGTGGGCCATAAGATCAGGGAAAAAGGGAGAGAGAGAGAGAGAGAGAGCATGTGATGGAGGGACTCAGACACTATGGGCCCTCCCTTCCATGCATTACAACATACATCAAGTGAGTCCCATTGCATGTGGGCCCACCAATCAAAATCAATGGTGGAGATCCCTTCTCCACCAAAATGCAAGGTCTATATGACCCTTTTCATACAGGAAATTAAACATTATGATGGGGTCCATGGAGAATGGCCCCATCATGGGATGGATATATGAACCGTGGTGGGCCATCGGCCACACATAGGGTCCAAAGTGAGATCCATACTATCAATTGGTAGGCCCTACTTGGCCCATCATCATAACATAAAATATGAGCCTATAAAACACCCACTGTTGGATCTTCTTGGTCTGATGGAATGCCAAACTCCTTGGCTCTCTCTTTGATGGAGGTTGATGAAGGTTGAAGGGTTGAGATGGGAGATGAGAGGGGTAGGAAGTGGGCCACACACAAAGCTCTCCCACTTCTTGAGAATGCTTAGACGTCCACCTCTCTTGGTTGCTTGGGAGAATGGGTGGGGAATGAGAGAGGGAGAGGTTGTAAGAGAGGTGATGGGTGTGAGTGATGGATGTGAGTGGTGGATGTACTTGACTTAAGAGTTGACTTAGGTAGGTTGCTTGTCTTAGGGAGAAAGCAAGCATAGGCTAGGGATGGAATGTGTACTTGACTTGACTTGATTGATTCATGTGATGGGTTGTAGAGATTCTCTCGGGATTGTAAATGTGTGGCGGTTCTTCGAGATAAATGTAGGCCCATAACTCCTAGCCTGGGTATCGCATCGGTGCACAAGATGCGGCGTTGGAACCGCGGTGACGGCGCAGTTGCAATGGTACAAGTCTCGGGTCGAGCTGACTAAGATCTATGGGATGCGATTTATGGTCGCGTGCCAACGCCGATTACAGGTTGTGGTTAGCTGAAATTTAACAGGGAGGATCGCGGGAGTCTTTGGAACCATACGGACTAGGATATGGGTCTTACAGGTCTCCCCTCCTAATAAAAATTTTCATCCTCAAAATTTACACTATCAACGCAACTAAGCATAGCTGATAGAATGAGAGAAATCATGGCATCATATATAATCAGAGACTATAAAATACAATCAATCATAAAAAAGATGGGGATAACGCTTGCGAATCTCAGCCTCACGCTCCTAAGACACCTTGTCTACGCTAGATGACCCCACTGCAGCTTCATCAAGGGGATAACCTTGGTCCAGAGGACCTGATCCTTTCGATCAAGGATACAAACTAACTGTTCAATGTAAGAAGCATCCTCACGAAGCTCCAATGGCTACCAATCAATAAAAGGAATGATGTCTGTGAGACCTGTATCCTAGCCTGTACCATTTCATAGGCTTCTGCAATCCTCCCGGTTGAATTCCGGTGACCCGCGATCTATAACCGGTGTTTGTGCATGATCTTGAGTCGTATCCCGATTTCAGAGTTGGCTCGACCCGAGACTTGTATCCTTGCGACCACGTCATCACCGCGGTTTTGATGTCTCGTCTCGTGCATTGAAGTGATACTTAGGCCAGGAGATGTGAACCCGCGTTCAGTTCGAGAAAAACGTCGGGCATTTGCAAACCCAAGAGAACATGTCCCATTAATCAATCACACCACATCCCATCATGTCAAGTACAAAAGCAACCCCAAAGTCAACTCTCTCTCTCTCTTACAACCCATACCTAGTCAAGTACACCCATCACTCACTCACCCATCACTCCATCCATCACTCACCATCCCTCTCTCTTCTTACATCACCTCTCACTCTCATCTCTCTCTCATTTCCTCCCAAGCAACCGTCCAAGCTCCACGAGAGAGCTTTGTGTGGCCCACTTCCTATCTCCCATCTCCACCATCCAAGCTTCATCTCAACCCTTAAACCTTGTTCCTTTGGAGCTAAAGATGAGGATAAGTCCAAGAAGATCAAAGGTGGGTGATTTTATGAATTGATTTTATTATTTGAGGGCCCACTTGTTGTGGGACCCATCTTGATGTATGATTTGTACCAAAGAGGGGCCCATAGTGGTGGGGTCCCTCCGCTACTCTGATCTCTCTCTCTCTCTCTCTCTTTTGTGATGACCGTGTGGCCCACCTGATATATGTGTTTCATCCAGCCGCCGTCCTAATTTATGTGTTACATCCACACCATCCATTTCTAGACGGTGCTGTGTAGGGGCCACCATGATGTATGGGTCTTACCCACACCATCCAGTAGATAGGCCCATTGTGATGTATGTCTTCCATCCACACTGTCCAATGCTATGGATGGTGCTGGACATCGTGTGTAAGTGCTGCCTTGCCCCACCTTGATGTATTCTTTTCATCCACACCGTCCAGACAATCTGGACGGTGCTGGACTATTGGACAGTGCTGTGTGGGCCACCCTGATGATGGATGTGTTATTTCATGCCATCCATCTGACAGTTATATGGGGCGCACCGTGATGTATTTGTGATCTACACCATCCATCTACCAAGTAAACCACACTTCAAAAAGCAGCAGGAGATTGAACGTCTACCATTGATACCCTTTTTGGGTCACAGAAGTTCTGGATCTATATGAAATATGTTTTTCCCCTTAATTCAGGTCTTTGTGACCTTATCAATAGATTGGATGAAAATAAATGTTATGATGGGTCCCATGTGGGACCCACCTATGAAGAAGATTAGTTGGTGTACGCATACACTAGCTATATAGCTGTTGTACTGATGTAAGCAGGTTTTGTGGGTCCCACCTTGACTGTATGGGTTTCATCCACACCATCCACCCATCTGGACGAGGCCCCACATGATGCCTGTGTTTTATCAACACCGTCCATGTATGTGGACCACACCTATATACCTGCTGTATTTAACGTTAACAAGTGTTGTGGGGCTAGGCATGGTGTATATTTTGATCCACACCATCCAGAATGTCTGGACGGTGCTAGACCACCTTTCAACGGTGCTGTGGACCCCACCTCGATGTATGTTTCATATCCACACCATCCAGATTGTTTGGATAGTGCTGGACAATGTCTGGCAGGTGTTGATTTACATGGACAATGTTTGGATGGTGCTGGACAATGTTTGGACAGTGCTGGACAATGTTTGGATAGTGCTTATTTACATGTCCAATGTTTGGACAGTGCTGATTTACATGGGCAATGTTTGGACAGTGCTGATCATCATTAATGAGCCATGTGCCCCATAAAATGATAGTGTATAGTGATACACATGTTACACCTGCAACTATTGAAATGATTTTTAGTGTAATCCAAGCTCTCACTTGAGGCACATTCGTTGTGTATGCAGGGCCCACCTGTTATGTATATTAGGCCCATGTGATGGGTGAAAGTGCCCTAGTTTGTTAATTAACATGAGTGTTGAGTCAACTAAACAGAGAAGCTCTATAGGAAGATCAATCATCTATCTGCCTCAACCGAATGTGCGCCCGAACTCGCCACAGGTAAATCTAAGCCTCACATCCCATGTCCCAAAACACCGGTTCGTAAAACCCTGAAAAATTAATTAGAATACCATAGGATTTTTGAGTTAGAAAACTTTTCAAAATATCAGAAAATCTCTAAGTTTTCTACCTCTGTCGATTTATTAATAGACTTTGATATAATCGAGAAGTGATGTCGATGTCCTTGATGATCAATCGATATTATCGAAATGAGGACCAAAGATGTCCAGCAACCACATATTCATCTGAACGGAATTATCGATGTATCGATACACCTATCGATATCATCGATACTTGAAACTTGAGTCTAGCGAAGTTGACTCGATAAAATCGACAGCAGAGTGTATGTGTCCCTGTTTTTTTAAAGAAAATCATATAGACCCTCGATATATCAAAGTACTCCTCAATATCCTCAGAATTCAAATACCGATGATATCGGAAGGCCTTCGATGATATCGGTCTTGGACACAGTTTTCCCAGTAACATTTTTTTAGGTGGTTTTTATCTTGGATCGAGGGTCACTCGATAGAATCGATATTCAAATATCGATGATATCGAGGCCGGATCGATGACATCGAGAAAGGACATAAACTGTCCAACAAGCTCACTAATAAAATCTTTAAATTTATTAATGCATCAACACGACCTTCGATATCATCGACATTCAAATTCTGATGATATCGAGTGTACCTCGATCATATCTGTTGACCTGAAATATTTCAAAACAAGTCTCTCTCATTTTTTAAATATTGAGGAATCGAACCTCGTATCGATACTATGGTAGTTCGAAATTCAATGATATCGATTCCTGTCTCGATTTCCTCGACCAGTTGGCAAAAGGTTTCAAAAGCGTATGACATTGAGTTCATATCATCGAGCGGCCAGTCGATGCAATTGAGAGTATACGCTCAATGATATTGACCCTGCTCGATGATATCAAACTCTGTCATAAATGTGACCGTTTTATATCTGTTGGAACTTTTTGCCTATATATCGAGAACTTGTCTTTAGTTGCTGGTAGATAAAGAAGAGAGTGCTTTTGAGTGTTTAACCTTAGATCATTTATCCAAAGCCCTTTCTCTTAAGGGATTTCATCCTCCAATCCACCCTCATCATTGATATTCAATAGAGTGGATTGGGGAATGAACTTCCACATTCAAGGATCCTCCAGCTACCACCTTAATAGCAAATCATTAAGCTGGGATGCCTTGAATGCATAAATGATTGGGATCGCTCTATCTTTCTTATAGGAAAACATTTAGAAGAGTAGGATTCCATCATAGCCTTGACCCAACCCGTCGCCATGCATTGGTACATCTTCTGAGTTACGGTTCAAGGAAGTAGAAGACTCTTCATCAACAAAGGAGGAGATCTTCAACAATGAGCTAAAAGGGACTACATCTACTTATCTGTAAGTTATTAGAGTCCAGAGGACCCTTGTGATCATTCCTTTATAGGATTGGGTCTAAGGTGTTTCTCACCCCTTGCAAGTCCTCCAGGAGGCCTCCGGTGGGAGTGTACGTGGTGGGTGCGTTGTGTTGACCCTTGCTCTATGGAAAGCATAAATAGTTAGGGTCTTATGGAAGATCCTTGGCCAATGTACCTAAAAGTGGGTGCATTGTGTTGACCCTTGCTCGTGAGAGCATAAATAGTCAGCCTAGGTGTAGGTTGTAAAGGTTAAAGGTGAACCTGATTTAAAACCTTGGGTTTGGGGTGAACCATGTGAAACCTCCTTAGTGAAATCTGATACACTCAAGGGTTGAGTGCGGTTACCGGGAGCGGAGTAGACAAGTAGTCGAACCACTATAAAAATGACTGTGTTTGAGATTGTTATTGTCTTTCATTTGTTTATGTGATTTCCTTAAATACTTTCATATCTGATTATCTGAGATCACACCTCACACACACGCACAGTCATATCCATCACACTCTAGTTTGCATATTGTTCATTTCTTAAATAGTTTGTGATTCGATCTTCTACCGGGCTTGGAAGCCAGTAGAGTTACTCTTGTGTAATCCTAATATATGCTTGTTACAAGGATTAGAGTATAGGATTTTAAAATTGTTATAAAATTATTAAAAAGTCCTATTCACCCCCCTCCAAGACATATTGGCATATTCCTACTTCAACTAAAGCGGTCTTCACCGCAATTTCAATGGGGCCCACCTTAGTGTATGTATTTTATATTCACACCATCCACCTTCGGACGATTCCACATGGGGCCTACCATTGATGCATGTATTGTATATCTATGTCGTCTATTTGTGCGGCCCACCATGAGATGTGTGTTGCATGTACACGGTTCATCCACTTTTCTAGGCTCATTAGTGCTGCCTATTGATGTGGCCCACGTAATGATTATTGGCCCATTGGTGCAGCCCATATGTTGTGACCCACTTAATGTATATTGACCCATTGGTGTGACCCATATGATGCGGCCCACTTGATGTATATTGGCCCATTAGTGCGGACCATGTGATGTGGCCCATTTGATGTATATGAGATTCATGTATTGTGGCCCATTTGATATATGTGAGGCCCATATGACGAGGCTGGATGTGATGTATTTATGGCCCATGTGCCGAGGCCCATTGTGATGTATATGCGGCCCGTGAGCGAGGCCCGATGTGATGTATTTGTGGCCCATGTGATGAGGTCCATTGTGATGTATATGCGGCCTACGAGTGAGGCCCGATGTGATGTATTTATGGCCCATGTGCCGAGGCCCAATGTGATGTATAAGCAGCCCATGAGTGAGGCCCATGGTGATGTATATTAGGTCCTTGTGTGAGGCCATGGGCCCACGATACATTTGGCTCTATGTGGGCCACTCCTTGGGAACAATGATGGTTAAATGTCCACATTGATGGGCGATGATGATTAAATGTCCACATTGTTGTGAATGCTTCTTATCTAGCTCCTAGATTTATCAAATTTTGTAGTGCCAACTTGGTAGCTATATCTTATGTAGCTCAACTTTATATCATCCTTACCTACATTCAAGTACAAGAACAAGAGATTCTTCATCAAGAACTTCAAGTACAAGAATATTCAAGTACAACATCAAGTGGTAGATCAAGTTTTCAAGCTTCAACTATATCAAGACAATGTGATTTACTTAAGAACTCAAGCTCAAGTAATCTTCTCAAGTTTAAGCTCATATACTTAAAAGTTGAAACTCAAAGTCACAAGGTCATTACTTCAAGCTCATATAATGACAAGCTTCAAGTACTTCAAGATAAACTATCAACTAAAGCGAACGATGTTTCAATGTTCAATTTTCACCTATAAGATATGAATGACCTTAGATTGACCATATGTTAGGTCATATTGATTACATTCTTAACTTGGGTCATTATATAATTTTATAGGCTTTTTCTCGACTAGTCCTAGCTTATGTTCGAATAATCTAAGTACTGGCTCGACTAGTCTAAGAATTTTCTTGACTAGTCCAAAGTTTGTTGTAGATTTTCAGAATTTCTGCTAGACCCTCGACCAGTCCTGGAGACTGATCGACCAATTGAGTGAACAATGCTCGACCAGTTGAGCAGGCTCAACTCAAAGTCTAGCAACCTTTCTGGGTCCCACTCGACCAGTCGAGCAGGCCACTCGACCAGTCGAGCTAGCTACTCGACCAGTCGAGGATCAATCTTATCTTATCGCGCTAGAAATGTTGAATTCTTATTTATCCTTCAACCAGTCGAGCTAACCACTGGGCCAGTCAAGTGAACATTTTTTTACCTATAAATAAAGCATGAATTTCAGAGTTTGGTAAGTCATTCAAGCAAAATCAAGACACCACTCTAAGAGATAAGTGTGATATTCTTAAGCTATATTGTGCTCGTTTAATATTCTTTTTTAATTAGCTTTTTATATTTGATTTTGAGTTCTCTATTCCAATCTTATTTGAAGAAGGGATTTAAGTTTTTCCCCTTTCTTGAGATCAAAATCAAATTAAGCTAGCCCAAGGTGATTTAATCTAAAAATCATTTAGAACCCTTTCATAAGTGAGTTTGGACATTGAACATCTACTTCGAATTGGTTCTACCGGGCTTCATCAAAGGAGAATATCCAGATAAGTATATTTACATTTTTTGTAAATCTCTTTTTGGTTTTTGAGGTTGTGCCAGGAAAAATCTCTTTTTGGTTTGTCTGAGGTGATCCAGAAAATCTCAGAGTGTGGGGTTTTTGAATTGTGTAAGCCCACTTGAAAGACAATTGTGAAGGTTTTAGGTGAACCTTGAAAAACCTATTTCATGGTGAAAGCCAATATCCCAAGGGTGAGGATATTAGGAGTAGAGTAGTTGTGCGGCTGTTTGTAACAGTTGGTGTACACACAACTGAACCATTATAATATCTGGTGTTGTGGTGGTTGGTTGGTTGATTGTGGCTTTGTGTGAATGTTATAATTTCTCTTTAAGCCTTTGTGTGAATGTTGTATATTGTTTTAGGCAATTGTGAGAATACTGTAATAGCTTAGTTTGTTTTCTTTGCTATTTTTATTTTCCTTTGTATTGGTTTGAGATTTCAATACACAGATCGTTCTAGAAATCAGGTTGTCCTAATATAAGCCATTAGTTTTTGGTGTAAGGTTTTCCTTAGAACAACATCTATATCAACCTCTCAATAGTTGTGTATTTGAGGTTGCTATTTATTTATGCTTTGTGGGATTGATATATGCTATCTTTATGTATTTCTTTCTAATTCCGCATTTAAATTTTAATTTGGCATAGTGCTATTCAACCCCCCCCTCCTTTAGGACTCTTAGCTCGGCCTTTTCAAGTGGTATCAAAGCCTAATAGCTCATTTTATCTTTGTTATTTGGATTAAATTCTTGAGCTAATCGATCTGAGCTTTTTAAGATGTTAAATTTTGATAGCCTCTCAATCACTAGGGCTCCACCATTTGATGGCTCCAATTATGCCTATTGGAAAGCCAGAATGAGGATTTTTTTTTTTTAAATCCATGGATGAGAGCATGTGGCAAGCCACAGTGATCAATTGGACCCCTCCTACCACTGAAGTGACTGGTATTGATGGATCTGTAACTGTAAAAGTTTTACCTTATTTTACTTGGACCAATCTTCAGAAAAGTGAGAGTAGTGCCAATGCAAAGGCTCTAAATGTTATTACTTGCGCATTATCAGCGAATGAATCCAAGAGAATTATATCTTCTGATACTGCAAAGCAAGCCTGTGATATTTTGGAAATGACACATGAGGGTACAACAATTGTCAAGAAATCTAAAGACTAAATCCTCACAACCAAATTTAAGGAAATACGTATGGAAGAAAGTGAAACTGTCATGGACTTCTATACAAGATTAAATGATATTGTCAACTCTATCTGGGGTCTTGGTGATAGGATCTCAGAAAGTAAAGTCTGTGCAAAGATACTGCACTCATTACCTGAACGGTTCAATTTAAAAGTGACCGCGATCCAGGAACTTCGTGATACAGATAATATGAGGGTAGAAGAGTTAGTTGGTCTCTTCAAACCTATGAATTAAATTTTAATGCACCCAAAGGTTAGTCAATCGCCATCAAGTCTTTTAAAATTATTTCTCATGAAAATAGTAATGATTCTGATTTAGAAACTTCCAAAGATGATATGACTTTTTTAGTTAAAAATTTTTATAAGATTTTTAAAAGTAAAAAGAGGGTTGATTTATAAAAACCTATTGAAAAGAAAAAACCTAGATCTAAAAATTGAAAATCTTTAAAAAATAGTCAATGCTACAGTTGCCATGAATATGGGCATCTAGCAAACAAATGTCCTAAGAAGGACAAGTCTAAAAAGAAAGGTATGTTGGTTACATGGGATGATTCTTCTTGCTCTGAAGTCTCTTTGAGTCAGAAGATTCATAAACCGAGTCGGCTAATGATGTTAAAGCCCTAATGACTCTAGCCAAGTTCACTTTCTCAGATAATGATGATTCAACCAGTGAAGAAAATCTGAATAGTGACAATGAAAATGAAGAAGACATTTAAGATGCTTATGATGCCCTATATAGGGAAAGTTGTAAAATTGCTGTAAAATTAAAACTTTAGAAAGAAAAGTTTTTAAAACTAAAAGAGAATTTTGATAATCTAGTCTTAGAAAAATCACATTTTTTAAATTTCTTTGAAAAAACTAAGTGCGACTTAGATTTCAAAACATACCAAGTTGAAAAATAAAAATCTGAAAATGAAAAGCTAAAACTAGAAGTCTCTTCACTTTTGAGTTTTAAGGACACATGGAGGTATGCCCAAGGTGATCCTAAATTATAAAAACTTTTATCTGGATCTAGAAAATGAGGCGATCGATCTGAATTGGGCTACGATAAAAGTATTCCTCCCAAATATAAGAATTCTCACTTAAATTTGCTAAAGGGGAGTGTTCAAACCAAAAGGGAAAAGTCTGAATCAAAATAATTCTAAAAATTCTAAAACTTTTCAGACTTTTAAACCTAAAAGCAATCATATCAACTATAAAAATTAGAATCGTAACCCTTTGGCTGAAAAAATTGTTGACTAACTTAAGGAGCTCTTAAAATCTAAGTCAGTGGGTAGTACTTATAACAACTACAAACATAAGAAGACCAACTATACTCCTAAACCCAAAACAATAATGAAATGGGTCCCTAAGGTTACTTATTTGGTTACCCACACTGCTTTCAAAGCTTCGAACCATTCAAAGTGGTACGTAGATAGTGGTTGCTTGAAAAGGCTGAGCTATATGTCCTAGATGGGGGTGAATAGGACTATACCAAATTAAAATGATAACAACGAAATTTATATAATTAAAGGAAAGATAGCACTATAAACAATCCACAATATGGAAATGAAAAGCAACCTCAAAATTCTAGTATTGAGAGATTGATACAAATGTTATTCTAAGGACAACCTTACACCATAAAAACCAAGGGTTTATGGCAGGACAACCTTACTAGAACAATTTGTGTATCAAAAACTCAAACTGAAGATGAATAAAAAGGAAATAGTAAGAAAGGAAATCTAAGCTATTACAACATTCCCCACAATGCTGAATTGTAAAGATTACAACATTCACATTCAGAAATACATCCCACAATCTTGAATGATAAAAGATATAGAAAATAAACCACACATCCACAAAACATAAAGAATTATAGTGGTTTGCCTGTGTGTACACCAACTGTTAAACAACAGCCACACAGCTACTCCACTCCTAATATCCTCACATAGTGGATATTAGCGTTCACTATGAAAATAGGTTTTTCCAGGTTCACCTAAAACCCTCACAATTGTGTCTTTCAAGTGGGCTTACACAATTCAAAAAAGCCTACACTCTGAGTACTCTTGATCTCCTCAGATAACCAAAAGAATGAGATTTTTCTAGCTTAATCTCAAAAGAAACCAAAACAATGGAAATTACAATAATGTAAAATACCTGGATATTCTCCTTTTGTTGCAGCCTGGAAGAACCAATTCGGAGTAGAAGTTCGAATATAGAAGTTCAATGTCCACACTCACTTATGAAATGGTTCTAGGTTCTAAATTGATTTTAAATTAAATTAAGTTGGGCTAGCTCTATTCGATTTTTATTTCAAGAAGTGGGAATACTTCAATCCCTCTTTCAAATCAAATTGAAATATAGAATACAAAATCAAATATAAAAAGCTAATAAAAGAGAATATTAAATATGCACAATATAGCTTAAGAAGTTTATAAACTTATCTCTCATAGTGATGCCTTGATTATACTTGAATTGAATGAAATACTCTGAAAATCATGCTTTATTTATAGGTGAAGAAATCACGTTCACGACTAGTCCTATGTACACCACGACTGGTCGTAAGACCAACGAATTTTTGAAATTTTGAGCACGATAAGATAAAGTCGTTCCACGACTGGTCATAGGCCATCCATGACTAGTCGTGGGACCTCCACGACTGGTCGTGTGGAACCAAAAATAGTTGCTGGAATTTGAGTCGTAGTTACAGGACTGGTCGTGAACAAGTCGTGCACTATTCACATGACCGGTCGAGTAATCTCTAGGACTGGTCATGGCTTAACAAAAAAATTTCAAAAATTTCCAACAAACTTAGGACTGGTCTTGGAATTTCTTGAACTGCTCGAGGCAGTGCTAGGACTAGTCGAATAGAGTTTATGACTAGTCGAAGAACAGTCCAAACACTTATAAAATGATTCAATTTAAATTCTATATTCAAAATGACCTACCCTAAGGTCAATCTAAGGTCTTTCATACCTTAACCATAACATATGAACATTGAACCTTCTTTTCTTCAGATGATAGATGATCTTTGAAGTTTATGAAGCTTGAGATCTCGACACATGATGAAGCTTGTACTTGAGATCTTTTGAAGCTTGAATTTGTAGTACATGAGTTGTACTTCACCTTAAGTCTTAATTATGAATAGTTGACTTGTCTTTTGATGTCGCTTTAAAACATTGAACTTTGAAGCTTAAAGGAGTGCACAATGTACTTGATCTTGCATCTCTTGAAGTAGATCTTTGTTCTTGACTTGAAGCATTGTCCTTGTACATGAGATGCATTGCCTTGAACAGATATATCAATGTGCTACGCAAGACACAGATTGTGGTTTTGGCACTATAAAATTTGACAATCAAAGGAACAAGAAACCATAACACTTACATTGCTCCAAACATATGACAGGTGACAAATGTCTGTTCACCAGTCTTAAAGACATGACTGATGGTTCAGTCACATTCGGTGACGGTAGTAACTTCAAAATTGTTGGCCAAGGTACAGTTCAACTCTTTAACCTCCCTCTATTTGAGAATGTTTTATATGTAGAAGGTTTAAAACATAATCTATTAAGCATCTCTCAAATATGTGATAATAATCATAGTGTAAAATTTACCAACCAAGGGTGTGAGATTTTAAATAAGAATGGTTCTGTAATATTAACTGGTCATAGAACTTCTGAGAACTTGAAATGGCCAAGCTATATGTCCTAGAGGGGGGTGAATAAGACTATGCCAAATTTAAAATAAATACAGCAGAAATAAAGAAAGAGAGAGAGCCAAATAAATAAATCAATGCACAATGCTGAATGCAATCTCAAAATATTGATTGTTCTACGGACAACCATGCACCATAAAAATGGCAGGGCAACCTTACTAGAACAAATAGAGAAACTGAAGCTCAAACTAATAAAGAGATAGCAAGAGATAAATTGCAGAAATAAAAATCTAAACTATTACAACATTCTCCACTAATCTTGAAATAAAATGATTACAACATTCACATCCACATATACAACCCACAAATGAATAATTAAATATATGAAATATAAATCACACAACCACAAAACACAAGGGATTATAGTGGTTCGCCTGTGTGTACACCAACTGTTAATAAACAGTCACACAACTACTCCACTACTAATATCCTCACACAGGGGATATCAGCGTTCACTATCAAAGATAAGTTTTCCAGGTTCACCTAAAACCTTCACAATTGTGTCTTTCTTTGTGAGCTTACACAATTAAAAAATCCTTCTTCTGAGTTTTCCTGGCTCTCCTCAGATAACCAATACAATGAGATTTTTCTGGCAAATCCCAAAAGAAAACCAAATGAAAGTAAATTACATAAACGTAAAATACCTAAATTTCTCCTTCGTTGTAGCAACCCAGAAGAACCAAGTCGGAGTAGAGATTTGAATGTCAAAGTTCAATGTCCAATACTCACTTTATAATGGTTCTAGGTTCTAATAGATTTTAGATTAAACCAAATGGGGCTAGCTCTAATTGATTTTGATTCTAGAAAAAGGAAAAATGAAACTTCCTCTTTTTTTAGATCAGATTGGAATACAAGAAACAAAATCAATTTTAAAAGCTAAAGAAAGAGAATATTAAATATGCACACTTAGCTTAAATGGATCACAGACTTATCTCTCAGAAGGCCGAATTAAATTAGCTTGAATTTTCTATTTTATTCTAAGATTCGAGCTCTATTTATAGGTGAGCAAATCACATCTTCGACTGGTCTAAAGATCTCTACGACTGGTCGTAGAACCAACAGATATTTAAAAATTCAGGCGCGATAAGATCTCGTGGTTTCACGACTGGTCGTAGGTGGTCTACGACTGGTCGTAGGTCTCCTTTGACTGGTCGTAGGTTGCTCATGACTAGTCGAAGCTAGTCAAATTTCAACACTATACTTTGAGTCATAGGACTACAACTGGTTGAAGAAATAGTCGACACTGTTCATACGACTAGTCGAACAGTCCCTAAGACTAGTCGAAGCCTAACAGAAAATTTCTAAATTTCGCAACAAACTTACGACTGATATAGGAAATTCTTAGACAGGTCAAAGTAGTGCTAAGACTAGTCGAATAAAGTCCAGGACTAGTCTTAGAATAGACTAAACTCACTTATATAAAACATATGAATTATGTATCCAAAATGGCCTACTCTAAAGATCAACCTAAGGTCAGTCATACCTCAATAGTGAAGTAAGGACATTAAAACTTAGAGACGACTACCTTTGAAGGTAATGAAGCTTGAAGTCTTGATGTAGCTCAAATCTGATAAAATGGGAAATATAATTAGAAATAAAGTTAGACTGATTATACAAGGATACACTCAAATAGAAGGAATCGATTATGATGAAACCTTTGCACCAGTAGCTCGCCTTGAATCCATCAGATTGTTTATATCAATAATATGTTTTTAAAAAAATTAAAGATATATCAAATGGATGTTAAAAGTGCATTTTTAAACCGTGATTTACATAAAGAGATATATGTTAAACAACCTAAGGGTTTGAAGACCCTAAACTCTCTGATCATGTATATCATCTTAAAAAGGCACTTTATGGTTTAAAATAAGTTCCCGAAGCATGGTATGAGAAATTGACTAAGTTCTTACTCAATCACAACTTTATCATGGGTAGCGTTGATAAAACTTTATTTGTTAAAAAGTATAATGAACACATACTAATAGTACAGATCTACGTTGATGATATTATCTATGGTTCTACAAGTACTAACCTTTCCATTGAGTTTGCAGCGCTTATGAAATTTAAGTTCAAAACGAGTATGGTTGGAGAATTGAATTACTTTCTAAGTTTACAAGTAAAACAACAGGAAGATGGTATTTTTATTTCTCAAACAAAATATGCTTTGAATTTGGTAAAGAAATTTAGTTTCGAGAACGGTAAAAAGTTGATACTCCTATGAGTACAACTCTCAAACTTTCAAAGAATGAAACAGGTAAAAGTATAAACTCTCGCTTATATTGAAGCATGATTGATAGTATCTTATACTTAACTACTAGTAGACCAGATATTGTTTTCAGTTTAGGAATTTGTGCTAGATATCATTCTAATCCAAAAAAAATCTCATCTTATTACTGTTAAATGTATAGTCAGATATGTAGCTAGCACGGCTAATTTTGGTATGTGGTATCTGCATGATACAAATGTACAACTGCCGGATATACCGATGCCGATTGGGTAGGAAATATTGATGATAGAAAATCTACCAGTAGTGGATGCTTCTATGTTGGAAATTGTTTTGTTTCCTGACACAGCAAGAAACATAGTTATGTATCTTTATCTACAGCTAAAGCAGAATACATTGCAGCTGGTAATGCCTGTATCTAGCTAGTTTAGATGAAAAGAATGTTGACTGATTATGAAATTTTGCAAGATACAATGATCTTGTATTGTGATAACTCTAGGGCAATTAATATTTCAAAGAATCTTATTCAACATTCTCGCACGAAACATATAGAAATTAGATATCATTATATTCAAGAATTAGTTAAGGATAAAAGCATTTCATTATAATATATCCAGACTGAAAATCAGCTTGCTGACATTATGACTAAATCGCTTGACAGGAATAGATATTTCAAATTAAAACATGATATTGGTATGTGTATTTCTATTTAATTACAATCATGATTACATATTTATTATTGTGTTTGCATATAAATAAAATTTGTAAAACGTTTTTAAAAAATAATAAATACAAATGAAAAATTTTAAATTGCTCGACGGGTCGAGTACATGCTCAACCAGTCGACCACTCGATGGGTCGAGGATAGTGTTTGACGGGTCGAGGACTGCGGGCTAACTTATTAAAAGAGGGAAAAACCCATTTTTTCACCTCATTTCTCTCATCTTCCTCGACGAGTCGTGGCTCCATTCCAAAACCCATATTCATAATGTCCATGTAGGTGCTTTATTTTTTATTTCCTTCAGTTAGGGTTAGAACCTTAAAGGGTCCCAAAGAAGACCCGGAGGATGTTAGGAATCTTCGCAATCGAGAAATCATCATAGAAAGGACGATTAATGTTAATCATATAGTTGCATTTCAGCTTCTTCCTATCCTTACCTCTGTTAGTTGGGAAAATATTTTAAATTGGGATGAAACGACATACCACTATAAGACCCATATCCTAGTCCGTACCGTTCCGTAGACTCTCACGATCCTCCCCGTCAAATTTCGGCAACTCACAACCTGTAATCGGCGTTTGTGCGCGACCCTAAATCGCATCCTTTAGATCTAAGTCAGCTCGACCCGAGACTTATACTATTGCAACTGTGTCGTTACCGAGGTTCCAACATCGCGTCTTATGCACCGATGCGATACCCAGGCCAGGAGTTGTGGGCTAAGGTTTATCTCGAATAAACGCCGTACATTTATAATCCCGAGAGAATCTCTACAACCCATCCCATCAATCAATCAAGTCAAGTCAATTACACATCCCATCCTTAGCCCATGCTTTCTTTCTCCCCAAGACAAGCAACCTACTTAAGTCAACTCTCAAGTCAAGTACATCCATCACTCACATCCATCACTCGTACCCATCACCTGTCTTACAACCTCTCTCTCTCTCTCT
Organism: Magnolia sinica; assembly: GCF_029962835.1. Lineage (NCBI taxonomy): Eukaryota > Viridiplantae > Streptophyta > Magnoliopsida > Magnoliales > Magnoliaceae > Magnolia > Magnolia sinica. The sequence continues at coordinate 49,686,836 of NC_080573.1, read as the reverse complement.
CACATTCTCCACCCATTCTCCTAAGCAACCGAGAGAGGTGGACATCCAAGCATTCCCAAGGAGTGAGAGAGTTTTGTGTGTGGCCCACTTCCTACCCCTCTCATCTCCCATCTCAACCCTCCAACCTTCATCAACCTCCATCAAAGAGAGAGCCAAGGAGTTTGACATTCCATCAGACCAAGAAGATCCAATGGTGGGTGTTTTATAGGCTCATATTTTATGTTTTTATGATGGGCCAAGTGGGGCCTACTGATTGATGGTACGAATGTCACTTTGGACCCTAGGTGTGGCCAATGACCCATCATGATTCATATATTCATCCCATGATGTGGCCATTCTCAATGGACCCCATCATGATGTTTAATTTCCTTATATGAAAAGGGTCATCTAAACCTTGCATTTTAGTTGAGAAGGGATCTCCACCGTTGATTTTGATTGGTGGGCCCACATGTAATAGGACCCACTTGATGTATGTTATAATGCATGGAAGGGAGGGCCCATAGAGTCAAGGTCCCTCCATCACACATCGTCTCTCTCTCTCTCACGTTATCTCTCTCTCTCTCTCTCTCTCTCTCTCTCTCTCTCTCTCTCTCCCTCTACCTCCCTCCCTCCCTTTTTCCCTGATTTTATGGCCCACTTGATGAGTGTATGAGTTTCGTCCACACCGTCCATTTAAGTGGGCCAACCCATTGTCTATATGGGTCCACCTTGCTATCATTTTTGGGTAGGGTTGGGTGAAGGAAAATCATAAATATCAGCTTAATTCGAAGCTGCAGCTAACTGATGGATGGAAAGGATCACTCGCGTGGACCCCATATGTATGTATGTATCCAACATCCAGGCCATCCATCCAGTGCACCTGGACGATGGAACAGGGTGTGATAATATATATATATATATATATATGTATATTGTGGGTGGGCCACACCACGTGTACCCACATGATATATGCGTTTCATCTCTACCGTCCATCCATCAATGGACGTTGTTGGACTGACGTCCAGCAGTTGTGGGACCCAATGTATTTGTTTTATATTCCCACCATCCATCAGTGGACGGTGGAATCCCACCTAGTGCGTGTTGTCCACACGTGGGCACTCCATGATGTATGTGCTTCACCCATGTTGTGCATCCGTGAAATCCTCCATGATGAATGTGTTTCATCCACACCATCCAGCAATCCGTGGGACCCCACCTTGGTGTATGCGCTTCATCCTCACCATCCGCGTGGGGCCCACTGCATGATATATGTATGATATTCCACATAGTCCATCTTCTGGTGGGCCAGCAGCCCACCAGCTATATGGCCGCTGTAATGCATAAGCAAGTTCAGTGGGTATGAACATGAGGTTTGTATTATATCCAGACCGTCCATCTGGGGACGACAACATATTCTGTGGGTTTTAACCATGATGTATGTGGTGATCCACACCATCGAGATGGCTGGACGGTGGGACCCACGCGTTGATGTATATGTTTTATCCAACCGTTGGTCAGGTGGACCACACCGTAATAATTGGTGTTGGATTGATCGGCCACCATTGAAACACCTTGGGAGCACAAAAGTTTTGGATCAAAATGATATTTTCTTTTTGTAACGCCCTAAAATTCGGGGGTCGAGCATAACTCAGCTCCCGAGTTCTAAAACATCACTTATGCAACATATTTAATGATGGATGTATGTTGTCTGTATTAGTGCATAAAACATGGAATAGATTAAGCCAAAGCACAGATATAATTCAGGGATAAGTGAAGAAAGCAAGCGGAAGACTTATAGAAATATATGTGTACAAGTGCAAATCCCTGAAGACATATACATACCAGGTCGTTCTGACAAGTGTTACTATCAAAATTACAAGTATTAGATTACATCATTTAATTTCCCAAAAGAAATCCCAGCATCTCGCGCATCAGAACAGGGCTCACTAGAACCCGTCTGAAAACTGCATAAAAGAGAAAGCAGCCTCATCATCATCCATCTCCCGCTCTGCCTCAGAGGTTCGCTCAACATCTGCAACATCGGCAGCTAAGACAGAGTCTGGTGGGTGTTTAACACCGCCCCAGAACGTGGGAGTGAGTGATCAACTCAGTGGAACAATAAAGCACAGGTTAACATGTTATCAGTTCAATCAAGCAATAATGATAAAGCAGAACAATTAAACATGTCCTAAGTACTCTTGTTAATGCAAGGATGTATGCAGAATGATGCGTGCCCTCATGCGTACACCCTCAGCGTCTTCATCTTACGTTACGCATGACACCACCTCAAAGTGCGCCACGTCTACAAAGCACATGCAAATGCGGTGCATGAACATGATTACCAAGTTGTTATTAGTCCTTTTCATACAGCAGGATTGGGAAGCTAAGATACCTTCCTCATATCACCATCCAAACAGTGATCCATTCTAGGGTCGTCAGTCCTAGATATCTCATACGATCATATAGTTTGAGGTCGTTGCAAAGGGCTCGTCACCAATCAATGCATGCCTATCATACCATCGTTACTACACTAAGGCTCGTCACCTCGATGCGGTATCCAGGTATGCTCGAGGTCACTACAAAGGGCTCGTCACCAATCAATGTAGACCGACAACATGAATATAGTGTCCCATACCACCATAATCGGCTCACGAGTTTAGTTGCTCACTGGTCACTACGGGGAGGTTCGTCACCCCAGCGTAGGCCGACAGCTCGACCATGGTGTCCCATACCACCATGTCTGGCTCATGAGTCTTAGCGGATCAAGGTACCATGGTTAATAGGATTTCATTGGTAAGTTCGGTACCCTAGATTCAAGCAGTAGCGTCCATACATGGTGAACATACATCGAACAATCGGGTTACTTGACGAACTCGACTAGCATGAGCGCACGTTGGGTTGAACGACATAGAGTGCGCAAACACTCCGCGTGGCTAAACCACTGCCGACAACTCTAATACGACTCGGGTTCGTCTAATCACATCCTACGTGGCGAAAGCAATCTCAGCCACGAACTTATGGTCGATTACCGATTTCCTGGACTAATGCATAGTCCCACACACATTACACTACAACAGATATTCGTATTGAATGTAGAACAGTAATGGAGCAACAACTCAAATCATGTGGTACACAAGCATTTGAAGAATATCAACTTAACATGAATGTAAGCATAAGTAATACTTGAATTTAAACAACAAGGAATGTAACTTGCAAGAAGGAAATCATACACACTAGTGGGAGTTGAGAATCGCTTCTCAACGCCCATACTAGGTTGAAATATCACACTTTAGATCATTCAGACATTTCTACAAACACTTAGAATATATAATACAACATACATGACGTATGTTGAAATACAAGCATTTGGACAATTCCTTTTACCAAGGAGTTGCCGCACATACAATTAGCATACATACATGACAAATAATCATGGCAAACATATGTTCATAATTTATACATATACGGTACTTTATACATACACATAGAATACACAAATCTCAATATAACACATGCATATCAGGAACGCAACATAAACATAACATTTGGCATGTGAAATCTCATCCATAATAAGAATAAATCATTAACTGGCATTGAAAGCCTTGAAAACCATAACCTATACACTTAAAGTCCGCACCTTAAGCCAGAAAAGAACACCGAACTGATTTCAGACGATATGTCTTCGTCAATGGCGACAAGATAACCTAAAGCAAGAATAGAAATGAGATACAACAACACCAAGACTATTCTAAGCTCTAACACAGATTAAGGTTAGGTTAACTTACCCAAAGATAAACTCAGAATCGTCAGAATAATGATTCAAAGTGAAGGTTCAAGGATGTAGAAGAACAGGAAAGAATCTAAGATGATTCACCAACTTCTCTCTCACTTTCTCTCTCTTTTCCTTTCTCTTTCTTAGCTAGGGTTAGGAAATTCGTATGGAAAAGAGAGCTAGGGTTTCAAGGTCTATAAATAGGCCTAACATTGATGAAAATAACCCCAGGGCCAAGGTATACTTAGGGTATAACCAAAACCAGCCTCTCACGATCCAACGAAGCACTTCTGGTGGGCCTATTACCACGAAAGGTCGGACTTAAGCTCACTGACCATGGATCTAGGTCAAGCTGAGTTTTCATACTGACCGGATCATTAGATCAGCCGTGGCGGACCACACTCAAATCAACGGTCACTGAATCTCGATCAGGTCCACAAGCACAAGGACATGCCTAGGCCACCTTCCCTGATCAGAGGGTGAAATTGGGTCAGAATCCAACGGTCAGATAGCTTAAAATCATCGCACAAGCGACACGACTCAGATTTCATAAAATCTTAATAAATTTCCAACCGTTCTCACACTCTTCACTTCGAACTCAATCAAATCGACCTAGAACATCACATGAACTTGATTTTTGAGGTGATGGTCAAGCCCAACATGGTGACCGCAACAGCCTGAGATCATCACTATCGGACTTTCAACGCGCGGTCCAGGTCCGATCCAGAACTTCCAAAAATTCCCAAGAACAACTGAATTTAGCGATGGATCCCAGATTTCAGAGTAACATAGCGCTAACTAATCTACAAGTTTTGAGTCATGCAGATACAATTTAAAGTGATTGATGCAGATTTCACAAGCAATCGAGTATAGCGCTAATTACCCCAAAAACAACTACTAAGGAAAGAATAGCACAAAATTTTCAGGGTCATTACACTTTTCCTCTTAAACCGGGTCTTTGTAACCGTATGGATAGCTTGGATGGAAAATAAACGCTATGGTGGGTCCTATGGGGTTTTAACGGTGGAGACCATTATCACCACTGCTATTTGTGGTATGGTCCAGATGATCTTTCAATCATTATGTCCATAATTATTTATGGTGCGGCCCATGTATTGCGGCTCATCCTGATGTACTTGAGGTCCAGTTGATGAGGCTCATTATGATGCTTATGCGAACCATGTATGAGGCCCAATGTGATGTATGTGGGGCCCATTGTGATTGTATGAGACCCACTGTGATGTATGTGTTATATATACGTTGTCTAACCATTTGAGGCCATGAACCCCGCCGACTTATGTAGGCCCACCTTGTATAAGTGTTGGGCCCACGCCGTCCATCCATCTCTTAGATATTTGGAGGGCCGAGGGCCCTGTTATGATTCTGATTTCGATTTCCAAATGGGCCACACCTTAGGAGCAATGGTGGTTAAAGGCCCACCATTGCTAATCTCCCTAAGCCCATTGTTAAGCCTACTTCCACCCTTACCTAGTGGGCTAACCCAAATCATTAGGCCCCCATCGATGATTGTATTACCGTCTTTCCTTATTGAGCTAACCCAAACTGTTGGGCCCCATTAATACCTTGAATAGGTTATGAAAGTCTAACATGGGTCGTACCATAAAGACTACTTTGTGCCTAATGGGGCGTATCGTTCTACTCCTACTCCTTGTATGTGACACACCAGTTAAGGCCGATCATCGCTTGCTATATCTAATAATCATGTTAACATACTTAGCCTAGTAGAGCACATTGAGAATATGCTTAGTATAACATCATGATACATGCCCATACACATCATTTATATGCCTGTTATGAGGAGTGTTTGATCATGGCATATGCCATTAGGCTGAGACATTTATGGGACTCCTTATGAGACGAAGTGCCTCACATGATCGCGCGCTACGCGCGGGAGTGATGCATGACTAGATGGTGTGACTCATGCATTTCGTATTCCACATGACATGATCATTGTATGCCCTAGCAACATCAGGGTCGTGGCCTCCACAGGTACATCGTGGATTGCCGGATTGGATACCGAAAATATTAGCTCTAGCACCGTGGGCATATAGGATGTCCTTAGGTGAAAGTCCCAAAATATTTTCAGTACCAAGAGATGCTCCAACATCTAGACCGAGTGGATACATGAGCGCACGAATGCCATGTACCAGTAGGCCGCTTCTCTCCCTATGTCGTGGTCGGTTGGAAGGGGGTGTGGCCTTATCCACTCGAGTGACGGGGTTGTAAGCTAGGCTGAGTTTGACTAGCTCACAAATGGGTCCATTATCGATGAGCTGGGTAGGTATTGGCAGACTACTAGTCAGGCAAATATTGTGGTCTCTTCCACTAGCTGGGCTGTGCGGTTAGGGAGGCGACTGCCTGTGTGGAGTGTACTAGACCCCGGTGATATCCCAGATAGGACCTGTACTGATATATGTACTTAATGAGGACTGGCATGCTTGTGTTGCATCTCACATATGATATTTGGCTACGTAGGCCTCGCATCGCATGGCCTTGGTATGGCCGATAGCATTCATGCCTTGTATCACATAGCCTTTGTACGGTTGATAGTATTCATGGACTTACCAGCATATTTTCACATTACTCTGATATTGCATACTTGGCACTTGCCTTGCACACACACTTACACCACCCTCTAAGCTTTTCGTAAGTTTATGCTCGACCTTTGGGTGCAAGTGACATTGGATCGCAGCAGTACTGAGGCAGGAGCATGTAACTGAGCTTTTGAAGTTTCGATATCTATATTCGTATTTCCCTTTCTGCATTGTACTCAAAGTTTTTGATATAATGGATATGTGGCGATGTTGTTTTGTGACTTGGTTATGCTTGTGGTTATGCTCCATTACAAAAAAAAATCATATTGAAAATCCTCTTTGTAGGATCCCAGGATCGAAATCTGGAATATGGGTGCCTGGAGCCGAGAATGGGGCACTACGGATGCTGTCGCCGCCGGATTCGACGATTGAGAATTCTGTGAGCTCGGTTTCCGAGTTTGGGGTGTGACAGAAGTTGGTATCAGAGCATAACTCGGGAATACCTTAGGATCACATTATATATCTGCTATGAACTTAGAATGAATAAATCCTGAGTCTGAATAACTTAGCAATTTTCTAACTTAAACCCTTAACATGTGTGCCTTCGAGGATTCTCAAGGCTAATAGGCCCTTGTTCCTTCCTGTAGGACATGCCGCCTAGGAGATCCACCCGAGCAACTCCCGCTACCCCGTCTAAGTCTAGCGCAACCTCGACAGCACCCATAACTACAGATCAGCTTCAATAGATGCTGTAGGCGATGACCACTATCCTTCAGGGGTAGGGCAGGCAGCCCACTATTACGCTAGCCCAGGCAGAGAAGGAACGGAAGAGCACCCTTCTTCGAGACTTCCGATAGCACAATCCCCCGCGCTTCCAGGGCGAGCCAGACTCTACTGCAGCAGAGATATGATGCTCCAAGGTGGAGAAGATATTCGACACTATGAGATGTACGACCGAGCAGTAGGTCCCATTAGTTGTATTTCTTCTCCAAGGTGAGGCTCAGCATTGGTGGGCATCAGTCGCCCAAGTGGAAGCTACTGATTTTGAGTGGACCTAAGAGAACTTTGTAGACCGGTTCGACCGAAAGTTCTTTACCGAGCATGTTCGATAGCAGCGCGTGTTAGAGTTCGAGACCTTGGTCCATACAGACATGACAATCTCCCAATATGAGGCACATTTCACCGCGCTATCGAGATTCACGATGTATCTTGTTGATGATGAGGGGAGGAAGGCCCACCGTTTTGAGAACGACTTGCGTTCTTCCCTCAAGAGTCGTGTAGTCAGACACATGCTTCCAACATTTGAGTAGGTTGTATAGAGGGCCTAGGTTTACCAGGCAGATTAAGTCGATTTGTAGAGGGCCCGTGACCAGAGAGGAGACCAGAAGAGGAAGGCGCCGACTAGTAGCTCAGCAGCAGAAGCATTGTCCACAATAGCGACACATGACCCGCCTAGCATTCCGAGCACTAGTGGCACCACAACACCACCTCTGGGACCGTTCTCAGGTGCTTGCTTTGGATGTGGTAGGACAGGACATCATAGGCACAAGTGTCCCCATTTGCAGCAGAAGCATCCGTGGGCACTGCATCAGCCTCCGCAACAGTCCCCATAGCATCAGCAGTGATCGTAACACCAGCCTCCGAGACCTCCCCCGTAGCAACAGAGGTAGCAAATCAGGCCCCCATAGCGGCAGCAGTAGCAGAAGATGTCACCCCCTAAACTCAAAAACCGAGCTCATAGAATTCCTAATTGCTGAATCTGGCACCGACAGCCTCCTTAGTGCCCCATTCTCGACTCCTGGTACCCATATGCCATATTCCAATTTTGGGATCCTATGAGGAGGATTTTCAGTATAATTTTTTTTATAATGGAGCGTAACCAAGTCACAAAACAACATCACTACACATCCACTATATCAAAAACTTTGAGTACAATGCGGAAAGGGAAATACAAATATAGATATCAGAACTCCAAAAGCTCAGCTACACGCTCCTGCCCCAGTGCTGCTGCAATCCAACATCACATACACATAGCGATCGTGCATAAGCTTACGAAAAGCTTAGAAGGTGGTGTAAGTGTGTGCGCATGGCAAGTGACAAGTATGCAATATCAGAGTAATGCAGAAATATACTGGTAAGTCCATGAATACTATCAACCGTACTAAGGTTATGTGATGTAAGGCATGAATGTTATCGGTCATACCAAGGCTATGCGATGCAAGGCATGAATGCTATCGGCCATACCAAGGACATGCGATGCGAGCCCTACATAGCCAAATGTCATATGCGAGATGTGAAGTAAGCATGCAAGTCCTCATCAATTACATATATTAATACAGTTCCTCTCTAAGATATCACCAGGGTCTAATACACTCCACACTGATTACCGCCTCCCTAACCGCACAACCCAGTGAGAGGAAAAGACCACACTATCCTCCTGACTAGTAGTCTTCCAATACCTACTCGGCTCGTTGATATCGGACCCATTTATGAGCTGGTCAAACTCAGCCTAGCTTACAACCCCCTCATTTGGGTGGATAAGGCCACACCCTCTTCCAACCGACCACGACATAGTGGGAGAAGTGGCCTACTGGTATTTGGCACTCGTGCGCTCATGTATCCACTCGGCCTAGACATTGGAGCATCTTTTAGTACTAAAAAGGTTCTGAGACTTTCACCCAAGGACATCCTATGTGCCCACAGTGCTAGAGCTAATATTTGTAATATCCAATCCGACTATCCACAATGTGCCTGTGGAGGCCACAACCCTGATGTCGCTAGGGCGTATAGTGATCATGTCACACAAATGCAAGATGCTTGAATCACACTATCCAGTCATGCATCAATCCTTCGCGTACCGCGTGCTAATGTGGGCAACTCCTATCTGTGAGTCCCATAAATAATCTGCCTAATGGCATATGCTATGATCAATCACTCCTCAAATCAAGCATATATATGATGCGTATGGGCATGAATCATGGAGTTATACTAAGGATGTTATATGGTGATGAACTATCTTCATAACGAAGATAGGCCTAGACGGCCTACACACAACAAGTATGGGCGTAACAATGGGCCCTGGGGATAGTTACAATGTGGGCATTTAACCATCATTGCTCTTACAATGTGGACATCAAACCATCATTATTCCCAAGGCATGGCCTGCCATAAACATCATTACATACATCAGGGTGGAATCACACATTGCAATGGACCTCATATATATCACATTCGGTCCCACGTAAAGGCCTCACATCCATCTCATTGGGCCTCACTCATGGTCCTTATATTCATCACATTGGGCCTCAACCCAAGGGCCTCAAATACATCACAACGAGCCTCATATACATCAAGTGGGCCATATCACATGGGCCTCACCAATGTGCCTCATATACATTAAGTGGGCCACATCACATGGGCCGTACCAATGGGCCTCATATACATCAAGTGGGCCGCATCCACAGGCCGCACCAATGGGCCTCATATACATCAAGGGGGCCACATCACATGGGCTGTACCAATGGGCTTCATATACATCAAGTGGGCCACATCACATGGACCGCACCATCTACACCATTCATCAATTTTAAGAGGTTATTTTAGAGCATTACCTAAATGAATCATAATGGAAGATCATCTGGACCATACCACAAATAATAGTGGAGATAATGATTTCCACCATTAAAATTACCAGGGCCCATCACAACGTTTATTTTCCATCCAATCTGTTCATACAGTCACATCGACATGAATCAAGTGAAAAAACAAATATCATATTGATCAAGAACTTTTAAAATCCCTAAAGGATTTTAATGGTGGGCGTTCAACTCTCCACTGTTTTCTACAGTGTGGTCCACCTGATAGATCTGCCTCTTTTTTAGTCTCAAGCCTTGAGACGAGCTTGCCAATTAGATGGACGGTTTAGAAATAATACATGCCTCATGATTAGGACCCACAGAACTGCTGATATACATATAGCAAGTATGCAGCCTGTGGTTCCCCACCGTCCAGATGGACGGCTAGGATTAATACATACAACATGGTGGCCCACGACCACGTCAAGACCGCTGGATGGTCTGGATGAAACAAATGGACAGCGGTGATGAAACACTGTTGAACGGCATTGATGAAACACATAAATCATGGTGGGGTCCACTGTCTCTGCTGGATGGTGCTGGACTCCACACATGTGGGTCCCACCATCTAGCCAAGTGGACGGTGTAGATACAACACATATGGGGTGGGTCCCACCCATCTAGAATGTTGGACGATGTGGATAAGACCATACAACTGGTGGGTCTCACGGACCTGTTGACGTTAGCCATATAGATGGTGTGAGTTACACTAGCCAATCTGCTTCCATATGAGGAGGGTCCCACGTGTGGCCCACCCCATGTAATATAATATTTTATTATAATAATTATTATTATTTTTTTAATCAACACCAACGTCCAGGCCTTGGATGGGTTGGATGCTCTTTCATAGAGGTGGTTTTCCACTGCCAGTGATGGATGGCGTGGATAATATCATGCTCCAAGGTGGGTCATTCAAATAGGGAGAGAGAGATAGAGAGAGAGAGAGAGAGAGAGAGAGAACGAGTGATGGAGGGACCCCGACAATATGGGTCCTCCTTTCCATGCATTACAACATACATCAAGTGGGTCCCATTACATGTGGGCCCACCAATCAAAATCAACAGTGGAGATCCCTTCTCCACCAAAATGCAAGGTCTAGATGACCCTTTTCATACAAGGAAATTAAACATCATGATGGGGTCCATGGAGAATGGCCCCATCATGGGATGGATATATGAATCATGGTGGGACATAAGCCACACCTAAGGTCCAAACTGAGATCCGTACCATCAATCAGTAGGCCCCACTTAGCCCATCATCAAAAAAACAATCTAAACCTATAAGAACACCCACTGTTGGATCTTCTTGGTCCAATGGAAAGCCAAACTCCTTGGCTCTCTCTTTGATGTAGGTTGATGAGGATTGAAGGGTTAGGATGAGGAATCTCGGGGTAGGAAGTGGGCCTTGATCTTGGGTTCGTTCTTTCCTTAGGATTTTCTCTCCTTAGTTGCTTGAAAATGGTGGAGAATGAGATGGGGTGGAGTGAAATGAGAAAGAGTGATGTGTGTAAGAAGGATGGGATGAGAGGGATGGGTGGTGTAAGAGAGGGATAAGTGTGTGCAAGAGAGAGTTGACTTATAGGGGGTAAGGTGGCAGGGGTATGGGTTGCTTGTCATTGTTGGTAAGAAAGGGATGGGAGAGGCATGGGTTGTGTACTTGACTAGTACTTAATTGATTGATATGATGGGTTGTAAAGATTCTCTTAGAATTTTCAACAAGTGACATTTTTTCAAAATATAGGCGGGTATTGCATCGATACGTAAGATGAGGCATTGGAACTCCTGGCCTGGGTATTGCATTGATACGCAAGATGAGGCATTGGAACCGTGGCGACGGTGCGGTCGTGATGGTACAATTTTCAAGTTGAGCTGACTCAGATCTACGAGATGCGACTCAAGGTAGCACGTGAAATTGCAGTAATGACCGCTTTAGTTGAAGTAGGAATATGCCAATATGTCCTAGAGGGGAGTGAATAGGACTTTTTAATATTTTATGACAATTTAAAATCCTATCACTCTAATGCTAAAAGCAGGCATACATTAGAATTACTAAAGAGTAACTCTACTAGCTTCTAAGCCCGGTAGAGGATCCAATCATAAAACTATTTGAGAGATAAACAATATACAAATCAGTTTATGATGGATATGACTGTGTGTATGAGGCGTGATCTCAGATAATCAAGTATCAAAGTATTTAAGAAAATCACATAAGTAATGGAAGACAATAGTAATCTCAAACACAGTTATTTTTATAGTGGTTCGACTACTTGTCTACTCCACTTCCGGCAAACTCACTCAACCCTTGAGTGTAACAGATCTCACTAAGGAGGTTTCACAACAGGTTCACCTCAAACCAGAGGTTTTAAATCAGGTTCACCTCTAACCAGTACAACCTACACTTAGGCTGACACAATGTGTCTACACGACACTGTTTATGCTCCCATGAGTAAAGGTCAACACATAGCACCTGACTTTTAGGCCACACTGACCAAGGACCTTCACAAGGACCTAAAGATTTATGCTCTCCACAGAGCAAGGGTGAACACAAAGCACCCAAATTTTAGGCCACACTGGCCAAGGACCTTCACAAGGACCTAAAGGTTTATGCTCTCCATAGTGCAAAGGTTAACACAAAGCACCCCCACGTACACTCCCGCCGGAGGCCTCCTACGAGGACTTGCATGGGGTGAGAAACACCTTAGACCCAATCCTAAGAAGGAATGATCACAAGGGTCCTCTAAACTCTAATGACTTATAGATAAGTAGATAAGCCCCGTTTAGCGTATTGTTAAAGATCTCCTCCTTTGATGGATAAGAATCTTCTGCTTCCTTGAACCGCAACTCAGAAGATATACCAATACATGACATCGGGTTGGATCAAGGTTATAATGGAATCCTACTCTATTAAATATTTTTCTATAAGGGAGACAGAGTGATTCCAATCATCTATGCATTCAAGGCATCCCGACTTAATGATTTGCCATTAAGGTGTTAGCTGAAGGATCCTTGAATGCGGACGTTCATTCCCCAATCCACTCTGTTGAATGTTAATGATGAGGGTGGATTGGAGGATGAACTCCCATGAGAGAAAAAGACTTAGGGTATATGATCTAGGGTTAAACACACAAAAGCACTCTCTTTTTTTCTCTCACCAACAACCAAGATCAAGCTCTCTTTAAATACGCAAAACGTTCCAACGGATATAAAGCGGTCACATTTTTTACAGAGTTCGATATCATCGAGCAGGGTTGATATCATCAAGCGTATACTCTCGATAGCATCAACTGGCTGCTCGATGACGCAAACTCAAATGTCAAATAGTTTTGAAACCTTTTGCCAGCTGGTCAAGGAAATCGAACATGCGTCGATGTCATCGGATTTTGAACTTTGATTTCATCGACAAGAGGTTCGATTCCTTGACATTTGAAAATGTGAGAGACTTGGCTTTGAAGGTTTTTTCAAGAGCAGATATGATCGAGCTTCACTCGATATCATCGAAAATTGAATATTGATGATATCGAGGGCAGTGTCGATTCATCGATAATTCTATGAAATTTTTCTATAAGTTTGCTGGACAGTTTCTGTCCACTTTCGATGACATCGACCATGCCTCGATATGATCGATATTTGAATATTAATTTTATCGAGTGACCCTCAATCTGAGAAAAATATCCTGAAAAACTTGCTAGATGTAAATGTGTCCTAATCCAATATCATCGAAGGGCTTCCGATATCATCGAGATTTGAACTCCGAGGATATCGAGAAGCTCTTCAATATATCGAAGATTACATGGTTTGCCTTAACAAAACTTTAGACACAACTGACCTGATGTCGATTTTATTGAGTGTACTCGATGGACTCGAGATTCAAATTTCGATGATATCAAACCCTTTATCGATACATCGATAATTCCGTCCAGATATCTTTGTGGTTGTTGGACATCTTATGTCCTTATTTCGATAGTATTAAGTGAGCTTCAAGGACATTGATAACAAGGTTCAATTTCATCGAACCACTTGTCGATAAATCGACAAAGGCAGAAAACTTAAAGATTTTTTTTGAGTTTGAAAATTTTTTTCTAACCATAATCCCTTAGGGTGTTCTAACCAATTTTAAGGGTTTTAATTACCTGGTGTTTTGGGACATGGGATGTGAGGCTCAAGATTTACCTGTGACGAGTTCAGGCACATATCCAGATGAGGCAGTTGCTTGATCAATCTTCCTATAGGGCTCTTCTTCCTAGCTAACTCAACACACACACTAATTGACAAACAAGGGACTTTCAATCTCCCCTTTTGTCAATTACGTGACAAAACACCAAAACACCCTAGAACAACGTCTAGATTAACACCATAAATTGTGTGTACATGAAATTTACACAATTTTACAAATTTATCTAGTTTGCCCATATACACATCAGCAGCTGCTCCCCCTAGCAGCAATCTCCCCTTGTTTCCTTGTAGCTGCTCCCCTTAACACCTGCACCACCATCAACAAACAGATACACACAATTTCCCTTCGGGATGTGGATTTGTTCTCCCCCTTTTTGTCAGTCATTGGCAAAGGATAATGTAACAATTGATATTGACTGAAGTTTAGATAATATGGGAGAACAAAAAATCAGGGAGCATAAGCACAGAAGATAGATGTACAAGATCATCTCATTCAGAAAACATATATGCGTATCAGGACAAGAAGGGCAGTGAATAGTAGGTAATATGAAAATAAAGAGCAAGCATCACATGCATCATATTCCATTTCCTATATGAACTAGAGAAACCAGGGGTTTGGAAAATATGGCAGTAAGATATATTAGGTGTAGTCATATCCCACAATATACATACATATATATATATACACTACCTAAGATTGGCAGTAGCATAATCATTCATCTAAAAAAAAATATCAAGCCCATCCATGGGCACAAAAAAAATAGACAATCGTAGGGAATTCAAAAAGATATTTATGCCCTAAGCATTCCAGGGAGACTCCAGGTAAGTGACGAAGGGAAGGACACACTATAGATATCGAAAGCCTAGGTATGCTTATTGTGCAAGAAGAGAATCCAGAATTTGTTTTGTAGTACGTTGCAGAACCACTAACATGTATTTGATCTCGGAAAGACAGGCTTCACAGTCATCAAGTCGTTTCATCATGTGAGATTGTCCATCCAGAAGGTTTTGTATAATGTCTTGTTCTATGAAAGCCTCGATGAGATTACCAGAGTTGGGGCTATGCACAGGATTGCTCTTGCCTGAGGTTGAGTCAGTTTTTCCATCATGAAACACGTTGTCAATGATATTCAGTTTGCTAATATCTTCATAGTTCAACCAGGCACACAGGTGCGGAAGATCATTAGTAGGAGGTAGTCCATTTGTCAGGAAAGCTTAGATATAAGACACGGGAATGGAAGTGTAGTGATGTATTCTTCTGTAGACACACAGATTAACTGTTGGAGAAGAAGAGTGGGTAGACACACTAGAATACCTTGATGAACATCATACAGAATATTGAGGATGTATGGGGAAATCTTGTTGCCCGATACTTCAGAGGGATAGACATTTGTTCTGAAGATGCTGTGAAGAATTTTATAGGCAGGACTGAGATGCTTAACATGAAGAACATTTTTTGCATTTCTAGGAATTGTAGCTCCATTACATAATGCTCGAGTGACTTCACCCCATACTCCAAGACCATTCAGGTTCCGTTCTGATACAGGTATCCTAGTGACTTCTACACCAACCAGATGACTTATTAATCTAGGGGTGATGTGCTCAGTACGATTTATGACAGGAATTAAAATAAGTGGAGGATTATCTTCAACATTATAGATTAAGTTCAGAAAATGATGCACTAGATCAGATTGAAATCCTCCCCCAAAATTTACGATATTGCCCCATCCAGTCAGATCAAGGAGATTGATGATCCCAAACGGTTCAATACACTTGCTACGAACTGCTCGTTCTGCCAGAATTTCTAACTCTGAAAATGAAGATGAGGCAGTTACATTCTTCTTACCTCTCTTGCTTTTAGTTAAGGTACTTTGTGGAAGAACCAGACCTTTGTCTTTAGACATTGCTGCTTGGGATGAGATAAGATTTGGATTTCCAAAACTGTTATGAGAGATGTAATGCCAAAATGTGATCAACAAGTGACACTCTTTTTCAGTTCTCCCGTCCTTTTTTGAGCAGTAACTTTCGATATCATCGATCATAGGTTCGATGATATCGATATACCCTAATTGATATTTTCAATGAAGAGTTCGAGGGAAGATCAACTAACCCAACGTTTCAGTTCCTTGAGAGGTTGTCGATGGTATTGATTCTTGGTCGATGTAATCGAAAGGTTCACGTGACGTATCGATCGACATATCAAAGATGAATAATTTTCATTTTTAGCTTTTTGACAAACTGTCGTGTATAATTTCGGATATCCTTGAATCAGACGGTGCATATAGCAACATTTTGTACACGTATGTACAAATCAAAATTATAAACATCAAGATGTTTATATACAAAAAGATTGAGGTGAGAAACCTCAGATATATCATTAGAAGTTCAGTAAAAATTTCATCTTTTCAGCAGCTATCCAGATCTAGATGCTTGACCTGAGCTTGTTTTTCTATGCTCAATATTCCTAGGCAAATGAATTAGCCTTTCCTTTACCTTTAATGACATAGCAATGGTTATTTGTGCAAGAACCCTTCATCACTGATTTACCTAAGAGGTCTAGGATCTCGCATTTTTCTCTGTTGAATGTAACCACATGCTCATTGTCACATATTTGAGGAATGCTTAAAAGATTATGTGTTAATCCTTTTATGTAAAAGGCCTTCTCATTTTTGAGCAAATTTATTCCTTTAATAATTCCCTGCCCAGTTTCCTTAGCAGTGCTTCCGTCTCCATAGGTGACTATCCCATCATTAAGATCCGAATAATTTGAAAGGAGAGATTTGTCACCTGTGACATGTCTTGAGCAACCACTATCCAGGTACCACTTAATATCATTGCCTGTTATATGATTTGAGTGACTAGGCAATTTTTCTTTTCTTTTACTACCCATTTTGTGATAGGATTTTTAACTGTGGTAGTTTCTTTAGGCAATTGAATCATATTTCCACATTTGTTTAATTCAACCGCTTGATTTGATAACTTCTTCATTCTGTTAGTCATTCTAGGTGGTGATGGATGTGTATTTCTTCTATTCATATTCCTAGGTGGGCTCTTGACATTTTGTATTATTCCTCTGGTCGGTCTATATTTACTTGTATGATTTTGACCAGAATTATGTTAAGTCCATCTAGCTAATATGCATTGAAACTTATAATGACCAGAATCACCACATAAATGACAAACAGGAGTGGTTCTTGTTTTACTTCCTAAAGTAGCAGATTTTTCAGCCATTAGTGCTGCATTTGTAGTTTTTTGTTTTAAATTTATCATATCCTAAGCCACTCTTGTCCTTTCCGAGTCTTCCCATACTTAAGAGTTTTTCTAATTTCTCACCACTCTGGGAAAACTTATAGTTTATCTCAACTAATTTTCTGGATTCTTTTAAATCAAACAGGAGTGTGTGATTTTCATTTTGAAGGAGCATGTTTTTATCTTTTAATAGCTCAACTTGTTTATTTAGTTTGTCAGACTCGGATTTAAGGAAGGTATTGATTCTTTCTAATCTATCATTATCTAAATGATATTGTTGTAGATCATTACTTAGACGTGTATTAATTTCTAAAGTTTTATCCAGATATTTTTGCAATAATTCCTTTTAGTTTTCAGACATTCCAAGTTTTTTACGGATGTTGATGCTATAAATATAGAGTTGATTGTAAGCATCCTGTAGTTTATCATCTTCCTCTTCTTCCTTCTTATTTTCCTCATTATTAAATGGAAATGATTCAGTGGCTTGTAGTTCTTCATCGTTCTTAGTTTTGATTGATATGATTGGAGCAGTAGAGACCATAAGAATTTTCAGGGATTTCTGGTCTCCATCACTCTTTGAGTCGCTGCATTCTGAGTTTGACTCTTCCGTATCATCCCATGTGGCTGCCATTGCTTTTCCTTTGGTTTTTCTATTTTGGCAATCAGTAGATAGATGTCCAAACTTTTGACAAGTATAACATTATAGTTCCTTAGACTTTTTACCAAATTTACCTGTGAAATGTTTGTTGTTCATCTGTCTTCCTTTAAATGGTTAGCCGTGATTTTTCTGAAAGAATTTTCTAAACCGTTGAGCCAATAAAGCCACTTCTTCATCTTCGTTTTCTCTTTCACTCTCATTGTCCTCATTTGTTATATTCTTTGAAGTTTTGAGGACAATGGTTCTGGATTTAGGGGTTTGTTTGAAATGTAGTTCAAATGTTTGTAGGGAACCTACCAGTTCTTCTACTTTCATTTCATTCGTGTTTCTACACTCCTCAATGGTTGTTACTTTAGGATTGAACCGTTCTGGCAGTGATCTTAGTATTTTCCTACAGATTTTTGGGACCGGAACTTTCTCACTTAATCCACCCATGGAGTTGCAAATGATGTTTAGTTTTGTGAAAAACTCCATGAAGGTCTTATGCTCTTCCATTCTGAGACTTTCAAACTATGATGTTAGGAGTTGTAGTTTGGATCTCTTCACAGTGCTTGTTCCTTTATGGGTTGTTTCCAACAAATCCCATGCTTTTTTGGCTAAACCACACATACTGATTTGATTGAAAATGTCTTGGGATACAACACAGTAAATAGCATTCATAGCTTTGGCTTCAGATGTTTGTTTTTCTTTATCGAATGTTATCCACATTTCTTTAGATTTCAGTTTGGTGATAGCTGTGCCATTTTCAAGTACTATTTGTTCGGTTGGTGGCACGTATCCTCTTTCAACAATTTCCCAAAAATCATGATCCAAAGATCTCAGAAAGTAGTGCATTCTATCCCTCTAGTATGCATAATTTGATCCATCAAACACTAGAGGTCTAGTGACCACTGAGCCCTCTCCTTTGGCCATATTACCAACTTCAGTCAAGATCACTCTCTAGGCGATGAAGCCCTTAAGAGAGACCCACTCTGATACCAAATGAAATTTTGGTAATGACAGCTTTAGTTAAAGTAGAAATATGCCAATATGTCCTAGAGGGGGGTGAATAGGACTTTTTAATATTTTATGACAATTTAAAATCCTATCACTCTAATGCTAAAAGCAAGCATACATTAGGATTACTAAAGAGTAACTCTACTGGCTTCCAAGACCCGTAGAGGATCCAATCATAAAACTATTTGAGAGATAAACAATATGCAAATCAGTTTATGATGGATATGACTGTGTGTGTGAGGCGTGATCTCAGATAATCAAGTATGAAAGTATTTAAGGAACTAACATAAGTAATGGAAGACAATAGCAATCTCAAACACAGTCATTTTTATAGTGGTTCGACTACTTGTCTACTCCACTTTCGGCAAACGCACTCAACCCTTGAGTGTACCGGATCTCACTAAGGAGGTTTCATAACAGGTTCACCTCGAACCGGAGGTTTTAAATCAGGTTCACCTCTAACCAGTACAACCTACACTTAGGTTGACATAATGTGTCTACATGACACTGTTTATGCTCCCATGAGTAAGGGTTAACACATAACACCTGACTTTTAGGCTACACTGGCGAAGGACCTTCACAAGGACCTAAAGGTTTGTACTCTCCACAGAGCAATGGTCAACACAAAGCACCCGACTTTTAGGCCACACTGGCCAAGGACCTTCACAAGGACCTAAAGGTTTATGCTCTCCATAGAGCAAGGGTCAACAAAAAGTACCCCCACGTACACTCCCACCGGAGGCCTCCTACAAGGACTTGCAAGGGGTGAGAAACACCTTAGACCCAATCCTAAGAAGAAATGATCACAAGGGTCCTCTGAACTCTAATGACTTATAGATAAGTAGATGATCCCCATTTAACGCGTTGTTGAAGATCTCCTCCTTTAATGACGAAGAATCTTCTGCTTCCTTGGACCACAACTAAGAAGATGTACCAATACATGGTAACGGGTTAGGTCAAGGTTATAATGGAATCCTACTCTATTAAATATTTTCCTATAAGGGAGATAAAGAGGTTTCAATCATCTATGCATTTAAGGCATCCCAGCTTAATGATTTGCCATTAAGGTGGTAGCTGTAGGATCATTGAATGCAGAAGTTCATTCCCCAATCCAGTCTATTAAATGTCAATGATGAGGGTGGATTGGAGGATGAATTCCTATGAGACAAAAAGGCTTAAGGTATATGATCTAAGGTTAAACACGCAAAAGTACTCTCTTTTTTTCTCTCACTAACAACCAAGGTCAAGCTCACATTAAATAGGCAAAAGGTTCTAATGGATATATAATGGTCACATTTTTTACAGAGTTCGATATCATCGAGCAGGGTCGATATCACCGAGTGTATACTCTCGATAGCATCGACTGATTGCTCGATGACACGAACTCAAATGTCAAACGCTTTTGAAACCTTTTGTTAGCTGGTCGAGGAAATCGATCATGCGTTGATGTCATCGAATTTTGAACTCCGATTTCATCGACATGAGGCTCGATTCCCCGCCATTTGAAAATGTGAGAGACTTGAATTTGAAGGTTTTTCAGGAGCAGATATGATCGAGCTTCACTCGATATCATCAGAATTTGAATATCGATGATACCGAGGGCAGTGTCAATTCATCGATAATTTCAAGGAATTTTCCTATAAGTTTGCTGGACAGTTTCTGTCCACTTTTGATGACATCGACCATTCCTCGATATGATTGATATTTGAATATCGATTTTATCGAGTGACCCTCGATCCGAGAAAAATATCCTAAAAAACTTACTAGATGTAAATGTGTCCTAATCCGATCTCATCGAAGGGCTTCCGATATCATCAAGATTTGAACTCTGAGGATAATGAGAAGCTCTTCGATATATCGAAGATTATATGGCTTGCCTTAGTAGAACTTTAGACATAATGGACCTAATGTCAATTTTATCGAGTCTACTTGATGGACTCGATATTCAAATTTCGATGATATCAAACCCTCTATCGATATATCGATAATTTTGTCCAGATATCTTTGTGGTTGCTGGACATCTTATGTCCTCATTTCGATAATATCGAGTGAGCTTTGAGGACATCGACAACAAGGTTTGATTTCATCGGACTACTTGTTGATAAATCGACAAAGGTAGAAAACTTAGATATTTTTCTAAGTTTGAAAATTTTTTTCTAACCATAATCCCTTAGGGTGTTCTAACTAATTTTAAGGGTTTTAATTACTTGGTGTTTTGAGACATGGGACGTGAGGCTCAAGATTTGCCTGTGAAGAGTTTGGCACACATCCAATTGAGGCAATTGCTTGATTAATCTTCTTATGGGGCTCTTCTACCTAGCTAACTCAACGCAAATGCTAATTGACAAACCAGGACACTTTCAGTGCGCAAATACCGATTACATGTCGCAAGTTGCTAGAATTTGACGGGGAGGATCGCGGGAGTCTATGGAACGGTACGGACTAGGATATGGGCTTTAGAACAGATACCTCAGAGGGGACATGCACCTCCCCAGTAAACTCAGGGAAGATTTTATACCACAAAGCAGGACCCTTAGTCATCGGGAGGGGTCGTCGAGGGTACCCTCTCTGTTTCTACATGCATAGCACGTGTATTGTTTAACTCTGGTGCATTGCATTCCTTTATGGCTGAGGATGTCTGCCCATCGACTGGTTTGCCATTGGAGTTTGCTCGTGAGGGTTTGTCAGTATTGACACCCTTAGGGAAGACTACAGTGTTGGCCAATTTTGTTCATCTTGCCTCATTCTAAATGGGGATATCTTTTTACCTATTGATTTGTTCGTGTTGCCGATGTTCGAGTTTGATGTCATCTTGAGTATGGATTGGCTCGCCAAGTACCATGCCACATTAGATTGCTCTTCAAGGACAATCACGTTCTGTATACTTGGTGTGCCGCAATTCTAGTTTGTAGCTGAGCCCGGAGGAAAGTAGCTTTCCTGCACGTTGTCGTATGTCATTGAGGAGTCAGTTGCTTTGAGTATCAATCAGCTACCGGTCATTTGTGGTTTTCCAGATGTATTCCAGGAGATTCTGGGTTTACCACCTCGCAGGCACACGGAGTTTCAGATTAATCTCGTGCCCGATACCGTGCATATTTCAAAGGCCCTATATTGCATGGCACCGTTGGAGTTGTGGGAACTGCAGAAGCAGTTGGACGAGTTGCGTGAGTTAGGCTTTATCCGTCTGAGCAGTTCACCATGGAGAGTGTCGGTACTCTTTGTGAAGAAGGATTGCTCGTTGAGGCTTTGCGTGGACTATCGCAAGATCAACAAGGTCACGATTAAGAACAAGTACCTACTCCCGAAGATTGATGATTTCTTTGATCAGCTGTAGGAGGTGCAGTTCTTTTTGAAGATAGACTTGCGGTCCGGTTATTATCAGGTTGGGGTCTGAGGGGAGGATATCCCGAAGACAGCATTCAGGATGCGTTACGGTTATTTTGAGTTCCAGATCATGTCCTTCGAACTAACCAATGCGCCCGCTATATTCATGTAGTTGATGAACGAGGTCTTCCATCCATATCTCGATCAGTTTGTTATAATGTTCATTGACGACATTCTAATATATTCGAGGACCCATGAGGAGCATGAGTAGCACTTGGAGATTACCTTATAGACCCTCCGTGCACACCGCTTTATGCGAAGCTGGAGAAGTGTGAGTTTTGGCAGGAGGAGGTGAAGTTCCTTGGTCATGTAGTGATGAGGAAGGGCGTCACAGTGGACCCCTCGAAGATTGATGCCATGCGTCAGTGAGGCCATCCCACGAACACATCCGAGATCCGCAGTTTCCTTGGTTTGGCGGGCTACTACTGACATTTCATTGAGAGATTCTCCCATATTACAGCCCCGTTGACCAGGTTGACCCGGAAGGGTGCCGAGTTCGTTTGGAGCGACGCTTGTGAGCAAGCATTTATGAAGCTGAACGACTGCCTCACGTCCGCTCCTGTCCTCACTCTTCCCTTTGGGAGTGATGGATTTGTTATATTTACCGATGCCTTGCGAGTTGGCTTGGGTACTGTCCTGATGCAGCACGGGAAGTCAGTGGCTTATGCATCTCATTAGCTTAAGGTCCATGAGCTGAACTACCCCACACATGATTTGGAGCTGGAAGAAGTTGTCTTCACACTTAAGGTGTGGAGGCACTATCTTTATAGGATTTGGTTCGAGCTCTTCTCTGACCACAAGAGCTTGAAGTATCTATTCTCTCAGTCTGAGTTGAATATGAGGTAGAGGCATTGTATGAAGCACCTAAAGGACTATAATTTTGATCTTCAGTACCACCCAGGCATGGTGAATGTAGTGGTGGATGCCCTCAGCCGTCAGCTATGAGGCCTGGTGGTGCACATGATAATTCAGGAATGGAAGATGCTTGAGGATGTGTCAGCATTCAATTTTGAGATCGGCTTGCAGTATTCTATTATGCAGTTATCGAGCCTATCGATTCAACCCTCTCTTATCGTAAGGGTGATTGAGGCTCAGCAGGTAGATGAGTCATGCAGAGTTATTGGGCAGAGGCAGGATCTGAGAGTCATTCAGATTGGCAGATTGGTTCTGATGGTGGACTTCGCTTCATAGGCCGATTATGTGTCCTGGATATTCCTGAGTTGCGCAGAGATCTTATGACCGAGGCACATCAATTGTGGTTTTTTATCCACCCTAGCTCGACGAAGATGTATCGCGATATGAGCTATTAGTATTTTTAGGCGGGAATGAAGTACCAAATTATTGGTTTTGTAGCCGAGTGTGAATTGTGCCAGAATGTCAAGGACAATCATCAGAGATCCCCTGGTCCCTTGCAGCCGTTGAGCATTCCGTTGTGGAAGTGGGAGCACGTATCCACCGATTTTATCATGAGTTTGCTAAGGATTCAGTGGGGTCACGATGCCATTTGGGTTGTCGTTGATCATCTGACGTAGTCGGCGCATTTTCATGCGATTCGTGTGACCTGGACTTTGGACTGGCTTGCGAGGTTATTCATCGAGGAGATTGTGAGACTACAAGGCGTTCCAGTTTTGATCGTTTCTAACCGAGATCCGAGGTTCATGTCTCAGTTTTGGAGGAGCTTCCAGACAGTGATGGGGTCTGTTTTGTAGCTCAGTACACCGTATCATCTGTAACCGAGAGGGTAAGATAGATACTTGAGGATATATTTCGGGCTTACATGATTGACTTCTCAGGTAGCTAAGACGAGGAACTGCAATTGGTTGAGTTCAAGTATAACAACATCTATCAGGTGACCATTAGCATAACTCCTTTTGAGGCATTATAAGGCAAACTGTGCAGATCTCTGAGTTATTGGAATGAGGTTGGAGAGCGGCGTCTCCTACATCCCAAGCTTGTGCAGTAGACATCAGAGGTCATTGACATCATCAGACAGAGGTGCGCACAGCTCAGAGCTAACAAAAGAGTTTTGATGATCGTCGGCGTCATCCCTTGGAGTTTGCCGTTAGGAACCATGTGTATCTCAAGGTCTCATCAGGTGTGGTTCGTTTTAGAGCGAATGGTAAGCTTGCCCTGAGATTTATAAGACATTTCGAGATCACTGGGCACGTTGGAGCCATGGCCTACTGGCCTGCCTTACCATCTCAATTGTCTGGCGTCCATAACATTTTCCATGTCTCTATGTTAAGAAAGTGTAGGTCAAACATCGTCATGCCCCAAACTTAGAAACCGGGCTCACAAAATTTTTGATCGCTGAATCCGGTGCCGACAGCCTTCGTAGTAGCCCATTCTTGGCTCCCAGCATGCATACGCTAGATTCCGATCCTGGGATCCTACAAGGAGGATTTTCTAACGTACATTTAACTCGTAATAAGCATAACCACAAGTTTACCCAAATCACAGTGGCAACATCATCATCACATATCCACTAATATAAACAGTTAAATACAATGTTTAAAGGGAAATACATATATCGAAAATCAAAGATCCAGAAGATAGTTGCACACTCCAAGCTCAACACTACTGCAACTTAACGCCACATGCACGCATCTATCATGCATAAGCTTATATAAAGCTTAGAGAGTAGTGTAAGTGTGTGCACAAGATAAGTGTCAAGTATATAAATATCAGAATAAGTGAAAATACTACAATCCATAAATCGTACAATATCAAAGTAATGTGGAAACATGTTGGTAAGTCCATAAATATCATCAACCTTATCCAAGGTATGCGGTGCAAAAACATAATAAGCCAATATCATATACTGAGAAAGCAATGTAATATACAAATCCTGATGAGTTCACAAATACCGTCAGGATCATCTAGGCCATATAAATGTAGAAACATAGTAACCCAAAATGCCATATGTCATGGTTGCGGTATGAGGTGCGAATGAAATGACCAAACTAGAGTGTGAAGTCGGGATGATAGTATGCAGTATCGCAGGCTACGAGGTCCACCACAAGGGACTTCTATTCAAACTAGTCTCATACCTAAATCTAGATAGTCAGACTCAGTGTGGTAAACTCCTGATCTTAGGCTGGGTACACGCCCCAACCAAAATCCTGGCCATGAGAAGGTACACATATCAATTAGTTGTGCACCACCAGCCTGAGTGGATAGTGAATGAATGAATGAATGAATGAGTAAAATGTTGAGATGCAACCCCACATATCAGTATTGTACATCTCTGGGATCATCACCGGGGTCTATTATACTCTACGTTAGCTTGTCGCCCCTAACTGAGCGCACAACTGGGTAAGTGGAAGAGACCTCACTATCCGCTTGCCAATATCGGGCTTGACTCGTCGATAGTGGACCCATTTCTCAAGCTTGTCAAACTCAACCTAGATATTGCCCCCTCACTCAAGCGGGTAGGGTCACACCCCCTCCCAACCTACCACGACATAATGGGAGACGCGGCCTGCTGGTATACGCCCCTCATGCGCTCATATATATCTACTCGATCTCGACGTTGAGGCGTCTCCTGGCCACGGAGGTTTAGGAATTTTCACCCAGGGGCATATATAACGCCTTAATACTAGTAACAAATTTCCAGAGTCCTATCTAGCCATCCACGACATGCCTGTGGAGGCTACGGCCCTGATGTAGCTAGGGCATGCAGTAATCACAACACACAATGTAAGATGCATGAGTCATACAATCCAGTCATGCATTAATCCTACACATACCGTGTGCTCATGTGAGACAATCTCTGCCTATTAGGGAGTCTCATAACAACCTGCCCAATGACATACGCAATGGTCAACCACATCTCATAACAAACATGCAGATGATGCGTATGGGCATGTATCATGATGTTATGCTGTCATATACTCATAATTGGTATCAATAATCGGCACCGAAAATTGGCATCAATAATCGGCCTCGATAATCAGAATTGGCCTCGACAATTAAATAGGACTCAACAATCAGAATCAGCCTCGGCAATCGGAATCGGCCTCGATAATCGGAATCAGCCTCGACAATCGAAATCGGCTTCGATGATCAGCCTCAACGATCAGAATCGGCTTAACAAAGGGCCTAAGGGATGGTCACAATTGAAAAGGTCGAGCTAAGAGTCCTATAGGGGGGAGTGAATAGGATTATGTCAAATTAAAATTTAAATGCAGAATTAGAAAGAAATAAATAAAGATAACACATCAATCCCACAAAGCGGAAATAAATAGCAACCTCAAATGCACAAGTATTGAGAGGTTGATACAGATGTTGTTCTATAGACAACCTTACACCAACATCTAATGGCTTATGGTAGGACAACCTGAATTCTAGAACGGTCTGTGTATCAAAATCCCAAACCAATAAAGAGGAAAATAAAAATAGCAAAGAAAACAAACTAAGCTATTACAGCATTCCCACAATTGTAGAAAACAATTTACAACATTCACACAAAGGCTTAAAGAGAAATTACGACATTCACACAAAGCCACAATCAACCAACCAACCACCACAACACCAGATATTATAGTGCTTCGCTTGTGTGTACACCAAGTGTTAAAAACAACCACACAACTACTCCACTCCCAATATCCTCACCCTCAGGATATTGGCTTTCACTATGAAATAGGTTTTTCAAGGTTCACCTAAAACCTTCATAATTGTGTCTTTCAAGTGGGCTTACACAATTCAAAAAACCTACACTTTGAGATTTTCTAGATCACCTCAGATAAAACAAAAAGAGATTTTTCCTGGCACAACCTCAAAAACCAAAAAGAGATTTACAAAAATGTAAATATACTTATCT
Organism: Magnolia sinica; assembly: GCF_029962835.1. NCBI lineage: Eukaryota > Viridiplantae > Streptophyta > Magnoliopsida > Magnoliales > Magnoliaceae > Magnolia > Magnolia sinica. Next base: position 49,659,614 of record NC_080573.1, on the reverse strand, counting down.
GAATATTCTCATTTGATGAAGCTCAGTAGAACCAATTCGAAGTATATGTTCAATGTCTAAACTCACTTATGAAAGGGTTCTAAATGATTTTTAGATTAAATCACCTTGGGCTAGATTGATTTGATTTTGATCTCAAGCAAAAGGAAAAACTTAAATCCATTCTTCAAATAAGATTGGAATAGAGAACTCAAAATCAAATACAAAAAGCTAATTAAAAGAGAATATTAAATGAGCACAATATAGCTTAAGAATATCACAAACTTATCTCTCAGAGTGGCGTCTTGATTTTGCTTGAATGGCTTACCAAACTTTGAAATTCATGCTCTATTTATAGGTAAAAAAACAGTTCACTCGACTAGCCTAGTGGTCAGCTCAACTGGTCGAAGGACCAACAAGAGGCGTGATAAGATAAGATTGATCCTCGACTAGTCGAGCCCTGTACTCGACTGGTCGAGTGGGACCCCGTAAGGTTACTGGACTTTAAGTCAAGCCTGCTCGACTGGTCGAGCACTGTTCACTCGACTGGTTGAGCAGTCTCCAGGACTGGTCGAGGGTCCAACAGAAATTCTAAAAATCTACAACAAACCTTAGACTGGTAGAGAAAATTCTTAGATTGGTCAAGCTAGTACTTGGACTAGTCTAACATAAGCTAGAACTAGTCAAGAAAAAAGCCTATAAAATTATATAATGACCCAAATTAAGAATGTAATCAATATGACCTAACCTATGGTCAATCTAGGGTCATTCATACCTTATAGGTGAAAATTGAACATTGAAACCTCATTCGCTTTGGTTGATAGTTTATCTTGAAGTACTTGAAGCCTGTCATTGTATGAGCTTGAAGTAGTGACCTTGTGACTTTGAGTTTCAACTTTGAGTATATAAGCTTAAACTTAAGAAGATTACTTGAGCTTGAGTTCTTAAGTAAAGCACATTGTCTTGATATAGTTGAAGCTTGAAAACTCGATCTAGCACTTGATGCTGTACTTGAATATTCTTGTACTTGAAGTTCTTGATGTAGAATCTCTTGTTCTTGTACTTGAATGTAGTTAAGGATGATATAAAGTTGAGCTACACAAGATACAAATTCCAAGAGGTTTTGGCACTACAAAATTTGACAAATCTAGGAGCTAGATAAGATAGCATTTACAATCTCCCCCTTTGTCAAATTCATGACAAAACCAAATACATAAAAATATGCATAATATGCACAATAAAGAATCATGCACCAGTTAAAATAGTAAACCAAATACGAAATCAAATACTCCCCCTCAATATATTACTCCATAGAATTTAAGAGGAGAAAATTTGTTATACTTCTCTTCTCCACTCCATACACTTCTCTTCTCCACTCCGCATTCTCCACATTTCATAGAATCCATAGAATCCATTATCATTATGAAATAGGCATGAAATAGGCATAACGACATAAATTCTCCCTCTTTTTGTCACAATATGACAAAGGAGAGAACTGATAAATGAATATGGAAGTAATTAGAGCAATGAGTAATGAGAGAAGAAGGAAGTTCAAAATAACATAAATATGGGTAAGATAACCAGTTAAACATGTAGACAATAATAAGAAAACATGTCCAAGAAAATAAAGACAACAGAATTCCAAGTATGAAAGTTATTACATATCAGATATTCAAAACTAATCTGAACCAGAAGGAGGAGCAGGTATGGAAGGATCAATTTAATGAAGTCCCTTGTTAATGCGCCTAAGATATTTGCACATATATTTAAATTCCATTTCTTGGGACATATGCATACCTTCAACCTTCTCCTCAAGAGATTGCAAATGCAAATCAAAATCAGAAGGCTGATAATCAGGATCAGTCGCCAAGTCAGATTCAATCTCATAAAAAATGTCATCCATATTAACATCATCTGCAGGCAAAACATCTTCCTCTTCAGTTGCTTTTGCTACTCCTCTAGCACCTACATCAACTTGGCCTAGAGCCAACCTTAAATTCATCTTATTTATGTTTGAATTATTGAATGGTAGATGGTTAATGTGAGCTTCTACAACAGGCATAGCCACTAAACTATGGGTGGCTAATACAGTCATAAGATAAGCAAAAGGGATATCACTGTGACCTGGATGGAGACGGAACTGAATCATGATATAACAGATAATTGATGGAAGATACACAAATACTCCAGTAACAATAAAATGAATAATACGAGCCATGAATGTAGTAAGCTCAGTTTTGTTACCAGATCGAGGGTAGACATTTGAAATGAAAAACTGATGAAGAACCCTGTATCTGGGTAACATAAACTTGGAAGCGAGTGCATTCCCAGTACTCCATTCCGCATCCATATTACATAAAACTCTAGTGAGCATTCTCTTCTCAAATTCAGATGGTTTTGTTATAAGTATGTGAATGAAAATACCATCATCATTGACTGGTATATCTATTAACCCAGAAATTAAGTGACAGTCCACTTCAACTAGACCTTCTCTGGTTGTAATTATAAATATTAGATTCTCAGTAGAGAAGTCACTAATGCAAGAAAACATAGCCTATGCAATAGAGCGGTATGCCGGTCCGCCCTAATGTAAAATGTTATCCCATCATATAGATTGAAGGAGTGGAATAATACCAAATGGTGCCAAATGATCAAGATTAACTGTCCGTTCAACTATCACATTGCGTAAGCGAATATCCCGCACATACTCGGGATTAACCTCGGGTGACTGAAGATGGCACACCGTGATAGGAGCGGAATGAGAAGAAGAGGGACCACGAGATCCTTTCTTCTTTCTTCTACTCTCCATTGCAACAAAGAAATCAAGAAATACAAAGATTGTAAAAGAGGTAAGAAGGGTTTCTAGTACATCAAATTTTTTGATAGAAAACCCACAGAATAATCATAAAGCTTGAAATAAACAACACAAATAAAGAAAAGGAAGTGCAAATGACTTAAATCCATAAGGAAATTGAAAATAATGCACTAACTATGGAGGAATCGAAGATGGGTTCGACCGGTCGTGGTAGGGCTTGTTGGAGAAGAAGATCTAAATGAAGAAAAATGTGTTTTTCCCCAAATAAATGGCTAAACTCAAGATTCACGACTGGTCGAGTACATACTCGACAGGTCGAGCCACGACTAGTCGAGTATGTACTCAACTGGTCGTGTACCACACAAAATATGCAATTTTGCATTATATTTAAATTTTAAAAATTTAAAAATAAATAAATATATACAGTATGATACAAATGGACACAAATCATCAGTTCATTTGCACATACTAAGATCAAATTTCAATTTTGCAAACCTGTTTTTGTCAAGCGATTTTGTAAATATGTCAGCAAGTTGATTCTCGGTCTAAATATATTCCAATGAAATTATCTTGTCTTCCACCAATTCACGAATATAGTGATATCTAATGTCAATATGCTTAGTATGTGAATGCTAAATTGGATTTGTAGAAATATTAATTATGTTTCAATTGTCACAATATAAGACCATAGATTCTTGCACAAATCCATAATCGCTTAGCATTCTCTTCATCCACACAAGCTGAGTACATGTTGTAATGACCCAGATTTTTGCCAACTTGGAGTTAGACGTCCTTGGGCAATGGGTCTATCATAACACCTTATTGACTTAGGAGTGAGCGATTGAACTTAGCAATGTTAAAGGACCCTATGATCAAGCCATCTGGCTAATCTAAACACTAAAGTCTTAACCTAGGGTTTAGCTATAGAAGCGACCCCTCTTTGCTCTCATGCTTCGCATAAAAGCTCCAAGGGCTTCACCTAGGGCCTTTTTCACTTCACTTATACCCCATTTCTAGTCCGTTATACCCTTTTCACTCTCAAGTCATCACCTCATTCTCTTCCCAAGCTTTAAAAACTCAATCTCAAAGTCTCAAATCTCCCTTTCAACCCATCTCCGTACAAAATCTCACCTTTTACCACCTTATTCTTTAAAATTTTCTAAGTACTTTCATATTAGATACAAATCCTAAAGCTCAAAGGATGAATAACTATAATTAAACTAAAATTTACTATAAATAGTAAATATATAAATAAAATAGAGTTTTTACCATTAATGTTTTGAAATCTCACACAATAACTAGGTTATTTGGATAGCTTAGCTTCTCCTACCCTAAAATCATATATTGCACATCAAATAACTCATTTTGGTTTACAAGATACACTCATTTCAAAAATTGAGTGGCAGAACCACCACCAGGACCACCAGACGGCCGCAGCGGCACCGCCTGGTCGGTGGCGCACCGTCGATGCACCGAATTTCGGTGGACCCTCGTTGAAATTTTCTGCGTTTTCAAGCCGACTTCAAAAGGTCATATCTCCCTCCATAGAACTCCAATTTAAGTGATTCAAAATCCAGATTAAAGCTTGATAAGTCTAGTTTCCTATAAAAATAAATAAAATATAAAATAAAAATTTTAATATAGTTAAATCTAGGATGATGTGACAACTATCTAAAAATTATTAGTTCAGACAGCTGCTACTTCAAGAATTTTTTGAATTTTTTTACAACACAAAATTTAATGAAATTTGGTGGAGATAAAGTAAACTTGATGATGAACTATTAAAAAAATAATTAAAATAATATACTAACTGAAAGTGCCAAAAAAATATAGAACTACCCGACGACCGCATCCTGTAGTATAATTTAGGCAAAATTTAGTTAAGTACTAAACTTAATAATCGATGGATTAAGCTCGGGCCACCATTTCCACAAATGAGAAGGCCTAAAGCCATTAATAACATTGACTCAATATCACTCAAAGACCTAGGAAATATCCCAAGAGCCTATTGCTCCCAAGAGTACATTGAAACTTCGTATCGAACTTAGACCGCACGTCGAGAGTCCGATGACTGCGAAACTATAGGATTATGTCCGTCCTACTATGCTTGACAACCATCATGGGAATCGAGCCCAGATGGTGTCCAGAAATACGTAACTTGAGCCCTGAACAAAGTGTGTGAGAAACGTGAATATCTTTAGAAAATGTATCGAAACTTAAGTGAATTGGGCTATTTGCTCACACGCAAAATTGAGGATTTTAGATCCTCAGTTTCTGACCAAACTTCACCCATGGAAAAAGAAAATTTCCCTGCACATATTCATATACTTGTGGCCCCGATTGAGTAAGCATGACCGTTGATCTGACATGGGTCCTCCACAATCGATCAGCTTATCCGATCGCACAACATCCTGGCATAGATCCATTGTCAGAGAACTTACCCTATGACGTAGGTGAGTAGTGGGCCTCCTTGTGATCCCTGTTTGTCAAAAATAGTCGCCCATTGGATACAAACTAAGTATACAAGGGCCCAGGGGCCATTTACATCACTACTAGGCCTATATATAGCCCTTAAACCACCCCATATCTCTCCCATACGAATTTCTCCAAACCCTAGGAGAGAGAAGAGAGAAAAGGAGAGAAAAGAGGAAGGAGTGAAGAGAAATCTTTGGAGATTGCTGCAGTGGTTCTCTCCCACTATTCCACGTGCTGAATCACCTTTCCATTACACTACCCAATCTATTTTGGCTACGATTTTGGGTAAGAAATCCTAACCCTAATCTTAGTATAGAGATCCAGGTTGATTAATCGTCAAACTAGCTGACCGTTTACGTTATTTAGGTGCACAACATTTTATTTTCAGGAACGTACTATTCGAACCGAGTCTGAATCGAGTATTCCGACAAAAGGTGTGGACTATAAACACTTATTATCAATTCTCTCAATGTCAGCTAATGATTTATGTTTAACTTGATTGATGCCATGTTGACTTAGGTACGCCGTTTTAGATATATTTTATATGTATGAACTATGTTGAACAAAATATACATCCTATGTGTTTGTTGAAATGTTTGAATGACTTTGTAAATGTGATTGAGGCTTGCCATGACATTAATCTAGGATTCATGTTTGGCATATGCATGATGACCTCTTTGTGTAAACAATTGCATAATATATGACGTAACTAATATAGTCTATGTATTTTTAGTGAAGTGTAGCCTAAGTGTTTGATATAATGTTTGAATGAGAAATTGTGATGATTTGTATTTATTAAGAGTATTAGAATAGGATTCTCAAATCAATTTATTCATACATATAGTTTCCTTCATGTAATTTTAATTTCATCTACGCGATTTATGATAAAATGCAAGTGTTAGGTATATACTTAATGTGTATGATGAAATACTCAAATAAGAGATTTGTTTGGATTGATTGCCATATGTTGGAATTATTATTACATGTGTTTACGTATTACACCTGAGTATGATTGGGGCTACAGCGTATTCCAGAAAATCTATAATCATCTCTAATCGGGTGGCCGAATTAGTCTCGCCACACTGGATAAATTCGACGAAATCGGGTCACACGATGACCATCGACAGTGGTTAGGCCACGAGGGGTGCTTATGCACTCCATGTCGATTAAGTCAGCATGTGCTCGTACCAATCGAATGTGTCTAATAAACCGATTGGCCCATTATGTGTTTATCATATATGGACACTACTGCTTGAATCTAAGGTACCCCCCCCCTTTCCGATGTAAAGGCCCGCTTTAACCATGGTACCACGATCCACTAAGACTCATGAGCTAGGCATGGTGGTATGGGACACCGTATTTGAGCTGTCGGCCGACACCGAGGTGATTAGCCACCCCGTAGTGACCAGTGAGCAAACTCAGACTTGTGAGCCGGGCATGGTGGTATGGGACACCGTGTTTGAGCTGTCGGCCTACGCCGAGTTGATTAGCCACCACGTAGTGACCTCAAGTATAACTTATGAATTTTCCTATCGTCTACTTTTCATTGGGAGTGATGACCCCACAACTTGCCTATCATATGTGCTTGACTAGGAGTGACGAACCTAGATGGATGCTTTGGTTCATGTCAATGGTATAAAGGGAGGTACCTTAGCTCCCCAAATCTACTGTATGAACAAACTTAATTAATTACTGGGCTAACATGACCATGCATATATCTGCATTAGTTAGGACGTGCTTTAAAGGTGTGGAAGTCGCACAAGAGGCAGTGTGGTCATATGCGATATTGGTGTTGGTGTCGCTTGTTGAGGGAGCTTTGGAAGTTAGGGCATGCATCATTACTTGCACTTCATTCCTGCATTAATAAGAGTAGTTAGGAAGTGATTGTTATACTGCTTAATTGAATTGATAACATGTTAACCTTTGCCTTATAGTACCACTAAGTTGATCACTCACTCCCACTCTGAGACGGTGTTTCAAAACACCAACCAGACACTGGTTTAGATGCAGGTGATGATGAGGTCTATGAGGCTGAGTAAGATTTCATGGATGAGGAGGAGGAGTTCTCCTACTGTCAGCTTTCACGCAGGTCTGCGTAAACCTAAAGCTGATTCGTCAAGATATCGGGATACTTGTCTAGTTGGACATCTTACATTTTCTCATTGTCTATTTTGAAATAAATCTTGTATATATTAAACCCTGTTACACCATCAAACTCTGGAAGTTGTGAATTACTTACTTATTTTAATACATAACCTTCAAAATTTCGTATGCTTTATCTCTGGAGTATGATATGTTGCTTTAGTATAATCCCACTCATGTTTAATGCATTAATATGGACGACATCTAAACATCATTATCCATGTTGCATAAGTGATGTGTTGGATCTCGAGAGTGGAGCTTTGCTAGACCCTCGAAATTCAAGGCATTACAAGTTGGTATCAAAGCATGATTTGGATTAAACTGGACCAGGGTTAAGGTAACACGATGCACTTTAAAGCACTCTGACTTAGGATGGGTGATAAAATTTAAAAATGATCATAGGATCTCAATGTTTCACCGACGGGTGAGATTGACTATTGTAGTGTAGCCTCTATGCGTCCAAGATCATGTGAATTGATCTCAGTCCCTTTTAGGATATCAATCGACGGGTTTGAACTATAAGTCAGCAAATCCCAAATCTGAAATAGGCCAAAAGGCACGAATACGCACTTGTTGGACTGAGAAAGTGCACCCTACGGGTCTAGGGACCCAAACCACAAATTTCGGTGGGAGCCAGGGGGTCCCACGTAGCCATACAGCACCCCGGGAGGGGATGGCCACTGCCCCAGGACAGAGCCACCGCCGGACACCCCAGGGGGGTGCACCGCTGCCTCTACAGCAGGGTGAGGCAGCACCACATTGACGGCGGTGCACCGCCGATTGACCGCCAATGTGGGGCCCTCCCACGTGTGGGACCACCCACTTAACCCCTCTCCTTGCCCCTTTGCTCATTTCATCCCACTTCTAACCCTCCAACACTCCCAAACCCTCTAAAAATTCTCTTTGCCTCTCAAATTTCCTTTCTCATACACTTAAACCTTCCATTTCTTCCACATCTTACACCCATCCACCACCATTCACCTAAAACTATCTCTTACAACTCTCCATCTTCATTATTTTCACTCCTTTGGGTACAAAAACCCACATTTTGTGTCTCATAACCTTCAAACCTTCAAATTCACCCCATTCTCCAAGCTTTTCCACTTCCATGGTACTCTTTAAGCTTGTCACCGCCATTTTCTTAATCTCAATGCTCCTTTCCCTTATGGGAAAGAAGAGAGCGGGGCCTAGCCGTCCAAGCCGCTCTAGGAAGAAAACGAGCGCCGAGACAAGGGCAAGTGCCGAGCGAAAATCGAAACGAGACCTTGATCCTCGAATCCGGTTGGAAAGGTCTCTACCGGTGGGTGCCGAACTTGGTAAGTTCCGTGACCGCAAAGTTGTATTTGAAGCTCATGTTGATGAGAAACTATTTGGGTTGTATCTAGTTATTAACCTTCTGTTAGAGACCGAGTGGGGTCCCATATTTGAAGAGAAGGCTCATGTAAGTGAAGGCATAGTACGAGCCTTCTATGCGCACATACGGAACCCAATTCTGGAGCCTCTTCAGTTTACTATCCCTTTAGGGAGGCAGGAAGCCATAGTCGATGTGAATGTGATGGCCTATATCATGGGAATTAAACGTTGGGTAGTACATGCTAGTGAACTCATCTCGCTAGTGGACGAGAGAAAGATCACCACACATGTTTCCTTTGCGGCCGATTGGTTTATTGGAGGTGAGAAAATAGCCTTGCATCGACACGCATGACGGCAGACTTCCGTCTGCTCTACCACATATGCACGTATAACGTGTATCTTAGGTGGAGTAATCGCATAGAATGCACTAGGTTCGTGGTGGATTTCCTGTACCGGGTCAGACAAAAAAAAAGTGTCCCTGCCTACTCTCGCCTTGACTTAGATAATTAGTACTGCACGATCTGTTAGGGGAGACACCTCACTCCCTTTCGGCCGACTTATTTACAAGATCGCCCGCAATTTTAGATTCAGACTTCATATGGATAACCTCGCCCCAATCCATTTCATCAGTGAAACTACACTCAACAATATGGGAATAGGCCCCAAGCAATGCCAAGAAAGGATTGATGAGTATGGGGATGAGATAGAGGAAGGAAATGAAGAGGAAGGCAGTGAAGAAGAGGAAGGTAGTGAAGAAGAGGTGGACAGCAGAGAAGAGAAACAGGAAGAAGAAGAGGAGGCCCAAGACTCAGATGAGGGACCTCCTACTGCTCGTAAGGACTGCCATGATCGGGCCGCCCTAGAAGCCCACATGGCCAAGATTGAAGAAAACTAGGACCTTGGGAATGAGGACTATACAAACCACAATGACCATTAAATGTTGGGATATTTAGAGTTTTGGGACCTAAAGTTGGTACTCCTAGATTTCAAAAAATAATAATCTGGCAGTTTAGAAAAGCACTTCATACCACCCACAAATAAGTGGGCAAGCTGAGATTCTCAATAGGGAAATTAAATATATTTTGGAAAAAATGGTTAACCCTGACTGTAAGGATTGGTCAATCCGATTAACCGATGCCTTATGGGCTTACCATACTACATTTAAAACCCCTATTGGAATGTCTCGATTTAGACTTATTTATGAGAAGGCTTACCACTTACCTATGGAGTTAGAACATAAGGCCTACTGGGCTATTAAAAATCTGAACTTCAATTTGGACAATGCTGGCTCGCTACGCAAACTTCAGTTAAATGAACGTGAAGAAATCTAGAATGACGCATACGAGAACTCAAGAATTTACAAGGACTAGATGAATGTGTTTTATGATTAACACATTCTTCAAAAATCATTCACATCAAGTCAAAAGGTTCTTTGTACAATTCTCAATTACATCTTTTTTCGAGTAAGCTCCAATCTCGTTGGACCGGCCCTTTCACAATTACTAATGTCTATCCTCATGGGGTTGTCGAGATTCAGAATCCAACCAATGGCAATATTTTCAAAGTGAATGGACAACGATTAAAGTCATTTGTTGAGAAATTTGATTAAGAGGACATGACCATACCTCTGATTATCCTGTTTACTAGGATTGATCTCTTAGTCTGACCAAGGTATAGTTAGGTTTATTGCTTTCATATATGTTAGGATTAGGATAGTTTGTTTTCCGCTATTTTAGGATAGTTTACTTTCTATTAGTTTAATTCTTATGCTAAGCCATCTTCACACTGAGATCATTGAACAAGCCTCAAAATTCCTTCTTCAGGTATTATCTTTCCGTCACTTCTTTTTTCTTTTCATTGTCTCTTTTGCATTATATACTTAATTCTTTTACATTGAGGATATTGTAGATTTTTAGGTTGGGGATGTGGGATTAGGTAAACTAATAAGTGTTTTCTCAATTTTGAGCAAAAAGTTTGAAAATTTCAATGTTTTAAGTTAAAATCTATTTAGGAAGCGATGAATTGTGTACTTAAGAATGCTTTGGTATGAGAAAATAGAGATTGAATTTTAGATTGTTGGAGTTTTATCAACTAAGTAATCTATCACCTAAGTGTTTGTGCTCAATTAATTAAGAGGAAGTTTGAATATCATGTTAATTTAAATCACAAGACACATTCAATTTATCTTCTGTAAGATGTACTATAATTTATAGTTGTTTGTCACACCCCAAACTCGGAAATCGAGCTCACAAAATTCCAGATCACTGAATCAGGTGCCGACAGCCTCCGTAGTACCCCATTCTCGGCTCTCAGCGCGAATACGCCAGATTTCGATCCTGGGATCCTACAAGGAGGATTTTCCAATGTATATTTATCTCGTAAGAAGCATAACCATAAGTTTACCCAAATCACAAAAACAACAACCTCATCACACATTCACTAATATAAACATTAAATATAATGCTGAAAGGGAAATACATATGTCAAAATAAAATCAAAGCTCCAGAAGACAGTTGCACGCTCCAAGCTCAAGGTCGCTCAACCAATGCCACCTGCATGCATCTATCGTGCATAAGCTTATAGAAAGCTTAGAGGGTGGTGAAAGTATGTGCACAAGATAAGTGTCAAGCACATAAATACAACGTCACAATCATACAATGTCAGAAATATTGGCGAGATCATGAATTATACGATATCAGAGTAAGCAAAAATACTGATAAGTCCATGAGTCATACAATATCAGAGTACGCAATACAAATCAGTTATGCAAATGAGTAGTCATAAAGAGATAAGTATCAGATACCGAGGATGTAATGCAATATGCCGTGCGAATGACCATGCAGGAGTGTGAAGTCGGGATAATGGTATGAAGTATCGTAAGCTATGGGGTCCACCATAAGGGACTTCTATTCAAACCAGTCTCATACCTAAATTTGGATAGTCAGACTCAATGTGATAAACTCCTAATCTCAGGTTAGTCGCGGGCCCCAACCGGAATCCTAGCCATTACGAAGGTACACATAACAAATAGTTGCACACCACAGGCCTGAGTGGGTAGTGAATGAATGAATGAATGAGTATGTAACTCCTGCTCCACAAATCAGTACTGTACATCTCTAGGATCATCATCGGAGTCTAGTACACTTTACATACAATCGCAGCCCATTGGATGCGCAAGCATGCAAGTGTAAGAGACCTCACTATCCGCCTAGCCAGTAGTCAACTAATATCTACCTGGCATGTCGATAGCGAACCAAATCACGAGCTGGTCAAACTCAACCTAGGTATGCCCACTAGCCTAGGGCGGGTAAGGCTACACCGCCTCCCAACTGACCACGACATAGTGGGAGACGCGGCCTATTGGTATACGGCCCTCATGCGCTCATATATAACCACTTGGTCTCAATGCTATGGTGTCTCCTGGCCTTGGAGGTTAAGGGATTTTCACCCAGGACCATCTATGGTAGCTCGATGCTAATAATAGATTTTTGGTGTCCCATGTGGCCATCCATGATATGCCTGTGGAGGCTATGGACCTGATGTTGCTAGGGCGTACAGTAATCAAAACACACAATGCAAGATGCACGAGTCATACAATTTAGTCATGCATTAATCCTGCGCATACCGTGCGCTCATATAAGACAATCTTTGCCTATCAGGGAGTCTCATAATAACCTGCCTAATGACATATGCAATGGTCATCTACATCTTATAATAAACATGAAGATGATGCATATGGGCATGTATCATGATGCTATGTTATCACATACTCATAATCAATATCGACAATCGGAATCGACCTCGACAATCGGAATCAACCTCGACGATCGGAATCAGCCTCGACAATTGGAATCGACCTCGACAATCGGAGCCGGCCTCGACAATCGAAATCGGCCTCGACAATCGAAATCGACCTCGATAATCAGAATCAGCCTTGACAATCAGAATCGGCTTCAACAATCGAAATCAGCCTCGGCAATCGAAATCAGCTTCAACAATCAGAATCGACCTCGGCAATCGGAATCGGCTTCGACAATCGAAATCGGCCTCGACAATCGGAATCAGCCTCGATAATCGAAATCGGCCTTGACAATCAGAATCTTCTTCGACAATCGAAATTGGCCTCGACAATCGGCCTCGATAATCAGAATTGACCTTGACAATCGGCCTCGACAATCGGCCTTGACATTCAGAATCAGCCTCGACAATCGGAATCGGCCTCGACAGTCAAAATCTGGAATCGGCCTAACAAAGGGCCTAAGGGAAGGTCACGATGTGGACATTTAACCATCATCGCCCATCAATGTGGACATTTAACCAACATTGCTCCCAAGGAGTGGCCCACATAGAGCCTAACATATAGTGGGCCCATGACCTCGCATACAATCATGATGGGCCTTATATACATCACATCGGGCCTCGTCATATGGGCCAACATACATCACATCGGGCCTCGAATACACAACAGGTGGGCCTTGCACCTAGGCCTCAAATACATCATATGGGCCTCATCGTACGGGCCTCAAATACACAACAAGTGGGCCTTGCCCCTGGGCCTCAAATACATCACATGGGCCTAATCGGATGGGCCGAAAATATATCACAATGGGCCACGACATATGGGCCGGAAATACATCACAATGGGCCTCATCATATGGGCCAAAAATATATCTCAATGGGCCTCATCATACGGACAGGAAATATATCACAATGGGCTGCAAGACATGGGCCTAATACATCAAGTGGGCTCTATCAATAGGTCACATAGATATACAATACATACATCACGACGTGCCGCATAAATGGACAACATAGATATGGTATACATACACCACGGTGGGCCGCACAAATGGACGGCATAAATAGCACAGATACATCACGGTAGGCCTTGCACACCACCGCCCAGTCCAGATGGATGGTGAGAATAGAATACATACATCAAGGTTGGGACCCACCATCCGTGGGCTGGACGATGGATTCAACACATCATCAAGGTGGTCCCCACCCTCACCCGTGCAAGGTGGGTCCCACAGAACTTGTTGTCGTCAATCACAGCAGCTGCTGTGAGCGATACACGAGCCAGTCCATTTCCATCCTAGGCCCCACGTGTAGGGTAGGTCCCACCGTCCAAGGTCTGGATGGTGTAGATGCACCACATGTGTAGGGCCCCACACAAATGGTCTAATGGTGTGGATAATCACATACATAGTGGTGGGACATGTCAGCACCGTCCAAACAGTCCAGCACTGTCCAGACTGTCTGGACGGTGTGGATGGAGGAAATACATCACGGTGGACACCACCTCTGGGCGGTGTGGATCTAAAACATGTACATCAGGGTGGGGTCTACATACACGTGGCCCACCAGCCACATCAAGGTAACCCACGTCCCATGCACGGATGGCAGGGACATAAAACATATACATCTATGTGGGTTCCCACCATCCAGCAAGCTGAACAGTGTAGATAAAAATATAAATCACGGTGGCCCCATGTGGGTTGGCCACACGTGCCATCAAGGTGGATGGACGATGTGGGATATAACACTTACCTCATGATCAGATGCACAGAACTTACTGATGTCAATACAACAACTATATAGCTGCTATAAACGTACACCAGCCAATCCTCATCCACAGAGGTGGGTCCCACGTAGGGCCCACCAACCACACATTATAATATATATATATAGATATATTCATTTTATATTATAATAATATTCATTATTTAACTACATTGCAACCAACCAGTGTCAAGGCCTGCTGGACGGTCTGGACAGCAGGCCGTCTAGCAATCCCTGGCCTAACTGACCATTGGATCTGCTCACTGATGGATGGTCTAGATATGCAGCGCATACGTTTAGGTGGGGTCCACGTCAGCATGGTCCACCTTATGATCAAGCTGATATTTGTGGTTTGCCCTCGCCCGGGCCTATCAAAAGGGCAGCAGCAAGGTGGGTCTCATGATCAGTCGTTGTGGATCAAACTCATCATGGTGGGCCACACACCTCAACATCATTATCACCAAATAAAAAGGAAGAGAGAGAGAGAGAGAGAGAGATTGGACGAAGATAGGAGGGACCCTGCCACTATGGGCCCTCCTTATACAATGCACACATCAAGTGGGTCCCACCACAAGTGCGCCCTCAAATCGAACATCAACGGTAGATCACCCACCTCAAGATCTCTTCTTCCTTCTTCTATCAACGCATTTTATAGCTCCAAAAAATGTGATCCAACGGTTGAGATGAGACTTGGAGCGTGGGATTGGGTGGTAGGAAGGTGGGCCACCCCTAGCTTTCTCTTCTCCCTTGGATGTTTCCATCATTGTCGCTTGGGAGGAAAATGAGAGAGAGAGAGAGGGAGGGAGAGAGAATGGGATGTAAAAAGAGAGAGGGATGGGTGAGTGAGTGATGGGTGATGGGTGTACTTGACATTTATGAGTTGTAAGAGAGAGTGAAAAGGTCGAGCTAAGAGTCCTAGAGGGGAGGGGGGGTGAATAGGACTATGCCAAATTAAAAATTAAATGTAGAAATAACCAATCATAAATAAAGATAGCACTTAAACAATCCCATAAATCAAAAATAAATAACAACCTCAAATGTACAGGTATTGAGAGGTTGATACAAATGTTATTCTAAGGACAACCTTACACCAAAAACCAATGGCTTATGGTAGGACAACCTGATTCCTAGAACGGTTTTTGTATCAAAATTCCAAACTGATACAGAGGAATAAAGAATAAAATAGCAAAGAAAATAACCAAGATATTATAGCATTCCGACACTTGCATACAAGAGATTACAACATTCTCCACAAATTCTTAAAAAGAAAATTACAACATTCACACAATACCACAATCAATCATCCAACACAAGACCAGAAAATATAGTGATTCACTTGTGTGTGCACCAACTGTTTAGAAAAAAAAGCCACACAACTACTCCACTCCCAATATCCTCACACAGTGGATATTGGCATTCACTATGCAATAGGTTTTTCAAGGTTCACCTAAAACCTTCACAATTGTGTCTTTCAAGTGGGCTTACACAATTCAAAAACCCCATACTCTGAGTTTTCTAAATCACCTCAGACAAACCAAAAAGAAAGAGATTTTTCCTAGCACAATCTCAAAGAAACCAAAAGAATAGATTTACAGAAATGTAAAATACTTATCTAGATATTCTCCTTTGATGCAGCCCGATAGAACTGTAAGTGATATGTTTTCTCGCTCCTATTATTATCAAATTTTGTAGTGCCAAAACCTTTTAAAATATGTCTTGTGTAGCTCATCTACAAGTTTAAGACATTGCATCTCATGTACAAGATCAAGAGATATACAAGTTCAAGTTCATAGTTCACTCCTTCAAACTTCGAAGTTCAAGGTTTCTAAGCTTTATCTAAAAGTAAGACAATAGTCTTCACTTTGGTGGAATATAAGACAAGTCTTCAATTTCAAGCTTCAAAAGGTCTTAAGATCAAGCTTCAACGTATGTCAATATCTCAAGCTTCGTGAACTTCAAAGAACGACTATCAACTGAAGCAAAAGAAGATTCAATATTCATACATTGCTTACAAGGCATGAATGACCCTAGATTCACCATATGATAGGTCATTTTGAATACATAATTTAATTGGGTCATTTTATAAGTGCATAAACTATTTTTCAACTAGTCTTAGACTAAGTTCGACTAGTCCTAGCACTAGCTCGACCAATCTAAGAAATCCTCGACCAGTCCTATGTTTGTTACTTATTTTTAAAATTTTTTGTTATTGTCTCAACCAGTCCTAGAGACTGCTCGACCGGTCATGTGAACAGTGCTCAACCAGTCCTACAGGCTCGACTCAAAGTCTAGCAACTAAAATGAGTCCCACACGACCAGTCATGGACAGGACTCGACCAGTCGCGGAGGCCACTTGACCGGTCGAGCAGGCTCTTCGACCAATTGTGGAA
The DNA here is from genome assembly GCF_029962835.1 of Magnolia sinica. Taxonomy (NCBI): domain Eukaryota; kingdom Viridiplantae; phylum Streptophyta; class Magnoliopsida; order Magnoliales; family Magnoliaceae; genus Magnolia; species Magnolia sinica. The sequence continues at coordinate 49,642,901 of NC_080573.1, read as the reverse complement.
CGGTCTGATCTTATCGTGCCCAAATTTTCAAAAGTTTGTTGGTCCTTCGACCGGTCGAGCTGACCTCTGGACCAGTTGAAGATGCGATTTCTGCACTTATAAATAGAGCATGAATTTCAGAGTTTGGTAGCGAATTGAAGCAAAATCAATACACCACTCTGAGAGATAAGTTAGTGATATTCTTAAGCTATTTAGTGTTCATTTCATATTCTCTTTAATTAGCTTTCTTTGTATTTGATTTTGAGTTTCTACATTCCAATCATATTTTAAGAAGGGATTGAAAGTATTCCCATTTCTTGGAATCAAAATCAAATCAAGCTAGCCCAAGGTGATTTAATTTAAAATCAATTTAGAACTTAGAACCTTTTCACAAGTGAGTGTGAACATTGAACTTCTACTCCGAATTGGTTCTTCCGGGCTGCATCAAAAGGACAATATTCAGATAAGTATTTTACTGTTTTGTAAATTCATTCTTTTGGTTTCATTGAGATTGTGCTAAAAAAATCTTTTTCTTTTGGTTTGTCTGAGGTGATCCAGAAAACTCAGAAGTGTGGGGTTTTTTGAATTGTGTAAGCCCACTTGAAAGACACAATTGTGAGGGTTTTAGGTGAACCTTGAAAAACTTATTTTCTTAGTGAACGTTAATATCCACTATGTGAGGATATCAGGAGTGGAGTAGTTGTGTGGCTGTTTTTCTAAACAGTTGGTGTACACACAAGCGAACCACTATACCTTCTGGTCTTGTGGTGATTGATTGTTTATTTTATTTTTGTGGATGTTGTAATTTTCTTTTATGCATTTGTAGAGAATGTTGTAATTTCTTTTATGCAAGTGTGGGATGTAATAATAGCTTAGTTATTTTCTTTGCTATTTATTTCTTTATTTCTCTATATTAGTTTGAGTTTTTGATACATAGACCGTCCTAGGAATCAGGTTGTCCTACCATAAGCCATTGGTTTTTGGTGTAAGGTTGTCCTTAGAACAACATCTGTATCAACCTCTCAATACTTGTACACTTGAGGTTGTTTTACATTTCTGCATTGTGGGATTGTTTAGTGCTATCTTTATTTATATTTGTTTAGATTCTGCAGTTTATTTTTAATTTGGCATAGTCCTATTCACCCCACCTCCCTCTAGGACTCTTAACTCGGCCTTTTCAAGAACCAATTCGGAGTAGAAGTTCAATGTAAATGTTCAATGTCCACACTCAATTATGAAAAGGTTCAAATCTCTAAATGATTTTTAGATTAAATCACTTTGGGCTAGCTCGATTTGATTTTGATTCCAAAAAAGGGGGAAAACTTCAATCCCTTCTTCAAATAAGAATGGAATGTAGAAACTCAAATCAAATGAAAAAAGTTAAATTAAAGAGAATATTAAATGAGCACTAAATAACTTAAGAATATCACAAACTTATCTCTCAGAGTGGTGTCTTGATTTTTTTTGAATTAAATGAAAAACTATGAAAATCGTGCTCTATTTATAAATGTAGAAACTGCTCACTCGACTGGCCCAGAGGACAGCTCGACTAGTTGAAGGACCAACATACTTTTGAAATTTTAGGCGTGATAAGATAAGACCGTTCAACGACTGGTTAAGTGGCTTACTTAACTGGTCGTGTGGCCTGCATGACCGGTCGAGCCCTGCTCTTGACTGGTCATGTGGACCCAATTTGGTTGTTGGACTTTTAGTCAAGTCTGCTCAACTATTCGAGCACTGTTCACTCGACTGGTCGAGCAGTCTCCAGGATTGGTCGAGGCTATAACCAAAAATTCCAAAAATTAGTAACAAACCTTGGACTGGTTGAGGAAATTCTTACACTGGTTGAGCCAGTACTAGGACTAGTCGAACTTAGGCTAAGACTAGTCGAGAAACAACCTATACACTTATATAGTGACTCAATTAAAGTATGCAATCAATATGACCTAACCTATGATCAATCTAGGGTCATTCATACCTTATAAGTGATATTTGAACATTGAAACATCTTTTATTTTAGTTGATGTTGATCATAAAGTACACGAAGCTTGATATCTTGATGTACTTTGAATCTTGAACTTGAAGTACTTTTAAAGCTTGAACTTGATGTACTTGTGAGTTGTATCTCACCTTGAGCTTTGAGATTAAAAGTAAAGCACATTGTCTTGACATAGATGAAGCTTTGAAAGCTTGAACTATCAGTTGATGATGTTCTTGAACTTGTATATCTCTTATACTTGTAATGCTTGAATCTTAAATTGGAACATCTTGAACTTGTACTTGAATTGCATGATCTTGACTAAAAAGATGAACAAAACATGATACAAATTCCAAGAGGTTTTAGCACTATAAAATTTGACAATCACAGGAGCTAGAAAACATAGCACTTACAATCTCCCCCTTTGTCAAATTTGTGACAAAACACACTTCATTAAAGTAAGATAAGCATAAAATACACAATAAAGAATCATGCACCAGTTACAATAAACTGAGGCCCGTATCCTAGCCCGTACTGTTCCGTAGGCTTCTGCGGTCCTCCCGGTCGAATTCCAGCAACTCGCGATATGTAATCGGCAGTTGCGCGCAACCCTGAGTCATATCCCATATTCTAGAATCGGCTTGACCCAAGACTTATACTCTAGCGACAGTGCCATCGCCGCGGTTCCAACGCCACATATTACGCACCGAGGCAATACCCAGGCCAGGAGATGTGGGCCCGCATTCAGTTCAAGGAAAACGTCGTGCGTTGAGAATTCTAAGAGAATCTCTACGACATGTCCCATCAATCACATCTCATGTCAAGTATACATCACCCCATCCTCAAGTACAGCCACCCCTTCCCCAAAGTCAACTCTCTCTTACAACCAAGTACTCATCATCCCTCTCTCCCATCACTTCTCTCCCATCACCCCTCTCTCTCTCTCTCATTCTCTAAGCTCCATGAGAGCAACCCCCGTCCAAGCTCCATGGGAGAGAGCTAGTGTGGCCCACCTTCCTACCACCCAATCCCACCATACTAAGCCACCATACTAAGCCCATCTCAACCGTTGAAATTGTCCCTTTGGAGCTCTATCATGCATTGGCGGAAGAAGGAAGAAGAGATTAAAGGTGGGTGCTTCATAGGCTTAGATTTTCATGTTTTGATGATGGGCCAAGGGAGTCCTACTGATTGATGGTATGAATCTCACTTTGGACCCTAGATGTGGTCGATGGCCCACCTTGATTCTCATGATCATTCCATGATGGGGCCATTCTCTATGGACCCCATCATGATGTTTACCTTCCTTGCATAAATAGGGTTATCTAGACCTTGCATTTTGGTGGAGAAAGGATCCCCACCATTGATTTTTGATCAATGGGTCCACATGTAATGGGACCCACTTGATGTATGTTGTAAATCATGATAGGGAGGGCCCCTAGTGTCGGGGTCCCTCCATCACTTGGTCTCTCTCTTTCTCTCTCTCTCTTTCACTTTTGTTATGTGTGATGATCTGGCCATGTGGCCCACCCGGACGTACCCCACTTGATGTATGTCTTATCCACACCACCCAGCCATTTGGTGGCCCACCTGAGCAGGGCCCACCTTAAATATGTGTTATGCCCAATACCGTCCAGCGTCCAGGGACGCTGGACATGAGCTAAAAATAAAAATATCAGTTTGATTTCAAAGCTTTAGGATGGGCTGCTCATGCAGGCCCCACCTTGATGTATGAACATGATCCATGCCGTCCATCCCATTCCCCAGATCATTTTAGGCGTTGAGTCGAAAAATGAAGCCAATCCAATTATCTGGCAGGCCATAGCATAGAAAACAATGGTTTTTACTATTAAAATTCATTCTGATGTTTCTGTACACCAAAGCATATCGAATATTGGGCTCATTTAGGCTATCTTGAGCCATAGAATCCAACAGCTTGGTCAGATTCTCCTGATGCGGGCCCCACATAGGAAAAATTGCAAAAAACTCTATTTTCAAAAAAAAAAACCAACAAGTAACAGGTACTGCTGCTGACGTCCATAGGACACGCAACAACATCCTGCTGTGCTTGGACGTGAAGAAGGGCAAGGACGTGGGTCCCATGCGTAGGCCCCACCGTGAGGTATGGTGGACATTAACACCATGCATTTGGTAGGCCCCCTTAGGGCAGTGGGCCACCCCAAAAATCAGTCGTATGTGGAACTTAGGTGTCCCACATGGTAAGAAACAGTGGGATTAAGCGTCTGCCATTGAAACCCTTTTGGGTTGTCACAGAAGTTTTGGATCATTATGAAATTTGTTTTTCCTCTACATCTGGGTCTGTGTGACCTTATTAACAAATTGGATGTTAGATAAACGTTATGGTGGGCCCCACGTGGGACCCACTATGGTGTATGTGTTTTACCCACGCCGTCCACACCATTGGACGATGGGACCCACTGTGACATATGTGTTTTATCTATGTCATCCAGCCATTTTGGCTGGACTGCTGGACGGCAGGGGACCCCACCATGAGGTATATGCTTTATCCATGTTGTCTATCTATATGGGGCCACTCTGATGCATGTGTTGTATCCATATCGCCTAACCATTTTGAGAGATCATTTTATGGTATAAGGCAAAGAATGAGTCCGATCTAAGTTCAAGTGGACCCCACCATCAATGTGGACAGTGATGTCCACCATTCAAAACTTCTAAGGGCCACAGTAGTTCCTAATTAAGCCGATATTTGTCTTCACTCCATCTATCACTATGTTAACTTATGAATAGGTTGGATCTCAAATACATTAAGGTGGGCCACACCGTGATGTGTCCAACCTTTTGATCAGGTGGACCACACCATAAAGAAATAGTGGGATTTGAACATCTACCATTGAAACCCTTTAGGGCCATGGAAGTTTTAGATCAATATGAGATTTGTTTTCCCTCTTAATACAGGTCCTTAAAACCTTATGATTAGATTGGGTGGAAAAATAAACTTGATGGAGGGCCCTGTGATTTGTTTAATAGTGAGAATTATTATCCCCACTACTATTTGAGGTATGGTCCAAATGATCATCCAATATGATTCTTTTGGGGATGTGATGAGGCCCATCTTGATGTATTTGTGGCCCATCCGTTGAGGCCCACCTTGATATATATGAGGCCCGTTGTTGAGGCCCATCTTGATGTGATGTATGAGGCCCGTTGTTGAGGCCCACCTTGATATATATGAGGCCTGTTGTTGAGGCCCACCTTGATATATATGAGGCCCATGTGATGCGGCCCATTTGATATATATAAGGCCCATGGGTCGAGGCCCAATGGGATGTACTTAAGGCCCATTGCAATGTGTGATTCCACCATGGTTTGAGTAATGATGTTTATGACGGGCCGTGCCTTGGGAGCAATGATGGTTTGACATCCACATTGTAAGAGTAATGTTGGTTAAATGTCCACATGGTAACTCTCCTTAGGGCCCATTAATAAGCTCATACTTGTTGTGTGTAGGCCGTCTAAGCCCATCTTCGTTGTAAGGATAGTTCATCACCATATAACATGCTTAGTATAACCCCATGATTCAGGTCAATTTCGATTTGTTGAGCTGATTGTATAGGCCAATTCTGATTGTCGAGGCCGAGTATCAAGGTCGATTCTGATTTGTTGAGGCTGATTGTATAGGCCGATTCCGATTGTTGAGGCTGAGTATCGAGGTCGATTTCGATTGCTAAGGCCAATTGTCAAGACCTATGTGATGTATATACAACCCGTGTTTAAGGCCGAATGTGATGAATATGAGGTCTATGTGATGAGGCCCATTGTGATGCATTTGAGGGTCAGTCGATGGAGTCCATTGTGATGTATATTAGGCCCATGTGAGAGGCCCATCGTGATGTGTATTAAGCTCTTGAGTGATTCCCATGGTGTTGTATATAAGGTCCTTGTGTGAGGCCATGGGTCCACTATATGTTAGGCTCTATGTGAATCATTCCTTGGGGGCAATGTTGGTTAAATGTCCACATTGTCGATGCCGATTATTGATGATGGTTATTGATACCGATTATGAGTGTGTGACAGTATAACATTATGATACATGCCCATACGCATCTTCTGTATGTTTATTGTGAGATATGATTGACCCTTGCATATGCCATAGTACAGATGGTTTATGAGACTCCCTGATAGGTGGAGTTATCCCACATGAGCGCACGGTATGCGCAGGATTGATACATGATTAGACTACATGACTCATGCATCTTGCATTGTGTGATTGTGATTACTATACGCCCTAGTGATATCAGGGCTGTGACCTCCATAGGCATGTTGTGGATGACTAGATGGGACACCGAAAATGTTTGGTTCGAGCATCTGGGCACTTTGGATATCTGTGGGTGAAAGTTCATAAACCTCCGAGGCCATAAGATGCCCCAACGTCTATACCAAGTGGATACATGAGCACCCGAGTGTCGAATACTAGTAGGTCGCGTCTCCCACTATGTCGTGGTCGGCTGGGAGGGGGTGTGGCCTTATCCGCCGGCGTGAGGGGCCTGCAAGCTAGGCCGAGTTTGACCAGCACCCAAATGGGTCAGCTATCGACGAGCCGAGTAGGCATTGGTATACTACTGACGGGTGGGTAGTGATGTCGTTTCCACTCGCTGGGCTACGCGGCCGGCTAGGGCGGTAGCCAGCTTGGAGTGTACTAGACCTCGATGATGATCCCAGAGATGTACAATACTGATTTGTGGAGCAGGAGTTGCATACTCATTTATTCATTTATTCACTATCCACTCGGGCTAATGGTGTGCAACTATTTGTTATGCGTACCTTCACAATGGCCAGGATTTCGGTTGGGGCGCATGACTAACCTGAGATCAGGAGTTTACCACATTGAGTCTCACTATCTAAATTTAGGTATGGGACTGGTTTGGATAGAAGTCCCTTGTGATGGACCCCATAGCCTGTGATACTACGTACTATCATCCTGACTTCACATTCCGGCATGGTCATTCCATTCGCATCACATATTGCATTACATCCGCGGCATATGGCATTTTGGGTTACTGTGTTTATGCATTTATATGGTCTAGATACGGCTGACGGTATTCGTGAACTCATCAGAAATTGTATGATTACTCTGATATTTGGCTCTTTATGACTCCTCATTTGCATAACTGATCTGTATTGCGTACTCTAATATTGTTTGACTCATAAACTTGTCAGTATTTTCGCTTACTCTGATATCGTATGATTCATGATCTTACCAGTATTTCTGACATTGTATGATTATGACGTTGTATTTGTATGCTTGACACTTATCTTGCGCACACACTTTCACCACCCTCTGAGCTTTCTATAAGCTTATACACGATAAATGCGTACAGGTGACGTTGGTTGTAGTGGCCTTGAGCTTAGAGTGTGCAGCTGTCTTCTGGAGCTTTGATTTTATTTTGACATATGTACTTCCCTTTCAGCATTGTATTTAAAGTTTATATTAGTGGATATGTGATGATGATGTCACTTTTGTAATTTGGGTAAACTTGTGGTTATGCTTCTTACGAGATAAATGTACATTGAGAAAAATCCTTCTTGTAGGATCCCAGGATCGGAACCTGGCATGTGGGCGGTGGGAGCCGAGAATGGGGTACTACGGAGGCTGTCGGCACCGGATTCGGCAATCGGGATTCCTGTGAATCCAATTTTTGGGTTTGGGGCGTGACACATGACATGCTTGGAACCCATTGTCTCTGAGTCCTATTCCAACGATTCAATTTATACTTATACTAACTCCATTACTGTATATGGCCTATACTGGCATCGGGCGATATTTAAAGTTTCTACTTAACAGTTTTGGCCGGTACTTCAAACCATTGATATGATTCTAACCCTTTAAATGTCTTCTTCTTCTTTTTCCATTTGTGGCCCACTTGATAAAGAGCATTCAAAGGTAATATATGAATTTTTGTCAATTTCTTTGTAAGGCCATTGTAGGTGGGGTTAGGTTTGGGTGCAACATATGATATAGTCTCAATTTGGACTATTGTGCTAGGTCCATGCTAAGTTGGGCTAGCCTCATCTACCCTAAATGAAGAGGGTCAAGAAAAAATTCAGGCTTTTCCACAGCTCAAGAGGGCATAGTGAGAATCAAAGGGTGTGAGTCCCCTCCCACCATGCTCCCTGTACTGTGGCCCAAGAGAGTCTCAGATTAGACAGTTAACACATTAGTTGAGGAAGCTTGGGACAAACATACATTTGTAAACTAATGAGACCACATTCCATCATTTAGTCATGTTGATTGTTGGAATATGGATTCATGTTGCAAAATATGATATTTATATGCCGTCCAAGCCCTTCTTAAAGTGATTCCCACCTGGATGAAGGGAAAACGCATCAATTAGCCCAATCCAAAGCTTTTGTTGTCATCGAGGAGATTTTTAATGATGAACTATATTCCTTGTGTTGTGGCTCATTTGAGTCTTGGATCTACCTTTTTTTTTAACATCCTAACATAAAATGGAGAAACAAATTAACAGAATGGATATCAAACAAACACTACAAATACCCCACATAACTTCTAGTTATACAAATCAGTGTTGGTATCCTATGCCATAAATGCAGGATCTAGCATGTTGATAAGTCTCTTCCCCCTCTAGCCCAGTGCATGTGACGTATCAAACCATGGACTTTGAACATTGACCATTGGGTATGATTTTTTCTAATTAACCAAACTCTTCTGGATGGATGGACCTTTTTGGCCAGGGAACTTTCGCCATAAGTTCCAATCTTTCACATGATAGGCCACATCCACCGAGATTTGGGATGATTCACGAACCTCTCCTTTATACCCAATCTGCCCTTCTTCCACACACTTTATTACTCTCCACAGGCTGCGCATCCATATATATACCCATTCAAAACCACATTTACAAAGCCATAAGACATCAAAGAGAGACATCCACAGGCCCCGATTGTTTCAATGATGGAGGTCTAAACATAACAGAAAGTGGTGTGGAGAAAGAAAAGCTCACCTATTTGAAGATGATGCTCAATGGAAGATGACGCTCAAACGGCCCTGGGAAGATTTCTCAATGGAAAAGAGGAAAAGAGGAGAGGGGGTTGGATGGATTTTCCTCTTTTAAATAAGATAATATTTTCAAATCCGTATATTGTGGGTTTTAAATTATTTATAATATAAACTCTATTAACGGTCGTACATGCATGGGACCATTTTCAGGATGGTTAAGATTGTGTTACATAATAAAGTGTATAAATCTTTACTATTTACAACTAGACTGATTATTTGGATGGTCTAGATAACTCTATATCTTAGCCACTATTGTTATGGACGAGTCGCCACCATTTTACATAAAATACAAAACTCACAATGGAAAACCTTAGATTGAAAATGGTAACTTGACCTTTGGACCTGGTATCGCTCTATGGGCCCCACCATGATAGATTTATTTCATCCACGCCGTCCATCCATTTCATGACATCATTTTGTGTAAGATCCCACAAAACGAGATTGAAATAAATCTTGGGTGGACCACACAATCAGAAAACAATATTGATTAGATGTCCACCATTAAAAAGCCTGCTTTGCCGACAGGTTTTGGGATTCAAAAAATAATATTGATTAAATGTCCACCATTAAAAAGCCTGCTTTGCCTACAGGTTTTGGGATTCGACTATGGCTAAAAATTTTCGGCATTGTCGATGGCTAAAAGCCGTCGGGGAAAGCTTCTCTGGGCCGTTGGCTTTGCCCTGTTTTTTGGTAGTGTACTTTCAACCTTCTCCTCAAGTGAGTGTAAACGTGCATCAAAGTCAGATGGCTGATAATCAGGATCAGCAGCAGAATCAGATTCAATTTCATTAAAGAGGTCATCCATATTAATATCATCTGCAGGCAAATCACCCTCTTCATTTGCTTCAGTGGCTCCAATAGCACCCACATCAAATTGACATGAGGCCAACTTCAAATTCATCTTGTTAATGTTAGAATTGTTGAATGGTAGATTGTGAACGGGAGCTTCTCCAACAAGCATAGCTACTAAACTATGGGTGGCTAACATAGTCATAAGATAAGCAAAGGGTATGTCACTGTGACCTGGGTGGAGATAAAACTGAATGATGCTATGACAAATCAGAGAAGGAAGATAGAGAGATTCCACAAACAATAGAATGAAGAACATGAACCATGAATGTAGTAAGTTCAGTTTTGTTACCAGATCGAGGATAGACATTTGAAATGAAAATCCTATGAAGAATTCTATATCTAGGTAACATAAACTTGGAGGCAAGCGCATTCCCAGTACTCCATTCCGCATCCATATTACATAAATCCCTACTGAGCATTCACTTCTCAGTTTTAGAAGGTTTTGTCACCAGAGAACTAATGAGAATACCTTTGTCATTAACCGGAAGGTCCATTAATCTAAAAATAAGATGACAGTCCACATTAATTGGACCTTCTCTGGTCGTAATAGTAAATATCAGATTTTCAATAGAAAAATCAATAATGCAAGCATACATAGCCTGCACAATGGAGCAGTATGCAGGTACACCCCAAAGAAGTATGTTATCCCATCGTACAGACTGAAGGAGAGGAAGGATATCAAACGGAGCCAAATGATCAACATTAACAAGTCGTTCTATTATCACATTGTGCAAGCAAATATCCTACATGTAATGGGGATCATCCTCGGGCAACCGAAGGTGGTGCACCGTGATAGGAGTCGAACGAGATGAAGAGGGACCACGAGATCCTTTTTTCTTGGTTCTACCCTTCATTTGCAATTAAAAAAATCAAGAAATAAAGAGATTGCAAAAGAGGCTAAATGGGTTTCTAGTAGATTAGATTTTTTGATAGAAAACTCCAAAAATAACATATAACATGAAATAAACCACACAAATGAAGAAAAAGAAGTGCAAAGGACTTGAATCTACAAGAAAATCGAAAATAACGCATTAATCATGGAGGAATCGAAGATGGGTTCGACCGGTCGATATAGGGCTCGTTGGAGAAGAAGACCTAAATGAAGAAAAAGTAATTTTTCCCCAAAAATAAGCTCAAACCCCTGTTTCACAACGGGTCCAGTACATGCTCGACCGGTCATGCCATGACTGGTCGAGTATGTAGTCGACTAGTCGTGCACAACACACAATTTACAATTTTTCATAAAATTTGAAGTTTTAAAAATTTCAACATAGTTATTATATACATTATGATACAAAAAGACATGGATCATCAATTCATATTGCACATACCAAGATCAAATTTTATTTTTGTAAACCTACTTTTATCGAGTGGTTTTGTGAATATGTCTGCAAGTTGAATCTCGGTCGGAATATAATCCAAAGAAATTGTTGTCTTCCACTAATTCATGAATATAGTAATATCTAATGTCAATATGCTTAGTTCGTGAATGCTGAATTGGATTTTTAGAGATATTAATTGCGATTGAATTATCACAATATAAAATCAAGGAATCTTGCGTAATTCCGTAATCGCTTAGCATTCTTTTCATCCACACAAGCTGAGTACATACATTACCTGCAACAATGTATTCAGCATCAGCTGTTGAGAGTGATACGAAACTTTGTTTCTTACCTAGCCAAGAAACTAAACAGTTCCTTACATAGAAACAACCACCACTGGTTGATTTACGATCTTCAATGTTGCCAGCCCAATCAGCATCCATGTAACCAGCCAATTGCACACTAGCATCATGTGGATACCAGACACCAAGATTTGCTGAACTAGCGACATATCGCAAAATGCGCATAACAGTAATTAGATGTGACTCTTTAGGGTCGGATTGATATCTAACACAAATTCTTATGCTAAATGCAATATCAAGTTGGCTAGCAATTAAATAAAGTAAATTGCCTATCATACTGCGATACAACTTAGGATCTACACTCTTACCTTTTGAATCCTTAGAGAGTTTTAGAGTAGTACTTATCAGAGTATTAAAATTTTTTCCACTCTCAAATCTGAACTTTTTAACTAAGTTCAGAGCATATTTAGTTCGAGTGATAAAGAAACCATCAGGTAGCTGTTTGACTTGCAACCCTATGAAATAATTTAGTTCTCCAACCATACTCATTTCAAATTTAGACTTCATAAGATCTACAAACTCAACAGTCATGTTAGCACAGGTAGATCCATAGATAATATCATCAACATAGATTTGCACTATTAGTATGTGATCATTATGTTTCTTTACAAATAATGTCTTATCAACACTTCCCATTATAAAGTTATGACTTAGTAAAAACTTAGTCAACTTTTCATACCATGCCTTGGGAGCTTGTTTCAAACCGTAGAGTGCCTTTTTTAGGCGATAGACATGATTAGCATTCTTAAGGTCTTCAAAACCCATTGGTTGTTCAACATACACTTCTTCATATAAATCGCCATTTAAGAATGCACTCTTTACATCCATTTAGTACATTTTAAACTTTCTAAAGTACGTTATGGATATGAATAGTCTGATTGATTCAAGACGAGCTACTGGGGCAATGGTCACATCATAATCGATACTTTCTATTTGAGTGTACCCTTGTACAACCAGCCTAGCCTTGTTTCTAATAATATTACCAAGTTCATCAGACTTATTTTTGAAAATCCATTTTGTTTCGATAATGTGTTTATATTTTGGTCTTGGAACTAAGTACCAAACATCATTTCTTATAAACTGATTGAGCTCTTCTTGCATCGCTACAATCTAGTTTTCGTCAGTAAGAGCTTTTTTTACGTTAGCTGGTTCTATCTGAGATGTAAAGCACATGTAGTTACATATATTTTCAAGTTGTTTATGAGTGCGCACACCAGTGAAAGGATTTTCAAGGATTTGATTAGAAGAATGGTCTTTAGCACTTCTCAGTTCAGTGTTATTTTGACTTGATGAAGAGTTTGGTGTATCAATTAAAAGAACTTCATCATTTTATGAACTTGAAGTAGGTGTATTCAAGTGATCGTCTATAACCACATTAATGGACTCTTGAATTATACCAGTCCTCTTGTTAAGAACCTGATACGCTTGACTATTCAAATCATACCCTAAAAATATCCCTTCATCACTTTTGGTGTCAAATTTACCCAGATTTTCTCGATCACGTAAAATGTAGCACTTGCTGCCAAAAACTTGAAAGTATTTGACAGTAGGCTTCTTATCAAACCACATTTCATAAGCCATTTTACCATTTGATTTTCTAGTATAAACTCGATTAATTATATAACAAGCAGTATTTACGACTTCAGCCCAAAGATTTTTATGAAGCTTCTTACTATTTAGCATTACATTTGTCATTTCTTAAAGCACTCTATTTTTTCTTTCCACTACACCATTTTGTTGTGGTGTTTTGGGCGTAAAATTCCCTGATCACTACAAAATTTTTCAAAATTGCTATTTTCAAATTCCAAACCATGATCACTACGGATCTTAAATACTTGTGATTCTTTTTCCATTTGGATACGTTTAAGTACCCTCTTTACTTCATCGAGAGTTTCTAATTTTTCTCTCAAGAAGACTACCCAAGTGTACCTCGTAAAGTCATCAGAATGTACTTCTTGCCACCTCGACTATCCATTCTAGTTGGTCCAATGAGATCCATGTGGAGAAGTTCAAGTGGGTTAGATGTGGCATTGGAGTTCACCTTTTCGTGAGTACTCCTGGTTTGTTTACGAATCTGTCATTCGTCACATATTTTATCTACTTTTTGTATTTTAGGAAAACCACTTACTAACTCTTTTCTACCCAATTTATACAAGTTGCGGTAGTGTACATGTCCGAGGCGTTTACGCCATAATTCAGTTTCATCAGTATGGACCATGTAACATGATAGATTAGGTGAGCTTGGATCACTCACAATGTAGCAGTTTTCAGAAGTTCTGCGACCAGTTAATATTACAGAACCATTTTTATTTAAAATTTTGCACCCTCTGTTGGTGAATTTTACACTATGATTATTATCGCATATTTGAGAGATACTTAATAAATTATGTTTTAACCCTTCTACATATAAAACATTCTCAAATAGAGGGAGGTTAAAGAGCTGAACCGTACCTTGGCCAATAATTCTACAGTTACTACCATCACCAAATGTAACTGAACCATTAGTCATGTCTTTAAGATTGGTGAACAGATCTTTGTCACCTGTCATGTGTCTGGAGCATCCATTGTCTAGGTACCACTTTGAATGGCTTAAAGCTTTGAAAGGGGTGTGGGCAACCAAACATGTAACCTTAGGGACCCATTTCATTATAGTTTTGGGTTTAAGAGTAAAGTTGGTCTTCTAATGTTTGTAGTTGTTATAAGACTGACCCACGGAGTTAGATTTTAAGAGCTCTTTAAGTAAATCAACAATTTTCTCAGCTAAAGGATTTCGATTCTGATTTTTATAATTGATATGATTGCTTTTAGGTTTTAAGTTTTGAAAAGTCTTAGCATTTTTAGAATAATTTTAATTCAGAATTTTCCCTTTTGAGTTAGAAGACTCCCATTTCACAAATTTGGGTGGAGTATTTGAAATCTAAGTCGTACTTAGTTTTTTCAAAGCAATCAGAAATGTGTGATTTTTCTAAGACTAGATTATCAAAATTTTCTTTTAGTTTTGAAAACTTTTCTTTCTGAAGTTTTAGCTTTACAACAATTTTGCAACTTTTCTTGTATAGGGCATTATAAGCATCTTGAAGATCTTCTTCATTTTCATGGTCACTAATCATATTTTCTTCAGTGGTTGAATCATCATTATCTGAAAAAGTGAACTTGGCTAGATCATTAGGGCTTTAACATCATTACCCGACTCGGTTTCAGAATCTTCTGACTCAGAAGAAGCTTTAGAGCAGGAAGATTCATCTTAAGTAGCCAATATCCCTTTCTTTTTAGGTTTGTCCTTTTTAGGACATTTGTTTCCTAGATGCCCATATTCATGGCAGTTGTAACATTGACTGTCTTTTAAAGATTTCCATGCTTTAGATCTAGATCTTTTCTTTTCATTAGGTTTTTGCAAATCAACCCTCTTTTTACTTTTGAAAATCTTATAAAACTTTTTAGCTAAAAGGGCCATATCATCTTCAGAAATTTTTAAATCAGAATTGTTATTTTCTTGAGAAATATTTTTAAAAGACTTAAGGGTGATGGATTAACCTTTAGGAGCTTTATAGTTTAACTTATAGGTCTGTAAAGAACCAACCAATTCTTCTACCCTCATATTATCTGTATCATGAAGTTCCCGAATCACGGTCACCTTTGAATTGAACCGTTTAGGTAATGAGCATAGTATCTTTGCACAGATTTTACTTCCTGAGATTCTATCACCAAGACCCCACATAGATTTAACAATGTCATTCAATCTTGTATAGAAGTCCATGAAAGTTTCACTTTCTTCCATACATATTTTCTCAAATTTAGTTGTGAGAATTTGAACTTTAGATTTCTTGACAATTGTTGTTCCCTCGTGTGTCATTTCTAAAACATCCCAGGCTTGCTTTGCAGTATCACAAGATATAATTCTCGTGAATTCATCCGGTGATAGTACGCAAGTAATAGCATTTAAAGCCTTTGCATTGGCACTACTCTCACTTTTCTGAAGATTAGTCCAAGTAAAATAAGTTGTAACTTTTACAGTTACAGATCCATTGGTACCAGTCACTTCAGTGGTAGGAGGGGTCCAATTGGTCACTATGGCTTGCCACACGCTCTCATCCATGGATTTTAAGAAAATCCTCATTCTGGCTTTCTAATAGGCATAATTGTAGCCATCAAATGGTGGAGGCCTAGTGACTGAAAGGCTATCAAAATTTGACATCTTAAAAAGCTCAGATGGATTAACTCAGGAAATAAATCAAAAAAATATAAAATAAATAAGGCTAGCTATTAGGCTTTGATACTACTTGAAAAGGCAGAGCTAAGAGTCCTAAAGGGGGGGGTGAATAGGACTATGCCAAATTAAAAATTAAATGTAGAAATAACCAATCGTAAATAAAGATGGCACTTAAACAATCCCACAAAGCAGAAATGAATAACAACCTCAAATGTATAAGTATTGAGAGGTTGATACAAATGTTGTTCTAAGGACAACCTTATACCAAAAACCAATGGCTTATGGTAGGACAACCTGATTCCTAGCATGGTTTGTGTATCAAAATCCCAAACTGATATAGAGGAATAAAGAATAAAATAGCAAAGAAAATAACTAAGCTATTACAACATTCCCACACTTGCATACAAGAGATTACAAAATTCTCCACAAATGCTTAAAAAGAAAATTATAACATTCACACAATACCACAATCAATCATCCACCACAAGACTAGAAATTATAATGGTTCGCTTGTGTGTACACCAACTGTTTAGAAAAATAGCCACACAACTACTCCACTCGCAATATCCTCACACAGTGGATATTGGCGTTCACTATGCAATAGATTTTTCAAGGTTCACCTAAAACTTTCACAATTGTGTCTTTCAAGTGGGCTTACACAATTCAAAAACCTCACACTCTGAGTTTTCTTAATCACCTCAGATAAACCAAAAAGAAAGAGATTTTTCCTGGCACAATCTCAAAAAAACTAAAAGAATAGATTTACAGCAATGTAAAATACTTATCTGGATATTCTCCTTTGATGTAACTCGGTAGAACCAATTCGGAGTAGAAGTTTAACGTAGATGTTCAATGTCCACACTCACGTATGAAAAGGTTCTAACCTCTAAATGATTTTTAGATTAAATCACTTTGGGCTAGCTTGATTTGATTTTGATTCCAAAAAATGGGAAAACTTCAATCCCTTCTTCAAATAAGATTGGAATGTAGAAACTCAAAATCAAATGCAAAAAGCTAAATTAAAGAGAATATTAAATTAGCACTAAATAGCTTAAGAATATCACAAACTTATCTCTCAGAGTGGTGTCTTGATTTTTCTTGAATTGAATGAAAATCTCTAAAAATCATGCTCTATTTATAAGTGCAAAAACTGCTCATTCGACTGACCTAGAGGACAACTCAACTGGTCAAAGGACCAACAAACTTTTGAAATTTTGGGCGCGATAAGATAAGATCGTTCCACGATTGGTCGAATGGCTTGCTCGACTGGTCATGTAGCCTACACGACCGATTGAGCCCTGCTCTCGACTGGTCGTGTGGGACCCAATTTGGTTGCTGGACTTTGAGTCAAGTCTACTCGACTGGTAGAGCACTGTTTACTCGACTGGTCGAACAGTCTCCAGGATTAGTCGAGGTTAAACAAAAAATTACGAAAATTAGTAACAAACCTTGGACTGGTCGAGGAAATTCTTAGACAGGTCAAGTCAGTACTAGGACTAGTCGAACATTGGCTAATACTAGTCGAGAAACAGCCTATATACACTTATATAGTGACCCAATTAAAGTATGCAATCAATATGACCTAACCTATGGTCAATCTAGGGTCATTTATACCTTATAAGTGATATTTGAACAATGAAACATCTTTTGTTTTGGTTGATGTTGATCATGAAGTACACGAAGCTTGATATCTTGACGTACTTTGAATCTTGAACTTGAAGTACTTTTAAAACTTTAACTTGATGTACTTGTGAGTTTTATCTCACCTTGAGCTTTGAGAATTAAAGCACATTGTCTTGACATAGATGAAGCTTTGAAAGCTTGAACTATCAGTTAATGATGTTCTTGAACTTGTATATCTCTTATACTTGTGATGCCTAAATCTTGAATTGGAACATCTTGAACTTGTACTTGAATTGCATGATCTTGACTAAAAAGATGAACTAAACAAGATATAGATTCCAAGAGGTTTTGGCACTACAAAATTTGACAATCATAGGAGCTAGAAAACATAGCACTTACAAAGAGAGAGTTGACTTTAAGGGAGGGATGGTTGTACTTGGGGATGGGTGATTGATGGGGTTGATTTGATTAGAGATTCCCTTGGGTTTGCAAATACATGACGTTTTCCTCGAACTGAACGCGGGTCCACATCTCTTGGCCTGGGTATTGCCTTGGCGCATGGGACATGGCATCGGAACCGAGCCGACGGTGCGGTCGCTAGGGTACAAGTATCGGGTTAAGCCGACTCTGAAATATGGGATATGACTCAGGGTGACGCGCAAACGTCGATTACATATCGCGGGTCACTGGAATTCGACCGGGAGGACTCGAAAGACTATGAAACAGTACGGGCTAGGATACGAGCCTCACATTGTTAGTATGTGAATCATTGATAGATGGTGAGAATCAAGTATTGGAAATTTTATCCACCTTAAAAGAAGAAAAGAACCATTTAAAAAATAGGAGATCGATAAAAAGGTCATGTATTATAAAAAAATGAATAAAAAGAATGTAAAAATAAAAAAATGGCCGTTGATATAAAATCAAAAACTGGAAAAAGAAGAAGAATGGGATAAGTTAGGAATCAGTACTTTTGAGTTTCAAACTGATCTTCAAGTGATGAGCATGACTAACATGATTAATTGATAGTATTTGTACAAGAAGTAAGTTGACTTTCACTGAGCACATTGAAAAACTTGAGATGCATATTATGCTTAGATTTAATAGACAAAGAACTTATTTGATTGGTTGCTTATGTGATTGGGTTCTAAGTTTTCAAAATCTCGCTTTCGTATCTTATTTCTACCCATTCATACTTGAGTGCACTAAAGATTGTTTTCTGAAAAAAGTTTTGGACATTGAGCATTGAGGTTTATTTCATGCATACTTTGCTCAAGACTAGGAAAATGCTGGTTGGGGATTGTGTTGAGGACCAAATATTGCATATTATTCCCCATTTATATCTTAGTTTTATGAAAATGATACTGCTTAATGTCCTATTTTACTCATGCTTGTGTTGCAAGGTGAATTTAAGAGCTTGGATTGGAAAAGATGCTAAAAGCATAAATTTGAAGCTCAAAGATCACCAAGGCAAAGAATGGATCTTAAGATACAAAGATTGAAGATTTCAAGGTCCCATGATTCAAGAAAACTAAGTGGAGAAGAAAAGAAGTAGAAAGAACAAGTACGGTATTCACATTGACTATGTCATCGATCACCGTTCGATGACATCAAAGCTACCATTCGATGACATCGAACATGGGTCGATGACATCGAAATTATGAAAGAAAATTGAGTTGGTTGCTAGACAAATTGAAGACATTTTTCGATAACTCGAGGACTTGTTTGATGACTCGAAGCCTTGCTCAATGGCATCGAAGCCAGTTTGATGACATCGAATTTTCTGTGGATTTTCGAAAAAGCTCGCTGGATTATTTTGGTTGCATTACTGATTCCTCGAACAACGTTCGATGACATCGAAGACACCTTCAATGACATCGAAGGTACGTTCGATGACATAGAAGATTACGTAGACTGGACGAAGTTACGCAGCGCGGAAAAAGCACGTATAAAAGTCACCTTCGATGACATCGAAGGCGGTTCGATGTCATCGAAGATGTCATCGAACCACTTATGCAGAGTTGAGCAGAATTATGCGGAGTCCGTAAATTTGAGGCGGTTTCTGAATTTTTTTAAGGAGGTGCAAAAGAAGGTGTTACACAACTATAAATAGGAGTTCCCATGGCATCCATGGGCATCTACCTAGGGTTTGGAGGAGCAAAACACAAGGGTGGAGAGTTGTCGCCAAGCATTTTTCTTCTTTCTTCCTTAGTTTTTTATGTTTTCTTCTAGGGTTTTAGATCCAATCGTATCTATAGTTAGCTAAACCTTAACTAGATCTAAGGGGTGAAACTTGTAGCGTGATGGGATGTTTTTATTGCTTTGATTCATGTTTATGTTGAATTCGCTTTGATTCTAGTTTAATATTAAGGAATACTTTCAGTTCTTAATGGTTTGTTATGACTCAAATTACAATAGATTTGCAATAGCTTTAAGTATCTTCTTTTCATGTATTGAGATTGTGAAGTTAGTAAATCTCGGTGTTCACCATCGTCCCTAAGGCTTGGTTGGGTGATGGAATCCCTTCTAACCTTCACAATTCTCCTATGTTTGATTATGGAATTGGTATATCCTGTTGTTTACTATTGTCTCCTGGGCATGGCTAGGTGATGGAATCACTTCCAATTCTCACAACTCTCATCCGTTAAGAATTAGGTCAAAAGAAATTCAAATTTAGTTTTATTGAGATATCTTCCAATTGGATGGGAAAGGACTCTGATTCTTGTTGTGTCCTTGAATCAAGTAATAGATCTCCCCAATTGCTATAAGTGAATCCTTGGAAACCTTAGTTCCCACCTTTGAATTTCTTAAGTTTCTAATTAAAACTTTTACAATTACTCCATTTAATTCCAGATTTAGATTTACATCTTCTTCTAGTTCTACTTCTAGTTACTTTCAGAATACTCATAAGATTAGTCCTTGTGGATTCGACCTTGGTCTCACCGAGATTATTACTACATCGAGACCCTACACTTGGGGTCGTGAATAAGTCGTTCATGTATCTCGCCGGTAACCTGCGTTCGCGCAGTGGATTCCTTCTCACATGTGGCTGCTCCACTTGCTCGTGTACTTCTGTTTACGTATTTATCTCAGCGTGAGTATCACGTGTGTCAACTTGAACATCTACAATCAACATTTATGGTTCCTCTTACTCATCCTGCTCATTCTTGTGGAATAAGGACCTTTTATCGAATTTGACGTCACGACTAATGATGATTTTTCGTGTGACCCAATCGTACAACCTATACCCTTTCACACCACCACCATAACCAACAAAAATGTACTTTTTGTCTCTTTGGTCTAACCTATCTCTCTTAAATGATGGTACATGAGAGTGAGCTTCATAACAAAACACACACAATCCTAAGTGGTCTACTTTCCGACCACTCCGCACATCCTCTGAAATTTTGCAATCAATCACTGTAGAGGGGGGCCAATTCACCAAATAGCAAGTCGTGTTAACGATCTCAATCCATAGGTCATTTCCCAACCCATCATTACTAATCATGCATCGGGCTCTCTCCAAGAGAATCTAATTCATCCACTTAGTCACACCATTTTGCTCGAGCATGTGACGCACTATGTTGTACCATATGATCCCCTCATTCTTGCAGAATTGATTAAATTTAGTTAAAGTAAATTCACTGCCATTATCTATCCTAAGAACTTTCACCTTTCGTCCTGACTGTTTTTCCATCATGGCCTTTCATTGTTTAAAATTGGTGAAAACCTCGGATTTATTTTTCATGAAATCAATTCATACTTTCCTATAGTAGTAATCAATGAATGTGACAAACCATGACAACCCTCAAGCGAAAACCACGGGCAACGACTCCCTTACATCAGAATGCACATAATTACGCACACCGTTATATACATGTTTTTCATATTTAAAAGATTACTTAGATTGTTTATCATATATACAAAGCTCACATATATTTAAATCAAAACTTATAAAACTTGAAATTAAACAATGATAAAAAAGTACCTTCATGCCCCGCTTGCTCATGTGACCTAGATATGCATGCCACATATGCGTAAACGTGGAATCCATTAAAATCGTTGCAGCTCCACCTGTAAAAGTACTTCCAATAAACCTAGAAACATTTTCATGCCTCTATGTTTTCATAACTATGAGTGCCCCTTTTGAAACCTTAAAGTCACTATTGAAACTGGTGAATCTACACCCAATCGCCTCAAGTGAACTAAGAGATATCATATTATTCTTCATATTAGGAATATGCCTTACCTTAGTTAAGGCACGGTTCATCCCATTAAACAACTTGATACACACCGTATCAACACCCACGACATTACAAGCATTATCATTACCTATACATACCTGGTCACCATCACTCTTTGTAACTGATGAATCAACTCCAATGAGGAGTCATGTGATATAAAGTCCCAGTGTCCAAAATCCACTCATCCATACGATCATCGTCTAAGTGTCTGATCATAGATATTGATAACACATTACTTCCGTTTGTACCTTCATCAGATGTGGCAGTGTTAGCTTGTTGGCCTCTCTGGTAGAAGCATCTGAGTTCTCTTTCTTTACTTTAGGATTTGTGCAATCCTTCTTCATGTGCCCTGATATCCCACAATTCCAGCACTTTAATTTTCCCTTGCCCTTGCCTCTGAATTTAGATTTCAATCAAGAAGATCCACCATCTTAATCAGAATTCTACCCCCTCATAAATAATGCATCAGTGGAGGCCCCCGTGCTACTGTTTTTCTCTCATTGCCTTTTCCCAAAGGGCTGATATAATGGTATCGACACTAAGGGACGATTTACTAGTATACAACGTGTCTTTAAAAGACTCATACTAGGTCAAGTGAGAATTTAACAAGATGTGGGCATGATCTTCGTCCTTAATCACTTCTTCTACATCCAACAATTTGCAGATCATCTTATTAAAGTTACTGATGTGGGCCTCAACATCTCCTCCCTCTACCATCTTAAAATTGAATAACTGCAAATTCAATTGCATGCGATTTTCAAGGGACTTCTTTGCATAGATGTCCTCTAAATTCACCCATAGACCTGTTGCAGTTTTCTCTCGTATGACATTGTAGAGGACCTCATCCATTAGGCAGAATTGGATTAAGGTTTTCGCTTTCTTATCTAGTTTGGTCTATGCATCGTCTTCCATAGATTTCGGTCGCTTCTCAAGGAACTTGTCCAATCCTTTCTAAACTAATAGGGCAATCATCTTAACCTTTCATAATTTAAAATTATTTTTACCAGAGTACTTATCAACATCATACTTTGGATTGGCAGTCATTGATACTCACTTTCATATTCAAGCTTGCACCCCAGCCGTAGCTCTATTACCACTTGTTGGGGGACCGCGGAAGCACACAGAGATGAATTAAGTGAAGTAATCCAATCGCAACAATCAAGCACAATGCAAACACAACGACTTTAATATGGACAAACCTTTATGGGAAAAAATCCACGGCACAAAGTGACAGATGATCACTATGAAAGCAAAAATTATAAGAGTTTAGAGAATACCCGATTCGAACAAAGCCTTAATCACCCCAAGTTACACCCTTGAAACCCTAGGAACGAATTTGAAAACTGTCAAAAAGCCCCTCCTATATATAATATTAGGAAGAATCACGATCAAAATTAGAAACAAATCCCACATATTCGCAACTTTGCGTAACTCTGCGATACGTTTGATGGAACCTTCAATAGGACTTCGATGTCATTGACAAACCGTCGATGGCATTGATCCTACTTTGATGGCATCAAAATAACACCAAAATAGCCCAGAGACAAAACATGAAAAATTAGATTTTCTCGATTATACTTCGATGGGTCTCGATAGCATCAAAAATAAGTTTGATGACATCAAACAGGTACCTAGATAGTCCAACAACCAAACGGAGAAATTCTGAATTCCTTTAATGGCATTGAACAATGTTCGATGGCATCAAATGGTCTATCAATGACGTCAACATGCCCCATTTCTGAATTGATTTAAGACATAAAAAACAACAGCACTGACGTAGCTGCTAAGTTTCTGTGTAATCTGGAGGGGAAAAAAGGTTGCCTTAGCCCATGGTCTCTTGATAATCTCGATGTCATTATCACTGTCATTCGGTGGGTGGGGGACCATGTCACTGTCTCAGTTAACACTAGTATTAGAGAATTAGTACCAAAATTCTCTTCCCAAAAAGTTGGCAGATACTTTGCTTGCATTTTTAAAACAAATGGATGGATGTAAAACAAGGCCTTATCCGAAGTAGTTAGGTTGGAAGCACCCCAAATAGATATTTGATTGAACATGAACTCTGTTTTATACAAATCTGCCGTTTGGGGCATGCAAAAAAATGAAACCTGAATGGGTAGTTTACACAATTTCCATTTTTCCATCACAAGATAAAATTTCCTGCATTCTTTGTACTAGTTGGAATTAACGAAACATGTAAATGTTAATGTCTCAACCTTCGCGATCGTTGGCAAAATCCCATAATAGTCTACCAATCGTCCATTCAGATTGTCCATTCATTCATTCCTCTAGGCGTGGGCTATGGTAAAAAAATTCAGACCAGCAGGATGATCCTAGTCCTTTTGGGCCGCTACGTTAGCACTGTTCAATCCTTGTGAAGTAAAGTATAATTGCCCGGTAATTATCATAGAGGCGAAGTGTGCTTCTGGAGTCATAAACAATCTATGGTGAGACCTCTTGAAAAGATGTTTTAAGATGGTAATTGGCCCTATTTGGTTCCTCCAATCGATCTTTAATATCCATTTTTCATGCTACCAATTGCGTAGAATCATCTGATCGCAACATGATTTTTGCACCATGTCTGACCCCTAGTATGAATTAATATATGGTCCACACTGTTAATTCCCCATCCCAGGCAACAATAAAAAAAGCTTTGGGGAAGTTGGTATTCTTGCCCCCCCCCCCCCACACAAAAAAAAAAAAAATCACTTCGGAGGAGGCAATTTATCCAATCCTAATTCCCATGGTAAACCCATTATCAAATACTCCCAAACACGCCCTCAAGAGGAATTCTGGATCCAAAGTAATTGAATTGTGAACATACTATGAGTGAAATTTGGTGTAATTGTTATTAGCATGATTCTGTAAATTATATTGTAAATCTATAAATTAGTCCTTATGGTTTTTTATTAGATCCTGTACAGATAATCATAGGAATTTTCTTATTTTAGACATAATCTTTTCTACAAGAGGATTTCTCCTCCTCCAATGAAACACACTGGAGCAACTAAATTGACCCAATTAACATGGTATTAGAGAAGTACAAATTTGGATTTTTTATTTTTTATTTTTAATTTCTTTTTTCTTCTGTTGCAATCCGATGCCCAGGCCACACGAGGATCATGCCGGCACCACCCCACTACAGGTGACAACTGCCGGATATTTCTTTTTTAATTATTATTATTTTATTTATTTATTTATGTCAGAATCTGAGATCTCTAGCATTCATAGTGAGGAAATGTACCCTCAAATTGCATTTATCTTTCTTTCAAATGCATCTTGAAAACAATGTCATTGCAATGTGAATCCAACACCCTCTGTCCCAATGCTATGGAAGGAATAACAATTGTGTTATATCCACCTTTCTTAATAATAATTGCAATTTGACTCGATAGTGCATCCAAACGGGCGTATCAGCATCATTCCTAGAGCACAATCATGTATAAACTTCACCATTTCTATCTCCCTTGCTACTACATTTTATGGTGATTTGGAGTGGGACCTAAAAAGAAGAGATGGTTATACTTCAATAATCAAAGATTAAATATTGTTATTTTATTTTAATGTAAAAACAATGAAGCATGCAACACAACATGAAACCAAACACCACATGCATGAAGACCCCATGGATTTGTCTTCCTTTTCTTTTATAACCCAAATTGGCGATTGTTTGACACACACCAATGGTTAGAATTTCGACGAATGTGATCGAAAGCAGTGCATCAATTGACTGAAACTTATCGAACATGAGATGCAGTGACAATCTACGGATCAAATACGTTAAGTTTGCTTAGACAGGGCACTTAATAGCTTCAATATGCATAGAGCTCCGCTAACTCTTCCAACGAATCGGTGGTGAGATTTGGATCGGCATTTTCCAACATCCATAGAAGGTGGTCGAAGATGACCACCTCGCATTTCACAGAGATGTTGTGGCCCGCCTTGTGCTTTGACTTCTCAATCAAGGCAATCATCAGAGGGTGGTCCAAGAGCTTAGCATCGATCATGTAACGCCGCTGAGATCTGCCAACGAAGACAGCCTCCCGCCGCTCTTCCTCAGTCATGTCCCCCCAAAACTCTTCTCTTGTAGATTTGGACCTCAGACTACTGTAAGATGATGATCTTCCTAGCTTAGACAAGCTCTTACACTTCCTCAGAATCATATTCATCTTCTTCATTCTTAGATCATGAATGAGAGAGAGAGAGAGAGAGAGAGAGAGAGAGATAGAGAGAGAGAGAGAGAATCCGAGCTTAGAAGGAACACAAACAAGCCTTGATATACACTCACACTCTAAAAACGTCATGGTGGGTGGCCAATCGTTGTTTTCACATATGCAGAGAGTGGTGGGGCCCACCTCACAATCAAACCAACATGCATGAGCCATCTTTAATTGGGGGTGGGACGCACACAAGTTGCAATGCATGCGTGTGGGGCAATACATCATCACCCCACTTGTGAAATGAATCTGTACAAAGGCAATGCACCCATGTTCCATCAGCTATTTGATCGTGCCTATGTAGAGGGCCCCACACATTTCCTTCAAATTCCCAGGAGGGCAGCGCCTCCTAGGATGGGCCTTGACTGCTTGCCGCACCGTCGGGGTTATCTGAAATAAAGCATGCACGTGCACCTTTTTTGTCATGGAGCTCAAACAATCCACATGGGACCCTTATGGGTCTTGTGGGTCCCACCAGAATTTATTTTTGAATGATCGGGAGACAGTGGCACTTGCGTGCGCCCCCACGCGCAGTACCACACACATGCACACCCGGGCATGCGCACGAAGATATAGGGTGGGCCATGTTATTATGAAAATCTACGGCCACGAACGCACTCGAGCAAGTGGACATCTACTAGGAGCGTCCGTTCACACGTTTTTATGCTCGTCCACCCACATATTCTCATGGGAGGCCGGATCTACTGCAAGCACTTGTAGGTTAAGCTAAATGTACACTTGCTCATACTCGTACGTATATAAAATCCAATCCGTCTATTACGTACATCTAATGATGTTTTCCTGAGTGCCCAAAATTCATTCAGTTCCAAATCTCAGGTGGGCCATCCCACAGGAGACAACATTCCGACCGTTCTTTACTATTTGGATGGGCAGTTTCGTCATTTTGTAAAAATAAAAGTAGTACACGCATGCTCCGTAGACGCACAAATTTTCGGCCCAAAATTTATTTCGGGGAACTTAGGTGGGAAGCGGATTGCGTAGTGAGTAACTCGCTACGCTTAGCGTACTGAGTAAACTCTGTGAGGTCTACCATGATTTATGTATTTTATCCGCTCCATCCATTCATTTTACTGGATAATTGTATGGCTTGAGCTCAAAAATTAAGCATATAAAATGTTCAAATGGACCACACTATAGGAAACAGTTGAATTAAACATCTACCATTGAAAAATTCTCGGGGCCCTAGAAGTTTTGGATCAAGATTATATTTGTCTTTTTCCCTTCATCCATGTTTGTGTGATCTTATGAACAAGTTGGATGACAATCCATCCGTTTTTCCAAATTATTATGGGATAAGGGATGAAAAATGAGGCAGATCCAAAACAGAAGTGGGCCACACACCAGGAAACAGTGAGATTGAACGTCCACCATTGAAACATTCGTAGGGCCAGAAATTATTTCGATTAGGCTAATACAATTTTGTTTTCAGTTCATCTCAGTAGTAATGACCCCATGAACCGTATGGGAGGTTTCAACGGTAGGCATTTCCCTGCCCTCTGTTTCCAGTCACGCGTCGCATGTCCAACAATGATCCGGAAAAACTGATGAACATTGGGTATTTCTCAGAAAACTTAAGGTGGGCCCCATAAACAGTTGAGCGGATCTTGCCTTGTCACGCTGTGACGTGACGGGGAGTGGAATAGGTGAGACCCCGGATCCACCGAGGTGCGTGGGATCCCTGACTATGGAGCCCACCTCGTGTATGTGACTACTGACGCCGTTTATCTGAATTGAAAACTCATTTTAGGGCTTGATCCAAAAAACACTTAGCAGATCCAGATCTCAGATAGACTAGGTTTCAGGAAACAGTAGTAATTGACGATTTAAAACTTCTAATAAGCCACAAAAGCTTATTTGTGTGATCTCTTCTGTCTTCGTGACCTTATCAACAGGTTGGACGGCAAATAAACATTCCGAGGGACTGTATGAAGTTTTTAATGGCGAGGATTCTTGTTCCTGTAGCATGGTCCACCTAAAATTTGGGTATGCTTCATTTTTGGGATCATTCCCTGAAATGAACTTTGACCGTGTGGATTTAAGGCAAATACATCACTGTGAGCCCACAATCAGGGATCCCACCCACGTTGGTGGATTCCGGGATGCTAGGTGAGCCACTGGGATGTATGTGAGAAATCAACCCCCTTTATCCATTTTGAGAGGTTATTTTAGGACAGAAGGACAAAAAAAAAAATGAGGTGGATCCAAAACTCAGGTACACCCGTGAAAGGAAAAATTGGAAAAGAAATGCTTATGGTAAAATTTTATTGGGCTTGCCATCCAATACTTTCATCCAATTATGAGTGGGTACGTATCTACTCGAAAAGAAGTTGCCAAGGGTATGGATACTAAAAATACTCGAAGCCAACACCAACACATACCAACACACACCAAACCCCTAAAATAGCACTGATCAACTCACACTTGCACTGCAACTCTTTCAAGCACTCGTCAAACGCTTTAAGCGAACTATGAATGAGTGCACATTCACTTGAGAAGACGCTGCATCAGTGTATAAATACTCCATAAATAATTGAAGCCTACACCAATACACACCAACCCACGCCAAAATGCTAAAATAGAACTGATCTACTTCGACTTGCACTACAGCCCCTTCGAGTACACGTTGAACGCTTTCACTGAATTACGAGTGGGTATGTATCCACTTGAGAGATACTCTACTATGATATGGACATTTTGAAAATACTCGAAGCCCACAACGATGAACACCAACCCACACCGAACCCCTAAAATAACATCGATCAACTCTGACTTGTAGTGCAACCTTTTGATTGCATGTCGAACGTAAAATTGCAACCTAACTGCTATAAACGAAGCTTGAAGATATATCTAATCGTCCTAGAGAGGGTCATTAGGACTTTTCAAATTCTAACTAATCTAATTATATGCACTTACTTCTAAACAATCAAGTAAAGAAATTTAAACAAGAAGAAGTGCATAAACTAAGTTAAATCATTATACACATCATTCATGCATTTTAACAAACATGTCTTATGTAGAAAATGAATAGAGCATAAAGAACAATCAATCAATACAAAACAAAAATCAAAACATTCACCACGATGTACAACGATGTATAGTGGTTTGGGTACGTGCCTACTCTACTCCTGGCTAACCCACTCTCTCCTAGAGTCTGTCAAATTTTACTATCTAATAGTTTCAAATGAGGTTAATCATAAACCTTTGCAATGTACACAAGGTTACTGTAAGTGCTTATACTTAAGCACAATTAAGATTGTCAAATTTCATAGTCATGAAAGGAGTACAAGCACTCATGAGGATATGCTTCGACAACTCAAGAACACCTCGTAAAGATTCTATCGACATCTCAAGACTTTAAAACCTTAATTGGTTCGAAGATCGGAACACTTTGTATGTGTCAACCATTAGGTGGTATTACCTTATATTGACCCTAAGTTAGGTGTATTTCATATAATATCACGTTAATATATTATTCTAAATAAAATACACCCAGATCCATAGCTCAACTGGCAGACTAAGTGGAGATACCTCGTTTCAACAGTTGAGGTCTTGGTATCGATCCCTAGTGAGGGTGGCTAACCTAGAGTGTGTGTACTGACATGGGTGTGTACTAACACGCTAACCCAAAAAAAAAAAAAAAAAAAAAAATACACTAGAGTTGAGCTAGCCTGACTCAAGTTCGACTGGCCTAACTATCTTCGGCCAACCCAACATTATTCAGGCAAGTATACAACAAGACAGAAAACTTTCGGAGCAAGTTTGGCCAGGCCAACCTTGGGTTCGACCAGCACGATGGATGTTCAGTCAAGTTTCTAGCGAGATAAGATTTTGCATCTCATTAAGATTCGGCCATCTGAACCATGTATTCAATCAGCCGAACTGGAGGTTCTGCCAGCCAAATTTTAGCTTGGGCCAGCCGAAGTTTTAAAAGATTTCATCCCGTGAAATTCGAAGATCCGTTGGAACGTAATCATTGGAATTCGGTCAGCCGAACCTAAAATTGGGCTAGTCGAATTTCAATACCTTTGTTTATAAATAGAGGCTTTCTCTTTCTCTTTCAAGAACGAAAAACACAGATTCATCTTATCAAAAAAAGAGTGAAAGTCCAATCCAACTTAAACTATTTGAGCGGTAGTTCTTATATTTGATTTATCTAATTCTATTCTCTCTCAAGTTTGTTTAAACTATTTTAATAGAATAATCCATACTCTATTTGAGATTTAGAGAATCAAATTTGTAACATTAAGGTATTATTCATTTAATTGAAAATATGTTAAATCTCTATATTATTTTTGGGTTGAACACATACACAACTTTATCTATATCCCAAGAAAGAAGATTGTCACATTCAAAGTTACAGTTACGTCTTCGACTCGTCAATTGAAGATAAGTACTATTTTACTTTCATTTCTATTTGGGAATTTTTGAGATAGCCTGAAAATCTCAAAAGGATTTTTTTGTGGTGAGCCCGTGAAAATCACAAAAGTGGATTTTGTTGTCGTGAGCCCATGAAAATCACACATTGGGTTTTGTTGCGGTGAGCCCATGAAAATCACACAAACTGTATAAGCTTGTTAAGGTGAACCTGTGAAAACCTTGAATGGTGAAAGCCAAAATTACAAGAGCAGTAATTTTGAGAGTGAAAGTAAGTGTGAAGTTATGTACTGAACCACTATAACTCCTTGCGAATTGTGGTGATTGATTTATTCTTTATATGCTTTCTTTGTGATTGATTGTCTCTTGCTAAGTTTGATATTTTAATCTCAAAGACATCGTTAAATAAGGTTGTCCTACCTAAATCTTTTAAGTAAAGGTTGTCATATGAACTATTTAATAACAAGAATTCAATACTCTAAGCAATTGAGTGTATTTATTTTATTATTCTGCATTGTATCAAAATATTTTCTATTGTCCTATTCAACCCCCCCCCCCCATAGGACATTTATAGTTCATCCTTTCAAGTGGTATGAGTGTAGGTTGCTCTTTTTGGGATTAACATCCTAAAGTTAGATCTAGAGCTATTGGAATGTCAAATTTTAATAGTCTATCCATTTTCAGGTCACTTCCCTTTGATGGCTCAAACTACTCCTATTGGAAAGCAATAATGAGGATTTTCCTCAAGTCTATTGATGAAAGTAATAGCTGAAAATAGAACCATGTCCATGAAAGAAATCACATATACTTTTTAGACGACAACTTAGAAAAGTGAAAGTAGTGCAAATGCAAAAGCCTTTAATGTTATTACTTGTGCTTTATCATCAGATGAATTCAAAAGAATTATTTCTTGTGATACAGCAAAACAAGCATGGGACATTCTTGAAATGACACATAAAGGGACTAACATTGTCAAAAATTTTAACATTCAAATTCTCACAACAAAGTTTAAGGAAATCCGTATAGAAGAAAATGAGTCATTCATGGACTTCTATACGAAATAAAATAACATTGTTAACTTTATGTAGAGTATTGGAGAAAAATTCATTGAAAACAGGGTATATGCAAAAATACTACGATCACTTCCCGACATGTTCAATTCTAAAGTTACTGCTATTCAAGAATTAAGGTAAGGGTATGAAGGTTGAGGAATTAGTCGTATCTCTACAAACCTATGAGCCGAATTTCAAAGCTCTTAAAAACAAGTCCATAGCCCTTAAATCTTCTAAATATAAATCTAAATCCAAAGACATAGATTCTAAAAATGATGAGAATGGGGATGATATGACTATGTTGGCTAAATTTTTTTATAAAATTTTCAAAAATAAAAATATATCAGATCTTCAAAAACATTTTGACAAAAGAAAAGGAAACTCAAATGTTTGGAAATCAAAATCTAAAGATACCCAATGCTTCAACTATTCTGAATTTAGGCAATGTAGCTTCAAAATGTCCTAAGAAGGATAAATCTAGAAGAATGGCATGCTTGCCACTTGGGATGAGTCATCGGAATCTGAATCCAATTTAGAAACTGACAAATCAAACCAAGAAACCGAGAAAGATCAAATGACCTTCATGACCATAGATAGAGTCACTTCCTCAGATGAATGTGAAACTTTTAACTATGAAACACCTGGAAGTGATTTTATAAATGAAGATGATCTTCAAATCGCTTATGATGCCATATATAAAGAAAGTTGTAAGATTGTGGCTAAACTAAAATTTCCAAAAGAAAACTTTGCCAAATTGAAATTAGAACTTGAAAATTTTATTTTGGAAAAAACTCATTTTTCTGATTGTTTTGAGAAAACCAAACTAGATTTAAGTTTGAAATTTTCTGAAATTCAAAATCTCAAAACTGAAAGTGAGAATTTAAAATTAGAACTTCCTTCCCTTAAGACTTTAAAATATACTTGGATATACACGCAAGTAAACCAGAAACTTGAAAACTATTAACTGCATCTCGCAGAAGTAGTCACAAATCTGGTTTGGGATATATCAAAGGTCGCACAGAAAAATCTAAAAAATCTGCTCCCATATTCGTAAAAGGTAGATCTTCAAAGTCTAAAGGAGAAATTATAAAGGAAGTAAAGAAGAATGAAAAATCCTTTTCAAAAGTCTTCTAATTCAAAACCTAATGCCAACTACCATAAAAATCAAAGGAGAAATAATAATCCTCCTCTAACAGATAAGATAGTGGATTGCTCAAAGAGCTCTTGAAATCCAACTCTGGAAATAATAGAGTAATTAGAAATAAGAAAAACTCTTACTCCCAAATACAGTGAATAGTAAGAGATTCTCATAAACCCAACCACGGCCTTCAAAGCAAGTAGCCATTCAAGATGGTACTTAGATAGTGGATATTCTAGACACATGAAAGGTGATAAGGCGATTCTATCAGACATCAATCAAATCAATGGCGGCTTAGTTACATTTGGAGATGGTAGCAACTACAAGATCATCGGAAGAGGAAATGTAAAACTTTTAAATCTAAATATTTTTAAAGATGTACTATATGTTGAAGGTTTAAAACATAATTTGTTGAGCATATCTCAAATCTGTATTAATAATCATAGTATAAAATTTTCAGATCATGGATGTGAGATAATCAATAATCAAGGTTATATAATACTAAATGATTGAAGAACTTCTAAAAATTGTTATATTATTGATGACTCTTGCTCTCCAAATCACTCTTATTACATGGTCCAAACAGATGAAACTGAACTTTGGCATCAACGTCTTGAATATGTAAACTATAGAGACATATATAAATTAAGTAAGAGAAATCATCTACCTGGTCTACCAAAATTGAAAAAGGTATAAAATAAAGTATGTTGTGCTTGTCAAATAGGCAAACAAATTAGGAGTACTCATAAAAAGGTGAACTCTTTAGCCGCTACTAGACTGCTTGAACTACTCCATATGGACTTAGTTTGACCAACTCGAACAGAGAGTAAAGGTAGAAAGAAATATTTTCTAGTTGTAGTAGATGACTACACTAGATATTCATGAGTAGCCTTATTAAGAGAAAAGTTGGATGCTTTTGACGAAGTCAAAAAGTTAATTAAACGCATCCAGACTGAAAAATAATTGTTTATGATTAAAATAAGAAGTGACCATGGTACTAAATTTGAAAATAGTAATTTTGAGAAATACTGTAATGACTATGGAATATTACATGAGTTTTCTGCTCCTAAAACTCTTCAGCAAAATGGCATTGTTGAGAGGAAAAGCAGAGTTCTTCAAGAGATGGCTAGTGTTATGCTAAATAGTTTAAATTTAGCTAAAAGTTTATGGGCTGAAGCTGTTAATACTGCTTGTTATACTATTAATCATATTCACATAAAAGCGGACAAAAATAAAACAGCTTATGAACTTTGGTTTGATAAAAAAAACCATCCAATAAATATTTTCACACTTTTTAAAATAAATGCTTCATTTTACGAGACCGGAAAAATCTGGGAAAAATTGAAGCTAAAACTGATGAGGGAATATTTTTATGATATGCTCTAAACAGTCGAGCATATCATGTCCTAAATAAAAGAACTTAGGTGATATAAGAATCTATAAATGTTGTTATTGATAATCAAACTGTTACACCCAAACTTAAGTAAGAAAATGAAATAACTAATATCAACCAATCTAAACCATCATCAAAATCAGATTTAACTGAGTTACGATTAGTTAAGGATCATCTAACTAGTCAAATACTTGACAACCCTCATATTAGTGTTCAAGCTAAAAGACAGTTGGAAAACATATGTAATTATGTTTGCTTCACTTCCCAGATAGAATCGACTAATGTAAATGAAGCCTTAGCAGATGAAAGATGGTTTATAGCCATGCAAGATGAATTAAATCAGTTTGTAAGAAATGATGTGTGATATTTGGTTCCTAGACCTTCTGACAAACATGTTATTGGAACTAAATGGATTTTCAAAAATAAAACTGATGAACTAGGAAATATTATTAGAAATAAGGCATGACTAGTTGTGCAAGGTTACACACAGATACAGATTGAAGGAATTGACTACGATGAGACCTTTACTCCAGTCACTCGTCTTAATTCTATCAGATTATTTATTTCCATTGCATGTCATAAAAGTTTCAAAATATACCAAATGGATGTTAAAAGTGTCTTCTTAAATGGTGACTTAAATGAGGATATTTATGCTGAACAACCTAAGGGCTTTGAAGATCTCAAACTTCCTAAGAATGTATACCATCTTAAAAAGGCTCTATGTGGTTTTAAATAAGCCCGTGTCGATAAAACTCTATTTATCAAAAAAATGTAATGAAGACATGTTGATTGTTCGGATATATGTAGATGATATTATTTATGGATCAACTTGTATTGACCTCTCCTCTAAGTTTGTAAATTTAATGATGTCAGAATTTGAAATGAGTATGGTTGGTGAGCTAAATTATTTCATTGGTCTTCAAGTGAAATATCTTAAAGATGGGATATTTATTTCTCAAACCAAATATGTTATAAATATAGTAAAAAGATTTAATTTTGAGAATGGTAAAAACTTTCAGACACCCATGAGTACAACACTCAAACTATCTAAAGGCGATTCAGGTAAAAGTGATGATCCTTGTCTTTATCGTAGCATGATTGGTAGCCTATTGTATTTAACTGCCAGTAGACCTGATATTTCTTTCAGCATTGGCTTATGTGCTAGACATCAATCTAATCTTGAAGAATCTCATTTGTCTACGGTTAAAAGAATAATCAGATATGTTGCTAACACGACTAATTTAGAATTATGGTATCATCATGATACATCATTACAAATTGCTAGATATACTGATGCTGATTGGAAAGGTAATGTGGATGATAGAAAATCCACAAGTGGTGGATGCTTTTGCATTGTAAATTGCCTAGTTTTTTGGATGAGCAAGAAGCAAAACTCAGTATCATTATCCACTGTAGAAGCTGAATATATTGCAGCAGGGAATGCATGCATGCAACTGATGTGGATGAAATGTATGTTAGCAAATTATGGTATTGATCAAGATACTATGAATTTATACTATGACAATACCAGTGCTATAAACATATCCAAAAATCCTATTCAACATTCTTGCACAAAACACATCGACATATGATATCATTATATTCGAGAATTAGTTGAAAATAAGACTATCATGCGAGAATACATTAACGCTTGCAGACATTCTGACAAAACTGCTAGACAGTGTCAAATTCTCCAATTTTAAAAATAATACTAGATTATACTGCATTACTTAATTACATTTTGTTTATATTTCTTTTTCATCTTTCTTTTATATATTTTCTTAAAAAGAATAAAAATTTTATTTTTGGGAATGTTTCGGCCAGCCCATAACTGACCGACCGGTTTGGCCAGCCAAGTACCCACTCGGGCTAGCCAAATCGGGCGCGGATTGAACAAAAAGGGGGAAAACCCCCAAATTGCTCATTCCCACTTATTCTTCTTCAGCTTGCTGGTGCTTCCTTCAGCCAACCCAACTCCATAGTTGTCATGCCACCAACTTGGAAACAGGGCTCACAGAATTCCCGATCGCCAAATACAGTGCTGACAGCCTCTGTAATACCTCATTCTCGGCTTTTAGTGCCCATACACTAGATTCCGATCCTGGGATCCTATAAGGAGGATTTTCTAACATACATTTATCTCGTAGGAAGCATAACCACAAGTTTTTCCAAATTGCAAAGGCAACATCATCATCACATATCCATTAATATAAACAGTTGAATACAGTGCTGAAAGGGAAATACATATATATCAATAAACAATGCTCCAGAAGATAGCTAAATGCTCCAAGCTCAACGCTGCTGCGACTTAACGCCACCTGCATGCATCTATTATGCATAAGCTTATAAAAATCTTAGAGGGTGGTGTAAGTGTGTGCGCAAGGTAAGTGCTAAGTATACAATATCAGAGTAATGCAGAAACATGTTGGTAAGTCCATAAACATCATCAACCTTATCCAGGTTATGCAATGCAAAAACATAATAAACCAATATCATACACTGTGGAAGCAATGTAGAACAGCTATGTAATGCGAAGACATAGTAAGCCAAATATCATATACTGAGGATGCAATGCAATATGTGGTGCGAATGAAATGACTAAGCTGGAGTGTGAAGTTGGGATGATAGTACGTAGTGTCGCAAGCTATGGGGTCCATCATAAGGGACTTCTATCCAAACCAGTCCCATACCTAAATTTGGATAGATAAACTCAATGTGGTAAACTCCTGATCTCAGGTTGGTCGCGCACCCCAACCAAAATCCTGGCCATTACGAAGGTACATGTAATAATTAGTTGCACACCACCAGACCAAGTGGATAGTGAATAAATGAATGAATGAGTAATATGCTAAGTACACAACTCCTCCTTAATAAGTTCACATAACAGTTCCGTGCATCTCTTGGATTATCACTGGGGTCTAGTACACTCCACACTGGCTGTCACGTCTCTAGCTGCACAGCCATGCAAGTGGAAAAGACTTCACTACCCGCCTACCAGCAATATTCCAATGCCTACCCGGCTCGTCGATAGTAGACCCATTTGTGAGCTAGTCAAACTCAACTTAGATTACAGCCCCCTCACTCAGGTCGATAAGGCCACACCCCCTTCCAACCGACCACTACACAGTGGGAGATGCGACCTACTAGTATTCAACACTTAGGCTCTCATGTATATCCAATCAGTCTAGACATTGGAGCGTTTCCTGGCTACGAAGGTTTAGGGACTTTCACCCATGGACATCCAACGTGCCCAGATGCTTAAACCAAATATTTTCTGTCCCATCTGGCCATCCACGACATAGTTGTGGAGGCCACAGCCCGTACGATGGTCATATTATAAAATGTGGGATGCATAAGTCATACCATCTATTTATGTATCAAACATGTACGTATTGTGCGCTAATGTGGGGCAACTCCGTTTATAAAGGGAGTCCCATAACAACCTGCCCAATGGTATATGCAATGATCAACCACATCTCATATCAAGCATGTAGATAATGCGTATGGGTATGTATCATGAGGTTATACTATCACATACTCATAATCGGCATCGATAATCGGCCTAACGAGGCCTAAGGGAAGGTCACAATGTCGATATTTAACCATCATTACCCATTAATGTGGACATTCAACCAACATTGCTCCCAAGGAATGGCCCTCATAGGGCCAAACATATAGCAGGGCCCACGGCCTCACATAAGGGCCTCACATATCACAATGGGCCGCATTACATGGATCTCATTTTGTAAGACCAAACCCGAGTTCATATGTGTGCATGTGTGCGTGTAAGTATGCATTTCATTCATCTTGGTCCCGCGGTCCAACCGGTCGAATCTCGACTACCCGCAACCCTCGAATAGTGTTTGCGGTCATTCTTAAGTCCAATTATGTAGACCCGACTCGGATCAAGCCAAAGCTTATGCCATCTTGTTCGCATCGTGTTCACTTCCCAAATATATGGTTGTGATGTAGTAATAAACTCGGTGAGACCGAGGTTGAATCCATAGAGACTGAAACCTGTACGTAATCTGAAAGTAACCAGAGCTAGAACTAGACTAAGATGAAATGTAAACCAAGTGAATATGAGGGACTAATGGTGAAAATATTAATCTAGAAATTATAAAAAAATCAAAGGAAAGAAACTAGGGTGCCAAGGATCCACTTGTAGCGATCAGGGAGATCTACAATTGATTCATGAACTCAACTGGACTTCGAGTCCCATCTTCATCCAATTGGAAGATATAACCTGAAAATTGAATCTGAACTTCTGTTGATCTAGTTTTTAAGAGATAAGATGGATGTAAATTAGAATGGATTCCATCACAAAACCATGCCCACGAGACAAGGTAAACAACAAAATTAAACCAATCCACAGCCAATCTGAGAGATGTGTGAATGTTAGGAAGGATTCCACATCTAACCATGTCCAAGGGGTGATAGTGAACAATAAGGCTTTCTGACTTCATAATCATAAAAAGGAAAAGGAAATACTTTTAGCCATCGTAGATCTATTGTAATGTAAGTGACAACAAACCATTAAAAACTAAAAGCATTCCTTAAAATCAAACTAGCATCAAAATCAGTTCAAACATGAATCAAAGCCATAGAGGTCTTCCCATCAGGCCACAAGCTTCACCTCTTAGCCCTAGCTAAGAGGTTTAGCCAGACATGATGCGGCTGGAACTCTCCAAAATTAAGATAAAAAAGAAATAAAGAAAATTCTAAACTACTCCTACTCTCTCTTGTGCTCACGTCCAAAGAATGGATAGATCTCTCTCTTTCGTCTTCTTTCCTTTATAGTAGTGTGTGAAATGGCCAAGCTATATGTCCTAGAGGAGGAGTGAATAGGACTATGCCAAATTAAAAAAATAAATACTGCGAAATATGAAACAAAGAATAGATAGCACTATACACCAATCACAGTATAAGAATGGAAAGCAACCTAAAATAGAGAAATTAAAACAAAAATTGTTATAAGGACAACCTTACACCAAAATCCAAAGTTTATGGTAGGACAACCTTATTTCTAGAACAAATAGAGAAACTGAAGCTCAAACTAATAAAGTAATAGTAAGAGATAAATTGCAGAAATATAAATCTTAACTATTACAACATTCACCACTGAGCTTGAAATGAAATGATTACAACATTCACATTCACATATACATCCCACACATGAATAATTAAAGATATGAAATATAAACCACACAACCACAAAACACAAGGGATTATAGTGGTTCGCCTGTGTGTACACCAACTGTTCAACAACAGCCACACAGCTACTCCACTCCTAATATCCTCACACAGGGGATATTAGCGTTCACTATCAAAAATAGGTTTTCCCAGGTTCACCTAAAAACCTTCACAATTGTGTCTTTCTCTGTGGGCTTACACAATTAAAAAAACCCTTCTTCTGAGTTTTCCTGGCTCTCCTCAGATAACCAATACAATGAGATTTTTCTGGCAAATCCCAAAAGAAAACCAAATGAAAGTAAATTACACAAATGTAAAATACCTGAATTTCTCCTTCGTTGTAGCAGCCCAAAAGAACCAAGTTGGAGTAGAGATTTGAATGTTCAAGATCAATGTCCAATACTCACTTTATAATGGTTCTAGTTTCTAATAGATTTTAAATTCATACAGAAGGGCTAGCTTTAATTGATTTTGATTCCAGAAAAAGGAAAACAACAATTTCTCTTTTCAGATTAGATTGGAATGCAAGAAACAAAATAAATTAACAAAGCTAAAGAAAGAGAATATTAAATATGCCCACTTAGCTTAAATGGAGCACAGGCTTATCTCTCAGAAGACCGAATTAAATAAACTTGAATTGCATAATTTATTCTGAGATTCATACTCTATGTATAGGTGAGAAAATTACGTCTTCAACTGGTCTAAGGACCTCTACGACTGGTCGTAGAACCAACAGATATTTGAAAATTTGGGCGCGATAAGATTTGGCAGTTTCCCGACTGGTCGTAGGTCTCCTTCGACTGGTCGTAGGTCTCTCACGACTAGTTGAAGCTGACCGAATTTCAGCGCTAGACTTTGAGTCATAGGTCTACGACTGGTCGAAGAAGCAGTCGACACTGTTCCTATGACTAGTCGAACAGTCCCCAAGACTAGTCATAGCCTAATAGAAAAATATCTGAATTTTGAAACAAACTTATGATTGATCCAGGAATTTCTTAGACAGGTCGAAGCAGTGCTAGGACTAGTCGAACAA
Source organism: Magnolia sinica (assembly GCF_029962835.1). Lineage (NCBI taxonomy): Eukaryota > Viridiplantae > Streptophyta > Magnoliopsida > Magnoliales > Magnoliaceae > Magnolia > Magnolia sinica. Next base: position 49,602,850 of record NC_080573.1, on the reverse strand, counting down.
AGTCCAGGACTAGTCTTAGAATTGTCCAAACTCACTTATATAAAACACATGAGTTATGTATCTAAAATGACCTACTCTAAAGGTCAACCTAAGGTCAGTCATACCTCAATAGTGAAGTAAGGACATTGAACATAGGAGACAAGTGACCTTTGAAAGTAGTGAAGCTTGAAGTCTTGATGGAGCTCAAACTTGAAAGCTTCTCGAGATCTTGAGGTTGAACTTGAAAACTTCTTGAGATTCTTGACTTGTGAACAGTGCTTTTCAAACAAAGCTGATCTCGAGTAGAGCATTGTTCTTCACAGATGCAAGCTTCATAACAGTGTCTTTGGCACCACAAATTTGACAACAAAAAGGGCTATAAACTATAGCACTTACAACGTGAAGCTATGGAATGCTGTCGGTTTAGAGAACCGACTGAGTTGGAGTAGAACATGGAGTGCGTAAACTCTTTACGCAACAATAGCAGACGTTCCTTGCGTAGCGTCAGGTTTTTAAGAAAAAATAGAAATCTGACGCAAGATCCACTCCGTTCAGACTTCTTGAGCTTGTTCGGCCCCACCTTAGGATGATTTTTAACGGTCCAGATGAACCGATGAAATATGGTGGACCACAACGTTCTAGGACGTCCGGTTCTTCACAGAGGTGCGCCTCTTGCGCTGGCTGCTGGTGGGGCCCATGATCAACATCGGTTAGGAAATCCACACCGTCCACTAAATTCTACTCGAAATTTCTGTTGGGAAATGGTATTTTTGGCCATCCCTTAATGCGGCCCACGGAATCTGTAAAGCCACCGTATGTCTTCCGTTTGAACGGCTGGAATCCCATCCTTTTTATTTCTTCAAATTTCATCACCTAGGTGTTGGTAATATGGGCTATGGAATTCTAATGGACGGTTTGGATTGTCCATTTAGACAATGGAAGGGGCCCATAAATGCGAACCGACCATCGGCCTACGGACGCTGTAAAAATGGAAATTTCCATTTTTGTCGAGAGAAGGTCGGTCAACCGACTTTAACCCTTTCGTTTGGTCCGGTACACCAGCCACGTGAAGTGGGGTCCATTGTGACGTTTTTGAGAAATCCATTCTGTCCATCTCTTTTCTCATATCTTTTAAATAGTTGGGACCAAAATTGAGGCATATTCAGATGGCAGGTGGGCCCAAAATCTAGATTTTAGGGGCTGATCTATCCTTTGAGCCACTTCCTTAACGATCCAATGACTGAAATTTGATATGTACAGTTAATTTATGGTCCTCAAGCCATGTATAAAGTTTCGAGCTGAACGGATGGTGGGAACCCTATGATCTTGCATTCTGGACGATTTTCAGGCCTCTTTAGCATAAATGGCTTGATTTTATCAGATATCTGGCGTGTAAATTCTTCGATCTCAGTCCCTGGGGTCCGTCCCTTGCCTTGGTGACTTCAAATCGTTAAATTCATGCCTTTAGCACCCTTTTTCAGTCTAAGCTCGTAAATTCACCTTGCAACAAAAAAATGATTAAAATGGGCTATTAAGCATTATCATGTACGTAAAATCATGTAATAATTGGGGTCTAATATGCAATATTCGACCCTCAACATAACCCCCAACCAGCATTTTGCTAGTCCCGAGCAAAGTATGCGAAAGATAAGTTGAGAATTACAGGACAATTTCTATAAACTCGAGTGATTTTTGAAAAACAATCCAGATACTGGAATTCTAAGATTCATGAATGTTGAGCAGTACTTTCTTCTGGAATCAAGTGCATGGTATACTTCATAATCAAGTTCAAAGTATGAATCCATCAAATAGAAAAATTCTAAACATCGAGTTCCATAGGTATACGGTGTAATCTTGGCATATCAACATGAAGATTCACTTCTCTATTTCATGATATCATTGGTAACCAATAAGAGAATTCATGACAACCAATACCTAAATTAAAACTTGCCTCTTAGATCATCTTTTCATTCTACCAACCTTTGATTTTTTCCAGTAAAATTAACACCAAGGGGAGGAATCAAGTCCTCACCTATAGGGAGCAAACCTATGGTGAAGACCATTCGTCCAACCCTTTTCGAATGTCAACCTTGGGGAATCGAACCTTCACCTATAGGGAGCAAACCTATGGTGAAGACCATTCGCCCAACGCCTTCAGACCCTTTCAGTGATGGTCAAATTTCTCAAGCTAATTCCTTTCATGCTTAGTGATTACCAAGTTAATCCTTCAATATCGAACTGAAACCTCAATGTGTAAGCGAGATGTGACATGTGAAATCATGATTTAATTAATGTTTAAAAATTCTAATCATGAATTAACAATTTAAACTGAATTGTGAAATCTAATAGATAACTGAATCTAAGAGTCATAAATCCAACATTATGTATCTCGTACTTCTCAAATCATGACTATCATTCAAAATCACATTGAATGCAGTAGAAAGTCCAAAAAAATTAAAAAAAATTTCACAAATTTCACTTAAGATTAAGCAAACATTGATTAGGTAACCTAATCTCCCACCCCCAATTGAAAACCTACATTGTCCTCAATGTAAAAGATATGAGCATACAATGCATATGAGACAATGAAAGTAAATGAGAAGTGATAGGAAGATAGTACCTAGACGGAGGAATTAAGAAACTTTTACCAAAGAGATCGCAGCATGAGAGTGGATCAGCACAAGAGTAAAGCAAACTATCCTAAAACAATGGGAAAACAAACTAACCTAGTGACATAAAACCAACTAACTCAGAACGACATCAAGCAAACTACCCTAGTCCTATAAAAGCAGGGGAAAAACTACTCAGTCATGCCGTAAGGTTCTTCTTCGGGCCAATATCTTGATAAATTTCTCAGTAGGTTTCTCAACAAGATCATCTAAAAGCTCTTTTTGCAATAGGTTTGGATGCCCTGGAGCATGAATTTTTAGAGAAATTTATGAACCTCAGCATAAGGTTTCTTTTTAATTTCCTGAGGTGTCCAAAGTATATATGATTCACCAGTGACAAAGAAAGTTTCAGATCTAGTACCCCATAGTGAATCGGAGATTACAGGTAGGTAAAATTCAGAAAAATTCTCGAGAAGTAATGTAGCCTTAATGCATTCCGAAGTTCCAGACTTCGGTTCAATTTTCAGCTCCTCTTCCTTTAATGGTAAACATTTAGGGTCTGGGGAAGGACGGGCTTCAGAGTAAGGGTTCTCTCGGTCAGTGATGACTACCGAGATGTTATCTTACAAGGCATTCACTATGTCTTTTGACATGAGATTGTTTGAATCTGCAAAGTGTGCTAAGTAATCGTCCAAAGAATTGGGACATTCAGCTGAGAGTGACTCATTTTCCACATTGAAGTGTGTGATGATCTGTTCAAGGATTCCATCGTCTTTAAAAGTAAATGAAGGTATGCTCTCTTGCTCTAGCCCTGTATAGACAGATTGAGGGTCAGTAGACGAAGCATTAATGCGCGGACTTTATTCATTAATACTACTCAGAAGAGGCACTGAATCATCAAAATTCAACAGTTCAGATGGTGGCCTCAAATGGGTGGTTTCAAATTCCAGAGTCATATCGAGTAACTCGTCTATCTCCTTAATCATATCATCATTCAATTCTGGGGAATCGTCCAAACATTTCTCACAAGAGATAGAAGGGTCGGTTGTAATGAGCTCATCCTCCACTTTTAAATCAGACAAGTTAGGTGAGAGGAGTGGCTCATTTTGACCGACCACTTCGTGTATATTTTGATCATTGACCTGGACCAAACTTGAGATTGATTCTAGGGAAATTTGGGTTGCACGTTCATAATAGTCATCCCAATACGCATCATTGTCTAATTCCGTGCAGTGCACACTTCGGATGGGATCGCTTTCCTCACATTCTATTACCAGATTGGGTTAAGGTTCACATAAACTAACCTCTTCCTTATCATTGAGCTCGAGTGTGTCATGTGAGTAAAGTGTGTTATCATCATTGTATTTAAAAGACACCCATGTCTTTTCCCCATTCTTTTGAATAGTCATCGAGATTAACTCATCGGGAAATTAAACCATATGCTCATTAATGGAATCTAACTCCTCATTTGTAATTTCAGAGTTCTTCAAAAGGGAGTTAGGATCACTTTCCTCGCATTGTATTGCTGGAATGAATTGTAGCTTGAATGACCGAGCCTCCTCTACCTTCTCAAGGTGCGAATTAAGCGCTTCTAATGATTTTCTCATTTCTACGAGACAGACCAGGCTACGCTGAATTGAATCCTCTTGGATCCTTTCTGGTTGGATCTTAAAGGTGGGGGATTCAAGAGAATAATCATTATAACATGTTGTTGGTTCATTTCCACTGATTATAGTCATACAGATCATAGGTGGGAGAATCTGATGATTGGTAATACATATTATCACTCATAATATAATCACGCATTATTTTCTTTTTATAGGATGGGTGATAATAATTCTCCCTCCCATAGTTATGATAATCCCAACACTCACGTATTGTTTTGTTAATCCGTGGGGTGTAATTGTTCTCCTGCATCTAATCACATAAGGACTTCTTAATTGGTGGATCTTTATATTCTGATCGGTTCTCAATGACAGTTTTAGAAAAGTTTTGAGACATAGGTTGATTTCTATCATCATCATCCCAATATATGTTATTCTTCTCAGCATACGGACATTCCCACTCGTGCATATACAAAGTGAAACCCTAACTCTGAATCAAATTGTAAAGGAAAAATCCTACAGCAATATAGAAAGTAAGTAGAGGAGAAGTTAGAAAGAAGTTACCAGATTGGAGTTCCTACGCTAAAATCCTGCAAAAGGAAATAAAAGAAATTAGTTTCTAAAAACAGAAAATCTAAAATTAGAAATTTTCTAAAGAATAAAGAAGAAGAGTTAGTTTCTAAAAAGGAAGGAAATCCTAGAATTAGAAAGTTACTAAAAATAAAAATAAAAAGTTAGTTTCTACAAAAGAAAGTTTCTAATCTTAGAAATAAAAAGCTTAAGTTAGTTTCTAAAAGGGGAAAATTTCTAAAACTAGAATATAGAAAGTGACTTAAAAGAAGAATCTAAATCTAAAATTAGAAAATAGAAAAATTCTAAAAAAGAGAGTGTAGAATTAGAAAATTTCTAAAAAATAAAATCCTAATTCTAAAAATAGAAATTAGAAAAAGTAGAGAATTTAGAAAGGGATTACCAAATTAGAAGTTTATGTCAAGATCCTACAAAACAAGAAACAGGTTAGTTTCTAAAAATAAAATTAAAAAAACTTTAACCTAAAGTTAGTAAAATCGTAATCTTAACCTAATTCTAAAACTAATTAATCTCAAAAAACGTAACTGTCAAGACCCGGCAACGGCGCCAAAAACTTGTTCACTCCCCAAGTATAGGGTTGTGATGTAGTAATAATCTCGGTGAGACTGAGGTCGAATCCACAGGGACCGAAACCTGTACGTAATCTGAAAGTAACCAGAATTAGAACTAGACTAAGATGAAATCTAAACTAAGCAAATATGAGGGAATAATGGTGAAAATATTAATCTAGAAATTATAAAAATCAAAGGTAGGAAATTAGGGTGCCAAGGATCCACTTGTAGAGATCAGGGAGATCTACAGTTGATTCATGAACTCAACTGGATTTCGAGTCCCATCTTCATCCAGTTGGAAAATATAATCATGAAAATCGAATTGAACTTCTGTTGATCTAGTTTTCAAGATATAAGACGGATGTAAATTAGAATGGATTCCATCACCAAACCATGCCCATGAGACAAGGTAAACAACAGAATTAAACCAATTCACAGCCAATCTGAGAGATGTATGAATGTTAGGAAGGATTCCATCATCCAACCATGTCCAAGGGGCGATGGTGAACAACAGGGCTTTCTGACTTCATAATCATAAAAAAGGAAAAGGAAATACTCAAAGCCATCACAGATCTATTGTAATGTAAGTCACAACAAACCATTAAAAACTAAAGGCATTCCTTAAAATCAAACTAGCATCAAAATCAGTTCAAACATGAATCAAAGCCGTAGAGGTCTTCCCATCATGCCACAAGCTTCACCTCTTAGCCCTAGCTAAGAGGTTTAGCCAGACATGATGCGGCTGGAACTCTTCAAAATTAAGACAAAAAAGAAACAAAGAAAATTCTAAACTACTCCTACTCTCTCTTGTGCTCACGTCCAAAGAATGGATTCATCTATCTCTTTCGTCTTCTTTCCTTTATAGTAGCGTGAAACGGTGGAATGTTGTCGGTTTGGAGAATCGACCAAGTTGGAGTCGAACATGGTGTGTGTAAACTCTTTACGCAACAATAGCAGACGTTCCTTGCGTAGCGTTAGGTTTTTAAGAAAAAATAGAAATCTGACACAAGATCCACTCCGTTCAGACTTCTTGAGCTTGTTCGGCCCCACCTTAGGGTGATTTTTGACGGCCCAGATGAACCGATGAAATATGGTGGACCACAACGTTCTAGGACGTCCGGTTCTTCCGGGCTGTGAAACAGAGGTGCGCCCCTTGGGCTGGCTGCTGGTGGGGCCCATGATCAACATCGGTTGGGAAATCCACACTGTCCACTAAATTCTACTCGAAATTTCTGTTGGGAAATGGTATTTTTGGCCATCCCTTAATGGGGCCCACGGAATCTGTAAAGCTACCGTCCGTCTTCCGTTTGAATGGCTGGAATCCCATCCTTTTTATTTCTTCAAATTTCATCACCTAGGTGTTGGTAATATGGGCTATGGAATTCTAATGGACGGTTTGGATTGTCCATTTAGACAATGGAAGGGGCCCACAAATGCGATCCGACCATCGGCCTACAGACGCTGTAAAAATGGAAATTTCCATTTTTGTCGAGAGAAGGTCAGTCAACCGACTTTAACCCTTTCGTTTGGTCCGGTACACCAGCCACGTGAAGTGGGGTCCACTATGATGTACTTAAGAAATCCGTTCCGTCCATCTCTTTTCTCATATCTTTTAAACAGCTGGGACCAAAATTGAGGCATATCCGGATTACAGCAGGGCCCAGAATCCAGATTTTAGGGGCTGATCTATTCGTCGGGCCACTTCCTCAACGATCCAATGGCTGAAATTTGATATGTACGGTTAATTTATGGTCCTCAGGCCATGTATAAAGTTTCGAGCCTAGGAACCCTATGATCTTGTATTCTAGACAATTTTCAGGCCTCTTTAGCGTAAATGGCTTGATTTTATTGGATATCTGGCGTGTAAATTCTTCGATCTCAGTCCCTGGTGTCCGTCCCTTGCCTTAATGACTTCAAAGCATTAAATCCATGCCTTTAGCACCCTTTTTCAGTCTAAGCTCATAAATTCACCTTACAATAAAAACAGGATTAAAATAGGCTATTAAGCATTATCATGTACGTAAAATCATGTGATAATTGAGGTCTAATATGCAATATTTGACCCTTAACACATCGTCATTACGGTTCCGATGACGCATCTTGTGCATCCATCCGAAGTGTAGATCATAAGTGGTGTGCATTCCATTTTCTAGCTCTTGATCATGGTCATGTGGCCCACCTAGGGATGGTGTGCATGGGTTTCTAGGTTTCTCCCATCTCTTAGCACCAATTTCCAACACACACTACACACATACTACCTAAAACCTTATTTCTACACCACCTATCTCTAAAACACCACCCAAAGGCCTAGAAAGCCTACTAACCCTACAACATTATTTCTAACTCCCTACTTCAATCATGACCTTTCTCTACCCAAGGCAAGAAAGAAATGATTGCTAGGCTTAAAACCTCCCTCTCTCTCTCTCTCTCTCTCTCTCTCTCTCTCTCTCTCTCTCTCTCTCTCTTCTCTCCCTCTCATTTCCTCCCTTTCTCATTCCCATTTCCTTCTTAGCAAGAAAGGGTGGGACGTCCCCACCTAGCCATCCCATTCTAGCCTCTTTCACCTCAAATTCCTCTCAATCCAACCATCCATACCCCATCTCACCCATTAATACATCATCCTTGGTGCACTAAAAGTTAGGGATATAAGTTTGGAAGAGATCTAAGGTGAGTGTACTTCTAGGATGTAGGATTTTCAATTCCATATTCTAGATCTATTATTTCTTTCATATAGGAAGTGTAGGACCCACAAATCCATGGTGGAGATCCTACACTACCCCTTAGATGTGGCCAAATGGCCTAATTTATGCATGCATATCCCATGCATGGGGTTTTCCCCCTTATGGGCCTCATCGTGGAGGACTCATTAGATTTCATTGCATGATAAGTCATTTAGACCTTAGAATCATGATTAGGATGGCATCCCAACTATTGATCTTGATTTTGGGACATGCATGTGGTTGATCCATGTTGTAACATGTGAATCAATGAAATGTGTGGTGTGATTGATGAAGGGGAGGGCCTCAATGTGGCGGAGCCCCTCCTCTTGTGGCCGATCCTTTATTTTTCTTTGATGTTAGCATTCTAATCATATGTATGTGGCCCACCTTGTGGACTAACAAAAAATTCAGACCATCCAAGGAGGTTGGACGCCCATGGTAGTCCATCCTTAGACATGTGGCCCCAAAATTCATCAAAATGGGGCACATGTAAGGGGTTCTTGATGATGGGGAAGGTCTGGATATTTGTGGGGCCCACTGGGGTGGTCCACAACATGATTTTTTGGGGATAAATTCCATTGTAAAATATGTCTATATTTAATTCCTTTCAATTACATGTTGATGTCCAGAACTGTCTGGACAGATTTTTGGGCTAACTTGACGCCAGAATTTGGGGCTTTTGATGGTGAGTTTTGTACCAAGTAATATATGATTTTTTAAGCTGTATGTCTCACCTTTGAGCATGCCAAATTTCAGCCTCAGCTGACCTTATTTGGGTCCCCAAAAGAGTGGGCCAATATGGGTACCTTGCTGGATTTTCTGCTGTAATTCCAGCAACATTGCAGTCTGGAAACTTAAAAATATAAAATAATTTTTGAATAGGTGGGCTACTTCAGTGGACCCTAACTTGTACTATACATATGTGGGGATGTTGAAATCAATTTTTCCTAATTTTTGAAGACCCTGGGCCCACCCCTTTTGGGTGCTCAATCAAGGTCTGTATAGAATTCTGCACTTAGAAGATTCTCTGCACAGCTTGTATTCCTTAATTTAATTAAAATATTTCTGATTATCCAAAAATCCTAGAATTTTGTAGAGGTATGGCCCACCCATTATACAACCTACCTACTGAGTTTCCGGGTCAAAGGACCCCAGTACCGATTGTGGTGCGGGCTGGACCAGCCCAGCAAGCTGGGGCGTCCAGCCTTGGTTGGTCGTCCACCCCACCTTGTGGGCCCACCTTGATGTATTTGTTTCTCCCACCATCCATCTAATTGTGGTCTATGTGGGACATGGCCATATCCCTCAGTGGCACCCATTTTTGGGACCCATTTGGATGTGTTTTGGGCCAATTGCCCAGGTTCATAGTACTTTTCACCCTTGGGATGCCCAGGCCCATTGGACCACTGCTGGACTTTCAGTCTAGCAGTATGGTCCCCCTTATTTATGAGTGAAATTCAGTCCTTCCCTCTAGTGGGACCCACAAAGATATATGTGAGCCATCAGGGAACTCATACTTAACCCTTTATGATTATTGTTGGGCTCCAGCAGGCCCAGAATATGGGTGAGCTGGAATTTCAGCAAAAGGCCCAAACTTGTTGCCCATAAGTGCCTATTTTGGGGCAGCATGGCCCACCATATTTGGGGTTGTTTACACACATATCTTGCCTCATTTCTTATCATGCCTTGGGCTTAATTAATGCACATTTGAGGCCCATCCTAGTTGGGCTTAGTTGGATCAATGTACATATTTCATTGTACGATTCTATAGGTCCAGTTGGGTTGGAACTTTCCAGATAGGCCCATTAGACCTTTGGACCTATATTTTCTATGCTATTGTGATGGGTTTATGGGCCAACATATACTAATAGTTGGGCCTTGGTTGCCCACTAAGTTAACCACATACTTGGGCCAAGTGTGAGGCTCAATTCACTTGTTTTAAACATGAGAATTTGCCCATATTGTTGGAATACCGGGCTGCCCATTAGGCCTACCACAATATGTGGGTTTGTAGCCTTTTTAGTTGGGCCCAAAACTTACTTAGGGGTCCATAATGTTGCCTATTAGTTAGGCCATGTATATTACCCACTAAGCCCATAGATTGTTTTATGACTTAAGCCTTATTTCACGCTCGTGTAGTAGCGGGCTACCTCTTAGGAACTAGTTGAGGTTGAATGTCCTTCGGGATCATCTTAAGGTAGGCCCATGGGTTTTTCTATCGATGGTTAAAGGCCCACCATAGGCCCTAGGCTGTTTATTTGAGGCTCAATATGGATGTATGTGGAACCTACCTAAACGTATGTTGGTCTAGGCCGTTCAAGCCTTGGATCACCCGATCATGGAAGCACTCTCTGCCTTGGGTTGCTGTTGGACTCACAATCTAGTAGCAGGCCCATTTGATCTTTTCATGATGTATACACACCCTCCATCTGGCGGGCCCCCCTGTGAATCTTGTTGGCCTTCATGAGATTGTTTCCACATAGTTGAATAACTTCTGGACTTTAGTAGGTCCAGGAAGTTAAATGGGCCAAAAGTTTATTAAAGGGCCTTAAATGTACATTTTTATGGTTAAAACTTTATTTGGCTATGGGGCCCACCATATTAAGAAGTTGTGTACGTGTTGCATACTTATGTTTTCTTATAATCTTTGGGCTTAATCAATGTATTCTTTTGGGTCACCTCTAGTGATCACATGAGGAACCCATCTTAGATCAGATTTTTGGGGCATCCCGTGGGCGCAGAGTAGGTTGGGACATCCCATCTTGGCCCAACCATGTATTGGGCCGACTTCCACCATTTTGATGGACTTGTGGGCTAAGATAAGGATAGTATTGGGCCCTTGGTTGCCCACTTAAATTGTTAGTTATTGGGCTGATGTAGTGGAGCCCATTTCATCCAAACTTAAACTTATTTTTTGACCATACATTGTATACGAAGGCTGCACACTAAGTCCAACTTAATGTAAGAAATTCTATGGCCATTAAGAATTGAGCCTTGGGCCTTAATTCCCCTCTTGGGGCCCATGTTGTTGAATGTAGCTTTAGACCCCTGCTCTTATGACCCATTATAAGGGATATATATGTGTGTGTGGGTGTGTGTGTGTGTGTGTGTGTGACCACCTATTTTTTATCTTGAATGTGGGCTTTAGGCCTTCTATTCATATAGTTCGTGGTTCTTATACCTTTTGAGGAATGGTGGTTAAATGTCCCCATTATGAACCCCTCTAGGCCCAATTGTATCTAAGTGTGATTGAATACTCATCTAAGAATCTTACTAGGCTCACTTCTGCATTACTTATAACCGTAGCTTGTATGCTCAGTCTTGTGGGCTACCCCAGGTAAATGGGCCCCCACTAGAGGTTGGATTTTCTTATGGATATTGTCTAAGTACCTAGTTTTGGTTCCTTCTTAGATAGGAGGAGTGTACTACCTTATATATCGCCGCATAGTGCGTCTAGATCCATCTTCATGGCCCATGTGCATCATTGTATGCTTGAATGACACTGTGTGTGTGGTTATGATTGTGCTATTGGGCATTGCATTATACATTCCCCGAGGGACGTAGTATCCCCTCTTGAGGACGTTGGGTGTTTGGAATTGATGCATGGTTGACTGTGCGATTCATGCATCTGGCATTGCATAGCATATGAACATTATCGTCGTTGCTTCATCAGGGCTATAGCCTCCACAGATATATCATGGATGGCCATGATTGGACATAAAAAATGTCACTTGAGCATATGGGGTGCATAGGATGCCCTTGGGTGAAAATTCCAAAACTTCCATGGTACCAAGGATCTGCCCCAACGCCGTGACCAGGTGGAACCATGAGCGCACGAGGGCCTTACACCGTTAGGCCGTGACTCCCACTATCGTGTAGTCAGTTGGGTTGGGGTGTGGCCTTACCCTCTTGAGAGAAAGAGGGTAATAGTTAGGCTAAGTTTGACCAACTCGTGAATGGGTTTGCTACCGTCGAGCCTTATTGGTGATTGACTGACCACGGCCAGGTAGTGAGGTCTCTTACGCTCGTTTGACTGTGCAGGTCTAAAGAGCGGCAGTCATCCTGCAGTGTACTTGACCCCGGTAAATCCCTTATAATGGAACATTACTGATACATGAATTAGATATGAGGACAGGCATCACTTCACATTACATTTGTATTGGTTGTATAAGTCTTATATTGCATCGCCTTAGTATGACGCCCAGTACTCATTGCATTATATAGCCTTGGTATGGCTTCCTACATTATTGTACTGCCTTGGTATAGCTTCCTGTGTTCATGATAGCCTTAATAGGACTAGTGGAGTTGGCTTTGATCATATTTCCTTCCTGTATCCCTTATCATTCTTCTGCGCACTATTGTCACACACTTTCACCACCCTCTAAGCTTTCTATAAGCTTATGCACGATTGATGCGTCCAGGAGATCTTAGGTCGACATGGTAGCAGCGGAGCTTGGATAGGAGTTGAGCCGAGGACCCAGTGTTGTAGATCTTTCCTTCTTTCTTTTGTTACCTTATGTATTTCCTTTCAGCTTTGTACTTGAAAAGTTCAAATTCATAGTGGATTTTGTGATGTGTGCCTTTGTTATTTCTGAGATGTACTTACTGTGATCTTGGGTATGCTCTTATTGGAATGGATATATGATTTATGGAAATCTTTCTTTTAGGATCTCAGGATCGAAACTTGCTTTAGGAACCGAAAATGGGGTACTGCGGAGGCTGTTGTGGCCAGAACCGGCTATCGGGTTCCTTGTGATTCCAGTTATTGAGTCTGGGGCGTGACACATATACATCAAGTGGGCAGCATCGCATGGGCCTCATATACATCACATGGGCCCTTCACATCGCAATAGGCCGCATCTCATGAGTTTATTACACATCACAATGGGCCTCTCACACGAGCTTAATACACATCATAATGGGCCACTCACATGGGCCTAATATACATTAAGTAGGCCATGTCACATGGGATGCACTAATGGGCCTCATATATATCAAGTGGGCCACATCACATGGGCCGCACCAATGGGCCTCATATACATCAAGTGGGCTGCATCCACGGGTCGCACCAATGGACCTTATATACATTAAGTGGGTTGCATCAATGGGCCATACCAATGGGCCTCATATACATCAAGTGGGCTGCATCACATGCGCCACACCATCTACACCATTCATCTATTTTAGAGATCTGTTTAGAGCATTACCCAACAATGAATCACATTGGAAGATCATCTAGACCATACCACAAATAACGGTGGAGATAATGATTTCCACCCTTAAAATTACCAGGGCCCACCATAACGTTTATTTTCCATCCAATCTGTTCATATGGTCATAAAGACCTAAATCAAGAGGAAAAACAAATATCATATTGATCCAGAACATCTGTGATCCCTAAAGGATTTCAATAGTAGGCGTTCCATTCTCCACTATTTTCTGCAATGTGGTCCACCTAATAGATCTGCCTCATTTTTATGTCTCAGGCCTTAAGACGAGTTCACCAACTGGATGGACGGTTTGGATGTAACATATACATCAATGGGCCCCGCAGAACTACTGACATTATCAGCAACTATGCTGCTAGCAGGGTGGCTGGCCCACTGTCCAGATGGATGGTCTAGATACAAAACGGGTGGACGGCGTTCATGAAACACATATCACGGAGGGGTCCACCGTCCCTGCTGGACTCCACACCTGTGGGTCCCACCGTCCAGCCAGGTGGACGGTGTAGATACAACAGATACGGGGTGGGTCCCACCTGTCCAAGATGCTGGATGGTGTGGATAAGACCCTTACGTCACAGTGGGGTCCACAAAATTTGTTGGCTGCAATACAACAGCTATATAGCTGGTGTCAGCGTACACCAGCCAATCCTCTTCCAATCTAGGAGGGTCCCACGTAGGGCCCACCATCGTATGTAAGTATGTAATATTATTATATAATATATATAAAACAGCAGCATCCAGCGCCCAAGAACGCGGACAGGTGGCCTGGATGAAACATTACAAGGTGGGTCCCACATGAGTGGCCCACCATAGTTTATGATCAAACTAATATTTGTGTTTTTATCTCACCAAGGCCCGAAAATGGGCAGCAAGTGGGATCCATTGTTGGACGTCCAAAAAAAAATTTAACAGTTCAGATTTGATCACATCGGGTGGGCCCCACACACACAGACACATTTACACATATATATATATCATCATCAAAAGAAAGCGAGAGAGAGAGAGAGAGAGAACGGTGAGATGGATGGACCCCGACACTATGGGCCCTCCCTTCCATGCATTACAACATACATCAAGTGGGTCCCGTTACATGTGGGCCCACCAATCAAGATCAATGGTGAAGATCGCTTCTCCACCAAAATGCAAGGTCTAGATTATCATTTCATACTAGGAAAATTGTAAGTGCTATGTTTTCTAGCTCCTATGATTGTCAAATTTTGTAGTGTCAAAACCTCTTGGAATATATCTTGTGTAGCGCATCTACATATTCAAGACAGTGTACCTCATGTACAAGAACTAAGGTCTTTACCTCAAGAACTTCAAATGCAAGATCAAGAGATATACATGTTCAAGTACAACTCAAAGTTTCATGATAGTTCACTCTCTCAAGCTTTAAAGTTCAAGGTTTCAAAGCTACATCTAAAGGCAAGACAATAGTCTTTACTTTGTTACTTAAAGCTCAAGGTGAAGTACAACTCAAGTACCTCAAGCTCAAGCTTCAATGTATTACAAATTCAAGATTCAAAAGGTCTCAAGTTCAAGCTTCATCATATATCAAGATCTCAAGCTTCGTGAACTTCAAAGAACAACTATCAACTGAAGCAAAAGAAGATTCAATGTTCATACATCGCTTATAAGGTATGAATGACCCTAAATTGACCATAGGATAGGTCATTTAGAATACATAATTTAATTGGGTCATTTTATAAGTGCATAGTCTGTTTTTCGACTAGTCTTAAACTAAGTTCGACTAGTTCTAGCACTGGCTTGACCAGTCTAAGAAATTCCTCGAGCAGTCCAAGGTTTGTTACTTATTTTCATGATTTTTTGTTATTGCCTCAACCAGTCCTAGAGACTGCTCGACCGGTCGTGTGAACAGTGCTCGACCAGTCCTGCAGCCTCAACTCAAAGTCCAGCAACTAAAATGAGTTCCACATGACCAGTCATGGACAGGACTCGACCGGTTATGGAGGCCACTCAACCGGTCGAGTAGGTCCTTCGACCAGTCATGGAATGGTCTGATCTTATCATGTCTAAATTTTTAAAAGTTTGCTGGTCTTTTGACCAATCGAGCCGACCTCTGGACCAGTCGAAGGTGTGATTTCTACACTTATAAATAGAACATGAATTTCAGAGTTTGATATCTAATTCAAGCAAAATCAATACGCCACTCTGAGAGATAAGTTAGTGATATTCTTAAGCCATTTAGTGCTCATTTTATATTCTCTCTAATTAGCTTTCTTTGCATTTGCTTTTGAGTTTCTACATTCCACTCTTATTTGAAAGAGGGATTGAAGTTTTCCCATTTCTTGGAATCAAAATCAAATCAAGCTAGCCCAAGGTGATTTAATCTAAAATCAATTTAGAACTTAGAACTATTTCATAAGTGAGTGTGAACATTGAACATCTACGTTGAATTTCTACTCCGAATTGGTTCTTCCGAGCTACATCAAAAGGAGAATATTTAGATAAGTAATTTATAGTTTTGTAAATTCATTCTTTTAGTTTAATTGAGATTGTGCTAGAAAAATCTCTTTCTTTTGGTTTGTCTAAGTTGATCCAGAAAACTCAGAGTGTGGGGTTTTTGAATTGTGTAAGCCCACTTGAACGACACAATTGTGAGGGTTTTAGGTAAACCTTGAAAAACCTATTTCTTAGTGAACGCTAATATCCACTATGTGAGGATATTAGGAGCGGAGTAGTTGTGTGGCTGTTTTTCTAAATAGTTGGTGTACACAGCGAACCACTATAATTTCTGTTCTTGTGGTAATTGATTGATTATTTCATTTTATAGATATTGAAATTTTCCTTTATGCATTTGTGGAGAATGTTGTAATTTCTTTTATGCAAGTGTGGGAATGTTCTAAAAGCTTAGTTATTTTCTTTACTATTTATTTCTTTATTCCTCCATATCGGTTTGAGATTTTGATACACAGACCATTCTAGGAATCAGGTTGTCCTACCATAAGCCATTAGTTTTTGGTGTAAGGTTGTCCTTAGAAAGCCAGGTTGAGAATTTTTTTAAAATCCATGGATGAGATAGTGTGGAAAATCACAGTGAATAATTGGACCCCTCCTACCACTGAAGTAATTAGTACCAACGGATCTAAAACTATGAAAGTCACACCTTATTTTTCTTGGACCACTCTTTAGAAAAGTGAGAGTAGTACCAATGCAAAGGCTCTAAATGCAATTACTTGCGCACTATCACCAGATGAATTCAAAAGAATTATATCCTATAATACTGCAAAGCAAGCCTAGGATATTTTAGAAATGACACATAACGGAACAACAATTGTCAAGAAATCTAAAGTCCAAATCCTCACAACCAAATTTGAGAAAATACATATGGAAGAAAGTGAAACTTTCGTGGACTTCTATACAAGATTAAATGACATTGTCAACTCTATGTGGGGTCTCGGTGATAGAATCTCATAAAGTAAAATCTGTGCAAAGATACTACACTCGCTGCCTAAACGGTTCAATTCAAAGGTGACTGCGATCCAAGAACTTCGTGATACGGATAATATGAAGGTAGAAGAATTAGTTAGCTCATTACAGACCTATGAGTTAAATTTTAAAGCTCCTAAAGGCAAATCCATCGCCCTTAAATCTTCTAAAGGTATTTCTCAAGAAAATAGTAGTAATTCTGATTTAAAAATTCTGAAGATAATATGGCCCTTTTAACAAAAAAGTTTTATAAGATTTTCAAAAGTAAAAAGAGGGTTGATTTGCAAAAACCTACTGATAAGAAAAGATTTAGATCTAAAACTTGGAAATCTTTAAAAGACATTCAATGTTACAACTGCCATGAATATGGGCATGTAGTAAACAAATGTCTTAAAAAGGACAAACCTAAAAGGAAAGGAATGTTGGATACTTGGGATGAATCTTCCTGCTCTGAAGTCTCTTCTGAGTCAGAAGATTTTGAAACCGGGTCGGGTAATGAAGTTAAAGCCCTTATGACTCTAGCCGAGTTCACTTTTTCAGATTTTGATGATTCAACTAGTGAAGAAAATCTGAATAGTTATCATGAAAATGAAAGAGATCTTCAAGATGCTTATAATGCCCTATACAAGGAAAGTTGTAAAATTGCTGTAAAACTAAAACTTCAGAGAGAAAATTTTTCAAAACTTAAAGAAAATTTTAATAATCTTGTTGTAGAAAAATCTCACGTTTCAGATTGTTTTGAAAAAACTAAGTGCGACTTAGATTTCAAAACCTCCCAAGTTGAAAACTTAAAATTTGAAAATAAAAAGATAAAACTTGAAGTCTCTTCACTTTTGAGTTTAAAAGACACATGGAGATATGCCCAAGGTGATCCTAAGTTAGAAAAACTCTTATCTGGATCCAGAAAATCTGGCGATCGATATAGATTGGGCTACGACAAAAGTATTGCTCCTAAACATAAGAATACTCCACCCAAATTTGTGAAAGGAGAGTCTTCAAACTCAAAAGGGAAAAGTCAGAATCAAAACTATTCTAAAAAGGCTAAGACTTTTTAAACCTTAAAACTTAAAAGCAACCATATCAACTATAAAAATCAGAATCGCAATCCTTTACCTGAAAAAATTGTTGATTTACTTAAGGAGCTCTTAAAATCTAACTCAATGGGTCGGTCTTATAACAACTAAAAATGTAAGAAGGCCAACTATACTCCTAAACTCAAGACTGTAATGAAATGAGTTCCTAAGGTTACTTGCTTGGTTGCCCACACTGCTGTCAAAGCTACAACCATTCAAAGTGGTACCTAGATAGTGGATGCTCCAAACACATGACAGGCGACAAAGGTCTATTAACCAATCTTAAAGATATGACTGATGATTTGGTCACATTCGATGATGGTAGCAACTGCAGAATTGTTGGCCAAGGTACAGTTCAACTCTTTAACCTCCTTATATTTGAGAATGTTTTATATGTAGAAGGGTTAAAACACAACTTATTAAGCATCTCTCAAATATGCGATAATAATCATAGTGTAAATTTTACTAACCTAGGTTATGAAATTTTGAATAAAAATGGTTCTATAATATTAAATGGTCGCAAAACTTCTGAAAACTACTACATTGTAAGTAATTCAAGCTCATCTAATCAATCATGCTACAAGGTCCATACCGATGAGACCAAGTTATGGCATAAACGCCTTGGACATATACACTACCGCAACTTATATAGATTGAGCAAAAGAGAGTTGGTAAGAGGCTTACCCAAAATACAAAAAATAGATAAGATATGTGGCAAATGCTAGATTGGCAAATAAACCAGGAGTACACACAAAAAGGTGAATTCCAATGCCACATAGAAACGCTTGAACTTTTCGACATGGTACTTATTGGACCAAGCAGAACGGAGAGTCGAGGTGGCAAGAAGTACATACTAGTAATTGTTGATGACTTTACTAGATATACATGGGTAGTCTTCTTAAGGGACAAATCAGAAACTCTCGATGAAGTAAAAAGGGTACTTAAACGTATCCAAACGGAAAAAGGATCTCAAGTCTGTAAGATCCGTAGTGATCATGGATCAGAATTTGAGAATAGCAGTTTTAAGAAGTTTTGCAGTGATCGGGGAATATCACATGAATTCTCTGCGCCTAAAACACCACAATAAAATGATATAGTAGAAAAAAATAGAGTGCTTCAAGAAATGGCAAATGTAATGTTAAATAGTATGAAACTCCCTAAAAATCTTTGGGCAGAAGCTGTAAATACTGCTTATTATATAATTAACTGCGTTTACACTAAAAAATCAAATGTTAAAATGGCTTATGAAATGTGGTTTGATAAAAAGCCTACTGTCAAATACTTTCGAGTTTTTAGCAGCAAGTGCTACATTTTACGTGACTGAGAAAATCTTAGTAAGTTTAACACCAAAAGTAATAAAGTAATATTTTTAGGGTATGCTTTGAATAGTCGAGCGTATTGGGTTCTTAATAAGAGGACCGGTATAATCCAAGAATCCATTAATGTGGTTATTGACGATCACTTGAATACACCTGTCTCAAGTTCAAAAAATGATGAAGCTCTTCTAATTGATAAATCGGACTCTTCATCAAGTCAACATAACACTGAACTAAGGACAGTTAAAGACCATCCAACTAATCAGATTCTTGGAAACCCTCTCACTGGTGTGCAATTACATGTGCTTTACATCTCAGATAGAACCGGCTAACGTAAAAGAAGCTCTTACTAACGAAAACTGGATAGTTGTGATGCAAGAAGAGCTCAATCAATTTGTTAGAAATGATGTTTGGTACTTAGTTCCTAGACCGAAAGATAAACATATTATCGGAACAAAATGGATTTTCAAAAATAAGTCTAATGAACTTGGTAATATTATTAGAAACAAGGCTAGGCTGGTTGTACAGGGGTACACTCAAATTGAAGGCATCGATTATTATGAAACCTTTACCTCAGTAGCTCCTCTTGAATCAATCAGACTATTTATATCCATTGCATATTTTAAAAAGTTCAAAATATACCAAATGGATGTAAAGAGTTTTTTCTTAAATGGCGGTTTGCATGAAGAAGTGTATGTTGAACAACCAATGGGTTTTGAAGACCCTAAGAATGCTGATCATGTATACCGCCTAAAAAAGCTCTTTATGGTTTGAAACAAGCTCCCAGGACATGGTAGGAAAAGTTGACTAAGTTTCTACTAAGTCATAGCTTTATAATGAGAAGTGTTGATAACACATTATTTGTTAAAAACATAATGATTACATTTTAATAGTGCAAATTTATGTTGATGATATTATTTATGGATCTACCTTTGCTAACATGACTGTTGAGTTTGCAGATCTTATGAAATCTAAGTTCGAATGAGCATGGTTGGAGAATTGAATTATTTACTAGGGTTGCAAGTAAAATAGCTACCTAATGGTTTCTTTATCTCTCAAGCTAAATATGTTATTTAGTTAAAAAGTTCAGATTTAAGAGTGGAAAAAATTTTGATAGTCCTATGAGTACTACTTTAAAACTCTCAAAAGACTCTACAGGTAAGAATGTGGATCCTAAGCTATATCGCAGTATGATAGGAAGTTTACTTTATTTAACTGCGAGCCGACCTGATATTGCATTTAGCATAGGAATTTGCGATAGATATCAATCTGACCCTAAAGAGTCACATCTAATTGTTGTTAAGCGCATTTTGTGATATGTCGCTAGTTCAGCTAATCTTGGTCTCTGGTATCCACATGATACTAGTGTGCAATTAGCTGGTTACACGGATGCCGATTGGGCTGGTAACATTGATGACCGAAAATCAACTAGTGGTGGTTGTTTTATGTAAGGAACTGTTTAGTTTCTTGGCAAAGTAAGAAACAAAGTTCCATATCACTCTCAACTGCTGAGGCTGAATACATTGCTGCAGGTAATGCATGTACTCAGCTTGTATGGATGATATTTTTGACGAAATTGAATCCGACTCAGCAGATGATCTTGATTATTAGCCATTTGACTTTAATGCGCGGTTGCGCTCACTTGAGGAGAAGGTAGAAAACATGAATGTGTCCCATGATTTGCAATTCAAATACATGCGCAAATATCTTAGGCACCTTAACAAGGGACTTCATCAACTTGATCCTACCATACCTGCTCCTTCATCAGGTTCTGATTAGTATTTGCTTATGTGGTTTGTAATAACTTTTATGATACTTGGATTTGTTTTGTTTTATGGGGTTGAACATGCTTGAACATGATTGCTTATGAATTTGGTTAACTTGATAATCTAGATCATATATTTTCTTCTTCCTCATTACTCTTCTTATTCTTCCTTATTTATCTACTTCCATTATCATTTATTGGTTCCTTCCTTTGTCATATTATTTCAAAAAGGGGGAGAATTTTATCATGCTTATGTTATGTGGCATGTGGATTGTGGTTGTGGATTGTGGATTATGGATGGATTGTGGATATTCATTATTTTTCTTGTAAGGGGGAGTAAGGGGGAGTATTATTGGGGGAGTAAATGCGATTTGTTTTGTCTGCATTATTGGGGGAGTAGATGCGATTTGTTTTATCCTGTTTATAATAGGTGCATGATTCTTTAACCAGGTTGTAACTAGTTTATATTGATAACTGATGCACGATTCTTTATTGTACATATTATGCTTATTTTTAACGAAGTGTATTTTGTCACTAATTTGACAAAGGGGGAGATTGTAAGTGCTATGTTTTCTAGCTCCTATGATTGTTAAATTTTAAAGTGCCAAAACCTCTTGGAATCTATGTCTTGTGTAGCACATCGACATATTCAAGACTGTGCATCTCATGTACAAGAACTAAGGTCTTTACCTCAAGAACTTCAAATGCAAGATCAAGAGATATAAATGTTCAAGTACAACTCAAAGTTTCATGATAGTTCACTCTCTCAAGCTTCAAAGTTCAAGGTTTCAAAGCTACATCTAAAGGTAAGACAATAGTCTTTACTTTGGTACTTAAAGCTCAAGGTGAAGTACAACTCAAGTACCTTAAGCTCAAGCTTCAATGTATTACAAATTCAAGCTTCAAAAGGTCTTAAGTTTAAGCTTCATCATATGTCAAGATCTCAAGGTTCATGAACTTCAAAGAACAACTATCAACTGAAGCAAAAGAAGATTCAATGTTCATACATCGCTTATAAGGTATGAATGACCCTAAATTGACCATAGGATAGGTCATTTAGAATACATAATTTAATTGGGTCATTTTATAAGTGCATAGTCTGTTTTTCGACTAGTCTTAGACTAAGTTCGACTAGTCCTAGCACTGGCTTGACCAGTCCAAGAAATTCCTCAACCAGTTCAAGGTTTGTTACTTATTTTCATGATTTTTTGTTATTGCCTCGACCAGTCCTAGAGACTGCTCAACCGATTATGTGAACAGTACTCGACCAGTCCTGCAACCTCAACTCAAAGTCTAGTAACTAAAATGAGTTCCACACGACCAGTCGTAGACAGGACTCGATCGGTTATGGAGGCTACTCAACCGGTCGAGCAGGTCCTTCGACCAGTCATGGAACGGTCTGATCTTATCACGCCCAAATTTTCAAAAGTTTACTGGTCTTTCGACCAGTCGAGCCAACCTCTGGACCAGTCGAAGGTGCGATTTCTACACTTATAAATAGAACACGAATTTCAGAGTTTGATATCCAATTCAAGCAAAATCAATACGCCACTCTAAGAGATAAGTTAGTGATATTCTTAAGCCATTTAGTGCTCATTTTATATTCTCTTTAATTAGCTTTCTTTACATTTGATTTTGAGTTTCTACATTCCACTCTTATTTAAAAGAGGGATTGAAGTTTTCCCATTTCTTGGAATCAAAATCAAATCAAGCTAGCCCAAGGTGATTTAATCTAAAAATCAATTTAGAACTTAGAACCATTTCATAAGTGAGTGTGAACATTGAACATCTACGTCGAATTTCTACTTTGAATTGGTTCTTCTGGGCTACATCAAAAGGAGAATATCCAGATAAGTATTTTACAGTTTTTTAAATTTATTCTTTTGGTTTCATTGAGATTGTGGCAGAAAAATCTCTTTCTTTTGGTTTGTCTGAGGTGATCCAGAAAACTCAGAGTGTGAGGTTTTTGAATTGTGTAAGCCCCCTTGAAAGACACAATTATGAGGGTTTTAGGTGAACCTTGAAAAACCTATTTCTTAGTGAATGATATTATCCACTGTGTGAGGATATTAGGAGTGGAGTAGTTGTGTGGTTGTTTTTCTAAACAGTTGGTGTACACATAAGTGAACCACTATAATTTCTGGTCCTGTGGTGATTAATTGATTATTTCATTTTGTGGATGTTGAAATTTTCCTTTATGCATTTGTTGAGAATGATGTAATTTCTTTTATGCAAGTGTGGGAATGTTGTAACTCGGCCTTTTTAAAAATAAACATCATGATGGGGTCCATGGAGAAAGGCCCTATCATGGGATGAACATATGAATTATGGTGGGCCATCGGCCACACCTAGGGTCCAAAGTGAGATTCATACCATTAATCGGTAGGCTCCACTTGGCCCATCATTAAAAATACAAATCTAATCCTATAAACACCCACCTAAGGTCCTCTTCTTTAACTCCTTGGAATGTTAAGCTCCTAAGCTCAACCTTTAAGGGTGGATGATGAAGTTTAAAGGGTTGGATTGGGAGGTTTTAGGGTAGGAAGTGGGCTTTGATCTTGGGTTTTTTCTCTCCTTAGGATTTTCTCTACTTAGTTACTTGGAAAATGGTAGAGAATGGAGTGAAATGAGAGAGGAGTGGGGTTGTGTAAGAAGGATGAGATGAGAGGAATGGGTAGTGTAAGAGAGGGATGGGTGTGATGGGTGTATTTGACTTGAGAGTTGACTTTGGTTGAGAGAGGGATGGGTGAGTGATGGATGTGTACTTGACTTGTACATTAATTAATTGATTTGATGGGTTGTAGAGATTCTCTTCTCTGGATTGCTAATAAGCGGTGTTCTCCTCAAAATAAATGTTGGCCCACATCTCCTAGCCTGGGTATTGCATAAGTGCGCAAGATACGGCGTTGGAATAGGGTGACGGTGCGGTCACAATGGTACAAGTCTTGGGTCGATCCGACTCAGATCTACGGGATACGAGTTAGGGTCACGTATAAATGCTGATTACAGGTCGCGGGTTGTTGAAATTCAATGAGGAGGATCGCGAGAGTCTACAGAATGGTATGGATTAGGATACAGGCCGGACAATAGTCCTCTTGTAAGTGGTTTATTTGTTATTTTCTTCTAGATTTAAGATCTTAGGTGTATTTTATTTGTAAATCTTGTATTTTCTTTAAATCTACTATCCTTATTTTGGTGGGTTTTCTTTAAAAATATGATATACTTAAACTAATCACCCTCTTTGCTATTCCTTGTTCATTTTCTTCCATGGAACAGTGGATTAAACGCACGGTTCATAGACCACATTCTGGTTCCTCATCTCGCTCCGTTCCTCGGGTTGTGTGGTCCATTCGTGCACCAGAGGATGATCCGAAGAATGTACGGGGTTTCTACTCTCGGAGCATTATTATTAAATGATCAGTTAATGTTGATCACATCGCTCTATATGGTCTTATTGAACTACTCGCCGAGATAGGATGGGAGAAGATTTTAAAATGGGGCAGGGTGACTTACTGGTCCATTGTATAAGCGATGTATGCATCAATGAAGTTTCCATAAAAAATTATCATTTAATATTCAATTTCTGGAAGAAACTATCACCATCACACCCTCCATCATATCATCCTTTTATGGATATTGAGATGGTGGATGATGGGTTACCCATAACACCTCTTTTTGAAGATATGTACACTTCAGAAAGAACTACTATTACACATGTGCTATGTGGATTTAATACAAAATGGAGGTCCGCTAACTCTCTCCGTACTTATAATTTACTTCCAAAATATTGTATTCTTCATCACATCTTTACAGCTAATGTCTATCCAAGGGTTAGGAATAAGAATGATCTTACTCCATTCATGATGCGTATTATGCATTCTATTGCATCCGATATTCACATTTATCTTCCATCTTTGATATCGTATTTGATCATTTAGTATCATTTCCATCCTCTTCATGGTTCCATTCATTTTACATTCCTTATGACTTTCCTTGCTTTACGATTCAATGTTCAAATTCCTATGATCAAAGCACCGGAATCCAAACTTTCCTTTGGTAATGCAAACTTGAACATGATGAGTTAGATATGAGGCCTGAGCAACAAAGCAATCAGGAAGAGAATCCTATAAGTGAAATCAACATGGATTATATTTTTACAGACTTGGAAGATTCTGCTGATAAAAATGATTCAGATTTTCGACCTTCGCAATTTTCTAATAGGTTGGAGAGTTTAAAGAAAAAGGTGGATGCCTTGCATGTATCCCATGATTCATTACTTTAAACTAAAAGACAACATATGAAGTACATGAAAAAGTACTTTCATCGATTTAATCAGAGTATGGAAATCAATGATTCTAAGATGCCTGCACCATCCTCCTTTGGTTCTGATTGATAATTTTGATTATGGTCTGCAATAGCTATTATTCTCTCTTTGGATTTCATGCACTCCTTCATGGCTTTTCTATAAGTGCTATTATGTTTAAAGAACATTTTACACCCAGTTTATCAAATTTTGTTTGGTCAAAACAACTTAACAAAGTGATCTTCTAGTCAAGCTCAAGTTCAAGTTGAAGTCTAGTTCAAGCTCAAGTTCAAGTTCAAGTTTAAACTCAAGCTTAAGTTGAAGACCAAGCAAGATCTACTAAAAGTTCTAGTAGAAGATCAAGCTCCTTGAAGACCTAGCTCGATCTACTAAAAGTTCTATTAGAAGATCAAGTTCCATTGAGCACTTCAAATTTCTAATCCTATGAAAATCAGTCCATACAGGTATTATAAACCTTAGAAAGATCTTAGGTTTAGGTGCTTTCAAAATATATTTAAAATTGGATTTTTGTACTTATAAATGGCTGAGTTTCAACTAACCTAAGTTTTGGCTCGACCAGTCTAAGAATTTCTCGACTAGTCCAAGCAACAACCGAAGTGAAACAGATTTTCTGTTGAATCTTCTACCAGTCGAGTGGACTCCTCGACCAGTCGAAGGTTCCTCGACTCGAAGTCCAGCAACCAAAATCATTTTGGATTCAGCTTGTTGCTAGTTCAGCTAATCTTGGTCTCTGGTATCCACATGATACTAGTGTGCAATTGCTGGTTACACGGATGCTGATTGGGCTGGTAACATTGATGACCGAAAATCAACCAGTGGTGGTTGTTTTTATGTAGGGAACTGTTTAGTTTCTTGGCAAAGTAAGAAACAAAGTTTCATATAGCTCTCAACTGCTAAGGCTGAATACATTGCTGCAGGTAATGCATGTACTCAGCTTATATAGATGATATTTTTTATGAAATCGAATCCGACTCAATAGATGATCCTGATTATTAGCCATCTGACTTTGATACATAGTTGCACTCACTTGAGGAGAAGGTAGAAAACATGAATGTGTCCCATGATTTGCAATTCAAATATATGCGCAAATATCTTAGGTGCCTTAACAAGGGACTTCATCAACTTAATCCTACCATACTTGCTCCTTCATCAGG
This sequence comes from Magnolia sinica, assembly GCF_029962835.1. NCBI lineage: Eukaryota > Viridiplantae > Streptophyta > Magnoliopsida > Magnoliales > Magnoliaceae > Magnolia > Magnolia sinica. The sequence goes on along the minus strand of NC_080573.1, from coordinate 49,576,486 downwards.
TTCTGATTAGTATTTGCTTATGTGGTTTGTAATAACTTTTATGATACTTGGATTTATTTTGTTTTATGGGGTTGAACATGTTTGAACATGATTGCTTATGAATTTGGTTAACTTGATAATCTAGATCATATATTTTCTTCTTCCTCATTACTCTTCTTATTCTTCCTTATTTATCTACTTCCATTATCATTTATTGGTTTCTTCCTTTGTCATATTATGACAAAAAGGAGGAGAATTTTATCATGCTTATGTTATGTGGCATGTGGATTGTGGTTGTGGATTGTGGATGGATTGTGGATATCCATTATTTTTCTTGTAAGGGGGAGTATTGTTGGGGGAGTAAATGCGATTTGTTTTGTCCGTATTATTGGTGGAGTAGATGCGATTTGTTTTGTCTTGTTTATAACTAGTGCATGATTCTTTAACCAGGTTGTAACTGGTTTATATTGATAACTGATGCACGATTCTTTATTATGCATATTATGCTTATTTTTAACGAAGTGTGTTTTGTCACTAATTTGACAAAGGGGCAGATTGTAAGTGCTATGTTTTCTAGCTCCTATGATTGTCAAATTTTGAAGTGCCAAAACCTCTTGGAATCTGTCTTGTGTAGCGCATCGACATATTCAAGACTGTGCATCTCATGCACAAGAACTAAGGTCTTTACCTCAAGAACTCAAATGTAAGATCAAGAGATATACATGTTCAAGTACAACTCAAAGTTTCATGATAGTTCACTGTCTCAAGCTTTAAAGTTCAAGCTTTCAAAGCTACATCTAAAGGCAAGAAAATAGTCTTTACTTTGGTACCTAAAGCTCAAGGTGAAGTACAACTCAAGTACCTCAAGTTCAAGCTTCAATGTATTACAAATTCAAGCTTCAAAAGATCTCAAGTTCAAGCTTCATCATATGTCAAGATCTCAAGCTTCGTGAACTTCAAAGAACAACTATCAACTGAAGAAAAAGAAGATTCAATGTTCATATATCGCTTATAAGGTATGAATGACCCTAGATTGACTATAGGATAGGTCATTTTGAATACATAATTTAATTGGGTCATTTTATAAGTGCATAGTCTATTTTTTGACTAGTCTTATACTAAGTTCGACTAGTCCTAGCACTGGCTTGACCAATCCAAGGTTTGTTAATTATTTTCGTGATTTTTTGTTATTGCCTCGACCAGTCCTGGACTGCTCGACCGGTCGTGTGAACAGTGCTCGACCAGTCCTGCAGCCTCAACTCAAAGTCCAGCAACTAAAATGAGTTCTACACGACCAGTCATGGACAAGACTAGACCGGTCGTGGAGGCCACTCGACCGGTCGAGCAGGTCCTTCGACCAGTCGTGGAATGGTCTGATCTTATCGCGCCCAAATTTTTAAAAGTTTGTTTGTCCTTTGACCAGTCGAGCCGACCTCTAAACCAGTCGAAGATGCAATTTCTGCACTTATAAATAGAGCACGAATTTCAGAGTTTGATATCCAATTCAAGTAAAATCAATACGCCACTCTGAGAGATAAGTTAGTGATATTCTTAAGATATTTAGTGCTCCTTTTATATTCTCTTTAATTAGCTTTCTTTGCATTTGATTTTAAGTTTCTACATTCCAATCTTATTTGAAAGAGGGATTGAAGTTTTCCCATTTCTTAAAATTAAAATCAAATCAAGCTAGCCCAAGGTGATTTAATCTAAAATCAATTTAGAACTTAGAACCATTTCATAAGTGAGTGTGAACATTGAACATCTATGTTGAATTTCTACTCCGAATTGGTTCTTCTGGGCTGCATCAAAAAGAGAATATCCAGATAAGTATTTTTACAGTTTGTAAATTCATTCTTCTGGTTTCATTGAGATTGTGGCAGAAAAAATCTCTTTTTTTTGTTCCATTGAGATTGTGGCAGAAAAATCTCTTTCTTTTGGTTTGTCTGAGGTGATCCAGAAAACTCAGAGTGTGAGGTTTTTGAATTGTGTAAGCCCCCTTGAAAGACACAATTGTGAGGGTTTTAGGTGAACCTTAAAAAACTTATTTCTTAGTGAACGCTATTATCCACTGTGTGAGGATATTAGGAGTGGAGTAGTTGTGTGGCTGTTTTTCTAAATAGTTAGTGTACACACAAGCGAACCACAATAATTTCTGGTCTCGTGGTGATTGATTGATTATTTCATTGTGTGGATTTTGAAATTTCCCTTCATGCATTTGTGGAGAATGTTGTAATTTCTTTTATGCAAGTGTGGGAATGTTCTAATAGCTTGGTTATTTTCTTTACTATTTATTTCTTTATTCCTTTATATCAGTTTGAGATTTTAATACACAGACCATTCTAGGAATCAAGTTGTCCTACCATAAGCCATTGGTTTTGGTGTAAGGTTGTCCTTAGAACAACATCTGTATCAACCTCTTAATACTTGTACAAGTGAGGTTGTTTTACATTTCTGCATTGTGGGATTGTTTAAGTGCTATCTTTATTTATATTTGTTGAAATTTCGCATTTAATTTTTTATTTGGAATAGCCCTATTCAGCCCCCCTCTAGGACTCTTAGCTCGGCCTTTTCAAAAATAAACATCATGATGGGGTCCATGGAGAATGGCCCCATCATGGGATGAACATATGAATCATGATGGGCCATCAGCCACACCTAGGGTCCAAAGTGAGATTCATACCATCAATCAGTAGGCCCCACTTGGCCCATCATTAAAAATACAAATCTAATCCTATAAACACCCACCTAAGGTCCTCTTCTTTAGCTCCTTGGAATGTTAAGCTCCTAAGCTCACCCTTTAAGGGTGGATGATGAAATTTAAAGGGTTGGATTGGGAGGTTTTGGGATAGGAAGTGGGCTTTGAACTTGGGTTCTTTCTCTTCTTAGGATTTTCTCGCCTTAGTTATTTGGAAAATGGTAGAGAATGGAGTGAAATGAGAGAGAAGTGGGGTTGTGTAAGAAGGATGGGAGGAGAGGAATGGGTGGTGTGAGAGAGGGATGGGTGTGATGGGTGTACTTGACTTGAGAGTTAACTTTGGTTGAGAGAGGGATGGGTGAGTGATGGATGTGTACTTGACTTGTACATTGATTGATTGATTTGATGGGTTGTAGAGATTCTCTTCTCGGGATTACAAATGCACGGTGTTCTCCTCGAAATAGATCTAGGCCCACATCTCCTAGCCTAGGTATTGCATAAGTGCGCAAGATGCGGCATTGGAACCATGGTGATGGTGCGATCGCAATGGTACAAGTCTCGGGTCGAGCCAACTCAGATCTACAGGATACGACTTAGGGTCGTGCTCAAATGCTGATTATAGGTCGCGGGTTACCGAAATTCGACGAGGAGGATCACGAGAGTCTAGGAATGGTACGGACTAGGATACAGGCATGATAATAGTCATCTTGTAAGTGGTTTATTTGTTATTTTCTTCTAGATTTAAGATCTTAGGTGTATTTTATTTGTAAATCTTATATTTTCTTTAAATCTACTATCCTTATTTTAGTGGGTTTTCTTTAAAAATATGATATACTCAAACCAATCACCCTCTTTGCTATTCCTTGTTCATTTTCTTCCATGGAACAGCGGATTATATGCACGGTTTGTGGACCACATTTTGGTTCCTCATCCCGCTCCTTTCCTCAGGTTGTGTGGTCCATTCGTGCACCAGAGGATGATCTGAAGAATGTGCAGGATTTCTGCTCTCGGAGCATTATTATTAAACGATCAGTTAATGCTGATCACATCGCTTGATATGGTCTTATTGAACTACTCTCTGAGGTAGGATGGGAGAAGATTTTTAAATGGGACAGGGCGACTTACTGGTCCATTGTATAAGCGATGTATGCATCAATGAAGTTTCCACAAAAAAATTATCATTTAATATTCAATTTTTGGAAGAAACTATCACCATCACACCCTCCATCATATCATCCTTTATGGATATTGAGATGGCGGATGACGGGTTACCCATAACACCTCTTTTTGAAGATACGTACACTTCAGAAAGAACTACTATTAAACATGTGCTATGTGGATTTAATACAAAATGGAGGTCCGTTAGGTCTCTCCCTACTTATAATTTACTTCCAAAATACTGTATTCTTCATTGCATCTTTACAGCTAATTCTATCCAAGGGCTGTAATGCGTATTATGCATCCAGTATTCACATTTATCTTCCATCTTTGATATCGTATTTGATCATTTAGTATCATTTCCATCCTCTTCATGGTTCCATTCATTTTACATTCCTTATGACTTCCCTTGCTTTATGATTCAATGTTCAAATTCTCGTGATCAAAGCACCGGAATCCAAACTTTCCTTTGGTAATGCAAACTTGAACATGATGAGTTAGATATGAGGCCTGAGCAACAAAGCAATCAGGAAGAGGATCCTACAAGTGAAATCAACATGGATGATATTTTTACAGACTTGGAAGATTCTGCTGATAAAAATGATTTAGATTTTCGACCTTCGTAATTTTCTAATAGGTTAGAGAGTTTAAAGAAAAAGGTGGATGCCTTGCATGTATCCCATGATTCATTACTTTAAACTAAATGACAACATATGAAGTACATGAAAAAGTACTTTCATCGATTTAATCAGAGTATGAAAAAAAATGATCATAAGATGCCTGCACCATCCTCCTTTAGTTCTGATTGATAATTTTGATTATGGTCTACAATAGCTATTATTCTCTCTTTGGATTTCATGCACTCCTTCATGACTTTTCCATAAGTTCTATTATGTTTAAAGAACATTTTACACCCGGTTTATCAAATTTTGTTTGGTCAAAACAACTTAGCAAAGTGATCTTCTAGTCAAGCTCAAGTTCGAGTTGAAGTCTAGTTTAAGTTCAAGCTCAAGTTCAAGTTCAAGTTCAAGTTTAAACTTAAGCTTAAGTTGAAGACCAAGCTAGATCTACTGAAAGTTCTAGTAGAAGATCAAGCTCCTTGAAGACCTAGCTTGATCTACTAAAAGTTCTAGTAGAAGATCAAGCTCCATTGAGCACTTCAAATTTCTAATCCTATGAAAATTAGTCCATACAGGTATTATAAACCCTAGAAAGATCTTAGGTTTAGGTGCTTTCAAAATATATTTAAAATTAGATTTTTATACTTATAAATGGTTGAGTTTCAACTAGCCTAAGTTTTAGCTCAACCAGTCTAAGAATTTATCGACTAGTCCAAGCAACAACCGAAGTGAAATAGATTTTCTATTGAATCTTTGACTAGTCGAGTGGACTCCTCGACCAGTCGAAGGTTCCTCGAATTGAAGTCCAGCAACCAAAATCAGTTTGGATTCAGCTTGCTTGACTAGTCGAATAGGTCCTTCGACCACTCTAAGATCTGTTAGATCTTATTCCGCTTGAATTTGAAAATTTGTTAGAACTGAATTAGGTGCTTCGACCATTCAAAGACTGCCTTAGACCAGTCGAAGGAATAAACTTTTTGCCTATAAATTGAGGTTATTTCTCAATCTAAAAATACAATTCAAGCCTATCAAAGTCCTTATTCAAGAGAGAGAGAAAAGCCTCATTTATTGTCGAGCTATTAAGCGGTATTTATAATCTTTTTTATAGCTTTTTCATTACTCCATTCATCTCAAAACTCTACCATTCTGATTCTATAAAGAGTATTTACTCTTATTGAGATTTAAGAGAATTAATGCAAGTAGCCTTTAGTTTAAACTTAATTAAAATCAAATATAACCCTGGACCTTTTCTATTGGACTGAACATTGAACAATTGCCATTTAAGAAAAGCGTTCTTCAACTATAGCTTCTTCTACGACGAAGATGTCAAGTCTATGTGCTAGTGACCATTTCACTCCGTAGGATCCCGCGGTCCTCCCGGTCAAATTTCGGTGACCCGCAACCTATAGTTAGTATTTTTGTGCGACCTTAAGTCGCATCCTGTAAACCCGAGCTGACTCAACCTAAGACCTATGCCATTGCGACCACACCGTCGTCGTGGTTCCGATGCCGCATCTCGTGTGCCAATCAGACGCTTAGATCATGAGATGTGGCCCGCACTCTATCCTGGCCGTTGATCGCTTGATTGCAGGACCTACCTATCCCAATTGTTGCTTTTTCCTAGAAACCCATCATTAGGATGATGTCACGCTAGGGGTGACATCACCCTACCCTAGCCCCTAGCCCCATGCTTCTTACATGCACTCATTGCTTGTTAGCCCATGCCTCTCTTACATCTCATTATGACAACTAGCTATGCCTCTTACACAAACTAATCATTACCTAAAAGTTATCACCCCTCTCTCTCTTATCTCTCTCCCTCTCTCTTTCCTTCCTCATTCCTCCATTGCAAGAGGCTTGGACGTCCTAACCCATCTCCAACATCCAACAATCTTCACCCTCCTTTCCTCCCAATCGAACACTTCTAAACCCATCTCAACCATTGAAATCTCTTCCCTTGGAGCATTGGAACCTATTGGTGAAAGAAGAAGTCGAAGATCCAAGGTGGGTACATGTTTAGGACTAGATTTCCCTTTTTCTTTCAAGGATCTTTATCTTTTATTAAATGGGAGCATGTAGGACTCACCAATCAATGGTGGAGATCCTACTTGACCCTTTGGATGTGGCCAATGGCCCATCCTTGTTGCATGCATGATCCATGATGGGGCCATTCTCCATGGATCCCATCATGATGTTTTATTTGAATCCATGCTATTGATGGGTCATCTAGACCCATGAGTTATGTGGGGATGGCATCCCCACCTTGGATTCTCTTATGTAGGGCCATGCAATGCATGAGACCCATCTTGATGAATGTATGATGTATGGTGCATGTATTGAGGGACCCATAGTGGCGGGGCCCCTCCATCACACATTTTTCCCTCTCTTTCCCTCTCTCTCTCTCTCTTGATTCTTTACATGATGGCATGATGGCCCACTTGATGCATGTTGCTGTCTAAACATGGGACACCCACATATCCAGATTTTTGGGGCCACCTTGCTGCCCATTTTCAGGCCAATCTAGATGAGGGAAAACACATAGATTAATCTGATTTTTTGGATGTATGGCCCACCCTCACGGACACCCACTATGATGTAAGTATTTTATCCATGCCAACTACCCGTGGGGCCCATCTTGCTAAGGTCCAGCATTGCTCGTACCATCCAGCAGACTTGGATGAAGAGAAAACATATATATCAGCTTTATCCCAAAGCTGGTGGGCCACACGTGGGACCCACCTTGGTGGATGTTTGCATCCACACATATGTGAAAAGGTCGAGCTAAGAGTCCTAGAGGGGGGGTGAATAGGATTATGTCTAATAAAAATTTAAATGCGGAATTAAGAAAGAAATTAAACAAGATAGCACTTATCAATCCCAAATAACAGAAATAAATAGCAACCTCAAATGCACAAGTATTGAGAGGTTGATACAGATGTTGTTCTAAGGACAACCTTACACCAAAAACTAATGGCTTATGGTAGGACAACCTGATTACTAGAATGGTCTGTGTATCAAAACCCCAAACCGATACAAAGGAATAAAGAATAAAATAGAAATAAATATTTACTACTATTACAACATTCACCACATGTGCAGAAAGTAAATTACAATCATTCACCACAAATGCACAAAAATAAACATTCACCACAAACTCAGCAATTAGAGTGGTTCGCTTGTGTGTACACCAACTGTTATAAAACAGCCACACAACTACTCCACTCCCAATCCTCACCCACGGGATATTGACTTTCACTATGAAATAAGTTTTCCAAGGTTCACCTAAAACCTTCACAATTGTGTTTTAAAAAGGGCTACCATAATTAAAAACCCCACTCACTGAGATTTTCTAGCTATCTCAGTCAAAACCAAAAATGAAAGATTTTATAGCAATCTTACAAACCAAATACAAAAAATTGAAATGTTCTTATCTGAAGATTCTCCTTCTGATGAAGCCCGGTAGAACCAATTCGATATAGATGTTTAATGTAGATGTTCAATGTCCAATCTCACATATGAAAAGGTTCTGTCTGAATGATTTTTAGATTAATTCAACCTAGACTAGCTTGATTTGATTTTGATCTCAAAAAGGGTAAAATCAATATTCCTTTTTTCAAAAGAAATAGAATTGAATAGAGATCACAAAATCAAATGTAAAAAAACTATTAAAAGAATCTTAAATACTAACCAATTAGCTTCTAGAATGTGGGGACAAGTTTCTCAAAGTTGTTACTTGAATAGCTTTGAATGAATTGAAAAACTCTGAAAATCGTCCTCAATTTATAGGTAAAAATACTGTTCACTCAACTGGCCTAGTGGTCAGCTCGACTGGTTGAAGCACTAATAGTATTTCAAAATTTTTATCGCGATAAGATAAGATCACTATTCAACTGGTCAAGTGGCTTACTCAATTGGTCGAGTGGCCTACTTGATCGAGCCCTACACTCGATTGGTCGAGTGAGACCTAAAAATGTTGCTAGACTTTGAGTCGAGCACTATTCACTCGACTGGTCAAGCAATCTCCAGGATTGGTTGAGGGTCCAATAGAAAATTTCAAAAATTCACAACAAACCTTGGACTGGTCGAGGGAATTCTTGGACTGGTCATGCCAGTGTTTGGACTAGTCGAACCATCACTAGGACTAGTTGAAAAATGACCTATAAAATTATCAAATGACTTATGATATTGTATGGACTATCCTAAGGTCAGTCTAGGGTCAAACAAACCTTACTAGTGAGATTGATTCATCACATATCATTCTCTTGAAATAGTTAAAGCTTGAAGACTTGATATAGTACTTGAACTTCTTGTTCTTAAACCTCTTATTCTTAAAAGTGAACTTCCTAATGTTGTACTTGAACTTATTGATCTTGTACTTGAATGTCTTGATCTTGTACTTAAATGTAGATAAGATTGGCAATGATGACATGAAGTTGATCTTACAATAACCGCTAAACAAGATACAGATTCCAAGAGGTTTTGGCATAACAAAATTTTACAAACCTAGGAGCTAGATAAGATAACATTTACAATCTCCCCCTTTGTCAAATTTGTGACGAAACAAACCAAGACCTAGGAATCACGCACCAGTTAGATCAATAAAGAATCATGCACCAGTTAAAAACTGGTCAGCAGCAAAAATCAATACTCCCCCTTAATAGAATCCAAGCGAAGAGAAGAAATTACATGCAATACAGTACCTGTATCTCCACATATTCTCCACAACTTAACTTCCACTCCATAAAATAGATATACAACACAAATTCTCCCCTGTTTTGTCACAATATGATAAAGGAAAGAACATATGAGGGAAGTAGAAGAGTAGAATAAGAGCATTGGGTAATGAGAATAAGAAGTAAGTTCAAGATAACATAACTAAAGTCAAGCCATGACTAGTCGAGTGTGTACTCGACTGGTCGTGCACCACTGAAAATATGCAATTTTGCATCTTATTTGAGTTTTAAAATTTTCAAATTAATAAATATATACATTATGATACAAATAGGCACAAATCATCAGTTCATATTGCACATACCAAGATCAAATTTCAATTTTGTAAACCTATTTTTGTCGAGCGGTTTTGTGAATATGTCTGCAAGTTGATTCTCGGTCTGAATATATTCTAATGAAATTATCTTGTCTTCCACCAATTCACGAATATAATGATATCTAATGTCAATATTCTTGGTTCGTAAATGTTGAATTGGATTTTTAAAAATATTAATTGCGCTTGAATTGTCACAATATACAACCATAGATTCTTGCGCAATTCCGTAATCGGTTAGCATTTTCTTCATCCACACAAGTTGAGTGCATGCATTACCAGCAACAATATATTCAGCCTCAGCTGTGGAGAGCAATACGGAACTTTGTTTCTTACTTAACCAAGAAACAAAATATTCTCGACATAGAAACAACCACCGCTAGTCAATTTACGATCATCAATGTTACCAGCCCAATCAGCATCTGTATAACCAGCTAATTGCACACTAGTATCATGTGGATACTAGAGACTAAGATTAGCAGAACTAGCGACATATCACAAAATACTCTTAACAGCAATCAGGTGTAACTCTTTAGGGTCCGATTTATATCTAGCACAAATATCTACGCTGAATGCAATATCAGGTCGGCTCGTAGTTAAATATAATAAACTACCTATCGTATTGCGATACAACTTAGGATCTACACTTTTACCTATTAAATCTTTAAAGAGTTTAAGTGTCGTACTCATAGGAGTATTGAAGTTCTTACCACTCTCAAATCTAAAATTTTTAACCAAGTTTAGAGCATACTTGGTTTGAGAGATAAATATCCCATCAGCAAGCTGTTTCACTTGCAGACCTAGAAAATAGTTCAATTCTCCTACCATGCTCATTTCAAACTTGGACTTCATTAATTCTGCAAACTCAACAGACATGTTAGCACAAGTAGATCCATAAATAATGTCATCAACATATATCTGCACTATTAGAATGTGATCATTGTATTTATTTACAAACAGTGTCTTATCAACACTTCCCATTACAAAGTTATGAGTTAGTAGAAACTTGTCAACTTTTCGTACCATGCCTTGAGAGTTTGTTTTAAACCATAGATTGCCTTTTTCAGATGATAAACATGGTTAGAATGTTTAGGGACTTCAAAACCTTTAGGTTGTTCTACATATACCTCTTCATGTAGATCACAATTTAAGAAGGCACTCTTGACGTCCATTTGATAGATTTTAAAATTTTGTAACAAGCAATGGATATGAATAGTCTGATAGATTCAAGAAGAGTTACTGGGGCAAAGATTTCATCATAATCGATGCCTTCTATCTGAGTGCACCCTTGTACAACTAGTCTCACCTTATTTCTTATAATGTTACCTAATTTATCAAACTTATTTTTAAAGATCACTTGGTTCCAATTATATGTTTATCATTAGGTCTAGGAACCAAATGCCATACATCATTTGGAACAAACTGATTAAGCTCTTCTCGCATTACTACAATCCAGTTTTCGTCAGTAAGGGCTTCTTTTAAATTAACCGGTTCTATCTAAGATGTAAAGCACACGTAGTTGCAAATATCTTCTAATTATTTACGAGTGCGCACACCAATGAGAGGATTTCCAAGGATTTGATCAGTAGATGATCTTTAACTGATCATAGTTCAGTGTCATTATTTTGACTAGATAAAGAGTCTGGTTTATCAATAAATGAGACTTCATCATCTTCTAAACTAGTGGTAGATGCATTCAAATGATCATCTATGACAACATTAATGGATTCCTGAATTACACCAGTCCTCTTGTTAAGAACCCGATATGCTCGACTATTTAGTGCATACACTAAAAATATCCCTTCATCACTTTTGGTGTCAAATTTACCCAGATTTTCTCGGTCACGTAAGATGTAGCACTTGCTGCCAAAAACTCAAAAGTATTTGATAGTAGGCTTCTTATCAAACCACATTTCATAAGCAGTTTTACTATTTGATCTTCTAGTATAAACGTAGTTAATTATATAACAAGTAGTATTTATGGCTTCAACCCAAAGATTTTTAGGAAGCTTCATACTATTTAACATAACATTAGCCATCTCTTGAAGTACACGACTTTTTCTTTCAACAACCCCATTCTGTTGAGGTGTCTTGGGAGAAAAAAATTCATGTGATATTCCCTGGTCACTGTAAAATTTCTCAAAACTGCTATTTTTAAACTCAGAACCATGATCACTACAGATCTTAGTAACTTATGATTCTTTTTCAGTTTGGATACATTTAAGTACCCCTTTTACTTTGTCAAGAGTTTCTGATTTCTCTCTTAAGAAGACTACCCAAATATACCTGGTAAAGTCATCTATAATGACTAAAATATACTTCTTGCCACCTGGACTCTCCGTTCTAGTTGGTCCAATGAGATCCATGTGGAGAAGATCGAGTGGTTTAGCTGTGGCATTGGAGTTCACCTTTTTGTGAGCACTCCTGGTTTGTTTACCAAGTTGATACTAGCCACATATTTTATCCACTTTATTTACTTTGGGTAGACCTCTTACCAATTCATTTTTGCTCAATCTATACAAGTTGCGGTAGTGTACATGTCCTAGGCATTTATGCCATAGTTCAGTCTCATTAGTTTGGACAATGTAACACGATAGCTTAGAAGAGCTTAAATCACAAACAATGTAGTAGTTCTCAGAAGTTCTGCAACCAGTTAATATTACAGAACCATTCTTATTCAAAATTTCACATCCTTGGTTGGTAAATTTTACATTATGATTATTATCGCATATTTGAGAGATGCTTAATAGATTATGTTTTAAACCTTCTGCATATAAAACATTCTCAAATAAAGGGAGGTTAAAAAGTTGAACTGTACCTTGGCCAACAATTCTGCAGTTGCTACCATCACCGAATGTGACTGAACCATCAGTCATGTCTTTGAGATTGGTGAATAAATCTTTGTCACCTGTCATATGTCTAGAGCATCCACTATCTAGGTACCACTTTGATTGACTTGAAGCCTTGAAAGCAGTGTGAGCAACCAAATAAGTAACCTTAGGGACCCATTTCATTACAATTTTGGGTTTAGAAGCATAGTTGGTCTTCTTATGTTTTCAGTTGTTATATGACCTATCCACTGAGGTAGATTTTAGAAGCTCCTTAAGCAGATCCACAATTTTTTTAGCCAAAGGGTTATAATTCTGATTTCTATAGTTGATATGATTGCTTTTAATCTGAAAAGTTTTACTATTTTTAGAATTATTTTGATTCAGACTCCCCTCTAACAAATTTAGGTGGAGTATTCTTATATTTGGCAGGAATACTTTTATCATAGCCCAATCCAGATAGATCGCCACATTTTCTGGATCCTGATAAAAGTTTTTCTAATTTAGAATCACCTTGGGCATACCTCCATGTGTCCTTCAAACTCAAAAGTAAAGAGACTTCTAGTTTTAGTTTTTCATTTTCAGATTTTAAGTTTTCAATTTGGGATGTTTTGAAATCTAAGTCGCACTTAGTTTGTTCAAAGCAATTTGAAAAGTGTCATTTTTCTAAGACTAGATTATCAAAATTCTCTTTTAGTTTAGAAAACTTTTCTTTCTGAAGTTTTAACTTTACAACAATTTTACAACTTTCCCTATATGGGGCATCATAAGCATCTTGAAGGTTTCTTCCTTTTCATGGTCACTACTCAGATTTTCTTCACTGGTTGAATCATCATTATCTGAGAAAGTGAGCTTGGCTAGAGTTATTAGGACTTTAACATCATTAGCCGACTCGGTTTCAGAATCTTCTAACTCAGAAGAAACTTCAGAGCAGGAAGATTCATCCTATGTAGCCAACATACCTTTCTTTTTAGACTTGTCCTTCTTAGGACATTTGTTTGCTAGATGCCTATATTCATGGTAATTGAAGCATTGGTTGTCTTTAAGTGATTTTCAAGTTTTAGTTCTACCCTTTTTTCTTCTTAAAGGGTTTTTGAAAATCAACTCTTTTTGCTTTTGAAAATTTTATAAAACTTTTTTGCTAAAAGTGTCATATCATCCTCTAAGTTTTTGCAATCAGAATTATTAGAAATACTTTTAAAAGAATTTAGGTCTATGGATTTACCTTTAGGAGCCTTAAAATTTAACTCGTAGGTTTGTAAAAAACCAACAAGTTCTTCAACCTGCATGTTATCTGTATCACGAAGTTCCTGAATGGCAGTGACTTTTGAATTGAACCTTTCAGGTAATGAGTGTAGTATCTTTGCACAGACTTTACTTTCTGGGATGCTATCTCCAAGACCCCACATTGAGTTGACTATATCATTTAACTTAGTATAGAAGTCCATGAATGTTTCACTTTCTTCCATAAGTATTTCCCCAAACCTAGTTGTGAGGATTTGCAATTTAGATTTCTTGATAGTAGTCATACCCTCGTGTGTCATTTCTAAGATATCCCAGGCTTGTTTTGAAGTATCATAAGATATAATCCTTTTGAATTTATCTAGTGATAGTGTGCAAGTAATTGCATTTAAAGCCTTCGCATTGGCACTGCCCTCATTTTTCTGAAGAGTGGTCCAAGTATTATAAGGTGAAACCTTAAGAGTTTTAATACCATCAATGCCTAAAACTTCAATAGTAGGTGGGTTCCATCTAGTTACTGTGGATTGCCACACAATTTCAACGATAGATTTCAAGAAAATTTTCATCATGGCTTTCCAATAGGCATAATTGGAGCCATCAAATGATGGTGGCCTAGTAATTCAAAGGCTTTCAAAATTTGACATAATATAAGCTCAGATCGGTTAGCTCAGGAAATTAATCCAAATAAATGAGCTATTAGGCTTTGATACCACTTGAAAAGGCCGAGCTAAGAGTCCTAGGAGGGGGGGTGTGTGAATAGGAATATGCCAAATAAAAAATTAAATGCATAATTAAGAAAGAACTTAAATAAGATAGCACTAATCAATCCCAAATAGTAGAAATAAATAGCAACCTCAAATGCACAAGTATTGAGAGGTTGATACAGATGTTGTTCTAAGGACAACCTTACACCAAAAACCAATGGCTTATGGTAGGACAACCTAATTACTAGAACGGTCTGTGTATCAAAATCCCAAACCGATACAGAGGAATAAAGAATAAAACAGAAATAAATATCTACTGCTATTACAACATTCACCACATGTGCAGAAAGTAAATTACAATCATTCACTACAAATACACAAAAATAAACATTCACCATAAACTCAGCAATTATAGTGGTTCGCTTGTGTGTACACCAACTATTATAAAACAGCCACACAACTACTCCACTCCCAATATCCTCACCCAAGGGATATTGGCTTTCACTATGAAATAAGTTTTCCAAGGTTCACCCAAAACCTTCACAATTGTGTTTTCAAAAGGGCTACCACAATTAAAAACCCCACTCACTGAGATTTTCTAGGTATCTCAGTCAAAACCAAAAATGAAAGATTTTCTGGGAATCTTACAAACCAAATATAGAAAATTGAAATGTACTTATCTGAAGATTCTCCTTCTGATGAAGCCCAGTAGAACCAATTCGATGTAGATGTTCAATGTCCAATCTCACATATGAAAGGGTTCTTAGGTCTAAATGATTTTTAAATTAAATCAACCTGGGCTAGCTTGATTTGATTTTGATCTCAAAAAGGATAAAATCAATATTTCCTTTTCAAAAGAAATAGAATTGAATAGAGATCACAAAATCAAATGTAAAAAAAAGCTATTAAAAGAATCTTAAATACTACCCAATTAGCTTCTAGAATGTCGGGTCAAGTTTCTCAGAGTTGTGACTTGAATAGCTTTGAATGAATTAAAAAACTCTGAAAATCATCCTCAATTTATAAACAAAAATACTGTTCACTCGACTGGCCTAGTGGTCAACTCCACTACTTGAAGGACCAACAGCATTTCAAAATTTCTGGTGCAATAAGATAAGATCACTACTCGACTAGTCAAGTAGCCTGCTTGACTGGTCGAGCCCTGCACTCCACTGGTCGAGTGGGACCCAGAAATGTTGTTGGACTTTGAGTTGAGCCTGCTCGACTAGTCGAGCACTGTTCACTTGATTGGTCGAGTAGTCTCCAGGATTGGTCGAGGGTCTAACAAAATATTCTAAAAATTCACAACAAACCTTGGATTGGTTGAGGGAATTCTTGGACTGGTCGAGCCAGTGTTTGGACAAGTCGAACCATCACTAGGACTAGTCGAAAAATGACCTATAAAATTATCAAATGACTTATAATATTGTATGACCTATCCTAAAGTCAATCTAGGATCAAACAAACCTTACTAGTGAGATTGATTCATCACATATCATTCTCTTGAAATAGTTAAAGCTTGAAGACTTGATATAGTACTTGAATTTCTTGTTCTTAAACCTCTTATTCTTAAAAGTGAACTTCTTAATGTTGTACTTGAACTTGTTGATCTTGTACTTGAATGTCTTGATCTTGTACTTAAATGTAGATAAGATTGGCAAGGATGACATGAAATTAATCTTACAATAACCGCTAAACAAGATACAGATTCTAAGAGGTTTTGGCATAACAAAATTTGACAAACCTAGGAGCTAGATAAGATAGCATTTACAATGTGGACCCACCTATGATGCATGCATTTCATCCATCCCATCCACCATCTAGCCTGCTAGACATTGGGACCCACCTCAATGTATGTATTTTAGGGCCATGTAATCTGTCCATTTTCTGGACATGGACCCCATCATAACATATGTATTCTATCTGTGCCATCCAGCTACAGTGGGTTTCACCCAATGTGTTTCATCCATGCGGTCTAGTGGCAGCAGGCTCACTGTGATGTATTTTATCCATGCTGCCCAATAGATGTGGACCCCACCATGATGCATTTTATCTACATCGTCCAGATCACGTGGGGCCTACCTTGATGATGTGTGGGTCATCCAAACCGTCCAGATGTTTGGGGCAGTGCTAGACACACGATGATGTATGCGTTGTATATCCTAGTTGTCCATCTGGTGGGGCCCATTTGGAATGTGCAGGTCCACCTTGATATGTATGTTGTGCATGCTGCCCATTTGTTTTCTGGACTATATGGGCTGCCTCATCAAGCCCACTATGTTGTATAAATTACACACACTATCCATCCCTTGTGCCTAGCTCATGGGCCCTTGTATGAGGCCCAATGTAATGTGTGTGAGGCCCAATGTAATGTGTGTGAGGCCCATGAGATGAGGTCCAATATGATGTATATGAGGTCATTATGTGAGGCCCAGTATGATGTATATGAGGCCCTTGTGTGAGGCCCATTGTGGTGCATATGATGCCTATGAGATAAGGCCCAATTGTGATGTGTGATTCTGCCTGATATATATATACATATATATGTGATAGTGTTTATGATGCCCATCCATCTCCTAGCTAGCAAAAGGACCTTGGGCCCCCATCATAGGAAAGATTCTAGCGGGCCATGCCTTGGGAGCAATGATGGTTAAATGTCCACATTATAAGAGCAATGGTGGTTAAATGTCCACCTTGTAATCCTCCCTAGGGCCCATTGATTAGGCCTATTCTCATCCCCCCTTAGTGGGCTAACCCAAATTGATGGGCCCCCACTATTATTAGTATGATCCATCTCACCTTATTGGGCTATCCCAATTCTTTAGGCCCCATTGACATTAGCATGATCTACCCCTTTGGGCTTACCCCAAACCGTTGGGCCCTCATTATTATTAATGCCTCCATCATGCCTTGTATATTATCCAAGTTATTGAGTCCATGTTATGTTTATTGGGACCCTTAGGAAGCCTAGTTTGCTATGTGTCGGAACAGGCGAGGAAGTCCACTCTTTGTTCTTAGGCCAATTCTCGATATGAGTAAGCTATCTAAGCCCATCCTTGTTATGAGGAGGATGCATCATCACCTCTTTGTCATAGATGGAAGAATCTGTGGTATCAGATTTGGTGTATCCACTATTGATGACCGATATTCATGTTATAAATCAGATCCGCTGTCCTTCTATGGACCCCGCCTTATATATAGGCCGATTATCGATTACGACTATGAGTATGTGTTAGCATAACATCATGATACATGCCCATACGCATCATCTGCATGCTTGTTACAAGGAGTAATTGATCATAACATTATACCTTTGGCAGATTGCTTATGGGACTCCCTAATGGGCGGAGTTGTCCCTCATAAGCGCACGGTACGCACAAAATTAATGCATGACTGGATTGTATGACTCATGTATCTTGTATTGTGTGATATGCTTATTGTGTACCCCAACGACATTGGGGTTATGACCTCCACAGGCAAATCGTGGATGATAAGATTGGATACCGAAAATACTTGGTTCTAAGCACTAGGGCGCAATGATGTCCTTAGGTGAAAGTCCCTGAACCCTTATGGTACCAGGAGGATGCTCCAACGTAGAGACCAAGTGGATGTATGAGCACATGAGGGCCATATACTAGTAGGTCATATCTCTCACTATATCGTGGTCGGTTGAAAGGGGGTGTGTCCTTACCTGCCCGAGTGAGGGGGCAATGTTAGGTTGAGTTTAACTAGCTTGAGGAATAGGTTCGCTATCATCGAGTTGAGCCCGATATTGGCAAGCGGTTAGTGAAGTCTCTTCTACTTACCCAGTCACATGCATAGATGGGGCAGCAAGTTGGTGTAGAGCGTACTAGACCCCGATGATTGTCCGGAGTGAGAACTGTACTGATATATGATATCTCAAAGATAAGCTGTATTGATATGTGGATTCAGATGATGACTGGCATGCATGAGCTACATCTCGCATATGACATTGGCCATGTAGGCCTCGCATCGCATGGCCTTAGTATGGCCGATAGCATTCATGCCTCGCATTGCGTAGCCTTACTATGACAGATAGCATTCCTGCCTTGCATCGCATAACCTTGGTATGGCCGATAACATTCATGCCTTGCATTGCATAGCCTTGGCATGGCCGATACCATTCATGCCTTGCATCGCGTGGCCATGGTACGGCCGATAGCATTCATGGATTTATCAGGATGTTTCCACATTACTCTAATATTGCATTCTTGGCATATACCTTGAGCACACACTTTCACCACCCTCTAAGCTTTCTATAAGCTTATACATAACCGTTGCGTGTAGGTGATGCTAGAACATAGCTGAGCAGGAGCAGGAGGGTGCAGCTAAGCTTCTAGAGCCTTTTGATATCCATTGTATTTCCCTTATGTATTGTACTTAAAGTTTTTTATCATAGTGAATTTTATAATGGTGTTCTTGTTATTGTTCGTGGGTTATGCTTATGCTTATGCTTATCAAGAAACAAAATTCATGCTGAAAATCCTCCTTGTATGATCCGAGGATTGGAACCTAATATATGGGTGTCGGGAGCCGAGAATGGGGAACTATAGAAGCTGTCGGTGTCGGATTTGGCGATCGGGAATTTTGTGA
This sequence comes from Magnolia sinica, assembly GCF_029962835.1. NCBI lineage: Eukaryota > Viridiplantae > Streptophyta > Magnoliopsida > Magnoliales > Magnoliaceae > Magnolia > Magnolia sinica. The sequence continues at coordinate 49,557,602 of NC_080573.1, read as the reverse complement.
GCCCGGTTCTGAGTTTGGGTCATGCCAGAAGATAAGTAGTCTTTTTTACTTTGTATTTATTTTTTCTAAGATGGCCAAAAAATCTCAGAGTTGGTTTTTTTTAGATAAGCTAGAAAATCTCAGTGAAGGATTTCTTTGTTTGTGATAGCCTGTTAAAATCACAACTGTATCAGGTTTTAAGGTGACCCTATGAAAACATTATTCATAGTGAAAGTTGGGATTATGTGGTTAGTAATCTTAGGAGTGGAGTAAGTTTGGATGTTTGAGAACAGTTGTTGACACACCAAACTACTATAATTCTTGGTGCTGTGGTGAATGTTTTTATTACTTTTGTGGTGAATGGTTGTAATTTCTTTTATGCAAAAGTGGTGAATATTTATAATAGATAGTTTTATTTACCCTTGCTTAGTTTGAGATTTTGATTGTTATCATATTCATAAAATACGGTTGTCCTGCCTAACTTGTTTGGGTGAAGGTTGTCCTACGAATCAGTTTAAATCAATGTTTCAATACTAGTGCGATTGAGATATCTGATTTATTTACTGTTTCCGCATTGTATTTGATTATTTGACATAATCCTATTCACCCCCCTTTTGGACTTCTTAACCTCGCCTTTTCAAGTAGTATCAAAGCCAAGTTGCTCATTTTTTTATTAGCTTCCTTAAGTTAAAGATCTAGAGCTTTAATTATGTCAAATTTCGATAGTTTATCTATTACGAGGCCACAACCTTTTGATGGCTATAACTATTCATAATGGAAGGCTAGAATGAGTATTTTTCTAAAATACAGAGATGAAAGTGTGTGGCAAGCCACTGTGATTAAATGGACACTGTGATTGAATGGAAACCTCCCATAACTGAAGTATTAGGCAGTGATGGAACTAAATCTATTAGAGAAACTGCATTTTATTTATGGACTGCAGCTCAGAAGAGTGAAAGTAGTGCTAATGCTAAAGCCTTAAATGTCATAACTTGCGCTCTATCAACTGATGAATTCAAAAGAATTATTTCATGTAATACAACTAAGCAAGCATGTGATATCCTTGAAATGACACATGAAGGAACTTCTATAGTCAAGAAATCAAAAGTTTAAATCCTCATTACCAGATTTGAGGAAATCCGTATGGAAGAAAATTAAACTTGCATGGACTTCTATACGAAACTAAATGACATAGTAAATTCCATGTGGGGTCTAGGAGATGGAATCCTAGAAAGTAAGGTTTGTGCAAAAATACTATGATCTCTTCCCAAGAGATTCAATTCTAAAGTTACTATCCTTCAGGAATTAAGATATATTGATCTTATGAAGGTTGAGGAGCTAGTTGGCTCTTTACAAACATATGAGTTGAATTTTAAAGTTCCTAGAGACAAGTCTGTTGCTCTTAAATCTTCTAAGTCTATTTCAAAAGAAACTAGTTCTAATTCTGATTTTGAAGAAAAAGAAGATATGACAATTGTAGCTAAAAATTTTATAGAATTTTCAAAAACAAGAATATATCAGATTTTCAAAAATCAATTGATGAAAGAAAAAAGAAAATCTAATTCTTGAAAATCTAAAACTAATGACAGTCAATGTTTCAATTGTCATGAATATGGGCATTTGGATAATAAACATCCTAAAAAGGATAATAAAAAAGAAAGGGCATGATTGCTACTTAGGATGAATCATCTGACTCTGAAAGCACTTCTAAGTCCGATGAATCAGAAGAAGAGAATGCAAATACAAATGATGTGAAAGCCCTTATAACCATAGCCAGAGTCACTTCTTCAGATAGTTGAAATATATCTAACTATGAAAATCTCAAGAACTATGAAAATCTCAAGAGTGACCCTAAAAATAAAATGAAGACGACCTTCAAGATGCCTATAATGCTCTATACAGAGAAAGTTGTAAAATTGTTGTCAAACTAAAAATTCAAAAAGAGAAATATGCTAAATTAAAAGAAGAACTTGAAAATACAGTTTTAGAAAAATCTCATTTTTCAAATTATTTTGAAAAAACAAATTTAGATTTAAGTTTTAAATTTTCTAAATTGCAAAATTTCAAAACTGAAAATGAAAAACTAAAACTTGAAATTTCTTTCCTTTTGAGTTTAAAGGACTTAGAAATATACCCATGATGACCAAAAGCTTGAAAATTTGTTAACCACATCTAGAAAAAGTGGTGACAAATCTGGTCTAGGTTATATTAAAGGTAACTCATCAAAATCCAAGGATTCTACTCTTATTTTTATAAGAGGAGAATCTTCTAACTCTAAACGTAAGACTTTAAGAGATTTTAATTATAATGATTTTAAAAACTCAAAATCTTTTCAAGTTCCTTAAAACAATAATGTCATCAAATATAAATATCAAAAGAATAATAGATCTCACTTGGTAGAAAAGATAGTGGACCTACTTAAAGAGCTTCTAAAATCCAACTCAAATGTATGTGAAGTTTATAGCGAAAGGAGAAATTCTAACTCTCAATTGTAGCAAAACTCAAAAGTCACTCCTAAACCTAGAACTGTTATGAAATGAGTTCCAATGGGTTGTCCACACAACTTTTAAAGCCATTAATCATTCAAAATGGTACCTGAATAGTGGTTGCTCAAGACATATGATAGGTGACAAGGCGATATTAATGAATATCAAAGAAGTTAATGGCGGCTCAGTTACTTTTGGTGATGGAAGCAACTACAAAATAACAGGCCAAGGTACTATACAACTTCCTAACCTTCCTCCTTTGCAAATGTGCTTTATGTTGAAGGTTTAAAACACAACCTCTTAAGCATATCTCAAATATGTGACAACAAACACAGTATGAAATTTTCTGATCACGGATGTGAGATAATAAATAAGAAGGGTAATGTAATATTAAATGGTCATAGGACCTCTGAAAATTACTATATTATCGATAACTCTTGCTCATCTAACCATTCATGTTACATGGTCTAGAAAGAAGAGACTGAACTTTGGCATAAACCTCTTGGACATTTTAACTATAGAGATCTGAATAAGCTGTCAAACCTGTGTCCTACTGACCATTCCATGTTACATTGCAACCTGCGACTTGTGGAAAACATTTACGAGCGACCCTGAGTTGCATCCTATCAACCCCAGTCGGCTTGACCCAAGACTTATGCCATTGCAACCGCACCATCGCCATGGTTCCAACGACGCGTCTCATGCACCAATCTGACACTTAAAGTTCAAGATGTGGCCCCCGCATCATTATGCCCATGGACCGCATGTTATGGGGCCATTCCAGTTAGTGCATTTCCCTAGAATAATCATGATGATGACATCATCACCCATGCCTCTTACAAGCATGCTTTGTAATCATTTCAAGCTATGATTTCTAGCCCATGCCTCTTACACATCTCTTACAAGTCATCATGATTCAAGCCATGCCATCATGATTACCTCCCTACATCTCTCTCTCCCTCCCTTTCTCTCTCATTTCTCATCTTCCCTAGCAAGAGATAAGTCATGGAAGTCTCACCATTTGAGAGAAGTCCAACCCTCTTCCAAGCTTATTCCTCCTAATCCAACCATCCATACCCCATCACAACCATTAAATCAACCCTCTTGGAGCACTAGAACCTATAGGTGGAAGAAGGAGGAAGAAATTTGAGGTGGGTTCTTTTTAGCACTTGTTTCTTTTATATCTCTGCATGGATCTTCATCCTTTTTAGCATGGGGCAAGTGGGACCCTCCAATCAATGGTGGAGATCCCATATTGGTCCCTAGGTATGGCCAATGGCCCACCTTAGCTAGCATGCATGTATCCATGGTGGGGCCATTCTCCATGGACCCCACCATGATGTTTGATTTGATTTCCTAGTGCATGAAGGCCACCTAAGCCCTGATTTATGTGGTGGAAATAGGATTTCCCCACCAGATTTTTTTCTAATGGATGGCCCATCTATTTTGGGCCCCATTGATGTATATGTTGTAATGTTAGGAGAGGAGCTCATAGTGGCAGAGCTCCTCCCTCCCATGGCCGTCGTCTCTCTCTCTCTCTCTCTCTCTCTCTCTCTCTCTCTCTCTCTCTCTCCTAATGGATGGCCCACTTTGATGTATCAATGTGATCCATGTTGTCCCATTAGTGGGACGTTCTCGTTGTGCAAAATCGGGACCCACCCTTGCTACCCGTTTTCAGGCCAGATTGGATGGAGAGAAAATACAAATATCAGCTTTATCCAAAGTTGGTGGGCCACACATGTGGACCCACCTTAATGTATGTTTTATGACCACGCCGTTCAGCAAGGGACGGTGCGTCCCCTTTGAGATATGTATCTCACTCACCGTCCACGTGGATAATGGGGCCTGCAATGATGTGTGTGGAGTCCACACCGTCTGCACATGAGACGTGGGACCCACACGATGTAAGTGTTCTATCCACACCATCCAGATGGTAGGATGGTGGGACCCACCAGATGTATGCATTTTATATTCACACCGTCAAGTCCCTGGACATGGACTGGACCCCACCTTGATGTTGTATTCACATCGTCCAGTCCTTGGACGTGGAATGGACCCCACCTTGATGTTGTGTTTTATCCACGCTATCCAAACCGAGGACGTGGACCCCATCATGATTTATGTATTACATCCACACCGCCCAGACCCTGAACGATGGGACCTACCATGATGTATGTGATGCACCCACGCCTCCAGTGACTATGGGGCCCACGTGAAGCATGTGTTTCATCCATGCCATCTAGCAGCAATCTGAACGCTGCTAGATAGTAGTGATTAAATGACCATCATTAAAATCTTCTGGGCCCCACTGTGATGTTTGTGGGGGGCCTAGCTGCGAGCTCATTTGTGATGCATAAAGCCCACCTTGATGTGTGTGTTGTAAGCACATTGTCCATCTGGCTTTTTTTTGGACCATAAGGCTGACCTGTGAGGCCCATTGTGATGTTTATGAGGCCTTTGTGTAAGGATTATGGGCTACCCCATAAGGCCCACTATGATGTATGTGTTACCCACACACTATCCTCCCATCGTGCCTAGATCATGAGTCGTTTCATGAGGCCCAATGTGATGTATATGAGGCACATGTGGTGAGGCCCAATGTGATGTATATGAAGCCCAATGTGATGTATATGGGGCCCAATGTGGTGTATATGAAGCCCACGTGATGAGGCCCAATATGATGTATGTGATGCCCTTGTATGAGGCCCAATGTGATGTATGTGAGGCCCATGGTGATATACATGAGACCCTTGTGTGAGGCCCATTGTGATGTGTATGAGGCCCTTATGATGAGGCCCATTTTGGTGCATATGAGGCCTATGTGATGAGGCCCAATTGTGATATGTGATTCCACCATGATGTATATGTTTATGATGCCCATCCATTTTCCTAGTTAGTATAATGACCATGGACCCCATTATAGGATAGGTTCTAAATGGGTCATGCCTTGGGAGCAATGGTGGTTAAATGTCTATATTGTAAGAGCAATGATGGTTAAACGTCCACATTGTAATCCTCCTTAGGGCCCATTGTTAGGTCCATTCTTATCTTCCCTTGGTGGGCTAACCTAAATCGTTGGGCCCCCACTATCATTAGTATGACCCATCCCACTTTATTGGGCTAACCCAAACTGTTGGGCCTCCAATTTGGGTTAAGCTTCCGCCATGCATTATAAGGCCTACCTTGTGCGTATCGGGCCCCTTAGGGAAGCCCAGTTTACTACTGGATAGAGTAGGTGAGGAAGCCAATCCCTTGTTCTTAGGCCCATTCTTGATATAAGTAGGCCATCCAGGCTCATCCTTGTCATGAGGAGAGTACATTATTACCGTACATAGAAGGATCTATGGTATCAGATTTGGTATATCCACTGTTGAGGACTAATCTTGATATTATATCTATTAATCATGCTAGTGTACTTGAGTTAATAGGACATACTGAGTATAGGCTAACATAACATCATGTTACATGCTTATGCGCATCATTTGTATACTTATTATGAGGAGTGACTGATCATAGCATATGTCATTGCAAGGATTGTTAACGGGACTCCCTGATAGACGAAGTTACTTCACATGAGAGCGCAGTATGGGCAGGATTGATGTATGATTGGATAGTGTGATTTACGCACCTTGCATTATATGATTCAATTGTTGTACGCCCTAGCGACATCAGGGCCATAGCCTCTGCAGGCATAGCGCGGATGGCAGGATTGGATACCAGAAATACTTGTTCTAACATGGGGGTTCCATAGATATCACAGGGTAAAAGTCCCCAAATGCTTATGGTACCAGGAGGATGCTTCAACATCAAGACCGAGTGGATGCATGGGCGCACAAGGGTCATATACCAGTAGGCCGCGTCTCCCACTGTGTCGTGGTCAGTTAGAAGAGGGTGTGGCCTTACCCGCCTGAGGAAGGGGACAATGACTAGGCTGAGTCTAAGCCAGCTTGAGGAATGGGTCCGCTATCGACGAGTCAGGCTCATATTGGTAGACGGATAGTGAGGTCTCTTCCACTCACCCAGTTGTGCACGTAGATGGGGCGGTAAGCTAGCATAGAGTCTATTAGACCCCGGTGATTATCTAGAGATAAATCATACTGATATGTTGATTTAGATGAGTACTGACATGCTTGTGTTGCATCTTGCATATGACATTTGGCCAGGTAGGCCCTGCATCGCATAGCCTTGGCATGGCTAATAGCATTCATGGATCTACCAGCACCATCTCATTCATAGACCGCCATCATTTCTCCATTTATGGACCTACTAGCATGTTTCTACATTACTCTGATATTGTATACTTGGTACTTACCTTCGCATGCGCTTACACCACCCTCTAAGCTTTCTGTAAGCTTATGCTTGATAGATGCGTGTAGGTGACGCTAAGACGTAGTCGAGCTGAGGCAGGAGCGTGCAACTAAGCTTCTAGAGTTTCGTTATCTACATTGTATTTCCCTTTATACATTGTACTTAAAGTTTTTTTTATTATACTGGATAAGTGGTGATGTTGTGGTTATTATTGTGGGTTATGCTTATGGTTATGCTTTGAATAAAATTATTCATGTTTTAAATCCTCCTTGTAGGGTCCCAGGATCGGAATCCAGTGTATAGGCACTGGGAGCTAAGAATGGAGCACTATAGAGGTTGTCGGCGCCGAATTCGGCAATCAGGAATTTTGTGAGCCTGATTTCTGAGTTTGGGGCGTGACAAGAGTTTGTATTAGAGCATAACTTGGGAATAACTGAGAACAACATCACATATCTACTATGAGCTTAGGACGATTAGGTCCCAAGTGCGTAACCTTTTGGTTTAAGTTCCCTAACGTCTGAGCCTTCCAGGGTTCTAAGGCTGATAGGCGCCTTTATTCTTTTCTGTAGATCATGCCGCCTAGAAGAGGCACCTGAGTGATCTGAGCGGCTCTCGCAGATCTCGTTCTCCCACCTGAGCCTCTTGTTCCCCCACCCGAGATTCCTATAAATCCTGTGCCTCCATCCGAGACTAGTGCAACCCCTACCGTATCAATTAGTACTGACCAGTTGCAGCAGATGCTTCAGGCTGTGACAGTCGCCCACCATGGGAAGGGCAGGTGTCCTGCTGAGACCCCGAAGCAGGCAGAGCATGAGCGCATGAGCACCCTGTTGTGAGATTTTCTTCAGCTCGATCCCCCATGATACCAGGGAGAGCTAGATCAGATTATGGCTAAGAGGTGGCGCTCTCGAGTGGAGAAGATGTTCGAGACCATGAGATGTACGACCCAGTAGCGGGTCCCATTAGCAGTGTATATACTTAAGGGTGATGTCGAGCATTGGTGGGCCTCCATCTCCCATGCTGCAAGGCCTGATTTCATTTAGACATGAGAGGACTTCATGGATCGGTTGGACCAGCAGTTTTTCCCTGACCACATTTATCAGCAGCGTGACCTGGAGTTCGAGACTTTAGTGCAGGGGGATATGACTGTAGCTCAGTACGAGGCCCATTTTGTCGTACTGTTCAGATTCGTACCGTACTTAGTTGATGATGAGGGGCAAAAGGCCCGCCATTTTGAGAACGGCTTGCGCTATGGTCTCCGAGGCCGTGTTATCGGTGATATGCTCCAGACCTTCGAGGAGGTTGTCCAGAGGGCCCAGGTTTATGAGGCTGAGTGGGCCAGTTCGCAGAGTGATCATGATTAGAGGAGAGACAGGAAGAGGCAGACCCCCTCTGGTGGCTCCCAGCTGTAGCAACATCGATAGCAATAGAGGCGCATGACCTGCTAAGCACCCGCGACACCTCCAGCACCACCTCCGAGGCAGCCCCCTAGTGTCTGTTATGGATGCAGTGGGATAGGACACCATAGGTGGGAGTGTCCTAGCTCTCAGGAGTAGCAACAGTAGCTGAGAGCACCACATTAGCCTCCACCACAGCAACAGCGACAACAGCTCCTACCACCGAGGCCCCCACAGCAGTAGCCGAGAGAACCACAGCAGCCGAGGCAGTAATTCCTACCTAAGAGTAGCAAAAGCAGAGACCTCAAAGGGGACAGACACCTCCCCAGTTAGCTTAAGCTAGAGTCTACGCGGCTCAGCAGGACCCGCAGTCATCCGGAGGAGTCATTAAGGGTATTATTCCCGTCTCTATATGCATCGCCCAAGTTTTATTTAATTTTGGTGCATCTCATTCCTTCATGTTTAAGGACTTTTGTCATTCCACTAGATCGCCATCAAAGTCCACTAGTGAGGGGTTGTCAGTGTCGACGCCCTTGGAGAAGACCGATTCTGTTCATCTTACCCTATTTTAGTATGGTAGACCTTTTTACCCGCCTACTTGTTTGTGTTGCCGATGTTAGAGTTTGAGGTCATCCTGGGTATGGATTGGCTCGCCAAGTATCATGTCATTCTGGACTGTTCCGCAAGGACTGTCACATTCTATATACCCATCCTGCCACAGTTCCAATTTGTAGCTGAGCTCAGAGGAGAGCCGCTATCTTGTTTGATGTTGTATGTCATAAAGGAGCCGTAGCAGTGAGCATTGATCAGTTGTCGATTATCTATGATTTCCTTGATGTATTTCAGAAGATTTTAGGTTGCCGCCGCGCCAACATATTGAGTTTTAGATTGATCTTGTGCTTGGTACCGCACCTATCTCAAAGGCCCCGTATCGTATGGCACAAATAGAGTTGCATGAGTTGAGTGAGTTGCAGCAGAAGTTGGACGAGTTACATGGGTTGGGTTTCATTTGTCTGAGCAGTTCACCATGGGGAGCGCTGATACTATTCGTCGGGAAGAAGGATGGCTCGTTAAGGCTCTACGTGGATTACCGCGAGCTCAAGCGGGTTACGATCAAGAAGAAGTATCTGCTCCCGAGGATAGATGATTTATTTGATCAGCTACAGGGTGCACAGTTCTTTTTAAAAATTAACCTACGGTCCGGTTATCATCAAATTCAAGTCCGAGAGAAGGACATCCCGAAGACAGCTTTCAGGACGCGTTATGGTCACTTTAAGTTTCAGGTCATGTCCTTCGGACTGATTAATGCACCATCGTTTTCATGCAGTTGATGAATGAGGTCTTTCATCCTTACCTTTATTAGTTTGTTATGGTCTTCATCGACGTCATTTTGATCTATTCGAGGACCCTCGAGAACCACAAGAAGCATTTGCAGATTGCGTTGTAGACCCTCCGTGCCCACCAGCTCTATGCAAAGCTGGAGAAGTGTGAGTTTTGGCAGAAGGAGGAAAGTTCCTTAGTCACATGGTGACGAGGGAGGGTGTCACAGCGGACCCTCAAAGATAGATGTAGTGCATTAGTGGGGCCAGCCCATGAACGCATCCGAGATCCGCAGCTTCCTTGGTCTAGCAAGGTCATATCGATGCTTTATCGAGGGATTCTCTCGTATCACAACACCGTTGACTAGGTTGACCCGGAAGGGCATAGAGTTTGTGTGGAGTGATGCCTTTAAGCGAGCATTTATGGAGCTGAAGGACCACCTCACGTCCACTCTTATCCTCACTCTTCCCTCCAGGAGTAAAGGATTTATTGTATTTACCGATGCTTCACATGTAGGTTTTGGTGATGTCCTGATGCAGCACGGGAAACCAGTGGCTTATGCATCTCACTAGCTCAAGGTCCATGAGTTGAACTACCCCACGTATGATTTAGAGCTGGCAGCAGTCGTCTTCGCACTGAAGGTGTGGAGGTATTATCTCTATGGGGTCAGGTTCGAGCTCTTCTCAAACCATAAGAGCTTAAAGTATCTCTTCTCACAGTTCGAGTTGAACATGCGGCAGAGACGTTGGATGGAGCTCATGAAGGACTACGATTTTGATCTTTAGTACCACTTAGGTAAGGCGAACATGGTGGCAAATGCCCTCAACCGTCAGCCACGAGGCCTGGTGGCACATATGATGATTTAGGAGTGGAAGATGCTTAAAGATGTGGCAGCATATGACTTCAACATCAGTCTGTAGTCTTCTATCGTGCAGTTATCGAACTTGTCGATTTAACCCTCTCTTGTTGCAAGGGTGATCAAGGCTCAGCAGACGGATGAGTCATTGCAGAGTTATCGAGCAAAGGCAGTATCTAAGAGTCAGTCAGATTGATAGATTAGCTCTGATGGTGAACTTCGCATCAGAGGCCGATTATGTGTCCCAGATGTTCCAGAGGTGCGTAGAGATCTTATGACTGAGGCACATCAATCAAGGTTTTCTATCCACCCTGGCTCAATGAAGATGTACCACGATATGAGACGACAGTATTTTTGGGTAGGGATGAATCACCAGATCGCTAGTTTTGTGGCTAGTGTGACACTTGGCAGCATGTCAAGGCTGATCATCAGAGACCCCTAGGTTCGTTGCAGTCATTGAGCGTCCCGATGTGAAAGTGGGAGCACGTATCCATAGATTTCATTATAGGCTTACCGAGGACTCAGCATGGTCATGACGCCATCTGAGTTGTCGTGGATCACATGATGAAGTCGGCACATTTTCTCATGATTCGTATGACATGGCCTTTTGACCGGCTTACCAGATTGTTTATTGATGAGATCGTGAGACTGCAAAGTGTTCCAGTTTCGATCGTTTCTGACCAAGACCCAAGGTTCACATCTCAGTTTTGGAGGAGCTTCCAAAAGGCGTAGGGTCTGCCTTGCAGTTCAACACTGCGTATCATCCGCAAACCAATGGGTAGACCGAGAGGCTCAACCAAATCCTGGAGGATATGCTCAGATCTTGTGTGATCGACTTCTCAAGTAGCTAGGATGAGCATTTGCACCCAGCTAAGTTCACATACAACAAAAGCTATCAAACAACTATTGGTATGACTCCCTTTGAGGCCTTATATGGCAGGCCGTGTAGATCCCCTAGTTGTTGGGCCGAGGTTGGAAAGCACTATCTCCTAGGCCCTGAGCTTGTGCAGCAAACATTAGAGGTTGTCAATATCATCAGGTAGAGGATGCACATAGCTCAGAGCTGGCAAAAGAGTTTTGCTGATCGTTGGCGTCGTCACTTCGAGTTTGTAGTAAGGAACAGAGTTTATCTCAATGTCTCGCCCATGAAGGACGTGGTTCGATTTGGAGCGAAGGGCAAGCTTGCCCTAAAATTTATTGGACCTTTTGAGATCATTGGGCGTATTGGCGATGTGGCTTATAGGCTTGCCTTACCATCAAAGTTATCGAGCATCCACAACGTTTTTCATGTTTCTATGCTGGGTAAGTGTGGGTCAGAAGCATTCCCATGATTGATTGGCAGCCACTTGAGGTCCATGAGGATGCTTCCTGCATTAAGCAGTCAATTCATAACCTTGATCAAAAGGAGTAGGTCCTCCAGATCAAGGTCATTCCTTTAGTGAAGGTGCAGTGGTGTCACCATAGTGCTGATGAGGCGTCTTGGGAGGGCGAGGCTGAGATCAGAGAGCAGTATCCCCATCTTTTTGTAGATTGATTGTGCTTATATCGTGCTTTGTATTATATCGATTGATATATCTATAGAAAATGCCATGTTTTCTCTTCCTTCTTGTCTTGTTCTATATGATAGTAAATTTCAAGGATGAAATTTCTATTAGGAGGGGAGATTTGCCAGGCATGTGTCCTAGTGACCATTCAATTCCTTAAGATCCCACGATCCTCTCTGTCAAATTTCGACGACCCGTGACTTGTAGATAGCATTTGTGAGTGACCCTGAGTTGCATCCTATCAACCCGAGTTGGCTTAACCCGAGACCTATGCCATTGCGACCGCATTGTCACTGCGGTTCCGATGCTTAGAGTGTGAGATATGGCCCATGCATCAGCATGGTTGTGGACTGCACATTGCAGGGCCATTCCAGTTAGTGCATTTCCCTAGAATAATCATGATGATGACATCATCACTTATGCCTCTTACAAGCATGCTTTGTAATTATTTCAAGCTACGATTGCTAACCCGTGCCTGTTACACATCTCTTACAAGTCATCATGACTCAAGCCATGCCATCATGATTACCTACATCTCTCTCTCCCTCTCTTTCTCTCTCATTTCTCATCTTCCCTAGCAAGAGAGAAGCCATGGAAGTCCCACCATTTGAGAGAAGTCTAGCCCTCTTCCAAGTTTATTCCTCATAATCCAACCATCCATACCCCATCACAACCATTAAATCAACCCTCTTGGAGCACTAGAACCCATAGGTAGAAGAAGGAGGAAGAAATTTGAGGTGGGTGCTTCTTAGCACTTGTTTCTTTTATATCTTTGCATGGATCTTCATCTTGAAATTGTGGTAATGACCGCTTTAGTTGAAGTGGGAATATGCCAAAAAGTCCTAGAGGGGGGGTGAATAGGACTTTTTAATATTTTATGATAATTTAAAACCTATCAACCCTATCCTGAATAAGTAAGCAAGTATCAGGATTTCTTTAAAATAATTCTAATGGTTTCCAGGCCAAATAGAGGATCCAATCACAAAACTATTTAAAAGATAAACAAGATGCACAATATAGTTTATGATGGATGTGACTGTGTCTGAGAGATATGATTCTACTTAGTTCCAAATAATCATGTATGCATGGGATATGAGAACATTCAAAGAAATCACATAAGCAGTAGAAGTAAATAGCAATTTCAAACACAGTCATTCTTATAGTGGTTCGACTATGTGTCTACTCCACTTCCTGCGGACGCACTCAACCCTTGAGTGTACCGAATCTCACTAATGGAGGTTTCAAATCAGGTTCACCTCAAACCAGTACAACCTACACTAGGCTAACTCTAACGTGTCTACATGACACAAGTTTATGCTCTACACAAGAGCAAGGGTCAACACACAACACTCAACCTTTAGGCCACACAGGTCAAAGATCCACATAAGGAACCTACCATTTTATGCACCCATGAGCAAAGGTCAAAACACAGCACCCAAGTTTTAGACGACATAAGTCAAGGACCTACACAAGGACCTAATAGTTTATGCTCTCCACAAAGCAATAGTCAACATAAAACACCCCCACGTACACTCCCGTCGAAGGCCTCCTTTGAGGACTTAAAAGGGGTGAGAAGCACTTTTGACCCAATCCTACAAAAGTAATGATCACAAGGGTTCTCTAGACTCTGATGACTTACAGATACGTAGATGAACCCCATTAAGCATGTTGATGAAGATCTCCTCCCTTGATGACGAAGAATCTTCAGCTTCCTTGAACCGCAACTCAAATGTTATTCCAATGTAAGGCTATGGATTGGGTCAAGATTATAATGGAATCCTACTCTATTAAATGTTTTCCTATAAAGGAGACAGCGATTCCAATCATCTATGCATTTAAGGTATCCCAGCTTAATGATTTTCCATTAAGGTGGTAGTAGTAGGATCCTTGAATACGGAAGTTCATTCCCCAATCCACTTTATTAATTATCAATGATGAGGGTGGATTAGAGGATGAACTCCTATGAGTGAAAAGGCTTAGGGTATATGATCTAGGTTTAAACACTCAAAAGCACTCTCTATTTTCTCTCACAACAACCAAAGGCAAGATCTCATTAAATAGGCAAAAAGTTCTAATGGATATAAAATAATCATATTTTTGACAGAGTTCGATATCATCGAGCATATACTCTCGATAGCATCGATTAGCCGCTCGATGATATGAACTCAAACTGTCAAATGCTTTTGAACCTTTTTGCCAACTGGTCGAGGGGATCGAACATGCTTCGATGTCATCGGATTTCAAACTCCGATTTCATTGAAAAGAGGTTCGATTCCTCGACATTTGAAAATGAGAGAGTAGATGCCTTTGAAACCTATCAGGTATATGATATGATCGAGGATCCTTCGATATCATTGGCATTTGAATATCGATGGTTTCGATGATGGTGTCGATTCATCGATAATTTCAAGAAATTTTCCTATAAGCTTACTGGACAGTTTATGTCCTATTGCGATGACATCAACCACATCTCAATATGATCGATATTTGAATATTGATTTCATCGAGTGATCCTTGATATGTGAAATATTTTACCTGAAAACTTGTTGGGTAGTTAAGTGTCCCAATTCGATATAATTGAAGGTCTATCGATATCATCGAGATTTGAATTTCAAGGATATTGAGGCTCTCTTCAATATATCGAGAATCACATGATTTTCCTTAGCAGTATATTGGACACAACTGACCAGATATTAATTTTATCGAGACATCTTGATGGACTCGAGATTCAAAATTTGATGATATCGAACAGTCCATCGATTTATCGATATTCAGTCCAGAGTTCTTTATAGTTGTTAGACATCAGAAGTCCTCAATTTGATATTATCGAGTGTGTTTTGAGGACATCGATAACAAGGTTCGATTTCATCGAACCTCATGTCGATAAATCAACAAAGGTAGAAAGCTTAAATATTTTCCTAATTTTGTAAATTATTTCTCACCCAAAAACCCTAGGATGTTCTATCCAATTTTAAGGGTTTTATATACCTGGTGTTTTGATTGGATGTGAGGCTGAGGTTTACCTTTAGCGAGTTCGGGCACACATCCTGTTGAGGTAGACATTTGAACAATCTTCTTATGGGGCTCATTTGTCTTGTTGACTCAACACTTACGCTAATTGACAAACCAGGGCACTTTCACATCCTTTTTAGCATGGGGCAAGTGGGACCCTCCAATCAATGGTGGAGTTCCCATCTTGGTCCCTAGGTGTGGCCAATGGCCCACCTTAGCTAGCATGCATGTATCCATGGTGGGGACATTCTCCATGGACCCCACCATGATGTTTGATTTGATTTCCTAGTGCATGAAGGCCACCTAGGCCTTGATTTATGTGGTGGAAATAGGATTTCCCCACCAAATTTTTTTCGGATGTATGGCCCACCTATTTTGGGCCCCATTGATGTATATGTTGTAATGTTAGGAGAGGAGCTCATAGTGGCAGAGCTCCTTCCTCCCATGGTCGTCTCTCTCTCTCTCTCTCTCTCTCTCTCTCTCTCTCTCTCTCTCTCTCTCTCTCTCTCTCTTTCCTGATGGATGGCCCACTTTGATGTATGAATATGATCCATGCTGTCCCATTAGTGGGACGTTCTCGTTGTCCAAAATCGATACCCACCCTTACTGCCCATTTTCAGGCCAAATTGGACGAAGAGAAAATACAAATAATAGCTTTATCCAAAGCTGGTGGGCCACACATGTGGACACACCTTAGTGTATGCCTTGTGACCACATCGTCGAGCAAGGGACAATGGGTCCCCTTTGATATATGTATCTCACCCACCATCCGCGTGGACAGTGGGGCCTGCCATGATGTGTATGGAGTCCACACCGTCCGCACGTGGGATGTGGGACCCACATAATGTAAGTGTTTCATCTACACAGTCTTTTTTTCAAGCCCTTTTTGGTGTGAGATTTGTGGAAAATCTAATCTATCCTCAATCATGTTACTCTCTTTAGTTATTTCTGGAGCAAACCTTAAATGGAGCATCACACTAAGAGAACAGCATCACGCAAAGCTCCTCTTCTAGGCCGACTCCATCTAATGTGAAAACCTTAAGGGGCCTCGAAGAAGATTTGGAGCACTCTAGGGATTTTCGCTCGAGGGACATAATTATTGAGCATAGTGTAAATCTAGCTTACATTGATCGATTTGAACTTCTTCCTCTTCTTATAAATATCGAATGGGAAGGAATATTAGGTTGGGATGGAATGGCTTTTCATTCCATAGCACAAGTGATGTACGCATTGATTTGTGATGTGTCTCTCGAAAACCTTACTTTTGTAATTAAATTTGTAGAAGGCACATTCACTGTAAATCGCTACCTTATCTCAGCATTAACTAAGATTGTCGTTGTAGAGGATGGAATTTCTCTTGAAAATATAATTGATAAAATGACTTGTATCGAATGGCTAGCAATTACACATAAACTATTTTAGTTTAATGCATAATGGCAATGCAGGAATGCAATTTGTTCTAACCAGATGCTCTCCAAATATCGAGTCCCGTATCACACCTTTACATCAAATATCTATCTTATGTCTGGGAATAAGTCGGACCGTACTCCCTTTATGACCCGTATCCTCCATTCGGCTGTGTCTGGCGTATAAGTTTGCCTTCCTTATCTTATTTTCTATTTCATTATCCAATTCTGTCTTCATCTTGGTTATGGTTCTATTCCATTTAACTATCTCATGACGTGTATTGCGTTACACTTTAATGTCACAATTCCTCCGTCTGAGGCACCATAATATGTTTTACCATTTAATAACACCAATCTAAATAAGATGAATCTGGAATATCTTCTTAGTCATCGTAACGACGAAGAAGAGGAGGAAGTACCTGCACCAGCAGAAGACACGTCTATGGATGATATCTTTACTGAACTCGACAAGTCGGATGATCCAAATGATCCAGACTATCAACCTTCTCAGGTTGATGTTTGGCTTAAATCCTTAGAGGAGAAGGTTGAGGCTCTACGGGTCTCTCAGGATAATGTGGTTTAAACTCAGAAATCATCTATGAAGTACATGAAAAAGTACTTCCACCGTTTCGCCAAGAGTTTGCACCAGCTTGATCCCTCCATGCCTGCTCCTTCTTCCTCTGGATCTGACTAAGTTATTTTTATTTCACTTTTATTTCTATGGGACTGTATAACTATAATTTTACTTGGTTTGCTTGATAACTCTTTTAAACTCTGCTTGCATGATTATTCCCTTACCTTGACAATCGAATATGCTACTTCTTATGGTTTTCTACATATTTATGTGATTATTCATATGCTTTT
Organism: Magnolia sinica; assembly: GCF_029962835.1. NCBI lineage: Eukaryota > Viridiplantae > Streptophyta > Magnoliopsida > Magnoliales > Magnoliaceae > Magnolia > Magnolia sinica. Next base: position 49,540,430 of record NC_080573.1, on the reverse strand, counting down.
ACTTGATAGTTACCATCCTTCTTCCCTTATCAACTTGTGACAAAAAGGGGGAGAGAGTTAAATCATGGTACACATGGTATGAATATATGAATGATTGAAATGTAGAAACAAATGATGATGCATGTGAATGATTGGAATATTATATATGCTATGATGCATGTGAATTGGGAATGGGTATGTTACACTGCTTGGAGAATGCTTGGAATGGTTGTATGAACAAGGAGAGTACAACTTAAGGGGGAGTACAAATTATGATGCATGTGAATGATTGGAATATTATATATGCTATGATGCATGTGAATGCTTGCTCGACTAGTCGAAGGTCACCTTCAACCAATTGAACAAGTCCTTCGACCAGTCGAAGATCAGTTAGATCTTATCTCGCTCGAATTTAAAAATTTGTTAGAACTAAATCTAGTGCTTCGACCAGTTGAAGACTGCCTTAGACCAGTCGAAGGAACAAACTTTTTTCTATAAATTGAGGTTCTTTCTTAATCCAAAAATATAATTCAAGCCTATCAAAGCCCTTATTCAAGAGAGAGAGAGAAGCCTCATTTATTATCACGGTATTTATAATCTTTTTTATAGCTTTTTCATTAATTCCTTCACCTCAAAACTCTATCATTCTGATTCTATAAAGAGTGTTTACTCTTATTGAGATTTAAGGGAATTAATGCAAGTAGCCTTTGGTTTAAACTTAATTAAAATCAAATAGAACCCTAAACCTTTTATATTGGACTGAACATTGAACATTCGTCATTCAAGAAAAGCGTTCTTTGGCTATAGCTTCTTCTACGATAAAGATAAGTATTCTTTTTTACTTTATATTTGGTTTTTTTGAGATAACCAAAAAATTTTAGAGTTGGTTTTTCTGAGATAAGGCAGAAAATCTTAGTGAGGGGTTTCTTTGTTTGTGATAGCTCGTTAAAATCACAATTGTATCAAGTTTTAAGGTGACCCTGTGAAAACCTTATTCATAGTGAAAGCTGAAATTACGTGATTAGTAATCTTGGGAGTAGAGTAGATCTGGCTGTTTGAGAACAGTTGTTGACACACCGAACCATTATAATTCTTGGTGTTATGGTAAATATTTTTATTACTTCTGTGATAAATGATTATAATTTCTTTTATGCAAAAGTGATGAATGTTTGTAGTAGATAGTTTTATTTGCTCTTGCTTGGTTTGAGATTATGATTGTTATCATATTCGTGAAATAAGGTTGTCCTACCTAACTTGTTTAGGTGAAGGTTGTCTTACGAATCAGTTTGAATCAACATTTCAATACTAGTGCAATTGAGATCTCTGATTTATTTACTGTTTCAGCATTTTATTCGATTACTTACCATAGTCCTATCCCCCCCCCCCCCCCCCCCCCCAAGACTTCTTAAGCTCGCCTTTTGATTTTCTTTAGGCACATTTGGATAATTGTCTTTATTTGTTTTAGATGATTTTATCACTAATAATAAATGACCTTCTATCGTTATCTTTTATATCCTTGATATTCATGTTGCATACTTCATTTAATTTTTCTTTCTTTGTCAACTTCTGACAAAAAGGAAGAGAAAATGGTTATGGATATATTAGATATGAGCACAACTCCTCACATGAATGAATATCTAAGCACCAGTACTCACATGTATGAATTGTATGGAATTATATTTTTTTGGCATGTGATAAAGTATTAGATTGTATAGAAATATATTTTATGTGACTAAGTGCTTAGGGGGAGTTACGTATGCTAGTACTGAGGGGGAGCATCAAGATTTTCATGATATGGTATCACTGGTGGTGTACAGATGTTCCTTTGAACCATAAATTATATTTGTATGATGAGTCTGTGAGATATTGTAATATGTCATGATGAGTTGTATGTTTGTATGATGAGTTATGCATGATTGTGTTTTCCCAAGAAATTGACAAAGGGAGAGATTGTAAGTGCTAATACTTAACCACAATTAAGATTGTCAAATTTCATAGTCCTGAGAAGAGCACAAGCACTCATGAAGATACACTTTGACACCTCATGAAGACCTCGTAAAGACTCAATCAACATCTTAAGGAAGAATCAACATCTCAAGACTTTAAAGCCTTACTTGGTTCAAAAATTGGAACACTTTGTATGTGTTAACCATTAGGTGGTATTACCTTAGATTGACCCTAGGTTAGGTGTACTTCATATAATATCACATTAACATATTATTCTAACTGAATTACACTAGAGTTAGGCCAGCCTGACCTCAGGTTCAGCCAGCTTAACTACCTTCGGCCAACTCAACATTATTTAGGCAAGTATACAGCAAGACAGAAATTTTTTCGGAACAATTTTAGCCAGCCCAACCTTGGGTTCGGTGAACCAAACCTATCCGCTCGGCTAGCTCAACTTTCTAGTGAGATAAGATTTCATATCTCATTGAGATTTGCCCAGCCGAACTGGAGGTTCAGCCAGCCGAATTTTGGCTTGGGCCACCCGAAGTTTTGAAAGATTTTATCCTGCGAAATCTTAAGATTCGTTAGAATGCAATCGTTGGAATTTGGCCAACTAAATTTCCAATACCTTTGTCTATAAATAGAGGCTTTCTCTTACTCTTTCAAGAACGAAAAACACAGATCCATCTTCTCAAGAAAAGAGTGAAATTCCAAGCCTCCTTAAGCTATTTAAGCGACAAATCTTATATTTAATTTAACTAATTCTATTCTCTTTCTCAAGTTTATTTAAACTACTTTAATAGAGTAATCCATACTCTAATTGAGATTTAGACAATCGAATTTGCAGCATTAGGGTATTGTTCATTTAATTGAAAATATATTAGATCCCTACATTCTTTTTGGGTTGAACACATACACGGCTTCATCTATATCCTAAGAAAGAAGATCGTTGCATTCAAAATTACGGTTACGTCTTCGACTTGCCAATTGAAGATAAGTACCATTTTACTTTCATTTCTATTTGGGTTTTTATGAGATAGCCCAAAAATCTTAGAAGGGTTGTTTTGTGGTGAGCCCATGAAACTCATAAAGTGGATTTTGTTGTGGTGAGCCTGTGAAAATCACACAAACTATACAAGGTTGTTAAGGTGAACCTGTGAAAACCTTGAATAGTGAAAGCCAAAATTACGAAATCAGTAATTTTGGGAGTGGAGTGGGTGTGGAGTTAAGCATTGAACCACTATAACTCCTTGCGCATTGTGGTGTTTGATTTATTCTTTATATGCTTTCTTTATAATTGATTGTCTCTTGCTAAATTTGATATTTTGATCTTCAAGACGTTGTGAAATAAGGTTGTCCTTCTTAAATATTTTAGGTGAATGTTGTCCTACGAACTATTTGTTATCAAGAATTCAATACTCTAAGCAATTGAGTATATTTATTTTATTATTTCGCATTGTATCAAAATATTTAGTATTGTCCTATTCACCCCCCTGTAGGACATTTATAGCTCATCCTTTCAGTTATGAATTGCCTACACAAGGTCTTGCCAAGTTCTACCCATGAACTTGAGAAGTCCTACACAAGAACACAATACATATTCTCCCATTAGAGGCTTACGCAAGGACTTATCGAGTTTGGGAAAACAAACTTTGAATTATAATCCTACACAAGGAAAGGTTTTCAGACACAAAGTGAACTCTTGTACTTACCTACAAGTGAGTGAGCAGCATTAAGCACATTTAATGAATATCTTCCAGGTTGTTGAAGAGTCTTCAGCTCCCTTGTATTGCAATTGAGTGATGATGCTCCAATGTTGATGTCAAGGTTGATGGTTCAAGGGTTTTGGAAAAATCCTATCTAGGTAATGATGGGTCTTTAAGAACTAGAAATCCCTAAGGTTGAGCATTCAATGCTTCCTAGTATATAAATTTTCTTATTTGTTAAAGCATCAATGAATGCCAGAGTTCATTGTTCAATTAAAGCTTTGAATATGTCAATGATTGTCTTTAAGACAAGAATTGAATGATGAACTTTATGAGGAAAGAGGGCTTAAGAAGATGGGTATTAACTCATTCTATTAACTCTCTCAAAGCTCTCTTCAATACTCACCAAATTGCTAGGAAACAACATATATTGATTTATAGAACATTATCCCAATGGTAAAAAAATAGGTAAAAACTTTCCAGTTCAATGTCATCGAAGGGTCTTCGATGCCATTTAAGCTACCTTTGATGTCATCAAACCATAGCAATAGGATTTTCAAATAGTTGTTGGATAGTTTCTATCGATGCCATTGAAGGATAGCTCGATGCCATCAAGAATTTCCAAAATTATGACTTGAGGTTGCTGGAAAATTTGGGTTCATTTACAAGGTCATTGAACTGACCTTCAAGGTCATTGAATGGGTCCTTCGATGTCATCGGAGAAGTCAAGATTTATATCATTTTCTTGCTGGATAGTTTTCGCACATATTCAATGTCATCGAAGTTGAGTTCGATGTCATTGAGCAGGTTTCGATGGCATCGAGAATATCCAGATTTTCCTTGTTAGCTTGCTAGAAAAAATGTGTTGTTTTTCAATGTCATCAAACCTAAGTTCAATGTCATCGAAGCTTAAGTTCGATGTCATTGAACTGGGTTCGATGCCATTGAAGAAATACTGATTTTCCTTAAAAGCTTGTGGGAGTGTTTGAGCCTATTTTTGATATCATCAAAACTTAAGTTCGATGTTAATGAGAATTTTCAGATTTTCTACGTTTGGTAGCTGGATTTTTTTGGCTCAAGCTCGATGTCATCGAGCTTCCTTTGATGACATTGAAGGTAGTTCGATGCCATCGAACGTGGTTGTTTTCATATTTTATTTTATTTTTTTCTTTTAACTCCAACATCCAACTCCTTAACTATTTAGCATGCTTAATAAATGTTTTTCCAAGATGTTTTTTAGCCAAGTATGGGCTATGCTTTCCGGGGTTTTAGGTGTAAGGTTTGGCTAGGTTGTAAAGCTAGATTACCTTAACTTTGCACTTGAAGCTTCTAACCCTTTGAGTCTTCAGTCTTGGATCTTCTTTGGGGCTCATTTGACTTTAAAACTCAGGATACATGCTAATTGACAAAATAGTGCACTTTCAAAATGCTTTAACTAAACTACAGGTGGGTGCATATCCACTTGAGATGATATTTCATAAGGGTACAGACACTCTGAAAACACTCGAAGCCCACACCAACCCACACTGAACACTAAAATAACACCGATCCACTCCGACTTGCAATGCAACCCCTTCAAGTGCACGTCAAATGTTTTGACCGAACTACAAGTGGGTGTGTATCCACTTGAGAAGATGCTATGCCGACACACACCAACCCACACCGAACCCCTAAAATAGCACTGATCTACTACAACTTACACTGCAACAACTCCGAGTGCACGTCGAACACTTTAACCAAACTATGATTGGGTGTGTATACACTTAAGAAGACACTGCATTAAGATATAGATACTTCAAAAAAACTTAAAGCCCACACCGATGCACACCAACCCACACCAAACCTCTAAAATAGCACCAATCCACTTCGACCTGTACTGCAAACCCTTTGAGCGCATGTCGAACGCTTTTAAGTATGAGTGGGTGCATATCCACTTAAGAAGACATTGTATCAAGGTACAAACACTTCAAAGAAACTCGAAGCACACACCGATGCACACCGACCCACACCATACACCTAAAATAACATTGATTTACTCTGACTTGTACTACAATCCCTTCAAGTGTACACCGAACGCTTTCACTGAACTATAAGTGGGTCTGTATCCACTTAAGAAGATATTGTATCAGGGTATGGACGCTCTGGAAACACTCAAAGCTCACACTGACCTACACCGAAACCCCAAAATAGTAACAATTTACTCTAACTTGCACTACAACCCCTTCGAGCATATGTTGAATGCTTTCACCAAACTACAAGTGGGTGAGTAACGACTTGAGAAGATGCTACATTAGGGTATAAACACTCCGAAAACACTCGAAGCACCCACCGACACACTCCAAACCCCTGAAACAGCATCGATTCACTCTAACTTACATTACAACCCCTTTGAGCTCACTCTAAATGCTTTGACCGAATTATGATTAGGTGCATATCTACTTGAGAAGACGTTACATCAAGTTATAAACACTCCAGAAACAATCGAAGCCTACACATACACACACCAAACCCCTAAAATAACATATTAGGTTATAAACACTCTAGAAACAATCGAAGACTTTAACTAAACTATGAGAAACACTTGAAGCCCACACCGACCCACATCGAACCCTTAAAATAGCACCAGTCCACTCCGACTTGCATTGTAAACCCTTTAAGCACATGTCGAATGCTTTAATTAAAATGTGAGTGGGTGCGTATCCAATTGAGAAGATGCTACATTAGGGTATGAACATTATTTAGACACTCGAAGCCCACACCGATGCATACCAACCCACACCGAACCCATAAATAACACCAATTTACTCCAACTTACACAGCAGCCCCTTCGAGCGCACATCAAACACTTTTACCAAAATACGAGTGGGTGCGTACACTTAAGAAGACAATGCTTTAGGGTACGAACACTCTAGAAAAACTCAAAGCCCACAGCAACACATACCAACCCACACTAAACCCCTCAAATAATATTGATTTACTCTGACTTGCACTGCAACTCCTTCAAGCACACACAAACGCTTTCATTAAACTACGTTTTGATGTGTATCCACTTGAGAAGATGCTACATCAGGATATAGATACTCTAGAAACACTCAAAGCCCATAGCAACGCACATTAACACACATTAAACCCCTAAAATAACATCAATCAACTTGGACTTGCACTTTAACCATTTCAAGCGCACATCGAATGCTTTAACCAAATTATGAGTGGGTACATATCTACTTAAGAAGACGCTATTTCAGGGTAGAAACACCCCCCAAAACAATTGAAGCCTACACCAACGCACACCGACCCACACCGAACCCCTAAAATAGCACTAATCTACTTTGACTTACACTACAACCCCTTCCAATAGATGTTGAACACTTTCACCAAACTATGAGTGGGATTGTATCCACTTAAAAAGACACTACGTTATGGTATGGACACTCCAGAAACACTCGAAGCCCACACTGATACACACCAACCCACGCTGAACCCCTAAAATGGCACTGATCTACTTCGACTTGCACTGCAACCCCTTCCACCGTATATTGAACACTTTCATTGAACTATTAGTGGGTGTGTATCCACTTAAGAAGATGCTGCATCAGGATACGAACAGTTTGGAGACACTCAAAACCCACACCGACCCACACCAAACCCCTAAAATAGCACTGATTTACTCTGACTTACATTACAACCCCTCTAAGCTTACGTCGAACACTTTCACCAAACTATGAGTGGGTGCGTATCTACTTGAGAGGACACTGCATCGGGGCACATGCACTCTAAAAAGACTTGAAGCCCACACTGACCCGCACCGAACAACTAAAATAACACAGATCCACTCTAACTTGCACTGTAACCCCTTCGAGCGCATGTCCAATGCTTTCATGAACTATGAGTGGGTGTGTATTCACTTGAGAAGACATTGCATTAAGGTATAGATACTCTGAAAACACTCAAAGCCCACACCGATAAACACCAACTAAGTAGATCCGATAACACCAATCTGCCTTGACTACCATTACAACCTATTCGAAAACACATTGAACCCTTTTGCCAAACTAGGAATGGGTGCATATCCAATTAATAAGACATTACATTAAGGTGTGGAGACTTTGGATACACTCGAATCACACACTGACGCACATAGAACCCTTAAAATAGTGTCAATCAACTCCAACTTCCACTACAGTCCCTTTAAATCAAGTCGAATGCTTTCACCAAAATACGAGTGGGTGTGTATCCACCTAATAAGACGTTGTATCACGGTACAAACATTCCGAAAGCACTCAAAGTCCACACCAATGAACACTGACCTATACTAAACCCCTAAAAGAACATCGATTCACTCTGACTTACACTATGTGTCACGCCCCAAACTTGGAAAACAGGCTTACAAAATTCCTGATCACCGAATCAGGCGCCGACAGGCTCCGCAGTACCCCATTCTCGGATTCCGGCAGTCACATTCCAGATTCCGATCCTGGGATCCTACAAGGAGGATTTTCAGTATGAATTTTTTTTTGTAATGGAGCATAACCACAAGCACAACCAAGTCACAAAACAACAACACCACATATCCACTATATCAAAAACTTTAAGTACAAAGCAGAAAGGGAAATACAGGGTGATCAAAAAGCTCCAAAATGATCAAATGCGCGCTCCTGCCTCAACGCTGCTGCTGTCCAACGACACCTGCACCCAACGGTCGTGCATAAGTTTACAAAAGCTTAGAGGGTGGTGTAAGTGTGTGCGCAAGGCAAGCGTCAAGTGTATAATATCAGAGTAACGCGAAAATATGTGGGTAACTCCACGAATGCAATCAGCTATACCAAAACGATGTGATGCAAGGCATGAATGCTATCGGCCATACCAAGGCCATGCGATGCGAGGCCTATGTAGCCAAATGTCATATGCGAGATGCAAAGCAAGCATGTCAGTACTCATCAAGTACATATACCAGTACAGTTCCTCTCTAGATATCACCGGGGTATAATACACTTCACACTAACTGCCTCCTCCCTAGCTGCACAGTCAAGCAAGTGGAAGAGACCACACTATCCACCTGACTAGTAGTCTGTCAATACTTACTCGGCTCGTCGATAGCAGACTCATTTGCGAGCTGGTCAAACTCAACCTAGCTTATAACCCCCTCACTAGGGCGGATAAGGCCACACCCCCTCCCAACCGACCACGACATAGTGGGAGACGCGGACTACTGGTATTCGGCACTCGGGCGCTCGTGTATCCACTCGGTTTAGATGTTGGAGCATCTCCTGGTACCAAAAAGGTTCTGGAATTTTCACCCAAGGACATCTTAAGTGCCCACAATGCTAGAGCCAATATTTTCGGTATCTGATATGACCATCCACGATATGCTTGTGGAGGCCACGGCCCTGATGTCACTAGGACGTGCAGTGATCAAGTCACACATATGCGAAATGCATGAGTCACACCGTACAATTATACAACAATCCTACGCATACCACGTGATCATGTGGGGCACTCCGTCTCATAAGGAGTCCAGTAAATGTTTCAGCCCAACGGCTTATGCTATGGTCAAACATTCCTCATATCAAGCATACATATGATACGTATGGGCATGAATCATAGAATTATACTAAGCATGTTATAAAGTAATGAACTATCCTTACACCGAAGATGGGTCTAGACGGCCTACACATAACCAGTATAGGCCTACCAATGGGCCCAAGGGAGAGTCATAATGCGGACATTTAACCAACATTATTACAATGTGGACGTCAAACCGACATTGCTCCCAAGGCATGGCCCGCCATAAAACATCATTACACAAACTATGGGGGAATCACACATTGCAATGGACCCTAAGGACATCCCGTTGGGCCTCGACCCATGGGCCTTGGATACATCAAATGGGCCGCATCATATGGGCCTTATATAAATCAAGTGGGCCACATCAATGGGCCTTATGTACATTGCCATGGGCCATAACCCCTGGGCCTTGAAATACATCACAATGGGCCTCATAACATGAGCCTTTCATTCACATCGAGGTGGGCCTCAACAATGGCCTCATACACATCAAGGTGGGCCCCAACAACAGGCCCTACTACATCACAATTGGCCTCAACCCATAGGCTCCAATTTCATCACAATGGGCTTTGTCAAATGGGTCGGAAATACATCACAATGGGCCTCAACCCATGGGCCCTAATACATCACAATGGGCCCTACATATGGGCCTAATATAAATAACAGGTGGGCCTTGCACCTGGGCCTACACCTTCCAAAATGGGTCCACTAAATGAACGTCATGGATGAACAACACATAACTCATGGTACGGCCCACCATCTAGATCATGGTGGACCATGGCAAATGGATGGACGGAGTAGATACAATATGTACATCACGTGGGGATCCAGGACCGTTTCCATTGGATGGACGGTTTGGATAACAGGTCAGCTGCACTGTCCAGCACTGGACGGTGCAGATAATACCATATAGCATGGTGTGGTCCTCATAGTGGCCCACCAATAAAATATTATAAATTTATTATATAATATATAATATAATATTATATATTATATATTATGTATCCTCACTGTGGTAGCAAACTGCCCGTACTCACCGTCCAGATGGATCTGGACGATGTATACATTATTATAAAGGTGGGTCCCATTTAGCAATGGCCCACCATAGCAATCATATATTATATTATATATATAATATATACATATATACATATACGTGTGAGTGTGTGAAGCCGTGTAGTGGCAGCATCCAGCGTCTAAAGACGCTGACGCTAGACACCCTGAATGAAAGGAAAAATAAATTTCATATTAATCCAAAACTTATGTAGCCCATAAAAGGGTTCGAAGGGTAGACGTTCAATCCCACTGTTTCCCCTGATGTGGGCCATCTGAGACTTGGATTGACCTTTTTTTGGAGGGGGCCCACTGCTGGAAGTGGCCCATCATATGAATGGGTTGAATGACAAATATACATCATGGTGGGGCCCATAGCTGGAGCCGTGGGTCCTGCCTACCGTCCGCCTGCCACTGGCGCAAGCGCTGCCTACGCCTCTGACAGCAGCAGCAGCAATGCTGCTGTTGGTTTTATTTATTTTATTTTTTTTTGAAAACTTGTTTTATCACGGTTTTCCATACGTGGGGCCCGCTTATGCTGAATCCACCCCAGCCATTGGATTCCATAGCCCGATACCGTCCAAAGGAGTCCAATATCCAGTATGTTTTAGCTCAAGGTGGGTCCTAGTCAATTTTTAATGGTAAAAATCAATATCTTCTATGTTATGGCCCACCAGGAAAATCAGATTAACATCATTTTTCGGCTCAACGCCTAAAATGGCCTGAGGGAAAGGATAAACGGCATGGATGGAATACATACATCAAGGTGGGGCCTATATGAGCGGGCCACCCCATATGCTTGAAACAAGCTAATATTTATTTTTTCCAGGTTCACATCCAGCGTCCCTGGACGCTGGACTGGTTGGGTACACAAGTAGGTGAGGTGGGCCTGCTCAGGTGAGCCACCACATGATGGATAGTGTGGGTACAACGCATATAAGGTGGGCCCCACTTATAGATGGCTTGGATAAAAGTCATGCCTCATGGTGGGGTTCATCCAAGCGGGCCACACAACCATATCATCACAAAAAGGAAAAGAGAGAGAAAGAGAGAGAGAGAGAGAGAGAGAGAGAAATAGAGTGGGACATGCGTGATGGAGGGACCCCGACGCTATGGGCCCTCCCTTGAAATCGATCATACATCAAGTGGGTCCCATTGCACGTGGGCCCATCAAATTTAAAAATCAACGGTGGAGATCCTTTCTCCACCAAAATGAAAGGTCTAGATGACCCTATTTATGGAAGAAAATAAACATCATGATGGGGTCCATGGAGAATGGCCCCGTCATGGAATGATCATGAGCATCAAGGTAGGCCATCGGCCACACCTAGGGTCCAAAGTGAAATCCATACCATCAATCGGTAGGCCTCACTTGGCCCTTCATCAAAAAAGAAATCTAGGCCTAATAGAGCACCCACCGTTCGATCTTCTCAGTCTGTTGGAACGTCAATCTCCTTGTGTCTCACTTTGATGGTGGAAGATGAGGTTTGAATGGCTAAGATGATGGATTTGGGATGGGAAAGTGGGCCACACAATTCACATTTTTCTCTCCATGGGAAGGCTTGGATGTGGGTTTTTTTTTTTTTTTTTTTTTGCTTGCTTAGAATAGAGTGTTGAGAGAGAGAGAAGAGGTTGAAAGGAGAGAGAGTGTGATGGATGGGTGAAAGGGTGAGGTGATGGTGTACTTGACATGTATAGATGTGTAAGAGAGAGGGTGAGAGAGAGTTGACTAGGTGGTTACTTGGGGATAGGGTGAAAGGTGATGTGTACTTGACATGAAGTGATTGATTGATTGATGTAGTGATTGATTGATTGATGAGACATGATGTAGAGATTCTCTTGGGGTTGTAAACACGCGGCATCTTCTTCGAAATAAACGCCGGCCCACATCTCCCTGCCAGGGTATCGATCAGTGCGCGAGATGCCACACCAGAACCACGGCGACGGTGCGGTTACAATGGTTCAAGTCTCTAATCGAGCCAACATTGGTATATGGGACCCGGCTTAGGATCACGTACAAATGTCGGATATGGGTCAAGGATTGCCGGAATTCGACTGGAAAGACCGTAGAAGCCTACGAAATGGTATGGACTAGGATACGGGTCTTACACTATGGCCCCTTATAACGACGTTTAACGCTTTCACCGAACTACGAGTGGGTATGTATCCACTTGACAAGATGATGCATCAGAGTATGGAAACTCTAGAAGCACTCAAAACCCACATCGATGCACATTAACCCACACTGAACTCCTAAAATAGCGACAATCCACTCCAATTTGTAGTGCAGCCCATTCGAACGCATGTTCAATGCTTTCACCGAACTACAAGTGGACCATTGAGAAGATGTTGCATTAGGGTACAGACATTCTAGAAACAATGAAAACCCATACCAATGCACATCGGCACACATCGATCCCCTAAAATAGCACAAATTCACTCTGACTTGCACTACAGCCCCTTCAAATGCACATAAAACGCTTTCACCAAACTACAAGTGGGTCGAGATTCACTTGAGAAGATGTTGTATCAGGGTATGGACACACCATAAACAATCGAACCCCACACCGACGTACATCGACCCACACCGACCTACATAATAACTCCTTTAAACAAACGTCAAAGTCCTTCACCAGCCCACAATGAATGCATGTGATTTATTCATAACATCCATCAAAATTTTTATTTTATGGGTGTAGCCCAAAAATGAAGCATATTGAAGGCTCAAGAGGAACACATCAAAGGAAACAATTAGAATAATGATTTTAGCCATGGACCTTCATTGAACTCTTTCTTATGGTATGGTTCATTAGAGCTTCGGATATGTTCCATTTTTTAGTTGAAGCACTAAAATTATATTCTAAAATGGATGAACGGAGTGGATAAAATACATAAATCAAGGTGGGCCCCACACATGTTATTCAGTACATTGAGTTACTTATATGCCTCTTTGGGCTCACGAAAGACAGTGCAACCTTAGACTCAATAGTGATGGTACACCTCTTAACATGGGCACACCTTGATGTATTCGTTATGTATCAATGCCATCCATGCATTTTACTAGATAATTTTAGAGCATTATCTAAAAAAATTAAGAGATCCAATTATAAGGTGGGTCATGCCGTAGGAAACGGTGGTGATTTGACCATTAATGTGCCACAAAAGTTTTAGATGAAGCTCATATTTGTTTTTTCCCTTCATCCATGCTTATGTGACCTTATCAACCACGCTTACGTGATTTTATCAACATATTAGATAAGACATTAGCAATAAAGACACATTTATGTGCGTATTAAGAAGTTTTTAATGGCAGTATGTTCAATACCTAATGTTTCCAATGGTATAGTCCATCTGATAATTAGATTTGCTTCATTTTTGGGTCCACTATTTCTTTATTGATGATCGACGCCGTTCATTCGAATGTACAAATTATTATGTGACGAATCTAAAGAAATGAAGCAGATCAAATAATTTAGTGGTCCACACCATCTAGATTTAATTTAATGGTCCATAGTTTACCTACTACAGAGACTTTCTATGACTCACTACTACTCAAATCCATGTCTTTTTAGGTTCAATGATATAAAAAGAGATGGAAAAACTAATGGACGGTATCCATCAATGGAATTAATTCAGGTGGGTCCTATTTCAATTTTTTAAATGCTTCACCAATTTTAGAGTTAAAGTTGTAATAAAAGTATTGTCCAAATGTAACAAAAGTCAATTTAAAGACAATGACACTGCAAGAAAGCGCAATCGTAGGCTTTTGTTCTCTCTCCCTGGGACTACTCTGTGAAAAAAGAAAGTAACCTTAGTGCAATTTTAGCTTAGTGTGCACAGCTGTGTGAGTAGATGCGGCCTCTTCTTATGGAGATAAAAAGGATACAAGGACAGCCATGTCCGCTAGCCTCACATGTGTAAACAACCCACATGCGTATGATACTGGGGAAAGAAATAGGGCTAATACGGATATCGGCGGGCGCGGAGGGTATAGGGAGGAGCTCACCACGCTATGGATACTGTGGGGCCTATCCTCATTTATGTGTTTCATTCACGCTGTCCATCCGTTTTCCAGCTAATACTAGGGAAAGAACCTAAAATTGAAGCATATCTAACACTTAAGTAAACCACACCACAGTATACACTAGGGATTAAAACTTAACCGTTGAAAATTATTGCAGGCCATATAAGTTTTGGTGTAAGCTGATATTTGCATTTTCCGTTCATCATATTTACGTGACCTCGTGAAAAGGTTGGATGGCAATTAAACATAACTATGAGCCCTAGGAAGGTTTCAATAGTGAACGTTATTGCTCCACGGTTTTCTCTCTATAGTGTCATCCGCGCTCTTGCCGTAAAATAAGCTGGAAAAAATGGATGGACAGCATGAATAAAATACATACTTCACGATGTGCCCTACAAAATCCACACCGCGCTGTAGCTTGGTGAGCGCGTCAGTCGCGACACAATATTTGCCAGTCCGGGCGCTGATTGGGTACTACCCTGACAGGACCTACCTAGAGACGGATGGTCTTGTCAGGGCTCCGTGGAGCCCACCAAGATGTTTATGTTTTATCCAGGCCGTCTATCATTTTAACAAAAAATTTTAGAACACGAATCCAAAAGGAAATGAATTAAAGGCTCAAGTGAGCCACACCACAGAAAGCAGCGGAGATTGAAAGCTTACCAATGAAAATTTCTTCGCGGCACAGAAGTTTTGGATAACTTGATATTTATATTTTCAAAGGTTGGAATTCAATCCCCACTGCTTTCTATGGTGTGGTCCGCCTGATCCTTTAATTTGCTTTTTTGTGGGGCTTATGCTATAAAATGATATGTCAAAAGGGATGAACGGTGTTGATAAAACATATACATCACGGTGCGCCCCACAGATCCCCCGACGGGACGTCCATCTCTAGCTAGGTCCTGGTGGACGCGGATTTCCTGCGAAAGCCTTTCGCAGGAAGTTCCTGCGCTGGAAACTTGGGTGGGGCCTACCGTGATGTTTGTGAGAAATCCACCCCGTCCATCCGTTTTTTGAGATCATTTGAGGACTTAGGACTAAAACTGAGCAGGATCCAAGACTCAAGTGGGCCGCACTAAAGGAAAATGTGTGCAGGGGAATTTTTGCCGTTGAAATGTTCCTGGTGTCGACAGTGATGTTTATATGCCATCTATACCGTTTATAACGTCATTCATATTGGGATGAAGTGAAAACACAAATATTATCCTGATTCAAAGTTTTTATGGCCACACGAATATTTCAACTGCTGACATTCAATACTCACATTTTTAGCCCACCAGAGTATTGGATATGGTTCATTTTTTTTTCCTTGTACCCTAAAATGAACTCACAAAACAGATGAATGGACTGGATTTCTCATAAACATCACCTCGGGCCCCCACCTAAGTTCTCAGCGCAGGAACTTCCTGCGAAAGGCTTTCGCAGGGAATCCCCGTCCGGTCCTGGTAGGGGTGGTATCCAATCCGCGGCCCGGCGGACACCCCCCATCGGACTCGGTTCGGTAGTGAACCCAGTACCCAGCTTGGCACTGACCGTGGTAAAAAAAGCTGTGGCCACACCATGAGGCATGTGTTTTATCCACGCCGTTCATCCATTTTTTCGGATTATTTTAGGGTTTCAACTTGAAAATGAGATTGATTCAAAATCTCATGTGAACCACGTTGTATGAAATAGTGGTGATTGAACATGAGCCATTAAAAACTTGTTGGAAACCATAAGTTTTGGATCAAGCGTAATATTTGTATTTGGCCTTCATCGAGGTCTGTGTGACCGAATCGACAGATTGGATAGAAAATACGCATTACAGTGGGCCTTAGGAAGTTTTTAACGGTGGGAGTTCAATCACCACTGTTTCTGTGGTGTGGTCCACCTGAAATTTAGAGATACCTCATTTTTGGGCTCATGCTCTAAATGATCTGTCAAAATGGATGAACGGCATGGATAAAATACATACATGATGCTCAAGCTGAGTAATGGAGGGGTCACTACCGAAGCCGAGTCCTCGGTAGGGGCACCTGAACTTCTAACTACGACAACTGGTCAGTTTCTCTCAACCGTTCGCAAGCACCCACTTGATAATTGTGTCGGTTGTGGGTTGTTATACCCGGTATATAGGACATGGGAATCGTCTGATGAGCGGCTCGGATGTAGCCCACATGTGACAGGTTGCCAGTTGTGAGGCAAGTGCAAGTACAAAGAAAGCATTTATGGAAAGATATTCTTATCTTGCACACTCCAATCTTCTTAATATTTTTGTATACAATAAGGTAAGCGTTTCTACTTACCTTTCACTGTTGGAGGATATGGTCCCAGGTCATGTTTGGAGCATTGTCATGTGATATATTATAGGGTTAGGGTTCTTTGTGGCTGGTCCCATATGTATGTTTTTACCATTTTCTATTAGTGTCATTTCTGCTCTCCTGAGTAATCGGGAGTTTTCTTCGTGACACACACGTACAATCTTAGCCGTTCATCAAGTGTGACACATCAGCAACTTGCCCTGGTTCGAAGATCGGAAGATTGCGCTCATCAGGGGTTTTTTTTTCTCTTTTCTTTTTTAGGGATAATTCAATTCAACGCAAGGCTGAATCTCAATGGATCACAGCAACAATACCCCATGTACTCACCAAATTGGCCACACATGTTAATTTAAAAAACCACATCCTTTAAAAAGAGACACCAATTGGCAGAAGCTATATGCGGCCCACTACAATGTCAATGTGACATCAACTTCATCCATATTGATCATACAAGAAAGAGTATGATCATTGAGCTAGACTTCAAATCATGTGGCCCTCACCATTGCCCATCCCTCTCAAAAGTCACTTCGATCGAATGAATCTATCCTTCTAGGGAGTTGTTGAGAAAATGGATAGTCCATAATGAGCATGGAAAAGGTCTTATCATTGAGCTCGATTATCCATCATGTTGTAAGTGCCCTAATTTGTCAATTAGCGTGAGTTATGAGTCATAAAGTCTAGAGAGCCCCAAAGAATACTCAAGCCTAAAGAGCCGAAGATCGAAGGGATTCGAAGTACTAAAATGGCAGAATATTGGGACCTCTTTGAAAACTTATACACACCTTACAAAACGTGACATTCTATCTAGCTAAACCCCATAGGAAAATTTTATTCAAAAAATGCTAGTAAGAAGTTGTGGGAAGAAACCTGTTCAAAAAGAAAATCACAAAAAGCGGGTCAATTTTGATCCCATCAAACTCCCATCAAACTATCTTTGATGGCATCGAACTTGGAGCCCAATATGTCTAGCAACTTAAAGACAAAAATACGAAAACTTCCGATGGCATCGAAGCCCATTCGATGGCATCAAAAAGTAACTTCAAAATGTCCAGTAGCTTAAAGTCAAAACTCTGGATTTCTCCAATGACATCGGAGTGCCTTCGATGGCATCAAAGGATCCTTCAATGGCATCGAAGCCTAGTTGATGACATTGAAAATAAGCACCAAATCATCTAGCATTTTCAAGTCAAAATCCTGATTTTTCCGATGGTATCGAAAGTCACTAGATGACATCGATAAAACTATCCCACAACATATTGAAGAAAATCTTGATTTTGTCGATGACATCAAAGTTCCCTCGATAGCATCAAAGGGACACTTTGATGTCATCGAAGACCAATTGATAACATCGATTCTGACAGTTTTCTTTCCATTTTTTACTGTTGCAACACTTTTCTACATATATGAAAGATGGGTTTCTTTGCAAATCAATGAGAAATAGAGAGTCTTGTGTGTATGTGTAGCCCTAGTTAATACCCTTCTTCCCAAGCTCTCTTCCTCATGGAGTTGATTATTCAATCCATGTCATAAGAACATTCATCGAGTATTCAAAGCTTTGATTGAAGAATGAACTCTAGCATTCATTAATACTCTAGCAACCATATTTATTAGCAAATCCTTTATACTAGATTGCATTGAATACTCAACCTTGGAAATCCTAATCTTAGCCATAAAGATCCATCATTCTTAAGATAGGATTCACAAAACCTTTAACCTAAACTTTGGCTTCACCAAAGGTACATCATCAATATGGTGATGGTACAAGAGAGCTGAAGATGCTTCACGATTCAGGAAGATCTTCAATGAGGTATTTTAATGAGGCTCATCCACTTTAAGTAAGAAATTATATTTGAGTCCATTGTATCTGGAAACCATTACTTGTGTAGAATTGGGTTCAAAGTTTGAAATATCAAACTTGACAAGTTCTTGTGTAGGCCTCTGATGAGAGAGTATGTTCATCGTCTTTATGTAAGACTTCATAAGACCTTGTGTAGGCCATCAATGGATAAAAATTGTGTAGACCTTTTATAGGTTGTAAAGGTTTATGATGAACCTGATTTAAAACCATATGAATAATGAAATCTGACACACTCAAGGAGAGAGTGCGTCAGCCGAGAGTGGAGTAGGCATGTAGCGGAACCACTATACATTTTGTGCAATGGGTTGAATGTTTTAATTCTTATCCATTATATTTTGTTGAACAATATACATGAATTACTTAATACAAAAAATATGTTTGTCGAAATGCTTAAATGTTGTTTTCGCTTTAGTAGACTTTATAGTTGCACTTCTTCCTGTTTGTATTACTCTACATAAGTATTTAGATATAAGTACGTGCTAATTATCCAGATAAATTTAAAAAGTCCTATTCACCCCCCTCTAGGACATTAACTATATATTCAAGCTTTGCTTGTAGAAGTAAAACAACAATTTCATATGTGGTTCCCACTATTACCAATTTTTCTAAAATTTCATATTGATCAAATGATCCTAACCATTCTACTAGTAGTTAGGAAAATGGATGATCTATATTGATCATAGCATTAATCTAAACTATTATAAGTGCTTATACTTAAAGCACATTATAGTTTGTCAAATTTCGTAGTCCTATTAGGATTGCAAGCTTGACTAAAGATGAGTTATCAACTCGATCAAGCATTTGGAAAGATGTCTTAACATCTTAAGGCAAGATCATTCATGGTTCAAAGTTTAGAAACACTTTGCATGAGTCAACCTTCAGGTGATATAAACTTAGATTGACTATAGGTTTAGTGTACTTCACACATGCATAACTATAATCATATTTCATGTTAAATACAATCAATTTAGGCCACCCCGACGACTGGCTCGGTTAGCCTAACTAACTTCGACCAACCCTACAATATTCGGTCAAAAAAGACAGATCTGAAAAGATCTTTTTGCGGTAGGTTCGGCTAGCCCAACCTGAAGTTCGGCCAGCCCAAGGTGGGTTCGGTCAAGTTTCCAGCAATGGAACGAAAATGGATTTTTGGCAAATTGGGCTAGCCAAATTTTTGAAAGATATTATCCCACGAAATCAGAGTTCCATTGGAACGTGATCTTTGGAATTCGGTCAGCCAAACCGACCCTCGGGCTAGTCGAACTACATAGATCCTTGGCTATAAATAGAGGCTCTTTCTTACTCTTTAAACCACAAAAATTCATAGATTCATATTGTATTTTAAAGAGAGAAAGTTCAAGCCTCCTTATGCTATTTAAATTGTAATTCTTATTTTTATTTTAGCTAATTTTATTCTCCTTCTCAAGTTAGATTAAATTGTTTTAATAGAGTAATCCATACTCTACTTTAAGAAAAGGGAGAATTGAATTTGGGCAATAAGGTATCATTCATTTTATTGAAAATACATTAGATCCCTTCATTTCTTTTTGGTTTGAACTTATACAAAGACTTCATCTACATCCCAAAGAAGAAGATCACTGCATTCAAGCTACAGCTATGACTTTTACTCGCCAATCGAAGACAAGTACTATCTTTTCATTTGTTTCAGTTTGATTTTTTCTGAGATATCCTAAAAATCTTTGTGGGTTTGTTTGTGGTAAGCCCATGAAAATCACAAAGTAGTTTTGATTGTGATAGCCCGTGAAAATCACAATAACTGTATCAGGTTGTTAAGGTGACCCTGGAAGACCTTAAAATAGTGAAAACCAAAATTGCGAGTGTAGTAATTTTGTGAGTGGAGTAAGTTGCATTGAGACACCGAACCACAATAATTCTCTTGTGTATTTTGGTGATTGGTTATATTATTTGTGCATATTTTGTACTTTATTTATTCTTATGATAGTTTGATCTTTTTTATTTCAAAGACGTTGTGAAATAAGGTTGTCTTTTAGGTGAAAGGTTGTCCTACGAACTATTTGATATCAAAGATTCAATACTTTGCACAATTGTATTTCTTTGATTTATTATTCCGCATTGTATCGAAATATTTGGCATAGTCTTATTCACCCCCCAATTCTAGGACTTTTATAGCTCATCCTTTCAAGTGGTATCAAAGTGAGGTTGCTCTTTTGTTAGGATTAACTTCCTAGAGCTAGATCCAGAGCTATTAGAATGTCAAATTTTGATAGTTTATCCATTTCTAGGCTATCTCCCTTTGATGGCTTGAACTATTCCTATTGAAAAGCTAGAATGAGGATTTTCCTCAAATCTATTGATGAAAGTGTGTGGAAAGCCACCATGACACAATAGGTCCCTCTAATGTTGGAAGTAGTGGATGAAAATAGAACCAAGTCCATGAAAGAACAAGTTTATAATCTTTGGACTCCAGGTCAGAAAAGCAAAAGTAGAGCTAATGCAAAAGTACTTAATGCTATTACTTGTGCTCTATCACCAGACGAATTTAAAAGAATCATCTTGTGTGATATAATAAAACAAGCTTGGGATATTCTCGATACGACACATGAAGGAACTAACATTGTCAAAAAATCCAAGATCCAAATCCTTATAACAAGGTTTAAAGAAATCTATATGGAAGAAAACGAGTCATTCATGGATTTCTTTACTAAACTAAATAACATTGTTAATTCCATGTGAGGTCTTGGAGAAAAAGTCCCTAAAAGCAAAGTGTGTGCAAAATCCAACGATTGCTTCTTGACAGGTTTAATTCTAAAGTCACTACGATACAAGAATTGAGGGATACTGACATAATGAAGGTAGAGGAATTAGTTGGATCTCTACAAACCTATGAGCTGAATTTCAAAGCTCCCAAAAGTAAATACATAGCCCTTAAATCCTCAAAATTAAAATCCAAAGACTCATATAATGAAGAGAACGCGGATGACATGGCTATGCTGGCTAAAAAGCTTTGTAGAATTTTAAAAAATAAAAACATATCTGAGTTTCAAAAATCGATTGACAAGAGAAAAGGAAATACTTGGAAATCTAAATCTAAAGACTTACAATGCTTCAACTGTTCTGAATATGGGCATCTAGCTGCAAAATGTCCTAAGAAGAATAAATCTAAAAAAGAGGCATGATCGCCACGTGGGATGAATCATCTGAATCTGAATCCAATTCAAAAACTGATGAATCAGATCAAGAAAATGAAAATGATCTAAAGGCCTTCATGACCATAGCTAGAATTACTTCATCAAATGAAGATGAAACTTCTGATTATGAAACACCAGGAAGTGATATTGAAAATGAAGAAGATCTTCAAATTGCCTATGATGCATTATATAAAGAGAGTTTTAAGATTGTGGCAAAATTAAAAATTCAAAAAGATAAATTTGTTGTTTTGGAGAAATCTCATTTTTTTTATTGTTTTGAGAAAACTAAAATAGAGCTAAATCTAAAAAATTCTGAAATTCAATATCTCAAAACTAAAAATAAAAACTTACTATTAGAAATTACTTCTCTTAAAAATTCTAAAGAGACCTGAATATATACCTAAGGTGACTCGAGACTTGAAAAGTTACTAACTGCGTCTCGTCGGAGTAACAACAAATCTGGCTTGGGATAGTCGTTCAGAAAAATCTAAAAATACTGCTCGTATATTAGTTAAAGGTGAATCTTCAAAATCTAAAGAAGAAAGTATTAAAGAAATAAAGAAGATTAAAAAAACCTTGTCAAAAACCTTTTTATCTAAAAATTAAGCCCAACTATCAAATAAAAAATTATAATCCTTCTCTTGTAGATAAGATAGTGGACTTACTTAAGGAGCTCTTGAAATCCAACTCTAGAACTAACAGAGTAAGTAAGAATAAAGAAAAATCTTACTCCTAAACCAATCATGTTATTAAAGATCCTCCTAAACCCAAAACCATATTGAAATGAGGTCCAAAAAATAAGTGTCTTGTCATCCACACATCTTTCAAAGTTAGTTACCATTTGAGATGGTACCTGGACAGTTGATGCTCTAGAAATATGACAGGTGATAAGGCGATACTTTCATACATCAATCAAATTGATAGAGGCTCAGTAACATTTGAAGATAGCAACAACTGCAAAATCAGCGGAAGAGGTAATGTAAAACTTCTCAATCTTCCTATTTTTAAAGATGTCTTATATGTTGAAGGATTGAAACATAATTTGCTTAGCATATCTCAAATCTGTGATAATATTCATAGTGTTAAATTTTCAGATCATGGATGTGAGATACTTAATAATCAAGGTCATATAATATTAAATGGTCGAAAAACCTCTTAAAATTGTTATATCATCGATGAATCATGTTCCTCAATACTCTTGATATATGGTCCAAATAGACGAAACTGAATTATGGCATCAACGTCTTGGACATGTGACCTTTAGAGATCTATATAAACTAAGCAAGAGAGATCATCTTCAAGGCTTATCCAAGTTTTTTAAAAAAATGGAAAAGAAAGTATGTGGTGTCTGTCAAATAGGCAAACAAATCAAGAGTAGTTACAAGAAGGTGAACTCCTTAACCGCATCTAGACCCCTCAAATTACTCCATATGGACCTAGTTGGACCAACTCGAACAGAGAGTAAAGGAGGTAAAAAAAATACATTATAGTTTGTAGTTGATGACTGTACTAAATATTCATGGGTAGCCTTCTTAAGAGAAAAGTCGGATGCATTTGACGAAGTCAAAAAGTTATTTAAAAGCATCCGGATGGAAAAAGAACTGTCTTTGAAAAAAAATAAGAAGTGATCATGAAACAAAATTTAAAAATAGCAATTTTGAGAAGTTCTGTAATGACCATGGAATATTACATGAATTTTATGCCCCTAAAACTCCTCAACAAAATTGTATAGCTGAAAGGAAAAATAGAGTTTCACAAGAAATGGGGACTGTTATGCTTAAACGGCTTATGAACATCTGGGATGTAAAAGCAAGAATAAATAAAACGGATTATGAACTCTGGTTTAACAAAAACCTTCAGTAAAATATTTTCATACTTTCAAAAGCAAATGCTTCATTCCACGAGATCGGGAACATCTAGGAAAATTTGAAGCAAAAAGTGATGAGGTATTTTTCTAGTGTATGCTCTAAATAATAGAGCATATCGTGTCCTAAATAAAAAGACCAAAGTGATACAAGAATCCATAAATATCGTAATTAATGATTAAACTATCACTCTAGTTCATAATCACGATGATGAGGTTATTATAGTCAATCAATTAGAACCTTCATCAAAATCAGATTCAACTGAGAATAGATTAATCAAAGATCATCCGACTAATCAAATACTCGAAAATCCTCACACTAGTGTTCAAACCAGTAGGACAAGTGGAAAACATATGTAATCATGTATGCTTTAGTTCCCAGATAGAACCGTCAAATGTAAATGAAGCCTTAGCCGATGAAAATTGGATTTTGGCTATCCAAAATGAACTAACTCAATTTATCAGAAATGGTGTTTGGTATCTAATTCCAAGACCATCTGAAAAACATGTGATTGGAACTAAATGGATATTTAAAAAAAATCTGATGAATTTGGAAATATCTTAAGAAATAAAACAAGATTGGTTGTATAAGGTTACACCCAAATTGAAGGAGTCGAGTATGATGAGACTTTTGCTCCAATCGCTCATGTTGAATCCATCAGATTATTTATCTCCATCACATGTCATAAAAACTTTAAATTTTAATAACTGGATATTAAATGTACGTTCTTAAATGGTGATTTAAATGAAGAAGTATATGTAGAACAACCTAAAGGTTTTAAAGATCCTAAACTTTCTAACAATGTATATCGTCTTAAAAAGGCCTTGTATGGTTTGAAACAAGCTCCTAGAGCCTGGTGTTGAGGGTCAAATATTGCATATTGGACCCCATCTATTACTTGGTTTTATGAACATGATAATGCTTAATGTTCTATTTTAATCATGTTTGTGTTGCAAGGTGAATTCAAGAGCTTGGATTGAAAAAGATGTTAAAAGCATGAATTTAACACTCAAGAATCACCAAAGCCAATATTGGATCTGATGAAACCAATAATGAAGAAAATGAAAGTTTTGAAGTGAAATTGCATAATCCTTGACCAAGCCCTGGCCTCTGCTCGACTAGTCCAGGCTACACACGACCAGTCCTGGACACCGCTCGACCAGTCGAAACTCAACCAGTCGAGGTTCCTTAACTCGAACTCTAGTGAGTAAAATAACTAAATTTCCATCCTGCTCAACCAGTTGAGGATGGCCCACGACCGGTCGAGGACGTCCCACGACCAATCTAGCGTTACGCAATTTTTACGTGGATTGCGTAAATTTGAGACAGTTTTCAGAAATTTCCACTCGATGTGAAAGTGTAAGACCTAAAACTATAAATAGGGGTCCATAGGGCACCCTAAGGCATCATCTAAGGTTGGAGGAGTGGAGAAAAAGCATGGAGAAGTCGTCTCCAGGAGTTTTTCTTCCCTTTCCTTAGTAGTTTTTATGCTTTTCTTAAGAGATTCTAGTTCAATCATATCTATGGTTGGCTAAACCTCTTAGCTAGGGCTAAGAGGTGAAGCTTGTAGTGTGATGGGATGTTTCTATTTCTTTCATTCATGTTTACATTGAACTCTCTTTGATTCTAGTTTGATTATAAGGAATACTTTCAGTTTTTAATGGTTAGTTGTGACTCAAATTACAATGGATCTGCAATAGCTTTGAGTAGGTTCTTTTCATGTATTGAGATTGTGAATTTAGGAAATCCTATTGTTCACCATCATCCCTTAGGCATGGTCGGAAGATGGAATCCTCCCTAACTTTCATAAATCTCTCATATTGGTTTTGGGATTGGTAAATCCTGTTGTTTCCCTTATCTCATAGGCATGGTTTTATGATGGAATCGCTTCCCGTTCTCACACCTCTCATCCATTGAAAATTAGGTCAGAGCAAGTTCATATTTGATTTTACTAAAATATCTTCCAATTGAATAGGATGGGACTCTGATTCCAATCGTGTGACTTGAATCAAGCATATATAGATCTCCCTGATCTCTACAAGTGGATCCTTGGAAACCCTAGTTTCCCACCTTTAAATTTCTTAAGTTTTTCATTAAATCTCTCACAATTACTCTCTATACGTCCAGATTTAGGTTGTCATCTTTTTCCAGTTCTTCTTCTAGTTACTTTCAGAATACTCACGAGATTAGTCCCTGTGGATTCGACCTCGGTCTCACCGAGATTATTACTACATCGCGACCCTACACTTGGGGTTATAAACAAGTTTTTGGCGTCGTTGCTGGGGATTAATGGTTGCGTTTTTCTGAGATTAATTAGTTTTAGAATTAGGTTAAGATTTGGCTTTTTTCTATTTTCTATTTTCATATTAGGGTTTGTTTTCTGTTTTTAGAAACTTTCTAATTCTAGGATTTCTTTTATTTTTAGAAACTAACTTACTTTCTATTTTTATTTTTAGGAACTTTCTAATTTTAGAATTTCTGTTTTTAGAAACTGACTTGTTTTGTTTTGTTTTGAAGGATTTTAATTAAGAACTTCTAATTTAGTAACTTCTTTCCAGTCCCTCTATCTTTCTATTTCTAGACTTCTATTTCCTTTCTCTCTTTTAGGTTTAGGTTAGAATCTGAAATTGAGAGCTGAGAGTGTTTCATGCCCAAGTGGGTCTATGAAAACACTCAACGTCTTTTAAGTGAAGGAGGATTGGTTGAGGGGTTATCTACCCATCATAGGATTAAACACCACTCGAGCTCCTGAGAGTTAATTGAGGTTATGGGTGCAAATTAACCAGTCAATCAACCGGAAAGACAACCTCAACCTCGGGTTAAGGAAGTCCAGGATGAGAATGAGGTGCATCAAGCACCCCCACCTTGTACTTTACAAGATTATTTACAACCGGCGAGGGTGAGCACGCCCTCCTGCATGGTTTTTCTAGAAAATACGGGACATATGGATATTAAGCCAGGGGTGATTCAACTCCTTCCAAAATTCCATGGACTTGAATATGAAAGTCCATATCTGCACTTAAAAGAGTTTGACGAGATCATAGCCACTTTATATTTTCATAACGTATCTAAGGACACGGTCAGATTGAAACTCTTTCCCTTTTCTTTGAAAGAAAAAGCTAAGACGTGGTTGCATTCACTACGTCCCAGATATATTGGCACATGGAATGACATGATAAGGGAGTTCATAAAGAAATTTTTTTCACATCATAAAATGAACACCCTTAGAAAGTCAATCATGAGCTTTGCTTAAAAGGAGGATGAAACATTCTTCCAATGTTGGGAGCAGTTCAAGGATCTTATCAGTTCATGCCCACAATACGGTTTTGAAATGTGGCACATCACACACTTTTTCTATGATGGACTGACATCTTCCATGCGCCAATTGGTTGAGACAATGTGCAATGGGGAATTCATGAATGAAAATGTCGATGATGTGTGGGACTACTTGGACAGACTTGCTAAAAACGTACAATCATGGGACACTTACCCAAAATTCAGCCCACTTGTAAGCCCACTCAATCAAAGGAGAGGGGCAGATCATACCTTGTGAAAGAGGATGATGATATCAATGCTAAAGTGGCTAATCTCATAAGAAAATTTTAGGCGATGGAACTAAAGAAGGATAAGGTTAAAGAAACGGTTTGCGGTATTTGTGCTTACAACATTCACACAACTGAAAATTGTCCAACAATACCTACTCTTCAAGAGGTGTTGAGTGAGCAATCCAATGTCATGAATAATTATCAAAGACCTTTCAATAGACCTGTAAGACCCGACCCAAGTTCATATGTGTGTATGTGTATGTTTGAGTATGCATTTCGTTCATCTTGGTCCTGCGGTCTAATCGGTCGAATTTCGGTGACCTGCGACTTTCGGTTAGCGTTTACAATTTTTCTTGAGTTTGGTCACATTGACCTGACTCGAATCGGCCTGAGACCCATGCCATCTTGTCCGTATCAGCGCCGCGGTTCCAACGCCGCATCCCATACGTTAATCCGATATGTACATCTTAAGTTATGAGCATCGATCGATATGGGCTATTGATTGCATGATTGGTGGACCCCACCATGGTTTAAACATTTTCCCATGCCCATAATTTCACCCTAGGATGAGATTACTAAAAAGGCTATTATCCTAAGCCTTGTTTATATCACCATAGGCCACCATCATTGCCTAGGAGAGAGAGAACAGGCTTAAAAGCCTCTCTCTCTCTCTCTCTCTCTCTCTCTCTCTCTCTCTCTCTCTCTCTCTCTCTCTCTCTCTCTCTCCTTCCCTCTCATTTCTCTCTACACCTTTATCTCTCCTCTCCCTAGAAGGCAACCAAACATCCCCTCTCCCCCATTTTCTATAGCCCTTTCTCCCTAAAATGCCTCCTCATCTATCCCTTCTCACTTGATCTTAGCCATAGATCCATGTTGCTTGGAGCCTTTAGATGATAGTGATGTAAGTTTCAAAGTTGATCTAGGCGAGTGCTTTCTTCATCAAGTAGATCCTTCATCTTCTTCATGTAAATTTTTCTTCCTTATGTAGTCTCTTTCATCTCTCTCATTTGAATGTGTAGGACCCACCAATTAATGGTGGAGATCCTACACAATCATCTAGATATGGCTATAAGGCCCACATTGTACTTGCATGTCCATGCATGGGATTCTTCCCTTGATGGACCCTTTGCATGAGGATTTCTCCTATTTCTCTAGATATGATGGGTCATATAAACCCTTGCATGTAGCTAGGATGGCATCCCAACCATTCAACTCAAAGATTTAGGCCCATACATTTATTTTATTCCATACATGTATTGTTGTCTAGAAATTTCTAGGTAGTTTTTGTTGAACTTTAGGCTTGAATTTGGGATTGATCGGGGGACCTTTTATACCCATCAAATATGTTTTTCTGAAATTTTAGGATCTCATCTTGATGTCCCCCAAATTCCAGCCCTATCCTACCCCAATTGAGGCCCCAAAGGTGTGGCCCAAGTGAGGTGGTTAGCCTGAAATTTCTGGAATGTTTCCAGCAACTTATTAGAGTGGAAATCCTTAATTATAAAATAAAATTTTCACTAGTAGGCCATATTTGTGGACCCCATCTTATAGTACATATATAAGGGGACCTAAAACCTATTTTTCTCAAATTATTTGAGGCCATTGATCCACCCCATTAGAGGCTCATATCAGGGTCTATCAAAATTCTGCACTTAGCAAATTTTCTGGATAGTTTGAATTCCTTAAATTAATTAAAATAATTTTATAAATTCTAAAATTATAAAATTTTACAGAGGTGTGGCCCACCCATGGTAGGACCTACCTGCAAATTTTTGGGGCCAACGGACCCCTATGCCAATCGTGGTGTGGGTTGGAATGGCCCACCAAGCTGGGGCATCCAGCCATGGTTGGCCGTCCACCCCTCCTTATGGGCCCACCATTGATGTATTTGTTATCCCCACTGGCCATCCATTTATAGTTCATGTGGTTCGTGGCCATATCCCTCAGTGGCATCCATTTTTGGGACCCATTTGAATGAGTTTTGGGCCAATTGCTCAAGCCCATAGGTTTGTCTACCCTTGGGACACCCAAGCCCATTGGACCACTGCTGGACTTTCGTTCCAGCAGCATGGTCCACCTGTTTTATGTATGTAATCCAGTCCTCCCATATGGTGGGAACCACAGAGATATATGCGAGCCACCGGGGAACATATACCTAATTTATATTATTTATTGTTGGGCTCCAGCAGGCCCAGAAATAGGTGGGCTGGAAATTCAGCAATGGGCCCAAACTGGTTACCCCTAATAGCCTGTTTTGGGGCAACATGGCCCACCAGATTAAGGATGGATTATGTACATAATATTTTCATTCTCTGAGATGTCTTTGGGCTTCATTTATGTTTACTTAGAGGCCCACCTCCATTGGATTTTATTTTGGATCTATGCTCGTAGTTTTGGTTGGCCTTGGTAGGGCCATTCATCTTGGATCTTCTAGTTATTTCCCTTGACCTTTGGGCCTGTATCTCACTACTTATTGTGGTGGGTTTATGGGCCATAATGTGCAAGTAGTTGGGCCCTTGGTTGCCCACCCAAATAACCTTGTACTTGGGCCAAGTTGTGAGGACCAACTCACTTGGATAAAGCATCGAAATTGCCCATATGGTTGGATTATCGGGCTGCCCACTAGGCCCACTACAATATGTGAATTTATGACATTTATGGTTGGGCCTAAACCTCGCTTAAGGGCCCACCATATTGCCTATGTGTTGGGCTTGGTGTATAGCCCACTTGGCCATGGATTGCTTAGGCCTTGGGCCTTACTTCATATTCGAGTAGTAGCGGGCTGCCTTTTGGGACCCAGTTGAGGTTAGATGTCCTCGTTAGTAGCCTTAAGGTAGGCCCATGGGATTGTTATAGGTGGTTGGAGGCCTACCTTAGACCCTTATTAAGACCGCTTATTCCTTAGTCCCTCCTTGAGAAGGAGGAGTATGTTCTAAGTCATCATCACTGTATGGCATACCCTCACGACCCATATGCATCCTTGAGTGATTGGATTACATTATGTGTGGTCATTAAGCTGATATGATAAAGGGATGGAGTTCCCCTCTTGTGCACATTGAGTGCTTGGAGCTAATGCATGATTGGTATGCGTGACTCATGCATCTGACATCACATTTCGTGGACATTATCGCCCTTGCTTCATCAGTGTCTTGCCTTCACTGGTATATTCGTGGATGGCTGTATGTGAACATAGAAAATATATCATTTGAGCATTGGGGTGTATGGGATATCCCTGGGTGAAAGCCCTTAAACCTTTAAGGTACCTAGAAGACGCCTCAATGCCATGACCGAGTGAAAATCATGAGCGCCCGAGTGCCTTACACCATTAGGTCACGTCTCCCACTATCGTGTAGTCGGTTGAGATGGGATGTGGCCTTATCCGCCTGAGTGAGAGGGCATGATTAGGCTGAGTCTAACCAGCTCGTGAATGGGTCTGCTACCGTTGAGCCTTGCCGGTGGTTGGCTGTCCACAAGCGAGTAGTGGGGTCTCTTACGCTAGTTGACTGTGCGGTCTTGACAACGACAGTCATCTTGTAATGCATCAGACCCCGGTGATACTCCTTATGATGGAACTATGTGAGATATGTGTACTAGTTATAAGCATTGGCATCACTTCGCATTGCATTGATATCGGTTGTATAAGCCTTGTTGCATTGCATAGCCTTGGTATGGCTTCCTACATATATGGCTTAGCCTTGGTTAGGCTTGTGGCATTGGCATCGATCATGTTTCCCATCTATATCTCCTATTATTCCTCTACGCACCATTGTCACACAGCTTCACCACCCTCTAAGCTTCTATAAGCTTATGCATGATTGATGCATGTAGGAGATCTTAGGTCGGTGTCGTAGCAGCTGAGCTTGGATAGGAGTTGAGCCGAGGACCCAGTGTTGATGATCTTCCTTCCTTCTTCTCTTGTCATCAGATGTATTTCCTTTCAGCTATGTACTTGAAAAGCTCAAATTTATAATGGATTTTATGATATGTACCCCTATTATTTCTAAGATGTACTTGCTATAATCTTGGGTATGCTCGTATTAGAAATGGATATCCGGTTATGAAAATCCTCCTTGTAGGTTCCCAGGATTGGAACCTGTCTCAGGAGCTGAGAGTGGGGTACTATGGAGGCTGTTGCAGCCAGAACCGGCTATCGGGTTCCTTGTGAGTCCGATTACCGAGTTGGGGCATGACAAGACCTACCTCCAATATATACAATCCTAATTAGAGAAATCATCCAAACTTCAGTTGGAGGAATGGACAAACTGCTACCCCTCAAGGTTTCTTTAACCAAATTCCAAATCAAGGGAAACCTCAAAAAGATCCGATTTTAAAACATATTCAAGACCAAGAGCTAATTAGTCGGAATTTGGCATAAGCAATCCAGGATATCAGATCAATGATTGGAACGCTTGCTTCATCTGTTCAAAGGATGGAGTCACACTTAGCAATTGGGGAAAGGAGAGTGCTTCCTATTCAACCTCTCCCCAATACCAAACCGCAATATGAGATAAGTGATCCCATCTCTTCAAATCAGATGGAGTAAGCTAAATTTATCACTACTCTTATGAGTGGGAAGACCATTGACAAACTATTCCGGTGAGGACTGAAAAGCCTAAGGACCCGAAAAAGGACAACGATGATAAACTAAGCATTGCACCACAAGAATGAGAACCAGAACTTCAAGACAAGTCGATTACTCTATTTTCCCAACGGTTGGTTGCACCAAAATCTCTCTCTAACTCTCAAGACATTTTAGAGGTGTTGAAACAAGTGAAGGTCAACATCCCTCTACTGGAGACGGTTAAACAAATACCTTCATATGCCAAACTTTTGAAAAACTTGTTTACGACCAAAAGACGGCAAAATATTCAAAAGAAAATCCTTTTAACTAAAAAAGTGAGTGCCATCCTAAAACAAGATGTACCATAGAAATACAAAGATCTCAATATCCCAACCATTGCTTGTGTAATCGGGAATTACCACATTGAGCACGCACTTCTTAATTTAGGAGCGAGTGTAAATCTGATTCCTTACTCGGTCTATAAACAGCTAGGTTTGGGTGAATTAAAACCCACCCTAACCACATTACAACTTGCTGATCGCTAAGTGCTTGTATTGAGAGGGGTAATTGAGGATGTGTTGGTTCAGGTTGACAGATTCTACTAGCCAGTAGATTTTATCATCCTAGATACGCAACCCATCAATAACATGAGCACTCAAATTCTTGTCATTCTTGGTCGCCCATTCCTTGCCACTTCAAACGCAATCATTAATTGCAGGAATGAAATCGTGAGTATGTCTTTTTTAAATATGACATTAGAGTTAAACATCTTTTTCAATATGGGCTGACAGGTAAAGGATGATGATGATTTTCACGACATTAACATGATTGACTCTTTCGTGGAAGATAGAACACTTTTGACCTTATCCTCTGACCCTCTAAAGACGTGCTTGGCCCAATCCCATGATTTAGATGATGATTTGATTAAGGAGATGGGTGCAATGCTTGATGATATACCGGTACTTGAAGTTAACTGGTGGAGGCCACAATTTGAAAAATTGCCACAAACTAATGTGGTGCCTCTACCATCTAACCTCAAGGCACCGAAGCTTGACCTAAAACCTTTGCCCTCTGATTTAAAATATATCTATTTAGGTCAAGACGAGATATACCCGGTGGTGATTTCTTCCCACCTTAAGCAAGAACAGGAGAGTATGCTCATCTCTACTCTCGTTTAGAATAAGGGAGCCCTTGGATGGTTAATTGTGGATTTCAAGGGAATTAACCCTTTGATTTATACTCACCGCATTTATCTTGAGGACAATATGAAAACTTCACGACAACCACAACACAGACTAAATCCAAATATGAAGAAAGTGGTTAAGGTCGAGGATCTTAAACTACTGGATGTAGGTATTATACACCCAATATCCAATAGCCAATGGATGAGTCCAACTCAGGTAGTTCCTAAGAAGTCCAGAATCACCATCGTAGCCAATGCCAATAATGAACTCGTGCCAACTAGAGTTACTACTGGTTGGAGAATGTGCATCGACTATAGAAAATTGAATGCCGTCACGAGGAATGATCACTTCCCTTTGCCCTTCATTAATCAAATCTTGGAAAGGCTAGATGGTCACTCATACTATTGTTTACTTAACAGGTATTCAGGCTACAACCAGATACGAATAGCTCCTGAAGATTAGGAAAAGACCACATTCATATGTCCCTTTGGCACCTTTGCTTACCGAAGAATGTCATTCGAACTGTGTAATGCCCCCGGCACTTTTCAGCAATGTATGATGAGTATTTTTTCTGACATGGTGGGGTAATATCTAGAGGTCTTCATGGACGAGTTCTCTATCTTTGGTCCATCTTTCAGCGATTGCTTAAAGAATCTTAAATGTGTGTTGAAAAGATATGAAGAAAAGAATTTAGTACTCAATTGGGAGAAGTGTCATTTCATGGTTCGTAAGAGAATTGTCCTTGGACATATCATCTCATCTAAGGGAATTGAGGTAGATAAGGCTAAAATTGATATTATCTCTAACCTACCTTCACCCAAGAACATACTAAACATGCGATCCTTCTTAGGACATGCCGAGTTTTACAGAAGATTCATAAAGGACTTTAGTCACCACTCTCATCCTCTATGTAATCTACTTCAAAAGGATACACCATTCGAGTGGACTGAGCAATGTCAGGAAGCTTTTACTAAGCTTAAGGACATGTTAACCATTGCACCTATCATGCAGTCACCCGATTGGAGCATTCCTTTTGAACTTATGTGCAACGCGTCTAACTATGCTCTTGGGGTGGTCCTAGGCCAGAGAAAAGAAAGAAACCCTATGTTATACACTACATAAGTAAAACCCTAAATCCTACCCAAGTGAACAACTCTACTATGGAAAAAGAACTCTTAGTCGTAGTGTTCGCTTTGGACAAATTTAGGTCCTACTTGATCAGATCCAAGATCGTCATTTACACATATCATGCGGTGCTTAAGTATCTTCTTTCTAAGAATGATGCAAAGCCCCACCTGATAAGATGGATCCTCCTACTCCAAGAATTTGATTTGAAAATAAAAGATAAAAATGGAGTAGAGAACGTAGTGGCTGACCATCTTTCCCGCCTTGATCTCTTTGATTCCCTTGAGACAACACATATAAATGACATGTTCCCTGACGAACAATTGTTCAAAGTCTCCCATTCACCTTGGTTTGCTGATATTACCAATTATCTTGCCACAGGTTTCACGCTGACACATTGGACTGCACAAGATAAGAAAAAATTCTTCACCGAGGTTCATAAGTTCTTCTGGGATTATCCATATTTGTTTAAATATTTTTCAGACCAAATTTTAAGGAGATGTGTGCCAGACAATTAACATCAAAATGTCATCTCCTTCTGTCACTCTCAGGCCTATGGTGGTCACTTTTCTATTAAAAAGACCACGGCCAAAATTCTGCAGTGTGGCTTTTACTGGCCCACTATGTTCAAGGATTGTGACGCCCTGGTCACTGCTTCAATGTGGGCGGGCGCGATGTGGGTGGGGCCTAAGGGCCTGGGTGAGCTACCGCGTTGGGCGAGCTACTGTTGCGGTTGACTATAGTATAACTTATCCCACATCGGACGAGTTATCTGAAGTAATGGTGGTTATATGTGGAGTTGTCACCCTATACTGTATGAGGCCTTTTAGAGAAAATCTCAAGAACAAAATCGTGCGGGTTGTGCTTAGAGCGGACAATATCATATAGTGTGGGTGTGGGCTATTACAAATGTTATCAGAACCGAGGACGGCTCTGCCCTCGGTGGGGGATAATGTGATGCCCCAGTCACTGCTTCAATGTGGGCGGGCGCGATGTGGGCAGGGCTGAGGGCCCGAGCGAACTACCGCGCTAAGCGAGCTACTGTTATAGTTGACTATAGCGTAACTTGTCTCACATCGGAAGAGTTGTCTGAAGTAATGGTGGTTATATGTGGAGTTGTCACCCTATAATGTATGAGGCCTTTTGGGGAAAACCCCGATAACAAAACCGTACGGGCTGTGCTCAGAGCGGACAATATCATATGGTGTAGGCATGGACTATTACAGGGACACTCATGAGTTTTGCAAAGCTTGTGAGCGTTGTTAGAAATTGGGAGCATTATCTCGTCGCAATATGATGCCCTTAAACCCCATTCTGATCATTGAAACATTTGATTGTTGGGGCATCAATTTCATGGGACCATTCCCCCAATCCTTTGGGAATTTATACATTCTGCTAGCAGTAAACTATGTCACTAAATGGGTCGAAGCGATTCCATGACGGAACAATGACCATCAAACTGTCATTAAATTCTTAAAAGAGAAAATCCTTTCTCGATTCGGAACGCCTCAATCCATCATTAGTGATGGAGGTTCACATTTTTGTAATAAGCCATTCGCAAACCTAATGAAGAAATATGGCATTTCTCATAAGGTGAGTACTTCATACCACCCACAAACAAGTGGGCAAGCTGAGATTTCTAATAGGAAAATTAAACATATCTTAGAAAAGACGGTTAACCCTAACCATATGGATTGGTCAATCCGATTGACTGATGCCTTATGGGCTTACCGTACCGCATTTAAGACCCCTATTGGAATGTCTCCCTTTAGACATGTCTATGGGAAGGCTTACCACTTGCCTATGGAGTTGGAACATAGAGCCTACTGGGCGATAAAAATTTTTAATTTCAATCTTGACAATGCTAGCTCGCTATGCAAACTTCAGTTGAATGAACTTGAAAAAATTCAGAATGATGCATATTAGAACTCGAGAATTTACAAGGACAAAATGAAGGCGTTTCATGACCAACACATTCTTCAAAAATCATTCACACCAAGTCAAAAGGTCCTCCTGTACAATTCTCGGTTACATCTCTTTCCGGGTAAACTCCGATCTCGTTGGACCGGCCCTTTCACTGTTACTAATGTTTATCCACATGGGGCTGTCGAGATTTGGAATCCAAACAATGGTAATGAGTTTAAAGTAAATGGACATCGATTAAAGCCATTTGTTGAGAAATTTGATTCAGAGGACATGTCCATGCCTCTGAATGATCCTTTTTATCAGCATTGATCTCCTAGTCTGACGGAGGTGTAGTTAGGTTTATTGCTTTCTGCCATTCTAGGATAGTTTGTTTTCTGCCATTCTAGGATAGTTTGCTTCTGCTATTCTAGGATAGTTTGCTTCCGCCATTTTAGGATAGTTTGTTTTTGGTTGATAACTCTTGTGCTAACCACCTTCACGCTGAGATCCTTTGGAAAAAGCATTAAAATTTCTTCATCAGGTACTATCTTTCCATCACCTCTCTTTCAATTACATTGTCTCTTTTGTAAATCATGCTTATTTCTTCTACATTGAGGACAATGTAGATTTTAGGTTGGGGATGGTAGATTAGGTAAGCTAATCAGTGTTTTCTCAGTTTTAAGCAAAAATTTGCACAAATTTTAAAAAAATTTCAATGTTTATCTATTTGGAGAGCAATAAGTTGTGTATTTAAGACTGTTTTGAGTATGATGATAGGATAAAAATCAAATTTTGAATTGTTGGAGTTGGAGCAACTAAGTGACTTATCACTTATGGTTCTTACATTCAATTGAGTAAGAGTAGGTTCGAATATTATGTGAAATTATTTTTTATGAATAGTACTAGATTTTCTGATTGTTAGTATGATAATCATTAAAAGATATTGAGAACCGAGTCTGGAGAATTTTATCCACCTTAAAAGAAGAAAGAACTATTTTTAAAAAATAGGAGATCGACAAAGAGGTCATAAAGAATGAAGAATGACAACATCTTTGAAGGGAATGAAAAATGTCTTTGAAAAGGATGTAATGTTTAAAAAAGAGAAATAAATACAAATGACCATCGATGTAAAATCAAAAACTGAAAAAAGAAGGAAAAGGGGATAAGTTCGGAATCAGTACCTGTGTTTTCAATCAATATTGAAGTGATGAGCATGGTTAACATTATGAAAAGATAGTATTTTCAATGAACACTTTGAAAAACTTGTTATGCGAACTATGCTCTGACCTAATGGATAAAGAGCTTATTTGATTGATTGCTCATGTGATTCAACTCTAGGTTTTCAAAATCTCAATTTCTCAACTCGAGTCTACTCATTCATACTTGATTACACAAAAGATTATTTTCTGAAAAGGTTTGAACATTGCTTATTAAGGTTCATTTTTCACATACTTTGCTTGGGACTAGCAAATGCTGGTTGGGGATTGTGTTGAGGGTCAAATATTACATATTGGACCCCATCTATTACTTGGTTTTATGAACATGATAATGCTTAATGTTCTATTTTAATCATGTTTGTGTTGCAAGGTGAATTCAAGAGCTTGGATTGAAAAGGATGTTAAAAGTATGAATTTAACACTTAAGAATCACCAAAGCCAAGATTGGATCTGATGAAACCAAGTATGAAGAAAATCAGAGTTTTGAAGTAAAATTGTGTAATCTTCGACCAGTCCTGGCCTCTGCTCGACCAGTCTAGGCTACGCACGACCAGTCATGTACACCGCTTGACCGGTCAAGGTTCCTCAACTCTAACTCCAATGAGTAAAACAACTAAATTTTTATCTTGCTTGACCATTTAAGGATGATTAAATGGCCAGTTGAGGATGTCCCACGACTAGTCGAGCGTTACATGATTTTTGTGCGAACTGCGTAAATTTGAAACGGTTTTTGAAAATTTTCACTCAGTGCAAAAGTGTAAGACTTAAAACTATAAATAGGGGTCCCTAGGGCACCCCTAGGCATCATTTAAGGTTGGAGGAGTGGAGGAAAAGCGTGGAGAAGTCATTGTCAAGAGTTTTTCTTCCCTTTCCTTAGTAGTTTTTATGTTTTTCTTAAGAGATTCTAGTTCAATCGTGTCTATGTTTGGCTAAACTTCTTAGCTAGGGCTAAGAGGTGAAGCTTGTAGCATGATGGGATATTTCTATTACTTTAATTCATGTTTATATTGAACTCTCTTTGATTCTAGTTTGATTATAAGGAATACTTTCGGTTTTTAATGATTTATTGTGACTTAATTTACAATGGATCTGTGATATCTTTGAGTATGTTCTTTTCATGTATTGAGATTGTGAATTTAGGTTCACTATCGTCCCTTGGGCATGATCGGATAATGGAATCCTCCCTAACTTTCACAAATCTCTCAGATTGGTTTTGGGATTGGTAAATCCTATTGTTTATCTTGTCTCCTGGGCATGGTTTTGTGACGGAATCACTTCTAGTTCTCACACCTCTCATCCATTGAGAACTAGGTCAAAGGAAGTTCATATCTGATTTTACTGAGATATCTTCTAATTAGATAGGATGGGACTCTGATTCCAATCGTGTGACTTGAATCAAGCATAAATCTCCCTGATCTCTACAAGTGGATCCTTGAAAACCCTAGTTTCCCACCTTTGAATTTCTTAAGCTTTTCAATAAATCTCTCACAATTACTCTCTATACATCAAGATTTAGGTTTTCATCTTTTTCTAGTTCTTCTTCTAGTTGCTTTCAGAATACTCACAAGATTAATCCCTATGAATTCGACCTCGGTCTGACCAAGATTATTACTACATCGCGGCCCTACACTTAGAGTTGTGAACACCTGGTATGAAAAATTAACAAAATTTCTTCTCAGTAAAAATTTTAGAATGGAAAGTGCTGATAAAACTTTATTCATCAAAAGAATAAATGAAGTTATGTTGATCGTTTAAATATATGTAGATGATATTATTTATGGATCAACAAATGCTAACCTTCTTCTAAGTTTGCAGACTCTATGAAATCAGAATTTGAGATGAGCATGGTGGGAGAACTAAACTATTTCCTTGGTCTTCAAGTGAAACACCTTAAAGATAAGATATTCATATCTCAAACCAAGTATGCGATAAATCAAATTAAGAAATTTGGGTTTGAGAATGGTAAAAACTTTTCTACTCCCATGGCTTCAATACTCAAGTTATCTAAAGATGACTCAGGTAAAATCATCGATCCTCATCTTTACCGTAACATGATTGGTAGTCTCTTGTATTTTACTGCTAGCAGACCTGATATCTCCTTTAACGTAAGCGCATGTGTTAGATATCAATCTAACCCTAAAAAATCTCATCTGGATGTAGTTAAAAAAAATAATTAGATATGTTGCCAGTACTGTTAATCTGGGTTTGTGGTATCCTCATGATACGTCTTTACAAATTGCTGGATATATTGACACTGATTGGGCAAGTAATGTGGATAATAGAAAATCCACAACTGGTGGATGTTTCTACATTGGAAATTGTCGTCTCCTGGATAAGCAAGAAGAAAAATTCAGTATCATTATCCACAGCAAAAGCTAAATATATCGCAGCAAGAAATGCGTGCACAAAATTAATGTGGATGAAAAGGATGTTAATAGACTATGGTATTAATCAAGAAATAATGTATTTGTACTACAAAAATACTAGTACAATAAATATATCTAAAAATCTCATTCAACATTCTCGAACTAATTACATTCATAATCCATATCACTATATCAAAGAATTAGTTGAAAGCAAGACTGTTATGCTTGAATATATCAATACTGAAAAATAGCTTACAGACATTCTAACAAAACCTCTTGATAGTGTCGGATTTTTAAATTTTAAAAATGATATTGGATTATGCTGTATTTCTTAATTAATTATTCTATATTGCAATTTATTGTTTTACATTTTAATTGCTTTAATAGAATCATGTTCGTTCATATCATTTTTTTCAAAAATATTTTTTGGATTTTTTCGACCAACCCAGAGCTGACCGACCGGTTCAGCCAGCCGAGGACCGCACTCAGGCTAGCCAAACCGCATGCGTTTTGGGTTATTTGGGGATTTTTTTTCAAAACTCTCATGTTATTCCCATCTTCCTCGGCTCGCCGGTGCTTCCTTCGGCCAACCCATCAATATAGATTTCTTGTAAGTGAATCTTTTTTAGTTTTCTTCTAGATTTAAGCTCCTAGTTGTGCTTTATTGAAGATTTCATCATCTTATTTGAATATAGAGCTCTCTTTTGTTGGGTTTTTGGTAGAAAATATGATCTAGATCATTTCATCTATTTGTTGGTACTTCTTTTGTAATATCAAGTCATTTTTTCTTCTATGAAAACTCAGACTAAGCGTACTGTGTGACGTCCTCAGTCCGGTTCCTCCTCCCGTTCCGCAAATCAGGTTGTGCGCAATATTCTCTTATTGAAAAATGATCTAGAGAATGTGCAGGATTTTCCTACCCATAACATTATCATTGAGCGCATCATGAATGTAAATCACATTGCTCTTTTTGGCCTTGTTGAAATTCTATCCGAGGTAGGATGGGAGGAGATCTTTGCATAGGGTGGTGCATCTTACCTGTCTATCGCACAAGGGATGTATAAATCCATTTGTGATGTGTCCTCAGAACAATTAACTTTTAGTATTCAGTTTGTTAAAGATACAGTCACTATTAACCCCTCCATCATATCATCTATCTTAGACATTGATATAGCAGAAGATGGAATCTCTATTCCACCACTCTTTGAAGATATGTATCCAACAGAAAGAGATTCTCTCACTAGGAAGTTATGTGGTTTTGATGCAACTTGGCGTAACCATAACTCACTCCCCACCTTCAACCTTCTTCCAAAATACCGCATTTTGCATCATATTTTCACTTTAAATGTCTATCCTCGTGGTGGGAATAAGACTGATCTTACTCCTTATTAATATGATGCGTATTTTGCATTCAATCATTTCTAGTATGCGTATTTGTCTTCCATCATTGATTACTTATCAAATCATTCAGTATCATCTCCATCCTCGTCATGGCTCTAT
The DNA here is from genome assembly GCF_029962835.1 of Magnolia sinica. Classification (NCBI taxonomy): domain Eukaryota; kingdom Viridiplantae; phylum Streptophyta; class Magnoliopsida; order Magnoliales; family Magnoliaceae; genus Magnolia; species Magnolia sinica. Next base: position 49,499,560 of record NC_080573.1, on the reverse strand, counting down.
TCCTTTTGCATTCATCATGACCTTCATTGCTTTGCGGTATCATGTTCAAATTCCCCCAACTAAAGCACCAGAGTCCGAGCTCCCATTTGGTAATGCTAATTTAAGTATGATGCAACTTGAATTAAGACCAGAGCAGTGCGATCAGGAAGTTGTTCCTGAAGGAGATGTCAACATGGATGACATCTTTGCTAATTTGGAAGAATCCGATGATACCAATGACTCTGATTTCCAACCTTTGTAATTTTCAAAAAGGTTGGAGAGTTTAAAGAAGAAGGTGGATAACCTGTAAGTTTCTCAAGAAGCATTACTTCAAACTTAGAAATAACAAATGAAGTACATGAAAAAGTAATTTCATCATTTCAATAGGAGTCTGAAGATTAATGACCTTGACATGCTTGCACCGTCCTCTTCTAGTTCTGACTGAGACATTTATTTAAACTTTATGGTCTGTAATAACTTTTGACATATTTTTACTCATGTTTCACATACATTTAGATACTATGCTATGGTTATTTTTCATGCATCTTAATCCTTATGTTAATTACTCATTTCCTTATATCCTATGGTGCTTCATTGATTACTTCTTCCTTTGTCAACTTCCTTTGTCAACTTCTGACAAAAAGGGGGAGAAAATATTTGGATATGATCATCATCATCATTTATCTCACATTTATGAGCAGACACATTTGCATGCATGCACACTCTATGGAATTATATTTTTGTAGATGTGACTAAGTGCTCAGGGGGAGTGATTCATATGCATGATCTCAGGGGGAGTAACAAGATTTAACAAGCTATCCCTTATCGACTCAAATGTTATGTTATTAAGATGTTGTAATATGTTGTGTTGAATTAAATAATTGTATGAGTGAGTTTTGTCACGAATTTGACAAAGGCGGAGATTGTAAGTGCTTATACTTAAAGCACATCATAGTTTGTCAAATTTCACAGTCTTGTTAGGATTGCAAGCTCGACTGAAGACAAGTTATCAACTCAATCAAGCATCTTGAAAGAAGTCTCAACATCTCAAGGCAAGATCATTCATGGTTCAAAGTTCAGAAACACTTCGTATGAGTCAACCTTCAGCTGATATAAACCTAGATTGACCATAGGTTTAGTGTATTTCATACATGCATAACTATAATCATATTTCATGTTAATTACACTCAAGTTAGGCCAACCTGATGACTAATTCGACCAGCCCAACTGACTTTGGCCAACCCTACAATATTCAGTCAAAAAGACATATCTGAAAAGATCTTTTTTTGGTAGGTTCGGCCAGCCCAAGGTAGGTTCGGTCAGGTTTCCAGCAATGGAATAAAAATAGATTTTTGGCAAATTGGACCAGCTGAAACACTTGCTCGGCCAGCCAAACCTGGTGTTCGGCCAGTTGAACTTTGGCTTAGGCTAGCCAAATTTTTGAAAGATATTATCCCGTGAAATCTGAGTTCCGTTGGAACGTGATCTTTGGAATTCGGCCAGCCAAACCGACCCTTGGATCAGCCGAACTACACAGGTTCCTGGCTATAAATAGAGGCTCTTTCTTACTCTTTAAACCATGAAAATTCATAAATTCATATTGTATTGTAAAGAGAGAAAGTTCAAGCCCCCTTAAGCTATTTGTGTTGTAATTCTGATTTTTGTTTTAGCTAATTGTATTCTCCTTCTTAAGTTAGATTAAACTTTTTTAATAGAGTAATCCATACTCTACTTTAAGAAAAGGGATAATCGAATTTGCGACAATAAGGCATCATTCATTTTATTAAAAATACATTAGATCCCTTCATTTCTTTTTAGGTTTAACTTATACAAAGACTTCATCTATATCCCAAAGAAGAAGATCGTTGCGTTCAAGCTACAGCTACGACTTTGACTCATCAATCGAAGATAAATACTGTCTTTTCATTTATTTCAGTTTTGATTTTTCTGAGATAGCTCAAAAATCTCAGCGGGTTTATTTGTGGTGAGCCCGTGAAAATCACAAAGTGAGTTTGATTGTGATAGCCCGTGAAAATCACAATAACTGTATCAGGTTATTAAGGTGATCCTGAAAAACCTTGAAATAGTAAAAGTCAAAATTATGAGTGTAGTAATTTTGAGAGTGAAGTAGGTTGCATTGAAGCACCAAATCACTATAATTCTCTTGTCTATTATGTTGATTGGTTATTATTATTCATGCATATTTTGTACTTTATTTATTCTTGTGATAGTTTGATATTTTTTATTTCAAAGACATCGTGAAATAAGGTTGTCCTATGTAAATCTTTTAGGTGAAAGGTTGTCCTACGAACTATTTGATATCAAAGATTCAATACTTTGCACAATTGTATTTATTTGATTTATTATTCCGCATTGTATCGAAATATTTGGCATAGTCCTATTCACCCTCCCCCCTCCCTCTAGGACTTCTATATCTTGTCCTTTCGACTATCTTCATGCCAAAACCTCTATTTATTGCTCCTTTATAAACCCAGTTCATATGATACTAACCATCCCACCAGTGGTTGTGAAAATGAATAGTTCATAATCATATTAGAAAAGATTTGGTCATTAATTAGGGGTTGCCTTTGATTACGTATTATTTTTAAAATTCAACTAGATTGTATAATGCTAATGATCCTACTAGTGACTGGGAAAAGGGATGGCCTTGACTAACGAAAGGTAACGAAGTTCAGCTATAATAATGCCTTATTCTCAAATGAAAAAGAGATGTAAGGATGTATGTGGCCCCATAATAATGTATGTGTTTTATCCATGCCATCCATCCATTCCCAACCCATTTTAGAGCATTAGCACAAAAATGAGGCACGTCCAAATCTCAGGTGGACCACACCATAGGAAACAACGGTATGATTGAATGCCCACCGAATGCATCCAAAAAGAAGATAAGGCACTTGGAGCCTTATCTTCGATGGCATCGAACTTGGAGCCCAATATGTCCAGCAACTTAAAGACAAAAATATGAAAATTTTTTATGGCATCGAAGCCCATTCGATGGCATCGAAAAATAAGTCCAAAATGTCTAGCAACTTAAAGTCAAAACACTGGAATTTTTCAATGACATCGAAGTTCCTTATCAACTCTAAAATATGAGAGTGCATGCGCGAGCCCATGTATTGTTCCTATACTTTTAAAACTGTGAACTAAACAATATAATAATGAAGTACATTACTCATCTCACCCTAGGATGACATTCTCAATATGTTAGTTGCATTTAAAACCTTCTCGAAGATTGACTTATGCAGTGGTTATCACATACATGAGGGCCACAAAATGAACAGAGCTTGTTCAACACTCGCAAGAATTGTTAATGGTATTACAAAGATACATGAATATCATAAACTATGACTTTATAATTGATGGCATTGTTTTCTTAAGGTATGCGTTTAGTGAAAATGGAAATTACATAAATGAGAGCAATGCCAAGCCACACTTGAATGTCGAACCACTACCAATATGCGACATTCCATGTACTGGCAATGCTCTATTGACAATTTGCGTAAAATTTTCTAACAATCGTCACTCCCATTAACGAGTGATAAATGTGTGGATGGCAGGAGGAGATCATAGTTTTCAGACGAAGATATCTAAAGCACCTGTTGTCACTAGATTTTGGGCCAATAAATGTAGTTGATTGAGAATGTATGTCTACCAATGGACGTACAAAGATTAGAGAGACATGGACAATAGGGTGTCAGTAACTGGTTATGAACCCTCTGATGCCTAAGTTAGGCTGATAAACTTGGATCAAGGACTAGACGATGGGTTTGGAGTGTACCTCTTCTCCTTAGGGGTAATTGTATTTATAGAGGCCTTGGGCAGTTCTGGAACTATCGTGTCTTAATGGGATACACTGAAAAGTCTCTGTTTGGGTAGAAAACTACTCCTAAACATTTTGCCAACCTCGCCTCGACTGATGTGATCTTCGGCCAAAATAAAGTCTAGTCCTCTTTCTTTCACTTTTTTTTGGGCGTAATCCCCTTCGAGTTACTTGCACCATCTTGGTGGTGGTCGAGTGGGTCAGTTGGGAAGGTGAGGAGATCTCAGATTTTGAGCTCCTTGCCTTACAGGTCATTCGTCTGTGTTGTAGACGTTCTTGGTGACACGAATCTTCTCCCACCGAGCTTTGTCCTCGGACAGCTCAACTCAAGGGCTTGTCCCTTCATCAGGAGAGTTGATCATTTTATCTTTGAGCTCTGTGCTCTGAATAGCTCAACTCGAAAACTCATCCTGGGCCCTCGACCACCTTAGTTTGGACTCTCTTATAGTTAGTTGACTGTTCTTCTCATGTGAGAGACTAGTTCAGTTTTCCACATAACAGTTGTCCCTCACTTCCGAGCTCGTCTTGTACGAGTTCATGAAGTAAGATCTCAAACTGGTCTAAAAAGCGCAGGAATTCAAATTCAAAATGTGAGCAACCTGTAATTTTTTAAATTTTAAGTGAAGCCATGATTTGTTGTTTGCTAGCAGAGGTTATAGTTGAAAAGTCAGCAGCGAGTGTGGAAACCAAAAAGGCTTGATTACTGTTGTAGCATACAAAGGGGCATGCATTTATGGTGTATCGCCGCCTCGGATTCTGAACAAATCAGAAGGTGACAACTATCATGTGAGCTATCATATCTTTGCCCAGGCGAATTCCCTGCCACCGCGTGGAGAGGCACATATGTTGAAGCATCACCTCGGATGCTCGTGATGACACATGGCATCGCATGGGAATAAATGTAGTACTGAGAAATTCTATAAATACCCTGGGTTCGTTACTTCCCATTTGTGGTTTTAAGAGGCCCAAGCTCTGCCGACCTATACTTGATCCAAGTCTCCTTTCCCGATCTTTGAAGTCCTCTAAACCTTGTGAATTCTCATGCCAGAGCACCCTTCTGGTACATCCCTAACCGCCATCCGCCCTCCTTCAATTCTTTTTTTCCACCGCCTCTAATATCCTCTAAGGAAGATTCTAGGGCAATCGCTATCTCCTGTCCATTTTAGGAGGAGTTGTGGGCAATAGCTCTGATTCCAGGTATGCGCCATCTGTAGAGTCTGGTCTTAGGGAGCCTATTCCTTCACCCGAGGTGGAACCACCATTAAGGGTGGAACCACAAACTGAGATGGTCTTCCCGCAACGAGCTAAGCCGACCTCCTCATCTTTTAAAGATATGGCCCTTACAACCAATACTTTTGTGTCTAGGCTGAGGGCGGTTGACTTGCAAGCCCTTAGGTCTGAATACATGATTCCTAGCTTAGTGGGGCTTCGACTTCCTTGAGCTGGAGAAGTTTGTTCACAACCCCAAGTGCAGGGTTGCGATTTAGTAATAACTCGGTGAGATCGAGGTTGAATCCATGAGGACTTAACTTGTACATATTTTGAGAATAACTAGAACCAGAACGAGAATAAGATTTGAACTAGAATCTGGAATAAGAGAGAATAATTGTGAAAGAATTATCAATAATAAAAAGAAAACTAGAGCACCAAGGATCCACTTATAGCTATTAAGATGCTACCTCACTTGATTCAATAAACACACTAAAATTGAAGTCATATCCTATCCAGTTGGATAGTTGGATGATAGAGTAGTTAGACCAAATCTAAATTTTTCTTTGAATTAGTTCCCACATGAAGCACCATTGTGATAATCGTAGGGAATTCAACCATCCACCATGCCTAGAAGACAATAGTGGATCATGAATTTTACATATCTTACAATTACAAAACAAGATAAGAATATATCAAAAGCTTTCCAAGCATCTATTGTAATTGAAGTCACAATAAACCACAGAAAACTGAAAATATTCCTTCATTCAAACTATAAATCAATAGAAGTTTAATATAAACGTGAATCAAAGATAATCATCTAAACAAACTACAAGCTTCACCTCTTAGCTCTAGCTAAAAGATTAGCCAACCAAAGACATGATTGAAACCAAAAATCTTAAAGAAATCATAAAACTAACTAGAAGAAGATTGGGGAAGAAGGAAGAACTCCTTGAAGTTCTCCAACAGTTTGTTCTACTCATCCAACCCTAATTTGTGCTTAGAAACAAATAAGAAACCCATATTTATAATATTTTCTTGGATTGACTTAGAAATTGCCTCAAATTTACATAGTAGATCGCGCTTCAGTCGCACCAAAGTCATCTTCGATCGGACCGAAGTCGAGTTCGAATTGTTACTGGATTTTGTCTTTTGCAGTTGCCTAATTTCGCTTGCACCGAAGCCTTCCTTCAGTCAGACTGAATTAATTCCTTTCAGTGCTGGAGCTTTTTGTCCACATTTGGTCACACTGAACTGAGTTTTAGTCACACCAAATTAGCTCTAAATTTCATCATTGGTTGCTGGATGTTTTGTGTGATTTCGGTCGCACAGAACTGGACTATTTTTCTGTTGTGGACTTTGTAATCTTTTATGTCCTTTTTTTTGCACTTGGTTTTCTTGAATTTTTGGCATGTGAACTATTCATTCTTGATCTCCAAATCTCTAAGCCTTACTTTGGTAATCTTTTGACATAAATCTTCCTTCACCTTAAGCTCTTGAAATCACCTAGCACATGAAAACATACGTAATTAGATCGATTAAGCACTATCATGTTTATAAAACCAAGGCCTAAATAGAGGGAAATATACAATATTTCATACTCCACACACCCCCAACCAGCATTTTACTAGTCCCAAGCAAAACATGTATGAAGAAATCCTTAAGTCTCAATGTTCAAATCACTTTTAGAAAATAATCTTTTGTGTAATCAGGTATGAGTGAGTAGAAATCAAAGAAAAGAGAGTGAAAAATTGAAAACCTAGAGTTGAATCTCATGAGTAATCAATTAAATCAAGTCTTCATACATCAATTAAATAAGAGCATAAGTTCAAATATCAAGTTTCTAATGTGCTCAGTGAATCCCAACTCACTTACTATAGAAATAACTATTATTTCATAATGTTAGCTATGCTCATCACTTCAAGGCAAATGGATTAACACAAGAACTGATTCCAAACTTGTCCCCCTTTCTTCTTTTCCAGTGAAATTCCCTTGGATGGATTGCCTTTTAGTCAATTTATTATTTTTTAGCTGGTTCTTTTCATCTTTTACGGTTAATCAAGTTCTCCAGATTTAGTTTTTAATACCCATCAGTTATGTACATACTACAATAAAAAAACTCTAGTAGTTCACAGAAAAATAAGTCAAGTGTGAACTGTGATTTAGGTCAAAGTGATATTCAAATTTCCTCTTAACCAATTAATTTGAAGAACTTTAGCAACATAGTACTCAGTCGATCAAACTCCAACAATTCAAAAATTCAACTTTCTATCATACCATAATACGTAAAATATTCTTAATTATATAAACTTTCACTTTCAAAATGAGTTTTGAATTTTAAAATTTTTTAAACAATTTTCTCAAAGAATAAGAAAACACTTATTAGTTTACCTAATCTACACCCCCAACCTAGAATCTTATTGTCTTCAATGTAAAAGATATAAGCATGCAATGCATATGAGACAACGAAAAGAAATCGAAAGTGAAGGTTAGATAGTACTTGAAGAAGGAGAATTGAAGCTTTTCCAAAGTTTCTCAACATGTAAATGGGTTAGCATGAAAACTAAACAAACTGAAATCAAACTATCATAATCCTAAATCCTATAAAAGCAATAAGCCTAACTACACCTCCATCAGACTAGGAGGTCAATCTTGATACATAGGATCAATCAGAGACCTGGACATATCCTCTGAATCAAACTTCTCAATGAATAGCTTAAGACGATGACCGTTCACTTTAAAAATGTTGCCATTCATTGAATTCTTTATCTCAACAGCCCCGTGAGGATAAATAGTAGTAACAATAAAAGGGTCACTCCAACTAGATCAAAGCTTACTCGGAAAAAGGTGTAATCGAGAATTATACAAAAGGACTTTTTGACTTGGTGTGAATGATTTTCGAAGAATGTTCCGATCATGGAACACCTTCATTCTATCCTTGTAAATTCTCGAGTTGTCATATGCATCATTCCGAATTTCTTTAAGTTTATTCAATTGAAGTTTGCATAGTGAGCCAACATTGTCCAAATTGAAGTTCAAATTCTTAATCACCCAGTAGGCCTTATGTTCCAACTTCATAGGTGAGTGGCAAGCCTTCCCATAGACAAGTATAAAGGGAGACATTTCAATGGGGGTCTTATAAGCTATACGATAAGCCCATAAAGCATTAGACAGTCTGATTGACCAATCTTTGCGATCGGGGTTAATCATTTTTCCATAATTTGTTTGATTTCCCAGTTGGAAATTTCAGCTTGACTGCTTGTCTACGGGTGATAGGGGGTACTGACTTTCTGAGAGATGTCATATTTCCTCATTAAGTTCTCGAATGACCTATTGCAAATGTGTGAACCTCCATCACTTATGATGGCTTGAGGTGTTCCGAAATGGGAAAAGTTATTTTCTTTTAAGAATCGAATGACTGTTTAATGATCATTATTCTGACATGAGGTCGCCTCGACCCATTTGGTAACATAATCTACTACTAACAAGATGTAAATGTTTCCACAGGGTCGAGTGAATGGTCCCATAAAATTAATGCCCCAGCAATTGAATGCTTCAATAATTATAATGGGGTTCAATGGCATCATGTTTCGATGGAACAATCCTCTCAATTTTTTACAACACTCACAAGCTTTGCAAAAATCATGAGTATCTTTGAACATAGTGGGCCAATAAAAGCCACATTGCAAAATTTTGGTCGTGGTCTTTTTAGTAAAAAAAGTGACCACCACAGGTCTGAGAATAATAAAAGGAGATTACGCTTTGATGTTCATTATCAGGCACACATCTCCTTAAAATCTCATCTAGGCAATATTTAAACAACTAGGAGTCATCTCAGATGAACTTACGTACATCGGCCTAGAATTTTTTCTTATCTTGCGCAGTCTAATGGATCAGCATGAAACCAGTAGCAAGATAATTCGCAATATCAACAAACCAAGCTAATTAGGAAATTTTAAATAATTGTTCATCAGGGAACATGTCATTTATTGGTGTCGTCTCAAGGGAATCAGGTAGGTTAAGTCTAAAGAGATGGTCAGCTACTACATTCTCTACTCCCTTCTTATCACGTATTTCAATGTCAAACTCTTAGAGTAAAAGGATCCATCTTATCAAGCGGGGCTTAGCATCCTTCTTAGAAAGAAGATACTTCAATGTCGCATGACCAGTGTAGATGATGATGTTAGATCTGATCAAGTAGGACCTAAATTTGTCCAAATCGAACACTATGGCTAAGAGTTCCTTCTGCATAGTAGAGTGATTCACTTAGGCAGAATTTAGAGTTTTACTCGCATAGGAAATCACATAGGGATTCTTCTCCTTTCTCTGGCCCAATATTGCCCCAATAGCATAGTCATTAGCATCGCACATAATCTCAAAAGGAGCGCTCTAATCGGGTGGTTTCACGATAGGAGCAGTAGTCAACATGCCCTTGAGTTTAGAAAAATCTCTCTGACATTCTTCACTCTCACTCAAATGAGGTGTCCTTTTGGAGAAGATTACATAAAGGACGAGAGAGGTGACTAAAGTCCTTTATAAATCTTCTATGAAAACCAACGTGTCCTAGAAAAGATCACACGTCACGTATGCTTTTGGGTGGAAGCAGGTTAGAGATCAAGTCAATTTTAGCCTTATCTACCTTAATTCCCTTAGACGAAATTATGTGTCCAAGAACTATTCCCTTGGGAACCATGAAATGACATTTTTCCCAATTCAGTAAAAAAAATTCTCTTCACATCTCTTCAGCACAAGTTTAAGAAGTTCAAGGTATTCGCTGAAAGATGGGCCGAAGACAGAGAAATCGTCTATGAAGACTTCTAAATATTGCCTCACCATGTAAGAAAATGTGCTTAATATGCATCGCTGAAAAGTGGCAGGGGCATTACATAGTCTGAATGACATCCTGCGATAAGCAAAGGTGTTAAAGGGACATGTGAATGTTGTCTTCTCTTTATCTTTAAGGGTTATCTCTATCTGATTGTAGCCCGGATACATGTTCAAGAAATAGTAGTAAGAATGACCAGCTAATTCTAAAATTTGACCAATAAAAGGTAAAGGAAAGTGGTCCTTCCTTGTGATAGTATTTAACTTTTAGTAGTCAATGCACCTCCTACAACCAGAAGTAACACTAGTTGGCACGAGTTCATTGTCGGCATTGACTACGATGGTGAATCCGGACTTCTTAGGAAACACCTGTGTTGGACTAACCCATTGACTGTCGGATATAGGGTACATGATACCCACATCTAATAATTTAAGTACCTCAGCCTTAACCACTTCTTTCATATTAGGATTTAAGCGGCATTGTGGTTATTGAGAGGTTTTCGCATTTTCTTCTAAGTGAATGTGGTGAGTACAAATTAAAGGGTAAATTCCCTTGAGGTCTGCAATCGTCCATCCAAGGGCTCCCTTATGTTCTTTGAGAGTATAAATGAGCATACTCTCTTATTTTTCATCAAGGTGAGAAGAAATCACCATTGAGTATGTCTCATCTTGACCTAAATAGACATATTTAAGATCGGCGGGCAATGGTTTTAGGTCAAGATGGTAGTGGCATTATATCGGCTTGGGGGAAGGTCTCAAATTGTGGTCTCCACTAGTTAATTTCAAGTGTCAAGGTCGCATCAAGCAAGGAATCTATCTCCCTAATCATGTCATCATCTAAATCAGGGGAGTGGGCCAAGCACATCTCCAAAGGGTCAAAGTATAGAGTTAAAGGTGGACTATCTTTCATGAAAGAATCGATCATGTTAACATTGTGGGTATCATCAACATCCTCTGATTGTTGGCTCGTATTGAAAAAAATGTTGAGCTCTAATGTCATGTTCTTAAAATATAAGTTCATAACTCTATTCCTACAATTGATAATGGCATTTGATGTATCTAGGAATGGGCGACTAAGAATGTCAGGAATCTAAGTGCTCATGTCCATGATAGGTTGGGTATCTAAAATGATAAAATCTACTGGATAGTAGAATTTATTGACTTGGACCAACACATCCTCAATCATCCCTCTTAGTACACGAACTGAACGATCAGTAAGTTGTAGTGTGGTCTGGGTGGGTTTTAATTCACCTATACCTAACTGTTCATAGACTGAGTAAGGGATCAAATTAACACTTACCCCCAAGTCAAGGAGTGCAAGTTCAATCCGGTGATTCTCAATTACACAAGTGATGGTTGGGCTACTGGGAGCTTTGTAATTTTGTGGCACATCTTGCTTGAGGATGGCACTTACTTTTTCTGTTAAAAAGATTTTCTTTTGTATTTGCCGCCTTTTGGTAGTGTATAAATCTTTTAGGAACTTGGCATATGAGGGGATTTGTTTAACTGTATCCAATAGAGGAATGTTAATCTTCACTTGTTTTAGAACCTCCAAAATATCCTGAGAGTTAGACAGAGGTTTTGGTGCAATTAGCCGTTAGGGGAATGGCGCAACTAGCTTATATGCTTTTTCCTGTTCGTCCTCTTGTAGAGCAATGTTAGGTCTATCACTCTCAACTTTTTCTGAGTCTTTAGGCTTTTCAGCCCTCTCCGGAATAGTTTCGTCAATTATCTTTCCACTTCTAAGAGTGGTGATAGACTTAGCTTGCTCTATATTATGCGAAGAGCTTGGGTCGCTTATTTCACATTGCGATTTTGGATTGGGTAAAGGCTGGGCTGGAAAAGTCCATTTCTCCCCAATCGCTAAGTGTGACTCAATCCTTTGCATTGACGATGCAAACATTCCCATTATTGTTTTGAGATCCAGGAATGCTTGCATCATATTCTGATTGAATAGCTCTTGGTTTTACATGAATTTTTGAACCGTATTCTCTTGAGGCCTCCTTTGATTAAGAAGTTAAGGGCCTCTTGAGGATTGGCCATTTTTCCATTCCTCCAACTGAAGTTTGGAAGGTTCCTCCAGTTGGAATTATAAGTATTTGAGCTGGGTGTGCTGAATGGGTGTTGGTAGTTGTTTATGGTGTTTGATTGCTCGTTTAACAACTCTTGAAACATAGGAATTGTAGGACACTCTTGTGTTAAGTGTATGTTACTAGCACAAATACCGCAAGCGACTTCTATAACCTCATTGGGTTTGACTGTTTCCACCTTCTTAAGTTCCATGACATCAACTTTTCTTGTGAGATTGGTCACCCTTGCACTTATGTCATCTTCTTCCTTTAAGATGTATATCCCTCCCTTCTCTCTTGACTGAGTAGGCTTAAAAGTGGTGAACCTTGGGGAGGTGTCCCAAGATTGCGCGTTCTCTGCGAGTGAATCGAGATAATCCCACACATCATTGGCCTCCTTGTTCATGAATTGACTGTTACACATCATCTCCACAAATTGGCACATGGGTGAAGTCAATCCATTATAAAAAAAACTTATTACCCGCCAGATTTCATAACTATGATGTGGACACGAATTCATGAGGTCTTTGAACCTCTCCCAGCATTAGAAGAAGGTTTCTTCCTTTTTTTGGGCGAAGTTCATGATTGTCTTCCTTAAAGTGTTTGTATTATGAAATAGGAAGAACTTTTTAAGAAATTCTCGGGTCATGTCAGCCCATGTGCCAATAGATCACGGTTTTAAGGAGTGCAACCATAACTTATCCTTCTCCTTCAATGAGAAGGGAAACAACATCAGTCTTACTGTGTCTTCAGACACGTTTGGAAAGTACAATGTGACGACTATCTCGTCAAATTCTTTAATGTACAAGTATGGACCTTCAGAGTCTAGTCCAAGAAATTTAGGAATGAGTTGTATCACTCCTGGTTTGAAATCTACGTTTGTTGCGTTAAGTGAAAACACCCTGGTGTAAGGTGTACTCACTCCCGCCTATTGTAAGTAATCTTGTAAAGTATGAGGCGGGGGAGCATGATGCACTTCATTCTCATCTTGAACCTCCTCAACTGGATGTTGAAGTTGATTTGCAGCCATTACTTCAATTAACTCAGAGGATCTTAAGTGATGCCTAATCCATTGACCAATAGGCAACCCTTCGACTAATCCTCATTCACTTAAGAAACGTCTAGTGTTGTCATAGACCCACTCGAGCATGAAACACTCATAGCCCTCAAGTTTTAAACAACTAAAATCTAAGAAAAAGAAAAGTACAGAAATAAGAAATCTGGAAAGAAAAGAAAGTTGGAAAGAAGTTACTGGATTGGAGTTGCTAAGATAGATTGCTATAAAACATAAAACAATGTTAGTTTCTTTTTTAAAAAAATTGAGAAATAACTAACCTAAAAACACACAAAAAAATGGCCCTAATCCTAAACTAATTCCAATACTAATCAATCTCAGAAAAATGTAGCCGAAGTCCCCGGCAATGGCACCAAAAACTTGTTCACAACCCTAAGTACAGGGTGGCGATGTAATAATAACTCAGTGAAACCGAGGTTGAATCCACAGGGACTTAACTTGTATGTATTCTGAAAATAACTAGAACTAGAACGAGAATAAGATCTAAACTAGAATCTGGAATAAGAGAGAGAATAATTGTGAAATAATTATCAATAATAAAAAGAAAACGAGAGCACCAAGGATCCACTTGTAGCTATTAAGATGCTACCTCACTTGATTCAATAAACATAACTAAAATCGAAGTCCTATCCTATCCAGTTGAATGATAGAGCAGTTAAACCAAATCCAAACTTTTCATTGAATTAGTTCCCACATGAAGTGCCATTGTGATGATCGTTGGGAATTCAACCATCCACCATGCCTAGGAGACAATGGTGGATTACAAATTTTACAGATCTCACAATTACAAAATAAGATAAGAAGATATCAAAAGCTTTTCAAGCATCTATTGTGATTGAAGTCACAATAAACCTTTCGCGCTTCAACCACACCAAAGCCTTTCTTCGGTCGGACCGAATTAACTCCTTTCAATCTTGGAGCTATTTGTCCACTTTCGGTCGCATCGAGCTGGGTTTCGGTCACACTGAACTGGGTTTCAATCTCATCGAGTTAGCTTTGAATTTCATTGCTGGTTGTTAGATTGTTTTGTGTGATTTTGGTCGCTCCGAGCTTGAGTTCGGTCGGACTTCTGTTATGGATTTTGTAATCTTTCCAATCCTTTATTTTTTCTTTGCACTTGGTTTTCTTGGATCTTTGGCATTTGAACTCTTCATTCTTGACCTCCAAATCTCCAAGCCTTACTTTGGTAATCTTTTGAGCATAAATCTTCCTTTTAGCATTAATTTCACCTTAAGCTCTTGAAATCACCTCGCACATGAAAACATGCATAATTAGATCAATTAAGCATTAGTATGTTTATAAAATCAAGGAATAAATATAGGAAAATATGTAATATTTAACACTCAACAAAGACCTTGATTGAGCTCCCAAGGGTGAGGTCACCTTTTACCCAATATTCTTCTTCTGCGGTCTTCACCTATCTATCCACCCTATGGTGAGAGAGGTACTTCACTACCTCGGAGTTGCCCCGAGGAAGCTGAACCCTAACATTTGGTGAGCAGTCTTTAGCTGATGCATTCTTTGGGAATTGGTTGGAAATTCTAAGCTCACAATGGATGAGCTCCTCTACTTGTATGAGGCTAAGAGCAGCCCTGGCTCTCATGAATGTTATTATTTCTCTTCTTGGCTGGGTAAGGGTCAAGACATTGTTACCAACAATCCATCCTCCAATAAGCCCTGGAAGAAAATGTGTTTCCTTACAACTGGAGAATGGGAGGCTCCTATAGCAAAGCTGGAGGGCTTACAAGCTCGGGTCCCTACCTCCTTCGGCCTCCCAGATCGGAACACATACCGAGCTATTACATATTAACTTTGTTTACTTTCTCTTTTAGTGCTGGTGTTTAGTTCTTTTCCTTTTATAGCTTTTTCTAGATCATGGCTTAGTCTTTCCATCTTTCATCTATGCAAGATTAGGATTGCTTGAGAGCAACCTGCTGCTCAGCGTGACTGTAGAAAGCTGGTCACTCTGCAGCTCTTATAGCAATTCAGCTTGCTCTAGCAGGTAAATCTCCTAACCTGAGTCCACTCTTGGCTATTGATCTTTTAGATAAGCTTTCACATGTACTGACTTTTCTTCATTGCCTTCACAACAATGTTGAATCGTCCTCACTCCTAGAAGAGGAAGCTTCTGTCCAAGGCTGAGCTGGAGAGGCTAAAGGGTGCAGGGAAGAGGGTGACCCCCTCGAATCCATCTCTCGCCACTCCTCTCAAAACTGTCGCCCCTACCTCCGACCCATCGACAAGCGAGGCACCTATTAGCACTGCTCCAATAACATATTCGGCTGGGACTAGAAGGAGGTGTTGTCGTTGTGCCCCCAACGCTCGTCCACTGGAAGTGGTCAAGCTGGATGTGCCCTCCCTTAAGGGCTAAGAGAGTTCAGGCAGAGGAGGCCCAGGGCACTAGAGGTGCTTCCAAGCACCACAACTCGACCCCCGAGGAGGCTGCTATGGGGGGCCCTTGTCTTCCTCAATTTTGAGGCATTTGGTCATGCTCCTGAGCTGGGGTAGGTCCAATTACATAAGGAAGTAAACTCGTTGTTGTTTATGTGTCCAGAGCATTTATTATCAGCAATGGGGAACATGGCCATTGAGGTATATTGGTAGCAAGGAAAATGTAGATTTTTTTGAAAATTTTCTTTTACTAACCTTTGTCTTCTCTCTGTTGCAAGATGCCCTCGAGATTATAGCCCTCCGAAAATTTTCTCTTGACCTAATGGCTTAGGTCAAGGAGGTAGACCACCTACTTAACATTGCCCGGACTAACCTTGAGGCGAAGGACCAGGAGCTGGTGATGGCCACGATGACTATGGAGGCACTTCGCAATGCCCTTCACTTATCCGAGGAGGGGCAGGAGGCCAACCTGTCCTACCTGGTAGAGGAATGTCAATGGTGTACTACCCAGATGGCCAGGAAGGATGAGTTAGAGGCCGAGGTGGTGGAGTCAAGGGCGAAAGCAATCGAGGTAGAGGCCGGTATCTCATCCAGAGACACAGCAATGGTGGAGGCTTACAAAGTTTCTTAGGACCATCAGGAGATGTTGGGGGAGGTCTTTAATGTCGGCTTCACCAACTGCCTAGAAGGGATCCAAGGGCGGTTCCCTGAACTTAGCTTATTATGGCTAGATGAAGAGGTAGGCTCAGCGGAGAATGTTGCTGCTATGGACGAAGTTACCGCTGGTCAGGTCCCCCCCAAGCTAGAGGGACCTTCACTAGTATAGGTGATTTTTTTTATCGGATTATTTGCTTTGGAAGGATTTTTTTCCTTTATTAATGAACAAACTTTTGTTCGTATATCTGCTAAAGTCTGACTTCTGCTTGTATGTATACATATAGTCGTCCCCCCCCCTCTCGAGCTAGAGGGACCTCCGTTAGTATAGGTGATTTTTGTTGTTGTTTTTTTTTTATATCGAATTGTTTGTTTTGTAAGGATTTTCTTTTCTAAGCCAAACTCTACAAGTACCTTAGGCATGCTCTGCATTTCAAGGATGAGGCAGGACTCATCCCTCTAAATCCTTCAGATGGTATGTCCCTTGTCAAGCTATACTGGTGACTCTGTAGGGTCCTTCCCAGCTCGGTTTGAAGGCACATGAGTCAGGCTCATTCCTATTTAGGATGTCACGCCCCAAACTTGAAAATTGGGCTCATAAAATTTTCGATCACCGAATCCGGCGCCGACAGCCTCCGTAGTACCCCATTCTCGGCTCCCAGCACCCATATATCAGGTTCTGATCCTGGGATCCTACAAGGAGGATTTTCCAATGTATATTTATCTTGTAAGAAGCATAACCACAAGTATACCCAATTCACAAAGGCAACATCATCATCACATATCCACTAATATAAACATTTGAATATAGCGCTAAAAGGAAAATACATGTATCAAAAATCAAAGCTCCAAAAGACAATTGCGCGTTCCAAGGTCAACGCTACTGTGAGCTAACGCCACCTGCATGCATCTATCGTGCATTAGCTTATAAAAAACTTAGAGGGTGGTGTAAGTGTGCGCGCAATATAAGCGTGCTCAGAATGTAATATCAGAGTAATACGAAAACATGCTGGTGAATCCATGAATACTATTAGCCTATCCAGACTATGTAATGCAAAAGCATAATAAGCCAATATCATATACTAAGGAAGAATTGAAGATCAACTATGCAATGCGGAGACATAGTAAGCCAAATATCATATACTGAGGATGCAATGCAATATGCAAATCCTAACAAGTCCACCAATACCGTCAATCTCATATAGGCCATATAAATGCAGAAACATAGCAACCCAAAATGTCATATGCCACGGATGCAATATACGGTGCGAATGTAATGACCAAGCTGGAGTGTGAAGTCAGGATGATAGTATGTAGTATTGCAGGCTATGGGGTCCATTACAAGGGATTTCTACCCAAACCAATCTCATACCTAAATTTGGATAGCTAAACTCATTGTGATAAACTCTTGATCTCAGGTTAGTCACACACCCCAACGGAAATCCTAGCCATTGCAAAGGTACACAACAATTAGTTGCGCACCACCAGCCTAAGTAGATAGTGAATGAATGAATGCATGATCAAAATGCTGAGTATATAAGTCCACATATTAGTATTGTACATCTCTGGGATCATCATCGGGGTCTAGTACACTCAACACTACCTGCCGCCCCATCAAGTGCACAACTGGTTAAGTAAAAGAGACCTCACTATCTGCCTGGCTAGTAGTTAGCCAATATCTACCCAACACATTGATAGCTAACCCATTTATGAGCTGGTCAAATTTAGCCTACCTATGCCTACTCCCTCAGGCGAGTAAGGCCACACCCCATTCCAACCGACCACGACACAGTGGGAGACGTGGCTTACTGCTATTTGGAACTCGGACGCTTATGTATCACTCGGTCTAAACGTTGGAACGTCTTCTGGCCACGGAGGTTTAGGGACTTTCACCCAGGGACATTTATGGCACCCCATGTAGAAAAAGATTTTTGGTGTCCCATCTTGCCATCCACGATATGCTTGTGGAGGCCACAACTCTAATGTCATCAGGGCATACAGTAGTCATATCATAAAATGTAAGATGCATGAGTCACACAGTCCAATCATACATCAATCCTGTGCATACTATGCGCCCATGTGGGATGACTCCACCTATTAGGGAGTCCCATGAACAACCAACCCTATGGCATATGCAATGGTCAACCACATCTCATAACAAACATGGAGATGATGCTTATGGGCATATATCATGATGATATGCTGTCACATACTCATAATCGGTATTGATAACCGGCACCGATAATCAACATTGATAATCGGCCTCGATAATTGACATCGATGATCAGCATCGGTCTCAACAATCGGCCTCGATAATCGGCCTCAACAATCGGCCTCGATATCCGGCCTCGATAATTGACCTTGACAATTGGCCTCGACAATCAGCCTCGATAATCAACCTCAATATTCAGCTCGATATCTAGCCTCGATAATCGACCTAACAAAGGGCCTAAGGAAAGGTCGAAATGTGGACATTTAACCATCATCACCCATCAATGAGGACATTTAACCAACATTGCTCCCAAGGACTGGTCCAAATAGAGCCACACGCATAGTGGGCCCATGGCCTCACACAAGGGCCCAATATACATCACCATGGGCCTTACTCATGGGCCTAATATACATCAAATGGGTCGCAATACATGGACCTCATATACATCAAATGGGCCACATCCCATGGGCCTCAAATACATCACAATGGGCCACAACCCATATGCCCCAAACACATCGTAATGGGCCTCTCATACGGGTCCAATATGCATCACATCAAGGTGGGCCTTAATGGATGGGCCACAAATACGTCACATTGGGCCTCAATGAATGGGCC
Organism: Magnolia sinica; assembly: GCF_029962835.1. NCBI lineage: Eukaryota > Viridiplantae > Streptophyta > Magnoliopsida > Magnoliales > Magnoliaceae > Magnolia > Magnolia sinica. The sequence goes on along the minus strand of NC_080573.1, from coordinate 49,480,691 downwards.
ATAAGTACATCACATTGGGCCTCACGAATGGGCCGCAAATACATCAAGGTGGGCCTCATGGATGGGCTACAAACACATTAAGGGGTGGCCCATACAGCGCCATCCAGATCGACGGTGTGCATACACAGGACAAAAATCGAGAAGGGCCCACGCGGCACATTCATCACGGTGTACACTGCACAGCACTGTCTAGACGGGCGATGCAGATATAAAATATACATCATGGTGGGCGTTACACAGCACTATCCAGACGGACAGTGCAGATGTAAAATAATTACATCAAGGTGGGTCCCATGGAACTTACTGACGTCACTACATCAGCTTATTTAGCTGGTGTGGGTACTCCAGCCAATCCGCATCCCAGATAGGTGGGTCCCACGTAGGCCCACCATACAATATTATTTTTATAATATACATATTATATTATTAGTATATAATTTATATATTTTTTTTATATTTCAAAAGCCCAGCGTCCAGGCCACCTGGACAGTTAGCCTGGATATGAAGCATGTACATCTTGGTGGGCCACACCGTCTAAGTGGACGTTGTAGATAAAACACATATATCAAGGATGGACCCACGTGTTGGGTGCACACGTCGCCAAGGTGGGCCCCACATGCTAATGGATGGATGATTTGAATTTAGCATATGCCTCATGCTAGTCGGGTCCTGCACGGATGGACAGCACAAATAAAACATATATATCATGGTGTGGATCCCACCGTCCATTGCTGGACGGTGGTGATAAAACACAAACATCAAGGTCGGATGGGATATTCAGCACTATCCGGATATGGACAGTGTGGATAAAGAATACATACATCAAGGTGGGCCCACCCCACACGTGTGGCATGTGTGGGTGGGTCCCACATCCTGAAAAGGACAGTTTGGCTTTAACCATACCTCATGTGGGACCACAGGACTTGCTGACGTGCAGTACAGCAGCTTATTGCTACGTGGAGGTACTCTAGCCCATCCGCACCCACCGTCCTTTGATTAGACGATGTAGATGAAAGACATCAATATAAGGTGGGCCCCACGTCAAATGGTTGGACGGTATAGATGAAACACATACATCGTGCGGGACCTAAAGAACTTGCTGACATCATCAGCAACTATGATGGATGGCTGGATGTAACGCATGCATCATGTGGGGCCATCAGGGCTTGTTGACGTCCTACCAGCATGGCAGTCGTGCTATGGGTGGTGTCCACATAGATGGACGATAGATACAACACATGCATCATGCGGTACCCACCGTCCAGCTACTGGACGGTGTGAATACAACATATACATTAAGGTGGGGTCCACATGTACGTAGCCCACCCTGATCCCAATAGGCCGATGTTTGTGCCTAACATCTCCAGCTTGCTGCTGGATGGTACAGATACAACACATAAATCAAGATGGTCCACATGTGTGGACGGTGGATGAAACACTTACATTAAGTGGTCCCATGTGTGGACAGCATGGATAAAAATACATACATCATAGGTGGGCCATGAAATGTGGGAAAAAGAGAGAGAGAGAGAGGGAGAGAGAAAGAGAGAGAGATCGGCATAGTGGAGGGATCCTGCCACTATGGGCCCCTCTTGATCACAACACATACATCAAAGTGGGTCCCATCATAAGCGGGCCCTTAAATGGAAATCAACGGTGGATCACCAACCTATATCACTTCTTCTTTAGCTCCTTGGACTCCTAAACTCCATGGCTTCAACTTTAATGGAAGATGGTGGAGATTGAATGGCTAGGATGAGAGATGAGAGGGGTAAGAAGTGGGCCACACACAAAGCTCTTCTCTCCTTAGGAAGCTTGGACATTTCCCTCCTTTGGGTTGCTTGGAAAGAGTGAGAAATGAGAGAGAGATGTAAGGGAAAGGGATGGGTGTGATGGGTGAGTGATGGGTGTACTTGACTTGAGGGGTATAGGTTGTTTGACTTTGGAGAAAAGAGAGGTATGGGTGAGTGATGAGTGTACTTGACTTGATTGATGTGATTGATTTGACATTTGGTAGAGATTCTCTTGCACGGCATTTTTCTCAAAATAAATGCGGCCCACAACTCCTGGCCTGGGTATTGCATCTGCGCGCGAGACGCGGTATTGGAACCGCGACGACAGCGCTGTCTCTAGGGTACAAGTTTCGAGTCGAATTGACTTAGATATACGAGATGCGACTCAGGGTCAGGAGAAAATGCCAATTATAGGTCACGGTTTACCAGAATTCGACAGGAAGGATCGCGGGAGTCTATGGAATGGTACGGTCTAGGATACAGGTCTTATAAGAGAGACCTCTCAAAGTACTAGGTCTCTCACCCCTGAATCTTCACTGCTTCACCCTTGAATTGTACTGTCGAGCAGCTCTCTATTGGCAGGTGGCAACTCTCATCTGCGCGTTGTTTCTGAGTTCCTCAAGTATGTCGAGACTCAGTAGCATTTGTGCATCGTTCTCCTCTGGCCAGAATAGTTCAGTTTGGTCCGAGGGCATCCCGATTTCCACTAGGACCATTACCTTTGCACAGAAGGCTAGTGAAAATGGGGTGTCCCTAGTATTCATTTGAGCAATAGTCTGATGTGCCCATACGGCATGCGGTAACTCCTCAGCCCAAGCTCTCTTAAATTTCTTGAGCTTAATCTTGAGGTGGCTCTTGACAATTTTGTTAAACGCCTCCACCTAACAATTAACTTATGGTTGCTAAGGTGAGGCGAAGGTGTTACAAATGCCAAGCTTCTCACATAGTCCTCGGAACCTAGCGTTGTTGAACTGCCTGCCATTGTCAGCAACAATAGTGTGGGTATACTGAATCTGTAGATGATGTTCTTCTAAATGAAGTCAATCATTTTATTTTCGGTGATCCGAGCTAAGGGCTCAGCCTCAACTCACTTTTTGAAGTAATAGCGGGGACGATGCCAAACTTGGTGTGCCCCTTACTGGTCGACAGGGGTTCGATGATGTCGACTCCCCATAGTGAGAAAGACCAAGGTCCGCTCATTAGGGTCAGCTACTCAGGCGATTGTCGTGAAACCACCACAAAGCATTGACACTTGTCACATTTTCTCATAAACTGCTTAGCATCCTCATATATAGTAGGCCAATAATATCTCTGTCAGACTTTTTTATGTGCCAATGCTTTCCTTCCCGAGTGGTTTTCGCAGACACCTTCATAGATTTCTCTCATTACATACTCAACATCTTCTTGTCGTAAGCACTTCATGTAGGGTAGCGAGAACCCTTTCTTATATAGGATGTCTCCCAATTTTGTGTACCGAGCATATCGATATCTAGTTTTCTGAGCTTCTAGTTTGTCTTAAGGCAACTCGCCCTGTTGTAGGTAGTGTACGATCGGATCCATGCAGCTCAATTCATGGTTAACCATAAGGGACACTTTCTGGTCGGGATGATTGTTGCTCGACTCATGTAGGAATTCAATCAGGACAATCTTAGTGTTGTCGATATCAATGGTTGAGGCTAATCTAGCCAAGGAGCCAGCATTGGCGCTCTTGGACCTTGGGACTTGTATGATTTTATTCTTTTTAAATTCCTTGAGTAGCTCACGAACCCTGGTTAGGTAGGCGATTATCTTTTTGCTTTTGGCTTGATATTCAGTGATCACTTGGTTGACCAATAACTGCGAGTCGCTGTAGATTTTCAGTTTTTTTTGCTTCCATTACCTTATGGCTAATCGTAGACATACTAAGAGTGCCTCGTATTCGGCCTCATTGTTGGAGGCTTAAAAGCCATATCATAGCACGTACTCAATCTTAACTTAGTTGGGTGAGGTTCGGATAATCCCCGCTTTGCTTTCCTAGGCATCCAAGGATCCATCTACATAGAGGGTCCGTGTTTATGGTGTTGCGCTCTAGTCGATCCCCTTTATGGGCGGCTAATCTGTAGGGACAGTAAATTCTGTGATAAAGTCAGTGACGGCATGCCCTTTGACGGTTGTCTGAGGTTGATATATGATGTCAAATTTGCTGAGCTTAATCACCCACTTGGCGTGTTGGCCCGATGCCTTAGATTTTAGTAATACTTGGAAGAGGGGCTAATTAATCAGGACGATGATGGTATGTGCCTGGAAGTATGACCTGAGTCATCGGGATGATGTGACCAGGGCTAAGACCAGCTTCTCTATCTCTAAGTAGCGCGTTTCTACGTCGACCATGGCTCTGCTCACGTAGTAGACTAGTCGTTGGGCACCTCCATCCTCCTTGACTAGGGTCAGGCTAACAACTGTTGGAGAAACAACTAGGTACAACAATAGATTTTCCCCTTGCACAGGTTTCGAGAGCAGTGGAGGGGACCCTAAATAAGTCTGAGCTGTTAGAATGCCTGCTCGCATTGTTCTGTCCAGGTCAGCTTCTTAGTCCCCTTCATCTACTTAAAGAAGGGCAAGCACTTTTCTGTGGCTCGAGATACAAATCTATTCAGTTCTTCCACTCTACCCGTGAGGTGCTAGATCACTTTTGTTGAGTTGGGTGAGATCATTTCTACAAGAGCCCAAATTTTCTCTGGATTCACCTCAATCCCTCTCTAATGGACCATGAAACCTAGGAACTTACCCGAGCTAACACCAAAGGCACATTTTCTTGGGTTGACTTTCATATGGTATCTCCTTAGGATCCCGAACATCTCTCGAGTTCGTCACGTGGTCCTCATCTATGATACTCTTGATGAGCATGTCATTAATGTAGACTTCCATAGTTTTCTCGATCTACTTGACGAATATCTTGTTCACCAGTATTTTATACATTGCTCAGGTGTTTTTCAACCCAAAGGGCATGACTCGGTAGCAATACAGTCCCGTGTGTGTGATGACGGCAGTCTTCTGCTTGTCGTGCTCGTGCATGCCGATTTAGTTGTATCCTTAGTACGTGTCCATAAAATTGAGGAGTGCATACCTAACAGGTAACATCTACCAACTATTCAATCCTTGGTAGCAAAAAACTATCTTTTAAGCAGGCTTTATTCAGGTCAGTGTAGTGCACACAGACTCACTATATCTATTGGCTTTTTTCATCAGCACCACATTAGCTAGCCAGTCAAGGTAGTCTACTTCCTCAATGAAGCCATCCTAAAGGAGCTTACTGACCTCCTCGTTGATTGTTGTATATCTTTCCATATCAAATGATTGTATTTTCTATTGAACGGGCTTGTGGTCGGAATCTACGTTTAGTCGATGGACTGTGGCTCTCGAATCTTTCTCGGGCATGTCTTGATGAGACCAAATGAATCCATAGCGTGTTCTCTTAGCACGTCTACTATCTCTGCTCGGAGTTGGGGTTTGAACAGTGACCCGACCTAGACTGTCCGAGCTAGGTATCTTCGGAAAGTTGTGCTGAGATGAGGTCTTCCATAGGTATTCCTCCTTGGGGTCAAGGGAGGTGACCCGCATCGTATGTTGTTGTGCTCTTGCTCAAAGAGCTGTCAAATAACATGTTTTGGCCTCGTATTGATCGCCTCGAATTCTACTGACCTCATGCTTGGTCAGGAACTTCATGGCGAGGTGGTAGGTAAAGACTACGGCTTGCATGGCATTTAAGGATGATCTACCCACAATTATGTTATACACCGAAGGGCAATCTACCATGAGAAACCTACCATGATGGTGACTTGGTTGGAGCCCTCCCCCACTATCATTGATAGAAGGATGCTCCTTTTTTAGGTCACCTTCTCTCCTACGAAGCCAAGTCAAGGGGTCCGCACAGCCCCCGGTCTTGATCTCCCCGCCCCCATCTCGTCAAAAGTGGCTTTGAATACAATCTATGTCGAGCTGCCTATGTCGACCAACATCTGATGTACCTTGTGGTTGGCAATGGCCATGATGACCATAAGTGCGTCATCGTGGGGGTGTTAAATCCCCCTAGCGTCCTCCTTTATAAAGGTGATCGTGCATGAGTCTATCATGGGTTCTTTCCTAGGGCAGCCAGTGAGGTTTAGTGTATCGTCCTCGTTGGTGATTCTTACATTCTGAACATGATCTCGTTGTGCTCGGCTTGAATCATCGTCTGCAGCGAGTCCACCAAAGATGGTGCAAATTTCCCTAATCGGGTCATTGTCATTGTGCTCCTCGCCCTACTCTTACTTAGGACCTAGTCAGTCTTCTCTCTGCCTAGCAACAAATTCACGCATGCATCCTCTTTGAATAAGGGATTCGTTCTCTTCCTTGAGATCGAAGTGGTCGGCTATGTTATGGTGATGGTTGCTATAGAAGTGACAATATTTCATCTTATCTCTTTTCTCTGGATTAGCCCTCATCTTATTTGGCCACTTCAAGATCTTTTTCTCTTTAACCTCCATGACCACCTGGTTAGGTGTAGTGTTTAATGGAGTGTACTAGTGAAACCGGCTTTCGGGGACTCGATTGGCTCAGGAAGTGTTGCTCTGGTCATCATCTCTTCTTCTTTTAGAGCTCGCACTAGATCCCTCCTTATTCTCCTTCCCCTTTCAGTCTCTTGTCGAGCTACCCTCACCCTGGATGTCTTTGCGGTCGCCGAACAATTCCTCGGCATTAAAGTATTTCTAGGTCAGTTGATTTTCTCGCCTGAGCCCAACCATCATTACTATAAGGGCTACTTTGATGGAATAACCATCTACCTAGGCGGCCTAGGCATTAAATTGGATGATGTAGTCTTTCAATAGCCCATTCTCCTTCTAGGTTACCGTGAGGAGGTGGGTTGCTAGCTTCCTTATATCCTTGCCCTCGATAAATTGGGTAGCAAAGGCAATACTGAACTAAGTGAACAAGCTAATGGATTTCATTTTTAAATTTTTGTACCACTTTCAAGCTGCTCCGATCAATTTCAAGGAGAATGCCCTAAACATCACAAGTCCAAAAGCGTCATGAACTTCCATCCATACTTTGAATGATTCAAGGTGCTCGGTCGGGTCTCCTAAACCTGAATTGGTCGATATCTAGGGCATCTAGATTCTAGGTGGAAGGTGGGCTTGCATGATGTCATTTGTAAATGGCGGCGCAGTCTGTTCGAGGAAGGCGTCTACATATGTTGGGGCTTTTTCTTGGCAAGCCTATTGGATATTATCGAGCTAGTCTCAGATCTCTCTAATTTCTACCCCCAAGGAACCTCTTTTTCTACCATAACTTCTGGGCCTTACCTCGAGCTTGTTGCCTCTGGTCCACGGTATGGTGTAGGTCTAACATTGAGCTCGATAGTTGTTGGGGTTCGCACTAAGGGGATAAGGCTTCCGCCAGCTCGGCCCGACCCTTAATGCAGCTTGGGGCATGATTGCATTGGGCGAGACTACTTAGTCGCCGCTTCCACCTCCTCGTATTGATTGGGTGGGGGCACCTGTTGCCTTTCTAACAACCTCTTGATATGATCTACATTGTCGATCATCGCTCCCAAATGGTTCTCGAGGGAGATGAGCTGACTAGCTCGGTTTTGAAACTTCTGCACCACTGCTTGTGAGGGTAGTTAGGATTGGGGCATTGACTGTGAGGTCTAAGCCTCACCGGACTTAGCCTGGCGGTTGGATATGGCAGCAACAAGAGCTCTTCCCTTTCTTTTAGCCATCGGAGAAAGAACAGGTGGTGGCTTAAGCTAGAGATGGTGAGAACTTGGATTTATTGTCATTCCCACATACGACGCCAATACGTTGTCACTAGAGTTTCACCAAACAAATGTAGTTGATCGTGAATGTATGAGCACTGATGGATCTACAAAGATCAGAGAGACGTGGACAATGGGGGGTGCCGGTAACTGGATGTGGACCCTCTGATGCCTAAGTTAGGCTGATATACTTAGATTTTGGATTAGACTATGGGTTTGGAGCATACCTCTTCTCATTTGGGGTAGTTGTAATTATAGGGGACTTGGACGGTTTAGAAACTATCATGTATTAATGGGATACGCTGGAGAGTCGCTATTTGGGTAGGAAACTGCTCCCAAAAGTGTTACCGAGTCTGCCTCTACTGACATGATCTTCGGCCAAGATTAGGTCGGGTTCTCTTTTTCTGGATTTGAGGCATAATAATCCCCTCTAGGTTACTTGCATCGTCTTGGCAGTGGTTGGTTGGGTCAGCTTGGAAGGCAGGGAAAGCTCGGATCTTGAGCTCCTTGTCTTACGGGTCATTCGCCTGTGTTGTAGACGTTCTTGGTGAGATGAATCTTTCCCCACCAAGCTCTGTCCTTGGACAACTCAACTCAGGGGCTTGTCCCTTCATCAAGAGAGTTGCTCATTCTGCCTCTAATCCCTGTGCTCTGAACAACTTAGCTCGGAAACCTATCCTAGGCCTTCGACCACCTCAGTTTGGACTCTCTTGTAGCTAGTCAATTGTTCTTTTCCGTGTGAGGGACCAGTTCAGTTTTCCCATAACAACACCTATTTTGAAACAGCTGGACTTTAAGAAAATATAAAGTGGTTTATGATTCTTCTCACGCTAGGATTACAACAGTTCTTAGTCAAGAAGAAAGACAAGTAGATTTCATCAGTGATAGAAAGAATAAATCTCGGCAAAACTACTTGACCTATGATCTGAAATATTCAGTTTGAGAGTTCATTTAGTCATCCCCATTAAAGAGAGCCATGGCAAATGAGCGGTCACTGTGAAAAGTCCAAATCCAACTGCTAGAGCCCCAATATCTATATTAAGGGCCATTTGGGAGCGTAAATAGATGTGAATAGGTGGTAATTGATGCATTTTGGGAGAAATGTTTTTGGTATTTATAAGAATCAAATACACCAAGGACTTCTTGGTTTTATTTATTTATTTATTATTAATTACATTAAAGCCATAGGATTTCATTTCACATGAATTTCGATTATCATGGATTTTCAAGTCATAGTCATCTCTCTCACTACCCATCTTTCAATTGCAAGCTATCAAACACAATTTAATGATTTTGACTACTGAATTCCAATAAATTCGAACCATAGGCTAACAAATGCAACTATTAATTTAAGTCACATGAATCCCTTGATAATTGCCAATCCATATAAAGCATAGGCTACCAAACGAACATCTGTTGTAATGCACCATTGTGCATTCGAGCAAACCTCCTGCTGTATAATCATGTTTAGAGATTAGCCAAGTCCACACGCGTGTAGAGCTCTATAGTCGTGCTCATCTACAAGCAAGCCCACGTGCGAATATGCTACACATGTGCAAGATCTGATGTTTCCATCAGGTGGACCACACCTTTTCTGGCTTAAGAGTCAGGATGTTTCACTGTTTTCGGTGGGCCAGAGTGTACAAAAAATTGGACCGCCAGAAAAGGAAATTTGTCCTGGCTGTTTGTTCGTGGAGGGGAGTTATTTGATACTCGGTTTGCCTATGATGCTCGATACGCAGGCACTTAGAAATGGCACACGTGTCATGTATTAATTCAAATTAAACAATTGGGTATTTTTCATTTTTAACCATCCAATAAATGTCCACCAACCAATCTGATAATTCAATAATCAACTAAGCACAAATTTTTGTTCATGTCACATCTAAAAACTGGTAAACGAAATTTGGACGGTTTACTTTGAATTACTTCCATGAAACTTATAAAATTTAATTTGTAAGTGCAGCGTATCATCCATCACACTTTGGCAGAGTATCAAGTTCTTCTCTTTGTACACTGTCGAATACGTGAGTAGCCGAACGGCCTGATTCATGGACGTGGAATGCCCAGGGGCACTGGAAATTCCTGTAGTGGGAAGCTATGTGGAACTCACATGCATGCCCATGTCAAATCCACTCCGTCCATCAGTTTTTCAATACCACAATAGTATAGGAATTTAAAAATCAGGCAAATTCAAAGCTCAAGTGAGCCACATGAAATGAAACAGTGGGAACGAAAACTTCCACTGTTGAAGCCTTTCTGAAGCTGACCATAATGTTTATATGCCATCCAAACCGTTCATAGGGTTATTACTGATCATTTAAATTGTAGGCACAAATATTGTCCCTGATACAAAAATTCTGTCGTCCCCACAAAGTTTCCAGTGGCAGCCGTTCAAAACCAGCTGTTTCGTCTGGTATGGCCCACATGAGCTTTGGATCTTCCTGATTTTTTAGATTCCTGCCCTATCGTGGTATTGCAAAACTGATGGATGGAGTGGATTGGTCACAAGCGTATCTGTGGACAGACTTCAGGAACTTCCTGTACCTGGGGTCACAGATTCAGTGTTCAAGGTCTAACGTCTAAACAGTGTGGAAAACCTGTGGAAAAGCTCGGATCTCACACGCTTGCCATTTGAAAAGCATGCTTGGTCAAGACTCGCGCGTGTGGGCTTGACAGATCTCTCATGCGAATACCAGCATCTTAAAATATGTATTATATTGCAAAATGAACGGTCACGATTAGCGTTGCCTGGAAGACTTGGTGGGCATTGTTATAGATGGTCTATATATCACTGGGAAAAATCTCGTCCATTGGATGGATTGTGTGGTTGCTATCCTGAAAATTGGTAGTTTAGCGAAGGGTCCACAATCAATGAGAAATATCAACTGTCCATGGGATTTTAGACAAGGGGGATATTTGCCATGATTCATGAAGGATGGGTCGAAAGGGACGTGTCTAGCTTCAACATTTTCATTGTGGAGGCTAGAAACCGTTGCTTAAGTTGTGGTGTCTCACACTCTTACACGTGGCATATTTTTACCTCCATCAAGACAGTCCAAACGGTGGGACCCCATGCGGATGTAGTAGAGTCCTAAATTCACAATGTATCAATTATCTTAACCATATGATTTGCCTGTTGAATTTGAACCGCTAATCATTTTATTTTTAGCCGTTGATTTGGTAGCTTCAAATTGGATGATTAGAATCGTTTGATCAATGTGAAACTCTAAGCTGTGCCCCACCAACATTTATCCGTACAATTTAAGACAGTCTGGATAGACATGGATGTACGGTATATATGCAACAGCCGGTGGATGAGACATCCAAACTTTAGAAAATGGTGGCAAACAACCACAATTATCAAGTCACCTAATAAGGTGTCTGTCGGTGCCATTATACGTACTTTGGCATTTAAAAATAAAAAATAAAATAAATAAATAAATAATTTTTTAAAAAAAGGATATAAAATCACGAATCCAGATGCAAATCAAAATACAATTAAGATTGGTTCGAAAATTAAAAGAGAAAAAAAGGCAGACACTAACAACTAAGGATGGCTTGATAGAGACACTGCATAAGTGAAGATGGTTTCCATCTTAGCTTCAAAGAAACACAACCACGATGAAAGATTGTTTTAGCTTAGAAGCAAACACATCAACCTCTATAAACCCGTGGAATTAAAACAAAGAAAATGGAAGTATTTTTTTTTCCAGCTGTGCTATGGCAGCTCGCTTGACGAGCCTTTATCATCTGACTGTCATTGCAAGTGTCAACGTTTCTATAATGGTTAAGATCTTATCCATTAATAGAGTGGACCAATACGAATGGGTTCCGGCTAAATTGAAGGGCAGATGTGTAAGCTCTTTGGAACCGATGATTACATCCTCTTGATGGACCTTTTTGACATGGCACTTTTCATAAATAAATCAATCACGATATCAATGGATAGAATACTTTTAACTTGAGAAGTTGAAAAGTTGAGCCCACGTACGATTGTAACTTATTTTATTGAATCTAGTGTCATTTGAGCACATTGCTAATTAAGTGCATTCTTCTTGTATCAGTATGAATGTGCAGATACATAGACATGTTGTTTATATAATAAACTCAACTGAAAACTTCTATCCTAACATTGTTTTGCTAGACTTGTAGATTTTCAATAAATTGAGTCAAGGATTCCCTTTGTGATAATTTTAGATTTCACTGTTCATAAAAATTGTATACTTGAATGGAAAGCCATGTATATTTACTGTGAGGATGAAGCTTGATCTTCCATCCCTTATTCCCTTCTAGAGACCTAAGATGGGAGGAGAGGTTTTTTATTATACGTGTAGATGAGGAAATTGTTGGCTCCCAGTTTGTTTTGGTAACGTGTGATGTGTGCGATGTGTGCGGGCACACCAGAACTGATTGTGCGGCTCGATTCAAACCAAAAAACTTGACCCCAGCACTAAGATAAGCAGATATGTCGAGTACGATCGTATATCACTGAGACCTGAGAAGATCGGTCACCTATTCAACCACTCACAAGATAGTTATAAAATAATCAGGTGATTATCGCAGAGTGAGGTTCTTCCTCCGAAGATAGGTTGCACATTGCCTTCCGTACAAAAGGACTTTTGTATGCTGAAACAATCAAACAAAAAAAAAAAACTTACCATTAATCATATGCAGTGTTGTCATGTGCGACCACGCATTCGCATATGCATACACTAGAGTGGAAATTGCATATGCGACAATGGCATATGCGATTTTTGCACATATGCAATCACATATGCCACTCTTGCAACAATATGCGATAGAATACGCGACACATGCGATCGCATACAACATATGGGATCGTGTATTGGCCAACAATCAGAAATCTAACCGTTTGATTTTTTATTTTTTATTTGAAAATTCAGTCTTTATACATAGATAGCCAAATCCCCAGATCATCTAGACTATCCGGTACTGAATGTGGGACCCAGATCATCAAATCCCCAATTCTAAGACCTTATACATAGATAGCCTAGCCTATACCAAAACTCGTTTAACCAAACCCTATATTCTCGTGTAACTCATTGAGCCTATCCGGCCTATTCTATAGACACTGCATATAGAGAGTCGTGCCTAACCTCATGTCGGAACCTTAGGTTAACCCAATCGAACTATTCTCGAACATCTATTTTAGTGGAGGGCCCCATGGAGAGTGGAATTCGAGCTTAGTCTGTTTAAACATTTGGCTTATCAGTCTGACTGATCTGAGTAGCCTAGGAAACCTGAGAATCCATGCTTGGTTAGTCTGACCGATAGTTTTATTGGTTCTTGCCGGTTTAACCGATATCCCCAGTGGTCTTACCATTGGGCTCGATTTCTATTTTGTCAAATGCCCTAGTAAGTTGTCCACCCGAACCCTTGGTGTTATAAAAGTCATTAATTTCGACCTCCATTTTATTTTTCTCATTTCTCAACCATGGGAGAGAGAGTAAGAGAGAGAGAGAGAGAGAGAGAGAGAGAGAGAGAGAGAGAGAAGGTGATCTCAAAGCTCATTCCGTCGGTTGACTTCTGCATCCAGGTGATCTCCATCATTGTAGGCGGCTCTGGTCTCTTCTATCATAGAAATCCTCGTGTCCAAGCCATATAAACCTTGTCCCAGCCTAGCCCAAAAGTGGGCCTTCTAGCCCTTGCATGTAAGTTTTCCCCCTTGTCCTCATCTATTCGACAATTATTACTATGGATTCCTCACTGATTCCTTAGATTTTCTAAAATCCTAAGTCTAAGACTCACACATGTCTGATTCCATGTTTTTTGGTTGTCTCGAGGTACAAACCAACCACATACGTGTGCCGCACAATGGCATAGTGGTGTCCGATCGTCCAATTAAGGCCCGATGTTGACATTCGCATCATTATAGCTAGTTGATTTAGGTAATCTAGTAAAATGACTACCCTAATGGTCCTAATTTGGATTAATTCTGGTTCTAACTGCAAACTATGTTGATAGGATTAAGTTTTTCCTAATTTCCCTAGGCCCACAATCATAAAACCCATCGCTGTCGTGAGTCGCCCACGTCGAAGCGTTCATAGCCTAAAAACCCTAATAGCAATCAGGTACAGATATACCCTTTAAGATTTTCTAACATTGTAACTTGGTATCTATCTAGTAATTGTATATATAGTGGTTCCTTCTCGTGATGCATGATGTGTTGATATATACGTAGAATAATGTGTAGGTCACTTGAATAATGCTAACATGCTTGAACGTTGGGTGTATCACTGCGTTATTCATGTATAAGTTGCTCGGATGCTGAAATGGTTGTCTTATGCTGTGTTGAGTAGATGTATCCATCATTTATAAGGGCTTCGCATGTAAGTTAGCCATTGCATTATAAATTACTCTATGAAAACATGCCCTAATACTCATGGCCTAATCCTATGGAAGTAAAATGAACTTTTGGACACATCATGTTTCATGATTGGGCCATTTTATGGCTCGCCTAAGGAAAATCCTTTTTTGTTATTGTGTGTCCCTGGCTAGACTCTTAAATAAGGAAATCGGCTCTGAAGGGAATACACCTTTCTAGTTTCTTGATATCATTTCATATTCTACATATCATTACATTCTCTTATTTATTATATTCAATCTCTTATTATTCATTTTCTATATATCGAAATTAAATTCCAAGTCAAGAGACTCAAAATATTTATTTATTTTAGTTTGTTACAACTTACAACTTACAACTTATAAGAAGATCCATAAGATTCAACTTTCAAGAATCAAGAAGTTTGTTACAACTTACAACTTACAAGTTACAACTCAAAATATTTATTTATTTTAGTTTGTTCCCCATTGCATTTTTCTCTATTTACACTTATGCCTAACAGGTGTGGATGTTCAAGGCTCCCTCTTTCCTATCTCCTTTGGGATAAATATATATTTATAAGTAGTCTAGGTTTCAAAGGGAACACTAGTTACGGTGTACCTCACCTTTATGGGCTCGATATTCCCTACACTATCAAAAGTCTATGCAGATGCCATATTCATACACCTAAATTAACTTAATCCCTCTACTATCCGATGGTATCCATTATTGAACATAATCTTGTTCCAATTTAAGAGTTGAAGCAATGATGTTTAAAAATCCATCAAGCACTATAAAACATTTTCAATGGTTAAAATAAAATATAAATGGTTAAAAACCTCTAATTAAGCATTTGAAACCACATAAGTACCATGCCCGAATAGAAATCCTCTTAATGGATAATTTGGTCAGTAAGAACTAAGCATAAATGAGTTCCCCTTAGTAACCAATGGATCCCCATGTTGAAATAAATGGACCATGACTACATCCTTGATGTATCTACCCAACCATATCCATATGACAACTACTAATGTAACCTGGCAAAGTGAGCCAAAGCACACAATACAAGGACCTCATACTCCCCACACTTTCTCAAGTCTAAGGATTAATCAAAGCTAATGCATGACCAGGTCAATCTGATCTTGAAATGATGTTTCTCAATACCTCTAATTTGATAAAATCCTCCCATATAAGTTCTCCGCTAGGCCTAAACACAAGAACCTATATTTTGTGAAAATTCACATTCCTATGTAGAGTAAGGCCATAACATAGATATCTTGATAGCGAACACCTTCCATCCCAACTTGTCACTAGGTCCCTTACAAAAGATGACCAATTAATCTTTCACGGATTGCCTAATCTTACCTCTATGGTCATGAAATTTATGATGTTGATATCAATAAAACACAATTTTTTGTTAGCTACTAGTTGTTGTGTTCAAACTCACTTTCTTTATGGCAACTAGAGGAATCTCTTTATAACCCATAAAATATAGTTGTTTTTTTCCCTCACATTAATTATAGCATGCATGATAAAAACTAAAGGAAAATATTCCTTCTTTTCCTCATCATTAACAACATCAATTCCTTTCTTTTTGGTGGCCCACTAAGTAGACAGCTCTTGTGACATCTGGCCCTCCAATACTCGAGTATTTAACATCCTTGGTTGTCACTATTAGATATTTTTAATTTAGTATGCACTCACTTGAGCATATGCACGTGCGTAGGATGAGAAACCTAGGGAATTGGCAGAACCTTTACCTTTGGGAATGATGTCTGTAGTTGACCCGGTGAACTCGAATGACTAGGAAACCCCAAGTGAACTCAAACCTTAATAGCTCTCAAGTGAGCCAGTCATGTTCCGTAACAATCAACTAGACTATCCAGTACTGAATGCGGGACCCGGATCATCAGATCCCCGATTCTAAGACCTTATACATAGATAGCCTAGCCTATACCAAAACTCGTTTAACAGAACCCTACATTCTCGTGTAACCCGCCAAGCCTATCCGGCCTATTCCGTAGACACTGCATATAGAGAGTCGTGCCTAACCTCATGCCGGAAGCTTAGGTCAACCTCGGAACCCAATCGAACTATTCTCGAACATCTAGTTTAGTGGAGAGCCCCATGGAGAGTGGAATTCGGGCTCAGTCTGTTTAAACATTTGGCTTTTCAGTCTGACTGATCTGAGTAGCCTAGGAAACCTGAGAATCCATGCTTGGTCAGTCCGACCGATATTTTATTGGTTCATGCTGGTTTGACCGATATCCCCAGCAGTCTTACCATTGGGCTCGATTCCTATTTTGTCAAATGCCCTAGTAAGTTGTCCACCCGAACCCTTGGTGTTATAAAAGCCAATAATTTTGACCTCCATTTTATTTTTCTCATTTCTCAACCATGGGAGAGAGAGTAGGAGAGAGAGAGAGAGAGAGAGAGAGAGAGAGAGAGAGAGAAGGTGATCTCATAGCTCATTCCGTCAGTTGAATTCCGCATCCAGGTGATCTCCATCATTGTAGGTGGCTCTAGTCTCTTTTGTCATAGAAATCCTCCTGTCTATGTCATATAAACCTTGTCCAAGCCTAGCCCAAAAGCGAGCCTTCTAGCCCTTACATGTAAGTTTTTCCCCTTGTCCTCGTCTATTCAACAATTATTACTATGGATTCCTCGCTAATTCCTTAGATTTTCTGAAATCCTAACTCTAAGACTCACACATGTCTGATTCCACGTTTTTTGGCTGTCCCGAGGTACAAACCAACCACATGCGTGTGCCGCACAATGGCATGGTGGTGTCCGATCGTCCGATTAAGGCCCGATGTTGAAATTCGCATCATTATAGCTAGTTGATTTAGGTAATCTAGTAAAATGACTGCCCTAATGGTCCTAATTTGGGTTAATTCTGGTTCTAACTGCAGACTATGTTGATAGGGTTAAGTTTTTCGCAATTTCCTTGGGCCCACAACCGTAAAACCCATCGATGTCGTGAGTCGCCCACGTCGAAGCATTCGTAGCCTAAAAACCCTAATAGAAATCAGGTACAGATATACCCTTTAAGATTTTCTGGCAATGTAAATTGGTATCTATCTAGTAATTTTATATATAGTAGTTCTTTCTTGTGATGCACGATGTGTTGATTATATACGTAGAATAATGTGTAGGTCACTTAAATAATGCTAACATACTTGAACGTTGGGTGTATCACTGCATTATTCATGTATAAGTTGCTTGGATGCTAAAATGATTGTCTTATGCTGTGTTGAGTAGATGTATCCATCATTTATAAGGGCTTCGCATGTAAGTTAGCCATTGCATTATAAACTACTCTATGAAAACATGCCCTAAGACTCATGGCCTAATCCTATGGAAGTAAAACGAACTTTCGGACACGTCATGTTTCATGATTGGGCCATTTTATGGCTCGCCTAAGGAAAACCCTTTTTTATTATTGTGTGTCCATGGCTAGACTTTTAAATAAGGAAATTGGCTCTTAAGGGAATACACCCTCTAGTAACAATTAGAATGAGCCACTAGTTTTGGGGGACAATTGTGACTTATGCTATCGTAGTTGCGATCACTATAGGTATCTATAGGGGTTATGCACGATTGTAGGTAGACTCACATGATTTATATTATTAATCATAAATAGGAACATCGTCGGTTAGAAATGCATATCTTGAGGGCATGAAGATTTTACCATGTGCCTAACAGTATGGATATACCATCAATGTACTTTACTGGCTAGTTAGCTCATTATGGGGATTTTTGGTTTAAATACCCCATACTATGACGTGATTGTGGCATAAGCCTGTACAGACCAGATTTAAAGAATTGTAACCCCAAATCCACCTTTTCATTATTTAGAGGATGAAAACGCCCATTTTCCACAACTAAGCCTCGTATGGTGGGCTCTTGTATCAAAAAGTGAAAGGTCATTTTTAAAAGGATGTGGGTCCCACCTAAAGCTAAAATTTGGCCCACCCTTTGACCGATATGATTCGTTCATTTTAATCAAACAATCATGAACCGATGGAATGGTTTTTCTAGATATATGTTTAAAGCTCTTTGTGGCCCACAACTACAATAATTTGTGCATTAATTCTTAACTTTTTTTTCTTCTATGCAGTCCATCTGTGATGAGTTTTGCCCCCAAACTTGGGCCGACTAAATAAAATTAAAACCCCATACATGTGGACACAAACTTAGGCCAACTATATAAAATTAAAACCCCGTACATGTGGACAGGATGGATTTACTTCTAGACAACCCAATGGGCCCTACATAAGGTGTAGATGGATTCAAAACATGGGGCCCTTCCGCACGAGGGCCATTTGGCTGCTTCTTCCTTGTTTTTTTTTAGGAGGGGAGGATGGTGTTTTTTGCTTCTTTCCTTCTTCCTTCTTCTTTTCTTAACTTCCTTTATAGTTATTTTTTAGGTTTAAAAAAAAATTTGTATAAATGGTGGGAGTTTGTAAAAGGGAATAAGGTGTGGAAGAATATTGTAATTGATGAATTTTTATAATAGAAGAATGATTCAATGCATGCATTTTATAATGAAAGCATGTTGTAATGGATGAATGTGATGAATGTTAAAATGAATGACTATTGTAATAGATGAAGTTTTGTAATGGAAGAATGCTGAGATAGAAGTATGTTGTATGGTGGATCGTCAAGATTTACTGTGGATCACCCATATTTACTTTAGATCATTGATATTCAATTTAAGTTAGTGATGTTCACTGTGTACCACTGATATTAAGAGTAGACCGTTAATATTCATTGTGGACCACTAAAATTAAGAGTGGACAACTAATATTCATTGTGGACCGTTGATATTTCTACTATGAATAGCCGATGCTACTAAAATGGTCATAACTCTCTCATTACATGTCTGATTTAGGTGATCTTATTCTCATTGGAGAGATAATTTGATGAGCTTTCAAATGGCTTTGGAACCAACTCATTTAGATACCGTTTGATTGCCCAAAAGCGATCCCAAAGTTTATCAACATTACTGTGGATCGTTGATATTTACTATAAGTCATCGAACTAACGAAAACGATCATAACTACCTCGTTACATGTCCAATTTGGGTGACCTTATGCTTCTTTGAAAGGTAATTCGATAAACTTTCAAATGGATTTAAAATCATCTCATTTGGACATCATTTTACTATGTAAAAGTGGGCCTCTGTAAATATCAGTTATTCATAGTGGATGATGAACCTTGGGCTCACTTTTGGGCAATCAAATGGCGTCCAAATCAGATGATTCCAAAATCACTTGAAATTTCATCAAATTAAATTTTCAATGAGTACAAGATTACCCAAATTAGACATATAACGAGGGAGTTATAGCTATTTTCGTTAGATTGATGGTTCATAGTGAATATCAGCGATTCACGATGAATGATGAACTTTGGGCCCAATTTTGGACATTCAAATGGTGTCCAAATGATATGATTTTAAATTCATTTGAAAGTTCATCCAATTACATTTCCAACGAGTATAAAATTATCCAAATCGAACATGTAACAAGAGAATTATTGCTATTTTTGTTAGATTGATGGCCTATAGTGAATATCAATGATCCACACTGATCTTAATGAAATTTGAGCCCACTTTTGGGCAATCAAATGGTGTCAAAATGAGATGATTTTAAAGGTATTTGAAAGTTTATCAAATTACCTTTCCAATAAGTATAAGATCACCCAAATCCACAGTGGAAATATAAGTGGTCCACTATGAATATTAACAACTCACTCTTAATATCAACGGTTCATAATGAATATTGATGATCTACACTGAATATCAACGATCCATAGTGAAAATATTGGCGACTCACAGTGAATATGGGTGATCCACAGTAAATATTGATGATTCACCATGCAACATTTATCAATTACAACATACTTCCATCTTAGCATTCTTCCATTACAATAGTCATCTATGACAACATTCATTCATTCTAATATTCATCACATTCATACATTACAACATTCTTCTCTTACAAAATTCATGCATTACAAAATTCATTCATTACAACATCTTTTTATTATAAAAATTCATCTATTAAAGTAATCTTCCACACCATATTCCCTTTCACAAACTCTCATCATTCATACCAAATTAAAATAAAATAAAATAAAATAAACCTAAAAAATAACTTAAAGGAAACCAAGGAAGAAGGAAAAAAGGAAATGAGCCAAAAAAAAACACCATCCTTACCTCCCTTGAAAAAAACCAAAGAATGAAAAAGGAAACGACCAAATAACCCTCATGTGGAAGGGCCCCACATTTTAAACCCATTTACATCTTATATGGAGCCCACTGGACCCATCCACATGTATGAGATTTTAATTTCATGTTATCGGCCCAAGTTTGAGGGCAAAACTCATCATAAATGGACCACATAGGAGAAAACATTTCAGAATCAATGCATAACATTATTGTAGTTATGGGCCACAGAGAACTTCAAACATAAAACTAGAAAAACCCTTATGTTGATTTATGGTTGTTCAATTAAAAGGAATGGATCAGATTGGCCAAGGGTAGGATGAATTCAATTTTGGGCAGGGCCTACGTCTCTTTTTAAAATGACATTTTACTTTCCAAGCCGAGAGCCTACCGTATGAGGCACAGTTGTAGCAGATGGGCATTTTTATCATCCAGAAAATGAAAAAGTGGATTCAGGGCTATAATTCCTTAAATATGGTTCGTACGAGCTTTACCACAACCATGTCATAGTACGGAGCCATCTGGACCAAAACCCTACTATGGGTGTTGCATGTCAGCTAGACACGCATCTCTGACTTGGATTAGTACAAACTGGTTTGGCGATAGACTAGGCCTCTTTCAATTGTAGATATACATTCTAAAGCATAAAGATTTTACCAGGTGTCTAACAGTATGAGTGTACAATTGTTGTACTTCATTGGCTAGTTAACTTACTATGGGTGTCGCATATCGAGAATTGTGCCTCCACAACTTATATAGCTAAATAGGCCAAATTGTTGTGAACATGTTGTCGTGAGCAAAACATATTTGATTGAAGATACGCATCCGAGGCATGAAACCACTCTAAGTGCTTAATTAAATGACTTGCACTTTTAGGCATTTTACCAATTGATAGTATACTATGGGTATCCATTTTCTATTGAGGACTTTACCGAGTGACTAATAATGCGAGTGTGCATTCTCATACTTTTACCAACCGATTAGCCATAAGGGGCCACTCACATGTCGGCCCGATGCTTATTCTTAATCCTAGAGTCTAATTCATGTGGTGTATGTTTGATATGAACTTAATTCTTGTGGATATTTATTGTGTTGACTCACTTGCATCTCTTAATTGTGTGCATCAATAACATATAAAACTCGCACGTGAGCATGATTGTTTTGTTGTGTTGTAATACTTGGTTATTATGCTATAGGGATAATCTTGGGGGTACTTCACTATGTAGGCCTATGACACCTTTTATTTGACATATATAAGTGACTTAGGAGTAGGATGTAACGTCGAAAGAGCACAAATGAGAGCGTAGGGTTGTGTTGAGAGTCGTGAAGCTCTCTTCCTTCTTCTTCTTCTTCTTCTTCTTCTTTTTTAATTTTTTTTTAGGTCTTATGCCCTCTACATTTTGGACACTCTATTGTATATCCCCGATTATGGGATTTAACTTATATACTTGTTGGATTGTATTTTATAATTTTTTGATTTTGGTTATAATTATACTCGTCTTTTTATTAGCATTACAACGATTAATTGTGACTCTTATTGTGAATTTCGAGCCAAGTGCTAAACTGATTATCCAAACGCATGTGCATTTCCACCTCATGCATGGCTCGTGTTTAAGCTAAAACCCACAAACTCAAAAGTAGGGTTGTTGTACTCAAATAGCAGGTTCTGGGGCATTATAGCTCTCCTGCTTCCCTCTCTGATGATAGCCTTATAGTGTGATTTGGAGAGGATTCTCTGACTTACCCTTTATTAGAGATAAATCAAGGAGTGTGCCTTCTTCATAGAAGGATGATCGTCATTAGACATACATTAATCAAAGATCACAAGTAATATCCTAAATATTGAAAATTCTATTTTCATCTAAATGGGAAATAGATCTAAACATTCCAAATCTAAAAAGTTTTCAATTTCACTTTTGCCTTTCAAATGTACCAACAACACCTCATTTGGGCCAAAAACCAGAACATGCATGAGTCTCTTGTAGATGAAGCTTGTTGATGCAGTTTTATGTTTCACCCTTGCCAGACCACTGGACGGTCGAATACATGCACACAAAGAAGACAGAGGATGCCCTGACTGTAGTAGGGGGACTCTCTGATACATAAGTTAAAACTAGGAAAGTTGAGTCCAGTTGATCGAGTTTAGGCTGCATCGGTTGTACTTACCTTTCACCATCAGAGTGGCTCATATTTATAGCCTTCCAGAGTTAGTTATGTAGAGAGAGGTATTTCTCAATCATGGGCGCAATAGTCGTGTACATTTCTCAACCGTTACGCAAGATTTCAGGAGGGAAAGAAGTAGTCGAGATTCTAAATTATCTTGACAGAAGGTTGTGGCCGACATCGATGAGCCGAGGTTGACCATTCGAGCTGATCTATCGCGCTGATCCTTATGACTAACTTAAAAAGAGCATCCCTAGTCGGCCAAGTAGTTGTCTTGAATAGGTCGACTTGTATCCAGGCACCGAGCACAGAATTGGGGGCTTTCTTAGTATAGATTTTGTTTCCTCTTAACTTGTCATGCATGGTCGACCCCGAGCCGAGCAGTATGGTGTACAATTCCTGGGGAGTTGTGACTTGGCTTGGAAGTTCCTCGGAAGCAACCGATCAGAACTTACTCTTTCGTTCTATCGGGCGTTCGAGCCGATCAGCTGGATGGACATTGTTGGCCAAAAGCAGTACATCCACAGACCATAACATCAAACATCTACAGCAGCGAAGTCGACCAGCTTGCGGACGACGAAGCCGACCAGCTAGATGGACATTGTCGACCGGAAGGAGTCGATATGCTGCCCTTGACATCAGACATCCAAAGCAGCAAAGTTGACCAGTTCATTGAGAGTGATCAGGCCACCAAGACCGACTTACTTCTCTGGATATTATATATTGACGCTTCGTCCAATTCCAGACACGGCGGGGCTGGGGTCATCGTCGAGATCCCAGACCTGACTCACGTCTAGTATGCTCCATGGTTCGAATTTCACATGTCGAATAATGTTGCGAAATACGAAGCATTACTAGTGGGTCTCAAGTTAGCAGAAACAATGGGAGCTCGAACTCTCGATGTCTGCCATGACTCCTAGCTTGTCGTTAACCAGGTTACTGATGAATACCAGGCCAAAGAGAAAAGGATGATGGAATATTTGCAGAAGGCCCGCGAATTGATGGGAAAATTCCTCATATGTTGCGTTAACTTAATCCCCAGGTCGCAAAATTCTAAAGTCAATGCACTGTCAAAATAGGCCTCCACAACTGAGGACGATATCCCAAGGTCGATCCCGATCGAATTCTTGGCTGAACCAAGAATTAATGAGCCCGACCCGGAGACTGCTCCTCCGGTAAATGTGGTTCTAAGCTAGATGGACCCGATAATCGACCATCTTCGGGATGGCAGCAAATTACCCGAAGACCATCTTGGGGCACGTAGGCTCAAGTCTAGGTCTACTCGGTATAGGATGGTTGGAGATATCCTGCAGAAGAAAGGGTTCTCTTTACCTTACCTCAGATGCCTCCGACCTGAGGAAGCTGACTAGGTGTTGAAGGAAATCTATGAAGGAATTTGTAGTAACCATTCTGGTAGGTGGGCCCTCGCCCACAAGATTCTTCGACAAGGGTACTTCTAGCCAACCATTCAAAAAGATGCCAAGCAATATATGCAATGGTGTGAGAAGTGTCAAAGGTTCGCGATAGTCCCTCACCAACCTCTCGAGAAGCTGACTCCCATGACTGAGCCCTAGCCATTCGCTTAGTGGGGAATTGACATCGTTGGCCCATTACCTATGGGCAAAGGACAGACCAAGTACGCGGTCATCATAGTTGATTACTTCACAAATGGGTAGAAGCCAAACCATTGGTCAAAATCATCAAGCAGAAAATCACCGACTTCGTCTAGAAAAATATCGTCTGTTGGTTTGGGATCCCCCATACCATCATCTCGGACAACGAAAAACTGTTCAACAATGAAAGATTCTGAGGCATGTGCGAGAAGTTCGGCATTCGCAACGTCTACTCGTCACCTCGGCATCCTCAAGCCAATGGATAGATAGAAGCGACCAACAAGATCATAAAAAATCATCTCAAGACCAGGCACAAAAAAGCTAAGGAAGTGTAGGCCGAAGAGCTCCCTTACGTGCTCTAGGCATACAGGACCACAGTACGAACGACTACTGGAGAAATCCCCTTTTCTCTAGCCTTCGGAACAGAAGACGTCGTCCCAATCGAAGTGGGGCTCCCTACAATGCGCGTTCGGTCCTACGATGAGTCTCAAAACGCCGAACAGTTGGCCACAAACCTTGACCTCCTCAAAAAGACAAGAGAACGAGCACAGCTTAGAGTCGTGGCTCGGCAACAGCAGGTCACCCGATACTACAGTTGCAGGGTGAAAGTACGAAGGTTCCGAACAGGTGGTCCTCAGCAAGACCTTCCAAAGCACCAAGGAGACCGGTTTGGGGATCCTAGGGCCAAACTGGGAAGGGCCCTACAGGATCATGGGTATGCCCTGGCTCGGTGCTTATCGGCTCAAAGACATGGAGGAACGACATCTGCCACACCAATGGAACGCCGAGCACTTGAAAATCTACCACCCATAGACCGTCTAGGTCATGAATTGGGATCGTGTTCTATATTCCTACTAAAATTGCAATAAAGTTTTTTGGGAATGAGGAACGTTTCATTCAACATACTGCCTACTTCTTTATCTACACAGGCTACCAAGGACCTCCCTTAATGCAAGGGAAAATTCCCCTCTTATCAATAGTTTAACTCTTAAAGAAGAGGTTAGGCTATTAACCATTCTTATGAATGGTCCAACCTTTAGAGATGAGGTTTGACCATCAATCACTTCCCCTACTTAACGTGATCAACCACAACGTGGGGGAGAAACACCCCCCCCGGTCTGCTCGACCCCTCATAAGGAGGTTAGTAATACCAGTATCTACCCTATAAAGATTCATTAACTCTGCCCAGCTAATGTTTTGGACCTACCATTATAAACTACGTGCAACCTCGACGATTAGATATGCAAACATCTCAAAACAAGACAAGCCAATAACAAAATTTCCTTTTTTCATTTCATAATATTAAAGATTCAAAATGGGGGGGGAGGGGGAGAATGAGGCTCATTTACCTTGAGAAGAAGGCTCGCTGACTTCGGCCTTAAGCTGCGCTGGCTCTCCTATCTTGGGCCCCGGCCGTGAATGCTCCTCGGTGACTTCGTCGCTGAGGAGGGCATCCAGATTCAGATCAGGGCATAACCCCTTCACATCCTCTATGTAACATTCATAGCCGCAAGTGTAGACCACCTCTACTTCGTCGGCCCTTTCCTTTAAAGATTTATACTCCTCTACAGCAACAAGCTTGATCACAGGGATAGCCGCCTCAACCTCAGACAGCCGAGCAGTCATGGCCGCCTCGACCTCAGCCAACTTGGCTGCTGAAGCTGCCTCTATCTTCAACTTAGCAGTGTCGGCTTTCAGCCCAGCTGCATCAGCCTTGACAGAGGAAAGGTGTGCCCTTACCCTCTCCAGCCCAACCAAGGTCGAGTCACGGTGCAACTTCGTCCCTTCCAGCTCGATCAACACTAGGCCCTCCTTATGTCATGCCTTATTCAACTAGATCGCCAGAGCAGTCCGCTCCTCGCTAGACTATTCGAGAGCATTTTGCAAGGCCTCAACCTCAGCATTCTTCGTGAGAAGTATCACCTCCATTTGCTTGCACTCGTTCGTCACTTGCCTCATCTGCTAGAAAACGACTACGATTGCTAGAACGGATTGAAAACCAAAAAAGGTATGTTAACTAGACGAGAAACTAAAGTTAAAATAATATCAGTAAGAAGATATACCTTGTAGCAGAAAGAAGCCACGCTCATCAAAACTACATGCGGATGTGTGTTGACTAGCTCGGCGATCTGGTCTTCCGGAGCATGTCTGGCCGCCCAGTTGACCAAGCCAAACATGTGCTACCCAGGATGGCGAGAGACCGGCGTCCCCTCCTTGACGCCCCGAAGACTCGAGGTGCCACCCTCCTCTGCATGGGCTGGTACCACAAAGGAATCGGCTTCCTCAGCTACTTGGGACTCCGCCTCCATGGCCATTTGAGCCTCATCCCCTTCGGCTGTGTGAGCCTCGAGCCCTCGGGGAGCCTCTACAAGGACCGGAGGAGCCTCCTCCAAATCCACCACCTCCACAGTAGTCGGTTGTGAAGAAGTAGCCTGGATGCAAGTTTCCCGTGTCCTCTTGCCAGACGCAGCCGAGACTGACAGTCCTACCGAGAACCCCCCAGCGTCAGCGATCACCTAGAAGGTTGGAGGAGGCACCTTCCTTTACACTTCTATCTTTCTCATGACCATCTCCTCGATGGGAGGAGGACATATTCTCTTGACCGGTCTCGGCGGCTCAGCTATATTTGCAAAATAGAACACTATTAGTG
Source organism: Magnolia sinica (assembly GCF_029962835.1). Classification (NCBI taxonomy): domain Eukaryota; kingdom Viridiplantae; phylum Streptophyta; class Magnoliopsida; order Magnoliales; family Magnoliaceae; genus Magnolia; species Magnolia sinica. The sequence continues at coordinate 49,454,121 of NC_080573.1, read as the reverse complement.
AAAGTCCCTCCAACCCAAGCAAACCTACAGTACACATCTTACCAGAAGGGGCAGTAAGGGCAAGGGCAGCAAAAGAAATGGGTCGATCGAGCCCGAATCGTAAAGGGAGTTTCGGGGTAATCAACGCCCCCCAGAAGCGGACTTCTTCGTTCTTCACCTTTGCCCTGTCCGCCTACCTATGCAGTGGATCAGATAGGTCAGGACGACTCTTCAAGAATACTGCAAAAGCAGAACGACCAGCATAAGTAGAGAATAATAAGACAAAACATGAGAGAATCTAAGTTAAACTCCTTAGCAATATCCGACCTAGTGTGGCAAACTTGTTTGGGAGTTGGGTGCACAGCCGGGGCAGCTCTGCAATAGGCACTTCCTACTCTCCTAATGCCCAAAATGATTTATTCATCCAGTCCTTGTTGAAGGACAGAAGACTAAAGATGAGAGCGTGACCTCTATTCGCCCACGCCAAGAAGTAGCACCAGCTCAGGTGTTTTGGATGACACTTGGGCTAGTACAAGTATACGGACTCCTCGGTCATTAGCTCATTGTTACCGAGTTGGAACCAGAGGATGTATGTCGCCAAAAGCACCCTCCACGCATTAGGGATGAGCTTACCCAAGGCTAACCCCAAACCGGAGGTCACCATTCGCACAAATTGGTGGAGCGGAAGTCAAAAGCCTACACTGGAGGGCGATGAGGAAGATGGCCACTTCCCCTTCATCGGGATCTCGGGGACCTCACTGAGCACGGGGGCTCGAAGCCCTACTAAGTCTGGAATCCATAACTCAGATCTGATTCTGGCCATATCAATCTCCCTCAACGACGACCCTCCAGAGCCTACATCAATAGGCCGCTCAATTGAGATTTGAGCAACTACCCTCTTAGAAAGGCCCGAAGCCATCCTCCAGCTGCGTCCCAAGGGCACTGGAGAAGATGGTTCAAACAGAACCCTGGATATGGAATCAAAGCTTCCCCGATCTGAATCGCCCTCGAAGGTGTAGATTTCACACCCTTATCCGACATATCAAACATGTTGAGCAGTGAAAAGGAAAAAATGAAAAAAAAGAGGCAAGAGGAAGGAGAAGAATGACCAGAGAAGGAGGAGAAAAAAAAAAAACTCACTCTGGAAATCACCTAGTCCACAAAGTCCAGAGTAGGGAGCCAACACCTCCAAGCAAAACAAACTTAGTTAAACACGTCACCAATACTAATCACTTCACGTTACCCGGATCCTATCAAACATTGACCTCTTAAGGGCATATTGTTGACCATATCGATGCAACCTAATACGGTCCTAGATATACATGGGGAGAATCAAATTAAGAAAACTTCGTTGATTAGAGCCACTTTGATAACTAATATAACTGATTCCATCCCGAATTGAAACTCAAGCATCAACATGTGATCCTGTCCTCAATGGACCAATCTAAAGGCTCCTTGATCCAGGCCAAAGCAAGGTCAATCTTAGTCATTAACCAAAATTTCATATCTTGCCCACAATGTATAGTCAGCTTTTATCCAATATGCATGGCTTGTCCCTAGGAAGGGAAAAAAAAAGTTAATAATAATACTGAACAGCTAGATTTTCCCGAGTTGGTGAACAGAAATTTGTCCGAATTCTATGGTTAAGATTAAAGCCGGAAGTATGGTTCGGAAAGCCCAGGTTCAGGCTAGATCAGGGCACCACATATTAACTGGATTTAGACTTTAACCGAACTAGATCTATATAACTAAATTGGTACTAATGGACTAACAAAACTGGCCTGAAATTGGAGTCCAAACCAGTCCACAATTTGATAAAAATTGGCCCAGATATAAAAGCCTAAACCAGAATGGATATCCGGCCCATGGCTAAAGCCCCGTAATACAGATTGACAGTGGAAATGGACCATAAATAGCAATTCGTCAACGGCGGATACCATCATTGATGGTCTAAAACATGAACTTAAAACAAATAGTCTGGCCCAATCCAAAAACTTGAATAGTCAAAGCTGACTAGGAATCGTAACTAATAATCTTAAATAGCCTCCTGGCAATACACACCATATCCGTGATTCCTAACTTCTGCTAGCACCACAGTCCAGGAGAAAGCAAGAAAGGAGTATTGTTGAAGTCACTCTACCAAAGCTTGTTATTGTCACCAATGGCCATCCTCCAACTAGTCATGATGGAGATCACCAAACAAAGGCACTCAATATTGTTGAATAAAACAACTATGCCAAACCCAGCTTCAATACCGGTCTAATCATACTGTTGATCTTTAATATCGGCCCAACAGGACTCTTCATCTCCAATTTCAGCCCAATCAAACCGTTGTTCTTCAACATTGGTCTCATTAAGACCAACCTTTGATTTTCAATCCCTCCTAAAAGTCACCTGTGCTTATTATCCTAACCATCTGATTGAGTATAGGGCTAGGAAAATGAATGGTGAATGTTTGATTATAACATAGGTTCAGTAAAAAAATAATAGAGGTGCAGCCTTTGATTTGTACTATACATAATGTGGGGTCCACCTTTAGCTGCCACTTCTGAGATGACGGGCTAGGAGAGAAAAGGGGAGCAATATTAGAAGAGTCATTGGTAGAATGACTTAAGGTTTATAAATATAATTAGGTTATCCCTATTTAAGAAAATAAGCATTATGCATGGTATATAATTTTAACTTATGATCACATTTGAGTGTTCCAAACATGAATCATGTGATAACAGATTATTTTTAAAATCTATAATGATGTTCATAATGACACATAAAATTATCAAAAAAAGGGTAATCACCATTGAATAGAACTTATCTACACCGCATAATGGCAATCATACAATAATGAGAAATTGTCACCTTTATTGATCAATATCTATCATCTAGCATGCAATTATAAAACATTCCAGACAATTTAACTGGTGTGGAACTGCTAATTGTCTGATCAACTTCAACATCAGCCGAAGAGTCATAACAGCACTCCACTAGCAACTAGCCATTGGCAACATCAAAAAGGAATGCCCCACTTGCAATGATCAATCCGTTTGATGGTACCACAAGAAAAACAGAAATTATATGTACAAAAAAGGTGGCATCCACATGGGTTGCAAGATGGGACCCTCATAAAATCAGTAAATCATACCCAAAAAGAAAACCATTCCAATTGTCCATGGAACCAAAAGCTCCAAGAGCTCAAACATTAGAATTACCTGCATGACCCCAAGCCAAACTCAGGCCATTATATGTTCAGTCCTCATTTCAGATCAACATATAGGAATAATCATAAAGGAAGCAGGACTTATAATACCACAAACAGTTTAACATCCTTGATACAACCCATAAAAATTGTTACTTGTTGCACATGAACAATAATCCCCAACTCATAGATCAATATTGCAGAGTTGGTGGTGAACGGAGCATCAAGCTCAAAATATACACAACTGGATCTAGTAAACCTACACATCTTCAAATCTAAACTCTCATTTTGCATCAAACAAGGGTTTGATCTCTGAACCCAATTTTTGACACGGCATCCAAATGGGGCCAAATAGAAGTGCATTAAACTTTCCGGTAAACACTGATTAACTGAGATTCACAGGCAGTAGTAAAATGAGATAAAAATCCAGTCACTTGATGAGATAGAACAGTCGACCAGAAAGCCTCCTTCATGAAGAATATAATGGCTATGATACCACATGTTATCAGGTGGTTTCAATTTCCCAAGACCTTTATGCATCTGAAACCATGGAATTTTAGTAAAATGAGATAAAAATCCAGTCACTTGATGAGATAGAACAGTCGACCAGAAAGCCTCCTTCATGAAGAATATAATGGCTATGATACCACATGTTATCAGGTGGTTTCAATTTCCCAAGACCTTTATGCATCTGAAACCATGGAATTTTTAAGCCAAATGTCTGCCTGTTTGAGCTGCCATTGTGGTACCTTGTTGAAGCTTCAAGAGATCTTGGTTCTTCCTTCATTACTCTCATTTACAGCACTCTAAGATTGGGAAAGATGGAAATGAGTTGATGACTAGGACTCTGTGAAATAAAAGTGGGAACGAAAAGTTCTAACCCGTTGTTACTCATAAAAGTATCACACCTCTCTCGGAGTGACACACTTAATAAAAGTATCACACCCCTCTCGAAGTGACACACTTAATAAAAGTATCACACCCCTCTCCAAGTGACACTTCATAAAAGTATCACACCTTGCAAGATTCCACACACAGGACAAGCGTGATGCACTGTAACTTGGCTATAATGTTAGAGAACACAAGTCCAAAAGAAATTGTACTACACTAGGAGAATATTAAAAGTTTGGGGAGTCGTCTCTCTGAGGAATAAATCCCAAATGAAGAGAGTGACTCATGTATATAGAACTAGGAACATTCTATATATAGCCTAGGTATGATACTTGGTGTTCGTCCAATATTTCAACATCTCTGTAAACCTTCTAAATTATCCTTCCCAGGTCTAGCCAAGCTGAAAAGATATATAGTATCTTCCAAAGATTTCTACACACCTCTGTGGTGGTCTAATCGTTCATGATATTTCAAAGAAGGCAGAAGTATTTAAGGAACTTCGAATTAATCAAACGAAATAAAATTTATGAAATAGAACAACAACAACAACAACAACAAAAAAAACAAAAAAAAATAGTGAAATAACTGACAATTGAGGGGATTGCCATCAATCAGATGGTTTTCGTTGGGACTCTACGAATAAATAAGGGATCAATCTTGCTATTGTTTGTACGTCTATTGAAAACCAGAGATTTTTTTTCCTACTTCTTTATTGTAGAAATATCAGTACTCAACTATTCTGAGGGATTTTGTATGCTATGTCGAAAACTTGCTCACTTTTCTGATTTGTATGTTACCAGTAGGTCAAGAAAGATTCCGACCACAACAGGAAGCAAGATCGGCCACCATTCTCATCACTTTTCTGATGGTTGCAGTTGATGTTTCTCACACAAGCTATTCCACAATGCTCGGCCCAAGGCTTGCACAGTAAGCTCTCAGTTTGTACAAGTGGGACCCATGGCATAGTAATGCAAACCATTGTTTGAACAGACTTGCCACGGATTGCCGATGCCCGAAAGATCCCCCAGACCGAAACATCATAGCCAGAGAAGTGTAACCTTTTTTCTTGTTGCATTTGAGCATTATGTGGTGTTCTCTTTTTTAAGCATAGGTTTCTTTGCCACAAATTTAAGAATTAACCTTTCAAAACTGGGATGCATGTGCCAAAAACAGTGAGGCCCTTCACACCAATGGTTTAAATTAATCAACCACCGACCCCACTAGAATCAACTGAAAACACAAGGTGCAGCCCATACATTTGGTGGGAGAGAATTGTAACTACCACTTTTCACACTAGCATAAACACCACAATGAGTTCACAGAAGAATCCCAGCCAGCCACCACTTGCCTCTGCATAAGGCTGTAAAGGGGCTGGGCAGGCCCATTGGGCTACCAATGTCAGTCCACAAGCCAGGGTTGGGTCTTACTTTCAAACTCATGGACCAAGGTTGATGCTGATTTGTCAAGCCCAGTAAATGAATTGACTGGGAACTAGCTAGAGCCGATGACATTTGAGGCTGGCTGGAGCCTGAAATGAGGTCTGAATCTGAGCAGAGAATGAAAAATAACCGCAGTTCACATTATAGTATGAGATTCGCGTTGATAGCATGCATGTTTAGTGCTCGAGTGGAGCGAAGATGGTTAGTCAAACAAGGCATAACGCAATGGTCAGTGAAAGAGTTCCTAGACTAAGCTTGAGTTTGTGGTGTGTAGAATATCCATGGTGGAATCCACCATATCAATGGATTGGATCTTTTGAACCATAGGCCACCGAAACAGAGCAGAAACACAAGGGTACCATACAGTGGCTGACCCAAGCATTTATGCAATACCTCAACTGCCAAAATGAAAACAAAGACGTTGATCATCACAGAGAAAACTTGCCAAGAAATAAAAAAAGCTCTTCCGAATTTCATCATTTATATTCATGCTTTATAAAGCCATTGCCACCTTTCTTCATCCCTCCATTTTGTTGCAACAAAACCGAAATAGATACAACAAGTAGAAAGAAAAGATAAATATTATAATTTCCCCTCAGATTCAGTTTCTTTCCTTTTGATACAGGAAAAAAATAATAATCTTACTAGATCATGGCCCACCCCAGCCCACTCTTTTGGGGTGTGCTCAATGTTACAAAAAGGAACCCTAGCCTCGGATACATTGTGATCTACACAGCAGTTGACAAAAGTGAAACTCCGTTGCAGTTTTGATCTAAAGAAATGAGGAATACCTTCTAGTTGAAATCATTGATCAGATCAGACGTTGAACCGAAACAGCATTACATCACCTTCCTGTACAATGTAGTCTTTCCCCTCGGACCTCAACTGCATTAACACAAAATGGCCCATGTCAATTTCCATATGGTGGTTTTCTGCATGTTGACACATGAATGCACACTTATCAGGATCAGGGTTCAAAAAATCCGTATTTAATGCAGGTGTTGGTTTTTCAGAAAACCAACACATGTCGGCCAATATGAAATGTGATGGCCAATTATTCTGAATTATGCTTAGGATGCACGACTATTCTCTACATGAGTTTTTATAAAGGAATGCCGTAATGCAGGAAAGCTACCAGCACAGCACCTACTTACAAGTCCTTTCTCCCTTGCAGCTGCTAGCGAACCAGCTGCAATGAAATCATCATACGCCACCTGAACACACCCACAAATCATACTCGATTAGAACACTACAATATAAGGTTCCTGATTGAATTTGTGAATGAAGTGTCCCTTTGGTGTTCATAGTTCCAAGGTTGATAGGATGCACTAGGGTCAAAAATTGTTGAAATAAGAGTGGGAGTTTTGCCCCTCAGGCCTAAACCACATTTTTGGGCTGGTAGAAAGCAGAAAGCCAGCATACCCAAGGCAGGTTGGGTTTTCTGCACCGCCCCAAACACCAGACCCACTAGATTAGCTTTGGAAGCCCTGTCAACCATGATATGAAGTTACACCCAATGCAACCTAAAATAAGCAGCCACATACATGCATTCACTAGTCAAATCTTACAACTGTATCAGCATTGAAAAATCCTAATCACAGACCTTATATGGAGAATTTTATGAGGTTTCAGAATGATTTCCTTCAGAAACATAATAACTTATTTAGAAAGGCCACTCCTAAGTGCGTGTTTGGATAGAGAATTACGATGGTATTGTAAAGTAATACCCTTGCATCGATTGGATACGACCTGCAGCAGTTAAAATTTGGCTGCTCGATTATTGTGACGCTCCATTGCTGTATTTCACCTCTCTGCTGCCAAATCCAGGAGAGGATTATGCCCGGATTTCAAGCACAGGAGAATTGACTGCTGCAGAGTCTGGTGTTTGACGGTCTACAAATGGCAGTGCACATCTGCATGGCCTATAGGTTTAAACAGCCATTGCAAGTTTGCTTCTACTAAATGAAAACAGAGGGGAGAGGTGGAGGAGAAGCACTGACTTGGGATGATGGAGCTCCGAACACAGACCTGCAGCTCCCATCTCCGGTCACCGGTGTTCGGAATAGCAGGTGCGCAGCTACAATCACCTTCATCTCCGGCCTAACTCTCTTATTACGGAACTGAATCGCATTCTGTCGGCTTCCTTTGCCGTTTATGGGGCGAAGCCTCACCAGACGTGGTCATTGAAATACAGAAATGCACATAATCTGGGAGGGTGGCATTTTATCCACTTAAATCATGGCTAGATCATAACTGCCGGTGGTGGCTGTGGGTTTCTTACCCAATGCCCCTTATCAACCTAGCCCGTGTTTAACAGAGGTCACTTCTCCCCCATATGCACCGGAGATGGGGAAGACCTCACATGCATATCAGCCCTCCATGGAGGTGGTTTTTGTCATCAAACTAACTTGTGTAGATTTCCAGATCTGTTCATCGCTTAGGCCGAAACAACTGCAACCAGGGCCTCACAGGGTCATCTTCCTTTCCATGTAACTTTGGCCAATGTTCATTAACTAAAGAGATCGAACTTGCTAATGCTGCAATCTTGCCAATGCATGCTGAACAAGATGGCTATATTAAAAGAACGTGGTTATGCCCTTATCTGAACAACCACCATCGAGGCGTGCCACGCATAAGCAGATTAGATTGTTGAAATATCTAAATGCAGGTTAATGGGCTAGAATCTTGAAGTAGCCCTCTAACACATTGGTCTCTATGTAAAGAATGGATTAATTTAATGAAGCTGAACATGATCTGATTGATTTTACTCCATGCTATGCCTACTGGACTGTTGTTGCCAAACCAGTAACATGAATGGTTATGATGTCTTTTTATGTACCATTTATGGTTTACCGGGGCCAACTTGTGTGGGGAAGCCTAACGATGATTCGTGTGGGGAAACCTAACAATGATTGGATTCCTGCAGGTAAAGGTAGGAAGATGAGCTCCGTTAGGTCCCATAAGACAAAGGGGGGAGGGTGGGCTTCTTCTAGATCTTCCCACTCTGTAGGTTGGGTTTCCTGAGGAATGGATGGACGTCAACTTCTCACGGATTTTTGGACGTGGGACAGTGCGTGAGGTGGCTATTCCTAGGGTTAAGGGGTCAAGCTACCATCAAGGCTTTGCCTTTGTTAGAATGGAGCTGGAGGAAGATTGTACGAAGGCCATTGATGGCTTGAATGGTAAGAGGTTCAACAGGACAGAATTAAGAGTCTAGGTGGCCCAATTTGGGCCTAGTAAGGTTAAATAGTAAGGGGGAAAAGGGGGAGAAGAAAAGCCATGGGCCAAAATATCACGGTAAGGGGGTCGCTTTTGTTAGTAGTTCTTCCTTGGAGGTAGTGATGGTTGGGAACTCCCAGGAGGTCAATCCGATGTTGTTTAAAGGGGCGCTATTGGGGAACTTCAAGCCGGGTACCCTCGGGTCTTCTTTGGCTCTTGATCCTAATGAGGGTCGAATCTAGTCCCAAATCATGTTGAACTCATTATTACAAAGTGAGTTTCCTACCATCCCTGAGCCCAAGTTAGTTTTTGGTGTCAAAGTCGACCATTATTTTCAAACCCTGTGTCGTCAATAATGCTTGGGCCAATTTGAAATGGTGTAGGCGGCTTCCCTTGAGTAAGGATTCTCTTTAGTTGATCTTGTTCTTTGGCTTCATCTATCCCGTAATCTTCTTAAAGAGAACTAACTCCTTTGTCAGCTGGAGGAGTTGGTATTCTAGGTTTCTCTCCATCCCTCAATTACTATTGATCAGGCCGTGTTTTCTGGCCAACACAGTATCTGGTTAGGTGGGAGGAATGGTCCTTGTTTGGGACAGAGGTCGTCTGGTTTTCCTTATTCGATCTACCTCTTGAACTTTGGTTTGATGATGCCTTTGTGGCAACGAGCTCCTGGTTGGGCGAGGTGAGGATCATCGATGAGGCTACAGACTGTTGGTACGAATTGTGGTGTGCTAGGATCTGTGTCCGTAGGAAGAAATCCTCGCTGACCTTGGAGTCTATTGAAGTTAAGGTCAGAGAGGTCAAATTCTTCGTCCAGGTGCAACGTGTAGGTGGGGTGGTTCTGGTTTCAACCTCTACTTCCACCAATTTTCATGGTAGTAGGGCTAATTTTCCTGCGTATTCCCAAAGGGGGAACGATGTACGCGTTCCTGTTCTGTACTCCGCAATCCAACAGACCAATAGTCTCCCACATGCAGTTCGTTTGTGTCTCCTTCAAACTATGGGGGTTTAGGTGCCTGCGTGGAGTTGGCTCTAATAGTGTTCATGCTCCTTACAATTGTCTAATTGCATGGTGTCGTTGTGGCCATATGTCAATGATCGTAAGCGATGCTTATATGATGGGATAGGACCCTCTAGTAGGAGTGCCAAGATTGATTTCCCGGGGCCCCTTCGAGATCTAGGGTTGCAATCTTTGCCATGTGGAGCCTATCAGGGCCCACCCTAGTGTCCTCCCACTAGCTTCGTAGGAGTGTTACACGTCCTGTAGTGACAGTGGTTCCCGAGTAGGCGTCAAGCCAAATGACCTCAATATCTTTGTATGTGCTTCCTTCAGCATTTAATGGGTCTACTAAGTTGCCTTCTCCAAGAGTTGCATGTGGTCCCTGTGGATGTTGCCGCAAGCTTTAACGCTCTTTTTTGGTTCGATGCGTGCTCCTTTGCCTAATGTCATTAAAGTTGACAATTCGAGAGAGATTAATGTTGTTGCTATGTATTAATGGCGCCGCATACCCAACCTATCAGCATTAACCACATGTTTCGTCGGTTGTCAAGGGTGGCTAAGCCAACCCGATTGTCAATGAGATTTCTCTCCCACCTACCTAGATGATCATTTTGAGGAGAGGTCGACCAGATCCTCTCTCCCAATAGAGGGAATGTATTCCACCCCTCCCTGAATTAGAGATTGTTGCCGAGTTAAGTATGGTGGTGGAGTCAATTAATTTGTTCCATTCCTCTCATGACTCTTCTCCTTCTTTAGCTCTCAACCCTTTTAATTTGCTTCCTAGAGTGGGTATCCTCTACAGTGAGTGCTCCGAGACCCCCTCTCCTGGTCATTTAGAGTTTTTCTAGACCCCCTCTTTTGGGATCAGGATAGGGAGGCTCGTTACTGCCAGTCGAAGTTTCGAGTGGTCCTAGTGGATGCCTTGGTGGTCATCCCTTTTTGTCTAAAGTATCACCTCCAGGTCAGCATAAGTCGGACTTCCGGGTCCCTTAGTTCACATAATGGGGGCCTCCCCGGTGGTTGTTTCTAATGACTTTGAGGCACGAAGCTTACTCTGTCAGGAAGAAGTGGAGGTCCTTACTGCTATAGTTAGAGGGAAGAGATGTCAAGGATGTCCTTGGCCACGTGGGTTGACTATTAGGGGTTGTTTCGCGGATAAGGTGGAAGATTATGTCGAGTTATTCCTTACGGTTGAAGATAAGGGTATTAGAATCTCTCCAAAGATGTTTTAGCATCGATCTCCACAGTCTGGGAAAGGTTGTATAGAGAGGATTAATCTTGGTGTAGGTCCGAAAGGGAATTGGAGGGTATTCCTAAGATGGAGAGGAGTGGAGGGGTTAGGCTAGTACCTTAATGAAGATCATACCTTGGAATGTTTGAGGGTTAGGGTGCCCCGATAGACACATCTAAGTAAAAGATGTGTAGGAGATTTAAAGCCATCATAGTTGTTCTTCAGGAAAAGCTCCAATTGGATTCTGATAGAGTTTGTTTGAGGTCGTAAAGCGGTCGACTTAGTGGTCCTCAAGTCAGTCAGGTGGGCGGGTGGTATCATCCTCCTATGGCATCTGAGGCTTTGGGCTAAGGAGGATGTGTGGGTTAGTCGATTTTTAGTAAACGCAGTTTTCTGAGGGGTCTCTTTAGGGTTTAGATGGATCTTCTCTAGTGTATATGGCCCTAATTAACCTTCCTTAGGGCCCTCTTTCTAATCTAGGAGTTGTCATAGACTTATGATTGGTGGTTGCTTCCCTAGTGTGTAGGTGATGATTTTAATGCCATCCAGTTTGTCCATGAGAAGTTGAATCATAAAAAGGTTTCTAGCAGCATGAGATGTTTTGTCGATTGGATTTTGAAGCACGACTTGGTGGACCTCCCGATGGGAGGCGTGAAGTTCACCTAGTCTAATGGTCAGTCAGTCCTTGCTATGTCCCTTCTTAAACAGTTTTTGGTATATTATAGATGGGTTCAACTTTTTCCTCTTTCAAGGCAATGGGGCCTTCTAAAAATTGTTTCCAATCACTGTCCTATCCTTTTTGAAGTTGAGGAGATGAATTGGGGCCCCAAGCCCTTTCGATTTGAGCTTGCTTGGCTTGAAGTCAAAGGTTTTCAAGACCTTATTATCAATTGGTGGTCTTCATTCAATGTGTTGGGCTGGATTGGTTTCTTTTTATTTAAGAAGCTTCATTCGATGAAATCCAAGCTTATTGTTTGGAAGAAGGAAGTTTTCGCCCAACGTGAGCTAGAGCTGGATATTCTACTTAGCGAGATTTAAAATCTTCATGTCAAATAGGAATGCCGCATGTTGTCAGCCAAGGAGAAACCTTCTAGAGATAACTTATCGTTTTCTTATCGCTCCAGGTTGTTTGAAGAAGAAATAAAATGGCGTCAGAGATCCTAGAAATTTTGGTTGAAACTTGAAAGAGGGAGATAAAAATACTAAGTTCTTTCATGGGATATCCGGTAATCGGACTAACGCTAATTGGATTTATTCTTTAATGGTAGAGGGGGTTAAGGCTCTGATAAGAAGTCCATTTGTGGTGAGGCTGTGAATATTTATTTTTATTTTTTTGAGTTACTTTCGGATGAGGGTTGGGAAAGGCCGGTCTTAGAATCTTTCGACTTTCCTTCTGTTTCTTTGGAGCAGGCCAGCATTCTGGAAGCTCCTTCTTTGGAGCAGGCCAGCATTCTGGAAGCTCCTATTTGTCTTGAGGAATTGAAAGAGGCAGTGCGGACCTCGAGTAGGGATAAAACCTCAGGTCCTGATGGTTCTAGTGACTTTTTTCCAAACATTTTGGGATTTAGTGCAATATGAGGTGTTAGCCTTCGCAATAGATTTCTTCGATTCGGTCTCTGTCCCAAAGGAGTTAGGATGCACTTTCCTGGCCCTTATTCCAAAACTGGATGGCACAAATAATTTGAGGAACTTTAGGCCTATCAACCTAATGGTTAGCCCTTATAAAATCCTTGCCAAGGTACTTGGTCAACGAATTAGATTAGTTCTCTCTCTCTCTCTCTCATCTTGCCTTAACAGAGTGTATTCATCTCTAAGAGGCAAATTACCGATAGTGCCCTCATTGCCCATGATTGTACTGACTCTGTAATCGCATGGGAAATCGGGGGGTGGTGTGCAAGTTAGATCTAGAAAAGGCCTATGATATTAGATCTAGAAAAGGCCCATGATAAGGTTAACTAGGGTTTCCTTGATTATTTGTTAAGACAAATGAGCTTTGGAGATAAGTGGAGGAGTTGGATTTGTTGTTACATTTCTTCAGCTCCTTTTCTATATTAATCAATGGCTCCCCTTCTGCCTTTCTTAAAGCTTCTTGGGGCCTCAGGCAAGGGGACTCCCTTTCTCCCTTCCTCATTGTTATTGTTGCGAAAGCCTATCCAAGGGGCAATTTGAAGGGTTATTTCAAGGTTTTGAGGTCTAGAATTAGCCTATCCCTATCAGTCACCTTCAATTCGCAAATGATAATGTTCGGTTTTGTGAGGCCAATGATTTGATGGTGTCCTTTTTGCAGATAGCTATCAGGTGGTTTAAAGTGGTCTTGGGTTTGAGCACCAATCTCTGTAAAAGTGAATTCTTGGGCATTAATATATCTTTAGAGGAGATGAGTTACCTTGATGTATTCTTTGGCTGTAAAGTCATATCTTTTCCCTCCTCCTATCTCAGCCTCCCTCTCTGTCTAAGGAAGCCAGCCTCTCATATCTAGGACATAATGGCTGAACAAATGGAAAGGAAGTTGAGCCCCTGGAAGAACAGGTTGCCTTCTCTAGGGGGTAGGCCTACTTTTACCAAATTGAACCTTTCCAATCTTCCCCGATATTTTATATCCTTATTTTGATGCCCGAAGTCAGTGATAGAGAGTATTAATAAGCTTGGAAGGGATTTCTTGTGGCAAGGAGGTGCGGCAAAGGGTAAATTCCATCTCCTTAAATGGAGTGAGGTCAGTTGGCCCTATTCCAAAGGGAGTGTTAGGATTCAGAGGCTGGAGGAAGCTAATTTGGGCTTGTTGGGTAAATGGCTGTGGTGTTTCAAAGCAGAGGTTACAACTTTGTGGAGAAAACATTGTTGCTTCTAAGTATGGCACCTCCTCTAGTTGGTGGATCAGGGGCTCCTTATACTGGGCCTCTTTCCTCAATAAAGTTGTGGCCTGCGTTGCCCCCAAGGTTTTACAAGGTTATAGCTTTGTCGTGGGGGAAGGTTTAGGGTGAGTTTTTGGGACGACATCGGGTTTGGTGACTCTCCTCTGAGATCGGTCTATCCAGCCTTAGCTTTTCTTTGCCTTGAGGAAAACATTTGTTACTATATGCTTTTCCCTAGACATAGGTAGTGTTTGGGTTCCCTCTTGTAGGAGGAACTTGAATGAGGTTGAATTCAGTGATCCGCTTAGTCTTCTTTCTCGTTTGCAAGGGATAGCACCTTCCCCAAGATAGGTAAATGCTATGGTGTGGAGTTTTGCTAGTTCTGGAAGGTTTTGGCGAGATAGATGTATTAGCTCCTTTCTCGATCAATTCAAAGGGGTGACGACATTCCACGACTCATGTTTGATTGTATGGGGTTCCTTTAAGATTTTTGTGTTTGCTTGGTTGGCAGAGAGGAGCAAAATTCTTACCATTAATAACCTATGGAAGCATTCAATGATTTTGCCAAACGTGTGCCTCCTTTATCTCCAAGACGAGGAGTAGGTTGATCATGTCTTTCTTCATTGTCCCTTCGCTAGAGAAGTGTGGGCTGGTATCTTCAATCTTTCAACAATATTGGGTTACGCCATGTTCAATTAGTGCCTTGTTTAAGGTGTGGCATGCTTCAGGTGGTGGAAGTCTCGGGCAACATAAAGGGAGACTTGCACAGTTGGCAAGGTATTCCATAACAGTAACGATGGCCATAACGGCCACCATCGTAACTTTTACGATACAGGTCGTAGCAGCTGTTACCGCCCCATAACGGCCGTTACATTCTCTTTTTTAATTGGAAAACTTTTTTAATTGGAAAAAAAAAAAAACCAAAAAACCTATATATACCTCATAAGGTTGAAAAGAAAGTTTGAAAAACCTGTATCTACCTTATAACAAACCATTACGAGGCTATTATGGCCTTTACAGGCGACATAACGGGGCCATTAAGGGCAGTTATGAGTTATTTTTTCCCATAACGGTTGTTAAGGCAATTACGACCCCGTAACGTGTAACGGTTGCCATCGTTACCTTTACGTAACAACCTTTATAACACACCATGGTTGTTGGCCTTCCTTTGGATGGTGTGCCTTGAGAGGAATGCTTGTTGTTTTGGGAACCTTATAGCTTCCCGGTTGGGGGATTGTGATAAAGTTATGATGCATATATCTGCAGGGGTGGTTGGGTTGTTGTATCAATATTTTGAGGCATGGATTGTTTTCCTTCTTGTTTTGTTTTGTTTTCTCTATTGTTATGTTTTCTCTATTGTTTTGTTTGGCTTTTGTCCTTAATTTGCTTCATCTTTCAAAATAATAATAATTATTATTATTATTATAATTATAATAATAATGGGTGTAGACCAAGGTATTCTGTATCAGTAACGGTGGCCGTAACGGTCACCACCATTACCAATACGAGTATCGGCCGATACGGGGACGCAACGACCGTTACAACGTCTGTAACAGTTGAAAATTTTCTTTTGCCCAAAACATTCTGAAAAAATATCTACAATCAAGTAAATATTCTAAATATATATTCATTTTTTGTTTTGGACATGTTTATGATAAGTGTAACGATCCATTCTTTGGTCAGAGTGTTGAATTGGGCTATCTAGTGAATTTGTGAACATGATTATATCTCTAATGTTTACACATCACAATCAAGCACTAGAACTAGAAATCAAAAAAAGGCATAAACACTACTTTCTCAAATTTTGTTTTTTTAAAAAAGGCTATTGGAGCTTCTATTTGCTCAAATCACTTCAATCTACAATTTTAATATTAAAAACTATAGTAAGAGTGGTCGAAATCTATTGTAAAATGACCTGTGAGAGTTTTTGGAATGAGAAAAGTGAAAAAAATGAGAAGAAATTTTGATTTAGATGGAAAAAAAAGTGGTTGTTTTTCGACTGTTACGGGAGTAACGGTCGTTATGCCCCATAATGGCCTTTACGGCCATCGTAACGACCGATATGGTCCTAAAAAACCAACTACCCTGTTTCGCCCCCATATTGTGTAACGGTCGTGGTTGTTACCTATATGTATCGGCCTTTATGGGCATATTGTAACGGATATGGAACACCTTGGTGTGGACCGTACTAGTTATGTCTACTTCCGACTTGAGTATAGGAATGTGTATCCAGTACACATTGTCAATGGTCCTTATCCAAACATGGTTGTTTGTTGTAGTCCGCATTTCGGGTGAGCACTGACTCTGTTCTTTTCTTCTTTTTTTTTTTGGAAATACGAATGGTCTATATGATCATATCCAAACATGTGGATTCGGCCGCCACCATGTTACAGACCCTTCTAATGCCCTATCCAAACGCTGGGATTTGGCAACTGATTTATGCCTAAATCAAAGGACAGTTCAATAATAATAATAATAATAATAATAATAATAAATAAATAAATCAAAGGACAGCTGTGGTAATTTGTAATCATTGAATTATTATATTACAATACTGTCATGATTCGCTATCCAAACATGCCCCAAGTAACAAGGGCAAGGAACTTCTGAGAAACCATGTCCAATACTCCTAGGCATAGCCCAAATAAATAACAAAGCATTTTATGTTTAATTATTATTATATTTATTTTTCAGATACTTATAATATAAATAATTGATATATAGATTTTTAGTTTTTGGGATTTGGTATATGTAAATAATTAATATATAATGCATATTATTTTATTTTTGGTAAAGACATGTTGGCAAATCTGTACATACTCGTGTGGATTTTTTATTTTTTATTTTTTGGAGCAATTAACTAAGATTTATATTAAAAGAACAAAGGAGACAAAAGGAGCAAGACACTCTCAGAAATACATAGAAACAGATGATAAATGCAAAAGGACGGAGGGAGCTCGGTTAAATGAAGTGCTTAACCAGACTGCATCACTGATCCACATAAATAAGCACATTCATTCCCAATCTCCGACGCTAACAAATCAGCAGATCTGTGATGAGCCTATGCCCAGATGATAATTGTCCCTTTCATCCTATCCTGCAGCACTTTTAAGCATATCTGAATGCCCTTGAAATTTCTGGAATTCCTCTCTTTCCAAATCTCCCAACAAATAGTGAAAGGTTCCTTTCCCAACAATAGGACTGATGCTCCAGCTAAGAAACCATCGAAATCCTATTGACATGACTACTAGAACCAAACCATATACATGTGATTATTAAGACTGTCAAAATCTTACTGAGATGACTCCTAGGACCAAACCATATGTTATTTCTTCTGTCTCCTTTATCTTTCTTACTAATTATACTTATGTATTTTTCATTTAAATATATAAAACTTATTTCACTCTTATATAAACTAATATCTTGTAGAATGTACCTATCACTGTTACTGTGTAACAACAAGGACATGCCTCTATGTCGGGTTTTCCGAGTTCGCCATTTCTGACACATGCATCCATGATACCAGCAGATTTCCATGTCCAATTCACGAAGATTGCAACCCTTCTTTTTCTTTTTCTTTTTTCTTTTTTTCATTTTTTCCATCAAGATGAGGACCCATCCATCTAAACATGTTTAAATCCTTTAATTGTTTTCAAGCTTCAAGCATAAATATGATCCATTTCTCCCAACCCTTCTCTATCATGGGATTTTGTTATCTGCATTGGGAAGATGCAGTCCACTGTTATAGCTCCATGAGCTCTCCATCCGGTTTGTCTTTTGACAGCTCCTAACCTCTTGCATTAGTGTGTTATCATCTTTCACTAATGTATTTATGTCTGTTATTGATTACTTAATAGTGATTCACATGGCATTGTTGGTTTACTTGGAAGAAAATGTGGCACACCTGAGAACAGGCCATTCATCAAGTTGGGCCACCGTTACATTCCCTGGCATGAAAATTAGTATGATTTCCTATGTTTATGTCCTTTATAATCCTATACTTGGCTGACCTGATGAGTAGATCAACATGAATTTTTGGCTAGCAATAGTCCAAGGTGAGTCCCACCAGTGTTTGACGTATCGGTATCGCTACAAGTTTCACTGGCCGGGGATATGGAAACAATATCGATATCGCCAATAACCAGAAATGAGAGGAAACATTGGGAAAACATGAGCCAAACAGAGGAATTTTTCAGTAAAACTTCAATAGATGCTAAAATACACATATTTGCAAATTTAGGAATCAAAAAATTGCAAAAAAAATGCATAAATAATAAGTTTCGATTTAATGGGGGCCTAAAAGCATGTGTTGTTGTAAGAAATCAGTCTAACCATCCCATCAATCCCATCTAGCCATCCAACCTTCCCTCTAAACATCCATCAATATTTCAGAATATCGACAACACAATATTTTGCGGACAAATCATCAAATTTTGGAAAGGGAAACAAAAGATTGTGGTCTTGATATCGCCCATGTTACGATAACAATAATATCGGAATATTATCCTCAACAATTTGAACACTGCACACAACCATGTGCCCATAAATAATTTTGAAATGTAAGTTGTTTAATAAACAGATTTTTTAAGATATCGATACATTGGCAATATTATCGAAATATCACTAATACACTAGCGATACAGGCAACACGCCAATACCTGGAATTTACACAGTTGAAAATATTGGCATTTCAAGTGACACCTGGAATTTACACGGTAAAAAATAGTGGCATACATTGGCGATTCTTAGTGGTGTATTGCTAATGCCTGAAATTTCTAATACTATCAATGTTATCAGCGTCACTACCAGTGCTATTGGTATTTCCGAACTAGAGATATGGATAATATTGGGGATATTTCGATAACATCAGGGGTACTCCGAACAAAGGTCCCACCTACACGGATCTCGCACATTGTACGTCACATTAGCTTGTGTGCTGCAAAGAAAACCCTCAATCTCACGTGAGAAAATCATGTGAACACCACTCCAGATTTTCACACAAATTGTTGAAACTCCAAAGTGCAATCAGATTATTTTCAGGTTAGGCTTGAAATGAGAGCAACTGCAATTTCAGGGCTACTTCCTCATCATGAATACTAGGAAGCATCATTACAATTTGGCATTTTCCCTTGACCAAATTGAATGTTTGCAATTCAACTGTGCATGTAGATGCAGCTTAAAGATATATCTACCATACGCTGAAATGGAAAATTAAACGGTATGTGGATAGCTCTTACAGTCTCAGCTCGAATGAAGCCTTTTTCAAAATCAGAATGAATTACACCAGCTGCTTGTGGTGCCGTCATTCCTAAATGATCAGAAAGAGTACAAAAGCCTTGTCATGATGATATACTGGCTCAGAACACAATTGGTCATGGATATACTCAGGGGTGTCAATGGGCTGGGCAAGTGTTAACCCAAATCTGACCTAATGATAGAAAGTCTGGGTACCAAAACTAGAAGCTTATCAGCCTTGAGCCTGGCCTGATATGCAATGTCTATATCCACACTATAGACATGCAGCAAAGAGACATACTAATGCACATTATTATTAACATGGCCCAGCCTGACAGGAGCTAACAGACCAATAAACTTGACCTGAGTTGCCTCTCTACTTTTAGACCCAACATGGAGATCCGATGTTGGCACCCTTGTACTTAATAAAATAGGGAACCAGATCCAACCTGCAAGTATAGTCCATGCTTTTGTTTCCTGTAAATAACATGGAAATGAATTTTTTTTTAGCAATGGGAAACAGTTTCGAGGATTGCTCATCAGATGTGACGTACAAGTTTTGAGACTTTCACCTTCTCTCCTGATGTAAAGTAAGTGCGAAGCCCCAAAAGTTGATACGTTGCTCTTATAAGGGTCCCAAGACCACTTTCATCGACGCCAAGAGATTTTAAGTACTCATTTCTTTCTTCAGGTGAAAGTTCAGTAAGCTCGGACTCAACCTGTACGACACATTCATGCTATTTTAGACAAATCAGCTGTACAGGTTACAAAAAGCATCATCAATGCTAAACTCATTGGACAAAACATAATAGGTAGGTTTGCACAGTGCTGATTTTTATAGAAGGTGAGATAGGACCAACTCCAAAAGAGAGTGCCAGGAAGACATGAGTTCAGTGCAAATAGGATATAACAGGTACAAGGAATATCAATGGATGTGTGACTGTACAAGGCATCACTTTAAGCAAGGATATTGGTACTTACATTTTCCTAAATGTTTAATAAGAAGCATGCAATTTCTTTTGTTATCATTGTAGGATCTTTAGGTCAAGTGATTGTTTGCGCTTGCTTGTGAGCGCATGCTCGACATGCTTTTGCGGATAGATTTATGATAATGTATGCATACCTATATGCGTGTCAATTTTCTGGATGAAAATATAAATAATGTAAAACAACAAAACACAACTTCAAACTACTTTCATAAACAGTTCTTTTTTCTTGAAAACCAGCTTGCGTGTTGTGTGAGTTTGCCTTTCTGTAAAGGTTATTTGCAATCCAAAAGGCAACAAAGAGTGATGGGACAGCTCAAAATGTAGGTTTGTAGGACTCTCCTACGATGGGTCAAGCTTGGTTTGTTGTATGGTGCAGGACATGAAATTCAAATATGATGTGCAAGATTTTCAGGCTTTGTATCACACTAGTTCAGAAACAATTACACAAAATTCCACATCCCACACAAAAGTTCAAACACTCAATCAAGGGGAATCTTATGCGGATCCAAGCCTACACATGCTAGGGCCGGATTAATCAAAATTATAAACCAAATAAGAATCAAAGGAGGTTAAATTCATCCACACATGCATAGAAATAATTCCCCCAATCCAAGGGATTCAGAAATTTCAATTCGGGGAACCCTAAGGTTGAAGAAAGGGTATAAAATTGGGGATTTGAATAATTTAGGGTTAGGTTTAGGGATTTTAGGTGAAAGAGGAGTGAAAGAGAGGAGAGAGACAAACCAAAAAAGTACCACACGTGTAGATAACAGCAATGGCCCAGACGCACGTGCGTGTGATCCCGGCCGCACATGTATAGGGCCCACTATTCAGAAAAGGGTCAGCTTGGCCCTGGTCAGCCAGGGGTAAACTCCAAAACCCCCAAATATCAACTCGATCCGATGCACGGTTTGTGCGTGGTGCTCCACCGAATTTTCAGCCCTCCTGCAAGGCCAGATTCCAGAAATCTGCTGTAGAGAGAAAAACGGCTACAATAGAAGATGGATTAGAAGCGTAAATGATTGTAGGATAAGAAAAACATGGATGAAAGAATGTAGGGACAAATTGGGATAGATGTGACTTCGCACCACAGTACTTAGCCCTTCGATGAAGGGAGGGCTTCACACCCAATTGGATTTCCACAACTCGAGAGCTTAGAGGAGTAGGAAAACGCAAAATTTTTATTATACTTCAATGAATAAAAAGAACAACAAGGGGTGTCTATTTATAGGGAAAACCCTATACCCAAAAACTCGCGCCATGTGCGCAACCTATTACTTGGCGATGAAGTAAACTAAAATAAAAACTAATCAAAGACATCTAAAGCGTTCATAATATTCTAAATAATATAAATAAACAAAACCTAAAGTATGAACTTAATTCAACTAGTGGACCACGATCATGAGATCTCATGATGGGCTTTGCTTGACTATCGGGCCCACTCTCTTGAACTAAAACTCCGTCTTCTAACTAAGAGGCCCTCCCTGGACGTCGTCATCAAGCCAGATCGGCGGTGGGGCCCTCCCTCTCCTTCCGTACATGCGTAGGGGACTGCGTGCGTGCACGTAATGTCCCCATCAATTCTCCCCGGTTGCGAACATTTCGCCACTGGCGAAATAAAACTCCCGAACCGCTCCAAGATGTCAGGATCAAGTCTCGGAAGCTCCTCCTCAGTGAGTCACGTGTTGTCTGGAGTTGGGCGTGACTTCCCTTTAACCAGGTACTTCTGAAACCCGCCGTCCGACGTTGAAACTATCTGATAGTCCAAGATATCCTCTATTTCCTCTCTGGGTGCGTGAAGGCTAGGTATGGGAGGTAAAAGGCTGGGAATTAAGGTCAAGAAGAGTAGATATGGAGGTAGAGGCTGGAAAAATGGGCCGGGACGGATAGGTATAGGACGTAGAGGCAGGGAAAATGGGTCGGGAAGGGTAAGTATGGGAGGTAGAGGCTGGGAAGATGGGTCGGAAGGGGGCCATGGATCAAGGGAAAGGTCTACAGAATTAGGATGGTTAAGCGAAAGGCTGGACAATGCATCAATGGCCCCTTGAAATGCAGCTAGATCCTCCACATTAAATGTGGAACTAATTTCCATGGAGGGTGGAAGATTTGCCACATACGTATTGAGACCGTTTCGTTTTATAATTTTGAAAGGTTCAACGCTACGCGCATGTAACTTACGAACGGCCCCTGGAGGATACCGCTCGGACCTGATGCGGACCATCATAGAGTCCCTTACATTGAATTCCTTGAAACATTTATGCCGGTCTGCAGAAATTTTGTAATGTTCATTACTAATAGTGATCTTCTGCCGGATTCTTGATGCCATGAATGAATGTGAAGCACAAAAGACTCTACAGGCTCTGATGGCCTATGGGACAGTGATATAGGGACAATATCAATAGGTTTCTCAGGTTTATAACCAATAACGACTTCATAAGGACTGAGACCTGTGGACCTATCGACAGAATTATTAAACGCAAACTCGATTGTAGGTATTACGGTATCCCATGTTCTGGTGTGCTCTATATCCCTCCTACGGGGAGACTCATTCGGCAGATCATCAGGACAGACATCATGAAACTCATCCACTACCAGAACAGCATCAGTGGGTAACTCTACACTAACCTCTAGTGCACTCTCTCCAGCCACAAGGCCGCACATGTTGTACCCCTCAAAATAGTAGTCTTGATGTCCCTCATGGGGTGGGTGCACGGGTGCACGCCCATAACTGATTCATTGGCCAACTCCATTCATTGCTCTATCCTCTTGGCCACCTGCCTGAGATTAGACATCCACCTCAATGGTGGGGTTTGTCCCGGCAGAGGCCTTTAGTTGGGTAGTGCGCACATCAAATTGATCAAAGCGTTGGTCTATATGTTGTTCTAAGCGCTTACCCACAAACTCGATCTGCTGGGACAGTTTGTTTAGTGACTCTTGCAATCGTTCCATGTTTAGTGTAGGGTGCAAACCAACCACGACCCGTACGTGAGGGCATACGACTGCTAACTCCACCTAAGACTTTCTATGACGACTATATGCAACTAAATAGGACTAAATGATCCTATGAGACTCTATATGAGGAAAACTACATAACGCTACCAAAATCCTGTAATATAGCTGTCAAAATATAAGTTTTTTTTATTATTTTAAGAAAGAACCTAGTTTCTAAAAACGAAAAGGGAAAGTTTTCAAAAAAAAATTAAGAAAGTTTCTAAAAAACAAATTAGGAAAGTTTCTAAAAAAAACAAATTAGGAAAGTTTCTAAAAACGAAAAGGGAAAGTTTTCAAAAAAAAATTAAGAAAGTTTCTAAAAAACAAATTAGGAAAGTTTCTAAAAAAAACAACCTAGTTTCTAAAAAAAAAAAAAGAAAAAGGAAAGTTTCTAAAAACAACCTAGTTTCGACTAAAAGATTAAGGAGAGTAAACTAGTTTCTAAAAGAGAAAAAGGAAAGGAAATTAGTTTCTAAAAACATATTAAGAAAGTTTCTAAAAAACAGAAAAGGAAAGTTTCTAAACCTAAAAATAGAAAGCTATGTTAATTTCTAAAATATTTCAAATAAGGGGATAACAGAAAATTTCAGCGGCTTATTTCAGGGTTTATGGACCTCTAAACAGCCATATATGATGAGAATTGATGCGTAATGGATATAAACAACTAAACCCTAAACATGTAATGCATTCCCTTATAAGAACCCTAAGCTCTGATACCAAATTTGGTGCAGGACATGAAATTCAAATATGATGTGCAAGATTTTCAGGTTATATTACACTAGTTCAAAAACAATTACACAAAATTCCACATCCCACACAAAAGTTCAAACACTCAATCAAGGGGAATCTTATGCGAATCCAGGCCTACACATGCTAGGGCCAGAGTAATCAAAATTATAAACCAAACAAGAATTCATCCACACATGCATAAAAATAATTCCCCCAATCCAAGGGATTCAGAAATTTCAATTCGGGGAACCCTAACGTTGAAGAAAGGGTATAAATTTGTGGATTTGAATAATTTAGGGTTAGGTTTAAAGATTTTGAGTGCAAGAGGAGTGAAAGAGAGGAGAGAGACAAACCAGAAAAGTACCACACGTGTAGACAACAGCAATGGCCCAGACGCAAGTGCGTGTGATCCCGACCGCACATGTGTGGGGCCCACTATTCAGAAAAGGGCCAGCTTGGCCCTGGTTGGCCAGGGGTGGACACCAAAACCCTCAAATATCAGCTCAATCCGATGCACGGTTTGTGCGTGGTGCTCCGCCGAAGTTTCAGCCCTCCTGCAGGGCCAGATTCCAGAAATCTGCTGTAGAGAGAAAAATGGTTGCAATCGAAGATGGATTTGAAGCGTAAATGATTGTAGGATAAGAGAAATATGGATGGAAGGTGGGGGCGAATCGGAATAGATGTGGCTTGGCACCACAGTAGTTAGCCCTTCGATGAAGGGATAGCTTCGCACCCAATTGGATTTCCACAACTCGAGAGCTCAAAGGAGTAGGAAAATGCAAAATTTTTATTAAACTTCAATTAATCAAAAGAACTACAAGGGGTGCCTATTTATAGGGAAAACTCTATACCCCAAAACTCGCGCCATGTGCGCAACCTATTACTTGGTGATGAAGTAAACTAAAACAAAAATCAATCAAAGACATCTAAAGCGTTCATGATATTCTAAATAATATAAATAAGCAAAACCTAAAGTATGAACTTAATCCGACTAGTGGGCCATGATCATGAGATCCCATGATGGGCTTTACTTAACTATCGGGCCCACTCTCTTGAACTAAAACTCCGTCTTCTAACTAGGAGCCCTCCCTGGACGTCGTCATCGAGCCAGATTGACGGTGGGGCCCTCACTCTCCTTCCGTACATGGGGGGGGATGCATGCGCGTGATGTCCCCATCATTGTATCAGGCCCAAGGGCTCAGCCGATGTCAAAATTCAAGCTTGTTTATTAATTGGGCCAGGCTCGGCTGTGTCTAAAAGTTCTTCAGCCCATTTAGAGTTTTCAAGGACATTTTCATCTTGGGATGGGCTCAAGCCGGTCTGTTTTGAACTGTATGAGTGCAGGTCAGGTTCAAGCCAAGGTTTTACTTTTTGGACTGGGTTTAGAAAGAACATGACCTGGCCCGTCGACAGCCCTTAAACAGTATGAACAGGTTGCCATTTATGTGATGACATCACCATGTTTGTCATTTTGCAAATGGTGTGGCAAACTCACACCGTAATGGACAAACAACGCAATTGGAGAATAACTTCCAACTTATGTTCGTAAAGAAATTAAAGAGGCGCAAGTGAGAACCCAGAGAGACACGTATAACAAAACCATTGAACTTCTTTGTAACCTTGTAGATATATTTCACAGAGCAAGCCAAAAGGCATCTCTACACATACATTTCTACATGCAACCACATGTTCCAACTAGCACATGCGAGTGATATCTGACCCATGCGACAGGTTGGCCCCAGTGTGGCTGACCTGACCCAAAGATCACCAGAACTCAGCATGTGGATGTACGGAAAAAATGGAGGGTTTAAAAAATGACAACAGTGCACATTCAATGTTAGCATGTAGCCTTCCTGATGACTGGACCAGACTGATTTTTAGGCAAGGACATCTAAACTGCAAACCCATCTAATGCATGGCTCGGGCCAGGTTGGCAACTGCCACATGTAAGAGCATTTGAAGAGGCATATATGGGCTTAGCAAAACTCTATTTCTGCAAGCAGGTGAGGTATTCATGGCAATCCAAAAGTCGTATTGAATTTACATCTAGACTCTGAAGTACTCTACCTGTGCCGAGATTGTTACCAGGCCTGATTGCAACTCAGATGCAAGGTTAATCACATCTCTGACATGAGGATTGTTACCAGGTTCAGAAAGATCAGATTCTGCAACATTAGCTACATATATGATCGGTTTCATTGTGAGTAAACAAAGATGCCGTATAGACTCCTTTTCAAAATCTATTAAAGCAACTGATCTAGCTGGTTTTCCATCCATGAGTGCCTGTTGAATTCTTTCCAGTGCAGACCTTTCTGCTTCCTCCTGAGGTTCACATAAAATTGTAATCAAATGTCATGGAACAACTGCATACACTTAAAAAGAAAATTTTAAGTCTGGACCAATGAAACTTCAAACACATGGAAAATATTTTAGACATCAACATTCAAAATCCCGATAACCCGATTCCAGTCTTTTAAATAGCAAATAGTGTGTAGCATATCGTTCGCCCCTTTGAAGCGTGAAGCGTAAGCTACATACAACTTCTGGATTTTTAATCGAGGTGCCTGGTTGCACCAATGTCATGATATTCTATACCGGATTAGACTGATTAATAATGAAATTTAACAAAATTTCATGATTTTAGGTGCAATAAAATGCAACCTAAAGTAATAAGAAAGGGAAATGATTAAGTATAAAGGTAAAGAAAGAGCAATGAAACTGATTTAATATTGTTATTTAGATTATTTTACTGAAAGCATTAAAAAGGTTAACTAATTTTTATTGAAAATGGAAAAATGTAACAAATCATTGAAAACATCATGTGAGCTACATAGCATGTAGCGTAGTCTATATAGCATGTAGCGTATGCAAATTATGATGTAGCATAGGCTACATGTGACGTAAGCTATTTTCATGAGCCACATAGCGTTAAGGCTATGCTACGCTACATAGCGTAAGCTACACGCTACATAACATAGCCATTTAAAACACCGCCAGATTCAACTAAATCTACAGCAGGCTCAGCTAAAATCAACGAACAGTGGGCTAGCAGAATACAGATTTAACTCAATATTTAATAATATTTTGAATTACAATATAATTCATTAGTTCAAACTAAATAAATACAGAAATGTTAAACCTTTAGAACTAAATAAAAACACAAAAATGACCCTATCTTTTAAAAATCCAGAATAAACATTAATATATTCATGCCTAGAACTGAATCACTCCAGTCAACCAAATCATGGCCAGGTTTCGAATTGACTCGATGAGTTTTAGAGCTATGCTGACATATATTACCTTCAGTTTTGATGGTGAATCTTTCCCTTTGCTCTTCTTGAGTTTCTCCATTCGTTTCTCAATCTGCATTTCTTGTAAAAGACACAATTCAGTCCCATTAGTTCACCTCATTCCTAGCATGTTTTGATTAACGAAGTTTGTGTTGATAAGGATTATCAGTATGTGGGACTTTCAAATAGTGTGAAGATATTCTCAGGGGGTGTTTCTCTAAAAGGAATTATTTTCCTTCAAATCCTTTTGGATTTTGGAAGGATCTGAAGATGTGGGACCCCCAGCTCCATGTCATCAGTATCCTGGTCATTTTGCAGGAACACCACACTTCCAAGGTTTTTCCTTGTCTCCCGGCCAGAAGGAAAACCATTGAGTTTTCTGGATTCTTTCGCCACAAAACAAGTAACATGCCAATAGGAGCCCCACTTGTCAGAACATGTTGGAATTGAAAACATGTTTAATTCATCAACATGAACACCCCCCAAAAACATTACTCGAATGAAAGTTACCTTAATTGCATAAAACAAGTTCTAACTTGCATACCTGATCTAGGTCAGAGAAAACCAGCTCTAAGTTGATGACATCAATATCTGATTTTGGGTCGATTTTCCCATTCACATGAACAATGTCATTATCCTCAAAACAGCGGACAACCTGATAAGGATAGAGCCTATGAGCACTGTCATAATTGCCAATTTTGGATAAGGGGCAGAGTCTGTACAGACAAGAGACCATCTCCTTCATTGGTGAAAACCATGGGATACCTCGTGAAACGAAGGTGATAACCCACTAACTGGTGCAGGTTCCTTTGTTTCCACAAAGGTAAGCCCACTGAGCATGCATCAACAAAACCAGTCAAACTTTCTTCAGGATCGAAAACATGGTTTTGCTTTTGACTGCTCCCAAGAATGGATGCTAGTATGAAATAAATGAAAAACGTGATGGATGATCAAATTGTAACCACCAAAAAGAAAGAGATATATGAAAACAAACAGAACAATTACAGGAATTTTGATTTCAAAAAAAAAAAAAACCTTGACTTCATCTAAGCAGTTATATTTCCATAAAATATCATAAACATCACCAACATGTGTTTCTAGCATGGCTAATAAATTGGTTAATTTCTCTTAGTACTTAACAGGAACACCATGAAGTGCCCTTTCAGAAAATAGAGGTTAAGTAAACATAACAATCATATGCACCATTGCAAGTTCACACGTATATGAAGCTTGCATAACTAATTTACTTTTGGGATGGAAGAAAAAGAGAAAGCTGAATACTATTGAAAAACTTAACTCTAGAGAGAGACTTGCATTTGAAACAGACCATGATAACAATCGCCTTTGGGGTGATCGGTAGGATAAAGGAATCCACAGGGACCATTTACACCCTTTCTTTTTTCTATTGCACTGAAGCAAAACCATGAAGAGTCACGATGGATGTCATTACAAGTTATACTAGCTTTTCAGTTCACTTCCGTAGCAAAATCCATTCCGCTTCTAGCAAAGAGCAGCATTGCGATGTCCAGTAAAGGATATTCGAGTATACAGCAGTGTCCAAGTGATGGGACATAAGAAATATGCAGACAAAAACATTCTATTGGACCCGACTATTGTCTGCATTCAGCAAGATTTGCAAAATATTGGCGACTCATCCACTGTACATGTGACATGCCAGTACGGCAATCGAGAATGTACAAATTGCTGACACTGTTGGGGATGAAGCATAGCCAAAAAATCACAAAGATAAACAATCTTAGTCATCTGAATTTTCCCGTTGAATTAGATTCATTGACCAACTTATTTTTACCCACCCATTTATCGGCTACTAATTGGCAGTTAAAGACCATTCATTCAGAGAAAATGCTCCATCCAAAATGGTCCAAATACTTGGACAGTCTAGAATGACATATATGTATGCCATGTGTGCTATGGATATGGATGTGTAATAACAATTTAAAAGAATGGCTACAAACACCAAACCAGTGTTTGAAATTGTGAATAGCATTTAGCATAGTAGTCACCCTTCTGAAGCTTGAGGCATAAGCAGATAAGCTACATAGCGTGTAGCATAAGATTCCCACAATGGGCTCTCCCATTGTCTTATCTCAGGTCTCTCAAAAGTGATTGTTGAATCAGACTCCCAGCTGGCCATCAATGTTTTAACGAATTTGTGCATCCAGGCTGGAAATGGACCTACTGGATCCACAAGATTGATAGATTAAAACGTTTGGGACAGGTGCATTTCGCTCATATCTTAAGGGAGGGTAACGCTCCAGCGGATGCCATGGCCCGTTTGGGAAGTGGTAATCAAACAGCCGCCTGGTTTGCTCAGTTTTCTGCTCTCCCACCTGATGTTAGGGGTCTTCTCTTACTAGACAAGGTGGGTCTGGGGTCGATCAGGGAGCACTAGGCTTTTGTTTCCCAAGTTTTCTCTTGAATTTTCTTTTTCCTTGTTGTTAGTCATGATAGGCACCCAGGTGTTTATTTTTTGTGCTCCTGGTTAGCCCGAATGTACATTGGCTGCTTGATTTGAAATGAAATCATACTTTTAACCAAAAAAAAAAAAAAAAGCTACATAGCGTGTGGCATGAGCTACATACTGCTAGATTTTTAATCAAAGTTGCGCTTGGTTGTACCAATTTCATGATATCCTGCACCAAATCAAACTAATTAATAATGAATTTTTAACAAAATTTCATGATATTTTGAGCACTCAAACACAACCTAAAGTAATAGGAAAGTGCAATGATTAGTTAAAGAAATAATAACGAACTGATTTTTAATATTGTTGCTAATACTATTTTACCAGAAGCACTGAAAGATTTTTTAATATTGAAAATAGAAAAAATGTAACAAATCATTGAAAACATTAAGTGATATTAATATTGTAGTGAAAAATAACTTGCCATGTGCTCTACGTACAATGTAGCATAGTATAGCATGTAGCATATGCAAATTATCATGTAGCCATAGGCTACACGCGACTTAAGTTATTTTCATTAGCTACGTAGCAATGAGGCTAAGCAGGATATGTAGTGTAAGCTACACGTTACAAAGCGTAGCTATTTAAAACACTGCATAAAACATAGCCCATCCTATGTTATTTAGAAAAGAATGTCTAAGCCAGGCCAAGTCTATTGATTTCTATGCTCTCTATGCTTAATAGGAGCTTTTTATAAAATTTAAATAAATAAATAAAATTAAAAAAAATTAAAAAAAAAAAACTATAAGGAGAACTACATTAGAAAGAAAAGCCCCAGAGAGCAGCTACAAGCTTAAAACATTACAAATAAAACCCTGCCAAGCACCAATAACCCCTCATTTCCCATATTCGGAAACTCATCCAAGGCCAACGCCCAAGTACTAACTAGGCAATTAACTCTATCGATGACTTGGATAAGCAATTCACTTTTATTATAAACATTCAGTTGCACCACTCCCCTCCAAATGTCCCAAAGAATGGTGAGGAAACTGATTCTCCCTAACAACTTCCCCCTATGGCCTGCCCAAGCTATTAGAAGCTGATCCATATATCCCAGCATTGACTACACGACACTATACAGACTGAAGCGCCAACCCAACAAACCGAATTCAAATGGGCACTGAATAAAGAAGTAGCTGCCATTTTCAGCACTCTTCAAACTAACAAACATCCATTGATCAGAATCATATTCCTCTGCTGAAGATTGTCGATTATGAGAACTCTCTCCCAACCAGTGTTCGAAGTATCGGTATCACTACAAGTTTCGCTGGCTAGGGATACGGAAACAATATCGATATCGCCGATAATATCGTTGATAACCGGAAATGCAGCAAAACATGGGGAAATTGGTGGAATTTTCAGCGAAACTTCAGGAGATGTTAAAATGTATATATTTGCATATTTAGAAATAACAAAAGTGCAAAATGAATGCATATATAACAAGTTTCCATTTAATGGGGACTTAAAAGCATGTGTTATTGTAAGAAATCAGTCCAACCATCCCATCCGGCGTATTTAACCATCCAACCTTCCATTCAAACATCCATCGATATTGCAAAATACCAACAACACGTGATATTTCACCAAGAAATCACCAACAATTGGAAAGAAAACGAAAGATTGTGGTCTCAATATCGGGCATGTTGCGATATCAATACTATCGAGATATTATCAATGACAAATTGAACACTACATACAACCATGTGCCCATAAAAAAAAAAATTTAAAAAAATGAAATAAAAATTTTCCTAATAAACAAATTTTTGATGATATCAATACATTGGCAATATTATTTAAATATCGTCAATACACTTATGATACAAGCATTACCTAGAATTTACATAGTCGAAAATATTGGCGATACATTGGTGATATTGATGCATTGGCAATACAAGCGACACGTAGAATTTACATAGTTGAAAATATTGGCGATTACATTAGCGAATTAATACGTTGGCGATACTTAGCGATACATTGCTAATACCTAAAATTTCTGATACCACCAGCGTTATCGGTCTTGCTACCAGTGTTATCGGTATCACTGAGCCGAAGATAAAGATAATATCGAAGATATTTCGATAATATCGGAGATAATTCGAACACTACTCCCAACCAACAAGCCAGCCAAATGTGATAACCCCAAGAGGAACCTTCACCTTTCAAATCCCAAGCAGTCAGAGATCGTCCCATTGACCCAAAATATCCTAATAAAGAGACTTTACAAAAACTTCACAAATGGGTCCAACAACCAGTGTTCAAGTTGTCGGCGATATTATCGAAATATCGCCGATAATATCGGTATCGCTAGTCTTGCGATACCGAAACCCCCTTATTTCGTTTCTCTTTGGATTATCGGCGAAATATCGCAGATATCGGTGAAAAATCGGAGATATTGGCGAAAATCCTGGATTATCGCCGATAATATCGAGATTTTCGCACTGTAGCTACCAACCACGATCCCTATCACGGGAAAACTGTGGCCAACAACCCATAAATCCGTGAGAAAACTCCTCTTTGAAAAAATCGAAAAAAATATCGGAAATAAGAAAACCCCTCTTTCGGAAAAAATATCGGAATCGAGAAGATCGCCTACTTGTTGATCAGATCGGAAGTTGGAGCTCGGAAGAACGCATCGATCAACAGCACCCGGTGCCATTCCGTTCGGATTTTCAGGTTTGGAAATCCCCTTTTTGCATCAACCCTCTTTCAAATATCTCATTTCTTCGGCGAAGATATCTCTTCCACGAAATTTTGGGGTTTTTTTTTTTTCTTTTCGTAAAGAAAAACCCGTAATAGATATCGGGTTTGTTTTTTCTTTTCTTTTCTTACCAGCCTAACGAGGCATGCGCACCTACGCACATGCGCACCTTTGTACACGTGTCATGGGAGTATAATCCGGACGGTCCATGTGATGCGGAATCACCTGAAACCTCGTAGGGGCAAATTTCATAACGATCTAAAACTCTGGTAGGCTATAGAAAAGAGAAATGCAAATCAATAGATGAAACATTTTTTCTTTTTTCATGGCCCACCAAAGTTTTGGATCAAAGTAAAAGTTAGGCCTTACAGGTTTCATGGGGTTCTGCATCACGTGGACCGTTCAGATTTTATACTCCCATCATGTATGATGGCCCACCAAAAAGTTCGCACCAGTTACGTACGAACGCAGTGAGCATATATCAACCCATTACGCAGAAAACAATCCGCGCGTGTATAAAGGCAGCCCGGCCACCGCATGTAAGGCCCACCATGATTTATTTATTTTATCCACTCCGTCCATACACGTTAAAAGATAATTTCAGGCCTTTATATAAAAAAATTTGAGGCATATCCAATGTTCAAATGGACCACACCATAAGAAATAGTTGAATTGAATGTCTACCGTTGAAAAATATTTGGAGGGCCACGTAAGTTTTGGATCAAGCTAATATTCGTGTTTTCCCTTCTTTCGTGTCATTTTAAACTTTTGAATGGGTTGGATTTCAAATAACGTTATGTCCAGCCTTAGGATAGTTTCAATTGTAGGAATCACTCTTGAACTGTTTTCTGTGGTGGGGTCCAGTGCAGATTTTTATCTACCTCATCCTTTCGCTCATGGCCTAAAATGATATCTCAAAATGGATGGACGGTGTGGATACAACACATACATCGTAGTGAGGCCTACAGAACATGGTGACGTCACCTCAGTAGCCGACCGCTACTCAACCTGTCAGTATCTAAGCCGCGTCCACGCGGATCGGAAACGGATTGGCTATTCCCCTGCCACCAGCCATTGCACTGTGGGTACCACCATGATGTATATGTTTCATCCATGCCGTTCATCTATTTTTATAGATAATTTTACGGTATGAGACCAAAAATGAGGTATATCCCAATCTTAAGTGGACCACATTACAGGAAATAGTGTTGAATGAACATTGACCATTTAAAACTTTTTGGGGCCCATGAAACTTTTTGGGGCCATCCAATGAACATCTCGCCTCTTTTTTTTACTGTAAACATGTCTTTGATAGTATATTAGATCCATGAAAATGGTGGGACACACCATGATGATCAAGATGAACCGATTTTTGAGTGGGCCACAACTTCAAAATCAATGGGCAGCCGATGGAATACTTAGTGTACATGTGTGCCAGCCAAAAGAGTGGATTGATCTGATTTTCATTCCAGTTGATCATCATGGTGTGGTCCACCTTTGGCACGTAACCAATTTTGTACAATTGTGACACTTTTGCTAGAAAGAAATCATTGTATCAGAAAATAACATCCAGGCAGGCCCTAGTTCAGTTGAATGGGGATAATTTCTTTAAATTTCTACTCAACTTCTATTTTTGGGCAAAAAATAGAAAGCTCCAAAAATGATATTTTGCTGATTGGGTCAGCGCATGCTTTTTGGCCCCCATTAAATGAAAACTTTTAATTTAATATATTCTTTTTGTAAATTTTTTATTCCTAAATATGTAAATATATGTGTTTAGGCATGTCCTAAAGTTTCATTGAAAAATTCCACGATTTTCTCCATGTTTCCCCCTTTTTTTCTGCATTTCCGGTTATCGGCGATATTATCGGCGATAACGATATTATATAAATATCCCAATAAAGAGACTTTACGAACACTTCACAAATGGGTCCAACAACCACATTCTCTTATCCCCAATTTGATGATTGATGACCACATAATTAAGCAACACCATTAGATTTTGATACCCTTCCTCCTCTTCCTCATCTGAATTCTATCTGAAAACTAGAGCCTAGACGAACACTGTTGCCTAACCTCTCTAAGCATACGATGATTCTAGCCTATTTGTGTGATCCTAGGTTATAGAGCCTTCCAAAGGTGTCACAGAACAGAAAATCACCAGTTCACCACACCATCTATCTTAATCTGATTAACAAACCATTTTCAACATCGCAAGCAACTCATTGAAGGACAACTTTCAAAAAAGACAAGACTACTCACCAAATTTTGAAGCTTCTATATCTCAACGACCTTGGAGTGCATCTATCATTATCATGAATTTCATATTCTGCCACTATCACTCTTCTCCATAAGGCAATTTCCTAGATTCTTCTCCAACTGCCATACCTATTTGCCAATAGCACTTCAATCACCTTTCAAAGATTTCTGACAAATGGCACCCTAAGATTGGTCAATAGACCTTCCAAGTCATTAAGTGGAATTTGTGTGTTTCCTCTGCTACTTGCCATAGAAAGGCTTTCAATTTTTTTTTCCAAACTAGTCATCATACTTGAAAGACACTATATTAGCAAAACAAAGAATGCGCCGTTGCAGCCCATAGCCACACTAATGAGAGTAATCTGCTTTAAGAAATATATTGTGCTTCGATTGGTATGAAACTTATAACTTAAGCTCAGAACTCCTGCAATTGGACATCGATGCTTTTGAAAAACTAACCAATACTTAGATTCTCACAAATAATAATAAGCAAGCTGAATCTTTTCATCCACCCAAGGAAACAATCAAACTAAGAGAAAAAGAAGAATTTTAAGCATGTTCTAGAAATAAATAAAATAGTAGCCTATTTCAAAAAGAGGACACAATTGTCAAAACATAACATCTAACTCATATAATCAAACAAAATAATTTCACAAATACATTTAACTTTAAGATTCCCATGCTACTCGAATAGAATCTCTTATGGAAAATAAACAAATGACCTACTCCATCTAAGATAAAAAGGAACTTAATTAATATTGGGGAACCGCGGAAGCAAACCCCGAATTCAAATCACGCAACGAGAAACAAACGCAAACAAAGCACGCACAGGAACACATGATTTTACGTGGAAAACCTCTGCGGGAAAAAACCACGGCATAAAGCGACAAGCAAATCCACTATGAAAATGAAAGTACAAGAGATGGAATCACTTACAGATGCGAAAACCTTTGTTTTGTCCCTTCCAAACCCAAGAATCGATTTAGTCCTCCTTATTCTTACCCTAATCTCGCAATTACACCCATAGATATAGTGTTACACCCAAAATAGGAAACAAATCGTGCAATTACGCAAAACTATGCGCGTCGTCAGTTTAAGGGCATGTTTGTTTGGATGTATTTTAGGGGACTTGCAACCTATTTTACACTTTTTAAGCATTTAATTACACACTACAGGAATTTGTGATGGAAGGGATGCTGC
This sequence comes from Magnolia sinica, assembly GCF_029962835.1. Lineage (NCBI taxonomy): Eukaryota > Viridiplantae > Streptophyta > Magnoliopsida > Magnoliales > Magnoliaceae > Magnolia > Magnolia sinica. Next base: position 49,418,441 of record NC_080573.1, on the reverse strand, counting down.
ATGACATTGACAGCAACAACTTTTAGCTACAAAAAACGATATGGGCTCTGTGGGTCCCACCATAATGTATATGTTTTATTCATGCCATCCAATCATTTGGCTAGATCATTCTAGGGTACGCCTCTAAAAATGAGACAGATTCAAAGCTCAAGTAGACCACACTATGAGAAGAACCTTTAAATGGTTTGTGTTCAATCTCTGGTATTTTACGCAGTGTGGTCCACTTGATCTTTGAATTTGCCTCATTTTTGGGCCCATGCCCTAAAATCATCTGTACTAATGAATGGATGAAGTGGATATAACAGATATATCATGGTGGGGCCCACCAGGCTTTGGCTTCGAATTATCATAAAATCTAATCCAGGCAACTGCTCTTCACTTTCAAATGCATGTGGTATTGTTTTATGTATGCATTTAATGCTAATTTGAAATAAATTACATGAAAATACATGTAATTACATCAAACCAAACAGCCCCTAAGAATCGATCGTTGGTGGAGGTCCCCCGAATTGAAGCATGGTGAATCTCTTGAATTGGAGAACAATCCTTTGCAAGATTGGATGAATCTTACACTCCTTTGGGTATTGTTTGGTTTATAATTTTATTCGATCCAACCCTAAACTTGTGTAGGCTTGGACCCCCGTAGATTCCCCTTGTTGAATGTTTGATCGTATGTGGGACGTGAAATTTTGTGATTGTTTAAAATTAGTATGATCTAAAGCTTGAAATCTTGCATGTCATATTTAATTTCATGTCCTGCATCAAATTTGGTATCAGAGCTTAGGGTTTTTTTTTTTTTTAAGGGGAATGCATTGCATGTTTAGGGTTTAGTTTATTTATGTCTATTTTGCATCAAGTCTCATCATATAGGGCTGTTTAGGACCCATCATTCACAATATGGGCTGCTGAATTTTCTGTTGTCAGAAAATCCCCAAATTTCATGGCTAAATTTTTATTTTTATTTTTTAGAGGCAATGAACTGAAAATGCATTAAAAGAGGGGAACAAAAACAAAAGAGAAAAGCAAAAGAGAAACTAGAGAAGCAGAACTGCTGAGATAGCAGAAGGCTCCTAACCACCTAAAAAACTAAGATCAACACTATTCAAATCCTTTACATTAACAGCCCATTCTAATACCATCTTTTTAGCCCTAGCCCCCACCCCCTTCGCAGAAGACGATCTATCATTGAAACATCTTTCGTTTCTTTCTTCCCAAACAGCCCACCAAATGGCAAGAATGGCCATGCGCCAGATTGTCGATTTGATTTTTCCAAGCTTGAGCCCATTCCACGCAATCAACATCTTCGTGGCCGACTCCGGAACGCACCAGGAAACTGAAAATAGCTTGCAGAAATCAGTGAAAATGGACGAGATAAAGGAGCAGTGTACCAGCAAATGGTTAACGGATTCCGCCTGACACATACAACACAGGCAAATGTTGACAATTTGCATGCCTCTCTTGGTCAGATTATCAATAGTAAGAATTCTATTATGAGCCACTAGCCACCCGAAACATCTGATCTTAGGAGGAGCTTGATAGTTCCAAATGAAAGGAGTCGCATCACGGTGAGAACGGTCCGCAGGGTAGATAGCAGCATAGAGGGACCTGACTGAGAAGACCGCGGACTTTTCCAGCTGCCACTCAATACTATCGGGCTAAGAGGAGATGACCTTTGATTTAGAGATGCAATCATGAAGAGCCGTGTATTCGTCAGCCTTGCTGTCATTGAGATTTCTGATGCATTTTGTCCCAAACAAAGTGGACGGAAGTGAAATAGCCACATCTATTAATAAGAATCTCTCTGTCAGGAGAGAGCCAATAGATTTGCGGGAATAAGAATTTAAGAGGCTTTTCCCCAACCCATAGATCTTCCCAGAATCAAGTAGCTGAACCATTGCCCAACACATACCTACTATTAGCAATAACAGGGTTTTTGGCTTTAAGAATTCCTTTCCAGATGTGGGAAGCCTTGTAATACGAAGATTCTTTAGGCCACCAATTCCCATGAGATGCACCATACTTACCTTTAACTATCGAAATCCATAGGGCATCTTTATCCGACGCAAATCGCCAAGCCCATTTCCCCAACAATGCCTAATTCATTAACTTCAAAATCTTGACATTCGCACCTCCCTCATTGAAAACTTTGCACACTTGTTTCCATTCAAGTAGATGAATCTTCCTCTGATTTTCCTTGCCAAACCACAGGAACTCTCTTCGAATTTTCTCCATACTCTTAAGAACCGACCCCGAGCATCTGAACAACGACATGAAATAGAGGGGAAGACTAGAGAGGGCTGCTTTGATCAAAGTCAACCGACCACCCAAAGACAGATACCGGCATTTCCAGGATGCCAGATACTTTTGAAATTTACTGGTGACCCTATCCCACATGCTCTTCGGCGGGGATCCCACTGATAGGGGCAGACCAACAAAATATGTTGGGAAGGACTCAATACGGCAACCAAGCATGAAAGCAAACTTCTGGAGAGACTTTTGCGGGACATTAACTCCAAGTAATTCGATTTGTTCAGATTGATCCTTGACCCGAAACCGCTTCGAAACAGCGTAGAGCAATGAGGAGGTGCTCGATTTTCTTGTCCGAAGCTTCAGAGAATATAAGAGTATTATCTGCGAACTGTATATGAGTTGGGGGGTCTGTCAGTCCCGGCATTGCAATACCACGAAGGATACCTTGCTTCTGACCTTTCTTCAACATTTGGGACAGCGCCTCTCCCACAATAAGAAATAGGAAAGGGGAGAGAGGGTCCCCCTGCCGCAATCCTCTCGAGCTTCTGAAAAAACCTCTAGGCGAACCATTTAGAATAATGAAGAAGTGGGCCGATCCAATGCAAGCAGCAATCCATCTTCTCCACTTGGCCCCAAAGCGCATCCGAGATAGCATATACGACAGGAAATCCCAGTCCACATGGTCATAGGCCTTGGCAACATCTAGCTTACAGAAGACACCTTTATACCTGGACTTATGGTAGGTGTGCAGAACTTCATTGGCAATAAGAGCACCATCCATGATCTGTTTGCCTCTGATGAAGGCATTCTAATTGCTGGATATGAGGCTCCCAATGACTTTCGACAACCAAACAGATAAGACTTTCGCAAGAATTTTGTAAGGACTCCCTATCAGACTAATCGGCCTGAATTCGGCAAATGAGAAAGCACTCGCCACCTTAGGGATAAGAGAGATAACGATGGCTCCAAGCCCTTTCGACAATCTTCCTCTTGTGTAGAATTCGTGGACAAACTGAAGAACGTCATGACGCACGAATTCCGAGAAAGTGTGATAAAAACTGATCGGGAATCCATCTGGACCTGGAGACTTGTCCCCTCCCAAAGCATCCATGGCAGCCTTAACCTCTTCTTCAGTAAATTGGGATTCCAATAGATCAGCATCAGCTGCCTGCAGCCTATTAAACGAAATATTGTCTAATGTCGGTCTGACCCAGTTATCGGACGACAGAAGCTCTTTAAAATGAGAAATGGTGAGATCTTCTATCTCCTTTCTATCCTCGATTCTGTTGCCTTTATCGAAAATACTGAGAATTGCCTTAGCCCGAGAATGCATATTGGCCATTTGATGAAAGAACTTAGTGTTTTTATCCCCTTCTGCAATCCATTTGACTCTGGATTTAATCCTCCAGGACGCTTCTTCTAGAGCTTTATTAGAAAGGTCCTAAATGATGGAGATGCACCTGACCAAGACCTCTTTCGACATCAGAGCTTCTTTGGACTCAAAATCAATCCTCTGAAGCTCAAACAAGAGAGCTTCGATATCTGCCTCTCTCTTCTGAACTTCCTCCCTACGCCATTCCTTCAGCTTCTCCTTGAGAATTTTGAGTTTGCAAAGCAACTTAGGGCCAGCAAAGCCCTTTACCTGGAAAGACGACCACCAGTCTATGATCTTCTGTCTGAGACCCTCTGAGTGGAGCCAAGAGGAATTGAACCTGAAAGGTTTCGGACCCCAATTGTCGTCTTCAACACTTAAAAGAATCGGGCAATGATCAGAAGTGGTGCGCGGCATGGCAATTTGCTTGACAGTTGAGAATGTCTCGAGCCATTCAAGAGAGACGAGGACTCTATCCAGACGGGATTGAATAGGAGATGCTCGACCGTTAGTCCAGGTGAATCTCGAACCCAGGATCGGCAAGTCGATAAGCTGCGCTTGTTGAATCCAGTCGGAGAAGTGAACCATGGCAGCGGAGGGCCTTCTGCTTCTGGAATGATCCTCCGGAAAGCGCATAACATTGAAATCACCAACCGTGCACGACGGTCCAGAGGACTGTCTAACCTACAAAAGCTCATCCCAGAAATCTGCCCCGAGGGAATGACTATTAGGCCCATAAATAATAGACACAAGACATTGAACAGAGGAAGACTTATCTTGAAGAGTAACTGTCAACAAAAAGGTGACCGTAGAAGAAGAGATGAGGTCCCATTTAGAAGATTTCCAAGCGACGAGAATACCACCCAAACTCCCCACCGCATCTACAGTTAGCCACTTCGCATCATTTGCCTTCCACAACGTTGCCAAGAGATTATCTTTGAAATGGGAAACCTTAGTCTCCTGGAGACACAGGACGTCAGGATTTTTCCTACTGATGGTCGCCTTAATGAGACTCCTTTTATGCTTGGAGCCTACCCCCCTTATGTTCCAAGAGATTATCTTCATTGGATCACTACACTTCCCCAATTACCCTGTCTCCTTGATTTGGAAACGGAAGCTGAGATAAACCCTACGTTGGCTTCAAGCCATTGCAATTCGCGGGAGCTTGAAATCTTGACCAAGTGTTTAGCTGGAGTTGTTCTCTTCTCCATGGGTCTACTTCTATTTTCAATGCATTGAAATAAGGCGATGTAATCTTCCAGCCTATCCCTGAAAGACAAAACTAAGGGACCTCCCCACCTTTCCAATAGCCTCTCGTATCCACCGTTTCTTCTGGATCTTGGCCAACAGATCAGATATGTTCGTTTTCGATGTCGATGGTTCAATTTGAGGATCAGCTATCATCTGCAGCCAAGGTGTCCCGTATCGGTATCGGTTGGCGTAACGGTGCCCTCCGAAACCGATACGGATACGGGGGCGTAACGGCGATACGGGGCCGTAACGGCCCGTAACGGCGCAAATTTTTTTTTTTTGCCAAAAAAATATGAAAAAATATGGATTAAATCCAGAATATTCTAAGCATTCCAAATATGCATTCATTTATAAATTGGAACATGTTTATGGTGGTGTAACGGTCCACTCTTTGGTGAGAAGTTGTATCAGACTGTCTGATTAATTTTTTAACCAGGTAACTTGAATTTGACTACAAAATTCATATATTTAATTTTTTAAATATGTAATTTATATACTTAACATCTTGATATCATTTCTCCCAATAGTTCTTTAAAAAAAATAAAATTAAATTCAGGTAGATGGCGTTGCCAATTTGGGGCTGACTTGGAGGACCAATTTATTCTCCAAATCAGCCTCAAATTCATGCCATTTATTGTCATTATCCCACTTATAAATTGGTGGACATTTATTGGATAGTGAATCATAAAATAAAAATAAAAATCAAAAGGCCCTATTTTAAAAAATAAAAGTTCACAAATTAACAATTAAAACTATTCAAATAATTTGATTTTGGCATTGTGAGTTAGCAATTGCAGTCCATAATTTAATTGTCAAATTTCAAGTTAATATATGTCTCGTGTACAATTTTTTAAGGTTTGAATTAGGAGGGACTCGGATGTAAAGTGCAGCACACGTGTCAAAGTTTTTTGGGCCTCACCCGTGATGAATGTGTTATATCTACACCATTCATCCATTTTGCCAAATAATTTTAGGGCATGAGCCCAAAAATGAGGCACATCCAAAGCTTGGGTGGATTGCACCATAAGAAATAATAATAATTAAACGTTCACCATTAAAAATTTATTGAGGGTTAGAAAAGTTTTAGATCAAGCTGACATGGGTGTTTTCCTTTCATCCACGTCAATGTGACCCAATTAACAGGTTAGATTGAAAATAAACATTACAGTGGACTTTAGGAAATTTTTAATGGTGAGCATTCTATAACCACTATTTCCTATGGTGTGGTCCACCTGAGATTTGGATATTACTAATTTTTTGAATCCTGACTTAAAATGACGTTGCAAAATGGATGGACGATATGGATAAAATATATACATTATGGTGAGGCCCACTTGGGTCTGATATGATTGGATGGAAAATAAACGTTACGTGCGCCCTAAATTATTTAACCGTGAAAATCATTATCCCTGCTGCTATTTTTGGTGTGGTCCAGATGATCTCTGGATATAATTCATTTTTTGGCTGGTGCTCTAAAATGATCTCTGAAAATAGGTGAACGGTGTAGATGTAATAAATACATCACCGTGGAGCCCATATAACTTTGATCTCCTTTGAACCGTTCGTACAACTCGGAGCTCGAGGAGTGTCAGCGCTCGTCTTTGCGTGACACGTACCGCAGTCAGCTGCGGCAAATAAAAAAAAGACAGAGAGAGAGGGAAACGAAAAGAAAAAAAGAGGGAAAGAAAGAAAAGAAAAAAAGAGGGAAACGGGAAAGAAGAGATTGGGAGAGAGACAGAGAGAGAGTGAGAGACAGAGAGAGAGTGAGAGAGAGAGGAAGAAGAAGAAGAAGAAAGGAAGCAGCCGCAGCTGCTCGAGAAGAAGAAGAAGAAGAAGAAGAAAGAGAAGAAGAAGAAGAAAAGAAAGGAAAAAAAAGGTAAGGTTTTTTTTTTTTTTTTTTTCCAGGGCCCGTAACAGCCGTTACGGGTCTGTAACGGCCGTTATGGCCCGTAACGTCCCCGTAACGGCCGTTACGGTCACAGAATTCCATAACGGCCGTTTCGACCCCGTATCGCGTAACGGGTCCCACCGTTACCGTTACGTATCGGCCGTTACGGCCGAAACGTAACCGATTTGGGATACCCTGTCTGCAGCGGTTCCGCCATAAGAAACTCAGTAGACATATTATCTTGAAAGAGAGTGATCGAACCCATGTCCAACGCGTCAACAGACGGGAGGGAGGAAGCAGATGGAGAAAGGGGCGAAGACGTCCGAGATTGAATCTCAGACATACTGCAGTTAGACGGAACTCGAGTATCCGAAAGATCATCAGAGCCAGAAAATAGACTTGGATTGTAAGGAGGCATGGGTGTGTGACAGCTAGAGGAGGTAATGGCTAACAGGAGGAGGTAATGGCTAACAGGAGAAGCAATGGAGGTTGGACAGCAAATAGGGAGTTGTCTAGGGTCGGGTCCAGATCCAAAGTGAACCCGCTTGACATCAAAGGCGAAAGAGTACTAGCCTGGGCATCTGCCACCTGTCCTTGGTCAAGGCGTAAATAGCCCTTTACACCCTCCACGTGTCCCTCACAGAACACCTTGCTTTGCGAGAAAGCAGTCACAACGATCTCCCCAATCTCCACGCGTCCCTCGCGTCCTCCCTCTGCGCGCGCCACACGTCCCATGGCTGAATTTTCTATTAACAAATTATTTAGGTAGTTATATTGTTGGAATTTTAGTAGCGTTGTGTAGTTTCCCTCATATAGAGTCCTATAGGATCATTTAGTCCCATTTAGACGCATATAGTTGTATTAGAGGGTCTTTGAGTTGAGTGAGTGGTTGTATGCCCACACGTACTGGTCGTGGTTTTGGTTTGCACCCTACATTAAACATGGAGCAAATGCAAAAGTCAATAAACAACATAACTCAGCAGTTTGAGTCTTTGGGTAAGCATTTGGAACAACATATTGACCAACTCTTTGAACAACTTAATGTGTGCGTTATCCAACTAGAGACCTCCACCCAAGCAAACCCCACCATTGGGGAAGATGCCCAATCTCAAGCAGGTGGTCAGAAGGATAGACAAAGGAATGAGGGTGGCCAAGGAATGGGTCATGTGCGCGCACCCGTGCACCCACACCCCAAGGGGTATCATGATCATTATGACCCAGATGCGCAACTCTTCAAGGGAGTTAGAGTTGAGGCCCCTATGTTTGATGGCCACTTAGACCCTAAAGCTTTTCAAGATTGGTTAGCAAATATGGACCACTATTTTGAGTGGTATGACATGTCGGATGCTCATCGAGTATGATTTGCCAATATGAAGCTTGTGGGCCAAGCAAAGAGGTTTTGGGCTACTGTGGAGCAAAAGAAAGAAAGATGGAGGGAGCCCCTTTCTCTTATCACTTGAGGTTGGTTGAGGAATGACAGTCTCTTCGACAAGGTTCCATGAGTGTGGCTGAATACATTGAGAAGTTCGAAGAGTACTTGTCCCGATGTGAGGTTGAAGAGGATCCCGTACTCACTCTTGCTCGATTTAAGACGGGCCTCCGTTCTGACATTAGGAGAGAGTTGCTCGCCAAGGACATAGACACTCTTGAACAGATGTATCAAGTAGTGTTGGAGGTCGAGCAATACCTCAAAGCATCTGTGGAAAGGCGGTTTGAATTTCGTGATTCTGGCGCAAGGCCAACCCTTCTAGGGCTAAGCCCAGCACTGGATATTAATACAAGTCTTCCAATAATTTTCAGTCTAGGCCCAAGGATGATAAGGGTAAAGGAGTTGTCGGGTCTAACTCACGCAAAAGTGATACGACTAGGTGTTTTAGATGTCAGGAGTTTGGTCACTTTACCCACCAGTGTGGCACGAAAGAGGGCACCAAGGTGTTCCTTATTGATGGGCAAGTAGAAGTAGTGCCCCCAGAAAGTGACAGTAAGGAGGAAGAATATGAGCCAACAGAAACCCCTAGTGATGAGGAAGAGGGAGCACAAGAGTCTACGACCCTTGTAGTTGTGCGTTGCACCTTTGCACAAGCCAAGAATACCGACGATTGGCGCCGGAACACGATCTTCTATACTTATATAAAATGTGGTGATAAGAGCTGCAAGATGATCGTGGATAGTGGTAGTTATACCAACGTGGCATCAACTAGCACTGTGAGCCATTTGGGCATGAAGCTTGAAGCCCATCCTCAACCCTATAGAGTGTCTTGGGTTGATGAAACTTCCATTCCAGTCTCACACCGTTGTCTTGTTCCTATTCAATTTGGATCATATAAAGACACTTTGGTGTGATGTTCCCATGAATGTTGGTCATATTATTCTGGGTAGGCCTTGGCTCCATGACAGAGATGTTACCATATTTGGCCATTCGAATGTGTGTACATTCTAGTTTGAGGGCAAGAAAGTCAAGCTAAATCCACTTCCACCTAAGGACACAACTGGAAAAGAGTCCACCACAAAGAGTGGTGTGAGCAACTCAAAAGAATTGAAGGAATCAAAGTCCAAGTCTATGTCTCTCCATATTCTAAATGTCAAAGACTTTGAGCAAGAGTCAGACTCGATAGTGCACCAAATGCTAGAGTAGAATTACCCACTAAGGCCATTCAGGTAGTGGATGAGTTCCATGATGCCTTTCCTGAGGATCTATTGGATGAGCTCCCCCCTACGAGGGATATAGGGCATGCCATTGATTTAGTCCCTGGGGCAACTCTACTAAACCTCCCTCATTACAGAATGAACCCAAAGGAGCATACAGAGGTGAAAAGACAAATTGATGAGCTCCTAGAAAAGGGTTTCATTCGAGAGAGTATGAGCCCGTGTGCCGTGCCCGCCCTTCTTACACCTAAGAATGATGGCACAGAGAAGATTTGTGGTGATAGTAGGGCCACCAACAAAATCACAGTCAAGTATTGGTTTCCCATACCGTGTCTTGATGACATGTTGGATATGATGGCCAACACTACTATCTTCTCGAAAATTGACCTCAAAAGTGGTTATCACCAAATCCGTGTACGCCCTGATGATGAGTGAAAGACGGCCTTCAAGACGAAGGATGGGCTATACGAGTGGCTAGTCATGCCTTTTGGGCTAACTAATGTCCGACAATGGATTCTAGAATGTCGCGGTATAAACCTTGCTAAATACACCATTAAACCGATTGGGTATAATGATCTGTGGATCAAGCTGCATCCGGGGCTTCTTCCGGACTTGTTCCTCATTGCAGGCGTATTGCATGTGGACGGACCAGTCCTCAAAGTTCAGAAATGGGAAGACTTTTCCATATTCAGCAAGGAGAATATCTGGGTCCAAATTTGGGGAATCCCTCTCGAACTGTGGTTCGACGAATTCTTCATTGACGCTTCATCCGTACTCGGCTCGCTCCTGGAGTTAGACCTCAAGACGAAGATCGACGCAGAGTTGGGGGTTGATTAGGGCGTGGGTGAGAAGAAGCAAAGGCGATCCACATCCTCCCCAGATCACCGTCTCCGTTGACGGTCAACTGATTTCCTTCCCAGTCCTATAGGAACCAGATGGCGAGCCTTATCCCAGATGGGGTGACTACTGGAGAATGAAGGACCTTACGCTCGCAGCTTAGGAGTCGTCCCCACCTCAATTTGTGGAAGGAGTTTCATTTCCATGCTCCTGCGGAGCAGCGCCCAATACGCAGCATCAGTCAGCCATCCGAAATCGGCTCGTTGTCAGCAATCTGACGCCTAGCGAGACGCATGTCGAGGCCGCCGCTCCCCTGCCTGTTTCCCTCGAGAACCGGGTCAGTCGAGGACTCCTCGACCAGGGGGTTATCGAGGCACGAGCGCCATCCCTTCGATTTCAGCCATCCAGTGGGACACGTGTCGCCGTCCCCGCAGATTCGATTGCCCCTCGTCCCGCACGAAAATCGAAATTCTATTGAGATGGCGTGCCCTAAAGAGAGCGAGACACCATCGTCTCCCGCCGTCCAGAGTGACACGTGTCAAGCTGCCCATAATCGCGCCTACCTCTCTCGATCCTTGCGACTGTCGAGGACGCCTCGACCAGACGTGTCTAACAGAGACGCGGCCAAGTCAGCAACCCCGCTTTCCTCAATCCATCCATCCTAATGAAAAAGTTAATGACTCTTCGCAGCAACCACATAGCAATTACAGACCAGATAGGTTTGGCTCATGAAGGTTCGGTTCGGGTTTCGAAGAACCCGTCGAAGGCTTGGAGGGGCCAGATGTTATTTCAACAGAGGACACATGTGTCGATCCGGTTGATGCAATCTACGAGCCTCCCACGCGGTCCCATACCCTTGCTTTGGTTTCCAAAGCTATCACTTCCCTCTCTCCACCCTATTCCCTACCCCACCCTTCTCCTCATTTCAGAAAGAAGCGAGAACAGAGAATCCCAGCGCGTGCTCTGAGCCTCCCGCCTCCTCAGTTGGGTTATGATGCTATGGATCTCCAATCATGGACCTCCGAGAACCCACCTACCCCCCCTTCTTCTCTGTCCTCCCTCCTCTCTATCCAGGATTGGTCTGACATGGCTCTAATCTCCCTATTTCAGGACGGTTCTGACGGTGGGATCATCGAAGCAGAGCTTTTGCAGATGTGCATGGGCCACCCCTCGAATCAGGAGGAAACCGCCGCAACAGAGTCGGTAGAGGAGCGGGTGCAAACAAAGTTGATCAACTCCATTCACAAGAAAAAATGGATCCGGGATGATCTCGGGCATATTGGCAGAAAGGTCGGGCTCTCTTTCGGTGACAATCCCGAGGATTTCATTGCATTGTTCCAGTGCGTCGAATCTCGGGGTTGTCCCCTCCCGGTTTCGAAATCCCCCATCAAGCAGCTGGTCAGATCATAAAGTAATAGAGAATTCCAATGTCGAGAATGGCCCTCCTCGATGATCCAAGAATCAACCCTAGAGGTATTTCTCCAGGGGAGACGGGGTAGATCGGTTTCCAGATGAAGATTCTATCCTGGAATGTGAGGGGAGTCGGGTCTAAGCAGAAGAGGAGGCTCATCAAGTTCTCCTGCAACACCAAGAACCCAGACGTCCTTTGTTTGCAGGAAACGAAAGTTGGCTAGTTCTCCGACTTCCTCATGGGTTCTCTCTGGAAGGTCAGGAATGCGAAATGGGTAGCGCTCGAGGCGATCGGCAGTGCAGGAGGCGTCCTTGTGGCCTGAAATGCAGACAAGTGGTCCTTATTAGATAGTTGGGTAGGCTCTTACTCAGTATCGGTCATCCTCCAAGATGTACCTTCCGACCGTCAATATCTCACTGTTTCGGTCTACGGCCCCAACATAGAAGCAAAAAAGAAAAGATTTCCTAGAAGAGCTCAGTGCGACTCGAAAGCGTTTCTCAAGGCCTTCCTGCTTAGCTGGGGATTTCAACATGATCAAGTCTATAGAGGAAAAATCTCATGGAAATAATTTCTCCGCGAATATGAGAATGTTCTAGGCCTGGATCGACGACCAAGAACTTGTTGATCTTCCACTGTTGGGCTCCCGTTTCACTTGGACAAATGGGAGGGCCTCCCCACGCATGTCCAGATTAGACAGGTTCCTTCTTTCCCCAGAATGGCTCGACGCGTTCCTGCCCGCGTCTCAATCAGTGCTTCCTCGCACGACTTCAGACCACCGCCCCATCCTTCTGTCCGTTGAGGAGCCCAACTAGGGCCCAAAGCCTTTCCGGTTCGACCTATCCTGGCTCAACATCGAAGGTTTTCACTCCCGGGTTGCTGATTGGTGGGGCAGCTTCAAAGTGGAAAGTTTCGCAGGCTTCAAACTATGCTCCAAGCTCAGAATGCTGAAAGAAAAATTAAATCAGTGGAAGTTAGTGGAGCTGTCCAAACAGAATATCGAGCTCGAGCAGATTGTGGCGGGGATCTTAGCCATTGATGCAGGTATAGAAGACCGGACTTCCTCCCTGGACATCCTCTCTAAGCAAATTCAAATGATCCAATCTCTGTCTGCCAGAGTTCTCGAAGATGAAATTGCATGGAAGCAAAAAATCATAGGCCAAATGGATAAGGGAGGGAGATAAGAATACCAAATACTTCCACAGTGTGGCAAGTATGCCTGCCAGAGCCAATAAGATTAGCAATATTATAATGGAGGGAGTCCACGTAGAAGACAAAGACATGATAGCATCCGTAGCAGTTGATCACTTCCGTTCGCTTCTCCGGTCAGACGAATGGCACAGGCCTCGGCAGGATAATCTCCATTTTGACTCAATATCAAAAGAAGAGGCCCTTCTATTAGAGTCTCCCTTTTCTGAGGATGAAGTAAAAGCAGTAGTGTTCAGTCTAGGGGGAGATAAAGCTCCGAGGTCGGATGGCTTCCCAATCATCTTCTTTCAGGCATTCTGGGAGCTTCTGAAGGAAGATGTTATGGCTTTCTGTCTTGAATTCCATGCCAGGGGCAGATTATCGGCTGGTCCTGGTGCCTCATTCCTCACTCTCATCCCAAAATTCCCATGAGTTGCAGCCTTCAAGGACTTCAGACCGATCTGTCTTCTCGAGGACCCATACAAAATCCTGGCAAAGCTTCTGGCAGCCCGGCTGCAAAAGATGATAGGCAAGCTGATTTCTGCTAATCAGTGTGCTTTTATCACTGGGAGACAGATCACTGATTGCACCTTAATTGCTAATGAATGTCTGCACTCGAGCCACCTCTCAGGATCAAAACTTCTCCTCTGCAAGCTTGACGTCAAAAAAGCATATGATCATGTCGTCTAGGGGTTCCTTCAGTATCTCTTAAATCGTATGGGCTTCCCAGCCAAATGGAGACAGTGGATTGGCGAGTGCATAGGTTCGACTCGATTGTCTATCCTTCTCAATGGTTCGCCAAGAGGTTTTTTTCGTTCCTCTAGAGGGTTGAGGCAAGGGGACCCCCTGTCCCCGTTCCTGTTCCTATTTTTCGGAGAGGCCCTGTCAAGAATGCTCCATCAAGGTCAAAACGCTGGCATCCTAAAAGGAATCGGCATCAAAGGTCTCCCCTCACCTATATCCCACATCTAGTTTGCTGACGACACCTTGGTGTTCTGCGAAGCCTCTCAGGAATACGTCGATAATCTATGTACGACCCTTCGATGCTTTGAGACAGCGTCTGGCCAATCGACAAATCTGTCTAAATCCAAACTGATTGGGGTAAACATGGACAAAGCTGAAACCGAACGCTGGGCCTTATCCCTCCACTGTGCGACGACCTCCCTCCCTTCTTCCTTCGCCGGCCTGCCCCTGTGCATAGGAGCGCCCCTCAAGGCAGCGTGGGACAAGGTCCTCAACAGGATAGGCTCTTATCTGGCCAAATGGCAATGTCGGTTCCTCTCTCTGGGTGGTCGTCTCACGCTGATCAAGGCTTCCCTATCCAATCTCCCCCTCTATTTCATGTCCATTAACTGTTGTCCTAGCTCGGTAATCAAATCCATCGATAAGTTAAGTATGGACTTTCTCTGAAACAGTAAGTTGAACAGACCCAAATTCTATCTCATGAATTGGAGGTCTGTATGTCTCCAGCTTCAATCCGGTGGAGCAGGGGTAAAGAATTTGAAGCTAATGAATCAGGCCTTGCTCAGGAAATGGTTTTGGAGATTAGGGGTGGACGACAGGAGTCTATGGAATCAGGTTGTCGAGTGTAAGTATGGAAAATCAGGGTGTGGTTGGTGGTCTAAAGACTCCTCTGAGTATCGCATGTCGGCCCTGTGGAAAGGGATCCTATCCATGAAGGAAAAGGTCCTAGCTGCAATCAGTTTTGAGTTTGGCAAAGGTGACAGAATCCATTTCTGGGAAGACAGGTGGTTGGACAAAGCCCCCAAGCATTTTCCGCCTGGCCCCGAATAAAGCGGCGCAAGTTGCTGACTGTTATTCGGTGGACAATGGTCAAGTTGTGTGGCAAGTGCAATGTCGGCGAAATCTCCAAGATTGGGAATACCAGGAGTTCGTTGATCTCCTAGCCTGTATTTATAGAGCGGTGCCTTTCCCCTCAGCTGAAGATGCCCTCCTCTGGAACCTAGATAAATCAAAGGCGTTCTCGGTCAAGTCCTATAGGGAGTTGGAGAGGTCGTCCAATGTGCATCTGCCCCTTTTCACGTTCATATGGAAGTACATGATCCCCCCAAAAATTAGTGCCTTTGGATGGTTGGCAGGTAATAAAAAGATTCTGACGATGGATAATTTGAGGAAAAGAGGGATGATCTTGACAATCATATGTTTGTGCTGTATGAGGAATGAGGAATCAATTAATCACCTCCTGATCCACTGCCCATTCACTCTCCCCATTTGGGCTGAGTTTTGCTCCCGCTTCAGTGTGTGTTGGTGTTTTCCGAATTCGGTCGATCTTCTTCTCCAAGCTTGGCATGGAGTTCGGATCGATAAGCGTAGAACTAGATTGTGGCGTATGGTGATCCTCGTTGTTTGGTGATCTGTCTGGGAAGAGAGGAACGGCAGATGTTTTCAGGATTCTGCTTCCCTTCCCCCCGTTGTTGCCTCAAAGGCTAAACGCCACATTATAGAATGGGCGGCCCAGTCGAAAGTATTAAAGTGCTATGATCTTAATTTTCTAGGTGTCTAGCCCGAGCTGCCTCCTTGGCAGCCCCTCTAACCCTCTTTTGTATTTTCGTTTCTGTTTTAATATATTTGTTACCTTTCAAAAAAAAACACCTCAACCATTTGAGGTAGGTTTGTGGGATCCTTAGAGCCGAGAATTTGTACGTCAACTTAAAGTAGTGTGCGTTTATGTCTAGCAGTGTTATCTTCTTAGGTTTTGTTGTGTTAGCTGAAGGTGTCTCGGCGAATCCCGAGAAGGTCAAAGTTATTGTCAATTAGCCTGAACGCCGCAATATTCACGAGGTGCATAGCTTTCACGGCTTAGCCACCTTCTATAGACGGTTCATTCAAGGCTTCAGTTCCATTATGGCTCCCATCACGGATTGCATAAAAAAAGGAGAGCTTCAATGGACGAAGGCAACCTGAAGGCCTTCAAGGAGATAAAGGTCAGGATGACCGAAGCTCCAGTCACGCGACTTCCGGATTTTTCAATAGTTTTTAAAGTCGCATGCGACGCATCAGGAGTCGGCATAGGAGGAGTACTTAGTCAGGAAGAGCACCATGTCGCCTTTTTTAGTGAGAAACTAAATGAGGCGACGCAAAAATACTCCACCTATGATAAAGAATTCTATGTGGTAGTGCAGTCGTTGCGTCACTGGCGTCATTATCTACTGCCGTAAGAATTCGTCTTGTTCTCAGATCACGAGGCATTAAGATATCTGAACACTCGGAAGAAATTAAATCCTAGGCACACCAAGTGAGTCCAATTCCTTCAAGCGTACACTTTTATGCTTAAGCACAACGCCGGTGTAGAGAATAAGCCTGCCGACGCGTTGAGTCGTCGAGTCGCGTTACTCAATTCCATGAGTGTCGAAGTCACGGGGCTCAAGCGTATCAGAGAGGATTATTCTGAGCGCCCAGATTTTAGAGTTGTGTACGCGTCGTTGTTGGAGAGTCCGTCAGGAGCTAGCAGTGAGTACTTGATAGTGGACAGATATTTGGTTAGGAGTGACCCTTTGTACATACCCCGCACTTCCCTCCATAATTTTATTATCAGAGAGTTACATTCAGGAGGGGTTACGAGTCATTTTGGTCAAGACAAGACCATTACCCTAATGGAGGATAGATTCTATTGGCCAAGCCTCAAGCGAGACATAGCCAAAATTATAAGGTAGTGTTGTACTTGTCAACTGGCAAAGCAGGAAAAACAAAATATGGGGCTATACACACCTTTGCCAGTTCCATTTGCCCCTTGGCAGGACATCAGTATGGACTTCGTGCTTGGGCTCCCCAAGACTATTCGGAAACACGATTCCATATTTGTTGTCGTGGACAGTTTTTCTAAAATGGCTCACTTCATTCCTTGTTCGAAGACTTCTGACGCATCTCATGTTGTCAAGTTGTTCTTTAGTGAGGTTGTCAAACTTCACGGGTTACCCAAAACTATAGTATCTGACCGTGACATGCGATTCATGAGTTATCTTTGGAAGACACTATGGCATATGATGAATACTAGGCTCCAATTTTCTTCTACCTACCACCCTCAGACCGATGGTCAGACTTAGGTGGTCAATAGGAGCCTAGGAAATTTGCTCATGTGTTTTAGTAGGGGAGCACACCAGGACGTGGGACACTGCACTACCTATCGCTGAGTTTGCATTTAATAGTTCTATCAATAGATCCACAAGTTTAAGTCCTTTTGAAGTCATTACTGGTTATAAACCTAGGAAGCCCATTGATCTTGTCCTTATGTCCCTGTCTCATAGGCTATCAGAGTAATTTGCTCACAACATTCATTCATTGCATCAAGAAATCAGGCGAAAGATCAATACTAGTAATGAACATTACAAAATTTCTGCAGACCAACATAAGCGATTCAAGGAATTCAATGTAGGGGATTCTATGATGATCCGCATCAGGCCAGAGCGGTACCCTTAGGGAGCCGTTCATAAATTACACGCGCGTAGTGCTGGACCATTCAAAATTATAAAACGAAACGGTCTTAAAGCGTATGTGATAGATCTTCCACCTTCCATGGGAATTAGTTCCACATTTAATGTGGAGGACCTAGTTGCATTTAAGCAGCCCACTAATACATTATCCAGCCTTTCACCTAACCATCCTGACTCCCCAGACCTTTCCCTTGATCCATGGCCCCTTCTCGACCCATCATCCCAGCCTCTACCTCCCATACCGACCCTTCCCACACCTAGAGAGGAGATAGAGGATATTCTGGACCATCAAATAGTATCGACATCGGACGGTGGATTTCAGAAGTTCTTGGTCAAGTGGAAGTCACGCCCAGCTTCAGACAGTACGTGGCTCACTGAGGAGAAGCTTCAGAGACTTGATCCTAACATCTTAGAGCGGATCAGGAGTTTTGCTTCGCCAGTGGCGAAACCTTCGCAGCCGGCGAGAGTTGATGGGGACATCATGCGCACGCGCACACCCCCCACCCTACGCACGTACTCAAGGAAGAGGAAGGCCCCACTATCGATCTGGATCAACGACAACATATATGGAGGACCTTTTAGTTAGAGGGTTATGCTATGGAGCATTGGAGTGGACCCGATCATCATGTAGATTCCACCATTGGATCTCATGATCGTGGCCCACTACCCAAGATGTTCTAGGATTTTGAGTTTTGG
Organism: Magnolia sinica; assembly: GCF_029962835.1. NCBI lineage: Eukaryota > Viridiplantae > Streptophyta > Magnoliopsida > Magnoliales > Magnoliaceae > Magnolia > Magnolia sinica. The sequence continues at coordinate 49,400,454 of NC_080573.1, read as the reverse complement.
TTATTATCATTATTAGAAACATCATGAACGGTTTTGATTGCATAGATTAGTTATTATTTTTGTTACTTCATCTCTAAGTATTAGTATGCGCACTCGCGGCTTTTGGGGTTTAGGGTTTTCTTATAAATAGGCAACCCCATGTAAGTATTTTTTATTGAAGTTTATGAATAAAATCTTGCGTTTTTTCTTCTTCTCTACCCCTCTGAGTTGAAGAAGCTAATTGAGTGATAAACTCTCCCTTTCCTCGAAGGGCTAAGCCACAACCATCCCAAATCGTCCCACCTCCTACTCTCCACTTCCATCATCTTCCACAGCCCTCCCATCATTAGTTTCACCTTTGTTTTATGCCCAAGTTTTCCTCCACAGCAGATTTTCAGATTCTGGCTCACCAGAGCGGCTAAAACTTCAGCGAAGCACCACGCACACACCGGGCAGCGGATCGACACAAAAATTGGTGTGAGAGTGGGCCTCCCCTGGCCGACCAAACCCTAGGAGTCATTTTCCGATTCCGTGGGCCCCACACACGTGCGGACAGGGACTCACGAACGAACTCCTAGGTCAGATTGCTATCTGCATGTGTGAATCGTCTCAGGTTATGGATTTATTCTCTTTTTCTCCTCTCTCGCCTTAAATCTTCAACCCTAACCCTAGATAATCCCAAATTCCAAGTATTTTCAACTTTTGCAAACCCTAGATTTTCTACCAAATTGAAACATGGTGAATCTCTTGAATTGGGGAACAATCCTTTGCAAGATTGGATGAATCTTACATTCCTTTGGGTATTGTTTGGTTTATAATTTTATTTGATCCAGCCCTAAACTTGTGTAGGCTTGGACCCCCATAGATTCCCCTTGTTGAATGTTTGATCGTATGTGGGACGTGGAATTTTGTGATTGTTTAAAACTAGTATGATGTAAAGCTTGAAATCTCGCATGTCATATTTAATTTCATATCCTGCATCACATTTGCAGCCCTAGAACATAGATCATGAAAAAGAAAGAAGAATCCAGCAACAAAACCCACAAAATAAGAGACTACGACGCCCATCTCTCACAAAGGGATGTCGTACTACCCCCAAACCTTAACGAAACTTCATGATTTTTTTTTCCTGGTGATTGCTCTTGATCAATTGTACCTACCCCTTAAAGAACTGCTCAAAAACCCTTCAAAAAAATGCTACAGAAGAATAAAAGAAATCTGGACTTTTCCTATTTTTTCTTCATTTCCTACAAAAACACTACAAAAACCACTCCAAGCTATGCAGAAAACTCTTCATTATTCCTCTAAAATCCAAATCTAACAAATCCCAAACTTCTGCTTCAAAAACAACTTCATGTTCTTACACTGCTAACGTCATGTGCATACGGACAACATCATCAGTGGGCCCCACTGCCGCAAGTTGCAGTCAGGTCCCAGATCGGATGCTCTAATACCAGGTAAGAAAAATAAATAGATAAGAGAGGGAGAGGAACGGCTATATCTACATATATATATATTACTCGAAGGGAAAAGTTGCAGTACTCTGTTGGGTATATAATAAACATACACATGCACGCGCACAAATATACATATACTTCCACACGATCAACATTGGAAACATCTTAACATCTTTTTCCAATTTATAAAGAAAAATGCGCTAGTAATCAAGGTATTCCATAACGGTAATGGTGGCTGTTACGGCCACCACCTTTGCCTTTATGATATAGGTCATAATGGCCGTTGCAGTCTCTTTTTTATTGAAAAAAAAAAAAAAAAACTCAAACAACTTATATCTACCCTATAACGGACTGTTATATCCTTTAGGGGGTCATAATGCCGGTTATGGGTCATTTTTTTCCATAATGACCATTATGACCCCATGGGATAATGTGTTGTTCATACAAATATGCAATTTGAATATGCTTGGTTTATTCGTTTTTCTAACCAATTCTTTGCCTCTATTCCCAACTGGTTTTTTTTCATTGGGGGAAAATTATGGTGCAATACCTACTATTCTTCAAGATCAAGTCAATGAAATTTATTCTAGCTTTCCTTTTAATAAATCTTGTCCAACTAAGTTTAAAATTTTACTCTTCTTTTCCAAATTCGGTGTTCCCTGGATCCTCAAATAGGATCTATCCATCTCCAATTCTTTCCCACTTTGTCAACAAATTTTCTGCTGATGGGACATGTATTATTATAATCATGTGCTCTCTTCAAAATCTCTTGCTCCCAACCTCTCAATCCATAAAAGTTATTTCCAAATTTAAAGAATTCCTTCGAGATCAAATTCTCCTCAAGTCCCCTTCTCTATCCAAGGAAGAAGTCAATTTAAAAATAAATGGAGCAATTTTGTCCTTAGACAAAAATTCCTCCTCTCCTTTTCCATCTACCTCATATTTCGCTAATGAAGGCAATTGCTACTGTATTCCCCTCAGTTCACTACTTCCTTCCTCTCCTTTGTTAATCTCCTCAATGCTTCAAGGTTGTGACATGGAAGACAAATTATAGGCAAATCCAGGAAGTGTCCATCAGCCAAAGCTTCTTCAACTTTATCAGAAAAACTAGAGCATCTTCAACTTCATCAAAAAAGCCAGAGCATCTTCAACTTATCAGAAAGCCAGAGAATCTCTTTTCGAATTTCATTGCTTCTCATGTTCGAGCCCAGACTTCATCCTCTTTGAGCACCACCTCTCATGCTCGAGCCCCGGACTTCATCCTCTTTAAGTGCCACTCCAGTTCTCCCATCAAAATGGGATCATAGCAACAGTGGAGGCATTGAGTTTCTTTTGTGGGTGTATGCAGCAGTATTCTAGCATTGGGTGATATTTGTTAAAGCATTCATCATGTTAGTGCTTTAACAGATATGGGGAGCACAAGAGATGATGGTAGTCCTACATAAATTGGAGGAACTTGCCTTAAAAACCATCATAAAAGCCAACTCTTTCACTCGATCTCAAAGTATTCAAAAACAGTTACATAATGTAACAATAATGGTAGGAACCAGTATGCGCTACGCGGCCATGACAGCCGTTATGAAAAAATGGCTTGTAACAGAAAAAAAAAAAAAGGATACAAATTTTTTTTCTTTTTCTAAAGGCTATAAGGGCCTGTTACGGGGGTCATAAAAGTTGTTATGGCCCATATCGTAATAGGAATTACAGTGACCGTTACGGCCACCATTACTATTATTGAATACCTTGCTCGTTCTTGTCTAGCCTAAACCCAAGATAGGTTTAATTTCTAGCCCAGAACTGTGCCAAAGCACCTTAATATGTATCTGAGATTCAGCATTTGCCCCTTGTTGGCCTAAAAAAATGACCATGTCATCGGCAAATTGCAAGTGAGATAGCTAGAGATCAATTTGGTTGACTTCAAAGCCGTAGATTAAGCCTTCCTCCCTTGCCTTGTCTAGCAATTTGCTTAAAGCCTCTGTTATCATAATTTTAAATATAAATAAATAAATTTTAAAAAGAAGAAGAAAGGATAGGAACAATAGTTCCACCTACCTAATCCCTCTCGAGCCTCCACAATAAACCCTTGGGACCATATGGAGAGAAGACCCCATATCAATCCTTTCCACATGACAATTTAGTGCCATGTGGTCAACCACGTGACATTAAACCAATCTAGCACATTCATGAATCCATCTGCGCCACTAGACCCCAAAAGTCATCCTCCAAAGCATATAACTAGAAAATCCCAATCCACATTATCATAAGTTTCCTCAAAATCGATTTGGAGGATTTTGTTGATTATTATTGTTATTATTGAAAGATAAGTATGGGATCAAACCCCAAGGTCAGGTATTCAAGCCCATACTTGCTTTTCAAATAGAAAAAAGTTCACTTCAAATTGATTTTGAATAAAATTCCCGACTTACCACTTATGTGTCTAGAGTTGACACAATCATGGGCAATAAGAGTCCCGTCAAAAATCGACTTCCTATAAACTACAATATGCTCCCAAGCCTTTTTTTTCTTTTTCTTTTTCCTTTTAGCAATAAAATCCTCCTGAGCCTTTACGCTAGCACTTTGGCAAAGATATTCTATAAGGCATCTAGTAGGCTGATAGATCATGTTGAAGTAGACAGCCTTCAGTGTACTTGCGTTGTACAACTTAAAGAGTTGTCTTAGAGATATCTGAGAGGATATCATTGGATCGTTTAGGATCCTTGGAGAAGGAGATGGACTCCAACATCTTCCTAAGCCTCTTTTTTTTAGCAATAACATCCTCCTGAGCCTTTATGCTAGCACTTCGGCTAAGATGTTCTACAAGGCACCTATTAGGTTGATAGATCATGTTAGAGTGGACAGCCTTCAGTGTTCTTGTGTTATACCATACTTAAGGAGTTATCTTAGAGATATATTAAGAGGATATTATCAGATCTCTTAGAATGCTTAGATTTTATTGTATCTTAATGTAATGCTTGTCTCTGTTGTATGTTCAAGAATATAAATAGAAGAACGGAAATATAGAGAGGATCATTAAGCTCTCTTCTCCTCTCCTATTTCCATTCCCCTTTCTTTTCTTTCATATATTCTTCCTGAACTACATGGTATCAAAGATGTGTTTATGCGTCCCTTTCCTCCTCCCCTGTTATCTTTTCCCCCTCCTTTCCTTCCATATCCCCTTTGCACTTTTTTTAATCTTATTTTGAGTATCCATGGGCCCCTTTAGGTTCTCCATTGGGGTCGTTTTATGATGATTAGAGGGAGTAGATCAAGGTATTCTGTAACGATAAAGATGGTTGTAACGGCCACCACTATTACCTTTACGATACAGGCTGTAACAATCACTATGGCCGTTACGGTCCCTTTTTTTATTGGAAAAAAAAAACTGCCGAAAAACCTTTATTGGGCCCATTATGGACATCACAAGGCCATTATGGCCGTTACGGGTCTTTTTTTCATAAGAGCTGCTACGACCGTTATAACTCCATAACGTGTAACGGTTGCCACTGTTACCTTTACGTAACGGCCATTACAGCACAACGAGTAGATAACCCATCATCATCATAGGAGTATCCCCATCATTGTCATGTCTCACCGCAAGTGCATCAATGCACCTGTAGCTCTCCACGCTTATCAATAGGGCCCTACATCACAATTGGACAGCACGGTAGGTGAAGCACACCCTCCAGTCATCGCAGCAGGCCTGACCATTCCACTGGTTCATCCAGCATGACAGTACAGCTTACAAACCTATCCAGAAGATCCAGGAAGGCATACCAGATTCTCCACCGAGACAGGCCAGCCCCACTAGATGGACCAGCAGGTCCAGCTAATCCTCCATATCAACCGAAAGGCCTAGCCAGCCCAACCAGTCCATCCAGTTAGTCCGGCCACCCTCCCCAGACAGACCAACAGATCAAGCCAGTCCTCCAGATCGACTGGAAGACCATGCCAGCCCCTCCGGTCCATTGAGAAGGCTCAGCAGGACCATCTGCTGAGAAGGATCAACACCTCAGGTCAAATTAATTATGTTTATTATTTTTTTATGATGGATGAACATTTGGGTGTCAAGCAAACGGTCCAAATTGCAATAGGAGAAAATTATCATCCCAGAGTTATGATCACTACAGTTAAATTGGATGGTACAAATTGTTTAGAACGGTCCCTGTCCCCAGAAATGTTCATAGGGACCCAAAAGAAGCTAGTACACATCACTAGAAACAAGATTAAAGAAACAGATAAAATTCATTAATAGAGTAAGAGGTTGTCTTCAAGAATAAAAGAATATATTGGAAAAAGGTATTATTTTTTTATATATAGCATTTTTATCGGTAATAATAACTTGATTATACTAGGGTAAGACATTTTCAAATACAAAAAGCTGATCAATAGAATCCTTAGATTGCTGGTTAACTAATAAAGCATCCTGCAAGATCTGGCATTCTGGCTAAAGAAATCGTATAGGCCCCGAAAACTCCAACGTGTCCTCAATAATAAAAGTTTATCTCTATGGACCCAAACTCCTCATCATTCCCATAAAGAGAATCCCTTTAGACAACGACCTTAGCCAACAAATATTTATGAAACGTCTTAGCCCTTATAAGAGTGCATAGGCTTGGGCTTCATCTGAACCTCTGAAAGAAAGGGAATTGGTAAACATGTAAGAGCAAAAAAAATATATACCATCAAAGTTTGAACACTAGGCATCGTTCATGGACAAAAATGCATTTCATTATTTTAGAGCCTGTTCTGGTGTACCCGAGTTAGGAATAGTTTCATCATTTCTGATTTACTCAGCTCGCAAACCAAGAAAATTGGCCTCTGCAGCGCTGCCACATCCAAGCAATTTCATTTTTCCACCTTAATTACCAGCAGGACACCAAAAAGATAAATTGCTTAATCTCTCTCATGGGCAATCTGATGCCAATGAAATCATTTATTGGGAAATGGTGGCCACATCAAACGAGCACTTAACTCTCTTTAATATTATCTTCCTGCAATCACTCATCACATTAGATACTCAGCTTTTAGTGGTGGTATAAGCAACACTTTCCCTCATTCATGAGTATTGTCAAAACTTTAGTCAACTAACTCTTAGAATTTCAATAATTGAGAGGAACTCCACAAATCATGGAGAACTTAACAAAATTTCAGAGGCAGATTGTTTTTAAAAGTAAAGAGGAAGTAGAAGCAGACCAAGCAGTCACAGGGAACCTACATATTGAGTGACAAACCTGAAGAATGGAATCCACTTCACGAATATGTGAAAGAAATTTATTCCCCAAGCCCTACAATACAAAGAGAAAGATGATCATAAGCTAACATTCAGAAAGGTATGTGCAATGGAATTAGGAACATAATGTGTATAGTAACCTTGAAAATGATTTTGGCAACCACAGAATTAAACAATAACAAGCTGGAGGTATCAACTTATTTCTTAACAATAAACCATCCTTCAGTATCATACATCAATTTGCATGGACATGGATGATACAAGTATTGGAACCTAAGACCAGTACAGAATCTCAGATTCACCAAACCCAAAAAAAGAAGATTGTATGGATTCGGTAGTACATTTTATCTATAGGAATTGTGGATAAGATAATATGTTTTATTTAATTTTCAAAAAATGTATACAAACAAGGACCCTTTTAGTAGAGCATAGTATAGTACCTCATTACGAATTTGCCTTTTTCAGTAAGGACTAAGGAGTTATATGATGCTTGGATTATTTTTTATCGACGGTTATGCCATAATGATTGAGGTGTAGATTTACCATTCAAATAGAGAGAGAGAGAGAGAGAGAGAGAGAGAGAGAGAGAGATTGAGGTGATCATGATGGGGACATCAGAGGACCTACTCAGGTGTACAAAAAACGGAGACGACCACCCACATCAGCGCAGCTTTCTTTGTGGATGAGAGGAGCTCTATATGGGGCCCACCGGGCCATTTTGAAGACCCACATGCATTGGACGTGCATCACAAAAACCCCACTTTGAGGTGATGCATGTGGGCTACTTAGGAGACCATTTGAGTCATAGGATTTATATTTCGTGTCGATTCGACCGTTGGATCTTGTCGATCAGGCCATCGGGCTGCCAGATCTTTCTGATCTGGGCCTCTTGGACTTTGATCTTGCTTTCTTTATATTTTTTGTTGTTTTTAGAAGTTATTTGATGGTTGAAATTGATAATAAATATTTTAGTTTTCTTATTTTAGATGATGAGCCACTTCACTTAAGTGGGTGGCATAGTTGTAATTATACTGAATTTTTAATTATAAAAGCACAAGGGTATAGTTCCAACCCTAGTGGAGATTTAAGAAGGAAAAGAGAGAGAGAGAGAGAGAGAGAGAGAAGCTCTCTTGTGTGAAGGAATTTTCCTCATTTTCTAGGGTTTTTTGAGAAACTCTTCCTTCCAATTAAATTATGGAAGGGTAGAAGCTTGTTTGGTGGTACAATCCCCAAGGTACATCCTTCCTCTCTATCTTCTTCGAAAGGTACTCTTCTTTTTCTTTTCTTATCTTCATTTTTGTCATTCCATTACAACCTTATAAACCCCAGATCTTCAATTTTCTATTTTTCCCAATTTCTAAATTATTAATAATAATAATAATAATAATAATAAATTAATTCCAAAATCCCCAATTCCCATGAACCCTAATTTTTCAAATTTCATATTTTCCTCTTCCTAACCCTAATCATAAAACCTACAAATATGTCCCTTGAATGTAGAATGTGTCTATGCTAAATTGGAAGTTCTAGCATTCTATCGGGCTTAGTTTTAATTGATTTATGTGATTTCTTAGCATGCAGGCATGTGATTTAGATTAAATCAGATTTTATTTCTTATTGTTTACTCTTAATTACTTGATGGGTTAGCATCTTTTGTTAATTGAATTACTTTATGGACTCTTTCATAATCTTCACATTGCATGCTAGCATTAAATCATATATCCTGAATCAAATCATTTATAATTATATCATATGTATCGTAATAGTGTGAACGAACACAAACCTTTATATGCGTATCATACAGGTTCCTTGATTCAACACAATTTGAAAGAATTGAACTAGCATTGAATAAATTGAATATGTATCCCTCATCGATGATCCAATGCTCCACTTGTCGCAAAAATAAATAAATAATTAATTAATTAATTAACAAAAAAATATTGATGATCTCTCTTCTTGTAACAGGAAATATAGCAAAATAAATGGAAAAGGGATAAACATGTAGAACTACACCACCAAGAAAAGCCTATGGAGTCACGCCAAAGGGACCTACTAACCTAGTCATCTAGAGGCATCGCACCACCAGACTGTTTTGACAACAGCCGAAATATCAGCCAATGTCTCAATTTTCCCACATGTGTTATACAATATCTTCTTGGAATAGGCACTTTACAAAATATTGACAATAATATTGTTGACATCTGCTGACATATAGCAATATTTGCAATATTCTCAATATTTCCCACAATATCTGTGATATCCCCTACAATATTTGTGACATGTCCATGGCCATGCCACCTTGGACCTAGAGTTCAATCTTTGTTCTATAGGAGGGTTTTCTTCCTCTTGTTTATAGTTGAATAAACTAGAAGAATGCTGGAAATTAATTTGATCCCTTTTCAGCAAGGGTGTTGGTCATTACATTTACCCTCCTCCCGACATGGGCAAACAAAATGTTTGTCCTTGACGCTAAATATTGTTGCCTCCATGTGGATTTAAGACTAAGGTATAATTTATATTCTTTTTTGTGTTTTCTTTTTTATGGTTTGTGCTTCATTACTTGTATTGTATGACATTTGAATGATATGAACTCATCTGGAAATAATCGCATCATTTATGGCCAACAACACATTGTTTTGTTCCCTAAACAATGGAAAACTATTAATCATAGCTTTTTGTAATGTTTTGAGTTATAAGTGTGTAATCACGTGCCTTTTAATCTCTCTTGAAGTTTCACTAAAAATTCAACAATTTTCCTAAAATTTTACACAAACTGTTATACTTTGTGATATCTGCGATGTTTCCCGAAATATTCCTCGATATTTCCTATTCTTGAAGGTGCGACACCAAGTGTAATATCATACTTAAAACATTGCCAATAGATTGTAGAAGAATCACACTCCTACACTAGATCCCATAACACAAACTAAAATATAGCTCTTATTCAATTAATATTCAAGTATCAAGCATTGTTTCCTATGTATAGCACAATAGGCTTAGTTATAGGCTCCAATCCCTCCTTAGAAGCACCTAGAAAAAAGCATCTAGAATATATTTGTTCTAATCTCCTATTAGCCCCATATAATTTTCTTTAAATGGTCCAATTACATCCTTCCAATTGCTGATAAGAAAGAAACTAACATCAAACAAGGAAACCTAAATAAAGAGTTCCAATCTATCTGGAGTCCAAATCTCCTCATACATGAAATGTATAGAATACTTGGGCATGTTCGGTTTACGTGTAGAATCTATAGATCCTTATCAATGGTATAGTTGAACTAGTTGACCGCAAATCCAATTGGTTGGTGAGTTGGGCCACCAGATTGGATAAGAGGCTCCACATATCAATTGGTGTGGTAGATTGGACGAGAACAACCATCCAGGCCCTTGATTTGGTCAAAACAATCAATCAACCTAACATATACCTTTGATGTGGCCCAAAACTTCCATCTAGACAGTTGTATAGTCCAAATCTTTAAAATGAATGCTTGGATAGTGATGTAAGCCTATGGCCCACCATAAGGCCCAACATGTGCTGATTTTAGGATGTTTGTTGCAAGATTTGGGGCCTAAATGTCAAAGATTACATTCATCATTTGCAGAAGATAGGGGACTGATGTGGAAGATATGATTGAAGATTTTGGGAGTTTTAGTATATTTGTTTTCACTATTTTAGGCTAAATCTTTGTTGGGGAAATTTTTATTATCTTAAATATATTATAGACTAATTTCAAACCAATCTAATAGTTGAGGGATTTTCATTAAAGATTCACAAAGGCTGACTCTATGAGGGGGGAGAGGGGGTAGGAGGTAGGCATTGCACATTTTTTGAGTCGTGAGTTTTCTTAAGTATTATAAGAGAAGAAGTTTGATTACCAATGAAGTTATTTCTCCCTCTCTACTCAAATTATTTTGACGAGTGTATACTCTTGACCATTCTTTGCGATTCAGGTGTCAAGATCCCATTGACTCAATAACCGGGTTGCATCATTTTGATACCAGAGTGGGTGATCGTTGGGTGTTTTCAACTCTACATCATCTCCTAATGACTTTGAAGGGGGTGACACGAAGAGTTTGTGCAACCTAGTTGATTCACGCACTCATAGAGCAAGAAGATCAACTCTCCCATACAGTAAGCAATTTCATTAATCAAGTCAGAAAGCTCCGATGAGGAGAGAATCTGGATACCGAAGTTGAAGCAAGTGGACACGTAGGGGAAGGCCCCTACTAAAGTCCTAACTAACAACAAGCAGCCCCTGCTTGAGAAAACACCAATGATCGAATTCTTCAATTGTTAGAACATGACAGAGAGCCTAGGATTAAGGTAGCAATTCCGGAATTCCATGATCGTTTACATTTTAAGCACTTTATCGATTAGCTACGCAAAGTGAAAAAGATGTTCTAGTAAAAGGAAACCATAGAAAATCAGAAGGTTAAATTAGTACCAATTAAGTTTTCTGGTCATGTGATAGCATAGTGGGACGATCTCCAAGATGAATGAATCTATAAAGGTATAGTGTAACGTCTCGGAAAAATCCGTACAAAGACCCGAGTATCACCTCAGGCAGAAATCACTCAGGACCAAATCCTTTAAGAAATTAGACGAGAATTAGCTAGTGCTACACTAGAGTACCTGTAAAAGTAGCACTAATCACTTTAAATATGATCTGCAGGACCCAAAACGTGTAGAATCGTTAACGCTACATTACCTTAAAACTTATGATCCATCTCAAAACCCAGTTGCTCTTGGGAGCACTTTGAAACTCCGTATCAGACCTGAACCGCACGTCGAAAGTCCAACTACCGCGAAACTAGACGGTTATGACCGCATTTCTGGACTTGACAACCACCTCGGAAATCAAGTCCTAATTGTATCCAGAAACGCACAACTTGAGCCCGGAGCGAAGTGTGTGAGAAACGCGAATATCTTTAGAAAATGAACTGAAACTTAAGTGAATTGAGTCATTCACTTAAACTGAAACTAGTCCGCCACGGTCGATCTGTAAATCCGATCGGACTGAAAACTCAGCTTGACCTAGATTCAATGTCAGGGAGCTTAAGTACGACCGCACGCAGAAAAGAGGCCTCCAGAGCAGCTCCGTTGGACTGAAACAGACGCCCTTTGGATATAACCTAAGTATAACTTGGCCCTGGGGCCATTTCCATCAGTCCTGGGCCTATATAAGGGTCTTAAACCCTCTCTCCCTTTACATACGAATTTCTAACCCTAGGTGAGAGAAGAGAAAAGAAAGAGAAGGAAAGAGAGAGAAAGTGAGAGAGAGAGAGAGAGTTGGCATTTGTTCCGGGGATTCAATCCCGCCGCTCCACGTGTTTAACCACCCTTCTCGTGTCGCTATTCCGACGATTCCGATTCCATTCTTAGGTAAGAAAACCTAACCCTAATCTGTTTTAAGGTTTCCAATAGTGTAAATGGTAGAATAGCTAACATATTCCCTATTATAGGTTGTTGTGGTGCCGTAGACAAAGACTTAGCTTTTAAACTGAGTTCGTTACGAGTCTACCGGCGAAAGGTGCGGACTATAAATGTTTAGGTTATGGTTTTCAAGGCTTTCAATGTTAGTCAATGATTTATAACTGACTTGAATGATACCACATGCTTAGATGCGATGTTTCCCGCACTTTACACATATATATGATCTATGTTGAAAATAGTGAAATCCATGTGTTTGTTGATATGCTTGAATGAATATGGAATTATGATTCGTGCTTGCCATGATTATTGATTGTAAATGTATGATCGTTGTATACGTGGCATCTCCTTGTGAAAGGATTTGTTATAATATGTGTTTTAACTAAGTTATTACATGTATGTAATATGTGTAGTTTAAGTGTTTGATAGAATGCCTCAATGAGGAACTACTTGTTAAAAAACATGTGATGAGGGTGTTGAGATAGGATTCTCAATTCCCTTAACCATGGTTATAGTCTTCCTTTATGTATCCTATACACTACTACGTGCTTTATGGTTGAAATGCCTATGTACGCTAATATGCACACTATGTGTTCGTTGAAATGCTCAAATGAGACTTATATTTAAGTTGGTTGCTACATGTTGTTTTGGACTAGCACATACGTATTCCTATTGTATTTGGAGTGTGTTTAGGACTATGGTATAGTCCAGGCAATCGGTAACAGGTCCTGGATTGGTGACTGAGGTTGTTTCGCCACACCAGACGTGTTCGATGAATTCAAGCCGTACTTGGGTTGTCGACAGTGGTTAGGCCACACGGAGTGCTTACGCACTCCATGTCGATCGGCTCAACGTACGCTCGTACTAGTCGAGCTCGTCAAGTAACCCGATTGACCCGATGTATGTTCACCATGTATAGACGCTACTGCTTGAACCTAAGGTACCAAACTCACCAGTGAAAACTCCGTTAACCTTGGTACCTTGATCCGCTAAGACTCATGAGCCGGACATGGTGGTATGGGACACCGTGGTCGAGCTGTCGGCCTACGCTAGGGCGACGAGCCTCCCCATAGTGACCAGTGAACAACACCGCCTCGTGAGCCGAATACGGTGGTATGGAACACTGTATTCGAGCTGTCGGCCTACACTGATCAGGTGACGAGCCTTTTGTAGTGACCTCGAGCATACTCTGAGACTGCGTTGAGGCGACGAGCCTTTCTGTAGCAACTAGAGTATAAACTAGGCCTACACAGATCAGGTGACGAGCCCTTTGTAGTGACCTATAACCACAACATCGTATGAGATGTACTAGGACTGACGACCCTATGATGGATCATTGTTCGGGAAATGATATAAGGGAGGTACCTTAGCTTCCCAATCCTGCTGTATGAAAAGGTCTAATAAGAACTCGGTAATCATGTTCATGCACCGCATTGCATGTGCCTTTGGCGTTGGAGTTGAGCACTGTGGAAGGGATGCATGTCGCGACCATGAGATGAAGTTCGCAGAGGGAGTGTAGGCGAGGGCATACATCATTAATACATAACATCCTTGCATTAACCAGAGTACTTAGGAATGCTTGTTGTATTGCTTTATCATTACTGCTTGACTGAATTGATAACATGTTAACCTTTGCTTTATAGCTCCACTGAGTTGATCACTCACTCCCACGTTCTGGGACGGTGTTGTACACACCAACCAGACTCTGTCTTAGCTGCAGGTGGTGGCGATGCCTACGAGGCGGAGCCAGACTTCGAGGATGACGAGGAGGCATTCTCCTACATGCAGTTATCGGGCGGGTTCATGTGAGTCGTGTCCTGATCGCCGGGGCTACAGGGACACTGACTAGATGCCCTTACACTGTTATTCTGTATTTTGGAGCACACATGTATATTCATTTTGTACATTTTGGGAGTATACATGTATATATTTAACCTGGTAACATGATCACACTTCGGAGACCTACTACAGTTCATATATCTTATACATGTATTACAGTCTTCCGCTTGCAAAACTCACTTGTCTCTGGAGTATGATATGCTGTTTTGGTATAATCTCATTCATGTTTAATGCACTAATACGGACAAAATTTAATCATCATTATCTATGTTGCATAAGTGATGTGTTGGAACTTGGGGAGTTGGGCCTATGCTTGACCCCCGATTTTCAGGGCGTTACATATAGAAAAAGTAAATTATTAGAAAAAGATGAAAAACAAGTTAAAATAGAAGTTTCTGCCATTTTGTTGGTTAAAATGGAAGTAAATTTTGAGGAAAGGATAAAAAAAGGTCATGCCCATGACCTCTATCAAAAATGTCATAACAAGAAAACAAATCGATGAATGAATTCACCAAGGAATTCCACACCTTGACATCACAGGCAACGTTTCGTGAGTATGAAGACCAAACGATTTGAAGATACCGTAATGATCTTAACCCAAACATTAAAAAAAAATAATAATAAATAAATAAATAATAAAAATGAATTACCTTTCAAAGATGTATTTAAGATGTCTAATACATACATACTTGCATTAGAAGCCAAGGAGATAATTAATTGAGCACTTGGGAGAGAATTTGGTGGCTCACAAGGACCATCCTCAACAATGGGGCAGCATGTAACTTCCTACATAAGGCGACCACAGGGACTCCCACAAGTCAAGGGACGATGAGCCAACATAAGTCGATGGATGATGTGTCATAAATGTTTGGACGATTTGCAAATTCAAAGAGGAAGAACCCATAATTAGTTTTTTCTAAATGTTCATTTTTTGCTTGGGGACTGCCTCGAAAAAGCAAAGAACTTTGTGTAAGCTATCAAGCTAGGTCTAATCAGCTTCACAAAATAACAAGGTATCATCGGCAAAGTAAAGGTGGATCTTTATAAGAGATTTAAGTTATGGATCTTCTCTTCAACCTTAAAATTCTAGAGCTTTTTCTTACAATTTCTTACTTCTTAATTGGCAGGACACCAAATTGATCTATAACTTGTCTGAAATGCTTTTATGGATGGTAGTGATCATGTTAACCTATACTCTTTTGTCACATATCTAAGAGTCTTGAATTCAAAGTTTTGCTCTGTATGTATTTGTTTGTTGTTTTTCTAGGGTTTCACTATGTGATTTTAAACTCAAGAGTTTCTTTTATTCTTCATATACTAATGAAAAACTTATTAAAAGATTATTTTTGAAGGCCTCAATAGGAATTTCCACGTTATGACTTTGACTTTAAAACATGGGTGTTTATGCTTTATGGTCACCATTATTTTGAAGTCATCGAGTTGGTGGCAATACTTCGGGTTTATGTTGATTTGTTAATTATATGATGGTTTGCCTCCAAAAATTACTCCCATAAGAGTTCATCCTAACTTTCTTATTGTGGCCGTATTGCACATTTTCCACAAAATGATCGATTCAAATCTTCGAAAAACTCAGCACATGGATGCCAATGGAAGGACACTTCATAGATTGACATATGCAAAACGAACTCATAAGTTCGAATGTGGGGTAATGCAGGTATTTGGTCAAGTCAAAGGGGTAATATGGTTACTCTTTAATTTGTAGTCAATTTTTTCAAGTTAAAGCATAGGTATGACTTCGTCAAACCTTTAAAGAAATGAAATGACCATATTTAGCTAGATTTTTATTAAAATAATGTCAAGCAATGTCTTGTAATAATATATTCAACACTTACCTACAAATTATGTGGAATAATAAAATAATAAATATTTGATCATATATCCTATTTTTCAGATTTTATGAATATTATTTCAGATTTTTTCTATATTTTGTGTAAAAGATAAAATCCTATGATTTTACTTTTTTCAATTTATGATTTGCGATTTCAATCCTCCTGTGATTTTACGATCCAATTTGACTTTCAAAACATTGCTTGGGTTACCATTTACTAGCACTGAAAAATGGGCTAAAGGCTAAAGCTCATACATTCCACCATCCAACTTCTCCATTTTTATCCCAAAGCCCATCCTCATTAGCATTAAGTTAACAAAATACCAATTTACATGGTCAACAATGCTTGTCAGTTGTCACATTGCTGCATGTTGTATCTTTGCAACTTGAAACCTGAATCTTATGAGCTAAACAATGAAATGATATTCGTCATTACCTCTCCTTGACTGGCTCCTTTCACAAGCCCAGCAATATCTACAAATTCTATAGATGCTGGGACCGCTCGTTGAGATTTGCTGAGATCAGAAAGCACATTCAAGCGTGGATCTGGAACTGCAACAATCCCAACATTGGGCTCTATCGTGCAAAAGGGAAAATTTGCAGCTTGCGCTTTTCCATTCTCAACCTACAAGAAATAAAATGCTTTATGCCAATGATCTCTTTATTCTGTAGTTAGGAAGCAAGCACCAATCATGAAGAAGTTAGTTAAGAGGCAAAAGTACTAGGAAACTACAATGAATTGATAGCAATGACAGTCCAGAAGATTTTGATGCAGTTGGATGCTCAATTGAACTGGATTGCGATGGTTTGATTAAATATAGAGGAAAGATATCAAAATGGAAGAATCACAATTTTAATTCATAATCGTGGCCAATCAGTGTCCGTAGTATGGTGTCCTTACATGTATGATACCACACTATGAACGGTCGCGGATTGCGTCCTACCCACGCCCGTCTCTAGCCACGAACGGGCAGTTCTGTGGGCAGGCCCACCGTGATGTATATGTTTATCCACACTGTCCATCCCTTCTGCCAAATCATTTTAAGGTATGTGCACAAAAATGAGGCAGATCCAATGCTCAAGTGGACCACACCAAAGATGACTCTTGCATTTAATGCTTTGTGCATTTAATGCAACCCAAGCTTATTATTTGGTGTGGTCCACTTGAGTGTTGGATCTGCCTCATTTTTGTGCACATAATTTGAAATGATTTGAGAGAAGGGATGGATGCTGTGGATAAACAGATATATCATGGTGGGCCCACCCACAGAATTGCCCGTTTGTGGCTAGAGATGGGCGGGGGTAGGATGCAATCCGCATCCACTACGAGCATGGGGGTCTAAAAGCACATAATGTTGACTCAAGGAAACATAAGAGAAACATGGGCAAAATAATGGAATTTTTCAATGATATTTCAGGAGATGCTAAAATACACATATTTGCATGTCTAAGAATTAAATAATAGCGACAAAGATGCATATTTGCATATTTAGGAATCAAATAATAAGTTTTCCTTTAGAGGGGCCTAAAAGCATGTATTGTTGACTCAAGGAAACACTGGGGAAACATGGGGAAAATAATGGATCCATCCATTCACGCACGCGCGCTCGCGCGCACACACATGTATGATCCATGCATGCATACATAAAAACACACGTGTATGATACACACACACAACCATCCATCCATCCATGCATCCATCGATCCATCCATCCATCCATCCATGCATGCATGCAAATACACACATACAAACATGCATTTCATCGTACAACCATGCACCCATTAAATAAATTGACATGTAAATTTTTTTAATAAACAGATTTTTGGCAATATCGATACATTAACGATATATTGGCCATATTATCAAAATATCGCCGATACATTGGCGATACAAGCAACACCTAGAATTTATACTCCAAAATATTGGTGATACAAGCGACACCTAGAATTTACATGGTCGAAAATATTGGTGATACATTGGCAATATCGATACATAGGCAATACTTCGTGTTCTATCGCCATTACCTAGAATTTCCGATACTACCAGTGTTATCAATATAGCTAAGCTAGAGATACGGATAATATCAGAGATATTATCAATATATCGGGGATACTCCGAACAATGTGGCCAATCCATAATTGGAAGTTGTGTTCCGATTTGTGGAGAGAGATTTTATTGTGTATGCATGTGCATGTGAATCTTGTTTATATATATCCATGAGTACCATTCTAAACTCCTTTATTAGTCATAAAGTGTGTGTGTGTGTGTGTTACCCCTTCCGATACTAACACCTAAGACTCTTGTCCCTCACATTTGCTCTTCTTCCCTTCTCTCCTTCCTTTCCTCTTCTCCTTTTCTCTTTTCCAACTTCTGCTACTTAGTATCAAAACCTCCTCACAACAGGGAGAAGCTTTCTCCTCGAGACCACTGCTAACATCAACACACCATGCGGTTGATGTCAGCACCTGCATGTAGAGGGGTCCCCTTAGTGGAAAAATGTACTACATTAATAGAGAACATTGCTTGAGGTGATTTGTGGTGATTTTTCGAGAATTTTTAGTTTTTAGAGTGTCTTTCTAGAATTAGAGGAATGGTCTGACTATACCGGGTTTTTTTTTTTTCATTGTGCCGTTCAAGGGGCCTTCTCGAGGAGGTCATTGGTTGTCATGTTTGACACATATACTTATTTCGGATCTCCCGGAAGTGAAACCGCGGTGATTCGTGGAGATTTGAAGCTTTGGTGATGATTTGTTGAGTTCCAGCTAGCTCTAAAAGGGGTTGTGTGCAATGTTGGGGCTGTTTTTCCCCCTTTTTTTTGGAATTGGTGGTATGTTATAGCATGGTGAGGAAGCAGTGAAGTGGTTTGACCCTTTGTGAGACCCCTTGCTATTAGATTGTGCCCTGCTTAGGGGTATGATAGCTCACAGTTGTTTCTTGAAGTTATTATCCCATGATAGGATGTGTAGATTCTCATTTCGGAGCCACAAGGTGAAGCTAGGCATGCATAAGGGTCCATGATGAAATTATCAGGAAGATGATGAAATTATTGTCGATCTGAAAAATGTTATCAAGAGATTGAAGCAAAATATTAATTGAAAAGTCAGTGAAGTAAGATAACCAATATTTAAAATTAGGGTTGCAATTTTCAAATGCATTACATATGTCACATATGTAATACTCACTACTTTATCTTTCATTGGTTGAGACGTATGCATTTGCAATAGGTAGCTCCACAAATCACGGCTTCATAATAGAGTGACAAGTTGGCTCCATAATAGGAGATATAACCATTCAGCCAAAAAGAAACAAGAAAGTAGATGTCCAAAAAGGGTGGATTAAAACAAGACGAATAATACTTTGTTCACTTTTTTTCCTTTTTTGGATCTTCAATTATTCAACAGCACCTCTGACAAGCAATGTTTTAAATAGTGAATAGCATGTAGCACAGCGTTAACACCTTTGAAGCATGAGGCATAAGCTATTAGTGTAATTTATACATTACACGCTACTTCTAAAACTTTAATTAAGGTTATACTTGGTTGCACCAAATATCACGAAATTTCATGATATTTTGTACCAAATTAATCATGAAATTCATGATATTTGGTTTAACAAAACACAACCTAAATAATATGAAAATTAGGGCAAAGATTAAGTATAAAGATAAAGAAAGGTCAACAGCATTGATTTAGCTCTGTTACTTGTATTATTTTAATAAGATCATTGAAAAGATTAACTAATTTTTACTGAAAATAGAAAATTGTAAAAAAATCATTGAAAACATACATTGATTTTAATGTTTAGTGAAAAATAACTATTAGTGTAAGCTAAGGTACGCTACAAGGCATAAGCTACACGCTACATAGCATAAGCTATTTAAAACACTGTTGACAAGAACCTACTTGGTGGGGATGAGATGATCAGAAGATGGACATGTGAAGCGGTGGATTAGTGGAAACTTATAGAGGGTTGATGGCATGGTGTGTCGTAAAGGCCATTATAGGGTTGTAAAGACGGTTATGTAAAGGTAACGGTGGCAACCGTTACACATTACGGGATCGTAAAGGTTATAACAGAAAAAATGACCCGTAATGGCCGTTACAACCCCCGTAGCGGCCCGTTAAGCCTCATATAAAGGCCGTAACAGCCCCATAATGAACTGTTACAGGGCCAATACAGATTTTTTGGATGTTTTTCAATAAAAAAAAAAGGGGACCGTTACACCTCGTATCGTAAATGTAACAGTGGTGGCCATTACGGCCACTGTTACCATTACTAAATACCTTGGTTCATGGGGCAATTGATCAATGACCATAAAAAGCCAATGAGGCAACCAAACGAGGGCAATGAGGCCATGAGACAATGAAGCAAACGAAAAAGGTGCAATGAGATGATGAGGCGATGACATGAGGAGGCAATGGAGATCAAAAGAGGAAGTGAGGTAGTATCGATCAGAAGGGGGGTGGTGAGATGGTCAAGCAGTATGGTGGAGTGGCAGCAACAAACAGCTTGTTCTAATACCATGTAAAAAAATAGAGAAAATTGTATTTCCTAATAAAGAGACTAATGAACCTACGGTTTTATGAGCCTCTATGACCATAACTAGGAGGAATCTAAAAGATCTATGAAGATTTTGGACATTTGAAAGACTGTATTTACAAGAAGGCACTACAATATATTTATAATATTCCAATATAGTACTTCTGCAATAGTGCAGCAGTGACTCAACTTATCCCTTTACAAAGAAAAGGTTGACCTCAAATATATATATATATATATATATATATATATATATATATATAAAATTCTCACAATCGAAAATCTCCAACTCAAGAACTTTGCTCTATCAAACATTTGTTGTGTTCAACAAAGGATGAATTGTACCATTCTTCTTTCATTGTGAGGCAACGTGGAATGTTTGCTGTGTTCAACAAAGGATGAATTGTACCATTCTTCTTTCATTGTGAGGCAACATGCAAGGTCTGTTGTGTTAAAAAAAGGATGAATTGTACATTCTTCTTTCGTTGTAAGGCAACATGGAAGGTTTTTTATTTATTTTTCTAATTATTTGACTATCTCTTGGGTTCTTCCTACCTTTTAGAATAATCATATTAATAATTATTACCATTTTTTTATGACGATAGGGTGTTTCCGTCCCATTTTAAGGTGAGGCTAGTTCGTGCGGATGCCCGCAATCCACGTGCATCGGGTAATCCCGGGGAAGGGAATCAAACTCGCGTCTATGGGGAGCAAATCCACAACGTTAGCCATTCGCCCAAACCCGGTGCAGGTAAATATTAGCAAATCTTATTATCGCATGGCTATAGGGTCCTTTCAAGCCCAAAGGAGTAGTTTTGATCTTACCTCATTCCCGAATGTGTATTTAAAAAGGGCAAAACAGGAGGAATTTCTATAATATCCAGTTGTCATTATAACTATGTAATAGGCTATTACATAGTGCCTGTGGGAGTTTTGTGCTCTCATTGCTAGTCCCAATTTCCCCAAATAAAGAACAATTGTGTCAGGTTGAAAGCCAGTGTGAAACTTTTGCTATATTTTTCATCATGATGAGTATCCAATTGTCATTATGTGTTGCAAACATGGAGTCAAATCTCAGCTGAAACCAATCAGTCTTGGTTCCACTAGGATATGAATTGAGTTGCCAGACCAAAACAGAACAAGTTGGGACTAGTGTTATCAAAATCGTACAATTCATATCGTATCGCATGGGTGTACGATTTGAATCTTACACCCAAATCGCAAATCCTAAATAATCGTATGATTATCATATGAATCGTATGATAATTGCATCGAATCGTACGATCATTGTAGATTGCATAAAGGGGCCCAAAAAATACTTAAAAAATCAATTTATTATTGTTTTTATTCAATTTCTACACTTATGAAAGGTATAAATTTTTAAGGACTCTTGTATGTTTTTTCTGGTAAATTTTTTAAAAGACAACAAAAGAAAAGAAAGGAAAAAGACAAGAATCCTGATCTACATTTTCTCAATTGATAATATCAGGATATGTATAACTTTTTTGATACATGTTGATGGCAAATGGATGATTGATGCATTTTTAATCTTTTATGATTTACTTATATCTTTTCATATCTTTTATATATATATTTTGTAAATTAGAAAAAATCTTACGATTTACGATACGATTTGCGATTCAATACGATTCAACCCCTCTTACAATTTGCGATATGGTAACGATTTTGACAACTTTGGTTGTGACAACTTGTACTGGTTTCGGTCTCCAAGCGAGCGGCATCCTATAATCACGGTTGCAAAGTTAAAAATCAAAAACTGCACTATACCTTGGGGAATTTCTACCAAGGAATTAACAGGTGCTAGCGGCTTGGAGGTGGGTAGAGGTAGGACGGTCAATGCATATTGTGGGAATGCACAACCACCGACCATTCTCCTTTTACTCATCCATTTTATGGCCACCAAACAGACATTCAAATTGTTTTATTGTGAGTTTTGTGTTAGCCTTCATACATAGTGGGGTCTGCAATTTTTATGGTTTGGATTGAGGTACATGCATGTGAAATGAACAAGGGACATGCACATGATGTGATATGCCCTGCCGGAGCATGGTATGAATCCTCTTTCACTTCAGCCAATGTTAGGAACAATTATGGTACAAGTGTCCAGATTTGACATGTGTATTGAGATAGTCCAGATGATAAAGATGGCACCTAAAAAGTTGCTGCAAGCGGCTATTCTATTATGTTCAATTTTCCCACCATATGATATATAGTAGTGATTCATCCATGGTAGACAAGGCATACATGTAAGTCAATCCAAACCTCTGAATCATGGCCACATTTTGGGTGGATCATATCATGAATATCACACTAAACAGACGATCTTAATTGCCCAATAACAGCCATTTAAAATGGACTGCCGACAATTCTCTTTTCATGGTCCATTAAAGGCCAACAATTAGATAGTTAGGATCATCCAAAAAGTACATATTTATCTGGATATGTTACATGGACCCCATGATTGGGATGGTCTGGATTGCAACTATATGCACGGCACGGCCTGCGTACTGGGTATAAGCTGCCACCAATCAAGAAATAGTGGAAAATGCATGTGGTAGTATCACATCTCGCCTTTCTACAAATGTTTTTACCACACATGCAATTTACAGATAATCCCATTTCTTCACTTATACGCATAATCAACAGAACAGTATATTATAACGGCATTGAAAAAAAAGAGAAGCAGAATGAGGCAATCATGGATGGAATTCAATGAAAGAAGAGAGAGAGAGAGAGAGAGAGAGAGAGATTTCTTACGACGGCATTGAAGAGGGTGGATTTTCCGACGTTGGGGAGTCCGACAATGCCAGCTTTCAAGCTCATGCTGATCTTTGATGACGAGGAGAATCTCCTGCCTCTGTTTAAGGAGAGGTAATGAGGTGGGAGAGATGGAATTCTGCTGGAGAGAAATGATTTTGATGGAAACCCCAAACCTAGGGCTGGAAGGAGATTTTGAAAGGCGATTTTCGCCATTGCTGCTGCTGCTTCTGAGGGGTAGAGGGTTTATCGCTTCTGAGGGGTAGAGGGTTTATCGCTTCTGAAAGTGGAGGGAAATGAATGGCATGGGAAAATCTCTTCAATAGAGAAAAACTACTGATACTCCGTTGGCGAGTGATAGATGATACGCAGGCACTTGGTAGAAAATTGAAATTGCATACACGTCATACAAGTAAAACTGTAAAGATTATGTTGACCAGACGGAAACGGATTGGCTACTCCCCTGAGACCAGCCAATGGCTGGTGGTCGGTGTTATGTGGGACCCACCATGATGTATGTGTTTCATCCATGCCGTCCATCTATTTTTAAAGATCATTTTACTCTCTGAGTCCACAAATGAGGTACATCCAAATCTCAAGTCGGCCACATTACAGGAAACAGTGTTGAATGACGTTCGACCATTAAAAACGTTTTAGGGGCCATAAAAGTTTTGGATCAAGCTGATCTTTTCTTTTTCTCTTCATCTGGGCTGTATGACCTAATCAACGGATTGGATGTCAAATAAATAGTATAGTAGGCCTTAGGAGGATTTTAATGGTGAATATCCAATCACTATTGTTTTCATGTGGTGTGGTCCACCTGAGATATATATCCCTCTAATTTTTGGATAAATCCATAAAATGATATGTAAAAATGGATGAACGGAATGGATGAAACAAATACATCATGATGGTGCCCATGGAGCACCGACCACCAGCTAGGGAGTCAGGTGGCGGGGGAGTAGCCGATCCGTTTCCTGAGGATGTGTCATTTTATTATAAGAAATTGACCATAGTGGCCTCAAAGTTTGAGTTAATTATCTAAAAAACTTACACAGTTCATATATCCTAAGAGTGACTTTCTGACAACTTTTGAAGATTGTTTCAGACGAAAATGCCCGTCTCTAGTTCAGGAGTCATACGGTCCTGAAGTGAAATAGAAGTCACCTGCTGCTCCAACGCCCAAGAAAGCGACGAATCGGCTACTCCCCCTGCCGCCCGCCAATGACTAGTTCTCGATGGTCGCTGGGACCCACCACCATATGTGTTTCATCCATGCCGTCCATATATTTTTTTCAAATCATTCTATGGTATGAGACCAAAAACGAGGTATATCCCAATCGCAAGTGAAGCACATTACAGGAAACGGTGTTGAATGAGCATCACAGGCCATTAAAATGATCTCTCTCATTTTTGGGATCAAGCACTAAAATGATCTGTCAAAACAGATGAACAATCGTGCCTTCCACTATAGAAACAAATGAATGGAATGGATGAAACACATACGTCATGATTGGGCCCATGGCTGGTGACAGGGGGCGTAGCCAATCCGTTCTCCCCCGGAGAATACCGCAGAATATATGAGCTTGGAAGGGCCAAATGTCGCCTTTCACACACACCTTTTACGAACCTTCTTCTTCTTCTTTCATTTTCATAGAAAACTGAAGATCCAGGGACTAACTGTCAGAGAGGGATGTTGTTTGTCCTCGTCTGAAATTCTCTTCCACTACGAGGTCCGTATTTTATTTTTTTGTAGGCATTTTGATAAGGTAAAAGAAAATCAGAGTTGAGAAGGTTCTTGTCACGTGAAGGGAGACTACTGTAGGGCACACCTCAATCAAACATCCACCATTGATAGTAGAAAATCACGACTTCACGTTTTCAAACCTTCCACCCTCCAAGAAATCAAACCTCGGCCACCGACAGTAACATGAAAACCACAACCCTTCATGTATTCAAAACCACGACCCAGACGAAGGATCGTGGTTTCCATGCACATTGGTTCTTGGTTGTCATGTTATAAGAATCATGCTTTTCACATGCACATGAGTCGTGGTCATCATGTTACATGGGTCGTGGTTAGCAGATGTTATGGGTCATGGTTGTCATGCCAAATGAGTCGTGGTCGTCATGTTATACGGATCGTGCTTTTCACTGCCCTGTGAACCACGACCCATTTCGGTTGAAAACCATGACCCTTCAAGTGGTTCGTGGTTGTCAATCACGACACCTATATAACATGTCAACTACGATGCAACATAGTGGGGCCAACGAGTTAGGACTTTAACGCATCCCTTACAACCACGACCCTTATCACATGACAATCACGACCCTATATGATATTCTATTGCACCCAAAAATATCATTATATGTAAACTTCGTAAGATGACTATAAAATCAATAAGTGAACTTTCATTTAATTACAAAAATAACAGAACAAGGAAGAAGAAGAGTGACTGGATAGGAGCTGCAGGTGGGCTAATTTGAGGTCTTCAAATCTTTTAGCGGCCTCAGCTTTCGCTTCTTTTGCCGCGTTGTACCTCTCGATCCAGTGCAGCCTTTTCTCATTAAAGTCCTGCTCGCAAGACCAAGCGGAACAACACCACTTGATATCTCTGTCCGTCTCAGAGAAATTATCTCCGAGTTGCCAGAGTTATGAAATTGTCTTAAGAGTTTACTGTGGAGGTTGTTGATCTTCAGGAAAATCGACAATATCCCTAAGAAAAGGAAAAGGATCACACATAAAGGAAGAACACGAGAAGGACTCGATGCCTTCTGCGAATATCTCCTCTATTATTTTGATTGAAAATGTAAAGAAATCCATGAATGTTGAAGGTGTTGTAATAAGGATTCTGGTTCGAATTGACTTGTGAAAGTAATTTGAAACTCAAGTACCACTTTTATAGGCTGGTGAATGAGTGGTTAATGTGATTAGGATGTCGGTGCTACTGGTTTTCCAATGTTAGGACTACCATTTTCGGGATTACGGGGAAATAACGAAATAAATGCGATCTCCTGAAAAAGAATGTGACGATATTACCGAATGGGTCGTGGATATGACGAACAATGGGTCGTTGTTGTTATCCACAATGAATCGTAGTTAGGAACCACCACCTAGTGTGTATGACAACCACGACCCTATCACGTGATCGTGGTTCACATACACATTGGATCATGGTTTTGATGAATAATGGATCGTTGTCGTATATGGGTCGTAGAACGTGGTTGCCAACTACAATCCATATTCTTTGACAACCACGACTCATGTAACATGATAACCACGACCCATATCAGCTGACAACCACAACCCGTCCTACATAAAAACCATAACCCATATAACATGACAACCATGACCCAAACAAGTTGGGCCTTGCAATTAGGATTCTAGGTCGTGGTTAATGTGATTAGGATGTCGTGTGACTAGTGGTTTTCCGATGTTAGGAATACCGTTTTTCGAAATTATGGGGAAATAGCGAAATGAATGCGATTTTCTGAAAAAGAATATCACGTTATTACTAAATGGGTCGTGGATATGACGAACAATGGGTCGTTATTGTCATTTACAATGGATCGTAGTTGAGAACCACCACCCAGTGTGTATGACAACCACGACCTTGTCGTGTGATCGTGGTTCACATACACATTGGATCGTGATTGTATTCCACTTGTATCGTGGTTTTGATGAACAAGGGATCGCTGTTGTATATGGGTTGTAGAATGTGGTTGCCAACCATGATCCATATTCCGTGACAACCATGACCAATGTAACATAAGAACCACGACCCATATCAGCTAACAACCACAACCCAATGTGGATGACAACCACGAACTAATATAGATGATAACCACGACCCATTTAAGATGACAACCAGTATTCTGCATTTCTGACAAGTTGTACGCATTCAATTTTTTGGTAGATTAACTAATATTGGAAGAGTGTGGATCGTAGGCCTATATCATGCTATTATGATGAAGAGAGTGTATATGATAAGAGAGTGTTTACCTACGATGGTGGAGACTCAAAGGGATTTGTTATGAGTGATGATATTACATATCGATAGCTGCTAGATAAAATGTATCAGATTACGAAGACTGCATCGAATGAATTCAATTTGATAATTAAAGTTGTGTACGGTGATGCACTACATGGATTCCTCCGCCCACATATAATCAAAGACGATGAAGATCTTGAAGCATATATGTTATTATGTGGACAGACTCTTCCAATACAAATACCATTGTATGTAGCGAAAGTGAGGCGTTGTCCTTTCATTGAGGATAACAACATATATTATACTTTACATTCGAACCTATCGTCTCCTCATTTGCAACCTGTAAGAAATGATCAGATAGTCAATGATCCGATATACCTGACCCTTCAAGTAATGATAGATATCACGATCGATGAGTCAACGATTGTGATATCTAATGGACCACAACAGTTCAAGAAACAGAATTTCAATTTGTAAAATCAAGAAATAAAATTTTCCAAAGAATTATCAAAATATTCATATCCAATGGACCACAACAGTTAAAACCAATAAGTTTCGTAAACCAATTATTTGTCATTTTTACTTAGTGTGGGCCATTGATGGCTCGACACGTGTGGTTATTAAAATTTTCAAAGGAATCCATCAACCATGAACAATTTAAACAGATTAAATCTGATTTATGATGAGCTCAAAGACTAGAACAAGATGATCGACGATTGATGTTATGCGTTGAGAATCATAAGCGAACATTTCGCCTTTGCACCCTAATTTCTAATGTATGTACGTGTGACATATTGATTCAGTACAAATGGAGATATGCGGGGTCAATAGTGATATGTAAATGTCACCTAAACTGATCATCATATGTAGTGTGTGTGTGTGTGTGTGTGTGTGTGTGTGTGTAGGTATAACAAAGAAATAAGATTTATCATATGGATGTATGGCCCACGTAGTTCTCCATACGCCTCATAACTGTTTATTTCGATGTGGTCAACTACATCTGTAAGTAAAGTTCATATTTTTGGATAAAGATTAGTACATATTCAAACAACTAACAATTAGTGTAGATTGAAAATTTACATAAGATCTGTCCCATAACAGAGAGATAATCAGAGCTGTATGAGACATACCAGCACAACACAATAAATCCGGCACTGACCTACCTTTTCATCATTACCTCTTTTTACGTGTCGAGGGCATATTGGTCCATAAAATTTGACTACCATGATCCATATATCATGACTACAGTGATCCATATACAAAGAAAATCACGATCTATATTGTCATGTCAACTACGACCCATCGAACATTAACACCACTACCCATATAACATAATAAACCCAATATAAAATTGTGGGCTAAAGAGTTGGGCTTCAACACAGCCCCTTGACCAGGGGTCGTGGTTGTCACTGAATATAGATCGTGGTTGTCGGGTCGTGGTTGACATGAGGTAAGTGTCGTGGTTAGGAGTAGAAAATGAGAACCACGACACATATCACATGAAAACCACGACCCATCTCAACTGACAACCACAACCCATATAACTTTATAACTACGACTCATGTAAACCAATCCGAACTAGTAATGGAGTAGATATTCTAGTGGAACACACCATAAGATATCTCTAGTTCTCATGTTATATGGGACGTGGTTCTCGTGTGATATGGGTCGTGGTTCTTATGTTATATGAGTCGTGGTTTGTTAAATGGGTCGTGGTTTTCATGTGATATGGGTCGTGATTTTCAGGTTACACAGGCTTTGGCCCTAAAATGAGAACCATGACCCATATAACATGACAACCACGACCCAGGCAACATGACAACCACGACCCATATAACATGACAACCACGACCCTTATAACATAACAACCACGACACATATAACATGACAACCATGACCCATATAATGTGACAACCACGACCAATTTGGGACCCATATGACAACCACGACCCATATAGCCTGTAATTCCTGCTCCTGCAGTCTATCAATAGTCATCTTATATTTCAAAAATGTCAGGCTAGCTTTGGTATGGATGAGTACGTTACATTTCTAACTTCGATGGACGGTAAGGATCTTATGTGCAAGTCATGCCATAGTCGTGCAGATGGGCACGTTACCAAGTTAGTGTAATGCGGTAAGGGTCGTGGTTGTAATGTGGTAAGGCTCGTAATTGTCATGGGTCGTGGTTGTCATGAGGTAAGGGTCATGGTTGTCATCCAATATGGGTCGTAGTCTTTATTTTATAGGCTTTGACCTTAAAATGAAAACCGCGACCCATATAACATGACAACCACGACACATATAACTTGACAACCACGACCCAGGTAACATGACAACCACAACCCATATCACATGGCAACCAAACCACGACCCTTATAACATGACAACCACGACATATATAGCATGACAACCACGACCCTTATAACATGATAACCACGACACATATAACATGACAACCATGACCTATACAATATGACAACCATGACTCATTTGGGACCTATATAACAACCATGACCCATATAACATAATAACTATGACCATTCCCTTCAGAATCAACGCGATCCCTCGGAATCAGCACCACACTCGCTCTTTTTCAGAAAATCGCTTTGATGTCACCACTTCCCTGTAATCCCTTCGGAATCAGTGCGACCCTTTGGAACTTTGACAAACCTATAAAAGTGGTACTTGGGTCTCAAATTACTTTCACAATCCAATCCGAACTAGAATCCTATTGCGACACATTAAGCATTCGTGGACTTCTTTGTTCTTTCAATCAAAATAATGAAGGAGATATTCGAAGAAGCCATTGAGTCCTTCTCACGTTCTTCCTTTATGCGTGATCCATTCCCTTTGTTCAAGGATGTTGACTATCTTCCTGAAAATCAACGGCCACCATAGGAAATTCTGAAGACACTTTCTCAATATAGTTTTTTAGCTTGCTGAGTGCTCGTTGAGGATTTTTGTTCTTCATACTGTATTGTAATCATGGTCATGTTTGTCAGCAACTTTAGTTTCTCTTCTGGCAGCGACAGAAGTTAGAGTGCAGCTTTAGCCTCTCTTCTGGCAACGACAGAAGTGAGACTGCAGCTTCAACTTCTCTTCTAGCAGTGACTGTGTTATATAAGTCGTTGTTTCCCCTGGAGTCGTGGTTGTTAAAGTAAGACATTCTCAACAGAGTTTTTCGGCTCGTTGGATGCCTGTTGCAGAGAATTGTTATTCATATTGTATTGTAATTATGGTTGTGGAGGACAACTCTGTACCTCAATGACAGAAATAGTATGCCTCTGGTCATAAATGGAAAATCCCATGGGTCGTGGTTATCATGGATCGTTGTTGTCATGTAATATAGGGTCGTGGTTCTCATGTGATATGGGTCGTGGTTGTAACGGTTCGTGGTTGTCATTATATATGGGTCGTGGTTGTCATGTTAGATGGGTCGTGGTTCTCATGTTAAATGGGTTATGGATATGACACCTTTTCCTATGATGTGATACAAATGACTATTATATTTAAATGAAATTTATGATACATGGTGAAAATATGATTCCTTATCAGATGGATGGAAGGGATCTCATATAAACATTGATTATAGTTGTCAGTTGATATGGGTTCGTGGTTGTCATGTTATACAGGTTGTGGTTGTCATGCTGCATGGGTTGTGGTTGACATTTTGCATGCGTCATGACTGTCATGTTGGTAATGGATCGTTGTTGACGACCACGACATTGAGTGAAAGCACGACCTATAGAACATGACAACCACGATCTATGTCTCACGAAAACCACGACCTATTGTTATGTACACTATTTTCATCTGTGTGTCGTGGTTCAAATGTACAAAGGATCGTGATTATTTTCCACATTGCGTCGTGATTGACATGATACATGGGTCTTGACAACCACAACCTGTTGTTGAGTTCATGATTTCCTCTATGGGTTGTGGTTCAAATGCACAACGGATCGTAGTTATCATCCACATTGGATCGTGGTTAACATGCACAAAGGTTCGTGAATCAATAAGTATATTACAGTTCACATTACATTATCACAAACAATAAAATATTAAAAAATCCAAAATAAGAAGTCATCATCAGCCTCAGGCTCAGCATACAGGGATGAAAGTGCATCGACGCTGATTGTGATCTATTCGTTTGCATCTCGAGTATCTGGGTGCTGGCCTATCTTTTCCTTGGGATGTAATTCGAACCTTTTTCGGTTTTGCAATAGATCTTCTTGTTTCTGGAGGCTTAAAATTCTCACATAAAACCTTCAATTTGTCTACAGTGGAAGGCACGATCGTTCATCTGTTTTAACAGATCGTTTTAGTGCTTGATCCCAAAAATGAGAGGGATCATTTTAATGGTCTACGACGCTCATTCAACACTATTTCCTGTAATGTGCTTCACTTGCGATTGGGATATACCTCGTTTTTGGTCTCATACTATAAAATGATCTGGAAAAATATATGGACGGCATGGATGAAACACATACATGGTGGTGGGTCCCAATGACCACCGAGAACTAGCCATTAGATGGCGACAGGGGGAGTAGCTGATCCATCGTTTTCTCGGGCATTGGAGAAGCAGGTGATTTCTACTTCACTCCAGGACCCCATAACTCCTGAACCAAGGACAAAGGCATTTTCGTCCAAAACAATCTTCAAAATTTGTTAGATGGTCACTCTTATAATATATGGGATGTCATAACTTTTTAAGTAATTGACCCAAACTTCGAGGTCAATATGGTCAATTTTCCTTTTGTTATCTATCCGTGGGATTGGTAGACCTTGGACAGTCAAAAATGAAAGGTATTCAACGGCAGCGTTTGTTGAAACAAGTGTCCGCAAATCAGAGGTTAGTATTGTTCAAACAATTGTTTAGTAATACCTACGTTTAATTTAAGTTAATGCATGCTGGGTGTATTATTTATAAGTGCCGGTGTATCAAGCATCCCCGGCTGCCCGAGTATCATATAACTCCCATTGGAATTCTTATTGAGTACTGTCCGGACGGGGCCGCCGCAGTAGACTAATGCGACCTGCCAGGATTTGGTTGGCCTGAAACGTGGTACATGATCAAACAACTTTGGGAGCGGATTAGGTGAGACGCCAGATCCACCGAGTTGGGTTGGTCCCATGACTGTGGGGCCCACTGTGATGTATGTGACTACATCTACACCGTTCATCCTTATTAAAAGCTCATTTTAGGGCATGATCCAGGAAATGAAGTAGCTCCAAATCTCAGATGGACCATAATACAGGAAACGGTAATGATTGACTATTAAAAACTTCTCGTGGGCCACAAAAGCTTTGGATCAAGATGATATTTGTGTGGTCTCTTCCTTTAGGTGTTTATGGCTTTATCCACAGGTTGGATGCCAAACAGGCATTTCGGTGGAATCTATGAAATTTTAATGGTGGGGATTCAATCACGACTGTTTCCTGTTGTGTATTCCACCTAAGATTTAAGTTAGCTTCATTTTTGAGATCACGCCTAAAATGAGCTTTCAAAATGGTTGGACGGTGTGGAATTAAGGCACATACGTCACCGTAAGCCCCACCGTCTGGGGTCCCACCCACCTCGGTGGATCGGGTGTCTCACAAAATCCACTCCCTGCCTCATCTCTGATACATGATTGTGGGCCAACCAAATCCCACCACGTGCTGTCCATCTTCCGACCGCGTCCTGTGGGATAGTACCCAATCTGCATCCCTTTTGTTGTTAACGATGGTTGAGGCCTCGCCTGCAAAGGTCACACGTGCGACTTTCCAACTTTTCATAAGGTGGGCCCCCACGGGCATGCACTGCCCAGAGCATCTTCTCAGCCCATCTGGTAATAAAGAGTACAAAAGATGGACCGTGATCCGTGTTTGTATAGGCTGTTCCACACCTATATTGAATGAAGCTACTTGATCGGCGGATCATGGCATATCGATGCCTAGCTGCTTGATGAACGGCAATGAGCCTCCATGATTTCGTCAACTGGGCTGGAGTATGTAGAAAAAGCTGAGGTGGGCTAGCCCGGCGCTACCTGTTTCCACGCTGCTCTAGGGCAGCCTTCAGGTCTGGAGCTGTCATGTACTTTCGTAAGGGCCCAACCTGTGAGGCCATACTTACCTGACACAAAGCAACATTATTATTAGGGGTGCCAGATGGGTCGAACTGCCTAGCCCTCCTGGGCCAGGGCCTGAACTGACAATTTTGGGCCAAGGGCTGGACCCAGGCTTCAATGCCCACTACCATAAAGGCATGGTGAGTGACCCAACGTGGCCCATTCGCCTGGCTCAGTCACCTTGTCGACCTGCATAATACAGAAAGAATGAATGGACGTTTTAAAGACACTTGTTGCTTTGCTGGTAGTCACATTCTGCGCGTGTAGTTTAAAGGCCAAACAGTTACGTGCTGGAATCTACAAGGATTAAAAAGAAGAAGAAGAAAAAAATAATAATAATAAAATTTTTTTAATTAGAATATTTCAAACTTCATTTAACTTGTAGGGTAGTCCATCCTTATTTGGCCACGTACGGCATCTTCAACCTGACTAGTACTAAGGCCAAGGATTCACAAACGAAGGTCTGCCCACTGCCACCCTAATTGGTGGGATGGTAATCGGCACATGGCTTCATTTAAGCCCAGACCCGATTACTTTGGAGTCATTTTATTGTGGTGGAACTTCCCAAGTTTCAGGGTGACTCAATATTTTACTTAACAATCTATTCTGTATCAATTACTTGAATGGTTAGGACTACGGCTGTTACTTGGCCGAACATAGGAGTAGGCTTCAGTTATTTTTTGGACCATTCACTGAAATGATATGTAAAAATTGACGGATGGTGTAGATATACAATATATACATCAATGTGGGCCCCACTGTCTAGGAAGCACTAACTATTGTGTTACTAAGGTAACACCTGATCTATTCACCACTATTCTTTGGAAAGGAATACTTTTTTCCGGAGGTGCCAACTGAGGCCCACTCTTTATTATTATTATTTTTTTATAGTTAATTTTAAGTCTCATGACAAAAAAATCAGGTTGACTTATGATTCAAGTGTACCATACCATTGGAAAATAGAAACAGTTGGGCGACATCCCCTTGATTTTTACTCCACCCACTGTGCTGAGCATGTGAAATCCACTTCAATCATTAGATTCCATACAAAAATCTAGACATAAGGCCCAATAACCAGGCCCATACATAATCAAAGTGGGCCATACCTAGGGAAACAGTACAGAGGGTAAGCTTTCCCTGTACATGTACACTGTTTTCAATTGTGGGTCCACTTGAATCATTGTGGGCCTGATTTTTGGGCCTTGGGTCTAACATGAAGTGACTCACCTGATGATTGGGATGAATTTCACATCAACGCCGTGCTGAAACCCACTCACGTTGGCAAA
Source organism: Magnolia sinica (assembly GCF_029962835.1). Lineage (NCBI taxonomy): Eukaryota > Viridiplantae > Streptophyta > Magnoliopsida > Magnoliales > Magnoliaceae > Magnolia > Magnolia sinica. The sequence continues at coordinate 49,365,963 of NC_080573.1, read as the reverse complement.
TCATTTTCCTCTCTGAAATAATTTTTCTAAAGATGACATTTAGTAATATTAATTAGTACTTAAATTAGGTAATTAGTTAGACATACAACTTAGTTGTGTGTGAGCATTACTCCATGTGTGTAATTTGCTAGGGATAGCTACTTGCGGAGACAGGTCTGACCCACCCCAACGTTAGAACTAGTGGACTTCTTGTCCGACATTTTTTCGGGACATGAGCTTTCCAAAGGATATGTAATAAGCCTGGACTAGCTCGTCTAGCCCCAACTCCTTTTCAACCAAACAGCCCCTATATCCAGTAAGCCAGGATTGCCCAATGCAAGATCCAAATAAAGGCCCTTAGCTAATGTGTAGGTTAGTCCTAAGATCATGAGATACCTCGAACATGCTTAGCTTAGTATGGTTACATCCTGACTCACGCATGTGCCAAGTGACTCATATTGGCTTTTCTTCCATTGAAAGGGCCAATCATTATAAAATCTCCCAATTATATATTTGCAGGCAACCAATCAAAAGGTTAGAATCTTCTCACTTAGTTTTTTTTTTTTTTTTGGATATTATCATTTTTATCAGAATGGGAACTTCAATCACGAACCATGGATCCCACGATAATACTTTTGTTGATGTGAGTGACCTTTTTTACTAGGTAAAATATCTCAAGTCCCATGCAAGTACACCTACAACAACCAATAATGCTTTAAAACTCATAGTCAACAGTTCCAAACTCTACATCAGTGAGATGGTTAATACAACTGTTAAACAGTACACGGAGGATTATACCACTTCCAAGCACAAGCAAAGAAGGGATCGAAGCATCAAAAGTGTTCAACTAATAAAATCCATGCTGAACAATTCAGTGCATTTGATCCATCTTCCATAGCACCAGAGATGTTTACACAATAAGTGCAAGAGTGGGAAGAAAAAAAAAAGAAGGAAAAGAGCTGAAGCCTTCCAGCAACTGTTGCAGCAGACGAGGTTGGCAAGAAAAGGCCCATCACATAGGTATGGCAAAACGAGAGTCTATACTGAATAACGACTTCATGATAGGTAATTATAAAAGATTGCATAAATTGTGGAATGTGGGAATGTGTGAGAGGTGGTTCTTATGGCTTCCAATGGCATCCAGCTAGTCCTCTAGAAAGAGGAAGAAATACTTTAAAAGGGCAGAAACAATAGTTGAGCATAAAAACTCTGTTGTCATAAACACTCGCAACAAATTCAGAGTCTGTGACAATCCACATAAAAGCCAGATTATCCATATGAAATAACCTGAAGCAGCATATGAAACTGCGTATTATATGTTTCTTTTGCTATAATCAAGTTTATAACATACAAGAGTTGTAGGTGCAAGCCCACTGTCAACTGTTGTGTTTTGTGTTTCAAAATAAATTAAAATTATTTTTAAATTATAGATAAATTTCCTTCGAAATTTTCTTAAAGTAACAAAATTATTTTGTTTTGTAATGTTGTGGGTTTAGGTCCACGTCAAATTCGCAAAAGAAATATGTTGAGTATATGAGAAGAGTTTTTTACATTGGGCTAAAGCCCCTTTCGGAGAACATGTGAATTTGGTTGTGTAGGGGGCTATGGCATAAACTACACGCGCCAGGCCGTGGACATGGTGTGTTGCGCATGCAAGTATACTATTTGAGCATGCATTCAAAAACTTAGTGCATCTATTTTCTGAACTTGCAAGTATTGCTTTTGATTTTGGTTTGGTCTTAAAGTTAAGTAAACAATAATGGTTCGAGTCTTAATACATCGAATGCACCAGTGTGATGAGACAACAATTGATGGTATCCTAGAAGTTGATTGTCCACCGTTTTTATTTCACGGCAGACATCGTCCAAAGGAAGGCAAATCAACTTCAAGCCATGTGATTAATCATGTCTCAATTCCGATAAGTTCTATTATTCCTTTAACTCTATTTTCTTCTTCCTTATTATTATTATTATTATTATTATTATTATTTTGTTATCACAGTTTATTATTTCTGAAATTTCAAAATTATGAATTTACATTAAATTCTAACAATCTTAAAGTTAATCTTCTGAGTTGTACAAAATTGAATTGTTCAAAATTGAACCATTCTTTGAATGCCATTTTAAAAAGTAGAAAACTCACTTTTGTTTTAGATACATTGAAAGTATCATGTATTGTTTAATACTTTTCCAATATGATGCCAGTAAAGAATATGATGTGAGGGGCGACAACAAGTGTAAAAATTACATCTTGAATTCCATTTCGAATGAATTGTTTGATGCTTAAGCATCATATGCATGTGCAAAACATATATGGTTTGTTTTGGCAAAGAAATACATGTTAAAAGAAGTTGGTGTTAAAAAACATGTTATATACTCTTTTTTAAACTTTTAAATTATAGATAATAGTCATGTCTCCCTTCATATACCCGAGTATTAAAGTCTAGCACACAAACTTATATCTAAAGGAGTAAAAATTGATTATGCATTTCTTGGAGGTGCTCTAATTAAAAAAAAAACAAACTCACACCCTCTAAGAAAGAATACAAAATTAAAAAAATAAAGCATAAGAAAGATGAGATGTCTATAAAAAATATTATTGTTCACATCTGAATAGAAGAAGCAAACATATATGATATCAAAAGGAAAATGCTATTGGTAATGCTTCGAATGCTAATTTGATTAAAACTGAAAGTGCCCTGATTTGTTAATTAGCATGAGCGTTGAGTTAGCTAGACAGAGGAGCCCCATATGAAGATTGATCAAGCGATTGTCTCAACAGGATGTGTGCCTGAACTTGCCACAGGTAAATCTTAGCATCACATCCCATGTCCCAAAACACCAGGTAATTAAAACCCTTAAAAAATTAGAAAGAACATCTTAGGTTTTTGGTTAGAAAACTTTTTTAAAACTTCAGAAAAATCTTTAAGTTTTGTATCTTTGTCGATTTATCAATACATGGTTTAATAACATCGAACCTTGTTATCGATGTCCTCGAATCTCAGTCGATATTATTGAAATGAGGACATAAGATGTCCAACAACCACAAAAATCTCTGGACAGAATTATCGATGTATCGATAAAGGATTCGATATCATCGAAATTTGAATCTCGAGTCCATTGAGTAGACTCGATAAAATCGACATCAGGTCATTTGTGTCCAAAGTTTTGCTAAGGCATATTATGTAATCTTCGATATATCAAAGAGCTCCTCGATATCCTCAGAATTCAAATTTCGATGATATCGGAAGCCCTTCAATGATATCGGATTGGACACACATTTTTTCAGCAAAGATTTTCAGGTTGTCTTTCTTGGATTGAGGGTCACTTGATAAAATTGATATTCAAATATTGATCATATCGAGGCATGGTTGATGTCATCGAATATGGACACAAACTGTCCAGCAAGCTTATAAGAAAATTCCTTAAAATTATCAATGAATCAACATTGACCTCGATATCATCGATATTCAAATTCTGATGATACCAAGCGATGCTCGATCATATCTTTTTCCTTGAAAATCTTCAAAGGCAAGTCTCTCACATTTTTAAATGTCGAGGAATCGAACCTCGTGTCGATAAAATCGGAGTTCGAAATCCGATGACATCGATGCACGTTCGATTTCCTCGACCAGCTGGCAAAAGGTTTCAAAAGCGTTTGACATTTGATTTCGTGTCATCGAGCAGCCAGTCGATGCTATCGAAAGTATACGCTCGATGATATCGACCCTGCTCGATGATATCGAACTCTGTAAAAAATGTAACTATTTTATATTTGTTAAAACCTTTTGCCTATTTAATGAGAGCTTGCCCTTGGTTGTTGGATAGAGAAAATAGAGAGTGCTTTTGAGTTTTTAACCTTACATCATATACCCTAAGCCTTTTTTCTCATAGAAGTTCATCCTCCAATCTACCCTCATCATTGACATTCAATAGAGTGGATTGGGGAATGAACTTCTGCATTCAAGGATCCTACAGCTACCACCTTAATGACAAATCATTAAGCTGGGATGCCTTGAATGGATAGATGATTAGAATCGCTCTATCTCCCTTATAGGAAAACATTTAATAGAGTAGGATTCTATCATAACCTTGACCCAACCCGTCACTATGTATTGGTACATCTTCTGAGTTGCGGATTAAGGAAGCTGAAGATTCTTCATCATCAAAGGAGGAGATCTTCATCAACACGCTAAACGGGGCTCATTTACTTATGTGTAAGTCATTAGAGTCTAGAGGACCCTTGTGACCATTCCTTCTTAGGATTGGTTCTAAGGTGTTTCTCCCTCCTTGCAAGTCCTCATAGGAGGCCTTTGACGGGAGTGTACGTGAGGGTGCTTTGTGTTGACCCTTGCTCTGTGGAGAGTATAAACACTTAGATCCTTATGAAGGTCCTTGGCTAGTGTTGCCTAAAAGTTGGGTGCTATGTGTTGACCCTTGCTCATGGGAGCATAAACAGTGTCGTGTAGACACGTTGTGTTAGCCTAAGTGTAGGTTGTATTGGTTATACGTGAACCTAATTTAAAACCTCCGGTTTGAGGTGAACCTGTTGTGAAACTTCCTTTAGTGAGATCCGGTACACTCAAGGGTTAAGTGAAATAGCGGTGAAGATCGCTTTAGTTGAAGTAGGAATATGTCAATATGTCCTAGAGGGGGGTGAATAGGACTTTTTAAGGTTTTATGATTTATTTAAAATCCTATTACACTAATCCTAACAACAGACACTTGTTAAGATTACTCAAAAGTAACTCTACTGGCTTCCAAGCCCGGCAGAGGATCCAATCACAAATTATTTAAGAAGTAAACAATATTCAACTAGTTGATGATGGATATGACTGTGTAAGTGTGTGAGGTGTGATCACAGATATTAAGATATGAAAATATTAAATCAAATCACACAAACAAAAGAATAGTAATCTCAAACACAGTCATTTTTATAGTGGTTCGACTACTTGTCTACTCCACTCCCGGTAACCACACTCAACCCTTGAGTGTTCTAGATTTCACTAAGGAGGTTTCACAGCGGTTCACCTCAAACCTAAGGTTTTAAATCAGGTTCACCTTCAACCTTTACAACCTACACAGAGGCTGACTGTTTATGTTCTCATGAGCAAGGGTCAACACGACGCACCCACTTTTAGGCACACTGGCCAAGGATCTTCCATAAGACCTTATCAGTAGTTTTACACGGTTTACCTCAAACCCAAGGTTTTAACTGGTTCACCCCTAACCAAATGTTTATGCTCTCCACAGAGCAAGGGTCTACACAACGCACCCACTACGTACACTCCCGTCGGAGGCCTCCTAGAGGACTTACAAGGGTGAGAAACACCTTACACCTAATCCTACAAAGGAATGATCACAAGTGTCCTCTAAACTCTAGTTACTTACAAATAAGTAGATGAGTCCCATTCAGCGCATTGACGAAAATTTTCTCCTTGTTGATGAAGAATCTTCGACTTCTTTAATCCACAACACAAATGATGTACTAATACGAGGCTTCGGGTTGGGTCAAAGTTAAGACGGAGTCCTACTCTATAAAATGTTTTCTTATAAGGAAGCTAGAGTGATTCTGGTCATGCATTCAAGGCATCCAAACTTAATGATTTGCCATTAAGGTAGTAGCTGAAGGATCCTTGAATGCGGAAGTTCATTCCCCAATCCACTCTATTGAATATCAATGATGAAGGTGGATTGGAGGATGAACTTCCTTGAGAGAAAGGGCTTTGGGTATATGATATAAGGTAAAACACTCAAAAGCACTCTTTACTTTCTCTCCCAGCAACAATAGACAAGCTCTCTTTATATAGGAAAAAGTTTCTAACGGATATAAAATGGTTACATTTATGACAGAGTTCGATATCATCGAGCATGGTCGATATCATTGAGCGTATACTCTAGATAGAATCGACTAGCCGCTCGATGACACAAACCCAAATGTCATACGCTTTTGAAACCAATTGTTAGCTAGTCGAGGGAATCGAAACACGTATAGATGTCATCAGATTTCAAACTCCGATATCATCGATGAGAGGATCGATTCATCGACACTTGAAAATGAATGAGGCTTGTCATGAAATATTTCAGGTTTACAAGAATGATCGAGGGATCTTCAAGATTATCGAAATTTGAATGTCGATGATATCGATAAAGTGTTGAGGCATCGATAAATCAAAAGGATTTTCATTTAATCTTGCTAGACAGTTTCTGTCCCTGTTCGATGCCTTCGAAACCTTACCGATATCATCGATATTTGAATATCGATTCTATCGAGTGCCCCTCGATCGCAGATAAACAATCCTGAAATAATTGCTGGAAGACTAGGTGCCCATGACCGATAATATCGAGAGCCCTCCGATATCATCGAGATTTGAACTTTGATGATATCGAGAATGGCTTCGATATATCGATGCACATGTGATTTTCTTAAGTAAAAACAGGGGTGCTCGATATCTATCTGTCGATATTATCGAGTCACTTTCGATAGACTCGAGATATAAATATCGATGGGTAGATCGATATATCGATAAATCAGTCCAGAGATATATATGGTTGCTGGACACTTTTGTCCTCATTTCGATGATATCGTTTAAGCATCGAGGACATCGACAGAGTAGGTCGATTCTATCGAGAAGTGTATCGATAAAATTGACAAAGCAAGAAAACTTAGAGAATTTTCCAATTTAGAAGAAGTTTTCTTAACTTAAAAACCTTATGATATTTTAGTTTATTTTACGGGTTTTATATACATAGTATTTTGGGACATGGGATGTGAGTCTTTGAGTTACTTGAGGTGAGCTTGCACACATCCTGGTTGAAGAAAATGCTTGAATTGATTTTCTTATGAGGCTCTGCAATCTGTCCAACTCAACACTCACACTAATTGACAAATCAGGGCACTTTCAATCTCCCCCTTTATCAATTACGTGATAAAATACCAAAACACCCTAGAACAGTATCTAGACAAACACATCCTAAATTGTGTGTACATGCATTTTACACAATTTTACAATTTCTAGAGTACCCATGTACACAACTAGTATCTGCTCCCCCTTACTGCAGACTCCCCTTTTCTTGATGCAGCTGCTCCCCTTGACACCTGCAACACCATACTCAAGAAGATATACATATTTTGATGGGGTGTTTGAACTGTTCTCCCCCTTTTTGTTAGTCGTTGACAAAGATAGCATTATAGCAGATATTGACTGAAGTTTTAAAGACATGTAGGAGAACACACAAATATAGATGTATAGAGATAAAATCAGTTTAAGCATACATCATTCTCAGAAAGTATGGATGCACATCAGATCAATTAGAGCAGTGATTAGAGTAGATAAAATATTCATGAAAACCTCATGCACTCTATATTAAAGACTAGATAAACAAGGGGATCTGAACATAATTACGGCAGTAATGATGAGAATGATATTCAACCATATTCAATCAATATCCAAAAAAAAAAACATATACTGCCCAGGGTTGGTAGTTGTTTAGCATTCATCCCAACCAAAAACTATCAAGCCCATTCATGGGCAACCACAATCAAACATCAGTTTTTAGCCATCCATGGGCAACCAGAAGTAACCAGTAGCAGCAAGCCCACACGGGGCATATATAACATCCACAAAAAAATTTGTCAAACTGTTAGGAGGCTGTCACATTCACTCATGAGAGTGTAGAGCACCAAAAAGATACCTATTCTCATACGCTGAGATAAATGTGGGTGAATGTGATAGCGTTCAAAGTCCCGTACTATGGCGGAGGAGCAGAGGTAGATGACACCGTATCGTCTCGATGACAGGTGATTATCTCGACCAATTGTTGCATTGTTTGCTGCACTCCTTGGACTAGCCGTTCCAAGACTGTAAGCCTCTCGTGCATTGAGTGGACATCCCTTTGAATTGCTCCAATCCTGTCCAGCTTGAACCGTTTGGCATACCCGAGCATTGACGTTAACAGTGCTGGATCGGGTGCAGGAGGTTCATCTCTGCCCATTTTAGTCCCTTCCATGGGAGCATCCCCTTCACCTCCACCCCCTTCTTCTTGAATACCTTCTTCTGGGTCCTCAGGGTACTTGTGAAACTTCAAGTCCATTCTCCGAATGTTGCTTTTGTTGAAGACTTGGAGAGGGAGTATCGGATTAGTGGTTGTTGGGAAGCCAATGGCATTGCATATCATGTTTATGATCCAGGGATATGGCAGATGAAGGTCCCTAGATGTATGAATGGCGTTTACCAACTGATAGACAAGCAGTGTCAGAAGACAGATCTTTATCCCTTTGGCGATTGAGTACACTAGCATGGTCATGAAACCTGTGAGATCGGACAGGTTGGTACTTCTGGGATATATATTTATGGTGAAAATACCGTATAAAACTCGAAACCTTGGTTCCATGTACCTGGATTTTAATGCATTCCCTTGATACCAAGGAATGTCCCTATCATGACAGAGATATTTAGTGACCTTGGACCGAATTTCAGGATGTTCGAGGCCCATTTCGGGGAGACCATCGGGTGACATTTTCAGCCCTAGGATGTTTGCAATTATAGCAGGAGTGATCAGTATATCATCACCATCAATAGACACCATGATAGAAGGAGGATTAGACACGGGTGAGTGACAAGCGGCAAAGAAATTCTAAGTCCGTTCAAGTTGATGCGGTCCCCCAAAGTCAAGAACTGGTAACCAATCTATGGCGGCGAATATTGGTTCCAGATTATATGGAATCAGACAACTTCTGTCGACTCTTCTCTCGGGAATAACCTTTCTCCCAGTGAACTTTTTCAAAGTCGGATTAACCTGTACTAGTGGGGGCACCTGCGCCTTAGACTGGGGTCCACGCTATCTTGTGTGTTGCCTAGTGGGGGTCCCACGTTCTGGGGCCCTTACTCTTTCTTTTGGAGTAAGCACCTTTTGTCAAGCGGATCTCGAAGATTCACCTGGACCCGACACTTTTCCCTTGTCTTTTCCGATGTGGACAAAAAGGATTTAAAGGTATTTGGGAAAAAGGAACACAACCCAATTGAAAAAGAAATACCCAAAAAAATGGAATCTTGATGATTAGAAGGGTATTACCTGATTTGTTGAACAATTGGGGTAGTTCGTCGAAGATCCGAGTGGTCCGGTCGAGAGAATTAAGCAGGAAAGAAGAAAAGAAACCCTTGAGATAAAAACCCCTTTTTCGCGCTCGACCGGTTTATATCGGGCGACATTTGTCGATATCATCGATCCTCTTCTCGATGATATCGATGGACCCTGATCGATTTTATTGATCTTGTCTTTGATATCATTTTCGATCACATGACTTTTCTTATTCTAAGGAGGCGTCGATGACATCGACCATTTATCGATTAATCGATAATGACATATCGATAGTTGTATCGAATGTGAATGATTTTTCATTTTCAGCATTCAGATGACCCTTCAAGTATACTTTTAGTATTTCTATGAATCAATAGTATACTTAGCAAAATTATGTACAATCACTGTACACAACAAAATTATAAACATTTAAATGTTTATATACAAAAGATTTGAGGTAAGGAACCTCAGATATATCATTTGAAGCTCAACAAAATTTGCATCATTTCAGCAAATATCCAGATCTAGATGCATGACCTGGACTTATCTTTCTATGCTTGACATTTCAGGGTATAGAGTTCAGTTTTTCTTTCACTATCCATTTTGAGACAGAATTCTTTACTGTGGTAGATTTAATTTTTATATTTATCTCACCCACTTGATCTAGTGATTCCTTCATTCTGTCTTTCTTTTTAGGTGGTGATGGATGAGTGTTTCTCCTAGATGGACTTTTGACATTCTGTGTTTCTCCGGCTGGGTTGAATTTACCAAAATGATTTTGACCGGAGTTATATGAAGTCCTTCTAGGAGTTAAGCATTCAAACTTATAATGACCCATATCACCACATAAATGACAAACTGGAGAAGTTCTCATATTGCTACCTGAAGCAGCAAGTTTTTCAGTTGCTGGGGCTTTATTTTCAGTTTTCTTTTTAGTTTTTTCATACCCTACGCCACTCTTGTCTTTTCCTCATCTTCCCATCCCTAACAACTTTTCTAGCTTTTCACCACTCTGGGAAAATTTGTAATTTATTTTAGCAAATTTTCTGGATTTCTCTAAGTCATAATGGAGTGTGTGATTCTTATTCTTGAGTTGCTCATTTTCATCTTTTAATAATTCAACTTGTTTTATAAGCTTTGATGATTTCGTTTGTAGGGATAGATTGGCTCTTTCTAACTTATCATTGTTTGAGTGATATTGCTGTAAATCATTGATTAAATGTGTATTAATTTCCAAGGTTTTGTCCAAGTCTTTTTGCAGTAATTCCTTTTTGTTTTCAGACATTCCAAGTCTTTTAAATATGTGGATGCTATGAATATGGAGTTGATTATAAGCAGCTTGCAGTTTATCCTTTTCTATCTCTTCTTCTTCTCCAGTTTCTTCATTATCAGACAAAAATGATTCAGTGGCTTGCTGTTCTTCCTTGTTTTCAAATTCCATGGGGATGATTGGAGCAGTGGAGACCATGAGAATTTTCAATGATTTCTGATCTCCATCGCGCTTTGAGTCACTAGATTTTGAATTTGACTCTTCTGTATCATCCCATGTGGCGGCCATTGCCTTGCCCTTAGTTTTTCTGTTTGGGCATTCAGTAGACAGGTGTCCATACTTCTGACAGGCATAACATTGTGGTTCTTTGGCCTTTTTACCAAATTTACCTGCAGAAGGTCTGTTATCCATATTTCTTCCTTTAGAAGGACGACCACGATTCTTCTGAAAGAATTTTTTGAATCATTGTGCCAGCAAAGCCACTTCCTCATCTTCATCTTCCTTTTCACTTCCACTGTCCTCATGTGTTGTTTTCTTTGAAGTTTTTAGGATAGTTATTTTGAATTTTTGGGTTTGTTTGAAGTGTAGTTCAAAGTTTGTAGGGAACCTACCAGTTCTTCTACTTTCATCTCGTCTATATTCCTATACTCTTCAATAGTTGTAACTTTGGGATTAAATCGTTCTGGCAGTGATCTCAGTATTTTCCTACAGATTTTAGGAACCAGAACTTTTTCTCCCAAACCACCCATGGAGTTGCAAATGATGTTCAGCTTAGTGAAAAACTCCATAAAGGTCTCATGCTCTTCTATTCTGAGACTTTTGAACTGTGAAGTTAGGAGTTGCACTTTAGATCTCTTCACAGTGTTTGTGCCTTCATGGGTTGTTTCCAATAGATCCCATGCTTCTTTGGATGTCCCATACATACTAATTTGATTGAATATATCTTGGAACACGGCACAGTAGATGGCGTTCATGGCTTTAGCTTCAACAGTCTATTTTTTTTTATCGAACGTCGTCCACTTTTCTTTTGGTTTGGGTTTTGTGATGGTTGTGCCACTGTCAAGTACAACTTGTTCAGATGGTGGCACATATCCACTTTCAACTATATTCCAAACATCATGATCCAAATATCAAAGAAAGTAGTGCATCCTAGCCTTCCAATATGCATAATTTGATCCATCAAACATTGAAGGTCTAGGGACCGATGAGCCCTCTCCTTTGGCCATATTCCCAACTTCAGTCAAGATCACTCTCTAGGTGGTGAAGCCCTTAAAGAGAGACCCGCTCTGATACCAATTGAAATAGCGGTGAAGATCGCTTTAGTTGAAGTAGGAATATGTCTATATGTCCTAGAGGGGGAAGAATAGGACTTTTTAAGGTTTTATGGTTTATTTAAAATCCTATTACACTAATCCTAACAACAGACACATGTTAAGATTATTCAAAAGTAACTCTACTAGCTTCCAAGCCCCGCAGAGGATCCAATCACAAACTATTTAAGAAGTAAACAATATTCAACTAGTTGATGATGGATATGACTGTGTAAGTGTGTGAGGTGTGATCACAGATATTAAGATATGAAAGTATTAAATCAAATCACACAAACAAAAGAATAGCAATCTCAAACACAGCCATTTTTATAGTGGTTTGACTACTTGTCTACTCCACTCCCGGTAACCGCACTCAACCCTTGAATGTACCGGATTTCACTAAGGAGGTTTCACAGTGGTTCACCTTAAACCTAAGGTTTTAAATCAGGTTCACCTTCAACCTTTACAACCTACACTTAAGCTGACTGTTTATGCTCTCATGAGTAAGGGTCAACACGACGCACTCACTTTTAGGTACACTGTCCAAGGATCTTCCATAAGACCTTATCGGAGGTTTTACACGGTTTACCTCAAACCCAAGGTTTTAATTGGTTTACCCCTAACCAGATGTTTATGCTCTCCACAGAGCAAGGGTCCACACAACACACCCACTACGTACACTCCCGCCGGAGGCCTCCTAGAGGACTTGAAAGGGTGAGAAACACCATAGACCCAATCCTACAAAGGAATGATCACAAGTGTCCTCTGGACTCTAGTTACTTACAAATAAGTGGATGAGTCCCATTCAGCGCATTGACGAAGATCTCCTTCTTCTTGATGAAGAATCTTCGACTTCCTTGATCCGCAACACAAATGATGTACTAATATGAGGCTTTGGGTTGGGTCAAGGTTAGACGGAGTCCTACTCTATAAAATGTTTTCCTATAAGGAAGATAGAGTGATTCCGGTCATGCATTCAAGGCATCCCAGCTTAATGATTTGCCATTAAGGTAGTAACTTGAGGATCCTTGAATGCGAAAGTTCATTCCCCAATCCACTCTATTGAATATCAATGATGAGGGTGGATTAGAGGATGACCTTCTTTGAGAGAAAGGGCTTTGGGTATATGACATAAGGTAAAACACTCAAAAGCACTCTCTACTTTCTTTCCCAGCAACAATAGACAAGCTCTCTTTATATAGGCAAAAGGTTCTAATGGATATAAAACGGTCACATTTATGGCAGAGTTTGATATCATCGAGTAGGGTCGATATCATCGAGCATATACTCTCGTTAGAATCGACTAGCCGCTCGATGACACAAACCCAAATTTCATACGCTTTTGAAACCAATTGCCAGCTGGTCGAGGGAATCGAAACACGTATCGATGTCATCGGATTTCGAACTCCGATATCATCGATGAGAGGATCGATTCATCAACACTTGAAAATGAGAGAGGCTTGTCATGAAATATTTCAGGTTTACAAGAATGATCGAGGGATCTTCGAGATCATTGAAATTTGAATATCAATGATATCGATAAAGTGTCGAGGCATCGATAAATCAAAAGAATTTTCGTTTAAGCTTCCTGGATAGTTTCTGTCCTTGTTTGATGCCCTCGAAACCTTACCGATATCATCGATATTTGAATATCGATTCTATCGAGTGCCCCTTGATCGCAGATAAACAATCCTGAAATAATTACTGGAAGACTAGGCGCCCATGACCGATAATATCAAGAGCCCTCCGATATCATTGAGATTTGAACTTCGATGGTATCGAGAATGGCTTCGATATATCGATGCACATGTGATTTCCTTAATAAAAACAGGGGCACCGGATATCTGTCTGTCGATATTATCGAGTCACTTTCGATAGACTCGTGATATAAATATCGATGATATCGATGGGTAGATTGATATATCGATAAATCAGTCCAGAGATATATATGGTTGTTGGATACTTTTGTCCTCATTTCGATGATATCATTTAAGCATCGAGGACATCGACAGAGTTGGTCAATTCTATCGAGAAGTGTATTGATAAAATCGGCAAAGCATGAAAACTTAAAGAATTTTCTAATTTTAAAGAAGTTTTCTTAACTTAAAAACCCTATGATATTCTAGTTTATTTTACGGGTTTTATATACCTGGTGTTTTGGGACATGGGATGTGAGGCTTTAATTTACTTGAGGCGAGCTTGCACACATCTTAGTTGAAGCAGATGCTTGAATTGATCTTCCTATGAGGCTCTGCAATATGTCCGACTTAACACTCACACTAATTGACAAACCAGGGCACTTTCATTGAGTGCGTCCGATGGAAGTGGAGTAGACAAGTAGTTGAACCACTATAAAAATGACTGTGTTTGAGATTGCTATTGTCTTCCATTAGTTATGTGATTTCCTTAAATACTTTCATACTTGATTATCTGAGATCACACCTCACACACATAGTCACATCCATCATAAATTGATTTGCATATTGTTTATCTCTCAAATAGTTTTATGATTGGATCCTCTACCAGGCTTGGAAGCCAGTAGAGTTGCTCTGTAGTAATCCTGATGCATGCTTACTTATAGGATTAGAGTGATAGGATTTTAAATTGTCATAAAATATTAAAAAGTCCTATTCACCCCCCTCTAGGACATATTGGTATATTTCCACTTCGACTAAAGCAGTCATTACCACAATTTCAATTGGTATCAAAGCGAGTCTCTCTTAAGGGCTTCACCGACTAGAGAGTGATCTTGACTGAAGTTGGTAATATGGCCAAAGGAGAGGGCTCATCGGTCACTAGACCTCCAATGTTTGATGGATCAAATTATGCATACTAAAAGGCTAGAATGCATTACTTTTTGAGATCTTTGGATCATGATGTTTGGGACATTGTTGAAAAAGGATACGTGCCACCAACCGAACAAATAGTACTTGAGAATGACACAACTATCACTAAACCAAAAGCTAAAGAAAAGTGGATAGCATTTGATAAAGAAAACCAAACTGTTGAGGCTAAGGCAATGAATGTAATCTACTGTGTTGTGTCCCAAGATATTTTCAATCAAATCAGTATGTGTGGGACAGCCAAAGAAGCATGAGATCTGTTGGAAACAACCTATGAAGGAACAAGCACTATGAAGAGATCCAAACTACAATTCCTAATATCGCAGTTTGAAAGTCTCAGAATGGAAGAGCATGAGACCTTCATGGAGTTTTTCACAAAACTGAATATCATTTGCAACTCCATGGGTGGATTATGTGAGAAAGTTCCGGTTCCAAAAATCTGTAGAAAAATACTAAGATCATTACCGGAACGGTTCAATCCTAAAGTAACAACCATTGAGGAGTGTAGAAACATAGATGAAATGAAAGTAGAAAAACTAGTAGGTTCCCTACAAACATTTGAACTACACTTCAAACAAACTCCTAAATCCAAGACTTACTGTCTTCAAAACCTTAAAGAATACAATAACTGAGGACATTGAAAGTGAAAGAGAAAATGAAGATGAAGAAGTGGCTTTGTTGGCTCAACAGTTCAGAAAATTCTTTTAGAAAAATCATGGCTGTCTATTTAAAGGAAGACAGATGAACAACAAACATTTCACAGGTAAATATGGTAAAAAGTCCAAGGAACCACAATGTTATACCTGTCAAAAGTTTAGACATCTGTCTACTGAATGCCCAAATAGAAAAACTAAGGGAAAGGTAATCACTGCCACATGGGATGATATGGAAGAGTCAAACTCAGAATCTAGCGACTTAGAGAGCGATGGAGACCAGAAATCTCTGAAAATTCTTATTGTCTCCACTGCCTCAACCATTCCCACTGAAACCGAGAATGTTAAAGAACCGCAAGCCACTGAATCATTTCCATTAGATAATGAGGAAATTGAAAAGGAAGAAGACGAACATGACAAATTACAGGATGCTTACAATTAACTCTACATTTATAGCATCAACATCCTTAAATGGCTTGGAATATTTGAAAACAGAAAGGAATTGCTGCAAAAAGACCTGGATAAAAGTCTGGAAATTAATACACATCTAATTAATGATTTACAACAATATCATTCAGATAATGATAGACTAGAAAGAATCAAGATCTTCCTTAAACCTGAGTCTGAAAAACTAAATAAACAGGTTGAGCTATTAAAAGATAAAAACATGCTCCTTCAAAATGAAAATCACACACTCCTGTTTGATTTAGAAGAATCCAGAAAAAACTTGTTAAGTTAAACTATAAGTTTTCCCAGAGCGGTGAGAAATTAGAAAAACTCTTAGGGATGGGAAGACCGGGAAAGGACAAGAGTGGCTTAGGATATGATAAATTCAAAAAAAAAAATCAAAAATGCAACACCAATGGCTAAAAAATTTGCTGCTTCAGGAAGTAAAATAAGAGCCATTCCTGTTTGTCATTTATGTGGTGATTCTGGTCATTATAAGTTTGAATGCATGTCACCTAGGAGGACTCAACTGAATTCTGGTCAAAATTATACCGGTAAATATAGACCGACCAGAGAAACAATACAAAATGTCAGGAGTCCACCTAGGAATATGGATAGAAGAAATACACATCCATCACCACCTAGAATGACTAACAGAATGAAGGAGTTATTAAATCAATCGGCTAGATTAAACAAGAAGACAAATGAATGTGGAAACACGATTCAGTTGCCTAACTTGATTAAAGAAACTACCACAGTTAAAAATTCTGTTACAAAATGGGTAGTAAAAGAAAAGAAAAATTACCTTGTTACTCACTCAAATCATATAACAGGCAATGACACTAAGTGGTATCTGGATAGTGGATGCTCAAGACATGTCACAGGTGACAAATCCCTCCTTTCAAATTATTCAGATCTCAATGATGGGATAGTCACCTATGGAGACGAAAGCACCGCTAAGGTAATTGGACAGGGAATTATAAAAGGAATAAATTTGCTCAAAAATGAGAATGCCTTTTGTATAAAAGGATTAACACATAATCTTCTGAGCATTTCTCAAATATGTGACAATGAGCATGTGGTTACATTAAACAAACAAGAATGAGAAGTCCCTAACCTATTAGGAAAATCAGTGATGAAGGGTTGTCGCACAAATAACCACTGCTATGTCATTAAAGGCAAAAGAAGAACTGATCCATATGCCTAGAAATATTGAGCACGGAGAAACAAGTCCAGGTCATGCATCTAGATTTGGATAGCTACTGAAAAGATGCAATTTTTGCTGATCTCCTAATGATATATTTCAGGTTTCTCACCTCAATCTTTTTGTATATAAACATCTTGATGTTTATAATTTTGGGTTGTACAATGCTTATACAATTTTTTGCTATATATACTGGTTGATATAAAGAGACACATTATTATACATAGAAGATTGTCAATATGCTGATGAATGAAAAATATACACGTTCGATATGTCTGTCGATAAATCATGTGGACTCTTAATTAAATCGACTAAGAATCGATATCATCCATGCCTCTTTGGAATCTGAAAAGTCACATGATCGAGAATGTTATCGAAGATAGTCTCGATAACATCGAATGGGGTCCATTGATATCATTGAAACGACGTTCGATGATATTAAAGTATGTTGCCTGATAAAAGGCGGTCAAGCGGGAAAAATCGCATATTTCTTCTAAAAATTATTTTTCTTTCTCCCTGCTCATCCCCTTCAGTCGGACGTTCATCAGTGGGTTCTAGACGTTCTTCAAATCTGGTAATACCCCTTCCATTTCCTCCTTACATCAAGATTCCATCTTGCTCCTTTTAAGGTATTGCCTGATTTTCAAAAGAAACCCTGCCCCTTTGTCTCCAAACTCTTCAAATCCCTTTCTGTGAGTATCAAAAAATGGGGAAGGACAAAGGGAAATCGTCCGATCTTGGAGAATCCTCATGATCCTCCAAACAAAAAGTTCTTGCTCCAAGGGAAAGGGCAAGAGCTGCTAAACGTGGGACTCTCACTAGCCAGCGAACACGGCAGACCACATGCGGTGAGTCCTAATCCGAAGCACTGGCCCCTCCTCTAGCACGGGTGAATCCTGCGCTGGCCGAACACACTTGGCGGAAGTTAGTTTTTGAAAGAAGGGTCGACAGGGAATGCTTACAACCCTATAATCTGGAAGCCCTGTTAGCCGAAATTGGATGGCTACCTCTACTCAATTTTGGTGGTCCTTGTCACTATGAACTGACGTACAATTTGTTTACTTCCTGTCATTTGCCGATGTCTGACCCTTCGTCCATCACGGTTTCTGTTGATGGTGATGATGTTGAGATTTAAGTTATATTCCTTAAGATTATCACTGAAATGGAGAGCTAGCAATGTCTTAGAGGGGAGGTGAATAAGACAATGCCAAATAATCAAAATAAAAGCGGAATATGTAAATAATACAAAGATCTCAATTGCTTGAGTATTGAAACCTTGATTCCAAATAATTCATAGGACAATCTTCACCTAAAATATTAGGCAGGAGGACCTTATTTCACGAATGTCTTTAAAATTAAACCTTTAAACCAGTAGGAGTATATAAAATGATTACAACATTCACCACAAAAATGAATTAATAAAATACATACAATCACTAAAAATAATAAAGCATTCACCACATGACATAAGGAGTTATAGTAGTTCGGTGCTTAAAAAAACACACATACTCCACTCAAAAAATTACTTCCCTCATAATTTTGTCTTTCACTATAAAAAGGTTTTCACAAGGTCACTTTAATATCCTGATACAGTTCCTTGTGATTTTCATGGGCTATCACAATAAAAACCCAATTGAAATTTTCACAGGTTATCTCAGACGCAACCTCAACTGAGATTTTCACAGGATATCTCAGAAAAACCTAAACAGAGTTTTAGAAGGTATACTTATCTTCAACTGTAGAAGACGTAGCAAAAACTTTTAACATAAGGACTTCTTTCTTAAACATAGATGACGCAATATTCAATCAAATAGAAAGAGTCTAGGGTTCTATAGATTTTAATTATGAAAAACTCAAATGTTACTTAATTCAATTCTCTTATATCTTAAAGAGGAGTATAGTTTACTCTCTTAAATTAAGACTTAAAAGATTTGAGAATAAAGGGAATTGAATAAGCTATTAAAATACATTATGAATACCAATAAATTGCTTGCCAAGGGCTTGAGCTTCTTTCTCTCTTGCAGAAGAATTATGATAATAATTTTATGCAATTCGGAATGAGAGAAAGTTTCAATTTATAGGGAAAGAAGTTAGAACTTCGGCTAGCTCGAGATAGGCTTCGACTAGCCTGAGTTCACCAAATTTTGTTTAAGGGATTTTGGATTGTGTGGGATAAGAATTATCTAAAATTTGGCTGGCTCGAGGTCAAGTTCGGCTAGTCGAACATCGCAATTTGGCTAAGTCGAACTTGCCCTTTAGTTGGTCGAATTCTCCTAAATTCTAAAAGATGGTGTTGCTGAAATTTCACTCGAATTTTCTCTGACTGGCCTAATTTTAAGCTTGGGCTAGCCAAACCAAAAATCAAGCTAGCTGAATTTTCAACAAAAGTTGTTATTTTGCTTGGGCTTGAAGTTGGGCTAGCTGAGGAAGCTTATGCCGACCGAACCATAAGTTAGGCTGGCTGAATTCTAGGTAAAAACATTTGTAAAAACCCATGATAAAATAATTTTAAATGCACCTAGTCCTAAGGACTTTTTAGGGTTTATACCACCTGAGATATATCAAATATCTGAGTCACTTTGGCTTAAACTATGTCTCAGACTTCATCTTGAATATGGGTGACAATTTCGCGATGATTTCTTTGAGAAGCTGTGTTGATCTTTTCTTGAACATAAGCCGATCTTAAGCTTGATCTTTTCTTGACCATAAGCCGATCTTGAGCTTAATCTTCAGGTTCTACCTTCAAGTGCCTTTGTCCCATGAAATTTGACAACCTATTTGTGCTCAACATCCTAGTACTTACAATTACTTTAATGAGGATTCTAACCTCTATTATAAAGATGCTCTTGATTTCTACCATTCTTTAGAGATTAAACAATAAGCTTATTGGTATATGTAACACCCCATACCTCTGGTACACGAGTGTTACCTCTTAAACCTATATCAGTGAAAATCAGGATGATTAACTAGATAACTTGAACCTAACATATGCAGGATGGGGCTCCTAGTCAATGTTGAAGTCATCCATCGGGGGTTGTAGGAGCCGAGTTGAACTCGACATCAGTTAGAGAGGTAAACCCAACAAACACTTCAAATAAAAGCAACTTATAGATCACTTAACCAAGTCACGTTGGGACGATGCATCTACTATCAAATCTTGAGGATTTAGTAGTGGCCAACCAAGCACTCAAAGTCTCCCAAACCCTTGTTTAGTCGTCGAAATGAATTCTCAGACCAATCGACCATTGGGTCAAGATGTATGGGCCAAACAAGACCTGGAGCGTGCAATACGGCCCACCTGGGCCTCACATTCACCCCAAGGTGGGCCAAGGCCCCTACATTTGGCTCCTAATGCGAACAGATGGAGTGGATTTGGTCACAAACATCATAGTGGACCCTTACACAGTGTGCGAGTACACCTAGTGTGCTCACGCGCGATGTGTACTGGAACATTGGGGACAGTCAAACGGCCTTTGACCGAACTTCTTTGCAAAATTTCAGAAATCCTCTCGCCAACGGCCATTTTAAATCCAACAGCCTTTAAACTCCAAAGTGGCCCACCCTGGGCACTTTCCGAGCCATCCAAACCATTTATTTGACTCATGGGCCTTGCCTAAGCATAACCATATAAGCTTTTAAACCCTTGTATAGGGATAAGAGAGGTTAGATAGAACCATCCAAAAACTAACAAGTGGCCAAGATTTGAGGCGTGGCACCAATTAGTGACCGCATGAACGACCTAGGATTGACCTGGCCATGAAATCCCAGCCATCCGTTTGTCTTTGGGAACCATTTTCTCCCACTGTCAAAAATGGTCTGGCAAGGGAAAAAGCTAAAAGCAGTTATCCCTCTTCGGGAAAGGGTTATTGGCGTGCTCATGGCCGTCCCTAGGGCCATGTGGAACCATCCCATTCCTCCACCTCAGGATCGGACGAGATGAGAGTGAGAAACATCTCATCTCGTGAGAAAGTGGTGAGAATCGGGCGATCTCATGAGATAAACCCAAACTAATATTTAGGGTCTAAAAAGTGGGCCTCATGTTGATTAGAGGTCCCATCTAGTCCACTCAAATAGACCAGATCATGTCAAACTACACAGGGTAACAATTTACCATTAAAGGCCACTCATCTTCCTAGATAACCTATCCAAACGAGATCACGAGATGGGCCCTACCAAATCAGAAAAGTTACTTTTCTGGTGGGCTAGGGCATCGACAATCCATCCCTAAGATTGGATTGGCCCCATGCATGATCAGCTTCGATCACAACTGTTGCAATGTGGCTCATTTTTCCAACCGTTGGAGCTCTCCCTCCCATCACTAAAAATAGAGGCCCTGTAGACCTTGGGATTCGCACCAAGGAGAGAAAGGGGAAAAGAGAGACAAAAAGGGGGGGGAGAGAGAGAGAGAGAGAGAGAGAGAGAGAGAGAGAGAGAGAGAGAGAGAGGAGTGAGCCGACTATGTGGTCTCGGTTTCCACTGCTCCAACTCAGTCCGTGTAAGGCTTGGACCTAGTCGGATTTCGGAACCGCCAGGTAACAAACTACCTTTTCCCATTTTTCTTCCAACCGTGGACACCTGATGTGAGAGTTGAAGCTGGCCTTCGTCTGGCCATGAAGTTGAGTTGTACCGAGCTCTATCAGGCCATTGAGTCAAGCTGAAACCAAGCCAAACAATGGCCATGTTTTGGGCTAAATCCAGGTTGAGCGATGGGTGTATTTTTGGGCCGAGACCATGCCAAATGATGGCTATGTCTCGGGCTAAAATTAGGTTAGATAATGGCCGTGGTTGGGCCGTAAATAGGCAGTGGAATCAACCTCCTGCTGGTTCAAATAGGGGACTGAAACCGCCCCTTAGCAAGACTGAAAATAAGCCTCGGATCGAGCAAGGATCTGCTCATTTTTAGGCCATGTTCTGGGATCGAATAGGGCCTCCAAATGGACCCAAGTTCAGGGCCTTCAAGGGAAGCCAAGATGAACTCTTAGCTGGAATAAAACCAGGCTAAAATCAGTCCTCCAATGAGCTTTGGTTGGGCTGGAAATAACCCTCAGATGGACTTTGGTTTGAGCTCTCAGCCGGGCCTTAAATCAAGCTCAAACCTGACCTCGGTTGGGCTTTCATCTGGGCCTTAATCCCAGTTAAAACTAGGCTTGAAGACTATGCTGAAACCAAGTTCTAGCTGGGCCGTGATTTCAACCTGGAACCGGGTTTTCAGCAGCCTTTGAATTAGGCTGCACTGCTGGTGGGCCACGTTCCAGACCACATGGGCCGCACCATGCAAGGCAGTGGGCCAGACGACCAACCTAGCTAGCCCGGGGCTATGTGCATAGGTTGGGTTGCACGTCTTTTACTGGGCCTTGCAAGAGTCTGAAAACAGGCCTGCAGTGGGTTGTTATCTGGGCTGAAAAACTAGCTTAGAACTGGGCCGAAAACAACCCTTAGTTGGGTTGCAATCTGGGCCAAGACCGACCAAAAATCACGGGCCAGGTGCTGACTGAAACCAGGCTTGAATCTATGCCGAGACCAAATCCAGAAGCAGGTTAGAATCAGTCTAGATCAGGCCCTGCTCATTACAGGTGAGCCACACCGCAGTGGGCTTCACCCTTAAGTTACCCGTGGGCCTCACTTTAGTTAGGTGGGCCGCACTTGAGGAAAACCTCTGTGGGCCACACGCTGATATCTGGTGGGCCACACCCCATATACCAGGTGGGCCGCACCCTACAGCAGGTGGACTGCACACTATGGTAGGTGGGCCTCACCCTATCTAGAACTCTGGTGGGCCGCACACTACAGCAGGTGGGCCTCACCTTATCTAAAAACTCAGGTGGGCCACACGATGTGCCTTACCACATGGTGCAAAGGGGCAGCCTCATTTGGGCTCGTTATGGTACCTATTAACTGGGCCAAGATAGGCCTAGTTCGGCCTCGTTGATGTATCGTCCGTGGTCAGATATTATGGGCCCCGGTCAGGCCCAAATTGGACTTGATTATTGGGCCAAGCCTGGCCCAATTCACATGCTTATGAGCCCTTACAAACCCCACGCACTATCAGTTGTTTGAAACCATGGAAACACGTGACTAATACAATCTATGACTCTAGGAGATTATTTGTGTGACTTGGAGCCACTAGATACTCATGGAAATTCAGATCGAGGTTGGGATCACAACACTCCAGGTGATGATTTTCTTCCCCTTAAGCTCTCCACCTCTAAATTGGATTAGGAGTAGTCTTTTATAATGGTTGCAAATGATATCATAGGAGTGGATGATCATTCAACTTGTTTGTTTAAGTACATGCTCCTTTACTTGTTTAACCATTGATTAGTTATTATTTATGTATTTTAGAAGTAATAAAATCCTTGATGTAATTCATCATATATCATAGGAATTGTTTACTCTACCACATGTTCTTGGAATTCGTTAAATTGCTGAGTTGTTCAACTTGGAAGCATGATTTGGATTTACTAAAATACTCAATTGTTTACTTGAGACGCATGCTTTAGAATTTGATAAGTTAGGAATATATGATTCTTGAACTGGTTAGATATATGAGTTTTACTTTAAATATCAAAACATGTCTGAATCTTCATAAGATTGTATTGTTTGTAAGTCATACATTATTTGAAAGCTCTCTATGAAAACTCCTATTTTAAGAGAGTCTGAGCTTAGGGTGTAATGGAACGGATTGTGATGAAAAATAGACCCTCAACATGGAGGTTATGATTAGTGGCAATTGAGTTATGGGGCTTACCACCTATGGAGTGATTCCACTTACCTGACCATGGAATGAACCTTGCAACATTTATTCTCTTCTTTATTTAGACCCATACATACCATCTCATTTTAGTCGCTGCATTTAATGATTTCGATACTTCATTCCTAGTCAGCATACGATGGTAGTTTCCTTGTGTTGAGAATTGATTGGTCACGTGTTGATGGGTTTTATACACACCCTAAGGCGGTAGTCTCATGCAGCGGGGATTGTGGTATGGGACCTATGCTCGAGCTGTCGGCCTACACAGTTGACAAGTCCCCATAGTGACCTCGAGCTTATCTAAATTGGTTGATTATAATTGGACTAATAATGGTTTGGCTAATCATGCATACATGGCACAGACCCAGCATTTATCGCTATCGTACGTGATGTATGTATTTTATCCGATTGGATGAGCATTCCTAGGTCGATGATTGCATGGGTGACAAGTCCAATGTCCGCACAGATGAGCATCCCCGGGACGATGATTGCATTCACTCATCCATGCATATAATAAGACTATATTTACTATGCTTTGGGTTGCCTGGATGTTTTATGCTATTTCTTATCTAGGGTGGCGGTGTGTAATCTTGAGGAGAAATCACACTGAACTGACCACTCATTCATCAAATGTTCAACTGTACAAAGGATACAGGGGCAGATGGACTCGCGGTGGACTCAGAGTGGCTGAAGTCGAGGAAGAGCCTTACGATGAGGATTCGTACCAGGAGGCGATTGCTTATTTTGGATTAAATTAGCAATCTATTTGCTTATTATCATTTCAGTACATTTAGAGATTTGAGGTTTTGTATATGGGCCCTAGTTGAGTGGCCTAGGATATTGTTATTACTTGAGCTACATTTATGCTACGCTTGGTTCCGTTAATTGCACTTTGATTTGGGTTGATTATCTTTTGATTATCAGTTAACACCCGGGTTTTCAGGAAACGAGTTGTATACTCAGGTCCCAAAAATTGGGGAGTTACAGTTGGTATCAAAGTGGAGTATAAGATAGCCTAACAGTGGGATCCACATGCAAAACCTTAAGGGTCAACCTAGATGGAACTTAGAAACCTTCCCTTGGAAAATAGTTAGGATGAACGAACATAGAAATCAAACACTTGGACCCCTTAGATATTAGCAGAATGAACAATTGAACTTATCCCTAATAGGTAGAAGAACTTAGGATATGAGCCACCTAGGAAGTAACTTAGAATCCCTTGGGAAGCGACAAGTTAGCCATTTGAACTTAGAAATGAATTTCTAACCCCCCTCGAAATATCAACCAGGAGTATTATTCAAAACAAAACTTGTACGCTATGCGGCAGGCAAGGTTGCTAGCTCTTGTATTGTTTCATAATTAACTAAAATCATTTTTCCAATGCTTGAACCATGAAATTCTAATCTCCCATGAAGCCATGCCACTGGTGCTGCGATCGCATCAGACACGCACGGTCGACATTCACACCATCCCATTGATCGAGCACCAATGGGAGCGTAGTCCCGTTTACACACCATGCATTCCACCTAGAGTGGCAAACGGGGACACGAGGTCTGACGCTGTAGGGGGCTCTCCCTCCCCGCAAATATTCACGTTAGGGTTGCCCTTGTAGTACTTCGAGCGACGGACCCCTTCGGCTGGACCCTTAGCGGATGCACATGCATATTCACCAACAGAGGCAGCGACCTTTATAGCATTTGTGGAGATGGCCGCCACTATGCAGCAACAACAGGATACGTTCATTCGACAACAGTAAGATATACACGCACTAGTGATGGAGACCCTTCAAGAAAGGGATCGTAGGGGGCATCATGAGATAGGGACATCAGGGGCTTAGACGTGTTTGACCGATTCATGGGACTTCACCCACCGACTTTTGGAGGAGCGCTTGACCCAGTTCAGGCTGAGCATTAGTTGGTGAAGATCGCCAAAATGATGAGGCTATTAAAGTGCACTGACTCCCAAATGGTCACTTTAGTCACATACCTGCTCGAGGGAGAGGCGGAACACTGGTGGGACAACTACAGAGAAGCGTACCAGCGGGGTACGCCTAGACATGGGCTGGCTTCAGGATGAAGTTCCTAGAGAAATATTTCTCGCGGTCATACCGAAGCGAGAAGATCACGCAGTTCCTTAAGTTAGAGCAGGGAACCTGACAGTCGCTCAGTATGAGATGAGGTTTGATGAGCTGTCCCAAAATGTACCCAAGGCCCTCGAGGACGAGGAGTACAAATTGGATAAGTTTAAGGAGGGGCTAAAGCCTGAGATACAATCTCAACTGTGCACCTGAGATTTTAGGGACTTCCCAGAATTAGTGGACAAGGGGATGCGAGTAGAGAAAGACTACGAGCATCCGCTCCCGCCTTGCAGCCTAAGACGCCCCGGTCAGGCTGAGACAGGCTCCTCCTACTCTGCCTGTTCCTACAGGGAGATTTAGGCCGCTACCTATGCGAGCTCTGCCTTTGCCTTCTGGCGGAGGTTGTGGCTACTGCGGTAGGGCAAATCACATTGCCTGAAACTGCTTCCAGATTATGTGGGATTAGGGTCTTTCACTCCTGGCGAACCAACCCTAGCAGAACCAGATGGCAGCCAGAGCAGCGCCCAGATCCCAGCAGCCTAGGCAGGGACCCCTGATGCAGCAGAGGGCTCCCCCGGCATGAGTATATGCTATTGCTGCCACAGAGGCTGAGCAGAACCCCCTGCAGACTATCCATGGTATCGCTCACATTAACGGTACTCCTTTACTCACCTTATTTGATTCTAGTGCAACTTTGTCTTTTATTGATTCTACTATTGCATCTAAACTAGAACTAAACACAACTCGGATTCATGCCCCTTTGGTTGTAGTGTCTCCTATGGGAAAATTTGTAGAAACAGACAAGATATGTAGGGCATGTCCCATTACTCTCACCAATTGTGAAGTAACTGTGGACCTTATCGTCATGCCCATCAGACAGTTTGACGTCATCCTTAGGATGGACTGGCTTACATTGGCGCGTGCAGTCACGGACTGTTGCGACAAGATGGTTACTATATCCGTCCTCGGGCAGGCCTTCTTCATTTTGAAGGGGAGGGGCAGACGCAAAGAATTCGAGAGCTTGCAGGCTCTAGATGAAACTAAGATAGTAGAAACCATTATCAGTCGGATACCAGTTGTGCGAGATTTTCCAGAAGTGTTCCAAGAAGAAGGACAAGTCAATATGTTTCTATATAGACTACAGAAGACCGAATGATGTGACGATCAAGAACAGATACCCCCTATCACGTATCGACGATCTATTCAATCAGCTTAAGGATGCTCAGTATTTCTCCAAGATAGATCTGTGCTCGGGGTACCATCAGTTGAGGATTAGGGATGGGGATATCCCTAAGATGGTGTTTAGAACTTGCTACGGGCAATATGAGTTCTTGGTTATGTCGTTCGGTCTCACCAATGCCCCAACCGTGTTCATGGGCTTGATGAACTAGGTATTCATGCCATACCTGGATCGGTTCGTAATCATGTTCATCGATGATATTCTGGTTTACTCAAAGAGTCGAAGAGAGCACGAGCAGCACTTGTGTACAATCTTGAATACTCTGAAGGAGAATCAGCTATACGCCAAGCTAAGCAAGTGCGAGTTCTGGGAAGAGGAAGTGAAGTTCCTAGGGCACGTGGTAAAAGCAGAAGGAATAGCAGTGGATCTAGCTAAGGTGAAAGCGGTGTCTAAGTGGGAGCAGCCCACTACAGTTACCATGGTTTAAAGCTTTTTGGGTATGTCAGGATACTACAAGCAATTTATTAAGGAGTTCTCTAGGATTGCGTGGCCGCTCACCCAACTGACAAAAAAGAACAACCAATTTACATGGGATGAGAATACGAAAGTGGCTTTCCAAGAGCTGAAAATGAGACTAACTTCCGCGCTAGTACTCACTCTCCTATAAGAAGGAGAAACGTTCGTGGTATATAGCGATGCGTCAAAGCTGGGGATAGGATGTGTGCTGATGTAGAACGATAAAGTAATCGCCTATGCTTCGAGGCAATTGAAGAAGCATGAAGAGAACTATTTGACACATGATCTGGAGTTGGCAGCAGTGGTTTTCGCCTTGAAGATATGGAGGCACTACCTCTATGGGGAAGAATTTTAGTTATTCTGCGATCACAAAAGCCTAAAATACATATTTACGCAGAAGGACTTGAACATGCGCCAGTGTCGGTGGATGGAGACACTCAAAGACTTCCATTTCGACATATCTTACCACCCGGGTAAGGGAAACTCTGTGGCTGATGCGCTGAGCCGTAAGAAGAAGCACGAAGTGATAGCCACCTTGATGATCAAGGAGTGGGAGATGATGAAATTTGTACAGGACTTCGACATCTAGCTTACCCTCGACGAACCTGATGTCCATGTGGCTCTGTTGATTGCAGAGCCAACTCTGGTTTGGCAGGTAATCTCCACTTAGGAGCAGGATGAATGGCTTGTCAAGATGAAAGAAAGGTGTAAGAGCGAGGAAATGCCTGATTAGAGGATTGGTAGTGATGGCAGTCTTCGATATCAGGGGCGAGTATGCGTTTCAAACAACACCAATTTGAGGAAGGAAGTTATGATAGAAGCCCACCATTCCAAATTAGCTATCCACCCGGGTAGCACTAAGATGTACAACGATGTTAAAAGACAGTACTGGTGGAATCACATGAAGAGGGACATCACGGATTTTGTGGCGAAGTGTATGGTATGCTAGAAAATCAAGGTCGAGCATCGTAAGCCTGCTGACCTCCTTCAACCATTGCCACTAGCTGAGTGGAAGTGGGACAACATCTCTATGGATTTCATATCTAGCCTTCTAAGGACACAGAGGAAGCACAACTTGATTTGGGTCATTATTGATAGGCTGACGAAGGCTGCCCGATTCATCCTGATTCGCACAATAGATTCTACCAATAATTTGGCAAGGTTATACATCTGAGAAGTCATGCGATCTTATGGAGTTCCAAGGGTAATTGTATCAGATCGAGACTCTCGGTTCACTTCTGCCTTTTGGAAGAGGCTATAGGAAGAGATGGGCACAGAGTTCAAGTTTAACACGATGTTCCACCCTTAGACAGACGGGCAGACTGAGATGGTGAATCAGATCTTGGAGGACATGTTGAGGGCATGCATCCTTGATTTTCAGGGCAGCTGGGATGACCATTTGGCCCTGGCAGAATTTGCATACAACAACAGTTTCCAGTTCAGCATAGGCATGACACCGTATGAGGCTCTCTATGGTTGCAGTTGCCGAGCTCTTCAGTGTTGGGCAGAAGTTGGAGAAAGAAGATTGTTAGGGCATAGCTTGTTCAGGCTACTACCCAGGTCATTGATGTTGTCCTAAAGCGTTTGCGCACCGCCCAGAGCAGACAGAAGAGCTATGTGGACAATCGACACTGTGACTTGGAATTCAAGACAATCATGTATTTTTGAAGATCTCACCTATGAAGGGCTTGATGAGGTTTACGCGAAAAGGGAAGTTGGCGCCACAATTTATTCGGCTGTTCGAGGTATTGGATCGTGTGGGAGCTGTAGCGTATTGTTTGGCACTACCTACTGCCTTGGCAAACATTCACAATGTCTTCCACGTATTCATGTTGAAGAAGTATACACTTGATGAGTTGCATATCGTTAGCTGGGAGCAGGTTGAGCTCATTAAGGATGCTTCTTATACCGAGGAGCCTATTCACATCCTAAATCTTAAGGAGCAGGTCTTGCGAACAAAGACAATACCGCCGGTCAAGGTTCTCTAGTCGCATCACGACGAGGAAGAGGCAACTTGGGAACGGGAAGCAGAGGTGATGGAGAAGTACCCTCACTTGTTCGACAACACACCGCAGGTAATTTCCAGGGTGGAATTTTTTTTAAAGGGGGGTAGACTGTAACACGCTGTACCTCTGGTCCACGGGTGTTACCTCTTAAACCTACATCAGTGAAAATCAGGAATTGATTAACTAGATAACTTGAACCTAATGTATGCAGGATGGGGCTCCCAGTCAACGTTGAAGTCATCCATCAGGGGCTGTAGGAGCCGAGTTGAACCCAACATCAGTTAGAGAGGTAAACCCAATAAACACTTTAAATAAAAGCAACTTATAGATCACTTAACCAAGTCACGTTGGGACGATGCATCTACCATCAAATCTTGAGGATTTAGTAGTGGCCAACCAAGCACTCAAAGTCTCCCAAACCCCCGTTTAGCCGTCAAAATGAATTCTCAGACCAATCCGACCATTGGATCGAGATGTATGGGCCAAACAAGACCTGGAGCATGTAATACGGCCCACTTGGGCCTCACATTCACCCTAAGTTGGGCCAGGACCCCTACATAGGGCTCCCAATGCAAATGGGCGGAGTGGATTGGGTCACAAACATCATGGTGAACCCCTACATAGTGTGCGAGTGCACCCAGTGTGCTCGGGCACGATGTGCACCAGAACAACGGGGATGGTCAAACGGCCTTTGACCGAACTCCTTTGCAAAATTTCAAAAATCCTCCCGCCAACGGCCATTTTGAATCCGATAGCCTTTAAACTCCAAAGTGGCCCACCCTGGGCACTTTTCGAGCGATCCAAACCATTCATTTGACTTGTGGGCCCTGCTTAACCACAACCGTATAGGCTTTTAAACCCCTACATAAGGATAAGAGAGATTGGATAGAACCGTCCAAAACTTGACAAGTGGCCAAGATTTGAGGCGTGGGACCAATTTGGGACCGCATGGATGACCTAGGATCGACCTGGCCATGAAATCTCGGCCATCCGTTCGTCTTTGGGAACCGTTTTCTCCCACTGCCAAAAATGGCCGGGCAAGGGAAAAAGCAAAAAGCAGTTATCCCTCTTCGGGAAAGGGTTATTGGTGTGCTCCTGGCCGTCCCTAGGGCCACGTGGAACCATCCCAGCCCTCCACCTCAGGATAGTACGAGATGAGAGTGAGAAACATCTCATCTCGTGAGAAAGCAGTGAGAATCGGGCGATCTCATAAGATAAACCGAAACTAAGGTTTGGGGTCCAAAAAGTGGGCCCCACATTGATTAGAAGTCCCATCTGGTCCACTCAAATGGACCAGATCATGTCAAAATACACAAGATAACAATCTGCCATTAAAGGCCACTCATCTTCCCCGATAACCCATCCAAACGAGATCATGAGATGGGCCCCACCAGATTAGAATAGTTACTTTTCTGGTGGGTCAAGGCATTAGCAATCCATCCCTAAGATTGGATTGGCCCCATGCATGATTGTCTTTGATCACAACTGTTGCAATGTGGGTCATTTTTCCAACCATTGGAGCTCTCCCTCCCATCACTATAAATAGAGGCCCTATAGACCTTGGGATTCACACCAAGGAGAGACAGGGGAAGAGAGAGAGAGAGAGGAGTGAGCTGAGTGAAAGGGTCAGCTCAACCCATCCGTAGCTTGACTCGGTCGAGAGAAATCTACCCCATTACGAGGTTCAGAACCACCAGGTAACAAACTACCTTTTCCCATTTTTCTTCCAACCATGGACACCCAACGTGAGAGTTAAAGCTGGCCTCCATCAGGCTGTGAAGTCGAGTTGTACCGAGCTCTATCAGTCCATGGATTCAAGCTAAAACCAAGCTAAATAATGGCTATGTTTCGGGCTGAATCTAGGTCGAGCGATGGGTGTATTTTTGGGTCAAGACCATGCCAAATGATGGCTGTGTCTCGAGCTGAAATTAGGCTAGATAATGGCCGTGGTTGGACTGTAAATAGGCAGTGAAATCAACCTCCTGTTGGTTTCAATAAGGGATTGAAACCGCCCTTTAGTAAGACTGAAAATAACCCTCGGATCGAGCAAGGATCTGCTCATTTTTAGGCCATGTTCTGGGATCGAATAGGGCCTCCAAACGGACCCAAGTTCATGGCCTTCAAGGGAAGCCAAGATGAACTCTTAACTGGAATAAAACCAGGATGAAATTAGTCCTCCAATGAGCTGTTGTTGGGCTGGAAATAACCCTTAGATGGGCTTTGGTTTGAGCTCTCAGCTGGGCCTTGAATCAAGCTCAAACCTGAGCTCGGTTGGGGTTTCATCTGGGCCTTAATCCTAGTTAAGACTAGGCCTGAAGACTATGCTAAAACCAAGTTCCAGCTAGGCCATGAGTTCAAACTAGAACTAGGCTTTTAACAGCCTTTGAATTGCGCTGCATTGCTGGTGGGCCACGTTCCAGACCACAGTGGGCTGTACCATGTAAGGCAGTGGGCCAGACGGCCAGCCCAGCCAGCCCAGGCCTATGTGCATAGGTTGGGTTGCACGTCTTTTACTGGGCCCTGTAAGAGTCTAAAAACAGGCCTCCAGTTAGCTGTTGTTTGGGCTGAAAAACTAGCCCAGAACTGGGCCGAAAATAGCCCTTAACTAGGCTGCAATCTGGGCCAGGACCGACCAAAAATCATGGGCCAGGTGCTGACTAAAACCAACCCTGAATTTGGGCCGAGACTAGACCCAGAAGTTGTCTGGAATCTGCCCAGTTCGGGCGCTGGTCATTACAGGTGAGCCACACCACTGTCATGCCCCAAACTTGGAAATTAGGCTCATAAGATTCTTGATCGCCGAATCTGGTGCCGATAGCCTCTGTAGTACCCCATTCTCAGCTCCTAGCACCCATACCATAGATTTCGATCCTGGGATCCTACAAGGAGGATTTTCCAACATACATTTATCTCATAAGAAGCATAACCACAAGTTTACCCAAATCACAAAGGCAACATCATCATCACATATCCACTAATATAAACAGTTGAGTACAATACTGAAAGGGAAATACATGTATCGATAATTAAACTCTAGAGGTCTGCTGCATGCTCCAATGCTCAACGTTGCTGTAACCTAACACCACCTACATGCATCTATCATGCATAAGCTTATAAATAGCTTAGAGGGTGGTGAAAGTGTGTGTAAGCATTCAATACAATGCCATAAATCATACAATATCGGAAATACTGGCAAGTTCATGAATTATATGATATCAGAGTAAGCAGAAATACTGACAAGTCCATGAGTCATACAATATTAGAGTATAGAATGCAGATCATAATGAGCCAAATATTAGATGCCGAGGATGTAATACAATATGCAAATCCTGTTGAGCTACGAATACTATCAACCTCATCTAAGCCATATAAATGCAGAAACATAGTAACCTAAAATGCTAAATATTGTGAATGCAATGCAATATGCGGTGCGAATGAAATGACTAAGCTATAGTGAAGTCGGGATGATAGTACGTAGTATTGTAAGCTATGGGGTCCATCATAAGAGACTTCTATCCAAACCAGTCTCATACCTAAATTTGGATAGCTAGACTCAATGTGGTAAACCCCTGACCTCAGGTTAGTCGCGCGCCCCAACTGAAATCCTTGCTATTGAGAAGGTACACAATAATTAGTTGGGCACCACCAACCTGAGTGGATAGTGAATGAATGAATGAATGAGTATGCAACTCCTGCTCAATAAGTTTCGTATCAGTACTGTACATCTCTGGGATCATCACTGGGGTCTAATACGCTCCAAACCAGATTGTCGTCTCATCGTACGTAACAAGGTGAGTGAAAGAGACCTCACTATCCGCCTGCTAATATTGGGCCCGACTCTTCGATAGCAGACCCATTCCTCGAGCTGGTCAAACTCAGCCTAGCTTTGCCCCCTCCTCTCGGGCAAGTAAGGCCGCACCCCCTTCCAACCGACCACGACACAGTGGGAGACGCTGCCTAATGGTATACGGCCCTCATGCGCTCATGCATCCACTAGGTCTAGACGTTGGAGTAACCTTTGGAACCAAGAGGGTTCTATGACTTTCACCCAAGGATATCTATAGCACCCCATGTAGAACAGATTTTTGGTGTCCCATCTAACCATCCATGATATGCCTGTGGAGGTGACGACCCTGATGTTGCTAGGGCGTACGGTGGTCATATCACAAAATGTGAGATGCATGAGTCATACCATCCAGTCATGTATCAAACCTGTGCGACCGTGCGCTCATGTGGACTCCTCCTATCAGGGAGTCCCATAATAATCTGTCCAATGGCATGTGCTATGATCAATCACTCCTCATATCAAGCATACATATGATGTGCATGGGCATTGATCGTGAAGCTATACTAAGCATGTTATAAGATGATGGTGTACTCTTCTCTCATCAAGGATGGGCCTAGATAGCCTACTCATAACAAGAATGGGCCTCACAATGGGCCCAAGGGAAAGTCACAATGTGGACATCTAACCATCATTGCCCATCAATGTGGACAATTAACCAACATCGCTCCCAAGTGGTGGCCCACATAAACATCATTACATGCATTATAGTGAAATCACACATTACATCAGTCTGCACATTCATTGCATTGGGCCTCACTCAAGGGCCACATATACACCACATCGGGCCTCGCCATACGGGCCACAATACATCACAATGAGCCTTATCAAATGAGCCATAAATACATTACAATGGGCCGCATTACATGGGCCTATATACACATCAAGTAGGCCGTGTCACATGGGCCTAATACAATTAAGTGGTCCTCATACCTGGGCCTCATGTACATCAAAGCGGGCCACATCCCATGGGCCATACATACATCACATCGGGCCTCATATATGGACCACACATACATCACACTAGGCCTCACTCATGGGCCTTATATACATCAAGTCGGGCCTTATCATATGGGTCTAATATACATTATAATGCGCCGCTCACACGGCCTAATATACATCATAATGGGGGGCTCACATGGCCTTAATACGCATCATAATGGGCCGCATCACATGGGCCTAACCTATATATAGCAATGGGCCGCACCAATGGGCCTCATATACATCAAGTAGGCCGCATCAATGGGCCGCACCAATGGGCCTCATATACATCAAATGGGCCTCATCAATGGGCCTAGAAAAGTGGGTGAATCGTGTGCATGCAACACACACATCATGGTAGGCCGCACAAATAAACGGTATAGATTTACAATACATGCATCAATGGTAGGCCCCACGTGGCACCATCCAAAGGTGGACGATGTGGATGAAATATAGAATATGTACACCAAGGTGGGCCCCATCACATGGGCCTAATATATATAACAGGTGGGCCCCGCATACACAGCAAATGGGTCCCACCAGATGGACAGTGAGGGTACCACATACATCATAGTGGAGCCCACGGCACCGTTCAAACATTTTCCATGGAAATCAGCACTGTCCAAATATTGTCCAGCACCATCCAGCACAATCTGGACGGTGTGGATGAAATAAATACATCACGGTGGTCCCATGCTGACAAAACAGATGGACCACTTGAATGGGTCACATACATCCGAGGTGGGTCTTAGCAAAAACAGATGGACGATGTGGATATAAAACATTTACATCAAGGTGTGGCTACCATCCAGAAAATCTAGACAGTACAGATATAATAAATACATTAATGTGGATCCCACCCACACATGTGGGGTGGGCCACGTCCTGGGTGGGTGATGAATAAAATACATACATCATGCTGGCCCCACAGCACTTACTTACGTCCTACATAGCAGGTGGCCTCCATCGTTTGGACGGTATAGATGAAACAAATACAGCGTGCGGGACTGTAATGCCCTAAAATTTGGGGGTCGAGCAAAGCTCTATTCTCGAGTTCCAACGCATCACTTATGCAATATGGATAATGATGTTTAGATGTCATCCATTAGTAATGTAGTAAACATGAGTGGGATTATACTAAAACATCATATCATATTCCAGAGTTAATGTAATTTGGCAAGCGGAAGACCGAAATATATGCATTTAATTATGAAAGCGTTTCACAAACTTCGGAGTATGAGTATGAAACCGAGCTAAATATATACATGTGTTGTTTCTAATCATATAAATGCGGGAAGTAAATGTGTTCAACTAAACAAGTATCCCAGTAGTCCCTGCACATGGCATGAGATCTACATAGATTCGCCTGATAGTTGAATGTAGGAGAACTATTCCTCCTCGCTTACGAAGTCCAACTATGCTGTATAGACCTCGCCATCACCTGCATCTAAACTAAATTCTGGGTGGTGTTTAAAACACCATCCCAGGTGGGAATGAGTAGCTAATTCAGTGGAATTATAAAGTAAAGGTTAACATGTTATCAATTCAGTCAAGCAGTAATAATAAAGTAGTTCAACAATTACGTCCTAAGTACTCTTGTTAATGCAGGGATGATATGCTATAATGATGCATGGCCTCGCCTGCACTCCCTCAGTGACATCATCTCACGGTCGCATATGCAACACTCCCGCTGTGTTCAACTCGATCGCCAAAGGCACATGCAATGCGGTGCATGTGCGTGTTAGCGAAGTTCTTAATTAGACTTATTCATACAGCAGGTTTGGGAAGCTAAGGTACCTCCCTTTATATCATTTACCTAAAAAATGATCCATCTAGGGTTGTCAATCCTAGTTAATCACATATGATAAGCAAGTTTGAGAGTTTACACTCTAGGTCGCTACGAGAGGCTTGTCACCGTCAGCGTAGGCCTATTTTGTACTCGAGGTCACACCACCAACGCCCTACCAATTGGCAGTCTACTTTCAAAGGCTCGTCACCAACCCGACTGGGGACCACAGCCAAGCTGCGCTGGGGTAGGCCGACAGCTCGAATACAGTGTCTCATACCTCCGTATTTGGCTCACTGGTCACTACGGGAAGGCTCGTCACACCAGTGTAGGCCGACAGCTCGACCACAGTGTCCCATACCACCATGCCCAGCTCATGAGTCTTAGCGGATTGTGGTACCATGGTTGAAACGGGCTTTTACAATGGCAAGTGGTACCTTAGATTCAAACACTAGCGTTCATACATGGTAAACACACAATATGCCAATCGGTTTA
Organism: Magnolia sinica; assembly: GCF_029962835.1. Taxonomy (NCBI): domain Eukaryota; kingdom Viridiplantae; phylum Streptophyta; class Magnoliopsida; order Magnoliales; family Magnoliaceae; genus Magnolia; species Magnolia sinica. The sequence continues at coordinate 49,329,541 of NC_080573.1, read as the reverse complement.
TCAGACAAGTTCGACTGGTATGAGTATACGCTTAATTAATCGACATGGTACCACTGTCGACAATCATCATACGATTCGGATTCACTGAACGCATCAAATGTGGTGAGACTAATTTGGCCACTCAAACAGGAATTGTTACCGATTGCCTGGACTATGTAGTAGTCCCAATCATACTCAAATGCAGCATGTAGATACATGTGATAATCATATAAGCATTTAACAAACAATCCAAGTATAACACTCATTTGAGCATTTCATCAAACATATTGAACATGTTACCGAACATTGCAGTTCATCCATAAATTGCTTAATTGAAATTAAGGTTACATGAAGGAATTTATACAAATAGTTAAAGTAATAGAGAATCCTATCTCAACACCCTTAAAAAATTCAAATCATCGGACAATTTCTCATTTAGACATATTATCAAACACTTAGACTACACATTTTTAAATACATAGACTAGATTAGTTACGACATGAACTGTAGTAATTTCTTACACAACATAGGTTATAAAATATATAACAAACATGGATCTAAGATTAGAAATCATGACAAGCATAATTCACCATTTCATGTTCATTCAAGCATTTTAGCAAACACATGGAATGCATTTTGTATACAACTTAGTTTACACATATATGATATATTGAAAACGTCATAACTAAGATCATATGGCAGTAATCAAGTCACACATAAATTATTAACTGACATTAAAAGCCTTGAAAACCATAGCCTAAAATTTTATAGTCGGCACCTTTCTCCGGTACGCCAATTACGAACTCGGTTAGAACCCTACGCCTTTGTCTATGGCACAATGGCTACCTAAATCATGAAAGAGGTTAACTATTTCACTGATTCTTCTACTTGGATTCCTAATACGAGATTAGGGTTAGGATTCCTTACCCAAATTGAAGTTGGAGATGATCGTGAAGTGATGTGGAAGGGTGAATCGAAGCGTGGAGTTGTGAGAGAGAATCCCAGCAATGATCTCCCACTCTTTCTCTTCTCTCCTCACACTTTTCTCCTCTTTTCTCTCTTCTCTCTCCTAGAGTTTGGAGCAAATTCGTATGTGAGAGAGAAGGGGTGGGTTAAGGGTCTTATATAGGCCTAGAACAGGTTCAAATGGCCCTAGGGCCATGATATACTTAGGTTATAGCCAAAGGGAGTCTGTTTCTGATAAACGAGGCCCATCTGGAGGTTCATTACTCACTTATGACATATGGTAAGTTCCTTAACAATGGATCTAGGCCAGGCTAAGGTTTCGGTCCGATCGGATCTGTAGATCGATCTTGGAGGACCTGTTTCAGTTTAATGGCTATCGTTGCTCGATCAAGGCCACAAGTACACTGACCTGTGTAGGAAAATTTTCCTGATCCAAGGGTGTAGTTGGGTCAGAATCTGATGGTCTGAAACCTTAAATTTGGCCCGCAGGCGAACGGCCCAAATCACTCAAATCTGAGTTCATTTTCTAAAGATATTCGGGTTTCCCACACACTTCACTCTGGGCTCAAGTTGTGCATTTCTAGATACTATTTGGACTCGATTCTTGTGATGGTTGTTAAACCCATCGAGGTGGTCATAACATTATAGTTTTACGGTCATCAGACTTTCGACACGCGGTCCAGGTCTAATACGGAGTTCCAATGTGCTCCTGTGAGCAACTGGGTTTTGAGATTGCTCCTAGGTTTTTAAGTAATGTTGAGTTAGTGATTTTAATAGTTTTGAGTCTTGCAGTTTGTATAGAAAGTGGGTCAAGCCTAATCCATTGATTGTTTAGTTTAGTACTTAACTACGTGTCGTCCAATTACCACAGACTATGTTGCTCTATCAAAATTACCTATTTATTTTATCAGATTCCATAAGACTAATGGCCCAAAACCCATATATATATATATTTACTATTATAGTAAAATTAACTTTAAGTATTGTTCTCCATCATTTAAATATTAGGATTAGTGTCTTCTACGAAAGTATTTAGAAAAATGTGAACAATAAGGTGGTGAAAGGTGAGATTTGTGAAGAAAATGGGTTGAAAAGGGATTTTAAACTTTGGAATTGAGTTCTGAGAAGTTAATAAGGTGTTATGATTGACTTATTGCATAAGGACGTCTAACTCCAAGTTAGAAAAAATCCGGGACGTTACAATCTACCCCCCTTAAAAATAATTGTCCCCGAAATTGGCTAAGGGTAATAAGTAAAGATTTTATTATTCCTTTTGCTTAAGTTTTATTGATTCAAGTTTATATGCATGGCAGGGTGTATACTATCTATGATTGTCTGACTCCCTTTAGTCTAACCTCCTTAAAACCTCTTCGCCCTGAAATTGGCTAAGGGTCCAATTGGGTCTGTATTCAACGAGCGCATTTAGGGATACAGTGACCTTGGGTATTTATAATTCAACTCGTACCCATTGTTAAGCCTATTCTTTAATATTAAGTTTAATACTCGAACCCTAATTGCTTTCCTTCAATGACTTCATTATTGACATTCTAAGGAAGATTCAGATCCTATTTAGTGACCTAAACTTACGAGTAACCTGGATCAATTTCTTTTGATCCTGGGCCAGTGGGCTATTAGCCCACCAAGCTTCTGTTGCGCCTATGAGTGGGTAGACAAGTGTAGCTACTTAACCCGACTAAGTTCATAACTTTTCTACCCCCCTTAAAAATTATTTTTACTCAAGGCTCAAGAATCTGTCTCGATTCGTATGTTGGATCACGGTGTAACTTAGGACCTATCCTTGACATGAAATGGGAAATGACCTCTCAATACATTGCGCTTCCTTCCATCAATGATGTGTACTTTGACATTGGTACGTATGGTCAAGAAAGGAGCTAAAAATGATGAGTGTTGTGGTTGATTTCAGGGATGGGTGTGAGTGTGTGGCAAGATACCTAATTCTACCAAAGAAGGACTTTTGCCACGGTCCTGACTTACCTTCTTTAATCATGCCTATTTTAATACTATAAGATGATCCATACATTATTAATACATAAGGAATTTGGGCAAAATAGGTTAACGGGCAGACTATCTTTCTAAGTTCATATGCACAATATGTATGCTAGAATGGTCTGTGATTTGGGACTTAATTCATAACTATCTGTTGCCCATTTGAGAAATTTCTTGGGTAAAAAAAAATCTCTATTGGCTATATATTCTTAACACTTCTCAAAGATGAAATAATAAACTTTTGGTTGTAAGTGGTCGGGCCAACACAGAAGGAAAGTTGTGTAGTGGGCTGAGCTGGATACATAGACCTTCTGCCTAGTCTATGACAGAAAACTTGTCATATCAGTTCTTAATCCTAGTTGATCCTGATCTTTTGCTTGATCGAAGCATTGAGTTCATTGGTAGCTACCAGGATTTAGAATTCGATTCAAACCGCGAATACTTCGCTTATATATAGTTCCTCTACTTCGTGTTCCTGATTGTAATAAGTCCTTGGGAAGGCAATTATAAGGGATGTGTTAACTTGACCTAATGTTCAATCCGAGGGATATATAAGTTTTCTCTGAGCATGAATACTTTCTAAGGCAAAACAACTTTTCTAAGAGTTATTAAAGAAGCCTATAAGTATCAAGGGGATCCAACGAAAGAATGAGGTCTCACTCCAACCTAATAAAGCTGACTAACTAAGTCTATCATTTAATTATCTTACCATAATCAGTCTTTTACATTCCTTAGTATAACTAGTATCCTAGTCTTAATTAAGGAGTAGCGGTAATCCAATAGTTTAATCCAAAGTTTATGCTCATACGCGAGATGATTTCGTACCATTTCTAATACAAGAAATTGTTTTATCGCTTAGGGTCAAAAGTTGTCTGATTGGAATTGAGTTGCCCAAACTTGAATTTAACTATGCTTGAGTACTTCACATATACCCATACCAGCTAGAGAGGTCATAGGGTTCACGTTATTAATTTATTGGGTTTCCTATACTGTTAGATTTTATATAGCCCTCATTCCCAAGGTCCTAGGGTAGTTCTATACCTTTTTCTGGCACTTTTTGTTAGTATATTATTTTAATTATTTTTTTAGTAGTTCATCATCAAGTCTACTTCATCTCCATTAAATTTCATTAGAATTCATATTGTAGATAAATTCTAAAAATTCTAAAAGTAGCAGTTGTCCAAACTAATGTTTTTCAGATAGTTTTCACAACAACTTAGATTTATCTATATTAAAATTTTTATTATATTTTTCACTTATTTTTATATGAAACTAGACTTATCAAGCTTCAATCTGACTTTTGAATCACCTAAATCGGAGCTATAACGAGGGATATATGACTTTTTGAAGTCGGATGAAAGTTGCAGAAAATGGGCCGTTGGGCCCGCTGCGGCCTGCTAGACTGCGAGGCCTCGCGTTAAGCACGATTCCATCGCGGTCCACTGGACCCTGGGGTGATGGCTCACCTTAGGAGTGATGGCATCCCCCCCGGGGTGCTGAAAATGGGCGGTTTGGGCCCCCAAGTCCGTTTGATGTGGTTTCAGGTTCCATCTCGCGTATATTCACGCTTTCCGGGTCCTTTGAGTATGAAATACACTGAATTATCATCTAAACCCGTTGATGGATGGTCTAGAAAGGAATTGGGATCATCTCACATGATCACAGGTGCATACAGGTCATACTTCAACTGTTAGTTTCGTCCGTCGGTGAAACTTGGGATTCTAAAGTGGTTTCTAAATTCCATCGCCCCCTCTTAAGTCAGAGTGCATTAGAATGCATTGTGTTACTATAACCCAGGTCCAGTTTAATCCAAATCATGCTCTGATACCATCTTGTAATGCCCTGAAATTTAGGAGTCGAGTAAAGCTCTACTCCTGAGTTCCAACGCATCACGTATGCAATATGGATAATGATGTTTAGATATTATCCATTAGCAATGCAGTAAACATGAGTGAGATTATATTAAAACAACATATCATACTCCAGAGTTAATATAATTTATCAAGCGAATGACTGAAATATATGCATTTAATTATGAAAATGTTTCACAAACTTCGGAGTATGAGTATGAAACCGGGTTAAATATATACATGTGTTGTTTCTAACCATATAAATGCGGGAAGTAAATCTGTTTAACTAAACAAGTATCGTAATAGTCCTCGCGCATTGGTATGAGATCTACATACATCTGCCCGATAGTTGAACATAAGAGAACTCTTCCTCCTCGCATACAAAGTCCAACTCTGCTGTATAGACCTCACCATCACCTGCATCTCAACCAAAGTTTGGGTGGTGTTTAAAACATCGTCCCAGGTGGGAATGAGTAGCTAATTCATTGGACCTATAAAGTAAAGGTTAACATGTTATCCATTCAGTCAAACAGTAATGATAAAGCAGTACAACAATCATATCCTAAGTACTCATGTTAATGCAGGGATGATATGCTATAATGATGCATGGCCTCGCCTACACTCCCTCAGCGACATCATGTCACGGTCGTGCATGCAACACTCCCGCGGTGCTTAACTCCATCGCCAAAGGCATATGCAATGCGGTGTTTATGCGTGTTAGTGAAGTTCTTAATTAGACCTATTCATACAGCAGGTTTGGAAAGCTAAGGTACCTCCTTTATGTCATTTACCCAACTAATGATGCATTTAGGGTCGTCAATCCTAGTTAATCACATACGATAGCCTCGTCACCATCAACGTAAGCCTATTTTGTACTCGAGGTCACACCACCAACTCCCTACCAACTGAAAGTCTCTTTTTGAAGGCTCATCACCAACCCGACTGGGGACCATCGCCAAGTTGCGCCGAGGTAGGCTGACAGCTCGAATATAGTATCCCATACCACCGTCTTCGGCTCACAAGTTTTAGGTTGTTCACTGGTCACTACGGGGAGGATCATCACCCCAGTGTAGGAGGACAGCTCGACCACAGTGTCCCATACCACCGTGCCTGGCTCATGAGTCTTAGCGGATCGTGGTACGATGGTTAAAACGAGCTTTTACATTTGTAAGTGGTACCTTAGATTCAAGCAGTAACATTCATACATGGTAAACACACAATAGGCCAATCGATTTATTAGACAAGTTCGACTGGTACGAGTGTACGCTGAATTAATCGACATGGTACCACTGTCGACAATCATCGTACGACTCGGATTCACTGAACGCATCAAATGTGGCATGACTAATTCGGCCACTCAAACAGGAATTGTTACTGATTGCCTGGACTACATAGTAGTCCCAATCATACTCAAATGCAGCATGTGAATACATGTAATAATCATATAAGCATTTAACAAACAATCCAAATGCAGTACTCATTTGAGCATTTCATCAAACATATTGAACATGTTACTAAACATTACAATTAATCCATAAATTACGTAATTGAAATTAAGGTTATATGAAGGAATTTATACATATAGTTAAAGTAATCGAGAATCCTATCTCAACACCCTTAATAAATTCAAATCATCGGACAATTTCTCATTCAGACATATTATCAAACACTTAGACTACACATTTCTAAATACATAGACTAGATTAGTTACGACATGAACTGTAGCAATTTCCTACACAACATAGGTTATAAAATATATAACAAACATGGATCTAAGATTAGAAATCATGACAAGCATAATTCACCATTTCATGTTCATTCAAGCATTTCAGCAAACACATGGAATGCATTTTGTATACAACCTAGTTTACACATATATGATATATTGAAAACACCGTAACTAAGATCATATGACAGCAATCAAGTCATACATAAATCATTAGTTGACATTAAAAGCCTTGACCTAAACATTTATAGTCCGCACCTTTCGCCGGTATGCCGATTACGAACTTCAGTTCGAACCCTACATCTTTGTCTACGACACAACGGCTACCTAAATCACGAAAGAGGTTAGGTATTTCGCTAATTCTTCTACTTGTATTTCTAGAACGAGATTAAGATTAGGATTCCTTACCCAAATCGAAGTTGGAGACGATCGTGAAGTGAGGTGGAAGGGTGAATCGAGGCGTGGAGTTATGGGAGAGAATCCCAACAATGATCTCCCACTCTTTCTCTTCTCTCCTCACACTTCTCTCCTCTTTTCTCTCTTCTCTCTCCTAGGGTTTGGAGAAAATTCGTATGTGAGAGAGAAGGGGTGGGTTAAGGGTCTTATATAGGCCCAGAATTGGTTCAAATGGCCCTAGGGCCATGGTATACTTAGGTTATAGCCAAAGGGAGTCTGTTTCTGATAAACAGGGCCCATATGGAGGTCCATTGCTCACCTAAGGTGTAGGAAATTTTTTCTAGCAGTGGATCTAGGCTAGGTTAAGATTTGAGTCTGATCAGATTTGTGGATCGACCGTGGAGGACCAGTTTCAGTTCAACGACTATTGTCGCTCGATTAGGGCTACAAGTACACTGACCTGTGTAGGAAAATTTCTCGGATCCAAGGTTGTAGTTGGGTCAGAATCTGACGGTTTAAAACCTTAAATTTGGCTCACAAGCGAACAGCCCAAATCACTCAAATCTGAGTTCATTTTCTAAAGATATTCGCGTTTCCCACACACTTCGTTCCGAGCTCAAGTTGTGCATTTCTAGATACTATTTGGACTCGATTCTCACGATGGTTGTCAAGCCCAGTAAGGTGATCATAACCTTATAGTTTCGCGGTCATCATAATTTCGACACGCGATCCAGGTCCAATGTGGAGTTCCAATGTGCTCCTGTGAGAAACTGGGTTTTAAGATTGCTCCTAGGTTTTTAAGTAATGTTGAGTTAGTGATTTTAATAGTTTTGAGTCTTGTAGTTTGTATAGAAAGTGGTTCAAGCCAAATTCATTGATTGTTTAGTTTAGTACTTAACTACGTATCGCCCAATTACGAGAGATTAGGTTGCTCTATCAAAATTACCTATTTATTTTATCAGATTCTATAAGACTAATGGCCCAAAACCCATTTTTATTTATATATTTACTATTATAGTAAATTTAAGTTTAAGTATTGTTCTCCATCATTTAAATATTAGGATTAGCGTCTACTATGAATGTACTTAGAAAAATGTGAAGAATAAGGTGGTGAAAGGTGAGATTTGTGAAGGAAATGGGTTGAAAAGGGATTTTAAAATTTGGGATTGAGTTTTGAGAAGTCAATAAGGTGTTATGATCGACCCATTACCTAAGGACCTTTAACTCTAGGTTGGAAAAAATCCGGGACGTTACAATCTACCCCCCTTAAAAATAATTTCGTCCCCGAAATTCGTTAAGGGTAATAGGTAAAGATTTTATTATTCCTTTTGCCTAAGTTTTATTAATTCAAGTTTATATGCATGACAGGGTGTATACTATCTATGATAGTTTGACTCACTTTAGTCTACCCTCCTTAAAACCTTTTCACCCTGAAATTGACTAAGGGTCCTATTGGGTCCATATTTAACGAGCGCATTTGGAGATGCAGTGACCTTGGCTATTTGTAATTCAACTCGTACCCATTGTTAGGCCTATTCTTTAATATGAATTGGTTTAATACTCGAACCCTAATTGCTTTCCTTCAATGACTTCATTATTGACATTCTAAGGAAGATTCAGATCCTATTTAGTGACCTAAACTTACGGGTAACCTGGATCAATTTCCTTCGATCCTGGGCCAGTGGGCTATTAGCTCACCAAGCTTCCGTTGTGCCTATGAGTGGGTAGACGAGTGTACCTACTTAACCCGACTGAGTTCATAACTTTTCTACCCCCCTTAAAAATTATTTTTACTCAAGGCTCAAGAATCTGTCTCGATTCGTATGTCGGATCACGGTGTAACTTAGGATCTATCCTTGACATGAAATGGGAAATGACATCTCAATACATTGGTCTTCCTTCCATCGATGATGTGTACTATGACAATGGTACCTAGGGTCATAGAAAGGAGTTAAAAATGATGGGTATTGTGGTTGATTTCAGGGACGGGTGTGAGTGTGTGGCAAGATGCCCAATTCTACCAAAGGACTTTTGCCACTGTCCTGACCTACCTTCTTTAATCATGCCCATTTAATACTGTAAGATGATCTATACATTATTAATACATAAGGAATTTGGGCAAAATAGGTTAACGGGCAGACTATCTTTCTAAGTTCATATGCACAATATGTATGCTAGAATGGTCTGTTATTCGGGACCTAATTCCTAACTATCTGTTGTCCATTTGAAAAATTTCTTAGATAAAAAAAAATCTCTATTAGCTATATATTCTTAACACTTCTCAAAGACGAAGTAATAAACTTTTGGTTATAAGTAGTCAGGCCAACACAGAAGGAAAGTTGTGTAGTGGGTCTGAGCCGAATACATAGACCTTCTGCCTAGTCTATGACAGAAAATTTGTCGTATCAGTTCTTAATCCTAGTTGATCCTGATCTTCTACTTAATCAGAGCATTGAGTTCATTAGTAGCTACAAGGATTTAGAATTCGATTCAAACCGCGAATACTTCTCTTATATATAGTTTCTCTACTTTGTGTTCCCGATCGTAATAAGTCCTTGGGAAGACAATTCTAAGGGGTGTGTTGACTTAACCTAATGTTCAATCCAAGAGATATATAAGTTTTCTCTAAGCGTGAATAGTTTGTAAGTCAAAACAACTTTTCTAAGAGTTATTAAAGAAGCCTATAAGTATTAAGGAGATCCAGCGAAAGAATGAGCTCTCACTCCAACTTAATCAAGCCGACTAACTAAGTTTATCATTTAATTATCTCAGCATAATCAGTCTTTTACATTCCTTAGTATAACCAGTAGCCTAGTCTTAATTAAAGAGTAGTGGTAATCCAATAGTTTTAATCTAAAGTCTACGCTCATACGCTAGATGATTTCGTACCATTTCTAATATAGGAAATTGTTTTATCGCTTATGGTCAAAAGTTGTCTGATTGGAATTGAGTTGTCCAAACTTGAATTTAACTCTGCTCGAGCACTTCACATATGCCCATACCAGCTAGAGAGGTCATAGGTTCACGTTATTAATTTATTGGGTTTCCTATACTGTAAGATTTTATATAACCCTCATTCCCAAGATCCTAAGGTAGTTCTATACCCTTTTCTGGAACTTTTAGTTAGTTTATTATTTTAATTATTTTTCTAATAGTTCTTTATCAAGTCTACTTCATCTCCATCAAATTTTATTATATTTCATATTGTAGATAAATTCTAAAAATTATAAAAGTAGCAACTGTCCAAACTATTGATTTTCAAAAAGTTTTCACAATGAAATATAATTATCTATATTAAAAATTTTATTATATTTTTCACTTATTTTTATATGAAACTATACTTATTAAGCTTCAATATGGCTTTTGAATCACCTAAATCAGAGTTATAATGAGGGAGATATGACTTTTTGAAGTCGGATGAAAGTTGTAGAAAATGAGCCACCCGGCCTGCTGGACCTCGAGGCTTCACGGTAAGCGTGATTCCATCATGGTCCGCTGGACCTTAGGGTGATGGCTTGCCTTGGGGGTTATGGCATGCCCCCCCCGGGTGCCAAAAATGTGCGGTTTGATCCCTCGATTCCGTTTGATGTGGTTTCGGGTTCCATCTGGTGTATATTCATGCTTTCCGAGTCCTTTGAGTGTGAAATATGCTGAATTATCATCTAAACCAATCGATGGATGGTCTAGAAAGGAATTGAGATCATCTCACATGATCACAGGTGCATACGGGTCATACTTTAACTCTCATTTTCGCCCGTTGGTGAAACTTGGGATTCTAATGTGGTTTCTAGATTCCATCGCCCCCTCCTATGTCAGAGTGCGTTAGAATGCGTTGTGTTACCATAACCCAGGCCCAGTTTAATCCAAATCATACTCTGATACCATCTTGTAATGCCCTGAAATTCGGGAGTCGAGCAAAGCTCTACTCCTGAGTTCCAATGCATCACTTATGAAATATGGATAATGATGTTTATATGTCGTCCATTAGCAATGCAGTAAACATGAGTGGGATTATACTAAAACAACATATCATACTCCAGAGTTAATGTAATCTGGCAAGCAAAAGACTGAAATATATACATTTAATTATGAAAACGTTTCACAAACTTCAGAGTATGAGTATGAAATCGGGCTAAATATATACATGCGTTGTTTCTAACCATATAAATGCGGGAAGAAAATGTGTTCAACTAAATAAGTATCCCAGTAGTCCCTGCGCATCGGTATGAGATCTATATAGATCTGCCCGATAGTTGAACGTAAGAGAACTCTTCCTCCTCGCCTACAAAGTCCAACTCTACTGTATAGACCTCACCATCACCTACATCTAAACCAGAGTTTGGGTGGTGTTTAAAACACCATCCCAGGTGGGAATGAGTAGCTAATTCAATGGAACTATAAAGTAAAGGTTAACATGTTATCAATTTAGTCAAGCAACAATGATAAAGCAGTACAACAATCATGTCCAAAGTACTCTTGTTAATGTAAAGATGATATGTTATAATGATGCATGGCCTCGCCTACACTCCCTTAGCGACATCATCTCACGGTCGCGCATTCAACACTCTCACGATGCTCAACTCCATCGCCAAAGGCACATGCAATATGGTGCATGTGCGTGTTAGCGAAGTTCTTAATTAGACCTATTCATACAGCAGGTTTGCGAAGTAAAGGTACCTTCCTTCATATCATTTACCCAAACAATGATCCATCTAGGGTCGTTAATCCTAGTTAATCACATACAATAGGCAAGTTCGAGAGTTTACACTCTACGTCATTACGAGAGGCTCGTCACCGTCAGCGTAGGCATATTTTATACTCAAGGTCACACCACCAACGCCCTACCAATTGGAAGTCTATTTTCCAAGGCTCATCACCAACCCGACTGGGGACATAGCCAAGCTGTGCCAGGTAGGCCGACAGCTCGAATATAGTATCCCATACCACCGTATTCAGCTCATAAGTTTTGGGTTGCTCATTAGTCAATACGGGGAGGCTTGTCACCCCAGCGTAGGCCGACAGCTCGACCATGGTGTCCTATACCACCATGCTTGGCTCATGAGTCTTAGTGGATCGTGGTACCATGGTTGAAATGAGCTTTTACATTGGTAAGTGATACATTAGATTCAAGTAGTAGCATTCATACATGGTAAACACATAATAGGCCAATCAGTTTATTAGACAAGTTTGACTGGTACGAGCATACGCTGAATTAATCAACATGGTACCACTGTCGATAATCATCGTACGAATCGGATTCACTGAACGCATCAAATGTGGTACGACTAATTTGACCACTCAAACAAGAATTGTTATCAATTGCCTGTACTACGTAGTAGTCCCAATCGTACTCAAATGGAGCATGTGGATATATGTGATAATCATATAAGCATTTAACAAATAATCCAAGTACAACACTCATTTGAGCATTTCATCAAACATATTGAACATGTTACTGAACATTGCAATTCATCCATAAATTGCGTAATTGAAATTAAGGTTACATGAAGAAATTTATACATATAGTTACAGTAATCGAGAATCCTATCTCAACACCCTTAATAAATTCAAATCATCGGACAATTTCTCATTCAGACATATTATCAAACACTTAGACTACACATTTCTAAATACATAGACTAGATTAGTTATAACATGAACTGTAGCAATTTCCTACACAACATTGGTTATAAAACATATAACAAACATGGATCTAAGATTAGAAATCATGACAAGCATAATTCATCATTTCATGTTCATTCAAGCATTTCAGTAAACGCATGGAATGCATTTTATATAAACATTTAGGTTATGGTTTTCAAGGCTTTCAGTGTCAGCTAATGATTTATGTATGACTTGATTGCTGTAATATGATCTTAGTTATGATGTTTTCAATATATCATATATGTGTAAACTAGGTTATATACAAAATACATTCCACATGTTTGCTGAAATGCTTGAATGAACATGAAATGGTGAATTATGGTTGTCATGATTTCTAATCTTAGATCCATGTTTGTTATATGTTTTATAACCTATGTTGTGTAGGAAATTGCTACAGTTCATGTCATAACTAATCTAGTTTATGTATTTAGAAATGTGTAGTCTAAGTGTTTGATAATATGTCTGAATGAGAAATTATCCGATGATTTGAATTTATTAAGGGTGTTGAGATAGGATTCTCGATTACTTTAACTATATGTATAAATTCTTTCATGTAACCTTAATTTCTATTACGCAATTTATGAATGAATTGTAATGTTCGGTAACATGTTCAATATGTTTGATGAAATGCTCAAATAAGTGTTGTACTTGGATTGTTTGTTAAATGCTTATATGATTATCACATGTATCCACATGCTACATTTGAGTATGATTGGGACTATTATATAGTCCAGGCAATCGGTAACAATTCCTGTTTGAGTGGCCAAATTAGTCTCACCACATTTGATGCGTTCTGTGAATTTGAATCGTACGATGATTGTCGACAGTGGTACCATGTCGATTAATTCAGCGTACGCTCATACCAGTCGAACTTGTCTAATAAACCGATTGGCCTATTGTATGTTTACCATGTATGAACGCTACTGCTTGAATCTAAGGTACCACTTACTATTGTAAAAGCCCATTTCAACCATGGTACCATGATCCACTAAGACTCATGAGTCGGTCATGGTGGTGTGAGACACTATGGTCAAGCTGTCGGCCTACGCTGGTGTGACGAGCCTTCCCGTAGTGACCAGTGAGTAACCCAAAACTCATGAACCGAATACGGAGGTATGGGACATTGTATTCGAGCTGTCGGCCTACCCCAATGCAGCTTGGCTGTGGTCCCCAGTCGGGTTGGTGACGAACCTTTGAAAGTAGACTGCCAATTGGTAGGGCGTTGGTGGTGTAACCTCGAGTACAAAACAGGCCTACGCTGACGGTGACGATCCTCTCGTAGCGACCTAGAGTGTAAACTCTCAAACTTACTTATTATATGTGATTAACTAGGATTGATGACCCTAGACGGATCATTGTTTGGGTAAATGATATAAAGGGAGGTACCTTACATTTCCAAACCTGCTGTATGAATAGGTCTAATTAAGAACTTCGCTAACACGCACATGCACCACAATGGGTCTAGGCCAAGCTGGAGGTCCATTACTCACCTACGGCATAGGGTAAGTTCCCTGGCAATGGGTCTAGGCCAGGTTAAGATTTCAGTCTGATCGGATTTGTGGATCGACGTTGGAGGACCAGTTTCAGTTCAACGGCTATCGTCATTTGATCAGGGCCACAAGTACATTGACCCGTGTAAGAAAATTTTCCTGATCCAAGGGTGTAGTTGGGTCAGAATCTGACGGTCTGAAACTTTAAATTCGGCCCGCAAGCGAACCGCCCAAATCACTCAAATCTGAGTTCATTTTCTAAAGATATTCACGTTTCCCACACACTTCACTCCGGGCTCAAGTTGTGCGTTTCTAGAATCTATTTAGACTCGATTCCCATGATGGTTGTCAAGCCCAGTAAGGTGGTCATAACCTTATAGTTTCGCGCTCATCGAACTTTTGACACATGGTCTAAGTCCAATACGAAGTTCCAATGTGCTCCCATGAGCAACTGGGTTTTGAGGTTGCTCCTAGGTTTTTAAGTAATGTTGAGTTAGTGATTTTAATGATTTTGAGTCTTGCAGTTTGTATAGAAAGTGGTTCAAGTCAAATCCATCGATTGTTTAGTTTACTACTTAACTATGTGTTGTTTCGCCCAATTGTGATAGACTAGGTTGCTCTATCAAAATCACCTATTTATTTTGTCAGATTCTGTAAGACTAATGGCCCAAAACTCCTTTTTATTTATATATTTAATATTATAGTAAATTTAAGTTTAAGTATTGTTCTCCATCATTTAAATGTTAGGATTAGCGTCTACTATGAAAGTACTTAGAAAAATGTGAAGAATAAGGTGGTGAAAGGTGAGATTTGTGAAGGAAATGGGTTGAAAAGGGATTTTAAACTTTGGGATTGAGTTCTGAGAAGTCAATAAGGTGTTATGATCGACCCATTGCCTAAGGACGTCTAACTCTAGGTTGGCAAAAATTCGGGACGTTACAGGGACCCACAGAACTGACGTCACTACAACAACTATTCTGCTGGTGTGATGTATACCAGCCAATTTGCTTCCCACTGTCCTTTCCTTGGATGATGAGGATACAAACACATCCATCATGGTAGGCCCCACATCTCACACGTGTATACGTGCAGGGTGGGTCCCACTGTCCAAGCAATGGACGATGAGGATATAACACATTCATCTAAGTAGGGGCCCCACCGTCCCATCTGGACAGTGGGATGAAACAAATACATCATGGTGATCTAGCACCGTCCCTTGCTGGACGGTGCTGATCCAATACATATAGTAAGGTGGGTCCCACGTGGGGCCCACCATATAATATATGATATATATATATATATATATATATATATATATATAAACTAGGGGTGGGTCACACCATCTAGGAGACTGGATGGTGTGGAGTGAGGGACGTCAGCCAATCAACGTCCACTTCACGTCCTGTATTGGATGGTGTGGACAATCACATATCAAGGTGGGCTCTACCGTATGGACGGTGGATGGATGGATGGAATGCATACATCTGGTGGGTCCACATGCACCATTTGGACAGCGTGTGGTTCCACAGGATAGTGTGGATCATCCATCAAGGTGGGCCACACACCTCATCATCAACATTAAAAAATGAAAGAAAGAGAGAGAAGGAGAGAGGAAGAAGCCTTTGAAGGGGAGGGACCCCGCCACTATAGGCCCTCCTAATATAATGCATACATCAAGATAGGTCCCACCACAAGTGGGCCCTCTAATCATTAAAATCACACAAAAATCACCCACCATTTTCATTTCTTCTTGGTCTGATGAAATCCCTAGCTCCTCGACTTTAACTTTAATGGAGGATGATGGAGATTGGACAGTTGGATGGTGAAGATGGGACGTAGAAAGGTGGGCCACACTAGCTCCTCTCATGGCGAGCTTGGACGGTTGCTTGCTTGGGAGATGGGTTTGAGAAAGAGAGAGAGAGAGGGTTGGGTGAGTGATGGAGTGATGGGTGAAGTGAGTGATGGGTGTACTTGATGGGTGGAGAGAGAGAGTTGACTTTAGGGGTTACTTGCGGATGGGCATGTACTTGACATGTGAGGTGATGTGTACTTGATTGACGGGATTGATGGGATGTTCTCTTGGGTTTTGCGAATGCGCGACATTTTCCTCAAACTGAACGCTGGCCCACATCTCCTGGCCCGGGTATTGCCTCGGCGTGTAGGACGCGGCATCTGAACTGCGGCGATGGCGGGTCACTAAGGTACAAGTCTCGGGTCGAGTCTACTTTGGAATACGGGATACAACTCAGGTTTGCATGCAAATGCTATCTACGCATCGTGGGTCGCCAAAATTTAACTGGGAGGACTGCGGAAGCCTACAGAATGGTACGGGCTAGGATACGGGTCTCATGCCATAGTGGGTTTTACCCTCAATTACCCATGGGCCTCACTTTAGTCAGGTGGGCGGCACTTGAGGAAAACCTTTATGGGCCACACGCTGATATCTGGTGGGCCACACCACATATATAGGGTGAGCCGCACCACATATACTAAGTGGGCCGCACCCTATAGCAGGTGGACCGCACACTACGGCAGGTGGGCCTCACCCTATCTAGAACTCTAGTGGGCCACACACTACAGCAGGTGGGCCTTACCTTATCTAAAAGCTCAGGTGGGCCGCATGATGTGCCTTACCACACGATGCAAAGGGGAAGCCTCATTTAGGCTCGTTATGGTACCCAATAATTGGGCCAAGCAGGCCCAGTTTGGCCTCATCGATGGGCCATTCGTGGTCAGATATTATGGGCCTCGGTCAGGTCCAAATTAGACTTGATTATTGGGCCAAGTGTAAGGCCTGTATCCTAGTTCGTACCATTCTATAGACTCCCGCGATCCTCCCCGTCGAATTTCGACAACCCGTGACTTATAATAGGCATTTGCGCGTGATCTTTAGTCGTACCCTGTAAATCTGAGTCACTTGACATGAGACTTGTACTATTGTGCTCGCACCATCACCGTGGTTCCAACGCCGCATCTTGTGTACCGATGAGATACCCAGGTCAGGAAATGTGGGCCCGCATTTATCTTGAAGAAACGCCACACATTTGTAATCCCAAGAGAATCTCTACAACCCGTCCCATTAATCAATCAAGTCAAGTACACATCCCATCTCTAGTCCATGCTTTCTTTCTCCCCAAGGCAAGCAACCTACCTAAGTCAACTCTCAAATCAAGTACATCCATTACTCACACCCATCACTCACCCATCACCTATCTCTTACAACAACCCATTCTCTCTCACTTTCACTACCCATCCCAAGAAACCAAGAGAGAAGCAACTGTCCAAGCATTTCTAAGCTCCAAGATTTTACTTTGTGTGTGGCCTACTTCCTACCCTCAAATCTCCCATCCCAACCGTCCAACCTTCATCAACCTCCATCAAAGAAGAAGCCAAGGGGCCTAGCTTTTCAAGGAACTAAGAAGATCCAATAGTGAGTGTTTTATAGGCTTAGATTTATGTTTTGATGATGGGACAAGTGAGGCCTACCAATTGATGTTATGGATCTCACTTTGGACCCTAGGTGTGGCCGATGACCCACCATGATTCATATGACATCCCGTGATGGGGCCATTCTCCATGGACCCCATCATGATGTTTATTTTCCTAGTGTGAAAAGGTCATCTTGACCTTGCATTTTGGTGGAGAAGGGATCTCCATTGTTGATTTTGATTGGTGGGCCCACATGTAATGGGACCCACTTGATGTATGTTGTAATGCATGGAAGGAAGAGCTCATAGTGCCAGGGTCCCTCCATCACATGCGTCCCCCCCCACCCCCTTCTCTCTCTCTTCCCTGATTTTATGGCCCACTTATGATGTATGTATTTTTTCCATATTGAGCACCAAGTGGACCAAACTGGGGCCCACGTTGTAGCCACCTTGCTACCCGTTTGGGCAGGCCCTGTTGAAGGGAAAACACAAATATTAGTTTGGCCCAATAGTGGGCCACGTGTGCATGGACCCCACTTGATGCATGCGATCATCCAGGGCGTCCATCTGTAGCATGCTGTTGGACTATTGTCCAGCTGTTGTAGGATGCTTGGACGCTGCTTATTTTAAAATGATACACACACACACATCATATATGTATATCTTGTGGGCCACCACGTGGGACCCACCATTGTATATGTGTTATACTCCCACCGTCCATCTGTTTGGACGCTCTTGGATTGACGTCCAGCAGCGTGGGACCCACTATTGTATATGTGTTCTCCCAGCCGTCCATCCATTGGACATGGACCCCAGCATGGCAGCGTGTGGGGCCCACCTTGATTTGATGTGTTGGATCCACATCGTCTAATCCATGGACAGTGGATGTGGATTGGTTGGAGTACCTCACGCAGCTGGTAGCTGCTGTATACGTCAGCAAGTTCTGTGGGTCCCACGCATGAGGTATGTGGTTTATCTACACCGTTCATGCATGTGGGACCCACCAGATGTACTTTATTCACACCGTCCAACATGTGGACGGTGGGGATCCCACCTGTGATGTATGTGTTTCATCCTCAGCGTCCCACGTGTGAGGCCCTCTGATGTATGTGTTTCATCCACACCGTCCAATGAAGATGGTGGAAATCCACCCTGATGTATCTGTTTGCCTCACACCATCCAGTCATGTGGACGGTGGGGCCTGTCATGATATATGTATTGTATTCCACATTGTCCATCAGGTTGGGACGGTGGGACCCACTCCACACGTGTGGTATCTGCACCGTCCAGCTGGGACGGGATCCACCGTGATGTATATATTTTATCTGCACCATCCAGCTAGGACGGGATCCACCATGATGTATATATATTGTATCTACACCATCCATCTGTGTGGCCCAGCTACTGTACGTGCAGGGCCCACTTGTTGATGTGAAGCCCAACTATGATGTAAGGCCAGGTGGTGAGGCCCATTTCGACGTGCAAGGCCTATATATGAGGCCCAACTATGATGTAAGGCCCATGTGGTGAGGCCCATTTCGATATATAAGGCCTATATGTGAGGCCCAACTATGATGTAAGGCCCATGTGGTGAGGCCCATTTCGATATGTACGACTATATGTGAGGACCATTTTGATGGTATCGAGGTCCATTGTGATGGTATCAAGGCCCACTGTGATTGTGTGAGGCCCATTAGGAAAGTATGAGGTCCACCATGATGTATGTGATATATACACACCGTTTATCTATTTTTAGGCTGTGGGCCCTGCCGCCTTATGCAGGCCCACCATGTATGAGTAATGGGCACACGTTGTCCATTCATTTCCTAGATAGTCGGAGGGCCGAGAGCCTCGTTATGATTCTGATTTCTATACGGACCATCCTTTAAGACAATGGTGGTTAAATGTCCACTGTTGTAAGCTTTCCTAGGGCCCATTGTTAAGCCTGCTTCTACCCTTACCTAGTTGGCTAATCCAAACCGTTGGGTCCCCACTTATATCAGTAATACCCATTGGGCTAACCAAAACCGTTGGGTCCCCACTTATATCAGTAATACCCATTGGGCTAACCAAAACTGTTGGGCCCCTATTGATGATGATACTTTCCACCATCATTGCAGGGGACCCCACCTTAGAATATATGACATACTAGTGCCTTGAATAGGTTATGATAATCTAACATAGACCATTCCATATAGACTTCTATATGTCCAGCGGGGCATATTATTTAGCCCTTACTCTTATAAGTAGCATACCGGTTAAGGCCGATCATCCCCTGCTAGATCTAATAATCATGCTAGTTTACTTAGTCTAGTAGGACACACTGAGAATATATTTAGTATAGCATCATGATACATGCCCATACGCATCATTTGTATGCCTGTTATGAGGAGTGTTTGATCATAGCATGCACCGTTGGGTTGAGACATTTATGGGACTCCTTATGAGATGGAGTACCCCACATGATCGCGGGATACGCGCAGGAGTGATGCATGACTGGATGGTGTGACTCATGCATTTCGCATTTCGTGTGACATGATCATTGTATGCCCTAGCAACATTAGGGCCGTGGCCTCCACAGGCACATCATTGATGGCTGGATTGGATATTGGGAATACTTGGTTCTAGCACTGTGGGCACATATGATGTCTTTGGGTGAAAGTCACAGAATATTTTGGTATCAGGAGACGCTCCAACGTCTATACCGAGTGGATACACGAGCACACGAGTGCCGAATACCAGTAAGCTGCGTCTCCCACTGTGTCGTGGTCGGTTGGAAGGGGGTGTGGCCTTATCCACCAGAGTGAGGGTCCACTATCGACAAGCCGGATAGGTATTGACAGACTACTGTTCAAGCATATAGTATGGTCTCTTCCACTCACTAGACTATGCGGCTAGGGAGGCGACAGTCAATGTGGAGTGTACTAGACCCCGGTGATATCCCAGAGGGAAACTATATTGATATATGTACTTGATGAGGACTGACATGCTTGTGCTGCATCTCGCATATGACATTTGGCTATGTAGGCCTCGCATCACATGTCCTTGGTATGGCCGATAACATTCATGCCTTACATCACATAGCCTTGGTACGACTGATAGTATTCATGGACTTACCAGCATATTTTCACCTTACTTTGATATTGCATACTTGGTACTTGCCTTGCGCACACACTTTCACCACTCTCTAAGCTTTTCATAAGCTTATGCATGACTGTTACGTGCAAGTGACGTTGGATCGCAGCAGCGCTAAGGCAGGAGCGCGTGACAGATTATTTTGGAGCTTTTTGATCACCTTGTATTTGACGTTGGATCGCAGCAGCGCTAAGGCAGGAGCGCGTGACAGATTATTTTGGAGCTTTTTGATCACCTTGTATTTTCCTTTCTGTATTGTACCTAAATAATTTATTATAGTGGATATGTGGTGATGTTGTTTTGTGACTTGGTTATGCTTGTGGTTATGCCCCTTTATAAAAAAAATTCATATTCAAAATCCTCCTTGTAGGATTATAGGATCGGAATCTGTCATATGGGGCCGGGAGCCGAGAATAGGGCACTATGGAGGCTGTCGGTGCCAAATTCGGCGATCGGGAAATCTGTGAGCCTGGTTTCTGGGATGGGGTGTGGCACCAAGCTTGGCCCAATTCACATGCTTATAAGCCCTTATAAACCCCATGCACTATTAGTTGTTTGAAACCCTGGAAACACATGACTAATACAAACTATGACTTTAGGAGATTATTTGTGTGACTTAGAACCGCTAGATACTCATGGAAATTTAGATCGAGGTCGGGATCACAACACTCCAGGTGATGATTTTCTTCCCCTTAAGCATTCCACCTCTAAACTAGATTAGGAGTAGTCTTTTATAATGGTTGCAAATGATATCTTAGGAGTGGATGATCATTTAACTTGTTTGTTTGAGTACATGCTCCTTTGCTTGTTTAACCATTGATTAACTATTATTTATGTATTTTAGAAATAATAAAATCCTTGATGTAATTCATCACATATCATAGGAATTGTTTATTCTACCATATGTTCTTGGAATTCATTAAAATGCTGATTTGTTTAACTCGGAAGCATGATTTGGATTTACTAAAATACTCGATTGTTTACTTGAGCCGCATGCTTTAGAATTTGATAAGTTAGGAATATATGATTCTTGAACTGGTTGCATACATGAGTTTTACTTCAAATATCAAAGCATGCCTGAATCTTCATAAGATTGTATTGTTTGTAAGCCATACATTATTTAAAAGCTCTCTATAGAAACTCCTATTTTAAGAGAGTCCGAGCTTAGGGTGTAACGGAACGGATTGTGATGAAAAATAGACCATCAACATGGAGGTTATGATTAGTGGCAATTGAGTTATGGGGCTTACCACCTATGGAGTGATTCCACTTACTTGACCATGGAATGAACCTTGCAACATTTATTCTCTTCACTGTTTACTCATATTGACCCATACATACCGTCTCATTTTAGTCACTACATTTAATGATTTTGATACTTCATTCCTAGTCAGCATATGGTGGTAGTTCTCTTGTGTTGAGAATTGATTGGCTACATGTTGATGGGTTCTACACACACCCTAAGGCGGTAGTCTCATGAGCTGGGGATTGTGATATGGGACCTATGCCCAAGCTATTGGCCTACGCTAGTGACAAGCCCCCGTAG
Organism: Magnolia sinica; assembly: GCF_029962835.1. NCBI lineage: Eukaryota > Viridiplantae > Streptophyta > Magnoliopsida > Magnoliales > Magnoliaceae > Magnolia > Magnolia sinica. The sequence goes on along the minus strand of NC_080573.1, from coordinate 49,307,354 downwards.
TGACCTTGAGCTTATCTAAATTAGCTGATTGTAACTGGACAAATAATGGTTTGTCTAATCATACATACATGGCACAGACCAACGTCTATCGCTATCGTACGTGATGTACATATTTTGTCCGACTGGATGAGCATTCCCAGGTCGATGATTGCATGGGTGACGAGCCCAATGTCCGCATGGATGAGCATTCTCGGGGCGATGATTGCATTCACTCATTTATGCATATTATAAGACTCCATTTACTATGTTTTGGGTTGCCTGGATGTTTTATACTATTTCTTGTCTAGGGTGGCAGTTTGTAATCTTGAGGAGAAATCACACTGAGCTGGCCACTCATTCATCAAGTGTTCAACCGTACAGAGGATACAAGGGCAGATGGACTTACAGCGGACTCGGAGGTGGCTGAAGTCAAGGAGGAGCCTTACGATGAGGAGCCGTACCAGGAGGCAGCTGCTTATTTTGGATTAAATCAGTAGTCTATTTGCTTATTATCATTTCAGTACATTTAGAGATTTGAGGTTTTGTATATGGGCCCCAGTTGAGTGGCCCAGGATATTGTTATTGCTTGAGCTACATTTATGCTACGCTTGGTTCCGTTAATCACACTTTGATTTGGGTTGATTATTTTTTTATTATCAGTTAACATTCGAGTTTTTAGGAAATGAGTTGTATACTCGGGTCCCAAAAATCGGGGCATTACAGTATATCATTGTCTAAATCCTTTAGGAGACCCATATAGGTGAATCCCTTAGAAAATTAATTATCCATTAGTTGTAGGAGATTCCACCACCTCCTTGGCATATCAAATGTAAGGCAAATGTTCGTAGGAATTGAAACACTAGCATCAACGATCGGGGGAGCAATTGAGGAGCGAATTCAAGTACGAGAGATATTTAAAGAAGTAACTTAAGCAAGACACTACAAAAATGGGCTCAATTCAACAAGTTATCATTTATAGAAGTTCACATACACTCCTTCCTTGTGTAGAATTGAGTAAAAGAGTTTATGACACAAATTCGATAAGTTCTTGTGTAGGGCCAAATTCACCAGACACGGGTGTGTACGTGTTAGTCTCAATGAGGTGCCTCCGGTTGGAGTGTTTATAAGGCCTTGGATTAGGACTGCCAGTGGTAATTAGTTAACTGATATAAAACCAATTAAAGTCTCTTGCAATAGCCACCGACATGGGTGATGACCTGGGTAAGTCATTGTGTAGGCTTCATGTGAGAGTCTACGCTTCTAAAGGTTAGAGGTGAACCTAATTTAAAACCTCTGATAGTGAATACCAATACACTCGAGGAGAGTGCATCCGCTAGGAGTGGAGTATGAAAACTAAACCACTATACATACTTGTGTTTGTGATTGTGAATATTTGCAATTCTAATTCATGCCTATGTGTTTGATTATTTAAAGCATATGAGTGCTTGAATTGAGTTGTATGCTAGGAACTTGTAAGAACACACAAGCTTACTATCTCTCCTATAAACTACTTACTTGATTGGTATATTATTTGTAGTTTACGTGATAGGATCCACTTTGACTTTGAAGCTTTAGTGTTTTTTGCCTTATTTAAATCAGTGAATTGTTGAAGTAGGTAATTTAGTTCCTTGTTTGGTCACCAACTGTTTGAGTTCTATGATTACTTTACGATAATATCTCGATGTAAATTACACAATTTGTTGTTGCCCGCAATTTCAAATTTGATGAGGAATTGAGTATGGGCGGACCATCTTAATAGTAGACTAGTTGTTATACCCACCCGTAATTCCTCATCCGATGAGGAATTGAATAAGGGCGGACTATTTAATAGCAGAGGGCAAATGTGAGATTCGTATCCTAGCCTGTACTATTCCATATGCCTCCATGATCCTCCTGATCGAATTCCAGCGACCCGCGATCTGTTGTTGGCGTTTGCGCGCAATCTTGAGTCGTGTTCCGTATATCAGAGTCGGCTTGACTCAAAACTTGTACCCTTGCGACCGTACCGTCACCGTGGTTCCGGCGCAGCTTATTATGTGCCGAGGTGATACCTGGGCCAGGAGATGTGGGCCCGCGTTCAGATCGAGGAAAACGCCGCGCATTGTAAATACCAAGGGAATCTCTACGACACATCACATCAATCAAGTACACATCACCCCCATTACTCACACCCATCCTCAAGTACAACCACCATCCCCAAAAGTCAACTTTCTCTTACAACAAAGTACACCCTTCCATCACTCACCATCTCTCTCTCCCATCACTTCTCTCCCATAACCTCTCTCTCTCTCATTCTCTTTCTCATTCTCCAAGCAACCCACGTCCAAGCAAGCTCCATGAGAGAGCTTTGTGTGGCCCACTTCCTATCTCCCATCCCCACCCTTCAAAACCAATCTCAACTATTGAAATTGTTAATTTGGAGCTCTAGCATGCATTGGCAGAAGAAGAGATCTTGAGGTGGGTGATTTTATTTATTTGATTTATAATTTTAGGGCCCACATATGTGGGACCCATCTTGATGTATGTGTTGTATCAAGACGGACCCATAATGGCGAGGTCCATCCACCAACCGATTCTCTCTCTCTCTCTATCCCTTTTGTTATGATCGTGTGGCCCACCTAAATTTTTTTGTGTTTCATCCAACCGTCCAACTGGGACGGTGGAGCCCACTTGATGAGTGGATGTGTGAGGTGGTCCACATGTGTGGACCTCACCTTAGTGTATGTAGTATGTCCTCACCATCCATCTTCAGATCATGTGGGACTGCCAGTTGGGCAGATTCAACGGCCAAGAAGACCCCTGCCATCAGGCTTGTTTGAATAGGGGTTTTAATACCCGCTTGGTCCTTTGAGTGGGGTGGCCCACTCACGTGGACTGCACCTTGGTTATGTGCTGTAACCACACAGTTCATCAGAGGGTGCTGCTGGACTGACGTCCAGCAGCTGTGGAACCTACCATGATGTATGTGTTCATACCCATGCTGTCCAACTGCATGCAGGGCCACGTGATGTATGTGTGATACCCACCCCACCCAGTAGCTGGATGCTGGGACCCACCTGATGTGTCTGCACATCCACATGGCATAGCTTCCTGGACGGTGAAATCCCTCTGCACGTATGCAGTCCACTGGACATGGGACCACTCTGATGTATATGCCTTATTCACGTCGTCCAGCATTTTGGACGGTGAAGCCCACCTGTACGTGTATTCCACACCGACCATACCATATGTGGGGCCCACCTTGCATGTGTTATACGTGCAGGTGGTGGGATCCACCGATATATGGATTTAAATCCACACCGTTTGTCCAGACGCTGGACTGTTTAAATATTGAATATAAAAATATAATATAATATAATATTATATATAATATATATTGTGTATCTTATTGTGATGGCCCTACATGGGACCCACATCTCTCTATGCGCCATCCATCTGTAGATTTCATCCACATGGCACCACTGAGGAATGGGTTTTATCCAAACCGTCCATCTATGTGGACCCCACCATCTACAAAGTTGTTGTATCCACACAGCAAATTCTGTGGGTACATCACGAGGTATGGTTATATGCTACCATCCGTCCCATTTTTGGGAGCATGGGGCCCACCCCACACGTGTGACACGTGTGGGTGTGGGACCCCCCTTATTGTATGTATTGTATATCCACCCCGTCCACCTGTTAGGACGACGGTGTGGACCCCACTGGGATGTGTGTGTTTTATCAACATCATCCATCCAAGCTATTAGATCGGTAGGCCACGTATGTGGGCCCCACCCTGATGTATGTGAATCATCCAAACTGTCCATCCATTTGAACAGCTCGTCCTAGGGCTTGGGATGAAAAATAAAACAAATCTAATTATCATGTGGACCACACTGCCAAAAACAGTGGAGATTGGACGTCTGCCATTGAAACCTTTTTGGGTCACAGAAGTTTTGGACCAATATGATATTTGTTTCTCAGGTTGGTTCAGGTCCTTGTGACTTATGAACAGACTGGATGGAAAATATATGTTATGATGGCCCATGAAAAATTTTGTACAGTGGAAATCACTGTCTCCACTGCTATTTGTGATGTGGTCCAAATGACCTTTTTGATCACTATCACCACTGTTATTTGTTGTATGGTTCAGATGATCTTTTGATATGATTCATTATTTGGATAATGCTCTAAAATGATCTCTATAGATGGATGAATGGTGTAGTTGTTGTGGCCCATTTAATACGACCCGTTATGATGTATTTGGGGCCCATTTGGAAGGGCCCGCTGTGATGTATATGATGCCCTTGTATAAGGCCTAATATGATGTATTTGCAGCCCATTCGTTAAGGCCCAATATGATGTATTCGGAGCCCATGGGTTAAGGCCCGTTGTGATGTATTTGGGGCCCATGGGTTAAGGCTCATTGTGATGTATTCAAGGCCCATGGGTGAGGCCCATTATGATGTATATTGAGGCCTGTGGGTCATAGCCCATTATGATGGATTTGAGGACCATGGGTCATGGCCCATGGTAATGTATTTTAGGCTCGTGTATTCGGTCCATCGTGATGTGTATTTGGCCCTTGAGTGAGGCCCATCGTGATGTACATTAGGCCATTGTGTGAGGCCATGGGCCCACTATACATTTGGCTCTATGTGGGCTACTCTTTGGGAGCAATGTTGGTTGAATGGCCATATTGATGGGCAATGATGGTTTAATTTCCACACCATGACCTTCCCTTAGGCTTTGTTTGACTGATCATCGAGGTCGATTCCGATTATCGATTCTGATTCCGATTGTCAAGTCCAATTATCGAGACTGATTGTCGAGGTCGATTGTTGAGGCCGATTCTGATTTCGATTGTCGAGGCTGATTTCGATTGTCGATCCTTATTTTTATTGTCGATACTGATCTGATTGTTAAGGCTGATTATTTAGGACAATTCTGATTGTCGATTCTGATTCTGATTGTTGAGGCCGATTTCGATTGTCGCTACTGATTCCGATTGTCGAGGCCGATTTTGATTGTCGATTCCGATTACGATTGTCGATTTCGATTGTCGAGGCCAATTTCGATTGTCGATAACGATTCTGATTATCGATTCTGATTCTGATTGTCGAGGCCAATTTCGATTGTCGATTCAATTTTGATTGTCGAGGCTGATTCTGATTGTCGATACCAATTCTGATTCTTGAGGCCGATTATCGAGACTAATTCTGATTATCGATTTCGATTCCGATTGTCAAGGCTGATTCTTATTGTCGATACCGATTCCGATTGTCGAGGCCGATTATCAAGGTCGATTCCGATTGTCGATTCCGATTTTGATTGTCGAGGCTAATTCCAATTGTTAATATCGATTCTGATTGTCGAGGCTGATTCCGATTATCCATACCGATTCCGATTGTCGAGGCTTATTCCGATTGTCGATACGGATTCCAATTATCGAGGTCGATTCTTAAGGCCGATCTGATTCTGATTGTCGAGGCCGATTCTGATTGTTGAGGCTGATTCTGATTTTGATTGTTGAGGCTGATTCCGATTCTGATTGTCGAGGCCCGATATCAAGGCCGATTGTTGAGGCCTAATGTGATGTATAGGTGGCCCATATTTGAGGCCCATTGTGATGTACATTCGGTCCGTATTTGAGGCTCGTTGTGATGTGTATTGAGCTCGTGTTTAAGGCCCAATATGATGTATATGAGGCCTATGTGATGAGGCCCATTGTGATGCATTTAAGGGTCAGGCGATGGAGCCCATTGTGACGTATGTTAGGCCCAAGTGAAAGGCCCATCGTGATGTGTATTAAGCTCTTGAGTGAGACCCATAGTGTTGTATATTTGGCCCTTTTATGAGGTCATGGGTCCACTATATGTTAGGCTCTATGTGGGCTATTTCTTGGGGCAATGTTGGTTAAATGTCCACATTGTTGAGGTCGAATGTCGATGTCGGTTATTAATATCAATTATGAGTATGTGACAACATAACATCATGATACATGCCCATACTCATCATCTGTATGTTTATTATGAGATGTGGTTGATCATTAGATATGTCATTGAGCTGGTTGTTATGAGACTCCTTGATAGGTGGAGGTTATCTCACATGAGTGCACGGTATGCGCAGGATTGATGCATAATTGGATTGTATGACTCATGCACCTGCATTGTGTGTTGTGATTACTATATGCCTCAATGACATCAGGGCCGTAGCCTCTATAGGCATATCATGGATGGCCAGATGAGATACTAAAAATCTGTTATTAGCAACGGGCTGCTATAGATGGCCCTGAGTGAAAATCTCTAAACCCTCTTAGTACCAAAGGACGTCCCAACGTCGAGACTGAGTGTATACATATAAGCTCATGAGGGCCGTATACCAGTAGGCCGCGTCTCCCACTGTGTCATAGTCGGTTGGGAGGGGGTGTGGCCTTACCCGCCTGAGGGAGTAGGCATAGCTAGGCTGAGTTTGACCAGCTCGTGAATGGGTCTGCTATTGACGTGCTGGGTAGATATTATCTGACTACTGGCCATGCAGATAGTGAGGTCTCTTCCACTTACCCAGTTGTGCACTTAATGGGGCGGCAAGTTAGTGTAGAGTGTACTAGACCCCGATGATGATCCTAGAGATGAACAGTACTGATATGTAGACTTATTGAGCAGGAGTTGCATACTCATTCATTCATTTATTCACTATCCACTTGGGTTAGTGGTGTGCAACTATTTGTTATGTGCACCTTCGTAATGACCGGGATTTCGGTTGGGGCGCGCGACTAACATGAGATCAGAAGTTTACCACATTGAGTCTGACTATCCTAATTAGGTATGGGACTGGTTTGGATAGAAGTCCCTTGTGATAAGCCCCATAGCTTGCGATACTATGTACTATCATCCTGACTTCACACTCCAGCATGGTCATTCCATTCACACTGCATATTGCATTACATTCGTGGCATATGACATTTTGGGTTACTGTGTTTCTGCATTTGTATGGTCTAGGTATGGCTGACGCTATTCGTGAACTCATCAGGAATTGTATATTGCATTGCATCCTCGACATCTGATATTTGGCTCTTTATGACTCCTCATTTGCATAGCTGATCTGTATTGCATATTCTGATATTGATTGACTCATGGACTTGTCAGTATTTCCACTTACTCTGATATCGTATGATTCATGATCTTATCGGTATTTTCGATATTGTATGATTATGACATTGTATTGAATACTTGGCACTTACCTTGTGCACACACTTACACCACCCTCTAAGCTTTTTATAAGCATATGCACGATAGATGCGTGCAGGTGATGTTAGGTTGTAGCGATGTTGAGCATGGAGCGTGCAACTGACTTCTGGAGCTTTGATTTTGACATATGTATTTCCCTTTCAGCATTGTATTCAAATTTTATATTAATGGATATGTGATGATGATGTTGCTTTTATGATTTGGGTATACTTGTGGTTATGCTTATTACGAGTAAATGTACATTGAAAAATCCTCCTTGTAGGATCCCAGGATCGGAATCTGGTGTATGGACGCTGGAAGCCGAGAATGGGGTACTACAGAGGCTGTCGGCACCAGATTCAGCGATCAAAAATTTTATGAACCTGGTTTCTGAGTTTGGGGCGTAATAGAAGTTGGTATCAGAGCATAACTTGGGAATACCTGAAGATAACATCACATATCTGCTAATAGCTAACCTGCACTCTATGATTGTTGAGAACCTAGAATGGTTAGATCCCCGAGTTTGAATAATTTAGAGATTTTCTAATGTAGCTCCCTACCATTGAAATTGTGAGGCTGCATAGTATTCTATTTATGATCATTTCTGATCCGGGATCTGAAGGTTAGTAGGGTCACTATAGTATTGATGATACGTCTTGGGAGGGTGAGGTTGAGATTAGAGAGTGTTATATTCATCTTTTGGTAGATTAATTGTGCCTTTTCTTAGATACTTAATATTGTTTCTTCTTCCCTTGTCTGTTCTGTAAATTTTGAGGACAAAATTTTTATTAGGAGGGGAGAGTTGTGAGACCCGTATCTTAGCCCGTACCGTTCCGTATGCCTCTGCGATCCTCCTGGTCGAATTCCGACAACCCGCGAACTGTATTGGTGTTTGTGCACGATCCTGAGTCGTGTCCTGTATATCAGAGTTGGCTCGACTCAAAACTTGTACCCTTACGACTGCACCATCGCCACGGTTCCGGCACCGTGTATTATGCGCCGAGGTGATACCCGGGCCAGGAGATGTGGGACCACGTTCAGTTCGAGGAAATGTCACGCGTTGCAAATACCGAGGGAATATCTACGACACATCACATCAATCAAGTACACATCACCCCCATCATTCACACTCATCCCCAAGTACAATCACCATCCCCAAAAGTCAACTTTCTCTTACAAACGTTTGTAAGGATCAAGACTTCAAACCAAGCAAGAGATAATAAAACTATCTATTACAAACATTCACCACTAGCGCAGAAATAAAGTTACAATCATTTACCATAGATACAAAATTAAACATTCACCACAACACGAGTTATAGTGGTTTGGTGTGTACACCAACTGTTCTTAAACAACGACACCTACTCCACTCCCAATAATCACAACCCATGTGATATTAGTTTTCACTAAAAATAAGGTTTTCACAAGTTCACCTTAAAACCTTACACAGTTGCGATTTTAAAGGGCTTATCACAAACAAAAATCCCACATTGAGATTTTCTTGCTATCTTAGTCAAAACTAACACATGAGATTTTTTGGCTATCTCAAAGAAACCAAAATATAAAGAATAGAAATGTACTTATCTTCTCATTGAGGATGTTCTTGATGTCGCTTGTAGAACCGCTTTGCTTGAAGTCGAATTTCAATGTCCAGTCACATAAACAAGGGTTCTTGGTTCTAGATTGACTATAAATTAATTCAAACCAAAGGCTACTTGTTTGAATTCCTCAAGATCTCAAAGAAGAGCAATTACTCTTTTAAAAAATAAGATTCGTGAAAAAGAGATCAAGGAATTAAAACAAAAGTTATTTAAACAAAATATTAAAATACCATGTAATAGCTTGAAGATAGTGAAGATTTCTCTCTCTCTTGGTGAAGGCTTTTCTTAGCTTGAATGGATAATTTCAGAATGAGAGAAGGCCTCTATTTATATTTAGAAACGCTGTTGATTTGACTCATCTAAGATCTAACAAAATTTCAAATTTTGGGAACGATTGGATAAAACTGTTCTTTGATTGGTTGAGGGCCCTGCTCGACTAGTCGAGTGTCACGCCCCAAACTTGAAAACCGGGCTCACAAAGTTACTTATTATCGAATCCGGCGCCGACAGCCTCCATAGTATCCCATTCTTGGCTCCCGACACCCATATAATAAATTCTGATCCTGGGATCCTACAAGGAGGATTATTCAACATAAATTTATTTCATAAGAAACATAACCATAAGCATAACTCACAAACAATAACTAACAACATTATCACATTTTCACTATAATCAAAACTTTTGAGTACAAGGTATAAAAGGAGATACAATATAGAGATATCAAAAGGAAACTCTGGAAGCTCAGCCACACGCTCCTTCCTCTACTCAGCTATGACTATGTCTTGACATCACCTGCACGCATCTATCGTGCATAAGCTTATAAAAAGCTTAGAGGGTGGTGTAAGTGTGTGCACAATATAAGCGTGTTCAAAATGCAATATCAGAGTAATGTGAAAAATGCTAGTGAATCCATGAATACTATCAGCCATATCAAGGCTCTGTGATGCAAGACATGAATGTTATGAGCCATATCAAGGCTATGATGCGATGCAAGGCCTACGTGACTAATGTCATATGCAAGGTGCAGCTCAAGCATATCAATCCTCATTTGAATCCACATATCAATCCAGCTCATCTCTAGAACATCATATATTAGTACAGTTCTTACTCTGGACAATCACTGGGGTCTAGTACACTTTACGCCAGCTTGCCGCCTCTATCCGAGCGCACAACTAGGTAAGTGGAAGAGACCTCACTATCTACCTGCCAATATCGGGACCGACTCGTCTATAGCGGACCCATTCCTCAAGCTGGTCAAACTCAACCTAGACATTATCCCCTTACTCGGGTGGGTAAGGGCACACCCCCTTCCAACCGACCACGACACAGTGGGAGATGCGACCTACTGGTATATGGCCCTCGTGCGCTCATGCATCTACTCGGTCTCGACGTTAGGGACTTTCACCCAAGGACATTATTGCACCCTAGTGCTTAGAACCAAGTATTTTCGGTATCCAATCCTGCCATCCACGTTATGCCTGTGGAGGCCATTACCCTGATGTCACTAGGGTACACAGTAACCATATCACACAATGAAAAATGTATGAGTCATAAAATCCAGTTATGCATCAATCCTGCACGTACCGTGCACTCATGTGGGATAACTTCGTCTATCAGGGAGTCCCATAAACAACTTGCCCAATGGCATAATGCTATGATCAGTCACTCCTTGTAACAAGTATGCAGATGATGCGTATGGGCATGTATCATGATGCTATTCTATCACATACTCATAATCGGTATTAATAATTGGCCTATATACAAGATGAGGTCCATAGAAGGATAACAGATCTAAACCATAACATAAAGATCGGTCCTCAACAATGGATATACCAACCTAGTACCATAGATTCTTCCATCTATGGCAAGAGGTGATGATGCGTCCTTCTCATAATAAGGATGGGCCTAGATGGCCTACTCAAGGAGTGGGCTTCCAGGTTTGGGTACTCTATTAGTACCAATGGGGGCTCAATAATTTGGGATATCCCAAAAAGGTGAGATGGATCATACTTGTACTAGTGGGGGCCTATCAATTTGGGTTAGCCCACAATAAGGGGAGATAAGAACAGGCCTAACAATGGGCCCTAGAGAGGATTATAAGGTGGGCATTTAACCACCATTGCTTTTTATAGTGTGGACATTTAACCATCATTGCTCCCAAGGTATGGCCCATAGAATCTATCTCATGATGGGGGCCCAAGGCCTTATACTAGCTAGGACAATAGTTGGGCATCATAAACATTACTATATACATCATAGTGGGTTTACACATCATAATGGCCTCACCACATAGGCCTCTCATATATCACATTGGGCCTCTCATACACTACATTAGGCCTCATCATATGGGCCTCTCATACATCATAATGGGCCACACCAAATGGGCCACATATATATGACAATGGGCCTCATTCAAGGGCCTCATACACATCCCATTGGGCCTCACACAAAGGCCTCATATTCATCATAATAGGCCTCACCAAATGGGCCACATATACATCACAATGGGCCTCGCTCAAGGGCCTCATACACATCCCATTGGGCCTCACACAAAGGCCTTATATTCATCATAATGGGCCTCACCAAATGGGCTACATATACATCACAATGCGCCTCTCCAAATGGGCAAAAAATTCATCATATTGGACCTCACACAAGGGCCCATGGGTTAGGCAGAAGGGATGAGTAGTGTGTGTATCACATACAACATAGTGGGCTTGATAATCTAGAAAATGAGTGGACAACATGCACAATATACACATCGAGGTGGGGGGGAGGGGGGGGGGGGGGAGTGTGTGCTCACAACCCACCGTCCATATACAACACAATATGATGGTGGGATTCATGTCTAGCTAGACGGTGGAGACCCCACATGTACAGGGTGGGTCCCATCGTCCCAGGGGCAGACGGATTGAATATACAATACATACATCAATGTAGGCCCAACCCCACACGTGCAGGGTGGGTCCCACGTCCTGAAGTGGATGGACAATATGGATAAAATAGATACATCATGGTGTGTCCCATTGTCCAGCAGTTGGACGATGAGGATACAACCCATATATCATGGCAGGGCCCCACGTCCCTTGCTGGACAGTGAGGGTACACCACATACATTGAGGTGGGTCCACATGCGTGGCCCACCAGCCTTGGATTAAGCCGATATTTTTATTTTCCTGCTGTCCGGGTTGGCTAGATGGTGCCAGCAGTGCTGGGCCGTCCAGCTAGCTGCTGGATGTCAGCAAGGTGGGCCCCATGGATGGTCGGGTTGGATAAAATACATACTTCATAATGGGTGTCCTTGTGGGTGGGCCACTCATCCAGAAAATCAAGTTGCTCTATATGTTTTACCTCATCTAGATTGGTCCGAAAATGGGCAGCAAGGTGTCCTAAAAATTTGGATGTGTGATCATCCCATGTTTGGACAGCAACATGCATCATCAGGTGGGCCATCATACAAGGAGAGAGAGAGAGAGAGAGAGAGAGAGAGAGAGAGAGAGAGAGAGATAGGTAATGGATGGGCCCTACCACTATGGGTCCCTCAATACATGCATAATACATCATACATTCAACAAGATGGGTCCCATGCATTGCATGGCCCTACATAAAAAATAATCTGAGGTGGGGATGGCAAGGGTTTAGATGACTCATCAATAGCATAGATTCAATAAAAACATCATGATGGGGTCCATGGAGAATGGCCCCATCATGGATCATGCATGCAACAAGGATGGGCCATTGGCCACATCCAAAGGGTCAAGTAGGATCTCCACCATTGATTGGTGGGTCCTACATGATCCGATACAATAAAAGACAAAGATTTAAGAAAGATAAGAAAGATCTAGTCCTAAACAAGCACCCACCTAGGATCTTGAACTTCTACTTCCACCACTAGGTTCCAATGCTCCAAGGGAAGAGATTCTATGGTTGAGATGACTTTGGGATGGTTGGATTGGGAGGAAAGGTGCTAGTAAAGGGCTGGAAAATGGAGATGGGTTAGGACGTCCATGGTTTTTCTTGCTAGGGAGAATTGAAATTAAAGAGAGATAGGGGTGGTAGTTCCCTAAGCAATGATTATTTTATAAGAGGCATGAGCTTGTAAGAGGCATGGGGCTAGGGGCTAGGGTAGGGTAATGTCACTCCTAGGGTGACATCATCTTAATGATGGTTTTCTAGGGAAATGTAACAACTAGGATAGATGGGTCTCATAATCAAGCAATCAACGGTCGGGATAATGCGTGGGTTGGATCTCACAATCTAAGTGTCGGATTGGCGCACGAGATGCGGCTCGGAACCGCGGCGACGATGCGGTCGCAATGACATGGGTCTCAGGTTGAGTCTACTCAGGTTTATAAGATACAACTCAAGGTCGCTCGCAAGTGCTATTTACAGGTCGCGGGTCATTGAAATTCGACCGGGAGGACCACGGGATCCTACGGAATGGTGAGATACTAGGACATAGGCCTGACATTGAAGGTGTCAAAATATAGTTGCTAGACTTTGAGTCGAGCAACCCTCGATTGGTCGAAGGTCCCTCTTTGACTGGTTGAGGAAGCAACGAAAAAAATTCACTTTTTGCATTTTGAACTTAGACTAGTCAAAAATTTCTTAGACTGGTCGAGCCACAACCTAGACTAGTCGAACTGGCATCGACAGCCTCCATAGTACCCCATTCTCGGCTCTCGCCACCTATGTGCCAGATTTCGATCCTGGGATCCTATAAGGAGGATTTTTTATATGAATTGTTTTTGTAAAGGAGCATAACCACAAGCATAACCAAGTTAAAAAACAACATCACCACATATCCATTATAATAAAAAATTTAGGTACAATGCAGAAGAGAAATATACAGTTATAATGAAACTCCAAAAAGATTGCCGCACACTCCCGCCTCAGCGCTATTGAATCTTAGCATCACCTGCACGCAACGGTCATGCATAAGCTTACAACGAAGCTTAAAGGGTGTGTCCGTGTGTGCGCAATGCATGAACCAAGCATACGAAATCAGAGTAAGCGAAAATACTGGCAAGTCCATGAATGCTATCAGCCATACCAAGGCTATGCAATGCAAGGCCTATGTAGCCAAATGTCATATGTAAGATACAACACAAGCATGCCAGTCCTCATCGAGTCCACATGTCAATACAGCTCATCTTTAGAACATTACCGAGGTCTAGTACACTCCACATTGATTGCCGCCTCCCTATCCTTACAATGAGTGAATGGAAAAGACCTCACTACCCTTCTGTCTAGTAGTCTGCCAATACCTACCCGGCTCATTGATAGCGGACCTATTTACGAGCTGGTCAGACTTTGCCTAGCTTATATCGCCCTTACTCAGGCGGATAAGGCCATACCCCATTCACAACCGACTATGACACAGTGGGAGACGTGACTTACTGGTATTCGGCACTCGTGCACTCATGAAACACTCGGTCTAGACGTTGGAGCATCTCCTGGTACCAAAAGGGTTCTGGGACTTTCACCCAGGACATCCTAAGCGCCCACAGTGCTAGAACTAAATATTTCTGGTGTCCAATCTGACCATCCATGATATGCTTGTGGAGGCTACCGCCCTGATATCGCTAGGGCGCCAAGTGATCATGTCACACAAAATGTGAGATGCTTGAGTCATACCATCCAGTCATGCATCAAACCTATTTATACCATGCGATCATGTGGGGCAACTTCTTCTCAGAAGGAGTCCCCTAAATAACTCAACCCAATGACAAATGCTATGATCAATCATTCCTTACAACAGGCATACAAATGATGCGTATGTGCATGTGTCATGATGTAATACTAAGAATGTTCTTAGTGTGTCCTACTAGACTAAGTACACTAGCATGATTATTAGATATAAACAATAATCAACCCAAATACATGATGGAGTCCATAAAGGGATGACGGATCTAGCCCAAACATCCAGATAAGCTCTAAACAGTGAATATACCAAACTTGATACCATATATTCTTCCATCTACGGCAAGGGGTGATGATGTACTCTTAATGGATGGCCTAGGTATCATACTTACACCAAGAATGGGCCTCAGGGTGAGGCTAAAGCTATACAACAAGGTGAGTTGAGAGGGTGAAACTATGTACAACAAGTGAGCTTCCTCACCTTCTCTTATCATACAATAAACTGGGCCTTCTTATGAGGCCCGATCTGTACACAAGGTGGGCTCCAAGGTTTGGATAATCCTACAAGGTATGGTGGAAAGCACCATCATCAATAGGGGCCCAATGATTTGGGTTAGCCCAATGGGTATCTCTAACATCGATGGGGACTCGACGTTTTGAGTTAGCCCTATAAAGTAAGAGTGGAAATGGGCTTAATAATGAGCCCTAGGGAGGTTTACAATGGTGGACATTTAACCACCATTGTCTCCTAGTGTGCGGATGCACATCACTCACACATGATGGGCCTCACAAGGCAACCCCTTATTGGGTGTATAACATATAAATCATGGTGGGCCTCTCAGGATAGCCCACGACCCTATAATGGATGAACAGTGTGTATACAACACACACATCATGGTGGCCTCACAAAGCAGCTCATGGTTAGGCATATAACCTGTAAATCGGGGTGGGCCTCTCAAGGCAATGGGATCCACGGTCCTAAAATGAATGGACAGGGTGTGTAACACATACATCAAGGTGGGTGTGTGTGTGTGGGGAGGGGGGGGGGGGGGGGGGCACAAGGCACTAATGGGCTCCACACATGCTGTACAACATGGATATAAAATACATACAACAAGTGGGCTACTTGGTGAATGGCCAGCCCACTAGTGGCTGGGCCTGTTGGGGCGTCCTACTGATGAAGGACCTGGATAAAACACATACATGGTGGGTCTACACATCACAATGGGCCTCGCACATGCAGATGGGCCCCACTAGATAAATAGTGTGGTTATAATACATACAACAGGGTGGGCTTGCTGCTGGATGGTGTTGAGGGTCAAATATTGCATATTACACCCTAGTTATCACTTGGTTTTATGAACATGATAATGCTTAACATTGTATTTTAATCATATTTGTGTTGCAAGGTAAATTTAGGAGCTTGGACTGAAAAGGGTAATAAAAGCATAGATTTGATGCTCAAGAATCACCAAAGCAAGGGACAGATCTTAGGAGACAGAGATTGAAGAATTCACACACCAAAGATCCGAGGAAACCAAGTGATTGAAGATAAGGAAGCCTGAAAATCGTCCTGAATGCAAGATCACAGGGTTCCCATCATCCGTTTGGTACAAAACTTTATATCTAGCCTGAGGATCATAAAGTAACCGTACACATAAAATTTTAACCCTCTGATCTTTGTGGAAGTGGTCCAATGGAAAGATTAGCGATAACATCATTGATTTGGGACCTACCTAATCTTTGGATATGGTTCAGATTTGGGATTAGCCCATATATGAGACAGAAGAAATGAATGGACGATGTAAATGTTTCAAAAACATCATGATGGACCCCATATTCATGGGTGCGTGTGCACAGAAGGTGCACAGCCGTGGTGCACCAAACCAAAAATTCTAGTCAAAGTCGGTTTGACCCAACAAGAGAGATTTTCTCTCTCCTCTCTCACTAGTGTCCGCTATGATGGGTTGTGGCCCACCATCATCATTTGATTAGATGATTTGAGCCATCCATTCGAACCGGATGGTGGGGCCGACCAAACCCACGGCGTCCATACGCAGCCACGCATGCACACACAAGAAAATTAAGTTCAAATGCAGGATGGAAAACAGGAAAGAAAACTCCCATGGGCCACACTGAATCTGAGATGTATCACGTCATCTCCAACCAGAATTCTGCCACAAATCCACTGGATGGAGCTGATTCTTCAAACACCCTAGCAAATGGGCCCCACTGGTTACACAAATCTGGCTTTACGAATGCATTATGCATGGACGTGAGTCCGGATGCCGCTCGACCTTTTTAGGCAGTTGTGTGACCATAGCTGTGATCAGACCGATGATCTGGACCGTCCACAAGCTGCAAAAGGGGGTCCTGACCCCATCCATGAAGACAACATAATTTGGGACGATCAGTCGTCCCAAAACTCATTCCAACGCAATAAGCTGCAAACGTTTCGCATTGTGCGATAAGTGTTGCGTAAAGAGCCTTCGCAGGCAGCTTCTAAAAATGCCCAGCCGATTGACTCCCAATGCCTATAAAGAGAGGCAGCAAGGAACGTGAGAGGGATCAGATGTGGGGACATGAGAAAAGAAGAAAGAGAGAAAGAGCAGCGTGGACGTGGGGACGACTTCTGAGTTTTTTTCTTTCTCCTTGATTGTTTCCTTTTTGCTTTCCTTTAAAGTTATTTAGTTAATCATATCTATGATTGGCTAAACCTCTTAGCTAGGGCTAAGAGGTGAAGCTTGTAACATGATTGGATCTTTTCTATGGCTTTGATTCATGTTAAGTTCAACTATCCTTGATTTTAGTTTGATTATAAGAAATACTCATTAGTTTTTAATAGTTTGTTGTGACTTAAATTATAATAGATATGTGGTAGCTTTGAGTATGTTCTTTTCATTATAGGGATTGTAAACTTGGGAACCCTGTTGTTCACCATTGTCTCATGGACATGGTTGGATGACGGAATCCTTCCCAACGTTTATAATTCTCTTAGATTGGTTGTGGATTTGTACATTCTGTTGTTCACCATTGTCTCATGGGCATGGTTTAGTGATGGAGTCATTTCTAGTTCTCTTCCCTATCATTCATTGAAAACTAAATCAAAGGAAGTTCAGATTTTATTTTTAATGAGATATCTTCCAATTGGATGAAGATGGGACTTTGATTCCAATTGCGTTCATGAATCAAGTAATGATCGCCCTGATCTCTACAAGTGGATTCTTGGAAACCCGAGTTTCCCACCTTTGAATTTGACAAGTTTTAGTTTAATAATTCACAATTATTATCCCACATTCTCCTAATTTAGATTACATCTTCTTCTAGTTCTAGTTCTGGTTACTTTTAGAATACGTACAAGGTTTAGTCCCTGTGGATTCGACCTCAGTGTCACGCCCCAAACTTGGAAACCAGGCTCACAAAATTCCCGATCGCCGAATCCGGCGCCGACAGTCTTCGTAGAACCCCATTCTCGGCTCCCAGCGCCCATTCGCCAGGTTCCGACCGGGGATGCTACGAGGAGGATTTTCAACATCAGTTTGATTCATAGTAAGCATAACCAAAGGCATAACCCACAAACAACAACCAAAAACTCCATTACATTTCCACTATGATAAAAAACTTTACAAGTACAATGAGCATAAAGGGAAATACAATGAAGATGAACAAAAACTCCAAAATGATCTGCCACGCGCCCAAGCCTCAGCGCTGCTGTGATCCAACGTCACCTGCACGCAATAGTCGTGCATAAGATTATAAAAAGCTTAGAGGGTGGTGAAAGTGTGCTAAGGAGGTAATGCAGTATCAGAGTAATGCGGAACATGCTGATGAAAGCCAAGAATACCATAGCCGTACCAAGGCCATGCGGTGCAAAACATGAATGATGTCGGCCATACCAAGGCCATGCAATGTGAAATGCAACTCAAGCATGCAAACCCTCATCTAAGTCCACATGTCAATACGGCTCAAATCTGGAATATCACCGGGGTCTAGTACACTCTAAGCCAGATTGCCGCCCCATTGCGCGCAATAAGGTGAGTGAAAAAGACCTCACTATCCGCTTGCCAATATTGAGCTCGGCTCATCAATAGCGGACCCATTCCTCGAGCTGGTCAGACTCAGCCTAGCTTTGCCCCATCCTCTTGGGAAGGTAAGGCCACACTCCCTTCCAACCGACCACGACACAGTGGAAAGTGCAACCGTCTGGTAATCGGCGCTCAGCGCTCATGCACCCACTCGGTCTAGACGTTGGTGCAACTTCTTGGTACCATAAGGGCTTAGGGACTTTCACCCAGAGATATTTATAACACCCCATGTAGAACAATATTTTCGGTATCCAATCCTGCCAACCACGATACGTTTGTGGAGGCTACGGCCCTGATGTCGCTAGGGCGTACAGTAATCATATCACACAATGCGAATGCATGAATCACACTATCCATTCATACAGCAATCCTGCGCGTATCGTGTGCTTATGTAGGGCAACACACCCTGTACGGGAGCCCCTAAACAATCTGCCCGAAGGCATATGCTATGATCAGTCATTTCTCATATCAAGCATACGTGTGATGCATATGATCATGAATCATGGAACTAAACATGTTATATGGGATGGATGATGTTCATAATGAAGATGGGCCTAGACGGCCTACACATTTGACGTACGAGCCTAACAATGGGCCCTCGGGAAAGGCATAATGCCGACATTTAACCAACACTATACTTGCAATGTGGACGTCAAACCAACATTGCTCCCAAGGCACGATTGTCATAAATATCATTACATAAATTATGTTGGGATCACACATTGCAATGGACCTTAGGTACATCCCATTGGGCCTTAAATACATCAAATGGGCCATATCATATGGGCCTTATATTCATCAAGTGGGCCACATCATTGGGCTGCACCAATGGGCCTTATGTGCATTGCAATGGGCCATAAGCCGTGGGCCTTAAAATGTATCAAATGAACCTAATCTTATGGGCTTTATGTGTATCAAATGGGCCTCGCCGATTGGGCCCCATATGTACATCAAATGGGCCTCAACCCATAGCCCCAATACATCTTAATGGGCCTTAACCCATGGGCCCCTAATACAACAAATGGGCCTCGACCCATGGGCCTTACATATAAATCAAAGTGGGCCTCAACCATGGGCCACAAGTAAACTGAGATGGGCCTCCTACCACCAGCATATTATATATAATATAATATATAATATATATATAGTACATACAATATTATATGTAATATAATATTATATATATATATATATATATAAATATATATACACACACGCACACACCCACACACGTACGCACAAGATCACACCCACCGTCCAGGACGGTGGGGTTAACATACAAACATCACAGTGGGCTCACCGTCCAGGCGGATGGTGGAAATAAAACTCATACGTCACTGTGGGCTCCATGTGGGGCCCACCATAATGTTTATACTCCATCTAATCCATTGATAAGATCAAGTAGATCTAGATGAAGGGTGAAAACAAATTTCACCCTGATCCAAAACTTCTGTGGACCCAAAAAAAGGTTTCAAGGGTAGAGTTCAATTTACACTGTTTCCTATGGCGTGGGCCACCTGAGTCTTGGATTGACCTGAAATTTGGAGGGTGGTCCACTGCCCTTAGGGCCCACCATATGAACGGATTGGATGACAAATAAACATCAAGGTGGGGCCCATGGCTACAGCCGTGGTGGCTGTCCATCCGCCCAGTCCGCCCGTGAGCTGGTGCACAGGCAGCGCCTGCTGCTCTTCTGACACAGCAGTGTTGGCTGCTGTGTAGGAATTTTTTTTATTTCTATTTTTTCTTGGTTTTCACTAGTGGGGTCCACATCTAGACAATCCACTCCGTCCAATGGCCCTCCATGGCTCTAGACAAGCAAAACAAGCCCAATATTGGGTATATTTCGTCGTATAAAAGCATTAGGGAAGGTTTCAATGGTGAAAACCACCATTTGCTATGGTATGGCCCACCAGGACCTCGGGTTGACACCATTTTTCGGTTCAACGCCTAAAATGAGGTTGGGGACGGAATGGACGGCGTGGATTGAATACATACATCAAGGTGGGGCCAAAATAAGTGAGTCTCCCCCATTGGCTTGGAACCAAGCTAACATTTGTGTTTTCCAATCAAACGTCCAGCGTCCCTAGACGCTGGACGGTCTGGCTGTGCAAAGGTGATCCTGCTCTGGTGGGCCACCACTGATAGATGGTGTGGGTACTACACACATGAAGTGGGTCCCTCTTATAAATGGCCTAGACAAAATAGATACTTCATGGTGGGGTCCATTCAAGTGGGCCACACAATCATATCATGATAAAAAAAAGAAAAGAAAAAGAGAGGGAGATAGAGAGTGGGACACGCATGATGGAGGGACCTCGGCACTATGGGCCCTCCCTTGCACTAAATCATACATCAAGTGGGTCCCATTACATGTGTGTCCATGAAATCAAAATCCAACGGTGGAGATCCGTTCTCCACTAAAATATACGGTCTAGATGACCCTAAGTATGCAAGAAAAATAAACATCATGATGGGGTCCATGGAGAATGGCCCCATCATGGAATGATCATGATGATCCAAGTGGGCCATCGACCACATCTTAGGGTCCAAAGTGAGATCCAAACCATTGATCGGTTGGCCTCACTTGGCCCATCTTAAAAACATTAAAAACTACCCTATCAAAGCACCCACCGCTTGATCTTCTTGCTCTCTTGGCTTCCTTAGCTCCTTGTGCTTCTCTTTGATGGAGGAAGATGAGAAATGGATGGCTAGGATGAGAGATCTAGGGATGGAAAGTTGGGCCAAACTTGAAGCTTGGAAGAGTTGGAGAGCTCATACGTATGAAATTTTTTTCTTGCTTTGGAGAGTTTGAAAATGAGAGAGAGACTTGTAAAGGGAGAGAGAGAGAGGGAGTGATGGGTGATGGATGTGGTGGTGATGGGTGTAAGAGCCCCTTTTTGACTTTTGTGGCAAAAGTTGTAAGAGAAGGTATGAGCTTGTAAGATCTTTTTGACTTTTGGAGCTTGCTTGGGAAAGGGTGAAAGGTGATGTGTACTTGACATGATGGGATTGATGGATTGATTGATTGATGTGACATCTTATAGAGATTCTATCAGAATTCGCACGCGCGGCGTTTCCTCGCACTGAACGCTGGCCCACATCTCTTGACCACGGTATCGCTGTGGCGCGCGAGTTGCGACATCGGAACCGCGGCGACGACGCGGTCGCTAAGGTACAAGTCCTGGGTTGAGTCGACTTGGGTTGACGGCAAGAGAATCAGGGTCGCACGCAAATACCAGTTAAGGGTCGAAGGTTATCGAAATTCTACCGGAAAGACCGCGGAAGTCTAAGGAGCGGTACGGTCTAGGATACGGGGCTTACAGCTCTTCCCTCCTAATAAAAATTTTATTCTCGAAATTTACATAATCATCGCAACTAAGCAGAACTCATAAGGAAGAAGAAACATACTCATCATCATATAACATCGGAGATGACATATAACATACAACACAATCAATCATAAAAAAGATGGGGATAACGCTCTCAAATCTCAGTCTCGCGCTCCTAAGAAGCCTCCTCAACAGAATGGTGACCCCACTGAACCTTCACCAATAGAATGACCTTGGTTCGGAGGACCTGCTCCTTCCGATCAAGGATAGGAGTGGCTGCTCAATATAGGAAGCGTCCTCACGAACCTCTAATGGCTGCCAATCGATAACAGGAACAATGTCTGACCCACACTTCCTCAACATGGAGACATGAAAAATGTTGTGGACGCCAGACAACTGAGGTGGCAAGGCAAGTTGATAGGCCACGACGCCAACGCGCCCAGTGATCTCAAAAGGTCCTATGAATCTCGGGGCAAGCTTGCCCTTCGCTCCAAATCGAACTATGCCCTTCATGGGCGAGACCTTGAGATACACATGGTCCCCTGCATCAAATTCTAAGGGACAACGCCGACGATCAGCAAAACTCTTCTGCCGGCTCTGAGCTGTGCACATCCTCTGCCTGATGATATCAATAACCTCTGACGTCTCCTACACAAGCTCGGGACCTAGGAGACGACGCTCTCCAACCACGGTCCAACAACTCAGTGATCTGCATGGTCTACCATATACTGCCTCAAAAGGAGCCATGCCGATGGTCGCCTGATAGCTGTTATTATATGCAAACTCAGCCAATCGCAGATGCTCATCTCAGCTACCCCCGAAATCAATCGCGCAGGCCCAAAGCATATCCTCAAGGATCTGGTTGACCCTCTCGGTCTGGCCATCGGTCTGCGGATGGTACGCGATGCTGAGCTGCAATTCAGAACCCATCGCTCTCTTGAAGCTCCCCCAAAACTAAGATGTGAACCTCGGGTCTCGGTTAGAAAAGATCGAGACTGGAACGCCAAACAGTCTCACAATATCCTCGATGAATAATCTCGCAAGCCAGTCTAAAGGCCAAGTCGCACGTATCGCAATAAAATATGCCGATTTCGTCACATGATCAACAATAACCCAGATGGCGTCATGACCGCACTGAGTCCTCGGCAAGCCCACAATGAAATCTATCGACACGTGCTCCCACTTCCACATCGAGACACTCAACGGCTGCAATAGACCAGGGGGTCTCTGATGATCGGCCTTGACACGCTGGCACGTGTCACACCCGTCCACAAAACTGGCGATCTAGCGCTTCATCCTCGCCCAAAAATACTGTCGTCTCATATCGTGGTACATCTTTGTCGAGCCAGGGTGGATAGAAAATCGCGATCGATGTGCCTCGGTCATAAGATCTCTACGTAGCTCAGGAATATCCGGGACACATAATCGGCCTCTGAAGCGAAGTCCACCATTTGAACCAATCTGCCAATCTGCCTAACTCTCAGATGCTGCCTCTGCTCGGTAATCCTGTAATGACTCGTCTGCCTGCTGGGCCTCGATCACCCTTGCGACAAGAGAGGGTTGAATCGACAGGCTCGATAACTGCACAATAGAAGACTGCAAGCCAAACTCAAAGTCGTACTCTGCTATATCCTTGAGCATCCGCTACTCCTGAATAATCATATGTGCCACCAGGCTGCGTGGCTGACGGCTAAGGGCATCTGCCACCACATTCGCCTTACCCGGGTGGTACTGGAGATCGAAATCATAGTCCTTCAGGAGCTTCATCCAGCGTCTCTGCCTCATGTTCAACTCAAACTACGAGAAGAGGTACTTCAAGCTCTTATGGTCAGAAAAGAGATCTAACCTAACCCCATAGAGATAGTGTCTCCACACTTTCAGGGCGAAGACAACTACAGCTAACTCTAAATCATGCATAGGGTAGTTCAGCTCATGGACCTTGAGCTGGCGAGACGCGAAGGCCATTGGTCTCCCGTGCTGCATCAGGACAGCACCCAAACTAATATGCGAGGCATCAGTAAATACAATAAATCCGTCACTCCCAGAGGGAAAAGTGAGGACAGGAGCGGACGTGAGGCGGTCTTTCAACTCCATAAATGCTCACTCGTAGGCATCACTCCAAATAAACTCCGCGCCTTTCCGAGTCAACCTGGTTAACGGGGCTGCAATACGAGAGAAGCCCTCAATGAAACGCCGGTAGTAGCCCACTAAATTAAGGAAACTGCGGATCTCGGACGTAGTCGTGGGCTGGCCCCACTGACACACTGCCTCAACATTTAAGGGGTCCACTGCGACACCCTCCCTCGTCACCACGTGACCGAGGAACTTCACCTCCTCCTGCCAAAACTCGCACTTCTCCAGCTTTGTATACAACTGGTGTGCACGGAGGGTCTGCAACGTAACCTCCAATGCTGCTCATGCTCCTCACGGGTCCTCAAATAGATCAGAATGTCGTTGATGAAGACTACAACAAACTGATCGAGATACGGACGGAAGACCTCGTTCATCAACTGCATGAACACTGCTGGCGCATTGGTCAGTCCGAAGGACATGACCTGAAACTCGAAGTGACTATAACGCGTCCTGAATGCTGTCTTCGGAATATCCTCCTCTCGGACTCGAATCTGATGATAACCGGAACGTAAGTCAATCTTTGAAAAGAACTGTGCACCCTGCAGCTGATCGAACAAATCATCAATCCTTATGAGCGGGTACTTATTCTTGATTGTAACCTTGTTGAGCTCGCGGTAATCTACACAGAGCCTCAACGAGCCATCCTTCTTCTTCACAAAGAGTATCAACACTCCCCATGGTGAACTGCTTAGACGGATAAAGCCCAACTCACGTAACTCGTCCAACTGCTTCTGCAGTTCCCGTAACTCCAATGGTGCCATACGATATGGGGCCTTTGAAATAGGCGCAATACCGGGCACGAGATCAATCTGAAAGTCGGTAAGTCAGCGAGGCGGTAATCCCGGAATCTCCTGAAACACATCGAGAAAATCGTAAACCACAGGCAACTGGTCGATGCTCACCGCTTTGGGCTCCTCTATGGCATAAGAATCAAACAAGACAATGGCTCTCCTCTGGGCTCAGCAATGAACTGGAACTACGACAAGCCAGGTATACAAAACGTTACTGTCCTCGCGGAACAATCCAATATGGCGTGGTACTCAGCAAGCTAATCCATACCCAGGATGACGTTGAACTCGGACATCAACAATGCAAACAGATCGGCAGGCAAAAAGATATCCCCAACCAAACGGGGCAAGACGAGCAAAATTGGCCCAACACTGCAGTCTTCCCCAAGGGAGTCGATACTGTCAACCCCTCACGAGCAGACTTCAATGGCAAACCAGTCGATCGACAAAAACTCTCGGCCACAAAAGAATGAGATGCACCAGAATCAAACAACACATGTGCAATGCATGCAGATACTGGAAGTATACCCTCAATGACTCCTCCAGATGATTGAGGATCCTGCTGGGCAGCATATAATCGAGCCTGAGCCGGCTGGGGAGGTGCCTGTCCCCTCTGAGCATGCTGCTGCTGCTGGGGTCGCTGAGGCGGTCGAAATTGCTACCTCTGTTGCTGCGGCCTCGGAGGTTGGTGCTGATGCTGCTGCTGAGGTGGCCTCGGTGGTGGAGGCTGCTGCTGTGGGGGTCTCTGCTGAAGTTGTGGGGGTCTCTGCTGCTGCTGCGGTAGTGGGGGCAGCTGTGGACCTCTCTGCTGCTGCTGTTGGGGGCGAGGACACTCCCACATACGGTGTCCTGCCGCATCGCACCTAAAACAAGTGCCGGTGAACTGTCTCGGAGGTGGTGCTGAAGGTGTTGCTGGCGCTCGGAAGGCTGGACGACCTGTGCGCCTCTACTGTGGTCGACCCTGTTGGGTATCACTGGAAGGAGCCTGCCTCTTCCGGTCTCTCCTCTAACCGTGATCAGACTGAGAACCGTCCCACTCAGCCTCAAAAATCTGGGCCTTCCTTACCACTCACTCGAAAGTCGGGAGCTCATGCCCAATAACACGGCCTCGAAGACCGTAACACAAGCCGCCCTCAAATAAGCGGGCTCTCCGCTCCTCATCATCCACTAAGTATGGTGCAAATCTGGACAGTGCTACAAAATGAGTGGCATAATGAGCCACTGTCATATCGCCCTGCACCAAGGCCTCAAATTCCAATGCTCGCTGTCGTCGGATGTGATCAGGAAAATACTGTCGGTCAAACCGATCCACAAAGTCCTCCCAAGTCCATACAAAATCAGCGCCTGCTGCTCGGGAGACTGACGCCCACCAGTGCTCAGCCTTACCATGGAGGAGAAATACGGCTAATCGGACTCGCCGCTCAGTCGTGCATCCCATCATCCCAAATATCTTCTCCACATCGGCGTGCCATCTCTCAGCTACCACCGGGTCTAGCTCACCCTGGAAATGCGGGGGATCGAGTCGTCGGGACTCTTAAAGGAGGGCACTCGCGTGCTCCTGCTCTGCCTGCGCCGGTGAAACAACCGGGTGTCTGCTCTGCCCCTGAAGTGCAGCCATCACAGCCTGCAGCATCTGCTGTAATAGGAAGCACTCACAGATATGGTTGGATCCGCACCGGTCTCTGGTGGAGGAGCAGCACCCTCAGGATGGGCGGCATGAATCTTTGGTAGAGGAGCGGCATCCTCAAGCTGGGCATTAGGAATCTCTGGTGGTGGAGTAGGAATCGTAGGTGGTAGTGCGGGAGCTGCAGGTGGTGGAGCCGGAGTCGATCTAGTCACTCTCCTACGCGGCGGTATGTCCTACAGGAAAGAGCGAAGGCGCCAATCAACTTTGAAAACTCTCGAAGGCACGCTCGTTAAGGGTTGGTAATAAAAGATCGCTAAGCTAACTGAACTTAGGACTTAAATCATTCATAGCAGATATGTAATGTTGTTCTTGGTTATTCCCGAGTTATGCTCTGATACCAACTTCTGTCACGCCCCAAACTTGAAAACCGGGCTGACAAAATTTTTGATCGCCGAATCTGGCGTTGACAGCCTCCGTTGAACCCCATTTTCGACTCCCAGCGCCCATTCGCCGGGTTCCGATCCTGGGATGCTACGAGGAGGATTTTCAACATCAATTAGATTCATAGTAAGCATAACCAAAGGCATAACCCACAAACAACAACAAAAAATTCCATCACATTTCCACTATGATCAAAAACTTTACAAGTACAATGAGCATAAAGGAAAATACAATGAAAATGAACAAAAACTCCAAAATGATCTGCTACGAGCCCAAGCCTCAGCGCTGCTGCGATCTAACGTCACCTGCACGCAACAGTCGTGCATAAGCTTATAGAAAGCTTAGAGGGTGGTGAAAGTGTGTTAAGGAGGTAATGCAGTTATGCAGTATCAGAGTAATGCGGAACATGCTGATGAAAGCCAAGAATACCATAGCCGTACCAAGGCCATGCGGTGCAAAGCATGAATGATGTCGGCCATACTAAGGCCATGCAATGCGAAATGCAACTCAAGCATGCAAACCCTCATCTAAGTCCACATGTCAATACGGCTCAAATGTGAAATATCACCGGGGTCTAGTACACTCTAAGCCAGATTGCCGCCCCATCGCGCGCAATAAGGTGAGTGAAAAAGACCTCACTATCCACCTACCAATATCGGGCTCGACTCGTCAATAGTGGACCCATTCCTCGAGTTGATCAGACTCAACCTAGCTTTGCCCCCTCCTCTCGGGCGGGTAAGGCCACACCCCCTTCCAACCGACCACGACACAGTGGAAAGCGCAACCGTCTGGTAATCGGTGCTCAGCGCTCATGCACCCTCTCAGTCTAGACGTTGGAGCAACCTCTTGGTACCATAAGGGTTTAGGGACTTTTACCCAAGGATATCTATAGCACCCCATGAAGAACAGTATTTCCGGTATCCAATCCTGCCAACCACGATACGTCTGTGGAGGCTACGGCCCTGATGTCGCTAAGGCGTACGGTAACCATATCACACAATACGAATGCATGAATCACACTATCCAGTCATACAGCAATCCTGCGTGTATCGTGCGCTCATGTAGGGCAACACCCCCTGTACGAGAGCCCCTAAACAATCTACCCGAAGGCATATGCTATGATCAGTCGTTTCTCATATTAAGCATACGTATGATGCATATGATCATGAATCATGGAACTAAACATGTTATATGGGATGGATGATGTTTATAATGAGAATGGGCCTAGACGGCCTACACATTTGACATACGAGCCTAACAATGGGCCCTCGAGAAAGGCATAATGCGGACATTTAACCAACACTATACTTGCAATGTGGACGTCAAACCAACATTGCTCCCAAGGCACGACTGTCATAAATATCATTACATAAATTATATTGGGATCACACATTGCAATGGACCTTAGGTACATCCCATTGGGCCTTAAATACATCAAATGGGCCATATCATATGGGCCGTATATTCATCAAGTGGGCCACATCATTGGGTCGCACCAATGGGCCTTATGTGCATTGCAATGGGCCATAACCCGTGGGCCTTAGAATGTATCAAATGAGTCTAATCTTATGGGCCTTATGTGTATCAAATGGGCCTCGCCAATTGGGCCCCATATGTACATCAAATGGGCCTCAACCCATAGCCCCAATACATCTTAATGGGCCTTAACCCATGGGCCCCTAATACATCAAATGGACCTCGACTCATGGGCCTTACATATAAATCAAAGTGGGCCTCAACCATGTGGCACAAGTAAACTAAGATGGGCCTCCTACCACCAGCATATTATATATAATATATAATATATATATAATATATATATATATAGTACATACAATATTATATATAATATAATATTATATATATCTATATATATATATAAATATATACACACACACGCACACACCCACACACGTACGCACAAGATCACACCCACCGTCCAGGACGGTGGGGTTAACATACAAACATCACAGTGGGCTCCACCGTCTAGGCGGACGGTGGAAATAAAACACATACGTCATTGTGTGCTCCATGTGGGGCCCACCATAATGTTTATACTCCATCCAATCCATTGATAAGGTCAAGTAGACCTAGATGAAGGGTGAAAACAAATTTCACCCTGATCCAAAACTTCTGTGGACCCAAAAAAAGGTTTCAAGGGTAGAGTTCAATTCACACTGTTTCCTATGGCGTGGGCCACCTGAGTCTTGGATAGACCTGAAATTTGGAGGGTGGTCCATTGCCCTTAGGGCCCACCATATGAACGGATTGGATGACAAAGAAACATCAAGGTGGGGCCCACAGCTACAGCCGTGGTGGCTGTCCGTCCGCCCAGTCCGCCCGGGCGCTGGTGCGCAGGCAGCGCCTGTTGCTCTTCTGACACAGTAGTGTTGGCTGCTGTGTAGGAATTTTATTATTTTTTTTTATTTTTTCTTGGTTTTCACTGGTGGGGTCCACGTCTAGACAATCCACTCCGTCCAATGGCCCTCCATGGCTCCAGACAAGCAAAACAAGCCCAATATTGGGCATATTTCGTTATATAAAAGCATTAGGGAAGGTTTCAATGGTGAAAACCACCATTTGGTACGGTATGGCCCACCAGGACCTCGGGTTGACACCATTTTTCAGTTCAACGCTTAAAATGAGGTTGGGGACGGAATGGATGGTGTGGATTGAAGACATACATCAAGGTGGGGCCAAAATAAGTGGGCCTCCCCCATTGGCTTGGAACCAAACTAACATTTGTGTTTTCCAATCAAACGTCCAGCGTCCCTAGACGCTGGACGGTCTGGCCGTGCAAAGGTGGGCCTGCTCTGGTGGGCCACCACTGATAGATGGTGTGGGTACTACACACATGAAGTGGGTCCCTCTTATAAACGGCCTAGACAAAATAGATACTTCATGGTGGGGTCCATTCAAGTGGGCCACACAATCATATCATGATAAAAAAAGAACAGAAAAAGAGAGGGAGAGAGGGAGATAGAGAGTGGGACATGCGTGATGGAGGGACCCCGGCACTATGGGCCCTCCCTTGCACTAAATCATACATCAAGTGGGTCCCATTACATGTGTGTCCATGAAATCGAAATCCAACGGTGGAGATCCCTTCTCCACTAAAATAGACGGTCTAGATGACCCTAAGTATGCAAGGAAAATAAACATCATGATGGGGTCCATGGAGATTGGCCCCATCATGGAATGATCATGATGATCTAAGTGGGCCATCGACCACATCTTAGGGTCCAAAGTGAGATCCAAACCATTGATCGGTTGGCCTCACTTGGCCCATCTTAAAAACATTAAAAACTACCCTATCAAAGCACCCACCACTTGATCTTCTTGCTCCCTTGGCTTCCTTAGCTCCTTGTGCTTCTCTTTGATGGAGGAAGATGAGAAATGGATGGCTAGGATGAGAGATCTAGGGATGGAAAGGTGGGCCACACTTGAAGCTTGGAAGAGTTGGAGAGCTCATACGTATGAAATTTTTTTCTTACTTTGGAGAGTTTGAAAATGAGAGAGAGACTTGTAAAGGGAGAGAGAGAGAGGGAGTGATGGGTAATGGATGTGGTGGTGATGGGTGTAAGAGCCCCTTTTTGACTTTTGTGGCAAAAGTTGTAAGAGAAGGTATGGGCTTGTAAGATCTTTTTGACTTTTGGAGCTTGCTTGGGAAAGGGTGAAAGGTGATGTGTACTTGACATGATGGGATTGATGGGTTGATTGATTGATGTGACATCTTGTAGAGATTCTATCAGAATTCACACGCGCGGTGTTTCCTCGCACCGAATGCTGGCCCACATCTCCTGACCACAGTATCGCCTTGGCACGCGAGTCTCGGCATCGGAACCGCGGCGACGACGCAGTCACTAAGGTACAAGTCCTGGGTTAAGTCGACTCGGGTTGACGGCATGAGAATCAGGGTCGCGCGTAAATACCGGTTAAGGGTCGAAGGTTGCCAAAATTTGACCGGAAAGACCGCGAAAGTCTAAGGAGCGGTACGGTCTAGGATACGGGGCTTACATCAGTCTTACCGAGATTATTACTGCATCACGACCATATACTTGGGGTAGTGGACAAGTTTTTGGCACTGTTGCCAGGGATTGACGGTTGCATTTTTCTGGGAATAGCTAGTTTTGGGATTAGTTTAAGATTAGGTCTTTATACTTTCTAATTTTGGGATTAATTTTTTTGTTTAATTTTTTAGAAACTAACCTAATTTTCCTGTTTTGTAGGATCCTGATATAGATCTTCTAAATTGGTAATCTCTTTCTAATTTTTCTATTTTCTAATTAGGGTTTGTTTTCTATTTTTGGAAACTTTCTAATTCTAAGATTTCTTTTGTTAGAAACTAGCTAGTTTTGTTTTGTTTTGTAGGATCTTAATTTAGGAACTTCAAATTTGGTAACTTCTTTCTAATTCTCTTTTTCTAATTCTAGATTTTTATTCCTTTCTTTCTTTTAGGTTTAGAATCTGAATTGAGGGCTGAGAGTGTTTCATGCCCAAGTGGGTTCGTGACAACACTCTACGTCTTTTGAGTGAAGGAGGATTGGTTGAGGGTTTATCTATCCATCACAGGATTAGACACCACTCGAGATCCTTATAGTTAATTGAAGTGATGGTTGCAAATCAATTGGTCAATCAACTGGGAAGACAACCTCAACCTAGGGTTGAGGAAGTCCAAGATGAGAATGAGGTGCATCAAGCACCCCCATCTCGTACTTTGTGAGATTATTTACAACCGGCGGGGTGAGGACGCCCTCATGCATGTTTTTTTCAGAAAATGTGGGACACATGGATATTAAGCCAAGGGTGATCCGACTCCTTCTAAAATTCCATGGACTTGAATCTGAAAGTCCATATTTGCACTTGAAAGAGTTTGATGAGATCATAGCCACTTTATATTTTCCAAACGTGTCTGAGGACACAGTTAGGCGGAAACTCTTTCCCTTTTCTTTGAAAGAGAAAGCTAAAACGTAGTTGCATTCACTACGTCCTAAATCTATTGGCACATGGAATGATATGATAAGGGAGTTCATAAAGAAAAAATTTTCACATCATAAAACGAACACCCTTAGGAAGTTAATTATGAACTTTGCCCAAAAGGAGGATGAAACATTCTTCCAATGTTAGGAAAGGTTCAAGGATCTTGTCAGTTCATGCCCACAACACGGTTTTGAAACATAGCGCATTACACACTTTTTCTATGATGGTCTGACATCTTCCATGCACCAATTGGTTGAGATAATGTGCAATGGGGAATTCATGAATAAATATGTCAATGATGTGTGAGACTACTTGGATAGACTTGCAGAAAACGCACAATCATGGGACACTTACCCAAAATCAAGCACCACTTCTAGGCCCACTCAATCAAAGGAGAGGGGCGGATTATACCTTCTGAAAGAGGATGATGATATCAACAATAAAGTGTCTAATCTGATAAGAAAATTGGAGGCCATGGAATTAAAGAAGGATAAGGTTAAGGAAACTATTTGCGATATTTGTGCTTGCAACGTTCACTTAATTGAAAATTGTCCAACAATACTTGCCTTTCAAGATGTGTTGAATGAGCAATCCAATGCAGTGAGTAATTACTGAAGACCTTTCAATGGACCTACCTCTAATACATAGAATCCCAGTTGGAGAAATCATCCAAATTTTAGTTGGAGGAATGGACAAACTGCTACCTCTCAAGGTTTCTTTAATCAAATTCCAAATCAAGTGAAACCTCAAGAGGACCCGGTTCTAAAACATATGCAAGACTAAGAGCTACTAAATCGAAATTCGACACAAGCATTCAAGGACATCAGATCATCTATTCAAAGGATAGAGTTGCACTTAACAATTGGGGGAAAGGGGATGCTTCCTCCTCGACTTCTCCCCAATCATAACCCGCAATATGAGATAAGTGATCCAAGCTCTTTAAATCAGATGGAGCAAGGTAAATCTATCACTACTCTTAAGAGTGAGAAGACCATTGACAAAACTATTCCGGTTAGGGTTGAAAAGCCTAAGGACCTGGAAGAGGACAACGATGATAAATCTAGCACTGTTCCACAAGAATTGGAACTGGAACTTCAAGACAAGCCGATTGCCCCATTCCCCCAACGGTTGATTGCACCAAAACCACTCTCTAACTCTCAGGACATTCTGAAGGTGTTGAAACAAGTGAAGCTCAATATTCCTCTACTAGATGTGGTTAAACAAATACCTTCATATGCCAAATTTCTGAAAGACTTGTGTATGACCAAAAGACGATAAAATATTCAAAAGAAAATCTTTTTAACTGAGAAAGTGAGTGCCATCCTAAAGCAAGATGTGCCACAAAAATTTAAAGATCATAGTAGCCCAACCATAACTTGTGTAATCGGGAACTATCGAATTGAGCATGTACTCTTGACTTAGGAGCAAGCGTAAATCTGATTCCCTACTCAGTGTACAAACAATTAAGTTTGGGTGAATTAAAACCCACCCTAACCACATTATAACTTGTTGATTGCTCAGTTCATGTACCGAGAGGGATAATTGAGGATGTGTTGGTCCAGGTTGACAGATTCTACTACCTAATAGATTTTATTATCTTGGATACAGAACCCATTAGTAACATGAGCACTCAGATTCCCATCATTCTTGGTCGCCTATTCCTTGCCACTTCAAATGCAATCATTAATTGTAGGAATGGAATCATGAATATGTCTTTTAGGAATATGCCATTGGAGCTAAATATCTTTTTCAATATAGGCAGACGATTAGAGGATGATGACGATTTCCATGACATTAACATGATTGATTCTTTCGTGGAAGATAAAACACCTTTGACCTTGTCCTCTGACCCTTTAGAGACGTGCCTGGCCCACTTCCATAATTTTGATGATGACATGGTTGCCATGCTTGATATTGTGCCGGTACTTGAAGTTAACCAGTGGAGGCTACAATTTAAAGAGTTGACTCAAACTGATGAAGTGCCTCTACCGTCTAACCTTAAGGCAGCGAAGCTTGACCTAAAACTTTTATCCTTTGATTTAAAATATGTGTATTTAGGTCAAGATGAGACATACCTGGTGATGATTTCATCTCACCTTAAGTAAGAACAAGAGAGTATGCTCATATCTACTCTCATTGAGAATAAGGGAGCCCTTGGATGGACGATTGCGGACCTCAAGGGAATTGACCCTTCGATTTGTACTCACCGCATTTATCTTGAGGATAATGCAAAGACCTTTCATCAATCACAATGTAGACTAAATCCAAACATGAAAGAAGTGGTTAAGGCTGAGGTTCTTAAACTATTGGATGTAGGTATTATATACCTAATATCCGATAGTCAATGGGTGAGTCCAACTCAGGTGGTTCCTAAGAAGTCCGGAATCACCATCATAGCCAATGCTGACAATGAACTCGTGCCAACTAGAGTCACTACTGCTTGGAGAATGTGCATTAACTACAGAAAGTTGAATACCATTATGAGGAAAGGCCACTTTCCTTTGTCCTTTATTGATCAAATTTTAGAAAGGTTAGCAGGTCATTCCTATTACTGTTTTCTTGACGGTTATTCGGGCTACAACCAGATAGAGATAACCCTTGAAGATCAGAAAAAGACCACATTTACATGTCCTTATGACACCTTTGCTTACTGAAGGATGCCATTCGAACTATATAATGCCCCTGCCACTTTTCAGCGATGCATGATGAGTATTTTTTTCTGATATAGTGGAGCAATATCTAGAGGTCTTCATGGACGACTTCTCTATATTCGGTCCATCTTTCAACGATTGCTTAAAGAATCTCAAATGTGTGTTAAAAAGATGTGAAGAAAAGAATTTGGTACTCAATTAGGATAAGTGTCATTTCATGGTTCGTAAGGGAATTGTCCTTGGACATATCATCTCGTCCAAAGGAATCAAGGTAGATAAGGAAAAAATGATCTTATCTCTAATCTACCTCCACCTAAGAACATACGAGATGTGCGATCCTTCGTAGGACACGTCAGGTTTTATAAAAGATTCATAAAGGACTTTAGTCTCCTCTCTTGTCCTCTATGTAATCTACTTCAAAAGAATGCACCATACGAGTGGACTGAGCAATGTCAGGAAGCTTTTACTAAGCTTAAGGGCATGTTAACCACTGCACCTATCATGCAGCCACCCGACTAGAGCCTTCCTTTTGAACTTATGTACAACACGTCTGACTATGCTCTTAGGGCGGTTTTAGGTCAAAGAAAAGAAAAGAAGCCCTACGTTATTCATTACGTAAGTAAAACTCTAAATCCTACTTAAGTGAAGTACTCGACTATAGAAAAGGAACTCTTAGCCGTAGTGTTTGCCTTGGACAAATTTAGGTCCTACCTCATCGGATCCAAGATCATCACATGCACAGATCATGCAATACTCAAGTATCTTCTTTCTAAGAATGATGTTAACCCTGCTTGATTAGATGGATCCTCCTACTCCAAGAATTTGATTTGGAAATAAAAGATAAAAATGGAGTAGAGAACGTAGTGGCTGACCATCTTTCCCACCTTGATCTCCTTAATTCCCCTGAGACAAAACATATCAATGACATGTTCTCAGATGAACAACTGTTTAAATTCTCTCATTCACCTTAGTTTGCTGATATTGCTAATTATCTTGCCACAGGCTTCACGCCGACACATTGGACTACGCAAGATAAGAAGAAAATTTTCACCAAGGTGCACAAATTCTTTTGGGATGACCCTTATTTGTTTAAATATTGCCCAAATCAAATCTTACAGAGATGTGTGCCAGACAATGAACACCAAAGTGTTATTTCCTTCTATCACTCACAGGCCTATGGTGGTCACTTTTCTGCTAAAAAGACCACGACCAAAATTCCGCAGTGCGGCTTTTACTGGCCCACTATGTTCAGGGACACTCATGAGTTTTGCAAAGCTTGTGAGCATTGTCATAAATTGGGAGCATTGTCTCATCGAAATATACTGCCCTTGAACCCCATTCTTTTTCTAGAAGCATTTGATTGTTGGGGCATCGATTTTATGGGACCATTCCCACAATCCTTTGGAAATTTATATATTATGCCAGCCCTCGACTATGTCACTAAATAGGTCGAAGTGATTCTGTGCCAGAACAATGACCATCAAACGGTCATTAAATTCTTAAAAGAGAACATCCTTTCTCGATTTGGAACACCTCGAGCCATCATTAGTGATGGAGGCTCACATTTTTGTAATAGGGCATTCACGAATTTAATTAAGAAATATGGTATCTCTCATAAGGTGAGCACTCCATACCACCCACAAATAAGTGGGCATGCTGAGATTTCCAATAGGGAGATTAAACACATTTTGGAGAAGACGGTTAATCCTGATCGTAAGGATTGGTCAATCCAATTGACCGATGCTTTATGGGCTTACCGTACTGCATTTAAATCCCCTATTAGAATGTCTCCCTTTATACTTGTCTATGGGAAAGTTTGCCACTTGCCTATGGAGTTGGAACATAGAGCCTACTGGGCGATCAAAAATTTGAACTTCAATCTGGACAACGCTGGCTCACTACGCAAACTACAATTGAATGAACTCGAAGAAATCCGGAACGATATATATGAGAATTTGAGAATTTACATGGACAAGATGAAAGCATTTTATGACCAACACATTCTTCAAAAATCATTCATGCCAGGTCAAAAGGTCCTTTTGTATAATTCTTGGTTACATCTCTTTCCGGGTAAGCTCCGATCTCGTTGGACCGACCCTTTCATTGTTATCAATGTTTATCCTCATGGGGTTGTTGAGATTCAGAATCCAAACAATGACAATTAGTTTAAAGTAAATGGTCATCGATTAAAGCCATTTATTGAGAAATTTGATTCAAAGGACATGTCCATACCTCTGAATGATCCTATTTATCAGGATTGATCTCCTAGTCTGATAGAGGTTTAATTAGGTTTATTGCTTTCATAGGACTAGGGTAGTTTGCTTTTTGTCATTCGAGGATAGTTGGATTTATGTTGTTAGGGTAGTTTATTTTCATTTGTTCTAGGATAGTTTACTTTTTGTTGGTTCAACTCTTGTGCCGACCCACCTTCACGTTGAGATTCTTTGGAAAAAGTCATACAATTTCCTTATCAGGTACTACCTTTCCATCACTTCTCCTTTATTTTCATTGTCTTATGTGCATTGCATGCTTATATATTTTACATCGAGGACAATGTAGGTTTTAGGTTGGGGATGGGAGATTAAGTTACTACCTAATCAATGTTTTCTCGGTCTTGAGCAAAAATTGTGAAATTTTTTGAATTTTTTTTGAAAATTTTGTGAATTCGAGTGATTTTGAAATATAAGATACTTAATGTTGGTGATTTATGACTCTTGGATTCAGTTACCTATTAGATTTCACAGTTTAGTTCGAATTATTAATCCATGATTAGAAGTTTTAAACATTGATTGAGTCATGATTTCACATGTCACATCTAACTTACACAATAAGGTGTCAATTTGATATTGAATTGTTAATTTGGGGATCATTAAGCATGGAAGGAACCAACCTGAGGAATTTGTCCATCACGTTCAATGAGTATATTAAAAAAAAAAGAATACCTAACTAAAAAATAGTGTCATCGAAAACGACTACCTATTAAAGATCTTTAAAAAGGTTGACATAGCGTGAAGCCATCGATGGAAAAATCAAAAGCTGGAGAAATAAAAAGGCTGAATGGTAAGATAAGTTTTGCTTTAGGTGGGGTTATCCGGAATGCTCCTTTTGATTATCAATGTTATCATGAAAATTGACGATTGGATCATTAATTGTGATAAGTCGAGGTTGCCTTAAGCACCCATGGAACTCAATGTTTAGAATTGTTCTAATCGATGGATTAATGCTTTGAACTTGGCCATGAAGTTTACTGTGCGCTTGAGTTTGGGAAAAGGTAATGGTCAACATTGATGTATCTTATAATCTTAATATTTGGATAGTTTTTCAAAAACCACTTGAGTTTATAAAATTTATCCAGTGGTTCTCGAATTGTTTTTCACATACTTTCTCAGGATTAGCAAAATGCTGGTTAGAGATTGTGTTGAGGGTCAAATATTGCATATTAGACCCCAGTTATCACTTGGTTTTATGAACATGATAATGCTTAACATTCTATTTTAATCATGTTTGTGTTGCAAGGTGAATTTAGGAGCTTGGACTGAAAAGAGTATTAAAAGCATAGATTTGATGCTCAATAATCACCAAAGCAAGGGATGGATCTTAGGAGACCGAGATTGAAGAATTAACATGCCAAAGATCCGAGGAAACTAATTGATTGAAGATAAGGAAGCTTGAAAATCATTCTTAATGCAAGATCATAGGGTTATCATCATCCGTTTGGCACAAAACTTTATATCCGGCCTGAGGATCATAAAGTAACCGTACATGTAAAATTTTAGCCCTCGGATCTTTCTAGAAGTGGTCCAACGGAAAGATCAACCACAAAATCACTGATTTGGGACCCACCTGATCTTTGGATATGCTTTAGATTTGGGATCAGCCCATATATGAGATGGAAGAAATGAATGGATGGTGTAGATGGTTTAAAAACATCATGATGGACCCCACATTCATGGGTGCGTGTGCACAGAAGGTGCATAGCCGCGGTGCATCAGACTAAAAATTCTGGTCAAAGTCGGTTTGACCTAATAAAAGAGATTTTCACTCTCCTCTCTCACCAGCGTCTGCACGAGCGTCTGCTATGATGGGTTGTGGCCCACCATCATCGTTCGATTGGATGATCTGAACCGTCCATTCGAATCGGACAGTGGGGCCGACCAAACCCATGGCGTCTATACACAGCCATGCACG
Source organism: Magnolia sinica (assembly GCF_029962835.1). Classification (NCBI taxonomy): domain Eukaryota; kingdom Viridiplantae; phylum Streptophyta; class Magnoliopsida; order Magnoliales; family Magnoliaceae; genus Magnolia; species Magnolia sinica. Next base: position 49,268,694 of record NC_080573.1, on the reverse strand, counting down.
AACACACAAGAAAATTAAGTTCTAACACAGGATGGACAGCAGGAAAGAAAACTCCCGTGGGCCACATTGAATCTGAGATGTATCATGTCATCTTCAACCAGAATTCTGCCACGAATCCAATGGACGGAGCTGATTCTTCAAACACCATAGCATATGGGCCCCACCGATTATGTAAATCTGGATTTACGGATGCATTACGCATGGACGTGTGTTCGGACATCACCCGGCCTTTTCGGGTTGTTATGTGACCATAGTCGTGATCGGACCGATGATCCAGACCATCCACAAGCTGTAAAAGGGGGTCCCAACCCCATCCATGAAGACAGAACATAGTTTGAGATGATTAGTCATCCCAAAACTTGTTCCAACGCAAGAAGCTGCAAATGTTTCACGTTGTGCGATAGGTGCAGCGTAAAGTGCCTTCGTAGGCAGCTTTTAAAAATGCCCAGCCGACCAACACCCAATGCCTATAAAGAGATGCAGCAAGGAACATGAGAGGCATCAGATGTGGGGACATGAGAAAAGAAGAAAGAGAGAGAGCAACGTGGACATGGGGACGGCTTATGAGTTTTTTTCTTTCTCCTTAATTGTTTCCTTTTTACTTTCCTTCAGAGTTATTTAGTTAATCATGTCTACGATTAGATAAACCTCTTAGCTAGGGCTAAGAGGTGAAGCTTGTTGTGTGATGGGATCTTTTCTATGGCTTTCATTCATGTTAAGCTCAACTATCCTTGATTTTAGTTTGATTATAAGAAATAATTTTAGTTTTTAATAGTTTATTGTGACTTAAATTACAATAGATCTGTGATAGCATTGATTATGTTCTTTTCATTATAGGGATTGTGAACTTGAGAACCCTGTTGTTCACCATTGTCTCATGGACATGGTTGGATGATGGAATCCTTCCTAACGTTCATAATTCTCTTAGATTGGTTGTGGATTGGTACATTCTGTTGTTCACCATTGTCTCATGGGCATGGTTTAGTGATGAAGTCACTTCCAGGTCTCATACCAATCATTCAATGAAAACTAGATCAAAGTTCAGATTTGATTTTTAATGAGATATCTTCCAATTAGATGAAGATGGGACTTTGATTCTAGTTGCGTTCGTGAATCAAGCATAGATCGCCCTGATCTCTATAAGTGGATCCTTGTAAACCCTAGTTTCCCACCTTTTGAATTTTACAAGTTTTAGTTTAATAATTCACCATTATTCTCCTACATTCTCCTAATTTAGATTACATCTTCTTCTAGTTCTGGTTACTTTCAGAATACGTATAAGTTCAGTCCCTGTGGATTCGACCTCGGTCTTACCGAGATTATTACTACATCGTAACCCTATACTTGGGGTAGTGAACAGACAGTCAGTCTAGTAGCGTCCCAACCCCTGTTGGTGTCTAGACAGAGGGACGGCGTGAGCTGGAACACATACATGGTGGGTCTCATTAGATGTGGGCCACCCAGGGAGTGGGCCGGCCATTAGGCCTCCCACCAACATCACAGTGGGCATAAAAGGTTTAAATGGTGGGTGTCATCCCATTATTACCCATGGTCGGCCGGGTGGGCCAGCCTGCTGGACGGTGGCAACAAGGTGGGCCCTGATTGGTGGACGGTTGGATGTCCCCCCTAGATGGACAACATAAATAAAATACATACACCATCAAGGTGGGCCTTCAAACAGGGGAGAGAGAGAGAGAGAGAGAGAGAGAGAGAGAGAGAGAGAGAGAGAGAGAGAGAGATGTGGTGGAAGGGAGCTCCGCCACTATGAGCTCCCTTTGAGCTATAATACATACATCAAGATGGGTCCTAAAACATGTGGGCCTTCAAATAAGAAAATCAAGATGGGGATACCATCCTCACCACAAACTCAAGGTCTAGATGACCTCTTGCAAGATGGACATTAAATAAAACACATGGCGGGGTCCATGGAGAATGATCACATCATGGATTACACACATATCATGGTGGGCCATTGCCCGTACCTTGGGTCCAAAATGGGATCCCTACCGTTAATCGGTAGGCCCCACCTGTCCCGTGAATCACAAACAAATATCTAACCTTTTAAACACCCACCTATAACTCTTTTTCTTGGTTCCTTGAAATCCTTAGCTCCTAAGCTCTCCTTTCAATGGTGGATGATGAAGTTTGGATGGTTGAAAGGTGAGATTTGGGATAAAAAAATGGGTCTGGCACTTGGCTTCTTTTTCTCTCCTTAGGATTTTTCTTATCTTGGTTGCTAGGGAATATGGAGGGAGATGAGATGGAATGAGTGAAAGATGGGAGATGTAAGAAGAGAGGGATGGGTGTGTAAGAGGAATGATATGGAAAGCATGAGTTAAGTTGACTTTTGAGAAAAGAGGGGATGGGTTGCTTGCCTTGTTGGTAAGAGAGGGATGGGCTAGGTAAGGGTCATGATGACTTGTTGATGGGAGAGGTATGGGTAGAGATTCGTCTCTCCCAACCTGGAATCTTCTAAGATACGTTGTGCACGGTGTTTACTTGAATTATACGCAGGCCCACTACTCCTAGCCTGGGTATCGCATTAGTGCGCAAGATGCGGCGTTGGAACTGCAGCGATGATGCGGTCGTGGGGGTATAAGTTTTGAGTCGAGTCGACTCCGATCTTTGGAGTGCGTCTTAAGGTTGTGTGCATTTGCTGTTTATAGGTCGTGGGTCACCGAAATTCGGTGGAGAGGATCACAGGAGTTTGGTGGAATAGTACGGTACTAAGATATGGGCCTTATAACTCTCCCCTCATAATAAAAATTTTATCCTCAAAATTTACACTATGACACAACTAAACAAAGCTCATAACGAAAGGGAAGAGAAATCATAGCATTATATATAATCAGAAACACAATACAAAATACAATCAAACATCGACAAAATGTGGATAACACTCGCGAATCTCACCCTCTCGCTCCCAAGATGCCTCATCTACACTATGATGACCCCACTGAACCTTCACCAAGGGAATGACCTTGGTCCTGAGGACCTGCTCTGTTCGATCAAGGATACGAACTGACTGCTCAATGTAAGAAGCGTCCTCACGAACCTCTAAAGGCTGTCAATCTATCTCGGGAATGATGTCTGACCCACACTTCCGTAACATAGAAACATGAAAAATTTTATGGACGCTTGACAACTGAGGTGGCAAGGCAAGATGATAAGTGTAACACCCCATATTTTCTATACTCGGGTGTTACCCTTAAACCGTAAGAAGTATTTAAGCATGTCGGGATCCAAGACATTATCGTTAGATAATTCACAAAGAGACCACCTTTGTAAACCATGAACAACTCTAGAAAAATTTTATTAGTACAACTCTTATCGAGTCAGGTCTAAGATCATTCTAAGACTCCACCGAAACACAAGACAAATCCTACTCACCAACCACTTTGTAGAGTAAGAAAATATAAAATGAACCTGTAATTTAATATCTACATCATAATGTACACATCTGCCTAGCTATATCACAATCCAACCATTTAACTTAACCAATGCATTTCACATTTGGAACATGTCAAGAAGTCATGTGGACAAATATTCAAAACAAATCTGAGACTGTAACAACTCATACCCTAATCCTAACTTAAAACCTAATAACTAATCTCTTTAAACATTAAACGATTAGATCAGCCCACCTAAAAACATAAATCCATCATCATAAGTGTTTAACCAGACCCTTTAAGTGAATCAATGGTTCAGATTTCTCGAAGGATCATGTGGGTCTCATTTTTGAACCGCCGCATGTGCACAGACCCATGTACACACAAAGTGCATGGAACCAAATTCTGGGTCAAAACTAGCTGACCCGATACACTTCTTGAAATGAGGAATTTCTTCCACGATTCCCGCCCGACATAGGTTTAAACGGAGGGAGTCCGTCTGTGATGAAGTTAGCCCACCGTGATCACCCATTTGGATGATCCGAACCGTCCATCATGGATCTGGGAACATTTTGACCATAACCCAACTCTCCCACAAGTGGACGCTCGTGTACACGTACACGATCTCTTGCTCAAATCGGGTTGGTGCCGTTACTTTTCCAAAAATGGAAAACTCCGTTTCTTCTCCTGTTTACCAGGCTGGCAACCCTAGCTTCTTGCAACCTCGGCCGTTAGATGAACAACATCCAAACCATTTGTTTTAGGGTATTTACATTGCTGACATTTGAATCTTTCCGCCACCGCTGCAAAGGGGATCAAACCTAAGCTAAAACACTAACCGTCATCCATTCGGTGGGTCCCCCAGTGATAATAGGACCCATCGACACCATCCAAATGCCTTGGATCACAAGATCACTCCTTCAACTCAATTCTGCCATTAGTGGGGTTGTCATCTTCCCCGATCCGACTGGCAATAACGGATCTTGATGTGACGATCCTTTCTCAAATCCAAGCCATCCATCTCGTGGCCCACCCTCTTTAATACCCACCCCGAACTGAGATTAGGCCCGTGCACACGATCTGTGATTTCTCTCGGCTAACTGTGTTAACCGCACGCTAATCCTCATGATTAGCTGGAGATGTTTCCAGAAACGGAATGACTATAAAAGGCTGGGATTTAGGGCGAATTCCAAGATAAGAAAGAGAAAAGGAATAGAAAGAGAAAGATTGTGAGAGTGAGTGAGCAGGTTGCTGGTTCGATAGCAACTCGACTCAGCTGAGTCGTTCAGTTCTGAGAAGAGCCGAGAGGGAGAAGTAAGATTGAGAGAGAAGGAGATGGAATAGAGAGAAAAGAGAGGTGATAGCAAGAGAGGAAACAGTGGAGCCTGAGCAGTTGCTGGAACCCGTTTTCAGCAGCTATTTCAGCTCGTTTGGTGTCAGCCGAGTCGCTCTCCGAATCAACGTCTAGCTGTAGCATTTGCTGGTGTTGTCAGTCATCCTGAGCCTTCCATCAGCAGCTGAGGATTGTCCCGAAGCAGGTAACCTTCAACGCTCCTTCCTCTTTTGCTGATGAACATCTCTGTTTGGGCTGACTACACCTACCATCACCTCAACTCAGTTACGAGTTGAGTGACTTAGGCCCATTCCAGCACTATTCCAATGTGCAAAAACCCGATCTGCCTCCATGGCAGTGGCCAATTTTCCTCCTAGAACTGGGACCGACACTGAGAGTCGTGCTCTAGGTTGCCAGTTGCAGAGGGTTGCAATGCCGTTTGCATGGTAGCTCGACCGAGTCAGCGACTCAAGAACTGGTTAGGTAAATGGATCCCAACTCAGTTGGGACTGGGGATCAGATCGCCTGGTTAAACCTAGTTAGCGGCAACCAAAGCTCGCCTGATTTAGGGCTGACCCAACCGTTTTTCCCAACCGAGCCAGCTCAATGTTCAATAGCGGACTGACTCGACCAGTTTACCTAACTGCGTCGACCCGGTTCTCATTAATAGGCCTCCAATCATCTGTATATGATGTGAGCAACGTTAGATTTAATTAAATCATAAATCAGGCCTGGTAGTGGACTAGACTCTTGAGACTACTCAACTCATTGCGGATTAAAAGTCCCGACTGAGTCAACCCAGCCCTGACTCACAAGTGTTTATGGCAAATTCCTCCAGGTAGAATTAGCAACTATTTTACCTTAGAAGGCACTCCTACTTGCAATCTGTTCAATCAAGTAAGCAAAGGTCTAAGTTTATATAACTAGTAGATTGTTGGAATTAGAAGATTAATTATACATTTACTGGGAATGTTAGGATCCTTGCATCCACATCTCATGACAAGAGGGATTTCCAATCTAGGTGAGGGATATCCCCCATAGCTTCTTCATTGCATTGAATTCTAAGATAGTGTTAAGCTTGGAATTGTAGAAATATTAATTGTGCATGTGTTAATCTTGCTTCCTTTGAATCAATTTCACTAACCATGTGAAAATATCCATATCTTATTGTTCTTGTAGAAATTCACATATACTCTTGGTCCCATATCTAGACTTGCTTAGTCATATGTACATTTCATTAAATATGTTAAGAAGTAGTAAATCTTACTTTTATCTAAATGGTAAATTCACTCCATAATTCATTTCATATGCTAGAACCATTTTTGATTTGAAGCTAATGTGCATCATCAAGTCTTGAACTAGTACGCTATTCCTTTCATTCTTAATTGGTAATGTTGACAATGAGTTAATATGCAAATGTCTAATTACTTGATTTCTATGTGTGACAAATGTGTGATTAGGACTTGGTATTGTACTTTCCAAGTCAAGTTAATAATAGTCCAGCTTGGAGTTACATTCTACCAAATAACGACATATGACTGGATGTTCCCATCTATTCTCAAAGTTGTAGGTTGAGGCTTAAGTGTGGAATGCCACCTTTGGTGGGATGTTGTGAGAACTTGATATGATATACTACATTTATGGGTCTCAGTTGAACCTTGATCATGTCTGTGAGAATAATCTTGTAAATGCTATTGAATGTACGTAAGTATCATGATGCATGACATTCATGCACGACATATGAGTTTTTTCGAGTACTTAATGTAAGCCACATTCTGCTCGATTTACTGTTAGATCAGTTAAATGACCAGAGTTGTGCATTTGAGTCACTTTGGGAGCTCTTATATTACATGAGGCTATTCTGGGATCAGACACTCCTCGGGTGTACCCCGTGTATTATTCTAGGAGTCAGGTCATCCTTAGGCGCACTCACCTTCATGGCCTTTTCCAGGTGGTTTATCTACCTCGGGCGGTCTTTTATGTTGACAGCTGGATGTGCATAACCAGATCTTTGACTTGAACATACATTCATACATTCATGCAAATGCATATTTAGTTGTATTGTCCTATGAGTCAAATATGAATTGTTAACCTATTTTGGAATGATGTGTTATGGTTAAATCTATGAGGGAAATTTCCACTGAATTTTCACTCACCCAATCGTGCGGTTGCACCAAATAGACACAAGTATGACAGAGGAAGACGGCGCCGATGGCGATACCCCTAGTGTAGCTGATGAGGAGTATAGAGAGGAAGAATAGTATGCTGACCTGGTTGAGCCGATAGAGCTCCACTGATGATATAGGAATTATCTACTTTTATGCTTTTAGACATTATCTAGTTTTGTTTGCTTTAAGATTTGTAATTAAAAATCCCCTGCTGTGGGATCTTGCTTTACTCCTTCACTTTTATTCACGTATGTTGAATTCTTTTGGTTTATTTATACTATGGATATACCTTGTTGCTATGAATTGTGTTGGCAGTTAGTTGAATGGTAGTTTTATTTTATGACGTAACCCTCGGGTTCTCGTACTCGAGCGACCATCCTCAAGTTATGAGAATCAGGGTGTTATAATAGGCCACGGCGCCAACGCGCCCAGTGATCTCGAAGGGTCCAGTGAATCTCGGAGCAAGCTTACCCTTTGCTCCAAACGTACCACACCCTTCATGAGTGAAACCTTGAGATACACATGGTCCCCAACGGCAAACTCCAAGGGACGGTGCCGACGATTAGCAAAACTCTTCTGCCGGCTCTGAGCTGTGTGTATCCTCTGCCTAATGATATTGATGACCTCTGATGTCCTCTGCACAAGCTCGGGACCTAAGAGACGATGCTCTTAAACCTCGGTCCAGCAACTTGGGGATCAACACGGCCTGCCATACAACACCTCGAAGGGAGCCATGCCAATAGTCGCTTGGTAGCTGTTGTTATATGCAAACTCAGCCAAACGCAGGTGCTCATCCCAGTTACCTGAGAAATCGATCACACAAGCCCAAAGCATATCCTTAAGAATTTGGTTAACCCTCTCAGTCCGCCCATCGGTCTATGGATCATACGCGATGCTAAACTGCAAGGTAGACCCCAACGTCTTCTGAAAGCTCCTCCAAAACTGAGACGTGAACCTCGGATCTCAGTCAGAAGCGATCGAAACTGGAACATCGTGCAGTCTCACAATCTCATCAATGAATAACCTAATAAGATGGTCCAAAGGCCAGGTCACATGAATCACAAGAAAGTGTGCCGACTTCATAAGATGATCGATGACAACCTAGATGGCGTTATAACTACGCTGAGTCCATGGGAAACCCATGATAAAATATGTGGATACGTGCTCTCACTTCCACAACGGGACGCTCAATGGCTACAAGGGACCTGGGGGTCTCTAATGATCGGCCTTGACATGCTGGCACATGTCACACTCGGCCACAAAAATGGTAATCTGACGCTTCATCCCCACTCAAAAATACTGCCTCCTCATGTCGAATACATCTTCGTGGAGCTGGGGTGGATAGTAAACCTCGATCAATGTGCCTCGGTCATCCGATCTCTGCGTAACTCTGGAATGTTTGGGACACACAATCGGCATCTGAAATGAAGTCCACCATCGAACCCAACCTACCAATCCGACTGCTCCTCAGATGCGACCTCTACTTGGCAATCCTACAATGACTGATCTTTCTACTGAGCCTCGATTACCCTTGTGACAAGAGAGGGTTAAATCGACAAGCTCGATAACTGAACGATGACAAACTGTAGGCCAAACTCGAAGTCATACTCAGCTACATCCTTAAGCATCCTCTACTCCTGGACCATCATATGCACCACCAAACCCCGTGGCTGATGGCTAAGGGCATCCGCCACCATGTTTTCCTTGCCAGGGTGGTATTGAAGATCAAAATTATAGTCCTTCAGGAGCTCCATCTAGTGTCTCTACCTCATGTTCAACTCTGACTGCGAGAAGAGATACTTCAAGCTCTTATGGTCAGAAAAGAGCTCGAACCTAACCCCATAAAGATAATGCCTCCACACCTTCAGTTCGAAGACAACTCAGCCAACTCTAGATCATGCATGGGGTAGTTCTGCTCATGGACCTTGAGCTGGTGAGACGCGAAGGCCACAGGCTTCTTGTGCTGCATTAGGACAACACCCAAGCCAATATGCGAAGCATCGGTAAAAACTACGATTGCTTCACTCCCAGAGGGAAGAGTGAGGAATGATGCGGACGCAAGATGGTCTTTCATCTTTGTAAATGCTCACTCATATGCGTCGCTCCAAATGAACTTAACACCCTTCCGGGTCAACTTGGTCAACGGGGCTGCTATACGGGAGAATCCCTCAATGAAACGTCGGTAGTAGCTTGTTAAACTAAGGAAACTATGTCATGCGTCAATGGTGCTAGCCCACAAACACATCTGAGATTCATAGTTTCTCCAACCACAAGAGCTTGAAGTATCTTTTCTCTTAGTTCGAGTTGAACATGCGGTAGAGACACTGGATGAAGCTCCTAAAGGACTATGATTTTTGTAAGACCCGTGTCCTAATCCATACTGTTCCGTTAGCTTCCGCGATCCTTCCGGTCAAATTCCGGCAACCTTCGCACCGTATTCGGTATTTGCGCACGATCCTAAGCCAGGTCCCGCGCACCGACGTCGGCTCGATCCGAAACTTATGTCTTGGTGATCGCGTCGTCGCCGCGGTTCCAATGTCGTGACTTGCACACCGAACCGATACCTAGGAAAGAAGATGCCGATCAGCGTCTATTCCGAAGAAACACCGCGCGTTGCGGATTTCGAGGGAATCTCTACTATTAGTCCCATCAATCAACCATTAAAGCATCCCATACCTCAAGTACATCAACCCATCCCCACCTTTTTCAAAAGTCCACCATTCTTTCCACCTCACCACTCCTCTTTCCAAATTTCAACAACAACCATACACCTTTTCACAATTTTCAACCCAAACCATCCCCCATCACTCCATCACCCATCTCTTTCTCTCTCTCTCCCTCCCTTTACAACTATCTCTCTTATTCATTTTTTTCAAAAAAATCCAAATCCAAGAGAGAGCACCATACGTATGAAACCCTCTCCCATTTTCTCCCAAGTTTCAAGTGTGGCCCATCTCCTACCCCTTCATCTCTCATCTCAACCATCCATTTCTCATCTTCCACCATCAAAGAGGAGCTCAAGGAACTAAGGAAGCCAAGGGAGCAAGAAGATCAAGTGGTGGGTGCCTTGATAGGGTAGATTTTCATATTTTTAAGATGGGCCAAGTGAGGCCAACCGATCAATGGTTTGGATCTCACTTTGGACCCTAAGATGTGGCCGATGGCCCACTTGGATCATCATGATCATTCCATGATGGGGCCATTCTCCATGGACCCCATCATGATGTTTATTTTCTTGTATGTTTAGGGTCATCTAGACCGTTTAATTTGGTGGAGAAGGGATCTCCACCGTTGGATTTAATTTTTAATGGGCCACATAAAATGGGACCCACTTGATGTATGATTTGGTGCAAGGGAGGGCCCATAGTGCCGGGGTCCCTCCATCACGCGGTCTCACTCTCTATCTCTCTCCCTTTTTATTTTATTTCTTTTATTTATTTTATTTCATTTTATTATGTTGTTATGATGATGAGGTTGTGTGGCCCACTTGAATGGGCCCCACCATAGGGTATGTATTCCATCCAACTCACCTACGAGTGGGGCCCACCTTGTGTGTAGTATACACACCATCCTCCATGAGGTGGCCCACATAAGCAAGGCCCACCTCTAGTATATTTGCAGAGTCCAGCGTCCAGGGACGCTGGACGTTTCATGGAAAATGTAAAAAAAAAAAAAAAAAAATTTAGCTTGGTTTGGAGATGGCCCACTTGTGTAGGCTCCACCTTGATGTATGTATTAAATCCATGCCGTCCATTCCTTTCCCAATTCTGTTTTAGGCGTTGAGCCAAAAGATGGGGTTAATCAGACCTTCGGGCGGGCCGTACCATACCAAACGGTGGTTTTCACCGTTGAAACCTTCCCTGATTTCTTATCCGCCAAAATACATCCAATATTGGACTCGTTTTACTCGCGCTGAGCCATGGAGAGCCATTGGACGGAGTGGATTTACAAGATGTGGACCCCACCTGTAAAATCCATAAGAAAACAAAAATAAAAAAAAAAAAATAAAAAGGGGCAACACAGCAGCAACGCTGCTGTGTCAGGGACGGCAGCAGGCGCTGCCTGCGCCCAGCGTCCGGGCGGACAGGCGACGTACAGCCACCAACGGCTGTATGGGCCATCCCCTGACATGGGCTCACCCCAAAAATCAGCTTAATCTAAGACTCAGGTGGCCCACACCGTAGGAAACAGTTGGAATAAGCCCCTACCTTTGAAACCCTTTTCGGGCCCACAGAAGTTTCGGATCAGGGTGAAAATTCTTTTCACCCTTCATCTAGGCCTGTTGGACCTTATCAACGGTCCGGATGGGATATAAACACTATGGTGGGCCCCACATGGAGCCCACATTGATGTATGTGCTTCATTCCCAGGCGGACGTGTGTGGGCCCACTGTGATGAGTGTGTGGGCCCACTGTGATGTGTGCGTGTGTGTGTGCGTATATATATATATATATATAATATTATATTTCATATAATATTATATGTATTATGTATATATATATTATATACTATATATATATATTATATACTATATTATATGTATATTTTTTTTTAGGCCCGTGGTTGAGGCCCACCTTGATATATAGGTAAGGCCCACCTCAGTACTTATGGCCCATGATTGAGGCCCACTTTGATGTATTATGGGCCCATGGGTCAAGGCCCATTTGAGGTATTAAGGGCCCATGGTTTAAGGCCCATTAAGACATATTGGGGCCTATGGGTTGAGGCCCATTTGATGTACATTTGAGGCCCATAAGATTAGGCCCATTTGATACGTTCTAAAGCCCACAGTTTATAGTCCATTGCAATGCACATAAGGCCCATTGGTGCAGCCCAGTGATGTGGCCCACTTGATGAATACAAGGCCCATATGATATGGCCCATTTGACGTATTTAAGGCCTAATGGGACGTGCCTAAGGTCCATTGCAATGTACGATCCCAGCATGACTTATGTAATGATGTTTACGTCAGGGCTATGCCTTGGGAGCAATGGTGGTTTGACGTCCACATTGCAAGTATAGTGTGGTTAAATGTCCGCATCATGACATTCCCTAAGGCCCATTGTTAGGCTCGTGCGTGTTATGTGTAGGCCGTCTAGGCCCACCTTCGTTATGTACATCATCCATCCTATATAGCATGTTTAATTTCATGATTCATGATCATATGCATCATACGTATGCTTGATATGAGAAATGACTGATCATAGCATATGCCTTTAGGCGAACTGTTTATGGGCTCCGTCAGGGGTGTTGCCCTACATGAGCGCACGATACGCAGGATTGCTGAATGGATAGTGTGATTCATGCATTTAAATTGTGTTATCTTTTGACTGTACGCACTAGCGACATCAGGGCCATAGACTCCTCAGACGCATCGTGGTTGGCAGGATTGGATACCGGAAATACTGTTCTACATGGGGTGCGATAGATATCCCTGGGTGAAAGTCCCTAAACCCTTATGGTACCAGGAGGTTGCTCCAACGTCTAGACCGAGTGGGTGCATGAGCGCTGAGTGCCGATTACCAGACGGTTGCGCTTTCCACTGTGTCGTGGTCGGTTGGAAGGGGGTGCGGCCTTACCCGCCCGAGAGTAGGGGGCAATGCTAGGCTGAGTCTGACCAGCTCAAGGAATGGGTCCGCTATTGACGAGCCGAGCCCGATATTGGCAGGCGGATAGTGAGGTCTTTCCACTCACCTTATTGCGCGCGATGGGGCGGCAATCTGGCTTGGAGTGTACTAGACCCCGGTGATATTCCAGATTTGAGCCGTATTGACATGTGGACTTAGATGAGGATTTGTATGCTTGACTTGCATTTTGCATTGCATGGCCTTGGTATGACCGACATCATTTCTTTGCACCGCATGGCCTTGGTACGGCTAATGGGATTCTTAGCATTCATCAGCATGTTCCGCATTACTCTGATACTGCATAGCTACATTATCACCTTGAGCATACACTTTCACCACCCTCTAAGCTTTCTATAAGCTTATGCACGACCGTTGCGTGCAGGTGACGTTGGATCGCAGCAGCGCTGAGGCTTGGACGCGTGGCTGATCTTCTTTTGGAGTTTTGGTCTATCTTCATTGTATTTCCCTTATGCTCATTGTACCTGTAAAGTTTTTGATTATAGTGGAAATGTGATGGAGTTTTTGGTCGTTGTTTGTGGGTTATGCCTTTGGTTATGCTTATTACGAATCAAACTGAAGTTAAAAATCCTCCTTGTAGCATCCCAGGATCGGAACCTGGCGAATGGGCGCTGGGAGCCGAGAATGGGGTTCTACGGAGGCTGTCGGCGCCAGATTCGGCGATCGGGAATTTTGTGAGCCCGGTTTCCGAGTTTGGGGCGTGACAATTTTCATCTTTAGTATCACCCGGGCAAGGCAAACGTGGTGGAGGATGCCCTTAGCTGTTAGCCACGAGGCTTAGTGACGCATATGATGATTCAGGAGTGGAAGATTGTAACACCCAGTATTTTCTATGCTCGGGTGTTACCGTATAACCAAACCTAGGATAAATACAAGTCAGGCTTATGTGGACATTCATGTTCATCCTAGCCTAAATCCAACCACCGAATATGGTCCCCATCCATACATCAAGCTATCCACCCGTTAATCTTCGAGATGAACTATTATATCATTAATGCAACTCATTGCTAGGGCTTCGATCACCTCGATAGATGAATTAAACCACCCAGTAATATTTAATAAGTATATATTTAATGTATATAAAATATTATGAAAATGATATTATATTAACTAAACATAGTTGATAATAATTTCACAATATATAATTGAATTATAAATATTAGCGTAATATTAAACATGTATACAAAAATTATTAGATATTTTAATAAGATGGTGTATTATTAACAATGTGATTTTAAATGAGATATTGTACAATTTTCAATTCATACATATGGGTAATGTGATATTTTATATTAGGAATTATATATTAATGTGTGATTAATAGCATGAATATAGTAGTATGTTAACATTAGGAATTATATATATATATATATATATATATATATATATATATATATATGTATGAGTTTTTAATCATTTTAATTACAAGTAATATACAAAAGTAATTAAACCTATATTAATATTAGTATTGTTTAATAATATATGATGAAAGCCTTACTAATGGCCCCTTTAGGACCTTTTAACTGTTAACATTCAATCCCGGGAAGATCTGACCATTAGATCGGCGAGAAATCCATAAATAAGGTCTGAATCAAGTTGTGGGCCCCACCTAGGTATTAGATCTGCTTGATCCTTGATTAAGGACCCTTATTGGGCCTCTGAGGTGGAATGGATGGAGTGGATTTCTTAAAAATATCACTGTAGACCCCACCTAATGGGGTGCGTGTGCATAGATGGTGCACACTCGCTGTGCACCATACCTGTAAAGGTAGTCAAAACTGCCTTGACCGAGCTTTCTCAAAAGAGAAACTCTTTCTCCCTTTGGTTTCAACAGTGGACACACAAGCATCCCCAATTTCTGATCATGGCCCACCATATGGTCCCCACGTTGATGATCCAAACCGTCCATCTGATAGAGGACGCATGTGAGACCAAAACCCAAGTTTCACATCAGACTTTTATGCATGTATGGACACATAAACCTTGCTGCAAAATGGCCCTACAAAACCATATTTCTGAAAATGGCAACTGTCCTCCTTGCCACGAGGGCACTCCATGTGCTCTCTCCCCTCTCCAATCCCAACCCTTTAATTTAGCATATCCCGACCGGTTGTCTGGGAAAATCTCAGCCATCCAATTGCTTAGGGCGTTCCTTGCAAAACCAAGGATGGTTTTGGTTCCCACCCACTATTTGGGAGGCAGTTTATACCAGGATAAATCTGGGACACCCATTGACGATCCTATGGCCCTGAGAGCATCTAGGGCAGGATATAAGGTGAGTGGATCATGTGGCAAACGAACCTCTTTCACGTTCTTGCTACAAACGAGAAAAACCGGCTGCTTTCCTTCTTAATGCAAACCCACAGAGAAAACCTTTGCAAAGCTTCAAAACTCCTCATCTACAAGCCCCACTACACCCCCAGGAATCCTCCCATGCTGTTGGATTAGAGGAGGGAGCCTCCATTCGAGATCCGCCATTAATGGCGACACCTTCTTCCTCACCGATCCACCACACTCAGCAACTCAAACTGAGTCGAGTCCGTCCAGACTGGCATCCTCAAATGGACGTTTCTAACTGAAAAAAAGAGAGAAAGAAAACAGAAGAAGAAAGAAGAAATGGAAGGATAGAGAGAGAAGCAGAGAGCGGGGGGTGAGCTTGACTCGGGTTGTACTGCACCACACCCGCTGTTAGTGCTGATCTGACTTACTGCCGAGCTGAGTTTGCACCGGGTTTGCAAGACGCTGGGAAATGGAAGGAAAGAAAAGAGAGAAAAAATGAGAGAGAAAAGAGAGTGGAGGTGCGACCGTGCTGCTGCATCGAGCTGGGCCTGACGGCCGATGAATCTAAACTGAGTCTAGACCGAGTTGGGTGCAGTCTAGTCGAGTCCAGACGTTGTCTGGTCTCACAGACTTGTTGGATAGATCTGATGAAGGAAGAAAGAAAGAAAAGAGAGAAAAGAAAAGGAAGGAAGGTAGTGCGTCTGGCTGTTGTTTGCTGCAGTAGCATGACTCGAGTGAGTCATGGACTGAGTTGAGTCCTACTGAGTCCAGATAATGGATGTGAGTGAGAAGGAGAGCTAGGAGTAGAGGAAGAAAGGAGAGAAGAAGGAAGGAAAGAAGGAAAAAGAGATTGTGAGAGAGAGGGTGAGTGAGTGAGTGCAAGTTGCACTCGCTGCAGAGTTGAGTGTGCTCGACTCACTTAGGCACTGTAATACTTAGCTAAGTTGACCCAACTGATGAACCAAGACCAGGGCAGGTGCTCGGTTGATAGACTTGTCATTCATAGAAGGAAAGGGAGTAGAAAGAAGAAGAGAGAGGTGAGCAATGGTGAGTTGAGTCAACTCAACCGAGTCTACTAGGTGTGTTTTTCTACCTCTCATTGAAATTCCAGTTTGTAGTTTAGTTGGTTAATAGATTTCCTAATCTCAACTAAGATATAAGTCAGCCTTCCCTACTAAAGTAAATCGATTGATTTAGTACTATAATAGGTGTCGCCTTAATAGTAGATCATAGTATTTATTATTATCATAATAATTATTATCACCATGTTAGCTAACATTAATTATAACATTAAGGTTAATAATCAATTTTCTAATCATTAAATTAACATTGTAATTTATTGTACACTAACTACAATGTAGATCCTAGAACCTAGGTCCAAGGCTAAACTCTAGGATGGAAACCTAGCTATACATTAACACACTGTTTGCGCTAATGTTAGTCATTATAAGCAAGTTATCACTAACGATGTTAGTGTAGTATCCATCACCTGAGAATATTATCATTAAAAATAAATTACATTGTTACATTGTAATACTCAATATTACCATGGTCACAAATATTAGTCATATCATTAACGTTAAAACTGTAACTAACCATATTATTACATTGTTTTTAAGCTACACCTACACCCTAGTTCGACTCCTAGAACTAAAACCTTAGGATGAAGCCCTAACTTTATACCAAAACCTTAAAAGTAATCCAAACCCTAGGTAGTGTGTAGAGCTTGGATCTAATTGTACAAGTTCCTGATTTATGATAGGGATTGATTCTAAGGAAACATGAATTCTCTAGCAACACTGGTAAGCGGTTCAAAGTATAAGGTGATGATTTTTCCCCTTGAGCTTTCCATATTCTCATTAGCTTAAGTTATAGTTTTATTTTAATTTATAAATAATATCTCCATTCTATAAGCACATCTGTTCATTGTTGAAACTGAATTGCTATATTACGTGCTTAATGTTCATCCTGTATATTTGTTCATGCTTGTGGATTATTTGTGGATTGCTTATGGACTTTAAACTGGTACATTAGTGGGAAACCCCCACCTCTAAATGTACACCCATACTTGGGATGTAACTTGATTGACGGTGATTGCAATGGACCTTCGACTTAGTGGTTATTGAGTGGCGGTCTAGATGGATCATTAATGTGGGCCTACCATCCAAGGTTGTTGTGTCCAATGGTTTTCAAGGATAGTCTTTATCGTATGGTTTTGATATTCGTCCTATGTGACATATTTTGATACTCTCCCTACTTGGTTTTGTTTTGATGTTTTCCTTACATGGGTCCAATGTTTTATACTGTATAACCATGCGATGGTAAGCCTCATATACTGTAATATAATTGACCACTAGTCGACGGATTTCCATTAAACATCCTAAGATGGTAGCCTCATGGGCCGGAGATGGTGGTAATGGGATACTATGCCCGAGCCGTTGGCCTTCGCTGGGTCATGTGCTCCCCATAGTGACCTTTGAGCTTATCTAAATTAGTTGGTTGTAAATGGACTAATAATAACTTGGCTAATCATGCATACATGGCATATTTACGATGACTTGGATCATTATGCCCATGCGATTACGCTGAGTGCTACCCTAATGACCAGTCATTCGATTTATGATGATGACTTGGATCTTCATGCCCATGCGATTATGCTGAGTGTTGCGCTGATGACCAGTCACATTCATGGGTGATAACCCCAATGCCTGTCTAGATATTTTTCCCGAGTCACAGACCGTCTGGTTGTTTTACGCAGGTTGATGATTGCATTCATGCATCCATACATCTAATAAGACTGCATTTACCCGTGATGTCATGATTCCTCTTCCTTCTTGTCTTATTCTGCATGATAGTAAATTTCGAGGATGAAATTTTTATTAGGAGGGGGGAGTTGTCAGGCCTATGTCCTAGTGACCATTCCGTTCTGTGGGATCTCGCAGTCCTCCCGGTCGAATTTCGGCGGCCTGTGCCTTATAGATAGTGTTTGCGAGTGACCTTAAGTCGCATCCTGTAAAGCTGAGTTGGCTCAACCCGAGACCTATGGCATTACGACCATGCCGTTGTCGTAGTTCCGATGCCACATCTCGTGCATCAATGCGACGCTTAGATCATAAGATATGGCCCGCGCATTATTATGGTCGTTGATCGCTTGATTGAGGGACCCACCTATCCTAGTTGTTGCTTTTTCCTAGAAACCCATCATTAGGATGATGTCACCCTAAGGGTGACATCACCCTACCCTAGCCCCTAGCCACATGCTTCTTACATGCACTCATTGCTAGCCCCCATACCTCTCTTACATCTCATTATGACAACTAGCCATGCCTCTTACACAAACTAATCATTGCCTAGAAGCTATCACCCCTCTCTCTTTCCTTCCTCATTCCTCCATTGTAAGAGGCTTGAACGTCCCAACCCATCTCCCAAATCTAACAATCTTCACCCTCCTTTCCTCCCAATCCAACCATTCCAAAGCCATCTCAACCATTGAAACTCATTCCTTTGGAGATCTAGGACCCTAAGGTGGAAGAAGAAGTTGAAGATCCAAGGTGGGTGCATGTTTAGGACTAGATTTCACTTTTCCCTTCATAGATCTTTGGTTTTTCTTACATGGGAGTATGTAGGACCTACCAATCAATGATGGAGATCCTACTTGACCCCTTGGATGTTGCTAATGGCCCATCCTTGTTGTATGCATGATCCATGATGGGGCCATTCTCCATGGACCCCATTATGATGTTTTGATTTAATTTATGTTATTGATGGGTCATCTAGACCCTTAATTTGTAGTGGGGATTGCATCCCCACCTTGATTTACTAATTTGAGGGCCCACCTAATCATGGTACCCATCTTGATGAATGTATGATGTATGTTGTAAATCCTAGAGGGGCCCATAGTGGCGGGGCCCCTCCATCTCACGTTTTTCCCTCTCTCTCTCTCTCTCTCTCTCTCGATCCTTTGCATGCTGGCCCACTTGATGCATGTTGCTGTCCAAACATGGGACACCCACACATCCAGATTTTTGGGGTCAACTTGCTGCCCATTTTTGGGCCAATCTGGATGAGGGAAGACACAAGGATCAACTTGATTTTCTGGATGAGGGAAGACACAAGGAAGACACAAGGACACCCTCTATGATGTATGTATTTTATCCATGCCAACCATCTGTGGGGCCCACCTTGTTAATGTCCAGCAGCTAGCTGGACGGTCCATCACTGATGGTACCGTCCAGTAAGCTTGTACGGCCAGGAAAACACAAATATTAGCTTGATACAGTTGGTGGGCCACACGTGTGGACCCACCAAATGTATGTATTTTACATCCACACTGTCCGTCCGTCCGTCTCTGGGATGGTGGGACCCACCCTGCACGTGTGGGGTCTCCACCATCTAGTTGGGACGTGGACCCCCATCGTAATGCATGTGTTGTATATTCACACTATCCATCCCTGGACAGTGATTGGTGTGGCCACCCTAATGAATGTATTGTATATCCGCACCGTCCAGCCTGCTGGACGATGGGACCCACATGATATGGGTGTTTAATCCAAACCGTCTAGTAAGGACCTGGGGCCACCATGATATATGTGTTGTACATCTACGCTGTCCGTCTATCCATTTTAGGATGATGTGACTCACCCCGATGTATGTGTTCCATGTCCACGCTGTCTTACCATTTTACTGGTGTAGGCCCACCTACGGTACACACAAGACCCACCAATTATATGATCTGGGCCCACCTGAACTATTCAAGCCCACCTTGATGTGTGTTGTAAACACACTGTCCATCTGTTTTTCCTGGACTATAGGGTTGGTTTGTCAGGCCCACCTTGATGTATATGTTGTACACGCTGCCCACTCATTTTTACCAAATCATGGGCTGTCTGATAAGGCCCACTATGATGTATGGGTTGCACACACACTATCCTCCGATTATGCCTAGATCATGAGCTGTTTCATGAGGCCTAATGTGACGTATATGAGGCCCTTGTGTGAGGCCCAGTGTGATGTATATGAAGCCCATATAATGAGGCCCAATGTGATGTACATGAGGCCATGTGTGAGGCCCAATATGATGTATATAAGGCCCTTGTGTGAGGCCCATTGTGGTGCATATGAGGCCTATGAGATAAGGCCCAATTGTGATGCGTGACTCCACCATGATGTATGTGTAACGCCTTGAAATTCGGGGGTCGAGCATAACTCAGCTCTCAAGTTCCAACACATCACTTATGCAACATATTTAATGATGGATGTATGTTGTCTGTATTAGTGCATAAAACATGGAATAGATTAAGCCAAAGTGCAGATATAATTCAGGGATAAGTGAAGAAAGCAAGCGGAAGACTTAAAGAAATATATGTGTGTACATGTGCGAATCCCTGAAATACATACACATACCAGGTCGTAATGTAAGTGTTGCTATCAAAATTACAAGTTTCAAATTACATCGTTTAATTCCCAAAAGAAATCCCGGCATCCCTCACATCAGAACAAGGCTCACTAGAACCCGTCTGAAAACTGCATAAAAGAGAAAGCAGCCTCATCATCATCAATCTCCCGCTCTGCCTCAGAAGTCACATCAACATTTACAACATCAGCAACTAAGACAGAGTCTGGTGGGTGTTTAACACCGCCCCAGAACATGGGAGTGAGTGATTAACTCAGTGGAACAATAAAGCACAGGTTAACATGTTATCAATTCAATCAAGCAGTAATGATAAATCAGAATAATCAAACATGTCCTATGTACTCTTGTTAATGCAAGGATGTATGTAAAATGACGCGTGCCCTCACGCGTACACCCTTAGCATCTTCATCTTACGT
Source organism: Magnolia sinica (assembly GCF_029962835.1). Taxonomy (NCBI): domain Eukaryota; kingdom Viridiplantae; phylum Streptophyta; class Magnoliopsida; order Magnoliales; family Magnoliaceae; genus Magnolia; species Magnolia sinica. The sequence continues at coordinate 49,248,050 of NC_080573.1, read as the reverse complement.
TACGCATGACATCGCCTCAAAGTGCGCCACATCTACAAAGCACATGCAAATGCGGTGCATGAACATGATTACCAAGTTGTTATTAGCCCTTTTCATACAACAGGATTGGGAAGCTAAGGTACCTTCCTCATATCACCATCCAAACAGTGATCCATTCTAGGGTCGTCAGTCCTAGATAATCTCATACGATCATATGTTTTCAAGTCGTTGCAAAGGGCTCATCACCAATCAATGCACGTCTATCACACCTTCGTTACTATACCTCAATGCGGTATCCAGGTATGCTTGAGGTCACTATAAAGGGCTCGTCACCAATCAATGTAGGCCGACAGCATGAATATAGTGTCCCATACCACCATAATCGGCTCACGAGTTTGGTTGCTCACTGGTCACTACGGGGAGGCTCGTCACCCCAGCGTAGGCCGACAGCTCGACCACGGTGTCCCATACCACCATGTCCGGCTCATGAGTCTTAGCGGATCAAGGTACCATGGTTAATAGGATTTCATCGGTAAGTTTGGTACCCTAGATTCAAACAGTAGCGTCCATACATGGTGAACATACATCGGACAATCGGGTTACTTGATGAACTCGACTATCACGAGCGCACGTTGGGTTGAACGACATAGAGTGCGCAAACACTCCGCGTGGCCAAACCACTGCCGACAACTCTAATACGACTCGGGTTCGTCTAATCACGTCCTACATGGCGAAAGCAACCTCAACCACGAACTTAAGGCCGGTTACCGATTTCCTGGACTATTCATAGTCCCAAACACATTCTACTATAACAGATATTGATATCAACAATTTAGAATAGTAATGGAACAACAACTCAAATCATATGGTATGTAAGCATTTGAAGAATATCAACTTTACATGGATTCTCACATACGTAATACTTGAAATTAAACAACAAGGAATGTAACTTGCATGAAGGAAATCATATACACTAGTGGGAGAGTTGAGAATCGCTTCTCAACGCCCATACTAGGTTGATATATCACACTTTAGATCATTCAGACATTTCTACAAACACTTAGAATATATAATACAACATACATGACGTATGTTGAAATACACACATTTGGACAATTCCTGTTACCAAGGAGTTGTCGCACATACAGTTAGCATAAGTACACGACAAATAATCATGGCAATCACATGTTCATATTTTATACGCATACGGTAATTTATAGATACACATAGAATACACAAATCTCAATATAACACATGCATATCAGGAACGCAAAGTATACATAACATTTGGCATGTGAAATCTCATCCATAGCAAGAATAAACCATTAAATGACATTGAAAGCCTTAAAAACCATAACTTATACACTTAAAGTCTGCACCTTAAGCCAGAAAAGAACACCGAACTGATTTCAGACGATATGTCTTCGTCAATGGCGACAGGATAACCTAAGGCAAGAATAGAAATGAGAGACAACATCACAAAGACTATTCTAAGCTCTAACACAGATTAGGGGTTAGCTTAACTTACCCAAAGATGAACTCAGAATCGTCGGAATAATGATTCAAAGTGAAGGTTTAAGGATGAAGAAGAACAGGAAAGAATCTAAGATGATTCACCAACTTCTCTCTCACTTTCTCTCTCTTTTCCTCTCTCTTTCTTAGCTAGGGTTAGGAAATTCGTATGGAAAAGAGAGCTAGGGTTTTAAGGTCTATAAATAGGCCTAACATCGATGAAAATAACCCCAGGGCCAAGGTATACTTAGGGTATAACTAAAACCGGTCTCTCACGATCCAACGAAGCACTTCCGGTGGGCCTATTACCACGAAAGGTTGGACTTAAGCTCACTGACCATGGATCTTGGTCAAGCTGAGTTTTCGTACCGACTGGATCTTCAGATCAGCCGTGGCAGACCACACCCAAATCAACGATCATCGAATCTCGATCAGGTCCACAAGCACAAGAACATGCCTGGGCCACCTTCCCTGATCAAAGGGTGAAATTGGGTTAGAATCCAACGGTTAGATTGCTTAAAATCGTCACGCAAGCGACACGACTCAGATTTCATAAAATCATATTTACTTTCCAACTGTTCTCACACTCTTCACTCTGAACTCAATCAAATTGACCCAGAATATCACATGGACTTGATTTTTGAGGTGATGGTCAAGTCCAACATGGTGACCGCAACAGCCTAAGATCATCGCTATCAGACTTTCGACGCGCGGTCCAGGTCTGATCCAGAATTTCCAAAAATTTCCAAGAACAACTGGATTTAACGATGGATCCCAGATTTTAGAATAACATAGCGCTAGCTAATCTATAAGTTTTGAGTCATGCAGATCAAATTTAAAGTGATTGATGCAAATTTCACAAGCAATCGAGATAAGCGCTAATTACCCCAAAAAGCTTCTAAGGAAAACAGAGGTAGTACTTGGGTTTTGGCACAAAATTTTCTAGGGTCATTACAGTATGTGATAACATTTATGATGATCATCCATTCCTAGCAAGTATTAGGCCTATGAGCCCCAATTATAGGATAGGTACTTAATGGGCCATGCCTTGGGAGCAATGATGGTTAAATGTTCATATTGTAAGAGCAATGGTGGTTAAATGTCCACCTTGTAATCCCCCCTAGGTCCATCCTCAGGCCCATTCTTATCTTCCCCTAGTGGGCTAACCCAAACCTTTAGCCCCCCATTGATATTAGCATAACTCATCTCATCTTTTGGGTTAAACCCAAACTATTGGGCCCCTATTGATGCTAGTAGAAGTACCCTAACCTGGAAGCCTACTCTTTGTTCTTAGGCCCATGAGTAGGCCATCTAGACCCATCCTTATTATGAGGAGGATGCATCATCACCTCTGACTATAGATAGAAGAATTTATGGTATTAGATTTGATATATCTATTATTAAGGACCGATCTTCATGTATAGATTATATTTGTTGTCCTTCTATAGACCCTGCCTTATATATAGGCCGAATATCGATTTCGACTATGAGTATGTGTTAGCATAGTATCATGATACATATTCATACACATCATCTGCATGCTTGTTATGAGGAGTGATTAATCATAACATTATGCCTTTGGACAGATTGCTTATTGGACTCCCTGATGGGCGGAGTTTTCCCTCATGAGCACACAGTATGTGCATGATTGATGCATGACTGGATTGTATGCTCATGCATCTTGCATTGTGTGATATGATTACTATGTACCCTAGTGACATCAGGGTTATGACTTCCATAGGCAGATCATGGCTGGCAGGATTGGATACTGAAAATACTTGGTTTTAAGCACTAGGGCGCAATGATGTCCTTGGGTGAAAGTCCTCGAACCCTTATGATATCAGGAGGATGCTCCAACATCAAGACCGAGTAGATGCATTTACGCACGAGGGCCATATACTAGTAGGTCGTGTCTCCCACTATATCGTGGTCGGTTGGAAGGGGGGTGTGACCTAACCCACCTAAGTGAGGGGGCAATGTTAGGTTGAGTTTGACCAACTTGAGGAATGGGTCCGCTATCGTCGAGCTGGGCCCGATATTGGCAGGTGGATAGTGAGGTCTCTTCCACTTATCTAGTTGCGTGCTTAGATGGGGTGGCAAGTTGACATAGAGTGTACTAGACCCCGGTGATTATTTAAAGAGAACTGTACTGATAATTGATGCTTTAGTGATGAGTTATATTGATATGTTGATTTAGATGAGGATTGGTATGCTTGAGTTACATCTTGCATATGACATTGGCCATGTAGGCCTTGCATTGCATAGCCTTATATGGCCGATAGCATTTATGCCCTGCATCGCATCGCCTTGGTATGGCTGAGAGCATTCATGCCTTACATTGCATAGCCTTGGTACGGCTGATGGCATTCATGGACTTACCAGCATGTTTTCGCATTACTCTGATATTGTATACTTGACACTTACCTAGCGCACACACTTACACCACCCTCTAAGCTTTCTATAAGCTTATACACGACTGTTGCGTGTAGGTGATGCTAGGACATAGCTGAGTCGGAGTAGGAGCGTGCTGCTGAGCTTTTAGAGTTCCGATATTATTTTGTATTTCCCTTCGTGCGTTATACTTAAAAGATTTTGATTATAGTGGATATGTGGTAATGTTGTTGGTTGTTGTTTGTGGGTTATGCTTATTATGAAACAAATTTATGTTAAAAATCCTCCTTGTGGGATCCCAGGACTAGAATTTGGTATATGGGTGCCGAGAGCCGAGAATGGGGTACTACGGAGACTGTCGGAGCCGAATTCGGCCATTGGGAATTTTGTGAGCCCGGTTTCCGAGTTTGGGCATGACTGGGTACACGTAGGTGGGCCCCAAGGTGGATGGCAGACTATTATGCACACAGTGATGGTGGAACTTTGTCCCACATCAGAAGCATCGTCTGAAGTTGTGGTAGCTATAAGTTGGGTTCATTCCTTAACAGACATGATGCATTTTAAATCCGTGATCTTCGGCAAAGTAGACAATATCATGTGTTGTGGGGACGGGTCTTACACAATACCCAATGATTGGTCTTCTTGGCGTGCATAGACTAAAGGGATCCGAACACTAAAACCACCACACTCAATCTTCAATTGCCAAAAGAAAATAATGATGATTATGAGAGGAAAGATTTAAGGTTAGTTTTTTTGTTTTTTCCCGTCTATATTTTTCCTTTGATAAAACTTCATTTTTATAAAACAGAACAAAAACCATTTATAAAACTGACACCTTCTTTAAACCAAAACTGACGATCATTGGAATGCATCATTTCTAGGTGTGGCACTTTTCACACAATGAAAATATTCAATGATGAGTAGGATACATCAAATAACTAAAAACATATAAATCACATGTCTGGTTAAAGATTTCCAGGCTAGGAATACCCCCGATTTCACCCCCCTACTCTCGCATATGAGCTTGTGCATAATATAGCAAATTACATAAGAGACTTATGAGGATGATAATTTATCAACACCTTTTTCTCCTCATTCCTATCCGATATGGGACAAATGTTTTTTCCTTTGAAAAACAAACCACTAACACAAGTTACAAAAACTTTTGTTTTTGTTTTTTTTTATTGTTTTTTCTTTTGAAATACTTCTAACAATCCCCCAGTTATTTTAAAATAATATAAATAAATAAATTTGTGCAATGTGAAGAGTTACTATACATAAATGATGGTGGCAAAGTCTTGAACCTCCCTTAGTGAGACATCCTTGGATGACAAGAAATCAGAGAATTTAATCTTAAACTAGATTTCTTTAATATAAACCATACACGAAACACACACAATAATTTTAAGAGTACATAAGGTGTTTTTTCCTTTGATAATTTTAAGACCATGTGCAATATCCTAAATTCATAAGTGCTCTAAAGAATTAAACCATTTGTAAGTGTTTTTATGTTTAGCACACTTGTATTGTCAAATTTTGTAAGACAAAAATGCTTTAAGGTCAGATCACAAGTATGGAATCACAACTACTATACATGCCTGAAGATCATCTTAAGATCAGCTTAAGTTCGGCTTATGATCAGCTCAAGATCAACAAATCTTCTTAAGAAGTCGACACCCAAATTTAAGACAAGATCAAGTCAAAGTTCAAGACAAGTTGTCCCATATAATTGTTAAAACACAGTTGATATAACCCCAGAAAGACCTTAGGTTTATGTACCTTAAAAAAGTCATTATACTTGGGTTTTAACAGTGTTTTTCTCTGGAATTCAGCCACCCTACCTTCTTGTTTGGCCAACCTAACTTCAAGCTGGAGCATAATAACAAATTCTGTTGAAAATTCGGCTAGCCTAAGTTTTGGTTTGGATAGCCTATGCTTGAAATTCGGCTAACCCGAGTGAGCTCAGGTCAAATTCTAGCAATGAGAACTTTTGATTTTTGTAGAAGTTTGGTCAACTGAATTTGACTTTAGGCCAACTAATTTTTGGATAAATCTTATCCCGCGTGATCTAATAGCCGTTGGAACAAATCCGGTGGAATCCAACTAGCCGAAGCCAGTCTTAGGCTAACCGAATTTCCAACCTCTTTGGCTATAAATAGAGGTTTTTTTTTTCTCATTCTAAATTACAATGAAAAATCACTTTAATCCTTCTGCAAGAGAGAGAGAAGCTCAAGTCCTCGGCAAGCTATCTGTATGATATTTATAATTTAATTTATAACTTATTCAATTCCCTTTTCTCAACATCATTTTAGTCTTATTGTAAAAGAGTAATCTATACTCTGCTTTGAGATCTAAAGAGAATTGAATCAAGTAGCATTTGGATTTTTCATTTATAAAATCTATAGAACCCTATACTCTTTTTGTCGGATTCAACACTACATCATCTACGTTCAATAAAGAAATTCCTCTGCTACAAGCTTTTACCACGTCTTCGAAGCTACATTTGAAAATAAATATTTTACTGTTTTATTTCATTTTAGGTTTGGTTGAGATAACATGTGAAAATCTCAGTGGGTTTTTTTTGTGATAGCCCGTCAAAATCACAAAAGGGGTTTTTATTGTGATAGCCCGTGAAAATCACACGGAACTATATTAGGTTGTTAACATGAACCTATGGAGACATTATTATAATGAAAGCTAAAATTACGAGGGTAGTAATTTTGAGAGTGGAGTAGGTGTGGTTGTTTTAAGCACTAAACCACTATAACTCCTTATGCCTTATGGTGAATACTTTATTCTTTTGGTGGTGAATGTTATTTATTATTTAATTCTTTGTGGTGAATGTTGTAATTCTTTTATCTTCTCTTACTAGTTTGAAAGATTGATTTTAAAGACATTCATGAAATAAAGTTGTCCTGCCTAATATTTGTTATACGAATCATTTCGAGTCAAGGTTTCAATACTCAGGCAATTGAGATTTTTATATTCTTTACATATTCCACATTTATTTATATTATTTGGCAGTTCTATTCACCCCCCCCCCCGACATCGCTAGCTCTCTTTTTCCTCTTAAGAAGCTGGCTTACTTCTATACACAGATAGATGAATTAATTAAGGGTAACTCTATAACAATTATCACACCTTAAAGGCTATAAATTCTTTAATGGATATATCTAACCATGACATGTTACGAAGATTTGCATTATTTATATCATATAGAGGAACTTTGAGAAATAAGTTTTCTATAAAATTTTGTAATGCTATTAACAAGAATTATATAAAAAAATTATTTTTGTTGTTAAACTTAATTCTTAAGATCTTTAGTCATTAGGTTGGGTTATTATTTCTAGTGACTCATTTTTCTATGGGCTTAAGTCCCATCTCTCTTGATGTTTTCTAGTCTTTCTCGCTAGTTAGGCCTTTGATTAAGGGATCCGCTATGTTCTCATTGGATTTAAGAAAGTCTAGAGCTATTACACCATTTTTCAGTAGTTATCTCACACAAACATGCTTCAGATGGACTTGTCTGAATTTACCATTATAACACTTTTTATAACATCCATGCTATCATAATGAATGGATATGGGAGGTATCAGTTTCAACAAAAAAAAGTATATTATTTAATAATGTTTTAATCAATTTTGCCACCTCACCTGTTGCTACAACAGCCATTAGTTCCTACTCCATGGTATAATGAGCAATGCAAGTTTTTTTTTTTTTAAAGATTTCCACAAGACAAATCCACCCACCAAGGCAAAGATATAGCCATTAGTAGATTTGGAATCATGTATACCTAAATTCCAATATGCATCATTATATCCTTCAATCACAACTAGACACCTCTAGTATTTAATACCAAGATTTCATGTCCTTTTAAGATATATAAAGACTCTGTATATTGCATTCCAATGCATGTAACTCAGATTATTGGAATATATACTTAGTTTACTCGCTGTAAATGTTATTCTTCTCTAGTACAATTCATAGCATAAGCCAGGCTACTAATGACACTGGCATATTCAGTCCGAGATACTTCTTCGCTATTATTTTTTTCTAATTTTATACTAGGCTTAAAAGGAGTACCAATAGGTTTGTAATTATAATGATTATATTTTCTTAAAATCTTCTTTACATAGTGAGATTGGGTTAAATTTACACCAGAATAATTTTGAATAATATTAATCCCTACAATGACATGAGCTTCACCTAGGTCCTTCATGTCAAAATGAGAATATAAGAATACCTTGGTTTCATTGATAATGTTTAATTTTGTACTAAAGATCAAAAGTTTATCCATATACAAGCACACCAAAATAATAGAGTTGCTTGATATCTTTGAATGAAGGCATCTCTCACCCTTATTGTACAGAAACCCATTTGACATCATTACACAGTCAAGTTTTTTATGCCATCGTTTAGGAGCTTTTTTAAGTTCATATAAGGACTTTAAAAGTTTACATACTTTATTTTCTTGCTCTTGCAAATAAAAACCTTCAAGTTGCTCTATATACATTTCTTCTTCTAATTCACCATTTAAGAATATTGTTTTAACATTCATTTGGTGAATTAGAAGATTATTGATAAAAGCTATGACAATCAAAATATGAATAGATGTCATTTTAGATACAAAACCTTCAGGTTGCTCTATACATATTTCTTCTTCCAAATTACAATTTAAGAAGGTTGTTTTAACATCCATTTGGTGAATTAGAAGATTATTGATAGGATCTATGGAAATCAAAATACGAATATATGTCATCTTAAAAACATGAGAATATCTATCAAATTGATCAACTCATTCTCTTTGTTTAGAACATTTAGCTGCGAACTTAACCTTATATTTTTCAATAGAACGATTTGCCCTACATTTCCTTTTGAATATCCATTTATAACCTAAAGTTTTTGCCACGGGTGGTTTGCCCACTAATTTCTATGTGTTATTAGACTTAATGAAATCTATTTCATCAGTGACTGCTTCCTTCCAAAAGATAGCATCGTGCGAGGACAAAGCCTCCTTTAATGTCACTGGGTCACCTTCTAATTTGGATAAGACCACACGAAAATCAAGACCATAATAATTGACAATCCTAGACCGTTTACTCCTAATCTATGCCTCAAATTTCAATTGTTCTAAATCTACTAGCTCAAAGCTAGAAGGTACATCTATATTAATAGAGGAAAAATCCTCATTGGATTACCCCCACTGTTCTTTACTTTACAAGGAAATGTATTTTCATGAAACTCTGCATCTATAGACTCAATAATGATATTTTCACTAATATCCAGAAATTTATAGACCATACTATGTAATGCATATCCAACAAGTACACACTTATAAGTTCTAGATCCTAACTTAAGTCTCTTGGGATCAGTAAGCCTAACATGGGCAAGACAACTCAAAATTCTAAAATAATTAACATTTGGTTTTCTACCATTCCATATTTTGTATGTAATTATTTTAGATTTAGATGTAGGCATTCTATTAAGGATATAACAACCAAAATATAAAATTTCTACCCAAAGATTTAAAGGAATACTAAAACTTAAAAGTATGATATTCACCATTATATAGGGGTCCTATTCTTGTGTTATGCTATCCGATTTTGTTGAGGAGAATAGGGAGTAGTAACTTCATGAATAATACCATTAAATTTATGAAAATTATCAAAATCATTAGAAGTGTATTCATCACCTTTTTCACTTTTGATGACTTTGATTTTTCTATTCAATTGATTTTCTACTTCATTTTTAAAATTAATAAATTTAGAAAGTGCTTCATCTTTAAATCTTAACAGATATACATATGCCTATTTGGAATGATCGTTAATGAATGTAATGAAATATTTCTTACTGTTGAGGGTCAAATATTGCACATTAGACTCCAGTTATTACTTGATTTTATGAATATGTTACGGTTTAACGTCCTATTTTAATCGTGTTTGTGTTGTAAGGTGAATTTACGAGTCTGGACTAAAAAAGGGTGCTAAATGCATGGATTTGATGCTCTAGAATCACCAAGGCAAGGGATGGACCCCAGGGGACCGAGATTGAAGAATTTGCACACTAAAGATCAGAGAAAATCAAGTGATTGGGTCCAAAGGGGCCTGGACATTGTCCTGAATGCAAGATTATAGGGTTCCCACCATCCGTTCATCTTGAAACTTTATATCTAGCCTGAGGACCATAAATTAACCGTACACGTCGAATTTCAGCTCTTGGATCCCTGTGGAAGGGCCCAACGGACAGATTAGCCCACAAATCGTCAACCTAGGGCCCACCTGATATCTGGTTACACTTCAATTTTGGTTTCAACCTCTTAAATAAGGTGAAAAAATGAATGGTCGGAGCAGATGGCTCATATAAATTCAGGTGGGACCCACCTTACATAGTGTGTGTGGCAGCACACGTGCACTGGATGAGCACCAAACTGGAGGAATTGGTCAACAGAGCTTTGACCGATCCTTTTTTTAAAAAGGATTTTGAATCCTTCTCTCCTGCCTGCGAACGCTCAAACAGAGCTTGCGGACGGATCTTTGTGGGCCACCATGATCATCTAGTAAGATGATCTGAACCGTCCATTGGAAGTGGATGACGTCTCCAACCAAAACCAAGCCAAGCTGTGTCGGAAAAGGGCCAGGAATCATCCCCACCTTTCCCATTGCGATCTTATCTCTACCACATGATCAACCAAGTGAACCAAATCAAAGGGAAACCAAGACGTTCCATTCCAAACTGGAATCTCGCCACAAAGCTTATAGAACGAGTGGATTTCGCAAAACATCAGGAAATATGGGCCCCACAGCAAAAATGCAACCTACTTTATGCAGGGAGTGCGCGTTCGAGCATCTGTGACCAAGATCTTGGCCCTAATCAGGACCGTCCAAACTTCATGGATGAAGAATCTGAACCTCTCCATGGAGGCAGAACCGATCGACAGGGGGGACGTGAACTTTCATGCTGCTCCGATCACCGTTGCCCGAGAAAACAGGGCCTTCCAAGCAACAGTCTAAGAATAAATTGCTGATGGGCCACCAGACATCAGATGGCCAGCAACCTGAATGGTCTTGATGGTGAAGAATTCCTAAGATATCTGATGGAAATCGAATTAATTGCAACAACAAAACTGTGGCTGCGTAATGTCTCTCTGCGTAAAAAAAATCCTTACGCAGGGAGTGCGTAAACTTTAACCGACATGCACTGACAAATCTTCTTAATATTATAAAAGGAAAGATGGGGAGAACGCGAGAGCACTACAGGGACATGGGCAAGGTGTGGAGATCTGGCGAGAGTGAGAGGAGTGTGGGGCTGGCCATTTACTAGAGTTCTTTTCTTCTCTTTGTTTTTAATTTCAGTTTATGATTTTTTTCTTAAGAGAATTTTAGTCTAATCATGTCCCTGATTAGCTAAACCTCTTAGCTAGGGCTAAGAGGTGAAGCTTGTAGTGAGATGGGAGACTTTCCTTTATGCCTTTGATGTAAGTTTGATTCATGAACTGATTTAATTCTAGTTTGATTTTAAGGAATGCCTTTAGTTTTTAATGGTTTATTGTGACTCAAATTACAATGGATCTATGATATCTTATGGTATTTTCCATGCATGTATAGAGGTTATGATCGTAGGAACCCTGTTGTTCACCATCGTCTCATGGGCATGGATGGATGGTGGAATCCTTCCCTATGTTCATAACTCTCTCAGATTGGATATGAATTGGTTATATTCTGTTGTTTACTTTGTCTCCTAGGCATGGTCTTGTGATGGATTCAAATCTAATTCTCATACCTTTCATCTCTTGAAAACTAGATCAAAGGAAGTTTATAGTTGATTTTTAATGTTATATCTTCCAATTGGATGAAGATGAGACTTTAAGACTAGTTGAGTTCTTGAATCAAGTATAAGATCTCCATGATCTCTACAAGCGGATTCTTGGAAACCCTAGTTTCTTACCTTTAAATTTTCTAAGTTTTAGTTTACTATTTCGCCATTACTCTCTTAAAAGCCTCTGATTTAGATTTCATCTTTGCCTAGTTCTAGTTCAAATTACTTTCAGATTACATACAAGGTTCAGTCCTTGTGGATTCGACCTTAGTCTTACTGAGATTATTACTACATCACAACCTTATACTTACAGTGTGAACAAGTTTTTGGCGCCGTTGTCGGGGATTGACGGTTATGTTTTCTAAGATTAATTAGTTTTAGAATTACGTTAAGATTATGCTTTTTTTTTTCTAATTATTAGGTTAGGATTTTTCTGTTTGATTTTTAGAAACTAACCTAACTTTCCTATTTTGTAAGATTCTGTGATAGATCTTCTAAATTGGTAATCTCTTTCCAATCTCTTTATTTTTTTCTATTTTTAAAATTAGGGTTTTATTTTTAGAAACTTTCTAAATTTAGAAACTAACTTTCTTTCTATTTTAGGTTTAGAGCTTTCCTAATTTGTTTTAGAAATTTTCTATTTTCTTTTAGGAATTTTTCCCTTCTTAGAAAATAGTTTACTTTCTATTTCAGGATCTCTTGCTATTTATAGACTTTCTATCTTTAGAAACTAACTTGGTTTGTTTTATTTTGCAGGATCTAACTTAGGGACTCCAATTTGGTAACCTCTTTCGAACTCTTCACTTTCTTTCTGCATTTCTATTTCCTTTCTTTCTCTTAGGTTTAGGTTTAGAATCTGAATGGAGGGTTGCGAGTGTTTCATGCCCAAGTAGGTCCGTGATAACATTCGACGTCTCTTGACTAAAGGAGTATTGGTTGAGGGGTTGACTATCCATCGCAGGACTAGACACTACTCGAGATCTTCAGAGTTAATTGAAATGATGACTGCAAACCAACCTCTTCTACCCCAACTTAGGGTGGAGGACATCCAGGATGAGAATGAGGCGCATCAAGCACCCCCGCCTTGTACTTTACGAGATTATTTACAATAGGCGAGGGTGAGCATGCCCTCATGCATAGTTTTTCCAGAAAATACTAGACATATGAATATCAAGCCAGGGTTGATCCAACTCCTTCCAAAATTTAATGGGCTTGAATATGAAAATTCATATCAACACTTGAAAGTTTGATGAAATCATAGCCACTTTATACTTTCCTAATGTGTCTGAGGACACGGTCAGGCTAAAATTCTTCCTTTTCTTTGAAAGAGAAAGCTAAAATGTGGTTACTACGTCCCTGATCTATTGGTACATGGAATGAGATAACAAGGGAGTTCATAAAGAATTTTTTTTTCATATCACAAAGCGAACACCCTTAGAAAATCAATCATGAACTTTGCCCAAAAGGAGGATGAAACATTCTTCCAATACTGGAAAAGGTTCAAGGATTTTGTCAGTTCATGCCCACAACACGATTTTGAAACATGGCGCATTGCACACTTTTTCTATGATGGACCGACATCTTCCATGCACCAATTGGTTGAGACGATATGCAATGGGGAGTTTATGAATAAAAATGTCGATAATGTGTGGGATTACTTGGATAGACTTGCTGAAAACGCACAATCATGGGACACATACCCAAAATCGAGTACCACTTCTAGGCCCACCCAATCAAAGGAAAGGGGTGAAGTATACCTGCTGAAAGAGGATGATGATAGCAATGTTAAAGTGGCTAATCTCATAAAGAAATTCGAGGCCATGGAATCAAGGAAGGATAAGGGCAAGGAAGTTGTTTGCGGTGTTTGTGGTTGTAACAGTTACACAACTTAAAATTGTCTAACTATATCTGTCTTTCAAGAGGTACTGACTAAGCAATCCAATGCCATAAATAATTACCAAAGACCTTTCAATGGACCCACCTCTAATACGTACAATCCTAGTTGGAGAAATCATCCAAACTTCAGTTGGAGGAATGGACAAACTGCTACCCCTCAAGGTTTCTTCAATCAAATTCCAAATCAAGGAAAACCTTGAGAGGATCTAGTTCTAAAACACATTTAAGACCAAGAGCTATTCAACCAAGATATTAGATCAGCAATAGGATCACTTACATTATCCATTCAAAGGATAGAGTCACACATAATGATTGGAGGAAAGGGGATGCTTCCTGCTCAACCTCTCCCCAATCCCAAACCGCAATATGAGATAAGTGATCCAAGCTCTTCAGATCAGATGGAGCACCTACCCCAACTGAAGTTTGAATTAAAACCCACCCCAACCATATTACAACTTGTCGATCGCTCAGTTCGTATACCGAGAGGGGTAATCGAGGATGTGTTAGTTCAGGTTGACAGATTCTACTATCTAGTAGATTTTATCATCCTAGATACAGAACCTATCAGTAACATGAGCACTCAGATTCCTGTCATTCTTGTTCGTCCATTCCTTGCCACTTCAAACACCATCATCAATTGCAAGAATGGAGTCATGAGTATGTCTTTTGGGAATATGACATTGGAGTTAAATATCTTTTTCAATACTGGTAGATGGTTCAAGGATGATGACGATTTCCACGATATTAACATGATTGACTCTTTCGTGGAAGATAGAGTGTCTCTGACCTTATCCTCTGACCTTCTAGAGATGTGCCTAGCCCACTCCCATGATTTTAATAATGACATGATTAGGGAGATAGGTGCCATGCTTGATACTGCGCTAGTACTTGAGGCTAACTGGCGAAGGCCACAATTTGAAGAGTTGCCCCAAACCGATGCAGTGCCTCTACCATCTAACCTCAAAGCACCGAAGCTTGACCTAAAACCTTTGCCCACTGATTTGAAATATGACTATTTAGGTCAAGATGTGACATACTAGGTGGTGATTTCTTCCCACCTTGAACAACAACAAGAGAGTATGCTCATTTCTACTCTTGAAGAAGATAAAGGAGTTATTGGACATATCATCATCGATCTTAATAGGATGAATGAATTTCTTTTAACTGAATGGTTCGACTCTTTAGATGATTGCTTGACACACTTTGCAAATTCAAACGATCCCATGATACAAGAAATAGTGGATGCCTCATAAGACAATACCTTGGTAGTTGTCACGGATCGAGAGAACCCTTATTTTGAAGTACCTCCTCCCCCAGATCCTGAATGTTTACCATTAAAGGAGGAGGAGCTGAGAATTGAACCGAAGATTGAAACTTCGGCGTGTATTGAGACTACACCACCTACTATGTATTTTTCTGAATTTCATCTACTTGTAGTCTCTGATTCATCATGGTGTACTAACTTTAAAATTTTTTCTGCCACAGGTGAATCGTATATACTTTGGTTACTTCAAAAGATTAAAAGGAAACTTTGTGCTGAGGTCCATCAATTTCTCTGGACATTCATGCTCCAAGACATCCAAGCCTACTGTAAAAAGGGCTTCTGGATGATCTTGTTGAGAAACCTTCTGAGAAATTTACCAAGATACTGGCCGAAGGAAGAACCTGGATGCATGACTGAGTAGATTTCCCGTGCTTTCACAGTTGAGGATTAGAATTTGCTGCTTTCATAGGACTAGGGTTGTTTACTTTATGTTGTTCTAGGATAGTCGGTTTTATGCCATTAGGTTAGTTTGCTTTCGTTGATTTCACTCTTATGCCTAATCGCCTTCACGCTGAAATCTCTTTGGGAAAAAGCTGCTTAACTCCGTCATCAGGTACTATCTTTCCATCACTTCCCCTTTACTTTTGTTGTCTCATATGCATTGCATGCTTATATCTTTTACATTGAGGACAATGTAGATTTTAAGTTGGGGATGGGAGATTAGGTTACCTAATCAGTGTTTTCTCAGTCTTGAGCAAAAATTGGGAAAATTTTTAAAATTTTTTAGAAATTTTTGTGAATTCGAAGTGTTTTTGACGGCCATTGTTGATTTAGAATTATAAGATACGTAATGTTAGTAATTTATGACTCTTGGATTCAGCCATCTGTTAGATTTTTCAGTTAAATTCGAATTGTTACTCCATGATTAGAAGTTTTAAACATTGATTGAGTCATGATTTCACATGTCACACCTAGCTTACACATTAAGGCTTCCGTTCGATATTGAATTGGTAACCTGGTAGTCACTAAACATGGAAGGAGCCAACCTGGGGAATTTTTTCATCATGTTCAAAGAAAAGAATGAATACCCAGCTAAAAAACAATTGCCTTTGAAAAGGGTTGGGCAAATGGTCTCCACCATGGGTGTGCTCCCTATAGGTGAGGGCTCGTTTCCCCTCCTTAGTTTTACCTTTAAAAGATTGACATAGCATGAAAGCCATCGATAGAAAAATCAAAAGCTGGAAGAATGAAAAGTTGAACTGTAAGGCAAGTTTTGGTTTAGGTTATGGTTATCCTGAATGATTTGGTGATTATCTATGTTATAATGAAAATAAAGAATTAAGTTTTTAATTGTGATAAGTTTAGGCTTCAATATACACCCATGGAACTCAATGTTTAAGATTGTTCTAATTGATGGATTAATACTTTGAGCTTGACTATGAAGTTTACTATGCATTTGAGTCTAGGAGAAATTAATGCCCAACATTCATGAATCTTAGAACTCTAGCATCTGGATTGTTTTTCAAAATTCACATAAGTTTATAGAAATTATCCTATAGTTCTTAACTTATTTTTCTCATACTTTGCTCGGGACTGGAAAAATGATGGTTGGGGATTGTGTTGAGGGTCAAAAATTTCATATTAGACCGTAGTTATTATCTGATTTTATGAAAATGATATGGTCTAACATCCTATTTTAATCGTTTTTGTGTTGTAAAGGTGAATTTAGGAGCCTGGACTGGAAAAAGGGTGCTAAATGCATGGATTTAATGCTCCAAAATTACCAAGGCAAAGGACGGACCCCAGGGCAAGATCACAGGGTTCCCACCATCCATTCGGCTCGAAACTTTATATCTGTCCTGAGGACCATAAATTAACCATACATGTTGAATTTCAGCTCTTGGATCCCTGTGAAAGTAGCCCAATGAACAGATAAGCCCACAAATCATCAACCTTAGGCCCACCTTATATCTGGTTACACTTTACTTTTGGTTCCAACCTCTTAAATAAGGTGGCAAAATGAATGGTCGGAGCATATGTCTCATATACATTAAGGTGGGACCCACCTTACATGATGCGTGTGTGCAGTACACGTGCACCGGATGAGCACCGAACCGGAGGAATTGGTCAACAGAGCTTTGATCGATCCTTTTTTTAAAAAAAAGGAGTTCTGAATCCTTCGCTCCTACCTGCGAACGCTTAATCCATGCCGTCCACTACGTGGACCACACCGCTATCCAAGTGAGCCCACCTCGCTGCCATGTACGGGACCTACCTTGTTGTCCATTTTGGATTGGCCCGGATGAAAGGAAAAACTCAAATATCGGCTTGATCCTAGTCGAGTGACCCACATACATGGACCCCATTGTGATGTATGGGTTTATCTCCACCGCCCACACGTGGGGCCCACCTTTGCAGCCTGTCCAGCAAGCAGGCCAGCTACCTGTTCGTCTGGATAGGGCTGGTTGAGAGGGAGACACAAATATCAGCTTGTTTCTTAGCAGTAGGGGTCCACGTGGCTTGTGTAGGACCCACCCTGCACGTGTGAAAGGGGTGGGGCCCACCTTGATGTTTGTGTTTTATCACCACCATCCAGCAATGGACGGTGGGATCCACACCATGATATATATGTTTTATCTATGCTGACCATCCTTGCAGGACCCACCTGACGCGGGATATCCACACCGTCCATTGACGGTGGGACTCCACCATGATGTACGTGTTTTCTCCACGCTGTTCGTCCATGGGATGGCCCACCACGTGGGACCCAACTACATGTGTTTTATCCACATCGTCCGTCCAACGTCTGTGGATGCTGGACGTGGCCAGCAATGAAGTGTGAACTGATAACGGGAGTGGCTAGCAGTGTGGTGTGACTGATGGTGGAGTGTGTGCTGACAGTGAGGCGTGAACGGACAGTGGGGTCCATGGGACCCACCCATGTCATCCACCCATTTAGATGGGCTACACCGTGATGTGTGTGGGGCATCGGCCATCCCTGGATGGTAAGGCCCACCCCACGTATGGGGCTACCCATGATGTATGTGTATGTCCAGGCCGTTTAGGGCTTGGATGTTGTAATATATTAAATATAATATTAATATATTATATTAATATATAATATGATATATTATATATTATATTATAATATAATATTTTATATAAATGTATTATATATATATATATATATATATATATATATATATATATATGAGGGTGGGTCTTACGTGGGACCTACCTCTGCCTCTTTAAAGCAGCAATAGTTGCATGTACGACAGCTATATAGCTGCCCTATTGTGTATGTCTGCACCTGCGGTACGTGTGGGTGTAACCCACACTGTCCAGCTATGTGGACCTCACTGCTGGCTGCTGTACAGACGACAGCAAGCTCCGTGGGTCCCACCTATTTTATCCACGCTGTCTATTTATGGGACCCACCATGATACATGTATTTTATACAAACCGTCCAATCATTTGTGAAATCATTTTCTGGCATGAGTAAAAGAATGGGTCAAATCTAAAGTTCAAGTGGACCCCACCATTTAAATAGTGGACAACGACATCCACCGTTCAAACTTCTAAGGACCCCAGTGGTTCCCACTAAAGCTGATATTTGGTTTTCACTTCATTTATCTCTATGTTAACTTATGAATTGGTCGGATCTCAAAATACATAAGGATGGGCCCGATTTGATACATATGAGGCCCATCGGTGTGGCTTATTTGATATACATGAAGCACATTTGTGTGGCCCAAATAATGCGGCCCATGTGATGTGGCCCACTTGACATATGAGGCCCATGGGCGAGGCCCATTGTGATGTATTCAAGGCCCATGGGCGAGGCCCATTGTGATGTATTCGAGGCCCATGGGCAAAGCCCAGTGTGATGTATTCGAAGCCCATTATGGTATATTCGAGGCCCATGGGCATGACCCATTGTAATTCATTTGGGGCCCTTGTACAACGCCCAACCCAATATATGGGAGGCCCATAATGGGGCCCAACGTGATGTATGTATGGCCGATACGTTGTGTATGAATCCCTTATGTGGGTCACTCCTTGGGAGCAATGTTGGTTAGATGTCTACATTGATGGGCAATGATGGTTGGATGTCGACATTGTGACCTTCCCTTAGGCCTTGTTAGGCCCATCCTCATCATTCTCTTAGTGGGTTAACCAAAATAAGTAGGGCCCATTCACCATGAACGGATGGCTCCGTGCTACCGGATTTGATATAACCATGACTGAGGGCCAATCTTTATATTATGGTTGATCGGCTGTTCATCTATGGATCCTGCCTTGTTTATGTGCTGGTTGTTAGTGTCGATTATCGATGCTGGTTGTTGGTGTCGATTATTGATGCAGATTATTGGTGCCGATTGTCAAGGCTGATTCCGATTGTCAAGGCCGATTCCGATGGTCGAGGCCGATTCCGATGGTCGATGCTGATCATTGGTGCCAATTGTCAAGGCTGATTTCGATTGTCAAGGCCGATTCCGATAGTTGAGGCCGATTCCGATGGTCGAGGCCGATTCCGATTGTCAAGGCCAATTGTAGAAGCCGGTTATCAATACCGATTATGAGTATGTGACAACATAGCATCATCATACCTACACCTTGGGGCCCACCTAGGCGATATATCTACCGCACTGTCCAGCATGGGATGGTGGGCCTACCATAATGTACGTGTTTCATCCCTGCTGCCAATGTGGGACACAGGTGATGTATGTGCCTTATATTCCAACCGTTTATGGGAGTGGACCCCACACAAAGTATGTTTTATCCACACCGTCCATGAGACATGTGATCCACCTTGATGAGTGATTTCATCCACGCCATCCGGGGACAGGGGACCATTGTGATATATGTTTTATCCTTACTGTCCATCAGTTTTTAGGGCCCACATGCTTTATGTGCAAGGCCCACCTGTGATGTATATTTGAAGCCCGATGTGATGTATTTATGGTCCATGTGCTGAGGCCCATAGTGATGTGTTTAGGCTCATGTCATGCGGCCCATTGTAATACATATTAGACTCATGTGATAGGGCCTGACTTAATGTATGTTAGGCCCGTGTGAGCAATCCATTGCGATGTATATTAGACCCATGTCATGCGGCCCATTGTGATGTGTAATAGGCCCGCATTGTGATGTATTTGTGGCCCATTTGATAAGGTCCATTGTGATGTATTTGTGGCCCATATTGCGAGACCTGATGTGGTGTATATGTGGCCCTTGAGTGAGGCCCAATGCGATGAAGGTGCGGACTGATGTAATGTGTGATTTCACTATAATGTATGTAATGATATTTATGTGGGTCACTGCTTGGGAGTGATGTTGGTTAAATGACCACATTGATGGGCAATGCTGGTTAGATGTCCACATTATGACCTTCTCTTGGGCCTAATGTGAGGCCCATTCTTGTTATGAGTAGGCTGTCTAGGCCTATCCTTGATATGAGGAAAGTACACCATTATCATATAGTATGCTTAGTATAGCTTCATGACCCATGCCCATGCGCATCACACCATCATCATATAGAATGCTTAGTATAGCTACACGACCCATGCCCATGCGCATCATATGTATGCCTGATATGAGGAATGATTGATCATAACACATGCCATTAGGCAGATTATTATGGGAATCCCTGATAGGAGGAGTTGGCCACATGAGCACGTGGTACACGCAGTTTTGATGCATGACTGGATGGTATGACTCATGCATCTCGCATTTTGTGATATGACCACTGTATGCCCTAGCGACATCAGGGCCATAGCTTCCATAGGTATTTCGTGGATGGCTAGATGAGACACTAAAAATCTGTTCTACATGAGGTGCTATAGATATCCTTGGGTGAAAGCCCCTAAACACTCTTGGTTCCAGAGGTTGCTCCAATGTCTAAACCGAGTGGATGCATGAGCACATGAGAGCCGTATACCATTAGGCCATGTCTCCCACTGTGTTGTGGTTGGTTGGAAGGGGGTACGACCTTACCTACCTGAGAGGAGGGGGTAAGGCTAGGTTGAGTCTGACCAGCTCGAGGAATAGGTCCACTATCAACGAGCCGTGCCCGATATTGGCAGGCAGATAGTGAGGTCTCTTCCACTCACTTTATTGCGCGCGATGGGGTGACAATCTAGTTTGGCATGGAATAGACCCCAGTGATGATCTCAGAGAGAAACCGTAGTGATATGTGGACTTGTCGAGTTAGAGTTGCATATTCATTCATTCACTATCCACTCGGGTTAGTGGTGCGCAACTAATTGTTGTGTACTTTCGTAATGGCAAGGATTTCGGTTGGGCGCACGACTAACCTGAGATCAGGAGTCTACTACATTGAGTCTGGCTATCCAATTTTAGGTATGGGACTGGTTTGGATAGAATTCCTTTGTGATGGACCCCATAGCCTATGATACTACGTATTATCATCCCGACTTCACTCCAACTTGGTCATTTCATTCGCACCGCATATTGCATTGTATCATTAGCATCTGATATTTGGCTTATTGTCCTCATATTGCATAGCTGATCTACATTGCTTCATCAGTATATGATATTGTTTTTATTATATTTTTACATCGCATAGCCTGGATAAGGCTGATGGTATTTATGGGTCTATCAGCATGTTTTCGCATCAATCTGATACTGTATGATTTATGATCTTGCTAGTATTTTTGATTATGGGCTTATCATTATGCACACACTTTCATCACCCACTAAGCTTTTTATAAGCGTATGCACGATAGATGCGTGCAGGTGGCGTTAGGTTGCAGCAGCGTTGAGCTTGGAGCATGCAGCGGACCTCTGGAGCTTTGATTTTATCATATATATTTCCCTTTCAGCACTGTATTCAAATGTTTATATTAGTGGATATGTGATGATGATGTTGCCTTTGTGATTTGGGTAAACTTGTGGTTATGCTTACTACGAGTTAAATATAAGTTAGAAAATCCTCCTTTTAGGATCCCAGGATTGGAATCTGGTATATGGACGCTGGGAGCCGAGAATGGGGTACTACGGAGGATGTCGGCATCGGATTCAACGATCGAAAATTTTATGAGCCCAGTTTCTGAGTTTGGGGTGTGACATAAATTGGTATCATAGCATAACTTGGGAATACCTGAAGATAATATCATATATCTGCTGATAGTTACCCTGCACTTCATGATTGTTGAGCACCTAGAATGATTAGATCCCCAAGTTCGAATAGTTTAGAGATTTTTATTATAGCTCCCTACCGTTAAGATTATGAGGCTGTATAGTATTCCAGTTTCGATCGTTTTTTATCCAGGATTCGAGGTCCAGTTGGATCATCGTAGTGTTGATGAGGCGTTTTGGGAGCAGGAGGCTGAGATTCATAGGCATTGTCCCCATCTCTTAGGTGTTTGATTATGTTGGCATGTTATGTTCGGATAAGATTTTTCTCCCTTGGTAAGCTCTGTATTAGTTATGTTGTAGTTAAAATTTCGAGGCAAAAATTTTTATTAGGTGGGGAGAGCTGTGAGACCCGTATCCTAGACTGTACCGTTCCATAATCTTCCACGGTCCTCCCGGTCGAATTCCGACGACCTGCTACCTATAATCGGCAGTTGCGCACGACCCTGAGTCGTATCCCGTATTCTTGAGTCGGCTCGACCCAAGACTTGTACCAGTGTGACCGCGCTGTCACTGCGGTTCCGACACCGCGTATTACGCATCAAGACGATACTCAGGCCAGGAGATGTGGGCCCGCATTTAGTTCGAGGGAAACACTGCACATTTGTAATCCCGAGAAAATCTCTACGACACATCACATCAATCCATCAATCAAGTACAAGCAACCCAATCCATCCCTCTCTTACATAACCTTACCTAAAGTCAACTCTCACCCTTACATATCAAGTACCCATTACTCACCTTTTCACCCATCACTCACCCTTTCACCCATCACACCCATCCCTCACTTCTCTTACATCACTCTCTCTCTCATTACTCCTAAGCAACCCCAAGGGAGAGCCAATGTCCATGGCCTCCGAAGGGAGAGAGGAGGTTATGTGTGGCCCACTTCCTACCCTCTTATCTCCCATCTCAACCCTCCATTTTTCATCATCTTCCATCAAGATTGAAGCTAAGGAGTTCGGTGTTCCATCGGACCAAGAAGGAGACCAATAGGTGGGTGATCCACGGTTGATTTTCGTTTAAAGGGCCCACTTATGATGGGACCCATTTTGATGTATGTGTTGTAAGCAAGAGGGGCCCATAGTAGCGGCGTCCCTCCATCTCTCCGTTCTCTCTCTCTATCTCTCTTTTCCATTTTGTGGCCCACCATGATGTATTTTTTTTAATCCATGCCGTCCACTACGTGGACCACACCGCTGTCTAAGTGGGCCCACCTCGCTATCATGTACGGGGCCTACCTTGTTGTCCATTTTGGATTGGCCCAGACGAAAGGAAAGACTCAAATATCGGCTTGATCCTAGTCGAGTGACCCACATACGTGGACCCCACCGTGATGTATGGGTTTATCTCCACCGCCCACACGTGGGGCCCACCTTTGCAGCCTGTCCAGCAAGCAGGCCAGCTGCCTGTTCGTCTAGACAGGGTTGGTTGAGAGGGAGACACAAATATCATCTTGTTTCCTAGCAGTGGGGGTCCATGTGGCTTGTGTGGGACCCACCCTGCACGTGTGAAAGGGGTGGAGCCCACCTTGATGTTTGTGTTTTATCACCACCGTCCAGCAATGGACGGTGGGATCCACACCATGATATATATGTTTTATCTGTGCTGACCATCCTTGCAAGACCCACCTGACGCATGATATCCACACCGTCCATTGATGGTGGGACTCCACCGTGATGTACGTGTTTTCTCCATGCTGTCCGTCCGTGGGATGGCCCACCACGTGGGACCCAACTACATGTGTTTTATCCACACCGTCCGTCCAGCGTCCGTGGACGCTGGATGTGGCTAGCAATGAAGTGTGAATTGACAATGGGAGTGGATAGCAGTGTGGTGTGACTGACAGTGGAGTGTGTGCTGACAGTGAGGTGTGAACGGACAGTGGGGTCCGTGAGACCCACCCATGTCATCCACCCATTTAGATGGGCCACACCGTGATGCATGTGGGGCATCCACCATCCCTGGATGGTAGGACCCACCCCACGTGTGGGGCTACTCATGATGTATGTGTATGTCCAGGCCGTTTAGGGCCTGGACGTTGTAATATATTAAATATAATATTAATATATTATATTAATATATAATATGATATATTATATATTATATTATAATATAATATTATATATATGGGCCCTATGTGGGACCCACCTCTGCCTCTTTAAAGCAGCAGTAGCTGCATGTATGACAGCTATATAGGTACCTTATTGACGTCTACAGGTCTACACCTGCGGTACATGTTGGTGTAACCCACACCGTCCAGTTATGTGGACCCCACCGCTTGCTGCTATATAGACGGCAGCAAGCTCCGTAGGTCCCACCTGTTCCATCCACGTCGTCTATTTATGGGACCCACCATGATGCATGTATTGTATACAAACCGTCCAACCATTTGTGAGATCATTTTGTGGCATGAGTTAAAGAATGGGTCAGATCTAAAGTTCAAGTGGACCCCACCATTTAAATAGTGGACAACAACATCCACCGTTCAAAATTCTAAGGACCACAGTGGTTTCCACTAAAGCTGATATTTGGTTTTCACTTCATTTATCTTTATGTTAACTTATGAATTGGTCGGATCTCAAAATACATAAGGGTGGGCCCGATTTAATACATATGAGGCCTATCGATCGGTCTATTTGATATACATGAAGTACATTGGTGTGGCCCAAATAATGTGGCCATGTGATGTGGCCCACTTAACATATGAGGCCCATGAGTGAGGCCTATTATGATGTATTCAAGGCCCATGGGCGAGGCCCATTGTGATGTATTTGAGGCCCATGGGCGAAGCCCAGTGTGATGTATTCGAGGCCCATTATGGTATATTCAAGGCCCATGGGCGTGGCCCATTGTAATTCATTTGGGGCCCTTGTACAACGCCCAACCCAATATATGAGAGGCCCATAATGGGGCCCAACGTGATGTATGTATGGCCAATACGTTGTATATGAATCCCTTATGTGGGCCACTCCTTGGGAGCAATGTTGGTTAGATATCTACATTGATGGGCAATGATGGTTAGATGTCCACATTGTGACCTTCCCTTAGGCCTTGTTAGGCCCATTCTCATCATTCTCTTAGTGGGTTAACCCAAATAAGTAGGCCCGATTCACCATGAACGGATGGCTCCGTACTACCGGATTTGATATAACCACGACTGAGGGCCGATCTTTATATTATGGTTGATTGGCTGTTCATCTATGGACCCCACCTTATTTATGTGCTGGTTGTCGGTGTCGATTATCGATGCTGGTTTTCGGTGTTGATTATCGATGCAGATTATTGGTGTCGAATGTCGATGCTCATCATTGGTGCTAATTGTCGAGGACGATTTCGATTGTCGAGGCCGATTTCGATTGTCAAGGCTGATTCCGATTATCGAGGCTAATTCTAATGGTCGAGGCCGATTCCAATTGTTGAGGCTGATTTCGATTGTCGAGGCCGATTCCGATTGTCGAGGCCGATTCCGATTGTCGAGGTCGATTCCGATTGTCGCAGCCAATTGTATAGGCCGGTTATCGATACCAATTATGAGTATGTGACAGCATAGCATCATCATACCTACACCTTAGGGCCCACCTAGGCGATGTATCTAACACACCGTCTAGCATGGGATGGTGGGCCTACCATGATGTACGTGTTTAATGCTTGTTGTCCACGTGGGACACAGGTGATGTATGTGCCTTATATCCTGACCGTCTATGGGAAGTGGAGCCCACACAAAGTATGTTTTATCCACACCGTCCATGGGCGTGTGATCCACCTTAATGTGTGATTTCATCCACGCCATCCAAGGACAATGGACCGTCGTGATATAATGTTTTATCCTTGCTGTCTATCAGTTTTCACGGCCCACTTGCTTTATGTGCAAGGCCTACCTGTGATGTATATTTGAGGCCCGATGTGATGTATTTATGGCCCATGTGCTGAGGCCCATAGTGTTGTGTTAGTCAGGCGCATGTCATGCTGCCCATTGCGATACATATTAGGCTCATGTGATGAGGCCCGACTTAATGTATGTTAGGCCCGTGTGAGCAATCCATTACGATGTATATTAGACCCATGTCATGCGGCCCATTGTGATGTGTATTAGGCCGAGGTATTTGGCCCGTTGTGATGCATTTGTGGCCCATTTGATAAGGCTTATTGTGATGTATTTGTAGCCTATATGGCGAGACCCAATGTGGTGTATATGTGGCCCTTGAGTGAGGCCCAATGCGATTAAGGTGTAGACCGATGTAATGTGTGATTTCACTATAATGTATGTAATGATATTTATGTGGGCCACTGCTTAGGAGTGATGTTGGTTAAATGACCACATTGATGGGTAATGATGGTTAGATGTCCACATTGTGACCTTCCCTTGGGCCCATTGTGAGGCCCATTCTTATTATGAGTAGGCTATCTAGGCCTATCCTTGATATGAGAAAAGTACACCATTATCATATAGCATGCTTAGTATAGCTTCATGATCCATGCCCATGCGCATCACACCATCATCATATAGCATGCTTAGTATAGCTTCACAACCCATGCCCATGCGCATCATATGTATGCCTAATATGAGGAATGATTGATCATAGCACATGCCATTGGGCAGATTATTATGGGACTCCTTGATAGGAGGAGTTGGCCACATGAGCGCGTTGTACGCGTAGGTTTGATGCATGACTGATGGAGTAACATTTTGTGATATGACCACTGTATGCCCTAGCGACATCAGGGCCGTAGCTCCATAGGCATATCGTGGATGGCCAGATGGGACACCAAAAATCTGTTCTACATGGGGTGCTATAGATATCCCTGGGTGAAAGTCCCTAAACCCTCTTGGTTCCAGAGGTTACTCCAACATCTAGACTGAATGGATGTATGAGCGCATAAGGGCTGTATACCGTTAGGCCGCGTCTCTACTATGTCGTGGTCGGTTGGAAGGGGGTACGGCCTTACCTGCCCGAGAGGAGGGGGTAATGCTAGGCTGAGTTTGACCAGCCCGAGGAATGGGTCCGTTATCGACGAGCTGGGCCCGATATTGGCAGGTGGATAGTGGGGTCTCTTCTACTCACCTTGTTGCGCCCGATGGGTCGGTAATTGTTTTGGAGTATAATAGACCCCGGTGATGATCCCAGAGAGAAACCATACTGATATGTGGACTTATCGAGTAGGAGTTGCATATTCATTCATTCACTATTCACTCAGGTTGGTGGTGCACAACTAATTATTGTGTACCTTCGTAATGGCAAGGAATTCGGTTTGACGCACAACTAACCTGAGATCAGGAGCCTACTACATTGAGTCTGGCGATCCAAATTTAGGTATGGGACTGGTTTGGATAGAAGTCCTTTGTGATGGACCCCATAACCTACGATACTACGTACTATTATCCCAACTTCACTCCAGCTTGGTTATTTCATTCGCATCGCATATTGTATTATATCATCAGCATCTGATATTCGGCTTACTGTCCCCACATTACATAGCTGATTTACATTGCTTCATTAGTTTATGATATTTTTTATTATTATATTTTTGCATCGCGTAGCCTGGATAAGGCTGATGATATTTATGGGCCTATCAGCACGTTTTCGCATTAATCTGATATTGTATGATTTATGATCTTGCCAGTATTTCTGATTATGGGCTTATCTTTATTTCTGCTTACTCTGATTACTCTGATATTGCTTACTTGGCACTTACCGTGTGCACACACTTTCACCACCCATTAAGCTTTCTATAAGCTTATGCACGATAGATGCATGTAGGTGGCGTTAGGTTGCAGCAACTTTGAGCTTGGAGCATGCAGTGGACCTCTAGAGCTTTGATTTTGTCATATGTATTTCCCTTTCAGCAGTGTATTCAAATGTTTATATTAGTGGATATGTGATGATGATGTTGCCTTTGTGATTTGGGTAAACTTGTGGTTATGCTTCTTACGTGTTAAATGTAAGTTGGAAAATCCTCATTTTAGGATCTCAGGATCGGAATCTGGCGTGTGGACGCTGGGAGCTGAGAATGGGGTACTACGGAAGCTGTCGGCACCGGATTTGGGGATTGAAAATTTTGTGAGCCCGGTTTCTGAGTTTGTGGCGTGACACTAACCGGCATGCACTGACCGACCTTCTTAATATTATAAAAGGAAAGATGAGGAGAATGCAAGAGCACAACAGGGATGTGGGCAAGGTGTGGAGATCTGACGAGAGTGAGAGGAGTGTTGGGCTGGCCATCTGCCAGAGTTCTTTTCTTCTCTTTATTTTCAATTTCAGTTTATGAATTTTTTTCTTAAGAGAATTTTAATCTAATCATGTCCCTGATTAGCTAAACCTCTTAGCTAGGGCTAAGAGGTGAAGCTTGTAGTGAGATGGGAGACTTTCCTTTATGCCTTTAATTTAAATTTGATTTATAAATTGATTTGATTCTAGTTTGATTTTAAGGAATGCCTTTAGTTTTTAATGGTTTGTTGTGACTCAAATTACAATGGATCTGTGATATCTTCTGGTATTTTTCATGCATGTATGGAGGTTATGATCGTAGGAACCCCGTTGTTCACCATCATCTCATGGGCATAAATGGATGATGAAATCCTTCCCTATGTTCATAACTCTCTCAGATTGGATGTGGATTGGTTAAATTCTGTTGTTTACTTTGTCTCCTTGGCATGATCTTGTGATGGAATCAAGTCTAATTCTCATACCTTTCACCTCTTGAAAACTAGATCAAAGGAAGTTCATAGTTGATTTTTAATGTTATATCTTCCAACTGGATGAAGATGGGACTCTAAGTCCAGTTGAGTTCTTGAATCAAGCATAAGATCTCTACAAGCAGATCCTTGGAAACCCTAGTTTCCTACCTTTGAATTTTCTAAGTTTTAGTATACTATTTCACCATTACTTTTTTAAAAGCCTCTGATTTAGGTTTCATCTTCACCTAGTTTTAGTTCAAGTTAATTTTAGGTTACGTACAAGGTTCAGTCCCTGTGGATTCAACTTCAGTCTTACTGAGATTATTACTACATCACAACCCTATACTTGGGGTGTGAACACTTACCAGTGATAGTTTCATTAAGGTCACATATGTAAGATTGGATCAGACCTAGTAATTCAAAATTCCTTTTCATGTCAGGAAAATATTTTCTAATTACCTTAGATATTGAATAAGATTCACACTTTTCAAATTGATTATTTTCTAAATGAGGTATTATACCACAAGTAGTCAAGTTCTTAATAGATTTAACATTTATATGGCCTAATCTACCACACCATAAAAAATAGAACACACCATACCATATAAGTAGAAGCATCTTTATTCATTTTAAAATTTAATTTAAACATTTCATGTTATGATCTACATAATCTTTTTCCACAAATAAACCATGCATTCTTAATAATAATAATCTGATCAGATTTATAAACATATTTTAAACTAGCCTTGTTTAAAAGGTAGCTCGATCCTAAGTTCTTGGGCATTTTTGGAATGTGCAACACATTGGCTAAAGTAATAACCTTCCCTAAGGTAAACATAAGTTCCACCTTTTCATAACATGCAATGTTCGTAGTAACCGCATTTCCCATTTGGACTTTTCTACAAGAAGAGACCTCCTAATAGGTGATGCAGGACATGGAATTTAAGTATGAGATGCAAGAATTCAGGCTTAGATCATACCAATTCAGAAACAGTTACACAATTTCCACATCCCACATGACAGTCCAAATCATTCAATTAAAAGGAGAATCTATGCAGATCCAGGCCTACACATGTTAGGGCTAGATTTGTTAAAATTATAAATCAAACGATGCTCAAAGATAAGCAGTAATCATTCACACATGCACATCAGTCAATCCCTAATCCAAGGGATTCACCAATCTCAATTCAAGGAACCTTAAGATGAAAAAGGGGCAAATAAATTAGGGCTAATACAAACTAAGGTTAGGATTTAGGAAATAAGAATGAAAAAAGGAAAACCAGAGGAAAACCTGACCTGGAGAAAGCTCCTACGTGCAGATGGTGACCCGGGGCTGACGCATGTGCGCGGGTGGGTTGGCTACACGTGTGATGGAAGCCTGTCTCCCTAAAGTGACACCTAAGCCTTTGTCGGTCACTGGAAACCTTCAATCCCTCCAAGTTTGACGACGATCCGACGTAAAGTCAAGGCTAGTGATCCGCCGAAGTTTCAGCCCTCCTACAGGTCCAGATTCTGGAAACTGGCTGTAGGGGGATGAATAGCTGCAAAAGCTAGAAAATTCAAAGCAATAATAATGATAGAAGATGAGATATATGGATGAGAGAGGGTAGGGATAGATGATGATAGATATGGCTTCACACCACGTAATTAGCCCTTCGAAAAGGGAGGGTTTTGCACCCGCTTTTGAATTCTTCCATAACTCACTAAGAGAGCAGAAAAATAAAGAAGAAATTTTTATTAAGCTTCAATGAATCAAAAGAACTACAAGGGATGCTCATTTATAGGGAAAATCTTATACCCTAAAAACTCACACCATGTGTGCAACCTATTACTTGGCGATGAAGTAAATTAAAATAAAAACCAAACAAAGAAATCTAAAGCATTCACGATGTTTTAAATAATAACAATAAGCAAAATGTAAAATATGAAATCAATCCGATGAGTGGGCCATGATCATGATGTCCCATGATGGGCTTTTCTTGGCTATCGAGTCCACTTTCTTGAACTAAAACTGTCTTCTAACGAAGAGGCCTTCCCTGGACGTCGTCATTAATCTAGATCGACGGTGGGGCCCTCCTTCTAGCATATGTGCGTAGGGGGCCCGACGCGAGTGCGCATGTGCGCGGGATGGCCCCATCAATTTGATGTAGACATGAAATTTAAGTATGAGATACAAGAATTCAGACTTAGATCATACAAATTCAGAAATAGTTACACAATTTCCACATCCCACATGATAGTCCAAATTATTCAATTAAAAGGAGAATCTATGCGGATCTAGGCTTACACATGTTAGGGCTGGATCTGTTAAAATTATAAATCAAACGATGCTCAAAGATAAGTAGTAATCATCCACACATGCACAACAATCAGTCCCTAATCTAAGGGATTCACCAATGTCAATTCAAGGAACCCTAAGGTGAAAAAAGGGGCAAATAAATTAGGGCTAATGCAAACTAAGGCTACGGTTTAAGATATAGGAATGAAAAGAGGAAAACCTGACCCGGAGAAAGCTCCTACGTGCAGATGGTGACTTGAGGCTTACTCATGTGCACGGGTGGGTTGGTCGCACGTGTGATGGAAGCCCGTCTCCCTAAAGTGACACCTAGACCTTGGTCAGCTAAGGGAGAGCTTCAATCCCTCCAAGTTTGACGACGATCCGACGTAAGGTCGAGGCGTAGTGCTCAGCCGAAGTTTCAGCCCTCCTACAGGTCCAGATTCTGAAAACTGACTGTAGGGGGATGAATAGCTGTAAAAGCTGAGAAATTCAAAACAATAATGATGATAGAAGATGAGATATTAGATGAGAGAGGGTAGGGATGAATGAAGATAGATGTGACTTTACACCACGTAGTTAGCCCTTCGAAAAGGGAGGGCTTCGCACCCACTTTTGAATTCTTCCACAACTCACTAAGAGAAAAGAAAAATAAAGCAGGAATTTTTATTAAGCTTTAATGAATCAAAATAACTACAAGGGGTGCCTATTTATAGGGAAAACCCTATACCCCAAAAACTCACACCATGTGCGCAACCTATTACTTGGCGATGAAGTAAACTAAAATAAAAACCAAACAAAGAAATCTAAAGCATTCATGATGTTCTAAATAATAACAACAAGCAAAACATAAAATATGAAATCAATCCGATGAGTGGGCCATGATCATGAGATCCCATGATGGGCTTTTCTTGGCTATCGGGTCCACTCTCTTGAACCTAGACGTTGTCTTCTAACTAGGAGGCCTCCTTGGACGTCGTCATCAATTCAAATTGATGGTGGGGCCCTCCTTCTAGTATACATGTGTAGGGGGCCTGACGTGTGTGTGCGTGTGCGCGGGATATCCCCATCAATAGGATTTGAATTAGCGATGGTCGAAACATACGTGCATGTTAGCACCCATGTTAATCCACCAATCATCACATGGTTCCATGTGAACACTGTTAATTTCTATAACCATCACTACAATTTGAGGTTCTTCGGTCACATTTGCGGTCACGTTTTCTTGCGGTGTAGGTGTTGCCTTCTTTTTACGATGGCGACCCTTTCTTACAAAAATGACCTGGTTTGCCACATACATAGCAATCAACAGATTTGTCCTGATTTCCTTTAGATTTTTTATTGTTGTCGTTGTTGTTCTCAGACTTGGACTTAGACTTCTTTTTGAACTAGTTGGTTTGGTTTGGTTTCAAGCAGGAGGGTCTTCCCTTAGACTTGACATGTTCATTCACTAAATTAACTTTAGAAAATTTAATTTTTCATTTGATTATTCATTTTCTACATAAAGCCTTACTTGTTCTTCAATACGCAAATGCACTAAAATATTTTCCATATAAAGTTTCCTAGTTTTGTCTTAGAGAAAAATTTTAATGCCTCTCCAAATTGTATACGTGCTTTTTTTTTTTTTTTTTAAACAACTACAAATTGAAACAACTCATTCAATTTGATTCCCTCAAGGACTATTTTATGGGCTATCAGATTGAATTCATTTACCTGTTTAACTTTTATCATCGACCATTTGGCATTTAAAATACCGACTAACTATATATTTCTTTACCCCTACTTTTTCTATTTTATATTTCTTTTCGAGGGCTTTCGATATGTCACCAGATGTTTCAAGATCACAGAATACGTCATAAAGTTGATTGGATAGAGCACAAGGATATAGTTCTTGCAGAGGTAATCATTTTCATCCCACTTCTAACAGATACCAATTAACTCAGGTTCGTTTATATTTTTGGGCCTTTTCTATTTGATAACATAGGCAACATGAAGGGTCGATAGGTAGAAGAATATCTTCCGCCTCCAACATTGTAATGCTGTCAAGCGAAGGTATGTAGACAAATTAATTTACTATCAGCCGAAGTATTTCCTGGAGGGGCCATTATCTCAAAATTGTTGATGAATTGTAGTAAACAAGTTAGAAAATAAACGAACAATATCCTAATTCGAACCCCATACCTAATTACTGATTGTATGTTGATGCGAAAAGTAATCTGTCGTTGGGACGATGAGCAGTTGACGTCGCTCTCTTCGAGATAATTCGTGCCCCTCGGATGACATCGACCGGTATAGAGGCTCTCGATGTGCCGTCCCTAGGATACAATGCCCAATGATCGGTCTTCTCAGCATGCACAAGCCAAAGAGATCCCAACACCAAAAGCACCACACTCAACCTTCGATTGCCTAAAGAAAATATGGATGATTCTTAGAGGAAAGATTTAGAATTATGTTTTATTTTTTTTCTTTTACTTTTGTCTATATTTTCCATTCGATAAAACTTTCTTTTATAAATAAAACAAAAACCATTTATAAAACTGATATCTTCTTTAAAACTAAAATTGTTGCCCGTTGGAATGCGCCTGTTCGAGGTGTAGCACGTTTCACACAATAGAAACGGCCGATGATGAGTGAGCCACATCCAGCGACTAAAACATTATAAATCATATGTCCGATTAAAGGTTTCCGGGCCAGGAATCTCACCAATTTCACCCCATGCGCGTGCATACGAGCTTGTGCACAGTATAGCACATTGCAAAGGAGACTTACGAGGATAATACTTTATAAACACAATTTTCTCCTTATTCCTATCTAATATAGAACAAAGATTTTGCTTTTAAAAAACATACCACTAACATAAGTACAAGATTTTTTATTTTTTTTTCCAGATACTTGTAACAATAGCCAGTTAAGAAGGAACACACATCAATGCTTCAAAGTGAGACCCATCATCTCAACAGCTTGAATCACTGAATCATCAGTGCCACTTTGAAAGTTGACAGTGGCCCTCTAACTATTGTCAAGATCAGCACCATGGACACTAAAAATTGGTTGAAGTTATCAAATATCAGACGGGATTGGAATCGCCACATGCTCCCCTGCCCAATCATGTCTATACTTGTCTTGTCCAGCCCACCTATGAGAAATTAAAACGGGCCCACAAGTTGAATATTGACCTCGAAAGGTTAAATCACTTCGACCGGGCTGGTCAACATCCTAACATATATGCAGACTCGAGCCTAGATATGCTTGACTGAGTGAGTCATGGCTGGGCCCAACCAACTGGCCCATATGCTTAGCCCAAATCCTTCTCAATTCATGCTGGGTTCAGGTTGGGCCCGAGCCAAGCTATCTAGTTGTATCTCTTTCAAGTAATGAGCTTTGATAACATCAGCGACCCGCACCTGTGAAAGGATGAAGATTAGGGGTGGCAATGGGTCGGGCTATGGCTGGGTCTGATACTGGCTGTAAGTAGGCTAAAAAGGCCTTGGTCCTAGCCCCGCTTGAATAGGGTTGAAACTCTTTTATCCTGGCACGGTTTTTATAGGTTTAGCCTATTCGGAAAAAAATTGAATGATCAAGGTTTGAAATAAAAGTCCATATTTTAAGATTTTTTATTTTTATTTTTTCTGGTGGGGAATCCGAAATATGACAGTTTGTAAGTACTTTTGAACTACTTATGTACATTGCATGGGTACTGCTCAAGAGTGTCATTAAATCATCCACCTTTCAAAAAAAAAAAAAGGAAAAACAAAAAATAGAAAAAAAGAGAGAAGAAAATGTCTTTAAATCATCCATTCTGTGTATAAGGGTGACTCACTTGATGAATGGACTAGGCCAATGGCCTGGGCCGGGCCATTAAAATTGTCCCTGGTCAGGCAAGCCTACATTTCAAGCCCGAACTGGGCCCATGTTTAGGGCCCAAGTCCTGGCTCTAGCTGGCCAGCCTAGCGGCCGTTGCCACTCCTAATGCAATGCAGATCGACATACTGACACTGCCAGTAGCAATGTCCATCTTGGACGGTGCTCTGTGGGCCCCATAATGGTGTACGTGTTATATCCACGCTGTCCATCCATTTTGAATCATTATTTTAGGGCAAAACTGAGGCAGGTCCAAATCTCAGGTTTATTACCTCATAGGAAAATTTTGGTGATTGAATGTCCACCATTAATAGTTTCCTAAGGCCCACTGTATTGTTTCCTTGCCATTCTACCTGTTGATTAGGTCACATAGATCTGGATGAAAGGAAAACACAAATATCAGCTTGATCCAAAACTTTTGTGGCACCCAAGAAGATTTTAATAGTGGGCATTTAATCACCTCTGCTTCCTTTGGTGGAGTCCACATTAGAGTTGGATCTGTCCCTTTTTGGGGCTCATGCCCTAAAATGACCGGGAAAAAAAAAGAAGATGAATGGACGGCCTAGATAAAATACATACAACATGGTCGGGCCAACAGATCACCTTCCAATAGCGAGTTGCTGCTGGCAGTGTCTGCGTGGAATCCGCTTCTGGGCCCGTTGGCAGGCGCGGATTGCGTCCAAGCCCCGCCTGTCTTCACCCGGAAACGGGTAGGAACTTTGAGTGGCCACCGTGATGTATGGGTCTTATCCACACCGTCCATCCATTTTTTCGTATCATTTTATGTTATAATTACTAAAAATTGAGTCAGATCCAAGGCTCAAGTGGACCACACTACAGGAAGCAGTGGTGATAATGATTATCACCGTTGAAAATTTTCTATGGCCCACCGTGATGTTTATTTACCATCCAACTTATTAATAAAGTTACATAAACTTGGATGAAGAGAAAACAAAAATATCAGCTCCATCCAAAACTTCTGTTGCCTCTTGGAAATATTCAACGGTAAGATGTTAATCCCCATTGTGTAGTCCACTTGAGCCTTGGCTCTATCTCATTTTGGGCTTTATTACCTAAAATGATACCACAAAAAAATGGATAGACGGTGTGGATAAGACCCAAACATCACGGTGGCCACTCAAAGCTCCTGCCCGTTTCCAGCTGGAGAGGGGCGGTGGTAGGACGCAATCTGCGTCCCCTGTTGGCATAACGTACATGACTCTCGAGCCTCACTGTCAAGTGGGGTCCACATGACCTGGCTTCAGAAGCCCAGTGTATCATTTGCAACCTGCTGAAAACCTTAGCAGATCAGTACTCAATCGTCAAGCCACTTTCACTGCATGATAAGACACAACTCAACTCATCGTGGGCCACAGCATTAGGAACCATGATCTTCGGATACTCAAACCCGCAACAACTCTCATTAAGTGTGCAACTGTGCATGCCGCACCTTTGCCACAAGTGGGATTATCTTTTCCAACAGCATTTCTATCGTTGGGTTTTCCCATCTTCCATCCAATACAAACCTTTCTAGGATAACAGTAAGATACAAATAGGCGTGTGAGGTGGATCGTGATGTTTTAATCACATCCAATCCGTCCATCGTGTGCATAACCTGATGGTTTTTATAGTACCCAAAATTCCATCTCATCCAAAATTCA
The DNA here is from genome assembly GCF_029962835.1 of Magnolia sinica. Classification (NCBI taxonomy): domain Eukaryota; kingdom Viridiplantae; phylum Streptophyta; class Magnoliopsida; order Magnoliales; family Magnoliaceae; genus Magnolia; species Magnolia sinica. Next base: position 49,211,559 of record NC_080573.1, on the reverse strand, counting down.
GGTAAGTCACACTACAGGAAAACGTTAGAATGGGGATTCCCACCATTAAAAACCATCCACATTGTAGGTGGAGCTGCCCACCGTGTTGTATGTATGTCATCTAATCCGTTCAGAAGATGCATCCAATAAAGATGAAAAGTCAGGCAGTCCCCAACATGTGATTTTAAAAGTTTCATTAATGAATTAGGTGATGTTGTCTACCTTGATTTTTGGATTGATCGGATTTTTGGGTTCCAAAATATTAGGGCGCACGTGATCAATGGACTAGATGTCATTAAAACATCATGGTAGGTCCTACACATGGATTTGTACATTAAGCTTGTTCTGGAAACGTTTTCCATCATTTGGTTGTGCTATTATTTACTATACACCCAAGAGTTTGTTATTAATTAGATATTCAGAAATGGCACACTGCTTATCACACACCATATCACACCCAGAGTTCTTATGAGTGGAACACGTACAAGAGATCTGAATGTCTTGTTCCATGGGCCCACTGCTGATGGGCCATGGCCTAAAATTTTGGATTACCGTTCAACCCTACACTCTCTATTGAGGAAATAAACGAGAACTTAGGGTTTAGGGCATTTGGTCGATCAAGCGGTTGGGTTCACATGGTCCTCATTTCAGGGCCATATCCCATGCATGGTGTGCATGTGCAAGCACCAAACACAATCACCCTGACCATGAAAACAAAACGTGTTATGAGTGTGCAACATCTGGATTGCTCGTTGGGTGGTCCCCATGTTGCCTAAAAATCAGATAGCTCCATGTGTACAAGAAGCAAACGGTCATAAAAGTTTAACCAACAAGCTACTTCTACAATACATGTGTGGCCCACATGATGATGAATGGATCTTCCTTGTGTCAAGGCCAGGACGCATTAACCCAGAGGCCTACTAGATGAATGTCCTGGATCTCTCACATGTGCCAAATCCACAAACGTGTAGTGCTTGTTTGATGTAGAGTGGGTCACAAAGACCGAAAGAATATTGCCTGAATGGAAGCGGACATAGTCCATAGGATTTGGCTCAGTCCTGCGTAGGGCATGACATAATTACGCCCCAGGTGCATCCAATTCAAATTTTTTATTCAAAATAAGGAAAAATTGCTGTTCAAAATATGAACCATAAATTGATTATAACTTTTAATCCAGACATTATTATGGGATGCATATGCAATAAAGATTAATAGGCCATATATTCTATAATAATATCTGGATTAAAAGTTATGGCCAATTTTCCGTTTACGCTTTGAACGACAATTTTTTCCTATTTGAAATAAATTTCTTTGACATACCCGGAGTCCAATTATGTCACGCCCTATGTATGGCTATCTGATGGACTTCCATTCGGTTTCTTTAGCTGCATTTCTGCCAAGAATAGTTGTGCGGCCTGTTCTACATCACTGTGTTAAGCCAATCTTCATCCATGGCTGCAAATTGAAGTCCTCTCAATTCCACCTGGTTATGGTGATTGACTACCAGACCCTTAACCATCGTATGGCCCACCCATAAGGCCTTTCCACCATAACTAAGTAGCTATGAAGCTTTATTTTGCATGGCTAAATCAAGTCCACTCGTTCAATTCTTTGAAAAATCATGACAACAGTCATCCCATGAATGCAGTTCCCCGCATATGATGATGGCATATTTCCCATCAAATCAAAGGAGAAATCCCAATAGATTGAAAGAACTTTAAGACTTTTGTATCCCTAGAAGTGACTTAAATAATGGAGTAAACATTTCATCAAAGTGATCACATTTTGAGAGAATACTTTCATCTTGCATAATTACAACGAGAAATGATCACATACAGCGGCGTGTCAGACGTGTGGAATATCTGATACATGAAAAAGGTGGGCCACACTATGATGATGACCTGACACGAAGATCAGACTGATCTACTCATTGGGTAGGTCAAATCAGTTATCCAATTAATACCATTAGCTCCCCATGGATTTTGAGTGGATCGTCGTGATTTTCATAGCAGGTGATCACCATGGCTAGTTCCACCTGATAGAAGGATTGGATATTCTAAACGTATGACAGGTTAGCAGAAAGAAATGGCTGTATGTGAAAGTTCACGTACAACTGCTGCATGTGATAGTATCTCAACTGCTTGAGCCCCCTCTTTCAATCAAAAGGGACCTTTGTGTTTTCAAACACCTTTGCCTACTCAAATGAAATAAAATCATTTCTTTCATCACTTTGATAAAGATAAGTGCAAACTCTATACCTCAAATCTTCAAGCGGCAAATACAAACGCACCACAAGTGCCAATTGTTAGACATGAGCCCACGATCCGGAGTCTTTACAGGATGGTCAGCGTGATCAATGTTCCTCAATAAAAAAAGGTCTGTCCAGTTTAATGGGTGGGCCACACTTGCATGAAGATAAGGACGGTTAGGGAAAAATGATAACCAGTGCTCTAAATTCCACGTTGATGCGCCTCTCATCTATGAGTGGGTTGGCCACCCTGATTTTTAGGATGGGACACTGATGAATGTCCCCAACAGTGCACACATGTGGAACATTTGCAAGTGTAGTGCAATTTCATTTTGGCGCTTGAAGATGTGGTTTGTGGAATTGGTATGCGTCCTTTCATGGAATGCCATAAAGGGCTGATTATTTTGCTATTATAGCATCATAGAAAAAAATGCCACCACCCATCAAATCTACATACACACAGCCATCTAATCTTAGACATACTTCAGATTAGACTTCTCTGTCCTTGTGGCCATAACTTCTGATGTCCCTTGAAATTAGAAAATTCTGTCCTTGATCCAATACTGGACACAGGTTATGAGGATGGATGTGGACCGTTTATCATTTGGCCTCAGCATGAAGGGTTTGTAGCTTTCGGCCTAGTTTTCCAATTACAATAGCAAATGTCTGGAAATTGGTAATGATCACTTACTCCCATGACAGTGTGGTGACATCACCTACAGTTGATGTAGGGCTGAGCTTACTGCCAATGTTTGTATTACTTAGATGGTACTGGAAAAATAATAATTTTATAGGGTAAAAATGTAAGGATTACAATTTGCATTATATGTTTCTTATACAAGTGTACTCTTTATTTACAAGTTATAAATATCAAATGATAATGATGGCTCATTTACTTTGCTTAACAGAGAAAATTGGAAAACGAAACAGGCCTTAGGGGTTGTTTGTTTTTTAATTTACTTAATGTAAATCATTGTAAATAGGTAATAATTGTTTACCTATATGATGATCACAGTGTTTCCAATGCAGATATTAATAACCTGTTTCTTTTAATGTTAAGACTAAATGTAGAGCCCATTGTGATGTATGTGGCTTATCCATGCCATCCATCCGCTATGCTGGCTAATTTTAGAGCATGAACCCAAAAATGAGGCAAATTCAAAGCTCTAGTGGACCACACCACATGAAACAATGGAAAGTGAACACATCATTAAAAACTTCTTGTGGCCCCCATCAGTTTTGGATCAAGCAAATATTTATGTTTTTCCCCTTATCTCTATCTATGTGACCTTATGAACATGTTAGATGACAATTAAACACCAATATGGGCCCTAGGAAGGAAATAACTTTCAACGGTGGATGTTTTAAGACCACTATTTCTATGGTGTTGTAATTTTCTAAAATACTTTAGAATTAGAATTAGCTATAATCTAAAACTAAATCTGGAAATTAAAAAGAATGTTGTAATGAAGTGAAACTATCAATGTAATGAGAACTAGAGCAATAAAAATTCACTTGTAATAATCTTAATGCTATCTTACTTGATTCAATATGGATTAATCAACTGGAATTGAAGTCCTAATATATTCAGTCGGATGATAGCGCGATTAAAACATTATAAATAATTCAAAACAAATTCTGATCATTCATAGCATAGTTTCACATATAATAGTCTTATTGTATTGATTGTAGAGAGTTCAAAGCATCTAATATGCTCTTAGTCAATGGTAGATCAAAGAAATCTACATATCAAACAATCATAAATCAGAGAAGAAAGCATTTATGAAGTTTCTAAGCATCCACCGTGCCTGGAGTCAACGATAGATCAAAGTGAATGCATAAATATCTCTATTATATAACCATAAACTATGAATTGTTCAGCATGAATATCATAAACTTGAATTTAAAAAAAAAAGCATCAAAACAAATTACAAGCTTCACCTTATAGCTCTAACTAATAGATTAGTTAACCATAAACATGATTGAACTAAAACTTTTAAATAAAAACATGAAAAACTAACTAGAATGGATGGATTGAAGACGATGGAAGACTATAATAACCTGAATTAATCTTGGCTAATCAATTTTAACAGTTGATCGACATACCAAACTAATTTAATATGACCGTTGATATATATGATCAACTATCATATCTCAACCATTAATTTGAACATATCCAAATCCAACCATCCATTAATTAATAAATTCAACAATACACTTGATCATCCATCTAATGATACACCAATCTAACCATCTATATGCTTAGAACATCCACCCATCCATACATCCCACCACCAAATTGACCGTTTATCTTCCTATGTTGTATGGCTACGTAGAATTATACCCATTTATTTGACCACATACCCAATGTGGGGTCCATACTAAAGGTGTGCACACCACTTCTTCTAAAAACCACCAGTCATCACCATTTTGTTTAACCTATCCTCATACTACCTGTCCATCTCACCACAAATCCACATGTATATCTTAAAATCAAGCCCTTGATCACACACGAGCCCATCTAACCGTATATTTATTCGTACATCCATCCATCCATGCATGTATCATATATTATGTAAGGCCCGTATCCTAGTTTGTACCGTTCCTTAGACTCCCGCAATCTTCCATATCGAATTCTGGCAACCCACGACCTGTAATTGGCATTTGCGCGCGACCCTAAGTCGCATCCCGTAGATTTGAGTCGACTTAACCCGAGACTTGTACCCTAGCGACCGCGTCGTCGCCACGGTTCCAATGCTGTGTCTTGCACACCAATGCGATGCCCAGGCTAGGAGTCATGGGCCTGCGTTTATCTCGAAGAAACGCCACGCGTTGCGAATCCCAAGAGAATCTTTACCATCCATCACATCAATCAATCAAGTACAAGTTAAGTACAACCCATACCTAGCCTATCCCTCTCTTACCAACAAGGCATGACACCCATCCCTCTCTTGCCCAAAAGTCAACACAACCCATACCTCTCATGTCATTCTTCTTACACATCCATCCCTCTCTCCTTACATCTCCCATCCTTCACTCCATCTCATTCCGTTCTCTACCATTTTTCCTAGCAACCAAGAGAGAAAAAGACTAAGGAGAGAAAAGAGAAAGAACTTAAGATCAAGGCCCACCTTCCTACTGCCAAATCTCACCATCCAACTCTTCAATCTTCATCATCCTTCATAAAAAAGAAGCCAAGGAGCAAACGAAGCCATAGAACCAAGAAGAAGTGAAATCAATGGGTGTTTATAGGACTAGATTTGTGATTTTGATGATGGGCCAAGTGGGGCCTACCGATTGATGGTATGGATCTCACTTTGGACCCTAGGTGTGGCCGATGGCCCACCATGATTCATATGTTCATCCTATGATGGGGCCATTCTCCATGGACCCCATAATGATGTTTATTTTTCCTATTATAAAAAGGTCATATAGACCTTGATCTTGTGGGTGGGAAAGGGATTTCCACTGTTTATTTTTATGATTTGAGGGCCCACATGTGATGGGACCCATTTGATGTATGTTTTGTAATCCTAAGAGGGATCATAGTGGCGGAGCTCTCCATCACGCGTTTCTCTCTCTTTCCCTCTCTCTCCTATTTACGGCCCACCATGATGCATGTATTTTTATCCAAACCATCCACCGAATAGACCACCTTGCTGTCCACTACCGGGACCACCCATGCTGTCCAAATGGGCCTGCATGACCGGCCGGTCACACAGGCCCAATGGAAGGGAAAAACACAAAGATCAACTAGATCCCAAGTTGGGTGGGTCACCTACGTGGACCCCATCGTGATATACATGTTGCATCCATGCCGTCCCCTTTTGTCTCCCTGTCCGCCCACTCACGGACAGACCTGCACGAAGGGAAATCACAAAGATTAGCTTGGTCCTTATCTGGTGGGCCACCCACATGGACCCAACATACCTGTGCTGTGCCCCCACCATACAGCACATGGACAATCCTGGATGCACTTGATATATGTGTTTTACCAACCGTCTAGCTGGGATGGTGGGACCCACCAGATGTATGGATTTAATCCACACTGTCTGGATGTTTTGTGGACCCCACCTTAATATAGGTGCTGTACTCGCACCATCCAGTAGTTGCGTGGGACCCCACCTTGGTGTATGCGTTTCATCTTCAACGTCCAATCATTGTAGAGATCATTTCATGACATTACTAGAGAATGAGATATATCTAAATTTCAAGTGGGACCCACCACGTGTAAGTGGGACCCACCCTGATATGTGTTTTATCCATCGTCCATGTGTGGACGGTGGAACCCACCGTGTTATACAGCTGCTGTATTGACGTCAGCAAGTTCTGTGGGTCTGATCATGAGGTATGTGTTATATACTGTCCATCATCACTGTCCACGTGGGACCATCTAATGATGTGTTGTATATCCAGGCCGTCCACCTCAGGACGTGGGACCCACCGTGATGTATTAGTCTCACCATCCGTCCTTCTGTGGACCCCATCTGACATATGTGTTGCATCCCACCATCCAGTACGTGGACGGTGGGGACCATCGTGATATATGTGTTATACTCACACTGTCCAAGGACCAGGACGGTGGAGCCTACCTCTTGCACATGTGGCATCCACACCATCTAGTTGGGATAGTGGGATCCATCGTGATATATGTGTTATATCCAGGCCGTCCATTCATGGGGCCCACCATGACGTATGTGTTATGTCTGCACCGTCCAGCTGGGACGGTGGGACCCACCAGACACGTGTGTTTCATCCACGCCATCCAGCCTAGCAGGGGCAGTGGCCACCGGGCCCACCTGCTGTGCACGCATGGCCCACCTGCTGGCTATGTGGGGCCCACCTACTGTATGTGCAGGCCCACAATGTATGTGTTTTACCCATGAGGCCCACTGATATGATAAGGCCCACCTGTTGTATGTAGGGCCAACTTGATGTATTTGAGGCCCATGGAATGTGGCCCAATGTGACTTATTTGAGGCCTATGTTTGAGGCCCAATGTGATATATATGAGGCCCATGTGGTGAGGCCTAATGTGATGTATATGTGGCCTGGTGTGAGGCCCAATGTGATATATATGAGGCCCATTCTGATGTATTTGAGGCCCAGGCATGACGCCCATTGTGATGTAAATGAGGCTCATGGGGTGCATATGAGGCCTATGTGATGAGGCCCAATTGTGATGTGTGATTCCATCATAGTGTATGTTTCTTTTAGCCATGATATTTCTGGGCCATGGGCTACCCATATATATAGCCCATCTTGATGTGTGTGGGCCATGGGCCATTTCTTTAGGCCCACCATAATGTATGAAATGGTAGGTGTGATGCCCATTCTTATTCCTATGTACTATTCGGGCTTTGGGCCCCATTGTATATTAGATTTCTTAATGGGCCGCTCTTTAGGGAGTAACGGTGGTTAAATGTCAACAGTGGTTAAATGTCCACATTATAAGCCTCCCTAGAGCCCTTTGTTAGGCCCATTCTCATCTATTAGGCCCCCATAGTATTACCTATTTAGCCTTAGTGGGCTAACTCAAATCATTGGGCCCCCATTGGTGCTAGCAATACCCGTCCTTCCTTATTGGGCTTATCCCAAATCATTGAGCCCCCATCAATGATAGTAATTTCCCATCTTTCCTTAGTAGGCTAACCTAAACCGTTGGGCCCCCATTGATGTTGTTGCTTTTTACCTCACCCTGTAGGACTACCCAAACCTTATAGCCCATCTTGTATTCATACCAGGCCTCCCATTGGAAATGTGGCCCACCTAGGTACATGTGTTTGCCCAAGTTTAGAGACCAAACCTGATGCCCTCTTACACGTTGAATGGGCTACCCAGATCATTTGGAAGGACATATAGTCCTAGATGTATGGACCCCACCAAAGCCCACTTATATTCATATCGGGCCCCCATAGGGAAGCCTAGTTATTACATGATAGAGAGGGTGAGGAAACCCACTTGTTGTACTTAGATTCATCCTCTTAAGTCACCTTGTTATACACCCACTTGACTCGCCTCGTGAGATGTGTTCTACCACTCATAACCGATTGCTAGGACTTTGATATTATGTATGTATCATCCACACCATCCAGTTACCCCTTTTGGGATGAGTGTGAGGCCCATCCTTGACGTTAGTATGTCATCTAAGCCATCCATTGTTTGTAGGATGAGTACATCATCACCGCTTGTCGTAGGTGGAAGAATATGTGGTATCAGGTTTCGTATATCCACTATATAGAGCCTATCTTAATGTATGGGCAAGATCCACCGTCCTTTCACTACTAGAAAACTGGGCAAAGGCTACAGATTTAATCCGTAGCCATAGACCTATGGCTACGGTTTTCGTCCGTAGTAAGACTGTCGTCATTAGTGCCTAGCCAATAGGTTTAAAATCTATGGCTATGGATTTAATCCGTAGCTATAGATTACAATAGCTACAGATATAATCCATAGCAACTATTTCTATAGCGAAAAGTACGTACAACTATGGATAGTATTTGTAGTTAAAAGTAATGCTGGATCCGTAGCAATATGCCGACTTTAATAACAACTACGGTTGTCAGATTACCAACTACGGTCAATATTCGTAGCTATTGCTTGCATTTAAAAAAAATATATAATCATTCATTCATTCAATTACCGCCTGCATAATCATTCATTCATTCAAATTACAATCATTCATTCATTCAATAATGAATCAATTACAATCCTTCATTCAATCAGCTTGCAACGTTGTGCATTGTGATCAGATAGACGCCTGCGGCAGCTTCACTTTTTCTCATCAAACTTTGCTAATTCATGGAACCTACAATGTAGTCAAATAACTACAACATCCTAGAAACAAATTAAATGGATTCCCCACTTCAATGGATTCAACTTTTGCAACATAAGTAAGTAAAAATCAAGCCACAAGTCAAACTGAAAAGAGTGCTCAACTAAGTTACAATTTGGGTGTGGTTGTAAGGATTTTTTTCCTTTTCTTTTTTACTTTTTTATGGCATTGCTATGAGGGATTTACAAACCATTGCAGTAAATAAATGGAGATATGCTGTCTGTGACTCTGCATGCACATTAACATTAGAATAACATATGAACAACATTTGCAAGACAATTTATGAAGGTCTTGCAGGATACACTATGGTATTATTACCAACTCATTGATATCAACATGCACAAAAAATAACTTAAACTATCTCAACCAGAAACAAAGTCACAATGCAATAACTTGCCAATCCGTATACAAAGCATTGTTATGTGATTAATCCTGAGAACAGCAAGGAAGAAAATGTGAGGGACCAGCTGAATAAGGGAATTGTACCTGACGACATTGATGTTCATTGCTTAGCAAGTCTAATTAAGGTTTGGTTCAGAGAGCTTCCTGCAGGAGTACTTGATGGCCTTTCCCCCGAACAAGTTCTGCAATCCAACAAAGAGGAAGAGAGTGTGGAACTTGTGAAGAAAAATCATGACTTAATCAAAACCAAAATGAACAAGAAAAACACTCGACCCAAGACCCATTTAGACTCTCTCAATTTCTAGTTAATCGAAAAAACTAGCAATACCCAATATTCAAAAGTAAGATATCAGAGTCCAAGCAGATGTAAGAGTTCAAAATGACTGTGGAATTAGAAAAACTCATCAATTGATAAAAATTAATTGCAAAATAATAATAGAAAGGCAATTGTATAATTAATCTGGGAAAAAAACAGAATTACATAGCATTAATCCCTTAATTTTACATGATTCCTTCATAAATTTTCCTTAAAACAGGTCCATTGAGGGGCTATAATTTTCATTTTTAGACCATTTACTATGTTAGTGGGACCCAATTGCTTCAACAACAGAGAGACCACTTTGTTTAGTAGTCTTGTGGATTGACATCCCAATACATACTAATGGAAAAGGCACAGCTCATGGCAATCAAATCAAGTAGGATGCCATGGTGAAAGTGTAGGGGGAAGTCATGGCCACCAGACCATGATGATGATCATCATCATAGCTCAACTGATTGGACCATCCCTAATCCTTGTACTGGAGAATTGTTCTATGTAAGGAATGATGAAGGGAATGTTGGTCAAATTTTTTGTTTTTTTGTTTTTTTTTTTAAATTACCCAATTGAACGGTTATCATTCTCTAATCATTGTGAAATCTTACCTTTACCCCATCAACGGTGGATCCTGTTGAATAACTGGTTCAGATATGGTATACATGTGGATTATTGTATAAACATAATCTCTTTCAACTTAGAAAAAAGTGGCAATACCTGAAATGCAAGGAGTTAAGATTCCATCCCCTATGACCATGCAAGTTTCAAGGAGAGCCACACAAAGAAGACATAACTTAGTAAAAGTTTTTTTTTTTTTGAACAAAAAATAAGGTTTGCATCAAGAGTTAGGATGAGAATCCCTAATAAAAAGTTTCCGCATGTACTTGGATGCAACTTTGAAACCCATGAAGTGTGGCCAAAGAGTAGAGAAAATCTTCAATCCCTGTTACCATAAAGATGTGACGAGCATGACGTCCATACGTGTAGACAACCTTATCATAAAGGGCTTGTATAATGCAATCCTCCTGTACCAAGAACAAGGAAAAAGAAAAAAAATGGGGGGAGAGAGATCACCTATGAATGGAGCTCTTATATCAAAGGAAGAACAGTTAAAAGACAATAGAGGTAGAGAAAGAAGCAATCCACTCTTCAACAGCAGATGTCCACAAAGATGTTTTGAAAGAGTACTCGAGCCGACATGTGGCTCAAAGAGAATAAACAATAACAATCATCACTAATACATGAGAATAAACAATAATGATCATCACTAATACACACCATCGAACCTTTTTTTCACATAAAAGTAAATCATTTTCAAAATAAATAAATAAATTTACACCCACCCTATTAGGCATGCTTCTCCCTTATAATTCATAAATAAGTACAAGTTGCACTATCATATTATCCAAGTAGAATTTAAATAAACTATTTGTGAATTCAGATAATTGGAATAGTCTAGCCCTAGTCAACTACTAAACAGAGGCAGGTGAATGTCAGTTAATTATCTTATAATTAAATGATACATGTGCCAATGCTTACATGCTAAGGCAATGCAACTATCTCCTTGCACTAGTGGACGTGGCTCGTGTGCAAATGGGGTGACACAAGGCTTGATGCTATGTCTGGCAAGAACGCCGAATGGTGAGATGGATTTGTTGGTGGAAGGAGGGCTCAGGTTCTAAAGCCTTCGAGATTAGAATTCAACATGAAGCTTCAACAATCTACAACATGAGAAATCAATCATTTGGGTTGATTGTTCAGAAGTACCTTAGAATAGGAACAATTTATAAAGAACTCACATTCAGCAAAAAAGCAAAAAAGAAAAGCTTATAAAATAGTGGCGTGGCTATGGATCATCTGGTTTTTATGATTTTAGACATATGGAGTATCCACAGTTAGGTATAATAGATGAACGGTTTGGATCTCATACATATGTGCCTTACGTAACTAAGATAACTAAGATATTATTAGCATCTAGCACTGGATACTTGAACGGAAAACAAAATGACAAGTGGAATTCTGCATATTTACTAGTTTGCATTGGAACAAATAACCAACCAATTAAAAATCATACACTTCCAACCAATTAAAAGAACAAAATTCTTGTCAATTACAGGAGATGAACTGATAATTTGAAGATATACCTTCCAACAGGTATGTTCTTTGGAACCTATGACCACGCATAAGCTTCAAATATGCAGAAATAAAATGTAATTCAGCAAATTCTAACTAGTTCTCAATCCAAATATCTGAGTTAGCTATTAAGCACTCAAGTGTTAATTAGTACATGTTCATGCCAAGAAACACCATTATTAGCTATCAAGCATCAAGCACTCAAGTGTTGCTACATGTGCATGCCAAGAAGATTTGTAACCCAATAGGATATATATATATGCAAACATTTCCTGATCTTTCAAAAAGCAAATTAAGGAATGAAGAAAATTTAAGGAATAAATTTTCAAATATTACACTAAATGAAAACATGATATCAAAGTTCTGTACTACTGTGTAGCTGCTGCTATCAAAGTTTTCTATTACTGTGTAGAAAGAGAGAAACCAACTAGACTGAGAGCATTCATCATTCATGGATGGTTGAGACACATGTTAATACAAAACTTCTGGGAGTCTCGAGGAAAGAAAAGAATGTGGAGCAATCAAAGAGAATCTAGCCTTGTTAGAAGAAACACCTCGCTCCTGATATGCAATATTATGTCTTCCATCTGGGAGTTGGACATGGGTAGCACTTGGAGGACGTATGTACACTTTCTTTGGAAGTGGCGCCGAGTTCTGTTTTTCAGTATTTACATTCAACACTGCACACCTTTACTATTGTAAAAAACTATTAAATAGAGAAAGAAAAAGTTAAAAGTAATACAACCAATTAAATAATTGCCTATATGCAATGGTCAATTCAGAGTTCCTGAAGATATTGTCCTACAATCTGGGTGGGCTCACTCAATTTGGGTTCAATTGAAACTACTTTTATAGTCAAAACAAGGGCTTGAGAATCTGATGGAGATCCCAATCATAAGCATAGACGAGGAAGTGTTGCCCATGCTCCACACAGTAGCCTAAAAGGCTGTGATGTTTGGATGCCTTAAATGAGATACACTACTAATTACATCCACAAATAGGTCTTCTTCGTGTAGAGATAGCGGTGCCATCTCAATAATATTCATGAAGAAATAAAAGTACCACTTATGATGCCAAGTATTTATCCATGTACAAAAATGAAAAGAAATAATCAAGGAGATCTGTATTTCCCCACTCAGGCATCCCAACATTTTGTGTAGAGGCATTCAGCGAAGCAATCATGTATTGACATGTGAAAGAAGAAGAAGCAAGATCAATACAAAGCACATTATAAAAAAAAAATGATTTGAATAAATGAGAGGAAAAGGAGGAGATGGACAAAAGAGCTCCTCAAGTGGAGAAAGGACTAATCTTACTTCTTCCTACCGATTACGTAATGCAGACAAAAGACAATGAAAACATCAGATGGAGAAAGAACTCAAGGCATCATAATCAAATAAACAATTTGAACTCATATGATTGAGAAAATCAATGATGCACCAAAAGGAACAACATAAGGTGATACTTGGTAAAAGACATTTGGGTAATTAGCCATGCAAACGTGCAAATCTTACTTCCTATAAAACTGGGTGATACTTGGTAGAAGACAATTGGGTACTGCTTTCAAGAATCATCTGTTCAGCTTGAAAAATGATGGAAATTGAAAATACAAGTGGTCATGATGATGCATGAGTGATCGACCATTAGTATGCTTGGCATAGAAGATCCTCAACATTTAAGATTAAAGCTTCAAGACAGACTGATAGAATGTGAGGAACAAAGAGTGACAATTGCATGCAAGGAGAACTGATGCAGTATTCTAAATATTAGATATGCAATCACTATATTGAAATTTGATACCAAGCATCCAGAAGAGAAACATACATGTTTGCTGGCCTATTAATCATCCATTCTTGTACAAATCCTGTTAGCAAATTGCTAGTCAAATACCTAACAAAAGCCATGTCATGTATTCACTGTGACTGAGTAGTTCATTGTAATAGCATTATAACCATCACCATGGAAGCTAGATAGAGCGAACTTTATAGTTACAAATTAGACTGCTTATAGGAAATCCACTTGTGGTAGGCTTCTAATGGTGCTTGCAATCGTTCCTGCCAACTTGTTAAAGCTAAGATCTCTGCCAAGAAATCACACAATCTGAAAAAGGTAACAATGATCTGTCCCAAAATAACTCATTTTATATCCATCTTATTCATGAACTTCTAATCAAATTTTGACACTTAGAATAGAGATTTTTGCCAAGTGTACTGAAATTTAGAGGTCTGTGAATCCCATTAATGGGTACCAAGAAGCCCATCCACATACCAGCACATTTGCCAACCTGGAAAGCACGTGCAAGATCCAAAGTTCCAAACCATCCATTAGGTGAATCCCACCATGTAGATGCCCTCGCCCAAAAATCAAGCTGGTTTACTCATAATGTGCCGCAATGTTAAACTAGGAGAATTTTTTTTTTATCAGTTGTTCATTTGTTTCATATATATTGGGGCTTACACCTTCAGGGTGTGGAGTTGGTGAACTGCCTTCACACGCTGCAACTTTGTGGGTTGTATGTTCTTTTGTCAATTCATGATAGATGAATGATGCCTAGGCTGATAGGCCTTTGGTTCAAGCCATGGTATGTTGTTATGAGGGTTCCTCTGGCCCAAAAAGGAATGTTTTATGGAGGCCATCTCTGCTACGGTTCTTATGTTGATATTGGCAGAACAAAATAACAGAATATTTCACAACTACACAAGTCACCCTAAAAGTTTGGGATATTAATGAGCTAAATCCCTAAGTGCTTGTGCCGCGAGTCCTCCGACCACCTTTTTTTTTTTTTTTTTTTAAGGTGCTTGGGCCATTTTTATTCTAAGTTGGGGACTAGAGAGTGGGGAGTAAATTCAATGTTGTTTAGAAAAGATGATTCTTCACCATCTACTCGTCTTTAGAGTTCTGTTTATGTAGCCTTTTGCTTTAAATAAAATTAAAGTTACTTGTCAAAAAAAGACTGAAAAAAATTGTGGTGAACATATAAAAGAGTAAATGTACACACTTGGAACAATAATACAAGAGTTAAAATAGTGCATACTAGTACATTCACTTTTACATATTAAAATAGTATTCTGGTACAAGACTATAGATAACATTAAAAAAAAAAACAACAACAATAACAATGACAACAAGGACTGGAATGGCAAAAGCATCCATATTTAATGAACCTATTTATCCAATGAGAGCAAGCAAATGAAAAGAACATCGGCCAGTAAAGAAGATCTTTATCATATACAAGGAAAAAAACTGACTTACAACAAATCCAGTAATCTCATTTCTCTAATATATGCAGGTATCTCTCCGATAATATTGCAATTCTGCAATATCCTGCAAGATCAGATCAAGCATGGACTTCAATGGGACCCGACAACAGAGACTGGCATACTTCCTCAGAACATGAGAAGATAAACCTTGAACTCATAGGGTCCTAACGTTTGCGATATTACCCAATCAATCCACAATGAAAATACCTCGAGAAGTTTAGAAAAATAAACCATAAAAGTGATTTTTACAAAAGCCCAAATCCTTTCCCCATTATAGATTTTAGGAAAGCCCTAATTCAAATATTGTAAAATATGATAATATGTAGATTTGCAGATCTAGAAATAAGAAACCTAAATCTCCATTTGAGAGAAATGATTACTTGGTTGGGGAAGAGGTGAAGGGTGGGAGTTGGTCTGGAGACAATAAGCCGAGAGAGAGAGAGAGAGAGAGAGAGAGAGAGAGAGAGAGAGAGAGAGAGTCACGCCCCAGACTCACAAGGAACCCGATAGCCGGTTCTGGCCGCAATAGACTTTGTAGTACTCCATTCTCGACTCCTGAGGCAGGTTCCGATCTTGGGATCCCACAAGGAGGATTTTCATAACCGTATAACCATTTTCAATATGAGCATACCCAAGATCACAACAAGTATATCTGAGAATAACAAAGGCACACATCACAAAATTCATAATGAATTTAAACTTTTACAAGTACAAAGCAGAAAAGGAATACATCTGATAACAAAAGAAGTAGGAAGAAGATCTGCAACACTGGGGGTCCTCAGCTCAACTCTAGTCCAAGGCGATACATAAAGGGGCTTAAGTAGCCGATGCAAATGCAATGCAAAGTGATGCCAATGCTCATGGCTAAATCTACATATCAAGTACATTTCCAATCATAAGGAAATCACTGGGGTCTAGTACACTGCTAGATGACTGCTGCTCTCTAGACCCGCACAGTCAAATGAGCATAAGAGACCTTACTACCCGCCTATGGACAGCCAATCACCTACAAGGCTCGACGGCAGCGGACGCATTTACGAGCTGGTCAGACTTAGCCTAGGAATGCCTTCTTATACCAGATGGGTAAGGCCACACCCCTACCCAACCGACTACAAGACAATGGGAGTTGCGGCCTAATGGTATAAGGTCCTCATGCGCTAAATGTTTCCACTCGGTCATGGCGTTGGGGCAGATTCTTGGTACCATGGAAGTTTTGAGAATTTCACCCATGGGCATCCTATGCACCCTGTACGCTCAAGTAACATTTTCGGTGTCCACTCATATGACCATCCACGAATGTCCCTGTGGAGGTAAGGCCTTGATGAAGCAAGGGAGGATCATCATGAAATGCGATGCCAATGCATGAGTCACGTACACAGATCATGCACTAGCTTCAAGCAGTCGATGCGCACAAGGAGAGAAACTCCATCCTCGATCCTATCAACCCAATGACCCCACACAATGCAATCCATTCACGCAGATGATGCATATGGGTAATAATGATGTAAGTATGCTGCTCGACGGTGATGACGTGGATCATACTCCTCCTTCCCAAGGAGGGACAGGGTCTATAAACAAGTACTCTAAGGAGAAGTCCTCTAGTGGGGGCCCAATACTTTGAGGTAGCCCACAATCTAAGAGGGTCTTAAACCCAAGGAAGAAGCGGTCCTAATCAAGGGCCCAAGGTGGGCCTTCAACCACCAATAGGAACCCTATGGACCTATCTTAGGGCCACCAAGGAGGACATCCAACCTCAACCGGGTCCCAAAAGGTAGCCCGCTACCTACATATATATAAAGCAAAGCCCAAGGCCTAAGTAATCCATAGCCTAGTGGGCCATACACTAAGCCCAATACTTAGGAAGCATGGTAGGCACTTAAGCAAGGTTTGGGCCCAACCATAAAGATCATGAGTCCACTCATTGTGGTGGGCCTAATGGGCAGCCCATTATTCCAACATATGGGAAATCCTTATATTTAAAACAAGTGATTTGGGCCTCACTTCTTGGCCCAAGTATAAGGTTGGTTTAATGGGAAACTAAGGGCCCAACTACTTGAGTATTTGGCCAATAAAACCCATCACAATGGTATGATAAATATACACCCTAAAGGTCCAATGGGCCTATCAAAAGTTCCAGCCCAATCAAGGCTATATGGCCCAACAATTAGCTAGAAGTGTGGATCCAATGAAAACCCCAACTGGGGTGGGCCTCAAACATGCACTACTTAAGCCCAAAATCTAATTAAAAGTGGGGCAAGATATGTGTAATAATGTCCCCAAATTTGATAGGCCATGCTCCCCCAAAACATTTATTTATAGGTAGCAAGCATGGGCCCATTGCTGAAATTTCAGCCCACCCACAATCTGGGCTCGCTGGAAATTCAAAAATAATTAATTTATATTTTTATTTTAGTTCTTGGTGACCCATACATGTCACAGGGGGTCCGCCAAATGAGGGGAGTGAATTAAACACATAAATCAGGTGGGCCATGCTGCTGGACTGGACGTCCAGCAGTAGTCCAATGGGCTGGGCGTCCCATGGTGGGCGGTCCAAGAGGCCTGGGTAATTGGCCTAAAAACCCATCTAATGGGCCCCAACTGGACGCCACTAAAGGGGAGGGTGATCACGCCCCCTATGGACCCCACATAGATGAATGGTGGGATATAAAATACATTAAGGTGGGCCCACAAAGTGGCCTGGATGGCTAGCCAAGGCTTGTAACGTCTCGAAAAAATCCATACAATGACCAGAGTACCACCTCAGGCAGAAATCGCTAAGGACCGAATCATTTAGAAATTTAAAATTAATTAAGTACTAAACTGAAATAATCGGTGAGTTAGTTCAAATTACTTTCTATATGAACTGCAAGACTTAAAACCAGCAGAATAGCTAGTTCTACGTAACTTAAAAACCCAGGATCAATCTCAAAACCAGTTGCTCTCAGGAGCATCTTGAAACTTCATATCAGACATAGACTCCGCGTCGAAAGTCTGATTAACACGAAACTATACGGTTATGACCGCCTTACTAGGCTTGACAACCATCTCGGGAATCAAGTCTAAATAGTATCCAAAAATGTACAACTTGAACCCAGAGCAAAGTGTGTCAGAAACGCGAATATCTTTAGAGAATGAACTCAAACTTAAGTAATTTGGGCCGTTCGCTTGCAGGGAAAATTTAAGGTTTCATACCATCAGATTTTGACCCAGCTACATGTAACGCCTTGAAATTTGGGGGTCGAGCACAACTCAGCTCCCGAGTTTCAAAACATCACTTATGTAACATATGTAATGATGGATGTATGTTGTCTATAATAGTGCATAAAACATAGAGTAGATTAAGCCAAACTGCAAACATAATCCAGGGATAGGTGAAAGACGCAAGCGAAAGACTAAAGAAATACATGTGTACATGTGTAAGTCCCTATGATATGTATGCTCTGCCAGGTCATAATTACAAGTGTTTGTTTCAAAATATAAGTATCAAAATGAAATCATCCATTACAAAATAAACCCAGAATCCTCGTAGCTCAGGACATAGCTCACATGAACCCGCCTGAGAACTGCATAAAAGAAAACGCGTCCTCATCATCCTCATACTCCTGCTCTGCCTCGGGGGTCGCATCATTATCTACATCTAAGACAGAGTCTGGTTGGTGTTGAAACACCGTCATAGAATGTGGGAGTGAGTGATCAACTCAGTGGAACTATACAGTAAAAGTTAACATATTATCAATTCAATCAAGCAGTAATGATAAGGCAATACAATCAAACACGTCCTAATTACTCTTGTTAATGCAAGGATGTATGCAGAAATGATGCATGCTCTCACCTGCACTCCCTCAGCGTCTTCATCTTACGGTACGCATGACAACCTCCCGCAGTGCTCCACGATGCCAAAGCACATGCAATGCGGTGCATGAACATGATTACCAAGTTGTTATTAGTCCTTTTCATACAGCAGGATTGGGAAGCTAATGTACCTTCCTCATATCAATTTCTAAACGGTGATCCATTCCAGGGTCGTCAGTCCTAGACAATCTCATACGATATTGTGGTTCTAGGTCGCTGTAAAGGGCTCGTCACCAATCAATGCATGCCTATCATACCTTAGTTACTACCCTATGACTTGTCGCCTCAACGCAGTATCAAGGTATGCTCGAGGTCACTACAAAGGGCTCGTTACCAATCAGTGTAGGCCGACAGCACGAATATAGTGTCCCATACCACCATAATCGGCTCACGAGTCTGAATTGCTCACTGGTTACTACGGGGAGGCTCGTCACCCCAGCATAGGCCGACAGCTCGACCACGGTGTCCCATACCACCATGCCTGGCTCATGAGTCTTATCAGATCGAGGTACCATAGTTAACGGGATTGCACTGGTAAGTTTGGTACCCTAGATTCAAACAATAGCGTCCATACATGGTGCACATCCACCGGGATAATCGGGTTACTTGACGAGCTCAACTAGCACGAGCGCACGTTGAGTTGAACGACATGAAGTGCGCAAACACTCCGTGTGGCCAAACCACTGCCGACAACCCTAATACGACTCAGGTTCATCAAACACGTCCTACATGGCGAAAATAACCTCGGCCACGAACTCAAGATTTGTTACCGATTCCCTGGACTATTTCATAGTCCCAAACACATTTAAGTATAACAGATATTCATACCAGCAATTCAGAACAGTAATGGATAACAATTCCAATCATACAAGCATGTGAGCATTTGTTGAATGTCAACTTAACATAAATTCACACGTAAGTAACGTCTAAGTTAAACAGACAAAGAATATAGATTGCATGGAGGAAATCATACACATCAATAAGATAGTTGAGAATCTCTTCTCAATGCCCATAAAAGTAAAATATATGACACACTTATTCATTCAAACATTTCTACAAACACTTAGGCTACATATTCCAACATACATGACGTATGTTGGTGATAGCTCACCTTAGGACAATTCCTCTTGCCAAGGAGTTGTTACACATACAGCTAGCATAAACATGCGAAAATTAATCATGGCAACCACATGCTCATATTGCATACGTATACGATACTTTCTATATAAACATGGAATACACAAATCTCAATATAGTTCATATCTATCAGAAAAGCAATACAAACATCGCATTTGGCATGTGAAATTGCACCCACAACAATAATAAACCATTAACCGACATTGAAAGCCTTGAAAACCATAACCTATATGAATATAGTCCGCACCTTAAACCAGAAAGTGTGCAACAGATCTGATTCAGACAATAAGTCTTCGTTAACGGCGACTAGATAACCTAAGGCAGGATTGAAATGAACTACATCAACACTTAGACTATTCTAAGCTCCAAAACAGGTTAGGGTTTGATTGACTTACCCAAGAATGAACTGAGAATCGCCGGAATAACGATTCAGATGCGATGGTTTAGGTACGCAGAGTAACAACGAAGAATCTCAAGATGATTCACCAACTTCTCTCTCACTTTCTTTCTCTTTTCCTCCCTCTCTCTTAGCTAGGTTTTGGAAAATTTGTATGGAATTTGAGAGTAAGGGTTTAAGGTCTTTATATAGGCCTAACATTGATGAAAATATCCCCAGGGCCAAGGTATACTTAGGTTATAACCAATTCGGGTCTATTCCGGTCCAACGGAGCACTTCTGGTGGTCCCTTTTTCACGTGCGGTCGGACTTAAGCTCACTGACCATGGATCTAGGTCAGGCTGAGTTTTTGGACCGATCGAATTTACAGATTAGCTGTGGCGAACCAGTTTCAATTCAACGGTCACCGAAACTCGATCAGGTCCACCGGCACTTTGACATGTATGCGCCATCTTCCCTAATCCAAGGGTAAATTTGGGTCAGATTCTGACGGTCAGAAAGCTTAAAATCGGCGCGCAACTGACACGACTCAGATTTCTTAAATTCATATTTATTTTCTAAATAAATTCACCTTTCTCACACTCCTCACTCCGGACTCAAGCAAATCGTCCCAGGACATCATCTGGACTTGATTTTTGAGGTGATTGTCAAGCCCAACAAGGTGATCATAATTATCTAAGATCATCGCTATCGGACTTTTGACGCGCAGTCCAAGTCCGATTCACAGTTTCCAAGTACTCCCGAGAGCAACTGGATTTAGCGTTGATCCTAGATTTTAGGGTAACGTAGCACTAATGATTTTACAGGTTTTGGGTCCTACAGATCAAATTTAAAGTGATTGATGCTAATTTCATAGGCAATCAAATTTAGCGCTAGCTAATTCACATTTAACTTCTAAAGGCTTGAGTCCTAAGGGAAACCTGATTGAAGTGGTGCTCGGGTCCTTACACAAAATTTTTCAGGTCATTACACTACACCCTTGGATCAAGAAAATATCCCAACACATGTTAGTGCACTTGTGGCCCTAATCGAGTGACGATGGCTGTTGAACTGAAATTGGTCCTCCACGGTCGATCTACAAATCTGAAAAGACCGAAACTTTAACCTGACATAGATCCATTGCAGGGAACTTTTTTTAGACTGTAGGTGAGCAATGGACCTCCAGATGAGCTCCGTTGGCCTGAAACAGATGACTTTTGGCTATAACCTAAGTATACCATGGCCCTGGGGCCATTGACATCAGTTCTGGGCCTATATAAGGGCCTTAACCCACCCCTCTTTCATTCCATACGAATTTTCTAAACCCTAGGAGAGAGAAGGAGAAGGTGAGGAGAAGTGAGAGAGAGTTGTGGTTGGTTGTTGGGATTCATTCCTGCCGCTCCACGTGCTAAATCCCCTCTTCCGTGTCGCTATACCGACGATTTCGACTCCATCTTTGGGTAAGGAATCATAACCCTAATCTATTTTAGGTATCTAAATAGGTAGATCAGTGAAATAGCTAACCTATTTCATGCTATAGGTAGTCGTTATGCCGTAAACAAAGACGTAGTATACGAACCGAGTTCGTAATCAGCATACCTACAAAAGGTGCGGACTATAAATGTTTAGGTAATGGTTTTCAAGGCTTTCAATGTCAGTTAATAATTTATGACTAACTTGAATGCTGTCACATGTATTTAGATGTGATGTTTCCCGTATATTACACATATATATATGAACTATGTTGAATATAGTGCATTACATGTCTTTGTTGAAATGTTTGAATGAATATGTAATTATGATTTGTGTTTTTCATGATTATTAATTGAGGATACATGATTGTTGTATGTGTAACAACTCCTTTGTGAAAGGGTTTGCTATAATATATGCTATAACTAACTTATTACATGTATATTTGTAATGACCCGGAAAATTTTGTGCCAAGACCTGAGTACTACCTCTATTTTTTCCTTAGTAGTTAATTGGGGTAATTAGCGCTAAACTCGATTGCTTCTGAAATTTGCATCAATCACTTTAAATTTGATCTGCATGACTCAAAATCTGTAGAATAGTTAGCGCTAAGTTACTCTGAAATCTGGGATTCATTGCTAAATCCAGTTGCTTTTGGGAATTTTTGGAAGTTCTGGATCGGACCTGGACCGTGCGTCGTAAGTCCGATAGCGATGATCTTAGGCTGTTTTGGTCACCATGTTTGACTTGGCCATCACCTCAAAAGTCAAGTCCAGATGATGTTCGGGGTCGATTTGACTGAGTTTGGAGTGAAGAGTGTGAGAACGGTGAGAAATTAATGTGATTTTATGAAATCTGAGTCATGTCGCTTGCACGATGATTTTA
The DNA here is from genome assembly GCF_029962835.1 of Magnolia sinica. Taxonomy (NCBI): domain Eukaryota; kingdom Viridiplantae; phylum Streptophyta; class Magnoliopsida; order Magnoliales; family Magnoliaceae; genus Magnolia; species Magnolia sinica. The sequence goes on along the minus strand of NC_080573.1, from coordinate 49,188,670 downwards.
AGCAATCTGACTGTTGGATTCTGACCCAATTTCACTCTTTGATCAGGGAAGATGGCCCAGGCATGTCCTTGTGCCTGTGGACCTGATCAAGTTTCGGTGACCGTTGAATTGAGTGTGGTCTGCCATGGCTGATCTGAAGATCCGATCGGTACGAAAACTCAGCCTGACTAAGATCTATGGTCAGTGAGCTTAAGTCAGACCTTTCATGGAAAAAGGCCCACCGAAAGTGCTCCGTTGGATCGAGAGAAGCCTGTTTTGGTTATAACCTAAGTATACCTTGGCCCTGGGGTTATTTTCATCAATGTTAGGACTATATATAGACCTTAAAACCCTAGCTCTCTTTTCCATACGAATTTTCTAACCCTAGCTAAGAAAGAGAGAGGAAAAGAGAGAGAAAGTGAGAGAGAAGTTGGTGAATCATCTTAGATTCTTTCCTGTTCTCCTTCATCCTTAAACCATCACTTTAGAATCGTTATTCCGGCGATTCTAAGTTCATCCTTGGGTAAGTTAACCTAACCCTAATCTGTGTTAGAGCTTAGAATAGTCTTTGTGTTGTTGGAGCTCATTTTTATGCTTGTCTTAGGTTATCTAGTCACTGTTGACGAAGACATCTCGTCTGAATCAATTTGGTGTTCCATTTCTGGTTAAGGTGCGGACTTTAATTGTATAGGTTATGGTTTTAAAGGCTTTCAATGCCAGTGAATGGTTTATTCTTGCTATGGATGAGATTTCACATGCCAAATACTATGTTTATTTTGCGTTCCTGATATGCATGTGTTATATTGAGTTTTGTGTATTCTATGTATATGTAGGAAGTACCGTATACATATAAAATATGCACATGTGTTTGCCATGATTATCTATTGTGTACCTATGGTAGATGTATGTGTGACAACTCCTTGGCAAAAGGAATTGTCCAAATGCATGTATTTCAACATACATCATGTATGTTGTATTATGTATTCTAAGTGTTTGTAGAAATGTCTGAATGATCTAAAGTATAAAATATCTACCTAGTATGGGCGTTGAGAAGCGATTCTCAACTCTCCTATTAGTGTGTATGATTTCCTTCATGCAAGTTACATTCCTTGTTGTTTAATTTCAAGTATTACTTATGTGAAAATCCATGTTAAGTTGATATTCTTTAAATGCTTACATACCACATGATTTGAGTTGTTGTTCCATTACTATTTTCAATTGTTGATATGAATATCTGTTGTAGTGGAATATGTTTGGGACTATGAAGTAGTCCAGGAAATCGGTAATCGGTCTTGAGATTGTGGCTGAGGCTGCTTTCGCCACAAAGGACGTGTTTTGACGAACCTGAGTCATATTAGAGTTGTCGGCAGTGGTTTGACCACATGGAGTGTTTGCGCACTCTATGTCGTTCAACCCAACATGCGCTCGTGCTAGTCAAGTTCATCAAGTAACCCGATTGTCCGATGTATGTTCACTATGTATGGACGCTATTGTTTGAATCTAGGGTACCAAACTTATCAGTGCAAATCCTGTAAACCGTTGTACCTTGATCCGCTAAGACTCATGAGCCAGACATGGTGGTATGGGACACCGTGGTCGAGCTGTCGGCCTATGCTGGGGTGACGAGCCTCCTCGTAGTGACCAGTGAGCAACCAAACTCGTGAGCCGATTATGGTGGTATGGGACACTATATTCGTGCTGTCTGCCTACACTGATTGGTGACGAGCCCTTTGTAGTGACCTCGAGCATGCCTGGATACCGCATTGAGGTGACGAGCCTTAGTGTAGTAACGAAGGTATGATAGGCGTGCATTGATTGGTGACGAGCCCTTTGCAACGACCTAAAACCATATGATCGTATGAGATGATCTAGGACTGACGACCATAGAATGGATCACTGTTTGGATGGTGATATGAGGAAGGTACCTTAGTTTCCCAATCCTGCTGTATGAAAAGGACTAATAACAACTCGGTAATCATGTTCATGCACTGCATTTGCATGTGCTTTGAAGACGTGGTATACTTTAAGGCGATGTCATGCGTAACGTAAGATGAAGACGCTGAGGGTGTACGCGCGAGGGCACACATCATTCTACATACATCCTTGCATTAATAAGAGTACTCAGGATATGTTTGATTATTCTGATTTATCATTACTGCTTGATTGAATTGATAATATGTTAACCTTTGCTTTATTGTTCCACTGAGTTGATCACTCACTCCCACGTTCTGGGACGGTGTTTAAACACCCACCAGACTCTGTCTTAGTTGCAGATGTTGATGAGACCTCTGAGGCAGAGCCGGAGATTGAGGATGATGAGGTTGCATTCTCTTTTATGTAGTTTTCAGACGGGTTCTAGTGAGCCTTGTTCTGATGCGCGGGATGCTGGGATTCCTTTTGGGATTAAATGATGTAACTTGATACTTGTAATTTTGATAGCAACACTTGTAACACGACCTGGTATGTATATGTATTTCAGGGATGTGCACATGTACACTTATATTTTTTTAAGTCTTCCGCTTGCGTTCTTCACTTATCCCTGAATTATGTTTGCAGTTTGGCTTAGTCTATTCCCTGTTTTATGCACTCATACTGACAACATACATCCATCATTTGATATGTTGCATAAGTGATGTTTTGAAACTCGGGACCTGAGTTATGCTCGACCCTCGAATTTTAGGGCGTTACAATATTGATATGTGTAGTCTAAGTGTTTGAAAAAAATGTCTGAATGAGTAAATGCTTGTTGAAACGTATTTAATGAGGGTGTTGAGATAGGATTCTCAATTACCTTATCTATAGTTACAGTTTCCTTCATGTAACCTATCTTGCTACTACGTGCTTTATGGATGAAATGCCTATGTACGACAACATGTGCACTATGTGTTTGTTAAAATGCTCAAATGAGATTTATATCTGAATTGGTTGTCACATGTTGTATTGACTATCACATATGAATGCCTATTGTGTTTGAATATGATTGGGACTAATACGTAGTCCAGGCAATCGGTAACGGTTAACAATCTGTGGCCGAACTAGTTTCGCCACAACGGATACGTTCGATGAATCCGAGTCGTACGGTGATTATCGACAGTGGTTAGGCCACAAGGAGTGTGTATACACTCCATGTCAACTAATTTAACGTGCACTCGTACTAGTCGAGCTTGTCAAGTAACCCGATTGGCCTAATGTATGTTCACCATGTATGGACGCTACTGTTTGAATCTAAGGTACTGCTTACCATTGAAAAGCCCGTTTAACCTTGGTATCCGCTAAGACTCATGAGCCGGGCATGGTGGTATGGGACACCGTGGTCGAGCTGTCGGCCTACGCTGGGGTGACGAGCCTCCCCATAGTATCCAGTAAGTAACCCAAACTCGTGAACCGAATGCGGTGGTATGGGACACTATATTTGAGCTGTCGGCCTATGCTAAGGTGACGAGCCTTTCCTGTAGTGACCTCAAGTATAAACTAGGCGTACGCCGAGGTGACGAGCCTCCCATAGCGACCTGAACTTGCCTATCCATTATTTTTAAATCAGGGGTGACGTTGCCTTGTAACTTACCTCTCGTATGTGATTAACTAGGATTGATGACCCTGGATGGATCATTGTTTGGGTAAATGATATAAAGGGAGGTACCTTAGCTTCCCGAACCTGCTGTATGAATGAACCTAATTAAGTATCGGCTAACACGATCATGCATTGCATTGCATGTGCTTTAGCAAGGAAGTGCACGTGTTCGAAGTGGTGCATGCCGCGGTCATGAGGTGATGTCGCTGAGGGAGTGCAGGTGAGGGAATGCATCATTACAGCATATCATTCCTGCATTAATAAGAGTACTTAGGATATGAGTGTTGTACTGCTTTATGATTACTGCTTGATTAAATTGATAACATGTTAACCTTTGCCTTATAGTACCACTGAGTTGATCACTCACTCCCACTCTGGGACGGTATTTTAAAACACCAACCAGACTCGATTGTAGCTTCAGGTGATGGCGATGCTGATGAGGCTGAGTCTGACTTTTATGATGATAAGGAGTTCTCCTACATGCAACTCTCTGGTAGGTCTATATAGACCTGGAGTTGCATCTACGGGATTACAGGGATACAAACTAGTTGAACATTATATTGTATCATTTTGTGAATTTTTGGAACTATACATGTAATTATTTAACCTGGCGACATGTTCATACTCTGGGGACTAACAACTACCTATATGCTTTATATATCTATCACAGTCTTCCGCTTGCGTAATCTAATTGTCTCTGGAGTATAATATGCTGATTTAGTGTAATCCCATTCATGTTTAATACACTAATATGGACAACATTTAATCATCATTATCTATGTTGCATAAGTGATGCGTTGGAACCCGGGAGCCGAGCTTCTGCTCGACCCTCGATTTTTAGGGCGTTACAAGTTGGTATCAAAGCATGATTTGGATTAAACTGGATCTGGGTTATAGACACATGACGTACACTGACATACTTTAACTTAGGAGGGGGCGATGAAATGTAGAAACAGTTGTAGGATTCCAAGTTTCACCGACGGGCAAAACTGACCATTGAAATCAGACCCGTAGGCATATGTGATCATGCGAGATGATCCCAATTCTTTTCTAGATCATCCATCAACGGGTTTAGGAGATGAATTGGTGTAGTCCACACTCAATAACCTGAAAAGCGTGAATATACACGAGATGGAGCCCGAAATTGCACCAAACAGACTTGGGGGACGTGAGGTGGGCCTCGCATATTTACGGCACCCCGAGGTGGGGGGGGGGGATGCCATCGCCCTAGGTCCAGCGGACCATGATGGCATCATGCCTAGGGCGAGGCCTCGCGGTCCAAGGACAGCCGGCCAGCCATTGTACAAGTGTGTGGGGCCCACGAAATCATGTTGGGGCCCCCTATTCCTCCCCATTTGCTTCATTTCTTTCATTTTCACCCCTCCAAGCTTTCTAAATCCCCTAAAATCCTATTTTTCTCTCTCAAACCTCCCCTCCATTCTCATATCATCTTCTTCTTCATCACTACATACACACCTCCCACCTTTCCTTTTAAACCCATCTCCTATATCCCTTATTTTCCTCCCATTTGGGCACACAAACCCTCCTTAGTGTTTTAAAAATCTCAAGGTCCAACAACCCATCCTAGCTCTCCATTTTGTTTCACTCTCATCGCTATTTTTGAATTAGTGGCAGCCATATTTTCGCTTTCCACACTTCTTTCTCTCATGGATAAGAAGAGGGCTTCCACGAATGAAGCCGGGCCTAGCCGCCCTACCCATTCAAGGAGGTAGAAAGGCACTGAGGCTAGCACAAGATGGGGAGCTAAGGACGAAGTGAGATCTCGATCCCCAGATTCCTCTCGAAAGAGCTCTACTGGCGGATATGGCACATTGAAGATTTCAAGGCCGTAGGGTTCTCTTTGAAGCATAAGTAGACGGAAAACTATTTGGGCTTTATCTAGCAATGAATCTCCCGTTGGATGCCGATTGGGGTTCCATATTTGAGGGCAAGTCTCGTGCGAATGAAAGCACTGTCCGAGCCTTCTACGCCCATATACAAGAGCCACTGCTGGAGCCTCTATAGATCTCTATCCTCGTGGGAAGGTGGGAAGCCATTGTCAATGTGGACTTGATAGCCCGAATCATGGGGATGCCACGTGGAGAGGTACATGGTAGCGAGAGAAATCTCAGGAGCGTGCATGAAAGAGATCATCGCACGCAATTTCTTTGTGGCCGACTGATCCACTGGAATCGAGGCAATTGCCTCCTGGCGTCCGAGATGACTCCTGACTTCCGCTTGCTCCACCACATCTTCACATACAATGTGTATACCAGGTGGAGCAATTGCAGCAAATGCACGCGTTTGATGGTAGACTTCTTATACCGAGCTGAGCAGGATGAGGACAAACTATCCCGTTCACACATACCCGTATGTCCGAGGCCTCGACCAGATTTGCCTAACAGACCGTTCCTCAGCAAGAGGCCATGTGCAGATTCGCTCTCAGACTTACAGCTCCACCGACTTAGTTGAGGTGAGTAGACTTGTGGTGTACTTACTACAAGAGTTTGGGCCACACCGACATTTATTGCTTCACCAGAATGAGGGACAACGACTATGTGACTCCGCAGAAGATTAACCGTCAGTTACCTCAAGCCATCTAAGCCCCACCTCTACAATCACCACCACCTGCACCTTGATTTAGGCCGCCTCAACGGCCTATGACACTGCAACTGAACCGTTCTCAATGGGCGCGAGTACATGCGCTTGCAGCTGAAGCGTCTGAGTTAGCAGCTATAGTGCCTTTAGCCTTCGAGGTCACTGCCCACATCTAAGGTACACCCGTATTTCTGTTAGTGGACACTGGGTCCACTATTTCGATGATATCATGTTCTACGGTCAAGCGCTTAGGGCTGAATACGACCCCTATGGTTGGGGTGAGAGTTATCGCAGCAGCAGGAACTTTTACAGATGCCACTAAGTTGTGTGAGGGATGCTTAATACATTTAGGGAGCAGAACGATGTGCATTGACCTGATTGTCACCACGATATACCATTATGACGTCATCCTCGGCATGGATTGGCTTACTGAAATGAGGGCTGAGATCGACTATGAGACCCGACTGGTGACGGCACACGTACCTGAAAACACGATCTTCACATTCCCCGTTTAGGTTAGTTGCCCCTTTCGGGCTCTTTGTTATTCTGCCCTATTAAAAGATCGTAATGGTCCAACACTTGGAAACACGCCCGTGGTCCAAGACTTCTGGGAAGTGTTTAGAACGATACCTGGATTACCTCCCGGCGCGAGATCGACTCTACTATCGACCTTGTGCCTGGTACAATGCCCATTTTCTTGCCCATGTATCACATGCCTCCATGTGAAATGAAGGAATTAAGGAGACAGATTGATGACCTGTTGGATTCAGGTTTCATACGGCCTAGCGTATCTCCTTGGGGAGCACCCGTGCTATTTGTAAAGAAGAAAGATGGATCTCTGCGATTATGTATTAATTATCGTAGATTGAACTAAGTGACGGTGAAGAACAAGTATCATTTGCCTAGGATAGATGACCTGTTCGATCAATTGAAAGGGGCACAATGTTTTTCAAAGAAGACTTACAGTCAGGGTATCATTAGTTACGCGTCAGGGATGAAGACGTGTGGAAGATAGCATTCAGAACCAGCTTTGGGCACTACGAGTTCATTGTAATGTCATTTGGACTCATAAACACACCCGCCGTGTTCATGGGCCTGATGAACCGGGTGTTTCAGCCATATTTGTACCGATTTGTTATTGTATTTATAGATGACATACTAATATACTCTAAGAGTCGGGAAGATCACGAGGAGCACCTGCGAGCAGTCTTTGAGACGCTCAGGAAGAACCATTTATTTGCTTAGTATAAGAAGTGTGACTTCTGAAAAGAAGAGGTCAAGTTCCTGAGACATGTGGTTTCTAAGAAAGGAATAGCTGTGGACCTTGCTAAGGTGGCCGCAGTTCAGGACTCGGAGCAGCCTGGTTCGGTTACTGAAGTGAGGAGCTTCCTCGGCCTGGCAGGTACTATCATCGATTCATTAGGGACTTTTCCAAGATAGCCAGACCGTTGTCTCAGCTCACTCGGAAGGATCTTAAGTTTGCCTAGAATGAGAAGGTAGAAACAGCCTTTCAGGAACTGAAGGACAAGTTGACGTCTTCACCCATGCTAGTATTACTAGAGCAGGGGGTTAAATACACAATATACACCGATGCCTCTCGTGTTGGGTTGGGTTGTGTTTTGATGCAGAAGGACAGAGTGATTGCCTATGCATCGCGACAGTTGAGGAAACACGAGGAGAACTACCCTACGCATGACTTGGAGTTGGCAGCCATCATCTTTGCATTAAAGCTCTGAAGACATTACCTCTACGGAGAGGAGTTCGAGCTCTTCTGCGACCACAAGAGCCTCAGATACATATTCATATAGAGAGGCTTGAATATGAGGCAGTGACGGTGGATGGAAACCTTGAAGGACTTTAAGTTTGAGGTTTCCTACTATCTCGGCAAGGCTAACCTTGTGGTAGACGCATTGAGCTGCAAGAAGATGATAGCATTTATAGCTCCGTTGATGATCGATGAATGGAACATGGTAGAGTTTGTGCGAGACTTTGAGCAGAAACTTATGGTAGAGGAACCGTTCGAGAGCGTCGCACATATTCGTGTGCAGCCACTTATCGATGACCCAATCATAGTGGCTCAGGGGGAAGATGAATGGTTAGTAGAGTTGAGAAAGCGAGCTAGTGATGATGTAGACTTTGAGTGGAGAGTTGGTACGGATGGGGGTTTACGTTATCGTAGCTGCCTATGCATCCAAATCTCATGACTTGAGAAGGGAAGTTCTCGAATCTGTTCACAATTTGAAGATGGTGATGCATCCTAGTAGTACGAAGATGTATCGAGATATGAAGCGCTCGTACCAGTGGGACAACATGAAGGCCCACATAGCAGACTATGTATCCCATTGTCTCACGTGCCAGCAGGTCAAAGCCGAACATCACCGATCTCCTGATTTACTTCAGCATATGCCCATAGCTGAATGGAAATGGGATTTCATCTCTATGGATTTCATCTCAGGGTTACCGAAGATGAGGAAGGGACATGACCCATTTGGGTGATTGTGGACCTATTGACGAAGTCAGCTCATTTCCTCCCAATTAGAGTCTCTAACTCAGCAGACGATTTAGCCAGGCTGTACATCAAGGAGATAGTACGTCTACGTGGGGTGCTGATGGAGATCGTGTCGGACCAAGACACGCTATTCACATCTATCTTCTGGACTCGTATCCAGGAAGTAATGAGTGTGAAACTGATGTTCAATACCACATTCCACCCGCAGACGGATGGGTAGATGAAACGGGTGACTCAGGTGTTGGAAGATATGTTGCAAGCTTGTGTACTTGATTTCAAGGACAGTTGGGATGACCGTCTTCCTTATGCTGAGTTCGCTTATAATAAAAGCTTTTAGGCGAGTATTGGCATGGCCCCCTACGAATCACTGTATGGGTGTGTGTGTAGAGCACCTCATTGTTGGGCAGGGGTTGGCGAGAAGAGTTTGATTAGCTCAGAGTTAGTACAGGCGACCTCAGAGAAGATCGATATTATCAGGCATCGACTTCTGGCAGCACAAAGCAGACAGAAGAGTTACGCCGATAAGAGGCGGCGATCGCTAGATTTTGAGGTCAGAGACCATGTATTCCTGAAGGTTTCCTAATGAAGGGAGTCCTCCGGTTTGGAAAGAAAGGAAAACTCACGAGGAGATTTATTGGCCCATTCTAGATACTAGACCGAGTGGCTGTGGTAGCGTACCACCTTGCTTTGCCCACACCACTCGCAGGTGTGCATAACGTATTTTCCGTATCGATGCTGAAGAAATACGTTCTTGACCCTTCCCACATTATCAAATGGGAGCAGGTACAGTTGAGTGAGGATGCTACTTATGTACTACGACGGACGCGTATTCTAGACAGGAAGGAATAGGTGTTGCACAGTAAGGTCATCTCGCTTGTGAAGCTATTATGGACGCATCACATTAAGGAAGAAACTACTTGGGAAACAGAAGCCGAGGTTTGTAAGAACTACCCTCAGATTCTCGAGGAGTACGAAAGGGTACTAATTTTGTGGATGAAATTTTTCTTTAAGGGGGGTAAATTGTAACGTCTCGGAAAAATTCGTACAATGGCTCGAGTACCACATCAGGCAGAAATCACTAAGGATCGAATCCTTTGGAAATTAGACAAAAATTAATTAAGTACTATACTGAATTAATGGGTGAGTTAGTTCGAATAAATTTTTATATGAACTACAAGACCCAAAACCAGTAGAATAGCTAGCTCTACGTTACTTAAAAGCCTAGGATCAATCTCAAAATCCAGTTGCTCTCAGGAGCTTCTTGAAACTTCGTATCAGACCTGAACTATGCGTCGAAAGTCCGATTAACGCGAAACTATATAATTATGACTGTCTTACTAGGCTTGACAACCATATCGAGAATCAAGTCCAAATAGTATCCAGAAACGTACAACTTGAACTCGGAGCGAAGTATTTGAGAAACGCGAATATCTTTAGAGAATGAACTCGAACTTAAGTAATTTAGGCCATTCACTTGCAGGCCAAATTTAAGGTTTCAGACCATCAGATTTTGACCCAACTACACCCTTGGATCAGGGAAATTTCCCTACACATGTCAGTGCACTTGTGGCCCTGATCGAGTGACAATGGCCGTTGAACTGAAATGAGTTCTCCACGGTCTATCTACAAATTCGATCAGATCGAAATCTTAACCTGGCATAGATTCATTGCCAGGGAACTTTCTTCAAACCGTATGTGAGCAATGGACCTCCAGACAAGCTCCGTTAGTCTGAAATAGATGACTTTTGGTTATAACCTAAGTATACCATGGCCCTGGGGCCATTGACATTAGTTCTGGACTTATATAAGGGCTTTAACCTACCCATCTCTCATTCCATACGAATTTCCTAAACCCCAGGAGAGAGAAGAGAGAAAAGAGAAGGAGAAGGTGAGGAGAAGTGAGAGAGAGTTGTGGTTGGTTGCTGGGATTCATTCTCGCCACTCCACGTGCTGAATCTGCTCTTTCGTGTCGCTATACCGGCGATTTCGATTCCATCTTTGTGTAAGGAATAATCGATCGTTCAGTCAACTATTTACCGCTGGGTAAAGATATCTAACCGTCCACTCTGAGTTTGGACTACCTGATCGTAGTAAACTAGCTACTTGATCTTAGCATCCACTCGTACACATATCAAATTGAGATTATGATCTGTTCATCCTATTCACCACCTATGAATATGCTTAACCCACCATCAAAACTACAATATGAAAAACTTATACATGTGAACAAGTTACTTAAATCTAGCAGTATAGATGTTCCACCTCTTGATCACTCTAAAAACTCACTTGTGATCATTCGTTTATAAAACTGACCATACACCCACTTACATACATGATCAAAGTACTAACCATCAATTTTTTCTATTTTTAACATGTCATTTGACCATCCATTATGTTAGTTGATACATATTCATTCCCTTAATTAGTTTGGTGAATAATTCCTTATTCATAATGATTTAGATATAAGTTCTTTTATAAGAATTACCTAGAAACGTGCCTACAACCATGTAGAACCATTAGAATTCCCAAAATTCTCATATCGGTAATAATTACGAAAATGCCATTAACCTAGACCCCTGAATTCTAGATCACATAGTTCCCACGATCCGTTTGATGTGAAAATTTATACCATGCATATATATCATAAGTTAACTATACACATCAAATTTTGGTCCTTAGATCATTGTAAAAGTGACCTAATTGACAAATCATCCTCTTAACTGTTGATTTTAGTGTCCATCGAGTGAAGAAACCTCGTGGGTAGTTATAGTAGGATATTTCCCTTCACATAAACAATTGAATTACCCATCATATAGACCAAGTGTGAAATATGAAGACCCTACTTTTTAAGCTTTTCCTTAGGCGCAAAGTTATCTTGTCAAGGCCCACTAACTCCTTATAAATCTGGAACTTTCGATTTAACCACTTCCTTCCCTCCATTGCAACTAAAATTTGGACCACACTCTGGTCTCATATGACTATAATGTTATACAAAATTTAGGCTCCAATCTATGATCCTACATTATTGAAGGTTGAGGACAGTTCCTTCCTTTTGGTACAAAAGGTGAAATTTTAGATTTGGGCTTTTTGCACCATCGATTAACCACCAAATTTTATTCAACCGTTTGTCCATCCTGACTAAACATTTCTTCCAAAATTGGGCCCTAATCATTAAGTGTGGACCATTAATTAAGATCAAGTTCATGTTGGCACCTGTTAGGAGAATTTTCAAGATAGGCCAATCTAAATTTTGAATCACTAAGAAAACCATCTACCCCGACTTTAGTTGACAACCCTAACACAATGGACTAATTAGATTTAAAGAAAGATCGTCAGAAAATGAAAAATTAGAGAAACCCAATCCAAGTGGGATGTGAAAAACACCACTCTCACACGCTCACTCCTTTTAAAAAGGGGAGTGCATTCCCCTCTCCACTCTCATGCCCAATCTCCCACACCCAAGGAGAGAGAGAGAGAGAGAGAGAGAGAGAGAGAGAGATAAAGAAAAGAGAGGAGAGAGAGAGAGAGATAAGAAGAAGAAGAAGAAATAAAGAAAGAAATAAAGAGAAAGAGAAAGAGAAGGAGAGGCCTAGATGCCCTCTTCCTTCTCCATATGCATGGTGTCTCCCTCATTCTCAGGCGATGTCGTGATTTATATGGAAGCTTTTCATGTAGAAGCTTTCCTACATGGATATCTATCGAGGGTTTAGATCTAAGGCTAAAGTAAGGGATTCCTTTAAGATTACACTAATTTGAGTTGATATGATTTATCTTGTTTTTACATACTTTTATATTACTGTGATTTTTCATGTAATTGATTGATTTACTATCATCAATTATTTATCCTTTTGAAAATTACGGTTAAGGTATAATTTTAATTATACGTGATTTTTATGAATTTATATGGGGTGATGGATATAAGTCTTACCATTTGTAAATTTTAAGAACGACGCGTGCTTCCACTCTATATTGAGTTGGCATTTTGTTCATCTCCCCTTATTTTTGTTGAGTTAGCCTATTGCTATTCTTTTCCTCTATTAGGTCAGCCTTGTGCTACCTCCCTTTATGGCTTGGGCATATGTCTTGTAATTCTAAAACCCTCATGGTTCGACTTATTTCTTTATTCATACAAGTGATATGTTATAGGCCTCATATATAGTAATTCATATATATTATCGTGGATGTAATGCGTTTCGGGTAGCGGCTCTTTTGGTCGGCACGTAATCCCTTGGGTTGGTGAGTGGTGCATAATCGATGTAAGTAAATCGTTATGCATATTATATCACTTTTTGAGATTGGATGTCGTAAATAGTCGCTCTATAAACATATCGTGTCGCGTAAATCTCCTAATCGCGTTGTTGTGATGATCACTACGTATGATGGACTGTACACACTATGCTAGACATGTATTCATGTGGATTAGTTGCACATACTGATATCACTCGTAGTGGTGGAGTATAAGATGTATTAGAACCCTCACATTATTCTTATGAATCTCTTAAATTATTGTTAATCTTAAAGGATAACAATCACTATGAGCAGGGCATTGACCCTCTCCAACTATACAAATATTGCAGGTGAATTACATGTTGATGATATGACCGATAATCATTCTATGGAAGATTCTTTCGAAAAGAAAAGAAGAAGGATAACTCCATAAATTGTTTTATTTATTTTGCTCTGCAAACTTTGATAATGTAATAAGCTTCCATTGAGAGTGTGAGACCTGAATCCTAGCCTGTACCGTTCCGTAGGCTTCCGCAATCCTCCCGGTCGAATTCCGGCGACCCTCGACCTGTATCTGATGTCTGCGTCAGATCCTAAGATGGGTCGAACATATCGGAGTCGGCTTGACTCGAAACTTGTACCCTAGCGATTGCGCCGTCACTGCGGTTCCAATGCTGCGACTCGCGCATCGATCCGATACCCGGGCCAGGAGATGTGGGCCCGCGTATTTTTTAATAAAACGTCGTGCGTTGCGAATTTCGAGAGAATCTCTACGATAGGTCACATCAATCTATCAATAAATGTCAAGTACACAACCTTACCAAGCCCATCCCTCACCCATTCCCCAAGTCAACTCTCTCTTACATAACCCATACCCATCTCATTTATTTCTTACCTCAAGTCAACAAACACCATGCCATCTCATCCCATCACCCTACCTCACCACTCTTCTCTCTCTCTCTCATTTCCAAGCAAACCTTATGAGACTCCAACGTCTAAGCAAGCTCCATCGACAGAGCTTGTGTGGCCCGCCTCCCTACCTTCCATCTCTACCATCCTAAGTCGATCTCAACCATTGAAGTCCATCCATTGGATCTCTAGCATGCATTGACAGAAAAAGAAGTCTAAGAAGATTTAAGGTGGGTAATTTTATGCTTTGATTTTGTGATTTAAGGGCCCACTTATGGTGGGACCCATCCTGATGTATGTTGTAATGCATAGAAAGGAGGGCCCATAGTGTCGGGGTCCCTCCATCACCGCTCGTCTCTTTTTCTCTCTCTTTTTTCATTATTATTGATGGTCGGGATGGCCCACCCATGTGGGACCCGCCATGATGCGTATCCTTTCCACGCCATTCGTCCAGATGTCAGGGTTCATCTGCTGCTAAACTGACCGTCCAGATGGATAGTCTGGATGATAGGAAAACACAAGTATCAGCTTCACCCAACACTCTGATGGGCCACATTTGTGGGACCCACCGCAATGTATATTCCATGCCGTCCATCTGTAGTACTTCACCATCCATATAGACGTTAGGTAGACCCATATATCTGGTGGGCCACGTGTGTGGGACCCATCGTGATGATGCACTGTAGATCCACATCGTCCAACGTCCAGGGTCTGGACGCTAGCCTGTTGGTTTAATAATAATAATAATAATAATATCATTATATATATATATATATATAATATCTGGTGGGGCACGTACGTGGGACCCACCAGATGAATCGGATTGGCTGATGTGCGCCGACACCAGATGGTGGCGTGTGTGCGCATCCACACCGTCCAATGGGAGTACGTGGGACCCATGTATATGTTGTATCCGTACTGTCCAAGTAGGACGGTGGGATCCACCCTCATGTATGTGTTTTAGATGCACCTAGGACGGTGCTAACCCACCTGAGGTTGGGTTTCATTCACGCTGTCTACATTACGGACATGGGGCCCACCATGATGTTTTATCCACATCGTCCTATGGGAGGACAGTGGGTCCCACTAGACGTGTGTTACATCCACACCGTACACAGTCCATCTAGAGAGATCATTTTGAGTATGGGCCGAGGGTTGGGGCAGGCCCAGTGGTTGACATCAGTCTGCCCGCTGGCCCACTTTAATGTATTATCCACCGGCACACGTGCTGAGGTGGATGTATGGGGTTGGCCCACCTTCTAGACGACCCACATCTAAGTGGGACCTACCAAGATGTGTTGCATCCACACTTTCCACCCCCATTCTTAAGGCCGTGGACCTGGAGTGAAGTAGATCCAAATCTCAACCATTCCTCACTGCAGTAGTAGGGACTGGAGCCCACCATTTCAGTACCTTTGGGCCCAGCTGTGATGTGATCAGGCCCACCATATATATATATATGTGGGTGTGTGTTCTATCCTGGCCATCCAAATGTTTGATGCCCAGCAGATCCAGCAAACGCTGGTGGGTTGGACGTCCAGCTGGTGGCCCACCTCACTGTAAGTGTTATATATTCAGGTTTGCCGTCATTTATGGGGCCCCTACGGATGTGATTCTTCCAGAACCGTGCAAGTGCTCGACGTCCAGTAGGCCAAGATGGGCTGAACATCCAGCTCGTGGGGAGCGTGTGGGCTGCACCATGGGGCCCACCATGATGTATGTGTTATGTACACACTGTTTGCCCATTTGCTGGGCCATGGGCTTCTCCACAAGGCCCATTGTGATATATATTAGGCCCATGGGCAAGGCCCATTGTGATGTATTCGGGGCCTATAAGTAAGGCCCATTGTGATATATATTAGGCCCATGGGCAAGGCCCATTGTGATGTATTCGAGGCCTATAAGCAAGGCCCATTGTGATATATATTAGGCCCATGGGTGAGACCCATTGTGATATGTATTAGGCCCATTAGTGCAGCCCATTGATACGGCCCACTTGATGGATATGAGGCCCATTGTGATATATTTTTGGCCCACAAGATGAGGCCCCTTTGACATGTATTTTCGGCCTATGTGATGCGGCCCATAGCGATGTATATTAGGCCCTTGCGTGAGGCATGGGCCCGCCATATGTTTGGCTCTATATAAGCCACTACTTGGGATCAATATTGGTTAAACGTCCACATTGATGGGCAATGATGGTTTGATATCTACATTGTGACCTTCCCTTAGGCCCTTTGTTAGGCCGATTACCGATTTTGATTATCGATCAATCCCGATTGTCGATTCTGAGTATCGTGACCGATTTGCCGACTCTAATTATCGATCAATCCCGATTGTTGTGACCGATTGCCGATTTCGATTGACGTGACCGATTTGCCGATTCTAATTATCGATCGATTCCAATTGTTGTGACCAATTTGCCGATTCTGATTATCTATCGATTTTGATTTTCGTGACCGATTGTCGATTCCAATTGACGTGACCGATTTACCGATTCTGATTATCGATTGATTCCAATTGACGTGACCGATTTGTCGATTCTGATTATCGATTGATTCCGATTGTCTTGACCGATTGCTGATTCCGATTGATGTGACCGATTGCCGATTTCAATTGGCGTGACCGATTTGCCGATTCTGATTATCAATCGATTCCGATTGACGTGACCGATTTGCCGATTCTAATTATCAATCGATTCCGATTGTCATGACCGATTGTCGATTCTGATTGACGTGACCAATTTGCCGATTCTGATTATCGATCGATTTCGATTGTTGTGACCGATTTGCCAATTCCGATTATCGATCGATTTCGATTTGTAGGGACCGATTCTAATTATCAAGGCCGATTCTGTTTGGTCGAGGCCGATTCCAATTGTTGAGGTCGATTCCGATTGTCGAGGCCTAATGTAATGTATGTAAGGCGCATGAGATGCAGCCCTTTGTGATGTATATTGGGCCGATGTTAGAGGCCCATTCTGATGTATATGTTGCCCATGTGATGCGGCCCACTTGATGTATATGAGGCCCAATGTGACGTATTTATGGCCATCCATTGGGGCCCATCTTGATGTGATGCATAATGGACTCGTGTGAGAAGCCCATTGTGATGTGTTTTGCGCCGATGGGTTGTGGCCCATTGTGATGTATTCGAGGCCCATGGGACGTGGCCTATCCAATGTATATAGGCCCATGTGACGCGGCTCATTATGATTGTATGAGGCCTATTGTGGTGTATTTGAGGGCCAGGCTATAGAGCCCATTGTGATGTATGCTAGACCAATGTGAAAGGCCCATCGTGATGTGTATCAAGCTCTTGAGTGAGGCCCATGGTGTTGTATTTTTAACCCTTGTGTGAGGTCATGGGTCCACTATATGTTAAGCTCTATATGGGCCATTACTTAGGGGCAATGTTGGTTAAATGTCCACATTGTCGAGATCGATTGTCGATGCCGGTTATTGATACCGATTATGAGTATATGATAGCATAGCATCATGATACATGCCCATTCGCATCATCTGCATGCTTGTTATGAGATGTGGTTGATCATTGCATATGTCATTGACCAGGTTGTTATGAGACTCCTTGATAGGCGGAGATTATCTAACATGAGCGCATGGTATGCGCAGGAATGATGCATGACTGGATTGTATGACTCATACATCTTGCATTGTGATTACTATATGCCCTAGCGACATTAGCACCGTAGCCTCCACAAGCATAGCGTAGATGGCCAGATGAGACACAAAAAATCTGTTTTAGCATTGGGCTACCATAGATGGCTCTGGATGAAAATTCCTAAACCCTCTTGGTACCAGAGGATGCCTCAACGTCGAGACCGAGTGGATGTATATGAGTGCATGAGGGCCGAATACCAGGAGGCCGTTTCTCCCACTGTATCGTGGTTGGTTGGGAGGGAGTGTGACCTTACTCGCCTGAGTGAGGGGGCAATATCTAGGTTGAGTTTGACCAGCTTGAGGAATGAGTCCACTATTAACGAGTCGGGCCCGATATTGGCAGGCGGATAGTGAGGTCTCTTCCACTTACCCAGTTGTGCGCTCAGATAGGAGCGGTAAGCTGGCGCAGAGTGTAATAGACCCCGGTGATGATCCCAGAGAGGAACTGTATTGATATGTGGACTTATTGAGCAGGAGTTGCATACTCATTCATTCATTCATTCACTATCCACTCAAGCTGGTGGTGCGCAACTATTTGTTATGTATACCTTCGCAATGGCCAGGATTTTGGTTGGGGCGCACGACTAACCTGAGATCAGGAGTTTACCACATTGAGTCTGACTATCCAAATTTAGGTATGAGACTGGTTTGGATAGAAGTCCCTTGTGATGGACCCCATAACCTACAATACTACGTACTATCATCCCGACTTCACACTCCGGCATGGTCATTCCATTCACACCACATATGGCATTTTGGGTTACTGCGTTTCTGCATTTATATGGTCTAAATACGGCTGACGCTATTCGTGAACTCATCAAAAATTGTATATTGCATCGCATCCTCGGCATATGATATTTAGCTTTTTATGACTCCTTATTTGCATAGCTGTTCTATATTGCTTACTTTGTTATCTTATGATTTATGATTTTGTCAGTATTTCTGTTTACTCTGATAATTCTTGCTCTTGTCCATATTTCTGCTTACTCTGATAATTCATGATCTTGTCAGTCTTTCTGCTTATTCCGATAATGTACGATTTATGGATTACCAGTATTTTTGGTATTATATAATGATGGCATTGTATTGAATACTTGGCACTTACCTTGTGCACACACTTACACCGCCCTCTAAACTTTCTATAAGCTTATGCACGATAAATGCATGCAGATGATGATAGGTTGCAGCAGTGTTGAGCTTGGAGCGTGCAACAGTCTTCTAGAGTTTAACTTTCGATTTATGTATTTCCCTTTCAGTATTGTACTCAAATGTTTATATTAGTGGATATGTGATGATGATGTTGTCTTTGTAATTTGGGTATACTTGTGATTATGCTTATTATGAGTTAAATGTACATTGAAAAAAAAATAAAAAAATCCTCCTTGTAGGATCCCAGGATCGGAATCTGGTGTATGGACGCTAGGAGCCGAGAATGAGGTACTACGGAGGCTGTCGGCATTAGATTCGGCGATCGGGATTCTTATGAATCTGATTTCCGGGTTTGGGGCATGACAGAGAGGGAATTAAAA
The DNA here is from genome assembly GCF_029962835.1 of Magnolia sinica. NCBI lineage: Eukaryota > Viridiplantae > Streptophyta > Magnoliopsida > Magnoliales > Magnoliaceae > Magnolia > Magnolia sinica. Next base: position 49,169,668 of record NC_080573.1, on the reverse strand, counting down.
AATTATTTCTATGCTTTTTACTCTAATGAAATAATAAATATAGTCGATTTTTTTTCTCATGAATGGTTGCCTTCGTAAATGTAACTGGATGTGATTTATCTATATATATAAAAAACAAGGTGCGATTTTGAAGCATCTAATTTTTATATTATTAACACCCGAAATTCTCGGCACGAGTATGTACTCAGGCCATGAAAATTTGGGATGTTACACATGCAAATTTTATTTTTATATAAATAGATGTTTATTTATTTAATTTTTGGATGGTTATATCCTATGAATGAGAATCATTTTGTCAATATATGTATGGATTATGAAATGTAAACATACAAGATATAAGTGATGCCTTCAGGTACGGAATCGGGGTTGGATATACCCAGGTGCCAGATTTCGGGGGTGTGACAAATTGGTATCAAAGATTAGATTTAGAATCATTGAGGACATAGGGTTTTGCTTGAAAACATAGACAGTTTGAAAATTAGGAAGTGTCCCCTACGATAGTAATTCTGAAAAAAATTAACTTGTTGTATTTTCTCTGTGTTTCACCCTTATGTGACATCTGAAGTTTATCGTTTGATTTAGAACTTGTCTGGATGCATGCATGGAAATAGAGGTAGATGTAAAACCAATCCCGTGGTGGCCACACCGGGGTCCGCCAAAGTAGCCAATCACTTGATGGGGTTTTCCGTGCTTTAGGTGAAATGACAACCATTCTTGGATAGCACATTCGTTACGATAATGGAGGAGCCATGCCAGTTGTGCAGGATGACGTTGGGGGATTAGTAGAGAAATTTAAGAGTTTGAAGCACCTGCTTTTAAGGGTTTGTCGGACCCTATGGAGGCACAAAAGTGGAGAAAGCAAATAGAGAAGATATTCACCATTTTACGATGTGATAAGGAGTAGAAGGTCACACTTGCAGTTTTTATGTTAGAGGGAGAAGCCGACCACTAATGGGAGATAATTACTAGAACAATTAAAGAAGAAACCGCATAGACGCGGGATATGTTTGGTGAGCAGTTCAACGAGAAATACTTTCTTGAGTGCGTACGGGAGCAGAAAGCATAGGAATTCATAAGCTTAGAGTAGGGGGAGATGACTGTAGGCTAATATGAGGGAGAAGCCGACCACTAATGGGAGATAATTACTAGAACAATTAAAGAAGAAACCGCATAGACGCGGGATATGTTTGGTGAGAAGTTCAACGAGAAATACTTTCTTGAGTGCGTACGGGAGCAGAAAGCATAGGAATTCATAAGCTTAGAGTAGGGGGGGATGACTGTAGGCTAATATGAGGGAGAAGCCGACCACTAATGGGAGATAATTACTAGAACAATTAAAGAAGAAACCGCATAGATGCGGGATATGTTTGGTGAGAAGTTCAACGAGAAATACTTTCTTGAGTGCGTACGGGAGCAGAAAGCATAGGAATTCATAAGCTTAGAGTAGGGGGACATGACTGTAGGCTAATATGAGGGAGAAGCCGACCACTAATGGGAGATAATTACTAGAACAATTAAAGAAGAAACCGCATAGACGCGGGATATGTTTGGTGAGAAGTTCAACAAGAAATACTTTCTTGAGTGCGTACGGGAGCAGAAAGCATAGGAATTCATAAGCTTAGAGTAGGGGGAGATGACTGTAGGTTAATATGAGTCCAAATTTGTTGAACTATCCCATTTTGCCCCATATATGATTCATGATGAATCTCGCAAAGCTAAGAAGTTTGAACAGGGTTGAGAGGGTCAATTCGTAACAAGATGACTCCATTTAAGCTTAGATTTTATGCCAACATAGTAGAACATGCTTTAATGATAGAGCGAGACAAAGAATAATTCTGGAAAAGTCGCAACCAGAAGAGAAGCAAAGAGTAATTCTAGGGCTACACCGAATACATCTCAAGCATAGGGTGATGCTTCTAAGAAGCAGAAGATAACAGTAACAAACACCTTAGTTCTAGCTCAGCCAATGAACTGATTTGTAGGTAAATGTTATAACTGTGGAATGGAGGGTCACTCCACTCATTTTTCTAGATGACCACCTTAGCAGCCACATTATCAGGCGCCCCAACAGATGCACCCGAGACCTCAACCACTGTATCATGCATGAAGGGTCGAGCTATAGAAGTCCTAGAGGGATAGGGACCAGGGGGGGTGAATAAGACAATAAAAAACAATTCGATACAATGTGGAATAATAAAACAATTATATTCAATTGCTTAGAGTATTGAATTCTTGATATCAAATAGTTTGTAAGACAACCTTCGCGTAAAAGATTTAAGCATGACAACTTTATTTCACGTTGTCTTTGAAATGAAAATATCAAACTTAGCAAGAGCTAATTAATCACAAGGAAATCATATATAGAATTAAAACGATCACCACAGTGCAAAAAGAAGTTATAGTGGTTTGGTGCTTAAACCCACACCTACTCCACTCTTAAAATTACTACCCTCGTAATTTTGGATTTCACTATTCAAGGTTTTCACATGTCACATCAATAACCTTATACAGTTCTTATGATTTTCATGGGCTATCACAACAAAATCCACATTGTGATTTTCATGGGATCACCATAAAACAACCTCCTGAGATTTTCGTGTTATCTTAGAAAAACCTAAAATGAAAATCAAATAAAACAGTACTTATCTTCAATTGGAGAGTCGAAGATGTTACTGTAGCTTGATTGCAGTGATCTTCTTTCTTAGGATATTGATGAAGTTGTGTATGAGTTCAATCTAAAAAGAATATAAGGATATAATGTGCTTTCAATATTTATAAACAAAACCCAAATTGCTACAAATTCTATTCTCTGAATCTCAAGTAGAGTTTAGATAACTCTCATAAAAATAATAAAACTAACTTGAGAAAGAGAATAAAATAGGCTAATAGAATATTAGAATTACTGCACAAATAGATTAAGGAGGGCCTGACTTTCTATTAAAATTTGAGGATATTTCTCAAAAATTTTTGTTGTAGAAATGAATGAGAGAAGGCCTCTATTTATAGCCAAAGGATTTGGAAATTGGTTGGCCCAACGGTTCGGCTGGCCGAATTTCAATGATTGTGTTTCAACGACACTAGGATTTCGTAGGATAAGATCTTTTAAAAATTCAACTGACCCAAGCCAAAATTTGGCTTGCCGAATCTCCTTAAGATTTGAAATCTTTACATGCTAGAAACTTGACCAAACATACTCGGGCTGGCCGAACCCAAGGTTGTGTTGGCCGAACTTGTTGTGGAAAATCTTTGTCAATCTGTAAACTTGCCCGAATTATGTTGGGTTTGCCGAAGGTAGTTAGGTTGACCGAACCAAATGTCGGGTTTGCCTAACTAGAATGCATGTATTTTACTTAGAATTATGTTCATTATGATGCTCTATGAAATATACCTAACCTAGGGTCAATCTAAGGTTATACCACCTAATGGTTGACTCATATAAAGTGTTTCGATCTTTGAACCATGTATTTTTACATCTCGAGATGTTGAGTCTTCTTTGAAATGCTTGATCAAGTCTTTAATAGTTCTTCATGAGTGCTTGTATTTCATTCAAGGCTACGAAATTTGACAATCTTAATTGTTCTTAATTATAAAAACTTACAAAGCACCTTAACCACAATACCAGAGGCCTTCATATCATCTAGCACTGGAATAATATCAGAGACCTATAGGGAAGAGACCTCCTCAACAACATCAATGTCCATAGTAACAACACCACCAGCAGAGCCAGGAAGGCCAGGCTCCTCGACAGCCAGCCTAGGGTCGTGTGTTCGCCATAGTACCACCAGATGTAAATACTAATGGAGCAGTGGTGGAAGGTACCATAATTATTTATTCCTCGGCTGCTCAAGTTTTATTTGAATTAGGAGTTACATATTCTTTTATTTTGACTCCTTTTGTGCATACAATGGGTCTATCGCCTGTATTCCTGGATAAAAATTTAGTAATTGTTACACTAATAGGAAGATCTGTAGTGTTAAATCAAATATGTAGATCTTGCCCAGTCATGGTTGGAGATGCAAGAGTTCGATGTTATTCTAGAAATAGATTGGTTGGCTTTGTTCCATGCAAGGTTGGATTTTTTTGAGAAGATTGTGACCTTCTCTATTCCTAGGCGACCCATACTCTAGTTTCTTGAAAAGCAAAAGGATGGACTGTTATGCGATTTCTTAGCACTTTTGGAAGACGAACCACAAGAAGTGGGTATCGATCAAATTCCAGTCATATGTGAGTTTTTGGACGCATTTCAAGACATACTGGGGTTTCCTCCAAGAAGAGAGATCAATTTTTGTATAGATCTTGTGCCCGAAATATCACTGATCTCCATGTCACCATACCGTATGGCACTAGTAGATCTGAAAGAATTGAAGGAGCATATTCAAAAGTTATTAGATAATGGTTTTATTCGTCTGAGTACATCTCCATGGAGTGTGTCAGTCTATGTGGATGACGTAGTAATCAAATCGACTGTTGCAATGGAGCATATGAGCCACTTGCACAAATCCTTTGAACGAATGAGGCTCCACAAATTAAAGATGAACCCTTGAAATGTGCTTTTAGGTTCTCAGCCGAGAACTTCTTAGGATTCCTCGTGCATCAACGAGGAATTGAAGTCGACTAGAACGAGGCTCAGGCTGTGATTAATGCTTGGCCGTCTAGAAACAAGGTTAAACTATAAAAATTCTTGGGCCACATCAATTTCTTGAGGAGATTCAAATCTAACTGTGCAGGTAAAACTAACATTTTTTCTCCATTGATAAAATTGAAGTAGGGGTCTAAATTTGTTTAGGAAGCAGAACACTAGTTGGCTTTTGATAAGATCAAAGAATATTTAATGAAGCTGCCTGTGTTGATGCCAATAGTCAAAGATCAATTGCTCAAGCTAAATGTTGCAGCTTTAGGGGAGTTGATCGGAGCCTTGCTAGCACAAGATGATGACAATAAGAAGGAACCCGTGTTTTACTACCTGAGCAGGAAATTACTTAATGTCGAAAGATGATATTCGGCGATGGAAAAATTGTGTTTGTCATTATATTTTGTGGCCACTAAGTTCAGACATTACATGTTGGCCGAGAGAGTAAATGTAATAGAAGTGACTGATTTAGTGAAATATATACTGAACTAGTTGAATTGGTAAATGGGTGTTGGCTTTGTCTGAATTTGATCTTCATTACATCTCGTAGAAAGCAGTAAAGGGTTATGCCATAGATGAATTTCTGGCCGAGCATGCTTGATCTATGTTGCATGCAACTCACACCATGGAAGTTAATCTTTGATAGATCAAGGACACATGACATGTCTGGGGTAGGGGTTATCTTGATTGCCCCTAATGGGAATTGGCAGGAGTTTACCTTTAAATTAGAGTTCGATTGTATTAATAATTAGGCTGAAAATGAGGCTATGAAATCGGCCTGGAGCTATTATTGGAATTGGGTGCAAAAACTGTGACCATCATTGGAGACTCACAATTAGTGATAAATCAAATGGTAAGACTGTTTAAGTACACTAGCCCATCTTTACTTCCATATTATGCCCTAGAGGTCTAGTTATTGACTTATTTAAAGAGGTCGAATTAATGCATGTTCCTAAGGAACTTAATGCAGATGTAAATAAAATGACGCAATTAGCAGCAGGACTTGATGCTTTGAGAGGGTCTGCCAAGTGGTCGTTCACAGTGCAATGGAATTCTACCAGGTAGAAATAGAGGCGAACGATTGGAGGGCCCCTCTTATGGGCTATTTACAAAGTCCTTGTACTAGGACTGATAGAAGTGTATGTAAGTCAGCTGCAAATTATGTGATGGTCAATAGCGAACTGTATAGAAAAGGGGCTGATGGAGTTCTACTTCAGTGTTTAACAAAGAAATAGGCCATGTTAGCCATAGAGGAGGCCCACTAGGTTGGGAGAAAGATGAAACTCACACTCATATGTTATGAATATTTCTGGCTGAAGATGATGGTAGATTGCATCCAGTATGCAAAGGGTTGTGAGGCTTGCCAAAGGAATGGACCAGTCCAGCACGTGCTTGCAACTGAAATACATCCCATAATAAAGCCATGACCATTTCAAGGATGGGTGATTGATTTGATCGTTCAGATTCACCCACCTTCAACTGGCATGGACTTGTTCATCATAATAGCGAACGATTATTTTACCAAGTGGGTAGAAGAAAAGCCTATGAGGGGAATCAACCATCAGGAGATTATTGGGTTTATTAAGACCAACATTATCCACCTTTTTGGGATACTAGAATCCATTACCATGGATCGAGGTCCCGCTTTCGTGTTTAAGGAAGTGAGGGCGATGGCCGATAAATACGACATAAATATTTTATATTCGACCCTATATTATGCCCAAGCCAATGGGCAAGCTGAGGCTAGCAACAAAGTAATCAAGAACATCCTAAAAAAATGATATGAAAAAATTCATGAGAATGGCATACCAAGCTGTCTGAGGCTCTTTAGGCCTACATGATGTTGCCTTGTACTAGTACTGGGGTGAGCCTATTCACGTTGACTTATGGACACGATGCGATTGTGCCCTTGGAACTTACGGTGCCATCTTTTCGGAACGTGTATCAAGCTAGGTTAACCCCTCCTGAGTGTACAGAGGCAATGTTGGCCGAGCTCGAGGAGTTGGACAAGGTCCGTGTGAGAGCTTTGGATTCGATCGTTGCTAACAAAGTGGCCATGGTGCGTGCATATAACAAAAGTGTTAAAGGAAAAATTTTGAGGTAGGTGATACAGTTTGAAAAATGGTGCTGCCAATTAGTCAGAAGGACCGATCCCTCGGTAAGAAGTGGTCGCCCACTTGAGAAAGGCCATATGTCATCAAGTAAGTCCTCAAGGGGGGAGCTTATGCCTTAAGAGATATGGACAGAAAGGTTGCAAAGGCTCCCATAAACGGCTGATTTTTAAAACTTTGCTTCCCTTCACTTTGGGAAGTTGTCAAAAATTGGATTAAGGAGAGTTAGCGAAACAAGTTGTTTGTTTGAATAAAATCCATGGAATAAGGGAAATTGATTACATGATAAATACAAAAATTGATAGAGAAGGTTTGACAGGTAGAGCGACTGAGCTACGAGTGCGCAGATTTGAGCTTGTCAAATCTCTTAGCGGCTGATGCCTTGGTCTTCACTGCCATCTTTCATCCCTCGCTCCATGAGGCATGCTAGCTCACAAGATCTTTGGAGGAGCATGTGATCAACGAGAGATGTCGGTCGAGGGTAATACACTCCAAATCGGCTAACTTCTTTTCGGTCCTGCTAGATTCCACATGGCCCCGATAAAGCGTTATACGGGACTTGATGAACGTGACCAACTCCTCATTTTTGGGTCGATCATGGTCTGGGTAGAGCTGGTGGGTCTCGACCAATCGGTAGATAGATTGTCTCATGTGATTTTCATCGACCATAACATCTATTTATTGAAGTGATGTTCGTGGGTACAACACAGTTGATTCTTCCAAGCCACTTCATGGTGGGCCGAGAGAGCTCTGGATTTGACACCAAGAGATGAGAAACGTGACAGTGAAGTAGTGAATCTCTCGATCTCCTAATTGGTCGTGGAGTATTCTTCTCCAAGTTGCCGAAGTTCCAAAAGGATATTCAGAACATCCTGTGAAGGCCTACGATCTTCGGATAACTTAGCAGCATCTTTAAAAAAAGGGTAGGGATGATGCAAATAGGAAGAGAAGGAGAAGGAATCGAGCCATTCTATAAAGATTTTTTCCATGATGTTGATGGACAAAGAAAGGAAATCCATGGGGTTCGAGGTAGTGTTTGAAATTACGGTAACGGGCCGCAATGCGTCTAAGTGCGGAAGCTGGGCAGAGCGATTAGAATGTAGAGTAAGTCCTAAAGGGGGGGGGGGGGGTTGATTAGGACCAATTAAAAATTATGTTAATTTAAAATCCTAATTGCCTAACTTAAACTAATTTGCAATTAAACTAAGCAAGGCAATTCAACTCTAAAGGCTTCCAAGCTAATCGAGGGTCCAATCACATAGGCTACTTAAGATATGCAAATTAAGCAACTAGCCTATAGCATAGTGAACATGTGAGTATGAAATATGTTACCTATTAATCCTAGACATTCATCTAATTGTTCATACATAATTAAGCATTTAAACACATAAGCATAATTAAACAGATGCATAAATGACAATCCCAAACACAAGCATGTATAGTGGTTCCGCTACGTGCCCACTGCACTCCCGGCGGACTCACTCTCTCCTAGAGTGTACCAGATTTCACTATGAGAGGTTTTAAATCAGGTTTACCTCAAACCTTTATAGCCTTACACAAGGACTCTATAATTTATGCCCTACACAAGAGCAAAGGTCCTATACAAGAATCTAAACTTTATGTCTACACAAGGACATGGGTCCTAATCACGAACTCGAAAATTTAGGCCACACAGGCCAAGGTTCCACACAAGAACCTGACAGTTTATGTCCTACACAAGGACAAACATCTTGTACAAAAACTTAGGTTTAGGCCACATAGGCCGAGGTCCTAATATCGAACATAAGTTTATGTCCTACACAATGACAAAGGTCTTACACAAGAACCTAGGCTTCAGCCACACATGCCAAGGTCCTAATCTCGAACCTAAGTTTATATCCTACACAAGGACAAAAGGTCCTACACAAGAACCCGACACGTATTCTCCCGTCTGAGGCCTATATACGGACAAAAGGTCCTACACAAGAACCCAACACGTATTCTCCTGTTGGAGGCCTACACAAGGACTTGAGTTGGTTTTTCCTTTATCTAACCAACAACCTAAGTTTTACACAAGAACCACGAATTTAGGCCACATAAGCCCAGGTCCAACACAAGAACCTAGTCAAGTTTATGGATAGCAAACTCTTAGCCTCAAACCTTCACAAGGAAGGAGGCTAACCTATATACTCCTAATAATGACACTTATTTGTCAGATTGAGTCCCTTTTTGTAGCTCCTCTTGGGTTGCTTGATCTCGACTCTCCCGTGCTTCAATCAACTCCCCGATGCTCCCCCGAGCATGTTGCTGCTACTTCGCCAAGGCTTGAGCTCCACGATTTATCTTCTTTCATATGATGTGTCTTCTAGATGACCAAGGTAATGGGAGTGGGTTGAATCTCCTACAACTAATGAGTAGTTGTTTATCCTAGGGGATTCAACTAGATGGGTCTTCTAGAAGAGTTGGATAATGATTTATTAAGAATGCTCAAGTCCAATCTCTAGGAAATGGAGGAGTTCAAGCGCATCTCAATGTTGAGATTGGAATCCTTATTAAAGTTGTAATCTCAAAGGAGATGGCTTGAAACTCAATGGAGTATAGGCTAGGGATGAGGGATATACATATGGAATCACCGTACCTCTAGTTGTTCAAAAAACCCATCAAAATACCCAAGAACCGACTGCCTTTTATAAAAAGTTTGAGCTCTAACGGTCAAAACAGGGGAAAAAATGGGAAGAAAACAGTCTTGTTGATTCCATCGAAGGTCCTTCGATGCTATCGAAGAGTCCTATCGATGCCATCGAAGAATTCTAGACAAATTTCTAGATTGGTAGCTGGACTTCCCTGATTCCCCTTTGATTCCATCGAACATGCCCTCAAATCTGCTATTTTTGGGCTATCTTGTACATAACAGATCTGTACCTCTTCTAACATTCTTTGTCATGTTTTTCTTGGTCTCCTAAGGCTAAGGGATGATCAATTAATATTCCTATTAGGTCAAGATCATCTAAAGGTTATATGATTGTTTTGGTTTAAGGGTTAGGGTCACCAAGGCCACCTGTTTACCTGTTCTTATCGCTTCGATGCTTTTGCTCCGCTGTGTCTTCAGTCTTCATTTTCCAAAGGCTTAACCGACTTTATGACACAAGGACTCACGTGATTGACAATCCAGGGTGCAAAAATGACTGCACTAACAATGTTGACAGAATTTGAATCTTAAGGAGTGCTTTTATAAGCATGAGATGCAACCATTAATGTAAATAGGATAAGGTGTGATGGTTGGCAACTCGAGACCAACGGCTGCTGCGTCGATTAATTTTTGAGATCATGGGAGAATGTGTCAAAATAAATTGGAACGCGTTGGAAATTATGATGCCTTTATTTTGACTGAGTCAGCATATATAGGAAAAGAAAAGAAAAAATGGCTAAGTACCACGCGACCGCGTTGTATCATAGAAACTTGACCGATGGCCAAGATACCGGCAAGAACCCTTCATATAAATAATCAAGTTGCATTACTGAAAGGAAGTACATCCTATGCCCTAAAACATGAGATAATTTATTGGCATCAGAGTTTATTTACTTCCCCTGCAGGTCATCGACCACATCGCAATAGAAGAAAAAGAGAAACAAGAAGTTTAAAAGCGCTCTAGCGGCCAAAATCTTCATCCCCTCGAACTCTTCGAGGAGGGCTTGCATTTCTACGTCATTCTTTTCTTTCACAGAAGCCCAACTAGCCCTTTTTTCAATTACGAGCTGCAGGAAATGAAGTAGCTGATCAACATGGAGAGCGCTCAAAGAAACCTCGTCCTCGGCCACTCTCTTGGTACTGAAGCTTGCTTTCGACCGCGCCTAATAAAAGGCGATCTGTTCGTCTAGGAATGCCCTATCCTTTAGGTCGTCCATCTCCTTAATAAAGTAGGTGACTCAACGCTCCTTCAATTCCTCTGTTAGCCTGACTCGATAGTATTGTAACATCCTCAACATGGTACGATTGAATTGATGTGTTTGAACGCACTATAATCGCACATACCATGCTAGTTCACATTTTTTGCTCATCACTGCAGATTCCTCCATCCCCGAGGCCTGTTGTTGGAGGTTTTCCGCATTTTTTTGATAAACAAAAGTTAGTTCACAATATCGATCTCCCACGGTATACAGATGCTTTAGAATTTAAACAACCTCTCGAGCGCAGTGTCTAATTCGGCCATGGACGAAGCACTTATTGTGAAACCATTAGCATCAAACAACAGGGTGGAATGGGAATATTCTTTCACACCCCATTTGAAAATTTCCTTCAAGTAAGACTTAACACTTGCGATGAAGGGGGAAGAATTGGAAGCCATTGAGATAGGTAAAAGACAGTGAAGAAGTAATAATGTGAAAATAAATAGGAATCAGACAGTGTTTAAATAGTTGTTCTCAGCACCCACGGTCTGGGGTGATCATGGTGATAAAATCATCACACGTTTCTAGTTATTAGGGACATGTAGCAGTTAGGCCTTAGAGTTCGGAAGTAGCCCACATTTTACCAAATATTATAGACAAATAAGCAAACAATTACGAGCAAAAGAAAAGTGAAGGGGTGATAAGTGGTAAAAAATGGTTCAACAGCCGTGTATGTGTGTGTGTGTGTGTGTGTGTGTATGGGAAATGGTACTATGAGGTCAACCTCATGGGAAGTTCCCATGAGGTTGAGTAGTGTGGGACCCACCATGATGTGTGTTGAAAATCTACATTGCGTATTTGATGGGTCCCATTTAGGTAATGGGATATCCCAAAAATCAGTCATATACGGAACTTAGGTGGGCCATATCATTTAAAACCATGTGAAGGCATACCTAAAACATATAAAAGTACTTAGTGGGGCTCACTTGAGTTTTGGATGTAACTAAAACTTGGTCTTACCCCTCATCCATGTGGGACACACACAATGGATGGTTTGGATTTGTGAAATACATCTCGGTGGACCCAATAAATGATTATGAATGTTTTAATGGGAGGGTAACCCCTCTCAACTGTTGTATATGGTGTGGCCCACCCAATACATAGATTAGCTTAATTTTTAAGCCTGTGGGCCACCATGGAATGGTGCATCTGATTGATGGTGTAGATGTTCGACACACATCACGGTGGGGCCCACATAGCTTGACCTCATTGGAAGTTCCTATGAGGTCAACCTCATAGTACCATTTTCCTATATATATATGTATATAAAAGAATATGACTACAGCTCAGAAATTGAAAGACAAGAGACATTGTAGCGATTCTTTTGCCGTCCCCAATTGGCCCTTTGTCACGCCCCAAACTCAAAAACCGAGATCACAAAATTTCCGATCGCCGAATCCAGCGCTGACATCCTCTATAGTACCCCATTCTCGGATCCCAACACCCACACACTAGGTTCCGATCCTGGGATCTTACAAGGAGAATTTCAAACATAATTTAATTCGTAATGAGCATAACCATTAGCATAACCCACGAACAATAACTACAAGAACACCATCACAAAATTCACTATAATAAAAAACTTTAAGTACAATGTGTATGAAGGGAAATACAAGATAGTGATAATAACAAAAACTCCTGAAGCTCGACTGTATGCTCCAACTGCGACGAGACTACGACTGCGTCCCGGCATCACCTGCATGCATCAATCTTGCATAAGATTATAAAAAGCTTAGAGGGCGGTGTAAGTGTGTGTATAGAATGAGCGTGCTTAGAATGTAATACCAGAGTAATGCGGAATCATGTTGATGAGTACATGAATACAATCTGCCGTACCAAGGCTATGCAGTGTAAGATATGAATGCTATCGGCCATATCGAGACCATGCAATGTGAGATGCAAATCAAGCATGCTAATCCTCATCCAAATCCACACATCAACACAGCTCATCAAATATCAGTACAGTTCTCATTTTCGATAATCACCGGGGTCTAGTACACTTTACGTCAGCTTGCCGCCCCTATCCGAAAGCACAACTGGGAGAGTGGAAGAGACCTCACTATCCGCCTGCTAATATCGGGCCTGGCTTGTCGATAGCGGAACTATTCCTCAAGCTAGTCAAACTCAACCTAGTATTGCCCCCTCACTCAGGCGGGTAAGGTCACACCCCTTTCCAACTAACCACGACACAGCCTACTGGTATACGACCCTCGTGCGCTCATGTATCTACTCGGTCTTGATGTTGGAGTCATCCTCTAGTACCATCGGGTTTAGGGATTTTCACCCAGGGACATCTATGGTGCCCCGATGCTAGAAACAATATTTTTGGTATCCAATCCTGCCACCCACAATGTGTCTGTGGAGGCTATGGCTCTGATATCGCGAGGGCATGCAATAATCACAATCACACAAATGTAAGTGCATGAATCACCCTACTAGACATGTAACAATCCTGCGCGTACCGCGTGCTCATGTAGGGCAATTCGGCCTATCAGGAAGCCCATAAACAAACTACCCGAAGGCATATACTATGATCAGTCACTCCTCATATCAAGCATATATATGATGCGTATGAGTATGAATCATGGATCTATACTAAACATGTTATATGGTGATGGGCTTTATTCATAATGAAGATGGGCCTAGACGGCTTACACACTACAAGTATGAGCCCATCAATGGGCCCTAGGGAGAGTGACAATGCGGACATTTAACTAACATCATCCTTACAATGTGGGCATTAAACCATCATCGCTCCCAATGCACGGCCCGCCACAAATATCATTACATAAACTATGGTGGGATCACACTTGCCATGGACCTTATATACATCACATTGTGCCTCAAATACGTCAAATGGGCCGCATCACATGGGCCTCATATATACATTAAGGTGGACATCAACAACGGGCCACAAATAAAATAAGATGGGCCTCAAACATACCCATAAAGAGTCATATTGAAGGATCATTTGGACCATACCCCAAGTGATAGTGGAGATAGTAATTTTCACTGTTTAAACAATTCACAAGGCCCACTATAAAGTTTATTTTCCAACCAATCTAATCGTAGGTCATAAAGACCTGGATTAAGAGGGAGAACAATTCCCCATTGATCCAAAAATGTCGTGACCCAAATGGGTTTCAATGATAGATGTTCAATCCTCCACTATTGTTGTGGTGTGGTCCACCTGATCAATGGATGATCATATCACAATGTGGGCCACCGAATGTATTTGAGATCCAACCAATTCATAAGTTAACATAGTGATAGTTGCAGTGAATACAAATATCATCTTAATAGGAAACTACTATGGCCCTTAGAAATTTTAAACGGCACACCATTTTAATGGTGGGGTCCACTTGAACTTTAAATCTGACTCATTCTTTAGTTCATACCATAAAATAATATTTCAAAATGGTTGGACAGAATAGATACAATGCATTGTATCATGGTGGGCCCCACCGTCCAAATAGTGGACGGTGTGAATAAAACACATACATCATTGTGGGTCTCACATGGGGCCCATTGTAAAGTTTATCTACCATCTAATCTGTGAATAAGGTCACAGACCCTGATGGAGAGGAAAAAAAATTTCATACAATTCCAAAACTTATGTGAATAAAAAAGGATTCCAATGGCAGACGGTTTAATCCTCACTGTTCCCTATGATGTGGGCCATCTGAGTTCTAAATACCGCTGATTTTATGTGTGGCCCACAGCCAGAAGGGGGCCCACCCAATGCACGGTGGGGCCCATGGCTGGGATTGTGGATCCCTACCTTTCTCCTCCACGTGCAGACATAGCAATAGATGTTGTGTTGCTGTTTGTTTAATTTTTTTTTTGAAAATCCATTTTTCTAAGAATTTCCTAGGCGGGGCCCACATCAGGTGAATCTACACCAGCCATTGGTTTCTATGGCTCAATACAAACCCATCAAGCCCAATATTCGATAAGTTCTGCTGTACAGAAACATCAGGGTGTATTTCAATGGTAAAAAATGCTATTCTCTATGCTATGGCCCGCCAGAAAGTCGGATTGGCCTCATTTTTCGGCCCAACGCCTAAAATGGGTTGAGAAATAGGATGGAGGTCTTGGATTAAATACATACATCAAGGTGGGGCCTGCATGAGCAGCCCACCCAAAACCTTTATATATATACATTGTTTTTTGTTGTTGGTCAGTGCACCCACTGACTGTTCACACTTAAGAATGCGTGGCCGTGTCCAGCGTCCAGGGATGCTGAACGATTTGAATTCAACACACATTCAAGGTGGGTCCCACGTGGATGTGGCCCACCTAGATCAATCTAATATTTGTGTTTTTCCCATCTCCATTAAGGTAGGGTCCACATGGCTTGGATGGTTTGGATAAGACATACATCAAGGTGGGGTACATACGGGTGGGCCACATAGTCAAATCATCACCCAAAAAAAATGGAAAAGAGGAAGAGAAAGAGAGAGAGAGAGAGAGAGAGAGAGAGAGAGAGAGATCGGTGAGAAGGGGAGGGACCCCGCCACTATGGGCCCTCCCTAAATACAAAGCATACATCAAGATGGGTCCCACCATATGTGGGCCCTTAAATAACAAAATTGAGGGTTAGATCACCCACCTATTGGCCTCCTCCTTAGTCCCTTAGCCTCCTTAGCTCCTATGATCAACTTTTAACGGTGGATAATAGGGTTTTGATGGTGAGGATGAGAGATGAGAGGGTGGGCACACCTTGTTGTTTTTGGGAGAGTTTGGATGTGGGATGCTTGTTGCTTGGGAGTGAAGAGAGGGAATGAGAGAGAGGGAGAAGTGATGGGTGAAAAGGGATGGGGCGAGGTGTGATGGGTGATGGGTGGAGTGATGGGGTTGTAAGAAAGGGATGGGTGGAGAGAGAGAGAGAGAGAGAGAGAGAGAGAGAGAGAGTTGACTCTGGGAATGGGAAGGGATGAGTTTTTGTACTTGGGGTATGGCATGTACTTGACATTCATTGATTGATTGATGACTTAATTGATTAATGGGACGTATTGTAGAGATTCTCTTAGAATTCGCAACGCGTGGCATTTTTCTCAAGATGAATGCAGGCCCACATCTCCTGCCCTGGCTATCGGATTGATGCGCGAGTCACAGCGTTGGAACCGCAGTGACGATGCGATCGCTAGGGTACAAGTTTTTGGTTGAGTTGACTCAGGTATGAAGGACTTAGCTTAGGATCACACACAAATGTCGGATACAGGTCGAGGGTTGCTGAAATTCGACCGGGAGGACCACGAAAGCCTATGGAATGGTGCGGACTAGGATACGAGTCTTACAACTCTCCCCTCCAACTAAAAATTTCATCCTCGAAATTTACATAATCATTGCAACTAAACATAATTCATAAGGAAATAGGAAACACAGCATCATCATATAAAATCAGAGGCAGCATACATGGTACAACGTATAATTAATCGTTAAAGGATGGGGATAGTGCTCTCGAATCTCGGCCTCGCGCTCCCAAGATGCCTGATCAAAAGAGTGGTGACCCCACTGAAATTTCACTAAGGGAATGACCTTGGTCTGAAGGACCTACTCCTTCCGATCAAGGATACGAACTAGTTACTTAATGTAAGAAGCGTCCTCATGAACTTCTAGCGGCTGCCAATCAATAATTGAAACGATGTCTGACCCATACTTCCTCAGTATAGAGACATGGAAAATGTTGTGGATGCTAGACAATCGAGATGGCAAGGCAAGCCGATAGGCCACGACGCCAACGCGCCCAGTGATCTCGAAAGGTCCTATAAATCTCGGGGCAAGCTTGCCCTTCGCTCCAAATCGAACTACGCCCTTCATGGGCGAGACCTTGAGATACACTCTGTCCCCAATAGCGAACTCCAAGGGACGACGCCGGCGATCAACAAAACTCTTTTGCTGGCTCTGAGCTGTGCGCATCCTCTGCCTGATGATATTAATATCCTCTGACGTCTACTACACAAGCTCGGGACCTAGGAGACGCCGCTCTCTGACCTCGGTCCAACAACTCGGAGATCTGCATGGTTTGTCATATAATGCCTCAAAAGGAGTCATGTCAATGGTCGCCTGATAGCTGTTGTTGTATGCAAACTCAGCCAATCTCAGATGCTCATCCCAGCTACCCCCAAAGTCAATTGCACAGGCCTGAAGCATATCCTCAAGGATCTAGTTGACCCTCTCAGTCTGGCCATTGGTCTGCGGATGATACGTGGTGCTGAGTTGTAAATCAGTGCCCATCGCTCTCTAAAAGTTCCTCCGAAACTGAGACGTGAATCTCGGGTCTTAGTTAGAAACAATTGAGACTGGAATACCGTGCAGTCTCACAATCTCCTCTGTGAATAACCTTGCAAGCTGGTCCAAAGTTCAAGTCACATGAATCGCAAGAAAATGTGCCGACTTCGTCAGACGATCAACGAAAACTTAGATGGCATCGTGACTGCGCTGAGTCTTCAGCAAGACCATGATAAAATCTGTTGACACGTGCTCCCACTTCCACGTCGGGATGCTCAACGGCTGCAATGGACCAGGGGGTCTCTGATGATCGGCCTTAACATGCTTGCATGTGTCACACTTGGCCACAAAACTGGCGATCTGGCACTTCATCCTTGCCCAAAAATACTGTCACTTCATGTCGCGGTACATCTTCATCAAGCCAGGGTGGATAGAAAACTGCGATCGATGTGCCTCGGTCATAAGATCTCTGTGCAACTTAGGAATTTTGGGACACATAATTGGCCTCTGAAGCGAAGTCCACCATCAGTACCAATCTGTTAATTTGTCTGACTCTCAGATACTGCCTCTGCTCAGTAATCCTGTAATGACTCGTTTATCTGCTGAGCCTCGATCACCCTTGCGACAAGAGATGGTTGAATCGACAGTCTCGATAGCTGAACGATATAAGACTACAGAACAAAATCAAAGTCATACTCGGTTATATCCTCGAGTATCCTCCACTCTTTAATCATCATGTGTGTCACCAGGTCTCGTGGCTGACGGCTTAGGGCATCTGCCATCACATTTATCTTGCTTGGGTGGTACTGGAGATTAAAATCATAGTCCTTCAGAAGCTCATCCAGCATCTCTACCTCAAGTTCAGCTTGGACTAAGAGAATAGATACTTTAGGCTTTTGTGGTTGGAGAAGAGCTCAAACTTGACCCCATAGAGATAGTGTCTCCACACCTTCAGTGCAAAGATGATTGCTACCAACTTCAAATCATGTGTGGGCTAGTTCAACTCATGGACCTTGAGCTGACGAGACGCGAAGGCTACAGGCCTGCCGTGCTGCATCAGGACAACACCTAAACCAATACGTGAGGCATTGGTAAATACAACAAATCCATCACTCCCAAAGGGAAGAGTGGGGACATGAGCGGATGTCAGACGGTCCTTTAGCTCCTCGAATGCCTGCTCATATGCGTCAGTCCAAACAAAATTTATGCCCTTCTGAGTCAACCTGGTCAACGGGGCTACAATATGGGAGAAGCCCTCAATGAAATGTCGATAGTATCCCGCTAAACCAAGAAAACTGCCGATCTCGGATGCAGTCGTGGGCTGACCCTATATACGTACTGCCTCAACCTTCGAGGGTTCCACTACGACACCCTCCCTTGTCACCACTTGACTGAGGAACCTCACCTCCTCCTGCCAAAACTCGTACTTCTTCAGCTTCGCACATAGCTGGTGGGCACAGAGGGTCTGCAACACGATCTCCAGATACTACATATAGTCCTCATGGGTCCTCGAATATATCAGAATGTCATCCATGAAGACCATAACAAACTGATCAAGATATAGATGGAAGTCCTCGTTCATCAACTGCATGAAGACCGCGGGTGTATGGTTAGTCCAAAGGACATGACCTGAAACTCAAAATGACCATAAAGCGTCGTGAAAGCCGTCTTCGGGATGTCCTCCTCTCGGAGCCGAATCTGATGATAATTGGAACGCAGGTCAATCTTCGAAAAGAACTATGCACCCTGCAACTGGTTAAATATGTCATCTATCCTTAGGAGGGGGTACTTGTTCTTGATCATGACCCGGTTGAGCTCGGGGTAATCCATGCAGAGCCTCAATGAGCCATCCTTCTTCCTGACGAAGAGTACCGGCGCTCCCCACGGAGAACTACTTTGACAAATGAATCCCAACTCATGCAACTCGTCCAAATGTTGTTGTAGCTCATGCAACTCCATTGTTGTCATACGGTATAGGGCCTTCGAGATAGGCACAGTACCGGGCACAAGATCGATTTGGAACTCATTATGACGGCACGACGGCAATCCCAGAATCTCTTGGAACACATTGGGGAAGTCACAAACAATCGGCAACCGATCAATACAAGCGGCAACAGGCTCCTCAATAGCACAGGACATCAAGTAAGACAATGGCTCTCCTTGGGGCTCAATAATGAACTGAAATTGCGGCAAGCCTGGTATGCAGAACGTGACTGTCCTCGCGGAGCAGTCCAAAATGGTGTGGTACTCGGTAAGCCAATCCATGCCCAAGATAATGTCAAAATCTGACATCAACAACACGTTCAAGTCGGCGGGCAAGAAAATCTCTCCCACTAACACGGGGCAAGACGAATAGAAACGACCAATACTATGGTCTTCCCCAAGGGCGTTGATACGGTCAATCCCTCACTAGCAGACTCTATCGGCAATCCAATCGATCAGCAAAAATCCTCGGACATGAATGAGTGAGAAGCATTGGAATCAAATAATACTTGGGCGATGCATGTAGAGACTAGAAGTATACCCTCAACGACTCCTCCGGAGGTCTGTGAGTCTTGCTAAGCCACATAGAATCTAACCTGAGCTGGCTAGGGAGGTGCTTGTCCCCTCAGAGGATGTTGCTGCTGCTGATGTCACTGAGACACTCGAAACTGCTGCCTCTACTGCTGTGGCCTCAGAGGCGCTACTGCTGTGGAGGCTGTTGTGGTGCTCTCAACTACTGCTGTGGAGGCTACTATGGTGCTCTCGGCTGTTGCTGCTATGGTTGGGGACACTCCCACCTTAGGTGTCCTATCCCACCGCATCCATAGCAGGTATCAGAAAGCTGCCTCTGAGGTGGTGCTGCTGGAGATGTCGATGGTGCTGCTAGTGTTCCGGTGGATGTGTGGCTCCTATATCTCTGAGGTCATCAATGCTGTTGGGAACTACTAGAGGGGGCCTACTTCTTCCAACTTCTCCTCTGATCTCAATCGCTCTGTGTACTGGCCCACTGTCTCGTAAATCTGAGCCCTTCGCACTACCGCCTGAAAAGTCGGGAGCTCATGCCCAATAACACGGCCGCGAAGACCGTAACAAAGCTGTTCTTGAAACGGTGGGCCTTCCGCCCCTCATCATCAACCAAATATAGCACAAATCTCGATAGCGCCATAAAACAGGCCACATACTGGGTCACATACATGTCCCCCTACACCAGAGTCTCAAACTCTAACGCTCTCTGACGACGAATATTGTCGGGGAAGTTTTATTACTCGAATCGATTAATGAAATCCTCTCATGTCCAGACATAATTAGGACCTGCAATGCGGGTAACGGAGGTCCACCAGTGCTCGGCCTCACCCTGGAGAAGAAATACTGCCAAAGGGACTCGCTGCTGGGTCGTGCATGCCATCGTATAAAAAATATTCTCCACATCGAAGCGCCATCTCTCGGCTATAGTTGTAACTGACTCGCCCTGGAAACGCGGAGGATCGAGCTGTTTGAACTCTCGAAGAAGGGCACTCGCGCGCTCCTTCTAGGCCTG
Source organism: Magnolia sinica (assembly GCF_029962835.1). Lineage (NCBI taxonomy): Eukaryota > Viridiplantae > Streptophyta > Magnoliopsida > Magnoliales > Magnoliaceae > Magnolia > Magnolia sinica. The sequence goes on along the minus strand of NC_080573.1, from coordinate 49,149,246 downwards.
GGCTGGCGAAACAGCTGGGCACCTACCTTATCCTTGAAGCACTTACGTCATAGCCTGCAACATCTGCTGTAACTGGGAGGCACTCACAGGTACAGTCAGATCCACACCGGTCTCAGGTGGAGGAACGACATCCTCAGCCTGGGGAGCAGGGATCTCTGGGGGTGGAACGAGAGTCGCATATGGTAAAGTTGGAGCCTCAGGTGGTGGAACGGGAGTCGATCGGGTCACTCTCCTGTGTGACATGTCCTATTGAAAAGAGTAAAGGCACCTATCAATCCTTGAAAACTCTCGAAGACATGTTAGGGGACTAAATCAAAAGGTTACGCACTCGGAACCTAATTGACTTAAACTCATACTAGATATGTGATGTTGTTCTGAGTTGTTCCCAAGTTATGCTCTGATACCAATTTTTGTCATGCCCTAAACTCGTAAACCAGGCTAACAAAATTTTCGATCGCCGAATCCGGTGCTGATAGCCTCCATAGTACCCCATTCTAGGCTCTCGGCACCCATACACCAGGTTCCGATCATAGGATCCTACAAGGAGGATTTCAAACATGATTTGATTTGTAATGAGCATAACCATAAGCATAACCCACGAACAATAACCACAAGAACACCATCACAAAATCCACTATGATAAAAATCTTTGAGTACAATGCGTATGAAGGGAAATACAAGATAGTGATAATAACAGAAACTCCTAAAGCTCGACTGTATGCTCCAACTGCGGCGAGACTACGGCTGCGTCCCGGCGTCACCTGCACGCATCAATCATGCATAAGCTTATAGAAAGCTTAGAGGGCGGTGTAAGTGTGTGCGTAGAATGAACGTGCTCAGAATGCAATGCCAGAGTAATGCGGAATCATGCTGATGAGTACATGAATGCAATCAGCCGTACCAAGGCTATGCGGTGTAAGATATGAATGCTATCGACCATATCGAGACCATGCGATGCGAGATGCAAATCAAGCATGCCAATCCTCATTCAAATCCACATATCAACATAGTTCATTAAATATCAGTATAGTTCTCATTCTGGATAATCACCAGGGTCTAGTACACTCTACGCCAGCTTGTTGCCTCTATCCGACCGCACAACTAGGAAAGTGGAAGCGACCTCACTATTCTCCTGCCAATATCGGGCTTGGCTTGTCGATAGCAAACCTATTCCTCAAGCTGGTCAAACTCAACCTAAAAATTGCCCCCTCACTCAGGCGGGTAAGGTCACACCCCTTTCCAACAAACTACAACACAGTGGGAGACGGGCCTACTGGTATACGGCCCTCGCGCGCTCATGTATCCACTCGGTCTTGACGTCGGAGTCATCCTTTGGTACTATCGGGTTTAGAGATTTTCACCCAGGGACATCTATGGTGCCCCGATGCTAGAAACAATATTTTTGGTATCCAATCCAACCACCCACGATGTGTCTGTGGAGGCTATGGCCCTAATGTCGATAAGGCATGCAATAATCACAATCACACAATTGCAAGTGCATGAATCACCCTACGAGACATGCAATAATCCTGTGCGTATCGTGCGCTCATGTAGGGCAACTCTGCTTATCAGGGAACCCATAAACAATCTGCCTGAAGGCATATGCTATGATCAGTCACTCCTCATATCAAGCATACATATGATGCGTATGAGCATGAATCATGGACCTATATTAAACATGTTATATGGTGATGGGCTCTGTTCATAACGAAGATGGGCCTAGACTGCCTACACACCACAAGTATGAGCCTATCAATGGGCCCTAGGGAGAGTGATAATGTGGACATTTAACCAACATCATCCTTAAAATATGGGCATTTAACCATCATTGCTCCCAAGGCACGACCCACTACAAATATCATTACATAAACTATGGTGGGCTCACACTTGCCATGGACCTTATATACATCACATTGTGCCTCAAATACATCAAATGAGCCGCATCACATGGGCCTCATATATACATTAAGGTGGGCCTCAACAACGGGCCACAAATACAACAAGATGGGCCTCATACATTCCTATAAAGAGTCATATTGAAGGATCATTTGGACCATACCCCAAGTGATAGTGGAGATAATAATTTTCACTATTTAAACAATTCACAGGGCCCACAAAGTTTATTTTCCAACCAATCTAATCATAGGTCATAAAGACCTGGATTAAGAGGGAGAACAATTCCCCATTAATCCAGAACTGTCGTGACCCAAATGGGTTTCAATCATAGGTGTTTAATCCTCCACTATTCTTATGGTGTGGTCCACCTGATCAATGGATGATCATATCACGGTGTGGGTCTCCGAATGTATTTGAGATCCAACCAATTCATAAGTTAACATAGTGATAGATGCAGTGAAAACAAAAATCATCTTAATAGGAAACTACTGTGGCCCTTAGAAATTTTGAACGGCACACCATTTCAACGGTGGGGTCCACTTGAACTTTAAATCTGACTCATTCTTTAGTTTATACCATAAAATAATATTTCAAAATGGTTGGACAGAATAGATACAACGCATTGTATCATGGTGGGCCCCAATGTCCAAATAGTGGACAGTGTGAATAAAACACATACATCATTGTGGGTCTCACGTGGGGCCCACTGTAATGTTTATCTGCCATCCAATATACGAATAAGGTCACACAGACCCTGATGGAGAGGAAAAACAAATTTCATACGGGTCCAAAACTTTTGTGAATCCAAAAGGATTTCAATGACAGACAGTTCAATCCTCACTGTTCCCTGTGATGTGGGCTATCTGAGTTCCAAATACCGCTGATTTTAGGGGTGTCCCACAGCTAGAAGAGGGCTCACCCAATGCATGGTGTGGATGTACATCACACATCATGGTGGGGCCCATGGCTGGGATGTGGGTCCCTACCTTTCTCATCCACGCACAGACAGCGCCATCTAGATGGCAGCAGAAGACGCTGCTGCGGTTGTTTATTTAAATTTTTATTTTTTAAAAAAATCCATTTTTCTAAGGAATTTGCTAGGCGGGGTCCTCATCAATTGATTCTACTCCAGCCATTGGTTTTTATGGCTCAATACAAACCCATTAAGCCCAATATCCAATAAGTGCTGGTCTATAGAAACAACAGGGTGTATTTCAACGGTAAAAAATACTATTCTCTATGCTATGGCCTGCCAGAATGTCGAATTGGCCTCATTTTTCGGCCCAATGCCTAAAATGGGCTGAGAAATAGGATGGACGGCTTGGATTAAATACATACATCAAGGTGGGGCCTGCATGAGCAGCCCACCAAAACCTTTATATATATACATATTTTTTTTATTGTTGGTCAGTGCACCCACTGACTGTTCACACTTCAGAATGCGTGGCCATGTCCAGCATCCAGTGACGCTGGACGGTTAGAATTTAACACACATTTAAGGTGGGTCCCACGTGGACGTGGCCCACCTAGATCAATCTAATATTTATGTTTTTCCTATCTCCATTAAGGTAGCGTCCACATGGCTTAGATGGTTTAGATCACCCACCTATTGGCCTCCTTTTTAGTCCCTTAGCCTCCTTAGCTCCTATGCTTAACTTTTAATGGTGGATGATAGGGTTTTGATGGTGGGGATGAGAGATGAGAGGGTGGGCCACACTCGTTGTTTTTGGGAGAGTTTGGACGTGGGATGCTTGTTGCTTGGGAGTGAAGAGAGGAAATGAGAGGGAGAGAGAAGTGATGGGTGAAAAGGGATGGGGTGAGGTGTGATGGGTGATGGGTGGAGTGATGGGGTTGTAAGAAAGGGATGGGTGGAGAGAGAGAGAGAGTTGACTTTGGGAATGGGAAGGGATGGGTTGTTGTACTTGGGGTATGGCTTATACTTGACATTGATTGATTGATTGATTGATTGATTAATTGATTGATGGGACATGTTGTAGAGATTCTCTCAGAATTCACAACGCGTGGTATTTTCCTCAAGATGAACGTGGGCCCACATCTCCTGTCCTGGCTATTGGATCAGTGCGCTAGTCACAGCGTTAGAACCGCAATGACGACGCAGTTGTTAGGGTACAAGTTTCAGGTTGAGTCGTCTTAGGTATGCAGGACTCGACTTAGGATCACATGCAAACGCTAGATACAGGTCGAGGGTTACCAAAATTTGACCGAGAGGACCGCGAAAGCCTATAGAATAGTACGAACTAGGATATGGGTCTTACACCCTTTGCCGTTTGCAGTACAGACTCCTTGGTTGCCGACTAAGAAAGTTAACTGATATCCGCTATTTGAGAATGCACAGAAGATGCCATCTGGATGACCTTCTCCTTCTATTGAAGATGTTCTGTATGCTTTCCCACAAACTCTTTCTTCAGCATTGTCAGTTCCACCTCTAGAGCCATTATTTGGACCTGGAGGTTATCCAGCTCGGCTTGAGAAGTCTTAAGCTTAGCATACTCAGTTTTGAGCTCCTTAGCGATGATGTGTATAGAGGCGCTCTTGGAATCGGCCGCAACCTGTTCCTCCTCAAGTCGGTCGATAAAAACACCGACATGGAAGCGGGCCTTGAGTAACCCTTGAAGTGCCTGGACAACGGGTACATTGTCAACTACGGACGGGTCTGACCAAGAAAAGATGTCGTATGCTTCAACCAATCTATCGAGCTTATTGACTGATTGAGCATTAAGAGATCCCTTTAGAACCTTATGCAGAAAGTAATGAAGATTGGCCCCCACATCCCGTAAATTACTAAAATGAGAAGGAGACTCGGCCATGATCGTCTTACCAACGAAGGCCCTCTGAAATGATGAAATAATATCTTTTATTTGGGGGGGGGGGGTGGGTGGGGAGGTTTTCGCTGATGCAGGGAGGGGCACCATCTATAGTTGCAGGTTCTAAGATAGATGACAGATGGGTGCCGGGCTAGGTTGCCTCGGCTAAGATTAGATTTGTGGCCTTGACCGTAGTGGTCACAACAATCTCATCCACGCTCATTTCTTCAACCTCGATTGTGGCTATCTCCTCGGCCTCGACCGTTACTTCTGCTACTTCTTCAATAGCGGCGACCTCATGCTCGATTGAGGTGGAGATCTCCTCGATCGTTATGGGAGCGGTCCCACTGGGAGGAGCATCAGAGGAGGCGAAAGGTTTGCGATCGATGGTTGATGGGGAGGCGCCCTACTCGTGTTCTGGACGACTTGCATAGAAGGACTGCTGGGGATTTGAATTAGCTATTCCGAGTTAGAGGGAAGGTTATTGACTTTGGTTGGACTGTTAGTAGGGAGGCCTTTAGTGCTGACTATTGCTTCTGAATCAACGGTCAAGATCTCACACTACCGAAAATTGGTCTTTTACCCACGAAATTTTTCATTGGTAAAAGATGTTTTTTTGTTGGTAATGAGTTATACCGACGAAATATGTTAGCAGCAAATTCGTCGGTAAAAGACCGTGGTTAAAGGCTTTTATCGATGAAAAATCAAATCGTCGGTAACGGTAAGACTTTTACCGGTGAATTTTTTTGTACATAAAAAATCTTGCCAAAACTTTTACCTACGAAATGTTTTGTAGGTAAAAACTGTGGAGATTGCTCGTTGGCAATGGTAAGACTTTTACCTATGAAATTTCTCGTAGGTAAAAAATGTGAATGAAATTTTTCATAGGTAAAAATGTGGATGAATCTTTTACCTACAAAATTTTTTTTAACTGAAAAATTTGGATGAAACTTTTACATATGAAATTTTTTCATAGGTAAAAATGTGGATGAAACTTTTACCTACGAAATTTTTTGTAGGTAGAAATGTGGATGAGCCTTTTACCTATGAAATTTTTTGTAGGTAAAAAATGTGGATGAAACTTTTACCTATGAAATTTTTTGTTGGTAAAAGTCTCTCTCTCTCTCTCTCTCTCTCTCTCTCTCTCTCTTTTCCAAATTCAGGCAAAATTTCTTGATATACTATAACGCCCTGAATTTTGAGGGTCGAGCAAATCTCTACTCCCAAGATTCAGAACACAACTTATGCAGTATGGATGATGATGTTTAGATTTCGTCCATATTAATGAGTTAAGCATGAGTGAGAATATATTAAAACAACATATCATACTCTAGATATAATTAAATTAGGCAAGCGGAAGTCTGAACATATATATATTTAAGCATGTGGTTGTTTCACAAACCTTCAGAGTATGAGTATGTGACCGGGCTCAATATATACATGTATTATTTTAAACAAACAAAATATGAAAAATTAGATGTGTCCAACTAAGCCAGATATCCCCATGGTCCCTACGTATCGGCACGAGGTCTACATCGACCCGCCCGAGAACTGAAAGTAGGAGAATTCCTCCTCATTCATGAAGTCCTGCTCCATAGCATAGATGTCATCAACACCTACATCTAAATCAGAGTCTGGTTGGTGTTTTAAAACACCATCCCAGAGTGGGAGTGAGTGGACAACTCAGTGGTACTATAAGGCAAAAGTTAACATCTTATCAAGTCAATCAAGCAGTAATGATAAGGCAATAATAACAATGACTTCCTAACTACTCTTTTTAATGCAGGAATGGAGTGCAAGCAATGATGTATGCGCTCGCATCGAAGCTCCCTCATAAGTGACTCCGAAAACCTATTTTGCATATGACATCACTTCCTTAAACGGTGCAACTTCATTGCCTTTAAAGCACATCCTAATTAATTCAGTGCGATGCATGGTCGTGTTAGCCAAGTAATTAATTAAGCTTATTCATACAGCAATTCTGGGAAGCTAGTGTACCTCTCTTTATATCATTGACCCAAACTGAAGGATCTATCTAGGGTTGTCACTCTTAGTTAAGCACATACGATAGGCAAGTTGTAGGGTCATCATTCCTAATGAAAAGCAGTCGATAGGCAAATTTTAGAATTTATACTCGCGGTCACTATGGGAGGCTCATCACCTCAGCGTAGGCCGACAGCACGAACACGGTGTCCCATACCACCATGCCCAACTTATGAGTCTTGGTTGCTCACTGGTCACTACGGGGAGGCTTGTCACCCCAGCGTAGGTCGAAAGCTTGAACACGGTGTCCCATACCACCATGCCCAACTCACGAGTCTTAGCGGATCATGGTACCATAGTTAAAGTGGGCCTTTACATTGGTGATGGGTACCTTAGATTCAAGCAGTGGTGTCCATACATGATAAACACATAATAGGTCAATCGGGTTGTTAGTCAAGATCGATTGGTACGGGCACACGTTGACTGAATCGACATGGAGTGCATAAGCACTCCTTGTGGCCTAACCATTGTCGACAATCGCCGTGCGACCTGAATTCATCGAGTATGCCCAATGTGGCGAGACTAATTCGTCCACCTGAACAAGGACTGTTACCGATTGCCTGGGGTATGTTGTAGGCCCAATCTTACCCAGTTGCAGCAAATAAACAAATGTGATAATCATTTCAGCCTTTAACCAACAATCCAAGTGAATTCCTTATTTGAGCATTTCATCAAACACATTGATCATGTTACTAAACACTTACATTTTATCAATGAATTACATAGAGGCAAATATTATTACATGAAAGAAACTATACCCATGCATAAGGCAATTAAGAATCCTATCTTAATACTCGTAATAAATACAAATCATCAATAATTTCTTGTTCGGACAATTCATCAAACACTTAGACTGCACTTCACCCAATGTATAGACTAGGTTAGTTACAACATATATTTTAGTAATTCCTTATATAGAGAGATAAACATGCATATGACAATGATTAATCCTAGATCAGTAATTATGGCAAGCACAAATCATATTCAAATGCTCATTTGAACATTTCAACAAACATATGGAATGCATCCTTTACTCATCATAGTTCATATGTACATTTCATACAAAAATTGGTGTATCTAAGATAATACGGAAGCAATCAAGTTAGACATAAATCATTATCTAACATGAAAGCATTGATAACATAACGTAAGCGTTTATAGTCCACACTTTTCGTCGAGAGGCTTGACTCGGATTCGGTTCAAATTCTACGTTTTCAAAAATGAAACGTCAGCCACCTAAATGACCAAATAGGTTAGTTACTTTAATGAACAATCAACCTAGACCTCTACAATGACATTAGGGTTAGGTTTTCTTACCTAAAATCGTAACCGAAAGATATTCGGTAACGCGATGAGGAGGCGACTTAGTGCGTGGAATCGTGGTAGAGGATTCCTGTAACGATCTCCCAAGATCTCCATTCTCTCTTTCCTATTTTCTCTTCTCTTCTCTTTTCTCTCCCTTAGGGTTTGATGAAATTCATATATGAGAGAGGTGGGGTGAAATAAGGGCTATTTATAAGCCCAAACATGATTCAAATGGCCCTAAGGCCACTATATACATGGTTTATACCCTTTGGGCGACTGTTTTTGACAAACAGGGCTCATACGGAGGCCCACTACCCACCAACATCATAGGGTATGCTCCATGACAATGGATCCATGTCAGGACACGATTTCGATGCGATCGGATAAACCAATCGACCGTGGAGAGCCTGCGTCATATCAACAGTCATACTTACTCAATCGGGGCCATAAGTATATGGATATGTGTAGGGAAATTTTCTTTTCCCATTTGTGAAGTTTGGTTAGAAATTGACAGCCTGAAATCCTCAATTTCATGTGAGAGTGAATGGCCCAATTCACTTAAGTTTCATTTCATTTTCTAAGGATATTCGCGTTTGTCACGCACTTCACTCAGCGCTCAAACTGGACATTTCTGGACACTACCTGGGCTTGATTCTTGCGATGGTTGTCAAGCCCAGTAGGACAGACATACTCCCATAGTTTCGTGGTCATTGGACCCTCGACATGCAGTCTAGGTCCGATACGGGGTTTCAATGTACTCCCGAGAGCGACAGGCTCTTGTGATTTCTCCTAGGTCCTTAAGTGACGTTGAGCCTGCAGTATAAATGGTTTTAGGCCTTCTCATTTGTGGAAATGGTGGTTTGAGCTTAATCCAGTGATTATTTATTTTAGTACTTAACAATTTTCACTTAAATTATTCAACAGTATGTAGTCCTTGAGTGGTCCTGCCTAAGGTGGTACTCGGGTCCTTGTACGGATTTTTTCGAGATTTTACAATCTACCCGCCTTAAAGAAAAAATTTATCTATGAAATTAGTACCTTTTCATACTCTTCGAGGATCTATGGGTAGTTCTTACGGACTTCAGTTTCCATTTCCCAAGTAGCCTCCTCCTCAATATGGTGTGTCCATAACACTTTCACGAGTGGGATAACCTTGCTGCATAGCACTTGCTCCTTCCTATCTAGAACACGCGTGGGCCGCAATACATAAGTAGCATCTTCACTTAGCTGTACTTTCACCCACTTGATAATATGGGTAGGGTTAGGAACATATTTCTTCAGCATCGATATATAAAATATGTTGCGCACACCTGCGAGTGGTGTGGGCAAGGCGAGGCGGTATGCCACCACACCCACTTGATCTAAAATCTGGAACGGGGCAATGAATCTTGGCGTGAGTTTCCTTTTCCTCCCAAAACAAAGTACTCCTTTCATTAGGGAAGCTTTAAGGAATATATGGTCCCCAACTTCAAATTCTAACAGTCTCCATCTTTATTAGCGTAACTCTTCTTCCTACTCAGGGCTGTAAGGAGTCGACGATTGATAATATCGATCTTCTCTAAGGTCACCTGAACCAGGTCTGGGCCAATTAAGCTCTTCTCGCCAACTTCTACCTAACAATGTGGGGCCTAACATGGGCGTCCATACAAGACTTCGTAAGGAGCTCTGTCAATGCTTTCTTGGAAGCTGTTGTTATAAGGAAACTCGGCATAAGGGAGACAGTCATCCCAGCTGTCCTTGAAGTCAAGTGCACACGCTCATAACATGTCCTCAAGTATCTGATTTACCCATTCTGTCTACCGATCGGTCGGTGGGTGAAATGCGATACTAAATTTCAGTTTCACCCCCATCGCCTCTTAGATTCGAGTCCAGAAAATAGACATGAATAGTGTGTCTCAGTCCGACACAATCTCTATAGGAACTTCATGCATTCATAATATTTCCTTAATGTATAGCTTAGCTAGCTCATCTGTAGAACTAGAAGCTCTAATCGGGAGGAAATGGGCTGATTTTGTTAACCGGTCCATAATTACCCAAATGGAGTCATGCCCCTTTCTTGTCTTCGATAACCCAAAAATGAAATTTATAGATATGAAATCCCACTTCCACTCGGCTATGGGCATGGGTTGAAGTAAACCAGGGGGTCGGTGGTGCTCGGCCTTGACTTGCTGGCACGTGAGGCATTGGGACACAAAATCTACTATTTGGGGCTTCATGTTATCTCACCAGTACGAATGTTTCACATCTCGATACATTTTGGTACTACCCAAATGCATCACTAACTTTGAACTGTGTGCGGCCTCTAGAACCTCTCTCATCAAGTCGTGAACGTTCGGGACACATAGGCAGCTGCGATACCGAAAACCTCCATCTAAGCCAATCCTCCATTCTGAGTCTTCACTGTCGCTTGCAAGCTCTCTCATCTTCAATAGTAGCTCATCATCTTTCTAAGCCATAATGATCAATAAGTGGCTACACGTGGAAGTGTGCGATGCTCTCGAATGGCTCCTCCACTGTCAGCTTATGTTCGAAATCTCTCACGAACTCTACCATATTCCACTCTTTTATCATCAGTGGAGCTGTAAATTTTATAGTTTTCTTATGGCTCGACGCATCGGCCACAAGGTTAGCCTTGCTAGGATGGTAGGAGACTTCAAACTTGAAGTCTTTCAAAGTCTCTATCCAACATCGTTGCCTCATATTCGGGTCCCTTTGTGTAAAGATGTACTTGAGGCTCTTGTGGTCGCAAAAGAGATCGAACTCATCTCTCTAGAGGTAATGTCTCAAAATCTTTAATGCGAAAATGACTGCCGCTAACTCCAGATAATGAGTGGGGAAATTTTCTTCGTGTTTTCTCAACTGTCGTGAGGTATAGGCTATCACCCTATCCTTCTGCATAAGTACACAACCCAAACCGACTCGAGAAGCATCGGTGTAAATAGTATATTTAACCCCTTGCTCTGACAGTACTAGCACGGGCGCAGACGTCAGCTTGTCCTTTAATTCCTAAAAGGCTGCCTCTGCTTTCTCATTCCAAGCAAACTTAAGATCTTTTCGAGTAAGTTGAGACAACGGTCGAGCTATCTTGGAGAAGTCTTTAATGAATCTGTAAGTGCTATGTTTTCTAACTCCTATGCTTGTCAAATTTTATAGTGCCAAAACCTCTTGGAATCTGTCTTGTGTAGTGCATCTACATATTCAAGACTGTGCATCTCATGTACAAGAACAAAGGTCTTTACCTTAAGAACTTCAAATACAAGATCAAGAGATATACATGCTCAAGTACAACACCATGTGATAGTTCACTCCTTCAAGCTTCAAAGTTCAAGGTTCCGAAGCTTCATCTAAAGGCAAGCCAATAGTCTTTACTTTGGTACTCAAAGCTCAAGATGAAATACAAGTCAAGTACTTCAATTTCAAGCTTTAAAAAGTCTCAAGTTCAAGCTTTATCATATGTCAAGATCTCAAGCTGTGTGAACTTCGAAGAACAACTATCAACTGAAGCAAAAAAAGATTCAATGTTCATATATCGCTTACAAGGTATGAATGACCCTAGATTGACCATAGGATAGGTCATTTTGTATACAAAATTTAATTGGGTCACTTTATAAGTGTATAGACTATTTTTTGACTAGTCTTAGACTAAGTTCGACTAGTCCTAGTATTGGCTCGACCAGTCCAAGAAATTCTCAACCAGTCCTAAGTTTGTTACTAATTTTTGGGATTGTTTGTTATTACCTTGAGTAGTCCTGGAGACCACTCGACCAGTCGAGTGTACTATGCTCGACCAGTCCTGCAGGCTTGACTCAAAGTTCAGCAACTAAAATGAGTCCCACACGACCAGTCGTGGATAGGACTCGACCAGTCATGGAGGCCACTTGACCGGTCGAGCACGCCCTTCGACTAGTCGTGAAACGACTTGATCTTATCGCGCCCAAATTTTTAAAAGTTTGTTAGTCCTTCGACCAGTCGAGCTGTCCTCTGGGCTAGTCGAAGGAATGATTTCTGCACTTATAAATAGAGCACGATTTTCAGAGTTTGATATCCAATTCAAGCAAAATCAAGACACCGCTCTGAGAGATAAGTTAGTGATAATCTTAAGCTATTTAGTGCTCATTTTATATTCTCTTTAATTAGCTTTTTTGCGTTTGATTTTGTATTCTACATTCCAATTTTATTTGAAAAAGGGATTGAAGTTTTCCCATTTCTTATAATCAAAATCAAATTAAGCTAGCCCAAGGTGATTTAATCTTAAATCAATTTAGAACTTAGAACCATTTCATAAGTGAGTGTGAAAATTGAACATCTACGTTGAACTTCTACTCCGAATTAGTTCTACAGGGCTGCAACAAAGGAAAATATCCAAATAAGTGTTTTATAATTTTGTAAATAAATTATTCTTTTAGTTTCTTTAAGATCATGCCAGAACAATCTCGTTCTTTAGGTTTGTCTGAGGTGATCCAGAAAACTCAGAGTGTGGGGTTTTTGAATTGTGTAAGCCCACTTCAAAGACACAATTGTGAAGGTTTTAGGTGAACCTTGAAAAACCAATTTTCATAGTGAATGCTAATATCCACTGTGTGAGAATATTAGGAGTGGAGTAGTTGTGTGGCTGTTTTTCTAAATAGTTGGTGTACACACAAGCAAACTACTATAATTTCTGGTCTTGTGGTGATTGATTGATTATTTCATTAGGTGGATGTTGTAATTTTCCTTTATGCATTTGTAGAGAATGTTGTAATTCTTTTTATGCAAGTGTGGGAATGTTGTAATAGCTTAGCTTCCTTCTTTGCTATTTTATTTTTTGTTCCTCTGTATCGGTTTGAGATTTTGATACATAGACCTTTCTAGGAATTAGGTTGTCCTAGCATAAGCCATTGGTTTTTGGTGTAAGGTTGTCCTTAGAATAACATCTATATCAACCTCTCAATACTTGTACACTTGAGGTTGTTATTTATTTCTGCATTATGGGATTGTTTAATTGCTATCATTATTTATATTTGTTTAAATTCCGTATTTGTATTTTAATTTAGCATAGTCCTATTCACCTCCCCCTCTAGGACTCTTAGCTTGGCCTTTTCAAGTGGTATCAAAGCCTAATAGCTTGCTTTAATTATTATTTTTCTTTGGATTAATTTCTTGAGCTAATCGATCTGAGCTTTTTAAGATGTCAAATTTTGATAGCCTTTTAGTCACTAGGCCCCCACCATTTGATGGCTCCAATTATGCTTATTGGAAAGCCAGAATGAGGATTTTCTTAAAATCCATGGATGAGTGTGTGGCAAGCCACAATGACCAATTGGACCCCTCCTACCACTGAAGTGACTGGTACCACTGGATCTGTAACTGTAAAAGTAACACCTTATTTTTACTTGGACTAGTCTTTAGAAAAGTGAAAGTAGTGTTAATGCAAAGGCTCTTACTTGCGCACTATCACCAGATGAATTCAAGAGAATTATATCCTGTGATACTGCAAAGCAAGCCTGGGATGTTTTGGAAATGACACACGAGGGAACAACAATTGTCAAGAAATCTAAAGTCCAAATCCTCACAACCAAATTTGAGGAAATACATATGGAAGAAAGTGAAACTTTCATGGACTTCTATACAAGATTAAATGACATTGTCAATTCTATGTAGGGTCTCGGTGATAGAATCTCAGAAAGTAAAGTCTGTGCAAAGATACCACGCTCACTGCCTGAATGGCTCAACTCAAAGGTGACTGCGATCCAGGAACTTCGTGATACGGATAATATGAGGGTAGAAGAATTAGTTGGCTCATTACAGACCTATGAGTTAAACTTTAAAGCTCCTAAAGGTAAATCCATCGCCCTTAAATCTTCTAAAAGTATTTCTCAAGAAAATAGTAATTCTGACTTAGAAAATTTTGAAGATGATATGGCCCTTTTAGCTAAAAAGTTTTATAAGATTTTCAAAAGTAAAAAGAGGGTTGATTTGCAAAAATCTAATGAAAAGAAAAAATCTAAATCTAAAACCTTAAAATCTTTAAAATACAGTCAATGTTACAACTGCCATGAATATGGGCATTTGGCAAACAAGTGTCCTAAAAAGGACAAACCTAAAAAGAAAGGTATGTTAGCTACTTGGGATGAATCTTCCGGCTCTGATGCCTCTTCTGATTAGAAGATTCTGAAACCGAGTCGAGTAATGATGTTAAAGCCCTTATGAATTTAGCTAAGTTCACTTTTTCAGATAATGATGATACAACCAGTGAAGAAAATTTGAATAGTGACCATGAAAATGAAGAAGATCTTCAAGATGCTTATAATGCCCTATACAAGGAAAGTTGCAAAATTGTTGTGAAACTAAAACTTGAGAAAGAAAAGTTTTCAAAACTTAAAGAAAATTTTGATAGTCTTGTTTTAGAAAAATCTCACATTTCAGATTGTTTTGAAAAAACTAAGTGTGACTTAGATTTCAAAACCTCTCAAGTTGAAAACTTAAAATTTGAAAATGAAAAGCTAAAACTTGAAGTCTCTTCACTTTTGAGTTTAAAAGACACTTGGAGGTATGCCCAAGGTAATCCTAAGTTAGAAAAACTCTTATCCAGATCCATAAAATGTGGCGATCGATCTAGATTGGGGCTATGACAAAAGTATTCCTCCCAAACATAAGAATACTCCACTTAAATTTGTGAAAGGGGAGTCTTCAAACTCAAAAGGGAAAAGTCTGAATCAAAACAATTCTAAAAATGCTAAGACTTTTCAAACCTTAAAACTTAAAAGCAATTATATCAACTATAAAAATCAGAATCGTAATCCCTTTGCTGAGAAAATTATTGATTTACTTAAGGAGCTCTTAAAATCTAACTCAGTGGGTCAGTCTTATAACAACTACAAACATAAGAAGACCAACTATACTCCTAAACCCAAGACTATAATGAAATGGGTCCCTAAGGTTACTTGCTTGGTTGCCCACACCGCTTTTAAAGCATCAAGCCATTCAAAGTGGTACTTAGACAGTGGATGCTCCAGACACATTACTGGTGATAAGGGTCTGTTCACCAATCTTAAAGATATCATTGATGGTTCAGTCACATTCGGTGATGGTGGCAACTGAAGAATTGTTGGCCAAGGTACAGTTCAACTCTTTAACCTCCCTCTATTTGAGAATGTTTTATATGTAGAAGGGTTAAAACACAATTTATTAAGCATCTCTCAAATATGTGATAATAATCATAGTGTAAAATTTACTAACCAATGTTGTTAAATTCTAAATAAAAATGGTTCTATAATATTAACTGGTCATAGAACTTTTGAAAACTGCTACATTGTGAGTGATTCAAGCTCATTTAATACTGATGAAATTGAATTATGGCATAAACACCTCGGACATGTACACTACTGCAACTTGTATAGATTGAGTAAAACAGAGTTGGTAAGGGCTTACCCAAAATAAAGAAAATAGATAAGATATATGACGAATGCCAGATTGACAAATAAAGCAGGAGTACTCACAAAAAGGTGAACTCCAATGCCACATTTAAACCACTCGAACTTCTTCACATGGATCTTATTGGACCAACCAGAATAGAGGGTCGAGGTGGTAAGAAGTACATACTGGTAATTGTTGATGACTTTACCAAGTTCACTTGGGTAGTCTTCTTAAGAGACAAATCAGAAACTCTAGATGAAGTAAAAAGGGAACTTAAACGTATCCAAACGGAAAAAGGATCTCAAGTCTATAAGATCCATAGTGATCATGGATCAGAATTTGAGAATAACAGTTTTGAGAAGTTTTGCAGTGATCAGGGAATATCACATGAATTCTTTGTGCCTAAAACACCATAATAAAATGGTATAGTAAAAGAAAAAATAGAGTGCTTCAAGAAATAGCAAATGTAATGCTAAATAGTATGAAACTCCCTAAAAATCTTTGGGCCAAAGTCGTAAATGCTGCTTGTTATATAATTAACCGCGTTTATACTAGAAAATTAAATGGTAAAATGACTTATGAATTATGGTTTGATAAGAAGCCTACTGTCAAATACTTTCGAGTTTTTGGTAGCAAGTGCTACATTTTACGTGACTGAGAAAATCTGAGTAAGTTTGACCCCAAAAGTGATGAAGGGATATTTTTAGGGTATGCTCTGAATAGTTAAGCGTTTCGAGTTCTTAACAAGAGAACTAGTGTAATTCAAGAGTCCATTAATGTGGTTATAAATGATCACTTGAATACACCTGTCTCAAGTTCAGAAAATGATGAAGTTCTTCTAATTGATAAACTAGACTCTTCATCAAGTCAACATAACACTGAATTGAGGACAGTTAAAGACCATCCAACTAATCAGATTCTTAGAAACCCTCTCACTGGTGTGCGTACTCGTAAACTATTAGATGATATGTGTAATTATGTGTGCTTTACATCTCAGATAGAACCGGCTAACATAGAAGAAGATCTTACTGATGAAAACTGGATTATTGTGAAGCAAGAAAAGCTTAATCAATTTGTTAGAAATGATGTTTGGTACTTAGTTTCAAGATTGAAAGATAAACACATTATCGGAACAAAATAGATTTTCAAAAATAAGTCTGATGAACTTGGTAATATTATTAGAAATAAGGCAAGGCTGGTTGTCCAAGGGTACACTCCAACTGAAGGCATCGATTATGATGAGACCTTTGCCCTAGTAGTTCGTCTTGAATCAATCAGACTATTTATATCCATTACATGCTTTAGAAAGTTCAAAATATACCAAATGGATGTAAAGAGTGCTTTCTTAAATGGCGATTTGCATGAAGAAGTGTATGTTGAACAACCAACGGGTTTTAAAGACCCTAAGAATGCTAATCATGTCTATCACCTAGAAAAGGCACTCTACAGTTTGAAACAAGCTCCTGAGGCATGGTATGAAAAGTTGACTAAGTTTCTACTAAGACATAACTTTATAATGGGAAGTGTTGATAAGACATTGTTTGTAAGGAAACATAATGATCATATTTTAATAGTGCAAATTTATGTTGATGATATTATCTATGGATCTACCTGTGCTAACAAGATTATTGAGTTTGCAGATCTTATGAAGTCTAAGTTTGAAATGAGCATGGTTGGAGAATTGAATTATTTCCAAGGGTTGCAAGTAAAACAACTACCTGATGGTTTCTTTATCTCTCAAACTAAATATGCTCTGAACTTAGTTAAAAAGTTTGGATTTGAGTGTGGGAAAAATTTTTATACTCCTATGAGTACTACTTTAAAACTCTAAAAAGACTCTACAGGCAAGAGTGTGGATCCTCAGCTATATCATAGTATGATAGGAAGTTTGCTTTATTTAACTGCGAGCCGACCTGATATTGCATTTAGCATAGGAATTTGCGCTAGATATCAATCTGACCCTAAAGAGTCACACTTAATTGATGTTAAGCGGATTATGTGATATGTCGCTAGTTCAGCAAATCTTAGTCTCTTGTATCCACATGATACTAGTGTGCAATTAGCTGGTTACACGGATGCTGATTGGGCTGGTAACATTGATGACCGAAAATCAACCAATGGTGGTTGTTTTTATGTAAGGAACTGTTTAGTTTCTTGGCAAAGTAAGAAACAAAGTTCCGTATCGCTTTCAACTGCTGAGGTTAAATACATTGCGGCAAGTAATGCATGTACTCAGCTTGTATGGATGAAAAGAATGCTAAATAATTACGGAATTGTGCAAGATTCTATGGTTTTATATTGTGATCATTCCAGTACAATTAGGATATCTAAAAATCTAATCCAGCATTCACGAACCAAGCATATTGATATTAGATATCGCTACATTCGTGAACTAGTGGAAGAAAAGACTATTTTTTGGAATATATTCCGACTGAGACTCAACTTGCTGACATATTTACAAAACCTCTCGACAAAAGCAGGTTTGCTAAATTAAAATTTGATCTTGGTATGTGCAATATGAATGGTTAATTCTTGTATTTATGTATCATAGTGTATATATTTGTTTCAAATTATGTGTAAAATTGTAAATTTTGGGCTGTGCACAACTAGTCAAGTACATACTCGACCAGTCATGGCACGACCGGTCGAGCATGTACTCGACTAGCCGTGAACCGCGGGTTTGGTGCTTTATTTGGGGGAAAAATCACTTTTTTCTCATTTTAGTTGCCTTCTCCAATAGTTTCTAGGTTGACCGATCGAATCCATCTACTATTTCTCCAAGGTTAGTGCATTATTCACTTTTTTCTTGTAGATTCAAGTCTTTTGCACACCCTTTTCATCATTTGTGTGGTTTATTTCTTAATTACTAGTTATTTTTGGGGTTTTCTTCTCAAAAATCTGATTTATTGGAAACCCACTCTACCTCTTTTTGCAATCTCTTTATTCCTTGCTTTCCTTGGTACAAATGGAAGGTAGAACCAGAAAGAAAAGATCTCGTGGTCCCTTTACTTCTAGGTCGACTCCTATCACAGTGCGCCACCTTCGGTAGCCCGAAGATGATCCCACTTATGTGCGGGATATTCAATTGCGCATTGTTATAGTAGAACAACCCACTAATGTTGATCATTTGGCTCCGTTTGATATACTTCCTCTCCTTCAGTCTGTAGGATGGGTTAACATACTACATTGGGGTGGGGCGACATACTGCTCCATTGCGCAGACTATGTATGCTTGCATTACTGATTTTTCTACTGAAAATCTAACATTTACTACTGTGACTAGAGAAGGTCCAATTGATGTGGACCGTCATCTTATCTCTGGATTAATGGATTTACCTGTCAATGATGAATGTATTCCCATTAGCACTCGAGTGGCAAAACCATCTGAAATAGAGAAGTGAATGCTTACTAGAGATTTATGCAATATAGATGCGGAATGGAATACTGTTGGAAATGCACTTGCCTCCAAGTTTTTGTTACCCAGATACAGAGTCCTTCACAGGATTTTTATTTCAAATGTTTATCCTCGTTCTGGTAACAAAACCGAACTCACTACGTTCATAGTTCGTATTCTTCATTCCATCATTTCTAGATCTTCTATATGTCTTCCTTCCTTAATTTGTCATTGCATCATTCAATTCCGTCTCCATCTAGGACACAGTGACATTCCCTTCGCTTATCTTATCACTGTGTTGGCCACCCATAGTTTAGTGGATATGCCTATTGGAGAAGCTCCCCTTCACCACTTAACCTTTAACAACTCTAATATTAACAAGATGAATTTGAAGTTGGCCCCAGGCCAAGTCAATGTGGGTGCTGGTGGAGCTGATGCTGTAAATGAAGAGGAGGGTGGTTTGCCTCTAGATGACATCAACATAGATGATATTTTTGACGAAATCAAATCCAATTCTGCAAATGATCCTGACTATCAGCCATCTGACTTTGATGTGCGTTTACGCTCACTTGAGGAGAAGGTTGAAAATATGAATGTGTCTCTTGACTTGTAATTTAATTATATGCGCAAGTATCTAAAGCGCATTAACAGGGGACTTCATCAAATTGATCCTACCATACCTACTCCTTCATCAGGTTCAAATTAAATTTTAATGTGGGTTGCAATAACTTTTAAGATACTTGAATTTCTTTTGTTTTATGGGCTTGGACATGCTTAAACACTCTTTCTTATGGTTCTAATTACTTGGTCATCTTGATCTTATATGAACTTATTTTTCATTACTCTTCTATTTACTTCCTTATTTATCTACTTCCATTCTCATTTATTGGTTCCTTCCTTTGTCATGTTCTGACAAAAAGGGGGAGAATCTTATCATGCTTAGCTCATGCTCGTGACATGTGAAATAGTGGATAGTAGTTATATATCCATTTTTTGATATTGATGAGAAGTATTGATGTGGAGTAAGGGGGAGTATTGATGTTGATGCGTTTTGGCTTATTCCAGTTGTTGTAACTAGAGCATAATTCTTTCTTCTGCATATATGGTGCATGATTCTTTATTGTACGTGTAATGCTTATGTTATTTTAATGAAGTGTATTTTGTCACAAATTTGACAAAGGGGGAGATTGTAAGTGCTATGTTTTCTAGCTCCTATGATTGTCAAAATTTGCAGTGCTAAAATCTCTTGGAATCTATATCTTGTGTAGTGCACATATTCAAGACTATGTATCTCATGTACAAGAACAAAGGTCTTTACCTCAAGAACTTCAAATGCAAGATCAAGAGATATACATGCTCAAGTACAACACCATGTGATACTTCACTCCTTCAAGCTTCAAAGTTCAAGGTTCCAAAGCTTCATCTAAAGACAAGACAATAGTCTTTACTTTGGTATTCAAAGCTCAAGATGAAATACAAGTCAAGTACTTCAATTTCAAGTTTCAAAAAGTCTCAAGTTCAAGCTTCATCATATGTCAAGATCTCAAGCTTTGTGAACTTCGAAGAACAGCTATCAACTGAAGCAAAAGAAGATTCAATGTTCATATATTGCTTACAAGGTATGAATGACCCTAGATTGACCATAGATAGGTCATTTTGTATACATAATTTAATTGGGTCACTTTATAAGTGCATAGACTATTTTTCGACTAGTCTTAGACTAAGTTCGACTAGTCCTAGTACTAGCTCGACTAGTCCTAAGTTTGTTACTAATTTTTAAGATTTTTTATTATTGGCTCGACCAGTCCTGGAGACTGCATGACCAGCGAGTGAACAGTGCTTAACCAATCCTGCAGGCTCGACTCAAAGTCCAGCAACTAAAATGAGTCCCACACGACTAGTCATTGATAAGATTTGACTGGTCGGGGAGGCCACTCAATCGGTCGAGCAGGCCCTTTGACCAGTCATGGAACGGCCTGATCTTATCGCGCCCAAATTTTTAAAAGTTTATTGGTCCTTCGACTAGTCGAGCTGTCTTCTGGGCTAGTCGAAGGAAAGATTTCTTCACTTATAAATAGAGCACGATTTTTAGAGTTTGATAGTCAATTCAAGCAAAATCAAGACACTGCACTGAGAGATAAGTTAGTGATATTCTTAAACTATTTAGTGCTCATTTTATATTCTTTTTAATTAGCTTTTTACATTTGATTTTGCACTCTACATTCCAATTTTATTTGAAAAAAGGATTGAAGTTTTCCCATTTCTTGGAATCAAAATCAAATCGAGCTAGCCCAAGGTGATTTAATCTAAAATCAATTTAGAACTTAGAAACATTTCATAAGTGAGTGTGAACATTGAACATCTACGTTGAATTTCTACTCCGAATTGGTTCTACCGGGCTGTAACAAAGGAGAATATCCAGATAAGTATTTTGCAGTTTTGTAAATCAATTATTCTTTTGGTTTCTTTGAAATTGTGCCAGAAAAATATTGTTCTTTTGGTTTGTCTGAGGTGATCCAAAAAACTCAATGTGTGGGGTTTTTGAACTGTGTAAGCCCACTTCAAAGACACGATTGTGAGGGTTTTAGGTGAACCTTGAAAAACCTATTTTCATAGTGAACGCTAATATCCACTGTGTGAGGATATTAGGAGTGGAGTAGTTGTGTGGTTGTTTTTCTAAATAGTTGGTGTACACACAAGCGAACCACTATAATTTCTGGTCTTGTGGTGATTGATTGATTATTTCATTATGTGGATATTGTAATTTCCCTTTATGCATTTGTAGAGAATGCTGTAATTCTTTTTATGCAAGTGTGGGAATGTTGTAATAGCTTAGTTTCCTTCCTTGCTATTTTATTCTTTGTTCCTCTGTATCTGTTTGAGATTTTGATACACAGACCATTCTAGGAATCAGGTTGTCCTACCATAAGTGATTGGTTTTTGGTGTAAGGTTGTCCTTAGAACAACATCTGTATCAACCTCTCAATACTTATACACTTGAGGTTATTATTTATTTCTGCATTGTGGGATTATTTAATTGTTATCATTATTTATATTTGTTTAAATTCCGTTTTTATATTTTAATTTGGCATAGTCCTATTCACCCCCCCTCCCCCCCTCTAGGACTCTTAGCTCAGCCTTTTCAGAATCGGCGATAATAGCCGGCAAGTCCGAGGAAACTCCTCACTTCTGTAATCAAGCTGGGCTGTTCCTTGTCTGAGGCAGAGAAATTCGTCCTCCTTTTCATTATGGTAAATGAAGGAGAAGTACTTTCCATGAAAATGTGTTTCGAACTTGTCCCACGTCCACGCAAATCCCATGGGAATGGTTCGTAGGATGCTATCCCACCAGAGACTAGCCGCCTTTTCAAACATATATGTAATAAGCTTGACTTACTCTGCTTCAGTACAGTGTAATGGCTTCAACATCTTGGATATGTGATCCAACCAGTACTCAGCCTCCTTGGGTCTATGAGTTCCCGTAAAAGTGGGAGGACGGAGGTGCTAAAAGCGTTTAAATAGGCCACTTGCTGTCATAGTCCCAGTAGCCTGTACGTGTGGCATCGGCAGGGCCACATTCATGTTTTGTGTGATGACCCCCGCTATAGTTGTCAGAACCGTTGTTGTTGCATTAGGTGCATCATCTACTCCAACCTATCAAGGGGAGAGGTTGCCTGAGGCATGTGAGGCATCTACGAAGACGCATGGTTCTAACCCAAGACCGGTGGTGCACTTGGTGTTGGCCCATTTGTGGGGCCAGTGGCCGATTGTGAATTCGGCATCGTCTCGCTACCTGGACCCAAACTAGGGTCCGTTTGGCTATCGCTCAGGCAAGGGGCCCTGTCAATCGACCCACCAAGTGGGAAACGTGCGATGTTCCGAGTAGTTTTAGGAGGCATTCCCTATATACAACATAGGGTACAACATTTATAGTATTAGGATAACATCATCCACTTTTTCCAAACATTCTACACATTTCTAAACAAAAGGAGCTTCATGCATTACATTTAACAAAATTTGTCATAGTTACATATGTTGTGGCATTCATACACTATGACAGAGAATACATGAAAGCTTACTACAAAAGGCTTCAACACTTAACTATCCTAGCACCCAAACTAAGCCTATCCAAGGCTATTACAAAAAAAGAGACATGAAGTGACTATAACTATACTACTAGTCCTCTGATTCTAGTGAAGGCGGAGGTGCTCCCTTGTCCTGCATGCAGTACAGGAGGGCCTTCAGGGTACGGGACATTCTCTTAAACTTCTGCTTCAGGTAAGCCTGGTTTTCCTTGAACTTCTGCTTCAAGTAGGCTTGATTTTCTTCGATCTTGGCCATGCGGGCATCTAGGGTGGCCCGGTCATGGTGGTCATCCCAAGCAGTAAGAGGCCCCCCGTCTAAATCATGGGCCTCCTCTTCTTCCTCCTACTCCCCTTCTCCATTGTCTTCCTCTTCTTCATTGTCTTCCTCGTCTTTGGTCTCTTCTTCTATCTCATCCCCGAACTCTTCAATTCTGGCTTGGCATTGCCTGGGGCCTATTCTCATGTTGTTGAGAGTAGTCTTATTGATGAAATGGACAGGGGCGAGGTTGTCTATGTGGAGCCTGAAGCCAAAGTTGCGGGTGATCTTGCAAATGAGTCGGCTGAATGGGAGGGAGGCATCCCCCCCAGTAGACTGTTTCGTATTAACTATCTGAGTCAAGGCAAGAGTAGGCAAGCACACCTTTTTTCCCTATCCAACTCCATACAGGAAGTCCACCATAAATCTTCTGTGCGGTTGCTCCATCTAGGGTATATGTTGTACGTGCATATATGGTGGAGCAGGCGAAAATCTTCCATCATACGTGTCGATGCGATGCTATTCCCTCACCTCCAATTAACAAGTTGGCTACAAAGGAAGCGAGTGCAGCGATCTCTCTCCCGTCCACTAGCAAGATTAGTATCACTAGCATGTACAACTCCATGCTCTATTCCCATATACATGCCATGATATCCACATGGACCCTGGCTTCTGTTCTCCCCAACAGAATGGTAAATTGGAGAGGTTTAAGAGTTGGGTCCCTTATGTGTGCGTAGAAGGCTCGTACGATGCTCTCACTAGCATGTGTTTTTGCTTTAAATATGGGACCCCACCCGGCCTCCAGGAGGTGGTCGATCACAGGAAATATCCCAAATAACCTCTCATCCACGTGTGCTTCGAAAATAACTTTGTGATTATGGAACTTACCGAGTTCGGTGCCCGCCGGTAGGGACCTCTCTACTGGGATTTGGGGATTGAGGTCCCGCTTTGACCTCTGATTGGCGCTCGCACTTGGTTCGACACTTGTCTTCTTTTTAGAATGGCTTGGATGACTAGGCCCGACCTCATCTGGGGCCGCTCTCTTCTTTCCCATAAGGGAAAGGAGCGTCGTAATGGAGAAGATGGTAGTTACAATCTTGAAAAGAGCCATGAAGATGGAAACACCTTGAGGATGGAGTAGATTTGAGGGTATGGGGGTTATGAGACACAAAGAAGGAGGGTTTTATGCTCAAATGAGTGAGAAGAAGGGAGATGAGAAGATGTAAAGGATGGTTTTAGAGAAATAGTGGTGGAGGGGTGTAAGATGTAAAGAAAATGGGTGATTTGGATGTATGGAAATGAAGATTTGAGAGGGAAAGAGAATTCTTGGAGAGTTTGGAGGGGTTTGAGGGGTTGACAATAAGAAAAAAGGGGAGAAATGGGTGTTAGGAGGGTTAAAAGGGGGCCCCCACATGTGGGAGGGACTCACCATGGTCTGCCGGACGGCGGCGTGCTGCCGATCCCGCGGCGCCGCTGCACTTTGTAGGACCGGCCGACGATGCGTCGCTGATCAGACGATGCTGCCGTGCCTACCTGGCCGGTTCGCGGTGCGCCGCCGATCGGGCAGTGTCGCCACGCCCACCTGGGCTGTCCAGGGGTGCCTCCGCCATAGGGCGGTGGCCACCCCCCCGGTGATGGGTTTTAGTCCGTGGGACCCCCTAGGCCCCACAGAACTTCATGATTTGGGTCCTTAGGCCTGTAGGGTCTGTTTTCATGGTCCAACATGCGTGTATTCGCGCCACTGGGATCTGTTTCTGGTTCAAAATTTGTCAACTAATGACTCAAACCCATCGACTGACAGCCTTGAGGTGACTTAGATCAATTCACGTGATTTAAGATATGCTTGGACTAAACTAAAGTGTTTGGTCTCGCCCGTCGGTGAAACATTAGGATCCTAATGTGGTCTCTAAATTCCATCGCCCCCTTCCTAAGTCAGTGTGCATCAGAGTGCATTGTGTTACCCATAACCCAGGTCTAGTTTAATCCAAATTATGCTCTGATACTAACTTGTAACGCTCTGACTTTTGAGGGTCGAGCAAAGCTCTACTTCCGAGTTTCAGAACACCACTTATGCAGTATAGATAATGATGTTCAGATTTCGTCCATATTAATGAGTTAAGCATGAGTGAGATTATACTAAAACAATATATCATACTTTAGATATAATTAAATTAGGCAAGCGGAAGTCTGAACATATATATTTAAGCATGTGCTTGTTTCACAAACCTCCAGAGTATGAGTATGTAACCGGGCTCAATATATACACGTATTATTTCAAACAAACAAAATGTGGAAAAGTAGATATGTCCAACTAAGCTAGATATCCCTAAGGTCCCTGCGTATCGGCACGAGGTCTACATCGACCCACCCGAGAGCTGAAAGTGGGAGAATTCCTCCTCCTCATCCACAAAGTCCTGCTCCATATCATAAACGTCATCAGCACTTGCATCTAAATTAGAGTCTGGTTGGTGTTTTAAAACACCGTCTCAGAGTGGGAGTGAGTGGCCAACTCAGTGGTACTATAAGGCAAAAGTTAACATGTTATCAAGTCAATCAAGCAGTAATGATAAGGCAATCATAACAATCACTTCCTAACTACTCTTTTTAATGCAGGAATAGAGTGCAAGTAATGATGTATGCCCTAGCCTCCCTCACAAGTGACTTCGACAACCTATTTCGCATATGTCATCACTTCCTCAAACGGTGCAACTTTATTGCCTTTAAAGCACATCCTAACTGATTCAGTGCGATGCATGGTCGTGTTAGCCAAGTAATTAATTAAGCTTATTCATACAGCAGGTTTGGGAAGCAAGGGTACCTCCCTTTATATCATTGACCCGTGAACCGAAGGATCCATTCAGGGTTGTCACTCTTAGTTAATCACATACGATAGGTAAGTTATAGGGCCATCACTCCTAATGAAAAGCGGTCGATAGGCAAATTCAAGAATTTATACTCGCAGTCACTACGGGAGGCTCGTCACCTCAGCATAGGCCAACAACACAAACACTGTGTCCCATACCACCATGCCCAGCTCATGAGTCTTGGTTGCTCACTGGTCATTATGGGGAGGCTCGTCGACATCTCGAACACGGTGTCCCATACTGCCATGCCTGGCTCATGAGTCTTAGCGGATCGTGGTACCATGGTTAAAGTGAGGCTTTACATTAATGAGGGGTACCTTAGATTCAAGTAGTGGTGTCCATATATGGTAAACACACAATAGGCCAATTAGGTTATTAGGCAAGCTCAATTGGTATGGGCACACATTGACTTAATTGACATGGAGGACATAAGCGCTCCTTGTGGCCTAACCACTGTCAAGTATACCCAATATGGCGAGACTAATTCGGCCACCCAAATAAGTACTGTTACCGATTACTTGGGCTATGTTGTATCCCCAATCTTACTCAGATGCAGCAAATAAACACATGTGATAATCATTTCAGCCTTTAACCAACAATCCAAGTGAATTCCTCATTTGAGCATTTCATCAAACACATTGATCATGTTACCAAACACTTGCATTTTATCAATGAATTGCATAGAGGCAAATATGATTACATGAAAGAAACTATACCTATGCATAAGACAATTAAGAATCCTATCTTAATACTCGTAATAAATACAAATCATCAACAATTTCTCGTTCGGACAATTCATCAAACACTTAGACTACACTTCACCAAATGTATAGACTAGGTTAGTTACAACATATATTTTAGCAATTCCTTATACAGAGAGATCAACATGCATATGACAATGATTAATCCTAGATCAGTAATTATGGCAAGCACAAATCATATTCAAATGCTCATTCAAACATTTCAACAAACACATGGAATGCATCTTTTACTCATCACAGTTCATATGTACATTTCATACAGAAATTGGCGTATCTAAGACAATACAACAACAATCATTAGCTGACATGAAAGCATTGATAACCGCAACCTAAGCATTTATAGTCTGCACCTTTCGTCAGGATGCTCGACTCAGACTCGGTTCAAATTCTACGTTTCCCAAAACGGAATGTCGAGCACCTAAATGACGAAATAGGTTAGCTAGTTTGATGAACAATCAACCTGGATCTCTATAACAACATTAGGGTTAGGTTTTCTTACCCAAAATCGTAACCAAAAGAGATTCAGTAGTGCAACGGGGAGGCGACTTGGTGGGTGGAATCGTGGGAGAGGATTCCTGCAACGATCTCCCAAGATCTCCCTTCTCTCTTTCCTCTTTTCTCTTCTTTTCTCTCCTCTCTCCCTTAGGGTTTGATGAAATTCGTATATGAGAGAGGTGGGGTGAAATGAGGGCTATTTATAAGCCTAAAGGTGATGCAAATGGCCCCAGGGCCACTATATACATGATTTATACCCTTTGGGTGACTATTTTTGACAAACAAGGCTCATAGGGAGGCCCACTACCCACCTATGTCATAGTTTATGCTCTCTGACAATGGATCCATGTCAGGACTTGATTTCAATGCCATTAGATAAACTGATCGACCGTGGAGAGCCTGCGTCATATCAACGGTTATACTTACTCAATCGGGGCCACAAGTATATAGATATGTGCAGGGAAATTTCCTTTCCCCATGGGTGAAGTTTGGTTAGAAACTGACAGTCCAAAATCCTCAATTTTGAGTCAGAGTGAACGGCCCAATTCACTTAAGTTTCATTTCATTTTGTAAAGATAATCACGTTTCTCACGCATTTCACTCAGCGCTTAAATTGGATGTTTTCGGACACTACCTGGGCTTGATTCTCGTGATGGTTGTCAAGCCCAGTAGGACGGACATAGTCCCGTAGTTTCGCGGTCATCGGACTCTCGACGTGTGGTTTAAGTCCGATACGGGGTTTTAATGTACTCCCGAGAGCAACAGGCTCTTGGGATTTCTCCTACGTTTTTAAGTGACATTAATCTTGCGGTATTAATGGTTTTAGGGCTTCTCATTTATGAAAATGGTGGCCCAAGCTTAATCCACTGATTATTTAGTTTAGTACTTAACTAGTTTTCACTTAAATTATTCGATAGGATGCGGTCCTTGGGTGGTCCTGCCTGAGGTGGTACTCGTGTCCTTGTATGAATTTTTTCGAGACGTTACATATACACTTGTTACAATATATTTCATCATATTCACATTCACATCCATCTAAACACAAACTACATCCATCTAAACACAAACCACATCCATACATACACAAACAATCTTATCCACATCTCATTCATTCGCGCACAAATATGTATAAGTTTACCATTCGTATATAAAATAAATCATAAATAAAATACAAAAAATCACAAAGATGAAGGTGGAGGTGGTGGGGATTCAGATGAAGGCGAAGGTGGTGGGGCATCGGTGGGTAAGTGTGCAGTGATAGTCTGAAACATCTCCGCAATCCATTACTCATGCTCCACCCTCATCTCCTCGATCCTCCTCTCCTACTCCTCCCTCTGCCTCTCCAGCTACTCTCTAATGTTATCGACGATGACCCATAGCTACTGAACCTCTCTCTTTGCGATATCATCTTGGCGTAGGGCGCTCTCGCCAGCGCAGGTGTCATGAGCTTGGCACCATGGCCAAGCCCACACACATATCCAGAATGGGTGCCATGCACCTCGCTCAGAATCTCTGGCCCACTCCATTGAGTACAATCAGGAGTGGGCTGATTGCGTAAGGTGTTCATCGCTGCCTGTAATGAAAACATATGAATTTTCATAATGAATGACATTATTATAATTCAATGCAATTAAAATTTACAATGTGAGGATTTTTACCCAATTCTTGCTCGCTCTAGGATGTACCCAAGATCCCGTCACCTGCTGATAGTGAGTCCCTCTGTAGAGGTCTACTGGTCTGGGCTCTTGGCCAGTGACGAAATCTTGCTGCATAATCAAAAGGACAATAGAGTTAAAAAAAATGCATGAAAATAATATATCAACTTAATAATCACCAGTAATTTCTTTCCATGTCGTGACGAAGTTGTACAAATGACTTTGAATCAGATACGTGGTTCACTTCTAACTTTTTCCTATTATTAGAATTTATTCTGCTCCTCTTCTGAACACATTATTCATAATACATTGTTATTAATTGCGAATTTAATTATTACCATAAGATATCGTAAATATGTGAATATTAACTAAAAAGACTCAGACAAAAATCTCTCGCAGAGTATCTGCCAGACATTAAGGGTCACATGCGGTGGTGCAGTCCGACGGCCCTCCGTGTAGCTCATGCACCGCTTGTACCACTAGTGTTAGTCACCGTGGTACTCCTTGAACCGTTCCTTGACCATGTTGTCGACGACATGGGAAATGTACGGAACACTCAAATCTAAGACAATTTTATCCTACAATTTAGTAAATAATAGATTAAGGCAATAAACTTATTAAGAAAATAACTTAACCATATATGAACTTTTACAAAACAAAATTTAATTTACTAAAATTTACCTGAAGGTGCTGATGGATGAGATGCCACACATCATCTATCAAGTCTCCCCAACAGGGGTCGTGGCGGGGATCAGAGATAGTCATAAGACACCGATGTCTGACGTAAACAACTTAACATTATCCCCAACAGGTCTAAGGCAATCCTATAGGAACTCTACCATCACCCTACCCTCATGCGTAAGTCACTCTAAAACTAACCCATGCGTGGGTCCATGTCCTCGTCGGCTGGTCGATGATGCTGTCACAAAAGAAATATGTAAGTCTAAATATAATCAGAAGTCATTAAAAGAAATATATGTCTAGACTTACATGCAGTGCGCGGTGTATGCGCGACTGAGGGATCAGGCGCCTGTGATGCAACATGTGATGGCGATGCTGTCTCCGTCGCATCATAGGTGGAAGGTTTAAGTTAAGTAAATTAGGTTATAGGTTTAGGTTTACGTTATGGTTTTAGGTTTAGGCTTAGGGTTTAGGGATTCATATTCGGGTTCGGGTTTAGGATCGGGTTTAGCTTTGGGTTTTCAAGTTTAGGTTTAGGTTTAGGTTAGGGAGTTGAGATTAGGATTAGGTGTAGGTTTAGGTTTAGGTTAGGGAGTTGAGATTAGGATTAGGTGTAGGTTTAGGTTTAGGGATTTGAGAATACGTTTAGGTTATAGGTTTAGGTTTAGGTTATAGGTTTAGGTTATAGGTTTAGGTTTAGGTTTAGGTTATAGGTTATAGGTTTAAGTTATAGGTTATAGGTTATAGGTTTAGGTTAAGGTTATAGGTTTAGGTTATAGGTTTAGGTTTAGGTTAATGTTATAGGTTATAGGTTTAGGTTTAGGTTTAGGTTATAGGTTTAGGTTTAGGTTTAGGTTAAGTTTATAGGTTATCGGTTTAGGTTATAGGTTATAGGTTATAGGTTATAGGTTTAGGTTTAGGTTATAGGTTTAGGGATTTGAGAATAGGTTATAGGTTTAGGTTTAGGAATTTGGGTTCAGGTTCGGGTTCGGGTTATATGTTTGGGTTTAGGTGTAGGTTTAAGTTAAGTGAATTAGGTTATAGGTTATATGTTTAGGTTATAGGTTTAAGTTTAGGCTTAGGATTTAGGGATTCAAATTCGGGTTCGGGTTCGGGATTGGGTTTAGCTTTTCAAGTTTAGGTTTAGGTTTAGGTTAGGGAGTTGAGATTAGGATTAGGTGTAGGTTTAGGTTTAGGAATTTGAGAATACGTTTAGGTTATAGGTTTAGGTTTAGGTTTAGGTTTAGGTTAGGTTAGGTTATAGGTTATAGGTTATAGGTTTAGGTTATAGGTTATAGGTTATAGGCTTAGGTTATAGGTTTAGGTTAAGGTTATAGGTTTAGGTTATGGGTTTAGGTTTAGGTTAATGTTATAGGTTATAGGTTTAGGTTTAGGTTAAGGTTATAGGTTTAGGTTATAAGTTATAGGTTATAGGTTTAGGTTTATGTTGAGGGTCAAATATTGCATATTAGACCCCAGTTATTACTTGGATCTACAAACATAATACCGTTTAATGGCTGATCTAATCGTGTTTGTGTTGCAGGGCGTATTTACGAGCTTGGACTGGGAAAAGGTACTGAGAGCATGGATTTAACATTCAGAATGCATCAAGGCAAGGGAAGGACTCCAAGGGACCAAGATCAACGGAATTACACGCCAGGGATCTGCAAAAATCAAGAAACTGAAACTCAAGCGGCTTGGAAGACGTCCAGAAAGCAAGATCACAGGCTTCCCTCCATTCTTTTAACTCAAAACTTCATACATAGCCTGAGGACCATAAACGAACCGTACATGTCGAATCTCAGCTCCCGGATCCTTGTGGAAGTGGCTCAATAGACACTTTAGCCACTAAAACCGTGATTTGGGGCCCACTTGCTATCCGGATGTGCCTCAACTTCGCTCTCCATGATTAAAAGGGTATGAGAAAAGAGATGAACGGAACAGATCTCGCATATACATCCAAGTAGACCCCACCTTGAGTGGCGTGCACATCCAGCGCACGCACACTCGCTGTGCACCGGAAGAACTGGACCGTCAGCAGGCGCTGACCCAATCCATCTCCTCAACAGAGACAGCGGGCGGACGCTGTTCGTCCGTTTTCACGTAGTGGGCCCCATCAATCGCAGTTTTCGATGATCAGAACCGTCCATATGCTCTGAAAGGTGACCAACACCGTCGCCTAGCTTTCCTTTTTGGCCCATGCACACACACAAAGGCAGAGTACCTGTTAAACGTCAGATGGACGGCGGAGTAAGCAAACTTGTGGACAACACCGATTCTCTCCAAAAAATACTTATTTCCGGAGGGTTTTTCATCCTGAACCTAGTGGACGGAATGGATTTCTCAAAATACATCACTGTGGGGTCCACCGACCATCACAGCGCTCAAACGCGCAGGCTCTGTTTCGCAACAGAGCCTGTGGTGGATTCTTGTGGGCCACTCACTGAGGTGATCGGTTCAATCTAAACCGTCTAGTGGATTCCAAAGAGGCTTGTAACCATCACCTAGGTGGAAAAATTGCAAAAAACAGTTTGAGATCAGTTTGGATTGTTTAAACAGCGGACAGACAGCGGGAAAAGAAAACATAGGATCTCTGCATCTACCGCAAAACTTCTCTTGAAATTTCACCGTCTGAGCCAAGATTTCATGGAAAACGTGTCATGGGTGTCTAATCCGAATGGTCCATGTGATGTGGCATCCCATGAAACTTACATGGACCAATTTTCACCCCGATCTAATACTCTAGTGAACCATAGGAAAGAGAGATGCAAATCAAGGGAGGAAATAGTTTTCTTTTTCCATGGCCCATAAAAGTTTTGGATCAAAGTAAAAGTTAGGCCCTGGAGATTTCATGGGATGCCGCATCATGTGGACTGTTCAAATTTTAGACTCACATCACATATGATGAGTCATCAAAAAGTTCACACGAGTTCGGTGCGAACTGTGCGCAGCCGAGCATTTGCGTAGAAATCTGATTGCGTACTGAGTTAGTCAGTATGCTCTTATCATACTGAGTAAACTCAATTGGGCCCACCTAGAATGTATGTAGTCTATCCATGCCGTCCATTCATTTTCCATCTAATTTAATGGGTTGATCCAAAAATTAAAGCATATCTAAAGATCAAGTGGATCATACCAGGGGAAACAGTGGAGCTAATGATTTCCACCGTTGAAACTTTTCTAGGCCCCACAGTGATGCTTATATGTCATCCAAACTTTTCATAAGTTCTTACAGAGATGGATGAAGGGGAAAAAATATAAACTTGATCCAAAACTTCTGTGGCCCCCAAGAAGTTTTCAACAGTAGACATTCAATTCAACTTTTTCCTATGGTGTGATGCATTTGAACATTTTATATGCTTCAATTTTGGTCTCATGAGCTAAAATTATCTGTTAAAATGGATGGATGGAGTGGATTAAATACATAAATCAGGGTGGATCTCACAGAGTTTACTTAGTACCCTAAGTGTAGTGAGTTACTCACTTCACGTAGCGTACTGAGTAAACTTTGTGGCATCCACCGTGTATGCTTCGGGTTTATCCACTCCATCCATCTATTTTACCACATAATTTTAGAGTATGAACCACAATAAGAGGTTGATCCAAAGTTTGAGTGGACCTCACCACAAGAAATAGTGGGGATTAAATGCCTAAGGCCCACTGTACTGTTTATTTGATCCATTACGTTCGTCCATTTGATCCATTACGTTCAGCCAGAATAAGAGGTTGATCCAAAGTTCGAGTGGGCCCACCATGATGTATGTATTTCATCCACTATGTTCATCCATTTTTAAAGATCATTTTAGGGATTTATTACAAAAATTAGAGGTATATAAATCTCAGGTGGACCACACCACATGAAAACAATAGTGAATGGATATCCATCATTAAAATCCTCCTAAGGCCCACTGTACTGTTTATTTGACATCCAATTTGTTTATTAGGTCATACATGCCTAGATGAAGGGGAAAAACAAAAATCATCTCGATCCAAAACTTTTATGCCCCCAAAATGTTTTTCATGGCTGACTCTCATTCAACATTGTTTCATGTAATGTGGTCCATTTCAGATTGGGATATACCTCATTTTTAGTCTCATGTCATAAGATGATCTTTAAAAATAGACAATCTGTTTTCCCTCTCTATCGTATATATGGGCACGGATTGGATACTGACCAGGTTACTAGCCAAATCGCTACTTAAGTGATGTCACCAAGCTCTATGGGCCCCACCATGATGCATGTGTTGTATCCATACTGTCCAACCATTTTTAAAGATCTATTTATGAAATTACAAAGAGAATGAGGGCCGCAGTACTTTCCGATAAAGCTGATATTTTTGTTTTCACTTCATCTATCTTTATATTAACTTATGAATATGATGGATCTTAAAAATACATCATTGTGGGTCTTATAAATGTTTCAATGGTGGGTGTAACAGCTCCCATGGTTTTCTATAGTGGGTCCACTTGAAATTTAGATCTATCTCATTCTCTTTGTAATGCCATAAAAATAATTCAAATTAAACCATCTAGATTTTGGGTACAAGTTTATGTGTAGCCAAAGAATAAGAAAAAAACACTACTCATGGTTAATTATTGATTGTCAGATTGGTGGACATTATTGATTGGACTGTTAAAAATGAAAAAATATCCAGTAGTCTTGTTTTACAGAACAAGTGGTTGTGGATCAAAGGCTCGAATTGTTCTATAACTTAGTAAATTGGGCTCCATAATTTAGTCAGTCTAATTTAAGTCAGATTATTCAAGTAAGATCTAGAATCGAATAAAGCCCTAATCGAAAATGAAGGATTTTTTTACCATAAATTTCCAAGGAATCTTTATTTTACCATTATTTTTTATTTAAAAAGTAGTGAAGTTCAAGACTGGTCAAGCCACATGGAATGTATATAACATCCAACCATCTAACTTATGCACCCCATCATAGTTATAAGTTCATAACGTACATCAGGTCGATCAGATCATCAAATTAGCAACATTTGAAATCGAATATCTTGAATTGTTTTTTTTGGATGTCCATCTTATGATCGTGTCCGCCATAAATTTTTTTGTTCATCTAATATAGAATGCTTGGAAATGAATAATAACAGGCATGTCATAGTGTCATGTGTGGGTACATGAAGCCAAATTGCTACATACATTTTATGTGTAAGTTGCTTGAAGTTGTATGGTGGCACATGTGGAGTAAGATATGCATCACAAATTTAACATTTGAGCACTTAAAGTTAGATGTAGTACTTACGCTCATTAGCATCATTAGCACATGTAGCATATTCGGAACTAATAAAGATGGATGATGACACATGTGACATATTAGAACAAGAAATGCCATGTAGTGTAGGACCTGTATTGGCACATTTGACATGTTGATTAGAGCTGGTCACAAACCGACCCTATCCAACAAATCCGACCTGATCTGAACAGATTTGAAGGCATAGATCGGTGTTGTTCAAGTTAGATCAGTCAGATCCGACCGTTCATTGAATCGAATTCGGATCATGGTTAATCCAAACCGATCTGAACTAAATGGATCCAATCTGGACCGATCCGATATGATCCGGAGTTATTCTTGTGAATATTTATCACATATATTTATCTTATGAACATGTTGGATGAAAAATAAACATCATTGGGGCCTTATAAATTTATCAGCAATGAAAATCAATATTGCTACTTTTCTTGTGGTATAGTCCACTTGAGCTTTGGATATGTATCAATTTTGGGTTCAACCACTAAAATGATCTGGAAAAACAAATGGACAGCGTGGATAAACCACATGCATTCATGGTGGGCCCCAACAGAGTTTCCTTAGTATGATAAGAGCCCACTGGGAAATTTTGTGATGTGCACGTCAAGTTGTCAACACAACTCAGCAGCTTGGAAGTGGATTGCGCAGTGAGCAACTCACTACAGTTAGCGTACAGAGTGAAGTCTATGGGGTCCATCCATTCATCTCATACAATCATCCAAACATCCATCAATCCATTTATCCAACCATTCCATCCATCTATATATCTAGTCATCCAAACATCCATCCATCCAACCATACTCTCCATCCATCCAACATTTGACCATCTCGTTCATACATCTAATCATCCCATCAATCATCAAAACATCCATCCATCAAACAAGGTTGATCTTGTGATTGTCGGTGATGTGCAACATTCGATTGTTGATTAAAGACTTAATGAAGTGCTGCACGATGATTTCCACCATCTGATAAAGGATTGGAGGTTGATCAGATGGTCAACAACACTTCCTATATATCGTTTGATTGTTGATTGGAGGTTGATCAAACGATTGTCGATGTCCACTATTTCATCGTCAATAGGGAAATTTATTAAAAGATTTATATTGGTTTGTACCATTCAATCATTAATTGGAGGTTCATCAGATGTTTAACAATACTTCGTGTCATCCGATTGGTTGATTAGGAAGTCGATCGACCGATCATCAGTAATGTGCACTGTTTGATTGTCGATTAGGAACTTAATGATGCAATATACATTGGTTTCCACTATTTAATTGATTAGTACGCAGAAAGATGAAGGAAAACTATTCATAAAAGTATACATGTGATAATTTAAGATGTTATTATAAATACTCTATCCTTTCGCAATGAAACTATATTCATCGTAAAAAGATTTAGTTGGTATTTGTCACAACGAGTTAACCTGATCGTTGCTAAAACAAACTATTTGCAGCGACTTTTGTGTCATTGTAAAAAATAACGTCGTAAAAATGTCGACTATTTGTGATAATTTAAAATATTGTTGTAAATACTCTAACATTTCGCAATGAAACTATGTTCGTAGCAAAAAGATTCAGTTTGAATTGGTCACAACGAGTTAACCCAGTCGTCGCTAAAATAAATCATTTACAGCGACTTTTATGTCGTTGCACAATAATATTTTACCACGACACTCAATTCGTCGCATAAAGTAGACATTAGCAATGACCATAGAAATGCATGGCGAAACATTTTTTCCACCATGTAATTTTACTGAGGAAAGTTGGGAAGAAATGTTTTAGCGACGATAATTATAGCGCGTCATAAAAACGTCGACTATTTATGATGATTTACAATGTTGTAACAAATACTCTAATATTTTGCAATGAAACTACGTTCATCGCATAAAGTTTCAGTTTGTATTTGTCGCAACGTGTTAACCTAGTCAACGCTAAAATAGACTATTTGCAACGACTTTCGTATCCTGGCAAAAAATAATATTTTTCTACGACACTCAATTCATCGCATAAAGTGGACATTAGCGATGACCATAGAAACGCGTGGCGAAACGTCTTTCCAGCCATGTAATTTTTTCGGGAGAAGTTGGTGAAAAACGTTTTAGCTTGATAATTACAGCTTGTGGTAAAAACGTTGACTATTTACGATGATTTACAATATTGTTGCAAATACTCAACATTTTGCAATGAAACTATATTCGTCGCAAAAGGTTTTAGTTTGTATTTGTCGCAAAGAGTTAATCTGGTCGTCGCTAAAATAGACTATTTACAGCGACTTTGTGTCGTGGCAGAAAATAATGTTTTCCCACGACACTCAATTCGTCGCATAAAGTGGACATTAGCGATGACCATAGAAACGCATGGCGAAACTTATTTCCCGCCATGTAATTTTATCAGGAGAAAGTGGTGAAAAATGTTTTAGCGACAATAATTATAGCTCGTCGCAAAAACATCAACTATTTGCGATGATTTACAATGTTGCTGCAAATACTCTAATATTTTGCAATGAAACTGCATTCACCGCAAAAGGTTTCTGTTTGTATTTGTCGCAACGAGTTAACCTAGTCGTTGCTAAAACAGATTATTTGCAGCGACTTTCGTGTCATGACAAAAAATAATATTTTTCCACGACACTCAATTCGTCGCATAAAGTGGACATTAGGGATGACCGTAGAAACGCATGCGAAACGTCTTTCCCGCCATGTAATTTTCCCAAGAGAAATTGGTGGGAAACGTTTTAGCGACGATAATTATAACTCGTCGCAAAAACGTCGACTATTGCGATGATTTTCTAATATTTTGCAATGAAACTATGTTCATCGTAAAAAGTTTTAATTTGTATTTGTTGCAATGGGTTAACGTGGTCGTCGCTAAAACAGACTATTTGTGATGATTTATAATGCTGTTGTAGATATTGACTATTTGTGATGATTTATAATGCTGTTGTAAATACTCTAATATTTTGCAAGGAAATTAAGTTCGTCGCAAAAAGTTTCAGTTTGTATTTGTCGCAATGAGTTAACCTGGTCATCGCCAAAACAGACTATTTGTAGCGACCTTCATGTCATTACAAAAAGTAATATTTTACAACGACACTCAATTTGTTGCATAAAGTGGACATTAGCGATGACCATAGAAACGTGTGGTGAAATGTTTTTCCCACCATGTAATTTTTTCCGAAGAAATTGGTAGGAAATGTTTTAGCGACGATAATTATAGTTCGTTGCAAAGACATTGACTATTTATGATGATTTACAATATTGTTACAAATACTCTAATATTTCGCAATGAAAGTACATTCGTCGCAAAAAGTATATTTCAGTATTTTTTGCAATGGGTTGAACTAGTCGTTGCAAAAGCTACTATTTGCGATAACTTTTGTGTCGCAGTAATTTTTTTTACGGCACCTAATTTGTCGCAAAAAGTAGCTATTAGCGACGACTAGTTAAGATCGTTGTAAAAAATTCATAAGAAAACTTTTTACGAGGATAATTGAAGATCGTCACAAAAAAGTTAACTATTAGCGATGATTTAAACTATCATCGTAAATAATCTATTTTTTGGCAATGACTTGAAATGTCGTTGTAAAAAATTACACTTCCCAATGAAATTAGACCCGTCGCTAAAATTATCGTTGGAAAAAGTCTAATTTGTTGTAGTAGAAGAAGACGAAAAACTCTTGGCGATGGCTTCTCCACTCTTTTGTTCCACTCCTTAAACCCTAGAAGAAGCCTAGAAATATCCTAGGGAGTCCTATTTATAATTGCAGACCTCTAACTTTTGCATCTAGTTGGAAAACTCTAGAAACCGCCTCAAATTTATGCAGTTTGCTAAAATAGACTTCGCTCTGCATAGTTTTCCAAAATAGGCTTCACTCTCCGCAATTTCACAAAATGACCAAAAGTTTAAGAATATGCTTTTTCAGGATAATTTCAAGATTCCCTTTCTTCACTTCAAATCTTTTATTCTTCATTCCTCACTTGATTTTCTTGGATCTTTAACATATGAATTTTTTAATCTTGGTCTCCTAAGATCCATCCCTTGCCTTGGTGATTCTTGAGCATCAAATCCATACTTTTAGCACCTTTTTCAATTCAAGCTCTTAAATTCACCTTGCAACACAAACATGAGTAAAATATAACGTTAAGCATTATCAAGTTCATAAAACCAAGACATA
Source organism: Magnolia sinica (assembly GCF_029962835.1). Classification (NCBI taxonomy): domain Eukaryota; kingdom Viridiplantae; phylum Streptophyta; class Magnoliopsida; order Magnoliales; family Magnoliaceae; genus Magnolia; species Magnolia sinica. The sequence continues at coordinate 49,110,151 of NC_080573.1, read as the reverse complement.
AATGGGGGATAATATGTAATATTTGACCCTCAACAGTAGGCCAGTTGAAAGATCCAGATTTAGGAAGATTTTATGAGGTGACTATTTCTTAAATGGGATGACTTGATGCTTAAGAAAATGCTTATCAAACTTAGGTTCTCACATTTCACATTTGATCAATATGATCAGAAATCTAATTCATATGAAGGAAAATTTCCTACTATGACTACCTACGAACTTTCCTCACTTGATGGACACCAAAATCAAGGGTTAAAGAGCTGACTTGTTGATTGGGTCACTTCTACAATTATTTAAGAGTTAAAATTCGATGTGCATAGTTAATTCATGACAGGTAGGTATGGTATAAAATTTCACATCAAACGGATCATGAGAACCATGTGATCTAGAAATCAAGGGTCTAGGTTAATGACATTTTCGTAATTATTTCTGATTTGAGAGGTTTGAGAAATCTAATGATTTTATATGGTTATAAGCACGTTTCCAAGAAATTTTTACAAACGAAAGCATATCTAAGTCATTATAGATAAAGAGTTATTCACCAAATAAGTTAAAATCCCCATAAATTAATGGGAGATACATATATTAAACAACAAGATGAACCTAGGGTAAAATAGTAACATCTTCGATATTACAATCCAACCCCCTTAGAAATAATTTCATCTTCAAAATTTAATTACTTTAAACATGCATACGAGTGAGGATATACTAACTTATAGTGTTAAAGTTTCCACTGTATTTTGTATGAGGTAGATATGCATTTCTAAGTGTGTACAAGTCCGTATAACTGACTACATGAAATCGATGTCATACATTGATATCATTAATAGCCCTACAACTAGGGATGGGTGGAGTATAGAATACTCATCATCAAGTCTGAGTAGGATGCCCTACTAGTAAGGATGGGAAGAGGTGAATTTGTTGGAGATGAGATCGGATCAGAGGGCATGGCCGTATTATTCAATTCGATTGATAGTGTATGGTTACGATGGGGGTGGATATGTCAGAGGTGGCTTTCATATGTATCACATTCATACTTGCATTGCATTTATGACCCTATTCGCAGTTGTTTTGACATTCCTTTCTCTAGCAAGGGTGACAAGTGCGTGGCCGTGCCAGAATTGGGATTGCAGTTCTAATTCAGATGAAACAATAATGACCCCGAGCACCAAAGTAGGCAGACATTGGGTATGATCGTGATTTGAGGAGATCGATTGTCTATTCAGCCACTCGCTCAAAGTGTAAATAGATCATGCGATGGTCATAAGGTGGGGTTCGTCCTTTGATGATGGGTTTCTCCTTGCCTTCTGTACGAAAAGACTTTCTTAATGCATGAAGAGTGTAGTGTAAAGTGATTAATGGAAATCTATCGCTAAGGAGTATTCATATTATAGCTATCGACTATTATCTTCATGCTACAAATTACATTAAAGAAAGTAAAAAAAAATGCGATAAGTAAATGATTACTCTAAAGGAAAGGAATTACTTGATAAAAGTTGTGATTATGCTATGGAATGTAAATTCGATGGGATAATTGAAAGATAATTAAAGATAATTGATTTGTTGATTTGTTTGGGTTAGTTTGAGAAGATTTTTCTCGTTGAAATCTTCTTCTATTGATAGCTCTAATCTAACTATTCTGGATCATTCTCATGATCTGACAGTTACCATAACTATTTATGCCCTCAATCTGCTTCCAAATTCTTCCCACGATCTCGCATTCCTGAAATCTTTCACCTATGTTTAACATTCATAAAGACTCGACCACTAGCTAACTAATTGTTTAGTAGCTTGAACTAAGTCATGCCTCAATGATCTCTCACTATGTGCAAGGCACGTGGTAGCATTCTTCAGAAATTCAGTCGCACATCCATACTATCATCTTTCGACCGTTAACCTCATACACGTGTGACTCACATGAATATGGCCGAAATTGAATCCGATCGAATAGTGTATAAATATTGCCCCCCTCATCGTTGTCTTTTAGAAGAAACGGGCTGTGATGTATAAGTATTGAGATTAAAAATCCACACGTGTTGTCATTATCAATCATGTCGATCTCAAATGACAGATGAATCCTAAATAGAGACGTGTCTTCAAAAAGAGTCATTCTGTTGCAAAGAGGTGTGCTCCCTAATTAATATTGCCTCTAAACTCCTTATATATACGAAGTTTCATTTTTTGCATTTCATACAATTCTTCGTCTCTTTCTTCCTTTACTTTATTTCTTACTCTTCTTCGACAATGAATTCTTCATCTAAACCCACTTTTGACCAAAAAGACATGATGGCCATAATGGATCTCTTCTCAAACCATTGTTTAACAGATATCATTTTCAAATCTCTGATTCATGAAGAACCTTATGGTTGAAGCCCTTCATTCTCTTCAAACATTCCGGTTGAATCACTACAACCTTTAGATCTTTTTTTTTTTCCAATTTTCCCAGGAAAAAATATCTTGATTCAATCCAGAAAAGTGCTTGATGCAGCAAATGCATTCAAGACACCAAGTTTATGGTCGAAATCTCTTCATATATGGAAAGATTAGTTCAAGAAAGTATTGGCCCAATACAAAGATCTATGGAAAGAGCTTGCTATTTTAGAATGTATCAAACTTTCCCTTTTTGAGTATTTCCCTAATATCTTCTTTTAACATTAACCTCATTTTAGAATACTTCTAACAATACTTTTATGTTCGGTTGCGGGCCGATGAGTGTTTCCATCAAGGACATTTGCCATCCTACCGAACTTAACCCTTTTGGAAATGCCCTATCATACGAAGATCAAAGCCGGACAACGCAAGAAATTCCCCAACAAGAATGCTAAAGGGTATACCAATTTCATGAATTCTTATCGCAAACTCACAAGACTAGTTAAAGAACTTGAGCATCTTAATTTCCTCCTTTTTTGGATTTGTCACTATCTTATGTGTGTTAATGCTCAACAGGTTATGGCTGAGTACGTTGCTTTGGCCGAATACCTAGTTCAAGGTCAGTGAATAACTTTAGCGCCATTTTCTCTCAACCATTTATACAGAGGCCTCCATGAAGTTAACTCAAGAGGATTGTATTCAACTGAAGGCTCTATATGGCTAGTAAAGATGTGGTTTGTTACGTATTTTCGACCACAACTATTTAGTCAGGAACATATCGGTCTATCGTCTACCTCATATGGTGACCAAATTTTGCACATCTCTGTAAAAGTCACTACTATTACTAAGTATTTGCAGGAATTTTTTTCTCTTGATCTTCCTGATAATGGTCCATCCTTCATGCCCTTCTCAGAGAAAGACACTTACGAACCATAATGGCTTTCTAGGCAATTTGATCCTGCTGATGAACATGCAGTCAGTCAACTCCATCATGCCTATAATTGCTTTGTTATCAGCCAGATCTGGCTTTTGGAGGCGTAATTGAGAAAGGGAAGAATGCAAAAGCCAAAATTGAACAATATTATCTTTTTCTGTTCACTCGACAATTGGGCTTCGTTCAGCACATCCCTTGTCCTCTCACTCACATAACTTGTAACTAGCCTCCTTTCGACCATGTGATAGTCACCGACAAAGAGTTTTACATATCTCTTTATTTATCTTACCACAAAGAAGTAGTCACTCTTCAGATGCCGCTATATCCAAAACATCCAGCAATACTAGATAACTTCATACCCTAGTGGAAATGTCAGTACGTCAAGCTTTTGAGAGGTCAAAGTACTGAAGAGATCTCATATCAGTTCTCCTTTCATCTAGGCTTAACAGAGAATAGGAAGAGGGATCTTATAGCTAAAAGTCCCTTTGTTTGTCAATTAATGTGAAGGTTGAGTCAGTCAGTCAGTACAGTGAGCCACATATGAAAAGACTACAAGATGCAGACTTAATACAGTAGATGGATCAAGAGCTTCAAAGGTAAATTAAACCTCACATCCAATGACCAAAATACCTCAGGTAAATAATACCCATTTAAAAAACACTCTAATCTATTCAAAAACCAACAAGGAAAACATGTTTTATAAATTAGGTAATAGAAAACTAAGTTGGTAATTTATATGAAAATTATATCAGTTTTCTATCTCCTTCGAGTCATCGAAACACTATTTAATGACATCAAAAAGGTGCCTTCGAATGGAAAGTGAGCTCAAGTAGAAAAACATAAAAAAATTGATGAATCGAACTCCGATTTGATGTCATCGAAATTCAAATTTCGATGACATCAAATAACATTCGATGACATCGAATAAAGACATGAAAATGTCCAGAAAGCTCTTAAGAAAAATCACTTGACAGATTGAGGAATTGAACTCAATTTGATGACATCAAAATTCAAATTTTGATGACATCGAATTAAGTCAAGAAATTGTCTAGCAAGATTTAACATGTTTTTATCAAAAATGCCAAGTCATCGAACTGACACTCAATGACATCAAAGGTATCCTTTGATGACATCGAACCTGATTCGATGACATCGAATGCAAAAAGATTCTGCCCGTTTTATTTTCGTTGGAATTTTTGTCTATATATTTGGAAGTTTGCTTTCAGAGTTCTCATTGAGAAAAAGAGAGAGTTCCAAGAGGGTAACTTCTTACCTACCACCATTAATCCTTTTTCTCATGGGAGTTCATCCTCCAACCCCTTCTTAATCATTGAATACTTAATAGATTGGATTGGAGAATGAACTTCACCATTTAAGGATCTTCTAACAACTCACTTAATGGAAAATCATTATGCTGGAAACTCTTGAATGCATAACCCTGGAATCACTGTCTCTTAATTATACACATTCATTAGAGTAGATTCAACCAAATACCTTGACCCATACCCAGTTACTATTGGAGCATCTACAATTGTTGCAGTTCAAGGGAGCTGAAGATCCTTCACCATCAAGGGAGATCTTCTTCATCATGTGTTAAACGGAGCTCACCTACTTAGAAGTAAGTCTTTAAGAGTCCATAAAATCTGAGGATCCTTCCTTATGTAGGATTGGTCTTCAGGTTGTGTTTTGTAATCTTACCAAGACCTCTTACAGGCCTCCAATGAGAGAATACGTATAGAGTCCTTGCATAGGATCTATTGTGCCTTGTGTGAGCATGTTTGGTTGCCTTGTGTAGGCATGATTAGTTGCCTTGTGTAGGTATGATTGGTTGCCTTGTGTAGGCATAACTGGTTGCCTTGTGTATGTATGAATGCCTTTAGTAGGCAATTCCTTGTGTAGGATATATTTGTCTTGTGTAGACAATACCTTGTGTAGCTTGTGAAGGTTTGTGGTTAACCTAATTTCAAACCATCAGATAGTGAAATCTAGCACACTCTAGGGTGGAGTGCGTCAGCCAGGAGTGGAGTAGGCACGTAGTCGAACCACTATACATCAATGTGTTTGCAATGATTCTTGCACATTTGGATTGATGGCTTGATATGCTTAAATATGCACTATTTGTCTTCTGATTAATTTGGATATTTAATATGCTTTATAGCCATGAATGTGAATGATTCTTTGATAATCTTGTTGAACTAATTTGGATTAGTAAACATTATAAGTCAGTAAGATTAGAATTTTTGAAAAGTCCTATTCACCCCCCTTAAGGACACTTTAACTAATTCCATACTTCTATTATAGAGGTATCACTGCAATTTCAATTGGGATCAGAGGGGGTTCCTCTTAAAGGGTTAATCACCTAGAGGAAGATCTTGACTAAAGTTAAAATTATGGGCAAAGGAGATGGACCATCAGTCTCATGTCCTCCCATCTTTAGTAACTTAAATTATGCCTATTGGAAGGCAAGAGTGATCTACTTCTTACAAACTTTAAATCATGATGTTTGGGAGATAGCTGAGAATGGATATGTTGCACCCACTGAACAGGTGGTACTCGAAAATGGTAAAACAATCTCTAAACCCAAACCAAAAGAAAAGTGGACTCAATTCGACAAAGTAATGAGGATGTGCGAAGCCAAAGCTATGAATGCAATTTACTGTGGAGTTTCACTGGATGTGTTCAGTCAGATAAGTATGTGTGTAAACTCAAAGGCAAAATGCGAGTTATTGGAAACTACCCATGAAGGAACTAACACAGTAAAAATGTCGAGGCTACAACTCCTGACATCTCAATTTGAACACATAAAGATGGAAGAACATGAGACATTCATGGAGTTTTTCACTTGGTTGAATGGTATATGTAACTCCATAGGGGGACTTGGGGAAAGAATTCATGTATCTAAAATTTGTAGAAAAATTCTGAGATCCTTACTGGAACGATTTAGCCCCAAGGTCACCACCATAGAAGAATGTAGGAACACTGAGGAAAAGAAAGTAGAAGAACTAGTAGGTTCCCTACAAACCTTTGAACTACACCTCAAACTACACACAAAGTCCAAAAATAAAGCTCTTAAGACCTTTAAGAACATGATTGTGATAGAGGAAGAGGAAAGTGAAAATGAAGGTGGTGATGAGGAGGTAGCTCTCTTGGCTCAATGATTCAAAAAATTCTTCAACAAGAATCATGGGAGACCATACAACAACAAGGGGAAACAATTGGATAACAAACGCCAAATAGGCAAATCATTTAGAAAGTTCAAAGAACCCCATGTTCTGAAATTCGGGGGTCGAGCATAACTCGGCTCCCGAGTTCCAAAACATCACTTATGCAACATAATTAATGAATGATGTATGTTGAATGTATTAGCACATAAACACGGGATAGATTAAGCCAAAACGCAGATATGATTCAGGGGTAAGTGAATAAAGCAAGCGGAAGACTTATAGTAAAATATGTGTACAAGTGTAAGTCCATGAATTACATATACAACCAGATCGTGTAAAAGTGTTATTTATCAAAATTTATAAGTACAAGTTACATCATTTCAGTTCCCAAAAATAGTAATCCCATAGATCCGCGCAATCAGGCCGAGGCTCGCTAGAACCCGTCTCAACTGCATATAGGAGAAGGCGGCCTCGTCGTCATCCAGCTCCCGCTGCCTCAGACGTCACATCCACATCTGCAACATCGGGGCCTAAGACAGAGTCTGGTGGGTGTAACACCGCCCCATAAACGTGGGAGTGAGTGATCAACTCGGTGGAACAATAAGGCAATCGGTTAACATGCTATCGTTCAATCAAACAAGAATGATAAAGCAGACAATTAAATAAATCCTAAGTACTCTTGTTAATGCAAGTATGAATGCAATATGATGCGTGCCCTCACGCGTACACCCTCAGCGTCTTCATCTTACGTTACGCATGACATCGCCTCAAAGTGCGCCACATCTACAAAGCACATGCAAATGCGGTGCATGGATATGATTACCAAGTTGTTATTAGTCCAATTCATACACAGATTGGGAAGCTAAGATACCTTCCTCATATCACCATCCAACAGTGATCCATACTAGGGTCGTCAATCCTAGACATCTCATACGATCATATAGTTGAGGTCGTAGCAAAGGGCTCGTCACCAATCAATGCACGCCTTTCATGCCCTTACTACCACAGATCGGCTCGTCACCTCCTTGTGGTATCCAGGTATGCTCGAGGTCACTACAAAGGGCTCGTCACCAATCAATGTAGGCCGACAAAAACGAATATAGTGTCCCATACCACCATAATCGGCTCACGAGTTTAGTTGCTCACCGGTCACTACGGGGAGGCTCGTCACCCCAGCGTAGGCCGACAGCTCGACCACGGTGTCCCATACCACCATGTCCGGCTCATGAGTCTTAGCGGATCAGGTACCATGGTTATTAGGATTTCACTGGTAAGTTCGGTACCCTAGATTCAAGCAGTAGCGTCCATACATGGTTAACATACACTGGACAATCGGGTTAGTTGACGAACTCGACTAGCACGAGCGCACGTTGAATTGAACGACATAGAGTGCGCAAACACTCCGCGTGGCCAAACCACTGCCGCCAACTCTAATACGACTCGGGTTCGTCTAATGCGTCTCACGTGGCGAAAGCAATCTCAACCACGACCAAAGGGTCAATTACCGATTTCCTGGACTAAGGCATAGTCCCAAACATCCTACACTACGACAGATATTCATATGGAATGTAAAACAGTAATGGAACAATAACTCAAATCATGTTACATACACATCTGAATAATATCAACTTAACATAAATGTAAGCATAGGAGATGCTTGAATTTAAATAACTTGGAATGTAACTGCAGAAAGAAATCATGCGCATCCATAGGAGTATTGAGAATCACTTCTCAACGCCCACATTTAGTGTAATCAGTTACACTTAGATCATCCATGCATTTCTACAAACACTTAGCATACATGGAACAACATACATGACGCATGTTGAAATACATGCACTTAGACAATTCCCTTTACCAAGGAGTTGTCATACATGCATCTAGCATACATACATGACCAATAATCATGGCAAACATAAGTGCATATTCTATACGTATACGGTACTTTATAAATACACATAGAATACACAAATCTCAATATAGCACATGCATATCAGGAAAGCAATGCAAACATAACATTTGACATGTGAAATCTCATCCATAACAAGAATAAATCACTAACTGGGATTGAAAGCCTTGAAAACCATAACCTATACACTTAAAGTCCGCACCTTAAGCAAAGAAAGAACCGCCGAACTGATTTAGACGAGTTGTCTTCGTCAACGGCGCAAGAATACCCTAAAATAAGGATAGAAATGAGATACAACAACACCAAGTCTAATCTAAGCTCTAACACAGGTTAGGGTTAGGTTAACTTACCCCAAAGGAACTCAGAATCGTCAGAGGAACGATTCAAAGTGAAGATTCAAAGGTGAAGAAGAACAAGGAAGAATCAAGATGATTCACCAACCAATCTCTCTCACTAACTCTCTCTTTTCCACTCTCTCTCCAAGCTAGGGTTAGAGAAAATTCGTATGGAAATGAGAGCTAGGGTTTAAGGACTATATATAGGCCTTAAAATGATGGAAATAACCCCATGGTCAAGGTATACTTATGTAATAACCAAAGTACGCCTTTCTCGATCCAACGAAGCACTTCGGTGGGCCTATAACCACGAAAGGTCGGACTTAAGCTCACCGACCATGGATCTAGGTCAGCTGAGTTTTCGTACCGACCGGCTCTTCGATCGGCCGTGGCGGACCACACTCAATTCAACGGTCACGGAAACTCGATCGAGTCCACAAGCACTAGGATATGCCTGGGCCAACCATCCCGATCGGAGGGTGAAATTGGGTCAAGAATCCAACGGTCGATAGCTTAAAATCGTCGCAAGCGACACGACTCAATTTCATAAAAGCTTATTAAATTCCAACCGTTCTCACACTCTTCACTCCGAACTCAATCAAATCGACCAGAACATCGATCGACTTGATTTTTGAGGTGAAGACCAAGCCCAACTCGGTGACCGCAATAACCTAAGATCATCGCCATCGGACTTTCGACGCGCGGTCAGTCCGATCCGGATCTTCCAAAAATTCCCCAGAACAACCGGATTTAGCGATGGATCCCATTTCCGAGTAACGTAGCGCTCACTAATGCACGTTTAGAGCCATGCAGATACAATTTAAAGTGATTGATGCGAATTTCACAAGCAATCAAGTAGAGCGCTAATTACCCCAAAAACAACTACTTAAGGAAAGATTAGCACAAAAATTCCAAGGTCGTTACAATCTACCCCCCTTAAAGAAAATTTCGTCCTCGAAATTCATACCTTCATATAAGCCTCGAGGATCAGAGGGTAGGTCTTCCTGACCTCAGCTTCAGATTCCCAAGTAGCCTCTTCTACGCCATGATGCGACCATAACACCTTCACGAGAGGGATAACCTTGCTACGCAGCACCTGCTCCTTTCTATCCAGAATACGTGTCGGTTGCAGTACATAAGTGGCATCCTCACTTAACTGCACTTGCTCCCAACTGATAATATGCGAAGGATCAGGAACGTACTTCTTCAGCATAGAGATATGAAATACGTTATGCACGCCCGCAAGAGGTGTGGGCAAAGCAAGGCGGTAAGCTACCGCTCCCACTCGATCCAGAACTTGAAATGGACCAATAAATCTCGGCGTCAGCTTCCCCTTCTTACCGAACCGCAGAACTCCCTTCATAGGAGAGACCTTCAGAAAAACATGATCTCCCACTACGAACTCAAGCGGTCGACGCCTCGTATCAGCATAACTCTTCTGCCTGCTCTGCGCTGCTAGAAGTCGACGTCGAATGATGTCAACCTTCTCTGAAGTCACCTGCACCAACTCTGGGCCAAGCAAACTACGCTCACCAATTTCTGCCCAACAATGTGGTGCTCTGCACGGGCGACCATACAACGCCTCATAGGGAGCCATACCGATACTCGCCTGGAAACTATTATTATACGCGAACTCTGCATACTGAAGACAATCATCCCAACTGTCTTTGAAATCCAAAACACAAGCTCGCAACATATCTTCCAGGACTTGATTCACGCGCTCCGTCTGCCCATCTGTTTGCGGATGAAACGCGGTGCTGAACTTCAGTTTCACACCCATCGCTTCCTGGATACGAGTCCAGAAGATAGATGTAAAACGCGTGTCTCTATCAGACACAATCTCCAGGGGAATTCCATGCAGACGCACTATCTCCTTGATATACAACCTAGCCAACTCGTCTGCAGAGTAAGTGACTCTGATCGGTAAGAAATGCGCCGACTTCGTTAATCGATCGACGATCACCCAAATAGAGTCAAATCCCTTTCTCGTCCTCGGCAACCCAGAAATAAAATCCATAGAGATGAAATCCCACTTCCATTCAGCTATGGGCATGGGCTGCAACAACCCAGGAGGTCGGCGATGCTCTGCCTTGACCTGCTGGCACGTGAGACAACGAGAAACAAATTCAGCAATCTGGACCTTCATATTGTCCCACCAATAAGACCTCTTCATATCCTGATACATCTTCGTGCTACTTGGATGCATCGCAAGCTTAGAACTATGGGCTAACTCGAGAACCTCACGTCTCAAGTCGGGGATGTCAGAACACATAACCGCCACGAAAACGTAGGCCCCCATCGAACTAACACTCCGGTCGGAGTTCCCATCTGTACCAACCCGCCGCCTCATCTTCACCAAGAGCTCATCATCTGCCCGAGCCGCAACGATCCTCTCGTCGATGACGGCTGTACACGAATGTGTGCGATAACCTCATACGGCTCAACCACCGTAAGCTTCGCTCAAAATCGCGCACGAACTCCAACATCTCCCACTCTGCTATCATCGGAGCCGCAAACTCCAAAGCCTTCTTGCGACTCAACGCATCTGCCACAAGGTTCGCCTTACCAGGATGGTAAGAAACATCGAACTTGAAGTCCTTCAATGTTTCCATCCACCTGCGCTGCCTCATATTCAAATCACGCTGCGTGAAAATATACTTAAGGCTCTTGTGGTCGCAAAAGAGCTCGAACTCCTCACCATAGAGGTAATGTCTCCAAAGCTTTAATGCGAAGATGACAGCTGCTAATTCCAGGTCGTGCGTAGGGTAATTCTCTTCGTGTTTCCTTAACTGACGCGAAGCATAAGCAATCACCCTGTCCTTCTGCATAAGGACACAACCCAGACCAACGCGAGAGGCGTCAGTATATATAATATACTTAACCCCTTGCTCGCAATACTAGCACAGGGGCGGACGTCAACTTGTCCTTCACGAAAAGCTAACTCCGCTGCTCACTCCAAGCAAACTTCAAATCCTTCCGTGTCACCTACGACAACGATCTGAATCTTCGAGAAGTCATGAATAAAGCGTCGATAATACCTGCAAGGCCAAGAAAACTCCTCACCTCGAAAATCGAACCAGCCTGCACTGCACCTACCTTGGCAAGGTCGACGGCTATACCTTCCTTGGACACCACATGTCCCGGGAACTTGACTTCCTCTTTCCGGAAATCACACTTCTTGAACTGTGCGAAAAGCCGATGCTCCCTAAGAGTACCCAAAACCGCTCTTAAGTGCTCCTCGTGCTCTGCCGCTCGCCGAATAAATCAAGATGTCATCAATAAATACAATGACGAATCGAAACAGAAACGGCCGAAACACCCTGTTCATCGATCCATGAACACGGCCGGTGCGTTAATCGAACGACATCACAAGGAACTCATAATGACCGGCCGGGTCTCGAAGCGGTCTTACGCACATCCCCATCCTCGACGCGAATCGATGATACCGATCGCAGATCAACCTTCGAAAAGTACCGTGCCCCCTTCAACGATCAAACAGATCATCAATCCCGGGCAAGGGGTACTTATTCTTCACAGATACCTAGTTCAACTGCGATAATCAATACACAATCGCAAGGAACCATCCTTCTTCTTCACAAATGCAAGCAGTGCTCCCCAAGGAGACACACTGGGCCGAATAAAACCCAATTCTAGCAAACCATCTATCTGCTTCCTCAACTCCTCCATTTCACTCGGAGGCATCCGATAGGTGGGTAAAGAAATGGGCGCAGCACATGGCATAAGATCGATAGCAAAATCAATCTCACGCTGAGGAGGTAATCCAGGAATCGACTCAAACACATCTTCAAACTCCTGAACTACCGGCGTACTAACCAACGCCGACTCGGCCGAACTCTCCAACAGAGAAGAATAAAAATCAATACGAATAGGGTAACTGACCTGAACTGGGAAAGTAACAATCTCGCCCTCAGGTCCATGGATCGTCACTGATCTCGCTTCACAATCAATCTCAGCTCGCATCCTCGTGAGCCAATCCATACCCATAATAACATCGTAGTGATAAAGCGGTGCGACTAGCAAATCAACACGGATCGATCCACTTCCATGATCAATCACAGCACAACTCCAAAAACAAACAACATGCATTCCATTAACCAAAATCGTCGCAATACAAGTAGTGCAGCAATACATGAATCACGACTAGGAAAGCATGAAAACAACAACATCTAACACTACAAACAACCACAACTACTACAACCACTAACAGCTACCACACTACAACAACTCCAACTACAAGCCAACAACGGCTACACACAGAAAGAAACACCAAACAAAGCAAAGACGGCCACGACGATGCTACTCGTCGGAATCAGGAGACGGAGGCGGAGCACCCTTATCCTGCAAGCAACACAGGATAGACTTCAAAGTCCGAGACATCTTCTTGAACTTGTGCTTAACCAAGCCTCGAAGATCAACCATCTCTGGCGTAAAGCGGCTTGCCCTTCTTCAAGCCGTGTAAGACGGGCATCTCTGGCAACTGCTGCGCCCTGCTCTGGCACCACGGGAGGAGAGCGATCACTCGAATCCTGTGCCCCACTCTCTTCCTCGTCTTGCTCGCTTCTTCCTCGAGACTCCGCACCACCTTGATAACTCTCATCATCACTCTCAGACCCGGCCTCACCCTCGGAGGCAAGCCGACAGAACCAACCTCCATCAGCGCTTAAGGGTCCTCAAGTTGAGATGACGAACAGGGACCGGCTTCTCAGCTCCAAGCCTATAGCCAAACTCATGTGCAATCTTGCAAATGAGGCGGCCAAAGGGAAGAGACTCGGTCCGTCTACTCGAACGAGCGATGAGAATAATCTGACGCAGGACGTACGTCGGCACACACAACTTCGCATCCTGCCCCACCTGATATAGAAAATCTACCATCAGGCGCGTACACTCGCTGCGGTTGCTCCACCTGGGATACACATTGAACGTAAAGATGTGGTGAAGCAAACGGAAGTCGTCCGTCATGTGAGAAGCCAAAAGACTCCTATTCGGCTGCCATTCGACCAGACGACCACACAAGGATCGGGTGCGACGATCCCTCTCGCGCACACTGTCCACATTCTTCTCGCTGGCATGCACTTCCCCAAGTGGCACCTTCAAGAGTCGGGATATCAAAGCAACATTGACAATTCCAACTCGACCGCTACCACAGGGAATCTTGAACTGCAGAATCCAGCGAAGGCTCCCGAATGTTGGCATAGAAGGCCCGAACAGTGCTAGCATTCGCGCGATACTCGCCTTCGAACAAGGGACCCCAACCAGCCCCTTCTAGGCGCTCCAACAAAAAGAACTCACCAAAGAGCCGCGGATCAACATGAGCCTCAAAAAGGACTCTACGCCCCTCATAGACTCCATGCGACAATTCCGCCAACAAGGTCCTACTGACAGGAGCTCGAGGATCGAGGTCCCGCTCGTCTGGAACTCGCGCGTGGCGGACGTGCTAGCGGCGGCACCTCTCGGCCTCCGTGCACGGGTTGGGCGGCTCGGCCCGGCTTCATCCACGGGCGCTCTCTTCTTCCCCATCAAGGAAAGAAGGGAAGAAATGGAAAAGATGGCCGTCACAATCTCAAAGAGGGCCATGAGAAATGAGAGAAAGAGAGAAATAGGAAGATGGTGAAGCTTCCACACAACTATGAGCCAAAAAGGGAATGAAAGGGCTCAAATGAGAGGGAAAGATGGAGAAATCAGCAATGGAATGGAAGATTTGAGAATGGGGTGATGGGTTTGCACGAAAATGGAAGGAAGATGAAGATTTGGGAGAGATTTGAGAGAGTTTGGAGAGGTTGTTGAAGAAAAGGAGAGCTTGGAAGAGGGTTTTGTGAAGGAAATAGATGAAAGGAAGGGTTTTAAAATGAAAACCGTGGAGGGGTGGGCCACACAAGCCTCATGGACGATCGGCCCGCGTCGGCCCGGCCCGCCTGGCCCGGCGATCCCTCGCCGAACCGGCGATGGCATCGCCGGTCTCTGGACATATCGGCGATGCCTCGCCGATTTGGCGAGGTCCTCCTGGTCCTCCTTGGTCCAAATGATGTGGTTCCCCCCCTGGGTCCCACAGAAAATGCCCCGATTGGCCCCTTGTGTAATTTGAAGCTTATCGGGTCATTCTGACAGAAATCTGATACAAACAGCGATTTCTGGAAGGTTTAGAACTGAATAAGGGGAGGGTAGACCATCTACACTCATTAATAGAGGGTCTAGAACAGGTTTCGGGTCGCTGTGTGTGATCAGGTAAGGGTACAGACTCGATCTCGGTAAAGGTTTTCAAGAAACTTTCGCCGATAGAAACTACGGAGCACAAACACAAAGCGATGATAGACCCGCACCCAATTACACTATAGTGGTGACAACGTGCGGTGTGTGACCATAACCCAGGTCCAGTTTAATCCAGATCATGCTCTGATACCAACTTGTAACGCCCTGAAATTCGGGGGTCGAGCATAACTCAGCTCCCGAGTTCCAAAACATCACTTATGCAACATAATTAATGAATGATGTATGTTGACTGTATTAGCACATAAACACGGGATAGATTAAGCCAAAACGCAGATATGATTCAGGGGTAAGTGAATAAAGCAAGCGGAAGACTTATAGTAAAATATGTGTACAAGTGTAAGTCCCTGAATTACATATACAACCAGATCGTGTAAAAGTGTTATTTATCAAAATTTATAAGTACAAGTTACATCATTTCAGTTCCCAAAAATAGTAATCCCATAGATCCCGCGCATCCACCGAGGCTCGCTAGAACCCGTCTCAAAAAACTGCATATAGGAGAAGGCGGCCTCGTCGTCATCCAGCTCCCGCTGCCTCAGACGTCACATCCACATCTGCAACATCGGGGCCTAAGACAGAGTCTGGTGTGTGCAACACCGTCCTGAAACGTGGGAGTGAGTGATCAACTCGGTGGAACAATAAGGCAGGTTAACATGCTATCAGTTCAATCAAACAGTAATGATAAAGCAAGACAATTAAATAAATCCTAAGTACTCTTGTTAATGCAAGTATGAATGCAATATGATGCGTGCCCTCACGCGTACACCCTCAGCGTCTTCATCTTACGTTACGCATGACATCGCCTCAAAGTGCGCCACATCTACAAAGCACATGCAAATGCGGTGCATGGATATGATTACCAAGTTGTTATTAGTCCAATTCATACAGATTGGGAAGCTAAGATACCTTCCTCATATCACCATCCAACAGTGATCCATACTAGGGTCGTCAATCCTAGACATCTCATACGATCATATAGTTGAGGGCGTAGCAAAGGGCTCGGCACCAATCAATGCACGCCTTTCATGCCCTTACTACCACAGATCGGCTCGTCACCTCCTTGTGGTATCCAGGTATGCTCGAGGTCACTACAAAGGGCTCGTCACCAATCAATGTAGGCCGACAACACGAATATAGTGTCCCATACCACCATAATCGGCTCACGAGTTTAGTTGCTCACTGGTCACTACGGGAGGCTCGTCACCCCAGCGTAGGCCGACAGCTCGACCACGGTGTCCCATACCACCATGTCCGGCTCATGAGTCTTAGCGGATCATGTACCATGGTTATTAGGATTTCACTGGTAAGTTCGGTACCCTAGATTCAAGCAGTAGCGTCCATACATGGTTAACATACACTGGACAATCGGGTTAGTTGACGAACTCGACTAGCACGAGCGCACGTTGAATTGAACGACATAGAGTGCGCAAACACTCAGCGTGGCCAAACCACTGCCGCCAACTCTAATACGACTCGGGTTCGTCTAATGCGTCTCACGTGGCGAAAGCAATCTCAACCACGACCAAAGGGTCAATTACCGATTTCCTGGACTAAGGCATAGTCCCAAACATCCTACACTACGACAGATATTCATATGGAATGTAAAACAGTAATGGAACAATAACTCAAATCATGTTACATACACATCTGAATAATATCAACTTAACATAAATGTAAGCATAGGAGATGCTTGAATTTAAATAACTTGGAATGTAAATGCATAAAGAAATCATGCGCATCCATAGGAGTATTGAGAATCACTTCTCAACGCCCACATTTAGTGTAATCAGTTACACTTAGATCATCCATGCATTTCTACAAACACTTAGCATACATGGAACAACATACATGACGCATGTTGAAATACATGCACTTAGACAATTCCCTTTACCAAGGAGTTGTCATACATGCATCTAGCATACATACATGACCAATAATCATGGCAAACATAAGTGCATATTCTATACGTATACGGTACTTTATAAATACACATAGAATACACAAATCTCAATATAGCACATGCATATCAGGAAAGCAATGCAAACATAACATTTGACATGTGAAATCTCATCCATAACAAGAATAAATCACTAACTGGGATTGAAAGCCTTGAAAACCATAACCTATACACTTAAAGTCCGCACCTTAAGCAAAGAAAGAACCGCCGAACTGATTTAGACGAGTTGTCTTCGTCAACGGCGCAAGAATACCCTAAAATAAGGATAGAAATGAGATACAACAACACCAAGTCTAATCTAAGCTCTAACACAGGTTAGGGTTAGGTTAACTTACCCCAAAAGAACTCAGAATCGTCAGAGGAACGATTCAAAGTGAAGATTCAAAGGTGAAGAAGAACAAGGAAGAATCAAGGTGATTCACCAACCAATCTCTCTCACTAACTCTCTCTTTTCCACTCTCTCTCCAAGCTAGGGTTAGAGAAAATTCGTATGGAAATGAGAGCTAGGGTTTAAGGACTATATATAGGCCTTAAAATGATGGAAATAACCCTATGGTCAAGGTATACTTAGGTAATAACCAAAGTACGCCTTTCTCGATCCAACGAAGCACTTCGGTGGGCCTATAACCACGAAAGGTCGGACTTAAGCTCACCGACCATGGATCTAGGTCAGCCTGAGTTACCGACCGGCTCTTCAGATCGCCGTGGCGGACCACACTCAATTCAACGGTCACGGAAACTCGATCAGTCCACAAGCACTAGGATATGCCTGGGCCAACCATCCCGATCGAGGGTGAAATTGGGTCGAAATCCAACGGTGAGATAGCTTAAAATCGTCGCGCAAGCGACACGACTCGATTTCATAAAAAGCTTATTAAATTCCAACCGTTCTCACACTCTTCACTCCGAACTCAATCAAATCGACCTAAAACATCATCTGGACTTGATTTTCGAGGTGATGGCCAAGTCCAACAAGGTGACCGCAACAGCCTAAGATCATCGCTATCGGACTTTCGACGCGCGAGTCCGATCCAGATCTTCCAAAAATCCCCAGAAGCAACCGGATTTAGCGATGGATCCCATATTCCGAGTAACGTAGCGCTCACTAATCGCACGTTTAGAGCCATGCAGATACAATTTAAAGTGATTGATGCGAATTTCACAAGCAATCAAGTAGAGCGCTAATTACCCCAAAAACAACTACTTAAGGAAAGATTAGCACAAAATTCCAAGGTCGTTACATGAACCCCATGTTATAACTGCAAGGAATATGGTCATTTATGATGAGGGTCAAATATTGCATATTGGACCCTATTTATTACTTGGTTTTATGAACATAATTATGCTTAATGTTCTATTTTAATCATGTTTGTATTGCAAGGTGAATTTAAGAGCTTGGATTGAAAAGGATGTTAAAAGCATGGATTTAATGCTCAAGAATCACCAAGCCAAGGATTGGATCTTAGGAGACAAAGAATGAAGAATTCACATGCCAAGGATCTAAGAAAACCAAGTTAAGATTGAAGAGAATTGAAGTTTTGAAGTAAATTTATGTAATCCTTGACCAGTCCTCACTCCTGCTCGACTAGTCCTGGCTACGCAGGACTAGTCCTGACTTATGCTCGACTAGTCCTGGCTCCTACAGGACTAGTCGAGGAAACTTCTACTCAAACTCCAGCAACATCGGCTTCTAAATTCATGCGATCTTCAACTAGTCAAGGGCCCACGATCGGTCGAGTATGGCCCAAGACCAGTCGAGGGTTACATAATTTTTACGCAGATTGCGTAAATTTGAGACGGTTTCCAAAAATTTCCACTCGGTGCGAAAGGTTAAGGCCTAAAACTATAAATAAGGGTCCCTAGGGCACCCTTAGGCATCTTCTAGGGTTTGAGGCATTGAACAAAAGGGTGGAGCCACCGTCCAGGAGTTCTTCTTCTTCCCCTTTAGTTGGTCTTTTTGTTTTGTTTAAGAGTTTTTAGTTCAATCATGTCCATGGTTAGCTAAACCTCTTAGCTAGGGCTAAGAGGTGAAGCTTGTAGCATGATTAGGATGCTTGTTTTATTTTGATTCATGTTTTATTAAACTCTCTTGGATTCTAGTTTGATTATGAAGGAATATTTTTAGTTTTTAATGGTTTTTTGTGACTCAAATTACAATGGACATGCTATTGTTTTGAATATTTTCTTCTCCTGAATTGAGATTGTAAAATTAGGAATTGTTCACCATCGTCCCTTGGGCATGGTAGGGTGATGGAATCCTCCAATTCTTTTATGATTAGTTGTGGGATTGGTAAATTGCTATTGTTTATCTTGTCTCCAGGGCATGGTTTGGTGACGGAGTCACTTCCAAATCTTCACCACTCTCATCCACTGATGCTTAGATCCATGAGAAGTTCAGAGATCTAACAAATCTCTTCTTACTAACTAGATAAGATAGGACTCTGATTCCAGTTGTGTCCTTGAATCATTGCAAGGTAGCTTCCCAATTACTACAAGTGGATCCTTAACACCCTAGTTATCACAATTACTCTCTCAAATATTCCAGATTAGGTTTTCATCTTTTTCAGTTCTAGTTCTAGTTGCTCTCAGAAGACACACAAGATTAGTCCCTGTGGATTCAACATCGGTCTCATCGAGATTATTACTACATCGCAGCCCTACACTTGGGGTTGTGAACAAGTTTTTGGCGCCGTTGATGGGGAATAACGGTTGCATTTTTCTGAGATTAGCTAGTTTTGGAATTAGTTTAAGATTAGTGTTTTTCTAGTTTATATTTTTAGGATTAGGGTTTTTTGTTTTTAGAAACTCACATTCTCTCTTATTAAAAACTTTCTATTTTCTGTTTTTAGGAATTTTCCTGGTTTGTTTTAGAAACTAATTTGTTTCCTTTTTTGTAGGAGTTTAACAAAGAACTTTCTAATTCGGTAACCTCTTCTAATTTCTCTCTTTTTATTTCTAGAGTAGGGTTTGTTCTTTAGGTTTGGAAACTTTCTAATTTTAGAATTTTATTTTTAGGATTTTTTCTGTATTTTTAGAAACTAACATTATTTTCTGTTTTGTAGGATCCTAACATAGAACTCCCCAATCCGGTAACATCTTTCTAACTCCTTCCCTCTACTTACTTTCCATATTACTGTAGGATTTTTCTTTTATTTTATTTTAGGAGTAGATTCAGAGTTAGGGTTTCACCATGAAAGAGTGAGAACGTCAGTATGCTGAGATAGCTAAGAAATATTTGGAAGAGATGTATGATGATTATGATAGAAGTCAACCCATGTCTCAAATTTTTTTCTAAAACCATCATTGAGAACTAACCAAAATATAATGCTCCACTGGTTAAGAAGTCCTTACGTGATCATATGAGGAAGAATAATTACACTCTACAAATTAAGGAAATAGTATGTGAATGTTGGGGTTGTCAGAATTATGGGAGTGAAAAAGTATTATCGACCATCAGACATGAAGAAAATAATGAGAGACTATATTATGGGTGATAATATGTATCAACAACCATCAGATTCTCCCACTTATTATTTATATGACTATGATCAGTGGAAACATTAAGATTGGAAAGATGAACCAATAACATGTTATAATGATTATTGTCTTGGATCCCCTACCTTTGAAATTCAACCAGAAACAATCCATGAGGATTCATATTAGAGTTAAATGGAGTGTCTTAAAAAAATTGGAAAAACATTAGAAAAGCTTGATTTGCACATTGATAAGATAATGAAGGCTCATTCATCCCAGCCACAACTCAACCCAAAAACACAATGCAAGGAAAGTGATCCTAACTTTCTTATGAAGAACTCTGGAATTTGAAATGAAGAGTTGGGTTCCGTTAATGAGCATATGGTTCAATTTCCCAATGAGTTGATCTCAATGACTGTCCAAAGGAATGATCAAGAGACATTATTAGTTTTTCGATGCAATGATACTGACACGCCTGATTTCAATGATGAGGAAGAGGTTAGTTTATTCGAACCTCAACCCAATCTAGAAAAATAGTGTGAGGTAACTAATCTCATCCCACTTGTGAATTACATTGAATTGGATGATGATAAGTATTGGGATAAGATTCATGAGAGCACAACCCAAGATTCACTAGAATCAACTTCAATTATGATCCAGGAAGGTGATCATGAGGCACAGGAAGTTCTACTCCACCCATATGACATGTTTGATTTAAATGTGTAGGAAGAGTCTCTTTCAGGTGAATCCCAAGACTCTTTTGGAACATGTTCAGTCCACTCCCCTAATTTAGATTATAATATGATTAGGGAGATGAACGAGTTGCCCAATATAACTCTGAAATTTGAAACCATCCAGGTGAGGCCACCATTTGAGTTCTCAACCCTTGACAATACAATGCCATACTAAGTGGTATCGATGAATAAAGTCTTCATATCAATTATTCACCTGTTGATTTTCAATTTGTCTGTGTAGGGCAAGAGCAAGAGAGCATGCATCCATCCATTTTCAAAGACAATGGAATTCTTAGGCAGATCATCACAAACTTCAATGTGGAGAATGAGTCACTCTCAGTTGAATTTCTCAACTCTTTGGATGATTGTTTGGCACACTTTGCATATTTAGATGATCCTATGATAAAAGAAATAGTGAATGCCTTGTAAGACAACATCTTCGTAGTTATCACTAACCGAGAGAACACTTATTCTGAAACCCTTCCCTCCATAGATCTTGAATGTTTACTATCATAGGAGGGAGAGCTGACAATTGAACCGAATTTTGAAACTTTGAAATGTGTTGAGACTACATCATTCATTGAGAATTTTCCTGAATTCTATCTACTTGTAGTCTCTAATTCACCATGGAGTACCAACATTGAAACTTTTTTTGACATAGGTGAATCATAAATACTTTGGATACCTCAAGCGATTCAACGATGATTTTTTACTGAGGTCCGTAAATTTCTCTAGAAATTCATGCTTCAACGCATCCAAGCCTATTGCAAAAAGGGCTTTTGGATGATCTTGTCGAGAAACCTACTGAGAAATTTATCACAATATTGGCTGAAGGAGGAACCTTGCGGCACGACTGAGTAGTTTTTCCCTTGCTTTCCTAGTTTAGGATTAGTTTATTGCTTTCATGTTATGTCTAGGATAGTCGGCTTCATGTTGTTTAAGATAATTTACTTTCCATTAGTTTTAGGATAGTTTGCTTATCGTCTGTTGAGTCCTCCTGCTAACCCATCTTCACTTTGAGACCCTTGGAAAAGCCTCTAAATTTCTTCTTTAGGTACTATGAAATTGTGGTAATGACCGCTCTAGTAGAAGTAGGAATAGGTCAAAGTGACTTAGAGGGGGGTGAATAGGACTTTATAAAGTTTTATGATAATTTAAAATCCTATTACCATTATCTTAATCTAATATATCAATTTATCAAGATATCTTCAACTTAACTCTAATGGCTTCCAAGCTAAATAGAGGATCCAATCACAAGACTATTTAATATCTAAATAGTATATAAATTTAGTTTATGATGGATGCACTAAATGACTGCATGTGAGATGTGATACTTATCAGTTCTAAATAATCATGCATCATGCGATCATTCAAAGTAAACATAATAAGAGAATATGAAAATACCAATCTTAAACATAGTCTTTTTATAATAGTTCGGCTATATGCCTACTCCACTCCTGGAAGACGCACTCAACCCTTAAGTATACCGGATTTCACTAACAAAGGTTTCAAATCAGGTTTACCTCAAACCAGTACAACCTAAACAAGGCTGACTCTAAGACCTACACAAGGTACCTAACATGCCTACATAGAGGCACAATTTTATGCCCTACACATGAGTAAAGGTCAACATAAAGCAACTAGGTTTTATGCCCTACACAAGAGCAAAGGTCAACATAAAGTACCTAGGTTTTACGCCCTACACAAGAGTAAAGGATCCACAAAAGGAACCTCCCTGTTAGACTACACTGGTCAAGGATCCAAACAAGGAATCTAACTTTTAGACCACACTGGTCAAGGACCTACACAAGGACCGAAGTTTATACCTTACACAAGAGCAAGGGTCAACACAAAGCACCCACACATACTCTCCAGTCGGAGGCCTCCTATGAGGGCTTGGAAGGGGTGAGAATCACCTGTGACCCGGTCTTACAAAAGGAATGATCAACAGGGTTTCTAGGCTGTAATGACTTACAGATAAGTAGATGAGCCCTATTAAGCACGTTGATGAAGATCTCCTCCTTGAAGATGAAGATTCTTCAGGTCCCTTGATCCGCAACACTTAATGATGTTCCAATAACGGCGACTAGTTGGGTCAAGGTTATGTTGGAATCTTACTCTATTAAATGTTTTCCTATTTTAGAGGAGTGATTCCAAGCATTCAAGCATTCAAGGTATCCCAGCTTAATGATTTTCCATTAAGGTAGTAGCTGGATGATCTTTGAATGGTGAAGTTCATTCCTCAATCCACTCTATTTAATATCAATGATGAGGGTGGATTGAAGGATGAACTTCCATGAGAAAAAGAGCTCAGGGTTAATAGTATGCAAGACTCTCTCAAGGTTCTCCCTATTTTTCTCACTTTACAACCAAGAGCCAGCTTCCTATATATAGGCAAAAAGTCCCAATGGTAATAAATATATCAAGTCTGATTGATTTCAATATCATCAGTCCTGACTCGATGTCATCGAATGTATACTTTAGATTCCATCGAGCCAGGGTTCGATGATGCGAACTCAGATAAAGCACATACCCAGAACTTTTTGACTGGAGATTGATGGCATCGATCATGCGTTGATGATATCAAATTTTGAATTCCGACATCATTTTTTGATATCGGAATACTTTAAGAAAGCTTGCAGGACATTTTTTGACTCAATTCGATGATATCGAACCCATATCGATTTCATCGATTTTTGAATTACGATCATATCGAGCCAATATCGATTCCTCGATTATTCACATAAGATTTTTCTTTTCAGATTTACTAAAACAGTTTTGTCCTAATTCAATTGTATCGAGCCTATATCGATATCATCGTGATTTCAATCTCGATGATATCGATGTGGGTTTCGATTCCTCGAACATTTAAATGTTTTTTCTTTTAAAAACTCGCTGGACACAACTTGTCCCATTTCGATGTCATTGATACTGTGCCGATTTTATCGAGATTTGAAATTTGATGATATCGATTGTCCTTCGATTCCTTGATCAATATCAAGAATATTTACCAAGCCTTTTCTGGATAGAGCTCTGATACTTTTCGATATCATCGACTGTCCTTTGATATCATCGATATTTGAAATTTGATGTTATCGATGGTACTTTCAATTTATCGAATATTTTGTCCAAAATACTTTGTGGTTGCTGGACATAAGAAGTACTCAATTTGATGTTATCAATACTAGTTCGATATATCGAGAATGATGTTCGATCGAATCGATCAAGAATCGATGACATCGAACTTAACTAAAAACTTAAAGAATTTTCCATTTTGAAACCAAGTTTTCAGACTTTTAACACCTCTGTTGTTCTAAGTTTTTCTTAAGGCTTTTGTTTACCTGGGTGTTTTGGGATTTGGGATGTGAGGTTAAGTTTACCTGTGATGAGCTCTGAACACACATCTGGTTGAGGCAATGTCTTGAACAATCTTCATATGCGGCCCACTTGACGCATCAACTCAACACTCATGCTAATTGACAACCCAAGGCACTTTCAATCTCCCCCTTTGTCAATTACCTAATAAAACACCTAAAACACACCTAGAACAACATCTTAAATTGCGTGTACATGAACTTTACACAATTTTATAAAGATACTATGAAGTTCACACACAATCTTGATCCAGGCAGCTGCTCCCCCTCTCTTCTTGCAGCTGCTCCCCCTATCACCTACATCACCATGCTCAAAACCATTTATCAAGCAATGTTCTCATGATGGGATTTGTTCTCCCCCTTTTTGTCAGCCATTGACAAAGGTTAATATACCAATAACGGATCGAATGACTAAAGTTAATGTTAAAGAAACTGGGAGAATCAAGGCAATATGAGGATTGATAATTCTAGACAGATATGCATTGTAAAGCATGGAATCACCAAACCACACACAATTAACCAATTCTATGGGCATTCAATAATCAGCAAAGAATCAATTACCATTTATCACATTACATGCAGCACATAGACAGTTCCTATAAAGCTCCAACAGATCATCAGTAA
The DNA here is from genome assembly GCF_029962835.1 of Magnolia sinica. Lineage (NCBI taxonomy): Eukaryota > Viridiplantae > Streptophyta > Magnoliopsida > Magnoliales > Magnoliaceae > Magnolia > Magnolia sinica. The sequence goes on along the minus strand of NC_080573.1, from coordinate 49,084,991 downwards.
ATAATATGAGCAACTAGACAGGCTGCATTTGAAATCAACAAAAATATATCCTCATTCATGTAAGGAATATTCAAAAGAACTGCCCAAGCTTAGTAGAATTTAGAGCATTTAAAAACAAATTTCATTTCTTTTGATGTAAATAACATGGTTAGTTCACAAAGATATGCCTATATTGCACATGTACGTTTAGTCCATAAAAAAATGAAGACCATAGTCCTAAGATGTGCCTATTTAGTTCATTTTGACTAAGCTTTCCATCAATTTGCGCATACTCCAATTGATTTTTGAAGATCACTAAACTTGTTTGCATTAAGAGGCTTTGTTAGGATATCAACAAGTTGTTTTTCTGTAGACACATAGTCCAACACAACGATCTTTTCTTCAACAAGTTCTCAGATGAAATGATGTCGAATGTCAATATGCTTGGTCCGAGAATGTTGACCAGGATTTTTTAAAATACTAATGTCATTAGTGTTGTCATAGAAGAGAGTCATTGTGGATTGTTCAATCTCATAATCCAGTAGCATTTGTTTCATCCAAAGGAGTTGTGCACAGCAACTACCTGCAGCGATATATTCAACTTCGGCAGTGGATAGGGATATTGAATTTTGTTTCTTACTCTACCAAGACACCAAATAATTTCTGATATAGAAATAGCCACCACTAGTTGATTTGTGATTATCTAAATTTTCAGCCCAATCAGCATCTGAATATCTATCAATGATGGTAGATGTTTTAAATGGATACCATAGACCAAAAAAGGTTGTTCTAACCACATACTTGATGATTCTTTTAACTGCTGTTAGATGAGATTCATTAGGATCTTTCTGATATCGCGCACATGCTCCCACGCTAAATGATATATTTGGACGACTAGCAGTGAGATATAATAGGATTCCTATCATGCTTTGATACAGGTGTTGATCCACACTTTTGCCATTTATATCTTTGGAGAGTTTGAGTGTGGTGCTCATGGGAGTATGATAGGTACGACCAGACTCAAGCCCAAATCTTTTTACTAAATCTTTTGCAAACTTGGTTTAACATACAAAGATCCCATTGTGCAATTGCTTCACTTGTAGTCCTAAAAAGAAGTTCAACTCACCGAACATACTCATTTCAAATTTAGATTTCATGAGATTAGTGAAGTTATGAGCAGTGTCTTCACATGTGGAACCAAACACCATGCCATCCACATAGATCTTAGCAACGAGTAATGAATTCTCCGTCTTTTGAGTAAATAATGTTTTATCTACAATACCCTTGCAGAATTTATGGTCGAGAAGAAATTGCGTCAAATGTTCATACCAAGCACGTAGTGCTTGTTTGAGGCCATAAAGTGCTTTGCTCAATCGATAGACATGTTGAGGATACTTGGGGTCTAAAAATCCCTTAGGTTGTTCCACATAGACTTCTTTATCAAGTACCCGATTGAGAAATGCACTTTTGACCTCCATTTGAAATAGTTTAAATTTTAACGCACATGTAATTGACATGAGAATCCTGATTGACTCAAGGCGAGCTATAAGAGCAAATGTTTCATCAAAGTCAATGCCTTCTATCTAAGAATATCCTCGAGCTACTAATCTTGCTTTATTCCTAATCACATTCCCAGATTCATCAGATTTATTCTTGAAGATCCATTTGGTTCCAATGATATTTGTATCAGGTGGTCTGGGAACCAGGCACTATACCTCATTTCTTTGAAATTGTTGAAGTTCTTCTTGCATAGCATTTATCCAATATTCATCTTGAAGAGCTTCCATAATATTCTTGGGTTCAATCTTTGAGGTAAAGTAAAAATGACTATAAGTGCTTTTTATCTAACATCAAGTCCTTACACCATCATTAGGATCTCTAATGATTTGATTTAGAGGGTAATCCTTAATGATGGGTATGTTAGATGACGGTTGAGGTTCATTGGATGAGGGAGTTTATTTATCTGATTTACCTAGAATGCATGAATCCAAATCATCTTCTAATTCATTTAAAGGACTTTCTTCTTCATGAGGTTGGTCATCAACCACCACATTAACTGATTCTTGAATGGTGAGGGTCCTTAGATTGTATACTCTATAAGCACAAATATTCAAGGCATACCCTAAAAAGATACCTTCATCACTTTTAAACTCAAATTTTCCTAGGTGATCTTTGTCTTTCAGGATATAACATTTACTGCTAAAGACACGGAAGTATTTGACACTAGGTTTTTTTTTTTCGTACCGTAGCTCATATGGTGTCTTGTTCAAACTTGCTCTCAGATATACTCTATTTATAATGTAGCAGGCGGTATTGACTACTTCAGCTTAGAAGCTTTTTGCCATATCCTTGTCATTCAGCATAACTGACCCCATTTCCTACAGTACTCGATTCTTTCTTTCAATAAATCCATTTTGCTATGGAGTTTTTGGGGATGAGAATTCATAGCGAATTCCTTTCTCATCACAGTATCTTTGTAACCGCTCATTTTTAAATTCTCCACCATGATCACTCTTGATACATCTTATGCAGTATCCTTTCTCATTTTGGAGTCACTTTGCCATAATTACAAATTCATCAAAAGCATTAGATTTTTCCCGAAGAAAGGCAACCCAAGTAAATCTGGAGTATTCATTTACTACCACTAAGAAGTATTTTTTTCTACCATGGCTTTCAACTTTGGTGGGACCTACTAGGTCCATGTGCAGCAAATCCAAGGGTTTTGATGTTGCCACTGGGTCCATGTCCGACTTTTATCAGTTTACCCTTTAGATAGTCACCACATACAATCTTTTCTTCCTTTCTAATATTGGGAAGGCCTCTTACTAAATTCCTTGAACTTAACTTGGCTAAGTTTCGGTAGTGAACATGTCCCAGCCTTTGGTCCCATAGTTTGGACTCGCTTTTCACAGCCATAGTACATTTTGTGGACAATAAATTCTCTTTGCTACTTTCAATAACGTAGCAGTTGTCACTTATGCGTAAACCTTTCATGATAGATTTTCATGTATGGTCTAAGATTCTACACACATCTTTTGAGAAGGTGACCAAGTGTTCTTTATCATAGATTTGCGAGATACTAAGGAGATTATGTTTTAGACCTTCCACATAAAGAACATTTTTAATCTTGGGGAGTCATGGTCCAACTATTGTTCCTTGCCCAATTATTTTGGTGGAGCTCCCATCTTCAAACATGGCTGACCCACCATCAAAATTTGAATACTCACAAAAGTGGATTTGGTCGTCGGTCATGTGTCTGGAGCACCCACTATCAAAGTACCATTTTAAACTATTACCGACTTTCAGAGCAGTATGAATTGCTAGCCAATTGTTCTCACCTTTATCTTGTTTGATAATACCCAGTAGCTTGAGAGTTTTAAAGTACAGTTGTTTTTGGGTATTTGCAGTATGACCTTTCGCACCGTCTAGTCCCACACTACTGGCCATGATTCCAACTTCAGTCAAGATCACTCTCTAAGCGGTTAAGCCTTTAAGAGAAACCCACTTAGATACCAATTGAAATTACAGTAATGACAGCTCTAGTAGAAGTAGGAATACGTGAAAGTGTCCTAGAGGGGGGTGAATAGGACTTTATAAAGTTTTATGATAATTTAAAATCCTATTACCATTATCTTGATCTAATATATCAATTTATCAAGATATCTTCAACTTAACTCTAATGGCTTCCAAGCCAAATAGAGGATCCAGTCACAAGACTATTCAATATCTAAACAGTATATAAATTTAGTCTATGATGGATGCATTGAGTGACTGTGTGTGAGATGTGACACTTATTAATTCTAAATAATCTTGCATCATGTGATCATTCAAAGTAAACATAATAAGAGAATATGTAAATACCAATCTCAAACACAATCATTTTATAGTGGTTCAACTATATGCCTACTCCACTCGTGGCAGACGCACTCAACCCTTGAGTGTATCGGATTTCACTAATGGAGGTTTCAAATCAGGTTTACCTCAAACCACTACAACCTACACATGGTTGACTTTAAGACCTACACAAGGTACCTAACATGCCTACACAGAGGCAAAAGTTTATGCCCTACAGAAGAACAAAGGTCAACACAAAGCACCTAGGTTTTATGCCCTATACAAGAGCAAAGGATCCATACAAGGAATCTACCTTTTAGACCACACAAGTCAAGGATCCACACAAGGAACCTAACTTTTATACCACACAGGTCAAGGACCTACACAAGGACCTAAGTTTATGCCCTACACAAGAGCAAGGGTCAACACAAAGCACCCACACGTACTCTCCCGTTGGAGGCCTCCTATGAGGGCTTGGAAGGGGTGAGAATCACCTGTGACCCGGTTCTACAAAAGGAATGATCAACAGGGTCTCTGGACTCTAATGACTTACAGATAAGTAGATGAGCCCCATTAAACACGTTGATAAAGATCTCCTCCTTGATGATGAATATTCTTCAGTTCCCTTGATCTGCAACACTTGATGATGTTCCAATAAAGGCGACGAGTTGGGTCAAGGTTATGTTAGAATCCTACTCTATTAAATGTTTTCCTATTTTAGAGGAGTGATTCCAAGCATTCAAGCATTTAGGGTATCCCAGCTCATTGATTTGCCATTAAGGGAGTAGCTGGATGATCCTTGAATGGGGAAGCTCATTCCTCAATCCACTTTATTTAATATCAATGATGAGGGTGGATTGAAGGATGAACTTCCATGAGAAAAAGAGCTTAGGGTAAATAGTATGCAAGACTTTCTCAAGGCTCTCTCTATTTTTCTCACTTTACAATCAAGAGCAAGCTTCCTATATATAGGTAAAAGTCTTAATGGTAATAAATATGTCAAGTCTGACCTAACTCGATATATAGGTATCCCAACTTAATGATTTTAATATCACCGGTCTTGACTCGATGTCATCGAATGTATAGTTTTGATTCCATCGAGCCAGGGTTCGATGATGCGAACTCAGTTAAAGCACATACTCGGAACTTTTTGACTGAAGATCGATGGCATTGAACATGCGTCGATGATATCGAATTTGGAATTTTGATATCATCGACAGTGGTTTTGATTTATTGATCTTTTCAATGAATGTTTTAAGAAAGCTTACAGGACATTTTTTGACTGAATTTGATGATATCGAACCCATATCGATTTCATCAATTTTTGAATTACGATCATATCAAGCCAGTATCGATTCCTCGATTATTCACATAAGATTTTCCTTTTCATATTTGCGGGAACAGTTTTCTCCTGATTTGATCGTATCAAGTCTATATCGATATCATCATGATTTGAATCTTGATGATATCGATGTTGGTTTTGATTCCTCAAACATTTAGATGTTTTTTCTTTCAAAAACTCCTTGGACACAACTTGTCCCATTTCGATGTCATCGATACTGTGTCGATTTTATCGAGATTCGAATTTCGATGATATCGATTGTCCTTCGATTCCTCGAGCAATATTAAGAATATTTACCAAGCCTTTGCTAGATAGAGCTCTGAGACTTTTCGATATCATTGACTGTCTTTCGATATTATCGATATTTGAAATTCAATGTTATCAATACCAATTCGATATATCGAGAATGATGCTTGATTGAATCGACCAAAAATCGATGATATCGAACTTAATTGAAAACTTATAGAATTTTTCATTTTGAAACTAGGTTTTCAGACTTTTAACACCTATGTTGTTCTAAGTTTTCTTAAGGCTTTTGTTTACCTGGGTGTTTTGGAATATGGGATGTGAGGTTAAGTTTACCTGTGATGAGCTCTGAACACACATCTGGTTGAGGTAATGTTTTGAACAATCTTCACATGGGGCCCACTTGATTTATCGACTCAACACTCACGCTAATTGACAAACCAAGGTACTTTCATACTACCTTTCCATAACCTCTCATTTACTTTCGTTGTCTCATATGCATTACATGCTTATATCTTTCACATCGAGGACAATGTAGATTTTCGGTTGGGGGTGTGGATTAGGCAAGTTAATCAGGTTTTCTTAGTCTTTGAGAAAAAATTGTGAAAATGTTTTCTGAAAATTTTGTAAATTTGAGTAATTTTAAAGTTCATCCTTGATTTAGAAATATAAGATACTTGATGTTGGTGATTTATTACTCTTGGGTTCAGTTACTTGTTAGATTTCATAGTTAAGTCCGAATTATTAATTCATGATTAGAAGTTTTAAATATTGATTGAGTCATGATTTCACATGTCGCATCCAGCTTACACATTAAGGTTTTAGTTTGACATTCAGTTGATAACTTGATGATTATTAAGCATAGAAGGAACTAACCTGGGGAATTTGTCCATCATGTTCAGTGAGAAGAATTAAAAAGAAAAATAATACCCAGCTAAAAAATAGTTGTCGTCGAAAAGGGCTACCTATTGAAGATCATTGAAAAGATTGAACATATCGTGAAAGCCATCGATGGAAAAATCAAAAGTTGGAAGCATAAAAAGCTGAATTGTAAGGCAAGTTTTGGTTTAGGTTATAGTTATCCTGAATTCTCTTTTGATTATCAATGATTATCATGGAAATAGAGAATTGAACCTTTGATTGTGATAAGTTTAGGTTTCACTATGCACCCTTGGAACTCAATGTTTAGAATTGTTCTAATTTGTCGATTAATCCTTTGAACTAGATTGTGAAATTTACTGAGTGTTGGAGCTGAGGAGAAGGTGATGGTCAACATTGATGTATCTTAAAATTCTATTATCTAGATTATTTTTCAAAAAACCACTTGAGCTTATAGAAATTGTCCCGTGGTTCTCAAAATATTTTTTGCATACTTTTCTCGAGACTAAAAAAATGCTGGTTGGGGATTGTGTTGAGGATCAAATATTACATATTGGACCCTATTTATTACTTGGTTTTATGAACATCATAATGCTTAATGTTCTATTTTAATCATGTTTGTATTGCAAGGTGAATTTAAGAGCTTGGATTGAAAAGGATGCTAAAAGCATGGATTTAATGATCAAGAATCACCAAGCCAAGGATTGGATCTCAGAAGACCAATAATGAAGAATTCACATGCCAAAGATCCAGCAAAACCAAGTCAAGAATGAAGAGAATTGAAGTTCTGAAGTGAATTTACGTAATCCTCAACTAGTCCTGACTCCTGCTTGACTAGTCCTGGTTACGCAGGACTAGTCTTGGCTTCTACAGGACCAGTCCTAGCTTTCGCTCGACTAGTCCTCACTCCTACAGGACTAGTCGAGGAAACTTCGACTCGAACTCCAGCAACATCGACTTCCAAATTCACGTGATCTTCGACCAGTCGAGAGTGGTCCACGACTGGTCAAGGATGGCCCACGACCGATCGATGATGGCCTAAGACCAATCGAGGGTTACGCAAATTTTCTCCAGATTACATAAATTTGAGACGGTTTCCAGAAATTTTCACTCGGTGTGAAAGGTTAAGGCCTAAAACTATAAATAGGGGTCCCTAGGGCACCCCTAGGCATCTTCTAGGGTTTGAGGAGTGGAGAAAAAGGGTGGAGCTACCGTCCGAGATTTCTTCTTCTTCCTCTTTAGTTGGTCTTTTTGTTTTGTTTAAGAGTCTTTAGTTCAATCATGTCTATGGTTGGCTAAACCTCTTAGATAGGGCTAAGAGGTTAAGCTTGTAGTGTGATTGGGATGTTTTCTTAGTTTTTATTCATGTTTTGTTGCACTCTCTTGGATTCTAGTTTGATTATGAAGGAATATTTTTAGTTTTTAATGGTTTGTTGTGACTCAAATTACAATAGATCTATGATTGCTTTGAATATTTTTTTTCTCCTGAATTGAGATTGTGAAATTAGGAAATCCTCCCTAACTTTCACAATTCTCTTATGTTGGTTGTAGGATTGGTAAATTGTTGTTGTTTGCCTTGTCTCCTGGGGCATGGTTTGGTGACGGAATCACTTCTAAATCTTCACCATTCTCATCCATTGATGCTTAAATCCATGAGAAGTTCAGAGATCTAACAAATCTCTTCTTAACAACTTGATAAGATAAGACTCTGATTCCAGTCGTGTCCTTGAATCATTGCAAGGCAGCTTCCCAATTGCTACAAGTGGATCCTTGGCACCCTAGTCACCACCTTTAATTTCATTAGTTTTAATTAGTTTTATCACAATTACTCTCTCAAATATTTCAGATTAGATTTTCATCTTTTTCTAGTTCTAGTTCTAGTTGCTCTCAGAAGACACACGATATTAGTCCCTGTGGATTTGACCTCGATCTCATCGAGATTATTACTACATTGCAGCCCTACACTTAGGTTGTGAACAATTTATCCACTAATTGCCCTACTAAGAAATAGAAAGGAAAGGCTATGACAGCTACACGGGGTGACACGGATGAATCCAACTCTGAAGGCAGTGATTCTAAAAGTGATGGAGACCAAAAGTCTTTAAAAATACTTATGACCTTCACCACCACAGTTATTTCTAGCTCAAAGGATAATGAGGAAAAAGATGAATCACAAGACAAAGAGACACACCCCTCAGATGATGAGGAAGAAGTGGTAGAAGAAGAAAAGGATGACATCCATGATGCTTATGATCAACTTTATATCCATAGCATTAGTGTCCTTAAGAAACTTGGTGTTGTTGAAAATATAAACAAACAGTTGGAAGATGATTTGAACAAAACTCTAGAGATCAATACACATTTGATAAATGATCTTCAGCAATACCATATGGAAAATGATAAACTATAAAGGACAAGTACTTCCCTCACATCTGAAATGCTGAGATTAAACAAACAGATTGAACTCTTAGAATCTGAGAATATGTACCTTAAGAATGAAAATCATAAACTTAATTTTGATGTAGAAAAATCAAAACAATCTGTTGAACTTAGTCATATGTTTTCCCAAAGTAGTGAAAAACTGGAGAAACTTTTAGGGATGGGAAGAACACAGAAGGATATAAGAGGCTTGGGATATGAAAGGTGCAAATCTAGCTCCATTCCTACACCACCTGTGACTAAGAAAACTATTGCATCTGGAAGCAACACAAAGAATACTCCTATTTTTCATTCTTGTGGAGACTTGGGACATTACAATGTCTTACATTTGGTAAGTCTCACTCCACTTCCGGGTTGAACTATTTTGGCAAATTTAAACCAATGGGAAGAACATTGCAAAAACCAAAGAGTCCTTCAAAATACATACCAAAAGAAGGAAGGAAACATCCTACTCCACCCAAAATGACAAAAAGGATGGAGGAGTTATTGAATCAAGTGGCTCAACTGAATCAGAAAACCAAAGAATTGATGAAACAAAGGAATCTGGTTCAGTTGCCCAAAAAATCCAAATAGACCCATGGTAAAGACAAAGCACCTTCACCAAGAAAAATTGTCACCAAATGGGTAGTGAAAAACAAGAACACTTGCCTAGTAATTCATTTTGATCTTAATACATGTGATGGTCCTAAGTGGTATCTAGATAGCGGTTGCTCTAGACATATGACTGGTGACGAATCCCACTTTTAGAATTATTCAAAATTTGATGGTGGGGTGGTCACATTTGGAGATGGGAGTTCTCCCAAGATAAGTGGGGAAGGAACAATAGTTGGCCCTGGGATGACCATGATTGAAGATGTTCTTTCTATAGAAAGATTGAAACACAATCTTCTTAGTATCTCACAAATTTGCAACAAAGAACACATGGTCACATTCTCCAAAGATGTGTGCAAGTTCTCAGACCTTACACGAAAACTTATTATGAAAGGTCTTCACACAAGCAACAACTGTTATGTAATTGAAAGTAGTAGGGAGAATGATCCATCTACCTGATACCACATGACTATGAATAATGAATCCAAGTCATGGCACCAAAGACTTGGGCATACACTTTACCAGAACATGAAAGGAGGATACTTACTTCAAAAAAATGCTATTAGGATTGTTGATGAACAACCCTATGATGAATCTAGTCCTTTGATTAATATAGAGGATATTGTGGATTCATGCATCATAGGAAAATTCTATAACAAATCCACATTTCCTCTCATTTGAACCTCATCCATTGAGTAACATACAAATCAAATGTTGATGTAAAAACTCTAAGTAAGCTTGAAGGTTACCAGAGTCATTGATGTCTCACCTTAAAATTTTTTAGCCTAAAAGTACAAGATGTGCTCAAACAAATTGAAAAAGAATGAGGTGTGACAACATGTTAGAGATCACTTGTAATATGTGCGAGATGAAATATTTTGTCGTCTAAAAGCTTTTAATGATACACTTGAGGATTTTTTAGCCTCCAAAATTCTTTTTGATCATAAACATAGGATATGTTTATAATTTTGGTTAATATTTTTGTACAAATTTTGATGACAATACAAAGTCCGTAAGTATAGTCTTATGTACATTCTCCTGATCCTATCAAATCATGTGGCAAATTCTAAAGTTTATTGGTTTAATGGATCATTCGATAACATCCAACTATGTTCGATGTCATCGAACATACCTCGATATCATCGAAGTATATGAAGGATTTGAAGCATCGAATATGGTTTCAATGTCATCGAACAATCGGTCGATGTCATTGAAATTTGAACTTCGATGACATTGAATCACGTTCGATGCATCGAAGATGCTTAAAACATATAAATGTGGTGCGTGCAAAAATTTTCCATTTTGTCTGAAACTTTTGGGAAATTTTTTGGGCGTCTCCTCACCTCTTTCTTCTTGCCCAACGGAGTCTTGGAATGGAAGTAAAGCTCAAATCAGTCCTTCCTAAGCATACCTTTGCAAATCCTTACCATCTTGATAAATTTATTCATCCCCATCTTCCTCATCTTCCTTGGTTTTTGGAAATAGGATTCCTCTTTTGGCGTTTACAACTGCTCTAGTTTTTTGTTTCTTCCTGAATAAATGCCAAAGGATAAAGGGAAAGCTCCGGCTGAAGGAGGACCCTCACAGCCAACAAGAAAGAAAACCCTAGCTCCTAAAGAATGGGCCAAGGCCCCTATGCCACCGTCAGATCAGGGTTCTCCTATGCCACAGCGCGAGAACCCTGCCCAATAATCATCGCGCAGTGGTGATCCTCCTGTTGTTCTCGTCGCACCTCCTATTGTTTCCCCTAACGCCTGTCTGCTAGAGGAATATTTTGGGAGACAAGTAGTACACAAACGACATGTTAATCAAGAATGCATCCGATCCTTTGAGATCGAACCACTTTTGTCAGCCGTGGACTGGACTCCACTTCTAAATTTTGGGGGCACAAGTCATGATGAAGAGATCTATCGATTCCTAGCCTATTATCATTCCCCGGTCTTGGATCCACCCTCAATGACTATTACAGTTGGACAGTCTAACGCTATTATCACAGCAGCCACAATTGCTAGTCAATTCAATCTCACATTGTCTCCCATTGGTCTGTCTAAACTCGACATTGATGATCCTACCATCCGTTCCTTGATGACCAAATTCTTGTGCCATGGTAGAGACGTCCCTTGGCACCAACGGAATGCTCTCAAAACCAAGTATATGCTTCCCAAATATTAGGTACTACATGGGATCTTTTCCACAAATGGCTATCCACGTGGTACTAATCGAGTCGACCTTACCTCTTTCATGGTCTTAGTTCTATATATCGTTGCGTTGGATGTTAAATTATGTCTTCCATCCTTGATCGCCCATCAACTTGCTGTAGTTGTCCATAGTTCTAGACCCACTCATCTTCCTTTCCCCCATCTTATCTGTGCTATGGGTCAAGAACTAGGCCTGCCTGTCACGGACGATCCTGAACATCCCTTGCAACGATTTACCTCACTCAACATTAGACAGATGGATCTGAAATTTCATCCGCTCTTGGGTGAATCGGATAAGGATGAGACGCAAGCTGAGATAGAAGTAGGAGAGACTGAAGTGCCTATTGAGGATGAGGCAAGACCACCGCCAGTTATTCCATCAACTCCTGACTCCATGCATGTACAATGTAACAAACACCATCAGGATTGGGTTGGTGTAACTCTTCGAGGACAGGCACGACTTGAGGATCGATTTGATTGCCAGGAAGAGCATATGGCACGCGCCGAGGAAAGATTCACCAGACTTAAGCAGATGGTCATGGCTCTACAGCGCACGACTCAGCACATATCGACTTGCCGACTTGTCGATGTTACGATATTGCTCCTCATGATGCCAACTCTACCTGTGATCTTCTCTTCATCACATACATATGTTGATTGATTGTGCTTGAGCCATAAATATCTTTTTAGATGGCTTAACTATGTATGTATGTATGTGATGATCATTTTTGTTGATATACTTGTATATGTGGTGTGGATGATAGTGCCCATGGATGGGCTTTTTTTTTAAAAAAAATTTGGATATTTCTTGGAATATTTTGGTTTATGCCAAGATTGGGCACTTATTTTCTTATCCTATATATCATGCTTTGCCTATGTCTAGTATTAAAATTGAACTTGTCTATATTGTTTCTCCTCTGCGATTTACATACCTGGAATATGTTCTATATTTTGTGCAATTGTCTACTAACCCTTTGCCAATGATTAACAAAAAGGAGGAGAACAATCCCACCATTCTATTTCTATGTTTATATGTCTAAAATGAATGGTGATGCAGGATGATAAGGGGAGCAGCAGCTCAAGCATTACAGTGGTGTACATGTTTAGTTTTAGAATACAAATGTAAAATTGTGTAATGAAGATGTACACACAATTTAGGTTGTTGTTTCAAGTCTTATAGGTGTGTTATATGTGTTTTGTCACGTAATTGACAAAGGGGGAGATTGAAAGTGCCTTTGTTTGTCAATTAATGTGAAGGTTGAGTCAGTCAGTACAGTGAGTCCCATATGAAAAGACTATAAGATGCAGACTCAATACAATGAATGGATCAAGAACTTCAGAGGTAAATTAAACCTCACATCCCATGACCAAAACACCTCAGGTAAATAATACTTGTTTAAAAAACACTCTAATATATTAAAAAACTAACAAGGAAAACATGTTTTGTAGATTAGATAATAGAAAACTAAGTTAGAAATTTATATGAAAAATATATCAGTTTTCTATCTCCTTTGAGTCATCGAAACAATATTCGATAACATCGAACATTCATGTTTAATGACATTGAAATAGACTCGATGACATCAAAAAGGTGCCTTCAAATGGACAGTGAGCTCAAGTAGAAAAACATCAAAAAATCGATGAATCGAACTCCGATTCAATGTCATCGAAATTCACTTTCGATTACATTGAATCACGTTCGATGACATCGAATAAAGACATGAAAATATCTAGAAAGCTCTGAAGAAAAATCACTCAATAGATCAAGGAATAAAACTCGATTCGATGACATCGAATTAAGTCAAGAAACTGTCCAGTAAGATTTAACATGTTTTTATGAAAAACCCCGAGTCATCAAACCGACAATCGATGACATCAAAGGATACACCTTTGATGACATTGAACCTGATTCGATGACATCGAATGCAGAAAGATTCTGCCCATTTTATTTCTGTTGAGATTTTTGTCTATATATATAGAAGTTTGCTTTTAAAGTTTTATTTGAGAAAAAGAGAGAGTTACAAGAGGATAACTTCTTACCTACCATCATTAATCTTTTTTCTCATGGAAGTTTATTCCCAACCCCTTCTTAATCATTGAATACTCAATAAATATTGAAATGGAGAATGAATTTCATCATTCAAGGATCTTCTAGTAACTTAATTAATAGCAAATCATTATGTTGTAATCTCTTGAATGCATAACCCTGGAATCACTCTATCTCTTAATGATACACATTTATTAGAGTAGATTCCACCAAATACCTTGACCCAAACCCTGTTACTATTGGAGTATCTACAAGTGCTACGGTTCAAGGGAGCTAAAGATCTTTCACCATCAAGGGAGATTTTCTTCATCATGTGCTGAACGGGGCTCACCTACTTACAAGTAAGTCTTTAAGAGTCCATAGAATCTAAGGATCCTTCCTTGTGTAGGATTGGTCTTCAGGTTGTGTTTCATAATCTTACCAAGACCTTTTATAGGCCTCCGATGGGAGAGTACGTATAAAGTCCTTGTGTAGGATCTATCGTGCCTTATGTAGGCATGTTTGGTTGCTTTATGTAGGCATGATTGGTTGCCTTGTGTAGGCATGATTGGTTGCCTTATGTAGGCATAACTGGTTGCCTTGTGTAGGCTTGAATGCCTTTGGTAGGCAATTCCTTATGTAGGATACATTTGTCTTGTGTAAACAATACCTTTTGTAGCTTGTGAAGGTTTATGGTAAACCTAATTTAAAACCATTAGATAGTGAAATCCAGCACACTCTAGGGTGGAGTGCGTCAGCTGGGAGTGGAGTAGGCACGTAGCCAAACCACTATACATCGATGTGTTTGCAATGATTCTTGCATATTTAGATTGATGGCTTGATATGCTTAAATATGTAGTATTTGTCTTCTGATTAATTTGGATCTTTAATATGCTTTATAGCCATGAATGTGAATGATTCTCTGATAATCTTGTTGAACTAATTTGGATTAGTAAACATTACAAGTCAGTAAGATTAGAATTTTTGAAAAGTCCTATTCACCTCCCTCTAGGACACTTTGACTAATTTCATATTTCTACTATAGCGGTATCACCGCAATTTCATCTGTCGTCCTTACTAATACTACTAAAAGGATAGCAAGAGTAAAGGCAAAACAGACTAGTGCAGTTTCTATCTCGGCATATGAACTCCTTACCTAGTGTTCCGCAAATCATTTAAGATTATCTCGACATCTTGGCAACTACTCGGCCACAACGGATGGCTCCAAGGAAAATTTCCAACTTAGGAGGTATCAGTCCTCATCCAAAATTTCCTACCCTTTCTTTTAAACAAACAACTCCTTCCAAACCTCTTTCAATGATAAAACCTCGATCACCGTCAAGATCCAAAAAGTCATTGGACACTTCTTTAGCTGAAGTTGTAGTGGCCTTTGAGAAATATTTTAAAATAAAATATTGGCCTAGCTTTAGCATAGCTGATTATTCATACGAAATGGCCAAGGACATAAAACAATATGAAGAGGCTCATTTCAATAAATGCTGGAACAACTGGGCCTAAGATAAAGATAAGTTGAATAATCTTAACCTTCTATTTGAAAAATATCTCAAGCCTTATCGTTCTCAACCTCCACCATTTCCTACTGTTGTTCAGCAGTTAACAAATATAATAAGAAATCCTGAGACTATCAAAGGTCTACCAGTTAGGCAAGCAATTTAATCTGACTTAGGTGGAAATCATTGGCTTACACCTTTTGTTAGACTAATATTCTTACTCACAAGATCACCTCCTTTGTTTGATTCTTTTTAGTAACTCAAGAACGGGGTGTGCAACCAATACTGGCAATCTCATTAACTACAATTATGCCATCGATCTCAGACATGACAACCCTAATGGCTAAAGCCATGGATTCAGAGACGACGACTAGTACATAAGGTACTTCGCCTGGAATGGATGCCACTCTTGGTAATTCACCGTGAATTCCTTCTCCGTCTACGTCGGTCACACAACCAAATTTTTTTTATCTCTCAGATTCAAACCTTCAAGCTAGTTGTAGTTTCGTCACTTCCTTCACCGCCCACAATGCTAGGAGACATCCTGACTCCAATTGAGCCTACTTTAGTCGAGATAACAGAGATTTTTAATCGATCGAACGAAACTAAAAAGGTTGCAACCGACGAAGAAGCGACGTCTAATTCTCCTGCAGAGGTGGTTGATAAAGTTTTTGATGAAAATTCCAAACAACCGCTAGTCGAAATTGATCAGCAACTCGAGTTTGTTCTAGTCGATACACCCAATATGTAACGCCCTAAACTCGGAAACCAGGCTCAGTAAATTCCCGATCGTCGAATCTGGTGCCGACAGCGTCCGTAGTACCCCATTCTCGGCTCCTGGCGTCCAGACGTCAGATTTTGATCCTGAGATTCTACAATGAGGATTTTTTGATGTACATTTTACTTGTAAGAAGCATAACCATAGGTATACCCAAATCACAAAGGCAACATCATCATCACATATCCACTAAGGGCTCATTTGGCCGAGTGGACTGGAAGGGATTGAATGGTATTTAGGGTGGATGGCCCGGATTTTAAGGTAATGATGGTTATGTCAGTGGTTTGGTGCACGATCCATAAGATACATGGGATTGCTATATCCGGGGATTGCTACATTGAGTCTATTTGGCACGCTCGGCCAATCCCGAGATTAAACCTTCCCATCCCTTCCAATCCCTTGAACCAAACACATCCCAGGCAAATTTGAATAGATTAGGGTGGATTGGATGGGATTTAAAGGTAATGATGGTGCTGTCAGTGAATTGTCTTAAGATCCATGGGATTGCTGTATCTTAGGATCAGATCACCAAGTCTGTTTGGCACGCCCGGGTAATCCCGGGATTTAACTTCCAATCCCTTCTAATACCATCCAATCCCTTCCAATATGCCCTACCAAACGGGCCCTAATATAAACGTTTGAATACAATGTTGAAAAGGGAAATACATATATCAAAAATCAAAGCTCCAGAAGTCCACTGCACGCTCCAAGCTCATCACTACTGCGACCTAACGGCATCTGCATGCATCTATCGTGCATAAGCTTATAGAAAGCTTAGAGGGTGATGTAAGTGTGTGCATTGCACGTGCCAAGCATATAGATATCACAGTAAGCAGAAATACTTGCAATCCATAAACCGTACAATATTAGAGTAATGTGGAAACATGCTAGTAAGCCATAAATACCATTATCCTTATCCAAGTTATACAATGCAAAAACATAATAAGCTAATGTCATATACTGAGAATGTAATGTAATATGCAAATCCTGATGAGTCCCCCGAATATCACTAACCATATCTAAGCCATATAAATGCAAAAACATAACAACCCAAAATGCCACATGTCACAGATGTAATGTAATATGCGGTGCGAATGAAATGATCAGTCTAAAACATGAAGTCGGGATGATAGTACGTAGTATCATAGGCTATGGGGTCTATCACAAGGGACTTCTATCCAAACCAGTCCTATACCTAAATTTGGATAGATAGACTCAATGTGGTAAACTCCTAATCTCAGGTTAGTTATGTGCCCCAACTAAAATCCTGGCCATTGAGAAGGTACACATGTGGCTTGATTGCATACCACTAGCCCGAGTGGATAGTGAATAAATGAATGAGTATAATGCTGAGTATGCAACTCCTACTCCAAAAATAGGTATTGTACATCTCTGGGATCATCACTAGGGTCTAGTACACTCCAAGCTGGCTGCCGCCTGCGCAACCCAATGAGTGGAAAAGACCTCACTACCCACCTGCTAGTAGTATACCAATGACTACCCGGCTTGTCAATAGCAGCCCATTTGGGAGCTGGTCAAACTTAGCCTAGCTTACAGCCCCCTCACTCGGGTGGATAAGGCCACACCCCCTCCTGACCGACCACGACATAGTGGGAGATGCGGCCTACTGGTATCCGGCACTCGAGCGCTCAGTATCCACTTGGTCTAGACGTTGGGGCATCTCTTAGCCTCAGAGGTTTAGGGACTTTCACCCACAAACATCCAAAGAGCCCTGATACTCGAACCAAACATTTTCGGTGTCCCATCTGGCCATTCACGACATGCCTGTGGATGTCACAGCCCTGATGTCGCTAGGGCATACAGTAATCACAATCACACAATGCAAGATGCATGAGTCATGTAACCCAATCATGCATCAATCCTGTGCATACCGTGCGCTCATGTGAGATAACATCACCTATCAAGGAGTCCCATAAACCATCTGTACTATGGCATATGCAATGGTTAATCACATCTCATAATAAACATACAAATGATGCATATGGGCATGTATCATGATGCTATGCTGTCACATACTCATAATCGGTATTAATAACTGGCATCGACAATCGGCCTCGACAATGTGGACATTTAAGCAACATTGCCCCCAAGGAAAGGCCCATAGAGAGCTTAACATATAGTGGATCCATGGCCTCACACAAGGGCCGAATATACAATACCATGGGCCTCACTCAAGAGCTTAATAACATCACGATGGGCCTCTCACATGGACTTAATATACATCACAATGGGCTCCATCGTCTGGCCCTCAAATGCATCACAATGGGCCTCATCACATAGGGCTCATATACATCACATTGGCCTTAAACACAGGCTGAATATACATCACAATGGGCCTCAAATATGGGCCGCATATACATCACATTGGTTCTCAAACACGGGCCAAATGCACATCACAATGGGCCTCAAATACAGGCCGTATATGCATCTCATTAGACCTCAACAATGGGAATTGGTATCGACAATCGGAATCGGCCTCGAGAATCGGAATCGGTCTCGATAATCGGCCTCGACAACCAGAATCGGAATCGGCCTCGATAATCAGAATCGGCCTCGACAATCAGAATCGGAATCAGCCTCAATAATCGGCCTCGACAATCAGAATCAGCCTCGATAATCAGAATTGGATTCGGCCTAAATAATCGGCCTCGACAATCGGAATCGGAATCGACCTCAACCATTGGCCTCAACAATCAGAATCGGCCTCGACAATCGGAATTAGAATCGGCCTAAACAATCAGCCTCGACAATCGGAATAGGCCTCGACAATTGGAATCGATATCGACAATCGGAATCAGACTCGACAATCGAAATCGGCCTCGACAATTAGAATTGGCAAGAATGGGCCTGATAAGGCCTAAGAGAAGGTCACGATGTGGACATCCAACCATCATTGCGCATCAATGTAGACATTTAACCAACATCACTCCTAAGGAGAGGCCCACATAAAGCTAACATACAGCGGCCCCATGAGATGATCAATGGCCACAAATACATCACAACGGGCCCCGGGCCTTACGCAAGGGTCTCATACATCAAGCGGGCCGCATCACATAGGCCTTATACATCATATCAGGCCTTGGCACCTGGGCCATAAACACATCACATCAGGCCTTGCCCATGGGCCTTTAATACACCATAATGGGCCACAACCCTTGGGCTTCAGATACACAATAGGTGGGCCCCACACATGGGCCTCATACAAATCAAGTGGGCCGTGTCACATGGGCTTTATACATCACATCGAGCCTCATCAAATGGGCCTCAAATACGTCACAATGGGTCGTACCAATGGGCCTCATATACATCAAGTTGTGCCTCATCATATGAGCCGCAACAATGAGCCAAATATGCATCACGATGGCCCACAACCGATGGGGCTCAATACTTCACAATAGGCCACAACCTACGGGCCTCAAATACATAACATGTGGGCCCCGTACATGGGCCTCAAATATATAACAGGTGGGCCCCATCACATGGGCCTCGAACATAGGCCGCATAAACACCACATTGGGCCTCACTCATGGCCACATAAACATCACATCAGGCCTCATCACATAGGCCTCACACAAAGGCCCAATGTACATCATAATGGGCCTCATAGCAGGTGGGCTTACACCTCCCAAATGGGCCCCACCAGATGAATATGGACAGCATGGATGTAAATTACACAGCAGGTGGGCCACTTAGGATGGTCAGCCCAGCTGCATGCTGGACCTGATGGGTGCACGGACAAATGGGTGGCCTGGATAGAATACGTACAACATGAAGAGATGCGATTACATAGCAAGCGGGGCCCCCACCGTCCCATGTCCAAATGAATGGCATTGGATATAAAACACATACATCTTAGCAAGGCCCACCATCGGGACAGCTGGAGGGTGAGGGATACATCCATACAGCAAGGTGGTCCACCGTCCAGATGAATGGACGGTGCAAATATAATAAATACATCATGATGGGTCCAACGACACCGTGCAAGCATGATCTAGCACCTATGTGACCCCTAAACAGATTCAATGGTAGACGATCACTCCTCCATCGATCAGTGGAGTGTGGTCCACCTGATAAATGGTTTGGATCAACATACCTCCTGATCAAACCCATAGAACTTAGTGACGTCAGCTAGCAGTGGGGCCCACCATCCTAACATTGGACAGTGCGGATAAGATACATAGATTATGGTGGGTACCACTATCCCTGATGGACGGCTGGATACAACACATTTTTAAGGTGGAGCCATGTGGTGGCCCACCAGCTGGGAGACCCAGCTGCAACAGCAGCTGGTATATCATGTGGGTCCCACCGTCCTTTGCTGGACGGTGGACATCAGGGATGCAACACACATGTCATGACCATGTAACCCACAACATCGTCCATCCATATCCATCACAGATGAAAGATTGGATGAAACACATGCATCATGAGGTCCACGTCTAGATGAATGAAAATGGTGGATGGCCAAGATAAAATGCATATATCATGGTGTGGTCCCCACACACGTGGCAGGAGGGTTTGGATGCAATAATACCTCAGGTGCGTCAACACCTTCCCACCGTCTAAGGGCTGGATGGTGAGGATACAATATAAACATCAAGTGGCTCCACCGTCCTTTGCTGGACAGTCTGGGTGCAATACATATATCATGTGGGTCCACGTGGGTGTGGCCTACCCACTATATATATATATATTAGCTATGCTCTAGCGTCCAGCGTGGATTAAACACACATATATAACACAGTGGATCATACCGTCCCACACAATGGACGGTGTGGATGAAAGCATACATCATGGTGGGTGTCAAATAGCAACTATGTTGCTGGTGGGGTCCTCATAGGTGGACATTTGGGATATAACACATATCTCATGTGGGCCCCACGCTTGCTGACGCAATTAAGCAGCTGCATGATTGCATGGGTCCCACCATCTCACACAGTGGACGGTGTGGATGAACATCAAGGTGGGCCACAAAATGGGAAAAAGAGAGAGAGAGAGAGACGGATGGAGGAGGGGCCCTGCCACTATGGGCCCCTTTATACAATGCATACATCAAGATGGATCCCACCACATGTGGGCCCTCAAATCACAAAATTGATGGTAAATCACCCACCATTGATCTTCTCGGACTCCTCCTTCCATCGATGCGTTCTAGAGCTCCAAAGGGTGGATTTTAACGGTTGAGATCGGATTTGAAGGGTTGGATTGAGTGGTAGGGAGTGAGCCACACAAAGCTCTCTCATGGAGCTTGCTTGGATGTGGGTTGCTAAGAAAAATGAGAGAGAGATGAGAGAGAGGTGATGTGAGTGATGGAGTGATGGGAAGTTGACTTTTGGGGATGGGTAATTGTACTTGGGGATGGGTGTGAGTGATGGGAGTGATGTGATGTGTACTTGACATTTGATGTGATGGATTCTCTCGAGATTGCAATGTGCGGTGTTTTCCTCAAACTGAACGCGGGCCTACATCTCCTGGCCCGGGTATCCCCTCGGCATGCGAGACGCGGCGTCGAAACCGCGAGGACGATGCAGTGAACAGGATACAAGTCTCTGGTTGAGCCGATTTTGGAATACAGGATAAGACTCAGGGTCATGCGAAAACCTCGATAACAGATCGCGGGTCACCAGAATTTGACCGGGTGGACCGTGGATGCCTATCGAATAGTATAATCTAGGATATAGGTCTTACACAGGGGCCGAATATACGATACCATGGGACTCACTCAAGAGCTTAATACACATCATGATGGGCCTCTCACATAGGCCTAATATACATCACAACGGGCTCCATCGCCTGGCCCTCAAATGCATCACAATGGGCCTCATCATATAAGGCTCATATATATCACATTGGGCCTTAAACACGGGCTGAATATACATCACAACGGGCCTCAAATACGGGCCGCATATACATCACATTGGGCCTCAAACACCGGCCAAATGCACATCACAGTGGGCCTCAAATATGCGCTACATATGCATCTCATTGGGCCTCGACAATTGGAATCGGCCTCAACAATCGGAATCGGTATCGACAATTGGAATTGGCCTCGAGAATCAGAATCGGAGTCGGCCTTGATAATCGGCCTCGACAATCAGAATCGAAATCAGAATTGGCCTCAACAATCGGGATCGAAATTGACAATCGAAATCGGCCTTGACAATTGAAATCGAAACCAGCCTCAATAATCAGCCTTGACAATCAGAATTGGAATCATCCTCAACGATCGGCCTTGACAATCAGAATCGGCCTTGATAATCAGCCTCGACAATAAGAATTGGAATCGGCCTAAATAATCGGCCTCGACAATCGGAATTAGAATCGACAATCGGAATCGGCCTCAACAATCGGAATCAGAATCGGCCCCAACAATTGGCCTCGACAATCGAAATCAGAATCGGCCTCAATGATTGACCTCGATAATCGGCCTCAACAATCGGAATTGGAATCGGCCTCAATAATCGAAATCGAAATTGCCCTTAATAATCAGCCTCGACAATCAGAATCAGAATTAGCCTCAATAATCTGCTTCGATAATCAGAATCAGCCTCGACAATCAGAATTGGAATTGGCTTAAACAATCGACCTCGACAATTGGAACCGACCTCGACAATCGAAATTGGTATCGACAATCGGAATCAGCCTCAATAATCAGCCCCGACAATCGGAATCAGCGTCGATAATCGGCCTCCACAATCAGAATTGGCAAGAATGGGCCTAATAAGGCCTAAGGGAAAGCCACAATGTGGACATCCAACCATCATTGCCCATCAATGTGGACATTTAACCAACATCGCTCTCAAGGAGAGGTCCACATAGAGCTAACGTACAGTAGCCACATGAGATGATCAATGACCACAAATACATCACAGCGGGCCTTGGGCCTTATGCGAGGGTCTCACACATCAAGTGGGCTACATCACATGGGCCTTATACATCATATTGGGCCTTGGCACTTGGGCCATAAACACATCACATCAGGCCTTGCCCATGGACCTTGAATACACCACAATGGGCCACAACCCTTGGGCTTTAGATACACAATAGGTGGGCCCTACACATGGGCTTTATACATATCAAGTGGTCTATATCACATCAGGCCTCATCAAATAGGTCTTGAATATGTCACAATGGGTCGTACCAATGGGCCTCATATACATCAAGTTAGGCCTTATCATATGGGCCGCAATAATGGGCCAAATATGCATTACATGGGGCCACAACATGTGGGCCCAGCACATGGGCCTCAAATATATAACAGGTGGGCCTCATCACATGAGCCTCAAATATATCACATGGGCCTCAAACATGGGCCGCATAAGCATCACATTGGGCCTCACTCATGGCCACATAAACATCACATCAGGCCTCACACAAAGGCCCAATGTACATCATAATGGGCCTCATAGCACATGGGCTTTTGTACAGCTAACAGGTGGCCCTGCACCTGCCAAATGGGCCCTACCAGATGAATATGGACAGCATGGATGTAAATTGCACAGCAGGTAGGCCACTTTGGACGGTCAGCCCAACTGCATGCTGGACCTGATGGGTGCACAGACAGATGGGCGGCCTGGATAGAATACGTACAGCATGGAGGGATGCAATTACATAGCAGGTGGGGCCCCCACCATCCCATGTCTAAATGAACGGCGTGGGATATAAAACACATACATCTTAGTAGGGCACACCATCCAAACAGCTGGACGGTGAGGGATACGTACATACAGCAAGGTGGCCCACCGTCTAGTTGAATGGATGGTGCAAATATAATAAATACATCATGGTGGGTCCCGTAGCACCATGCAAGCATGATCTAGCACCTATGTGACCCCCAAACAGATTCAATGGTAGACGATCACTCCTCCACTGATCAGTGGAGTGTGGTCCACCTGATAGATGGAATGGATCAACATACCTCCTGATCAAACCCATAGAACTTAGTGACGTCAGCCAGCAATGGGACCCACCGTCCTAACATTAGACAGTGCGGATAAGATACATAAATTACGGTGGGTACCACCATCCCTGATGGATGGCTGGATACAACACATTGTTAAGGTGGAGCCACGTGGTGGCCCACTGAAATGGCCTAGCTATACGTCCTAGAGAGGGGGGGAATAGGCTGATTCCAAAATAAAACTTTAACAGCGGAATAAACGAATATGATAACCAAATAAAATAAATCAATTCACAATGCTGAAATAAAAGCAACCTCAATAAATAAGAATTGAGAGGTTGATACGAATTCACTTATAAGGACAACCTTACACCATAAAAACCAAGGGTTAATGGCAGGACAACCTTATTTCTAGAACGTCCTTTCTATCAAAAACTCAAATCGGAGAGGAAAAAATAAATAGCAAGGAATTGAAATAAATTGCAGGAAATTGAATCTAAATTATTACAACATTCCCACTGTGCTTGAAATGTAAATTTTACAACATTCACATCCACACATACATTCCACAAATCTGAATGATAAAAGATATAAAACTTAAGCAAGCATTCAAACCACAAGACAGAGAATTATAGTGGTTCGCTTGTGTGTACACCAACTGTTCAACAACAGCCACACAGAAAGCTACTCCACTCCTAATATCCTCACACAGGGGATATTAGCGTTCACTAACAAAATAGGTTTCATAGGTTCACCTAAAACCTTCATAATTGTGTCTTTTTAACTTGAGCTTACACAATCTAAAAACGCACACTGTCTGAGTTTTCTAGCTCTCCTCAGATAACCACACAATGAGATTTTTTTGGCGAATCTCAAACAAAAACCAAAAGAATAGAAATTTTACATAAACGTAAAATACCTGGATTTCTCCTTTTTGTAGTAGCCCGGTAAAACCAATCGGAGTAGATGTTCGAATCAACATTCAATGTCCAATACTCACTTTACAATGGTTCTAAGTTCAAATTGATTTTAAATTAAATCAAATGGGCTTAGCTCTATTTGATTTTGATTCCAAGAAGAAGGAATACAGTAATTTCTCTTTTCATATAAGATTGGAATATAAGAATGAAATTAAATAAGAAAAGCTAACAAAAAGAATATGAAATATTCACAGCTAAGCTTAAAATGAACAAACTTATCTCAGTGGAGGCTTGAATTTCCTTGAAATTAATCGATGAAAAACTCTGAAATTCGTGTTTAATTTATAGATGAAAAAATCACGTCTACGACTAGTCTTAAGAACCCTTCGACTGGTCGTAACTTTAACGACATTTTGAATTATTAAGCGTGATCTTTGAAAACCGTTCTACGACTGGTCTTAGGGAGTCTACGACTGGTCGTTGACCACCTACGACCGGTCGTAGCTAACCCAGGACTGGTCGTAAACAACCAGGCTTGGTTGCTGGAGTTTGAGTCGTAGTTCTAAGATTGGTCGAAGGTCGAATCGTGACCTCCCTACGACTGGTCGAACAAACTCCAGGACTAGTTGTAGAGTAATCAAAAAATTCTGAAAATCTTCAACAACTTAGGACTGGTCGTGGAATTTCTTGGACTGGTCGAACCAGTGCTACGACTAGTTGAACAAGGTCCAGGACTAGTCTTAGAATAGACCAATTCATATAAATAGATTCATTTTGAATTATGTATACAAAATGACCTACCCTAAGGTCAATCTAAGGTCTATCATACCTGGATCATAAAGTATGAACATTGAACTTTATTCTTTTCAGCTAATGGTTGACCTTTGAACCTTATGAAGCTTGAGATCTCTACTTGATGTAGCTTGATCTTGAGATCTTCTATAGCTTGAAATTAAACTTCATCTTGAGTTGTACTTGAGTCTTGAAATGTACTTGAGTTTTGAAATGTACTCTTCTTATCGATGTAGCTCTGAACATAGATGCTTAAAGTACATGACTTTTCATTTCTTGAAGCAGAGCACTGTACATGTCTGAAACCAATGTGATGTAGTGTTTTGATCATATACATAACAACATACAAACACAAGACACTGATAGAGGTTTTGGCACAACAAAATTTGACCCCTTTGTCAAATTTGTGACAAAACACACTCATATAAAAATAAAAGAAGCACCACATGCATAATAAAGAATCATGCACCAGTTGTCATAAACTAGCAAGCACACAACCATTCATCGATACTTACTCCCCCTGAGTAGCAGCACACATATGAAAAAAATATAATGATTGCTACACATATTATAGTACTACTCATATCCATAAGCAAGCAGACTTATAGTACTACTCATATCCACAAGCAATCAAACCAAAAGCTTCCAAAAGAGCTTCTAAAAGCCTTCTCCCCCTTTTTGTCACAAAAAATGACAAAGGAAGAAATAATGTAAAGGATTAAAAGATGGGGTAATAGATGGATTTAATCGACAATATATAAGCAAGTAAAAGTTCACAATCCATTTACCAGTTTAAGTAAAAAGTCAGCAAACCAACTAAAGTGCACAATCCTACATAAGTATGAAAGTTAATATAGACCAAGAATTAAAATCATTCAATCAGATCCTGAAGATGGAGCAGAAATGGTAGGATCAAGTTTATGCATCCCTTTGTTCAAGCGCCTAAGATACTTGCGCATATATTTAAACTAAAGATCATGGGCAACATTCATATTCTCTACCTTCTACTCCAAAGCACGAAGACAAGCATCAAACTCAGATGGCTCATAGTCAGGATCATTTCTAGATTCTGAATCAAGTTCATCGATAATATCATTCATATCAACATCATCAGGAAGATTGCCAGCATCTTCTGCTTCATTCCTAGCTTTAATACCACTACCACCCACATCCACTTGGTCAGGAGCCAATCCCAATTTCATCTTGTTAATATTTGAATTGTTAAAAATAAGATGATGAATAGGGGCGTCTACAATAGGCATAGTCACGAGCATGTGAGTAGCTAAAACAATCATAAGATAGACAAATGGAAGATCACTATGACCAAGATGGATTCGAAACTGAATGATGGAATGACAAATTAAAGAAGGTAGACAGATCTTTACACCAGTAATGACTCAATACAAAACATGAACCATAAAGGTAGTTAGTTTTATTTTGTTGCTAGACCGTGGATACAGATTTGAGATAAAGATTCTATGAAGAACCTTGTATCTGGGTAACAAATACCTTAAGGGGAGCGCATTTCCTTTATGGGTCCATTGCACTTCCACATTGCATAAATCTCTGGTGAGCATCTGTTTTTTTGATTCAAAGGGTTTTTCAGATAATGTATGAATGAGAATACCCTCATCATTAATAGGGATTTCCATGAGACCAGCTATTAAATGTCGATCTACTTCAAATAGACCTTCTCTAGTATCAATTTTAAACGTTAAATTCTCATATGAAAAATCAGAGATGCATGCTAACATGGATTAAGCAATAGACTGGTATGCAGGCCCACTCCAATGTAAGATGTTATCCCAACCTACAGATTGGAGTAGAGGTTGGATACCAAAGTGAGAAATGTAGTTAGGATCAACTGGACGTTCAACGATGACATTGCGCATACGCAATCCCGTACATCGGATGGATCATTTTCAGGAGACCGAAGATGGCGTTGTGTGATAGGAGTTGATATAGAAGAAGATGGACCATGGGAAGATTTCTTTCTCCCTTTGGGATCCATTTGACCAGATAATAGAAAACAACTACATACAAAAAATATAAAATAAGTTTTGATAGATCAGATTTTTAAAAAGAAGAACCCCAATCTTGCACTGAAAGACCAAATAAAGTGCACAAAAGTGAAAAATGAGATACAATAAACAATATTCTACAAGGAAATTGCAAAAGAACTACTAACCTTGAATGAAAATGATGGTGGGTTCGACTGGTCAGGCTTAGGCTCGTTGGAGAGTGAAATGAAAATGAAGAAGAAGAAGCTTTTTCCCAATTTAAAGTGATTTCACGAGTTCCACAACTGGTCGTGGATATACACAACCTGTCGTACTAAGACTAGTCATGTATACTCACGACTGGTCGAGTACCGGCCAAAAATTGCATTTTACAACTAATTTTATAATTCAACCAAAAAGATAAATAAAAATATATATAATATGATACAATAATGCAAGAATATTCAATTTAAATTGCACATACCAAGATCAAACTTTAATTTATTAAACCTACTTTTATCAAGAGCTTTAGTGAAAATATCCACAAGTTGAGTCTCGGTAGGATTATATTCCAAAGATATTATTTTTTTCTTCCACTAATTCACGAATGTAATGATACCTAATGTCAATGTGCTTAGTACGTGAATGCTGGATTAGGTTTTTAGAAATATTTATTGCACTGAAATTATCGCAATATAAAATCATTGAGTCCTATGTAATTCCATAATCGCTTAACATACGTTTCATCCAAAGAAGCTGAGTACATGCATTTCCAGCTACAATGTATTTAGCCTCAGCAGTTGAGAGCGATATAGAACTTTGCTTCTTGCTAAACCAAGAAACCAAGGAATTTCCAATATAAAAACAACCAATACTGGTTGATTTTCTATCATCAATATTACCAGCCCAATCAGAATCTGAATACCTAGCCAACTGGACACTAGTATCATATGGATACCAAAGACCCAAATGCACAGAACTTGCAACATATATAATAATCCTCTTAACAGCAGTTAAATGAGATTCTTTAGGATTAGACTGATATCTAGCACAAATACCAACACTGAAAGCTATATCAGGTCTACTAGTAGTTAAATAAAGTAAACTGTCAATCATGCAACGATACAATTTAGGATCTACATCTTTACTTGTAGAGTCTTTTGAGAGTCTTAAAGATGTACTCATGGGAGTATCAAAATTCTTACCATTCTCAAATCCGAACCTTTTAATCAAGTTCAAAGCATACTTGGTTTGAGAAATAAAAATTCCATCAAGTTGTTGTTTTACTTGCAACCCTAGGAAATAATGTAATTCCCCAACCATGCTCATCTTGAACTTAGATTTCATTAAATCTGCAAACTCAATAGTCATGTTAGTATAAGTTGATCCATAAATATTATCATCAACATAGATCTGAACCATTAAAACATCATTATTGTTTTTCTTAACAAAAAGCGTCTTATCGACACTGCCCATTTGAAAATTATGACTGAGTAAAAACTTAGTCAATTTCTCATACCATGCTCTGGGAGCTTGTTTTAGACCATAGAGAGCCTTTTTAAGACGGTAAACATGATCAGTAAACTTAGGGTCTTCAAACCCTGTAGGTTGTTCAACATATACCTCTTCATGTAAATCGCCATTCAAAAAAGCATTCTTTACATCCATTTGAAAAATCTTAAATTTTCTATAGCATGCAATGGATATAAAAAGTCTGATTGATTCAAGGCGAGCAACTGGGGTAAAAGTTTTATCGTAATCAATGCCTTCTATTTGAGTGTACCCTTGTACAACTAGTCTTGCCTTGTTTCGAATTATATTTTCAAGTTCATCAGACTTATTTTTGAAAATCCATTTTGTTCCGATAATGTGTTTATCTTTAGGTCTAGGAACGAGATACCAGACATCATTATGAACAAATTGATTAAGTTCTTCCTGCATGGTAACTATCCAGTTTTCATCAGAAAGAGCTTCTTTTACGTTCACCGGTTCTATCTGGGAAGTAAAGCACACGTAATTACATATGTCTTCTAATTATCTATGAGTGCACACACCAGTGAGAGGGTTTCTAAGAATTTGAGCAGTTGGAAGATCTTTAATAGTCCTTAATTTAGAATTAACATGATTTGATGAAGTATCTGGTTTGTCAATTAAAAGAACTTGATCATTATCTGAACTTAGGGCAAGTGTATTAAATTGATCATCAATGACCACATTAATGGACTCTTGAATCACACCAGTCCTGTTGTTCAATACACGATATGCACAACTGTTTAAAGAGTATCCTAAAAAGATTCCTTTATCACTCTTAGTGTCAAACTTTCCCAAATTTTTACGGTCACGTAAAATATAGCACTTGCTGCCAAAAACTCAAAAGTATTTGACAGTAGGCTTCTTATCAAACCAAAGTTCGTAAGGTATTTTATTATTAGATTTACAAGTATAAACCCGGTTAATAATATAACAGGCGGTATTCACTGTTCAGCCCAAAGATTTCTAGGGAGCTTCATACTATTTAACATTACGTTTTCCATTTCTTGAAGCACTCTATTTTTCCTCTCCACAATTCCATTTTGTTGTGGTGTTTTGGGTGCAGAGAATTCATGCGATATTCCCTGATCGCTACAGCACTTTTTGAAATTGCTATTCTCAAACTCAGATCCATGATCACTACGGATCTTACAGACTTAAGAACTTCTTTCATTCTAGTTCCGTTTGATGATCTTTTTCACTTCATTAAGGGTTTCTGATTTGTCCCTTAAAAACGTAACCCAAGTGAATTTGAAAAAATCATCCACAATTACTAGGATGTATTTTTTGCTACCTCGACTCTCCGTCCTTGTAGGTCCTATATGATCCATGTGGAGTAGCTCGAGTGGTCTTAATGTGGCATTGGAGTTCACTTTTTTGTGAGAGCTCCTTGTTTGCTTACTATACTGGCATTCACCACATAATTTGTCTACTTTTTGTAATTTAGGTAGACCTCTTATTAGTTCTCCTTTACTCAATCTGTATAAATTTCGGTAGTGTACATGTCTAAGGCATTTATGCCATAATTCTATCTCATCGGTATAGACCATGTAACACTGTTGATTAGATGAGCTACCATCACTTATAATATAGCAGTTTTCAGAAGTTCTGCGACTAGTTAATATTACAGAACCCATTTTGTTTATGAGTTCACAACCTTGATTGGAAATTTTCACACTATGGTTGTTATCGCATATTTAGGATATGCTTAATAGGTTGTGTTTTAGCCCCTCAACATATAAAACATTCTTAAATAAGGGGAGGTTATAGAGTTGAACCGTACCTTGGCCAATAATTTTGCAGTTGCTACCATCACCAAATGTGACTGATTCATCAGTCATATCTTTAAGATTGGTGAATAAAGCCTTGTCGCCTGTCATATGCCTGGAGCATCCACTATCTAAGTACCACTTTGAATGACTTGTAGCTTTGAAAGCAGTGTGGCCAACCAAGTAGGTAACCTTAGGAACCCATTTCAGAACTATTTTGGGTTTAGGAGTATAGTTGGTCTTCGTCTGTCTATTGTTATAAGAATGACCTACTGAGTTAGATTTTAAGAGCTCCTTGAGTAAATCAACTATTTTTTTAACTACTGGGTTTCTGTTCTGACTTTTGAAGTTGACATAGCTGCTTTTAGGTTTTTGAAAAGCATTTGTATTTTTAGAAAAACCTTGACTAGTATTTTTCCCTTTTGAGTTAGAGGACTCTCCTTTCATAAACTTAGGAGGAGTATACTTTTGTTTAGGAGGAACATTTTTATTGTAGCCCAACCCAAATCTGTCGCCACATTTTCTAGATCCGGATAAAAGTTTTTCTAACTTTAGATCTCCTTGGGCATACCTCCATGTATCCTTTAAACTCAAAAGAGAAGATACTTCATTATTAAGTTTCTCATTTTCAGATTTCAGATTTTCAATCAGGGAGGTTTTGAATTCTAAATCGCATTTTGATTTTTCAAAACAATCTGAAATTTGGGACTTTTCTAAAACAAGAGATTCAAAACATTCTTTGAGTTTAAAAAACTTTTCTTTTTAAAGTTTAAGTTTGACAGCAATTTTATAACTTTCCTTGTTTAAGGCATTGCAAGCGTCTTAAAGATCATTTTTATTTTCATAATCACTATTCAGATTTTCTTCGCTAGTTGAATCATCATGATATGAAAAAGTGAATTTGGCTAGAGTCATAAGGGCTTTAACTTCACTGCCCGACTCGGTTTCAGAATCTTCTGATTCAAAAGAAGCTTCAGAATCAAACGATTCATCCCAAGTAGCCAACATACCCTTCTTTTGGGGTTTGTCCTTTTTAGGACATTTGTTTGCTAAATGCCCATATTCTTGGCAGTTGTAACATTGACTATCTTTCAAAGACTTCCAAGTTTTAGATTTAGGATTTGATCTTTTCTTATCATTTGAATTTTGAAAATTAACCCTCTTTTTACTCTTGAAAATCTTGTAAAAATTTTTCGCTAAAAGAGCCATATCATCTTCAGAATCAGAGTTTTCTTTAAAAGATTTAAGAGTGATAGATTTACCTTTAGGATCTTTAAAGTTTAACTCATAGGTTTGTAAAGAACCCACTAGTTCTTCTACCCTAATATCATCCATATCACGAAGTTCCTGGATCGCTGTTACCTTAGAGTTGAACCGTTCAGGAAGTGAGCATAGTATCTTTACACACACTTTATGGGATTTTATCTTCAAGACCACATTGAGTTTACAATGTCATTTAATCTTGTGTAAAAGTCCATAAACATTTCATTTTCCTCCATATGAATTTCCTCAAATTTGGTTGTAAGGAGTTGGACCTTAGATTTCTTGACAATTGATGTACCCTCGTGTGTCATTTCTAAAATGTCCTAAGCTTGCTTTGCAGTATCATAGGATATAATTCTTTTGAACTCATCCGGTGATAATGCGCAAGTGATTACATTTAGTGCTTTTGCATTGGCACTACTCTCATTTTTCTAAAGAGTGGTCCATGAGAAATACGGTGTTACTCTCATTGATTTTAAACCATCGATACCAATCACTTCAGTGGTAGGTGGGTTCCATTCAGTCACTGTGGCTTGCCACACACTCTCATCCATTGATTTGAGGAAGATCCTCATCCTGGCTTTCCAATATGCATAGTTGGAGCCATCAAAGGGTGGAGGCCTAGTGACTGATAGGCTATCAAAATTTGACATCTTTTAAATAGCTTAGATCGTTAGCTCAAAAAATAAATCTAAATAAAAAGCAATAAGAGCGAGCAATTAAGCTCTGATACCACTTGGAATGACCTAGCTATACATCCTAGAATGAGGGGGGGGGGGGGGGGGTGAATAGGACGATGCCAAAATAAAACTTTAACAGCGGAATAAACGAATATGATAACCAAATAAAATAAATCAATTCACAATGCTGAAATAAAAGCAACCTCAATAAACAAGAATTAAGAGGTTGATATGAATTCAGTTCCCATGACAACTTTACACCATAAAAACCAAGGGTTTATAGCAGGACAGCCTTATTTCTAGAACGTCCTTTATATCAAAAAATCAAACCGGAGAGGAAAAAATAAATAGCAAGGAATTGAAATAAATTGCAGGAAATTGAATCTAAATTATTACAACATTCCCACTGTGCTTGAAATGTAAATTTTACAACATTCACATCCACACATACATTCCACAAATCTGAATGATAAAAGATATAAAACTTAAGCAAGCATTCAAACCACAAGACAAAGAATTATGGTGGTTCGCCTGTGTATACACCAACTGTTTAACAACAGCCACACAGAATGCTACTCCACTCCTAATATCCTCACACAGGGGATATTAGCGTTCACTAACAAAATCGATTTCACAAGTTCACCTAAAACCTTCATAATTGTGTCTTTTTAACTTGGGCTTACACAATCCAAAAACCCACACTGTCTAAGTTTTCTAGCTCTCCTCAGATAACCACATAATGAGATTTTTCTAGCGAATCTCGAACAAAAACCAAAAGAATAGAAATTTTACATAAACGTAAAATACCTAGATTTCTCCTTTTTGTAGTAGCCCGGTAGAACCGATCGGAGTAGATGTTCGAATCAACATTCAATGTCCAATACTCAGTTTACAATGGTTCTAAGTTCTAATTGATTTTAAATTAAATTAAATGGGCTTTGCTCTATTTGATTTTGATTCCAAGAAGAAGGAATACAGCAATTCCTCTTTTCATATAAGATTGGAATATAGGAATAAAATCAAATAAGAAAAGATAACAAAAAGAATATTAAATATGCACACCGTACCTTATAATGAACAAACTTATCTCAGAGTGGAGGCATGAATTTTCTTGAAATTAATCAATGAAAAACTCTGAAATTCATGTTTAATTTATAGATGAAAAAATCAAGTCTACGACTGGTCTTAAGAACCCTTCGATTGGTCGTTGCTACAACGACATTTTGAATTATTAAGTGCGATCTTTGAAAACTGTTCTACGACTGGTCTTAGGGAACTACGACTGGTCGTGGACCACCTACGACAGGTCGTAGCTGACACAGGACTGGTCGTAGACAACCAGGCTTGGTTGCTGGAGTTTAAGTCATAGTTCTAGGACTGGTCGAAGGTTGAGTCGTGACCTCCCTATGACCGATCGAACAAACTCCAGGACTAGTCGTAGAGTAACCAAAAAATTTCAAAAATCTTCAACAACTTAAGACTGGTCATGGAATTTCTTAGACTAGTCGGTCCAGGACTAGTCGAACAAGGTCCAGGACTAGTCTTAAAACAGACCAATTCATATAAATAGATTCATTTTGAATTATGTATATAAAATAACCTACCCTAAGGTCAATCTAAGGTCTATCATACCTGGATCATTAAGTATGAACATTGAACTTCATTCTTTTCAGATAATGGTTGACCTTTGAACCTTATAAAGCTTGAGATCGCTACTTGATGTAGCTTGATCTTGAGATCTTCTAAAGCTTGAAATTAAACTTCATCTTGAGTTGTACTTGAGTCTTGAAATGTACTTGAGTTTTGAAATGTTCTCTTCTTATCGATGTAGCTCTGAACATAGATGCTTAAAGTACATGACCTTTCATTTCTTGAAGCAGAGCACCGTATATGTCTTGAACCATTGTGATGTAGTGTCTTGGTCATATACATAACAACATACAAACACAAGACATAGATAGAGGTTTCAACACAACAAAATTTGACAATCAAAGGAGCATGAGACTATAACACTTACACCCACCAGCTGGGAGACCCAGCTGTAACAGTAGCTGGTATATCATGTGGGTCCCATAGTCCTTTGCTGGACGGTGGACATTAGGGATCCAACACACATGCCAGGGCCATGCAACCCACAACACCATCCATCCATATCCACCACAAATGGACGGTTGGATGAAATGCATGCATTATGGGGTCCATGTCCAGATGAATGAAAATGGTGGACGGCTAAGATAAAATGCATATATCATGGTGTGGTCCCCACACATGTGGTAGGAGGGTTTGGATGCAACAATACCTCAGGTGCGTCAGCACCTTCCCACTGTCCAAGGGCTAGACGGTGAGGATACAATACAAACATCAAGTGGCCCCACCATCCTTTGCTGGATGGTCTGGGTGCAATACACATATCATGTGGGTCCACATGGGTGTGGCCCACCCACTATATATATATATATATATATATATATATATATATATATATATATATATATATATATCTATATTTTAGCTGAGCGTCCAGCGTCCAGGGATGGATGGACGGCGTGGATTAAACACACATATATAACATAGTGGATCACACCGTCCCACACAGTGGATGGTGTGGATGAAAGCATACATCATGGTGGGTGCCAAACAACAACTATGTTGCTGGTGGGGGTCCACATAGGTGGAAGGTTGGGATATAACACATATCTCATGTGGACCCCACGCTTGCTGACGCAATTCAGTAGCTACATGGATGCATGGGTCTCATCGTCCCACACAGTGGACGGTGTGGATGAACATCAAGGTGGGCCACAAAATGGGAAAGAGAGAGAGAGAGAGAGACGGATGGAGGTGGGGCCTCACCACTATGGGCCCCTTTATACAATGCATACATCAAGATGGGTCCCACCATATATGGGCCCTCAAATCATAAAATCGATGGTAAATCACCCACCTTTGATCTTCTTAGACTCCTCCTTCCATCGAAGCAATCTAGAGCTCCAAAGGGTGGATTTTAACGGTTGAGATCGGCTTTGAAGGGTTGGATTGAGTGGTAGGGATGGGCCACACAAATCTCTCTCATGGAGCTTGCTTAGATGTGGGTTGCTAAGAAAAATGAGAGAGAGATGAGAGAGAGAGGTGAGGTGAGTGATGGAGTGATGGGGAGAGGGATGGGTGAAGTGATGGGAAGTTGACTTTTGGGGATGGGTAGTTGTACTTGGGGATGGGTGTGAGTGATGGGAGTGATGTGGTGTGTACTTGACATTTGATTTGATGGATTTTCTTGGGATTGCAACACGCGGTGTTTTTCTTGAACTGAACGCGGGCCCACATCTCATAACCCGGGTATCGCCTCGGCGCGCGAGATGCGGCGTCGGAACCGCGGCGACGGCGCGGTGATTAGGGTACAATTCTCATGTTGAGCCAATTCTAGAATACTGGATATGACTCGGAGTCACGCACAAACCCCGATAACAGATCGCGGGTCGTCAGAATTCAACTAGGAGGACTGGGGAAGCTTATAGAATAGTACAATCTAGGATACGATTCTTACACAATAGACCAGTCGAGGGGGAAAAGGCTGATATAATTTCTCTCTTGCCTTCTTCGTTGGATGTTCACGAGATCAATACTGTTCACAACCCCAAGTGTAGGGTCACGATATAGTAATAACTTGGTGAGACCAAGGTTGAATCCATAGGGAATGAGGAACACAGTTTAAAACTAATCTAAATATAACTTGGTTGTATCAGTTTTTAATCTAGTGATGAAGAAAAAGGTTTTGAAATAAATAAAGATAAAAAGATTAAGGATCTAGGAATCCACCTATAACAATCTCAATATTCCATCTACTTGATTCAACGATAACTCGATTGGATTCAAAGTCCTATCTTATCCAATCGGATGATGGAGCGGTTAAAACAGAGTCTGAACTTTCATTGGATTAGTTCCCAAATATCCATCTAATTGCAATGATGACAGGGAATTCAATCATCCACCATGACCAGGAGATGATGGTGAACAATGACTTATACACATCAAACAATTTAAAATAAGTAAGAAGATATTCAAAGTTCTCATAGCATCTACTGTAATTGAAGTCACAATAAACCATAGAAAATCGAAAATATTCCTTAAATCAAACGAGAAATCAATGAAGTTCAACATAAACTTGAATCAAAGTAAGATAAATATCAAGATAAACTGTAGGTTTCATCCCTTAGCCTTAGCTAAGAGATTAGCCTGACAAGACTAACATCCTAAAAGAAAAACAAAAAGATCAACTATAACCATGAAGAAATCGAAATAGAAGAACGTTGTTGATGCTCCACCTAGGCCTTCTCTCCCTTTGCAAACCCTAGAAGATGATTTGGAATAGCTTAGGGACTCCTTTAAATAGTTTTGCAACCTAAACTTTCGCATCGCCTCGAAAAAATTCACAAACCACCTCAAATTTATGCACTCTACATAACACCTTCGATGGGATCGAACAGCCTTCGATGTCATCGAAGGTGAAATCCCAAATTGAATCAAATTCAAAAATTATGCCTTCTCACACTGCGTAAATACTTTCATCATCGACCAACCTTCAATGTCATCGAAGGTGTCTTCGATGAATAGAAAAAGTGTCCAGAGAGTTCTTCGATGAATCGAAAAAGTGTCTAGAGAGTTCTAGCGAGTTGCTTCAGAAATTTTCAGAAATCTCGATGCCATCGAATGCACTTCAATGTCATCGAGCAGGTTGTCGATGAATTGAACAATTCTTCGATGAATCGAGGAATGCACCAAAATAGTCCAGCAACTAAACTCCAGTTTCCATGAAATTCTTATTGTAATCGAATGGTCGTTGATGTCATCGAACACTTACTTTGATGGCATTGAAGGGTGTTCGATGTCATCGACAGATGAGTTCAACAGCTTCTTCTTTATGTACTTTGAAAACTTGATTTATGTCCTTCTCCACTTGGTTTCCTTAAATCTTTGGCATGTGGATTCTTCATTAATGACTCCCAAATCACCAATTCTTCATTCTCATCACTTGAGCTCTAAATTCATCCTTTTATGCGCATATTCATTATAAGCTTCCAAATTATCTCGCATGACAAAAATGTATATAATTAAATCAAATCATCAATTAACTGCCAGGAAAACTAATTTAATTGAAGAGTTAAATATGCACTATTTAAGTCTCAATAGATACTTCAGCTCCCATCATCCCTTCTTTTATCAACGATTTCATCTCCCTTCTCAAGAATGCCGTTGCTAGAGAAACATGCACAACAACATCTCCTCTTCAACACGATAGTGTCTAGAGTCTTCAAATTGAATTGCACAGCCTCCTTCAGAAAGGAATAGCTGAAACCTTTGATAATGAACTAATAACCAAGATTGGCTAGTTAGATGATATGACATGTGTGCTATCTTACTCTGACCAATGTCAAATGGCCAAATTGTCGCCTCCCCTAGAGCTTTAGGAAAAATTAGACATGTATTATCGAGCTAAAACAACCGTTGTCGATCTTAAGATAAAAAGACAAGCGATCGATTTCGAGAAAGCTAGAGTATACGAAATTACTCAAGAGATCTATTGAGTGTCAAATATTGTATATTTCCCCCCATTTATATCTTAGTTTTACAGACATGATAAGGCTTAATGGTATATTGTATACATGTGTTGTGTTCTAAGGTGAGTTTAAGAGCTTGGATTGAAAAGAATGTTAAAAGCATGTATTTAAGGCTCAAGAATTGCCAAGACAAAGAATGGATCTTTGGAGACCAAGATTGAAGATTTCAAGACCCTAAGATCTAAGGAAACCAAGTGGAGAAGGAAGGAAGTTCGCAGTACAAAGTGCAGAAATTCATAACATCTAAATTATTTGTGTCATCGAACACCTGTCGATGACATCGAAGCCACTGTTCGATGACATTGACCACATCTTGATGACAACGAAGAATTACATGAAAATCAAGTTTCATTGCTGGACAAAATTAGATGCATTTCTGGATGGATCGAAGACTTGTTCAGTGACTCGAAGACCTGCTCGATGACATCGATCTTTTTGTAGATTTTTGGAGAAACTCGTTGAACTGTTCTAGACACATTCTCGATGAATCAAACACCATTTGATGACATCAAAGGTCTGCTCGACGACATTGAAGGAAGGTTCAATGACATAACAACTTACACAGTGTGAAAGGAGTTACGTAGTGCGTAAAGGCACGACTTCTAGAATTCAATTTACGTCGATGACATTGAAGGTGTTACATAGAACTTACATGGACTGCATAAATTGAGGCGGTTTTGAGAAACTGACCGGACAAGGCTATAAATATGGGTTTCCTACGGACTCTTTAGGATATCTAGGGTTTTAAGGAGCAGAGCCCAAGGGTGGAGGAGCCTCTTAAGAGTTTTTCTTCTTTTCTAGTTTATTTTTAATGCTTTCTTTTAGGGTTTTGATTCCAATCATGTGTGTAGGCTAAATCCTTTAAGTAGGGCTAAAGGGTGAAGCTTCTAGCATGTTGGGATGTGTTTCTTACTTTGATTCTTGTTCTTATTGAACCTCATTGGCTACTAGTTATTTATTAAGGAATATTTTTCAATTTTTAATGATTTTTCGTGACTCAAATTACAATAGATCTGCAATAGCTTTGAATATTTTCTTTTCCTATTTTGAGATTATGAGATTGTGCATCTTATTGTTCACCATCGTCTCTTAGGCATAGTAGGGTGATGAAATCCCTTCCAATCATCATAATCTTCTCTCTTATGCATGGCTGGAGCTATAAGAAGTTTAGAGATTTGATTATCTCATCTTCTAATTGGATAGGATAGGACTCGAATTCCAATTGTGATTCTTCAATCAAGTAAGGAAACTTCCTAATTGCTACAAGTGGATCCTTGGCACCCTAGTTCTCACCTTTAATTGATAGTCTAATCAATTTATTCACAATTACTCCTTTATTTCTATATTTCTAATTTATATCTTTCTCTAGCTCTACTTCTAGTTACTTTTAGAAGACACACAAGATTAGTCCATATGGATTCGACCTCAGTCTCACCGAGATTATTACTACATTGCGACCCTACACTTGGGGTTGTGAACATGTTTTTAGCACCGTTACTGGGGATTGACGGCTGTGTTTTTCTAAATTTAATTAGTATACAAATTAGGTTAAGATTACGGTTTATTTTCTGTTTCGTTTTTGGGTTAGGAATTTTTATGACTTATTTTTAGAAACTAATTTATTTTTCTATTTTGCAGGATCCTAACATAAAAATCTCCAATCCGGTAACCTCTTTCTAATTCTTTCTCTTTCTTTTCTAGATTTTTTATTTGCTTTAGTTTTCTTTCTCTCTTAGGTTTACTTTAGGTTTAGTTTCTGAACTTGAGGGCTGAGAGTGTTACATGCCCAGGTGGGTCCGTGATAACACTCAATGCCTCTTGAGTGAAGGAGGATTAGTCGAAGGGTTGCCTATCTGTCATAGGATTAGACACCACTTGAGATCCTCAGAGTTAGTTGAGCTGATGGCTATGAATCAACCTCCAAGGCAACCTCAACCTCCAGTTAAGGAAGCTCAGGATGAGAATGAGGTGCATCAAACACCCCTGCCTCGTACTCTACAAGATTATTTATAACCGGTGGAGCTGAGCACACCATCATGCATGCTTTTTCCAGGAAATATGGATATCAAGCCAGGGGTACCTTGAATCCGAAAGTCCATATTTACACCTGAAAGAGTTTGATGAGATCATAACCATGTTACACTTTCCCAATGTGTCTGAGAACACAATCAAGCTGAAATTCTTTCCTTTCTCTTTAAAAGAAAAGGCTAAGACATGGTTGCACTCACTATGTCCATGATCTATTCGTAGATGGAATGACATGACAAGGGAGTTCATAAAGAAATTCTTCCCGTAACTTAAAACGAACCCCATTAGTAAGTCAATCATGAACTTCGCCCAAAAGGAAGACGAAACATTCTTCCAATGTTGCGAGCGGTTTAAGGACCTTATCAGTTTATACCCATAACATAGATTTGAAACGTGGCGCATAACAAGTTTCTTCTATGATGGGCTGTCATCTTTCATGCGCCAATTATTCAAAACAATGTGCAATGGGGAATTCATGAACAAATATGTCGATGATGTGTGGGACTATTTTGACAGACTTACTGAAAATGCACAACTATGGGACATCCCCCCAAAACCCCACACCACTCCTAAGCCCATTCAAACAAAGGAGAAGGGTTGAATGTATGTTCTGAATGAGGAAGATGAAATAAGTGCCAAAGTGGCTAATCTCACAAGGAAACTCAAGGCCATTGAACTTAAGAAGGATAAGGCTAAGGAAGGAGTTTGTGGTATTTGTGGTTGCAACATTCATACAATTGAAAATTGTCCAAAAATACCTGCCTTTCAAAAAATATTGAATGAGCAGTCGAATGCCGTAAACAACTGCCAGTGGCCTTGCAAAGGAACCACCTCTAACACATGCAACTCTGGCTAGAGGAACCATCCAAATTTCAGTTGGAGGAATGGACAAACTGCTACTCCTCAAGGGATCCTTAGCCAATTTTTAGATCAAAAGAAGCCTCAAGAGTATCCAGTTTTAAGACAATCCAAAATTAAGAGCTTTTTAATCAAGGCACACTACAAGCCTTTCATGATCTTACCAAGGTTGTGCAATGAATTGAGTCACACTTAATGATTGGAGAGAAAGGGACTCTTCTAGCCCACTCTCTCCCCAATACAAAACCATAATATGAAGTTAGTGACCCAAGTTCTTCAAAGCAAATGGAGCAAGTCAAGTCTATCACCACTCTTAGGAGTGGGAAGATCATTGAAAAATCTATTCTGGTAAGGGCTGAAAAGCCTAAGGACCTAGAAGAAGACACAGATGATAGACCTATCTCTGCTCCACAGGGGTTAAAACTGGAACCTCAAGTCAAACCGATTGCTCCATTCCCCTAACGTTTGATCACACTAAAACCTCTCTCTAACTCCTAGGACATTCTTGAGGTGCTTAAGCAAGTTAAGGTCAACATCCCTCTTCTGGATGCTATGAAACAAATTCCTTCACATGCCAAATTTCTGAAAGATCTATGCACCACGAAAAGATGACAAAACATACAAAAGAAGATTTTTCTGACAGAAAAAGTGAGTGCCATCCTCAAGCAATATGTGCCACAAAAGTACAAAGATCCCGGTAGCCCAACCATCACTTACGTAATTGGGAACTACCGGATTGAGCACGCACTTCTTGACTTAGGAGCGAGTGTAAATCTAATTCCTTACTTGGTCTATAAACAACTAGGCCTGGGTGAATTAAAACCCACCAAGACCACGTTACAACTTGTCGATCTCTCAGTTCATGTACCGAGAGCGATAATTGAGGATGTGTTGGTCCAGGTTGATAAATTCTACTACCCAGTAGATTTTATCATCCTGGATCTCAACCCATCATGGATATGAGTACTCAAATTCCTATCATACTGGGCCGTCCATTCCTTACTACATCAAATGCAATAATTAACTATAGGAATGGGATCATGAATTTATCTTTCAAAAATATAACATTAGAGCTCAACATATTCTTCAATACGAGCAAACAGGCAGAGGATGATGAAGATGCCCATGATATTAACCCGATTGATTCTTTCATGAAAGATAGAGGACTCTTGACTTTATACTCTGACCCTCTTGAGACGTGCTTAGCCCACTCCCCTGATTTGGATGATGATATGATGATATGATTAGGGAGATGGATGCCTTGCTTGATGCAGTGCCTATACTTGAAGTTAACCACTGGAGGCCACAATTTGAAAAATTATCCAAAACTGATGTAATGCCTCTACCGTCTTGCTTCAAAGCACCGAAGCTTGACTTGGAACCTTTGCCCGTTGATATGAAATATGTCTATTTAGGTCAAGATAAGATGTACCCAGTGGTGATTTCTTCCCACCTTGAGCAAGAACAGGAGAGTATGCTTAGCGCTACTCTCATTAAGCATAAAGAAGCCCTTGGATGGTCGATTGCGGACCTTAAGGGAATTAATCCTTTGATTTGTACTCATGTTAAGGGTCAAATATTGCATATTAGACCCTATTTATTACCTGGTTTTATAAACATGATGATGCTTAATGTTCTATTTTAATCATGTTTGTGTTACAAGGTGAATTTAAGAGCTTAGATTAAAAAGGATGTTAAAAGCATGGATTTAATGCTCAAGAATCACCAAGACCAAGAATAAAGAATGCACACTCTGATGATCTAAGAACATCAAGTCAAGAATGAAGAAAATTGGAGTTTTGAAGTGAAATTATGTAATCGTCGACTAGTCCTAGCCTTTGTTCGACCAGTCCAGGCTACGCATGACCAGTCCCGGACACCGCTCAACCAGTTGAAGCTCAACTGGTTGAGGTGCCTCGACTCGAACTCCAGCGAGTAAAACAACTAAATTTCTATCCTGCTCGAACAGTCGAGGGTGTCCCACGACCAGTCGAGGATGGCCCACGACCAGTCGAGCATTACGCAATTTTTACATAGATTGCATAAATTTAAGATGGTTTCTAAAAATTTCCACTCAGTGCGAAAGTTTAAGACTTAAAACTATAAATAGGGGTCCCTAGGGCACTCATAGGCATCTTTTAGGGTTTGAGGAGAGGAGCAAAAGGGTGGAGCCACCGTCCAGGAGTTCTTCTTCTTCTTCTTTAGTTGATCTTTTTATTTTGTTTAAGAGTCTTTAGTTCAATCATGTCTTTGGTTGGCTAAACCTCTTAGTTAGGGCTAAGAGGTGAAGCTTGTAGCATGATTGGGATGTTTACTTTATTTTGATTCATGTCTTTTTGAACTCTCTTAGATTCTAGTTTGATTATGAAGGAATATTTTTAATTTTTAATAGTTTGTTGTGACTCAAATTACAATAGATCTATGATAGCTTGAGATATCTTCTTTGCTTGAATTGAGATTGTGAAATTAGTTAGTCCCGTTTTTCACCATCATCCCCTGGGCATGGTAGGGTGATGGAATCCTTCATAGCTTTCACAATTCTCCTATGATTGATTGTGAGATTGGTAAATCCTATTATTTGCCTAATTTCCTGGGCATGGTTAGGTGGTGGAATCACTTCCAAATCTTCACCACTCTCATCTAATGATGATTAGATCCATGAGAAGTATAAAGATCTTACAAATCTCTTTTTAGCAACTAGATAAGATAGGACTCTGATTCCAGTTGTGTCCTTGAATCATGCAAGGTAGCTTCCCAATTGCTACAAGTGGATCCTTGGCACCCTAGTTCCTACCTTTAAATTCACTAGTTTTAATTACTTTAATCACAATTACTCTCTCAAATATTCCATATTTAGGTTTTCATCTTCTTCTAGTTCTACTTCTAGTTACTTTCAGAAGACACACAAGTTCAGTCCCTTTGGATTCGAGCTCTGTCTTACCAAGATTATTACTACATCGCGACCCTACACTTGGGGTTATGAACAAGTTTTTAGCGCCGTTGTCGGGGATTGACGATTACATTTTTTTGAGATTAGCTAGTTTTGGAATTAGTTTAAGATTAGGGTTTTTCTAGTTTCTTTTTTTGGATTAGGGTTTCCTGAATTATTTTAGAAACTAGCTTAACTTTCTATTTCTATGTTTAGAAACTTTTCTATTTTTTTTTTAAGAAACTTTCCTTTTCTATTTTTAGAAACTTTCTATTTTCTATTTTTAGAAACTATCTTTTTTAGAAATTAACTCATCTTTCTATTTTTGGTTTTATAAACTTTCTAATTTTAGAATTTTTATTTTTAGAAACTGACTGTTT
This sequence comes from Magnolia sinica, assembly GCF_029962835.1. Lineage (NCBI taxonomy): Eukaryota > Viridiplantae > Streptophyta > Magnoliopsida > Magnoliales > Magnoliaceae > Magnolia > Magnolia sinica. The sequence goes on along the minus strand of NC_080573.1, from coordinate 49,040,483 downwards.
TGTTTTATTTTGTAAGATCTTAATTTAGGAACTTCTAATTCAGTAACTTCCTTCTAATTCTCTCTCTTTCTATTCCAGATTTCTTATTATTGTAGGATTTTTCTTTTATTCTTTTTTTTTTAAAAAAAGATTAGATTCAAAGTTAGGGTTTCACCATGCAAGAGTGGGTACTTTAATATGCTGAGATGGATAAGAGATATTGAGAGGGGATATATGATGATTATGATAGAAATCAACCTATATCTCAAAAATTTTCTGAAACCATCATCGAGAACCGACCAGAATATAATGCTCCACCATTTAAGAAGTCCTTACATGATCATATGCAGAAGAATAATTACACCCCACAGATTAATAAGATAGTACATGATTGTTGGAGTTTCATAACTATGGGAGTGAGAATTATTATCACCATCAGGCAAGAAGAAAATGATGAGAGATTATATTATGGGTGATAATATATATCAACAACCATCAGATTCTCCCACCAATGATCTGTATGACTATGATTAGTGAAAACATCAAAATTGGAAAGATGAACCAATAACATGTTATAATGATTATTCTCTTAGATCCCCTACCTTTGAGATCTTACTAGAAATGATCCAAGAGGATTCACTTCAGAATTACATGGACTATCTTGCAGAAATTAGAAAATTACTGCAAGCGCTTGATTTACACATCGATAAGATAGTGAAGGCTCATTCGTCCCAGCCACAACTCAATCCAGAAACACAATGCGAGTAAAGTGATCCTAAATCATTTATGGAGAACTCTGGAATTTGGAATGAAGAGTTAGATTTTGTTAATGAGTGTCCGGTTCAATTTCTCGAAGAATTGATCTTGATGACGGTCCAAAGGAATGATCAAGAGACATGGGTGTCTTTCAAATATAATGATAATGACACACTTCACTCACATGATATAATTAGTTTCAATGATGAGGGAGAGGTTAGTTTATTCGAATTTTAACCGAATATAGGAATTGAATGTGAGGAAAGCAATCCCATTCAACATGTGCATTACACTGAATTGGAAGATGATGAGTATTGGGATGACAATCATGAATGTACAGCTCAAATCCCCTTGGATTCAGTCTCAACTTTGCCCCATATCAATGATTAAGAGGTTCAGGAAGTTGTTGACCATAATGATCTACTCCACCCATCTGACAGGACCAATGCGAAGGATGAACCACTTTCAACTAACCTGTCCAACTTTTGTGAGATATGTTTAGATCACTCCTTTAAATTGAGTAATGATATAATTCAGGAGATGGACGAGTCGCTCGATATGACTCTAAAATTTGAGGCCACCTAGTTGACATCACCACCTGAACTGTCAATTTTTGACGATTCAATGCCTCTTCTAAGTAGTATCAATGAACAGAGTCGTCACTCAATGGTTCACCTATTAATCCTGAATCTGTCTGTGAAGAGCAAGAGTAAGAGAGCATGCGTCCATCCACTTTCACAGACAATGGAATCCTTAGGAAGATCATCATAAACTTCAATGTGGAAAATGAGTCACTCTCAGCTAAAGTTCCCAACTCTTTGGACGATTGTTTGGCATACTTTACAGATTCAAATGATCCAATAATAAAAGAAATAGTGGATGCCTTGCAAGACAATACATCGGTAGCTGTCACGGACCAAGAAAACCCTGATTCTAAAGCCCTTCCTTCCTTAGATCCTGAATGTTTACCAATAAAGGAGGAGGAGCTGAAAATTGAACCAGAATCTGAAACTTCGGAATGTGTCGATACTACATCACTTTCTAAGAATTTTTCTAAATTTCATATATGTGTAGTCTCTAATTTACCATGTTATGCTGACATTGAAACTTTTTCTATCACAGGTGAATCGTATATACTTTAGATACCTCAAGTAATGCAATGACAATTTTTTGATGAGGTGCATAAATTTCTCTGGAAATTCATGTTCCAAGGCATCCAAGCCTATTGCAAAAAGGGATTTAGGATGATCTTATTGAGAGACCTACTGAGAAATTTATCAAGATATTGGCCAGAGGAGGAACCTTGCGGCATGACTGAGTAGTTTTTACCTTGCTTTCATAGTTTAGGATTAGTTTATTGCTTTCATGTTATGTCTAGGATAGTCGACTTTATGCTGTTTAAGATAGTTTGTTTTCTGTTTGTTTTAGGATAGTTTGCTAATCATCTGTTGAGTCCTCCTGCTAACCCATCTTCACTTTGAGACCCTTGGAAAAGCCTCTAGATTTCTTCTTCAGGTACTACCTATCTATAACCTCTCATTTACTTTCGTTGTCTCATGTGCATTGCATGCTTATATCTTTTATATTGAGGATAAGGTAGATTTTAGGTTGAGGGTGTGGATTAGGCAAGCTAATCAAGTTTTCTTAGTCTTTGAGCAAAAATTGTGATTTTTTTCTGAAAATTTGGTAAATTTGAGTGATTTTGAAGTTCATCCGTGATTTAGAAATATAAGATACTTCATGTTAATGATTTATGACTCTTGGGTTCAATTACTTGTTAGATTTCACAATTAAGTTCGAATTATTAATCCATGACTAGAAGTTTTAAATAGTGATTGAGTCATGATTTCACATGTCACATCTAAATTACACATTAAGGTTTTAGTTTGATATTGAATTAGTAACTCGATGATTATTAAGCATGGAAGGAACCAACCTGGGGAATTTGTCTATCATGTTCAATGAGAATAATTGAAAAAAAAAGAAAAAAAAAGAATACCCAGCTAAAAAAAAGTTGTCGTTGAAAAGGGCTACTTATGGAAGATCATTGAAAAGATTGAACATAGCATGAAAGCCATCGATGGAAAAAATCAAAAGTCAGAAGCATAAAAGCTGAACTGTAATAAAACTTTTGATTTAGGTGATGGTTATCCTGAATGCTCTTTTGATTATCAATGATTATAATGGAAATAGAGAGTTGAACCTTTGATTGTGATAAGTTTATGTTTCATTATGCACCCATGGAACTCAATGTTTAGAATTGTTCTAATTTGTGGATTAATAGTTTGAACTAGATTTTGAAATTTACTGAGTGCTAGAGCTGAGGAGAAGTTGATGCTCAACATTGATGTATCTTAGAATTCTATTATTTAGATTATTCTTAAAAACCACTTGAGTTTATAGAAATTATCATGTGTTCTTGAAATATTTTTCGCATACTTTACTCGGGACTAGCAAAATGCTGGTTGTGGATTGTGTTGAGGGTCAAATATTGCATATTGGACCCTATTTATTACTTAATTTTATAAACATGATAATACTTAGTGTTCTATTTTAATCATGTTTGTGTTGCAAGGTGAATTTAAGAGCTTGGATTAAAAAGGATGTTAAAAGCAAGGATTTAATGCTCAAGAATCACCAAGACCTAGTATGAAGAATGCACACTCTGAAGATCCAAGAAAATCAAGTTAAGAATGAAGAAAATCGAAGCTTTGAAGTGAAATTGCGTAATCCTCGACCAGTCATGGCCTTTACTTGACCAGTCCAGGTTATGCACGACCAGTCCTGGACACCGCTCGACCAGTCGAAGCTCGATCAGTCAAGGTGCCTCGACTCGAACTCCAGCAAGTAAAACAACTAAATTTCTATCCTGCTCGACCAGTCGAGGGTGTCCTACGACTGGTCGAGGCCGGCCCATGACCAGTCGAGGGCGTCTCATGACCAGTTGAGCGTTAAGCAAATTTTGCACGAACTGTGTAAATTTAGGACGGCTTCCAAAAATTTCCACTCAATGCGAAAGTTTAAGACCTAAAACTATAAATAGGGGTCTCTAGGCACTACTAAGAATATTTTAAGGTTTTAGGAGTGGAGTAAAACAGTGGAGCCGCCGTCTAGGGAGTTCTTCTTCTTTTTTAGTTGATCTTTTTGTTTTGTTTAAGAGTCTTTAGTTCAATCATATCTATGGTTGGCTAAACCTCTTAGCTAGGGCTAAGAGGTGAATCTTATAGCTTGATTGGGATGTTTGCTTTATTTTAATTCATGTTTTGTTGAACTCTCTTGGATTCTAGTTTGATTATGAAGGAATATTTTTAGTTTTTAATGGTTTGTTGTGACTCAAATTACAATAGATTTGCGATAGCTTGAGATATCTTCTTTGCCTGAATTGAGATTATGAAATTAGTAAGTCTCATTGTTCACCATCGTCCCCTAGGCATGGTAGGATGACGAAATCCTTCCTAGGTTTCACAATTCTCTTATGATTGGTTGTGGGATTGGTAAATCCTATTGGTTGTTTGTGTTCTAGGCATGGTTAGGTGATAGAATCACTTCCAAATCTTTACCACTCATCCATTTATGATTATATCCATGACAAGTTCATAGATCTGACAAATCTCTTCTTACCAACTGGATAAGATAGGACTCTGATTCTAGTTGTGTCCTTGAATCATGCAATGTAGCTTCCCAATTGCTACAAGTGGATCCTTGGCACCCTAGTTCCTACCTTTAAATTCACTAGTTTTTATTACTTTAATCACAATTACTCTCTCAAATATTCCAGATTTAGGTTTTCATCTTCTTCTAGTTCTACTTCTAGTTACTTTCAGAAGAAACACAAGTTCAGTCCTTGTGGATTCGACCTCGGTCTTACTGAGATTATTACTACATTGCGACCCTACACTTGGGGTTGTGAACAACTCACTGCATTCAACTTGAGAATAATGCGAAAACATCCCGAAAACCATAACGTCGATTAAATCCAAATATGAAAGAAGTGGTTAAGGTCGAGGTTCTTAAGCTGTTGGATGTGGGTATCATATACCCAATATTCAACAGTCAATGGGTGAGTCCAACTCAGGTGGTTCCTAAGAAGTCTGGAATCACCATCGTAGCAAATGCCAACAATGAACTTATGTCAATTAGAGTCACTACTGGTTGGAGAATGTGCATGGACTACAAAAAGTTGAATACCATCATGAGGAGGGACCACTTCCCTTTGCCCTTCATTGACCAAATCTTGGAAAGGCCAGCTGGTCACTCCTACTAATATTTCCTTGATAGGTATTTGGGCTACAATCAGATAGAGATAACCCTTAAAGATCAAGAGAAGACTACATTCACATGCCCCTATGGCATCTTTACTTACCGAAGGATGCCATTCGAACTGTGTAATTCCCCCGCCACATTTTAGAAATGTATATTGAGTATTTTTTTTAATATGGTGGGGCAATATTTAGAGGTCTTCATGGATGACTTCCCTGTGTTTGGTCCATCCTTCAAGGAATGTTTGGAAAATCTAAAAAATGTGCTGAAGCAATGTGAGGAAAAGAATTTGGTATTAAATTGGGAGAAGTGCCATTTTATGGTTCGTAAGGGAATTATTCTTATACATATCATCTCATCCAAGGGAATTAAGGTAGATAAGACACTAAAATTGATCATATCTCTAACCTACCTCCACTCAAAAGCATACGAGATGTGCGATCCTTCTTAGGACACGCAGTATTTTACAGAACATTCATAAAGAACTTTAATTACCTCTCGTCCTTTATGCAATCTACTTCAAAAGGATGCACCATACGAGTGGACTGAGCAATGCCAGAAAGCTTTTTCTAAGCTCAAAGGCATGTTCACCACCGTGCTATCATGTAGCCACCTGATTAGAGCATTCCTTTTGAAATTATGTGTGATCCGTCTAACTATGCTATTGGGGCGGTGTTAGGCCAGAGAAAATAAAAGAAGCCTTACATCATTCACTATGCAAGTAGAACTCTAAATCCTGCCCAAGTGAACTACTCTACTACGAAGAAGGAACTCTTAGCCGTAGTGTTTGCCTTGGACAAATTTAGGTCCTAGTTGATCAGATCTAAGATCATTCTCTACACTGATCATGTGGCGCTAGAGTACCTTCTTTTTAAGAATGACGCTAAGCCTCGCTTGATAAGATGGATCCTTCTACTCCAGGAATTTGGTTTAAAAATAAAAGATAAAAAGGGAGAAAAGAATGTAGTGGCTAACCATCTTTCACGACTTGATATTCCTGATTCCCATAAGACGACACCTATAAATGACATGTTCCCTAATGAACAACTATTTAAACTCTCTCACCTAACTTGGTTTGCTGACATTGCAAATTATCTTACTACAGGTTTCACGCCGACATATTGGACTGCGCAAGACAAGTAAAAATTCATCGTCGAGGTATGTAAAATTTTCTGGAATAATTCGTATGTATTCAAATATTGCCCATACCAAAATTTAAGGAGATGTATGCCAAACAATAAATTCCAAAGTGTCATTTGTAAGTGGTATAGTCTATATCCCTGTCTGTTGTCAAATTTGTGGAGCCAAAATCACTGTTATATATAACTTGCATAAGTGAAGCTCTCTCAAGGATCAACATTCATAAACAAGCTAAGCTCACAACAAGCAAAGCTCACAAGTACAAGGATCAATCTTGAATGCAAGAACTGCTCACAAGTCAAGACTCAAGTTGCAAGACTTCAAGAAGAGTACAAGGCAGTTTGTAAAGAACTCAAGACACTTTCAAGATTGAGCTACATCAAGATTTCAACTACATCAAGACTTCAAGACTCATACTTCAAGGTCACTAGTTCCTAATGTTTCAATGTCCTTACTTCATGGTTGAGGTTTGACTGACCTTAGGTTGACCTTAGAAGTAGGTCACTTTGGATACATAAATCGAATGTCTATTTTACATAAGTTTGGTCTGTTCTTCGACTAATCCTAGGCCTTCTTCGACTAGTCCTAAAGTTGCTTCGACCAGTCTAAGAAATTTCTCGATCAGCCGTGAGTTAGTTACAAGTTTTGGATAAAATCTGTTAGGCTTCGACTAGTCCAGGAATTTGTTCGACCAGTCGAAGGAACAGTGTCGACTGCATCTTCGACCAGTCGAAAATCTTCAACTCAAAATTCAGCGATGTTTTTCAGGTTCTTTGACCAATCGAAGGAGACCTTCGACCAGTTGAAGGTGACCTACGACCAGTCGAAGGAGACCTTCGACCAGTCGTAGAACGGTCAAAGCTTCTCGTGCCTGATTTTTCAAATATCTGTTATTGCTTCGACTAGTCGAAGAGCTCCCTAGACCAATCGAAGGCGCGATCTGCTCACCTATAAATAGTGCACGAATCTCAGAAGAAATCATCGATTAATTAATCCATTCAAGCCAATCTTTGTGGAACTTTTGAGAGATAATTCTGTGCTCCATCTAAGCTAAGTGTGCTTATTTAATATTCTCTTTCCTTAGCTTTATTTAATTGATTTTGTTTCTGCTATTCCAATCTAATTTGATAAGAGGAATTGTTATTCCCTTTCTTTGGAATCAAAATCAATTATGGCAAGCCCTATTTGGTTTAATTTAAAATCTATTAGAATTAGAACCATTGTAATTGAGTACTGGACATTGAACTTGGACATTCAATCATCTACTCTGATTTGGTTCTACCGGGCTGCTACAACGAAGGAGATAATCAGGTATTTTACATTTAATTGTAAATTCCTTTCTGTTTTGGTTTCTTTCAAGATTTGCCAGAAAAATCTTGTTGTATTGGTTATCTGAGGAGAGCCAGGAAAACTCAGAAGTGGGGTTTTTTTTTAATTGTGTAAGCCCACAGATAAAAACACAATTCTAAAGGTTTTGGGTGAACCTGGGAAAACCTATTTTGTTAGTGAACGCTAATATCCCCTGTGTGAGGATATTAGGAGTGGAGTAGCATTCTGTGTGGCTGTTGTTTAACAGTTGGTGAACACACAAGCGAACCACTATAATCCCTTGTGTTATGGTTGAATGATTTATACTTCTGATCTTTAATTATTCTTTTGTGGGATGTATGTATGGTGGTGAATGTTGTAATCATTTAATTCAAGCATTGTGAGAATTTTGTAATAGTTTAGAATTTATTTTCTGCTATTCCTTTATCAGCTTGATATTCAATTTCCTTTAAAAGTTGTTCCAGCAAGGTTGCCCTGCCATTTTTATGGTGTATGGCTGTCCCTAGAACAATACATTTGTGATTACAATTTATTTCAATTCAGTTTGTATTTATTTCTGTATTCCTCTTTGGTTTGAGATTTGATATAAAGATCTTTCTAGAAATAAGGTTGTCCTACCATAAACTCTAGTTTTTGGTGTAACGTTGTCCTTAGAACAACATTTGTATCAACCTCTCAAGATCTGAATTTTGAGGTTATTTTACTTTCTTGCATTGTGATTTATTTTGGCTATCATATTCTTTTTAATTCCGCTGTTATAAGTTTTATTTGGCATTGTCCTATTCACCCCCCCCCCCCCCCCTCTAGGACATATAGCTAGGCCTTTTCAAGTGGTATCAGAGCCTAATAGCTCTTTTTTATTCTTGGATTTAATTCCTAAGCTAAAGATTTAAGCTATTTAAGATGTCAAATTTTGATAGCCTTTCAGTCACTAGGCCTCCACCCTTTGATGGCTCCAATTATGCCTATTGGAAAGCCAGAATGAGGAACTTCCTCAAATCAATGGATGAGAGTGTGTGGCAAGCCACAACAACTGAATGAAAACCTCCTATCATGGAAGTTATTGGGGTTGATGGTTCAAAATCCATGAAAGTCACACCATATTACCAATGGACCACTCTTCAGAAAAGTGAGAGTAGTGCAAATGCTAAAGCACTAAATGCAATTACTTGTGCATTATCACCGGATGAGTTCAAAAGAATCATTTCCTGTGATATTGCAAAGCAAGCTTGGGATATATTAGAAATGACACACGAGGGTACTACAATTGTCAAAAAATCTAAAGTCCAACTCCTCACAACCAGATTTGAAGAAATTCATATGGAGGAAAATGAAATGTTTATGGACTTTTACACTAGATTGAATGACATTGTAAACTCAATGTGGGGTCTTGGCGATAAAATCCCAAAAAGTAAAGTGTGTGCAAAAATATTACGCTCACTTCCTGAACGGTTCAATTCTAAAGTAACCGCGATCCAGGAACTTCGTGATACGGATAATATGAGGGTAGAAGAACTAGTTGGTTCTCTACAAACCTACGAGTTAAACTTTAAAGCTCCTAAAGGTAAATCTATCACACTAAAATCTTCTAAATGTAATTCAGAAGAAAATTTTGATTCAGAAGATGATATGGCTCTTTTAGCTAAGAAATTTTACAAGATTTTCAAAAGCAAGAAAAGGGTTGATTTTCAAAAATCAAATGATAAAAAGAAGTTTAGACCCAAATCTTGAAAATCTTTGAAAGATAGTCAATGTTACAATCAAGATTATGGGCACTTAGCAAATAAATGTCCTAAAAGGGGCAAACCCAAGAAGAAGGGTATGTTGGCTACATGGGATGAATCATCTGATTATGAAGGTTCTTCTGAATCAGAAGATTCTAAAACTGAGTTGGGCAATGAGGTTAAAGCTCTTATGACTCTAGCCAAATTCACATTTTCAGATAATGACTCAACAAGTGAAGAAAATCTGAGTAGTGAATGTGAAAATGAAGATGATCTTCAAGATGCTTACAATGCCCTATATAAGGAAAGTTGTAAAATTGTTGTCAAACTTAAACTTCAAAAAGAAAAGTTTTCTAAACTCAAAATTGTTTTGAATCACTTGTCTTAGAAAAATCACAAATTTGATTGTTTTGAAAAATCAAAATGCGATTTGGAATTCAAAAACTCCCTAATTATTAATTTAAAATCTGAAATTGAGAAACTTAAAACTGAAGTATCTTCTCTTCTGAGTCTAAAGGACACATGGAAATATGCCCAAGGTGATCCAAAGTTAGAGAAACTTTTATCCGGATCAAGAAAATGTGGAGATCGATCCGGGTTGGGTTATGATAAAAATCTACCTCCTAAACAAAAGTATACTCCTCCTATGTTTGTTAAAGGAGAGTCCTCAAACTCAAAAGGAAAAAGTACTTATCAAGATTTTTCTAGAAATTCAAAAACTTTTCAAAAACCTAGAAGCAGCCATGTCAACTTTAATAAAAAATGAAATCCACTAGCTGAAAAGATAGTTGATTTACTCAAGGAGCTCTTAAAATCTAACTCTATAGGTCATTCCTACAAATATACACAAAAGAAGACCAACTATGTTCCTAAACCCAAAACAGTTATGAAATGGGTTCCTAAAGTTACCTGCTTGGTTGCTCACACTGCTTTCAAAGCAACAAGTCATTCAAAGTGGTACCTAGGACGGTGGATGCTCCAGGCATATGACGGGTGACAAAGCTTTATTCAAGAATCTGAAACATGACTGATGGTTCAGTCACATTTGGTGATGGTAGCAACTGCAAGATTATAGGCCAAGGTACGGTTCAACTTTTTAATCTTCCTGTATTTAAAAATATTTTTTATGTTGAAGGCTTAAAACATAACTTGCTTAGTATATCTCAAATATGTGATAATAACCATAGTGTTCAGTTTTCTAATCAAAGTTGTGAGATACTAAACAATAAGGGTTCTGTAATATTAACTGGACGTAGAACGTCTGAAAATTGTTATATTATTAGCGAATCCAGCTCATCTAATCAAACATGTTACATGGTCCATACAGACGAGACTGATTTATGGCACAAACGTCTTGGACATGTACATTATCGAAATTTATATAGATTGAGCAAACGAGAACTTATAAGAGGTTTACCCAAACTTCAGAAATTAGATAAAATATGTGGTGAGTGCCAGATAGGCAAACAAACAAAGAACTCACAAAAAAAGGTGAATTCAAATACCACATCAAGACCACCCGACGTTCTCCACATGGATCTGATAGGACCTACCAGAACAGAAAGTCATGGTGGGAAAAAGTATATCCTGGTAATAGTTGATGACTTTACCAGATTCACTTGGGTAATCTTCTTAAGGGATAAATCTGAAACCCTTGAAGAAGTAAGAAAAGTTTTCAAAAGGATTCAAACTGAAAAATCTTCTCAAATCAGTAAAATTCATAGTGATCATGGATCTGAATTTGAGAATAGCAATTTTGAGAAGTTCTGTACCGACCAGGGAATATTACATGAATTCTCTGCTCCCAAAACTCCACAACAAAATGGAATTGTAGAAAGAAAGAATAGGGTGCTTCAAGAAATGGCTAATGTCATGTTGAATAGCATGAAGCTCTCTAAAAATCTTTGGGCTGAAGCAGTCAACACAGCTTGCTATATTATTAACCGAGTCTACACTAGCAAAGATAATAATAAAACGGCTTACGAATTATGGTTCAATAAAAAGCCTACTGTTAAATACTTTCGAGTTTTTGGCAGCAAGTGCTATATTTTACGTGATCGTGAAAATTTGGGAAAATTCGATACGAAGAGTGATGAAGGAATTTTTCTAGGATATTCCTTAAACAGTCGAGCTTATAGGGTTCTGAACAAAAGGACTGGTGTAATTCAAGAATCCATTAATGTTATCATTGATGATCACTTAAACATGCCAATTTCTAATTCAGATAATGATGAAGTACTAATCATTGATAAACCTGATACTTCATTGAATCAGACTGATTCTGAGTTGAGGACTATTAAAGATCATCCAACCACACAAATTCTTGGAAACCCTCTCACCGGTGTTCGCACCCGTAGACAACTTAAGGATATATGTAATTATGTATGTTTTACATCCTAAATAGAACCATCTAACGTAAAAGAAGCTCTTGCTGATGAGAACTGGATTGTTGCGATGCAAGAAGAACTCAACCAATTCGTAAGAAATGATGTTTGGTATCTCGTACCAAGACCTAAAGATAAACACATCATTGGAACAAAATGGATTTTCAAAAATAAGTCTGACGAGTGTGGAAATATAATTAGAAACAAGGCTAGACTAGTGGTACAAGGTTATACTCAAATTGAAGGGATTGATTTCGATGAAACTTTTGCACCAGTAGCACGTCTTGAATCTATCAGACTATTTATATCCATTGTATGTTTTAGAAAGATAAAGATCTATCAGATGGATGTGAAAAGTACTTTTCTAAATGGCGATTTACATGAAGAAGTCTATGTTGAACAGCCAATGGGTTTTGAAGATTCCAAAAATACTAATTATGTATATCGGCTTAAAAAGGCACTTTATGGATTAAAACAAGCACCTAGGGCATGGTATGAGAAACTAACGAAATTTCTTTTAAGTCATAATTTTCAAATGGGATCTGTTGATAAAACTCTGTTTGTTAAAAAACATAATGATCATATCTTAATGGTGCAGATTTATGTTAATGATATCATTTATGGATCAACTTGTATTGACTTGACTACTGAGTTTGCAGATTTAATGAAATCACAGTTCGAAATGAGCATGGTTGGGGAATTGACTTATTTCCTTGGATTGCAAGTAAAGCAACAACCTGAAGGAATATTCATTTCACAATCTAAGTATGCTTTGAATCTAATCAAGAGATTTGGATTTAAGAATGACAAGAATTTCGATACTCCTATGAGTACTACCCTGAAACTCTTAAAAGACTCTAATAGTAAAAATGTTGACTCAAAACTTTATCGGAGTATGATTGGTAGTTTGTTATATTTAACTGCTAGTAGACCTGATATTTCTCTAAGTGTTGGTATTTGTGCAAGATATCAATCTAATCCAAAAGAATCTCACTTGATTGCTGTCAAGCAAATTATTAGATATGTCGTAAGTACTGTAAATCTCGGTCTCTGGTATTCTCATGAGACCAGTGTCCAATTAGCTGGGTACTCGGATGCTGACTGGGCTGGTAATCTAGATGATAGAAAATCAACCAGTGGTGGTTGTTTTTACATTAGAAATTGTCTAGTTTCCTGGTTTAGTGAGAAACAAAATTCTATATCACTTTCAATAGCTGAAGCTGAGTATATCGCAGCTGGTAATCCATGTACACATCTTGTTTAGATGCAACGAATGCTAAGTGATTATGGAATTAAACGGGATTTTATGTTATTACATTGTGATAATTCCAGTGCGATAAATATTTCAAAAAATCCTATTCAGCATTCTCGTACTAAGCACATTGACATTAGATTTCATTATATAAGGGAATTAGTAGAAGAAAAAGTTATATCTCTAGAATATATTCCTACCGAAGATCAACGAGCTAACATTTTCACAAAACCTCTCGATAAAAGCAGGTTCAAAAAGATGAAATTTGATCTTGGCATGTGCATTTTAAAATGATTATTTATGCCTACTTGTATTATAATGTATATATTTGCTAGATTGAATTCTAATTTTTGTATAATTTGCAAGAAATATGAATTTTTGGACATTCTTCGACCAGTCGTGAGTATACTCGACCAGTCGACCTTCGACCGGTCGTAGATATCCACGACCAGTCGTAGAACTCGGGAATCACTTAAAATTTGGGGATTTTTGCTTTCTTCCTCATTCCATTTTTTTCTCTCTAAGGAGCTGAGCTTCGACTTGTCGAACCCACTGTTCATGTTCTTCAAGGTTAGTGTTCCAATTACATTTTTCTTGCAGATTTGTGTCTAGATTGTTTACTTTTCTAGCTTGAAGCTTTCTATTTTGGATTTCATTGAGATTTGGGGTTTGGATTTTGAAAAATCTGTTTTGAGTAAACCCACTTCTCAATCCTTTGCAACTTCTTATTTCCTTGATATCCTTGTTGCAAATGGCTTCTAGAGGTAGAAAAACTACTTCCCGTGGTCCTTCTTCTTCCTTCAGATCGTCCATTATCTCTAAGCGTCATCTTCTTATTCCTAATGATGATCCATCATATGTTAGGGACATTAGATTACGTAATGTTATTGTTGAACATCCTGTTGATGTTAATCATTTTGCACCTTTTGACATCCTTCCTATGCTTGAAGCTGTAGGTTGGGTTAACTTATTACATTGGGGTGGGCCTGCATACCAGTCCATTGCCCAATCCATGTTTACATGTATTAGTTCTTTCTTATAGGATTATTTAACTTTTAAAATATCTACTAGAGAAGGGCCTTTTGACATTGATCGTCATTTAATTTCAGCCCTTATGGACATTCCTGTGAATAATGAGGGTATTCCTATCCATAACTTAACTGATAAGCCCTCAATGTCTGAAAAATGCATGCTCACTAGAGGCTTGTGCAACATGGATGTTCAATGGACACAAAAAGGGAATGCACTTCCCGCAAGGTATTTGTTACCCAAGTACAGAATTCTCCACAAAATCTTTGTGTCTAATCTGTATCCTCATTCGGGTAATAAAACTGACTTGACTTTGTTTATGGTTCGTGTTATCCATGCTATTTTCAATGGTACTCAGATTTGTTTACCATCCTTAATCTGTCATTTCATTCTTCAGTTTAGACTCCATCCTGGTCATAGTGACATTCCTTTTGCCTATTTAATGACTGTATTGGCTACACATATGTTAGTCGATATGCCGGTTGATGAGGCACCAATCCATCATCTGATCTTCAACAATACTAATATCAATAAGATGAAGTTGGATCTGCTTCCTGAACAAGGTGGTGGTGGTGGTGGTGGTCATGAAGAAGCTGGTGATGACATTAATATGGATGACATTTTTGAGGAACTGGATTCTGACTCAACAAATGATCTAGATTTTGAACCATCTGATGTTGATGCTCGTCTTAGTGCATTAGAGGATAAAGTTGAGAATATAAATGTAAAGATGGAAAACATGTCTGTTACTCATGATTTACAATTCAAGTACATGCGCAAATATCTTAGGCGATTGAACAAAGGCATGCACCAACTCTAGAGTAAGTGTTCTACAACCTCTAGAGTATGATCATATAACCGGGCTAAAATTTATACATGTATTGGTTTAAACTAAACAAAATATTAAAATGTGGAGTATCCAGTTAATCTATGTATCCCTATAATCCCATCGAAGCAGTACGAGGTCTATATAGACCTGCTAGAGAGCTAAACATAGGAGAATTCTTCCTCCTCATCTACAAAGTCCAACTCTACTGCATATACATCCTCATCACCTGCATTTATAACAGAGTCTGGTTGGTGTCTTAAAACACCGTTCCAGAGTGGGAGTGAGTGATCAATTCAGTGGTACTATAAGGCAAAGGTTAACATGTTATCAATTCAATCAAGCAGCTAACTACTCTTGTTAATGTAGGGGTGATATGTAGTAATGATGCATTCCCTCGCACGAAGCTCCCTCAAAAGCAACTCCGTCAACCATTCACACATGAAAAACTCCCTAAGTGTGCAACTTCCTTGCCAAAGCACATGCAATGCGGTGCATAGTCGTGTTAGCCAAGTGCTTAATTATGCTTATTCATACAGTAGATTTAGGATGTTAAGATACCTCTCTCTGTATCATTTACCCAAACTGAAGGATCCATCTAGGGTCGTCAATCCTAATTAACCATAAACGATAGGCAAGTTATAGGGCATCACCCATAATGAAAAGCAGTGGATAGGCAAATTCAAGAGTTTATACTCGCGGTCACTATGGGGAGGCTCATCACCTCAGCTCAGGCCGATAGCTCGAATACAGTGTCCCATACCACCATATTCGGCTCACGAGTTTCAATTGCTCACTAGTCACTACGGGGAGGCTCGTCACCCCATCGTAGGCCGACAGCTCAACCACGGTGTCCCATACCACCATGCCTGGCTCATGAGTCTTAGCGGATCATGGTACCATGGTTGAAATGGGCCTTTATATTGGTAAGTGGTACCTTAGATTCAAGCAGTAATGTCCATACATGTTAAACACACAATAGGCCAATCGGTTTATTAGACATGTTTGACTGGTACGAGCGCATACCAAATTAATCAACATAGAGGGCATAAGCACTCCCCGTGGCCTAACCACTGTCGACCATCATCGTACAACCCGGATTCACCGAACGTATCAAATGTGACGAGACAAATTCGGCCACTCAACGGAAATCATTACGATTGCCGGGACTATGTTGTAGTCCCAATCTTACTCAGATGTAGCATGTAAATACATGTGAAAGTCATATCAGCATTTGACAAACACTTTAAATCAATATCTCATTTGAGCTTTTCATTAAGCATATTGAACATGTTACCAAACATTGCATTTTATTCATAAATTGCATAGTTGAAATTAAGATTTCATGAAGGAACTATACATATGGGTAAGGTAATTGAGAATTCCATCTTAATACCCTTATTTAATACATTTCATCAACAATTTCTCATTCAGACATTTTATCAAACACTTAGACTACACATAACTAATTACATAGACTAGATTAGTTACGACATGAAATATAACAATTCATTACACAAAGAGATCGATCTATATTCATGAAAAGCACAAATCACAATTTCATATTCATTCAAACATTTCAAGAAACACACGGAATGCATTATATATTCAACATAGTTCACACATGTATAATTTGTTGAAAACGTCGTAACTAAGATCATCTAGCAGCAATCAAGTCAGACATAAATCATTAGCTGACATTGAAAGCCTTGAAAACCATAACCTAAATGTTTATAGTCCTCACCTTTCGTCGAAATACTTGATTCGAACTTGGTTCGAATCCTACGTTCCTGAAAATGGAATAATGGGTACCTAAATCATGAAATCCGTTAGCTAGGTCGACAAACGACTATTCTAAACCTTAACTACAGCATTAGGGTTTGGATTTCTTACCCAAATTGTAGTTAAAATGAGTCATGTAGCTTAATAGAGAGGTGAATCAGTGCATGGAGTTGTGGGAAAGAATCCCAGCAAAGATCTCCAGGAATCTCTCTTCCTTCCTTCATCTTTTCTCTCTTTCTTTCTCTCTCTCTCTCTCTCTCTCTCCTAGGGTTTGGAGCAAATTCGTATAAGAGAGGGGTGGAGTGGTTTAAGGCCTTTAAATAGGCCCATAACTGGTGTCAATGGCCCCAGGGCCATGGTATACTTAGGTTATGACCAAAGGTTGTTTGTTTTGGACAAACAGGGCACTTAGGAAGGTCCATTACTTACCTACGTCATAGGGCAAGTTCCCTGACTATGGATCTAAGCCAGGTTATGATTTCAGTGTAATTGGGTTAGCGGATCAACTATGAAGGACCTGTATCAGATCAATGGTCGTTGTCACTCGATCAGGGCCACAAGTATACAAATATATGCAAGGAAATTCTCCTGATCCATGGGTGAAGTTCGGTCGAAAACTAATGGTCTGAATTCTTCAATTTTGCTCGTAAGTGAACGGCCCAACTTACTTAAGTTTCATTACATTGTCTAAAGATATTCGCGTTTCTCACACACTTTGCTCAGGGCCCAAGTTGTGCGTTTCTAGATACTATCTAGGCTCGATTCCCGTGATGGTTGTCAAGCCCAATAAGATGGTCATAACCCTATATTTTTGCGATCATCGGACTTTCGACGTGCGGTCCAGGTCCGATACGAAGTTTCAATGTATTCCCGAGAGTAACAGGCTTTTGGGATTTCTCCTAGGTTCTCAAGCAGTGTTGAGTTAGCTATTTCGATAGTTTTGGGTCTTGCCATTTGTATAGTGGTTTAAGGTAAATCCACCGATTATTTGGTTTAGTATTTAACTAAATTTCACCTAAATTTCTATAGGATATGATCCTTAGGGATTTCTGCCTGAGGTGGTACTCAGGTCTTCGTATGGATTTTTCCGAGACGTTACAATCTACCCCCCTTAAAGAAAAATTTCATCTCCGAAATTAGTACCTTTTCGTACTCCTCGAGGATCTGAGGGTAGTTCTTACGGACCTCGGCTTCTGTTTCCCAAGTAGCCTCTTCCTCAGTGTGGTGAGTCCACAATACCTTCACGAGTGGGATAACTTTGCTACGTAGCACCTGTTCCTTCCTATCTAGAATACATGTTAGTCGCAGTACATAGGTAGCGTCTTCATTTAATTGTACTTGCTCACATTTGATAATATGGGAAGGGTCAGGAACATATTTCTTCAACATTGATACGTGGAAAATGTTGTGCATGCCTGCGAGTGGTGTGAGTAAGGCGAGACGGTATGCTACCACACCCACTCGGTCTAGAATTTAGAATGGGCCAATGAATATCGGTGTGAGTTTCCCTTTCTTGCCAAATCGAAGGACTCCCTTCATTGGGAAAACTTTCAGGAATATGTGGTCCCCGACTTCAAATTCCAGCTATCGCCGACTGGTATCAGCATAACTCTTTTGTCTACTCTGTGCTGCAAGAAATCGACGCCTGATAATGTCGATCTTCTCCGGGTTGCCTGTAATAAATCTGGGCCAACCAAACTCTTCTTGCCAACTTCTACCCAACAATGCGAAGCTCGACATGGGCGCCCATACAAAGCTTCGTGGGGAGTCATGCCAATGCTCGCTTGGAAGCTATTGCTATAAGCAAACTTTACCATATTCCACTCTTCTATCATCAGCGGAGCTACAAATTCTATTATCTTCTTGCGGCACAACGGGTCAGCCACAAGGTTAGCCATGCCAGGATGGTAGGAGACCTCAAACTTGAAGTCTTTTAAAGTTTTCATCCAATGTGGTTGCCTCATGTTCAGGTCCCTCTACGTAAAAATGTACTTAAGGCACTTGTGGTTGCAAAAGAGCTCAAACTCCTTTCTGTAAAGGTAATGTCTCTAGAGCTTTAGTGCGAAGATGACTGCTGTCAATTCCAGGTTGTGCGTGGGGTAGTTTTCTTCATGTTTCCTCAGCCGTCGTGAGGCATAGGCAATCACCCTATCCTTCTGCATTAGTACACATCCCAAATTGACTCGAGATGCATGAGTGTATATAGTATATTTGACCCCTTGATCTGGCAATACTAGTATGGGTGTGGACGTCAGCTTGTCCTTTAATACCTGAAAGGCTACTTCTGTTTTCTCGTTCCAAGAAAACTTAAGATCCTTCCGGGTGAGTTGAGACAACGGTCGGGCTATCTTGGAGAAGTCCTTAATGAATTGGTGATAGTAGCCAGCAAGTCCGAGGAAACTGCTCACTTCTGTTACTGAACCAGGCTGTTCTCTGTCCTGTACCGCTGCCACCTTGGCAAGGTCCATAACAATTCCTTCCTTGGGCACACGTGTCCCAGAAACTTGACTTCCTCTTTCCAGAAGTCGCATTTTTGGTATTGTGCAAATAACTAATTCTTCCTGAGAGTATCGAAGACTGCTCACAAGTGTTCTTTGTGATCTTTCCGACTCTTGGAGTATATCAAAATGTCATCTATAAGGTACAGATACAACCGAAACACCCGGTTCATGAGATCAATGAACACGGTCAGTGCATTTGTAAGTCCAAACGACATCACGAGGAACTCATAGTACCCAAAATTGGTTCTAAATGATATTTTCTGCACGTCTTCATCCCTGATGCACAACTGATGATACCTGGACTACAGGTAGATCTTAGAGAAATATTGTGCCCCTTTCAACTAGTCAAGCAAGTCATTTATCCTAGGTAGAGGATACTTGTTCTTGATCGTGATGTGATCTAGCCTGTGATAATCAATACACAACCGCAGTAATCTGTCTTTCTTCTTTACAAACAATACAGGTGCTCCCTAAGGAGATATGATAGGCCGTATGAAACCTGATTCCACTAGATCATCTATTTGTCTCCTCAATTCCTCCATTTCACACAGAGGCATGCAGTATGTTGGTAAGGAAATGGGCATCGCACCAGGCACAGGGTCGATAGTAAAGTCGATCTCGCGCCGAGGAGGTAGTCCAGGTATTGTTCTGAACACGTCCATGAAATCTTAGATTACACACATGTCCCGAAGAGTCGGACCATCAACATTTTCTAATAAGTGTAACAACTTATGCGGTAGGGCCAACTGACCTGTACTAGGAAAGTAAAGGTCGTGCCCTCAGGTCCATGGGCTGTCACCAATCTGGTATCGCAGTCGATCTCTGCCTTCATTTCGGTGAGCCAATCCATGCCGAGGATGACGTCGTAATGATACAACGAGGTGACGAACAGGTTAATGCACATCATTCTGCTTCCTAAGTCTATCGGGCAATCTTTACAAAACTTAGTAGCGTCGGAGAAGGTTCCTTTTACAGTAAGTACTCTCACCCTAACCATAAGGATAGTGTTCAGCCCTAAGCGCTTAACTGTAGAGTACGATATTATCAAAATAGTGGACCCAGTGTCCACCAATAGAAATATAGGTGTACCTTGAATGTGGGCAGTGACTTCAAAGGCTAAAGGCACTGCAATTGCTTACTTAGATGCTTCAACTGTGAGTGCATTACATGCACTTGTTGAGAATGATTGGGCTACACTGTCATAGGTCGTTGAGGCAGCATATATCGAGACATGGGTGGTCAGTTGGATGGTTGTGCTGGTGTTGCAGATCGTAGAGGTGGAGCTGAAATATCTTGTAGCAGTGGCGGTTGATCTTCTGAGGTGGCATAAGGCTGTTGTCCCTCATCTTGGTAAAACAATAGGTGTCTGTATGGCCCGCCTTCTTACAATAGACGCACAAAAGATCTGATCGCCTCGGTTGGGTTGTTGGAGCTATTAGCCTGGGAGGCGAATCTATACGTGGCCTCTTACCGAGGAATGGTTGATTTGGCAGTTTGGGTCGAGACCTTGGGCCCGTGGGTATACATGTCTGGGACAATCTATCTCCAACCTGCTCAGCACACAGGGATATGTTCACTAGCTCAGCATAGTTGGGAATACTAGCGCAACACCTCTTAATGCGAATATCGAGCTGTAGACCCTCTGAAAATTATCGCATCCTCATTGGCTCGTCTACCACGATCAATAAAGCATATCTAGTTAGCTCTGTGAAGCGGTTCTCGTACTCAGCTACTGTCATCCCTCCTTGTGAGAGGCGAAGGAATTCACCCTTCTTTTCATTAGGTAAGTGAGGGGGAAGTACTTTCCATGGAAACGGGTCTTGAACACTTCCACACGTATCTTGCGGGGACAGTTTATATAATGCTATCCCACTAGAGACTAGCATCCTTCTCAAACATATATGCAACTAACTCCACCTGCTTTACCTCAGTACAGTGCAGTGGCTTCAGCATCTTGGATATCCGGTCTAACCAATACTCTGCCTCCTCAGGTCGGTGAGTACCCACAAATGTAGGAGGGCGGAAGCGCTGAAAGCGCTCAAACAAGACGCTTATATTCATAGCTACAAAAGGCTGCATAGGTGGCATAGGCAGGGCCATATTCATGTTCTAGGCAATAGCCCCCACGATCGTAGCCAAAACTTGCTGCCGTTGCTACATTAGGAGCATCCTTTGCTCAAGCCTATTAAGAGGAGAAGCCGCCTGAGGCACGTATGGTGTCGAGGTAGACGCACGGTTCTGTCCCAGAACCGGTGGTGCACTAGGTGTTGGCTCATCCCTGGGGCCAGTGGCCAGCTGTGAATCCGGCATTGTCTCAAAATTCAAGCCTAAGTTAGGGTTCGTCTGGCTATCGTTCAGGGGAGGTACCTCGTCAATCGATCTGCCAAGTGTGAGACGTGCTATATTCCAAGTATTTTTAGGAGGCATTCCCTATATACAACATAAGGTGCAACATGAGTGAGATTAGGATAATATTACCCACTTTTCCGATCATTCTACACATTTTAAATCAAAGAAGTTTCATGCATTTCATTTAGTCAAAACTTTGTCACAATACATGAGATGTAGTATTACATGAATTATAACAGAAGATGCATGTGAGCTAAACTTAAATAAGGCTTTCACATTCACTATCCTAACACCAAACTAAGCCAACTAAGGTTATTACATAGAAAAGCAAGAAACAAAGAAAACCAGAAGATAACTGTAGCACATGTCTAGTCCTCTGACTCTGGCAAAGGTGGAGGAGCACCCTTATCCTGCATACATTACAATAGAGACTTCAGGTGCGAGACATTCTCTTAAATTTCTATTTCAGATAAGCCTGATTCTCTTCAAACTTTTGCTTCAACTAATCTTGGTTCTCTTCAATCTTAGCCATGTGGGCTTCTAAGGGGGCCCGATCACGGCTGTCCTCATGTGTAGCAGTAGGAGATCCCCCATTTAAGTCTTGGGCCTCCCCTTCTTCTTCCTGCTCTTCCTCCTCACCTCCTTCTTCATCCCCACCGCTTCCTTCCTCGTTGTCTTCTTCCTCACTGCCTTCTTCTATTTCATTTCCTTCTCATATTCACTTCCTTCGTCCTCTTCACTTTCTTTTTCTATTTCATCCCCATACTCATGGAGGTAGGCTTGGCGTTGTCTAGGGCCGATACCCATATTGTTGAGTGTAGTCTCACTGATGAAGTGGATGAGCACAAGATTATCCATATTTAGTCTAAACCAAAAGTTACGGGCAATCTTGCAGATAAGTCGGCCAAATGGGAGTGACGCATCTCCCCTAGTAAATTGTGCAGTCTTGATTATCTGCGACAAGGCGAAAGTAGGTAGGTACAGCTTGTCTCCCTGTCCAACTCTGTATAGGAAGTCCACCATTAAACGAGTGCATTCTATATGGTTACTCCACCTTGGATACACGTTGTACGTGCATATGTGATGGAGTAAGCAGAAGTCTGTCATCATTTTAGTCGATGAGAGGCTATTGTCTCACCTCCAATGAGCCAGTCGGCTACAAAGAAATCGCATGCAGCGATCTCTCTCTCGTCTACTAGTGAGATGAGATGCACTTGCATGTACCACACCCCGCTCAATTCCCATAATTCAACCTATAACGTTCACATTAACTATGGCTTCCTGCCTCCCCGAAGGGATAGTAAACTGAAGAGGCTCTAGTAGTGGGTTCCATATGTGGGCATAGAAGGCTCGGACGGTGCCTTCACTTGCGTGAGCCTTGCCTTCAAACATGGGACCCCACCCACTTTCCAGAATGATGTCAATCATTGGGTATAATCCAAATAATTTCTTGTCAACATGAGCTTCAAACACAACTTTGTGGTCATGAAACTTACCAAGTTCGGTGCCCGCTCGTAGAGACCTTTCCAACGGGATTCGAGGATCGAGGTCCCTTTTTGATTTTTGCTCTCGCTCGGCACTTGGTCTAGTCTCGGCATCCGTCCTCTTCTTAGAGCGGCTTGGACGGTTAGGCCTAGCCTCATCCGGGGCCACTCTTCTCTATCCCATTATGGAAATAAGTGTTGATATTGAGAAGGTAGCGGTAACTAGCTCAAAGAGAGCCATGGAAGTAGAAAGCTGAGAGAATGAGGTGGGTTTGGGAAGTTTGAGAGTTATGAGACACAAAGATGTAGGTTTTGTGCTCAAATGTGGTGAAATAGGCAAGATAGAGAGTGGTAAGAGGTAGTTTTGAGAGAATGGTGGTAGATGAGTGCAAAATATGAAAGAAGATGGACGATTGAGTGTATGGGAGAGTGGATTTGAAAGAGAAATGGGTTTTTGGAAGAGAAATGGGGTTTAGAGGGTTTGAAATGGGGTGAAATGGGTTTTGGGGAGAAAAAGGGTAGCAAATAGGTGACCCACACGTGGGAGGGCCCCACATGGCTAGACGATGGGCGGTGCGCCGTCAGTACCACGCGTTCACCGCGGTCTACTGGAAAGCCAGGCGGTGCTGTCGTACCCCTCTAGGGTGTCCGGTGGTGGCTCCACCTTGGGTCGGCGACCACCCCCTATCGGGGTGCTGTACAAGTGCGGGGGGCCCCCTAGGTCCCACCGAAAATTATGATTTGGGCCCCTATGCCCGCGTGATGTGTTTTCTCGGTCCAACAAGCGCGTATTCACGTTTTTTGGGTCGTTTCAAGTTTGGGACTTGTTGAATTATCGTTCAAACCCATCGATTGATGGCCTAAAAGGGAATGAGATCAATTTGCATGATCTCGGATGCGTACAAACTACGCTAAATAGCTAATTTTGCCCGTTGGTGAAACTTTAAGATCCTACGATCATTTATACATTTTATCACCCCCTTACTAAGTTAAAGTGCGTCAGAATGAGTCATGTTACCTATAACCCAGGTCCAGTTTAATCCAAATCATGCTCTGATACCAACTTGTAATGCCCCAGATTTTGAGGGTCGAGCAAAGCTCCACTCCTAAGATCCAACGCATCACTTATGCAACATGGATAATGATGTTTAGATGTTGTCCATATCAATGCATTAAACATGAGTGGGATTATACTAAACAGCATATCATACTCCAAATATAATTTACTCAAGCAAGCGAAAGACTGAAATATATATATATATATATATATATGAACAAGTAAGTATTCTACAACCTCTAGAGTATGATGATATAACTGGGCTAAAATTTATACATGTATTGGTTCAAACTAAACAAAATATCAAAATATGGAGTATCCAGCTAATCCATGTATCCATGTAATCCCATCGAAGCCGTATGAGGTTTACATAGACCTGTCAGAGAGCTGAACATAGGACAATTCTTCCTCCTCATCTACAAAGTCCAACTCTGCTGCATATACATCCTCATCACCTGCATCTATAATAGAGTCTGGTTGGTGTTTTAAAACACCATCCCGGAGTGGGAGTGAGTGATCAACTCAGTGGTACTATAAGGCAAAGGTTAACATGTTATCAATTCAATCAAGTAGTAATGATAAAACAATACAACAAGCATTTCCTAACTAATCTTGCTAATGCAGGGGTGATATGCAGTAATGATGCATGCCCTCACACGAAGCTCCCTCAAAAGCGACTCTTTCAACCATTCGCGCATGGCAAATTCCCTAAACGTGCAACTTCCTCGCCAAAGCACATGCAATGCGGTGCATGGTTGTGTTAGTCAAGTACTTTATTAGGCTTATTCATACAGCAAATTTGGGAAGCTAAGGTACCTATCTTTATATCATTTACCCAAACTGAAGGATCCATCTAGGGTCATTAATCCTAGTTAACTACATACGATAGGCAAGTTGTAGGGCATCACCCATAATGAAAAGCAGTGGATAGATAAATTCAAGAGTTTATACTCGCCGTTACTACTGGGAGGCTTGTCACCTCAGTGCAGGCCGATAGCTCGAATACAACATCCCATACCATCATATTCAGCTCATGAGTTTCGATTGCACACTGGTCATTAGGGGGGGCTCATGACCCCAGCGTAGGCCGACAGCTCGACCTCGATGTCCCATACTACTATGCCCGGCTCGTGACTCTTAGCGAATCATGGTACCATGGTTGAAACGGGCCTTTACATTGCTAAGTGGTACCTTAGATTCAAGCAGTGATGTCCATACATGGTAAACACACAATAGGCCAATCGGTTTATTAGACAAGTTCGATTGGTATGAGCGCACGTCGAATTAATCGACATGGAGCGCGTAAGCTCTCCCCGTGGCCTAACTACTGTCAACAATCATTGTACGACCCAGATTCAGCAAATGTATCAAATGTGGCGAGACAAATTCGACCACTCAACGGAAATTATTACCAATTGCCTGAACTACGTTGCAGTCCCAATCTTACTCAGATGTAGCATGTATATACATGTGAAAGTCATATCAGCATTTGACAAACACTTCAAATTAATATCTCATTTGAGCATTTCATCAAGCATATTGAACATGTTATCAAACATTGCATTTCATTCATAAATTACATAGTTAAAATTAAGATTTTGTGAAGGAACTATACATATGGGTAAGGTAATTGAGAATTCCATCTCAATACCCTTATTTAATACATTTCATCAACAATTTCTCATTCAGACATTTTATCAAACACTTAGACTACACATAACTAATTATATAGACTAGATTAGTTACAACATGAACTATAATAATTCATTACACAAAGAGATCGTGATACACATGACAAACATGAATCCTAGATCTATAGTCATGACAAGCGCAAATCACAATTTCATATTCATTCAAACATTTCAACAAACACATGGAATGCATCATATATTCAACATAGTTCACACATATAATTTATCAAAAATGTCGTAACTAAGATCATATGGCAGCAATCAAGTCAGACATAAATCATTAGCTAACATTAAAAGCCTTGAAAACCATAACCTAAATGTTTATAGTCCACACCTTTCACCGGAATACTCGATTCGGACACGGTTTGAATCCTATGTTCCCAAAAATGGAATAACGGGTACCTAAATTATGAAATCCGTTAGCTAGGTCAACAAACGACTATTCTAAATCTTAACTATGGCATCAGGGTTTGGATTTCTTTCCCAAATTGTAGTTGAAATGAGTCGTGTAGCATAATGGAGAGGTGAATCAATGCGTGGAGTTGTGGGAAAGAATCCCAGCAAAGATCTCCAGGACTCTCTCTTCCTTCCTTCCTCTTTTCTCTCCTTTTCTCTCTCTCTCTCTCTCTCTCTCCTAGGGTTTGGAGCAAATTCATATGAGAGAGGGGTGGAGTGGTTTAAGGCCTTTAAATAGGCCCAGAATTGGTGTCAATGGCCCCAGGGCCATGGTAGACTTAGGTTATAACCAAAGGGTGTCTATTTTTGACAAACAGGGCCCTTAGGAAGGTCCATTACTCACCTACATCATAGGGCAAGTTCCCTGACCATGGATCTAAGCCAGGTTATGATTTCGATGCAATCAGGTTAGCGAATCGACTGTGAAGGACCTGTATCAGATCAACGGTCGTTGTCAGTTGATCAGGGCCACAAGTATATTAATATGTGTAGGGACATTTCCCTTATCCATGCGTGAAGTTCGGTCAGAAATTGACGGTCTAAAATATTCAATTTCACCTGCAAGCGAACGGCCCAATTTACTTAAGTTTCATTACATTTCTAAAGATATTCACGTTTCTCACACACTTCACTTACGGCTCAAGTTGTGCATTTCTGGATACTATCTGGGCTCGATTCCCACAATGGTTGTCAAGCCCAATAAGATGGTCATAACCTTATAGTTTCGCTTCATCATACTTTCAACGTGCGGTCCACGTCCGATACGGAGTTTCAATGTACTCCCGAGAGCAACAGGCTTTTGGGATTTCTCTTAAGTTCTTAAGCTATGTTGAGTTAGCTATTTGATGGTTTTGGGTCTTGCCATTTGTATAAATAGTGGTTTGAGCTAAATCCACCAATTATTTAGTTTAGTATTTAACTAAATTTCTACAAGATACGATCCTTAGGGATTTCTGCCTGAGGTGGTACTTGGGTCTTCATATGGATTTTTTGAGATGTTAAAGACCCACATGCTGGAGGTAGCATGTCTTCAAGGTGAGCCCCATGTGCTGGAGTAAGCATGGACGGTGTTGATGAAAACTTACATCACGGTGTGTACCACTGTCCACTTGCTGGACGGTGGATACAACACAAATTACGGTGGTCCCCACACAGATGGACGGTTAGGATGAAACACATATCAAGGTGGGTCCCACGTATATGTGGTGGGTCCCACTTAAAATTTAGACCCATCTCATTCTCTTTGTAGTGCCATGTAACGTCTCAAAAAAATCCGTACAAAGACCCGAGTACCACCTTAGGTAGAAATCCTCAATGAGTGAATCCTTTATAAATTAGATAAAAATTAATTAAGTATTAAACTAAATTAATCGGTGGACTTGCTTGAACCACTATCTATATGAACTGCAAAATCCAAAACCATTAGAATCACCAACTCAACATTACCTAAAAACCTAGGAGAAATCCCAAAACCCAGTTGCTCTCGGCAGCACATTGAAACCCTATATCGGACCTGGACTGCATGTCAAAAGTCCAATTATCGTGAAACTATAAGGTTATAACTGCCTTACTAGGCTTGATAAGCATCGCAGGAATCAAGCCCAAATAGTATCCAAAAATGCATAACTTGAGCCCTGATTAAAGTGCGTGAGAAATGCGAATATTTTTAGGAAATGAACTCAACTTAAGTGAATTGGACCATTCGTTTGCGGGTCAAATTAAAGACTTCAAACCATCAGATTCTGACCAAACTTTATCCTTGGATCAGGGAAATTTCCATGCACATGTCAGTATACTTGTGGCCATGATCGAGTGACGATGACCGTTGAATTGAAACAAGTCCTCTACGGACGATTCATAAATCCGATCAGACCGAACGCATAACCTGGCTTATATTCACGGTCAGGGAACTTACTCCAGGACTTGGGTGAGAAATGGACCTTCTTAAGGGCCCTGTTTATAAAAAATAGGCAACCTTTGGCTATAACCTAAGTATACCATGGCCATGGGGCCATTGACATCAGTTCTGGGCCTATATAATGCCCTTAAACTGCCCCTCTCTCATTCCATACGAATTCTCTAACCTTAGGAGAGAGAAGAGAGAAAAGAGGAGAAAAGAGTGAGGAGAAAGAGAGAGAGAGATATGTGGATCATTGTTGGGATTCACTCCCACTACTCCACGTGCCGAATCACCACCCCACCATTGCTACACCAATGATCTTAGCTTCGATTTGGGTGAGGAATCCTAAACCTAATCTTGTTTTAGGAATCCAAATAGGGGAATCGACGAAATAGCTAACCTATTTTGTGATTCAAGTAACTATTGTTCTGTAGATAGAGATGTAGTGTACGAACCGAGTTCGTAACAAGCGTACCAACGAAAGGTGCAAACTATAAACGTTTAGGTTATAGTTTTCAAGGCTTTCAATGTCAACAATGATTTATGCTTGACTTAATTGCTGCCATATGATATTTGTTACGATGTTTTCGATAAACTACACATGTGTGAAATATGTGAATATAAAATGCATTCTATGTGTTTATTAAAATGTTTGAATGAATGTAAAATCCTGATTTGTGTTTATAGTAAGTTTTGATCTTAAATACATGTATGTTATATACTTTATAACCGATGTTGTGAAATGAATTGCTATAATTCAGGTCATAACAAGTCTAGCTTATATATTTGGAAATGTGTAGTCTAAGTGTTTATTAAAATATCTGAATGAGATTTTATTGATGGATTGTACTTATTAAGTGTATTAAGACAGGATTCTTAGTTTCTTTAGTCATATGAATAGTTTTCTTCATGTATTGTAAATTGTCACAATATGATTTATGGATGAAATGCATATGTAGGATAACTTATCGAATGTGTTTAATAAAATGCTCAAATGAGATTTATGTTTGTATTGTTTGTTAAATGCTGATATGAGTAACATATGTGATTCCCTAATGCATTTGAGTATGTTTAGGACTACTACTTAGTCTAGGCAATTGGTAATGGCTCCTGATTGAGAGGCCGAACTAGTTTTGCCACATTAGATACATTCGATGAATCCGACCATACGCTGATTGTCGAGAGTGGTTAGGCCATGCGGAGTGCTTACACATTCATTGTCGATTAATTCAACAGCGCTCGTACCAATCGCACTTGTTAAATAACCCGATTACCCTATTATATGTTTACCATGTATGGATACAACTGTTTGAATCTAAGGTACTGCTTACCAATGTAAAGCTCATTTCAACCATGGTACCAAGATCTACTAAGACTCATGAGCTGAGCATGGTGGTATGGGACACCGTGGTCGAGCTGTCAACCTACGCTGGGGTGAGGAGCCTTCCCATAGTGACCACTGAGCAACCCAAACACATGAGCCAAATACGGTGGTATGAGACACTGTATTCAAGCTGTTGGCCTACGATAAGGTGACGAGCCTTCCCGTAGTGACCTCGAGTATAAACTAGGCCTATGCTGAGGTGACGAGCTACTCCGTAGTGACCTTGAGTGCAAACTCGTGAACATACCTATCCACTGCTTTCATTAGGGGTGATGCCCTACAACTTGCCTATCATATGTGATTAACTAGGATTAACGATCCTAGATGGATCATTGTTTGGGTAAGTGATATAAAGGGAGGTACCTTAGCTTCCTGAATCCGCTATATGAATAAGCTTAATAAATTACTTGGCTAACAAGACCATGCACCGCATTGCATATGCTTTGGCGAGGAAGCGCATGTTTAGGGAGTTTGCCATCTGTGATCGTGAGATGATGTCGTTGAGGGAGTGCAGGCGAGGGCATGCATCATTACACATATCATTCCTGCATTAACAAGATTACTTAGGATATGATTGTTGTACTGCTTTATCATTACTGCTTGACTGAATCGATAACATGTTAACATTTGCCTTATAGTACCACTGAGTTGATCACTCACTCCCACTCTGGGACAGTGTTTTAAAGCACCAACCAGACTCTGTTTTAGATGTAGATTATGGCGAGCCTTATGAGACGGAGCCGGACGTGCAACTCTCAATAGGGTCTATGTAGACTTAGAGTTGCGTTGCCGGGATTACAGGAATATGGATTAGTTGAATATTCACACTTTGATATTTTGTAAATTTTAGAAAAATTCATGTATATATTCAACCTGGTAACATACTCATACTCTGGGGATTGAGAAACTCTTATATACTTTACATATCTATCTTCATCTTCCGCTTGCCCAAATTCATTAACTCTGGAGTATGATATGTTGTTTTAGTGTAATTCCACTCATGTTTAAAACACTAATATGGACAACATTTAATCATCATTATCTATGTTGCATAAGTGATGTGTTGGAACTTGGGAGTTGAGCGTTGTTTGACCCCCGATTTTTGAGGCGTTACATGCTAGGAGACGATCTCTCCAATGATTAGACGGTGTAGAAAAACACTTGCATCTGTGGGCTCCACCATCCATTGTTGGACGGTGGACAATATGGTGAAACGCATACATTAAGTGGGTCACACCGTCCACGGTGGATGGTGTAGATAGGATGGATGCATCTAGAGTACCACATCCAGATTTGTTGGACGGTGTGAATTTCACACACTGATTGAATCAAGCTGATATTTATTTCCTCTTCGATCCGGGCTAGTCCAAATGGACAAGAAGTGGGCCCTGGACATGGCAGCGAGGAGGGCCCCGCTTGGACAGTGGCATGGGCCACCAATTGTACAGCATGAATAAAATACTTGCATCGTGGCGGGCCACAAACAGGGAAGAGAGAGAGAGAGAGAGAGAGAGAGAGAGAGAGAGAGAGAGAGATGAGCGGTGATGAACGGAGCTCCACCACTATGAGCTCCCTTCTATGATACAATGCATACATCAAGATGGGTCCCAAATCACGTGGGCCCTAAATTTAAAAAAAAAATCAAGATCTAATGCTATGAACACCCACTGATTTCGCTCCTCCTTAGATCCATGGAATGCTAAGCTCCTAAGCTTTCTCTTTGATGGTGGAAGATGAAGATTGAAGGGTGGAGATGGGAGATTAGGGGGTAAGAAGTGGGCCGCACATTTTTATCTCCTTAGAGCTTCTCTTTGGTTTCTTTGGAAAAAAATGGTGGAGAAAATGAGAGAGGGAGGAGATGTAAGGAGAGAGGGATGGGTGTGTGTAAGGAAGGGATGGGTGAGAGTTGACTTTGGGAATGGGAGAGGTATGGGTTACCATGCATTGTTGGTAAGAGGGGGTTGGGTTGTACTTGATTGATTGATGTGATATTTGTGTAGAGATTCTCTATGGATTCATAACGCGTGGCCTTCCTTCGAAATAAACGTGGGCCCACAACTCTTGGCCTGGGTATCGCATCAATACGCAAGACACAGCGTTAGAACTGGGGTGACGGCGCGGTCGCAAGGGTATAAGTCTTGGGTCGAGTTGACTTGGGTTGACAGGGTGTGACTTAAGGTTGTGCGCAAATGCTATCTACGCGTTATGGGCTGCTAAAATTCGACCAAGAGGACCGTGGGATCCTAAGGAATGGTATAGACTAGGTTATGAGCCTTAAAAGGACTGCTGCATTTTGCAAAATGGAAGTCGGTGGGATGTTTTCACAGAGCAAAAGTCGGTGAGGTGTTTTTGCCATTTTGGACGATGTGGTGACAACCAGATCTCCCTCTTTCTTGATTTAAATAGTCTAGATTGAAGGGAATCTCTGTACGTTATTTAGCTTGCGTGCAGAAGTCAGACTATGTCCGTTTTCTTTCTGTTTGGATGGTAGAGGAAGTGGATGGAGATCATTCATCTTCTTGATTTGTTTTGAGATTGATCCGATCTAGGGTGAGATCGAAATAGGCTTGTGGACCTGATGAACAGTTTTGATCATCACGAATGATGATGGAGGTGGGCTCGATCATGCCTCAATGGATGATCTTGCATTCAAAACACCTAGCGGTGGAAAAACATGGAGAAGCTTTCTCTGTTTTTGGAAAGCATGGCTCAACATGGTTTAACCGTGTTGACAGTTCCTGTGTTGGAGGTGCATGCACACTTTCTGCATATGTACTTTAGAATGTGGGGTCCCCAACTATGTTTTGAGAGATTTGCTCCATCCATTCATTTTTTTTCATATGTTTTAAGGAGTTGCATCCAAAATTGAGGCATATCCAGATATTAGGTGGGCTCCAAATCAATGACCCTCAACAGATTCATAAGAATAATGTGAGGGTTCTATTACGTCTATACTCCGCTACTACGAGTGGTATCAGTATACGATATATATGTAGATATATATGAATGCATGCCTAGCAAAGTGTATGCGGTCCATCATACATAGTGATCATCACAATGTGGAATATAATTCATAGAAAACCCAGTTTACCCCGCATCCCATACTATAGAGATTCGTCGGTGTGTCCAATGCTACTATGGATTTATGTGAACACCTCCAGATGGCACAATACACAAATCTGATGATTTACATGATACAATTTGTTCATGTAGCGACTATTTACGACATCCAATCCTGAAAGTGCTTTAATACATAGTATAGATTACTTACATCGATTTGTGCATCACTATCTAAAATCCATGGAATTACACATCGACTAAGAGGGTCACAACCCATAGTGCATTACGTTCATGATAAAATGAAAAGGAGCACTTACGATGTGCCAGAGGGGGGGGGGGGGGGTGAATAGGATAATGTCAAATAATCAAAAAAGTGTCGAATATGTAAATAACACAAAGATCTCAATTGCTTAAGTATTGAAACCTTGATTCTAAATAATTCGTAGGACAACCTTTACCTAAAGTTTTAAGTCGAACAACCTTATTTCATGAATATTTTTAAAATCAAAACTTCAAACTAGAAAGAGTAAATTATAACATTCACCACATAACAAAAATTAAATGTATTCAATCCACCAAAATTAAAAATAAGGCATTAACCACATGACACAAAGAATTATAGTGGTTTAGTGTTTAAAAATAGCCACACCTACTCCACTCCCAAAATTACTTTCATCGTAATTTTAGCTTTCACTATAAAAAGTTTTCATAGCTTCACTTTTGAGGATCAAATATTACATATTATCCCTCATTTATTTCTTAGTTTTACAAACATAATATGGCTTAATGGTATATTTTACATGGGCTTGTGTTGCAAGGTGAATTTAAGAGCTTGGATTGAAAAGAATGCTAAAAGCATGAATTTAGTGCTCAAGAATTGCTAAAGAAAAGAATGGATTTTTGGAGACCAAGATTGAAGATTTCAAGACTCGAAGATCCAAGAAAACCAAGTGGAGAAGGAAGGACGTCAAAAGAACAAGCGCAAAAATCACATAGACTATGCCATCGAAAACCGTTCGATGACTTTGAATTTATGAGGGAAATCAAGTTGGTTGTTGGACATATTGGGCACTTTTCTTGATCAATCGAAGACATGTTCGATGACTTGAAGGAAGGTTCTCGATGACATCGAAGACTGCTCGATGGCATCGAATTTATTATAGAAATTAAAGCAACTCACTAGACTCTTTTGGACACATTCTCGATGACTCAAAGACCTATTTGATGGATTGAAGATTTGCTCGATGACATCGTAGGATAGTTCGATAACACAGAGACTTATGTAGTGCGAAACATAGAAAAGGCGTGACTTCCGAATTCAAACCCCTTCAATGTCATCGAAGGTGTTACGTAGAGTTACACATGGTGCGTAAATTTGATCCGATTTTGTGGATCTGCGGAACTTGGCTTATAAATAGGAGTTTCCTAGGCACTTTTTAGGATATTTAGGGTTTGGAGAAGTAGAGAAAAAGGGCGGAGCCACTTCCCAAGAGTTCTTCTTCCCTTCTTCATAGTTTTTAATGCTTTCTTCTAGGGCTTTTAATCCAATCATGTTTATGGTTGGCTAGAACTTTTAGCTAGGGCTAAGGGGTGAAGCTTGTGGATGGTTGGGATGTTTTCTCGTTTGATTCTCGTTATTGTTAAACTCCTTTGATTCTAGTTTCATATTTAAGGAATACTTTTAGTTTTTAATGGTTTGTTGTGACTTAAATTATAATAGATATGTGATAGCTTGAAGTATCTTCCTTTTTTGTTTGGAGTTTGTGAAAATAGGAAATTCTATTGTTCTGCATCAACCCTTGGGCATGGCTGAGTGATGGAATCCCTTTTATTCTTCACAATTCTCCTATGTTGGTTATTGGATTGTTATATCCTGTTGTCTACCATTGTCTCCTGGGCATGGTTAGGTGATGGAATCACTTCCAATCCTCATGACTTTCATCTGTTGAGAATTACTTCAATGGAAGTTCATATCTGATCTTATTGAATATCTTCTAATTGGATATGATAGGATTCCAATTCTAATTGAGTGTCTTGAATCAAATAAGGAAACATCCAAATAGTTGCAAGTGGATCCCTGGAAACCCTAGTTCCCAGCTTTAAATTTTAAAGTTTCTAAATTCATCATCTAACAATTACTCCCTACTTTCCTGATTTAGTTTAGATCTTGTAAGTGCTTATAATTAAAGCACATATTAGTTTGTCAAATTTCGTAGTCCGGTTACGATCATAAGTTTGAGTGAAGACAAGCTATCAACTTGATCAAGTACCTGGAAAGAAGATTCAACACCTCAAAGCAAGATCATTCATGTTTCAAAGTTCAGATCACCTCGTATGAGTCAATCTACATGTGGTATAAACCTAGTTGGACCATAGGTTAGGTGTATTTTACTCATGCATATCTTGAACCACATTTTGTGTTAAATACACTCTAATTAGGCCAGCTCGACGCGTCCGGTTTGGCTAGCCTAACTACTTGGACCAACCATGCAACATTTGGATAAAAATCAAATTCCATAAGATCAAAATTTGTGGTAGGTTCGGCCAGCTGAACTTGACTTCGGCTAGCCCAAGATAGTTCGGTCAAGTTTCTAGCAATGGAACGATTTCAAAATCCAGACTACATAGGCCAGCCGAACTTGAGCTTAGGCCAACCGAATTGGGTGTTCGACCAGCCGAACCTAGGCTTAGGCTAGCTGAAGTCTGAAAGATTTTATCCCATGATTTTCAGATTCTGATTGGAACGTAAGCTTTAGAGTTAGGCCAGCCGAACTAAATCTTAGGCCAACCGAACTACACAGATCCTTGGCTATAAATAAAGGCTTTCTCTTACATTCTAAATTATGAAAATTCATATACTTTTACTATGTTGTAAAGAATGATCTCTCAAGCCTCTTTAAGCTATTTGTGTTGTAATTCATATTTTATTATTAACTTATTCTATTCTCCTTTTCAAAGTTAGATTAAATCATTTTGATAAGAGTAATCCGTACTTTACTTTGAAAAGAAGGAGAATCGAATATGTAACAATAGGGTTTCATCCATTACGTTGAAAATCTATTAGATCCCTTTGCATCTTTTTATGTTGAACTCATACATCAGCTTCATCAATATCCCAAGAAGAAGATCATTTTACTCAAGATATAACTATGACTTCGACCCACCAAATCGAAGATAAGTATTGTTTGTTTTAATTACTTCAGTTTTAGGTTTTTCTAAGATAGCCTAGAAATCTTAGAGGGTTTGTTTGTGGTGAGCTCATAAAATCACAAAGCGGGTTTGTTTATGGTGACCCCATAAAATCACAATGTGGGTTTGATTGTGATAGCCCGTGAAAATCGCAATAACTGTATAAGGTTGTTAAGGTGAACCTGGAAAACCTTGAAATAGTAAAAAGCCAAAATTGCGATAGTAGTAATTTTGGGAGTGGAGTAGGTTACATTGAGGCATCGAACAACTATAACTCTTTTGTGTATTGTGGTGATTGAATTTGATTATTTGTGTTATTGTGCTTTCCTTACTCTTTACAATTAGTTTGATACTTTAATTTCAAAGACGTCCTGAAATAAAGTTGTCCTACCTAAATCTTTTAGGTGTAAGGTTGTCCTATGAACTATTTGGTATCAAGGATTCAATATTTTACAAAATTGTATTACATTGATTTATTATTCCGCATTGTATCGAATTATTTGGCATTGTCCTATTCACCCCCCTCTCCCTCTAGGACATCTATAGCTCGTCCTTTCAAGTGGTATTAGAGCGAGGTTGCTCTTATTTGGATTAATTTCCTGGAGATGGATCTAGAGCTATTGGAAGTCAAATTTCGATAGTCTGTCCATTTCTAGGCCACCGACGT
This sequence comes from Magnolia sinica, assembly GCF_029962835.1. NCBI lineage: Eukaryota > Viridiplantae > Streptophyta > Magnoliopsida > Magnoliales > Magnoliaceae > Magnolia > Magnolia sinica. The sequence goes on along the minus strand of NC_080573.1, from coordinate 49,004,284 downwards.
TTGATGATTCGTACTATTCTTACTGGAAAGGTAGAATGAAGATCTTCCTTAAATCTATTGATGAAAGTATGTAGCAAGCTACCATGACCCAATGGGTCCTGAAAGGGCCGAGCTTAAAGTCCTAAAGGGGGGGTGAATAGGACTATGCCAAAATAAAAAATAAATGCAGAATTACTAAGACAAACAAAGATAGATAACATAATTATAAGCAACCTCAAATGTACAAGTATTGAGAGGTTGATACAAACTGAGTTCTAAGAACAACCTTGCACCAAAAACCAAGGTTTATGGTAGGACAACCTGATTTCTAGTATGTTTGTAAGTATCAAAAATTCAAACTTAGAAGAAGGCAAAGGAAATAATCTAAATTTTTATAACATTCACCACAAGTGCATAAAAGGAAATTACAATATTCAGCAACACACATACATCACCATAAGCATCCACTAAACACTAAGAATTATAGTGGTTCGTGTGTGTATTCCAACTATTTGAAAAATAGCCACACAACTACTTCACTCCCAATATCCTCTATCCTCTCCCACAGGATATTGGCTTTCACTATCAAATAAGGTTTTCAAAGGTTCACCTTAAAACCTTCACAATTGTGTTTTTAGATGGGCTTACACAATTACAAAAACCCCACACTCTGAGATTTTCTGGCTTATCTCAGACAATACCAAAAATGAGATTTTCCTTACTAAATCTCACAAACCACAAAATATACACAAAATTAAATTGTACTTATCCGAAGATTCTCCTTCTGATGAAGCCCAGTAGAACCAATCCGATGTATACAAAGATGTTCAATGTCCAGTCTCAAAAATGAAAGGGTCCTAGGTCTAAATAATTTTTAGCTTAAATTAACTTGGGCTAGCTTGATTTGATTTTGATCTCAAAGAGGGTAAAATCACAATTCCCTTCTTTAATGAAATAGAGTTGAATGGAGATCACAAAATCAAATACAAAAAGCTATTTAAGAGAATCTTAAATGAACACAATATAGCTTAAGAAATGCAGGAACTTATCTCTCGGAGTGATGGATTGATTATGCTTGGAATGAATGAAAAACTCTGAGATTCGTCCTCTATTTATAGGTGAAAATATTGTTCACTTGACTGGTCTAAGGATTAGTTCGACTGGTTGAAGGACCAACCACATTTTAAAATTTCTAGCATGGTAAGATAAGATCATTACTCAACTGATCGGGTGGGACCAAAAAACCTTGCTGGACTTTGAGTTGAGCACTGCACGACTGGTCGAGCACTGTTCACTCGACTGGTCGAGTAGTCTTCACAACTGGTCGACGGTCCAACAGAAAATTCTAAAAATTCACAACAAATCTTTTAATGGTCAAGCCAGAGCTTGGACTAGTCAAATAAAGATTAGGACTAGTCGAGGAAATGACCTATAAACTTATGTAATGACCCAAATAAAATATGTAATGAATATGACCTAACCTATGGTCAATCTAGGGTCATCCATACCTTTGTTTGTGAGTGTGAACCATCGAAACATCGATCGCTTCAGTAACTCATTTACTTGAAATATATGAAGCTTATGTTCTAAATCTTAAACTAGAGCTTGAGCTAAGGCTTGAGTTCTTGATTATTTAAAGTAGTAACAATGAGCTTTCAACTTGAACTTAAGCCTTGAACTTTTGTTCTTACACTTAAACTTGTAATCCCTGAACTTCGACAACGTTCTTCAACTTGAATACGTAGAAAAGTTTAACGATGATGAAGATGACCCACAATGCATGAAGTTGATCTATCCATCTCATCAAAATAAGATACAGATTCTAAGTAGTTTGGCACAATAAAATTTGACAACTCCGGGTGCTAGATTTACAAGCTTGCATTTACATGTCCCTCCAATGTTGGAAGTAGTGAGTGAAGAGGAACCAAGTCCATGAAAGTTCAAGTTTATAATGTATGGACTCCATGTCAGAAAAGTGAAAGTAGTGTCATTGCAAAAGCACGTAATGCTATCACTTGTGCTCTATCACCAGACGAGTTTAATAGAATCATGTAATGTGATACAACAAAACAAGCTTGGGATATACTTGAAATGACACATGAAGGAACTAACATTGTTAAGAAATCTAAGATTCAAATCCTTACAACAAGGTCTGAAGAAATCCATATGGAAGAAAACGAATCATTCATTGATTTCTTCACCAAACTAAATGACATTGTTAATTCCATGTGGGGTCTTAGAGAAAAAGTCCCTGAAAGCAAAGTGTGTACAGAAATCCTACGATCGCTTCTTGACCGGTTCAATTCTAAAGTCACTGTTATATAAGAATTGAGGGACACTGATACAATGAAGGTAGAGGAATTAGTGGGATCTCTACAAACCTATGAGCTGAATTTTAAAATTTCCAAAAGTAAATCCATATCCCTAAAATCCTCAAAATCCAAAACAAAATATTTAGATAATGATGAAAATGAGGATGACATGGCTATGCTTTCTAAAAAGTTTTATAGAATTTTTAAAAATAAAAATAAATCTGATTTTCAAAAACCGATTGATAAAAGAAAAGGAAATTGAAAATCTAAGTCTAAAGACTCTCAATGTTTCAATTGTTCTGAATATGGGCATCTAGCTGCGAAATGTCCTAAGAAGGATAAATCTAAAAGAAGAGGCATAATTGCCACATGGGATGAATCGTCTGAGTCTAAATCCGATTCAGAAACTAATGAATCAGATCATGAAACTAAAAATGATCATAAGACATTTATGACCCTATCTAGACTTACTTCCTCAAATGAAGATGAAACATCTAATTATGAAATGACAGGAAGTGATATTGAAAATGAAGAAGACCTTCAAGTAGCCTATGATGCCTTCTACAAAGAAAGTTGTAAGATTGCAACAAAATTAAAAATTCAAAAGAATAAAAGTGCATATTTAAAATTAGAACTTAAAAAATCTATTTTTAAGAAATCACATTTTTCAGATTGTTTTGAGAAAACCAAATTTGAGCTCAATATAAAAAATTCTGAAATTGATGATCTCAAAACTGAAAATAAGAATCTACAATTAGAAATTACTTCCCTAAAAAATTCTAAAGAAACCTGGATATATACCCATGGTGACCCGAGACTTGAAAAGCTATTATTTGCGTCTCGCCGAAGTATTAACAAATCTAGCTTAGGTTATATTAAGAGTCATTTAGAAAAATCTAAAAATACTACTCGTATATTTGTTAAAGGTGAATCTTCAAAATCAAAAGAAGAACCACTAAAAAGATTTTATTTTATTTTTTTTTAAAAAAACCTTATCAAAAATCTTTTTATCCAAAAATTAAGTCCAATTATCAAAGAAAAAAATATAATCCGTCTCTTGTAGATAAGATAGTGGACTTACTTAAGGAACTTTTAAAATCTAACTTTAGAACTAACAAGGTAAACAAGAATAAAGATAAATCTTACTCTCAAACAAATCATATGATAAGAGGTCCTCCTAAACCCAAAATCATATTGAAATGGGTTTCAAAAAATAAGTATCTTTTCATCCATATAGCTTTTAAAGCTAGTAGCCATTCAAGATGATACCTGGATAGTGGATGCTCTAAACATATGACAGGTGATAAGGTGATACTTTCAAACATCAATCACAGTGATGGAGGCTTAGTAACATTTGGAGATGGTAGCAATTGCAAAATCAGTGGAATAGGTAATATAAAACTTCCCAATCTTCATGTTTTTAAAGATGTTTTATATGTCGAAGGTTTGAAACACAATCTGCTAAGCATATCTCAAATTTGTGATAATAATCATAGTGTTAAATTTTCTAATCATGGATGTGAAATACTTAATAATCAAGGTCATATAATATTAAATGGTTAAAGAACCTCTGAAAATTGTTATATCATTGATGAATCATGTTCCACAAGTCACTCTTGCTATATGGTCAAAACAAATGAAACTGAATTATGGCATCAACGTCTTGGACATGTGAACTTTAGAGATCTATTGTAATGACCCAGAAAATTTCGTGCAAAGACCCGAGTACTACCTCAAATTCCTTAGAAGTTAAATGTGGGTTAATTAGCGCTAAACTCAATTGCTTGTGAAATTAGCACCAATCACTTTAATTTTGATCTGCAAGACTCAAAACCTGTAGAATCATTAGCGCTATGTTACCCTAAAATCTAGGATTCAACGCTAAATCCAGATGCTCTCGGGAGTACTTGGAAACTTTGTATCAGACCTGGACCGCGCATCGAAAGTCCGATAGCGATGATCTTAGACAATTATGATCACCTTGTTGGGCTTGACCATCACCTCAAAAATCATGACCAGATGATGTCCTGAGACGATTTGCTTGAGTCCGGAGTAAAGAGTGTGAGAAAGATGAGAAATTAAATATGAATTTATGAAATCTGAGTCATGTCGCTTACGCGATGATTTTAAGCACTTTGACCGTTGGATTCTGACCCAAATTTACCCTCGGATCAGGGAAGATAGCCCAGGCATGTCATAGTGCTTGTGGACCTGATCGAGTTTCGGTGACCGTTGAATTGAGATTGGTCTGCCAAGGCTGATCTGTAAATCCAATCGGTACAAAAACTCAGGCTGACCTAGATCCATGGTCAATGAGCTTAAGTCTGACCGCACGTGGAAAAGGGACCACCAGAAGCGCTCCGTTGGATTGAAATAGACCCGATTTGGTTATAACTTAAGTATACCTTAGCCCTAGGGCTATCTTCATCAATTTTAAGCCTATATAAAGACCTTAAAACCCTCACTCTCAATTCCATACGAATTTTCTAACCCTGGCTAAAGGAGAGAGAGAAAGTGAGAGAGAAGTTGGTGAATCATCTTGAGATTCTTCCCTGTTACTCTGCGTCTCTAAACCATCACTTCTGAATCGTTATTCCAGCGATTCTAAGTTTATTCTTGGGTAAGTCAATCAAACTCTAGTATGTTTTGGAGCTTAGAATAGTCTAAGTGTTGATGTAATTCATTTTATTCATGCCTTAGGTTTTCTAGTCGCCGTTGACGAAGACTTATCGTCTGAATCAGATCGGTTGCATTTTTTCTAGTTTAAGGTGCGAACTATATTCGTATAGGTTATGGTTTTCAAGGCTTTCAATTCCGGTTAATGGTTTATTATTGTTGTGGGTGTAATTTCACATGCCAAATGCAATGTTCATTTTACGTTCCTGATATATATGAGTTATATTGAGATTTGTGTATTCTATGTATATGTAGAAAGTATCGTATACGTATGAAATGCGAACATGTGTCAACTCCTTGGCAAAAGGAATTGTCAAATGTGTGTTATCACCAACATATGTCATGTATGTTGGAATATGTAGTCTAAGTGTTTGTAGAAATGTCTGAATGATCATGTGTGTAATATATTGTCCTGTTTACAGATGTTGAGAAGAGATTCTCAACTCTCCTATTGGTGTGTATGATTTTCTACATGCAATTTACATTGTTTAAATTCAAGCACTACTTATGTGTAAATCCATGTTAAGTTGATATTCATCAAATGCTCACATACTGTATGATTAGAATTGTTGATCCATTACTGTTCTAACTTATTAGTATGAATATCTGTTATGATTGAAGATGTTTGGGACTATGAAATAGTCCAGGGAATCGGTAACAAACCTTGAGTTCGTGGCTGAGGTTGTTTTCACCACGTAGGACGTGTTTGACGAACCCGAGTCGTATTAGGGTTGTCGGCAGTGGTTTGGCCACACGGAGTGTTTGCGCACTCTATGTCGTTCAACTCAACGTGCGCTCGTGCTAGTCGAATTCGTCAAGTAACCCGATTGTCCTAGTGGATGTACACCATGTATAGACACTACAGTTTGAATCTAGGGTATCAAACTTACCAATGCAATCCCGTTAACCATTGTACCTAGATCCGCTAAGACTCATGAGCCGGGCATGGTGGTATGAGACACCATGGTCGAGCTGTCGGCCTACGCTGGGGTTACGAACCTCTCCGTAGTGACCAGTGAGCACACCAGACTCGTGAGCCGATTATGGTGGTATGGGACACTATATTCGTGCTGTTGGCCTACATTGATTGGTGACGAGCCCTTTGTAGTGACCTCGAGCATACCTTGATACTACATTGAGGCGACGAGCCTTAGGATAGTAACTAAGGTATGATAGGCATCCATTGATTGGTGACGAGCCCTTTGCAGTGACCTAAAACCATATGATCGTATGAGATCGTCTAGGACTGACAACCATAGAATGGATCACTATATGGGAGTTGATATGAGGAAGGTACCTTAGCTTTCAATCCTGCTGTATGAAAAGGACTAATAATAACTTGGTAATCATGTTCATGCACCACATTGCATGTGCGTTGGCGTCGTTGGCACTGCGGGAGGTTGTCATGCGTACCGTAAGATAAAGACACTGAAGGAGTGCAAGCGACAGCATGCATCATTTCTGCATACATCCTTGCATTAACAAGAGTAATTAGGATGTGTTTGATTGTATTGCCTTATCATTACTGCTTGATTGATTTGATAACATGTTAACTTTTACTGTATAGTTCCACTGAGTTGATCACTCACTCCCACATTCTGGGATGATGTTTCAACACCAACCAGACTTTGTCTTAGATGCAGATGATGATGCGACCCCTGAGGTAGAGCAAGAGTATGAGGATGACGAGGACGTGTTTTCTTTTATGCAGTTCTCAGGTGGGTTCATGTGAGCCGTGTCCTGATCTACGTGGATTCTGGGTTTTCTTTTGTAATAGATAATTTCATTTTGATACTTGTATTTTAAAGACAAATACTTGTAATTATGACCTGGCAGAGCATACATATCACAGGGACTTGCGCATGTACACATATATTTCTTTAAGTCTTCCGCTTGTGACTTTCACTTATCCTTGAATTATGTTTGTAGTTTGGCTTAATCTATTCCATGTTTTACGCACTCATATAGACAACATACATCCATCATTGCATATGTTGCATAAGTAATGTTTTGAAACTCAGGAGCTGATTTATGCTCGACCCCCGAATTTCAGGGCGTTACATCTATACAAACTTAGCAAGAGACATCATCTTCGAGGCTTACCCAAGTTGAAAATGTTAGAAAAGAAAGCATGTGGTGCCTGTCAAATAGGTAAACAAATTAGGAGTAGTCACAAAAAGGTGAACTCCTTAGCTACATCTAGACCCCTCAAATTACTCCATATGGACCTTGTTGGACCAACCTGAACAAAGAGTAGAGGAGGTAAAAAATACTTTCTAATTATAGTTGATGACTACACAAGATATTCATGGTAGCCTTCTTAAGAGAAAAGTTGGATGCTTTTAACGAAGTCAAAAAGTTATTTAAACGCATCTAGACAAAAAGAAATGCCAATGAAAAAGATAAGAAGTGATCGTGGAAGAAAGTTTCAAAACAACAATTTTGAGAAGTTTTGTGATGACCATGGAATATTACATGAATTTTCTACTCCTAAAACTCCTCAATAAAATGGTATAGCTGAAAGGAAAAATAGAGTTCTACAAGAAATGGGGACTATTATACTTAATAGTAAAAAATTTATGGGCTGAAGCTGTTAACACTGCTTGTTATATTATTAATCGAGTATATCTAAGAGCAGGTTTAAATAAAATGGCTTATGAACTCTAGTCTAACAAAAAACCATCAGTAAAATATTTTGGTACTTTCGGAAGTAAATGTTTCATTTTACGAGATAGGGAACATTTGAGAAATTATGAAGCAAAAAGTGATGAAGGTATTTTTTTAGGGTATGCTCTGAACAGTGGAGCTTATCGTGTCCTAAATAAAAGGACTGGAGTGATACAAGAATCCATAGATGTTCTAATTGATGATCAAACAATCACTCCAGCTAATAATCATGATGATGAGGTTATTATATTCAATTAATCAGCACCTTCATCAAAATCAAATACAACTGAGAATAGACTAGTCAAAGACCATCCGACTAATCAAATTCTTTGTAACCCTCACACTGGTGTTCAAACTAGAAGACAAGTTGAAAACATTTGTAATCATGTATGCTTCACTTCCCAGATAGAACCATCAAATGTAAATGAAGCTTTAGCTGATGAAAATTGGATTTTAGTTATGCACAATGAATTAAATCAATTTGTCAGGAATGATGTTTGGTATCTAGCACCTAGACCATCTGACAAACATTTTATTGGAACTAAATGGATATTTAAAAATAAATCTGATGAATTTGAGAATATCTTAAGAAATAAAGCGAGATTAGTTATACAAGGGTACACTCAAATTGAAGGAGTCGACTATGATGAAACTTTTGCTCTAGTCGCTCGTCTCGAATCCATCAAACTATTTATCTCCATTGCATGTCATAAAAACTTTAAAAATTTTCAAATAGATGTTAAAAGTGCTTTCTTAAACGGTGATCTAAATGAAGAAGTTTATGTAGAACAACCTAAAGGTTTCGAAGATCCTAAACTTCCCAGCAATGTATACCGTCTTTAAAAGGCCCCGTATGGATTAAAAGAAGCTCATAGAGCGTGGTATGAAAAATTAACATAATTTCTTCTTAGTCAAAATTTTAAAATGGTTAGTGTTGATAAAACTCTATTCATCAAAAGAATTAATGAAGAACTGTTGATTGCTCAAATATATGTAAATGATATTATTTATGGATCAACATATGCTAACCTTTCTTATAAGTTTACAGAGTCTATGAAATCAGAATTTGAGATGAGTATGGTGGGAGAACTGAACTATTTTCTTGGACTTCAAGTGAAACAATTTGAAGATGGAATTTTCATATCTCAAACCAAGTATGTGATAAACTTAATTAAGAAATTTGGGCTTGAGAATGGTAAAAACTTTGCTACTCACATGACTACAACACTCAAATTATCTAAAGATGACATGGGTAAAAGCATTAATCCTCATCTTTACCATAGTATGATTGGTAGTCTCTTATATTTAATAGCTAACAGGCCTGATATCTCTTTTAGTGTAGGCGTATGTGCCAGATATTAATATAACCCTAAAGAATCTCATCTGGCTGCAGTAAAAAGAATAATTAGATATATTGTCAGTACTATTAATTTAAGTTTATGGTATCCTCATGATACGTCATTGCAAATTGCTGGATATACTGATGTTGATTGGGCAGGCAATGTGGATGATAAAAAATACACAAGTGGTAGATGTTTTTACATTGAAAATTGTCTTGTCTCTTGGATGAGCAAGAAGCAAAAATTAGTATCTTTGTCCACTGCTGAAGCTGAATATATTATGGCATGGAATGCATACACGCAATTAATATAGATGAAAATGATGTTAGTAGACTATGGTATTAATCAAGAAACAAAACATTTATACTGTGATAATACTAGTGCAATAAATATATCCAAAAATCCTATTCAACATTCTCACACTAAGCACATAGATATTCGATATCACCATATTAGAGAATTAGTTGAAAGCAAGTCTATTATGCTTGAATAAATTAATATTAAAAAATAGCTTGTAGATATTCTGACAAAACCTCTTAATAGTGTCAGATTTTTAAATTTAAAAAATGATATTGGTTTATGCTGTGTTTTTTAATTATTATATATTGCAATTTGTTGTGTTATGTTATTGCTTTAATAGAAAATGTACATTTATGTCATTTTTTAATTTTTTTTAAAATATTTTCGCCCAACCTTGACTTGACCGCCTGGTTCGGCCATCCGAGGATGTGCACGGGCTAGTCGAACCATGCGCAAATGGGTTATATTGGGTATTTTTATTCAAAACCCTCGTTCTATTCTCATTTTCTTTGGTCAGTCCATGGATTTCTTCGGCCAACTCATCACTCTAGTGTTCTTGTAAGTGAATATTTTTTTAGTTTCCTTTTAGATTTAAGTTCCTTGTTATACATTATTGTAGATTTCATCATCTTTCTTGATTCTATAACTCTATTTTGTTGCATTTTTTTATAGAAATCTGATCTAGATCTTTTTATTCCATTTATTGATATTTCTTTTGCAAATCTAGTCATTTTCTATCATGACATCTCGTTCTAAGCGTTCTATGCAAGGCCCTCAAACTGGTTCTTCCTCTCGATTCATTAATCGGGTTATGCTCTATCCGTTTACCTGAAAATGATCCAAAAAATGTGTGGAATTTTTGTACCCGTAACATTGTCATTGAGCACACTGTTAATACAAATCATATTGCCTGATTCGGTCTTGCAAAAATTTCGTCCACGGCAGGATGGGATAAGGATTGTATGCATCTATTAATATTGTGTCTTTAAATGAATTTTCATTTTTCATTCAATTTTTGGAAGACATGGTTATTATTAATCCCTCCATCATATCATCAATCTTAGGTATTCATATAGCGGAAGACAGAATCTCTATTCCACTAATCTTTGAAGATATGTACCAAATGGAAAGAGAATCTCTCATTAAGGAGTTATGCGGTTTTAATGTAACCTGATGTAACCATAACTCACTCCCCACCTTCAATATTCTTTCAAAATACTATGTCCTGCATCATATTTTCACTTCGAATGTGTATCCTTGTCGTGGGAATAAAACATACCTTACTCCCTATATGATGTGTATTCTTCATTCTGTCATTTCTAGTATCTGCATATGTCTTCCATCTTTGATTACTTATCAGATTATCGATTATCGTCTTCATCCTGGTAATGGCTCTATTCCTTTTACATATCTCATGAATTACATTGCATTACGCTATAATGTTCAAATCCCTGCTACTGAAGCACCAGAGTCTCAGCTCCCATTCGGTAATGCTAATATCAATATGATGTAACTTGAGCTAAGACCTAAGAAGAAAGGACATCAGGAAGGTGTTCCTGAAGAAGATGTGAATATGAATGATATATTTACTGATCTAGAAGAAACTGATAATACTGATGACTCTGATTTCTAGCCCTCAAAGTTCTCAGAGAGGTTGGATAATTTAGAGAAGAAAGTGGATGACTACATGTCTCTCAGAAACAACAGATCAAGTACATGAAAAAGTACTTTTATCGCTTTCACAGGAGTCTGCGGATTAATGACCCTGACATGTCGGCACCATCCTCCTCCAGTTCTAACTAATTTTCTTAAACTCTTGGTCTGTAATAACTTGATATACTTTTACTTTTGCTGACATACATATGGATATGACACTATGATATGCTTATCTTATGTTACTTAATCCTTATGTTATTTGCTCCTTATATCCATTATGCTTCATTGATTGCTTCTTACTTTGTCAAGTTCTGACAAAAAAGGGGGAGAAATATTATATTTTTGTGATATGGATATGAGATCATCATTTCTCTCACGCTTATGAACACACACATATTTGCATGCACTGTATGAACTATATTTTTACAGATATGACTGAGTTCTTAAGAGGAGTGACATAGATGCATGATCTTTAGAGGAGTAACAATATTACTAGTGCTGACTCGAAAGATTTTGTGTTGTTTAAGATGTTGTAACATGTTGTGCTGAGTTTTATTTGAGTTTTGTCATGAATTTGACAAAAGGGGGAGATTGTAAGTGCTTATAATTAAAGCACATATTAGTTTGTCAAATTCCATAGTCCAGTTATAATCGCAAGCTCGAATGAAGACAAGCTATCAACTCGATCAAATACCTGAAAAGAAGTTTTAACACCTCAAAGAAAGATCATTCATGTTTCGAAGTTCATATCACTTCATATGAATCAATTTATAGGTGGTATAAACCTAGTTAGACCATTAGGTTAGGTGTATTGTACTCATGCATATCTTGAACCACATTTTATGATAAATTCACTATATTTAGGCTAGCTCGACGTCCAGTTAGGCCAGCCTAACTAATTGGACCAACCATGCAACATTCGGATAAAAATTAGATCTCATAAGATTAGAATTTACAATAGGTTTTGTTAGCCCAAGATGAGTCTCAGCCAGCTGAACCTGACTTCGACCAGCCTAAGATAGTTCAGTCAAGTTTCCAGCAATGGAACAATTTCAAAATCTAGACTACGTAGGCTAGTCGAACTTGAGCTTATTCCAGCCGAATTGGGTGTTTAGCCAGCCGAACCTGGGCTTAGGCTAGTCGAAGTTTGAAAGATTTTATCCCACAATTTTCAAATTCTGATTGGAACATAATCTTTAGAGTTAGGTCAACCGAACTGAATCTTAGGCCAACCGAACTATAGAGATCCTTTGCTATAAATAAAGGCTTTCTCTTACATTCTAAATCACGGAAATTCATATACTTTTACCGTGTTGTAAAGAAAGATCTCTTAAGCCACTTTAAGCTATTTGTGTTGTAATTCATATTTTATTATTAGCTTATTCGATTCTCCTTTTCAACGTTAGGTTAAATCGTTTTGATAAGAGGAAACCATACTCTTGAAAGTGCCTTGGTTTGTCAATTAGTGTGAGGATTGAGTCAAAGAGTCAAGTGGGCCTCAAAGAAGATCGTTCAAGTCGTTGCCTCAACTGGATGTGCACTTCGAGCTTGTCAAAGGTAAACTAAGCCTCACATCCCATGTCCTAAAACACTCAAGTATATGAAGCCTTTAAAAACATTAGAACAACCTAGGATAATTTGTCTGTTAACCTGACTTTCAGAACAGGAAAATCTTCCAAGTTTTTTAGACTGTATTCAATACTATCGAGTACTCATCAATGGCATCTAACACTCACGATCGATGATATCGACAACCAATCGATATCATCGAATTAGGCCTTCCGTGTCCAACAACCACAAAGTATTTTGGACAATATGTTCAATAAATTGAAAAACATTTTGATAATATCGACATTCAAATATCAATTAAATTGAATGAAGATTAATAATATCAAATTACCTTGAGCTTTGTCAAGCAACTTTTGGAAAATGTCTTGACATTGTTCAAGTAATCGAACCATCGTTGATATCATCTGAAGTCAAACTTTGATGATATCGAGATGAGTTCGATATCATCGAATTCGATCAAGTTTTTGTCTAGCGAGCCTCAAAGGAAAATTACCTAAAAAGATCGAGGACTTGAAACCCTACTCGATGCCATCGGATTTCAAATCTCGATGATATCGAACGTATATTTATACGATCGAAGCTGGAAAAAATTATTCTAACAATCTTGCAAGGTAAACCATATGGTAATGACCAAGGAATCAATGATGTCTCAATATGATCATAATTCAAATATCAATGGAATCAACATTTGATCGATGTTATCGAAATGGATCAAAAATTGTCCAGTAAGCTCTTTTGAAATTCATATGGAAATGATCGATGTATCGAGCAGACGTTCGATGAAATCGGAATCCAAACTCCTATGACATCGATGTCAGCTCGATTGCATCGATCTTCATTAGAAAGTTCCAGGGATATACTTCAGTGGAGTTTGTATCATCGACCCTTGCTTCGGTAGCATTGAAAGTATACGTTCGATGATATCGAAGCAGGCCCGATGATATCTAACTCAGTCAGAATTTAACATCTTTATTACCATTGGAACTTTTTATCTATTTAAGGAGAGCTTGTTCTTGGTCGCTACATTGAGAAAAAGGAGAGAGTGCTTTGAGAGAGTAACTACATATCATCTACCCTAAGCCCTTTTTCTCATGGGAGTTCATTCCTCAATCCACCCTCATCATTAACATTCAATAGAGTGGATTGGTGAATGAACTTTCGCATTCAAGGATCTTCCAGCTACCTCCTTAATGGAAAATCATTGAGTTGGGATCCCTTGAACGCCTAAGACCTTGGAATTACTTTTTCTCTTTAATGATTATCATTTAATATAGTAATTACCAACATAACCTTGACCCAACCCGTCACCATACATTGGAGCATCATCAATGTTGTGGTTCAAGGAAGCTGAAGATTCTTCGTCATCAAAGGAGGAGATCTTCATCAACGCGCTTAATGGTGTTCATCTACTTATCTATAACTCATTAGAGTCCAGAGACCCTGCTGATCATTCCTTTGTGTAGGATTGGGTCACAGGTGGTTCTCACCCCTTTCAAGTCCTCAGAGGAGGCCTCCGATGGGAGAGTATGTATAGGTACTGTGTGTTGACCATTGCTCTTGTAGAGCATAAACTTAGGTCCCTAGTGTAGGTCCTTGGCCTGTGTGACCTAAAAGTTAAGTTCCTTGTGTGGATCCTTGGGCTGTGTGGCTTAAAAAGTTAGGTTCCTTGTATGGATCCTTGGCTTATTTAGCCTAAAAAGTTAGGTTCCTTGTGTGGATCCTTAGCTTGTGTGGCCTAAAAGGTTAGGTTCCTTGTGTGAATCCTTTGCTCATGTGTAGAGCATAAAAGCTGGGTGTTGTGTGTTAACCATTGCTCCTGTGTGGAGCATAAACTTGTGTCTAGTGGAGACATGTATAGGTTCCTTATGTAAGTCCAGAGTCGACCCTGTGTAGGTTGTGAATGTTAGAGGTGAACCTGATTTAAAGTCTCCGTTAGTGAGATCCGGTACACTCAAGGGTTGAGTGCATCCACCGGAAGTGGAGTAGGCACGTAGCCGAACCACTATAAATGACTGCGTTTGGGATTGATATTTTCTCCTTACTATTTGTGTTTACTTTGAATGTTCTCATAAAGCTTGCTAACATGATTATTTAGAACTAATAAGAATCACATCCCACACAAACACACAGTCGCATCATTCATTCATAATAGACTAAGATTGCATACTGTTTAAATACTAGATAGTCTTATAATTGGATCCTCTATTTGGCTTGGGAGCCATTAGAGTTACATTAGGGGTCATATTGATAGTTGCTTGTTAAATCAGGATTATGATAATGGGATTTTAAATCATCATAAAAATTTTATAAAGTCCTATTCACACCCCCCCCCCCCCCCTAGGACACTTTGACCTATTCCTACTTCTATTAGTGTTGTCATTACCGCAATTACAACTCTACTTTGAAAAGAATGAGAATAGAATCTACAACAATAGGGTTTCATTCATTACATTAAAAATCTATTAGATCCCTTTGCATCTTTTAGGGTTGAACTCATACATCAGATTCATCAATATCCCAAGAAGAAGATCACTGCACTCAAGCTATAGCTACAACTTCAACTCGCCAAATCGAAGATAAGTACGGTTTGTTTTAATTACTTTAGTTTTGGGTTTTTCTATGATAGCCTGAAAATCTCAGAGGGTTTGTTTGTAGTGAGCCCATAAAATCACAAAGCGGGTTTGTTTGTGGTGACCTCGTAAAATCAGAGTAGGTTTGATTGTGATAGCCTGTGAAAATCACAATAACTGTATAAGGTTGTTAAGGTGAACCTGGAAAACCTTAAAATAGTGAAAAGCCAAAATTGTGAGGGTAGTAATTTTGGGAGTGGAGTAGATTGCATTGAGGCACAAAACCACTATAACTCTTTTCTGTATTATGGTGATTGAATTTGATTATTTGTGTTATTGTGTTTTCTTTACTCTTTGCAATTAATTTGATACTTTGATTTCAAAGACGTTGTGAAATAAGGTCGTCTTACCTAAATATTTTAGGTGTAAGGTTGTCCTATGGAGTATTTGGTATCAAGGATTCAATATTTTACAAAATTGTATTACATTGATTTATTATTCCACATTGTATCGAATTATTTAGCATTGTCCTATTTAACCCCCCCCCCCCCCCCCGCTTAGACATTTATAGCTCGTCCTTTCAGATCTTCTCCGAGTTTTGATTCTAATTACTTTCAGAATAGACACACAAGATACTCTCTATAGATTCGACCTCGGTCTTACCGAGATTATTACTACATCGTGACCCTACACTTGGGGTTGTGAACAGTCACCTTAATAACCTGATACAATTCCTTGTGATTTTCACAGGCTATCACAATAAAAACCCAAAATGATATTTTACAAGGCTTTTTCAGACAAAACCTTAATTAAGATTTTCACAGGAGATTTCAGAAAAACCTAAAAAGAGTTATAGAATATATACTTATCTTCACCATAAAAGATGTAGCAGAAGGACCTCTTTCATGAATGTAGGATGGTGCTGTGTTCAGTCAGATAGAAAGGGTCTAGGTTCTATAGATTTTAATTTTTTTAACCCAATAACTACTTAATTCAATTCTCTTAAATCTCAGAGAGGAGTATAATTTACTCCCTTAAATTAAACTTAAAAGATCTAAGACTAAAGGGAATTGAAAAAGCTCTTTAAATAAATTATAAATACCAACCAATAACATGTTAATAACTTGAGCTTCTCACTGTCTCTCTTATAGAAGAATTCTGATAATTATTTTATGTAATTCAGAATGAGAGAAGAACTAAATTTATAAGCAAAGAAGTTAAAACTTCGACTAGCCTAAGTTCAATGGATTTTGTTCAAAGGATTTCAGATTATGCGGGATAAGAAGTATCCAACATTCGGCTGGCCCGAGGTCAACTTCGGCTGGCCATACAACATAATTCGGCTAGCCAAAATTTCCCTTCAGCTGGCCGAATTCCAAAAATTAATGTTGTTGGAATGTGACCCATACTTTCTCGGGCTGGCCAAATTTCAAGCTCGGGCTAGCCAAACCAAAAATCAAGTTAGCCGAATTTAGAATAAAAGTTGTTATTTGCTTCGGACTTAAGGTTGGGTTGGTAGGGGAAGCTTAGGCTAGCCGAATTCCAGTCAAAACAAGTGAAAAAACTCATTATTAAACAATTTTGAAAGCGCATAATCCTAAGGTCTTTCTAGGTTTTATACCACCTGAGATATATTAAATATCTGATTTAATTTGGCTTGAACTTTGTCTTGAACTTCATCTTGAATTTGGGCTTGACTTCATCTTGAATTTGAGTTTGATCTTGAGCTTGATATTTTCTTGAACATTGACCGATCTTGAGCTTATTCTTCTCGTGAACATAAATTGATGTTGAGCTTGATCTTCTCTTGAACATAGACCGATCTTTGAGGATCTACTTTGAAGTGATTTTGTCTTATGAAATTTGACAACATATGTGTGCTCAATATCCGAGTACTTACAATCTCCCCCCTTGTCAATTTTTTGACAAAACACTTAGTATTACAAATATGCAATCATAAAGAACTTTAGATATGTGAAAGTCTAATTTGTAGCTTGTACTCTTCAGTTCACCAACTGATAATGCTCAACTGGCACTCCCCCTATGAAATAGACATATAACATTCTATACACATAACATCCATGCATTCATTTCATATGTTCCATGCACATAGCATCCATGTATTCATTACATACATTCTCTCCTATATTTTCATTTTCTCTCCCCCATACTATATGGCATTACATGTTACTAGCATCTCTCTCCCCTTTTTTGTCACAATATGACATGGGAAGAATAGAAGAAATATGATGAATAGAAGGAGGCATGTAGTAAGAGAATAAGGGTAAGCATAGGAAATATCCAACCATATGAAATAAAAAAGGTAAGCATATAAAATAGTCAATAAAATGACAAGTGTTATCAAAAGCATCCAAAGTACTAAGACAAACACGAAATAAGGTTTAATTACATAATCAACATAAGTTTGAAAATTAAAGAAAATCTAGCTTAATCTGACCCAGAGGAAGAAGGAGCGGGCATTAAGGGATCATTTAGCTTCAAACTACAGTTGATGCGATGGAAGTACTTTTTCATGTATTTCATTGTAGACTTCTGGGTTTGGGCCAATGAAGCCTGCGATGAATGCAAAGACTCCACTTTCTTCTCCAATGCAGAAAGTCTCTCATCAAACTGAGAGGGATGGTAGTCAGAATCAGCTGGATCATTTGAATTGTCCAACTCATTAAAAGTATCCTCCATGGTTGTGTCTGCAGCAGGCTGCACTTCCTCTTCATCTTGATTTTGGCTAGGAAGAGGAGTGAGGTTCATCATATTCAGATTTGAGTTGTTAAATGGGAGTTCGGATTCTGGTGCCTCATACGTTGGAATTTGAACATTGTAGTGAACTGGAATGCAAGTAATGAGATGAGCAAAGGGAATCGAACTATGCTTAGGATGCAAGAAAAACTGAATGATAATGTAACAGATTAAGGAAGGCAGGCAGACATGAATACCTGATACAATGGAGTGAAATACTCTAAGCATGAAGGGAGTAACATCAGTCTTATTCTTGGCTCGAGGATATACATTAGACATAAAAATCTAATGTAAGACGCAGTATTTTAGGAGAATTTAGTTTGTGGGAAGGCCATTACCCGATCACCATTCAGCATTAAAGTGACATAATTTACGAGTGATGATTTATTTTTCAGAGTTCGACATCTTCTCTGACAATGTAGTGATTGGTATACCATCATCCGCAACAACTATATCCATCAATGTAGAAATAATGTGCAGCGTTATTGTGAATGTTTCTTCAACAGATTTAATTGAGAATGTTAAATTCTCAAGTGAAACATCACATATGGAGGTATACATGCCCTGCACTATGGACCAGTAAACCATTCCACCCTAATTCAAAATGCATTCCCATCCAACATTGGAAAGAATAGGAACAAGACCAAACCTAGTAATGTGGTCTAAATTAATAGATTCTTCTATGATTATGTCCCTTGTATGAAAGTCCTGAACATATTCCAAATCATCCTCCGATGACCGTAGGGTCCGTACACCAAGAGGAGTTGATCTAAAAGATGAACCGGCATAACTTGAGCTTCTCTCTCTCTCTCTCTCTCTCTCTCTCTCTCTTGCAGAAGGATTTTGATAATTAACTTGTGTGATTCAGAATGAGAGAAGAACTCAATTTATATGAAAAGAAGTTAGACCTTCGGCTAGCCCGAGATAGTCTTCAACTAGCCCGAGCAAACCAGATTTAGTTCAAAGGATTTTGGATTACGCAGGATAAGATTTATCCAAAATTTAGCTACCCCGAGGTTAACTTCGGTTAGCCAAATAGCACAATTCAGGTAGCCAAATTCCCCCGAATTCTAAAAGATGATGTTGCTGGAATTTGACCCGAACTTTCTTGGGCTAGCCGAATTTGCAACAAAAGTTAATTATTGCTCTAGGCTTGAAGTTGGGCTGGTCGAACTAAAAGTTAGGCTAGCTGAATTCTAGGCTAAACAAGCATAAAAACCCAAAATTACACATTTTTTAAAGCACCTAGTCCTAAGGTCTTTGTAGGGTTTTATACCACCTGAGATATATTAAATATCTATTTCTTCATTGACTTAAACTTAGTCTCAGACTTCATCTTAAACATGAGCTTGATCTTTTCTTGAACATTAGCCAATCTTGAGCTTGATCTTCTCTTGAGTATAGACTGGTCTTGAGCTTGATCTTCTCTTAATCTTGAGCTTGATCTTTTCTTGAACATAGACCGATCTTGAAGATCTTTTATCAAGTTGTTTTATCTTTATGAAATTTGACAACTAAAGTGTGCTCAACATCTTAGCATTTACACAGGATGATTAGACAAGTGTTGGATGTTAAATATTGCATATTTTCCCCTCTTTATATCTTGGTTTTATGAACATGATAATGCTTAATATGTATATTTTATACATGTTTGTATTGCTATGTGAATCTGAGAGGTTGGATTAAAAAGAATATTAAAAGCATGAATTTGATGCTCAAGAATCACCAAGGCAAGGGATAGATCTTAGGAGACCAAGATTAAAGAATTCACATGCAAAAGATCCAAGGGAACCAAGTAAGGAATGAAGAGAATTGAAGATTTGAAGTGAAGAAAAGGAATCCTGAAAATTGTCCTGAAAAAAGATATTCTAAAATTCTAGGGCCAAACAAATATAGTTTTAAAAAAGTGTCAGAATAAATTTCGATTCCATCGAAGGCATTTCAATGACATCGAAGGTACAATCGAATATAGTTCGATTCAATCGTGAATTTCAAGATTTTTCAAGCCAAACTTGCTACACAGTTCTAGACAAGTTTCGATGGCATCGAAGATTCAATCGAAGGCTCTTCGATGGCATTGAAGGCATACGCAAATTTTACTGGAGTGCGTAAATTTGAGGCGGTTTCTAGATTTTTCCAACTTGGTGTGAAAGTTGGAGTTCCACAACTATAAATAGAACTCCCTAAGATGCTCCAAAGCATCTTTTAAGGTTTGAAAATGGAGAAAAGGCCCAGGTGGAGTGCCAATGACGTTCTTCCACTTCAAGTTCTTTATGGGTTGTAATAGTTCTTTTTGTTTCTATTTTGTATTTGAGTTAGCTATAAAAAATGTTATATTGTAAATATAGCACCCAAAGTTGTCAAATTTTGTTGTGCCAAATCATTTAGAATATGCATCATATGTTGATGAGACAAATAGATCAACTTCGTGCACCTTAAAGTTGTCCAAGTCTTCATTGAACTTCTCTATTTATTCATGTTGAAGAAGCTTAAGTACAAGTACAAGTTCAAGGCTCAAGTTCAGGCTTAATTTTCAAGATCGGTAACTTAAACAATCTCAAGAACTCAAGTCTTTACTCAAGCTTAAGTTCAAGATTTGAAGACAAGCTTCAAGTATTTCAAGTGTATAAGTTAGCAGAGCAAACGATGTTTCAATTGTTAAAACTCACAAATAAGGTATGGATGACCCTAAATTGACCATAGGTTAGGTCATATTCATTGCATATGCTATCTGGGTCATTTCATAACTTTATAGGTCATTTCCTCGACTAGTCCTAGTCTTTGTTCGAGTAGTCCAAGCTCTGGCTAGACCAGTCCAAGAGTTTTTTTACCAGTTTAAGATTTGTTATGAATTTTTAAAATTTTCTGTTGGACCCTCAACCAGTCATGGAGACTGCTGACCAGTCGAGTGAACAGTGCTCGACCAGTCGTGCAGGATCAACTCAAAGTCCAGTAAGGTTTTTTAGTCCCACTCGAACAGTTAAGCAGGCCACTCGACCAGTCGAGTAACAACCTTATCTTATTGCACCAAAAATTTTAAAATTTAGTTGGTCCTTCGACCAGGCAAACCGACCCTTAGACCAGTCGAGTGAACAGTATTTTCACCCATTAACAGAGGACAAATTTCAGAGTTTTTCATTGATTCTAAGCTATATGAAACCATCACTTTGAGAGATAATTTTTTTCATTTCTTAAGCTATATTGTGTTCATTTTAATTTCTCTTAAATAAATTTTTGCATTTGATTTTGTGATCTCCATTCAACTCAATTTCATTAAAGAAGAGAATTGTAAGTTTTACTCTCTTTGAGATCAAAATCAAATCAAGCTAACCCGGGCTGAATTAATCTAAAAATCATTTAGACCTAGAACCTTTCATTTGTGAGACTGGACATTGAACATCTTCATCTACATCAGATTGGTTCTACCGAGCTTCATTAGAAGGAGAATTTTTAGATAAGTACTATTTAATCTTTGTGTATCATTTGTGGTTTGTGAGGTTATGCTAGGAAAATCTCATTTTTGGTTTTGTCTAAGGTAATCCAGAAAATCCCAGAGTGTGGGGTTTTTGTAATTGTGTAAGCCCATCTAAAGACAAAATTATGAAGGTTTTAAGGTGAACCTTGGAAAACCATTTTCATAGTGAAAGCCAATATCCTGTGGGTGTGGATATTGGGAGTGGAGTAGTTGTGTGGCTGTTTTCTAACAGTTGTTGTACACACAAATGAACCACTATAATTCTTGGAGTTATGGTGGATGATAGTATTTGTTTATGTGTGAGAATGTTGTAATTTACTTTATGCACTTGTGGTGAATGTTGTAATAACTTAGTTTATTTCCTTTACCTCTTTATTGGTTTGGGTTTTTTATACCTACAAACGTTCTAGTAAGGTTCTACTGCCATAAGCCTTTGGTTTTTGGTATTAGGTTGTCCTTAGAACTCAGTTTGTATTAACCTCTCAAGACTAGTGCATTTGAGGTTGCTATTTATTTGTGCTACTTTATTATTTGATTGTGTTATCTATCTTTGTATTCTGTATTTATTTTTTAATTTGGCATAGTCTTATTCACCCCCCCCCCCCCCCTTTAGGACTTTTAACTCAGCCTTTTCAAATGGTATCAAAGCCTAATAGTTCCATTTTATTATTTAGATTCATTTCCTGAGCTAACTGATCTGAGCTTATAAGATGTCAAATTTTAATAGCCTCTCAATTACTAGGCCTCCACCTTTTGATGGCTCCAATTACGCCTATTAGAAAGCCAGAATGAGGATCTTTTTAAGGTTTATAGATGAGAGTGTGTGGCAAGCCATAGTAATTAGATGGAACCCACCTACATCTAAAGTTCTAGGCACTGATGGAACTAAATCTGTTAAAGTTACACCTTATTTTTCATGGACCACTCTTTAGAAAAATGAGAGTAAAACCAATGTAAAGGCTTTAATTGCAATCACTTGTGCACTATCACTGGATGAATTCAAAAGAATTATATCTTGTGATACTGCAAAGCAAACCTGAGACATTCTAGAAATGACACGTGATGGTACAACTATAGTTAAGAAATCTAAACTTCAAATCCTTATCACTCAGTTTGAGGAAATATTTATGGAAGAAAGTGAAACTTTCATGAACTTCTATACTAAGTTAAATGACATTGTCAACTCTATGTGTGGTCTTGGTGATAGTATCCCAGAAAGTGAAGCGTATGCAAAGATATTGTGATCATTGCCTGATAGGTTCAATTCTAAGGTCACCACCATTCAGGAACTTCGTGATACGGATAATATGCGGGTTGAAGAGCTTGTTGGTTCTTTATAAACCTACGAGTTAAATTTTAAGGCTCCTCAAGGTAAGTCCATAGCCCTTAAGTCTTCTAAAAATATTTCTCATGATAATGCTGGTAATTCTAATTGTGAAAATTCTGAAGATGATATGGCGCTAGTAGCCAAGAAGTTTTATAAAATTTTGAAAAGCAAAAAGAGGGTAGATTTTCAAAAACCTTCTGCAAAAGAAAAGGACTAGATCTAAAAATTAAAAATCTATTAAAGATAGTCAATGCTTCAACTGCCATGAATACGGGCATCTCGTAAACAAATGTCCAAAGAGGGACAAACCTAAGAAGAAAGGTATGTTGGTCACATGGGATGAGTCATCTTGCTCTGAAGCTGCTTCTGAGTTAGATGATTCTGAATCCAAGTCTACTAATGAGGTCAAGCCTTAATGACTCTAGCCAAAGTCACTTCTTCAGGCAGTTGTAATTCAACTAATGATGAAAATCTGAGAAGCGACCTTGAAAATGATGATGATTTACAAGATGCATATAATGCCCTATACAGGGAAAGTTGCAAGATAGCGGTAAAACTAAAACTTCAAAAGGAAAAGTTTTTAAAGTTAAAAGAAGATTTTGATAACCTAGTTTTAGAAAAATCATATTTTTTTTATTGTTTTGAAAAAGTTAAGTGGGATTTAGATTTCAAAACATCCCAAGTTGCAAATCTTAAATTAGAAAATGAAAAACTAAAACAAGAAGTCTCTTCTCTCTTGAGTTTGAAGGATACTTGGAAGTATGCATAGGGTGATACTAAACTAGAAAGATTGCTAACCGGATCAAGGAAATGTGGTGATAGCTCTGGTCTAGGCTACGATAAGAATACACCTCCTAAAAGCAAGTACACTCCACCTAAGTTTGTTAAAGGGGAGTCTTCTAACTCAAAAGGAAAAAGTCTAAATTAAAATAGTTTCAAAAATCCTAAAACTTTTCAGGCTATAAATGTAAAAGCAACCATATCAATTATAAAAATCAGAATCATAACCCCTTAGTTGAAAAAATTATAGATTTACTCAAGGAGCTTCTAAAATCTAACTCAAATGGTAGAATGTATAACAACTATAAACATAGAAAAACCAACTATGCTCCACCCAAAACAGTAATGAAATGGGTCCCTAAGGTTGCTTGTCTAGTTGCCCACACCGCTTTCAAGGCTTCGAGTCAATCAAAGAGATACCTAGCTAGTGGTTGTTCCAGACACATGATAGGTGACAAAGATTTGTTCACTAATCTCAAAGATATGACTGATGGCTCAGTCACATTCAGTGATGGTAGCAATTACAGAATTGTTGGCCAAGGTATGATTCAACTCTTTAATCTTCCTCCATTTGAGAATGCTTTATTCGTAGAGGGCCTTAAACATTTCTTAAATTTGTGACAATAAACATAGCATCAAATTTACCAACCAAGGGTGTGAGATTTCTAATGAGAATGGTTCTGTGATATTAACTGGTCATAGAACATCTGAGAACTGCTATATAGTCAGTGATTCAAGCTCGTTTAAGTTATCGTGTTACATGGTTCAGACGAATGAGAATAATTTATGGCACAAACGCCTAGGACATGTACACTACCGCAATCTTTATAGACTAAGCAAAAGTGAAGTAATAAGAGGTCTACCCTAGTTAAAGAAATAGATAAAATTTATGGTGAATGTCAAATTGGAAAGCAAACTAGAAGTGCTCATAAGAAAGTGAATTCTAGTGCCACATCCAAACCCCTTGAACTCCTCCACAAGGATCTTATTGGACCTACTAGAATAGAGAGTTGAGGTGATAAGAAATATATTCTGGTAATAGTAAATGATTTTACCAAGTATACATGGGTAGTTTTTATAAGAGAGAAATCTGAAACTCTCGATGAAGTGAAAAGGGTACTCAAGCGTATCCAAACTGAGAAGGAATCACATGTCTCTAAAATCCATAGTGATCGTGGTAAATTTGACAATAGCAGTTTTGAGAAGTTCTATAGTGACCACGATATATCACATGAATTTTCCACTCCTAAGACACCTCAAAAGAATGGGGTTTTTGAAAGAAAAAATTGTGTGCTTCAAGAAATGGCTAATGTGATGTTAAATAACACGAAGCTTCCTAAAAATCTTTGAGCTGAAGCAGTGAACACAGCTTGTTATATTATTAACCATGTTTACACTAGAAAGTCAAATAATAAGACTACATATGAATTATGGTTCAATAAGAAGCCTTCAGTCAAATACTTTCGAGTTTTTGGCAGCAAGTGCTATATTTTACGTAATCGGAAAAATATGGAAAAATTTAACACTAAAAGTGATGAGGGTATTTTCCTAGGATATGCACTAAATAGTTAAGCATATCGTGTTCTCAATAAGAGAACCGGTGTAATTCAGGAATCCATTAATGTGGTTATAGATGATCACCTGAATACACCTGTCTTAAGTTCAGAAGATAATGAAGTCTCTTTATTTGATAAACCAGACTCTTCATCTAGTCAAAATGACACTGAACTGCGGTCAGTTAAAGACCATCCAACTGGTCAAATTCTTTGGAACCCTCTCACTAGTGTGTGCACTCATAGACAATTAGAAAACATTTGTAATTATGTGTGCTTCACATCCCAGATTGAACTGGCTAATGTAAAAGAAGTGTTTGCTGATGAAAACTGGATAGTGGCTATGCAAGATGAACTTAATCAATTCTTAAGGAATGATGTATAGTACTTAGTTCCTAGGCCTAATGACAAACATATTATTGAAACTAAATGGATTTTTTAAAATTAGTCTGATGAATTAGGTAACATTATAAGAAACAAGGGTAGACTAGTTGTACAAGGGTACACTTAGATAAAAGGCATCGATTATGATGAAACCTTTGCCGCAGTAGCTCGTCTTGAATCTATCAAACTGTTTATATCCATTGATTGTTACAAAAATCTCAAAATCTATCAAATGATTGTCAAGAGTGCTTTCTTGAACGGTGATCAGCATGAGGAAGTATATGTAGAACAACCTACTGGTTTTGAAGACCTTAAACATACTGATCATGTTTATCGCCTGAAAAAGGCACTCTATGGATTAAAATAAGCTCCTAGGGTATGATACGAGAAATTGACTAAGTTTCTACTGAGTCATAACTTTGTAATGGGAAGTGTTAATAAGACAATGTTTGTAAAGAAACACAATGATCACATACTGATAGTACATATATATGTTGATGACATTATCTATAGATCTACTTGTTCTAACATGTCTGTTGAGTTTGCAGATTTGATGATGTCCAAGTTTGAAATGAGCATGGTTGGAGAACTGAATTATTTTTTAGGTCTGTAAGTGAAACAACTTGAAGACGGGATCTTTAATTCTCAAACCAAGTATGCTCTAAACTTGGTGAAAATGTTTGGATTCAAGAGCGGTAAAAATTTTGATACTCCTATGAGTACAACGCTTAAGCTCTCTAAGGATTCAATAGGTAAAAGTGTAGATCCTAAGTTATATCACAATATGATAGGTAGTTTATTATATTTAATTGCGAGCTAACTTGATATTGCATTCGGCGTAAGTATTTGTGCTAGGTATCAATCTGACCCTAAAGAATCCCACCTGATTTTTATTAAGCGTATTTTGAGATATGTCGCAAGTTCGGCCAATCTTAGTCTTTGGTATCCACATGATACTAATGTTCAATTAGCTGGTTATACAGATACTAATTGGGCTGGTAATATTGATGACCGCAAGTCGACCAGCGGTGGATGTTTTTATGTCGGGAACTGTGTAGTTTCATGGCATAGTAAGAAACAAAGTTCTGTATCACTTTCCATAGCTGAGGCTGAGTATATCGCAGCCGGTAATGCATGCACTCAGCTTGTGTAGATGAAGAGGATGTTAAATGATTACGAATTTATGCAAGATTCTATGGTTCTATATTGCGATAATTCTAGTGCAATCAACATTTCTAAAAATCTAATCCAACATTCACGAACTAAGCATATTGACATTAGATATCATTATATTCATGAATTAGTGGAAGATGAGATTATTTCATTGGATTACATTCAAACTGAAAATCAACTTGCAGACATTTTCACAAAACCACTTAACATAAAACAGTTCAGCACTAATTAGATATTGCATATGTAATGTGATCTAAATTAATTCTAAAGGTGGTTTCGTGACTTATCGTGATGTTTTTTTTTGAATTTTTAAAAATCATAAGTTGTTGAAAAATGAAAAATTTTTATGGTCACATGACTGTCATACATTCAACTGGCCGTGGCACGATCAATGGCGGAATGCCTTCGGGGTTTTAAATGTGGAAAAAGCAATTCTTTCTCATTCTCTCATCTTCTCCAACAAGCCTCTTCCACAACGTGGGTCAAACCCACTCGATCGCAAATCCTTGGTTAGTGCATCTTTTACATTTCCTTTCGATTTGTGGATCTCGCACTCTATTTCCTTTGATTTAGGTTTATTTCAATGGCAAGGCAAGTCGATAGGTCACAGCGCCAATGCGCTCAGTGATCTTGAAATGTCCTATAAATCTCGGGGCAAGCTTGTCCTTCGCCCCAAATTGAACTACACCCTTCACGGGCAAGACCTTAAGATACAAATGTTCCCCTACATCAAACTCCAAGGGACAACGCCGGCAATCAGCAAAACTCTTCTGTCGGCTTTGAGCTGTGTGCATCTCTGCCTGATGATATCGATAACCTCTGACATTTGCTACACAAGCTCAGGACCTAGGAGACGCTGCTCTCCAACCTTGGTCCGACAACTCGGAGATCTTCACAGTCTACCATGTAATACCTCAAAAGGAACCATGCCAACGGTCGCCTGATAGCTGTTGTTGTATACGAACTCAACTAATCGCAAATGCTCATCCCAACTACCACCGAAGTCAATCACGCAGGCCCGAAGCATGTCCTCAAGGATCTGATTGACCCTCTTGGTCTGGCCATCGGTCTGCGGGTGATACGCGGTGCTGAGCTACAAATCAATGCCCATCGCTCTCTGAAAGCTCCTCCAGAACTAAGACGTGAACCTTGGGTCTCGGTCAGAAATGATTGAGACTGGAATGCTGTGTAGTCTCACAATCTCCTCAATGAATAACCTCGCAAGTCGGTCCAAAGGCCAAGTTGCATGGAACGCAAGAAAATGTGCTGACTTCGTCAGATGATCAACGACAACCCAAATGGCATCATGGCTGCGCTAAGTCCTCGGCAAGTCCATGATAAAATCTGTCGACACGTGCTCCCACTTTGACACCGGGATGCTCAACAGCTGTAATAGACCAGGGGGTCTCTAATGATCGGCCTTAACACGCTGGCACGTGTCACACTTGGCCACAAAACTGGCGATTTGGCGCTTTATCCCTGCTCAGAAATACTGTCTCCTCATATCACGATACATCTTCGTCGAGCTAGGGTGGATAGAAAATCGTGATCGATGTGCCTTAGTCATAAGATCTCTACAGAGCTCAGGAATATCCAGGACACACAATCGTCCTCTGAAGCGAAGTCCACCATCAGCACCAATCTGCCAATCTGTCTAACTCTCAGATGCTGCCTCTGCTTGATAATCCTAGAATGACTCGTCTGTCTGCTGAACCTCGATCACCCTTGTGATAAGAGAGGGTTGAATCGATAGGCTCGATAGCTAAATAATAGAACACTACAGACTAAACTCAAAGTCATACTCTGTTATATCCTCGAGCATTCTCCACTCTTGAATCATCGTATGTGCCACCAGACCTCGTGGCTGATGGCTGAGGGCATCCGCCACCACATTCACCTTGCCTAGGTGGTACTGGAGGTCAAAATCATAGTCATTTAGAAGCGTCATCCAGCGTCTCTATCTCATGCTCAGCTCAGACTGAGAGAATAGATACTTCAAGCTCTTGTGGTCAGAGAAGAGCTCGAACTTGACCCCATAGAGGTAGTGTCTCCACACCTTCAGCGCGAAGACGACTGCTGCCAGCTCCAAATCATGCATGGGGTAGTTCAGCTCATTGACCTTGAGTTGACGAGACAGATTAAGCCACAGGTCTCCCGTGCTGCATCAGGACAGCACCCAATCCAATACGTGAAGCATCAGTAAATACAACAAATCCATCACTCCCAGAGGGAAGAGTGAGGACAGGAGCGGACGTCAGACTGTCCTTCAGCTCCATAAATGCTCGCTCACAGGTGTCACTCCAAATAAACTCTATGCCCTTCCAAGTCAACCTGGTCAATATGGCTACAATACGGGAGAAGCCCTCAATGAAATGCCGATAGTATCCCGCTAAACCAAGGAAACTATGGATCTCGGACGCAGTCATAGGCAGATCCCACTGACGTACTGCCTCAACCTTCGAGGGGTCCACTGCGACACGCTCCCTTGTCACCATGTGACCGAAGAATCTCACCTCCTCCTGCCAGAACTCGCACTTCTCTAACTTTGCATACAACTGGTGAGTACGGAGGGTCTGCAAAGCAATCTCCAGATGCTGCATATGGTCCTCACAGGTCCTCGAATATATCAGAATGTTGTCGATGAAGACCATAATAAACTGATCAAGATATGGATGGAATACCTCATTCATCAACTACATGAAGACTACGGGTGCATTAGTCAGTCCAAAGGACATGACCTGAAATCAAAATGATCGTAATGCGTCTTGAAAGCCGTCTTCAGGATGTCCACCACTCGGACACAAATCTGATGATAACCGGAACATAGGTCAATCTTCGAAAAGAACTGTGCACCCTACAACTAATCAAATAAATTATCTATCCTCGGGAGCGGGTACTTGTTCTTTATCGTAACCCGATTGAGCTCGTGGTGATCGACGTAGAGCCTTAATGAGCTATCCTTCTTCCTGACGAAGAGTACTAGCGCTCCCCAAGGAGAACTGCTCGGACGAATGAATTCTAACTCACGCAACTTATCTAACTGTCGCTGCAACTCACGCAACTCCATCGGTGTCATACAGTACGGGGCCTTCGATATAGGTGTGGTACCGGGTACAAGATCGATCTGGAACTCAATATGGCTACGCGGCGGCAATCTCAGAATCTCCTGGAACACGTCAGGGAAATCACAGACAATCTGCCATTTATCAATACAAGCAACAACAGGCTTCTCAACAGCATAGGACATCAAGCAAGACAATGACTCTCCTCGGTGCTTGGCAACAAACTGAAACTGCGGTAAGTCTGGTATGCAGAACGTGACTGTCCTCGCGAAATAGTCCAAGATGGTGTGGTACTCGGTAAACCAATCAATGCCCAAGATAACGTCGAAATCTGTCATCGACAGCACAAATAAGTCAGCGGGCAAAAAGATATCACCAACCAGAACAGGGCAAGACGAATAGAAATGGCCTAATACTGTATGGTGGGGATACAGAATACATGCATCAAGGTGGGTCCCACCCCCATACGTGTTACACGTGTGGGATGAGCCCCACATGTCTAGTAATGGACGGACGACAAGGATAAGATACATGTATCATGGTGGGCAACACCTACCACCGTCCAAATACGGACAGTGTGGATATAAAATAATTACATCAAGGTGGGTCCCACCCCCACATGTGTCACACGTGTGGGGTGGGCCCCACGTCCAAACAGATGGATGGATGGTTAAGATAAAACACATCTAGCATGGTGGGCCATGCAGATGGACAGTTAGGATATAACACATATCTTTGATCAGAGCCCACCGTCTAGCAAGCAAGACGATGTGGATTAATACATAAATCATGGTGGGCCACATATAGGGATGAGTGGACGGTTGGATATAACTCATGCCTCATAGTCAGACCCTCTTGCTGACATCATTATAGTAGCTACATAGCTGGATGAGGTATACCAGCCAATCTGCTTCCATCCCACCGTCTATCTACGGATGGTGAGGATAAAATACATATCTTAGGGTGGGTCCACGATGGTGTGGCCCACCAGAGTTTGAATCAAGCTGGTATTTATGTCTTCCCTCTCATTTAGGCCTACCCATATGGACAATCAAATGGCTAGATGAACAGTAAGGATAAAACACTCGGATCATGTGAGTCCCACATCCAGCCATTAGACGGTGAGGACATCGCACACTCATCAGGTGGGCCATCATACAATGAAAGGAGAGAAAGAGAGAGAGAGATAGAGAGTCAAGTGATGGAGGGCTCTGCCACTATGAGCCCTCCTAGGATTACAATACATAGATCAAGATGGGTCCTAAATAGGATCCACACCATCAATCGGTAAGCCCCACTTAGTCCATCACAAAAATTGAAATCCAGTCTTACAAAACACCCACCAATTTCACTTCTTCTTGGCTCCTTGATCTCCCAAGCTCCTAAGCTTCCTCTTTGATGGAGGATGATGAGAATTGAAGGGTTGGATGGTGAGATCTTGGGGTGAGAAGTGGGCCACACTTGGCTTGTTGCTCTCCTTCGGAATTGCTTAGAAAATGGTGGAGAAAATGAGATGGGATGGAGTGAAAGATGGGAGAATGGTTGTGTAAGGAGAGATGTGATGAGAGGTATGTGTTTTAGTTGACTTTGGGAATGGGAGAGGTATGGGTTGTTATGCATTATTGGTAAGAGAGGTATGGGTTGTCATGCATTGTTGGTAAGAGAGGGATGGGTTGTACTTGACTTTGATTGATGTGATATTTGGTAGAGATTCTCTTGGGATTTATAATGTGTGGCATTTTCCTCGAAAAAAATGTTGGCCCACATTTCCTGGTCTAGATATCACATTGGTGCATAAAACACAGTGTTGAAACCGCTGTGACGACGCGGACACTACAGTACAAGTTTGAGTCGAGCCCACTCAGTTCTACGGGATGTGACTTAGGGTTGTACGCAAACACTGATTACAGGTCGTGGGTTGCCAAAATTCAACATGGAGGATCATGGAAGTCTAAGGAATGATAAGGACTAGGATACGGGTCTTACTACTCTCCCACCTAATAAAAATTTCATCCTCGAAATTTACAGAGAAGACAAGAGAAGAGGAAGCATCATATATATATATATATATATATATATATATATATATATATATATATATATATATATATATATATGTATGTTAAGGAATAATCAATCTATAAAAGGATGGGGATAACGCTCTCTAATATTAACCTCGCACTCCCAAGATGCCTGCTCAACACTATGGTGACCCCTACTGAACCTTAGATCCTGGATCAGAAATGACTGAAAATGGAATACTATGGAGGCTCACAATCTCAATGGTAGGGAGCTATATCAAAAAATCTCTAAGTTATTCGAATTTAATGACCTAATCATTCTAAGTTCTCAACAATCATAAAGTGTAGGGTAGTTATCAACAGATATGTGATGTTATCCTTAGGTATTCCCAAGTTATGCTATGATACCAACTTCTGTCATGCCCCAAACTCGAAAATTGGGCTCACAAAATTCCTGATCATCCGGTGTCGACAGCCTCCATAATACCCCATTCTCGGCTCCCAGTGCCCATACTCCAGATTTTGATCCTGGGATCCTACAAGGAAGATTTTTCAATGTACATTTATCTTATAAGAAGCATAACCATAAGTTTACCCAAATCACAAAGGCAACATCATCATCACATATCCATTAATATAAACAATTGAATACAATGCTGAAAGGGAAATACATATATTGAAAATTAAAGCTCTAGAAGACAGCTGCATGCTCTAAGCTTAACACTGCTGCGACCTAATGCCACCTACACGCATCTATCGTGTATAAGCTTATAGAAAGCTTAGATGGTGGTGTAAGTGTGTGCGCAAGGTAAGTGCCAAGTATGTAATATCAGAGTAATGTGGAAACATGTCAGTAAGTCTATAAATATCATCAGCCATATCCAGGCTATGCAATGCAAAAATATAATAAGCTAATATCATATACTGAGTTGCAATTCAATATACGGTGTGAATGAAATGACTAAGCTGGAGTGTGAAGTAGGGATGATAGTACGTAGTATCACAGTTTATGGGGTCCTTCACAAGGGACTTCTATCTAAACTAGTCCCATACCTAAATTTGGATAGCCAAACTCAATGTGGTAAACTCTTGATCTCAGGTTGGTCGTGCGCCCTAACCGAAATCCTAACCAATGCAAAGGTACACATAACAATTAGTTACGCACCACCAGCCTAAGTGGATAGTGAATGAATGAATGAATGAGTAAAATGCTGACTATACAACTCCTGCTCAATAAGTCCACATATCAGTACTGTACATCTCTGTGATCATCACCAGGGTCTAGTATACTTTATGCCACATGCCACCCTATCAAGTGCACAACTCGATAAGTGGAAGAGACCTCACTATTTACCTACCAATATTGGCCCAGCTCATCGATAGCAAACTTATTTATGAGCTGGTCAGACTAAGCTTAATATTGCCTACTCCCTCAGGCCAGTAAGGCCACACCCCCTCCCAACCGACCACGAAATAGTGAGAGATGCGGCCTACTGGTATATGGCCCCCATGCACTCATATATATCCACTCGGTCTAGTTGTTGATGCGTCCTCTATGAAAAGGTTGAGCTATATGTCCTAGAGAGGGGGAGGGGGGTTGGATAAGACAATGCCAAATAAAAAAATAAACAACAGAATTAAATAATAAGATAGTCAAATGAATTGCAAATAATCAGAAAAAGCAACAATCTCAAAATTCTAGTATTGAGAGGTTAATACAAATGTTGTTCTAAGGACAACCTTACACCATAAAAAGCGAGGGTTTATGGCAGGACAACCTTATTAGAACAATTTGTGTATCAAAAACTCAAATTGAAGAGGAATAAAAAGGAAATAGCAAGAAAGGATATCTAAGCTATTACAACATTCCCCACAATGCTAAAATGTAAAGATTACAACATTCACATCTACAAATGCATCCCACAATCTTGAACCAAAAAGAATAAAGAAAGGAAACCACAAAACCATAAAACACAAAAATTATAGTGGTTCGCATGTGTGTACACCAACTGTTAAACAACAGCCACATAGCTACTCCACTCCTAATATCATCACACAGTGGATATTAGTGTTCACTATGAAAATAGGTTTTTTCAGGTTCACCTTAAACCCTCACAATTGTGTCTTTCAAGTGGGCTTACACAATTCAAAAAACCCCACACTCTGAGTTTTTTGGATCACCACAGATAACCAAAACTAAGATTTTTCTGGCTCAATCTCAATGAAAACCAAAACAAAGGAAATTACAAAACTATAAAATACCTGGATATTCTCTTTGATGCAGCCCGGAAGAACCAAATTGGAGTAGAAATTTGACGTAGAAGTTCAATGTCCAATACTCACATATGAAATGGTTCTAAGTTCTAAATTTATTTTAGATTTAAAGTAACTTGGGCTAACTTGATTTGATTTTGATTCCAAGAAATGGGAATACCTCAATCCCTTTTTCAAATAAAATTGGCATGCGGAAATTCAAAATCAAATAGAAAGAAAGCTAATAAAAGAGAATATTAAATGACTACAATATAGCTTAAAATAATGACTAGCTTATCTCTCAGAGTATCGAATTGATTTAGCTTGAATTGAATGAAAAACTCTGAAATTCGTGCTCTATTTATAAGTGAAAAAATTTCACTCACGACTGGTCCTGTGGACACTACGACTGGTCATAGAACTAACTAATTTTTGAAATTTTGAGCGCGATTGGATAAAGTTGTTCCACGACTAGTCTAGGCCCTCCACGACCGGTCGTGAGACCTCCATGACTGGTCGTGACCTGCCCACGACTGGACATGTAGAACCTGAAATAGTTGTTGGACTTTGAGTCATAGCTGCAGGACTGGTCATGAACGAGTCGTGTACTGTTCACATGACCGGTCAAGCAGTCTTCAGGACTAGTTGTGGCTTAAAAAAATTTTAAAAATTTGCAACAAATTTAGGACTGGTTATGGAATTTCTTAGACTGGTCGAGCCAGTGCTAGGACTAGTCGAACAGAGTCTAGGACTAGTCGAGAAACAGACCATTCACCTATAAAATGATATAATTGAATTATGTATTCAAAATGACCCACTCTAAGGTCAATCTAAGGTCATTCATACCTTTAGTCATGAAGTATGAACTTTGAAACTTCTTTTCCTTCAGTTGATAGCTGATCTTTGAAGTTCACGAAGCCTATGATCATTACATGATGAAGCTTGAACTTGAAACCTTTTGAAGATTCAATTTGAATCTTGAATTTGTAACTTTAAGATGCTTGAATTTGAAACCTCTTTAGTCTTAAGCTTGAGGTCCGAAGAAAAAGGCTTTCTCTTGACTTAGAGCTTGATCTATAAATCTTGAACTTGTTGTTATACTTGACCATGACCATGTAAACTTGCATTTCTTGAAGTCTTTATTCTAGAGTGATGCACAGTCTTCATTATGTAGGAGTTCTATATAAGACATGGATTCCAAGAGAGGTTTTGACACTACAAAATTTGACAATATAGGACCTAGAAATCATAGCACTTACACTTTGGTACCAAGAGGGTTTAGGGAGTTTCACCCAGGGACATTTATGGCACCCCACGTAGAAAAAGATTTCCAGTGTCCCATCTAACCATCCACGACATGCCTGGGGAGGCCACAACCCTGATGTCGATAGGGCGTACGGAGGTCATATCACAAAATGCGAGATGTATGAGTCATATCATCCAGTCATGTAATCATCTGGCCAATGACATGTGCTATGATCAATCACTCCTCATAATAAGCATGCATATGATGCATATGGGCATGGATCATGGAGCTATACTAAGCATGTTATATGATGATGATGGACACTCCTTATGTCAAGGATGGGCCTAGACGACCTAATCATATCAATAATAGGCCTAATGAGGCCAAAGGGAAGGTCACAATGTGGACATTTAACTATCATTGCCCATCAATGTAGACCTTCAACCAACATTGCTCCCCAGGAGTGACCCTCATAGGGCCAAACATATAGTGGGGCCCATGACCTCACATAAGGGTCTCACATACAACACAATGGTCCTCACATATCATAATAGGCCGCATCACATGGGCCTCATATACATCAAGTGGGCCACATTACGTGGGCCACATATACATCACATCGGGCCTCATCACATAGGCCTCACATACATCACACTGGGCCTCATCATATGGGCCTCACATATCACAATGGGCCTCATATACATCAAGTGGGCCACACCGCATGAGCCACATATACATCACTATGGGCCGCATCACATGGGCCTCACATACATCACACTAGACCTCAACAATGGGCCTCATATACATCAAGTGGGCTACATCACATGGGCCTCATATACATCAAGTCGAGCCCACCATTATAGGTGAACCATCTACACCATACGTCTATTTTTAGAGATCATTTTAGAGTATTACCCAAAAAGGATATGAGTTATATTCAATGATCATCTGGACCATACCACAATGGCAGTGGAGATGATGATTTAAAGATCATCTGGACCATACCACATTAGCAGCGGAGATGATGATTTGAAGATCATCTGGACCATACCACATTAGCAGTGGAGATGATGATTTAAAGATCATCTGGACCACACCATAACGTTGATTTTCCATCCAAACTGATCATACGGTCATAAAGACCTTAATTAAGAGGAAATAAATTTCATATTGATTCAAAACTCTCGTGACCCCAAAAGGTTTCAATGGTAGACGTTCAATCCCCACAGTTTTTACAGTGTAGTCCACTTGATAAATAGAACTGTCTTACTTTAAGACTCAAGCCTTAAGACGAGCTCACCATCCCGACGGACGGTTTGGATGTAACACATACATCTAGGTGGGCCCGATAGATGGATGACGCGAACATAAAATACATACATCAACGGTGGGTCCCACTGTCCGGCCATCTCGACGGTGTGGATAAGACCCATACATTAGCGGTGGAGTCCCTCAGCACCGTCTAGACATCTCTGGATGATGGGGATATAGAATACATGCATCAAGGTGGGTCACACCCCCACACGTGTCACTCGTGTGGGTGGGCCCCACACGTCCAGTAATGGATGGACGTCAGGGATAAGATACATATATCATGATGGGCTACACCTACCACTGTCCAAATACGAATGGTGTGGAGATAGAACACTTACGTTAAGGTGGGTCCCACCCCCACACGTGCAACATGTGTGGGGTGGGCCCCACGTCTAAACAGATGGACGAATGGTTAGGATAAAACACATCCAGCATGTTGGGCCATGCAGATGGACAGTTGGGATATAACACATATCTCTGATCAAAGCCCAAGCTAGACGGTGTAGATTAATATATAAATCATGGTGGTCCACGTCCAAGGATGGGCGGACGGTTGGATATAACCCGTGCCTCATGGTCAGACCCACTTGCTGACATCATTACAGCAACTATAAAGCTGGATGAGTTATACTAGCCAATCCGCTTTTGTCCCATCATCCATCTGTGAATGGTGAAGATAAAATACATATCTCAGGTTGGGTCACGATAGTGTGGCCCACCAGAGTTTGAATCAAGCTGGTATTTGTGTCTTCCCTCTCGTCTAGGCCAGCCCATACGGACAACCAAATGGCTGGACAAACGGTAAGGATAAAATACTCGCATCACATGGGTCCCACGTCCAGCCATTGGATGGTGAGGACATCGCACACTCATCAGGTGGGACATCATGCAAGGAAAGGAGAGAAAGAGAAAGAGTAGAGAGTCAAGTGATGGAGGGCTCCGCCACTATGATCCCTCCCAGGATTACAATACATACATCAAGATGGGTCCCAAATAGGATCCACACCATGAATCGGCAGGCCCCACTTGGTCCATCATAAAAATTGAAATCTAGTACTATAAAACACCCACCGATTTCACTTCTTCTTGGCTCCTTAATCTCCCAAGCTCCTAAGCTTCCTCTTTAATGGAGGATAATGAGAATTAAAGGGTTGGATGGTGAGATCTTAGGGTGGGAAGTGGGCCACACTTGGCTTATTGCTCTCTTTGGGAATTGCTTGGAAAATGGTGGAGAAAATGAGATGGGATGGAGTGAAAGATGGGAGAATGGTTGTGTAAGGAGAGATGTGATGAGAGGTATAGGTTTTAGTTGACTTTGGGAATGGGAGAGGTATGGGTTACCATGCATTATTGGTAAGAGAGGGATGGGTTGTACTTGACGTTGATTGATGTGATGTTTGGTAGAGATTCTCTTAGTATTTACAATGCATGGTGTTTTCCTCGAAATAAATGCGGGCTCACATTTCTTGGTCTAGGTATCACATTGGTGTGCAAGATGCGGCATTGGAACCGTGACGATGGTGTGGTCGTTAGGGTACAAGTTTTGAGTCGAGCTAACTCAGATCTACGGGATGCAACTTATGGTCGCACGTAAACACCAATTATAGGTCATGGGTTGTTAGAATTTGACTAGGAGGATCGTTAAAGTCTAAGGGACGGTACGAACTAGGATACGGGCCTTATAGATATTGGCAGGTAGATAATATGGTCTCTTCCACTTACCTAGTTGTGTGCTTAGATGGGGCGGCAATCTGACGTAGAGTGTATTATACCCTGATAATAATCCCATAGATGTACAGTTTTGATATTTTGATGCCCCATCTCTATTACACAAGTGGGTGGACGCTGATGTGGGCGGGGGCCTAAGGGCCTGGCCGATCTACCAATGGTTAGCAGGCTGCTGTGCTGGCAAACTACTGTGCATGCAGTGGGGCGGAACCTTATCCAATACCGGAAGCGTTGAAGTGGTTATATGTGGACTTACTGAGCAAGAGTTTTGTACTCAGCATCTGACTTATTCATCCATTCATTCACTATCTACTTGGGCTGGTGATGCATAACCAAATCATTCTGTGTACCTTTGTAATGGCCAGGATTTTGATTGGGCGCGCAACCAACTTAAGATTAGGAGTTTACCATATTGAGTCTAGCTATCCAAATTTAGGTATGAGATTAGTTTGGATAGAAGTCCCTTGTGATGGACCCCACAGCTTGCGATACTACATAGTATCATCCCGACTTCACACTCCAGCTTGGTGATTTCTTTCACACCACATATTGCATTGCATCCTCAGCACATAGCATTTGGTTTACTATGCTTCTATATTGCCTAGCCTAAATAAGGTTGATTGTTCACTCCCCAAGTATAGGGTTGTGATGTAGTAATAAACTCGGTAAGACCGAGTTCGAATCCTAAGGGACTGATACATGTACGTTATCTGAAACTAAGTAGAACTAGAACTGGACTAAGATGTAATCTAAATCAAATAGAATTTAAGGAATAATTGTGGAATAATTATCGAAAACTTAAGAGAAATCAGGGATAAGAAACTAGGGATTCAGAGGATCCACTTGTAGAGATCAGGGAGATCTTCTGCCTGCTTCAAAATTCATGGAAATTAAACTGAACTTCCTCTGATATAATTTAAAGAGATGAAAAGTATATGAATTAGAATGGATTCCATCACCAAACCATGCCCAGGAGACAAAGTCAATAAAAGAATTTAACTAATTACCAACCAATCAGATGATTATGAAGGCTAGGAAGGGTACCGACATCCAACCATGCCCAGGAGACGATGGCGAACAACAGGGCTTCCTGACGTCATAATCAAAATAAAGAAAAAGAAATACTCAAAGCCATTGCAAACCCATTGTAATTTCAGTCATGACAGGTCATTAAAAACTAAAAATATTCCCATAATAAAATTAAATCAAAAACCCCTTCAATCTAAATAAAAGGCACAAGCAACATCTCTCCCATCAGACTACAAGCTTCACCTCTTAGCCCTAGCTAAGAGGTTTAGCCGATCACAGGCATGATTAGGCTAAAATAAACAAAAGAAAAAGAAGAAAAAAACACTTCTCTTTTCATTAAGGTAAAGAAAAAAAAAACTTCTGTTTTTCTCCTTTCTCTCACGGCTGCCTCTGCTCACGTCCAGCAAAGATGCCTCCCTTTCTTTCTCCCTTCTTCTTTTATAAACAACAGAGATGGCGGTGGGTGGATGCTGGAGTCGGTGCGTAAGTTGGTTAGAAGAGAACAAGGAGTCACGCACTCCTCTTTCGCAGCGAAACCGCAAACAGCCTGATTTTTGGAGTGATTTCTGGAGCAGCGAACCTCCCCACCTTGGAATCTGACTGCATGGTGAGGTTGAAGGCCCAGCTGTGTAGTGTTTGGACGGTTCGGATTGGCCATCCGACCCTCTCTATGGATACGCAATAGCCCGAAAAATTCGGGTTTCTCCGGACTGTGTAAACAGAGCTTACGTAATCGTTACGCTGTGACGATGGTAGGGTCCACGATCAGCTTCAAATGAGAAATCCAAGCCGTCCACCAGATTTCTATCGGAATTTCGGTCGGGAAAGAGTGGTCTTTGTCGTTCGTTGATGCGGTCCACTGGATTTCTCATTTTACCATCCATCTTCCGTTCCGTTGAGATCTTCACACAACTGCTTACAAGGTGGCAAACAGACACCTATATATTGGTCTTGGCCGTCCAAAGGATCGAATAGACGGTCCAGATCTACAGTTTGAACGATGTATGGGCCCCACAACTCAAAATTGGATGGCCGCTGTCCGTCCGCTGGCTGTCTTACGGAGAGACGGGTCAGCGCCCGTTTTGACCGGGTAGCCGGCTTGGTGTGTTGCGGGAGTGCACCGCCTATGCACTCCCACATGTACACGTGGGGTCCACTATGATGTATGTGAGAAATCCACCCCGTCCATCTCTTTTCTCACCTGATTTAAGGGGTTGAGACCAAAATTGAAGCATATCCAAATATCAGGTGGGCCCCACATAACGATTCAAGGGGCTGATCTGTCCGTTGGGCCACTTTCGGAGGGATCTGAGGGTTGAAATTCGATATGTACGGTTAATTTGTGGGCCCCTAGCCATGTATAAAGTTTCGAGCTGAACGGATGGTGGGAACCCTGTGATCTTGCATTTTAGATGTCTTTCGGGCCACTTGAGCTTCAGTTTCTCGATTTTCTTGGATCCCTAGTGTGCAAATCTGTCGATCTTGGTCTCCTGGGGTCCGTCGCTTGCCTTGGTGACTTCAGACCATTAAATCCATGCTTTTAGTACCCTTTCCCAGTCCAGGCTCGTAAATACGCCCTGCATCACAAACACGATTAAATCGGGCTGACAAACAGTACAATGTTTGTAAATCCAGGCAATAACAGGGGTCTGATGTGCAATATTTGACCCTCAACACAACCCCCAACCAGCATCTTGCTAGTCCCGACCAAGGTATGCGAAAAATAATTTGAGAATTACAGGACCATTTTTATAAACTCAAGAGATTTATGAAAAACAATTCAGATACTAGAATTCTAAGATTAATGAATGTTGGCATTACTTTCTCCTGAAATCAAGCTCACGGTAAACTTCATAATCAAGCTCAAATATTAATCCATTAATTAGAACAATTCTAAACATTGAGTTCCATGAGTGTATAGTGTAATCTCGGCTTAACACTATTAAAATTCACTTCTCTATTTCAGGATATCATTGGTAACCACAAAAGAATTCATGATAACCAACACCTAAACCGAAACTTGATTCATTCTTCTAGCTTTTGATGATTTTCACACTATGTCAACTTTTTTAAAAGTAAAGCCAAGGAGGGAAAAGGAATCCTCACCTATAGGGAGCAGACCCGTGGTGAAGATTAGTCGCCCAACTTTTCCTAAATGTCAACCATGGAGAAACAAATCTACACCTATATGGAGCAAACCTATGGTAAAGACTAGTCGCCCAATCCTTTCAATTTCTCAGGTTGGTTCCTTCAATGTCGAACTGAAATCTTAATGTGTAAGTGAGATGTGTCTTGTGGAATCATGACTCAATCAATGTTTACAACTTCTAATTCTGGATTAACAGTTCGAACTTAGCTGTGAAATCTAACAGATGGCTGAATCTAAGAGACATAAATTACCAACATCACGTATCTCGCAATCTTAAATCAAAGATAGATATCAAAATCAGATCGAATTCACAAGAATTTCCTAGAAATTTTTTAAAAAATTTCCACAATTGTTGCTAAAGACTAAGAAAACACTAATCAGATAACCTAATTTCCCACCCCCAACCTAAAATCTACATTGTCCTCAATGTGAAAGAAATAAGCATGCAGTACACATGGGACAACGAAAATATAAGAGGAGTGATGGAAAGATAGTACCTGAATGAAAGAATCAAGAGGCTTTCCAGAGATATCTACGTAAAAGTGGGTCATCACAAGAGAAAAACCAACAGAAGTAAAATAAAAATAACAAAAATAAAATCCTATCTACACCACTTTCGCAGGTGCTCTCGATTG
This sequence comes from Magnolia sinica, assembly GCF_029962835.1. Lineage (NCBI taxonomy): Eukaryota > Viridiplantae > Streptophyta > Magnoliopsida > Magnoliales > Magnoliaceae > Magnolia > Magnolia sinica. The sequence goes on along the minus strand of NC_080573.1, from coordinate 48,962,329 downwards.
CATTTAGCGTATGCAACAAGCCTTTAAACCCCTAGGTTGCCCTTAGTGGACGAGTTGTAGTCTCGTGAGGGTTTCCAGTAATGTTACCCACAAACATTGAACTAACTAATGATAAAAATGAAATGAAATGAAGAGCTGGGTTGCCTCCCAAGAGCGCTAAATTTACCGTCTTCAGCCAGACAAATAAAGCAATTATCCTAGTCCTATGAAAGCGATAAACCTACCTATACCTCCATCAGACTGGGAGATCAATCCTGGTAAACAGGAGCAGTCAGTGGCATGGACATGTCCTCTGAATCAAATTTCTCGACAAATGGTTTCAATCGATGGCCATTGACTTTAAACTCCTTGCCATTGTCAGGATCTCTTATCTCAACGGCCCCATGAGGAAAAACAGTAACAATAATGTAAGGGCCGGTCCAACGAGATCGAAGCTTACCTGGAAAGAGATGTAATCGAGAATTATACAAAAGGACCTTCTGACCAGGCGTGAATGATTTTCATAGAATATGTTGGTCATGAAATGCCTTCATTCTGTCTTTGTAAATTCTCGAGTTCTCGTACGCATCGTTCTGAATTTTTTCAAGTTCATTTAATTGAAGTTTACATAGCGAGCCAGCATTGTCCAGATTGAAATTCAGATTTTTGATCGCCCAGTACACTCTATGTTCCAACTCCACATGCAAGTGACAAGCTTTCCCGTAAACAAGTCTAAAGGGAGATGTTCCAATTGGGGTTTTAAAAGCAGTACGGTATGCCCATAAGGCATCGGTCAATCAGATTTACCAATCCTTATGATCAGGGTTAACCATTTTCTCTAGGATATGTTTGATCTCCCTATTGAAAATCTCAACTTGTCCACTTGTCTGTGGATGGTATGGGGTGCTCACCTTATGAGAGATACCGTATTTCTTCATTAAGCTCTCGAATGGTCTATTACATAAGTGTGAGCCCCCATCACTAATTATGGCTCGAGGCGTCCCAAACCATGAAAGGATGTTCTCTTTTAAGAATTTAATGACCGTGCGATGGTCATTATTTCGGCACGGAATTGCTTCGACCCATTTAGTGACATAATCTACGGCGAGCAAAATATACAAATTTCCAAATGATTGGGGGAATGGTCCCATGAAATCAATGCCCCAGCAGTCAAATGCTTCTATGATAAGGATGGGATTCAAAGGCATCATATTTCTATGGGACAATGCTCCCAATTTTTGACAACGCTCACAAGCCTTGCAAAACTCATGAGTGTCCCTGAACATAGTGGGCCAATAAAAGCCACACTGTAAAATCTTGGCCGTGGTCTTTTTAGCAGAAAAGTGACCACCACAGGCCTGTGAGTGACAGAAGGAGATGACACTCTGATGCTCATCGTCTGGCACACATCTCCTTAGGATCTGGTCTGGGCAATATTTAAACAAATATGGATCGTCCCAGAAAAAGTTGCGCACCTTGGTGAAAAATTTCTTCTTATCTTGCGCAGTCCAATGTGTCGGTATGGAACCTGTGGCAAGATAATTAGCAATATCAGCGAACCAAGGTGAATGGGAGACTCTGAACAGTTGTTCATCAGGGAACATATCATTGATATGGGTCACCTCAAGGGAATCAGAGGTATTAAGGCGAGAAAGGTGATCGGCCACTACGTTCTCTACTCCCTTTTTATCTTTAATTTCTAAATCAAATTCTTGGAGTAGAAGGATCCATCATATCAAACGGGGCTTAGAATCATTCTTAGAAAGAAGATACTTAAGTGTCGCATGATCTGTGTAGATAATGATCTTAGATTCGATCAAGTAGGACATATTTATCTAAAGCGAACACTACAGCTAGGAGTTCCTTTTCCGTAGTCGAGTAGTTCACTTGGGCAGAATTTAAAGTTCTACTTGCGTAATGAATGACGTAGGGCCTCTTATCTTTTCTCTGGCCTAGAACCGCCCCAAGAGCATAATCAGAAGCGTCGCACATAAGCTCAAAAGGAAGGCTCCAATCGGGTGGCTGCATGATGGGTGCAGTGGTTAACATGCCCTTAAGCTTGGTGAAAGCTTCCTGACATTGCTCAGTCCACTCGTATGGTGCATCCTTTTGCAGAAGATTACATAAGGGACGAGAGAGGAGACTAAAGTCCTTTATGAATCGTCTGTAAAACCCTGCGTGTCCTAAGAAGGATCGCACATCTCTGATGTTCTTGGGTGGAGGTAGGTTAGAGATAAGATCGATTTTTGCCTTATCTACCTCGATTCCCTTGAACGAGATGATATGCCCAAGGACAATTCCCTTCTGAACCATGAAATGACACTTCTCCCAATTAAGTACCAAGTTCTTTTCTTCACATCTTTTCAGCACACATTTAAGACTTTCCAAGCACTTGCTGAAAGATGGACCGTAAATAGAGAAATCGTCCATGAAGACCTCTAGATATTGCCTCACCATATCAGAAAAGATACTAAGCATACATTGCTGAAAGGTGGCATGGGCATTACATAGTCCGAATGGCATCCTTCGGTAGGTAAAGGTGCCGTAGGGACATGTAAATGTGGTCTTTTCCTGGTCTTCAGGGGCTATCTCTATCTGGTTGTAGCCCGAATACCCGTCAAGGAAACAGTAATAGGAATGACCAGCTAACCTTTCCAGGATTTAATCAATGAATGGTAAAGGAAAGTGGTCTTTTCTCGTGACGGTATTCAACTTCCTGTAGTCAATGCACATTCTCCAACCAGTAGTGACTCTAGTTGGCATGAGTTCAATATTAGCATTGGCTACGATGGTGATTCCGGACTTCGTAGGGACCACTTAAGTGGGATTCACCCATTGACTATCAGATATAGGGTATATGATACCCACATCCAATAGTTTAAGAACCTCGGCCTTAACCACTTCCTTCATGTTTGGATTTAGTCTACGTTGTGGTTGCCAAGCGGTTTTTGCATTATCCTCAAGATATATGCGGTAAGTACAAATCAAGGGATCGATTCCCTTGAGGTCTGCTATCGTCCATCCCAGGGTTCCTTTATGCTCAATGAGAGTAGATATGAGCATACTCTCCTGTTCTTTCTCCAGGTGGGCAGAGATCACCACTGGGTATGTCTCATCTTGACCTAAATAGGCATATTTCAAATCAGAGGGCAAAGGTTTTAGGTCAAGCTTCGGCGGCTTGAGGTTAGACGGTAGAGGCACTACATCGATTTGTGGCAATTCTTCAAATTGTGGCCTCCACCGGTTAACTTCAAGTACCGGTGCAGTATCAAGCAAGGCGCACGTCTCCCTAATCATGTCATCATCAAAATCATGGGAGTGGGCCAGGCATGTCTCTAGATGGTCGGAGGATAAGGTCAGAGGTGTCGTATCTTTCACGAAAGAGTCAATCATGTTAATGTCATGGAAATCATCATCATCCTCTGAGTTGCTACCGTTATTGAAAAAGATATTTGACTCCAATGTCAAATTTTTAAAAGACATAGTCATAACACCATTCCTGCAATTGATAATTGCATTTGACGTGGCAAGGAATGGGCGACCAAGAATGACGGGAATCTGAGTGCTCATGTTATTGATGGGTTCGGTGTCCAGGATGATAAAATCTACAGGGTAGTAAAATCTATCGACCTGGACTAACACATCCTCAATTATCCCTCTTGGTACACGAACAGAGCGATCAGCAAGTTGTAGTGTGGTCAGGGTGAGTTTTATCTCACCCAAATCTAACTGTTTATATACCGAGTAGGGAATCAGATTTATGCTCACTCCTAAGTCAAGAAGTGCGTGATCAATTTGATGGTTCCTGATTACACATGATATGGTTGGGCTACCGGGATCCTTGAATTTTTGTGGCACGTCTTGCTTCAGGATGGCACTCACTTTCTCAGTCAAGAAGATTTTCTTTTGAATACTTTACCGTCTTTTGGTCGTGCATAAGTCTTTCAGAAATTTGGCATATGAAGGAATCTGTTTCACGACATCAAGTAGAGGAATGTTAACTTTCACTTGTTTCAACACCTCCAGAATATCCTGAGAGTTAGAAAGACGTTTTGGTGCAACCAACCGTTGGGGGAACGGAGCAACTGGCTTCTCTAGAAGTTTCGGTTCTAATTTTTGTGGGGCATCACTAGATCCATCATTGTTGTCCTCTTCTGGTTCTTGAGGCTTTTTGGGCCTAATCGGAAGAGTTTTATCAATGATCTTTCCACTCCTAAGAGTGGTGATGGATTTAGTGTGCCCCATCTGATTTGAAGAGCTGGGATCACTAATCTCGTACTGCGGTTTAGGATTGGGGAGAGGTTGTGCAGGAAGCATCCCCTTTTCTATAACCGTCATACGAGAATCTATCTTTTGCATAAAATTTGTAAATCCCCACATTGCCTGAGCTAGCTCTTATATGGAATTTTGAACCGGTTCCTCTTGAGGTTTCACTTAATTTGGATTTTGATTGAAGAAACCTTGAGGGGTAGCCGTTTGTCCATTCCTCCAACTAAAGTTTGGATGATTTTTCCAACCAGGATTGTATGTATTAGAGTTAGGTCCAGTAAAATGTCTTTGATAGTTGTTTACGGCATTGGCTTGTTCATTCAACACTCCTCGAAAGGTAGGTATTGTAGGAAAGTTTTCAGTTGTGTGAATGTTGCAGTCACAGATGCCGCAAACAATTTCATTGACCTTATCCTTCTTTCCTTCCATGGCCTCAAATTTTCTTATGAGATTATTCACTTTCTACTTGAGATCATCTTCTTCTTTCAGGAGATACATTCCGCCTTTCTCCTTAGATTGAGTTGGTCTAGACGTGGTGTTTGATTTTGGGTAATAGTCCCAAGATTGTGTTTTTTCAGCCAGACTGTCGAGGTAGTCCCATAGCTCGTCGACATCTTTATTAATGAACTTTCCATTACACATTGTCTCGACCATTTGGCGCATGGAAGATGTCAGTCCATCGTAGAAAAATTTTGTAATGCGCCATGTTTCAAATCCGTGTTGTGGGCATGAACTGACCAAATCTTTAAACCTTTCCCAACATTGGAAGAATATTTCATCTTCCTTTTGGGAAAAGTTCATGATTGCTTTTCTGAGGGTAATCGTTTTATGATGTGGGAAGAATTTTTTTATGAATTCCCTCTGCATGTCGTTCCATGTGCCAATGGATCTAGGACGCAGTGAATGTAACCACATCTTAGCCTTCTCTTTTAAGGAAAAAGGAAAGAGTTTCAGCGTGATTGTATCCTCAAATACATTAGAAAAATATAATGTAGCTATAATCTCATCGAACTCTTTCAGATGTAAATATGGACTTCTGATTCAAGTCCATGGAATTTGGGAAGGAGTTGGATAACTCCTGGCTTGATGTCCATTTGTCCTGTGTTTTCAGGGAAAATCATGCATGAGGGCGTACTCACTCCCGCCGGTTGTAGATAATCTCGTAAAGTACGAGGCGGGGGTGCCTGATGCACCTCATTCTCATCTTGGGTATCCTCCACCCTGGGTGGAAGTAGAGGAGGTTGGTCTTCAGCCATAACTTCAATTAACTCAGGGGATTTCGAGTGGTGTCTAGTCCTGCGATGGATAGTCAACCCCTCAACCAATCCTCCTTCAGTCAAGAGACGTCGAGTGTTGTCACGGGCCCACTTGGGCATGAACCACTCGTAGCCCTCAATCAAATTCGAAACCTAATCCTAAGAAAGGAAAAGAAAATCTAGAAAGAAAGAGAGAGTTGGAAAGAAATTACCAAATTAAAGTCCCTAAGTTAAAGACCTGTAAAAGAAAACAAACAAGTCAGTTTCTAAAGAGAAGGTTTAGAATTAGAAAATCCTTAGAAAGAAAGATAGAAGTAAAATAGTTTCAAAAAGAAGAAGGTCCTAAACTAGAAAGTAAATTACTAAAAGAGAACTGAAAAATAGAAAGTAGAGAAAGAACTTACTGAATTAGAAATTTCTATCTTAAAGGCCTACAAAATAGGAAAGTTAGTTTTTTAAACAAAAAGTCTACAAGTAGAAAATTTCTAAAAATAAAATAAGAAACAAAGTTAGAGTCTAAAAGAGATTAGAATTAGAAACTTGCTAAAAAAGAATCCTAATCTAGAAATATCAAGGAGGAAATTGAGAAAGAATTTACCAACCTACAAAACAAAAGAGTTGGGTTAGTTTCCAAAAACATAAAACTATTAAAATAGAAAATAGAAAATTCTATAATTAAAAGAGAACTAGAATTGTTTCTAAAACTCAAACAATAATTCTAAAAGTAGAAAAAGTAGAGGAATTAGAAAGGGATTACCAGTTTAGAAGTTATTTCAGGATCTTACAAAACAGGAAAACAGGTTAGTTCCTAAAAATAAAATAAAATAAAGACCTTTAACTTAAAAGTTAGTAAAATCCTAATCTTAATCTAATTTTAAAACCAATTAATTTCAGAGAATCGTAGCCGTCAGTCCCTAGCAACGGCGCCAAAAACTTATTCACTCCCCAAGTATAGGGTTGTGATGTAGTAATAAACTCGGTGAGACCGAGGTCGAATCCCAAGGGACTGATACCTGTACGTTATCTGAAACTAAGTAGAACTAGAACTGGACTAAGATGTAATCTAAATCAAATAGAATTTAAGGAATAATTGTGGAATAATTATCGAAAACTTAAGAGAAATTAGAGATAAGAAACTAGGGATTCAGAGGATCCACTTGTAGAGATCAGGGAGATCTTATGCCTGCTTCAAAATTCATGAAAATTAAACTGAGCTTCCTCTGATATAATTTAAAGAGATGAAAAGTATATGAATTAGAATGGATTCCATCACCAAACCATGCTCAGGAGACAAAGTCAACAAAAGAATTTAACTAATTACCAACCAATCAGATGATTATGAAGGCTAGGAAGGGTACCGACATCCAACCATGCCCAGGAGACGACGGCGAACAACAGGGCTTCCTGACGTCATAATCAAAATAAAGAAAAAGAAATACTCAAAGCCATTACAAACCTATTGTAATTTCAGTCACGACAGGCCATTAAAAACTAAAAATATTCCCATAATAAAATTAAATCAAAAACCCCTTCAATCTAAACAAAAGGCACAAGCAACATCTCTCCCATCAGACTACAAGCTTCACCTCTTAGCCCTAGCTAAGAGGTTTAGCCGATCACAGGCATGATTAGGCTAAAATAAACAAAAGAAAAAGAAGAAAAAAAAACCACAGCAAAGAAATTAAGGTAAAGAAAAAAAAACTTCTCTTTTCTCTCCCTATCTTCACGTTCCAACTTCAAGCCGTGCTCACGTCCGAGCAAAGATGCCTCCCTTTCTTTCTCTCTTCTTCTTTTATAAACAACAGAGATGGCGATGGGTGGATGCTGGAGTCGGTGCGTAAGTTGGTTAGAAGAGAACAAGGAGTCACGCACTCCTCTTTCGCAGCTAAACCGCAAACAGCCTGATTTTTGGAGTGATTTCTAGAACAGTGAACCTCCCCACCTTGGAATTTGACTGCATGGTGAGGTTGAAGGCCCAGCTTTGTAGTGTTTGGACGGTTCGGATTGGCCATCCGACCCTCTCTATGGATACGCAATAGCCCAAAAAATCCGGGTTTCTCCGGACTGCGTAAACAGGCTTGCGTAATTGTTACGCTGTGACGATGGTGGGATCCACAATCAATTTCAAATGAGAAATCCAAGCCGTTCACCAAATTTTTCTCAGAATTTTGGTCGGGAAAGAGTGGTCTTTGCCGTCCGTCGATGCGGTCCACTGAATTTCCCATTTTACCGTCCATCTTCCGTTTCGCTGAGATTTTCACACAACTGCTTGCAAGGTGGCAAACGGACACCTATATGTTGGTCTTGGCTATCCAAAGGATCGAATAGACGGTCCAGATCTACAGTTTGAATGATGTATGGGCCCCACAACTCAAAATTGGATGGCCACTGTCCGTCCGCTGGCTGTCTTACGGAGAGATGGGTCAGCGCCCGTTTTGACCGGGCGGCCAACCTGGTGTGTTGCGGGAGTGCACCGCCTGTGCACTCCCATATGTACACGTGGGGTCCACTATGATGTATGTGAAAAATCCACCCCGTCCATCTCTTTTCTCACCTGATTTAAGGGGTTGAGACCAAAATTGAAGCATATCCAGATATCAGGTGGGCCCCACATAACGATTCAAGGGGCTGATCTGTCCGTTGGGCCACTTTCGGAGGGATCTGAGGGTTGAAATTCGATATGTACGGTTAATTTGTGGGCCCCTGGCCATGTATAAAGTTTCGAGTTGAACGGATGGTGGGAACCCTCTGATCTTACATTCTGGATGTCTTTCGGGCCACTTGAGCTTCAGTTTCTCAATTTTCTTGGATCCCTGGTATGCAAATCTGTCGATCTTGGTCTCTTGGGGTCCGTCGCTTGCCTTGGTGACTTCAAACCGTTAAATCCATGCTTTTAGTACCCTTTCCCAGTTCAGGCTCGTAAATACGTCGTGCATCACAAACACGATTAAATCGGGCCGACAAACAGTACCATGTTTGTAAATCCAGGCAATAATAGGGGTCTGATATGCAATATTTGACCCTCAACATTGATGTTATTATGGACTCGCCAGGATCTGCATATTGCATTATATCCTCGGCATATGACATTTGCATTGCTATGTTTCTTCATTTATATGACGTAGATGAGGCTGATGGTATTCGTGACTCGTCAAGAATTACATATTATATTGCATCCTCGGCATCTGATATTTGGCTCACTATGACTTCACATTGCATAGTCGATCTGCATTGCATACTCTGATATTGAATGACTTATAGACTTGTCAGTATTCCGCTTAGACTGAAATTATATGCTTCACACATGCTTTGCACACACACGTAGACCACCCTCTAAGCTTCATAGTAAGCTTATGCATGACCATTGCGTGCAGATGACGTTAGGTCGTAGCAACATTGTGTCAGGAGAAGGTGCCAGAGCTTTGGAATTTTGTTTCATATATATGTATTTTCCCCTTTCAACATTGTACTCAAATGACTTTATTAGTGGATATGTGGTGATGATGTTGTTGTGACTTGGCTATGCTTATGGTTATACTCCTTTACCAAAAAAATCATATTAAAAATCTTCCTTATAGGATTCCATGATCGGAATCTGGCATATGAGCGCTGGGAGCCGAGAATAGGGTACTATGGAGGCTATCAGCACCGAATTCGATGATCAGGAATTTTGTGAGCCAGGTTCCCGAGTTTGGGGCATGACAATTATGACGAGTAGGAAAGATTCCATCAACCTACCATGCTCAAGGGACGATGGTGAACAATAGGACTTACTAATTTCACAATCTCAAATCAGGAAAAGAAGATACTCAAAGCTATTATAGATTTACCGTAATTCGAGTCACAATAAACCATTAAAAACTGTAAGTATTCCTTAAATATGAAATTTGAATCCATGGAGTTCAACATAAATATGAATCAAAGTAATAAAAACATCCCATCATGCTACAAGCTTCACCTCTTAGCCCTGGTTAAGAGGTTTAGCCAACCATAGACATGATTGGATCTAAAACCCTAGAAGAAAGCCTGAAAACAACTAAGGAACACTACAACAATTCAGTCTTTTCGTGACAAGTCAACTCATCGCTAAAAACTCCAAACTCGTCGCTAAAAACTTTTAGTGACGACTGTACTTATCACCATGTTTGATGCAGATACGGCGTCACTAATTCTATTTAGCAACGAAAACGGCAACTCGTCTTCAATAACTTAACTATTTGCGACAAACTAATAACTTATCGCAAAATATAGTTAATTAGCAACGAGTTGACACGTTGCCATTGCATATCGTAAAACGTTGCTAAATATGAGACTCGTCGCAAATAAAGACATGTTGCGACGAGTTCTCGTCGTCACTAAAAACTTTTAGCGATGACTGTGCTCGTCGCTACGTTTGATGCAGATACGGCATCACCAATTCTATTTAGCGACGAAAGTGTCAACTCGTTGCCAATAACTCAACTATTTGTGATGACCTAATAACTTGCCACAACATATAGTTAATTAGCGATGATTTGACATATTGTCATTGCATATCGTAAAACGTCACTAAATATGATACTTGTCACGAATAAAGACGTGTTATGACGAGTCCTCGTCGTCGCTAACAAACCTAAATTTGTCATAAAAAGTTTTGTGCAGCGAGTGTTGCTTATCGCCAATGTTGTTGCAAATAATAATTATTTGCGATGACTTAATACAACGTCGCAAAATAAAGCTTATTTATGACGAGTTTACACGTCCTCATTGCATATAAAGTCGTTACGAATAAAGACGTTTTGCGACAAGTCTTCATCATCACTAATAACCTCACACTTATTGTAAAAGTTTTTTTGGGATGAGTATTGTTTGTCGCCAATTTTGTTACAAATAATAATTATTTGTGACAACTTAATACAGCGTTGCTAAATAAAGCTTATTTGCGATGAGTTTATACGTCGCCATTGCATATAGTCGTGAATAAAAATCGTCGTGAATAAAGACGTATTGCAAGGAGTCCACTTATTACTAAAAAAATCATAAAGTCGTCGTAAAAGCCTTTGTGGCGACGATTGTTAATCATCATTAATTATATCACAAATACGATGTCACAAATTCTATGTAGTGACAAAAATAATAAGTCGTCGCTAATGATTTAATTATTTGCCATGACCTAACAACTTTAAAAAAAATATTAGCGATGAGCTAACACGTAACCATTATATATCACAAAATGGCATCAATTTTTTTGTTTGAACCAACTTAATTAAACAAAATAACCTGTATTAATCAATATTTATCATCATCCATTGAAATATAAAAAGTAATGAGATCAAACAAAATAATTAAATTTATAATTATCTAGACCATAAAAAAAGTACACATGTCCAAATTGTCCAATAAAAATGAATAATAAAAAAAGAAATGTGCGTCATCGATAATGTGGTGCGGCCTGGGAAGATAACACCAATCTACAAAAAAATCTATAAAATTATTAAAATAAAATATTATTAGTGACTATTTTATACTACTTGCATAATTTAAATATGGCATTCAACTTACCACTGAGGATGTGATTGGGGCTGGTGTGACATGAGGGTGTGCAACATTTCCTCCAATTGAGTCTATCGTGTCTCCATATCATTTATCATTTCTCGCACCTCAGCCGATATTGCCTCTGCCTGCTTGGTCCTCCTTGTAGTCTTCCGCCTGATAGAAGAGTAGAATAATCTTTGTGAATTGCATACGACCTCTCAAGTAATAACAAATGGGAGCTGTGTAACAAATATTCAACCATGGATAAATGTTTTCGAATGGCCTTTGTAGCAAGAACATCTGTTGCTAAATTTGAATCCACGGTGTTTGTTTGTTTGGAAGGCAAGACAATTGATATTAGGCATGTGCCTTTTGGTTGCTAGATAGATGCATATATCCCTTCTAGACTATACATGTACGATGTTCGACTTCAATGAAAGAATGAAAACTTTTTAAGTCACAAGAAAATTCAGACGTAAAACATGTTACGGACTTGCAAGCAGAACATATCGCAGTCCAAGGCTTGGATTCCAATCCTTCTTTAGCGTATTGACGTAGATCTCGCCATTAGTTGCAATGTTTGGATGAAAGTTTTTTGTCAGAAAGTAACTTACAAAGACGGGAGAGGTACATGGAAGTGAAATGAGCACGACGTACTTCGTCACTAAAATATCATTGAAAATGTGAAAAATGTATATTATCACACCTTTGGGTGGCGAGTGTGGAAAGTCATGTGATAATAATAGCTTCATGCGGAAAATAACATTTTCGTATGGATTTCCAGCTGCACGAGATGTTAAACCATGCCCTTTAGTCAAGTTTGTAAAGAATAATACCGGATTGAAAGGCATTTCTGATGATAAGTCACCTACCTGGACCCTCAATATCGGCAAATATAGTGGAGAAATCATCATCATTTATACATACTTTAATGCCCTCTGGTGGGATTTCATCAAGATTTTTCGATTCCTTGGCAAGTTATTTGACCACATTTGGTGAAAGATTTTCATTTGTTGCCTGCCATAAGTAATAAACCCGTAATAGATCTTCCAATGTCAGATAAAATTCTGGGAATAATGTAGAAAACCATACAAAATACCAACAAATGAAAATCAAATAATGCATAGAAGGGAGAGGTGAATGTATGCACTAGAATGAGATTGCTGATGTATGCAAACTCATATAGATAGAAGCATTGGGAGAATAATATAGTAAAAGATTTACCATCAGCCAAAGTTAGGGGCTAGTTAACACAACAGTGTCAAAAGAAACTCCTGCCTCCTGTGCTCGAGATATAACCGGACCTTCTGATGGATGATGCAGCAAGGTCTCTAATATTCAAATAAAAACATACAATTAACTATAATTTCATGCTCTATCTGGAAACACCACAACAATGCTAACTAAGTTTCTGCATGAAACATCACCAAACCATCACCACTTCTATTCTATAAGCATTGATCTACATAAACTTGAAAATAAGAAGAAAAAGAAATAGGTACATCTCTATACAGTTTAATGGTAAAGAAGCAGAATCAATATGCAGAGAGGAAAAGGACCAAAAAAACCATTAAGTAGTCAATGCGGGACAAATCTTCCTTCTTGCAGATCATAAACATTTCAAAGAACATGAGACTAGACTCACTACATGGCTTCTTTGAAAGATTGAACCATAACTAGCATCTTCCAAGTTCTAACAAGCCAAATGCAACCGGCCTCAAGAATTTAGGAAAGTGCCAAACCAAACCTGATTTGGAGGCACATCCAACAGTGGCAGCAGAGTCTAACCATAGATTCAAATGATTCACCCATGTCAACCATATTTTGACGCATCAGGAATATGGTCACACAATACATAAAAAAGTTAGGACACGTAGATGTGTCATGCGGGCAATGAGATTCAACTTGTACCACACGCTGGCAAGGATACCACGGAACAAGTGGGAGAATGAAGAGGAATAAGAAAATTATGGACAATAGAATATTATATTTTTGACCATTTATAAAATAATGGGTATATTCATTTGTTTGGTAAGAGCATGAACAAATTTTTGTAACTTATTTGAACTTTGAATGGATACAAAATCCATCTTCGAAGCTAAAATCATTGATATGTTTCCAGGTTCTACCAATAAGGTATATCTTTTAATTGTCTATTGAGAAAAGTGCCTCAGTCAAAGTCATAATAGTTTTCAAATTGAAGACGATTAATGGTACATGTTTGTGATAGTACAAATTCAAGCATGCACACATACCAAAAAGCCAACAGTGAGAGAAAAATACTACTGAACATTTTCTTTCACACCAACAGCCAGTGCTTTTCTTGTATATCAATAACACCTTTCATTTTATGAGCTACCTGAGAAGTGAAATAGCCTGATTTTTTAAGCAGAAGATCTACACAAAGAAGCCACCTAATTTGAACTGTGCCCAGCACATGGACCTGATCCAAGACACAACCTGACCATAAACTGGGTCCATCACATGGACTCAACCTGACTTGAAACCGGGTCCATCACATGGACCCAACCTGAACCCAGCTAGACCCATTCAAAATTTGAGACCCAAACCTGGCTTAATTTCTTAACAGGTCCAAAAGATAGACTAGACATGTTAAATCAGATCTGATCCATGGGTCCTAATTACAAAGGTAGATAAGTAACCATTGACTATCCTAATCACAAAGCCACATACTAGCTAAAAGAACAAAAAAGACAATTTCTAAACTAATAGTTTTGCATCCTGCAATGTGAACTTTCATTTCACAGTAAAGGGTGGGAAACATTTATAACGCGAGAGAGATTCATGCTATTATGCTAAGACCGCCACCAATGTTGTGCATTATATGGATGTGTATTTGCTCAGTCTCAAATGAGGTCTTTGTTTGATTGTACAAGAACCTTGTCCTTTGACCAAGCTTCATAATGTGTCCCATTCAATTCAAAATCTACCCATCTAGGTGACAGGGAACAAACATTTCACATACCTGTGCTCCAAGAAACTCGATCCATTATTTTCCCACTCACTGATATCTCCCAATGCTGATACATGCAAAAAAAGGAATTGGGAACCTTGCAGATTAATAAGGCTAAAAAGAGAAAGGAAGCAGGGGAGAGAGAGTTTTCTAAAGGCTACATTTCATGCATCACAAAGTCTTCTTTCCCAAAGCACTCAATACTTTCTTTTTAACTTTAGCATAGTAAACAAACCAATGAGATTCTAATCTTCAAAAAAATAAAAGATAATAAAAGAAATAAACAACTAATATGGGAAGTTGGCACACCTGAAAGCTTCACTGTGAAGAGTCCAAAAACTTGTGGGAAAATTCTTGCAAAATGGCATTTCATCCTGCAAATAGTTTGAAGAAGCATTATTGGAACATGTAGCAAATAAAAAATAGAAAGAAAAAAGCATAATGAAGAAAAAAAATTGAAGAAAATATTTTAAGATCATTTTAATATCGTGAAAAAAATAATCTCTATTAATTAAGAGGGGAAAGGTACATGAGAGAGCGATTTTAATGGATACAACGAGAAATTCATATGTCAGGAATATGATTCCAGGTTAAAAAACAAGAACAAGTGATGCTAAGTTTCGCTATTTATCCCTTCTTTCTCCCAGTGAATATGTGAAATTCAAATTACAAAGAAACAAAAATTGAATGTATCAATAGTAGTTCTCCTGCATAAGGAGCCTTAGAACTTAAGTAGTGAATGGTTTGGAAATTTGCAAGGACTAATGAGAAAAAAGACCGGGCTAAAATCCAAGTAGTTAAAATAAAATTCTCAGGTGGATTAAAATTCCAAGTAGAAAAAAGACTGGGCTGAAATTAAACAAATTTTTGGAGTTTTTGTCAGTAGAACAATGATGCTTAGTTGCAAGCAACAAAATTAAAAGTGAAACTTATAACATATTTCAAATGGAAAATGAAATTGAGCAATGCTATAAAGATTAAGTTGATATAAATTTTGAATACTTGTACATAATATTTAAGAGCATGTTTGGTGGATGGTTGAAAATGAATTTATCTTATTTTCGTTAATCATAAATATATATTAGATATCACATAAAATGAGATTAAATCATTTTCATGTTAACTAAACAGGTCTTAACTATATTCTTGATAATAATAATAAATAAATAAATAATCCAACATCAGTGCCATCAAGAATTTAAAGGATCTAAGCCTACTTTAGATCGCCTTAATGTGAAATTAGACCATTTCTGACTTTCTGGTATTTCTTCTAACTCATACTGCAATCAGCATATTATCTTTTCACATAGTTTTCACAATGAATTGGCTAGAATTCTCATCAAGTGAGTTGTCTAGACTTGAGATTAGAATGGTCCATCTGCCATCGTATACCATAGGTAAGCCATGACACAAAAACCAGCGTAAACAAAAATTGTTGAGTCAGATATGTAAACAGTTAAAAAAAACCATAAATCGTCAAAGGTCAAGCAGATGGGCAGTTCAGATCATCTCCACATATGGGGCCGTGGTATCCATGCTACATGAGCAATGCAATGCAGGTCATGTGAAATGGACCCGAAGAAGAAATATGAAAGAAAGCCATTCTACCTATCAACTAAAGAAGTCCTAAGCAAACTGCACATCACTTGAATGTAGGGATGTAAACGGGCTGCACAACTAGTTTTATGGGAATAGAAAAAAAAAAAAAAGATTCTAGAGACAAAGAAGCTAACTAAATGTTCAAGACAAAAATAAAAACAATCCATGCACACACATGTACAAATTAAATCAGTCAAATATTTCTTTCTCCAAACTTTCAAAATGAATTAAATGGATTTATTAACTGTTATATTAACAAAGCTGGGAAGACTAGCTGCTCCAATTCAATGTCTATATGAAATGAAAGCCCACCAATTAAAATTCACAAACTACAAAGTAAAATAACAATGTGATTCAATAGAATTATATATGTCAATGAATATAAGGAAGGTTTATTTCATAGAAGTGGTCCAATAGATCATATGCAACTAGGATGCTCTAGTCCTTAAAAGAACTGCTCTACCTGCAGAGAATGGAGGGTTCAGTGTGCTTTACAAGACAACAATAAAGGTTTATATGGTAAAGAGATTTTAAAGATAGAGATGAAGAAATAATCAAGTTATAAATAAATAAATAATGAAATGATGAAATAGATGAAAAAATAGAGAAAAAATGCCCCAAGCAGATCAAAAGGTCATATACTACATGGAAAATGATAGAAAAATTAATTATTATAAAAAATAAAACATACAGAAATCATTCATTGCCAATCCTTCTAGAAGCCTAAAGCTAAGAACACGAACTCAAACATGACTCCCTTTCCCGAACTTTTTATCCAACTTGTAGACTTCCTCATTAGCCACATCAGATATCTGTGACCTATAAAAGAAGAATCTTTACATTTTCAGCCTGGGTTGCAGCAACAACACCAGAAGGATCTTTAAATATGAACCAATCACAAAAAAAGGCAATACCTTCATCAGTAAATTAAGAAAGGCTAGAGAGGAAATAAATCAAAATTAATTCATGATTTGGTATCTAAATTTACGTTTGCAGGTGCATTTGGATGCTCAAATGATTTGATCTACAATAACTCAATCCAGCGGAGTGTCCATCTAGTTGGTCGTCTCTATAGATGGTTAGCTTGTTTAAAAAATTGACTGCACGAGCAATCCTAGTCATCAGGGCATTGTGTTGAGTGTTGCTCATAAGCACTTCCTAGCCATATGCTTTGACAAATCCACCCTAAAATTCCCAAATTCCTATTTTGGACAATCCACCCTAAAATCCCCAAATCCCTAAATCAGTATTGAGATTGAGAGAGAATGAGAGAGAGAGTGAGTGAGAAATACCTCAACCGAGCTTTAGAGAGAGAGAGAGAAGGCGTGCGTGGGTAGGGCTTCGGCAACAAGAGCGTGGGTGGAGAGAGAGAAAGAGAGAGGGAGAGTGGGAAGAGAGATCGAGAGAGAAAGAGCGGGAAGAGAGAGAGAGAGGGGGGGATATGGAGAGACTGGAGTAATTACGAGAGAGAGAGAGAGACGGAGGAGAGGAGAGAAGTTAGGGCATTTCAACTTTAAGAATGCTCACCCGAGCGCATGCGAACCTTCAATGGATGGACGGGATTTCTTGGCCAGTCCCGATCTTGGGCCGCACCAATCATCAGCACAAAACAGGATGCGCAGTTACGTTCTGCGAACGTCTGAGAAAGCCGATAGCTGATCTTGTGTCCCAGCAGCTCACTAACGCAAGATGGGCAGAGTCCCACCAGGAGTCTGCTGCGAATGGAGAGGAGCAGAGGCGGACAGCTGCATAAGAGGGAGAGGCTTTAGACGTGGAAGGTGTTCTGGGAAGGAGTTTGGCTGCTGGTGCTCGGTCGTGGGTCTGGGTTCAAGAAAGAGAAACAGAGAGGGAAGGGGAGCAGAAGGGAGGCTGCTGCCGAACATGGTTGCTGCTGGACATGGCTGAGACGTGAAACAGCGGAGGAGTTGGAGTTTTGGACGGTTGAAGAAAGGCTGGACGTGGAGTGGGTTTTCTCTTTTTCCTTCTTATTCTCTTCTTTTCCTTTTTATTTTTTATTTTGTTGTTTTTGTTAGCCCAGTCATGTGTGGCTAAACCTCTTAGCTAGGGCTAAGAGGTGAAGCCTGTAGCGAGAAGGGAGAGTTTATTCCATGCAAGTAGATTAAATTTCTGAACTTAATTTGATTTAGTTGATTATTATAAGGAATATTTTTATCAATCTTTAATGGTCTGTTGTGACTGAAATTACAATGGGTTTGCAATGGCTTTGAATATTTCTTTCCTCTTTTTATATTTATGAAGTCAGGAAGCCCTGTTGTTCATCATTGTCCCATGGGCATGGTAGGATGATAGTACCTTCCTGATCTTCATACATTGTTGATGGGTTGGTAATTAGTTTAATCATGTTGTTTGCTGTGTCTCCTGGGCATGGTTAGATGATGGAATCCATTGTAATTCATATACCTTTCATCTCTTGAAAACCAAATCAAGTAAGTTCAGTTTGAATTCCGTAATCCTTGATGCAGGCATAAGATCTCCCTGATCTCTACAAGTGGATCCTCTGAATCCCTAGTTTCCTTCCTCTGAATTCCTTAAAGTTTTAGATAATTATTCCACCATTATTCCTTAAATTTCTATTTGGTTAGATCATATCTTAGTCTAGTTCTAGTTCTACTTGGTTTCAGGAAACGTACAGGTATCAGTCCCTGTGGATTCGACCTCGGTCTTACCGAGTTTATTACTACATCACAACCCTATACTTGGGGAGTGAACAGTTTAGGTTATAGGTTTAGGGATTTGAGAATAGGTTATAGGTTATAGGTTTAGGTTATAAGTTATAGGTTATAGGTTTAGGTTTAGGTTATAGGTTTAGGGATTTGAGAATAAGTTATAGGTTTAGGTTTAAGAATTCGGGTTCAGGATCGGGTTATATCACTACGCCAAAACAGTGAAAAAAGGACATCTGGAAACCGTCTCAAATCTCTATAAATGACGATTTTGAACCGTCACATGGGCCGTCTTATTTTGCCACGTCATATTAGTTAAAGGACGGTCATGGACTGTCATTAAAGATGGACGTTAAAAGGACGATTATGGATCGTCTGTAAAGAAGGATGGTCATGGACTGTCATTAAAGATGGACAGTAAAAGGTCTGTTATAGATCGTCTTTGATGTTAGATTGTTACAAACCGTCTAAAACACTAACGGTCTGTGGCTATTGCTAGCGTTCATTTAACGTCTTTAAAAATGGACGGTCATGGACCGTCATTAAATATGGACGTTAAAGGATGGTTATGGACCGTCTTGGATTTCAATATTTTAGAAAAATATGACCTTAAGCTGTCGAAAAATTGCATGCATTAAAAAAAATCCGCAGCAATTTTCTTTTTGTGTTTCTTTCATCCAATAAAAAAATATTCAACCAACAAAACATGGTTATAATTTAGAATTAAGAAGAATTATTAAGCTTAAATAGGAGCTTCATTTAAGTGGACAAGGAAATAATAAAGAAGAGTATTCCAATTTAAGTTACTAGAAACAACAGCAAAAATTAAAGCTTTGTAAAAAGAGACGTGTTAACAGGATACCTCATTGATTCTCATGCATAAGAGTCCAATGATGATAAGAACAAAAATTGCAGCACAAGGGTCCATAAATACGACAATGTTATCCTGCAAAGAAATATGATTGTATTAGATGTTAACTGTACTATTAGATGTTAATGCACTTGATTAAATTGAACCACTAATGTACTTGATCAGATTACACACAAGTTCGGATTAGAGCTATAGTCTAGCAAAGGTTTGCATTGGCATACATGAATGATAAGGAAGCTTAAAAGAGCTCAAAAACTAATCAAGCCCTTTTATTTTCCTTTGCAATAGAATATGTACGATCTTATGAAAACTAATCAATGAATTAAAATAGGGTTTGAAAAAAAAATATAAATAATAGTATTCATTTAATGCGTTGGCCTTCACGGTCTACAAACTTCTAATATAATGACATTATAAAATCTAGTAGCATAAAACAAAAGACTATTAAATTCATGGGTTCTATAGCCCACGTGAATTTGCAACCATGAAGCATTTATAAAGTTTTGGAAAATTATTTTCATGATATTGGCAAACTATTTTCATGAAATTTGACTAGATTTTTATGCCCATATAAAGCTTTCAAGATTTTCACCTACCTACAAACTTCTTCAGTTGATATTGCTGTTGCCATCTACCAAATAAAGTTCATCTGGTTACCAAACTGAGTTCATCCCAAACGGTGAAGATACTTCATAGATTCCACAAAACCAGACGGAATTGCACAATCCATGAAACCTGCATGGAATAGAATTTACAGAAAGAAGGATAGCATGCTAATGTTTTTTATTTCCATAATAAAAAGGAATATATAAGTTGGGAAAATACTTGTAGCCTACCCCAATTTGTTGGAATGAGGCTTTGTTGATTATGATTTTTTATTTTTTATTTTTTCCATAAGGCTAGTAGCAGTATTTATCTGAAAAAAGAAAAAGAAAAAAACAAATAGTACTCTTGAGCACAAGCATGTCCACTTTATATACTAGTAATTCAAGTATATTCAGGAAAATTTGTAAAAAAATAATATATATATATATATATATATATATTGTAAGAAAGAATTCATCTTTTCTTCTGTTTTTTTTTTTTTTTAAAAAAAAGGAACTGTTAAGAATGATTTCCTCATTTTGAAGGACCAAAAGCAACTTGCAGAACATATTCATCCTGCAACCATCCATCCCAAAAATCTAGAAACAAAAATGATATGAAACAAAACAAAAGACAATACAGATACTAAATTCGGAAGCTAAAAGCCTGAAGCATTGGTGTAACAATACTTATACTATTACAATGATTAGAATTAACAACTTGCTTGGTAGCAGGAGATAACAATACCCATACTATTACAATGATTGCAGCCACAATTTGTATAAATGCAAAAGATACATATAGACCACCCAATTAGAAAGGTGGGCGCCACAGGTGGGTGGTCCAATTAGATTATGGATCCCAAACATCAGGCAGGTCTGCTCATCGGACGGTTCATGAATGTATGTTGAACATGAATTGACAATCATTATTTTCTCCTACCAACCCAAATTAGATCCAAGAGGAAGGCTCAACATTCAAATATTAGATCAAAGCACAATCACAGATGGAGGAACTGATCAACTAACACCAGTTGTAGGTTTACCCACGTGCCATTCTTCAAGTGCTTTAGATTGAAAGTATCGTTTGGTTACACCAAATATCAAGAAAATTTGCAACAAAGTAGATTGATTAATCATGAATTTCATGATGTTTGGTGTAACCAAATAAACCCCTACACATGTAGCGTGGCTATTATCTAAAATTCACATGTATTTCACGCTTACCATTTTCTGAAATTTTAGAAGAGATTGACTCATCAAGATCACTAGAATTCCCAATACATGTAGTGTAGCCATAACCAACAATCTGGAAACCTTGTTGATCAAAATTTATTGAACAGTAACAGAAAATTTTGCCTTCTCACGATATCTTTCCAATCCACATATCCTAACACAATACCTCTTATGGAGATATTTGGTAACAACACTGGAACCTAGATTGAGACTTGTCTTAATCAAAGGTTTAACCTGATCAAGAAGGGATTCAATTTAATAAACTGTTATCTCAACACCGAATATGCATTTAAGTGAATCTAGTCATGCATCATGGGTTAGGACTTAAGAGTAAGAAGTGGAAGAGAGGTTATTTGCATATTGGCTAGCGAGTTGTGCTCAACACCAATATCCAAACAGCAGTCCTTGGACCTATAAAAGGATATTTGCATACCTGAAGAGAGGTGAGAAGCAAGATCACTCCAGAATTCCACAGTGCACATATGGTGATTGGTGTTAGAAGATTGTGAGTTTGGGCATATGAAAACCCCAAAGCAACCCTTGTTGAGAAGCAATATTTACTGGTCAGAAATTAAATCAAGTACTAAAACAAACAACCACTGTTAAAATCCACAAGAAAAATGCAACATAACCCTTTTTATACTTGAAACCGGATTAACTACTTTAGAGTTTCAAGTCAACTCTAAGGCCTCATTGAGTACAATTCGAGTTTTAAGTTTTTAAATTAAGACATGGTTAATGAACTCTGTCGATTCCTCAGAGTAGATGATAGAGCTAATAATTCAAATCAAGTTTAAAGCCAAGAGTTAAATGCCTGAAAGTAAATGATCAAGTACATAATACATTTGTAAGTCCATCGCTGCATCACTGAGTTCTAAAACTATGGGAGGAAAAATTGTTACCTAGCATGAAAAGTTGGGGAAACTCTCTAGGAGTGAGATGAGCAAGAGCAAATACCACAACACTTACAAGCACAGAAACTGGTGTTGGAAACCTGCATGAAGAAAATGAAAAGAAATAGGAAACACACGAACATGTACATAATGATCACAAATGATCCCTAAGTAATTAGCCTTAAACAAAAAGTAATTTAAGCTAGAATACAACCATTTCAACCCTGAAAGTTAAACAACTAGCTTGGACCATCATAATTAAGCTACAGAATTAGCATTGTAATAGAAAGATGACTCGTACTAATGCCACTGTCCATGGGAAGTGGCTATTCTTACTGAGGTGTCAGATTTGTGTGCATCTCTTCCGGTGTCTTTTTTGCACTAACAGAAGGCTAATTAGTTGGCCAAGGTGGGTGCTTCAAGAGATTCTATTGTTATTACGGAAAGCTTCTAACAAATTTTTTATTTTTTATTTTTTATGGTTGGAATTTGTTTTTTCTTTGGCTTTAAGCCAGTTTATTAATCAAGTCAGGCTTAGGTTGCATTTAATAGCCCATCAGCCCCACCCATTTGATTGGGCACGTCAAATGACCATTCTACATCTTGTACAAAAGAGGTTGGCAGGGCTCTGGCCAGGGACAGACTCAGACCCACACCATTTATAATCATCATGGGAAAGGCTCAGACCTATATGTTTTGGCCCATCACTGACCCAGGTCTGGGTTTTACTTTGCAGGCCAGACTTTGACATACCTCAACCCAGCCTGTTGACAGCCGTAGATGTAACTCCATTTTACCTCAAGCTCCTTCACACCTATGACAAAATGTGTAATGACCTGAAAAATTTTGTGTCAAGACCCAAGTAGTACCTTTATTTTTCCTTAGTAGCTAATTAGGGTAATTTGTGCTAAACTTGATTGCTTGTGAAATTTGCATCAAGCATTTTAAATTTGATCTGCATGACTCAAAATCTGTAGAATAGTTAGCGCTAAGTTACTCTAAAATCTAGGATTCATTGCTAAATCCAGTTGCTCTTGGGAATTTTTGGAAGTTCTGGATCGGACTTGGACCGGGCGTCGTAAGTCCGATAGCGATGATCTTAGGCTGTTTTGGTCACCATGTTGGACTTGACCATCACCTCAAAAATCAAGTCCAGATGATGTTCGAGGTCGATTTGATTGAGTCCGGAGTGAAGAGTGTGAGAACGGTTAGAAATTAAATGTGATTTTATGAAATCTGAGTCGTGTCGCTTACGCAACGATTTTAAGCAATCTGACCGTTGGATTCTGACCCAATTTCACCCTCTGATCAGGAAAGATGGCCCAGGCATGTCCTTATGCCTGTGGACCTGATCAAGTTTCGGTGACCATTGAATTGAGTGTGGTCCGCCACGGCTGATCTGAAGATCCGATCGGTACGAAAACTCAGCCTGACCAAGATCCATGGTCAGTAAGCTTAAGTCCGACCTTTCATGGAAAAAGGCCCATCGGAAGTGCTTCGTTGGATCGTGAGAAGCCTGTTTTGGTTATAACCTAAGTATACCTTGGCCCTGGGGTTATTTTCATCAATGTTAGGCCTATATATAGACCTTAAAACCCTAGCTCTCTTTTCCATACGAATTTTCTAACCCTAGCAAAGAAAGAGAGAGGAAAAGAGAGAGAAAGTGAGAGAGAAGTTGGTGAATCATCTTAGATTCTTTCCTGTTCTCCTTCATCCTTAAACCATCACTTTAGAATCGTTATTCCGGCAATTTTAAGTTCATCCTTGGGTAAGTTAACCTAACCCTAATCTGTGTTAGAGCTTAGAATACTCTTCGTGTTGTTGGAGCTCATTTCTATGCTTGTCTTAGGTTATCTAGTCACCGTTGACGAAGACATCTCGTCTGAATTAATTCGGTGTTCCATTTCTGGTTGAGGTGCGGACTTTAATTGTATAGGTTATGGTTTTCAAGGCTTTCAATGCCAGTGAATGGTTTATTCTTGCTATGGATGAGATTTCACAAGCTAAATACTATGTTTATTTTGCGTTCCTGATATACATGTGTTATATTGAGTTTTGTGTATTCTATGTATATATAGGAAGTACCGTATACATATAAAATATGCACATGTGTTTGCCATGATTATCTGTTGTGTACCTATGCTAGATGTATGTGTGACAACTCCTTGGCAAAAGGAATTTTCCAAATGCGTGCATTTCAACATACATCATATATGTTGTATTATGTATTCTAAGTGTTTGTAGAAATGTCTGAATGATCTAAAGTGTAATATATCAACCTAGTATGGGCATTGAGAAGTGATTCTCAACTCTCCTATTAGTGTGTATGATTTCCTTCATGCAAGTTACATTCTTTGTTGTTTAATTTTAAGTATTACTTATGTGAAAATCCATGTTAAGTTGATATTCTTTAAATGCTTACATACCACATGATTTGAGTTGTTGTTCCATTACTATTCTCAATTGTTGATATGAATATCTGTTGTAGTGGAATATGTTTGGGACTATAAATTAGTCCAGGAAATCGGTAATCAGCCTTGAGATTGTGGCTGAAGCTGCTTTCGCCACAAAGGACGTGTTTTGACGAACCCGAGTTGTATAGAGTTGTCGGCAGTGGTTTGGCCACACGGAGTGTTTGCGCACTCTATGTCGTTCAACCCAACATGCGCTCGTGCTAGTCGAGTTTTTCAAGTAACCCGATTGTCCGATGTATCTTCACCATATATGGACGCTATTGTTTGAATCTAGGGTACCAAACTTACCAGTGCAAATCCTGTAAACCGTTGTACCTTGATCCGCTAAGACTCATGAGCCGGACATGGTGGTATGGGACGCCGTGGTCGAGCTGTCAGCCTACGCTGGGGTGACGAGCTTCCCCATAGTGACCAGTGAGCAACCAAACTCGTGAGCCGATTATGGTGGTATGGGACACTAAATTCATGCTGTCGGCCTACATTGAATGGTGACGAGCCTTTTGTAGTGACCTCGAGCATGCCTAGATACCGCATTGAGGTGACGAGCCTTAGTGTAGTAACGAAGGTATGATAGGCGTGCATTGATTGGTGACGAGTCCTTTGCAACGACCTAAAACCATATGATCGTATGAGATGATCTAGGACTGACGACCATAGAATGGATCACTGTTTGGATGGTGATATGAGGAAGGTACCTTAGTTTCCCAATCCTGCCGTATGAAAAGGACTAATAACAACTCGGTAATCATGTTCATGCACCGCATTTGCATGTGCTTTGAAGAAGTGGTGCACTTTGAGGCGATGTCATGCGTAACGTAAGATGAAGATGTTGAGGGTGTACGCGTGAGGGCACGCATCATTCTACATACATCCTTGCATTAACAAGAGTACTTAGGACATATTTGATTATGCTGCTTTATCATTACTGCTTGATTGAATTGATAATATGTTAACTTTTTCTTTATTGTTCCACTGAGTTGATCACTCACTCCCATGTTCTGGGATGGTGTTTAAACACCCACCAGACTCTGTCTTAGCTGCAGATGTTGATGAGACCTCTAAGGCAGAGCCGGAGATTGAGGATGATGAGGTTGCATTCTCTTTTATGCAGTTCTCAAACGGGTTCTAGTGAGCCTTGTTCTGATGCGCGGGATGCTGGGATTCCTTTTGGGATTAAATGATGTAACTTGATACTTGTAATTTTGATAGCAACACTTGTAACACGACCTAGTATGTATATGTATTTCAAGGATGTGCACATGTACACTTATATTTCTTTAAGTCTTCCGCTTACGTTCTTCACTTATCCCTGAATTATGTTTGCAGTTTGGCTTAATCTATTCCATGTTTTATGCACTCATACAGACAACATACATCCATCATTCAATATGTTGCATAAGTGATGTTTTGAAACTCGGGAGCTGAGTTATGCTCGACCCCCGAATTTCAGGGCGTTACAAGTTGGTATCAGAGCATGAATTGGATTAAACCGGACCTGGGTTATGGTCACACACCGCACGCTGTTGCCACTTTAGTGTATTTGGGTGCGAGTTTATCGTAGATTGTGTGTTTGTGTTCCGTTGCTTCTATCGGCGAAAGTTTACTGAAAACGATCGCCGAGATCGAGTCTGTGCTCTCTCCTGATCACACACAGCGACCCGAAATCTCCTCTAGACCATCTATTAATGAGTCTAGATGGTTTATCTTCCCATCTTAACCCTTCAATTGTCTAGAAATCTTTGTTTGTATCAGATTTTAACCCGAATGGCCCGATAGGCGTCGAACCAAGCAAAGTGGCCGATCGGGGCAATTTCAGTGGGGCCTAGGGGGGACCCACCTCATTTAGAGCATAAGGGGCCAGGAGGACCTCGCCCAAACGGCGAGGCATCGCCGGACGGTCCAGAGACCGGTGATGTCCTCGCCGATCAGCGGGCCAGGCCGGCTCGGGCCGATGAGTTTAGGGCCTAATGTGGCCCACCCTTCCACGGTTTGTTGATTAAAACCTCTTCTAAACCCTATCTCCTTCACAATCCACCCTCCCAAGCTCTCCTTTTCTCCAAGTTCTTCTCCAAACTCCACCAAATCTCTTCTAAATCTTCTTCTCCTTTCATTTTCATGCACACTCACCAACCCATCTCAAAACCTCACCCCCCATTGCTATTTACATCTCATTTTCTTCTCATTTGGGCTCTCAAATCCTCTTTTGAGATCTCAAGTGTGTGGAAGCTTCATTATTCTTCCTATTTCTCTCTTTCTCTCATTTCTCATGGCCCTCTTTGAGTTTATCACGGCCTTATTTTCCATCTCTACCCTTCTTTCTTTGATGGGGAAGAAGAGACCGTCCGTGGATGAAGCCGGGCCTAGCCGCCCAACTCATGCACGGAGGCCGAGAGGTGCCGCTGCGAGCACGACCGCCACCCGTGAATTTTAGACCAAGCGGGACCTTGATCCTCAAGCTCCCATTGGAAGAACCTTATTGGTGGAGCTATCGCATGGAGTCTATGAAGGCCGTAGGGTCCTTTTTGAGGCTCATGTTGATCCACGGCTATATGGCAAGTTTCTGTTGTTGGAGCGCCTGGAAGAAGCTGGTTGGTGTCCCTTGTTTGAGGGCGAGTATCGCGTGAATGCAAGTACTGTTCGAGATTTTTATGCCAACATTCTTGATCCTTCGTTGGAGCCTCTGCAGTTCAAGATTCCTTGTGGTAGCGGTCGGGAGGCCACGGTCAACGTCGCTTTGATATCCCGACTCCTGAATGTGCCACATGGTGAGGTGCATGCCAGTGAGAAGAATTTGAACAGTATGCGCGAGAGGGATCGTCGCATCCAGTTCTTGTGTGGTCGTCTAGTCGAGTGGCAGCCTAATAGAAGTCTTCTAGCTACCAACATGACGAATGACTTCCGCTTGCTTCACCACATGTGTACGTTTAATGTATATCCAAGGTGGAGCAACCGCAGCGAGTGTACGTGCCTGATGGTAGATTTTCTGTATCAAGTGGGGTAAGGAGCGAAGTTATGTGTGCCGACGTACATCTTGCACCAGATTATTCTCATCGCTAGTTCGACTAGGAGGACCGAATCGCCTCCATTTGGCCGCCTCATTTGTAAGCTTGCACATGAGTTTGGCTATCGGCTTGGGGCAGAGAAGTCGGTTCCTGTTCGTCACATTAATCTGACGACCCTTAAGCAGATGGAGATTGGTCCTCGTCGATAGGCCTCAGAGAGTGAGGATGAGTCAAAGAGTGATGAGGATGAGAGTTATGTTGAAGGTGGATCTGAGATTGAAGAAGAAACAGAGCAGGATGAGGAAGAGGTAGAGGCACAGGATACGAGTGAGAGGTCTCCTCCTGTGGTACCAGAGCAGAGCGCAGATCAGGCTGCCAGGGATGCCGTACCACTCGGCTTGAGGAAGGGCAAGCTGTTATACGCCAGGATATCATGGATCTTCGAGGCCTTGTGAAGCATAAGTTTAAGAAGGTGACTCAAAATCTGAAGTCTATCCTGTGTTGCTTGTAGGATAAGGGTGCCCCACCTTCATCTCCTGATTCCGACGAGTAGTTGTCATTGCAGTTGTCCCTTGCTTTGTTTTGTTGTTTCTTTCTATGTGTGGTCATTGTTGGCTTTGTAGTTGGAGTTGTTTGTAGTGGTTTGTTGTTGTTTGAAGTTTTAGATGTTGTTGTTCACATGCTTTCCTTGTCGTGATTCATGTAATGCTGCACTACTTGTATTGCGATAAATTTTGTTAAATGGAATGCATGTTGTTTATTGTTGAAGTTGTGCTATGAATGCTGTGTGGATGGATTATGTGGGTGTAGAATCTTACAGGTTGCAACCTCTGTTGAATGTAGGGTATGCCTCCTAAGGGTTCGAAGACTTCGGCCCATCTCTCCTTGGTTGAGTCACTTGCTGGGGTTCCTCCCCTGAGCGATAGCCAGACGGATCCACAGTCGGGCCCGTCTCATGCTAGTGTTGGGCCGACACCTATGGCTCCTCCAGTCACGCCTTCAGTTCCTGAGCAGAGTCGTGCATCTTCGTATGCTCCGCCTTCTGATAGGTTTGAGCAGATGATGTTGTTGATGCAGCAGCAGCAGATTCAGCAGCAGCAACACCAGCAGCAGTAGCAGCAGTTCCTGTCTTCCATGGCTGACATCTTTGCTCAGTCAGTGGGGGCGACTCCTCTTGCTTCACCTATGCCCCCATCTGGGAGCGCTAGTGCGAGCGACACTTTTGAGCGATTCCAGCGCTTACGACCTCCCACATTTGGGGTTCTCATAGACCAGAGGAGGCCGAGTACTGGATTGATCGCATCTCTAAGATGCTGAGATTGCTGCACTGCTCTGAGGTTGAGCAGGTCGAGCTTGCCTCCTTCATGTTTGAGGAGGCCAGTCTATGGTGGGACAGTGTTCTTCGCACTGTCGAGGAAGGATTTGAGTGGTCGTGGCAGGCGTTTGAGGCACGCTTCCACGAGAAGTATTTTCTGGTTACGTACCAAAATGAGAAGGAGAGTGAGTTCCTTCGCCTCCGCCAGGGAGGGCTGTCGGTGACGGAGTATGAGAATCGGTTCACTGAGCTAGCTTGGTATGTTCCTTTGATTCTGGGTGATCAGTCGATGAGGATGTGGCACTTTTCTGAGGGATTGAGGCCTAAGATCCGATCGAAAATATGCTGTGCTAGCATTTCTTCCTATGCGGAGTTGGTAAGCATGTCCTTGTGAGCAGAGCAGGACGGGGACAGGTCATCCCGTATGCGAACACCTATGGTTTCCAGACCTGCACCTTTTCTCGGCAAGAGGCCGCGGGCAGATTCTCCTCCTAGGCATCCAGCGCCGCCCGCTCAGCAGATGCGAGCTGATCTTCGCTGTTCGTATTGTGGGAAGATGGGGCATTTGGACCGTTTTTGCTTTTCACGTATACGGGCCAGTGGTTTTACTCCATCGCAGAGGATTAGCCGTCCGATGCCTTAGGTTATTTCACCTCCACCTCTTCGTTTAGTGTCAGCTCATCCCTCCTTCTGACCTACAGTACCTAGCTTCAGGCCACTTCAGCGGCCCATGGTTCCTCCGCCGAATCGTCAGCAGTAGGCTTGAGTTTATGCGCTCTCAGTTGAAGCGCCTATGTTTGACGTGTTGCCGAGATCCTTCGAGGTTACAGCGCACATTGAAGGTAGTCCCATTTCTATGTTGGTAGATACAGGGTCCACTACTTCTCTTATATCATACGCGGCAGTTAAGCGTTTGAGTTTGAGCACTATTTCTATAAAGAGAGTGACGCTCACTACTGCTACGGGGATTTTCTCTTCTATGAACAAGCGTTGCATGGATTGTTAGGTTGATCTAGGAAGTGGATCGATTCGTGTTGACTTCTTTGTCACACCTATTTTTCATTAGGATGTTATTATGGGTATGAATTGGCTCACGAGGATGCGAGTAGAGATTGATTGTGAAGCAAGGTTGGTGACAATCCATGGACCTGAGGGCGAGACAGTTACTTTCCCAGTTAAGGTCAGTTACCCTATTCGTTTTGATTATTATACTTCTCTGTTAGAGAGTATGGATGGATTAGCGTTTGAAAGCACGCCTGTGGTTCGGGAGTTTGAAGATGTGTTTGAGTCGATTCCTGGATTACCTCCTCAGCGCGAGATTCACTTTACTATCGATCTCATGCCTGGTGCGGTGCCCATTTCTTTGCCCACCTATCGTATGCCTCCGAGTGAAATGGAGGAATTGAGGAAGCAGATAGATGGTTTGTTGGATTTGGGCTTTATTCGGCCTAGTGTGTCTCCTTGGGGAGCACATGTCTTGTTTGTGAAGAAGAAAGATGGTTCCTTGCGATTATGTATTGATTATCGCAGGTTAAATCAAGTCACTGTGAAGAATAAGTACCCTTTACTCAGGATAGATGTTCTGTTTGATCAGTTGAAGGGGGCACGACACTTTTCGAAGGTTGATCTGCAGTCACGGTATCACTAGTTGCGCGTCAAGAATGAGGACGTGCAGAAGACCGCTTTCAGGACTAGATTCGGTCACTATGAGTTCCTTGTGATGTTGTTCGGTCTTACGAACGCACCGGCCGTATTCATGGATCTGATGAATAGGGTGTTTCGGCCATTCTTATTCCGATTCATTATTGTCTTTATCGATGACATCTTGATATATTCTGCGAGTCGGGAAGAGGACGAGGAGCACTTAAGAGTGGTTTTAGATACTCTTAGGAAGAATCAGCTTTTTACGCAGTTCAAGAACTGTGATTTCTGGAAAGAAGAAGTCAAGTTCCTGGGACATGTGGTGTCCAAGGAAGGGATAGTTGTCGATCTTGCCAAGGTAGCTGCAGTTCAGGACTGGAAGCAGCCTGGTTCAGTTACTGAGGTAAGGAGCTTTTTGGGTCTAGCAGGCTATTATCGACGCTTCATACAAGACTTCTCGAAAATAGCCAGACCGTTGTCTCAGTTGGCACGGAAAGATTTGAAGTTTACTTAGAATGAGATGGCGGAGTTAGCTTTTCAAGAGCTGAAGGACAAGGTGACGTCCACCCCTATGCTAGTATTGCCAGAGTAAGGGGTTAAGTATGTTATATATACTGACGCCTCTCGCATTGGCCTGGGTTGTGTCCTTATGCAGAAGGACAAGGTGATTGCTTATACTTCGAGACAGTTGAGGAAACACGAAGAGAATTACCCTACTCACGACCTGGAGTTGGCAGCTGTCATTTTCGCATTAAAGCTCTGGAGACATTACCTCTATGGAGAGGAGTTCGAGCTCTTTTGCGACCACAAGAGCCTTAAGTATATTTTCACGCAGCGTGACTTGAATATGAGGCAGCGCCGATGGATGGAAACATTGAAAGACTTTAAGTTCGATGTTTCTTACCATCCGGGCAAGGCGAACCTTGTGGCAGATGCGTTGAGTCGCAAGAAGGCTATAGAGTTTGCGGCTCCGCTTATGATAGCAGAATGAGACATGTTGGAGTTTGTGCGAGACTTTGAGCAGAAACTTACGGTGGAAGAGCCGTATGAGGTTATCGCACACATTCGTGTACAACCCCTTATCGACGAGAAGATCGTTGCAGCTCAGGCAGATGATGAGCTTTTGGCGAAGATGAGAAAGCGAGTTGGTATAGATGAGAACTCCGACTGGAGTGTTAGTTCTGATGGGGGCCTACGATTTCATGGCCAGTTATGTGTTCCAGACATTCCTGACTTGAGACGGGAGATTCTCGAGTTAGCCCATAGTTCTAAGCTTGCGATGCATCCAGGTAGCACGAAGATGTATCAGGATATGAGAAGATCATATTGGTGGGACAACATGAAGGTTCATATTACTAAGTTTGTATCTCGTTGTCTCACGTGCCAGCAGGTCAAGGCAGAGCATCGCCGACCTCCTGGGTTGCTTCAGCCCATGACCATAGTAGAATGGAAGTGGGACTTCATCTCTATGGACTTTATTTCTGGGTTGCCGAGAACGAAGAAAGGATATGACTCTATTTGGGTGATCGTCGACCGATTGACGAAGTCGGCTCATTTCTTACCGATCAGAGTCACAAAATCTGCAGACGAGTTGGCTAGATTGTATATCAAGGAGATTGTGCGTCTGCATGGAGTTCCCTTGGAGATTGTGTCTGACAGAGACACTCGTTTTACATCTATCTTTTGGACTCGTATCCAGGATGCGATGGGTGTGAAATTGAAGTTCAACACCGCGTTTCATCCGCAGACAGATGGGCAGATGGAATGCGTGAATTAGATCCTGGAAAACATGTTGCGAGCTTGTGTTTTGGATTTCAAGGACAGTTGGGATGATTGTCTCCAGTATACAGAGTTCGTGTATATTAACGGTTTTCAGGCGAGTATCGGCATGGCTCCCTATGAGGCGTTGTATGGTCGCCCGTGCAGAGCACCGCATTGCTGGCAGAAGTTGGCGAGCGTAGTTTGCTTGGCCCGGAGTTGGTGCAGGTGACTTCAGAGAAAGTTGACATTATTCGACGTCGACTTCTGACAGCCCAGAGTAGGCAGAAGAGTTACGCTGATACGAGGCGTCGACCGCTTGAGTTTGAGGTTGGAGACCATATATTTCTCAAGGTCTCTCCTATGAAGGGAGTTCTGCGGTTCGGTAAGAATGGAAAGCTCACGCCGAGATTTATTGGTCCATTTCAAGTTCTGGATCGAGTGGGAGCGGTAGCATACCGCCTTGCTTTGCCCACACCTCTTGCGGGCGTGCATAACGTATTTCATGTTTCTATGCTGAAGAAGTACGTTCCTGATCCTTCGCATATTATCAGTTGGGAGCAGGTGCAGTTGAGCGAGGATGCCACATATGTACTGCGACCGACGCGTATTCTAGACAGGAAGGAGCAGGTATTGCGTAGCAAGATCATCCCTCTTGTGAAGGTACTATGGACGCATCATAGTGAGGAAGAGGCTACTTGGGAAACCGAAGCTAAGGTTAGAAAGAGCTACCCTCAGATCCTTGAGGAATATGAGAAGGTATGAATTTCGAGGACGAAATTTTCTTTAAGGGGGGTAGATTGTAATGACCAGGAAAATTTTGTGCCAAGACCCGAGTACTACCTCTATTTTTCCTTAGTAGTTAATTAGGGTAATTAGCGCTAAACTTGATTGCTTGTGAAATTTGCATCAAGCACTTTAAATTTGATCTGCATGACTCAAAATCTGTAGAATAGTTAGCGCTAAGTTACTCTGAAATCTGGGATTCATTGCTAAATCCAGTTGCTCTTGGGAATTTTTGAAAGTTCTGGATTGGACTTGGACCGCGCGTCGTAAGTCCGATAGCGATGATCTTAGGCTGTTTTGGTCACCATGTTGGACTTGGGCCATCACCTCAAAAGTCAAGTCCAGATGATGTTCGGGGTCGATTTGATTGAGTCCGGAGTGAAGAGTGTGAGAACGGTCAGAAATTAAATATGATTTTATGAAATCTGAGTCGTGTCGCTTGCGCGACGATTTTAAGCAATCTAACCGTTGGA
The DNA here is from genome assembly GCF_029962835.1 of Magnolia sinica. Classification (NCBI taxonomy): domain Eukaryota; kingdom Viridiplantae; phylum Streptophyta; class Magnoliopsida; order Magnoliales; family Magnoliaceae; genus Magnolia; species Magnolia sinica. The sequence goes on along the minus strand of NC_080573.1, from coordinate 48,929,021 downwards.
TTCTGACCCAATTTTACCCTCTGATCAGGAAAGATGGCCCAGGCATGTCCTTGTGCCTGTGGACCTGACCGAGTTTCGGTGACCGTTGAATTGAGTGTGGTCCGCCACGGCTGATCTGAAGATCCGATCGGTACAAAAACTCAGCCTGACCAAGATCCATGGTCAGTGAGCTTAAGTCCGACCTTTCATGGAAAAAGGCCCACCGAAAGTACTCCGTTGGATCGAGAGAAGCCTGTTTTGGTTATAACCTAAGTATACCTTGGCCCTGGGGTTATTTTCATCAATGTTAGGCCTATATATAGACCTTAAAACCCTAGCTCTCTTTTCCATACGAATTTCCTAACCCTAGCTAAGAAAGAGAGAGGAAAAGAGAGAGAAAGTGAGAAGAAGTTGGTGAATCATCTTAGATTCTTTCCTGTTCTCCTTCATCCTTAAACCATCACTTTAGAATCGTTATTCCGGCGATTCTAAGTACATCCTTCGGTTAGAGCTTAGAATAGTTTTTATGTTGTTGGAGTTCATTTCTATGCTTGTCTTAGGTTATCTAGTCGTCGTTGACAAAGACATCTCGTCTGAATCAATTCGGTGTTCCATTTCTGGTTAAGGTGCGGACTTTAATTGTATAGGTTATGGTTTTCAAGGCTTTCAATGCCAGTGAATGGTTTATTCTTGCTATGGATGAGATTTCACATGCCAAATACTATGTTTATTTTGCGTTCCTGATATGCATGTGTCATATTGAGTTTTGTGTATTCTATGTATATGTAGGAAGTACCGTATACATATAAAATATGCACATGTGTTTACCATGATTATTTGTTGTGTACCTATGTTAGATGTATGTGTGACAACTCCTTGGCAAAAGGAATTGTCCAAATGCGTGTATTTCAACATACATCATGCATGTTGTATTATGTATTCTAAGTGTTTGTAGAAATGTCTGAATGATATAAAGTGTAATATATCAACCTAGTATGGGCGTTAAGAAGCGATTCTCAACTCTTCTATTAGTGTGTATGATTTCGTTCATGCAAGTTACATTCCTTGTTGTTTAATTTCAAGTATTACTTATGTGAAAATCCATATTAAGTTGATATTCTTTAAATGCTTACATACCACATGATTTGAGTTGTTGTTCCATTACTATTCTCAATTGTTGATATGAATATCTATTGTAGTGGAATATGTTTGGGACTATGAATTAGTCTAGGAAATCGGTAATCAGCCTTGAGATTGTGGCTGAGGCTGCTTTCGCCACAAAGGACGTGTTTTGACGAACCCGAGTCGTATTAGAGTTGTCGGCAGTAGTTTGGCCACACGAAGTGTTTGCGCACTCTATGTCGTTCAACTCAATGTGCACTCGTGCTAGTCGAGTTCGTCAAGTAACTCGATTGTCCGATGTATGTTCACCATGTATGGAAACTATTATTTGAATCTAGGGTGCCAAACTTACCAGTGCAAATCCTGTAAACCGTTGTACCTTGATCCGCTAAGACTCATGAGCCGGACATGGTGGTATGGGACACCGTGGTCGAGCTGTCGGCCTACGCTGGGGTGACGAGCCTCCCCGTAGTGGCCAGTGAGCAACCAAACTCGTGAGCCGATTATGGTGGTATGGGACACTATATTCGTGCTGTCGGCCTACATTGATTGGTGACGAGCTTTTTGTAGTGACTTCGAGCATGCCTGGATACCGCATTGAGGTGACGAGCCTTAGTGTAGTAACGAAGGTATGATAGGCGTGCATTGATTGGTGACGAGCCCTTTGCAACGACCTAAAACCATATAATCGTATGAGATGATATAGGACTGACGTCCCTAAAATGGATCACTGTTTGGATGGTGAAATGAGAAAGGTACCTTAGTTTCCCAATCCTGTTGTATGAAAAGGACTAATAACAACTCGGTAATCATGTTCATGCACCGCATTTGCATGTGCTTTGAAGACGTGGCGCACTTTGAGGCGATTTCATGTGTAACGTAAGATGAAGACGCTGAGGGTGTACGCGCGAGGGCACGCATCATTCTACATACATTCTTTCATTAACAAGAGTACTTCGGACATGTTTGATTATTCTACTTTATCATTACTGCTTGATTGAATTGATAATATGTTAACCTTTGCTTTATTGTTCCACTGAGTTGATCACTCACTCCACGTTCTGGGACAGTGTTTAAACACCCACCAGACTCTGTTTTAGCTGCAGATGTTGATGAGATCTCTGAGGCAGAGCTGGAGATTGAGGATGATGAGGTTGCATTCTCTTTTATGCAGTTTTCAGACGAGTTCTAGTGAGCCTTGTTCTGATGCGCGGGATGCTGGGATTCCTTTTGGGATTAAATGATGTAACTTGATACTTGTAATTTTGATAGCAACACTTGTAACACGACCTGGTATATATATGTATTTCAGGGATGTGCACATGTACGCTTATATTTCTTTAAGTCTTCCGCTTGCGTTCTTCACTTATCCCTGAATTATGTTTGCAGTTTGGCTTAATCTATTCCATGTTTTATGCACTCATACAGACAACATACATCCATCATTCAATATGTTGCATAAGTGATGTTTTGAAACTCGGGAGCTGAGTTATGCTCGACCCCCGAATTTCAGGGCGTTACAAAATGTGAGAAAGTGAACTGATACTCTATCTTATCCCATTATGTAAAGAGGTATATATGCCAAAATATGATCTTTCATTTAGACAACAAACTATTAGCTTCATATTTATTGGAGCACCTCGCTTGCACCAAGAAATGAGAAACTGCAGTAGAGATTTTTTTTCTTTTCAGTTATTAAGCCATCATGGCTGAATATCCTTTATTACGAGAAAGAGCACCTTGCAACGAGCTTCACTGGCCAAAATATCATCATGCTTTAAGAAAACAACAAGCTCCTCATCTTCGACTGCTTCTACTACAACTGCCATAGTTTCTTGTCATGTGGAGGTACTCTGCTCTACAATATTTTGTCCAGAAATCTTTGTCTGTCATTTGGCAGCCACAAAAGGTCACAATAGATCGGATCATTTAAATAAGCAAGAAACAATAAGTTAAGAAAATATACATCCAGTGAATAAGTTGATTTTCCCACATATTTAAAATAAAATGGTCGAAGATGGAAGTTAACTACATGGTAGAACTTCCACATACTGTTCTTACCTTGCTAGGAACAAAGTTAAGAAATACCTGATGCACTGCTGGTTTTTCTGCAAAAATCTGAAATGAAATTTCACAATCACAAAACTAGAACACTTGAAGAAAAATCTTCCATGGCAGTGAACATCCTAAAACCACTAAGGAAGAAAGTAAGCTAGTGACCGTAACTGGTTAGGAATAAAATATATAAATGGTATCAAGAAATTTTATATATATATATATATATATATATATATATATATATATATAAAATAAAAAAAATAAAAATTTAGAACCATTAATGTTCATTGCACAAGGTATCACATATATAACTAAAGATTATACAATATAGCAGAAACCCCATTCGGCTTATGTCATTCGTGTCTAATATTTATCACTTTCATTTCAATTAGTTATCTAGGGGCTTATATCTATATAAAACATCCAGACCATTATAAACGAGGAGATTTCCTTAACAATTATAAGGAAACATACAACTGCACATCAACGACAAGGTTGAATGTAACATTTTACAATCCTTTTATTTGTGAAAAACATTTGAACTTTAAAATTCAAGCATGCTCATGTTCAGGTGGACGAGTGATCTGTGCTCTAACAAGTAGTGAAGAACAACATAATGAAACAACCAGAAAGGCTACTAAGACACTAACTCCCACTCCAGGCATCTTCAGATCCTTGATGTAAGATGAATTCTAAAGAATCTCTCAATCTGTATATCCGTCCAGCGAAAAAAAAAACCTTACCCGGGGAATTCAAGAGCATTTCATAGGATGGTGCAGGAAATTCTTCAGTGCCAAGAAAAAGTAAAAAGATCACAAAAAGAAGAAGAAAGAAAGAAAGAAAAATCTGCTCTAGACATCACTACCAAACATTTCCATTGGATGAATTCTATAGCTTTGTACAGAACTAGAAAATCCCTACATCATCTAGCTTTGTAATTCTTGGTCATGTGAGCAACATCCAATCATCCACCCAATTCAAGCATGCAATTTACAATTTCCAGTTAAAAATCTGAATTTAATGGCATGAAATGGTGGGCACACACTCCATAAAAAACAAACACTTGTATTCTACAAATACATTGTTGGAAGAAGTGCAACAAAAAGCAGGCACCATAATCCCTATTTGTGGCCTACTTTATCCATTAGGTGCACATCTCATGTTAATAAATCTGTCCATACCTTCTTGGGACTTACAGTGATGTTAATATAGAATTTAACCCATTCATGAGGTGAGTCCCACAAAGATGAAGTAAAATATAAATAAATAAATAAGTCTAATCTATAGGCCCAAGGAGGTTACATTTGTGGGCATCAGCATCCTCACTATTCCTTGTTCTTTTCATACTTGATTCCTAAAATGATTTTGCATAAACAATGGATGGCATGGATGTGTCACACACATCACAGTGGGCCACAAAACTTTTTATTGTAAGCGTTCTAGAGCACAAAGAAGGGAAGAGTTGTGTCCCGTGTTTGTTATGCACCATGTGGTCATGGAAAGACAGTATTAAAATTCTGGTTTTCCCCTTAAATTTGTACCATTTGCTGCTATCCGCTAGCAATTCATTGGATGTCCATTAATTTGATGGTTAGGAATTTTTTTGTCAATTTGATTTTACATTTATGCCCCATCGACATGGGACCCATCATTTGGACTGTCTTGAAAGTTATACATCTGTACTGATTCTCTAGAATGGTGCAAAACTAATATAGGACTCATCTTTGCATAAGTAAATAGAAATTCATGGTGCTTAAAGAAGGTGAATCCTCCCCAGGGAATTGACATAGCCGAGTGTTGACGTAGCATAGCTCCATGAGCCCCACTATGATGTATGTGTTTATATCTACATTGTCCATCCATCTTGCAAGATCCTTTTACTGAATAAGCCCAAAAAAGGAGTCGGATCGAAAGTTCTAGTGGACCACACTAGAGAAAGCAATGGGGATTGAACGCCTACCACTAAAAACTTCTAGTGGTCCACCAAAGTGTTGAATCAAGCTAGTATTTGTGCTTTCCCTTCATCTAGGTCTATGTGACCTTGTGAACAAGTTGGATGGAAAACAAAAATCATGAATAGGTTGGATTGCAAACAAACCCATGAGGCTAATTTTTAAAATTTCTCAAAAAATAAAAAAGAAAAAAAAGAAAAAAGAAAAGAGAGAGAGAGAGAGAGAGAGAGAGAGAGAGAGAGAGAGAGAGAGAGAGAGAGAGACTAGAAGAGCTTAACCCATTCACAAGTTGGGTCTAAGAGCTTTTGAGAGGTTCTAGACCTGACCCATTAGATAAACAGTGCAGCACTTTGAGCTAGACTGATCTAATGGGTCCCAATTCGGTTTGAAGCTCCCTTATTAGGTCAGGTCTGATGATCCATGAGGTGGGATCTAATCCCTTTGCACCTCTAGTGCTGCTTGCCTACCCTACTGTACATGTGGCACCTTCCTCAAATTTCTCTACCAAATAGCAAAATCTATTATAGATTGGTCATATCTCCAAAATCAGATTTTGATTCAATGCTCCCTACCCATGGTCCATTGCCATTTGTTTGTTGATTTTGGACCCATTACTACTTTTCCTGTCTATCGGATATCCAGCAACTGGCCAGTTTGGATCATACTTCCAGTGTACTTTTTGGGTTATGAATTCATCTGTGGTGGTTACCATTGATTGTGTGGTTCAAATTTGAGGTACATGTCACTCTTACAGTAGGTTGTGGCAATCAAAGTAGAAATGATGCACTGTCTCTAAAGCTTTAAAGAAAGGCATTCATATAAATAAAAAATAAAAAAGAATTATATGATTCATAAGGAGTGTCTTTGCACAAGATGGGTTCAACTCTGTTTAGGCCTATGGCTTGGTAATCCAAACCATTTGCCTGTTGCATCCCACTGTTGATTACCAAGCTCCTAAGACTTCTCAAATTGAAAGATCCAAACTCCCTAATCCTCACTACCACAATTTATGAATTATTCATAGTCTGTAAATGCATAGAAATGAAATTTATTTGCATGTAGAATTAAAACATGAGGAAATTTTCTGCGATGCCATGAGTAAAAATTATATAGCTATATGATTTCGAAAGACAAAAGCACAGTTCTTGATCTTTATACTTACTCTTTGCTTTCCCAGAATAGGGGTAGTTTCCTCTAAAGCATTCTATAACCCTACAAAAATAGGCATGAAATTTTAGATTCATGTATTTATATCTTTTCTTAGCAAAGTAATTGGCATTCCCAGAAATACAGAATGTAAATTAGAAGGATGCGGAAGCTTACCGATCTTTTTCTGTACATGGAAAACTAGCCACCAAATTCCTGTTGGTGAAAAGAGAGGAACGTTCATTAAAGAATAAGATAAAGGACCTAATACTCTGTGAAAAGGAAAATATACACCAAAACCTATCTCTACTAGATACATTGGCTAGTCCATCATCAAAGGGCCACCCGGGAATATTGTAGTTAACACCAAAACCTACAAATCGGCCATCGAAACCCTCAAAATCATGAAAACATGAATAAATAACCATTAAATCCTCCAAATCAGCCATCAAAACCCTAGAAATCAACAAAATATGAACAAATAAACATCAAATCTACCAAATCAGCTTTCAAAACCACCTGAAATCCCTAATTACAAAAATCCTCAAAATCCCTAAAATTCTAAAATCCCCAAATCCCTAATTCGTATATCAGAAAATCCTTGATTCGGGGTCCACATTCAAATTTGTAAGCCATAAAATCCCCAAATCCCTAAATGGGGGTCCGCATTGAATCGGGAATCCAAAAATTATTATATCCCCCAAATTTGTAAATTAGCATTGAGATTGAGAGAGAGAGAGAGAGAGAGAGAGAGAGAGAGAGAGAGAGAGAGAGCGAGAGGGCATGCGTGGGTAGGGAGGGCGTTGTTTCGGTTCCCTCCCTTCTTTGGATCAAGCGCACACACACACACACACAGAGGTTAGGGGGCGGAGAGAGAGAGACAGAGACAGAGAGAGAGAGAGGGGATGGAGAGGATTAGGGTGAGAGAGAGAGAGAGAGAGAGAGAGAGAGAGAGAGAGAGAGAGAGAGGGTCGACGAAGAGCGTTGATGCTCCTCAAGCTCTGATTTGTACAAACGATTCAAAGGAGATCAAAGTTAAATGGGCCTCATGATGATGAAATTATCATATCTACACTGTTCATCAATTTGGAGAGATCATTTCGGATGTTGATCCCAAAATTGAGTAATTTCAAATTCTCAAGTGGACCACACCACAAATAACAGTGGGACAATGATTCTCACTGTTAAAACAATCGTACGATCGGATTGGCTGTTGTACCACACACCACCGATGTGGATGGGGGTGTTGACATCACCAAGTTTTGTGGGTCCCATCATGAGGTATGAGTTATATCTAAACCGCCCATCCACTATGTGAGCTCATCATAAGGCTTGAGCCAAAAAATAAAACAAATCCAAAAATCAAGTGGACCACACTGTAAAAAGTTGTGGGGGATTGAATGTCTACAATTGAAACCCTTTTGGGGGTCACAGAAATTTTTAGATCAATAAGATTTTTTTTCTTTTATCCAGGTCTGTGTGACATTATGTGTGAGGTCTATATCCTAGACCGTACCATTCCGTAGGCTTCTACGGTCTTCCCGGTCGGATTCAGACAACCTTCGACCCTTAACTGATATTTGCGCAGGACCTTGAGTCACACGCCATCAACCTGAATTGACTCAAACCAAGACTTGTACCCCTACGACCGTGCCGTCACCGCAGTTCCGATGCCACGTCTCACGCGCCGATCCGATAGTCTGGCCAGGAGATGTGGGCTAGCATTCAGTGCAAGGAAAACACCGCGCGTGCGAATTCCGAGAGAATCTCTTCGACTTGTCACATCAATCCATCAATCAATCAATCCCATCATGTCAAGTACACATCACCTTACACTCTTTCCCAAGCAACCTCGAAAGTCAAAAGTTTCTTACACTACCCATACCTTTCTTACACAAAATACCCCAAAAGTCAAAAAGTCTCTTACACATCCATCACCACCACATCCATCACTTATCCCTCTCTCTTTACAACCCTCTCTCTCATTCTCAAACCACTCCCCAAGCAACCCCAAAGCATCACACATCCAAGCCATTTCCACCTTCCAAGGGATTTGTGTGTGGTCCACTTCATTCCCCCTCATCTCCCATCTCAACCATCCAAACTCCATCTCCTCCGTTCGGATCGAAGCTAAGGAGCAAAGGAAGCCAAGGGAGCAAGAAGAAGACGGTGGGTGATCTTGGATCTCCATTTCCTTGTCTTTTGTGATGTAAGGGCCCACTTATGGTGGGACCCCCCTTGATGTAGGCTTTGTAACAAAGAGGGGCCCATAGTGGCAGGGCCCCTTCAGCCTCTCCGTTCTCTCTCTCTCTCCATTATTTTTTTTTTTTTATGTATGATGGCCTATGGGCCACTTGATGCATGATCCACACCATCCATTGATGTGGACCCCACTGTTTTCATGGCTGGTACGTGTCATGGGCAAAACACCAAAAATCAGGCTAATCCAAAACAAGTGCGTAATGTGGGACTCACCTTGATGAAGTGTTCATCCACACCGTCCGTCCAGGGGCGCTGGACGCAAATGAAGGAGGGTGTGGCTGACATTGAAGTGTCAACTGTCAGGGGGCGTGCTAACATTGAAGTGGGCTAACAGTGGGAGTAGCTAACAGTGGTAGTGTGGAATGACAGTGGGTGCACTGACATGGGGTGTGTACTGACGTAAAGTGCGTGTAGGCGATGGGGTCCATGGGACCCACCCACATCATCCATCCATTTTAGTAGGCCACACCCTCACACACGTGTGCTGCATCCACCGTCCAAGGACGGTGGGACCCATCCATATCTCACATGGTAGACTGAGTGAGAGATACCCCGTTTCAACGCTGGGACCCACTCAGTCCCAGCTTAGGTGGCAGATCAAGTGAAAGATGCCTCATTTCAATACTTGAGGTCTTGGTATCGATCCTGTGGAGGTGGCTGACGTGGGTGCACGGGCATGGGCACCCATCCATTCCAGTGGGCCACACCACTGTATGTGTTATATCCATGCCGTCCATCCGTATAAGATGGCCCACCATGATGCATGTATTGTGACCACTGTCCATCTGACGGTGGGACACACCCCACGTGTGGGCCCCCCCTTGATCCACGTGACTATCTAGGCCGTGGATGCCCTGAATGTGGCTGTTTTATATAATATAATATATATAGTATATATATATATATTATATTTTATATTATGTATTATATCATATATATGAGATGGTGGCCCTACATGGGACCCACCTCTCCCTTTAAATACTTAAAAGTTGCACAGCAGCAGCTATATATCATATATATTATATATATTATATAGTTATATATAATACATGAGGGTGGGCCCTACATGGGACCCACCTCTGTTTTGTTACAGGGAAGAAAGATGAAGGCAAAGAAAAAGTTTTTTAAAAAAAAGCAGCCACCTGCTGCTCTCTCTCTCTCTCTCCCTTAACGTCAGCTCTGTGGGTCCCACCATGATGCACGTGTGTAGTTGTTCTGACAGTAGGAACCACCCTAGATATATGTGTTTCATCCCTCTGGCATGGGCCCCAATGATGTATGTGCCTTATCTACACCGTTCACTGTTTGAACGGTGGGGCCCACCATGATGCCTACTTTGTATCCAAACTGTTCAACCATATTGAGATATCATTTTCATGGCACGAGCAAAAGGATGGGTTAGATCTAAAGATCAAGTGGACCCCACCTTTTAAATAGTGGACCGTGACATCCACCGTTTAAACTTCTAAGGGCCACAGTAGTTTCCAATTAAAATTGACAATTATTTTCACTTCATTTATCTCTATGTTAACTTATGAATAGGTCGGATCTCAAATATACATAAGCATGGGCCCGATTTGATATACATGAGCCCCATCGGTGCGGCCTATTTGATGTACATAAAGCCCGTTGGCATGGCTCATATAATGCGGCCCATGTGAGGTGGCCCACTTGACATAAGAGGCCCATTGAGATGTATTCGATGCCCAGGTGCGAGGCCCACCTGTTGTGTATTTGAGGCCCAATGAGATGTATGTTGGCCCAATATGGCGAGGCCTATGTAATGTAAATGAGGCCCATCATGATTGTATGTGAGGCCATGGGCCCACTATATGTTTGGCCCTATGTAGGCCACTCCTTGGAAGCAATGTTGGTTAGATGTCCACATTGATGGGCAATGATGGTTGATGTCCACATTGTGACATTCCCTTAGGCCTTGTTAGACCCATTCTCATCATTCCTTTAGTAGGATAACCCAAATAAGTAGGCCCCATTCGCCGTAGACGGATGGCTCCGTGCTATCGGATTTGATATACCCATGGCCGAGTGCCGATCTTTATACTATGGTTGATCAGCTGATCATTTATGGACCCCGTTTTGTTTATCTGTTGATTATTGGTGCGATTGACGTGACCAATTTGCTGATTCTGATTATTGACCGATTTCGATTGTCGTGGCCGATTGTCGATTAGCGATCGAAGCCGTTTATCATGACTGATTGCCGATTTCGATTGACATGACTGATTTGTCGATTCTGATTATTGAGGTCGATTTTGATTTGCCAAGGCCGATTGTCAAGACCTATATGATTACATGAGACCCGCAGTTGAGGCCCATTGTGACACGTATTAGGCCCATGATGCATGGCCCATTTGATGTATTCAAGACCCATGTGTAGGGCCTACATGTCATGTATTTGAGGCCCATGGACAAGGCCCATTGTGATGTATTCATGGCCCATGGGCAAGGCCCATTGTGATGTATTCATGGCCTATAGGCAAGGCCCATTGTGATATGTATTAGGCCCATGAGCAGGGTCCGCCTATTGTGTATATGTGGCCCTTGAGTAAGGCCCATTGTGTTGTATATTAGGCCTTTGTGCGAGGTCGTGGGCCCATTATATGTTTGGTTCTATGTGGTCATTCCTTGGGGGCAATGCTAGTTAAATGTCCACATTGTCGAGGCTGATTGTTGATGCCGGTTATTGATATCGATTATGAGTATGTGACAGCATAGCATCATAATACATGCCCATACGCATCATCTGTATGTTTGTTATGAGATGTGATTGACCATTGCATATGCCATAGGACAGGTTGTTCTTAAGGCTCCCTGATAGGCGGAGTTGCCCCACATGAGAGCATGGCATGCACAAGATTGATGCACGATTGGACTGTGTGACTGATGCATCTCGCATTTGTGTGACATGACCACCATATGCCCTAGTGACATTAGGGCCGTAGCCTCCATAGGTATTTCGTGGATGGACAGATGGGACACCGAAAATCGGTTCTACATGGGGTGCTATAGATATCATTGGGTGAAAGTCCCAAAACCCTCTTGGTTCCAGAGGTTGCTCCAACGTCTAGACCGAGTGGATGCATGAGCGTATGAGGGCCATATACTGTTAGGCCGTGTCTCCCACTGTGTCGTGGTCGGTTGGAAGGGGGTACGACCTTACCTGCCAGAGAAGAGGGGGTAATGCTAGGCTGAGTCTGACCAGCTCGAGGAATGGGTCCGTTATTGATGAGCCGGGCTCGATATTGGCAGGCAAATAGTGAGGTCTCTTCCACTCACCTTGTTGCGTGCGATGGGGCGACAATTTGGTTTGGAGTGTAATAGACCCCGGTGATTTTTCAGAAAGGAACCGTATTGATATGTGGAGTTATTGGGCAGGAATTGCATACTCATTCATTCACTATCCACTTGGGGTGTTGGTGCCAACTAACTGTTGTGTACCTTCGCATGGTCAGGATTTCGGTTGAGCGTGAGACTAACCTGAGATCAGGAGTCTACTACATTGAGTCTGACTATCCAAATTTAGGTATGGGACTGGTTTGGATAGAAGTCCCTTGTGATGGCCCCATAGCCTGCGATGCTACGTACTATCATCCCGACTTCACTCCAGCTTGGTCATTTCATTTGCACCGCATATTGCATTGCATCCACAGTACTTAGGATTTTGGGTTGTCATGTTTTTGCATTGATATGGCCGTTAGTACTCACGCTTTGCATCGCATAGCCTTGGTATAGCTGATGGCACTCATAGACTTATCAATATATTTTCGCTTATTTCAATATTGTATGATTTATGGCATTGTATCCTCGGCATCTAATATTTAGCTTGCTCTGACACCTCATTTGCATAGCTGATTTACATTGTGTACCCTGATATTATATGACTCATGGACTTGTCAGTACTTCTGCTTACTCTGATTACTCTGATATTGCTTACTTGGCACTTACCTTGTGCACACACTTACACCACCCTCTAAGCTTTCTATAAGCTTATGTATAATAGATGTGTGCGGGTGATGTTAGGTTGCAGCAGCGTGGAGCTTGGAGCTTGTAGCTGACTTCTAGAGCTTTGATTTTGACATATGTATTTCCCTTTCGGCATTGTACTCAAAAGATTATATTAGCGGATATGTGATGATGATGTTGCCTTTATGATTTGGGTAAACTTGTGGTTATGCTTCTTATGAGATAAATATACATTGGAAAATCCTCCTTATAGGATCCCAGGATCGGAATCTAGCGTATAGGTGCTGGGAGCCGAGAATGGAGTACTACGGAGGCTGTCGGCACCGGATTTGGCGATCAGGATTCCTGTGAGTCTGATCTCCGGATTTGGGGCATGACATTATGAACAAATTGGATGGAACGAAAACATTATGGTGGGCCCTACAAATATTTTAATGGTGAGAATCATTGTCCCCACTGTTATTTATGGTGTGGTCCACTTGAGCATTGGGAATTCCATCATATTTTAGGATGTGATTTCGAGTTCACGAATATTTTAACAACGAGAATCATTGTCCCCACTGTTATTTATGGTGTGGTCCACTTGAGCATTGGGAATTCCATCATATTTTAGGATGTGATTCCAATTCATAAGAACTTAGTAATCTCAGGTGGGCCATACCAATCAAAACAGTGATGAATAACCATTCGAAACCTTTTGAAGGCCACAAAAGTTTTAGATTAATTTGATCTTTGTAGTTTCCCTTCATCCATATCTTCTTTACATTATCAATAAGTTAGATTGCAAATAAACACTATTAAAACCTTATGGTGGGCTCTTTATAATTTTTAATGACAAGGCACTAAATTACCACTCTTCGGTGGTGTGGTCCACTTAATATTTAAATCTATACTTTTTTAATACCCCACCCAAAAATGGACTGGAGAAACATATGAACGGCACGGATATACAACACATCATTAAAATCTCACATTGGTTATCGAACTTTTCAAAAATAAAAATTTGAAATACAAAATCTCAATTTCTTTTTCGAAAGATTTTTTTTCATAGTAAAAAATTTCACAAATTTTTTAATATTTTCAATTTTCTTTTTCAAAATATCATTTTTTTGGAAATATAATTATTTTTACAAATTATCAACTTTATTTAAAGTTATTAATTTATTTTTATTTTTTTTCAAAATCTAGATTTTTATTAAATCACAATGTTTTTATTTTTCAAAATCTTAAATTTTCTCAAACTTTGTTAATTGTTTTTCTAAGCTTCTCTACTTCTTTTTTTTTCAAATTCATAAATTTTTTAAACTTCTCAATTTTCTTTTTCAGAATGTTAATTATTTATCAAAATCTCAATTTTTTTAATCTCAAATTTTTTTCGAACTTCACTTCCTAAATCTTAATTTTGAATAAAATTAAAAGGATGCAGAGTGGGAAACTAATGGAAGGTCTGGATATGTAATACAAACATCAAGGTGGCCCCTATAATAACGATGCGTTAAGGCATGTTCTACCTTGCGTAAGGGAATCAGGACAATGGAAGGATAAGCCAATTTTGGGCCTATAAGACAGCTAATGACCATCTCTAATTCAGACGATCTCAAACTGTCTCAAATGACCACTATAAGACAGCTAAAGACCGTCTCTAATGTAGACGGTCTTTGATCGTCTTCGATGACCATTATAAGACAACTAGGGACCGTCTCTAATGCAGACGGTCTCTGACCATCTCAAATGACCACTATAAGATGGCTAAGGACCGTCTCTAATGCAGAAGGTCTCTGACAGTCTCCAATAATTGCTTATAAGACTGCTAAGGACCGTCTTTTATTCCAGATGGTCGATAACCGTCTTTTCTCCATAGTTACCAAAGAATTTTGACCGTCTTAAATGATTTGTGGACGTTCAATATTTATAAGACAATTTTGGTTCATATTATATATGGAGCCGTCTAAAAATTTAGAGATGGTTCATAGCCGTCTTTAAACCAAGGGATTTTAGAGACAGTTCACAACCGTCTCAAAATTTGTCTTATTTTTCCCTTTTTCACGTAGTGTATGTTTGGGTTTAGGTGTAGGTTTAAGTTAAGTGAATTAAGTTTATGTTATAGGTTTAGGTTTAGGTAATGTTATAGGTTATATGTTTAGGTTTAGGTTATAGGTTTAGGTTCAGGTTAAGGTTATAGGTTATAGGTTAAGGTTAAGGTTATAGGTTTAGGTTTAGGTTAATGTTATAGGTTATAGGTTTAGGTTATAGGTTATAGGTTATGGTTTTAAGTTTAGGTTAAGGTTATAGGTTGTCGGTTTAGGTTATAGGTTTAGGTTTAGGTTTAGGTTAATGTTATAGGTTATAGGTTTAGGTTTAGGTTACAGGTTTAGGTTTATGTTAAGGTTATAGGTTAAGGTTATAGGTGTAGGTCAGCCTATCCTGGAAACGTTTGTATTAGATCAGTCCTGTTGAGAGTAGGCCACACCATTTAAGGGACCATTTAAGATTTATATGTGTATATATATATATATATATATATATATACTTCATTTATTGTCTCTAGACATAAAATTATCTGTTAAAATGGATAAACAGAGTGGATGAAATACATAAATCACGATAGACCATTGTTTACTGTATTATGGTCCACCTGAGATTTGGATCCCACCATGATGTATATGTTGTATCCAACCGTCCATCCATTTGGAGAGATCATTTTAGGGCATGAGTTGAAGAATGAGGTAGATCCAAAGCTCAAGTGACCTCGAAACTAATTGAGGCCACAAAATTTTTCGATCAAGCTGATATTTGTGTTATCCGTTCTTCCGGTCTAGGTCTATGTGAACTTACCAATAGGTTGGATCTCAAATAACCATCATGGTGGGTCCTAGGAAGGAATCAATGGTCAGGGGCATTGTCCCCACCATGATGTTTAGTTTTAGGTGTAGGTTTAGGTTTATGGTTATACTAGGGTCTGCTCCATCAATTTCGAGCTAATACATAAACACGGGTCTGTCCAAATGGTCAGGCCACTCCAATGCTGTCTATAAGAAATTGACAGCTTCATCATGGTTATAACAGTGGTTCCCACCTTCCAAGGACTCCTGCTCAACATCCGGATAGCTCCGACACACATCCAGGTCTACTCCATCAATTCTGAGCTAATACATAAACAAGGGCCTGTCCAAATGGCCAAGCCACTCCAATGCTGCCCGTAGGAAATGAACAGCTTCATCATGGTCATTATAGTGATTCCCACCTTCCAGGGACCCTCGCTCAACATCCGAATAGCTTCGACGTACATCCGGATCTGCTACATCAATTTTGAGCTAATATAATTAAATCCTAAACTAGTTATCCATCTAAGGTTGGATAGATTGTAATACTTTTATATTCCCATTTAAACGTCTATGCCGAAAATCTGGCAGCATCTCCCCATGCCTCTCCAAATAAGTTGATCTTACGTTACATTCCGATGTCAAATATTTAAAGCAATGTAAAGATATTTGACATTAGATATGGAATGAAAGAAACATATCCAGAGAGAAATGAGGAGATGGACTGTGAATAGGCATGAACATTTAAATAGATTATATGAAAACATACTATCCATTTAACCTTGAACTATCCAAAATGGACAATTTGAGCGATTTATATGCCACCAAAAACACACCATATCTATGTATGGCCACATATAAATCCTCAAATGGGTAACTAATTATCTAACTTACAAATCACAATCACAAGTCACAACTATAAACTAACAAGTCACAATAATAATTTTTTTTTAAAAAAAATGTAATACATATTAAGCATCACTAAGTGACAGTATAATCGTTTCTTGAAATAATGACAAACTCCGTCATCAACAGCCATGGACAATCATAATCCATCCAAATGAGTCAAACGAAGGGAAGGCAGCTTCATTCTAAAAAACAAAATACAATAAAATAACCAAATATACTTACTAGTATTCATACTACCTCCATAACATAAACATATGTTAAGCAGCAATCATCATATAATAAAGAATTTGACAAAACCGGAACAAGGTATTATTATCTCTAGTAGATTAAAAACAACATAAAAGGTAAGTAAAGTAAGAAACATCAATAAGAAGATATTGAGGGGAATGACATGAATGGTGATAGCTTGATTTACATGTATATGTGTTTGGTTTGATCCTACCACCTCTTAAAAAGGAAAAAAAAAGTGGGGCCCACTTCTCATTTGGGTCCCATTCTATAATGAAACAAAAAAATGTGTTTGGTTTGATTACAGATGATTATAATAATTAATTAAGTGAAGGGATGAGAATTCATTCTATGCATAGCATCTACAGTTCTTTTCTTGTACTGATATGTGAATATGCATATTGGGTTGAGTTTCAACATACTTCATGAATCCCAAATACCACTACAACCATAGACTCTTTGCTGACAATAACTTGAAGAAGGCGGTGCACGATGTATATAAGAAATTATTCCCCAACTATCTGGGAAAAGGTAACTTTGGCAATGAGGTAAACATGTTCTGCACTTAGCTCCTCTAAGTTCCTCAAAACCTTTATACTCATAATTAATGTTAAATGCCATAAATAGATTATTCAATTCCATGATGCAGCTGGTATCAACATTGTTAAATGTGACCGCATATTCACATATGAGAATTCCCATATGCATATCGCATAACAATCGCTTAGCATATGCGATCACATAAGCTAAATGTGCGAGGATATACAATCGCATATCTGCCAACTGTTGGCACATTATTATTATTTTATTATTTACCAAAAACAAAAATCAAACTTAGGTAGTGTAACTTGTAAGTGTAAGTTGTGTAATTATATTGTTGAATGTAACTTAGTGTCAGTGTAACTAAATTCTAACTTATTGTAGCATAGGTGTAACTAAGTTGTAACTTGTAACTTGTAAGTAGTGTTAGAGTTATAGTGTAAAAATAATAAACATTAAGATGTAACTTCAAAATTTTATTTGTACAATAACTAGCTTACTGGTTGTTTTGTTACTTAACTATATTGTTGAATGTTGAATTTGATGTACTTCATTCATTTTTCTCACAAGTCACAAACTAATTTTATGTATGTAAAATTATTATATTAGTTATCTATTAACTTAGGGAAGTTTCTCCTTAAGTTCTTCTATTTTTCTACATTTATTTTCAAACTAATGGTGATAGCTTGATCTCCATGTATATGTGTTTGGTTTGATCCTACCACCTCTTAAAAAGGAAAATAACTACCGTGATTCCATTATTACAAGCATTCCATACTGAGATTGAATCGAAATTCAAGGGGATTGCTTAATTTGGATTACACATCAGAATTACAATGAATAGGAAAAACAAACAAAGAGTAATTGGGCATTTGGATGCACTATCAAATTTGAATCACAAATACTAATCTAGAAAAAGTGGTAATAACCAAATCCATATTTCTTTTAGTGGCACTCATATTGATTACTTGGACTCCAAATTTCAATTACATTACTTTTAAGTTAGTAAAAAGGAAAATGTTAGTAGTTATTAGACTCCTTGATTTTGCCATTTCATCTTAATTAAAACAGAATGTCAGTAACCGAACTCATTTGTGCATCCAACATTAGCTGAAGCAACTATCCACAAGCCATAAATATGAAAACATTTAGATGTGAAAGGACATTAGGTATCTTGGGCTCATTTGTGTGGGGTCGAAATGACAAGTGGAATGGATTTCTGGGTGCTGCCCAAACAACCTTTATAATGTAAAAGAGGGTAGGATCCACCCAAATAGTGAATTTGGAGGGACATCCATGAGAACTAATTACCTGCAAACAGCTGCACATTTAACATGCATACCCATCTTTCTCTCCAATGAGTCACTGTTGTAGGACACTAGAATCATGCAAAAAAGTGAGCCCCACCATGGAGATCACTTGGCACAAAAATCAGGCCAGTCCACACATTAGTCTGGCCACGCCATCAAAGTTAGTGGATTTTGGCTGGTTTGGCCTATAGGTGTGCCCCACTTAATGAATGGATTGGCCTTATTTTTTATGTAGGTGATCTTCATGAAGGTGCCCAACTTTCGCATGGGTCAGATGTCCTATAATATGCCACATTGGCTTGAAAAACAAGGCTTCATCTGTAGGACTCTTTTGGTAGCATGGATTTGAACTCTAGTGGAATCGAGTGGAATTGAAATCAAAGCTTTGGGGTGGAAGTTCAAAAAGAGCTCTATTGGAGAATTTGGATTCCTCTCAAATCCAAATCCCTCTAATTCCTAGCTACCAAACACCTAAAAAACAGTAAATCCCCATGAATCCCTCCAATTCAGGTTGCCAAACAACCCCTTTGACATTTACTATCAAATAACTAAAATCGCATTCAATAGTGATGGGGGTATTTTCACCTAAGAGGTCTGGTTGGATGGAAAACGAACATTACAGTGGGCCTTAGGAAGTTTTTAATGGTCAGCGTTCAATCCTCAAATCCCCAAATCCCCAAATCCCTAAATCAATATTGAGATTGAGAGAGATTGAGAGAGGAGAGAGAGATACCTCATGGTCGTGAATGATCTTCAACCGAGCTTCAGAGAGAGAGAGAGAGAGAGAGAGAGAGAGAGAGAGTGCCGAATGAGGCAGTAGAACCATCAGGTGACCTTACAAAGACAGGAGAGAGAGATCAAAGAGAGAGAGAGAGAGAGAGAGAGAGAGAGAGAGAGGGAAAGGATGCGAGAGAGACAGAGAGAAGCTGCGAGGGATACACACACACAGAGAGAGAGAGAGAGAGAGAGAGAGAGAGAGAGAGAGGAGGGAGAGGGTGTGAGAAAGAGAAGGTGTGAGATATATATATATATATATATATATATATATATATATATATATATATATATAGAGAGAGAGAGAGAGAGAGAGAGAGAGAGAGAGAAGCCAATTTGTAGGGCGTCTCTTGGATGCCCTACTTTCACTCACGTCACCAAGTTTTGAGGGCCCCACTTTGGTGTATTTGTTATATGCACACTGTCCATCCATTTTGAGATATCATTTTAAGTCATGAGCCAAAGAATGAGGCAGATATAAATCTGTAGTGGACCCCACCACAGAAAACATCGGGGAGAGTGATTCCCACTGTTGAAACTATCTTAAGGCCCATCATAATGTTTATTTGAAATCTAACCTATTCAAAAGTTAAAAAATACATGAAATAAGGGAAAACACAAATATCATCTTGATATAAAACTTTTGTGGCCTTTAGAAGTTTTTTTAATGGTGGGCGTCACTGTCCCACTGTTTTCTGTGCTGGGGTCCACTGGAGCTTTGGATTTAACTCATTCTTTGGATATTGCCCTAAAATGATCTCTCCAAATGAATGGAAGGTGTGGATATAAAACATACATCATGGTGGAATGAGAGGTATATAAATATCAAGTGGACCACACCACATGAAAACAATAGTGATTGGATATCCATCATTAAAATCTTCGTAAGGCCCACTGTACTGTTTATTTGACATCTAATCTGTTTATTAGGTCATATATGCCTAGATGAAGGTGAAAAACAAAAATCATCTCGATCCAAAACTAATATGGCCCCCAAAATGTTTTAAATGGTTGACGCTCATTCAACACTGTTTCCTATAATGTGTTCCATTTCATATTGGAATATGCCTCATTTTTGGTCTCATGCCATAAGATGATCTTTAAAAATAGATGGACGGTATAGATTAAACACATACATCATGGTGGGGCCTACAGAGCACCAACCACCAGCCATTGGATGGTGTTAGGGGGAGTAGCCAATCCGTCCCCCTTATTTGTGGTGTGGTCCATTTAATGTTTAGATATGATTATTTTTTGGATAATTCTCTAAAATGATCTTGAAGAATAGATGAACGGTGTGGGTTGATCCCAAATTATTGATAAATCCAAAACTCAAGTGTACCATGCCACACGAAATAGTGTGGAATAATGATTTCCACCATTGATACCTTTCTTGGGCCCACAGTAATGTTTATTTCACATCCAACATGTTCAGAATATCAAAAAGATATGAATGATGAGAAAACATAAACATCAACTTGATCTAAAACTTCTATGAATGTTATTTTTAATGGTGGACGTTCAATCCCCACTTTGTCGGGACTTTTTTTTTTTTTAATCCATCTTAGCTTTGAAAGTGTCCGCGACCCGCTCTACATCATCTCTACATCATTAATGATGTCTATTTACAGACAACCAATCAGTGGGTTCAGATTGCCACATAAATAATGGTTTTGGTACATGGCCCATCTGCAGTAAGATCATTTAAGACCAACAGCTTAGATTCATGAGAAATGGGCCCTACTTGTACGGAGTGGAAATTCAACTATTCCATGCATATCCTTGGGTGGTCAAGGAGCCGTGCATCTATAAGTCAGCCTATTTAAACGCCACCACATGCCGACTTGGCACTAATATGTGAGATCTAAGCCATCCATCAGGTGATCACAATGTGCAGATGCCCTGGCTGAAAAATCAATCTAGTCTACTCATGGACGTGAACTCCAAAGTTAGAAACAAATGGACAGCTTGGGACAACTTGACCTTTTGAAGCTGTCCATTGTTCTTGGAAGTTTAGCTCAGCTTATCCTTGCAGCTGGACGAGTTCCAACTTTACCTCTAGTGTGGCTAACTTGAGTTTTGGATCCGCCTCATTTTTTGTTGGGTGTACTAAAACAAGCTTTCGAAACGGATTGATGGACTGGATTTCTTACAAACATCACGGTGGGCCCCACCCAGCATCGCAGTGTATAACTTCCTATCAAAGGCTTTCGGAGGAAATCCGCGTCCCTTGGAGCTGCTTGCTTTTATGCGGGAGAGTTTGCATGGTGGGACCGCACTTGATTGGCAGCTTGGATCTTTTACACGTGCCACACATGTGAGCTAATCAAAACTCAGAAATTATGAATCTTAAACTGCAAATCTAATAAAAATCACAAATCCTCCTAAATACATAATAATAATAATAATAATAAACAAACGTGGCAGTGGCACCACACGTGCCAACAAAGATCTCACACATGCAATACTAGTTCCCACGTAACACTCTCTCACAATCAAAGAACTTCTACTAAAAATGGTGTTATTGATGTTCCACTACAACTTAATGTTACACCAACATGGAGTGTAGTATAATAGGTGGGCCATCATGGACTAGTGCCTGATGGTGGTGGAGGGATGGATGGGACTGAAAGAAGGGTTGGGATGTAAGGGAGGGTCGGGACGGTTGGGATGGATGGTAGTGGTGGCAATATGACCTTAGGCATGGTTAGCACCGCAGGCAATGGTGACAATGTGGGCTTTGGCATCTCCAACACTCTCGACAATAATTAGCCTATTTTTCTGTGGGGTCACAATTTTGACCAGAATATTTGGCCCATTTTACATGTCTGGTCCAATCACTCTATTTTACTGATCAATACCCTCAATTTGACTAGTTACTCACCTTGATCAGGCTACATATGACAAGATATTGGGCAAACAAGACTGATCAACAATTTTAGTGAAATTTGATTCAAACATTTGAAGTTATTTACTCATCAATCTAGATTGATTAGATTGTCCAAAAATGATTAAAGGTTCAATTAGTAGATGTGCCTAATAATATGGTAATATTTTTTTTTTCACAGATAAATTTCAATTTCCATTTAAAAATAACAATTTTTTTCAAAATGTATATTTTTTTACTCTTAATTTTTCTTTTAAAACTTTTAACAAAATATCATTTTTATTTTAAAATATTTCAAAAAAAAATTAAAATACAAATTCTGAATTTTTATTTTCAAAATCTCAAAATTTTTCTCATATTTTAATTTTTTGGGAATTTTTAAAGGTTCAATTAGCAGATGTGCCAAATATTTTGGGAATTTTTTTTTCGCAGATAAATTTCAATTTCCATTTAAAAGTAACATTATTTTTCAAAATGTATATTCTTTCACTGTTAATTTTTCTTCGAAAACTTTTAACAAAATATCATTTTTATTATAAAATATTTCAATAAACATTTAAAATATAAATTCTGATTTTTTATTTTCAAAATCTCAAAAATTTTCTCATATTTTATTTTTTTTTTCAAAAATTTCAAAATGCCGATTTTTTTTTTCTTCCAAACCATCATTTTGTTTTTAAAAATTTTCAAAAAACATTATTAAAATTTTTAAACTTCTCAATATTCTTTTTCATGTGATAATACAAATCATTTAAATATTACTTTTTAATTATATAAAAAAATTCCACTCATATAATATAAAAACTATATATACATACAAACATACTACCTTTACCGATGGTTTTTGTTCATCAGTAAAAAACAGGGGATTATTACTGACGGTTTTTGTTCGTCGGTAAAAAACATTAGCGACGGTTATTACCGACGGTTTTCATACATCTGGAAAAAATTTACCGACGGACTATTTGGTTCATCAGGAATATTTATTTATAGTGACAAAATAATCCTCGGTAAGTTTTTTTACCAACGAAAAAAACTTCCGTCGGTGAAAGTGTCCGGTTTTTTGTGGCAGGAACTTTTTTGGTCATGACAGGAATCTTTTCTTGACGGTTTTGGTTCGTCAGTAAAAATATTATTATTGAAGATTGATTTCGTCGGTAAAAACATTATTAACGATGATTTTCATCCTTCAGGAAAACATTTACCGACAGACTATTTGGTTCGTTAGGAAAATTTATTTTTAGTGACAAACCCATCATCGGGAAAAGTTTTTTTACTGACGAAAAATAATTTCATTGGTAAAAGTGTCTGGTTTTTGGTGGAGGGAACTCTTTTGGTCGTGTGGGGAATCTTTTCCCAACGGTTTCGGTTCGTCGGTAAAAATATTATTACCGATGATTGATTTCGTCGGCAAAAAATGGTGTAGTATCGTCGGGAAAAGTTTTTTTACCGACGAAAAATAATTAGTCAGTAAAAGTGGTGTACCATCGTCGGGAAAATTTTTTTACCGAGGAAAAATAATTTCATCGGTGAAAGTGGTGTTTTACTAATGAAAATGAATTCGTCAGCAATAATTTCATCGGTAAAAGGCCTATTTCTTGTAGTGTTAGTAATAACAGGGTTAGTGACCCTTGATGGTTGTTGTTGTTATAGCTGTAGTTGTTGAGGCTGGGCCATGACTAACTATTTCTCGGTAGCTATCAACTCCCCAGTAACTATACGAAGAACAAAAAAAGGTCAATGGATGCAAGAGCAGGAAATTAACATAGTTAGATATATGAGCGAGTGATCTCCACCTAGGTCAGATCGAATAGCGTAGATGACGGGTCAATCTCTAACGGCTTAGGAATTTTTCATTACAGTCACCAGTGGTTAGGTAAAAGTAGGGAATGGTGGCAGATATGGATGATAAGGAGTGAGGTACTTCACATCGAAAGGAAGATCAGGATTGTTCAATCTCTCTCTATCTCGCCACCATTTATTCTAACACATAATAAAATTGGCTTCCTGGTGACTTTTTAGGCCCTCTTCGATCTCTTTTGAGTAGTCATCAATAGTGAGACCGTGCTAGTACTTCGTTTTAAAGTAGGTTTCAAAAGAAGATACGACCTTGGTCGAAGAAGTACCTGATGATCGACATGGCCCATGCGGAAGCTGGTAACGATTAGTCATCTATTATTGAATAAGGTTTGAGAGGATTGACACGCCGATGAGTAAGGATTGGCGCTTTCAGAGGTAGATCGGGCAGAGCTCCCAAATCAGAGATCTTCTTTAGGCTTGTCAATGGCTGTGTGTTGAGGGTCAAATATTGCATATCGGACCCAGTTGTTGCCTAGATTTATGAACATGGTACCATTTAATATCTCATTTTAATCATGTTTCTGTTGCAAGGTGGAATCAGGAGCATGGACTGAAAAATAGTATCAAAAGCATGAATTTGACACTCTGAAGTCATCAGAGCAAGGGACGGACTCCAGGGGACCAGGATCAACGGAATTACACTCCTGGGGTTCGCGAAAATTGAGAAACTGAAGCTCAAGCGGCCTGAAAGTCAGCCAAAATGCAAGATCATTGGGTTTCCGCCATCTGCTTGGTTCAAAACTTCATACATGGCCTGAAGACCATAAATTAACCGTACACGTCAAAAATCAGCCATTGGATCTTTGTGGAAATGTCTCAACAGACAGATCAGCCCACAAATTATCAATCTGGGGCCCGCCTGCTATCTCGAAATACTTCAAGATTGGTGTCAACCGTTTAAATTATGTGGCAACCAGGTTGGTCGGAGCTGATCTCTCATATACATCAGCGTGGGACCCACATGTGCATTGCACATGTACAGCATAGGTGCACTAGCCGTGCACGGCAACACGTTTGACCGAGTCTCCCTCTCCAATTCGAATTTTTCTTCTGCGGAAGAAACAGGGATCGCGGTTCGCTGTAGTGGGCCGCCATCACGGTTCCAAAGACCAATCTAAACCGTCCATTAGATCATATTGGTCCACATTACCAATGCCTAGGTGGATGAACTTCAAAATACCAGCGACAATGGCATCTTAAACATTCTAACACAGGTCGAACGGTTGTAAGACTGATCAAGTGGGTCGCACCAACGGAAGGCAGAAACCATCCGTTCCCGACCAGAATTTCGGGAGGAAACCGATGGACGGCGTGGATTTCTCCATCGCTGTCAGTATTGAGCCCCACCAAGACACAGCGAAAGCTTTTCGCAGGCCCTGCGTCCGTGAAAACCGGACGCTGTGGGCTGTTCTATGATCAAGGGCACGGTCGGATCCATGATCCGGACCGTCCGCATGCTCGATCAGGTGGTCCTGACCCCCACCAAGAAGTCAGATTCCGAGTTTGGACGATCAGTCGTCCCAAAATTTCAATCCAAACGCAAGTGCCTTTTGCGTTTCTGCTGCTGCGCACGCTGCTGCCGCGCCTGGCTGCGTAAAGAGGAGTGTCTTCGCACCCTATTCCGGGTAGGACTCCCGGACGACAGTCCTGTATAAGAGGACGGAAGAAAGGAGGCTGGAGGAGGTCTCGGTTTGGGGGAAGAAAGGAGGACGTGAAGAAGAGAGTGCAGTCGGGGGGCTGCTGCTGCTGTGCACGGCTGAGGATAAAAGAAAAAAAAGGGGAGCAGAAGCTTTGCTGCTGGACGTTGGCTGGATAAAGTATTGGACGGTGAATCTGGAAGGAGACAGGCAACAGGAAGGTTTCAACGTGGGAGTTTGGCAAGGAAGCTTGAGGTGGGCGTCGGCAAAGGCAGAGGTTTCTTTTTCTTCTTGTTTGTATTTTAATTTATTTATTTTTTCCAGCCATCCATGTCCGGCTGAACCTCTTAGCTAGGGCTAAGAGGTGAAGCTTGTAGCCTGATGGGAGAGATGTTGCTTGTGCCTTTTGATTAGATTGAAGAGATTTTTGATTTAATTTTATAGGAATATTTTTCCTAGCCTTTAATGGTCTGTTGTGACTGAAATTACAATGGGATTGCAAGGGCTTTGAATATTTCTTTCCTTTTTTTTATGTTTATGAAGTCAGGAAGCCCTGTTGTTCATCATTGCTCCATGGGCATGGTAGGATGACAGTACCCTTCCTGATCCTCATACATTGTTGATTGGTTGGTAATTAGTTTAATCCTGTTGTTTGCTTTGTCTCCTGGGCATGGTTAGATGATGGAATCCATTCTAATTCATATACCTTTCATCTCTTGAAAACCAGATCAAGTAAGTTCAGTTTGAATTCCATAAACATTGATGCAGGCATAAGATCTTCCTGATCTCTACAAGTGGATCCTCTGAATCCCTAGTTTTCTTCCTCTGAATTCCTTAAAGTTTTAGATAATTATTCCACAATTATTTGCTAAATTCTAATTGGTTTAGATCACATCTTAGTCTAGTTCTATTTCTACCTAGTTTCAGGAAACGTACAAGTTTCAGTCCCTGTGGATTCGACCTCGGTCTTACCGAGTTTATTACTACATCACAACCCTATACTTGGGGAGTGAACAAGTTTTTGGCGCCGTTGCCGGGGACTGACGATTACGATTTTCTGAAATTAAGTGGTTTTAGGATTAGTTTAAGATTAGGATTTTACTAACCTTAGTTTTTATTTATTTATTTATTTTTATTTGAGTTCAAAACTAACTTGTTTCCTGTTTTATAGGATTTGGACATAAGTTTCTAAATTGGTAATTCCTTCCTAATTTCTCTACTTTTTCTGTTTTTAGAATTAAGGTTTAAATCTTAGAAATTTTCTAACTCTAGTATCCTCCCTTCTATAGGAAATAGTTTATTTTTAGAAATTAGGTTATTTCTTTCCCTTTTTAGAAATTAACTTTCTATTTTTATTTTAGTAACTTTCTAAGTTTAACTCTTTTAAAATCTAATTTGTTTCTTAAATTAGTTTTAGAATTTTTGTTTAGAAACTAACCTTCTTATTTTGTAGGCCTTTAAGATAGAAATCTCTAATTCGGTAAGCTCCTTCCCTACTTTCTATTTTTCAATTCTCTTTTAGTAATCTACTTTTTAGTTTAGGACTCTCTTAATTTATTTTAGAAATTTTCACTTTCTTTTAGGAATTCTTTCTTTTAGAAGCTAGTTCACTTCTATCTTTCTTTTAAAGAATTGTTCTTCTCTTTTTAGAATCTAACTTATTTTATTTTGCAGGTTTTAACTCAGGACTCCAATTTGGTAATTTCTTTCCAACTCCCTCTTTCTTGCTAGATTTTCCTAGGGTTAAGTTCTTAATTGAGGGCTGCGAGTGTTTTCATGCCCAAGTGGGCCCGTGACGACACTCGACGTCTCTTGACTGAAGGAGGATTGGTTGAGGGGTTGACTATCCATCGCAGGACTAGACACCGCTCGAAATCCCCTGAGTTAACTGAGGTTATGGCTGAAGACCAACCTCCTCCACTTCCACCCAGGGTGGAGGATACCCAAGATGAGAACGAGGTGCAACAGGCACCCCCGCCTCGTACTTTACGAGATTATCTACAACCGGCGGGAGTGAGTATGCCCTCATGCATGATTTTTCCTGAAAATACAGGACAAATGGACATCAAGCCAGGAGTTATCCAACTCCTTCCCAAATTTCATGGACTTGAATCAGAAAGTCCATATTTACATTTGAAAGAGTTCGATGAGATTATAGCTACATTATGTTTTCCTAATGTATCTGAGGATACAATTAGGCTGAAACTCTTTCCTTTTTCCTTAAAAGAGAAAGCTAAGACGTGGTTACATTCACTGCGTCCTAGATCCATTGGCACATGGAACGATATGCAGAGGGAATTCATAAAAAAATTCTTCCCACATCATAAAACAATTACCCTCAGAAAAGCGATCATGAACTTTGCCCAAAAGGAAGATGAAACATTCTTCCAATGTTGGGAAAGGTTTAAAGATTTGGTCAGTTCATGCCCACAACACGGATTTGAAACATGGCGCATTACAAATTTTTTCTATGATGGACTGACATCTTCCATGCGCCAAATGGTCGAGACAATGTGTAATGGAGAGTTCATCAACAAAGATGTTGACGAGGTATGGGATTACCTCGATAGTCTCGCTGAAAAAACACAATCATGGGACTATTACCCAATGGCGAACACCACGTCTAGGCCGACTCAATTAAAGGAAAAAGGTGGATTATATCTCTTGAAAGAAGAGGATGATCTCAAGTGTAAAGTGACTACGCTCATAAGGAAAGTTGAGGCCATGGAAGGAAAGAAGGATAAGGTCAATGAAATTGTTTGCGGCATCTGTGATTGCAACATTCACACAACTGAAAACTGTCCTACAATACCCGCCTTTCGAGGAGTGTTGAATGAACAAGCCAATGCCGTAAATAATTATCAAAGACCTTTTACTGGACCTAACTCCAACACATACAATCCTGGCTGGAAAAATCATCCAAACTTCAGTTGGAGAAATGGACAAACGGCGACTCCTCCAGGTTTCTTCAATCAAAATCCAAATCAAGTGAAACCTCAAGAGGAACCGGTTCAAAATCCCATACAAGAGCTGGCTCAGGCAATGCGAGGAATCACAGAATTTATGCAAAAGATAGATTCTCGTATGACGGTTATAGAAAAGGGGATGCTTCCTGCACAACCTCTCCCCAATCCTAAACCGCAGTACGAGAATAATGATCCCAGCTCTCCAAATCAGATGGGGCATGCTAAATCCATCACCACTCTTAGGAGTGGGAAGATCATTGATAAAACTCTTCCGGTTAGGCCCGAAAAGCCCCAAGAACCAAAAGAGGACAACAATGATGGATCCAGTGATGCCCCACAAAAAGTAGAACCAGAACTTCTAGAGAAGCCAGTTGCTCCATTCCCCCAACGGTTGGTTTCACCAAAACCTCTCTCTAACTCTCAGGATATCCTGGAGGTGTTGAAACAAGTGAAAGTCAACATTCCTCTACTTGATGTCGTTAAACAGATACCTTCATATGCCAAATTCCTGAAAGACTTATGCACGACCAAAAGACGGAAAATTATTCAAAAGAAAATCTTCTTGACTGAGAAAGTGAGTGCCATCCTGAAGTAAGACGTGCCGCAGAAATTCAAGGATCCCTGTAGCCCAACCATATTATGTGTAATCGGGAACCATCGAATTGATCATACACTTCTTGACTTAGGAGCGAGCGTCAATCTGATTCCCTACTCGGTATACAAACAGTTAGGTTTGGGTGAATTAAAACCCACCCTAACCACACTACAACTTGCTGATCGCTCTGTTCGTGTACCAAGAGGGATAATCGAGGATGTGTTGGTCCAAGTTGATAGATTTTACTACCCTGTAGATTTTATCATCCTGGACACTGAACCCATCAATAACATGAGCACTCAGATTCCTGTCATTCTTGGTCGCCCATTCCTTGCCACGTCAAATGCAATTATCAATTGCAGGAATGGTATCATGACTATGTCTTTTGGAAATTTGACATTGGAGTCAAACATTTTTTTCAATAACGGCAGCAACTCAGAGGATGATGACGAGTTCCACAACATTAACATGATTGACTCTTTCGTGGAAGATACGACACCTCTGACCTTATCCTCCGACCATCTAGAGACGTGCCTGGCCCACTCCCGTGATTTTGATGATGACATGATTAGGGAGACGTGCGCCGTGCTTGATACTACACCGGTACTTAAAGTTAACCGATGGAGGCCACAATTTGAAGAATTACCACAAACTGATGTAGTGCCTCTACCGTCTAACCTCAAGCCGCCGAAGCTTGACCTAAAACCTTTGCCCTCTGATTTGAAATATGCATATTTGGGTCAAGATGAGACATACCCGGTGGTGATCTCTGCCCACCTGGAGAAAGAACAGGAGAGTATGCTTATATCTACTTTCATTGAGCATAAAGGAGCCCTGAGATGGACGATAGCGGACCTCAAAGGAATCGATCCCTCGATTTGTACTCACCACATATATCTTGAGGATAATGCAAAAATCGCTCGGCAACCACAACGTAGACTAAATCCAAACATGAAGGAAGTGGTTAAAGCCGAGGTTCTTAAACTACTGGACGTGGGTATTATATACCCTATATCTGATAGTCAGTGGGTGAGTCCAACTCAAGTGGTCCCTAAGAAGTCCGGAATCACCATCGTAGCCAATGCTAATAATGAACTCGTGCCAACTAGAGTCACTACTGGTTGGAGAATGTGCATTGACTACAGGAAGTTGAATACCGTCACAAGGAAAGACCACTTTCCTTTACCATTCATTGATCAGATCCTGGAAAGGTTAGCTGGTCATTCCTATTACAGTTTTCTTGACGGGTATTAGGGCTACAACCAGATAGAGATAGCCCCTGAAGACCAGGAAAAGACCACATTTACATGTCCCTACGACACCTTTGCTTAACGAAGGATGTCATTCGGACTATGTAATGCCCCTGCCACCTTTCAGCGATGTATGCTTAGTATCTTTTCTGATATGGTGGGGCAATATCTAGAGGTCTTCATGGACGATTTCTCTGTTTACGGTCCATCTTTCAGCAAGTGCTTGGAAAGTCTTAAATGTGTGCTGAAAAGATGTGAAGAAAAGAACTTGGTACTTAATTGGGAGAAGTGCCATTTCATGGTTCAGAAGGGAATTGTCCTTGGGCATATCATCTCGTCCAAGGGAATCGAGGTAGATAAGGCAAAAATCGATCTTATCTCTAACCTACCTCCACCCAAGAACATCAGAGATGTGCGATCCTTCTTAGGACACGCAGGATTTTACAGGCGATTCATAAAGGACTTTAGTCTCCTCTCTCGTCCTTTATGTAATCTTCTTCAAAAGGATGCTCCGTACGAGTGGACTGAGCAATGCCAGGAAGCTTTCACCAAGCTTAAGGGCACGTTAACCACTGCACCTATCATGCAGCCACCCGACTGGAGCCTTCCTTTTGAGCTTATGTGCGACGCTTCTGATTATGCTCTTGGAGCGGTCATAGGCCAGAGAAAAGATAAGCGGCCCTACGTCATTTATTACGCAAGTAGAACTTTAAATTCTGCCCAGGTGAACTACTCGACTACGGAAAAGGAACTCTTAGCTGTAGTGTTCGCCTTGGACAAATTTAGGTCCTACTTGATCGGATCCAAGATCATTATCTACACAGATCATGCGGCACTTAAGTATCTTCTTTCGAAGAATGATTCTAAGCCCCGTTTGATACGATGGATCCTTCTACTCCAAGAATTTGATTTATAAATTAAAGATAAAAAGGGAGTAGAAAACGTAGTGGCCGATCACCTTTCTTGCCTTAATACCTCTGATTCCCTTGGGGCGACCCATATCAATGATATGTTCCCTGATGAACAACTGTTCAGAGTCTCCCATTCACCTTGGTTCGCTGATATTGCTAATTATCTTGCTACAGGTGCCATACCGACACAGTGGACTGCGCAAGATAAGAAGAAATTTTTCACCGAGGTGCGCAACTTTTTCTGGGATGATCCTTATTTATTTAAATATTGCCCAGATCAAATTCTAAGGAGATGTGTACCAGACGATGAGCATCAGAGCGTCATCTCCTTCTGTCACTCAGAGGCCTGTGGTGGTCACTTTTCTGCTAAAAAGACCACGGCCAAGATTCTGATGTGGCTTTCTTGGCCCACTATGTTTAGGGACACTCATGAGTTTTGCAAAGCTTGTGAGGGTTGTCAGAAATTGGGAGCATTGTCCCGCCGAAATATGATGCCTTTGAATCCCATCCTTATCATTGAAGCATTTGATTGCTGGGGTATCGATTTCATGGGACCATTCCCCCAATCGTTTGGGAATTTGTATATTTTGCTCGCCGTGGATTATGTCACTAAATGGGTCGAAGCGATTCCGTGTCGAAAGAATGACCATCGCACGGTCATTAAATTCCTAAAAGAAAACATCCTTTCTCGATTCGGAACGCCTCGAGCCATCATTAGTGATGGGGGCTCACACTTTTGTAATAGACCATTCGAGAGCTTAATGAAGAAATACGGTATCTCTCATAAGGTGAGCACCCCATACCATCCACAGACAAGTGGACAAGCTGAGATTTCCAATAGGGAGATCAAACACATTTTGGAGAAAACGGTTAACCCAGATCGTAAGGATTGGTCAATCCGATTGACCGATGCCTTATGGGCATACCGTACTGCATTTAAAACTCCTATTGGAATGTCTCCCTTTAGACTTGTCTATGGGAAGGCTTGTCACTTGCCTGTGGAGCTGGAACATAAAGCGTACTGGGCGATCAAAAATCTTAATTTCAATCTTGACAACGCTGGCTCGCTACGCAAACTTCAATTGAATGAACTTGAGGAAATCCGGAATGATGCGTACGATAATGCGAGAATTTACAAGAACAAGATGAAAGCATTTCATGACCAACACATTTTGCGAAAATCATTCACGTCAGAAGGTCCTTTTGTACAATTCTCGATTACATCTCTTTCCGGGTAAGCTTCGATCTCGTTGGACCGGCCCTTACATTGTTGTTACTGTTTTTCCTCATGGGGCCGTTGAGATAAGAGATCCCAACAATGGCAAGGAGTTTAAAGTCAATGGCCATCGATTGAAACCATTTGTCGAGAAATTTGATTCAGATGACATGTCCATACCTCTGACTGATCCTGTTTACCAGGATTGATCTAGGTAGGTTTCCTGTTTTCTTAGGACTAGAGTAGTTGCTTTATTTGTCTGGCTGAAGACGGTAAACTTAGCGCTCCTGGGAGGCAACCCAGCTCTTCATTTCATTAGTTAGTTCAATGTTTGTGGGTAACATTACTGCAAACCCTCACGAGACTACAACTCGTCCACTAGGGGTAACCTAGGGGTTTAAAGGCTTGTTGCATATGCTAAATGCAATCGAGAGCACCTACGAAAGTGGTATAGGTAGGATTTTATTTTGTGTTATTTTTGCTGCCTTTTCTCTCGTGCTGACTGACGCCCATGCTGAGATCTCTTGGAAAGTGTCTCTCTATGCATCATCCAGGTACTATCTTCCCATCACTTCTCATTTACTCATTTTGTCCCATGTGCATTGCATGCTTATTTCTTTTACATTGAGGACAATATAGATTTTTAGGTTGGGGGTGGGAGATTAGGTTTCCTAATCAGTATCTTCTTAAGTCTTGAGCAGAAATTGTGAAAATTTTTAAAAAATTTTCTAGAATTTCGTATGAATTCGAAGCGATTTTGACGGCCATCTTGGATTTAGAATGACAAGAGAAGTGATGTTGGAATTGATGACTCTTGGATTCAACTATTTGTTAGATCTTACAGTTAAGTTAGAACTATTAATCCATTATTAGAAGTTTTAAACATTGAGTGAATCATAATTTTACATGTCACATCTTGCTTACACGTTAAGGTTTCATTCGACATTGAAGGATTAATTTGGTGATCACTAAGCTTGAAGGAACCAACTTGAATGATATGTGCAAGAGATTGGGCGAATGGTTTTCACCATAGGTTTGCTCCCTATAGGTGAGGATTTGATTCCCCATGAATGATATGTGAAAAAGTTGGGTGTACAGTCTGTACCTTAGGTTTGCTCCCTATAGGTGAGGATCTGATCCCTCTCCTTGGCGTTACTTCTAATGAAAAAAAAAAAAAAATCAAAAACTAAAAGAATAAAAAGATAATGTTTAAGCCAATTTGAGTTATCGTGAATTCTCTTAGTTGTCACCAATGATATCCTTAAATATTGAGGTGAATCTTAGTATTAACAAGTCGAGATTAGACTATACATCCATGGAATTCAATATTTAGAATCGTTCTAATTAATGGATTAATATTTGAGCTTGATTATGAAGTACCGTGAGTTTGAGTCTAAGAGAAAGCACTGCCAACATTCATGAATCTTAGAATTCGAATATCTGAATTGTTTTTCATAAATCTCTCGAGTTTGTAGAAATTGGTCTGAATTTCTCAACTTACTTTTCGCATATTTTGCTCGGGACTAGCAAAATGCTGGTTGGGGGTTGTGTTGAGGGTCAAATATTGCATATCGGACCCAGTTGTTGCCTAGATTTATGAACATGGTACCATTTAATATCTCATTTTAATCATGTTTACATTGTAAGGTGGAATCAGGAGCATGGACTGAAAAATAGTATCAAAAGCATGAATTTGACACTCCGAAGTCATCAGAGCAAGGGACGGACTCCAGGGGACCAGGATCAACGGAATTACACTCCTGGGGTCCGCGAAAATTGAGAAACTGAAGCTCAAGCGGCCTGAAAGTCAGCCAAAATGCAAGATCATTGGGTTTCCGCCATCTGCTTGGTTCAAAACTTCATACATGGCCTGAAGACCATAAATTAACCGTACACGTCAAAAATCAGCCATTGGATCTTTGTGGAAATGTCTCAACAGACAGATCAGCCCACAAATTATCAATCTGGGGCCCGCCTGCTATCTCGAAATACTTCAAGATTGGTGTCAACCGTTTAAATTATGTGGCAACCAGGTTGGTCGGAGCTGATCTCTCATATACATCATCGTGGGACCCACATGTGCATTGCACATGTACAGCATAGGTGCACTAGCCGTGCACGGCAACACGTTTGACCGAGTCTCCCTCTCCAATTCGAATTTTTCTTCTGCGGAAGAAACAGGGATCGCGGTTCGCTGTAGTGGGCCGCCATCACGGTTCCAAAGACCAATCTAAACCGTCCATTAGATCATATTGGTCCACATTACCAATGCCTAGGTGGATGAACTTCAAAATACCAGCGACAATGGCATCTTAAACATTCTAACACAGGTCGAACGGTTGTAAGACTGATCAAGTGGGTCGCACCAACGGAAGGCAGAAACCATCCGTTCCCGACCAGAATTTCGGGCGGAAACCGATGGACGGCGTGGATTTCTCCATCGCTGTCAGTATTGAGCCCCACCAAGACACAGCGAAAGCTTTTCGCAGGCCCTGCGTCCGTGAAAACCGGATGCTGTGGGCTGTTCTATGATCAAGGGCACGGTCGGATCCATGATCCGGACCGTCCGCATGCTCGATCAGGTGGTCCTGACCCCCACCAAGAAGTCAGATTCCGAGTTTGGACGATCAGTCGTCCCAAAATTTCAATCCAAACGCAAGTGCCTTTTGCGTTTCTGCTGCTGCGCACGCTGCTGCCGCACCTGGCTACGTAAAGAGGAGTGTCTTCGCACCCTATTCCGGGTAGGACTCCCAGACGACAGTCCTGTATAAGAGGACGGAAGAAAGGAGGCTGGAGGAGGTCTCGGTTTGGGGGAAGAAAGGAGGACGTGAAGAAGAGAGTGCAGTCGGGAGGGGCTGCTGCTACTGTGCACGGCAGAGGATAAAAGAAAAAAAAAAAAGGGGAGTAGAAGCTTTGCTGCTGGACGTTGGCTGGATAAAGTATTGGACGGTGAATCTGGAAGGAGACAGGCAACAGGAAGGTTTCAACGTGGGAGTTTGGCAAGGAAGCTTGAGGTGGGCGTCAGCAAAGGCAGAGGTTTCTTTTTCTTCTTGTTTTCTTTTCTTCTTATTTATATTTTAATTTATTTATTTTTTCCAGCCATCCATGTCCGGCTGAACCTCTTAGCTAGGGCTAAGAGGTGAAGCTTGTAGCCTGATGGGAGAGATGTTGCTTGTGCCTTTTGATTAGATTGAAGAGATTTTTGATTTAATTTTATAGGAATATTTTTCCTAGCCTTTAATGGTCTGTTGTGACTGAAATTACAATGGGATTGTAAGGGCTTTGAATATTTCTTTCCTTTTTTTTTTATGTTTATGAAGTCAGGAAGCCCTGTTGTTCATCATTGCTCCATGGGCATGGTAGGATGACAGTACCCTTCCTGATCCTCATACATTGTTGATTGGTTGGTAATTAGTTTAATCCTGTTGTTTGCTTTGTCTCCTGGGCATGGTTAGATGATGGAATCCATTCTAATTCATATACCTTTCATCTCTTGAAAACCAGATCAAGTAAGTTCAGTTTGAATTCCATAAACATTGATGCAAGCATAAGATCTTCCTGATCTCTACAAGTGGATCCTCTGAATCCCTAGTTTTCTTCCTCTGAATTCCTTAAAGTTTTAGATAATTATTCCACAATTATTTGCTAAATTCTATTTGGTTTAGATCACATCTTAGTCTAGTTCTATTTCTACCTAGTTTCAGAAAACGTACAAGTTTCAGTCCCTGTGGATTCGACCTCGGTCTTACCGAGTTTATTACTACATCACAACCCTATACTTGGGGAGTGAACACTGTGGAGCAAGCACGGGAGTATCACAATCCTTCATCACAACCTCTTGGCTCGCTGGGATAACAGCCTCAATCATTGGAACGTGAGGAGGAGGGGAAGCGACCGATCTAGTCTTTGACTTTCTTACTGTCTTCTTGGCAGGTGGGGTAGATGGGGGCGCAACCGTCTTCTTCTTCTCCTTTGTGTCTAACTGTGAGACTAATTGGCTAATGAGTTTGGCATAATCCTTGTTGTTCAACAATTTTTCATAGTGATGCTCCACCAATCGAAGAAACTCTCCATGGTATGTGGTAGGTTGGGATAACTGGAAAGTACAAGAGTGTTCGTCTCTTGGTGATATGAAACATTGAGAGAGGTGTAAAGACCCACATCGGTCACCACAAGTCGACTGTAGGGTGGCTGGTTACAAGACTTTTGAGTGAGAGGGCAAGGGATACACGAGACGAGGACAAACTACCGAGCGAATAGTGAAGGGTAATATTGCTCGATCCCAACGTTGGCATTCTTACCTTGCTCGATTGTGCCTCCATAGGAAAGGTCATGGCCGAGGAGATAACTTCCCCATTCATGATGTGACCGACCGGCTAAATATTCATCATCTGGCTCAAATTGACTAGTGAGCCAGCCTAGCCCATATGTTTCTCTCCATCGGATAAGGGCATGAAAGTCATATTCTTCTTAGTCTTGTCCAAGATGAAGAAAGCCTGAAGATAGAGCTTGTACGAGATATTCTCCTGGAGGGAGTGGAGAATCTGATCACCAAAAGAAGAGTAAGGTTTCCCTTCATTCATATCATGACGAAATAAAGAGGGGCGGAAGTAAGCGTAGAACAACATTTACAAGAGCCGCAGTGGTCCTCCTGCAGAATATAGGCTTTTGTGGTTTATCTCATAGATACCCAGATATAGGTGGCCGAGTATGAAAAGCGCCAGAGTGACCCTTAAGCCCTGAGAAAGTTGCTCGGCCAGAGCAACATACTCTATGGTGACTTATCGAGCGTTCACACACAGAAAGGTGGCAGCAGACCCAAAGACAGACCCAAAGAAGAAGAAATGCCATATGCTCATCCACCTCGACCGAGCCAATGAGTTTGCGGTAGGCCTTGCTAGATTTGTTAGGGAAGTCCATTCACTACCTAGAAACAACACTTGGAAAGAACGTCATGCCAAAGGGCGGCAACTTGGTTAGATGGGAGATGTCTTTTATGGTTGGGCTCATCGAATCACAACCAAATAAGAAAGAGTTCGTCGACGTGCTTTAGAATGTTGACATTGCAAGAAGAAGGGCTTGATTAGCCGGATACTCTCTTACGGAGAGTTTGATGTATTCATAGATGTCAGTCGTTCTCTATAATTCCTTGTGCTATGAGGATACCTGAACAAACTAAGATTCCCAATATTAAAGCGCCTTTGGCCAGGTTTTGGGAGTTTTTAGAGCATTTGTAGGATTAGGGATGGATTCAGATCGAATCGAAAAATTTTCTCTAGGGAAAATGGGAAAAAACTGATCTAGTGGCCTGACTTCCTCCGCGATCTATCTCAAGAGAGAATGCAGGCCCTAAGCAAAGGTATTCATTGCCTAAGGGCGATTCGAACACCGTCTTCTCATTGCACTTCCCCGCAAGGATGTCCTTCATAACCATGATGTCCACTTGATCGAAAGAAGGGGTGGATAAGGAAGAAGCAGCCATTGTAGATTGAAATAGGAAGACGAAGCTTTTTAGAAAAGGAAATCAAGATTAGGAAGAGAAATAAAGGCCTAAGAATGAGAAGTTTTGAAACGGTGCTTATATCGACCGAGTGAAAGCGTTTATTACGCCATCATTACAGTTTTGATAGGACTGATGAAAAATACACGTGTCAACACAGGGTTCTTCTGATGCTTCGTTTAAACACAATTGACGCTAACACGTTACGTGAAGATGGCCGAAGGAGGTTATCGCCCAAGCAACACGTGTGCACATTTAGTGCAACATTAATGAGGGGTCTTACATCACTATCACCTCTTTGTCAGAGGTACAACGACGTGGGGGGCAATGTTCATCCCCATTATGATTGTACCTCGCAACGACCAATTAAAAGGGAGGACATGTGATTTGTATGGATGCGCATGGCACGCTCAAAGATCTGCTGATATGTATAGAGATCTCTTGGTGAGTGGAGCCATGACATATCAGGCAGTGTCATGTATCACTGAAGCGACCGAGAGGAGAGTGGTCAAGTTCGATCGATCGCATGATAGGTGTTGCAAGAAGAAGAAAATGAAGTAGAACTTGGGAAGCATCTAGAAGTCAAGTAGTGGAGAGCGGTTATGATAACTGTCAGTACGTAGGAAGGATCCAGAACAAATGGATCAAAACTATAAATAGAAAAATAATTCAGCAAGAAAGAGGGTCTCACACCAAACCAAACAAACCAATTCAATTATCCTTTCAGTTATCGTTCAAATTATCCTGTCGATTTACATTCCTTAGTGTAATCATTTACTTTCCATGTTAAGAAAATTACATTTCTTAGCGTAATCTTTACTTTCTAAGCTTGCCGATTTATATTCCTTAGTGTAATCCATAGCATTAATCAAGTAGCAAGTAATCTTAGCTGTAATTTGAGTCTGCGCTCGCACGCTGGACTTAATTCATCCATCGGAGAGACATTCTTCAACTGCTCTATGCGACTGACTATAGAATTTTTTTCTCTTGTCATTTAATCTATATTAAAAAGTCATTTTGTACGAAAAGGCAAAGGAGTGACCCATCATCGGAGGACGAACCCCACCCTCTGACCATCGCCTATCCAATTTACACATTGAGTGAGTGGTTGAAAAAGCAACCGATCTCTCCAAATCTCGGTCATACACTATAGGTCTGCCTACGTCGACACTCGTGGTCATTGTTGTTCAGTTCAAATTAGATCCGCGATTCCATTTCTAGCACGCCCGACATACCTAAAGCAGGAAACAATGGTGAACAATAACATGCATAGTTCTAGAAGGGCAAGGGATCAAAAGTTACCTAACAAAACCCTGTATGACTTTTCAAACTTTTAACTGGAACCTTGTAGGCTGTGAAAACGGGAGCACACGGTCCACCACAGCCTTTCCAATAATCACTTTAAAATGCCATCTCCTTCCCGTGCCTGTGCTAGCTCTTCTGGACATCGTCCTGTGGAATTTCTGAAGGGTCTCGGAACCCATGGTAACCTCATTTGTAACCATAAAAAGTACATCCCGACGCTGTAGCCAACACCAGACGACTGTGTTATGGCGCCATGCCTACTTTGTAGTTGGTGCCAAACCCATCTATAGTTGGTGATGTACCACTCTGCAGTTGGCGCAAGACCACTACAGTGGGCATAATGTGACTTTTAGCAGTTGGTGTCTAAAGTTGGCGTCAGATCAATTTGCAATCGGTACCCTACCACTATGCAATTTGCTATTGGTGCCAGGCACTACACCTTTCCTATTGGCCCAACCAGGCTACGTTTAATGTGACCATCTAGCGGATAGTTCTACAGCTAACAGCTACAAGGAATTTATATGCTTTGTGAAAATAGCTATCTAATGTTTAGTAGATAATGACTATCTAGTGCTTAGGGCCCCTTTGGATACTACCAAATAAATTACCTTTTCTACTTACAGCAGTAGGTAAGTAACTTATTTGAGATAAATTTGGTTTATGATTAATTATAAGTCACTTTTTATTTAAATTTACTTCATCATTTCAGTTTAATAAGTATAAATCAGGATAAGCTACTCAAGGCATAAGTAACTTGTGATCCAAACGGCCCTTAGTGGCGAAATGGATGGTTCTACAGTCTATACTTTCAAACTCCAGCATCAACAACTAGAAGAGATGCTTAATGTCCAATAGACAGCACAGACAGCTAATATCCAATAACTAAATAAGTATCCTTGGTGCTTAATGGTTGCAGAGACGACACTGAATACTATGCTATCATGGCTTAAGATTCTACATGAACGCTCCCCAATGTGCACTATTACGGAGGAGTATTCATACTGTTCATTGCACACACTTCACTATCCTTACTTCACACTTTTACATTGTTTACTTGATCTTTCCTTTCAATCGAAGTTTTTTTCTTAATAAGATGTAATTAAGGACTCGTGACATGATATCTACTGAATGTAAATGTTTCCACACATTAATAGTACCTTCTCAAGGAGAGATTTATGTGTAAATTTAGTATATGGTGAATGATTAATTTTTAACCCTGATAAAAAAATAAAATCAAAAGTCCAAAATTTATAAACACACTCCTTTCAGTTCTTTTTTGAAATTTGATTACATGCTCATGCAAGAAAAATGAACCCAAATCCAATACAAAGCTTTGTACGCTAAACTAATGTAAAATGTGTTTCTAAACGTGTCTATGTTGAGTTTAGTGCGTCTACACTGCTTTTTGATGAACTTAAACAAACTGTACTTTGTACTTAGAAACACTTATATGTACTTAGGTGCACTTTGATGCACTTTTGTATGTTAATCATAACATACAAAGCTTTGTATTGGATCTGGCATCCAATAAAATTATACCATTTTCTTTTTTTTTCTTTTTTTTTTTAAAGCTTATGAAAACATTCCTACTTTTTTTTTTTTCTTTGCTAATTTTATCCATTATATTTCCTAGATCTATACAAATTACTTGAAATTTTAAACTACCGATTATATATGATAGAATTAATGCAGTGTTTTGTACCCTTTTTTATAAGGTATCAACAGGATTGCAAATTACTGGTCTCATGCTAATTATCAAGTTCCAAAAATTATAATATATCATATTGCGAATGTACAAGTATTTGTATTGCAATACCAGTTTATTTTGAAATTGCTTTGGTAGGGAACTCCATTAATGCAAGCCCACATATCGTTACACTACACGTAGTGTTTATGATCATTCCTAGGTCAATAATATCGCAAGGTATTTTATCCTTGGGAATGTATCAAAAAAATTCACATGCACTTTAGAAGGATATTTTCTCTCCGGGTGATACATTTATTCTCCATGTGCATTTTATTGGTGATTTAACACACGATCGTATTATGGTAATTTCTATTAGACAATTGTCCAATTTTCTTCTTCCTAAACTTGCAGTAACTACATAACATAATAGTTCACTTACAACCGGTTGTACACTAACTTAACTCACCACCAGTTTTTACAAGCACGTTGTCCTTGAAAATATACAATAATTACAAAGGAAAAGTTGGAAACAACAATTGAAGAACTTAATAGATGGGTCAAGCCATAACAACGGTTGTAGGTAATCGGTTATCTTTACAGAACAGGTAATGCATTGTACACATGGAACATATGTACGATGTTCGGAACCATGCACCCCGTCGGCTCTGCCATTGATAGGTTACTGGCCCAAAGAAAATACCTTGACTGCACAACCATAGCCATCTAGTAAATGAACATTTCACTGCTCATGAATGGTTGTTTATTTGTCTTTTTGTGTACATTTGTACCCCACTAATCAGGGGCTAGGAGAATCCAAATAGTAATATTTTTGTCTATGGTCGACTCATTATTGAAGGCGCTGACACATGCTCATCCACCGTAGTAACTAACTACAGAGTGTAGAGGTGCAACTGTAGACCGGAAGTAATTTGGAATAAACCAGCTTCAAAATCAGGCAATTGGGTCAGTGATGGATGGGCAAAAACCTCAAGTGCGTGAGAATAATGCGCACCCGCGCGGTAAAGTTTCAGGTAATCACGAACGAACAAGTACGGTCCTTCAACAACACAAAATAGGTTACGATGTGTTCCTTCAGCCACGCTCCAAAAAATTCACGGAGAAAATCACAGCCTTTCATTTAGAAATAAAAATTAAAATCAACTCAACTATCTTATAAAATTTTGAGATTATAGCGTGGAACAGACTAGGTGGGGCGTGTTGTATGACGATTGTGAAATGTTGCTACAGGTGATGTGATGTGTCTTAGACTTGCTGCTAGCCAAAATCCAACGGTAGGCTACACACTGTAGGACTGCGGTGACCAAGAGGTAAAAACGAATAGTTTAGGCTTAAATGAATTCACATACAGTATGTCATGCTCCCAAATTCAGATTCAGAGTGTGTACCCTTATGCCCAAATTATAGCACATGACTAGTGTGTACTTAATAAGTCAATAAGTCATTCAGCACTTGGGAAGCATATTTTTATAGTTGATCTAAGTTCTCGTTAGCATCCATCATCCATTTACATCAACCAACTTTCACTCACAGACATTCACCATCATACATTCCTAAAAATCAAAAATATTAAGTAAAGCATTATTGTACACCCATTTGGAATGGTTATTAAATCATCATTTGTAATCGATATCATGCAAGGTGCTCTATAGACACTCAAAATTTTAAATTCTAAGCATAAGCGAGAAAATCATAAGTAACACAAATCCATCTAATCATTCTATTGCTCCAATGCAGCGAGCTCATCTTCCTCTAGATGGAGTCACTACTCTTGTGGATTATCTATTGGCTCCACCTCATGTCTTA
Organism: Magnolia sinica; assembly: GCF_029962835.1. NCBI lineage: Eukaryota > Viridiplantae > Streptophyta > Magnoliopsida > Magnoliales > Magnoliaceae > Magnolia > Magnolia sinica. The sequence continues at coordinate 48,886,297 of NC_080573.1, read as the reverse complement.
GTCATTGAGTCATTGTTTCAGTTTCACTTCCATCTATATAGTTTTTCCATCAATACACCGTCAGTTGGCCATGCCCAGTGAGTGAACCTATCATGGTTTGTACACGATATAATTAAAATAGTACATAAAAGTACAACATATTGCTTAAGCATATAAACAGAAATATAATGCATGTCACGCCCCAAACTCGGAAACCGGGCTCACAAAATTTCCGATCGTCGAATCCGGTGCCGACAGCCTCCATAGTACCCCATTCTCGGCTCCTAGCGTCCATACGCCAAATTTTGATCCTGGAATCATACGATGAGGGTTTTTCAATGTACATTTAACTCGTAATAAGCATAACTACAAGTATACCTAAATCACAAAGGTAACATCATCATCACATATCCACTAATATAATATTTGAGTACAATGTTAAAAGGGAAATACATATGTCAAAAATCAAAGCTTCAAAAGTCAGCTACATGTTCTAAGCTCCACTTTGCTGCAACCTAACATTACCTGCACGCATCTATCATGCATAAGCTTATAGAAAGCTTAGAGGGTGTTGTAAGTGTATGCACAAGGCAAATGCCAAGTATTTAATACAATGTCAAAATCATACAATATCGAAAATACTGACAATATTATGAATCATACTAAATTAGAGTAAGCGAAAATACTGACAAGTCCATGAGTCAATCAATATAGCGGAAATATTGACAAGGTCAATCAATATCAGATTACGCAATACAAATCAGCTATGCAAATGAGAAGTTATAAAGAGCTAAATATTAGAAGCCGAGGATGCAATGCAGTATACAATTCCTGATGAGTTCACGAATAACGTCAGCCATACCTAGACCATATAAATGCAGAAACACAGTGACTTAAAATGCCATATGCCGCAGATGTAATGCAATATGCGGTGCAAATGGAGTAACTATGCTGGAGTGTGAATTTGGGGTGATAGTACATAGTATCACAGGCTATGGGGTTTATCACAATGGACTTCTATCCAAACTAGTCTCATACCTAATTTGGATAGTCAGACTCAATGTGGTAAACTCTTGATCTCAGATTAGTCGCACACCCCAACTAAAATCCTGGCCATTGCGAATGTACACGTAACAAACAGTTGCGCACCACGAGCCCGAGTGGATAGTGAATGAATGAATGAATGAGTATATAACTCCTGCTCAATAAATCCACATATCAGTACTGTTCATCTCTGAAATTGTCACCGAGGTCTAGTACACTCTACATGCAAATGCTGCCCACTGACGCGCGACCATGCAAGTGGAAGAGACCTCACTATCTTCCTGGCCAGTAGTCAGTCAATATCTACCTAGCACGTCGATAGCAGACCTATTCACTAGCTGGTCAAATTCAGCCTAGCTATGCCCCATACGCTCGGGCAGGTAAGGCCACACCCCCTCAGAACTGACCACGATAAGTGGGAGACGCAGCCTCCTATTATTCGGCAATCGGACGCTCATGTATCTACTCGGTCTCGACATTGGGGCGTCTCCTGGCCTCTGAGGTTCAGGGACTTTCACCCACGGACATTCAAAGTACCCAAATGCTCAAACTAAATATTTTCGGTGTCCCATCTAACCATCTACGACATGCCTGTGGAGGCTATGGCCCTAATGTCACTAGGGCATACAGTAATCACAACACGCAATGCAAAATGCATGAGTCATACAATCCAGTCATGCATCAGTCCTGCGCATACTGTGCGCCTGTGCGAGACAATCTCCGCCTATCAGGGAGTCTCATAACAACCTGCCCAATGACATATGCAATGGTCAACTATATCTCATAATAAACATGCAGATGATGCATATAGGCATGTACATGAGGCTATGCTGTCACATACTCATAAATCGGTATCAATAACCGGTATCGACAATCGACCTCGTTAATGTGGACATTTAACCAACATTGCCCCCAAGGAATGACCCACATAGAGCCTAATATATAGTGGACCCATGGCCTCACACAAGGGCCAAATATATAACACCATGGGCCTCACTCAAGGGTTTAATACACATCACGATGGGCCTTTCACATGGGCCTAACATACATCACAATGGCTCCATCGCCTGGCCCTCAAATACATCACAATGGACCTCATCACATAGGCCTCATATACATCTCATTGGACCTTAAACACGGGCTGAATACACATCACAATGGGCCTCAAATATGGGCTGCATATATATCACATTGGGCCTCAAATGCAGATTGAATGCACATCACAATGGGCCTCAAATACGGGCCGCATATACATCAATTTGGGCCTCAAACACGGGTCAAATGCACATCACAATGGGCCTTAAATACAGGCCACATAAATCACATTGGGCCTCAAACATGGGCCGATTGCACATCACAATGGACCTCAAATATGGATCGCATATAAATCACATTGGGTCTTGATAATCGGCCTCAATATTCAGCCTTAATAATTAGAATCAAAATCGGCCTGAAACATCAGCCTCGACAATCGGAATCGGAATCGGCCTCAACCATCGGCCTCGATAATCGAAATCGGCCTCGATAATCGGTCTCGACAATCGAAATCAGCCTCGATAATTGGCCTTGACAATCGAAATCAGAATCGGCCTCAACAATCAACCTAAGGGAAGGTCACAATGTGGACATTCAACCATCATTGCCCATCAATGTGGACATTTAACCAACATTGCTTCCAAGGAGTGGCCCACATAGAGCCAAACATATCGTGGGCCCATGGCCTCACACAATCGCCTAATATATATCACAATGGGCCGCATACAAGGGTTACATACACATCACTATGGGCCGCATCACATGGACCTCGAATACATCACAATGGGCCTCACTCATGGGCCTCATACACAACAAGTGGGCCCTGCTCATGGGCCTCATATGCATCAAATGGGCCACGCATATGGGCCTTAATACATATCACAATTGGCCTCATATACATCAAGTGGGCCGCATCAATGAGCCGCACCAATGGGCTGCAAATACAATATGTGGGCCGCACTACTTAGACCTCATATACATCAAATGGGCTGCGTGTCTAGGCCTTGAATACATCACAATGGGTCACGACCCATGGGTCTCCAACACATCATAATGGGTCACATCACACGGGTCGCACCAACGGGCCTCATATACATCCCATGGGCCCGAAAAATGATGGATGACAAGGATAAAAAAATGTTTATCATGGTTGGTGTTGATCTGCACCATCCAAACATTGGACAACACCATCCAAACATTGTCCAGCATCATCCAGACATGTGGACGGTGTGGATTTACACACATCTCAAGGTGGGCCCCACCCTCACACGTGCAACACATGTGGGGTGGGTCCATGCCTAAAAATGGACGGTAGCATGGTTGAAACACATTTATTATGGTGGTGTCCTTTGATTTGAATAGATGGACGGCTAGGATGAAACACTTACATCACACGTGGGCTCCACATGTGCGAATAAACCACATACATCATGGTGGCCCACAGCAATTGCTGATGTTACTACTGGTGGAAGATGCTCCAGCCAATCTACTTCACACAGTAGGTGGGTTCCCACGTGGGGCCCACCATAATATACATATAAGTATATATATCATACTATTATATATATATATATATATATATATATATATATATATATATATATATATATATATATATATATATATATATATATATATATATTATAATATAATCCAGCATCCAACGGATTGACGATCTGGATGAAACATAAGCCCATGGTTAGACCCATGGTCTGACGTAAATACAGCAGCTACGGGCTGGTATGCTGGCCCACATCGTTCAATAGATCGATGGTTATAAAATAAAATACATATGCCATGTGGGCCATTTGGACGGCAGGGATAAAACCCATATGTCTAAGGGGTCCCATTGCTTAGACGGTGCTGGATGTCAACATGTCAGGTGGGTTTTCCACTGTCCAGACAGTGGACGGTGTGGGATCAGCTACATCAGATCAGGGCCCCACCATCCTGGATGATTGGATGGTATGTACATCAAGATGGGCTCTACAACACAACGTCAAGGTGGGTAGCATGGCTAAGACATGTACATTAAGGTGGGTCACACCGTCAATGGACGGTGTGGATATCATAGACCCAGGGAACTTGCTGACGTCTTTTACAGCAGCAATATAGCTGGTGTGTGGCGTACACCAGCCAATCCTCTAGAAAGAGGTGGGTTCCACGTGGGGCTCACCATAATGCTTATTTTCCATCCAATCACTTCATAAGGTCATAAAGACTTGAATTAAGAGGAAAGAAAAAAATTTCATACAGATCCAAAACTTCTGTTACCCAAAAAAAAAGGGCTTTAATGGTAGACGTTCAATACCCTACTGCTAGGTGGTGTGGACCACCTGAATTCCCATGTACAACTGATTTTTGGGATATCCCCATAGTTAAAGGGGACCCATCAAATGCACGGTGTTGATGTTTAACTCACATCATGGTGGGACCTAAGGTGTGGCCCATTGACCCTATGCAAACCTAAGCAGCGGACGCTGACAGCAATAGCGTCTATTGTTGTATTTTTTTTTTTTTAATTCTGAAGGTTTTCATAGGTGGGGCCCAAATCAAGGGGATCTAGCCCATCGGCTAAATTCCTAGGTCGTGACGGGTTTAAGAAGCCCAATATTGGGTATGTTTTGATGCATAGAAAACATCGTAGAGGGCCTTAATAATTTTCACTATTAAAATAAAGTTTTAGATGGTGCAGCCTACCAGAGTTTTAGATTACCTTCATTTTTCGGCTCAACGCCTAAAATGAACTGGGAAGTAGGGTGGACGGTGAAGATATAACATACATCTAGGTGGGGTCCCGCTTCAGGCAAAATGGATGGATGGGTTGAATAACACATACCTCGTCAGGCCTACAAACCTGGTAACGTTAATACAACAGCAATATAGTTGTTGTAAAGACGCCAGCCAATCAGCTTTCACATGGTGGGTTCCACGTGTGTGGTCCGCGCATGGATGGCATGGATATGATACATACTTCATGGGTGGGGTCCATTCGGATGGGTTACATGGCTTCATCATCACCACAAGAAAAAAAAGAAGAAGAGAGGGAGAGAAAGAGAGAGAGAGACGAGATGGAGGGGAGGGACCCTGCTAGTATGGGCCCTCCCTTTATTACAATGCATACATCAAGTAGGTCCTATCGATTGTAGGCCCACAAATGATCAAATCCACACAAACAAAATAAAAGAAAACACCCACCTCTGATCTTCTTGGACTCCTTCAATCAACGTCACCTAGAGCTCTAAGGGATGCATTTCAACGGTGGAGATGGACTTTGGATGGTGGGCTTGGGTGTAGGAAGGTGGGCCACACCAAGCTTCTCCATGGAAGCCATGGATGTTGGATCTCTCCTTGGGTTACTTGGAATGAGAGAGAAATGAGAGAGAGAGGGGTGATGTAAGGAGGGAGAGATGGGTGTGTAAGAAGAGGGATCGGTTGGGTTTAATTTTGGGTGAGAGAGGGATGGGTGGAGAGAGAGAGTTGACTTTGGTTAAAGTGGTGTAAGAAAGGGATGGGTTGGATTGCTTGTACTTAATTGATGGATTGACGTGATGTTTGGTAGAGATTCTCTCAGAATTCACACACGCGACGTTTTTCCTCGAACTAAATGTTGCCTCGACACGCGAGACGCGGCGACGGCGTAGTCGTACTGGTACAAGACTCGGGTCGACCCGACTCATATCAACAGGATGCGACCTAAGATCACGTGTAGACACCAGTTACAGATCGCGGGTCGCCAGAATTCGACCGAGATGACCATGGAAGCCTACGAAACAATACGGTCTACGATACGGGTCTTACAATGCATCTAATGTAAATAATGCAAATGTTGTAAATGATGTTGATGATGCATTAAGCGGGTATAAATAGAAATCATCTACTTACTTGGGTTGGATATCGTCGACCCACATATGCACTTGGTAGGATTCTACCATTGGTAGGATGGGCAAGGCCCGCATCCCCCCATTAGCAGGCTTTTACATATAATGGGCATCTAATGGTAAAAAAGGGTTGTTCCTTAGGCAATTTGTACAAGAGCACTATTCAATGCAAGGAATGAATGTCTAGTGCATCAACATAGATATAAATCACCATGTAAATCTCTTCATATGAGAGGTATTTCCAATTTTCATGATTTTAAGAATATATCATCTCATCACAAATCAATTCATAATAAAATCAATCGGATCCGATGCATTTGATGGTCATATTGATCAGAATTTCTATAATGTCTTCCTCTTTTCTATCTAGAATCAATCCTTCAACCTCACCCACAACTGAAAGTCACGACGAGATGAGTCGATCCTCCAACCTCTTGCTTAACCAAGTATGTCTCTGCCAACATGCTAAGTGATTTGTTTTGTTTAAAATTTAGAAAATTAAAATTGTAACCTATTAGCTAAGGTAATTAGCTGTACCAAAATTTTAGGACATTGCATAGTGTACATCCATAGATTGACCTTTACTTTATAGGATTTGGGACTCTAGCTCTTAATGATGGTTTGAAAGGAAATAAAGAAATAAAATAAGAAATTAAGAAGAAGAACAATTAGGAGAGTGTATGAGAAGGGAGATGTAGCAACATAATAAATGTAAAGCAATGCAGATGAAAGCAGTAAAAGGAATGCTTGGATTGACTAAGGGTGCTAGAGATGTGAATGGAGAAAGAAGTAAATTCAACACTCCTATGATGGAGAACATGATTGGAACTCTTAGATCTTTGACTCTATCTTATGAGATCTAGATTATAAAATGAAGGGCCCTGTCAGAAATATAAGCTAAGAAGGAAGAACATTATCACTCCTATAAATAAGAGATGACTAAAGGTCTTAAATCAGAACCCTACTCCTACGACTCTGTGCCTGAAATCTATTTAGGGGATATGTGCATTCTCTTGCTAGGCTTATGGTGAGGGTTGTAATGCCCCAGTTTTTGGAACCCGAGTATATGGCTCGTTCTCCAAAAACCCGAGTGTTAGCCTATAAAATTCAGCTTATCATTAATCAGAGTTAGGAGTTAGCAACAAACATAGCTAGAGCAAGCCATGCATTGTATAAAAATATTTAAATTACCATAAATATCCAAATGTAGTGCCCATACAGGACTTATATAATTTCAAATAACAAAGTTGTTAAATAAAAATAGGAATATATTGCCTAATTTTAGAACTCAACATGGGCCGTAGGGACCCCGTCTAGCTCCTCAACTACCCGATTTGCTCTAGCGACCCAGTGAACGACATCGACTCGCTCTACACCTGCATCAACTGTTATGGTTTGATAGTGTCAATGGCTATCGTAATGAGGAGCACCCTCTAAGATTACGCACTCACATTCATAATCCAACATAAATCACAATGTATGAGAAGAGACATTAAACGACGCAACTCGAAATCATGATCCTATATTTAGAAATAAGCTAGTCAACATAATCTCAATATTAAGGAAATACAATAAAAATCACAATGAAAGGGGACGTGTCCAGATAGTCAAATAATTAATCTTACAAACTCCATAAAATGACTAGAAAATCAAGCTTTAAACCTCTACTTCACCCGAAAATTATATCGCACGTGAACACCGTAAGATGGCTAGGAAATCGTTAAGCGAACACCCGCTCCACCCGGAAATCATAATATGACTGAACATCGTAAAATGAAGAGAGAACAACATACAAACATCTACTTCACCTAGAAATCATATCGTATGTGAACACCACAAGATGGCTAGGAAATCGCTAAGCGAACACCCGTTCCACCTAGAAATCACAATACGACTAAACATTGCAAGATGAAGAGACAAGCAACATACAAACTTTAGACTACCTAAAAATCATATCATACGTGAACACCGCAAGATAGCTAGAAATCGCTAAGCGAATGCCCGCTCCACCCAAAAATCACAACAGAACAATGCAAGATGCCTAGAAAACCAACAAATAAAACTCTACTCCACCCGAAAATTATATCGTACGTGAACACCGCAAGATGAAGAGAGAATCACTGCCATAAAAGGGCACCAATGTTCCATCAAGGCCATAAAGGGCAAATAAACAATCCAAACCACGTAGGGCAAATATGAGGTCCAAGCCATGTAAGGCAAAATGTGATCTAAGCCATCTAAGATAGATGTGCGATCCAAGTTGCGTAAGTCAAATATGGATCGCAAGATGGTGAGTTCATGACAGGTTTCATTCATTACACCACTCAATCACAAACGGCAATCATATAGTTAATTAACAATATACGTATAAAGATAGCATGTTATCATCAATCATCTATGCTTGCTATAATTAAAGTGATATATTCATTATCTAACACAGGAATCAGGTGCGCAACATATTAACATGTTCACATAATGAGTTAAGTAACTCAATCAAGTGACTTAGGAGATTGTAAATGGGAAGGATTAAGGCATCATATATGATTAATGAATTCAAGTGGGAAGCTCAAAGGGTGAGTCTTCACCTTATGAATAAATCACCTACACTCGATCTAGTGTAGAGTCGTGGTGAGATTAGAAGTGGAATTGAAGAGGACGAACTCATATATTCAAATAAGAATATCAATGACAATAATTAAATTTCAGTTAGAATAACGATGGAAGTTTTTGGAGAGACACATACCCAAATGATTTGGTTCTAACTTGTCTTAGCCAATTTCCAAAATCCAATTAAGATGTTGGAAAGCTTCTAATTCATTCTCAATAGTAAATCTCGTCTTGCAAGCTTGATTCATGCTTGACTTAGTTTTAAACTGAGTCAACTCAGAAATCTCCTTCCTTCCTTCCTTCCTTCCTTCCTTCCTTCTTCTTTCCTTTCTTTTATTCTTTCTTTTACTCCATCACACTGACCTTTTGTTGGAATATCAAGCTAGACCTAGACCACGCCTAAGTCTGACTTGACCCAGTCAGACTCGGTTTTGAACGAGTTGACTCAGCAGCAACCTAGGAGTCAACCTCCCTCTTCCTTTTCTTTTCTTTTTTTCCCTTTCTTCTCTCTTCCTCTCCTTCTCTCCTCTTCCTTACTCCCTCTCTCTTTCTCCTCACCTCACCTTTCTTGCTGGAACCCTAGCTGGACCAGGCCTAACTCGACACGAACTCGCAACTACAACCTGACAGCGAGTTTACTTGACTCCCAACTCGCTCTCTCACTCTCTCTACCTCCTACAGAACATCCAACAACACTTTCACTCAAACAGAGTTTAGTTGGATGGCATTGGGGCAGCAAATCGGCTCGGGTCACTCCCACCCGATGTGACAGCCACCTGAGGAAGGCGTCAGCATTTCTCCTCCTTCTTCCATCTTCTACTTCTCTTTATTTATTTATTTATTGAAGTTCCATGAACACCTGGACTAGACATAGAGAGTTAGCAGGTCTATTACTCGGACAACAGCCCGCACGACCGCACTTGCACTCAACGAAAGTGTAGTGTTGCACCTCTATCTCTCCCTACTTTCTCATTCTTCTCCTCCCTCCTTTCTCCTTCTATCCTTGCTATTTCTAGAAGAGGTTGGGTTCAATGTGAGACCCAGCCCGAACTTAGTTACCAAATTAGCCCTGCTTAGTGCTGCAATGGTGGGCGAGGCTCCACTCCTCTCTACTCTTTCTTCTCTTTTCTTTTTCTTTCGTGTGGACAAGGGCTACCCTAAAGGAGCCTTTATAGGCCCTAGAAAATCCAAAAACATAGGCTACTAATCTTACGATTAGTCACGGTTTTGCGATTCTAACCAGAACAAGAGTTCGATCTGTCGCTGATTTATTCATGAACCTGGTTGCATGGGTGCAATCCTTAATTACGGATGTAATCCTAACATTATAATCCACTAAATGGTCATCTTAGATCAGCAAGTGGGCCACATTACAAGTGGGTGAGTTTTCCACATGAACAGAGAAGGTGACCCGAGCGTTCATGGTAGAATGTGATCGGACGGTTCATCTTTTGATCCATTCCTTTTGGACGGACCGAATTGGTCCTTAGGGAATTATGGGGCCCACAAAATGGACGACCATTAACATCTCTTAATCATTTGGCTTCAATAGCGGTGGCGGGTGGAAAACTTGAGCAATGGTTGAAGAAGCCCTGCTTTGAATGGCTGGGATTTGCTGAGGTGGAGGGCTTGGATCGCATGAAGAGGTTTCACGCGGATTGCCAATGTGTAAAGGCAAGAAAAATAGAAACTTTTTGTTCTTTGGAAAGAGATTGGTTGCACTCAGCCCGCTTGCGCCTGGGATTATGCATCTGTATGTGCAATACCACATGTGAAACTCTGGGGCTTTGGTCCGAATCTCCCGTTCTCTAAGATGGACGGTCTAGATCATCTAATCAATGGCCAGTGGTGGGCCATCTCGTGACAAAAACGGACGTTGTCCGCAAGCTGCTTGGGAGTGAGAGAAGAAGTTTTTTTTTTAAAAAAAAAAGAAGGAAAATTACTTCCTCTTTTGTAGTTGACCGGTCAACCGGGTTTGACCAGCACGTTCGGTCCAGTGCATAGCGAGTGTGCACTTGTTGTGCACATGCACCATGTGAAGTAGGGTCCACCATGAGGATTTCAACTAATCCACTCTGTTCATCTGTTTTGTCAACCCATATTAGGGCCCAGTCCAAAGAATGAGGCAAATCCATGGCTTAAGTGGGCCATACACGCCAAGTTCGTGTTTGATCAGTGGTTTGGGTAGCCCATGGTAACGTCAAGTGAAATCTGGCCCATCCATCAAATCCCATGGGTCTAAATATGACCGCTAACCAAAGATCAAGCTGATCCAAAAACTTAGGTGGGCCATACTTTAAAATCTTGAACTTTAATCGTGGGGTCTCGCTGATCTGATGGTCAGATCCTTCCAAATCTGTTCGCAAGCAGACCTGATGGTTTATAATCAGATTTAGGGTAGATTTAATAGCCATTTACATACTTAAATGGTCTTACACTTCGATTGCTCTCACGATTGTGAATCTCGTCACCTTTATCGCTCCAGAACTAGTTATCCACGGTCCCAAGAGTCAATTGAAATGTTTAGGTGAAATCTAATGGTCACTTGGATGATCAGAACCCCAGACAGATGATGAGAGGTCATAATCTAATGATCGACCTTATATCTAACCATTGATCCTCAATTTATTGAGATCTGATGACACAGATGTTCTAGATTCAATTTTCGCTAGTTTTAGATATCCCTGAGACTGTATAAGTGGAAGGCTAACCATATCTACCCATTCACATGTCCAAGTGGTTATCTTGAATAATTTAACAGTCGGATCGCTATCAAACGTGACTAAACCCAACCTTAAAGGGTCCTATGGATTGTTTAATTGAAATCCATTGGTTACATTTATGCGCAGATGTTCCAATTGTGTAATCTATTAGCTGACTCAATCAAATTACCTAGACTCAATGATCGGTGGATCTATTGATTTGGGTCCCGAAACTAGTGATGTATGCTTCGATATATTGGTTCACATTCTTCAAGTGGTCAGACTTAAACTGGATTGTGTGGTTTAGGTGTGGTTTGGTCATAGGTTGTTAAGAACATGATGAATGGTGCATCTTATGATATGTTGACAATGGATGGTTTTAATTTGTCCATCGAGGAGATTAAATCCCCAAAAGTAGGTCTATCTGGTGGTGTGATGGTCCATCTTGAAAGATGATGGATCGATGGCTTGATCTATGGGTGAAAATTACCCCCAACTACCGATTCATGCTAGGGCGAAGGTGAGAATTTAGACAAATTGAGTTTGCGTTTATTCTAAGCTAGGCCCTCATGGTAACACCCGAGTACCGAAAAGTAAGGGGTGTTACAATCTACCACCCTTAAAGAGAATTTTGTCCCTAAGATTCAGTACTTTTACCTTAAATGGGATGAGGTCAATGTATTTTTCCTCATTCACTACCTTCCCTGTGAAATATATTTCTATGCACAAGTGTTCAGGACTATCTACTATGACTTAGGTTATTTCAATCTACCCCCCTTAAAGAAGAATCTTGCCTGTGAGGTTCGATTATGCTCACCCCAATTTCCTTTAGTGTCGATTAGGATTAAAGGTTTACTCACATGACGTAAAGAAGAGTATTATTATGATTATCCTATATATATATATATATATATGAGTTTGAAATTCACAATGACCATTTCACATAATTTAGAATAAAAATAGTAGTTTATGCTCTCAATGTTTGGGTTAACACGAACAGACATCGGGCAGTGAGTTTATTAGTATCTTTCTTAATCCCAGTGAGTATCGATCTTATCCTTGATCTAGGCATTGAGATCATTATAATCATTAGGATTTAGAATTCACGTCAAACTGCGCATACTTTGCTTAAACATGGTTCTGTCGATTCACGTTCCTAACCATTTTAGTCTTTTGTGATAGGTTATGTAATTTCCTACTTCCCCAAAGAATAAGCCGAAATGATTCATTATGCTTCAACATTGCAATTTAGCTACCTAGGATGCTATCTTAAAATCTATAATTTAATTATTTCTAATTATTTTAATAATATTCCTATGCATTCTTAAAAAATTATAATCCTTACGAACTATCTTATAACTACTAAGGAAGATTTATAAAGATCATGTCTTGGTGGGCTTGTTCAGGGTTCGGTGTATTCAAGGCGTACATGCAATGAGTTCTTCGTTCTCAAGCTTAAGGTCGTGAGGCTTGAGCAAGATTCAAATAAGTCCTCTCATCTCTGTTTCTTGAAAAACCACCTTAAGATATGACCCAGTTTGCCATAATAGCTACAGAGTTTATCTTACTCGAAGAATAAATTGGGTGAGATGTGAATTTCATCGTTTTCTCAGGCATGAGAGATGCAGATGGCGCCAACCTAACTTTACTTGCTAAACCTTGAATAAGAGCACGTGTTTTGGCCATACGCTCGAAGTCCTTTTTTATCCACATGGCTTTGTCCATGATATCAGCGAAGTCAGCAAAATCGAAAGTGCACAATCTCGACTGAATTTCAGGTCGAAGACCTTCCCTAAACTTCTGCAGTTTATATTCCTCGTCCTCAATGGCCTTTGGTGTATATCATGACAATTCATCAAGGTGCGCTTCATATCAAGACACCGACATACTTCCTTGCTCCAACTTGAGAAACTTAGATATTTTCTCGTGATGATAGTACGGAGGAAAGTATTTTTTGTTGAACCTCTTCTTAAACTCAATCCAGGTACACTCATAATCAGATGAGACTCTTCTTAGCACGCTTTCCCACCATATATCAACCTTGCCTTCCAGGGCATAAGTGGTGAGAATAACCTTTTGGGCATCCAAACAACCTAGCGGTTTCATCATCTTGACCATTCTATTCAGCCAGTGTTTTGCTAGAGCTAGATTTGGTGCTCCTGAGAAGGACGATGGCCTCAGCCTTTGAAACCTTTCAAACAGATCTGCCCTACTAACTTCTTCAGTCTTCAAGGCCGATGCATGCATATTATGTTGGAGAGCTTTTAACAGTGTGGTGATTGAAGCCTGTTGTTGTTGTATGATGGTAGACAGTTGACTAATAATATCACCAGGCGGTTGAGATGGGATAGTTCCTGATGCTGACTCTCTTTCAGGACTACTTGGCCTAACTGGAGATACATGAGAGCTCTCAGGACCCTCTTCCCTAACAACCTTGTTTGTCAGTGAAGTTAACAAATGAGCAGTCTACGGTCTCGGGCGATGGGATTTTGGGGCCATAATCCTGTTTAAAGAAAGGATTCATCATGGTCATATCCTCATAAACTTTACAAGTCTTAAACTAAGATCGTAAGGTGGCTTATATGAATCATACAAATGGAGTATTGTTCAAATCGATGGGTGCTTGACAACTTCCTATCCTTTGCGATTAGGTGCAGCAAGACTCCAAAGATCCTAAGATGACCATCTAAGCATCCTTATACCCACGACTTCTAATCTTCGACCTACAACTAAGGTCCTACGATTATCTTAGGGTTGTATTTATGTCTTGAGATGGATTATAGGCGGTCTAAACTGGTGAGTTCTTGAATTTAATTAGACTTTTTACAACACCTAAATTTTGTTTCTAAGTTCAATGACTACCTTAGATATTTTCATGGGAGCTTAAAATTTTGGATTTCTATATTCACAAGATACCCTAATGCTAAGGGAATTAAACCTAGTTTTCAAGTCTCTAATTTCATCAATTCAACTTTTAAGCATTTGAATTTGTATAAGTCATATTTTTTTCCTAAGGCCTGGTTTATCTAGACTCGCTCTGATATCACTTTCTAACGCCCTGGTTTTCGGAACCCGAGTATATGACTTATTCTCCAAAAACTCGAGTGTTAGCCTCTAAAATTCAATGTAAATTTGAACCGCTTATCATTAATCAGAGTTAGCAGCAAACATAGCTAGAGCAAGCCACGCATTGTATAAAAACATTTAAATTACCATAAATATCCAAATGTAGCACCCATACAGGACTTGTACAATCCCAAATAACAAAGTTTGTTAAATAAAAATAGGAATCTATCGTCTAATTTTAGAACTCAACATGGGTCGCAAGGACCCTGTCTAGCTCCTCAGCTACCCAATTTGCTCTAGTGACCTAGTGAACGACATTGGTTCACTCTACACCTGCATCAACTGTTACTGTTTGATAACGTTAACGGCTATCACAGTGAGGAGCACTCTCTAAGATTACACACTCATCATTCATAATCCAACATAAATCATAATGTATGAGAAGAAACATTAAACGACACACTTCAAAATCATGATCATATATTCAAAAATAAGCTAGTCAACATAATTTCAACATTAAGGAAATGCAATAGAAATTGCAATGAAAGGGGATGTGTGCAGATAGTTAAATAATCAATCTTACAACTCCACAAAATGACTAAAAAAATCAAGCTTTAAACCTCTACTTCACCCAAAAATCATATCGCACGTGAAAACAGCAAGATGACCAGGAAATTACTAAGCGAACACCCGCTCCACCTGGAAATCACAATACAACTGAACACCGCAAGATGAAGCGAGAGCAACATACAAACGTCTACTTCACCTGAAAATCACAATACTGAAAGTGCCCTGGTTTGTCAATTAGCGTGAGGGTTGAGTCAGTGAGTCAAGTGAGCTCTATATGAAGATCGTTCAAGACATTCCCTCAATCGGATGTGTGTTCCGATCCCATCAAAGGTAAATTAAGCCTCACATCCTATGTCTATAAGTGCTATGTTGTAGATCTAACACCATGTATTGTCAAATTTTGTAGTGATAAACTTGGAGTGATTGACTTGTTTAATAGATGGAAAGTTCACCTTCATACAAAGATGAGTTTCAAGTCATCTACATCAACATAAAAATGCATGTTCAACTGCAAGAACAAGATCAAGTTCACGTACTAGACCGAGTGCAAGTGCTACTTCAAGTCCAAGTGCATTACAAGTTCAAGTTTCTAGTATACAAGTTCAAGTTTTTTCAAGCTTCAAGTACTTCAAGTATACTATCTACTGAAACGACTGAGGTTACAAGTTCAATGTTCACATTTAAGATATTTGTGACCCTAGAAAGTCCTTAGGCTTAGGTCATTCATATTGCATATTAAATTTGGGTCATAATACTTATTTTAGGCTTTGCTTCGACTAGTCCTAGTCATTATTCAATTAGTCCAGGCACTAGCTCGACCAATCCATGGTTTTTTTTTCGACCAGTCTAGAAATCAACTCAAAATTTTTGATATTTTTGGTAGGTCCTTGACCAGTCGAGCACCCTGCTCGACTGGTCATGAAGACTGGCTTGACGAGTCGAGCAGGGCTCGACTTAAACTCCAGCAAGCATTTTGAGCCCCACTCGACTAGTCGAGTACCATGCTTGACCAGTAAAGAAGGCCACTCGACCAATCGAGCGAACCAGTCGAGAGTCTATTTTATCCGATCACGCCAGAATTTTTGAAATTTAGTTGTTTTCAGAACCAGTCTAGGCAGACCTTAGACCAGTCGAGGGAACCAAATTTCAGCCTATAAATAGAGGACTTTTCTCAGCTTTTTTCATTCATTCTAAGCCAATTCAAGCCACCACTCTGAGAGATAAGTCCCCGTTATTGTGAAGCTATTGTATGGTAATTAAGATTCTTTAATATAGCTTTTTGGTTTTTAATTTCTTGATCTCTTGCTATTTAATCTTGATAAAAGGGAATTCTGTTTATTCCTTTTTGAGATCCAAGAAATTGAATCAAAGTAGCCGAAGGTTAAATTTAATTTAAAATTCACTTAGATCTAGAACCCTTTCATTTGTGAGATTGAACATTGAACATCTACGTCTTCAAAGAAGCGGTTCTACCGAGCTACATCGAAGAAGAATCTTGAGATAAGTATTGTTATTCAATTTATTTTTGGTTTGTGAGATAAGGTAGAAAATCTTCATTGTGGTTTTGACTGAGATAAGAAAGAAAATCTTAGCACGGGGTTTTTAATTGTGATAGCCCTTTGAAAACACAGTTGTAAAGGTTTTAAGGTGAACCTTTGAAAACCAATATCACGTGGGTTGTGGATATTGGGAGTGGAGTAGGTGTGGCTGTTTGAGAACAGTTGGTGTACACACCGAACCACTAAAATTCTTGGAGTTTGGATGATGATGATGATGTATGTGATGTGGTGAATGCTTGTATTTATTTTCATGTACTTGTGGTGAATGTTGGAATATCTAGATCTGTTTCATTTGCCTTTGTATTAGTTTGAGTTTTTTATCCTTACTAAGTTCAAGAAATCAAGTTGTCCTACTATAAACCTTAGTTTTTGGTATAAGGTTATCCTTTGAACAAAGTTTGTATCAACCTCTCAAGACTAGTGTATTTGAAGTTGTTATTTATTTCAGCTATCTATATTTATATTCCGCTTTTAATTTTTATTTGACATAGTCCTATTCACGCCCCCTGTCATGCCCCAAATCTGAAGATCAGACTCACAGGAATCCCGATCGCCGAATTCGGTGCCGACAGCCTCCGTAGTACCCCATTCTCGGTTCCCAGCGTCCATACGCCAAATTTCGATCCTGGGATCCTACAAGGAGGATTTTCCAATGTACATTTATCTCGTAAAAAGCATAACCATAAGTTTACCCAAATCATAAAGGCAACATCATCATCACGTATCCACTAATATAAGCATTTGAATACAATGCTGAAAGGGAAATACATATATAAAAAATTAGGGCTCCAGAAGTCCGTTGCACGCTCCAAGCTCAACGCTACTGCTGCAACCTAATGCCACCTGCACGCATTTATCGTGCATAAGCTTATAGAAAGCTTACAGGGTGGTGAAAGTGTGTGTACAAGGTAAGTGCCAAGTAAGTAATATTAGAGTAATCAGAGTAAGCGAAAAATACCAACAAGCCCTTAAATTATACAATATCAGAGAAATGCGAAAACATGCTGATAGGCCCATAAATACCATCAGCCTTATCTAAATGATGCAATGCAACAATATAATAAAAACAATATCATGTACTAAAGAAGCAAAGTAGATTAATTATGCAATGCAGAGATAGTAAGCCAAATATCAGATGCCGATAATGCAATGCAATATGCGATGCGAATGAAATGACTAAGCTGGAGTGAAGTCGGGATGATGTACATAATATCGCAGGCTATGGGGTCCATCACAAAGGGCTTCTATCCAAACCAGTCCCATACCTAAATTTGGATATCCAGACTCAATGTAGTAGACTCCTGATTTCAGGTTAGCCGCGCGCCCAACCGAAATCCTTGCCATAACGAAGGTACACAACAATTAGTTGTGCACCACTAGCTCGAGTAGATAGTGAATGAATGAATGAATGAGCATGCAACTCCTACTCAATAAATCCACATATCAGTACAGTTCCTCTCTCTGGGAAATCACCAGGGTCTATTATACTCCAAACCAGATTGCCGCCCCATCACGCACAACAAGATGAGTGAAAAATACCTCACTATCCACGTACCAATATTGGGCCCGACTCGTCGATAGCGGACCCATTCCTCGACCTGGTCAAACTCAGCCTAGCATTGCCCCCTCCTCTCGGTTAGGTAAGGCCGTAGCCCCTTCCAACCGACCACGACATAGTGGGAGATACGGCCTAATAGTATACGACCCTCATGCGCTCATGCATCCACTCGGTCTAAATGTTGGAGCAACCTCTAGAACTAAGAGGGTTCTGGAACTTTCACCCAAGGATATCTAAGCACCCCATGTAGAATAGATTTTCGGTGTCCCATCTATCCATCACAAATCCCGTAGGATGCGCCCATCACGGCAAACCGCTGATGCTCCTGGGCATATGGTGGTCTAGCTTCACACAAATAGTGGGAGATGCTATGAGTACAACCCAATCATGCATCAATCTGCATGCCACTCGCTCTCATGTTGGAGCAACCTCCAACCTAGAGTTAGGGAACTCCTAATGATACAACTCCGCCTTATGCATATGCAATGTCCATCCATCTCATAACGAAAACTGTAGAGCTAGATGCGTATGGGCATGTATTATGATGCTATGCTATCACATAACTCATAGATCGGTATCAATCAATCGCATCAACTATGCACTCACATGTGGGCACTCCATTTAGGGACCTATGACATGTCACCATAGGAATGGTCACATCACATCTCATAACATACTGAATGATGCGTCTCATGTGGCACTCACACCATAAGGTACTAATATACAACACAATCGGCCTTACCAATGTGGACATTTAATCAACATTGTCACGTATGGGCTATGTCACATGAGAGCTCAAACATAGATCAAATGGCTCCACTGCCTCACATAAAGGTTTAATACACATCACGATGGGCCTTTCACATGGGCTCAACATAGATCACAATGGCTCCATCGCCTGATCGTCAAATGCATCATAGTGGGCCTCATCACATAGGCCTCGACAATCAGAATCGGCCTATACAATCGGAATCGTCTTATACAATCGGTCTCGACAAATTGAAATCAGCCTCGATACTTAGCCTCAACAATCAGAATCGATCGATAATCGAAATCGGCAAATCGGTCATGTCAATCGGCAATCGGTCACGACAATCGAAATCGGTCGATAATCAGAATCGGCAAATCGGTCTCGTCAATCGGAATCGGCAATCAATCATGACAATCAAAATTGATCGATAATCAGAATCGACAAATCGGTCTCGTCAATCAGAATCAGCAATCGGTCATGACCATCGAAATCGACAAATCGGTCTCGTCAATCGGTCACGACAATTGAAATTGATCGATAATCAAAATTGACAAATCGGCCTCATCAATCAAAATTGGCAATTGGTCACGACAATCAGAATCGATCGATAGTCAGAATTGGTAAATCGATTACGTCGATCGGGATCGGCAATTGGTCAATCGAAATCGATCACGTCGATCGGGATCGGCAATCGGTCAATCGAAATCGATCGATAATCAGAATTAGCAAATCAGTCACGTCAATCGGCAATCGGTCATGACATTCGAAATCGATCGATAATCAGACTCGACAAATCGGTCACGATAATTAGAATCGGCAATCGGTCACGACAATTATAATTGATCGATAATCAGAATCGGCAAATCGGTCTTGTCAATTGGAATCGGCAATCGGTCACAACAATCGAAATTGATACTCAGCATCGATAATCTGCACTGATAATCAAGGTCGATAATCGGTGCCGACCTCGATAATCGATACCGATGATCAGTATATAAACAAAGCGGGATCCATAGATGATCAGTCGATCAACTATAGTATAAAGATCGGTACTCGACCATGGTTATATCAAATCTGATAGCATGGAGCCATCCTTCTACGGCGAATGGGGCCCACATATTTGGGTTAACCCATTAAGAGAATGATGAGAATGGGCCTAACAAGGCCTAAGGGAAGGTCATGATGAGGAGGTCTAACCATCATTATCCATCAATGTGGCCATTTAACCAAGATTGCTCCCAAGGAGTGGGCCCATAGCCTCACACAAGGACCTAATACACGTTACTACGGGCCTCGGTACATGGACCATAAATACATCACATCGGGCCTCACTTGTGGGCCACATATACATAACAGGTGGGCCCTACACGTGGGCTACAGATACATCACACGGGCCACAACCCATGGGCCTAATGCACATCATAATGGACCTCATTAAGTGGGCTATAGGAACATCACAATGACCACGCCATATGGGCTGAAAATACATCTCATTGGGCCTTACCAAATGGGTCAGGAATACATTACAATGGGCCTTGCCCATGGGCCTCACATATCACAATGGGCTGTATCACATGAGCTTCAAATACAATAAGTAGGCCGTATCAACGGGCCGCACCAATGGGCCTCATACACATCAAGTCGGCCACATCAATTGGTCTCATATACATCCAATTGGCCGCATTAATGGGTTGCACCAAATGGTCCCCAATTACACCACAAAGGCCTTGCCCATGGGCCATAAACACATCTCATTAAGGTGGGGTCCATGTCCAATGGACTGGACGGTGGATAGAACACCACGTCAAGGCGGGGTCCATATCCAATGGGCTGGAAGGTTAGGACATAACACATACCCATGATCAGGCCCACATAACTTGTTGACGTTGACAAAGCAACTGAATTGCCGGTGGGGTCCACATAGTTGGATGACATGTATAATAAATACATCACAGCTGGCCCCATAGATGGACGCTATGCAACACAACCATCATGGTGGAGTCCCACTGTCTGGACGGATAGTGAGGATAAAACACGCACTACAATGGGTCCCACCGTCCCATACAGTGGACAGTGCGAATTGCAACACGTGCAGGGCCCAGGAGGGATGATCTAGCTGAAACAAATGTATCATGCTGGACTCTATACAGCAGTGGGCGGTGGAGATATACATTGAGGTGGCCCACGTCCAAATGGACGGTTGGATGTAAGACATGTACATCAAAGGTGGGTCCCACCATCCAATAAACTGGACGGTGCGGATCAAACCCACAATCATGAAGGCCCACCCAGCACATGTCAGATGGACTGTGTGGCTACAGAGCACGGTGTGGCTCACAGCACACCGTCCAAATGGATGGTGTGGATACACAGCAAGGTGGGTCTCATATAACTTAGTGACGTCAATACGCCAGCTATTCTACTGGTGTGAACTACACCAACCAATCTGCTTTTCACCGTCCTTTCCCTGGACAGTGAGGGTACAAACACATCCATCATGGCAGGCCTCACACCTCACACGTGCCCACGTGCAGGGTGGGTCCCACCATCCAAGCAATGAACGGTGATGATTCAACGCATTCATCAAAGTAGGGGCCCCACCGTCCCATCTGGCAGGTGGGATGAAACAGATACATCTTGGTGATCCAGCACTGTCCCTTGCTGGATGGTGCCATGGACGGTGGATCTCAGCGTGTCACCAGGTGGTCCCACCGTCAGAATGAATGGGCGGCTGGGATGAGGCGCATGCACCAGGCCCACTGCAACTGCTGCATACAGCAGCCGTGTGGCTAGCTGCTGGTGCTTTCCAAAACAGGTGGGTCCCACATGGGGCCCACACGTACGGACGTACGTCCATATGCATGAATAGATATAGTATATATATATATATATATGTAATATAATATTACATGATATTATAATATAATATAATATTATATAATATATATATATACTACATATGTACATACATATTTATATCAGGTTAGTATCCAGCGTTGGCTGGATGATGCACTTCATCATGGTGGTCTCACGTAGTGGGTCATGGGATTTCGGTCAAGCAGATATTCGACTCTCCCTCTCATCTGGGCCAATGTAACCATCCGATCATGTAGGTCCCAACCGAGATCAAGGTGGCCCACTAGTTGGATGGCATGGGTCTAATACATACATCATGATGAGATTGCATCAGGGTGGACCAAACATACTAAAAGAAATAAAGAGAGAGAAATAGAGAAAAAGAGAGAGATCGGAGGGAGTAAGAGGGACCCCGCCACTATGGGCCCCTCTAGCTTACAATCACATACATCAAGATGGGTCCCACCATATGTGGGCCCTCAAATCATAAAAATAATGGTATAAAATCACCCACCTTTCCTTCTTCTTCCTCCCTAGTGCTCAAAGGCTCTTAAGAAGCTCCTTCAATGGTGGAGATGATGATCTAAGGGTTGGATGGTGAGGATTGAGGGGGGTAGGGAGTGGGCCACACCTAGCTCTCTCTTAGAAGGATTGGACGTTGGAGTTGCTTGGGGAATAAGAGAGAGAGAGAGAGAGAGAGAGAGAGAGATGAGAGAGAGAGGGTGATGTAAGAGGAGTGATGGGAGAGAGGGATGGTGAGTGATGGATGGGTGTACTTGGTTGTAAGGGAGAGTTGACTTTAGGTGAGAGAGGGATGGGTGTTGGTACTTGAGGATGGGATGTTGCACTTGACATGTAAGGTGATTGATGGGATTGATTGATGGGACATTCTCTAGGGATTTGCAATGCGCGGCATTTTCCTCGAACTGAACGCGGGCCTACATCTCTTGGCCTGGGTATCGCCTCAGCACATGAGGCGCGGCATCGGAACCGCAACGATGGCACGGTCGAATGATACAAGTTTTGAGTTGAGCCAACTCTAATATGCAGGAATCGGCTTAGAATCATGCGCAAACATCGGATACAGGTCGAGGGTCATCGAAATTTGACTGGGAGGTCCACGAAAGCCTACAGAAAGGTATGGTCTAGGATACGGGCCTTACACCCCCCCTCTCTAGGACTGAGAGTTTACCCTTTTCAATGTCCTAAAACACCTAGGTGAATAAACCCTTAAAAGTCTTAGAACAACAAAGGAGTAAAAAGTGAGAAAACTTGTTTTTAAACAGGAAAATTTTCTAAGTTTTCTACTTAGTTCGATGACATCGAGTTGGAGTCGATAACATCGAACACTCATGTTCGATGACATCGAACTGGAATTGATGACATCAAAATGAGACCTTTTATGTCTGGAAACCACAAAGTATTTTGGATAGAATATTCGATGAATTGAACATACTCTCAATGACATAGAACATTGTTATCGATAACACCGAGGATGTGTCGATGATATCGAAGGACTTAGAGCATTATCCAGCAAATCTTCTTGTAAAATATTCTGACATTGCTCAAAGAATCAAACGAGCTTCGATGTCATCGAAATTTAAATTTTGATGACATCGAGCAAGGTTTGATAACATCGAATTTGGACAAGTTCAAATCTCGATGACATTGAATCAAGTTCAATGACATTGATCATCTATCAGAAAGTTTCAGGAATATTTTACAGTTGAGTTCGTATCATCGAATCGATATTTGATGACATCGAAAGTATACGTTCGATGACATCGAATCAGGTTCGATGACATCGAACTCAGTCAGAAATTGACAGTTTTATTTTCGTTGGAGCTTTTTGCCTTTATGAGGAGAGGTTGTTCTTGGTTGCTGCATTTAGAAAAAGAGAGAGAGCTTTGAGAGAGTAATTGCATATCAAGCCCTTTTTCTCATGGGAGTTCATCCTTCAATCCACCTCATCATTGACATTCAATAGAGTGGATTGGTGAATGAACTTCCTCATTCAAGGATTATCTAACTACTATCTTAATGACAAACCATTGAGCTAGGGTCTCTCGAATGCATAAGAACTTGGAATCTCTCCGTCTCTCAAATGAGTAATACTCATTAGAGTAGATTCTAATATAACCTTGACCCAACCCATTGCCTTATATTGGAGCATCATCAATGTTGCGGATCAAGGAAGTTAAAGAATCTCTGTCAACAAGAGAGATCATCTTCATCAATGTGCAGAACGGGGCTCCTCTACTTATCTGTAAGTCATTAGAGTCCAGAGACCCTGTTCATCATTCCTTGTGTAGGATTGGGTCACAGGTACATCTCACCCCTTACAAGCCCTCATAGAAGGCCTTCGACGGGAGAGTATGTTTAGGTTCTTAGTGTAAGACCTTTGCTCTTGTATATGGCATAAACTCAGGTCCTTTGTGTAGGTCCTTGTCCTATGTGGCCTAAACTAGAGTTCTTGTGTGGATCCTTGGCCTGTGTGACCTAAATTAGGGTCTTTGTGTAAGTCCTTGACTTGTGTCATCTAAACTAGGGTCCTTGTGTGGATCCTTTGCTCTTGTGTAGGGCATAAAACTTAAGTTCCTTATGTGGATCCTTTGCTCTTGTGTAGGGCATAAAACCAAGGTGCTTTGTGTAGGACCTTTGCTCTTGTGTAGGGCATAAACGTTTGCCTTGTGTAGGCATATTTAGGTGCCTTATGTAGTTCTAGATTCGACCTTGTGTAAGTTGTAAAGGTTAGAGGTGAACCTGATTTGAAACCTCCATTAGTGAAATCTGGTACACTCAAGGGTTGAGTGCGTCCGCCGGGAGTGGCGTAGGCACATAGCCAAATCACTATAAACGACTATGTTTGGGATTGTTATTTGCGTATTCTTTTATTGTGTTTATATTGAATGTTAATTTAAAGCATGATAACAGGAATGTCTAGAACTGACAAGAATCACATCCCACACACTTTCACATAGTTCATCCATCATAGACTAATTGTTATATCTTGTTTAAATATTGAGTAGTCATATGATTGGATCCTCTACTTGGCTTGGAAGCCATTAGAGTTACAATGAGTATATCTTAAAATTGCACATTAAATCAAGATTAAGTTAATAGGATTTTAAATTGGCTTAAAATTCTATAAAGTCCTATTCACCCCCCTCTAGGACACTTTGACCTATTCCAACTTCTACTACTGCGACCCTTATCGCAATTTCGATTGGTATCAGAGCAGGTTTCTCTTAAGGGTTTAACTGCCTAGAAAGTGATCTTGACTGAAGTTGTGAAACTATGGGCAACAATGTGGGACTAGAGGTTGCAAAAGATAACACTACAAATACCCAAAATCAACTGTACATAGGAACTCTTAAACTACTAGGTAGTATCAAAAGTAGAATCAGTCAAAACAATTGCCTAGTGATTCATACTGCATTTAAGGCTATCAATAGTTCGAAGTGGTGTCTTAACAGTGGATGCTCCAGACACATGACTGGTGACCAAACTCACTTTTGTGAGTATTCAGAGTTTGATGGTGGGTCAGTCACATTTGGAGATGGGAGCTCCGCCAAAATAATTGGGCATGGAACAATAGTCAGCCCAGGCCTTCCCACAATAAAAAAATGTCCTTTGTGTAGAAGGGTTAAGACATAACCTTCTCAGTATCTCTCAAATTTGTGACAAAGAACACCTGGTCACTTTTTCAAAAGATGTGTGTCGAATCTTAGACTATACAGGAAAACCTATTATGAAAGGTCTACACATGAGTGACAACTGCTATGTTATTGAGAGTAGTAGGGAGACTGTATTATCCCCAAAATGTCATATGGCTATGAAGAGCGAGTCCAAACTTTGGCACCAAAGGCTGGGACATGTCCACTATCAAAACTTAGCCAAGCTAAGTTCAAGGAATTTGGTAAGAGGACTTCCCAAGATTAGAAAGGAAGAGAAGATTGTGTGTGGTGACTGTCTAAAGGGCAAATAGATAAAAGTTGGACATAAAAAGACAACCACCATAGCAACATCTAAACCATTGGATTTGCTAACATAGACTTAGTGGGCCCCACCAAAGTGGAAAGCCATGGTAGAAAAGGATATTTCTTGGTGGTAGTAGATGATTACTTCAGATTTACGTGGGTTCTGTTCCTTTGAGAAAAATCTGATGCTTTTGATGAATTTGTAGTTATAGCAAAATGACTCCAAAATGAGAAAGGATACTGCATAAATCGTATCAGGAGCGACCATGGTCGTGAGTTTGAAAATGATCGGTTTCAAAGATACTGTGATGAGAAGGGAATTTGACATGAATTCTCAGCCCCAAAAACTCCACATCAAAATGGAGTTGTTGAAAGAAAGAATTGAGTACTGCAGGAAATGGGCTCAGTTATGCTGAATGGAAAAGATATGGCCAAAAGCTTTTGGGTCGAAGTAGTCAATACTGCCTACTGTATAATAAATAGAGTATATCTGAGAGCAGGGTTAAACAAGACGCCATATGAGCTATGGTACTGAAAACAACCTAGTGTGAAATACTTATGTGTCTTTGGCAGTAAATGTTATATCTTGAAAGACAGAGAACATCTAGGAAAATTTGAATCTAAAAGTGACGACGACATTTTTCTAGGGTATGCCCTGAATAGTCGTGCTTATAGAGTATACAATCTAAGGACTCACCATTCAAGAATCTGTTAATGTGGTTGTTGATGACCAACCTCATAAAGAAGAAAGTCCTTTGAATGAATTAGAGGATGATGTGGATTCATGTATTCTAGGTAAATCAGATAACAAAATTCTCCTCTCTAATTAGCCTCAACTGTCGACTAACATACCCATCATTAAGGATCTTCCCCTCAATCAAATCATTGGAGATCTTAATGATGGTGTAAGAACTCAATGTCAGATAGCTCACCTCGAGTCAATCAGGATTCTCATGTCTATTGCACGTGCTTTAAATTTTAAACTATTTCAAATGGATGTCAAAAGTGCATTTCTCAACGGGGTTTTTGAGGAAGAAGTATATGTAGAACAACCTAAGGTATTTTCAGACCCCAAGTATCCTCAGCATGTCTATCGGTTAAGCAAAGCACTTTATGACCTCAAACAAGAACATTGTACTTGGTATGAATGTTTAACGCAATTTCTTTTGGACCATAAATTTTGTAGGGGTAGTGTCGATAAAACACTATTCATACAAAAAATAGTGAATTCATTGCTTATTGCTCAGATCTATGTGGATGATATAGTCTTTGGATCTACATGCGAAGTATTGCTCATAGTTTTTCCGAACTAATGAAATTTGAATTTGAAATTAGTATGGTCAGTGAATTGAATTTCTTTTTGGGGACTACAACTAAAATAAATGCACAATGGAACATTTATATGTCATTCCAAGTATGCAAAAGATTTAGTAAAGAGATTTGGACTTGAATCGGGCCGTACCTATCATACCCCCATGAGTACTACAGTCAAACTTTCCAAACATATAAATGGCAAAGTGTGGATCAACATCTGTACTGAAGTATGATAGGGAGCCTACTATATTTCACTGCTTGTCATCCAGATATATCGTTTAGCATGGGTGCATGTGCATGATATTAGGCAGATCCAAAGGAATCACACCTATCAACAGTCAAGAGAATCATTAAATATGTGGCTGAAACAACCACCTTTGGGTTATGGTACTGAAAAGGACGAGTTCTCAGTCCTAGAGGGGAGGGGGAGGGGGGGGGGGGTGAATAGGACTATGTCAAATAAAATTAAATGCAAAAGAAAATGCAAATAGCAGAAATAAAAAGTAACCTCAAATGCACTAGTCTTGAGAGGTTAATACAATCATTGTTCTAAGGACAACCTTACACCAAAACCAAGGTTTATGGTAGTACAACCTGATTTTTAGAACTTCGGTAAGTATCAAAAACTCAAACCGATACAGAGGCAAAAGAAATAAATTTGGCTATTACAACAATCACCACAAATGCATAAAATAGAAACCTCAAATGTACTCATAGGAGTATTAAAGTTTTTACCACTCTCAAATCCAAACTTCTTGACCAAGTTTACGGCATACTTAGTTTGAGAAATGAAAGTACCATCTTTAAGTTGTTTCACTTGTAGACTTAGGAAGTAATTCAGTTCTCCCACCATGCTCATTTCAAACTTAGATTTCATCAATTCTGCAAACTCAGTAGATGGGTTAAAACATGTAGAGCCATAGATAATATCATCAACATATATCTGTACTATAAGTATGTGTTCATTATTTTTCTTAACAAATAGTGTTTTATCAACACTCCCCATAGCGAAGTCATGACTTAGTAAAAACTTAGTCAGTTTCTTGTACCATGCCCTGGGAGCTTGTTTCAAACCATAAAGTGCCTTTTTGAGGCGATACATATGATCAGAGTGTTTAGGGTCTTCAAAACCCTTAAGTTGTTCAACATAAACCTCTTCATGTAAATCACCGTTCAAGAAAGCACTCTTGACATCCATTTGATAAATTTTAAACTTTTTAAAATATGCAATGGATATGAATAATCTGATGGATTCAAGACGAGCTACTAGGGCAAAGGTTTCATCATAATCGATTCCTTATATCCGAGTGTACCCTTGTAGAACCAGTCTTGCCTTGTTTCTTATTATATTCCCTAACTCATCAGATTTATTTTTAAAGATCCACTTGGTTCCAATGATATGTTTATCATATGGTCTTAGAACCAAATACCATACATCATTTCGAATGAATTGATTCAGTTCATCTTGTATGGAAATTATCCAGTATTCATCAGTAAGTGCTTCTTTTACATTGGCTGGTTCAATTTGGGAAGTAAAACACACATAATTACATTTGTTTTCTAATTATTTTTTAGTAGGCACAGTAGTGAGAGGGTTACCTAAAATTTGATTAGTAAGATGGTCTTTAACTAACCGAAGTTCAGTGTTGATTTGACTAGATGAGGAGTCGGGTTTTTCTATTATATTGACTTCATCATCTTCTGAACTGGTAGTTGGTGTATTCAGGTGATCATCAATAACCACATTTGTGGATTCCTGAATGACACCAGTTCTCTTGTTGAGAACTCGATACGCCTCACTATTTAGAGCATACCCTAGGAAGATCCCTTCGTCACTTTTAGTGTCGAACTTCGCTAAATTTTTGCGGTCATGCAAAATATAACACTTACTTCCAAAAACTCGAAAGTATTTGACTGCGGGCTTCTTGTTAAACCATAATTCATAAGCTGTTTTATCTTTTGATTTTTTGATATAAACTCGGTTTATTATATAACATGTAGTGTTAACAGCTTCAGCCCATAGATTTTTAGGTACTTCATGCTATTCAACGTAACATTAGCCATTTCTTGAAGCACACGGTTTTTCCTTTTAATAAACCCATTTTGTTAAGGTGTCTTAGGTGCAGAAAACTCATGCGATATTTCGTGATTGCTATAGAACTTCTGAAAATTGCTATTTTCATACTCCGATCCATGGTCACTTCAAATCTTAGAAATATTCGTTTCTTTTTCAGTTTGGATACGCTTAACTATCCTTTTCACTTCATCGAGAGTTTCAGACTTTTCTCTCATGAAAGCTACCCATGTAAATCTGGTAAAATCATCCACAATTACCATAAAGTATTTCTTTCCACCTCGACTCTCTGTTCTAGTTGGTCCTATAAGATCCACGTGGAGGAGTTCAAGGGGTTTAGATGTGGCAAGGAGTTCACTTTCTTGTGACTACTTGTTTGTTTCCCGATTTGACATTCACCACAAATTTTATCCATTTTCTTCAATTTGGGTAGACCTCTTATTAGATCGACCTTGCTCAGTCTATATAAATTCTGGTAGTTTACATGTCCAAGGCATTTGTGCCATAACTTGGTCTCATTGGTTTGGACCATGTAACAAGATAATTTAGATGAGCTAAAATTACTTACAATATAGCAATTCTCAGATGTTCTTCGACCATTCAATATAACACAACCTTTCTCATTTGAGATCTCGCATCCTTGATTAGTGAATTTAACACTATGCTTATTATCGCAGATTTGAGAAATACTCAAAAGATTGTTCTTAAGACCTTCTATGAATAAAACATTTTCAAAAGGCAGAAGATTGAAAAGTTGAACCGTACCGGCCAATTATTTTGTAGTTGCTTCCATCACCAAATGTGATTCAACCGTCAGTCATTTCTTTGAAGTTGGTGAACAAATCTTTGTCACCTGTCATGTGTCTAGAGGAACCACTATCTAGGTAC
The DNA here is from genome assembly GCF_029962835.1 of Magnolia sinica. Lineage (NCBI taxonomy): Eukaryota > Viridiplantae > Streptophyta > Magnoliopsida > Magnoliales > Magnoliaceae > Magnolia > Magnolia sinica. Next base: position 48,856,433 of record NC_080573.1, on the reverse strand, counting down.
CACTTTGATTGACTCGAAGCCTTAAATGCAGAGTGGGCTACCAGACATGTAACCTTAGGGACCCATTTCATTATCATTTTGGGTTTTGGAGCACTGTTGGTTTTCCTTCGCTTATTATTATTATTAACTCTCACATTCAAGTTAGATTTCAGAAGCTCCTTGAGTAAGTCCACAATCTTTTCAGCTAAAGGGTTATAATTTTTATTTTTAAAGCTGATATTATTAGTATCAACTTTGGGCACTTGAAAAGTTTTTGAATTTTTAAAGCTATTTTGATTTAAGCAATTTCCTTTTGAGTTAGAGGATTCTCCTTTAACAAACCTAGGAGATACACTCTCATTTTTCAGAGGCATGTTTTTATCATAGCCTAGACCCTATCTATCTCCACATTTTCTAAATGTGGTTAGTAACTTTTCAAGTTTAGGGTCTCCCTGGGCATACCTCCATGTATCCTTTGAACTCAAGAGGGACGAAACTTCAAATTTTAGTTTCTCATTCTCTGATCTTAATTTTTTAAGTTCAGATGTTTTGAAATTCAAGTCACATTTAGCCTTTTCAAAATAATCAGAAATATGCAACTTTTCTAAAACTAAGTTTTCAAAATCCTCTTTTAATTTTAGGAATTTTTCTTTTTAAAGTTTAAGCTTGATAACAATCTTACAACTCTCCCTGTATAGGGCATTATAGGCATCCTAAAGATCATCTTCATTTTCAAGGTCACTCAGATTTTCATATTCAGAAGTATCACAACTATCTGTGGAATTGACTCTAGCTAAAGTCATTGAGGCCTTGACTGCACTTGTAGATTCGAGTTCTGAATCATCCAACTCAGAAGAGGCTTCAGAGTAGGACGATTCATCCCATGTGGCTAACATGCATTTTCCCTTTGGCTTGTCCCTTTTTTGGACACTTACTTTCTAGATGCCCATATTCATGGCAATTGAAGCACTGACTGTCTTTTAGAGATTTTTAGTTTTTGGTTTTACCCTATTTCTTCTCAGAGGGTTTTTGAAAATCAACTCTCTTTTTACATTTAAAAATCTTATAAAACTTTTTAGCTAATAAGGCCATATCATCCTCTAAGTTTTCACAATCAGAATTATTACTTTCTTGAAAAATACATTTGGATGATTTAAGGGCTATAGACTTACCTTTTGGAGTTTTGAAATTCAACTCGTAGGTTTGAAGAGAACTAAGAAGTTCTTCCACCCTCATATTATCAGTGTCTCTCAGTTCCTGAATGGCTGTCACCTTGGAATTGAATCTCTCAGGAAGTGATCGTAGTATTTTTGCAAAAATTTGCTTTTTAGGATGCTATCTCCAAGATCGCACAATGAGTTGACTATATCATTCAGTTTCGTATCCATGAATGATTCATTTTCTTCCATATGTATTTCCTCGAACCTAGTGGTGAGGATCTGCACTTTTGACTTTTTTACAATAGTTGTACCCTCGTGTGTCATTTCTAGGATATCCCAGGCTTGTTTTGTAGTATCACAAGATATAATTCTTTTGAACTCATCTGGTGACAGTGCACAAGTGATTGCATTTAAAGCTTTAGCATTTGCACTGCTTTCATTTTTCTGAAGAGTAGTCCACATATAATACGATGTTTCTTTAAGGGACTTGGTTCCATTAGTGCCTAGAACTTCAGACGTAAGTGTGTTCCATCTAGTCACTGTGGCTTGCCACACGCTTTCATCAATGGACCTAAAAAAGATCCTCATCCTAGCTTTCCAATAAGCATAATTGGAGCCATCAAATGGTGGTGGCCTAGTGATAAAAAGTGTACCAAATTTTGACATATTGAGAGTTCGAGATCGCTTAGCTCAGGAAATAAATCCAATGGAATAAGCTATTAGGCTTTGATACCACTTGAAAAGGGCGAGCTCTAAGTCGTAGAGGGGGGGGGGGTAGGACTATGCCAAAGAAAAATAAAATGCAAATAGCATAAATAAATAGCAACCTCAAATGCACTAGTCTTGAGAGGTTGATACAAACATTGTTCTAAGGACAACCTTACACCAAAAACCAAGGTTTATGGTAGGACAACCTGATTTCTAGAACTTTGGTAAGTATCAAAAACTCAAACCGATATAGAGGTAAAAGAAATAAATATGGCTATTACAACAATCACCACAAATGCATTAAACAGATACAAGCATTCACACACATAAACCAGATACAACATCCACCACAACACCAAGAATTATAGTGGTTCGATGTGTACACCAACTATTCGCAAACAGCTACACCTACTCCACTCCAAATATCCACAACCCACGTGATATTGGCTTTCAGTAAGAAAGAAGGTTTTCCAAGGTTCACCTTAAAACCTTTACAGATGTGTTTTTCAATTGGGCTTACACAATTAAAAACCCCAGGATGAGATTTTCCTGGCTGATCTTAGTCGAAACCACAAATGGAGATTTTTTTGACTGAATCTCTCAAACCAATTATAGAAAACTAAAAACAATACTTATCTGAAGAATATTCTTCGATGTAACCGATAGAACTACTTCTTTGTAGATGTAGATGTTTAATGTTCAATCTCACAAATGAAAGGGTTCTAAGTCTAGATGTATTTTAAATTAAATCTAACCTTTGGCTACTTGGATTCAATTTCTTGGATCTAAAAAAGGATTAAAGCAAAATCCCCTTTATATCTAGTAGAATGGAATAACAAGATATCAAGAAATTAAGAAACTGAAAAGCTATATAAAATAATTTTAAATACCTTGCAATAGCTTCACGATTGTGAGGACTAATCTCTCAGAGTGGTGGCTTGAATTGGCTTGGAATTGATGACAAAATCTGAGAAATGCCCTTCATTTATAGGCTGTAATTCAGTTCCCACGACTGGTCTAAGGTCCTATTCGACTGGTCCTAGTAGAACAAATTTTCAATTTTTTAAAGATGATTGGATAAAATAGACTCTCGACTGGTCGAGCATAGCACTCGACTGGTCGAGTGGGTAAAAATCTCCTTGTTGGAGTTCGAGTTGAGCCCTGCTCGACTGGTTGAAGACCTACTAGACATAGCTGAAATTTTGAGTTAAACTCTAGATTGGTTGAGAAAAACCCTGGACTGGTTGAGTCAGTGCCTGAACTAGTCAAACAATGATTAGGACTAGTCGAAGCAAAGCCTAAAATAAATACTATGACCTGATATAAATATGCAACATTAATGACCTAAGCCTAAGGTCTTTCTAGGGTCACGTATACCTTAAATGTGAGCATAGAACTTGTAACATTGGTCGCTTTGGTAGATAGTTAACTTTGAAGAATATGAAGCTTGACCTCGTATACTTGAGCTTGAGCTTGTGTACTTGAGACTTGAGTACTTAGGCATTTGGACTCGAAGTCACACTTGTACTAGGTGAATTTGAACTTGTTCTAGTAGTTGAACATGCACACTAACTTGAATTTGTCATAGATCTTGATGTTGATGTAGATTACTTGAAACGCATCTTCGAATGAAGGTGAACTTTGCATCTATGAAAACAAATCAATCACTCCAAAGTGGTTTGGTACTACAAAAGTTGACAATACAGGGTGCTAGATCTATAACATAGCACTCATAAGTACCCATTTGAAACATCTACCATCATTGCCGGATACTCTGATGCCGACTGGGCTGGAAATATAGATGATTGCAAATCAACCAGTGGCGGCTATTTTTATATCAGAAATTGTTTGGTATCTTAGTAGAATAAGAAACAAAACTCGATATCCCTATCCACTGCCAAGGCCGAATACATCGCAACAAGTAGTTGTTGTGCACAACTTCTCTGGATGAAACAAATGTTGCTAGATTACGGGATAAAGTAATCCACGAAGGCTCTTTTTTGTGATAATACAAGTGCTATCAATATTTCAAAAAATCCAGTTCAACATTTAAGGACTAAGCACATTGACATCTGACACCATTTTATTCAAGAGCTTGTTGAAGACAAAATCATTGTACTGGATTATGTGTCTACAGAAAGACAACTTGTCGATATCCTTACAAAACCTCTTGATGCGAATAGATTTGGTGATCTCCAAAAATCCATCGGATTATGTGAAATTTGATAAAATGCACAGTTAAAGTGAGGCAAATAGGCACATCTGAGGACTAAGGTCCTCCTTTTTGAAAAAGGGGAACATAGAAGTTGCCCTGGTCTTGGTCAAATGTACATATGCAAAATAGGCATATTTTCATGTACTAACCGATGTCCACTTGATATGTCAAAGAAGATCAAAATTCAATTTTCTTTTTTGAAAATTTGACATATTCGATGACATCGAGTTAACATCGATGTTATCGAAGTCGTCTAGAATGTGAACAGTCCCTATGGAAAACGAAACGTTCAGACACACGCTTTGATGACATCGAAACCACTCGATGTCATCGAAGAATCTTAGGAATATGAAACACTGTATCCAGGGAATGTTTGTTGGTTCTTACCAGCGGTCATCGAAACAAACTTCAAGGCCATTATGAGTCTGTATTCGATGACATCAAATCAGATTTGATGTCATCGATGATCTCTGTTATAAAAAGACAGCGAGAGCGCGAAAATCAATAACTGTTTCTTCCATCTTCTCTGGATTCTGTCTTCCTTCAATTCCTCTATCTTAAGGATACTTTTCATCTAAGGAAGGAAGCATGGTGAAGGGTAAAGGTAAGGAACTAGCTTGTGTTAAAACTTTTAAATCTAAGAAATCCAGAGGTGACAAACCGGTGGCATGTGCCTTTCCTCCCAAACACCCAGATTGGGAGCAAGTCATAATAGCTGATCGTGTTGTCCTCAACAGTGTTGTTGAACCATATAGGGTGGACCTCATGTTGGAGACAATCGGATGGAAAAATATACTCAATCTTGGTGGTTCATACCAAATGATTTGATTCACCAGTTCTTCAATTGTTGTCACACCATCCGTGAAGATCCACTGTGTATTAGCGTGGAGGTTATCCATTAAACCAAACTCATCACTCTAGTGTTGCTTGGACGTCTCCTGGGTGTGGGGGTTACACGGATACCAGTCACTGAGTAACATCTAAATGCTCTAGGAGTACAGGGGGAAGTGACACACGCACTGTGCAAAGGGGCCACTATTACTCAGAATGAAGGGAATGTACTTCTTGTTAGATGTCTTGAGACCACATTCAAGATTATCAATGATATTTTTAGTACAAGCGTGTATCCCTGTGATGCAACGGGAAAGGATCTCTCTCCTTTCATGCTGAATGTCTTATACGACATCTACTAAGAAGTCCCCGTGTGCTTGCTAACCCTAATCCTAGGGCAGCTAACTCGTATAGTCAAAGGGGAGAACCTTGATACACTCCCATTCCCGTCTCTCATATGCAAGCTAGCACGCTTTATGGGATTGCTACCCACGTCTGATACAATGTAACTAGAGGAATGGTTCAATGATGATACACTTCAACACTTGTACTTGACCACCTCCTATCAACCGGACAGTCCCTCTGCTCCGACTCGTGGCGCAGAGGACAGTTAATGCCCAAATCCGCCGACGCCATAGGGCTCTAATCGTATGTCACTCAACAGTCCAGAGTCAGTCAGTAATCACCGGCGTTCCCATCAGCATGAGCTTGGCCAACATTTGCTGAATGGCCAAGCTGACATTGACGAACGTCTTCGAAACTATGAGATGCACCTAACCGGGATCGAGGGGAATATCGCTGCATTGCAGCAAACTACATAGCATGTTATTGACTTGCTAACAAATGGTGAGACTCGAGCACCGTAGTTGGTGTGTTTTCATTAGGTTGGTCCATCTGTGGAGACATTTTTGTTGGAGCCCACGGATGGGAAGAATGGCTAAATTTTTTTTTGGAAGAATATGCCCATGGATGGGCTCGATGATTTATTTTTGGATAATTTAAATAGGTAATCACTGCCAAGCTTGGGCAGTGAGGTTGATTGCTCTTCTTTACTAATGATGATCTTTCTGAGCTTAAATGCATATCTATTTATAATATCTTCTATGAAAGGTTAATTGCCCTATTTTTTTGATATGCTTACATGTTTTTAAATGAGGGATCACAGCCCTCCTATTATCTTATGTCTCTTTGTTTCTTCAATTTCAACTTCAGTCAATCGATCTGCTATAAGTATATACTAGCATTTGCCAATGACTGACAAAAAGGGGAAGAACAAATCCCACCATGAGAACACCTTGTTGTATGTGTTTATGTGCATGGTGGTACAGGTGATAAGGGGAGCAATTGCAAGATAGGGGGAGTAGCTACATGAAGAATGTGTGTATGAACTCAATAGATTATTTGTAAAATTGTGTAAAGTTCAAGTACACATAATTTAGGATGTTGTTCTAGGTACTGTTCTAGGTGTTTTGTCACGTAATTGACAAAGGGGGAGATTGAAAATGCCTTGATTTGTCAATTAGCATGAGGGTTGAGTCATTGAGTTGGGTGAGCGTCATATGAAGATCGTTCAAGAGATTGCCTTAACCGGATCTGTGTTCTGAATCGGTCAAAGGTAAATTAAGCCTCGCATCCCATGTCCCAAAACACCTAGGTGAATAAACCCTTAAAAGCCTTAGAACAACAAAGGAGTAAAAAGTGAGAAAACCAGTTTTTAAACAAGAAAAAATTCTAAGTTTTCTACTTAGTTCAATGACATCGAACAATCATGGGATGACATTGAGGAAGTTTCGATGACATCGAAAAGGACAAAGAAGTATCCAGCAAGCTTTCAAGGAATATCTTCTGAAAAGATCGATGAATTGAACTAGGATTCAACATCCAATCAGGTTTGATGACATCGTAGTTAGCATTTAATTTGTCCAGCAAGCTCTTGTATTGATAATGTCGAGGAATCGAATTGTGATTCGATGACATCGAATCAAGTTCGATGACATCGATCATCTATCAAAAAGTTCCATGAATGTTTTATAGTTGAGTTCGTATCATCGAACTGATATTCGATGGCATCGAAAGTATATGTTCGATGACATCAAACTCTGTCAGAAATCAACAGTTTTATTTCCATTGGAGCTTTTTGCCTTTATAAGGAGAGCTTGTTCTTGGTTGCTGCATTGAGAAAAAGAGAGAGAGCTTTGAGAGAGTAATTGCATATCACCTACCCTAAGCCCTTTTTCTCAAGTGAGTTCATCCTTCAATCCACCCTCATAATTGACATTCAATAGAGTGGATTGGTAAATGAACTTCCTCATTCAATGATCATCCAACTACTATCTTAATGCCAAATCATTGAGCTGGGATCTCTTGAATGCATAAGAACTTGTCTCCATCTCCCAAATGAGTAGTATTCATTAGAGTAGATTCACATAACCTTAACCCAACCCATTGCCTTATATTGGAGCATCATCAGTGTTGCGGATCAAGGAAACTGAAGAATCTCCATCATCAAGGGAGATCATTGTGAGACCTGACCCGAGTTCGCATGTGTGCATTTGTGTGTGTGAGTATGCATCTCATGTATTTTGGTCCCGCGGTCCTACCGGTCAAATTTCAACGACCCGCGACCTTCGGATAGTGATTGCGGTCACCCTCGAGTTTGGTCATGTAGACCCAACTCGGATTGACCCAAGACCTATGCCATTCCGACCGCATCGTCGCCGCGATTCCAGTGCCGCGTCTCATGCGTAAATCCGGCATGTCCATCAAAAGTTATGGGCCGTGCATTATTTGGACTGTTGATTGCATTTTTGGTGGGACCCACCTGATTACACATTTCCCCATGTGCACTATTCCCAATGTAAGCCACCTTTAGCCTAGCAATGATGGCTTCTTTTCTCAAGAAAACCATGATGAGATTAGCTTCTCTAGGCAATGATGAGCCACCTTATCCCATGAGCAATGATTATTTCTCTTTTCAAAAATTCATCTTTTTCTAAGAAAGCAATCATTTCAACCTTAGAAACTCTCTCATCTCCCTCTCTCTTTCTTCATTTCTCTCTTCTCCTCTTTGCAAATGTCCTCCATTGCTGAATTTTTCCAGCCCTCTATCCTCTTCTTCTCCCCTAGATCTAACCATCAAAGATCCATCATCACCATTGAACCTCCTTCCTTGTAGCTTAAGGAGCATGGTGGTTGAAGAATCTTGAAGATCCAACAAGTGGGTGAGCATGTAGGATAGATTGCATGATTCTTATTGTCATAGATCTTTTGTTGCTTCATATGGAGAGTGTAGGACTCACCACATCAATGGTGAAGGTCCACCACTCCTTGGATAAGGTCTTTTTAGCCATCACTTGCATGCATGTGATCTTGATGGGGCCATTCTCCATGGACCCCATCTTGATGAGATTTCCTTTATTCCTCTCTTCTCCACTTTCTATGGTTTGGATGTAATGATTATGTGGCCCACCTGATGTGCCATGCAACCAGAATTTTTAAATTTTGGGACATCCAGGCCCAAGTTGTTGGACACCCAGGCCCAACTGTGCTGCCTAGTTTTTGCTGCTTGATTTGGAAAGCCATTGGGCCTGATTTTATGGATTTTCTTGGGGAGGTGCTGGGCCTAGGAGTTGTGTGACACATCAGGGTGGAACTCACCTTATGGAATCTATGATTTATTTCCCATTTATTAAATTTTGGGGCTGATCTAGACAGCAACATGTTGCTGTCCAGATTGCTGGAAATTTTTTATGCTGTAATGTATGTGTTGTAGGCCTTGTTTGTGGTCTCATTTTTCCTGATTTCTTAGACTTCTCTTTGAGGTATGGACCCCACCTAAAAGTATGCTAAACCTCAGCTTCAAATGTCCCTATTTGATCACCCAAAAGGGTGGGCCAAGGAGGGTGGACGGTCCAGATTTTTCTGGACTGTCCAGCTACACTGTTTGCTGGAAACTCATAAATATCAGCCTGATTTTGAAATGCTGGGCCACCTTTGTGGACCCCACCTTAATGTATACTTGTATAGGAAGGTTGACCTTGTATTTTTCCAAACTTACATAGACCTGGGCCCACTCAAATGGGGTGCTAAAGTCAGGGACAGCAGCATTGCTGCAGCAGGAAAATAAAAATCTGGACCTTGCTGTCCATAAATTGCATGAGTTAAATAAAATATTTTTACTATCCCAAAAATCCTAAATTTTTGTAGGGAGGTGTCCCACCCATAGTAGGACCTATCCACAAAATTTCAGGGCCAAGGAATCCTATTTGGGCATCCAAAAGGGTGGGCCAACATACTGGACTGCCAGAAATTTCTGTTGTGCAGTCCAGCAGCATAGTCCCATAAAAATAATATTAAAAAAAATAATTTCTAAGAAGGTGGGCCATATTTCTGGATGCCAACTTGTTTTAGGCTTGATGAGGGACCTTGGGTCCAAATTTCAGGAATTTTGGAGGCCCAGAACCCACCCATTGGATGGCCCAAATTCAGGACAGTTATATTCCAGCAATATTTCACCCTGGATAGGTTGTATTCTTTAAATTAATTTAAATACTTCTGAGTATCCTAAAATCATGAAAATTTACAGAGAGGTGGTCCACCCATGGTGGGACTCACCTACAAATTTTTGGTGCCAATGGAGCCCTGTGTACACCGTGACAAGTGCTGGAATGGCTCACCACGTCCAGGTGTCCCGATTCACCAGATTTTCTTAATGGTCTGATTTATTTAAATTAATTAAAATACTTCTGATCGTCCAAAAATTACAAAATTTTGAGAATTCGTGGTCCACCTATGGGAGAACCATCTTGTAAAATTTCATGGCCATCGGGCCCCTGTACTGATCGTGGTGTGGCTGCAAACTTGGGTCAGTTTTGGGCCAGATACTCAGGCCCGTAGGACTACCCATCACGGGACGCCCCTACCTTGGGCTGTTGCTGGGCCTGTATTCCAGCGGCATGGCCCACTTCTAATGTGTGTTGTGTATTCCCCTCTCATCTGGTGGGACCCACTGTGATATGTGTGGGTCACCATGGGCCAGTAACCCATCTGAATTAAATAAATTTCTGGATTCCAGCAGGCCCAGGAAGTGGGTGGGCTGGAATTCCAACAAGGGGCCCAAATTTGCTCCATAGTGGATTGTTTTGGAGTTGTTGTGGCCCACCAGATTTAAGGGAGTATTGCACACACTCCTTGCCTTATTTCCTTAGATATTTTTGGCCGTAATTAGTGGCTCTTAAGGCTCACCTTTGTGGTGATGTTGGGGTTTAGCCTTAACCAGATTTTTGGTAGTTTGTAGGCCCAATGGGCTGGAAACCTATTTCTTGAGCCCAAGATCGTGTAGGGCCTGACCTTATTGTTTCACGGGCCCAACGAGCCGTCTACAGGCTGACCGTGTGTATTTATTAGCCGTGATGCCCTCATGAAATGCTTAATTATGGGCTAACTTGCGGGGCCCACATAAATGTATAGTGTGGAGGGCCTTGCTAAGTCTTTGGGCTGATGTGGCAAGGCCCACACTGTCAGTATAGGCCTTGCCTATGTGTATTCTTGGGTTTATGGGCTGCCCTCAAGCCCACCATAATGTATGAATTGGATGACTTTTGTTTTGGGCTATTTCTTTAGGGCCCATTATGTGATATAGTATATGCATGTTTGTGTTAGCAAGTAGGCCTCGTGGACTCAGTTCTTTTGGATAGGCCCACTGATCTTGAGCCTATACTCTCCTATCTATTGTGAGGGGCTTAGGGGCAATGATACACAAGAAGTCGGGCCCTTGGCTGCCCATTAAACTGACCCTGTACTTAGGCCAAAAGTGAGGCCCAACTCACTTGTGTTAAATGTGAAACTTGCCCATGTAAATGAATTACTGGGCTGCCCATGAAGCCCACCACAATATGTGGAATTATGACCTTTGTGGTTGGGCCCAAACCTTACTTAAGGGCCCACTATATGGCTTATGATTTGGGCTTGGTGTATGGCCTACTAGTCCACACATTGCTTAGGCCTTAGATCTTTAATTATATGGGTAGTGGTGAGCTACCTCTTGGAAACCAGTTGAGGTTGGATGTCCTCCTGGGTGATCCTAAGGTAAGCTCATAGGTTTCTCTATGGGTGGTTAAAGGCCCACCATAGACCTTAGGCTATTTATTTAAGGCTCAATATGCATGTATGTAGAACCTACCTTAATGCATGTTTGGTCCAGGCCGTCCAAGCCTTGGATCGCCCGATTGTGGAAGCACTCTCTGCCTTGGGTTGCTGCTGGACTCACAATCCAGTAGTAGGCCTACTTGATCTTTTCATGATATATACACACTCTCCATCTGGTGCGGTTCCCCAGTGAGTATAGTTGGCCTTCATGAGATTATTTCCACATACTCAACTAATTTCTGGACCTTAGCAGGCCCAGGAAGTCAAACGGGCCAAAAAGTTTATCAAAGGGCCTTCAATGTACAATTTTATGGTTACAACTTTATTTGGCTGTGGGGCTCACCATATTGAGAACTTGTGTACGTGTTACATGCTTATGCTTTCTTATAATCCTTGGGCTTAATCAGTGCATTCTTTGGGTCACTTTTAGTGATCTTATGAGGACCCCATCTTAAGATCAGAATTTTGGGACATCTAGTGAGCCCAGATTGGGCAGGGACATCCCAGCTTGGCCCAACCATACATTGGGCCGACTTCCACCATTTTGATGGACTTGTGGGCTGAGGTAAGGATAGTATTGGGCCCTCGGTTGCCTACTTAAATTACTAATTATTGGGCTGATGTAGTGGGGCCCATTTCATCCAAACTTAAACCTATTTTTGGGCCGTATATTGTGTACGCGGGCTGCCCACCAAGTCCAACTTAATGCATGGATTCTATGGCCATTGGGAATTGGGCCTTGGGCCTTAATTCCCCTCTTAGAGCCATGTTGTTAAAAGTGGTATTATATCTTTTTATTGCCTATTATGAGGAATATATGTATGTAATTACTTTTATTTTTATCTTAAATGTAGGCCTTGGGCCTTTTATCCATATAGTTCATGGTAGATATGCCTTTTTGGGGAATGGTGGTTAAATGTCCCCATTATGGACCCCTCTAGGTCTGGTTGTATTTAAAAGTGATTGGATACTTATCTTAGACAGTTGCTAGGCTCATTTTTATATTACTTAGACCCGTAGTTGTATGCTTAGTCTTGTGGGCTACCCCAGGTAAATGGGCCCCCACTAGAGGTGGGATTCCTTATGGATATTGTCTAAGTACCTAGTCTTGGTTCCTTCTTGGATAGGAGGAATGTAATTTACTTTGTATATCATCGCATGATGCGCCTAGACCCATCTTCATGACCCATGTGCATCATTGTATGCTTGGATGACACTGTGTGTGTGGTTATGATTGTGCCATTGGGCATTGCATGCTGTCTTCCTGAGGGACGTAATATTCCCTCTTGAGCATGTTAGATGCTTGGAATTGATGCATAGTTGATTGTGTGATTCATGCATCTGGCATTGCATAATATATGAGCATTATCACCCTTGCTTCATCAGGGTTGTAGCCTCCACAGATACATCGTGGATGGCCATGTTTGGACACCGGAAATGTTACTTGAGCATACTGGGTGCATAGGATGCCCATGGGTGAAATTCCCAAAACTTCCATGGTACCAAGGATCTGCTCCAACGCCGTGACCGAGTGGAATATATGAGCGCACGAGGGCCTTATACTATTAGGCCGCGACTCCCACTGTCGTGTAGTCGGTTGGATAGGGGTGTGGCCTTACTCGCCTGATGTAAGAGGGCATTGCTAGGCTGAGTCTGACCAGCTCGTGAATGGGTCCGCTACCGTCAGGCCTTGCTGGTGATTGGTTGTCCACAGGCGGGTAGTGAGGTCTTTTACGCTCGTTTGACTGTGCGGGGTCTGTAGAGCGGCAGTCATCCAGCAGTGTAACGGACCCCGGTGACTTCCTTATGATTGGAAATATACTTGACATATGGTTTGGTTATGAGCACTAGCATTACCTGCATCGCATTAGTATTGGTTATGTAAGCCCCTTCATGCATTGCCTTGGTATGGCGTCCAGTACTCATTGCATCATATTCATGATAAGCCTTGGTAAGGCTAGTGATATTCTCATTGAGCATGTCTCCTTCCTGTATCTCCTATTATTCTTCTGTGCACTATTATCACACACTTACACCACCCTCTAAGCTTCTATAAGCTTATGCACGATTGATGAGTGCAGGAGATCCTAGGCAGGTGTTGCAGTGGCAGAGTTTGGATTAGAGCTGAGCTTGAGGACCCAGTATTGCATCCTTCCTTTCTTTCTTCTATTATCTTATGTATGTCCTTTTGGACCTCATGTAAGCTTGTAAAAGTTCAAATTCTTAGTGGATTTTGTGATAAGTGCCTTTTTTATTCTCAGATTTACTTGTTGTGATCTTGGGTATGCTCGTATTGGAAATGGTTATATTGTTATGGAAATCCTCCTTGTAGGATCCCAGGATCGGAACCTGCTTCAGGAGCCGAGAATGGGGTACTACGGAGGCTGTTGCGGCCAGAACCGGCCATCGGGTTCCTTGTGAATCCGGTTACCGAGTCTGGGGCGTGACAATCATCTTCATCAACATGCAGAACGGGCTTCATCTACTTATTTATAAGTCATTAGAGTCTAGAGACCCTGTTCATCATTCCTTGTGTAGGATTAGGTCACATGTATATCTCACCCCTTACAAGCCCTCATAGGAGGCCTTTGATGGGAGAGTATGTTTAGGTTCTTAGTGTAGGACCTTTGCTCTTATGTAGGGCATAAACTTAGGTCCTTTGTGTAGGTCCTTGGCCTGTGTGGCCTAAGCTAGGGTCCTTGTGCAGATCGTTGGCCTGTGTGGCCTAAATTAGGATCTTTGTATAGGTCCTTGACCTGTGTGGTCTAAACTAGGGTACTTGTGTGGATCCTTGCCTTGTGTGGCCTAAAACTTAGGTTCCTTGTATGGATCCTTTGCTCTTATGTTGGGCATAAAACTTAAGTTCTTTGTATGGATCCTTTGCTCTTGTGTAGGGCATAAAACATAAGTGCTTTGTGTAGGACCTTTGCTCTTGTATAGGGCATAAACGTTTGTCTTGTGTAGGCATGTATAGGTACCTTGTGTAGGTTCTAAAGTCGACCTCATGTAGGTTGTAAAGGTTAGAGGTAAACCTGATTTGAAACCTTCGTTAGTGAAATTCGGTACACTCAAGGGTTGAGTGTGTTCGCTGGGAGTGGAGTAGGCACATAGCCAAACCACTATAAACGACTATTTTTGGGATTGCTATTTGCATATTCTTTTACTATTTTTATCTTGAATGTTCATTTAAAGCATGATAACATGAATATCTAGAACTGAAAAGAATCACATCCCACACACTTTCACATAGTTCATCCATCATAGACTAATTGTTATATCTTGTTTAAATATTGAGTAGTCATATGATTGGATCCTCTACTTGTCTTGGAAGCCATTAGAGTTACAATGAGTATATCTTGATAATTGTACATTAAATCAAGATTAGGTTAATAGGATTTTAAATTTGCTTAAAACTCTATAAAGTCCTATTCACCCCCCTCTAGGACACTTTGACCTATTCCAACTTCTACTACTGCGGTCATTACAATAATTTCCAATACGACTGAACATCGCAAGATGAAGAGATAAGCAACATACAAACTCTAGACCACCCGGAAATCATATCTTAAGTGAACACCACAAGATGGCTAGCAAATCGCTAAGCGAACACCCACTCCACCCGAAAATCATAATACAACAGAACACCATAAGATGGGTATAAAACCAACATGCAAAACTCCACTCCACCCGAAAACCATATCACACGTGAACACCGCAAGACGGAGGTAGAATCACTAGCCACAAAAGGGCACCAATGTTCCATCAAGGCCACAAAGGGCAAATAAATGATCGAAGCTATGTAGGGCAATTATGCGGTCCAAGCATGTAAGGCAAAATGCGATCCAAGCCATGTAAGGTAGATGTGCTATCCAAGTTGCGTAAGTCAAATGTGGGCTGTAAGATGGTGAGTTCATGACAGCTTTCATTCATTACATCACTTAATCACAAACGGTAAGCATATAGTTAATTAACAATGTACAACTAAAGATAGCATGTTATCATCAACCATCTATACTTCCTATAATTAAAGAGATATGTTCATTATCTAAACAGGAATCAGGTGCGCAACATATTAACATGTTCACATAATAAGTTAAGTAACTCAATCAAGTCACTTAGGAGATACTAAATGGGAAGGATTAAGGGATCATCTATTATTAATGAATTTAAGTAGGATGCTCAAAGGGTGAGTCCTCACCTTGATTGAATCACCTACACTCGATCTAGTGTAGAGTCACAGTGAGATTGGAATTGGAATTGGAGAGGACGAACTCCTATATTCAAATAAGGATATTAATGACAATACTTAAATTTCAGTTAAAATAACGATGGAATTTTTTAGAGGCACATACCCAAATGATTTGGTTCTAACTCGTCTTAGCCAATTTCCAAAATCCAATCTCAAGAGTAAATCTCATCTTGCAAGCTCGATTCGAGTTTGACTCAGTTTTAAACTGAGTCAACTTGGAACTCTCCTTCCTTCCTTCCTTCCTTCCTCCTTTCTTTCTTTTAATCTTTCTTTTACTCCCTCACACTCACCTTTTGCTGGAATATCTAGCTAGACCAGGACCAGGCCCAAGTCCGACTCGACCTAGTCAGACTCAATTTCGACCGAGTTGACTCGGTAGAAACCTAAGAGTCGACCTCCCTCTTCCTTTTCCTTTTTTTTCTTTGTTTCCCTTTCTTCTCTCTTCCTTTCACTCTCTCCTCTTCCTTACACCCTCTATCTTTCTCCTCACCTCACCTTTCTTGTTAGAACCCCAAGTAGACCAGGCCTAACTCGATTTGAACTCGACAGCCACAATCTAGTAGCGAATTGACTTGACTCCCAACTTGCTCTCTCTCTCTCTCTCTCTATCTCTACCTCCTACTGTTGGAACGTCCAATAACGCTTGAACTCAGACAGAGTTCTACTGGACGTTGGGGTAGCAAATCAGCTTGGGTCACTCCCACCCGATCTGGCAGCCACCTGAGGAAGGTGTTAGCATCTCTCCTCTTTCTTCCATCTTCTTCTCTTTTTTTTTTATTGAAGTTCCAGGAACACCTGGACTAGACATAGAGAGTTAGCAGGTCTGTTTCTTAAACAACAGCCTGCACGACCACACTTGCACTCAACGAAAGTGTAGCACCGCACCTCTGTCTCTCCCTACTTTCTCGTTCTTCTCCTCCTTCCTTTCTCCTTTTATCCCTGCTGTTTCTAGCAGAGGTTGGGCTCAATGTGAGACCCAGCCTGAACTTAGTTACCGAATCAGCCCTGCTCAGTGCGACAATGGCGGGCGGGGCTCCACTCCTCTCTACTCTTTATTCTCTTTTCTTTTTCTTTCGTGTGGACGAAGGCTGCCATAAAGGATCCTTTATAGGCCCTAGAAAATCTGAAAACATAGGCCACTAATCTTAGGATTAGTCTCGATTTTGCAATTCTAACCAGATCAAGAGTTTGGTTTGTTGCTGATTTATTCATGAACCTGGTTGCATGGGTGCAATCCTTAGTTACGAATGTAATCCTAACATTATAAGGTCATCTTAGATCAGCAAGTGGGCCACATTACAAGTGGGTGAGTTTTTCACATGAACGGCGAAGGTGACCCGAGTATTCATGGCAGAATGTGATCGGAAGGTTCATCTTTCAATCCACTCCTTTTGGACGGACTGGATTGGTCCCTAGGAACTTGTGGGGCCCACAAAATGGACAGCCATTAATATCTCTTAATCGTTTGGCTTCAATAGCGGTGGCAGGTGGAAAATTCGAGCAATGGTTGAGGAAGCCCTACTTTGAAGGGCTAGGATTTGCTGACGTGGAGGGCTGGGATCACATGAAGAGGTTTCACACGGATCGCCAATGTGTAAAGACAAGAAAAATAGAAACTTTTTATATTTGGAAAGAGATTGGTTGCACTCAGCCTGTTTGCACCAGGGATTGTGCATCTGTACGTGCGATACCACGTGTGAAACTCTAGGGGTTCGGTCTAAATCTCCCATTCTCTAAGATGGATGGTCTAGATCATCTAATCAAAGGCCAATGGTGGGCCATCTCATGACAAAAATGGACGTTGTCTGGAAGCTACTTGCGGGCAGGAGAAGAATTTTTTTTTAAAAAGAAGGAAAATTACTTCCTCTTTAGTAGCTGGCGGGTCAACTGGGTTTGACCAGCACCTTCGGTCCAGTGCATAATGAGTGTGCACTCGCTGTGCACATGCACCACATGAAGTGGGGTCCACCATGAGGATTTCAACTAATCTACTCCGTTCATCTATTTTGTTAGCCCATATTAAGGCCTAGTCCAAAGAATGAGGTGGATCCATGGCTTAGGTGGGCCATACACGCCAAGTTCATGTTTAATTACTGGTTTGTGCGGCCTATGGTAATGTTAAGTGAAATCTGGCCCGTCCATCAATTTCCATGGGTCGAAATATGACCCCTGACCAAAGACCATGCTGATCCAAAAACTCAGGTGGGCCATACTTTAAAATCTTGAACTTTAATAGTGGGTTCTCGTTGATCTGTTTGTCAGCAGACCTAATGGTTTATAATCAGATTTAGGGTAGATTTGATAGCCATTTACATACTTAAATGGTCTTACACGTCGATTGCTCTCACTATTGTGAATCTCGTCACCTTTATCACTCCAGAACAGGTAATCCACGTTCCTAAGAGTTAATTGAAACGTCTAGGTGAAATCTAATGGTCACTTGGATGATCAGAACCCCATATAGATGATGAGAGGTCCTAATCTAATGATTGACCTTATATCTAACCATTGATCCTCAATTTCTTGAGATCTGACGACACAAATGTTCTAGATTCATTTTTCACTAATTTTAGATATACCTAAGACTGTATAAGTGGAAGGCTAACCATATCCACCCATTCACATGTCCAAGTGGTTATCTTGAATGATTTAATAGTCGGATCGTTATTAAATGTGACTAAACTCGACCTTAAAGGGTCCTATAGATTGTTTAACTGAAATCCACTGGTTATATTTATACGCAGATGTTCCAATGGGCTGACTCGCCCAATCAAATTACCTAGACTCGATGATCAGTGGATCTATTAATTTGGGTCCTGAAACTAGTGATGTATGCTTGGATATATTGGTTCACATTCTTTAAGTTGTCAAACTTAAACTAGATCAAGTGGTTTAGGTGTGGTTTGGTCGTAGGTTGTTAAGAACACGATGAACAGTGGATCTTATGATATGTTGACAATGGATGGTTTAAATTTGTCCACCAAGGAGATTAAATCCCCAAAAGTAGGTCCATCTGGAGGTGTGATGGTCCATCTTGAAAGATGAGGGATCGATGGCTTGATCTATGGGTGAAAATTGCCCCCAACTACCGTTTCATGTTAGAGGGAATGTTGAAAAGGCTAAGCTATATGTCCTAGAGCGGGGGGGGAATAGGATTATGCCAAATTTAAGCTTTAACAACAGAATAAAATCAATCAAAGTTTGTGGTACGACCGGTCGAGGACGTTCCAAGACTAGTCGTGTAGCGCGCTGGTCTCTTTAATTTGGGAAAAACTATCATCTTCCTCATTTCTTCTTTTCTCCCCAACAAGTCGTGACACGACTAGTCGAACCTTACCGTTTGATTTGTCAAGGTTAGTGCATTTTTTCAGTCTTACTTGAAGATTCATGGTCTATTTTCTTCAATTTCTTCATTGGAGTGCTTGATTTCAAGCTTTGGTGAGTTATTTGGGGTTTTCTTCTCAAATTTCTATTTTTGAGAAAACTCATTCCTTATCTTTTGCAACTCCCTAGTACATTGATTTTCTTGTTGCCAATGGATGCTAGAGGGAAAAAGAAAACTTCTTGTGGTCTATCTTCTTCTAGATCTACTCTAATAGCACGGCGCCACCTTCAGTCACCCAAAGATAATACCTCAAATGTGTGGGATTTGCATTTGCGCAATGTTATTGTTGAGCGATCTGTCGATCTTGAACACATTGCTCCTTTTGGTATTCTCCCACTTCTTCAAGCTGTAGGATGGGCTAACTCTTACATTGGGGTGGCCCTGTATACCAATCTATTGCTCAGTTCATGTTTGCATGTATCTCTAATTTTTCAATTGAGAATTTAACGTTTAAAATTGATGTTAGAGAAGGTCCATTTGAAATTGACTGCCATCTGATTTCAGGGCTAATGGACATACCTGTTAATGAGAAGGGTATTCCTATTCATACTCTAGCTGAGAAACCCTCAGAATCAGAAAAACGCATGCTCACTAGATATCTATGTAATATGAATGTGCAATGGACTCATAAAGGGAATGCGCACCCCTCAAAGTACTTATTACCCAGATACAGGTTTCTCCACAGAATCTTTATTTCAAATCTGTATCCGTGTTCTAGTAATAAAATAGAGCTGACATCCTTTATGGTTCGGGTTTTGCACTCTGTCATTGCTGATACTAAAGTTTGTCTTCCTTCTTTGATATGTCATTCCATCATTCAGTTTCGTCTCCATCCAGGTCATAGTGATATTCCGTTTGCCTATCTTATGACTATTTTAGCTACTCACATGCTAGTTGCTATACTTGTTGGAGAGGCTCCTATCCATCATCTTATTTTTAACAATTCGAATATTAAAAAGATGAAATTGGAATTAGCTCCTGGCCAAGTGGATGGGGGTGGTGGTGGAGCTGAAGTAGGGAATGAAGAGGAAGCTAGTGATCTTCCTCCTGATGATATAAATATGGATGATATTTTTGATGAAATTGAATCTGATTCTACTAATGATCCTGACTATGAGCCATCTGATTTGGATACTCGTCTTCGTGCTCTAGAGGAGAAGGTAGAGAATATGAATGTGGCCCAAGATTTACAGTTTAAATATATGCACAAGTATCTTGGGCGCTTAAACAAGGGCCGTCATCAACTTGATCCTATCATTCCTGCGCCATCTTCAGGATCTGATTAAGTGCTTTAGTCTTTGGTCTGTAATAACTTTAAGTCTACTTGTGTTGGTTTGTGAACTTTATTTGGTTTACTGACTTTTGTTTAAACTAGTTAATAGTATGTAGACTTTGATTTGATTATATCTTGAGTAGTTAATCCTTTATTACTCCTGTTTCTTATCATTTTCCATTTTTCTTCTTCTTCCTTTGTCATATTGTGCCAAAAAGGGGGACAAATATTTGGATTGATTGCTTATGGCATGGATATATTTGGATTGATTGCTTATTGCATGGATATGGATTGTGGGTAGCATATATATATATATATATATATATATATATATATATATATATATATATATATATGTATATATATATATATATGGATATATGTGTGCTACTCAGGGGGAGTATGTGAGGAGATGTTTTGCCTATGTTGTACCTAGTTCATAATGTTATGTGCTAGTTGATGATAACTGGTGCATGATTCTTTAACCAAGTTGTAGCTGATTTTCACTTATAACTAGTGCATACATGATTCTTTGAATGTGTATTGGTGATATTATTGTTGAGTATGTTTTGTCACAAATTTGAAGTGCTATTGATGATAACTGGTGCATGATTCTTTACTCCTTGGAAGATTGTAAGTGCTACGATTTTATGCTCCATTGGTTGTCAATTTTTGTGGTGCCAAAACATCAATCTATGTCTTGTGTAGCTCATTGGTATATATGATCAAGATATTGCATCACCTCTCTAAACACGTTGCTTCAAGTCAAGAACGAAGATTTACTTCAAACCATTTTTAGGAAAGCAAGGACATGCTACAACGAAAGAAGTGATCGTGTTCAAAGACTCAAGTTAGTGTACAACTCGAAATGAAGTGTAATTCAAGCTCTAAAAGATCTCAAGTTCAATGTTACATCAAGTATAGAGATCCCAAGTTTTACAATCTTCCAAGGTCAACTATCATATGAACTCTTGATGTTCATATCTCACTTTCTAAGTATGATTGACCTTAGATTAACCATAGGGTAGGTCATTTTGTATACATAATTTATATTGAATATTTTTATATGAATTTGGTCTGTTCTAAGACTAGTCCAGGACCCTATCTGACTAGTCCTAGAACCAGCTCGACCAAACCAAGAAATTTTAGGACCAGTCCTAGGTTGTTGTAATTTTTTAGAATTTTTTAGTTGAGCGACGACTAGCCCTGGAGTATTCTCAACCGGTCGTGTGAACAGTGCTCGACTTGTTCACGACTTGTCGTGCACCTTCGACTCAAACTCCAGCAACTAAACTTGGTGCCTCATGACGAGTCGTGGAGGGCTCACGACCGGTTATGGACGACCTTCGACCAGTCGTAGAATGGTTTTATCTGATCGCGCTTAAAATTTCAAAAATCCATTTCTCCTATGGCCAGTCATACTGTCCTCAGGACCAGTCGTAGACGAGTTTCTATAACTATAAATAGATGAAGAATTTCAGAGTTTGATAATCCAATTCAAGACAAATCGAGGCATCACTCTGAGATAAGTTTGTGTTCTTTTTAAGCTAATTTGTGCATATTTAATATTCTCTTTTGTTAGCTTTATTGATTTGATTTTATATCTATATTCCAATCTGAATTGAAAAGAGGAATTGTGATATTCCTTCTTCTTGGAATCAAAATCAAATATAGTTAGCCCAACTGGTTTAATTTAAAATCAATCTAGAACCTAAAACCATTTCTTAAGTGAGTATTGGACAGTGAACTTCTATTCGAACTTCTACTCCAACTTGGTTCTTCCGGGCTACAACAAAAGGAGAAATCAAGGTATTTTACTTTATTCTAAATTTTATTCTTTTGGTTTTATTTGAGATTAAGCTAGAAAAATCTCAATCTATTGATACAAAGAACTTTCTAGATAACCAACAGATTGAGATTTTTCTGGCTTAATCTCAAATAAAACCAAAAGAATGAAATTTATAATAAAAATACCTGGATTTCTCATTTTGATGTAGCCCGGAAGAACCAAGTAGGAGTAGAAGTTCGAATAGAAGTTCAATGTCTGATACTCACTTAAGAAATGGTTCTAGGTTCTAGATTGATTTTAAATTAAACCAGTTGGGCTAGATATATTTGATTTTGATTCCAAGAAGAAGGAATATCTCAATTCCTCTTTTCAATTCAGATTGCAATATAGAAACTAAAGCAAATCAATAAAGCTAACAAAAGAGAATATTAAATATGCACAAATTAGCCTAAAATTAACACAAAATTCTTCTATGAGGGTAGAAGAATTAGTTAGGTCTTTACAAACCTACGAGTTAAATTTTAAAGCTCCTAAAGGTAAATCTATTGCCCTTAAGTCTTCTAAAAATGTTTCTCAAGAAAACAATAGCAATTCTGATTTAAAAAATTCTGAAGATGATATGGCTCTTTTAGCAAAAAAGTTTTACAAGATTTTCAAAAGTAAAAAAAGGGTTGATTTTCAAAAATCAAATGATAAGAAGAGATCTAAATCTAAATCTAAAACTTGGAAATCTTTAAAAGATAGTCAATGTTACAACTGCCAAGAATATGGACATTTAGCAAACAAGTGTCCTAAAAAGGATAAACCCAAAAAGAAGAGTATGTTGGCTACTTGGGATGAATCTTTTGGCTATGAAGCCTCTTCTAAATCAGTAGACTCTGAAACTGAGTCGGGCAATGAAGCTAAAGCCCTTTTGACTCTGGCCAAGTTCATTTTTTTAGATCACGATGATTTAACTAGTGAAGAAAATCTGAATAGTGATCATGAAAATGAAGAAGATCTTCAAGATGCTTATAATGCCCTATACAAGGAAAGTTGTAAAATTGTTGTAAAACTAAAACTTTAAAAAGAAAAGTATTTAAAACTTAAAGAAAACTTTGATTCTCTTCTCTTAGAAAAATCTCATATTTCAGATTATTTTGAAAAATGCAAATGCGATTTAGAATTCAAAACCTCCCAGATTGAAAATCTTAAATCTGAAAAATGATAAACTTAAACTTGAAGTCTCTTCTCTTTTGAGTTTAAAGGACATATGGAGATATGCCCAAGGTGATCCAAAGTTAGAAAAACTTTTATCCGAATCAAGAAAATGTGGCGATCGATCCAGTTTGGGCTATGATAAAAATATTCCTCCTAAACAAAAGAATACTCCTTCCAAGTTTGTGAAAGGAGAGACTTCAAACTCAAAAGGGACAAGTACTAATCAAAATTTTTATAAAAATACTAAAAATTTTAAAAAACCCAAGAGCAACTATATCAACTATAAAAATCAAAACCGAAACCCTTTAGCTGAAAAAAATAGTTGATTTACTTAAGGAGCTTTTAAAATCTAACCCAGTACGTCACTCTTACAACAACTACAAACAAAAGAAGACCCACTATACGCCTAAACCCAAAATAGTTATGAAATGGGTTCCTAAGGTTACTTGCTTGGTTGCTCATACTGCTTTCAAAGCTACAAGCTATTCAAAGTGGTACCTAGACAGTGGATGCTCAAGGCATATGACTGGTGATAAAGGTCTATTCACCGATCTCAAAGACATGGCAGATGGGTCAGTCACATTCGGTGATGGTAGCAATTGCAAAATTATTGGCCAAGGTATTGTTCAACTCTATAACCTCCCTTTGTTTAAAAATGTCTTATACGTTGAAGGGTTAAAGCACAATCTGTTAAGCATATCTTAAATATGCGATAACAATTATAGTGTAAAATTTTCTAACCAAGGTTGTGAAATTCTAAATAATAAGGGTTCAGTAATATTAACTAGTCGCAGAACTTCTGAAAACTGCTATATTATTAGTGAATCCAGCTCATCTAGTCAATCGTGTTACATAGTCCATACCGATGAGACTAATTTGTGGCATAAACGTCTTGGACATGTACATTACCGTAATTTGTATAGACTCAGCAAAAGAGAACTAATAAGAGGTCTACCTACATTACAAAAAATAGGCAAAATATGTGGCGAATGCCAGATTAGCAAACAATCAAGGAGCTCTCACAAGAAGGTGAATTCCAATGCCACATCAAGACCACTCGAGCTTCTCCATATGGATCTTATGAGACCCACCAGGACGGAGAGTCGAAATGACAAAAAATACATTTTGGTAATTGTGGATGATTTTACCAGATTCACTTGGGTAGCGTTCTTAGGGGATAAATCAGAAATCCTTGATGAAGTAAAAAGAGTTCTCAAATGGATTCAAACGGAAAAAGGTTCTCAAGTCTATAGATTCGTAGTGATCATGGATCTGAATTTAAGAATAGCGGTTTTGAGAAATTCTATAACGATTAGAGAATATTTCAAGATTTTTTAACACCTAAAACACCACAATAAAATCCACAATAAAATGGAATTGTAGAAAGGAAAAATAGAGTGCTTCAAGAAATGGCTAATGTGATGTTGATAGTATGAAGCTATCTAAAAATCTTTGGGCTGAAGCCGTAAATACTGCATGTTATATAATTAACCGGGTTTATACAAGTAAATCTAATAATAAAATAGCTTATAAAATATGGTTTGATAAGAAGCCTACTGTCAAATACTTTTAAGTTTTTGGCAGCAAGTACCATATTTTATATGACCGTGAAAATCTGGGATAGTTTGACACTAAAAGTGATGAAAGAATCTTTTTGGGATATTCTTTAAACAGTCGTGCATATCGTAAATAGTAAGGAATAAAAATATTAAACTATTACAACATTACCCACAATGCTTGAAATGTAAATATTACAACATTCACATCCACACATACATCCCACAAACTTTGAATGATAAAAGATAGAAAATGAATCACACATCCACAAAACACAAAGAGCTATAGTGGTTCGCCTGTGTGTTCACCAACCATTAAACAACAGCCACAGAGCTTGCTACTCCACTACTAATATCCTCACTCAGTGGATATTAGTGTTCACTATGAAAGTAGGTTTCTCAGGTTCACCTAAAATGCAATATGACCAACCCAGCAATTAATCTACTTATATGTCCTAAAAGGGGAGGGGGGGAATAGGACTATGCCAAATTTAAGCTTTAACAGCGGAATAAAAGAATATGATAGCCAAATAAAGAAAATTAATTCATAATGCAGAAATGAAAAGCAGCTTCAATAATCAAGTATTGAGAGATAAATAAAAATGTTGTTCTAAGGACAACCTTACACCATAAAAACCAAGGGTTTATAGCAGGACAACCTTATTTCTAGAAAGTTCTTTGTATAAAAAACTCAAACTAAAGATGAATAAATAAATAGCAAGGAATAGAAATATTAAACTATTACAACATTCCCCATAATGCTTGAAATGTAAATATTACAACATTCACATCCACACATACATCCCGCAAACTTTGAATGATAAAAGATAGAAATAAATCACACATCCACAAAACATAAAGAGTTATAGTGTTTTGCCTGTGTGTTCACCAACTGTTAAACAACAGCCACATAGCTTGCTACTCCACTCCTAATATCCTCACTCAATGGATATTAGCGTTCACTATGAAAATAGATTTCTTAGGTTCACCTAAAACCTTCACAATTGTGTCTTTCAAGTGGGCTTACACAATTCAAAAAACCCCACTTCTGAGTTTTCTGGCTCTCCTCAGATAACCAACAGATTGAGATTTTTCTGGCTTAATCTCATATAAAACCAAAAGAATGAAATTTACAATAAAGTAAAATACCTGGATTTCTCCTTTTGTTGTAGCTCGGAAGAATCAAGTCGGAGTAGAAGTTCAAATAGAAGTTCAATGTCCAATACTCACTTAAGAAATAGTTCTACGTTCTAGATTGATTTTAAATTAAACCAGTTGGGCTAACTATATTTGATTTTGATTCCAAGAGGAAGGAATATCACAATTCCTCTTTTCAATTCAGATTGGAATATAGAAACAAAATCAAATTAATAAAGCAAATAAAAGAGAATATTAAATATGCACAAATTACCTTATAATGAATGCAAACTTATCTCAGAGTGATGCCATGATTTTACTTGAACTAGATTATCAAACTCTGAAATTCGTCGTCTATTTATAGTTGTAGAAACTCATTTATGACTAGTCCTGAGGATTGTACGACTGGTCGTAGAAGAAACAGATTTTTGAAATTTTAAGCGCGATCGGATAAAACCGTTATACGAATGGTCGAATGTCGTCCACGACTGGTCATGAGCCCTCCACGACTGGTCGTGAGACATAAAGTTTTGTTGCTGGAGTTTTAGTCGAAGGTGCACGACAGGTCGTGAACAAGTCGAACACTGTTCAGATGACCAGTCGAGAAGACTCCAAGACTGGTTGTAGCTCAACCAAAAAATTTTAAAAAATTGTAACAACTTAGGACAGGTCCTGAAATTTCTTGGACAGGTTGAGTTAGTTCTAGGACTAGTCGAACAGGGTCCAGGACTAGTCTTAGAATAGACCAAATTTATATAAAAAGATTCAATATGAATTATGAATACAAAATGACCTACCCTACGGTCAATCTAAGGTCCATCATACCTAGAAAGTGAGATATAAATATCAAGACTTCATATTATAGTTGACCTTTGAAGATTGTAAAACTTGGGATCTCTATACTTGATGTAGTATTGAACTTGAGATCTTCTAGAGCTTGAATTATACTTAATTTCGAGTTGTACACTAACTTGAGTCTTTGAACAAGATCACTTCTTTCGTTGTAGCTTGTACTTGCATTTCTTGAAATGGTTTGAAGTAAATCTTCGTTCTTGACTTGAAGCAACGTGTTCAGAGAGGTGATGCAATGTCTTGATCATATATACCAATGAGCTACACAAGACATAGATTGATGTTTTGGCACCACAAAATTTGACAACCAAAGGAGCACAAAACCATATCACTTACAATCTCCCCCTTTGTCAAATTTGTGACAAAACATACTCAACAATAATATCACCAATACACATTCAAAGAATCATGTATGCACTAGTTATAAGAGAAAACCAGTTACAACCTGGTTAAAGAATCATGCACCAGTTATCATCAACTAGCACATAACATTGTAAACTAGGCACAACATAGGAAAAACATCTCCTCACATACTCCCCCTGAGTAGCACACATTTATCCAAAAAAAATTATATGCTACCCACAATCCATATCCATGCCATAAGCAATCAATCCAAATATTTCTCCCCTTTTTTGGCACAATGTGACAAAGAAAAAAGAAGAAAAATGGAAAAGGATAAGAAACATGAGTAATAAAAGATTAAATAGACAAGATATAAGCAAATTAAAGTCCACATACCATTAATTAGTTTAAATAAAAGTCAGTAAACCAAATAAAGTTCACAAACCAACACAAGTAGAATTAAACTTATTACAGACCAAAGAGTAAAGTACTTAATCAAATCCTGAAGAAGGTGCAGGAATGGTAGGATCAAGTTGATGAAGGCCCTTATTTAAGCGCCTAAGATACTTGCGCATATATTTAAACTATAAATCATTGGTCACATTCATATTCTCTACCTTCTCCTCTAGAGCACGAAGATGAGCATAAAAATCAGATGGCTCATAGTTAGGATCATTAGCAGAATCAGATTTAATTTCATCAAAAATATCATCCATATTTATATCATCAGGAGGAAGATCACCAACTTCTTCTTCATTCCCTGCTTCAGCTCCACCACCACCCACATCCACTTGGCCAGGAGCCAATTCCAATTTCATCTTGTTAATATTTGAGTTATTAAAAATAAGATGATGGATAGGAGCTTCTCCAACAGGCATAGCAACTTGTATATTAGTAGTTAAAACAGTTATAAGATAGGAAAACAAAATATCATTATGACCTGGATGTAGACAAAATTGAATGATGGAATGACATATCAAAGAAGGAAGACAAACTTTAGTACTAGAGATGATAAAGTGGAAAACCAGAACCATAAAGGATGTTAGCTTTTTTTTATTACCAGAACACGGATACAGATTTGAAATAAAGATTTTGTGGAGAACCCTGTATCTGGGTAACAAGTACTTTGAGGGGAGCACATTCCCTTTATGAGTCCATTACACATTCATATTACATAGATCTCTAGTGAGCGTGCGTTTTTCTGATTCTGAGGGTTTCTCAGCTAGAGTATGAATAGGAATACCCTTGTCATTAACAGGTATGTCCATTAATCCTGAAATCAGATGGCGGTCAATTTCAAATGGACCTTCTCTAGCATCAATTTTAAACGTTAAATTCTCAGTCGAAACATCAGAGATACATGCAAACATGGACTGAGCAATAAATTGGTATGCAGGCCCACCCCAATGTAAGATGTTAGCCCATCCTATAGCTTGAAGAGGTGGGAGAATACCAAAAGGAGTAATGTGTTCAAGATCGATAGATCGCTCAACAATAACATTGCGCAAATGTGAATCACACATATGAGGGATCATCTTTGGGTGACTGAAGGTGGCACCATGCTATTGGAGTAGATCCAGAAGAAGATGGACTATGGGAAGTTTTCATTTTCCCCCTAGCATCTATTAGCAACAAGAAAATCAATGTACTAAGGAGTTGCAAAAGATGAGGAATGAGTTTTCTCAAAAATAGAAATTTGAGAAGAAAACCCCAAATAACTCAACAAATCTTGAAATCAAGCACTCTTATGAAGAAATTGAAGAAAATAGACCATGAATCTTCAAGTAAGACTGAAAAAATGCACTAACCTTGACGAATCAAACAGTAGGGTTCGACTAGTCGTGCCATGGCTTGTTGGAGAGAAAAGAAGAAATGAGGAAGATGATGGTTTTCCCTAAATTAAAGAGACCAGCGCACTACATGACCGGTCTTGGGCCGTCCTCGACCGGTCGTGCCATGACTTGTCGAGCACATCCTCGACTGGTTGTGTACCAACATAAACATGCATTTTTCATACAAATTTAAAATTTAAACCAATAATTTATCAAATATATATACATTATGATACAACTATGCATGAATAATCAATTTAAAATGCACATACCAAGATCAAATTTTAATTTATTAAACCTGCTTTTGTCAAGCGGTTTAGTGAAAATGTCAGCAAGTTGAGTCTCAGTAGGAATGTATTCCAAAGATATCAGCTTTTCTTCCACTAATTCACGAATGTAATGATACCTAATGTCAATGTGCTTGGTATGTGAATGCTGGATTGGATTTTTTAAAATATTTAAAGCACTGGAATTATCACAATATAATATCATTGATTCCTGTGCAATTCCATAATCGCTTAACATACGTTTCATCCAAACAAGTCGAGTACATGTATTTCCTGTTGCGATGTATTCAGCCTCAGTAGTTGAGAACGATATAGAACTTTGCTTCTTGCTAAACCAAGAAACCAAACAATTTCCAATATAGAAACAACCACCACTTATTGATTTCCTGTCATCAATATTACCAGCCCAACCAGCATCTGAGTACCTAGCCAGTTGAAAACTAGTATCATATGGATACCAGAGACCCAATTTAGCAGTACTTGTGACATATCATATAATCCTCTTAACAACTATTAAATGTGACTCTTTAGGATAAGACTGATATCTAGTGCAAATACCAACACTTAAAGCAATATCAGGTCTACTAGCTGTTAAATAAAGTAAACTGCCAATCATACTACGATATAATTTAGGATCCATATTATTACCTATAAAGTCCTTTGAAAGTCTTAGAGTTGTACTCATAGGAGTATCAAAATTCTTACCGTTCTCAAATCCAAACTTTTTGATTAAGTTCAGAGCATATTTAGTTTGAGAAATAAAAATGCCATCAGATTGTTGTTTCACTTGCAACCCTAGGAAATAATTCAATTCCCCAACCATACTCATTTCAAACTTAGATTTCATCAAAGCTGCAAACTCAATAGTCATGTTAGAATAGGTAGATCCATAAATAATATCATCAGCGTAGATCTGCACTATTAAGATGTGATCATTAAGTTTCTTCACAAAAAGAGTCTTGTTTACACTTCCCATTTGAAAATCATGACTTAGGAAAAACTTAGTCAATTTCTCGTGCCATGCTCCGGGCGCTTGTTTTAAGCCGTAGAGAGCCTTTTTAAGGCGATAGACATGATCAATGTTCCTAGGGTCTTCAAAACCCATTGGTTGTTCAACATATACTTCTTCATGCAGATCTCCATTTAAGAAGGCACTCTTCACATCCATTTGATAAATTTTAAATTTTCTAAAGAAAGCAATGGATATAAATAGTCTGTTTGACTCAAGACGAGCTACTGGGGAAAAGGTTTCATCATAATCAAAATCCTTAATTTGAGTGTACCCTTGTACAACCAGTCTAGCCTTGTTTCGAATTATATTACCAAGTTCATCAGACTTATTTTTGAAAATTCACTTAGTTCCGATAATATGTTTATCTTTAGGTTTAGGAACAAGATACCAAACATCATTTCTCACAAAATTGGTTAAGCTCTTCTTGCATTGCAACAATCCAGTTTTCATCAGTAAGAGCTTCTTTTATGTTTGCCGGTTTAATCTGGGATGTAAAACATATATAATTACATATATCTTCTAGTTGTCTATGAGTGTGTACACCAGTGAGAAGGTTTTCAAGAATCTGAGTGGTTAGATGATCTTTAACAGTCCTCAGTTCAGAGTCAGTTTGATTTGATGAAGTATCTGACTTGTCAATTAAAAGAACTTCATCATTATCTGAACTTGGGGCAGGTGTATTCAAGTGATCATCTATGACCACATTAATAGATTCTTGAATAAAACTGGTCTTTTTGTTCAGTACACGATATGCGCGATTGTTTAAAGAATATCCTAAAAGATTCCTTCATCACTTTTAGTGTCAAACTTTTTCAGATTTTCACAATCACGCTGAATATAGCACTTGCTGTCAAAAACTCGAAAGTATTTGACATTAGGCTTCTTATCGAACCACATTTCATAAGCCATTTTATTATTAGATCTACTTATATAAACCCAGTTAATTATATAACAGGCAGTATTTACGGCTTCAGCTTAAAGATTTTTAGATAGCTTCATACTATTCAACATTACATTAGCCATTTCTTGAAGTACTCTACTTTTCCTTTCTACAATTCCATTCTGTTGTAGTGTTTTGGGTGCAAAAAATTCATGCGATATTCCCTGATCACTACAGAATTTCTCAAAACTGCTATTCTCAGATTTAGATCCATGATCACTACAAATCTTACAGACTTGAGAACCTTTTTCCGTTTGAATCTGTTTGAGAACTCTTTTTACTTCATCAAGGGTTTCTGATTTATCCCTTAAGAAAGCTACCCAAGTGAATTTGGTAAAATCAACCATAATTACCAAAATGTATTTTTTGCCACATTGATTCTCCATCTTGGTAGGTCTTATAAGATTCATATGGAGAAGCTCGAGTGGTCTTGATGTGGCATTTGAGTTCACCTTCTTGTGAGAGCTCCTTGATTGCTTTCCAATCTAGCATTCGCCATATATTTTGTATATTTTTTGTAATTTAGGTAGACCTATTATTAGTTCTCTTTTGCTTAGTTTATACAAATTACAATAGTGTACATGTCCAAGACGTTTATGCCACAAGTCAGTCTCATCGGTATGGACCATGTAACATGATTGACTAGATGAGCTAGATTCACTAACAATATAGCAGTTTTCAGAAGTTCGGCAACCAGTTAATATAACTGAACCCTTATTATTTAGAATTTCACAACCTTGGTTAGAAAATTTTACACTATGATTGTTATCGCATATTTGAGATATGCTTAACAGATTGTGTTTTAACCCTTCAACGTATAAGACATTTTTAAACAAAGGGAGGTTATAGAGTTGAACCGTACCTTGGCCAATAATCTTGCAATTGCTGCCATCACCGAATGTGACTGACCCATCAGCCATGTCTTTGAGATCGGTGAATAGACCTTTATCACCAGTCATATGCCTTGAGCATCCACTG
Organism: Magnolia sinica; assembly: GCF_029962835.1. Classification (NCBI taxonomy): domain Eukaryota; kingdom Viridiplantae; phylum Streptophyta; class Magnoliopsida; order Magnoliales; family Magnoliaceae; genus Magnolia; species Magnolia sinica. Next base: position 48,824,561 of record NC_080573.1, on the reverse strand, counting down.
TTTAGGTACCACTTTGAATGGCTTGTAGCTTTAAAAGCAGTGTGGGCAACCAAGCAGGTAACCTTAGGAAGCCATTTCATAACTGTTTTAGGTTTACGAGGATAGTTGGTCTTCTTTTGTTTGTAGTTGTTGTAAGAGTGACCTACGGGGTTATATTTTAAAAGCTCCTTAAGTAGATCAACTATTTTTTCAGCTAAAGGGTTTTAGTTATGATTTTTATAGTTGATATAGTTGCTCTTGGGTTTTTGAAAAGTTTTAGTATTTTTAGAAAAAAATTGATTAGTACTTGTCCCTTTTGAGTTTGAAGTCTCTCCTTTCACAAACTTAGGAGGAGTATTCTTTTGTTTAGGAGGAATATTTTTATCGTAGCCCAAACCGAATCGATCGCCACATTTTCTTGATCCGGATAAAAGTTTTTCTAACTTTGGATCACCTTGGGCATATCTCCATATATCCTTTAAACTCAAAAGAGAAGAGACTTCAAGTTTAAGTTTACCATTTTCAGATTTAAGATTTTTAATCTGGGAGGTTTTGAATTCTAAATCGCAATTGCATTTTTCAGAACAATTTGAAATATGTGATTTTTCTAAGACAAGAGAATCAAAGTTTTTTTTAAGTTTTAAATACTTTTCTTTTTGAAGTTTTATTTTTACGGCAATTTTACAACTTTCCTTGTATAGGGCACTGTAATCATCTTGAAGATCTTCATTTTCATGATCACTATTCATATTTTCTTCACTAGTTAAATCATCATGATCTGAAAAAGTGAACTTGGCTAGAGTCATAAGGGCTTTAACTTCATTGCCTGACTTGGTTTCAGAGTCTTCTGATTCAAAAGAGGCTTCCGAGCCAGAAGATTCATCCCAAGTAGCCAACATACTCTTCTTTTTAGGTTTGTCCTTTTTATGACACTTGTTTACTAAATGCCCATATTCTTGGCAGTTGTATAACATTGACTATTTTTTAAAGATTTTCAAGTTTTAGATTTAGATTTAGATCTCTTCTTATCATTTGATTTTTAAAAATCAACCCTCTTTTTACTTTTGAAAATCTTGTAAAACATTTTTGCTAAAAGAGCCATATCATCTTCAAAATTTTCTAAATCAAAATTGCTATTGTTTTCTTGAGAAAATTTTTTAGAAGACTTAAGGGCAATAGATTTACCATTTGGTGCTTTAAAATTTAACTCGCAGGTTTGTAAAGACCCAACTAATTCTTCTACCCTCACAGTATCCATATCACGAAGTTCCTGGATCATAGTTACCTTAAAATTGAACTGTTCAGGGAGTGAGCGCAGTATCTTTGCATAAACTTTACTTTCATGAATTTTGTCACCAAGACCCCACATAGAGTTCACAATGTCATTTAATCTAGTATAGAAGTCCATAAACATATCATTTTCTTTCATATGTATTTCCTCAAATTTGGTTGTGTGGATTTGGACTTTAGATTTCTTGACAATTGATGTTCCCTCGTGTGTCATTTCTAATATATCCCATGCTTGCTTTGCAGAATCAGAGGATATAATTCTTTTGAATTCATTCGGTGATAGTGCGCAAGTGATTGCATTTAGTGCTTTTGCATTGACACTACTCTCACTTTTCTGAAGTGTGGTCTAAGTAAAATAAGGTGAGATTTTCATTGATTTTGATCCATCGATACCAGTTACTTTAATGGTAGGAGGGGTTCATTCAGTCACTGTGGCTTGCCATATGCTTTCATCCATAGATTTAAGGAAAATACTCATCTTGGCTTTCCAATAGGCATAATTGGTGCCATCAAATGGTGGAGGCCAAGTAATTGAGAGGCTATTAAAATTTGACATCTTATAAATAGCTTAGATCGATTATCTCAGGAAATAAATCCAAATAACAAGAATTAAAATGAGCTATTAGGCTTTGATACCACTTAAAAAGGCCAAACTATATGTCTTAGAATGGGAGGGGGGGGGGGGGGTGTGAATAGGACTATGCCAAATTTAAGCTTTAATAGCGGAATAAAAGAATATGATAGCCAAATAAAGGAAATCAATTCACAATGCAGAAATGAAAAACAGTCTCAATAATCAAGTATTGAGAGATTGATACAAATGTTGTTATAAGGACAACTTTACACCATAAAAACCAAGGGTTTATGGCAGGACAACCTTATTTTTAGAAAGTTTTTTATATCAAAAATTCAAACTGAAGAGGAATAAATAAATACTAAGGAATAGAAATATTAAACTATTAAAACATTCCTAACAATGCATGAAATGTAAATATTACAACATTCACATCCACTCATACATCCCACAAACTTTGAATGATAAAAGATAGAAACTAAATCACACATCCACAAAGCACAAAGAGTTATAGTGGTTTGCCTATGTGTTCACCAACTGTTAAACAATACCCACACAACTTGCAACTCCACTCCTAATATCCTCACTCAGTGGATCTTAGCGTTCACTATGAAAATAGGTTTCTCAAGTTCACCTAAAACCTTCACAATTGTGTTTTTCAAATGGGCTTACACAATTCAAAAAACCCTACTTCTAAGTTTTCTAGCTCTCCTCAGATAACCAACAAATTGAGATTTTTCTAGCTTAATCTCAAATAAAACCAAAAGAATGAAATTTACAATAAAGTAAAATACCTGGATTTCTCCTTTTGTTGTGGCTCGAAAGAATTAAGTCGGAGTAGAAGTTCGAATAGAAGTTCAATGTTAATACTCACTTGAGAAATGGTTCTAGGTTATAGATTGATTTTAAATTAAACCAGTTGGGCTATCTATATTTGATTTTGATTCCAAGAAGAAGGAATATCACAATTCAATGACATCGTGAACTCTGTGTGAGGTCTTAGTGACACAATCCCTGAAAGTAAAGTTTGTTTGGACCATCTGGTTTAATTTAAAATCAATCTAGAACCTAGAACCATTTCTTAAGTGAGTATTGGACATTGAACTTCTATTTGAACTTCTACTCTGACTTGGTTCTTCCGGGCTACAACAACAAGAGAAATTCAGGTATTTTACTTTATTGTAAATTTCATTCTTTTAGTTTTATTTGAGATTAAGCTAGAAAAATCTCAACCTATTGGTTATCTGAGGAGAGCCAGAAAACTCAGAAGTGGGATTTTTTGAATTGTGTAAGCCCATTTGAAAGACACAATTGTGAAGGTTTTAGGTAAACCTGAGAAACCTATTTTAATAGTGAACGCTAATATCCCCTATGTGAAGATATTAGGAGTGGAGTAGTAAGCTGTGTGGCTGTTGTTTAACAGTTGGTGAACACACAGGAGAACCATTATAACTCTTTGTGTTTTGTGGATGTGTGATTTATTTTCTATCTTTTATCATTCAAACTTTGTGGGATGTATGTGTGGATGTGAATGTTGTAATATTTACATTTCAAGCATTGTGGGGAATGTTGTAATAGTTTAATATTTCTATTCCTTGCTATTTATTTATTCCTCTTCAGTTTGTGTTTTTGATACAAAGAACTTTCCAGAAATAAGGTTGTCCTACCATAAACCCTTGGTTTTTATGGTGTAAGGTTGTCCTTAGAACAACATTTGTATCAATCTCTCAATACTTGATTATTGAGGCTGCTTTTCATTTCTGCATTGTGAATTAATTTCTTTTATTTGGCTATCATATTCTTTTTTTCCGCTGTTAAAGCTTAAATTTGGCATAGTCCTATTCACCCCCCCCCCCCCCCCCCCCTCTCTAGGACATATAGCTAGGCCTTTTCAAGTGGTATGAGAGCCTAATAGCTTGTTTTAATTCTTATTATTTGGATTTATTTCCTGATCTAATCAATTTAAGCTATTTATAAGATGTCAAATTTTGATAGCCTTTCAGTCACTAGGCCTCCACCAATTGATGGCACCAATTATGCTTATTGGAAAGCCAGGATGAGGATTTTCCTTAAATCCATGGATGAAAGCATGTGGCAAGCCACAGTGACTGAATGGACCCCTCCTACCTCTGAATTAACTGGTATCGATAGATCAAAATCAATGAAAATCTCACCTTATTTTACTTGGACCATACTTCAGAAAAGTGAGAGTAGTGCCAATGCAAAAGCACTAAATGCAATCACTTACGCACTATCACCGGATAAATTCAAAAGAATTATATCCTCTGTTCTGCAAAGCAAGCTTGGGATATATTAGAAATGACACGCGAGGGAACATCAATTGTCAAGAAATCTAAAGTCCAAATCCTCACAACCAAATTTGAGGAAATACATATGGAAGAAAATGAAATATTTATGGACTTCTATATTAGATTAAATGACATTGTGAACTCTATGTGGGGTCTTGGTGACAAAATCCCTGAAAGTAAAGTTTGTAAGTGTTATGGTTTTATGCTCCTTTGGTTGTCAAATTATGCTAAGGACAACCTTACAACATAAAAAATGCATGTTTAGGTTGGTACACGACCAGTCGAGGATGTGCTCGACCAGTCATGGTACGACCGGTCGAGGATGACCCAAGACCAGTCGTGTAGTGCACTAGTCTCTTTAATTTGGGAAAAACCATCATCTTCCTCATTTCTTCTTCCTTGAAAAGGCCAAGCTATATATCCTAGAGGGGGGTAGGGGGTGAATAGGACTATGCCAAATTTATGATTTAACAACGGAATAAAAGAATATGATAGCCAAATAAAGGAAATCAATTCATAATACCGAAATGAAAAGCAGCCTCAATAATCAAGTATTAAGAGATTGATAGAAATATTGTTCTAAAGACAACCTTACAACATAAAAACCAAGGGTTTATGGCAAGACAACCTTATTTCTAGAAAGTTCTTTATATCAAAAACTTAAACTGAAGAGGAATAAATAAATAGCAAGGAATAGAAATATTAAACCATTACAAAATTCCCCACAATGCTTGAAATGTAAATATTACAACATTCACATCCACACATACATCCCACAAACTTTGAATGATAAAAGATAAAAAATAAATCACACATCCACAAAACACAAAGAGTTATTATGGTTCGCCTGTGTTTACACCAACTATTAAGCAACAACCACACAGCTTACTACTCCACTCCTAATATCCTCAATTAGTGAATATTAGCGTTCACTATGAAAATAGGTTTCTTAGGTTCACCTAAAACCTTCACAATTGTGTCTTTCAAATGGGCTTACACAATTCAAAAAACTCCACTTCTTAGTTTTCTGGCTCTCCTCAGATAAGATTTTCTGGCTTAATCTCAAATAAAACCAAAAGAATGAAATTTACAATAAAGTAAAATACCTGGATTTCTCCTTTTGTTGTAGCCTGGAAGAACCAAGTCGGAGTAGAAGTTCGAATAGAAGTTCAATGTCTAATACTCACTTAAGAAATGGTTCTAGGTTCTACATTGATTTTAAATTAAACCAGTTGGGCTAGTTATATTTGATTTTAATTCCAAGAAGAAGGAATATCACAATTCCTCTTTTCAATTCAGATTGGAATATAGAAACAAAATCAAGTCAATAAAGCTAACAAATGAGAATATTAAATATGCACAAATTAGCTTAAAATGAACACAAACTTATCTCAGAGTGATGCCTTGACTTTTCTTGAATTGGATTATCAAACTCTGAAATTTGTCGTCTATTTATTGTTGTAGAAACTCGTCTATGACTGGTCCTGTGGACAGTACGACTGGTCGTAGAAGAAATGGATTTTTAAAATTTTAAGCGCGATCGGATAAAACCGTTCTACGACTGGTCGAAGGTCGTCCACGACTGGTCGTGACCAACCCAAGACTGGTTGTGAGGCACCAAGTTTAGTTGCTAGAGTTTGAGTCAAAGGTGCCCGACAAGTCGTAAATAAGTCAAGCACGGTTCACACGACCGGTCGAGAAGACTCTAGGATTGGTCGTAGCTCAACCAAAAAATTCTGAAAAATTGCAACAACTTAGGACTGGTCCTGGAATTTCTTGGACTAGTCGAGCCAGTTCTAGGAATAGTCGCACAGGATCCAGGACTAGTCTTAGAACAGACCAAATTCATATAAAAAGATTCAATATGAATTATGTATACAAAATGACCTACCCTATGGTCAATCTAAGATCAATCATACGAACATCGAGACTTCATATGGGCCCACCATAATATAACATTATATTATTATTATATTATATAATAATATATTATATTTATATGAAATGCATCATATGGGCTACACCTACCGCCGTCTAAGTACGGACAGTGTGGATATAAAAAACTTACATCAAGGTGAGTCCCACCCCCACACGTGCCACACGTGTGGGGTGGGCCCCACGTCCAAATAGATGGACGGAGTGTATAAAACACATACATCCAAGGGGCTCTATGTCCCCAAATAGACGGACCGTGGGAATTAAACCCATACATCACGGTGCACCCCACACTTGCACCGTCTAGATGGACGATGTGGGGACTGAATACATACATCAAGGTGGGTCCCACCTCCACACGTGCAACACATGTGGAGTGGGTCCCACATGCTGGATGGACAGTTTTGGATATAACACTACCTCGTGCTCAGACCCCCTGGATTTACTGGCATTAGTGGGCGGTAGCAGCTGCTGCGTGGGGGGGTACTCCATCCAATCCACATCCACCGTCCGTGGATTGGAGGGTGTGGGTGTAACACATCAAGTCAAGGTGGGCCCCACACACTTCTATGGCAGGGTCCATGCCCAATGGATGGAGGTGTGGATACACAACATATGGGCCCCACGTCCCCAAAAATCCCAGCCTTAGACGGCTTGGAGATGCACATACATCATGGTGCCCACAGAGCTTGCTGACGTCTCTGCAGCAGCTAAATAGCTGGGTATGGTGCTCCGACCAATCCACTTCTAGGTGGGTCCACACATAGGTGGCCCACCCCGTTTGAGACCTAGCTGATCTTTGTGGTTCCCTTCATCTAGGGTCTGTCCAAAAACGTCCAGCAGCAAGGTGGGCTGCATGATCCGACAGTGTGGATCTAATCCATCCATCATGGTGGGCCGCAACAAGAAGAGAGAGAGAGAGAGAGAGAGAGAGAGAGAGATAAAGTCGTGTGTGAGGGAGGAGCTCTGCCACTATGAACTCCTCTCAATTCTACAACACATACATCAAAACGGGTCCCATCACAAGTGGGCCTTACATTAAAATCAACATCTAATGTTATGAACACTCACTGATTCCAAATCTTCTTGGTCCCTTGGGATCCTTAGCTCCTAAGCTCTCTCTTTGATGGAGGATAATGAGGACTGAAGGGTGGAGATGGGTGATTAGGGGGTTGGGAGTGGGCCACACTTGGCTCTCCTCAGAGCTTGGACGATTTTTGTTGAGGGTCAAATATTGCATATTAGACCCCATTTATTACCTGATTTTACGAACTTGATACCGTATAATGCCCTACTTAAAATGTGTTTGTGCTGTAAAGTGAAAATAGGAGCCTGGACTGAAAAAGGGTACTAAAAAGTATGGATTTAATGCTCTGAAGTTACCATGGCAAGGGACGGACCCCAGGGGACCAAGATCGACGGATTTACAGGCCATAGATCCAAGAAAATCGAGAAACTGAAGCTCAAGTGGCTTGAAAGTCAGCTAGAATGCAAGATCACAGGGTTTCCACCATCTCTTCAACTCGAGACTTCATATATGGCTTGAGGAGCATAGATTAACTGTACACGCCAAATTTCAACCGTTGGATCCCTATAAAAGTGGCCCGACGGACAGATCAGCCCAAAAACTATTGATTTCAGGCCCACCTGTTATCCAGTTATGCTTCAAAATTGGTCTTGATGGGTTAAATGATATGACAGAATGGATGGACGAAGTGGATCTATCAAAACATCGCAGTGGGACCCATGTACACGGCATGAGTGTGCATGACACATGTGCACAAGATGCGCACCGAACCAGGGGAGTCGGTCAGCGTACGCTGACCTAACTTCCAGCCTTCAAAAATCGCAATTGCCGTTTCTGTGCTGTAACCGACGCAGGAGGTTCTTTTATGGAAGCTGGTGGACCACCATCATGGCCCACATGAACAATCTGAACCATCCATCATGCAGAGGGGTAAAAAAAGGTCAAACCGATGCTAACCATGTGTGATCCTGACGCACACATGCCAGCCACAGCAACCACAAATAGACTGCCCGACAACCTTCAAAACAATTACAACATGACTAATTCAGTAGACCACATCAAAAGCAATCCAAAAGCAGTCGTTTTTGACCTAAATTCTGAGAGGAATCCGGTGGATGAAGTGGATTTCTCAAAACAAAATCGAAGTGGGCCCCACCAACTTCAACAGCGAACCCATCTTGCGCAGGCCCTGTTTTTCACGTCCGGACAAGTCCGGGATTTGCGGGGAGTAGTGGGTCACGATCGTTAATCGTTTGAGTGATCCAAACCGTCCAATGTGTCCACAGGGAGGCTAATACCCTATCCATGATGTCATTTTGAAATAATTGGACAGTCAGTCGGTCAAACCGAGTTCAAAAGCAGGGTGTTTTCGCTCCTTGCGCAAACTGCCTCTCTGTTATGTGCCTTGCGTAAAGAGGTCTGTTCTCCAAGCTGACTCTCTCCACTGTCTTCCGTGCCTATAAGAGAGAGAGAGAGAGAGAGAGAGAGAGAGAGAGAGAGAGGGAATGTGGAGGGGGATCCAAATCCATCCTTTGAGATGTGAGCACAAGAGAGAGCAGAGTTTGTTTTTATCTTCTTTCTTATTTTTATTTTTATTTTGTTTTGTTTAAGGGATCCAGCCCATTCGTGTTGGGCTAAACCTCTTAGCTAGGGCTAAGAGGAGAAGCTTGTGGAGTGATGGGACTGATTCCTACGGGGCTAATTTATAGTTGAATGAATTTGATCTTAGTTGATAATTAAGGAATGCTTTTAGTTGTTAATGGTTTGTTGTGACTGAAATTACAATAGATCTGCGATGGCTTGAGTATTTCCTTTTCCTTTTTGTGATTATGAAGTCAGGAAGCCCTATTGTTTACCATCGTCTCCTGGGCATGGTTAGATGATGGCACCCTTCCTACTGTTCATACATCTCTCAGATTAACTGTAGATCTGTTTAATTCTGTGTTTACTTTGTCTCATGGGTATGGTTTTGTGATGGAATCCATTCTAATTTACTTCAATCTTACCTCTTTAAAACTAGATCAAAAGATGTTCATATTTGATTTTCAGGTTATATCTTCCAACTAGATGAAGATGGGACTCGAAGTCCAGTTGATTTCATGAATCGACCATGGATCTCCCTGATCTCTACAAGTGGATCCTTGGCACCCTAGTTTCCTACCTTTAAATTTCACAAGTTTTAGATTAATATTCTCACCATTATTCTCTCATACTCACTTGATTTAGATTTCATCTTATTCTAGTTCTAGTTCTGGTTACTTTCAGATTCCGTATAGGTTTCAGTCCCTTAGGATTCGACCTCGGTCTCACCGAGTTTATTACTACATCACAACCCTATACTTGGGGAGTGAACAGTTTCTCCTTGGGAAGCTTGGAATGAAATGAGAAAATGAGAGAGAGAGAGAGTGTGTGTGTGGTGTGTATGACATGGGAGGCATGGGTCTCATTGACTTGTTGGTAAGAAAGGAATGGCTAGGTATGGATGTTGTTAACTTTTAGGTGAGAAAGGGATAGGAAGAGTATGGGTTGTACTTGACTTGACTGATTTGAAAGGTGGTAGAGATTCTCTCAGGATTCACAATGCACGGCATTTTCCTCGAGATATGCATGGCCCCACAACTCTTGGCCTGTGTATCGCATCGACGCATGAGACGCGGCGTTAGAACCGTAGTGACAACGTGGTCGCTAAGGTATAAGTCTCGGGGTCAAGTCAATTCAGATATACGGGTGACTCAGAGCCACGTGCAAACGATATATACACATCGCGGGTTGCCAGAATTCGACGGGGAGTATTGCAAGAGTCTAAGGGACAGTACAGACTAAGATACGAGCCTCACATTTGTCCACAATATCAGCGAAGTCAGCAAAGTCAAAAGTGCACAATCTCGACTGAATTTTGGGTCGAAGACCTTCCTTAAACTTCTGCCTTTATATTCCTCGTCCTCAACGGCCTTTGGTGCATATCGTGACAATTCGTTGAGGCGCGCTTCATATTGAGACATCGATATACTTCTCTGCTCCAACTTGAGAAACTTAAATATTTTCTCGTGACGATAGCACTAAGGAAAGTAATTTTTTTTTGTTAAACCTCTTCTTAAACTCAGTCCAAGTCCACTCATAATCAGATGGGACTCTTCTTAGCACGCTTTTCCACCATATATTAGCCTCGCCTTCCAGGTTATAAGTGGTAAGAACAACCTTTTGGGTGTCCGAACAACCTAGCGGTTTCATCATCTTGGCCATTCTATTCAGCCAGTGTTCTGTTAGAACTGGATTTGGTGCTCCTGAGAAGGACGGTGGCCTTAGCCTTTGAAACCTTTCAAACAGATCTGCCCCACTAACTTCTTCAGTCTTCGAGGTCGATGCAAGCATATTATGTTGGAGAGCTTCTGACAGTGTGGCGATCAAAGCCTGTTGTTGTTGTATGATGATAGTCAGCTGACTAATAACATCGCCAGGTGCTTAAGATGGGATAGTTCTTGATGCTGACTCTCTTTCAGGACTACTTGGCCTAACTGGAGATACATGAGAGCACCCAGGACCCTCTTCCCTAACAACCTCATTTGTCGGCGAAGTTAACAAATGAACATTCTATGGTCTTGGGCGACGGGATTTTTGGGCCATAATCCTATTAAAAGAAAGGATTCATCATGGTCATATCCTCATAAGCTTTACTAGTCTTAAACTAAGATCGTAAGGTGGCTTATATGAATCATACAAATGGAGTATTTTTCAAATCGATGAGTGCTCAACAACTTCCTATCCTTCGCGATTAGGTGTAACAAGACTCCAAAGATCCTAAGATGACCATTTAAGCATCCTTATACCCACTCCTAATCTTCGACCTACAGCTAAGGTCCTACGATTATCTTAGGGTTGTATTTGTGTCCTGAGATGGATTACAGGGGGTCTAAACTGGTGAGTTCTTGAATTTAATCAGACTTTTTACAACACCTAAATTTTGTTTCTATGTTCAATGACTACCCTAGATATTTTCATGGGAGCCTAAAATTTTAGATTTCTATATTCACAAGATACCCTAAAGCTAAGGGAATTAAACCTAGTTTTCAAGTCTCTAATTTCATCAATGCAACTTTTGAGTAATTGAATTTGTATAAGTCCTATTTTTTTCCTAAGACCTGGTTTATCTAGACTCGCTCTGATACCACTTTGTAACGCCCTGGTTTTCGGAACCCGAGTATATGACTCGTTCTCTAAAAACCCGAGTGTTAGCATATAAAATTCAGTGTAAATTTGAATCGTTTGTCATTAATCAGAGTTCGCAGCAAACACAACTAAAGCAAGCCATGCATTGTATAAAAACATTTAAATTACCATATATATCCAAATATAACACCCATATAGGACTTATACAATCCCAAATAACAAAGTTCATTAAATAAAAATAGGAATCTATCGCCTAACTTTAGAACTTAACATGGGTCGTAGGGACCCTGTCTAGCTCCTCAGCTACCCAATCTACTTTAACGACCCAGTGAACGTGTCACACCTCAAACTCAAAAACCAGGCTCATAGAATTTTCGATCATTGAATCCGGTGCCAACAGCCTCCGTAGTGCCCCATTCTCAGCTCCCGACACCCATATGCCAGATTCTGATCCTGAGATCCTACAAGGAGGAATTTTAATATGATTTTTTTTATAATGGAGCATAATCACAAGCATAACCAAGTCACAAGACAACATTACCACATATCCAATATATCAAAAACTTTGAGTACAATGTGGAAAGGGAAATACAAGATGATCAAAAGAACTTCGAAATAATCTTCCATGCACTCCTGCCTCAGCACTGCTATGAACCAACATTACCTGCATGCAATGGTCATGCATAAGCTTACGAAAAGCTTAGAGGGTGGTGTAAGTGTGTGCACAAGGTAAGTGCCAAGTATGCAATATCAAAGTAATGCGAAAAATTACTGGTAAGTCCATGAATACTATCAGCCGTACCAAGGTTATGCGATGTAAGGCATGAATGCTATCGGCCATACCAAGGCCATGTGATGCGAGGCATGATGTTATCAGCCATACCAAGGCCATGCGATGCGAGGCCTATATAGCCAATTTTCATATGCAAGATGCAACGCAAGCATACCAGTCCTCATCAAGTACATATATCAGTACAGTTCCCTATGGGATATCACCGGGGTCTAGTACACTTCACACTGACTGCTGCCTCCCTAGCTGCACAGCCCAGCAAGTGGAAGAGACCGCACTATCCACCTGACCAGTAGTCTACCACTACCTACCCGGCTCGTCGATAGCAGACTCATTTATGAGCTGGTCAAACTCAGCCTAGCTTACAGCCCCCTCACTCGAGCAGATAAGGCCACACCCCCTTCAACCAACCACGACACAGTGGGAGATGCGGCCTACTGGTATTTGGCACTAGTATGCTCATGTATCGACTCAGTTTAGATGTTGAAGCATCTCCTGGTACCAAAAATGTTTTGGGACTTTCACCCAAGGACATCCTATGTGCCCATAATGCTAGAGCCAATATTTTCGATATCCAATCCAACCATCCATGATGTGCCTGTGGAGGCCATGAGCTTGATGTTGCTAGGGCGTACAATGATCATGTCACACAAATGTGAGATGCATGAATCACACTGTCTAGTCATAAAGCAATCCTGCGTCCCATAAACAATCTGCCGAGTGGCATATGCTATGATCAATCACTCCTCATATCAAGCATACATATGATGCATATGGGCATGTATCATGAAGTTATACTAAGCATGTTATGTAGTGATGAATTATGTTCATAACGAAGATGGGCCTAGATGGCCTACACACAACAAGTATAGGTCTAACAATGGGCCCTAGGGAGAGTTACAATGCGGACATTCAACCATCATTGCTCCCAAGGCATGGCCCGCCATAATCATCATTATATACATCATGGTGGAATCACACATCGCAATGGACCTCATATACATCACATTCAGCCCCACACAAAGGCCTCACATATGTCTCATTGGGCCTCACTCATGGTCCTTATATACATCACATTGGGCCTCAACCCATGGGCCATCAAATACATCACAATGGTCCTCATATACATTAAGTGGGCCACATCACATGGGCCGCACCAATGGGCCTCATATGCATCAAGTGGGCCGCATCCACGGGCCGAACCAGTAGGCCTCATATACATCAAGTAGGCCGCATCAATGGGCTGCACTAATGGGCTGCATATACATCTAGTGGGCCACATCACATGGGCCGCACCAATGGGCCTCATGTACCTTAAGTGGGCTGCATCACATGGGCCGCACCAATGGGCCTCATATACATCAAATGGGTCGTGCCATCTACACCATTCACCTACTTTTAGAGATCATTCTAGAGCATTTCCAAAAGAATAAATCATATTGAAAGATCATTTAGACCATACCATAAATAGCAATGGAGATAATGATTTTCATAGTTTAAAAATACCAGGGCCCACCATCACATTTATGTTCTATCCAGTCTATACATAAGGTCATAAAGACCTGGTTGAGAGGAAAAATAAATATCATTTTGATCCAAAACTATTGTGGTCCTAAAAGGATTTCAATGGTAGGCGTTCATCTCTCCACAGTTCTCTGCAGTGTGGTCCACCTGATAGATCTACTTCATTTTTAGTCTCAGGCCTAAGACGAGCTTGCCAATTGGATAGACGGTTTGGATGTAACACATACATCAGCGGGCCCATAGAACTGTTGTCGTCATTCTAGCATAGCAATACGCTGCTAGGGCCCACCATCCAGATGATGGACGGATGGGATACAACATATACATCATGAGGGCATTCCACCGTCCAGACAACTGGATGGTGTGGATGTAATATACATATCAAGGTGGGCCCACCCATCTGGCATATGGACAGTGTGGATAACACATATAACATAGGTGGGACCCCCAGAACTTGGGACGTTAATACAGCAGCTATATAGCTGGTGTATACGTACACCAGCCAATCCTCTTCACAGGTGGGTCCCATGTGGGGCCCACCATCATATATTGCCTATTATAATATGATTTATTTATTTAATTTTTTTTAAAAGCAGCATCCAGGCCTTAGACGGCCTGGATAATACATCATGGTGGGGTCTACAACCACGTCCAATGATTGGACAGTGTGGATAAAATACAAAAATCATGTGGGTTCCCACGTGGTGTGGCCCACCCACATTATATACATGTTATATATGTATATAATATTATTTATATATTATTTTATTATATATATATATATATATATACATATATATTTGAAAGGGAAGCAACGTCCAGGCCTGGGATGACCTGGAAGAATTGCAATGTCTAGGTGGCCCCGCCTCCCTAGTTTGGCTAAAGATCAAGGTGGGGTCCGCGTGGTGGAAATACAACACATTCATCAAGGTGGGATCCACGTGGTGGCCCACCATAGCTTTGAATAAGCTAGTATTTATGTTTTCTCTTCATCTTGGCCTGTCCAGACGGATAGGTGAGCGGGCCTACCACTAGACAGTCCAATGAGCTGGGCCCTATACATGGATGGCATGGATATGATATATCATCATCAGGTGGGCCATCATACATCATCACCATAAAAAGAGAGGGAGAGAGAGAGAGAGAGAGAGAGAGAGAGAGAGAAAGAGAGAACGGTGAGATGGAGGGACCTCGGCACTATGGGCCCTCCCTTCCATGCATTACAACATACATCAAGTGGGTCCCATTACATGTGGGCCCACCAATCAAAATCAACGGTGGAGATCCCTTCTCCACCGAAATGTAAGGTCTAGATGACCCTTTTCATACAAGGAAATTAAACATCATGATGGGGTCCATGGAGAATGGCCCCATCATGGGATGGATATATGAATCATGTAGGCCATCGGCCACACCTAAGGTCCGAAGTGAAATCCATACCATCAATTGGTAGGCCCCACTTGGCCCATCATCAAAAAATAAAATCTAAGCCTATAAAACACCCACCATTGGATCTTCTTGGTCCGATGAAATGCTAAACTCCTTGGCTCTCACTTTGATGGAGGTTGATGAAGGTTGGAGGGTTGAGATGGGAGATGAGAGGGGTAGGAAGTGGGCCACACACATAGCTTATTTTCTCTACTTAGTTACTTGGAAAAATGGTGGAGAATGAGTGAAAGATAGGAGATGTAAGGAGAAAGGGATGGGTGTGTAAGAGGGATGAGATGAGAGGTACGGTGGTGTAAGGGGAGATGACATGAGGGTTGACTTATGGGGGGTAAGGTGGCATGGGGTATGGGCTGCTTGTCTTTGCTGGTAAGAAAGGGATGGGAGAGGCATGGGTTGTGTACTTGACTTGTGATTGATTGATTGATGTGATGGGTTGTAAAGATTATCTCAGAATTCGCAACGCGTGGCGTTTCTTTAGAAAATACACAGTCCCACAACTCCTGGGTTGAGTATCGCATCGATGCGCAAGATGCGGCATTGGAACCACAGCGACAGCGCGGTCTTAATGGTATAAGTTTCGAGTCAAGTCGACTCAGAATCATAGGATATGACTCAGGTTCTATGTAAATGTCAATTACAGGTTGTGGGTTACCGAAAGTCAATAGGGAGGATCGCGGGAGTCTACGCAACGATATGGATTAGGATACGGGCTTTACAAAATGGCATCAGCTCGCTCAACACCTGCATCAATCGTTACGGTTTGATAGCATCAATAACTATCGCAGTGAGGAGCACCCTCTAAGATTACGCACTCATCATTCATAATCCAACATAAATCACATTGTATGAGAAGAGACATTAAATGACGTAACTCGAAATCATGATCATATATTCATAAATAAGCTAGTTAACAAAATCTCAACATTATGGAAATACAATAGAAATCATAATGAAAGGGGACGTGTCTAGATAGTCAAATAATCAATCTTACAAACTTCATAAAATGACTAAAAAATCAAGCTTTAAACCTATGCTTCACTCGAAAATCATATCGCATGTGAACACCGCAAGATGGCTAGGAAATCGCTAAGCGAACACTTGCTCCACCCAGAAATCACAATACAACTGAACATCGCAAGATGAAGAGAGAATAACATACAAACATCTACTTCACTCAAAAATTATACCGTACGTGAACACCGCAAGATGGCTAGGAAATCGTTAAGCAATCACCCGCTCCACCCAAAAATCACAATAGTGAAAGTGCCCTAGTTTGTAAATTAGCATGAGGGTTAAGTAGGTGAGTCGGGTGAGCTCATATAAAGATCGTTCAAGAAATTGCCTCAACTGGATGTGTTCTGAGCCCATCAAAGGTAATTAAGTCTCACATCCCATTTTTGTAAGTGCTATGTTGTAGATCTAGCACCCTTTGTTGTCAAATTTTGTAGTGACAAACCTGGAGTGATTGACTTGTTTAATAGATGGTGTAAATGTTATCTTATCTAGCTCCTAAGTTTGTTAAATTTTGTAGTGCCAAAACCTCTTAGAATCTGTATCTTTTTTAGCTGTTATTGTAAGATCAACTTCATGCCATCCTTGTCAATCTTATCTACAATCAAGTATAAGATCAAGAGGCTCAAAAACAACATCAAGAAGTTCAAGTACAAGATCAAGAAGCTCAAGAACAACATCAAGAAGTTCAAGACTAGATCAAGTCTTCAAGCTTTAACTACTTCAAGCGAATGATATGTGATGATTCAATCTCACAAATAAGGTTTGTTTGACTCTAGATTGACCTTAGGATAGGTCATACTATTTGCATTTATATCACAGGTCATTTGTTAATTTTATAGGTAATTTTTTGACTAGTCCTAGTCATGGTTCGACTTGTCCAGACACTGGCTCGACTAGTCTAAGAAATTTCTTGACCAGTTTAAGGTTGTTGTGGATTTTTAGAATTTTTTGTTGGACTCTCGACCAGTCCTAGAGACTACTCCAACAGTCTTGTGAACAGTGCTCGACCGGTCATGCAGGCTCGACTCAAAGTACAGTAGCATTTCTGGGTCCCACTCGACCAGTCAAGTGAACAGTGCTCGACCGGTCGTGTAGGCTCTACTCAAAGTCCAGCAACATTTCTGGGTCCCACTCGACCAGTCGAGTGAACAATGCTCGACCAGTCGTGCAGGCTCGACTCAAAGTCCAACAACATTTCTGGGTCCCACTCGACTAGTCGAGTGCAGGGCTTGACCAGTCGAGCAAGCCACTCGACCAGCCAGCAAGCCACTCGACTAGTCGAGTAACGAACTTATCTTATCTCACCAGAAATTTTAAAATGTTGTTAGTCCTTCGACCAGTCGAACCGTCCACTAGGCCAGTCGAGCGAACGGTATTTTTGCCTATAAATTGAGGACGATTTTTAGAGTTTCACATTCATTCCAAAAAATATATTAAAGTCACAACTCTGAGAACTCAGTCCCCATTATTATGAAGCTATTGTGAGGTATTTATAAATTATTTTAATAGCTTTTTGGTTATTCAATTCTTTGATCTCTTGATTCCATTCTATTTGATATTAAAGGGGATTTTTGAATTTAACCCTTTATGAGATCCAGGAAGTTGAATCCAAAGTAGCTTAAGGTTGGATTTAAATTAAATTTCATTTAGACCTAGAACCATATCATTTGAGAGATTGAACATTGAACATTGAACATTTTACATTTTCAAAGAAGTGGTTCTAACGGGCTACAACGAAGTACTTTCTTCAGATAAGTATAATTTCAATTTTCTGTATTTGGTTTGTAAGATTGTCAGAAAATTATTCATTTTTTTTACTGAAATAACTAGAAAATTTTAGTAAGTGGGGTTTTTAATTGTGGTAGCCCTTTGAAAACACAATTGTAAAGGTTTTGGGTGAACCTTAGAAAACCTATTTCATAGTAAAAGTCAATATCCTGTGGGTGAGGATATTTGGAGTGGAGTAGTTATGTGGCTATTTTATAATAGTTACTGTGCACACAAGCAAACCACTATAATTGCTGGAGTTGTGGTGAATGCTTATTATTGTGCATTTGTGGTGAATGATTGTAATTGACTTTCTACAGATGTGGTGAATGTTGTAATATGAGTAGATATTTATTTCTATTTTATTCTTTGTTCCTCTGTATTGGTTTGGGATTTTCATACACTGACCATTCTATAAATCAGGTTGTCCTACCATAAGCTTTTAGTTTTTGGTGTAAGGTTGTCCTTAGAACAACATCTGTATCAACCTCTCAATACTTGTGCATTTGAGGTTGCTATTTATTTTTGCTATTTGGAATTGATAAGTGTTATCTTTTTCTATTTCTTTCTTAATTCTGCATTTAAATTTTAATTTAGCATAGTCCTATTCACCCCCCCTCTAGGACTCTTAGCTCGGCCTTTTCAAGTGGTATCAGAGCCTAATAGCTCATTTATTTGGATTTATCTCCCGAGCTTATATCATGTCAAATTTTGATAGCCTTTCAACTACTAGGCCACCACCATTTGATGGCTCCAATTATGCCTATTAAAAAGCTAGGATGAGCATTTGTTTTAGGTCTATCGACGAAAATGTGTGGCAATCCACAGTGAAAAGGTGGAACCTTCCTACCATTGAAGTTCTAAGCATTGATGGTATTAAAACTCTTAAGGTTGTACCTTATAATACTTAAACTACTCTTTAAAAAAACGAAGGCAGTGCCAATGCCAAGGCTTTAAATGCAATTACTTGCGCACTATAACCAAATGAATTCAAAAGGATTATATATTGTGATACTGCAAAACATGACTGGAATATCTTAGAAATGACACACGAGGGTACAACTATTGTCAAGAAATCTGAACTTTAAATCCTCACCACTAGGTTTGAGGAAATATGTATGGAAGAAAGTGAAACATTCATGGACTTCTATACTAAGTTAAATGACATAGTCAACTCAATATGGGGTCTTAGAGATAGCATCCCAGAAAGTAATGTCTGTGCAAAGATACTGCGTTCATTACTTGAAAGGTTCAATTCAAAAGTTACTGCCATTCAGGAACTTCGTGATACTGATAACATGTAGGTTGAAGAACTTGTTGGTTCTTTATAAACCTACGAGTTAAATTTTAAGGATCCTAAAGGTAAATCCATAGCCCTAAAATCTTCTAAAGGTATTTCTCATAATTCTAATAATTCTAATTGCGAAAATTCATAGGATGATATGGCACTTTTAGCCAAGAAGTTTTATAAAATTTTCAGAAGCAAAAAGAGAATTAATTTTTAAAAACCTTCAGAGAAGAAAAAGGGTAGATCTAAAACTTGGAAATCAC
Source organism: Magnolia sinica (assembly GCF_029962835.1). Classification (NCBI taxonomy): domain Eukaryota; kingdom Viridiplantae; phylum Streptophyta; class Magnoliopsida; order Magnoliales; family Magnoliaceae; genus Magnolia; species Magnolia sinica. The sequence goes on along the minus strand of NC_080573.1, from coordinate 48,805,185 downwards.
TTAAAGACAGCCAATGTTTCAACTGCCATGAATATGGGCATTTGACAAATAAATGTCCAAAGAAGGACAAACCTAAAAGGAAAGGTATGTTGGCTATATGGGATGAATCATCCTGCTTTGAAGCTTCTTCTGAGTCAGATGATTCTGAATCTGAGTCTACTGGTGAGGTTAAAGCCTTAATGACTCTAACCAGAGTCACTTCCTCAGAAAGTTGTGATTCAAGTTACGATGAAAATCTGAGAAGTGATCTTAAAAATGATGAAGATTTACAAGATGCCTACAATGCCCTATACAGGGAGAGTTATAAGATAGCTGTAAAATTAAAACTTCAAAAAGAAAAGTTTTTAAAGCTAAAAGAAAATTTTGATACTCTAGTTTTAGAAAAATCGCATCTATATGATTGTTTTCAAAAAACTAAGCGCGATTTAAATTTTAAAACATCTCAAATTGAAAATCTAAAATCAGAGAATGATAATCTAAAATTAGAAGTCTTTTCTCTCTTTAGTTTGAAGGATACTTGGAGGTATGCCTAGGGTGATCCTAAACTAGAAAGATTCCTAATCGGATCAAGGAAATGGGGCAATCGATCTGGTCTGGGCTATGATAAAAATACCCCTCCTAAATATAAGTCCACTCTTCCTAAATTTATTAAAGGAGAGTCTTCTAACTCAAAAGGGAAAAGTCTAAATCAAAATAGTTTTAAAATCCTAAAACTTTTCAGGCTATGAAACCTAAAAGCAATCATATCGACTATAGAAATCAGAATCATAACCCCTTAGCTGAGAAAATTGTCGATTTACTAAAGGAGCTTCTAAAATTCAACTCAAATGGTAGAATATATAACAAGTACAAGAATAAAAAAACCAACAATGTTCTAAAACCCAAAACTGTAATGAAATGGCTCCTTAAGGTTACTTGTTTGGTTGCTCACACTGCTTTCAAGGCTTCAAGTCAATCAAAGTGGTACCTACACAGTGGATGCTCTAGACATATGACAGTGATAAAGATTTGTTCACCAATCTCAGAGATATGGTTGATGGTTCAATCACTTTCTGTGAAGGTAGTAATTGCAGAATTGTTGGCCAAGGTACGTTTCAACTCTTTAATCTTCCACCATTTGAGAATGTCTTCTTTGTAGAAGGTCTGAATCATAATTTCTTAAGTATATCACAAATCTATGATAATAAGCATAGCGCCAAATTCAACAATCAAGGGTGTGAAATTTTAATGAGAATGGTTCTATGATATTGATTGGTCGTAGAACTTTTGAGAACTGTTATATAGTCAGTAACTTAAGCTCGTTTAAGTTATCGTGCTACATGGTCCAAACCAATGAATCCAATCTATGACATAAACGCCTAAGACATATACACTATCATAATCTTTATAGACTGAGCAAAGGTGAAGTAATATATGGTCTACCTAAGTTAAAGAAAATGGATAAAATCCATGGTGATTGTCAGATTGGAAAACAAACTAGAAGTGCTCAGAAGAAAGTGAACTCTAGTGCCACATCCAAACCTCTTGAGCTCCTCCACATGGAACTAGTTGGACCTGCTAGAACGGAGAGTCGAAGTGGTAAAAAATATATTTTAGTAATAGTAGATGATTTTACTAGGTTTACATGGGTAGTTTTCATGAGAGAGAAATTTAAAACTCTCCATAAAGTAAAAAGGGTACTCAAGCGTATTTAAACTGAGCAGGAATCACTAGTTATTAAAATACGAAGTGATTATGGTTTCGAATTTGATAATAGCAGCTTTGAGAAGTTCTGTAGCGATCATGGGATATCGCATGAATTTTCTGCTCCTAAGACACCTCAACAAAATGGGGTTGTTGAAAGAAAAAATCGTGTACTTCAAGAGATGGCTAATGTTATGTTAAATAGCATGAAACTTCCTAAAAATATTTGGGTTGAAGCTATGAATACTGCTTGTTATATTACTAATCGTGTATATACTAAAAAATCAAATCATAAGACTGCATATGAACTGTGGTTCAATAAGAAGCCAACAGTTAATTATTTTTGAGTTTTTGGTGGCAAATGTTATATTCTACGTGACCGGGAAAATTTTAAAAAATTCGACACTAAAAGTGACGAAGGTATTTTCCTAGGATATGCTCTAAATATTTGAGCATATCGTGTTCTCAATAAGAAGACTGGTGTAATTCAGGAATCCATTAATGTTGTCATAGATGATCATCTGAATACATCTACCTCTAGTTCATAAGATGATGAAGTCTCATTATTTGATAAACCAGACTCTTCATCTAGTGAAAATAATGACACTGAACTGCGATCAGTTAAAGACCATCCAATTGATCAAATACTTCTAAATCCTCTCACTAGTGTGCGTACTTGTAAACAACTTAAAAACATATATAACTATGTATGCTTCACTTCCCAGATTGAGCCAACCAATGTAAAAGAAGCACTTGCTGATGAAAAATGGATTATAGTTATGCAAGATGAACTTAATCAATTTGTATGAAATGATGTATGTCATTTGGTTCCTAGACCTGATGATAAACATATAATTGGAACCAAGTGGATATTTAAAAATAAGTCTGATGAATTAGGTAACATTAAAAGAAATAAGGCAAGACTGGTTGTGCAAGGGTACACTCAAATAAAAGGCATCGATTATGATGAAACCATTGCCCCAGTAGCTTATCTTGAATCTATTAGACTATTCATATCCATTGCTTTTGCAAAAATTTTAAAATCTATCAAATGGATGTCAAGAGTGCATTCTTGAATGGTGATCTACATGAGGAAATATTGTAGAACAGCCTAAGGGTTTTGAAGACCCTAAACATACTAACCATGTTTATCACCTGAAACACTCTATGGTTTAAAACAAGCTCCCAAGGCATGGTATGAAAAGTTGACTAAGTTTCTACTAAGTCATAACTTTGTAATGGGGAGTGTTGATAAGACACTGTTTGTAAAGAAATACAATGATCACATTTTAATAGTGCAGATATATGTTGATGACATTATCTATGGATCTACTTGTACTAACATGTCTGTTGAGTTTGCAGATTTAATGAAGTCTAAGTTTAAAATGAGGATGGTTGGAGAATTGAACTATTTTTTAGGTCTGCAAGTGAAATAGCTTGCTGATGGGATATTTATCTTTCAAACCAAGTATGTTCTAAACTTGGTGAAAAAAATTGGATTTGAGAGCGGTAAGAACTTCGATACTCCTATGAGTACGACACTTAAACTCTCTAAGGATTCAATAGGTAAAAGTGTAGATCCGAAGTTCTATCGTAGCATGATAGGTAGTTTATTATATTAACTACGAGCCAACCTGATATTGCATTCAGCGTAGGAATCTGTGCTAGATATCAATCGGACCCTAAAGAGTCCAACCTGATTGTTGTAAAGCGCATTTTAAGATATGTTGCAAGTTCGGCCACACTTGGCCTTTAGTATCCTCATGATACTAATGTTCAATTAGCCGGTTATTCGGATGCTGATTGGGCTGGTAATATTGATGACCGCAAGTCTACCAGCGGTGGATGTTTTTATGTCCGGAACTGCGTAGTTTCTTGGCATAATAAGAAACAGAGTTTTGTATCTCTTTCCACAGCCGAGGCTGAGTATATTGTAGTCAGTAATGCTTGTACACAACTTGTATGGATGAAGAGAATGTTAAGTGATTACGGATATGCGCAAGATACCATGGTTTTGTATTGTGACAATTCTAGAGTAATTAACATTTCTGAAAATCCAATTCAGCATTCACGAACTAAGCATATTGACATTAGATATCATTATATTCGTGAATTAGATGAAGATAAGATTATTTCAGTGGATTATATTCAAATTGAAAATCAACTTGCTGACATATTTACAACGCCACTTGACAGAAACATGTTTGCTAAGTTGAAATTGGATATGGGTATGTGCAATATGAACTGAAATGTTTATGTTTATTTGTAATATATTGCATTGTCATGCCCCAAATTCGGGGACGGATAGCTTCCGTGATGCCCCAAATCCGACACTTGACTTCCATACACCAAGTCTCGAGTTTGGCACACCACAAGGAAGATTTGTGACTCAATTATATACATATAAATAATAGTACTTGAGCATGAAGATCCATGATCAAAATACCAAGCAATACTTCACACACGTGTGTGCAGTGTGTCCTACATACGAGCAAGATAAATATGCCATGAAGAAATCATGAATGGTGAAAGGCGTGTAGTATGTAAGGTATGGTGCCAATGCCAATGCAATGCATATGCAACATAGGAACACTCCGAGTCAATACTACTAGTTTCACTAAGTCATATTTTCATTTCTCCTATACCACAGCCATAACCGTATTACACGCATCTGTAATCACATCATCATCATCAATTGTCATGTCATATTATAACTATATATCTCGAGAAACACTGTGGTCGATACCCTTGCACCAGACACCCGTAATCACCTCGCATAGCTGCCCTACGGTGGACTTCCACCAACTGTATATCATGGAAAACACCGTGGTCGACACTTATGCACCAGACACTAACAATCGACCTCACATACCCGTCCCACGGTGGACTTCCACCCGGCATGCCAGTAACGGTTTTCATTCACGCTTCTCCTCACTGGTGGGTCAGACCAATCCCTGTTTGCGCCTTAGCCCTTAAGTAGGTTAGACCAACCTCTTCTCAACCCGACCTCGTTAGTGGGAGTCAAATCCATGACCCATGTATCCACTCGGCCCGACGATGAGGTATCCCTAGCTAACATTGGGGTTTAGGGACTTTCAACCCAAGGGGCACATCATCCCCTACTATTTCCACACTTTCGGTGTCCCGTTCATTTTCAGGGATAACCCAAATCATCATCATAGATGTACATTTCATCATCAAGATCCAACTCATGTTATATGGCATGACTGTGGTATTTTGATTATCATGTATGTCATGATTATGCATGAATTCAAGCAATTATGTTAAGGCATACATTCAAGTGCACGTGATATGCATATAATGCCACAAGTTTAGGGTCTGCTTAACCTTTAAGCCAAAAATGACATATAATCATCATATACCACTATCAACTCTATCAATCCATGGTCATGTGACTAAACTGAAGAGGACATATCTTACACATGAACAAATGTATTGAAGTACACTTGCACATACCATCATTCCATGGTGCATGAGTATGACCAATATCAACATGATTAAGTAGATGAATGTAGTATGTTAGAGAGTGGAACAACATTAATCAAGATATAAAACCACATGCTTCTATTAACCATAATCACTAACATCACTAATATCATCCATAACTATCATAATCACGAGCATTAATTGTATTCAGAGTTACACCATATCCTTCACAAGATAGATATTCCATTAGTGGCTTTGGCCCGACGTGATTTTCTTCTATTGAAACCACTTGATTATACTCTAACTGGACTTTATGGTTAATGAGTGGTGGAGACGCAAAGTACATGCACCAAGTGGTTATGAGATGAAAGGCATAATTATAACATTTAGTAAATGAGCCACAGGATAGATGGTGTTGGTGAAACTCATATAATGTAGAGGGCTTCACCTTCAAGTGGGTTATTAGTAGGTTAGATTTATAAATAATTATTATAGTAGTTCTATAATGGTTTGGAAGGCACATGTAAACCTCATAAGATACAATGAGCCCTAAGTTGAACGACTTGGTATATAATATACACATAAAGGTTAGTCACGGTTGGATGATGTGGGTTTGTCTCATACAACGTAGTGGGTCCTACTTCCAAGTGGTATTGCAAGCAGATAGGTCATCATGCAAACATTACAGTGGGTCTCAACAAGCAAATAGTATAGGTAACTCACATACATTAAGGTAATACAAGGAAGAACAGTTCAGATGCATAAGGCACACGTCTGCGGGCTCCATGATCGAACTATTGATTGGTAAAACAATTGAACAGTGTGGATAAAATACGTACATTGAGTGGGTTCACAAGTGTTCGAAAGTTATACGTTTAATTAATACTATTTCATATCGTCTGACTTATTTAGGAATTGGATCTAGGTCATTTTGGAATCATGTTCTAGAATTAGCTAGCCGAAATGGTGAAATATGTAATACTTACATCAAGGTAGGGTCGTGACACATGTCTTAAGTTCACACACCCAAGAGGTTACACCATCAGCATAGTCCATGAGTGTGAGCAATCACACAATTCTCATATGCTCACATGGTCTTATGGCCACTCCATTATCAGAAGTCTATATGGTTGAGTGGCCACACAAATGTCACTCTACTTGTCATAATAAGGGACTTAAGGTGAGATGGTTACTTATTATTATTATTATACCATATTTCGCATAATAGGGCAATGGCTTTACTAAACTTTCACGTAGTCAGGCGGCCAGTGCCACAATTTTGCATAGTTTAGCAGTCACCTAAGAACCACATGATCATATGGTTGGGCCACGCATTCCCCACATACCTACATGATTTACGGCTATCCACGTCACGCATGATCACAAGATTTATGAGCTACATATTCAACAACATTTTTCCAAATCTAGTTGTCATTCATCCCGTTAGTGATCATATGTTTAAGGGCCACAATAATCATAAATCTACTTAGACAAGTAGTCACATGATTGCCCCAATTTCATACAGTTAGGTGGGCTATAAAAATCAATCACTCACATGTGGCGGTCCACACAACTTTCACCAATCCACACTACTAGTTGGGCCACCCAAAATCCCAAATTCCTATGGTATAGTGATCCACATGATTTCTACCAACTGACGGTCTAAATGAGGAATAACCATTACAATGGGTACTATGGAAACAACTTAGATTGCAATAAATATATATGCAGCCCTATACTCTAAAATGATCTAACAAAATAGATGAATGGTTGGTAAAATATGTATATTAGGTGGCCTATGATCGGTTAAAAAAGAATAGATGGATATATTTCTCACAAACATTACTGCAACTCTAGGAAACATTTAACGGTGGACAAGTGATCAATATTGCTCCCGTGGCATGAGATTTGGATCCGACTAGTCTATAGGACCATACCCTAAAATGATAAGGATGAACCGATGAATGGCATGGATCTACATCATACTACAAGGTGGAGTCTATGGTCAAGGAAGCATCCCAACATATAGGGGGGCACACTAGAGCCTAAGAATTTCCAATGGTTGTTACCACTATTTCTACTTATAGCGTGGCCCACCTAAAATTGAGTTCTACTTCATCTTATGTCCATGGGCAAGAGGTGGGCCCATTTCCCAAGTGACTAGAAAATATAGGCAATGTGGGTATAAAACACATGCATCATGTTATGTCCATGGAAGTTTTCATTGGTAAGCATGCAATTCCCTTTCATTATTATTATTATTATTATATTTTGTATAATTGTTGGTCTCATTAACATGGTGGGGTCCACCCCATGAACAGTTGTACAACAAACAACATCATAGTTGATACCATCCACTAGATGAATGACATGGCTATAAGGTACATACGTCGAGTGAGGCCCATAACACATGGATGGTCTAACTGATGGATGACCTAGATATAAAATACATGTAACAAGTTGGCTCTGCTGTCCAATGACCAACCCAACTTTGGTGGCAGTTACACATCACAGTAGAACTCAAGGAATTTAATGGTAGGGATTTTTATTCCCACTGTTTCTTATAGTGTGCTCCACCTAAGGCGTGGATCTGGCTCATTCTTTTACTCATGTCTTAAAATGGTCTGAAGGAGTGGATGAATGGCCCAAATATACTTTTCATCACAAGGTGGGCCCCAGAAAAATCTAAGTATTTTGAGTACAATTTCCACTGTCCAAGTGGCATGGCCTGCATGAACTTCTAATCGGCCTGATTTTTGGGACCATGCAATAAATGGGGCTAGTAAGATGGATGAATGGTGTGAATTTAGCAATAAATGGGGCTAGTAAGATGGATGAATGGTGTGGATTTATCACATACATCATGGTGTGGCCATGATCAGCCCCACAAAACTTTACCCTAAAGGTGGGCAAGGACCGCCCTCTCTAGACGTCCAGGGAGGACGTCACCTCCTCCACGCCCTTTCTTTTTATTATTTTATTATTATTATTATTATTATTTTTGTATATTTCTCATCAAGGTGGGTCACTTGGGAGATCCAGTCCCTCCATTGTGTGTGTACCACTTGGTGGAGGGGTCAGTCCAAGTTTCAGATGCATCAAAATTTTCGGTGGACCCTAGAAAGTACTTTTATATAATTTACCTACTCTTCACATGATTTTAGATGGTGTGGGCCACTTGAGTTCCATGTATGGCTGATTTTTGGGATATCCCATTTTCAAAAGGGGACCCATCAAATGCACGGTCTAGATGGTCGACATGCATCATGGTGGGACCAGTGGTGGGACCCATTGTCCCTGCCCTCTCAAGCAGTAGGACACTGCTTGCTGCAGCCTCCTTTGGACGTTGGCAGCAACAGTATTCGGTTGTTGTTATTTTTTTTCTCATAATTTGCATAGGTGGGGCCCACATCAGGACGATCCACTTCGTCTGCCGAGTTCCCTGGCTCGTGACGAGTCGAATAAGCCCAATATTCAATATGTTTTGACACACATAAACATCATAGTGGGCCTTAAGAGTCTATCATTATTAAAATAATTCTTTTGATGGTGTGGCCTACTAGAGATTTGGATTAGCTTCATTTTTCGCCTCAATGCCTAAAATAAGCTAGGGAATCGGATGGACAGTGTGGATTAAATGTATACATCATCGATGGAGCCCATTGTGGACCCACGACCCTTTCTTTCTTCTCTTTCAAGCAGCAACAGGGACGCTGCTTGCTGCAGCGTCCTTTAGACACTGGTAGCAACAACGTCCACCCCTCATGTGTTTTTTTTTTTGTTATTTATTTTGGTGTGGTATGCACATGTGTGCATGGATGTGTGTGTGGCCAGCCCAATAAGCCACACTGGACTGTTTGGATGGCATACAAAGGTTCTGGTGGGGCCCACTATCAATGGGTCCCACATAAGGTTTATAATAAATTATTATTTGATTATTTATTTATATGAATCCTCCTATGCATCCACACCCTTAATCACATCATTATCATCATATCATCACCACTATTAATCATTTAAATAATAAAAAAGGAAACAAACTATAAGAGTGGAGGGGGTGTACTCACCTTGATGGATTAGATAGATGGTTGAGATGGATGGGATTGATGGAGTTGATGGCCCATTAAGATCACTCCTCTCTCTCTCTCTCCTAGTGTAGAAAAAATGGTGAAATGCTAAGGGATGAAGGACTATTTGTATAGAAATTGTTAAAATGTGGTTGATCTTGGTTAGCTTAGACTAGGATTTTGGCAATTAATTCATGATTTGTAATTAATGGTGGATTAAAGGGACATGGGATGGCATGGTGTGATGATGTCATGCATAGGGTATGTTATGGAGAAGAGTTGACCTTGCATGCACATGAGAGAGGGGAGGTATGGGTGTGTAACATCACACACATGGGTAGAGATTCTCTCACCTTTGTGTAGCATGTGCATGTGTTGTGCACATGTGTGGAATGGGGTACATGGTGTCATGTGCACATGATACACTAACGATATTTCACAGCGTATCTCACTAATGTAGTGTTGTGTAGACGACAGTTTGTACCTCCATGATCGCGGTGATGGGGCGATCGATATGAAATAGGTTTCGAGGTCTTGGGGGTTTCGGTCGGGTTGGGTTTGCACTATGAATGGCCAATCCAGATTTGGCTAAGGGCGTTAATCATCATGCACACAGGCATAGAAAATGCTACGGAATGGATGGGGTCTTACATGCATGTTTTTTTATTTTTACAATTTTTTAAATTTCAAAATAGTGAAAATTGCTGAATTTTTGAGGTGCATGACCAGTTGAGTACACACTCGACTAGTCGTGGCTCGACCGATCGAGTATGTACTCAACCAGTCGACCCACTCAGGTTTGGGAGGTCTTTATTGCTTAAAAAGAATTTTTTTTCTCATTTGCTTCATCTTCTCAACCAGCCCTAGCACGACTAGTCGAACCCACCTTCGATTCTTTTATAGTTAGTGCATTTTTTTCCCTTTCCTTGTAGATTTGAGTTCTTTGCTCTTCCATTTCCTTATTTTTGTTGTTTATTTCAGGGTTTATGGTGGTTTGTTGGGTTTTATAGCTAAAAATATGATGTACTTGAAACACTTCTTTCCTCTCTTGCATTGCTAGTATTCTTTGTCTTTCTTGTTGCAATGGAGAGTGGAAATAAGAAGAAAGGATCTCGTGGTCCTTCTTCTCGTTCCGCTCCAATCACGGTGCGCCATCTTCAGTCACCCGAAGAAGATCCTGATTATGTGCAGGATATTCTCTTACACAACATAATTGTTGAACGGACGATCAACATTGATCACTTGGCACCTTTTAGTATTATTCCACTCCTTCAATCTGTAGGATGGGATACCATTTTACATTGGGGCGGTCCGACATACCGTTCCATTGCGCTAGCCATGTTTACTTGCATTAGTGACTTCTCTACTGATAATCTGACATTTATCATTACAACCAGAGAAGGACCAATTGATGTGGACCATCACTTAATTTCTGGATTGATGGATCTTCCAGTTAATGATGGCGGTATTCCTATTTATACTCTTATTGCAAAACCGTCTGAGTATGAGAAAAGAATGCTCACTAGAGTGTTATGCAACATGAATGCAAAATAGAGTTCCAAGAATGCACTCAGTTCCAAATTTATGTTACCTAGATACAGGGTTCTCCATCATATTTTCATTTCTAATGTCTATCCTAGGTCTGGTAACAAGATTGAGCTCACTACTTTCATGGCTCGCATCCTTCACTCTATTGTTACAGGTGTCTCTGTATGCTTTCCATCTCTTATCCATTACATCATTATTCAGTTCCGTCTCCATCCGGGTCTTAGTGATATTCCCTTTACTTATCTTATGACTGCACTAGCCACCCATAGTCTTGTGGCTATGCCTGTTGGAGAAGCTCCCATTAACTATCTTCCATTCAACAACTCGAACATAAATAAGATGAATTTGAGGTTGGCTCCAGGCCAAGTTGATGTGGGTGCTGGAGGAGCAGCTGAAACAACTGAAGAGGAGGATGCTTTACTTCAAAATGATGTCAATATAGATGACATATTTGATGAAATTGAATCAGACTCTGCGGCTGATCCTGATTTTCAATCTTCTGACTTTGATGAGCGTTTGTGATCCCTTGAGGAGAAGGTAGAGAGTATGCATGTGTCCCAAGAAACTCAATTTAAATACCTGCATAAATATCTTAAGTGCATTAACAAGGGACTACATCGAATAGATCCTTCCATACTTGCTCCTTCCTCCGGTTCAGATTAGTGTTGAATTTCTGATTTGTAATAAATTTTATACTTGGATTTCTCTTAACTAGATATGCTTGGACATGTTTTCTTATTATCGTAGACATGTTTTAATGGTTATCTTGATAATGTTTATGTTATCTTGCACTTACTTCTTACTCTCATTATTCATTTCTCTTATTCTACTCTTATATTTCCATCATTTATATGTTCCTTCCTTTGTCATATTGTGACAAAAAGGGAGAGAATTTGTGTTGGTAATGTCTATTTAATGATTTTAGATTCTATGGAGTAATGTATTAAGGGGGAGTATTGGTTTGCTGATTTTTACTGGCCAGTTTTTAACTGGTGCATGATTCTTTATTGATCTAATTGGTGCATGATTCTTTATTGATCCAACCAGTGCATGATTCTTTATTGATCCAACTAGTGCATGATTGATTGGTCTTAGTTTGTTTTGTCACGAATTTGACAAAGGGGGAGAATGTAAATGCTATCTTATTTAGCTCCTAAGTTTGTTAAATTTTGTAGTGCCAAAACCTCTTGCAATTTGTATCTTGTTTAGCTGTTATTATAAGATCAACTTCATGTCATCCTTGCCAATCTTGTCTACATTCAAGTACAAGATCAAGAGGCCCAAGAACAACATTAAGAAGTTCAAGTATAAGATCAAGAAGCTCAAGAACAACATTAAGAAGTTCAAGTACTAGATCAAGTCTTCAAGCTTCAACTACTTCAAGAGAATGATATGTGATGATTCAATCTCACAAATAAGGTTTGTTTGACTTTAGATTGACCTTAGGATAGGTCATACTATTTACATTTATATCATAGGCCATTTGATAATTTTATAGTTCATTTTTTTACTAATCCTAATCATGGTTCGACTTGTCCAGACACTAGCTCGACCAGCCCAAGAATTTTCTCAACCAGTCTAAGGTTATTATGAATTTTTCAGAATTTTCAATTGGACTCTTGACAAATCTTGGAAACTACTAAACTAGTCAAGTGAACAGTGCTCGACTGGTCATGCAGGCTCGATTCAAAGTCCAACAACATTTCTGGGTCCCACTCAACCAGTCGAGTGCAAAGCTTGACCAGTCGAGCAGGCCACTCGACCAATCGAGTAACGATCTTCTCTTATCACACTAGAAATTTTGAAATGTTGTTGGTCCTTCGACCAGTCGAACCATCCAATAGGCCAGTCGAGCAAACAGTATTTTTGCTTATAAATTGAGGATGATTTTCAGAGTTTCACATTCATTCCAAAAATATATTAAAGTCACAACTCTGAGAACTCAGTCCCCATTATTGTGAAACTATTGTGAGGTATTTATAAATTATTTTAATAGCTTTTTGGTTATTCAATTCTCTGGTCTCTTGATTCCATTCTATTTGATATTAAAGGGGATTTTTGAATTTAACCCTTTGTGAGATCCAAGAAGTTGAATCCAAAGTAGCCTAAGGTTAGATTTAAATTAAATTTCATTTAGACCTAAAACCCTATCATTTGAGAGATTGAACATTGAACATTGAACATTCTACGTCTCTAAAGAAGTGGTTCTACTGGGCTACACCGAAGTACTTTCTTCAGATAAGTATAATTTCAATTTTCTGTTTTTAGTTTGTAAGATTGCCAGAAAATCTTTCATTTTTGGTTTTGACTGAGATAACCAGAAAATATCAGTCAGTGGGGTTTTTAATTGTGGTAACCCTTTGAAAACAAAATTGTGAAGGTTTTGGGTGAACCTTGGAAAACCTATTTCATAGTGAAAGCCAATATCCCGTGGGTGAGGATATTGGGAGTGGAGTAGTTGTGTGGCTATTTTCTAACAGTTGGTGTACACACAAGCGAACCACTATAATTGTTGTAGTTATGGTGAATGTTTACTATTGTGCATTTGTGGTGAATGATTGTAATTTATTTTCTGCACATGTGGTGAATGTTGTAATAGTAGTAGATATTTATTTCTATTTTATTATTTATTCCTCTATATTGGTTTGAGATTTTGATACACAGACCATTCTAGAAATCAGGTTGTCCAACCATAAGCTTTTGGTTTTTGGTGTAAGGTTATCCTTAGAACAACATCTGTGTCAACCTCTCAATACTTGTGCATTTGAAGTTGCTATTTATTTTTGCTATTTGAAATTGATAAGTGTTATCTTTTTCTATTTCTTTCTTAATTCCGCATTTAAATTTAAATTTGGCATAGTCCTATTCACCCCCCCTCTAGGACTCTTAGCTTGGCCTTTTCAGATAGAAAGTTCATCTTCATATGAAAATGAGTTTTAAGTCATATACATCAACATCAAACTGCATGTTCAACTGCAAGAACAAGATCAAGTTCACGTACTGGACCAAGTGCAAGTGTGACTTTAAGTCCAAGTGCATTACAAGTTCAAGTTTTAAGTATACAAGTTCAAGTTTCAAGTATACAAGTTCAAGTTTCAAGTATACAAGTTTAAGCTTCAAGTACTTCAAGTATACTATCTATCGAAGCGTCCGAAGTTACAAGTTCAATGTTCACATTTAAGGTATTCGTGACCCTAGAAAGACCTTAGGCTTAGGTCATTCATATTTCATATTAAATTTAGGCCACAGTACTTATTTTAAGCTTTGCTTTGACTAGTCGAGGCACTAGCTTAGCTAGTTCAGGGGTTTTTTCGACCAGTCTAGAAATTAACTCAAAAATTTGGATAATTTTGGTAGGTCCTCGACCAGTCGAGCACCCTGCTCGACCAGTCATGGAGACTAGTTCGACCAGTCGAGCAGGGCTCGACACAAACTCCAGCAAGCATTTTGTGCCCCACTCAACCAGTCAAGTACCATGCTCAACCAGTAGAGAAGGCCACTCGACTAGTCGAGAGTCTGTTTTATCCGATCACATCAGAATTTTTAAAATTTGGTTGTTCTTAAGACCATTTGAGGTAGACCTTATACTAGTCGAGGGAACCGCATTTTAAACTATAAATAGAGGACTTTTCTTAGCTTTTTTCATTCATTCCAAGCCAATTCAAGCCACTAATCTAAGAGACAAGTCCCCGTTATTGTGAAGTTATTGTACGGTAATTAAGATACTTTAATATAGCTTTTTGGTTTTTAATTTCTTAATCTCTTGCTATTCAATCTTACTTGATAAAAAGGAATTTTTTTTATTCCTTTTTGAGATCCAAGAAATTGAATCAAAGTAGCCCAAGGTTAGATTTAATTTAAAATTCACTTATATCTAGAACCCTTTCATTTGTGAGATTGAACATTGAACATCTACATCTTCAAAGAAGCGGTTCTACCAGGCTACATCATAGAAGAATCTTCAAATAAGTATTGTTATTCAATTTATTTTTGGTCTGTGAGATAAGCCAGAAAATCTCCATTGTGGTTTTGACTGAGATAAGCCAGAAAATCTCAGCACGGGGTTTTTAATTGTGATAGCCCATTGAAAACACAATTGTAAAGGTTTTAAGGTGAACCTTGGAAAACCTTCTTTCATAGTGAAAGCCAATATCACATGGGTTGTGAATATTGGGAGTGGAGTAGATGTTGCTGTTTGAGAACAGTTGGTGAACACACCGAACCACTATAATTCTTAGAGTTTGGATGATGATGATGATGATGATGATGTAATTGATGTGGTGAATGCTTGTATTTATTTTTATGTACTTGTGGTGAATGTTGTAATTGATAGATTTGTTTCATTCTCCTTTTGTATTAGTTTGAATTTTTTATCCTTACTAAGTTCAAGAGATCAGGTTATCCTACCATAAACCTTTGTTTTTGGTGTAAGGTTGTCCTTTGAACAAAGTCTGTATCAACCTCTCAAGACTAGCACATTTGAGGTTGTTATTTATTTCAGCTATCTGCATTTATATTCCTCTTTTAATTTTTTTGGCATAGTCCTATTCAACACCCCCCCCCCCCCTTCTGTAGGACTGATAGCTCACCCTTTCAAGTGGTATCAGAGATAAGTAGCTGATTATGTTGGATTTATTTCCTAAGTTTGTCGATCCAGAGCTTTCAGGATGTTAAATTTTGAAAGAATATCTATTACTAGGTCACCACCATTTGATGGCTCCAACTATGCTTATTGGAAAGCCAAGATGAGGATATTTCTGAAATCCATTGATGAAAGCATGTGGCAAGCCACAGTGACTAGATGGAACCACCAGTGTCTGAGCTTTTAGGTAGTGATGGAACCAAGTCCATTAAAGAAACACCTTTTTATTTATGGACTACTTAAAAAATTGAAAGCAGTGCGAATGCTAAGGCTTTAAATGCAATCACTTATGCACTATCACTTGATGAATTCAAAAGAATCATTTCTTGCGATACTGCTAAACAAGCCTGGGACATTCTTGAAATGACACACGAGGGTACGTCTATTGTCAAAAAGTCTAAAGTTCAGATCCTCACCACTAGGTTTGAGGAAATTCGTATGGAAGAAAATGAGACACTCATGGACTTCTATATGAAACTAAATGACATAGTGAACTCTATGTGGGGTCTTGGAGATAGCATCCTAGAAAGTAAAGTCTGTATAAAGATTCTACAATCACTTCCTGAGATATCTAACTCCAAGGTTACTGCCATTCAGGAACTTAGAAACACGGATAACATGATGGTTGAGGAACTTGTTGGTTCTCTTCAAACATATGAGTTAAATTTCAAAGCTCCAAAAGGTAAGTCTATAGCTCTTAAATCCTCCAAATTTACTTCACATGATAGTAATGTTAATTCCGATTGTGAAAACTCAAAGGATGATATGGCTTTACTTTCGAAAAAGTTTTATAAAATTTTTAAAAGTAAAAAAGAGAGTTGATTTTCAAAAACCTTCTCAGAAGAGAAAAGGTAAAGCTAAAACATGGAAATCTCTAAAAGATAGCCAATGTTTCAACTACCATGAATATGGGCATTTAGCAAATAAGTGTCCAAAGAGGGACAAGCCAAAACGTAAAGGCATGTTAGCCGCATGGGATAAATCATCCAACTCTGAAGCTTCTTCCGAGTCAGATGAATTAGAACCCGAAACTTCAAATGAAGTCAAGGCTTTAATGACTCTAGCCAGAGTCACTTCCACAGAAAGTTGTGATTCAACCGAATATGATAATCTGAGGAGTGAGCCTGAAAATGATAATGAAGATGATCTTTAGGATGCCTATAATGACCTATACAAGGAGAGTTGTAAGACTTTTGTCAAGCTAAAACTTCAAAAAGAGAAGTTTCTGAATTTAAAGAGGATTTTGAAAAAATAGTTTTGGAAAAATCTCATATCTCTGATTATTTTGAAAAAACTAAATGTGATTTGAATTTCAAAATATCTGAATTGGAAAAATTAAGAAGAGAAAAATGAGAAACTAAAACATGAAGTTTCTTCCGTATTGAGTTCAAAGGATACGTAGAGTTATGCCCAGAGAGACCCTAAACTTGAAAAGTTATTAACCATATTGAGAACATATGGAGATAGATCAGGTCTAGGCTATGATAAATATATATCTCTGAAAAATAAGAGTATAGCTCCTACATTTGTCAAGGGAGAATCCTCTAACTCAAAAGGAAAGGACTTGAAACATAATAATAAAAACAACTCTAGCAATTTAAAGACTTTTCATGCACCTAAAGTCAATACTAATAATATCAGCTTTAAAAAACAATCCTATAATCCTTTAGCTTAAAAAATTGTGGACTTACTTAAGGAGCTTCTCGAACCTAACTCGAATGTGAGAGTTAATAATAATTACAAGTGAAGGAAAACCAACAGTGCTCCAACACCCAAAACTACTATGAAATAGGTTCCTAAGGTTTCTTGTTTGGCTGCCCACACCGCCTCAAGGCTTCGAGTCAATCAAAGTGGTACCTAGACAGTGGTTTCTCAAGGCACATGACAAGTGACAGAGATTTGTTCACCAATTACAAAGATATTACTGATGGATCAATCACTTTTGGTGATGGAATCAATTACAAAATAATTAGCCAAAGTACGGTTCATATCTCTAACCTCCCTCCTTTTGAAAATGTTTTATTCATAGAAGGGATTAAGCACAATCTTTTGAGTATTTCTCAAATCTGCGATAATGAGCATAGTGTAAAGTTCACTAATCAAGGATGAGAGATCTCAAATGAGAAAGGTTATGTGATATTAAATGGTCATAGAACGTCTGAGAATTGCTCTATCATAAGTGAACCTTACTCATCTAAAGTATCTTGTTACATGGTCCAAACCAATGATAACGAATTATGGCACAAGTGCCTTGGACATGTAAAAATTTGTATAGATTGAGCAAAGCCAATCTTGTTAGAGGTCTACCAAAATTAAAGAAGATGGATAAAATATTTAGCGAATGTCAAATTGGTAAACAAACAAGGAGTAGTTACAAAAAGGTGAACTCCACTGCCACATCCAAACCCCTTGAACTTCTTCACATGGATCTTGTTGGACCAACCAGAATGGAGAGTAGAGGTGGTAAGAAATATTTCTTGATTATTGTGGATGACTTTACCAGATTTACTTGGGTTGCTTTCATGAGAGAAAAATATATAACTCTCGATGAAGTCAAAAGAATATTTAAGTGTATTCAAACTGAAAAATAAATTAATGTGATTAAGATCCGAAGTGATCATGGATCAGAATTCGAAAATAGAAATTTTGAGAACTTCTGTAGCGATCATGGAATATCGCACAAGTTTTCTGCTCCTAAGACGCCTCAACAAAATGGGGTTGTTGAAAGGAAGAACAGAGTGCTACAAGAGATGGCCAATGTAATGTTAAATAGCATGAAATTACCTAAAAATTTATGGGCCGAAGCTATTAATACTTCATGTTATATTATAAATCGTGTTTACATTAGAAAATCAAAAGATAAAATAGCTAATGAATTATGATTTAATAAGAAACCCATAGTCAAATACTTTTGAATTTTTGGAAGTGTTATATTTTACAAGACCGGAAAAATTTAGGGAAGTTCGACACTAAGAGTGATGAAGGAATATTCCTAGGTTATGCTCTAAATAGTCGGGCATACCATATTCTTAACAAGAGAAGTGGTGTCATTTAAGAGTCCAAAAATGTGGTTATAGATGATCACCTGAATACACAAATCACTAGTTCAGAAGATGATGAAGTCAATGTTATTAAAAAACCTAACTCCTCATCTTGTCAAATCAACACTGAACTATGATCAATCAAAGACTATCCTACTGATCAAATTCTAGGTAACCCTCTCACTGGTGTGCGTACTTGAAGATAAATAGAAAACATATGTAATTATATATGTTTTACTTCCCAAATTGAGCTGGCCAATGTAAAAGAGGCACTCACTGATGAAAATTGGATAATTGCCATGTAAGATGAATTGAATCAATTTGTTAGGAATGATGTAGGGTATTTAGTTCCAAGACCATCTGATAAACATATAATTAGAACCAAGTGAATTTTCAAAAATAAATCTGATGAGTTAGGAAATATAATAAGAAACAAGGCTAGACTGGTTGTACAGCGGTACACTCAAATAAGAGTCAATTATGATGAAACTTTTGCCCCAGTATATCGTCTCGAATCTATCAGATTATTCATATCCATTGCATGTTTCAAGAAGTTTTAGATCTATCAAATGGATGTCAAAAGTGTATTTTTAAATGGTGATTTACATGAAGAGGTTTATGTTGAACAACCTAAGGATTTTGAGGACCCTAAACACTCTAATCATGTGTATCGCCTTAAAGAGGCACTTTATGGTTTGAAACAATCTCCCAGGGCATGATATGAGAAATTGACTAAGTTTTTTCTAAGTCATGATTTCGTTATGGGGAGTGTTGATAAAACTCTTTTTGTTAAGAAATATAATGAACACATACTTGTAGTATAAATATATGTTGATGATATTATCTATGGATCTACTTGCTCTAACCTGTCTACTGAGTCTGCAGAGTTGATGAAATCCAAGTTCGAATTGAGTATAGTGGGGAGAACTGAACTACTTTTTAGGTTTACAAGTGAAACAACTTAAAGACAGTATCTTCATTTCTCAAACCAAGTATGCCTTAAACTTGGTTAAGAAATTTGGATTTGAGAATGATAAAAAATTCAATACTCCTATGAGTTCAACTCTTAAGCTTTCTAAGGATGCAACAAGTAAAAGTATAAATCCTCAGTTATATTGCAGTAAGATTGGTAGTTTATTATACTTAACTGCGAACTGACCTGATATAACATTTAGTGTAGGTATCTGTGCTAGGTATAAATCAGATCTTAAGAAATCTCATCTTATTGCTGTTAAGCAAATTATTAGATATGTCGCAAGTTCGGTTAATTTAGGCCTATGGTATCCACATGATACTAATGTTCAATTAGTTGGATATATAGATGCTGACTGGATAGAGAATATAGACGATAGAAAGTCCACCAATGGCGGATGCATTTATGTTGGGAACTATTTAGTTTCCTGGCACAGCAAGAAACAGAGTTTTGTATCATTATCCATAGCTAAGGATGAATATATTACAGCTAGAAATGCATGTACCCAGCTTGTGTGGATGAAAAGAATGCTCACTGACTACGGTATTGCACAAGATACAATGATTTTGTATTACGATAACTCTAGCGCAAATTAATATTTCTAAAAATCTCATCCAACATTCCCGTACCAAACATATTGACACTTGGCATCATTATTTCAAGAATTAGTAGAAGAGAAAATCATTTCATCGAAATATGTGCAAACGAAAAATCAACTTGCGGACATATTTACTAAACCACTTGACCGGAATAGGTTTTCCAAGTTAAAAATGGATATTGGTATGTGTAATTCAAACTGAATTTATTATGCTTGCAATTTATATATATTTTTTATGAAAATAACTTTGAATAAAAATTAAATAAAATGTGCATTTTTAGTGCTTGCATGACCAGTCGAGCATATACTTGACCAGCTGTGGCTTGACGGGTCGAGCATGTACTCGACCGGTCATGGTGCGCGGTTGGAGGCCCTTTATGAGTAAGAAAATCACCTTTTTCACAATTTTTCTCTTCTTCCTCACTTGCCCCTTCTCTGACCCGTTGAACCCATCTTCGATTAGTGCTTGGTAAGTGCTCCATTTTCGATTTCCTTTCGTATTTAGGTTCCTTGGATCTTACATTGCTAGATTCTTACATTTATTTGATCTTTTCTAGTGGTTTCTTAGTTCTTTTTGTGAAAAATCCGTTGGGTTTAAAACCCTTGATTCCTTTGTTGCATTTATTTGTTGATTCTTACAATGGAAGGTCGTTCCTCTAAGAAAACCACTAGAGCTTCCACTTCTAGGTCCACTCATGTTAGGGTGCGAACCCTACGACCTCCCGAAGATGACCCCGAGTATGTGCGGGATTTTTGTCATCGGGAGGTTATTGTTGAGCGGACGGTCAATTCAAACCATCTTGCTCAATTTCATATTCTTCCACTCATTATCGCTGTAGGATGGGATAACATTCTAAATTGGGGCGGATCGGCATACTGCTCCATTACACAAGCCATGTTTGCTTGTATTAACGATGTCTCTCTTAAAGAATTAACCTTCACAATTACCTTTAGAGAAGGTCTATTCAAAGTCGATCGTTACATAGTTTTTGACCTACTTGATGTCAATGTAAATGACGATGGTATACCTATACCGACTTTAGCCGAGAAAATGTCTGAGTCAAAAAAGTATACCATGACTCGCAAATTATGTAACATGGACTCAGAATGGAGTTCGGAGAATGCGCTCTGGGCCAACCAAATATTGCCCAAATATAGAGTTTTGCATCACATTTTTATTTCCAATGTTTGTCCCTGATCTGGAAACAAAGCTGAATTGACATCATTTATGGTTCATATTATTCATTTAGTCATGTTTGGTATTCCTGTGTGTCTTCCTTCTCTGATCTGTTACATCATTATTTAATTCTGACTTCATCCGGGCCACAATTATATCCCCTTTGTTTATTTGAAGACCGCCCTAGCTTTGCACTATAATGTGGTCATGCTGCCTGGTGAAGCTCCTATTATGCTTCTTCCATTCAATAATTCAAATATAAACAAGATGAATTTGAAGCTTGCTCCTGGTCAAAGGGATGGAGAGCAGAGGAAGTTGGAGAAGAAGATGCGCTACTATCTAACACTATGATGGATGATATCTTTGATGAATTAGATGAAGTTGATATTGAGGCTGATCCTGATTTTCAGCCTTCCGAGTTTGATGAGCGCCTTCGTACCTAATAGGAGAAGGTGGATGGATTGAAGATATCCCACGATAGTGAAATAAAATATATGCGTAAATATTTTCGACGCATTACAAAGGGATTACATCAGATTGATTCGTCTAATCCACCTCCTTCATCTGGTTTGGACTAATATACTTTTCTTGATTTTTGTTTTTGGGCATGTATTAATGATTAACTCTATACTTTCACTCGTTGCCTACTTGATATTTGGACATGTATAACTATTTGATGTTGACACTTTACTTCACTATGTTTTAACTTTCACTCTATTTCTACTACTCTTTACTTATTTCATAATCACAATCATGTTTGCTCTTTATTATGTATTTCTTCCTTTGTCATTTTATGACAAAAAGGGGGAGAATTTTTGTAAAATGGTGTGGTTATGTATGTTTGATTGGTGAATGATGTAAGGAGATGCATGTATGTTTTTTGTTTTTTTTCTTTTGGGATATGTATCTGTTAATACAGGTCTCTACAAGTCACTCAGCTCGAATTGAGGGGGAGTAGATTGAGGGGGAGTTTTAGAAGTAGTTTGTGAACCTGTGTATTATGAATAAGTTGATCTTCTAAGCTGGTTTTGTCACAAATTTGACAAATGAGGAGATTGTAAGTGTTATGTTGTAGATCTAGCACCCTGTATTGTAAAATTTTGTGGTGACAAACCTGGAGTGATTAACATGTTTAATAGATGGAAAGTTCAGTTTCATACGAAGACGAGTTTCAAGTCATCTACATCAACATACAAGTGCATGTTCAACTATAAGAACAAGCACTAAGCTAAAACAGTGAAAAAAGGATGGTTGAAAACCGTCTCAAATGACAATAAAGGACGATTTTGAACCGTCGCATGGGTCGTCCTATTTTGGGGCGTCGTATTACTTAAAGGACGGCCATGAACTGTCATTTATTATTGACATTAAAAGGACGGTTATAGACCGTCTGTAAATAAGGACGGTCATAGACCATCATTAAAGACTGTCTATAAAGAAGGATGGTCATGGATCGTCCTTAAAGATGGACAATAAAAGGACTTTGTAAGTGCTATGGTCTCATGCTCCTTTAGTTGTCAAATTTTGTTGTGCCAAAACTCTATCTGTGTCTTGTGTTTGTATGATGATATACATATGTTCAATACATTGTTCAAGACATCACATCGACTCTATAAAGACATTGCTTCTGACAAAAACGACAAACTACTTCAAGCCAAGTCAAGCCATGTACTTTGTCAACTTTGTAAACATCAATGTTCAAAGCTACATCGATAAACACTTCAAGACTCAAGTGCAACTCAAGATGAAGTTTAATTTTAAGCTTTAGAAGATCTCAAGATCAAGCTACATCAATTAGAGATCTCAAGCTTCATAAGGTTCAAAGGTCAACCATTATCTGAAAGAATGAAGTTCAATGTTCATACTTAATGATCTAGGTATGATAGACCTTAGATTGACCTTAGGGTAGGTCATTTTGGTTACATAATTCAATATGAATCTTTATGGATGATTTTGATCTATTCTAAGACTAGTCCTGGACCTTGTTCGATTAGTCCTAGAACTGGTTCGTCCAGTCCAAGAAATTCCTTGTCCAGTCCTAAGTTGTTGAAGATTTTTGAAATTTTTTGGTTAAGCTTCGACCAGTCCTGAGAACTGGTCGACCGGTCGTAGGAGGGTCACGACTCGACCTTTGACTGGTCATGTATCTACGACTCGAACTACAGCATGCAAATCATGTTTCCTATGACAAGTCCTGGGTCAGCTACGACCGGTCGTAGGTGGTCCACGACCAGCCGTAGAATCTCTTGACTAGTCGTAGAACGGTTTTTTAAGATCGCGCTTAAAATTTCAAAATGGCGTTGTTGCTATGACCAGTCGAAGCTTTCTCAAGACCAGTCGTAGACGTGATTTCTATAACTATAAATTGAACACGAATCTCAGAGTTTTATAACTCACTTCAAGAAAATCAAAGCTCCATTCTGAGATAAGTTAGTGTTTATTTTAAGCTACGTTGTACATAATTAATATTCTCTTTTTGTTAGCTTGTTTATTTGATTTTATTCCTATATTCCAATCTTATTTGAAAAGAGGAATTGTTGTATTCCTTCTTCTTGGAATCAAAATCAAACATAGCTACGCCCATTTGATTTAATTTAAAATCAATTAGAACTTATAATCATTTTAAGTCAGTATAGGACATTGAACGTTGATTCGAACTTCTACTCCAATTGGTTCTTCCGGGTTGCTACGAAAGGAGAAATCCAGGTATTTTACGTTTATGTAAAATTTCTATTCTTTTGGTTTTTGTTTGAGATTTGCCAAAAAAATCTCATTGTGTGGTTATCTGAGGAGAGCCAGAAAACTCAGATAGTGTGGGTTTTTGGATTGTGTAAACCCAAGTTAAAAAGACACAATTGTGAAGGTTTTAGGTGAACCTGTGAAACCTATTTTGTTAGTGAACGCTAATATCCCCTGTGTGAGGATATTATGAGTGGAGTAGCATTCTGTGTAGCTGTTGTTGAACAGTTGGTGTACACACAGGCGAACCTCTAGAATTCTGTCTTGTGGTTTTAATGCTTGCTTAAGTTTTATATCTTTTATCATTCAGATTTGTGGAATGTATGTGTGGATGTGAATGTTGTAAAATTTACATTTCAAAGCACAGTGGGAATGTTATAATAATTTAGATTTAAATTCCTGGAATTTATTTCAATTCCTTACTATTTATTTATTCCTCTCTGGTTTGAGTTTTTGATACAAAGGACATTCTAGAAATAAGGTTGTCCTATCATAAACCCTTAGTTTTTATGGTGTAAGGTTGTCCTTAGAACTGAATTCGTATTAACCTCTCAATTCTTGTTTATTGAGGTTGCTTTTATTTTAGCATTGTGAATTGATTTATTTTATTTGGCTATCATATTCTTTTATTCCGCTGTTAAAGTTTTATTTTGGCATCATCCTATTCACCTCCCCCCCCCTCTAGGACGTATAGCTAGGCCATTTCAAGTGGTATCAGAGCGTAATAGCTCGCTCTTATTGCTTTTTATTTCGATTTATTTCTTGAGCTAACGATCTAAGCTATTAAAAAGATGTCAAATTTTGATAGCCTATCAGTCACTAGGCCTCCACCCTTTGATGGCTCTAACTATGCCTATTGGAAAGCTAGGTTGAGGATCTTCCTGAAATCAATGGATAAGAGTGTGTGGCAAGCCACTATTACTGAATGGAACCCACCTACCACTAAAGTGACTGGTATCGATGGTTCAAAATCAATGAGAGTAACAGCGTATTTCTCATGGACCACTCTTCAAAAAAATGATAGTAGTGTCAATGCAAAAGCACTAAATGCAATCACTTGCGCATTATCACCGGATGAGTTCAAAAGAATTATATCATGTGATACTGCAAAGCAAGCTTGGGATATTTTAGAAATGATACACGAGGGTACATCAATTGTTAAGAAATCTAAGGTCCAACTCCTTATAACCAAATTTGAGAAAATTCATATGGAGGAAAATGAAATGTTTATGGACTTTTACAAAAGATTAAATGACATTGTAAACTCAATGTGGGGTCTGGCGATAAAATTCCAGAAAGTAAAGTGTGTGCAAAGATACTACACTCACTTCTTGAACGGTTCAACTCTAAGGTAACCGCGATCCAGGAACTTCGTGATACGAACAATATAAGGGTAGAAGAACTAGTTGGTTCTTTACAAACCTATGAGTTAAACTTTAAAGCTCCTAAAAGTAAATCTATTACTCTTAAATCTTCTAAATGTATTTCTCAAGAAAACTCTGATTTTGAAGATGATATGACTCTTTTAGCGAAAAAGTTTTACAAGATTTTTAATAGTAAAAAGAGGGTTGATTTTCAAAAATCAAATCATAAGAAAAGATCAAAACCTAAATCTAAAACTTGAAAGTCTTTGAAAGATATTCAATGTTACAACTACTATGAATATGGGCATTTAACAAACAAATGTCCTAAAAAGGACAAACTCAAAAAGAAGGGTATGTTGGCTACTTGGGATGAATCGTTTGATTCTGAAGCTTCTTTTGAATCAAAAGATTCTGAAACTGAGTCGGGCAGTGAAGTTAAAGCCCTTAAGACTCTAGCTAAATTCACTTTTTCAAATCATGATGACTCAACTAGCGAAGAAAATATGAATAGTGATTATGAAAATGAAGATGATCTTCAAGTCGCTTACAATGCCCCATACAAGGAAAGTTGTAAAATTGCTGTCAAACTTAAACTTTAAAAAGACAAGTTTTTTAAACTCAAAGCATGTTTGAATCTCTTATTTTAAAAAAAATCCCGAATTTCAGATTGTTTTGAAAAATCAAAATGTGATTTAGAATTCAAAACCTCCCTGATTGAAAATCTGAAATCTGAAAATGAGAAACTTAAAAATGAAGTATCTTCTCTTCTAAGTTTAAAGGATACATGGAGGTATGCCCAAGGAGATCCAAAGTTAGAAAAACTTTTATCCGGAACTAGAAAATGTGGCGACAGATCCGGGTTGGGCTACGATAAAAATGTTCCTCCTAAACAAAAGTATACTCTTCCTAAGTTTGCGAAAGGACAGTCCTCTAACTCAAAAGGGAAAAATACTAGTTAAGGTTTTTCTAAAAATACAAAAACTTTTCAAAAACCTAAAAGCCGCTATGTCAACTTCAAAAAACAGAACAAAAACCCACTAGCTGAAAAGATAGTTAATTTCCTCAAGGAGCTCTTAAAATCTAACTCAGTAGGTCATTCTTACAACAACAGATAGAAGAAGACCAACTATATTCCCAAACCCAAAACAGTTCTGAAATGGGTTCCTAAGGTTGCCTGCTTAGTTACCCACACTGCTTTCAAAGCTACAAGCCATTCAAAGTGGTACCTAGATAGTGGATGCTCCAGGCATATGACGGGTGACAAGGCTTTATTCACCGATCTTAAAGATATGACTGATGGGTCAGTTACTTTAGTGATGGAAATAATTGCAAGATAATTGGCCAAGGTACGGTTCAACTCTATAATCTTCCCTTATTTAAGAACATTTTATATGTTGAGGGGCTAAAACACAACCTGTTAAGCATATCCCAAATATGTAATAACAACCATAGTGTGAAAATTTTCAATTAAGGTTGTGAAAACATAAACAAAAAGGGTTCTGTAATATTAACTGGTCGTAGAACTTCTGAAAACTGCTATATTGTAAGCGATGGTAGCTCATCTAATCAACAGTGCTACATGGTCCGTACTGTGAGACCTGACCCGAGTTCGCATGTGTGTATGTGTGTGTGTAGTATGCATCTCGTGTATTTTGGTCCCGCGGTCCTACCGGTCAAATTTCGGCGACCCGCGACCTTCAGATAGTGATTGCAGTCACCCTCGAGTTTGGTCACGTAGACCCGACTCGGATTGACCCAAGACCTATGCCGTTGCGACCGCATCGTCACCGCTGTTCCAGTGCCGCGTCTCATGCATAAATCCAGCGTGTCCATCAAAAGTTATGGGTCGGGCATTATTTGGACCGTTGATTGCATTTTTGGTGGGACCCACCTAATTGCACATTTCCCCATGTGCACTATTCCCCATGTAAGCCACCTTTAGCCTAGCAATGATGGCTTCTTTTCTCAAGAAAACCATGATGAGATTAGCTTCTCTAGGCAATGATGAGTCACCCTATCCCATGAGCAATGATGATTTTCTCTTTTCAAAACTCATCTTTTTCTAAGAAAGCAATCATTTCAACTTTAGAAACTCTCTCATCTCCCTCTCTCTTTCTTCATTTTCTCTCTTCTCCTCTTTGCAAATGCCCTCCAATGTCCTCCACTGCTGAACTTTTCCAGCCCTCTTTCCTCTTCTTTCCCCCTAGATCTAACCATCAAAGATCCATCATCACCATTGAACCTCCTTCCTTGAAGCTTAAGGAGCATGGTGGTTGAAGAATCTTGAAGATCCAACAAGTGGGTGAGCATGTAGGATAGAATGCATGATTCTTATTGTCATAGATCTTTTTTTGCTTCATATGAAGAGTGTAAGACTCACCACATCAATGGTGAAGGTCCACCACTCCTTGGATAAGGTCTTTTTAGCCATCACTTGCATGCATGTGATCTTGATGGGGCCATTCTCCATGGACCCCATCTTGATGAGATTTCCTTTATTCTTCTCTTCTTCACTTTCTATGGTTTGGATGTAATGATTATGTGGCCCACCTGATGTGCCATGCAACCAGAATTTTTAAATTTTGGGACATCCAGGCCCAAGTTGTTGGATACCCAGGCCCAAGTTGTTGGACAGTGCTGCCTAGTTTTGCTGCTTGATTTGGAAAGCCTTTGGGCCTGATTTTATGGATTTTCTTAGGGAGGGGCTGGGCTTGGGAGTTGTGTGACACATCAGGGTGGACCCCACCTCGTGGAATCTATGATTTATTTCCCATTTATTAAAATTTTTGGGCTGATCTAGACAGCAACATGTTGCTGTCCAGATTGCTGGAATTTTTTATGTTGTAATGTATGGGTTGTAGGCCTTGTTTGTGGTCTCCTTTTTCCTGATTTCTTAGACTTCTCTTTGAGGTGTGGACCCCACCTAAAAGTATGCTAAACCTCACCTTCAAATGTCCCTATTTGATCACCCAAAAGGGTGGGCCAAGGAGGGTGGACGGTCCAGATTTTTCTGGACTGTCCAGCTACACTGTTTGCTGGAAAATCATAAATATCAGCCTGATTTTGAAATGGTGGGCCACCTTTGTGGACCCCACATTACTGTATACTTGTATAAGAAGGTTGGCCTTGCATTTTTCCAAATTTACATAGACCTGGGCCCACTCAAATGGGGTGCTAAAGTCAGGGACAGCAGCATTGCTGCAGCAGGAAAATAAAAATCTGGACCTTGCTATCCATAAATTGCATGAGTTAAATAAAATATTTTTACTATCCCAAAAATCCTAAATTTTTGTAGGAAGGTGTCCCACCCATGGTAGGACCTATCCACACAATTTCAGGGCCAAGGAATCCTATTTGGGCATCCAAAAGGGTGGGCCAACATACTGGACTGCCAGAAATTTCTGTTGTGCAGTCCAGCAGCATAGTCCCATAAAAATAATATTAAGAAAATAATTTCTAAGAAGGTGAGCCATATTTTTGGATGCCAACTTGTTTTAGGCTTGATGAGGGACCTTGGGTCCAAATTTCAGGAATTTTGGAGGCCCAGAACCCACCCATTGGATGGCCCAAATTCAAGACAGTTATATTCCAGCAATATTTCACCCTGGATAGATTGTATTATTTAAATTAATTTAAATACTTTTGAGTATCTTAAAATTATGAAAATTTACAGGGAGGTGTTTTACCTATGGTGGGACTCACCTACAAATTTTTGGGGCCAATGGAGCCCTGTGTACACCGTGAAAAGTAATGGAATGGCTCACCACATTCAGGTGTCCCGATTCACCCGATTTTCTTGATGGTCTGTTTTATTTAAATTAATTAAAATACTTATGACCGTCCAAAAATCACAAAATTTTGAGGATTCATGGTCCACCTATGGGAGGACCATCTTGTAAATTTTCATGGCCATCGGGCCCCTGTACTGATCGTGGTGTGGCCTGCAAACTTGGGTCAGTTTTGGGCCAGATACTCAGGCCCGTAGGACTACCCATCACGGGACGCCTCTACCTTGGACTGTTGCTGGGCCTGTATTCCAGCGGCATGGCCCACTTCTAATATGTGTTGTGCATTCCCCTCTCATCCGGTGGGACCCACTGTGATATGTGTGGGTCACCATGGGCTAGTAACCCATCTGAATTACACAAATTTCTGGATTCCAGCAGGCCCAGGAAGTGAGTGGGTTGAAATTCCAGTAAGGGGCCCAAATTTGCTCCATAGTTGATTGTTTTGGAGCTATTGTGGCCCACCAGATTTAAGGGAGTATTGCACACACTCCTTGCCTTATTTCCTTAGACATTTTTGGGCATAATT
Source organism: Magnolia sinica (assembly GCF_029962835.1). Lineage (NCBI taxonomy): Eukaryota > Viridiplantae > Streptophyta > Magnoliopsida > Magnoliales > Magnoliaceae > Magnolia > Magnolia sinica. The sequence goes on along the minus strand of NC_080573.1, from coordinate 48,775,592 downwards.
AGTTCCTCTTAAGGCCCACCTTTGTGGTGATGTTGGGGGTTAGCCTTAACCAGATTTTTGGTAGTTTATAGGCCCAATGAGCTGGAAACCTATTTCTTGAGCCCAAGATCGTGCTGGGCCAGACCTTATTATTTCACGGGCCCAACGGGCCATCTACAGGCTGACCGTGTGTATTTATTAGCCGTGATGCCCTCATGAAATGCTTAATTATGGGCTGACTTGCGGGGCCCACATAAATGTATAGTGTGGAGGGCCTTGCTAAGTCTTTGGGTTGATGTGGTAAGGTCCACACTGTCAGTATAGGCCTTGCCTATGTGTATTCTTGGGTTTTTGGGCTGCACTCAAGCCCACCATAATGTATGAATTGGATGACTTTTGTTTTGGGCCATTTCTTTAGGGCCCATTATGTGATATAGTATATGCATGTTTATGTTAGCAAGTAGGCCTTGTGGACTCAGTTCTTTTGGATAGGCCCATTGATCTTGAGCCTATACTCTCCTATCTATTGTGATGGGCTTAGGGGCAATGATACACAAGAAGTCGAGCCCTTGGCTGCCCATTAAACTGACCCTGCACTTAGGCCAAAAGTGAGGCCCAACTCACTTGTGTTAAATGTGAAACTTGCCCATGTAAATGAATTACTGGGCTGCCCATGAAGCCCACCACAATATGTGGAATTATGACCTTTGTGGTTGGGCCCAAACCTTACTTGAGGGCCCACTATATGGCTTATGAGTTGGGCTTGGTGTATGGCCTACTAGTCCACACATTGCTTAGGCCTTAGATCTTTCATTATATGGGTAGTGGTGAGCTACCTCTTGGAAACCAGTTGAGGTTGGATGTCCTCCTGGGTGATCCTAAGGTAAGCTCATAGGTTTCTCTATGGGTGGTTAAAGGCCCACCATAGACCTTAGGCTATATATTTAAGGCTCAATGTGCATGTATGTGGAACCTACCTTAATGCATGTTTGGTCCAGGCCGTCCAAGCCTTGGATCGCCTGATTGTGGAAGCACTCTCTGCCTTGGGTTGCTGCTGGACTCACAATCCAGCAGCAGGCCCACTTGATCTTTTCATGATATATACACACTCTCCATCTGGTAGGGTCCCCCAGTGAGTATAGTTGGCCTTCATGAGATTATTTTCACATACTCAATTAATTTCTGGACCTTAGCAGGCCCAGGAAGTCAAATGGGCCAAAAGTTTATCAAAGGGCCTTCGATGTACAATTTTATGGTTACAACTTTATTTGGCTGTGGGGCTCACCATATTGAGAACTTGTGTACATGTTACATACTTATGCTTTCTTATAATCCTTAGGCTTAATCAGTGTATTCTTTTGGGTCACTTTTAGTGATCTTGTGAGGACCACCATCTTAAGATCAGAATTTTGGGACATCCAGTGAGCCCAGATTGGGCAGGGACATCCCAGCAACCATACATTGGGCCGACTTCCACCATTTTGATGGACTTGTGGGCTGAGGTAAGGATAGTATTGGGCCCTCGGTTGCCTACTTAAATTACTAATTATTGGGCTGATGTAGTGGGGCCCATTTCATCCAAACTTAAACCTATTTTTGGGCCGTATATTGTGTACGCGGGCTGCCCACCAAGTCCAACTTAATGCATGGATTCTATGGCCATTGGGAATTGGGCCTTGGGCCTTAATTCCCCTCTTAGAGCCATGTTGTTAAAAGTGGTATTATATCTTTTTATGGCCTATTATGAGGAATATATGTATGTGATTACTTTTATTTTTATCTTAAATGTAGGCATTGGGCCTTTTATCCATATAGTTCATGGTAGATATGCCTTTTTGGGGAATGGTGGTTAAATGTCCCCATTATGGACCCCTCTAGGTCTGATTATATTTAAAAGTGATTGGATACTTATCTTAGACAGTTGCTAGGCTCATTTCTATATTACTTAGACCCGTAGTTGTATACTTAGTCTTATGAGCTACCCCAGGTAAATGGGCCCCCACTAGAGGTGGGATTCCTTATGGATATTGTCTAAGTACCTAGTCTTGATTCCTTCTTAGATAGGAGGAATGTAATTTACTTTGTATATCACCGCATAATGCACCTAGACCCATCTTCATGGCCCATGTGCATCATTGTATGCTTGGATGACACTGTGTGTGTGGTTATGATTGTGCCATTGGGCATTGCATGCTGTCTTCCTGAGGGACATAATATTCCCTCTTGAGCATGTTGGATGCTTGGAATTGATGCATAGTTGATTGTGTGATTCATGCATCTGGCATTGCATAATATGAGCATTATCACCCTTACTTCATCAGGGTTATAGCCTCCACAGATACATCGTGGATGGCCATGTTTGGACACCGGAAATGTTACTTGAGCATATTGGGTGCATAGGATGCCCATGGGTGAAATTCCCAAAACTTCCATGGTACCAAGGATCTACTCCAACGCCGTGACCAGGTGGAATATATGAGTGCACGAGGGCCTTATACCATTAGGCCGTGACTCCTACTGTCGTGTAGTCGGTTGGATAGGGGTGTGGCCTTACTCGCCTGATGTAAGAGGGCATTGCTAGGCTGAGTCTGACCAGCTCGTGAATGGGTCCACTACCGTCAGGCCTTGCTGGTGATTGGCTGTCCACAGGCGGGTAGTGAGGTCTCTTACGCTTGTTTGACTGTGCGGGGTCTGTAGAGCGGCAGTCATCCAGCAGTGTAATGGACCCCGGTGATTTCCTTATGATTGGAAATATACTTGACATACGGTTTGGTTATGAGCACTAGCATCACTTGCATCGCATTTGTATTGGTTATGTAAGCCCCTTCATGCATTGCCTTGGTATGGCGTCCAGTACTCATTGCATCATATTCATGATAAGCCTTGGTAAGGCTAGTGATATTCTCACTGAGCATGTCTCCTTCCTGTATCTCCTATTATTCTTCTGTGCACTATTATCACACACTTACACCACCCTCTAAGCTTCTATAAGCTTATGCACGATTGATGCGTGCAGGAGATCCTAGGCAGGCGCCAAAGTAGCAGAGTTTGGATTAGAGCTGAGCTTGAGGACCCAGTATTGCATCCTTCCTTTCTTTCTTCTATTATCTTATGTATGTCCTTTTGGACCTTATGTAAACTTGTAAAAGTTCAAATTCATAGTGGATTTTGTGATATGTGCCTTTTTTTATTCTCAGATTTACTTGTTATGATCTTGGGTATGCTCGTATTGGAAATGGTTATATTGTTATGGAAATCCTCCTTGTAGGATCCCAGGATCGGAACCTACTTCAGGAGCCGAGAATGGGGTACTACGGAGGCTGTTGCAGCCAGAACCGGCCATCGGGTTCCTTGTGAATCCGGTTACCGAGTCTGGGGCGTGATACGTACCGATGAGACAGAATTATGGCATAAACACCTTGGACATGTACACTACCGTAATTTGTACAGATTGAGCAAAGGAGAACTAATTAGAGGTCTACCAAAGTTGCAAAGAGTAGACAAAATATGTGGTGAATGCCAGTATGATAAACAAACTAGGAGCTCTCACAAAAAGGTGAACTCCAATGCCACGTCAAGACCACTCGAGCTGCTCCACATGGATCTTCTAGGACCAACCAGAACGGAGAGTCGAGGTGGTAAAAAATACATCTTGGTTATCGTAGATGATTATACCAGATTCACTTGGGTTGCATTTTTAAGAGACAAATCAGAAACCCTTGATGAAGTGAAAAAGATCATCAAACGAATCCAAATTAAAAAAGGTTCTCATGTCAGTAAGATCCGTAGTGATCATGGATCTGAGTTTAAAAATAGCAGTTTTGAAAAGTTCTGTAGCGATCAAGGAATATCGCATGAATTCTTTGAGCCTAAAATACCACAACAAAATGAAATTGTGGAGAGGAAAAATAGAGTGCTTCAAGAAATGGAAAACGTGATGTTAAATAGTATGAAGCTCCCTAGAAATCTTTGGGCTGAAGCAGTGAATATTGCCTGCTACATTATTAAGCGAGTTTATACTTGTAAATCTAATAATAAAATGGCTTATGAACTTTGGTTTGATAAGAAGCCTACTGTTAAATACTTTTGAGTTTTTGGCAGCAAGTGTTATTTTTTATGTGACCATAAAATTTGTGAAAGTTTGACATTAAGAGTGATGAAGGGATCTTTTTAGGATACTCTTTAAATAGTTGTGCATATCGTGTACTGAACAACAGGACCGGTGTGATTTAAGAGTCTATTAATGTGGTCATTGATGATCAATTGAATACACCTGCCCCTAGTCCAGATTATGATAAAGTTCTTTTAATTAACAAACCAAATACTTCATCAAATCAAGTTAATTATGAATTAATGACTGTTAAAGATCATCCAACTACTCAAATTCTTGGAAACCCTCTCACTGGTGTGTGCACTCGTAGACAATTAAAAGACATGTAACTATGTGTGTTTTACATCCCAAATTGAACCGGCTAACGTAAAAGAAGTTGTTTCTGAAGAAAACTGGATAGTTGCCATGCAAGAAGAACTTAATCAATTTGTTCATAATGATGTCTGGTATCTCGTTCCTAAACCTAAAGATAAACACATTATAGGAACAAAGTGAATTTTTAAAAATAAGTCTGATGAACTTGGAAATATAATTCGAAACAAGGCAAGACTGCTTGTATAAGGGTACACTCAAATTGAAGGCATTGACTATGATGAAACCTTTGCCCCAGTTGCTCGCCTTGAATCAATTAGACTTTTTATATCCATTTAATGTTATAAAAAATTTAAGATTTATCAAATGGATGTAAAAAGTGCTTTTTTGAATGGCGATTTACATAAAGAGGTATATGTTGAACAACCTACAGGGTTTGAAGACCCTAAGTTTACTGATCATGTATACCATCTTAAAAAGGTTCTCTATGGTCTAAAACAAGCTCCCAGAGCATGGTATGAGAAATTGACTAAGTTTTTACTCAGTCATAATTTTCAAATGGGCAATGTCGATAAGACGCTTTTTGTTAAGAAACACAATAATGATGTTTTAATGGTTCAGATTTAAGTTAATGATATTATTTATAGATCAACTTGTACTAACGTGACTATTGAGTTTGCAGATTTAATGAAATCTAAGTTTGAGATGAGCATGGTTGGGGAATTACATTATTTCCTAGGGTTGCAAGTAAAACAACAACCCGATGGAATTTTTATTTCTCAAACCAAGTATGCTTTGAACTTGATTAAAAGGTTCAGATTTGAGAATGGTAAGAATTTTGATACTCCCATGAGTACATCTTTAAGACTCTCAAAAGACTCTACATGTAAAGATGTAGATCCTAAATTGTATCGTAGCATGATTGGCAGTTTGCTTTATTTAACTGCTAGTAGACCTGATATAGCTTTCGGTGTTGGTATTTGTGCTAGATATCAGTCTAATCCTAAAGAATCTCATTTAACTGCTGTTAAGAGGATTATTAGATATGTTGCAAGTTTTATGCATTTGGGTCTTTGGTATCCATATGATACTAGTGTCCAGTTGGCTGGTTACTCAGATGCTGATTAGGCTGGTAATATTGATGATAGAAAATCAACCAGTGATGGTTGTTTTTATATTGAAAATTGCTTGGTTTCTTGGTTTAGTAAGAAGCAAAATTCTATATCGCTCTCAAATGCTGAGGCTGAATACATTGCAGCTGGAAATGCATGTACTCAGCTTGTTTGGATGAAACGTATGTTGAGCGATTATGGAATTACACAGGACTCAATGGTTTTATATTGCGATAATTTCAGTGCAATAAATATTTCTAAAAACCCAATCCAGCATTCACGTACCAAGCATATTGACATTAGGTATCATTACATTTGTGAATTAGTGGAAGAAAAAAAATATCTTTGGAATATATTCCTACCGAGACTCAACTTGCGGATATTTTCACTAAACCGCTTAAAAAAAGTAGGTTTAATAAATTAAAGTTTGATCTTGGTATGTGCAATTTAAATTGAATATTCTTGCATTTTTGTATCATATTATATATATGTTTATTTATCTTTTTGTTTGAATCTTAAAAATAGTTGTAAAATATAATTTTTAGCCGGTACTCGACCAGTCGTGAGTATACATGACCAGTCTTGGTATGACCGGTCATGTATATCCATGACTAGTCGTGGAACTCATGAAATCACTTTAAATTAGGAAAAGCTTCTTCTTCTTCATTTCCATTTCACTTTCTAACAAGCCTAAGCCCGACCGGTCGAACCCATCATCATTTTCCTTCAAGGTTAGTGGTTCTTTTGCATTTTTCTTATAGAATCTTGCTTATTGTATCCCATTTTTCATTCTTGTGCACTTTATTTGGTCTTTCAGTGCAAGATTGGGGTTTTTCTTTTCAAAAATCTGATCTATCAAAACCCATTCCATGTTTTTTTAATCTAGTTATTTTCTTATGTCTGGTGTTGCAAATGGATCCCAAAGGAAAAAAGAAATCTTCCCATGGTTCATCTTCTTCTAGATCAACTCCTATCACACAACGCCATCTTTGGTCTCTCGAAAATGATCCATCCGATGTACGAGATTTGCGTATGTGCAATGTCATCGTTGAACGTCTAGTTGATCTTAACCACATTGCTCAATTTGGTATCCTACCTCTACTCCAATCTGTATGTTGGGATAACATCTTACATTAGGGTGGGCCTGCATATCAGTCCATTGCTCAATCCATGTTAGCATGCATCTCTGATTTTTTATATGAGAATTTAACATTTAAAATTGATACTAGTGAAGGTCTATTTGAAGTAGATCGCCATTTAATAGCTGGTCTCATGGAAATCCCTGTTAATGATAAGGGTATTCTCATTCATACATTATCTGAAAAACCCTCTGAATCAGAAAAATAGATGCTCACTAGAGATTTATGTAATATGGAAGTGCAATGGACCCATAAAGGAAATGTGCTCCCCTTAAAGTATTTGTTACCCAGATACAGGGTTCTTCATATAATATTTATCTCAAATCTGTATCCACAGTCTGGCAACAAAATAGAACTAACTACTTTTATGGTTCGTGTTTTGCATTGTGTCATTACTGGTGTAAAGATCTGTCGACCTTCTTTAATTTGTCATTCCATCATTCAGTTTCGAATCCATCCTGGTCATAATGATCTTCCATTTACCTATCTTATGATTGTTTTAACTACTCACATGCTCGTCGTTATGCCTGTTGGAGAGGCCCTTATTCATCATCTTCTTTTTAATAATACAAATGTTAACAAGATGAAATTGAGATTGGCTCCTGGCCAAGAGGATGTTGATGGTAGTGGTACTGAAGCTGGGAATGAAGCGGAAGATGCTGAAAATCTTCCTGATGATGTTGATATAAATGATATTTTTGATGAACTAGAATCTGACTCTGGTAATGATCCAAATTATCAGCCTTCTGGTTTTGATGAGAGGTTGCGTTCTCTACAAGAAGAGGTGGCTCAAATTCGTGTAACCCAAGCAACTCAATTTACTTATACGCGCAAGTATATGCGGCGCTTTGCTAAGGGTTTACACAAAATAGATCCATCTAATCCTACTCCATCTTCTGGATCTAGCTAAAAGTTTCTATCTGCTGGTCTGTAATAACTTTAATGCTATTCTGCACTTACTAAGTTTGTAAGACAATTTTTATTTATCTTTGGACTTGACTAGCCCATGATCTATGGATTTATGCACCTTATTTCATATCTTGGATACTATACTCTCCAGTTTATTATTCTTATTCATTTGTTTCTCCTTTGTCATTTTGTGGCAAAAAGGGGGAGAAGGCTTATGCTATTGCTTATGGATTGCTATTGCTATGAGTAGCATTTTGAGTAGCATTTTCTTTGTGATATCTGTGAGTGCTGCTACTCAGGGGGACTAAGTATAGATGTATGTGTGTGCTAGTTTGTCTGTTAAAACTGGTGCATGATTCTTTATTGAAAACTGGTGCATGATTCTTTGTTGAACATGTTGTACTTAACTCATTTTTTTTAGAATATGCTTTGTCACAAATTTGACAAAGGGGGAGATTGTAAGTGCTATGGTCTCATGCTCCTTTGGTTGTCAAATTTTATTGTACCAAAACTCTATCTGTGTCTTGTGTTTGTATGATGATATACATATGTTCATGACATTGTTCAAGACATCGCATCGACTCTATAAAGACATTGCTTCTGTCAAGAACGACGAACTACTTCAAGCCAAGTCAAGCCATGTACTTTGTCAACTTCTGTAAACATCAATGTTTAGAGCTACATCGACAAACACTTCAAGACTCAAGTGCAACTCAAGATGAAGTTTAATTTCAAGCTTTAGAAGATCTCAAGATCAAGCTACATCAAGTAGAGATCTCAAGCTTCATAAGGTTCAAAGGTCAACCATTATCTGAAAAGAATGAAGTTCAATATTCATACTTAATGATCCAGGTATGATAGACCTTAGATTGACCTTAGGGTAGGTCATTCTGGTTACATAATTCAAGATGAATGTTTATAGATGATTTTGATCTATTCTAAGACTAGTCCTGGACCTTGTTCGACTAGTCCTAGCATTGGTTCGTCCAGTCCAAGAAATTTCTCATCCAGTGCTAAGTTGTTGAAGATTTTTAGAATTTTTTGGTTAAGCTTCAACAAGTTCTGAGAACTGGTCGACCGGTCGTAGGAGGGTCATGACTCGACCTTCGACCGGTCATGTATTTACGACTCGAACTATAACGTACAAATCATGTTTCCTACGGCCAGCCTTGGGTCAACTACGACCGGTCGTAGTGGTCCACGACCAGTCGTAGAATCCCTACAACTAGTTGTAGAATGGTTTTTTAAGATCGCGCTTAAAATTTCAAAATGGCGTTGTTGCTATGACCAGTCGAAGCTTTCTCAAGACCAGTCATAGACGTGATTTCTATAACTATAAATTGAACACGAATCTCAGAGTTTTATAACTCACTTTAAGAAAATCAAAGCTCCATTCTGAGATAAGTTAGTGTTTATTTTAAGCTACGTTGTACATAATTAATATTCTCTTTTTGTTAGCTTATTTATGTGATTTTATTCCTATATTCTAAGCTTATTTGAAAAGAGGAATTGTTGTATTCCTTCTTCTTGGAATCAAAATCAAACTTAGCTACGCCCATTTGATTTAATTTAAAATCAATTAGAACTTATAATCATTTTAAGTCAGTATAGGACATTGAACGTTGATTCGAACTTCTACTCCAATTGGTTCTTCCGGGTTGCTACGAAAGGAGAAATCCAGGTATTTTACGTTTATGTAAAATTTCTATTCTTTTGGTTTTTGTTTGAGATTCGCCAAAAAAATCTCATTGTGTGGTTATCTGAGGAGAGCCAGAAAACTCAGATAGTGTGGGTTTTTGGATTGTGTAAGCCCAAGTTAAAAAGACACAATTGTGAAGGTTTTAGGTGAACCTGTGAAACCTATTTTGTTAGTGAATGCTAATATCCCCTGTGTGAGGATATTATGAGTGGAGTAGCATTCTGTGTGGCTGTTGTTGAACAGTTGGTGTACACAGAGGCGAACCTCTAGAATTCTGTCTTGTGGCTTTAATGCTTGCTTAAGTTTTATATCTTTTATCATTCAGATTTGTGGAATGTATGTATGGATGTGAATGTTGCAAAATTTATATTTCAAAGCACAGTGGGAATGTTGTAATAATTTAGATTTAAATTCCTGGAATTTATTTCAATTCCTTGCTATTTATTTATTCCTCTCCAGTTTGAGTTTTTATATAAAGGACGTTCTAGAAATAAGGTTGTCCTGCCATAAACCCTTGGTTTTTATGGTGTAAGTTTGTCCTTAGAACTGAATTCGTATCAACCTCTCAATTCTTGTTTATTGAGGTTGCTTTTATTTCAGCATTGTGAATTGATTTATTTTATTTGGCTATCATATTCTTTTATTCCACTATTAAAGTTTTATTTTCGCATCGTCCTATTCACCCCCCCCCCCTCTACGACGTATAGCTAGGCCATTTCACTGTTATGAGCAGTCTCTGATGTTACACGGTTGCACTTTAAAAAAGGACAATTATGGAACGTCTCTAAAGAAGGACGGTCATGGACCATCATTAAAGATAGACCTTAAAAGGACAGTTATGGACCATCTCAGATTTGAATATTTTAGAAAAATATGGATAGCCTAAAGTCATCATAAAATTTCTTGCATTAAAAAAAATGAAAAAAAAAAAATCAGCAACAATTTTCATTTTGTGTCTTTCACCTAATAAAAGAATATTCAACCAACAAAACATTATAATTCAGAATTATGAAGAATTGCGGAAACTTCATTTGCTTTTTTTTTTTCCAAAAAGTGGGCACACTTTTTTAAAATAAAATTGATCATTTAAATAAAACTAATATAAGCAAATAATGCAAAAAAGTGTTTCAATTCAAGTTAATAGAAACAACAACAAAAATTAAAGCTTTGTAAAAAGGGGCATGTGTAAAAGGGATACATCTTGATTCCTATGCATGAGAGTCCAATGATGATGAGAATAAGAATCACAGCATAAGGGCCCATAAATACGGCAATGTTATCCTACAAAGGAATAAGATAGTATTAGATGTTAATGTACTTGATCAGATTGCACATAAAGTTCCGATTAGAGTTACAGTTTAGTAAAGGTTTGCAGTGCCATGCATGGATGATAAGGAAGCTTAAAAGAACTAAAAAACTACGCCCTTTTCTTTTCCTTTGCAACAGATTATGTACAATCTTATTGAAAATAAGCAATGAATTAAAAGAGAGTTTAAAAAAATATAGAAACAACAATATGTTAAGGTTAGGTTTAGGTTAAGGTTAAGGTTAGGTTATAGGTTATAAGTTTGGGTTATAGGCTATAGGTTTTAGGTTTTAGGTTTAGGTTAGGTTATAGGTTATAAGTTTAGGTTATAGGTTAAGGTTTAGGTTATAGGTTTTGGTTTAGGTTAAGCTTATCGGTTTGGGTTTAGGTTAAGGTTTAGGTTTAGGTTATAGGTTTAGGTTAAGATTTAGGTTTAGGTTATAGGTTATAGTATAGCTGTAGGGAATTGAGAATAGGTTAAGGTTTAGGTTTAGGTTTAGGCAATCGGGTTCGGGTTCGGGATCGGGTTTAGGTTTGGGTTTTCAAGTTTAGGTTTAAGTTTAGGTTAGGGAGTTGAGATTAGGATTAGGTGTAGGTTTAGGTTTAGGGATTTGAGAATACATTTAGGTTTTAGGTTTAGGTTTAGGTTATAGGTTTAGGTTATAGGTTATAAGTGTAGGTTATAGGTTTAGGTTTAGGTTCGGTTATATGTTAGAGGTTTAGGTTTGGGTTTGAGTTATAGGTTATAGGTTTAGGTTATATGTAAAAGGTTATAGGTTTGACCAGAATATAGGTTCGAGTTATATGTTTGGATTTAGGTGTAGGTTTAAGTTAAGTGAATTAAGTTTAGGTTATAGGTATAGGTTTAGGTTTAGGCTAAGGGTTTAGGGATTCACTTCGGGTTCGGGTTCCGGATCGGGTTTAGGTTTGGGTTTTCAAGTTTAGGTTTAGGTTAGGGAGTTGAGATTAGGATTAGGTGTAGGTTTAGGTTTAGGGATTTGATAATACATTTAGGTTTTAGGTTTAGGTTAAGGTTATAGGTTTAGTTTATAGGTTTAGGTTTAGGTTATAGGTAAAAGCTTTAGGGAATGAGAATAGGTTAAGGTTTATGTTTAAGAAATCGGGTTCGGATTCGGGATCGGGTTTAGGTTTGGGTTTTTAAGTTTAGGTTTAGGTTAAGGAGTTGAGATTAGGATTAGGTGTAGGTTTAGGTTTAAGGATTTGAGAATACAATTAAATTTTAGGTTTAGGTTTAGGTTTTAGGTTTAGTTTAAGGTTATATGTTTAGGTTATAGGTTTAGGTTAGGATTAGGTTTAGGTTATAGGTTACAGGTTATAGGTTATAGCTTTAGGGAATTGAAAGTAGGTTAAGGTTTAGGTTTAGGAAATTGGGTTCGGGTTTGGGATCGGGTTTAGGTTTGGGTTTTCAAGTTTAGGTTTAGATTTTGGTTTAGGTTAAGGTTATAGGTTTAGGTTTAGGTTAAGGTTTAGGTTTAGATTATAGGTTTCGGTTAAGGTTTAGGTTTAGGTTATAGGTTATAGTATAGCTTTAGGGAATTGAGAATAGGTTAAGGTTTAGGTTTAGGAAATCGGGTTCAGGTTCGGGATTGGGTTTAGGTTTGGGTTTTCAAGTTTAGGTTTAAGTTTAGGTTAGGGAGTTGAGATTAGGATTAGGTGTAGGTCTAGGTTAAGGGATTTGAGAATACATTTAGGTTTTAAGTTTAGGTTTTAGGTTTTGGTTTAAGTTATAGGTTTAGGTTATAGGTTATAAGTGTAGGTTATAGGTTTAGGTTTAGGTTAGGTTATAGGTTAGAGGTTTAGGTTTGGGTTTGAGTTATAGGTTATAAGTTTAGGTTATATGTTAAAGGTTATAGGTTTGACCAAAATATAGGTTTGAGTTATATATTTGGATTTAGGTATAGGTTTAAGTTAAGTGAATTAAGTTTAGGTTATAGGTTTAGGTTTAGGTTTATGCTAAGGGTTTAGGGATTCACATTCGGGTTCGGGTTTTGGATTGGGTTTAGGTTTAGGTTTTTAAGTTTAGGTTTAGGTTAGGGAGTTGAGATTAGGATTAGGTGTAGGTTTAGGTTTAGGGATTTGATAATACATTTAGGTTTTAGGTTTAGGTTAAGGTTATAGGTTTAATTTATAGGTTTAGGTTTAGGTTTTAGGTAAAAGCTTTAGGGAATTGAGAATAGGTTAAGGTTTTGGTTTAAGAAATTGGGTTCGGATTCGGGATCGGGTTTAGGTTTGGGTTTTCAAGTTTAGGTTTAGGTTAAGGAGTTGAGATTAAGATTAGGTGTAGGTTTAGGTTTAAGGATTTGTGAATACATTTAAATTTTAGGTTTAGGTTTAGGTTTTAGGTAGGTTAAGGTTATAGGTTTAGGTTATAGGTTTAGGTTAGGTTTAGGTTTAGGTTATAGGTCACAGGTTATAGCTTTAGGGAATTGAAAGTAGGTTAAGGTTTAGGTTTAGGAAATTGGCTTCGGGTTCGGGATCGGGTTTAGGTTTGGGTTTTCAAGTTTAGGTTTAGGTTTTGGTTTAGGTTAGGGTTATAGGTTTAGTTTAGATTATAGGTTTAGGTTAAGGTTAAGGTTTAGGTTTAGGTTATAGGTTTATAGTATATCTTTAGGGAATTGAGAATAGGTTAAGGTTTAGGTTTAGGAAATTAGGTTCAAGTTCGGGATCGGGTTTAGGTTTGGGTTTTCAAGTTTAGGTTTAAGTTTAGGTTAGGGAGTTAAGATTAGGATTAGGTGTAGGTCTAGGTTTAGGGATTTGAGATTACATTTAAGTTTTAAGTTTAGGTTTTAGGTTTAGGTTTAGGTTATAGGTTTAGGTTATAGGTTATAAGTGTAGGTTATAGGTTTAGGTTTAGGTTAGGTTATAGGTTAGAGGTTTAGGTTTGGGTTTGAGTTACAGGTTATAAGTTTAGGTTATATGTTAAAGGTTATAGGTTTGACCAGAATATAGGTTCGAGTTATATGTTTGGATTTAGGTGTAGGTTTAAGTTAAGTGAATTAAGTTTAGGTTATAGGTTTAGGTTTAGGTTTAGGTTTAGGCTAAGGGTTTAGGGATTCAGATTTGGGTTCCGGTTCCGGATCGAGTTTAGGTTTGGGTTTTTAAGTTTAGGTTTAGGTTAGGGAGTTGAGATTAGGATTAGGTGTAGGTTTAGGTTTAGGGATTTGAGAATACATTTAGGTTTTAGGTTTAGGTTAAGGTTATAGGTTTAGGTTATAGGTTTAGTTTATAGGTTTAGGTTTAGGTTATAGGTTATAGCTTTGGGGAATTGAGAATAGGTTAAGGTTTAGGTTTAAGAAATCGGGTTCGGGTTCGGGATCGGGTTTAGGTTTGGGTTTTCAAGTTTAGGTTTAGGTTAAGGAGTTGAGATTAGGATTAGGTATAGGTTTAGGTTTAAGGATTTGAGAATACATTTAGATTTTAGGTTTAGGTTTAGGTTTTAGGTTTAGGTTAAGGTTCTAGGTTCTAGGTTCTAGGTTTAGGTTAGGTTTAGGTTTAGGTTATAGGTTATAGGTTATTGCTTTAGGGAATTGAAAATAGGTTAAGGTTTAGGTTTAGGAAATTGGGTTCGGGTTCGGGATTGGCCTTAGGTTTGGGTTTTCAAGTTTAGGTTTAGGTTTAGGTTAAGGTTATAGGTTTAGGTTAAAGTTTAGGTTTAGATTATAGGTTATAGTATAACTCTAGGGAATTGATAATAGGTTAAGGTTTAGGTTTAGGAAATCGGGTTCAGGTTCGGGATCGGGTTTAGGTTTGGGTTTTCAAGTTTAGGTTTAAGTTTAGATTAGGGAGTTGAGATTAGGATTAGGTGTAGGTTTAGGTTTAGGGATTTGAGAATACATTTAGGTTTTAGGTTTAGGTTCAGGTTATAGGTTTAAGTTTTAAGTTTAGGTTTAGGTTATAAGTGTAGGTTATAGGTTTAGTTTTAGGTTAGGTTATAGGTTAAGGTTTAGGGAATTGAGTTTAGGTTATAGGTTATACGTTTAGGTCATAGGTTATACGTTATAGGGGAAGATTTAGGTTATAGTTTAAGGTTTAGGTTTAGGTTATAGTTTTAGGTTTAGGTTTTGGTTATAGGTTTTGGGATTTAAGAATAAGTTTAGGTTATATGTATAGGTTTTGGCTAATGTCGTAGGTTATAAGTTTATGTTAATGTTGTAGGTTATAGGTTTAGGTTTAGGTTATAGGTTTTGGGATTTGAGAATAGGTTTAGGCTATAAGTATAGAGTATTGGTTTAGGTTAGGGTGTAGGTTAAGGTTTAGTGAATTGAGTTTAGGTTATAGGTTTAGGTTATAGGTTATAGGTTTTTGGTTAAGGTTTAGTGAATTGAGTTTAGGTTATAGGTTTAGGTTATAGGTTATAGGTTTTTGGTTAAGGTTTAGGTTATAGTTATAGGTTTTGGGATTTGAGAATAAGTTTAGGTTACAAGTATAGGTTTAGGTTAGGTTATAGGTTAAGGTTTAGGGAATTGAGTTTAGGTTATAGGTTCAGGTTATAGGTTATAGGTTTAGGTTAAGGTTTAGGTTTAGGTAGGTTTTGGGATTTGAGAATAGGTTTAGGTTAGGTTTTAGGTTAGATTGTCGGTTAGGTTTAGGTTAGGTTAAGGTTATAGGTTTAGGTTTGGGTTTAGGTTATAGGTTATAGGTTTAGGGATTTAAGAATACATTTAGGTTATAGGTTTAGGTTTAGGTTTTAGGTTTAAGTTAAGGTTATAGGTTTAGGTTTAGGTTATAGGTTTAGGTTATAGGTTTAGGTTAAGGTTTAGGGAATTGAATTTTAGGTTCGGGTTCGAGATTGGGTTTAGGTTTGGGTTTTCAAGTTTAGGTTTAGGTTTAGGTTAGGGAGTTGAGATTAGGATTAGGTGTAGGTTTAGGTTTAGGTATTTAAGAATACATTTAGGTTTTAGGTTTAGGTTTAGGGATTTAAGAATACATTTAGGTTTTAGGTTTAAGTTTAGGTTATAGGTCATAGGTTTAGGTTTAGGTTTAGGTTTAAGCTATAGGTTTAGGTCTAGGTTTAGGGAATCAGGTTCGGTTTCAGGTTCGGATTGGATTTAGGTATTCTCTAGTATTATCTACTATTGAACCTAGTATTATCTACTACATACTAGTAACATACAACCAATATTAGGGAACCATACCATAAGCTACAAGAATTTCATGTCCCCCTAAACAAGGTATCCTCCATCAATAACATACATATATATATATATATATATATATATATATTAAGTTCTTTATTTTCATTTACATTCGCAAATATATTCATCATCGATCCAAGAAATTGAAACATTCATCATCCTCAAACGAGTAACTAATTATCTAACTTACAAATATGATTAAATCATAAATTAGCTACCCATCCAAATAGAGTGTTCGCTGCCAACATTATTCAAATAGTACATAATACTAACCTTCTCTAACAAGGCCAAATATGCATGTTCAGATTTTCACCACATATAGGATCGAATCTAATATTTCCCCACCAGAAACCTGAAAATCAGAAACTTTTGTCATGATTACAGAGATTTATCATCGTCATCTAAGCCTTGTTCAATTCTATTTATAAATTTTGCAAGTCTACTTATAATTATCATTGGCTCTTAATCTATTTATTATGAAAATCTTAAATATCACCTGATAATGCTCCTTTGATAAAGCTTGATTGGAACGAATAATTTGGTGAAGATCAATGTCCATGAGCTCATAAACAATGTACACATCATTAAATGTTTCCCTATAAGGAGGTGATATTATATCTTTGATAGCCACAACCTGTATGACAAAGAAAAATGCAATCAATACAGTTTGTTACAATTCAAAGGAGAAAAAAGATTTGTGGCTGCACCGATATTCTAGTACATTACGACCGGCTGCATACGTACCCAAAAAGTCAGATTGGGATCAAGCCACTACGTAGATGTTTTTAATCAACCCAGATACTAAAGGTCATAAATTTCATATTTAACAAAGTATCATTGAACGTCGTCTCAAATTGTTTCTGGTTTGTGCATTTAAAAAAATTCAAATACATGCACAATCAATGTATATTCTTGTTACATCTCGTACCGCAACTAGAGACAACGTTCTGTCAATACTTCAGTTACATTTGAAATTAAAATCCTTTAGTGACTCGGTTAAAAAACAACAAATGACAACAAGCCATAATTAATAAAAAGGATGCTAAAGATTAAATAAATAAAAAAGGCAACTTGATCAAAAAAGGATTTCAGTGAATAATCAAGTTTTCATCATACAAATCACCAAAGCATGTCCTAAAGTTCAAAAAGTTCAACAAAACTACTGAATATTCAAATTCTCTTCAGGAATTTGGGCCAAACAACAATTTCACCCAATTGAATATCTTCAAATGTCCTGTTATCATCAAACAACTCTGATGTGCGAACGTTAATATGATCCATTACAAGTCTGATGCATTCTGGAGAGATGCCTGTATTATTTGACACCATCCGCCCACTAGCAACAGTCCGACCACGGATATCTCTCAATTGAAAATTTTGTTCCATTGATGGAGTTGTTACAGAGTATTCTCGAATACTTGAGGGCTCACCAGATCGATGACGGGCTTATAAATAAAATAATGGTTTTATGTAAATAATAATGCTACTTTTATCTTTAAAAATAATAATTATATCATTTGATCGCGGTAAATGCAGTACCTGAGATGCAGCTGTATCAGGGGAACGGTGAAGTAGTTGGCTTTGTTAAGTAATTTGTTGCCTAAGTTCAGCAAATTGTTGCTTAACAATCGTACGAAATTCTTAATTTGAGTCATTGATGCTTCAAATTTAGCCTCAATGGACATACGTGCATTCCTCTCTGATCAAGCTTCTATGATGTAGGGGGTGGCAACCTTCATAATAGTCTTAGAAATACCAAAACCCATCCCCCTAACCCGGCCTCTGCTATCACGACCACAAACCTAAGCAATAATTTTTAAGATTAGTGATGTGTGTATATTATTATTAAAAAAAACCAATGACAATGTATGTAAAGTGAGTAGAATTGATGGAAAACCTGCGAAATTGGGTTGTGGTTTAAATCCTTATGCTTACTGGAAGGATCACTGCCAGCTATCGATAATATTCTTTCCTGTTAGAAGATAATTGTTACATAAATCCTTCATTGTACTTAAATAAAAAAATGATTAAAAATTGAAAAAATATTCTCACCGCTGTTTCAAGATGTGTTTGCATTGGGTAAGACCCATCTGGTCTGCTATGAGTGGCAACGAACAAGTCGGTCCTGGTTATGATAGTATTTGGATTTTCTTTTTGCTATAATTATATAAGTAAATTAATTAACAAGAATTTATATTCATCAATTAAAATTTTAAAAAATTTAGTACAAATTACCATTTTCTTTAATGTCCTAGCAGCACCTCGTCTTTCAGTCGTGTGAGGGCATTTCACCTTTCCTCTGGAAGTCCTTCCCTTCTTGCGAAGATTGATTAATAATTCTGTGGATTGTAGATCAATGAAAATGTCCCAATCCTCTTACTTTACCCTAATGGGACAATTTCTTCTTCTTTCTACATCATTATCAAATTTATCATATTCCTTTCGCAGATTGTATTTCCATACCTTCCAAGCTTTCCTTATTTTCCAAAATGCATATTCTTTAAACTCATCATCGATGTCGTACGTGGCCTATTTCATTAAATTAATAATCAAACAATCTTATTGAGTAAGAATTAGAAATAAAATCAAGAATAAACATGCTCACCAAAACCATAGACCATATATTATCTTTAATTGCACCAGGCACTTTGCACCAATCAACATATGAAATTGGACAGTGTGTCCTGCCAAGTTACCCTAAAAATGTGTTAAAAGTCATTGATGTTTCTCCGACTGGTTGTTTATATTCATTTAATTCAAGTCTCTTCCTTATATTACTTCCTTGGGCTGAAGCTGATGAACCACCAAAATGCGACATAATTCCTGCAATTTTATAAAACAAAACAATATCTCATTATTATGTAATTGGCATTCTATTAATATTTTGATAACTAAAAAATTGTAACAATCATTACTAAATAGAATTCAACTCACTTTCAAACCGATTTGAATCTTATTAGTTTCTTTTCTGTTTCCTATAACGTGAAGTACTCGGCTCACTCTCTACCCATGATTTTTCCTATACATCTTCATCTTCTTCATTTAAATCATCGATTAATGAAAGTGCTGAAGAACCTACATTCATTCTGGCCTCAAACTCATGTGGATCTTCAAATGCATATGCATCTTTCGTCAATCTCTTAGGAGCATCCAGTACAACATGCCAGTCATCTCTAGTTGGATCCTTACAGTAGAAGACCTGAGCTGCCTGAGATGCAAGAATAAACAGCTCATCGTCTTCCTTTAAGTTCTGTCTAAACCTTCCTAGATTGACAAATATCAAATTTATTTTGAGATCTATGAAACATCCATTCAATTTATCTTCAATATGCACCCAATCATAGTAGAAGAGTGCTACTTTGAAGTCGAAGTAGTTCAATTCGAGAATTTTTCTAATGATGCCATAATAAGTGACTTCTTCTATAGGATTCCTATCCCTGGCACTTGCCCTAAAGCTAGTTAGCGCTTTCATTGAGACTCCACTGTTCTGTGTTGTTCTGCTCATTTCAGAAATCGCAGTAAAAACATATCCATTTATTAAGTATTATATGATATGCATTTAAAGTCAGGACCATCGACAATTCTCTTAAATTGAGACATTTCTTGATTATTTAGTTGATGTCTTAACCAAGGAACACATTCCATTGGTTTTTCTGCTGACAAATTACCCTTTCAATTTTGTCCCGTACGTGTTTGGCCCTGGATGTATGTTTGGTACTTCCTACAAATTCCAAATCATAACAATTAATTTTATGTATATAACAATGTTTATTACCTTAAGCCATTTAAAAATATAAAAAAGAATAATATACTTCATTAACTTACTCCTCCCATTGATGATTTTCAACGTGATGTTGCAAAACCCATCTGCGTGCGTGTTGGTATTACACTGTAGTAAGATCATAAACTTTCCCTTTCTTATCTTTTTGGAAATTACCAGCATTTTCATCATCATCATCATTGAATATTTTTAGTCCTTGCTTATGACCTCCTATTGTATTATTAGGATAGTATTCCATACAGTACATCATAAATTCCTCTATAATGTAGCGTTCTACAATACAGTCCTCTGGGTAAGCTTAATTCATCACATACTTCTTGTATGTTCTCATCATCCTGTTAAATATTAAAATCAGGTATTGATGAAAAAATATAATCTAATTTCAAATTTTAATAAATTAAAACAGTTAAAGTTACCTCTTAAAAGGATACATCCATCGATATCTGACAGGTCCACAAACTTGTGCCTCCTCCGCCAAGTGCACAACAAGGTGTGTCAAAGAAATGAAAAATGATGGTGGAAAATACTTTTCAAAAACACATAATGTTTCCACTAATTTATTTTTCTTTTCTTGAAGCTCCATACGATGAATTTCTTTAGAACATATGACATTAAAGAATCTTGACAATTGTATAATGGTGGCGCGCAATGACTTTTCTTTCTTGAATGAATGCATCAATAATACGGGTAGTAACTGCTGCATCAGAATGTGATAATCATGTGACTTAAGGCCCTTGAGTTGATAGTCATCCATACTGATATGATGTTTCCAGTTTGCACTATACCCTCTCGGAACTTTCAAATCACTCAAGATTCGACAAATGAGTTCTCTTTCAGATCTGGATAATGTGAAAGGAGCTTTAGGCAATAACAACTTACCATTTTTTTCCTCTGGCCAATATTTTGATCTTATCTTCATAGCCATAAGATCCTGACGGGCTTGTAAACCATCGTTAGACTTGTCCTTTATATCCATGATTGTTGCAATAAGGTTCTCAGTAACATTTTTCTCAACATGCTTCACATCCAAATTATGACGAATGGGCATATGCTTCTAATACGGCAACGTAAAGAAGATTGATCTCTTCGACCAAGCAGTAAGGTTAGACTCCTCATCCGTGGTCTTCTTCCTCTTATTTCCTATATGCTTTCCGAACTTAGTTTGTATATTATTCATTTAAACCAATACCTGTTCTCCAGACAAACGCTTTGGAGCCTACCGATTTTCATCATTCCCATTAAATCGAGATCTTTGGCTCCTAAAGATATGAGCTCTTGGGAGGAATCTTTTGTGCTCCATATAAGCAAACTTCTTTCCAACTTTTAGTCAAACCGAGTTAGTCTCCTCACTACAAACAGGACATGCATACTTTCCTCCTGTCCTACACCCAGAAAGATGTCCATAGGCTGGAAAATCATGTATTGCCCATAATAAAATTGCCTTTATTGTAAACTTGTTCTTCCCGAACAAGTCATATGTTATAGACCCTTTCCACAATTCAATTAATTCTTCAATTAATGGTTGTAAATATACATTGATGTCATGCCCTGGACCATTTTTTCTGAGAATTAAAGTTAACATAATAAATTTCTTCCGCATACAGAAATGAGGTGGAAGATTGTATGGAACAATCATAACAAGCTAACAACAATATGAGATGCTCATATGCCCAAAGGGGTTGAATCCGTCTGTTGTAAGTCCCAACCGAACGTTACATGGATCCGCAAAAAAAATTACTAAATTTTTTATCTACAAACTTCCACATAGAAGAATCCACAGGATGACGCATATACGAGTCATTTTTAGCCCCCTTTGAATGCCACAACATATTCTCTGCAATCCATGATATGCTATAAAGTCTTTGTAACCTTGGTGTTAATAGGAAGTATCTTTGCACCTTTCATGTTACATGTGAGACTCTTGATCTTACAACACTATTCACTTTCCATCTGCTTGCTTTATATGTGGGACAACTTTCCTTATTAGTATGCTCCTTCCAGTACAAAATACAATCATTACGGCATACATGTATCACGTCATAGTTCATACCCAACGAACTGATCAATATCTTTACATTATAGGTACTATCTGGCAAAGAGTTCTCACTTGGCAAAATCTTCTTCAGCAGTTGCAACAAACTCGTAAAGCTATTATCTGACCACTGATATCTAGCCTTCATGCTCATTAACTCAACTGTCACTGACAACTTGGTATACTCGCATTTACATGATGGATATAGGGGTTGTACCGCATCCTCCCTTAATTTATTGTACCGAGTATCATTGTCTATGTCTTCTTGAGGATGACTACCATGTTCCTCATTGACATCATTCATACATGCATCTAAGTCATCGGGTTGAACACGACCAAAAGTATCATTAACCAAGTCAACCATTCTGGACAACAACTCTGCGTTACAATTAGTGGCCGATGTACTAGGAGCCATGGCATTGACACCCATATTGGGAAGTTGTTCTCCATGAAAAAACCAAGTTGTGTATGCCTGATCTATACTATTCATAATCAAATGCTCAGAAACTGTACTTAGTATTTTCTTCCCATGCACATTACGACATCTAGCACAAGGACAACTATACCAATTAACATCTCTCGAATTCTTTTTCACAAAAATAATAAATGATTTAATGCCTTTAATGTATTCATCACTCAATATATCTTTCGTCATCCAATTTTTGCTCGGGGGCATCAAATCCATTTCTGATATCACGTGCATGCTGCATATAAAAAGTGAGATACAATAAAAAAGAGGCTTTTCATAAACTGTCAAAACATGCACACATATGGTCACCAATCACAAAAAAATAAAGATCTATATATATCAGCAAATATATGCACATGATCATCCATACCACGTGAATTAATTAATTATAATTTCCTAAGAAGAGTACAAATCATTGAATCATTGAATTTAATCTAGTCATCAATTATTTATAAAGAATTACTCAATTAGAAATAACATTTATCATCATTTTCGTATTGTATTAAGAAATCAATAAGATAAAGGAATGAATATAATTAAACAATGCCTACTATCATAATGTAAAAAGGCTTGAAGGGTGATCCTCACCTTCCAAGAGTCGGTTCAGTCTCCTAATAATGCTAGAGTTGGTTGTATACACTTTAGGATCAAGGATCTTGTTGCAAAACTCGGCCCAAGTCGACCTAAAAGGGGGATTTTATGTTAGCCAAAAAGCCAAGTTACTATTTATTATTCACATCTGTGGTACTAATGCCATGCTCCCAAAGACAAGAAAAAATCTTGGAAGGAGGATGCATTAGGCCTTCTGTGCAAAATTTTCCTCCATTTCAGGTTCTTTTATTGGTAATGGTAATATTCCCATCAAGGATGTCTTGGTAGCATTATATCCATGTTAAGGTGGTCCTAATTTACATCAGTGCTAACTAATTACCCCAATCAACCTATATAAGTAAAGATTATAGATCCTCAAACATTAAGGACAAAACACCAACCAGGAAACCTCCAATGATATTTGAAAACAAGGCATATGCAATCTCAAGGACACTACACTGAGCTAATGATAAAAAAGATCTAGAATCCAAGAATAGACTACTGTCTTGAGGCTTGAGCACAAAGAAGCTCAGCAAGACTTCTTGAAATTTGCAAAATAGGCTAACGATAGCAATATCATCATTTTTAGGAATAATCGTATCAAGTCAAATCAAATAGCCTGTCTATCATCAAAAGGTTTGGACAATAAGGCTAGCAATGAAGATGAATCACTACTTCTAGCCATAGGTTTTCAAATCAGATTAAGGGTCCCAATTTCATAGATTTCATATATACACCACGGTGGACCCTCCATGCAAATAAAGGGTGGACGTCCCTCCCGACATGTTCTCTATGGTGTGACCCACTTGATTCACTGATCCACCTGATTTTAAGATAGTGATGGTAACACGTGTTGAAGCATTTGATGGATGAGTTAGATCTTATGCATGCATCATGTGGGCCCCACATCAATAGAATGATCAGCTGCTTCCACACACATCCATGCTCATATGGTTAGGTAAATCATCCTACTTCTATGATGTGTAACACCCACTTCTCAAATAATTAATCCAAACCATGGACATAGCCCATCCATGGTTTCGACTTATGGCCCATTTCGACAATTGGGTCTTGAACATGGCCCATCTGGATTGGGCTTTCCCAGCACTTGTCCAAGTTGCTTCTAGACAAATGGACAATCACCGTCCATTACGCATTATGCAATTCAATGGCCTGCACAAAAAAATCACTGCAAAAGGAACTTTTCCATCTGTTTAAATACCGAATACAAATGCCTTGATCAACCGTTGATCCCAGATGGCCCACCTCAAAGGCTCATATTCATTAAGGTATTCATCGGGGTAAGGAAAAGGCACTTACCTGGAGATGGTTTGGTTGAGTTGGATGATGGCTTGGATCTTGTGGTGAAAGGGTCCACCTCTCTCTCTCTCTCAAACTTATTTTTCTCTTGATCTCTCTCTCACACATAAACCGAACTAGAGCTGGAGAGGGAAAAAAGCAATTGAGAGGGATCGTGCATGAGTTTTCATTTTTGAGCGGGGAAAACTTTGGCACCTGCGCCAGACGAATGTGTGTGAGTTTTGAGGGGGCAATGTGATGTATGTGTCATATCTATACCGTCGATCCATTTTTTTGTATCGTTTTAGGGTATTAGCCTAAAAATGATGCGGATCCAAGGCTCAAGTCGACTACACAATCGGGATTAAGGTTCAAGTGGACTACACAATCGGGATTAAATTCTTACTGTTGAAAACTTCTTGGGGCCCACGGAAGCTTTAATCGGATCGATGGTCAACCCGAACCGACCTGATCTGGAATCTGATCCGATTGGATTTGATTCGATTCAATCCGCACAATGTTTATTCACCATTATTTCCTGTTAATGTTGTCCAGTTGAGATTGGGATATACCTCTTTTTTTTAAGACTATAAAATGATCTAGAAAAATAGATGGATGGCATGGATGAAGTAAATACATCACAGTGGGGTCCACACAGCACCGAATTACCATCTTTGACAGGTGGGATGGGGATTAGCCAATACATTTCTCTAGTCACACGGCTCGAGGTGAGCAGACCTCCCTGACGACGGCGAGCCTTTCATGTTGGCTTGGGATGTTAGGTGGGTCCCACCGTAATGTTTGTGATAAATCCCACCGTAACAAAAATTAAGAGGATCTAGAACTCGAATGGGCCACACAAGATGAAATAGTGGGAAAAGGAATTCCTACCGTTGAAACCTTCTTAGGATCTGTCCTCATGTTTATATGCCATCCAAACTGCTTATAATGTCTTTTTTATGGGATGAAGTGAAAACACCGAAAATAAAAAATTTAGACCGATATAAAACTTTGATGGCCATATAAATATTTCAATGGTGAAAAATAAATTCTCACTTTTTCATCTCTTGTGGGCCAATTGAGTCATGGATCTACCTAATTTTTTCTCATGTGTCCTAAAATGAGATCGAAAAACAGATGGACGGATTTGATTTCTCATAAACATCGTAGTGGGCCCCACCTAGAATACTTACGCAGTACGAAAGCCTTTCGCAGGAAATCCGTGTCCTGATGCGAAGACGTCGCGTCTGACGCTCCTCGAGCTCTGGGTTATACGAACGGTTCAAAGGAGATCAAAGTTATATGGGACCCATAGTGATGTATTTATTATATTTACACCGTTTATATATTTTTAGTTATCATTATGGAGCATTATCCAAAAAATGAATAATATCCAAAGATCATCTGGACCACACTACAAATAGCGGCAGAGATAATGATTTTCATCTTAAACAATTTGCATGGTTCACTTGATGGTTAGATTTGTCTTATTTTTTCATCTCAAGCCTTAAGACGAGCTCACCAAATGCATGAACGGTTTGGATATAAAACATACCCCATGATCAAATTCACACAACTTGCTAACGTTAATGCAGTGCAATGCACTGCACACACAGTGTGCTTTCTTCATAAGCAAGCCACCGCCGGAAGTGGTTGCATGCGAAAATGAATTGGCTACTCCCCTGCCACCAGCCATTGGCTGATGGTCGGTGCTTTGTGGGCCACGCCATGATGTATGTGTTTCATCCATGCCGTCCATCTATTTTTATAGATGATTTTATGGTATGTAAGAAAAAATGAGGTATATCTCACTCTCAAGTGGATCACATTATAGGAAACAACTTTGAATGAACGTTGACCATTAAAAACGTTTTGGGGCCATAAAAGTTTTGCATCAAGCTGATATTTATTTTTTTCCCTTCCTCTGGGTCTTTATGACCTAATCAACTGATTGGATGTCAAATAAACAGTATAGTGGTCCTTAGGAGGATTTTAATAATGGATATCCAATCATTATTGTTTTCCTGTGGTGTGGTCCAACTAAGGTTCATATCCTTATCATTTTTTGTACCAAACTCTAAAATGATCTGTAAAGAGGGATGAACAGAATGGATGAAATACGTACATCATGGTGGGGCCCACAGGCACCGACCACCAGCCACGGGGCTGGTGTCAGAGGGAGTAGCCAATCCGTTTCCGTTGTGTGCTTAGTAACTCCGTACCCGAAGCATGCGAAGTTGGATTGTCGTACTAAGTAAACCCTATTGGGCCCACCGAGAACACATGTGGTTTATCTACGCCGTCCATTCCTTTTTTTAGATCATTTTAGGGGTTAAACCCAAAATTGATGCATATACAAAGCTCAAGTGGATCATACCATAAAAAAAAAGTGGAAGTATTGATTTCCACCGTTGAAAACTTTCTAAGGCCCCAAGTGATGTTTATTTTTCATCCAACCTGTTCGTGAGATCAGAGAGGCATGGATGAAGGGAAAAAACAAATATCAGCTTGATCTAAAATGTCGATTGCCCCAAGAATTTTTCAATGGTAGATGTTCAATTCACACTATTTTCGGTGGTGTGGTCCAATTGAGATTTGTATATATTCCATTTTTTGTATAAAGCCCTAAAATCATGTGATAAAATAGATAGATGTAGTGGATACAATGCATAAATTACAGTGGAGCTCATAGAGTTTACTCAGTACGCTAAGCGTACCGAGTTACTCAGAACGCAATCCGCTTCCGAAGCGTGCACTTTGTGGGGTCCACCATGATTTACATGTTTTATCTACTCCATCCATCCATTTTAAAAGATTATTTGAAGACTTGAGCTAAAAATTAGGTATATAAAAATCTTAAGTGGACCTCACCAAGGGAAACCGATTGGTAACTTTGTAGGTAACTCACTACACGCGTACTGAGTAAACTCTGTGGGGTCCACATGATTTATATATTTTATCTACTCCTTTCTTCCATTTTACCAGATAAATTAAGGGCCTGAGCCTAAAAATAAAGCAAATCTAAAGCCCAAGTGGACCACACCATAGGAAATAGGGTGAATTAAAAATCTTCCGTTGAAAAAAAACTCTTGGGGCCATAGAAGTTTTGGATCAATATTATATTTGTGTTTTCCCTTTCATCCATATTTTTAAAATCTTATGAACATGTTGGATGACAAATAAACATCACTGTGGGGCCAGCAAGGTTTCAACGGTGGAAATCATTATTCTCACTATTTCCTGTGGTATGGTCTACTTCAGCTTTGGACATGGTTCAATTTTGGTTTCAAACCCTTAAATGAGATGGGAAAACCGATGGGCGACATGAATAAAATACCTATATCATGGTGGGGTCCACATAACACCCGCCACTGGCCACCGTAACTAGCCAAACCGTGTCTAGACTAATGTCTGGTTTAGGTGGTGCACCACACTAAGAAACAGCATATAAGACTACTGAGGACCGTCTCTAATGCAGACGGTACTTGACCGTCTCAGATGACTGCTACGGTTCTCTTACTGTCGGCTTCTAATTGCATATAAGATAGCTAAGGACCGTCTCTAATGCAGACAGTCCTTGACCGTCTCCAATTACAGCTATAGGACCGCTAACGACCATCTCAAATGCAAACGGTCTTTGACCATCTCAAATAACTTGATATAAGACAGCTAAGGACCGTCTTTAATTCTAGACGGTCAATAGCCATCTTTTCTCTGAAGTTACCGACAGTTTCTAGGCGTCTTAAATGATTTCTGATGTTTGACATTACTATGACTAGTTTGCTTCACATTAAAGACAATTAAGAGCCATCTTTAAACCAAGCGATTTTGCAGACGGTTCAGAACTATCTCAAATTTTGTCTTATTTTTCCACTTTTCATGTAGTGAAGATCAAGTTCACGTACTAGACCAAGTGCAAGTGCGACTTCAAGTCTAAGTGCATTACAAGTTCAAGTTTCAAGTATACAAGTTCAAGCTTCAAGTACTTCAAATATACTATCTACCGAAGCGACCGAAGTTACAAGTTCAATGTTCACATTTAAGGTATTCGTGACCCTAGGAAGACCTTAGGCGTAGGTCATTCATATTGCATATTGAATTTGGGTCATAGAACTTATTTTAGGCTTTGCTTCGACTAGATCTAATCATTGTCCGACTAGTCCAGGCACTGGCTCGACTAGTCCACGGTTTTTTTCGACCAGTACAGAAATTAACTCAATTTTTTGGATAATTTTGGTAGGTCCTCGACCAGTCGATTACCTTGCTTGACCGGTCATGGAGACTGGTTCGACTACTCGAGCAGGGCTCGACTCAAACTCTAACAAGCATTTTGAGTGCCATGTTCGACCAGTCGAGAAGGCCACTTAACCAGTCAACTAGTCGAGAGTCTGTTTTATCCGATCGCGCCAGAATTTTTGAAATTTGGTTGTTCTCAGGACCAGTCGAGGCAGACCTTAGATTAGTCAAGGGAACCGAATTTCAACCTATAAACAAAAGACTTTTCTTAGCTTTTTTCATTCATTCCAAGCCAAGCCACCACTCTGAGAGATAAGTCTCTGTTATTGTGAAGCTATTGTACGGTAATTAAGATACTTTAATATAGCTATTTGGTTTTTAATTTCTTGATCTCTTGTTATTCAATCTTACTAGATAAAAGGAAATTTTGTTTATTCCTTTTTGAGATCTAAGAAATTGAATCAAAGTAACCCAAGGTTAGATTTAATTTAAAATTCACTTAGATCTAGAACCCTTTCATTTGTGAGATTAAACATTGAACATCTACATCTTCAAAGAAGCGGTTCTACCGGGCTACATCAAAGAAGAATCTTTAGATAAGTATTGTTATTAAATTTTTTTTTTGGTTTGTGAGATAAGCCAGAAAATCTTCATTATGGTTTTGACTGAGATAAGCCAAAAAATTTCAGCATGGGGTTTTTAATTGTGATAGCCCATTGAAAACATAGTTGTAAAGGTTTTGAGGTGAACCTTGGAAAACCTTTTTTTATAGTGAAAGCTTGTAAGACCCGTATCCTAGACTATACCGTTCCGTAGGCTTCCGCGGTCCTCCCAGTCGAATTTTGGCAACCCTCGACCTGAAATCGGCATTTGCACTTAACCCTAAGTTACAACCTGTAGATCTAAGTCGTCTCGACTCGAAACTTGTATCATAGTGACCGCTCCGTCGCAGGGTTCCAACGCCGCGTCTCGCGTGCTAAAGCGATACCCGGGCTAGGAGATGTGGGCCGGCATTTAGTTCGAGGAAAATATCAGGCATTTCAAATCCCAAGAGATCCATCACATCAAATGTCAAGTACACATCCCATCACTCCCATCACTCACACCCATCCCCAAGTACAACACCCATCCCCAAAGTCAACTCTCTCTCTTACACATCCCTTACATTTCAAGTACATCCATCACCTTTCACCCATCACACCCATCTCTTACAATCCTCTCTCTCTCTCTCATTTCTCCATCCATTCTCCCAAGAAACCATCCTAGCAAGAGAGCTTTCATGAGAGAGCTTTGTGTGTGGCCCACCTTCCTACCACCCAATCCCACCCTCCATGATCAATCTCAATTGTTAAATCATGTTCCATTGGAGCTTTAGCATGCATTAGCAGAAGAAGGAAGAGGAGATCCAATGGTGGGTGTTCATCATCTCAATTTTGATGATTTAAGGGCCCATATATGGTGGGACCCATCTTGATGTATGTATTGTATTATAGAAGGGAGCTCATAGTGGCAGAGCTCCCTCCATCACTACGCGCCTCTCTCCCTCTATCTCCCTCTTTCCCTATTGATGGCCCACCTTGATGATGTGTGCATTTTATCCATGCTGCCATTTAGCAGACCGACCCGTTGTCCATAAATGGACCCACCTTGCTACTAAAATCGGGGCCCACATTGCAGCCACCGTCCAGCCACACTTTGCTACCCATTTTCGGGCCGGCCTGGACGAGTAGGGAAAACAAATACCAGCTTGATTCAGAACTTTGGTGGGCCACCACGTGGACCCACCTTGATGTTTATGCCATCCTCATCATCCATGGACGGTGGGACCCACCTTATGGATGTGCTTTACATCCAGGCCGTCCGTCCAGCGTTCCTGGACGCTGGACGTTGATATATGTATACACACACACACATATATAAAATATTATAATATAATAGTATTTATGGTGGGCCCCACGTGGGACCCACCTGCTTGGAACCAGCTTGGCTGGTGCAACTATATAGCTGCTGTTTTGATGCTGTAGTTTTGTGGGACCAACTTCATTGTATATATGTGGGACCCACCTTGTTGTATATCCACACCATCCATTTGGACGGTGTGCTATGGACCGCACCATGCTCTGCGGCCACACTGTCCATCTAACGTGTGCTGGTTGGGCAACCATGATGTATGTATTTTATCCACACCATCTAAATCATGGACGATATGAACCCACCAGCACGTTCCATGGGTTTGATCACGAGGGATGTGTTATTCCCAGTCGTTCATCTGGGACCCACCGCTGATGTATGTGATTCATCCAAATTGTCCATCTATTTAGTGTGCTCGTCCTAGGGCTTGAGATGAAAAATAAGAGAGATCTAACTATCAAGTGGACCACATTGCCATAAACAGTGGGCATTGAACGTCTATCATTGAAACCTTTTGGGTCAAAAAAGTTTTGGACCATTATGAAATTTGCTTTTCCTCTTAGTTCAGGTCTTTATGACCTTACGAACAAACTGGATGGAAAATAAACGCTATGATGGGCCCACTGGTGTTTTAACAGTGGAAAGCATTATCACCACTGTTAATTGTGGTTTAGTCCAGATGATCTTTTGATATGATTCATTTTTATTTTTGGATAATACTCTAAAATGATCTCTAAAAATAGATGAATGGTGTAGTTGGTGTGGCCTGATGATGCAACCCATTTAATGTATATTGGCCCATTAGTGCTGCCCATATAATATGGCCCATTTGATGTATATTGGCCCACTAGTGCGGCCCATATGATGCTGCTCATTTGATGTATATTGGCCCATTGGTGTGGCCCATATGATGTGGCCCATTTGATGTATGTTGGTTCATTGGTGCGGCCCGTTGATGCGACCCACTTGATGTATATAAGGCCCATTGGTGTGGCTCATTAATACGACCCACTTGATGTATATAAGGCCCATTAGTGTGGCCCATTGATGCGGCTCACTTAATGTGTATGAGGTCCATTGGTGCGGCCCGTTGATGCAACCCACTTGATGTATATAAGGCCCATTGGTACGGCCCATTGATGTGGCCTACTTAATGTATATGAGGCCCATTGGTGCGGTCCATTAATGCGGCCCACTTGATGTACATGAGGCCCATTGGTGCAGCCCATTGAGCGGCCCGTTATGATATATGTTAGGCCCATGTCATGTGGCCCATCTTGATGTGTATTAGGCCTATGTGATGTGGCCCACTTGATGTATAAGACCCTTGTGTAAGGCCCATTGAGATTGTATATGGCTCATTGTGATTGTATGAGGCTTGTTGTGATTGTATGAGGCCCATTGAGATTGTATGTGGCCCATTGTGATTGTATGAGGCCCTTGTATGAGGCTATGGACCCACGATACGTTTGGCTCTATGTGGGTCACTCCTTGGGAGCAATGTTGGTTAAATGTTCACATTGATGGGCAATGACAGTTAAATGTCCTCATTGTGACCTTCCCTTAGGCCTTGTTAAGCCCATTCTCACCAATTCTGATTGTCAAGGCCGATCATCGAGGCCGATTCTGATTGTCGAGGTGAATCATCGAGGTCGATTCCGATTATCGAGGCTGATTGTCGAGGTCGGATATTGAGGCCGATTGTCAATGTTGATTATCGGTGCCGGTTATTGATACCAATTATGAGTATGTGATAGCATAACATCATGATACATGCCCATATGCATCATCTGCATGTTTGTTATGAGATGTGATTGACCATTGCATATGCTATAGTGCAGGTGGTTTATGGGACTCCCTGATAGGCAGAGTTATCCCACATGAGTTTGCGGTATACGCATGATTGGACTACATGACTCATACATCTTGCATTATGTGATTGTGACTACTGTACGCCCTAGTAACATTAGGGTCGTGGCCCCCACGGGATGGCCAAATGGGATACCAAAAATGTTTGATTTTAGCATACGGGCGCCATAAATATCCCTAGGTAAAAATTTCTAAACCTCTGTGGCCAGGAGATACCCCAATGTCTAAACCGAGTGAATACATATGAGCGCATGAGGGTCATATACCAGTAGGTCATGTCTCCCACTGTGTCATTGTCAATTGAGAGGGGGTTGTGACCTTACTTTCCTGAGTGAGGGGGCAATATCTAGGTTGAGTTTGACCACCTTGAGGAATGGGTCTGCTATCGATGAGTCGAGCCCGATATTGGTAGGTGGATAGTGAGGTCTCTTCCACTTACCCAATTGTACACTCGGATAGAGGTGACAAGTTGACGTAGTGTAATAGACCTCGGTGATGATTCAAGATATGTAGATTTATTGAGCAGGAGTTGTATACTCATTCATTCATTCATTTACTATCCACTTGGGCTAGTGGTGTGCAACTAATTGTTATGTGTACCTTCGCAATGGCTAAGATTTCAGTTGGGCACGCGATTAACCTGAGATCAGGAGTCTATCACATTGAGTCTGACTATCTAAATTTAGGTATGAGACTGGTTTGGATAGAAGTCCTTTGTGATGGACCCCGTAGCCTACGATACTACGTACTATCATCTCGACTTCACACTCTAGCTTAGTCATTTTATTCGCACCGCATATTGCATTAGCGGCATATGGTATTTTGGGTTGCTGTGTTTCTGCATTTATATGGCCTAAATGAGGTTGATGGTATTCGTGGCTCTTCAGGATTTGCATATTGCATTGGATCATTGGCATATGATATTTAGCTCTATATGATTCCACATTTGCATAGCCGATTCGGAATGCATATTCTGGTATTGAATGATTTATAAACTTGCTAGTATTTCCACTTACTCTGATATTTGCATGCTTGGCACTTATCTTGCGCACATATTTTCACCACCCTCTAAGCTTTCTATAAGCTTATGCACAATAGATGCGTGTAGGTGGCATTAAGTTGCAGCAACGTTGAGCTTAGAGCATGCAGCAGTCTTCTGGAGCTTTGATTTTAGATATATGTATTTTCCTTTCTACACTGTCAACTGTTCATATTAGTGGATATGTGATGATGATGTTGCCTTTATGATTTGGGTAAACTTGTGGTTATGCTTATTACGAGTTAAATGTATGTTGAAAAATCCTCCTTGTAGGATCCCAGGATCGAAATCTGGTGTATACGTTCTGGGAGCCGAGAATGGGGTACTACGGAGGTTGTCGGCAACGAATTCGGCGATCGAAAATTTTATGAGCCCTGTTTCTGAGTTTGGGGCGTGACAAAGCCAATATCACGTGGGTTGTGGATATTGGGAGTGGTGTAGGTGTGGCTGTTTGAGAACAGTTGGTGTACACACCGAACTACTATAATTCTTGGAGTTTAGATGGTGATGATGATGATGATGTATGTGATGTGGTGAATGCTTGTATTTATTTTCATATACTTGCAGTGAATGTTGTAATAGCTAGATTTGTTTCATTTGACTTTTTTATTAGTTTGAGTTTTTGATCCTTACTAAGTTCAAAAAATTAGGTTGTCCTACCATAAACCTTGGTTTTTGGTGTAAGGTTGTCCTCTGAACAAAGTTTGTATCAACCTCTCAAGACTAGTGTATTTGAGGTTGTTATTTATTTCAGCTATTTGCATTTATATTCCACTTTTAATTTTTAATTGACATAGTATTATTCACCCCCCCCCCCCCCCTCTATAGGACTGAGAGCTCACCCTTTTCAATGTCCCAGAACACCCAGGTGAATAAACCCTTAAAAGCCTTAGAACAACAAAGGAGTAAAAAGTGAGAAAACTTATTTTTAAAGAGGAAATTTTTCTAAGTTTTCTACTTAGTTCGATGACATTGAGTTGGAGTTGATAACATTGAACACTCATGTTCAATGACATCAAACTGGAATCGATGACATTAAAATGAGACCTTTTATGTCCAGCAACTATAAAGTATTTTGGACAGAATATTCGATGAATCGAACATACTCTCGATGACATTGAACATCGTTATCAATAACATCGAGGACATGTCGATGATATCGAAGGACTTAGAGCATTATCCAGCAAATCTTCTTGTAAAATATTCTGACAATGCTCGAGGAATCGAACGAGCTTTGATGTCATCAAAATTCAAATTTCGATGACATCGAGCAAGGTATGATAACATCGAATTCAGACAAGTGTATGTCCAGCGAGCTTTAGAAGAAAAACAATTATAACGTTTGAGGAATCGAGATAGCCTCGATAACATCAATATTCAAAGTTCGATGACATCGAGGAAGTCTCGATGACATCGAAAAGGACAAAGAAGTGTCCAGTGAGCTTTCAAGGAATATCTTCTGAAAAGATCGATGAATCGAACTAGGATTCAATGACATCGAAATTTGAATTTCGATGACATCATAGTTTGTATTTAATTGATCAACCAAGCTCTTGTATTTATAATGTCGAGGAATTGAATTATGATTCGATGACATCGAAGTTCAAATATCGATGACATCGAATCAAGTTCGATGACATCAATCATATATCAAAAAGTTCCGGGAATGTTTTACAGTTGAGTTCGCTTCATTGAACCGATATTTGATGGCATTGAAAGTATACGTTCGATGACATCGAATCAGTTTTGATGACATCGAACTCAGTCAGAAATTGACAGTTTTATTTCCGTTGGGGCTTTTTGCCTTTATAAGGAGAGCTTGTTCATGGTTGCTGCATTGAGAAAAAGACAAAGAGCTTTGAGAGAGTAATTTCATATCACCTACCCTAAGCCCTTTTTCTAATGAGAGTTGATCCTTACTCCACCCTCATCATTGACATTCAATAGAGTGGATTAGTGAATGAACTTCCTCATTCAAGGATCACCCAACTACTATCTTAATGGCAAATCATTAAGCTGGGATCTCTTGAATGCATAAGAACTTGGAATCTCTCCGTCTCTCAAATGAGTAATATTCATTAGAGTAAATTCCAACATAACCTTAACCAACCCATCGCCTTATATTGGATCATCATCGGTGTTACAAATCAAGGAAGCTGAAGAATCTCCGTCATCAAGGGAGATCATCTTCATCAACGTGTAGAACGAGGCTCATCTACTTATCTGTAAGTCATTAGAGTCCAGAGACCCTGTTCATCATTCCTTGTGTAGGATTGGATCATAGGTACATCTCACCCCTTACAAGCCCTCATACGAGGCCTCCGACAGGAGAGTACGTTTAAGTTCTTAATATAGGACCTTTGCTCTTGTGTAGGGCATAAACTCAGGTCCTTTGTGTAGGTCCTTGGCCTGTGTGGCCAAACTAGGATCCTTGTATGGATCCTTGTCCTGTGTGGCCTAAATTTGGATTTTTGTGTAGGTCCTTGACCCGTGTGGTCTAAACTAGGGTCCTTATGTGGATCCTTAGCCTATGTGGCCTAAAAGCTAGGTTCCTTGTGTGGATCCTTTACTCCTGTGTAGGACATAAAACTTAAATTCGTTGTGTAGATCCTTTGCTCTTGTGCAGGGCATACAACCTAGGTGCTTTGTGTAAGACCTTAGCTCTTGTATAGGGCATAAATGTTTGCCTTCTGTAAGCATGTCTAGGTAGCTTGTATAGGTTCTAGAGTTGACCTTGTGTAGGTTGTAAAGGTTAGAGGTGAACCTGATTTGAAACCTCCGTTAGTGAAATCCGGTACACTTAAGGGTTGAGTGCGTCCACCAGGAGTGGAGTAGTCACATAGCCGAACCACTACAAACGACTGTGT
This sequence comes from Magnolia sinica, assembly GCF_029962835.1. Lineage (NCBI taxonomy): Eukaryota > Viridiplantae > Streptophyta > Magnoliopsida > Magnoliales > Magnoliaceae > Magnolia > Magnolia sinica. Next base: position 48,739,775 of record NC_080573.1, on the reverse strand, counting down.
TTGGAATTGCTATTTGTGAATTATTTTATTGTGTTTATCTTAAATGTTCATTTAAAGCATGATAACATGAATATCTAGAACTGAAAAGAATCACATCCCACACACTTTCACATAGTTCATCCATCATTGTAACGCCCCGAATTTCGAGGGTTGAGCAAAGTTCAACTCCCAAGTTCCAACGCATCACTTATGCAACATAGATAATGATGTTTAAATGTTGTCCATATTAGTGCATTAAACATGAGTGGGATTACACCAAAATGGCATATCATACTCCAGAGGTAATTTGATTAAGCAAGCGGAAGACTATAACATGCATATTTGAACAAGTAAGCAATTTACAACCTCTAAAGTATAAGTATGTAACTGGGTTGAATGTTTACATGTATTGTTTCCAAAATCTACGAAATGGCAAAACAAAAAGTGTCCAACTATTCCATAACCCTGTAATCCCGACAACGCAGCTCTATGTCTATACAAACCCGCCTGAGAGCTGCACGTAGGAGAACTCCTCATCTAAGAAATCTGGCTCCGTCGTGTAAGCCTCATCGTCATCTACAACTAAAACAGAGTTTGGTTGGTGTTTTAAAACACCGTCCCAGAGTGAGAGTGAGTGATCAACTCAGTGGTACAATAAGGCAAAGGTTAACATGTTATCAATTCAATCAAGCAGTAATGATCAAGCAATACAACAAGCATTTCCTAACTACTCTGGTTAATGCAGGAATGGTATGCAGTAATGATGTATCCCCTTGCCAATACTCCCTCAATGACTTCATCAACCATTCGGGCATGACAAACTCCTTAAACATGCGCTTCCTCACCAAAGCACATGCAATGTGGTGCATGGTCGTGTTAACCAAGTAGTCAATTAGGCTTATTCATACAACAGGTTTGGGAAGCTAAGGTACCTCCCTTTATATCGTTAAGCCAAGCAGGGATCCATCTAGGGTCGTTAGTCCTAGTTAATCACATACGATAGGCAAGTTGTAGGGCATCACCCCTAATGAAAGCAGTGGATAAGTAAATTCAAGTGTTTATACTCGAGGTCACTACGAGAGGCTCATCACCTGAACGTAGCCTGACAACTCGAATACCGTGTCCCATAACAGCGTATTCGGCTCACGAGTTTGGATTACTCACTGGACACTAGGGGGAGGCTCGTCACCCCAGCGTAGGCCGACAGCTCAACCACGGTATCCCATACCACCATGCCCGACTCATGAGTCTTAACGGATCGTGGTACTATGGTTAAAACGGGTTTTACATTGGTAAGTGGTACCTTAGATTCAAGCAATAGTGTCCATACATGGTAAACACACAATAGGCCAATCGGGTTATTTGACAAGTTCGATTGGTACGAGCACACGATGAATTAATCGACATGGAGCGCATAAGCACTCCACGTGGCCTAACCACTGTCGATAATTGTCGTACGGTTCGGATTCATCGAACGTATCCAATGTGGCGAGACTAATTCGGCCACTTAATCGGGAACCGTTACCGATTGCCTGGACTACATTGTAGTCCCAATCATACTCAAATGCAGCATATAGATACATGTGACAATCATATAAGCATTTGACAATGATCTAAGTACAGCACTCATTTGAGCATTTTATCAAACATATTGAACCTGTTACCGAACATTACAATTCATCCATAACTTGCGTAGTTGAAATTAAGGTCACATAGGGAATTATACATATAATTAAGGTAATTGAGAATCCTATTTTAAAACCCTTATTAAATACAATTCATCAAACAATTTCTCGTTCAGACATTTTATCAAACACTTAGCCTACACATTACTAAATACATAGACTAGATTAGTTATGACATGAACTATAGCAATTTCCTACGTAACATAGGCTATAACTCATATAACAAACATGGATCTTAGATTAGATATCTTGACAAGCACAAAATCATAATTTCAAGTTCATTCAAACATTTCAACAATCACATGGAATGCATAATTGTCCAACATAGTTCATACATGTATAATATATGGAAAACGTCGTAACTAACATCATATGGCAACAATCAAGTGAGACATAAATCATTGCCAACATTGAAAACCTTGAAAACCATAACCTAAGCATTTATAGTCCTCACCTTTCATCGGATAACTCGTTTCAAACTCGGTTTGAATCCTACATTCCCGTATTTAGAACAATGGTTACCTAAATCAAGAAAATTCATTAGCTAGGTTGACAAACAACTATTCTATAACTTAACTACAACAATAGGGTTTGGATTTCTTACCCAAATCATCGTCGGAACGAGTCGTGTATGAAAGTGCCCTGCTTTGTCAATTAGCGTGAGTTTTGAGTCAGTTAAACTACAGAGCCTCATAGGAAGATCGACCAAGCGTCTGCCTCAACTGTATAACACCCGATCCATCCTATAAGTACGACCGACTGGTTAGTAGGTGAGACTCACCTTCCGAAATAAACTTGATAATGCCTGCATGAACAATTCAAATACTCAAAAGAACCCCTTATAGTACACCCCTCATAATTGCGACCATAAATAACTGAAACCGATATTATGATGACCACCCTGACCATTCCATACCAATTTCTGCCTATGTGCACGATGATCGAAGCTTTTGACCAGACCTAGATTGGCTATGCATAGTACACACCCGACTGACCGAAACCCCAAGACTTCGAAACCTATTCCATATCGACCGCCACATCGTCGCGATCGTGGAGGTACCACCTGTGCATCTATGTGACACTCCATTAGTGAGATACGCTGCGAAGAATTGTCCGTGTATCATGTGTGCATGGTGCCATATAACATATATACAACACATGCTCCCACACATGCACCATCCCACACATGGATGAGAGAATCTCTACCCATGTGTGTGATGTCACACAACCATACCCCTCCCTCTCTCATGTACACCCCAAAGTCAACTCTTCTCTATACCATATCTCATGCATGACATCATCACACCATGTCATCACAGGCCCCTTTAATCTACATTAATTCTTAATCATGTACAATTTTCCATAATCTTAGCCTCAGCTAAGATTAATCACATTAGCCTAACCTAACCATATTCTTATCCATTTCTCTACATAAACCCCTCCACCCCTTAGCATTTTCACCATTTTTTTTCTACAATAGAGAGAGAGAGGAGTGATCTTGGTGGGCCATCAATCCCATCACTGCGATCCATCTCAACATCCATTCCATCAATTTCATCCCTTTCATCCATCTCAACCATTCATTCCATCAATTTCATCCCCTCCATCCATCTCAACCATCCATTTAATCCATCAAGGTAAGTACACCCTCCTCACTTATTCTTATTTTATTTTTTTGTGTTTATGTATAGTGGAGATGTTGATGATGATCTAGATAATTATAATGATGTTAATGATGTGATTAATGGTGTGGATGCATAGAAAAAGAAAAAAAAAGCAAAATCAAATTGTGAAGGACTTCATGTGGGACCCACTGACAGTAGGTCCCACCAGAATGTTTCTACGCCATCCAAACTGTCCATGTATGGGGCCAAATTCACACACCGCACAGAAATTTATAAAATAAATAAATAAATAAATAAATAGATAAATTAATAAACAAATAATATATATATATATAGAGAGAGAGAGTGAGAGAGAGAATATATGGGAGAGTGGACACTGACAGTGTCCAGAAGATACTGCAAGAAGCAGCATCCAACCTACTTTGATAGGGGAAGGGGGTTGTGGGCGCAAAACACTCCTAACATTACTTGTGTATCTGATCCACACCGCCCATCCTATTTTCTAGATCATTTTAGGTGTTAAGCCAAAAAAATGAAGCCAACCGAATCGCTGGCAGGCCACTTTATAGAAAACAGTGATAATTACGATGAAGGTCTCTTAAGGCCCACTATAATGTTTCTGCACTTCAAAATATACTGAATATTGGGCTCATTTGACCCGTCCCAAGCCAGAGGACCCAGTAGATGGGTTAGATCATCCTGATGTAAGCCCCACCACCAAAAAACCATAAAATAAAAAAATAAAAATATAATATAAAAAATACAGCAGACGCTGGAGGAAGGGTGGGTCCCACCATTGGTCCCACGTTGATGTATGTGGACTATCTACACCGTTCATTTGACGAGTCCCCTTTAAAAACTGGGCCATCCCAAAAATTTGCTGTAAATGGAACTCAGGTGGCCCACACCATCTAAAACCATGTAAAGACAAAATGAAATAAAAATAAAATGAAACAATTTTGTGGGTCTGATCATGAGGTATGCATTGTAACCAAACCGTCCTTCCATTTGGTGAGATCTCTAAAACAATCTCTAAAAATAGATGAATGGTGCAGGTATAATAAATACATCCTTTTGGGACCCATGTAACTTTGATCTCCTTGAACCGCTCAAAGTCCACCTAAAATTTGGATGTATCTGAACCTTGGTCTGACCCCTCAACCAAGTGGGACACACATAATGGATGGGCTGGATTTGTGATCCATGCCATGGTGGCCCAATAAATGATTATGAACATTTTTATCGAGGGTAAACCTCTCAACTTTGTAATTTGGCCCACACAAGTCACTGATTAACTTGATTTTAAATCCTAGGCCCACCATGGAATGGTGCATCTAACTGATGGGGCAGATGTTCAACACGCATCATGCTGGACCCACATAGCTCAACCTCATGGGAAGTCCTCGTGTGTTGGACCACATAGAACCTTTTCCTATACGTGTGTACACACACACACACACACACACACACACACATAACATTGTTAGCTAATTAGTACGCCCCACTATTAGTTCACACCTCACTGTTAGCCACCCCGACTAGTGAGGCATACCAAAGCCTAAGTGTTGAAGTGAGGTATCTTTCACTCAGCCTACCACCTGAGCTATGGATCAGGATGGTGTATATACATAATACATATATGGTGGAACTAAATTTTGGGCCTCTCAATAACTATATGTTCTCTTCATCAAAGCCCAATCCAAAGCCCATATAAGCCCACCATGAAACTTAAGGTCACCCTATATGATAGGAATTTGTGGCCCAATTTCATAATTATCTTAAATAGTCATACTAGGCATCTAAATCACCCAATACAATGCAATGATCAAATCGTGGAGTATGCAATTAGATTGTTAGTAGGATATTCATACATAAGAAGGGATGTTAATTTATAAAAATGAGTCATAACTAAAATTACGATTAAGTATCATAGTTTAGAAGTTACAAAGACTACAATTTGATTAGTCATGATTAAAACAAGAAGAGAAAAGTATTTTGTAGTTGAAAGTACTAAGTTACGAGGCCACAAGTTGACAACATCATGTAGGAATTGGTTACCCAGGTAAGCGGCTCTTTAATAATCTTGCACCCTGCATATCGGTATACATTGAGTTGTAGTTATCCTTGAGTTGCTTGTCATTAGCATCATTACACATTCCATGGCATGATATATGATGAGAAATAATAACTAAATTCTTTACAACATCACAGATTGACCGTATTACGATAAGGATGATGATATTGAATCATGAACACTAGAAATATGAGAATAGTAGGGGATGATGTGCCCATTGGGTTGAGAGACCCTAAACCCCAATGGTACCTTGGGATGCCTCACCGTTGGGCCGGGTGGATACATGGGCCATGGATTTAACTCTCACTGACGAGGCCAGGTTGAGAAGGGGTATGTTCAACCCGCCTTAGGGCTGAGGTGGCAAACAGGGACTGGTTTGACCCGCCGGTGAGGAGAAGCGCGAACGATGTCCGCTACTAGTGTACACAATATTGGTTGAAACCCCATCGGTGCGTAGTGAGGTCGATTGCTGGTGTCTGGCACATGGGCATCGACCCCGGTGGATCCTAAGTTCCAACAATATATTGATCAGAGTCGATATGATGATGTTCAGGAGTAGTACGGTCAAGTCCGTGGTGAGTGGACTATTGTCAAGTGTTTATACAGTTAGCATACAGTTATTTCATACATTTCACAAATGATCACGCTCTATCATTCATTAAAACATCACTTTGTATAGTTTATTACTTTTGGCAGTTCTTTCATTATATCTTTTATGTTAACTTATCTTACGTACTTATCATGAGGACCTTGCATTTATCAAATATATCTTTTATGTTAACCTATCTTGCGTACTTACCATGAAGACTTTGCACTTATTAAAGTTATAAGACTTACTTGTCTTTTAACCACTCAGGTAAAGGATCTAAAGAAGAAAAACAAGTAGCGACTACGAGTTAGGTGCCAAGTCAAGGGAACTGATTTGATTTTTGAAAATTTTGAATTGTACATGATGTATATATGTATCACGCAAACAAATGTTGTACTTTTGGAATTTTGTAGTACCCAGTTTACTTGTATGTAGATGTTATTTATCTTATCTCTGATGTTTCTTTTGTGAAGAAAGAATGGTGAGATTTATCCTTTACATTACCTTACTATACATCGAGATTGGGACTTAGTGTGTGAGCATTGGGTACCAATCCCGGAGTTCGGTTTGTCGCATGCCAGATCTAGTAGATATAGCAGTATTATAAGGTTATTGGGTCCGGGCTGTGACAAAGTTGGTATCAGAGCATGAGATAAGGGATTACCTGTGGACAAGTAACCATTTGGGAGAAAGCTAGAGTTCTAAAACTTGAAAACCGACTTAACAACTTAGAAAACACTAGGTTTCCCTTTAAGGAACTTAGAAAAAGTTATATGAGAGGTTAGGAAGATACACTTTTAGTTATTTGACCTTAAGAGACTATTTTAGGCTAAAACTAACCGAGGCGTCTATTTTCTATTGTGGATCATGGTGCCTGAGAAGGCCATGAAAATGAAAACAATAGTAGAGCACGAGCCATCCGAGGATCACCATGCCAAGGCACCAGATACTCCTCAGGATGCCGCTTCAATTCAGGAAATCCTTCATTCCATGGCATCTCTGATGGAACACCAGGAGAGGAGGTCTGCAAAGGCATCTTCTATATCAGAGCAGTCAGCTTTGATTCAGGAAATCCAGGCTTTGCGACCCACTCGATTTAAAGGGCAGCCAGATCCACTTGAGGCCGACCGATGGAGGACCTAGGTTATTAAGATTTTAGATGTGATGGGGTGTCCTGATTCCCAGAGAGTGTCACTTGCTACCTTCACACTAGAGGGAGAAGCAGAGTTATGGTGGCAGTTAGTTAAGAAGGAAGCTGGGTCGAGTATAGTATGGAGTTGAAGCATGTTCAGCGACAAGTTCGACCAAAAATATTTTCCTGATAGTATTCGAGTGTCAGAATTTATATCTCTTGAGCAAGGAGCTTTATCTGTGGCCCAATATGAGGCCAGATTCATTGAGCTATCCCATTTCGCATCAGATCTGATTTCAACCCCCAGTATGAAAGCTTGTAAATTTGAGAAGGGACTTCGTCCTAGCTTGAGGAGTAGGGTAGTACCTTTGCGACTCCCTACGTTTGAAGAGGTGACGGACCGAGCTAAAATCATAGAAGCAGATTTTGAAGAGATGAACAAGAGTCGTGAGCAGCCGTTTCGGAGACAGGATAATAGGAACAAGAGGAAGGGAGGCCCAACTCAGCAGTTTCATCCATCGAAAAGGCTTGCTAGGCAAAGACCGGCCGTTCAAGAACCCCAGCGAGATTCGTAGTGATTAGCATTTCAAGGGACATGTTTTAGGTGTGGTGGAGTAGGCCATCAGGTCAGGTCTTGCCCCAATCTGTCAGATGTCTCTGTAGAGTGAAAGGATAGGTCTTCTTACAGACAGCAGCCTCATGGTCACCCCCAGCAGAGACCTTATAAGCAACACCAGACTCAACAATACCATCCTCAACAACAGACTAAGCAGTATTAGCCTCAACAATGCCAGTAGCAGCAGCCACCCCAAGGTCGAGACCACTCTCAGCAGTACCAAAGACCACCTCAGAAACAACAGGCAAGATTTGCAGTGACAGCCCAACCTCGTGTATATGCTATTCAGCAGACTGATCCTCAATCATTAGCAACGATACTCGAGGGTACGACTACTCTCTTCTCATCATTTGCACACACCTTATTCGACTCAGGTGCATCCCATTCATTCATATCATCATCACTTGTAAATACGTTGGGGTTAGAGCTAGAAAGGGTAGTAGAAGAGTTATCAGTAACCACACCATTAGGTGAGCATTCTAACCTAAGCCTTATCTGCAAGGATTGCCCAGTGATGATTGGAGATCACATCTTACCCGCTGATTTATTTGTTATGGAGATGTCAAAGCTGGATGTTATTTTGGGTATGGATTGGATGGCCGCATATCATGCATCATTAGATTGTTTCGAAAGGACAATCACCTTCTCTATAATCGGCCAACCACAGTTCCGGTTCAGGATTCTGCCAGCAGAGTAGACAGGGACATCCTTGGCCTACCTAGTAGAAGATGAAAGGACCGTAAGGATCGAGAAGATCCTAATCATATGCGAATATCTCGATGTCTTTCAAGACATCTCGGGCCTACCTCCTTAAAGGGCAATGGAGTTTTGTATTGACCTGATGCCAGGTACTGCACCCATCTTAAAGGTGCTGTATCGTATGACACCCATGGAGTTGGAAGAATTACAGCAGCAGTTAGAGGAACTTCGGGCATTGGGCTTTATTCGTCCAAGTAGTTCTCCTGAGGGAGCATTGGTCCTATTCATCAAGAAGAAGGATGGGTCGTTGAGACTTTGTGTGGATTACAGGGAGCTAAATAAGGTGACCATCAAGAATAAGTATCCATTACCAAGGATTGATGATCTGTTCGATCAGCTTAGGGAGGCGCAATTCTTCTTGAAGATTGACCTACGTTCTGGATACCATCAAGTTTGAGTTCGAGAGGAGGACATCCTTAAGACAGCTTTTTGCACCAGATATGGCCACTTCAAGTTCCTAGTCATGTCCTTCGGACTAACGAATGACCCAACCGTATTTATGCAATTGATGAATAAGGTATTTCGCCCTTATCTTGACCAATTTTGGGTAGTATTCATAGACGATATTCTGATATATTCGCGTACTTGGGACGAGCATGAGCATCATCTACGCACTACTCTACAGACGCTTCATAATCATCAGTTATATGCCAAATTGGAGAAGTGTGAATTTTGGCAGGAAGAAGTGAAGTTTCTTGGTGACGTCATTACTAGAGGAGTGGCCGTAGATTCAGCTAAAGTTGAGGTCATGCTTAAGTGGCACCAACCCACTAATGTCATGGAAATTTGAAGCTTTCTGGGTCTAGCGGGATACTACAGACGATTTATTCGAGGGTTTTCTCATATAGCGGCACCTCTGAAATGACCGACCCATAAAGGAGCACCTTTTGATTGGAGTGAAACCTACGAGAAGGCATTTGTGGAGTTGAAAGATAAGTTGACAATGACACCAGTTCTCACCCTGCCATCTGGAAATGAAGGGTTTGTAGTATACACAGATGCCTCATGGGTTGGATTGGGTTATGTGCTAATGCAGCATGACAAAGTTATAGCATACGCTTCTCGACAGTTGAAGGCTTATGAGAAGAATTACCCCACGCATGACTTAGAGTTGGTCGCGGTAGTGTTTGCAGTAAAGATATGGCGGTATTATCTATACGGGGTCAAATTTCAGCTGTTCACAGACTAGAAGAGCCTTAAATATTTATTCTCTCAGAAGGAGCTTAATCTGCGACAGAGAAGGTGGTTAGAGTTGTTAAAGGATTATGATTTTTCTCTTCAATACCACCCAGGTAAGGCCAATGTTGTAGCTGATGCCCTCAGTCGCCAACCACAAGGAATTATTTCTCACCTTATGGTTCGATAATGGCAAATGTTGGAAGAAATTAGGAACTTTGATTTCGAGTGGAGCTTACAGTCAAGTACTATGCATTTTGCAAGCTTATCCATTCAACCATCACTTATATCCTCAGTCATTGAGGCATAATAGGCTAACCCCGCAATCATCAATCACTGCAAGGAAATGACTGATGATGGTTCGTCTAAGTGGCAGGTCGGTGTAGATGGTGGACTTCGCTATAAAGGGCGACTACATGTGCCGGAAGATGCGGAGCTGAGGCAAGAAATATTGACCGACGCAAATTGGTCCAAATTCACAATCCACCCAAGCAGTACAAAGATGTACCGTGATGTTAAGAGACAGTATTGGTGGCCAGGGATGAAGCGTCACATTGCTGAATTTGTCGTCCAATGTGACACATGTAAAAGGGTCAAAGCAGAGCATCAATGACCCTCTGGTACCTTGCAACAACTGGAGATTCCTTAGTGGAAGTGGGAGCACATTACCATGGATTTCATTACGGGATTACTGCGGACTCCTCAAGGTCATGATGCCATCTGGGTCATCGTTGATCGATTGATAAAGTCAGCACATTTCCTACCTATACGTGCTACCTACTCTAAGGACCGACTTGCTCAGTTATTTGTTAATGAGATTGAAAAGGCCAAGCTATATGTCCTAGAGGGGGGGTGAATAGGACAATGCCAAATAAAAAATTATAACAGTGGAATAATAAAGAAAATGATAGCCAAATTAAATAATAATGCAGGAAAGAAAAACAACCTCAAAATTCAGATCTTGAGAGGTTGATACAAACGTTATTCTAAGGACAACCTTACACCAAAAACAGAGTTTATGGTAGGACAACCTTATTTCTAGAAAGGTCTTTGTATCAAGTCTCAAATCGAAGAGGAATACAAAAACAAATATGAACTGAATTGAAATAACTTGTAATTAAAGATGTATTGTTCTAGGGACAGCCATACACCATAAAAATGGCAGGGCAACCTTGCTGGAACAACTTTCAAATGAAATTGAAAATCAAGCTTATAAAGGAATAGCAGAAAGTAAATTCTAAGCTATTACAACATTCTCACAAAGCTTGAAATAATTACAACATTCACCACCATACATACATCCCACAAAAAGAATAAAAATTAGAAGAGTAAAACAATCAACCACAACACAAGGGTTTATAGTGGTTCGCCTGTGTGTTCACCAACTGTTATCCAACTGGCCACACAAAAAGCTACTCCACTCCTAATATCCTCACACAAGGGATATTAGCGTTCACTAAAGATAGGTTTTCCCAGGTTCACCCAAAACCCTTACAATTGTGTCTTTGTATGTGGGCTTACACAATTAAAAACCCCCACTTCTGAGTTTTCTGGCTTTCCTCAGATAACCAATATAACAAGATTTTTCTGCAAATCTTGAAAGAAACCAAAATAATAGAAAGGAATTTACAATATGTAAAATACCGGAATATCTTCTTTATAGCAGCCCGGTAGAACCAAATCAAAGTAGATGATTGAATGTCCAAGTTCAATGTCCAATACTCGATTACAATGGTTCTAGTTCTAATTGATTTTAAATTAAACCAAAAGGGCTTGCCTTAATTGATTTTGATTCCAAAGAAAGGGAATAACAATTCCTCTTTTCAAATCAGATTGAAATAGCCGAAACAAAATCAATTAAAATAAAGCTAAGGAAAGAAGATATTAAATAAGCACACTTAGCTTAAATGGAGCACAAAATTATCTCTCGAAGTTCGACGAAGATTGGCTTGAATACTATAATTAAATCGATGATTTCTTCGAGATTCGTGCACTATTTATAGGTGAGAAGATCAGGTCTTCGATCGTCTAGAGTGCTCTTCGACTAGTCGAAGCCATACAAATATTTGAAAGATTAGGCGGGATAAGCGCAGAGGTTCTACGATCGGTCGTAGCCCTCCTACGATCGGTCGTAGGTCACCTACGATCGGTCGTAGGTCCTGCAAAAGTTCACCTGGACTTCGAGTCGTAGATTCTACGATCGGTCGAAGATGCGTAAACACTGCTTCCTACGATCGGTCGAATGCATTCCGTGACTAGTCGAAGGCTAGCATTTTATCCTAATTTGTAACAAACTTACGATCGATCCAGGAATTTCTTAGATCGGTCGAAGCAAGTCTAGGACTAGTCGAAGCAGACCTAAGACTGGTCGAAGAACAGACCTATCACATGAAAAATAACATTCGGCTTATGTATCCGAAATGACCTACTTCTAAGGTCATCCTATGGTCAAACAAACCTCAATCATGAAGTATGGACATTGAAACAAGAGACCATGAAGAATGAGCCTTGAAGTCTTGATGTAGACTAAACCTTGAAGTAGCTCAATCATGAAAGTGGCTTGAGTTTCAGCTTGAGTCTTGAGTTCAGCTTGAGTCTTGCCTTGTACTTTCTTTTTCTTTTCAGCTTGAGTCTTGTGAGCAGTTCTTGCATTCAAGAGTCTTGTCTTGTGATCAGTTCTTTCATTCAAGATCTTGAGTCTTGTACTTGAGAGCGTTGCTTGATGTGAGCTTAGCTTGTACATGTATGTTGATCCTTGAGAGAGCTTCACTTATGCAAGTTATATATAACAGAGTATAATAGTGATTTTGGCACCACAAATTTGACAACAGACAGGGATATAAACTATAGCACTTACAATCTCCCCTTTGTCAAATTAGTGACAAAACACATAACCAAACAAAAGTAAAACAACTGGTTAATACATGCAAATCAATAAGCAACATTAAACATTCAACCAGTTTCAACATTCAACAAGATCAAACATATATTCTTCTTGACACCCCACTCCCCCTGAGTAACATAACCAATGCTACTCCTCTCACAATCACATTAACAATAAACCATTCTCCCCCTTTTTGTCACAAGATGACAAAGGAGAACTAAATAAAGGAATGAGAGTAAACATGAGGAGGAAATAGAGTATAGCACAAGAGTCATAGAGATACTCAAGATAGCATCACAGATATCCAGCATAAATATTACATGAAAAACAAATATCCAACATAGAATCCAACTCAAACTCAATCAAACAAGAGCAAAGTAATAAAGTTATTACATACCAAAAGTCTCATAGAAACTAGTCAGAATTAGAACTTGAAGATGGAGTAAGAATAGAAGGATCAAGTTGGTGCATGCCTTTGTTCAAGCGCCTTAGGTATTTGCGCATGTATTTGAATTGCAAATCATGAGCAACAGACATGTTCTCCAACTTAACATTAATATTCTCAACTTTATCTTCTAATGCACTCAGGCACAACATCCGATGGTACAAAATCTGGATCATTAGCGGAGTCCAATCCAGTTCCTCAAAAATATCATCCATATTAATATCAACACCACTTCTTCAAGACCACCATCAACACCACCACCTTGTTCGGAAGCAGATCCAACTTCATCTTATTAATATTTGTATTGTTGAAGATCGGATGATGGATTGGTGCTTCATCAACGCATATCAACTAACATATGAGTAGCCAATACAGTCATAAAGTATGCAAATGGAATGTCACTATGACCAGGATGGAGTCGAAATCGAAGAATGAAATGACAGATTAAGGAAGGTAAACAAATCGAGTACCATTTGAGATAGCATGGATAACACGAACCATAAATGAAGTTAAATCGATTTATTACCCGATCGAGGATACGATTAGACACAAAGATTCTGAAGAATTCCGTATTTGGGTAACAAATACCTTGCGGGAGCGCATTCCCTTTTTGAGTCCATTGAACATCCATATTGCACAAGTCTCTAGTGAGCATGCGTTTTTCAGCCATTGAGGGTTTATCAATTAAATTATGAATTGGAATACCCTCATTATTCACAAAAATTTCCATAAGGGCTGAAATTAAATGACGATTAACGTCAAATGGCCCTTCTCTAGTAGAAATTTGAAAAGTTAAATTATCCTGTGAAAATGCACTAATACATGAAAACATGGATTGGGCAATGGACCGGTATGCAGGCCCACCCCAATGCAATAAGTTAGTCCAACCTACAGCTTCAAGCATAGGAAGGATGTCAAATGGAGCAATGTGATTGACATCAACAAGATGTTCAACGATAACCTTACGAGATCTAATGTCCCTAACAAATGATGGATCATCATTGGGAACAAGAAGATGACGTTTAGATATAGGGGTAGATCAGGAGGAAGAAGAAGGACCACGTGAAGTAGTTTTCTTACCTCTAGAAGCCATTTGCAACAAGGATTTAAAGAAATAAAGAAGTTGCAAAGGATTGAGAAGAGGGTTTGCTCAAAACAAATTTTTCAAAATCTCAACCTCAAATCTCAATGATTTTCAAGATAGAAAGCTTCAAGAGAGAAAAGGAAGCAATCTTGACACAAATATGCAAGAAAAACGGATTTGGAACACTAACCTTGAAGAACTTGAAGGATGGGTTCGACGAGTCGAAGTTCGGCTCCAAGGAGAAGAAAGAAGAAATGAGGAAGAAAGTGAAAAATCCCCAATATGAAGTGAAATCCGTGCTCCACGACTGGTCGTGGGTATCTACGACCGGTCGTAACTGGTCGTGTATACTCACGACTGGTCGTACAAACCCCAAAAATTCAATATCTTGCAATTTACACAAAAATAGGAATTCAATCTAGCAAATATATACAATATTATACAAGAAGGCATAAATTATCAATTTAAAATGCACATGCCAAGATCAAATTTCATCTTTTTGAACCTGCTTTTATCAAGAGGTTTTGTGAAAATATCAGCACGTTGATCTTCAGTAGGAATATATTCTAGAGATATAACTTTTTCTTCTACTAATTCCCTTATATAATGAAATCTAATGTCAATGTGCTTAGTACGAGAATGCTGAATAGGATTTTTTGAAATATTTATCGCACTGGAATTATCACAATGTAATAACATAGAATCCTGTTTAATTCCATAATCACTTAGCATTCGTTGCATCCAAAAAAGCTGTGTACATGCATTACCAGTTGCGATATACTCAGCTTCGGCTGTTGAAGAAATAGAATTTTGTTTCTTACTAAACCAGGAAACTAGACAATTTCCAATAGAAAAACAACCACCACTGGTTGATTTTCTATCATCTAGATTACCGGCCCAGTCAGAGTACCCAACTAATTGAACATTGGTTTCATGAGGATACCAGAGACCGAGATTTACGGTTTGCGACATATCTAATAATCCGCTTGATCAAATGAGATTCTTTTGGATCGATTGATATCTTGCGCAAATACCAACACTTAGAGAAATATCGGGTCTACAGTTAGATATAACAAACTACCAATCATACTCCGATAAAGTTTTGAGTCAACATTTTTACCATTAGAGTCTTTTGATAGTTTCGGGTAGTACTCATAGGAGTATCGAAATTCTTACCATTCTCAAATCCAAATCTCTTGATTAGATTCAAGGCATACTTAGATTGAGAAATGAATATTCCTTGATTGTTGCTTTACTTGCAATCCAAGGAAATAAGTCAATTCCCCAACCATGCTCATTTCAAACTGTGATTTCATCAAATCTGCAAACTCAGTAGTCAAGTCAGTACAAGTTGATCCATAAATGATATCATCAACATAAATCTGTACCATTAAGATATGATCATTTTGTTTTTTAACAAACAGAGTTTTATCAACAGATCCCATTTGAAAATTATGAGTTAAAAGAAATTTCGTTATTTTCTCATACCATGCCCTAGGTGCTTGTTTTAATCCATAAAGTGCCTTTTAAGCCGATACACATAATCAGTATTTTTGGAATCTTCAAAACCCATTAGCTGTTCAACATAGACTTCTTCATGTAAATCGCCATTTAGAAAAGCACTTTTACATCCATCTGATAGATCTTTATCTATTTAAAACATGCAATGGATATAAATAGTCTGATAGATTCAAGACGTGCTACCGGTCCAAAGGTTTCATCGAAATCAATCCCTTCAATTTGAGTATAACCTTGTACCACCAGTCTAGCCTTGTTTCTAATTATATTTCCACATTCGTCAGACTTATTTTTGAAAATCCATTTTGTTCCAATGATGTGTTTATCTTTAGGTCTTGGTACGAGATACCAAACATCATTTCTTATGAATTGGTTGAGTTCATCTTGCATCGCAACAATCCAGTTCTCATCAGTAAGCGCTTCTTTTACGTTAGATGGTTCAATTTGGGATGTAAAACATACATAATTACATATATCCTCAAGTTGTCTACGGGTGCGAACACCGGTGAGAGGATTTCCAAGAATTTGTGTGGTTGGATGATCTTTAACAGTCCTCAACTCAGAATCAGTCTGATTCGATGAAGTATCAGGTTTATCAATGATTAGTACTTCATCATTATCTGAATTAGAAGTTGGCGTGTTTAAATGATCATCAATGACAACATTAATGGATTCTTGAATCACACCAGTCCTTTTGTTCAGAACTCTATAAGCTCTATTGTTTAAAGAGTATCCTAGAAAAATACCTTCATCACTCTTCGTATCGAACTTTCCCAAATTTTCACGATCACGTAAAATATAGCACTTCCTGCCAAAAACTCGAAAGTATTTAACAGTAGGCTTTTTATTGAACCACAATTCGTAAGCCGTCTTATTATCTTTTTTTGTGTAGACTCGGTTAATAATATAGCAAGCTGTGTTGACTGCTTCAGCCCAAAGATTTTTAGAGAGCTTCATGCTATTCAACATGACATTAGCCATTTCTTGAAGCACCCTATTCTTCCTTTCTACAATTCCATTTTGTTGTGGAGTTTTGGGAGCAGAGAATTCATGTAATATTCCTAGGTCGGTACAGAACTTCTCAAAATTGCTATTCTCAAATTCAGATCCATGATCACTACGAATTTTACTGATTTGAGAAGATTTTTCAGTTTGAATCCTTTTGAGAACTTTTCTTACTTCTTTAAGGGTTTCAGATTTATCCCTTAAGAAGACTACCCAAGTGAATCTGGTAAAGTCATCAACTATTACCAAGATATACTTTTTACCACCACGACTTTCCGTTCTGGTAGGTCCTATCAAGTCCATGTGGAGAAGTTCGAGTGGTCTTGATGTGGTATTTGAATTCACCTTTTTGTGTGAGTTCTTTGTTTGTTTGCCTATCTGGCACTCACCACATATTTTATCTAATTTCTGAAGTTTGGGTAAACCTCTTACAAGTTCTCGTTTGCTCAATCGATATAAATTTCGATAATGTACATGTCCAAGACGTTTGTGCCATAAATCGGTCTCGTCTGTATGGACCATGTAACATGTTTGATTAGATGAGCTGGATTCACTAATAATATAGCAATTTTCGGACGTTCTACGTCCAGTTAATATTACAGAAACCCTTATTGTTTAGTATTTCACTGCTTTGATTAGAAAACCGAACATTATGGTTATTATCACATATTTGTGATATACTAAGCAAGTTGTGCTTTAGGCCTTCAACGTATAAAACATTTTTAAACACGGAAGATTAAAAAGTTGAACCGTACCTTGGCCTAAAATCTTGCGATTGCTTCCATCACCAAATGTGATGAACCATCAGTCATGCTTTCAAATCGGTGAATAAGGCTTTGTCACTGTCATATGCCTAGAGCATCCACCGTCTAGGTACCACTTTGAATGACTTGTTGCTTTGAAAGCGGTGTGAGCAACCAAGCGGTGACTTTAGGAACCCATTTCATAAGTTTTGGGTTTAGGAACATAGTTAGTCTTCTTTTGTGTATATTTGTAGGAATGACCTATAGAGTTAGATTTTAATAGCTCCTTGAGTAAATCAACTATCTTTTCAGCTAGTGGATTTCGATTCGGATTAAAGTTAACATGGTTGTTTCTAGGTTTTTGAAAAGTTTTTGAATTTTTAGAAAAATCTTGATAAGTACTTTTCCCTTTTGAGTTTGAGGACTCTCCTTTAACAAACATAGGAGGAGTATACTTTTGTTTAGGAGGTTGATTTTTATCATAGCCCAACCCAGATCGATCACCACATTTTCTTGATCCGGATAACAATTTTTCTAACTTTGGATCACCTTGGGCATATTTCCATGTGTCCTTTAAACTTAGAAGAGAAGATACTTCAGTTTTAAGTTTCTCAATTTCAGATTTTAAATCAACAATTTGAGAGTTTTTAAATTCCAAATCGCATTTTGATTTTTCAAAATTATCTGAAATTTGTGATTTTTCTAAGACAAGCGATTCAAAACAATTTTTGAGTTTAGAAAACTTTTCTTTTTGAAGTTTAAGTTTGACAGCAATTTTACAACTTTCCTTATATAGGGCATTGTAAGCGTCTTGAAGATCATCTTCATTTTCATATTCACTATTCAGATTTTCTTCACTTGTAGAGTCATTATCTGAAAATGTGAATTTGGCTAGAGTCATAAGAGCTTTGACCTCATTGCCCGACTCGGTTTCAGAATTTCAGAAGAACCTTCAGAATCGGATGATTCATCCCATGTAGCCAACATACCCTTCTTCTTGGGTTTGTCCCTTTTAGGACATCTATTTGCTAAGTGCCCATATTCTAGACGGTTGTAACATTGACTATCTTTCAAAGATTTTTGAAATTTGGGTCTAAACTTCCTTTTGTCATTTGATTTTTGAAAATCAACTCTTTTCTTGCTTTTGAAAATTTTGTAAAATTTTTTAGCTAAAAGAGCCATGTCATCATCAGAATCAGAATTTTCTTCTGAACTACATTTAGAAGATTTTAGAGCGATAGATTTACCTTTAGGAGCTTTAAAGTTTAACTCGTAGGTTTGTAGAGAACCAACTAGTTCTTCAACCCTCATATTATCCGTATCACGAAGTTCCTGGATTGCGGTTACTTTAGAATTGAACCGTTCAGGAAGTGAGCGTAATATTTTTGCACATACTTTACTTTATGGGATAATATCGACAACACCCCACAATGAGTATACAATGACATTCAAGCTAGTGTAAAAGACCATAAACATCTCATTTTCCTCCATATGAATTTCTTAAAATCGTTGTGAGGAGTTGGACTTTAGATTTTTTGACAATTGTAGTACCCTCGTGTGTCATTTCTAATGTATCCCAAGCTTGCTTTGCAGTATCACAGGAAATGATTCTTTTGAACTCATCCGGTGATAGTGCGCAAGTAATTGCATTTAGTGCTTTAGCATTTGCACTACTCTCACTTTTCTGAAGGGTGGTCCATTGGTAATATGGTGTGGTTTTCATAGACTTTGAACCATCAACCCCAGTAACTTCCATGATAGGAGGATTCCATTCAGTCACTGTGGCTTGCCACACATTTTCATCCATTGATTTGAGGAAGATCCTCATTCTGGCTTTCCAATAAGCATAGTTGGAGCCATCAAAGGGTGGAGGCCTAGTGACTGAAAGGCTATCAAAATTTGACATCTGAATAGCTTAAATCGTTAGCTCAGGAATTAAATCCAAGAATTAAAAGGAGCTATTAGGCTCTGATACCACTTGAAAAGGCCAAGCTATATGTCCTAGAGGGGGGGGTGAATAGGACAATGCCAAATAAAAACTTATAACAGCGGAATAATAAAGAAAATGATAGCCAAATTAAATAATAATGCAGGAAAGAAAAACAACCTCAAAATTCAGATCTTGAGAGGTTGATACAAACGTTATTCTAAGGACAACCTTACACCATAAAGAGAGTTTATGGTTTGACAACCTTATTTCTAGAAAGGTCTTTGTATCAAGTCTCAAATCGAAGAGGAATACAAAAACAAATATGAACTGAATTGAAATAACTTGTAATTAAAGATGTATTGTTCTAGGGACAGCCATACACCATAAAAATGGCAGGGCAACCTTGCTGGAACAACTTTCAAATGAAATTGAAAATCAAGCTTATAAAGGAATAGCAGAAAGGAAATTCTAAGCTATTACAACATTCTCAAAAAGCTTGAAATAATTACAACATTCACCACCATACATACATCCCACAAAAAGAATAAAAATTAGAAGAGTAAAACAATCAACCACAACACAAGGGTTTATAGTGGTTCGCCTGTGTGTTCACCAATTATACAACAGCCACACAAAAAGCTACTCCACTCCTAATATCCTCACACAGGAGATATTAGCGTTCACTAAAGATAGGTTTTCCCGGTTCACCCAAAACCCTTACAATTGTGTCTTTGTATGTGGGCTTACACAATTAAAAACCCCCACTTCTGAGTTTTCCTGGCTTTCCTCGGATAACCAATATAACAAGATTTTTCTGGCAAATCTTGAAAGAAACCAAAATAATAGAAAGGAATTTACAATATGTAAAATACCTGAATATCTTCTTCGTTGTAGCAGCCCGGTAGAACCAAATCAAAGTAGATGATTGAATGTCCAAGTTTAATGTCCAATACTCGATTACAATGGTTCTAGTTCTAATAGATTTTAAATTAAACCAAAAGGGCTTGCCTTAATTGATTTTGATTCCAAAGAAAGGGAATAACAATTCCTCTTTTCAAATCAGATGAATATAGGAAACAAAATCAATTAAAATAAAGCTAAGGAAAGAAGATATTAAATAAGCACACTTAGCTTAAATGGAGCACAAAATTATCTCTCGAAGTTCGACGAAGATTGGCTTGAATACTATAATTAAATCGATGATTTCTTCGAGATTCGTGCACTATTTATAGGTGAGAAGATCGGTTCTTCTCGTCTAGAGTGCTCTTCGACTAGTCAAAGCCATAAGATATTTGAAAGATTAGGCGGGATAAGCGCAGACGGTTCTACGATCGTCGTAGCCCTCCACGAGGTCGTAGGTCCCGCAAAAGTTCATGGACTTGAGTCGTAGATTCTACGACGGTCGAAGATGCGAAACATGCTTCCTACTCGAATGCATTCCGGACTAGTCGAAGGCTAATGATTTTATCCAATTTGTAACAAACTTACGATCGATCCAGGAAATCTTAGATTGGTTGAAGCAAGTCTAGGACTAGTCGAAGCAGACCTAAGACTGGTCGAAGAACAGACCAATCACATGAAAAATAACATTCGGCTTATGTATCCGAAATGACCTACTTCTAAGGTCATCCTATGGTCAAACAAACCTCAATCATGAAGTATGGACATTGAAACAAGAGACCATGAAGAATGAGCCTTGAAGTCTTGATGTAGACTAAACCTTGAAGTAGCTCAATCATGAAAGTGGCTTGAGTTTCAGCTTGAGTCTTGAGTTCAGCTTGAGTCTTGCCTTGTACTTTCTTTTTCTTTTCAGCTTGAGTCTTGTGAGCAGTTCTTGCATTCAAGAGTCTTGTCTTGTGATCAGTTCTTTCATTCAAGATCTTGAGTCTTGTACTTGAGAGCGTTGCTTGATGTGAGCTTAGCTTGTACATGTATGTTGATCCTTGAGAGAGCTTCACTTATGCAAGTTATATATAACAGAGTATAATAGTGATTTTGGCACTACAAATTTGACAACAAACAGGGATATAAACTATAGCACTTACAGAGATCGCCAAGCTACATGGAGTGCCGGTATCAATAGTATCCAACCATGACCCGAGGTTCACGTCACAATTCTAGAAAAGCTTTCAGCAAGCCTTGGGTATGACTTTGAAGTACAACATCGCCTACCACCCCCATACGGATGGGCAGACTGAGAGAGTCAATTAGATTCTGGAGGATATTGCTTAGAGTGTGTGTGCTGGATTTCCAGGGTAGCTGGGATACTCATTTGTCGTTAGCTGAATTTGCATATAATAATAGTTATCAAGCAACCATCGGCATGGCTCCATATGAGGCCTTGTATGGCGGACCTTGTAGGTCACCCAGTTGTTGGAAAAAAGTTAGAGAGCAAACTTTGCTTGTGCCTGAAATTGTTTAGCAAACCTCAAAAAGATAGAGCTTATCAGAAAGAGTATGCGCATCGCTCAAAGCCGACAAAAGAGTTATGTTGATCGCCGACGCAGGGAATTGGAATTTACTATCGGAGATTATGTCTACCTCAAGGTCTCACCCATGAAGGGCGTATTTCGATTTGGCAAGCAAGGAAAGCTCGCCCCGCGATATATAGGCCCCTTCGAGATAGTAGAATGGATTAGCCAAGTGGCATATCGACTTCGAGATAGTAGAATGGATTAGCCAAGTGGCATAACGACTAGCCTTGCCTCCCCAACTGTCAGGTGTTCACAATGTATTTCATGTATCCATGTTGAGGAGGTGTGAGCCGGAGACAGAGAACATTATCGACTGGCAACCAATCGAAATTCGTGACAACGTGTCATACATAGAACATCCAATTCGGATCTTGGATTGAAAGGAGCAGATCCTTCGGTCAAAGATGATTCCATTGGTGAAAGTTTAGTGGGACACCATAACGAAGTAGAGGCCTTGTGGGAACATGAGGAGGACATTTGATAGAAATATCCCCATTTGTTCTAGTGAACTTTATAATCACCGTTAAAAAAATCACCGATGTATGATATCCTTTTTGTAAAAAAAAGGGGGTTTTCTATCATTTCACTTTTTTATCATGAAGCCCACATTTTATCCAATATATTACAAAATTCGAGGATGAAATTTTTATAAGGAGAGGAGAATTATAACACCCAATCCATCCTATAAGCACGACCGACTGGTTAGTAGGTGAGACTCACCTTCTAAAATAAACTCAATAATGCCTGCATGAACAATTCAAAAACTCAAAAGAAACCCTTATAGTACACCCCTCAAAATTGCGACCATAAATAACTGAAAATCGATACCATGATGACCACCCTTACCATTCCATACCATTTTATGCCTATGTGCGCGATGATCGACGCTTTTGGCCAGACCTAGATTGGCCATGCATAGTACACACTCGACTGACCGGAACCCTAAGACTTCGAAACCTATTCCATATCGACTGCCACATCGCTGCGATCACGGAGGTACCACCCGTGCATCTGTGCGATGCTCTGTTAGTGAGATACGCCACGAAGAATTGTCAGTGTATCATGTGCGCATGGTGCCATATAACATATGCACAACACATGCTCCCACACATGCACCATACCACACATGGGTGAGAGAATCTCTACCCATGTGTGTGATGTCACACACCCATACCCCTCCCTCTCTCATGTACACCCCAAAGTCAACTCTTCTCCATACCATATCTCATGCATGACATTATCACACCATGCCATCACATGCCCCTTTAATCCACATTAATTCTTAATCATGTACAAATTTCCATAATCTTAGCCTAAGCTAAGATTAATCACATTAGCCTAACCTAACCATATTCTTATCCATTTCTCTACATAAAGCCCTCCACCATTTTCACTATTTTTTTCTACAACAAAGAGAGAGAGAGAGAGGAGTGATCTTGGTGGGCCATCAATCCCATCCCTTCCATCCATCTCAACCATCCATTCCATCAATTTCATCCCTTTCATCCATCTCAACCATTCATTCAATCAATTTCATCCCCTCTATCCATCTCAACCATCCATTTAATCCATCAAGGTAAGTACACCCTCCTCACTTATTCTTATTTTATTTTTTTGTGTTTATGTATAGTGGAGATGATGAGGATGATCTAGATAATTATAGTGATGTTGATGATGTGATTAATGGTGTGGATGCATAGAAAAAGAAAAAAAATGCAAAATCAAATTGTGAAGGACTTCATGTGGGACCCACTGACAGTGGGCCCCACCAGAATGTTTCTATGCCATCCAAACTGTCCATGTATGGGGCCAAACTCACACACACATCTCTCACACACCACACAGAAATTTAGAAATAAAAATAAATAAATAAATAAATAGATAAATCAATAAACAAATAATATATATATATATAGAGAGAGAGAGAATATATGGGAGAGTGGACGTTGACAGCGTCCACGAGATGCTGCAGGAAGCAGCGTCCAACCTGCTTTGATAGGGGAAGGGGGCTATAGGCCCAAAACACTGCCAACATGACTTGTGTATCTGATCCACACCGTCCATCCTATTTTCTAGATCATTTTAGGTATTGAGCCAAAAAAATGAAGCCAATCTGAATCGCTGGCGGGCCACGTTATAGAAAACAGTGATAATTACGGTTAAAGTCTATTAGGGCCCACTGTAATGTTTATGCACTTCAAAATATAATGAATATTGGGCTCATTTGACCCGTCCCGAGCCAGAGGACCCAATAGATGGGTTAGATCGTCCTGATGTAAGCCCCACCACTGAAAAACCACAAAAATAAAAAAATAAAAATAAAATATAAAAAAATGTAGCAGACGCTACTGCTTTCAGTGTCCTCTGGATGCTGCAGCCAGCAGCATCCTACCATTGGACGCTGGAGGAAGGGTGGGTCCCACCATTGGTCCCACCTTAATGTATGTGGACTATCTACATCATTCATTTGATGAGTCCCTTTTAAAAACTGGATCATCCCAAAAACCAGCCGTAAATGGAACTCAGGTGGCCCACACCATCTAAAACCATGTAAAGATAAAATGAAATAAAAATAAAATAAAACAATTTTGTGGGTCTGATCACGAGGTATGCATTGTATCCAAACCATCCGTCCATTTGGTGAGATCTCTAAAACATTCACTAAAAATAGATGAACCGTGCAGGTATAATAAATACATCACTTTGGGACCCATG
Organism: Magnolia sinica; assembly: GCF_029962835.1. Taxonomy (NCBI): domain Eukaryota; kingdom Viridiplantae; phylum Streptophyta; class Magnoliopsida; order Magnoliales; family Magnoliaceae; genus Magnolia; species Magnolia sinica. Next base: position 48,715,342 of record NC_080573.1, on the reverse strand, counting down.
TAACTTTGATCCCCATGAACCGTTCATAGTCCAACTAAAATTTGGATGTATCTGAACCTTGGTTTGACCCCTCAACCAAGTGGGACACACATAATGGATGGGCTGGATTTGTGATCCATGCCTTGGTGGCCCAATAAATGATTATGAACATTTTTATGGAGGGTAAACCTCTCAACTATTATAATTTGGCCCACACAAGTCACTAATTGACTTGAATTTAAATCCTATGCCCACCATGGAATGGTGCATCTAACTGATGGGGAAGATGTTCAACACGCATCATGCTGGACCCACATAGCTCGACCTCATGGGAAGTCCTCGTGTGCTAGACCACATAGAACCTTTTCCTCTCTGTCTGTGTGTGTGTGTGTGTAGACGCACACACAATATATATATATATATATATATATTTACATATATATAACATTGTTAGCTAATTACTACGCCCCACTATTAGTTCACACTTCAATGTTAGCCACCCCCACTAGTTATCCATACCAAGACCTAACTGTTGAAGTGAGGTATCTTTCACTCAGCCTACCACCTGAGCTATGGATCAGGGTGGTGTATATACATAATACATATATGGTGGAACTAAATTTTGGGCCTCTCAATAACTATATGTTCTCCTCATCAAAGCCCAATCCAAAGCCCATATAAGCCCACCATGAAACTTAAGGTCACCCTATATGACAAGAATTTGTGGCCCAATTTCATAATTATCTTAAATAGTCATACTAGGCATCTAAATCACCCAATACTATGCAATGATCAAATCGTGGAGTATGCAATTCGATTGTTAGTAGGATATTCATACATAAGAAAGGATGTTAATTTATAAAAATGAGTCATAACTAAAATTACGATTAAGTATCATAGTTTAGAAGTTACAAAGACTACAATTTGATTAGTCATGATTAAAACAAAAAGAGAAAAGTATTTTGTAGTTGAAAGTACCAAGCTACGAGGCCACAAGTTGACAACATCATGTAGGAACTGGTTACCCAGGTAAGCGGCTCTTTAATAATCTTGCACCCTGCATATGGGTATACATTAAGTTCTAGTTATCCTTGAGTCGCTTGTCATTAGCATCACTATGCATTCCATAGCATGATATATGATGAGAAATAGTAACTAAATTCTTTACAACATCACGGATTGACCGTATTATGATAAGGATGATGATATTGAATCATGAACACTAGAAATATGAAAATAGTAGGGGATGATGTGCCCCTTGGGTTAAGAGACCCTAAACCCCATTGGTACCTTGGGATGCCTCACCATTGGGCCGGGTGGATACATAGGCCATGGATTTGATTCCCACTGATGAGGCCAGGTTGAGAACGGGTATGTTTGACCCTCCTTAGGGCTGAGGTGGCAAAAGGGTACCGGTTTAACCCGCTGGCGAGGAGAAGCGCGAACGAGGTCTGCTTCTAGTGTACACAATGTTGGTTGAAACCCCATTGGTGGGCAGTGAGGTCAATTACTGGTGTCTGGTGCATGGGCATCGACCCCAGTGGATCTTAAGTTCCAACAATATATTGATCATAGTCAAGATGATGATGTTCAGGAGTAATGCGGTCAAGTCCGTGGTGAGAGGACTATTGGTAGGTGTTTCTACAGTTAGCATACAGTTATTTCATGCATTTCACAGATGATCACGCTCCATCATTCATTAAAACATCGCTTTGTATAGTTTATTACTTTTGGCAGTTCTTTCATTATATCTTTTATGTTAACTTATCTTGCGTACTTATCATGAGGACCTTGTATTTGTCAATTATATCTTTTATGTTAACCTATCTTGCATACTTACAATGAAGACTTTGCACTTGTTAATGTTATAAGACTTACATGTCTTTTAACCACTTAGGTAAAGGATCTAAAGAAAAAAACAAGTAGCGACTATGAGTTATGTGCCAAGTCAAGGGAAATGATTTGATTTTTGAAAATTTTGAATTGTACATGATGTATATATGTATCGCGCAGACAGATGTTGTACTTTTAGAATTATGTCTGCGCGATACATATATACATCATGTAGAATTCTTTTGTGAAGAATGAATGGTGAGATTTATCCCTTACATTACCTTGTCGGACACCGGGATTGGGAATTAGTGTGTGAGCATTGTGTACCAATCTTGGAGTTCGGTTTGTCACACGCCAGATCCGGTAGATATAGCGGTATTATAAGGTTATTGGGTCCGGGCTATGACAAACTAGATATGTGCACGAACTCACCACAGGTAAATCTAAGCCTTACATCCCATGTCCCAAAACATCAGGTAATTAAAACCCTTAAAACAAATTAAAACATCATAGGGTTTTGAGTTAGAAAACTTTTTTAGAATTCAGAAAATCTCTAAGTTTTCTAGCTCTGTCGATTTTATCGATATTATTGACATGAGTTGTCGATGTCCTCGATGACTAAACGATATCATCGAAATGAGGACAAAATATGTCCAACAACTATATACTCATCTGGACGAAATTATCGATGTATCGATATACCTATCGATATCATCGATATTCGAATCTCGAGTCTATCGAAGTTGACTCAATAAAATCGATAGCAGAGCAAATGAGTCCCTATTTTTTCTAAGAAAAATCATAAGATCATCGATATATCGAAGTACTCCTCGATATCATCGGAATTCAAATCTTAATGATATTGAAAGGCCTTCGATGATAATGGTCTTGGACTCATAGATATCCATCAAATATTTCAGGATAATTTATCTTTGATCGAGGGTCACTCGATAGAATCGATATTCAAATATCGATGATATCGATACAGTATCGATTGCATCGGATATGGACATAAACTGTCTAGCAAGTTCAATGGAAAATTCGTTGGTTTATCGATCCATCGACACAGCTATCAATATTATCAACATTCAAATTCCGATGATATCGAAAGTCCCTCGATCATTCCTTTGAACCTGAAATATTTCAAACCAAGTTTCTCTCATTTTTAAATATCGAGGAATCGAACCTCGTATCGATGAAATCGCAGTTCAAAATTTGTTGACATCGACATTTATTTTGATTTCATCGATCAACTGGCAAAAAGTTTCAAAAGTGTATGACATTTGCGTTTGGGTCATCAAGCGGCCCTTCGATGCAATCGAGAGTATAGGCTCGATGATATCAAACTCTGTCATAAATATGACCGTTTTATATCCGTTGGAACTTTTTGCCTATATTTACAAAGCTTGTCTTTTATTGCTGGTAGAGAAAGAAGAGAGTGCTTTTGAGTGTTTAACCTTAGATCATATACCCAAAGCCCTTTCTCTCAAGGGAGTTCATCCTCCAATCCACCCTTATCATTAATATTTAATAGAGTGGATTGGGGAATGAACTTTCGCATTCAAGGATCCTCCAGCTATCACCATAATGGAAAATCATTAAGCTGGGATGCCTTGAATGCATAGATGATTGGAATCACTCTATCTCCTTTATAGGAAAATATTTGAGAGTAGGATTCCATCATAACCTTGACCCAACCCGTCGCCATGCATTGGTGTATCTTCTGAGTTGCGGTTCAAGGAAGCAGAAGACTCTTCATTAACAAAGGAGGAGATCTTCGTCAACAAGCTAAAAGGGACTCATTTGCTTATATGTAATTTATCAGAGTTCAGAGGACCCTTGTAATCATTCCTTTATAGGATTGGGTCTAAGGTGTTTCTCACCCCTTGTAAGTCCTCTAGGAGGCCTTCGGTAGGAGTGTATGTGGTGGGTGCATTGTGTTAACCCTTGTTATATGGAGAGCATAAAAAGTTAGGGTCTTATGGAAGATCCTTGGCCAGGGTGCCTAAAATTGGATGCGTTGTGTTGACCCTTGCTCGTGAGAGCATAAACAGTTAGGGTCTTATGGAAGATCCTTGGCTAGTGTGCTTAAAAGTGGGTGCTTTGGGTTGACCCTTTCTCGTGAGAGCATAAACAGTCAGCCTAGGTATAGGTTGCAAAGGTTAAAGGTGAACCTGATTTAAAACCTTGGGTTTGGGGTGAACCGTGTGAAACCTCCTTAGTGAAATCCAGTACAATCAAGGGTTGAGTGCGGTTACTGGGAGTGAAGTAGATAAGTAGTCGAACTACTATAAAAATGACTGTGTTTGATATTGTTATTGTCTTTCATTTGTTTATGTGATTTTCTTAAATACTTTCATATCTAATTATCTAAGATCACACCTCACACACATGCACAATCATATCCATCACACGCTAGTTTGCATATTGTTCATTTCTCAAATAACTTGTGATTGGATCCTCTATCGGGCTTGGAAGTGAGTAGAGTTACTCTTGAGTAATCCTAATATATGCTTGTTATAAGGATTAGAGTGATAGGATTTTAAAATTGTTATAAAATTATTAAAAAGTCCTATTCACCTCCCACTAGGACATATTGACATATTCCTACTTCAACTAAAGTGGTCTTTACCACAATTTCAATTGGTATCAGAGAGGGTCTCTCTTTAAGGGCTTCACCGTCTAGAGAGTGATCTTGACTAAAGTTGGGAATATGGCCAAAGGAGAGGGCTGATCGGTCTCAGGACCTCCAGTATTTGATGGATCAAATTATGCATACTAGAAGGCTAGAATGCACTACTTTCTGAGATCATTAGATCTTGATGTTTGGGATATAGTTGAAAGAGGATATGTGCCACCATCTAAACAAATAGTACTTGAAAATAGCATAACTATCACCAAAACGAAATTTAAAGAGAAGTGGACAACATTCGACAAAGAAAATCAAATTACTGAGTCTAAAGCTATGAATGCTATCTACTGTGCTGTGTCCCAAGATATTTTTAATCAAATAAGTATGTGTGGGACATCCAAAGAAGTATGGGATCTATTGGAAACAGCCCATGAAGGCACAAGCACTGTGAAGAGATCTAAACTACAATTACTAACTTCACAGTTCGAAAGTCTCAGAATGGAAGAGCATGAGACCTTCATGGAGTTTTTCACAAAGTTGAATATCATTTGCAACTCCATGGATGGATTAGGAGAAAGTTCTGGTGTCAAAAATATGTAGGAAAATTCTAAGGTCATTACCGGAACGATTCAATCCTAAAGTAACAACTATTGAAGAATGTAGAAACATAGATGAAATGAAAGTAGAAGAACTTGTAGGTTCCCTACAAACATTTGAACTATACTTCAAAAAAACCCAAAAATCTAAAAATATTGTCCCCAAAACTTCAAAGAAAACAGCAAATGAAGACATTGAAAGTGAAAGAGAAGATGAAGATGAGGAAGTGGTTTTTTTGGTTCAACGATTCAAAAGTTCTTTCAGAAAAATCGTGGCCGTCCACTTAAAGGAAGAAGGATGGATAACAGACAGTTTGCAGGAAAATTTGGTAAAAAGACCAAAGAACCACAATTTTATGCCTGTCAGAAGTTTGGACACCTGTCTACTGAATGCCCAAATAGAAAAACTAAGGGCAAGGCAATGGCTGCCACATGGGATGATATGGAAGAGTCAAACTCAGAGTCTAGAGACTCTGAGAGCGATGGAGACCAGAAATCCTTGAAAAATCTTATAGTCTCCACAGCCTCAATTATTCCCACTGAAACTGAGAACGAGTCTGAATCGCAAGCCACTGAATCATTTTCATCAGACAATGAAGAAATTGAAAAGGAAGAAGAAGAGTAACAAAATAAACTATAAGATGCTTACAATCAACTTTACATCCATAGCATCAACATTGTTAGAAGACTTGGAATATTTGAAAAAAAAGAAAAGAGAATTGCTGCAAAAATATTTGGATAAAACTTTGGAAATTAATACACATCTAATCAATGATTTGCAACAATATCATTCAGATAATGATAGATTAGAAGGAATTAATACCTTCCTTAAAACTGAATCCATAAAATTAAACAAGCAGGTTGAACTATTAAAAGAAAAGAATATGCTCCTTCAAAATAAAAATCATACACTCCTGTTTGATTTAGAGGAATCTAAAAAAATCACTAAGCTAAACTATAAGTTTTCCTAGAGTGGTGAAAAGCTAGAAAAACTTTTAGGTATGGGAAGACCTGGAAAAGACAAGAGCAGCTTAGCATATGATAAATTTAAATCAAAATCTAGAAATGCAGCACCAATAACTAAAAAATTTGCTGCTTCGGGAAGTAACACAAGAACTACTCCAGTGTGTCATTTGTGTGTTGATTCTGGTCATTACAAGTTTGAATGCATGACACCTAGGCAGACTCAACATATCTCTAGTAAGAATCATATTGGTAATTTCAAACCAACCAGAGAAATGCAGAATGTCAGGAGTCCACTTAGGAATATGGATAGCTATAATGCACATTCATCACCACCCAAAATGACTAATAGAATGGAGTTATTTAATTAAATGGAAAAATTAAAGAAGAAAAATAAATCCATCACAGTTAAAAACTCTACCATGAAATGGGTAGTAAAAGGGAATAACTAGTCCAGATCATGCATCAAGATCTGGATATTCACTGAAATGATGAAATTTTGCTGAGCTCTTAATGATATATCCGAGGCTCGTCTCCTCAAATTTTTGTACATAAACATCTTAATGTTTATAATTTTGAGTTATACAATGCCTGTACAAAATTTTGCTGGGTATACTGTTGATTCGTAGATATACTAAAAGTATACATGAGAAGTTGACTGGATGCTAAGGATTGAAAATACTCATCTTTGATATGTCTATCGATAAGTCATGAGCATCGTCGGTCAAATCGATCAATAGTCAATATCATCGACATCTCTTCAGAATTTGGAAAGTCACATGATTGAAACTGTCATCGAAGCCATTGTCGATAACATCGAATGAGGATCATCAATATAATCGAAACTAGTCGATAATATCGAAAGCGCCACCCGATATAAGACGGAGGAGCGTGAAAAAGGGCAATTTTTCATAGTTTTTTTTCTTCTTCCCTGCTCGCTCTTCTCAACCGGACAACTCGGAGCCTCGTCGGTCAGCCCCAAACGTTCCACAAATCTGGTAATACCCTTCTATATATTAAGATTTCATTTTTTTTGGGTATCTCCTTTTCAGTTGGGTTTTCTCTGTCTTTCCCAAAACTTTCAAATTTTTTTTGTCCAAATGGGAAAAGACAAAGGAAAAGTATCCGGACCGGGTGAGTCGTCGAGATCCTCTCGACAAAAAGTGCTTACTCCAAAAGAAAGAGCAAGGGTTCCGAAACATGCGACCCCTACAAGGCAATGCACTAGACAGGGATCGCATAGAGGCTCCCAGTCAGAGGCCCCAGCACCTCAACCGGTTAAAGTAAATCCGGTCTTAGCAAAGTTCACTGGGAGAAAGGTTGTTCATGAGAGAAAAGTCGATAGGAGTTGTCTAATTCCATACAACCTAGAACCTTTACTTACTGCCATAGATTGGTTGCCTGTTCTTGATTTTGGCGACCCTTGTCATCTTGAAAGAACATATAATTTCTTCACCGCCTGTCATTCTCCAGTATTTGACCCACCGTCCATCACTGTGCCCGTTGAGGGTGACGATGTCATGATCACACCTGAGTCAATTGCAGGTATTTTAGGTCTTACCCTATCATCCGTCGGACTTCCGGATTTGGATCTGGAAAATATTGAGGTTCGGTCCATGGTCACAAAGTTCCTCTGTCATGGTCGTGACGTCCAGTGGCACCAAGGCAATGCTCTAAAAGCCAAATTCATGGAACCTCGATTTCAAATTCTGCATGGTATCTTTTCTTCGATCATCTATTCTAGAGGTTCCAGCAGGGCCGATCTTACGGGTTTCATGACTATGATAATTTATTCAGTAGCCTCTGGTCAAGGTCTATTTGCCCACTCTTATCGTGCACCAGTTAGTCTATGCCTTTCATACGGCTAGGGATGTCAACTTGCCCTATCCTCGGATCAAACACACAGTGTGCGACGCCATCAGTTTTCCAACTACAAGTGATCCGGAACTTCCACTACAAGTCTTCAACAAAAGCAACATTAGAGGGATGGACTTGAAGTTCCATAAGTATCCTGAGGATCCTCCAGAGGAAGGCATTTAAGCAGAAGGAGAAGGAGGTGCAGGTGACGCTCCCACTGAAGAGACTAAGACGGCTAGAGATGAAGCTCCTAGACCCCATCAAGCACCGTCGACGTCAACTCCCGGGCATGCTAAACGATTTAAGCTCCATCAGGATCAGATTGGAGCTATTCAGCGGGATGTATCCCAGTTCAGGGAATCGATGAATGAGCATCTTACCGTCTTAGAGTGGCTGGTCCATGGACTGCAGCAGACTATACAACAATTGGTTCATCTGATAACCTGTCGTCGAGACAACATGGCACCAACTATCTCTGCTCCTCCGCTGTAGTATGGGACTTTGAACACTGTCACATTCAGCCTCTTTTATCTCTGCGTATGAGCATAAGTATCTTTTTAGATGCTCTACACTCTCATGAGTGAATGAGATAGCTCCTTAACAGTTTGACTTTTTTTTGACATGTTGTATATTCCCCTGTGCAGGTTTGCTACTAATGGTTACTTCTGGGTGCCCATGAATGGGCCTGTTTTTTTTTTGGATAACTGTTTCTACTACCAAGATGGGGCAGTATATGGTTTGTTATTTTGGATATGGCTGGGTATTAATCACAGTTATATACTACCATATTTCTATATGTGATCACCTGTTTTCTCTAAGTATATGAGGTTTGTGCTTATTTTGCAAATGGTATCTGATGCATTTGATGTTGTGTTTATCTCACTACCTTACTTGGTCTACTCTGCATACATGGGATCCAAACACGAGATGTCTAATTCATTATTTTCATCATTATGCATCTATCTTTTATATATGTATGCTCTCTGAATTTTGGTTCCCCCTAAAGCTTCAAACTTCAGTCAATATCTACTATTATACTATCCTTTGTCAATGACAGACAAAAAGGGGGAGAACGATTCAAACACCCTGACAGAAAATGTGTCTTGGCTTGAGTATTGTGATGCAGGTGTTAGGGGGAGCATCTGCACCAAGATAGGGGGAGTTTGTAGATAGGGGGAGCAGCTTTTGAATCCTTTTGAATGATTATGTGTGTGCCTACTAGATTAAATTGCAAAATTATGTAAAGTGTATGTACACACAATTTAGGATGTTAGTATAGAAGTTGTTCTAGGGTGTTTTGGTATTTTGTCATGTAATTGACAAAGGGGGAGATTGAAAGTGCCTTGGTTTGTCAATTAGCGTGAATGTTGAGTCAGTTAGACTGCAGAGCCTCATAGGAAGATCGATCAAAGCATCTGCCTCAACCGGATATGTGCATGAACTTGCCACAGGTAAATCTAAGCCTCACATCCCATGTCCCAAAACACCAGGTAATTAAAACCCTTAAAACAAATTAGAACATCATAGGGTTTTGAATTAGAAAACTTTTTTAGAATTCAGAAAATCTCCAAGTTTTCTAGCTCTGTCGATTTTATCAATATACCGATTGATATTATCGACATGCGCTGTCGATGTCCTTGATGACTAAATGATATCATCGAAATGAGGACAAAGTATGTCCAGAAACCACATACTCATCTGGACGGAATTATCGATGTATTGATATCATCGATATTCGAATCTCGAGTCTATCGAAGTTGACTCGATAAAATCGACAGCAGAGAAAATGAGTCCTTATTTTTTCTAAGAAAATTCATAAGATCATCGATATATCGAAGTACTCCTTGATATCATTGGAATTCAAATCTCGATGATATCAGAAGGCCTTCGATGATATCGGTCTTGGACTCACAGATATCCTGCAAATATTTTAGGATAATTTATCTTTGATCGAGGGTCACTCGATAGAATCGATATTCAAATATCGATGATATCGATACAGTATCGATTGCATCGGATATGGACATAAACTATCCAGTAAGCTTAATGGAAAATTCGTTGGATTTATCGATGCATCGACACAGCTATCGATATCATCAACATTCAAATTCCGATGATATCGAAGGTCCCTCGATCATTCCTTTGAACCTGAAATATTTTAAAGCAAGTTTCTCACATTTTCAAATATCGGGGAATCGAACCTCATATCGATGAAATCGGAGTTAGAAATCTGATGACATCGACAATTGTTCGATTCCATCGATCAGCTAGCAAAAAGTTTTAAAAGCATATGACATTTGAGCTTGTGTCATAGAGCGACCTGTCAATACAATCGAGAGTATACGCTCGATGATATCGAACTTTATCATAAATGTGACCATTTTATATCCATTGGAACTTTTTGCTTATATATACAGAGCTTGTCTTTTATTGCTGATAGAGAAAGAAGAGAGTGCTTTTGAGTGTTTAATCATAGATCATATACCCAAAGCCCTTTCTCTAAAGGGAGTTCATCCTCCAATCCACCCTTGTCATTGATATTCAATAGAGTGGATTGGGGAATGAACTTTCGCAATGAAGGATCCTCCAACTACCACCTTAATGGCAAATCATTAAGTTAGGATGCCTTAAATGCATAGATGATTGGAATCACTCTATCTCCTTTATAGGAGAATATTTGAGAGTAGGATTCCATCATAACCTTAACCCAACCCGTCGCCATGCATTGGTATATCTTCTGAGTTGCGATTTAAGGAAGCAGAAGACTCTTCATCAACAAAGGAGGAGATCTTCATTAACAAGCTAAAAGGTACTCATTTGCTTATTTGTAATTTATCAGAGTCCAGAGGACCCTTGTGATCATTCCTTTGTAGGATTGGGTCTAAGGTGTGTCTCACCCCTTGCAAGTCCTCTAGGAGGCCTCCGACGGGAGTGTATGTGGTGGGTGTGTTGTGTTGACCCTTGCTCTGTGGAGAGCATAAATAGTTAGGGTCTTATAGAAGATCCTTGGCTAGTGTGCCTAAAAGTAGGTGCGTTATGTTGACCCTTGCTCTGTGGAGAGCATAAACAGTTAGGGTCTTATGGAAGATCCTTGGCCAGTGTGCTTAAAAGTAGGTGCGTAGTGTTGACCCTTGCTCGTGAGAGTATAAACAGTCAGCCTAGGTGTAGGTTGTAAAGGGTAAATGTGAACCTAATTTAAAACCTTGGGTTTGGGGTGAACCATGTGAAACCTCCATAGTGAAATCCCGTACACTCAAGGATTGAGTGTAGTTACCGGGAGTGGAGTAGAAAAGTAGTCGAACCACTATAAAAATGACCATGTTTGAGATTGTTATTGTCTTTCATTTGTTTATGTGATTTCCTTAGATACTTTCATATCTGATTATCTGAGATCACACCTCACACACACGCACAGTCATATCCATCACACACTAGTTTGCATATTGTTCATTTCTTAAATAGTTTGTGAGTGGATCCTCATCGGGCTAAGAAGCCAGTAGAGTTGCTCTTGAGTAATCCTAATATATGCTTGTTATAAGGATTAGAGTGATAGGATTTTAAAATTGTTATAAAATTATTAAAAAGTCTTATTCACCCCCCTCTAGGACATATTGACATATTCCTACTTCAACTAAAGCGGTCTTTACTGCAATTTCAATTGGTATCAGAGAAGGTCTCTCTTTAAGGGCTTCACTGCTTAGAGAGTGATCTTGACTGAAGTTTGGAATATGGCCAAAGGAGAGGGCTGATCGATCTCTAGACCTCTAGTATTTGATGGATCAAATTATGCATACTGGAAGGCTAGAATGCACTACTTTTTGAGATCATTAGATCATGATGTTTGGGATATATTTGAAAGAGGATATGTGCCACCATCTGAACAGACAGTACTTGAAAATGGCACAACTATCACCAAATCAAAATCTAAAGAGAAGCGGACAACATTCGACAAAGAAAATCAAACTACTGAGTCTAAAGCTATGAATGCTATCTACTGTGTTGTATCCCAAGATATTTTTTATCAAATAAGTATGTGTGGGACATCCAAAGAAGCATGGGATCTATTGGAAACAACCCATGAAGGCACAAGCACTGTGAAGAGATCTAAACTACAACTACTAACCTCACAGTTCGAAAGTCTCAGAATGGAAGAGCATGAGATCTTCATGGAGTTTTTCACAAAGGTGAATATCATTTGCAACTCCATGGAGGATTAGGAGAAAGTTCCGGTGCTGAAAATATGTCGAAAAATTCTAAGGTCATTACCGGAACGATTCAATCCTAAAGTAACAACTATTGAAGAATGTAGAAACAAAAATGAAATGAAAGTAGAAGAACTTGTAGGTTCCCTACAAAAATTTAAACAATACTTCACAAAAATTTAAAAATTCAAAAATATTGTCCTCAAAACTTCAAAGAAAACAGTAAATGAGGACATTGAAAGTGAAAGAGAAGATGAAGATGAGGAAGTGGCTTTGTTGGCTCAACGATTCAAAAAGTTCTTTCAGAAAAATCGTGGCCGTCCACTTAAAGGAAGAAGGATGGATAACAGATAGTCAGCAGGCAAATTTGGTAAAAAGACCAAAGAACCACAATGTTATGCCTGTCAGAAATTTGGACACTTGTCTAATGAATGCCCAAACAGAAAAACTAAGGGCAAGGCAATGGCTGCCACATGGGATGATACGGAAGAGTCAAACTCAGAGTCTAGCAGCTCTGAGAGCGATGGAGACCAGAATTTCTTGAAAATTCTTATGGTCTCCACAGCCTCAATTATTCCCACTGAAACTAAGAACGAGTCTGAACTGCAAGCCACTGAATCATTTTCTTTAGACAATGAAGAAACTGAAAAGGAAGATGAAGAAGAACAGAATAAACTACAAGATGCTTACAATCAACTTTACATCCATAGCATCAACATTGTTAGAAGACTTGGAATATCTGAAAACAAAAGAGAATTGCTCCAAAAAGATTTGGATAAAACTCTAGAAATTAATACACATCTAATCAATGATTTGCAATAATATCATTCAGATAATGATAGATTAGAAGGAATTAATACCTTCCATAAAACTGAATCCATAAAATTAAACAAACAAGTTGAGTTATTAAAAGAAAAGAATATGCTCCTTCAAAATAAAATTCATTCACTCCTGTTTGATTTAGAGGAATCCAGAAAAATTCCTAAGCTAAACTATAAGTTTTCCCAAAGTGGTGAAAAGCTAGAAAAACTTTTAAGTATAGGAAGACCTAGAAAAGACAAGAGCAGCTTAGGATATAATAAATTTAAATCAAAATCTTGAAATGTAGCACCAATAACTGAAAAATCTACTGCTTCGGGAAGTAACACAAGAACTACTCCAGTGTGTCATTTGAGTGGTGATTTTGGTCATTACAAGTTCGAATGCATGACACCTAGGAGGACTCAACAAATCTCTGGTCAGAATCATATTGGTAATTTCAAACCAACCAGAGAAATGTAGAATGTCAGGAGTCCACCTAGGAATATGAATAGTTGTAATGCACATTCATCACCACCCAAAATGACTAATAGAATGAAGGAGTTATTTAATCAAATGGAAAAATTAAATAAGGAATATAAATCCATCATAGTTAAAAACTCTACCATGAAATGGGTAGTAAAAGGGAAGAACTAGTCCAGATCATGCATCAAGATCTGGATATTCACTGAAATGATGAAATTTTACTGAGCTCTTAATGATATATCTGAGGTTCGTCTCCTCAAATTTTTGTATATAAACATCTTAATGTTTATAATTTTGAGTTGTACAATGCCAGTACAAAATTTTGCTGTGTATACTGTTGATTTGTAGATATACTAAAAGTATACGTGAGAGGTTGACTGGATGCTAAGGATTAAAAATACTCATCTTTGATATGTATATCGATAAGTCATGATCATCGTCAATCAAATTGATCAATAGTCAATATCATCGACATCTCTTCAGATTTTGGAAAGTCACATGATTGAGACTGTCATCGAAGCCATTGTTGATAACATCGAATGAGGATCATTGATATAATCAAAACACTAGTCGATAATATCGAAAGTTTCTGCCCGATAAAAGACGGTGGAGCGCGAAAAAGAGAAAATTTTCATATTTTTTTTCTTCTTCCCTGCTCTCTCTTCTCAACCGGATAGCTCGGAGCCTCATCGGTCAGCCCCAAACATTCCACAAATCTTGTAATACCCTTCTATACATCAAGATTTCACTTTTTTTTGGGTATCTCCTTTTCAGTTGGGTTTTATTCATCTTTCCCAAAACTTTCAATTTTTTTTGTCCAAATGGGAAAAGACAACGAAAAAGTATTCAGACCGGGTGAGTCATTGAGATCCTCTCGACAAAAAGTGCTTGCTCCAAAAGAAAGAGCAAGGGTTCCGAAACGTGGGACCCCTACAAGGCAATGCACTAGACAGGGATTGCACAGAGGCTCCCAGTCAGAGGCCCCAACACCTCCACCGGTTAAAGTAAATCTGGTCTCAACAAAGTTCGCTGGGAGAAAGGTTGTTCATGAGAGAAAAGTCGATAGGAGTTGTTTAATTCCATACAACCTAGAACCTCTGCTTGCTGCCATAGATTGGTTGCCCGTTCTTAATTTTGGCGGGCCTTGTCATCTTGAAAGAACATATAATTTCTTCGCCGCTTGTCATTCTCCAGTATTTGACCCATCGTCCATCACTGTGTCCATTGAGGGTGACGATGTGGTGATCACCCCTGAGTCAATTGTAGGTATTTTAGGTCTTACCCTATTGTCCGTCAGACTTCCAGATTTGGATCTGGAAAATATTGAGCTTCGGTCCATGGTCACAAAGTTCCTCTGTCATGGTCGTGACGTCCAGTGGCACCAAAGCAATGCTCTAAAAGCATCGAGACAATTATCGATATCATTGACATTAAAATTCCGATGATATCGAAGGTCCCTCGATCATTCCTTTGAACCTGAAATATTTTAAAAAAAGTTTCTCTCATTTTCAAATATCAAGGAATCAAACCTCGTATCGATGAAATCGGAGTTCGAAATCCGTTAACATCGACACTTGTTTCGATTCCATCGATTAGCTGGCAACAAGTTTCAAAAGCGTATGACATTTGAGTTTGTATCATCGAGTGGCCTGTCGATACAATCGAGAGTATACGCTCGATGATATCGAACCCGCTCGATGATATCGAACTCTGTCATAAATGTGACCGTTTTATATCTGTTGGAACTTTTTGCCTATATATACAGAGCTTGACTTTTATTGCTGGTAGAGAAAGAAGAGAGTGCTTTTGAGTGTTTAACATTAGCTCTATACCTAAAGCCCTTTCTCTTAAGGGATTTCATCCTCCAATCCACCCTTATCATTGATATTCAATAGAGTGGATTGGGGAATGAACTTCCGCATTCAAGGATCCTCCAGCTACCACCTTAATGGCAAATCATTAAGCTGGGATGCCTTGAATGCATAGATGATTGGAATCACTCTATCTCCTTTATAGGAAAATATTTGAGAGTAGGATTCCATCATAACCTTGACCCAACCAGTCGCCATGCATTGGTATATCTTCTGAGTTGCGGTTCAAGGAAGCAAAAGACTCTTCATCAACAAAGGAGGAGATCTTTATCAATGAACAAAAAAGGACTCATCTGCTTATCTATAAGTTATCAGAGTCCAAAGGACCCTTGTGATCATTCCTTTGTAGGATTGGGTCTAAGGTGTTTCTCACCCCTTGCTAGTCCTCTCGGTGGCCTCCGGCAGGAGTGTATGTAGTGGGTGCGTTGTGTTTACCCTTGCTCTATAGAAAGCATAAACAGTTAGGGTCTTATGGAAGATCCTTGGCCAGGGTGCCTAAAAGTGGGTGCGTTGTGTTGACCCTTGCTTGTGAGAGTAGAAACAGTTAGGGTCTTCTGGAAGATCCTTGGCCAGTGTACCTAAAAGTGAGTGTGTTGTGTTGACCCTTACTCGTGAGAGCATAAACAGTTAGCCTAGGTGTAGGTTGTAAAGGTCAAAGGTGAACCTGATTTAAAACCTTGGGTTTGGGGTGAACCGTGTGAAACCTCCTTAGTGAAATCCAGTACACTCAAGGGTTGAGTGCGGTTACCGGGAGTAGAATAGACAAGTAGTCGAACCACTATAAAAATGATTGTGTTTGAGATTGTTAGTCTTTTATTTGTTTATTTAATTTTCATAAATACCGTTATATCTGATTATCTGAGATCACACCTCATACATACGTACAGTCATATCCTTCACACACTAGTTTGCATATTATTCATTTCTCAAATAGTTTGTGATTGGATCCTCTATCAGGCTTGGAAGCCAGTAGAGTTACTCTTGAGTAATCCTAATATATGCTAGTTATAAGGATTAGATTGATAGGATTTTAAAATTGTTATAAAATTATTAAAACATCCTATTCACCCACCTCTAGGACATATTGACATATTCCTACTGCAATTAAAGCGGTCTTTACTGCAATTTCAGTGTAACGTAATAGAGAGGCGATCTAGTGCGTGTGGTCGTGGGAGAGAAACACCACCACGATCTCCCAAGCTTTCTCTCTTCTCCTCACTCTTTTCTCTTCTTTTCTCTCTTCTCTCTCCTAGGGTTTGGAGCAAATGCGTATGGAATGGGAATGGGGTGGTTTAAGGTCTTTAAATAGGTCCATAACTGGTTCAAATGGCCCCAGGGCCATGGTATACTTAGGTTATAGCCAAAGGGTGCCTATTTCAGGCAAACGGGACTCATTTGGAGGTTCATTACATGTCTATGCTATAGAGTAAGTCCCCTGACAATAGATCTAGGCCAGGTTATGATTTCAATGCGTTTGGATAGGCCGATCAACCGTGACGGACTTGTATCAGATCAAGGGTTGTTGTCACTTGATCAGGGCCACAAGTAGACAGATATGTGAAGGAAAATTTCCTTGATCCATGGGTGCAGTTTGGTGAGAAACAGATGGTCTGAAGTCTTCAATTTTGCCCGCAAGCGAATGATCCAATTCACTTAAGTTTGGGTTCATTTTCTAAAGATACTCACGTTTCTCACACACTTCGCTCAAGGCTCAAGTTGTACATTTGTGGTTACTATTTGGGATCGATTCTCATGATTGTTGTCAAGCCCAATAAGACAGTCATAACCCTATAGTTTCGCGGTCATCGGACTTTCGACGCGCGGTCCAGGTCCGATACGGAGTTTCAATGTGCTCCCAAGAGCAACTGGGTTTTAGGATTTCCCTGAGGTTTTCAAGTAATGTTAAGTTAACAATTTTAATGGTTTTGGGTCTTGCAGTTTATATAGATAGTGGTTCTAGCTAATTCACTGATTAATTTAGTTTAGTAGTTAATTATTTTTCGTCTAATTTCTACAGTATACGGTCTTTAGGGATTTCTACATAAGGTGATACTCGGGTCTTTGTATAGATTTTTTCCTAGACATTACAATCTACCCCCTTTAAAGAAAAATTTTATCCCCGAAATTAGTACATTTTTCTACTCCTTGAGGATCTGAGGGTAGTTCTTATAGACTTCGGCTTCTATTTCCTAAGTAGCCTCTTCCTCAGTGTGGGGCGTCCATAATACTTTCACGAGTGGAATAACCTTACTTCGTAGCACCTGTTCCTTCTTATCCAGAATACGTGTTGGTCGCAGTACATAGGTAGCATCTTCGCTTAGCTGCACTTGCTCCCACTTGATAATGTGAGTGGGATCAGGAACGTATTTCTTCAATATGGACACGTAAAATATGTTGTGCACGCCAGCGAGTGGCGTGGGCAAAACAAGGTGGTATGCCACCACACCCACTCGGTCTAAAATTTAGAATGGACTAATAAATCGGGGTGTGTGTTTCCCTTTCTTGCCAAATCGAAGGACTCCCTTCATGGGGGAAACCTTGAGAAATACATGGTCCCCAACTTCGAATTCCAGTTGCCGTCTGGTATCGACGTAACTCTTCTGTCTACTTTGTGCTGTAAGGAGTTGGCGTCTAATAATATTAATCTTCTCTGAGGTCACGTGTACTAAATCTGGGTCAATCAAACTCTTCTCGCCAACTTCTGCCCAACAATAGGGTGCTCGACATGGTCGTCCATACAAGGCTTTATAAGGAGCCATGCCAATGCTCGCTTGGAAGACATTCATCCCAACTGTCGTTAAAATTGAGCACACACGCTCTCAACATAACTTCTAATATCTGGTTTACCTGTTCTGTCTGCCCATCAGTCTGTGGGTGGAATGCGGTACTGAACTTCAGTTTCACTCCCATTGCTTCCTAGATTTGAGTCTAGAAAATGGACGTGAACTTGTCTCGATCCGACACAATCTCCTTAATATATAGCTCGGCTAAATCATCTGCTAAGTTCGAAACTTTAATCGGGAGGAAATGAGCCAATTTTGTCAATCGGTCTATAATCACCCAAATGGAGTCATATCCCTTCATCGTCTTCGGTGACCCGGAAATGAAATCCATAGATATGAAGTCTCATTTCCATTCAGCTATGGGCATGGGCTGAAGTAAACCAGGAGGTCGACAATGCTTGGCCTTGACCCGTTGGCACGTGAGAAAATGGGGTACATAATCTGCTATGTGAACCTTCATGTTGTCCCGTCAGTATGAACGCTTCATGTCTCTATACATCTTCCTACTGCCCGGATGCATTGCCATCCTTGAATTATGAGCGGTGTCCAGGACCTTTCTCAAGTCATGGAGATTCGGGACGCACAGGCGGTCGCGATATCTCAAACCTCCATCTAAGCCAACCCTTCATTCGGAGTCTTCACTGTTACTTACTCATTTTCTCATCTTCACCAACAGTTTATCTTCTTTCTAAGCTATAATGATTCGGTCATCAATAAGTGGTTGTACGTGGATGTGTGCGATGCTCTCAAATGGCTCCTCTACTATAAAGTTCTGTTTGAAATCTCACACAAAATCTACCATATTCTACTCTTTTATCATCAGCGGAGCTGCAAATTCTATTGTCTTCTTATGGCTCAACGCATCGAACACAAGGTCGATAGTAAAGTCGATCTCACATAGAGGAGGTAGTCCAGGTATTGTTCTGAACACGTCTTTGAAATCTTAGACTACAGGCATGTCCCCAAGTGTTTGACCATCAACATTCTCTAATAAAGAAGCGTAAAAACTTACACGGTAGGGCAAACTGACCTGAACTGGGAAGGTAAAGGTCGTGCCCTCAGGTCCACGGGCTATCACCAATCTGGTATCACGGTCGATCTCTGCCTTTATTTCGGTGAGCCAATCCATGCCGAGAATGACGTTGTAATGATGCAGCGGGGTGACAATCAGGTCAATGCACACCGTTCTGCTCCCTAAGTTTATCGAGCAATCTTTACAAAACTTAGTAGTGTTGGAGAAAGTCCCTGTCACGGTAAGGACTCTCACCCCAACCATAGGGGTAGTGCTCAACCCTAATCGCTTGACTTTAGAACATGATATTATCGAAATAGTGGACTCGGTGTCTACCAATAGAAGTATAGGTGTACCCTGAATGTGGGTCGTGACTTCAAAGGATAAAGGCACTGCAGTTGCTGCCTCGGATACTTCAGCTGCAAGTGCATGTATAAGCACTTGCTGTGGATGATTTGGTTGCGCTGCCATAGGTCATTGAGGTGGCTTATTTTGAGGTACAAGTGGTCGGTAAAATGGCTGTGCTGGCGGTGCCGATCATACAGGTGGAACTGATATAGCTTGCGGTAGCTGACGGTTGATCTTTTGAGGCGACGTAAAACTATTGTCCCTCATCTTAGTAAACCAATAGGTGTCTGTATGACCCATCTTCTTATAGTAGGTGCACCAAAAATTTGATCATCTTTGCTGGGTCGGTGGAGCCATAAGCCTGGGAGGCAAATCTGCACGTAGTCTCTTACCGAGGAACGGTCGGTTCGGCAAATCAGGTCGAGGCCTCGGACCCATGGGCATATGTGTCCGAGACAGTCTGTCTCCATCCTGCTCGGATCGCAGGGACATGTTCACTAGCTCAGTATAATTGGGAATGCTAGCACAACACATCTTCGTGCGGATATTGGGCTGCAGACCCTCTGAAAATCACCGCAATCTCATCGGCTCGTTTGCTAGGATCAATGGAGCATATCTAGCCAACTCCGTGAATCTATTCTCATATTCTGATACGGTCATTCCTCCCTGATGAAGGTGGAGAAATTCACCCTCCTTTTCATTATGGTAAGTGAGAGAGAAATACATTTCATGGAAGCAAGTCTCAAATGCGTCTCACGTCCACACGTGCCCTACGGGAACTGTTCATAGGACGTTTTCCCACCATAGACTAGCCTCCTTCTCGAACATATAGGTGACCAGCTCAACTTGCTCTACCTCAGTGCAGTGTAGCGGCTTCAACATCTTAGAGATGCGATCTAGCCAGTATTCGGCTTTCTCGGGTTTGTGAGTGCCTGCAAAGGTGGGAGGTGGAAAATGCTGAAAGCACTAAAAAAGGCCACTGGTATTCATATTTCCAGCAGGCTGCACAAGTAGTGCTAGCGGGGACCATATTCATGTTATGGGCAATGGCCCTCGCAATAGTAGCAAAAAACTGTTGATGTTGTTACATTAAAAACATCATCTATTTCAACCTATCAGGAGGAGGAGCCGACTGAGGTACGTGTGGTGTCGATGTAGATGCAGGGTTCTGTCCCAGAACTGGTGGTGCATTATGTGTTGGCCCATTGGTGGGGCCAGTGGCTGGCTATGATCCAGCATTGTGTCACTATCTAGGCACAAACTAGGGTCCGTATGGCTATCGTTCAGGGGAGGTGCCCTGTCAATCGAATCGCCAAGTGTGAGACGTGTAATGTTCCGAGTGTTTTTAAAAGACATTCCCTATATACAACATAGGGTGCAACATGTGTGATATTTTAGAACAACATTACTCAAATTTTCAAACATTCCACACATTCCATAATAAAGGAAGTTTCATGCATTTTATTTAGCCAAAATTATCACAATACATGAGATGTAGTATTACATGTATCATGATAGAGAATGCATGTAAGCTAACCTAATAGAAGCTTTAAAGACTAAGCACACCAACACCTAACTGAGCCTACCAAGGCTATCACAAAGAAAAATAAGAAATAAGGAAAACCATAAGACAACTACAATACAGGACTAGTCCGCTGACTCTGGTTAAGGTGGAGGCGCACCCTTATCCTGCATATGGCACAGGAGGGCCTTCAAGGTGTAAGACATTTTCTTGAATTTCTTTTTCAGATAGGCCTGATTCTCCTCAATCTTGGCCATGTAGGCTTCTAAGGCAGCCCGATCACGACAACCCTCACAAGTAATAGTAGGAGGTTCCCCATCTGAACCTTGGGCCTCCTCCTCCTCCTCACTGCTTTCCTCATCATTTCCTTCCTCAGTGTTTTCCTCTTCACTGCCTTCTTCCTCTTCACTCTCTTCTTCAATTTCATCCCCGGTCTCATCAAGCCTTGCTTGTCATTGCCTAAAGGCCTATGCCCATATTGTTGAGTGTAGTGTCACTAATGATATGGATCAGGGCATGGTTCTCCATATAGAGTCGGAAACCAAAATTTTGGGTGATCTTACAAATAAGTCGACCGAAGGGAAGTGAGGCATCTCCCCGTGTAGATCGTGTAGTACCCACAATCTGAGATAAGACAAATGTAGGCAGGCATAACTTGTCTTCCTGACCAGCTCTATATAAAAAATCCACCATGAGCTGAGTACATTCCATGCGGTTACTCCACCTGGGATATATGTTATACGTAAATATGTGGTAGAGCAGGCGGAAATCGCTTATCATTTTGGTTGATGCAAGGCTATTTCCTCACCTCCATCGCTCAAGCTGGCCATAAAGAAAATGTGTGCAATGATTTCTTTCTCATTCATTCTCCACGCTCCATTCTCATGATACGAACCACCACATCTACATTGAATATGGCCTCCTCTCTCCCCAAAGGGATAGTAAACTGAAGGGGCTCCAATAGTGGGTTCCGTATATGAGCGCAGAGGACCCGTACAAAGTCTTCACTTGTATGAGTATTTCCCTCAAATATGGGACCCCATCCATTTTCCAGGAGCATGTCCATCACTAGGTACAACTCAAAAAGCCTTTCATCCATATGAGCCTCGAATACCACTTTACGGTTACGAAACTTACCAAGTTCGATGGCCGGCGGTAGAGATTTTTTTATGGGGATCTGCGGGTCAAGATCCCGTTTTGACCTTCGCTCTCGACCAATGCTTGCGTTAGCCTCAACGCTCGTCTTCTTCCTTGAACGGGTAGGGCGGCTAGTCCCGTCCTCATCCGAGGCCTCCCTTCTCTTTCCCATAAGGGAAAGGAGCGTTAAAATGGAAAAGATGGCAATGATAAGCTCAAAAAGAGCCATGGAGTTAGAAAAACTTGAGAATAGGGTGGATTTGGGAAGTTTGAGAGCTATGAGACACAAAGATGTAGGCTTTATGGTCAAATAGGTAGGAATAGGGAAGGTAGCGAGTTGTAAGAGGTGGGTTTGAGGAAAATGGTGGAGGTGGGAGTGAAATGTAGAAGAAGAAGAAGAAGCTTGGTGCGTATGGAAAGGAGATTTGAGAGAGAAAATTGGACTTTGAAGGGGTTTGGAGGGTTTGGAAGCTTGAAATGGGAAAAAATGAGGCAAAGGGGAAGAAATAAGTAGCCCCACACGTGGACAGGGCCTACATGTATGTGTGGAGGGCGGTGGGCTGCCAGAACCGCGGGCCCGCTGGAGGTGCGGGCGGTGAGCCGCCGTCTGGGCTGTGCCGTCATGCTTCTCTAGAGGTGCCGGTGGTGGCCACCCCCTCCCGAGGTGCAGTACATGTGCGAGGGACCCCCTGGGTCCCACCAGAATTTATGCTTTGGGCCTCGATGCTCGTGTGATGCATTTTCTCGGTCCAACTCGCGCATATTCGCGCCTTTTAACATGTCTCAAGTTTGAGATTCATCTATTTATAGCTTAAACCCGTCGATTGACACCCTAAAAAGGAATCGAGATCATTTCACATGATCTTGGACGCGTACGGGTCACATTTCAATGGCCAATTTCGCCCGTTGGTAAAACATTGGGATCCTACGTTCATTTCTACATTTTATCGCCCCCACCTAAGTCAACATGCGTCAGAGTGCATCGTGTTACCATAACCTAAGTCCATTTTAATCCAAATCATGCTCTGATACCAACTTGTAATGCCTTGAATTTCGAGGGTCGAGCAAAGCTTAACTCCCGAGATCTAATGCATCACTTATGTAACATAGATAATGATGTTTAAATGTTATCCATATTAGTGCATTAAACATGAGTGAGATTACACCAAAATGGCATATCATACTCCAGAGGTAATTTGATTAAGCAAGCGGAAGACTGTAACATGCATATTTGAACAAGTGATTTATAACCTCCAGAGTATATGTAACTGGCTGAATGTTTACATGTATTGTTTCCAAAATCTACGAAATGATAAAACATAAAGTGTCCAACTATTCCATAACCCTGCAATCCTAGCAATGTAGCTCTAGGTCCACACAGACATGCCTGAGAGCTGCACTAAGAGAACTCCTCCTCGTCTAAGAAATCTAGCTCCGTCGCTTAAGCTTCATCATCATCTGCAACTAAAACATAGTTTGGTTGGTGTTTTAAAACACTGTCCCAGAGTGAGAGTGAGCGATCAACTCAGTGATACTATAAGGCAAAGGTTAACATGTTATCAATTCAATCAAGTAGTAATGATAAACAATACAACAAGCATTTCCTAACTACTCTGGTTAATGCGGGGATGATATGTAGTATTGATGCATGCCCTTGCCAACACTCCCTCAATGACTTCATCAACCATTCACGTAGTGCAAACTCCCTAAACGTGCGCTTTCTCGCCAAAGCACATGCAATGCGGTGCATGATCGTGTTAACCAAGTACTTAATTAGGCTTATTCATACAGTAGGTTTGAGGAGCTAAGGAACCTCCTTTTATATCATTAACCCAAGTGGGGATCCATCTAGGGCCGTCAATCATATTTAATCAAATACGATAGGCAAGTTGTAGGGCATCACCCCTAATGAAAGCAGTGGATAGGTAAATTCAAGTGTTTATACTCAAGGACACTACGGGAGGCTCGTCACCTGAACGTAGGCCGACAACTCGAATACAGTATCCTATACCACCATATTCAGCTAATGAGTTTGGGTTGCTCACTGGACACTATGAGGAGGCTTGTCACCATAGCGTAGGTTGACAGCTCAACCACAGTGTCCCATACCACCATGCCCGACTCATGAGTCTTAGTGGATCATGGTACCATGGTTCAGACGGGTTTTACATTAGTCAGTGGGACCTTAGATTCAAGCAGTAGTGTCTATACATGGTAAACACACAATATGTCAATCGGATTATTTGAAAAGTTCGATTGGTATGAGCACACGGTGAATTAATTGACATGGAGTGCATAAGCACTCCACATGGCCTAACCACTATCGATAATCGTCGTACAGCTTGAATTCATCGAATGTATCCAATGTGGTGAGATTAATTCGGCCACTCAATCGGGAACCATTACCGATTGCCTGGACTACATTGTAGTCCTAATCATACTCAAATGTAGCATGTAGATACATGTGACAATCATATAAGCATTTAACAATGATCTAAGTACAACACTCATTTGAGCATTTTATCAAACATAATAAACTTGTTACCGAACATTACAATTCATCCATAACTTGCGTAGTTGAAATTAAGGTCATATAAAGGAAATCATACATATAATTAAGATAATTGAGAATCCTATCTCAACACCCTTATTCAATATAATTCATCAAACAATTTCTCATTCAAACATTTTATCAAACACTTAGCCTACATATTACTAAATACATTGACTAGATTAGTTATGACATGAACTATAGCAATTTCCTACGCAATATATGATATAAAGCATATAACAAACACGGATCTTAGATTAGATATCATGACAAGCACAAAATCATAATTTCAAGTTTATTCAAACATTTCAACAAACACATGGAATGCATAATTGTCTAACATAGTTCATACATGTATAATATATGAAAAATGTCGTAACTAAGATCATATGGTAACAATCAAGTCATACATAAATCATTGCCGACATTGAAAGCCTTGAAAACCATAACCTAAACATTTATAGTTTGCACCTTTCGTCGGATAAATCGTTTCAAACTCAGTTCGAATCCTACGTTCCCGTATTTAGAAAAACAGTTACCTAAATCAGGAAAATCCGTTAACTAGTTTGACAAACAACTATTCTATACCTTAACTATGGCATTAGGGTTTGGATTTCTTACCCAAATTATCGTCGGAACAAGTTGTGTAACGTAATTGAAAGGCGATCTAGTGTGTGTAGTTGTGGGAGAGAAACACCACCACGATCTCCCAAGCTTTCTCTCTTCTCCTCACTCTTTTCTCTTCTTTTCTCTTTTCTCTCTCCTAAGGTTTGGAGCAAATTCGTATGGAATGGCAATAGGGTGGTTTAAGGTCTTTAAATAGGCCCATAACTGGTTCAAATGGCCCCAGGGCCATGGTATACTTAGGTTATAGCCAAAGGGTATCTGTTTCGAGTAAACGAGACTCATTTGGAGGTTCATTACCTATCTATGCTACAGAGTAAGTCCCCTGACAATAGATCTAGTCCAGGTTACGATTTTAACGTGTTTGGATAGGCCGATCAACCGTGACAGACCTGTATCAGATTAACGGTCGTTGTGACTCAATCTGGGTCACAAGTATACAGATATCTATAGGAAAATTTCCCTGATCCATGGGTATAGTTGGGTTAAAAACTGATGGTCTGAAGTCTTCAACTTCGCCTGCAAGCGAATGGTCCAATTCACTTAAGTTTGATTTCATTTTCTAAAGATATTCATGTTTCTCACACACTTCTCTCAAGGCTTAAGTTGTGAATTTCTGATTACTATTTGGGCTCGATTCCTATGAAGGTTGTTAAGTCCAATAAGATGGTCATAACCCTATAGTTTTGTGGTCATCGAACTTTCGATGCATGGTCTAGGTCCGATACAGAGTTTCAATGTGCTCCCGAGAGCAACTGGGTTTTGGGATTTTTCCAAGGTTTTCAAGTAATGTTGAGTTAGTGATTTTAATGGTTTTGGGTTTTACAATTTGTATAGATAGTGGTTCAAGCTAATCCACTAATTAATTTAGTTTAATACTTAATTAATTTTCGTCTAATTTCCATAGTATACGGTCTTTAGGGATTTTTGCTTGAGGTGGTAATCGGGTCTTTGTACGAATTTTTTCGAGATGTTATAATCATAGACTAATTGCTATATCTTGTTTAAATATTGAGTAGTCATATGATTGGATCCTCTACTTGGCTTGGAAGCCATTAGAGTTACAATGAGTATATCCTGATAATTGCACATTAAATCAAGATGAGGTTAATAAGATTTTAAATTGGCTTAAAATTCTATAAAGTCCTATTCACCCGCCTCTAGGACGCTTTGACCTATTCCAACTCCTACTACTATGATCCTTACCACAATTTCAATTGGTATCAGAGCGGGTCTCTCTTAAGGGTTTATCCGCCTAAAGAGTGATCTTGACTGAAGTTGTGAAACTATGGCCAGTAGTGTGGGATTAAGGTTGTAAAAGATAACACCACAAATACCCAAAATCAACTGTACACTGGAACTCTTAAAATACTAGGTAGTATCAAAAGTAGAAATAGTCAGAACAATTGCCTAGTGATTCATACTGCTCTTAAGGCTGGCAATAAATCGAAGTGGTATCATAACAGTAGATGCTCTAGACACATGACCAGTGACCAAACTCACTTTTGTGAGTATTTAGAGTTTGATGGTGGGTCAGTCACATTTGGAGATGGGAGCTCCGCCAAAATAATTGAGCATGGAATAATAGTCGGCCCAGGCCTTCCCACAATAAAAAAATGTTCTTTGTGTAGAAGGTTTAAAACATAACCTTCTTATTATCTCTCAAATTTGTGACAAAGAACAACTGGTCACTTTTTCAAAAGATGTGTGTAGAATCTTAGATCATACAGGAAAACCTATTATTAAAGGTTTACGCATGAGTGACAACTACTACGCTATTGAGAGTAGTAGGGAGAATGTATTATCCACAAAATGTCATATGGCTATGAAGAGTGAGTCCAGACTGTGGCACAAAAGGCTGAGACATGTCCCCTATCGAAACTTAGCCAAGCTAAGTTCAAGGAATTTGATAAGAGGACTTTTCAAGATTAGAAAGGAAGAGAAGATTGTGTGTGGTGACTGTCTAAAGGGTAAATAGTTAAAAGTTAGACACAAAAAGACAACCACCATAGCAACATCTAAACCATTGGATTTGCTACACATGGACTTAGCAGGCCCCACCAAAGTTGAAAGCCATTGTGGGAAAAGATATTCCTTGGGATAGTAAATGATTACTCCAGATTTACATGGGTTGCCTTCCTTCGAGAAAAATCTGATGCTTTTGATGAATTTGTGGTTATATAAAACAAGTCTAAAATGAAAAAGGATATTGCATAAATCGTATCAGAAGCGACCATGGTCGTGAGTTTGAAAATGATCGGTTTCAAAGATACTATGATGAGAATGGAATTCGACATGAATTCTCAGCCCCAAAAACTCCACAATAAAATGGAGTTGTTGAAAGAAAGAATCGAGTACTACAAGAAATGGGCTTATTTATGATGAATGGAAAAGATATGGCCAAAAGCTTCTGGGCCAAAGCAGTCAATACTACTTGTTATATAATAAGTAGAGTATATCTGAGAGTAGGTTTAAACAATACGCCATATGAGCTATGGTACGGAAAATAACCTAGTGTGAAATACTTCTATGTCTTTGGCAGTAAATGTTATATCTTGAAAGATAGAGAACATTTAGGAAAATTTGAATCTAAAAGTGACGACGGCATTTTTCTAGGGTATGCCCTGAATAGGCGTGCATATAGAGTATACAATATAAGGACTCTCACCAATCAAGAATCTGTTAATGTGGTTGTTGATGACCAAACTCATGAAGAAGAAAGTCCTTTGAATGAATTAGAGGATGATGTGGATTCATCCGTTCTAGGTAATTCAGAACCCCCCCCCCCCCCCCCCTAATGAGCCTCAACTGTCAACTAACATACCCATCATTAAGGATCATCTCCTCAATCAAATCATTGGAGATCCTAATGATGGTATAAGAACTCGACATCAAATAGAAAGCATTTATAGCCATTTATGTTTCACCTCCAAGATTGAGCCCAAAAATATTGTAGAAGCACTTCAAGATGATTAATGGATCAATGTTATGCAAGAAGAGCTTCAACAATTTAGGAGAAATGAGGTGTGGCAATTGGTTCCTAGACCACTTGATAGAAATATCATTGGAACCAAATGGATCTTTAAAAATAAACATGATGAATCATGAAATGTGATTAGAAATAAGGCAAGACTGGTAGCACAAGGATATTCACAAATAGAGGGCATTGACTTCGATGAAACCTTTGCTCCTGTAGCTCACCTCGAGTAAATCAGGATTCTCATGTATATTGCATGTGCTTTAAAATTTAAACTATTTCAAATGGATGTCAAAAGTGCACTTCTCAGTAGGGTTCTTGAGGAAGAAGTATATGTAGAACAACCTAAGGGATTTTCAGAGCCCAAGTATCCTCAACATGTCTATTGGTTGAGCAAAGTACTTTATGGTCTCAAACAAGCACCTCGTGCTTGGTATGAACATTTAACGCAATTTTTTTTGAACCATAAATTTTGTAGGGGTAGTGTCGATAAAACACTATTCACACAAAAGGCAGTGAATTCATTGCTTATTGCTCAGATCTATGTGGATGATATAGTCTTTGGATCTACATGCGAAGATACTGCTCATAGCTTTGTCGAACTAATGAAATTTGAATTTGAAATAAGTATGGTCAGTGAATTGAATTTCTTTTTAGGACTACAAGTGAAACAAATGCACAACGGAACATTTATATGTTAGTCTAAGTATGCAAAAGATTTAGTAAAGAGATTTAGACTTGAATCAGGCCGTACCTATCATTCCCCCATGAGAACTACACACAAACTTTTTAAAGATATAAATGGCAAGATTGTGGATCATCATCAGTACCAAAGTATGATAGGGAGCCTACTATATCTCATAACCAGTCGTCCAGATATATCGTTTAGTGTGGGTGCATGTGCACGATATCAGGAAAATCCAAAGGAATCACACCTATCAACAGTTAAGAGAATCATCAAATATGTGGCTAAAACAACCACCATCGGGTTATGGTACTGAAAAGGGCGAGCTTTAAGTCCTAGAGGGGGGGGGGGGGGGGATGGGGTGAATAGGACTATACCAAATAAAAAAAATTATGGAAAATAAATGCAAATAGCAGAAATAAATAGGAACCTCAAATGCACTATTCTTGAGAGGTTGATACAAATGTTGTTTTAAGGACAACCTTACACCAAAAACCAAGGTTTGTGGTAGGAGAACTTGATTTCTAAAACTTCGGTAAGTATCAAAAACTTAAATCGATATAGAAGCAAAAGAAATAAATTTGTCTATTACAACAATCACCACAAATGCCTAAAATAGATACAAGCATTCACACACATAAACCAGATAAACGTCCACCACAACACCAAGAATTATAGCGGTTTTATGTGTACACCAACTGTTCGCAAACAGCCACACCTACTCCACTCCTAATATCCACAACCCACATGATATTGGTTTTCACTAAGAAAGAAGGTTTTCCAAGGTTCACCTTAAAACCTTTACAAATGTGTTTTTCAATTGGGCTTACACAATAAAAAAAACCCCACGCTGAGATTTTCCTTGCTGATCTCAGTCAAAACCACAATTGGAGATTTTTCTGGTAGAATCTCTCAAACCAAATACAGAAAATTGAAAACAATACTTATCTGAAGAATGTTCTTTGATGTAGTTAGCAGAACTGCTTCTTTGTAGATGTAGATGTTCAATGTTCAATCTCACAAATGAAGGGGTTCTAAGTCTAGATGTATTTTAAATTAAATCCATCCTTTGGCTACTTGGATTCAATTATTTGAATCTTAAAAAAGGGTTAAAGAAAAATCTCCTTTATATCAAGTATAATGGAACAATAAGAAATCAATAAATTAAGAAACCAAAAAGCTATATAAAATAATTTTAAATACCTTACAATAGCTTTACAATAATGGGGACTAATCTCTCAGAGTGGTGGGTTGAATTGGCCTGAAATTGATGATAAATTTTGAGAAATGTCCTCTATTTATAGGCTGTAATTAGGTTCCCTCAACTAGTCTGAGGTTCTGCTCAACTAGTCCTGGTAGAACCAATTTTCAAATTTTCTTGCATGATCGGATAAAACAGACTCTTGACTGGTCGAGCATAGCACTCGACTGGTCGAGTGGCTAAAAATCTCCTTGCTGGAGTTCGAGTCAAGCCCTGCTCGACTGGTCGAGCCAGTCTCCACGACTGGTCAAACAGGGTGCTCGACTGGTCGAAGACCTACCAGACTTATCCAAATTTTTTAGTTAAACTCTGGATTGGTTGAGGAAAAACCCTGGATTGGTCGAGCCAGTGCCTGGACTAGTCGAACAATGACTAGGACTAGTCGAAGCAAAGCTTAAAATAAGTATTATGACCTAATATAAATATGCAACATTAATGACCTAAGCCTAAGGTCTTTCTAGGGTCACATATACCTTAAATGTGAGCATAGAACTTGTAACATCGGTCGCTTCAGTAGATAGTTAACTTTAAAGAACATGAAATTTGACCTCGTATACTTGAACTTAAGCTTGTGTACTTGAGACTTGAGTACTTAGGCATTTGGACTTGAAGTCATACTTATACTAGGTGAACTTTAACGTGTTCTAGTAGTTAAACATGTACACTGACTTGAAGTTGTCGTAGCTCTTGATGTTGATGTAGATGACTTGAAATGCATCTTCGAATGAAGGTGAACTTTCCATCTATCAAAACAAATCAATCACTCCAAAGTGGTTTGGTACTATAAAATTTGACAACATAGGGTGTTAGATCTACAACATAGCACTTACAATCTCCCCCTTTGTCAAATTTTTGTGACAAAACCTACTTAGAAGATTAACCTATTATAATACATAGATTCACAAAGTTCAAAAACTTATTCATGACGAATCCAACATTCACAAGCTCACCCTCAATCTACTCCCCCTCAAGTTGAGTAGAGAGACTTGTAGAGACCTGCATTAACATATACATATCCAAAAAAATCCAAAAAATTCCACATGCCACATGATTTCCATTTCTCTACATCCACCAATCATACATAAATTAAGCATATACACAAATTCTCCCCCTTTTTGTCACAAAATGACAAAGGAAGAAAAGATTGAAATAAATGATTGTGGTTATAAAAATATGTGAAGAGTATGAGAAAGAAAGTGAACGTTAGCAGTTGAAAACATACAAATGTAGAGTATCAACATCACACAATTATTCATGTCCAAATGTCAAAGTATCCACCAAGTGAGAGTAAAGTTAAGCATTAATACAAGTCCAACATTAAACATAAAGAAATCTATTCAGAACCAGATGAAGAAGGAGGTGGAATGGATGGATCAATCTGATGTGATCCCTTAGTTATGCGTCTAAAATACTTACGCATATATTTCATTTGACTATAGTGGGATATTTTCAATCCATCCACCTTCTCCTCTAGGGCGCGAAGGCACTCATCAAAGTCGGAAGACTGAAAATCAGGATTAGCATCAGGATCATCTTCTTTTAATTCATCAAAAATGTTATCCATCATAGTGTCAGTGGGCAGTGCATCTTCATCTCCAACTTCCTCGGCTTCCACATCTTTTTAACCAGAAGCAAGATTCAAATTCATCTTATTGATGTTTGAATTATTGAATGGGAGAAGCATAATAGGAGCTTCAACAGGTGGCATGACCACATTGCAGTGCAAAGTGCGGTCATCAAATAAGCAAAATGAATATAACTGTGACCCGGATGAAGGCTAAATTGGATGATGATATGACAAATTAAAGAGAAAAGACACACAAGATTACCAGACACTACGGAATGAAGAATACAAACCATAAAAGATGTCAGCTCAGCTTTGTTTCTGGATCGGAGATAAACATTGAAAATAAAGATCCAATGCAAAACTCTATATTTGGGCAACATTTGGTTGGCTTGGAGCTCATTCCCCGAATTCCATTCCTAATCCATGTTGCACAGTTTGTGAGTCAAAAGATGTTTTTCCGATTCAATTATTTTCTTGGCTAAAACTGGTATAGGTATACCATCATCATTAATATTAACATCAAGTAGGTCAGCAATAATGAATTGATCTACTTTGTATAAACCTTCTCTAAATGTGATTGTGAATGTTAATTCCTCAATTGAGACATCGGTTATACAAGCGAACATGGCCTGCACAATGGAGCGGTATGCAGGTCCACCCCAATTCAAAATGTTTTCCCATCCTATAGAAACAACGAGAGGAATAATCTGAAATTGAGCAAGATGGTTTACATTTATGGGCTGCTCAACAATGACCGCTCATTGATGGAAATATCGCACATATTTGAGGTCATCTTCGGGAGGATGCAGGGTTCTCACCCTAACATGAATTGTCCGAAAATATGAAGTTCTAGTTTTCTTGGGACGACCTTCCAAAGCAAGATTAAACAAGAAAATTCAATAAAGAAAGAAAGGGTTTCAAACCCAACAAATTTTCCTAAAAAAAAGAACAAATAAACCACAAGGAAAGATGAAATAAAAGTAAGATTCAACTAAAGTGAGACTCAAAGAACCTAAATCCAAAAGGAAATTGAAAATGGAGCACTTACATGAACGAATCAAAGATGGGTTCGACCGGTCGGAGAAGGGGCAAGAGAGGAAGATGAGAAATTTGGAGAAAAATGACTTTTTCACACTAAAAAGGGGTTTCTGGCCCCACACCACGACTAGTCGAGTATGTGCTCGATCGGTCATATAAGAACAAAAATTGCATATTTTATCAATTTTAATTCAAAAAATAAATTACTGAAAAATATACAAAAATATAAGCATGTTAACATGATAATCTCAGTTAGAATTACACATGCTAAAATCCATTTTTAATTTAGAAAATCTATTTCTGTCAAGTGGTTTAGTAAATATGTATGCAAGTTGATTTTCAGTTTACACATAATCCAATGAAATAATTTTTTCTTCTACTGATTCCCAAATATGATGATACTGAATGTCAATATGTTTGGTACAAGAATGTTGGATGGGATTCGTAGAAATATTAATTGCTCTAGAGTTATCGCAGTACAGAATCATTGTATCTTGCGCAATACCGTAATAATTTAACATTCTTTTCATCCACACTAGCTTAGTACAAGCATTTTCGGATGTAATATATTCAGCCTTAGCTGTGAATAGAGACATAGAACTTTGTTTCTTGCTATGCTAGGAAACCAAACAGTTTCCAACATAAAAGCAACCACTGCTAGTGGATTTTTTATCATCTACATTCCTAGCCTAGTCAGCATCCGAGTAACCAGCTAACTGAACATTAGTATCATGAGGATACCATAGGCTTAAATTAACCGAACTTGTGACATACCTACTAATTCTCTTGTCAACAATTAGGTGAGATTCCTTAGGATCTGATTGGTATCTAGCACAGATACCTACGTTGAATGCTATATCAGGTCCGCTTGCAGTTAAATATAATAAACTTCCAATCATATTATGATACAACCTATGATCTACACTCTTACCAGATGCATCTTTAGAAAGCTTAAGAGTTGTACTCATAGGAGTGTCAAAGTTTTTACTACTCTCAAATCCAAACTTCTTGACCAATTTTAGGGCATACTTGGTTTGAGAAATGAAAATACCATCTTTAAGTTGTTTCAGTTGTAGACCTAGGAAGTAATTCAATTCTCTTACCATGCTCATTTTGAACTTGGATTTCATCAATTCTACAAACTCAGTAAATAGGTTAGAACATGTAGAGCCATGGATAATATCATCAACATATATCTGTACTATAAGTATGTGTTCATTATTTTTCTTAACAAATAGAGTTTTATCAACACTCCCCATAGCGAAGTCATGACTTAGTAAAAACATAGTCAGTTTCTTATACCATGCCCTGGGAGGTTGTTTCAAACCATAAAGTGCCTTTTTCAAGCGATACACATGATCAGAGTGTTTAGGGTCTTCAAAACCCTTAGGTTGTTCAACATAAACCTCTTCATGTAAATCACCGTTCAAGTAAGCACTCTTGACATCCATTTAATAAATTTTAAACTTTTTGAAACATGCAATAAATATGAATAATCTGATGGATTCAAGACGAGCTACTGGGGCAAAGGTTTCATCATAATCGATTCCTTCTATCTAAGTGTACCCTTGTACAACTAGTCTTGCCTTGTTTCATATTATATTCCCTAACTCATCAGATTTATTTTTAAAGATCCACTCGGTTCCAATGATATGTTTATCAGATGGTATTGGAACCAAATACCATACATCATTCTGAATGAATTGACTCAGTTAATCTTGCATGACAACTATCCAGTTTTCATCAGTAAGTGCTTCTTT
Organism: Magnolia sinica; assembly: GCF_029962835.1. Taxonomy (NCBI): domain Eukaryota; kingdom Viridiplantae; phylum Streptophyta; class Magnoliopsida; order Magnoliales; family Magnoliaceae; genus Magnolia; species Magnolia sinica. Next base: position 48,680,860 of record NC_080573.1, on the reverse strand, counting down.
TACATTGGTCAGCTCAATTTGGAAAGTAAAACACACATAATTACATATGTTTTCTAATTATTTTTGAGTAGGCACACCAGTGAGAGGGTTACCTAAAATTTGATCAGTAGGATGGTCTTTAACTGACCGACGTTCAATGTTGATTTGACTAGATGAGGAGTCAGGTTTTTTTATTATATTGACTTCATCATCTTCTGAACGGGTAGTTGGTGTATTCAGGCGATCATCAATAACCACATTTATGGATTCCTGAATGACACAAGTTCTCTTGTTGAGAACTCGATATGCTTGACTATTTAAATCATACCCTAGGAAGATCCCTTCGTCACTTTTAGTGTTGAACTTCCCTAAATTTTTGCGGTCATGTAAAATATAACTCTTACTTCCAAAAGCTCAAAAGTATTTGACTGTGGGCTTCTTTTTAAACCACAGTTCATAAGCTATTTTATCTTTTAATTTTCTTATATAAACTCGGTTTATTATATAGCATGCAGTGTTAACAGCTTCAACCCATAGATTTTTAAGTAACTTAATGCTATTCAACATAACATTAGCCATTTCTTAAAGCACATGGTTTTTCCTTTCAACAACCCCATTTGTTGAGGTGTCTTAGGTGCAGAAAACTCATGCGATATTCTGTGATTGCTACAGAACTTCTCAAAATTGCTATTTTCAAACTCCGATCCATGGTCACTTCAGATCTTAGAAAGATTTATTTCTTTTTCAATTTGGATATGCTTAAGTATCATTTTCACTTCATTTAGAGTTTTAGACTTGTCTCTCATGAAAGCTACCCATGTAAATCTGGTAAAATCATCCACAATTATTGGAAAGTATTTCTTTCCACCTTGATTCTTCATTCTAGTTGGTCCTATAAGATCCATGTTGAGGAGTTCAAGTAGTTTAGATGTGGTAAAGGAGTTCACTTTCTTGTGACTACTCCTTGTTTATTTCCCAATTTGACATTCGCCAAAAATTTTATCCATTTTCTTTAATTTGGGTAGACCTCTTATTAGATCGGCCTTCCTCAGTCTATATAAATTCTGGTAGTTTACATGTCCAAGGCGTTTATACCATAACTCGGTCTCATTGGTTTAGACCATGTAACAAGATAATTTAGACGAGCTAGAATTACTTACAATATAGAAATTCTCAGATGTTCTTTAACCATTTAATATCACACAACCTTTCTCATTTGAGATCTCGCATCCTTGATTAGTGAATTTAACACTTTGTTTATTATCACAAATTTGAGAAATACTCAAAAGATTGTACTTAAGACCTTCTATGAATAAAACATTTTCAAAAGGAGGAAGATTGAAAAGTTGAACCGTACCTTGGCCAATTATTTTGTAGTTACTTCCGTCAGCAAATGTGACTGAACCGTCAGTCATTTCTTTGAAGTTGGTGAACAAATCTCTGTCACCTATCATGTGTCTAGAGAAACCACTGTCTAGGTTCCACTTTGATTGACTTAAAGCCTTGAAGGTGATGTGGGCTACTAGACATGTAACCTTAGGGACCCATTTCATTATCATTTTGGGTTTTAGAGCACTGTTGGTTTTCCTTCTCTTATAATTATTATTAACTCTCACATTCAAGTTAGATTTCAGAAGTTCCTTGAGTAAGTCCACGATGTTTTCAGCTAAAGGGTTATCATTTTGATTTCTAAAGCTGATATTGTTAGTATTAACTTTGGGCGCTTGAAAATTTTTTAGATTTTTAAAGCTGTTTTGATTCAAGCCCTTTCCTTTTGAGTCAGAGGATTCTCCTTTAACAAACCTAGGAGATATACTCTTATTTTCAGTGACATGTTTTTATCATATCCTAGACCCGATCTATCTCCACATTTTCTAGATACGGTTAGTAACTTTTCAAGTTTATGGTCTCCCTGGGCATACCTCCATGTATCCTTTGAACTTAAGAGGGAGAAACTTTAAATTTTAGTTTCTCATTCTCTGTTCTTATTTTTTCAAGTTCAGATGTTTTGAAATTCAAGTCACATTTAGATTTTTGAAAATAACCAGAAATATGCGACTTTTCTAAAACTAAGTTTTCAAAATCCTCTTTTAACTTTAGGAATTTTTCTTTTTGAAGTTTAAGCTTGACAACAATCTTACAACTCTCCCTGTATAGGGCACTATAGGTATCCTAAAGTTCATCTTCATTTTTAGGGTCACTCCTCAAATTTTTATATTTAGATGTATCATAACTGTGAGACTTGTATCCTAGCTCATATCATTCCGTAAGCTATCGCAGTCCTCCTGGTCAAATTCTGGCAACCCGCGATGCGTAGATAGCAGTTGCGCACATCCCTGAGTTACATTCTGTCGATCTGAGTTGGCTTGACTCGAGACTTATACCAGTGCAAGCGCCGTCGTCGCGGTTCCGATGCCACTTCTCACACGTCGATGTGATACCCGGGCCAGGAGATGTGGGCCCACGTTCAATTCAAGGAAAATGTCGCGCTTTGCAAAACCCAAGAGAAATGTTCCATCAATCAAGTACACATCAATCAATTATGTCCCATCCCCAAGGACAACCACCCCTCCTCTAAAGTCAACTCTCTCTTACAACCAAGTACACATCCATCACCCATCACCCATCTCTCACCTATCACACCCCATCACTCACCCATCCCTCTCTCTCTCTTACAACCTCTCTCTCTCTCATTCTCCCAAGCAACCTAAGCACCTAATGTCCATGACTTCCATGGAGAAGCTAGTATGGCCCACCTTCCTAACTCACATCTCCACCCTCCAAGCCTCGTCTTAACCGTTGGATCACGTTCCTTGGAGCTATAGAACGTGTTGATGGAAGAAAGAAGAAGGGATCTTGAGGTGGGTGTTTTTCTAAAGTTGATTTGTGTGGTTTTGATGAATTGAGGGCCCACATAGGTGGGACCCATCGTGATGTATGCATGTATAGGGAGGGCCCATAGTGGCGGGGCTCCTCCCCTCTCACGATCATTTCTCTCTCTCCCTTTTTCCCCTCTCCCTCTTAATGTGCCACCCACCCGATGCGTGTGAGATATCCACGCCATCCATCGAGCCCACTATGATGTGTGTGTTGCATCCAAACCATCCAACGGTGGGACCCCAACTGGCTGACTAACGCTAGCAAGTTTTGTGGGTCCCACATGACATATATGTTATATCTAAACCGTCCAGATGGTGGGATGCATCCGTTGACTATTGTCAGCAAGTTCTATGAGTTCTACATGATTGTATGTGTTGGATCCCAACCGCCCACCTGCTGTAGGGCCACACATTGATGTATTTGTTTCATCCACACTGTTCAGACCATTTGAACGGTGCTGGATGGCCCTGTGGGGCTAGTTAGCTACTGCAATGTTAGCAGTGTGTGGCTCCCTTGAATCCAAGTCATTCATCTACTAAGACCAGCAGCTGCTGTTGCATCATGACAGCAAGACCCAACTTCACATTGAGAATTTTCACGATTGGCTTTCTGAAATTGAGTGATTCTTCAACTATATGGAGATTTCTGAGGAGAAAAAGGTCAAGCTTGTGGCCTATAAGTTGAAGGGCGAAGCCTCGGCTTGGTGGGAGCAACTCCAACTTACTTGAACCAGGTAGATGAAGGCACCCATCCACATGTGGCAACGAGTGAAGCAATTGATATAAACACGATTCCTACTGAGTGATTATGATTGGGTATATATTATATAATATATTATGGTGGGCCCTACGTGGGACCCACCTTTGATGGAAACTGATGGACAGTGTAGCTACAACAGCAATATAGCTATTGTATTGTCGTTGGCTAACCACGGGGACCTCAACACATGGTCTGCATTATATCTCAACCGCACATCCATTTGCTAGTGGGGCCCACCATACAAGTGGTATCCACGCCCTCCATCTGTCATGTACGACCCACCCTGATGTTCTATATCGGCACCGTCCTTGCAATGACTCACCATGATGCATGTGTCGTTTTGATCTTCACCGTCTTAGACCATTTTAATATCAAGTTTTGATGGCATCCGTACTTAAAATCTATGAATTTTTAGCATGATTCTTTTTATCCAACGACCACATTAGCCAAAACAGTTGATGATTTGATGCACTTCCACCATTGACACTGTTTTGTGATCAACTGATAGTTACGGACCACAATATCGCATTTTTTTCCTCATTGATTCTAAGTCACCTTGATTGATCAGTGGATGGAAAGATGACATGTTATGATGGCCCTTTACGCAAATTTTTTGTGAGCAGTGTGATATCCTAACTATCCATCCATTGACTATCTTGTGATGTGGTCCATACCGATCATTTGATCCACTATAATTCCATCTATTACTTAGTGGTGAGTGATCCACATTGATCTTTTGATATGACTCATATATGTTTTTCAATATAATACTCTAAAATGACTTGTAAAAATAGATGAACAGTGTAAATGGTGCGGCCCATCATGTTGTAAATGAAGCCCATGTACTGAGGCCCATGTGATGTATGTATGACCCATGGGATGCGACCCGCTTTGATATACATGAGGCCCATCTATGAGTCCCACTTGATTGTATTAGGCTCGTTGATACAGCCCACTTGATGTATAAGGGCCCATTGGTGCGGCCTATATGATGTGGCCTATTTGATGCATGTTGGTTCATTGGAGCAACCCACTTGATGTATATGAGGCCCATTGAGACAATACCTTGAAAGGACTCACATTGGATGGGATTGAGGCCTATTGTAATGTATATAAGGACCATGAGTGGGCCCAATGAGACATGTGAGGCCCTTGTGTGGGCTGAATGTATGTATATGTTTTATATCCTCACTGTTCAACTCTGATGTATTTTTATTCATGCCGTCTAGGGCAAGCAGCTCATTGTGATGTAATCAAGGCCCATAGGATGTGGCCCTTTGTGATGTATATTAGGTTCACCTCAGAAGCCCATTGAGATTGTATGTGGTCCATTATGTCATGTATGAGGCCCTTGTGTGAGGTCATGATATGTTTGGTCCAATGTGGGCCACTCCTTGGGAGCAATGTTGGTTAAATGTCCTCATTGATGGGCAGTGATGGTTAAATGTCCACATTATTACCTTCCTTTAAGCCTGATTAGGCCTATTCTCATCATTTTTTAGTGGGTTAACCCAAACAAATGTGCCCCATTGATATTGCTTGGACCATCATCAGTCGTCCATCTATGAACCTCGCCTTGCGTCGAGATCAATTACCAATTCTGATTATCGAGGCTGATTCCGATTATCAAGGCCAATTCCGATTGTCGAGGCCGATTCTGATTATCAAGGCCGATTCTGATTGTCAAGGCCGATTCCAATTATCGAGGTCGAGGCCGATTATCGAGGCTGAGGCTGATTATCAAGGCCAATTCTAATTATCGAAGCTTATGCTGATTATCGAGGCCAATTTTAATTATCAAGGACGATTCTGATTGTCGAGGCCAATTCCAATTGTCGAGGCCGATTTCGATTATCAAGGCCGAGTTTGATTATCAAGGCCAATTTCGATTATCGAGGCCGATTCCGATTATCGAGGCTGATTCTAATTATCGAGGCCGATTCCGATTATCGAGACCGATTCCGATTGTCGAGGCCGATTTCGATTATCGAGGCCGATTCTGATTGTTGAGGTCGATTAAGATTATTGAAGCTGATTTAGATTATCAAAGTCAATTTTGATTGTCGAGGCCGATTCTGATTATCAAGGCCAATTCTGATTGTCGAGGCCGAGGCCGATCCGATTGTCGAGGCCAATTTCAATTGTCGAGGCCAATTCTAATTATTGAGGCTGATTTTGATTGTTGAGGCCGATTGTCGAGGCCTAATGTGATGTATATGAGGCCCATATTTGAGGTCCATTGTGATGTGTATTCAGCCCGTGTTGAAGGCCCATATTTGAGGTCCGAGTGCACGGTATGTGTAGGATTGATGTACGACTGGATTGTATGACTCATGCATATTACATTGTGTGTTGTGATTACTATACGTCCTAGCGACATCAGGGTTGTAGCCACCATAGGCATATCGTGGATGGCCAGATGGCCCTGGGTGAAAAATCTCTAAACCCTCTTGGTACAAGAGGACACCCCAACGTCGAGACCGAGTGGATATATATGAGCGCATGAGGGTCGTATTCTAGTAGGCCGTGTCTCCCATTGTGTTGTGGTTGGTTGGGAGGGGGTATGGCCTTACCCGCATGAGGGAGTAGGCATAGCTAGGCTAAGTTTGACCAACTCGTGAATGGGTCTGCTATCGACGTGCCGGGTAGATATTGGCTAACTACTAGCCAGACAGATACTGAGGTCTCTTCCACTTACCCAGTTATGCCCTTGATGGGGCAGCAAGCTGGTGTAGAGTGTACTAGACACCGTTGATGATCCCAGATATGAACAGTACTGTTATGTGGACTTATTGAGCAGGAGTTGCATGCTCATTCATTCATTCATTCACTATCCACTTGGGCTGGTGGTGCACAACTATTTGTTACGTGTACCTTCGCAATGGCTAAGATTCCTAACTGGTATGGGTCACACACTCAATATAGCCTAGATATAGGCAATTACTACCACATACTAAGTCCTTGACTATACCAAGATTAGGTGATGGGAACTGGTTTTAGGAATTTCTAGAAGTCCTGTGATGGACCCGCATATGACAGACTAGATCGATGACTAATGAGCACACTATTCATCGACTTCACACTCCAAAGATTTGGTCATTCAACTATTTGCTACCGACCTACTTCGCATGTACATCACACGACATATCGAGCATTTTGGAGTTCTGATGTATATCGCAAATTAGGTATCACTGGCTTTGAATACGAAGCTATCGGAATTCGTAGAACTCAAAACTGAATTGTCATCAATTCACATTGAAATGAGTCATTCCATAAGCATCGATATTAATGTGTATGCATTTATGACTCCTCATTTGCATAGCTGATCTGTATTGCGTACTCTGATATTATTTAACTCATGGACTTGTCAGTATTTCTACTTACTCTAATATTATATATTTCATGATCTTACCAGTATTTTCGACACTGTATGATTATGATGTTGTATTTGTGCGCTTGACACTTATCTTGCGCACACACTTTCACCACCCTCTAAGCTTTCTATAAGCTTTTGCACGATAGATGCGTGTAGGTGATGTTAGGTTGCAGTGGCGTGGAGCTTGGAGTATGTAGCTAACTTCTGGAGATTTGATTTTGACATATGTATTTCCTTTTAGCATTGTATTCAATTGTATATATTAGTGGATATGTGATGATGATGTTGCCTTTGTAATTTGGGTAAACTTGTGGTTATGCTTCTTATGAGATAAATGTACATTAAAAAATCTTCCTTGTAGGATCCCAGGATCGAAACCTAGCATATGGGCGCTAGGAGACGAGAATGGGATACTATGGAGGCTGTCAACACCGAATTCGGCGATCGGGATTCATGTGAATCTGATTTCCTGGTTTGAAGCGTGACAACAACTATCTGTGGAAGTGACTCTGGCTAAAGTCATTAAGGCCTTAACTTGCTTGTTGATTCGGGTTCTGAATCATCCAACTCAGAAGAGGCTTCAGAGCAAGATGATTCATCTCATGTGGCTAACATGTCTTTTCTCTTTGGCTTGTCCCTTTTTGGACACTTATTTTCCAGATGCCCATATTCATGGCAGTTGAAGCACTGATTGTCTTTTAAAGATTTCCAGTTTTTAGTTTTACCCTTTTTCTTCTCAGAGGGTTTTTGAAAATCAACTCTCTTTTTACTTTTAAAAATCTTATAAAACTTTTTAGCTAATAAGGCCATATTATCTTTTAAGTTTTCACAATCAGAATTATTACTTTCTTGAGAAATACATTTAGATGATTTATGGGCGACTTACCTTTTGGAGTTTTGAAATTCAACTTGTAGGTTTGAAGAGAACCAACAAGTTCATCCACCCTCGTATTATCAGTGTCTCTCAATTCCAGAATGGCTGTCACCTTAGAATTGAATCTCTCAGGAAGTGATCGTAGTATTTTTACACAAACTTTGCTTTCTGGGATGTTATCTCTAAGACCCCACATTGAGTTGACTATGTCATTCAGTTTCGTCTAGAAGTCCATGAATGATTCATTTTCTTTCATATTTATTTCCTTGAACCTAGTGGTGAGGATCCGTACTTTTGACTTTTTGACAATAGTCATACCCTCGTGTGTCATTTCTAGGATATCCTAGGCTTGTTTTGCAATATCACAAGATTTAGTGCACAAGTGATTGCATTTAAAGCTTTGTCATTTACACTGCTCTCATTTTTTCTGAAGAGTAGTCCACATATAATACGGTGTTTCTTTAAGGGACTTAGTTCCATCAGTACCTAGAACTTCAAACGTAGGTGGGTTCCATTTAGTCACTGTGGCTTGCCACACGCTTTCATCAATGGACCTCAAAAAGATCCTCATCCTAGCTTTCCAATAAGCATAATTGGAGTCATCAAATGGTGGTGGCTTAGTGATAGAAAGGCTATCAAAATTTGACATATTGAGATCTTGAGATTACTTAGCTAAGGAAATAAATCCAATGGAATGAGCTATTAGGCTCTGATACCACTTGAAAAGGGCGAGCTCTAAGTCATTGAGGTGGAGCTATTAGACTCTTTTTTGTGATAATACAAATTCCATCAATATTTCAAAAAATCCTGTTCAACATTCAAGGACTAAGCACATTGACATCTGACACCATTTTATTCGAGAGCTTGTTGAAGACAAAATCATTATACAGGATTATGTGTCTACAGAAAGACAACTTGCCGATATCCTTACAAAATCATTATACTAGTTATCTGGAATGTGAACAGTCTATGTCGTTCAACCCAACGTGCGCTCGTGCTAGTCGAGTTCGTCAAGTAATCCGATTGTCTGATGTATGTTCACCATGTATGGTCACTACTGTTAGAATCTAGGGTACCGAACTTACCAATGAAATCCTGTTAACCATGGTACCTTGATCCGCTAAGACTCATGAGCCAGAAATGGTGGTATGGGACACCGTGGTTGAACTGTCGACCTACGTTGGGGTGACGAGCCTCCCCATAGTGACCAGTGAGCAACCAAAATCGTGAGCTAATTATGGTGGTATGGGACACTGTATTCGTGCTGTTGGCCTACATTTATTAGTGACGAGCCCTCTGTAGTGACCTCGAGCATGCCTAGATACCGCATTGAGGTGACGAGCCTTAGTGTAGTAACGAAGGTATGATAGGCATGCATTGATTGGTGACGAGCCCTTTGCAACGACCTACAACCATATGATCGTATGAGATGTCTAGGACTGACGACCCTAGAATGGATCACTGTTTGGATGGTGATATGAGGAAGGTATCTTAGCTTCTCAATCCTGCTGTATGAAAAGGACTAATAACAACTTGGTAATCATGTTCATGCACCGCATTTGCATATGCTTTGTAGACGTGGCGCACTTTGAGGCGATGTCATGCGTAACGTAAGATGAAGATGTTGAGGGTGTACGCGTGATGGCACGCATCATTCTTCATACATTCTTGCATTAACAAGAGTACTTAGGACATGTTTAATTATTCTGCTTTATCATTACTGCTTGATTGAACTGATAACATGTTAATCTTTGCTTTATTGTTCCACTGAGTTGATCACTCATTCCCATGTTCTGGGGCGGTGTTAAACACCCACCAGACTCTGTCTTAGCTGCTGATGTTACAGATGTTGATGTGACTTCTGAGGCAGAGCGGGAGATTGATGATGATGAGGCTGCTTTCTCTTTTATGTAGTTTTCAGACGGGTTCTAGTGAGCCTTGTTCTGATGCGCGGGATGCTGGGATTTCTTTTGGGAATTAAATGATGTAATTTAATACTTGTAATTTTGATAGCAACACTTACATTACGACTTGGTATGTGTATGTATTTCAAGGATTCGCACATGTACACACATTTAGTTCTTTAAGTCTTTCGCTTGCTTTCTTCACTTATCCCTGAATTATATCTGCACTTTGGCTTAATCTATTCCATGTTTTATGCACTAATACAGTCAACATACATCCATCATTAAATATGTTGCATAAGTGATGTTTTGAAACTCGGGAGCTGAGTTATGCTCGACCCCCGAATTTCAGGGCGTTACAATCTTAAAGGCCAATCATTGAGCTGGGATCTCTTGAATCCATAAGAACTTGGAATCTCTCCATCTTTCAAATGATTAATATTCATTAGAATAGATTCCAACATAACCTTGACCCAACCCATCACCTTATATTGGAGCATCATCAATCTTGCAGATCAAGGAAGGTAGAGAATCTCTGTTATCAAGGGAGATCATCTTTATCAACATGCAAAACGGGGCTCATCTACTTATCTGTAAGTCATCAGAATCCAAAGACCATGTTCATCATTCCTTGTGTAGGATTGGATCACAGGTACACCTCACCCCTTACAAGCCCTCATAGGAGGCCTGCAATGGGAGAGTACATTTAGGTCGTAGTGTAGGACCTTTCCTCTTGTGTAGGGAATAAACTCAGATCATTTGTGTAGGTCCTTGGCTTGTGTGGCCTAAATTAGGGTCCTTGTGTGGATCCTTGGCGTGTATGGCCTAAATTAGGGTCTTTGTGTAAGTCCTTGACCTGTGTGTTCTAAACTAGGGTCCTTGTGTGTATCCTTGGCTTGAGTGGCCTAAAACCTAGGTTCCTTCTATGGATCCTTTATTATTGTGTAGGGCATAAAACTTAAGTTCCTTGTGTGGATCCTTTGTTCTTATGTAGGGTATAAAACCTAGGTGCTTTGTGTAGGACCTTTGCTCTTGTGTAGGGTATAAACGTTTGCCTTATGTAAGCATGTCTAGGTACCTTGTGTAGGTTCTAGAGTCGACCTTGTGTAGGTTATAAAGGTTAGAGGTGAACCTAATTTGAAACCTCCGTTAGTGAAATCCGGTACACTCAAGGGTTAAGTGCGTCCGCCAGGAGTGGAGTAGGTGTCACACCCTAAACTTGGAAACCGGGATCACAAAATTTTCAATCACCAAATCCGGCGCTGACAGCCTTCGTAGTATCCCATTCTTAGGTCCCAGCACCCATACGCCAGATTCTGATCATGGGATCCTACAAAGAGGATTTTGCAATATACATTTTTCTCGTAGTAAGCATAACCACGAGTTTACCCAAATCACAAAGGCAACATCATCATCATATATCCACTAATATAAACATTTGAATACAGTGCTGAAAGGGGAATACATATATCGAAAATCGAAGCTCCAAAAGATCTCTGCACGCTCTAAGCTCAACGCTGCTATGACCTGATGCCACCTGCACACATCTATCGTGCATAAGCTTATAGAAAGCTTAGAGGGTGGTGTAAGTGTGTGCGCAAGGTAAGTGCCAAGTATGCAATATCAGAGCAATGCGGAAACATGCTGGTAAGTCCATAAATATCATCAACCATATCTAGGCTATGCGATGCAGAACATAATAAGTCAATATCATGTACTGATGATGCAATGCAATATAGAAATCCTGACAAGTCCACGAATATCACCAGTCGTATCTAAGCCATACAAATGCAGAAACATAACAACCCAAAATGCCATATGCCGCGGATGTAATGCAATATGCGGTGCGAATGAAATGACTAAGCTAGAGTGTGAAGTCGAGATGATAGTACGTAGTGTCGCAAGCTATGAGGTCCATCACAAGGGACTTCTATCCAAACCTGTACCATACCTAAATTTGGATAGTCAGACTCAATGTGGTAGACTCCTGATCTCATGTTAGTCACGCGCCCCAAACGAAATTGTGGCCATTGTTAAGGTACACAACAATTAGTTGCGCACCACCAGCCAGAGTGGATAGTGAATGAATGAATGAGTAAAATGCTGAGTATGCAACTCCTGCTTATTAAGTCCACATATCAATACTGTACATCTCTGGGATCATCACTGGGGTCTAGTACACTCCACACTGACGTCGCCTCCCTAGCCGCACAGCCTAGCGAGTGTAAGAGACCTCATTATCCACATGCCAGCAGTATACCACTGCCTACCCGGCTCATCAATAGCGGACCCATTTGGGAGTTGGTCAAACTCAGCCAACCTTACAGCTCCCTCACTCGAGCGAATAAGGCCACACCCCCTTCCAACCGACCAAGACATAGTGGGAGACGCCGCCTACTGGTATTCGACACCCAAATGCTCAAGTATCCACTCAGTCTAGACATTGGAGTCTCCTCCGATTCTAGAACATTATAGGACTCTCATCCAAGGACATCCTATGTGCCGACAGTACTAGAACCAAATATTTTCATTGTCCCATCTGGCCATCCACGATATTCCTATGAAGGCTACAGCCCTGATATCACTACGGCATACAATAGTCATATCACAAAATGTGAGATGCATAAGTCACGCACTCTAATCATGCATCAATCCTACGCATATTGTGTGCTCTTGTGGGACAACTCCGCCTATCAAGGAGTCTCATGAACAACTTGTCCTGTGGCATATGTAATGGTCAACCACATCTCATAACAAACATGCAGATGATGCGTATGGGCATGTATCATGATGCTATGTTGTCACATACTCATAATCCATATCGATAACAGACATCGGTAATCAACATCGATAATTGGCATCGATGATTAGCATCAGCCTCGATAATCGGCACCGATAATCATCATCGATACTCGGCATCGACAATCGACCTCGACAATCAGCCTCGATAATTGGCATAATCGCCCTCAACAATCAGCATCGATGAGAATAGGCCTAATAAGGCCTAAGGGAAGGTCACAATGTGGACATTCAATCATCATTGCCCATCAATGTGGACATTCAACCAACATTTCTCCCAAGGAGTGGCCCTCATAGGGCCAAACACATAGTGGGGCCCATAACCCCATACAGAGACCTAATACACACCACAATGGGCCTCACTCAAGGGCCACATATAAATCACGTTGGGCCTCGTTAAAAGGGCCGCATATGCATCACATTGGGCCTCACTAAATGGGCCGAATATACATCATGTCGGGCCTCACACAAGGGCTACAAATACATCATATTGGGCCTCATCACTTGGGCCACAATTACATCACAATGGGCCTCCTCACATGGGCCGTATATACATCATATCGGGCCTTATCATATGGGCCTCAAACATATCATAATGGGTTGCATCTCATGGGCCTCATATATATCACAACGGGCCGCATCACATGGGCATATAGACCTAAAGGTGGGTCGCAACACATGCGCCACACCATAAATGGCAGTGGATCGAAAGATCATCTGGACCATACCACAAATAACAATGAAGATAATGATTTACACTTTTAAAATTTACGGGCCCACCATTACGTTTATTTTCCATCCAATTTGATCATAAGGTCACAAAAACCTGACTTAAGTGGGAAAAACAAATTCCATACTGATCCAAAACTTCTATGACCCCAAAAAGGGTTTCAATGGTGGACGTTCAATCCCCTCACTAATTTTTTTTATGGTGTGGTCCACCTGATAATTAGATCTGTCGCATTTTTAGTCTGAAACCTTAAGATGAACTCACAAGATGGATGGATGATTTGGATGTGTCACATACATCAAGGAAGGCTCGACAAGTGGGTGGTGTGGATGAAATACATACATCAACGGTGTGTACCACCGTCTTGCTGCTGGACGGTGGATACAACACATACAGTAGGTGGGTCCCATGCGTCAAGGACGGACGGAGTAGATAAAACACTTACATTACGGTGGAGGCCCACTAGGTGAACGGTCTGGATATCTACGTTAAGGTGCGGCCTACACAACACTGTCTAGCAACTGGATGGTACAGATACAAACATACATCATGGTGAGGTCCACACGTCCAGAGATTGGACAGTGTGGATATCTCACATACATCATGTGGGACCCACGTGTGTGGACAACACACACATCAGGTGGGGTGCATGGCCAAATGGCCTGGATGATCAGATACATCACGGTGGAGACCCACTGTCCCTACCATGGACGGCCTGGATATGAACATATACATCAAGGTGTGTCCCATCCCTACACATGCCACACGTGTGTGTGTGGGGGGGGGGGGGGGGGGCACGTCTCCAAATGGATGGACGATATGGAGATAACACATAACTCGTGTTTTGGCCCACCGTCTAGAGTTCTGGACGGTGTGGATAAGTGGCATGTGCATCGTGTAGTCCACATGTGGGACCAATGGACAGACAACATGGTTGATGCATATATATCAGAGGTGGCTCCACACGTGTGGCCCACCTCAGCTTAGAACAAAGCTGATATTTGTGCTTTCTTTCATCCGGGCTTGTCCGGACGGACGGACAATAATCCCGTCCACTAGACAGTCCAACAAGGTGGGCCCAACGCATGGACATCATGGACATGATACATACTTCATATGTGGGCCACACACACACACATCAGGTGGGCCACACCTCATCATCATCAACACTATATAAAAAGGTAAAGAGAGAGAGAGAGAAGGAAATAACGGAGATGGGAGGAGCTCCGCCACTATGAGTTCCTCCATGTATATACATTAAGATGGGTCCCATCACAAGTGGGCCCTCGATGAAAATCAATGGTTGGATATTTTAAATCACCCACCTATATCACTACTTCTTTAGCTCCTTGGACTCCTAAACTCCATGGCTTTCCCTTTGATGGAAGTTGATCAGTTTTGAAGGGTGAAGATGAGAAATCTAGGGGTAGGGAGTGGGCCACACTTGGCTCCTCTCATGGACATTTCATCTCCTTGAGAATTGCTTGAATGGAGTGAGAAAATGAGAGAGAGAGAGAGGTGATGTAAGAGTGAGTGATGGGTGATGGGTGAGTGTAAGAAAGGGATGGGTGGAGAGAGAGAGAGAGTTGACTTTGGGAATGGGAGAGGGATGGATTGATTGTACTTGTGATAGGATGTGTACTTGATTGATGATGGGATTGATTTAATGGGCTGTAGAGATTCTCTCGAAATTCGCAACACCCG
Organism: Magnolia sinica; assembly: GCF_029962835.1. Taxonomy (NCBI): domain Eukaryota; kingdom Viridiplantae; phylum Streptophyta; class Magnoliopsida; order Magnoliales; family Magnoliaceae; genus Magnolia; species Magnolia sinica. The sequence goes on along the minus strand of NC_080573.1, from coordinate 48,665,855 downwards.
ACGTTTCTTCAAAAAATACGTGGGCCCACAACGCCTGGCCTGAGTATCGCATCGGTGTGCGGGACGTGGCATTGGAACCATGGCGATGGCGCGGTCGTTAGGGTATAAGTTTCAAGTCAAGCTGACTCAGATCTTCAGGATGCGACTTAAGGTCACAGGCAAATGCCGATTACAAGTCGCGGGTTGCCGAAATTTGACTGGGAAGACTGTGAGATTATATGGAACGGTACGGTCTAGGATACGGGTCTTAAGTAGGCACATAGCCGAACCACTATAAACGACTATGTTTAGGATTGCTATTTGCGTATTCTTTTATTGAGTTTATCTTAAATGTTCATTTAAAGCATGATAACATGGATATCTAGAACTAAAAGGAATCACATCCCACACACTTTCACATAGTTCATCTATAATAGACTAATTGTTATATCTTGTTTAAATATTGAGTAGTCATATGATTGGATCCTCTACTTGGCTTGGAAGCCATTAGAGTTATAATGAGTATATCTTGATAATTGTACATTAAATCAAGATTAGATTAATAGGATTTTAAATTGGCTTAAAATTCTATAAAGTCCTATTCACCCCTTTTTAGGACACTTTGACATATTCCAACTTCTACAACTGGGTCTTTATCATAATTTTAAATACGACTGAACACCGTAAGATGAAGAGACAAGCAACATAAAAACTCTAGACCACCTAGAAATCATATCGTACGTGAACACCACAAGATGACTAGGAAATTGCTAAGTGAACAGCCGCTCCACCCGAAAATCACAATATGATAGAACACCGTAAGACAACTAGAAAACCAACATACAAAACTCTACTCCACCTGGAAATCATATCGTACGTGAACACTGTAAGATGGAGAGAGAATCACTAGCCACAAAAGGGCACCAATGTTCCATCAAGGCCACAAAGGGCAAATAAATGATCCAAGCCACATAGGGCAAATATGCAGTCCAAGCCATGTAAAGAAAAGTGTGATCTAAGCCATGTAAGGCAGATGTGCAATCCAAGTCACGTAAGTCAAATATGGACCGTAAGATGGTGAGTTCATGATAGGTTTCATTCATTACATCACTCAATCACAAACAACAAGCATATAGTTAATTAACAATGACCAACTAAAGAAGCATGTTATCATCAATAATCTATGCTTACTATAATTAAAGAGATATGTTCATTATCTAACATGGGAATCAGGTGTGCAACATATTAACATGTTCACATAATAAGTTAAGTAACTCAATCAAGTGACTTAGGAGATATTAAATGGGAAGGATTAAGGCATCATATATGATTAATGAATTTAAGTGGGAAGCTCAAAGGGTGAGTCCTCACCTTATGAATGAATCACATGTACTCGATCTAGTGTAGAGTCATGGTGAGATTAAAAGTGGAATTGGAGAGGACGAACTCTTATATTTAAATAAGGATATTAATGACAATAAATTTTAGTTAGAATAACGATGAAAGTTTTTGGAGAGACACATACCCAAATGATTTGGTTCTAACTCGTCTTAGCCAATTTCCAAAATCCAATTAAGTTGTTAGAAAGCTTCTAATTCACTCTTAAGAGTAAATCTCATCTTGCAAGCTCGATTCGTGCTTGACTCCGTTTTAAACTGAGTCAACTAAGAACTCTCCTTCCTTCTTCCTTCCTTTCTTTTATTCTTTCTTTTACTCCCTCACACTCACCTTTTGCTAGAATATCCAGCTAGACCTGGACCAAGCCCAAGTCCAACTCGACCAAGTTAGACTCGGTTTTGAACGAGTTGACTCGGCAGCAACCTAGGAGTCGACATCCCTCTTCCTTTTCTTTTTATTTATTTTTATTTTTTCCCTTTCTTTTCTCTTCCTCTCATTCTCACCTCTTCCTTACTCCCTCTCTCTTTCTCCTCACCTCACCTTTCTTGCTGGAACCCTAGCTAGACCAGGCTTAACTCGACCCAAACTCGGCAGCCACAACCTAGCAGCGAGTTGACTTGACTCCCAACTCGCTCGCTCTCTCTCTCTCTCTCTCTCTCTCTCTCTCTACCTCCTGTTGGGGCAACAAATCGGCTCGGGTCACTCCCACCCAATGTGTTAGCCACATGAGGAAGGCGTCAGCATCTCTCCTCCTTCCATCTTCTTCTTCTCTATTTTTTTATTGAAGTTCTAAGAACACATGGACTAGACGCAGAAAGTTAGCAGGTCCGTTACTCGGACAACAGCCCACACGACCGCACTTGCACACAACGAAATTGCAGCGCCGCACCTCTGTCTCTCCCTACTTTCTTGTTCTTCTCCTCCTAACTTTCTCCTTCTATCCCTACTTTTTTTTAGCAGAGGTTGGGCTCAACGTGAGACCTGGCCCGAACTTAGTTACTGAATCAACCCTGCTCAATGCGCTAATGGTGAGCGGGGCTCCACTCCTCTCTACTCTTTCTTCTCTTTTCTTTTTCTTTCCTGTGGACAAGGTCTTCCCTAAAGGAGCCTTTATAGGCCCTAGAAAATCTAAAAACATAGGCTACTAATCTTAGGATTAGTCACAGTTTTGCTATTCTAACCAAAACAAGGGTTCGGTCTGTCGCTAATTTATTCATGAACCTGGTTGCATGGGTGCAATCCTTGGTTACGGATGTAATCCTAACATTATAATCCACTAAATGGTCATCTTAGAACAACAAGTGGGCCACATTACAAGTGGGTGAGTTTTCCACATGAACAGAGAAGGTGACCCGAGCATTCATGGCAGAATGTGATCGAAAGGTTCATCTTTCGATCCATTCCTTTTGGATGGACCAGATTGGTCCCTAGAGACTTGTGGGGCCCACAAAATGGACGGCCATTAACATCTCTTAATCGTTTGGCTTCAATAGCGGTGGCAGGTGGAAAACTAGAGCAATGGTTGAGGAAGCCCTACTTTGAAGGGCTGAGATTTGTTGAAGTGGAGGGTTCAGATCGCATGAAGAGGTTTCACGTGGATCGCCAATGTGTAAAGGCAAGAAAAACAAAAACTTTCTATTTTTGAAAAGAGATTGGTTGCACTCAGCCTGCTTGCGCCCAAGATTGTGCATCTGTATGTGCGATACCATATGTGAAACTCTGGGTAGCTCGCCGGTGGGAGAAGAATTTTTTTTTAAAAGAAGGAAAAATACTTCCTCTTTTGTAGCTGACAGGTCAACCAGGTTTGACCGACACCTTCGGTCCAGTGCACAGTGAGTGTGCACTTCCTGTGCACATGCACCATGTGAAGTGGGGTCCACCATGAGGATTTCAACTAATCCACTCCGTTCATCTATTTTGTTAGCCCATATTAGGGCTCAGTCCAAAGAATGAGGCAGATCCATGGCTTAGGTGGGCCATACATGCCAAGTTCATGTTTGATTAGTAGTTTGCGCAGCCCATAGTAATGTTAAGTGAAATCTGGCCCGTCCATCAAATCCTATGGGTCCAAATATGACCCCTGACCAAAGATTAGGCTGATCCAAAAACTCAGGTGGACCATACTTTAAAATCTTAAACTTTAATCATGGGTTCTTGCTAATCTGATGGTCAAATCCTTTCAAATCTATTCGCCAACAAACCTAATGGTTTATAATCAGATCTAGGGTAGATTGACAGCCATTTACATAAATGGTCTTACACTTCGATTGCTCTCATGATTGTGAATCTCATCACCTTTATCGCTCTAGAACAGGTTATCCACGGTCCTAAGAGTCAATTAAAATGTCTAGGTGAAATCTAATGGTCACTTGGATGATCAGAATCCCAGACAGATGATGAGCGGTCCTAATCTAATGATCGACCTTATATCTAACCATTGATCCTCAATTTCTTGAGATCTGACAACACAGATGTTCTAGATTCATTTTTCACCAGTTTTAGATATCCCTGAGACTGTATAAGTGGAAGGCTAACCATATCTACCCATTCACCAGTCCAAGTGGTTATCTTGAATGATTTAACGGTTGGATCGCTATCAAATGTGACTAAACCCGACCCTAAAAGGTCCCGTGGATTGTTTAACTGAAATACGCTGGTTAGATTTATACGTAGATGTTCCAATGGTGTAATCTATTGGCTGACTTGCCCAATCAAATTACCTAGACTCCATGATCAGTGGTTCTATTGATTTAGGTCCTGAAACTAGTGATGTATGCTTCAATATATTGATTCACATTCTTCAGGTGGTCAGAGTTAAACTGGATCGTGTGGTTTAGGTGTGGTTTGGTTGTTGGTTGTTAAGAACACGATGAACAGTGGATCTTATGATATGTTGACATTGGATGGTTTAAATTTGTCCACCGAGGAGATTAAATCCCTAAAAGTAGGTCCATCTAGTGGTGTGATGGTCCATCTTGAAAGATGACGGATGGATGGCTTGATCTATCGGTGAAAATTGCCCCCAACTATCGATTCATGCTAGAGAGAAGGTGAGCATTCAGACAAATTGAGTTTGGGTTTATTCTAAGCTAGGTCCTCATGGTAACACCTGAGTACCGAAAAGTACGGGGTGTTACAAGGGTAGTTTAAGAAAGAGGAGAGTAGGTTGGTCTTTTAATATCAAGGATGGCCTCACCAAGGCTTTTCAAGTTGGGGATAGGAGAGTAGTGTGTGTGTTCCCTATCTAACTAGTGGTGAGGGTAATATAGATCCTTAATTTAAATAAATATCCTTAACTAGGCTTTTCAAGCTTTATGGGGAAAATGGTGTGTGGAAGTATCGATGTTTATAGAGAATGGGGCTTAGGTATTTTTTCTAGTGTGGATAGATTGTTATAAATGAGTGGGGTGAAGGGTTTATATGGGTGAGGGTGATGCCATTTTTGAAATTTGCATAAAGGTTAAAAGAAAATTGTTATATGGTTATTATGATTGAATCCTAAAAGCCCTTAAGACACATAATATCTTCTTATTAGTTGGTTGGAGTGGTAGGCTTGGAAATTTAAGTGAAGTTTGAAAGTAAAAGGATAAATTTATTTTTATTTAATAAATTTTTATATAAAGTTAAAAATAGCTTATATAAGGATGGGTATGATAAAAAAAATATATAAAAATGATGTAACAATCATGTTGTCATTAAAAAATAATAATCTATTTTTCACTTAGCAGGGGAGATCCTAAGAGTGATTTGGAACACCCAAATATATATGGTGCCAAGCCCCAAAGGATGGTGGACTTTAGACCCATCAGTCTTTGTAACTACATATAGAAGATCTTCTCATAGCTCATAGCTCTCAAGCTAGCTCCCATCCCTTTGAACTTGTTATTAGAAGAACAAGGGGCCTTTGTACATGATCAAAACATTAGAATATAAGTCTTTCCAATGAGATAATTAGCAAGATAAATCGCAAGGTAAATGGAGGAAATATAATTGTGAAGTTGAGTATGCAAAGGGTACATGAGAAGATAGAATAGAGCTTCATATCCCAAGTTTTAGAGAGATTTAATTTTTCTTCCCTTTGGATTAGCCTGCTTGGGAGATAATTAGGAAAGTTGTGGGTAAGAGGCAGAGTACTAAGATTCTTTAAGCCATTGTATGGGCTTCATTAAAGGGATCCATTTTCATTGGGGATCTTCATCCTAGCCACAAAAGCTCCCAACTGACTCATAAAGAATCTTGTTAGCAATGAATGACATATTACTTAGGACTTACCATATTCATGCCTTAAGATATCTCATTTATTATTCACTGATAACAGTATATTGTTCATGAATTGCAAAAGGGAATTTATAGAAAGATTGAAATCTTTTATGCAAGAGTGTGAGAAAGCATCTAGGCAGTGAATCAATGTGGTAAAGAGTTGCTTTCTTACATGATGTAGAATGGGTCATGGACACTTTCATGTCCAAGATGGATCAGAGAAGGGTTGATCAGAAGCAGAAGTCATCAAGACTGTCAGAACCTTAAAACAGGCATATCTCGCAAACCAAAGTGAGTTACTTGATGTACCATATATGATTTTGGGGTAGGATGAGCTACTTTAGCCAACCAACCTAGCATAGCTAGTTTACCCATGCAAAATTTGTAGGATTACATCATATTGACGGTCGAATTCCATATTTATTCCTGTTTTAACTATTTTTAGTAAGTTTTAGTTTTATTATAACTCTTCATTTGTTGGGCTTTAGGAGTTGTGTCAAACATGAAAAGTGTTTAGAAAAATTAGGAGAATAACGTGGTTAAGACACATAGGACACTTACTATAAATATAAAATTTACTATTTATAGTAAGTTGTGAATTTTAGGAGTTTTAGTTGTAGTTTGATTATGAAATTTCTCCCTTTACTTAATATCTATATTTAAAGGGTTGTGAACTCGTTTATTTCAATCATCAATCAAATTATGATTTTTATAGAATTTATTTCTATTTTTCTTGCTTTTTTCCTCATGGATTCGAGAAGTCTCTGTGAGGAGTCTAGAGAAGCTCCATGGATTCGGAGTAGTTATCCTCGAGGAAGACAGTGATCGACCTCATCACGTTCATCCATGTGTCAATTGGCATCAGAGCGAGGACTCCCCTCGGACCGATGGCAATCAACGAAGGTATGAACCAAAATCCTATAGACGGTGATCCAGGGATTTCTTATCTTTTGGAAAGAATAGAAGCTTTCCACTAGGAGAGTCAGTTGACCATGTAAGGGCTGTAGGAAACCCTCAACTGTATTATGGATGCGCTAATTTCACCCCAAGCTCAATGCGATGCTCAGCTGCTCATGGTCGTTATACAACACAACCCCAATTTTTGCAGAGCACAATTGGATGATGGTAAATGGCAGGCCACTTTGATCATGAGGAAGACATTATATATGCCAAAGGTAGAAATAAATTTACAATGAGACAGCATCCTTCGAACGAGGTGCATTGTAAGCCAAAAAGTTTGTAATGTGATTATCGATGTCTGGAGCAGTGAGAATCTCATGTCGAAATAATGGTGAAAAAGCTGCATTTGAAAATAGAAAAGCATCCATCTCTTTACACGATTTGATGGATCAAGGAGGTCAACAAAAAAGAGGTAACTGAACAATGCACTATCTTATTTTCAATTAGTAAAAATTACAAGGATCAAGTACTTTGTGACGTAGTCGACATGGAAGCTTGTCATATGTTACTTGGTCGACCATGGAAAAATAATATTGATGCTATTGCTATGCATAGAGGTCGGGATAACGTATTTGTATTTATTATAGATGGTAGAAAGATTGTCTTGTCCCCATGGGAATAGAGAACCAACCCAAGACTTCTAAAGTTAAGGAACAATCTCTCATACCCGAACATAATTTCGTTAAAGAATCTAAGGAGATGAGAGATGCAGATGCATTAGTTGAAAAGGAAAATTACATGGAGCATGTGAACATCCCAAAGGATTTGAAATCGGTGTTGCAAGAGTTCAAGGTTAATGTACTCAATGAACTTCCTAATAAATTTCCTCCCATACGAGATATACAAAACCATATTGATCTTGTCTCAAGGGAAAATCTACCTAATTGCCCACATTATTTAAAATAACGTGATATCTTGAAGGCAGAAGTGAAGGAGCTGATCGATACTAGTTAAGTCCAAGAAAGCATGAGTACATGTATCGTGTCAGCTAAAGAGCCTAATGCCAAGTACAAGAAAATGGCTAATAAACATTGGCATCAGAAGTTATCTCAAAATCATGAACCAAGTTCCCAGAGTAACTTGAGAACAAGTTTTTTTCTAAGTGAAGGGGTCTGATGTAGAACGTGATACCGATACATTCCTTTGAAAGGTCTTTGGTAGTTATTCATGACATTTGATTGCTCGTTCAATATTTCTTAAAAAGCAAGAATTGTTGGGCAATTCTCAGTTGTATATATGTTACAAGCACAAATACCACAAACAACTTCTTCAGCCTTGGGTTCTGCCTTCTTAAGTTCCATGGCCTCGACTTTTCTTGTGAGTTTGTCCACTCTTGCATTTATATCATCTTCCTCTTTTAAAACATAAATTCCTCCCCTTTCCTTTGATTGAGTTGGCTTAGAAGTGGTGGTTTTTGAGGAGGTATCCTATGATTGTGCATTTTCAACAAGTTTATCAAAATAATTCCATGCATCATTGGCTTTCTTGTTCATGAATTCCCCATTAGACATCATCTCCACAAATTGGCACATGGGTGAAGTCAATCCTTCATAGAAAAAGCTTGTTAGACTTCATGTTTCATAGATATGTTGTGGACTTGAATTTATGAGATCCTTAAATCGTTCCCAACATTGGAAAAAGGTCTCATCCTCTTTTTGCACAAAATTCATGATTGCTTTACTTAGGGCATTCGTTTTATGATATGGGAAGAACATTTTAAGGAACTCTCTTGTCATCTCAGCCCATGTGCCAATGGATCGTGGTCTTGAAGAGTGTAACCACGACTTAGCCTTTTCTTTCAAAGAGAAAGGAAACAATTTCAGTCTAACTGTGTCCTTGGACATGTTTGGGAAGTATAATGTAGATATTATCTCATCGAACTCTTTCATATGTAGGTATGAACTTTCAGATTCTGGTCCATGAAACTTAAGGAGGAGTTGAATTACCCTTCGTTTAATATCCACAGTTCTTGCATTCAATGAAAATATCATGTAGGAAAGTGTACTCACCCCCGCCAATTGTAAATAATCTCATAGAGTACGAGACAGGGGTGTATTATGCTACTCATTTTCATGTTGAACTTCCTCAACTGGAGGTTGAGGTTGATTTGCAGCCATCGCTTCTATTGACTCAGAGGGTCTCAAGTGGTGTCTAATCCTGTGATGGATAGGCAACCCTTTGACTAATCCTTCTTTACTCAAGAGACGTAGACCCACTTGGGCATGAAACACTCTCAACCTCAAATAACTAAACCAAACTAAACTTAAGAAGAAAGAAAACTAAAGTAAATAAGAAATCTAGAAAAGAAAGATAAAATTAGAAAGATGTTACTGGATTGGAGTTGCTATATTAAGATCCTACAAAATAAAAAACATTGTTAGTTTCTAGAAACAATTTCAGAAAAAAAAATTCCTAACTTAAAAGTGAAATGAAAAGGGTGAGCCCCAAGTCCTTGGGGGGAGGTAATAATTAAGGTCTAACATGCAATATTTAACCTTCAACAATAACAGAAATTTAAAACAACGTCAAATGCATAAGTATTGAGAGGTTGATACAAACGTTGTTCTAAGGACAACCTTACACCAAAAACTAATGGCTAATGGTAGGACAACCTGATTTCTAAAATGTTGGTAAGTATCAAAAACTCAAACTGATACAAAGGCAAAGGAAATGAATTAGGATATTACAACATTCACCACATGTACATGAAAATAAATACAATATTCAGCACATCACATACATCATCATCATCATCATCCAAACTCTGAGAATTATAGTGGTTCGGGTGTACACCAATTGTTCTTAAACAGCCACCTAACTCCACTCCCAATATCCACAACCCACAGGATATCGACTTTCACTAAGAAAGAAGGATTTTCAGGGTTCACCTTAAAACCTTTACAATTGTGTTTTCAATGAGCTATCAAAATTAAAAACCCCACACACTAAGATTTTCTGGCTATCTCAGTCAAAACCAAAATGAAAGATTTTCTGGCAATCTTACAAACCACAATGTAATAAATGAAATATACTTATCTAACGAATGATCTTCGATGTAGCGGGTAGAACTGCCTCTTTGTAAATGAAGATGTTCAATGTTCAATCTCACAGAAGAAGGGGTTCTAGGTCTAAATAAATTTTAAATTAATTCCAACCTTAGGCTACTTAGATTCAATTGCTTGGATCTCACAAAGGGTTAAATCAAAATCCCTTTTATATTAAGTAGAATGGAATCAAGAGATCAAGAAATTAAGAAACCAAAAAGCTATTAAAATGATTTATAAATACCTTAAAATAGCTTCACGATAGTGGGGACTAATCTCTCAGAGTGATGACTTGAATTGTCTTGGAATGAATGAATAGATCTAAGAAATGTCCTCAATTTATAGGCTGCAATTTGATTCATTCGACTGGTCTAAGGTTCGGCTCGACTGGTCCTAATAAAATCAAGTTTCAAATTTTCTGGCACGATCAGATAAAACAGACTCTCGACTAGTTGAGTGGACAGTTCGACTGGTCGAGCATAGTGCTCGACTAGTCAAGTGAATAAAAATTGCGTTGCTGGACTTTGAGCCGAGCCCTGCTCGGCTGGTCGAGCAAGTCTCCACGACCAGTTGAGTAGGGTACTTGATTGGTTGAAGACCAAACAACCTTATCCGATTTTTTAGTAAAATTCTGGGCTGGTCGAGAAAAATCCTGGAATGGTTGAGCCAGTGCCTGGACTAGTCGAACAATGATTAGGGCTAGTCGAAGCAAAGCCTAAAATAAGTAATATAACCCAAATTAAACATGCAATGTTAATGACCTAATTTGAGGTCATGTATACGTTAAATGTGAGTATTGAAATTAAAACATCAGACGCTTCGGTAGATAGGTCACTTTGAAGCACATGAAGCTTTACCTCGTACACTTGAACTTGTGTCTTGAACTTGTGTCTTGAGATAGTGACTTAAGACTTAAGCTTGAGCAAATGTACTTGAGCTTAAACTTGAGCTTTAAGCTTGAACTTGAGTTTGAACTCGAGTACTTCAACTTGTTCTCATAGTTGAACATGCACAATTGTGGCACACTTAATGTCGATGTAGATAACACGAAGCTCATCTTCGAATGAAGGTAAACTTTCCATACATCAAAACAAGTCAAACATTCTAAGTGTTTTCGGATAACAAAATTTGACAATCCAGGTCGCTAGATTTATAACATAGCACTTAAAAAAGCATAATAGAAAAATAAACCCTAATCTCAACCTAATTCTAATACCAATTAATTCCAGAAAAATATAGTCGTAGTCCCCAGCAACAACACCAAAAACTTGTTCACAACCCCAAGTGTAGGGTCGCGATGTAGTAATAATTCGGTGAGACCAAGGTTGAATCCACAAGGACAACACTTATATGTATTCTGAAAATAACTAGAACTGGAACTGGAACTAGAAGAAGATCTAAATATAAATCTAGAATAATTAAGCGAAATTGTGAATAAAGTATCAAATATCAAAGGGAAACTAAAGCGCCAAGGATCCACTTGTAGCTATCAAGATGCTACCTTGATTCAATAAACACAACTGGAATTGGAGTCATAACCTATCCAATTGGAAGATAAAATAATTGAAGCACAATCTGAACTTTGCATTGAATTAGTTCACAGATGAAGGAGTATTGTGATGATTGGAAGGGACTCCGTTTTCCTACCATGTCCTGGAGATGATGGTGAACAATAGGATTTACCAATTCTATAATCTCATAACAAAAAAGAAGATATTCAAGGCTATCACAACATCTATTGTAATTTGAGTCAAAATAAATCATAGAAAACTAAAAATATTCCTTAAAATAAAACTAGAAATCAATTTAGTTCAACATAAATAAGAATCAAAATAAAATAAACATCCTAACACGCTATAAGCTTCATCTCTTAGCCCTACATAAGAGATTAGCTAGTCATAGCTAAAAAGGCTGAGTTACAACTCCTAGGGGAGGGGGTGAATAAGACTATGCTAAATTAAAAAATAAATGTAGAATAAAAAGATAGATAGCACAATCAAATAATAAAGTAGCACAAGTAAATAGCAACCCCAAATACACTAGTCTTGAGAGGTTGATACAAACTGAGTTCCAAGGACAACCTAACACCAAAAACTAAAGGCTTATTGCAGGACAACCTTACTAGAACGTTTGTTTTCCTTTTTTTTTTTGAAAGATGCATTAGAAAAAAAATTTCCTTCACATAAACGAGAGACAAAAACAGCATAAAGTAAATTACACCATTCACCACAAGTGCATAAAGTAAATTACAACATTCTCACACATGAACAAATATTATCATCCTCCACAACTCCAGGAATTATAGTGGTTTATTTGTATGTACACCAACTATTAGCAAACAGCTACACAACTACTCCACTCCCAATATCCACACCCATGGGATATTGACTTTCACTATGAAAAAGTTTTTCCAAGGTTCACCTTAAAACCTTCAAAATTGTGTCTTTAGATGGGCTTACACAATTACAAAAACCCCACACTCTGAGATTTTCTGGATTGCCTCAGACAAAACTAAAAATGAGATTTTCCTGGCACAACCTTACAAACCACAAAAGATACACAAAGATTAAATGATACTTATCTGAAAATTCTCCTTCTGATGAAGCCCAGTAGAACCAATCCAATGTAGACGAAGATGTTTAATGTCCAGTCTCACAAATGAAAGGTTATAGGTCTAAATGATTTTTAGATTAATTCAGCCTGGGCTAGCTTGATTTGATTTCGATCTCAAAGAGGGTAAAAATCACAATTCCCTTCTTTAATGAAATTGAGTTGAATGGAGATCAAAAAATCAAATGCGAAAAGCTACTTAAGAGAATTTAAAATGACCACAATATAGCTTAAGAAATGTATAAACTTATCTCTCAGAGTGATGGTTTGATATAACTTGGAATTAATGAAAAACTCTGAAATTCATCCTCTATTTATAGGTGAAAATACTGTTCACTTGACTAGTCTAAGGGTCAGTTCGACTAGTCGAAGGACCAACCAAATTTTAAAATTTCTGGCATAATAAGATAAGGTCATTACTCAACTGGTCGAGTGGCTTGCTCGACTGGTTAAGCAATGTACTTGACTGGTCAAGTGGGACCAAAAAACCTTGTTGGGCTTTGAGTCGAGCCTACACGACTGGTCGAGCAGTCTCCACGACTGGTCGAGGGTCCAACAGAAAATTTTATAAATTCACAATAATTCTTGGACTAGTCGAGCCAGAGCTTGGAATAGTTGAACAAAGACTAGGACTAGTTGAGGAAATGACTTATAAACTTATGAAATGACCCACATAGCATATGCAATGAATATGACCTAACCTATGATCAATCTAGGGTCATCCATACCATGCTGTGAGTTTTAACATTTGAAACATCGTTCACTCTGCTAACTCATGCACTTGAAATACTTGAAGCTTGTCTTCAAATCTTAAACTTGAGCCTGAGTAAAGACTTGAGTTCTTGATATCGTTTAAGGTACTAATCTTGAAGATTAAACTCGAACTTGAGCCTTGAACTTGTACTTGTAGTTGAACTTCTTTAACTTGAATAGATAGAGAAGTTCGACAAAGACTTGGACAACTTTAAATTGCACAAAGTTGATCTATTCTTCTCATCAACACATGATACATATTCAAAATGATTTGGAACAACAAAATTTGACAACTTTGGGTGCTAGGTTTATAATATAGCATTTACAATCTCCCCCTTTGTCAAATTTATGACAAAACCAAATAAAGAATCATACACCAGTTACCAAATAAAGAATCATGCACCAAATGTGCAACAATTACTCTCCCCCTCAATCCAGCGAGGTGATATGCAGAACCTATATAAATCAAATACATGTCCAATCTGAAAAAAATACACCATATTCTAGAATCACACATTCCCAATCATCATAAAGTATTAAAAGCATTCCACATTTTCTCTCCCCTTTTTGTCACAATATGACAAAGGAAAGAAATACAAACTGATGATAGAATTAAATAGATATGAGAAGTATAAGCGTGAAGAGAGTAAATAGCATAAACGTGTACAACAAAATATAATCAGAAAGCTTAAAGTCATGTCAACATATCAAATAGAAATATATAAGTCCAAGCATTATCCAAGCATGAATAAAAGTTAAAAGTTAATACATGCCAAAAGAAAGAGTCTAATCAGAACCAGAAGAAAGAATATGGATAGAAGGATCAATTTGATGATTCTAATTCATCAAATAAATCATCAATGTTCACATCATCAAGAGTTAAAACATCTTCCTCTCCAGCTTCTTCAGCAGCTCCTACATCATCCCTATAAACTTGGCCAGGTAGCAACCTCAGATTCATTTTGTTAATGTTGAAATTGTTAAAGGGTAGATGGGAAATAGGAGCTTCACCAACAGGCATAACCACAAGACCATCAATAGCTAGCGTGGTCATCAGATATGCAAAAGGAATATCACTATGGCCAGGATGGAGATGAAACTGAATTATGATATAACAAATAAGAGACGGAAGACATATTTAAACACCAGAAATAATTGAGTGAAGTATGCGTGCCATGAAAGAAGTTCACTCAGTTTTGTTACCAAACCGAGGATATACATTAGAAATGAAAATATGATGAAGAATCCTGTATCTGGGTAACATATTTTTGGAACTGAACGCAATACCAGAATTCTATTCTACATTCATGTTACATAAAACTCTAGTTAGCGTATGTTTTTCAGATTCAAACGGTCTCGCAACTAACGTGGAGATAGGTATTCCTTCATCATTCATAGGAAAATCCATCAAACCATAGATTAAATGATGGTCTACATCAACTGGACCTTCCCTAGTTGTCACAGTAATGGTTAAGTTTTCAACAGAGAAGTCACTTATACATGCATACATGGCCTGTGCAATGGATCGGTATACTGGACTGCCCTAATTCAATATGTTAGCCCATCCTACAGCTTCAAGGAGGGGAACGATATTGAAAGGACTCAAATGATTAGAGTTAACAGTCCGCTCAACAATTACATTGCGGAGATGAATATCCCGCACGTACTCAAGGTCCTCTTTGAGTGGTCGAAGAGTACGTACCGTAATTGGTGTGAAACGGGAAGAAGAGGGACCACGAGAGGATCTCTTCTTATATCTACTCTCCATTACACAATGTACAAAACGAATACAAGAAAGGAATGGAGGGTTTCTCCCAAATAAGATTTTATGCTAGAAAGCCAAAGAAACCACAAGAAAACTTGAAATAAACCTCAAAATCAAGGAAATAGAAGTGCGGAGATCCTAAATCCAAAAGGAAAATGTAAAAGATGCACTAACCAAGTTGCAATCGAAGGTGGGTTTGACCGGTCGTGGAAGGGCTTGTTGGAGAAGATGAGAGAATGAGAAAGAAATTGCTTTTTCCACATTTAAAACCCCCAAACCCGAGCTACTTGACCAGTCGTGCCACGACTGGTTGAATGTGTACTTGACCGGTCATGCAACCATAAAAATTTTCATTTTCAACAACTTATGATTTTTAAAAATTCAAAAAAAAAACATGCAATAGAGTACAAGCAAACACAATTAATTTAGATCACATTACATATACCAATATCTAATTTCAAATTACCAAACCTGTTTATGTTAAGTGGTTTTGTGAAAATGTTGCAAGTTGATTTTCAGTTTGAATGTAATCTAATGAAATAATCTTATCTTCCACTAATTCACGAATATAATGATATCTAATGTCAATATGCTTAGTTCGTCAATGTTGGATTAGATTTTTAGAAATGTTGATTGCACTAGAATTATCGCAATATAGAACCATAGAATCTTGCATAAATTCGTAATCATTTAACATTCTCTTCATCTACACAAGCTGAGTGCATGCATTACCGGCTGCGATATACTCAACCTCAGCTATGGAAAGTGATACAGAACTTTGTTTCTTACTATGCCATGAAACTACACAGTTCCCGACATAAAAACATCCACCGCTGGTCGACTTGCGGTCATCAATATTACCAGCCCAATTAGTATCTGTATAACCAGCTAATTGAACATTAGTATCATGTGGATACCAAAGACTAAGATTGGCGAAACTTGCGACATATCTCAAAATACGCTTAACAAAAATCAGGTGGGATTCTTTAGGGTCAGATTGATACCTAGCACAAATACTTACGCTGAATGCAATATCAAGTTGGCTCGCAGTTAAATATAATAAACTACATATCATATTGTGATATAACTTAGGATCTACACTTTTACCTATTGAATCCTTAGAGAGCTTAAGCGTTGTACTCATAGGAGTATCAAAATTTTTACCGCTCTTGAATTCAAACATTTTCACCAAGTTTAGAGCATACTTGGTTTGAGAAATAAAGATCCCGTCTTCAAGCTGTTTCACTTACAGACCTAAAAAATAATTCAGATCTCCAACCATGCTCATTTCAAACTTGGACATCATCAAATCTGCAAACTCAACAGACATGTTAGAACAAGTAGATCCATAGATAATGTCATCAACATATATATGTACTATCAGTATGTGATCATTGTGTTTCTTTACAAACAATGTCTTATTAACACTTCCCATTACAAAGTTATGACTCAGTAGAAACTTAGTCAATTTCTCGTATCATACACTAGGAGCTTATTTTAATCCATAGAGTGCCTTTTTCAAGCGATAAACATGATCAGTATGTTTAAGGTCTTCAAAACCAGTAGGTTGTTCTACATATACTTCCTCATGCTGATCACCATTCAAGAAAGCACTCTTGACAATCATTTGATAGATTTTGAGATTTTTGTAACAAGCAATGGATATAAACAGTTTGATAGATTTAAGACGAGCTACTGCGGCAAAGGTTTCATCATATCGATGCCTTTTATCTAAGTGTACCCTTGTACAACTAGTCTACCCTTGTTTCTTATATTGTTACCTAATTCATCAGACTTATTTTAAAAAATCCATTTAGTTCCAATAATATGTTTGTCATTAGGCCTAGGAACTAAGTACCATACATCATTCCTTAAGAATTGATTAAGTTCATCTTGCATAGCCACTATCCAGTTTTCATCAACAAACACTTCTTTTACATTGGCCGGTTCAATCTGGGATGTGAAGCACACATAATTACAAATGTTTTCTAATTATCTACGAGTGCACACACTAGTGAGAGGGTTCCAAAGAATTTGACCAGTTGGATGGTCTTTAACTGATCGCAGTTCAGTGTCATTTTGACTAGATGAAGAGTCTGGTTTATCAAATAAAGAAACTTCATCATCTTCTGAACTTAAGACAGGTGTATTCAGGTGATCATCTATAACCACATTAATGGATTCCTGAATTACACCGATTCTCTTATTGAGAACACGATAAGCTTAACTATTTAGTGCATATCCTAGGAAAATACCCTCATCACTTTTAGTGTCAAATTTTTCCATATTTTTCCGATTACGTAAAATATAGCACTTGCTGCCAAAAACTTGAAAGTATTTGATTGAAGGCTTCTTATTGAACCATAGTTCATATGTAGTCTTATTATTTGACTTTCTAGTGTAAACATGGTTAATAATATAACAAGCTGTGTTCACTGCTTCAGCCCAAAGATTTTTAGGAAGCTTCATGTTATTTAACATCACATTAGCCATTTCTTGAAGCACACAATTTTTTCTTTCAAAAACCTCATTCTTTTGAGGTGTCTTAGGAGTGGAAAATTCATGTGATATATCGTGGTCACTATAGAACTTCTCAAAACTGCTATTGTCAAATTTACCACGATTACTATGGATTTTAGAGACATGTGATTCCTTCTCAGTTTGGATACGCTTGAGTACCCTTTTCACTTCATCGAGAGTTTCAGATTTCTCTCTTATAAAAACTACCCATGTATACTTGGTAAAATCATTTACTATTACCAGAATATATTTCTTATCACCTCAATTATCTGTTCTAGTAGGTCCAATAAGATCCTTGTGGAGGAGTTCAAGGGGTTTGGATGTGGCACTAGAATTCACTTTCTTATGAGCACTTCTAGTTTGTTTTCCAATCTGACATTCACCACAAATTTTATCTATTTTCTTTAACTTGGGTAGACCTCTTATTACTTCACTTTTGCTTAGTCTATAAAGATTGCGGTAGTGTACATGTCCTAGGCATTTGTGCCATAAATCATTCTCATTCGTCTGAACCATGTAACACGATAACTTAAACGAGCTTGAATCACTGACTATATAGCAGTTCTCAGATGTTCTGTGACCAGTTAATATCACAGAACCATTCTCATTAGAAATCTCACACCCTTGGTTGGTAAATTTGATGCTATGTTTATTGTCACAAATTTAAGAAATGTTTAGGGCCCTCTACGAATAAAACATTCTCAAATGGAGGAAGATTAAAGAGTTGAATCATACCTTGGCTAACAATTCTGTAATTGCTACCATCACTGAATGTGACTGAGCCATCAGTCATATCTTTGAGATTGGTGAACAAATCTTTGTCACCTATCATGTGTCTGGAACAACCACTAGCTAGGTATCTCTTTGATTGACTCGAAGCCTTGAAAGCGGTGTGGGCAACCAGACAAGCAACCTTAGGGACCCATTTCATTACTGTTTTGGGTGGAGCATAGTTGGTTTTTCTATGTTTATAGTTGTTATACATTCTACCATTTGAGTTAGATTTTAGAAGCTCCTTGAGTAAATCTATAATTTTTTCAACTAAGGGGTTATGATTCTGATTTTAATAATTGATATGGTTGCTTTTACATTTATAGCCTGAAAAGTTTTAGGATTTTTGAAACTATTTTAATTTAGACTTTTTCCTTTTGAGTTAGAAGACTCCCCTTTAACAAACTTAGGTGGAGTGTACTTGCTTTTAGGAGGTGTATTCTTCTCGTAGCCTAGACCAGAGCTATCGCCACATTTCCTTGATCCGGTTAGCAATCTTTCTAGTTTAGTATCACCCTATGCATACTTCCAAGTATCCTTCAAACTCAAGAGAGAAGAGACTTCTTGTTTTAGTTTTTCATTTTCTAATTTAAGATTTTCAACTTGGGATGTTTTGAAATCTAAATCCCACTTAACTTTTTCAAAACAATAAAAAAATATGATTTTTCTAAAACTAGATTATCAAAATCTTCTTTTAACTTTAAAAACTTTTCCTTTTGAAGTTTTAGTTTTACCGCTATCTTGCAACTTTCCCTGTATAGGGCATTATATGCATCTTGTAAATAATCATCATTTTCAAGGTCGCTTCTCAGATTTTCATCATTAGTTGAATTACAACTGCCTGAAGAAGTGACTTTGGCTAGAGTCATTAAGGCTTGACCTCATTAGTAGACTTGGATTCAGAATCATCTAACTTAGAAGAAGCTTCAGAGCAAGATGACTCATCCCATGTGACCAACATACCTTTCTTCTTAGGTTTGTCCCTCTTTGGACATTTGTTTACGAGATGCCCGTATTCATGGCAGTTGAAGCATTGACTATCTTTAATAGATTTCTAATTTTTAGATCTAGTCCTTTTCTTTTGCAGAAGGTTTTTGAAAATCTACCCTCTTTTCGCTTTTCAAAATTTTATAAAACTTCTTGGCTACTAGTGTCATATCATCTTCAGAATTTTCACAATTAGAATTACCAGCATTATCATGAGAAATATTTTTAGAAGACTTAAGGGCTATGGACTTACCTTGAGGAGCCTTAAAATTTAACTCGTAGGTCTATAAAGAACCAACAAGCTCTTCAACCTGCATATTATCCGTATCACGAAGTTCCTGAATGGTGGTGACCTTAGAATTGAACCTATCAGGCAATGATCACAATATCTTTGCATACGCTTCACTTTCTGGGATACTATCACCAAGACCCCACATAGAGTTGATAATGTCATTTAACTTAGTATAGAAGTCCATGAAAGTTTCACTTTCTTCCATACATATTTCCTCAAACTAAGTGATAAGGATTTGAAGTTTAGATTTCTTAACTATAGTTGTACCATCACGTGTCATTTCTAAAATGTCCCAGGCTTGCTTTGCAGTATCACAAGATATAATTCTTTTGAATTCATCCAGTGATAGTGCGCAAGTGATTGCAATTAAAGCCTTTACATTGGTATTACTCTCATTTTTCTAAAGAGTGGTCCATGAAAAATAAGGTGTAACTTTAACAGATTTAGTTCCATCAGTGCCTAGAACTTTAGATGTAGGTGGGTTCCATCTAGTTACTGTGGCTTGCCACACACTCTCATCTATAAACCTTAAAAAGATCCTCATTCTGGCTTTCTAATAGGCGTAATTAGAGCCATCAAAAGGTGGAGGCCTAGTAATTGAGAGGCTATCAAAATTTGACATCTTATAAGCTCAGATCAGTTAGCTTAGGAAATGAATCCAAATAATAAAATGGAACTATTAGGCTTTGATACCATTTGAAAAGGCTGAGTTAAAAGTCCTAAAGGGGGGGGGGGGGGGGGGTGAAAAAGACTATGCCAAATTTAAAAATAAATACAAAATACAAAGATAGATAGCACAATCAAATAATAAAGTAGCACAAATAAATAGCAACCTCAAATGCACTAGTCTTGAGAGGTTAATACAAACTGAGTTCTAAGGACAACCTAACACCAAAAACCAAAGGCTTATGGCAGTAGAACCTTACTAGAACGTTTGTAAGTATCAAAAACCCAAACCAATAAAGAGGTAAAGGAAATAAACTAAGTTATTACAACATTCACCACAAGTGCATAAAGTAAATTACAACATTCTCACACATAAACAAATACTATCATCCACCATAACTCCAAGAATTATAGTGGTTCATTTATGTGTACAACAACTGTTAGAAAACAGCCACACAACTACTCCACTCCCAATATCCACACCCACAGGATATTGGCTTTCACTATGAAAATGGTTTTCCAAGGTTCACCTTAAAACCTTCATAATTTTGTCTTTAGATGGGCTTACACAATTACAAAAACCCCACACTCTGGGATTTTCTGGATTACCTTAGACAAAACCAAAAATGAGATTTTCCTAGCATAACCTCACAAACCACAAATGATACACAAAAATTAAATGGTACTTATCTAAAAATTCTCATTCTAATGAAGCCCGGTAGAACCAATCTGATGTAGATGAAGATGTTCAATGTCCAGTCTCACAAATGAAAGGTTCTAGGTCTAAATGATTTTTAGATTAATTCAGCCTGGGTTAGCTTGATTTGATTTTGATCTCAAAGAGAGTAAAAATTACAATTCTCTTCTTTAATGAAATTGAGTTGAATGGAGATCACAAAATCAAATGCAAAAATTTATTTAAGAGAATTTAAAATGAACACAATATAGCTTAAGAAATGAAAAAAATTATCTCTCAGAGTGATGGTTTCATATAGCTTAGAATCAATGAAAAACTCTGAAATTTGTCCTCTGTTAATGGGTGAAAATACTGTTCACTCGACAGGTCTAAGGGTCGGTTTGCCTGGTCGAAGGACCAACTAAATTTTAAAATTTTTGGTGCAATAAGATAAGGTTGTTACTCGACTGGTCGAGTGGCCTGCTTAACTGTTCGAGTGGGACTAAAAAACCTTGCTGGACTTTGAGTTGATCCTGCACGACTGGTCGAGCACCGTTCACTCAACTGGTCAGCAGTCTCCATGACTGGTTGAGGGTCCAACAGAAAATTTTAAAAATTCATAACAAATCTTAAACTGGTAAAAAAACTCTTGGACTGGTCGAGCCAGAGCTTGGACTACTCGAACAAAGACTAGGACTAGTCGAGGAAATGACCTATAAAGTTATGAAATGACCCAGATAGCATATGCAATGAATATGACCTAACCTATGGTCAATTTAGGGTCATCCATACCTTATTTGTGAGTTTTAACAATTGAAACATCGTTTACTCTGCTAACTTAAACACTTGAAATACTTGAAGCTTGTCTTCAAATCTTGAACTTAAGCTTGAGTAAAGACTTGAGTTCTTGAGATTGTTTAAGTTACCGATCTTGAAAATTAAACCTGAACTTGAGCCTTGAACTTGTACTTGTACTTGAGCTTCTTCAACATGAATAAATAGAGAAGTTCAATGAAGACTTGGACAACTTTAAGGTGCACGAAGTTGATCTATTTGTCTCATCAACATATGATACATATTCTAAATGATTTGGCACAACAAAATTTGACAACTTTGGGTGCTAGATTTACAATATAACATTTTTTATAGCTAACTCAAATACATAATAGAAACAAAAAGAACTATTACAACCCATAAAGAACTTGAAGTGGAAGAACGTCGTTGGCACTCCACCTGGGCCTTTTCTCCATTTCCAAACCTTAAAAGATGCTTTGGAGCATCTTAGGGAGTTCTATTTATAGTTGTGAAACTCCAACTTTCACACCAAGTTGGAAAAATCTAGAAACCGCCTCAAATTTACGCACTCCAGTAAAATCTGTGTATGCCTTCAATGCCATCGAAACTTGTCTAAAACTGTGTAGCAAGTTTAACTTGAAAAATCTTGAAATTCACGATTGAATCGAACTATATTCGATTGTACCTTCGATGTCATTGAAGTGCCTTCGATGGAATCGAAGTTTATTCTGACACTTTTTTAGAACTATATTTGTTTGGCCCTAGAATTTTAGAATATCTTTTTTCAGGACAATTTTCAGGATTCCTTTTCTTCACTTCAAATCTTCGATTCTCTTCATTCCTCACTTGGTTCCCTTGGATCTTTGGCATGTGAATTCTTTAATCTTGGTCTCCTAAGATCCATCCCTTGCCTTGGTGATTCTTGAGCATCAAATTCATGCTTTTAATATTCTTTTTAATCCAAGCTCTTAGATTCACATAGCAATACAAACATGTATAAAATATACATATTAAGCATTATCATGTTCATAAAACCAAGATATAAAGAGGGGGAAATATGCAATATTTAACATCCAACACTTGTCTAATCATCCTGTGTAAATGCTAAGATGTTGAGCACAGTTTAGTTGTCAAATTTCATAAAGATAAAACAACTTGATAAAAGATCTTCAAGATCGATCTATGTTCAAGAAAAGATTAAGCTCAAGATTAAGAGAAGATCAAGCTCAAGACCAGTCTATACTCAAGAGAAGATCAAGCTCAAGATTGGCTAATGTTCAAGAAAAGATCAAGCTCAAGTTTAAGATGAAGTCTGAGACTAAGTTTAAGTCAATGAAGAAATAGATATTTAATATATCTCAGGTGGTATAAAACCCTACAAAGACCTTAGGACTAGGTGCTTTAAAAAATGTGTAATTTTGGGTTTTTATGCTTGTTTAGCCTAGAATTCAGCTAGCCTAACTTTTAGTTTGACCAGCCCAACTTCAAGCCTAGAGCAACAACTAACTTTTGTTGCAAATTCGGCTAGCCCGAGTTCTGGCTCGGCTAGCCTGAGCTTGAAATTCGGCTAACCCAAGAAAGTTCGGGTCAAATTCTAGCAACATCATCTTTTAGAATTCGGGGGAATTTGGCTACCTGAACTGTGCTATTTGGCTAACCGAAGTTAACCTCGGGGTAGCCGAATTTTGGATAAATCTTATCCTGCGTAATCCGAAATCCTTTGAACTAAATCTAGTTTGCTCGGGCTAGTTAAAGACTATCTCGGGCTAGCCGAAGGTCTAACTTCTTTTCATATAAATTGAGTTCTTCTCTCATTCTGAATCACACAAGTTAATTATCAAAATCCTTCTGCAAGAGAGAGAGAGAGAGAAGCTCAAGTTATGCCGGTTCATCTTTTAGATCAACTCCTCTTGGTGTACGGACCCTACGGTCATCGGAGGATGATCTGGAATATGTTCAGGACTTTCATACAAGGGACATAATCATAGAAGAATTTGTTAATTTAGACCACATTACTAGGTTTGGTCTTGTTCCTATTCTTTCCGATGTTAGATGGGAATGCATTTTGAATTAGGGTGGAATGGTTTACCGGTCCATAGTGCAGGGCATGTATACCTCCATATGTGATGTTTCACTTGAGAATTTAACATTCTCAATTAAATCTGTTGAAGAAACATTCACAATAACGCTGCACATTATTTCTGCATTGATGGATATAGTTGTTGCAGATGATGGTATACCAATCGCTACATTGTCAGAGAAGATGTCGAACTCTGAAAAATAAATCATCACTCGTAAATTATGTCACTTTAATGCTGAATGGCGATCGGGTAATGGCCTTCCCACAAACTAAATTCTCCTAAAATACTGCGTCTTACATCAGATTTTTATGTCTAACGTATATCCTTAAGCCAAGAATAAGACTGATGTTACTCCCTTCATGCTTAGAGTATTTCACTCCATTGTATCAGGTATTCATGTTTGCCTGCCTTCCTTAATCTGTTACATTATCATTCAGTTTTTCTTGCATCCTAAGCATAGTTCGATTCCCTTTGCTCATCTCATTACTTGCATTGCAGTTCACTACAATGTTCAAATTCCAACGTATGAGGCACCAGAATCCGAACTCCCATTTAACAACTCAAATCTGAATATGATGAACCTCACTCCTCTTCCTAGCCAAAATCAAGATGAAGAGGAAGTGCAGCCTGCTGCAGACACAACCATAGAGGATACTTTTAATGAGTTGGACAATTCAAATGATCCAGCTGATTCTGACTACCATCCCTCTCAGTTTGATGAGAGACTTTCTGCATTAGAGAAGAAAGTGGAGTCTTTGCATTCATCGCAGGCTTCATTGGCCCAAACCCAGAAGTCTACAATGAAATACATGAAAAAGTACTTCCATTGCATCAACTGTAGTTTGAAGCTAAATGATCCCTTAATGCCCGCTCCTTCTTCCTCTGGGTCAGATTAAGCTAGATTTTCTTTATTTTTCAAACTTATGTTGATTATGTAATTAAACCTTATTTTGTGTTTGTCTTGGTACTTTGGATGCTTTTGATAACACTTGTCGTTTTATTGACTATTTTATATGCTTACCTTTTTTATTTCATATGGTTGAATATTTCCTATGCTTACCCTTATTCTCTTACTACATGCCTCCTTCTACTCATCATATTTCTTCTATTCTTCCCATGTCATATTGTGACAAAAAGGGGGAGAGAGATGCTAGTAACATGCAATGCCATATAGTATGGGGCAGAGAAAATGAAAATATAGGAGAGAATGTATGTAATGAATACATGGATGCTATGTGTATGGAACATATGAAATGAATGCATGGATGTTATGTGTATAGAATGCTATATGTCTATTTCATAGGGGGAGTGCCAGTTGAGCATTATCAGTTGGTGAACTGAA
Source organism: Magnolia sinica (assembly GCF_029962835.1). NCBI lineage: Eukaryota > Viridiplantae > Streptophyta > Magnoliopsida > Magnoliales > Magnoliaceae > Magnolia > Magnolia sinica. Next base: position 48,640,956 of record NC_080573.1, on the reverse strand, counting down.
GAGTACAAGCTACAAATTAGACTTTCACATATCTAAAGTTTTGTATGATTGCATATTTGTAATACTAAGTGTTTTGTCAAAAAATTGACAAGGGGGGAGATTGTAAGTACTCGGATATTGAGCACACATATGTTGTCAAATTTCATAAGACAAAATCACTTCAAAGTAGATCCTCAAAGATCGGTCTATGTTCAAGAGAAGATCAAGCTCAACATCAATTTATGTTCACGAGAAGATTAAGCTCAAGATCGGTCAATGTTCAAGAAAATATCAAGCTCAAGATCGAACGCAAATTCAAGATGAAGTCAAGCCCAAATTCAAGATGAAGTTCAAGACAAAGTTCAAACCAAATTAAATCAGATATTTAATATATCTCAGGTGGTATAAACCCTAGAAAGACCTTAGGATTATGCACTTTCAAAATTGTTTAATAATGAGTTTTTTCACTTATTTTGACTGGAATTCGGCTAGCCTAAGCTTCCCCTACCAACCCAACATTAAGTCCGAAGCAAATTACAACTTTTGTTCTAAATTCGGCTAACTTGATTTTTGGTTTGGCTAGCCCGAGCTTGAAATTTGGCCATCCCGAGAAAGTATGGGTCACATTCCAACAACATTAATTTTTGGAATTCGGCCAGCTGAAGGGAAATTTTGGCTAGCCGAATTATGCTGTATGGCCAGCCGAAGTTGACCTCGGGCCAGCCGAATGTTGGATACTTCTTATCCTGCATAATCTGAAATCCTTTGAACAAAATCCATTGAACTTAGGCTAGTCGAAGTTTTAACTTCTTTGCTTATAAATTGAGTTCTTCTCTCATTCTGAATTACATAAAATAATTATCAGAATTCTTCTGTAAGAGAGATAGTGAGAAGCTCAAGTTATTAACATGTTATTGGTTGGTATTTACAATTTATTTAAATAGCTTTTTCAATTCCCTTTAGTCTTAGATCTTTTAAGTTTAATTTAAGGGAGTAAATTATACTCCTCTCTGAGATTTAAGAGAATTGAATTAAGTAGTTATTGGGTTAAAAAAATTAAAATCTATAGAACCTAGACCCTTTCTATCTGACTGAACACAGCACCATCCTACATTCATGAAAGAGGTCCTTCTGCTACATCTTTTATGGTGAAGATAAGTATATATTCTATAACTCTTTTTAGGTTTTTCTGAGATCTCCTGTGAAAATCTTAATTAAGGTTTTGTCTGAAAAAGCCTTGTAAAATATCATTTTGGGTTTTTATTGTGATAACCTGTGAAAATCACAAGGAATTGTATCAGGTTATTAAGGTGACTGTTCACAACCCCAAGTGTAGGGTCACGATGTAGTAATAATCTCGGTAAGACCGAGGTCGAATCTATAGAGACTATCTTGTGCATCTATTCTGAAAGTAATTAGAATTAAAACTAGGAGAAGATCTGAAAGGACGAGCTATAGATGTCTTAGAGGGGGTAAATAGGACAATGCCAAATAATTCGATACAATGTGGAATAATAAATCAATGTAATACAATTTTGTAAAATATTGAATCCTTGATACCCAATACTCCGTAGGACAACCTTACACCTGAAATATTTAGATAAGATGACCTTATTTCACAACGTCTTTGAAATCAAAGTATCAAACTAATTGCAAAGAGTAAAGAAAACACAATAACACAAATAATCAAATTCAATCACCATAATACAGAAAAGAGTTATAGTGGTTTTGTGCCTCAATGCAATCTACTCCATTCCCAAAATTACTACCCTCACAATTTTGGCTTTTCACTATTTTAAGGTTTTCCAGGTTCACCTTAACAACCTTATACAGTTATTGCATTTTTCACGGGCTATCACAATCAAACCTACTCTAATTTTACGAGGTCACCACAAACAAACCCGCTTTGTGATTTTATGGGCTCACTACAAACAAACCCTTTGAGATTTTCAGGCTATCACAGAAAAACCCAAAACTAAAGTAATTAAAACAAACCGTACTTATCTTCGATTTGGCGAGTTGAAGTTGTAGCTATAGCTTGAGCGCAGTGATCTTCTTCTTGGGATATTGATGAATCTGATGTATGAGTTCAACCCTAAAAGATGCAAAGGGATCTAATAGATTTTTAATATAATGAATGAAACCCTATTGTTATAGATTCTATTCTCATTCTTTTCAAAGTAGAGTTGTAATTGCGGTAATGACAACACTAATAGAAGTAGGAATAGGTCAAAGTGTCCTAGAGGGGAAGAGGGGGGGGGGGGGGTGAATAGGACTTTATAAAATTTTTATGATGATTTAAAATCCCATTATCATAATCCTGATTTAACAAGCAACATCAATATGACCCCTAATGTAACTCTAATGGCTCCCAAGCCAAATAGAGGATCCAATTATAAGACTATCTAGTATTTAAACAGTATGCAATCTTAGTCTATTATGAATGAATGATGCGACTGTGTGTTTGTGTGGGATGTGATTCTTATCAATTCTAAATAATCATGTTAGCAAGCTTTATGAGAACATTCAAAGTAAACACAAATAGTAAGGAGAAAATATCAATCCCAAACGCAGTCAATTATAGTGGTTCGGCTACGTGCCTACTCCACTTCCGGCGGATGCACTCAACCCTTGAGTGTATCGGATCTCACTAACGGAGACTTTAAATCAGGTTCACCTCTAACATTCACAACCTACACAAGGTCGACTCTAGGACTTACATAAGGAACCTATACATGTCTCCACTAGACACAAGTTTATACTTCACACAGGAGCAATGGTCAACACAAAACACCCAGCTTTTATGCTCTACACACGAGCAAAGGATTCACACAAGGAACCTAACCTTTTAGGCCACACAGGCCAAGGATCCACATAAGGAACCTAACTTTTTAGGCTAAATAGGCCAAGGATCCATACAAGGAACCTAACTTTTTAAGCCACACAACCCAAGGATCCACATAAGGAACTTAACTTTTAGGTCACATAGGCCAAGGACCTACACTAGGGACCTAAGTTTATGCTCTACAAGAGCAATGGTCAACACACAGTACCTATACGTACTCTCCCGTTGGAGGCCTCCTCTGAGGACTTGAAAGGGGTGAGAACCACCTGTGACCCAATCCTACACAAAGGAATGATCAGCAGGGTCTTTGGACTCTAATGACTTACAGATAAGTAGATGAACACCATTAAGCGCGTTGATAAAGATCTCCTCCTTTGATGACGAAGAATCTTCAGCTCCCTTGAACCACAACATTGATGATGCTCCAATGTATGGCGACGGGTTGGGTCAAGGTTATGTTGGTAATTACTATATTAAATGATAATCATTGAAGAGAAAAAGTAATTCCAAGGTCTTAGGCATTCAAGGGATCCCAGCTCAATGATTTTCCATTAAGGAGGTAGCTGGAAGATCCTTGAATGCGAAAGTTCATTCACCAATCCACTCTATTGAATGTTAATGATGAGGGTGGATTGAGGAATGAACTCCCATGAGAAAAAGGGCTTAGGGTAGATGATATGTAGTTACTCTCTCAAAGCACTCTCTCCTTTTTCTCAATGCAGCGACCAAGAACAGCTCTCCTTAAATAGATAAAAAGTTCCAACGGTAATAAAGATGTTAAATTCTGACTGAGTTAGATATCATCGGGCCTGCTTCGATATCATCGAACGTATACTTTCAATGCTACCGAAGCAAGGGTCGATGATACAAACTCCACTGAAGTATATCCCTGGAACTTTCTAATGAAGATCGATGCAATCGAGCTGACATCGATGTCATAGGAGTTTGGATTCCGATTTCATCGAACGTCTGCTTAATACATCGATCATTTCCATATGAATTTCAAAAGATCTTGCTGGACAATTTTTGATCCATTTCGATAACATCGATCATATGTTGATTCCATCGATATTTGAATTACGATCATATCGAGACATCATTGATTCCTTGGTCATTACCATATGGTTTACCTTGCAAGATTGTTAGAATAATTTTTTCCAGCTTCGATCGTATAAATATACGTTCGATATCATCGAGATTTGAAATCCGATGGCATCGAGTAGGGTTTCAAGTCCTCGATCATTTTAGGTAATTTTCCTTTAAGACTCGCTGGACAAAAACTTGATCGAATTCGATGATATCGAACTCATCTCGATATCATCAAAGTTTGACTTCAGATGATATCAACGATGGTTCGATTACTTGAACAATGTCAAGACATTTTCCAAAAGTTACTTGACAAAGCTCAAGGTAATTTGATATTATTAATCTTCATTCAATTTGATTGATATTTGAATGTTGATATTATCGAAATGTTTTTCAATTTATTGAACATATTGTCCAAAATACTTTGTGGTTGTTGGACATGGAATGGCCTAATTCGATGATATCGATTGGTTGTCGATATCATCGATCGTGAGTGTTAGATGCCATTGATGAGTACTCGATAGTATCGAATACAGTCTAAAAAACTTGGAAGATTTTCCTGTTCTGAAAGTCAGGTTAACAGACAAATTATCCTAGGTTGTTCTAATGTTTTTAAAGGCTTCATATACTTGAGTGTTTTAGGACATGGGATGTGAGGCTTAATTTACCTTTGACAAGCTCGAAGTGCACATCCAGTTGAGGCAACGACTTGAACGATCTTCTTTGAGGCCCACTTGACTCTTTGACTCAATCCTCACACTAATTGACAAACCAAGGCACTTTCAAGAGTATGGTTTCCTCTTATCAAAACGATTTAACCTAACGTTGAAAAGGAGAATAGAATAAGCTAATAATAAAATATGAATTACAACACAAATAGCTTAAAGTGGCTTGAGAGATCTTTCTTTACAACATGGTAAAAGTATATGAATTTCCGTGATTTAGAATGTAAGAGAAAGCCTTTATTTATAGCAAAGGATCTCTGTAGTTCAGTTGGCCTAAGATTCAGTTCGGTTGGCCTAACTCTAAAGATTATGTTCCAATCAGAATTTGAAAATCGTGGGATAAAATCTTTCAAACTTCGACTAGCCTAAGCCCAGGTTCGGCTGGCCGAACACCCAATTTGGTTGGCATAAGCTCAAGTTCGACTAGCGTACGTAGTCTGGATTTTGAAATTGTTCCATTGCTGGAAACTTGATTGAACTATCTTAGGCTGGTCGAAGTCAGGTTCAGCTGGCTGAGACTCATCTTGGGCTAACAAAACCTATTGTAAATTCTAATCTTATGAGATCTAATTTTTATCCGAATCTTGCATGGTTGGTCCAATTAGTTAGGCTGGCCTAACTGGACATCGAGCTGGCCTAAATATAGTGTATTTATCATAAAATGTGGTTCAAGATATGCATGAGTACAATACACCTAACCTAATGGTCTAACTAGGTTTATACCACCTGTAAATTGACTCATATGAAGTGATATGAACTTCGAAACATGAATGATCTTTCTTTGAGGTGTTAAAACTTCTTTTCAGGTACTTGATCGAGTTGATAGCTTGTCTTCATTCGAGCTTGCGATTATAACTGGACTATGGCATTTGACAAACTAATATGTGCTTTAATTATAAGCACTTACAATCTCCCCCTTTTGTCAAATTCATGACAAAACTCAAATAAAACTCAGCACAACATGTTACAACATCTTAAACAACACAAAATCTTTCGAGTCAGCACTAGTAATATTGTTACTCCTCTAAAGATCATGCATCTATATCACTCCTCTTAAGAACTCAGTCATATCTGCAAAAATATAGTTCATACAGTGCATGCAAATATGTGTGTGTTCATAAGCGTGAGAGAAATGATGATCTCATATCCATATCACAAAAATATAATATTTCTCCCCCTTTTTTGTCAGAACTTGACAAAGTAAGAAGCAATCAATGAAGCATAATGGATATAAGGAGCAAATAACATAAGGATTAAGTAACATAAAATAAGCATATCATAGTGTCATATCCATATGTATGTCAGCAAAAGTAAAAGTATATCAAGTTATTACAGACCAAGAGTTTAAGAAAATTAGTTAGAACTGGAGGAGGATGGTGCCGACATGTCAGGGTCATTAATCCGCAGACTCCTGTGAAAGCGATAAAAGTACTTTTTCATGTACTTGATCTGTTGTTTCTGAGAGACATGCAGTCATCCACTTTCTTCTCTAAATTATCCAACCTCTCTGAGAACTTTGAGGGCTAGAAATTAGAGTCATCAATATTATCAGTTTCTTCTAGATCAGTAAATATATCATTCATATTCACATCTTCTTCAGGAACACCTTCCTGATGTCCTTTCTTCTCAGGTCTTAACTCAAGTTGCATCATATTGATATTAGCATTACCGAATGGGAGCTGAGACTCCGGTGCTTCAGTAGCAGGGATTTGAACATTATAGCGTAATGCAATGCAAGTCATGAGATATGTAAAAGGAATAGAGCCATTACCAGGATGAAGATGATAATCGATAATCTGATAAGTAATCAAAGATGGAAGACATATGCAGATACTAGAAATGACAGAATGAAGAATACACATCATATAGGGAGTAAGGTCTGTTTTATTCCCACGACAGGGATACACATTCGAAGTGAAAATATGATGCAAGACACAGTATTTTGAAAGAATATTGAAGGTGGGGAGCGAGTTATGGTTACATCAGGTTACATTAAAACCGCATAACTCCCTAATGAGAGATTCTCTTTCCATTTGGTACATATCTTCAAAGATTAGTGGAATAGAGATTCTGTCTTCCACTATATGAATACCTAAGATTGATGATATGATGGAGGGATTAATAATAACCATGTCTTCTAAAAATTGAATGAAAAATGAAAATTCATTTAAAGACACAATATTAATAGATGCATACAATCCTTATCCCATCCTGCCGTGGACAAAAATTTTGCAAGGCCGAATTAGGCAATATGATTTGTATTAACGGTGTGCTCAATGACAATGTTACGGGTACAAAAATTCCACACATTTTTTGGATCATTTTCAGGTAAACGGATAGAGCATAACCCGATTAATGAATCGCGAGGAAGAACCAGTTTGAGGGCCTTGCACAGAATGCTTAGAACGAGATGTCATGATAGAAAATGACTAGATTTACAAAAGAAATATCAACAAATGGAATAAAAAGATCTAGATCAGATTTCTATAAAAAAAATGCAACAAAATAGAGTTCTAGAATCAAGAAAGATGATGAAATCTACAATAATGTATAACAAGGAACTTAAATCTAGAAGGAAACTAAAAAAATATTCACTTACAAGAACACTAGAGTGATGAGTTGGCCGAAGAAATCCATGGACTGACCAAAGAAAATGAGAATAGAACGAGGGTTTTGAACAAAAATACCCAATATAACCCATTTGCGCATGGTTCGACTAGCCCGTGCACATCCTCGGATGGCCGAACCAGGCGGTCAACTCAAGGTTGGGCAAAAATATTTAAAAAAAAATAAAAAATGACATAAATGTACATTTTCTATTAAAGCAATAACATAACACAACAAATTGCAATATATAATAATTAAAAAACACTGCATAAACGAATATCATTTTTTAAATTTAAAAATCTGACACTATCAAGAGGTTTTGTCAGAATATCTACAAGCTATTTTTCAATATTAATTTATTCAAGCATAACAGACTTGCTTTCAACTAATTCTCTAATATGGTGATATCGAATATCTATGTGCTTAGTGCGAGAATGTTGAATAGGATTTTTGGATATATTTATTGCACTAGTATTATCACAGTATAAATGTTTTGTTTCTTGATTAATACCATAGTCTACTAACATCCTTTTCATCTATATTAATTGCGTGTATGCATTCCATGCCGCAATATATTCAGCTTCAGCAGTGGACAAAGATACTAATTTTTGCTTCTTGCTCATCCAAGAGACAAGACAATTTTCAATGTAAAAACATCTACCACTTGTGTATTTTTTATCATCCACATTACCTGCCCAATCAACATCAGTATATCCAGCAATTTGTAAAAACGTATCATGAGGATACCATAAACTTAAATTAATAGTACTGACAATATATCTAATTATTCTTTTTACTGCAGCCAGATGAGATTCTTTAGGGTTAGATTAATATCTGGCACATATGCCTACACTAAAAGAGATATCAGGCCTGTTAGCTATTAAATATAAGAGACTACCAATCATACTATGGTAAAGATGAGGATTAATGCTTTTACCCATGTCATCTTTAGATAATTTGAGTGTTATAGTCATGTGAGTAGCAAAGTTTTTACCATTCTCAAGCCCAAATTTCTTAATTAAGTTTATCACATACTTGGTTTGAGATATGAAAATTCCATCTTCAAATTGTTTCACTTGAAGTCTAAGAAAATAGTTCAGTTCTCCCACCATACTCATCTCAAATTCTGATTTCATAGACTCTGCAAACTTATAAGAAAGGTTAGCATATGTTGATCCATAAATAATATCATCTACATATATTTGAGCAATCAACAGTTCTTCATTAATTCTTTTGATGAATAGAGTTTTATCAACACTAACCATTTTAAAATTTTGACTAAGAAGAAATTATGTTAATTTTTCATACCATGCTCTATGAGCTTGTTTTAATCCATACGGGGCCTTTTAAAGACGGTATACATTGCTGGGAAGTTTAGGATCTTCGAAACCTTTAGGTTGTTCTACATAAACTTCTTCATTTAGATCACCGTTTACGAAAGCACTTTTAACATCCATTTGATAAATTTTAAAGTTTTTATGACATGCAATGGAGATAAATAGTTTGATGGATTTGAGACGAGCGACTGGAGCAAAAGTTTCATCATAGTCGACTCCTTCAATTTGAGTGTACCCTTGTACAACTACTCTCGCTTTATTTCTTAAGATATTCTCAAATTCATCAGATTTATTTTTAAATATCCATTTAGTTCCAATAACATGTTTGTCAGATGGTCTAGGTGCTAGATACCAAACATCATTCCTGACAAATTGATTTAATTCATTGTGCATAACTAAAATCCAATTTTCATCAGCTAAAGCTCATTTACATTTGATGGTTCTATCTGGGAAGTGAAGCATACATGATTACAAATGTTTTCAACTTGTCTTCTAGTTTGAACACCAGTGTGAGGGTTACAAAGAATTTGATTAGTCGGATGGTCTTTGACTAGTCTATTCTCAGTTGTATTTGATTTTGATGAAGGTGCTGATTAATTGAATATAATAACCTCATCATCGTGATTATTAGCTGGAGTGATTGTTTGATCATCAATTAGAACATCTATGGATTCTTGTATTACTCCAGTCCTTTTATTTAGGACATGATAAGCTCTACTGTTCAGGGCATACCCTAAAAAAATACCTTCATCACTTTTTGCTTCACAATTTCTCAAATGTTCCCTATCTCGTAAAATGAAACATTTACTTCCGAAAGTACCAAAATATTTTACTGATGGTTTTTTGTTAGACTAGAGTTCATAAGCCATTTTATTTAAACCTGCTCTTACATATACTCGATTAATAATATAACAAGCAGTGTTGACAGCTTCAGCCCATAAATTTTTTGCTAATTTTTTACTATTAAGTATAATAGTCCACATTTCTTGTAGAACTCTATTTTTGCTTTCAGCTATACCATTTTATTGAGGAGTTTTAGGAGTAGAAAATTCATGTAATATTCCATGGTCATCACAAAACTTCTCAAAATTGTTGTTTTGAAACTTTCTTCCACGATCACTTCTTATCTTTTTCATTGGCATTTCTTTTTCTGTCTAGATGCGTTTAAATAACTTTTTAACTTCGTTAAAAGCATCCGACTTTTCTCTTAAGAAGGCTACCATGAATATCTTGTGTAGTCATCAACTATAATTAGAAAGTATTTTTTACCTCCTCTACTCTTTGTTCAGGTTGGTCCAATAAGGTCCATATGGAGTAATTTGAGGGGTCTAGATGTAGCTAAGGAGTTCACCTTTTTGTGACTACTCCTAATTTGTTTACCTATTTGACAAGCACCACATACTTTCTTTTCTAACATTTTCAACTTGGGTAAGCCTCGAAGATGATGTCTTTTGCTAAGTTTGTATAGATGTAACGCCCTGAAATTCGGGGGTCGAGCATAACTCAGCTCCTGAGTTTCAAAACATCACTTATGCAACATATGCAATGATGGATGAATGTTATCTGTATGAGTGCATAAAACATGGAATAGATTAAGCCAAACTGCAAACATAATTCAAGGATAAGTGAAAGTCGCAAGCGGAAGACTTAAAGAAATATATGTGTACATGTGCAAGTCCTTGTAATATGTATGCTCTGCCAGGTCATAATTACAAGTATTTGTCTTCAAAATACAAGTATCAAAATGAAATTATCTATTACAAAAGAAAACCCAAAATCCACGTAGATCAGGACACGGCTCATATGAACCCACCTGAGAACTACATAAAAGAAAACACATCCTCGTCATCCTCATACTCTTGCTCTACCTTAGGGGTCGCATCATCATCTGCATCTAAGACAGAGTCTGGTTGGTGTTGAAACACCATCCCAAAATGTGGGAGTGAGTGATCAACTCAATGGAACTATACAATAAAAGTTAACATGATATCAAATAAATCAAGCAGTAATGATAAGGCAATATAATCAAACACGTCCTAATTACTCTTGTTAATGCAAGGATGTAGGTAGAAATGATGCATGCCCTCGCCTGCACTCCTTCAGCGTCTTCATCTTACAGTACGCATGACAACCTCCCCCAATGCCAACGACGCCAACGCACATGCAATGTGGTGCATGAACATGATTACCAAGTTATTATTAGTCCTTTTCATACAGCAGGGTTAGGAAGCTAAGGTACCTTCCTCATATCAACTCCCATATAGTGATCCATTCTATGGTCGTCAGTCCTAGATGATCTCATACGATCATATGGTTTTAGGTCGCTGCAAAGGGCTCGTCACCAATCAATGCATGCCTATCATACCTTAGTTACTACCCTAAGGCTCGTCGCCTCTATGTAGTATCAAGGTATGCTCGAGGTTACTACAAAGGGCTCGTCTCCAATCAATGTAGGCCAACAGCACGAATATAGTGTCCCATACCACCATAATCGGCTCACGAGTCTGGTGTGCTCACTGGTCACTACGGGGAGGTTCGTCACCCTAGCGTAGGCCGACAGCTCGATCACGGTGTCCCATACCACCATGCCCGGCTCATGAGTCTTAGCGGATCTAGGTACAATGGTTAACGGGATTGCATTGGTAAGTTTGGTACCCTAGATTCAAACAGTAGTGTCTATACATGGTGTACATCCACTTGGACAATCGGGTTACTTGACGAATTTGACTAGCACGAGCGCACGTTGAGTTGAATGACATAGAGTGCGCAAACACTCCGTGTGGCCAAACCACTGCCGACAACCCTATTACGACTCGGGTTCGTCAAACACGTCCTACGTGGCGAAAACAACCTCAGCCATGAACTCAAGGTTTGTTACCGATTCCCTGGACTATTTCATAGTCCCAAACATCTTCAATCATAACAGATATTCATACTAATAAGTTAGAACAGTAATGGATCAACAATTCTAATCATACAGTATGTGAGCATTTGATGAATATCAACTTAACATGGATTTACACATAAGTAGTGCTTGAATTTAAACAATGTAAATTGCATGTAGGAAATCATACACACCAATAGGATAGTTGAGAATCGCTTCTCAACATCCGTAAACAGGATAATATATTACACACTTGATCATTCAGACATTTCTACAAACACTTAAACTGCATATTCCAACATACATGACGTATGTTGGTGATAACACACATATGGACAATTCCTTTTGCCAAGGAGTTGACACATGTTCGTATTTCATACGTATACGATACTTTCTACATATACATAGAATACACAAATCTCAATATAGCTCATATATATCAGGAACGTAAAATGAACATCGCATTTGGCATGTGAAATTACACCCACAACAATAATAAACCATTAACCGACATTGAAAGCCTTGAAAACCATAACCTATACGAATATAGTCTGCACCTTAAACCAGAAAAAATGCAACAGATTTGATTCAGACGATAAGTCTTCGTCAACAGCGACTAGAAAACCTAAGGCATGAAAAAAATGAACTACATCAACACTTAGACTATACTAAGCTCCAAAACAGACTAGGGCTTGATTGACTTACCCAAGAATGAACTTAGAATCGCCGGAATGACGATTCAGAAGTGATGGTTTAGAGACGCGGAGTAACAGGGAAGAATCTCAAGATGATTCACCAACTTCTCTCTCACTTTCTCTCTCTCCTTTAGCTAGGGTTAGAAAATTCGTATGGAATTGAGAGTGAGGGTTTTAAGGTCTTTATATAGGCCTAAAATTGATGAAAATAGCCCCAGGGCTAAGGTATACTTAAGTTATAACCAAATCGGGTCTATTTCGATCCAACGAAGTGCTTCTGGTGGTCCCTTTTCCACGTGCGGTCAGACTTAAGCTCATTGACCATGGATCTAGGTCAGGCTGAGTTTTTGTACCGATCGGATTTACAGATCAGCCGTGGCGGACCAATCTCAATTCAACGGTCACCGAAACTCGATCAGGTCCACAAGCACTATGACATGCCTGAGCCATCTTCCCTGATCCGAGGGTAAATTTGGGTCAGAATCCAATGGTCAGAGTGCTTAAAATCATCGCGTAAGCGACATGACTCAGATTTCATAAATTCATATTTAATTTCTCATCTTTCTCACACTCTTTACTCCGGACTCAAGCAAATCGTCTCAGGACATCATCTGGTCATGATTTTTGAGGTGATGGTCAAGCCCAACAAGGTGATCATAATTGTCTAAGATCATTGTTATCGGACTTTCGATGCGCGGTCTAGGTCTGATACAAAGCTTCCAAGTACTCCCGAGAGCATCTGAATTTAGCGTTGAATCCTAGATTTCAGGGTAACATAGCGCTAACGATTCTACAGGTTTTGAGTCTTGCAGATCAAAATTAAAGTGATTGGTGCTAATTTCACAAGCAATTGAGTTTAGTGCTAATTAACCCACATTTAACTTCTAAGGAATTTGAGGTAGTACTCGTGTCTTTGCACGAAATTTTCTGGGTCATTACAATAGATCTCTAAAGTTCACATCTCTAAGACGTTGATGCCATAATTCAGTTTCGTTTGTTTTGACCATATAGCAAGAGTGACTTGTGGAACATGATTCATCAATGATATAACAATTTTCAGAGGTTCTTCAACCATTTAATATTATATGACCTTGATTATTAAGTATTTCACATCCGTGATTAGAAAATTGAACACTATGATTATTATCACAAATTTGAGATATGCTCAGCAGATTGTGTTTCAAACCTTCGACATATAAAACATCTTTAAAAACATGAAGATTGGGAAGTTTTATATTACCTATTCCATTGATTTTACAATTGCTACCATCTCCAAATGTTACTAAGCCTCCATCACTGTGATTGATGTTTGAAAGTATCACCTTATCATATGTCATATGTTTAGAGCATCCACTATCCAGGTATCATCTTGAATGGCTACTAGCTTTAAAAGCTATATGGATGAAAAGATACTTATTTTTTGAAACCCATTTCAATATGGTTTTAGGTTTAGGAGGATCTCTTATCATATGATTTGTTTGAGAGTAAGATTTATCTTTATTCTTGTTTACCTTGTTAGTTCTAAAGTTAGATTTTAAAAGCTCCTTAAGTAAGTCCACTATCTTATCTACAAGAGACGGATTATATTTTTTTCTTTGATAATTGGACTTAATTTTTGGATAAAAAGATTTTTGATAAGGTTTTTTAAAAAAAAAAAAAAAAAAAAAATCTTTTTAGTGGTTTCTTCTTTTGATTTTGAAGATTCACCTTTAACAAATATACGAGTAGTATTTTTAGATTTTTCTAAATGACTCTTAATATAACCTAAGCTAGATTTGTTAATACTTCGACGAGACGCAAATAATAGCTTTTCAAGTCTCGGGTCACCATGGGTATATATCCAGGTTTCTTTAGAATTTTTTAGGGAAGTAATTTCTAATTGTAGATTCTTATTTTCAGTTTTGAGATCATCAATTTCAGATTTTTTTATATTGAGCTCAAATTTGGTTTTCTTAAAACAATCTGAAAAATGTGATTTCTTAAAAATAGATTTTTTAAGTTCTAATTTTAAATATGCACTTTTATTCTTTTGAATTTTTAATTTTGTTGCAATCTTACAACTTTCTTTGTAGAAGGCATCATAGGCTACTTGAAGGTCTTCTTCATTTTCAACATCACTTCCTGTCATTTCATAATTAGATGTTTCATCTTCATTTGAGGAAGTAAGTCTAGATAGGGTCATAAATGTCTTATGATCATTTTTAGTTTCATGATCTGATTCATTAGTTTCTGAATCGGATTTAGACTCAGACGATTCATCCCATGTGGCAATTATGCCTCTTCTTTTAGATTTATCCTTCTTAGGACATTTCGCAGCTAGATGCCCATATTCAGAACAATTGAAACATTGAGAGTCTTTAGACTTAGATTTTCAATTTCCTTTTCTTTTATCAATCGATTTTTGAAAATCAGATTTATTTTTATTTTTAAAAATTCTATAAAACTTTTTAGCAAGCATAGCCATGTCATCCTCATTTTCATCATTATCTAAATATTTTGTTTTGGATTTTGAGGATTTTAGGGATATGGATTTACTTTTGAAAATTTTGAAATTCAACTCATAGGTTTGTAGAGATCCCACTAATTCCTCTACCTTCATTGTATTAGTGTCCCTCAATTCTTATATAGCAGTGACTTTAGAATTGAACCGGTCGAGAAGCGATCGTAGGATTTCTGTACACACTTTGCTTTCAGGGACTTTTTCTCTAAGACCCCACATGGAATTAACAATGTCATTTAGTTTGGTGAAGAAATCAATGAATGATTCATTTTCTTCCATATGGATTTCTTCAGACCTTATTGTAAGGATTTGAATCTTAGATTTCTTAACAATGTTAGTTCCTTCATGTGTCATTTCAAGTATATCCCAAGCTTGTTTTGTTGTATCACATTACATGATTCTATTAAACTCGTCTGGTGATAGAGCACAAGTGATAGCATTAAGTGCTTTTGCAATGACACTACTTTCACTTTTCTGACATGGAGTCCATACATTATAAACTTGAACTTTCATGGACTTGGTTCCTCTTCACTCACTACTTCCAACATTGGAGGGAGATGTAAATGCTATCTTGTAAATCTAGCACCCGGAGTTGTCAAATTTTATTGTGCCAAACTACTTAGAATCTGTATCTTATTTTGATGAGATGGATAGATCAACTTCATGCAGTGTGAGTCATCTTCATCATCGTTAAACTTTTCTACGTATTCAAGTTGAAGAACGTTGTCGAAGTTCAGGGATTACAAGTTTAAGTGTAAGAACAAAAGTTCAAGGCTTAAGTTCAAGTTGAAAGCTCATTATTACTACTCTAAATAATCAAGAACTCAAGCCCTATCTCAAGCTCGAGTTTAAGATTTAGAACATAAGCTTCATATATTTCAAGTAAATGAGTTACCGAAGCGATCGATGTTTCGATGGTTCACACTCACAAACAAAGGTATGGATGACCCTAGATTGACCATAGGTTAGGTCATATTCATTACATATTTTATTTGGGTCATTACATAAGTTTATAGGTCATTTCCTCGACTAGTCCTAATCTTTCTTTGACTAGTCCAAGCTCTGGCTTGACCAGTACAAGATTTGTTGTGAATTTTTAGAATTTTCTGTTGGACCGTTGACCAGTTGTGGAGACTACTCGACCAGTCGAGTGAACAGTGCTCGACCAGTCGTGCAGTGCTCAACTCAAAGTCCAGCAAGGTTTTTTGGTCCCACTTGACCAGTCGAGTAGGCCACTCGACCAGTCGAGTAACGATCTTATCTTATCATGCTAGAAATTTTAAAATGTGGTTGGTCCTTCAACCAGTCGAACTAATCCTTAGACCAGTCGAGTGAACAGTATTTTCACCTATAAATAGAGGATGAATCTCAGAGTTTTTCATTCATTCCAAGCATAATCAATCCATCACTCCGAGAGATAAGTTCCTGCATTTCTTAAGCTATATTGTGTTCATTTAAGATTCTCTTAAATAGCTTTTTGTATTTGATTTTGTGATCTCCATTCAACTCTATTTCATTAAAGAAGGGAATTGTGATTTTACCCTCTTTGAGATCAAAATCAAATCAAGCTAGCCCAAGTTAATTTAAGCTAAAAATTATTTAGACCTAGGACCCTTTCATTTTTGAGACTGGACATTGAACATCTTTGTATACATCGGATTGGTTCTACCGGGCTTCATCAGAAGGAGAATCTTCGAATAAGTACAATTTAATTTTGTGTATATTTTGTGGTTTGTGAGATTTAGTAAGGAAAATCTCATTTTTGGGATTGTCCGAGATAAGCCAGAAAATCTCAGAGTGTGGGGTTTTTGTAATTGTGTAAGCCCATTTAAAAACACAATTGTGAAGGTTTTAAGGTGAACCTTTGAAAACCTTATTTGATAGTGAAAGCCAATATCCTATGGGAGAGGATAGAGGATATTGGGAGTGAAGTAGTTGTGTGGTTGTTTTTCAAACAGTTGGTATACACACACGAACCACTATAATTCTTAGTGTTTGGTGGATGCTTATGGTGATGTATGTGTGCTGCTGAATATTGTAATTTCCTTTTATGCACTTGTGGTGAATGTTATAAAAATTTAGATTATTTCCTTTCCCTCCTTCTAAGTTTGAATTTTTGATACTTACAAACATTCTAGAAATCAGGTTGTCCTACCATAAACCTTGGTTTTTGGTGCAAGGTTGTTCTTAGAACTCAGTTTGTATCAACCTCTCAATACTTTTACATTTGAGGTTGCTTATAGTTATGTTATCTATCTTTGTTTATCTTAGTAATTCTGCATTTATTTTTTATTTTGGCATAGTCCTATTCACCCCCCCTTTAGGACTTTAAGCTCGGCCCTTTCAGGACCCATTGGGTCATGGTAGCTTGCTACATACTTTCATCAATAGATTTAAGAAAGATCCTCATTCTACCTTTCCAGTAAGAATAGTATGAATCATCAAACGGCGGTGGCCTGGAAATGGATAGACTATCGAAAATTGACTTCCAATAGCTCTAGATCCATCTCCAGGAAATTAATCCAAATAAGAGCAACCTCGTTCTAATACCACTTGAAAGGACGAGCTATAGATGTCCTAGAGGGAGAGGGGGGTTGAATAGGACAATGCCAAATATTTCGATACAATGCGGAATAATAAATCAATGTAATACAATTTTGTAAAATATTGAATCCTTGATACCACATAGTTCATAGGACAACCTTACACCTAAAAGATTTAGGTAGGACAACTTTATTTCAGGACGTCTTTGAAATCAAAGTATCAAACTAATTGTAAAGAGTAAGGAAAGCACAATAACACAAATAATCAAATTCAATCACCACAATACACAAAAGAGTTATAGTTGTTCGATGCCTCAATGTAACCTACTCCACTCCCAAAATTACTACCATCGTAATTTTGGCTTTTTACTATTTCAAGGTTTTCCAGGTTCACCTTAACAACCTTATACAGTTATTGCGATTTTCACGGGCTATCACAATCAAACCCACTTTATGATTTTATGGGGTCACCACAAACAAACCCGCTTTGTGATTTTATGGGCTCACCACAAACAAACCCTCTAAGATTTCTGGGCTATCTTAGAAAAACCTAAAATCGAAGTAATTAAAACAAACAATACTTATCTTCGATTTGGTGGGTCGAAGTCATAGTTATAGCTTGAGTACAATGATCTTCTTCTTGGGATATTGATGAAGCTGATGTATGAGTTCAACATAAAAAGATGCAAAGGGATCTAATAGATTTTCAACGTAATGAATGAAACTCTATTGTTACATATTCGATTCTCCTTCTTTTCAAAGTAATGTATGGATTACTCTTATCAAAATGATTTAATCTAACTTTGAAAAGGAGAATAGAATAAGTTAATAATAAAATATGAATTACAACACAAATAGCTTAAAGAGGCTGGAGAGATCATTCTTTACAACATAGTAAAAGTATATGAATTTTCATAATTTAAAATGTAAGAGAAAGCCTTTATTTATAGCCAAGGATCTGTGTAGTTCGGTTGGCCTAAGATTTAGTTCGGCTGGCCTAACTCTAAAGCTTACGTTCCAATTAGAATCTGAAAATCATGGGATAAAATCTTTCAGACTTCAGCTAGCCTAAGCCTAGGTTCGGCTGGTCGAACACCCAATTTGGTTGGCCTAAGCTCAAGTTCGGCTGGCCTATGTAGTCAGGATTTTGAAATTGTTCTATTGTTAGAAACTTGACCGAACTATCTTGGGCTAGCCGAAGTCAAGTTCAACTGGCCGAACCTACCACAAATTTTGATCTTATGGAATTTGATTTTTATCCAAATGTTGCATGGTTGGTCCAAGTAGTTAGGCTAGCCAAACCGGACGCGTCGAGCTGGCCTAACTAGAGTGTATTTAACACAAAATGTGGTTCAAGATATGCATGAGTAAAATACACCTAACCTATGGCCCAACTAGGTTTATACCACATGTAGATTGACTCATACGAGGTGATCTGAACTTAGAAACATGAATGATCTTGCTTTGAGGTGTTGAATCTTCTTTCCAGGTACTTGATCACGTTGATAGCTTGTCTTCACTTAAACTTACGATCGTAACCGGACTACGAAATTTGACAAACTAATATGTGCTTTAATTATAAGCACTTACAAGATCTAAACTAAATCAGGAAAGTAGGGAGTAATTGTTAGATGATGA
This sequence comes from Magnolia sinica, assembly GCF_029962835.1. NCBI lineage: Eukaryota > Viridiplantae > Streptophyta > Magnoliopsida > Magnoliales > Magnoliaceae > Magnolia > Magnolia sinica. The sequence goes on along the minus strand of NC_080573.1, from coordinate 48,622,117 downwards.
ATTTAGAAACTTTAAAATTTAAAGCTGGGAACTAGGGTTTCTAGGGATCCACTTGCAACTATTTGGATGTTTCCTTATTTGATTCAAGACACTCAATTAGAATTGGAATCCTATCATATCCAATTGGAAGATATTCAATAAGATCAGATATGAACTTCCATTGAAGTAATTTTCAACAGATGAAAGTCATGAGGATTGGAAGTGATTCCATCACCTAACCATGCCCAGGAGACAATGGTAGACAACAGGATATAACAATCCAATAACCAACATAGGAGAATTGTGAAGAATAAAAGGGATTCCATCACTCAGCCATGCCCAAGGGTCGATGCAGAACAATAGAATTTCCTATTTTCACAAACTCCAAACAAAAAAGGAAGATACTTCAAGCTATCACATATCTATTATAATTTAAGTCACAACAAACCATTAAAAACTAAAAGTATTCCTTAAATATGAAACTAGAATCAAAGGAGTTTAACAATAACAAGAATCAAACGAGAAAACATCCCAACCATCCACAAGCTTCACCCCTTAGCCCTAGCTAAAAGATCTAGCCAACCATAAACATGATTGGATTAAAAGCCCTAGAAGAAAGCATTAAAAACTATGAAGAAGGGAAGAAGAACTCTTGGGAAGTGGCTCCGCCCTTTTTCTCTACTTCTCCAAACCCTAAATATCTTAAAAAGTGCCTAGGAAACCCCTATTTATAAGCCAAGTTCCGTAGATCCACAAAATCGGATCAAATTTACGCACCATGTGTAACTCCACGTAACGCCTTCGATGTCATCGAACACCCTTCGATGACATTGAAGGGGTTTGAATTCGGAAGTCACACCTTTTCTATGTTTCGCACTACATAAGTCTCTGTGTTATCGAACTATCCTACGATGTCATCGAGCAAATCTTCAATCCATCAAATAGGTCTTTGAGTCATCGAGAATGTGTCCAAAAGAGTCTAGTGAGTTGCTTTAATTTCTGCAATAAATTCGATGCCATCGAGCAGTCTTCGATGTCATCGAGAACCTTCCTTCAAGTCATCGAACATGTCTTCGATTGATCAAGAAAAGTGCCCAATATGTCTAACAACCAACTTGATTTTCCCTCATAAATTCAAAGTCATCGAACGGTTTTCGATGGCATAGTCTATGTGATTTTTGCGCTTGTTCTTTTGACGTCCTTCCTTCTCCACTTGGTTTTCTTGGATCTTCGAGTCTTGAAATCTTCAATCTTGGTCTCCAAAAATCCGTTCTTTTCTTTAGTAATTCTTGAGCACTAAATTCATGCTTTTAGCATTCTTTTCAATCCAAGCTCTTAAATTCACCTTGCAACACAAGCACATGTAAAATATACCATTAAGCCATATTATGTTTGTAAAACTAAGAAATAAATGAGGGATAATATGTAATATTTGATCCTCAAAAGTGAAGCTATGAAAACTTTTTATAGTGAAAGCTAAAATTACGATGAAAGTAATTTTGGGAGTGGAGTAGGTGTGGCTATTTTTAAACACTAAACCACTATAATTCTTTGTGCCATGTGGTTAATGCCTTATTTTTAATTTTGGTGGATTGAATACATTTAATTTTTGTTATGTGGTGAATGTTATAATTTACTCTTTCTAGTTTGAAGTTTTGATTTTAAAAATATTCATGAAATAAGGTTGTTCGACTTAAAACTTTAGGTAAAGGTTGTCCTACGAATTATTTAGAATCATGGTTTCAATACTTAAGCAAATGAGATCTTTATGTTATTTACATATTCGACACTTATTTTGATTATTTGACATTGTCCTATTCACCCCCCCCCCCTCTGGCACATCGTAAGTGCTCCTTTTCATTTTATCATGAACGTAATGCACTATGGGTTGTGACCCTCTCAGTCGATGTATAATTCCATGGATTTTAGATAGTGATGCACAAATCGATGTAAGTAATCTATACTATGTATTAAAGCACTTTCAGGATTGCATGTCGTAAATAGTCGCTACATGAACAAATTGTATCATGTAAATCATTAGATTTGTGTATTGTGCCATCTGGAGGTGTTCACATAAATCCATAGTAGCATTGGACACACCGACGAATCTCTATAGTATGGGATGCGGGGTGAGCTGGGTTTTCTATGAATTATATTACACATTGTGATGATCACTATGTATGATGGACCACATACACTTTGCTAGGCATGTATTCATATATATATACATATATAGCATATACTGATACCACTCGTAGTAACGGAGTATGGACGTATTAGAACCCTCACATTATTCTTATGAATCTGTTGAGGGTCATTGATTTGGAGCCCACCTAATCTCTGGATATGCCTCGATTTTGGACGCAACTCCTTAAAACATATGAAAAAAATGAATGGATGGAGCAGATCTCTCAAAACATACTTGGGGACCCCACATTCTAAAGTACGTATGCAGAAAGTGTGCATGCACCTCCAACACAGGAACTGTTAACACGGTTAAACTGTGTTGAGCCATGCTTTCCAAAAACAGAGAAAGCTTCTCCATGTTTTTCCGCCGCTAGGCGTTTTGAATGTAAGATCATCCATTGAGGCATGATCGAGCCCACCTCCATCATCATTCGTGATGATCAAAACCGTTCATCAGGTCCACAAGCCTATTTCGATCTCACCCTAGATCGAATCAATCTCAAAACAAATCAAGAAGATGAATGATCTCCATCCACTTCCTCTACCATCCAAACAGAAAGAAAACGGACATAGTCTGACTTCTGCACGTAAGGTAAATAACGTACAGAGATTCCCTTCAATCCAGGCTATCTAAATCAAGAAAGAGGGAGATCTGGTTGTCACCACATCGTCCAAAATGGTAAAAACACCTCACCGACTTTTGCTCTGTGAAAACATCCCACCGACTTCCATTTTGCAAAATGCAGTAATCCTTTTAAGGCTCATAACCTAGTCTATACCATTCCTTAGGATCCCACGGTCCTCGTGGTCGAATTTTAGCAACCCGTAATGCGTAGATAGCATTTGCGCACAACCTTAAGTTGCACCCTGTCAACCCAAGTCAACTCGACCCAAGATTTATACCCTTGCGACTACGCCGTCACCACAGTTCTAATGCTGTGTCTTGCGTACTGATGCGATACCCAGGCCAAGAGTTGTGGGCCCACGTTTATTTCAAAGGAAGGCCACGGGTTATGAATCCATAGAGAATATCTACCCAAATATCACATCAATCAATCAAGTACAACCCATCCCCCTCTTACCAACAATGCATGGTAACCCATACCTCTCCCATTCCCAAAGTCAACTCTCACCCATCCCTTCCTTACACACACCCATCCCTCTCTCCTTACATCTCCTCCCTCTCTCATTTTCTCCACCATTTTTTTCCAAAGAAACCAAAGAGAAGCTCTAAGGAGATAAAAATGTGCGGCCCACTTCTTACCCCCTAATCTCCCATCTCCACCCTTCAATCTTCATCTTCCACCATCAAAGAGAAAGCTTAGGAGCTTAGCATTCCATGGATCTAAGGAGGAGCGAAATCAGTGGGTGTTCATAGCATTAGATTGGGACCCATCTTGATGTATGCATTGTATCATAGAAGGGAGCTCATAGTGGTGGAGCTCCCTTCATCACCGCTCATCTCTCTCTCTCTCTCTCTCTCTCTCTCTCTCTCTCTCTCTTCCCTGTTTGTGGCCCGCCATGATGCAAGTATTTTATTCATGCTGTACAATTGGTGGACCATGCCACTGTCCAAGCGGGGCCCTCCTCGCTGCCATGTCCAGGGCCCACTTCTTGTCCATTTGGACTGACCCGGATCGAAGAGGAAATAAATATCAGCTTGATTCAATCAGTGGGCCACGGGTACGTGGACCCACCTGATGTGTGTGTGAAATTCACACCGTCTAACAAATCTGGATGTGGTACTCTAGATGCATCCATCCTATCTACACCATCCACCGTGGACGGTGTGACCCACTTAATGTATGCGTTTCATCCATATTGTCCACCGTCCAATAATGGATGGTGGAGCCCATAGATGCAAGTGTTTTATCTACACCGTCTAATCATTGGAGAGATCGTCTCCTAGCATGTAACGCTTCAAAAATCGGGGGTCAAACAATGCTCAACTCCCAAGTTCCAACACATCACTTATGCAACATAGATAATGATGATTAAATGTTGTCCATATTAGTGTTTTAAACATGAGTGGAATTACACTAAAACAACATATCATACTCCAGAGCTAATGAATTTGGGCAAGCAGAAGATGAAGATAGATATGTAAAGTATATAAGAGTTTCTCAATCCCCAGAGTATGAGTATGTTACCAGGTTGAATATATACATGAATTTTTCCAAAATTTACAAAATATCAAAGTGTGAATATCCAATTAATCCATATTCCCGTAATCCCGGCAACGCAACTCTAAGTCTACATAGACCCTATTGAGAGTTGCACGTCCGGCTCCGTCTCATAAGGCTCGCCATAATCTACATCTAAAACAGAGTCTGGTTGGTGCTTTAAAACACTGTCCTAGAGTGGGAGTGAGTGATCAACTCAGTGGTACTATAAGGCAAATGTTAACATGTTATCGATTCAGTCAAGCAGTAATGATAAAGCAGTACAACAATCATATCCTAAGTAATCTTGTTAATGCAGGAATGATATGTGTAATGATGCATGCCCTCGCCTACACTCCCTCAACGACATCATCTCACGATCACAGATGGTAAACTACCTAAACATGCGCTTCCTCGCCAAAGCATATGCAATGCGGTGCATGGTCTTGTTAGCCAAGTAATTTATTAAGCTTATTCATATAACAGATTCAGGAAGCTAAGGTACCTCCCTTTATATCACTTACCCAAACAATGATCCATCTAGGATCGTTAATCCTAGTTAATCACATATGATAGGCAAGTTGTAGGGTATCACCCCTAATGAAAGCAGTGGATAGGTATGTTCATGAGTTTGCACTCAAGGTCACTACGGAGTAGCTCGTCACCTCAGCATAGGCCTAGTTTATACTCGAGGTTACTACGGGAAGGCTCGTCACCTTATCGTAGGCCGACAGCTTGAATACAGTGTCTCATACCACCGTATTTGGCTCATGTGTTTGGGTTGCTCAGTGGTCACTATGGGAAGGCTCGTCACCCCAGCGTAGGCTGACAGCTCGACCATGGTGTCCCATACCACCATGCTCAGCTCATGAATCTTAGTAGATCTTGGTACCATGGTTGAAACGAGCTTTACATTGGTAAGCGGTACCTTAGATTCAAACAGTAGTATCCATGCATGGTAAACATATAATAGGGTAATCGGGTTATTTGACAAGTGTGATTGGTACAAGTGCATGTTGAATTAATCGACAATGAATGTGTAAGCACTCCGCATGGCTTAACCACTCTCGACAATCAGCGTATGGCTCGGATTCATCGAATGTATCTAATGTGGCAAAACTAGTTCGGCCACTCAATCAGGAGCCATTACCAATTGCCTAGACTAAGTAGTAGTCCTAAACATACTCAAATGCATTAGGGAATCACATATGTTACTCATATCAGCATTTAACAAACAATACAAACATAAATCTCATTTGAGCATTTTATTAAACACATTCGATAAGTTATCCTACATATGCATTTCATCCATAAATCATATAGTGACAATTTACAATACATGAAGAAAACTATTCATATGACTAAAGAAACTAAGAATCCTGTCTTAATACACTTAATAAGTACAATCCATCAATAAAATCTCATTCAGATATTTTAATAAACACTTAGACTACACATTTCCAAATATATAAGCTAGACTTGTTATGACCTGAATTATAGCAATTCATTTCACAACATCGGTTATAAAGTATATAACATACATGTATCTAAGATCAAAACTTACTATAAACACAAATTAGGATTTTACATTCATTCAAACATTTTAATAAATACATAGAATGTATTTTATATTCACATATTTCACACATGTGTAGTTTATCAAAAACATCGTAACAAATATCATATGGCAGCAATTAAGTCAAGCATAAATCATTATTGACATTGAAAGCCTTGAAAACTATAACCTAAACGTTTATAGTTCGCACCTTTCGTCGGTACGCTTGTTACGAACTCGGTTCGTACACTACATCTCCATCTACAGAACAATAGTTACTTGAATCACAAAATAGGTTAGCTATTTCATCGATTCCCCTATTTGGATTCCTAAAACAAGATTAGGTTTAGGATTCCTTACCCAAATCGAAGCTAATATCATTGGTGTAGCGATGGTGGGGTGGTGATTCGGCACGCGGAGTAGTGGGAGTGAATCCCAACAATGATCCACATATCTCTCTCTCCTTCTCCTCACTCTTTTCTCCTCTTTTCTCTCTTCTCTCTCCTAAGGTTAGAGAATTCGTATGGAATGAGAGAGGGGTAGTTTAAGGGCATTATATAGGCCCAGAACTGATGTCAATGGCCCCATGGCCATGGTATACTTAGGTTATAGCCAAAGGTTGCCTATTTTTTATAAATAGGGCCCTTAAGAAGGTCCATTTCTCACCCAAGTCCTGGAGTAAGTTCCCTGACCGTGAATATAAGCCAGGTTATGCGTTCGGTCTGATCGGATTTATGAATCATCCGTAGAGGACTTATTTCAGTTCAACGGTCATCGTCACTCGATCATGGCCACAAGTATACTGACATGTGCATGGAAATTTCCCTGATCCAAGGATAAAGTTTGGTCAGAATCTGACGGTTTGAAGTCTTTAATTTGACCCGTAAATGAATGGTCCAATTCACTTAAGTTGAGTTCATTTCCTAAAAATATTCGCATTTCTCACGCACTTTAATCAGGGCTCAAGTTATGTATTTTTGGATACTATTTGGGCTTGATTCCTGCGATGCTTATCAAGCCTAGTAAGGCAGTTATAATCTTATAGTTTCGCGATAATTGGACTTTCGACACGCAGTCCAGGTCCAATATAGGGTTTCAATGTGCTGCCGAGAGCAACTGGGTTTTGGGATTTCTCCTAGGTTTTTAGGTAATGTTGAGTTGGTGATTCTAATAGTTTTGGATTTTGCAGTTCATATAGATAGTGGTTCAAGCAAGTCCACCGATTAATTTAGTTTAATACTTAATTAATTTTCGTCTAATTTCTAAAGGATTCGCTCATTGAGGATTTCTACCTAAGGTGGTACTCGGGTCTTTGTACGGATTTTTTTGAGACGTTACATGGCACTACAAAGAGAATGAGATGGGTCTAAATTTCAAGTGGGACCCACCACATGTACGTGGGACCCACCTTGATATGTGTTTCATCCTAACCGTCCATCTGTGTGGGGACCACCATAATTTGTGTTGTATCCACCGTCCAGCAAGTGGACAGTGGTACACACCATGATGTAAGTTTTCATCAACACCGTCCATGCTTACTCCAGCACATGGGGCTCACCTTGAAGACATGCTGCCTCCAGCATGTGGGTCTTTAACATCTCAAAAAATCCATATGAAGACCTGAGTACCACCTCAGGCAGAAATCCCTAAGGATCGTATCTTGTAGAAATTTAGTTAAATACTAAACTAAATAATTGGTGGATTTAGCTCAAACCACTATTTATACAAATGGCAAGACCCAAAACCATCAAATAGCTAACTCAACATAGCTTAAGAACTTAGGAGAAATCCCAAAAGCTTGTTGCTCTCGGGAGTACATTGAAACTCCGTATCGGACGTGGACCGCACGTTAAAAGTATGATGAAGCGAAACTATAGGGTTATGACCATCTTATTGGGCTTGACAACCATTGTGGGAATCGAGCCCAAATAGTATCCAGAAATGCACAACTTGAGCCGTAAGTGAAGTGTGTGAGAAACGTGAATATCTTTAGAAATGTAATGAAACTTAAGTAAATTGGGCCGTTCGCTTGCGGGTGAAATTGAAGATTTTAGACCGTCAATTTCTGACCGAACTTCACGCATGGATAAGGGAAATGTCCCTACACATATTAATATACTTGTGGTCCTGATCAACTGACAATGACCGTTAATCTGATACAGGTCCTTCACAGTCGATCCTCTTACCTAATTGCATCGAAATCATAACCTGGATTAGATCCATGGTCAGGGAACTTGCCCTATGATGTAGGTGAGTAATAGACCTTCCTAAGGGCCCTGTTTGTCAAAAATAGACACCCTTTGGTTATAACCTAAGTCTACCATGGCCCTGGGGCCATTGATACCAATTCTGGGCCTATTTAAAGGCCTTAAACCACTCCACCCCTCTCTCATATGAATTTGCTCCAAACCCTAGGAGAGAGAGAGAGAGAGAGAGAGAGAAGGAGAGAAAAGAGGAAGGAAGGAAGAGAGAGTCCTGGAGATCTTTGCTGGGATTCTTTCCCACAACTCCACGCATTGATTCACCTCTCTATTATGCTACACGACTCATTTCAACTACAATTTAGGAAAGAAATCCAAAACCTGATGCCATAGTTAAGGTTTAGAATAGTCGTTTGCCGACCTAGCTAACGGATTTCATAATTTAGGTACCCGTTATTCCATTTTTGGGAACATAAGATTCAAACCGTGTCCGAATCGAGTATTCCGATGAAAGGTGTGGACTATAAACATTTAGGTTATGGTTTTCAAGGCTTTCAATGTTAGCTAATGATTTATGTCTGACTTGATTGCTGCCATATGATCTTAGTTATGACGTTTTCGACAAATTATACATGTGTGAACTATGTTGAATATATGATGCATTCCATGTGTTTGTTGAAATGTTTGAATGAATATGAAATTGTTATTTGTGCTTGTCATGACTATAGATCTAGGATTCATGTTTGTCATGTGTATCACGATCTCTTTGTGTAATGAATTATTATAGTTCATGTTGTAACTAATCTAGTCTATATAATTAGTTGTGTAGTCTAAGTGTTTGATAAAATGTCTAAATGAGAAATTGTTGATGAAATGTATTAAATAAGGGTATTGAGATGGAATTCTCAATTACCTTACCCATATGTATAGTTCCTTCACAAAATCTTAATTTTAACTATGTAATTTATGAATGAAATGCAATGTTTGATACCATGTTCAATATGCTTGATGAAATGCTCAAATGAGATATTGATTTGAAGTGTTTGTCAAATGCTGATATGACTTTCACATGTATATACATGCTACATCTGAGTAAGATTGGAACTGCAACGTAGTTCAGGCAATCGGTAATAATTTTCGTTGAGTGGTCGAATTTGTCTCGCCACATTTGATACATTTACTGAATCTGGGTCGTACAATGATTGTTGACAGTAGTTAGGCCACGGGGAGAGCTTACGCGCTCCATGTCGATTAATTCGACGTGCGCTCATACCAATCGAACTTGTCTAATAAACCGATTGGCCTATTGTGTGTTTACCATGTATGGACATCACTGCTTGAATCTAAGGTACCACTTAGCAATGTAAAGGCCCGTTTCAACCATGGTACCATGATCCGCTAAGAATCACGAGCCAGGCATAGTAGTATGGGACACCGAGGTCGAGCTGTCGGCCTACGCTGGGGTCATGAGCCCCCCCTAATGACCAGTGTGCAATCGAAACTCATGAGCTAAATATGATGGTATGGGATGCTGTATTCGAGCTATCGACCTGCACTGAGGTGACAAGCCTCCCAGTAGTGACGGCGAGTATAAACTCTTGAATTTATCTATCCACTGCTTTTCATTATGGGTGATGCCCTACAACTTGCCTATCGTATGTGGTTAACTAGGATTAATGACCCTAGATGGATCCTTCAGTTTGGGTAAATGATATAAATAGAGGTACCTTAGCTTCCCAAATCTGCTGTATGAATAAGCCTAATAAAGTACTTGACTAACACGACCATGCACCGCATTGCATGTGCTTTGGCGAGGAAGTTGCACGTTTAGGGAATTTGCCATGCACGAATGGTTGAAAGAGTCGCTTTTGAGGGGGCTTCGTATGAGGGCATGCATCATTACTGCATATCACCCTTGCATTAGCAAGATTAGTTAGGAAATGCTTGTTGTATTGCTTTATCATTACTACTTGATTGAATTGATAACATGTTAACCTTTGCCTTATAGTACCATTGAGTTGATCACTCACTCCCACTCCGGGATGGTGTTTTAAAACACCAACCAGATTCTATTATAGATACAGCTGATGAGGATGTATATGCAGCAGAGTTGGACTTTGTAGATGAGGAGGAAGAATTGTCCTATGTTCAGCTCTCTAGCAGGTCTATGTAAACCTCATACGGCTTCGATGGGATTACAGGGATACATGGATTAGCTGGATACTCCATATTTTGATATTTTATTTAGTTTGAACCAATACATGTATAAATTTCAACCCAGTTATATCATCATACTCCAGAGGTTGTAGAATACTTACTTGTTCATATATATATAGATATATATATATTTCAGTCTTCCGCTTGCTTAATTACATTAACTTTAGAGTATGACATGCTATTTTAGTATAATCCCTCTCATGCTTAATGCACTAATATGGACAACATTTAAACATCATTATCTATGTTGCATAAGTGATGCGTTGGATCTTGGGAGTAGAGCTTTGCTCGACCCTCGAAATCTGGGGCATTACAATGTATGTATGTATGTATGATTTGGATTAAACTAGACCTAGGTTATAGGTAACATGACTCATTCTGACGCACTTTAACTTAGTAAGGGGGTGATAAAATGTATAAATGATCGTAGGATCTTAAAGTTTCACCAACGGGCAAAATTAGCTATTTAGCGTAGTTCGTACGCATCCGAGATCATGCAAATTGATCTCAGTCCCTTTTAGCCTATCAATCGATGGGTTTGAACAAAAATTCAGTGAATCCCTGACTTGAAACGACCCAAAAAGCATGAATACATGCTTGTTGGACTGAGAAAACACATCACGCGGGCATAGGGGCCCAAATCACAATTTTCGGTGGGACCTAGAGGGTCCCCCGCACGTGTACAGCACCCCGATAGGGGGTGGTCGCCGACCCAGGGTGGAGCCACCACCGGACACCCTAGAGGGGTACGACAGCACCGCCTAGCTTTCTAGTAGACCGCGGTGGTCGCGTGGTACTGACGGCGCACCGCCCATCTTCTAGCCATGTGGGGCCCTCCCACGTGTGGGTCACCTATTTGCTACCCTTTTTTCTCCCCAAAACCCATTTCACCCCATTTCAAACCCTCTAAACCCCATTTCTCTTCCAAAAACCCATTTCTCTTTCAAATCCACTCTCCCATACACTCAATCGTCCATCTTCTTTCATATTTTGCACTCATCTACCACCATTCTCTCAAAACTACCTCTTACCACTCTCTATCTTCCCTATTTCACCACATTTGAGCACAAAACCTACATCTTTGTGTCTCATAACTCTCAAACTTCCCAAACCCACCTCATTCTCTTAACTTTCTACTTCCATGGCTATCTTTGAGCTAGTTACCGCTACCTTCTCAATCTCAACACTTCTTTCCATAATGGGATAGAGAAGAGTGGCCCCGGATGAGGCCAGGCCTAACCGTCCAAGCCGCTCTAAGAAGAGGACGGATGCCGAGACTAGACCAAGTGCCGAGCGAGAGCAAAAATCAAAACGGGACCTCGATCCTCGAATCCCATTGGAAAGGTCTCTACCAGCGGGCACCGGACTTCGTAAGTTTCATGACCACAAAGTTGTGTTTGAAGCTCATGTTGATAAGAAATTATTTGGATTATACCCAATGATTGACATCATTCTGGAAAGTGGGTGGGGTCCCATGTTTGAAGGCAAGGCTCACGCAAGTGAAGGCACCGTCCGAGCCTTCTATGCCCACATATGGAACCCACTACTAGAGCCTCTTCAGTTTACTATCCCTTTGGGGAGGCAGGAAGCCATAGTTGATGTGAACGTCATAGGTTGAATTATGGGAATTGAGCGGGGTGTGGTACATGCAAGTGCATCTCATCTCACTAGTAGACGAGAGAGAGATCGCTGCATGCGATTTCTTTGTAGCTGACTGGTTCATTGGAGGCGAGACAATAACCTCTCATCGACTAAAATGATGACAGACTTCTGCCTACTCCATCACATATGCACGTACAACGTGTATCCAAGGTGGAGTAACCATATAGAATGCACTCGTTTAATGGTGGACTTCCTATACAGAGTTGGACAGGGAGACAAGCTGTGCCTACCTACTTTCGCCTTGTCGCAGATAATCAAGACTGCACAATTTACTAGGGGAGACACGTCACTCCCATTTGGCTGACTTATCTGCAAGATTGCCCGTAACTTTGGGTTTAGACTAAATATGGATAATCTTGTGCCCATCCACTTCATCAGTGAGACTACACTCAACAATATGGGTATCGGCCCTAAACAACGCCAAGCCCGCCTCCATGAGTATGGGGATGAAATAGAAGAAGAAAGTGAAGAGGACGAAGGAAGTGAATATGAGAAGGAAATGAAATAGAAGAAGGCAGTGAGGAATAAGACAACGAGGAAGGAAGCGGTGGGGATGAAGAAGGAGGTGAGGAGGAAGAGCAGGAAGAAGAAGAGGAGGCCCAAGACTTAAATGGGGGATCTCCTACTGCTACACCTGAGTACAGCTGTGATCGGGCCGCCTTAGAAGCCCACATGGCTAAGATTGAAGAGAACCAAGATTAGTTGAAGCAAAAGTTCGAAGAGAATCAGGCTTATCTGAAATAGAAATTTAAGAGAATGTCTCGCACCTGAAGTCTCTCTTGTAATGTATGCAGGATAAGGGTGCTCCTTCACCTTCGCCAGAGTCAGAGGACTAGACATGTGCTACAGTTATCTTCTGGTTTTCTTTGTTTCTTGCTTTTCTATGTAATAACCTTAGTTGGCTTAGTTTGGTGTTAGGATAGTGAATGTGAAAGCCTTATTTAAGTTTAGCTCACATGCATCTTCTGTCATAATTCATGTAATACTACATCTCATGTATTGTGATAAAATTTTGACTAAATGAAATGCATGAAGCTTCTTTGATTTAAAATGTGTAGAATGATCGGAAAAGTGGGTAATATTATCCTAATCTCACTCATGTTGCACCTTATGTTGTATATAGGGAATGCCTCCTAAAAATACTTGCAATATAGCACGTCTCACACTTGGCGGATCGATTGACGAGGTACCTCCCCTGAACGATAGCCAGACGAACCCTAACTTAGGCTTGAATTTTGAGACAATGCCGGATTCACAGCTGGCTACTGGTCCCAGGGATGGGCCAACACCTAGTGCACCACCAGTTCTGGGACAAAACCGTGCGTCTACCTCGACACCACACGTGCCTCAGGCGGCTTCTCCTCTTAATAGGCTTGAGCAGAGGATGCTCCTAATGTAGCAACGGCAGCAAGTTTTGGCTACGATTGTGGGGGCCATTGCCTAGAACATGAATATGGCCCCGCCTATGCCACCTATGCAGCCTGTTGTAGCTATGAATATAAGCATCTTGTTTGAGTGCTTTCAGCGCTTCCGCCCTCCTACATTTGCGGGTACTCACCGACCTGAGGAGGCAGAGTATTGGTTAGACCGGATATCCAAGATGCTGAAGCCACTGTACTGTACTGAGTTAGAGCAGGTGGAGCTAGTTGCATATATGTTTGAGAAGGATGCTAGTCTCTAGTGGGATAGCATCATATAAACTGTCCCCGCAAGATACGTGTGGAAGTGTTCGAGACCCGTTTCCATGGAAAGTACTTCCCCCTCACTTACCTAATGAAAAGAAGGGTGAATTCCTTCACCTCTCACAAGGAGGGATGACAGTAGCTGAGTACGAGAACCGCTTCACAGAGCTAGCCAGATATGCTCCATTGATCGTGGCAGACGAGCCGATGAGGATGCGATAATTTTCAGAGGGTCTACAGCCCGATATTCGCATTAAGAGGTGTTGCGCTAGTATTCCCAACTATGCTGAGCTAGTGAACATATCCCTGTGTGCTGAGCAGGATGGAGATAGATTGTCCCAGACATGTATACCCACGGGCCCAAGGCCTCGACCCAAATTGCCAAATCGACCATTCCTCGGTAAGAGGCCACGTACAGATTCGCCTCCCAGGCTAATAGCTCCAACAACCCAACCGAGGTGATCAGATCTTTTGTGCGTCTATTGTAAGAAGGCGGGCCATACAGACACCTATTGTTTTACCAAGATGAGGGACAACAGCCTTATGCCGCCTCAGAAGATCAACCGCCACTGCCACAAGATATTTCAGCTCCACCTCTACGATCTGTAACACCAGTACAACCATCCAACTGACCACCCATGTCTCGATATATGCTGCCTCAACGACCTATGACAGTGTAACCCAATCATTCTCAACAAGTGCATGTAATGCACTCACAGTTGAAGCATCTAAGTCAGCAATTGCAGTGCCTTTAGCCTTTGAAGTCACTGCCCACATTCAAGGTACACCTATATTTCTATTGGTGGACACTAGGTCCACTATTTTGATAATATCGTACTCTACAGTTAAGCGCTTAGGGCTGAACACTATCCTTATGGTTAGGGTGAGAGTACTTACTGTAAAATGAACCTTCTCCGACACTACTAAGTTTTATAAAGATTGCCCGATAGACTTAGGAAGCAGAATGATGTGCATTGACCTGTTCGTCACCTCGCTGTATCATTACGACGTCATCCTCGGCATGGATTGGCTCACCAAAATGAAGGCAGAGATCGACTGCGATACCAGATTGGTGACAGCCCATGGACCTAAGGGCACGACCTTTACTTTCCTAGTACAGGTCAGTTGGCCCTACCGCATAAGTTGTTGCGCTTATTAGAAAATGTTGATGGTCCGACTCTTCGGGACATGCGTGTAATCTAAGATTTCATGGACGTGTTCAAAACAATACCTGGACTACCTCCTCGGCGCGAGATCGACTTTACTATCGACCTTGTGCCTGGTGCGATGCCCATTTCCTTACCAACATACTGCATGCCTCTGTGTGAAATGGAGGAATTGAGGAGACAAATAGATGATCTAGTGGAATCAGGTTTCATACGGCCTATCATATCTCCTTAGGGAGCACCTGTATTGTTTGTAAAGAAGAAAGATAGATTACTGCGGTTGTGTATTGATTATTGCAGGCTAAATCACATCACGATCAAGAACAAGTATCCTCTACCTTGGATAAATGACTTGCTTGACTAGTTGAAAGGGGCACAATATTTCTCTAAGATCTACCTGTAGTCCAGGTATCATCAGTTGCGCATCAGGGATGAAGACGTGCAGAAAATATCATTTAGAACCAATTTTGGGTACTATGAGTTCCTTGTGATGTCGTTTGGACTTACAAATGCACTGACCGTGTTCATTGATCTCATGAACCGGGTGTTTCGGTTGTATCTGTACCGATTCATCATCATATTTATAGATGACATTTTGATATACTCCAAGAGTCGAAAAGATTATGAAGAACACTTGTGAGCAGTCTTCGATACTCTCAGGAAGAATTAGTTATTTGCACAATACCAAAAATGCGACTTCTGGAAAGAGGAAGTCAAGTTTCTGGGACACGTGTGTCCAAGGAAGGAATTGTTATGGACCTTGCCAAGGTGGCAGCGGTACAGGACTGAGAACAGCCTGGTTCAGTAACAGAAGTGAGGAGTTTCCTCGGACTTGCTGGCTACTATCACCGATTCATTAAGGACTTCTCCAAGATAGCCCGACTGTTGTCTCAACTCACCCGGAAGGATCTTAAGTTTGCTTGGAACGAGAAAACAGAAGTAGCCTTTCAGGTATTAAAGGACAAGCTGACGTCCACACCCATACTAGTATTGCCAGATCAAGGGGTCAAATATATTATATACACTCACGCATCTCGAGTCAATTTGGGATGTGTACTGATGCAGAAGGATAGGGTGATTGCCTATGCCTCACGACGGTTGAGGAAACATGAAGAAAACTACCCCACGCACAACCTGGAATTGACAGCAGTCATCTTTGTACTAAAGCTCTAGAGACATTACCTTTACAGAAAGGAGTTTGAGCTCTTTTGCAACCACAAGTGCCTTAAGTACTTTTTTACGTAGAGGGACCTGAACATGAGGCAACCACATTGGATGAAAACTTTAAAAGACTTCAAGTTTGAGGTCTCCTACCATCCTGGCATGGCTAACCTTGTGGCCGACCCGTTGAGCCGCAAGAAGATAATAGAATTTGTAGCTCCGCTGATGATAGAAGAGTGGAATATGGTAGAGTTTGCTTATAGCAACAACTTCCAAGCGAGCATTGGCATGACTCCCCACGAAGCTTTGTGTGGGCGCCCATGTTGAGTTTCGCATTGTTGAGTAGAAGTTGGCAAGAAGAGTTTGGTTGGCCCAGATTTATTACAGGCAACCCGGAGAAGATTGACATTATCAGGCGTCGATTTCTTGCAGCACAGAGTAGACAAAAGAGTTACGCTGATACCAGTCGGCGATAGCTGGAATTTGAAGTCGGGGACCACATATTCCTGAAAGTTTTCCCAATGAAGGGAGTCCTTCGATTTGGCAAGAAAGGGAAACTCACACCGATATTCATTGGCCCATTCTAGATTCTAGACCGAGTGGGTGTGGTAGCATACCATCTCGCCTTGCTCATACCACTCGCAGGCATGCACAACGTTTTCCACGTATCAATGTTGAAGAAATATGTTCCTGACCCTTCCCATATTATCAAATGTGAGCAAGTACAATTAAATGAAGACGCTACCTATGTACTGCGACTAACATGTGTTCTAGATAGGAAGGAACAGGTGCTACGTAGCAAAGTTATCCTACTCGTGAAGGTATTGTGGACTCACCACACTGAGGAAGAGGCTACTTGGGAAACAGAAGCCGAGGTCCGTAAGAACTACCCTCAGATCCTCGAGGAGTACGAAAAGGTACTAAGTTCGGAGATAAAATTTTTCTTTAAGGGGGGTAGATTGTAACGTCTCGAAAAAATCCATACGAAGACCTGAGTACCACCTCAGGCAGAAATCCCTAAGGATCATATCCTATAGAAATTTAGGTGAAATTTAGTTAAATACTAAACCAAATAATCGGTGGATTTACCTTAAACCACTATACAAATGCCAAGACCCAAAACCATCGAAATAGCTAACTCAACACTGCTTGAGAACCTAGGAGAAATCCCAAAAGCCTGTTGCTCTCGGGAATACATTGAAACTTCGTATCGGACCTGGACCGCACGTCGAAAGTCCGATGATCACGAAAATATAGGGTTATGACCATCTTATTGGGCTTGACAACCATCACGGGAATCGAGCCTAGATAGTATCTAGAAACGCACAACTTGGGCCCTGAGCAAAGTGTGTGAGAAACGCGAATATCTTTAGACAATGTAATGAAACTTAAGTAAGTTGGGCCGTTCACTTACGAGCAAAATTGAAGAATTCAGACCATTAGTTTTCGACCGAACTTCACCCATGGATCAGGAAAATTTCCTTGCATATATTTGTATACTTGTGGCCCTGATCGAGTGACAACGACCATTGATCTGATACAGGTCCTTCATAGTTGATACGCTAACCCAATTACACTGAAATCATAACCTGGCTTAGATCCATAGTCAGGGAACTTGCCCTATGACGTAGGTAAGTAATGGACCTTCCTAAGTGCCCTGTTTGTCCAAAACAAACACCCTTTGGTTATAACCTAAGTATACCATGGCCCTGGGGCCATTGACACCAGTTATGGGCCTATTTAAAGGCCTTAAACCACTCCACCCCTCTCTTATACGAATTTGCTCCAAACCCTAGGAGAGAGAGAGAGAGAGAAAGAGAGAGAGAGAGAAAGAGAGAAAAGATGAAGGAAGGAAGGAAGAGAGATTCCTGGAGATCTTTGCTAGGATTCTTTCCCACAACTCCATGCACTGATTCACCTCTCTATTAAGCTACATGACTCGTTTTAACTACGATTTGGGTAAAAAATCCAAACCCTAATGTTGTAGTTAAGGTTTAGAATAGTCGTTTGTCGACCTAGCTAACAGATTTCATGATTTAGGTACTCATTATTCCATTTTCAGGAACGTAGGATTCGAACCAAGTTCAAATCAAGTATTTCGACGAAAGGTGAGGACTATAAACATTTAGGTTATGGTTTTCAAGGCTTTCAATGTCAGCTAATGATTTATGTCTGACTTGATTACTGCTAAATGATCTTAGTTACGACGTTTTTGACAAATTATACATATGTGAACTATGTTGAATATATGATGCATTCCGTGTGTTTCTTGAAATGTTTGAATGAATATGAAATTGTGATTTGTGCTTTTCATGAATATAGATCGATCTCTTTGTGTAATGAATTGTTATATTTCATGTCGTAACTAATCTAGTCTATGTAATTAGTTATGTGTAGTCTAAGTGTTTGATAAAATGTCTGAATGAGAAATTGTTGATGAAATGTATTAAATAAGGGTATTGAGATGGAGTTCTCAATTACCTTACCCATATGTATAGTTCCTTCATGAAATCTTAATTTCAACTATGCAATTTATGAATAAAATGCAATGTTTGGTAACATGTTCAATATGCTTAATGAAATGCTCAAATGAGATATTGATTTAAAGTGTTTGTCAAATGCTGATATGACTTTCACATGTATTTACATGCTACATCTGAGTAAGATTGGGACTGCAACGTAGTTCAGGCAATCGTAATGATTTTCGTTGAGTGGCCGAATTTGTCTCGTCACATTTGATACATTTGGTGAATCCGGGTTGTACGATGATGGTCGACAGTGGTTAGGCCACGGGGAGTGCTTATGCCCTCTATGTTGATTAATTTGGCATGCGCTCGTACCAGTCAAACATGTCTAATAAACCGATTGGCCTATTGTGTGTTTACCATGTATGGACATTACTGCTTGAATCTAAGGTACCACTTACCAATGTAAAAGCCTGTTTCAACCATGGTACCATGATCCGCTAAGACTCATGAGCCGAGCATGGTGGTATGGGACACCGTGGTCAAACTGTCATCCTACGCTGGGGTGACGAGCCTCCCTGTAGTAACCAGTGAGCAACCCAACACTCGTGAGCCGAATATGGTGGTATGGGACACCATATTCGAGCTGTCGGCCTATGTTGAGGTTACGAGCCTCCCATAGTGACCGCGAGTATAAACTCTTGAATTTGCCTATCCACTGCTTTTCATTGTGGGTGATGCCCTATAACTTGCCTATCGTTTATGGTTAATTAGGATTGACGACCCTAGATGGATCCTTCAATTTGGGTAAATGATACAGAGAGAGGTATCTTAACCTCCTAAATCTACTGTATGAATAAGCATAATTAAGTACTTGGTTAACACGACTATGCACCGCATTGCATGTGCTTTGGCAAGGAAGTTGCACACTTAGGGAGTTTTTCATGCGTGAATGGTTGACGGAGTTGCTTTTGAGGGAGCTTCGTGCGAGGGAATGCATCATTACTGCATATCACCCCTGCATTAACAAGAGTAGTTAGCTGCTTGATTGAATTGATAACATGTTAACCTTTGCCTTATAGTACCACTGAATTGATCACTCACTCCCACTCTGGAATGGTGTTTTAAGACACCAACCAGACTCTGTTATAGATGCAGGTGATGAAGATGTATATGCAGCAGAGTTGGACTTCGTAGATGAGGAGGAAGAATTCTCCTATGTTTAGCTCTCTGGCAGGTCTATATAGACCTCGTACTGCTTCGATGGGATTATAGGGATACATAGATTAACTGGATACTCCACATTTTAATATTTTGTTTAGTTTAAACCAATAAATGTATAAATTTTAGCCCGGTTATATGATCATACTCTAGAGGTTGTAGAACACTTACTCTAGAGTTGGTGCATGCCTTTGTTCAATCGCCTAAGATATTTGCGCATGTACTTGAATTGTAAATCATGAGTAACAGACATGTTTTCCATCTTTACATTTATATTCTCAACTTTATCCTCTAATGCACTAAGACGAGCATCAACATCAGATGGTTCAAAATCTAGATCATTTGTTGAGTCAGAATCCAGTTCCTCAAAAATGTCATCCATATTAATGTCATCACCAGCTTCTTCATGACCACCACCACCACCACCACCTTGTTCAGGAAGTAGATCCAGCTTCATCTTATTGATATTAGTATTGTTGAAGATCAGATGATGGATTGGTGCCTCATCAACCGGCATATCGACTAACATATGTGTAGCCAATACAGTCATTAAATAGGTAAAAGGAATGTCACTATGACCAGGATGGAGTCTAAACTGAAGAATGAAAAGACAGATTAAGGATGGTAAACAAATCTGAGTACCATTGAAAATAGCATGGATAACACGAACCATAAACAAAGTCAAGTCAGTTTTATTACCTGAACGAGGATACAGATTAGACACAAAGATTTTGTGGAGAATTCTGTACTTGGGTAACAAATACCTTGCGGGAAGTGCATTCCCTTTTTGTGTCCATTGAACATCCATGTTGCACAAGCCTCTAGTGAGCATGCATTTTTCAGACATTGAGGGCTTATCAGTTAAGTTATGGATAGGAATACCCTCATTATTCACAGGAATGTCCATAAGGGCTGAAATTAAATGACGATCAATGTCAAAAGGCCCTTCTCTAGTAGATATTTTAAAAGTTAAATAATCCTATAAGAAAGAACTAATACATGTAAACATGGATTGGGCAATGGACTGGTATGCAGGCCCACCCCAATGTAATAAGTTAACCCAACCTACAGCTTCAAGCATAGGAAGGATGTCAAAAGGTGCAAAATGATTAACATCAACAGGATGTTCAACAATAACATTACGTAATCTAATGTCCCTAACATAAGATATTTCATTATTGGGAACAAGAAGATGACGCTTAGAGATAATGGTCGATCTGGAGGAAGAAGAAGGACCACGGGAAGTAGTTTTTCTACCTCTAGAAGCCATTTGCAACAAGGATATCAAGGAAATAAGAAGTTGCAAAGGATTAAGAAGTGGGTTTACTCAAAACAGATTTTTCAAAATCCAAACCCCAAATCTCAATGAAATCCAAAATAGAAAGCTTCAAGTTAGAAAAGTAAACAATCTAGACACAAATCTGCAAGAAAAACATAATTGGAACACTAACCTGAAGAACATGAACAGTGGGTTCGACAAGTTGAAGCTCAGCTCCTTAGAGAGAAAAAATGGAATGAGGAAGAAAGCAAAAATCCCCAAATTTTAAGAGATTCTCGAGTTCTGCGACTGCTCATGGATATCTACGACCGGTCGAAGGTCGAGTATACTCACGACTGGTCGAAGAATGACCAAAAATTCATATTTCTTGCAAATTATACAAAAATTGGAATTCAATCTAGCAAATATATACACTACAATACAAGTAGGCATAAATAATCATTTTAAAATGCACATGCCAAGATCAAATTTCATCTTTTTGAACCTGCTTTTATCGAGAGGTTTTGTGAAAATGTCAGCTCGTTGATCTTCGGTAGGAATATATTCTAGAGATATAACTTTTTCTTCTACTAATTCCCTTATATAATGAAATCTAATGTCAATGTGCTTAGTACGAGAATGCTGAATAGGATTTTTTGAAATATTTATCGCACTGGAATTATCACAATGTAATAACATAAAATCCCGTTTAATTCCATAATCACTTAGCATTCGTTGCATCTAAACAAGATGTGTACATGGATTACCAGCTGCGATATACTCAGCTTCAGCTATTGAAAGTGATATAGAATTTTGTTTCTCACTAAACCAGGAAACTAGACAATTTCTAATGTAAAAACAACCACCACCGGTTGATTTTCTATCATCTAGATTACCACCCCAACATCCGAGTACCCAACTAATTGAACACTGGTCTCATGAGAATACCAGAGACCGAGATTTACAGTACTTACGACATATCTAATAATTTGCTTGACAGCAATCAAGTGAGATTCTTTTGGATTAGATTGATATCTTGCACAAATACCAACACTTAGAGAAATATCAGGTCTACTAGCAGTTAAATATAACAAACTACCAATCATACTCCGATAAAGTTTTGAGTCAACATTTTTACTATTAGAGTCTTTTAAGAGTTTCAGGGTAGTACTCATAGGAGTATCGAAATTCTTGTCATTCTCAAATCCAAATCTCTTGATTAGATTCAAAGCATACTTAGATTGAGAAATGAATATTCCTTCAGGTTGTTGCTTTACTTGCAATCCAAGGAAATAAGTCAATTCCCCAACCATGCTCATTTCGAACTGTGATTTCATTAAATCTGCAAACTCAGTAGTCAAGTCAATACAAGTTGATCCATAAATGATATCATCAACATAAATCTGCACCATTAAGATATGATCATTATGTTTTTTAACAAACAGAGTTTTATCAACAGATCCCATTTGAAAATTATGACTTAAAAGAAATTTCGTTAGTTTCTCATACCATGCCCTAGGTGCTTGTTTTAATCCATAAAGTGCCTTTTTAAGCCGATATACATAATCAGTATTTTTGGAATCTTCAAAACCCATTGGCTGTTCAACATAGACTTCTTCATGTAAATCGCCATTTAGAAAAGTACTTTTCACATCCATCTGATAGATCTTTATCTTTCTAAAACATACAATGGATATAAATAGTCTGATAGATTCAAGACGTGCTACTGGTGCAAAAGTTTCATCGAAATCAATCCCTTCAATTTGAGTATAACCTTGTACCACTAGTCTAGCCTTGTTTCTAATTATATTTCCACACTCGTCAGACTTATTTTTGAAAATCCATTTTGTTCCAATGATGTGTTTATCTTTAGGTCTTGGTACGAGATACCAAACATCATTTCTTACGAATTGGTTGAGTTCTTCTTGCATCGCAACAATCCAGTTCTCATCAGCAAGAGCTTCTTTTACGTTAGATGGTTCTATTTGGGATGTAAAACATACATAATTACATATATCCTCAAGTTGTCTACGGGTGCGAACACCGGTGAGAGGGTTTCCAAGAATTTGTGTGGTTGGATGATCTTTAATAGTCCTCAACTCAGAATCAGTCTGATTCGATGAAGTATCAGGTTTATCAATGATTAGTACTTCATCATTATCTGAATTAGAAATTGGCATGTTTAAGTGATCATCAATGATAACATTAATGGATTCTTGAATCACACCAGTCCTTTTGTTCAGAACCCTATAAGCTCGACTGTTTAAGGAATATCCTAGAAAAATACCTTCATCACTCTTCGTATCGAATTTTCCCAAATTTTCACGATCACGTAAAATATAGCACTTGCTGCCAAAAACTCGAAAGTATTTAACAGTAGGCTTTTTATTGAACCATAATTCGTAAGCCGTTTTATTATTATCTTTGCTAGTGTAGACTCGGTTAATAATATAGCAAGCTGTGTTGACTGCTTTGACCCAAAGATTTTTAGAGAGCTTCATGCTATTCAACATGACATTAGCCATTTCTTGAAGCACCCTATTCTTTCTTTCTACAATTCCATTTTGTTGTGGAGTTTTGGGAGCAGAGAATTCATGTAATATTCCTTGGTCGGTACAGAACTTCTCAAAATTGCTATTCTCAAATTCAGATCCATGATCACTATGAATTTTACTGATTTGAGAAGATTTTTCAGTTTGAATCCTTTTGAAAACTTTTCTTACTTCTTCAAGGGTTTCAGATTTATCCCTTAAGAAGACTACCCAAGTGAATCTGGTAAAGTCATCAACTATTACCAGGATATACTTTTTCCCACCATGACTTTCTGTTCTGGTAGGTCCTATCAGATCCATGTGGAGAAGTTCGAGTGGTCTTGATGTGGTATTTGAATTCACCTTTTTGTGTGAGTTCTTTATTTGTTTGCCTATCTGGCACTCACCACATATTTTATCTAATTTCTGAAGTTTGGGTAAACCTCTTATAAGTTCTCGTTTGCTCAATCTATATAAATTTCGATAATGTACATGTCCAAGACGTTTGTGCCATAAATCAGTCTCGTCTGTATGGACCATGTAACATGTTTGATTAGATGAGCTGGATTCGCTAATAATATAGCAATTTTCAGACGTTCTACGTCCAGTTAATATTACAAAACCCTTATTGTTTAGTATCTCACAGCTTTGATTAGAAAACCGAACACTATGGTTATTATCACATATTTGAGATATACTAAGCAAGTTATGTTTTAAGCCTTCAACATAAAAATATTTTTAAACACGAGAAGATTAAAAAGTTGAACCGTACCTTGGCCTATAATCTTGCAGTTGCTACCATCACCAAATGTGACTGAACCATCAGTCATATCTTTCAGATCCCTGAATAAAGCTTTGTCACCTGTCATATGCCTGGAGCATCCACTGTCTAGGTACCACTTTGAATGACTTGTTGCTTTGAAAGCAGTGTGAGCAACCAAGCAGGTAACTTTAGGAACCCATTTCATAACTGTTTTGGGTTTAGGAACATAGTTGGTCTTCTTTTGTGTATATTTGTAGGAATGACCTATAGAGTTAGATTTTAAGAGCTCCTTGAGTAAATCAACTATCTTTTCAGCTAGTGGATTTCATTTTTTATTAAAGTTGACATGGCTGCTTCTAGGTTTTTGAAAAGTTTTTGAATTTCTAGAAAAATCTTGATAAGTACTTTTTCCTTTTGAGTTTGAGGACTCTCCTTTAACAAACATAGGAGGAGTATACTTTTGTTTAGGAGGTAGATTTTTATCATAACCCAACCCGGATCGATCTCCACATTTTCTTGATCCGGATAAAAGTTTCTCTAACTTTGGATCACCTTGGGCATATTTCCATGTGTCCTTTAGACTCAGAAGAGAAGATACTTCAGTTTTAAGTTTCTCAATTTCAGATTTTAAATCAATAATTAGGGAGTTTTTGAATTCCAAATCGCATTTTGATTTTTCAAAACAATCTGAAATTTGTGATTTTTCTAAGACAAGTGATTCAAAACATTTTTTGAGTTTAGAAAACTTTTCTTTTTGAAGTTTAAGTTTGACAGCAATTTTACAACTTTCCTTATATAGGGCATTGTAAGCATCTTGAAGATCATCTTCATTTTCACATTCACTACTCAGATTTTCTTCACTTGTTGAGTCATTATCTGAAAATGTGAATTTGGCTAGAGTCATAAGAGCTTTAACCTCATTGCCCAACTCAGTTTTAGAATCTTCTGATTCAGAAGAACCTTCAGAATCAGATGATTCATCCCATGTAACCAACATACCCTTCTTCTTGGGTTTGTCCCTTTTAGGACATCTATTTGCTAAGTGCCCATATTCTTGACAGTTGTAACATTGACTATCTTTCAAAGATTTTCGAGATTTGGGTCTAAACTTCTTTTTATCATTTGATTTTTGAAAATCAACCCTTTTCTTGCTTTTGAAAATCTTGTAAAATTTCTTAGCTAAAAGAGCCATATCATCTTCTGAATCAGAATTTTCTTCTGAATTACATTTAGAAGATTTTAGTGTGATAGATTTACCTTTAGGAGCTTTAAAGTTTAACTCGTAGGTTTGTAGAGAACCAATTAGTTCTTCTACCCTCATATTATCCGTATCACGAAGTTCTTGGATCGCGGTTACTTTAGAATTGAACCGTTCAGGAAGTGAGCGTAATATTTTTGCACACACTTTACTTTCTGGGATTTTATCGCCAAGACCCCACATTGAGTTTACAATGTCATTCAATCTAGTGTAAAAGTCCATAAACATTTCATTTTCCTCCATATGAATTTCTACAAATCTGGTTGTGAGGAGTTGGACTTTAGATTTTTTGACAATTGTAGTACCCTCGTGTGTCATTTCTAATATATCCCAAGCTTGCTTTGCAATATCACAGGAAATGATTCTTTTGAACTCATCCGGTGATAATGCACAAGTAATTGCATTTAGTGCTTTAGCATTTGCACTACTCTCACTTTTCTGAAGAGTGGTCCATTGGTAATATGGTGTGACTTTCATGGATTTTGAACCATCAACCCCAATAACTTCCATGATAGGAGGTTTTCATTCAGTTGTTGTGGCTTGCCACACACTCTCATCCATTGATTTGAGGAAGTTCCTCATTCTGGCTTTCCAATAGGCATAATTGGAGCCATCAAAGGGTGGAGGCCTAGTGACTGAAAGGCTATCAAAATTTGACATCTTAAATAGCTTAAATCTTTAGCTTAGGAATTAAATCCAAGAATAAAAAAGAGCTATTAGGCTCTGATACCACTTGAAAAGGCCTAGCTATATGTCCTAGAGGGAGGGTGAATAGGACAATGCCAAATAAAACTTATAACAGCGGAATTAAAAAGAGTATGATAGCCAAAATAAATCACAATGCAAGAAAGTAAAATAACCTCAAAATTCAGATCTTGAGAGGTTGATACAAATGTTGTTCTAAGGACAACGTTACACCAAAAACTAGAGTTTATGGTAGGACAACCTTATTTCTAGAAAGATCTTTATATCAAATCTCAAACCAAAGAGGAATACAGAAATAAATACAAACTGAATTGAAATAAATTGTAATCACAAATGTATTGTTTTAGGGACAGCCATACACCATAAAAATGGCAGGGCAACCTTGCTGGAACAACTTTTAAAGGAAATTGAATATCAAGCTGATAAAGGAATAGCAGAAAATAAATTCTAAACTATTACAAAATTCTCACAATGCTTGAATTAAATGATTACAACATTCACCACCATACATACATCCCACAAAAGAATAATTAAAGATCAGAAGTATAAATCATTCAACCATAACACAAGGGATTATAGTGGTTCGCTTGTGTGTTCACCAACTGTTAAACAACAGCCACACAGAATGCTACTCCACTCCTAATATCCTCACACAGGGGATATTAGCGTTCACTAACAAAATAGGTTTTCCCAGGTTCACCCAAAACCTTTACAATTGTGTCTTTGTCTGTGGGCTTACACAATTAAAAAAACCCCACTTCTGAGTTTTCCTGGCTCTCCTCAGATAACCAATACAACAAGATTTTTTTGGCAAATCTTGAAAGAAACCAAAACAGAAAGGAATTTACAATTAAATGTAAAATACCTGATTATCTCCTTCATTGTAGCAGCCCGGTAGAACCAAATCAAAGTAGATGATTGAATGTCCAAGTTCAATGTCCAGTACTCAATTACAATGGTTCTAATTCTAATAGATTTTAAATTAAACCAAATAGGGCTTGCCTTAATTGATTTTGATTCCAAAGAAAGGGAATAACAATTCCTCTTATCAAATTAGATTGGAATAGCAGAAACAAAATCAATTAAATAAAGCTAAGGAAAGAGAATATTAAATAAGCACACTTAGCTTAGATGGAGCACAAAATTATCTCTCAGAAGTTCGACGAAGATTGGCTTGAATGGATTAATTAATCGATGATTTCTTCTGAGATTCGTGCACTATTTATAGGTGAGCAGATCGCGTCTTCGACTGGTCTAGGGAGCTCTTCGACTAGTCGAAGCAATAACAGATATTTGAAAAATCAGGCACGATAAGCTTTGACCGTTCTACGACTGGTCGAAGGTCTCCTTCGACTGGTCGTAGGTCACCTTCAACTGGTCGAAGGTCTCCTTCGATTGGTCAAAGAACCTGAAAAACATCGCTGGATTTTGAGTCAAAGATTTTCGACTGGTCGAAGATGCAATTGACACTGTTCCTTCGACTGGTCGAACAAATTCCTGGACTAGTCGAAGCCTAACAGAAATTATCCGATTGTTGTAACAAACTCACGACTGATCGAGGAATTTCTTAGACTGGTCGAAGCAACTCTAGGACTAGTCGAAGAAGGCCTAGGACTAGTCGAAGAACAGACCAAACTTATGTAAAATAGACATTCGATTTATGTATCCAAAGTGACCTACTTCTAAGGTCAACCTAAGGTCAGTCAAACCTCAACCATGAAGTAAGGACATTGAAACATTAGGAACTAGTGACCTTGAAGTATGAGCCTTGAAGTCTTGATGTAGTTGAAATCTTAATGTAGCTCAATCTTGAAAGTGTCTTGAGTTCTTTACAAACTGCCTTGTACTCTTCTTGAAGTCTTGCAGCTTGAGTCTTGACTTGTGAGCAGTTCTTGCATTCAAGATTGATCCTTGTACTTGTGAGCTTTGCTTGTTGTGAGCTTAGCTTGTTTATGAATGTTGATCCTTGAGAGAGCTTCACTTATGCAAGTTATATATAACAGTGATTTTGGCTCCACAAATTTGACAACAGACAGGGATATAAACTATAGTACTTACAAATGACACTTTGGAATTTATTGTTTGGTATACATCTCCTTAAATTTTGGTATGGGCAATATTTGAATACATACGGATTATTCCAGAAAATTTTACATACCTCGACGAAGAATTTTTACTTGTCTTGCGCAGTCCAATATGTCTGCGTGAAACCTGTAGTAAGATAATTTGCAATGTCAGCAAACCAAGTTAGGTGAGAGAGTTTAAATAGTTGTTCATTAGTGAACATGTCATTTATAGGTGTCATCTTAAGGGAATCAGGAATATCAAGTCGTGAAAGATGGTTAGCCACTACATTCTTTTCTCCCTTTTTATCTTTTATTTTTAAACCAAATTCCTGGAGTAGAAGGATCCATCTTATCAAGCGAGGCTTAGCGTCATTCTTAAAAAGAAGGTACTCTAGCGCCACATGATCAGTGTAGAGAATGATCTTAGATCTGATCAACTAGGACCTAAATTTGTCCAAGGCAAACACTACGGCTAAGAGTTCCTTCTTCGTAGTAGAGTAGTTCACTTGGGCAGGATTTCGAGTTCTACTTACATAGTGAATGATGTAAGGCTTCTTTTATTTTCTCTGGCCTAACACCGCCCCAATAGCATAATCAGACGGATCACATATAATTTCAAAAGGAATGCTCTAATCAGGTGGCTACATGATAGCACGGTGGTGAACATGCTTTTGAGCTTAGAAAAAACTTTCTGGCATTGCTCAGTCCACTCGTATGGTGCATCCTTTTGAAGTAGATTGCATAAAGGACGAGAGGTGATTAAAGTTCTTTATGAATGTTCTGTAAAATACTGCGTGTCCTAAGAAGGATCGCACATCTCGTATGCTTTTGAGTGGAGGTAGGTTAGAGATAAGATCAATTTTAGTGTCTTATCTACCTTAATTCCCTTGGATGAGATGATATGTCTAAGAATAATTCCCTTACGAACCATAAAATGGCACTTCTCCCAATTTAATACCAAATTCTTTTCCTCACATCGCTTCAGCACATTTTTTAGATTTTTCAAACATTCCTTGAAGGATGGACCAAACACAGGGAAGTCATCCATGAAGACCTCTAAATATTGCCCCACCATATTAAAAAAAATACTCAATATACATTTCTAAAATGTGGCAGGGGAATTACACAGTTCGAATGGCATCCTTCGGTAAGTAAAGATGCCATAGGGGCATGTGAATGTAGTCTTCTCTTGATCTTTAAGGGCTATCTCTATCTGATTGTAGCCCAAATACCTATCAAGGAAATATTAGTAAGAGTGACCAGCTAGCCTTTCCAAGATTTGGTCAATGAAGGGCAAAGGGAAGTGGTCCCTCCTCATGACGGTATTCAACTTTTTGTAGTCCATGCACATTCTCCAACCAGTAGTGACTCTAATTGACATAAGTTCATTGTTGGCATTTGCTACGATGGTGATTCCAGACTTCTTAAGAACCACCTGAGTTGGACTCACCCATTGACTGTTGGATATTGGGTATATGATACCCACATCCAACAGCTTAAGAACCTCGACCTTAACCACTTCTTTCATATTTGGATTTAATCGACATTATGGTTTTCGGGATGTTTTTGCATTATTCTCAAGTTGAATGCAGTGAGTTGTTCACAACCCCAAGTGTAGGGTCGCGATGTAGTAATAATCTCAGTAAGACCGAGGTCAAATCCACAAGGACTGAACTTGTGTTTCTTCTGAAAGTAACTAGAAGTAGAACTAGAAGAAGATGAAAACCTAAATCTGGAATATTTGAGAGAGTAATTGTGATTAAAGTAATAAAAACTAGTGAATTTAAAGGTAGGAACTAGGGTGCCAAGGATCCACTTGTAGCAATTGGGAAGCTACATTGCATGATTCAAGGACACAACTGGAATCAGAGTCCTATCTTATCCAGTTGGTAAGAAGAGATTTGTCAGATCTATGAACTTGTCATGGATATAATCATAAATGGATGAGTGGTAAAGATTTGGAAGTGATTCTATCACCTAACTATGCCTAGAACACAAACAACCAATAGGATTTACCAATCCCACAACCAATCATAAGAGAATTGTGAAACCTAGGAAGGATTTCGTCATCCTACCATGCCTAGGGGACGATGGTGAACAATGAGACTTACTAATTTCATAATCTCAATTCAGGCAAAGAAGATATCTCAAGCTATCGCAAATCTATTGTAATTTGAGTCACAACAAACCATTAAAAACTAAAAATATTCCTTCATAATCAAACTAGAATCCAAGAGAGTTCAACAAAACATGAATTAAAATAAAGCAAACATCCCAATTAAGCTATAAGATTCACCTCTTAGCCCTAGCTAAGAGGTTTAGCCAACCATAGATATGATTGAACTAAAGACTCTTAAACAAAACAAAAAGATCAACTAAAAAAGAAGAAGAACTCCCTAGACGGCGGCTCCACTGTTTTACTCCACTCCTAAAACCCTAAAATATTCTTAGTAGTGCCTAGAGACCCTTATTTATAGTTTTAGGTCTTAAACTTTCGCATTGAGTGGAAATTTTTGGAAGCCGTCCTAAATTTACACAGTTCGTGCAAAAATTGTTTAACGCTCAACTGGTCGTGAGACGCCCTCGACCGGTCGTGGGCCGGCCTCGACCGGTCGTAGGACACCCTCGACTGGTCGAGCAGGATAGAAATTTAGTTGTTTTACTTGCTGGAGTTCGAGTCGAGGCACCTCGACCGATCGAGCTTTGACTGGTCGAGCGGTGTCCAGGACTGGTAGTGCATAACCTGGACTGGTCAAGCAAAGGCCATGACTGGTCAAGGATTACGCAATTTCACTTCAAAGCTTCGATTTTCTTCATTCTTAACTTGATTTTCTTAGATCTTCAGAGTGTGCATTCTTCATACTAGGTCTTGGTGATTCTTGAGCATTAAATCCTTGCTTTGAACATCCTTTTTAATCCAAGCTCTTAAATTCACCTTGCAACACAAACATGATTAAAATAGAACACTAATTATTATCATGTTTATAAAATTAAGTAATAAATAGGGTCCAATATGCAATATTTGACCCTCAACACAATCCACAACCAGCATTTTGCTAGTCCCGAGTAAAGTATGCGAAAAATATTTCAAGAACACATGATAATTTCTATAAACTCAAGTGGTTTTTAAGAACAATCTAAATAATAGAATTCTAAGATACATCAATGTTGAGCATCAACTTCTCCTCAGCTCTAGCACTCAGTAAATTTCAAAATCTAGTTCAAACTATTAATCCACAAATTAGAACAATTCTAAACATTGAGTTCCATGGGTGCATAATGAAACATAAACTTATCACAATTAAAGGTTCAACTCTCTATTTCCATTATAATCATTGATAATCAAAAGAGCATTCAGAATAACCATCACCTAAATCAAAAGTTTCATTACAGTTCAGCTTTTATGCTTCTGACTTTTGATTTTTTCCATCGATGGCTTTCATGCTATGTTCAATCTTTTCAATGATCTTCCATAGGTAGCCCTTTTCAACGATAACTTTTTTTTAGTTGGGTATTCTTTTTTTTTCTTTTTTTTTTCAATTATTCTCATTGAACATGATAGACAAATTCCCCAGGTTGGTTCCTTCCATGCTTAATAATCATCGAGTTATTAATTCAATATCAAACTAAAACCTCAATGTGTAAGTTAGATGTGACATGTGAAATCATGACTCAATCACTATTTAAAACTTCTAATCATGGATTAATAATTCGAACTTAACTGTGAAATCTAACAAGTAATTGAACCCAAGAGTCATAAATCATTAACATGAAGTATCTTATATTTCTAAATCACGGATGAACTTCAAAATCACTCAAATTTACCAAATTTTCAGAAAAAAATCACAATTTTTGCTCAAAGACTAAGAAAACTTGATTAGCTTGCCTAATCCACACCCTCAACCTAAAATCTACCTTATCCTCAATATAAAAGATATAAGCATGCAATGCACATGAGACAATGAAAGTAAATGAGAGGTTATAGATAGGTAGTACCTGAAGAAGAAATCTAAAAGCTTTTCCAAGGGTCTCAAAGTGAAGATGGGTTAGCAGGAGGACTCAACAGATGATTAGCAAACTATCCTAAAACAGAGAAAAGCAAACTATCCTAAACAGCATAAAGTTGACTATCCTAGACATAACATGAAAGCAATAAACTAATCTTAAACTATGAAAGCAAGGGAAAACTACTCAGTCATGCCGCAAGGTTCCTCCTCCGGCCAATATCTTGATAAATTTCTCAATAGGCTTCTTAACACGATCATCCAAAAGTCCTTTTTGCAATAGGCTTAAATGCCCTGGAGCATGAATTTCTAAAGAAATTTATGGTCCTCAGCATAAGGTTTCCTTTTAATCTCCTGAGGTGTCCAAAGTATATACGATTCACCTGTGATAGAAAAAGTTTCAATGTCAGCATAACATGGTGAATTAGAGACTACACATATATGAAATTTAGAAAAATTCTTAGAAAGTGATGTAGTATCGACACATTCCGAAGTTTCAGATTCTGGTTCAATTTTCAGCTCCTCCTCCTTTATTGGTAAACATTCAGGATCTAAGGAAGGAGGGGCTTTAGAATCAGGGTTTTCTTGGTCCGTGACAGCTACCGATGTATTGTCTTGCAAGGCATCCACTATTTCTTTTATTATTGGATCATTTGAATCTGCAAAGTATGCCAAACAATCGTCCAAAGAGTTGGGAACTTTAGCTGAGAGTGACTCATTTTCCACATTGAAGTTTATGATGATCTTCCTAAGGATTCCATTGTCTGTGAAAGTGGATGGACGCATTCTCTCTTACTCTTGCTCTTCACAGATAGATTCAGGATTAATAGGTGAACCATTGAGTGAAGACTCTGTTCATTGATACTACTTAGAAGAGGCATTGAATCGTCAAAAATTGACATTTCAGGTGGTGATGTCAACTAGGTGGCCTCAAATTTTAGAGTCATATCGAACGACTCGTCCATCTCCTGAATTATATCATTACTCAATTCAAAGGAGTGATCTAAACATATCTCACAAAAGTTGGACAGGTTAGTTGAAAGTGGTTCATCCTTCGTATTGGTCCTGTCAGATGGGTGGAGTAGATCATTATGGTCAACAACTTCCTGAACCTCTTAATCATTGATATGGGCCAAAGTTGAGACTGAATCCAGGGGGATTTGAGCTGTACATTCATGATTGTCATCCCAATACTCATCATCTTCCAATTCAGTGTAGTGCACACGTTGAATGGGATTGCTTTCCTCACATTCAATTCCTATATTCGGTTAAGGTTCGAATAAACTAACCTCTCCCTCATCATTGAAACTAATTGTATCATGTGAGTGAAGTGTGTCATTATCATTATATTTGAAAGACACCCACGTCTCTTGATAATTCCTTTGGACCGTCATCAAGATCAATTCTTCGAGAAATTGAACCGAACACTCATTAACAAAATCTAACTCTTCATTCCAAATTCCAGAGTTCTCCACAAATGATTTAGGATCACTTTACTCGCATTGTGTTTCTGGATTGAGTTGTGGCTGGGAAGAATGAGCCTTCACTATCTTATCAATGTGTAAATCAAGCGCTTGCAGTAATTTTCTAATTTCTGCAAGATAGTCCATGTAATTCTGAAGTGAATCCTCTTGGATCGTTTCTAGTAAGATCTCAAAGGTAGGGGATCTAAGAGAATAATCATTATAACATGTTATTGGTTCATCTTTCCAAATTTGATGTTTCCACTAATCATAGTCATACAGATCATTGGTAGGAGAATCTGATGGTTGTTGATATATATTATCACCCATAATATAATCTCTCATTGTTTTCTTCTTGTCTGATGGTGATAATAATTCTCACTCCCATAGTTATGAAACTCCAACAATCATGTACTATCTTATTAATCCGTGGGGTGTAATTATTCTTCTGCATATGATCATGTAAGGACTTCTTAAATGGTGGAGCATTATATTCTGGTCGGTTCTCGATGATGGTTTCAGAAAATTTTTGAGATATAGGTTGATTTCTATCATAATCATCATATATCCCCTCTCAATATCTCTTATCCATCTCAGCATATTAAAGTACCCACTCTTGCATGGTGAAACCCTAACTTTGAATCTAATCTTTAAAAAAAAAAAAAAAAGAATAAAAGAAACATCTTAAAGCAATAAGAAATCTGGAAATAGAAAGAGAGAGAATTAGAAGGAAGTTACTGAATTAGAAGTTCCTAAATTAAGATCTTACAAAATAAAACAAAACAGTCGGTTTCTAAAAATAAAAATTCTAAAATTAGAAAGCTTATAAAACCAAAAATAGAAAGATGAGTTAATTTCTAAAAAGGATAGTTTCTAAAAATAGAAAATAGAAAGTTTCTAAAAACAAAAAAGGAAAGTTTCTTAAAAAAAATATAGAAAAGTTTCTAAACGTAGAAATAGAAAGTTAAGCTAGTTTCTAAAATAATTCAGGAAACCCTAATCCAAAAAAAGAAACTAGAAAAACCCTAATCTTAAACTAATTCCAAAACTAGCTAATCTCAAAAAAATGTAATCGTCAATCCCCGACAACGGCGCTAAAAACTTGTTCATAACCCCAAGTGTAGGGTCGCGATGTAGTAATAATCTTGGTAAGACAGAGCTCAAATCCAAAGGGACTGAACTTGTGTGTCTTCTGAAAGTAACTAGAAGTAGAACTAGAAGAAGATGAAAACCTAAATATG
This sequence comes from Magnolia sinica, assembly GCF_029962835.1. Classification (NCBI taxonomy): domain Eukaryota; kingdom Viridiplantae; phylum Streptophyta; class Magnoliopsida; order Magnoliales; family Magnoliaceae; genus Magnolia; species Magnolia sinica. Next base: position 48,587,170 of record NC_080573.1, on the reverse strand, counting down.
GAATATTTGAGAGAGTAATTGTGATTAAAGTAATTAAAACTAGTGAATTTAAAGGTAGGAACTAGGGTGCCAAGGATCCACTTGTAGCAATTGGGAAGCTACCTTGCATGATTCAAGGACACAACTGGAATCAGAGTCCTATCTTATCTAGTTGGTAAAAAGAGATTTGTCAGATCTCTGTACTTCTCATGGATCTAATCATCATTAGATGAGAGTGGTAAAGATTTGAAAGTGATTCCACCACCTAACCATGCCCAGGAAATTAGGCAAATAATAGGATTTGCCAATCCCACAACCAATCATAGGAGAATTGTGAAAGCTATGAAGGATTCCGTCACCCTACCATGCCCAGGGGATGATGGTGATAAACGGGACTAACTAATTTCACAATCTCAATTCAAGCAAAGAAGATATCTCAAGCTATCATAGATCTATTGTAATTTGAGTCACAACAAACTATTAAAAATTAAAAATATTCCTTCATAATCAAACTAGAATCTAAGAGAGTTCAAAAAGACATGAATCAAAATAAAGTAAACATCCCAATCATGCTACAAGCTTCACCTCTTAGCCCTAACTAAGAGGTTTAGCCAACCAAAGACATGATTAAACTAAAGACTCTTAAACAAAATAAAAAGATCAACTAAAGAAGAAGAAGAAGAACTCCTGGACGGTGGCTCCACCCTTTTGCTCCTCTCCTCAAACCCTAAAAGATGCCTAGGAGTGCCCTAGGGACCCCTATTTATAGTTTTAAGTCTTAAACTTTCGCACCGAGTGGAAATTTTTAGAAACCATCTTAAATTTATGCAATCTATGTAAAAATTGCGTAATGCTCGACTGGTCGTGGGCCATCCTCGACCGGTCGTGGGACACCCTCGACTGTTCGAGCAGGATAGAAATTTAGTTGTTTTACTCACTAGAGTTCGAGTCGAGGCACCTCAACTAGTTGAGCTTCAACTAGTTGAGCGGTGTCCGGGACTGGTCGTGCGTAGACTGGACTGGTCGAACAAAGGCTAAGACTGGTCGACGATTACATAATTTCACTTCAAAACTCCAATTTTCTTCATTCTTGACTTGATGTTCTTAGATCATCAGAGTGTGCATTCTTTATTCTTGGTCTTGGTGATTCTTGAGCATTAAATCCATGCTTTTAACATCCTTTTTAATCTAAGCTCTTAAATTCACTTTGTAACATAAACATGATTAAAATAGAACATTAAGCATCATCATGTTTATAAAACCAGGTAATAAACAGGGTCTAATATGCAATATTTGACCCTTAACATGAGTACAAATCAAAGGATTAATTCCCTTAAGGTCCGCAATCGACCATCCAAGGGCTTCTTTATGCTTAATGAGAGTAGCGCTAAGCATACTCTCCTGTTCTTGCTCAAGGTGGGAAGAAATCACCACTGGGTACATCTTATCTTGACCTAAATAGACATATTTCATATCAACGGGCAAAGGTTCCAAGTCAAGCTTCGGTGCTTTGAAGCAAGACGGTAGAGGCATTACATCAGTTTTGGATAATTTTTCAAATTGTGGCCTCCAGTGGTTAACTTCAAGTATAGGCACTACATCAAGCAAGGCATCCATCTTCCTAATCATATCATCATATCATCATCCAAATCAGGGGAGTGGGCTAGGCACGTCTCAAGAGGGTCAGAGTATAAAGTCAAGAGTCCTCTATCTTTCATGAAAGAATCAATCGGGTTAATATCATGGGCATCTTCATCATCCTCTGCCTGTTTGCTCTTATTGAAGAATATGTTGAGCTCTAATGTTATATTTTTGAAAGATAAATTCATGATCCCATTCCTACAGTTAATTATTGCATTTAATGTAGTAAGGAATGGACGGCCTAGTATGATAGGAATTTGAGTACTCATATCCATGATGGGCTGAGATCCAGGATGATAAAATCTACTGGGTAGTAGAATTTATCAACCTGGACCAACACATCCTCAATTATCGCTCTCGGTACATGAACTGAGAGATCGACAAGTTGTAATGTGGTCTTGGTGGGTTTTAATTCACCTAGGCCTAGTTGTTTATAGACCAAGTAAGGAATTAGATTTACACTTGCTCCTAAGTCAAGAAGTGCGTGCTCAATTCGGTAGTTCCCAATTACGTAAGTGATGGTTGGGCTACCGGGATCTTTGTAATTTTGTGGCACATATTGCTTGAGGATGGCACTCACTTTTTCTGTCAGAAAAATCTTCTTTTGTATGTTTTGTCATCTTTTCGTGGTGCATAGATCTTTCAGAAATTTGGCATGTGAAGGAATTTGTTTCATAGCATCTAGAAGAGGGATGTTAACCTTAACTTGCTTAAGCACCTCAAGAATGTCCTAGGAGTTAGAGAGAGGTTTTAGTGTGATCAAACGTTGGGGGAATGGAGCAATCGGTTTGACTTGAGGTTCCAGTTTTAACCCCTATGAAGCAGAGATAGGTCTATCATCTGTGTCTTCTTCTAGGTCCTTAGGCTTTTCAGCCCTTACCAGAATAGATTTTTCAATGATCTTCCCACTCCTAAGAGTGGTGATAGAATTGACTTGCTCCATTTGCTTTGAAGAACTTGGGTCACTAACTTCATATTGTGGTTTTGTATTAGGGAGAGAGTGGGCTAGAAGAGTCCCTTTCTCTCCAATCATTAAGTGTGACTCAATTCATTGCACAACCTTGGTAAGATCATGAAAGGCTTGTAGTGTGCCTTGATTAAAAAGCTCTTAATTTTGGATTGTCTTAAAACTGGATACTCTTGAGGCTTCTTTTGATCTAAAAACTGGTAAAGGATCCCTTGAGGAGTAGCAGTTTGTCCATTCCTCCAACTGAAATTTGGATGGTTCCTCCAGCCAGAGTTGTATGTGTTAGAGGTGGTTCCTTTGAAAGGCCACTGGCAGTTGTTTACGGCATTCGACTGCTCGTTTAATATTTTTTGAAAGGCAGGTATTTTTGGACAATTTTCAATTGTATGAATGTTGCAACCACAAATACCACAAACTCCTTCCTTAGCCTTATCCTTCTTAAGTTCAATGGCCTTGAGTTTCCTTGTGAGATTAGCCACTTTGGCACTTATTTCATCTTCCTCATTCAGAACATACATTCAACCCTTCTCCTTTGTTTGAATGGGCTTAGGAGTGGTGTGGGGTTTTGGGGGGATGTCCCATAGTTGTGCATTTTCAGTAAGTCTGTCAAAATAGTCCCACACATCATTGACATATTTGTTCATGAATTCCCCATTGCACATTGTTTTGAATAATTGGCGCATGAAAGATGACAGCCCATCATAGAAGAAACTTGTTATGTGCCACGTTTCAAATCTGTGTTATGGGTATAAACTGATAAGGTCCTTAAACCGCTCCCAACATTGGAAGAATGTTTCGTCTTCCTTTTGGGCGAAGTTCATGATTGACTTACTAATGGGGTTCATTTTAAGTTACGGGAAGAATTTCTTTATGAACTCCCTTGTCATGTCATTCCATCTACGAATAGATCATGGACATAGTGAGTGCAACCATGTCTTAGCCTTTTCTTTTAAAGAGAAAGGAAAGAATTTCAGCTTGATTGTGTTCTCAGACACATTGGGAAAGTGTAACGTGGCTATGATCTCATCAAACTCTTTTAGGTGTAAATATGGACTTTCGGATTCAAGGTACCCCTAGATTGATATCCATATTTCCTGGAAAAAGCATGCATGATGGTGTGCTCAGCTCCACCAGTTATAAATAATCCTGTAGAGTACGAGGCAGGGGTGTTTGATGCACCTCAGTCTCATCCTGAGCTTCCTCAACTAGAGGTTGAGGTTGCCTTGGAGGTTGATTTACAACCATCACCTCAACTGACTCTGAGGAATTCAAGTGGTGTGTAATCCTGTAATGGATAGGCAACCCTTCAACTAATCCTCCTTCACTCAAGAGACGTAGAGTGTTGTCACGGTCCCACTTGAGCATGAAACACTCTCAACCCCCAAGTTCAGAAACTAAACCTAAACTAAACCTAAGAGAGAAAAAAACTAAAGAAAATAAGAAATCTAAAAAAGAAAGAGAAAGAATTAGAAAGAGGTTATCGGATTGGATAATTCTATGTTGGGATCCTGCAAAACAGAAATATAAATTAGTTTCTAAAAACAAATCATAAAAATTCCTAACCCAACAACGAAACAGAAAATAAACCGTAATCTTAACCTAATTTGTATACTAATTAAATTTAGAAAAACACAGCCGTCAATCCCCAGCAACGGTGCTAAAAACATGTTCACAACCCCAAGTGTAGGGTCGCAATGTAGTAATAATCTCGATGAGACTGAGGTCGAATCCATAGGGACTAATCTTGTGTGTCTTCTAAAAGTAACTAGAACTAGAACTAGAGAAAGATATAAATTAGAAATTTGGAAATAAAGGAGTAATTGTGAATAAATTGATTAAACTATCAATTAAAGGTGAGAACTAGGGTGCCAAGGATCCACTTGTAGCAATTAGGAAGTTTCCTTACTTGATTGAAGAATTACAATTGGAATTCGAGTCCTATCCTAACCAATTGGAAGATGAGATAATCAAATCTCTATACTTCTCATAGCTCCACCATGCATAAGAGAGAGGATTGTGATGATTGGAAGGGATTTCATCACCCTACTATACCCAGGAGACGATGGTGAACAACAAGATGTACCAATCTCACAATCTCAAAACAGGAAAAGAAAATATTTAAAGCTATCGAAGATCCATTATAAATCATTAAAAACTGAGTCACGACAAATCATTAAAAACTGAAAATATTCCTTAATAAATAACTAGAAGTCAATGAGGTTCAATAAGAACAATAATCAAAGCAAGAAAACATCCCAACACGCTACAAGCTTCAACCTTCAGCCCTAGTTAAAGGATTTAGCCAATAATAAATATGATTGGAATCAAAACCCTAAAAGAAAGCATTAAAAATAAACTAGAAAAGAAGAAAAAATCTTGGGAGGGTCCTACACCCTTAGGCTCTGCTCCTTAAAACCCTAGATATCTTAAAGAGTCCGTAAGAAACCCATATTTATAGCCTTGTCCAGTAGGTTTCGCAAAACCGCCTCAATTTAAGCAGTCCGTGTAAGTGTTGCGTAATGTCTTTGAACATAAGTTGAATTTTAGAAGTTGTGCCTTTATGCACTGCGTAACTCCTTTCACATTGTATAACTTGTTGTGTCATTAACCCTTCCTTCGAAGTCATCGAGCAGACCTTTGATGTCATCGAATGGTGTTCGATTCATCGAGAATGTGTCCATAACAGTCCAACAAGTTTCTCTAAAAATCTACAAAAAGATCGAGGTCATCAAATAGCCTTCGATGTCATCGAGCAAGTCTTCGAGTTATTGAACAAGTCATCGATCCATCGAGAAATGCATCCCATTTTTTTCCAACAAAGAAACTTGATTTTCATGTAATTCTTCGCTGTCATCGACAGGTGGTCGATGACATAAACAATTTAGATGTTGTGAATTTTTATACTTTGTACTGCGAACTTCCTTCCTTCTCCACTTGGTTTCCTTGGATCTTGGGGTTTTGAAATCTTCAATCTTAGTCTCCAAAGATCCATTCTTTGCCTTAGCAATTCTTGAGCCTTAAATCTATGCTTTTAGCATTCTTTTCAATCCAAGCTCTTAAACTCACCTTGCAACACAACACATGTATACAATATACCATTAAGCCTTATCATGTCTGTAAAACTAAGATATAAATGGGGGGAAATATACAATATTTGACACTCAATAGATCTCTTGAGTAATTTCTTATACTCTAGCTTTCTCGAAATCGATCGCTTGTCTTTTTATCTTAAGATCGGCAACGGTTGTTTTAGCTCGATAATACATGTCTAATTTTTCCTAAAGCTCTAGGGGAGGCGACAATTTGGCCATTTGACATTGGTCAGAGTAAGATAGCACACATGTCATATCATCTAACTAGCCAATCTTGGTTATTAGTTCATTATCAAAGGTTTCAGCTATTCCTTTCTGAAGGAGGCTGTGCAATTCAATTTGAAGACTCTAGACACTATCGTGTTGAAGAGGAGATGTTGTTGTGCATGTTTCTCTAGCAACGGCATTCTTGAGAAGGGAGATGAAATCGTTGATAAAAGAAGGGATGTGGGAGCTGAAGTATCTATTGAGACTCAAATATTGCATATTTAACTCTTCAATTAAATTAGTTTTCCTGGCAGTTAATTGATAATTTGATTTAATTATATACATTTTTGTCATGCGAGATAATTTGGAAGCTTATAATGAATATGCGCATAAAAGGATGAATTTAGAGCTCAAGTGATGAGAATGAAGAATTGGTGATTTGGGAGTCATTAATGAAGAATCCACATGCCAAAGATTTAAGGAAACCAAGTGGAGAAGGACATAAATCAAGTTTTCAAAGTACATAAAGAAGAAGCTGTTGAACTCATCTGTCGATGACATCGAACACCCTTCAATGCCATCAAAGTAAGTGTTCGATGACATCAACGACCATTCGATTACAATAAGAATTTCATGGAAACTGGAGTTTAGTTGCTGGACTATTTTGGTGCATTCCTCGATTCATCGAAGAATTGTTCAATTCATCGACAACCTGCTCGATGACATTGAAGTGCATTCGATGGCATCGAGATTTCTGAAAATTTCTGAAGCAACTCGCTAGAACTCTCTAGACACTTTTTCGATTCATCGAAGAACTCTCTGGACACTTTTTCTATTCATCGAAGACACCTTCGATGACATTGAAGGTTGGTCGATGATGAAAGTGTTTACGCAGTGTGAAAAGGCACAATTTTCGAATTTGATTCAATTTGGGAATTCACCTTCGATGACATCGAAGGCTGTTCGATCCCATCGAAGGTGTTATGCAGAGTGCATAAATTTGAGGCGGTTTGTGAATTTTTTCGAGGCGATGCGAAAGTTTAGGTTGCAAAACTATTTAAAGGAGTCCCTAAGCTATTCCAAATCATCTTCTAGGGTTTGCAAAGGGAGAGAAGGCCTAGGTGGAGCATCAACAACGTTCTTCTATTTCGATTTCTTCATGGTTATAGTTGATCTTTTTGTTTTTCTTCTAGGATGTTAGTCTTGTCAGGCTAATCTCTTAGCTAAGGCTAAGGGATGAAACCTACAATTTATCTTGATATTTATCTTACTTTGATTCAAGTTTATGTTGAACTTCATTGATTTCTTGTTTGATTTAAGGAATATTTTTGATTTTCTATGGTTTATTGTGACTTTAATTACAGTAGATGCTATGAGAACTTTGAATATCTTCTTACTTATTTTAAATTGTCTGATGTGTATAAGTCATTGTTCACCATCATCTCCTGCGCATGGTGGATGATTGAATTCCCTGTCATCATTGCAGTTAGATGGATATTTGGGAACTAATCCAATGAAAGTTCAGACTCTGTTTTAACCGCTCCATCATCCGATTGGATAAGATAGGACTTCGAATCCAATCGAGTTATCGTTGAATCAAGTAGATGGAATATTGAGATTGTTATAGGTGGATTCCTAGATCCTTAGTCTTTTTATCTTTATTTATTTCAAAACCTTTTTCTTCATCACTAGATTAAAAACCGATACAACCAAGTTATATTTAGATTAGTTTTAAACTGTGTTCCTCATTCCCTATGGATTCAACCTTGGTCTCACCAAGTTATTACTACATCGTGACCCTGCACTTGGGGTTGTGAACAGTATTGATCTCGTGAACATCCAACGAAGAAGGCAAGGGAGAATTTATATCAGCCTTTTCCCCCTCGACTGGTCTATTGTGTAAGAATCGTATCCTAGATCGTACTATTCTATAACCTTCCCCAGTCCTCCTAGTCGAATTCTGACGACCCGCGATCTGTTATCGGGGTTTGTGCGTGACCACGAGTCATATATCGTATTCTAAAATTAGCTCAACACGAGAATTGTACCCTAACCATCACGCCGTCGCCGCGGTTCCGACGTCGCGTCTCGCATGCCGAGGCGATACCCGGGCCATGAGATGTGGGCCCACGTTCAGTTCAAGAAAAACACCGCATGTTGCAATCCCAAGAGAATCCATCACATCAAATGTCAAGTACACACCACATCACTCCCATCACTCACACCCATCCCCAAGTACAACTACCCATCCCCAAAAGTCAACTTCCCATCACTTCACCCATCCCTCTCCCCATCACTCCATCACTCACCTCACCTCTCTCTCTCATCTCTCTCTCATTTTTCTTAGCAACCCACATCCAAGCAAGCTCCATGAGAGAGATTTGTGTGGACCACCTTCTACCACTCAATCCAACCCTTCAAAGCCGATCTCAACCGTTAAAATCCACCCTTTGGAGCTCTAGATCGCTTCGATGGAAGGAGGAGTCTGAGAAGATCAGAGGTGGGTGATTTACCATCGATTTTATGATTTGAGGGCCCATATATGGTGGGACCTATCTTGATGTATGCATTGTATAAAGGGGCCCATAGTGGTGAGGCCCCTCCTCCATCCGTCTCTCTCTCTCTCTCTTTTTCCCATTTTGTGGCCCACCTTGATGTTCATCCACACCGTCCACTGTGTGGGACGATGAGACCCATGTAGCCATGTAGCTGCTGAATTACGTCAGCAAGCGTGGGGTCCACATGAGATATGTGTTATATCCCAACCTTCCACCTATGTGGACCCCCACCAGCAACATAGTTGTTGTTTGGCACCCACCATGATGTATGCTTTCATCCACACCATCCACTGTGTGGGACGGTGTGATCCACTATGTTATATATGTGTGTTTAATCCACGCCGTCCATCCATCCCTGGACGCTGGACGCTGGAGCATGGCTAAAATATATATATATAGTGGGTGGGCCACACCCATGTGGACCCACATGATATGTGTATTGCACCCAGACCGTCCAGTAAAGGATGGTGGGGCCACTTGATGTTTGTATTGTATCCTCACCGTCTAGCCCTTGGACAGTGGGAAGGTGCTGACGCACCTGAGGTATTGTTGCATCCAAACCCTCCTGCCACATGTGTGGGGACCACACCATGATATATGCATTTTATCTTGGCCGTCCACCATTTTCATTCATCTGGACGTGGACCCCATAATGCATGCGTTTCATCCAACCGTCCATTTGTGGTGGATATGGATGGATGGTGTTGTGGGTTGCATGGCCCTGGCATGTGTGTTGGATCCCTAATGTCCACCGTCCAACAAAGGACTATGGGACCCACACGATATACCAGCTACTGTTGCAGCTGGGTCTCCCAGCTGGTGGGTGTAAGTGTTATAGTCTCATGCTCCTTTGATTGTCAAATTTTGTTGTGTCGAAACCTCTATCTATGTCTTGTGTTTATATGTTGTTATGTATATGATCAAGACACTACATCACAATGGTTCAAGACATATACGGTGCTCTGCTTCAAGAAATGAAAAGTCATGTACTTTAAGCATCTATGTTCAGAGCTACATCGATAAGAAGAGAACATTTCAAAACTCAAGTACATTTCAAGACTCAAGTACAACTCAAGATGAAGTTTAATTTCAAGCTTTAGAAGATCTCAAGATCAAGCTACATCAAGTAGCGATCTCAAGCTTTATAAGGTTCAAAGGTCAACCATTATCTGAAAAGAATGAAGTTCAATGTTCATACTTAATGATCCAGGTATGATAGACCTTAGATTGACCTTAGGGTAGGTTATTTTGTATACATAATTCAAAATGAATCTATTTATATGAATTGGTCTATTCTAAGACTAGTCCTGGACCTTGTTCGACTAGTCCTAGCACTGGTTCGACTAGTCTAAGAAATTCCATGACCAGTCTTAAGTTGTTGAAAATTTTTGAAATTTTTTGGTTACTCTACAACCAGTCCTGGAGTTTGTTCGATCGGTCATAGGGAGGTCACGACTCAACCTTCGACCAGTCCTAGAACTACGACTTAAACTCCAGTAACCAAGCCTGGTTGTCTACGACCAGTCCTATGTCAGCTACGACCGGTCGTAGGTGGTCCACGACCAGTCGTAGATTCCCTAAGACCAGTCGTAGAACAGTTTTCAAAGATCACGCTTAATAATTCAAAATGTCGTTGTAGCAACGACCAATCGAAGGGTTCTTAAAACCAGTCGTAGACGTGATTTTTTCATCTATAAATTAAACATGAATTTCAGAGTTTTTCATCGAATAATTTCAAGAAAATTCATGCCTCCACTCTGAGATAAGTTTGTTCATTATAAGCTACGGTGTGCATATTTAATATTCTTTTTGTTAGCTTTTCTTATTTGATTTTATTCCTATATTCCAATCTTATATGAAAAGAGGAATTGCTGTATTCCTTCTTCTTGGAATCAAAATCAAATAGAGCAAAGCCCATTTAATTTAATTTAAAATCATTTAGAACTTAGAACCATTGTAAACTGAGTATTGGACATTGAATGTTGATTCGAACATCTACTCCGATCGGTTCTACCGGGCTACTACAAAAAGGAGAAATGTAGGTATTTTACGTTTATGTAAAATTTCTATTCTTTTGGTTTTTGTTCGAGATTCGCTAGAAAAATCTCATTATGTGGTTATCTGAGGAGAGCTAGAAAACTTAAACGGTGTGAGTTTTTGGATTGTGTAAGCCCAAGTTAAAAAGACACAATTATGAAGGTTTTAGGTGAACCTGTGAAATTGATTTTGTTAGTGAACGCTAATATCCCCTGTGTGAGGATATAGGAGTGGAGTAGCATTCTGTGTGGCTGTTGTTGAACAGTTGGTGTATACACAGGCGAACCACCATAATTCTTTGTCTTGTGGTTTGAATGCTTGCTTAAGTTTTATATCTTTTATCATTCAGATTTGTGGAATGTATGTGTGGATGTGAATGTTGTAAAATTTACATTTCAAGCACAGTGGGAATGTTGTAATAATTTAGATTCAATTTCCTGCAATTTATTTCAATTCCTTGCTATTTATTTTTTCCTCTCCGGTTTGATTTTTTGATATAAAGGACGTTCTAGAAATAAGGTTGTCCTGCTATAAACCCTTGGTTTTTATGGTATAAGGTTGTCCTGAGAACTGAATTCGTATCAACCTCTCAATTCTTGTTTATTGAGGTTACTTTTATTTCGGCATTGTGAATTGATTTATTTTATTTGGTTATCATATTCGTTTATTCCGCTGTTAAAGTTTTATTTTGGCATCGTCCTATTCACCCCCCCCCCCTCCTTCTAGGATGTATAGCTAGGTCATTCCAAGTGGTATCAGAGCTTAATTGCTCGCTCTTATTGCTTTTTATTTAGATTTATTTCTTAAGCTAACGATCTAAGCTATTTAAAAGATGTCAAATTTTGATAGCCTATCAGTCACTAGGCCTCCACCCTTTGATGGCTCCAACTATGCATATTGGAAAGCCAGGATGAGGATCTTCCTCAAATCAATGGATGAGAGTGTGTGGCAAGCCACAGTGACTGAATGGAACCCACCTACCACTGAAGTGATTGGTATCGATGGTTTAAAATCAATGAGAGTAACACCGTATTTCTCATGGACCACTCTTCAAAAAAATGAGAGTAGTGCCAATGTAAAAGCACTAAATGCAATCACTTGCGCATTATCACCGGATGAGTTCAAAAGAATTATATCTTATGATACTGCAAAGCAAGCTTGGGACATTTTAGAAATGACACACGAGGGTACATCAATTGTCAAGAAATCTAAGGTCCAACTCCTTATAACCAAATTTGAGGAAATTCATATGGAGGAAAATGAAATGTTTATGGACTTTTACACAAGATTAAATGACATTGTAAACTCAATGTGGTCTTGAAGATAAAATCCCATAAAGTGTGTAAAGATACTATGCTCACTTCCTGAACGGTTCAACTCTAAGGTAACAGCGATCCAGGAACTTCGTGATATGGATGATATTAGGGTAGAAGAACTAGTGGGTTCTTTACAAACCTATAAGTTAAACTTTAAAGATCCTAAAGGTAAATCTATCGCTCTTAAATCTTCTAAAGAAAACTCTGATTCTAAAGATGATATGGCTCTTTTAGCGAAAAATTTTTACAAGATTTTCAAGAGTAAAAAGAAGGTTGATTTTCAAAATTCAAATGATAAGAAAAGATCAAATCCTAAATCTAAAACTTGGAAGTCTTTGAAAGATAGTTAATGTTACAACTGCAAAGAATATGGGCATTTAGCAAACAAATGTCCTAAAAAGGACAAACCCAAAAAGAAGGGTATGTTGGCTACTTGGGATGAATCGTTTGATTCTGAAGCTTCTTTTAAATCAGAAGATTCTGAAACCGAGTCGGGCAGTGAAGTTAAAGCCCTTATGACTCTAGCCAAATTCACTTTTTCATATCATGATGATTCAACTAGCGAAGAAAATCTGAATAGTGATTATGAAAATAAAGATGATCTTTAAGACGCTTACAATGCCTTAAACAAGGAAAGTTGTAAAATTGCTGTCAAACTTAAACTTCAAAAAGAAAAGTTTTTTAAACTCAAAGAATGTTTTGAATCTCTTGTTTTAGAAAAGTCCCAAATTTCAGATTGTTTTGAAAAATCAAAATGCGATTTAGAATTTAAAACCTCCCTGATTGAAAATCTGAAATCTGAAATGAGAAACTTAATAATGAAGTATCTTCTCTTTTGAGTTTAAAGGATACATGGAGGTATGCCCAATGAGATCTAAAGTTGGAAAAACTTTTATCCGGATCTAGAAAATGTGGCGACAGATTCGGGTTGGGCTACAATAAAAATGTTCCTCCTAAACAAAAGTATACTCCTCCTAAGTTTGTGAAAGGAGAGTCCTCTAACTCAAAAGGGAAAAATACTAGTCAAGGTTTTTCTAAAAATACAAATGCTTTCCAAAAACCTAAAAGCAGTTATGTCAACTTCAAAAGTCAGAACAGAAACCCACTAGCTAAAAAGATAGTTGATTTACTCAAGGAGCTCTTAAAATCTAACTCAGTAGGTCATTCTTATAACAATAGACAGACGAAGACCAACTATACTCCTAAACCCAAAACAGTTCTGAAATGGGTTCCTAAGGTTGCCTACTTGGTTGCCCACACCGCTTTCAAAGCTACAAGTCATTCAAAGTGGTACTTAAATAGTGGATGCTCCAGGCATATGACAGGCGACAAGGCTTTATTCATCAATCTTAAAGATATGACTGATGAATCAATCACATTTGGTGATGGTAGCAACTGCAAAATTATTGGCCAAGGTACGGTTCAACTCTATAACCTCCCCTTATTTAAGAATGTTTTATATGTTGAGGGGCTAAAACACAACCTATTAAGCATATCCCAAATATGCGATAACAACCATAGTGTGAAAATTTCCAATCAAGGTTGTGAACTCATAAACAAAATGGGTTCTGTAATATTAACTAGTCGCAGAACTTCTGAAAACTGCTATATTATAAGTGATGGTAGCTCATCTAATCAACAGTGTTACATGGTCCATACCGATGAGATAGAATTATGGCATAAATGCCTTGGACATGTACACTACCGAAATTTATACAGATTGAGTAAAGGAGAACTAATAAGAGGTCTACCTAAATTACAAAAAGTAGACAAATTATGTGGTGAATGCCAGTATAGCAAGCAAACAAGGAGCTCTCACAAAAAAATGAACTCCAATGCCACATTAAGACCACTCGAGCTACTCCACATGGATCATATAGGACCTACAAGGACGGAGAGTCGAGGTGGCAAAAAATACATCCTAGTAATTGTGGATGATTTTTCCAAATTCACTTGGGTTACATTTTTAAGTGACAAATCAGAAACCCTTAATGATGTGAAAAAGATCATCAAACGGATCTAGAATGAAAAATGTTCTTAAGTCTGTAAGATCCGTAGTGATCATGGATCTGAGTTCGAGAATAGCAATTTCAAAAAGTGCTGTAGCGATCAGGGAATATCACATGAATTCTCTGCGCCCAAAACACCACAACAAAATGGAATTGTGGAGAGGAAAAATAGAGTGCTTCAAGAAATGGAAAACGTAATGTTAAATAGTATGAAGCTCCCTAGAAATCTTTGGGCTGAAGCAGTGAATACCACCTGCTATATTATTAACCGGGTTTATACTTATAAATCTAATAATAAAACAACTTACGAACTTTGGTTTGATAAGAAGCCTACTGTCAAATACTTTTGAGTTTTTGGCAGCAAGTGCTATATTTTACGTGACCGTAAAAATTTGGGAAAGTTTGACACTAAGAGTGATAAAGGGATCTTTTTAGGATACTCTTTAAACAGTCGTGCATATCGTGTATTGAACAACAGGACTGGTGTGATTCAAGAGTCCATTAATGTGGTCATTGATGATCAATTGAATACACCTGCCCGAAGTTCAGATAATGATCAAGTTCTTTTAATTGACAAACCAGATACTTCATCAAATCATGTTAATTCTAAATTAAGGACTATTAAAGATCTTCCAACTGCTCAAATTCTTAAAAACCCTCTCACTCGTGTGTGCACTCATAGACAATTAGAAGACATGTAATTACGTGTGCTTTACTTCCCAGATAGAACCGGTGAACGTAAAAGAAGCTCTTTCTGATGAAAACTGGATAGTTACCATGCAGGAAGAACTTAATCAATTTGTTCATAATGATGTCTGGTATCTCATTCCTAGACCTAAAGATAAACACATTATCGGAACAAAATGGATTTTCAAAAATAAGTCTGATGAACTTGAAAATATAATTCGAAACAAGGGAAGAATGGTTGTACAAGGGTACACTCAAATAGAAGGCATTGATTACGATAAAACTTTTACCCCAGTTGCTCGCCTTGAATCAATCAGACTTTTTATATCCATTGCATGCTATAGAAAATTTAAGATTTTTCAAATGGATGTAAAGAATGCTTTTTTGAATGGCGATTTACATGAAGAGGTATATGTTGAACAACCTACAGGGTTTGAAGACCTTAAGTTTACTGATCATGTATACCGTCTTAAAAAGGCTCTCTATGATCTAAAACAAGCTCCCAGAGTATGGTATGAGAAATTGACTAAGTTTTTACTCAGTCATAATTTTCAAATGGGCAGTGTCGATAAGACGCTTTTTGTTAAGAAAAACAATAATGATGTTTTAATGGTTCAGATCTATGTTGATGATATTATTTATGGATCAACTTGTACTAACATGACTATCGAGTTTGCATATTTAATGAAATCTAAGTTCAAGATGAGCATGGTTGGGGAATTACATTATTTCCTAGGGTTGCAAGTAAAACAACAACTTGATGGAATTTTTATTTCTCAAACCAAGTATGCTTTGAACTTGATTAAAAGGTTTGGATTTGAGAATGGTAAGAATTTTGATACTCCCATGAGTACATCTTTAAGACTCTCAAAAGACTCTACAGGTAAAGATGTATATCCTAAATTGTATCGTAGCATGATTGACAGTTTACTTTATTTAACTGCTAGTAGACCTGATATAGCTTTCAGTGTTGGTATTTATGCTAGATATCAGTCTAATCCTAAAGAATCTCATTTAACTGCTGTTAAGAGGATTATTATATATGTTGCAAGTTCTGTGCATTTGGGTCTTTGGTATCCATATGATACTAGTGTCCAGTTGGCTAGGTATTCAGATTCGATTGGGCTAGTAATATTGATGATAGAAAATCAACCAGTATTGGTTGTTTTTATATTGGAAATTGCTTGGTTTCTTCGTTTAGCAAGAAGCAAAGTTCTATATCGCTCTCAACTGCTGAGGCTAAATACACTGTAGCTGGAAATGCATGTACTCAGCTTCTTTGGATGAAACGTATGTTAAGCGATTATGGAATTACATAGGACTCAATGGTTTTATATTGTAATAATTTCAGTGCAATAAATATTTCTAAAAACCTAATCCAGCATTCACGTACTAAGCACATTGACATTAGGTATCATTACATTCGTGAATTAGTGGAAGAAAAAAATAATATCTTTGGAATATAATCCTACCGAGACTCAACTTGTGGATATTTTCACTAAAGCTCTTAATAAAAGTAGGTTTAATAAACTAAAGTTTGATCTTGGTATGTGCAATTTAAATTGAATATTCTTGCATTATTGTATCATATTATATATATTTTTATTTATCTTTTTGGTTGAATTATAAAATTAGTTGTAAAATGCAATTTTTGGCCGGTACTCGACCAGTCGTGAGTATACATGACTAGTCTTAGTATGACAGGTTGTGTATATCCACGACCAGTTGTGGAACTCGTGAAATCACTTTAAATTGGGAAAAATCTTCTTCTTCTTCATTTTCATTTCACTCTCCAACGAGCCTAAGCCTGATCGGTCGAACCCACCATCATTTTCATTCAAGGTTAGTGGTTCTTTTGCAATTTCCTTGTAGAATATTGCTTATTGTATCTCATTTTTCACTTTTGTGCACTTTATTTGGTCTTTCAGTGCAAGATTGGGGTTCTTCTTTTCAAAAATCTGATTTATCAAAACTTATTCCATATTTTTTTGAATCTAGTTGTTTTCTAGTATCTGGTCAAATAGATCCCAAAGGGAGAAAGAAATCTTCCCATGGTCCATCTTCTTCTAGATCAACTCCTATCACACAACGCCATCTTCGGTCTCCTGAAAATGATCCATCCGATGTACGGGATTTGCGTATGCGCAATGTCATCGTTGAAAGTCTAGTTGATCCTAACTACATTTCTCACTTTAGTATCCAACCTCTACTCCAATCTGTAGGTTGGGATAACATCTTACATTGGAGTGGGCCTGCATACCAGTCTATTGCTTAATCCATGTTAGCATGCATCTCTGATTTTTCATATGAGAATTAAACGTTTAAAATTGATACTAGAGAATGTCTATTTGAAGTAGATCGACATTTAATAGCTGGTCTCATGGAAATCCCTATTAATGATGAGGGTATTCTCATTCATACATTATCTGAAAAACCCTTTGAATTAGAAAAATAGATGCTCACCAGAGATTTATGCAATGTGGAAGTGCAATGGACCCATAAAGGAAATGCGCTCCCCTTAAGGTATGTGTTACCCAGATACAAGGTTCTTCATAGAATCTTTATCTCAAATCTGTATCCACGGTCTAGCAACAAAATAAAACTAACTGTCTTTATGGTTCATGTTTTGTATTGTGTCATTACTGGTGTAAAGATCTGTCTACCTTCTTTAATTTGTCATTCCATCATTCAGTTTCGAATCCATCTTGGTCATAGTGATCTTTCATTTGTCTATCTTATGATTGTTTTAGCTACTCACATGCTCGTGGCTATGCCTGTTGTAGACGCCCCTATTCATCATCTTATTTTTAACAATTCAAATATTAACAAGATGAAATTGGGATTGGCTCCTGACCAAGTGGATGTGGGTGGTAGTGGTATTAAAGCTGGGAATGAAGCAAAAGATGCTGGCAATCTTCCTGATGACGTTGATATGAATGATATTATTGATGAACTTGATTCAGAATCTAGAAATGATCCTGACTATGAGCCATCTGAGTTTGATGCTTGTCTTCGTGCTCTGGAGTAGAAGGTAGAGAATATGAATGTTGCCCATGATCTTCAGTTTAAATATATGCGCAAGTATCTTAGGCGCTTGAACAAAGGGATGCATAAACTTGATCCTACCATTTCTGCTCCATCTTCAGGATCTGATTGAATGATTTTAATTCTTGGTCTATATTAACTTTCATACTTATGTAGGATTGTGCACTTTAGTTGGTTTGCTGACTTTTTACTTAAACTGGTAAATGGATTGTGAACTTTTACTTGCTTATATATTGTCGATTAAATCCATCTGTTACTCCATCTTTTAATCCTTTACATTATTTCTTCCTTTGTCAATTTTTTGTGACAAAAAGGGGGAGAAGGCTTTTAGAAGCTCTTTTGGAAGCTTTTGGTTTGATTGCTTGTGGATATGAGTAGTACTATAAGTCTGTTTGCTTATGGATATGAGTAGTACTATAATATGTGTAGCAATCATTATATTTTTTTCATATGTGTGCTGCTACTCAGGGGGAGTAAGTATAGATGAATGTTTATGTGCTTGCTAGTTTATGACAACTGGTGCATGATTCTTTATTATGCATGTGGTGCTTCTTTTATTTTTATATGAGTGTGTTTTGTCACAAATTTTACAAAGGGGTCAAATTTTGTTGTGCCAAAACCTCTATCAGTGTATTGTGTTTGTATGTTGTTATGTATATGATCAAGACACTACATCACATTGGTTTAAGACATGTACGGTGCTCTGCTTCAAGAAATGAAAAGTCATGTACTTTAAGCATCTATGTTCAGAGCTACATCGATAAGAAGAGTACATTTCAAGACTCAAGTACAACTCAAGATGAAGTTTAATTTTAAGCTATAGAAGATCTCAAGATCAAGCTACATCAAGTAGAGATCTCAAGCTTCATAAGGTCAACCATTAGCTGAAAAGAATAAAGTTCAATGTTCATACTTAATGATCCAGGTATGATAGACCTTAGATTGACCTTAGGGTAGGTCATTTTGTATACATAATTCAAAATGAATCTATTTATATGAATTGGTCTATTCAAAGACTAGGCATGGACCTTGTTCGACTAGTCCTAGCACTGGTTCGACCAGTCCCAAGTTGTTGAAGATTTTCAGAATTTTTTGGTTACTCTACGACTAGTCCTGGAGTTTGTTCGACCAGTCGTAGGGAGGTCACGACTCGATCTTCGACCAATCTTAGAACTATGACTCAAACTCCAGCAACCAAGCCTGGTTGTTTATGACCAGTCTTGGGTTAGCTACGACCGGTCGTAGGTGGTCAACGACCAATCGTAGACTCCCTAAGATCAGTCGTAGAACGGTTTTCAAAGATCACGCTTAATAATTCAAAATGTTGTTAAAGTTACGACCAGTTGAAGGGTTCTTAAGACTAGTCGTAGACGTGATTTTTTCATCTATAAATTAAACACGAATTTCAGAGTTTTTCATCGATTAATTTCAAGGAAATTCAAGCCTCCACTGAGATAAGTTTGTTCATTTTAAGCTTAGCTGTGAATATTTAATATTCTTTTTGTTAGCTTTTCTTATTTAATTTCATTCTTATATTCCAATCTTATATGAAAAGAGGAATTACTGTATTCCTTCTTCTTGGAATCAAAATCAAATAGAGCTAAGCCCATTTGATTTAATTTAAAATCAATTTGAACTTAGAACCATTGTAAACTGAGTATTGGACATTGAACGTTGATTCGAACATCTACTCCGATTGGTTCTACCGGGCTACTACAAAAAGGAGAAATCCAGGTATTTTACGTTTATGTAAAATTTCTATTCTTTTGGTTTTTGTTTGAGATTTGCCAAAAAAATCTCATTGTGTGGTTATCTGAGGAGAGCTAGAAAACTCAGACAGTGTGGGTTTTTAGATTGTGTAAGCTCAAGTTAAAAAGGCACAATTATGAAGGTTTTAGGTGAACCTGTGAAACCTATTTTGTTAGTGAACGCTAATATCCCCTGAGTGAGGATATTAGGAGTGGAGTAGCATTCTGTGTGGCTGTTGTTGAACAGTTGGTGTACACACAAGCGAACCACTATAATTCTCTGTCTTGTGGTTTGAATGCTTGCTTAAGTTTTATATCTTTTATCATTCAGATTTGTGGAATGTATGTGTGGATGTGAATGTTGTAAAATTTACATTTCAAGCACAGTGGGAATGTTGTAATAATTTAGATTCAATTTCCTGCAATTTATTTCAATTCCTTGCTATTTATTTTTTCCTCTCCGATTTGAGTTTTTGATACAAAGGTCATTCTAGAAATAAGGTTGTCTTGCCATTAACCCTTGGTTTTTATGGTGTAAGGTTGTCCCTATAAGTGAATTCGTATCAACCCCTCAATTCTTATTTATTGAGGTTGCTTTTATTTCAGCATTGTGAATTGATTTATTTTATTTGGTTATCATATTCATTTATTCCGCTGTTAAAGTTTTATTTTGGCACCGTCCTATTCACCCCCTCCCCCCCTCTCTAGGACGTATAGCTAGGCCATTTCAGTGGGCCACCACGTGGCTCCACCTTAACAATGTGTTGTATCCAGCCATCCATCAGGGATGGTGGTACCCACCGTAATTTATGTATCTTATCCGCACTGTCTAATGTTAGGACGGTGGGTCCCATTGCTAGCTGACGTCACCAAGTTCTATGGGTTTGATCAGGAGGTATGTTGATCCATTCCATCTATCAGGTGGACCACACTCCACTAATTAGTGGAAGAGTGATCGTCTACCATTGAATCTGTTTGGGGGTCACATAGGTGCTGGATCATGCTTGCATGGTGCTACGGGACCCACCATGATGTATTTATTATATTTGCACCATCCATTCAACTAGACGGTGGGCCACCTTGCTGTATGTACGTATCCCTCACCGTCCAGCTGTTTGGATGGTGTGCCCTACTAAGATGTATGTGTTTTATATCCCACGCCGTTCATTTAGACATGGGATGGTGGGGGCCCCACCTGCTATGTAATTGCATCCCTCCATGATGTACGTATTCTATCTAGGCTGCCCATCTATCTGTGCACCCATCAGGTCCAGCATGCAGCTAGGCTGACCGTCCAAAGTGGCCTACCTGCTGTGCAATTTACATCCATGCTGTCCATATTCATTTGGTAGGGCCCATTTGGGAGGTGCAGGGCCACCTGTTAGCTGTACAAAAGCCCATGTGCTATGAGGCCCATTATGATGTACATTGGGCCTTTGTGTGAGGCCTGATGTGATGTTTATGTGGCCATGAGTGAGGCCCAATGTGATGCTTATGCGGCCCATGTTTGAGGCCCATGTGATATATTTGAGGCTCATGTGATGAGGCCCACCTATTATATGTTTGAGGCCCATGTGCTGGGCCCACATGTTGTGGCCCCATGTAATGCATATTTGGCCCATTATTGCGGCCCATATGATAATGCCCAACTTGATGTATATGAGGCCCATTGGTACGACCCATTGTGACATATTCAAGACCCATTTGATGAGGCCTGATGTGATATAGACCACTTGATATGTATAAAGCCCATGTGTAGGGCCCACCTATTGTGTATCTGAAGCCCAAGGGTTGTGGCCCATTGTGGTGTATTCAAGGTCCATGGGCAAGGCCTGATGTGATGTGTTTATGGCCCAAGTGCCAAGGCCCAATATGATGTATAAGGCCCATGTGATGTAGCCCACTTGATGTGTGAGACCCTCGCATAAGGCCCAAGGCCCGCTGTGATGTATTTGTGGTCATTGATCATCTCATGTGGCTATTGTATGTTAGCTCTATGTGGACCTCTCCTTGAGAGCGATGTTGGTTAAATGTCCACATTGATGGGCAATGATGGTTGGATGTCCACATTGTGACTTTCCCTTAGGCCTTATTAGGCCCATTCTTGCCAATTCTGATTGTGGAGGCCGATTATCGACGCCGATTCCGATTGTCGGGGCTGATTCCGATTGTCGATACCAATTCCAATTGTCGAGGCCGGTTCCAATTGTCGAGGTCGATTGTTTAAGCCAATTCCAATTATGATTGTCGAGGCTGATTCTGATTATCGAAGCAGATCATTGAGGCCAATTCTGATTCTGATTGTCGAGGCTGATTATTAAGGGCAATTTCGATTTCGATTATTGAGGCCGATTCCAATTCCGATTGTCGAGGCCGATTATCAAGGTCAATCATTGAGGCCGATTCTGATTTCGATTGTCGAGGCCAATTGTTGAGGCCAATTCTAATTCCGATTGTTGAGGCCGATTTCGATTGTCGATTCCAATTCCGATTGTCGAGGCCGATTATTTAGGCTGATTCCAATTCTTATTGTCAAGGCTGATTATCAAGGCCGATTCTGATTGTCAAGGCTGATCGTTGAGGATGATTCCGATTCTGATTGTCAAGGCTGATTATTGAGGCTGGTTTCGATTTCGATTGTCAAGGCCGATTTCGATTGTCAATTTCGATCCCGATTGTCGAGGCCAATTGTTGAGGCCAATTCCGATTTCGATTCTGATTGTCGAGGCCGATTATCGAGGTCGACTCCGATTCTGATTCTCGAGGCCAATTCCGATTGTCGATACCGATTCCGATTGTCGAGGCCGATTCCAATTGTCGAGGCCCAATGAGATGCATATGTAGCGCATATTTGAGGCCCACTGTGATGTGCATTTGGCCGGTGTTTGAGGCCCAATGTGATGTATATGCGGCCCGTATTTGAGGCCCGTTGTGATGTATATTCAGCCCGTGTTTAAGGCCCAATGTGATATATATGAGCCCTATATGATGAGGCCCATTGTGATGCATTTGAGGGCCAGGCGATGGAGCCCGTTGTGATGTATATTAGGCCCATGTGAGAGGCCCATCATGATGTGTATTAAGCTCTTGAGTGAGTCCCATGGTATTGTATATTCGGCCCCTGTGTAAGACCTATATCCTAGATTATACTATTCGATAGGCATCCACGGTCCACCCGGTCAAATTCTGGTGACCCGCGATCTGTTATCGAGGTTTTCGCATGACCCTGAGTCTTATCCCGTATTCCAAAATTGGCTCAACCCGAGACTTGTACCCTATCCACCGCATCGTCCTCGCGGTTTCGACGCCGCGTCTCGTGCGCCGAGGGGATACCCGGGCCAAGAGATATAGGCCCGCATTCAGTTTGAGGAAAACACCGCACATTGCAATCTCGAGAGAATCCATCACATCAAATGTCAAGTACACATCACATCACTCCCATCACTCACTCCCATCCCCAAGTACAATTACCCATCCCCAAAAGTCAACTTCCCATCACTCCATCACTCACATCACCTCTCTCTCATCTCTCTCTCATTTTTCTTAGCAACCCACATCCAAGCAAGCTCCATGAGAGAGCTTTGTGTGGCCCACTCCCTACCACTCAATCCAACCCTTCAAATCCAATCTCAACCGTTAAAATCCACCCTTTGGAGCTCTAGATCGCATCGATGGAAGGAGGAGTCCGAGAAGATCAATGGTGGGTGATTTACCATCAATTTTGTGATTTGAGGGCCCACATATGGTGGGATCCATCTTGATGTATGCATTGTATAAAGGGGCCCATAGTGGCAGGGCCCCTCCTCCATCCGTCTCTCTCTCTCTCCTTTTCCCATTTTGTGGCCCACCTTAATGTTCATCCACACCGTCCACTGTGTGAGATGGTGGGACCCATGCAACCATGCAGCTGCTGAATTGCGTCAGCAAGCGTGGGGCCCACATGAGATATGTGTTATATCCCAAATGTCCACCTATGTGGACCCCACCTGTAACATAGTTGCTATTTGACACCCACCATGATGTATGCTTTCATCCACACCGTCCATTGTGTGGGACGGTATGATCCACTGTGTTATATATGTGTGTTTAATCCACGCTGGACGCTAGAGCATAGCTAATATATATATATATATATATATATATATATATATATATATATATATATAGTGGGTAGGCCACACCCACGTGGACCCACATGATATATGTATTGCACCCAGACTGTCCAGCAAAGGACGGTGGAGCCACTTGATGTTTATATTGTATCCTCACCATCCAGCCCTTAGACGGTGGGAAGGTGTTGACGCACCTGAGGTATTATTGCATCCAAACCCTCCTGCCACGTGTGTGGGGACCACACCATGATATATGCATTTTATCTTGGCCGTCCACCATTTTCATTCATCTAGACGTGGACCTCATGATGCATGTGTTTCATCCAATCGTTCATCTGTGATGGATATGGATGGACGATGTTGTGGGTTACATGGTCATGGCATGTGTGTTGCATCCCTGATGTCCACCGTCCAGCAAAGGACGATGGGACCCACATGATATACCAGCTGCTGTTGCAGCTAGGTCTCCCAGCTAGTGGGCCACCACATGGCTCCACCTTAACAATGTGTTGTATCCAGCCATCCATCAGGGATGGTGGTACCCACCGTAATTTATGTATCTTATCCGCACTGTCTAATGTTAGGACGGTGGGTCCCATTGCTGGCTGACGTCACTAAGTTCTATGGGTTTGATCAGGAGGTATGTTGATCCATTCCATCTATCAGGTGGACCACACTCCACTGATCAGTGGAGGAGTGATTGTCTACCATTGAATCTGTTTGGGGGTTACATAGGTGCTGGATCATGCTTGCATGGTGCTACGGGACCCACCATGATGTATTTATTATATTTGCACCATCCATTCATCTGGACGGTGGACCACCTTGCTGTATGGATGTATCCCTCACCCTCCAGCTGTCCCGATGGTGGGCCTTGCTAAGATGTATGTGTTTTATATCCAATGCCATTCATTTGGACATGGGACGGTGGGGGCCCCGCTTGCTATGTAATCGCATCTCTTCATGTTGTACGTATTCTATCCAGGCCACCCATTTGTCCGTGCACCCATCAGGTCCAGCATGCAGCTGGGCTGACCATCCTAAGTGGCCCACCTGCTATGTAATTTACATCCATGCTGTCCATATTCATCTGGTGGGGCCCATTTGGGAGGTGTAGGCCCACCTACTATGAGGCCCATTATGATGTACATTGGGCTTTTGTGTGAGGCCTATGTGATGAGGCCTGATGTGATGTTTATGTGGCCATGAGTGAGGCCCAATGTGGTGTTTATGTGGCCTATGTTCGAGGCCCATGTGATGGGGCCCACCTGTTATATATTTGAGGCCGATGTGCGGGGCCCACATGTTATGTATTTGAGGCCCGTGGGTTGTGGCCTATTGTGAAGTATTGAGCCCCATCGGTTGTGGGCCATCGTGATGCATATTTGGCTCATTGTTGCAGCTCATATGATGAGGCACAACTTGATGTATATGAGGCCCATTGGTACGACCCATTGTGATGTATTTGAGGCCCATTTGATGAGGCTCGATGTGATGTATAAAGCCCATGTGACACGGCCCACTTGATTTGTATGAGGCCCATGTGTGGGGCCCACCTATTATGTATCTGAAGCCCAAGGGTTGTGGCCCATTATGGTGTATTCAAGGCCCATGGGCAAGGCCTGATGTGATGTGTTTATGGCCCAGGTGCCAAGGCCTGATATGATGTATAAGGCCTATGTGATGCAGCCCGCTTGATGTATGAGAGCCTTGCGTAAGGCCCGGGGCCCGTTGTGATGTATTTGTGGCCATTGATCATCTCATGGGGCCGCTGTATGTTAGCTTTATGTGGGCCTCTCCTTGGGAGTGATGTTGGTTAAATGTCCACATTGATGCGCAATGATGGTTGGATGTCCAAATCGTGACCTTCTCTTAGGCCTTATCAGGCCCATTCTTGCCAATTCTGATTGTCGAGGCCGATTTCGATTGTTGAGTCTGATTCCAATTGTCGATATCGATTCCAATTGTCGAGGCCTATTCCGATTATCGAGGCTGATTGTTTAGGCTGATTCTAATTCAGATTGTCAAGGCCGATTTTGATTGTTGAGGCCAATGGTTGAGGTCGATTCCGATTCTGATTGTCGAGGCTGATTATTTAGGCCAAATCCAATTCTGATTATCGAGGCTGATTGTTGAGGCTGATTCCGATTCTGATTCCGATTCCGATTGTCGAGGTCGATTCTGATTGTTGAGGCCGATTCCGATTCTGGTTGTCGAGGCCGATTATCGAGACCGATTCCGATTCTCGAGGCCGATTCCGATTGTCAATACCAATTCCCATTGTTGAGGCCTAATGAGATGCATATATGGCCTGTATTTGAGGCCCATTGTGATGTGCATTTGGCCCGTGTTTGAGAACCAATGTGATGTATATGCGGCCCATATTTGAGGCCCATTGTGATGTATATTCAGCCTGTGTTTAAGGCCCAATGTGATGTATATGAGCCCTATGTGATGAGGCCCATTGTGATGCATTTGAGGGCCAGACGATGGAGCCCATTGTGATGTATATTAAGTCCATGTGAGAGGCCCATCGTGATGTTATTAAGCTCTTGAGTGAGGCCCATGGTATTGTATATTCGGCCCTTGTGTGAGGCCATGGATCCACTATATGTTAAGCTCTCTATAGGCCTTTCCTTGGGGGCAATGTTGGTTAAATGTCCACATTGTCGAGGCCGATTGTCGATGCCAGTTATTAATACCGATTATGAGTATGTAACAGCATAGCATCAGGATACATGCCCATATGCATCATTTGCATGTTTATTATGAGATGTGATTAACCATTGCATATGCCATAGTACAGATGGTTTATGGGACTCCTTGATAGGTGATGTTATCTCACATGAGCGCACGGTATGCACAGGATTGATGCATGATTGGGTTACATGACTCATGCATCTTGCATTGTGTGATTGTGATTACTGTATGCCCTAGCGACATCAGGGCTGTGACATCCACAGGCATGTCGTGAATGGCCAGATGGGACACCAAAAATGTTTGGTTCGAGTATCAGGGCTCTTTGGATGTTCGTGGGTGAAAGTCCCTAAACCTCTGAGGCTAAGAGATGCCCCAACGTTTAGACCAAGTGGATACTGAGCGCCCGAGTGCCGGATACCAGTAGGCCGCGTCTCCCACTATGTCGTGGTCGGTTAGGAGGGGGTGTGGCCTTATCCACCCTAGTGAGGGGGCTGTAAGCTAGGCTGAGTTTGACCAGCTCCCAAATGGGTCTGCTATCGACAAGCCGGGTAGTCATTAGTATACTACTGGCAGGTGGGTAGTGAGGTCTTTTTCACTCATTGGGCTATGCGGGCGGCAGCCAGCTTGGAGTGTACTAGACCTCAGTGATGAGCCCAGAGATGTATAATACCTATTTTTGGAGTAAGAGTTGCATACTCAGCATTATACTCATTCATTTATTCACTATCTACTCGGGCTAATGGTATGCAATCAAGCCATCGTGTGTACCTTCTCAATGGCCAGGTTTTAGTTGGGGTGCGTAACTAACCTGAGATTAGGAGTTTACCACATTGAGTCTATCTATCCAAATTTAGGTATGGGACTGGTTTGGATAGAAGTCCCTTGTGATAGACCTCATAGCCTATGATACTACGTACTATCATCCAACTTCATGTTTTAGACTGATCATTTCATTCGCACCGCATATTGCATTACATCTGCGACATGTGGCATTTTGGGTTGTTATGTTTTTGCATTTATATGGCTTAGATATGGTTAGTGATATTCGGGGGACTCATCAGGATTTGCATATTACATTACATTCTCAGTATATGACATTAGCTTATTATGTTTTTGCATTATATAACTTGGATAAGGATAATGGTATTTATGGCTTACTAGCATGTTTCCACATTACTCTAATATTGTACGGTTTATGGATTGCAAGTATTTCTGCTTACTGTGATATCTATATGCTTGGCACGTGCAATGCACACACTTACACCACCCTCTAAGCTTTCTATAAGCTTATGCACGATAGATGCATGCAGATGGCGTTAGGTCGCAGTAGTGATGAGCTTAGAGCGTGCAACGGACTTCTGGAGCTTTGATTTTTGATATATGTATTTCCCTTTTCAACATTGTATTCAAACATTTATATTAGGGCCCGTTTGGTAGGGCATATTGGAAGGGATTGGATGGTATTAGAAGGGATTGGAAGTTAAATCCCAGGATTGCCCGGGCGTGCCAAACAGACTTGGTGATCTGATCCCAAGATACAGCAATCCCATGGATCTTAACAATTCACTGACAGCACCATCATTACCTTTAAGTCCCATCCAATCCACCCTAATCTATTCAAATTTGCCTGGGATGTGTTTGGTTCAAGGGATTGGAAGGGATGGGAAGGTTTAATCTCGGGATTGGCCGAGCGTGCCAAATAGACTCAATGTAGCAATCCCCGGATATAGCAATCCCATGTATCTTATGGATCGTGCGCCAAACCACTGACATAACCATCATTACCTTGAAATCCGGGCCATCCACCCTAAATACCATTCAATCCCTTCCAGTCCACTCGGCCAAATGAGCCCTTAGTGGATATGTGATGATGATGTTGCCTTTGTGATTTGGGTATACCTATGGTTATGCTTCTTACAAGTAAAATGTACATCGAAAAATCCTCATTGTAGAATCTCAGGATCAAAATCTGGCGTTTGGACGCCAGGAGCCGAGAATGGGGTACTACGGAGGCTGTCGGCACCAGATTCGGCGATCGGGAATTTACTGAGCCTGGTTTCCGAGTTTAGGGCGTCACATATTGGGTGTATCGACCAGAACAAACTCGAGTTGCTAATCAATTTCGACTAGCGGTTGTTTGGAATTTTCATCAAAAACTTTATCAACCACCTCTGCAGGAGAATTAGATGTCGCTTCTTCGTCGGTTGCAACTTTTTTAGTTTTATTCGATCGATTAAAAATCTCTGTTATCTCGACTAAAGTAGGCTCAATTGGAGTCGGGATGTCTCCTAGCATTGTGGGCAGTGAAGGAAGTGACGAAACTACAACTAGCTTGAAGGTTTGAATCTGAGAGATAAAAAAAATTTGGTCGTGTGACTGACGTAGACGGAGAAGGTATTCACGGTGAATTACCAAGAGTGGCATCCATTCCAGGCGAAGTACCTTATGTACTAGTCGTCGTCTCTGAATTCATGGCTTTAGCCATTAGGGTTGTCATGTCTGAGATCGATGGCATAATTGTAGTCAATGAGATTGCTAGTATTGGTTGCACACCCCGTTCTTGAGTTACTAAAAAGAATCAAACAAAGGAGGTGATCTTGTGAGTAAGAATATTAGTCTAACAAAAGGTGTAAGCCAATGATTTCCACCTAAGTCAGATTAAATTGCTTGCCTAACTGGTAGACCTTTGATAGTCTCAAGATTTCTTATTATATTTGTTAACTGCTGAACAACAGTAGGAAATGGTGGAGGTTGAGAATGATAAGGCTTGAGATATTTTTCAAATAGAAGGTTAAGATTATTCAACTTATCTATATCTTAGGCCCAGTTGTTCCAGCATTTATTGAAATGAGCCTCTTCATATTGTTTTATGTCCTTGGCCATTTCGTATGGACAATCAGCTATACTAAAGCTAGGCCAATATTTTATTTTAAAATATTTCTCAAAGGCCGCTACAACTTCAGCTAAAGAAGTGTCCAATGACTTTTTGGATCTTGATGGTGATCGAGGTTTTATCATTGAAAGAGGTTTGGAAGGAGTTGTTTGTTTAAAAGAAAGGGTAGGAAATTTTGGATGAGGACTGATACCTCCTAAGTTGGAAATTTTCCTTGGAGCCATCCGTTGTGGCCGAGTAGTTGCCAAGATGTCGAGATAATCTTAAATGATTTGCGGAACACTAGGTAAGGAGTTCATATGCCGAGATAGAAACTGCACTAGTCTGTTTTGCCTTTACTCTTGCTATCCTTTTAGTAGTATTAGTAAGGATGACAAATGAAATTGCGGTGATACCGCTATAGTAGAAATATGAAATTAGTCAAAGTGTCCTAGAGGGAGGTGAATAGGACTTTTCAAAAATTCTAATCTTATTGACTTGTAATGTTTACTAATCCAAATTAGTTCAACAAGATTATCAAAGAATCATTCACATTCATGGCTATAAAGCATATTAAAGATCCAAATTAATCAGAAGACAAATACTACATATTTACGCATATCAAGCCATCAATCTAAATATGCAAGAATCATTGCAAACACATCAATGTATAGTGGTTTGGCTACGTGCTTACTCCACTCCCAGCTGACGCACTCCACCCTAGAGTGTGCTGGATTTCACTATCTAATGGTTTTAAATTAGGTTTACAATAAACCTTCACAAGCTACAAAAGGTATTGTTTACACAGGACAAATGTATCCTACATAAGGAATTGCCTACCAAAGGCATTCAAGCCTACACAAGGCAACCAGTTATGCCTACATAAGGCAACCAATCATGCCTACACAAGGCAACCAATCGTGCCTACATAAAGCAACCAAACGTGCCTACATAAGGCACGATAGATCCTACACAAGGACTTTATACGTACTCTCCCATCGGAGGCCTATAAAAGGTCTTGGTAAGATTATGAAACACAACCTAAAGACCAATCCTACACAAGGAAGGATCCTTAGATTCTATGGACCCTTAAAGACTTACTTGTAAGTAGGTGAGCCCCGTTCAGCACATGATGAAGAAAATCTCCCTTGATGGCGAAAGATCTTTAGCTCCCTTGAACCGCAGCACTTGTAGATGCTCCAATAGTAATAGGGTTTGGGTCAAGGTATTTGGTGGAATCTACTCTAATAAATGTGTATCATTAAGAGATAGAGTGATTCCAGGGTTATGCATTCAAGAGATTACAACATAATGATTTGTGATTAAGTAAGTTGTTGGAAGATCCTTGAATGGTGAAGTTCATTCTCCAATCCAATCTATTGAGTATTCAATGATTAAGAAGGGGTTGGGGGATGAACTTCCATGAGAAAAAGGATTAATGGTGGTAGGTAAGAAGTTACTCCCTTGGAACTCTCTCTTTTTCTCAAAGAGAACTTTGAAAGCAAACTTCCAGATATATAGACAAAAATCCCAACAGAAATAAAATGGGCAGAATCTTTATGCATTCGATGTCATCGAATCAGGTTCAATGTCATCAAAGGTGTATCCTTTGATGTCATCGATTGTCGGTTTGATGACTCGGGGTTTTTCATAAAAACATGTTAAATCTTACTGGACAATTTCTTGACTTAATTCGATGTCATCGAATCGAGTTTGATTCCTTGATCTATTGAGTGATTTTTCTTTAGAGCTTTCTAGATATTTTCATGTCTTTGTTCGATGTCATCGAATGTGATTCGATGTAATTGAAAGTGAATTTTGATGACATTGAATCGGAGTTCGATTCATCGATTTTTTGATGTTTTTCTACTTGAGCTCACTGTCCGTTTGAAGGCACCTTTTTGATGTCATCGAGTCTATTTCAATGTCATTAAACATGAATGCTCGATGTTATCGAATATTGTTTCAATGACTCAAAGGAGATAGAAAACTGATATAATTTTCATATAAATTTCCAACTTAGTTTTCTATTATCTAATCTACAAAACATGTTTTCCTTGTTAATTTTTTAATATATTAGAGTGTTTTTTAAACAATTATTATTTACTTGAGGTGTTTTGGTCATGGGATGTGAGGTTTAATTTACCTCTGAAGCTCTTGATCCATTCATTGTATTGAGTCTGCATCTTGTAGTCTTTTCATATGGGACTCACTGTACTGACTGACTCAACCTTCACATTAATTGACAAACAAAGGCACTTTCAATCTCCCCCTTTGTCAATTACATGACAAAACACATATAACACACCTATAAGACTTGAAACAACAACCTAAATTGTGTGTACATCTTCATTACACAATTTTACATTTGTATTCTAAAACTAAACATGTACACCACTGTAATGCTTGAGCTGCTGCTCCCCTTATCATCCTACATCACCACTCATTTTAGACATATAACCATAGAAACAGAATGGTGGGATTGTTCTCCTCCTTTTTGTTAATCATTGGCAAAGGGTTAGTAGACAATTGCACAAAATATAGAACATATTCCAGGTATGTAAATCGCAGAGGAGAAACAATATAGACAAGTTCAATTTTAATACCAGACATAGGCAAAGCATGATATATAGCATAAGAAAATAAGTGCCCAATCTTGGCATAAACCAAAATATTCCAAGAAATATCCATTTTTTTTTTTTAAAAAAAGCCCATCCATGGGCACTATCATCCACACCACATATACAAGTATATCAACAAAAATGATCATCACATACATACATACATACTTAAGCCATCTAAAAAGATATTTATGGCTCAAGCACAATCAATCAACATATGTATGTGATGAAGAGAAGATCACAAGGCAGAGCTGGCATCATGAGGAGCAGTACCGTAACATCGATAAGTCAGCAAGTCGATAATGTGCTGAGTCGTGCGCTGTAGAGCCATGACCATCTGCTTAAGTCTGGTGAATCTTTCCTCGGCGCGTGCCATACGCTCTTCCTGGCAATCAAACCGATCCTCAAGTCGTGCCTGTCTTCGAAGAGTTGCACCAACCCAATCCTGATGGCGTTTGTTACATTGTACATGCATGGAGTCAGGAGTTGATGGAATAACTGGCGGTGGTGTTGTCTCATCCTCAATAGGCACTTCAGTCTCTCCTACTTCTATCTCAGCTTGCGTCTCATCCTTATCCAATTCACCCAAGAGCGGATGAAATTTCAGATCCATCTGTCTAATGTTGAGTGAGGTAAATCGTTGCAAGGGATGTTCAGGATCGTCCGTGACAGGCAGGCCTAGTTCTTGACCCATAGCACAGATAAGATGGGGAAAAGGAAGATGAGTGGGTCTAGAACTATGGACAACTACAGCAAGTTGATGGGCGATCAAGGATGGAAGACATAATTTAACATCCAACGCAACGATATATAGAACTAAGACCATGAAAGAGGTAAGGTCGACTCGATTAGTGCCACATGGATAGCCATTTGTGGAAAAGATCCCATGTACTACCTAATATTTGGGAAGCATATACTTGGTTTTGAGAGCATTTCCTTGGTGCGAAGGGACGTCTCTACCATGGCACAAGAATTTGGTCATCAAGGAACGGATGGTAGGATCATCAATGTCGAGTTCAAACAGACCAATGGGAGACAATGTGAGACTGAATTGACTAGCAATTGTGGCTGCTGTGATAATAACGTTAGACTGTCCAACTGTAATAGTCATTGAGGGTGGATCCAAGACCAGGGAATGATAATAGGCTAGGAATCGATAGATCTCTTCATCATGACTTGTGCCCCCAAAATTTAGAAGTGGAGTCCAGTCCACGGCCGACAAAAGTGGTTCGATCTCAAAGGATCGGATGCATTCTTGATCAACATGTCGTTTGTGTACTACTTGTCTCCCAGAATATTCCTCTAGCAGACAGGCGCTAGGCGAAACAATAGGAGGTGCAACGAGAACAACAGGAGGATCACCACTGCGCGATGATTATTGGGCAGGGTTCCCGCGCTGTGGCATAGGAGAACCCTGATCTGACGGTGGCACAGGGGCCTTGGCCCATTCTTTAGGAGCTAGGGTTTTCTTTCTTGTTGGCTGTGAGGGTCCTCCTTCAGCCGGAGCTTTCCCTTTGTCCTTTGGCATTTATTCAGGAAGAAACAAAAAACTAGAGCAGTTGTAAACGCCAAAAGAGGAATCCTATTTCCAAAAACCAAGGAAGATGAGGAAGATGGGGATGAATAAATTTATCAAGATGGTAAGGATTTGCAAAGGTATGCTGAGGAAGGACTGATTTGAGCTTTACTTCCACTCCAAGACTCCGTTGGGCAAGAAGAAAGAGGTGAGGAGACGCCCAAAAAATTTCCCAAAAGTTTCAGACAAAATGGAAAATTTTTGCACGCACCACATTTATATGTTTTAAGCATCTTCGATGCATCGAACGTGATTCAATGTCATCGAAGTTCAAATTTCAATGACATCGACCGATTGTTCGATGACATTGAAACCATATTCGATGCTTCAAATCCTTCATATACTTCGATGATATCGAGGTATGTTCGATGACATCGAACATAGTTGGATGTTATCGAATGATCCATTAAACCAATAAACTTTAGAATTTGCCGCATGATTTGATAGGATCAGGAGAATGTACATAAGACTATACTTAAGGACTTTGTATTGTCATCAAAATTTGTACAAAAATATTAACCAAAACTATAAACATATCCTATGTTTAAGATCAAAAAGAATTTTGGAGGCTAAAAAATCGTCAAGTGTATCATTAAAAGCTTTTAGACGACAAAATATTTCATCTCGCACATATTACAAGTGATCTGTAACATGTTGTCACACCTCATTCTTTTTCAATTTATTTGAGCACATCTTGTACTTTTAGGCTAAAAAATTTTAAGGTGAGACATCAATCACTCTGGTAACCTTCAAGCTTACTTAGAGTTTTTACATCAACATTTGATTTGTATGTTACTCAATGGATGAGGTTCAAATGAGAGGAAATGTGGATTTGTTATAGAATTTTCCTATGATGCATGAATCCACAATATCCTCTATATTAATCGAAGGACTAGATTCATCAGAGGGTTGTTCATCAACAATCCTAATAGCATTTTTTTTGGAGTAAGTATCCTCCTTTCATGTTCTGGTAAAGTGTATGCCCAAGTCTTTGGTGCCATGACTTGGATTCATTAATCATAGTTATGTGGTATCAGGTAGATGGATCATTCTCCCTACTACTTTCAATTACATAACAGTTGTTGCTTGTGTGAAGACCTTTCATAATAAGTTTTCGTGTAAGGTCTGAGAACTTGCACACATCTTTGGAGAATGTGACCATGTGTTCTTTGTTGCAAATTTGTGAGATACTAAGAAGATTGTGTTTCAATCTTTCTATACAAAGAACATCTTCAATCATGGTCATCCCAGGGCCAACTATTGTTCCTTCCCCACTTATCTTGGGAGAACTCCCATCTCCAAATGTGACCACCCCACCATCAAATTTTGAATAATTCTAAAAGTGGGATTCGTCACCAGTCATATGTCTAGAGCAACCGCTATCTAGATACCACTTAGGACCATCACATGTATTAAGATCAAAATGAATTACTAGGTAAGTGTTCTTGTTTTCACTACCCATTTGGTGATAATTTTTCTTGGTGAAGGTGCTTTGTCTTTACCATGGGTCTGTTTGGATTTTTTGGCCAACTGAACCAGATTCCTTTGTTTCATCAATTCTTTGGTTTTCTGATTCAGTTGAGCCACTTGATTCAATAACTCCTCCATCCTTTTTGTCATTTTGGGTGGAGTAGGATGTTTCCTTCCTTCTTTTGGTATGTATTTTGAAGGACTCTTTGGTTTTTGCAATGTTCTTCCTATTGGTTTAAATTTGCCAGAATAGTTCAACCCGGAAGTGGAGTGAGACTTACCAAATGTAAGACATTGTAATGTCCCAAGTCTCCACAAGAACGAAAAATAGGAGTATTCTTTGTGTTGCTTCCAGATGCAACAGTTTTCTTAGTCACAGGTGGTGTAGGAATGGAGTTAGATTTGCACCTTTCATATCCCAAGCCTCTTATATCCTTCTGTGTTCTTCCCATCCCTAAAAGTTTCTCCAGTTTTTCACTACTTTGGGAAAACATATGACTAAGTTCAACAGATTGTTTTGATTTTTCTCCATCAAAATTAAGTTTATGATTTTCATTCTTAAGGTACATATTCTCAGATTCTAAGAGTTCAATCTGTTTGTTTAATCTCAGCATTTCAGATGTGAGGGAAGTACTTGTCCTTTCTAGTTTATCATTTTCCATATGGTATTGCTGAAGATCATTTATCAAATGTGTATTGATCTCTAGAGTTTTGTTCAAATCATCTTCCAACTGTTTGTTTATATTTTCAACAACACCAAGTTTCTTAAGGACACTAATGCTATGGATATAAAGTAGATCATAAGCATCATGGATGTTATCCTTTTCTTCTTCTACTACTTCTTCATCATCATCTGAGGGGTGTGTCTCTTTGTCTTGTGATTCATCTTTTTCCTCATTATCCTTTGAGCTAGGAATAACTGTGGTGGTGAAGGTCATGAGTATTTTTAAAGACTTTTGGTCTCCATCACTTTTAGAATCACTGCCTTCAGAGTTGGATTCATCCGTGTCACCCCGTGTAGCTGTCATAGCCTTTCCTTTCGATTTCTTGGTAGGGCAATTAGTGGATAAATTGTTCACAACCTAAGTGTAGGGCTGCAATGTAGTAATAATCTCGGTGAGATCGAGGTCGAATCCACAGGGACTAATATCGTGTGTCTTCTGAGAGCAACTAGAACTAGAACTAGAAAAAGATGAAAATCTAATCTGAAATGTTTGAGAGAGTAATTGTGATAAAAGTAATTAAAACTAATGAAATTAAAGGTGGTGACTAGGGTGCCAAGGATCCACTTGTAGCAATTGGGAAGCTGCCTTGCAATGATTCAAGGACACGACTGGAATCAGAGTCCTATCTTATCGAGTTGTTAAGAAGAGATTTGTTAGATCTCTGAACTTCTCATGGATTTAAGCATCAATGGATGAGAATGGTGAAGATTTAGAAGTGATTCCGTCACCAAACCATGCCCCAGGAGACAAGGCAAACAACAACAATTTACCAATCCTACAACCAACATAAGAGAATTGTGAAAGTTAGGGAGGATTTCATCACCCTACCATGCCCAAGGGACGATAGTGAATAACAGGATTTCCTAATTTCACAATCTCAATTCAGGAGAAAAAAAATATTCAAAGCAATCATAGATCTATTGTAATTTGAGTCACAACAAACCATTAAAAACTAAAAATATTCCTTCATAATCAAACTAGAATCCAAGAGAGTGCAACAAAACATGAATAAAAACTAAGAAAACATCCCAATCACACTATAAGCTTAACATCTTAGCCCTATCTAAGAGGTTTAGCCAACCATAGACATGATTGAACTAAAGACTCTTAAACAAAACAAAAAGACCAACTAAAGAGGAAGAAGAAGAACTCTCGGACGGTAGCTCCACCCTTTTTCTCCACTCCTCAAACCCTAGAAGATGCCTAGGGGTGCCCTAGGGACCCCTATTTATAGTTTTAGGCCTTAACCTTTCACACCGAGTGAAAATTTCTGGAAACCGTCTCAAATTTATGTAAT
This sequence comes from Magnolia sinica, assembly GCF_029962835.1. Taxonomy (NCBI): domain Eukaryota; kingdom Viridiplantae; phylum Streptophyta; class Magnoliopsida; order Magnoliales; family Magnoliaceae; genus Magnolia; species Magnolia sinica. The sequence continues at coordinate 48,550,511 of NC_080573.1, read as the reverse complement.
CTGGAGAAAAATTGCGTAACCCTTGATTGGTCTTAGGCCATCATCGACCGGTCGTGGGCCATCCTTGACCAGTCGTGGACCACTCTCGATTGGTCGAAGATCACGTGAATTTGGAAGTCGATGTTGCTGGAGTTCGAGTCGAAGTTTCCTCGACTAGTCCTGTAGGAGTGAGGACTAGTCGAGCGAAAGCTAGGACTGGTCCTGTAGAAGCCAAGACTAGTCCTGCGTAACCAGGACTAGTCAAGCAGGAGTCAGGACTAGTTGAGGATTACGTAAATTCACTTCAGAACTTCAATTCTCTTCATTCTTGACTTGGTTTTGCTGGATCTTTGGCATGTGAATTCTTCATTATTGGTCTTCTGAGATCCAATCCTTGGCTTGGTGATTCTTGATCGTTAAATCCATGCTTTTAGCATCCTTTTCAATCCAAGCTCTTAAATTCACCTTGCAATACAAACATGATTAAAATAGAACATTAAGCATTATGATGTTCATAAAACTAAGTAATAAATAGGGTCCAATATGTAATATTTGACCCTCAACACAATCCCCAACCAGCATTTTTCTAGTCTCGAGAAAAGTATGCAAAAAATATTTTGAGAACCACGGGACAATTTCTATAAGCTCAAGTGGTTTTTTGAAAAATAATCTAGATAATAGAATTTTAAGATACATCAATGTTGACCATCACCTTCTCCTCAGCTCCAACACTCAGTAAATTTCACAATCTAGTTCAAAGGATTAATCGACAAATTAGAACAATTCTAAACATTGAGTTCCAAGGGTGCATAGTGAAACCTAAACTTATCACAATCAAAGGTTCAATTCTCTATTTCCATGATAATCATTGATAATCAAAAGAGAATTCAGGATAACTATAACCTAAACCAAAACTTGCCTTACAGTTCAGCTTTTTATGCTTCCAACTTTTGATTTTTCCATCGATGGCTTTCACGATATGTTCAATCTTTTCAATGATCTTCAATAGGTAGTCCTTTTCGACGACAACTATTTTTTAGCTGGGTATTTTTTTTCTTTTTAATTCATCTCACTGAACATGATGGACAAATTCCCCAGGTTAGTTCCTTCTATGCTTAATAATCATCAAGTTATCAACTGAATGTCAAACTAAAACCTTAATGTGTAAGCTGGATGCGACATGTGAAATCATGACTCAATCAATATTTAAAACTTCTAATCATGAATTAATAATTCGGACTTAACTATGAAATCTAACAAGTAACTGAACCCAAGAGTAATAAATCGCCAACATCAAGTATCTTATATTTCTAAATCAAGGATGAACTTTAAAATTACTCAAATTTACAAAATTTTCAGAAAACATTTTCACAATTTTTTCTCAAAGACTAAGAAAACCTGATTAGCTTGCCTAATTCACACCCCCAACCGAAAATCTACATTGTCCTCGATGTGAAACATATAAGCATGTAATGCATATGAGACAACGAAAGTAAATGAGAGGTTATGGAAAGGTAGTATGAAAGTACCTTGGTTTGTCAATTAGCATGAGTGTTGAGTCGATAAATCAAGTGGGTCCCATGTGAAGATTGTTCAAAACATTACCTCAACCGGATGTGTGTTCAGAGCTCATCACAGGTAAACTTAACCTCACATCCCATATTCCAAAACACCCAGGTAAACAAAAGCCTTAAGAAAAACTTAGAACAACATAGGTGTTAAAAGTCTGAAAACCTAGTTTCAAAATGAAAAATTCTATAAGTTTTCAATTAAGTTCGATATCATCGATTTTTGGTCGATTCAATCAAGCATCATTCTCGATATATCGAACTGGTATCGATAACATTGAATTTCAAATATCGATAATATCGAAAGACAGTCAATGATATCGAAAAGTCTCAGAGCTCTATCTAGCAAAGGCTTAGTAAATATTCTTAATATTGCTCGAGGAATCGAAGGACAATCGATATCATCGAAATTCAAATCTCGATAAAATTGACACAGTATCGATGACATCGAAATGGGACAAGTTGTGTCCAACGAGTTTTTGAAAGAAAAAACATCTAAATGTTTAAGGAATCAAAACCAACATCGATATCATCAAGATTCAAATCATGATGATATCGATATAGACTCGATACGATCAAATCAAGAGAAAACTATTCCCGCAAATCTGAAAAGGAAAATCTTATGTGAATAATCGAGGAATCGATACTGGCTTGATATGATCGTAATTCAAAAATTGATGAAATCGATATGGGTTCGATATCATCAAATTCAGTCAAAAAATGTCCTGCAAGCTTTCTTAAAACATTCATTGAAAAGATCGATAAATCAAAACCACTGTCGATGATATCAGAATTCCAAATTCGATATCATCGACGCATGTTCGATGCCATCGATCTTCAGTCAAAAAGTTCCGAGTATGTGCTTTAACTGAGTTTGCATCATCGAACCCTGGCTCGATGGAATCAAAACTATACATTCGATGACATCGAGTCAAGACCGGTGATATTAAAATCATTGAGTTGGGATACCTATATATCGAGTTAGGTCAGACTTGACATATTTATTACCATTAAGACTTTTACCTATATATAAGAAGCTTGCTCTTGATTGTAAAGTGAGAAAAATAGAGAGAGCCTTGAGAGAGTCTTGCATACTATTTACCCTAAGCTCTTTTTCTCATGGAAGTTCATCCTTCAATCCACCCTCATCATTGATATTAAATAAAGTGGATTGAGGAATGAGCTTTCCCATTCAAGGATCATCCAGCTACTCCCTTAATGGCAAATCATTGAGCTGGGATACCCTAAATGCTTGAATGCTTGGAATCACTCCCCTAAAATAGGAAAACATTTAATAGAGTAGGATTCTAACATAACCTTGACCAAACTTATCACCTTTATTGGAACATCATCAAGTGTTGCAGATCAAGGGAACTGAAGAATATTCATCATCAAGGAGGAGATCTTCATCAACGTGTTTAATGGGGCTCATCTACTTATCTATAAGTCATTAGAGTCTAGAGACCCTGTTGATCATTCCTTTTGTAGGACCGGGTCACAGGTGATTCTCACCCCTTCCAAGCCCTCATAGGAGGCCTCCAACGGGAGAGTACGTGTGGGTGCATTGTGTTGACCCTTGCTCTTGTGTAGGGCATAAACTTAGGTCCTTGTGTAGGTCCTTGACCTGTGTGGTATAAAAGTTAGGTTCCTTGTGTGGATCCTTGACTTGTGTGGTCTAAAAGGTAGGTTCCTTGTATGGATCCTTTGCTCTTGTATAGGGCATAAACCTAGGTGCTTTGTGTTGACCTTTGCTCTTTTGTAGGGCATAAACTTTTGCCTCTCTGTAGGCATGTTAGGTACCTTGTGTAGGTCCTATAGTCAACCATGTGTAGGTTGTAGTGGTTTGAGGTAAACCTGATTTGAAACCTCCATTAGTGAAATCTGATACACTCAAGGGTTGAGTGCGTCTGCCACGAGTGGAGTAGGCATATAGTTGAACCACTATAAAATGATTGTGTTTGAGATTGGTATTTACATATTCTCTTATTATGTTTAATTTGAATGATCACATGATGCAAGATTATTTAGAATTAATAAGTGTCACATCTCACACACAGTCACTCAATGCATCCATCATAGACTAAATTTATATACTATTTAGATATTGAATAGTCTTGTGACTGGATCCTCTATTTGGCTTGGAAGCCATTAGAGTTAAGTTGAAGATATCTTGATAAATTGATATATTAGATCAAGATAATGGTAATAGGATTTTAAATTATCATAAAACTTTATAAAGTCCTATTCACCCCCCTTTAGGACACTCTCACCTATTCCTACTTCTACTAGAGCTGTCATTACTGTAATTTCAATTGGTATCTAAGTGGGTTTCTCTTAAAGGCTTAACCGCTTAGAGAGTGATCTTGACTGAAGTTGGAATCATGGCCAGTAGTGTGGGACTAGACGGTGCGAAAAGTCATACTGCAAATACCTAAAAACAACTGTACTTTAAAACTCTCAAGCTACTAGGTATTATCAAACAAGATAAAGGTGAGAACAATTGCCTAGCAATTCATACTGCTCTGAAAGTCGGTAATAGTTTAAAATGGTACTTTGATAGTGGGTGCTCCAGACACATGACCGACGACCAAACCCACTTTTGTGAGTATTCAAATTTTGATGGTGGGTCAGCCATGTTTGAAGATGGGAGCTCCACCAAAATAATTGGGCAAGGAACAATAGTTGGACCATGACTCCCCAAGATTAAAAATGTTCTTTGTGTGAAAGGTCTAAAACATAATCTCCTTAGTATCTCGCAAATCTGTGATAAAGAACACTTGGTCACCTTCTCAAAAGATGTGTGTAGAATCTTAGACCATACATGAAAATCTATCATGAAAGGTTTACGTATAAGTGACAACTGCTACGTTATTGAAAGTAGCAAAGAGAATGTATTGTCCACAAAATGTACTATGGCTGTGAAAAGTGAGTCCAAACTATGGGACCAAAGGCTGGGACATGTTCACTACCGAAACATAGCCAAGTTAAGTTCAAGGAATTTAGTAAGAGGCCTTCCCAATATTAGAAAGGAAGAAAAGATTGTATGTGGTGACTGTCTAAAGGGTAAACTGATAAAAGTCGGGCACAAAAAGACAACCACCATAGCAACATCAAAACCTTTGGATTTGCTGCACATGGACCTAGTAGGTCCCACCAAAGTTGAAAGCCATGGCAGAAAAAAATACTTCTTAGTGGTAGTAAATGAATACTCCAGATTTACTTGGGTTGCCTTTCTTCGGGAAAAATCTGATGCTTTTGATGAATTTGTAATTATGGCAAAGTGACTCCAAAATGAGAAAGGATACTGCATAAGACATATCAAGAGTGATCATGGTGGAGAATGTAAAAATGAGCGGTTTCAAAGATACTGTGATGAGAAAGGAATTCGCCATGAATTCTCATCCCCAAAAACTCCATAGCAAAATGGATTTATTGAAAGAAAGAATCGAGTACGGTAGGAAATGGGGTCAGTTATGCTGAATGACAAGGATATGGCAAAAAGCTTCTAGGCTGAAGTAGTCAATACCGCCTGCTACATTATAAATAAAGTATATCTGAGAGCAGGTTTGAACAAGACACCATATGAGCTACGGTACGAAAAAAAACCTAGTGTCAAATACTTCTGTGTCTTTAGCAGTAAATGTTATATCCTGAAAGACAAAGATCACATAGGAAAATTTGAGTTTAAAAGTGATGAAGGTATCTTTTTAGGGTATGCCTTGAATATTTGTGCTTATAGAGTATACAATCTAAGGACCCTCACCATTCAAGAATCAGTTAATGTGGTGGTTAATGACCAACCCCATGAAGAAGAAAGTCCTTTAAATGAATTAGAAGATGATTTGGATTCATGCATTCTAGGTAAATCAGATAACAAAACTCCCTCATCCAATGAACCTCAACCGTCATCTAACATACCCATCATTAAGGATTACCCTCTAAATCAAATCATTGGAGATCCTAATGATGGTGTAAGGACTTGATGTTAGATAAAAAGCACTTATAGTCATTTTTACTTTACCTCAAAGATTGAACCCAAGAATATTATGGAAGTTCTTCAAGATGAATATTGGATAAATGCTATGCAAGAAGAACTTCAACAATTTCAAAGAAATGAGGTATAACGCCTGGTTCCCAGACCACCTGATACAAATATCATTGGAACCAAATGGATCTTCAAGAATAAATCTGATGAATCTGGGAATGTGATTAGGAATAAAGCAAGATTAGTAGCTCGAGGATATTCTTAAATAGAAGGCATTGACTTTGATGAAACATTTGCTCTTATAGCTCGCCTTGAGTCAATCAGGATTCTCATGTCAATTACATGTGCATTAAAATTTAAACTATTTCAAATGGAGGTCAAAAGTGCATTTCTCAATCGGGTACTTGATAAAGAAGTCTATGTGGAACAACCTAAGGGATTTTCAGACCCTAAGTATCCTCAACATGTCTATCGATTGAGCAAAGCACTTTATGGCCTCAAACAAGCACTACGTGCTTGGTATGAACATTTGACGCAATTTCTTTTGGACCATAAATTCTGCAGGGGTATTGTAGATAAAACATTATTTACTCAAAAGACGGAGAATTCATTACTCGTTGCCAAGATCTATGTGGATGACATAGTGTTTGGTTCCACATGTGAAGACACTGCTCATAACTTCACTAATCTCATGAAATCTGAATTTGAAATGAGTATGTTCGGTGAGTTGAACTTCTTTTTAGGACTACAAGTGAAGCAATTGCACAATGGGATCTTTGTATGTTAAACTAAGTTTGCAAAAGATTTAGTAAAAAGATTTGGGCTTGAGTCTGGTCGTACCTATCATACTCCCGTGAGCACCACACTCAAACTCTCCAAAGATATAAATGGCAAAAGTGTGGATCAACACCTGTATCAAAGCATGATAGGAAGCCTATTATATCTCACTGCTAGTCGTCCAGATATATCATTTAGCGTGGGAGCATGTACGCGATATCAGAAAGATCCTAATGAATCTCATCTAACAGCAGTTAAAAGAATCATCAAGTATGTGGTTGGAACAACCTTTTTTGGTCTATGGTATCCATTTAAAACATCTACCATCATTGATAGATATTTAGATGCTGATTGGGCTGGAAATTTAGATAATCACAAATCAACTAGTGGTGGCTATTTCTATATCAGAAATTATTTGGTGTCTTGGCAGGGTAAGAAACAAAATTCAATATCCCTATCCACTGCCGAAGTTGAATATATCGCTGCAGGTAGTTGTTGTGCACAACTCCTTTGGATGAAACAAATGCTACTGGATTATGAGATTGAACAATCCACAATGACTCTCTTCTATGACAACACTAATGACATTAGTATTTTAAAAAATCCTGGTCAACATTCTCAGACCAAGCATATTGACATTCGACATCATTTCATCTGAGAACTTGTTGAAGAAAAGATCGTTGTGTTGGACTATGTGTCTACAGAAAAATAACTTGTTGATATCCTAACAAAGCCTCTTAATGCAAACAAGTTTAGTGATCTTCAAAAATCAATTGGAGTATGCACAAATTGATAGAAAGCTTAGTCAAAATGAACTAAATAGGCACATCTTAGGACTATGGTCTTCATTTTTTTATGGACTAAACGTACATGTGCAATATAGGCATATCTTTGTGAACTAACCATGCTATTTACATCAAAAGAAATGAAATTTGTTTTTAAATGCTCTAAATTCTACTAAGCTTGGGCAGTTCTTTTGAATATTCCTTGCATGAATGAGGATATATTTCTGTTGATTTCAAATGCAGCCTGTCTAGTTGCTCATATTATTTACTGATGATCTGTTTGAGCTTTATAGGAACTGTCTATGTGCTGCATGTAATGTGATAAATGGTAATTGATTCTTTGCTGATTATTGAATGCCCATAGAATTGGTTTATTGTGTGTGGTTTGGTGATTCCATGCTTTACAATGCATATCTGTCTAGAATTATCAATCCTCATATTGCCTTGATTCTCCCAGTTTCTTTAACGTTAACTTTAGTCATTCGATCCGTTATTGGTATATTAACCTTTGTCAATGGCTGAAAAAAAGGGGGAGAACAAATCCCATCATGAGAACACTACTTGATAAATGGTTTTGAGCATGGTGATGTAGGTGATAGGGGGAGCAGCTGCAAGAAGAGAGGGGGAGCAGCTGCCTGGATCAAGATTGTGTGTGAACTTTATAGTATCTTTATAAAATTGTGTAAAGTTCATGTACACGCAATTTAAGATGTTGTTCTAGGTGTGTTTTAGGTGTTTTATTAGGTAATTGACAAAGGGGGAGATTGAAAGTGCCCTGGTTTGTCAATTAGCATGAGTGTTGAGTCGATGCGTCAAGTGGGCCGCATATGAAGATTGTTCAAGACATTGCCTCAACCAGATGTGTGTTCAGAGCTCATCACAGGTAAACTTAGCCTCACATCCCAAATCCCAAAACACCCAGGTAAACAAAAGCCTTAAGAAAAACTTAGAACAACATAGGTGTTAAAAGTCTGAAAACTTGGTTTCAAAATGGAAAATTCTTTAAGTTTTTAGTTAAGTTTGATGTCATCGATTCTTGATTGATTCAATCGAACATCATTCTCGATATATCAAACTGGTATTGATAACATCAAATTGAGTACTTCTTATGTCCAGCAACCACAAAGTATTTTAGACAAAATATTCGATAAATTGAAAGTACCATCGATAACATCAAATTTCAAATATCGATGATATCGAAGGACAGTCGATGATATCGAAAAGTATCAGAGCTCTATCCAGAAAAGGCTTGGTAAATATTCTTGATATTGCTCAAGGAATCGAAGGACAATCGATATCATCAAAATTCAAATCTCGATAAAATCGGCACAGTATCAATGACATCGAAATGGGACAAGTTGTGTCCAGCGAGTTTTTAAAAGAAAAAACATTTAAATGTTCGAGGAATCGAAACCCACATCGATATCATCGAGATTCAAATCACGATGATATCGATATAGGCTCGATACAATTGAATTAGGACAAAACTGTTTTAGTAAATCTGAAAAGAAAAATCTTATGTGAATAATCGAGGAATCGATACTGGCTCGATATGATCGTAATTCAAAAATCGATGAAATCGATATGGGTTCGATATCATCGAATTGAGTAAAAAAATGTCCTGCAAGCTTTCTTAAAATATTCCGATATCAAAAAATGATATAGGAATTCAAAATTTGATATCATCAACGCATGATCAATGCCATCAATCTCCAGTCAAAAAGTTCTGGGTATGTGCTTTATCTGAGTTCGCATCATCGAACCCTGGCTCGATGGAATCTAAAGTATACATTCGATGACATCGAGTCAGGACTGATGATATCGAAATCAATCAGACTTGATATATTTATTATCATTGGGACTTTTTGCCTATATATAGGAAGCTGGCTCTTGGTTGTAAAGTGAGAAAAATAGGGAGAACCTTGAGAGAGTCTTGCATGCTATTAACCCTGAGATCTTTTTCTCATGGAAGTTCATCCTTCAATCCACCCTCATCATTGATATTAAATAGAGTGGATTGAGGAATGAACTTCACCATTCAAGGATCATCCAGCTACTACCTTAATGGAAAATCATTAAGCTGGGATACCTTAAATGCTTGAATGCTTGGAATCACTCCTCTAAAATAGGAAAACATTTAATAGAGTAAGATTCCAACATAACCTTGACCCAACTAGTCGCCGTTATTGGAACATCATTAAGTGTTGCGGATCAAGGGACCTGAAGAATCTTCATCTTCAAGGAGGAGATCTTCATCAACGTGCTTAATAGGGCTCATCTACTTATCTGTAAGTCATTACAGCCTAGAGACCCTGTTGATCATTCCTTTTGTAGGACCGGGTCACAGGTGATTCTCACCCCTTCCAGGCCCTCATAGGAAGCCTCCGACTGGAGAGTATGTGTGGGTGCTTTGTGTTGACCCTTGCTCTTGTGTAGGGTATAAACTTAGGTCCTTGACCAGTGTGGTCTAAAAGTTAGATTCCATGTTTGGATCCTTGACCAGTGTAGTCTAACAGGGAGGTTCCTTTTGTGGATCCTTTACTCTTGTGTAGGGCGTAAAACCTAGGTACTTTGTGTTGACCTTTGCTCTTGTGTAGGGCATAAAACCTAGGTGCTTTATGTTGACCTTTACTCTTATGTAGGGCATAAAATTGTGCCTCTATGTAGGCATGTTAGGTACCTTGTGTAGGTCTTAGAGTCAGCCTTGTTTAGGTTGTACTGGTTTGAGGTAAACCTGATTTGAAACCTTTGTTAGTGAAATTTGGTATACTTAAGGGTTGAGTGCGTCTTCCAGGAGTGGAGTAGGCATATAGCCGAACTATTATAAAACGACTATGTTTGAGATTGGTATTTGCATATTCTCTTATTATGTTTACTTTGAATGATCGCATGATGCATGATTATTTAGAACTGATAAGTATCACATCTCACATGCAGTCATTCAGTGCATCCATCATAGACTAAATTTATATACTATTTAGATATTAAATAGTCTTGTGATTGGATCCTCTATTTAGCTTGGAAGCCATTAGAGTTAAGTTGAAGATATCTTGATAAATTGATATATTAGATTAAGATAATGGTAATAGGATTTTAAATTATCATAAAACTTTATAAAGTCCTATTCACCCCCCTCTAAGTCACTTTGACCTATTCCTACTTCTACTAGAGCGGTCATTACCACGATTTCATAGTACCTAAAGAAGAAATCTAGAGGCTTTTCCGAGGGTCTCAAAGTGAAGATGGGTTAGCAAGAAGACTCAATAGACGATAAGCAAACTATCCTAAAACCAATGGAAAGTAAATTATCCTAAACAACATAAAGCCGACTATCCTAGACATAACATGAAAGCAATAAACTAATCCTAAACTAGGAAAGCAAGGGAAAAACTACTCAGTCGTGCCGCAGGGTTCCTCTTTCGGCCAATATTGTGATAAATTTCTCAGTAGGTTTCTCGACAAGATCATCCAAAAGCCCTTTTTGCAATAGGCTTGGATGCGTTGAAGCATGAATTTCTAGAGAAATTTACGGACCTCAGTAAAAAATCATCGTTGAATCGCTTGAGGTATCCAAAGTATTTATGATTCACCTATGTCAGAAAAAGTTTCAATGTTGGTACTCCATGGTGAATTAGAGACTACAAGTAGATAGAATTCAGGAAAATTCTCAATGAATGATGTAGTCTCAACACATTTCAAAGTTTCAAACTTCGGTTCAATTGTCAGCTCTCCCTCCTATGATAGTAAACATTCAAGATCTATGGAGGGAAGGGTTTCAGAATAAGTGTTCTCTCGGTTAGTGATAACTACGAAGATGTTGTCTTACAAGGCATTCACTATTTCTTTTATCATAGGATCATTTAAATATGCAAAGTGTGCCAAACAATCATCCAAAGAGTTGAGAAATTCAACTGAGAGTGACTCATTCTCCACATTGAAGTTTGTGATGATCTGCCTAAGGATTCCATTGTCTTTGAAAATGGATGGATGCATGCTCTCTTGCTCTTGCCCTACATAGACAAATTGAAAATCAACAGGTGAAGAATTGATACGAAGACTTTATTCATCGATACCACTTAGTATGGCATTGTATTGTCAAGGGTTGAGAACTCAAATGGTGGCCTCACCTGGATGGTTTCAAATTTCAGAGTTATATCGGGCAACTCGTTCATCTCCCTAATCATATTATAATCTAAATTAGGGGAGTGGACTGAACATGTCCCAAAAGAGTCTTGGGATTCACCTGGAAGAGACTCTTCATACACATTTAAATCAAACATGTCATATGGGTGGAGTAGAACTTCCTGTGCCTCATGATCACCTTCTTGGATCATAATTGAAGTTGATTCTAGTGAATCTTGGGTTGTGCTCTCATGAATCTTATCCCAATACTTATCATCATCCAATTCAATGTAATTCACAAGTGGGATGAGATTAGTTACCTCACACTATTTTTCTAGATTGGGTTGAGGTTCGAATAAACTAACCTCTTCCTCATCATTGAAATCAGGCGTGTCAGTATCATTGCACCGAAAAACTAACAATGTCTCTTGATCATTCCTTTGGATAGTCATTGAGATCAACTCATTGGGAAATTGAACCATATGCTCATTAACGGAACCCAACTCTTCATTTCAAATTCCAGAGTTCTTCATAAGAAAGTTAGGATCACTTTCCTCGCATTGTGTTTTTGGGTTGAGTTGTGGCTGGGATGAATGAGCCTTCATTATCTTATTAATGTGCAAATCAAGCTTTTCTAATGTTTTTCCAATTTTTTTAAGACACTCCATTTAACTCTGATATGAATCCTCATGGATTGTTTCTAGTTGAATTTCAAAGGTAGGGGATCCAAGACAATAATCATTATAACATGTTATTGGTTCATCTTTCCAATCTTAATGTTTCCACTGATCATAGTCATATGGATAATAAGTGGGAGAATCTGATGGTTGTTGATACATATTATCACCCATAATATAGTCTCTCATTATTTTCTTCATGTCTGATGGTCGATAATACTTTTTCACTCCCATAATTCTGACAACCCCAACATTCACATACTATTTCCTTAATCTGTGGAGTATAATTATTCTTTCTCATATGATCACGTAAGGACTTCTTAACCAGTGGAGCATTATATTTCGGTTAGTTCTCAATGATGGTTTTAGAAAAAAATTTGAGACATGGGTTGACTTCTATCATAATCATCATACATCTCTTCCAAATATTTCTTAGCTATCTCAGCATACTGACGTTCTCACTCTTTCATGGTGAAACCCTAACTTTGAATCTACTCCTAAAATAAAATAAAAGAAAAATCCTACAGTAATATGGAAAGTAAGTAGAGGGAAGGAGTTAGAAAGATGTTACCGGATTAGGGAGTTCTATGTTAGGATCCTACAAAATAGAAAATAATGTTAGTTTCTAAAAAATACAGAAAAAATCCTAAAAATAAAATTCTAAAATTAGAAAGTTTCTAAACCTAAAGAACAAACCCTACTCTAGAAATAAAAAGAGAGAAATTAGAAGAGGTTACCAAATTAGAAAGTTCTTTGTTAGACTCCTACAAAAAAGGAAACAAATTAGTTTCTAAAACAAACCAGGAAAATTCCTAAAAACAGAAAATAGAAAGTTTTTAATAAGAGAGAATGTGAGTTTCTAAAAACAGAAAACCCTAATCCTAAAAATATAAACTAGAAAAACACTAATCTTAAACTAATTCCAAAACTAGCTAATCTCAGAAAAATGCAACCGTTATCCCCATCAACGGCGCCAAAAACTTGTTCACAACCCCAAGTGTAGGGCTGCGATGTAGTAATAATCTCGATGAGACCGATGTTGAATCCACAGGGACTAATCTTGTGTGTCTTCTGAGAGCAACTAGAACTAAGACTGAAAAAGATGAAAACCTAATCTGGAATATTTGAGAGAGTAATTGTGATAACTAGGGTGTCAAGGATCCACTTGTAGTAATTGGGAAGCTACCTTGCAATGATTCAAGGACACAACTAGAATCAGAGTCCTATCTTATCTAGTTGGTAAGAAGAGATTTGTTAGGTCTCTGAACTTCTCATGGATCTAAGCATCAGTGGATGAAAGTGGTAAAGATTTGGAAGTGATTCCGTCACCAAACCATGCCCTGGAGACAAGATAAACAATAGCAATTTACCAATCCCACAACTAATCATAAAAGAATTGGTGGATTCCATCACCCTACCATGCCTAAGGGATGATGGTGAACAATTCCTAATTTTATAATCTCAATTCAGGAGAAGAACATATTCAAAACAATAGCATATCCATTGTAATTTGAGTCACAACAAACCATTAAAAACTAAAAATATTCCTTCATAATCAAACTAGAATCCAAGAGAGTTTAATAAAACATGAATCAAAATAAAACAAGCATCCTAATCATGCTACAAGCTTCACCTCTTAGCCCTAGGTAAGAGGTTTAGCTAACCATGGACATGATTGAACTAAAAACTCTTAAACAAAACAAAAAGACCAACTAAAGGGGAAGAAGAAGAACTCCTGGACGGTGGCTCCACCCTTTTGTTCAATGCCTCAAACCCTAGAAGATGCCTAAGGGTGCCCTAGGGACCCCTATTTATAGTTTTAGGCCTTAACCTTTCTCACCGAGTGGAAATTTTTGGAAACCGTCTCAAATTTACGCAATCTGCGTAAAAATTGTGTAACCCTCGACTGGTCTTGGGCCATACTTGACCGATCGTGGGCCCTTGACTAGTCGAAGATCGCATGAATTTAGAAGCCGATGTTGCTGGAGTTTGAGTAGAAGTTTCCTCGACTAGTCCTGTAGGAGCCACGACTAGTCGAGCATAAGTCAGGACTAGTCCTGCGTAGCCAGGACTAGTCGAGCAGGAGTGAGGACTGGTCAAGGATTACATAAATTTACTTCAAAACTTCAATTCTCTTCAATCTTGACTTGGTTTTCTTGGATCCTTGGCATGTGAATTCTTCATTCTTGGTCTCCTGAGATCCAATCCTTGGCTTGGTGATTCTTGAGCATTAAATCCATGCTTTTAACATCCTTTTCAATCCAAGCTCTTAAATTCACCTTGCAATACAAACATGATTAAAATAGAACATTAAGCATAATTATGTTCATAAAACCAAGTAATAAATAGGGTCCAATATGCAATATTTGACCCTCGGACCCTCATCATAAATGACCATATTCCTTGCAGTTATAACATGGGGTTCTTTGAACTTTCTAAATGATTTGCCTATTTGGCGTTTGTTGTCCAATTGTTTCCCCTTGTTGTTGTATGGTCTCCCATGATTCTTGTTGAAGAATTTTTTGAATCATTGAGCCAAGAGAGCTACCTCCTCATCACCACCTTCATTTTCACTTTCCTCTACCTCTATCACAATCATGTTCTTAAAGGTCTTAAGAGCTTTGTTTTTGGACTTTGTGTGTAGTTTGAGGTGTAGTTCAAAGGTTTGTAGGGAACCTACTAGTTCTTCTACTTTCTTTTCCTCAGTGTTCCTACATTCTTCTATGGTGGTGACCTTGGGGCTAAATCGTTCCAGTAAGGATCTCAGAATTTTCCTACAAATTTTAGATACATGAATTCTTTCCCTAAGTCCTCCTATGGAGTTACATATACCATTCAACCTAGTGAAAAACTCCATGAATGTCTCATGTTTTTCCATCTTTATGTGTTCAAATTGAGATGTCAGGAGTTGTAGCCTCGACATTTTTACTGTGTTAGTTCCTTCATGGGTAGTTTCCAATAACTCGCATTTTGCCTTTGAGTTTACACACATACTTATCTGACTGAACACATCCAGTGCAACTCCACAGTAAATTGCATTCATAGCTTTGGCTTCGCACATCCTCATTTCTTTGTCGAATTGAGTCCACTTTTCTTTTGGTTTGGGTTTAGAGATTGTTTTACCATTTTCGAGTACCACCTGTTCAGTGGGTGCAACATATCCATTCTCAGCTATCTCCCAAACATCATGATTTATAGTTTGTAAGAAGTAGATCACTCTTGCCTTCCAATAGGCATAATTTAAGTTACTAAAGATGGGAGGACGTGAGACTGATGATCCATCTCCTTTGCCCATAATTTTAACTTTAGTCAAGATCTTCCTCTAGGTGATTAACCCTTTAAGAGGAACCCGCTCTGATCCCAATTGAAATTGCAGTGATACCTCTATAATAGAAGTATGGAATTAGTTAAAGTGTCCTAGAGGGGGGTGAATAGGACTTTTCAAAAATTCTAATCTTACTGACTTATAATGTTTACTAATCCAAATTAGTTCAACAAGATTATCAAAGAATCATTCACATTCATGGCTATAAAGCATATTAAATATCCAAATTAATCAGAAGACAAATAGTGCATATTTAAGCATATCAAGCCATCAATCCAAATGTGTAAGAATCATTGCAAACACATTGATGTATAGTGGTTCGACTACGTGCCTACTCCACTCCTGGCTGACTCACTCCACCCTAGAGTGTGCCAGATTTGACTATCTAATGGTTTGAAATTAGGTTAACCACAAACCTTCACAAGCTACACAAGGTATTGTCTACACAAGACAAATATATCCTACACAAGGAATTGCCTACTAAAGGCATTCATACCTACACAAGGCAACCAGTTATGCCTACACAAGGCAACCAATCATGCCTACACAAGGCAACTAATCATGCCTACACAACGCAACCAAACATGCCCACACAAGGCACAATAGATCCTATGCAAGGACTCTATACGTATTCTCTCATTGGAGGCCTGTAAGAGGTCTTGGTAAGATTGCAAAACACAACCTGAAGACCAATCCTACATAAGGAAGGATCCTCAGATTCTATGGACTCTTAAAGACTTACTTCTAAGTAGGTGAGCTTCGTTTAACACATGATGAAGAAGATCTCCCTTGATGGCGAAGGATCTTCAGCTCCCTTGAACTGCAACAATTGTAGATGCTCCAATAGTAACTGGGTATGGGTCAAGGTATTTGGTTGAATCTACTCTAATGAATGTGTATAATTAAGAGATAGTGATTCCAGGGTTATGCATTCAAGAGTTTCCAGCATAATGATTTTCCATTAAGTAAGTTGTTGGAAGATCCTTAAATGGTGAAGTTCATTCTCCAATCCAATCTATTGAGTATTCAATGATTAAGAAGGGGTTAGAGGATGAACTTCCATGAGAAAAAGGATTAATGGTGGTAGGTAAGAAGTTACCCTCTTGGAACTCTCCCTTTTTCTTAATGAGAACTCTGAAAGCAAACTTCCAAATATATAGACAAAAATTCTAACGAAAATAAAATGGGCAGAATCTTTCTGCATTCGATGTCATCGAATCAGGTTCGATGTCATCAAAGGATACCTTTGATGTCATTGAGTGTCAGTTCGATGACTTGGCATTTTTGATAAAAACATGTTAAATCTTGCTAGACAATTTCTTGACTTAATTCGATGTCATCGAAATTTGAATTTTGATGTCATCAAATTGAGTTCAATTCCTCAATCTGTCAAGTGATTTTTCTTAAGAGCTTTCTGGACATTTTCATGTCTTTATTCGATGTCATCGAATGTTATTTGATGTCATCGAAATTTGAGTTTCAATGACATCAAATCGGAGTTCGATTCATCAATTTTTTGATGTTTTTCTACTTGAGCTCACTTTCCATTCGAAGGCACCTTTTTTATGTCATTAAATAGTGTTTCGATGACTCGAAGGAGATAGAAAACTGATATAATTTTCATATAAATTACCAACTTAGTTTTCTATTACCTAATTTATAAAACATGTTTTCCTTGTTGGTTTTTGAATAGATTAGAGTGTTTTTTAAATGGGTATTATTTACCTGAGGTATTTTGGTCATTGGATGTGAGGTTTAATTTACCTTTGAAGCTCTTGATCCATCTACTGTATTAAGTCTGTATCTTGTAGTCTTTTCATATGTGGCTCACTGTACTGACTGACTGACTCAACCTTCACATTAATTGACAAACAAAGGGACTTTTAGCTATAAGATCCCTCTTCCTATTCTCTGTTAAGCCTAGATGAAAGGAGAACTGATATGAGATCTCTTCAGTACTTTGACCTCTCAAAAGCTTGACATATTGACATTTCCACTAGGGTATGAAGTTATCTAGTATTGCCGGATGTTTTGGATATAGCGGCATCTGAAGAGTGACTACTTCTTTGTGGTAAGATAAATAAAGAGATATGTAAAACTCTTTGTTGGTGACTATCACATGGTCGAAAGGAGGCTAGTTACAAGTTATGTGAGTGAGAGGACAAGGGATGTGTTGAACGAAGCCCAATTGTCGAGTGAACAGAGAAAGATAATATTGTTCAATTTTGGCTTTTGCATTCTTCCCTTTCTCAATTACGCCTCTAAAAGCTAGATCTGGCTGATAACA
Organism: Magnolia sinica; assembly: GCF_029962835.1. Lineage (NCBI taxonomy): Eukaryota > Viridiplantae > Streptophyta > Magnoliopsida > Magnoliales > Magnoliaceae > Magnolia > Magnolia sinica. The sequence goes on along the minus strand of NC_080573.1, from coordinate 48,533,006 downwards.
AAGCAATTCTAGACATGATGGAGTTGACTGACTGCATGTTCATCAGCAGGATCAAATTGCCTGGAAAGCCATTATGGTTCGTAAGTGTCTTTCTCTGAGAAGGGCATGAAGGATGGACCATTATCAGGAAGATCAAGAGCAAAAAATTCCTGCAAATACTTAGTAATAGTAGTGACTTTTACAGGGATGTGCAAAATTTGGTCACCATATGAGGTAGACGATAGACCGAAATGTTCCTGACTAAATAGTTGTGGTTAAAAATACGTAACAAACCACATCTTTACAAGCCATATAGAGCCTTCAGTTGAATACAATCCTCTCGAGTTAACTTCATGGAGGCCTCTGTATAAATGGTTGAGAGAAAATGGCGCTAAAGTTATTCACTGACCTTGAACTAGGTATTCGGCCAGAGCAACGTACTCAGCCATAACCTGTTGAGCATTAACACACATAAGATAGTGACAAATCCAAAAAAGGAGGAAATTAAGATGCTCAAGTTCTTTAACTAGTCTTGTGAGTTTGCGATAAGAATTCATGAAATTGGTATACCCTTTAGCATTCTTGTTGGGGAATTTCTTGCGTTGTCCGGCTTTGATCTTTGCATGATGGGGCATTTCCAAAAGGGGTAAGTTTGGTAGGATGGCAAATGTCCTTGATGGAAACACTCATCGGCCCGCAACCGAACATAAAAGTATTGTTAGAAGTATTCTAAAATGAGGTTAATGTTAGAAGAAGATATTAGGGAAATACTCAAAAAGGGAAAGTTTGATACATTCTAAAATAGCAAGCTCTTTCCATAGATCTTTGTATTGGGCCGATACTTTCTTGAACTAATCTTTCCATATATGAAGAGATTTCGACCATAAACTTGGTGTCTTGAATGCATTTGCTGCATCAAGCACTTTTCTGGATTGAATTAAGATATTTTTTCCTGGGAAAATTGGAAAAAAAAAAGATCTAAAGGTTGTAGTGATTCAACCGGAATGTTTGAAGAGAATGAAGGGCTTCAACCATAAGGTTCTTCATGAATCAGAGATTTGAAAATGATATCTGTTAAACAATGGTTTGAGAAGAGATCCATTATGGCCATTATGTCTTTTTGGTCAAAAGTGGGTTTAGATGAAGAATTCATGGTCGAAGAAGAGTAAGAAATAAAGTAAAGGAAGAAAGAGACGAAGAATTGTATGAAATGCAAAAAATGAAACTTTGTATATATAAGGAGTTTAGAGGCAATATTAATTAGGGAGCACACCTCTTTGCAACAGAATGACTCTTTTTGAAGACACGTCTCTATTTAGGATTCATCTGTCATTTGAGATCGACATGATTGATAATGACAACACGTGTGGATTTTTAATCTCAATACTTATACATCACAACCCGTTTCTTCTAAAAGACAACGATGAGGGGGGCAATATTTATACACTATTCGACCGAATTCAATTTCGGCCATATTCATGTGAGTCACACGTGTATGAGGTTAACGGTCGAAAGATGATAGTATGGATGTGCGACTGAATTTCTGAAGAATGCTACCACGTGCCTTGGATATAGTGAGAGATCATTGAGGCACGACTTAGTTCAAGCTACTAAACAATTAGTTAGCTAGTGGTCGAGTCTTTATGAATGTTAAACATAGGTGAAAGATTTCGGGAATGCGAGATCGTGGGAAGAATTTGGAAGCAGATTGAGGGCATAAATAGTTATGGTAACTGTCAGATCATGAGAATGATCCAGAATAGCTAGATTAGAGCTATCAATAGAAGAAGATTTCAATAAGAAAAATCTTCTCAAACTAACCCAAACAAATCAACAAATCAATTATCTTTAATTCTCTTTCAATTATCCCGTCGAATTTACATTCCATAGCATAATCACAACTTTTATCAAGTAATTCCTTTCCTTTAGAGTAATCATTTACTTATCGTATTTTTTTTACTTTCTTTAACGTAATTTGTAGCATAAAGATAATAGTCGATAGCTATAATATGAATACTCCTTAGCGATCGATTTCCATTAATCACTTTACACTACACTCTTCATGCATTAAGAAAGTCTTTTCGTACAGAAGGCAAGGAGAAATCCATCATCAAAGGACGAACCCCACCTTATGTAACGCCCTGAAATTCGGGGGTCGAGCATAACTCAGCTCCCGAGTTCCAAAACATCACTTATGCAACATAATTAATGAATGATGTATGTTGACTGTATTAGCACATAAACATGGGATAAATTAAGCCAAAACACAGATAGGATTCAGGGATAAGTGAATAAAGCAAGCGGAAGACTTATAGTAAAATATGTGTACAAGTGTAAGTCCCTGAATTACATATACAACCAGATCGTGTAAAAGTGTTATTTATCAAAATTATAAGTACAAGTTACATCATTTCAGTTCCCAAAATAGTAATCCCATAGATCCCGCACAACAGACCGAGGCTCGCTAGAACCCGTCTGAAAACTGCATATAAGAGAAGGCAGCCTCGTCGTCATCCAGCTCCCGCTCTGCCTCAGACGTCGCATCCACATCTGCAACATCAGGGCCTAAGACAGAGTCTGGTGGGTGTGCAACACCGCCCCAGAAACGTGGGAGTGAGTGATCAACTCAGTGGAACAATAAGGCACTGGTTAACAAGTTATCAGTTCAATCAAACAGTAATGATAAAGCAGGACAAGGAAATAAATCCTAAGTACTCTTGTTAATGCAAGTATGAATGCAATATGATGCGTGCCCTCACGCGTACACCCTCAGCGTCTTCATCTTACGTTACGCATGACATCGCCTCAAAGTGCGCCACATCTACAAAGCACATGCAAATGCGGTGCATGGATATGATTACCAAGTTGTTATTAGTCCGTTTCACACAACAGGATTGGGAAGCTAAGATACCTTCCTCATATCACCATCCAAACAGTGATCCATACTAGGGTCGTCAATCCTAGATATCTCATACGATCATATAGTTGAGGTCGTAGCAAAGGGCTCGTCACCAATCAATGCACGCCTTTCATGCCTTTACTACCACAGATCGGCTCGTCACCTCCTTGCGGTATCCGGGATGCTCGAGGTCACTACAAAGGGCTCGCACCAATCAATGTAGGCCGACAAAGACGAATATAGTGTCCCATACCACCATAATCGGCTCACGAGTTAAGTTGCTCACCGGTCACTACGGGAGGCTCGTCACCCCAACAGAGGCCGACCTCGACCACGATGTCCCATACCACCATGTCTGGCTCATGAGTCTTAGCGGATCAGGTACCATTGTTATTAGGATTTCACTGGTAAGTTCGGTACCCTAGATTCAAGCAGTAGCGTCCATACATGGTTAACATACATCGGACAATCGGATTACTTGACGAACTCGACTAGCACGAGCGCACGTTGAATTGAACGACATGGAGTGCGCAAACACTCCGCATGGTCGAACCACTGCCGACAACTCTAATACGACTCGGGTTCGTCTAATGCGTCCTACGTGGCGAAAGCAATCTCAACCACGATTCATAGGGTCAATTACCGATTTCCTGGACTAAGGCATAGTCCCAAACACATTACACTACTACAGGTATTCATATGGAATGTAAACAGTAATGGATCGACAACTCAAGTCATGGTACATACACATCTGAAGAATATCAACTTAACATAAATGTAAGCATAGGAGATGCTTGAATTGGAATAACTTGGAATGCAACTGCAGAAAGAAATCATGCGCATCCATAGGAGTATTGAGAATCACTTCTCAACGCCCACATTTAGTGTAATCAGTTACACTTAGATCATTCATGCATTTCTACAAACACTTAGCATACATGGAACAACATACATGACGCATGTTGAAATACATGCACTTAGACAATTCCTTTTCTCAAGGAGCTGTCATACATGCATCTAGCATACATACATGACAAATAATCATGGCAAACACAAGTGCATATTCTATACGTATACGGTACTTTATAAATACACTTAGAATACACAAATCTCAATATAGCACATGCATATCAGGAAAGCAATGTAAACATAACATTTGACATGTGAAATCTCATCCATAACAAGAATAAACCACTAACTGGGATTGAAAGCCTTGAAAACCATAACCTATACACTTAAAGTCCGCACCTTAAGCGAAGAAAGAACCGCCGAGCTGATTTAGACGAGTAGTCTTTGTCAACGGCGCTAGAATACCCTAAAATAAGGATAGAAATGAGATACAACAACACCAAGTCTAATCTAAGCTCTAACACAGGTTAGGGTTAGGTTACTTACCCCAAAAGAACTCAGAATCGTCAGAGGAACGATTCAAAGTAAAGGTTCAAAGATGAAGAAGAACAAGGAAGAATCAAGATGAATCACCAACCAATCTCTCTCACTAACTCTCTCTTTTCCACTCTCTTTCCAAGCTAGGGTTAGAGAAATTCGTATGGAAATGAGAGCTAGGGTTTGAGGACTATATATAGACCTTAAAATGATGGAAATAACCCCAGGGTCAAGGTATACTTAGGTAATAACCAAAGTACGCCTTTCTCGATCCAACGAAGCACTTCTGGTGGGCCTATAACCACAAAAGGTCGGACTTAAGCTCATTGACCATGGATCTAGGTCAGCCGAGTTTTCATACCGACCGGCTCAGATCAGTAGTGGCGGACCACACTCAATTCAACGGTCACGGAATCTCGATCAGTCCACAAGCACTAGGATATGCCCGGGCCAACCATCCTGATCGGAGGGTGAAATTGGGTCAGAATCCAATGGTCGGATAGCTTAAAATCGTCGCCCAAGCGACACGACTCAATTTCATAAAATGCTTATTAAATTCCAACCGTTCTCACACTCTTCACTCGAACTCAACCAAATCGACCCGGAAATCCGATCGACTTGATTTTTGAGGTGAAGACCAAGCCCAACTCGGTGACAACAGCCTAAGAGCATCGCCATCGGACTTTCGGCGCGCGGTCCAGTCCGATCCAGATCTTCCAAAAAATCCCCAGAACAACTGGATTTAGCGATGGATCCCAGATTTCAGAGTAACGTAGCGCTCACTAATCTGCACGTTTAGAGCCATGCAGATACAATTTAAAGTGATTGATGCGAATTTCACAAGCAATCGAGTAAAGCACTAATTACCCCAAAACAACTACTTAAGGAAAGATAAGCACAAAAATTCCAAGGTCGTTACAATCTACCCCCCTTAAAGAAAATTTCGTCCTCGAAATTCATACCTTCATATAATCTTCGAGGATCAGAGGGTAGGTCTTCCTGACCTCAGCTTCAGATTCCCAAGTAGCCTCTTCTACACCATGATGCGTCCATAGCACCTTCACGAGAGGGATAACCTTGCTACGCAATACCTGCTCCTTCCTATCCAGAATACGCGTCGGTTGCAGTACATAAGTGGCATCCTCACTTAACTGCACTTGCTCCCAACTGATAATATGCGAAGGATCAGGAACGTACTTCTTCAGCATAGAAACATGAAATACGTTATGCACGCCCGCAAGAGGTGTGGGCAAAGCAAGGCGGTATGCTACCGCTCCCACTCGATCCGAACTTGAAATGGACCAATAAATCTCGGCGTCAGCTTCCTTACCGAACCGCAAAACTCCCTTCATAGGAGAGACCTTCAAAACACATGGTCTCCCACTACAAACTCAAGCGGTCGACGCCTCGTATCCGCATAACTCTTCTGCTTACTTGTCATAAGTCGACGTCGAATGATGTCAACCTTCTCTGAAGTCACTGCACCAATTCGGGCCAAGCAAACTACGCTCACCAATTTACGCCCAACAATGTGGTGCTCTACACGGCGACCATATAACGCCTCGTAGGGAGCCATGCCGATACTACTTTGGAAACTATTATTATACGCGAACTCGGCATTCAGAAGACAATCATCCCAACGTCTTTGAAATCCAAAACACAAGCTCGCAACATATCCTCCAGGACTTGATTCACGCGCTCCGTCGCCCATCTGTTTGCGGATGAAACGCAGTGCCTGAACTTCGATTTCACACCCATTGCTTCTTGGATACGAGTCCGAAGATAGATGTAAACGCGTGTCTCTATCGGACACAATCTCCGGGGGAACTCCATGCGACACACTATCTCCTTGATATACAACCTAGCCAACTCGTCTGCGAGTAAGTGACTCGATCGGTAAGAAATGCGCCGACTTCGTTAATCGATCGACGATCACCCAAATAGAATCAAATCCCTTTCTCGTCCTCGGCAACCCAGGAAATAAAATCCATAGAGATGAAATCCCACTTCCATTCGCTATGGGCATGGGCTGCAACAACCCAGGAGGTCGGCGATGCTCTGCCTTGACCTGCTGGCACGTGAGACAACGAGAAACAAATTCAGCAATCTGGACCTTCATATTGTCCCACCAATAAGACCTCTTCATATCCCGATACATCTTCGTGCTACCTAGATGCATCGCAAGTTTAGAACTATGGGCTAACTCGAGAACCTCACGTCTCAAGTCAGGGGATGTCGGGAACACATAACCGGCCACGCAAGCGTAGGCCCCCATCGAACTAACACTCCGATCGGAGCTCTCATCCGTACCCAACCCGCCTGCATCTTCACCAAAAGCTCATCATCTGCATGAGCCGCAACGATCCTCTCGTCGATAGCGGGTACACGAATGTGTGCGATAACCTCATACGACTCAACCACCGTAAGCTTCGCTCAAAATCGCGCACAAACTCCAACATCTCCCACTCTGCTATCATCAGGTGGAGCCGCAAACTTCAAAGCCTTCTTGCGACTCAACGCATCGCCACAAGGTTCGCCTTACCAGGATGGTAAGAAACATCGAACTTAAAGTCCTTCAATGTTTCCATCCACCTGCGCTGCCTCATTTCAAATCACGCCGCGTGAAAATATACTTAAGGCTCTTGTGGTCGCAAAAGAGCTCGAACTCCTCACCATAGAGGTAATGTCTCCAAAGCTTTAGTGCGAAGATGACAGCTAATTCCATGTCGTGCGTAGGGTAATTCTCCTCGTGTTTCCTTAATCGACGCGAAGCATAAGCAATCACCCTGTCATTCTGCATAAGGCACAACCCAGGCTAACGCGAGAGGCGTCGGTATATATAATATACTTAACCCCTTGCTCGGCAATACAGCACAGGGTCGGACGTCAACTTGTCCTTCGCTTCCTGAAAAGCTAACTCCGCTGCTCACTCCAAGCAAACTTCAAATCCTTCCGTGTCATCTACAACGGTCTGGCAATCTTCGAGAAGTCCTGAATAAAGCGTCGATAATAGCCTGCAAGGCCAAGAAAACTCCTCACCTCAGTAACTGAACCAGGCTGCTTCCAGTCCTGCACTGCAGCTACCTTGGCAAGGTCGACGGCTATCCCGTCCTTGGACACCACATGTCCCAGGAACTTGACTTCCTCTTTCCAGAAATCACACTTCTTGAACTGTGCGAAAAGCTGATGCTCCCTAAGAGTACCCAAAACCGCTCTTAAGTGCTCCTCGTGCTCTGCCCGGCTCGTCGAATAAATCAAAATGTCATCGATGAAGACAATGACGAATCGAAACAGGAAAGGCCGAAACACCCTGTTCATCAGATCCATGAACACGGCCGGTGCGTTCGTCAGACCGAACGACATCACAAGGAACTCATAATGACCGAAGCTGGTCCTGCGGTCTTCTGCACGCCCCCATCCTTGACGCGCAACTCTGATGATACCTCGATCGCAGATCAACCTTCGAGAAGTACCGTGCCCCCTTCAACCGATCAAACAGATCATCAATCCTGGGCAAGGGGTACTTATTCTTCACGATTACCAGAAGTTCAACTGCGATAATCAATACACAATCGCAAGGAACCATCCTTCTTCTTCACAAAGACAACAGTGCTCCCCAAGGAGACACACTGGGCCGAATAAAACCCAATTCCAGCAAACCATCTATCTGCTTCCTCAACTCCTCCATTTCACTCGGAGGCATCCGATAGGTGGGTAAAGAAATGGGCACCGCACCAGGCATAAGATCGATAGCAAAATCAATCTCACGCTGAGGAGGTAATCCAGGAATCGACTCAAACACATCTTCAAACTCCTGAACTACTGGCGTACTAACCAATGCCGACTCGGCCGAACTCTCCAACAGAGAAGAATAAAAATCAATACGAATAGGGTAACTGACCTGAACTGGGAAAGTAACAATCTCGCCCTCAGGTCCATGGATCGTCACTGATCTCGCTTCACAATCAATCTCAGCTCGCATCCTCGTGAGCCAATCCATACCCATAATAACATCGTAGTGATAAAGCGGTGCGACTAGCAAATCAACACAGATCGATCCAGTTCCATGATCAATCACAGCACAACACAACCCCAAAAACAACATGCATTCCATTAATCAAAATCGTCGTAATACAAGTAGTGCAGCAATACATGAATCACGACTAGGAAAGCATGAAAACAACAACATCTAACACTACAAACAACCACAACTACTACAAACCACCACAAACAACTACAACCACTAACAGCTACCACACTACAACAACTCCAACTACAAGCCAACAACGGCTACACACAGAAAGAAAAACACAACAAAGCAAAGACGGCCACGACGACAGCTAATCGTCAGAATCAGGAGATGGAGGCGGAGCACCCTTATCCTGTAAGCAACACAGGATAGACTTCAAAGTCCGAGACATCTTCTTGAACTTGTGCTTAACCAAGCCTCGAAGATCAACCATCTCCTGGCGTAAAGCAGCTTGCCCTTCTTCAAGCCGTGTAAGACGGGCATCTCTGGCAACCTGCTCTGCGCCCTGCTCTGGCACCACAGGAGGAGAGCTATCACTCGAATCCTGTGCCTCAATCTCTTCCTCGTCTTGCTCCGCTTCTTCCTCAGACTCCGCACCGCCTACAGCATAACTCTCATCATCACCACTCTCAGACCCGGCCTCACCCTCAGAGGCAAGCCGACCAGAACCAACCTCCATCAGCTTAAGGGTCCTCAAGTTGATATAGCGAACAGAGACCGGCTTCTCAGCTCCAAGCCTATAGCCGAACTCATGTGCGATCTTGCAAATAAGGCGGCCAAAGGGAAGAGACTCGGTCCGTCTACTCGAACGAGCGATGAGAATAATCGGGCAGGGCGTACGTCGGCACACACAACTTCGCTTCGCCCCACCGATATAGAAAATCCACCATCGGCGCGTACACTCTGCGGTTGCTCCACCGGATACACATTGAGCGTAAAGATGTGGTGAAGCAAAGCGGAAGTCGTCCGTCAGGTGAGAAGCCAATAGTCTGTTGTTGGGGTGCCATTATACCAGAGGACCTCACAAGAATCGGGTGCGAGGATCCTTCTCGAGCAGACTGTCCACATTCTCGCTGGCATGCACTTCCCCAAGTGGCACCTTCAAGAGTCGGGATATCAAAGCAACATTGACAATTCCAACTCGACCGCTACCACAGGGAATCTTGAACTGCAGAGGATCCAGCGAAGGCTCCAGAATGTTGGCATAGAAGGCCCGAACAGTGCTAGCATTCGCGCGATACTCGCCTTCGAACAAGAGACCCCAACCGGCCCCTTCTAGGCGCTCCAACAAAAGGAACTCTCCAAAGAGCCGCGGATCAACATGAGCCTCAAAAAGGACTCTACGCCCCTCATAGACTCCATGCGACAATTCCGCCAACAAGGTCCTACTGACAGGAGCTCGAGGATCGAGGTCCCGCTTCGTCTGGAACTCGCGCGTGGCGGACGTGCAAGCGGCGGCACCTCTCGGCCTCCGTGCACGGGTTGGGCGGCTCGGCCCGGCTTCATCCACGGGCGCTCTCTTCTTCCCCATCAAGAAAAGAAGGGAAGAAATGGAAAAGATGGCCGTCACAATCTCAAAGAGGGCCATGAGAAATGAGAGAAAGAGAGAAATAGGAAGATGGTGAAGCTTCCACACAACTATGAGCCAAAAAGGGAATGAAAGGGCTCAAATGAGAGGGAAAGATGGAGAAATCAGTAATGGAATGGAAGATTTGAGAATGGAGTGATGGGTTTGCACGAAAATGGGAGGAAGATGAAGATTTGGGAGAGATTTGAAGGAGTTTGGAGAGGTTTTGGAAGAAAAGGAAAGCTTGGGGGTAGGTTTTGTGAAGGAAATAGGTAAAAGAAAGGGTTTAAAAAGAAAAACCGTGGAGGGGTGGGCCACATTGAGCCTAGGGACGATCGGCCCGCTTCAGCCCGGCCCGCCAAGCCCGCTGACCGGCGATCCCTCGCCGAACCGGCGATGGCATCGCCGGTCTCTGGACATATCGGCGATGCCTCGCCAATTTGGCGAGGTCTTCCTTGGTCCAAATGATGTGGTTCCCCCCCTGGGTCCCACAGAAAATGCCCCGATTGGCCCCTTGTGTAATTTGAAGCCTATCGGGTCATTCTGACAGAAATCTGATTTAAATAGCGATTTCTAGAAGGTTTAAGATGGAGAAAAGGGAAGATAGACCGTCTACACTCATTAATAGAGGGTCTAGGAAAGGTTTCGGGTCGCTGTGTGTGATCAGGTAAGAGTACAGACTCAATCTCGGCAAAGGTTTCCAGGAAACTTTCGCCGATAGAAACTACGGAGCACAAACACAAAGCGATGATAGACCCGCATCCAATTACACTATAGTGGCGACAACGTGCGGTGTGTGACCATAACCCAGGTCCGGTTTAATCCAGATCATGCTCTGATACCAACTTGTAACGCCCTGAAATTCGGGGGTCGAGCATAACTCAGCTCCCGAGTTCCAAAACATCACTTATGCAACATAATTAATGAATGATGTATGTTGACTGTATTAGCACATAAACATGGGATAGATTAAGCCAAAACGCAGATAGGATTCAGGGATAAGTGAATAAAGTAAGCGGAAGACTTATAGTAAAATATGTGTACAAGTGTAAGTCCCTGAATTACATATACAACCAGATCGTGTAAAAGTGTTATTTATCAAAATTATAAGTACAAGTTACATCATTTCAGTTCCCAAAATAGTAATCCCATAGATCCCGCGCAACAGACCGAGGCTCGCTAGAACCCGTCTGAAAACTGCATATAGGAGAAGGCAGCCTCGTCGTCATCCAGCTCCCGCTCTGCCTCAGACGTCGCATCCACATCTGCAACATCAGGGCCTAAGACAGAGTCTGGTGGGTGTGTAACACCGCCCCAGAAACGTGGGAGTGAGTGATCAACTCAGTGGAACAATAAGGCACTGGTTAACAAGTTATCAGTTCAATCAAACAGTAATGATAAAGCAGGACAAGGAAATAAATCCTAAGTACTCTTGTTAATGCAAGTATGAATGCAATATGATGCGTGCCCTCACGCGTACACCCTCAGCGTCTTCATCTTACGTTACGCATGACATCGCCTCAAAGTGCGCCACATCTACAAAGCACATGCAAATGCGGTGCATGGATATGATTACCAAGTTGTTATTAGTCCGTTTCACACAACAGGATTGGGAAGCTAAGATACCTTCCTCATATCACCATCCAAACAGTGATCCATACTAGGGTTGTCAATCCTAGATATCTCATACGATCATATAGTTGAGGTCGTAGCAAAGGGCTCGTCACCAATCAATGCACGCCTTTCATGCCTTTACTACCACAGATCGGCTCGTCACCTCCTTGCGGTATCCAGGTATGCTCGAGGTCACTACAAAGGGCTCGTCACCAATCAATGTAGGCCGACAGCACGAATATAGTGTCCCATACCACCATAATCGGCTCACGAGTTAAGTTGCTCACTGGTCACTACGGGGAGGCTCGTCACCCCAGCGTAGGCCGACAGCTCGACCACGGTGTCCCATACCACCATGTCCGGCTCATGAGTCTTAGCGGATCAGGTACCATTGTTATTAGGATTTCACTGGTAAGTTCGGTACCCTAGATTCAAGCAGTAGCGTCCATACATGGTTAACATACATCGGACAATCGGATTACTTGACGAACTCGACTAGCACGAGCGCACGTTGAATTGAACGACATGGAGTGCGCAAACACTCCACGTGGTCGAACCACTGCCGACAACTCTAATACGACTCGGGTTCGTCTAATGCGTCCTACGTGGCGAAAGCAATCTCAACCACGATTCATAGGGTCAATTACCGATTTTCTGGACTAAGGCATAGTCCCAAACACATTACACTACTACAGGTATTCATATGGAATGTAAACAGTAATGGAAAAACCACTCAAGTCATGGTACATACACATCTGAAGAATATCAACTTAACATAAATGTAAGCATAGGAGATGCTTGAATTGGAATAACTTGGAATGCAACTGCAGAAAGAAATCATGCGCATCCATAGGAGTATTGAGAATCACTTCTCAACGCCCAAATTTAGTGTAATCAGTTACACTTAGATCATTCATGCATTTCTACAAACACTTAGCATACATGGAACAACATACATGACGCATGTTGAAATACATGCACTTAGACAATTCCTTTTCTCAAGGAGCTGTCATACATGCATCTATCATACATACATGACAAATAATCATGGCAAACACAAGTGCGTATTCTATACGTATACGGTACTTTATAAATACACTTAGAATACACAAATCTCAATATAGCACATGCATATCAGGAAAGCAATGTAAACATAACATTTGACATGTGAAATCTCATCCATAACAAGAATAAACCACTAACTGGGATTGAAAGCCTTGAAAACCATAACCTATACACTTAAAGTCCGCACCTTAAGCGAAGAAAGAACCGCCGAGCTGATTTAGACGAGTAGTCTTTGTCAACGGCGCTAGAATACCCTAAAATAAGGATAGAAATGAGATACAACAACACCAAGTCTAATCTAAGCTCTAACACAGGTTAGGGTTAGGTTACTTACCCCAAAAGAACTCAGAATCGTCAGAGGAACGATTCAAAGTAAAGGTTCAAAGATGAAGAAGAACAAGGAAGAATCAAGATGAATCACCAACCAATCTCTCTCACTAACTCTCTCTTTTCCACTCTCTTTCCAAGCTAGGGTTAGAGAAATTCGTATGGAAATGAGAGCTAGGGTTTAAGGACTATATATAGACCTTAAAATGATGGAAATAACCCCAGGGTCAAGGTATACTTAGATAATAACCAAAGTACGCCTTTCTCGATCCAACGAAGCACTTCTGGTGGGCCTATAACCACGAAAGGTCAGACTTAAGCTCACTGACCATGGATCTAGGTCAGGCTGAGTTTTCATACCGACCGGCTCTTGGATCAGTAGTGGCGGACCACACTCAATTCAACGGTCACGGAATCTCGATCAGGTCCACAAGCACTAGGATATGCCTGGGCCAACCATCCTGATCAGAGGGTGAAATTGGGTCAGAATCCAACGGTCAGATAGCTTAAAATCGTCGCGCAAGCGACACGACTCAGATTTCATAAAAAGCTTATTAAATTCCAACCGTTCTCACACTCTTCACTCCGAACTCAACCAAATCGACCCAGAACATCAGATCGACTTGATTTTTGAGGTGAAGACCAAGCCCAACTCAGTGACCGCAACAGCCTAAGAGCATCGCCATCGGACTTTCGACGCGCGGTCTAGGTCCGATCCAGATCTTCCAAAAAATCCCCAGAACAACTGGATTTAGCGATGGATCCCAGATTTCAGAGTAACGTAGCGCTCACTAATCTGCACGTTTAGAGCCATGCAGATACAATTTAAAGTGATTGATGCGAATTTCACAAGCAATCGAGTAAAGCACTAATTACCCCAAAACAACTACTTAAGGAAAGATAAGCACAAAAATTCCAAGGTCGTTACACCTTATGACCATCGCATGATCTATTTACACTTTAAGCGAGTGGCTGAATAGACAACCGATCTCCTCAAATCACGATCATACCCAATGTCTGCCTACTTTGGTGCTTGGGGTCATTATTGTTTCATCTGAATTAGAATTGCAATCCCAATTCTGGCACAGCCATGCACTTGTCACCCTTGCTAGAGAAAGGAATGTCAAAACAACTGCGAATAGGGTCATAAATGCAATGCAAGTATGAATGTGATACATATGAAAGCCACCTCTGACATATCCACCCCCATCGTAAACATACACTATCAATCGAATTGAATAATACGGCCATGCCCTCTGATCCGATCTCATCTCCAACAAATTCACCTCTTCCCATCCTTACTAGTAGGGCATCCTACTCAGACTTGATGATGAGTACTCTATACTCCACCCATCCCTAGTTGTAGGGCTATTAATGATATCAATGTATGACATCGATTTCATGTAGTCAGTTATACGGACTTGTACACACTTAGAAATGCATATCTACCTCATACAAAATACAGTGGAAACTTTAACACTATAAGTTAGTATATCCTCACTCATATGCATGTTTGAAGTAATTAAATTTTGAAGATGAAATTATTTATAAGGGGGTTGGATTGTAATATCGAAGATGTTACTATTTTACCCTAGGTTCATCTTGTTGTTTAATATATGTATCTCCCATTAATTTATGCGGATTTTGACTTATTTAGTGAATAACTCTTTATCTATAATGACTTAGATATGCTTTCGTTTGTAAAAAATTTCTTGGAAACGTGCTTATAACCATATAAAATCATTAGATTTCTCAAACCTCTCAAATCAGAAATAATTACGAAAATGTCATTAACCTAGACCCTTGATTTCTAGATCACATGGTTCTCATGATCCGTTTAATGTGAAATTTTATACCATACCTATCTGTCATGAATTAACTATGCACATCGAATTTTAACTCTTAAATAATTGTAGAAGTGACCCAATCAGCAAGTCAGCTCTTTAACCCTTGATTTTGGTGTCCATCAAGTGATGAAAGTTCGTAGGTAGTCATAGTAGGAAATTTTCCTTCATATGAATTAGATTTCTAATCATATTGATCAAATGTGAAATGTGAGAACCTAAGTTTGATAAGCATTTTCTTAAGCATCAAGTTATCCCATTTAAGAAATAGTCACCTCATCAAATCTTCCTAAATCTGGATCTTTCAACTGGCCTACTGTTGAGGGTCAAATATTACATATTATACCCCATTTATGTCTTGGTTTTATGAACTTGATAATGCTTAACGTTATATTTTACTCATGTTTGTTTTGCAAGGTGAATTTAAGAGCTTGAATTGAAAAAGGTGCTAAAAGCATGGATTTGATGTTCAAGAATCACCAAGGCAAGGGATGGATCTTAGGAGACCAAGATTAAAGAATTCATATGCTAAAGATCCAAGAAAATCAAGTGAGGAATGAAGAATAAAAGATTTGAAGTGAAGAAAGGGAATCTTGAAATTATCCTGAAAAAGCATATTCTTAAACTTTTGGTCATTTTGTGAAATTGCGGAGAGTGAAGCCTATTTTGGAAAACTATGTAGAGCGAAGTCTATTTTAGCAAACTGCATAAATTTGAGGTAGTTTCTAGAGTTTTCCAACTAGATGCAAAAGTTAGAGGTCTGTAATTATAAATAGGACTCCCTAGGATATTTATAGGCTTCTTCTAGGGTTTAAGGAGTGGAACAAAAGAGTGGAGAAGCCGTCGCCAAGAGTTTTTAGTCTTCTTCTACTACAACAAATTAGACTTTTTCCAACGATAATTTTAGCGACGGGTCTAATTTCATTGGGAAGTGTAATTTTTTACAATGACATTTCAAGTCATTGCCAAAAAATAGATTATTTACGATGATAGTTTAAATCATCGCTAATAGTTAACTTTTTTACGACGATCTTCAATTATCCTCGCAAAAAGTTTTCTTATGAATTTTTTACAATGATCTTAACCAGTCGTCGCTAATAGCCACTTTTTGCGACAAATTATGTGCCGTAAAAAAAATTACTACGACACAAAAGTTATCGCAAATAGTAGCTTTTGCAACGACTAGTTCAACCCATTGCAAAAAATACTGAATTATACTTTTTGCAACGAATGTACTTTCATTGCGAAATATTAGAGTATTTGTAACAATATTGTAAATCATCATAAATAGTCAATGTTTTTGCAACGAACTATAATTATCGTCGCTAAAACATTTCCCACCAATTTCTTCCGAAAAAATTACATGGTGGGAAAAACATTTCACCACACGTTTCTATGGTCATCGCTAATGTCCACTTTATGCAACAAATTGAGTGTCATTGTAAAATATTACTTTTTGCAATGACATGAAAGTCGCTACAAATAGTCTGTTTTAGCGATGACCAGGTTAACTCGTTGCGACAAATACAAACTGAAACTTTTTGCGACGAACTTAATTTTCTTGCAAAATATTAGAGTATTTACAACAGCATTATAAATCATCACAAATAGTCAATATTTTTACAACGAGCTATAATTATCATCTCTAAAACATTTCCCACCAATTTCTCCTGGGGAAATTACATAGCCGGAAAGACGTTTCACCACGCATTTCTATGGTCATCACTAATGTCCAGTTTATGCGACGAATTGAGTGTCGTGGCAAAACATTATTATTTGCCACACTACAAAAGTTGATGCAAATAGTCTAGTTTAGCGATGACCAGGTAAACTTGTTGGGACAAATACAAACTAAAACTTTTTACGATGAATGTAGTTTCATTGCAAAATGTTAGAGTATTTGCAACAACATTGTAAATTATTGCAAATAGTCTACATTTTTTCCACGAGCTATAATTATCATCGCTAAAATGTTTCCCACCACTTTCTCCTGGGAAAATTACATGGCGGGAAAGACATTTCGCCACGCATTTCTATGGTCATCGCTAATGGCCACTTTATACGACAAATTAAGTGTTGTGGCAAAATATTATTTTTTGCCACAACACGAAAGTTGCTGCAAATAGTCTGTTTTAGCGACAACCACGTTAACCCATTGCAACAAATACAAATTAAAACTTTTTACGATGAACGTAGTTCATTGTAAAATATTAGAAAATCATCGCAATAGTCGACGTTTTTGCGACGAGTTATAATTATCGTCGTTAAAATTTTTCCCACCAATTTCTCTTGGGAAAATTACATGGCGGGAAAGACGTTTCGCCATGCGTTTCTACAGTCATCCCTAATGTCCACTTTATGCGACGAATTGAGTGTCGTGGAAAAATATTATTTTTGTCACGACACGAAAGTCGCTGCAAATAATCTGTTTTAGCGACGACTAGGTTAACTCGTTGCGACAAATACAAACAGAAACCTTTTGCGGTGAATGCAGTTTCATTGCAAAATGTTAGAGTATTTGCAACAACATTGTAAATCATCGCAAATAGTTGATGTTTTTGCGATGAGCTATAATTATTGTCGCTAAAACATTTTCCACCAATTTCTCCTAATAAAATTACATGGCGGGAAATAAGTTTCGCCATATGTTTCTATGGTCATCGCTAATGTCCACTTTATGCAACGAATTGAGTGTCGTGGGAAAACATTATTTTTTGCCACGACACAAAGTCGCTGTAAATAGTCTATTTTAGCGACGACCGGATTAACTCTTTGCTACAAATACAAACTAAAACCTTTTGCGACGAATATAGTTTCATTACAAAATATTGAGTATTTGCAACAATATTGTAAATCATCGTAAATAGTCAACGTTTTTACCACGATTTGTAATTATCAAGCTAAAACGTTTTCCACTAACTTCTCCTGAAAAAATTACATGACCGGAAAGACGTTTCTCCACGCGTTTCTATGGTCATCGCTAATGTCCACTTTATGTGACGAATTGAGTGTCGTAGAAAAATATTATTTTTTGCCAGGATACGAAAGTCGTTGTAAATATTATATTTTAGCGTTGACCAGGTTAACACGTTGCGACAAATACAAACTAAAACTTTATGCGACGAACGTAGTTTCATTGCAAAATGTTAGAGTATTTGTTACAACATTGTAAATCATCATAAATAGTCGACGTTTTTATGACGCGCTATAATTATCATCGCTAAAACATTTCCCACCAACTTTCCTCAGTAAAATTACATGGTGGGAAAAATATTTCGCCATGCATTTCCATGGTCATCGCTAATGTCTACTTTATGCGACGAATTGAGTGTCGTGGCAAAATATTATTGTGCAACGACATAAAAGTCGCTGTAAATGATTTGTTTTAACGATGACTAGGTTAACTTGTTGTGACCAATTCAAACTGAATCTTTTTGCTACGAACATAGTTTCATTGCGAAATGTTAGAGTATTTACAACAATATTTTAAATTATCACAAATAGTCGACATTTTTACGACGTTATTTTTTACAATGACACAAAAGTCACTGCAAATAGTTTGTTTTAGCGACGATCAGGTTAACTTGTTGTGACAAATACCATTTAAATCTTTTTACGATGAATATAGTTTCATTGCGAAAGGATAGAGTATTCGTAATAACATCTTAAATTATCACATGTGTACTTTTATGAATAATTTTCCTTCATCTTTCTGCGTGCTAATCAATTAAATAGTGGAAACCAATGTATATTACATCATTAAGTTCCTAATCGATAATCAAACAGTGCACATTATTGATGATCGATCGATCGACTTCCTAATCAACCAATCGGATGACACGAAGTATTGTTAAACATCTGATGAACCTCCAATTAATGATTTAATGGTACAAACCAATATAAATCTTTTAATCAATTTCCCTATTGACGATGAAATAGTGGACATCGACAATCGTTTGATCAACCTCCAATCAACAATCAAACGATATATAGGAAGTGTTGTTGACCATCTGATCAACCTCCAATCCTTTATCAGATGGTGGAAATCATCGTGCAGCACTTCATTAATTCTTTAATCAACAATCGAATGTTGCACATCACCGACAATCACAAGATCAACCTTGTTTGATGGATGGATGTTTTGATGATTGATGGGATGATTAGATGTATGAACGAGATGGTCAAATGTTGGATGGATGGAGAGTATGGTTGGATGGATGGATGTATGGATGGATGTTTGGATGACTAGATATATAGATGGATGGAATGGTTGGATAAATGGATTGATGGATGTTTGGATGATTGTATGAGATGAATGGATGGACCCCATAGACTTCACTCTGTACGCTAAGTGTAGTGAGTTGCTCACTACGCAATCCGCTTCCAAGTTGCTGAGTTGTGTTGATAACTTGACGTGCACATCACAAAATTTCCCAGTAGGCTCTTATCATACTAAGGAAACTCTGTTGGGGCCCACCATGAATGCATGTGGTTTATCCACGCTGTCCATTTGTTTTTCCAGATCATTTTAGTGGTTGAACCCAAAATTGATACATATCCAAAGCTCAAGTGGACTATACCACAGGAAAAGTAGCAATATTGATTTTCATTGCTGATAAATTTATAAGGCCCCAATGATGTTTATTTTTCATCCAACATGTTCATAAGATAAATATTCACAAGAATAACTCCAGATCATATCAGATCGGTCCAGATTGGATCCATTTAGTTCAGATCGGTCTGGATTAACCACGATCCGAATTCGATTCAATGAACGGTCGGATCTGACTGATCCAACTTGAACAACACCGATCTAAGCCTTCAAATCTATTCAGATCAGGTCGGATCTGTTGGATAGGGTCGGTTTGTGACCAGCTCTAATCAACATGTCAAATGTGCCAATGCAGGTCCTACACTACATGGCATTTCTTGTTCTAATATGTCACATGTGTCATCATCCATCTTTATTAGTTCCGAATATGCTACATGTGCTAATGATGCTAATGAGCGTAAGTACTACATCTAACTTTAAGTGCTCAAATGTTAAATTTGTAATGCATATCTTACTCCACATGTGCCACCATACAACTTCAAGCAACTTACACATAAAATGTATGTAGCAATTTGGCTTCATGTACCCACACATGACACTATGACATGCCTGTTATTATTCATTTCCAAGCATTCTATATTAGATGAACAAAAAAATTTATGGCGGACACGATCATAAGATGGACATCCAAAAAAAAAAAAAACAATTCAAGATATTCGATTTCAAATGTTGCTAATTTGATGATCTGATCGACCTGATGTACGTTATGAACTTATAACTATGATGGGGTGCATAAGTTAAATGGTTGGATGTTATATACATTCCATGTGGCTTGACCAGTCTTGAACTTCACTACTTTTTAAATAAAAAATAACGGTAAAATAAAGATTCCTTGGAAATTTATGGTAAAAAAATCCTTCATTTTCAATTAGGGCTTTATTCGATTCTAGATCTTACTTGAATAATCTGACTTAAATTAGACTGACTAAATTATGGAGCCCAATTTACTAAGTTATAAAACAATCCGAGCCTTTGATCCACAACCACTTATTCTGTGAAACAAGACTACTGGATATTTTTTCATTTTTAACAGTCCAATCAATAATGTCCACCAATCTGACAATCAATAATTAACCATGAGTAGTGTTTTTTTCTTATTCTTTGGCTACACATAAACTTGTACCCAAAATCTAGATGGTTTAATTTGAATTATTTTTATGGCATTACAAAGAGAATGAGATAGATCTAAATTTCAAGTGGACCCACTATAGAAAACCATGGGAGCTGTTACACCCACCATTGAAACATTTATAAGACCCACAATGATGTATTTTTAAGATTCATCATATTCATAAGTTAATATAAAGATAGATGAAGTGAAAACAAAAATATCAGCTTTATCGGAAAGTACTGCGGCCCTCATTCTCTTTGTAATTTCATAAATAGATCTTTAAAAATGGTTGGACAGTATGGATACAACACATGCATCATGGTGGGGCCCATAGAGCTTGGTGACATCACTTAAGTAGCGATTTGGCTAGTAACCTAGTCAGTATCCAATCCGTGCCCATATATACGATAGAGAGGGAAAACAGATTGTCTATTTTTAAAGATCATCTTATGACATGAGACTAAAAATGAGGTATATCCCAATCTGAAATGGACCACATTACATGAAACAATGTTGAATGAGCGTCAGCCATGAAAAACATTTTGGGGGCATAAAAGTTTTGGATCGAGATGATTTTTGTTTTTCCCCTTCATCTAGGCATGTATGACCTAATAAACAAATTGGATGTTAAATAAACAGTACAGTGGGCCTTAGGAGGATTTTAATGATGGATATCCATTCACTATTGTTTTCATGTGGTGTGGTCCACCTGAGATTTATATACCTCTAATTTTTGTAATAAATCCCTAAAATGATCTTTAAAAATGGATGAACATAGTGGATGAAATACATACATCATGGTGGGCCACTCGAACTTTGGATCAACCTCTTATTCTAGCTGAACGTAATGGATCAAATGGACGAACGTAATGGATCAAATAAACAGTACAGTGGGCCTTAGGCATTTAATCCCCACTGTTTCTTGTGGTGAGGTCCACTCAAACTTTAGATCAGCCTCTTATTGTGGTTCATACTCTAAAATTATGTGGTAAAATAGATGGATGGAGTGGATAAACCTGAAGCATACACGGTGGATGCCACAAAGTTTACTCAGTACGCTACGTGAAGTGAGTAACTCACTACACTTAGGGTACTGAGTAAACTCTGTGAGATCCACCCTGATTTATGCATTTAATCCACTCCGTCCATCCATTTTAACAGATAATTTTAGCTCATGAGACCAAAATTGAAGCATATAAAATGTTCAAATGCATCACACCATAGGAAAAAGTTGAATTGAATGTCTACTATTGAAAACTTCTTGGGGGCCACAGAAGTTTTGGATCAAGTTTATATTTTTTTCCCCTTCATCCATCTCTGTAAGAACTTATGAAAAGTTTGGATGACATATAAGAATCACTGTGGGGCCTAGAAAAGTTTCAACGGTGGAAATCATTAGCTCCACTGTTTCCCGTGATATGATTCACTTGATCTTTAGATATGCTTTAATTTTTGGATCAACCCATTAAATTAGATGGAAAATGAATGGACGGCGTGGATAGACTACATACATTCTAGGTGGGCCCAACTGAGTTTACTCAGTATGATAAGAGCATACTGAGTAACTCAGTACGCAATCCGATTTCTACACAAATGCTCGGTTGCGCACAGTTCGCACCGAACTCGTGTGAACTTGTTGATGACTCATCATATGTGATGTGAGTCTAAAATTTGAACAGTCCACATGATGCGGCATCCCATGAAATCCCCAGGGCCTGACTTTTACTTTGATCCAAAACTTTTATGGGCCATGGAAAAAGAAAACTGTTTCCTCCCTTGATTTGCATCTCTCTTTCCTATGGTTCACTAGAGTATTAGATCGGGGTGAAAATTGGTCCATGTAAGTTTCATGGGATGCCACATCACATGGACCATTCGGATTAGACACCCATGACACGTGTACAAAGGTTCGCACATGCTCGGGTGAGCATTCTTAAAGTTGAAATGCCCTAACTTCTCTCCTCTCCTCCGTCTCTCTCTCTCTCTCTTCCTGCTCTTTCTCTCTCGATCTCTCTTCCCACTCTCGCTCTCTTTCTCTCTCTCCACCCACGCTCTTGTTGCCGAAGCCCTACCCACGCACGCCTTCTCTCTCTCTCTAAAGCTCGGTTGAGGTATTTCTCACTCACTCTCTCTCTCTCATTCTCTCTCAATCTCAATACTGATTTAGGGATTTGGGGATTTTAGGGTGGATTATCCAAAATAGGAATTTGGGAATTTTAGGGTGGACTTGTCAAAGCATATATGGCTAGGAAGTGCTTATGAGCAACACTCAACACAATGCCCTGATGACTAGGATTGCTCGTGCAGTCAATTTTTTAAACAAGCTAACCATCTATAGAGACGACCAACTAGATGGACACTCCGCTGGATTGAGTTATTGTAGATCAAATCATTTGAGCATCCAAATGCACCTGCAAACGTAAATTTAGATACCAAATCATGAATTAATTTTGATTTATTTCCTCTCTAGCCTTTCTTAATTTACTGATGAAGGTATTGCCTTTTTTTGTGATTGGTTCATATTTAAAGATCCTTCTGGTGTTGTTGTTGCAACCCAGGCTAAAAATGTAAAGATTCTTCTTTTGTAGGTCACAGATATCTGATGTGGCTAATGAGGAAGTCTACAAGCTGGATAAAAAGTTCAGGAAAGGGAGTCATGTTTGAGTTCGTGTTCTTAGCTTTAGGCTTCTAGAAGGATTGGCAATGAATGATTTCTGTATGTTTTATTTTTTATAATAATTAATTTTTCTATCATTTTCCATGTAGTATATGACCTTTTGATCTGCTTGGGGCATTTTTTCTATATTTTTTCATCTATTTCATCATTTCATTATTTATTTATTTATAACTTGATTATTTCTTCATCTCTATCTTTAAAATCTCTTTACCATATAAACCTTTATTGTTGTCTTGTAAAGCACACTGAACCCTCCATTCTCTGCAGGTAGAGCAGCTCTTTTAAGGACCAGAGCATCCTAGTTGCATATGATCTATTGGACCACTTCTATGAAATAAACCTTCCTTATATTCATTGACATATATAATTCTATTGAACCACATTGTTATTTTACTTTGTAGTTTGTGAATTTTAATTGGTCAGCTTTCATTTCATATAGACATTGAATTGGAGTAGCTAGTCTTCCCAGCTTTGTTAATATAGCAGTTAATAAATCCATTTAATTCATTTTGAAAGTTTGGAGAAAGAAATATTTGACTATTTTAATTTGTACATGTGTGTGCATGGATTGTTTTTATTTTTGTCTTGAACATTTAGTTAGCTTCTTTGTCTCTAGATTCTTTTTTTTTTCTATTCCCATAAAACTAGTTGTGCAGCCCGTTTACATCCCTACATTCAAGTGATGTGCAGTTTGCTTAGGACTTCTTTAGTTGATAGGTAGAATGGCTTTCTTTCATATTTCTTCTTCGGGTCCATTTCACATGACCTGCATTGCATTGCTCATGTAGCATGGATACCACGGCCCCATATGTGGAGATGATCTGAACTGCCCATCTGCTTGACCTTTGACGATTTATGGTTTTTTTAACTGTTTACATATCTAACTCAACCATTTTTGTTTACGCTGGTTTTTGTGTCATGGCTTACCTATGGTATACGATGGCAGATGGACCATTCTAATCTCAATTCTAGACAACTCACTTGATGAGAATTCTAGCCAATTCATTGTGAAAACTATGTGAAAAGATAATATGCTAATTGCAGTATGAGTTAGTAGAAATACCAGAAAGTCAGAAATGGTCTAATTTCACATTAAGGCGATCTAAAGTAGGCTTAGATCCTTTAAATTCTTGATGGCACTGATGTTGGATTATTTATTTATTTATTATTATTATCAAGAATATAATTAAGACCTGTTTGGTTGACATGAAAATGATTTAATCTCATTTTATGTGATATCTAATATATATTTATGATTAACGAAAATAAGATGAATTCATTTTCAACCATCCACCAAACATGCTCTTAAACATTATGTATAGGTATTCAAAATTTATATCAACCTAATCTTTGTAGCATTGCTCAATTTCATTTTCCATTTGAAATATGTTATAAGTTTCACTTTTAATTTTGTTGCTAACAGCTGAGCATCATTGTTCTACTGACAAGAAATCCAGAGATCCATTTAATGCAGCCCAATCTTTTTTCTACTTGGAATTTTAATTCACTTGAGAATTTTATTTTAACTACTTGGATTTCAGCCTGGTCTTTTTTCTCATTAGTCCTTGCAAATTTCCAAACCATTCACTACTTAAGTTCTAAGGCTCCTTATGCAGGAAAACTACTATTGATACATTCAATTTTTGTTTCTTTGTAATTTGAATTTCACATATTCACTGGGAGAAAGAAGGGATAAATAGCGAAACTTAGCATCGCTTGTTCTTGTTTTTTAACCTGGAATCATATTCCTGACATATAAATTTCTCGTTGTATCCATTAAAATCGCTCTCTCATGTACCTTTCCCCTCTTAATTAATAGAGATTATTTTTTTCACGACATTAAAATGATCTTAAAATATTTTCTTCAATTTTTTTCTTCATTATGCGTTTTTCTTTCTAATTTTTATTTGCTACATGTTCCAATAATGCTTCTTCAAACTATTTGCAGGATGAAATGCCATCTTGCAAGAATTTTCCCACAGGTTTTTGGACTCTTCACAGTGAAGCTTGCAGGTGTGCCAACTTCCCATATTAGTTGTTTATTTCTTTTATTATCTTTTATTTTTTTGAAGATTAGAATCTCATTGGTTTGTTTACTATGCTAAAGTTAAAAAGAAAGTATTGAGTGCTTTGGGAAAGAAGACTTTGTGATGCATGAAATGTAGCCTTTAGAAAACTCTCTCTCCCCTGCTTCCTTTCTCTTTTTAGCCTTATTAATCTGCAAGGTTCCCAATTCCTTTTTTTGCATGTATCAGCATTGGGAGATATCAGTGAGTGGGAAAATAATGGATCGAGTTTCTTGGAGCACAGGTATGTGAAATGTTTGTTCCCTGTCACCTAGATGCGTAGATTTTGAATTGAATGGGACACATTATGAAGCTTGGTCAAAGGACAAGGTTCTTGTACAGTCAGACAAAGACCTCATTTGAGACTGAGCAAATACACATCCATATAATGCACAACATTGGTGGCGGTCTTAGCATAACAGCATGAATCTCTCTCGTGTTATATATGCTTCCCACCCTTTACTGTGAAATGAAAGTTCACATTGCAGGATGCAAAACTATTAGTTTAGAAATTGTCTTTTTTGTTCTTTCAGCTAGTATGTGGCTTTGTGATTAGGATAGTCAATGGTTACTTATCTACCTTTGTAATTAGGACCCATGATCAGATCTGATTTAACATGTCTAGTCTATCTTTTGGACCTGTTAAGAAATTAAGCCAGGTTTGGGTCTCAAATTTTGAATGGGTCTAGCTGGGTTCAGGTTGGGTCCATGTGATGGACCCGGTTTCAAGTCAGGTTGAGTCCATGTGATGGACCCAGTTTATGGTCGGGTTGTGTCTTGGATCAGGTCCATGTGCTGGGCACAGTTCAAATTAGGTTGCTTCTTTGTGTAGATCTTCTGCTTAAAAAATCAGGCTATTTCACTTCTCAGGTAGCTCATAAAATGAAAGGTGTTATTGATATACAAGAAAAGCACTGGCTGTTGATGTGGAAGAAAATGTTCAGTAGTATTTTTCTCTCACTGTTGGGTTTTTGGTACGTGTGCATGCTTGAATTTGTACTATCACAAACATGTACCATTAATCGTCTTCAATTTGAAAACTATTACAACTTTGACTGAGGCACTTTTCTCAATAGACAATTAAAAGATATACCTTATTGGTAGAACCTGGAAACATATCAATGATTTTAGCTTCGAAGATGGATTTTGTATCCATTCAAAGTTCAAATAAGTTACAAAATTTTGTTCATGCTCTTACCAAACAAATAAATATACCCATTATTTTATAAATGGTCAAAAATATAATATTCTATTGTCCATAATTTTCTTATTCCTCTTCATTCTCCCACTTGTTCCGTGGTATCCTTGCCAGCGTGTGGTACAAGTTGAATCTCGTTGCCCGCATGACACATCTACGTGTCCTAACTTTTTATGTATTGTATGACCATATTCCTGATGCGTCAAAATATGGTTGACATGGGTGAATCATTTGAATCTATGGTTAGACTCTGCTGCCACTGTTGGATGTGCCTCCAAATCAGGTTTGGTTTGGCACTTTCTTGAATTCTTGAGGCCGGTTGCATTTGGCTTGTTAGAACTTGGAAGACGCTAGTTATGGTTCAATCTTTCAAAGAAGCCATGTAGTGAGTCTAGTCTCATGTTCTTTGAAATGTTTATGATCTGCAAGAAGGAAGATTTGTCCCGCATTGACTACTTATGGTTTTGTTGGTCCTTTTCCTCTCTGCATATTGATTCTGCTTCTTTACCATTAAACTGTACAGAGATGTAGCTATTTCTTTTTCTTCTTATTTTCAAGTTTATGTAGATCAATGCTTATAGAATAGAAGTGGTGATGGTTTGGTGATGTTTCATGCAGAAACTTAGTTAGCATTGTTGTGGTGTTTCCAGATAGAGCATGGAATTATAGTTAATTGTATGTTTTTATTTGAATATTAGAGACCTTGCTGCATCATCCATCAGAAGGTCCGGTTATATGTCGAGCACAGGAGGCAGGAGTTTCTTTTGACACTGTTGTGTTAACTAGCCCCTAACTTTGGCTGATGGTAAATCTTTTACTATATTATTCTCCGAATGCTTCTATCTATATGAGTTTGCATACATCAGCAATCTCATTCTAGTGCATACATTCACCTCTCCCTTCTATGCATTATTTGATTTTCATTTGTTGGTATTTTGTATGGTTTTCTGCATTATTCCCAGAATTTTATCTGACATTGGAAGATCTATTACGGGTTTATTACTTATGGCAGGCAACAAATGAAAATCTTCCACCAAATGTGGTCAAATAACTTGCCAAGGAATCGAAAAATCTTGATGAAATCCCACCAGAGGGCATTAAAGTATGTATAAATGATGATGATTTCTCCACTATATTTGCCGATATTGAGGGTCTAGGTAGGTGACTTATCATCAGAAATGCCTTTCAATCCGGTATTATTCTTTACAAACTTGACTAGAGGGCATGGTTTAACATCTCGTGCAGCTGGAAATCCATACGAAAATGTTATTTTCCGCATGAAGCTATTATTATCACATGACTTTCCACACTCGCCACCTAAAGGTGTGATAATATACATTTTTCACATTTTCAATGATATTTTAGTGACGAAGTACGTCGTGCTCATTTCACTTCCATGTACCTCTCCCGTCTCTGTAAGTTACTTTCTGACAAAAAACTTTCATCCAAACATTGCAAGTAATGGCGAGATCTATGTCAATACGCTAAAGAAGGATTGGAATCCAAGCCTTGGACTGCGATATGTTCTGCTTGTAAGTCCGTAACATGTTTTACGTCTGAATTTTCTTGTGACTTAAAAAGTTTTCATTCTTTCATTGAAGTCGAACATCATACATGTATAGTCTAGAAGGGATATATGCATCTATCTAGCAACCAAAAGGCACAAGCCTAATATCAATTGTCTTGCCTTCCAAACAAACAAACACTGTGGATTCAAATTTAGCAACAGATGTTCTTGCTACAAAGGCCATTCGAAAACATTTATCCATGGTTGAATATTTGTTACACAACTCCCATTTGTTATTACTTGAGAGGTCGTATGCAATTCACAAAGATTATTCTACTCTTCTATCAGGCGGAAGACTACAAGGAGGACCAAGCAGGTAGAGGCAACGTCGGCTGAGGTGCGAGAAATGATAAATGATATGAAGACACGATAGACTCAATTGGAGGAAATGTTGCACACCCTCATGTCACACCAGCCCCAATCACATCCTCAGTGGTAAGTTGAATGCCATATTTAAATTATGCAAGTAGTATAAAATATTCACTAATAATATTTTATTTTAATAATTTTATAGATTTTGTTGTAGATTGGTGTTATCTTCCCAGGCTGCACCACATTATCGATGACGCACATTTCTTTTTTTATTATTTATTTTTATTGGACGATTTGGACATGTGTACTTTTTTTTATTTTTTGGATAATTATAAATTTAATTATTTTGTTTGATCTCATTACTTTTTATACTTCAATGGATGATATGAATATTGATTAATACAAGTTATTTTGTGTAATTAAGTTGAATCAAATAAAAAAATTGATGCCATTTTGTGATATGTAATGGTGACGTGTTAGCTCTTCGTTAATATTTTGTGACAAATTGTTAAGTCATGGCAAATAATTAAATCATTAGCGACGACTTATTGTTTTTGTCACTACATAGAATTTGTGACATCGTATTTGCGATATAATTAATGATGATCAACAATCGTCTCCACAAAGGCTTTTACGACGACTTTATGATTTTTTTAGTAATAAGTGGACTCCTTGCAATACGTCTTTATTCATGACGATTTTTATTCACGACTATATGCAATGGCGATGTATAAAATCATCGCAAATAAGTTTTATTTAGCGACGCTGTATTAAGTCATCGCAAATAATTATTATTTGTAACAAAATTGGCGACAAACAATACTCATCGCAAAAAAACTTTTATGACAAGTGTGAGGTTATTAGCGACAATGAAGACTTGTCGCAAAATGTCTTTATTCGTAATGACTTTATATGCAATGAGGACGTGTAAACTCATCATAAATAAGCTTTATTTAGCGATGTTGTATTAAGTCATCGCAAATAATTATTATTTGCAACAACATTGGCGATAAGCAACACTCGCTGCACAAAATTTTTTATGATAAATTTAGGTTTGTTAGCGACGACAAGGACTCGTCATAACACGTCTTTATTCGTGACAAGTATCATATTTAGTGATGTTTTACGATATGCAATGACAACATGTCAAATCATCGCTAATTAACTATATGTTGTGGCAAGCTATTAGGTCATCGCAAATAGTTGAGTTATTGGCAACGAGTTGACACTTTCGTCGCTAAATAGAATTGGTGATGCCGTATCTGCATCAAACGTAGCGACGAGCACAGTCATCGCTAAAAGTTTTTAGTGACGACGAGGACTCGTCGCAACACGTCTTTATTCGCGACGAGTCTCATATTTAGCAACATTTTATGATATGCAATGGCAACGTGTCAACTCGTTGCTAATTAACTATATTTTGCGATAAGTTATTAGTTTGTCACAAATAGTTGAGTTATTGGGGACGAGTTGCCGTTTTCGTTGCTAAATAGAATTAGTGACGCCGTATCTGCATCAAACATGGTGATAAGTACAGTCGTCACTAAAAGTTTTTAGCGACGAGTTGACTTGTCACGAAAACACTGAATTGTTGTAGTGTTCCTTAGTTGTTTTCAGGCTTTCTTCTAGGGTTTTAGATCCAATCATGTCTATGGTTAGCTAAACCTCTTAACCAGGGCTAAGAGGTGAAGCTTGTAGCATGATGGGATGTTTCTATTACTTTGATTCATATTTATGTTGAACTCCATTGATTCAAATTTCATATTTAAGGAATACTTACAGTTTTTAATGGTTTATTGTGACTCGAATTACAGTAAATCTATAATAGCTTTGAGTATCTTCTTTTCCTGATTTGAGATTGTGAAATTAGTAAGTCATATTGTTCACCATCGTCCCTTGAGCATGGTAGGTTGATGGAATCTTTCCTACTCGTCATAATTGTCATGCCCCAAACTCGGGAACCGGGCTCACAAAATTCCTGATCACTGAATTCGGTGCTGATAGCCTCCATAGTACCCTATTCTCGGCTCCCAGCGCCCATATGCCAGATTCCGATCATGGGATCCTACAAGGAGGATTTTTAGTATGATTTTTTTGGTAAAGGAGTATAACCATAAGCATAGCCAAGTCACAACAACATCATCACCACATATCCACTAATAAAGTCATTTGAGTACAATGTTGAAAGGGGAAAATACATATATATGAAATAAAATTCCAAAGCTCTGGCACCTTCTCCTGACTCAACGCTGCTACGACCTAACGTCATCTGCACGCAATGGTCATGCATAAGCTTACTATGAAGCTTAGAGGGTGGTGTACGTGTGTGTGCAAAGCATGTGTGAAGCATATAATTTCAGTCTAAGCGGAATACTGACAAGTCTATAAGTCATTCAATATCAGAGTATGCAATGCAGATCAACTATGCAATGTGAAGTCATAGTGAGCCAAATATCAGATGCCGAGGATGCAATATAATATGTAATTCTTGACGAGTCACGAATACCATCAGCCTCATCTATGTCATATAAATGAAGAAACATACCAATGCAAATGTCATATGCCGAGGATATAATGAAATATGCAGATCCTGGCGAGTCCATAATAACATCAATGTTGAGGGTCAAATATTATATATCAGACCCCTGTTATTGCCTGGATTTACAAACATGGGACTGTTTGTCGGCCCGATTTAATCGTGTTTGTGATGCAGGGCGTATTTACGAGCCTGGACTGGGAAAGGGTACTAAAAGCATGGATTTAACGGTTTGAAGTCACCAAGGCAAGCGACGGACGCCAGGAGACCAAGATCGACAGATTTGCATACCAGGGATCCAAGAAAATCGAGAAACTGAAGCTCAAGTGGCCCAAAAGACATCCAGAATGCAAGATCAGAGGGTTCCCACCATCCGTTCAACTCGAAACTTTATACATGGCCAGGGACCCACAAATTAACCATACATATCGAATTTCAACCCTCAAATCCCTCCAGAAGTGGCCCAACAGACAGATCAGCCCCTTGAATCGTTATGTGGGGCCCACCTGATATCTGGATATGCTTCAATTTTGGTCTCAACCCCTTAAATCAGGTGAGAAAAGAGATGGACGGGGTGGATTTTTCACATACATCATAGTGGACCCCACGTGTACATGTGGGAGTGCACAGGCAGTGCACTCCCGCAACACACCAGGCCGGCCGCCCGGTCAAAACGGGCGCTGACCTGTCTCTCCGTAAGACAGCCAGCGGATGGATAGCGGCCATCCAATATTGAGTTGTGGGGCCCATACATCGTTCAAACTGTAGATCTGGACCGTCTATTCGATCCTTTGGATGGCCAAGACCAACATATAGGTGTCCGTTTGCCACCTTGCAAGCAGTTGTATGAAAATCTCAGCAAAACGAAAGATGGACGTTAAAATGGGAAATTCAGTGGACCGCATCAACGGACAGCAAAGACCACTCTTTCCCAACCGAAATTCTGAGAGAAATCTGGTGGACGGCTTGGATTTCTCATTTGAAACTGATTGTGGACCCCACCATCGTCACAGCGTAACGATTACGCAAGCTCTGTTTACGCAGTTCGGAGAAACCCAGGTTTTTTGGGCTATTGCGTATCCATAGAGAGGGTCGGATGGCCAATTCAAACCGTCCAAACACTACAAAGCTGGGCCTTCAACCTCACCATGCAGTCAGATTCCAAGGTGGGGAGGTTCGCTGTTCCAGAAATCACTCCAAAAATCAGGCTGTTTGCAGTTTCGCTGCGAAAGAGGAGTGCGTGACTCCTTGTTCTCTTCTAACCAACTTATGCACCGACTCCAGCATCCACCCACCGCCATCTCTATTGTTTATAAAAGAAGAAGAGAGAAAGAAAGGGAGGCATCTTTGCTCGGACGTGAGCACGGCTTGAAGTTGGAACGTGAAGACAGGGAGAGAAAAGAGAAGTTTTTTTTTTCTTTATCTTAATTTCTTTGCTGTGGTTTTTTTTTCCTTCTTTTTCTTTTGTTTATTTTAGCCTAATCATGCCTGTGATCGGCTAAACCTCTTAACTAGGGCTAAGAGGTGAAGCTTGTAGTCTGATGGGAGAGATGTTGCTTGTGCCTTTTGTTTTGATTGAAGGGGTTTTTGATTTAATTTTATTATGGGAATATTTTTAGTTTTTAATGGCCTGTCATGACTGAAATTACAATGGGTTTGTAATGGCTTTGAGTATTTCTTTTTCTTTATTTTGATTATGACGTCAGGAAGCCCTGTTGTTCACCGTCGTCTCCTGGGCATGGTTGGATGTCGGTACCCTTCCTAGCCTTCATAATCATCTGATTGGTTGGTATTTAGTTAAATTCTTTTGTTGACTTTGTCTCCTGGGCATGGTTTGGTGATGGAATCCATTCTAATTCATATACTTTTCATCTCTTTAAATTATATCAGAGGAAGCTCAGTTTAATTTTCATGAATTTTGAAGCAGGCATAAGATCTCCCTGATCTCTACAAGTGGATCCTCTGAATCCCTAGTTTCTTATCTCTGATTTCTCTTAAGTTTTTGATAATTATTCCACAATTATTCCTTAAATTCTATTTGATTTAGATTACATCTTAGTCCAGTTCTAGTTCTACTTAGTTTCAGATAACGTACAGGTATCAGTCCCTTGGGATTCGACCTCGGTCTTACCGAGTTTATTACTACATCACAACCCTATACTTGGGGAGTGAACAAGTTTTTGGCGCCGTTGCCAGGGATTGATGGCTACGTTTTCTGAAATTAATTAGTTTTAGAATTAGGTTAAGATTAGGATTTTACTAACTTTAGGTTAAAGGTTTTTATTTTATTTTATTTTTAGAAACTAACCTGTTTTCCTGTTTTGTAGGATCCTGAAATAACTTCTAAATTGGTAATCCCTTTCTAATTCCTCTACTTTTTCTACTTTTAGAATTATTGTTTGAGTTTTAGAAATTTTCTAATTCTAGTTCTCTTTTAATTATAGAATTTTCTATTTTCTATTTTGATAGTTTTCCCTTTTTGGAAACTAACCCAACTCAACTCTTTTGTTTTGTAGGTTGGTAAATTCTTTCTCAATTTCCTCCTTGCTATTCTAGATTAGGATTCTTTTTTAGCAAGTTTCTAATTCTAATCTCTTTTAAACTCTAACTTTGTTTCTTATTTTATTTTTAGAAATTTTCTACTTGTAGACTTTTTGTTTAAAAAACTAACTTTCCTATTTTGTAGGCCTTTAAGATAGAAATTTCTAATTCAGTAAGTTCTTTCTCTACTTTCTATTTTTCAGTTCTCTTTTAGTAATTTACTTTCTAGTTTAGGACCTTCTTCTTTTTGAAACTATTTTACTTCTATCTTTCTTTTTAAGGATTTTCTAATTCTAGACTTTCTCTTTAGAAACTGACTTGTTTGTTTTCTTTTACAAGTCTTTAACTTAGGGACTTCAATTTGGTAATTTCTTTCCAACTCTCTCTTTCTTTCTAGATTTTTTTTTCCTTTCTTAGGATTAGGTTTCGAATTTGATTGAGGGCTACGAGTGGTTCATGCCCAAGTGGGCCCGTGACAACACTCGACGTCTCTTGACAGAAGGAGGATTGGTTGAGGGGTTGACTATCCATCGCAGGACTAGACACCACTCGAAATCCCCTGAGTTAATTGAAGTTATGGCTGAAGACCAACCTCCTCTACTTCCACCCAGGGTGGAGGATAACCAAGATGAGAATGAGGTGCATCAAGCACCCCCGCCTCGTACTTTATGAGATTATCTACAACCGGCGGGAGTGAGTACGCCCTCATGCATGATTTTCCCTGAAAACACAGGACAAATGGACATAAAGCCAGGAGTTATCCAACTCCTTCCCAAATTCCATGGACTTGAATCAGAAAGTCCATATTTACATCTGAAAAAGTTCGATGAGATTATAGCTACATTATATTTTTCTAATGTATCTGAGGATACAATCAGGCTGAAACTCTTTCCTTTTTCCTTAAAAGAGAAGGCTAAGATATGGTTACATTCACTGCGTCCTAGATCCATTGGCACATGGAACGACATGCAGAGGGAATTCATAAAAAAATTCTTCCCACATCATAAAACGATTACCCTTAGAAAAGCAATCATGAACTTTGCTCAAAAGGAAGATGAAATATTCTTCCAATGTTGGGAAAGGTTTAAAGATTTGGTCAGTTCATGCCCACAACACGGATTTGAAACATGGCGCATTACAAAAATTTTCTACGATGGACTGACATCTTCCATGCGCCAAATGGTCGAGACAATGTGTAATGGAAAGTTCATTAATAAAGATGTCGACGAGCTATGGGACTACCTCGACAGTCTGGCTGAAAAAACACAATCTTGGGACTATTACCCAAAATCAAACACCACGTCTAGACCAACTCAATCTAAGGAGAAAGGCGGAATGTATCTCCTGAAAGAAGAAGATGATCTCAAGTATAAAGTGAATAATCTCATAAGAAAATTTGAGGCCATGGAAGGAAAGAAGGATAAGGTCAATGAAATTGTTTGCGGCATCTGTGATTGCAACATTCACACAACTGAAAACTGTCCTACAATACCTGCCTTTCGAGGAGTGTTGAATGAACAAGCCAATGCCGTAAACAACTATCAAAGACCTTTTACTGGACCTAACTCCAATACGTACAATCCTGGTTGGAAAAATCATCCAAACTTTAGTTGGAGGAATGGACAAACGTCTACCCCTCAAGGTTTCTTCAATCAAAATCCAAATCAAGTGAAACCTCAAGAGGAACCGGTTCAAAATTCCATATAAGAGCTGACTCAGGCAATATAGGGATTTACAGATTTTATGCAAAAGATAGATTCTCGTATGACGGTTATAGAAAAGGGAATGCTTCCTGCATAACCTCTCCCCAATCCTAAACCGCAGTACGAGATTAGTGATCCCAGCTCTTCAAATCAGATGGGGCACACTAAATCCATCACCACTCTTAGGAGTGGAAAGATCATTGATAAAACTCTTCCGATTAGGCCCAAAAAGCCTCAAGAACCAGAAGAGGACAACAATGATGGATCTAGTGATGCCCCACAAAAATTAGAACCGGAACTTCTAGAGAAGCCAGTTGCTCCGTTCCCCCAACGGTTGGTTGCACCAAAACGTCTTTCTAACTCTTAGGATATTCTGGAGGTGTTGAAACAAGTGAAAGTTAACATTCCTCTACTCGATGTTGTGAAACAGATTCCTTCATATGCCAAATTTCTGAAAGACTTATGCACGACCAAAAGACGGTAAAGTATTTAAAAGAAAATCTTCTTGACTGAGAAAGTGAGTGCCATCCTGAAGCAAGACGTGCCGTAGAAATTCAAGGATCCCGGTAGCCCAACCATATCATGTGTAATCGGGAACCATCAAATTGATCACGCACTTCTTGACTTAGGAGTGAGCATAAATCTGATTCCCTACTCGGTATATAAACAGTTAGATTTGGGTGAGATAAAACTCACCCTGACCACACTACAACTTGCTGATCGCTCTGTTCGTGTACCAAGAGGGATAATTGAGGATGTGTTAGTCCAGGTCGATAGATTTTACTACCCTGTAGATTTTATCATCCTGGACACCGAACCCATCAATAACATGAGCACTCAGATTCCCGTCATTCTTGGTCGCCCATTCCTTGCCACGTCAAATGCAATTATCAATTGCAGGAATGGTGTTATGACTATGTCTTTTAAAAATTTGACATTGGAGTCAAATATCTTTTTCAATAACGGTAGCAACTCAGAGGATGATGATGATTTCCATGACATTAACATGATTGACTCTTTCGTGAAAGATACGACACCTCTGACCTTATCCTCCGACCATCTAGAGACATGCCTGGCCCACTCCCATGATTTTGATGATGACATGATTAGGGAGACGTGCGCCTTGCTTGATACTGCACCGGTACTTGAAGTTAACCGGTGGAGGCCACAATTTGAAGAATTGCCACAAATCGATGTAGTGCCTCTACCGTCTAACCTCAAGCCGCCGAAGCTTGACCTAAAACCTTTGCCCTCTGATTTGAAATATGCCTATTTAGGTCAAGATGAGACATACCCAGTGGTGATCTCTGCCCACCTGGAGAAAGAACAGGAGAGTATGCTCATATCTACTCTCATTGAGCATAAAGGAACCCTGGGATGGACGATAGCAGACCTCAAGGGAATCGATCCCTTGATTTGTACTTACCGCATATATCTTGAGGATAATGCAAAAATCGCTTGGCAACCACAACGTAGACTAAATCCAAACATGAAGGAAGTGGTTAAGGCCGAGGTTCTTAAACTATTGGATGTGGGTATCATATACCCTATATCTGATAGTCAATGGGTGAATCCCACTTAAGTGGTTCCTAAGAAGTCCGGAATCACCATCGTAGCCAATGCTAATATTGAACTCATGCCAACTAGAGTCACTACTGGTTGGAGAATGTGCATTGACTACAGGAAGTTGAATACCGTCACGAGGAAAGACCACTTTCCTTTACCATTCATTGATCAGATCCTGGAAAGGTTAGCTGGTCATTCCTAATACTATTTCCTTGACGGGTATTCGGGCAACAACCAGATAGAGATAGCCCCTGAAGACCAGGAAAAGACCATATTTACATGTCCCTACGGCACCTTTACCTACCGAAGGATGTCATTCAGACTATGTAATGCCCCTGCCACCTTTCAGCGATGTATGCTTAGTATCTTTTCTGATATGGTAAGGCAATATCTAGAGGTCTTCATGGACGATTTCTCTATTTACGGTCCATCTTTCAGCAAGTGCTTGGAAAGTCTTAAATGTGTGCTGAAAAGATGTGAAGAAAAGAACTTGGTACTTAATTGGGAAAAGTGTCATTTCATGGTTCAGAAGGGAATTGTCCTTGGGCATATCATCTCGTCCAAGGGAATCGAGGTAGATAAGGCAAAAATCGATCTTATCTCTAACCTACCTCCACCCAAGAACATCAGAGATGT
Organism: Magnolia sinica; assembly: GCF_029962835.1. Taxonomy (NCBI): domain Eukaryota; kingdom Viridiplantae; phylum Streptophyta; class Magnoliopsida; order Magnoliales; family Magnoliaceae; genus Magnolia; species Magnolia sinica. Next base: position 48,495,770 of record NC_080573.1, on the reverse strand, counting down.
GCGGTCCTTCTTAGGACACGTAGGGTTTTACAGACGATTCATAAAGGACTTTAGTCTCCTCTCTCGTCCATTATGTAATCTTCTGCAAAAGGATGCACCATACGAGTGGACTGAGCAATGTCAGGAAGCTTTCACCAAGCTTAAGGGCATGTTAACCACTGCACCCATCATGCAGCCACCCGATTGGAGCCTTCCTTTTGAGCTTATGTGCGACGCTTCTGATTATGCTCTTGGGGCGGTTCTAGGCCAGAGAAAAGATAAGAGGCCCTACGTCATTCATTACGCAAGTAGAACTTTAAATTCTGCCCAAGTGAACTACTCGACTACGGAAAAGGAACTCCTAGCCGTAGTGTTCGCTTTGGATAAATATATGTCCTACTTGATCGAATCTAAGATCATTATCTACATAGATCATGCGGCACTTAAGTATCTTCTTTCTAAGAATGATTCTAAGCCCCGTTTGATATGATGGATCCTTCTACTCCAAGAATTTGATTTGAAAATTAAAGATAAAAAGGGAGTAGAGAACGTAGTGGCCGATCACCTTTCTCACCTTAATACCTCTGATTCCCTTGAGGTGACCCATATCAATGATATGTTCCCTGATGAACAACTGTTCAGAGTCTCCCATTCACCTTGGTTCGCTGATATTGCTAATTATCTTGCCACAGGTTCCATACCGACACATTAGATTGTGCAAGATAAGAAGAAATTTTTCACCAAGGTGCGCAACTTTTTCTGGGACGATCCATATTTGTTTAAATATTGCCCAGACCAGATCCTAAGGAGATGTGTGCCAGACGATGAGCATCAGAGTGTCATCTCCTTCTGTCACTCACAGGCCTGTGGTGGTCACTTTTCTGCTAAAAAGACCACGACCAAGATTTTACAGTGTGGCTTTTATTGGCCCACTATGTTCAGGGACACTCATGAGTTTTGCAAGGCTTGTGAGTGTTATCAAAAATTGGGAGCATTGTCCCATAGAAATATGATGCCTTTGAATCCCATCCTTATCATAGAAGCATTTGACTGCTGGGGCATTGATTTCATGGGACCATTCCCCCAATCATTTGGAAATTTATATATTTTGCTCGTCGTAGATTATGTGACTAAATGGGTCGAAGCAATTCCGTGCTGAAATAATGACCATCGCACGGTCATTAAATTCTTAAAAGAGAACATCTTTTCACGGTTTGGGACGCCTCGAGCCATCATTAGTGATGGGGGCTCACACTTTTGTAATAGGCCATTCGAGAGCTTAATGAAGAAATACGGTATCTCTCATAAGGTGAGCACCCCATACCATCCACAGATAAGTGGACAAGCTGAGATTTCCAATAGGGAGATCAAACATATCCTAGAGAAAATGGTTAACCCTGATCGTAAGGATTGGTCAATCCGATTGACCGATGCCTTATGGGCATATCGTACTGCTTTTAAAACCCCTATTGGAACATCTCCCTTTAGACTTGTTTACGGGAAAGCTTGTCACTTGCATGTGGAGTTGGAACATAGAGTGTACTGGGCGATCAAAAATCTGAATTTCAATCTGGACAACGCTGGCTCGCTACGTAAACTTCAATTAAATGAACTTGAAGAAATCCAGAACGATGCGTACGAGAACTCGAGAATTTACAAAGACAGAATGAAGGCATTTCATGACCAACATATTCTACGAAAATCATTCACGCCTGGTCAGAAGGTCCTTTTGTACAATTCTCGATTACATTTCTTTCCGGGTAAGCTTCGATCTCGTTGGACCGGCCCTTACATTGTTGTTACTATTTTTCCTCATAGGGCCGTTGAGATAAGAGATCCCGACAATGGCAAGGAGTTTAAAGTCAATGGACATCGATTGAAACCATTTGTCGAGAAATTTGATTCAGAGGACATGTCCATGCCACTGACTGCTCCTGTTTACCAGGATTGATCTCCTAGTCTGATGGAGGTATAGGTAGGTTTATCGCTTTCATAGGACTAGGATAATTGCTTTATTTGTCTGGCTGAAGACGGTAAACTTAGCGCTCCTGGGAGGCAACCCAGCTCTTCATTTCATTTCGTTTTTATCATTAGTTAGTTCAATGTTTGTGGGTAACATTACTGGAAACCCTCACGAGACTACAACTCGTCCACTAGGGGCAACCTAGGGGTTTAAAGGCTTGTTGCATACGCTAAATGCAATCGAGAGCACCTACGAAAGTGGTGTAGATGGGATTTTATTTTTGTTATTTTTATTTTACTTCCATTGGTTTCTCTCTTGTGATGACCCACTCTTACGTAGATATCTCTGGAAAGCCTCTTGATTCTTTCATTTAGGTACTATCTTTCCATCACTCCTCTTATATTTTTGTTGTCCCATGTGCACTGCATGCTTATTTCTTTCACATTAAGGACAATGTAGATTTTAGGTTGGGGGTGGGAAATTAGGTTATCTGATCAGTGTTTTCTTAGTCTTGAGCAACAATTGTGGAAATTTTTTAAAAATTTTCTAGTAAATTCTTGTGAATTCGATGTGATTTTGATATCTATCTTTGATTTAGGATTGCGAGATACGTGATGTTGGTAATTTATGTCTCTTAGATTCAGCCATCTGTTAGATTTCACAGCTAAGTTCGAACTGTTAATCCAGAATTAGAAGTTATAAACATTGATTGAATCATGATTCCACAGGACATATCTCACTTACAAATTAAGATTTCAGTTCGACATTGAAGGAACCAACCTGAGGAATTGAAAGGATTGGGCGACTAGTCTTTACCATAGGTTTGCTCCCTATAGGTGTAGATTCGTTTCTCCATGGTTGACGTTTAGGAAAAGTTGGGCGACTAGTCTTCACCATGGGTCTGCTCCCTATAGGTGAGGATTCATTTTCCCTCCTTGGCTTTACTTTTAAAAAAGTTGACATAGTGTGAAAATCATCAAAAGCTAGAAGAATGAATCAAGTTTCGATTTAGGTGTTGGTTATCATGAATTCTTTTGTGGTTACCAATGATATCCTGAAATAGAGAAGTGAATTTTAATAGTGTTAAGCCGAGATTATACTATACACTCATGGAACTCAATGTTTAGAATTGTTCTAATTAATGGATTAATATTTGAGCTTGATTATGAAGTTTACCGTGAGCTTGATTTCAGGAGAAAGTAATGCCAACATTCATTAATCTTAGAATTCTAGTATCTGAATTGTTTTTCATAAATCTCTTGAGTTTATAAAAATTGTCCTGTAATTCTCAAATAATTTTTCGCATACCTTGCTCGGGACTAGCAAGATGCTGGTTGGGGGTTGTGTTGAGGGTCAAATATTGCATATCAGACCCCTGTTATTGCTTGGATTTACAAACATGGTACTATTTAACGGCCCGATTTAATCGTGTTTGTGATGCAGGGCGTATTTACGAGCCTGGACTGGGAAAGGGTACTAAAAGCATGGATTTAACGGTCTGAAATCACCAAGGCAAGCGACAGACCCCAGGAGACCAAGATCGACAGATTTGCACACCAGGGATCCAAGAAAATCGAGAAACTGAAGCTCAAGTGGCCCGAAAGACATCCAGAATGCAAGATCACAGGGTTTCCACCATCCGTTCAGCTCGAAACTTTATACATGGCCAGGGGCCCACAAATTAACCGTACATATCGAATTTTAACCCTCAGATCCCTCCGAAAGTGGCCCAACGGACAGATCAGCACCTTGAATCATTATGTGAGGCCCACCTAATATCTGGATATGCTTCAATTTTGGTCTCGACCCCATAAATCAGATGAGAAAAGAGATGGACAGGGTGGATTTTTCACATACATCATAGTGGACCCCACGTGTACATATGGGAGTGCACAGGCGGTGCACTCCCGCAACACACCAGGTTGGCCGCCCGGTCCCTTCTCTCCGTAAGACAGCCAGCGGACGGACAGCGGCCATCCAATTTTGAGTTGTGGGGCCCATACATCGTTCAAACTGTAGATCTGGACCGTCTATTCGATCCTTTGGATGGCCAAGACCAACATATAGGTGTCTGTTTGCCACCTTGTAAGCAGTTGTGTGAAGATCTCAGCGGAACGGAAGATGGACGGTAAAATGGGAAATTCAGTGGACCCATCGACAGACGGCAAAGACCACTCTTTCCCGACCGAAATTCTGAGAGAAATCTGGTGGACGGCTTGGATTTCTCATTTGAAACTGATTGTGGACCCCACCATCGTCACTGCGTAACGATTACGCAAGCCTGTTTACGCAGTCCGGAGAAACCCAAATTTTCTGGGCTATTGCGTATCCATAGAGAGGGTCGGATGGCCAATCCGAACCATCTAAACACTACAAAGCTGGGCCTTCAACCTCACCATGCAGTCAGATTCCAAGGTGGGGAGGTTCGCTGTTCCAGAAATCACTACAAAAATCAGGCTGTTTGCGGTTTCGTTGGGAAAGAGGAGTGCGTGACTCCTTGTTCTCTTCTAACCAACTTACGCACCGACTCCATCATCCACCCACCACCATCTCTGTTGTTTATAAAAGAAGAAGAGAGAAAGAAAGGGAGGCATCTTTGCTCGGACGTGAGCACGGCTTGAAGTTGGAACGTGAAGACAGGGAGAGAAAGGAGAAGTTTTTTTTTTCTTTACCTTAATTTCTTTGCTGTGGTTTTTTTTTTCTTCTTTTTCTTTTGTTTATTTTAGCCTAATCATGCCTGTGATCGGCTAAACCTCTTAGCTAGGGCTAAGAGGTGAAGCTTGTAGTCTGATGGGAGAGATGTTGCTTGTGCCTTTTATTTAGATTGAAGGGGTTTTTGATTTAATTTTATTATGGGAATATTTTTAGTTTTTAATGACCTGTCATGACTGAAATTACAATGGGTTTGCAATGGCTTTGAGTATTTCTTTTTCTTTATTTTGATTATGACGTCAGGAAGCCCTGTTGTTCGCCATCGTCTCTTGGGCATGGTTGGATGTCGGTACCCTTCCTAGCCTTCATAATCATCTGATTGGTTGGTAATTAGTTAAATTCTTTTGTTGACTTTGTCTCCTGGGCATGGTTTGGTGATGGAATCCATTCTAATTCATATACTTTTCATCTCTTTAAATTATATCAGAGGAAGTTCAGTTTAATTTCCCTGAATTTTGAAGCAGGCATAAGATCTCCCTGATCTCTACAAGTGGATCCTCTGAATCCCTAGTTTCTTATCTCTGATTTCTCTTAAGTTTTCAATAATTATTCCATAATTATTCCTTAAATTCTATTTGATTTAAATTACATCTTAGTCCAGTTCTTGTTCTACTTAGTTTCAGATAACGTACAGGTATCAGTCCCTTGGGATTCGACCTTGGTCTTACCGAGTTTATTACTACATCACAACCCTATACTTGGGGAGTGAACAATCAACCTTATTTAGGCTAGGCAATATAGAAGCATAGTAAACCAAATGCTATGTGCTGAGGATGCAATGCAATATGCGGTGTGAAAGAAATGACCAAGCTGGAGTGTGAAGTCGGGATGATACTATGTAGTATCGCAAGCTGTGGGGTCCATCATAAGGGACTTCTATCCAAACTAATCTCATACCTAAATTTGGATAGCTAGACTCAATATGGTAAACTCCTAATCTCAAGTTGGTTGCGCGCCCAACCAAAATCCTGGCCATTACAATGGTACACAGAATGATTTGGCTATGCATCACCAGCCTGAGTAGATAGTGAATGAATGGATGAATAAGTCAGATGCTGAGTACAAAACTCTTGCTCAGTAAGTCCACATATAACCACTTCAACGCTTCCGGTGTTGGATAAGGTTCCGCCCCACTGCATGCACAGTAGTCTGCCAGCACAGCAGCCTGCTAACCATTGGTAGATCGGCCAGCCCTTAGGCCCCCGCCCACATCAGCGTCCACCCACTTGTGTAATAGAGATGGGGCGTCACAATATCAAAACTGTACATCTATGGGATTATTATCAGGGTATAATACACTCTACGTCAGCTTGCCGCCCTATCTAAGCACACAACTAGGTAAGTGGAAGAGATCATATTATCTACCTGCCAATATCTATAAGGCCCGTATCCTAGTTCGTATCATCCCTTAGACTTTAATGATCCTCCTAGTCAAATTCTAACAACCCATGACCTATAATCGGTGTTTACGTGCGACCATAAGTTGCATCTCATAGATCTGAGTTAGCTCGACTCAAAACTTGTACCCTAACGACCACACCATCGTCATGGTTCCAATGCCGCATCTTGCGCACCAATGTGATACCTAGACCAAGAAATGTGAGCCTGCATTTATTTTGAGGAAAACACCATGCATTGTAAATACTAAGAGAATCTCTACCAAACATCACATCAATCAACGTCAAGTACAACCCATCCCTCTCTTACCAATAATGCATGGTAACCCATACCTCTCCCATTCCCAAAGTCAACTAAAACCTATACCTCTCATCACATCTCTCCTTACACAACCATTCTCCCATCTTTCACTCCATCCCATCTCATTTTCTCCACCATTTTCCAAGCAATTCCCAAGGAGAGCAATAAGCCAAGTGTGGCCCACTTCCCACCCTAAGATCTCACCATCCAACCCTTTAATTCTCATTATCCTCCATTAAAGAGGAAGCTTAGGATCTTGGGAGATCAAGGAGCCAAGAAGAAGTGAAATCGGTGGGTGTTTTGTAGTACTAGTTTTCAATTTTTATGATGGACCAAGTGGGGCCCGCCGATTCATGGTGTGGATCCTATTTGGGACCCATCCTGATGTATGTATTGTAATCCTGGGAGGGATCATAGTGGTGGAGCCCTCCATCACTTGACTCTCTACTCTTTCTCTTTCTCTCCTTTCCTTGCATGATGTCCCACCTGATGAGTGTGCGATGTCCTCACCATCCAATGGCTGGATGTGGGACCCATGTGATGCGAGTATTTTATCCTTACCGTTTGTCCAGCCATTTGGTTGTCCGTATGGGCTGGCCTAGACGAGAGGGAAGACACAAATACCAGCTTGATTCAAACTCTGGTGGGCCACACTATCGTGACCCAACCTGAGATATGTATTTTATCTTCACCATTCACAGATGGATGATGGGACAAAAGCGGATTGGCTAGTATAACTCATCCAGCTTTATAGTTGCTGTAATGATGTCAGCAAGTGGGTTTGACCATGAGGCATGGGTTATATCCAACCGTCCGCCCATCCCTGGACGTGGACCACCATGATTTATGTATTAATCTACACCGTCTAGCTTGGGCTCTGATCAAAGATATGTGTTATATCCCAACTGTCCATCTGCATGGCCCAACATGCTGGATGTGTTTTATCCTAACCATTCGTCCATCTGTTTAGACGTGGGGCCCACCCCACACATGTTCCACGTGTGGGGGTGGGACCCACCTTAACGTAAGTGTTCTATCTCAACACCATTCGTATTTGGACAGTGGTAGGTGTAGCCCATCATGATATATGTATCTTATCCCTGACGTCCGTCCATTATTGGACGTGTGGGGCCCACCCACATGAGTGACACGTGTGGGGGTGTGACCCACCTTGATGCACGTATTCTATATCCCCATTGTCCAGAGATGTCTAGACAGTGCTGAGGGACTCCACCGCTAATGTATGGGTCTTATCCACACCGTCGAGATGGCCGGACAGTGGGACCCACCGTTGATGTATGTATTTTATGTTCGCATCATCCATCTATCGGGCCCACCTAGATGTATGTGTTACATCCAAACCGTCCGTCGGGATGGTGAGCTCGTCTTAAGGCTTGAGTCTTAAAGTAAGACAGTTCTATTTATCAAGTGGACTACACTGTAAAAACTGTAGGGATTGAACGTCTACCATTGAAACCTTTTGGGGTCACGAGAGTTTTGAATCAATATGAAATTTATTTCCTCTTAATTAAGGTCTTTATGACCGTATGAACAGTTTGGATGGAAAATCAACGTTATGGTGTGGTCCAGATGATCTTTAAATCATCATCTCCACTGCTAATGTGGTATGGTCCAGATGATCTTTAAATCATCATCTCCGCTGCTAATGTGGTATGGTCCAGATGATCTTTAAATCATCATCTCCACTGCCATTGTGGTATGGTCCAGATGATCATTGAATATAACTCATATCCTTTTTGGGTAATACTCTAAAATGATCTCTAAAAATAGACGTATGGTGTAGATGGTTCACCTATAATGGTGGGCTTGACTTGATGTATATGAGGCCCATGTGATGTAGCCCACTTGATGTATATGAGGCCCATTGTTGAGGTCTAGTGTGATGTATGTGAGGCCCATGTGATGCGGCCCATTTTGATGTATATGTGGCTCATGCGGTGTGGCCCACTTGATGTATATGAGGCCCATTGTGATATGTGAGGCCCATATGATGAGGCCCAGTGTGATGTATGTGAGGCCTATGTGATGAGGCTCGATGTGATGTATATGTGGCCCACGCAATGTGGCCCACTTGATGTATATGAGGCCCATGTGATGCGGCCTATTATGATATGTGAGGACCATTGTGTTGTATGTGAGACCCTTATGTGAGGTCATGGGCCCCACTATATGTTTGGCCCTATGAGGGTCACTCCTAGGGAGCAATGTTGGTTGAAGGTCCACATTGATGGGCAATGATAGTTAAATGTCCACATTGTGACCTTCCCTTTGGCCTCATTAGGCCCATTCTTGATATGATTAGGTCGTCTAGGCCCATCCTTGACATAAGGAGTGTCCATCATCATCATATAACATGCTTAGTATAGCTCCATGATCCATGCCCATATGCATCATATGCATGCTTGTTATGAGGAGTGATTGATCATAGCACATGTCATTGGCCAGATGATTGCATGACTGGATGATATGACTCATACATCTCGCATTTTGTGATATGACCTCCGTACGCCCTATCGACATCAGGGTCGTGGCCTCCCCAGGCATGTCGTGGATGGTCAGATGGGACACTAGAAATCTTTTTCTACGTGGGGTGCCATAGATGTCCCTGGGTGAAAGTCCCTAAACCCTCTTGGTACCAAAGTGTAAGTGCTATGATTTCTAGGTCCTACATTGTCAAATTTTGTAGTGTCAAAACCTCTCTTGGAATCCATGTCTTGTATAACACTCCTACATAATGAAGACTGTGCATCACTCTAGAACAAAGACTTCAAGAAATGCAAGTTTACATGGTCATGGTCAAGTATAACAACAAGTTCAAGATTTATAGATCAAGCTCTAAGTCAAGACAAAGCCTTTTTCTTCGGACCTCAAGCTCAAGACTAAAGAGGTTTCAAATTCAAGCATCTTAAAGTTACAAATTCAAGATTCAAATTGAATCTTCAAAAGGTTTCAAGTTTAAGCTTCATCATGTAATGATCATAAGCTTCGTGAACTTCAAAGATCAGCTATCAACTGAAGGAAAAGAAGTTTCAAAGTTCATACTTCATGACTAAAGGTATGAATGACCTTAGATTGACCTTAGAGTGGGTCATTTTGAATACATAATTCAATTATATCATTTTATAGGTGAATGGTCTGTTTCTCGACTAGTCCTAGACTCTGTTTGACTAGTCCTAGCACTGGCTCGACCAGTCTAAGAAATTCCATAACCAGTCCTAAATTTGTTGCAAATTTTTGAAATTTTTTTAAGCCACAACTAGTCTTGAAGACTGCTTGACCGGTCATGTGAACAGTACACTACTCATTCACGACCAGTCCTGCAGCTATGACTTAAAGTCCAACAACTATTTCAGGTTCTACACGTCCAGTCGTGGGCAGGTCATGACCAGTCATGGAGGTCTCACGACCAGTCGTGGAGGGCCTACGACCAGTCGTGGAACGACTTTATCCAATCGCGCTCAAATTTTTAAAAATTAGTTAGTCCTACGACCAGTCGTAGTGTCCACAGGACCAGTCATGAGTGAAATTTCTTCACTTATAAATAGAGCACGAATTTCAGAGTTTTTCATTCAATTCAAGCTAAATCAATTCGATACTCTGAGAGGTAAGTTAGTCATTATTTTAAGCTATATTGTAGTCATTTAATATTCTCTTTTATTAGCTTTCTTTCTATTTGATTTTGAATTTTCACATTCCAATTTTATTTGAAAAGGGATTGAGGTATTCCCATTTCTTGGAATCAAAATCAAATCAAGTTAGCCCAAGGTACTTTAAATCTAAAATAAATTTAGAACTTAGAACCATTTCATATGTGGGTATTGGACATTGAACTTCTACGTCAAATTTCTACTCCAATTTGGTTCTTCCGGGCTGCATCAAAGAGAATATCCAGGTATTTTACAGTTTTGTAATTTCCTTTGTTTTGGTTTTCATTGAGATTGAGCCAGAAAAATCTCAGTTTTGGTTATCTGTGGTGATCCAAAAAACTCAGAGTGTGGGGTTTTTTGAATTGTGTAAGCCCACTTGAAAGACACAATTGTGAGGGTTTAAGGTGAACCTAGAAAAACCTATTTTCATAGTGAACACTAATATCCACTGTGTGATGATATTAAGAGTGGAGTAGCTATGTGGCTATTGTTTAACAGTTGGTGTACACACATGCGAACCACTATAATTTTTGTGTTTTATGGTTTTGTGGTTTTCTTTCTTTATTCTTTTTGGTTCAAGATTGTGGGATGCATTTGTAGATGTGAATGTTGTAATCTTTACATTTTAGCATTGTGGGGAATGTTGTAATAGCTTAGATATCCTTTCTTGCTATTTCCTTTTTATTCCTCTTCAATTTGAGTTTTTGATACACAAATTGTTCTAATAAGGTTGTCCTGCCATAAACCCTCGCTTTTTATGGTGTAAGGTTGTCCTTAGAACAACATTTGTATCAACCTCTCAATACTAGAATTTTGAGGTTGTTGCTTTTTCTGATTATTTACAATTCATTTGACTATCTTATTATTTAATTCTGTTGTTTATTTTTTTATTTGGCATTGTCTTATCCAACCCCCCTCCCCCTCTCTAGGACATATAGCTCAACCTTTTCATAGAGGACGCATCAACAACTAGACCGAGTGGATATATATGAGTGCATGAGGGCCATATACCAGTAGGTCGCATCTCTCACTGTTTTGTGGTCGGTTGGGAGGGGGTGTGGCCTTACCGGCCTGAGGGAGTAGGCAATATTAAGCTTAGTCTGACCAGCTCATAAATAAGTCTGCTATCGATGAGCTGGGCCGATATTGGTAGGTAAATAGTGAGGTCTCTTCCACTTATCGAGTTGTGCACTTGATGGGGTGGCATGTGGCGTAAAGTATACTAGACCCTGGTGATGATCACAGAGATGTACGGTACTGATATGTGGACTTATTGAGCAGGAGTTGTATAGTCAGCATTTTACTCATTCATTCATTCATTCACTATCCACTTGGGCTGGTGGTGTGTAACTAATTGTTATGTGTACCTTTGCATTGGTTAGGATTTCGGTTAGGGCGCACGGCCAACCTGAGATCAAGAGTTTACCACATTGAGTTTGGCTATCCAAATTTAGGTATGGGACTAGTTTGGATAGAAGTCCCTTGTGAAGGACCCCATAGCCTGTGATACTACGTACTATCATCCCGACTTCACACTCCAGCTTAGTCATTTCATTCACACCGTATATTGCATTGCATCCTCAGTATATGATATTAGCTTATTATATTTTTGCATTGCATAGCCTGGATATGGCTGATGATATTTATGGACTTACTGACATGTTTTCACATTACTCTGATATTACATACTTGGCACTTACCTTGCGCACACACTTACACCACCATTTAAGCTTTCTATAAGCTTATACACGATAGATGCGTGTAGGTGGCATTAGGTCGCAGCAGTGTTAAGCTTAGAGCATGCAGCTGTCTTCTAGAGCTTTGATTTTCAATATATGTATTTCCCTTTCAGCATTGTATTCAATTGTTTATATTAATGGATATGTGATAATGATGTTGCCTTTGTGATTTGGGTAAACTTGTGGTTATGCTTCTTATAAGATAAATGTACATTGAAAAATCTTCCTTATAGGATCCCAGGATCGAAATCTGGAGTATGGGCACTGGGAGCCGAGAATGGGGTATTATGGAGGCTGTCGACACCGGATGATCAGGAATTTTGTGAGCCCGATTTTCGAGTTTGGGGCGTGACAGAAGTTGGTATCATAGCATAACTTGGGAATACCTAAGGATAACATCACATATCTGTTGATAACTACCCTACACTTTATGATTGTTGAGAACTTAGAATGATTAGGTCATTAAGTTCGAATAACTTAGAGATTTTTTGATATAGCTCCCTACCATTGAGATTGTGAGGCTCCATAGTATTCCATTTTCAATCATTTCTGATCCAGGATCTAAGGTTCAGTAGGGGTCACCATAGTGTTGAGCAGGCATCTTGGGAGTGCGAGGTTAATATTAGAGAGCGTTATCCCCATCCTTTTATAGATTGATTATTCCTTAACATACATATATATATATATATATGATGCTTCCTCTTCCCTTGTCTTCTCTGTAAATTTCGAGGATGAAATTTTTATTAGGTGGGGAGAGTAGTAAGACCCGTATCCTAGTCCTTATCATTCCTTAGACTTCCATGATCCTCCCCGTTGAATTTTGGCAACCCACGACCTGTAATCAGTGTTTGCGTACAACCCTAAGTCGCATCCCGTAGAACTGAGTGGGCTCGACTCAAACTTGTACTGTAGTGTTCGCGTCGTCACAGAGGTTTCAACACTGTGTTTTATGCACCAATGTGATATCCAGACCAGGAAATGTGGGCCAACATTTATTTTGAGGAAAATGCCGCGCATTATAAATCCCAAGAGAATCTCTACCAAATATCACATCAATCAAAGTCAAGTACAATCCATCCCTCTCTTACCAACAATGCATGACAACCCATACCTCTCTTACCAATAATGCATGACAACCCATACCTCTCCCATTCCCAAAGTCAACTAAAACACATACCTCTCATCACATCTCTCCTTACACAACCATTCTCCCATCTTTCACTCCATCCCATCTCATTTTCTCTACCATTTTCCAAGCAATTCCGAAGGAGAGCAACAAGCCAAGTGTGGCCCACTTCCCACCCCAAGATCTCACCATCCAACCCTTCAATTCTCATCATCCTCCATCAAAGAGGAAGCTTAGGAGCTTGGGAGATCAAGGAGCCAAGAAGAAGTGAAATTGGTGGGTGTTTTGTAAGACTAGATTTCAATTTTTATGATGGACTAAGTGGGGCTTACCGATTGATGGTGTGGATCCTATTTAGGACCCATCTTGATCTATGTATTATAATCCTAGGAGGGCTCATAGTGGCAGAGCCCTCCATCACTCGACTCTCTATCTCTCTCTCTCTTTCTCTCCTTTCATTGTATGATGGCCCACCTGATGAGTGTGCGATGTCCTCACCGTCTAATGGCTGGATGTGGGACTCACATGATCCGAGTGTTTTATCCTTACTGTTCATCTAGCCATTTGATTGTCCGTATGGGCAGGCCTAAATGAGAGGGAAGACATAAATAACAGCTTGATTCAAACTCTGGTGGGCCACACCATTGTGGACCCACCCTAAGATATGTATTTTATCCTCACCATCCGTAGATGGACGGTGGGATGGAAGCGGATTGGCTGGTATACCTCATCCAGCTATGTAGCTACTGTAATGATGTCAGCAAGAGGGTCTGACTATGAGGCATGAGTTATATCCAACCGTCCGCTCATCCCTAGATGTGGCTCACCATGATTTATGTATTAATCCACATCGTCTTGCTTGCTAGACGGTGGGCTCTGATCAAAGATATGTGTTATATCCTAACTGTCCATCTGCATGGCCCACCATGCTAGATGTGTTTTATCTTAACCATCCATCCATCTATTTGGACGTGGGGCCCACCCCACATGTGTGGCACATGTGGGGGTGAGACCCACCTTGATGTAATTATTTTATATCCACACTGTCCGTATTTGGACGGTGGTAGGTGTTGCCCACAATGATATATGTATCTTATCCTTGTCGTCCATCCATTACTAGACATGTGGGGCTCATCCCACACGTGTGACACGTATGGGGGTGGGACCCACCTTGATGCATGTATTCTGTATCCCCACCATACAGTATTTGGCCATTTCTGTTCGTCTTGCCCTGTTCTGGTTGGTGATATCATTTTGCCCGCTGACTTATTTGTGCTGTCGATGTTAGATTTTAACGTTATCTTGGGCTTGGATTAGCTTACCGAGTACCACACCATCTTGGACTGTTTCGTGAGGATAGTCACGTTCTGCATACCAGGCTTGCCACAGTTTCAATTTGTTACCGAGCCCCGAGGAGAGTCATTGTCTTACTTGATGTTATGTGCTGTTGAGGAGCCTGTTGCCGCTTGTATTGATTAGTGGCAGATTGTCTGTGATTTCCCCGATGTGTTTCAGGAGATTCCAGGATTACCGCCGTGTCGCCATATTGAGTTTCAAATCGATCTTATACCCGGTACCGCGCGTATATCGAAGGCCCCGTACCGTATGGCACCGATGGAGTTGTGTGAGCTGCAGCGCTAGTTGGACGAGTTGTGAGTTGGGATTCATTCGTCCGAGCAGTTCTCCTTGGGGAGCGCTGGTACTCTTCGTCAGGAAGAAGGATAGCTCATTGAGGCTCTACGTCAATCACCACGAGCTCAATCGGGTTACGATCAAGAACAAGTACCCGCTCCCGAGGATAGATAATTTATTTGATTAGCTGTAGGGTGCACAGTTCTTTTCGAAGATTGACCTATGTTCCGGTTATCATCAGATTTATGTCCGAGTGGTGGACATCCCGAAGACGACTTTCAAGACGCATTACGATCATTTTGATTTCAGGTCATGTCCTTTGGACTGACTAATGCACCCGCAGTCTTCATGCAGTTGATGAATGAGGTATTCCATCCATATCTCGATCAGTTTATTATGGTCTTCATCGACAACATTCTGATATTTTCGAGGACCTGTGAGGACCATATACAGCATCTGGAGATTGCTTTGCAGACCCTCCGTACTCACCAGTTGTATGCAAAGTTAGAGAAGTGCGAGTTCTGGCAGGAGGAGGTGAGATTCCTTGGTCACATGGTGACAAGGGAACGTGTCGCAGTGGACCCCTCGAAGGTTGAGGCAGTACGTCAGTGGGATCCGCCTATGACTGCGTCCGAGATCCGTAGTTTCCTTGGTTTAGCGGGATACTATCGGCGTTTAATTGAGGGCTTCTCCCGTATTGCAGCCCTGTTGACCAGGTTGACTTGGAAGGGCATAGAGTTTATTTGGAGTGACACCTGTGAGCGAGCATTTATGGAGCTGAAGGACAGTCTGACGTCCGCTCCTGTCCTCACTCTTCCCTCTGGGAGTGATGGATTTGTTGTATTTATTGATGCTTCACGTATTGGATTGGGTGCTGTCCTGATGCAGCACGGGAGACCTGTGGCTTAATCCATCTCGTCAGCTCAAGGTCAATGAGTTGAACTACCCCACGCATGATTTGGAGCTGGCAGCAGTCGTCTTCGCGCTGAAGGTGTGGAGACACTACCTCTATGGGGTCAGGTTCGAGCTCTTCTCTAACCACAAGAGCTTGAAGTATCTATTCTCTCAGTCTGAGCTAAGCATGAGATAAAGACGCTGGATGACGCTTCTAAATGACTATGATTTTGACCTCCAGTACCACCTAGCCAAGGCGAATGTGGTGGCGGATGCCCTCAGCCGTCAGCCACGAGGTCTGGTGGCATATACGATGATTCAGGAGTGGAGAATGCTCGAGGATATAGCAGAGTATGACTTCGAGTTTAGTCTGTAGTCTTCTATTATTTAGCTATCGAGCCTATCGATTCAACCCTCTCTTATCACAAGGGTGATCGAGGCTCAGCAGACAGACGAGTCATTACAGGATTATCGAGCAGAGGCAGCATCTGAGAGTCAGACAGATTGGCAGATTGGTGCTGATGGTGGACTTCGCTTCAGAGGACGATTGTGTGTCCCGGATATTCCTGAGCTGTGTAGAGATCTTATGACTAAGGCACATCGATCACGATTTTCTATCCACCCTAGGTCGACGAAGATGTATCGTGATATGAGGAGACAGTATTTCTGAGCAGGGATGATGCGCCAAATCTCTAGTTTTGTGGCCAAGTGTGACACGTGCCAGCTTGTTAAGGCCGATCATTAGAGACCCCCTGGTCTATTACAGCTGTTGAGCATCTCGGTGTCGAAGTGGGAGCACGTGTCGACAAATTTTATTATGGACTTGCCGAGGACTTAGCGCGGTCATGATGCCATTTGGGTTGTCGTTGATCATCTGACGAAGTCAGCACATTTTCTTGCGATCCGTGCAACTTAGCCTTTAGACCGGCTTGCGAGGTTATTCATTGAGGAGACTGTGAGAATGCACGGCGTTCCAGTCTCGATCATTTCTGACCGAGACCCAAGGTTCACGTCTCAGTTCTGGAGGAGCTTTCAGAGAGCGATGGGCACTGATTTGTAGCTCAGCACCGCGTATCACCCGCAGACCGATGGCCAGACCGAGAGGGTCAATCAGATCCTTGAGGACATGCTTCGGGCCTGCGTGATTGACTTCGGTGGTAGTTGGGATGAGCATTTACGATTGGTTGAGTTCGCATACAACAACAGCTATCAGGCGACCGTTGGCATGGTTCCTTTTGAGGCATTATATGGTAGACCGTGCAGATCTCCGAGTTGTCGGACCAAGGTTGGAGAGCGGCGTCTCCTAGGTCCTGAGCTTGTGCAGCAAATGTTAGAGGTTATCGATATCATCAGGCAGAGATGCGCACAGCTCAGAGCCAACAGAAGAGTTTTGCTGATTACTGGCGTCGTCCCTTGGAGTTTGATGTAGGGGACCATTTGTATCTTAAGGTCTTGCCCGTGAAGGGCGTAGTTCAATTTGGTGCGAAGGACAAGCTTGCCCCAAGATTTATAGGACATTTCAAGATCACTAAGCGCATTGGCGCTGTGACCTATCGACTTGCCTTGCCATCTCAGTTACCTAGCATCCACAACATCTTCCACCTCTCTATGTTGAGAAAGTGTGGGTCAGACATAGTTCCTGTTATTAATTGGCAGCCGTTGGAGGTTTGTGAGGACGCTTCATACATTGAGCAGCCAGTTCGTATCCTTGATCGGAAGGAGCAGGTCCTCCAGACCAAGGTCATTCCCTTAGTGAAAGTTCAGTGGGGTCACCATTCTGTTGATGAGGCATCTTGGGAGCGCAAGGCCGAGATTCGAGAGCGCTATCCCCATCTCTTTAACGATTGATTACATGTTGTATCTTGTATGATCTCTTCGATTTTATATGATGATGTTATGTTTCCTTATCCTTATGAGTTATGTTTACTTGCAATGATTGTGTAAATTTTGAGGACAAAATTTCTATTTGGAGGGGAGAGCTGTAAGACCCGTATCCTAGTCCGTACCATTCCGTTGGCTTTCACGGTCCTTTCGGTCGAATTTTGAAATCCTCAACCCGTATCTGACAATTGCGCGTGATCTTAAGTTGGGTCCTGCATACCAAAGTCGGTTTGAACCAAAACTTGTATCTTAATGACCGCGTCGTTGCTGCGGTTCCAACGCCACGACTCGTGCACCGAACCGATACCCAGGTCAGAAGATGTGATCCCACGTTTATTTCGAAGAAACGCCACGCATTGCGAACTTCGATGGAATCTCTACACCATGTCACATCAAATCAAGTCAACTACACCACCTTATCTCCATGCCACCTCACCCTACAACAAGTACACATGACCTCTCGCTCTTTCCCATAAGTCAACACTTCCCTCCCCTAACCATCCCTCTTTCACACCATTTTCAACTAAGGCCATACCTCCCATCACCTTTCCTTACACCCACCACTCCAATCATTCCTTTTATTATTCTCTCTCTCTCTCTCTCATTCCATCTCTTCACTCCCAAGCAACAAGCTTCATACGTGCAAGCCTCTCCTAGCTTTCCCAAACAATAAGTGTGGCCCACCCTTTCATCTCTCATCCCCACCATCAAAATCCCATCATCCACCGTCAAAGGTTAAGCATAGGAGCTAAGGAGGTTAGGGGAGCAAGGAGGAGGCCTAGAGGTGGGTGATCCACCGTTAATTCTTGTTTTAGGGCCCACTTATTGCTGGGACCCATTTTGATGTATGTGATGTATCCATGAGGGGCCCATAGTGGCGGGGTCCCTCTGTCACCGTCTCTCTCTCTCTTTATCTCTCTTTTGTATGATGTCTTGTGGCCACCACGGTATAAGACGATCTTGACCGTCTGATCATGAGGCCCACCTTGTAACGGATCCATTGGATGGCCAAGATGAAGGAAAAACACAAGTATCAGATTGATCCAAATCAGGTAGGCCACGTTTATGTAGGACCCACCTTGACTAATATGTGGGCCACGTGCATGTGGGGCCCACCGTGATGCTGTGTATATCCATGCCTTCTAGCATCTCTGGACACTGGACGTGAGGCAGGGGTGGTTAACATGGAGTGCATGTACTGGCATGGGGGTGTACTAACAAAGCTAACAAAAAAAATGCTTTTGGGGTGGGCCACTCATGTAGGCCCCACCTTAATGTATGTATATAATCCATGCCATCTATCCCGTTTCCCAATTCATTTTAGGCGTTGAGACAAAAAATGAAGTTACTCCGAGTATCTGGTGGACCGTATCTTAGAAAATAGTGGTATTTACCACTAAAAATCCACCTGATGATCCTATACACCAAAATACCACAGATATTAGACTCGTTTGATTTGTCTTGAGCTGTAGGAATGAGTGGATGGAGTGGATTTTTTTAATGTGGGCCCCACCTAGGAGAAACCCAAAGAAAACATAAAATAAAAAAAATAATTAGGCAGCAGTAGGCATAGGCGCTGCTGCCCCTGACAACGCAGCAGCGTCTGCGTGGACGCTGGGCGGACTGGGGCCCATGGCCCCAGCTGTGGACCCCACCATGATGTGTGTCAACCATCAACACCTTGCATTTGGTGGGCCCTCCTCCCAGCTGTGGGCCACCCAAAAATCAGCCACATGTGGTGCTCAGGTGGCCCACATCACAGGGAACAGTTGGATTGGACGCCTACCATTGAAACCCTTTTGGGTTGCAAAGTTTTGGATCAGATATGATATTTGTTTTTCCTCTTCACTCGGTCTGCGTGACCTCATCCATAGGATGGATAACATATAGACAGTACGGTGGGCCCCAGGTTTGAGTGGCCTTATCAACAGTTTGGATGGCAGACAAACACCACTGTGGACCCCAGGTCCATGTGACCTCATGAACAGTTCGGAGGTCATATAAACAGTACGGTGTGCCCAAGTTGGGTGGAAAATAAACATTACAGTGGGCCCAGGTTGGGTGAAAAATAAACATTACTGTGGGCCCCCAGGTTTGTATGACCTTATCGACATTAGATGGGAAATAATTATTATGGTGGGCCACACGTGTGGAGCCACCTTATGAAGCAGGTTGGCTGGAGTACCACACACCAGCTATATAGCTGGTGTATGTGACGTCACTAAGTTATGTGGGCCCCACTTGTTTCACCCTCGCCGTCCATCCACGGCACCCACCATGATGCATGTGTTGCATCTAAACTGCCCAACCATTTTGACAGATAATTTTAACGCCTGAGATCAAAATGAGACAGATCAAGATTAAGGTGGACCACATTATAAAAAACAGTGGGTTTGAACGTCCACTATTAAAACCCTTGGGCTACCAAGTTTGGACCAATATGATATTTTGCTTTTCCTCTAAATTCGGGTCTGCGTAACCTTGTGATCAGATTGGACGGGAAATAAATGTTATGGCGGTCCTTGGGAATTTTAATAATGGAAATCCTGATCACCACTTATATTTAGGTGTGGCCCATTTGATATACGCATGGCCCATTGATGAGGCCCACCTTGAATTGTATAAGGCCCATTGTGAATGGCCATTGCAATGTACATAAGGCCCATTGGTGCGGCTCACCGATATGGCCCACTTGATGAACATAAGGCCCATGTGATACGGCCCATTTGATGTACTTAAGGCCCAATGGGATGTATTTAGGTCCATTGCAATGTGTGATTCCTCCATGATGTATATAATGATGTTTGCAACGGGCCTTGCCTTGGGAGCAATGATGGTTTGACGTCAACATTGTATGGATGATGCTGGTTAAATGTCCGCATTATCACTCTCCCTAGGGCCCATTGATAGCCCATACTTGTAGTGTGTAGGCCATTTAGGCCCATTTTATGTATGCACAAAGCCCATCACTATATAACATGCTTAGTATAGATCCATGATTCATGATCATACGCATCATACGTATGCTTGATATGAGGAGTGACTGCTCATAGCATATACCCTCGGGCAGATTGTTTATGGGCTCCTTGCTATACGGAGTTGCCCTTTATGAGCGCACGGCATGCACAGGGTTTGTTGCATGTCTGGTATAGTGACTCATGTACTTACATCTGTATGATTATGATTATTGTATGCCCTAGCGACATCAAGGCCATAGCCTCCACAGACACATCATGGATGGCTGGATTGGATACCGGAAATACTGTTTCTAGCATCGGGGTGCCATAGATGTCCCTGGGGTGAAAATCCCTAAACCCGATGGTACCAGAGGATAACTCCAACGTCGAGACCGAGTGGATACACGAGCACGCCAGGGCCGTATTCCAGTAGGCCGCGTCTCCTACTATGTCGTGGTCTGTTAGAAAGGGGTGTGACCTTACCCGCCTGAGCGAGGGAGCAATCTCTAGGTTGAGTTTGACTAGCTTGAGGAATCGGTCCGCTATCGACGAGCCGGGCTCGATATTGGCAGATGGATAGTGAGGTCTCTTCCACTCTCCCAGTTGTGCGTCCGAATAGGGGTGGCAAGCTGGCGTAAAGTGTACTAGACCCCGGTGATTATCCAAAATGAGAACTGTACTGATACATGATGAGGACTGTTATGCTTGAACTGCATCTCGCATCGCATGGTCTTGACAGGGCCGATAGCATTCATATTTTACACCGTATAGCCTTGGCATGGCTGATTATATTCATGTACTCATCAGCATGATTTCGCATTTCTCTAACCTTGCATTCTGAGCACGCTTATATTGCGCACACACTTACACCACCCTCTAAGCTTTCTATAAGCTTATGCACGATTGATGCGTGCAAGTGACGTTAGGATGCAGCTGTGACCTTGTCACAGTTGGAGCGTGCAGCCGAGCTTCTAGAAGTTTTTGTTACTTTCATTATATTGTATTTCCCTTTCATACGCCTTGTACTCAAAAGCTTTTGATCATAGTAGATTTTGTGATGGTTTTCTTGTGGTTATTGTTCGTGGGTTATGCTTATGGTTACGCTCATTACGAATCAGATTGATGATTAGAAATCCTCCTTGTAGCATACCAGGATCAGAACCTGGTGTATCAGTTCCGGGGGCCGAGAATGGGGTACTACGGAGGCTGTCAGCGCCGGATTCGGTGATCGGGAATTTTGTGAGCCCGGTTTCCGAGTTCGGGGAGGACATGGATGGTGGTACCCACCGTTGATGTATGATTTTATGTCCATGCCATCCATTTGCCGGGCCCACCTTGATGTATGTGTTATATCCAAACCGTCCATCCAGATGGTGAGCTCGTCTTAAGGCTTGAGTCTAAAAGTAAGACAGATCTATTTATCAAGTGGACCACACTACAAAAACCATGGGGATTGAACGTCTACCAATTAAACCCTTTTGGGGTCATGGGAATTTTGGATCAATATGAAATTTGTTTTCTCTTAATTCAGGTCTTTGTGACCATATGAATAGTTTGGATGAAAAATCAACATTATGGTGTGGTCCATATGATCTTTAAATCATCATCTCCGTTGCCATTATAGTATGGTCCAGATGATCTTTAAATCATCATCTCTGCTACCATTGTTGTATGGTTTAGATGATGTTTGAATATAATTCATATTCTTTTTGGGTAATACTCTAAAATGATGGCTAAAAATAGATGTATGGTGTAGATAGTCCACCTAGAACGGTGGGCCCGACATGATGTATATGGGGCCCATTGTTGAGGCCCATGTGATGCGGCCCACTTGATGTATATGAGGCCCACTGTTGAGGCCCATGTGATACAGCCCACTTTATGTATATGAGGCCCATGTGATGTGGCCCATTGTGATATGTAAGGCTCAGTGTGATGTGTGTGAGGCCCATGTGATGCGGCCCATTACGATGTATACGTGCCCATGTGATGCAGCCCACTTAATGTATATTAGGTCCATGTGATGCGGCCCATTGTGATATGTGATGCCCATATGATGAGGCCCAATGTGATGGATGTGAGGCCCATGTGATGTGGCCCATTGTGATGTGTAGGTGGCCTATGCAATGCGGCCCACTTGATGTATATGAGGCCCATGTGATGCGGCCCATTGTGATACGTGAGGCCCATATGATGAGGCCCAGTGTGATGTATGTGAGGCCTATGTGATGAGGCCCGATGTGATATATATGTAGCCCATGTGATGTGGCCCACTTGATGTATATGAGGCCCATATGATGAGGCCCATTGTTTTATGTGAGGCCATGGGCCCCACTATATGCTTGGCCCTATGAGGGCCACTCTTAGGGAGCAATGTTGGTTGAATGTCCACATTGATGCGCAATGATGGTTAAATGTCCACATTATAACCTTCCCTTAGGCCTCGTTAGGCCTATTCTTGATATAATTAGGCCATCTAGGCCCATCCTTGACATGAGGAGAGTACATCATCATCATATAACATGCTTAGTATAGCTCCACGATCTATGCCCATACGCATCATATTTACGCTTCTTATGAGGAGTAATTGATCATCGCACATGCTATTGGGTAAATTATTGCATGACTGGAGGACACGACTCATACATCTCATATTTTGTGATATGACCGCCATACGCCCTAGTGATATCAAGGTCATGGCCTCCACAGGCATTCGTGGATGGCCATATGGGACACCGAAAATCTTTTTCTACATGGGGTATCATAGATGTCCCTGGGTGAAAGTCCCTAAACCCTCTTGGTACCAAAGGACGCCCCAACGTCTAGACCGAGTGGATATATTGAGTACATGAGGGCCATATACCAGTAGGCTGTGTCTCCCACTGTGTCGTGGTCAGTTTGGGAGGGGGTGTGGCCTTACCCGGCTGAAGGAGTAGGCAATGTTAGGCTCAGTCTGACCAGCTAATAAAAGGGTTCGTTATCAATGAGCCAGGCTGATATTGGTAGGCGGATAGTGAGGTCTCTTCCACTTACCTAGTTGTGTACTTGATGGGGTGGAAGGTGGTATAAAGTGTACTAGACCTTGGTGATGATCCCAGAGATGTACGGTACTGATATGTGGACTTATTGAGCAGGAGTTGCATACTTAACGTTTTACTCATTCATTTATTCATTCACTATCCACTCATCCAAGTGGTGCATAACTAATTGTTATGTACCTTTACAATGGTCAGGATTTTGGTTGGGGCGCACAACCAACCCGAGATTAGAAGTTTACCACATTGTGCCTGGCTATCCAAATAAAGGTATGGGACTAGTTTAGATAGAAGTTCCTTATGATGGATCCCATAGCTTGCGATACTACTATCATCCCGACTTCACACTCCAGCTTGGTCATTTCATTCACACCGCATATTGCATTGCATCCTCAGCACATAGCATTTGGTTTACTATGCTTCTACATTGCATAGCCTGTATAAGTTTGATGGTATAATGAACTGTCAGGAATTATATATTGCATTATATCCTCAATATATGATATTTAGCTTACTATGTCTCCGCATTGCATAGCTGACCTATATTGCTTCCTTAGTATATGATATTTGCTTATTATGTTTTTGCATTGCATAATTTGGATAAGGTTGATGATATTTATGGACTTACTGGCATATTTTTGCATTGGTCTGATATTGTATACTTGATATTTACCTTACGCAGACACTTAGACCACCCTCTAAGCTTTCTATAAGCTTATACATGATATATGTGTACAGGTGGCGTTAAGTCACAGCGGCATTGAGCTTGGAGCATGAAGCTATCTTCTGGAGCTTTGATTTTTGATATATGTATTTCCCTTTCAGCACTGTATTCAACTGTTTATATTAGTGGATATGTGATGATGATGTTGCCTTTGTAATTTGGGTAAACTTGTGGTTATGCTTCTTATGAGATAAATGTACATTAAAAAATCCTCCTTACAGGATCAGAATCTAGCGTATGGGCACTGGGAGCGGAGAATGGGGTACTATGGAGGCTGTTGGCACCGGATTCAACGATCGAGAATTTTGTGAGCCCAGTTTCGGAGTTTGGGGCATGATAATATTGGCTTGGTTCATCGATAGCGGACCCATTCCTCAAACTAGGTCAGACTCAGCCTAGTCATTGCCTCCTCCCTCGGGCGGGTAAGGCCACACCCCCTTCCAACCGACCACGACATAGTGGGAGACATGACCTCCTAGTATTTAGCACTCGATCGATCATGTATCCACTCAGTCTTGACGTTGGATTATCCTCCATGGTATTATAAGGATTTGGGGACTTTCACCCTGGGACATCTATGGCATCCCCATACTAGAACCAATATTTCTGGTGTCCAATCCTGCCATCCACGATATGCCTGTAGAGGCTACGGCCTTGATGTTATTAGGACATACATAAATCATATCACAAAAATGTGAGATGCATGAGCCATACCATCTATTCATGCATCAATCATGTGTGTATCGCACTCATGTGGGGCAACCCAATCTCACACGGAGCCCCATAATAAACTAGCCCAATGGTATATTCTATGATTAATCACTCCTCATAACAAGCATACATATGATGTGTATGGGCATGTATCATGATATAATAAAGTACATAGGCATCATTATCTGATTAAGGAAGACAACAATAATCCACAATCGACCATCACCGGCATATCACATACTAAGAGTGTAAACTGAACGACATGCTCCTTCTACAACTATAGGAGCCCATGCAGTATGTCTTATATTAGGCTTCCAAGGCTCTGCATGATCCAAGATGGGGACGACGGGTCTAGTACATATGTCGAGATACGTTCTACATAGTGGATATACGAAACCTAATACTACGCATTCTTCTATCTGCAGCAGGGGAGGTGATAATGATGTACTAATGTTAAAGATAGGCCTCACACTCGTCCTAAGAAGGTAAATGGATAGTGTGAATGATACATACTTAACATGAGGTCCTAATAATTGATTACAAGGTAGGATACATCTCACGGGGTGAGTCAATCGGGTATATAAAAAGTGGGCTTCCTCACTCTCTTTATCATGAACAACTGGGCTTTCCAATGAGGGCCCGATACGAATATAAGACGGGTCTTGGTAGGATCCACACATCTAGGACAATATAACCCTACAAATGGTCCTACTCATCATTTAAGTGGGCCTTGGGTTTAGGTCACTAAGCTTGGGCAAACACATGTATCTAGGTCGACCACATTCGTTATGGAAGGCCTAGTAAGAACATAAGGAGGCTCCAAGGTTTGGGTAGTTCTACAGGGTGCGGTGGAGAGCACCATTATCAAATGGCGCCCAACTGCTTGGGTTAGCCCAATAAGGATAGGGTGGAAATGGATGTAATGATGGGCCTTAGGGAGGTTTGCAACGTGGACATTTAACCACCATTGTTCTTAAGGTGCAGCCCATTTGGAATATGGAATCTAGCTTATAATGGGGGCCCAAGGCTCTAATACTATCAAAAGTGGATGGACAACGTATACACATCACTCACACATGGTGGGCCTCACAAGGCAGCCCCTAGCATGGGCATAAAACATATACATCACTATGGGCCTCTCAAGGTAGCCCATGGCCTAGGGATTGTATGGATAAGATATATATATATATATATATATATATATATATATATAATCAGATAAATTAAGGAGGGCTTCTCATGACAAAGGGGTCCATGGCCCTGAAACAATGAGTGGGCCACATGTGCATCATGGTGGGCCTCATAGGCGAGCCCTATAGCCTAGAAAATGGGTGGACAATGTGCTTACGATACACACATCAAAGTGGGCCTCACAACTGCATAATGGGCAGTAAAACATACAACAAGTGGGGCCCTTGCACATCATAAACGGGCCCCACCAAAAGGTCACCAGCGTGGACATGGTACATACAACATGGTGGACCTTACATAATTATAATGGGCCACATACATCTCAATGGGCCACATATATCTCAATGGGCCTCATCACAGTGACCTCACATACATCTTAATGGGCCTCATGCAATCATAATGAGCCTCATACAATCACAATGGTCCTTATACCATCACAATGGGCCTGACACAACACAATGGACCTTATATATATCTCAATGGGCTTCACACAAGGGCCTCATATACATCATATTGGGCCTCATCACATGGGCCTCACATACATCACAATGGGCCTTATCACATAGGCCTCATATACATCATAATGGGCCTCATCACATAGGCCTCATATACATCATAATGGGCCTCATCACATATGCCTTACATACAACTAGTGGGCCTCACATACAACTGGTGGGCCCTACACGTACCGCAAAATGAACAAACGGCGTGGATATGAAACACATACATTATGGTGGGCCAGCACCGTCCCACGCTTGGACGGTGCACACACATTGGGTGGACCCCACCGTCCAGCATAATGGACGGACAGTGTGAGTACAACAATTACATCATGGTGGGCTCCACGGCCAACCCATCTGGACGGATGACGTGGAATAAAACACTTACATCAAGGCAGGCCTCACCACCTACACATGTAACACGAGTAGGGTGGGTCCCACCATCCTAGGGTTAGACGGTGTGGATAGAACACCTACATCATGGTGGGTCCCACCGTCCAGAAATGCTGGATGGTGTGGATATACAACACATTCATAAAGGTAGGCTCCACCGTCCAGGGATGGTGGATGGCATGGATGAAACACATACATCAGGAAGGTTTATACGTGTGGCCCACTAGCTTTGGATACAGCTGATACTTGTGTTTTCTCTTCTGTCCAGGCATGTTAGACGTGCTGTTGATGAACGACCTAGATGGACACATCATCAAGGTGGTCCCGTGTTCTGGACGGTCTGGATGATCACATCATCAAGGTGGCCCCGTGATCTGGCAAAATGGACGGATATTGTGGATGTGAAACACACATCATGGTGCATCCAGTACCATCCCATACTGGACGGTGTGGACAGCACATACATACATCAAGGTCCCACCGTCCATGGACTGGATGGTGTGGATATACATTGAATACATCAAGGTGGGTCAACGTGGTGGGCCACCAAGGTTAGGAATAAACTGATATTTGTGTTTTTCCCTTGGTCCAGGCCAGTCCAAAATGAACAGCAAGGGTAGGCCTCGGTTGGATAGCGGGGACGTCCCACTAGATAGACGGTTCGGATAAAAAAATACATGCATCATGGTGGGCTGCAAAATGGGAAAGAGAGAGATGGAGAGGGAGAGGGAAATAGACAGAGACATGTGATGGAGGGCTCCGCCACTATGAGCCCTCCTAGGATTACAATACATACATCAAGTGGATTTCCCAAAATAGGTGGGCCTCAATCAGAAAATTTAGTGGAAAACCTTATCCCCACCACAAAGATCAAGGCCTAGATGGCCACTACAAGATGGATAATAAATAAACATCATGGTGGGGTCCATGGAGAATGGACCCCTCATGGAATAAACATATGAATCACGGTGGGCCATTGGCCACACCTTGGGTCCAAAGTGAGATCCATACCATCAATCGGTGGGCCCCACTTGGCCCATCATAAAAAATCACAATCTAATCC
Organism: Magnolia sinica; assembly: GCF_029962835.1. Classification (NCBI taxonomy): domain Eukaryota; kingdom Viridiplantae; phylum Streptophyta; class Magnoliopsida; order Magnoliales; family Magnoliaceae; genus Magnolia; species Magnolia sinica. Next base: position 48,467,904 of record NC_080573.1, on the reverse strand, counting down.
TACAAAACACCCACCTATTTCACTTCTTCTTGGTCCCTTGGCTTCCTTAGCTCCTAGGCTTCCTCTTTGATGGAGAATGATGAAGATTGAAGGGTTGAGATGAGAGATTAGGGGTAAGAAGTGGACCACACACTTGGGTTAGATCTTAGACATTCCTCTCTTTGATTGCTTGGAAATGGTGGAGAAAATGAGAGAGAGAGAGAGATGAGGTGTAAGGAGAGAGGGATGGGTGTGTGTAAGAGAGGGATGGATGTGTGTAAGAGAGAGATGGGTGAGAGTTGACTTTTGGATGAGAGAGCGATGGGTGTCATGCCCTGTTGGTTAGAAGAGAGGGATGAGTGTCATGCCTTGTTGGTAGGAGAGGTATGGGTTAGGTATGGGTTGTGATGAGATTACTTGATTAATTGATGTGATAGATTGGGTAGAGATTCCTCTGTCGGGATTCGCAATGCGCGACATTTCCTTGAAATATACTCGGGCCCACAACTCATGGCCCGGCTATCGCATCAGTGTACAAGTTACGGCGTTGGAATCACGTTGACAGCGCGGTCGCTAGGGTACAAGTTTCGAGTCAAGCCGACTTAGATCTATAGGATATGACTTAGGGTCATGCGCAAATGCTGTCTACAGGTTGTGGGTAGCCAGAATTCTATAGGGAGGATCGCGGGAGCCTAAGGAGCGGTACGGACTAAGATACAGGCCTCACAATAATTCTCCTACTTTGAGATTATGGGATTGGTAAATCATGTTGTTTGTTATTGTCTCTTAGGCATGGTTTGGTGATGGAATCCCTGCCAATTATTATAGTTTTACTTCATTAAGAATTAGGTCAATAAAAGTTCAGATTTGGTTTTATTGATATATTTTCCAATTAGATAGGATAAGACTCCAATTCTAATCATGTTACTTGAATCGAGCAAGAGGGTTCCCTGATCACTAGAAGTGTATCCTTGGCACCCTAGTTCCCACCTTTAAATTCTTAGTTTTAATTACTCTATTGACAATTATGAAAGTGCCCTGGTTTGTCAATTAGTGTGAATGATGAGTCAGCAAGACAAGTGAGCCCCATATGAAGATTGTTTAAGCATCTGCCTCAATCGGATGTGGCTTCAGATCTCTACAAAGGTAAACTTAGCCTCACATCCCATGTCTCAAAACACCATTTATATAATACCCTTAAAAATGGTTAGAACAACATAGGGTTTAAGGTGTGAAAACTGTTTTGCAAAATGAGAAAAATCTCTAAGTTTTCAGCCTTTGTCATTTTATCAATAAGTGCTTCGATGAAATTGGACTCTGTTATCGATGCCCTTAATACTTACTTGATGTTATCGAAATGAAGACTTCAGATGTCCAGTAACCAAAATGAATCTTGGGTTGAATTCTCGATGAATCGATGACAGGATCGATATCATCGACTTTTGAATCTCGAGTTCGTTGAAACGGCTCGATAAAATCGACATATGAGCAGTTTGTGTCCAGTAAGCGGTTAAGGAAAATCAAGTGATTTTCAATGTCTCGAAGAGAGCCTCGATATCTTCGAATTTCAAATCTCGATGATATCGATGGACTTTCGATGATATCGGAGTTGGACACAAATCTGTCCAACAAGCTTTCAGGTAAATTCTTTTAAATGTTCGGTATGGAAAATCACTCGATGATATCGATATTTAAAGATCGATCATATCGAGACCATGTCGATGTCATCGAATTGGGACATAAAACTGTCCAGCAAGTTTATAAGAAAATTCCTTGAAAAGATTGATGAATCGAAAGTGGTATCGATATCATCGATATTCAAAACTAAATGATATCGAGGAATGCTCGATCATATCGATGCTTGTTCAGTTCCAAAGGAAAGTATGCTCTCATGTTTTTAAATTTCGAGGAATCGAACCATGTGTCGATGAAATCGGAGTTCGAAATCCGATGACATCAAAGTATGTTCGATATCTTCGATCAGTTGGCAAAAAGGTTTAAAAGCGTTTGACAGATTAAGTTTCTGTCACTGAGTAGCCATTCGAGGTTATCGAGAGTATATGCTCAATGATATCAAAGCATGTTCGATGATATCGAACTCTGTCAAAAATATGATTGTTTTATTTCTGTTGGAACTTTTTACCTATTTAATGGGAGCTTGCCTTAGGTTGTTTGTAGAGAAAACAGATAGAGCTTTTGAGTATTTAATTCAGATCACCTACCCTAAGCCCTTTTCTCTCATAGGAGTTCATCCTCCAACCCACCCTCATCATTGATATTCAATAGAGTGGATTAGGGAATGAACTTCCGCATTCAAGGATCATCCAACTACCACCTTAATGGCAAATCATTAAGCTAGGATACCTTGAGTGCTTAAATGCTTGGAATTACTTTGTTTCTAAAATAGGAAAACATTTAATAGATTAGGATTCTAACATAACCTTAACCCAACCCGTCGCTTTACATTGGAGCATCATCAATGTTGCAGTTCAAGGGAGCTAAAGATTCTTCATCATCAAAGGAGGAGATCTTTGTCAACGCGCTTAATGGGGCTCATCTACTTATCTGTAAGTCATTAGAGTCCAGAGACCCTGCTGATCATTCCTTTGTATAGGATTGGGTCACAGGTGATTCTCACCCCCTTCAAGTCCTCATAGGAGGCCTCCAATAGGAGAATACATGTGGGTGTTGTGTGTTGACCCTTGCTTTTGGTGAGCATAAACTTAGGTCCTTAGTGTAGGTCCTTGGCTTGTGTGGTTTAAAACCCTAGGTGTTGTGTGTTGACCTTTACTCTTGTGTAGGGCATAAACTCTAGGTTCCTTGTGTGGATCCTTGGCCTGTGTGGCCTAAAACCTAGGTGTTATGTGTTGACCCTTACTCCTGTGTGGGGTATAAACTTGTGTCTTGTGGAGATATGTTAGGTACCTTGTGTAGGTCCTAGAGTCAGCCTTGTGTAGGTTGTACTGGTTTGAAGTAAACCTGATTTGAAACCTCTGTTAGTAAAATCTGGTACACTCAAGGGTTAAGTGCGTCCGTCAAGAGTGGAGTAAGCAAGTAGCTGAACCACTATACATGACTGTGTTTGGTATTGGTTATTTGTGCTTTACTTTTCTTTGTTTACTTTGAATGTTCACATGATGCATGATGACATAACTATTTAGAACTGATAAGTATCACATTCCACACATAATCATTCATTCAATCCATCATAGATTAAATTTATATATTGCTTAGATATTGAATAGTTTTTTGATTGGATTCTCTATTTGGCTTGGAATCCATTAAAGCTAAGTTAAAGAAATCTTGATAAATTTATATATTAGATCAAGATTATGATGATAAGATTTTAAACTGCCATAAAATTTTATAAAGTCCCACTCACCCCCCTCTAGGACCCTTTGACCTATTCCTACTTCTACTAGAGTAGTTATTACCGCAATTTCAATTGGTATCAGAGCAAGGTCTCTCTTAAGGGCTTCACTACCAAGAGAGTGATCTTGACTGAAGTTGGAATCATGGCTAAAGGAGAGGGCTCATCTGTCACGCCACAAACCCGAAAATCGGGCTCACAAAATTCTCAATTGCCGAATCCAGTGGGACAGCCTCTATAGTACCCCATTCTCGGCTCCCAGCGCCCATACGCTAGATTCCAATCCTGGGATCCTACAAGGAGGATTTTCCAATGTACATTTATCTCATAAGAAGCATAACCACAAGTATACCTAAATCACAAAGTCAACATCATCATCACATATCAACTAATATAAACATTTGAATACAATGCTGAAAGGGAAATACATATGTCGAAAAGCAAAGCTCTAGAAGACGCTGCATGCTCAAAGCTCCTCGTTGCTGCAACCTAACGCCACCTGCATGCATCTATCGTGCATAAGCTTATAGAAAGCTTAGATGGTGGTGAAAGTGTGTGCACAAGATAAGTGTCAAGAATGCAAATACAGCGCCATAATTATACAATGTCGGGAATACTGGCAAGATCATGAATCATACAATATCAGAGTAAGCGGAAATATACTGGTAAATCCATGAATGTTATCAGCCTTACCAAGGCTATGTGATGCAAGACATGAATGCTAATGGCCATATCGAGGTTATGTGATGTAAAAACATAATAAGCCAATATCATATACTGAGGATGCAAAACAACATGTAAATCCTGATAAGTCCGTCTAGGCCATATAAGTGCATAAACATAACAACTCAAAATGCCATATGCTGCGGATGTAATGCACTATGTAATGCGAATGAAATGACCAAGCTGGAGTGAAGTCGGGATGATAGTACGTAGTATCATAGGCTATGGGGTTCATCACTAGGGAATTCTATCAAAACTAGTCCCAAACCTAAATTTGAATAGTCAGACACAATGTGGTAAACTCCTGCTCTCAGATTGGTCATGGGCCCCAACCGAAATCTTGGCCATTACAAAGGTGCACTATAAATTAGTTACGCACTACTAACCCAAGTGAATAGTGAATGAGTAAAATGCTTAGTATACAGCTATTGCTCGATATGTCCACATATCAGTACCTTGCATCTCTAGGATCATCACCGGGGTCTAGTACACTCCAAATCAGATTGTCACCCCATCTCGTGCAACAAGGTGAGTGGAAGAGACCTCACTATCTGTCTGTCAATATCGGGCCCAGTTCATCGATAGTGGACCCATTCTCGAGCTGGTCAAACTCAACCTATCTTTGTCCCATTCTCTCAGGAAGGTAAGGCCGCACCCCCTTCTAACCGACCACGACACAGTGGTAGACACGGCCTAACGGTATACGGCCCTCATGCGCTCATGCATCCACTCAGTCTAGATGTTGGAGCAACCTTTGAAACCAAGGGGGTTTAGGAAATTTCACCTAGGGATATCTATATCACCCCATGTAGAATAGATTTCTATTGTCCCATCTGGCCATCCACGATATGCCTGTGGAGGGTACCGCCTTGATGTCGGTAGGGCATACGGTGGTCATATAAAAAATTGTGAGATGCATGAGTCATGTCATCCAGTCATGTATCAAACCTGCGGGTACCGCGCGCTTATGTGGACACTCCTCCTATTAGGGAGTCCCATAATAATCTACCCAATGGCATGTGCTATGATCAATCATTCCTCATATCAAGCATACATATGGTGTGCATGGGCATGGATCGTGAAGCTATACTAAGCATGTTATATGATGATGGTGTACTCTCCTCATATGAAGGATGGACCTCGATAACCTACTCATAACATGAATGAGCCTTACAATGGCCCAAGGGAAGGTTACAATGTGGACATCTAACCATCATTGCCCATCAATGTGGACATTTAACCAACATCCCTCCCAAGCAGCGGCCCACATAAATATCAATACATACATTATTGTGAAATCACACATTACATCGGTCCACACATTCATCGCAATGGGCCTCACTCAAGGGCCACATATACACCACATCGGGCCTCACCATACGGGCCATAAATACATGACAATGGTCCTTATCAAATGGGCCACAAATACATCACAACATGCCACATACCTGGGCCTCAAATACATCACAATGGGCCACATACCCGAGCCTCAAATACATCACAACGGGCCACATACCTAGGCCTAATACACATCACAATGGGCTGTATAACATGGGCCTTACATATATCACAATGGGCCACATGACATGGGCCTAATACACATCACTATGGGCCACATGACATGGGCCTAATACACATCACAATGGGCCGCAAAACATGAGCCTAACATTTATCACTATGGGCCGCATGACATGGGCCTAATATACATCACATCGGGCCTCATATACATCAAGTGGTCACATCAATGAACCGCAGCAATGGGCCTCATATACAACAAGTGGGCCGGCATCAATGGGTCTCACTAATAGGCCTCATATACAACGAGTGGGGCGCATCAATGGGCCACACCAATGGGCCCCATATACATCAAGTGGTCTGCATCAGTGGGCCACACAAATGGGCCTCATATACATCAACTGGGCCGCATCAATGGCCCACACCAATGGGCCCCATGTACATCAAGTGGGCCACATCAATGGACCGCACCAGTGGGCCTCATATACATCAAGTGGGCCGCACCAATGGGCCAAATATATACATCAAGTGGGAGCTTGGATTACACCTAAAATCATTTCAGTAGTTGCATGTGTAACATGTGTATCACTATACACAATCATTCTATGGGGCACATGGTACTCTAATAATGATCAGCACTGTCCAAACATTAGACAACACCATCCAAACACTGTCCATGTAAATCGGCACTATCCAAACATTGTCCATGTAAATTAGCACCGTCCAAACATTAGACAGCACCGTCCAAACAGTGTCTAGCAAATCAGAACCAATCAAACATTGGACAGCACCGTCCAAACACTGTCCAGCAAATCAGCACAGTCCAAACATTGGATAGCACCGTCCAAACACTATCCAGCACAATCTGGATGGTGTGGATGAAATAAATACATGATGGTGATGTCCACCGTCTAGCCATCTGGACAGTTGGAATAAAACACATACATCACAGTATGCACCACCGTCTAGTCATCTGGACGATGGATACAAAACAGGTGGATAACATTGATAAACACATGCATCATGTGGAGTCCACACATGGGTGGGTCCCACAGCTACTATGCAGCATGAATAAAAGACATGCATCATAGCTGCCCATCGTCCCTGCCTTTGGACGATGGGATACAACCTAAACATCACTATGGGGCGTCCATGTCCCAACTAGACAAATAGACGGAGTGGATATACAATACATACTCCAAGGTAGGTCCTACGTAGGTGGGCCACCCCACTCCTTTCTCTCTCTATATATGATTTTTATTATATATATATGTATATATATATTTTAAATGGTCCAACGTCCAGACCCTCTGGATGCTCTGGATGGTGAGGATTTAAACCACATCACACAAGGTTAGGCCCCACCATCCTGGCCCCAGGATGGTGTGGATCTAATGTGTATATCATGGTGGGTCCACATGTGTGGCCCATCAGAGATTTGAATCTATCTCGTTCCCTGGCCCATGGCCTGGGAGTGGATGAACGACGTGGATACACTCCATCAAGGTGGGGTCCATGATCGCATCCAGCACTGCTGGATGCTATGCACATGACACATGTACGGTGGGTCCTAAAACATACAGACGGCGTGGATCCACATGTTCATCAGGTGGGCCGCAATATGAAAGAGAGAGAGGGAGAGAGAGAGAGAGAGAGAGAGAGAGAGAGAAATAGAGAAAAAGAGAGATCGGTGAAGGGGAGGGACCCCGCCACTATGGGCCCTCCCTATACAATGCATACATCAAGATGGATCCCACCATAAGTGGGCCCTTAAATCACAAAATTACAACATAAAATCACCCACCATTTTCATTTCTTCTTAATCAGATGAAATCCCTAGCTCCTCGGCTTCAACTTTAACAGAGGATTATAGAGATTAGACGGTTCGATGATGAAGATGGGAGGTAGGAAGTGGGCCACACAAAGCTCTCTCATGGAGCTTGGATGGTTGCTTAGGAGGGAAATGAGAGAGAGAGGTGATGTAAGGACAGAGAGGGATGGGTGTGAGTGAGTGATGGAGTGATGGGAAATGATGGGTGTGTACTTGACATGTATGAGTGAAGAGAGGGAGAGAGTTGACTTTAGGGGTTGCTTTTGGGGATGGGACATGTACTTGATTGATGGGATGTGATGTGATTAATTTGAAAGGATCTCTTGGGTTTTGCAAAGTGTGGCATTTTCTCGAGCTGAACGCGGGCCCACATCTCCTGGCCCGGGTATCACATCGGTGTGCGAGATAAGATGTTAGAACTACGACGATGACGCGGTCGCTAGGGTACAAGTTTCCGGTCGAGCTGACTCTGGAATATGAGATACAACTCAGGATCATGCGCAGCTATTATCTATGCATCGTGAGTCACCAGAATTCAACTGGGAGGACTGCGGAAGCCAATAGAATGGTACGGGTTAAGATACAGGTTTCACAGCTCTCCCCTCCTAATAAAAATTTTATCCTTAAAATTTACTATCACACAGGACAAAGCAAGGGAAGAGGAAGCATTGACTTATGAAATTGCGGTAATGACCACTTTAGTTGAAGTGGGAATATGCTAAGATGTCCTAGAGGGGGTGAATAGGACTTTTTTGTATTTTATGATGATTAAAAATCTATCAACCCTATCCTGAACTAATATGCAAATAACAAGATTTCTTTTATGTAACTTTAATGGCTTCTAAACCAAATAGAGGATCCAATCATAAGACTAATCAAAACATAAACAGGATGTATAACATAGTTCATGATGGATGTGACTGTGTGTGAGGTGTGATTCTACTTAGTTCTAGATAATCATGTACACATGCAATATGATAACATTCAGAAAAATCACACAAGCGGTAAAAGTAAATAGCAATCTCAAACACAGTAATTTTTACAGTGGTTCGACTACGTGTCTACTCCACTTCCGGCGGACGCACTCAACCCTTGAGTGTACCAGATCTCACTAACGGAGCTTTCAAATCAGGTTCACCTCAAACTAGTACAACCTACACAAGGCTAACTCTAACATTTTTCCATGACATAAGTTTATGCCCTACACAGGAGCAATGGTCAACACACAACACCCAGATTTTAGGCTATACATGCCAATGATCCACACAAGGAACCTAACAGTTTATGCCCTACACGGGAGCAAAGGTCAACGCACAACACCTAAGTTTTAGACCACACAGGTCAAGGACCTACACAAGGACCTAATTTTATGCTCTCCATAGAGCAAGGGTCAACACACAACACCCCCATGTACTCTCCCGTCGGAGGCCTCCTATGAGGACTTAAAAGGGGTGAGAAGCACCTTTGACCTAATGCTACAAAGGGAATGATCAAAAGGGTCTCTGGACTCTAATGACTTACAGATAAGTACATGAGCCTCATTTAGCATGATGATGAAGATCTCCTTCTTTGATGATGAAGAATTTTCAGCTCCCTTGAACCGCAACACAGATGATGCTCTAATGTAAGGTTATGTTGGAATCCTACTCTATTAAATATTTTCCTATATTAGAAACAGAGTGATTCCAACCATCTATGCATTTAAGGTATCCCAGCTCAATGATTTGTCATTAAGATGGTAGATGTAGGATCCTTAAATGCAGAAGTTCATTCCCCAATCTACTCTATTGAATATCAATAATGAGGGTGGATTGGAGGATGAACTCCCATAAGAGAAAAAAAGGCTTAGGGTATATGATCTAAATTAAACACTCAAAAGCTCTGTCTCTTTTCACTACTAACAACCTTAAGAAAGCTCTCATTAAATAGGTAAAAAGTTCCAATGGAAATAAAGCAGTCATATTTTTTTACAGAGTTCGATATCATCGAGCAGGCTTCGATATCATCGAGTGTATACTCTCGATAGCATCAAATTGCCACTCGATGACATGAACTCAATCTGTCAAACACTTTTGACCCTTTTTGCCAACTGGTCGAGGATATCGAACACACTTTGATGACATTGGATTTCGAACTCCGATTCCATTGATGCAAGATTCGATTCCTCGACATTTGAAATTATGAAAGTAGACTTGCCTTTGAGATTTAACAGGTATTTTATATGATCAAGCATCCATTGATATCATCTGGGTTTGAATGTCGATGATATCAATAACAGTGTAGATTCATCGATATTTTCAAGAAATTTTCCTATAAGCTTGTTGGAAAGTTTGTGTCCCATTGATTTTATCGAGTGATCCTCGATAATTGAAAGTTTTTACCTGAAAGCTTGCTGGTTAGTTTTGTGTCCCAATCCGATATCATCGAAGGTCCATCAATATTATCGATGTTTGAATTTTAAGGATATCGAGGCTCTCTTTGAGATATCAAAATTCACATGATTTTCCTTAACTGTATTCTGGACACAACCTGACAATTTGTTAATTTATCGAGTCTTCTTGATGAACTCGAGATTTGGAAGTCGATGATATCGAGCATGTCATCGATTCATCGATAATTCAGTCCAGAATTCATTGAGGTTGCTGGACATCTGAAGTCCTCATTTCAATAATATCGAGTGAATTACGAGGACATCGATAGGAGAGTTCAATTTTATCGAATTACTTATCGATAAATCGACAAACGCAGAAAAGTTAGAGATATTCTTGATTTTGAAAAATAGTTTTCTCACCTTAAACCCTATGATGTTCTAATCTTTTTAAAGGGTTTTATATACTTGGTGTTTTGGGACATAGGATGTGAGGCTAACTTTACCTTTGACGAGTTTGGGCACACATCCTTTTGAGGCAGATGTTTGAATGATCTTCCTACGGGGCTCACTTGTCTAGCTGACTCAACACCCACGCTAATTGACAAACCAAGACACTTTTAACTTATACATATACTAATCAATACCATACAAGGCATAATAAATCTATAAACAACTAGCGCTCTCTAATATGAACCTCGTGTCCTCAGGATGCCTCATCAACGCTATGATGACCCCACTGATCCTCGGATTCTGGATTAGAAACAATCGAAACTGGAATACTATGCAACCTCATAATCTCAACGGTAGGGAGCTATGTCAAAAAATCTCTAAGTTATTCAAACTCGAAGATCTAACCATTTTAAGTTCTCAACAATCATAGAGTGCAAGGTAGCTATCAGCAGATATGTGATGTTATCCTCAGGTATTCCCAAGTTATGCCCTGATACCATCTTTTGTCATGCCTCAAACCTGAAAATCAAGCTCACAAAATTCTCGATTGCCGAATCCGTTGCCGACAGCCTCTGTAGTACCCCATTCTCGGCTCCCAGCACCCATATGCCAGACTATGATCATGGGATCCTACAAGGAGGATTTTCCAGCGTACATTTGTCTCATAAGAAGCATAACCATAAGTATACCCAAATCACAAAGACAACATCATCATCATATATCCACTAATATAAATATTTGAATACAATGTTAACATATGTTGAAAATCAATGCTCTAGAAGACGCTGCATGCTCAAAGCTCCACGATGCCACAACCTAACGCCACCTGCACACATTTATCGTACATAAGCTTATAGAAATCTTAGAGGGTGGTGAAAGTGTCTTCACAAGATAAGTGTCAAGCACACAATACAACGCCATAATCATACAATGTCGGGAATACTGCCAAGATCCTGAATCATACGATATTAGAATAAGCGAAAACATACTGGTAAATCCATGAATGCTATCAGTCGTACTAAGGCTATGCGATACAAGGCACGAATGCTAATGGCCATATTGAGGCTATGTGATGCAAAAACGTAATAAGGCAATATCATATACTGAGGATGTAAAGCAATTGTAAATCCTGCTAAGTCTGTTTAGGACATATAAGTGCAAAAACATAGTAACCTAAAATGCCAAATGCCGCAGATGTAATGCAATATGCGATGTGAATGAAATGATGAAGCTGGAGTGAAGTTGGGATGATAGTATGTAGTATCGCAGGCTATGGGGTCCATCACAAGGGAATTCTATCCAAACTAGTCCCATACCTAAATTTGAATAGTCAGACACGATGTGGTAAACTCCTGATCTCAGGTTGGTCGCGCGCCCCAACTAAAATTCTAGCCATTGCAAAGGTACACAACAAATTAGTTGCACACCACCAGCCCAAGTGGATAGTGAATAAATGAATGAATGAGTAAAATGCTAAGTATACAACTGTTGCTTGATAAGTCCACATATTAGTACCGTACATCTCTAGGATCATCACCGGGGTCTAGTACACTCCAAACCAGATTGCGCCTCATCGCGTGGAACAAGGTGAGTGGAAGAGACCTCACTATTTGCCTGCCAATATCAGGCCCGACTAATCGATAGCGGACCCATTCCTCGAGATGGTCAAACTCAACCTAACTTTGCCCCATCCTCAAGGGCAGGTAAGGCCGCACCCCCTTCCAACTGACCATGACACAGTGGGAGATGCGGCCTAACGGTATACGACCCTCATGCGCTCATGCATTCACTCGGTCTAGACGTTGGAGCAACCTCTGGAACCAAGAGAGTTTACGATATTTCACCTACGGATATCTATAGCACCCCATGTAGAACAGATTTCTAGTGTCCCATCTGGCCATCCACAATATACCTGTGGAGGCTACGACCCTAACGTCACTAGGGCGTACTGTGGTCATATCAAAAAATGTGCGATGCATGAGTTATACCATCTAGTCATGCATCAAACCTACATGTACCGCGCGTTCATGTGGACACTCCTCCTATCAGGGAGTCCCATAATAATCTACCCAATGACATGTGCTATGATCAATCATTCCTCATATTAAGCATACATATGATGCGCATGGGTATGGATCGTAAAGTTATACTAAGCAAGTTATATGATGATGGTGTACTCTCCTCATATCAAGGATGGTCCTCGACAGCCTACTCATAACATGAATGGGCCTTACAATGGCCCAATGGATGGTTACAATGTGGACATCTACCAATCATTGCCCATTAATGTGGACATTTAACCAACATCGCTCCCAAGCGGTGGCCCACATAAATATCATTACATATATTATAGTGAAATCACACATTACATCGATACACATTCATCGCATTGAGCCTCACTCAAGGGCCACATAAACCACATCGGGCCTCGCCATAGGGCCATAAATAAATCATAATGGGCCTTATCAAATGGACTACAAATACATCACAATAGGCCACATACTTGGGCCTTAAGTACATTACAATGGGCCATATTTAGGCCTAATACACATGACAATGAGCCACATAACATGGGCCGAACATATATCACAATGGGTCGCATGACATGGGCCTAATATACATCACAATGGGCCACATGACATGGGCATAATACACATCACAATGGGCTACATAACATGGGCCTAACATATATTATAAAGGGCTGCATGACATGGGCCTAATACACATCACAGTGGGCCGCGTGACATGGGCCTAATATGCATCACATTGGGCCTCACATACATCAAGTGGGCTGCATCAATGGGCCACACCAATGGGCCATCATATACATCAAGTGGGCTACATCAATGGGCCGCACCAATGGGTCATCATATACATCAAGTGGGCTGCATCAATAGGCCGCACTAATGGGCCTCATATACAACAAGTTGGCCACACCAATGGGCCCCATATACATCAAGTGGGCAGCATCAATGGGCCGCACTAATGGGCCTCATATACATCAAGTGGACCGCATTAATGGGCCACACCAATGGGCCGCACCAATGGGCCTCAATACATTAAGTAGGCCGCACCAATGGGCCAAATATATATAATAAGTGGGAGCTTGGATTACACTTAAAATTATTTTAGTACTTGCAGGTGTAACATGTGTATCATTGTACACAATCATTCTATGGGGCACATGGCACTGTAATGATAATCAACACTGTCCAAACATTGTCTATGTAAATCAGCACTATCCAAACATTAGACAACATCGTCCAAACACTGTCCATGCAAATCAGCACCATCCAAACATTGTCTAGAAAATCAGCACCATCCAAACAATGTCCAGCACCATCCAAATAATGTCCAGCACCTTCCAACACAATCTGGATGGTGTGGATGAAATAAATACATCATGGTGGTGTCCATCGTCCAACCATCTGGACGGTTGGAATAAAACACATACATCATGGTATACACCATCGTCCAGTCATCTGGATGGTGGATGCAAAATAGGTGGACAGCATTGATAAACACATGCATCATGTGGAGTCCACACGCACGTGTGTCCCACAGCTACTATGTAGCATGAATAAAACACATACATCACAACTGCCCACTGTCCCTGCCTTTGGACAGTGGGATACAACCCATACATTACTTTGGGTCATCCACATCCTAACTAGACAGATGGATGGAGTGGATATACAATACATACTCCAAGGTGGGTCCCACATAGGTGGGCCACTCCTCTCCTCTCTCTCTCTATATATGGTTATTATATACATACATATATTTAAAATGGTCCAGCGTCTAGATGCTTTTGACGGTGTGGATTTAAACTACATCACACAAGGGTTGGCCCCACCGTCCTGGACCATGCACGGTGTGGATCTAATGCATATATCATGGCGGGTCCACACATGTGGCCCATCAGAGATTTGAATCTGTCTCGCTCCCTGGCCCATGGCCAAGGAGTGATGAGCAATGTGGATACATTCCATCAAGGTGGGGTCCATGATCGCATCCAGCACTGCTGGACGCTGTGCACACGACACATGTATGGTGGGTCCCAAAACATGTGGATGGCGTGGATCCACACGTTTATCAGGTGGGCCATAATAGGAAAGAGAGAGAGAGAGAGAGAGAGAGAGAGAGAGAGAGAGAGAGAGAAATAGAGAAAAAGAGAGATCGGTGAAGGGGAGGGACCCCGCCACTATAGGCCCTCCCTATACAATGCATATATCAAGATGGGTCCCACCATAAGTGGGCCCTTAAATCAAAAAATCACAACATAAAATCACCCACCATTTTTGTTTCTTCTTGGTCCGATGAAATCCCTAGCTCCTTGGCTTCGACTTTAATGGAGGATGATGGAGATTGGACGGTTGGATGGTGGAGATGGGAGGTAGGAAGTGGGCCACACAAAGATCTCTCATGGAGCTTAGACAGTTGCTTATGAGGGAAATGAGAGAGAGATCATAGAGAGAGAGGTGATGCAAGGAGAGAGAGGGATGGGTGGAGAGAGAGAGGGATGGGTGTAAGTGATGGAGTGATGGGAAGTGATAGGTGTGTACTTGACATGTATGGGTAGAGAGAGAGAGGCTGACTTTAGGGGTTGCTATTGGGGATGGGACATGTACTTGATTGATGGGATGTGATGTGATTAATTTGAAAGGATATCTTGGGTTTTGTAAAGCGCGGCATTTTCTCGACCTAAACGCAGGCCCACATCTCCTAGCCCCAGTATCGCATCGGCGTGAGAGACACTGCGTCGGAACCGCGATGACGGCGTGGATACTAGGGTACAAGTCTTAGGCTGAGCTGACTCTGGAATACATGATACAACTCAAGATCACGCGCAATTGCTATCTATGCATTGTGGGTCATCAAAATTCGACCGGGAGTACCGTGGAAGCCTATGGAACGGTACGGGATAGGATACGGGTCTCACATCATCTGTAACTAGACCTCATGTATTTTATGGATCAAATTATACTTACTGGAAGGCTAGGATGCATTACTTTCTAAGATCTTTGGATCATGATGTTTGGGACATTGTTAAAAATGGATATGTGCCGCCAACTGAACAAATAGTACTCAAAAATGGCACAACCATATCCAAACCAAAATCCAAAGAAAAATGGATAGCATTCGATAAAGAAAAATAAACTTCTGAAGCAAAAGCCATGAATGCCATTTACTGTGTTGTGTCCCAAGAAGTCTTTAATCAAATTAGTATGTGTAGTACTTCTAAAGAAGCATGAGACTTGTTGAAAACAACTCATGAGGGAACCGGCATAGTAAAAAGATCCAAACTGCAGCTCCTAACATCACAGTTTAAGAGTCTCAGAATGGAAGAGCATGAGACCTTCATGTAGTTCTTGATGAAACTGAACATCATCTGCAACTCCATTAGTGGATTAGGAGAAAAAGTTCTAGTTCCAAAAATCTGTAGGAAAATTTTGAGATCCTTACCGGAACGGTTCAACTCGAAAGTTACAACCATTGAAGAATGTAGGAACATGGATGAAATAAAAGTAGAAGAACTTGCAGGTTCCCTACAAACATTTGAACTAGACTTTAAGCAAACTCCTAAATCTAAAAATACTTTCCTTAAAACTTTAAAGCACACTACTAATTAGGAGGATGAAAATGAAAGGGAAAATGAAGATGAAGAAGTGGCTCTTTTGGCTTAATGGTTTAGAAAATTCTTCCATAAAAACCATGGCTGACCATTTAAAGGAAAATAGTTGGACAACAAGCATTATACAGGTAAACCTGGTAAAAAGTCCAAAGAGCCACAATGTTACACTTACTGAAAGTTTAGGCACCTGTCCACTAAATGCCCAAATAGGAAAACCAAAGGAAAGGCAATAGCAGCCACATGGGATGATATTAAAGAGTCAAATTCAGAATGTAGTAACTTAGAAAGTGATGGAGATAAAAAATCCCTAAAAATTCTTATGGCGTCTACCGCCTCCAACACTCCCATAGTGACTAAGAAAATTAAAGAAGCTCAAGCCACAGGATCATTTCCATCTGATGATGAGGAGACAGAGAAAGAAGAAGAAAAGGATAAATTACAGGATGCCTATAATTAACTTTATATCCATAACATCAATATCCTTAAAAGACTTGGGATTAATAAAAATAAAAATAAATTGCTGCAAATGGATTTAGATAAAACTTCAGAAGCCAGTACACACCTGATCAATGATCTACAACAATACCGCTCTGAAAATGATAAGCTAGAAAGAATCAATCTGTCCCTTAAATCTGAATCATTAAAACTAACTAAACAGATTGATCTATTAAAAGATGAAAATGTGCATCTAAAGAATGAGAATCACACACATAGGGTTGATGTAGAACAATCTAGGAAGTCTGTTGAACTAAATTACAAATTCTCCTAGAGTAGTGAAAAATTAGAAAAACTCTTAGGGATGGGAAGACCTGGAAAAGACAAGAGTGGATTAGGATATGAAAAATTCAAACCAAGTTCCAAAAATGCAGCATCAATGATTGAGAAACCAGCTGCATCAGGAAGTAAAACAAAAGCTACTTCTATCTGTCATTCATGTGGAGACTCTGACCATTTTAAATTTGAATGCATTGCTCCTAGGTGGACTCAATCTGATTCCGGTCTGAATCATATTAGTAAATACAGGCGAGCTGGAAAAACAATACAGAATGCCAAGAGTCCACTAAACAATATGGCAAAAGGAACAACACATCCATCTCCACCCAAAATGACCAAGAGAATGAAGGAGCTATTGAATCAAGTGGCTAACCTAGATCAGAAAATAAATGATCTAATGGAACAAGGAAGAATGATTTAGTTACATAATGTACCTAAACAAGTTCCCGACAGAGTAAAGGAAACAATCTCAAGAAAATCTGTCACAACATGGGTAGTGAAAGAAAAAAAATTGTCTTGCTACTCACTCAAATCATTCGACAAGCAATAGTACTCAATGGTAGCTAGACACTGGGTGCTCAAGACATGTCACAGGTGACAAATCCCTTCTCTCAAATTATTCAAATCTTGGTAATGGGATAGTCACTTGTGGTGATGGTAGCACCGCTGAGGTAGTAGGGTGTGGAACCATAGAAGGAATGGAAATGCTCAAAAATGAGAATGCTTTTTGCATAAAAGGACTGAATCACAATCTTTTAAGCATCTCTCAAATATGTGACAACAAACATGTGGTTACTTTTGACAAACTAAAATGCAAGATCCTGGACTTATCAGGAAAATCTGTTATGGATGGTCTTCGCACTAGTGACCACTCATCAACGATAATGGAAAGGATGATCCATATGCTTAGTAACAATTGAGCATGGAAAACATGTCCAGGTCATGACATCTAGATCTGGATGGATGTTGAAATGATGCATTTTTGATGATTTTCATGATATATCTGAGGTCTGTACACCTCAAACATTTTTTTGTATAAACATTACTGATGTTTATAATTTTGGATGGTACAACTTTTTGTAAAAATTTTTTATTACATTCTAAAGTTGATATGAAAATATTTGAAGATATACATTATGGAAGATTATCAAAAATTGGAGATAACATGTCCTATCTTTCTTCTCGATAAGTGAATTGTTGAATCGAACGAGTCGTTGATATCATTGAAACTGCATCAATCCCATTGACGACCTTAAGAATTGGAAACGTCGGGTCGATTGGTCTGCCCTCGAACTCATCATCGATAATATCGATTAGGGTATATCGATATCATTGAAACTAAGTTCGATGATATCGAAGGTTACGCCCGATAAAAGGCAGACAAGCGGGAAAATTCATTTCCTTACTCGATTTTCATCCTGCTCTCTGTTGTTCATCTTCCTCGACCATTTTTCATGGTTTTTCCTCTGTAAGCCTTCCAAGATCACCAAAATATGGTAATTCCTTGTCTATTCTCTTGATTTCTCAAGATTGCATCTTGTAAGTTTGGGTATTTCTAGATTAGGGTGAGTACTGTTTAGGGAATCATCAATTCATGTTTAAATCCCTCAATCCTCTATCAGATTCCATTCTCCATCACCCTATTCCGAATTGAAAACGTTCAATGGGGAAGGACAAAGGAAAAACTCCTATTTCTGGGGAATCCTCAAGATCCTCCAGACATAAAATCCTTGCACCTAAAGAAAGGGTAAAGGCATCTGATCAAGGAATCCCGACATGCCAGCGAAGTTCTAGACAAACACCGTGTGGTGGGCCTCAACATGCCGCACTTGTTCCTCCTCTGCTGCAATAGACCCTATTTTGGAAAAATATACTGGAAGACAGTTAGTACTTGAATGCAAAATTGACAGGGATTGTCTAAAACCCTATAACTTAGAACTTTTGTTGGCTGCAATAGATTGGTGCCTATGCTCGATTTTGGTGGCCCATGTCATTATGAAAGAACCTATAAATTCTTTACTTCCAACCATTCTCCTGTCGTAGACCCTCATTCCATAATTTTCTCTATTGGGGATACCAATGTCAAAATTACCTCTGAATCTATTGCAAGTATTTTTGGTCTCACTCTGTCTCCAGTTGGTTTCTCTGATCTCGATCTTGAAAATCAAGTGACTCGATCTAAGCTCACGATGTTTCTATGCCAGGGTAGGGATATTCCTTGGTACCAAGGTAATGCATTAAAGGCCAAATTTATGAATCCCAAGTACCGAGTTCTGCACAACATATTCACCACAAACGTGTACCCTAGAGGAATAAATCGATCTGACCTTACAGGAATTATGGTCATGATCGTGTATTGTGTGGCAACCGGGATCAAGATCTAGGTTCCCACTCTAATAATGCACTAGTTGGTGTACACCATTCACACTTCTAGAGACGTCCATGTCCCCTTCCCTTGGCTTGTTCATGTGCTAAGTGATACGATCGGTCTTCCAGTGCCAAATGATCAGGAGCTACCTCTCCAACATCTGAACAAAGTCAATATTAGGAAGATGGATTTAAGTTTCATTGATATCCAAAAGATCAACCCGAGGAGGAGATTCATGTAGAAGGTGAAATGGGTGAAGAAGCTGCACAGGCCAAAGGAGACCCACTCGAATCACAGCAAGCTCCGCCTCCAACCGACCCTGTGCAGTCTAAAAGATTCAAATTACATCAAGATCGGATCGGGACGACGTTGCGAGAAGTAACTTAGATGAGGGAGATGATGAATAAACAATTCACTGTCCTGTAAAGATTGGTGGCTGGGGTAGAGCAAACGGTGTAACAACTGGTTGATCTGATGACATGCCGACAAGATGATACCGTACCGTCTTCATCAGCCCCTCCACCATAGTATCGATAGCCTTCGTGTCGTCACATACACCAAATTCTCATCTCTACATATGGGCATGGATATCTTTTTGAGTGCCCTTGCGATCTTGTAAGTGTATGTGATGGCCAGCTAACTGTGGATAGTCTAACAAGTTTTTTTGTTGTGATAGTTGTTCTCTAAAGGAGGAAAATACGGTGGTTCTTCTATGCCCATGGATGGGCTAAATGTGTGTTTGTGGAATGGTAATTCTGTCAAACTTTGGGCAGCATATTTTGGATGATTGGATTCTGCCAAACTTGGGTAGTGTGTTCTATTTTGGATATTTTGTTTAGCTTGCATGATGATATATATATTTATCTTTGATTCATGTTTCTCTGTCATCTTCATCTACTTATCTGATATCCCTGAATCATCTTATCTAGATTTATATATTGCTTGTCTGTGGAATGCTGGCATAAATTGTAATTACTGTATATCCTTTAAAGATTGAGACTTGGATTGTGATTTCTGTTGTTTGAAGCTATACTGCTATTTTTTTAAGAACTCACAGCTATCCTTTAACCTGGTATGCATGAATGGTTTCCATGAGTATAGAGATGTCATTATCTGTTATGCATTTTACTGCTTATGCATTTTAGAGATGTCGTTATCTGTTATGAATGGAAATATATGGGTCTCTATTGATTCTCCCATGTCTAAATGCTTCAACTTCAGTCAAATCATATTTAAGATATTGCCCTTTGCCAATGACTAACAAAAAGGGGGAGAACAAATCTCACCATGGGCACAATTGTGTGTTGCTATGTATGAATGGTGGTGCAGGTGTTAGGGGGAGCGGTTGTAGAATGATAGGGGGAGTAGCTACTATTGAATGTTACAATCGTGTGTTGTGAACTCAATAGCATATTTGTACAATTGTTAAAGTTCTTGTATACACAATTTAGGGTGTTGGTCTAGATGTTATTTTAGGATTTCAGGTGTTTTGTCATGTAATTGACAAAGGGGGAGATTGAAAGTGCCCTGATTTGTCAATTAACGTGAATGTTGAGTCAGCAAGACAAGTGAGCCCCATAAGAAGATTAGTCAAGCGTCTGCCTCAACGGATGTGGCTTCAGATCTCTATAAAGGTAAACTTAGCCTTACATCCCATGTCCCAAAACACTAGGTATATAATACCCTTAAAAATGGTTAGAACAACATAGGGTTTAAGGTGTGATAACTATTTTACAAAATCAAGAAAATATTTAAGTTTTTAGCCTTTGTCAATTTATCGAAAGTGCTTCGATGAAATCAGACTCTGTTATCGATGTCCTCGATGCTCACTCGATGTTATTGAAATGAGGACTTCAGATGTCTAACAACCAAAATGAATCTTGGGTTAAATTCTTGATGAATCGATGACAGGATTGATATCATCGACTTTCGATCTCGAGTTCATCGAAACGGCTCGATAAAATCAATGTATGGTTAGTTTGTGTCCAGTAAGCAGTTAAGGAAAATCATGTGATTTTCGATGTCTTGAAGAGAGCCTCGATATCTTCAAATTTCAAATCTCGATGATATCGATGGACCTACGATGATATTGGAATAGGACACAAATTTGTCCAACAAGTTTTCAGGAAATTTTTTTTAAATGTTCAGTATCGAGAATCACTCAATGATATTGATATTCAAAGATCGATCATATCAAGACTAGGTTGATGTCATCAAATTGGGACACAAAACTATCCAACAAGTTTATAGGAAAATTCCTTGAAAAGATCGATGAATCGAAACTTGTATCGATATCATCGATATTCAAAACTAGATGATATCAAGGAATGCTCGATCATATCGATGCCTGTTCAGTTCCAAAGGCAAGTCTCCTCTCATGTTTTTAAATGTCGAGGAATTGAACCCTAGGTCGATGAAATCGGAGTTCGAAATTCGTTGACATCGAAGCATGTTCGATATCTTCGATCAGTTGGAAAAAAGGTTTAAAATTATTTGACAGATTAAGTTTGTGTCATCGAGCGGCCATTCAAAGTTATCGAGAGTATACACTCGATGATATCGAAGCCTGTAAAAAATATGACTGTTTTATTTCCGTTGGAACTTTTTACCTATTCAATGAGAGCTTGTCTTAGATTGTTTGTAGAGAAAAAAGATAGAGCTTTTAAGTGTTTAATTCAAATCACCTACCCTAAGCCCTTTTCTCTCATCAGGAGTTCATCCTCCAACCCACCCTCATCATTGATATTCAATAGAGTATATTGGGGAATAAACTTCCGCATTCAAGGATCATCCAACTACCACCTTAATGGCAAATCATTGAGCTGGGATACCTTGAATGCTTAAATGCTTGAAATTTCTTTGTTTCTAAAATAGGAAAACATTTAATAGAGTAGGATTCCAACATAACTTTGACCCAACTCATCACTATACATTAGAGCATCATCAGTGTTGCAGTTTAAGGGAGCTGAAGATTCTTCATCATTAAAGGAGGAGATCTTCGTCAACGCGCTTAATGGGGCTCATCTACTTTTCTGTAAGTCATTAGAGTCCAAAGACCCTGCTGATCATTCCTTTGTGTAGGATTGGGTTATAGGTGATTCTCACCCCCTTCAAGTCCTCATAGGAGGCCTCCGACGGGAGAATACATGTGGGTGTTGTGTGTTGACCCTTGCTCTTGGTGAGCATAAACTTAGGTCCTTAGTGTAGGTCCTTGGCCTGTGTGGCATAAAACCCTAGGTGTTGTGTGTTAACCTTTGCTCTTATGTAGGGCATAAACTCTAGGTTCCTTGTGTGGATCCTTGGCCTGTGTGGCCTAAAACCTGGGTGTTGTGTGTTGACCCTTACTCCTATTAGGGCATAAACTTATGTGTCGTGGAGACATGTTAGGTACCTTGTGTAAGTCCTAGAGTCAGCCTTGTGTAGGTTGTATTGGTTTGAGGTAAACCTGATTTGAAACCTCCGTTAGTGAAATCTAGTACACTCAAGGGTTGAGTGCGTCCACCGAGAGTGGAGTAGGCAAGTAGCCGAACCACTATACATGACTGTGTTTGGCATTGGTTATTTGCGCTTTACTTTTCTATGTTTACTTTGAATGTTCACATGATGCATGATGCCATAACTATTTAGAACTGATAAGTATCACATTCCACACACAGTCACTCATTCAATCCATCATAAACTAAATTTATATATTTCTTAGATATTGAATAGTTTTTTTATTGGATTCTCTATTTGGCTTGGAAGCCATTAGAGTTAAGTTAAAGAAATCTTGATAAATTGTTATATTAGATCACGATTATGATGATAGGATTTTAAACTGTCATAAAATTTTAAAAAGTCCTATTCACCCCCCTCTAGGACCCTTTGACCTATTCCTATTTCTACTAGAGCGGTTATTGCCACAATTTCTAATTACTCTCTTAAATAATTCAGAATTAGTTTGACATCTTCTTTTAGTTCTACTTCTAGTTAATTTTATAAACATATAAGTTTCAGTCCCTATGGATTCGACCTCGGTCTTACCAAGATTATTACTACATCTCAACCCTACATTTTGGGTTGTGAACAAGTTTTTGGCGCCGTTGCTGAGGATTTATGGTTGTGTTTTCTGGATTTGATTAGTTTTGGAATTAGGTTTAGATTAGGATTTTTCTACTTTCTACTTTTTGGTTAGGGTTTTTTCAGAATTATTTGAAAAACTAACTTAGTTTTCTATTTATAGGTTTAGAAACTTTCCTTTTTTGTTTTTAGAAACTAATTTACTTTCTAATTCTAGGATAAAAACTTTCCTAATTTGTTTTTAGAAACTATTTTTTTTTAAGAAACTTTCCTAATTCATTTTTAAAAACTAATTTCCTTTCCTTTTTCTGTTTGTAGAAACTAACTTACTTTCTATTTTTAAAAACTTTCCTTTTTCTTTTTTTAGAAATTAGGTTGCTTTCTTAGTTCTTTTTTTAAAAACTAACTTTTCTTTTTATTTGCAGATTTAGAAACTTTCTTAATTTTTTTTTAAGAAACTAACTTTTTTTTTTTCCTATTTCTAGATTTAGAAACTTTCTAAATTTTTTTTTAAGAAACTAACTTTTTTTTTTCCTATTTCTAGATTTAGAAACTTTCCTAACTTTTTTTTTAGAAACTAACTTTTCTTTCTATTTTTAGATTTAGAAACTTTCCTAATTTATTTTTAGAAACTAACTTTTCTTTCTATTTCTAGATTTAGAAACTTTCCTAATTTGTTTTTAGAAACTTTCCTTTTGTAAAAATTTTTTTTAGAAACTTTCCTTTTTCATTTTTAGAAACTAGGTTGTTTTTATAAAAACTTTCCTTTTTAGTTTTAGACACTAACTCATCTTTCTATTTCTATTTTTAAAAACTTTCTTATTTCTTATTTTAAAACTAATTCACTTCCCTTTTTCTTTTACAGGATCCTAACATAGAAACTTCTAATTTGGTAACTTCTTTCTAATTCTCTCTCTTTCTATTTCCCTTCTTTCTTTTAGGTTTAGGTTAGATTCTAAAATTGAGGGCTGAGAGTGTTTTATGCCTAAGTGGGTCCGTGATAACACTGAACGTCTCTTGAGTGATGGAGGATTGGTTGCGGGGTTATCTATCCATCACAAGATTAGACACCACTCGAGATCCACAAAGTTAATTGAAGTTATGGCTACCAATCAACCTCTAAATCCTCAACCCTAATCCAGGATGAGAATGAGGTGCATCAAGCACCCTCGTCTTATACTTTATGAGATTATTCATAACCGGCGGGGATGAGCATACCTTCCTGTATGGTTTTTCCAGAGAATGTAGGACATATGAATATCAAGCTGAGAGTGATCTAAAATTCCATGGACTTGAATATGAAAATTCATATCTACACTTGAAAGAGTTTAATGAGATAATAACCACTTTATACTTT
Source organism: Magnolia sinica (assembly GCF_029962835.1). Lineage (NCBI taxonomy): Eukaryota > Viridiplantae > Streptophyta > Magnoliopsida > Magnoliales > Magnoliaceae > Magnolia > Magnolia sinica. The sequence goes on along the minus strand of NC_080573.1, from coordinate 48,443,472 downwards.
CCTAATGTGTCTAAGGACATGGTCAGGCTGAAACTCTTTCCTTTCTCCTTAAAAGAAAAGGCCAATACGTGGTTACACTCACTACGTCCACGATCGATTGGCAAATGGAATGACATGACAACGGAGTTCACTAAGAAAATTTTCCCATATCATAAAATGAACACCCTCAGAAAGTCAATCATGAACTTCACCCAAAAGGAAGATAAAACATTCTTTCAATGTTGGGAGCAATTCAAGGATCTTGTCAGTTCGTGCCCACAACACGATTTTGAAATGTAGCGCATCACAAATTTGTTTTACGATGGATTGACATCTTCCATGCGCCAATTGGTCGAGACGATGTGCAATGGGGAATTCATGAACAAAGATGTCAATGTTGTGTGGGATTATTTAGACAAACTTTCTGAAAATGTACAATCATGGTACATCTCTCCAAAACCCACAACTTCTAAGCCTACTCAATCAAAGGAAACAGGAGGAATTTATGCTATAAAAAAAGAAGATGACTTAAGTGCAAGGGTGGCTAATCTCACAAAAAGTGTCAAGGCCATGAAACAACAGAAGGATAAGGTTAAGAAAGAAGTTTGCGGTATTTACACTTGCAACAAACATACAAGTGAAAATTGTCCAACAACACCTGCTTTTCAAGAAATTCTGAATGAGCAGTCAAATGCCATGAACAACTAGCAAAGACCTTTCAGTGGACTCACCTCAAATACATACAACTTCAGCTGGAGGAATGGACAAACTACTACTCCTCGAGGATTCCCTAACCAATTCCTAAATCAAGGGAACCTTCAAGAGGATCCAGTCTTAAAACACCTTCAAAATCAAGAGCTTTTCAACCATAGTATAATGCAAGCCATTCAATACCTTTCAAAGGCTATATAAGGGTGTGAGATAAAAATTTTAAGTGGGGAGAAAGAGATCTTTCCGACCTAACCTCTCCCTAATCCTAAACCGCAATATGAAATTAGTGAACCAAGCTCTATAAATTAATATGTGGAACAATCTAAGTCTATCACCACTCTTAGGAGTGGTAAAATAATTGAAAAATCTATTCCGGTAAAGACTGAAAAGTCTAATGATCCAGAAGAAGACACGGATGATAGACCTAGCATTGCTCCACATAAATTAGAACCAGAACCTCAAGGCAAGCCGATTACTCCATTTCCTCAACAATTGATTACACCAAAATCTCTATCAAACTCTTATGATATTCTAGAGGTGCTTAAGCAAGTGAAGGTCAACATCCCTCTACTAGATGTCATTAAATAAATCACTTCGTACACCAAATTTCTGAAAGATCTATGCACTACCAAGGGATGGCAGACTATTCAACAAAGAATTTTTATGATAGAAAAAGTGAGTGTCATCCTTAAGCAAGAAGTGCCACAAAAGTACAAAGAACCCGGTAGTCCAATCATCACTTGTGTAATTAGGAACTACCGAATCGAGCATGCACTTCTTGACTTGGGGGAAAGTGTTAATCTAATTCCTTACTCGGTTTATGAACAACTGGACCTAGGTGAAATAAAACCCACCCGAACCACATTACAACTTGCTGATCGATCAGTTCGTGTACTGAGAGGGATCATTGAGGATGTGTTGGTCCAGGTTGACAAATTCTATTATCCAATAGATTTTATCATCTCGGATACTCAACCTATTATGGATATGAGCACACAAATTCTTGTCATTCTTGGTCACCCATTGTAATGACCCAGAAAATTTCGTGCCAAGACCCGAGTACTACCGCTATTTTTCTTAGAAGTTATTTGTGGGTTAATTAGCGCTAAACTCGATTGCTTGTGAAATTAACATCAATCACTTTAAATTTGATCTACATGATCCAAAACTTATAGAATCATTAGCGCTATATTACTCTGAAATCTGGGATTCATCGTTAAATCCAGTTGCTCTTGGAAATTTTTAGAAACTTTGGATTGGACCTGGACCACACGTCGAAAGTCCGATAGCGATGATCTTAGACCGTTACGGTCACTATATTGGACTTGGCCATCACCTCAAAAATCAAGTCCAGATGATGTCCTGAGTCGATTTGATTGAGTCCGGAGTGAAGAGTGTAAGAACGGTGAGAAATTAAATGTGACTTTATGAAATCTGAGTCATGTCGCTTGCGCGACGATTTTAAGTAATCTGACCATTGGATTCTGACCCAATTTCACCCTTGGATCAGGGTGAATGGCCCAGGCATGTCATTATGCTTGTGGACCTGATCGAGTTTCGGTGACCGTTGAATTGAGTGTGGTCCGCCACGGCTGATCTGTAAAGCCAATCGGTACGAAAACTCAGCCTGACCTAGATCCATGGTCAGTGAGCTTAAGTCCGACCACACGTGGAAAAAGGACCACCGGAAGTGTTCCGTTGGATCAAGAGAGGCCTAATTTGGTTATAACCTAAGTATACCTTGGCCCTAGGGTTATTTTCATCCATGTTAGGTCTATATATAGACCTTAAAACCCTCACTCTCTTTTCCATACGAATTTCCTCACCCTAGCTAAGAAAGAGAGGGGAAAAGAGAGAGAAAGTGAGAGAGAAGTTGGTGAATCATTGGAGATTCTTTCCAGTTACTCTACATCCTTAAACTATCACTTTTGAATCGTTATTCCGGTGATTCCAAGTTCATCCTTGGGTAAGTTAATCTAACCCTAATCTGTTTTAGAGCTTAGGATAGTTTATGTGTTGTTGTAGCTCATTTTTATTCTTGCCTTAGGTTATCTAGTCACCGTTGACGAAGATATATCGTCTGAATCAGTTCGGTGCGCTATTTCTGGTTTAAGGTGTGGACTATATTCGTATAGGTTATGGTTTTCAAGGCTTTCAATGTTAGATAATGGTTTATTCTTATTATGGATGCAATTTCACGTGCCAAATGCTATGTTTATTTTGCGTTCCTGATATGTATGTGTTATATTGAGATTTATGTATTCTATGTATATGTAGAAAGTACCGTATACGTATAAAATATGACCATGTACTTGCCATGGTTATTTGTCGTGTACTTGTACTAATTGTATGTGTGACTATTCCTTGGTAAAAGGAATTGTCTAAATGCGTGTATTTCAACATGCGTCATGTATGTTAAACTATGTAGTCTAAGTGTTTGTAGAAATTTCTGAATGGTCTAAAGTGTAATGTATTATCCTAATTACGGGTGTTGAGGAGCGATTCTCAACTCTCCTATTGGTGTGTATGTTTTCCTACATGCAAGTCACATTCCTCGTTGTTTAACTTCAAGTATTACTTATGTTTAAATCCATGTTAAGTTGATATTCTTCAAATGCTCACATATTACATGGTTTGAATTGTTGTTCCATTACTATTCTAAATTTTTGATATGAATATCTGTTGTAGTGGAATATGTTTGGAACTATGGAATAGTCCAGAAAATCGGTAATCGGCCTTGAGTTTGTGGCTGAGGTTGCTTTCGCTACGAAGGACGTGATTTGACGAACCTGAGTCATATTAGAGTTGTCGGCAGTGGTTTGGCCACCCGAAGTGTTTGCGCACTCTATGTCGTTCAACCCAACGTGCGCTCGTGCTAGTCGAGTTTGTCAAGTAACCCGATTGGCCGATGTATGTTCACCATGTATGGACGCTACTGTATGAATCTAAGGTACCAAACTTACCGATGAAATCCTGTTAACCATGGTACCTTGATCTGCTAAGACTCATGAGTTGGACATGGTGGTCAAGCTGTCGGCCTACGCTGGGGTGACGAGCCTCCCCGTAGTGACCAGTGAGGAACCAAACTCGTGACACGATTATGGTGGTATGGGACACTATATTCGTGCTTTCAGCCTACATTGATTGGTGACGAGCCCTTTGTAGTGACCTCGAGCATACCTGGATACTGCATTGAGGCGACGAGCCTTAGAGTAGTAACGAAGGTATGATAGGCGTGCATTGATTGGTGACGAGCCCTTTGCAGTGACCTAAAACCATATGATCGTATGAGATTGCCTAGGAATGACGACCTTAAAATAGATCACTATGTGGAAATTGATATGAGGAAGGTACCTTAGCTTCCTAATCCTGCTGTATGAAAAGGACTAATAACAACTTGAAAATCATGTTCATGCACCACATTGCATGTGCCTGGAAGAGGTGGAGCACTTGAGGACGGTTGTCATGCGTAACGTAAGATGAAGACGCTAAGGGTGTACAGGCAAGGGCATGCATCATTCTACATACATCCTTGCACTAACAAGAGAAATTAGAACATGTTTGATTGTTCTTCTTTATCATTACTGCTTGATTGAATTGATAACATGTTAACTTTTGTGATATTGTTCCACTGAGTTGATCACTCACTCCCACGTTCTGGGACGGTGTTTAAACACCAACCAGACTCTGTCTTAGATGCAGATATTGATGCGACCCCTGAGGCAGAGCAGGAGTTCGAGGATGATGAGGTCGCATTTTCTTTTATGCAGTTCTTAGGCGGGTTCATTTGAGCCATGTCCTGATGCATGGGAATTCTGGGTTTTCTTTTGGGAATAGATGATGTCATTTGATGCTTGTATTTTGATAGTAACACTTGTAGTATGACCTGGTATGTATACGTAGTTCATGGACTTACACATGTACACATATGTTTCTTTAAGTCTTCCACTTGCATTCCTTCACTTATTCCTGAATTATGCTTGCAGTTTGGCTTAATCTATTCCATGTTTTATGTACTCTTACAGACAACATATATCTATTATTAAATATGTTGCATAAGTGATGTTTTGAAACTCGGGAGCTGAGTTATGCTCGACCCTCGAATTTCAGGGTGTGACAACTTGGTATCAGGGCATGAATTGGATTAAACCGGACCTGGATTATGGTCACACACCGCACACTATCACCACCTTAGTGTATTTGGGTGCGAGTTTATCGTAGAATTTGTGTAAGTGTCTCGTTGCTTCTATCGGCGAAAGTTTACTGAAAATGATCGCTGAGATCGAGTCTGTGCGCACTCCTGATCACACACAGCAACTTAAAATCTCTTTTAGACCGTCCCTTGACGAGTTTAGATGGTTTGTCTTCCCATCTCAGCCCTTAAAATGTCAGTAAACCTCTGTTTGTATCCGATTTTAACCTGAGTGGCCCGATAGGCGTCAAATCAGACTTAGGGGCCGATTGGGCATTTTCAGGGGGACCCAGGGGGGGCCCACATCATTTTGGAGCTAAGGGGCCAAGAGGACCTCGCCCAAATGGTGAGTCATCGCCGGAGTGTTCAGAGACCGGCGATGACCTCGCCGGTTCGGCTAGCCCTCGCCGCCCAGCGGGGCAGGCCGGCTCGGGCCGATGCATTTGGGACCTAGTGTGGCCCACTCCTCCATGGTTGCTCAATTAAAACACCTCCTAAACCCTATCTCCTTCATAAACTACCCTCCCAAGCTCTCCTTTTCTTCAAGTTTCTCTCAAAACTCCACCAAAATATCTCCCCAATCTCCTTCTTCTTCCATTTTCGTGCACACCCAGCCAACCCATCTCAAAAACTTATCCCCATTGCTGTTTACACTCTCTTTTCTTCTCATTTAAGCTCTCAAATCCTTCTTTGGGATCTCAAGTGTGTGGAAGCTTCACCATTCTTCCTATTTCTCCCTTTCTCTCATTTTCTATGGCCTTATTTGAGTTTGTCACGGCCATCATTTCCATTTCCACCTTTCTCTCAAGCGGGACCTTGATCCTCAAGCTCCCATTGGAAGAACCTTGTTGGCGGAGCTATCTCATGGAGTCTATGAAGGCTGTAGGGTCCTTTTTGAGGCTCATGTAGATCCGCAGCTATTTGGCGAGTTTCTGTTGTTGGAGTGCCTGGAAGGGGCTGGTTGGTGTCCTTATTTGAGGGCGAATATCTCACCAATGTAAGTACTGTTCGAGCTTTTTATGCCAACATTCGTGATCCTTCGCTGGAGCCTCTGCAGTTCAAGATTCCTTGTGGAAGCGGTCGGGAGGCCACGGTCAACGTCGCTTTGATATCCCGACTCTTGAATGTGCCACTTGGTGAGGTGCATGCCAGTGAGAAGAATTTGAGCAATATGCGTGAGAGAGATCGCCGCACGCGGCTCCTGTGTGGTCGTTTGGTCGAATGGCAGCCTAATAGAAGCCTTCTAGCTACCAACATGACGGACGACTTTCGCTTGCTTCACCACATGTGTACATTCAATGTATATCCAAGGTGGAGCAACTGCAGCGAGTGTACGCGCCTGATGGTAGATTTTCTATATCAGGTGGGGCAAGAAGCGAAGCTATGTGTGCCAACATATATCTTGCGCCAGATTATCCTTATCGCTCGTTCGAACAGGAGGACCGAATCGCTCTCATTTGGCTGACTTGTCTGTAAGCTTGCACATGAGTTTGGCTATAGGCTTGGGGAAGAGAAGCCGGTACCTATTTGCTACATTAATGAGACAACCCTAAATCATATGGAAATTGAGCCTCGTCGACGACAAGCCTCAAAAAGTGAGGATGAGTCAGAGAGCGATGAGGAAGAGAGTTATGCCGAGGGTGGAGCTGAGATTGAAGAAGAAACAGAGCAAGATGGGGACAGGTCATCCTATATGTGAGCACCTATGGTTCCTAGACCGCGACCTCACTTTCAGAGTGCACCATTTCTCATCAAGAGGCTGCGGGCAGATTCTCCTCCGAGGCGTTCAGCGTCGCCCGCTTAATAGGTGCGAGCTGATCTTCGCTGTTCGTACTGTGGGAAGATGGGGCATTTGGATCGTACTTACTTTTCGCGTATGTGGGATAGTGGATTTACTCCATCACAGAGGATCAGCCGTCCAATGCCTCAGGTTATATCACCTCCACCTCTTCATTCAATGCCAGCGCATCCATCCTTCAGACCTTCTGTACCTAGCTTCAGGCCACCTCAGCGACCCATGGTTCCTCCGCCGAATCGCCAGCAGTAGGCTCGAGTTCACGCACTCTTAGCTGAAGCGCCTGTGGCTGACTTGGTGCCGAGATCCTTTGAGGTTACAGCTCACATTGAAGGTATTCTCGTTTCTATGTTGGTGGATATAGGGTCCACTACAACTCTTATATCATATGTGGCAGCTAGGCATCTGAGTTTGAGCACTGTTTTCATGAAAGGAGTGACGCTCACTACCACTACAGGGATCTCCTCTGCTATGAATAAGCGTTGTTTGGATTGTTTAATTGATCTAGGGAGTGGATCGATTCTTGTTAACCTTTTTGTCGCACCTCTTTACCATTACGATGTCATTATGGGTATGAATTGGCTCACGAGGATGCGAGCAGAGATTGATTGTGAAGCAAGGTCAGTGACAATTCATGGACCTGAGGGCGAGACAGTTACTTTCCCAGTTCAGGTCAGTTACCCTTTTCTTCTTGGTTATTATACTTCTCTGTTGGAGAGTATGGCTGGATCGGTGTTTGAAAGCACGCCTGTAGTTCGGGAGTTTGAAGATGTGTTTGAGTCGATTCCTGGATTACCCCCTCAGTGCGAGATTGACTTTACCATCGATCTCATGCCTGGTGCGGTGCCCATTTCTTTGCCCACCTATCGTATGCCTCCAAGTGAAATGGAGGAATTGAGGAAGCAGATAGACGGCTTGTTAAATTTGAGCTTTATTCGGCCTAGTGTGTCTCCTTGGAGAGCACATGTTCTGTTTGTTAAGAAGAAAGATGGTTCCTTGCGTTTATGTATTGATTATCGTAGGTTTAATCTGGTAACTGTGAAGAACAAGTATCCTTTACCCAGGATAGATGATCTGTTTGATCAGTTGAAGGGGGCATGGTACTTTTCAAAGGTTGATCTGCAGTCAGGGTATCACCAGTTGCGCATTAAGAATGAGGACGTGCAGAAGAATGCTTTCAGGACTAGCTTTGGCCATTATGAGTTCCTGGTGATATTGTTCGGTCTTACGAACGCATTGGCTGTGTTCATGGATCTGATGAACAGGGTATTTTGGCCATTCTTGTTCCGATTAGTCATTGTCTTTATCGATGACATTTTGATATATTTGACGAGTCGGGAAGAGCATGATGAGTACTTAAGAGCGGTCTTGGATACTCTTAGGAAGAATCAGCTTTTTGCGCAGTTCAAGAAATGCGATTTCTGGAAAGAGGAAGTCAAGTTCCTGGGACATGTGGTGTCCAAGGAAGGGATAACTATCGATCTTGCTAAGGTAGCTGCAGTTCAGGACTGGAAGCAGCCTGGCTCAGCTACTGAGGTGAGGAGCTCTCTAGGTCTAGCAGGCTATTATTGACGCTTCATACGAGACTTCTTGAAAATAGCTAGACCGTTGTCTCAGTTGACATAGAAAGATTTGAAGTTTGCTTGGAATGAGAGGGCAAAGATAGCTTTTCAAGAGCTGAAGGACAAGTTGACGTCCGCCCCTGTGCTAGTATTGCCAGAGCAAGGGGTTAAGTAAACGATATATACTGACGCCTCTCGCATTGGTCTGGGTTGTGTCCTTATGCAGAAGGATAAGGTGATTGCTTATGCTTCGAGACTGTTGAGGAAACACGAAGAAAATTACCCTACACACGACTTGGAGTTAGCAGCTATCATTTTTGCATTAAAGCTCTGGAGACATTACCTCTACGAAGAGGAGTTTGAGCTCTTTTGCCACCACAAGAGCCTTAAGTACATCTTCACGCAGCGTGACTTGAATAGGAGGCAATGCCGATGGATGGAAACATTGAAAGACTTTAAGTTCGATGTTTCTTACCATCCGGGGAAGGTGAACCTTGTGGCAGATGCGTTGAGTCCCAAGAAGACTATAGAGTTTGCGGCTCCGCTAATGATAGCAGAACGGGACATGTTGGAGTTTGTGCAAGACTTTGAACAGAAACTTAAGGTGAAAGACCTGAATGAGGTTATCGCACACATTCGTGTATAACCCCTCATTGACGAGAGGATGTTGCAGCTCAGGCAGATGATGAGCTTTTGGCGAAGATGAGAAAGCGGGTTGGTACAGATGAAAACTCCGAGTGGAGTGTGAGTTCAGATGGGGGCCTACGATTTCGTGGGCGGTTATGTGTCCCAGGTATTCCTGACTTGAGACGGGAGGTTCTCGAGTTAGCCCATAGTTTTAAGCTTGCGATGCATCCTGGTAGCACGGAGATATATCAAGATATGAGAAAATCTTATTGGTAGGACAACATGAAGGTTCACGTTGCTGAGTTTGTATCTCGTTGTCTCACATGCCAGCAGGTTAAGGCAGAGCATCGCCGACCTCCTAGGTTACTTCAGCCCATGCTCATAGTAGAATGGAAGTGGGACTTCATCTCTATGGATTTTATTTCAGGGTTGCCGAGAACGAGGAAGGGACATGACTCTATTTGGGTGATCATCGACCGATTGACGAAGTCGGCTCATTTCTTACCAATCAGAGTCACAAACTCTACAGACGAGTTGGCTAGATTGTACATCAGGGAGATTGTACGTCTGCATGAAGTTCCCTTGGAGATTGTGTCTGACAGAGATACGCGTTTCAAATCTATCTTCTGGACTCGTATCCAAGAAGCGATGGGTGTGAAATTGAAGTTTAGCACCGCGTTTCATCCACAGACAGATGGGCAGACGGAACGTGTGAATCAGATTCTGGAAGACATGTTGCGAGCTTATGTTTTGGATTTCAAGGACAGTTGGGATGATTGTCTCTCTTATATAGAGTTCGCGTATAATAATAGTTTCCAGGCGAGTAACGACATGGCTCCCTACGAGGCATTGTATGGTCGCCCATGCAGAGCACCGCATTGCTGGGCAGAAGTTAGCGAACGTAGTTTGATTGGCCCGGAATTGGTGCAGGCGACTTCAGAAAAAGTTGACATTATTCGACATCGACTTCTGACAGCCCAGAGCAGGCAGAAGAGTTACACTGATACGAGGCGGCGACCGCTTGAGTTTGTGGTTGGAGACCATGTATTTCTTAAGGTTTTTCCTATGAAGGGAGTTCTGTGGTTCGGTAAGAAGGGAAAGCTCATGCCGAGATTTATTGGTCCATTTCAAATTCTAGATCGAGTGGGAGCGGTAGCATACCGCCTTGCTTTGCCCTCACCTCTTACGGGCGTGCATAACGTATTTCATGTTTCTATGCTGAAGAAGTACGTTCCTGATCCTTCGCATATTATCAGTTGGGAGCAGGTGCAGTTGAGCGAGGATGCCACATATGTACTGCTACCGACACGTATTCTAGATAGGAAGGAGCAGGTATTGCGTAGCAAGGTCATCCCTCTTGTGAAAGTTCTATGGACGCATCATAGTGAGGAAGAGGCTACTTGGGAAACTGAAGCTGAGGTCAGAAAGAGCTACCCTTAGATCCTTGAGGAATATGAGAAGATATGAATTTCGAGGATGAAATTTTCTTTAAGGGGGGTAGGTGGTAATGACCCGGAAAATTTTGTGCCAAGACCCGAGTACTACCTCTATTTTTCTTAGAAGTTATTTGTGGGTTAATTAGTGCTAAACTCGATTGCTTGTGAAATTAGCATCAATCACTTTAAATTTGATCTGCATGATCCAAAACTTGTAGAATCGTTAGCACTATGTTACTCTGAAATCTGGGATTCATTGCTAAATCCAGTTGCTCTTGGAAATTTTTAGAAACTTTGGATCAGACCTGGACCGCGCGTCAAAAGTCCGATAGCGATGATCTTAGACAGTTATGGTCACTATGTTGGACTTGGCCATCACCTCAAAAATCAAGTCCAGATGATGTCCGGGGTTGATTTGATTGAGTCCGGAGTGAAGAGTGTGAGAACGGTGAGAAATTAAATGTGACTTTATGAAATCTGAGTTGTGTCGGTTGTGCGACAATTTTAAGCAATCTGACCATTAGATTATGACCCAATTTCACCCTCGGATTAGGGTGGATGGCCCAGGCATGTCATTATGCTTGTGGACCTGATCGAGTTTCGGTAACCGTTGAATTGAGTGTGGTCCGCCACAGCTGATCTGTAAAGCCGATCGGTACGAAAACTCAGCCTGACCTAAATCCGTGGTCAGTGAGCTTAAGTCCGACCGCACGCGGTAAAAGGACCACCGAAAGTGTTCCGTTGGATCGAGAGAGGCTTGATTTGGTTATAACCTAAGTATACCTTGGCCCTGGGGTTATTTTCATCCATGTTAGGCCTATATATAGACCTTAAAACCCTCACTCTCTTTTCCATACGAATTTCCTAACCCTAGCTAAGAAAGAGAGGGGAAAAGAGAGAGAAAGTGAGAGAGAAGTTGGTGAATCGTTGGAGATTCTTTCCTGTTACTCTACATCCTTAAACCATCACTTTTGAATCGTTCTTCCAGTGATTCTAAGTTTATCCTTGGGTAAGTTAATCTAACCCTAATCTGTTTTAGAGCTTAGAATAGTTTATGTGTTGTTGTATCTCATTTCTATTCTTGCCTTGGGTTATCTAGTCGTCGTTGACGAAGACATATCGTCTGAATCAGTTCGGTGCGCTATTTCTGGTTTAAGGTGTGGACTATATTCTTATAGGTTATAGTTTTCAAGGCTTTCAATGTCAGATAATGGCTTATTCTTATTATGAATGCAATTTCACATGCCAAATGCTATGTTTATTTTGCGTTCCTGATATGTATGTGTTATATTGAGATTTGTGTATTCTATGTATATGTAGAAAGTACCGTATACGTATAAAATATGAACATGTACTTGCCATGGTTATTTGTCGTGTACTTGTGCTAATTGTATGTGTGACTATTCCTTGGCAAAAGGAATTGTCTAAATGCGTGTACTTCACCATGCGTCATGTATGTTGAACTATGTAGTCTAAGTGTTTGTAGAAATGTCTGAATGGACTAAAGTGTAATGTATTATCCTAATTGCGGGCGTTAAGGAACGATTCTCAACTCTCCTATTGGTGTGTATGTTCTCCTACATGCAAGTCACATTCCTCGTTGTTTAACTTCAAGTATTACTTATGTTTAAATCCATGTTAAGTTGATATTCTTCAAATGCTCACATACTACATGGTTTGAATTGTTGTTCCATTACTATTCTAAATTGTTGATATGAATATCTGTTGTAGTGGAATATGTTTGGGACTATGGAATAGTTCAGGAAATCGGTAATCGGCCTTGAGTTTGTGGCTGAGGTTGCTTTCGCCACGAAGGACGTGATTTGATGAACCCGAGTCGTATTAGAGTTGTTGGCAGTGGTTTGGCCATGCGGAATGTTTGCGCACTCTATGTCGTTCAACCCAACGTGCGCTCGTGCTAGTCGAGTTCGTCAAGTAACCCGATTGTCCGATGTATGTTCACCATGTATGGACGCTACTGTATGAATCTAGGGTACCAAACTTACCGATGAAATCCTGTTAACCATGGTACCTTGATCCGCTAAGACTCATGAGCCAGACATGGTGGTATGGGACACCGTGGTCGAGCTGTCGGCCTACGCTGGGGTGACGAGCCTCCCCGTAGTGACCAGTGAGCAACCAAACTCGTGAGCCGATTATGGTGGTATGGGACACTATATTCGTGCTGTCGGCCCACATTGATTAGTGACGAGCCCTTTGTAGTGACCTCGAGCATACCTGGATACCGCATTGAGGCAACGAGCCTTATAGTAGTAACGAAGGTATGATAGGCATGCATTGATTGGTGACGAGCCCTTTGCAGCGACCTAAAACCATATGATCGTATGAGATTGCCTAGGACTGACGACCCTAGAATGGATCACTGTGTGAAAATTGATATGAGGAAGGTACCTTAGCTTCCCAATCCTGTTGTATGAAAAGGACTAATAACAACTTGGAAATCATGTTCATGCACCGCATTGCATGTGCTTGGAAGAGTTGGAGCACTTGAGGATGGTTGTCATGCATAACGTAAGATAAAGACGCTGAGGGCGTAGAGGTGAGGGCATGCATCATTCTACATACATCCTTGCACTAACAAGAGAAATTAGAACATGTTTGATTGTTCTGCTTTATCATTACTGCTTGATTGAATTGATAACATGTTAACTTTTGCGTTATTGTTCCACTGAGTTGATCACTCACTCCCACGTTCTGGGACGGTGTTTAAACACCAACCAGACTCTATCTTAAATACAGATATTGATGCGACCCCTAAGGCAGAGCAGGAGTTCGAGGATGATGAGGCCGCATTTTCTTTTATGCAGTTCTCAGGCGGGTTCATGTGAGCCATGTCCTGATGCGTGGGAATTCTGGATTTTCTTTTAGGAATAGATGATGTCATTTGATGCTTGTATTTTGATAGTAACACTTATAGTATGACCTGGTATGTATACATAGTTCAGGGACTTACACATATACACATGTTTCTTTAAGTCTTCCGCTTGCGCTCCTTCACTTATCCCTGAATTATGCTTGCAGTTTGGCTTAATCTATTCCATGTTTTATGTACTCTTACAGACAACATACATCTATCATTAAATATGTTGCATAAGTGATGTTTTGAAACTCGGGAGCTGAGTTATGCTCGACCCCCGAATTTCAGGGCGTGACACCCATTCCTTGCTATATCAAATGCAATCATTAATTATAGGAATGGAGTCATGAATTTATCTTTCAGAAATATGACATTGGAGCTCAATATTTTTTCAATATGAGCAAACAGGCAGAGCGCTCCTGACTCTATACTCTGACCCTCTTGAGACATGTTTGGCCCACTCCCCTAATTTGAATGATGACATGATTAAGGAGATGGATGTCATGCTTGAAACTGTGCCGGTACATGAAGTTAACCGGTGGAGGCCACAATTTGAAGATTTGCCCCAAACTGATGTAATGCCTCTACCGTCTAGCTTCAAGACACTAAAGCTTGACTTAAAATCTTTGCCCGCTGATCTTGAACAAGTTTACTTAGGTTAAGATGAGACATACCTGGTGATGACTTTATCCCACCTTGAGAAAAAAAAGAGAGTATGCTCATTTCCACTCTCGAAAAAGATAAGGGAATTATTGGGCATATCATCAAAGATCTCGATATGGTGAATGAACTCCTTTCAACGGAATGCTTCAAAGATTGCTTAGTATACTTTGTAAATTTAAATGGTCCCATGATAAAAGAAATAATGGATGTCTTGTAAAACAATACCTCAGTGGTTGTTACTGACCGAGAGAACCCTTATTTGAAGCCCCTGCTTCCACAGATCTTAAATGCTTACCATTAAGAGAAGAGGAGCTGAAAGTTGAACCGAAGCCTGAAACTTCAGAATATGTTAAGACTACATCACCTACTAAGAATTTCTTTGAATTTTATCCACTTGTAGTCTCTGATTCAACATGTTGTGCTAACTCTGAAGCTTTCGCTGTCTCAGGTGAATCATATGTACTTTAGACACCTCAGGAGATTAAAAGAAAACTTTATGCTGAGGTCAATAAATTTCTTTGAAAAATCATGCTCTAAAGCATCCAAGACTATTGTAAAAAAGGCTTTTGGATGATCTTGTTACGAAACCTACTGAGAAATTTATCAAGATATTGGCCAAAGGAGGAACCTTGTGGCATGACTGAGTAGCTTTCCCCTCTAGAGGATTATATGAAGGTATGAATTTCGAGGACGAAATTTTCTTTAAGGGGGGTAGATTGTAACGACCTTGGAATTTTTGTGCTAATCTTTCCTTAAGTAGTTGTTTTTGGGGTAATTAGCGCTTTACTTGATTGCTTGTGAAATTCGCATCAATCACTTTAAATTGTATCTGCATGGCTCTAAACGTGTAGATTAGTGAGCGCTACGTTACTCTGAAATCTGGGATCCATCGCTAAATCCAGTTGTTCTGGGGAATTTTTGGAAGATCTGGATCGGACCTAGACCGCGCGTCGAAAGTCCGATGGCGATGATCTTAGGTTGTTGCGGTCACTGAGTTGGGCTTGGTCTTCACCTCGAAAATCAAGTCGATCTGATGTTCTGGGTCGATTTGGTTGAGTTCGGAGTGAAGAGTGTGAGAACGGTTGGAATTTAATAAGCTTTTTATGAAATGAGTCGTGTCCTTGCGCGAATTTTAAGCATTGCATTCCCCAATTTCACCCTCGATCGGGATGGTTGGCCGGGCATATCCTAGTGCTTGTGGACTTGATCGATTCTGTGGCCGTTGAATTGAGTGTGGTCGCCACGGCTGAATGAAAACTCTTCCTGACCTAGATCCATGGTCGGTGAGCTTAAGTCCGACCTTTCGTGGTTATAGGCCCACCGAAGTGCTTCGTTGGATCGAGAAAGGCGTACTTTGGTTATAACCTAAGTATACCTTGACCAGGGGTTATTTCCATCATTTTAAGGCCTATATATAGTCCTTAAACCTAGCTCTCATTTTCATACGAATTTTCTCTACCCCTAGCTTGGACAGAGAGTGGAAAAGAGAGAGGAAGTGAGAGAAATTAGTTGGTGCATCACCTTGATTCTTCCTTGTTCTTCTTCACCTTTGAATCTTCACTTTGAATCGTTCCTCTGACGATTCTGAGTTCTTTTGGGGTAAGTTAACCTAACCCTAACCCGTGTTAGAGCTTAGATTAGACTTGGTGTTGTTGTATCTCATTTCTATCCTTATTTTAGGGTATTCGTTGACGAAGACAACTCGTCTAAATCAGTTCGGCGGTTCTTTTTTTGCTTAAGGTGCGGACTTTAAGTGTATAGGTTATGGTTTTCAAGGCTTTCAATCCCCGTTAGTGATTTATTCTTGTTATGGATGAGATTTCACATGTCAAATGTTATGTTTACATTGCTTTCCTTATGCATGTTCTATATTGAGATTTGTGTATTTAAGTGTATTTATAAAGTACCGTATCGTATAAAATATGCCCTATGTTTGCCATGATTTTTGGTCATGTATGTATCTAGATGCATGTATGACAACTCCTTGGGAAAAGGAATTGTCTAAGTGCAGTATTTCAACATACGTCATGTATGTTGTTCCTGATCTAAGTGTTTGTAGAAATGCATGAATGATCTACGTGTAAATTACACTAAATGCGGGCGTTGAGAAGTGATTCTCAATACTTCTATGGATGCGCATGATTTCCCTTATGCATTTACATTCCAAGTTATTTAAATTCAAGCATTCCTATGCTTACATTTATGTTAAGTTGATATTCTTGGATGTGTATGCACCATGATTTGAGTGGTTGTTCCATTTTGTTTTACATTCCATATGAATATTGTAGTGTAGGATGTTTGGGACTATGCCTTAGTCCGGGAAATCGGTAATTGACCCTTGGTCGTGGTTGAGATTGCTTTCGCCACGTGAGACGCATTGAACCCGAGCCGTATTAGAGTTGGCGGCGGTGGTTTGGCCACGCGGAGTGTTTGCGCACTCTATGTCGTTCAATTCAACGTGGCTCGTGCTAGTCGAGTTCGTCAACTAACCCGATTGTCCATGTATGTTAACCATGTATGGGCGCTGCTTGAATCTAGGGTCCGAACTTACCGTGAAATCCTAATAACCATGGTACCGATCCGCTAAGACTCATGGCCGGACATGGTGGTATGGGACACCGTGGTCGGGCTACGCCGGGTGACGAGCCTCCCGTAGTGACCAGTGAGCCACTAAACTCGTGAGCCGATTATGGTGGTATGGGACACTATATTCGTGCTGTTGGCCTAAATTGATTGGTGACGAGCCCTTTGTAGGGACCTCGAGCATCCCTGGAAACCGCACGGAGGTGCCGAGCCGATCAGTGGTCGTAAGGGCATGAAAGGCGTGCAGAGATAGGTGACGAGCCCTTTGCTACGACCTCAACTATATGATCGTATGAGATGTCTAGGATTGACGACCCTAGTATGGATCCCTGTTTGGATGGTGATATGAGGAAGGTAGCTTCCCAATCCTGTTGTGTGAAATGGACTAATAACAACTTGGTAATCATATCCATGCCCGCATTTGCATGTGCTTTGTAGATGTGGCGCACTTTGAGGCGATGTCATGCGTAACGTAAGATGAAGGCCGAGGGTGTACGTGTGAGGGCACGCATCATATTGCATTCATACCGGCATTAATAAGAGTACTTAGGAATTTAATTTCCTTTATCATTCGTTTGATTGAGCTGATACATGTTAACGGCCTTATTGTTCCACCAGTTGATCACTCACTCCCACGTTTGGGGCAGTGTTAAACCCCAGACTCTGTCTTAGGCCCCGATGTTGCAGATGTGGATGCGCGTCTGAGGCAGAGCGGGAGCCGGATGATGACGAGGCTGTTTTCAGACGGGTTCAGCGAGCCTCGGTGTTGCGCGGGATCTATGGGATGACTATTTTGGGACCGAAATGATGTAACTTGTACTTATAATTTTGATAAATAACACTTTTACACGATCGGGTTGTATAGTAATTCAGGGACTTACACTTGTACACATATTTTACTATAAGTCTTGCTTGCTTTATTCACTTACCCGAATCATATCTGGTTTTGGCTTAATCTATCCCATGTTTATGTGCTAATACTCAACATACATCATTCATTAATTATGTTGCATAAGTGATGTTTTGGAACTCGGGAGGGAGTTATGCTCGACCCCGAATTAGGGCGTTACAAGTTTGTATCAAAGCATGATCGGATTAAACCGGACTGGGTTATGGTCACACACCGCACGTTGTCGCCACTATAGTGTAATTGGGTGCGGGTCTATCATCGCTTTGTGTTTGTGCTCCGTAGTTTCTATCGGCGAAAGTTTCTTGAAAACCTTTGAGTCTGTACTCCTACCTGATCACACACAGCGACCCGAAATCTTTTCTAGACCCTCTATTAATGAGTGTAGATGGTCTATCTTCCCATTATTCATTTTTAAACCTTCCAGAAATCGCCGGTTGAACCAGATTTCTGTCAGAATGACCCGATAGGCTTCAAACTACATAAGGGGCCAATCGGGGCATTTTCTGTGGGACCCAGGGGGGGAACCACATCATTTGGACCAAGGAGGACTAGGAGGACCTCGCCAAATCGGCGAGGCATCGCCGATATGTCCAGAGACCGGCGATGCCATCGCCGGTCGGCGGGCCGGGCCGACGCGGGCCGATCGTCCCTAGGCTCAATGTGGCCCACCCCTCCACGGTTTTCATTTTAAAACCCTTCCTTTCATCTATTTCCTTCACAACACCCACCTCCAAGCTTTCCTTTTCTTCCAAAACCTCTCCAAACCCTCTCAAATCTCTCCCAAATCTTCATCTTCCTTCCATTTTCGTGCAAACCCATCACCCCATCCTCAAATCTTCTATTCCATTGCTGATTTCTCCATCTTTCCCTCTCATTTGAGCCCTTTCATTCCCTTTTTGGCTCATAGTTGTGTGGAAGCTTCACCATCTTCCTATTTCTCTCTTTCTCTCATTTCTCATGGCCCTCTTTGAGATTGTGACGGCCATCTTTTCCATTTCTTCCCTTCTTTCCTTGATGGGGAAGAAGAGAGCGCCGTGGATGAAGGGGCCGAGCCGCCCAACCCGTGCACGGAGGCCGAGAGGTGGCGCGCACGTCCGCCACGCGCGAGTTCCAGAAGAAGCGGGACCTCGATCCTCGAGCTCCGGGAGGACCTTGTTGGCGGAATTGTCGAATGAGTTTATGAGGGGCGTAGAGTCCTTTTGAGGCTCATGTTGATCCCCGGCTCTTTGGTGAGTTCTTCTTGTTGGAGATTAAAGGGGCTGGTTGGGGTCCCTTGTTCGAAGGCGAGTATCGCGCGAATGCTAGCCTTCTATGCCAACATTTTGGAGCCTTTGCTGGAGCCTAGTTCAAGATTTCCTGTGGTAGCGGTCGAGTTGGAATTGTCAATGTTGCTTTGATATCCCGACTCTTGAAGGTGCCACTTGGGGAAGTGCATGCCCGCGAGAAGAATGTGGACAGTGTGCGCGAGAGGGATCGTCGCACCCGATCCTTGTGTGGTTGAGTGGCAGCCGAATAGGAGTCTTCTGGCTTCTTTCATGACGGACGACTTCCGTTTGCTTCACCACATCTTTACGTTCAATGTGTATCCCGGGTGGAGCAACCGCAGCGAGTGTACGCGCCTGATGGTAGATTTTCTATATCAGGTGGGGCGGGAAGTTGTGTGTGCCGACGTACGTCCTGCGTCAGATTATTCTCATCGCTTGTTCGAGTAGACGGACCGAGTCTCTTCCCTTTGGCCGCCTCATTTGCAAGATCGCACATGAGTTTGGCTATAGGCTTGGAACAGAGGTTCCTGTTCGCCATATCAACTTGAGGACCCTTAAGGCGATGGAGGTTGGTTCGTCGGCTTGCCTCGAGGGTGAGGCCGGTCGAGAGTGGTGATGATGAGAGTTATCTGAAGGTGGTGCGGAGTCCGAGGAAGAAACAGCAAGACGAGGAAGAGATTGAGGCACGGGATTCGAGTGATCGCTCTCCTCCTGTGGTGCCGAGCCGGTTGCCAGAGATGCCCGTCTTAAACGGCTTGAAGAAGGGCAAGGTGCGCCAAGAGATGGTTGATCTTCGAGGCTTGGTTAAGCACAAGTTCAAGAAGATGTCCCGGACTTTAAGTCTATTCTGTGTTGCTTGCAGGATAAGGGTGCTCCGCCTCCGTCTCCTGACGAGCATCGTCGTGGCCGTCTTTGCTTTGTTTGGTGTTTCTTTCGGTGTGTCGTTGTTGGCTTGTAGTTGGTGTTGTTGTAGTGTTGTAGGGTTAGTGGTTGTAGTAGTTGTGGTTGTTTGAAGTGTTAGATGTTGTTGTTTTCATGCTTTCCTAGTCGTGATTCATGTATTCTGCACTACTTGTATTGCGACAATTTTGGTTAATGGAATGCATGTGGTTTGTTTTTGGAGTTGTGCTGTTGTGTTGTTGTTGTGTGGATGGATTATGTGACTTAGAATCCGAGGTTGCATCCTTTGATTTAATGTAGGGATGCCTCTTAAGGGTTCGAAGACTCGGCCCTCTCTCTGATTGAGTCACTTGCTGGGGGTTCCTCCCTTGAGCGATAGCCGATCGATCCACGGGGGTCCATCTCGTCTTTGGTGTTGGGTCGACACATGGCTCCTCGCACACCCTCGGTTCGGCGAGCCATGCACCTTCTTCCTTCACTGTTGATAGGTTTGGCAGATGATGTTGTTGATGCGGCAGCAGCAGATCAGCAGCCGGAGTTCCTCTCCTCCATGGCGCACTTTAGCTTCTAGGGGAGACTCCAACTGTTTCACCTATGCCTCCATCGGGGAGCGCCAGTGAGCGACACTTCTGAGCGATTCAGCGCTTGCGACCTCCTACTTTGCGGGTTCTCATAGGCGAGGAGGCCGAGTATTGGATTGACCGCATCTCTAAGATCTTGAGGCCGCTTCATTGAGGTCGAGCAGGTTAGCTTGCCACCTTCATGTTTGAGAAGGAGGCCTTTTTGTGGTGAGCGCACTGTCGAGGAGGACTTCGTGTGGTCGTGGCGGGCGTTTGAGGGCGCTTCCACGAGAAGTATTTCCTGATCACTTACCAACGCCTCCGCCTGGGAGGGTTGTCGGTTACGGAGTATGAGAACTTTATTGAGTTGGGGCGGTATGTTCCTTTGATCTGGGCGATTCAGCGGATGAGGATGCGGCGTTTTTCAGGGGTGCGACCGAGATCCGATCAAGATTTCTTTGTGCTAGCATTTCTTCATATGCGGGCTAGTGAGCATGTCCTTGCGAGCAGAGCGGGGGATAGGGCGTCCCGCATGCGAGCACCGATGCCTCCTAGGCCGAGACCGATTTCCCGGGTGCACCTTTCCTTGGCAAGAGGCCCGAGTTGATTCTCCTCCTAGGCGTTCGGCGCCGCCCGCTCAGGCTGATCTGAGATGTTCTTATTGTGGGAAGGTTGGGCACTTGGACCGTTTTTGTTTCTATGGGCCAGTGGTTTTACTCCACCGGAGAGGGTTAGCCGTCCGATGCCTCGGTTATTTCTCCTCCTCCTCTTCGATCGGCGCCAGCTCATCCATCCTTCAGAGTCTGGTTTCAGGCCACCTCGGCGGCCCATGGTTCCTCCGCAGAATCGTTAGCAGCAGCTCGTGTTCATGCGCTTTTAGCTGAATATGTCTGACTTGGTGCCGAGGTCCTTTGAGGTGACAGCGCATATTGAAGGTATTCCCATTTGTGTTAGTGGATACAGGGTCCACTCTTCTCTTATTTCTTATGCGGCAGTTAGGCGTTTGGGTTTGAGATCTATTCCTATGCATGGAGTGACGCTTACTACCGCTACGGGGATGTCCTCTGCTTTGGGCAAGCGTTGTATGGATTGTTTGGTCGATCCGGGAAGTGGATCGATCCGTGTTGATTTGCTAGTCGCACCGCTTTATCACTACGATGTTATTATGGGTATGGATTGGCTCACGAGGATGCGGGAGATTGATTGTGAAGCGAGATCGGTGACGATCCATGGACCCGAGGCGAGATTGTTACTTTCCCGGTCAGTTACCCTATTCGTATTGATTTTTATTCTTCTCTGTTGGAGAGTTCCGCCGAGAGTTAGTGCGCCGGTAGTTCGGGAGTTTGAAGATGTGTTTGAGTCGATTCTGGATTACCTCCTCGGCGTGAGATTGATTTTGCTATCGATCTTATGCACAGTGCGGCGCCCATTTCTTTACCCACCTATAGGCCTTCGAGTGAAATGGAGGAGTTGAGGAAGCGGATAGTTTGCTTGAATTGGGTTTTATTCGGCCCAGTGTTCTCCTTGGGGAGCACTGTTTTGTTTGTGAAGAAGAAGGATGGTTCCTTGCGATTGTGTATTGATTATCGCAGGTTGAATTTGTAACTGAAGAATAAGTACCCTTGCCAGGATTGATGATCTGTTTGATCGATTGAAGGGGCACGGTACTTTTCAAGGTTGATCTGGATCGAGGTATCATCGATTCGCGCCAAGGATGGGGCGTGCGGAAGACCGCCAGGACCGCCGGTCATTATGAGTTCCTTGTGATGTCGTTGTCTTAACGCACCGGCCGTGTTCATGGATCCGATGAACAGGGTATTTCGGCCGTTTCTGTTTCGATTCGTCATTGTATTTATTGATGACATCTTGATTTATTCGGCGGGACGAGCACGAGGAGCACTTAAGAGCGGTTTTGGGTACTCTTAGGGAGCATCGGCTTTTCGCACATTCAAGAAGTGTTAATTTTGGAAAGAGGAAGTCAAGTTCTGGGACATGTGGTGTCCAAGGAAGGTATAGCCGTCGACCTTGCCAAGGTAGGTGCAGTGCAGGACCTGGTTCGGTTATCGAGGTGAGGAGTTTTCTTGGCCTTGCAGGATATTATCGGCGCTTTATTCAGGACTTCTCGAAGATTGCCGGACCGTTGTCGCTGACACGGAAGGATTTGAAGTTTGCTTGGAGTGAGCGGGCGGAGTTTTTTAGGAAGTGAAGGACAAGTTGACGTCCGCCCCGTGCTAGTATTGCCGAGCAAGGGGTTAAGTATATTATATATCCTGACGCCTCTCGTGGGTTGTGTCCTTATGCGGAAGGACGGGGTGATTGCTTATGCTTCGCGCGTTAAGGAAACACGAAGAGAATTACCCTACGCACGAACTGGAATTGGCATGCCATCTTCGCATTAAAGCTTTGGAGACATTACCTCTATGGTGAGGAGTTCGAGCTCTTTGCGACCACAAGAGCCTTAAGTATATTTTCACGCAGCGTGATTTGAATATGAGGCAGCGCAGATGGATGGAAACATTGAAGGACTTCAAGTTCGATGTTTCTTACCATCCTGGTAAGGCGAACCTTGTGTCTGATGCGTTGAGTCGCAAGAAGGCTTTGGAGTTTGCGGCCCCGACAGAGTGGGAGATGTTGGAGTTCGTGCGCGATTTTGAGCAGAAGTCGGTGGTTGGGCCGTATGAGGTTATCGCACACATTGGTGTACAACCCCTCATTGGATCATTGTAGCTCAGGCGGATGATGAGCTTTTGGTGAAGATGAGGCCGCGGGTTGGTACAGATGAGCGACTGGAGTGTTAGTTCCGATGGGGGCCTACGTTTTCGTGGCCGGTTATGTGTTCGTGACCCTGACTTGAGGCGTGAGGTTCTCGAGTTAGCCCATAGTTCTAAGCTTGCGATGCATCCGGTAGCACGAAGATGTATCGGGATATGAAGAGGTCTTATTGGTGGGACAATAT
The DNA here is from genome assembly GCF_029962835.1 of Magnolia sinica. NCBI lineage: Eukaryota > Viridiplantae > Streptophyta > Magnoliopsida > Magnoliales > Magnoliaceae > Magnolia > Magnolia sinica. Next base: position 48,420,455 of record NC_080573.1, on the reverse strand, counting down.
GAAGGTCCAGATTGCTGAATTTGTTTCTCGTTGTCTCACGTGCCAGCGGGTCAAGCAGAGCATCGCCGACCTCTGGGCTGTTGCAGCCCATGCCCATAGCTGAATGGAAGTGGGATTTCATCTCTATGGATTTTATTTATGGGTTGCCGAGGACGAGAAAGGAATTTGACTCTATTTGGGTGATCGTCGATCGATTAACGAAGTCGGCGCATTTCTTACCGATCGAGTCACTTACTCTGAGACGAGTTGGCTAGGTTGTATATCGAGGAGATAGTACGTCTGCATGAGTTCCCCTGGAGATTGTGTCGATAGAGACACGCGTTTTACATCTATCTTCGGACTCGTATCCAGGAAGCGATGGGTGTGGAGTTTTCCACACCGCGTTTCATCCGCAAAGAGATGGGGAGACGGAGCGCGTGAATCAAGTCCTGGAGGATATGTTGCGAGCTTGTGTTTTGGATTTCAAAGACGGTTGGGATGATTGTCTTCAGTATGCCGAGTTCGCGTATAATAATAGTTTCAGTGAGTATCGGCATGGCTCCCTTCGAGGCGTTGTATGGTCGCCGTGCGAGCACCACATTGTTGGGCGAAATTGGTGAGCGTAGTTTGCTTGGCCCGAAGTTGGTGCAGGTGACTTGAGAGAAGGTTGACATCATTCGACGTCGACTTATGATAGCCCAGGGCAGAAGAGTTATGCGGATACGAGGCGTCGACCGCTTGAGTTGTAGTGGGAGATCATGTTTTTCTCAAGGTCTCTCCTATGAAGGGAGTTTGCGGTTCGGTAAGAAGGAAACTGACGCGAGATTTATTGGTCCATTTCAAGTTACGGATCGAGTGGGAGCGGTAGCTACCGCCTTGCTTTGCCCACACCTCTTGCGGGCGTGCATAACGTATTTCACGTTTCTATGCTGAAGAAGTACGTTCCTGATCCTTCGCATATTATCAGTTGGGAGCAAGTGCAGTTAAGTGAGGATGCCACTTATGTACTGCGACCGACGCGTATTCTGGATAGGAAGGAGCAGGTACTGCGTAGCAAGGTTATCCCTCTCGTGAAGGTGTTATGGTCGCATCATGGCGTAGAAGAGGCTACTTGGGAATCTGAAGGAAGACCTACCCTCCGATCCTCGAGGATTATATGAAGGTATGAATTTCGAGGACGAAATTTTCTTTAAGGGGGGTAGATTGTAACGACCTTGGAATTTTTGTGCTAATCTTTCCTTAAGTAGTTGTTTTGGGGTAATTAGCGCTTTACTTGATTGCTTGTGAAATTCGCATCAATCACTTTAAATTGTATCTGCATGGCTCTAAACGTGTAGATTAGTGAGCGCTACGTTACTCGGAAATCCGGGATCCATCGCTAAATCCAGTTGTTCGGGAATTTTTGGAAGATCCGGATCGGACTGGACCGCGCGTCGAAAGTCCGATGGCGATGATCTTAGTCATTGCGGTCACCGAGTTGGGCTTGGTCTTCACCTCGAAAATCAAGTCGATCGGATGTTCTAGGTCGATTTGGTTGAGTTCGAAGTGGAGTGTGTGAACGGTTGGAATTTAATAAGCTTTTTATGAAATATGAGTCGTGTCGCTGGCGACGATTTTAAGCATTCGACCGTTGGATTCGACCCAATTTCACCCTCGATCGGGATGGTTGGCCCAGGCATATCCTAGTGCTTGTGGACTTGATCGATTCTGTGGCCGTTGAATTGAGTGTGGTCGCCACGGCGATCTAAGAGCCGGTCGATGCAACTTCGGCGACCTAGATCCATGGTCGGTGAGCTTAAGTCCAGGCCTTTCGTGGTTATAGGCCCACCGAAGTGCTTCGTTGGATCGAGAAAGGCGTACTTTGGTTATAACCTAAGTATACCTTGACCATTGGGGTTATTTCCATCATTTTAAGGCCTATATATAGTCCTTAAACCTAGCTCTCATTTCCATACGAATTTTCTCTAACCCTAGCTTGGAAAGAGAGTGGAAAAGAGAGAGGAAGTGAGAGAGAGGGGTTGGTGAAGCATCTTGATTCTTCCGTGTTCTGCTTCACCTTTGAACCTTCACTTTGAATCGTTCCTTTGGCGATTTTGAGTTCTTTTTGGGGTAAGTTAACCTAACCCTAACTGTGTTAGAGCTTAGATTAGACTTGGTGTTGTTGTATCTCATTTCTATCCTTATTTTAGGGTATTCTTGCGCCGTTGACGAAGACAACTCGTCTAAATCGAGTTCGGCGGTTCTTTCTTTGCTTAAGGAGCGGACGTTAAGTGTATAGGTTATAGTTTTCAAGGCTTTCAATCCCAGTTAGTGATTTATTCTTGTTATGGATGAGATTTCACATGCCAAATGTTGTGTTTACATTGTTTTCCTGATATGCATGTGCTATATTGAGATTTGTGTATTCTATATGTATTTATAAAGTACCGTATACGTATAAATTATGCACTTATGTTTGCCATGATTATTTGTCATGTATGTATGCTAGATGCATGTATGACAACCCCTTGGAAAAAGGAATTGTCTAAGTGCATGTATTTCAACATGCGTCATGTATGTTGTTCCATGTATGCTAAGTGTTTGTAGAAATGCATGAATGATCTAAGTGTAACTTATTACACTTATTGTGGGCGTTGAGAAGTGATTCTCAATACTCTTATTGATGCACATGATTTCCTTTATGCAGTTACATTCCAAGTTATTTAAATTCAAGCATTACCTATGCTTACATTTATGTTAAGTTGATATTCTCCAGATGCGTATGCACCATGATTTGAGTGGTTGTTCCATTCCTGTTTTACATTCCATATGAATATCTGTCGTAGTGTAGGATGTTTGGGACTATGCCTTAGTCCAAGAAATCGGTAATTGACCCTATGGTCGTGGTTGAGATTGCTTTCGCCACGTGAGACGCATTAGACGAACCCGAGTCGTATTAGAGTTGGCGGCGGTGGTTTGGCCACGCGAGTGTTTGCGCACTCTATGTCGTTCAATTCAACGTTGCGCCGTGCTAGTCGAGTTCGTCAATAACCCGATTGTCCGTGTATGTTAACCATGTATGGGCGCTACTGCTTGAATCTAGGGTACCGAACTTACCCGTGAAATCCTAATAACCATGGTACCGATCCGCTAAGACTCATGAGCCGGACATGGTGGTATGGGACACCGTGGTCGAGGTCGGCCTACGCGGGGTGACGAGCCTCCCGTAGTGACCGTGAGCAACTAAACTCGTGAGCCGATTATGGTGGTATGGGACACTATATTCGTCTTTGTCGGCCTACATTGATTGGTGGAGCCCTTTGTAGTGACCTCGAGCATACCGGATACCGCAAGGAGGTGACGAGCCGATCCGTGGTAGTAAGGGCATGAAAGGCGTGCATTGATTGGTGACGAGCCCTTTGCTACGACCTCAATATATGATCGTATGAGATGTCTAGGATTGACGACCCTAGTATGGATCATTGTTTGGATGGTGATATGAGGAAGGTTCCCAATCCTGGTGTATGAATTGGACTAATAACAACTTGGTAATCATATCCATGCACCGCATTTGCATGTGCTTTGTAGATGTGGCGCACTTTGAGGCGATGTCATGCGTAACGTAAGATGAAGAGCCGAGGGTGTACGTGTGAGGGCACGCATCATATTGCATTCATACCGAATAATAAGAGTACTTAGGATTTATTTAATTGTCTTGCTTTATATGGAGGTGATTGACGATATCATGTTAACTTTTGCGGTATTATTCCACGAGTTGATCACTCACTCCCACGTTCGGGGCGGTGTTACACACCCACCGGACTCTAGGCCCCGATGTTGCAGATGTGGATGCGACATCTGAGGCAGAGCACTGGATGACGACGAGGTGCCTTCTCCTATATGCGGTTTGACGGGTTCTAGCGAGCCTCGTGCTTGCGGGATCTATGGGATGACTATTTTGGGAACTGAAATGATGTAACTTGTACTTATAATTTTGATAAATAACACTTTTACACGATCTGGTTGTATATGTAATTCAGGGACTTACACTTGTACACATATTTTACTATAAGTCTTCCGCTTGCTTTATTCACTTACCCCTGAATCATATCTGCGTTTTGGCTTAATCTATCCCATGTTTATGTGCTAATACAGTCAACATACATCATTCATTAATTATGGTGCATAAGTGATGTTTTGGAACTTGGGAGCTGAGTTATGCTCGACCCCCGAATTTCAGGGCGTTACATTAGGATAGTTTGCTTATTGTCTGTTGAGTCTTTTGTGCTAACCCATCTTTACACTGAGATCATTGTAAAAGCCTAAAAAATTCCTTCTTCATGTGTTATCTTTCCATCACTTCCCTTTTCTTTTCATTGCCTCTCTTGCATTACATGCTTATTTCTTTTACATTAAGGACAATGTAGATTTTTGGTTGGGAATGGGGGATTAGGTTACCTAATCAGTTGTTCTTCTAGTCTTTGAGCAAAAATTGCGGAAAAAAAGTGCAGAAAATTGGAAATGTTTTGAAAATATAAGTATAAGATGCTTAATGTTGATGATTTATATCTCTTGGATTTAGTTACTTGGATATTTCGAAGTTAAGTTTGAGTTATTAATCCATGAGTAGAAGTTTTAAACATTGATCAAGTCATGATTTCACATGCCATATCTAGAAGTCACATTAAAGCTTCACTCAACATTGAATTGTTAACTTAGTGATTATTTAACATGAAAGGAACCCACCTGGGAAATTTATCCATCATGTTTAAAATTAATAATAATAATAATACCCAGCTAAAAAATAGTTGTCTTGGAAAAGGCCACCTATTAAAGATCTTCAAAAGCTGGAGGAATAAAAGAGGGAAGTAAAAGATGAATTGTAACACAAGTTACAGTTTAGGTTTTGGTTGTCCCGAATGTTCTTTTAATTATCAATGTTATCATAAAAGTGAAGAATTGAACCTTCACCCATGAAACTCAATGTTTGGAATTGTTCTAATTGGAGGATTAATGCTTTGAACTTGATTATGAAAATTACCGAGTGCTAGAGTTTAAGAGAAGGTAATGCACAACATTGATGTATTTTAGAATTCTATTATCTGGATTATTTTTTTAACCACTTGAGCTTTTAAAAATTATCCTGTGGTTCTTGAAATATTTTTCGCATACTTGGGACTAGCAAAATTCTAATTAGGGATTGTGTTGAGGGTCAAATATTACATATTATCCCCAATTTATATCATGGTTTTATGAACATGATAATGCTTAATGTTCTATTTTACTCATGTTTGTGTTGGAAGGTGAATTTAAGAGCTTGGATTAAAAAGGATGCTAAACGCATGGATTTGATGCTCAAGAATCACCAAGGCAAGGGATGGATCTTAGTAGACCAAGATAAAAGAATTCACATGCCAAATATCCAAGAAAACTAAGTGAGGAATAAAGAGAATAAAAGATTTGAAGTGAAGAAAAGGAATCCTAAAACTATCCTGAAAAAATATATTTTAAAACTTTGGGTCATTTTATGAAATTGCGCAGAGTGAAGCCTATTTTGGAAAACTGTGCAGAGAGAAGTTTATTTTAGCAAACTGTGTAAATTTGAGGCGGTTTCTAGAGTTTTCCAACTAGGTGCGAAAGTTGAAATTCCACAACTATAAATAGGACTCCCTAGGATGTTCTTAGCATCTTCTAGGGTTTAAGGAGTGGAGCAAAAGGGTGGAGAAGTCGTCACTAAGATTTTTTCTTCTTCTTCCTTAGTTGCTTTCATGCTTTCTTCTAGGGTGTTAGATCCAATCATGTCTATGGTTGCCTAAACCTCTTAAGTAGGGTTAAGAGGTGAAACTTGTAGCATGATGGGATATTTCTATTGTTTTGATTCATGTTTATGTTGAACTTCATGGATTCTAATTTGATATTTAAGGAATACTTTCAGTTTTTAATGGTTTATTGCGACTCAAATTATAGTAGATCTGCAATAGCTTTGAGTATCTTCATTTCCTAATTTGAGATTGTGAAATTAGTACGTCCTATTGTTCACCATCATCCCTTGGGCATGGTAGGGTGATGAAATCTTTCCTACTCATCACAATTTTCATGCTTTGAGATTATGGGATTCGTAAATCCTGTTGCTTGCCATTGTCTCCTAGACATGGTTTGGTGATAGAATCCCTGCCAATTATCATAATTTTCCTTCATTGAGAATTAAGTCAATGGAAGTTTAGATTTGGTTTTATTGATATATTTTCCAACCGGATAGGATAGGACTCCAATTCTAATTGTGTTACTTGAATTAAGCAAGAGGACTCCCTGATCACTATAAGTGGATCCTTGGCACCCTAGTTCCCACCTTTAAATTCTTAGTTTTAATTACTCTATTCACAATTACTCTCAAATGCTTCAGAATTAGTTTTACATTTTCTTCTAATTCTACCTCTAGTTAATTTTATAAATGTACAAAATTCAGTCCCTGTGGATTCGACCTCAGTCTTACCGAGATTATTACTACATCGCAACCCTACACTTGGGGTTGTGAATACCTACTTTACACCGTTAATTGCAACTCAAATTTGGACCACACTTTGGCCTCATATGAATACGAGATCATAAAAAATTTAAACCCTGATCTATGATCATACACCATTGAATGATGGCCACCTTAAAGTAAATTCCTTTCTTTTAGTGCAACAGGTGAAATTTTAGATTTAGGCTTTTTTCATAATTAATCAACCGCTAAATTTTTTTCAATGATTTACATATATTGACTATATGTTTGCTCCAAAATTGGGCCCTAATTGTTAAGTCTAATCCATTAATTGAGATCAAGTTCGTTTTAGCACCCACTAGGATATTTTTTAAGATAGGCTAATCTAAATTTTAAATAACCAGGAAAATCATATACTCCAGTTCTATTTCACGACCCTGAAACCATGAACGAGTTATATTTGAGGAAAGATTTTGGATTTGAGGAAAATTAGAAAACCTAATCCAAGTGGGATATGACACACATCTCACGCCTACACCTCTTTAAAAGAGGGTACACATACCCATTTTCTCCCAAAGCCTCCTAAGAGCCACACGCCCTCTCCCACTCCAACCCTTTAATGTTATATAGAGAGAGAGAGAGAGAGACGTTCAAGTTTAGATGCCCATCCCTTATCTGCCTCCCCCACATGTGGGGTGTCTCCCTCTAGCTCAAGCAACGTCATAGTATATAATCTAGAAGCCTTCTTACATCGATATCTATCTAGGGTTTTCATCGAAGGTTAAGGTGAGGAATTCCTTTAATCTTACACCAATTTAAGTTGAATTTATACATAATTCTCTTATTTTCGCATTAAAATTGTGTATAATTTGATTTTTTCTTTGATTTTCTTACTAATAAGTTGATGGATTAATATGATTTGTTTATATATGTTGGAATTATATTTAAGATATGATTTTAATCATGTTGAATATACTTGGTGGGTTGGATCACAAAACTATGCCTTAAATGGTGAAACTATATGCGTTTGGGTCCCGAATAGTTCGTAGTTTGTGCAACTAATAGATTGGACGGTTATATCTGTTAACCTTATGATTTTATTGATATTAATATGACCTAAAATTCATATTTTAAACATTTAGATAGTGAGATCCACTTTTGGGGTACTTTGGACATACTGATGGCCCATCTCACTAGAAATCGCATTGTTATACTTGTTGATACATTTGAAAGTGTATGTGTAAGTGCCATAGTTTTTAGCCCTTTGTGTTGTCAAATTTGTGGTGCCAAAGACACTGTTATGAAGCTTGCATCTGTGAAGAACAATGCTCTACTTAAGATCAACTTAGGTGGACAAGCACTGTTCACAAGTCAAGAATCTCAAGAAGCTTTCAAGTTCAACCTCAAGATCTCAAGAAGCTTTCAAGTTCAATCTCAAGATCTCAAAAAGTTCTTAAGTTTAATCAAGACTTCAAGCTCCATTACTTTCAAAGGTCACTCGTCTCTAAAGTTTCAATGTCCTTACTTCACTATTAAGGTATGACTGACCTTAGGTTGACCTTTAGAGTAGGCCATTTTGGATACATAATTCATATGTTTTATATAAGTGAGTTTGGTCTATTCTAAGACTAGTCCTGGACTTTGTTCGACTAGTCCTAGCACTACTTCGACCTGTCTAAACATTTTCTGGATCAGTCGTAAGTTTGTTACAAAAATTAAAAATTTCTGTTAGGCTTCGACTAGTCATGGGAATTGTTCGACCACTCGTAGGAATAGTGTTGACTACATCTTCGACCAGTCATAGACCTATGACTCAAAGAACAGCGTTGAAATTCTGCCACCTACGACCAGTTGAAGGAAACCTACGACCAGTCGTGAAACTGCTAAATCTTATCGCACCCGAATTTTCAAATATCTGTTGGTTCTACGACCAGTCGTAGAGGTCCTTAGACTAGTCAAAGGCGTGATTTGCTCACCTATAAATAGAGCACGAATCTCAAAATTATAGAGGGAAATAAAAGAACTTCAAGCTAAATTAATTCAGCCTTCTGAGAGATAAGTCGGTGCTCCATATAAGCTAAGCGTGCATATTTAATATTCTCTTTCTTTAGCTTTCTTAATTGATTTTGTTTCTTGTATTCCAATCTAATCTGAAAAGAAGAATTGTTGTTTTCCTTTTTCTAGAATAAAAATGAATTAGAGCTAGCCCTTTTGTTTTAATTTAAAATCTATTAAAACCTAGAACCATTATAAAGTGAGTATTGGACATTGAACTTTGACATTCAAATCTCTACTCCGACTTGGTTCTTCTGGGCTGCTACAACGAAGGAGAAAATTAGGTATTTTATAGTTCGTGTAATTTACATTGTTTGGTTTTATTTGAGGTTAAGTTAGAAAAATCTGAAAGTTGTTGGTTATCTGAGGAGAGCCAGAAAACTCAGAAGTGAGGGTTTTTGAATTGTGTAAGCCCTTCGAAAAAGACACAATTATGAAGGTTTTGGGTGAACCTGTGAAAACCTATTTGATAGTGAACGCTAATATCCCCTGTGTGAGGATATTAGGAGTGGAGTAGCATTTTGTGTAGCTATTGTTTAACAGTTGGTGAACACACAGGCGAACCACTATAATTCTTTGTGTTGTGGAGGTGTGATTTATCTTTCCTATCTTTTATCATTCAGAATTGTGGAATGTATGTGTGGATGTGAATGCTGTAAATTTTACATTTCAAGCACAGTGGGTAATGTTGTAATAATTTGGATTTACATTTCAGCATTATATTTTTACTATCACTTTATTACTTTGAGCTTCAGTTTCTCTATTTGTTCTAGTCAGGTTGCCCTGCCATTTTTATGTGTATGGTTGTCCTTAGAACTATCAATATTTTGAGCTAGTATTCAGCAGTGTGAATTGATTTATTTATTCAATTCTATCTTTCTATATTTTCGTTGTATTTGTCTTAAAATTTGGCATAGTCCTATTCACCCCCCTTCTAGGACATATGGCTTGGCCATTTCAAGTGGTATAAGAGCCTAATAGCTTGCTTTTATTGCTTTTTATTTGGATTTTATTCCTGAGCTAACGATCTCATCTATATAAAAGATGTCAAATTTTGATAGCCTATCAGTCACTAGGACTCTACCCTTTGATGGCTCCAACTATGCCTATTGGAAAGCCAAGATGAGGATCTTCCTCAAATCCATGGATGAAAGTGTGTGGCTTTCTATAGTGAATGAATGAACCCCTCCTACCACTGAAGTAACCGGGATTGATGGTTCAAAATCTATGAAAATTACACCTATTTCTCTTGGACCACACTTCAAAAAACTGAGAGTAATGCAAATTCTAAAGCACTAAATGCAATTACTTGTGCACTATCACCGGATGAATTCAAAAGAGTTATATCCTGTGATTCTGCAAAACATGCTTGGGATATATTGGAAATGACACACGAGGGTACTTCAATTATCAAGAAATCTAAGATACAAATCCTCACAACTAAATTTGAGGAAATACGTATGGAAGAAAATGAAATGTTCATGGACTTCTATACCAGATTAAATGACATTGTAAACTCTATGTGGGGTCTAGGTGATAAAATTCCTGAAAGTAAGATATGTGCTAAAATACTACACTCACTTCCTGAACGGTTCAATTCTAAAGTAACCGCAATCCTGGAACTTCGTGATACGGACAATATGAGGGTTAAGGAATTAGTTGGCTCATTACAGACTTATGAGTTAACCCTTAAAGCTTCAAAAGGTTAACCCTTAAAGCTCCAAAAGGTAAATCTATTGCTTTAAAAACTTTTAAAAATGGTTTTCATGAAAATGATTTAAACTCTGATTTAGAAAACTCTGAGGATGATATAACTCTTTTGGCAAAGAGATTTTATAAAATTTTTAAAAGTAAAAAGAGGGTTGATTTTCAAAAAGCATTTGATAAAAAGAAACCTAAACCTAAAACTAGAAAATCATTAAAAGACAGTCAATGTTACAACTACCATGAGTATGGGTATTTGGCTAACAAATGTCCTAATAAAGGCAAGTCAAAAAAGAAAAGTGTGATGGCTACTTGGGATGAGTCCTCTGATTCTAAAGTCTCTTTTGAATCAGAAGATTCTGAAATTGAGTGAGGGTGTGATGTTAAGGCCCTTATGACTTTAGCCAAATTCACTTTTTCAGATAATGATGACTCGACTAATGAAGAAAATTTGAATAGTGAATATTAAAATGAAGATGATCTTCAAGATGCTTACAATGCCCTATATAAGGAAAGTTGTAAAATTGCTGTGAAATTGAAACTTCAAAAAGATAAATTTTTTAAACTTAAAGAAATTTATGAATCTCATGTTTTAGAAAAGTCCCATATTTTAGACTATTTTGAAAAGACAAAATGCGATTTAGATTTTAAAACCTCCCAGTTTGAAAATCTTAAATCTGAAAATGAACAACTAAAACATGAAGTCTCTTCTCTCTTGAGTTTAAAGGAAACCTGGAAATATGCCCAAGGTGATCCTAAATTAGAAAAACTCTTATCTAGATCGAGAAAATGTGGAGATCGATCCGGTCTGGGCTATGATAAGAGTGTTCCTCCTAAATCGAAGAATACTTCTCCCACGTTTGTAAAGGGAGAGATCTTAAACTCAAAAGGGAAAGATCAAATGTTTTCTAAAAATTTTAAATCTTTTCAAAAACCTAAAAGACATATCAACTATAAAAAGCAAAACCAAAGTCCTTTAGCAGAAAAGATAGTTGATTTACTTAAGGAGCTTCTAAAGTCTAACTCACTAGGTCATACTTATAACTCTTACAATCGAAAGAAGACCTGCTATCCTCCTAAACCCAAAATGGTTATAAATGGGTTCCAAAGGTCACATGCTTGGCTGCCCACACCACTTTCAAAGCAACAAGCCATTTTAAGTGGTACCTAGATAGTGGATGCTCTAGGCATATGACAGGCGACAAGGCTTTATTCACCGATCTCAAATACATGACTGATGGTTCAGTCACATTTGGAGATGGCAGCAACTGCAAGATTAGGGGCCAAGTTACGATTCAACTCTATAACCTTCCTTTAATTAAAAATGTGTTGTATGTTGAAGGACTGAAACATAATCTTCTACACATATCTCAGATTTGTGATAATAACCATAGTGTATGGTTTTCTAATCAAAGTTGTGAGATTCTAAACAACAAGGGTTCAGTAATACTAACTGGACATAGAACATCTGAAAACTGCTATATTGTTAGCGAATCCAGCTCATCTAATCAATCATGTTACATGGTCCAAACAGATGAGACTGATTTGTGGCACAAGCGTCTTGGACATGTACACTACCGAAATTCACATAAATTGAGCAAATGGGAACTTATAAGAGGTCTACCCAAATTACAAAAATTAGATAAAATATGTAGTGAATGCCAGATTGGCAAACAAACAAGGAACTCATACAAAAAGATGAATTCCAATACCACATTAAGACCACTCGAGCTTCTTCATATGGATCTAGTTAGACCTACCAGGATGGAAAGTCGAGGTGGTAAAATATATATTTTGGTAATAGTAGATGACTTTACCAGATATACATGGGTTGTCTTCTTAAGGGACAAATCAGAAACCCTTGAAGAAGTAAAACAGGTTCTCAAAAGGATTCAAACTTAAAAAGGTTCTCAAGTCAGTAAGATGCATAGTGATCATGGATTTGAATTTGAGAATAGCGGTTTTGAGAAGTTCTATAGCGACCAGGGATTATTACATGAATTCTTAGTGCCCAAAACTCCACAACAAAATGATATAGTTGAAAGGAAAAATAGAGTGCTTCAAGAAATGGCTAATGTCATGTTGAATAGTATGAAGCTCTCTAAGAATCTTTGGGCTGAAGCACTCAATACAGCTTGCTATATTATTAACCGGGTTTACACTAGTAAAGGTAATAATAAAATGGCTTATGAAATGTGGTTCGATAAAAAGCCTACTGTCAAATACTTTCGAGTTTTTGGCAGTAAGTGCTATATTTTATGAGATCGTGAACATCTGGGAAAGTTTGATACGAAGAGTGATGAAAGGATCTTTTTAGGATACTCTTTAAATAGTCGAACTTATAGGGTTCTGAACAAAAGGACCGGTGTGATTCAAGAATCTATTAATGTGGTCATTGATGATCACTTAAACACACCAGTCTCAAATTCAAATAATGATGAAGTACTAGTAATTGATAAATCTGATATTTCTTCTATTCAAACTGATTATGAACTGAGGACTGTTAAAGATCATCCAACCACACAGATTCTTGGAAACCCTCTCACTGGTGTTCGTACCCGTAGACAACTTGAGGATATATGCAATTACGTATGTTTTACATCCCAGATAGAACCATCTAACGTAAAAGAAGCTCTTGCTGATGAAAACTGGATTGTTGCGATTTGTGAGAAATGATGTTTGGTATCTCGTACCTTGACCTAAAGATAAACACATCATTGGAACCAAATGGATTTTCAAAATTAAGTCTGACGAACTTGGTAATATAATTAGAAACAAGGCTAGACTAGTGGTACAAGGTTACACTCAAATTGAAGGTATTGACTATGATGAAACCTTTGCACCAGTAGCACGTCTTGAATCAATCAGACTCTTTATATCCATTGCGTGTTTTAGAAAGTTTAAGATTTACCAAATGGATGTAAAAAGTGCATTTTTAAATGGCGATCTGCATGAGGAAGTTTATGTTGAACAACCAGCGGGTTTTGAAGACCCCAAAAATGCTGATCATGTGCATCGTCTTAAAAAGGCACTTTACAATTTAACACAAGCTCCTAGGGCATGGTACGAGAAACTAACAAAGTTTCTATTAAGCCATAATTTTCAAATGGGATGTGTTGGTAAAACTCTGTTTATTAAAAAACATAAGGATCACATCTTATTAGTACAAATCTACGTTGATGATATCATTTATGGATATACCTGTACTGACATGACTATTGAGATTGCAGATTTGATGAAATCTCAGTTTGAAATGAGCTTGGTTGGGGAATTGAATTATTTCCTCGGGTTGCAAGTAAAACAAAAACCTAATGGAATGTTCATTTCTCAATCTAAATATGCTATGAACTTGATTAAGTGTAATGACCCAAAAAATTTTGTGCCAAGACCCGAGTACTACCTCTATTTTCCTTAGTAGTTAATTGAGGTAATTAGTGCTAAACTCGATTGCTTGTGAAATTTGCATCAATCACTTTAAATTTGATCTGCATGACTCAAAACCTGTAGAATCATTAGCGCTATGTTACTCTGAAATCTGGGATTCTGGGATTTCTTTTGGGATTAAATGATGTAATTTGATACTTGTAATTTTGATAGCAACACTTGTTATACGACCTAGTATGTATATGTATTTCAGGGATTTGCACATGTATACATATATTTCTTTAAGTCTTCTACTTGTGTTCTTCTCTTATCCCTGAATTATATTTACAGTTTGGCTTAATCTATTCCATGTTTTATGCACTCATATAGACAACATACATCCATCATTCAATATGTTACATAAGTGATGTTTTGAAACTCGGGAGCTGAGTTATGCTCGACCCCCGAATTTCAGGGCATTACAAGTTGGTATCAAAGCATGAATTGGATTAAACCAGACCTGGGTTATGGTCACACACCGCACGTTGTCGCCACTTTAGTGTATTGGGGTGCAAATTTATCATAGATTGTGTGTTTGTGTTCCGTTGCTTCTACCGACGAAAGTTTACTGAAAACAATCACCGAGATTGAGTCTGTGCTCTCTCCTGATCACACACAGCGACCCAAAATCTCTTCTAGACCATCTACTAATGAGTCTAGATGGTTTATCTTCCCATCTCAACCCTTCAATTGTCAAGAAATCTCTGTTTGTATCAGATTTCTACCCGAATGGCCCGATAGGCGTCGAACCAAGCAAAGGGGCCGATCAGGGCATTTCCAGGGGGGTCCAGGGGGGACCCACCTCATTTAAAGCTTAGGGCCATGAGGACCTCGCCCAAATGGTGAGCCATCACCGGACGGTCCAGAGACCGACGATGTCCTCGCCGGTTCGGCGAGCCCTCGCCGATCAGCGGGCCAGGCCGGGCAGGCCAGCTCGGGCCGATGCCCATGGGGCCTAATGTGGCCCACCCTTCCACGGTTTGCTGATTAAAACATTACCCACTGTGCTTGAAATGTAAAATTTACAGCATTCACTCCACCAAATCTCTCCCCAAATCTCCTTCTTCTTCCATTTTCGTGCACACCTAACCAACCCATCTCAAAACCTCACCCCCATTGCTATTTACACTTTCTTTTCTTCTCATTTGGGCTCTCAAATCCTCCTTTGGGATCTCAAGTGTGTGGAAGCTTCACCATCCTTCCTATTTCTCCCATTTCTCTCATTTTTCATGGCCCTCTTTAAGTTCATCATGACCATATTTTTCATCTCTACCCTTCTTTCTTTGATGGGGAAGAAGAGAACGCCCGTGGATGAAGCCGGGCCTAGACGCCCAACTCCTGCAAGGAGGCCGAGAGGTGCCGCCGCGAGCACGACCGCCACCCGTGAATTCCAGACCAAGCGGGACCTTGATCCTCAAGCTCCCATTGGAAGAAACCTGTTGGCGGAGTTATCTCATGGAGTCTATGAAGGCCATAGGGTCCTTTTTGAGGCTCATGTTGATCCGCGGCTATTTGGCGAGTTTCTGTTGTTGGAGCGCCTAGAAGGGGCTGGTTGGTGTCCCTTGTTTGAGGGCGAGTATCATGCCAATGCAAGCAGTGTTCAAGCTTTTTATGCCAACATTCGTGATCCTTCGCTGGAGCCTCTGCAGTTTAAGATTCCTTGTGGTAGCGGTCGGGAGGCCACGGTCAACGTCGTTTTGATATCCCAACTCCTGAATGTGCCACTTGGTGAGGTGTATGCTAGTGAGAAGAATTTGAACAGTATGCGCGAGAAGGATCGTTGCACTTGGTTCTTGTGTGGTCGTCTGGTTGAATGGCAGCCTAATAGAAGTCTTCTAGCTACCAACATGATGAATGACTTTCGCTTGCTTCACCACATGTGTACGTTCAATGTATATCCAAGGTAGAGCAATCGCAGTGAGTGTATGGGCCTGATGTTAGATTTTCTATATCAGGTGGGGCAAGGAGCGAAGTTATGTGTGCCGACGTACATCTTGCGTCAGATTATCCTCATCGTTCGTTCGACTAGGAGGACCAATTCGCTTCCATTTGGCTGCCTCATTTGTAAGCTTGCACATGAGTTTGGCTATCAGCTTGGGGCAGAAAAGCCAGTTCCTGTTCGTCATATTAATCTGACGACCCTTAAGCAGATGGAGATTGGTCCTCGTTGACAGGCCTCAGAGAGTGAGGATGAGTCAGAGAGTGATTAGGATGAGAGTTATGCTGAAGGTGGAGCTGAGATTGAAGAAGAAACAAAGCAGGACGAGGAAGAGGTTGAGGCACAGGATACGAGCGAGAACTCTCCTCCTGTGCCACCAGAGCAAAGCGCAGATCAGGCTGCTAGGGATGCCCGAATCGCTCGGCTTAAGGAAGGGCAGGCTGTTCTACGCCAGGATATCATGGATCTTCGAGGCCTTGTGAAGTATAAGTTCAAGAAGGTGACTCGAACTCTGAAGTCTATCCTGTGTTGCTTGAAGGATAAGGGTGCCCCGCCTCCATCTCCTGATTCCGATGAGTAGTTATCGTTGTAGTCGTCCTTTGCTTTGTTTTGTTATTTTTTTCCTGTGTGCAGCCGTTGTTGGCTTAGTAGTTGGAAGTTGTTTGTTGTTGTTTGAAGTTTTAGATGTTGTAGTTCACATGGTTTCCTTGTCATGATTCATGTAATGCTGCCCTACTTGTATTGCGACAAGTTTTGTTTAATGGAATGCATGTTGCTTATTGTTGAAGTTGTGCTATGAATGTTGTGTGGATGGATTATGTGGATGTTGAATCTTATAGGTTGCATCCTCTTTTGAATGTAGGGTATGCCTCCTAAAGGTTCGAAGACTTCGGGCCGTCTCTCCTTGGTTGAGTCGCTTGCTGGGGTTCCTCCCCTGAGCGATAGCCAGACGGATCCACAGTCGGGCCCGTCTCATGCTGGTGTTGGGCCGACACCTATGGCTCCTCCAGTCATGCCTTCGGTTCCTGAGCCGAGCTGTGCATCTTCGTCTGCTCCGCCTTCTGATAGGTTTGAACAGATGAAGCTGTTGATGCAGCACCAGTACCAGCAGCAGTAGCAGCAACAACAATTTTTATCTTCCATGGCTGGCATCTTTGCTCAGTCAGTGGGGGCGACTCCACCTGCTTCACCTATGCCCTCATATGGGAGCGCTAGTGCGAGCGGCACTTTTGAACGATTCCAGTGCTTACGACCTCCCACATTTGCGGGTTCTCATAGACCCGAGGAGGCCGAGTATTAGATTGATCACATCTCTAAGATGCTGAGACCGCTGCACTATTCAGAGGTTGAGTAGCTCGAGCTTGCCTCCTTCATGTTTGAGAAGGAGGCCAGTCTATGGTGGGACAGTATTCTTTGCACTATCGAGGAAGGATATGAGTAGTCGTGGCAGGCGTTTGAGGCACGCTTCCATGAGAAGTATTTTTCGGTTACATACCGACATGAGAATGAGAGTGAGTTCCTTCGCCTCCGCCAGGGAGGGCTATCGGTGATGGAGTATGAGAACCGGTTCACTGAGTAGGTCGGTATGTTACTTTGATTCTGGGTGATCAGCCGATGAGGATGCGGTGCTTTTCTGAGGGATTGAGGCCTGAGATCCGATCGAAGATATGCTGTGCTAGCATTTCTTCCTATGCGGAGTTGGTGAGCATGTCCTTGCGAGCAGAGCAGGACCGGGACAGGTCGTCTCGTATGCAAGCACCTGTGGTTCCTAGGCCGCGACCTGATTTTCAGAGTGCACCTTTTCTCGGCAAGAGGCCACGAGCAGATTCTCCTCTTAGGCGATCAGCGTCGCCCGCTCAGCAGATGCGAGATGATCTTCGTTGTTCATACTGTGGGAAGATGGGGCATTTGGAACGTTTTTACTTTTCGCGTATGCGGGCCAGTGGTTTTACTCCACCGTAGAGGATCAGCCGTCCGATGCCTCAGGTTATTTCACCACCACCTCTTCGTTCAGCGCCAGCTCATCCATCCTTCAGACCTGCTGTACCTAGCTTCAGGCCACCTCAGCGGCCCATGGTTCCTCCGCCGAATCGTCAGCAGCAGGCTCTAGTTAATGCGCTCTCAGCTGAAGCGCCTATGTCTGACTTGGTGCCGAGATCCTTCGAGGTTACAGCGCACATTGAAGGTAGTCTCATTTCTATGTTGGTGGATACAGAGTCCACTACTTCTCTTATATCATATGCGGCAGTTAGGCGTCTGAGTTTGAGCACTATTTCTATGAAGAGAGTGACGCTCACTACTGTTATGGGGATTTCCTCTGCTATGAACAAGCGTTGTATGGATTGTTGGGTTGATCTAGGAAGTGGATCGATTCGTGTTGATTTCTTTGTCACACCTCTTTTTCATTACGATGTTATTATGGGTATGGATTGGCTCACGAGGATGCGAGCAGAGATTGATTGTGAAGCAAGGTCGGTGATAATCCATGGACCTAAGGGCGAGACAGTTACTTTCCCAGTTAAGGTCAGTTACCCTTTTCATCTTGATTATTATACTTCTCTGTTGGAGAGTATGGCTGAATCGGCGTTTGAAAGCACGCCTGTGGTTCGGGAGTTCGAAGATGTGTTTGAGTCGATTCCTGGATTACCTCCTCAGCGTGAGATTGACTTTACTATCGATCTCATACCTGGTGCGGCGCCCATTTCTTTGCCCACCTATCGTATGCCTCCGAGTGAAATGGAGGAATTGAGGAAGCAGATAGATGGTTTGTTGAATTTGGGCTTTATTCGGCCTAGTATGTCTCCTTGGGGAGCACCTGTCTTGTTTGTGAAGAAGAAAGATGGTTCCTTGCCATTATGTATTGATTATCGCAGGTTGAATTTGGTAACTGTGAAGAATAAGTATCCGTTGCCTAAGATGGATGATTTATTTGATCAGTTGAAAGGGGCACGGTACTTTTCGAAGGTTGATCTGCAGTCAGGGTATCACCAGTTGCGCGTCAAGAATGAAGACGTGCAGAAGACCACTTTCAAGACTAGCTTCGGTCACTATGAGTTCCTTGTGATGTCGTTCGGTCTTACGAACGCACCGGCCGTGTTCATGGATCTGATGAAGAGGGTGTTTCGGCCATTCTTATTCCGATTCGTCATTGTCTTTATCGATGACATCTTGATATATTCTGCGAGTCGGGAAGAGCACGAGGAGCACTTAAGAGCGGTTTTGGATACTCTCAGGAAGAATCAGCTTTTTGCGCAGTTCAAGAAGTGTGATTTCTAGAAAGAGGAAGTCAAGTTCCTGGGACATGTGGTGTCTAAGAAAGGGATAACTGCCGATCTTGCTAAGGTAGCTGCAGTGCAGGATTGGAAGCAGCCTGGTTCAGTTACTGAGGTAAGGAGCTTTCTGGGTCTAGCAGGCTATTATCGATGTTTCATTCGAGACTTCTCAAAGATTGCCAGACCGTTGTCTTAGTTGACACAGAAAGATTTGAAGTTTGCTTGGAATGAGAGGGCGGAGGAAGTTTTTCAAGAGCTGAAGGACAAGTTGACGTCCGCCCCTGTGCTAGTATTGCCAGAGCAAGGGGTTAGGTATACTATATATACTGACACCTCTCTCGTTGGATTGGGTTGTGTCCTTATGCAGAAGGACAGGGTGATTGCTTATGCTTCGAGACAATTGAGGAAACATGAAGAAAATTACCCTACGCACGACCTGGCGTTAGCAGCTGTCATTTTCGCATTAAAGCTCTGGAGACATTACCTCTATGGAGAGGAGTTTGAGCTCTTTTACGACCACAAGAGCCTTAAGTATATTTTCACGCAGCGTGATTTGAATATGAGGCAGCGCCGATGGATGAAAATATTGAAAGACTTTAAGTTCGATGTTTCTTACCATCCGGGCAAGGCGAACCTTGTGGCAGATGCGTTGAGTCGCAAGAAGGCTATAGAGTTTGCGGCTCCGCTAATGATAGCAGAATGGGATATGTTGGAGTTTATGCAAGACTTTGAGCAGAAACTTACAGTGGAAGAGCCGTATGAGATTATCGCACACATTCATGTACAACCCCTCATTGATGAGAAGATCGTTGCAGCTCAGGCAGATGATGAGCTTTTGGCGAAGATGAGAAAGTGGGTTGGTACAGATGAGAACTCCGACTGGAGTGTTAATTCTGATGGGGGCCTACAATTTCGTGGCCGATTATGTGTCCCAGACATTCCTGACTTGAGACGGGTGGTTCTCGAGTTAGCCCATAGTTCTAAGCTTGCGATGCATCCAGGTAGCACGAAGATGTATCAGGATATAAGAAGATCATATTGGTGGGACAACATGAAGGTCCATATTGCTGAGTTTGTGTCTTGTTGTCTCACGTGCCAGCAGGTCAAGGCAGAGCATCGCCAACCTCCTGGGTTGCTTCAGCCCATGCCCATAGCAAAATGGAAGTGGGACTTTATCTCTATGGATTTTATTTCTGGGTTGCCGAGAACGAAGAAGGGACATGACTCGATTTGGGTGATCGTCGACCGATTGACGAAGTCAGCTCATTTCTTACCGATCAGAGTCACAAACTCTTCAGACGAGTTGGCTAGGTTGTATATCAAGGAGATTGTACGTCTGCATGGAGTTCCCTTGGAGATTTTATCTGACAGAGATACGCATTTCACATCTATCTTCTGGACTCGTATCCAAGAAGCGATGGGTGTGAAATTGAAGTTTAGCACCGCGTTTCATCCGCAGACAGACGGGCAGACGGAACGTGTGAATCAGATTCTGGAAGACATGTTGCGAGCTTGTGTTTTGGATTTCAAGGACAGTTGGGATAATTGTCTCCCTTATATAGATTTTACGTATAATAATAGTTTCCAGGCGAGTATCGGCATGGCTCCCTACGAGGCATTGTATGGTAGCCCGTGCAGAGCACCACATTGCTGGGCAGAAGTTGGCGAGCGTAATTTGATTAGCCCGAATTTGGTGCAGGCGACTTCAGAGAAAATTGATATTATTCGACGTCGATTTCTGACAGCCCAGAGTAGGAAGAAGAGTTACGCTGATACGAGGCGGCGACCGCTTGAGTTTGAGGTTGGAGACCATGTATTTCTTAAGGTCTCTCCTATGAAGGGAGTTCTGCAGTTCGGTAAGAAGGGAAAGCTTACGCCGAGATTTATTGGTCCATTTCAAATTCTGGATCGAGTGGGAGCGGTAGCATACCGCCTTGCTTTGCCCACACCTCTTACGGGTGTGCATAACGTATTTCATGTTTCTATGCTGAAGAAGTACGTTCCTGATCCTTCGCATATTATCAGTTGGGAGCAGGTGCAGTTGAGTGAGGATGCCACATATGTACTGCTACCGACACGTATTCTAGACAGCAAGGAGCAGGTATTGCGAAGCAAAGTCATCCCTCTTGTGAAAGTTCTATGGATGCATCATAGTGAGGAAGAGGCTACTTGGGAAACTGAAGCTGAGGTCAGAAAGAGCTACCCTCAGATCCTTGAGGAATATGAGAAGGTATGAATTTCGAGGATGAAATTTTCTTTAAGGGGGGTAGGTGGTAATGACCCGGAAAATTTTGTGCCAAGACCCAAGTACTACCTCTATTTTCCTTAGTAGTTAACTGGGGTAATTAGTGCTAAACTCGATTGCTTGTGAAATTTGCATCAATCACTTTAAATTTGATCTGCATGACTCAAAACCTGTAGAATCATTAGCACTATGTTACTCTGAAATCTGGGATTCATCGCTAAATCCAGTTGTTCTTGGGAATTTTTAGAAGCATTGGATCAGACCTGGACCGCGCGTCGAAAGTCCGATAGCGATGATCTTAGGCTGTATTGGTCACCATGTTGGACTTGGCCATCACCTCAAAAATTAAGTCCAGATGATGTTCTGGGTCGATTTGATTGAGTCTGGAGTGAAGAGTGTGAGAACGGTGAGAAATTAAATTAGATTTTATGAAATCTGAGTCGTGTCGCCTGTGCGACGATTTTAAGCAATCTGACCGTTTGATTCTGACCCAATTTCACCCTCGGATCAGGGAAGGTGGCCCAGGCAGGTCATAGTGCTTGTGGTCTTGATTGAGTTTCGGTGACCGTTAAATTGAGTGTGGTCTGCCATGGCTGATCTATAGATCCGATCGGTACATAAACTCTGTCTGACCTAGATCCATGGTCAGTGAGCTTAAGTCCGACCTCTCGTAGAAAAAGGCCAACTGGAAGTGCTCCGTTGGATCGATAGAGGCCTGTTTTGGTTATAACATAAGTATACCTTGGCCCTGGAGTTATTTTCACCAATGTTAGGCCTATATATAGACCTTAAAACCCTAACTCTCTTTTCCATACGAATTTCCTAACCCTAGCTAAGAAAGAGAGAGGAAAAGAGAGAGAAACTGAGAGAGAAGTTGGTGAATCATCTTAGATTCTTTCATGTTGCTCTTCATCCTTAAACCATCACTTTTGAATCATTTTACCGGCGATTCTAAGTTCATCCTTGGGTAAGTTAACCTAACCCTAATCTGTTTTAGAGCTTAGAATAGTTTATGTGTTGTTGTAGTTCATTTCTATTCTTGCCTTAGGTTATCTTGTCGCCGTTGACGAAGCCATATCATCTGAATCAGTTCGGTGTTCTATTTCTGGTTTAAGGTGCGGACTTTAATTATATAGGTTATAGTTTTTAAGGCTTTCAATGTTAGCTAATGGTTTATTCTTGTTATGGATGAAATTTCACATGCCAAATACTATGTTTATTTTGTGTTCCTGATATACATGTGTTATATTGCGATTTGTGTATTCTATGTATATGTAGGAAGTACCGTATATGTATAAAATATGCATGTGTTTGCCATGATTATTTGTCGTGTATTTATGCTAGATGTATGTGTGACAACTCCTTGGCAAAGGGAATTGTCCAAATGCGTGTATTTCAACATACGTCATGTATGTTGTATTATGTATTCTAAGTGTTTGTAGAAATGTCTGAATGATCTAAAGTGTAATATATCAACCTAGTATGGGCGTTGAGAAGCGATTCTCAACTCTCCCATTAGTGTGTATGATTTCCTTCATGCAAGTTACATTCCTTGTTGTTTAATTTCAAGTATTACTTATGTGAAAATCCATGTTAAGTTGATATTCTTTAAATGCTCATGTATCACATGATTTGAGTTGTTGTTCCATTACTATCCTAAATTGTTGATATGAATATCTGTTGTAGTGGAATATGTTTGGGACTATGAATAGTCCAGGAAATCGGTAATCGGCCTTGAGATTGTGGCTGAGGCTGCTTTCACCACATAGGACGTGATTTGACGAACCCGAGTCGTATTAGAGTTGTCGGCAGTGGTTTGGCCACACGGAGTGTTTGCGCACTCTATGTCGTTCAACCCAACGTGCGCTCGTGCTAGTCGAGTTCGTCAAGTAACCCGATTGTCCGATGTATGTTCACCATGTATGGACACTATTGTTTGAATCTAGGGTACCAAACTTACCGATGAAATCCTATTAACCATTGTACCTTGATCCGCTAAGAGTCATGAGCCAGACATAGTGGTATGGGACACCGTGGTCGAGCTGTCAGCCTACGCTGGGGTGACGAGCCTCCCCGTAGTGACCAGTGAGCAACCAAACTCGTGAGACGATTATGGTGGTATGGGACACTATATTCGTACTATCGGCCTACATTGATTGGTGACGAGCCCTTTGTAGTGACCTCGAGCATGCCTGGATACCGCATTGAGCTGACAAGCCTTATTGTAGTAACGAAGGTATGATAGGCGTGCATTGATTGGTGATGAGCCCTTTGCAACGACCTAAAACTATATGATCGTATGAGATGATCTAGGACTGACGACCCTAGAATGGATCACTGTTTGGATGGTGATATGAGGAAGGTACCTTAGCTTCCCAATCCTGGTAAATGAAAAGGACTAATAACAACTTAGTAATCATGTTCATGCACCACATTTGCATGTGCCTGGAAGACGTGGCGCACTTTGAGGCGATGTTATGCATAACGTAAGATGAAGATGCTGAGGGTGTACGCGCGAGGGCACGCATCGTTCTACATACATCCCTGCATTAACAAGAGTACTTAGGACATGTTTGATTGTTTTGCTTTATCATTACTGCTTGATTGAATTGATAACATGTTAACCTTTGCTTTATTATTCCACTGAGTTGATCACTCATCCCCTCGTTCTGGGGCGGTGTTAAACACCCACCAGACTCTGTCTTAGTTGTAGATGTTGATGAGTCCTCTGAGGCAGAGCAGGAGATCGAGGATGATGAGGCTGCTTTTTCTTTCATGCAGTTTTCAGGCGGGTTCTAGTGAGCCTTGTCCTGATGCGTGGTATTCTGGGATTTCTTTTGGGATTAAATGATGTAATTTGATACTTGTAATTTTGATAGCAACACTTGTTATACGACCTGGTATGTATATGTATTTCAGGGATTTGCACATGTATACATATATTTCTTTAAGTCTTCCGCCTGCGTTCTTCACTTATCCCTGAATTATATTTGCAGTTTGGCTTAATCTATTCCATGTTTTATGCACTCATACAGACAACATACATCCATCATTCAATATGTTGCATAAGTGATGTTTTGAAACTCGGGAGCTGAGTTATGCTTGACCCCCGAATTTCAGGGTGTTACATTAAGAGATTTGGATTTGAGAATGGTAAGAACTTTGATACTCTTATGAGTACAACCTTGAAACTCTCACAAGATTCAACAAGTAAAAATGTGGATCCGAAATTATATCGGAGTATGATTGGTAGTCTATTGTATTTAACTGCTAGTAGACCCGATATCGCTCTAAGTGCTAGTATTTGCGCTAGATATTAGTCTGAACCTAAAGAGTCGCACTTGACTGCTGTCAAGCGGATTATATGATATGTCGCAAGTACTGTTAATCTCGGTCTCTGGTATCCTCATAAGACTAGTGTTCAATTAGCTGGGTACTCGGATGCTGACTGGGCTGGTAATCTTGATGATAAAAAATCAACCAGTGGCGGTTGTTTGTATTTCGAAAACTGTTTAGTTTCTTGGTTTAGCAAGAAACAAAGTTCTATATCACTTTCAACAGCTGAAGCTGAATATATCGCACCTGGTAGTGCGTGTACACAGCTTGTTTGGATGAAACGTATGCTAAGTGATTATGGAATTAAACAGGATTCTATGTTATTATATTGTGATAATTCCAGTGTCATAAATATTTCAAAAAATCCAATTCAGCATTCTCGTACTAAGCACATTGATATTAGATTTCATTATATTCAGGAATTAGTTGAAGAAAAAGTTATATCTTTGGAATATATCCCTACCAAGAATCAACGTGCTGATATTTTCACTAAACCGCCCGACAAAAGCAGGTTTAATAAAATAAAATTTGATCTCGGCGTGTGCATTTTAAAATGATTAATTATGCCTATTTGTATCATAATGTATATATTTGCTAGTTTAGTTTTCAAATCTTGAAAAATATGCAAAAATCAGATTTTTTGGCCTGTATGAATTATGTGTGTTGCTTATGCTATGTTCTCATATATTGAATAGTTACCTCTCATATTTCTCATTGATTATTTCTCCTCAGCCATCTGTTCTGTGCTTCCTTTGTCCTATTGTGACAAAAAGGGGGAGTATGGATATATTATGGATATGTATATGGATATGGATGTTGTCATGAGGAGGGAGTAGCATTGTAATGTATGGTGTTTTATGAGTATGTTACTTAAGGGGAGTATGTTACTCAGGGGGAGTATGTGCAGTGATGTGAGCAGAGGTGTGCAGAGGTGGACTGTATATTGAATAATATTGATTTACAAGTCTGCAGGATGCCGGTTGATAACAACTGGTACATGATTCTTTAATCAGATATTCTGTGTTATGTAACATATCTTGAAAGTGTGTTTTGTCACTAATTTGACAAAGGGAGAGATTGTAAGTGCCATAGTTTATAGCCTTTTGTGTTGTCAAATTTGTGGTGCCAAAGACACTGTTATGAAGCTTGCATTGTGAAGAACAATGCTCTACTCAAGATCAACTTAGGTTGACAAGCACTGTTCACAAGTCAAGAATCTCAAGAAGCTTTCAAGTTCAACCTCAAGATCTCAAGAAGCTTTCAAGTTCAATCTCAAGATCTCAAAAAGCTCTCAAGTTTAAATGACATCAAGACTTCAAGCTCCATTACTTTCAAAGGTCACTTGTCTCTAAAGTTTCAATGTCCTTACTTCACTATTGAGGTATGACTGACCTTAGGTTGACCTTTAGAGTAGGCCATTTTGGATACATAATTCATATGTTTTATATAAGTAAGTTTGGTCTGTTCTAAGACTAGTCCTGGACTTTGTTCGACTAGTCCTAGCACTGCTTCGACCTGTCTAAACATTTCCTGGATCAGTCGTAAGTTTGTTACAAAAATCAGAAATTTTCTATTAGGCTTCAACTAGTCCTGGGGACTGTTCGACCAGTCGTAGGAACATTGTCGACTACATCTTCGACCAGTATTAGACCACGACTCAAAGAACAACGTTGAAATTCGGCCACCTACGACCAGTCAAAGGAGACCTACGACCAGTCATGAAACTGCCAAATCATATCGCGCCCGAATTTTCAAATATCTGTTGGTTCTACGACTAGTCGTAGAGGTCCTTAGACCAGTCGAAGGCATGATTTGCTCACCTATAAATAGAGCACGAATCTCAGAATTATAGAGGGAAATAAAAGAACTTCAAGCTAAATTAATTTAGCCTTCTGAGAGATAAGTCGGTGCCTCATATAAGCTAAGTGTGCATATTTAATATTCTCTTTCTTTAGCTTTCTTAATTGATTTTGTTTCTTGTATTCCAATCTAATCTGAAAAGAGGAATTGTTGTTTTCCTTTTTCTGGAATCAAAATCAATTAGAGCCAGCCCTTTTGTTTTAATTTAAAATCTATTAGAACCTAGAACCATTATAAAGTGAGTATTGGACATTGAATTTTGACATTCAAATCTCTACTCCGACTTGGTTCTTCTGGGCTGCTACAACGAAGGAGAAAATCAAGTATTTTACAATTTGTGTAATTTACATTGTTTGGTTTTATTTGAGGTTAAGCCAGAAAAATCTGAAAGTTGTTGGTTATCTGAGGAGAGCCAGAAAACTCAGAAGTGAGGGTTTTTGAATTGTGTAAGCCCTTTGAAAAAGACACAATTGTGAAGGTTTTGGGTGAACCTGTAAAAACCTATTTGATAGTGAACGCTAATATCCCCTATGTGAGGATATTAGGAGTGGAGTAGCATTTTGTGTAGCTGTTGTTTAACAGCTGGTGAACACACAGGCGAACCACTATAATTCTTTATGTTGTGGATGTGTGATTTATATTTCCTATCTTTTATCATTCATAATTGTGGAATGTATGTGTGGATGTGAATGTTGTAAATTTTACATTTCAAGCATAGTGGGGAATGTTGTAATAATTTAGATTTACATTTCAGCATTATATTTTTGCTATCTCTTTATTACTTTGAGCTTCAGTTTCTCTATTAGTTCTAGTAAGGTTGCCCTGCCATTTTTATGGTGCATGGTTGTCCTTAGAACTATCAATATTTTAAGCTAGCATTCAGCAGTTTGAATTGATTTATTTATTCAGTTCTATCTTTCTATATTTCCGCTGTATTTATCTTAAAATTTGGCATAGTCCTATTCACCCCCCCTCTAGGACATATAACTTGGTCATTTCAGTATGGACTTATTTATACCTTATTAGGATTTATTTTATTCTAATTCCATATTAATTAGTTAATGAAAATATTGTTGAACATTTTATGAATTCATGAGGAGTGACGGAAATAAGCATTACCCTTTGCCAAATTTGAGAGTGACATGTGTTTTCACTATATATTAGTTGGTTTCCTGTCCCCTTATTTTGTTGAGTTAGCATAATATTACTCTTCTCTTTTATTGAGCTAGCTTATTACTACTTTTCTCCTTTATTAGGTTAGTTTTGTGCTACTTCCCTTATTTAAGGCTTGGGCATGTGTAATAGAGTTCCAAAACACTCAACGTTTGACTTATTTCTCTATTAATGCAAGGGATGACTTAAAGGACTCACAACTAGTGGCTTATATATATTTATCGTGAATGTAATGAGCTCTGGGTAGTGACCCTCTTGATCGACGCGTAAATCGTTGGATTTAGTTAGTGGTGCATAAATCAATACATTTAATCCGTGAGCACGTGGTACATCATTTTCTTGAGATTGGATGCCGCAAATAGTCGCTTCATGAACAAATCTTATAACGTAATTCTTTCAATCCATAAGTAGTATCATCTCGAGGTGTTCACATAAATTTATGGTAGTGTCAGACACACTGACGAATCTCCATAGTTATGGGATGTGAAGAGAGTCGGATTTTTATGATTAATATTTCACAATATAGTGGTCACTATGTATAATGAGCTACTCACACTATGGTAGGCATGCATTCATATAGATTGGTTGCACATATCGATACTATTTATAGTGGTGGAGTACAAAAAGCATCAAAACTTTTATATTGTCTTACTTTGAGGAATTACTTGATTTTTGTTAACCTTAAAGGACAATGTTCACTTATTCACAACCCCAAGTGTAGGGTTGTGATGTAGTAATAATCTCGGTGAGACTGAGGTCGAATCCAAAGGGACTAAAACTTGTGTGTCTTTTGAAAGCAACTAGAAGTTGAACTAGAAGAAGATGTGAATCTAAATCTGAAATTGTAGTGAGAGTAATTATGAATTATTTAGTTAAAACTTATAAATTTAAAGGTGGGAACTAGGGTGCTAAGGATCCACTTATAGCTATCGGGATGTTTCCTTATTTGATCCAAGTAACACAATTGGTATTGGAGTCTTATCCTATCCAAATGGAAGATATAGCAATTGTCACGCCCCAAACTCGGAAACCGAGATCACAGAAATCTTGATCGTCAAATCCAGCGCCGATAGCCTCCTTAGTGCCCTATTCTTAGTTCCCGACACCTATATGCCAGATTTCGATCCTAGGATCCTACAAGGAGGATTTTCAATATGATTTTTTTTTTGTAATGGAGCATAACCACAAGCGTAACCAAGTCACAAAATAACATCGCCACATATCCACTATATCAAAAACTCTGAGTACAATGTGGAAAGGAAAATACAAATATAGATATCGGAACTCTAAAAGATCAACTACACGCTCCCGCCTTAGTGCTGCTGCTATCCAACGTCACTTACACGTAACAGTCCTGCATAAGCTTACAAAAAGCTTAAAGGGTGGTGTAAGTGTGTACGCAAGGCAAGTGCCAAGATGCAATATCAGAGTAATGCGAAAATGTGCTGGTAAGTCTATGAATACTATCAGCCATACTAAGGCTGTGCGATGTAAGGCATGAATGTTATCAGTTATACCAAGGCCATGCGATGCGAGGCCTATGTAGCTAAATGCCATATGCGAGATGCAACGCATGCATGTCAGTCCTCATCAAGTACATTTATCAGTACAGTTCCCCTCTAGGATATCAATGGGGTCTAGTACACTTCGTACTGACTGCCACCTCCCAATCCTTATAGCCCAGCGAGTGGAAGAGACACGTGACCAGTAGTCTGCCAATAGCGGACCCATTTGCAAGCTGGTCAAACTCAGCCTAGCTTACAACCCCCTCAGTCGGGCGGATAAGGCCACACCCCCTTCCAACCGACCACGATATAGTGGGAGACGCGGCCTACAAGTATTTAGCACTCATGCACTTATGTATCCACTCGGTCGAGATGTTAGAGCATCTCCTGGTACCAAAAAGGTTCTGGAACTTTCACCCAAAGACATCCTATGTGCCCACAGTGCTAGAGCCAATATTTCTTGTATCCAATCCGGTCATCCACAATGTGCCTGTGAAGGCTACGACCATGATGTCGCTGGGGTGTAGAGTGATCATGTCACACAAATGTGAGATACATGAGTCACACTGTCCAGTCATGCAGCAATCCTGCGCATACCGCGCGCTCATGTGGGCAACTCCTATCAGTGAGTCTTATAAACAATCTGCCCAATGACATATGCTACGATCAGTTACTCCTCATATCAAGCATACATATGATGCGTATGGGCATGATTCATAGAGTTATACTAAGCATGTTATATGGTGATGAACTATCTTCATAACAAAGATCGGCCTAGACGGCCAACACACAACAAGTATGGACCTAACAATGGGCCCTAGGGTGAGTTACAATGTAGACATTTAACCATCATTGTTCTTATAATGTGGACATCAAACCATCATACCTCCCTAGGCATGGCTCACCGTAAACATCATTACATACATCATGATGGAATCACTCATCGCAATGGACCTCATATACATTACATTAGGCCCTACACAAAGGCCTCACATACATCTCATTGGGCCTCACTCATAGTCCTTATATACATCACATTGGGCCTCAACCCATGGGCCTCAAATACATCACGATGGGCCTCATATACATCAAGTGGGGCACATCACATGGTCCGCACCAATGGGCCCCATATATATCAAGTGGGTCGCATCAATGGGCCGCACCAATGGGCCCCATATACATCAAGTGGGCCACATCCACAGGCCACACCAATGGGCCTCATACACATCAAGTGGGTATCATTACATGTGGGCCCACCAATTAAAGTCAATGGTGGAGATCCCTTCTCCACTAAAATGCAAGGTCTAAATGACCTTTTTTATACAAGGAAATTAAATATCATGATGGGGTCCATGGAGAAAGGCCCCATCATGGGATGGATATATGAATCATGGCAGGCCATTGGCCACACCTAGGGTCTAAAGTGAGATCCATACCATCAATCAGTAGGCCCCACTTAACCCATTATCAAACCATAAATTTATGCCTATATAAAAAACACCCACTATTTGATCTTCTTGGTCCGATAGAATGTTAAACTCCTTGGCTCTCTCTTTAATGGAAGATGATGAGGATTGAAGGGCTAGGATGAGAAAGTGGGCCGCACACAAAACACTATTCTCTCTTGGAATGCTTGGATGTTCAACTTCTTGGTTACTTGGAAAATGGGTAGAGAAAAGAGAGAGAGAGAGAGAGAGGGTGGTTGTAAGAGAGAGGTGATGGGTGGAGTGATGGATGGAGTAATGGATGGAGTGATGTAAGGGTTGACTTTGGGGGTAGCTTGTGTAAGAGAGGTATGAGTTGTGTAAGAGAGGTGACATGTGAGGTATGGGTGTGATGGGTTAAGTGATGGGTTCTGTACTTGATTGATTGATTGATTGATATGATAGATTGGGTAGAAATTTTCTCAAAATTCGCAATGCATGGCATTTTTCTCGAAATGAACGCTGGCCCACAACTCCTGGCCTGGGTATCGCACCGGTGTGCAAGACGTGATGTTGGAACCGCGACGACAGTGCCGTCGTGATGGTACAAGCTCCGAGTCGAGCCGACTCGGATCTACGGGATGCAACTCAAGGTCACGTGCAAATGGCGATTACAAGTCGCAGGTTGCCAAAATTTAACAGGAAGATCACAAGAGTCTGCGGAACGGTATAGACTAGGATACAGGTGTTACAACTCTCCCCTCCTTATAAAAATTTCGTTCTTAAAATTTACACCATCATCACAACTAAACATAACTCATAAAAGGTGAGAAATCATGACATCATATATAATCAAAGACAATACAAAATACAATCAATCATCAAAGAGATGGGGATAATGCTTATGAATCTCAGCGTCGCACTCCCAAGATGCCTCATCCACACTATGATGACCCCACTGCACCTTCACCAAGGTGATGACCTTAGGACCTGTTCCTCCCGATCAAGGATACGAACTGGCTGCTCAATGTAAGAAGCGTTCTCACGAACCTCTAATGGCTGCCAATCAATAACGGGAACAATGTCAGACTCACATTTTCACAGCATAGAGGCATGAAAAATGTTGTGGACACCAGATAACTGAAATGGCAAGGCAAGCTAATAAGCCACGGTGCCAATGTGCCTAGTGATCGGTCTAATGAATCTCGGGGCAAGCTTGCCCTTCACTCCAAAATGAACCACACCCTTCATGGGTGAGACCTTGCGATACACATGGTCCCCAATGTCAAACTCCATGGGATGATGCTGACAATCAACAAAACTCTTCTGCCAGCTCTGAACCATGTGTATCCTTTATCTGATGATGTCAATGACCTCTGATGTCTGCTGCATAAGCTCAGGACCAAGGAGACACCGCTCTCCAACCTCGGTCCAACAACTCAAAGATCTGCACGGTTTGTCGTATGATGCCTCAAAAGGAGTCATTCCAATGGTCACCTGATAGTTGTTGTCGTACGCGAACTCACCCAATCGTAGGTGCTCGTCCCAGCTACCCGAGAAGTCAATCACACAAGCCCAAAGCATATCCTCAAGGATCTAGTTAACCCTCTCGGTCTGCCCATCAGTCTGCGGATGATACATGGTGTTGAGCTTCAAAACAGATCCCATCATCGTCTAGAAGCTCCTCCAAAACTGAAACATGAACCTCGGGTCTCAGTCAGAAACGATTGAAACTAGAACGCCATGTAGTCTCACAATCTCCTTGATGAATAACCTTGCAAGCCAGTCTAAAGTTCAGGTCGCACGAATCGCAAGAAAATGCCCCAACTTCGTCAGATGATCGATAACAACCCAAATGACGTCGTGACCGTGCTAAGTCCTTGGCAAACCCCTGAAAAATCAGTGGATACATGCTCCCACTTCCACAACGAGACACTCCACGACTAGAAAGGGCCACGGGGTCTCTGATGATCGGCCTTGACATGCTTTCATTTATCACGCTCGGCCACAAAACTGGCTATCTGGCACTTGATCCTCGCATAAAAATACTGACGCCTCATATCGTGATACATGTTCATCGAGCCAGGGTGGATAAAGAACCGCGATCGATGTTCCTGGGTCATGAGATCTCTACGCAACTCAGGAATATCCGGGACATATAATCGACATCTGAAGCAAAGTCCACCATTAGAACTAATCTCCTAATCTAGCTAACTCTCAGATGCTGCATCTGCCTGATAACTCTGCAACGACTCATCTGCCTGCTTAGCATCGATCACCCTTGTGACAAGGGAGGATTGAATCAACAGGCTCGATAACTACACAATAAAAGATTGCAAGTTAATCTCAAAGTTGAATGTAGACACATCCTCAAACATCTTCCACTCCCAAATCATCATGTGTGCCACTAGGCCTCGTGGCTAATACGTGGGCATCCACCACGACTTTCGCCTTGCCCAGGTAGTACTGAAGATCAAAATCATAGTCCTTCAAGAGCTCCATCCAACCCCCCTGCCTCATGTTCAACTCGGACTGAGAGAATAGATACTGTAAGCTTTTGTGGTCGGAGAAGAGCTCGAACTTAACCCCATAGAGATAGTTCCTCCACACCTTCAATACGAAGACAACTACTGTCAGCTCCAAATCATGCATGGGGTATTTCAGATCATGAACCTTGAGGTGGCAAGACGCATAAGCCACCAACTTCCCGTGTTGCATCAGGACAACACCCAGGCCAACTCCTGAGGCATTGGTAAATACAACAAATCCATCACTCCCAGAGGGAAGAGTGAGGACAGGAGTGGATGTGAGGCAGTCCTTTAGCTCAATAAAAGCCTGCTCACAAGCGTCGTTCCAAATGAACTCGGTGCCCTTCCAGGTCAACCTGGTCAATGGGGCTACAATACGGGAGAATCCCTCAATGAAATGTTGGTAGTAGCCCACCAAACCAAGGAAACTGTGGATCTTGGATGCATTCGTGGGCTGGCCGCACTAACGATGACATCAATCTTCGAGGGGTCCATTGCGACGCCCTGCCTCGTCACCACATGACTGAGAAACTTCACCTCCTCCTGACAGAACTCGCACTTCTCCAGCTTCTCGTAAAGCTGGTGTGAGCCGTGGGTCTATAAAGTAATCTCCAAATGTCCCTCATGCTCCTCACGGGTCCTCAAATTTATCAAAATGTCATTGATGAACACTACAACAAACTGATTGAGAAATGAACGGAAGACCTCGTTCATCAACTGCATGAATTCTACAGGTGCATTGGTCAGTCCGAAGGACATGACCTGGAACTCAAAATGACCATAGCGTATCCTGAATGCTGTCTTCGAGATATCCTCCTCTCGAACCCGAACCTGATGATAACCGGACCACAAGTCTATCTTCAAAAAGAATTGTGCCTCCTGCAGCTGATCAAATAAATTATCGATCCTCGGAAGCGGGCACTTATTCTTAATCATGACCTTGTCGAGCTTGCGGTAGTCCACACAAAGCTTAATGAGCCATCCTTCTTCTTCATGAAGAGTGTCGACACTCCCCATGTTGAACTGCTCAGACGGATAAAGCCTAACTCGTACAACTCGTCCAACTGCTTCTGCAGTTCTAGTAACTCCAACGGTGCCATACGATACGGGGCCTTCGAAATAGGTGCGGTACTGGGCACGAGATCAATCTGAAACTTCATGTGCCTGTGAGGTGGTAAACTTGGAATCTCCTATAACACATTGGGAAAACTACAAATGACTGGCAGCTGGTCGATACTCAAAGCAACTAACTCCTTAACAGCACATGACAACAAGTAGGAAAGCTTCTCTCCTCTGGGCTCAACTATAAACTGGAACTGTGGTACACCAGGTATACAAAACATGACTGTCCTTGCGAAATAGTCTAGTATGGCATGGTACTTGGCAAACCAATCCATGCCCATGATGACATCAAACTCAGACATCGATAATGCAAATAGATCGGTAGGTAAAAAGATATCCCCAACTAGAACGGGGTAAGACGAGCAAAATCGGCCCAACACTACAGTCTTCCCTAAGGGCGTTGATACCGACAAAGCCTCACGAGCAGACTTCAATGGCAAACTGGTCGATCGGTAGAAGTCCTCAGCCATAAAGGAATGTGATGCACCAGAATTAAATAATACACATGTTTTACATGAAGAAGCAGGGAGGGTACCCTTGACGACCCCTCCTGATGACTGAGGGTCCTGCTGGGCAGCATAAAATCTGCCTTAAGCCTACTGGGGAGGTATATGTCCCCTCTGAGGTCTCTACTGCTACTGCTGCCACTGTTGCGGCCTAATCTGCTGCCTCTGCTACTGCGGGGGAGGTCTCAGACGATGCTGCTGCGGTCATTGCTTTTACTGTGGGGGTTGCTGCGGAGGGGGATGCAGTGCCCTCAGCTGCTGCTGCTATGGATGGGGACACTAGTGCCTACGATGTCTTGTCCCACCACATCCAAAGCAAGCACCTGGGAACGGTCCCAAAGGTAGTGCTGGAGGTGTCACTGGTGCTCGGAATGCTGGGCGGGTTGTGCGTCGCTGCTGTGGACGATGCTGCTGCTGGTTGGAGCTACTGGAGGGCGTCTTCCTCAATCGGACCAATCTACCACGTAAACCTGTACACTCTGCATAATCTGCTGAAACGATAAAAGCATGTGCCCAACCATATGGCTCCTGAGGGCAGGATGCAAGTCGTTCTCAAAACGGTGGGCCTTCTTCCCCTCATCATCAACAAGGTGCGTCGTGAATCTCGATGGCGTGATGAAACATGCCTCATATTGAGACACTGTCATGTCTCCCTGGACCAAGGTTTTAAACTTTAACGCACGATGCTCTTTAACATACTTGGCAAAGAACTTCTGCTCGAACCGCTTAACAAAATCCTCCCATGTCCACTCGAAATCGGTAGCTACCGCTCGGGTGACTGATGCCCACCAATGCTAAGCCTCGCCCTGGAGAAGAAATACTGCTAACGGGACCCGCAACTGGGTCGTACACCTCATAGTGTCAAATATATTCTCCAACTCAGAGCGCCATATCTCTGCTGCAGTAAGGTCCGGCTCGCCTCGAAAGCGCGGGGGATCGTACTGTCAGAAGTCTCTAAGAAGGGCGCTCCTGCGCTCCTACCTTGCCTGGGCTGGTGTAACAACGGGCTGCCTGTCCTGCCCCTGAAGGATAGTAGTCATCACCTGCAACATCTGCTGAAGCTGATCTATAGTCACAGGTGTTGTCAGGACTGCATTGGTCTCAGATCGGGGAGTGGGAGTCACTCGGGTCGCTCTCCTAAGTGGCACGTCCTAAAGGAAGGAACAAGGGCCCTATCAGCCTTAAGAACACTCGAAGGCAAAGACGTTAAGGGTCTATATCCAAAAATTTCTAGGTTATTCAGACTTGGAACCTATCATTCTAAGCTCATAGCAGATATGTGATGTGATCCTTAGGTATTCCCAAGTTTTGCTCTAATACCAACTTCTGTCATGCCCCAAACTCAAAAATAGGGCTCACAGAATTTTTGATCACCGAATCCGGCACTGACAACCTCCGTAGTGCCCCATTCTCTGCTCCTGACACCCATATGCCAGATTCTGATCCTAGGATCCTACAAGGAGGATTTTCAATACAAATTTTTATTTATAATGGAGCATAACCACAAGCATAACCAAGTCACAAAACAACATCACCACAAATCCACTATATCAAAAACTTTAAGCACAATGCGAAAATGAAAATACAAATATAGATATTGGAACTCCAAAAGCTCAGCTACACACTCCTGCCTTAGTGCTGTTGCGATCCAACATCACCTGCATGCAACAGTCATGCATAAGCTCACGAAAAGCTTAGAGGGTGGTGTAAGTGTGTGCGCAAGGCAAGTGCCAAGTATGCAATATCAGAGTAATGCAAAAATATACTGGTAAGTCCATATATAATATCAGTCGTACCAAGGCTATGTGATGCAAGCCATGAATGCTATCGGCCATACTAAGGCCATGCGATACGAGGCCTACGTAGCCAAATGTCATATGCAAGATGCAACACGAGCATGACAGTCTTCATCAAGTACATTTATTAGTATAGTTCCCCTCTGGGATATCACAGGGGTCTAGTACACTCCACACTGACTACCACCTCCCTAACCGCACAACCTAGTGAGTGGAAGAGACCACACTAGCCACTTGACCAGCAGTTTGTTAATACCTACCCAGCTCATCGATAGTGGACCTATCTGTGAGCTGGTCAAACTCAGCCTAGCTTACAACCCCCTAGCTCGCGTGGATAAGGCCACACCCCCTTCCAACTGACTACAACACAGTGAGAGACACGGCCTACTGGTATTCGGCACTCAGGTGCTCATGTATCCACTCGGTCGAGACGTTGGATCATCTCCTAATACCAAAAAGGTTCTAAAACTTTCACCCAAGGACATCCTACGTGCCCATAGTGCTAGAGCCAATATTTTCGGTATCCAATCCAATCATCCACGATGTGTCTGTGGAGGCCACGACCATGATGTCACTAGGGTGTACAGTGATTATGTCACACAAATGTGAGATGCATGAATGATAATGTCCAATCATAGAGCAATCCTCTGTGTACGGTGCGCTCATGTGGGCAACTCCTATTAGTGAGTCCCATAAACAATCTGCCCAATGACATATGCTATAAATAGTCACTCCTCATATCAAGCATACATATGATGCGTATGGGCATGAATCATAGAGTTATACTAAGCATGTTAAATGGTGATGAACTATCTTCATAACGAAGATGGTCTTAGATATCCTACACACAACAAGTATGGGCCTAACAATAGGCCCTAGGGTGAGTTACAATGCAGACATTTAACCATCATTGCTCTTACAATGTGGACGTCAAACCATCATTGCTCCCAAGGCATGGCCCACCATAAACATTATTACATACATCATGATGGAATCACACATCGCAATGGACCTCATATACATCACATTCGATCCCACACAAAGGCCTCGCATATGTCTCATTGGGCCTCACTCATGGTCATTATATACATCACATTCGATCCCGCACAAAGACCTCACATATGTCTCATTGGGCCTCACTCATGGTCCTTATATACATCACTTTGGGCCTCAACCCACAGGCCTCAAATACATCACAATGGGCCTCATATACATCAAGTGGGCCACATCACATGGGCCGCACCAATAAGCCCCATATACATCAAGTGGGCCGCATCCACAGGCCGCACCAATGGGCCTTATATACATCAAGTGGGTCCCATTACATGTGGGCCCACCAATCAAAATCAATGGTGGAGATCCCTTCTCCCACTAAAATGCATGGTCTAGATGACCTTTTTCATACAAGGAAATTATATATCATGACAGGGTCCATGGAGAATGGCCCCATCATGGGATGGATATACAAATCATGGTGGGCCATTGGCCACACGTAGGGTCTAAAGTGAGATCCATACCATCAATCGGTAGTCCCCACTTAGGCCATCAGCAAAACATAAATTTATACCTATAAAAAAAACACCCACCATTCAATCTTCTTGGTCCGATGGAATGCCAAATTCCTTGGCTCTCTCTTTAATGGAAGATGATGAGGATTAAAGGGCTAGGATGAGGGATCTTGGGGTAAGAAGTGGGCCACACATAAAACACTATTCTCTCTTGGAATGCTTAGACAGCCAACCTCTTGGTTGCTTGGAAAATGGGTAGAAAAAAGAGGTTGGAGTGGTGGATGGAGTGATGTAAGGTTTAACTTTGGAGGTAGCTTATGTAACAGAGGTATAGGTTGTGTAAGAGAGTTGACATGTGAGGTATGGGTGTGATGAGTTGAGTAATGGGTTGTGTACTTGATTGATTGATTGATTGATGTGATGGATTAGGTAGAGTTTTCTTGAAATTCGCAATGTGTGGCATTTTTCTCGAAATCAACGTGGGCTCGCAACTCCTGACCTATATCATGCCCCAAACTCAGAAACTAGGCTCACAGAATTCCTGATTGCCGAATCCGGCGCCGACAGCCTCTGCAGTGCCCCATTCTTGGCTCCCAGCACCCATATGCTAGATTTCAATCCTGAGATCCTACATGGAGGATTTTTAGTATGATTTTTTTTGTAATGGAGCATAACCATAAACATAACCAAGTCACAAAACAACATCACCACATATCCACTATGTCAAAAACTTTGAGTACAATGCAACAAGGGAAATATAAATATAGATATCGAAACTCCAAAAGCTCAGTTACATGCTCCTGCCTTAGCGATGCTGCGATCTAACGTCACCTGCACGCAACGGTCATGCATAAGCTTACAAAAAGCTTAGATGGTGGTGTAAGTGTGTTCGTAAGGTAAGTACCAAGTATGCAATATCAGAGTAATGTAGAAATGTACTGGTAAGTCCATGAATACTATCAGTCGTACCAAGGCTATGAGATGCAAGGCATGAATGTTATCGGCTATACAAAGGCCATACGATGCAAGGCATGAATGCTATCGGCCAAACTAAGGCCATGCGATGCAAGGCCTACGTAGCCAAATTTCATGTGAGAAGTAACGAAAGCATGACAGTCCTCATCAAGTTCATATATTAGTACAGTTCCTCTCTGGGATATCACTGGGGTCTAGTACATTCCACACTGACTACCGCCTCCCTAGCCGCACAGCCCAGTGAGTGGAAGAGACCATACTATCTGCCTGACCAGTAGTCTGCCAATGCCTATGAAAAGGCCGATCTATATGTCCTAGAGGGGGGGCGGGTTGAATAGGACAATGCCAATTTTAAAATGATAACAGTAGAATTTAAATAAATTAAATGCAACTAGTAAAGACAATCTCAAAATGCTGAATTTAAAAACAACCTCAAATGTATGAGTATTGAGAGGTTGATACAAATGTTGTTCTACGAACAACCTTACACCAAAAATCAAGGTTTATTGTAGGACAACCTAATTCCTAGAAAGGTCTTTGTATCAAAAACTCAAACTTAGATACAGAGGAATAAATAAATAAATAAATAGCAATGAAAGGAAATCTAAGCTATTACAACATTCACCACAATGCTTGAAATGTAAAAGATTACAACATTCACATTCACAAATACATCCCACAATATTGAATGATAAAAGATATAGAAAATAAACCACACATCCAAACACAAAGAATTATAGTGGTTCGCCTGTGTGTACACCAACTGTTAAACAATAGCCACACAGCTGCTCCACTCCTAATATCCTCACACTGTGGATATTAGCATTCACTATTAAAATAGGTTTTTTTAGGTTCACCTAAAACCCTCACAATTGTGTCTTTCAAATGGGCTTACATAATTCAAAAACCCCACACTCTAAGTTTTCTGGATCACCTTAGACAAACCATAATTAAGGGATTTTTCTAGTTCAGTCTCAAAGAAATAAAAAATAGAAGATTTACACAAATGTAAAATACCTGGATTTCTCTTTTTGTTGCAGCCTAGAAGAACCAAGTCGGAGTAGAATTTCAACGTAGAAGTTCAATGTCCAAACTCACTTATGAAATGGTTCTAGGTTCTAAATTGATTTTAGAGTTAAAGCACCTTGGGTTAGCTTGATTTGATTTTGATTCCAAGAAATGGGAATACCTCAATTCCTCTTTCAAATATAATTGGAATGCAAAACCTCAAAATCAAATGCAAAGAAAGCTATAAAAAGAGAATATTAAATTAGCACAATATAGCATAAGAAGTTTACAAACTTATCTCAGAGTGATGCCTTGATTTTACTTGAATTAGATATCAAACTCTGAAAATCGTGCTCTATTTATAAGTGCAGAAGTCGCACCTTCGACGGGTCATGTGGACACTAGGAATAGTTATAGGACTAATAGATTTTTAAAATTTTGAGTGCGATCGGATAAAACCGTTCCATGACTGGTCGTAGGCCATCCACGACCAGTCGAGGGACCTCCACCACTGGTCGTGCGGTGCTGAAAT
Organism: Magnolia sinica; assembly: GCF_029962835.1. NCBI lineage: Eukaryota > Viridiplantae > Streptophyta > Magnoliopsida > Magnoliales > Magnoliaceae > Magnolia > Magnolia sinica. Next base: position 48,380,102 of record NC_080573.1, on the reverse strand, counting down.
AATCGTTGGAGTTCGAGTCGTAGCTGCAAGACTGGTCGAGGACGAGTCATGCACTGTTCACACGACCGGTCAAGCAGTCTCCAGGACTAGTCGTGGCTCAACAAAAAATTCTAAAATTTTGCAACAATCTTAGGACTGGTCGAGGAATTTCTTGGACTAGTCGAGCCAGTGCTAGGACTAGTCGAACAGTGTCTAGGAATAGTCTTAAGAACAGACCAAATACTTATAAAATGATTCAATTTGATTGATGTATCTGAAGTGACCTACCTTAAGGTCAATCTAAGGTCTTTCATACCTTGAATGTGACATATAAACATTGAACCTTCTTTTCTTCAAACAATAGACGATCTTTGAAGTTCATGAAGCTTGATATCGTAACACATAATGAAGCTTAAACTTATGATCTTTTGAAGCTTGATTTTGTAGTACTTGAGTTATATTTCATCTTGAGTCTTGAGTATGAATCAGTTCACTTATCTTTCGATGTCGCTTTAAAACATTGAACTTTTCAGCTTAAAGATGTGAACAAAGTACTTGATCTTGCATTTCTTTGAAGTAGTTCTTGTTCTTGTCTTGAAGCATTGTCCTTGTACATGCGATGCATTGCCTTGAACATATATATCAATGTACTGCACAAGACATAGATTGTAGTTTTGGCACTACAAAATTTGACAATCAAAGGTGCAAGAGACCATAGCACTTACAATCTCCCCCTTTTGTCAAATTTGTGACAAAACACACTACAATAACATAACCAATATACACACAAAGAATCATGCACCAGTTATCATGCACAAAGAGTCATGCACCAGATATCATCAACTTACATCAATACTACTCCCCCTTTCTTAACTCCTCCCCCCTTTCATAAGGAAAAAACTACATATCCACAATCCATGCCAATATACGAATATATATATCATAAATCACCACATACTCCATATATTAGGCATGCCAAACTTCTCCTCTTTTTTGTCACAATATGACAAATGAAGAAATCAAGATATTGAAGAAGAAAATAAAAAGAGGAATAAGGGAGCAAACAAGTCAAGATATAAGAAAATATTGTGCATACATAAGTAACTAAGAAGAATCTAGTTCATCCAAAGTCAGTCCCACGAACTGAAAGAAAGCAAAGTAGTATAAGAGTTATTACAAACCAAACTTTAAAAAAAAAAAACTAAATCAGATCCAGAAGAGGGAGCAGGAATAGATGGATCAATTTGGTGTAAACCCTTGTGAATGCATCTCATATATTTGCGCATATAAGAAAATTGAGAATCTTGGGTCACACGTATCTGAGCCACCTGTTCCTCAAGAGAATGCAACCTCTCAGCAAAATTTGAAGGTTGATAGTCAGGGTCAGACTCAGAATCTGATTCGATCTCATTGAAGATATCATTCATATTTATATCATCAGGAGGTAAACCTCCTTCTTCATTCACTGCTTTAGCTCCACCACCACCCACATTCACTTGACCATCAGTTAATCTCAAATTCATCTTGTTTATATTTTTGTTATTGAAGATGAGGTGATGAATGCGTGCCTCTCCAACAGGCATAGCTACCAACATATGAGTGGCTAACACAGTCATAAGGCATGCAAAAGGAATATCGCTATGACAAGGATGGAGACGGAATTGGATAATGGAATGACAAATTAATGAAGGAAGATAGACATTAACACTAGATATGATGGAATGTAAAATCCAAACCATGAAAGATGTGAGTTCAGTTTTGTTACCAGACCGAGGATAGACATTTGAAATAAAAATCCTATAAAGGATTCTATATCTGGGTAACAAGTACTTTGAAGTAAGTGCATTCCCATTCTGAGTCCATTGCACATCTATGTTACATAATGCCCTCGTAAGCATACGAATTTCTGATTCAGATGGTTTCTCAACCAGAGAACTAATAGGAATACCCTCATCATTGATAGGTAAGTCCATTAGGCAAATATCAGATGATGATCAACTTCAAATGGACCTTCTCTAGTAACAATTTGAAAAGTTAAATTTTCTGTAGAGAAATCATAAATGCATGCGAACATAGCCTGCGTAATAAACTGGTATGCCAGCCCACCCCAATATAGAATGTTGTCCCATCCTACAGATTGAAGAAGTGGAAAGAGACCAAAAGGAGCAAGATGTGCAAATCTACAGGTCGCTCAACTATCACATTGTGCAACCGTAAATCCCACACATAGGAGGGTTCATCTTCAGGTGACTGAAGGTGGCACCATGTGATAGGTGTCGATTTTGAAGATGACGCACCACGAGAAGTTTTCTTCCTACCTTTAGCATCTATTTGCAACTAAGAACACAAGAAATTAAGAAAATGCAAAAGATGTAGAGTTGGGGGGTTTTCCCAAAATTAAAAGCACCAGCGCGCTACATGACTAGTCGTGGGACGTCCTCGGCTGGTCATGCTACGACTGGTTGAGTACGTCCTCGACTGGTCGTGCATCGACAAAAATATGCATTTTTCTCATAAATTCAAAATTTTAACAAATATATAAACCGTAATACAAAAATGCATGAATAGTAATTTAAATTGAACATTTCAAGATTAAATTTCAATTTATTAAACCTGCTTTTGTCAAGTGGTTTAGTGAAAATGTCAGCAAGTTGAGTCTCGGTCGAAATATATTCCAGTGAAATTGTCTTTTCTTCCACTAATTCACAAATTTAGTGATATCTAATGTCAATGTGCTTGGTTTGTGAATGCTGGATTGGATTTTTAGATGTATTAATTGCACTAGAATTATCACGATATAAAACCATTGAATCCTGTGCAATTTCGTAATCACTTAACATTCTATTCATCCATACAAGCTGAGTACATGCATTTCCAGCTACGATGTATTCAGCCTCAGCAGTTGAGAGTGATACGAAACTTTGTTTCTGGCTAAACCGAGATACTAAATAGTTTTCGATATAAAAACAACCACCACTGGTTGATTTTTTATCATCGATATTACCAGCCCAATCAGCATCTGTATAACCAGCCAATTGAACGCTAGTATTATGTGGATACCAAAGACCCAGATTAGCTGAACTTGCGACATATTGCATAATCTGCTTAATAGTAGTTAAATGAGACTCTTTAGGGTCAGATTGATATCTAGCACAAATTCCTACGCTAATAATATCAGGTCTACTTACAGTTAAATAAAGTAAACTGCTAATCATACTACGATATAATTTAAGATCCACACTTTTACCTGTAGAGTCTTTTGAGAATCCTAATGTTGTACTCATAGGAGTATCAATTTTTTTTTCCATTCTCAAATTTGAACTTTTTAATTAAGTTCAGAGCAATTTTGGTTTGAGAAATAAAGATACCATTAGGTTGTTGTTTTACTTGCAACCCTAGAAAATAATTCAATTCCCCAACCATGCTCATTTTGAATTTAGATTTCATAAGATCTGCAAACTCAACAGTCATGTTAGTACAGATAGATCTATAAATAATATCATCAACATAGATCTACATCATTAAGATATGATCGTTATGTTTCTTAACAAAAAGAGTCTTATTAAAACTTCCCATTAGAAAATTATTACTTAGTAGAAACTTAGTCAATTTTTCGTACCATGCCCTGGGAGCTTGTTTCAAACCATAGAAAGCCTTTTTTAGAAGATAGACATGATCAGCATTCTTAAGGCCTTCAAAACCCGTTGGTTGTTCAACATACACTTCTTCATGTAGATCGCCATTTAAGAAAGCACTCTTTACATCCATTTGATATATTTTGATCTTTCTAAAGCATGTAATGGATATAAATAGTTTGATTGATTCAAGATGAGCTACTGGGGCAAAGGTTTCATCAAAATCGATGCCTTCAATTTGAGTGTACCCTTGTACAACCAGTCTTGCCTTGTTTCGAATTATATTACCAAGTTCATCAGACTTATTTTTGAAAATCCACTTAGTTCCGTTAATATGTTTATCTTTAGGTCTAGGAACAAGATACCAAATATCATTTCTAATAAATTGATTAAGCTCATCTTGCATCGCAACTATCCAATTTTCGTTAGTAAGAGCTTCTTTTACGTTTGTTGGTTCGATCTGAGATGTAAAGCACACATAATTACATATATCTTCTAATTGTCTATGAGTATGCACACCAATGAGAGGGTTTTCAAGAATTTGAGTGGTTGGATGATCTTTGACAGTCCTCAGTTTAGCGTTATTTTGACTTGATGAAGTATCTAGTTTGTCTATTAGAAGAACATCATTATCAGAACTTGAGGCAGGTGTATTCAAGTGATCATCAATGACCACATTGATAGATTCTTGAATAACACCGGTCCTCTTATTCAGTACTCGATATGCTCGACTGTTCAAGGCATATCCTAAAAAGATCCCTTCATCACTTTTGGTGTCAAACTTATCTAGATTTTCACGGTCATGTAAAATATAGCACTTGCTGCCAAAAACTCGAAAGTATTTGACAGTAGGCTTCTTATCAACCCACATTTCATAAGCCATTTTACCATTAGATTTTCTAGTGTAAACACGGTTAATTATAAAAAGGCCGTATTTATGGCTTTAGCCCAAAGATTTTTAGGGAGCTTCATACTATTCAACATTACATTTGTCATTTCTTGAAGCACTCTATTTTTTCTTTCAACAATTCCATTTTATTGAGGTGTTTTGGGTGCAGAGAATTCATGTGATATTCCCTGATCGCAACAGAATTTCTCAAAACTACTATTCTCGAATTCTGATCCATGATCACTACGGATCTTACTGACTTGAGAACCTTTTTCTGTTTGGATCCATTTGATAATATTTTTTACTTCATCAAGGGTTTCTGATTTATCCCTTAAGAAGGCTACCCATGTGAATCTGGTAAAATCATTCACGATTACCAGTATGTATTTTTTGCCACCTCAACTCTCCGTCCTAGTTGGTCCTATAAGATCCATGTGGAGAAGTTCGAGTGGTTTGGATGTGGCATTGGAGTCCACCTTTTTGTGAGCACTCCTAGTTTGCTTGCCAATCTGGCATTTGCCATATATTTTGTCTACATTCTGTAGTTTAGGTAGACCTCTTATCAGTTCTCTTTTGCTCAATCTATATAAATTGTGGTAGTGTACATGTCCAAGGCGTTTATGCCATAACTCAGTTTCATCGGTATGGACCATGTAACACGATTAATTAGATGATCTAGAATCACTTACGATGTAGTAGTTTTCAGAAGTTCTACGACCAGTTAATATTACAGAACCGTTTTTATTTAAAATTTCACACCCCAGGTTAGAAAATTTTACACTATGTTTTTTATCACATATTTGAGAAATGCTTAATAAGTTATGTTTTAAATCTTCTACATATAAGACATTCTCAAATAAAGGGAGGTTAGAAAGTTGAACCGTACATTGGGCAATAATCCTACAGTTACTACCATCACCAAATGTGACTAATCCGTTAATCATGTCTTTAAGAGTGGTGAGCAGACCTTTCTCACTAGTCATGTGCTTAGAGCATCCACTGTCTAAGTACCACTTTGAATGGCTTAATGCTTTGAAAGCAGTGTGGGCAACCAAACTAGTAACTTTAGGAACCCATTTCATAACTGTTTTGGGTTTAGGAGTATAGTTGGTCTTCTTGTGTTTGTAGTTGTTGTAAGAATGACCTACTGAGTTAGATTTTAAGAGCTCCTAAAGTAAATCAACTATTTTCTCAGCTAAAGGGTTTCGGTTCTAATTTTTATAGTTGATATGGTTGCGTTTGGGTTTTAAAGATTGAAAAGTTTTAGCATTTTTAGAAATATTTTGATTTGAACTATTCCCTTTTGAGTTTGAAGACTCTCCTTTCACAAACTTAGGATGAGTATTCATCTGTTTAGGAGGAATATTTTTATCGTAGCCTAAATCAGATCGGTCACCACATTTTCTTGATCCAGAAAAAAGCTTTTCTAACTTTGGATCACCTTGGGCATACCTCCATGTATCCTTTAAACTCAAAAGTGAAGAGACTTCAAGTTTAAGTTTTTCATTTTCAGATTTGAGATTTTCAATAAGGGAGGTTTTGAAATCTAAATCGCATTTAGTTTTTTAAAAACAATTTGAAATGTGGGATTTTTCTAAAACAAGAGAATCAAAATTTTCTTTAAGTTTTGAAAACTTTTCTTTTTGAAGTTTTAGTTTTACGCCAATTTTACAACTTTCCTTGTATAGGGCATTGTAAGCATCTTGAAGACCTTCTTCATTTTCATGATTACTATTCAGATTTTCTTCAGTAGTTGAATTATCATAATCTGAAAAAGTGAACTTGGCTAGAGTAATAAGGGCTTTAACTTCATTGCCCAACTCGGTTTTAGAATCTTTTAATTCAGAAGAGGCTTCAGTGCCAGAAGATTCATCCCAAGTAGCCAATATACCTTTCCTTATAGGTTTGTCCTTTTTAGGACACTTGGTTGCTAAATGCCCATATTCTTAGCAGTTGTAACATTGACTATCTGTTAAAGATTTCTAAGTTTTAAATTTAGATATTTTCTTATCATTTGATTTTTGAAAATCAACCCTCTTTTTACTTTTGAAAATTTTTTAAAACTTTTTAGCTAAAAGGGCCATATCATCTTCAGAATTTTCTAAATCAGAATCACTACAATTTTCTTGAGAAAAGCACTTAGAAGATTTAAGAGCAACAGATTTACCTTTAGGAGCTTTAAAAGTTAACTCATAAGTCTGTAAAGAGCCAAATAATTCTTCTACCCTCGTATTGTCTGTATCACGAAGTTCCTAGATCGCAGTTACCTTAGAATTGAACCATTCAGGAAGTGAGCATAGTATCTTTGCACACACTTTACTTTCTAGGATTTTATTGCCAAGACCCCACATAGAGTTCACAATGTCATTTAATCTTGTATAGAAGTTCATGAACATTTCATTTTCTTCCATATGTATTTCCTCAAATTTGGTTGTGAGGATTTGGACTTTAGATTTCTTGACAATTGATGTACCCTCGTGTGTCATTTCTAAAATATCCCAAGCTTGCTTTGCAGTATCACAGGATATAATTCTTTTGAATTCATCTGGTGATAGTGTGCAAGTGATTACATTTAGTGCTTTTGCATTGGCACTACTCTCATTTTTCTGAAGAGTGGTTCATGAGAAATAAGGTGTTATTCTCATAGATTTTGATCCATCAATATCAGTCACTTCAGAGGTAGGAGGGGTCCATTTAGTCACTGTGGTTTGTCACACGCTCTCATCCATGGATTTTAAGAATTTTCTCATCCTGGCTTTCCAATAAGCATAATTGGAGCCATCAAATGGTGGAGACCTAGTGACTGAAAGGCTATCAAAATTTGACATCTTATAAATAGCTTAGATTGATTAGCTCAGGAAATTAATCCAAAAAGAAATAATAATTAAAATGAGCTATTAGGCATTGATACCACTTGAAAAGGCCGAGCTATATGTCCTAGAGGGGGGGGGGGGGGGTGTGAATAGGACTATGCCAAATTTAAAATGATAACAGCAAAATTTAAATAAATTAAATGCAAATAACAACGACAATCTCACAATGCTGAATTTAAAAACAACCTCAAATGTATGAGTATGGAGAGGTTGATACAAATGTTGTTCTAAGGACAACCTTACACCAAAAACTAAGGTTTATGGTAGGACAACCTGATTTCTAGAAAGGTCTTTGTATCAAAAACTCAAACTTACATACAGAGGAATAAATAAATAGCAATGAAAGGAAATCTAAGTTATTACAACATTCACCACAATGCTTGAAATGTAAAAGATTACAACATTCACATTCACAAATACATCCCACAATATTGAATGATAAAAGATATAGAAAATAAACAACACATCCAAACACAAAGAATTATACTGGTTCGCCTATGTGTACACCAACTGTTAAACAACAGCCATACAGTTACTCCACTCCTAATATCCTCACACAGTGGATATTAGCGTTCACTATGAAAATAGGTTTTTCTGGGTTCACCTAAAACCCTCACAATTGTGTCTTTCAAATGGGCTTACAGAATTCAAAAACCCCACACTCTTAAGTTTTCTGGATCACCTCAGACAAACCACAATTAAGAGATATTTCTGGCTCAATTTCAAAGAAACCAAAAACAGAAGATTTACACAAATGTAAAATACCTGGATTTCTCCTTTTATTACAGCCCGGAAGAACTAAGTTGGAGTAGAATTTCAATGTAGAAGTTCAATGTCCAAACTCACTTATGAAATGGTTCTAGGTTATAAATTGATTTTAGAGCTAAAGCACCTTGTGCTAGCTTGATTTGATTTTGATTCCAAGAAATGGGAATACCTCAATTCCTCTTTCAAATATAATTAGAATATGAAAACTCAAAATCAAATACAAAGAAAGCTACAAAAAGAGAATATTAAATGAGCACAAATAGCTTAAGAAGTTTACAAACTTATCTCTCAGAGTGATGCCTTAATTTTACTTGAATTAGGTATCAAACTCTGAAAATCGTGCTCTATTTATAAGTGCAGAAGTCGTACCTTCGACTGGTCTTGTGGACACTACGACTGGTCATGGGACCAACAGATTTTTAAAAATTTTAGCCCGATCAGATAAAACCGTTCCACGATTGGTTGTAGGTCATCCACGACCGGTCGAGGGACCTCCACGACTAGTCGTGACCTGTCCACGATTGGTCGTGCAGTGCTGAAATAGTCGCTAGAGTTTGAGTCGTAGCTGCAGGACTGGTCGAGGACGAGTCGTGCACTATTCACACAACCGGTCAAGCAGTCTCCAGGACTGGTCGTGGCTCAACAAAAAATTCTAAAATTTTGCAATAATCTTAGGACTGGTCGAGGAATTTCTTGGACTAGTCGAGCCAGTGCTAGGACTAGTCTTAAGAACAGACCAAACACTTACAAAATGATTCAATTTGAGTTATATATCTGAAATGACCTACCCTAAGGTCAATCTAAGGTCTTTCATACCTTGAACATGATGTATGAACATTGAACCTTCTTTTCTTCAGACGATAGACGATCTTTGAAGTTTATGAAGCTTGATATCGTAACACATAATGAAGCTTGAACTTGTGATCTTTTGAAGCTTGATTTTATATTACTTAAGTTGTATTTCATCTCGAGTCTTGAGTATGAATCAGTTCACTTGTCTTTCGATGTCACTTTAAAACATGGAACTTTGAAGCTTAAAGATGTGAACAAAGTACTTGATCTTGCATTTCTTTGAAGTAGATCTTGTTCTTGTCTTAAAGCATTATCCTTGTACATGAGATGCGTTGCCTTGAACATATATATCAATGTGCTACACAAGACATAGATTGTGGTTTTGGCACTACAAAATTTGACAATCAAAGGTGCAAGAGACCATAACACTTACACCTACCTGGCTCGTCGATAGCGGACCCATTTGCGAGCTGGTCAAACTTAGCCTAGCTTACAACCCCCTCACTTGGGCAGATGAGGCCACACCCCCTTCCAACCGACCACGACACAGTGGGAGACGTGGCATACTAGTATTCGGCACTCGTGCGCTCGTGTATCCACTCGGTCTAGACATTGGAGCATCTCTTGGTACTAAAAAGGTTCTAGGACTTTCACCCAAGGATATCCTATGTGCCCACAATACTAGAGCCAATATTTTCGGTATCCAATCTGGCCATCAACGATGTGCCTGTGGAGGCCATGACCCTGATGTTACTAGGGCTTACAGTGATCATGTCACACAAATGCAAGATGCATGAATCACACTGTCCTGTCATGCAGCAATCCTTCACATATGGTGCGCTCATGTGGGTAACTCCTATCATGAGTCCCATAAACAATCTACCCAAAGGCATATACTAAGATCAATCACTCCTCATATCAACCGTACATATGATGCGTATGGGCATGAGTCATGGAGTTATACTAAGCATGTTATATAGTGTTGAACTATCTTCATAACAAAGATGGGCCTAGAAGGCTTATTCACAACATGTATGGGCTTAACAATGGGCCCTAGGGAGAGTTACAATGAAAACATTCAACCATCATTGCTCTTACAATGTGGATGTCAAACCATCATTGCTCCCAAGGCATGGCCCGCCGTAATCATCATTACATACATCATGGTGGAATCACACATTGCAATGGGCCTCATATACATCACATTTGGCCCCACGTAAAGGCCTCACATAAGTCTCATTGGGCCTCACTTAATATCCTTATATAAATCACATTGAGCCTCAACCCATGGGCCATCAAATACATCACAATGGGCCTCATATGCATCAAGTGGGCCGCAACACTGGGCTCATATACATCAAGTAGGCCGCATCAATGGGCCGTATATACATCAAGTAGGCTGCACCAATGGGCCTCATATACCTCAAGTAGGTCACATCCACAAGCTCCACCAATGAGCTCATATACATCAAGTGGGCCGCATCAATGGCCGCATATACATCAAGTAGGCCGCACCAATGGGCCGCATATACTTAAACTGGGGCACATCAATGGGTCGCACCAATGGGCCTCATATACCTCAAGTGGGCCGCATCCATCTACACCATACACCTATTTTCAGAGATTATTTTAGAGCATTTCCAAAAGAATGAATCATATCGAAAGATCATTTGGACCATACCATAAATAGCAATGGAGACAACGATTTTCACCGTTTAAAAATTCCAAGGCCCACCATCATGTTTCTTTTCTATCCAATCTGTTCATAAGGTCACAAAGACCTGGTTTAGAGGAAAAACAAATATCATTTTGATCCAAAATTACTGTGGTCCTAAAAGGATTTCAATGGTAGGCGTTCATCTCTCCACTGTTTTCTACAGTGTGGTCCACCTGATAGATCTGCCTCATTTTTAGTCTCAGGCCTTAAGGCGAACTTGCCAATTGGATGGACGATTTAGATATAATACATGTCTCATGATTAGATGGGGCCCACCGTACACATGGTGGGCAGGGATGAAACACATACATTCAATGGACCCACAGAACTTGTTGACTAATACAGCAGCTACATAGCTGGTGGGGTTATTAGCCTACCATCTAGATGATGGATGGTGGAATATAACGCATGCATCATGGTGGGGTCCACACGCATGGCCCACCAACTAAATGGATGGGCAGTTTGGATACCCGAGGTGGGTCCCACAAGATGGACTGACGGTGTGGATGAAACCCACACACGTCAAGTGGGTCCCACAGAACTTGGTGACGTCTTCATGTGCGAGATGCGACAGCCAATCTGCTTTCAACAACAGGTGGGTCCCCACGTGGGGCCCACCAGATATGTATATAATATATATTATTTTATTATTATTATTATTTTAAACTAGCAACAACATCTAGGCCCTAGACGGCCTGGATATTACATCATGGTGGGGTCCACTACCACGTCCAATGATTGGACAGTGTGGATACAACGCACGTTATAACGGTATGCGGCTAGTGGGTCCCACGTGGTGTGGCCAACCCATTATAAATATAAATTTTATTTTATTTTATTTTATTTATTTATTTATTTTGCTGACTGTTGTGTTTTCCCTTTATACAGTCCAGTAGCAAAGGTTGCTGGACGTCTCACGGCTAGACGTTATGGATGTAATACATTCATCAAGGTGGGGTCCATGCACTCGTGACTCACCAGCCACATACATCGAGATGGTCCCATGTTCATGTGGCCCACTGACGGAAGGTGTGGATCTAATCCATTCATCACGGTGGGGCTCATATGTACCAAAACAGATGGTATGGATATAATACATACGTCATAGGTGGGCCACTCGCATTATCATCATCACTAAAAGAAAAGAGAGAGAGAGAGAGAGAGAGAGAGAGAGAGAGAGAGAAAGAGAAAAGCATGAGATGGAGGAGCTCCACCACTATGAGTTCTCCTAGGTGGGCCATGTAAATACAATACATACATCAAAATGGGTCCCAATACATATGGGCCCACCAATCAAAATCAACGGTGGAGATCCCTTCTCCACCAAAATGCAAGGTCTAGATGACCCTTTTCATACAAGGAAATAAACATCATTATGGGGTCCATAAAGAATGGCCCCATCATGAGATGGATATATGAATCATGATGGGACATCGGCCACACCTAGGGTCCAAAGTGAGATTCATATCATCAATTGGTAGGCCCCACTTTGCCCAGCATCAAAATATAAAATATAAGCCTATGAAAACACCCACCTAAGGATCTTCTTGGTCTAATAGAATGCCAAACTCTCTGGCTCTCGCTTTGATGGAGGTTGATGAAGGTTGGAGGGTTGAGATGGGAGATGAGAGGGGTAGGAAGTGGGCCACACACAAAGCTTGTTTTCTCTCCTTAGGATTTTCTCTCCTTAGTTACTTGGAAAAATGGTGGAGAATGAGTGAAAGATGGGAGATGTAAGGAGAGAGGGATGGGTGTGTAAGAGGGATGGGATGAGAGGTATGGTGGTGTAAGTAGAGATAACATGAGAGTTGACTTATGGGGGTGAGGTGGCATGGGGTATGGGTTGCTTGTCTTTGTTGGTAAGAAAGGGATGGGAGAGGCATGGGTTATGTACTTGACTTGTGATTGATTGATTGATGTGATGGGTTGTAAAAATTCTCTCTGAATTCACAATGCGTGGCGTTTCTTTAGAAATACACAGGTCCACAACTCCTGGCCTAGGTATCGCATTGGTGTGCAAGACATGGCGTTAGAACCGCGATGATGGTGCAGTCCCGATGGTACAAGTTTCGAGTCGAGCTGACTCATAATCACAAGATGCAACTTAGGGTCGCACACGAATGCCAATTACAGGTTGTAGGTTGTTAAAATTTGACAATGAGGATCACGAGAGTCTATGAAATGGTACAAACTGGGATACGGGTCTTACAGCCTGGGTATCGCATCGGTATGTAAGATGTGGCGTTGGAACCGCAGTGACGGTGAGGTCGCGATGGTACAAGTTTTGAGTCGAGCTGACTCAGATCTACAAGATGTGATTCAGGGTCACACGTAAATGCTAATTTAGGTCATGGGTTGTCAAAATTCGATAAGGAGGATCGCGGGAGTCTAAGAAATGATACGGACTAGGATACGGGTCTTATAGCTATTAAGATCAAATCTAAACTTTCATTGACTTAATTCTCAATGGAAGAGAATTGTGAAGGTTGGAGGGGTTTTCATCACCAAACCATGCCCTAGAGACAATGGCTAACAACAAGATTTACCAATCCCACAATCTCAAAATAAAACAAAGAAGATACTCAAAGCTATTGCAGATCTATTGTAATTTGAGTTACAACAAACCATTAAAACTAAAAGTATTCCTTAAATATCAAATTAGAATAAAAAAAGTTCAACAAGAACAAGAATCAAACAAGAAAAACATCTCAATACACTACAAGCTTCACCTCTTAGCCCTAACTAAGAGGTTTAGCCAACCATAAACATGATTGGAATTAAAACCCTAAAAGAAAGCATTAAATACTAGGAAGAAGGGAAGAAGAAACTCTTGGATGATGGTTCCATCCGTTTACTCTGCTCCTCAAAACCCTAGATATCTCAAAAAGTCCGTAGAAAATGCATATTTATATCCTAGTTCGCGTAAGATCGAAAAACCACCTCAATTTATGTTGTCTGTGTAACTCTGTGTAACGCATTCGATGACATCAAATAACCTTCAATGTCATTGAATGTAAGTTGAATTCCAGAATTCACCCCTTTACGTACTGTGTAACTTTTCTTGTCATCGAGCACACCTTCGAGTCATCAAATAGGACTTCGAGTAATCGAAAAAGTGTCTAAAACAGTCCAGCAAGTTGCTTCAATTTCTTCAATAAATTCGATGCCATTGAATAGACTTTGATGTCATCGATCATCTTCTTCGAGTCATCGAACATGACTTTGATTCATCAAGAATTACATCCAATATGTCCAATAACCAACTTGATTTTCATGTAAAAATTTGATTTCATCGACTTGTGTTCGATGTCATTGAATTGTGGTTAATGACACAGATAATGAAGTGAATTTCAACACTTTGTTCTGTCAACTTCCTTCCTTCTCCACTTAGTTTTCTTGGATATTAGGGTCTTGAAATCTTCAATCATGGTCTCCAAAGATCCGTTCTTTGCCTTTGTGTTCTTTGAGCATCAAATCCATGCTTTTAGCATTTTTTCCAATCCAAGCTCTTAAACTCACCTTGCAACGCAAACATGTATAAAATATGCCATTAAGCCTTATCATGTTCATAAAACCAAGATATAAATAAGGAAAATATGCAATATTGGACACCTAACAGATAACCATCATTATGAGTAGGGCATTAACCCTCTCCAACCACAGAGATGATGCAGGTGACATACAGGTTGAAGATACGAGTGATGACCTCCCTAAAGAGAATTATTCCATGTAATGAGGGATAATGATGCTGATATTTAAATTTTAGATTAGTTTTAAATATATTTTATACAACAAATATGGACTTTTGTAATAAGATCCCACTTAGATGAGCATTTGATGTTTAGCTGAATTTTTATGTTTAAATGGAATAAGATTTAAGGTGTGGTTGTTTCTATTCTTATAAGTGGTTACCTTTGTGAATGTAAACATATGTGGTGAATGTAAGGTATGAGGGGTTATGCCTTGAGTACAATGTTTAATTTCACGAAACTTGGATCCCATACAAGGTACACGAGAATCATATTTTGGGGCATTATAAGTTAGTATTATTAGATGAGAATGACATTAACCAAGCCTGAGGGCATATACCATCATAATCTTTACATGAATAGGATAGGATCATGAAATAGATACCTATACTTGGGTGAATTCTCCAAGGAACTAGGAAGTTGAGGGACTAGAAACCCACATTCAGGTTTTCCCTTGAAATTATTAAGATAGACGTGGAATCTAAAGACAGTGGATCTAAGTACCTTGGAAGTAAATTCTCAAATCCTAAATAAACTTATCATGGACTGAATTTTTTCTTAGAATGAGGTTCTAAGTAAGAAAAACAAGTTACATAAACCGAATTGGAGCTTTTCCAATTTTCCCACAAAGTTTGGCAGTTTCGGTGAAAACTTTTCCATGTTAAAAAACCCCCTTAATAAAATTTTATAAATTTTTATGTAATTCAATTAAGTACCCAGAACCTCCCTCTAAAATTTTAGCTTGATTGGATATGTAAAGAATTCTATAAAAATCAAACAGTTACAAAATTTTGTGAAAAAAAGTTGCTAGATAACAAGCCTTTTTGCACCTTACAAGGATGAAACATTGACCAAAATGTAATTTTACTTCAAATTTTTTTAGAGTCTCAGGAATAAGTCTAGAACCCATGTTTTAAATTTTAGATCCTAATACATGGTTTAGAAATTAAAATTATGGGAGTGAAAGGCTATCAAGATAATTTTTATTTTATTTTATTTTAAGAATTTACAGTTTTTCACATTAATTATAGCACTAAAGCTTAAGTTCAACTAAGGATGGACCATTTGGGCCTATACTTTATGAAACCTTGGGTTCTTTTATGGTGGAATGAAAAAGTACATGATATTCCCTAAAAATCAAGAATGATCGAGACCACGGACTTACGGAACCATATTCAAGGAATGTATAAGCAGTTTGACCCAAATACCAAATCCCTGATGCTTACCAATGAACTTAATGCCCTAATTAAGTGAAAGTTCGAGACTCACTCAGAATAGATGACGATACCAAAGAACTCACCGCCCTTACCAGGCAAGAGTTTAGTATATCAGGATTAGCCCTACTATAACTATTATTTTCATGTTGCTCTAAACACATAAAACATCAATTTTTTACTCTAGATAGTGGGGGAACTATGTTTGAAATAATATAAAATTAGATATGTAAATAAAGAAATTAAATATACAAGTAAGAGCCATAGGTCTAGCATCAGAATTCTCCCTTACATGTTAATTGTCACCTGAATAAATTCCCTCTATTTTGAATTGTAGACTAAACTAAAAAATCTCATAGAACTTACCCAAGGAAAAACTATGAGAAGTTAAAAGCTTAATCCTCTAAGATCCTTCGTAGACCTAGAAAGATGTTTTCACGTAGCACCAGCATGTGGAATGGCTGGAATTAGAGCCATCAATTTTTTTTTTCATGAATTTTCATTGTTAGGGTTGAAAATCTAGAATAGATTAGTGTTCATAATTTAAGTTGACAAAATAAAAGTTCAAACATTTTTAAAAATTTTCTAGAGGTTACATATATACCATTAGACAACTGCACAAAAATTAAGAGAAATCCGAAGTTAGATGGATATTGAAATAGATTTTCAATCTAAGTAGTCATTGATATAAACTTGGAATTATGGTAACATATGAGAGTTGTTAATGATTTTTTTTGGCCTTCCAATCTTATTGGATTACCAAAACAATTCTTCGTCATATTGAACGCTATGTTTAGCTTGGATTAGAGACACTAAATTTAGATATTGGATAAATTCATGGAAGAAAGAATGCACCGTTAAGATAAATTTAACTTTAATATTGGCAATAGAGATATACACTTATAAATATTGAGGTCAAGATTTTCATTAAACGAGGGTAGATTGTGGTGTCCCGATTTTATATAATCAATTATACGAACTTGTACACACCTAAAAATGTATATTTACCTCATACGGAAAACAATGTAAACTTAGACAAGGTGAGTTAGTACATCATCACTCGTATACATGTTCGAAGAAATTATGTTTTGGGGACAAAATTATTTGTAAGGGGGTGGGGGATTGTAATATAGTAGATGTTACCATTTTAGCTTAGGTTCATCCTGTTGTTTGATATATGTATCTCCTCTTAATTAACGGGGATTTTAACTTATTTGGTGAATAAATCTTTCTCTGTAATAATTTTTATATGAGTTTTTTTGTAATAATTTCTTAGAAACGTGACTATAACTATGTAGAATCATTAGATTTTTCAAAACTCTTAAATCAGAAATAATAACAAAAATGCCATTAACCTAGGCCCTTGATTTCTAAATCACATGGTTCTCATGATCTGTTTGATGTAAAATTTTATATCATGTCTATCGATCATAAATTAAATATACATGTTGAATTTCATCCCTTAGATAATTTTGAAAGTGGCACAACTGATAAGTCAACCCCTTTACCCATGATTTTGGTGTCCATTAAGTGAGTAAAGTTTGTATGTAGTCATAGTGGAATATTTCCCTTCATATGGACAACTTATATTACCTTCATATTTTCATTCATATGGATCGAATGTGAGATATGAGAACCTCGCTTTGATAAGCATTTTCTTAAGCGCCAAGTCACCCCGTTTAGGAAATAGTTACCTTACCAAATCTTCCTAAATATGAATATTTCAATTGACCCACTTTACATCGTGAATAAGAACTTAAATTTCAACCACAATTTGGCCTCATATAATTACGAGATCATATAAAATTTAGACTACAATCTATAATTATACACCATTGAATGATGATCGCCTTAAAGCCAATTCATTCTTTTTGGTGCAATGTGTAAAAAATTTTATTTAGGCCTTTCCCACTATTGATCAACTACCAAAGTTTGCCCAATCGTTTCCCTATCTTGACTACACATATCCCCAAAAATTGGGCCCTAATCATTAAGCATAATTCATTAATTGAGATCAAGTCTGTTTTAGCACTCACTATGAGAATTTTCAAGATAAGCCAATCTAAATTTTAGAACACCGGAAAAAATATATACCCTGGCTCTATTTGATGACCTCGACACCTTAAACAAGTTATATTTGAGGAAATATTTTTGATTTACAGAGAATTGGGAAACCTAATCCAAGTAGGATGTGACACACATCTCACTCCCACCCCTATTTAAAAGAAGGTGAGCACGCCCACTTTCTCCTAAAGCCTCCGAAGAGACACACGCCCTCTCACACTCTAACCCTTGTATGTTCTAGCTAGAGAGAGAGAGAGAGAGAGAGAGAGAGAGAGAGAGAGAGAGATGTCTAAGCCTAGATGCATATCCCTTCTCTTCCTCCCCCACATGTATGGTGTCTCCCTCTTGCTCAAGCAACATTGTTGTTTGTGTAGAAGTCATCCTACATTGAGTACTACCTAGGGTTTGTAACTAAGGCTAAGTTGAGAAATTCCTTTAAGCTTACACTAATTTAATTTGAATTTATACATAGTTCTCTTACTTTCACATTAAAATTATGTATAGTTTTATTTTTACTATAATTTTGATATTAATAAGTTGTTGATTATTATGAATTATTTATCCTTGTTGGAATTATGTTTAAGATATGATTTTAATCATGTTGGACATATCTTTTCAGTTTGATCACATAACTATACCTTAAATCCTGAAACTATATCCATTCGGGTCCCGAACAATTCGTAGTCTGTGTAACTAACGGATTGGATGGTTATATAAGCAAACATTATAATTTTATCAAATAAATCTAATCTACAATTCATATTTTAAACCATAGGACAGTGGGATCCACTTTTGGGGTTTGGATGTACCGGTGACCCGTCTGACCTGAAATTGCATTGTTACACTTATTGATATATTTGAAAGTGTATGAAATACTTTATAATTTATGAACATTTATTTTATTATACTTTCAAATTAATTTATCCATAAAAATACTGTTCGACATTTTATGAATTCATGAGTAATGGATACAATCCTTACCTCCGCTGAATTTTATAGCGACGCGTGTTTTCACTCTATATTGATTTAGCTTTTGTTCTTCTCCCCTTATTTTTATTGAATTAGCCTAATACTAGTCTTCTCTTTTATTGATCTAGCTTATTGCTATTATTCTCCTTTATTAGGTTATCTTTGTACTACCTCCCTTATTTTATGGCTTACGCATATGTAATGGAGTTTCGAAACTCTCTTGGCTTGACTTATATCTTTATTGATGCAAGTGATGTGTTGAAGGACTTACAACTAGTGAAGTGTATATATTTATCGTGGAAGTATTACGCTCTACGTAGTGACCCTCTTGATCGATACGTAAATCCTTAGCATAAATTGATGTACGTAATCCGTGAGTGTGTGGTACGTCACTTTCCTAGAATTGGATGTCGCAAATAGTTGCTCCATGAACAAATCATGTAAAATAATTCTTTCAATCCATGAGTTTTGTCGTCTCAAGTTGTTTACGTAAATGCATGGTAGTGCCGAACATGCCGACGAATCTCCATAGTTATGGGATGCTGAGAGAGTTGGATTTTTATGAATTATATACCATAATGTGATGGTCACTATGTATGATGGGCCACACACACTACGTTAGGCATGTGTTCATGTAAATTGGTTGTGCACATTGATACCATTTGTAGTGGTGGCGTAAGGTAAGTACCAGAAATTTTATATTGTCTTACTTTGAGGAATCACTTGAATTATTGTTATTCTTAAAGGACAACTATCACTATGAGTAGGGCGTTGACCCTCTCCAACTATACAAATGATGTAGGTGACGTACAGGTTGAAGATATGGGTGATGACCCCTTACAAAGGATTATTCCATGTAATGAGGGATAATGACGCTCATGTTTATTTCAGTTTTAAATATGTTTCATGCAACAAATATAGATTTTTGTAATAAGCTCCCACCTAGTTAAGCATTTGACATTCATTTGAATTTTTATGTTTAAATGAAATAAGATTTAAGGTGTTTAAATAGAATAAGATTTAAGGTGTGGTTGGTTTTATTATTATGAATGGTTACCTTTGTGAATGTAAACGCATGTGAGGATGTAAGGAATGAGGGGTTATGCCTTGAGTACAATGTATAACACCACAGAACTTGGATCTCGCGTAAGGTACACGTGAATCGATTTTCATTGCATTGCAATCCTACTCTGGCCTAATAAATGACAACGAAGGGATGCATTTACATATCACTCTAGCCGACCTCGGAAGTTGGGGATCCTGCTTTGCAATCACATCTACACAACTTGGATCAACCCTAGGTAGGTGTTGAATGTGAAATATTACATATTTACTCACAATTGTGCATTGATTTTATATGCATAAATTTGCTAAGTTTATCTAATTGCATGCATTTTGCTACGCAAGGTGATTTGCAGAGGTAAGATGAAAAAGGTGAGAAAAGTAATGATTTGAAGCTTAAAGAATGATCAAGTGGAGTATTGAATGCTTTGAGGACAATATTGAAGAATTCAAGTGCCAAAGATCTAAGAAAACTAAGTGCTAAATATGAAGAAAGGTCTGGAGAATCACACAGTCAAATAACATATTATTTAGTCCCACTTGAGGTTCGATCCGACCCAAAATGGTAAGGACTAACCAAAAGACTATTAGGAGTAACAGAAGTGATGTTCGGTGCTACCAAAAAGTGGTTCAGTCCAACTGAAAGGAAACAGAGAGTTCAGTGCAAACTGTGGATAAATTTGGGTCCAACAAAAGGAACCTTTGGCTTGATTCGGTGCGACTGATGGGACTCATCAATGTGATCAAAGCGTAATAAAAGTGTATAAATTTGAAGTCGTGCATAGTTGGTCCGAGATTTTCCAATGTTAAAGGGGTAATTTAGGCCATTTTAAATAGGAATTAGGGTTTGAGAGAGAGAGAGAGAGAGAGCAAGAAGTGGTAGAGCTTCTGCAAAGTTGTTCTTCTTCTTCAATCTTTTGCTTATAGTTTATTTTTCATCTTCAGTTTGAGTTTAGTTCAATTATGACAATGGTTAGCTAAATCTCTTAGTTAGGGCTAAGAGGTGAAACTTGTAGTTGTTTTTAATGTTCTACTTTACTTTAATTCAAGTTCTATGGTTTAAATGATGAATAATTCATTGATTTTAGTTCGAATAAAGTTATGATTCTAGTTTACTTTTATCTATTGTCGACTCTGGGCACATTAGATGCTTAGGAAGGCTAAGATTGCTTGCTTATTTATTTTGTAATGGATTAATTTGTAAAATTTATGAATTTATCATAGACTATGAGCATAATAGATACTTTGGATTTCCTATGATTAATAACTTAGTGCTTCATGTGGGAACTGAATCAATTGAAGTTCAAATTCGTTTTGGTTTGCAGATTTTGACTTAAAAACTTTGTTATCCGATTGGATAAGATAGGATACGACTTTGATTCCAGTTGTGTTATCTAATTGAATAACATGAATTAGGCATTGATAATGGCTAAAAGTGGATTATTGCCACTCTAGTATTTTATTTTATTGATTTTCTCTATACAATACTGAAATTTTCAAAACTACTTTACTCTGATTCAAATTTCATAATTAGTTATAGTTTTAAAGTGTTTTAAAAATGTACTAATATAATTCCCCGAGGATTCGATCTCGATCTCATTGAATTAAAACTACATTATAGCCTTGCACTTGGGGTTGTCATCTATCTAGATCGATCAAGTTTTTGGCGCAATTGTCGGGGACTTCGTTTGTGTTTTTCTGAAATACTTTAGTGTTAGAGTTTGTTTAGGATAACGATTAATTTTCACTGCATTTTTAATTTATGGTTTTCTTAAAATTTTCAGATATTATCATCAATTTTATTTTATTGTTTTGTTTTGCAGAATCTAATATAGAATCGTCAATTGGGTAATACCCTTCCAGTCCTCTTGCTTTAGATTGTTTCTGAATTACTTTTTTCTTTTACTGTAAAAATTTTAACTGTTCTAGAACTAAAAGCAGGTTTAGAACTATGTTTGAGTGGTTAATGCTAAGTGGGTTTGTGATTATAGTCTTCGTCTTCTAAGTGAAGGAGGACTAGTTGAAGGATTTTCTATCCATCGTCATGTTAGAAAATGCCTTAAATCTTGTGAATTGGCTGAGAAGTAACCCAGTTGGTGTGTTGAAGAACAAATACAATACGATGAGAATGATGTACATAATGGTCCACTAGCTAGAACTTTATGTGACTATTTACAACCCGTTAGGACGAGTACTCCTTGCATGATTTTTCCACACAATCCAGGAAATGTGGATTTTAAACTAGGGGTGATCCAACTAATTCTAAAATTCCATGGACTAGACTTTGAAAGTCCATATCAACATCTTAAAGAGTTTGATGAAATTGTAGCCACCCTACACTTTAATAATATGTCTGATGACTGTTGAGTGTCAAATATTGCATATTCTCCTCTATTTATATCTTAATTTTATGAACATGATGATGCTTAAAGGTATATTTTATACATGTTTGTGTTGCAAGGTGAATTTGAGAGCTTGGAATGTAAAGAATGCTAAAAGCATGGATTTTATGCTTAAGAATCACCAAGGCAAAAGATGAATCTTAAGAAGCTAAGATTAAATAATTCACATGCCAAAGATCCAAGGAAATCAAGCGAGGAATGAAGAGAATCGAAGATTTGAAATGAAGAAAAATAATATGCATGAAGTTCAACTAGCCTAATCTTTGGCTTGACTAGCTCAAGCTCTACTTCGACTAGCCCAAGCTCTACCTCGACCAACCCAAGTTCTGCTTCGACCAGCCCAAGAAAGTTCGGCTCGAACTCCAACAACATTATTGAAAGGAGACCTTAAGTAGTCCTAAAGGAGGGGTGAATAGGACTATGCCAAATAATCGAATAAAGTGCTGAATAATAAATAAATTAGAGATCTCAATTACGCAAGTATTAAAATGTTGATTCAAATTGATTCATAGGATAACCTTCACCTGAACAAGTTTAGGTAAGACAACCTTATTTCACGAATGTGATAAGAATCAAAATCCCAAACTGAGCAATAGAAAATAAAACTAAATATTACAAGCATTCACCACTTTAGCATAAAAGGAATTATAAGCATTCACCACAACACTAAGAATTATAGTAGTTCAGTGTGTCAATAACTGTTCTCAAACTGCCACACCTATTCCACTCTCAAAATTACTATTCACGTAATCTTGGCTTACACTAAGAACAAGGTTTTCACAGGGTTACCTTAAAACCTGATACAGTTGTGATTTTACTGGGCTATTACAAACAAAGAACCCTTCACTGAGACTTTCTGGCTATGTAAGGCCTGTATCATAGTTTGTACCATTCATTAAGATTTCGCGGTCCTCCCGGTTGAATTTCGACAACCCGCGATGTGTAGAAAGCATTTGCGCGCGACCCTGAGTCGCACCCTATCAACTTAAATCTGCTCGACTCGAAACTTGTACCCTAGCGATCATGCCGTCGCCGCAGTTCCAACTAAAGAAGAAGGCAATTGGTGGGTGATCCTGGAATTTCTACTGTTGATTTTATTTGAGGGCCCACTAGTGATGGGACCCATTTTGATGTATGTGTTGTAAACAAAGAGGGGCCCATAGTGGCGGGGTCTATCACACCCCAAACTCGAAAATCAGGCCCACAAAATTCTCGATTGCTGAGTCCAGTGTCGACAACCTCCGTAGTATCCCATTCTCGGCTCCCAGCGCACATATGCCAGATTCCGATCCTGGGATCTTACAAGGAGTATTTTTCCAACGTACATTTAACTCATAATAAGCATAACAACAAGTTTACCCAGATCACAAAGGCAACATCATCATCACATATCCACTAATATAAAATTTGAATATAGTGTTAAAAGAAAAATACATAAATCAAAAATCAAAGCTCTAGAAGACCGCTACGTGCTCCAAGCTCAATGCTGCTGCAACCTAACATCACCTGCATACATCTATCGTGCATACGCTTATAGAAAGCTTAGAGGATGATGTAAGTGTGTGAGTAATATATACGTGCTCAAAATGTAATATCAGAGTAAACGAAAATACTGGTAAGTCCATGAACCATACAATGTTAGAGTAAGCAGAAATACTGACAAGTCCATAAAGATATCATCAACCTCATCCAGATTATGCGATGAAAAGACATAGCAAGCCAATGTTATATACTGAGAAAGTAATGTAAATCGGCTATGTAATGCGGAAACATAATGAATCAGATATCAGATATCAAGGATGCAATACAATATGCAATTCGGAAGAGCTACGAATACTATCAATCTCATCTAGTTCATATAAATGCAGAAATATAGCAACCCAGAATGCCATATGCCAAGGATGTAATGCAATATGCAATATGTGGTGTGAATGAAATGACCAAGCTGCAGTGTGAATTCAGGATGATAGTACATAATATCGTAGGCTATGAGGCCTATCATAAAGGACTTCTATCCAAACTAGTCCCATACCTAAATTTGGATAGATAGACTCAATGTGGTAAGCTCCTGATCTCAGGTTAGTCGCACACCCCAACCGAAATCCTAGCCATTGCAAAAGTACACATAACGATTAATTGCGTACCACCAGCCCAAGTGGATAGTGAATGAATGAATGAATATAATCCTAAGTATACAACTCCTGCTCCACAAATCAGTACTATACATCTCTAGGATCATCACTGGGGTCTAGTACACTCTACATGTAAATCGCCGCCCACTGACGCGCGACCATGCAAGTGGAAGAGACCTCACTATTTGCCTGACCAGTAGTCAGCCAATATCTACCCGATACATTGATAGTGGACCCATTCACAAGCTAGTCAAACTCAGCCTAACTATGCCCCCTACCCTTGAGCAGGTAAGGCTACACCCCCTCCCAACTGACCACGACACAGTGAAAGATGCGGCCTCCTGGTATTCGGCACTTGGACAGTCATGTATCCACTCGGTCTCGATGTTAGAGCATCCTCTGGTACGAAGGGAGTTTAGGGATTTTCACCCAGGGCCATCTATGGTGACCCGATGCTAGTAACAAAATTTTAGTGTCCCATCTGACCATCTATGACATGGCTATGGAGGCTACGACCTTGATGTCGCTAGGGTGTACAGTAATCACAACACACAATGCAAGATGTATGAATCATACAATCCAGTCATGTACTAATTCTGCGCATACCATGAGCTCATGTGAGACGATCTCCGCCTATCAGGGAGTCTCATAAACCACCGACACTATGGCATATGCAACGGTCAATCATATCTCATAACAAACATGCATATGATGTGTATGGGCATGTATCATGATGTTATGCTGTCACATACTCATAATCGGTATCAATAACTATCATTGACAATCGACCTCGACAATGGAGACATTTAACCAACATTACCCCTAAGGAATGGCCCACATAGAGCCTAACATATAGTGGACCCATGGCCTCACACAAAGGCCTAATATACAACACCATGGGCCTCACTCAAGAGCTTACTACACATCACGATGGGCATCTCTCATGGGTCTAATATACATCACAATAGGCTCCATCGCTTGGCCCCCAAATGCACCACAATGAACCTCATCACATAGGCTTCATATGCATCAAGCCAAGGTCGAATGCTCATCACAATGGGCCTTAAATACGGGTCGCATATACATCACATTGGGCCTCAACAATCCATCTTAACAATTGGCCTTGGTAATCAGAATCAGCCTTAATAATCAGAATCGGCCTCAATAATTAAAATCAGCCTCGATAATCAAAATCGGCCCCAACAATCGGAATCGGCCTCGATAATCAGAATCAGCCTCAATAATCGAAATTGGTCTGGACAATATGAATCGGTCTCGATAATTGTCAACCTTGATAACCGGCCCTGACAATCAGAATCGAAATCGGCCTGAACAATTAGCCTTGACAATCAGAATAGGAATCGACAATCGGAATCGGCCTCAACAATTGAAATTAGAATTGGCCTCAATAATCGACCTCGACAATCGGAATCGGCCTCAACAATTGGAATCAAAATCGACAATCGGAATCGGCCTCGACAATCGGCCTCAACAAACGGAATCAAAATCGGCCTCAACAATTGGCCTCGACAATCAGAATTGGCCTTGATAATCAGAATCGGTATCGACAATCGGAATCGGCCTTAACAATCGAAATCAGAATCGGCTTCAACAATCGGCCTCGATAATTGGAATCGGTATCGACAATTGAAATCGGCCACGATAATCAAAATTAGCCTCAATAATAAAAATCAGCCTCGACAATCAGAATGAGCCTCGACAATTGGAATTGACTTTAATAATCAAAATCGGCCTCAATAATCAACCTCGACATCAGGAATCGGTCTTGACAATCAGAATTGGCCTTGACAACCGAATCGGTCTCGACAATCGGAATCGACCTTGACAATCACAATCAAAATCGACCTTAATAATCGGCCTTGATAATTGAAATCGAAATTAGCCTCAACAATCAACCTCGATAATGGGAATCGGCCTTGACAATAGGAATCGGTCTCGATAATCAGAATCGGCCTCGACAATTAAAACCGGCCTCGACAATCAGAATTGGAATCGGCCTCAACAATCGGAATCAGTATCGACAATCGAAATCGGCCTCGACAATTGAAATCAGAATCGACCTCAACAATCGGCCTCGACAATCATAATCGGCCTCGATAATCAGAATCAGCCTCGATTATCAAAATCGGCTTAGATAATCGGCCTTGACAATCGAAATTGGTATCAATAATCAGAATCGGCCTCGATAATCAGAATCGACATCTATAATCGGCCTAGACAATCGGAATCAGCCTCAACAATTAGAATCGGCCTCGACAATCAGAATCGGCCTTGATAATCAGAATCGGTCTCGACAATCGGCCTCTGTAAGTACTATGGTTTCATGCTCCTTTGATCGTCAATTTTTATAGTGCCAAAATCTCAATTTTTGTCTTGTATAGCACATTGGTATATATGTTCAAGGCAATGCATCACATGTACAAGGACAATGCTTCAAGTCAAGAACAAAGATCTACTTCAAGAACCGTAAGATCAAGTGCATTGTTCTCTTCCGTAAGCTTCAAAGCTCAGTGTTTTAAAATGATCTTCTTCAAGACTTAAGGTGAAGTACAACTCAAGAACTACGAACTCAAGCTTCCAAAAATCTCAAGTTCAAGCTTCATCATGTGTCGAGATCTCAAGCTTCATGAACGTCAAAGATCATCCATCATCTGAAGAAAAGAAGGTTCAATGTTCATACTTCATGTTTAAGGTATGAAAGACCTTAGATTGACATTAGGGTAGGTCATTTCAGATACATAAGTTAGTTGTTTATTTTATAAGTGTTTTGGTTAGTTCTTAGACTTGTCCTGGACTCTGTTCGGCTAGTCTTAGCACTAGCTCGACCAGTCCAAGAAATTTCAAGACCAGTCCTAATTTTGTTGCAAATTTTTAGAATTTTTTGTTAAGCCACGACTAGTCCTAGAGTCTGCTCGATCGGTCATGCGAATAGTGTATGACTCGTTCACGACTAGTCCAGCAGCTATGACTTAAACTCCAACAACTATTCCTGGCTCCCCACGATCGGTCGTGGACAGGTCACGACTAGTCGTGGAGGTCTTACGACCGGTCGTGAAATGCTTACGACCAGTCGTGGAACGGTTTTATCCGATTGCGCTCAAAGTTCAAAAAGCAGTTCGTTCTACACCCAGTCGTAATGTTCACAGGACCAATCGTAGACGTGATTTCTACAGCTCTAAATAGAGCACGATTTTCCGAGTTTGATATCCAATACAAGTAAAATCAAGGCATCACTCTGAGAGATAAGTTTGTAATCTTCTTAAGCTAGATTGTGCATATTTAATATTCTCTTTTTATTAACTTTTTATATTTGATTTGTTTCTGCATTCCAATCTAATTTGAAAGAGGAATTGTGATATTCCACTTCTTGGAATAAAAATTAAATAGAGCTAGCCTCAACTTGATTTAATTTAAAATCAATTAGAACCTAGAAGCATTTCAAAGTGAGTGTGGACATTGAACTTCTATATTCGATTTTCTACTCCGTCTTGGTTCTTCCGTGCTGCAACAAAAGGAGAAATCCAGGTATTTTACATTATTGTAATTTCTATTGTGTTGGTTTCTTTTGAGGTTAAGCCAGAAAAATCTCATTCTTTTTGGTTATCTGAGGAGAGCCAGAAAACTCAGAGAGGGTGGTTTTTGAATTGTGTAAGCCACTTGAAAGGCACAATTGTGAGGGTTTTAGGTGAACCTGAGAAAAACCTATTTTCATAGTGAACGCTAATATCCACTATGTGAGGATATTAGGAGTGGAGTAGCTGTGTGGCTGTTGTTGAACAGTTGGTGTACACACAGGCGAACCACTATAATTCTTTGTGTTTTGTGGATGTGTGATTTATTTTCTATATCTTTTATCATTCAAAGTTGTGGGATGTATTTGTGGATGTGAATGTTGTAATATTTTCATTTCAAGCATTGTGGGGAATGTTGTAATAGTGTAGATTTTAATTCTTGCTATTTTATTTCTCTTCAGTTTGTGTTATTGATTATTAGTTTGTTCTAGTAAGGTTGTCCTGGCCATAAACCCTTTGTTTTTATGGTGTTAGGTTGTCCTCAGAACATCTAAAATTTAAGGTTACTTTACATTTCAGTATTGTGGATTGTTTAAAGTGTTATCTTTCCTTTATTTAATTAAATTCCGCTGTTATCATTTTAATTTGGCATAGCCCTATTTACCCCCCCCCCCCCCTTAGGACATATAGTTTGACCTTTTCAAGTGGTATCAAAGCCTAATAGCTCGTTCTAATTGTTATATTTTTGGATTTATTTCCTGAGCTAATCGATCTAAGCTATTTATAAGATGTCAAATTTTGATAGCCTTTTAGTCACTAGGCCTCCACCATTTGATGACACTAATTATGCTTATTGGAAAGCCAAAATGAGGATTTTTTATAAAATCCATGGATGAGAGCGTGTGACAAGCCACAATGACTAAATGGACCCCTCTTACCACTGAAGTAACTGGAATTGATGGATCCAAATCTATGAGAATTACACCTTACTTTTCTTGGACCACACTTTAGAAAAGTGAGAGTAGTGCAAATGCAAAAGCACTAAATGCAATCACTTGCGCACTATCACCGGATGAATTCAAAAGAATTATATCCTATGATTTAGTAAAGCAAGCCTGAGATATTTTAGAAATGACACATGAGGGACTATCAATTGTCAAGAAATCTAAAGTCAAAATCCTTACAACCAAATTTGAGAAAATACGTATGGAAGAAAATGAAATATTAATAGACTTCTATACAAGATTGAATGACACTGTGAACTTTATGTGGGGTCTTGGTGATAAAATCTCAGAAAGTAAAGTGTGTGTAAAAATACTATGCTCACTTCCTGAACGGTTTAATTCTAAGGTAACTGCGATCCAGGAACTTCGTGATACAGATAATATGAGGGTAGAAGAATTAGTTGGCTCTTTACAGACATATGAGTTAACTTTCCTAAAGGTAAATCTATCGCCTTTAAATATTCTAAAAATATTTTTTAAGAAAATAATAGCAATTTTAATTTAGAAAACTCCGAAGATGATATGGCCCTTTTAGAGAAAAAGTTTTACAAAATTTTCAAAAGTAAAAAGAAGATTGATTTTTAAAAATATAATGATAAGAAGAAATCTAAACCTAAAACTCGAAAATCTTTAAAAGACAGTCAATGTTACAACTACCATGAATATGGGCATTTAGAAAACAGGTGTCTTAAAAAGGACAAACCTAAAAAGAAAGGAATGTTGGCTACTTGGGATGAATCCTCTAACTCTGAAGCGTCTTCTGAATTAGAAGATTCTAAAGCTGAGTCGGGCAGTTAAGTGAAAGCCCTTATGACTCTAGCGAAATTCACTTTTTCAGATAATGATGATTCAATTAGTGAAGAAAATCTGAATAGTGATCATAAAAATGATGATGATCTTCAAGATGCTTAAAATGGCCTTTACAAGGGGAGTTGTAAAATTGTTGTTAAACTTAAACTTATAAAGAAAAGTTTTCAAAGCTTAAAGAAAATTATAATTCTCTTGTTTTAGAAAAATCACACATTTCAGATTGTTTTGAAAAATGCAAATGCAATTTAGAATTTAAAACCTCCCTTATTGAAAATCTGAAATCTGAAAATGAGAAACTTAAACTTGAAGTCTCTTCACTTTTGAGTTTAAAGGATACATGGAGGTATGCCCAAGGTGATCCAAAGTTAGAAAAACTTTTATTTGGATCAAGAAAATGTGGCAACCGATCTAGTTTGGGCTACGATAGAAATATTCCTCCTAAACAGAAGAATATTCCTCCTAAGTTTGTGAAAGGAGAGTCCTCAAACTCAAAAGGGAATAGTTCAAATTGAATTTTTTCTAAAAATGCTAAAACTTTTCAATCTTACAAACCTAAAAGTAATCATATCAACTATAAAAATCAGAATCGAAACCCATTAGCTGAAAAATTAGTTGATTTGCTTAAGGAGCTCTTAAAATCTAACTCAATGGGTCATTCTTACAACAACTACAAACATAAGAAGACCAATTATACTCCTAAACCCAAAATAGTTATGAAATGGGTTCCTAAGGTTACTTGCATGGTTGCCCACATGGCTTTCAAAGCTCCAAGTCATTCAAAGTGGTACTTAGACAGTGGATGCTCAAGGCATATGAGTGGTGATAAAGGTCTATTCACCAATCTCAAAGATATGACTGATGGTCTAGTCACATTTGGTGATGGTAGCAACTATAGGATTATTGGATAAGGTATGGTTCAACTCTTTAACTTTTCCTTATTTGAAAATGTTTTATACATTCAAGGGTTAAAACACAATCTGTTAAGCATATCTCAAATATGCGATAACAATCATAACGTAAAATTTACTAACCAAGGTTGTGAAATTTTAAACAAAAAGGGTTCTGTAATATTAACTGGTCGTAGAACTTCTGAAAACTACTATATTGTTAGTGATTCTAGCTCCTCTAGTCAATCGTGTTACATGGTCCATACCGATGAGACTGAGTTATGACATAAATGCCTTGGACATGTACACTACTGTAATTTGTATAGATTGAGCAAAAGAGAACTGATAAGAGGTTTACCTAAATTATAGAAAGTAGACAAAATATGTGGCGAACGCCAGATTGGTAAACAAACTAGGAGTGCTCACAAAAAAGTGGACTCTAATGCCACATCAAAACTGCTTGAGCTTCTCCATATGGATCTTATAGGACCAACCAAGAAGGAGAGTCGACGTGGCAAAAAATATATATTGGTAATCGTGGATGATTTTACGAGATTCACTTGGGTAGCCTTCTTAAAGGATAAATCAGAAACCCTTGATGAAGTAAAAAGAGTTCTCAAATGAATCCAAACGGCAAAAGGTTCTCAAGTCTGTAAGATCTGTAGTGATCATGGATCAGAATTTAAGAATAGCAGCTTTGAGAATTTCTGTTGCAATCAGGGAATATCACATGAATTCTCTGCACCTAAAACTCCACAACAAAATGGAATTGTTGAAAGAAAAAATAGAGTGCTTCAAGAAATGGCAAATGTAATGTTGAATAGTTTGAAGCAACCTAAAAATCTTTGGGCTGAAGCTATAAATACTGCATGTTATATAATCAACCGGGTTTATATAAGTAAAAATTATAATAAAATGGCATATGAAATGTGGTTCAATGAGAAGCCTATTGTCAAATACTTTTGAGTTTTTGGCAGCAAGTGTTATATTTTACATGACCATGAAAATCTAGGCAAGTTTGACACTAAAAGTGATGAAGGGACCTTTTTAGGATATTCTTTGAACAGTCGAGCATATCGAGTACTGAATAAGAGGACCGGTGTTATTCAAAAGTCCATTAATGTGGTCATTGACGATCACTTAAATACACCTGCCTCAAATTCAGATAATGATGAAGTTCTTTTAATTTACAAACCAGATACTTCATCAAATCAAACTTACTCTAAACTGAGGATTGTTAAAGATCATCCAACCACTCAAATTCTTGGAAACCCTCTCACTCGTGTGTGCACTCATAGACAACTACAAGATATATGTAATTACGTGTGCTTTACATCCCAGATAAAACCGGTTAACGTAAAAGAAGCTCTTACTGACGAACATTGGATTGTTGCAATGTTAGAAGAGCTTAACCAATTTGTGAGAAATAATGTTTGGTATCTTGTTTCTAGACCTAAAGATAAACATATTATCGAAACTAATTGGATTTTCAAAAATAAGTCTAATGAACTTGGTAATTAATTGAAAACAATGCTAGACTGGTTGTAAAAGGGTACACTCAAATTGAAGGCATCGATTATGATGAAACCTTTACCCCAGTAGCTCGTCTTGAATCAATTAAACTATTTATATCCATTGCTTGCTTTAGAAAATTTAAAATTTATCAAATGGATGTAAAGAGTGCTTTCTTAAATGGCGATCTGCATGAAGAAGTTTATGTTGAACAACCAACGGGTTCTGAAGACCCTAAGAATCTTGATCATGTCTATCACCTAAAAAAGGCTCTCTACGGTTTGAAACAAGCTCCCAAGGCATGGTATGAAAAATTGACTAAGTTTCTACTAAGTCATAATTTTCTAATGGGAAGTGTTGATAAGACTCTTTTTATTAAGAAACATAACGATCATATCTTAATAGTGCAGATCTATGTTGATGATGTTATTTATGGATCTACATGTACTAACATGACTGTTGAGTTTGCAGATTTAATGAAATCTAAGTTTGAAATGAGCATGGTTAGGGAATTGAATTATTTCCTAGGGTTGCGAGTAAAAAAATAACCTAATGGTATTTTTATTTCTCAAACTAAATATGCTTTGAACTTAATTAAAAAGTTCAGATTTGAGAATGGGAAAATTTTCGATACTCCTATGAGTATAACATTAAGACTCTTAAAAGACTCTGCAGGTACAAGTGTGGATCCTAAATTATATCGTAGTATGATTGGCAGTTTACTTTATTTAACTGCGAGTAGACCTGATATTGCTTTTAGTGTTGGTATTTCCACTAGATATCAATTTGACCCTAAAGAGTCCCATCTAACTGCTGTTAAGCGAATTATGTGATATGTCGTAAGTTCAGTTAATTTGGGTCTCTTGTATCCTTATGGTACTAGTGTTCAGTTGGCTAGGTACACAGATGTTGATTGGGCTGGTAGTATCGATGATAGGAAATCAACCAGTGGTGGTTGTTTCTATATTGGAAATTGTTTAGTTTCTTGGTTTGGCAAGAAGCAAAGTTCTATATCGCTCTCAACTATTGAGGTTGAATACATCACAGCTGGAAATGCATGTACTCAGCTTATATGGATGAATAGAATGTTAAGCGATTACGGAATTGTACAGGATTTAATGGATTTATATTGTGATAATTGTAGTGCAATAAATATATCTAAAAATTCAATTCAGCATTCACGAATCAAGCACATTGACATTAGATATCACTACATTCGTGAATTAGTAGAAGAAAAGACAATCTCTTTGGATTACATTCCAACCGAGACTCAAATTGCTGACATTTTCACTAAACCGCTCGACAAAAGTAGGTTTAATAAATTGAAATTTGATCTTGGTATGTGCAAATTAAATTGATTATTATTGCATTTTTGTATTATAGTTTATATATTTATTAAATTATAATTTTAAATTTTAGAATTATGTGAAGAATGCATGTTTTTGTCTTTGCATGACTAGTCGAGGACGTAATGGATCAGTTGTGGCACGACCGGTTGAGGACGTCCCACGACAAGTCATGTACCACACTAGATCTTTTAATTTGGGGGAAAACCCTTTCTTCCTCATTTCCTCTTTTTTCTCCAATGGGCCGTAGCACGACTAGTCATACCCAACTTCTTGATTCATCAAGGTTAGTGCATTATTTCAGTTTTTCTTATACATTCAAGCTCTAATCACTTCATTTTCTTCCTTAGAGTGCTTGATTACAAGTTGCCTTGAAGTTTTTAGGGTTTTCTTCTCTAAAATCTGTTTATGAGAAAACCCAATCCACATCTTTTGTAACTCTTTACTTCTTTAATTTTTCTATTTACAAATGGATGTTAGAGGGAAAAAGAAAAACACTTGTGGTCCTTCATCATCTCGTTCTTCAACTATAACAAAACGCCACCTTCAGTCACCTGAAGATGATCCCTTGTATGTGCGGGATTTACGAGTGCTCAATGTTATTGTCGAACGACCTGTTGACCTTGATCACATTGCTCCTTTTGGTCTCCTTCCACTTCTTCGAGATGTAGGATGAGCTAGCATTTTACATTAGGGTGGGCCGGCATACCAGTCTATTGCGCAGGCTATATTTGCTTGCATTTCTAATTTTTCAACTAAGAATTTAACTTTTATAATTGCAACTAGAGAAGGCCCATTTCAAGTTGATCGACACTTGATTTCTGGCCTAATGGACATACCTATTAATGATAACGGTATTCCACTTAGCACTCTAATTGAGAAACCCTCAAAATCAGAAAAACGCATGCTTACTAGAGCATTATGCAATATGGAGAGTCAAAATGGGGATATGCTTGCTTCAAAGTACTTGTTACCCAGATATAGGGTTCTTCATCAAATATTTATTTCAAATCTGTATCCACATTCTGGTAACAAAACAAAACTGACTTCCTTTATGGTTCGAATTTTGCATTCCATCATCTCAGCACAAATATCTGTCTTCCTTCTTTGATCTATCATTCTATCATTCAATTTCGTATCCATCCTGGACACAATGATATTCCATTTACATTTCTTATGATTGTATTAGCTACTCACATGCTGGTTGCTATGTCTGTTAGAGAGGCTCCTATTCATTACCTTATTTTCAACAACTCAAATATAGGTAAAATGAAGTTGCGGTTGGCTGAGGGCCAAGTGGATGTTGGTGATGGTGGAGCTGCAGCTGTGAATGAAGAAGAAGGTGGTGATCTACCTCCTGATGATGTAAATATGGATGATATCTTCAATGAGATTGAATCAGAGTCTGAGGCTGACCTTGACTATCAACCTTCTAATTTTGCTGAGCGATTATAATCTCTTGAGGACATGTGGCTCAGATTCGTGTAACCCAAGATTCTCAATTTGCTTATATGTGCAAATATATGAGACACTTAAACAACGGTTTACACCAAATTGATCCATCAATTCCTGCACCATTTTCTGGATCTGATTAAGTTTTTTTTTTGGGGCTGTAATAACTCTTGTGATACTTAACTCTCTTTTTTTTCAGTTTTTGAGACTGACTTTGGATGAATTTAATTTCTGCCGGTTAATGATATGTGATATTTGAATTTGCTTATATCTTTCATAACATGACTAGTTTGCTTCCTTATTCCTCCTTTCTTTTCCTCTTCCATATCTTAGTTGCTTCCTTTGTCATATTGTGACAAAAAGGGGGAGAATTATTTTGTTATGCTAGTATGGATATGGCTTGGGATTAGATAGTAGTGTGTGCTACTTAGGGGGAGTAAGTAAGGAGGTGTTTTGACTAGTTCATGATAATGTATGCTAAGTTGATGATAATGTGTGCTAAGTTGATGATAACTGGTGCATGATTCTTTAACCAAGCTATAACTGGTTTTCTTTTATAACTGGTGCATGATTCTTTATTGAGATGCTTCTCTTACTTTTTGAGTGTGTTTTTCACAAATTTGATAAAGGGGGAGATTGTAAGTACTATGGTTTCATGCTCCTTTGATTGTCAAATTTTGTAGTGCCAAAACCTCAATCTGTGTCTTGTGTAGCACATTGGTATATATGTTCAAGGCAATGCATCACATGTACAAGGACAATGCTTCAAGTCAAGAACAAAGATCTACTTCAAGAACTGCAAGATCAAGTACATTGTTCTCTTTTGTAAGCTTCAAAGCTCAGTGTTTTAAAAAGATCTTGTGCATGACTCAAGGTGAAGTACAACACAAGAACTACGAATTCAAGCTTCAAAAAATCTCAAGTTTAAGCTTCATCATGTTTCAAGATCTCAAGCTTCATGAACGTCAAAGATCATCCATCATTTGAAGAAAAGAAGGTTCAATGTTTGTACTTCATGTTTAAGGTATGAAAGACCTTAGATTGATCCTAGGGTAGGTCATTTTGGATACATAAGTCAATTGTTTATTTTATAAGTGTTTTGGTTTGTTCTTAGACTAGTCCTAGACTCTGTTCGACAAGTCCTAGCACTGGCTCGACCAGTCTAAGAAATTCCAAGACCAGTCCTAAGTTTGTTGCAAATTTTCAGAATTTTTTTGTATGACATGACCAGTCCTGGAGTCTTCTCGATCGGTCGTGTGGACAGTTCATGACTCATTCACGACCAGTCTAGCAACTATTCCTGGCTCCTCACGACCAGTCGTGGATAGGTCACGACTAGTCGTTGAGGTCTCACGACCGGTCGTGAAGTGCCTACAACCAATCGTGGAACGGTTTTATCCAATCGCGTTCAAAATTTTAAAAATCAGTTTGTTCTACGACCAATCGTAGTGTCCACAGGACCAATCATAGACGTGATTTCTGTAACTATAAATAGAGTACGATTTTCAAAGTTTGATATCCAATTCAAGTAAAGTCAAGGCATCACTTTGAGAGATAAGTTTGTAATCTTCTTAAGCTAGATTGTGCATATTTAATATTCTTTTTTTATTAGCTTTTTATATTTGATTATGTTTCTGCATTCCAATTTGATTTAAAAGAGGAATTGTGATATTCCACTTCTTGGAATAAAAATCAAATAGAACTGGCCCCAACTTGATTTAATTTAAAATCAATTAGAACCTAGAACCATTTCAAAGTGAGTGTGGACATTGAACTTCTATATTTGAATTTCTACTTCGTCTTGGTTCTTTCGGGCTGCAACAAAAGGAGAAATCCAAGTATTTTACATTATTGTAATTTTTATTGTGTTGGTTTCTTTTAAGGTTAAGCTAGAAAAATCTCATTCTTTTTGGTTATCTGAGGAGAGCCAGAAACATCAGAGAGTGTGGTTTTTGAATTGTGTAAGCCCACTTGAAAGGCACAATTGTGAGGGTTTTAGGTGAACCTGAGAAAAACCTATTTTCATAGTGAACACTAATATCCACTATGTGAGGATATTAGGAGTGGAGTAGCTATGTGGCTGTTGTTGAATAGTTGGTGTACACACAGGTGAACCACTATAATTCTTTGTGTTTTGTGGATGTGTGATTTATTTTCTATATCTTTTATCATTCAAAGTTGTGGGATGTATTTGTGGATGTGAATGTTATAATATTTTCATTTCAAGCATTGTGGGGAATGTTGTAATAGTGTAGATTTTAATTCTTGCTATTTTATTTCTCTTCAGTTTATGTTATGGATTCTTAGTTTGTTCTAGTAAGGTTGTCCTTGCCATAAACCCTTGGTTTTTATGGTGTAAGGTTGTCCTTAGAACATATAGAGTTTTAAGGTTGCTTTACATTTTAGTATTGTGG
The DNA here is from genome assembly GCF_029962835.1 of Magnolia sinica. Taxonomy (NCBI): domain Eukaryota; kingdom Viridiplantae; phylum Streptophyta; class Magnoliopsida; order Magnoliales; family Magnoliaceae; genus Magnolia; species Magnolia sinica. The sequence goes on along the minus strand of NC_080573.1, from coordinate 48,342,899 downwards.
ATTGTTTAAAGCGTTATCTTTCCTTTATTTAATTAAATTCCACTTATCATTTTAATTTGGCATAGTCCTATTCACCCCCCCTAGGACATATAGGTTAGCCTTTTCAACCTCGACAATCGGAATCAGAATCGGCCTCGACAATCGGAATTGGAATCAGCTTCGGCAATCAAAATCGATCTAACAAAGGGCCTAAGGGAAGGTCACAATGTGGATATTTAACCATCATTGCCCATCAATGTGGACATTCAACCAACATCGCTCCTAAGTAGTGGCCCACATAGATCCAAATATAAAGCGGGCACGTGGCCTCACACAAAGGCCTAATATACATCAAATGGGCCTCACTCGTGGGCCTTATATTCACAACAGGTGGGCCCTGCACATGGGCCTCAGATACATCGCATGGGCCACGACCCATGGGCCTAATGCACATCATAATGGGCCTCATTAAATGGGCTACCAAAACATCACAATGGCCATGCCATATGGGCTGGAAATACATCACAATGGGCCACTTCCCATGGGCCTCGAATACATCCCATTGGGCCTCGCCCATGGGCTACAACACTAGGGCTCATATATAACAAGTGGGCCGCATCACATGGGCCTAATGCATAATAACGGGCCCCATCACTTGGGCCTGATATACACCACATTGGGCCACACATATGGTCCTCAAATATACATTACAGGTGGGCCTCAAATATACATCACAGGTGGGCCTCAAATATACATCACAGGTGGGCCATATCACATGGTCGGGCGGTGTGGATGAATCACATCCATTAAGGTGGGATCGGCAGAAGGATGGCGTGGACATAAAATACATACATCATGGTGGAGTCCTCATCACCATCCAAACACATCCAGCACCATCCAGATCATCTGGACGGTGTGGATGAACAAATACATCGCGGTGGGGCAACACAGCACTGTCCAAACTGCCCAGCACAGATGGACGGAGTGAATACAATACATGCATTAAGGTGGGGTCCTATAGATGGACGATCAGGATAAAACCCATGCACCATGGACAGTGTAGATAAAACACATACATCAGGGTGGTGCCAAGTGGTGTGGCCCACCTCAGCTCAGAACAAAGCTGATATTTATCTTTCCCTTCAAACGGTCTAACAACAGTTACTATTGGACGTCCAATACCTGGACGGTCAGGATCAGGTGGGCCATTGATCTGGCCAAACTGAATGGACAGTGTTGGATATAGAATAAATACATCAAGGTGGCCCCACCCCACACGTGCCACATATGTGGGATGCGCCTCACGCATTGCTGAAAAGGACGGACGGAGTGAATACAATACATCAACTGAGGTGGGGTCCCACCGTCCCTGCCCAATGGACGGTGGAAGTATAGAACACGTACATTAATGTGAGTCCCTTTGCAGGGATGAAACATGTACATTGAGGTGGTCCCACACCACCTGCTGACATCAATACCACATCTTTATAGTTGTGGTCCCCGCCGTCCATCAATTCATGCTAGGTGAGCCACGATCATGTCTCGGTTAAAACGATGGACAATGTTGATGAAACATAGATCACGGTGGTCCACGTCCAGTGGGCCACACGCTTGGATCAAGCTGATATATATATATATATATATATATATATATATATCTCCCTTCATCCTCCAAGCTTGCCAAGAACGGGAAGCAAGGTGGGTCCTGCTATTGGACGGTCTGGATCAACATACGAGTATCGTCAGGTGGGCCATACATAAAAAAGAGAGATAGAGAGAGATATCGGTGAGATGGAGGGACCCCGCCACTGTGGGTCCCTTTAGAATATACAACACATACATGAAAATAGGTCTCATTTCAAGTGGGCCTTACATCAAAATCAAAATCTAACGCTATGAACACCCACCTTAGATCTTCTCCTCCTTCCGCCAAAGCATGCTAAAGCTCCAATGGATGGACTTCAGCGGTTGAGATCGATCATGGAGGGTGGGATTGGATGGTAGGAAGGTGGGCCACACCTAGCTCTTTCTCATGGAGAGCTTGGACGTCCACCTCCCATGGTTGCTTGGGAGAATGAGTTTGAAATGATAGAGAGAGAGAGAGAGGAGAGGAGTGATGGATGGATGGAGTGGGTGTTATAAGAAATGGGAATGGGAAGTATGGTTGGTTTGAATTTGGTGTAAAGGTGGAATGGGTGGGGAGAGAGAGTGTTGACTTGGGGAAAAGAGGGAATGGGTGCATGTACTTGGGATATGGTAAGGTGGCTTTGGGGTATGGAGGGTGTACTTGACTTGATTGATATGACAGGGCGTAGAGATTCTCTCAGTATTTAGAACACGTGGCATTTTCCTTAAACTGAAAGCGAGCCCACATCTCCTGGCCTGGGTATCGCCTCAGCCCGTAATACGCAGCGTCGGAACCACGGTGACGGCGCGGTCGCAAGGGTACAAGTTTCGAGTCGAGCCGACTCTGATATATGAGACATGACTCAGGATCATGTGCAAATACCGATAACAGATCGTTGGTCACTAGTATTCGACCAGGAGGACCGCAGAAGCCTAGGGAACGATATGAGCTACGATACGGGTCTTACAGCTCTCCCCTCCTAATAAAAATTTAATCCTCGAAAGTTACTATCACATGGGACAAGGTAAGGGAAGAGGAAGCATCGATATAAACATTCACAAGGAATAATCAATCTATAAATAAATGGGGTAGTGTTCTCCAATCTCAGCCTTGCGCTCCCAAGACGTCTCCTCAACAAAATGGTGACCCTTACTGAACCTCAGATCTTGGATAAAAAATGATCAAAACGGGAATACTATGTGACCTCATAATCTCAATGGTAGGGAGCTATATTAGAAAATCTCTAAGTTATTTAAACTCAGGGATTTAACCATTTTAAGTCCTCAACAATCATAGAGTGTCGGGTAGCTATCAGCAGATATGTGATGTTATCTTCAAGTATTCCCAAGTTATGCTCTAATACCATCTTTTTTCACACCCTAAACTTGGAAACCGGGCCTATAAAATTCTCGATTGCTAAGTCCAGTGCCGACAGCCTCCGTAGTATCCCATTCTCGGCTCCCAGCGCACATATGCCAGATTCCGATCCTGGGATCCTACAAGGAGGATTTTTCCAATGTACATTTAACTCGTAATAAGCATAACCACAAGTTTATCCAAATCACAAAGGCAACATCATCATCACATATCCACTAACATAAAATTTGAATACAGTGCTGAAGGGGAAATACGTAAATCGAAAATCCAAGCTCTAGAAGACCGTTACGCGCTCCAAGCTCAATGCTGCTACAACCTAACATCACCTGCATGCATCTATTGTGCATAAGCTTATAAAAAGCTTAGAGGATGGTGTAAGTGTGTGAGCAGTATATGCGTGCTCAGAATATAATATTAGAGTAAACATAAATAATGGTAAGTCAACGAACCATACAATATCAGAATAAACAGAAATACTGACAAGTCCATAAAGATATCTTCAACTTCATCTAGCATATGCGATGAAAAGATATAGCAAGCCAATGTCATATACTGAGAAAGTAATGTAAATCAGTTATGTAATGTGGAAACATAATGAACCAGATATCAGATATCAAGGATGCAATACAATATGCAATTCGAAAGAGCTACGAATACCATCAATCTCATCTAGGTCATATAAATGTAGAAATATAGCAACCCAGAATGCCATATGCCAAGGATGTAATGTAATATGCAATATGTGGTGCAAATGAAATGGCCAAGCTGCAGTGTGAATTCAAGATGATAGTACATGGTATCACAGGCTATGAGGCCTATCACAAAGGACTTCTATCCAAACCAGTCCCATACGTAAATTTGGATAAATAGACTCAATGTGGTAAGCTCCTAATCTCAGGTTAATTGCGCGCCCCAACCAAAATCCTGACCATTGCAAAAGTACACATAACGATTAGTTGCGCACCATCAGCCCGAGTGGATAGTGAATGAATGAATGAATATAATGCCAAGTATATTACTTGTACTCCACAAATTAGTACTGTACATCTCTGGGATCATCACCGGGGTCTATACACTCTACATGCAAATCGTCGCCCACTGACACGCGACCATGCAAGTGAAAGAGACTTCAATATCCCCCTAACCAGTAGTCAGCCAATATCTACCCGGTATGTCGATAGCGGACCCATTCACGAGCTGGTCAAACTCAGCTTAGCTATGCCCCCTCCCCTCGGGTGGGTAAGGCCACGCCCCCACCCAACCGACCACGACATAGTGGGACACTCGGCCTCCTGGTATTCGGCACTTGGGCGCTCATGTATCCACTCAGTCTCGATGTTGGGGTGTCCTCTGGTACAAGAGGGTTTAAGGATTTTCATCCAGGGCCATCTACGACAGCTCGATGCTAGTAATAGATTTTCGGTGTCCCATCTAGTCATCCATGATATGACTGTGGAGGCTACAGCCCTGATGTCGCTAGGGTGTACAGTGATCACAATACACAATGCAAGATGCATGAATCATACAATCCATTCATGCATCAATCCCGTGCATACCATGTACTCATGTGAGACGATCTCCGCCTATCAGGGAATCTCATAAACCACCGGCAATATCGCAGAAGCAATGGTCAATCATATCTCATAATGAACATTCAGATGATGTGTATGGGCATGTATCATGATGTTATACTGTCACATACTCATAATCGGTATTAATAACCGGCATCGACAATCGACCTCGATAATGTGGACATTTAACTAACATTGCCCCCAAGGAATGGCCCACCTAACATATAGTGGACCCATGACCTCACACAGAGGCTTAATATACAACACAATGGGCCTCACTTAAGAGTTTAATATACATCACGATGGGCCTCTCTCATGGGTCTAATATACATCACAACGGACTCCATCGCCTGGCCCTTAAATGTACCACAATGGACCTCATCACATAGGCCTCATATGCATCAAGCTGAGGCCAAATGCTCATCATAATGGGCCTCAAATACAGGCTGCATATACATCACATTGGGCCTCGACAATCGGCCTCGACCATCGAAATATGCCTCGACAATCGGCCTCAACCATCAGAATAGGCCTCGACAATTAGGACTCGACAATCAGGAATTTTGTGGGCCCGGTTTCTGAGTTTGGAGCGTGACAGGGTCCCTCCACTACACCGTCTCTCTCTCTCTTTTCCTTTTTGTATGGTGATGATGATGAAGAAGTGTGTGGCCCACCTGATGTGTGTATGTGTGGCCCACTAGGATGTGTTATATCCATGCCATCGAACCGCGTAGCCCACCTTGCTGGACTGTCAAGCGGATGGGCTTGCGCCCTGTCCGTATAAACAGTCCCATGTGAAGGGAAAATACAAATATCAACCTTTTCTAAAGGTGGTGGGTCCCACACATGTGGACCCACCTCAATGTACGTGTCATACCTAAGCCATCCATCTGATGGGCACTAGGCCAGCAGCCCAGCAGTCCAGCAGCCGGACACTACTGTGATGACGTCTACAAGTCTTGTGGGCCCCACCATGGCATGTGTTATATCCGACGGTCCATCTAGCCAGTGGGTCCCACTCACCCATATAGCTGTTGTTTGAAGACAACAAGCTCCATGGGCCTACCGCGGATGTATGTGGGTATGCACATCGTCCATTGTATGGATGGTGGGCCACCTTAATGTATGTATTTTATTTAAACTGTCCATTCACTTGGACGTGGCCCCTACTCCAGTCGTATAGCTGTTGTTGATGTCAGCAATATTGTAGGGTCTGATCATAAGACATGTGTTATATCTGGACCGTCCATCTGTTAGATGGTTAGCAGCCTTAGTTGTTGTACTGCACGTTAGCAAGCTATGTGGGTCCCACCTAAAATTTTAATCTATCCCATTCTCCTTGTAATGTGTACGTGGGACCCACCACGATGGATGTGGGTATCCACACCATATAATCCATGGACGGTGGGAGCTGATTGACCAATGTACCTTAAACGGCTATATAGCTGCTATATTGAAATCAGTAAATTTTGTGGGGTGCAGTAGCTATTAGTTGCAGTTTATGTCAGCGAGTTCTATGGGCCCACTAGCTATCTAGCTGATGTACTGACGTTAGCGAATTCTGTGGGTCCCATACATGATGTATGTGCTATATCCACGCCGTCCAGTTGTCTGGACGGTGGGAACTATGTGATGTACGTGTTTTACTCTCACCGTCCATCTGATCAGATGGTGGGCCATGCATGTGAGGCCCACTAGCTGCTGGTGAGAGGCTTTTGTATTGTGGCCCACTTGATGTATATGAGGGCCATGTATTACGGCCCATTTGATGTATATGAGACCCATGCATTGTGGCCCATTTGATGTATATGAGGCCCATGTATTGTGACCCATTTGATGTATATGAGACCCTTATATTGCGGCCCATTTGATGTATATGAGGCCTATGTATTGCTGCCCATTTGATGTATATGAGGCCCATGTATTGCGGCCCATTTGATGTATATGAGACCCATGTATTGCGGCCCATTTGATGTATATGATGCCTATGTATTGTGGCTCATTTGATGTATATGAGATGCTTATTTTATGGCCCATTTGATGTGCATGAGGCCCATGTGTTAGTGCCCATTGTGATGTATATGAGGCTCATATGAGTGAGGCCCAATATGATGTATATGTGGCCCATGAGTGAGGCCCAATGTGATTCATGTTTGGCCCATGAGTGAGGCACATCGTAATGCATATCAAGCCTTGAGTGAGGCCCACTGTGAAGTAAATTTGGCCCCTGTGTGAGGCTGTGGGCCCACTATATGTTTGGCCCTATGTGGGCCACTCCTTGGGAGCAATGTTGGTTACATGTCCACATTGATGGGCAATGATGGCTAAATGTCCACATTATGACCTTCCCTTAGGCCTTGTTAGGCCCATTCTCATCATTCTCTAAGTGGGTTAACCCAAATCATTAGGTCCCATTGATGTTGCATGGTCCATCATCACCGTAGACGAATGACTCCGTGCTACCAGATTTGGCATATCCACGGCTGAGGCCCGATCTTTATATTATGGTTTAGATCTGCTGTTCATCTATGGACCCCGCCTTACTTATAGGACGATTATCAAGGCCAATTATCAATGTCGATTATCGATGCCGGATATCAATACCGATTATGAGTATGTGACAGCATAGCATCATGATACATGCCCATACACATCATCTGCATGTTTATTATGAGATGTGGTTGACCATTGCATATGTCATAGGGTAGGTTGTTCATGGGACTCCCTAATAGGTGGAGTCTTCCCACATGAGCACACAATATGCGCAGGATTGATGCATGATTGGACTGTGTGACTCATGCATCTTGTATTATGCGTTATGATTGTTGTACGCCCTAGCGATATTAGGTCCATAGTCTCCACAGGCATATCGTGGATGGTAGGTTTGGACACTAAAAATCTCCTCTTTACATGGGGCGTGATAGATGTCCCTATGTGAAAATCCCTAAACCTGATGGTACTTGAAGCCACTCCAACATCGAGACTGAGTGAATACATGAGCGTACGAGGGCCGTAAACCAGTAGGCTGCGTCACCCACTATATCGTGGTTGGTTGGAAGGTGGTGTGGCCTTATCCGCTCGAGGGTAGGGGGTAATTGTTAGGCTGAGTATGACCAGCTTGTAAATGGGTCCACTATCGATGTGTCGGATAAGTATTGGCAGGCTATTGGCTAGGCGAATAGGGAGATTTCTTATGCTTACTTGGACTGTGCGCCTAAGAAAGGGGTAGTATCATTTGGAATGTACTAAACCCTTGTGATTATCTAGAGTGAGAACTGTACTGATATTTGATGCTCTAGTGATGAGCTGCCTTAATATGTGGATTCGGATGAGGATTGGTATGCTTGAGTTGCACCTTGCATCGCATGGCCTTTATGTGGCCGATAGCATTCATGTCTTGCATCACATAGCCTTGGTAGAGCTGATAGCATTCATGGACTTGCTAATATATTCCACATTACTCTGATATTGCATTCTGAGCACACTTATATTGCGCACACACTCTTACCACCCTCTAGCTTTCTATACGCTTATGTATGATTGATGCATGCAGGTGACGCTAGGATGTAGCCGTAGCTTAGTAGGAAAAGGAGCGTGCAGTCGAGCTTTAGGAGTTTCTGTTATTATTATCATTGTATTTCCCCTTTATGCACATTGTACTTTAAAGTTCTTGATCACAGTGAATTTTTTTATGGTGTCTTGGTTATTGTTCATGGGTTATGCATATGGTTATGCTTATTAAGAATCAAATTCAAGCTGAAAAATCTTCCTCATAGGATCCTAGGATCAGAACCTGGTATGTGGGTGCCGGGAGTTGAGAATGGGGTACTATGGAGGCTGTCGGTGATCGAAAATTTTATGAGCCTGGTTTTTGAGTTTGGGGTGTGATAGAAGTTGGTATCAGAGTGTAACTTGGTAATAACTCAGGACAACATCACACATCTACTATGAGTTCAGGACAATTAGGTCCCAAGTTCGTGCCTTAGAGAGTTCTCAAGGTTGATAAGTGCCTTTATTCTTCCCCATAGGACATGTCGCCCAGGAGATCGACCCGAGCGACTCGCACTCCACCACCTATGACTCCCGCTCTACCACTTGTGACTCTCACTCCACCACTAGAGATTCCTACTCCCTAGCATGAGGATTCCGCTCCTCCACCCGAGACTGGTGCAGATTTGACCGTACACGTGAGTGCCTCCCAGTTACAGCAAATGCTGCAGGCTGTCACAGCCACCCTTCATGGGCAGGGCAGGCACCCTATTGTTTCACCAACCTAGGTAGAGCAGGAATGCACGAGCGCCCTTCTTTGAGAGTTCTGACAGCTCGATCCCCCGCGTTTCCACGGTGAGCCAGATCTGACAGTAGCTGACAAATGGCGCTTTGAGATGGAGAAGATTTTTAATATGATGGCATGTATGACCCAACAGTGGGTCCGGTTAGTTGTATTTCTTCTCCATGATGAGGTTGAGCACTGGTGGACCTCTATTACCCGTGTTGCAGGGCCTAATTTCATCTGGACATGAGAGGATTTCATAGACCGATTTGACCAGTAGTACTTCCCCGACCACATTTGTCGGCAACGAGCATTAGAGTTCAAGACCTTGGTGTAGGGAGACATGTCTATAGCATAGTATGTGACTTTTTTGTGGTGCTATCGAAGTTCACGCCGTATTTAGATGATGATGAGGAGAAGAAGGCTCACCATTTCAAGAATAGCTTGCATTATGGTCTTTGAAGCTGTATTGTTGGGTATGAGCTCCCGACTTTTCAGGCAGTAGTATAGGGGGCTCAAATTTATGAGACTGAGTGTGCCGCACACAAAGTGACCATGATCTGAGGAGAGACTGGAAGAAGTAAGCCCCCTCGGTAGCTCCCAACAGCAGCAGCGTCGTTAGTAGTAGAGGTGCATAGGCCGCCCAGCCGCCAGAGCACTAGTGGCACCTCCAATGCCACCCCAGCGGCCGTTTACAGGGACCTATTTTGGATGTGGATAGACAGGGCACCTCATGTATGAGTGCCCCCACCCTCAGCAGTAGAAGCAGCTTCCACCGCAATAGCGACCATAGCAGCAGCGACCGTAACCACCTCAACCGATGAGGCCCCAGCAGTAGCAGAGACAATAGTATAGGCCACCCCGGTGACAGCAGCAACACCCTCAGAGAGGACAGACACCTCCCTAACCAGCTCAGGCTAGGTTTTATGCGGCTTATCAGGACCCGCAGTCCTCCGGAGGAGTCGTTGAGGGTATTCTTCCCGTCTCTACATGCATCACCTGAGTTTTGTTTGATTCTGGTGCTTTGGATTCTTTTATGTTCAAGGGATTCTGCCATTCGACTGGATTGCCAATAGATTCTGCTCGCGAGGGGTTGACTGTATCGACACCTTTAAGGAAGACTACAACATTAGATCGCTTCTGTTCATTTTACCCCATGTTAGTGGGAGAGATTTTCTTGCCTGCCGAGTTGTCTGTGCTGCCGATGCCAGATTTTGATGTTATCCTAGACATGGATTGGCTTGCTGAGTACCATGCCATGTTGGATTGCTCCGCGAGGACAGTTATGTTCTATATACCGGGCTTTCTGTAGTTCTAATTCGTTGCCGAGCCCAAAGGAGAGCCGTTGTCTTGTTTGATGTCATGTGCAGTAGAGGAGCACGTGGCAATGAGTGTTGATCAATTGGTAGTTGTTTGTGATTTCCCCGACATGTTCCAGGAGATTCTGGGGTTGCCGTTGCATCGACATATTGAGTTTCAAATTGATCTTGTGCCCTGTACCGTGTCTATCTCAAAGGCCCCATATCGTATGACACTGATGGAGTTACGAGAGCTGCAGCGGCAGTTGGACGAGTCACGTGAGTTGGGATTCATTCGTCTTAGCAGTTCACCATGGGGAGCGCCGGTACTCTTCGTCAGGAAGAAGGATGGCTTGTTGAGGCTCTGTGTGGATTACTACGAGCTCAACTGGGTCACTATCAAGAACAAGTATCCTCTCTCAATAATAAATGATTTATTTGATCAGCTGTACGGTGCACAGTTCTTTTCAAAGATTGACCTGCGTTCCGGTTATCATCAATTCAGGTTTGAGAGGAGGACATCCCGAAGACGGCTTTCAGGACCCGATATGGTCATTTTGAGTTTCAAGTCATGTCCTTCGGACTGACCAATGTGCCCGCGGTATTCATGCAATTGATAAACGAGGTCTTCCATCCGTACCTCAATTAATTTGTTATGGTATTTATTGATGACATTCTGATATATTCGAGAACCCGTGAGGAGCATGCACAACATCTGGTGATTAAATTACAGACCCTCTGTGCCCACCAGCTGTATGCGAAGCTGGAGAAGTGTGAGTTTTGATAAGAGGAGGTGAAGTTCCTTGATCACATGATGATAAGGGAGGGTGTCACAGTGGACCCCTTAAAGGTTGAGGAAGTGCATCAGTGAGGCCATCCCACAAACGCGTCTAAGATCCATAGTTTCCTTGGTTTGGCAGGTTACTACTGGCATTTCATTGAGGGCTTCTCCCGTTTACAGCCCCGTTGAGAAGGCTGACTCGGAAGGACGTAAAGTTTGTTTGGAGCGATGCCTATGAGGTAGCATTTATGGAGCTGAAGGACCGCCTCACATCCGCTCATATCCTCACTCTTCCCTCTGGGAATGATGGATTCGATATATTTACCGATGCCTCACATATTGGTTTAGGTGTTGTCCTGATGCATCACGGAAGGCTAGTGGCTTATGCATCTCACCAGCTCAAGGTCTATGAGCTAAACTACCCCATGCCTGATTTAGAGCTAGCAGCAGTCATCTTCGCACTGAAGGTATGGAGGCACTATCTCTATAGGGTTAGGTTCGAGCTCTTCTCCGACCACAAGAGCTTGAAGTACCTATTCTATCAGTCTAAGCTAAACATGAGGCAGAGACATTGGATGGAGCTCCTGAAGGAGTATGATTTTGATCTCCAGTACCACTCAGGCAAGGCAAACGTGGTGGCGAATGCCCTCAGCCATCAGCCACGAGGCCTGGTGTAACGACCTTGGAATTTTTGTGCTAATCTTTCCTTAAGTAGTTGTTTTTGGGGTAATTAGCGCTTTACTTGATTGCTTGTGAAATTCGCATCAATCACTTTAAATTGTATCTGCATGGCTCTAAACGTGTAGATTAGTGAGCGCTATGTTACTCTGAAATCTGGGATCCATCGCTAAATCCAGTTGTTCTGGGGAATTTTTGGAAGATCTGGATCGGACCTAGACCGTGCGTCGAAAGTCCGATAGCGATGATCTTAGGCTGTTGCGGTCACTGAGTTGGGCTTGGTCTTCACCTCAAAAATCAAGTCGATCTGATGTTCTGGGTCGATTTGGTTGAGTTCGAAGTGAAGAGTGTGAGAACGGTTGGAATTTAATAAGCTTTTTATGAAATCTGAGTCGTGTCGCTTGCGCGACGATTTTAAGCATTCTGACCGTTGGATTCTGACCCAATTTCACCCTCTGATCAGGATGGTTGGCCCAGGCATATTCTAGTGCTTGTGGACCTGATCGAGTTTCTGTGACCGTTGAATTGAGTGTGGTCCGCCACGGCTGATCTGAAGAGCCGGTCGGTACAAAAACTCAGCCTGACCTAGATCCATGGTCAGTGAGCTTAAGTCCGACCTTTCGTGGTTATAGGCCCACCAGAAGTTGTGCTTCGTTGGATCGAGAAAGGCGTGCTTTGGTTATAACCTAAGTATACCTTGACCCTAGGGTTATTTCCATCATTTTAAGGTCTATATATAGTCCTTAAACCCTAGCTCTCATTTCCATACGAATTTTCTCTAACCCTAGCTTGGAGAGAGAGTGGAAAAGAGAGAGTTAGTGAGAGAGATTGGTTGGTGAATCATCTTGATTCTTCCTTGTTCTTCTTCACCTTTGAACCTTCACTTTGAATCGTTCCTCTGACGATTCTGAGTTCTTTTGGGGTAAGTTAACCTAACCCTAACCTGTGTTAGAGCTTAGATTAGACTTGGTGTTGTTGTATCTCATTTCTATCTTTATTTTAGGGTATTCTAGCGCCGTTGACGAAGACAACTCGTCTAAATCAGTTCGACGGTTCTTTCTTCGCTTAAGGTGCGGACTTTAAGTGTATAGGTTATGGTTTTCAAGGCTTTCAATCCCAGTTAGTGATTTATTCTTGTTATGGATGAGATTTCACATGTCAAATGTTATGTTTGCATTGCTTTCCTGATATGCATGTGCTATATTGAGATTTGTGTATTCTAAGTGTATTTATAAAGTACCGTATACGTATAAAATACGCACTTGTGCTTGCCATGATTATTGGTCATGTATGTATGCTAGATGCATGTATGACAACTCCTTGGTAAAAGGAAATGTCTAAGTGCATGTGTTTCAACATACGTCATGTATGTTGTTCCATGAATGCTAAGTGTTTGTAGAAATGCATGAATGACCTAAGTGTAACTGATTACACTAAGTGTGGGCGTTGAGAAGTGATTCTCAATACTCCCATTGATGCGCATGTTTTCCTTTATGCAGTTACCTTTCAAGTTATTTAAATTCAAGCAACTCCTATGCTTACATTTATGTTAAGTTGATATTATTCAGATGTGTATGTAACATGATTTGAGTTATTGTTCCATTACTGTTTTACATTCCATATGAATATCTGTAGTAGTGTAGGATATTTGGGACTACGCCTTAGTCCAGGAGATCGGTAATTGACCCTATATTCGTGGTTGAGATTGCTTTCGCCACGTAGGACGTATTAGACGAACCCGAGCCGTATTAGAGTTGGCGGCAGTGGTTTGGCCACGCGGAGTGTTTGCGCACTCTATGTCGTTCAATTCAACGTGCGCTCGTGCTAGTCGAGTTCGTCAAGTAACCCGATTGTCCGATGTATGTTAACCATGTATGGATGCTACTGCTTGAATCTAGGGTACCGAACTTACCAGTGAAATCCTAATAACCATGGTACCTGATCCGCTAAGACTCATGAGCCGGACATGGTGGTATGGGACACCGTGGTCGAGCTGTCGGCCTACGCTGGGGTGACGAGCCTCCCCGTAGTGACCAGTGAGCAACTTAACTCGTGAGCCGATTATGGTGGTATGGGACACTATATTCGTCTTTGTCGGCCTACATTGATTGGTGACGAGCCCTTTGTAGTGACCTCGAGCATACCTGGATACCGCAAGGAGGTGACGAGCCGATCTGTGGTAGTAAGGGCATGAAAGGCGTACATTGATTGGTGACGAGCCCTTTGCTACGACCTTAAATATAAAATCGTATGAAATGTCTAGGATTGACGACCCTAATATGGATCACTGTTTGGATGGTGATATGAGGAAGGTATCTTAGCTTCCCAATCCTGTTGTGTGAAATGGACTAATAACAACTTGGTAATCATATCCATGCACCGCATTTGCATGTGCTTTGTAGATGTGGCGCACTTTGAGGCAATGTCATGCGTAACGTAAGATGAAGACGCTGAGGGTGTACGCGTGAGGGCACGCATCATACCGCATTCATACTTGCATTAATAAGAGTACTTAGGATTTATTTAATTGTCCTGCTTTATCATTACTGTTTGATTGAACCGATAACATGTTAACCAGTGCCTTATTGTTCCACTGAGTTGATCACTCACTCCCACGTTTCTGGGGCGGTGTTACACACCCACCAGACTCTGTCTTAGGCCCTGATGTTGCAGATGTGGATGCGACGTCTGAGGCAGAGCGGGAGCTGGATGACGACGAGGCTGCCTTCTCCTATATGCAGTTTTCAGACGGGTTCTAGCGAGCCTCGGTCTGTTGCGCGGGATCTATGGGATTACTATTTTGGGAACCGAAATGATGTAATTTGATACTTATAATTTTGTTAAATAACACTTTCAAATGATCTGGCTTGTATATGTAATTCAGGGATTTACACATGTACACATATTTTCCTATAAGTCTTCCGCTTGCTTTATTCACTTATCCCTGAATCATATCTGCGTTTTGGCTTAATCTATCCCATGTTTATGTGCTAATACAGTCAACATACATCATTCATTAATTATGTTGCATAAGTGATGTTTTGGAACTCGGGAGCTGAGTTATTCTCGACCCCCGAATTTCAGGGCGTTACAAGTTGGTATCAAAGCGTGATCTGGATTAAATCGGACCTGGGTTATGGTCACACACCGCACGTTGTCACCACTATAGTGTATTTGGGTACGGGTCTATCATCACTTTGTGTTTGTGCTCCGTAGTTTCTATCGGTGAAAGTTTCCTGAAAACCTTTGCCGAGATCGAGTCTGTACTCCTACCTGATCACACACAGCGACCCGAAATCTTTCCTAGACCCTCTATTAATGAGTGTAGATGGTCTATCTTCCCATTATTCATCTTTAAACCTTCCAGAAATCGCCGGTTGAACCAGATTTCTGTCAGAATGACCCGATAGGCTTCAAACTACGCAAGGGGGCATTTGGGGCATTTCCAGTGGGGCCCAGGGGGGGAACCACATCATTTGGACCAAGGAGGACCAGGAGGACCTCGCCAAATCGGCGAGGCATCGCCGATATGTCCAGAGACCGGCGATGCCATCGCCGGTCGCCGGGCCAGGCGGGCCGGGCCGACGCGGGCCGATCGTCCATGGGGCTTGTGTGGCCCACCACTCCACGGTTTTCATTTTAAAACCCTTCCTTTCACCTATTTCCTTCACAAAACCCACCTCCAAGCTTTCCTTTTCTCCCAAAACCTCTCCAAACTCTCTCAAATCTCTCCCAAATCTTCATCTTCCTCCCATTTTCGTGCAAACCCATCACTCCATTCTCAAATCTTCCATTCCATTGCTGATTTCTCCATCTTTCCCTCTCATTTGAGCCCTTTCATTCCCTTTTTGGCTCATAGTTGTGTGGAAGCTTCACCATCTTCCTATTTCTCTCTTTCTCTCATTTCTCATGGCCCTCTTTGAGATTGTGACGGCCATCTTTTCCATTTCTTCCCTTCTTTCCTTGATGGGGAAGAAGAGAGCGACCGTGGATGAAGCCGCGCCGAGCCGCCCAAACCGTGCACGGAGGCCGAGAGGTGCCGCCGCTAGCACGTCCGCCACGCGCGAGTTCCAGACGAAGCGAGACCTCGATCCTTAGTAGGACCTTGTTGGCGGAATTGTCGCATGGAGTCTATGAGGGGCGTAGAGTCCTTTTTGAGGCTCATGTTGATCCGCGGCTCTTTGGAGAGTTCTTCTTGTTGGAGCGCCTAGAAGGGGCTGGTTGGGGTCCCTTGTTCGAAGGCGAGTATCGCGCGAATGCTAGCACTGTTCGGGCCTTCTATGCCAACATTCTGGAGCCTTCGCTGGATCCTCTGCAGTTCAAGATTCCCTGTGGTAGTGGTCGAGTTGGTATTGTCAATGTTGCTTTGATATCCCGACTCTTGAAGGTGTCACTTGGGGAAGTGCATGCCCGCGAGAAGAAGGACAGTGTGCGCGAGAGAGATCGCCGCACCCGATCCTTGTGTGGTCGTCTGGTTGAATGGCCGCCGAGAGTCTCTTGGCTTCTTTCATGACGGACGACTTCCGCTTTGCTTCACCACATCTTTACGTTCAATGTATATCCGTGGAGCAACCGCATGAGTGTACGCCCGATGGTAGATTTTCTATATCGGGTGGGGCAGGATGCGAAGTTGTGTGCCGACGTACGTCCTGCGTCAGATTATTCTCATCGCTCGTTCGAGTAGACGGACCGAGTCTCTTCCCTTTGGCCGCCTCATTTGCAAGATCGCACATGAGTTTGGCTATAGGCTTGGAGCTGAGAAGCCGGTCCCTGTTCGCCATATCAACTTGAGGACCCTTAAGCTGATGGAGGTTGGTTCTGGTCGGCTTGCCTCTGAGGGTGAGGCTGGGTCTGAGAGTGGTGATGATGAGAGTTATGCTGAAGGCGGTGCGGAGTCTGGGGAAGAAGCAGAGCAAGACGAGGAAGAGATTGAGGCACAGGATTCGAGTGATAGCTCTCCTCCTGTGGTGCCAGAGCAGGGCGCAGAGCAGGTTGCCAGAGATGCCCGTCTTACACGGCTTGAAGAAGGGCAAGCTGCTTTACGCCAGGAGATGGTTGATCTTCGAGGCTTGGTTAAGCACAAGTTTAAGAAGATGTCTCGGACTTTGAAGTCTATCCTGTGTTGCTTGCAGGATAAGGGTGCTCCGCCTCCATCTCCTGATTCCGACGAGTAGCATCGTCGTGGCCGTCTTTGCTTTGTTTGGTGTTTCTTTCTGTGTGTAGCCGTTGTTGGCTTGTAGTTGGAGTTGTTGTAGTGTGGTAGCTGTTAGTGGTTGTAGTAGTTGTGGTTGTTTGTAGTGTTAGATGTTGTTGTTTTCATGCTTTCCTAGTCGTGATTCATATATTCCGCACTACTTGTATTGCGACGATTTTGGTTAATGGAATGCATGTTGTTTGTTTTTGGAGTTGTGCTGTGTTGTTGTTGTGTGGATGGATTATGTGACTTAGAATCTGACAGGTTGCATCCTTTGATTTAATGTAGGGATGCCTCCTAAGGGTTCGAAGACTTCGGCCCGTCTTTCTCTGATTGAGTAGCTCTTGAGCAATAGCCAGTCAGATCCGCAGGCGGGTCCATCTCATGCTGGTGTTGGGTCGACACCTATGGCTCCTCCAGTGACACCCTCGGTTCCTGAGTCGAGCCGTGCACCTTCGTCTGCTCCACCTGCTGATAGGTTTGAGCAGATGATGCTGTTGATGCAGCAGCAGCAGTTTCAGCAGCAGCAGCAGCAGCAGGAGTTCCTCTCTTCCATGGCTGGCATCTTTGCTTAGTCTGTGGGGGCGACTCCACCTGTTTCACCTATGCCTCCATCTGGAAGTGTCAGTGCCAGTGCCAGCGGCACATTCGAGCGATTCCAGCGCTTGCGACCTCCTACTTTTGCCGGTTCTCATAGACCCGAGGAGGCCGAGTATTGGATTGACCGCATCTCTAAGATGCTGAGGCCGTTGCACTGCTCTAAGGTCGAGCAGGTTGAGCTTGCCACCTTCATGTTTGAGAAGGAGGCCAGTTTGTGGTGGGACAATGTGCTTCGCACTATCGAGGAGGACTTTGTTTGGTCGTGGCAGGCGTTTGAGGCGCACTTCCACGAGAAGTATTTCCTGATGTCGACATGAGAAGGAGAGTGAGTTCCTTCGCCTCCGCCGGGAGGGTTGTCGATTACGGAGTATGAGAACCGGTTTCGAGTTGGGCGGTATGTTCCTTTGATCCTGGCAATCAACCGATGAGGATGCAACGCTTTTCTGAGGGATTGAGGCTAGAGGTCTGATAGTTCCGTGCTAGCATTTCTTCATATGCGGAGCTAGTGAGCATGTCTCTGCAGAGCAAGACGGAGATAGAGCGTCCCGCATGCGAGCACCAATGCCTCCTAGGCCGAGACCGAATTTCCATGGTGCACCTTTCCTCGGCAAGAGGCCGCGTGTTGATTCTCCTCCCTAGGCGTTCGCGCCCGCCAAGCAGATGAGAGCCGATCCGAGATGTTCTTATTGTGGGAAGGTGGGGCACTTGGACCGTTTCGGTTTTCCTATGCGGGGCAGTGGTTTTACTCCACCGTAGAGGGTTAGCCGTCCGATGCCTCCGGTTATTTCTCCTCCTCCTCTTCGATCGGCGCCAGCTCATCCATCCTTCGGACCTTCTGTACAGGCCACCTCAGCCGCCCATGGTTCCTCCGCCGAATCGTCGCAGCAGCTCGTGTTCATGCGCTTTCGGCAGAAGCGTATGTCTGACTTGGTGCCGAGGTCCTTTGAGGTGACAGCGCATATAGAAGGTATTCCCGTTTCTGTGCTAGTGGATACAGGGTCCACTACTTCTCTTATTTCTTATGCGGCAGTTAGGCGTTTGGGTTTGAGATCTGTTCCTATGCATGGAGTGACGCTTACTACCGCTACGGGAATTTCCTCTGCCTTGGGCAAGCGTTGTATGGATTGTTTGGTCGATCTGGGAAGTGGATCGATCCGTGTTGATTTGCTAGTCGCACCGCTTTATCACTACGATGTTATTATGGGTATGGATTGGCTCACGAGGATGCGAGCTGAGATTGATTGTGAAGCTAGATCAGTGACGATCCATGGACCTGAGGGCGAGACTGTTACTTTCCCAGTTCAGGTCAGTTACCCTATTCGTATTGATTTTTATTCTTCTCTGTTGGAGAGTTCGGCCGAGTCGGCGTTGGTTAGTACGCCGGTAGTTCAGGAGTTTTAAGATGTGTTTGAGTCGATTCCTGGATTACCTCCTCAGTGTGAGATTGATTTTGCTATCGATCTTATGCCTGGTGCGGCGCCCATTTCTTTACCCACCTATCGGATGCCTCCGAGTGAAATGGAGGAGTTGAGGAAGCAGATAGATGGTTTGCTAGAATTGGGTTTTATTCGGCCCAGTGTGTCTCCTTGGGGAGCACCTGTTCTGTTTGTGAAGAAGAAGGATGGTTCCTTGCGATTGTGTATTGATTATCGCAGGTTGAATTTGGTAACTGTGAAGAATAAGTACCCCTTGCCCAGGATTGATGATCTGTTTGATCAGTTGAAGGGGGCACGGTACTTTTCGAAGGTTGATCTGCAGTCAGGGTATCATCAGTTGCGCGTCAAGGATGGGGACGTGCAGAAGACCGCTTTCAGGACCAGCTTCGGTCATTATGAGTTCCTTGTGATGTCGTTCGGTCTGACGAACGCACCGGCCGTGTTCATGGATCTGATGAACAGGGTATTTCGGCCTTTCCTGTTTCGATTCGTCATTGTCTTTATTGATGACATTTTGATTTATTCGGCGAGCCGGGCAGAGCACGAGGAGCACTTAAGAGCGGTTTTGGGTACTCTTAGGAAGCATCAGCTCTTCGCACAGTTCAAGAAGTGTGATTTCTGGAAAGAGGAAGTCAAGTTCCTGGGACATGTGGTGTCCAAGGAAGGTATAGCCGTCGACCTTGCCAAGGTAGCTGCAGTGCAGGACTGCAGCCCGGTTCGGTTATCGAGGTGAGGAGTTTTCTTGGCCTTGCAGATATTATCGACGCTTTATTCAGACTTCTCGAAGATTGCCGACCGTTGTCGCAGGTGACACGGAAGGATTTGAAGTTTGCTTGGAGTGAGCAGCGGAGTTAGCTTTTCAGATCGAAGGACAAGTTGACGTCCCGCCCTGTGCTAGTATTGCCGAGCAAGGGGTTAAGTATATTATATATACCGACGCCTCTCGTGTGGTCCGGGTTGTGTCCTTATGCAGATGGACAGGGTGATTGCTTATGCTTCGCGCACTTAAGGAAACACGAAGAGAATTACCCTACGCACGACTTGGAATGGCAGCTGCCATCTTCGCATTACAGCTTTGGAGACATTACCTCTATGGTGAGGAGTTCGAACTCTTTTGCGACCACAAGAGCCTTAAGTATATTTTCATGCAGCGTGATTTGAATATGAGGCAGCGCAGGTGGATGGAAACATTGAAGGACTTCAAGTTCGATGTTTCTTACCATCCTGGTAAGGCGAACCTTGTGGCAGATGTGTTGAGTCGCAAGAAGGCTTTGGAGTTTGCGGCTCCGCCGATGATAGCAGAGTGGGAGATGTTGGAGTTCGTGCGCGATTTTGAGCGAAGCTTACGGTGGTTGAGCCGTATGAGGTTATCGCACACATTCGTGTACCCCGCTATCGACGAGAGGATCGTTGCGGCTCGGCAGATGATGAGCTTTTGGTGAAGATGAGGCAAGGGTTGGTACAGATGAGAACTCCGACCGGAGTGTTAGTTCTGATGGGGGCCTTCGTGGCCGGTTATGTGTTCCCGACATCCCTGACTTGAGACGTGAGGTTCTCGAGTTAGCCCATAGTTCTAAGCTTGCGATGCATCCAGTAGCACGAAGATGTATCAGGATATGAGGAGATCATATTGGTGGGACAATATGAAGGTCCAGATTGCTGAATTTGTTTCTCGTTGTCTCACGTGCCAGCAGGTCAAGGTAGAGCATCGCCGACCTCCTGGGTTGCTGCAGCCCATGCCCATAGCTGAATGGTAGTGGGATTTCATCTCTATGGATTTTATTTCTGGGTTGCCGAGGATGAGAAAGGGATTTGACTCTATTTGGGTGATCGTCGATCAATTAACGAAGTCGGCGCATTTCTTACCGATCGAGTCACTTACTCGCAGACGAGTTGGCTAGGTTGTATATCAAGGAGATAGTGCGTCGACATGGATCCCCTGGAGATTGTGTCCGATAGAGACACGCGTTTTACATCTATCTTCCGGACTCGTATCCAGGAAGCGATGGGTGTGAATTGAAGTTCAGCACCACTTTCATCCGCAAACAGATGGGCAGACGGAGCGCGTGAATCAAGTCCTGGAGGATATGTTGCGAGCTTGTGTTTTGGATTTCAAAGATAGTTGGGATGATTGTCTTCAGTATGCAGAGTTCGCGTATAATAATAGTTTCCAGGCGAGTATCGGCATGGCTCCCTATGAGGCGTTGTATGGTCGCCCGTGCAGAGCACCACATTGTTGGGCAGAAATTGGTGAGCGTAGTTTGCTTGGCCCAGAGTTGGTGCAGGTGACTTCAGAGAAGGTTGACATCATTCGACGTCGACTTCTAGCAGCGCAGAGCAGGCAGAAGAGTTATGCGGATACGAGGCGTCGACCGCTTGAGTTCATAGTGGGAGATCATGTGTTTCTGAAGGTCTCTCCTATGAAGGGAGTTCTGCGGTTCTGTAAGAAGGGGAAGCTGACGCCGAGATTTATTGGTCCATTTCAAGTTCTGGATCGAGTGGGAGCGGTAGCTTACCGCCTTGCTTTGCCCACACCTCTTGCGGGCGTGCATAACGTATTTCATGTTTCTATGCTGAAGAAGTACGTTCCTGATCCTTCGCATATTATCAGTTGGGAGCAAGTGCAGTTAAGTGAGGATGCCACTTATGTACTGCAACCGACACGTATTCTGGATAGAAAGGAGCAGGTACTGCGTAGCAAGGTTATCCCTCTCGTGAAGGTGCTATGGACGCATCATGGCGTAGAAGAGGCTACTTGGGAATCTGAAGCTGAGGTCAGGAAGACCTACCCTCTGATCCTCGAGGATTATATGAAGGTATGAATTTCGAGGATGAAATTTTCTTTAAGGGGGGTAGATTGTAACGACCTTGGAATTTTTGTGCTAATCTTTCCTTAAGTAGTTGTTTTTGGGGTAATTAGCGCTTTACTTGATTGCTTGTGAAATTCGCATCAATCACTTTAAATTGTATCTCGCATGGCTCTAAACGTGTAGATTAGTGAGCGCTATGTTACTCTGAATCCGGGATCCATCGCTAAATCCAGGTGTTCGGGAATTTTTGGAAGATCCGGATCGGACCTGGACCGTGCGCCGAAAGTCCGATAGCCGATGATCTTAGTCATGGTCCATCTAAGTTGGGCTTGGTCTTCACCTCAAAAATCAAGTCGATCCGATGTTCGGGTCGATTTGGTTGAGTTCGAGTGAAGAGTGTGAGAACGGTTGGAATTTAATAAGCTTTTTATGAAATTGAGTCGTGTCGCTTGCGACGATTTTAAGCATTCTCACCGTTGGATTTCGACCCAATTTCACCCTCTGATCAGGATGGTTGGCCCTGGCATATCCTAGTGCTTGTGGACTCGATCGAGTTTCCGTGACCGCTTGAATTGAGTGTGGTCCGCCACGGCTGATCCAAAGAGCCAATACGAAAACTCAGCTGACCTAGATCCATGGTCGGTGAGCTTAAGTCCGACCTTTCGTGGTTATAGGCCCACCGAAGTGCTTCGTTGGATCGAGAAAGGCGTGCTTTGGTTATAACCTAAGTATACCTTGACCCGGGTTATTTCCATCATTTTAAGGCCTATATATAGTCCTTAAACCCTAGCTCTCATTTCCATACGAATTTTCTCTAACCCTAGCTTGGAGAGAGAGTGGAAAAGAGAGAGTTAGTGAGAGAGATTGGTTGGTGAATCATCTTGATTCTTCCTTGTTCTTCTTCACCTTTGAACCTTCACTTTGAATCGTTCCTCTGACGATTCTGAGTTCTTTTGGGGTAAGTTAACCTAACCCTAACCTGTGTTAGAGCTTAGATTAGACTTGGTGTTGTTGTATCTCATTTCTATCTTTATTTTAGGGTATTCTAGCGCCGTTGACGAAGACAACTCGTCTAAATCAGTTCGACGGTTCTTTCTTCGCTTAAGGTGCGGACTTTAAGTGTATAGGTTATGGTTTTCAAGGCTTTCAATCCCAGTTAGTGATTTATTCTTGTTATGGATGAGATTTCACATGTCAAATGTTATGTTTGCATTGCTTTCCTGATATGCATGTGCTATATTGAGATTTGTGTATTCTAAGTGTATTTATAAAGTACCGTATACGTATAAAATACGCACTTGTGCTTGCCATGATTATTGGTCATGTATGTATGCTAGATGCATGTATGACAACTCCTTGGTAAAAGGAAATGTCTAAGTGCATGTGTTTCAACATACGTCATGTATGTTGTTCCATGAATGCTAAGTGTTTGTAGAAATGCATGAATGACCTAAGTGTAACTGATTACACTAAGTGTGGGCGTTGAGAAGTGATTCTCAATACTCCCATTGATGCGCATGTTTTCCTTTATGCAGAGTTACATTCCAAGTTATTTAAATTCAAGCAACTCCTATGCTTACATTTATGTTAAGTTGATATTATTCAGATGTGTATGTAACATGATTTGAGTTATTGTTCCATTACTGTTTTACATTCCATATGAATATCTGTAGTAGTGTAGGATATTTGGGACTATGCCTTAGTCCAGGAGATCGGTAATTGACCCTATATTCGTGGTTGAGATTGCTTTCGCCACGTAGGACGTATTAGACGAACCCGAGCCGTATTAGAGTTGGCGGCAGTGGTTTGGCCACGCGGAGTGTTTGCGCACTCTATGTCGCTCAATTCAACGTGCGCTCGTGCTAGTCGAGTTCGTCAAGTAACCCGATTGTCCGATGTATGTTCACCATGTATGGATGCTACTGCTTGAATCTAGGGTACCGAACTTACCAGTGAAATCCTAATAACTATGGTACCTGATCCGCTAAGACTCATGAGCCGGACATGGTGGTATGGGACACCGTGGTCGAGCTGTCGGCCTACGCTGGGGTGACGAGCCTCCCCGTAGTGACCAGTGAGCAACTTAACTCGTGAGCCGATTATGGTGGTATGGGACACTATATTCGTGCTGTCGGCCTACATTGATTGGTGACGAGCCCTTTGTAGTGACCTCGAGCATACCTGGATACCGCAAGGAGGTGACGAGCCGATCTGTGGTAGTAAGGGCATGAAAGGCGTACATTGATTGGTGACGAGCCCTTTGCTACGACCTTAAATATAAAATCGTATGAAATGTCTAGGATTGACGACCCTAATATGGATCACTGTTTGGATGGTGATATGAGGAAGGTATCTTAGCTTCCCAATCCTGTTGTGTGAAATGGACTAATAACAACTTGGTAATCATATCCATGCACCGCATTTGCATGTGCTTTGTAGATGTGGCGCACTTTGAGGCAATGTCATGCGTAACGTAAGATGAAGACGCTGAGGGTGTACGCGTGAGGGCACGCATCATACCGCATTCATACTTGCATTAATAAGAGTACTTAGGATTTATTTAATTGTCCTGCTTTATCATTACTGTTTGATTGAACCGATAACATGTTAACCAGTGCCTTATTGTTCCACTGAGTTGATCACTCACTCCCACGTTTGGGCGGTGTTACACACCCACCGGACTCTCTTAGGCCCCGATGTTGCAGATGTGGATGCGACGCCTCGAGGCAGAGCGAGGCCGGATGACGACGAGGCCGCTTCTCCTATATGCGTTCTGGGACGGGTTCTAGCGAGCCTCGATCTTGCGCGGGATCTATGGGATTACTATTTTGGGAACCGAAATGATGTAATTTGATACTTATAATTTTGTTAAATAACACTTTCAAATGATCTGGCTTGTATATGTAATTCAGGGATTTACACATGTACACATATTTTCCTATAAGTCTTCCGCTTGCTTTATTCACTTATCCCTGAATCATATCTGCGTTTTGGCTTAATCTATCCCATGTTTATGTGCTAATACAGTCAACATACATCATTCATTAATTATGTTGCATAAGTGATGTTTTGGAACTCGGGAGCTGAGTTATTCTCGACCCCCGAATTTCAGGGCGTTACACCTGGTGGCACACATGATGATCAAGAGTGAAAGATGCTTGAGGATGTGTCAGCATTCGACTTCGAGATTGGCTTGCAGTCTTCTATTATGCAGTTATCGAGCCTGTTGATTCAACCCTCTCTTGTCACAAGGGTGATCGAGGCTCAACAGGCAGATGAGTCGTTATAGAGTTTTCGGGCAGGGGCAGCATCTGACAGTAGTCAGATTGGCATATTGGTTCTGATGGTAGACTTCGCTTCAGAGGCCGATTATGTGTCCTGGATATTCCTGAGTTTTGTAGAGATCTTATTACCGAGGCACATCGATCGCGGTTTTCTATCCACCCTGGCTCGACGAAGAAGTACCGTGATATGAGGTGACAATATTTTTGGGCAAGGATGAAGCTCCAGATCACTAGTTTTGTGGCCAAGTGTGACACATGCCAGCGTGTCAAGGTTGATCATCAGAGACCCCCTTGTCTATTTCAGTTGATGAGCATCCCGACGTCGAAGCGGGAGCACGTGTCAACAAATTTTATTATGGACTTACTAAGGACTCACAACAGTCATGATGTCATCTAGGTTGCCATGGATCATCTGACGTAGTCGGTGCATTTTCTCACGATTCGTGCTACTTGGTCTTTGGACTGACTTGCCAGATTATTCATTGAGAAGATTATGAGACTGCATGGCATTCCAGTTTCAATCATTTCTGACCAAGACCCGAGGTTTATGTCTTAGTTTTGGGGGAGCTTTCAAAGAACGATGGGGTCTTTTCTGTAGCTCACCATTGCGTATCATCCGCAGACCGATGGGCAGACCGAGAGGGTCAACCAGATCCTTGAGGATATGCTTCGGGCCTACGTGATTGACCTCAGGGGTAGCTGGTATGAGCATATGTGATTAGCTGAGTTCACGTATAACAATAGCTATCAAGCGACCATTGGCATGGCTCCTTTTGAGGCACTATATGACAGACCGTGCAGATCTCCTAGTTGTTGGACCGAGGTTAGAGAGCGGTGTCTCCTAGGTCCTGAGCTCGTGCAGTAGACGTTAAAGGCTATCAATATCATCAGACAGAGGATGCCCACAACTTAGAGCCGATAAAAGAGTTTTGCTAATTATCAGCGTCGTCCCTTGGAGTTCGCTGTTGGGGACAGTGTATCTCAAGGTCTCACCCATGAAGGGCGTAGTTCGATTTGGAGCAAAGGGTAAGCTTGCCCCGAGATTTATTGAACCTTTCGAGATCACTAAGCGTGTTGGCGTCGTGGGCTATCGGCTTACCTTACCATCTCAGTTGTCTGGCGTCCACAACATTTTCCATGTCTTTATATTGAGAAAGTGTTGGTCAGACACCATTCCAGTGATTGATTGGCAGCCGCAGGAGATTCGTGAGGATGTTTCTTACATTGAACAGCTAGTTCATATCCATGATTGGAAGGAGCAGGTCCTCCGAACTAATGTCATTCCCTTGGTGAAGGTGCAGTAGGGTCACCATTCTATTGATGAGGTGTCTTGGGAGCATGAGGTCGAGATTCGAGAGCGTTATCCCCATCTCTTTGATGATTAATTATATGCTGTATCTTGTTTACTGTCTTCGACTTAATGTGATGATGTTATGTTTCCTCTTTCCTTATGAGTTATGTCTTGTTGCGCGATAATGTAAATTTCGAGGATGAAATTTTTATTAGGTGGGGAGAGCAGTAAGGTCCGTATCATAGTCCGTACCATTCATTAACCCACAATGCGTAGACAGTATTTGTGTGTGACCGTGAGTCGCACCCTATCAACCTAAATCAGCTTGACTCGAAACTTATACCCTAGTGACCGCGCTGTCGCGGCGGTTCCAACGCCGCATCTCGCGCACCAATGCGATACCCAAGTCAGGAGTTATGGGCCTGCGTTTATTTCAAGAAAAACGCCGCGTGTTGCGAATTCTGAGACAATCTCTACAAGCTATCACATCAATCAATCAAGTACACATCCCATCACAAGTCAAGTACCAACCCATCTCTCTCCCATTCCCAAAGTCAACTCTCTCTCTCTCTCCATCCATCCCTTTCTTACAACATACATTCCTCCCATCCCATCTCTCTTACAAGACCCTCTCCCCTCTCATTCTCTCCACCATTTCCCAAGCCTCCATGAGAGAAAAGCTCCAAGGAGAGTAAGGATCAAGGCCCACTTCCTACCACCCAATCTCCCATCCTAGCCATCCATACTTCATCACTTACCCTTAAAGAGTTAGCTTAGGAGCCAAGGAGTCTAAGGAGCTAAAGAAGAAGGTAATTGGTGGGTGATCCTAGAATTTTCACCATTAATTTTATTTGAGGGCCCACTAGTGATGGGACCCATTTTGATGTATGTGTTGTAAATAAAGAGGGGCCCATAGTGGCGGGGTACCTCCACTACATCGTCTCTCTCTCTCTCCCTCTCTCCTTCTCTCTCTCTATTTTCCCTTTTGTATGGTGATGATGATGAAGTGTATGGCCCACCTGATGTGTGTATGTGTGTCCCACTAGGATGTGTTATATCCATGTCATCTAACCGTGAAGCCCACCTTGCTAGATTGTCTAGCAAACGGGCTTGCTGCCTGTCTGTCTGGACAGTCCCATGCGAAGGGAAAATCAAATATCAGCTTTTTCCAAAGCTGGTGGGGCCCACACGTGTGGACCCACCTTAATGTATGTGTCATATCTAAGTTTTCCATCTACTAGATGCTATTGTGATGGCATCTGCAGGTCCTGTGGGCCCCACTGTGGCATGTGTTATATCCGATGGTCCATCTAGCAAGTGGGTCCCATGCACCCATATAGTTGTTGTTTGAAGACAACAAGCTCCATGGGCCTACCGTTGATGTATGTGGGTGTCCACACCGTCCATTACATGGACAATGGGCCACCTTAATTCATGTATTTTATCCAAACCATCCGTTCACCTGGACGTGGCCCCTACTCCAGTCGTATAGTTGTTGTTGATGTTAGCAGTATTGTGGGTTTGATCATGAGACATGTGTTATGGACAATCCATCTGCTAGACGGTCAGCCACCTTAGCTACTGTACTGCATGTTAGCAAGCTATGTGGGTCCCACCTAAAATTTGGTTCTATCCCATTCTCTTTGTAATGTGTACGTGGGGCCCACCACGATGGATGTGGGTATCAACACCATCCAATCTGTGGATGGGGGGAGCTGATTGGCTAGTGTACCTTACATAGCTATATAGCTACTATATTGAAATTAGCAAATTCTATTGGGCCCAGTAGCTGTTAGTTGCAGTTTACGTCAGTGAATTCTGTGGGCTCACTAGCTACCTGGCTGATGTACTGACATTAGCAAGTTTTATGGGTCCCACGCATGAGGTATGTGTTATATCCACACCGTCCAGTTGTCTGGACGGTGGGAACTACTTGATGTACGTGTTTTACTCTCACCGTCCATCTGAGCAAAGGGTGGGCCACGCATGTGAGGCCCACTTGCTGCTGGCACGTGGCCCTTGTGTTGTGGCCCATTTAACGTATATGAGACCCATGTATTGCGACCCATTTGATATATATGAGACCCATGTATTGCGGCCCATTTAATGTATATGAGGCCCATGTATTGCGACCCATTTGATGTTTATGAGGCCCATGTATTGCGGCCCATTTGATGTATGTGAGACCCTTATATTGTGGCCCATTTGATGTATGTGAGACCCTTATATTGTGGCCCATTTGATGTATATAAGGCCCATGTGTTGGGGCCCATTGTGATGTATATGAGGCTCATATGAGAGAGGCCCAATATGATGTATATGTGGCCCATGAGTGAGGCTCATTGTGAAGTAAATTTGGCCCTTGTGTGAGGTCATGGGCTCACTATTTGGCCCTATGTGGGCCAATCCTTAGGAGCAATGTTGGTTAAATGTCTACTTTGATGGGCAATGATGGTTAAATGTCCACATTGTAACCTTCCCTTAAGCCTTGTTAGGCCCATTCTCATCATTCTCTAAGTGGGTTAGCCCAAATCATTGGGTTCGATTGATGTCGCATGGTCCATCATTGTCGTAGACGGATGACTCCGTACTATCGAATTTGTCATATCCATGGTTGAGGGCCGATCTTTATATTATGGTTTAGATCGGTTGTTCATCTATGGACCTCGCCTTACTTATAGGCCGATTATCGATGCCGATTATGAGTATACAGCATAGCATCATGATACATGCCCATACATATTATCTACATGTTTTCTATGAGATGTGGTTGACCATTACATATGCCATAGGCAGGTTGTTCATTGGACTCCCTGATAGGTGGAGTCGTCCCACATGAGCGCATGGTATGCATAGGATTGATGCATTATTGTACTGTGTGACTCATGCATCTTGCATTATGTGTTGTGATTGTTGTACACCCTAGCACCATCAGGGCCATAGCCTCCACAGGCATATCATGGATGGCAGGTTTGGACATCAAAAATCTCCTCTTTACATGGGGCGCCATAGATGTCCCTGGGTTAAAGTCCCTAAACCTGACAGTACCGGAAGACGCTCCAACGTCGAAACTGAGTGGATACATGAGTGCACGAGGGCCGTATACCAGTAGGTCACGTATCCCACTATGTCGTGATTGGTTGGAAAGGGGTGTGGCCTTACCCACCCAACGGTAGGGGTAATTGATAGGCTGAGTATGACCAGCTCGTAAATGGGTCCACTATCGACGTGTCGAATTGGTATTGGCAGGCTATTGGCTAGGCGGATAGTGAGATTTCTTATGCACACTTGGACTAGGCGCATGGGAAAGGGGCAGTGTCATTTGGAGTGTACTAAACCCTGGTGATTATTTAGAGTGATAACTGTCCTGATATTTGATGCTCTAATGATGAGTTGCATTGATATGTGGATTCGGATGAGGATTGGTATGCTTAAGTGGCACCTCACATTGCATGGCCTTTATGTGGCCAATAGCATTCATGTCTTGCATCGCATAGCCTTGGTACGGCTGATATCATTCATGGACTTACCAGTATATTCCGCATTACTCTGATATTGCATTCTGAGTACACTTATATTGTGCACACACTCTCACCACCCTCTAAGCTTTCTATAAACTTATGCACGATTGATGCGTGTATGTGATGCCATAATGCAGTCATAGCTTAGTAGGAGCAGGAGCATGCATTCAAGCTTTAGGAGTTTTCGTGTCACGCCCCAAACTAAAAAACCGGGCTCACAAAATTCCCGATTGCTGAATCCTGCGTCGACAGCTTCCGTAGAACCCCATTCTCGGCTCCCGACACCCATTTACCAGGTTCCGATCTTGGGATCCTATAAGCAGGATTTTTAATATCAATTTAATTCATAATGAGCATAACCAAAAGCATAACCCACGAACCATAACCACAAGAACACCATCACAAAATCCACTATGATCAAAAACTTTTGAGTACAATGCGTATGAAAGGGAAATACAATATAGCGAAAGTAACAAAACTCCAGAAGCTTGGCTGCACGCTCCAACTGCGGCGAGACTATGACTGCGACTACGTCCTGGCGTCACCTACATGCATAGATTGTGCATAAGCTTATAGAAAGCTTAGAGGGTGGTGTAAGTGTGTGCGCAATATAAGCATGCTCAGAATGCAAGGTTAGATTAATGCGAAATCATGGTGATGAGTACATGAATGCATTCAGCCATACCAAGGCTATACAGTGCAAGATATGAATGCTATCGGTCATAACACGGACATGCGATGCGAGATACAACTCAAGCATGTCAATCCTCATCATGTATCAGTACAGTTCTCATTCTAGATAATCATCAAGGTTCAATACACTCCAAATGGCACTGCCACTCTCCTAGCCGCATAGTCCAAGTGAGCGTAAGAAACCTCACTATCCGCCTGGCCAATAGTCTGCCAATACCTATCCGGCACGTCGATAGCGGACCCATTCACGAGCTGGTCAAACTCAGCCTAGTATTGCCCCCTACCCTCGGGCGAGTAAGGCCACACCCCTTTCCAACCGACCATGACATAGTGGGAGACGCGGCCTCCTGATATTCGGCCCTCGTGTGCTCATATATCCACTCGGTCTCGATGTTGGAGTCATCCTCTAGTACCATCGGGTTTAGGATTTTTCACCCAGGGACATCTATGGCGCCCCGATCCTTCGTAACAATATTTTCGGTATCCAATCCATACAGTAATCACAATCACACTAATACAAGTGCATGAATCATACTATCAGACATACAACAATCCTGCGTATACCGAGCGCTCATGTGGGGCAGCTCCGCCTGTCAGGGAGCCCATAAAGGATCTGCCCGAAGGCATACGCTATGATCAGTCACTTCTCATATCAGGCATACATATGATGTGTATGATCATGAATCATGGATCTATACTATACATGTTACGTGGTGATGGGCTCTGATCAAAATGAAGATGGGCCTAGATGGCCTATATGCTACAGGTATGGGCTTATTAATGGGCCCTAGGGAGAGAGTGACAATGCAGACATTTAACCAACATCATCCTTACAATGTGGACATCAAACCATCATTGTTCCCAAGGTATAGCCCACTATAAAATCAACACATATACCAAGTAGGACCCACCATAATGTTTATTTCCCACCTAACCTGGGGCCCACCGAAATGTTTATTTTCCACCCAACCTAGGGCCCAACATAATGTTTATTTTCCAACCAACCTAAGGCCCAACATAATGTTTATTTTGCAATCCAACTGTTCATAAGGTCACGTGGACCAGGGTAGGGCCCACTGTAATATTTATTTATCATCCAATCTATTCATAAGGTCACGTGGACCAGGGTAGGGCCCACTATATTGTTTATTTGCATCCAATCTGTTCATAAGGTCACGTGGACCTGGGGGCCCACTATGATATTTATCTGCCATCCAACAGTTCATAAGGTCACGTGGACCTGGGTGGGACTAGGGCCCACCGTAACGTTTATTTGCCATACAACTTGTTGATAGGGTCACATGGTCAGGGAGCCCACCGTGATATTTTTTTTCATTTATTATAAATATATATATATATATATATATATATTTATCACGTGGACAGGGAGTCCACCCTGATGTGGTTCACAAATCTAGCCCACCCATTATGTGTATCCCACTTGGCTGAGGGTTCAGACCAAGTTTCAGCCACATCCAAATTTCAGGTAGGCCCCACCAAGTGATTTTACATGTTTTAGGCATGTCTTCACATGATTTTAGATGGTGTGGTCCACCTGAGTTCCGTATACGGTTGATTTTTGGGGTGGCCTCCTGGTCCGAGGGAACCCATCAAATGCATGGTGTTGATGTTTGAAACGCATCACGGTGGGGCCCACAACTGGGGCCGTGAGGGCCCTGCCAGGCCGTCCGCCCACCCACTGATAGCGGCAGCAACTGGTGCTGCTGCCCTTTATTTTTTTTTGAAATCATAATTCTTGTGGTTTTTGGTAGGTGGGGCCCACCTCAGACAAATCCAACCCA
This sequence comes from Magnolia sinica, assembly GCF_029962835.1. NCBI lineage: Eukaryota > Viridiplantae > Streptophyta > Magnoliopsida > Magnoliales > Magnoliaceae > Magnolia > Magnolia sinica. Next base: position 48,310,684 of record NC_080573.1, on the reverse strand, counting down.
GCCAATGGTCCCTGTGGCTCGATACAAACCCATCAAGACCAATATTGGATGGTTTTTGATATACAGGAACATCAGGGAGGTATTTTAATGGTGAGAGTTCTTTTGTCCATATTATGGCCCATTAGGAAGTCAGATTGACCTCAAATTTTGGCCCAACGCCAAAAATGGCCTGAAGAAAAGGATGGACGGCTTGGATTGATTACATACATCAAGGTGGGGCCTGCATAAGTGGCCCACCACTGCTTTCTCTCTTTTTTTAGCCGATAGTACACATCCATGTCAGTATACACACTCCACATTAGCCACACCCGTCCAGTGTCCAAGGACGCTGGACAACATGGATAAGCACATGCATTGTGGGGGGTCCCACATGGACATGGCCCACCATCTATATATATATATGTATATTTATATATTAGCATAATATAAATATAATATATTGTGTATATATATATATATATATATATATATATATATATATATATATTGCAGGTGGGAATTCCCACCGGATGGTGGATTTTGCCTAAAATGTGGTGGGCCACACCATTGATGAATGGAGTGGATTTAACATGATTTGGTGGGGCCCACTTCATTCTAGGGAAAGGAGAGAGAGAGAGAGGGAGAGAGAGAGAGAGATACGGTGATAGAGAGGAGGGACCCCGCCACTATGGGCCCTCCATGATACAACACATACATCAAGTGGGTCCCACAACAAGTGGGTCCCACAACAAGTGGGCCCTTAAGGTTGAAATAAATGATGGATCACCCACCTATTGGCCTCCTCCTTACTCCCTTAGCCTTCTATGCTCCTTGCCTTTACTTTTAATGGTGGTTGATGGGATTTTGATGGTGTGGATGAGAGATGAGAGGGTGGGCCACACTTGGCTTTGGGGAGAGTTGGGGAGGCTTGGACGTTTGGGGTTCTTAGTTGCTTGGAAGTGAAGAGATGGAATGAGAGAGGAAAAATAATAAAAGAGATGGGATGATGTAAGGAAGGGGATGGGAGGTACGGTTGAGTTTGATTTTTTTGTAAAAAGGGGATGGGTTTGTTTGAAAATTGTAAGAGAGGAATGGTGAGGTGGAGAGAGAGTGGACTTTTGAAAAAAGTAGGGATGGGTTGTTGTACTTGGGGTAAGGCTTGTACTTGACATTGATTGATGGGACATATCATAGAGATTCCCTCGATATTCACAACGCGCGGTATTTCTTTGGAATGAACGCAGGCCCACATCTCCTGGACTGGGTATCGGTTCGGTGCGCGAGTTGCGGCGTTGGAACCACAGTGACGGTGCGATCGCTAAGATACAAGTTTTGGGTCGAGCCATCTTCGGTATACAGGACTCAGCTTAGGATTGCGTGCAATTGTTGGATACGGTGCGAAGGTTGCCGGAATTCGACTGAAAGGACCGCGGATGCCAACGAAACGGTATGGACTAAGACATAGGTCTTATAGCTCTCCCCTCCAAATAAAAATTTCATCCTCAAAATTTACACAATCATTGCAAGTAAGCATAACTCATAAGGATGAGGAAACATAGCATCATCATATAAAATCGGAGGCATCATACAAGATATAACATACAATCAATCATCAAAGAGATAGAGATAACGCTCTCGAATCTCGGCCTCGGGGTCCCAAGACTCCTCATCAATGGAATGGTGATCCCACTGAACCTTCACCAAGGGGATGACCTTGGTTCGGAGGACCTGCTCCTTCCGATCAAGGATATGAACTGGCTGCTCAATGTAAGAAGCGTCCTCACGAACCTTCAACGGCTACCAATCGATAACAGGAACTATGTCTGACCCACACTTCCTCAACATAGAGATGTGGAAAACATTGTGAACGTCAGACAACTGAGATGGTAAGGCAAACCGATAGGCCACGATGCCAATGCGCTCAGTGATCTCAAAAGATCCTATGAATCTCGGGGCAAGCTTGCCCTTCGCTCCAAATCGAACAATGCCCTTCATGGGCGAGACCTTGAGATACATATGGTCCCCTACATAAAACTTTAAGGGACAGCGTTGACGATCAGCAAAACTCTTCTACCGACTCTGAGCTGTACGCATCCTCTACCTGATGATATCGATAACCTCTGACATCTGCTGCACAAGCTCGGGACCTAAGAGATGCTTCTCTCCAACCTTAGTCCAACAACTCGGAGACCTGCACGGTCTGCCATACAATGCCTCAAAAGGAGCCATGCTAATGGTCGCCTGATAGTTGTTGTTATATGCAAACTCAGCCAATCGCAGATGCTCATCCCAGCTACCCTCGAAGTCAATCACACAGGCCCGAAGGATATCCTCAAGGATCTGGTTGACCCTCTCGGTCTGGCCATCGGTCCATGGATGATACGTGGTGCTGAGCTGCAAATCAGTGCCCATAGCTCTCTGAAAACTACTCCAGAACCGAGACGTGAACCTTGGATCTTGGTCAGAAACGATCGAGACTGGTACGCCGTGCAGTCTCACAATCTCCTCGATGAATAACCTCACAAGCTGGTCCAGAGGCCAAGTTGCACGAATCGCAAGAAAATGTGCCGACTTCATCAGACGATCGACGACAACCCAGATGACGTCATGACCTCGCTGAGTTCTCGACAAACCCATAATGAAATCTATAGATACGTGTTCCTACTTCCATGTCTGGATGCTCAATGGCTGCAATAGACCAGGGGGTCTCTGGTGATCGGCCTTGACATGCTGGTATGTGTCACACTCGGCCACAAAATTGGCGATCTGGTGCTTCATCCCTGCCCAAAAATACCATCGCCTCATATCACGGTACATCTTCGTTGAGCTAGGGTGGATAAAAAACCGCGATCGATGTGCCTCGGTTATAAGATCTCTGCACAACTTAGGAATATCTGGGACACATAATCGACCTCTGAAGCGAAGTCCACCATCAGCACCAATTTGCCAATCTATCTGACTCTCAGATGTTGCCTCTCTCGATAATCTTGTAACGACTCATCTATCTGCTGAGCCTCGATTACCCTTGTGACAAGAGAGGGTTGAATCGACAGGCTCGATAGCTGAACGATAGAAGACTGCAGACCAAACTCAAAGTCATACTCTGATATGTCCTCGATCATCCTCCACTCCTGAATCATCATATGTGCCACCAGGCCTCGTGGCTGACGGCTGAGGGCATCCTCCACCATGTTTGCCTTACCTGTGTGGTACTGGAGGTCGAAATCATAATCCTTTAGGAGCTCCATCCAGCGTCTCTGCCTCATGTTCAGCTCGGACTGAGAGAATAGATACTTCAAGCTCTTGTGGTTAGAGAAGAGCTCGAACCTGACCCCATAAAGATAATGTCTCCACACCTTTAATGCGAAGATGACTGCTGCCAGCTCCAAATCATGCGTGTGTTAGTTCAGCTCATGGATCTTGAGCTGATGAGATGCATAAGCCACAGGCCTCCCGTGCTGCATTAGGACAACACCTAAACCAATACGTGAGGCATCGGTAAATACAATAAATCCATCACTCCTAGGGGGGAGAGTGAGGACAGGAGCGGATGTCAAACGGATCTTCAGCTCCACAAATGCTCACTCACAGGTGTCACTCCAAATACACTCTGTGCCCTTCTGAGTTAACCTGGTCAGTGGGGCTGCGATACGGGAGAAGCCCTCAATGAAACATCGATAGTATCCCGCTAAACTAAGGAAACTGTGAATCTCGGACGCAGTTGTGGGCTAACCCCACTGATGCACTGCCTCAACCTTCGAGGGGTCCACTGCGACACCCTCCCTCGTCACTACTTGAATCTCACCTCCTCCTACCAGAACTCGCACTTCTATAGCTTCGCATATAGCTGGTGGGTGCGAAGGGTCTGCAAAGCGATCTTGTAATGACCCTGAAAATTTTGTGCTAATCTTTCCTTAGTAGTTTTTTTAGGGTAATTAGCGCTTAACTCGATTGCTTGTGAAATCTGCATCAATCACTTTAAATTGTATCTGCATGACTCAAAACTTGTAGAATGGTTAGCGCTATGTTACTCTGAAATCTAGGATCCATCGCTAAAGCCAGCTACTCTTGGGATTTTTTGGAAGTTCTGGGTCGGACTTGGACCGCGCGTCGAAAGTCCGATAGTGATGATCTTAGGCTGTCGCGGTCACCATGTTGGACTTGACCATCACCTCAAAATTTAAGTCCAGATGATGTTCTGGGTCGATTTGATTGAGTTCGGAGTGAAGAGTGTGAGAACGGTTGGAAATTTAGTAAGATTTTATGAAAGCTGAGTCGTGTCGCTTGCGTGACGATTTTAAGTAATCTGACCATTGGATTCTGACCCAATTTCACCCTCTAATCAGGGAAGATGGCCCAGGCATGTCCTTATGCTTGTGGACCTGATCGAGATTCGATGACCGTTGAATTGAGTGTGGTCCGCCATGGCTGATCTGAAGATCTGGTCGGTACGAAAACTCAGCTTGACCTAGATCCATGGTCAGTGAGCTTAAGTCCGACCTTTCGTGGTAATAGGCCCACCGAAACTGATTCGTTGGATCGCGAGAGGCCGGTTTTGGTTATACCCTAAGTATACCTTGGCCCTGGGGTTATTTTCATCAATATTAGGCCTATTTATAGACCTTAAAACCTAGCTCTCTTTTCCATACGAATTTCCTAACCCTACCTAAGAAAGAGAAAGGAAAAGAGAGAGAAAGTGAGAGAGAAGTTGGTGAATCATCTTAGATTCTTTCCTGTTCTTCTTCTTCCTTGAACCTTCACTTTTGAATCATTATTCCAGCGATTCTGAGTTCTTCTTTGGGTAAGTTAACCTAACCCTAATCTGTGTTAGAGCTTAGAATAGTCTTGGTGTTGTTGTATCTCATTTCTATTCTTGTCTTAGGTTATCTTGTCGCCGTTGACGAAGACATATCGTCTGAAATCAGTTCGGTGTTCTTTTCTGGCTTAAGGTGCGGACTTTAATCGTATAGGTTATGGTTTTCAAGGCTTTCAATGCCAGTTCATGGTTTATTCTTGCTATGGATGAGATTTCACATGCTAAATGTTATGTTTATGATGTGTTCCTGATATGCATGTGTTATATTGAGATTTGTGTATTTTATGTGTATGTATAAAGTACTGTATACGTATAAAATATGCACTTGTGTTTGCCATGATTATTTGTCATGTGTATGCTAATGGTATGTGCGGCAACTCCTTGGCAAAAGGAATTATCCAAATGTGTGTATTTCAACATACGTCATGTATGTTGTATTATGTATTCTAAGTGTTTGTAGAAATGTCTGAATGATCTAAAGTGTGATATTTCAACCTAGTATGGGCGTTGAGAAGTGATTCTCAACTCTCCCACTAGTGTGTATGATTTCCTTCATGCAAGTTACATTCCTTGTTGTTTAAGTTCAAGCATTACTTATGCTTTCATTCATGTTAAGTAGATATTCTTCAAATGCTTGTGTACCACATGATTTGAGTTATTGTTCCTTTACTGTTCTACATTCAATACGAATATCTGTTGTAGTGTAATGTGTGTGGGACTATGCATTAGTCCAGAAAATCGGTAATCGACCTTAAGATCGTGGCTGAGGTTGCTTTCGCCACATAGGACGTATTAGACGAACCCGAGTTGTATTAGAGTTGTCGGCAGTGGTTTGGCCACACGGAGTGTTTGCGCACTCTATATCGTTCAACCCAACGTGCGCTCGTGCTAGTCGAGTTCGTCAAGTAACCCGATTGTCTGATGTATGTTCACCATGTATGGACGCTAGTGTTTGAATCTAGGGTACCCAACTTACCAATGAAATCCTATTAACCATGGTACCTTGATCCGCTAAGATTCATAAGCCGGACATGGTGGTATGGGACACTGTGGTCGAGCTGTCGGCCTACGCTGGGGTGACGAGCCTCCCCGTAGTGACCAGTGAGCAACCAAACTCGTGAGCCGATTATGGTGGTATGGGACACTATATTCGTGCTGTCGGCCTACATTGATTGGTGACGAGCCCTTTGTAGTGACCTCGAGCATGCCCGGATACCGCATTGAGGTGACAAGCCTTAGTGTAGTAACGAAGGTGTGATAGGCGTGCATTGATTGGTGATGAGCCCTTTGCAACGACCTCAAACCATATGATCGTATGAGATGTCTAGGACTGACGACCCTAGAATGGATCACTGTTTGGATGGTGACATAAGGTATCTTAGCTTCCCAATCCTACTGTATGAAAAAGATTAATAACAACTTGGTAATCATGTTCATGCACCGCATTTGCATTTGCTTTGTAGACGTGGCGCACTTTGAGGCGATGTCATGCGTAACGTAAGATGAAGACGCTGAGGGTGTACGCGTGAGGGCACGTATCATTCTGGATACATCCTTGCATTAATAAGAGTACTTAGGACATGTTTAATTGTTCTGCTTTACCATTACTGCTTGATTGAACTGATAACATGTTAACCTGTGCTTTATTGTTCCACTGAGTTGATCACTCACTCCCACGTCTGGGATGATGTTTAAACACCCACCAGACCTTGTCTTAGATGTCTGAGGCAGGGCGGGAGATGGATGATGATGAGGCCGCTTTCTCTTTGCAGTTTTCTGACGGGTTCTAGTGAGCCTCGTTCATATGATGGGATTTCTTTTGGAAAATTAAATGATGTAATCTAATACTTGTAATTTTGATAGTAACACTTGTCAGGACGACCTGGTATGTATATGTACTTCAGGGATTTGCACTTGTACACATATATTTCTATAAGTCTTCCGCTTGCTTTCTTCACTTATCCTTGAATTATATTTGCTATTTGGCTTAATCTATTCCATGTTTTATGCACTAATACAGACAACATACATCCATCATTAAATATGTTGCATAAGTGATGTTTTAGAACTCGGGAGCTGAGTTATGCTCGACCCCCGAATTTCAGGGCATTACATATCTCTAGATGCTGCATATGGTCCTCACGGGTCCTTGAATATATTAGAATGTCGTCAATGGAGACCACCACAAACTGATCGAGATATGGACGGAAGCCTCGTTCATCAACTGTATGAAGACCGCGGGTACATTGGTCAGCCCGAAGGACATGACCTGAAACTCAAAATGACAGTAACGCGTCCTGAAAGCCGTCTTCGAGATGTCCTCCTCTCAGATACGAATCTGATGATAACCGGAACGTAGGTCAATCTTCGAAAAGAATTATGCACCCAACAGCTGATCAAATAAGTCATCTATTTTCGGGAGTGGGTACTTGTTCTTAATCGTGACCCTGTTGAGCTCACAGTAATCCACGTAGAACCTCAACGAGCCATCCTTCTTCCTGACGAAGAGTGCTGGCACTCCCTAAGGTGAACTGCTCGGGCGAATGAATCCCAACTCACGCAACTCGTCCAACTACCGCTGCAGCTCATGCAACTCCATCGGTGCCATACGGTACGGGGCCTTCGAGATAGGCGCGGTACCAGGCACAAGGTCTATCTGGAACTCAATATGACGGCGCGACGGCAATCCCAGAATCTCCTAGAACACATCGGGGAAATCACAAACAACCAGCCACTGATCAATACAAATGGCAACAGGCTCCTCAACTACGCAGGACATGAGGCAAGATAGCGACTCTCCTCTAGGCTCGGTAATGAACTGGAACTGTAGCAAGCCGGGTATAAAGAATGTGACAGTCCTCACGGAACAATCCAACATTGCATGGTACTCGGCAAGCCAATCTATGCCCAAGATAATGTCGAAGTCTGACATCGGCAACACAAATAGATCGGCGGGAAAAAAGATATCACCGACCAGGACCAGGCAAGATGAACAGAAGCGACCTAACACTATAGTCTTCCCCAAGGGCGTCAACACGGTCAACCCTTCGCGAGCAGACTCTGTCAACAATCCAGTCGAATGACAAAAATCCTCGGATAAGAATGAATGCGATGCACCATAATCAAACAGTACACGTGCGATACAAGCGAAGATGGAGAGAATATCCTCAATGGCTCCTCCAGATGATTGCGGATCCTGCTGAGCCACGTAAAACCTAGCCTGAGCTGGCTGGGGAGGTGCCTATCCCCTCTGAGGTCCCTGGTGTTACTGCTACCTCTACGGTGGCCTATACTGCTATCTCTGCTGCCGTTGGGGCCTCGATGGCTGAGGTGGTTGTGGTCACTGCTGATGGGGTCGCTGCTGTGCTGGAGGCTGCTGCGGTGCTCTCGGCTACTACTGTGAAGGCTGTTGTGGTGCTCTCGGCGGCTGTAGATGAGGGTGAGGGCACTCAGACAGGAGGTGCCCTGTCCCACCGCATCCAAAACAGGTCCCTATAAATGGCTGCTGGGGTGGCGCTGGAAGTGTTGCTGGTGCTCTAGCAGGTGGGTGGTTCTTATACCTATGTGACCGTCGATGCTGTTGGGAACTATTGGAGGGGGCCTACCTCTTCCGATTCTGACCCCTCCTCTGATCTCGGTCACTCTGCGAGCCGGCCCACTCAGTCTCGTAAATCTGAGCCCTCCGCACTACTGCATGAAAAGTCAAGAGCTCGTACCCAATCACACGGCCTCGAAGACCGTAACATAAGCCGTTCTCAAAACGGCGGGCCTTCCGCCCCTCATCATCAACCATATATGGTGCGAACCTTGATAGCACCATAAAACGGGCCGCGTACTACGCCATGGTCATGTCCCCCTGCACTAAAGTCTTGAACTCCAGTGGTCTCTGACGTCGAATGTGGTTAGGGTAGTACTGCTCCTCAAATCGGTCGATAAAGTCCTCCCATGTCCAGACATAGTCAGGTCTTGTGACATGGGTAACGGAGGTCCCCCAGTGCTCGGCCTCTCCCTGGAGAAGAAATACAACCAACCGGACTCGCTGCTCGGTCATACATGACATGGTAACAAAGATCTTCTCCACATCGGACCGCCATCTCACAGCTGCAGTCGGATCTGGCTCACCCTGGAAACGCAGAGGATCAAGCTATCTGAATTCTCGAAGAAGGGCACTCGCGCGCTCCTGCTCGGCCTGGGCTGGAGAAACAACTGGGCGCCTGCCCTACCCCTGAAGCACAGCAATCACAGCCTGCAACATCTGCTGTAACTGCGAGGCACTCACAGGCACAGTCGGATCCGCACCGGCATCAGGTGGAGGAATGTCATCCTCAAGCAGGGGAGTAGGGATCTCTGGCGGTAGAATGGGAGGCGCAAGTGGTAAAGCTGGAGCCTCAAGTGGTGGAGCGGGGTGCACTCGGGTCTCTCTCCTGGGTGACATGTCCTATAGGAAAGAACAATGGCACCAATCACCCTTAAGAATCACACGTTAGGGAATTTAATTAGGAGGTTTCGCACTCGGAACTTAATTGTCCTAAACTCATAGCAAACATGTGATGTTGTTCTCGGTTATTCCCAAGTTATGCTCTGATACCAACTTTTGTCACGCCGTGAACTCGAAAACCGGGCTCACAAAATTTTTGATCGCTGAATCTGGCGCCGACAGCCTTCGTAGAACCCCATTCTCGGCTCCCAGCACCCATTTACTAGGTTCTGATCCTAGGATCCTATAAGGAGGATTTCTAATATCAATTTAATTCATAATGAGCATAACCAAAAGCATAACCCACGAACAATAACCACAAGAACACCATAACAAAATCTACTATGATAAAAAAACTTTTGAGTACAATGCGTATGAAAAGGAAATACAATATAGTGAAAGTAACAAACCACCAGAAGCTCGGTTGCACGCTCCAACTACGGCGAGACTATAGCTGCGACTGCGTCCTGACGTCACCTGCACGCATCGATTGTGCATAAGTTATAGAAAGCTTAGAGGGTGGTGTAAGTGTGTGCGCAATATAAGCGTGCTCAGAATGCAAGGTCAGGGTAATGCTGAATCATGGTGATGAGTACATGAATGCAATCAGTCGTACCAAGGCTATGCGGTGCAAGATATGAATGCTATCGGCCATAACACGGCCATGCAATGCGAGATACCACTCAAGCATGCCAATCCTCATCATGTATCAATACAGTTCTCATTCTGGATAATCATCGGGGTTCAGTACACTCCAAATGGCACTGCTGCTCTCTTAGCCGCACAGTCCAAGTGAGCGTAAGAAACCTCATCATCTGCCTGGCCAATAGTCTGCCAATACCTATCCGGCACGTCGATAGCGGACCCATTCACGAGCTGGTCAAACTCAGCCTAGTATTGACCCTACCCTCGGGCGAGTGTAACGCCCTGAAATTTAGGGGTCGAGCATAACTCAGCTCTCGAGTTTCAGAAACATCACTTATGCAACATATGAAATGATGAATGTATGTTGTCTGTATTAGTGCATAAAACATGGAGTAGATTAAGCCAAACTGTAAACATAATCCAGGGATAGGTGAAATGTGCAAGTGGAAGACTAAAGAAACACATATGTAGCTATATAAGTCCCTGAGATATGTATGCTCTGCCAGGTCATAATTACAAGTGTTTGTTTGAAAATATAAGTATCAAAATGAAATCACCCATTACAAAATAAACCTTGAATCCCCGTAGCTCAGGACACGGCTCACATGAACCCGCCTGAGAACTGCATAAAGGAAAACGCCTCCTCGTCATCCTCATACTCCTGCTCTGTCTCGCGGGTCGCATCATCATCTGCATCTAAGACAGAGTCTGGTTGGTGTTGAAACACCGTCTCAGAATGTGGGAGTGAGTGATCAAATCAGTGGAACTATACAGTAAAAGTTAACATATTATCAATCCAATCAAGTAGTAATGATAAGGCAATATAATCAAACATGTCCTAATTTCTCTTGTAATGCAAGGATGTATGTAGAAATGATGCATGCTCACGCCTACACTCCCTCAGCGTCTTCATCTTACGGTACGCATGACAACCTCCCGCAGTGCTCCACGATGCCAAGGCACATGCAACGCGGTGCATGAACATGATTACCAAGTTGTTATTAGTCCTTTTCATATAGTAAAATTAGGAAGCTAAGGTACCTTCCTCATATCAATTTCCAAACGATGATCCATTCTAGGGTCATCAGTCCTAGACAATCTCATATGATATTATGGTTCTAGGTCACTGCAAAGGGCTTGTTACCATTCAATGCATGCCTATCATACCTTAGTTACTACCCTAAGGCTTATCGCCTCAACGCAGTATCAAGCTATGTCGAGGTCACTACAAAGGGCTCGTCACCAATCAATGTAGGCCGACAGCACGAATATAGTGTCCCATACCACCATAATCGGCTCACGAGTCTGAATTGCTCACTAGTCACTATGGGGAGGCTCGTCACCCCAGCATAGGCTGACAGCTCGACCACGGTGTCCCATACCACCATGCCCGGTTCATGAGTCTTAGCGGATCGAGGTACCATAGTTAACAGGATTGCACTAGTAAGTTTGGTACCCTAGATTCAAATAATAGCTTCCATATATGGTGCACATCCACCGGGACAATCGGGTTACTTGACGAGCTCAACTAGCATGAGCGCACATTGAGTTGAACGACATGAAGTGCGCAAATACTCCGTGTGGCCAAACCACTGCCGATAATCCTAATACGACTTGGGTTCGTCAAACACGTCCTACGTGGCAAAAATAACCTCGGCCACGAACTCAAGGTTTGTTATCGATTCCCTAGACTATTTCATAGTCCTAAACACATTCAAGTATAACAGATATTCATACCAGCAATTCAGAACAGTAATGGATCAACAATTCTAAATATACAGCATGTGAGCATTTGATGAATATCAACTTAACATGAATTCACACGTAAGTAGCGTCTAAGTTAAGCAGACAAAGAATGTAAATTGCATGGAAGAAATCATACACATCATTAAGATAGTTGAGAATCTCTTCTCAACGTCCATAAAAAGTACAATATATGACACACTTATTCATTCAGACATTTCTACAAACACTTAGGCTACATATCCCAACATACATGACGTATGTTGGTGATAGCTCACATTAGGACAAATCCTTTCGCCAAGGAGTTGATACACATACAATTAGCACAAACACACGACGATTAATCATGGAAAACACATGCTCATATTTCATGTATACAATACTCTCAACATGTACATGGAATACACAAATCTCAATATAGTTCATATATATCAGAAACGCAATACAAACATCGCATTTGGCATGTGAAATTTCACCCATAACAATAATAAACCATTAACTGACATTGAAAGCCTTGAAAACCATAACCTATATGAGTATAGTCCGCACCTTAAACCAGAAAGTGCGCAATAGATCTGATTCAGACGATAAGTCTTCGTTAATGGCGACTTGATAACCGAAGGCATGATTTAGATTACCTACATCAACACTTGGACTATTTTAAGCTCCAAAACAGGTTAGGATTTGATTGACTTAGCCAAGAATGAACGTAGAATCGCCGGAATAACGATTCAGATGCAATGGTTTAGGTATGTAGAGTAACAGGGAAGAATCTCAAGATGATTCACCAACTTCTCTCTCACTTTCTCTCTCTTTTCCTCTCTCTCTCTCTCTCTTAGCTAAGGTTTAGAAAATTCATATGGAATTTGAGAGTGAGGGTTTAAGGTCTTTATATAGGCCTAATATTGATGGAAATAGCCCCAGGGCTAAGGTATACTTAGGTTATAACCAAATTGGGTCCATTTCGGTCCAACGGAGCTCTTCTGGTGGTCCCTTTTTCATGTGCTGTCGGACTTAAGCTCCCTAACCATAGATCTAGGGTAGGCTGAGTTTTTGTACCGATTGGATTTACAAATCAGCCGTGGCGGACCAGTTTCAATTCAACGGTCACCGAAACTCGATCAGGTCCACCGACACTTTGATATGGATGGGCCATCTTCCTTAATCCGAGGGTAAATTTGGGTCAGATTCTGACGGTTAGAATGCTTAAAATCGGCACGCAAGTGACATGAATCAGATTTCTTAAATTCATATTTAATTTCTAAATAATTTCACCTTTCTTACACTCTTTACTCCGGACTCAAGCAAATCGTCTAAGGACATCATCTGGACTTGATTTTTGAGGTGATTGTCAAGCCCAACAAGGTGATCATAATTGTCTAAGATCATCGCTATCAGCCTTTCGACGCGCGGTCCAGGTCCAATACATAGTTTCCAAGTACTCCCGAGAGCAACTGGATTTAGCGTTGAATCCTAGATTTCAAGGTAACATAGCGCTAACGATTCTACAGGTTTTGGGTCTTGCAGATCAAATATAAAGTGATTGGTGCTAATTTCATAGGCAATCGAGTTTAGCGCTAGTTAATTGACATTTAACTTCTAAAGGCTTGAGTCCCAAGAGAATCCTGATTGAGGTGGTGCTCGGGTCTTTGCATAAAATTTTTCAAAATGTTACAACGAGTAAGGCCATACCCCTTTCCAACCGACCATGACACAGTGGGAGACGCGACCTCCTGGTATTCGGCCCTCGTGCGTTCATATATTCACTCGGTCTCGACATTGGAGTCATCCTCTTGTACCATCAGGTTTAGGGATTTTCACCCAGGGACATCTATGGCACCCCGATGCTTAGTAACAATATTTTTGGTATCCATTCCAGCCACCCACAATGTGTCTGTGGAGGCTATGGCCTTGATGTCACTAGGGCATACAGTAATCACAATCACACTAATGCAAGTGCATGAATCATACTATCAGACATGCAACAATCCTGCGCGTACCGAGCGCTCATGTGGGGTAGCTCCGCCTGCTAGGGAGCACATAAAGGATCTGCCCGAAGGCATATGCTATGATCAGTCACTTCTCATATCAGGCATACATATGATGCGTATGATCATGAATCATGGATCAATACTATACATGTTACGTGGTGATGGGCTTTGATCAAAATGAAGATGGACCTAGATGGCCTATATGCTATAGGTATGGGCCTATTAATGGGCCCTAGGGAGAGAGTGACAATGCGGACATTTAACCAACATCATCCTTATAATGTGGACATCAAACCATCATTGCTCCCAAGGTATAGCCCGCTATAAAATTAACACATATATCATGGTGGAATCACACTACAATGGGCCTTATGTACGTCCTATTAGGCCTTGACCCATGGGCCTCCAATACATCAAATGGGCCTCATACATGGGTCTCATATATATATATATATATATATATATGTATATCAAGGTGGGCCTCAACAACAGGCCACAAATGCATCAAGATGGGCCTAGTCACATGGGCCTTGCATACATCACAGTGGGCCTCATAATATGGCCCTTATACAAATCAAAGTGGGCCTTGTATGTATCAAGGTGGGCCTCGGCGGACGGCCCACAAATACACCAAGATGGGCCTTATCACATGGCCTTAAAATATCCTCCAAAATGGTTAGATGGTTAGGATGAAACATATGCATCATGGTAGGTCCCATAGGGATGGAAGGCATAGATAAATCACATACTTCATGGTGGAGGTCCACACTGATGAAAGGTATGGACACAATTCATACACTAGTGGGTCCCAAGTAGGACCCACTATAGTATTTATTTCCCACCTAACCTGGGGCCCATCGAAATGTTTATTTTCCACCCAACCCAGGGCCCAACATAATGTTTATTTTCCAACCAACCTAGGGCCCAACATAATGTTTATTTTGCAATCCAACTGTTCATAAGGTCACCTGGACCAGGGTAGGGCCCACTGTAATATTTATTTATCATCCAATCTATTCATAAGGTCACGTGGACTAGGGTAGGGCCCACTGTATTGTTTATTTGCATCCAATCTGTTCATAAGGTCACATCGACTTGGGGGCCCACTGTGATATTTATCTGCCATTTCTTTTAAATATCATGCCCTTTCTTTTAGACTTATCCTTCTTAGGACATTTATTAGTCAAATGCCTACATTCATGATAGTTGAAACATTGAGTGTTCTTTATTTTAGATTTCCAATAATTAGATTTTCCTTTTCTTTTTGTAACGCCCCGAACTTTTCAATACCAAGTATTGAAAATTCTCGAGCATTACCGTGAAAAGTAACATAATATTTACATGTGTGTGACACTAGTCTAGCTATCCTAACCTTACACCCACTCCCTGACATGAATCTAACCATCGAAAATTATCCCCATTCATAGATCCACCAATCTGACCGTCGATTTTGAGACAAGACTATTCATCTTTCGATTTGACGTGTGTGTCTTCCCTTAATGGAATTGGTGAATAAATCCTTATCCATAATGATTTTGATGTAAGTTCTTTTGTAGGAATTGTTTAGAAAGGTGCATATAACCATGTAGAATTGTTAGATTTCACAAAACTCTTAAAACAATAATAATTATGAAAATACCACTAACCTAGACCCCTAAATTTTAGATCATGTGGTTCCCACTATCCGTTTAATATGAAATTTTATACCATGCCTATGTATCATAAATTAACTATACACGTTGAATTTCAATCCTTAGATCATTGTAAAAGTGACCCAATTGCCAGATCAGCCTCTTAACCGTTGATTTTGGTGTCCATCGAGTGAAGAAACCTCTTGGGTAGTCGTAGTTGGATATTTCCCTTTATATAAATGACTTGGATTGCACATCATATGGACCAAGTGTGAAATATAAAGACCCCACTTTTGTATGCCTTTCCTTAGGTGCGAAGTTATCCTTTCAAGGCTTATCAACTTGTTACGAATCTCGATCTTCAAATCTAACCACTTTCTACCGTACATTAAAACTCAAACTTAGACCACAATTTGGACTCACATGACTAGATATCATACAAAATTTGGACCCCGATCTATGATCTTACACCATTGAACGCTAAAGTCGGTTCCTTCCTTTTGACGCAAAAGGTGATATTTTAAATTTATACTTGTTACCATCATCCATCAAGCACCAAACTTTGTCCAATTGGTTGCCTATCTTGACTATATGCTTCCTCCCAAATTGGTCCCTGATCATTAAGCATTGACTGCTAATTAAGATTAAGTCTGTTTCAATGCCTGCTAAGAGAATTCCATGATAAGCTTATGTAAAGCTTGGATCTACTTCATATTTGGGCTCATGGGCCAGCACGACTTGATTTGACTAATGAGCATAATAGATTCTCATAAGAACCTCGTAGTGGACCCCACTTAGCCCCGTATACATGTTACGTCCCGATGAAAGAAAATAATACATGTTACGTAAGTAGTCTCTTATGAAATTTATCTCCCTCACATTGTCTGATGGTGTGGCCCACCCCAAACTTCGATCCACCTCAAATTCTGGCCCTTGGACTAACACCACACTACAAAACCGATGAAGGGAATAGATTTCCCAAGAACTCACTATAGTGGGCCCCACCTGACTCGTCAGATGAACCCATGGATACCGTACCCGCGACCTCTATAACCCCGGCTGAAAATAGACTGTTAACAAAGGACTTCGTTACCAAAGTTCTTAGATCCGATACCCAAGGACGAATCTAGTCCATCCAAATCCTAGGAAGAGAAATTCTGATTCTAACAGGAAATGTCAGGATGAACAGAGACGCCCACAATGCCAAGAAAACCAGGAGTTCTCCCGTAAAAACTATTAGAAGAGCTAGATTCTGCAACCTCACATGACCCATCACCCAAACCAGATAGTGAGATCATCATTGATCCATCCAAAGATCCAAAACGTTAAAAAAAGGTGGGCTTCTAAATTCGATTGGATCCACGAAGAGATAAAGGAGAGATTGGGAAGAAATTTCTTGAATGCGGATGACGATCTCCGCTACGAAACAAGGTTGCATAAGTCCCAGCCACTTCTGCTGTAAAATGGCAACTACGTAAGAATTACGCACAGGACGTCTAAGAGCTGTGTAAGGAAACCTACACGATTTCTCCCACTTACGCAGACAGACTTGTGTAAGGTTACGCAGGAAGAGTCTATAGACTCTTCTGCCTATAAAACGATCCGTTCGGAGATGGGAAAGAACCACTCAGCTCCTAGCTGATCAATAACAAGAGAGAGGGAGAGAAGGAGGAAAAGAAAGAAAGGAAAGAAACGCAGGAGAGGAAGGAGAGAGAAGGAAAGAAACGTGAGAGAGAGAGTAATGTCTAGTAGCCTCTGCTGGACGTAGCAGCAAGAAAAGGAGAAAGAGGAAAAAATGGAAAAGAAACGAAAGAAAAAAGAAAAGGGAAGAAAAAGAAAGGAGAAGAAAAGAAAAGAAAATAAAAGAAAGAGAAAGGAAGAGAGAGATCGAGTGTTGCTCGGGTCCAAGTGTCAACTCACTGAGTTGCTGAGTTTAGGTTCGAATTTGGGGTGGACCCCTTTGAGGAATTGTAAGTGCTATAGTTTATATCCCTGTCTGTTGTCAAATTTATGGTGCCAAAGTCACTGTTATATATAACTTGCATAAGTGAAGCTCTCTCAAGGTTCAACATTCATAAACAAGCTAAGCTCACAACAAGCAAAGCTCACAAGTACAAGGATCGATCTTGAATGCAAGAACTGCTCACAAGACAAGACTCAAGCTGCAAGACTTCAAGAAGAGTACAAGGCAGTTTGTAAAGAACTCAAGACTCTTTCAAGATTGAGCTACATCAAGATTTCAAGATTGAACTACATCAAGACTTCAAGGCTCATACTTCAAGGTCACTAATTCCTAATGTTTCAATGTCCTTACTTCATGGTTGAGGTTTGACTGACCTTAGGTTGACCTTAGAAGTAGGTCACTTTGGATACATAAATCGAATGTTTATTTTACATGAGTTTGGTCTGTTCTTCGACTAGTCCTAGGCCTTCTTCGACTAGTCCTAGAGTTGCTTCGACCAGTCTAAGAAATTCCTCAATCAGTCGTGAGTTTGTTACAAAGTTCGGATAAAATCTGTTAGGCTTCGACTAGTCCAGGAATCTGTTTGACTAGTCGAAGGAACAGTGTCGACTGCATCTTCGACCAGTCAAAAATCTTCGACTCAAAATCCAGTGATGTTTTTCAGGTTCTTCGACCAGTCGAAGGAGACCTTCGACCAGTCGTAGAACGGTCAAAGCTTATCGCGCCTGATTTTTCAAATATCTGTTATTGCTTCGACTAGTCGAAGAGCTCCCTAGACGATCGAAGATGCGATCTGCTCACCTATAAATAGTGCACGAATCTCGGAAGAAATCATCGAATTAATTAATCCATTCAAGCCAATCTTCGTCGAACTTCAGAGATAATTCCATGCTCCATCTAAGCTAAGTGTGCTTATTTAATATTCTCTTTCCTTAGCTTTATTTAATTGATTTTGTTTAGTTATTCCAATCTAATTTGATAAGAAGAATTTTTATTCCCTATCTTTGGAATCAAAATCAATTAAGGCAAGCCTTATTTGGTTTAATTTAAAATCTATTAGAATTAGAACCATTGTAATTGAGTGCTGGACATTGAACTTGGACATTCAATCATCTACTCGACTTAGTTCTACTCTGCTGCTACAACGAAGGAGATAATCAGGTATTTTACATTTAATTGTAAATTCCTTTCTGTTTTGGTTTCTTTCAAGATTTGCCAGAAAAATCTTGTTGTATTGGTTATCTGAGGAGAGCCAAGAAACTCAGAAGTGGGGTTTTTTTAATTGTGTAAGCCCACAGACAAAGACACAATTGTAAAGGTTTTTGGGTGAACCTGGGAAAACCTATTTTGTTAGTGAACACTAATATCCCTTGTGTGAAGATATTAGGAGTGGAGTAGCATTCTGTGTGGCTGTTGTTTAATAGTTGGTGAACACACAGGCGAACCACTATAATCCCTTGTGTTGTGGTTGAATGATTTATACTTCTGATCTTTAATTATTCTTTTGTGGGATGTATGTATGGTGGTGAATGTTGTAATCATTTAATTCAAGCATTGTGAGAATTTTGTAATAGTTTAGAATTTATTTTCTGCTATTCCTTTATCAGCTTGATATTCAATTTCCTTTAAAAGTTGTTCCAGCAAGGTTGCCCTGCCATTTTTATGGTGTATGGCTGTCCCTAGAACAATACATTTGTGATTACAATTTATTTCAATTCAGTTTGTATTTCTTTCTGTATTCCTCTTTGGTTTGAGATTTGATACAAAGATCTTTCTAGAAATAAGGTTGTCCTACCATAAACTCTGGTTTTTGGTGAAAGGTTGTCCTTAGAACAACATTTGTATCAACCTCTCAAGATCTAAATTTTGAGGCTGTTTTACTTTCCTGCATTGTAATTTACTTTGGCTATCATATTCTTTTTAATTCCGCTGTTATAAGTTTTATTTGGCATTGTCCTATTCACGCCCCCTCTAGGACATATAGCTAGGCCTTTTCAGGAATAGAGAATTCAATCCTATGGTATATACTCACTCGTAAGAGAGAAACGACACTAGGGTTTTATCCTTTAGGCTTACATTAATTTAAGTTATTATATTTACCTTGCCTTACATGTCATCCTGTTGTTTCATCTTGCCTTTACATGCCTTCGTGATTTTTCTATCTTGCCTTTAACATGCCTTCAAGTTACTTTGAATTCTTCCTGCAATTATATGTTTTACTATCAATTATTTTCCCTTAGAGATTGTAGTATAATGTTATTTACATGAGATCTTTATGAATTTATGTGGGCCCATGGATGCAAGCCTTGCCCTTGCCTTTATCAATTTATTGAGTTAGCCCTTGCTACCCTTCTTTTATTGAGTTGACCATTGTCACTCTTCTCTTTCTCATATTGGCCATTGCAACTTTTATCTTTGATGAGTTAACCATTGTCACTCTTCTCTTTATATTAGCCTTATGTTATTTATCTTTAAGGCTTGGGTATATGTCTTGATATTCTAGAACTCCCATAATTGAATCTATGTAAGGCCTATGTCCTAGTACCATTCTATTCCTTAGGATCCCGCTATCCACCCGTCAACTTTCGGTGACCTACGACCTGTAGATGACATTTGCGAGCGACCTCAAGTCGCATTTTATAGGCTCAACCTAAGACCTACGCCATTGCGACTGCGCCATTGCCGAGCTTCTAATACCGCGTCTCGTGCGCCAATGCGATGCTTAGATTGAGAGATATGGCCCGTGCATTATCCTGACCATAGACTGCACGTTGCGGGGCCGTGGAATTCCATATAAAGTACATCCCTAGAATTCATCATTAGGATGATGTCATCCTAGGCTACTAGCCTATTGGTGACATCACCCCACCCCATTGCGAGCATGCTAGTAATGATGTCAAGCATGCCTACCCTCCTTCCCATGTGTAATCATTCTCTTACAAGCAATCATTCTTCTCTCTAATCTCTCTCCCTCCCTCTCTTCTTTTCTCATTTCCCTTGTTAGCTAGAGCTCCAATGTCTAAGAGAACCTCCATTTCCAGCCACCTTCAAGCCTTAGCCCTCCCAAATCCATCCCTTAGGAACCCATCGCCACCATTGAAACACCTCCCTTGAAGCTAGAGGATCCGAGGGTGGAAGTAGGAGAAGAAGATTTGAGGTGGGTGCTTTTCTAAGATTTGATTTGTTGTTTTCTTACTTAAATCTCTAGGTTTTCTTGTTTGGTGCATGTAGGACCCACCAATCAATGGTGGGGATCCTATTTTGACCCCTAGGTGTGGTCAATGGCCCACCTTAGTTGCATGCACAAGCCATGATGGGGCCATTCTCCATGGACCCTGTTATGATGTATTGTTTGTTCTAGATCACGAAGGAGTCATTTAGACCTTTGGTTTCATGGTGAGGATGGCATCCCCACCTCAGATTTTCTGATGTAGGGCCCATGCATGCATGGGACCCATGTGATGATCATGATGTAGGTTTAGATCTTTTAAGGGGCTCATAGTTGTGGAGCCCCTCCCTTTGGCCGATCTTCTCTCACTCCCCCTCTCTCTTTCCCTTCTTTCAATGGTGATGTGCGGCCCACCTGATGATGCATGTAATATCTAGACCATCCATCTAGTGGGATGCCCATTGTCCAGCAAAATCAAGCTCATCTGCTGCCCATTTCTGGGCCTGTGTGGCCACTCGGTCACACAAGCTCGGATGAGAAGGAAAACACAAATATTAGCTTGATTCCAAGCTCAGTGGGCCACTACGTGGACCCATCATGATGTATCTGATCCACACTGTCTGTCCAGCGGGCAGGCCCTGCTGCCTATCTGTTTGGACAGGCCTGAGCACAGGGAAACATAAATATTAGCTTGGTCCAGCTGTTAAACCACCCATGTGGGCCCCACCCTGACGTATATGTTATATATTCCCATTGTCCAGCTGGGACGGTGGGGCCCACCTTGTTGTGATGTATGTGGTGTCCACACCGTCCGGCAAAGGATGGTGGGACCCACCTGATGTGTGCATTTTGTATCCACACCGTCCGTAGGATGGGACCCACGTGATGTATGTGTTTCATCCCCACACCGTCCAGCTGGGGACGGTGGGACCCACCATGCACGTGCTATACATGTGGCATCCAGCTCCGTCCAGCTGGGACAATGGGGCCTACCATGATTATGTTTTGCACCGTCCAGTGCATGAACGTGGGGTCCACCACAATGTATGCATCCTATATCCCTGTTGTCCATCTAGTGGGGCCCATTCGACAAGTGTAGGCCCACCATGTAGTAGGTATTTCATCCATACCGCCCATTTGCTGGACGCCTGGGGAGGGCCAGCAGCCAGCATGGGCTAGCCATCCAACCCAACAAGACCCACCTGCTATATGTGCAGGGCCCACTTGCTGTATATTCTATATACATGTTGCCCCTTTATATTGTGCAGAAGCCCACCTTCCAACTGTATGTATGAAGATTAGACAGTCCCTATTTTTGGACGTCCAACAAGCCTAGATGGGCTGGACATCAAGCCATTGAAGCCCACTATGATGTATGTGTTACGCACACTATCCACCCATTGTGCATAGGTCATGGGCTGTTTCATAAGGCCCATTATGATGTATGTGAGGCCCATGTGATGAGGCCCATTGTGATGTATGTGAGGCCCATGTGACGAGGCCCAATGTGATGTATGTGAGGCCCATGTGATGAGGCCATCATGATGTATATAAGGCCCATGTGATGAGCCCATTGTGATGTATATAAGGCCCATGTGATGAGCTGTCATGCCCCAAACTCAGAAACTGTGCTCACAAAATTCTCAATAGCAGGATCCGGCGCCGACAGCCTTCGTAGTACCCTATTCTCGGCTCCTGACACCCATATACTAGGTTCCGATCCTAGGATCCTACAAGGAGGATTTTCAACGTACATTTATCTCGTAAGAAGCATTACCATAAGCATAACCTGCAACAACAACAACAAAAAACATCACCACATATCCACTATAATATAAAAAAAACTTTAAGTGCAATGCATAAGGGAAATACAATATCAATCATCAAAACCTTTAAAAGACAGTTTGTTGCTGCGACGTCCTAGCGTCACTTGCATGCAACGATCGTGCATAAACTTATAAAAAGCTTAGAGGGTGGTGTAAGTGTATGGAAGGTAAGTGCCAAATATGCAGTATCAGAGTAATATGGAAATTTGCTGGTAAACCCATGAATGCTATGCAGAAATATTGGCCAGTCCATAAATGCTATCAACCATACCAAGGCGATGCGATGTAAGGCCTACATGGCTAAATGCAAGATGCAACACAAGCATACCAGTCCTCAGCTAGATCCATATATCAGTACATTTCCTCTCTTGTCAATCACCAAGGTCTAATACACTCCACGCGAGCTTGCCGCCCATCTAAGCGCACAACTGGGCGAGTGGGTGAGACCTCACTATCCGCCTACCAATATCGGCCTGGCTCATCGATGGTGGACCTATTCCTCAAGCTGGGTCAGACTCAGCCTAATCATTGCCCCCCTCACTCGGGCAGGTAAGGCCACACCCCCTTCCAACCGTCCATGGCACAATGGGAGATGTGGCCTCCTGGTATTCGGCACTCGTGCGCTCATATATCCACTCGGTCTCGACATTGGAGCATCCTCCTATTACCATAAGGGTTTAGGGACTTTCACCATGGGACATCTATGGCACCCCTATACTAGTAACCAATATTTTCAGTGTCCAATCTGGCCATTCACGACATGCATGTGGAGGCTATGACCCTGATGTTGCTAGGGCATACAGTGACCATATCACACAAATACAAGGTACATGAGTCACATATCCAGTCATGTATCAATCCTGCGCGTACCGTGCACTCATATGGGCAACTCCATCTATCAGGGAGTCCCAAAAATAATCTACCCAATAGCACATGCTATGATCAATCACTCCTCATATCAAGCATACATATGATGTGCATGGGCATGAATCATGAAGTTATACTAAGCGTGATCTATGGTAATGATGTACTCACACATACACACACACACACACACACACACACACACACATATATATATATATTGGTGGCCTAAATGCCATACTACATAAGGATTTGACCTCATGGGGTGAATCATACAATAGTGGGAGTCAAGATGATGACCCTAAGTATATTAAGTGGGCTTCCTCACCCACTCTATCATATGGTAAGTTGGGCTTTCTTATGGGGCCCGTGTCACGCCCTAAACCGGGAAATCGAGCTCACAAAATTCTCGATTGCTGAATCCGGTGTTGACAGCCTCCGTATTACCCCATTCTCGGCTCTCAGCGCCTATACGCTAGATTCCGATCCTGGGATCCTACAGGGAGGATTTTTCAATGTACATTTGTCTCATAAAAAGCATAACCACAAGTTTGCCCAAATCACAAAGGCAACATCATCATCACATATCCACTAATATAAACAGTCGAATACAGTACTGGAAGGGAAATACATATATTGATAATCAAAGCTCCAGGAGTCCGTTGCATGCTTCAAGTTCAACGTTGCTATGACATAATACCACCTACACGCATCTATCATGCATAAGCTTATAGAAAGCTTAAAGGGTGGTGTAAGTGTGTACGATGCACATGCTAAGCAGATAAATATTAGAGTAAGTGAAAATACTGACAATCCATAAATATATCATCAACCTTGTCTAGGACATGTGATGTAAAGACATAATAAGCTAATATAATATATTGAGGAAGAAGATCATGTAAGCCAAATATCATATACTGAGGATGTAATGCAATATGTGATGCGAATGAAATGACCAAGCTAGAGTGTGAAGTTGGGATGATAGTACGTAGTATCGCAGGCTATGGGGTCCACCACAAGCAACTTCTATCCAAACCAGTCTCATACCTAAATTTGGATAGTCAAACTCAATGTGGTAAACTCCTGATCTCAGGTTAGTTGCGCACCCCAACCGAAATCCTGGCCATTATGAAGGTACACATAACAAATAATTGTGCACCACCATCCTGAGTGGATAGTGAATGAATGAATGAATATGCAACTCCTGCTCAATAAGTCCACATATCAGTACTGTACATCTCTAGGATCATCAACAGGGTCTAGTACACTGTACATGTAATCACCGCCCATTGGAGGCGCAACCGTGCAAGTGGAAGAGACCTCACTATCTGCCTGGCCAGTAGTCAGCCAATATCTATCCGGCACATCGATAGCGGACCTAATTACGAGCTGGTCAAACTTAACCTAGTTATGCCAAATACCCTCGGGCGGGTAAGGTTAAACCCCCTTTCAACCGACCCGACACAGTGGGAGATGCGGCTTACTGATATTCGGCACTCGGGTGCTCATGTATCCACTTAGTTTAGACGTTGGAGCATCTTCTGGCCATGGAGGTTTAGGGATTTTCACCCAAGGACATCTATGCCACCCCGATGCTAGTAATAGATTTTTGGTGTCCCATCTGGCCATCCACGACATACCTGTGGTGGCTACAGCCTTGATGTCGCTAGTGCGTAAGTAATCACAACACACAATGTAAGATGCATGAGTCAAACAATCTAGTCATGCATCAATCCTACGCATATCGTGCGCTCATGTGAGACAATCTTCGCCTATCAGGGAGTCTCATATCAACCTGCCCAATGACATATGCAATGGTCAACCACATCTCATAATAAACATGTAGATGATGCATATGAGCATGTATCATGAAGTTATACTATTATATACTCATAATCGGTATCGACAACTGACATCGATAATCGGCATCGATATTTGGCCTCGATAATTAGCCTCAACAATCAGAATTGGCCTTGATAATCAGAATCGGCCTCGACAATAGGAATCGACCTTGATAATCAAAATCGGCCTCGACAATCAAAATTGACCTCGACAATCAGAATCGGCCTCGATAATCGAAATTGGCCTAGATAATCGAAATCGACCTATTAAAGGGTCTAAGGGAAGGTCACAATGTGGACATTTAACCATCATTGCCCATCAATGTGGAAATTTAACCAACTTTGCTCCCAAGGGGTGGTCCACATAGAGCCAAACATATAGTGGGCCCATGGCCTCATATAATGGCCCAATACACATCACCATGAACCTCTTTCAAGGGCCCGATACACATCATGATGGGCCTCACTTATAGACTACATATTCATCACATTGGGCCTCGCTCATGGACCTCATGTACATCACAATGGGCCGCAATACATGGGCCCCATATATGTCAAATGGGCCACAATATATAGGCCGAAAAATATATCTCATTGGGCCTTACCAAATGGGCAGGTACATCACAATGGGCCTCATCATATGGGCCAAAAATCTATCACAATGGGCCACGTCACATGGCCTACTACACACCACAATGGGCCTCATGACATAGGTCATAATTGCATCAAGGTGGGCCTTAATGGATGGGCCATAAATACATCAAGATGGGCATCATGGATGGGCCGCACCAATGGGCCTCAAGTGAGAGCTTGGATTACACAAAAAATCATTTCAATAGTTGCAGGTGTAACATGTGTATCACTGTACACTATCATTCTATGGGGTAAATGGCTCACTAATGATAATCAGCATGGTCCAAACATTGTCCATGTAAATCAGCACTGTCCAAACATTGTCCATGTAAATTAGCACTGTCCAAACATTGTCCAGCACCGTCTAAACATTGTCCAGTACAATCTGGACAATGTGGATGAAGTAAATACATCATGGTGGAGTCCATGGTCCAGATGGGACCCACTGAACTTGCTGTGTCAAAGAAACAACTATAACTACTGATGTGGGGCCCACCGTTTGGACGGTGTTGATGAAATACATACAGCATGGTGGAGTCCACACATGTGTGGGTCCCACGGCTGTAATGCAGCAGGGATAAAACACATCTATCATGTGTGGCCCATGGATGCATGGTGTGGATATAACACGTACCACATGATCAGAACCACTAATCATGTAGACGTCAATACAACAACTATTCTGCTGCTAGGGCCACAGATGGACGGTGTTGGAACAACACATAAATGATAGTAGGCCCCACGTACATCATGATAGGCCCCACCGTCCACGTGGATAGTGAGGATACAACACATACATCTAAGAAGGGGCCCCACCGTCCCATCTAGACGGTGGGATGAAATAGATACATCATGGTGATCCGGCACCTGGATGGTGAGGATACAATGCATGTAGTAAGGTGGGTCCCACGTGGGGCCCACCACATAATATATATTATATTATATTATATATTATATATATATATACACTAGGTGGGTCACACTGTCCAGGAGACTGGACGGTGTGGAGTGAGGGACACCAGCCAACTAGCTTCATCTCACCATCCATCTGATGGTGAGTATGAAAATAAATAAATAAGGGTGGGACCACATCAGCGTGGCCCACCAAAGTTCTGAATCAAGCTGGTATTAGCATTTTCCCATTGTCCAGACCTGCTGGACAGTGAGGATTAGGCACATATATCACAGTGGAGCCCCATGTCCGTCAGTTGGATGGTGTGGGTGGCATGGATAGAAAGTATACATTAGGTGGGCCCACGACTTGTACGGCGTGGATCAAGTGGGCCACACCCATCACAAGAGAGAGAGAGAGTGACAAGGAGATAGAGGGACCCCGCCACTATGGGCCCCTCTTAATACAATGCATACAACAAGTGAGTCCCATTACAAGTGGGCCCTAAATAAAAAACTGAGATGATGAACACCCTCCATTGGATCTCCTCTTCCTTCTTCCGCCAATGCATGCTAGAGCTCCAAGGGTTGCATTTCAACGGTTGAGATGATCTTTAGAGGGTGGGATTAAATGGTAGAAAGGTGGGCCATACAAGCTTTTCCTCTTCTCCCATTGAATGCTTGGACGTTGGGTTGCTTGGAGAATGAGAGAGAGAGATGAGAGAGAGAGAGGTTGTAAGAAAGAGAGAGAGAGAGATGGGTGAGTGATGGGTGTGAGTAATGGGTGTACTTGATAGGTAAAGGTTGTAAGAGAGAAAGTTGACTTTGGGGATGGTGTTGTAGTTAACATTTGATGGGTGATGTGTACTTAATTGATGGGATATATTCTCTTGGGATTTGCAACGCATGGCATTTTCCTTGAACTGAACGCGGGCCCACATCTCCTGGCCTGAGTATTGCCTCAGCGCGTGAGACATGGTGGCAGAACTGCGGCGATGGCATAGTCGCAAGGATACAAGTCTTGGGTTGAGCCAACTCTGGAATATGGGATACGACTCAAGATCACGTGTAAAAGGCGGTTATAGATTGCGGGTCACCGGAATCGACCGGGAGGACCGCAAAAACCTAAGGAACGGTATTTGCTAGGATACGGGTCTCATAGCTCGATACAAACAAGGTGAATCTACAAGTTATGGTGATTCCTACAAGGGTGGTAGAGAGCACTAACATGAATGGAGGCCCAGTGGTTTGGGTTAGCCTACTAGGGTAAGATGGGTAACAATTATAAGGGCCCAATGATTTGGATAGCCCAATAAGGTAAGATGGTCACGGGCTTAACAACGAGCCCTAGGGAGATGTATAACGGGGACATTTAATCACCGTTTACAATGTGGACATTTAACCACCATTGCTCCCAAGGTGTGGCCCAATTGGAACCTAAAATCTAATTACAATGGGGCCCAAGGCCCTTATACTAGCTAGAAAATGGATGGGCTACATAAATATTATCACATACATCATGGTGGAATCATACATCACAATTGGGCCTCACTCAAGGGCCTCATATACATTAGGATGGGCCTCACACAAGGGCCTCACACACATCACAATGGACCTCACACAAGGGCCTCATCTGCATCATATTGGGCCTCACCACATGGGCCTCATATACATCACAATAGACCTCATCATAAGGCCTCATATACATTACAATGGGCCTCATCATAAGGGCCTCGTATACATCATATTGGGCCTCACACAAGGGCCTCACATACATCATAATGGGCCTCACATAAATCATGGTGGGTCCCTTGGGTCAGCCCCTATGGCCTAGGAAAATAGATGGACAACTTGCATATAGAACACATACAACATGGTGGGCTTGTACATTATAGATGGGCCCCACCAAATGAACAGTGTGGATGGAATACACGCAGTAAGGCGGGCCCTGCACATATAGTAGGTGGGCCCTACGTGTACAACAGGTGGACCCTGTACGTCCAGCAAATGGATGGATGACGTGGAATGAAACACATGCATCATGTGGGCCCACTGTCCATGGCCAGATGATGTGGATAGAGTAAATACACCAAGGTGGATCCCACCGTCCAGAGATGCTGGATGGTGAGGATATAAACATATACATCAGGTGGGTCCACACGTGTAGCCCACTAGTCCAGCAAAATAGAAGGACAGTGTGAATACAACACTTACATCATGTGGTTCCCACCATCGAGGGACTGGACGGTGGACGATGTGGATATTCACATACATCATGTGGGCTACACTGTCCCTTACTGGACAGTGGACAACATGGATGAAACTCATACATCTCGATGGGCTGTCTGCCGTGAACGGCGTGGATAAAATACATCAGGGTGGGCCGCTGCCCTGGACAGTGTGGATTACATACATCACGGTGGATCTCATCATCCCAAACAGTTGGCCGGTGTGGTTGATACACATACATCACTATGGGGTCCATGTCACGCCCCAAACTCGGAAAACGGGCTCACAAAATTCCCGATCGTGGAATCTGGCGTCGACAGCCTCCGTAGTGCCCCATTCTTGGATCCCGGCACTCACATGCTAGATTCCGATCCTGGGATCCTACAAGGAGGATTTTCAGTATGATTTTTTTTTTGTAATGGAGCATAACCACAAGTATAACCAAGTCACAAAACAACATCACCACATATCCACTATATCAAAAACTTTAAGTACAAATGCGGAAAGGGAAATACAATGTTATCAAAAGGCTCCAAAATAAACTGATGTGCACTCCTGCCTCAGCGCTGCTGCTGTCCAACGCTACCTGCACGCAACTGTCATGCATAAGCTTACAAAAGCTTAGAGGGTGGTGTAAGTGTGTGCGCAAGACAAGTGCCATGTATATAATATCAGAGTAATGCGGAAAGATGCGGTAAGTCCATGAATGCTATCAGGTGTACCAAAGCTATGTGATGCAAGGCATGAATGCTATCGGCCATACCAAGGCCATGTGATGTGAGGCCTATGTAACCAAATGTCATATGCGAGATGCAAAGCAAGTGTGTCAGTACTCATCAAGTACACATATCAGAATAGTTCCTCTCTAAATATCACCGGGGTCTAGTACACTCACAGTGACTGCCTCCTCCTTAGCTGCACAGCCAATCAAGTGGAAGAGACCACACTATCCGTCTGACCAGTAGTCTGCCAATACCTACCCGGCTCGTCGATAGTAGACTCATTTACGAGCTGGTCAAACTCAGCCTAGCTTATAGCCCCCTCACTCGAGCGGATTAGGCCACACCCCCTTCCAACCGACCACGACACAGTGGGAGACGCGGCCTACTGGTATTCGGCACTCGGGCACTTGCATATCCACTCGGTTTAGACGTTGGAGCATCTCCTGATACCAAAAAGGTTCTGGGATTTTCACCCAAGGACATCCTCAGTGCCCACAATGCTAGAGCCATTATTTTTGGTATCCGATATGACCATCAACGATGTGCATGTGGAGGCCACGACCCTGATGTCGCTAGGGCATGCAGTGAATCACGACACACAATGCGAAATGCATGAGTCAAACTTTCAGTCATGCAGTAATCTCGTGTATACCACGCGCTCATGTGAGGCACTCCGTCTCATAAGGAGTCCTATAAATGTCTCAACCCAACGACTTATGCTATGATCAAACATTCCTCATATCAAGCATACATATGATGCGTATGCGCATGAATCATGGGAGTGTACTAAGCATGTTATAAAGTAATGAACTATCCTTACACTGAAGATGGGCCTAGACGGCGTACACATAACCAGTATAGGCCTATCAATGGGCCCAAGGGAGAGTCATAATGCAGACATTTAACCAACATTATTACAATGTGGATGTCAAACTGACATTGCTCTCAAGGCATGGCCCGCCATAAAACATCATTACACAAACCATGGAGGAATCACACATTGCAATGGATCTTAAGGACATCCCATTAGGCCTTAAATACATCAAATGGGCCATATCACATGGGCCTTATATTCATCAAGTGGGCTACATCAATGGGCCGCACCAATGGGCCCTATATACATTGCAACGGGCCATAACCCATGGACCTTGAATATATCACAATGAGCCTTATAACATGGGCCTTACATTCATATTAAGGTGGGCCTCAACAATGGCCTCATACACATTAAGGTGGGCCTCAACAACGGGCCATAAATATGGCCTAATCACTTGGGCCTTATATATATACCAAGGTGGGGTCCTCTTGAACTATAGATATGTCTTATTTTTAGTCTCAAGCCTTAAAATGGGCTTTCAAAATGATTTGACAGCTTGGATGCAACACATGCATTATGGTGGGGTCCACTGAAGGCCCACCATCATGTATAATTATATAATATAATATATAATATAAGGGGGGTCCACTTGAACTATGGATCTGACTCATTCTTTAGCTCATGCCATAAAATGAGTTTTCAAAGTGGATGGATGGTTTGGATGCAGCACATACATCATGATGGGTCCCACCGTCCAGGTGTGGACGGTGTGGATAAACACATAAACATGGTGGGGTTCACTAGCCGTCCAACAACTGGATGGCATTGATAAAACACATACATCTAGGTGGGATCCACCGTCCACAGCAGTGGACGGTGTGACTAGAACACATACATCACTGTGGGTCCCATGTGGGGCCCACCATCATGTCTATATGTCATCCAATCCATTGATAAGGTCACATGTACCTGGCTGAAAGGGAAAAACAAATTTCATCATGATCCAAAACTTCTGTGGCCCAGAAAAGGGTTTCAAAGGTAGCCATTCAATCTCACTGTTTCGTATGATGTGGGCCACCTGAGCCTCAGATAGGGCTGATTCTTGGGGATGGCCCACAGCCATAAGGGCCCCAAAGAATGGATGGAGTGGATATACAACAAACATCATGGTGGGGCCCACCGCTGGGACCATGGGTCCCTGTCGTCTGCCCGCCCGTCAGCGCTGGCACTGCCTACGCCTCTGACAGCAGCAACGTCAACTGCTGCTTGTAAGCTTTTTTTTTTGAAATCTCATTTTTTAGAGGTTTTTCGTACATGGGGCCCGCTCCAAGTGAATCCGCCCCACCCACTGGTTCCCATAGTTCAAGACAAGCCAAACAAGCCCAATATCTGATATTTTTTGGTGTATAGAAAGGGCAGGATAGTTTTCAATGGTAGGAACCAGAACCTCGAATTGACTCCATTTTTCGGTTCAACGCCTAAAATGAGGTAGGAAAGGGGGTGGACGGATTGGATGAGATTGATACATCAAGGTGGGGCCTACACAAGTGGTTCAGCCCAAAGGCTTGTAGAACTAAGCTAATATTTGTATTTTCTTTCCACGTCCAGCGTCCCTAGATGCTGGACGGTCTTGGCGTAACACATGCATAAGGTGGGCCTTGGTTCGGTGAGCCACCAAATGGATGAATGGTATGGGTAAAACATACGTTAAGGTGGGATCCATCCAAGTGGGCCACACCACTACATCATCACATACAAGAATAAAAGAAAGAGAGGGAAAGAGAGAGGAGGAGAGAGGGACACGTGTGATGGAAGGACCCCAGCACTATGGGCCCTCCCTTACATAATTTAAAACATACATCAAGTGGGTCCCAATACATATGGGCCCACCAAATCAAGGATCAATGGTGGAGATCACTTCTTTAGCAAAATGAAAGGTCTAGATGACCCTATTTATATAAGGAAAATAAACATCATGATGGGGTCCATGGAGGATGGCCCCATCATGGAATGATCATGGAATTTAAAGTGAGCCATCAGCCACATCTAGGATCCAAAGTGAGATCCATACCATCAATCGGTAGGCCTCACTTGGCCCATCATCAAAACAATGAAATCTAGCCTATGGAAGCACCCGCCGTTCGGTCTTCTCGGTCCGTTGGAAAGCCAATCTCCTCATGCTTCACTTTGATGGAGGGTGATGAGGTTTGAATGGCTAAGATGATGGTTTTTGGGGTGGGAAAGGTGGGCCACACAAAGTCACTTTTCTCCTTCACATGGAATGCTTGGACGTGAGTTCTCTTGCTAGCTTGGGAGTTGTGTTGAGAAATGAGAGAGAGAGAGAGAAAGGGTTGTAAGAGAAGTGAGGGATGGGTGTGACAGGTGAAAGGGTGAGTGATGTGTGATGTGTACTTGAAATGTATGATTGTGTAAGATAGAGGGTGGAAAGAGTTGACTTGGTGGTTGTTTGGGGATGGGGTGGAAGGTGATGTGTACTTGACATGAAGTGATTGATTAATGGATTGATTGATTGATTGATGGAACATGTTGTAGAGATTCTCTTGGGATTGCAAACACACGGTGTTTTCTTCGAAATAAACACTAGCCCATATCTCCCTGCCAGGGTATCGGATCAGTATGCAAGACAAGGCGTTAAAACTGTGGCAACGATATGGTCGTAATGGGACAAGTCTCGGATTAAGCTAACTCAAATCTATGAGATTCGACTTACGGTCGCGTGCAAACGTCGATTATACGTCGCAGGTTGTCGGAATTCGACGGGAAGGATCGCGGGAGTCGATGGAACAATACAGACTAGGATACGTGTCTTATAGTCCACGTCCACGTGGCTGGACGGTGTGGAATAAAATATATATATCATGGCAGGCCCCATGATCTGGACGGTCTGGATGATCCATTGTCCCTACTAGATGGTGGGGATATAACAGATACAGCAAGGTAAGTCCACTCGTGTCGATAAAACAAGTACATAAGGTGGGTCCATGTGGTGGCCCACCAACATGGGATACAAGCTGATATTTGTATCTTCCCTCCCGTCCAGGCCTCCCCATATGGATAGCCAAGTGGCTGGATGAACGACATGGATAAAAAGGCTCACATAACATGAGTCCCACGTCCAGCCATTGGACAGTGTGGACATCACACACTCATCAGGTGGGCCATCATGCAAGGAAAGGATGAAATTGCAAGTACCGCAGTAGTAAAAGTTGGAATAGGTGAAAGTGTCCTGGGGGGTGAATAGGAATTTATAAACTTTTCTCGATAATTAAAAATCTTATTAACCCGATCTTAATATAATGTGCAACTATCAAGATATACTTACTTTAACTCTAACGACTTCCATGCTAAGTAGAGGATCCAATCACAAGACTACTTAATATTTCAACATGATTTAGTAATTAGTCTATGAAGGATGAATAATGTGAAAATGTGTGCGGGATGTGATTCTTAGCAATTGCAAACATTCATGTTATCATGTTTCATGTAATCATTCATAGTAAGCATAATAAATGAATACGCAAATATCAATCCCAAATACAGTCGTTTATAGTGGTTCAACTATGTGCTTACTCCACTCCCGGCGGACACACTCAACCCTTGAGTGTATCGGATTTCACTAACAGAGGTTTTAAATCAGGTTCACCTTTAACCTTTACAACCTACACAAGGTCGACTCTAGGACCTACATAAGAAACCTAGACATGCCTACACAAGGCACAAGTTTATGCCCTATACAAGAGCAAAGGTCAACACGAAGCACCTGAGTTTTATGCCCTACACAAGAGCAAAGGATACACATAAGGAACCTTAGTTTTAGGCCACACTGGCCAATGGTCCACACAAGGAATCTAGGTTTTATGCCACACAGGCCAACGACCTACATAAAGGAACTGAGTTTATGCCCTACACAAGAGCAAGGGTCAACATACAACACCCAAACGTACTCTACCGTTGGAGGCCTCCTATGAGGGCTTGAAAGGGTGAGATGTACCCGTGACCTAATCCTGCACAAGGAATGATCAACAGGGTCTCTGGACTTTAATGACTTACAGATAAGTAGATGAGCCCCGTTCTACATGTTGATGAAGATCTCCTCCTTTGATGATGAAGATTCTTCAGTTCCCTTGATCCGCAACACTGATGATGCTCCATTGTAAGGCGACGGGTTGGGTCAAGGTTTATTGAAATCCACTCTAATAAATGTTAATCATTAAGAGACGGAGTGATTCTAAGGTTTTAAGCATTCAAGGGATCCTAGCTCAATGATTTTCCATTATGATGGTAGCTGGATGATCCTTGAATGAGGAAGTTCATTCACCAATCTACTCTATTGAATGTCAATGATGAGGGTAGATTAAAGGATGAACTCCTATTAGAAAAAGTGTAACGCCGTGAAATTCGGGGGTCGAGCATAACTCAGCTCCTGAGTTTCAAAACATCACTTATGCAACATATTTAATGATGGATGTATGTTGTCTGTATGAGTGCAAAAAACATGGAATAGATTAAGCCAAACTGCAAATATAATTCAGGGATAAGTGAAGAACGCAAGCGGAAGACTTAAAGAAATATATGTGTACATGTGCAATTCCCTGAAATACATATACATACTAGGTCATACTTACAAGTGTTACTATCAAAATTACAAGTATTAAATTACATTATCTATTCCCAAAAGAAATTTCAGAATCCCACGCATCAGAACAAGGCTCACTAGAACTCGCCTGAAAACTGCATAAAAGAGAATGCAGCCTCATCATCCTCGATCTCCTGCTCCGCCTCAGAGGTCGCATCAACATCTGCAACTAAGACAGAGTCTGGTGGGTGTTTAAACACTGCCCTAGAACGAGGGGATGAGTGATCAACTCAGTGGAACAATAAAGCAAAGGTTAACATGTTATCAATTCAATCAAGCAGTAATGATAAAGCAGAACAATCAAACATGTCCTAAGTACTCTTATTAGTGTAAGGATGTATGCAGAATGATGCGTGCCCTCGCGCGTACACCCTCAGCATCTTCATCTTACGTTACGCATGACATCGCCTCAAAGTGCGCCACCTCTTCCAGGCACATGCAAATGCAGTACATGAACATGATTATCAGGTTATTATTAGTCATTTTCATATAGTAGGATTGGGAAGCTAAGGTACCTTCCTCATATCAACGTCCAAACAGTGATCCATTCTAGGGTCGTCAGTCCTAGACAATCTCATACAATCATATGGTTTTAGGTCGTTGCAAAGGGCTCGTCACCAATCAATGCACGCCTATCATACCTTCGTTACTACAATAAGGCTCATCACCTCAATGCGGTATCCAGGTATGCTCGAGGTCACTACAAAGGGCTCGTCACCAATCAATGTAGGCCGACAGCACGAATATAGTGTCCCATACCACCATAATCGACTCACGAGTTTGGTTGCTCACTGGTCACTACGGGGAGGCTCGTCACCCCAGCGTAGGCCGACAGCTTGACCACGGTGTCCCATACCACCATGTCCGGCTCATGAGTCTTAGCGGATCAAGGTACAATGGTTAACAGGATTTTCATCGGTAAGTTTGGTACCCTAGATTCAAACAATAGCGTCCATACATGGTGAACATACATCGGACAATTGGGTTACTTGACGAGCTCGACTAGCACAAGCGCACGTTGAGTTGAACGACATAGAGTGCACAAACACTCCGTGTGGCCAAACCACTGCCGACAACTCTAATGCGACTCGGGTTTGTCAAATCACGTCCTACGTGGCGAAAGCAACCTCAGCCACGATCTTAAGGCCGATTACCGATTTCCTAGACTATTTCCTAGTCCCAAACACATTCCACAACAACAGATATTCATATTAACAATCTAGAATAGTAATGGAACAACAACTCCAATCATGTGGTATGTAAGCATTTGAAGAATATCAACTCAACATGGATTTTCACATAAGTAATACTTGAAATTAAACAACAAGGAATATGACTTGCATGTGGTAAATCATACACATCAATAGGAGTGTTGAGAATCACTTCTCAATGCCCGCAATTAGGTAAATATATTACACTTTAGATCATTCAGACATTTCTACAAACACTTAGAATACATAGTGCAACATACATGACGTATGTTGAAATACACGCATTTGGACAATTCCTTTTGCCAAGGAGTTGACACACATACATCTAGCATAAATACACGACAAATAATCATGGCAAACACATGTGCATATTTTATACGTATACGGTAGTTCCTATATATACATAGAATACACAAATCTCTACACAAGGCATATATATCAGGAATACAATATAAACATAACATTTAGCATGTGAAATCTGATCCATAACAAGAATAAACCATTAACTGGCATTGAAAGCCTTGAAAACCATAACCTATACGATTAAAGTCCGCACCTTAAACCAGAAATAGAACACCGAATTGATTCAGACGATATGTCTTCGTCAACGGCGACAAGATAACCTAAAGAAAGAATAGAAATGAGCTACAACAACACATAGACTATTTTAAGCTCTAAAACAGATTAGGGTTAGGTTAACTTACCCAAAGATGAACTTAGAATCGCCGGAATAACGATTTAAAAGTTGAGGTTAAAGGATGAAGAAGAACAGGAAAGAATCTAAGATGATTCACCAACTTCTCTCTCACTTTCTCTCTCTTTCTTAGTTAGGGTTATGAAATTCGTATGGAAAAGAGAGTTAGGGTTTTAAGGTCTATATATAGGCCTAACATTGATGAAAATAACCCCAGGGCCAAGGTATACTTAGGTTATAACCAAAACAGGCCTCTCTCGATCCAATGGAGCACTTCCGGTGAGCCTTTTTCCACGAAAGGTCGGACTTAAGTTCACTGACCATGGATCTTGGTCAGGTTGAGTTTTCGTACCAATCGAATCTTCAGATCAGCCGTGGCGGACCACACTCAATACAACGGTCACCGAATCTCGATCAGGTCTACAAGCACAAGGACATGCCTGGGCCATCTTCCCTGATCCGAGGGTGAAATTGGGTTAGAATCCAACGGTCAGATTGCTTAAAATCGTCGTGCAAGCGACACGACTCAGATTTTATAAAATCACATTAATTTCTCACCGTTCTCACACTCTTCACTCCGGACTCAATCAAATCGACCCAGAACATCATCTGGACTTGATTTTTGAGGTGATGGTCAAGTCCAACATGGTGACCATAACAGCCTAAGATCATCGCTATCGGACTTTCGATGCGTGGTCCAGGTCCGATCCAGAACTTCCAAAAATTCCCAAGAGCAACTGGATTTAGCGATGAATCCCATATTTCAGAGTAACCTAGCGCTAAGGATTCTACAGGTTTTGAGTTATGCAGATCAAATTTAAAGTGATTGATGCTAATTTCATAAGCAATCGAGTTTAGCGCTAATAACCCAGAAATAACTTCTAAGGAAAAATAGAGGTAGTACTTGGGTCTTGGCACAAAATTTTTCGGGTCATTACAAAAGGTCTTAGGGTAAGTGGCATGCAATTACTCTCTCAAAGCTCTCTCACTTTTTCTCACTCTAGCGACCAAGAGCAAGCCTTCCTTATATAAACAAAAAGTTCTAATGGTAATAATGTTGTTAGAGACTGACTAAGTTCGATGTCATTGGACCTTATTCGATATCATCAAACATATACTTTCGATGACATCGAATCTAGGCTCGATGATATGAACTCAAATGAAGATAAACTTGGAACTTTTCTGACTGAGGATCGATGACATCGATCCTATCTCAATATCATCGATTTCTAAATTTTAATAACATCGAGACTCTATCGATTCCTCAATCATTTCCACATGATTTTCCTCATAAACTTGCTAGAATAGTTTTGACCAGATTCGATGTCATCGAGACTCCCTCGATATCATCATGATTTAAATTTTGATGACATCGAGTAATGTGTCGATTCCTCAAACATTTTAGATGATTTTCCTTTGAAGCTTGCTAGACAAAACTTATCTCAATTTGATGTTATCGAGATCCTATCAATGACATCGTGATGAATATCGATGACATCGATTCCATTTTGATTCCTTGAGCAGTATCAAAATATTTTCCAAGACTTTGCTGGATAATGCTCTAAGTCTATCGATATTATCGACTGTCCTTCGATGTCATTAATAACTGATGGTCGATATCATCAAATGTATGTTCGATTTATCGAACATTCTGTCCAAATTACATTGTGGTTGTTAGACATAAAAGACCTAATTCGATATCATCAAGAGCTTTTCGATGTCATCGAACATGAGTGTTCAATGACACTAACACAGACTCTCTGTCAATTACATTGTTCTAAGTCTTTTAGGGCTTTTGTTTACCTGGGTGTTTTGGGATTTGGGATTTGAGGCTTAAATTACCTGTGATGGGCTCAGAACACACATTTAGTTGAGGGGATAGCTTGATCAATCTTCATATGAGGCTCACCTAACTCACCGACTCAACTAACACGCTAATTGACAAACCAGGGCACTTTTAATCTCCCTATTTATCAATTATGTGACAAAATACAAAACACCTAGAACAATACCTATAACAACACCTTAAATTGTGTTTACAAGAACTTTTACGCAATTTTACATATAGTATATTTGAGTTCACACATAAAATAAAGTCTTCATGTAGCTGCTCCCCCTATCTTCTTGTAGCTGCTCCCCCTATCACCTGTATCACCATGCATATAAATCATACACAATTGTTCTCATGGTGAGATTTGTTCTCCCCCTTTTTGTCAGTCATTAGTAAATGTTAGAATAAACCAATCGAAAACATATTGACTGAAGTTGAATTGGAAAACATTGGGAAAATCAAGACAGTAGGAGGGCCATGAAGTGAAGCTTCATACCATAAAGGCGACAGACTTCACTCTAGAATATGTAATCACATCTTCAAAAGGCATAATACAGATAGTAGGAAATACAACATTTCGTAAGAGGCATTATAAGTACATATGCATTTGGAAAATGGAGCATTAAAAATCATCATTTAACAAATATTTAAATACTACCACGAGCATAAGGAGAAAGTAAACAATCATCATTCACTCCATTAACATTCAATCCTTTCATGAGCATATAAACAGTGATAAACTAATCATCATCCCATTGTTAGTATTCATTTCTACAAGCGTATAATATGCAAAATTCAGCATATTGCATACAAGATTCATTCTCATAGATAACTTAATTTCGAGCTTGAGAAATATCATCATTCATGAAAGCACGGAAACTGCCCAAGCTTAGAAGTATGAATAATTTAAAGCATCCAAAAAGAAATGTTAACAGGCCCAACCATGGGCATATGTCATATCCATATGTCAAATCCAATATATATATATAGCCCATTCTTGGGCACATTTACCCTAAAAAATCCAACTATGTTGCCCATCCATAGGCAATCTCCCAACCAATCAAAAATATCCCAATACCAATGACCAGATAAACACACTAAACTGTCAGACTATGCAAGTCGGTAGACCATCGCATACACTCATAAGTACTTATGATAATAAAAAAGATACCCATGTTGTCATGCCCCAAACTCGGAAACCGGGCTCATAAAATTCTCGATTGCCGAATCCGGTGCCTAAAACCTCCGTAGTACCCCATTCTCAGCTCCCAATGCCCATTCGCTAGATTCCAATCCTGGGATCCTATAAGGAGGATTTTTCAACGTACATTTAACTCATAATAAGCGTAACCAAAAGTTTACCCAAATCACAAAGGAAACATCATCATCACATATCCACTAATATAAACATTTGAATATAGTGTTGAAAGGGAAATACATATATAAAAAATTAAAGCTCCAGTAGACAGATTCACGCTCCAAGCTCAATGCTGTTACGACCTAATGCCACTTGTATGCATCTATCGTGCATAAGCTTATAGAAAACTTAGAGGGTGGTGTAAGTGTGTGCGCAAGGTAAGTGTCAAGTATGCAATATCAGAGTAATGCGAAAACTTGCTAGTAAGTCCATAATTACCATCAGCCTTATGCGATGCAAAACATAATAAGCCAATATCATATACTGAGGAAACAATGTAGATCAGCTATGCAATGCAGAGTCATAGTAAGCCAAATATCATATACTGAGGAAACAATGTAGATCAACTATGCAATGCAGAGTCATAATAAGCCAAATATCATATACTGAGGAAACAATGTAGATCAGCTATGCAATGTAGAGTCATAGTAAGTTAAATATCATATACTGAGGATGCAATACAATATACAAATCCTGATGGGTCCACGAATACCATAAACCTCATCTAGGCCATATAAATGCATAAACATAGCAACCCAAAATGTCATATGTCGTGGATGTAATGCAATATGTGGTGCGAATGAAATGACCAAGCCGGAGTGTGAAGTCGGGATGATAATACTTAGTATCATATGTTATGGGGCTCATCACAAGGGACTTTTATCCAAACCAATCCCATACCTAAATTTGGATAGCCAAACTCTATGTGGTAAACTCCTAATCTCAGGTTAGTCGCGCACCCCAACTGAAATCCTAGCCACTGTGAAGGTACACAATAATTAGTTGCACACCACCAGCCCGAGTGGATAGTCAATGAATGAATGAATGAGAAAAATGCTGAGTATGTAACTCCTGCTCAATAAGTCCAGATATCAGTACTGTACATCTTTGAGATCCTCATTGGGGTCTAGTACACTCCACATTGACCGCCACCTCCCTAGCTACACAGCCCAGTGAGTGGAAGAGACCACACTATCCACCTACCAGCAGTATACCAATGCCTACCCGGCTCATCGATAGTGGACCCATTTGCGAGCTGGTCAAACTCAACCAGCTTACAGCCCCCTCACTCGAGCGGATAAGGCCACACCCCTTTCCAACCTACCACGACACAATGGAAGACGCAGCCTACTGGTATTTGGCACTCGGGCACTCATGTATCCACTCGGTCTAGACGTTGGAGTGTCTCCTGGCCATGGAGGTTTAAGGACTTTCACCCACAGACATCCAACGTGCTCAGATGCTAGAACAAAATATTTTCGGTATCCCATCTGGCTAACCACGATGATCCTGTGGAGGTCACAGCCCTGATATCGATAGGTCGTCAAATGATCGCGTCACACAAATGCGAGATGCATGAGTCATACAGTCCAATCTTACATCAATCCTGCACGTACCGTGCACTCATGTGTGATGACTTTGCTATCAGGGAGTCCCATAAACAACTTGACCTGTGACATATACAAGGGTCAATCACATCTCATAATAAACATGCAGATGATGCATATGGGTATGTATCATGATGCTATATTGTCACATACTCATAATCGGCACCGATAATCGGCCTCGACAATCGACCTCAATATCTGGCCTTGACAATCAGCCTCGATAATCGACCTCTACAATCAGCCTTGATATCCGTCCTCGATAATCGGCCTCGATATTCAACCTTGACATTTGGCCTTAATAATCGGCATCGATAATCAGCCTCGACAATCGACCTATATGTAAGGTGGGGTTTGTAGATGAACAGTCGATCTAAACCATAATATAAGGATCGGCCCTTGGCCGTGGATATGCCAAATCCAGTAGCACAAAGCCATCCGTCTACGGTGATGATGAACCTCGCAACATCAATGGGGCCCAATAATTTTGGTTGATCCAGAATAATGAGAATGGGCCTAACAAAGGCCTAAGGGAAGGTCACAATGTGGACATTTAACCATCATTGCCAATCAGTGTGGACATATAACCAACATTGCTCCCAAGGAGTGGCCCACATAGAGCCTAACATATAGTGGGTCCATGGCCTCACATAAGGGCCCAATACACATCCCATTGGCCATATCACATGGGCCTCAAATACATCATAATAAGGTGGGCACTGCACATTCCAAATAGGCCTCAAATATATCGCAATGAGCCACTTCCATGGGCCTCAGATATATCACAATGGGTCGCACAAGTTGACGGCATAGATGAAACACGTACAATATAGTGGGCCCGGCGTTCACACAGCAGGTGGGCCCTACATCCATGGCCTAAGTATGAGTGATGAACATGTGTATGTGATGGGGTAATTAACAGAACTATAGTGCTGCGCTGGCTGGAGCAGTGTCGTCATGCTAGAAAGTGAGTAAATCAACTATATGCTGAGTCGTGCGTTGCAAAGCAGCCACCATCTGTTCCAAGCCTGAGATTCGCTCCCCCTGTTGATCGAATCTATCTTCAAGATGCACCACCCCTCCTAGAGTTGCCCTGACCCGATCTTGATGCCGTGTATTAGAGTGACTCGTGGTCCCTACATCTCTCCTTCATTTGGTGTTGTTGCCTCCCCTATGTCAGTGTCACCTTGAGTCTCTTCCCCAGTCTTTCCTTTTGTGACTAGATGGAACTTGAGGTCCATCTTGCGAATGTTAACTTTGTTGAAATGTTGTAAAGGACGCTCAGGATCATCCGTCATAGGTAGTTCCAACTCATTACTCAGTACATGAAGGATATGAGGAAATGAGAGATAAGTTGCGTGGGAAGTGTGGACAACAGTAGCCAACTGATGGACTATAAGGGTGGTCAGGCACAGTTTGACACTAGATGCGATGCTGTACAGAATGAGGACCATGAAGCTGGTAAGATCAGCTCGATTAGTTCCCCTTGGATACACATTTGTAGAGAAGATCCCATGCAGAACCCAGTATTTTGGTTGCATGTATTTAACATTAAGTGCATTTCCTTGATACTAAGGAACATCTCTTCCATGGCACAGGAATTTGGTGGCCAAGGATCGGATAGTGGGATCGTCCATATCAAGGTTAGACATACCGATCGGAGAAAGAGTGAGACCAAACAGATTTGCGACAGACTCAACAGTGATTTGCACATTCATCTCCCCAACTGTGATTGTGATTGAGGGAGGCTTAAGGACTGGAGAACAACAATAGGCAAGAAAGCAATAGGTCCTTTCATCATCACATGGTCCACCAAAATCTAAGATAGGTGACCAATCAACTACAGACAACAAGGATTCCAGGTCGAAAGGTTGACAGCATTCCCTATCTACCCGACATTCATGTACAAGACTCCTCCCCAAATATTTCTCCAATACATTGCCGTGTGGCAGAGGAAATGCTGCAGCTGGAGGAGGTGCGGGCGGTGCAAATGGAGCATTACCACATGACGACTATCTAGTGGTGGTTCCACAGCGGCGTGCAGGTGATTCGGGAGCTCTGGCTCTTTCTCGTGGAGCCAGAGACTTTTGTTGGGTAGGTCGATAGGATTCTCCAACTATTTGGGCTTTTCCTTTGTCTCTTGACATGATAGATTAGGCACTTAAAGATAATGCAATATGATAAGATAAATGGAAACTAAGTGAACTTTTGAGACAAGGAAGAATCGATGAAGATCAACAAAAGAGAAACCTCTATCAACCTAAGATAAACCAATCACAATGAGGAATAACTTGAAAAGATGTGAAGTAGACTTAGGAATCCTTTGGATTTGAGGTGCAAACGATTGCCCAAACCGTTAATGGGGTCAAGAAAAACTAGGGAGGAGGAAACACCTAAAAATCGGAACCCCAAAAAAATTTCCTACTCGCCTGCCTTTTATTAGGCGGTCAAATTCGATATCATCAAATTAGATTCGATGACATCGATAGACCCTAATCGATGCTATCGAAGAGGTGTTCGATGACAGACTATCGAGGGTGACATTTTTGATTCTGAGAGGTCGTCGATGACATCGAGATGTTCTCAATAATATCAACAAGACATTCGATTCATTGACTAACTTATCGAGGAGAAGAATATGACGTTGATCTGCGAACTTCGATAACCTCTCAGATATGCATATCATAAAGCGTTTTCTTATCAGCTTCTATACACAGCAAAATTTGTATAAAAAGTTGTGAGACTCAAACTTATGAACATTTTTTATGTTCATTATCAAAAAGAATTTGATGAGGTATACAAACCTCGAATATAACATCATAATCACAAAAGTGCATCATTTCACACACATGTCCGGGCCTTGATGCCATGACCTGAACTTATTATCTGTGCTCTGATGATATTAGGCAGAGGGATCATCCTTGCTCTTGCCTTTGACAACATAGCAGTTGTCACTAGTGCGAAGACCCTTCATAATTAATTTACCCGATAGGTCTAAGATCTTGCACTCCTATTTGGAGAATGTCCACATGTTTGTTGTCACATACTTGAGAAATGCTTAGAAGATTGTGAGTCAACCCTTCTATGCATAGAGCATTCT
Source organism: Magnolia sinica (assembly GCF_029962835.1). Taxonomy (NCBI): domain Eukaryota; kingdom Viridiplantae; phylum Streptophyta; class Magnoliopsida; order Magnoliales; family Magnoliaceae; genus Magnolia; species Magnolia sinica. The sequence goes on along the minus strand of NC_080573.1, from coordinate 48,266,152 downwards.
CATTTTTTAGCATTTCTAATCCAGTTATAGTCCCATGTCCTATTACTTTAGCGGTGCATCCATCTCTAAAGGTAACCTTCCCATCATTAATATTAGAATAATTTGAGAGAAGTGATTTTTCACCTATGACGTGCCTCGAGCACCCACTATCAAGGTACCACTTAGCATCATTGTCTATTTTTGAAAAAGAATGAGTTACTAGACAATTTCTCTTATTTTCACTACCCATTTAGTGACAGTTTTCCTAGGAGATGTTGTTTTTCCTTCACTATGGGCTTGTCTGGGCATGTTAGGTAACTGAATCACATTTCTTTGTTTCATTAACTCTTTTGTTTTCTGATTCAGTTGAGCCACTTGACTCAATAGTTCTTCCATTCTTTTTGTCATTTCGGGTGGAGACAAATATTTCTTACTCCTTGGCATGTATTTTGGTAGACTCTTGAAGTTTTGCATTGTTCTTCCGGTTGGTTTGTATTTATCAGAAATGTTCATATTGGAATCAAATTAAGTCTTGCCAATAATAAGGAATTCAAACTTATAATGTCCTGAGTCTCCACATGAGTGACAAATAGGAGTAACCCTTGTATTACTCCCAGATGCAGCAGTTTTCTTAATCATTGGAGGTGCATGAGTGGCACTTGGTTTGAAATGTTCATATCCCAATCCTCTCTTGTCTTTTTGTGGTCTCCCCATCCCTAAAAATCTTTCTAGTTTTTCACTACTTTGGGAAATTTTGTAACCAAGCTTAATAGATTTTTAAGATTTTTCTGCATAAAAAATAAGTGTGTGATTTTCATTCTTAAGATGCATGTTTTCATCTTTTAATAATTCAATCTGTTTGTTTAGTTTTACTAACTCAAATTTGAGAAATGAATTGATTCTTTCCAACCTATCATTATATGAGTGGTATTGCTGAAGGTCATTGATCAAATGAGTATTCATCTCTAAAGTTTTGTCTAGATCTATTTGCAACAATTTATTCTTATTTTCATTGATACCTAGTCTTTTGAGGATATTGATGCTATGCATATAGAGTTGATCATAGGCATCTTGTATATTATCCTTTTCTTCTTCTTCTTCTTCTTTTTCATCATTTGATGGAAATGTCCCTTCGACTCATGGTTCATCAATTTTCTCAGTTTCTATGGGAATGTTGGAGAATGTGGAGGCCATAAGAATTTTCAAGGATTTCTAGTCACCATTACTCTATGAGTCACTAAATTTTAAGTTTGATTCTTCAGTGTCATCCCATGTTCCTGCCATTGCCTTTTCCTTTGTCTTTTTGGTAAGGCATTTAATGGACAAGTGCCCAAATTTCCTACAGTTGTAAGACTGAGGCTCTTTGGACTTTTTAGAAGATTTGCCTATATGATGCTTGTTGTCTAAATGTTTGCCTCTGTATGGCCGCCCATAGTTTTTTTTTTTTAAAAAAAAATTCTTGAACCTTTGAGCCAAGAGAGCCACTTCTTCATCTTCATTTTCCCTCTCACTTTCCTCCTCCTCATTTGTGGTGATGTGTTTTGAGGTTTTAAGGGCATTATTTTTGGATTTGGGAGGTGGTTTGATGTGTAGTTTAAATGTTTGTAGAGAACCTATTAGTTCTTTTACTTTCATTTTGTCCAAGTTTCTACACTCTTCATTAGTTGTAACTTTCGAGTTGAAACGTTCCGGTAGGGATCTTAGAATCTTCCTACAAAATTTTGAGACCGGAATTTTCTCTCCCAATCCACTCATGGAATTACATATGATGTTCAATTTTGTAAAGAATTCCACGAATGTTTCATATTCCTCCATCATGAGATGTTCAAACTGTGATGTTAAAAGTTGCAACTTGGATCTTTTCACTGTGCTGGTTCCCTCATGGGTTGTTTTCAACAAATCCCATGCATGTTTTGATGTGCTGCACATACTAATTTGATTAAATACTTCTTGACACATAGCACAGTAAATAACATTCATTGCTTTAGCTTCAGAAGTTTGTTTTTCTTTTGTCCACATTTCTTTGGATTTTGGTTTGGAGATAGTTATCCCATTTTCAAGTACTATTTTTTCAGTTGGTGGCACATATCCATTTTCAACAATGTCCAAAACATCATGATCTAGGGATCTTAGAAAGTAGTGCATCCTAGCCTTCTAGTATGCATAGTTTGAACCATCAAATACAGCGGGTCTAGTCACAGATGAACCCTCCCCTTTGGCCATAATTCCAACTTCAGTCAAGATCACTCTCTAGGAGGTTAAGCCCTTAAGAGAGACCCGCTTTAATATCAATTGAAATTACGATAAGTACCACAGTAGTAGAAGTTGGAATAGGTGAAAGTATCCTAGAGGGGGGTGATAGGACTTTATAAGCTTTTCTTGATCACTAAATATCCTATTAACCCGATCTTGATATACTGTGTGACTATCAAGACATACTTACTTTAACTCTAATGGCTTCCAAGCCAAGTAGAGGATCCAATCATAAAACTACTTAATATTTCAACATGATTTAGTAATTAGTCTATGATGGATAAATAATGTGACAATGTGTGTGGGATGTGATTCTTAGCAATTCTAAACATTCATGTTATCATGTTTCATATAATCATTCAAAGTAAGCATAATAAATGAGTACGCAAATATCAATCCCAAACACAGTCATTTATAGTGGTTCAGCTATGTGCCTACTCCACTCCCGGCGTATGAACTCAACCCATCAGTGTATCGGATTTCACTAACGAAGGTTTTAAATTAGGTTCACCTCTTACAACCTAAACAAGGTTGACTCTAAGACCTACACAAGGAATCTAGACATGCCTACACAAGGCACAAGTTTATGCCCTACACAAGAGCAAAGGTCAACATGAAGCACCTGGGTTTTATGCCCTACATAAGAGCAAAGGATCCACATAAGGAACCTCGATTTTAGGCTACATAGGACAAGGATCTACATAAGGAACCTAGGTTTTAGGCCACACATGCTAATGATCCACACAAAGAACCTAGGTTTTAGACCACACAGGCCAAGGATTCACACAAGGACCCTAGTTTAGGCCACATAGGCCAAGGACTCACACAAGAACCCTAATTTAGGCCATACAAGCCAAGGACCTACACAAAGGACTTGAGTTTATGCCCTACACAAGAGTAAGGGTCAATACACAACACCTAAACATACTCTTCCGTGGGACGCCTCCTATGAGGGCTTGAAAGGATAAGATGTATATGTGACCTAATCCTACACAAGGAATGATCAACAGGGTCTATGGACTTTAATGACTTACTGTCACGCCCCAAACTCAGAAACCGAACTCACAGGAATCCCGATCACCGAATCTGATGTCGACAGCCTCCGTAGTACTCCATTCTTAGCTCCTAGCGTCCATACGCTAGGTTCCGATCCTGGGATCCTATAAGGAGGATTTTCCATTGTACATTTGTCTCATATGAAGCACAACCACAAGTAAACCCAAATCATAAAGGAAACATCATTATCACATATCCACTAATATAAACATTTGAATACAGTGCTGAAAGGGAAATACATATATCAAAAATCAAGCTCTAGAAGACGGCTACATGCTCCAAGCTCCATGCTGCTACAACCTAAAATCACCTGCACGCATCTGTCGTGCATAAGCTTATAAAAAGCTTAGAGGGTGGTGCAAGTATGTGCATAAGGTAAGTGCCAAGTATTTAATATAACGCCATAATCATACAATATCGAAAATACTGGTAAGATCATGAATCATACGATATCACAGTAAAGTGGAAATACTGACAAGTCCATGAGTCAAACAATATTAGAGTACGCAAAACAGATTAACTATGCAAATAAGGAGTTATAAAGATCCAAATATCTGATGCTGAGAATGCAATACAATATACAATTCCTGATGAGTTCACAAATACTACCAGCTGTATCTAGACCAAATAAATGCAGAAACATAATAACCCAAAATGTCATATGCTACTGATGTAATGCAATATGCGGTGCGAATGGAATGACCATACTAAAGTGTGAAGTCAGGATAATAGTATGTAGTATCACAGGCTATGGGGTCCATTACAAGGGACTTCTATCCAAACCAGTCCCATACCTAAATTTGCATAGTCAGACTCAATGTGGTAAACTCCTGATCTCAGGTTACTCCCGCGCCCCAACCGAAATCTTGGCCATTGCGAAGGTACACGTAATAAATAGTTGCACACCACTAGCCCAAGTGGATAGTGAATGAATGAATCTGTATGCAACTCCTACTCAATAAGTCCACATATCAGTACGGTTCCTCTATGGGATCATCACCGGGTCCTAGTACACTTTACATGCAAATCGCCGCCACTGACGTGTGACCATGCAAGTGGAAGAGACCTCACTATCTGTCCGGCCAATAGTCTGCCAATATCTACCCAGTACGTCAATAGTAAACCCATTCACGAGCTGGTCAAACTCAGCCTAGCTATGCCCCCTACCCTTGGGTGGGTAAGGCCACACCCCCTCCCAATCGACCACGACACAGCGGGAGATGCAGCCTCCTGGTATTCGGCACTCGGGTGCTCATGTATCCACTCGGTCTCAATGTTGGGACATCTCCTAGCCCGGAGGTTTAAGGATTTTCACCCAGGGCCATCTATGACAGCTCGATACTAATAACATATTTCCCGTGTCCCATCTGGCCATCCACGATATGCCTGTGGAGGCTACAACCCTGATGTCGCTAGGGCATACAGTAATCACTTCACACAATGCAATATGCATGAGTCATACAATCTAGTCATGCATCAATCCTGTGCATACCGTGCGCTCATGTGAGATAATCTCCGCCTATCAAGGTGTCTCATAATAACTTACCTAATGATTTATGTAATGGTCAACCACATCTCATAACAAACATGCAGATGATGCGTATGGCCATGTATCATGATGCTATGCTGTCGCATACTCAAAATCGGTATCAATAACTGGCATCGATAATCGATTTTGACAATGTGGACATTTAACCAGCATTGCCCTCAAGAAATGACCCACATAAAGCCTAACATATAGTGGACCCATGGCCTCACACAAGGACTTAATATACAACACCATGGGCCTTACTCAAGGGCCACATATACATAACAGGTGGGCCCTACTCATGGGCCTGAAATACATGACATGTGGGCCCTACACATGGGTCTCGAATACATCAAATGCGTCATGCATCATGGGCCTAATACATATCATAATAGCCTTGCCCATAGGCCACGAATACACCACAATGGGCCTTGCCCATGGGATATGAATACATCACAGTAGGCCTCAACTATGGGTTGCATATACATCATATAGGTCTTGACAATCAGAATCGACACTCGAAATAGGCCTCAATACTCGGCCTCGACAATCAGAGTCAGCCTATACAATCGACCTCGACAATCAGAATCGGCTTCGTTACTTGGCCTCGGCAATCGGAATCGATAATCGGCACCGATAATCATCATATAAATAAGGCGGGGTCCATAGGTGAACAGCTGATCAACCATAATATAAAGATCGACCCTCGGTCGTGGTTATATCAAATCCAATAGCACGAAACCATCAGTCTATGGTGAATGGGGCCCACCTATTTGGGTTAACCCACTAAGAGAATGATGAGAATGTACATAACAAGGCCCACGGGAAGGTCACAATGAGGACATCTAACCATCATTGCCCATCAATATGGCCATTTAACCAACATTACTACCAAGCAGTGGCCCACATAGAGCCAAACATAAAGTGGGCCCATGGCCTCACACAAAGGCCTAATATCCATCGTAATGGGCCTCATACAAGGGCTACATACACATCACTATGGGCCGCATCACATGGGCCAGAAATACATCTCAATGGGCCGCATCCATGGGCTGAAAATATATCATAATGGGCCTCAGCACATGAGCCATAAATTCATCACATCAAGCCTTGCCCCATGGGCCTCGAATACATCACAACGGGCCTCGCCCATGGGCCTCGAAGACATCACAATGGGCGACGACCCATGGGCTTCAAATACACAATAGGTGGGCCCTAGACATGGGCCTCAAATACGACGCAAGTGGGCCTTAAATATACATCACATTGGGCCTCATGGATGGGCTGCAAATACATCAAGGTGGGCCTCATGGATGGGCCACAAATACATTAAGGTGGGCCTTATAGATGGGCCATAAGATACATCAAAGTGAGCCTGACGGATGGGCCACAAAATACATCAGGGTAGGCCTCAAGTGGGAGCTTGGATTACATCTAAAATCATTTCAATAGTTGCAGGTGCAACATGTGCATCACCGTACACTATCATTCCATGGGGCACATGGCCCACTAATGATGATCAGCACTGTCCAAACATTATCCAGTTAAATCAGCACCATCCAAACATTGTCTATACAAAACAGCACTGTCCAAACATTGGACAGCACCGTCCAAACACGTCCAGCACCGTCCAACACAATCTGAACGGTGTGGATGAAACAAATACATCATGGTGGTGTCCATGCTGGCAAACACATGGACAACATATATATAAAACACATACATTAGAGAGGGTCCCACCCAATCACCGTCTAGATGGACAAATTGAATAAAACACATACCGCATCTGGTGGGCCCCACCTCCACACGTGCAACACGTGTGGGGTGGGTCCCACATGGACTGAAAGGATGAACGGTTTGAATGTAACACATGCATCACATGGGACACACAGAACCTATTGTTGTCATCACAGCAGTAGGTCCCATCGCCTGGACGGTTAGGATGAACACATACTTCAAGGTGGCCTCCTCACATGTGGTAGGTGAGTGCCACAGGTACATCACAACGGGCCCACATGAATAGACGGCTGGAGTGGATGTCACGTACATCACGGTGAAACCCCACCATCCCACCCATGGACGGTGTGGATAAAGACCACGTACATTAAGGTGGGCCCACCCTGCCAATGGATGGACAGTGTGGTATATCACATACCTCACGATGTTATACATCAGGTGGGTCCCATGTGGGGCCCATCAATGCATATATATATAATATTATATGTTATATTATATTAACACTGTCAGAAGCCTGATATATATATATATATATATATACATGTATATATGTATATTATATTATATTATATTATATTATAAACATCAACGTCTAGCCCTAGACGTTACTGATGGACGACATGGATTTCACATAAAACGTGGTGGCCCATAGAACTTTACTGACATCAATCCAGCTGCGGTAAGGCTGGTGGATGGACGGTCTGGATTAAACTCATAAATCATGTGGGCCCCCACGTTGTAGGTATGAAACACATACATCATGCGGTGGTCAGCATGGATGGAACACACCTCACGGTCAGCAACTGTATGATGCTCGTCCAGCAGATGAACGTGTAGATATAACACATGCTTCATGATCAAGGTGGGGTCCATGTAGGTGGGCGGTTAGATGATTTTCACCATCCAGCGAGTATGGATGAGACATATACATCATAGATGGGGTCCACCGTCAGATGGACGGTGTTGATAAAACCCATACATCATGATTGGCCCCACCCAGCACGTCCAGATGGACGACTGGACGGCATGGATTTACGGATCAAGTGGGCCACATCATCTAAAAAAAAAGAAAAAGAGAGACAGATATCGGTTATGGGAGAGGCCCCGCCACTATGGGCCCCTCTTTACATACAGAACATACATCAAGATGGGTCCCACCACAAGTTGGCCCTTGAAATAAAATCAAGTGCTTAAGAACACCCACCTTTGATCTCCCCTTCCTTCTTCCGCCAATGCATGATAGAGCTCCAAAGGTACGATTTCAACAATTGGGGATCAATTTTGGAGGATGGAATTGGGTGGTAGGGAGTGGGTCACACCTAGATTTGGGAGAGAGGAGCTTAGATGTTGGAGCTCTAATGGAGGATGGGAATTTGCTAAAGAATGAGAGAGAGTGATGTAAGAGAAGTGATGGGAGAGAGGGATGGTGAGGTGATGGGGAAAGTTGACTTTTTGGGGTTACTTTTGTACTTGGGAAAGGGGAGAGTAATGGGTTGAGTGATGGGTGTACTTTTGATAAGTGAGGTAATTGATGTGATCGATTCTCTTGGGGTTTGTAGCGCACGACATTTTCCTTGAAATGAACACGGCCCACATCTCCTGGCTTAGGTATCAGATTGGTGTGCGAGTCGCGGTGTTGGAACCGCAGCGACGGCGCGGTCGTACTGGTACAAGTCTCAGGTCGAGTCGACTCAGATATGCAGGACTCGGCTTAGGATCGCGTGTAAACATTGGTTACAGGTCGCGGGTTGTCAAAATTTGACCGGGAGGACCATATAAGTATATGGAACGGTACAGGCTAAGATACGGGTCTTACACTTACAGTTAAGTAGATGATCCCTGTTCTGCAAGTTGATGAAGATCTCCTCCTTTGATGATGAAGATTCTTCAGCTCCCTTGATCTGCAACACTGACGATGCTCCAATTTAAGGTGACGGATTGGGTTAAGGTTTATTGAAATCCACTTTAATAAATGTTAATCATTAAGAGATGGAGTGATTCCAAGGTTTTAAGCATTCAAGGGATGCTAGCTCAATGATTTGTCATTAAGATGGTAGCTGGATGATCCTTGAATGAGGAAGTTCATTCACCAATCCACTCTATTGAATGTCAATGATGAAGGTGGATTGAAGGATGAGCTCCCAGGAGAAAAAAGGGCTTAGTGTAAGTGGTATGCAATTACTCTCTTAAAGCTCTCTCACTTTTTCTCACTCTAGCAACCAAGAGCAAGCCTTCCTTATATAGACAAAAAGTTCCAACGGTAATAATGTTGTTAAAGACTGACTGAGTTCGATGTCATTGGACCTTATTAGATATCATCGAACGTATACTTTCGATGGCATCGAATGTAGGATCGATGATAGGAACTCAAATGAAGATAAACTTGGAACTTTTTTGACTGAGGATCGATGACATCGATCCTATCTCAATATCATCGATTTCTGAATTTTAATGACATCGAGACTCTATCGATTCCTCGATCATTTCCACATGATTTTCCTCATAAGCTTGCTAGAATATTTTTGACCAGATTCGATGTCATCGATACTCTCTTGATATCATTTGATTTGAATTTCGATGACATCGAATAATGTGTTGATTCCTCAAAATTTTACATGATTTTTCCTCCGAAGCTTACTAGACAAAACCTATCCCGATTTGATGTTATCAAGATCCTATCAATGACATTGAGATTTGAATATCGATGACATCGATTCCGTTTCGATTCCTCAAACAGTATCAAAATATTTTCCAAGACTTTGCTAGATAATGCTCTAAGTCTATCGATATTATCGATTGTCCTTTGATGTCATTAATAACTGCTGGTCGATATCATTGAATGTATGTTTAATTTATCGAACATTCTGTCCAAATTACTTTGTGGTTGCTGGACATAAAAGCCCTAATTCGATATCATCGAGAGCTTTTCGATGTCATCAAACATGACTGTTCAATGACATTAATACAGACTCGATATCATCGAACTTTGCTGAAAAAATTAGAAGATTTTCCTGTTTGAAACTTAAGTTTTCAGACTATTTCATCCTATGTTTTTCTAAGTCTTTTAGGGCTTTTGTTTACCCGGGTGTTTTGGGATTTGGGATGTGAGGCTTGATTTACCTGTGAAGGGCTCGGAACACACATCTAGTTGAGGCGATAGCTTGATCAATCTTCATATGAGGCTCACCTGACTCATCGACTCAACTTACACGCTAATTGACAAACCAAGGCACTTTCAAAGGGGAGAGAGAGAGAGAGAGAGAGAGAGAGAGAGAACAGTCGAGAGAGGAAAATGTGTTGAGGGGAGAGACTTTGCCACTATGAGCCCTCCCTTTAATCAATACAATGCATACATTAAATGGGTCTCACCACATGTGGGCCCTCAAATCATCAAAATCATTGGTGGAAATCCCTTTCCTACCAAAAATGAAGATTCACCCACCGATTACACTTCTTCTTGGTTCCTTGGGATGATAAGCTCATTAGCTTCTTCTTTGATGGAGGATGATGAAGATTGAAGGGTTAGGATGAGAGATTTGGGGTAGAGAGTGGGCTACAAACTTGGCTATCCTTGGTGCTTCTCCTTCTTGGACGGTTGCTTCCTTTGGTTGCTTGGAAATGGTAGAGAGAATGAGAGGGAAAGGGGATGTGATGGGATGAAAAAGGATGGGTTGTGTAAGAGAGGGATGGGTGTGTGTAAGAGAGAGTTGACTTTGGGGATGACTTGTGTAAGAGAGGGATGGGTGTGTGTAAGAGAGAGTTGACTTTGGGGATGGCTTGTGTAAGAGAGGGATGGGTGTGATGGGTGGAGTGATGGGTTGTACTTGACTTGCACTTGATTGATTGATGTGGTGAGTTGGGTAGAGATTCTTCTCTCGAGATTCGTAACATGCGGTGTTTTCTCCAAATATGCATGGGCTCACCACTCCTATCCTGGGTATCATATCAGTGTGCAAGACGTGGCATTAGAACCACGGCGACGGTACGGTCGTTAGGGTATAAGTTTCGAGTCAAATCGACTCATATCTACGGAATGCGACTTAGGGTCGCGCACAAATACCAACTACAGGTCGCGAGTTGTCGAAATTCGACGGGGAGGATTGCGGAAGTCTAAGGAATTATACGGTCTAGGATACGTGCCTTACAACTCTCCCCTCTTAATAAAAATTTCATCCACAAAATTTATACTATCACACAATTAGATATAACTTGTAAGGGAAGAGAAAATATAGCAACATATATAATCAGAGAAAACATACAAAATATATTCAATCAATGAAGACATGGGGATAGCGCTCTCAACTCTCAACATTGCTCTCCTAAGACGCCTCCTGGACATTATGGTGACCCCACTAGACCTTCACCAAGGGAATGACCTTGATTTGGAGAACCTGCTCCTTCTGAGTAAGGATACGAACTGGCTGCTCAATGTAAGAAGCATCCTCGCAAAACTTTTCTGCTGGCTCTGAACTGTACGCATCCTCTGCCTGATGATATCGATGACCTCTGATGTCTGCTGCACAAGCTCGGGACCTAGGAGACGCTGCTCTCGAACTTCAGTCCAACAACTCGGAGATCTACATGGTTTGCCATATAATGACTCGAAAGAAGCCATGCTAATGGTCGCCTGATAGCTATTGTGATATGCGAACTCAGCCAATCGTAGATGCAATTCCTAGCTACCTGAGAAGTCAATCACGCGGGGTCGAAGCATATCCTCAAGGATCTAGTTGACCCTCTTGATCTACCCATCGGTCTGTAAATGATACACAGTGCTGAGTTGCAAAATAAACCCCATCGCCTTCTGAAAGCTCCTCCAAAACTAAGACATGAACCTCGAGTCTTGGTTAGATACGATTGAAGCTAGAATTCCATGCAGCCTCACGATCTCATCAATAAACAATTTGGCAAGTCAGTCCAAAGGCCATGTTGCATGAATCACGAGAAAATGCACCGACTTAGTTAGTTAGTCCACGACAACCCAGATGGCATTATGACCGCACTAAGTCCTCGGCAAGCCCATAATAAAATTTGTGGATACATGCTCCCACTTCCACGTTGGGACACTAACAGCTGCAACAGACCAGGGGCTCTCTAATGATCGGACTTGACACGCTGGCAAGTGCCACACTTGGCCATAAAAATACCGCCTCCTCATGTCGTGGTACATCTTTGTCGAGCCAGGGTGGATAGAAAACCTCGATCGATGTGCCTTGGCCATAAGATCCTTGCATAAATCTAAAATATTTAAGACACATAATCGGCCTCTAAAGCGAAGTCCACTATCAGAACCAATCTGCTAATCTGACTGACTCTCAAATGCCGCCTCTACTCGATAACTCTGTAATGACTCATTTAACTATTAAGCCTTGATCACCCTTGTGACAAGAGAGGGTTGAATTAACAAGCTCAATAACTACACGATTGAAGATTGCAAACCAAACTCGAAGTCACACTCTGTTATATCCTTGAGCATCCTCCACTCCTTAACCATCATATGTGCCACCAGGCCCCGTGGTTGATGGCTAAGAGCATCTGCCACCACGTTTACCTTGCGAGGGTGGTACTAAAGATCAAAATTGTAGTCCTTTAGGAGCTCCATGCAAAGTCTCTGCCGCATATTTAAATCGGACTATGAGAAAAGATACTTTAAGTGCTTTGTGGTTAGAGAAACATGACCGAGGAGCTTCACCTCCTCCTACCAAAACTCACACTTCTCTAGCTTCACATAGAGCTAGTGGGCATGAAGGGTCTACAACACAATCTCCCGATGCTTCTCATGATCCTCGCGGGTCCTCGAATAGATCAGAATGTCGTCAATGAATACCACAACAAACTAAACGAGATAAGGACAGAAGACCTCATTCATCAACTGTATGAAGACCACGGGCGAATTGGTCAGTCCGAAGGTCATGACCTAAAACTCAAAGTGACCATAGCACGTCCTGAAAGCTGGCTTCGGGATGTCCTCCTCTCGGACCTGACCATAGGTCTATCTTTAAAAAGAATTGTGCACCCTGTTGCTGATCAAATAAATCATCTATCCTCAGAAGTAGATACTTGTTCTTGATCATGACCCGATTGAGCTTGCAATAATCCACGTGGAGCCTCAATGAGCCATCCTTCTTCTTCAAGAATAGTACCGGCTCTCCCCATGGTGAACTACATGGACGGATGAAGCCAAGCTCACGCAACTCATCCAATTACTACTGCAGCTCTCCCAACTCCATCGGTGCCACACGATACGGGGCCTTCGAGATAAGTGCGGTACCAAGCACAAGATCAATCTGAAACTTAATATGCCAGCATGGCAACAACCTTGGAATCACTTGGAATATGTCGGGGAAATCACAGACAATCGGCAACTGATCAATGCTCCTCTACGACACACGACATCAAACAAGATAACGGCTCTCCTCTGGGCTCGGCTACGAACTGGAACTAAGGCAAGCTGGGTATACAGAATGTGACTGTCCTAGCAGAGAAGTCTAATACGACATGGTACTCGGCAAGTCAATCCATACCCAGGATGATGTCGAACTCTGAGATCGGCAACATAAACAGGTCAGCGGGCAAGAAGATCTCTCCCACTAACATGGGGTAAGACGAACAGAATCGGCCTAGTGTTGTGGTCTTCCCCAAGGCGTCGACACTGTTAACCCCTCACTAGTGGACTCTAATGGTAATCCGGTGGAATGGCAGAAGTCCTCAGACATGAAAGAATGAGATGCATCAAAATCAAATAGAACTCGAGCTACGAATCCAAAGACAGGAAGAATACCCTCAACGACCCCTCATGATGACTGTGGGTCCTACCGAGCCACATAGAAGGTTGGAGAGGTGCCTATCCCCTATGAGGTTTCTACTGCTGCTACTGTTGAAGGCAAGGGCACTCCCACCTACGGTGTCTTATCCCACCACATCCATAACAAACACCAAGGAGCTGTCTCGGAGGTGGTACTGGAGGTGTTGCCAGTCCTCGGCGGGTCGCACACCTCTTCTTCTATCGACGCTACTGCTGATGGGAGCCACCGGAGGGGGCGTGCCTCTTTCGGTCTCTCCTTTGACCACGATCACTCTGAAAACCAGCCCACTCAACCTCATAAACCTAGGCCCTCTATACAAGCTCCTCGAAGGTCTGAAGCATATGACTAATAACATGGCTCCTGAGACCATAACGCACGCCGTTCTCAAAACGGCGGGCCTTTCGCCCCTCATAATCAACTAACTACATCGTGTATCTGGACAACGCGACAAAATGAGCCTCATACTGTGCCATGGTCATATCTCCCTATGCTAGAGTCTTGAACTCCAGTGCATGCTGCTAACGAATGTGGTCGGGGAACAACTTCCAGTCAAACCAATCCACAATGTTCTCCCAAGTCTAAATAAAATCAGGCCTGGTAGCACGGGCAAGGGAGACCCATCAAAGCTTGGCCTCACCCTCAAGCAAATACACTTCCAATGGGACCCGCTACTGGGTTGTACATCTCATAGTCTTAAACATCTTCTCCACCTGGGAGCGTCATCTCTCTGCCACTAACGGATCGGGCTCTCCCTAGAATCGAGGGGGATCGAGTCGAAGAAAATCTCGCTGTAAAGCGCTCGTGCCCTACAGATCTGCCTACTCTGGGGTCTCAGTAGGACGCCTGCACTGCCAATGGAGGGCAACTGTCACAGCTTGAAGTATCCGCTGTAACTGGTCGGCACTAACTGATACTGTAGGGGCTATGCTGGTACCAGACAGAGGCGCAGGATCTATAGGAGTCTCGGGCATAGGAACAAAGGCTTAAGTGGGGGAATGGGACTTACGAGTGATGGAGCAATAGCCGCTTGGGTTGCTCGGGTCGCTCGAGTGCCTCACCTAGGCAGCATGATCTACAAAAAAGAACAAAGGCGCCTATCACCCTTGAGAACCCTTGAAGGCTCAGGCATTAGGGAACTAAACTAGAAGGTTACGCACTCGGGACCTAATCATCCTATGTTCATAACAAATATGTGATGTTGTCCTGAGTTATTCCCAAGTTACAGTCTGATACCAACTTCTGTCATTCCCCAGACTGGAAAACCAGGCTTACAAAATTCCCGATCACCAAATCCGATATCGACAGCCTCCGTACTACCCCATTCTCAACGTCTAACACCCATATACCAGGTTTCAATCCTAGGATCTTACAAGGAGGATTTCCAACGTACATTTATCTCATAAGAAGCATAACCATAAGCATAACCCACAATGACAATAACAAGAAACATCACCACATCCACTATAATAAAAAACTTTAAGTACAATGCATAATGGAAATACAATATCGATAATTAAAACCTCCAGAAGACAGCTGCACGCTCCAAGATCAGTGTTGTTGTGGCAGCTTAGTGTCACCTACACGTAGCAATCATGCATAAGCTTATAGAAAGCTTAGAGGGTGGTGAAAGTGTATGCTAGGTAAGTGTCAAGTATGTAGTATCAAAGTAATATGGAAATGTGCTGGTAAACCCATGAATGCTATGTGGAAATGCTGGCAAGTCCATGAATGCTATCAGCCATCCCAAGGTGATGCGATGCAAGGCTTACATGACCAAATGCAAGATGCAACGCAAGCATACCAGTCCTCAGCTGGATCCATATATTAGTACATTTCCTCTTTAGACAAACACTATGGTCTAATACACTCCGCACCAGCTTGCCGCCCCATCTAAGCACACAACTAGGCGAGTGGGAGAGACCTCACTATCCGCCTGCCAATATCGGCCCAGCCGTCGATAATGGACTCATTCCTCAAGCTGGATCAGACTTAGCCTAATCATTACCCCCTCACTTGGGTAGGTAAGGCCACACCCCTTCCAACCAACCACAATAAAATGAGAGATGTGGCCTCCTAGTATTCAGAACTTGTGCGCTCATGTATCCACTTGGTCTCGACGTTGGAGCATCCTCCTAGTACCATAAGGGTTTAGGGACTTTCACCCTGGGACATTTATAACACCTCGATGCCAGTAACTAATATTTCCCATATCCAATCCAGCCATTCACGACATTCCTGTGGAGGCTATGGCCCTGATGTCGCTAGGGTATACAGTGATCATATCACACAAATACAAGGTGTATGAGTCACACTATCTAGTCATGCATTAACCCTACCTGTACTATGTGCTCATATGGGGCAACTCTATCTATCAAGGAATCTCAAAAATAATTCACCCAATGGCATATGCTACGATCAATCACTCCTCATATCAAGCATACATATGATGCGCATGGGCACGAATTATGAAGTTATACTAAGCATGATCTATGGTAATGATGTACTCTCATATATATATAGTGGCGGCCTAGATGCCATACTACATCAAGGATGGGCCTCATGGGGTGAATCATACAACAATGGGAGTCAAGATGATGACCCTAAGTATATTAAGTGGGCTTCCTCACCCACTCTATCGTATGGTAAGTTAGGCTTTCTTATGGGGCCCGATACAAACAAGGTGAGTCTACAAGTTATGGTGATTCCTAAAAGGGTGGTGGAGAGCACTAGCATGAATGGGGGCCCAATGGTTTGAGTTAGCCCACTAGGGTAAGATGGGTAACACTTATGTGGGCCCAATGATTTGGGATAGCCCAATAAGGTACGATGGTCATGGGCTTAACAACGGGCCCTAGGGATATGTACAATGGGGACATTTAACCATTGTTTATAATGTGAACATTTAACCACCATTGCTCCCAAGGTGTGGCCCATTTGGAAACTAGAATCTAACTACAATGGGGCTTGTGACCCTTATACTAGCTAGAAAATGGATGGGCTACATAAATATTATCACATACATCATGGTGGAATCATACATCACAATTGGGCCTCACTCAAGGGCCTCATATACATCACGATGGGCCTCACACAAGGGCCTCATATACATCATATTGGGCCTCACCACATGGGCCTCATATACATTACAATGGGCCTCATCATAAAGGCCTTATATACATCACAATGGGCCTCATCATAAGGGCCTCATATACATCATATTGTGCCTCACACAAGGGCCTCACATATATCATAATGGGCCTCACCACATGGGCCTCACATACATCATGGTGGGTCCCTTGGGTCAGCTCCTATGGCCCAGCAAAATAGATGGACAACGTGCATATAGAACACATACAACATGGTGGGCCTATACAATGTAGATGGGCCCCACCAAATGGATAGTGTGGATGGAATACATGCAGCAGGGTGGGCCCTGCACATAAAGCAGGTGGACCCTGCATGTCCAGCAAACAGACGGACAACATAGAATGAAACACATACATCATATGGGCCCAGCATCCATGGTCAGACGGTGTGGATAGAATACATACACCAAGGTGGATCCCACCGTCCAGAGATTATGGATGGTGAGGATATAAAGATATACATCAGGTGGGTCCACACGTGTGGCCCACCAGTCCAGCAAAATGGACGGACGGTGTGAATACAACACTTAACATCATGTGGGTCCCACTGTCCAGGGACTAGACAATGGACAGTGTGGATATTCACATATATCATGTGGCTCCACCGTCCCTTGCTAGACAGTGGACAACATGGTTGAAACGCATACATCTCGGTGGGCTGTCTGCCATGAACAGCGTGGATAAAATACATCAGGGTGGGCCGCTGCCCTAGATGGTGTGGATCACATACATCACGGTGGATCCCACCATCCCAAACAGCTGGACGGTGTGGATGATACACATACATCACTGTGGGGTCCATGTCCACATGGTTGGACGGAGTAGAATAAAATACATATATCATAGCAGGTCCCATGATCTGGACGGTCTGGATGACCCATCGTCCATGCTGGATGGTGAGAATATAATAAATATAGCAAGGTGGGTCCACTCGTGTAGATAAAATAGGTACATCAGGTGGGTCCACGTGGTGGCCCACTAGCACAGGATACAAGCTGATATTTGTATCTTCCCTCACATCCAAGCCCGCCCATACGGACAACCAAGTGGCTGGACGAACAACATGGATAAAACACTCACATCACGTGGGTCCCATGTCCAGCCATTGGATGGTGTGGACATCACACACTCATCAGGTGGGCCATCATGTAAAGAAAGGAGAGAGATAGAGAGAGAGAGAGAGAGTGGCTAAGAGAGGAAAACGTGTGGAGGGTAAGGACTCCGCCACTATGAGCATACATCAAATGGGTCCCACCACATGTGGGCCCTCAAATCATCAAAATTAATGGTGAAACTTCCTTTCCTACCAACAATGAAGATTGACCCACCGATTACACTTCTTCTTAGTTCCTTAGGATGCTAAGCTCCTTGGCTTCTTCTTTGATGGAGAATGATGAAGATTGAAGGGTTAGGATGAGGGATTTGGGGTAGGGAGTGAGCCACAAACTTGGCTATCCTTGGAGCTTCTCTTGCTTGGAAGGTTTCTCTCTTTGGTTGCTTTGAAATGGTAGAGAGAATGAGAGGGAAAGGGAATGTGATGGGATGAAAAGGGATGGGTCGTGTAAGAGAGGGATGGATGTGTGTAAGAGAGTATTGACTTTGGAGATGGCTTGTGTAAGAGAGGGATGGGTGTGATGGGTGGAGTAATGGGTTGTACTTGACTTGCACTTAATTGATTGATGTGCTAAGTTGGGTAGAGATTCTTCTCTTGGGATTCACAACGGGCAGTGTGTCCTCGAAATATACATGGTCCTACTACTCCTAGCCTGGGTATCGCATCGGTGTGCAAGATACTGCGTTGTAACTGCGACGATGGCGCGGATGCTAGGGTATAATTTTTGAGTCGAGTCAACTCAGATCTATGGGATGATACTTAGGGTCGCGCGCAAATGCCGACTACAAGTCGCATGTTGTCAAAATTTGACAGGGATGATCGTGAAAGTCTAAGGAATGGTACGGTCTATGATATGGGCCTTACATGAGCCCATTGTGATGTATATGAGGCCCTTGTGATGAGACCCATTGTGATGTATATGAGGACCATTGTGATGTATATAAGGCCCATGTGATGAGCCCATTATGATGTATATGAGGCCCTTGTGATGAGGCTTATTGTGATGTGTGAGACCCTGGTGTGATGCCCTATTGTGATGTGTGAGTCCACCATGATGCATGTGTTGTATGTTCCCTTGGCCATTGTATTTTTGGGCTATGGGCTATCCCAAGTAGCCCACCTTGATGTATGTGGACCATAGGTCGTTTCTTGAGGCCCACCATGATGTATGAGATGTTATGTGTGCTTCCCATTTCATTTCCTAAGTAGTATACGGACCATGAGCCCCGTTGTAAGTTAGATTTTATGCAGGTCGCAATCTAGGTGACAATGGTGGCTAAATGTTCACATTGTGAACCTCTCTAGGGCCCATTGTTAGGCTCATTCTCATCTATTTAGCTCCCATAAGTATTACCCATCTTACCCTAGTGGGCTCACCCAAACTGTTGGGCCCCCATTATTGTTGATGCTTCCATCATGCCTTGTAGATTGTCCAAGTTATCATATTGGGCCACTTAAGAAGCCTAGTTTACTACGTGATAGAGTGGGTGAGGAAGCCCACTCCTCGTTCTTAGGCCCATTCTTGATATGAGTAGGCCATCTAAGCCCATCCTTGATATGAGGAGAGTACATCATCACTATAGATTAAAGGATCCGTGATATCAGATTTGGTATATCCATTACTAAGGACCGATCTTAATATTTTGGTCTAGATCCACCATCCTTCTGTGGACCCTGTCATGTATTTGGGATGATTAATGTGCTAATTTACTTAAGATAGTAGGACACTGAGTATGTGCTAGCATCGCATCATGATACATGCCGATACGCATCATTTGTATGCTTGTTATGAGGAGTGATTGATGAAAGCATAAGCCATTGGGCTGATTATTTATGGGACTCCTTGATAGATGGAGTTGCCCCACATGAGTGCACTTGGGACGCGCAGGATTGATGCATGACTGGAGAGTATGACTCATGCATCTTGCATTATGTGATATGATCATTGTATGTCCTAGCGACATAAGGGTTGTGGCTTCCATAGGCTTAATGTAGATGACAGAATTGGATACCGAAAATACTTGTTTCTACCACTAGGGCGCGACGGATGTCCCTAGGTGAAAGTCCCAAAACCCTTATCGTACCAAGAGGATACTCCGATGTCGAGACCAAGTGGATACATGAGCACCCGAGTGTCGAATACCAGTAGGCTACGTCTCCCACTATGTCGTGGTCGGTTGAAAGGGGGTGTGGCCTTATCCGCCGGAGGCGTAAGGGGCAAAGTTAGGCTGAGTTTGACCAGCTTAGAAATTGGTCCACTATTAACTAGCTAGGTAGATATTGGCTGATTACTGGTCAGGCAGATAGTGAGGTCTCTTACGCTCACATTGGTTGCATGCCTGGGGGAGGGGCAGTTGTTGTAGAGTGTACTAAACCCCAGTGATATTCTAGAGATGAGCCATACTGATATATGACCCTAGATGAGGACCAGTATGCTTACATTACATCTTACATATGACATTTGGCCATGTAGGCCTTACATCGCATAGCCTTGGTACAGTTGATGGTACTTATGGACTGTACTGATATGTGGATCCAGCTGAGGACTGGTATACTTGTGGTACATCCTGCATATGACGTTGGGCTATGTCGACCTTGCATCGCATAGCCTTGGTATGGTTGATAGCATTCATGAACTTACTAACATTTTTCTGCATTAGTTTAATATTGCGTACTTGATGCATATATTACGCACACACGTACACAACCCTCTAAGCTTTCTATAAGCTTATGCATGACCATTTCATGTAAGTGACACTAGGACGCAGTAGCTCTGAGGCAAGAGCATGCAGCTGAGCTTCTGGTGTATTCGTTATCTATATCGTATTTCCCTTCATGCCTTATACCCAAAAGTTTTTTATATTATAATGGATATGTGGTAATGTTCTTGTTGTTGTGGCTTGGTTATGCTTATGGTTATGCTTCTTATATAAGAAAATTTTATGTTGAAAATCCTCCTTGTAGGATCCTTGGATCGGAATCGGGTATATGGGTGTCAAGAGCCGAGAATGGAGTACTACGGAAGCTGTCAGCGCCGAATTCAGCGATCGACAATTTTATAAGCTCGGATTCTGAGTTTGGGGCATGAATGGAGTTAGTATCAGAGCATAACTTGGGAATTACTAATAATAACATCACATATCTACTATGAGCTTAGAATGATTAGGTCCCTGAGTTCTTAACCTTCTGATTTAGATCCCTAATGCGTGTGCATTCAAGAGCCCTCGAACTAATAATCCCCTTGCTCCTTTCTGTAGAACATGCCGCCCAGGAGAGCGACTCCCACTCCACCACCTGAGATTCCCATTCTCCCACTTGAGGTTCCTGTTCCCCCACCGAAGACTCCTGCTTCCCCGCCTGAGGATCCCACTCCTCTACCCGTACCCATGAGTGCGGCCCAGTTAAAGCAGATGTTGTAGGCAGTGACTGCTGCCCTCTAGGGGCAGAGTAGGAGCTCGTGAGCACCATATTATGAGACTTTCTCTGGCTCGATCCCCCATGATTCCAGGGAGAGCCCGATCCGACTATAACAGAGAGATAGCGCTCCCAGGTGTAAAAGATTTTTGAGACCATGCGATGTGAGACTCAGTAGCGGATCCCGTTGGCAGTATATCTACTTGAGGACGAGGCCAAGCATTGGTGGGCCTCACTCTCCAGAGTTGCCGGACCTAATTTTGTATGGACATGGGACGATTTCATGGATCGGTTTGACCGGAAGTTTTTCCCAGACCACATCCGACAACAGCGTGCACTCGAGTTTGAGACTCTGGTAAAGGGGGATATGACTGTATCTCAGTAAGAGGCCCACTTTGTCACGCTATCCAGATACGCAACATACCTAGTTTATGATGAGGAGCGGAAGGCCCATCGTTTTAAGAACGGCTTACGTTATGGTCTCCAGGGCCGTGTTGTTGGCCATATGCTTCAAACCTTTGAGGAGGTAGTACAGAGGGCCCAGGTTTATGAGGCTAAGTGGGACTGTTCGCAGAGGGATCGTAGTTAGAGGAGAGACGAAAGAGGAGGGCCCCCTCCCATGACTCCCAGCAGTAGCAGCCCCAATCACAATAGAGACGTACCGCCGGCCCAGTCGCCAGAGCACCAGCAACACCTTAGCACCACCTCGGAGACCGTTTCTGAGTACTTGTTATGGATGCAATGAGACGGGACACCGTAGGTGGGAGTGTCCCCACCCTTAGCAGCGGTGGCGGCAGCTAAGAGTGCCACAGTAACCTCCACTGCAGTAGTAGCGATAGCAGAGACCCCCATAGCAATAACAGCAGTAGTAACAGCGGCCATAGAGGGGACTTGCACCTCCCTAGCCGGCTCAGGCTAGATTCTACAAGGCCTAGCAGGACCCACAGTCGTCAAGAGGGGTCGTTGAGGGTATTCTTCCTGACTCTGCATGCATAGCTCGCGTTTTTTTTTAAATTCTGGTACATCGCACTCTTTTGTGTCTGAGGACTTCTACTGACCGACTAGATTACCGATAGAGTCTACTCATGAGGGATTGACAATGTCAACACCCTTGGGGAAGATAGCAATACTAGGCCGATTTATTTGTGTTGCCGATGTCAGAGTTTGACATCATCCTGGGCATGGATTGACTCACCGAGTACGATGTTATATTAGCCTGCTCTGCGAGGATAGTTACATTTTGTATACCTGGCTTGCCTCAGTTCCAGTTCGTTACCGAGCCCAGAGGAGAGTAGCTTTCTTGTCTGATGTCGTATGCCATAGAGGAGTCTATTGCCATGAGCATAGATCAGTTGCCAGTTGTCTGAGGTTTTCCCTGTGTATTCCAGGAGATGGGTTGCCACCACGCCGACATATCAAGTTTTAGATTGATCTTGTGCCCGTTACCACACTTATCTCAAAGGCCCCGTATCAATGACACCGATGGAGTTGTGGGAGCTGCAGCAACAATTCGATGAGTTACATGATCTAGGCTTCATCCGTTGGAGTAGTTCGTTGTGGGGAGTGCCAGTACTATTCGTTAGGAAGAATGATGGCTCGTTAAGGCTCTAAATGGATTACCTCAAGCTCAACCAGGTCACGATCAAGAACAAGTATCCACTTCTGAGGATAAATGATTTATTTGATCAGTTACAGGTTGCACAGTTCTTTTCGAAGATAGACTTGCGGTCTGATTATCATTAGATTCGGGTCCGAGAGGAGGACATCCCGAAGACAACTATGGTCACTTTGAGTTTCAGGTCATGTCCTTCGGACTGATCAATGCACCCGCCGTCTTCATGCAGTTGATGAATGAGGTCTTCCATCTATATTTCGATCAGTTTGTTATGTTATTCATCGACAACATTCTGATCTATTCGAGGACACAAGAGAATCATGAGCAGCATTTAGAGATTACTTTGTAGACCCTTGGTACTCACCAGCTGTATGCGAAGTGGAGAAGTGTGAGTTTTGGCAGGAGGAGGTGAAGTTCCTCTGTCACATGGTGACGAGGGAGAGTGATGCGGTGTACCCCTCGAAGATTGATGTAGTTCGTCAGTGGGGCCAGCCCATGAACTCATTCAAGATCCGCAGTTTTCTTGGTTTGGCAGGCTATTATCAACACTTTATTGAGGGATTCTCTCGTATCGCAACACCGTTGACCAAGTTGACCTGGAAGGTCACAGAGTTTGTATTGAGTGATGCATGTGAGCAAGCATTTGAGGAGCTGAAGGACCACCTCACATCCGCTCCTTTCCTCACTCTTCCCTCTGTGAGTGAAGGATTTATGGTATTTACTGATGCTTCACGTGTTGGCTTGGGTGATATCCTGATGTATCACGGGAAGCCAGTGACTTATGCGTCTCGCCAGCTAAAGGTCCATGAACTAAACTACCCCACGCATGATTTAGAGTTGGCAGTAGTCATCTTCGCACTAAAGGTGTGGAGGCACTATCCCTACGTGGTCAGGTTTGAGCTCTTCTCCCACCACAAGAGCTTAAAGTATCTCTTCTCACGGTCCAAGTTAAATATGTGGCAAAGACGTTAGATAGAGCTCCAGAAGGACTAT
The DNA here is from genome assembly GCF_029962835.1 of Magnolia sinica. NCBI lineage: Eukaryota > Viridiplantae > Streptophyta > Magnoliopsida > Magnoliales > Magnoliaceae > Magnolia > Magnolia sinica. The sequence goes on along the minus strand of NC_080573.1, from coordinate 48,242,511 downwards.
AATTTTGATCTTTAGTACTACCCGGGCAAGGTGAACGTGGTGGTGAATGCTCTTATGAAAAGGCCTAGCTATATGTCCTAGAGGGGGGGGTGAATAGGACAATGTCAAATAAAACTTATAACAGCGGAATTAAAAAGAATATGATAGCCAAAATAAATCACAATGCAAGAAAGTAAAATAATCTCAAAATTCAGATCTTGAGAGGTTGATACAAATATTGTTCTAAGGACAACCTTACACCAAAAACCAGAGATTATGGTAGGACAACCTTATTTCTAGAAAGATCTTTGTATCAAATCTCAAACCAAAGAGGAATACAGAAATAAATACAAACTAAATTGAAATAAATTGTAATCACAAATGTATTGTTCTAGGGACAGCAATACACCATAAAAATGGCAAGGCAACCTTGCTGGAACAACTTTTAAAGGAAATTGAATATCAAGCTGATAAAGGAATAGCAGAAAATAAATTCTAAACTATTACAAAATTCTCACAATGCTTGAATTAAATGATTACAACATTCACCACCATACATACATCCCACAAAAGAATAATTAAATATCAGAAGTATAAATCATTCAACCACAACACAAGGGATTATAGTGGTTCGCCTGTGTGTTCACCAACTGTTAAACAACAGCCACACAGAATGCTACTCCACTCCTAATATCCTCACACAGGGGATATTAGCGTTCACTAACAAAATAGGTTTTCCCAGGTTCACCCAAAACCTTTACAATTGTGTTTTTGTCCGTGGGCTTACACAATTAAAAAACCCCACTTCTGAGTTTTCCTGGCTCTCCTCAGATAACCAATACAACAAGATTTTTCTGGCAAATTTTGAAAGAAACCAAAACAGAAAGGAATTTACAATTAAATGTAAAATACCTGATTATCTCCTTCGTTGTAGTAGCCCGGTAGAACCAAATCAGAGTAGATGATTGAATGTCCAAGTTCAATGTCCAGTACTCAATTACAATGGTTCTAATTCTAATAGATTTTAAATTAAACCACATAGGGCTTGCCTTAATTGATTTTGATTCCAAAGAAAGGGAATAACAATTCATCTTATCAAATTAGATTGGAATAGCAGAACTAAAATCAATTAAATAAAGTAAAGGAAAGAGAATATTAAATAAGCACACTTAGTTTAGATGGAGCACAGAATTATCTCTCAGAAGTTCGACGAAGATTGGCTTGAATGGATTAATTAATTTGATGATTTCTTCTGAGATTCGTGCACTATTTATAGGTGAGCAGATCGCGTCTTCGACTGGTCTAGGGAGCTCTTTGACTAGTCGAAGCAATAATAGATATTTAAAAAATCAGGCGCGATAAGCTTTGACCGTTCTACGACTGGTCATAGGTCACCTTCGACTGGTCGAAGGTCTCCTTCGACTGATCGAAGAACCTGAAAAACATCGCTGGATTTTGAGTCGAAGATTTTCGACTGGTCGAAGATGCAGTCGACACTGTTCCTTCGACTGGTCGAACAGATTCCTGAACTAGTCGAAGCCTAACAGAAATTATCCGATTTTTGTAACAAACTCACGACTGATCGAGGAATTTCTTAGACTGGTCGAAGCAACTCTAGGACTACTCGAAGAAGGCCTAGGACTAGTCGAAGATCAGACCAAACTTATGTAAAATAACATTCGACTTATGTATCCAAACTGACCTACTTCTAAGGTCAACCTAAGGTCAATCAAACCTCAACCATGAAGTAAGGACATTGAAACATTAGGAACTAGTGACCTTAAAGTCTGAGCCTTGAAGTCTTGATGTAGTTGAAATCTTGATGTAGCTCAATCTTGAAAGTATCTTGAGTTCTTTACAAACTGCCTTGTATTCTTCTTGAAGTCTTGCAGCTTGAGTCTTGACTTGTGAGCAGTTCTTGCATTCAAGATTGATCCTTGTACTTGTGAGCTTTACTTGTTGTGAGCTTACCTTGTTTAAGAATGTTGATCCTTGAGAGAGCTTCACTTATGTAAGTTATATATAACAGTGATTTGGCACCACAAATTTGACAACCGACAGGGATATAAACTATAGCACTTACATCTTAGCCGTCAGCCACGAGGCTTGGTGGCACATATGATGATTCAGGAGTGGAGGATGCTTGAGTATGTGGCAACATATGACTTCGAGATCGGTCTACATCTTTTATCGTACGGTTATCGAGCCTGTCAATTCAACCCTCTCTTATCACAAGGGTGATCGAGGCTCAGCAGACGGACAACTCATTTCAGAGTTATCGAGCAGAGGCGGCATCTAAGAGTGGGTCAGATTGGCAGGTTAGTTCTGATGGTGGACTTCGCTTTAGATGTTAATTATTTGTCCCGAATGTTCCAAAGTTGTGTAGGGATCTTATTACCAAGGCACATCGATCGAGGTTTTCTATCCGCCCTGGCTCAACGAAGATGTACCACTATATAAGGCGATAGTATTTTTAGGCAGGAACGAAGCGCCAGATTGCTAGTTTCGTAGCTGAGTGTGACATGTGCAAGAGTGTTAAGGCCGATCATCAGAGACCCCCAGGTCCGTTGCAACCATTGAGGGTCCTGATGTGGAAGTGGGAGCACGTATCCACATATTTCATTATGGGCTTGCCGATGACTCAGTGCGGTTATGACACCATCTGGGTTGTCATGGATCATCTGATGAAGTCGGTGCATTTTCTTACAATTCATGTGACCTGGCCTTTGAACTGGCATGCCAAATTGTTTATTAATGAGATTGTGAAACTACACGGTGTTCCAGTCTCGATCATTTCTAACTGAGACCCGAGGTTCACATCTCAGTTTTGGAGGAGCTTCCAAAAGGCGATGGGATCTGCCTTGCAATTTAGCACCGCGTATCATCCGCAGATCGATGGGCAGACCAAGAGGGTTAGCCAAATTCTTAAGGATATGCTTCAGCCCTGCATGATTAACTTCTTGGGTAACTGAGATGAGCATTTGCGTCAGGCCGAGTTCGCATACAATAACAACTATCTGACAACTATTGGTATGGCTCCTTTTGAGGCCTTGTATGATAGACCTTGTTGATCTCCCAGTTGTTGGGCCAAGGTTGAAGAGCACGTCTCCTAGGTCTCGAGCTCATGTAGCAAACATCGAAGGTTACAGAGGATGCACATAGCTTAGAGCCGGTAAAAGAGTTTTACTGATCGTCGGCGTCGTCCCTTGGAGTTTACAATTGGGGACCGTGTATATCTCAAGGTCTCACTCATGAACGGTGTGGTTCGATTTGGAGAGAAGGGCAAGCTCGCTCCGAGATTTATTAGACCTTTTGAGATCACCAGGCATGTTGGTGCCGTGGCCTATAGGCTCGCCTTACCACCTCAATTATCTGGTATCCACAACGTTTTTCATGACTCTATGATACGGAAGTGTGGGTCAGACACCATCCCTATGATTAATTGGCAGCCCCTTGAGGTCCATGAGGATGCTTCCTACATTGAGCAGCCAGTTTGCATCCTTGATCGGAAGGAGCAGGTCCTCCAGACCAAAGTCATTCCTTTGGTGAAAGTGCAGTGGGGTCACCATAGTATTGAGGAGGCATCTTGGGAGTGTGAGGCTGAGATTTGAGAGCGCTATCCCCATCTTTTTGTTGACTAATTGTGCCTTGTATTGTGTTTTGATATATTTATATATGTAATGCCATATTTTCTCTTCCTTCTTGTTTTGTTCCATATGGTAGTGTAAATTTCGAAGATAAAATTTTTATTAGGATGGGAGAGCTGTAAGGCTTGTATCCTAGTACCATTCCATTCCTTAGGATCCCACGATCCACCTCGTCGAATTCCGGTGACCCGCGACCTGTAGATAGCATTTGTGAGCGACCTCAAGTTATATTCTGTAAACCTGAGTTGGCTCAACCCGAGACTTATGCCATTGCGATTGCACCATCGTCGCGATTCCAACACCGCGTCTCGTGTGCCAATGTGAAGCTTAGATTCAGAGATAAGACCTACGTATCATCCTGACTATTGACCACACGTTGCGGGGCCGTGGAATTCCAGATAAAATGCATCCTTAGAATTCATCATTAGAATGATGTCATCCTAGGGTACTAACCTAGGAGTGACATCACCCTACCCTATTGCAAGCATACTAGTAATGATGTCAAGCATGCCTACCCACCTTCCCATGTGTAATCATTCTCTTACAAGCAATCATTCTTCTCTCTTATCTTTGTCCCTCCCTCTCTTCTTTCTCATTTCCCTTGCTAGTTAGAGCTCTAATGTCCAAGAGAACCTCCATTTCCAGCCACCTTCAAGCCTTAGCCCTCCCAAATCCAGCCCTTAGGAACCCATCACCACCATTAAAACACCTCCCTTGAAGCTAAAGGACCCAAGGGTGGAAGTAGGAGAAGAAGATTTGAGGTGGGTGCTTTTCTAAGATTTGATTTTTTGTTATCTTGCTTAGATCTCTAGGTTTCTTGCTTAGGGCATGTAGGTCCCACCAATCAATGGTGGGGATCCTATTTTGACCAACCCCTAGGTGTGGCCAATGGCCCACCTTAGTTGCATGCACAAGCCATGATGGGGCCATTCTCTATGGGCCCCATCATGATGTATTGTTTGATCTAGATCATGAAGGGGTCATTTAGACCTTTGGTTTCATGGTGGGGATGGCATCCCCACCTCAGATTTTCTAATGTAGGGCCCATGCATGCATGGGACCCATGTGATGGTCATGATATATGGTTTGGATCTTTTGAGGGGCTAATAGTGGGGGAGCCCCTCCCTTTGGCCGATCTTCTCCCTCTCTCCCTCTTTGTTTCCCTTCTTTTAATGGTGATGTGTGGCTCACCTGACGATGCATGTAATACTCAGACCGTCCATCCTGTGGGACGCCCATTGTCCAGTAAAATCAGGCCCATCTACTGCCCGTTTCTGGGCTTGTGTGGCCGGTCGGTCACACAAGCTTAGATGAAAAGAAAAACACAAATATTAGCTTGATTCCAAGCTCAGTGGGCCACTACGTGGACCCACCATGATGTATCTGATCCACGCTGTCTATCCAGTGGGTAGGCCCTGCTGCCTGTCCGTTTGGACAGGCTTGGGCAGAAGGAAACATAAATATCAGCTTGGTCTAGCTGGTGGGCCACCCACGTGGGCCCCACCCTGATGTATATGTTATATATTCCCACCGTCCAGCTGGGACGGTGGGGCCCACCTTGGTATGATGTATGTGGTGTCCACACTGTCTAGCAAAGGATGGTGGGACCCACTTAGTGTATGCATTTTGTAGGATGGGACGCATGTGATGTATGAGTTTCATCCCCACACCGTCTAGCTAGGGATGGTGGGACCCACCCTGCACATGCTACACATCCAATTGGGACGGTGGGGCCTACCATGATGTATGTTTTGCACCATCCAGCACCGTCTAGTACATGGACGGTGGGGTCCACCATGATGTATACGTCCTATATCTCTGCTATCCATCTGGTGGGGTCCACCATGATGTATACATCCTATATCTCTGCTATCCATCTGGTGGGGCCCATTTGACAGGTGTAGGCCCACTATGTAATAGGTATTTCATCCATACCGCCCATTTGCTAGATGCCCCCGGAGGGCTAGCAGCCAGCACGGGCTGGCAGTCCAGCCCAGTAGGACCCACCTGCTATATATTCTATATACATGTTGCCCCTTTATGTTGCAGAGGCCCACCTTCCAACTATATGTATGAAGATTAGACGGTCTAAATTTCTAAACATCCAGCAAGCCCAATTGGGCTGGATGTCCAGCCATTGGAGCCCACCATGATGCATGTGTTATATGTAATACCTGATCCAGCCTATAAGTATGACCGATTGGTTAGTAGATGAGACTCACCTTCCGAAATAAAACTCGGTAATGCCTACATGTACAATTCAAATACTTAAAAGAACCCCTTATAGTACACCCCTCATAATGCGACTGTATATAACCAAAACCAATACCATGATGACCACCCTGACCATTCCGTACTATTTTCTATGCCTATGTGCATGATGATTGACGCCATTGGCTAGACCTGGACCTGCCGTGCATAGTACACACTTGATTGACCAGAACCCCAAGACTTTGAAATCGATTTCATATTGACCACCCCATTGTCGTGATCGTGTAGGTACCACCCGTGCGTCTGTACGACACTCCGTTAGTGAGATACGCCGTGAAGTATCGTTAGTGTATCATGTGCGCATGACACCATATACACAATTCCACACATGTGCACAACACATGTCATGCACATATACATATGCCACACATGGGTGAGAGAATCTCTAACCATGTGTGTGATGTCACCCTCCCATGCTATACCTCTCTCATGTGCCCCCTAAAGTCAACTTCTCTCCACATCATACCCTATGCATAACATCATCACACCATGCCATCCCATGCCCCTTTAATCCACCATTAATTCCTAATAATGTATAAATTCCCATAATCCTAGCCTAAGCTAACATTAATCACATTAGCCTAACTTAACCAAAATTTTATCCATTTCTCTACAAAGACCCTCTCCATCCCTTAGCATTTTCACCAATTTCCTACCATAAGCGAGAGAGAGAGAAACAGAAGAGAGAGGAGTGATCTTGGTTAGCCATCAATCTCATCCCTTCCATCTATTTCAACCATTCATCCCATTTATTCCATCCCTTTCATCCATCTCAACCATCCATCTAGTTCATCAAGGTGAGTGCATCCCCTCTCACTTGTCTTTGGAATGTTTTATTTACTTTAGAGTGTGATGTTGAAGTGATGATGATAATTTAGGACCCATTGATGGTAGGGTCCATTTTGATATATGGTTACACACATATAGATGATGGGACAAAACAAATATTAGCTTGATCTAAAGCTTGTGTGGGACCCACTAGTTGTGGGCCCACCGTGATGTATACTAACCATCATACATGTGTATATGGTCATACGGATGTGGATGAAGAGAACATAAATATCAGCTTGGTCAGCAAGACATGGCCCCACTATGAGTCATTGTGATGTTTATACATAATCTAACCATATAGATTATGGACCCCTCTAACCATACTTTTACTCTCTCACACTCTCACACACATGCATAATATATATATATAGGGAAAAGGTACTATGCGCTCGACCTCACGATAAGCTCCCGTAAGGTCGAGCTGTGTGGGCCCCACCGTGATGCGTGTCGACCATCAACACCGTGCATTTGATGGGTCCCCTCTAAATTATGGGATATCCCAAAAATTACCTGTATACGGAACTCAGGTGGGCCATACCATCTAAAATCATGTGAAGACATGCTAAAAACATATAAAAGCACTTAGTGGGGCCCACCTGAGTTTTGAATGCTGCTGAAACTTGGTTTGAACCCTCATACAAGTGTGACACACATAATGGATGGGCTGGATTTGCAAACCACATCTCGGTGGGCCCAAAAAATGATTATGAATGTTTTAATGGTGTATGGCCCCTCCCCACTTCTGTATGTGGTGTGGCCCACAAAAGTCACGGATTGACTTGATTTTTGAGACCTAGGCCCATGATGGAATGGTGCATCTGACTGATGGGGTAGATGTTCAAAACGCATCATGGTGGGGCCCACGCAGCTCAACCTCATGAGATGGTCTTGTCAGCTCAAGCGCATAGTACCTTTTCCCATATATATATATATACAGATGCTGCTGCTACCAGAGTCCAGAGGACGCTACAGTAAAGCAGCGTCCCTGCTGCATGACATAAGGGGAGGGGTTGTGGGACCATAACAGGCCCCACCATAATGTATGTATCTGATCCACACCGTCCATCTAATTTCCCAAATCAGTTTAGGCATTGAACCAAAAAATGAAGCCAATTCAAATCTCTGGTAGGCCACACCATCAAAAAATTATTTTAATAGTAATATTTACTATCAAAACTATTAGGGCCCGCTGTGATGTTTCTATACACCAAAATATATTGAATATCGGGCTCATTATATCTGTCACGAGCCTGGGACCTTATAGACGGAGTTGATTGTCCTGATGTGGGCCTCACCTATGAAAAACTATTGAAAAAAAAAATAAAAAAATAGCTGACACTGTTGCTACCAGCGTCTAGAGGACGCTGTAGCAAGCAGCATCCTGCTGCTTGGAATGAGGCAAGGATGGTGGGTCCACCACAGGCCCCACCATGATTTATGTTGAACATCAACACCGTCCATTTGATGGGTCCCCTTTAAAAACTGGGTTACCCCAAAAATCAGCCGTACACCGAACTCAGGTGACCCACACCATCCAAAATCATGTAAAGACTTATTAAAATATATAAAAGCAATCACTGGGCCCCACCTGAAATTTGGATGCATCTGAAACTTGGACTGACTCCTTAACCAAGTGGGACACACACAATGGATGGGCTAGATTCACGAACCACATCTTGGTGGGCCAAACAAATGATTAAGAATGTTTTAATGAAGGGTGACCCCTCTCATCCTTTGTATGTGGTGTGGCCGACACAAGTCACTGATTGACTTGGTTTTTAAGCCCCATGCCCACCATGGAATGGTGCATCTAATTGATGGGGCAGATGTTAGACATGCATCACGCTGGGCCCACACAATTATCTAATTGATGGAGTAGATGTTCGACACGCATCACGCTGGGCCCTCACAGTTATCTAACCGATGGGGTAAGCATTCAACACACATCACGCTGGGCCCACAGAGCTCGACCTCATGGGAAGTCCCCGTGTGCTGGACCACATAAATATATATATATAATTGTTAGCTGGTTAGTACGCCCCACTATTAGTTCACACTTCACTGTTAGCCACCCCCACTAGGGATCAATACTAAGACCTAAGTGTTGAAATGAGGTATCTTTCACTTAGTCTACCACTTGAGTTATGGATCAGGGTGTATATACATAATACATATATGGTGGAACTAAATTTTAGGCCTTTCAATAACTATATGTTCTCCTCATCAAAGCCCAATCCAAAACCCATATAAGCCCACCATGAATACTTTGGTGTATATTGGACTTAAGGCCACCCTATATGACAGGAATTTGTGGCCTAATTTCATGAATATCTTAAATAGTCATACTAGGCATCTAAATCACCCAATACAATGCAATGATCAAATCGAGGAGTATGCAATTAGATTGTTAGTAGGACATTCATACATAAGAAGGGATGTTAATTTATAGAAAGGAGTAATAACTAAAATTATGATCAAGTACCCCAGTTTAGAAATTACAAGGATTAGAATTTGATTAGTCATGATTAAGCAAGAAGAGAAGAGTATTTTAAAGTCAAAAGTACCAAGCTACGAGGCCATAGGTTGACAACATCACATAGGGATTGGTTACCCAGGTACGTGGTACTTTAATAATCTTGCACCCTATATATCGGCATACATTGAGTTCTAGTTATCCGTGAGTCACTTGTCATTAGCATCACTATGCATTCCATGGCATGATATATGATGATAAATAGTATCTAAATTCTTTATAACATCACGGATTGACCGTATTATAATAAGGATGATGATATTGAATCATGGACATCGAAAATATGAAAATAGTAGGGGATGGTGTGCCCCTTGGGTTGAGAGACCCTAAACCCCAATGGTACCTTGATATGCCTCACCGATGGGCCAGGTGGACACATGGGCCATGGATTTGACTCCCACTGATGAGGTTAGGTTGAGAAGGGGTATGTCCGACCCGCCTTAGGGCTGAGATGGCAAATGGGGACCAGTTTGACCCACCGGTGAGGAGAAGTGCGAACGAGGTCCATTACTAGTATACACAATGGAGGTTGTAACCCCATTGGTGGGTAACGAGGTCGATTGTTGGTGTCTGGTGCATGGGCATCGACCCCGGTGGATCCTAAGTTCCAACAGTATATTGATCATAATCAATACGATGATGTTCAGGAGTAGTGCAGTTAAGTCTGTGGTGAGAGGACTATTGGCAGGTATTTCTATAGTTAGCATACAGTTATTTTATGCATCCCACATGATCACCCTCAATCATTCATTAAGATGTCGCTTTGCATAGATTATTACTTTTGGTGGTTCTTTCATTATATCTTTTATGTTAAATTATTTTACGTACTTATCATGAGGACTTTGTACTTGTTAAGTTATGAGACTCACTTGTCTTTTAATCACTCCGGTAAAGGATCTAAAGAAGAAAAACAAGTGGCGACCACGAGTTAGGTGCCACGTCAAGGGGACTGATTTGACTTTTGGAATTTTGAATTGTATATGATGTATATATGTATTGCGCAGACAGATGATGTACTTTTGAAATTTTGTAGTACCCAGTTTACTTGTATGCAGATGTTACCTATCTTGTCTCTGATATTCCTTTTGTAAAGAATGAATGGTGAGATTTATCCTTTACATTACCTTACCGGATGCCGAGCTTGAGACTTAGTGTGTGGATATTGGGTACCAATCCCGGAGTTCAGCTTGTCGTGCGCTGGACCCGGTAGATATAGCGGTAATATAAGACTATTGGGTCTGGGGTGTGACCTTACACACACTATCCACCCATAGTGCCTAGGTCATGGGCCATTTAATGAGGCCCATTGTGATGTATGTGAGGCCCATGTGATGAGGCCCAATGTGATGTATGTGAGGCCCATGTGATGAGGCCATTGCGATGTATATAAGGCCCATGTGATGTATATGAGGCCCATGTGATGAGCCCATTGTAATGTATATGAGGCCCACTGTAATGTATATAAGGCCCATGTGATGAGCACATTGTGATGTATATGAGGCCCTTGTGATGAGGCCTATTGTGATGTATATGAGGCCCATTGTGATGTATATGAGTCCCATGTGATGAGCCCATTATAATGTATATGAGGCCCTTGTGATGAGGCCCATTGTGCTGTATATGGGAGGCCATGTGATGAGGCCCATTGTGATGTGTGAGATCCTTGTGTGAGGCCCTATTGTGATGTGTGAGTCCACCATGATGCATGTGTTATATGTCCCTTTGGCCATCATATTTTTGGGCTATAGGCTGTTCCAACTAGCCCACCTTGATGTATGTGGACCATGGGCCATTTCTTGAGGCCCACCATGATGTATGAGATGTTATGTGTGCTGCCCATTTCATTTCCTAAGTAGTATATGGACCATGGGCCCCGTTGTAAGTTACATTTTATGTGAGCCACACTCTAGGGGACAATGGTGGTTAAATGTCCACGTTATGAACCTCTCTAGGGCCCATTGTTAGGCCCTTTCTCATCTATTTGGCCCCCCATAAGTATTACCCATCTTACCCTAGTGGGCTAACCCAAACCGTTGGGCCCCCATTATTGTTGATGCTTCCATCATGTCTTGTAGATTGTCCAAGTAATTAACCCCATCTTATGCTTAGTGGGCCCCTTAGGAAAGCCTAGTTTACTACGCGATGGAGCGGGTGAGGAAAACCACTCCTCGTTCTTAAGCCCACTCTTGTATGAGTAGGCCATCTAAGCCCATCCTTGATATGAGGAGAGTACATCATCACCGTAGATGGAAGGATATGTGATATCAGATTTGGTATATCCACTATTGATGACTGATTTTGATATTTTGGTCTAGATCCACCATCCTTCTGTGGACCTTGTCATGTATTTGGGACAATTAATGTGCTAGTTTACTTAAGCTAGTAGGACACACTGAGTATACATCATGATACATGCCCATACACATCATTTATATGCTTGTTATGAGGAGTGATTGATCATAGCATAAGCCATTGGGCTAATTGTTTATGGGACTCCCTGATAGATGGAGTTACCCCACATGAGCACATGCGGTACATGCATAATTGATGCATGACTGGATAGTATGACTCACGCATCTTGCAATGTGAACACTGTATGCCCTAGCAACATTAGGGTTGTTGCCTCCACAGGCATAACGTGGATGGTAGAATTGGATACCAGAAATACTTGTTTTTAGCACTAGGGTACGATGGATGTCCCTGGGTGAAAGTCATAGAACTCTTATGGTACCAAGAGGATGCTCCAACGTCGAGACCGAGTGGATACATGAGCATCTGAGTAACAAATACTAGTAGGTCACGTCTCCCACTGTGTCGTGGTTGGTTGGAAGGGGGTGTGGCCTTATCCGCCCGTGGCATAGGGGTCAAGGATAGGCTGAGTTTGACCAACTCAAAAATGGGTCCGCTACCGACGATCCAGGTAGATATTGGCTAATTACTGGCCAGGCGGGTAGTGAGATCTCTTACGCTCAAATTGGCTGTGCGCCTGGGGGAGGAGCAGTCATTGTGGAGTGTACTAGACCCTGGTGATATTCCAGAGATGAGTTGTACTGATATATGATCCCAAATGATGATTGGTATGCTTGCGTTGCATCTTGTATATGACATTTGGCCATGTAGGCCTTGCATTGCATAGCCTTGGTATGACTGATAGTATTCATGGACTTGCCAGTATTTTTTTACATTACTCTGATATTGCATACTTGGTACATATATTATGCACACATGTACACCACCCTTTAAGCTTTCTATAAGCTTATGCATGACCGTTACGTGCAGGTAACGCTAGGACGCAGCAGCACTGAGGCAGGAGTGTGCAGCTGAGCTTCTGGAGTCTATGTTATCTATATCGTATTTCCCTTCATGCCTTGTACCCAAAAGTATTTTATTATAGTGGCTATGTGGTGATGTTCTTATTGTTGTGGCTTGGTTATGCTTCTTATAAAAGAAAATTTTATATTGAAAATCCTCCTTGTAGGATCCCAGGATCAGAATCTGGTATATGGGTGCTAGGAGCTAAGAATGGGGTGCTACAGAGGCTATCGGCGCCGGATTCGGTTATCGGGAATTTTGTGAGCCCGATTTTCGAGTTTGGGGTGTGACAATCTATCTCTCTATAAGTGCATGTGATGCGTAAGATGTATCACAACTAGTGATTTTAATATTTTATCTTGTACGCAATGCAATCTAGGTAAAGACCCTCTTGACCGTCACATTATTCCATGGGCTTTTGGGTAGTGGTGCAGAAATTGATGTGTGTAATTCACAAATTCAGTGTGACATCACTTTCGAGATTAGATGTTGTAAATAGTCGCTTCATGATTAAATTGTGCATATAATTCACCCGGCTCATGTGTTGTGCGCCTTGAGGTGTTCATGTAAATCCACGGTAGCATTGGTCATGTTGGCAAATATCCATAGTTACGGGATATGGGTTGAGCTGAGTTTTCTGTAAATCGTATTCCACATTGTGATGATCACTATGTAAGATGAGCCCCACACACTTTTCTAGGTATACATCTCATATAGGTTGTTTGCACATTCTGATATTCTTGTATTAGTGGACTACGAAACATATTAGAACCCTTACATTACTTTTATGAATATCTTGAATTATGGTTGATCTTAAAGGATAACCATCACTATGAGTAGGGCGTTAACCCTCTCCAACCGTACAAATGATGCAGGTGACGTACAGATTGAAGATCTAGAGGACAATCTCCCTATGGAAGATTATGCTAAAAGAATAAGAAGACGGTTTTTATGATTTAGTTTTATACTTCTGTTGCGAACTCAATAAATATAATAAACTCCCATTGAGAGGGCATTTGATTATTTATTGAATTCTTTTACTCTGATGAAATAATCAATACAATCAATTTTATTCTCGTTAATGTTACCTTCATGAATGTATCTGGATGTGATATAAATGAAAAAAATAAGGTCTGATTTTTAAAGCATCCAAATTATACATTATTAACAACCGATTTTCTCGGGCATAAGTATAAACTCTGGCCGTGAAAATTTAGGATGTTACACTTTTATCAATTGATTTTTAAAAATCTATTCTTTTCTTGTTTTCAAAAATTCTATAAAATTTCTTAGCTAACATTACCATATCATCTTCATTTTTTTCAAAATCAGAATTTGTATTTTCTTTTGAAATAGATTTAGAAGATTTAAGATCAATGGACTTAGCTTTAGGAGTTTTAAAATTCAACTCATATTTTGAAGAGAACCAACTAACTCCTCAACCTTCATAAGATAAGTATCTCTCAATTCCTGAATAGCAGTAACCTTATAATTGAATCTCTCAGGAAGAGATCGCAATATTTTTTACGCAAACCTTGCTTTCTAGGATTCCATTCCTAGACCCTACATGGAATTTACTATGTCATTTAGTTTTGTATAAAAGTCCATGAAAGTTTCATTTTCTTCCATACGAATTTCCTATAATTTTGGTACTGAGGATTTGAACTTTTGATTTCTTGACTACAGTACTTCCTTCATGTGTCATTTATCCTATGCTGGCTTAGTTGTATCATATGAAATAATTCTTTTGAATTCATTAGGTGATAAAGCACAAGTTTTGGCATTTAAAGCTTTAGTATTAACACTGTTTTCACTTTTCTGAGTTGTAGTACATAAATAGAATACAGTCTCTCATATATTTAGTTCCATCACTGGCTAATACTTCACTCATAGGAGGTTTCCATTTAGTCAAAATGGCTTGCCACACACTTTCATCTAAGGATTTTAGAAAAATCCTCATTATATCTTTCCAGTATGAATAATTAGAGCCATCAAAAGGAGTGGCATGACAATATATAAACTATCAAAATTTGACATAATAATGCTCTAGATCTAAACTTAAGGAAGTTAATCCACAATAAAATAGAGCAACCCGCTTTGATACCACTTGAAAAGGAGAGCTTAAGTAGTCCTAGAGGGGGGGAGGGGGTGAATAAGACTATGCCAAATAATCGAATAAAGTGCTGAATAATAAATAAATCAGAGATCTCAATTACACAAGTATTGAAACGTTGATTCAAATTGATTCGTAGGATAACCTTTACCCAAACAAGTTTATGTAGGACAACCTTATTCCATGCATATGATAAGTATCAAAATCCCAAACTGAGCAAGAGAAAATAAAACTAAATATTACAAGCATTCACCACTTTATCATAAAAGCAATTACAAACATTCACGACTTTAGCATAAAAGGAATTACAAACATTCACCAAAACACCAAGAATTATAGTGGTTCGATGTGTCAACAACTGTTCTCAAACAATCACACTTACTCCACTCCTAAAATTACTATCCAAGTAATCTTGGCTTTCACTAAGAATAAGGTTTTCACTGGGTCACCTTAAAGCCCGATACAATTGTAATTTTACCAGGCTATCACAAAAAAGAAATCCCTTACTGAGATTTTCTAGCTATCTCAGAAAAAACAACACTGAGATTTTCTGGCTATCTCAGAAAAACCAAATACGAAATGTAAATGTATACTTATCTTCACCGTAGATGAAGTCGTAGCCAAAGAACCGATTTTCTTGAATGTCGAATGTTCAATGTTCAGTTTAATAGAAAAAGTCTAGGGTTCTATTGATTTTAATTA
This sequence comes from Magnolia sinica, assembly GCF_029962835.1. Classification (NCBI taxonomy): domain Eukaryota; kingdom Viridiplantae; phylum Streptophyta; class Magnoliopsida; order Magnoliales; family Magnoliaceae; genus Magnolia; species Magnolia sinica. The sequence continues at coordinate 48,227,123 of NC_080573.1, read as the reverse complement.
TGATTAAACTAAGTAGCTACTTATATTAATTCTCTTCAATCTCAATAAGAAGAGTATTCACTCTCTTTTTAGAATCAGAATGACAAAGTTTGAGATTAAGGAATTAAACAAAAGCTAGAAAATGATTTTAAAATATTATTCAATAGCTTGACAATAACTAGGGCTTCTCTCTCTCTTTTACAGAAGGATTATAGTAGTGATAATTGAGAAAGAACCTCAATTTATAGGCAAAGAAGTTGTCTCTTCGATTGACCCACGCACCAGATTTAATTCCAACGGATATTCAAATTTGAGTGGGATAAGATTTAACAAATCTTCAACTGGTTGAAGGTGTTCACAACCCCAAGTGTAGGGTTGTGATGTAGTAATAATCATAGTAAGACCGATGTCGAATCCACAGTGACTAATCTTGTGAGTATTCTGAAAGCAACTAGAAGCAGAACTAGAAGAAGATGTAAATCTAAATCTGGAATTAAAGGGAGTAATTGTAAAAGTTTTAATTAGAAACTTAAGAATTCAAAGGAGGGAACTACGGTTTCCAAAGATACAGTTGTAACAATCAGGGAGATCTATTACTTGATTCAAGGACACAACTGGAATCAGAGTCCTATCCTATCCAGTTAGAAGATATCTTAATAAAATCAAATCTGAATTTCCTTTGACCTAATTCTCAATGGATGAGAGTTGTGAGAACTGGAAGTGATTCCATCACCTAGACATGTCCAGGACACAATAGCAAACAATAGGATATACCAATTCTAAAATCAAACATAAGAGAATTGTGAGAGTTAGAAGGGATTCCATCACCCAACCATGCCTAAGGGATGATGGTGAACAACAAGATTTACTAACTTCACAATCTCAATACATGAAAAGAAGATGCTCAAATCTATTACAGATCTATTGTAATTTGAGTCACAACAAACCATTAAGAACTGAAAGTATTCCTTAAATATTAAACTAGATTAAAAGAGAATTTAACATAAACATGAATCAAAGCAATAGAAACATCCCATCACGCTACAAGCTTCACCTCTTAGCCCTAGCTAAGAGGTTTAGCTAACCATAGACATGATTGGACCAAAGACTCTTAAAAAAAATATGAAAACAATTAAGGAAGAAGAAGAAAAAATATTGTTAACGGTTTCTCCACCCTTTTGCTCCACTCCTTAAGCCCTAGAAGATGCCTACGAACATCCTAGGGAGTCCTATTTATAGTTGCGGAACTCCAACTTTCGTACCTAGTTGAAAAACTCTAGAAACTGCCTCAAATTTCGCAGTTTGCTAAAAGTGACTTCACTCTGTGTGGTTTCCAAAAATAGACTTCACTTGGTGCAATTTCACAAAATGACTCAAAGTTTCAAAATATGCTTTTTAATGATGATTTCAGGATTCTTTTTCTTCACTTTAAATATTTAATTCTCTTCATTCCTCACTTAGTTTTCTTGGATCTTTGGCATGTGAATTCTTCAATCTTGGTCTCCTAAGATCCATCCCTTACCTTGGTGATTCTTGAGCATCAAATCCATGCTTTTAGCACCCTTTTTAATCCAGACTCTTAAATTCATCTTGCAACACAAACATGAGTAAAATAGAATATTAAGCATTATCATGTTCATAAAACCAAGATATAAATGAGGGATAATATGCAATATTTGACCCTCAACACAATCCCCAACTAACATTTTGGTATTTCCAATCAAAGTATGCGAAAAATATTTCAACAACCATAAGATAATTTCTATAAGCTCAAGTGATTTAGAAAAACAATCCAGATGAATTCTAAAATACATCAATGTTGTGCGTTACCTTCTCCTAAACTCTAGCACCCTGGAAAGTTTCATAATCAAGTTCAAAGCATTAATCCTCCAATTAGAATAATTTTAAACATTGCATTCCATGAGTGTATAATGAAGTCTAGACTTATCACAATGAAAGGTTCAATTCTTCACTTTCATGATAACATTGATAATTAAAAGAGCATTCTAGACAACCAAAACCTAAACCGAAACTTGCCTTACAGGTCATCTTTTAATTCCCTCTTTTATTCTTCCACCTTTTAATTTTTTTCATCGATGGCTTTCATGATATGTTAATCTTTTTAAAGATCTTTAATAGGTAGTCTTTTTGAAGACAACTGTTTTTTAGCTGGACATTTTTTTTTTCAATTCTTCTCATCGAACATGACGGACAAATTCACCAGGTTAGTTCCTTTCATGGTAAATAATCACCAAGTTAACAATTCAATGTTAACTGAAACTTTAATGTGACTGCTAAATGTGGCATATGAAATCATGACTCGATCAATGTTCAAAACTTCTACTCATGGATTAATAACTGAACTTAACTTTGAAATCTCCAAGTACCTGAATCCGAGGGACATAAATCATAAACATTAAGCATCTTATACTTCTATTTTTTTTTAAAAAAAAAATCAATTTTCTACACTTTTTTTTTTCACATTTTTTGCTTAAAGACTAGGAGAACAACTGATTAGGTAACCTAATCCCCCATCCCCAACCTAAAATCTACACTATCCTCAATGTAAAAGAAATGAGCATGTAATGCAAGAGAGGCAACGAAAAGAAAAGGGAAGTGATAGAAAGATAGTACCTGAAGATGGAATTTTTAGGTTTTTCCATTGTTCTTAGTACGAAGATGCGTTAGCATAAAAGAATCGAACAGATAATAAGCAAACTATCCTAAAACAGTGAAAAATAAACTATCCTAAATAGCGAAAAGCAATAAACCTAACTACACCTCCATCAAACTAAGAGGTTAATCCTGGTAAACAGGATCATTCAGAGTTATGGACATGTCCTTTAAATTAAAATTTTCAACAAATGGCTTTAAACAGTGTCCATTCACTTTGAAATCATTGCCATTGTTTGGATTCCGAATCTCGACGGCCCCATGAGGATAGAAATTAGTAATAGTGAAAGGGCTAGTCCAATGAGATCTGAGTTTACCCGGAAAGAGATGTAATCGAGAATTATATAAAAGGACCTTCCGACCTGGTGTGAATGATTTTCGAAGAATGTATTGGTCATGAAACACCTTCATTCTGTCCTTGTAAATTCTCGAGTTCTCATATGCATCATTCCAAATTTTCTCAAGTTCATTCAATTTGTACAGCAAGCCAGCATTGTCCAAATTAAAGTTCAAATCTTTAATCGCCTAGTAGGCCTTAGGTTCCAACTCTATAGGTAAGTAGCAAGCCTTCCCATAGACAAGTCTAAAGGGAGACATTCCAATAGGAGTCTTAAATGCAGTACAGTAAGCCCATAAAGCATCGGTCAAGCGGATTAACCAATCCTTGCGGTTAGGGTTAACCATTTTTTCCAATATGCGTTTAATTTCCCAATTGAAAATCTTAGCTTGCCCACTTGTTTGTGGGTGGTATGGAGTGCTCACTTTGTGAGAGATGTCATATTTCTTCATTAAATTTGTGAATGGCCTATTGTAAAAGTGTGATCCTCCACCACTAATGATGGCTTGAGGCGTTCCGAACTGGGAATGATGTTTTCTTTTAAGAATTTAATGACAGTTTGATAGTGATTATTCCATCATGGGATTGCTTCGACCCATTTAGTGACTTAGTCTACTGCTATAAATTTCTAAAGGATTGGAGGAATGGTCCCATGAAATTGATGCCCCAACAATCAAATGCTTTTATGATAAGAATGAGATTTAAAGGCATCATATTTCTATGGGACAATGCTCCCAATTTTTAACAATGCTCACAAGCTTTGTAAAACTCATGAGTATCCCTGAACATAATGGGCCAATAAAAACTGCACTACAGAATTTTGGCCATGGTCTTTTTAGTAAAAAGTGACCACCACAGGCCTGAGAGTGATAAAAGGAGATGACACTTTGGTGTTCATTGTCTAGAACACATCTCCTTAAGATTTGGTTTGGGCAATATTTGAATAAATACGGATCATCCCAGAAGAATTTATGTACCTCGGCAAAGAATTTCTTTTTATCTTGCACAATCCAATGTGTTAGCATGGAACCTGTGGCAAGATAATTAGCAACTTCTGTGAACCAAGGTGATTGAGAGACTTTAAACAATTGTTCATCTAAGAACATGTCATTTATATGTGTCATCTTAAGGGAATCAAAGAGATCAATGCGGGAAAGGTGGTCAGCCATTACATTTGCTACTCCCTTTTTATCTTTTATTTCTAAACAAATTCCTATAGTAGAAGGATCCATCTTATCAAGCGGGGCTTAGCATCATTCTTAAAAAGAAGATACTTGAGCACTGCATGATCCATGTAAATGATAATTTTGAATCCAATTAGGTAGGACTTAAATTTGTCCAAAGCGAATACTACAGCTAAGAGTTCCTTTTCTATAGTAGTGTAATGCACTTGGGCAAGATTTAAGGTTTTACTTGCATAATTTATAATGTAGGGCCTCTTATCTTTTCTCTGACCTAATATCGCCCCAAGAGTTTATACATAAGTTCAAAAATGGATGCTCTAATCAGGTGGCTGCATGATAGTTATGGTGGTTAACATGCCCTTCAGCTTAAAAAAAGCTTCTTGGCATTGCTCAGTCCACTCGTATGGTACATCATTTTGAAGTAGATTGCATAAAGAACAAGAGAGGTGACTAAAGTCTTTTATGAATCTTCTATAAAATTCGGCGTGTCCTAAGAAGGACAGCACGTCACGTATGTTCTTTAGTGGAGGTAAGTTAGAGATAAGATTAATCATAGCCTTATCAACCTCAATTCCTTTAGAAGAGATGATATGTCCCAGGACAATTCCCTTATGAACCATGAAATGACACTTCTCCCAATTTAGTACCAAGTTCTTTTCCTCACATCGCTTCAGCACACGTTTAAGATTCTCCAAACAATCGATAAAGGATGGACCAAAAATAAAGAAATCGTCCATGAAGACCTCTAGATATTGCCCCACCATACTCATCATGCATCGCTGAAAAGTGGCAGGGGCATTACACAGTCCGAATTGCATCCTTCGGTAAGCAAAGGTGCCAAAGAGACATGTGAATGTGGTCTTTTCCTGATCTTTAAAAGCTGTCTCTATCTGGTTGTAGCCCAAATACTCATTGAGGAAGCAATAGTATGAGTGACCAGCTAGCCTTTCTAAAATTTGATCAATGAAAGGTAAAGGAAAGTAGTCTTTCCTCGTGATGGTATTCAATTTCCTATAGTCAATGCACATTCTCCAACCGGTGGTAACTCCAGTTGGCACGAGTTCATTATTGGCATTGGCTACTATGGTGATTCCAGATTTCTTAAGAACCACCTGAGTTGGACTCACCCATTGGCTATCCGATATAGGGTATATGATACCCACATCTAATAGCATAAGAACTTTGGCCTTAAGCACTTCCTACATGTTTGGATTTAATCTATGTTGTGGTTGTCGTGAGGTCTTAGCATTATCATCTAGATAAATGCGCTGAGTACAAATTGAATGGTCAATTCCTTTGAGATCCACAATCGATCATTCAAGGGCACCCTTATGCTCAATGAGAGTAGAGATAAGCATACTCTCCTATTCCTACTCAAGGTGGAAAGAAATCACTACTAGGTATATCTCATCTTGACCTAAATAGACATATTTCAAATCAAAGGGCAAAGGTTTTAGATTAAGCTTCAATGCCTTAAGGTTAGACGGTAGAGGCATTACATCAGTTTGGGGTAATTCTTTAAATTGTGGCCTTCACCGGTTAACTTCAAGTACCAGCATAGTATCCATCATGGTTCCCATCTCCCTAATCACTTCATCATCTAAATCATGGAAGTGGGCCAGACACGTCTTTAGAGGGTCAGAGGATAAGGTCAGAAAAGTTCTATCTTCCACGAAAGAGTCAATTAGATTAATATCGTGGAAATCGTCATCTTCCTCTAACTGTTTGCCCGTATTAAAAAAGATATTTAATTCTAATGCTATATTTTTAAAAGACAAACTTATGACTCCATTCCTACAATTAATGATTGCATTTGATGTGGCAAGGAATGGGCGACTAAGAATGACGGGAACTTGAGTGCTTATGTCTATAATGGGTTGAGTGTCCAAGTTGATAAAATTTACCGGGTAGTAAAATTTGTCAACCTAGACAAAAACATCCTCAATTATCCCTCTTAGTACACGAACAAAGTGATCGACAAGTTGTAATGTGGTTCGGGTGGGTTTTAATTCACCTAGACCCAATTGTTCATAGACCGAGTAAGGGATCGAATTTACACTCGCTCCTAAGTCAAGAAGTGTGTGCTCAATCCTGTAATTCCTAATTACACAAGCAATGTTTGGGCTATCGGGATCTTTATATTTTTGTGGTATATCTTACTTTAGGATGACACTAACTGTTTTTTGTTAAAAAGATTTTCTTTCAAATATTTTACCGTCTTTTGGTCATATGCAAGTCTTTAAGAAATTCAGCATATGAAGGTATTTGTTTAATGACATTTAGTAGAGATATATTGACCTTCACTTTTTTCAACACCTCTAAAATGTCCTGAGAGTTAGAGAGAGGTTTTGGTGCAGTCAACCATTGGGAAAATGGAGCAATCGGCTTGCCTTAAAGTTCTAGTTCTAATTCTTGTGTAGCAGTCCTAGATCTATCATTATTATCTTCTTTTGGGTCCTTAGGCTATTCAGCCATGTCCAAAATGGTTTGTTCAATGGTCTTCCCACTCCTAAGAGTGGTGATAGATTTAGCTTGCTCCATCTGATTTGAAGAGCTTGGGTCGCTGAGTTCATATTGCGGTTTTGGATTTGGAAGAGGTTGAGATGTAAGGCTTCCTTTATTCCCAATCACATTCTTTGTCTCAAGCACTTGTATGGCCTTTGTAAGGTCTTGAAAGGCTTGTAGCATCCCCTGATTGAAAAGTGCTTGATTTTGAAGATGCTTTAGAACCGGATCCTCTTGAGATTTCCCTTGATTTGGAATTTGATTAAAGAATCCTTGAGGAGTAGCAGTTTGTCCATTCCTCCAACTGAAATTGGGATAATTCTCCAACTAAGCTTGTATGTATTGGAGGTGGGTCCATTGAAAGGCCTTTAGTAATTATTCACGACATTAGTTTTCTCATTCAGTACCTCTTGAAAACTAGGTATTGTTGGGCAATTTTCAGTTGTGTAAATGTTTCGAGCACAAATACCGCAAACAGTTTCCTTAGCCTTATCCTTCTTTAGTTCCATGGCCTTAAATTTCCTTATGAGATTAACCACTTTAGCATTGATATCATCATCCTCTTCCAATAGGTATAGTCCTCCCCTCTCCTTTGATTGAGTGGGCCTAGAAGTGGTGCTCGATTTTGGGGAGGTGTCCCATGATTGTGCATTTTCAGTAAGTCCATCCAAATAATCCCACACATCATCGACATTTTTATTCATGAATTCTCCATTACACATTGTCACGACCAATTGGCGCATGGAAGATGTCAGTCCATCATAGAAAAAGTGTGTAATGTGCCACATTTCAAAACCATGTTGTAGACATGAACTGACAAGATCCTTGAACTGCTCCCAACATTGGAAGAATGTTTCATCTTCCTTTTGGGCGAAGTTCACGATTGACTTTCTGAGGGTGTTCGTTTTATGGTGTGGCAAAATTTTCTTTATGAACTCTCTTGTCATGTCATTCCATCTACCAATAGATCGTGGACGTAGTGAATGCAACCATATCTTAGCTTTCTCTTTTAAGGAAAAGGGAAAGAGTTTCAACCTAACCGTGTCCTCAAACACGTTTGGAAAATATAGAGTGGCTATGATCTCATCAAACTTTTTCATGTGTAAATATGGATTTTCAGGTTCTAAGTCCATGGAATTTTGGAAGGAGTTGGATCACCCCTGGCTTGATATTCATGTCTTGTATTTTCTAGAAAAACTATGCATGAAGGTGTTCTCACTCCCACCGGTTGTAAATAATCTCGTAAAGTATGAGGCAGGAGTATTTGATGCACCTCATTCTCATCTTAGATTTCTTCAACCCTAGGTTAAAGCGGATTTGGAGGTTGATTGGCAGGTTGATTGGTAGTCATAACTTCAGTTAACTCTGTAGATCTCGAGTGGTGTCTAATCCTGTGATGGATAGATAACCCCTAAACCGATCCTCCTTCACTCAAGAGACATCGAGTGTTATCACAGACCCACTTGGGCATGAAACACTCTTAACCCTCAATTTCAAAATCTAACCTAAACCTAAAAGGAAAGATGGAAATAGAAATCTAGAAATAGAAAGAGAGGGAATTAGAAAGAAGATACAAATTAGAAGTTTCTATTTTGGGATCCTGCAAAAGAAAGGGAAAGTTAATTAGTTTCTAAAAAGTAACTAAGAAAACAACCTAGTTTCTGAAAATGAAAAAGGAAAGTTTCTAAAAATAAAAAGTAAGTTAGTTTCCAAAAACAGAAAAGGGAAAGGAAATTAGTTTCTAAAAATGGATAAGAAAAGTTTCTAAAAACTAAAAAATTAGTTTCTAAAAAACAAATTAGGAAAGTTTCTATCCTAAAATTAGAAAGTAAATTAGTTTCTAAAAATAGAAAAGGAAAGTTTCTAAACCTAGAAGTAGAAAGCTAAGATAGTTTCTAAAATAATTCTTAAAAAATCCTAGCCTAAAAATAGAAAGTAGAAAAACCATAATCTTACTAATTCCAAAACTAGTTAATCTAAAAAAAAAAGTAATTGTTAATCCCCAACAACGGCGCCAAAAACTTGTTCACAACTCTAAGTGTAGGGTCGTGATGTAGTAATAATCTTGGTAATAGGTAAGACCGAGGTCGAATCCACAGGTACTAATCTTGTGAGTATTCTGAAAGCAAGTAAAAGTAGAACTAAAAGAAGATGTAAATCTAAATCTAGAATTAAATGGAGTAATTGTGAAAGTTTAAATTAGAAACTTAAGAATTCAAAGGTGGGAACTAAGGTTTCCAAGGATCCACTTGTAGCAATTAGGGAGATCTATTACTTGATTCAAGGACACAACTAGAATCAGAGTTTTATCCTATCCAATTGGAAGATATCTTAATAAAACCAAATCTGAATTTCCTCTAACCTAATTCTTAAAGGATGAGAGTTGTGAGAACTAGAAGTGATTCCATCACCTAGCCATGTCCAAGAGACAATGGCAAATAACAGGATATACCAATTCTATAATCAAACATAGGAGAATTGTGAGGGTTAGAAGGGATTCCATCACCCAACCATGCCCAAGGGACGATGGTGAACAACAAGATTTACTATTTTCACAATCTTATTACATGAAAAGAAGATACTCAAAGCTATTGCAGATCTATTATAATTTGAGTCACAACAAACCATTAAGAACTAAAACTATTCCTTAAATATCAAACTAGAATCAAAGAGAATTCAACATAAATATGAATCAAAGCAATAGAAACATCCCATCATGCTACAAGTTTTACCTCTTAGACATAGCTAAGAGGTTTAGCCAACCAAAGACATGATTGGACCAAAGTCTCTTAAGAAAAACATGAAAACAATTAAGGAAGAAGAAGAAAAAATCTTGGCAACGGCTCCTCCACCCTTTTGCTCCACTCCTTAAACATTAGAAGATGCCTAGGAACATCCTAGGGAGTCCTATTTATAATTGTGGAACTCCAACTTTCGTACCTAGTTGGAAAACTTTAGAAACCGCATCAAATTTACGCAGTTTAATGAAATAGACTTCACTCTACGTGGTTTTCCAAAATAGACTTCACTTGGCGCAATTTCACAAAATGACCTAGAGTTTCAGAATATGCTTTTTAAGGACGATTTTAGGATTCCTTTTCTTCTCTTCAAATCTTTGATTCTCTTCATTTCTCACTTGGTTTTCTTGGATCTTTAGTATGTGAATTCTTCAATCTTAGTCTCCTAAGATCCATCCCTTGCCTTGGTGATTCTTGAGCATCAAATCCATGCTTTTAACACCCTTTTCAATCCAAGCTCTTAAATTCACCCTACAACACAAACATGAGTAAAATTGAATATTAAGCATTATCATGTTCATAAAACTAAGATATAAATGGGGGATAATATGCAATATTTGACCCTCAATAATATGATGTGTGGTTCAACCTGATTTTCAGGTCTGACACACTAACTGCAGGACCCAACTGATGAACGGATCGGATCTCTAAAATGCATGTGTCGAGCAGACCACTCGAATGGTCGAAGTTGTAACAGAATTTTTTGTTTCACTCAGTTTGAACTAGGACTGGTCAAGAAAATCTTAGGCTAGTCAAGCCAAAACTTAGGCTGGTCAAAACTCAACCAAATACAAGCATAAAAATCCAATTTTAAATATATTTTAAAAGCACCTAAACTTAAGGTCTTTTTAGGGTTTATAATACATGTATGAACTGAACTTCATTGTCTTGAAGTAGATTAGAGACTTGAACTTCTCTGAGGAGCTTGATCTTCTACTAGAACATTCTTAGATCTTAACTTCATTTTATCTTTCAAGCTTAATCTTCAACTTGATCTTGAGGTTGATCTTCTACTAGATCTTGAACTTGTTTTGAACCTTGATCCTGAATTATACTTGAAGATCACTTTATAAGATGTTTTAACTAAACGAAATTTGACAAACAAAGTGTGAAGTGTGCTTTAAGTATTATAACACGTACAATTATCTTTCAAATTCGTGTGACCTTCAAAAAACCAAAAATTCCACTCGACTAGTTGAAGATAGTCGTCAACTAGTTGAAGGTTACGAAGGTTTTGCGCGGACTACGTAAATTTGAGGTGGTTTCCAAAATTTTCCAACTTGGTGCAAAAGTTGGAGTTACCCAACTATAAATAGGAGTTCCTATGATGCTTCAAAGCATCTTCTAAGGTTTAAGGAGTGCAACAAAAGGGTGGAGAGCCATTGCCAAGAACTTTTTGCTTCTTCCATAGTTTATTTTTATGCTTTTCTTAGGAGTTCTTAGTTTAATCATGTTTATGGTTGGTTAAACCTCTTAAGTTGGGGTAAGAAGTGAAGCTTGTAGCATGATTGCGATGTTTACTTTGCTTTAATTCTTATTTATGTTGAACTTCATTGATTTGTAGTTTGATTTTAAGGAATATTTTTAGTTTTCTATTGTTTGTTATGACTCAAATTACAATACACGTTGCGATAGCTTTGAATATCTTCTTTTCCTATTTGAGATTGTGAGATTGATAAATCCTGTTGTTTTCCATCATCTCCTGGGCATGGTTGGGTGATGGAATCCCTTCCAATCTTCACAATCCTCATCTATTGAGAATTAGGTCAATTAAAGTTTAGATTTGATTTAATTGCTATATTTTCCAATTGGATAAGATAGGACTTTGATTCCAATTGTGTTATTTGAATCAAGTAAGGTAGCATCTTGATTGCTACAAGTGGATCCTTAGCACTCTAGTTCCCACCTTTAAATTCACAAGTTTCAATTACATCATTCACAATTACTCTTTTCAATTGTTCAAATTTAGATTTACATCTTCTTCTAGTTCCAGTTCTAGTTACTTTTAGAAACGTACGAGATTAGTCCCTGTGGATTCAACCTCGGTCTCACCAAGATTATTACTACATCGTGACCCTACACTTGTGATTGTGAATAAGTTTTGGCACCATTGCCGGGGATTACGACTAAGTTTTTCTAAAATTAATTAGTATTAGAATTAGGTTAAGATTAGGGCTTTTACGATTCTTCAATTTTTAGATTTTGTTTTTAGGATTTATCATTTATTTTTCTTTTCTTTCTTCTTTTAACATTGCTAACATAGTTTGATTGTTTTGATTTTGTAGGATTTTCAATTCTAGTTCTTCTCTTCTGGTAACTTCTTCCCTCTGCTAACTTTCCATATTGCTATAGAAATTTTTTATTTTTAGAATTAGATTCAGAATTAGGGATTCACCATGTATGCAAGAGTGGGAACGTCAGTATGCTGAGCCACTTCTAGAAAATGAGAGATATTGTAAAGGGTTGTCAAATGATTATGTTAAAAAACAACCTATGTCTCAAATTTTTTCTGAAACCATGATTGAGAATCGACCAGAATATAATGCTCCACGGATTAAGAAGTCTATATGGGATCATATGCGGGAGAATAATTACACCCCACTGATTAAGAGAACAGTACGTGATTATTGGGGTGAGAACTATTATTACCCATCACACAAAAAGAAAACAATGCGAGATTATATTATGGGTGATAATGTGTACCAACAACCATTAAACTCTCCCACATATGACCCGTATGACTATGATTAGTGGAAACATCAACATCAGAGAGATGAACCAACAAGTGATTATAGTGACTATCCTCTTAGATCCCATACCTTTGAAATCCAACCAGAAATAATCCAAGAGGATTCACTTCAGAATTTTCTTCTTCACATAGAAGCTCAAGAACAATTCAACCAATTCATCACACAGCCATTCAGAGACATTAGAAAATCATTAAAAGCAACTGAATCCTCCGTTCAAAGAGCTGAATCATACCTCAATGATGCGAAAGAGGCTATTTTTTTCCAGTCTCAACCCAATCCATGAACACAATGTGAAGAAAGTGATCCTAACTAGCTTGTGGAAAGTACTGAAATTGAGAATGAGGAGTTGGATTATGTTGATGAGCATAATGTTTAATTTCCCAAAGAGTCGATCTCGATGATTGTCCAAAGTAAAGATCAAGAGACATGGGTATCTTTCACATATAATGGTGTTGACTCACTCCAACCACATGGCACACTTGACCCCAATGAGGAGGAAGAGGCTAATTTATGTGAGTCCTAACCCAATCTACAAACACAGTGTGAGGAAAGTGATCTCAACTCATTTGTGAATTATACTGAATTAGACAATGATGAGGAGTTGGAGGACAATCATGAGTTTACAATCCAAAATTCCCTAGCATCGATTTCAATTATGGTCCATGTAAATGATCACGAGGTACAGGAAGTTGTCAACCATAATGATCTACTCCACCTATCTAACATGTTTGATTTAAATATGAAGGATGAGTTCCTTCTAAGAGAATCGTAGGACTCTTTTGAGGTGTGCTTGGCCCACTCCCCTGATTTAGATTTTGATATAATTAGGGAGATGAACAACTTGCTAGATATGACTCCAGTGTTTGAAACTACCCAGTGGAGGCCACCATTAGAATAATCATCCCTTGATGATACAATGTCTCTACTGCTAGTATTAATGAATCGAGCCTTCACATTAAATCTTTGCCTTATGATTCTCAATCTGTCTATTCAGGGCAAGGTGAGATTTATCCGGTGATGAATCACTCTCACCAAAATGAAGAGCAAGAGATCATGCTTCTTCATACTTTCAAAGATGATGAAAGAATCCTTGGGCAGATCATCACAGACCTCAATGTGGAGAATGAGTCCCTCTCAACTGAATTTCTCAACTCTTTGGAAGATTGCTTGGCACACTTTGCAGATTTAAATGATCCCAAGATACAAGATATGGTGAATGCCTTGCAAGATAATACCTCGATAATTGATATTGACCGAAGGAATCAATTTTTTGAAACCTCTCCTTCGACAGATCCTAAATGTTTACCATCAAAGGAGGATAAGATAACAATTGAACCAAAGTCTGAAACTTCAGAATGTGTTAAGACTACACCACCTACTCTTTTTTTTAATTTCATTTACTTGTAGTCTCTGATTCACCATGTTATGTTAACATTGAAACTTTTTTTGTCACAGGTGAATCATATATACTTTGGACACCTCAGGAGAGTAAAAAGAAACTTTATGCTAAGGTCCATAAATTTCTCTAGACATACATGCTCCAGGGCATCCAAGCCTATTGCAAAAAGGGCTTTTGGATGATCTTATTAAGAAACCTACTGAGAAATTTATCGAGATACTAGCCGGAGGAGGAACCTTGCTACATGATTAAGTAGCTTTCCCTACTTTCTTAGTTTAGGATTAGAATTTATTACTTTTATAGGATTAGGGTGTTGAGTGTCAAATATTACATATTTTCTCCTATTTATATCTTGGTTTTATGAACATGATAAGGCTTAATGGTATATTTTATACATATTTGTGTTACAAGCTGAATCTGAAAGCTTGGATTGAAAAGAATGTTAAAAGTATGGATTTAATACTCAAGAATCACCAAGGAAAAAGATGGATCTTAGGAGACTAACAATGAAGAATTCACATGCCAAAGATCCAAGGAAACAAAGTACAAAGGATGAATAAAGGACTTGAAAGAATGAAAAATCTGCATTAGAAAACATGACATTACGGTCCAACCTGAGACAACTCGGTCCGACCTGAGCCAACTTCAGTCTGACCGAAGTACTACGGTTAGAGTCGACCCAACCTAAATTTGACAGATTTTCTGAACAAGAATTTTTAGCGTCAACTTTGGTCCACCCGAAGTCAACTTCGGTCCGACCAAAATTGAGCAAAATTGTCCAGTGAGAAAGTAAAATTTTCAATCTTAATTCGGTCCAATCGAACCTAACTTCAGTCCGACCAAAGCATAATGCGAAAAAGTTGTGGATTACGTAACTTGAGGTGGTTTGTGAAAATTCCAAGTCAGTGCATAAGGTGGAGCTTCATAACTATCAATAAGAGTCCCTAGGATGTTCTTGGGCATCTTCTAGGGTTCAAGGAGTGGAGCGAAAGGGTGGAGCCGCCGCTTGGGAGTTTTCTTCTTCTTCCTTAATTGGTCTTTTTGTTTTGTTTAATAGTTCTTAGTTTAATCAGGTCTATGTTTGGCTAAACCTCTTAGTTATGGCTAAGAGGTAAAGCTTGTAGCATAATGAGGATGTTTAGTTTTGCTTTGATTCTTGTTTATGTTGAAATTCATTAATTTCTAGTTGATTTTAAGGAATATTTTTATTTTTTAATGGTTTGTTATGACTCAAATTATAATAAATCTGTGATAGCTTTAGATATATTCTTTTCTTAATTGAGATTGTGGGATTGGTAAATCTTGTTGTTTGCCATTGTCTCCGGGGCATGGTTAGGTGACATAATCCCTTCCAAATCCTCACAATTCTCCTACTTTGAGACTGGATCAATGAGAAGTTCAGAGATTTGATCATCTCTTTCTCCAAGTAGATAAGATAGGACTCTGACTCCAGTTGGATCTCTTGAATCAAGCAAGGTGGCATCTCAATTACTACAAGTGGGTCCTTGGCACCCTAGTTCCCACTTTCAATTGATAGTTTAAACCTTATCCACAATTACACCTTTAAATTTAGATTTTTACTTTAGATCTTCAAATAGTTCTAATTCTAGTTACTTTTAGAAAATGTACAAGATTAGTCCCTGTAGATTCGACCTCGGTCTCACCGAGTTATTACTACATCGTGACCCTACACTTGGGGTTGTAAACTAGTTTTTGGCACCGTTGCCAAGGACTGCGGCTACGTTTTTCTGAAATTAAGTAGTATTAAGATTAGGTTAAGATTAGGGCTTTTAGGATTCTTAAGTTTTTAGATTTTGTTTTTACAATTTATCTTTTATTTTTCTTTTCTATTTGTTCTTCTAACATTGCTAACATAGTTTGATTGTTTAGATTTGGTAGGATTTTCAATTCTACTTCTTCTCTTCTAGTAACTTCTTCCCTCTACTTACTTTCCATACTATTGTAGAATCTTTTTTTTTAATTAAGATTCAAAATTAAGGTTTCACCATGTATATGCAAGAATGGGAACGTTAGTATGCTGAGCTACTTCTAGAAAATGAGAGATATTGTGAAGGGCTGTCAGATGATTATGTTAGAAAACAACCTATGTCTCAAATTTTTCTAAAACCATGATTGAGAATCAACTAGAATATATTGCTCCACCAATTAAGAAGTCTATACGCGATCATATGCGGGAGAATAATTACACGCCACCAATCGAGAACTATTATCACCCATCGGACAAAAAAAGAACAATACGAGATTATATTATGGCTGATAATGTATACCAACAACCATTAAACTCTCCCACATATGACCTGTATGACTATAATCAGTGGAAACATCAACATTGGAGAGATGAACCAACAAGAGATTATAGTGACTATTCACTTGGATCCCCTACCTTTTAGATCCAACCAGAAATGATGCAAGAGGATTCACTTCAAAATTTTCTTCTTCACATAGGAGCTCAAGAACAATTCAATGAATTCATCACATAGTCAGTCATAGACATTAGAAAATCATTAGAAGAGTTTGAATCCTCCGTTCAAAGAGCTGAATCATACCTCAGTGATGTAGAAGAGGCTAGTTTTTTCCAGCCTTAACCCAATCCAGAAACACAACGCGAGGAAAGTGATCCTAACTTACTTATGGAAGGTACTGAAATTGAGAATGAAGAGTTAGATTGTGTTAATGAGCATATGATTCAATTCCCCGAAAAGCCGATCTCAATGACTGTCCAAAGGGATGATCAAGAGACACTGATATTTTTCAAATATAATGATGCTGACATACTTCACCCTCATGACACACTTGACCTCAATAAGGAGGAAAAGGCTAGTTTATTCGAGCCTCACCCCAACCTAGAAACACGATGTGAGGAAAGTGATTTCAACTCACTTGTGAACTGTAATGAGTTAGACAATGATGAGGAGTAGGATGACAACCATGAGTTTGCAGCTTAAAATTCCTAGATATCAATCTCAATTATGGTCTAAGTAAATGATCAAGAAGTATAAGGAATTGTCGACATAATGATCGACACATTTGATTTAAATGTGGAGGATGAGTTCCTAGTGAATTGCATGACCCTTTAGAGGTGTGATCGGCCTACTCCCCTGATTTAAATGATTATTTAATTAAGGAGATGGACGATTTATTAGACATGACTCTGGTATTTAAAACTACCCAGTGGAGGGCACCATTGGAACAGTCATCCCTTGATGATACAATACCTCTACTGACTAGTATTAATGAACTGAGTCTTCACATTAAATCTTCACCTTCTGATTCTCAATCTGTTTATGCAGGGCAAGGCGAGATGTATGGGGTGATGATCGACTCTCACCAAGATGAAAAGCAAGAGAGCATGCTTCACTCTATTCTCAGATATAATGAAGGAGTCCTTAGGCATATCATTACAAACCTCAATGTGGAAAACAAGCCCCTCTCAACTAAATCTATTAACTCTCTGGAAGATTGCTTGGTGCACTTTGAAGATCCTAAAGATAACATGATAAAAGAAATAGCAGATGCCTAGCAAGACAATACCTCAGTAGTGGTTACTAACCGAGAGAACCCTTATTCTGAAGCCCCTCCTATTCAGGGTCACATATTGCATATCAGACCTCATTTACTAGTTAGTTTTATGAACATGATAATGCTTAATGTTCTATTTTAACCATGTTTGTGTTGCAAGGTGAATTCAAGAGCTTGGATTGAAAAGGATGCTAAAAGATGGATTTATGCTGAAGAATCGCCAAAGCTAGTGGACAAATCAACCATTAATTTTAGGCCACCTGATCTCTGGATTTACTTCAAATTTGGGCTCAACCCCTTAAAATAGTTGGAAGAACGAATGAATGGTGCAGATTTCCCATTACATCATGTGGACACCACACTTGGAGGCATGCGAGTGCACAAAAGATGCACACCCACACCGCACGGGATCGAGAATCCAGTCAAGGGTCATTTAACCGAATCTGAAAGGGAGATGTCTCCCGTGTTTACAGAAGCTGCGAGCACCGTCCGCTTGGGTGAGAGGTGGGCCACCATTATCATCCGTGGGGAAAATTCAGACCGTCTATCTTGTTCAAAGGGAGATTTTAACCCCACCCAAGTTGAGTTCGAACGTCGACAATGGCCCACACGTGTGCAGACTGGTCTACAATCCAGATAGCAATGGGACCCTGTTTTCGCAGCTGTGAATTCAAACCAAAGGAGATTCGTGGATTCGGTGGGGCCCACCACCGAAGGAGAGGGACGAATCAGAACTGTCCATCAGATACAAAGGGCCCACAGAACCAAACCTTCAGAGGAATGTTGTCCGAAGATGGCTAGTGCAATCACCACTTCGATAAACAGATCCAACGATTAACATATTGTGTGAGGTGGACTCCGAAGCCCATTCAACCAAGAACTGAGATTTAGACCGTCCATTAGGTGGCCGCAGATGGCGGATCAGAAAATCGGACCATAGTCAGGCGAAAAGAAAAGAGGAGGAGAACAGAAGCAGATCAAAAATGTGGAGAGGCCATCTTAAGAGTTTTTCTTTCTTCCCTTTTTTCTTAATTATGTTTGTTATGTTTTTAAGAGATTCTAGTTTAATCATGTTTATGATTGGCTAAACCTCTTAGTTAGGGCTAAGACGTGAAACTTGTAGTGTGATGGGTCATTTCCTATTGCTTTAACTCATGTTGTTGAACTCTCTTTGATTTCAGTTTGATTCTGAGGAATACTTTTAGTTTTTAATGATTTGTTGTGACTTAAATTACAATAGATCTGTGATAGCTTTGAGTATGTTCTTTTCGTTATTGAGATCATGAATTTAGGAAATTCTGTTATTCACCATCGTCCCCTGGGCATGGTTGGATGATGGAATCCTCACTAACTCTCATTATTCTCTCAGATTGGTTGTGGATTGGTAAATTCTGTTGTTTGCTTTATCTCATGGGTATGGTTTTGTGATGGAATCACTTCTAGTTCTAATACCTTTCATCCATTGAGAACTAGATCAAAGGAAGTTCAGATTTGATTTTTAATGAGTTATCTTCTAATTGGATAAGATGGAACTCTGATTCCAGTTGTGTTTGTGAATCAAGCATAGATCTCCCCGATCTCTACAAGTGGATCCTTGGAAACCTAGTTTCCTACCTTTGAATTTACAAGTTTTAGTTAAGTAATTTATAATTACTCTTAAATTCTCTAGATTTAGATTATATCTTCTTCTAGTTCTAGCTCTAGTTACTTTCAGAATACGTACAAGTTTTAGTCCCTGTGGATTCGACCTCAGTCTTACCGAGATTATTACTACATCGTGACCCTACAATTAGGGTTGTGAACAAGTTTTTGGCGCCGTTGCTGGGGACTAATGATTGTGTTTTTCTAAGATTAGCTAGTTTTGGAATAGTTTAAGATTAGGGTTTTTTTTCTATTTCCTATTTTTAGGATTAGGGTTTTCCATTTTATTTTAGAAACTAACCCAACTTTCCTATTTTGTAGGATCCTAATATAGAAACTTCTAATTCGGTAATCTTTTTTTTTCCGTTCCATTTCTGGATTAGGGTTTATTTTCTAAAAACTTTCTAATTCTAGGTTTTCATTTATTTTTAGAAATTTTCCTTTTTAAAACTAGTTTACTTTCCTAATTTGTTTTTAGAAAATTTCTAATTTTAGAATTTCTGTTTTTTTAGAAACTGACTTGTTTTGTTTTGTTTTGTAGGATCCTAACTTAGGAACTTCTAATTTGGTAACTTCATTCTAATTTCCTTTCCCTTTCTATTTCTAGATGTTTATTCTCTCTTCTAGGTTTAGGTTAGAATCTGAAATTAAGGGTTGCGAGTGTTTCATGCCCAAGTGGGTCCATGATAACACTCTACATCTTTTTAGTGAAGGAGGATTGGTTAAGGGGTTATCTATTCATCGCAGGATTAGACACCACTCGAGGTCCTCAAAGTTAATTGAGGTTATGGCTACAAATCAACCGGTAAATCAACAACCTCAACCTAGGGCTGAGGAAGTCTAGGATGAGAATGAGGTGCATCAAGCACCCCCGCCTCGTACTTTATGAGACTATTTACAACAGGTGGGGGTGAGTATGCCCTCACGCATGATTTTTCCAGAAAATACGGGACACATGGATATTAAGCCAGGGGTGATCCAACTCCTTCCAAAATTTTATGGGCATGAATCTGAAAATCCATATCTTCACTTGAAAGAGTTTGATGAGATCATAGCCACTCTATCTTTTCCTAACGTGTCTGATGACGCGGTCAGGCTGAAACTCTTTCCTTTTTCTTCAAAAGAGAAAGCTAAGACGTGGTTGCATTCACTACATCCTTGATCTACTGGTAGATGGAATGACATGACAAGGGAGTTCATAAAGAAAATTTTCCAATACCATAAGACAAACACCCTTAGAAAGTCGATCATGAACTTCACCCAAAAGGAAGATAAAACATTCTTCCAATGTTGGGAGCAGTTCAAGGATCTTGTCAGTTCATGCCTACAACACGGTTTTGAAACATGGCGCATCACGAACTTTTTCCATGATGGACTGACATCTCCCATGCGCCAATTAGTCAAGACAATGTGTAATGGGGAATTTATGAATAAAAGTGTCAATGATGTGTGGGACTACTTTGATAAGCTTGCTGAAAACACACAATCATGATACATCTCCCCAAAACCAAGCACCATGTCTAGGCGGACTCAATACAAAGAGGGGGTGGAATGTATCTCCTGAAAGAGGATGATGATATCAATGCTAAAATGGCTTATCTCACCAGAAAACTTGAGGCCATGGAATTAAAGAAGGATAAGGGTAAGGATATTGTTTGCGGCATTTGTGGTTGCAACATTCACACAACTGAAAATTGTCCAACAATATCTACCTTTTAAGAGGTACTGAATGAGCAATCTAATGACGTAAGTAATTACTAAAGACCTTTCAGTGGGCCCACCTCTAATACGTACAATCCTAGCTGGAGAAATCATCTAAACTTCAGTTGGAGAAAGGGACAAACTGCTACACCTCAAGGATTCCCTAACCAAATTCCACATCAAGGGAAACCTCAAGAGGATCCGATTTTAAAGCATCTTCAAAATCAAGAGCTTTTCAATTAGAGAATGCTACAAGCCTTTCAAGACCTCACAAAGGCCATACAAGGACTTGAGAATAAAATTGCGATTGGGAATAAGGGGAGCCTTCCACCTCAACCTCTTCGCAATCCAAAACCACAAAATGAAGTTAGTGACCCAAGCTCTTTAAATCAGATGGAGTAAGTTAAACCTATCACCACTCTTAAGAGTGGGAAGACCATTGCTATTCTGGTTAGGGCTGAAAAGCCTAGGGACCCAGAAGAGGACAACAATGATAGATCTAGCCATGCCCCACAAGAATTAGAATCGAAACCTCAAGGGAAGCCGATTGCTCCATTTCCCCAACAGTTGGTTGCACCAAAACCTCTCTCTAACTCTCAGGACATTTTAGAGGTGTTGAAATAAGTGAAGGTCGATATTCCTCTACTAGATGCAGTTAAACAAATACTTTCATATGCCAAATTTCTAAAAGACTTATGTATAACCAAAAGATGAAAAAATATTCAAAAGAAAATCTTCTTAACTGAAAAAAGTGAGTGTCATCCTAAAGCAAGACGTGCCACAGATATTCAAAGATCCCAGTAGCCCAACCATACCTTGTGTAATTGGGAACTACCAAATTAAGCATGCACTTCTTAACTTAGGAGCAAGCGTAAATCTAATTCCCTACTCGGTCTACAAACAGTTAGGTTTGGGTGAATTAAAACCCACCCTAACCACATTGCAACTTGTTGATCGCTCAGTTCATATATCGAGAGGGGTAATCAAGGATGTGTTGGTCCAGGTTGAAAAATTCTACTACCCAGTAAATTTTATTGTCTTGGATACAAAACCCATCAGTAATATGAGCATTCAAATTCCTGTCATTCTTGGTCGCCCATTCCTCGTCACTTCAAAAGCAATCATTAATTGCAGGAATGGAGTCATGAGTATGTCTTTTAGGAATATGACATTGGAGTTGAATATATTTTTTAGCACAGGCAAACGGTTAGAGGATGATGACAATTTCCATGACATTAACATAATTAACTCTTTCGTGGAAGATAGAACACTTTTGAACATATCCTCTGACCCTCTAGAGACATGCCTGGCACACTCCCATGATTTTGATGATGATATGATTAGGGAGATGGGTGTCATGCTTGATGTTATGCCAGTACTTAAAGTTAACTAGTGGAGGCCACAATTTAAAGAGTTAACCCAAACCGATGTAGTGCCTCTACCATCTAACCTCTAGGCATCGAAGCTTGACCTAAAACGATTGCCCTTTGATTTGAAATATGTCTATTTAGGTCAAGATGAGACATACTTGGTAGTGATTTCTTTCCACCTTGAGCAAGAACAGGAGAGTATACTCATCTCTACCCTCATTGAGTGTAGAGGATCCCTTAATGGACGATTGCGGACCTCAAGGGAATTGACCCTTAGATTTGTACTCACTACATTTATCTTGAGGATAATGTGAAGACCTCTTATTAATCACAATGTATACTAAATCCAAACGTGAAGGAAGTGGTTATGGCCAAGGTTCTTAAACTATTGGATGTGGGTATCATATACTCGATATCTGATAGTCAATGGGTGAGTCGAACTCAGGTATTTCCTAAGAAGTCTGGAATCACCATCGTAACCAATGTCAACAATGAACTCGTACCAACTAGAGTTACTACTAGTTAGAGAATGTGCATTGACTACAGGAACTTGAATACCGTCATGAGGAAGGACTACTTTCCTTAGCCCTTCATTGATTAGATTTTGGAAAGGCTAGCTGGTCATTCATATTACTGTTTCCTTGATGTATATTCGAGCTACAATCAAATATTCAGGCTACAATCAAATCGAGATAGCCCTTGAAGATCAAGAAAAGACCACGTTCACATGTCCTTTTGGGACCTCTTCTTACCGAAAGATGTCATTTGGACTATGTAATGCTCCTGTTACCTTTCAGTGATGTATGATGAGTATTTTTTCTAATATAGTGGGGGCAATATCTAGATGTCTCCATGAACGATTTCTCGATTTTTTATCCTTTCAGCAAATGCCTGGAAAATTTTTAAAATGTGTTGAAGCGATGTGAGGAAAAGAATTTGGTACTCAATTGGGAGAAGTGTCATTTCATTGTTCGTAAGGAAATTGTCCTTGGACATATCATCTCGTCCAAGGGAATTGAGGTAGATAAGGCTAAAATTTATCTTATCTCTAACCTACCTCTACCCAAAAACTTACGAGACGTGCGATCCTTCTTAGGACACGCTGGTTTCTACATGAGATTCATAAAGGACTTTAGTCATATCTCTTATCCTCTATGTAATCTACTTCAAAAGGATGCACCATACGAGCGGATTGAGCAATGCTAGGAAGCTTTCACTAAGCTTAAGGGAATGTTAACCACTGCACCTATCATACAACCACCCGATTGGAGCCTTCCTTTTAAACTTATGTACGATGTGTCTGACGATGCTCTTGGGGTGGTTTTAGGACAGAGAAAAGAAAAGAAGCCCTATTGTAACGCCTCAAATTTCGAGGGTCGAGAGAAGCTCAACTCCCGAGATTCAACGCATCACTTATGCAACATAGATAATGATGTTTAAATGTTGTCCATATTAGTACATTAAACATGAGGAGGATTATACAAAAACAACATATCATACTCCAACTATAATTAAATTTAGCAAGCGGAAGACTGAAACATATATATATCTAAACAAGCAAGGGTTCATCAACCTCTGGAATATGATCATATAACCGGGCTGAAATTTATACATGTATTAATTCATACTAAATAAAATATCAAAATGTGGAGTATCCAGCTAATCCGTGTATCCTTGTAATCTCATCGAAGCAGCACGAGGTCTATATAGACATACAAGAGAGCTGAACATAGGAGAACTCTTCCTCCTCGTCTACAAAGTCCAACTCCACTGCATATACGTCCTCATCACCTGCATCTATAACAGAGTTTGGTTGGTATTTTAAAACATCGTCCCAGAGTGGGAGTAAGTGATCAACTTAGTGGTACTATAAGGTAAAGGTTAACATGTTATCAATTCAATCAAGGAGTAATGATAAAGCAGTACAACAATCATTCATTAACTACTCTTGTTAATACAGGGATGGTATGCAGTAATGATGCATGCCCTCGTACGACACTCCCTCAAGCGACTACATCAATTATTTGTGCATGACAAACTCCCTAAAGTGTACTTCCTCGCCAAAGCACATGCAATGTGGTGCATGATTGTGCTAGCCAAGTACTTAATTAGGCTTATTCATACAGTAAATTCAGGAAGCTAAGGTACCTCCCTTTATATCATTTACCCAACCGAAAGATCCATCTAGGGTCGTTAATCCTAGTTAATCACATACGATAGGCAATTTGTAGAACATCACTCTTAATGAAAAGCAGTGGATAGGTAAGTTCTAGAGTTTATACTCGAGGTCACTACAGGGAGGTTTGTCACCTTAGTGCAGGCCAACAGCTCGAATACAGTGTCCCATACCACTGTTTTCAGCTCACAAGTTTGGGTTGCTCATTGGTCACTATGGGGAGGCTTGTCACCCCAGCTAGGCCGACAGCTCGACTACGGTGTCCCATACCACCATGCCCGGTTCATGAGTCTTAGCGGATCGTGGTACCGTGTTTAAAATGGGCTTTTACATTGGCGGGGGTATCTTAGATTCAAGCAGTGGTGTCCATACATAGTAAACATACAATAGGCTGATCGGTTTGTTAGGGAAGTTCGATTGGTACGGGCACATGCTAATGTAATCGACATGGAGTGCATAAGCACCCCTTGTGACCTAACTACTGTTGACAATCGTTGTGCGACCCGGATTCATCGAATTTTCCTGATCTAACGCGACTAATTCGGCCACGAATTTTCCTGATCTAACGAGACTAATTCGGCCACCTGAACAGGGACTTTTACCGATTGCCTGGACTATGTTGTAGTCCCAATCTTACTCAGATGTAGCGAATACATACATGTGATAATCATTTCAACATTTGACAAACAATCCAAGTAAATACTTCATTTGAGTATTATATTAAACACCTTGAAAATGTTAACAAACACTTGCATTTTATTCATAAATTGCGTAGAGGCAAGTATGATTACATGAAATAAATTGTACCTATAATAAGTACAAATCATTAACATTTTCTCATTTAGACAATTTATCAAAAACTTAGGCTACACATAAGCAAATGCAGAGACTAGGCTAGTTATAATAAGTATTTTAGCAATTCCATCTACAAGGATGTCATCATGCAAAGAACAATCATGAATCCTATCTTAGTAACCATAACAAGCACAAATCATGTTTACATGTTCATTCAAACATTTCAACAAACACATAGGACACATAGTTCATACATATGTAATACATCAAAATCGACGTGTCTAAGATGATATGGTAGTAATCAAGTCAGACATAAATCATTAGCTGACACTAAAGCCTTGAAAACTATAACCTAAACGTTTATAGTCCGTACCTTTCATCGGATTGCTCGTTTCGAACTCAGTTCGAATCCTACACTAGCGTATACAGAACAACGGGTACCTAAATCACGAAATAGGTTAGCTATTTCATCGATTACTCTATTTAGATTCTTAAATCAATATTAGGATTAGGATTTATTACCCAAATCGTAGTTGAAATGAGTCATGCAGCGATGTGGGGAGGTGAAACAACACGTGGAGTAGTGGGAGTGAATCCCAACAACGATCTCCCTATCTCTCTCTCTTCTCCTCACTCTTTTCTCCTCTTTTCTCTCGTCTCTCTCCTAAGGTTAGAGAAATTCGTATAAAATAGGAATGGGGTGGTTTAAGGGCATTATATAGGCTCAGAACTAGTGTAAATGGCCCCTAGGCCATGGTATACTTAGGTTACAGCCAAAGGGTGCCCGTCTCTAACAAAAAGGGCCCTTAAAAAGGTCCATTTCTCACTTACGGCATAGGGTAAGTTCTCTGACCATGGATCTAAGCTAGGTTATGATTTCGGTGCGATCGAGTTAACGGATCATCCATGAAGAACCAGTATCAGGTCAACGGTCGTTCTTACTCGATCGGGGCCACAAGAATATGGATATGTGTAAGGAAATTTTCCTGATTCATGGGTGAAGTTTTGTCAGAATCTGACAGTCTAAAGTCTTCAATTTTGCCCGCAAGAGAATGGCCCAATTCACTTAAGTTCTGGTTCATTTTCTAAAGATATTCGCGTTTCTCACACACTTTACTCAGGGCTCAAGTTGTGCATTTCTGGATACTATCTGGGCTAGATTCCCGCAATGGTTGTCAAGCCCAATAAGATGGTCATAACCCTATAGTTTCATGGTTATCGAACTTTTGATGTGCGGTCCAGGTTCGATACGGGGTTTCAATGTGCTCCCAAGAGCAACTGGCTTTTCGGATTTCTCCTAAGTTTTTAAGTAGTGTTGAGTTAATGATTTTGATGAGTTTGGGTCTTGCCATTTATATAGATAGTGGTTCAAGCTAATCTACCGATTAATTCAGTTTAGTATTTAATTAATTTTCATCTAATTTCTATAGAATACCGTCCTTAGGGATTTCTGCCAGAGGTGGTACTCGGGCCTTTGTACGGATTTTTCTAAGATGTTACAATCTCCCCCCCTTAAAGAAAAATTTCATCCTTGAAATTAGTACCTTCTCGTACTCCTCGAGGATCTGAGGGTAGTTCTTACGAACTTCGGCTTCTGTTTCCTAAGTAGCCTCTTCCTCAGTGTGGTGAGTCCACAATACTTTCACAAACGGGATAACTTTACTGCGGAGCACTTGTTCCTTCCTATCTATAATACGTGTTGGTCAAAGTATATAGATAGCATATTCACTTAGCTGTACTTGCTCCCACTTGATAATGTGAGTAGGATCAGGAACGTATTTCTTCATCATCGATATGTGAAATACGTTGTGCATGCCTGCGAGTGGTGTGGGCAAGGCAAGGCGATATGCTACCACATCCACTCGGTCTAGAATCTGGAATGGGCCAATGAATTTCAGTGTAAGCTTCCCTTTCTTACCAAAATGAAGGACTCCTTCATTGGGAAAACTTTTAAAAATACATGGTCCCCAACTTCAAAAGCTGATTGTCACCACCGGGTATCGGCGCAACTCTTTTATCTGCTCTGGGCTGTGAGAAGTTGACGCTTGATAATGTCAATCTTCTCTGAGGTTGCTCGAACTAGATCTAGGCCAACCAAGCTCTTCTCGCCAACTTCTACCTAACAATGTGGTGCTCGACATGGGCGCCCATACAATGCTTCGTAGGGAGCCATACCAATGCTCGCTTAGAAGCTATTGTTATAAGAAAACTCAGCATGGGGAAGACAGTCATTCCAACTTCCTTAAAATCGAGCACACACACTTGAGACATATCTTCTAATATTTGATTTACCCGTTCCGTCTGCCCATCGGTCTGCGAGGGGAACGCGGTACTGAACTTTAGTTTCACTCCCATTGCTTCCTGGATTTGAGTCCAGAAAATAGACGTGAATCATGTGTCCTGATCCGACACAATCTCCATAGGAACTCCATGTAGCCGTATAATCTCCTTGATGTACAGCTTGGCTAAATCATCTGCTGAGTTTGAAACTCTAATCGGGAGGAAATAAGGCAATTTTGTCAATCAATCCACAATCACCCAAATGGAGTCATGCCCCTTTCTCGTCTTTGGTAACCCGAAAATGAAATCCATAGATATGAAATTTCATTTCCATTTAACTATGGGCATGGGCTGAAGTAAACCAGGAGGTCGGCGATGTTTGGCCTTGACCTGCTGGCACGTGAGAGAACGGGATACGAACTCTACTATCTAGGCCTTCATGTTGTCCCACCAGTACGAACGCTTCATGTCTCTATACATCTTCGTACTGCCAAGATGCATTGTCGTCTTTGAATTGTGAGTGGCTTCCAGGACTTCCCTTCTTAAGTCATGGAGATTCGAGATGCATAGACAGCCACGGTATGGTAAACCTCTGTCCAATCTAATCCTCCATTCGGATTCTTCGCTGTCACTTGCATGTTCTCTCATTTTCATCAACAATTCATCTTCTTTCTAAGCCACAATGATTCGATCATCAATAAGTGGCTGTACATGGATATGTGTGATGCTCTCGAACGGCTCCTCTACTATAAGCTTCTGTTCGAAGTCTCGCACAAACTCTACCATATTCCATTCTTCCATCATTAGCGAAGCTAAAAATTCTACTATCTTCTTACGGCTCAAAGCATCGGCCATAAGGTTGGCCTTGCCAAGATGGTAGGAGACCTCAAACTTGAAATCTTTCAAGGTTTCCATCCAACGTCGCTGCCTCATATTCAGGTCTCTCTGCGTAAAAATGTATTTGAGGTTCTTATGGTCACAAAAGAGCTCGAACTCTTCTCCTTAGAGGTAATGTCTCCAGAGCTTTAATGCGAAAATGACCACCACTAATTCCAGGTCATGCGTGGGGTAGTTTTCCTCATGTTTCCTCAACTATCATGATGCATAAGCAATCACCCTATCCTTTTGCATAAGAACACATCCCAAACAAACACGAGACGCATCGGTGTATATAGTATATTTGACCCCTTTCTCTGACAATACTAGCATGGGTGCGGACGTCAGCTTGTCCTTTAATTCCTAAAAGGCTGCTCCTACTTTCTCATTCCAGGCAAACTTAAGATCCTTTCGAGTGAGTTTTGATAACGGTTAGGCTATCTTGGAAAAATCTTTAATGAAGTGGCGATAGTAGCTGACCAGTCCGAGGAAACTCCTCACTTCTGTAACCGAACCGGGCTACTCCCAGTCCTGAACCGTGGCTACCTTGGTAAGGTCCACAGCAATTCCTTCCTTTGACACTACGTGTCTCAGAAACTTGACATCTTCCTTCCAAAAGTCGCATTTATGGTATTAAGCAAACAACTGATTCTTCCTGAGAGTATGGAAGACTGCTTGCAGGTGCTCTTCATGATCCTTTCGGCTCTTGGAGTATATCAAAATGTCATTTATAAAGACGATGATGAATCGGTACAGATACAGCTGAAATACCCGATTTATGAGGTCCATGAACACAGTCATCAATATCTGTCTCTTCAATTCCTCCATTTCACACAGAGGCATGCGATATGTTGGTAAGGAAATGGGTGTCGCACCAGGCACAAGGTCGATAGTAAGGTCGATCGCGCGCCTAGGACGTAGTCCAGGTATCGTTCTGAACACGTCCATGAAATTTAGACTACAGGCGTGTCTCCAAGAGTCAGACCATCGATATTCTCCAATAAGGAAGCCTAACAACTTATGCAGTAGGGCCAACTTACCTGAACTGGGAAAGTAAAGGCCATGCCCTTGGGTCCATGTGCCGTCACCAGTCGAGTTTCACAGTTAATCTCTACCTTCATTTCGGTAAGCCAATCCATGCCGAGGATGACGTCGTAATGATACAACGGGTGATGATTAGTTCAATGCACACCGTTCTGCTTCCTAAGTCTATCAGGCAACTTTTACAAAGCTTAGTAGTGTCAGAGAAGGTCCCTATTATGGTAAGAACTCTCACCCCAACCATAGGGATAGTGTTCAACCCTAAGCGCTTGACTGTAGAGTATGATATTATCAAAATAGTGGACCCAGTGTCCACTAATAGAAACACAGGTGTACCTTGAATGTGGGCAATGACTTTGAAGGCTAAAGGCACTGCAGTTGCTGACTCAGATGCTTCATCTACAAGTGCATATACACATGCTTGTTAAGAATGATTGGGTTGCGCTGCCATAAGTCATTGAGGTGGCTTATTTCAAGGTACAGGTGGTCTGCAGAATGGCTATGCTGGTGGTGCTGATCGTAAGGGTGGAGCTGAAATAGCCTGTGGCAGCTAGTAGTTGATGTTCTGAGGTGGCATAAAGTCATTGTCCTTCATCTTGGTAAAACAGTAGGCGTCTATATAGCCCGCCCTCTTACAATAGGTGCACCAAAGATCTGATCGTCTCGACTGGGTCGATGAAGCCATAAGCCTGGGAGGTGAATCTGCATGTGGCCTCTTGCCGAGGAATGATCGGTTCGGCATTTCAAATCGAGGTCTTGGGCCCATCGGTAAACGTGTGCAAGACAGTCTATCTCCATCCTGCTCAACTCGCAGGGACATGTTCACTAGCTCGGCATAGTTAGGAATGCTAGCGCAACACATCTTCGTGTGGATATTGGGCCGCAAACCCTCTGAAAATCACCGCATCCTCATAGGCTCGTCGACTAGATCAGTGGAGCATATCTAGCCAGCTCCTTGAATTGCTTCTCGTATTCAGCCATAGTCATTCCCCCTTATCGGAGGTGAAGAAATTCACCCTCCTTTTCATTACGGTAAGTGAGGGGAAAATACTTTCCATGGAAGCGAGTCTTAAATGCGACCCTCGTCCACACATGTCCTGTGGGGACGGTCCATAGGATGATGTCCCACCAAAGACTACCCTCCTTCTTAAACATATATGTAACCAGCTCCACTTGCTCTGCCTCAGTACAGTGCAATGACTTCAACATTTTGGAAATACGGTATAACCAATACTCAGCCCCCACGGGTCGGTGAGTTCCTGCAAAAGTAGGAGGATGGAAATGCTAAAAGCGTTCAAATAAGCCACTAATGTTCATGGCTCCATCCGGCTACACAGGTGGTGTAGGCAAGACCATGTTCATGTTTTGGGCAATGACCCCCGCAATAGTGTCCCAAACTTGTTGTTGTTGCTGCATTAGGAGCATCATCTACTCCAATCTATCAAGGGTAGAAGCCGCCTGAGGCATGTGTGGCGTCGATGTAGACGCACGGTTCTGTTCTGGAACCGGTTGTGCACTAGGTGTTGGCCCATTGGTGGGGCCAGTGGCCGACTGTGAATCCGGCATAGTCTCAATATCCTAGCCCAAGCTGGGGTCCGTATGGCTATCGCTTAGGGGAAGTACCCTGTCAATCGATCCATCAAGTGTGAGACGTGTAATGTTCCGATTATTTTTAGGAGGCATTCCCTATATACAACATAGGGTGCAACATGTGTGAGATTTAAAGTAACATTACTTAATTTTTGTACACATTCCAAATCAAAGAAGCTTCATGCATTTCATTTAACCAAAAATTGTCACAATACATGAGATGTAGTATTACATGAATCATGACAGACATGCATGTGAGCTAATCTAGTATAAGTTTTAACACCAACTATTCTAACTTCCAACTAAGCTGACAAGGGCCATTACATAGAAAAATAAGAAACAAAGAAATCCAAAAGATAACTACAACACCGGACTAGTCCGCTGACTCTGGGGAAGGTAAAGGCACACCCTTGTCCTGCATACAGCACAGGAGGGTCTTCAAAGTGCGAGACATACTCTTGAATTATTGCTTTAGATAAGCCTGATTCTCCTTAACCTCCTGTCTCACGACGGCCTAGTTTTCTTCAATCTTGGCCATGCGGACTTCTAAGGTAGCTCGATCATGGCGGTCCTCACTAGTAGCAGTAGGAGGTCCCTCATCAAAGTCTTGGGCCTCCTCTTCTTCGTCTTGCTCTTCCTCCTCACTGCCTTTCTCATCCTCAATGCCTTCTCCCTCTCCACTTCCTTCCTCCTCAATTTCTTCCTCATCTTCACTTTCATCTTCCTCTTCACTTTCATCTTCTATTTCATCCCCATACTCATCGAGTCGGGCTTGACATTGCCTAGGACCAATTCCCATTTAGTTGAGTGTAGTGTCATTAATGAAGTTAATCGGCGCAAGCTCATCCATATTAAATCTGAAGCCGAAATTACGGGCAATCTTGCAGATAAGTCGGCCGAATGGGAGTGAGGCATCTCCCCTAGTAAAGTGTACAGTTCTGATTATCTGTGTCAGGGCAAAAGTATGCAGACACAGCTTGTCTCCCTGTCCAGCTCTGTACAGGAAGTCCACCATCAGACAAGTGTATTCCATACAGTTACTCCACCTAGGATACACGTTGTACGTGCATATGTAGTGGAGTAGGTGGAAGTCTGCCATCATCTTGGTCAATGGGAGGCTATTGCCTCGCCTCTAATGAGCTAGTCAGCCACAAAGAAACCATGTGCAGCGATCTCTCTCGCACACTAGTGAGACGAGATGCACTAACATGTACCATCCCACGCTCAATTCCCATAATACGGGCCATCACATTTACATCCATTATGGCTTCCTACCTCCCTAAGGGAATAGTAAATTGAAGTGGCTCCAGTAATGGATTCCGTATCTGGGCATAGAAGGCTAAGACAGTGCCTTCGCTTGCATAAGACTTGCCTTCAAATATGGGACCCCACCCAGACTCTAACAAGAGGTCCATCACTGTATATAGCCCAAATAACCTTTCATCAACATGTGCTTCAAATACGACCTTACGGTTATGAAACTTACCAAGTCCGATGCTCGCCGGTAGGGATCTTTCGAGCAGGATTTAGGGATTGAGGTCCCATTTTGTTCTTCGCTCTCGCTCGGCGCTCGTAGTAGCCATGGTGCTTGCTTACTTCCTCGAGCAGGTTGGACAGCTCGGCCCGGCCTCATCCAGGGCCGCTCTTCTCTTTCCCATAAGGGAAAGGAGCATTGAGATGGAAAAGATAGCGGTGACAAGCTCAAAAAGAGCCATGGAGTTGGAAAAGCTTGAGAATGAGGTGGATTCGTTGGTTTGGAAGGTTATGAGAGACAAAAGATGGGTTTTGTGCTCATATGGGTGTGAAATGGGAAGATGGAGAGTTGTGTGAGAGGGGTTTTAAAGAAATCAAGGTGGAGGGTGGAAGATATGGAAGAAAATGAAAGTTTGGGTGTATGAAAAAGGGGAGTTGAAAGGGACATGGGTTTTAGAGGGGTTTGGAGTTGTTTAGAGGGTTAAGAGAGGGGTGACATGAACAAAGGGGAGACAAGAGAGGTTAAACGGAGTGGTCCCACATGTGGGAGGCCCCCACATGAATGGGTGGAGGGTGGTGGGCCACTGGAACCGCGGGCCCACTGCGGCCCAATGTGAAGCCGGGCGATGTGGCACCGTCACGGTGGTGCCGCTGCATCTCCCTGGGCTGCCTGCAGTGCCTCCGCCCTGGGGCAGTGGCCACCCCCTCCCGGGGTATCGAAAACATGCGGGGGACCCACTGGGTCCCACCAGAAATTATGTTATGGCCCCTGCGCCCGCTTGACATGTTTTCTAGGTCTAACTCGCACGTATTCGCGCCTTCTGATTTGTTTCAAGGGATTCACCAAATTTTCATTCTAACTCATCGTTTGATGGCTTAAGAAGGGGCTGAGATCATTTCACATGATCTTGGACGCGTTCAGGCTACATTACAATGGTCAATTTCGCCCATCGGCAAAACCTTGGGATCTTACGATCATTTCTACATTTTATCGCCCCCTCCTAAGTCAGAGTGCGTCAGTGTGCATCGTGTTACCATAACTCAAGTCCAGTTTAATCCAAATCATGCTCTGATCCAACTTGTAACGCCCCAAATTTCGAGGGTCGAGCGAAGCTCAACTCCCTAGATCCAACGCATCACTTATGCAACATAGATAATGATGTTTAAATGTTGTTTAAACATGAGGAGGATTATACTAAAATAACATATCATACTCCGGCTTAATTAAATTTAGCAATGGAAGACTGAAACACATATATATCTGAATAAGCAAGGGTTCAACAACCTCTGGAGTATGATCATATAACCGGGTTGAAATTTATAAGTGTATTGGTTCATACTAAACAAAATGTCAAAATGTGGAGTATCCATCTAATCCATGTATCCCTGTGATCCCATCATACTAGCACAAGGTCTACATAGACCTGCCAAAGAGCTTAATATGGGAGAACTCTTCCTCCTCATCTACGAAATCCAACTCTGCTACATATACGTCCTCATCACCTGCGTCTATAACAAAGTCTAGTTGGTATTTTGAAATACCGTCCCAAAGTGGGAGTGAGTGATCAACTCAATGGTACTATAAGGCAAAGGTTAACATGTTACCAATTCAATCAAGCAGTAATGATAAAGCAGTACAATAATCATTCCCTAACTACTCTTGTTAATACAGGGATGGTATGCAGTAATGATGCATGCCCTCGCATGACACTCCTTTAAGCGACTACATCAACCATTCGCGCATGGCAAACTCCCTAAAGTGCACTTCCTCGCTAAAGCACATGCAATGCATGCATGATTGTGTTAGCTGAGTACTTAATTAGGCTTGTTCATACAACAAATTCAGGAAGCTAAGGTACCTCCCTTTATATCATTTACCCAACCAAAAGATCCATCTAGGGTCGTAATCCTATTTAATCACATACGATAGGCAAGTTGTAGGACATCAGTCTTAATGAAAAGTAGTGGATAGGAAAGTTTAAGAGTTTATACTTGAGGTCACTATGGGGAGGCTCGTCACCTCAACACAGGCCGACAGCTCGAATATAGTGTCCCATACCACCGTATTTGGCTCATGAGTTTGGATTACTGACTAGTCACTACGGGGAGGCTTGTCACCCCAGCGTAGGCCGATAGCTCGACCACGGTGTCCCATACCTCTATGCCCGGCTCATGAGTCTTAGCGGATCATGGTACCATGGTTAAAATGGGCTTTTACATTGGCGGGGGTATCTTAGATTCAAGTAGTGGCGTCCATACATGGTGAACATATAATAGGTTGATAGGTTTGTTAGGAAAGTTCGATTGGTACGGGCACATGCTAATGTAATTGACATGGAGTGCGTAAGCACCCCTTGTGGCCTAACCACTGTCGACTATCATCGTGTGACCCAGATTCGTCGAATTTTTCCGATGTGACTCCACTAATTCGGCCACCTGAACAGGGACTCTTACCGATAGCCTGGACAATGTTGCAGTCCCAATCTTACTCAGATGTAGCGAATACATACATGTGTTAATCATTTCAACATTTGACAAACAATCCAAGTAAATATTTCATTTGAGCATTTTATCAAACACCTTGAACATGTTAACAAACACTTGCATTTTATTCATAAATTGCATAGAGGCAGGTATGATTACATGAAATAAATTATACATACGTACAAGGTAATGCAAAATACTATCTTAATACCTATAATAAGTACAAATCATCAACATTTTCTCATTCAAACAATTTATCAAAAACTTAGGCTACACATAAGCAAATGCAGAGACTAGGCTAGTTATAACAAGTATTTTAGCAATTCCATCTACAAGGATGTCATCATGCAAATAACAATCATGAATCCTAGCTTAGTAACCATAACAAGCACAAATCATGTTTACATGTTCATTCAAACATTTCAACAAACACATAGGACACATAGTTATATAACATAGCTCATACATGTGTAATACATCGAAATCAACGTGTCTAAGATGATATGGTAGTAATAAAGTCAGACATAAATCATTAGCTGACATTGAAAGCCTTGAAAACCATGACCTAAACATTTATAGTTCACAACTTTCGTCAGATTGCTCGTTTTGACCTCGGTTCGAATCCTACGCTCCCGTATACAAAACAACGGGTACCTAAATCACGAAATAGGTTAGAAATTTCATCGATTACTCTATTTAAATTCCTAAATCAAGATTACGGTTAGGATTTCTTTCCCAAATCGTAGTTGAAATGAGTTGTGTAGTAATGTGGGGAGGTGAAATAACACGTGGAGTAGTGGGAGTGAATCCCAACAACGATCTCCCTATCTCTCTCTCTCTCTTCTCCTCACTCTTTTCTCCTCTTTACTCTCTTCTCTCTCCTAGGGTTAGAGAAATTCGTATGAAATGGGAATGGGGTGGTTTAAGGGCATTATATAGGCCCATTACTGGTGTAAATGCCCCTAGGCCATGGTATACTTAGGTTACAGCCAAAGGGTGTCTGTTTCTAACAAACAGGACCCTTAGGAATGTCCATTTCTCACTTATGGTGTAGGGTAAGTTCCTTGACCATAGATCTAAGCCAAGTTATGATTTCAATGCGATCGGGTTAGCGAATCATCCGTGAAGAACTAGTATCAGATCAACGGTCATTCTTACTCGATCGGGGCCACAAAAATACGGATATGTGCAAGGACATTTTCCTGATCCATGGGTGAAGTTTGGTTAGAATATGACGGTCTGAAGTC
The DNA here is from genome assembly GCF_029962835.1 of Magnolia sinica. Lineage (NCBI taxonomy): Eukaryota > Viridiplantae > Streptophyta > Magnoliopsida > Magnoliales > Magnoliaceae > Magnolia > Magnolia sinica. The sequence continues at coordinate 48,191,284 of NC_080573.1, read as the reverse complement.
TTTAATTTCGCCCGCAAGCGAATGGCCCAATTCACTTAAATTCTGGTTCATTTTCTAAAGATATTTGGGTTTCTCACACACTTTGCTCAAGGCTCAAGTTGTGTGTTTTTGGATACTATCTGGGCTCGATTCCTGAGATGGTTGTCAAGCCCAATAAGATGGTCATAACCCTATAGTTTCGTGGTTATCGGACTTTCGATGTGCAGTCCAGGTCCGATATGGTGTTTCAATGTGCTCCTAAGAGCAACTGACTTTTAGGATTTCTCCTAGGTTTTTAAGTAGTGTTGAGTTAGTGATTTTAATGGGTTTGGGTCTTGCCATTTGTATAGATGGTGGTTCAAGCTAATCCACCGATTATTTCAGTTTAGTACTTAATCAATTTTCGTCTAATTTCTACAGAATACGGTCCTTAAGGAATTCTACCTGAGGTGGTACTCGAGCCTTTGTATGTATTTTTTCGAGAAGTTACCCCTACTTTATTCATTATGCAAGTAGAACTCTAAATCTTACCCAAGTGAACTACTCGACTACAAAAAAGGAACTCTTAGACGTAGTGTTCGTTTTGGACAAATTTAGGTCCTACTTGGTCGAATCCAAGATTGTCATTTACACAGATCATGCGGCGTTCTAGTATCTTCTTTTTAAGAATGATGCTAAGCCCTACCTGATTAGATGGATCCTCCTACTCCAAGAATTTGATTTGGAAATAAAAGATAAAAAGAGAGTAGAGAACGTAGTGGTTGACCATCTTTCTCGCCTTGATCTCCCTAATTCCCTTGAGACGACACACATCAATGACATGTTCCCTGATGTAACGCCTCATGTTTTCAGGACCCGAGTATATGACTTGTTTCCCAAAAACCTGAGTGTTAACCTTAAAGGATGGTTAAATTCACATTTTTTTTATCAGAGTAAGTAGATGAGAGTAGAGTGGATAAATCAACATAAGGGAAATTTCATTATCATTCAAATATACAAGCAGCCCATAATGACTTATACAAACCAATGTCTCAACATTAATGATTACAAGATTTGCATACATAAGAAATAACAGAAAGCATATAAATGTAAGCCGCATGACCACATAGCTCCTCTTAGCAATACGGTCGTGCATTCATGGCACCTGTGCACAGCTCCTCATCAAGTCTGAACATATACATCATCTAGGCCACCTGTTCTACCTGTACGGTTGTATATTTGATGGATGAGTGGCCAACTCAGTGTGAATTCCCCTCAAGATTACACACCGCCACATTAGGTATGCATAGTTATAAAACAACAAGGCAATCAAAACAACACATGATGCAATCTTTTTACATGCATGGATGTGTGAATGCACATCGACCTGGGGATGCACATCCAGTCGGACTTGGGATCGTCACCCATGCAATCATAGACCTGAGAAAATTATTCAGTCGGGCAGGGGTCGATAGTCGATGGTCTGGGAGCTAGTAAAACGATACCCCAACAACTCTAGGGCATGTGCTACAACATCCAGAATAGTCACCTGTCATCGCCAATATGCTATGAATGCACGATTAGCCAAACCGTTATTAGTCCAGTTATAATCAGCCAATTTAAATACACTTACGGTCACTACAGGGAGCACATGGCCCAGCGTAGGCCGATAGCTCGGGCATAGTGTCCCATTACCACCATCCCCGCCCCATGAGACTACCATCTTAGGATGTTTAATGGAAACCCATTGACTAGTGGTCAATCATATTACAGTATATGGGGCTTACCATCGCATGGTTGTACAATACAAAACATCGAATCCATATAGGGAAAATATCAAAACAAAACCACATAGGCTGAGTATCAAAATATGCCACATAAGGCGAATATCAAAACCATACGATAAAGACCATCCTTAAAAACCATTAGACACAACAACCCTGGATGGTAGGCCCACATCAATGATCCATCTAGACCACCACTCAATAACCACTAGATCAAAGGTCGATAGCAATCATCATCAATCGAGTTACATCCCAAGTATGGGTGTACATTTATAAGTGGGGGTTACCCACTGATGTACCAGTTTAAGTTCCATAAGCAATCCACAAATAATTCATGAACAAATATACAAAATGAACATTAGGCAGGGAATATAGCAATTCAATTTCTACCAGCTAACACATGTGATTATAAGAGAGAGATATCAAATATAAATTTAAATAAAAACTATAACTTAAGCTAATGAGAAGATGGAAAGCTCAAGGGGAAGAATCATCACCTTATACTTCAAATCGCCTTCTAGTGTTGCTAAGTACTTGCGCCCTTAGAATTTGTACCCTACCACAAATCATGAACCTGTATAATTAGGTCTAAGTTCTAATCACTACCTAGGGTTTAAGGGTTATCTTTTAGGGTTTTAGTGTAGAATTAAGGTTTTCATCCTGGGGTTTGGCCTTAAACTTAGACTTTAGGATTTTAATCCTAAACTATTAATAATATTATTATCATTATTATTGTACAATGGATTGAGTAATATTCTTATTAGGAGTATTAATCTCTCAGTATTAATAATGATGGTTCGTAGATGCTGGGTACTCGGATGCTGACTGAGCTGGTAATCTAGATGATAGAAAATCAACCAGTGGTGGTTGTTTTTACATTAGAAATTGTCTAGTTTCCTGGTTTAGTAAGAAACAAAATTCTATATCACTTTCAACAGCTGAAGTTGAGTATATCGCAGCTGGTAATGCATGTACACAGCTTGTTTGGATGCAACGAATGCTAAGTGATTATGGAATTAAATAGGATTATATGTTATTATATTGTGATAATTCCAGTGTGATAAATATTTCAAAAAATCCTATTCGGCATTCTCGTACTAAGCACATTGACATTAGATTTCATTATATAAGGGAATTAGTAGAAGAAAAAGTTATATCTCTAGAATATATTCCTACCGAAGATCAACGAGCTGACATTTTCACAAAACCTCTTGATAAAAGCAAGTTCAAAAAGATGAAATTTGATCTTGGCATGTGCATTTTAAAATGATTATTTATGCCTACTTGTATTATAGTGTATATATTTGCTAGATTGAATTCTAATTTTTGTATAATTTGCAAGAAATATGAATTTTTGGGCATTCTTCGACTTGTCGTGAGTATACTCGACCAGTCGACCTTCGACCGGTCGTAGATATCCACGACCAGTCGTAGAACTCGGGAATCTCTTAAAATTTAGGAATTTTACTTTCTTCCTCATTTCATTTTTCTTCTCTAAGGAGCCGTGCTTCGACTTGTCGAACCCATCTTTCATGTTCTTCAAGGTTAGTGTTCCAAATCACGTTTTTCTTACAGATTTGTGTCTAGATTGTTTACTTTTCAAGCTTTAAGCTTTGTATTTTGGATTTCATTGAGATTTGGGGTTTGAATTTTGAAAAATCTGTTTTGTGTAAACCCACTTCTCAATCCTTTGCAACTTCTTATTTCCTTGATATCCTTGTTGCAAATGGCTTCTAGAGGTAGAAAAACTACTTCCCGTGGTCCTTCTTCTTCCTCCAGATCGACCACTATCTCTAAGCGTCATCTTCTTGTTCCCAATGATGATCCATCATATATTAAGGACATTAGATTACGTAATGTTATTATTGAACATCCTGTTGATGTTAATCATATTGCACCTTTTGACATCCTACCTATGCTTGAAGCTGTAGGTTGGGTTAACTTATTACATTGGGGTGAGCCTGCATACTGGTCTATTGCCCAATCCATATTTACATGTATTAGTGCTTTCTCACAGGATAATTTAAATTTTACAATATCTACTAGAGAAGGGCCTTTTGACATTGATCGTCATTTAATTTCAACCCTTATGCATATTCCTGTTAATGATGAGGGTATTCCTGTCCATAACTTAACTGATAAACCCTCAATGTCTGAAAAACGCATGCTCACTAGAGACTTGTGCAACATGGATGTTCAATGGACACAAAAAGGTAATGCGCTTCCCGCAAGGTATTTGTTACCCAAGTATAGAATTCTCCACAAAATCTTTGTGTCTAATCTGTATCCTCGTTCGAGTAATAAAACTGACTTGACTTCGTTTATGGTTCGTGTTATCCATGTTATTTCCAATGGTACTCAGATTTGTTTACCATCCTTAATCTGTCATTTCATTCTTCAGTTTAGACTTCATCCTGGTCTTAATGACATTCCTTTTGCCTATTTAATGACTGTATTGGCTACACATATGTTAGTCGATATGCCGGTTGATGAGGCACCAATCCATCATCTGATCTTCAACAATACTAATATCAATAAGATGAAGCTGGATCTACTTCCTGAACAAGTTGGTGGTGGTGGTGGTGGTGGTCATGAAGAAGCTGGTGATGACATTAATATTGATGACATTTTTGAGGAACTGGATTCTGACTCAACAAATGATCCAGATTTTGAACCATCTGATGTTGATGCTCGTCTGAGTGCATTAGAAGATAAAGTTGAGAATATAAATGTAAAGATGGAAAACATGTTTGTTGATCATGATTTACAATTCAAGTTCATGCGCAAATATCTTAGGCAATTGAACAAAGGCATGCACCAACTTGATCCCTCTATTCCTGCTCTATCATCTGGTTCTGGTTCTGACTAGTTTATATGAGACTTCTGGTCTGTAATAACTTTATAACTTAGCACTTGGTTGACTGATTTTGAGTTGGATACTATCTATGTTTTATGCTGGATATTTATTCTATGTGAAGCTATGCTGAGTATCTCTATCTCTGTTTTACTATACTCTCATAACTCCTCATGTTTACTCTCATATATCCCTTTATTTAGTTCTCCTTTATTGTTGTTTCCTTTGTCATATTGTGACAAAAAGGGGGAGAATGGCTTGTTCTTAACGATGTGATTGTGAGAGGAGTAGCATTGGGCATTGGTTATGTTACTCAGGGGGAGTATGTTTGACCTAGTTGAATGAAACTGGTTGAATGTTGAATGTTGAATGAATGAAACTGGTTGAATGTTGAATGTTGAATATTGAATATTGATTTGCAGGTAAGCCAGTTGATATGACCTGGTTCATAACTCTTTAACCAGTTGTTTTACTTTATGTTTATCTTGGTTATGTGTTTTGTCACTAATTTGTGTTTTGTCACCAATTTGACAAAGGGGGAGATTGTAAGTGCTATAGTTTATATCCCTGTCTGTTGTCAAATTTGAGGTGCCAAAATCACTGTTATATATAACTTGCATAAGTGAAGCTCTCTCAAGGATCAACATTCATGAACAAGCTAAGCTCACAACAAGCAAAGCTCACAAGTACAAGGATCAATCTTGAATGCAAGAACTGCTCACAAGACAAGACTCAAGCTGCAAGACTTCAAGAAGAGTACAAGGCAGTTTGTAAAGAACTCAAGACACTTTCAAGATTGAGCTACATCAAGATTTTAACTTCATCAAGATTTCAAGGCTCATACTTCAAGGTCACTAGTTCCTAATGTTTCAATGTCCTTACTTCATGGTTGAGGCTTGACTGACCTTAGGTTGACCTTAGAAGTAGGTCATTTTGGATACATAAGTCGAATGTTTATTTTACATAAGTTTGGTCTGTTCTTCGACTAGTCCTAGAGTTGCTTCGACCAATCTAAGAAATTCCTCTATCAGTCATGAGTTTGTTACAAATTTCGGATAAAATCTGTTAGGCTTCGACTAGTCCAGGAATCTATTCGACCAGTCGAAGGAACAGTGTCGACTGCATCTTCGACCAGTCAAAAATCTTCGACTCAAAATCCAACGATGTTTTTCAGGTTCTTCGACTAGTCGAAGGTGACCTACGACCAGTCGAAGGAAACCTTCGACCAGTCGTAGAACGGTCAAAGCTTATCGCGCCTGATTTTTCAAATATCTGTTATTACTTCGACTAGTCGAAGAGCTCCCTAAACCAGTCGAAGACGGGATCTGCTCACCTATAAATAGTGCACGAATCTCAGAAGAAATCATTGAATTAATTAATTCATTCAAGCCAATCTTCGTCGAACTTCTGAGAGATAATTCTGTGCTCCATCTAAGCTAAGTGTGCTTATTTAATATTCTCTTTCCTTAACTTTATTTAATTGATTTTATTTCTGCTATTCCAATCTAATTTGATAAGAGGAATTGTTATTCCCTTTCTTTGGAATCAAAATCAATTAAGGCAAGCCCTATTTGGTTTAATTTAAAATCTATTAGAATTAGAACCATTGTAATTGAGTACTGGACATTGAACTTGGACATTCAATCATCTACTCGACTTAGTTCTAGGCTGCTACAAGGAAGGAGATAATCGGTATTTTACATTTAATTGTAAATTCCTTTCTGTTTTGGTTTCTTTCAAGATTAGCCGGAAAAATCTTGTTGTATTGGTTATTTGAGGAGAGCCAGAAAACTCGAAGTGGGGTTTTTAATTGTGTAAGCCCACAGACAAAGACACAATTGTAAAGGTTTTGAGTGAACCTAGGAAAACCTATTTTGTTAGTGAACGCTAATATCCCCTGTGTGAGGATATTAGGAGTGGAGTAGCATTTTGTGTGGCTGTTGTTTAATAGTTGGTGAACACACAGGCGAACCACTATAATCCCTTGTGTTGTGGTTGAATGATTTACTGATCTTTAATTATTCTTTTGTGGGATGTATGTATGGTGGTGAATGTTGTAATCATTTAATTCAAGCATTGTGAGAATTTTGTAATAGTTTAGAATTTATTTTCTGCTATTCCTTTATCAGTTTGATGTTCAATTTCCTTTAAAAGTTGTTCCAGCAAGGTTGCCCTGCCATTTTTATGGTGTATGGCTGTCCCTAGAATAATACATTTGTGATTACAATTTATTTCAATTCAGTTTGTATTTATTTTTGTATTCCTCTTTGGTTTGAGATTTGATACAAAGATCTTTCTAGAAATAAGGTTGTCCTACCATAAACTCTGGTTTTTGGTGAAAGGTTGTTCTTAGAACAACATTTGTCTCAACCTCTCAAGATCTAAATTTTGAGGTTATTTTACTTTCCTGCATTGTGATTTACTTTGGCTATCATATTCTTTTTAATTCCGCTGTTATAAGTTTTATTTGGCATTGTCCTATTCACCCCCCCTCTAGGACATATAGCTAGGCCTTTTCAGGTTTAATTCTAGGAGTAGAACTAGGATGTATAAGCAGCTTAAATAATATAATAGTAACATGGCTAATTATACTTTAATATTAATAATATAACTAATACTTGACCATGGTAAGTATTACAATTGTAGTAAATAGTATAACCTATATTAGAGATGGTATTTTCAAGTGATGAACACCAAGTTAATGTCATCAATGGTAGTTTCATCCATAATAATTAATATCAGCACAACATGTTAGTAGTAATCATCCTGATGATAGTTAATAATAAAGTATAACCAACAACACTAACTAATACAATATTGTATTTATTTGAAATTTCTAGTTACTATCATTGAAATAATGGATAGAAGATAATAATGATGACAAATCTGATTAATGAAAAGAGGTGGAAACCCTCACTTGGTTGACTCGGTTCGATCCAAGTTGACTCACTTCAACACAACCATCACCCTTACATTTTCTCTCTCACTTCCTCCTTCTCTCACCCTATTTTCCTTTAACATATGAGGTCCAGCAAGCTAGCTGGGTTAAACCAGACCCAAAATGGTTGGGGATTCGGGTTAGGCCTCAGCCCAGTGAGTTGACTTGGTCGAAACCGGGTCGACTCAAACTCCTCCCTCTCTCTCATCTGTTTCTTCTTCTTCCTATTTTTCTTTCTTGTTCTGTCTCTCTCTGACTGCTGGAAACATCCAACGTGGGTGTTAAGTTTGGCCCGACTCAGCCCAACTCGGCTTGGTTGAGCTCACCCCGGCAGCCACTCCCTCTCTCGCCACTCTCTCTCATCCCCTTCTCCCTCTCTTTCTCCCTCTCTTTCTCTCATTTTCTTCTCCACTCAGACCCCTATACCAGCAGGGTTGCGGGACTGAGCCCGACCAGCGGTGAGCACCAGCGAGGGGTGGTGCAACAGCCGCAGCCTCATCTCTCTCCCTCATTCTTTTTTTTCTTTCTTTCTTTCTATTTCTATTTTCTTTCTCACTTTTTCCTTCATGCTTCTCCTTTCGCTCTCTATCTAGACTAAGACAGCTCGAACGGTCGCACCAAACGTGCTAGTCGAGGTGGGGAAGACGACCGCTGTTAATGGCGGATTGAAAATGACAGCTTCTTCCCCCAATCCGGTCCTTTCAGAAGACTCATATGGGTCCTAAGAAGCTTGTGGAAGGGTTATTTAAAAGCTTGGGAGAGACTTGGGTGGTGGGTTCAAGCGTTGAAGGTTGCGGCCGTTTTTTAGGTTTTTCGAAAGAAGATGAGAAAACTCCTCTTGCATTCATAGCCCTTACCTTCCTTATACCACTTCTCTAAGCCTCTCAGCCATTGGATGGAGAATAAATGGCTAGGATGAAGGGTGTTTTGCAACGGCTCCAAATACAGCCGGTATTCTCAAACCGACAGTCGTTTAGGTTGCTAGTTTTCTATGAGAACCAAAATCCATGTGAAAGGTCGTTGATTAGTTGAGATTATGCCACGTGGAAGGCCAAGATTGGAGGAGACAAAGCTCACGCGGATTGCCAGCGTGGCAGTTTCCATTTTTGGAAAAAAATGGTTTTCTATAGTCTAGATACGCTTGGATTTATGCCCACACACGTGCACACAATCACGTGAAATAGCTAGCGTTTTGGTCAAGCCTTCCACCCAAGTCAGATGGACGGTTTGGATCATGAAGGTGGAACCATATGGTGGGCCATTGATCGAGCACAGCATCCGCCCATTTTTTTCAAAAACGCCCGTAGGTGGGAGAGAGAAATCTCTCATTTTTGGCAGGCACGGGTCAGCATGCTCTGACCGGCTTGGGGCGCCTGGTGCACTTCAAGTGTTGTTGCATTAGTGTACATGCACGCCCTTGTGGGGCCCATGGTGATGTTTGGATGAGATTCACTCCGTTCACTAGGTTCATTTACTTATATAAGGCTATGATCTCAAGAATGGGGCTAACCTAACTCTTAAGTGGGCCATACACTTAAACTTCTACTCCCAACGGTGGGTTTCTATCATTCTAATGGTCAGATTGTTCTTAAATTGAATGTCAACAGCTAAAATGGTCCTCGAAACTTATCAAATGACTAGGTTTACATGTTGTAGGGACATGGGAGTGGAAACCACTGTAATTCCGGTTTCATCATCCACTGTTACCACATGCAGACAAGTTTCTTTTCTATCTTGTTGTTCAAAATAGATGGGGTCCACTTGTGATGATCTTCCGGAAGATCCACTCCATTCACCATCTTTGGCACGCCGTGCTAACCCATGGTCCGAAATTTGAAGTAGATCCGAACTTCAGGTGGGCCGCACGATCTGCTAATGCATTACATGGTATTCACCATTAAAACTTCATTTGTAACTCTTGTCAATAGTGTCATGCATGTGGTGTTACCATATTTACAATTCTACCCCTTTTCTTTTTCAAAACTTCTGTCATCCGTAACTCATGAGTCTACCGTCCAAATGTGATGAAAATTGACAAGTGATCTTTATTTTTCACGCTCTTTCCGTCGCCCAAATTTGAGCTCTAATCTCTCAAGGATGAATAAGATTCTCCTTTAATGGCTAATATATTTTAAAATTCTAAAATAATATTTGTACTCCTCTTATTGACAAGTTACCGGGCAGTTTGGACCTAAACCCTAAGATCTTCATGATGATCAGTTTATTCTCATATGCGGATGACCCATTTGGTGGATCCAATCAGGATGGGTGGTCAGATGACTTGTTAAAAATATGGAAACTTGATGGTACGTACTCCGGCCATATATGTGGGTTAATGTAGGGTTAGTTTCGTAAACGGATGGACATAAAATAGGTTTCTGGAGTGATTACGAGTAGGACTTATATACGTTAGATTCGAGTGACTCTCGTACACATGAAAGTTTCTTAGATTCTGATTCTAATAGTGGGTTAAGTATATTCATATGGTGTGAATAAGATAAATGGATCAGAATCTTGATCCAATAAGTGTACGAACGGATGTAGAGGTCAAGTAGCTGATTTACTATGATCTAAGGGCTGAAATTTGACGTGTGTGGTTAATTTATGATAATTAGGCCTGGTATAAAATTTTACATGAAACGGATTATGGGAACTATGTGATCTAGAATTCAAGGGTCTAGGTTAATAGCATTTTCATAATTATTGTTGATCTAGGATTTTTGTAAAATCTAATGGTTCAATGTGGTTCTATGCCCATTTCTAAACAATCCTTACAAAAGAACTTACATTCAAATCATTATGAATAAAGAGTTATTCACCGATTTAGCCAAGGGAAGGTATGCATATCAGACCACATGATCAGCGGTCAGATGACTTGATTTATGAATGAAGATCATTCTTAATCGGTCAGATTCACGTTGGAGGATGGATGTAAGGTTAGGTTATCTAGTAGGTTAAATTTACGGTAACACTCGAGGACTTTCAATACTCGGTATTGAAAAGTTCGAGGTGTTACACCTGACGAATAACTATTCAAAGTCTCTCATTCACCTTGGTTTACTAATATTGCTAATTATCGTGCCACAAGTTTCATGCTGACACATTGGACTGTGCAAGATAGAAAAAAATTCTTCACTAAGGTGTGTAAGTTCTACTGGGATGATACATATTTGTTTAAATATTGCCCAGACCAAATCTTAAGGAGATATGTACCAGATAATGAACACCAAAGTGTCATCTCTTTCTGTGACTCTCAATGTCACGCTCCAGACTCGGTAACCTGATTCACAAGGAACCCGATGGCCGGTTCTGGCCGCAACAGCCTCCGTAATACCCCATTCTCGGCTCCTGAAGCAGGTTCCGATCCTAGGATCCTACAAGGAGGATTTCCATAACAATATAATCATTTTCAATACGAGCATACCTAAGATCATAACAAGTAAATCTGATAATAAAAAAGGCACATATCACAAAATTCACTATGAATTTGAACTTTTACAAGTTTACATAAGGTCCAAAAGGACATACATAAGATAATAGAAGAAAGAAAGGAATGATGTAATACTGGGTCCTCAAGCTCAGCTCTAATCCAAACTCTGCCACTGCGACACCTGCCTAGGATCTCCTGCACGCATCAATCGTGCATAAGCTTATAGAAGCTTAGAGGGTAGTGTAAGTGTGTGATAATAGTATACAGAAGAATAATAGGAGATACAGGAAGGAGACGTGCTCAATGAGAATATCACTAGCCTTACCAAGGCCTATCATGAATATGATGCAATGAGTACTGGACGCCATACCAAGGTAATGCATGAAGGGGCTTACATAACCAATACTAATGCGATGCAAGTAATGCTAGTGCTCATAACCAAACTGTATGTCAAGTATATTTCCAATCATAAGGAAATCATCGGGGTCCATTACACTGCTGATGACTGCCGCTCTACAGACCCCGCACAGTCAAACGAGTGTAAGAGACCTCACTACCCGCCCGTGGACAACCAATCACCAGTAAGGCCTGACGGTAGCGAACCCATTCACGAGCTGGTCAGACTCAGCCTAGCAATGCCCTCTTACATCAGGCGAGTAAGGCCACACCCCTATCCAAGCGACTACACGACAGTGGGAGTCGCGGCCTAATGGTATAAGGCCCTCGTGCACTCATATATTCCACCCGGTCACGGCGTTGGAGCAGATCCTTGGTACGATGGAAGTTTTGAGAATTTCACCCATGGGCATCCTATGCACCCGGTATGCTCGAGTAACATTTTCGGTGTCCAAACATAGCCATCCACGATGTATCTGTGGAGGCTACAACCCTGATGAAGTAAGGCCGATAATGCTCATATGTTATGCAATGCCAGATGCATAAATCATACAATCAAACATGCGTCAATTCCAAGCATCCAACGTGCTCAAGAGAGAATATTACGTCCCTCAGAGAAGGTAACATGCAATGCCTAATGACACAATATGACCACATACATAGTGTCAACCAAGCATACAATGATGTACATAGTTATGAGGATGAATTTAATCATACTATAAGGTGATATACAATGTATATTACATTCCTCTTATCCAAGAAGGAACCAAGACTAGGTACTTAGACAACATCCTTAAGGAATCCAACTTCTAGTGGGGGCCTATTTACCTGGGGTAGCCCACAAGACTAAGCATACAACTACGGCTCTAAGTAATATAGAAATGAGCCTAGCAACTGTCTAAGATAAGTATCCAATCACTCTTAAATACAACCGGACCTAGAGGGGTCCATAATGGGGACATTTAACCACCATTCCCCAAAAAGGCATATCAACCATGAACTATATGGATAAAAGGCCCAAGGCCTGCATTTAAGATAAAAATAAAAGTAACCACATACATATATTCCTCATAAAGGCCATAAAAAGATATAATACCACTTTTAACAACATGGGCTCTAAGGGGGGAATTAAGGCCCAAGGCCCAATTCCCAATGGCCATAGAATCCATGCATTAAGTTGGACTTAGTGGGCAGCCCGCATACACAATATACGGCTCAAAAAAATAGATTTAAGTTTGGATGAAATGGGCCCCACTACATTAGCCCAATAACTAGCAATTTAAGTGGGCAACCGAGGGCCCAATACTATCCTTACCTCAACCCACAAGTCCATCAAAATGGTGGAAGTCGGCCCAATGTATGGTTGGGCCATGCTGGGATGTCCCTGCCCAATCTGGGCTCACTAGATGTCCCAAAATTCTAATCTTAAGATGGGGTCCTCATAAGATCACTAAAAGTAACCCAAAAGAATGCACTGATTAAGCCCAAGGATTATAAGAAAGCATAAGCATGTAACACGTACACAAGTTCTTAATATGGTGAGCCCCATAGCTAAATAAAGTTGTAACCATAAATTTGTACATCGAAGGCCCTTTGATAAACTTTTGGCCCATTTAACTTCCTGGGCCTGCTAAGGTCCAGAAATTAGTTGAGTATGTGGAAATAATCTCATGAAGGCCAACTATACTCACTGGGGGACCCCACCAGATGGAGAGTGTGTATATATCATGAAAAGATCAAGTGGGCCTGCTACTGGATTGTGAGTCCAGCAGTAACCCAAGGCAGAGAGTGCTTCCACAATCGGGCGATCCAAGGCTTGGACGGCCCGGACCAAACATGCGTTAGGGTAGGTTCCACATACATGCACATTGAGCCTTAAATAAATGGTCTAAGGACTATGGTGGGCCTTTAACCACCCATAGAGAAACCTATGGGCTTACCTTAGGATCACCCAGGAGGACATCCAACCTCAACTGGTTTCCAAGAGGTAGCTCGCCACTACTCATATAATGTAAGGTCTAAAGCCCAAGCAATGCATGGCCTAATGGGCCATACACTAAGCCCAACTCATAGGCCATATAGTGGGCCCTCAAGTAAGGTTTGGGCCCAACCACAAAGGTCATAATTCCACATATTGTGGTGGGCTTCATGGGCATCCCAGTAATTCATTTACATGGGCAAGTTTCGCATTTAACACAAGTGAGTTGGGCCTCACTTTTGGCCTAAGTACAGGGACAGTTTAGTGGGCAGCCAAGGGCCCGACTTCTTGTGTATCATTGCCCCTAAGCCCATCACAATAGATAGGAGAGTATAGGCCCAAGATCAATGGGCCTATCCAAAAGAATTGAGTCCACAAGGCCTACTTGCTAACACAAACATGCATATACTATATCACATAATGGGCCCTAAAGAAATGGCCCAAAATAAAAGTCATCCAATTCATACATTATGGTGGACTTGAGGGCAGCCCATAAGCCCAAGAATACACATGGGCAAGGCCTATACTGACAGTGTGGGCCTTGCCACATCAGCCCAAAGACTTAGCAAGGCCCTCCACACTATACATTTATGTGGGCCCTACAAGTCAGCCCATAATTAAGCATTTCACGAGGGCATCATGGCAAATAAATACACACGGTCAGCTTGTAGACGGCCCGATGGGCCCGTGAAACAATAAGGTTTGGCCCTGTAAGATCTTGGGCTCAAGAAATAGGTTTCCAACCCATTGGGCCTATAAACTACCAAAAATCTGGTTAAGGCTAACCCCCAACATCACCACAAAGGTGGGCCTTAAGAGGAACTAATTATGCCCAAAAATGTCTAAGGAAATAAGGCAAGGAGTGTGTGCAATACTCCTTTAAATCTAGTAGGCCACAACAGCTCTAAAACAATCAACTAAAATTTGGGCCCCTTACTAGAATTCCAACCCACCCACTTCCTGGGCCTGCTGGAATCCAGAAATTTATGTAATTCAGATGGGTTACTAGCCCATGGTGACCCACACATATCACAATGGGTCCCATCGGATTAGAGGGGAATGCACAATACACATTAGAAGTGGGTCATGCCGCTGGAATACAGGCCCAGTAACAGCCCAAGGTAGGGGCGTCCCGTGGTGGGTAGTCCTACGGGCCTGAGTATCTGGCCCAAAACTGACCCAAGTTTGCAGGCCACACCACAGTCAGTACAGGGGCCCGATGGCCATGAAAATTTACAAGATGGTCCTCCTATAGGTGAACCATGAATTCTCAAAATTTTGTGATTTTTGGACGGTCAAAAGTATTTTAATTAATTTAAATAAAATAGACCACCAAGAAAATCTGGTGAGTCGGGACACCTGAACGTGGTGAGCCAGTCCAGCACTTTTCACAGTGTGCACGGGCTCCATTAGCCCCAAAAAATTTTATGTAAGTCCCAACATGGGTGGAACACTTCTCTGTAAATTTTCATGATTTTAGGATACTCATAAGTATTTAAATTAATTTAAAGAATATAATCTATCCAGGGTGAAATATTGCTGGAATATAACTGTCCTGAATTTGGGCCATCCAATGGGTGGGTTCTGGGCCTCCAAAATTCCTGAAATTAGGAACCAAGGTCCCTCATCAAGCCTAAAACAAGGTGGGATCCATAAATATGGCCCACCTTCTTAGAAATTATTTTTTTAATATCATTTTTATAGGACTATGCTGCTGGACTGCACAGCAGAAATTTCTGGCAGTCCAGTATGTTGGCCCACCCTTTTGGATGCCCAAATAGGATTCCTTGGCCCTGAAATTGTGTGGATAGGTCCTACCATGGGTGGAACACCTCCCTACAAAAATTTAAGATTTTTGGGATAGTAAAAATATTTTATTTAACTCATGCAATTTATGGACAGCAAGGTCCAGATTTTTATTTTCCTGCTACAGCAATGCTGTTGTCCCTGACTTTAGTACCCCATTTGAGTGGGCCCAGGTCTATGTAAATTTAGAAAAATGCAAGGTCAACCTTCCTATACAAGTATACAGTAAGGTGGGGTCCACAAAGGTGGCCCACCATTTCAAAATCTGGCTGATATTTATGATTTTCCAGCAAAGAGTGTGGCTGGATAGTCCAGAAAAATCTGGACCGTCCACCCTCCTTGGCCCACCCTTTTGGGTAATCAAATAGGGACATTTGAAGGTAAGGTTTAGCATACTTTTAGGTGGGGTCTACACCTCAAAGATAATTCTAAGAAATCAGGAAAAGGAGACCACAAACAAGGCCTACAACCCATACATTACAGCATAAAAAAAAATTCCAGCAATCTGGACAGCAACATGTTGCTGTCTAGATCAGCCCAAAAAAATTAATTAATGGGAAATAAATCATAGATTCCACAAGGTGGGGTCCACCCTAATGTGTCACACAACTCCCAGGCCTAGCCCCTCCCCAAGAAAATCCATAAAATCAGGCCCAAAGGCTTTCCAAATCAAGCAGCAAAACTAGGCAGCACAGTTGGGCCTGGGTGTCCAACAACTTGGGCCTAGATGTCCCAAAAATTTAAAAATTCTGGTTGCATGGCACATCAGGTGGGCCACATAATCATTACATCCAAACCACAGAAAGGGGAGAAGAGAAGAAGAAAAGAAATCTCATCAAGATGGGGTCCATGAAGAATGGCCCCATCAAGATCACATGTGTGCAAGTGATGGCTATAAAAAAACTTATCCAAGGAGTGGTGGACCTTCACCATTGATGTGGTGAGTCCTACACTCTCCATATGAAGCAACAAAAGATCTATGAAAATAAGAACCATGCAATCTATCCTACATGCTCAACCACTTGTTGGATCTTCAAGATTCTTTAACCACCATGCTCCTTAAGCTTCAAGGAAGGAGGTTCAATGGTGATGATGGATCTTTGATGGTTGGATCTAGGGGGGAAAGAAGAGGAAAGAGGGCTAGAAAAGTTCAGCAATGGAGGATATTGGAGGGCATTGGTAAAGAGGAGAAGAGAGAAATGAAGAAAGAGGGAGGGAGATGAGAGAGTTTCTAAAGTTGAAATGATTACTTTCTTAGAAAAAGATGAGTTTTTGAAAAGAGAAAACAATCATTGCTCATGGGATAGGGTGGCTCATCATTGCCTAGAGAAGCTAATCTCATCATGGTTTTCTTGAGAAAAGAAGCCATCATTGCTAGGCTAAAGGTGGCTTACATGGGGAATAGTGCACATGGGGAAATGTGCAATCAGGTGGGTCCCACTAAAAATGCAATCAACAGTCCAAATAATGCACGACCCATAACTTTTGATGGACATACCGGATTTACGCATGAGATGTAGCGCTGGAACCGCGGTGACGATGTGATCGTAATGGCAGAGGTCTTGGGTCAATCCGAATCGGGTCCACGTGACCAAACTCAAGGGTGACCGCAATCACTATCCAAAGGTCGCGGGTCTCCGAAATTTGACCGGTAGGACCGCAGGGCCAAAATATATGAGACGCATACTCACACACACACATGCACACATGCGAACTCGGGTCAACTCTCACACTCAGGCCTGTGGTGGTCACTTTTCTGCTAAAAAGACCATGGCCAAGATTTTGCAGTGTGGTTTTAACTGGCTCACTATGTTCAAGGACACTCATGAGTTTTGCAAGGCTTGTGAGCATTGTCAGAAGTTGGGAGCATTGTCCCGTCGAAATATGATGCCCTTGAACCCCATTCTTACCATAGAAGCATTTGATTGCTGGGGCATCAATTTCATGAGACCATTCCCCCAATCTTTTGGCCATTTATATATTTTTCTCGCAGTATACTATCTTACTAAATGGGTTAAAGCGATTTTGTGTCGGAACAATGACCATCAAATGGTTATTAAATTCTTAAAAGAGAACATCCTTTCCCGGTTCGGAACGCCTCGAGTCATCATTAGTGATGGGGGCTCACATTTCTGTAATAGGCCATTCACAAATTTAATGAAGAAATATGGCATCTCTCACAAAGTGAGCACTCCATACCACCCACAAACAAGTGGGCAAGCTGAGATTTCCAATAGGGTCATTAAACACATCTTAGAAAAGATGGTTGACCCTGACCATAAGGATTGGTCACTCCGATTGACCGATGCCTTATGGGCTTACAGTACTGCATTTAAAACTCATATGGGAATGTCTCCCTTTAGACTTGTCTATAGGAAGGCTTGCCACTTGCCTGTGGAGTTGGAACATAGAGCCTACTACGCAATCAAAAATCTGAACTTCAATTTGGACAATGCTGGCTCGCTATGCAAACTTTACTTAAATGAACTTGAAGAAATCCGGAACGATGCATACGAGAACTCGAGAATTTACAAGGATGAAATGAAGGTGTCTCATGACCAACACATTCTTCGAAAATCTTTCACACTAGCTCAGAAAGTCCATTTGTATAATTCTCAGTTACATCTCTTTCCAGGCAAACTTTGATCTTGTTGGACCGGCCCTTTCATTATTATCAATGTTTATCCTCACGGGGCTATTGAGATTTGGAATCCAAACAATGGCAATGATTTTAAAGTAAATGGACATCAATTAAAGCCATTTGTGGAAAATTTTGATTTAGAGGACATGTCCATACCTCTAACTGATCTTGTATACTAGGATTGACCTCCTAGTCTGACGGAGGTGTG
Organism: Magnolia sinica; assembly: GCF_029962835.1. Classification (NCBI taxonomy): domain Eukaryota; kingdom Viridiplantae; phylum Streptophyta; class Magnoliopsida; order Magnoliales; family Magnoliaceae; genus Magnolia; species Magnolia sinica. The sequence continues at coordinate 48,173,291 of NC_080573.1, read as the reverse complement.
GTTAGGTTTTCAATTTTTTGTTCTAGGATAGTTTACTTTTTGCCATTTTAACTAGTCAGGTCTATGCTATTTAGGATAGGTTGCTTTCCATTTATTCTAGGATAGTTTGCTTTTTGTTGGTTTAACTCTTGTGCTGACCCACTTTCACGCTGAGATCCTTTAGGAAAAGCCTCTTAATTCCTTCCACAGGTACTACCTTTCCATCACTTCCCCATTACTTTCATTGTCTCATGTGCATTGCATGCTGATATCGTTTACATTGAGGACAATGCAGATTTTAGGTTGGGGATGGGAGATTAGGTTACCTAATCAGTGTCTTCTTAGTCTAGAGCCAAAATTGTGAAAAAAATTTAAATTTAAAATTTTTCTAAATATTTTGTGAATTCGAGTGATTTTGAAGGTTATACTTAATTTAGAAGTATAAGATACTTAATATTGGTGATTTATGACTCTTGAATTTAGTTAGTTGTTAGATTTCATAGTTAAGTTTGAATTATTAATCCATGATTAGAAATGTTAAACATTGATTGAGTCATGATTACACATGTCACTTTTAGCTTACACATTAAGGTGTCAGTTCGATATTTAATTGTTAACTTAGTGATTAGTAAGCATGGAAGGAACCAACCTGAGGAATTTGTCCATCATGTTAAAAATAATAATAATAACAATAATAATAATAATAATAATAATAATAATAATAATAATAATAATAATAAGAGAATACCCAACTAAAAAATAGTTGTCATTGAAAACTACCACCTATTAAAGATCTTTAAAAAGGTTGACATAGCGTGAAGCCATCGATGGAAAAATCAAAACCTGGAAGAATAAAGAAGCTGAACTGTAAGGCAAGTTTCGGTTTAGGTTTGGTTATCTGGAATGTTCTTTTTTTCTTTATCAAAGTTATCATGAAAATTGATAATTGGACCTTTAATTGTGATAAGTTGAGGTTGCACTCTGCACACATGGAACTTAATGTTTAGAATTGTTCTAATTGATGGATTAATACTTTGAACTTAACCATGAAGTTTATCAAGCACTCGAGTCTAGGAGAAAATACGAATCAACATTAATGTATTTTATAATTTTAGTATCTGGATTGTTTTTCAAAAAACTACTTGAATTTATAGAAATTGTCTTGTGATTTTCAAAATATTTTTCACATACTTTGCTTGGGATTAGCAAAATGCTGGTTGGGGATTGTGTCGAGGGTCAGATATTGCATATCAGAACCCATTTATTACTTGGTTTTATGAACATGATAATGCTTAATGTTTTATTTTAACAATGTTTGTGTTGGAAGGTGAACTCAAGAGCTTAGATTGAAAAGGATGCTAAAAGCATGGATTTAACACTCAAGAATTGCTAAAGCCAGTGGACAAATCAACCATTAATTTTGGGCCACTTAATCTCTAGATTTACTTCAAATTTGGGCTCAACCCCTTAAAATAGTTGGAAGAACGAATGAATGGTGTGGATTTCCCATTAAATCACCGTGGACACCACACTTAGAGGCGTGCAAGTGAACAAAAGATGCACACCTGCACCGCATGGGATCGGGAATCCGGTCAAGGGTCGTTTGACCCGATCGAATCCGAAATGGAGACATCTCCTGCATTCGCAAAAGCCGCGAGCACCGTCCGCTTGAGCGAGAGGTGGGCCACCATTTTCATCCATGGGGAAAATCTAGACCGTCTATCCTATTCAGAGGGAGTTTTTGACCCCACCCTAGTTAAGTTCACACGTCGACAATGGCCTACACGTGTGTAGATTGGTCTATAATTCAGATAGTGTTGGGGTCCAGCTCCCGTGGCTACGAATTCAAACCAAAGGAGATATGGGGATTTGGTGGGGCCCACCACTGAAGGAGAGGGACGAATCAGAATCGTCCATCAGATCAAAGGGCCCACAGAACCAAACCTTTGGAGGAATCATATCCGAAGATGGCCAGTGCAATTGCCACTTTGATAAATAAATCCAACGATTAACAGATTGCGTGAGGTGGAGTCCGAACCCCCTGCAACTAAGAACTGAGATTTGGACCGTCCATTAGGTGGCCGCAGATGGTGGGTCGAAAAATTGGACCACAGCCAAGCGAAAAAAAAGGAGGAGAACAAAAGCATATCAATAACGTGGAGAGGCCATCTTAAGAGTTTTTTCTTTCTTCTCTTCTTTCTTAATTATGTTTGTTATGTTTTTAAGAGATTCTAGTTTAATCATGTCTATGATTGGCTAAACCTCTTAGCTAGGGCTAAGAGATGAAGCTTGTAGCGTGATGGGTTGTTTCCTATTGCTTTGATTCATGTTGTTAAACTCTCTTTGATTTTAGTTTGATTCTGAGGAATACTTTTAGTTTTTAATGATTTGTTGTGACTTAAATTACAATAGATTTGTGATAGCTTTGAGTATGTTCTTTTCGTTATTGAGATCGTGAATTTAGGAAATTCTATTATTCACCATCATCCCCTAGGCATGGTTGGATGATGGAATCCTTCCTAACTCTCAGTATTCTCTCAGATTGGTTGTGGATTGGTAAATTTTGTTATTTTCTTTGTCTCATGGATATGGTTTTGTGATGGAATCACTTCTAGTTCTAATACCTTTCATCCATTGAGAACTAGATCAAAGGAAGTTTAGATTTGATTTTTAATGAATTATCTTCTAATTGGATAATATGGAACTCTAATTCCAGTTGTGTTCGTGAATCAAGCTTAGATCTCCCTGATCTTTACAAGTAGATCCTTGGAAACCCTAGTTTCCCATCTTTGAATTTACAAGTTTTAGTTAAGTAATTCACAATTATTCTCTTAAATTCTCCAGATTTAGATTATATCTTCTTCTAGTTCTAGCTCTAGTTACTTTCAGAATACGTATAAGTTTCAGTCCCTGTGGAATCAACCTCGGTCTTATCGAGATTATTACTACATCGCGACCCCACACTTGGCGTTGTGAACACCTCCTTCCATAGATCCTAAATGTTTATCATCAAAGGAGGAGGAGCTGAAAATTGAACCGAAGTCTAAAACTTCAGAATGTGTTGAGACTACATCATCTACTAAGGATTTTTTTAAATTTCACATAATCGTATCTCTGATTCACCATATTCTACTAACTTTGAAAATTTGTCTGTTACAAGTGAATCTTATATACTTTTATACCTCAGGAAATTTAACAATAATTTTTGGCTGCATTCCATAAATTTCTTTGGACATTTATGCTTCAGGAAATCCAAGCCTATTACAAAAAGGACGTTTTGGATGATCTTATTGAGAAACCTAGTGAGAAATTTATCAAGATACTGGCCAGAGGAAGAACCTTGCTGCATGATTGAGTAGCTTTCCCTTACTTTCCTAGTTTAGGATTAGGTTTATTGTTTTCATAGGATTTTCAACTATGATAGTTTGCTTTCATTTGTTTAGTCATTGTGCTAACCCATCTTCACGTTAAGATCTTTGGAATAACTTCAATTCGCCTTGTCCACGTACTACCTTTCCATCACTACTCCTTTCTTTTTTTTGCCTCATGATCATTACATGCTTATCTCTTTTTACATTAAGGACAATGTAGATTTTAGGTTGGGGAGTGTGGATTAGGTAAACTAAGCAGTGTTTTCTTAGTTTTTGAGCAAAATTTGTGGATATTTTTAAAATTTTCAACTTTAAACCTGTTTGGAAATTGATAATTTGTTGAGGATTAAGAATGCTTTGAGTATGATGATGAGATAGAAATCAAATTTTGAATTATTGGAGTTTGATTAACTAAGTAAACTATCACCTAAGTTCTTTCACTCAGTTAATTAAGAGGAAGTTTGAATACCATGTTGATCCAATTCACGAAGACAAGTTTAATTTACTTTCTATGAATAATGCTAGAATTTCTAATGGTTAGCATGTGCATCATTGCAAGATACAGAGAATTGAGTTTAGAGAATTTTAACCACCGTAAAGATGAAAAGAACCAGTTAAAAAACAGGAGATCGACAAAAAGGTCATGTATGATGAAAAGACGGGAAAAGAATGAAAAAATGTGAAGTCCGAATAAGAATGGAGATAAAGAGATTGAAAATACTGAATGAATACAAGTAACCGTCAATATAAAATCAAAAACTCGAAAATGAAGGAAAAGGGGACAAGTTCGGAATCAGCACTTGAGTTTTCAGCCAATCTTGAAGTGGTGAGCAAGGCTAACATTATGAAATAATAGTATTCTTATAGGGAGTAAGTTGATTTTCACCAAGCACATTGAAAAACTTGATATATAAACTTACACTCTGATGTAATTGATAAAGAACCTATTTGATTGATTGCTTATGTGATTCGGCTCTAGGTTTTCAAAATTTCACTTTCTCGTCTTAATTTTACTCATTCATACTTGATTGCACAAAGGATTGATTTCGAAAATAGGTTTGAACATGGAGAATTGAGAATTGCTTCACATATGTTTTTTTATCGGGACTAGAAAAATGATGGTTGGGGAGTGTGTTGGGTGTCAAATATTGCATATTTTCCCCTATTTATTTCTTGGTTTTATGAACATGATAAGGCTTAATGGTATATTTTATACAAGTTTGTGTTGCAAGCTGAATCTAAGAGCTTGGATAAAAAAGAATGTTAAAAGCATGGATTTAATGCTCAAGAATCACCAAAGCAAAAGATGGATCTTAAGAGACCAAGAATGAAGAATTCATATGCCAAAGATCCAAGGAAACCAAGTATAAAGGATGAAGAAAGGACTCGAAAAAATGTAGAATCCGTAGTAGAAAATGGGACATTTTGGTCCGACCTGAGCCAACTTCGGTCCTACCAAAATTGTAGAAAATTGTCTAGCAAGAAATCAGAATAATTTGGTCCGACCTGAGCCAACTTCAGTCCGACCGAAGTACTTCGATTGGAATCGGTCTGACCTAAATTTGACAGATTTTTTGCACAAGAATTTTCATCATCAACTTCGGTACAACCAAAGTCAACTCTGGTCCAACCGAAATCAAGCAGAATTGTCCAGCGAGAAAGTGCAATTTTTAATCTTAATTCGATCCGATCGAACCCAACTTCGGTCCGACCAAAGCGCAATGTGAAAAAGTTGCAGATTGCGTAACTTGAGGTAGTTTGTAAAAATTCCAAGTAGGTGCGTAAGGTGGAGCTTCAGAAATATAAATAAGATTCCCTAGGACGTTCCTAGGCATCTTCTTGGGTTCAAGGAGTGGAGCGAAAGGGTGGAGCCGCTACTCGGGAGTTTTCTTCTTCTTCCTTAGTTGGTCTTTTTATTTTGTTTAAGAGTTCTTAGTTCAATCATGTCTATGGTTGGCTAAACCTCTTATCTAGGACTAAGAGGTGAAGCTTGTAGCATAATGAGGATGTTTAGTTTACTTTCATTCATGTTTATGTTGAAATCCATTAATTTCTAGTTGATTTTAAGGAATATTTTCAGTTTTCAATGGTTTGTTATGACTCAAATTATAATAGATCTGTGATAGATTTAAATATCTTCTTTTCTCAATTGAGATTGTGGGATTGGTAAATCTTGTTGTTTGCCATTGTCTCCGAGGCATGGTTAGGTGATGGAATCCTTTCCAAATCCTCACAATTCTCCTCCTTTGAGAATAGATCGATGAGAAGTTGAGAAATTCGATCATCTCTTTCTCCAACTGGATAAGATAGGACTCTGACTCTAGTTGGATCTCTTGAATCAAGCAAGGTGGCATCTCAAATGCTATAAGTGGATCGTTACCACCCTAGTTCCCACTTTCAATTGATAGTTTAAACCTTATTCACAATTACTCCTTTTAAATTTAGATTTCTGCTTTAGATCTTCATCTAGTTCTAATTCTAGTTACTTTTAGAAAATGTACAAGATTAGTCCCTTTGGATTCGACCTCTGTCTCATGGAGTTATTACTACATTGCAACCCTACACTTGGGGTTGTGAACATAGGGTATTTTGCTTTCGGTTTGTCTAATCTTTGTGCTAACCCATGTTCACACTGAGATCCTTGGAATAGTATAGGTTCTACTTCTTCAAGTACTACCTTTCTTTTTGTTATCTCATATGTGTTACATGCTTATATCTTTTACATTAAGGACAATGTAGATTTTAGGTTGGAGGGTGAGGATTAGGTAAACTAATTAGTATTTTCTTAGTTTTAAGCAAATAACTGTGGAAATTTTTCAATTTTTCAAGATAAAACCAGTTTGGAAATTGATAATTTGTGGAATAAGAATGCTTTGAGTATGATGATGAGATAGAAATCGAAATTTGAATTGTTGGAGTTTAATCAACTGAGTAAACTATCACCTAAGTTCTTGCACTCAATTGATTGAGTGGAAGTTTGAATATCATGTTGATCCAAATCACGAAGATACGTTTAATTTGCTTTCTATGAATAATGCTAGAATTTCTAATGGTTAACATGTGCATTATTGAAAGATATTGAGAATTGAGTCTAAAGAATTTTATCCACCTTGAAAGATGAAAAGAACTAGTTAAAAAATAGGAGATGAACAAAAAGGTCATGTATGATGAAAAGACTGGAAAAAGTTTGAAAAAGAATGAAAATTTTTGAAAGAATTTGAAAAGAATGAATAGTTAAAAAAAAAAAGGACCGTCGATATAAAATCAAAAACTAAAAAAAGAGGAAAAGGGGATAAATTTGGAATCAGCACTTGAGTTTTTAACTACTCTTGATATGATAAACATGGCTAACATTATGAAATGATAATATTCTCATGGGAAGTAATTTGATTTTCACTGAGCACATTGAAAAATATGCTATAGGAACTTATGCTCTAAAGAAATTGATAAAGAACTGATTTGATTGATTACTTATATGATCGGCTCTAGGTTTTCAAAGTCCCACTTTCTCATCTTAATTTTACTCATTCATACTCAATTGTACAAAAGATTATTTTATGAAAAAGGTTTGAACATTGAAATTGAGGTTCACTTCACATATGTTTTGCTCATGAATAGAAAAATGCTGGTTGGGGAGTGTGTTGAGTGTCAAATATTGCATATTCTCCCCTATTTATATCTTGATTTTATAAACATGATGGTGCTTAAAGGTATATTTTATACATGTTTGTGTTGCAAGGTGAAACTAAGAGCTTGAAATGTAAAGGATACTAAAAGCATGGATTTCATGCTCAAGAATCACCAAGGTAAATCTTAGGAGGCAAAGATTAAAGAATTCACATGCCAAAGATATAAGGAAATTAAGTGAGGAATGAAGAGAATTGAAGATTTGAAGTGAAAAAAAAGGAATATGCATGAAGTTCGACTAGCCAAAGCTCTACTTCGACTAGCCTAAGCTCTATCTCTACTAGCCCAAGTTCTACTTTGACCAACCCAAGAAAGTTCGGCTCGAACTCCAGCAACATTATCTTTCAAATTCATGTTACCTTCAACTAATCGAAGATTCCACTTGACTAGTTGAAGATGACCTTTGACCAGTCGAAGATTGTCCTCGACTAGTCGAAGGTTACGTAGATTATGCACAGGCTGCGTAAATTTGAGGCAGTTTCTGGACTTTTCCAACTTGGAACGAAAGTTGGAGTTCCCCAACTATAAATAGGAGTTCCTAGGATGCTCTAAAGTATCTTATGGGGTTTAAGGAGTGGAGAAAAATGGTGGATATCGGCCGCCAAGAGTTTTCTTCTTCTTCCTTAGTTTATTTTTATGCTTTTCTTAAGAGTTCTTAGCTCAATCATGTCTATGGTTAGATAAACCTCTTATCTAGGGCTAAGAGGTGAAGCTTATAGTGTGTTTGGGATGTTTACTTTACTTTGAGTCTTATTTATGTTGAACTTTATTGATTTCTAGTTTGATTTTAAGGAATACTTTTAGTTTTCCATGGTTTATTGTGACTCAAATTACAATAGACAATGCAATAGCTTTAAATATATTCTTTCCCTATTTATGATTGTGAGATTGGTAAATCATGTTGTTTGCCATCGTCTCCTGGGCATGGTTAGGTGATGGAATCCCTTGCAATCTTCACAATCCTCATCCATTGAGAATTAAATTAATAAAATTTTAAATTTAATTTAATTGCTATATTTTCCAATTGGATAGGATAGGACTCTGATTCCAATTATGTTATTTGAATCAAGTAAGCTAGCATCTAGATTGCTACAAGTGGATCCTTGGCACCCTAGTTTCCACCTTTAAATTCACAAGTTTCAATTACATCATTCACAATTACTCTTTCCAATTATTCAAATTTAGATTTACATCTTCTTCTAGTTCCAGTTCTAGTTACTTTCAAAAACGTACGGAATTAGTCCCCGTGGATTCGACCTCGGTCTCACCGAGATTATTACTACATCGTGACCCTACACTTGGGGTATGAACAATGACACATTGAGACTAAAATTGTTCCATTTTTCTGACTTGGCTCCACTCCTTAAGCCCAACATCACTTGGCACATGGGCTGAGATGACCCGGGAGTTCCTCAAAAAGTTCTTCTCATTTCATAAAACTAACACCCTTAGAAGAGAATGATTTTTTTTCACAAAAAGAGAATGAAAACTTCTTCCAATGTCAAGAAAGTGTTTAAGGAACTTTTAAATGCCTATCCACACCATGACTACAAGATTTGGCAAGTAATAAGATTTTTCTACAATGGACTGACTTCACCCATGCATCAATTCATAGAAATGATGTGCAACGAGGATTTTATGAACAAGGATCCCAATGATGCATGGGAATATTTTGATATGTTATCTAAAAATGTGCAATCCTAGGATACTTCAAATAAGTCGACCAATCCCAAGTCAACTCAGCCCAAAGAAAAAGGAGAAATTTATGTCTTATGGGAAGAAGACACAATTATGCTAGGGTAGCCAGCCTCACAAGAAAAATCAAGGCTATAGAGTTGAAGAAAGTAGAAATGGTCAAATCCAATGAGACCATTGAAACTGTTTGTGGTATTTGCGCAAGTAATTTATACTTGATGCTATATTGTCCAACAACTCCTGCATTCCAAGAGTGGTTATATAAGTAATCCAATGCCATGAACAATTATCAACAACCTTTCAGTGCTTTAATTTTAAACACATACAATTCTAGTTCGCGGAACCACCCAAATCTCAGTTGGAGGAATGAACCAATGGCTAATACTTAAAGAATCCTTAAGGGTCTCTTCATTTTATTATTATTCCATTTTTAATACCAAAGAAGACTTAGGAGGATCTAGTTTAAAAGTTTATTAATGGTCAAGATCAATTCAATTAAAATGTCATGCAAATATTCCAAGACATTAAAACATCATTAAGGATGTTTGCATCCTCCATTCAAAGATTAGAGTCACAATTGACTGTTAGAAAACCTCAATGTGAGATAAGTGACCCCTAGCTCTTTTACTCAACATGTGGAGCAAGGCAAGTCCATCACCACTCTTAGAAGTGGAAAAACAATTGACAAGAGCATCCGGACAAGGGCTGATAAGGCAAAGGACTTGGAAGAATCTAAGGGTGATAATGAGCCTAACAATACCCTACATGAAAAGGAACTTGAACAAGAGTGTAAGTATGTGGCTCCATTCCCACGATGGTTTATCTCAACCAAACTTCTACCCAATACTCAGGATATCTTAGAGGTTCTCGAATAGGTGAAAATCAACATTCCCTTGTTGGATGTTATAAAATAAATTCCATCATATGCCAAAAATTTTAAGAACCTTTATACGGTTAAGAGACGACACAATGTTCAAGAGAAGATATTTTTTTTATAAAGAAAGTGAGTGCAATCATCAAACGAGATGTGCTCCAAAAATATAAAGACCTGGGTAGCCCAACCATCTCATCTGTGATTGGGAATCACCAGATTGAGCATGCCTTACTTGATTTGGAGGTGAGTGTAGATCTAATTCCCTATTCAGTTTAAGTACAACTTGGTCTAGGTGAATGAAAATCCACAAAAACCACACTTCAACTAGCTGATCGTTTAATTTGTATACCAATAGAGGTGATAAAGGACATACTTATCCAAGTTAATAAGTTCTACTACCCAGTGAACTTTATTATTTTGGACACGTAGCCGTTTTTCAATGCTAGCACTCAAATTCCTATCATCCTTGGTCGCCCATTCCTAACTACATCAAATGCTATAATCAATTGTAGGAATGGGATCATGAGGCTTTCCTTTGAGAATATGACACTTGAGCTAATGATGTTTAATATTTGCAAGAAATAAGTGGATGGTGATGAGGTCCACTAAATTAATTTGATCGATTCATTTGTGGAAGACAAGTCTCTTTTGACTTTGTACCTTGATACCTTAACAGCGTGCTTGGCCCCCTTTACTGATCTTGAGGATGATATGATTAAGGAGATGGATGCCTTTCTTGATGTGATGCTGATACTTAAAATTAATCGGTGGAGGCCTTGTGTAGTGTTAAGACTCGAATATTGCATATTTTTCCCCATTTATTACTTGGTTTTATGAATATGATAATGCTTAATGTTCTATTTTAATCATGTTTGTGTTGCAAGGTGAATTTAAGACCTTTGATTGAAAAAGATGCTAAAAGCATGAATTTAATGCTCAAAGTTCACCAAAGGCAATGATGGATCTTATGAGACCAAGAATGAAGAATCACCAAGTAAAATATTGGATCTTAGAAGACCAAGAATGAAGAATTCACATGCCAAAAATCTAAGAAAACCAAGTTAAGAATGAAGAGAATCGAAGTTTTAAAGTGAATTTCTGTGATCCTCAACTAGTCTTGGCTTCGCTTTGACTAGTCGAGGCTCCTACTCAACTAGTCATGTCTTCACTTTGACTAGTCGAGGCTCCTGCTTGACTAGTCCTGGCTCCTGCTCAACTAGTCTTGGCTTCACTTTGACTAGTCGAGGCTCCTACTCGACTAGTCGAAGAATCTTTGACTCGAACTCCAGCAACATGAACTTTTAAATTCCCATCACCCTCGACCAGTCCAAGGCTGTCCTCAACCAGTCGAGGGATATGCAGGTGTTGCGTGGACTGCGTAATTTTAAGGTAATTTCTAGATTTTTCCAACTCGGTGCGAAAGTTAGAGTTACAAAACTATAAATAGGGGTCCCTAGGATGTTCCAAAGCATCTTCTAAGGTTTAAGGAGTGGAGCAAAAGGGTGGAGCCACCATCTGGGAGTTTTTCTTCTTCTTCCTTAGTTAATATTTTTGTTTAGTTTAAGAGTTCTTAATTCAATCATGTCTATGGTTGGCAAAACCTCTTAGATAGGGCTAAGAGGTGAAGCTTGTAGCGTGATTGGGATGTTTTCTTTATTTTGATTCATGTTTTGTTGAACTCTCTTAGATTCTAGTTTGATTATGTAGGAATATTTTTAGTTTTTAATGGTTTGTTGTGACAAATTACAATGGATCTGCGATAGCTTAAAATATCTTCATTTCCTTAAATTCAGATTGTGAAATTAGTAAGTCTTATTATTCACTATCATCCCTTGGGCATGGAAGGATGACGGAATCCTTCCTAACCTTCACAATTCTATTACGATTTGTTGTGGGATTGGTAAATCCTGTTGTTTGCCTTGTCTCTTAGGCATGGTTAGGTGATGGAATCACTTTCAAATCCTCACAACTCTCAACCATTGATGATTAGATCCATGAGAAGTTCAGAGATCTGACAAATCTCTTCTTACCAATTGGATATAGGATAGGACTCTGATTCCAGTTGTGTCTTTGAATCATGCAAGGTAACATCCTGAGAACCTACAAGTGGATCCTTGGAAACCCTAGTTACCACCTTTGAATTTGTTAGTTTTTAATCACTTTAATCACAATTACTCTCTATACTTCCAAATTTAAGTTCTCATCTTTTTCTAGTTCTGGTTCTAGTTCTAGTTACTTTCAAACTGCACACAAGTTCAGTCCCTATGGATTTGAACTCAGTCTTACCGAGATTATTACTACATCACGACCCTACACTTGGAGTTGTGAGCAAGTTTTTGGCGCCATTGTCGGGGATTAACGGTTGCGTTTTTCTAAGATTAACTAGCTTTAGAATTAGTTTAAGATTAGGGTTTTTCTATTTTCTATTTTTAGGATTATAGTTTTTACTGTTTTATTTTAGAAACTAACCTTGCTTTCTAATTCTAGGTTTAAAAACTTTCCTTTTCTATTTTTAGAAACTACGTTCTAATTCTATGTTTAGAAACTTTCTATTTTTTGTTTTTAGAAACTTTCCTTTTTTATTTTCAGAAACTAGGTTGCTTTCTTATTATTTTTTTAGAAACTAATTCACTTTCCTTTTACTTTTACAGGATCCTAACATAGATCTCCTCCAATCTGGTAATTTCCTTCTAACTTCTCCTCTACTTCCTTTCCATGTTGTTGTATGATTTTTCTTTTATTTTTTTAAAAGTAGATTCAGAGTTAGGGTTTCACCATGCAAGAGTGGGAACGTCAGTATGCTGAGATGGATAAGAGATATTGGGAAGGGATGACAAATGATTATGATAGGAATCAACCTATATCTCAAAATTTTTCTAGAAATATCATTGAGAACCAAATGGAATACAATGCTCCACCGATTAAGAAGTCCTTACGCGATCATATACAGGACAATAATTACACCCCACAGATTAAGAAAACAATACGTGATTGTTGGGGTTATCATAATTATGGGAGTGACAACTATTATTACCCATCAGATAAGAAAAAAACAATGTGTGATTATATTATAGGTGATAATATGTATCAACAACTATCAGATTCTCCCACTTATGACCCGTATGACTATAATCAGTGGAAACATCAATATTAGGAAGATGAACCAGCAATACATCATAGTGATAATTCTCTTGGGTCCTCTGCTTTGAAACTCAATCAGAAACGATCCAAGAGGAGTCACTTTAGGATTACACAGACAATTTTGCTGGCATCAGAAGAACGATAGAAGCACTTGAATCACGCCTCAATAAGCTAATGGAGGCTAGTTCACCCTAGCCTCAACCCAATCCAATTCTTAATTCCTAACTCCCTACTTATGATCAGTGGAAACATCAAGATTAGGAAGTTGAATCAACAATGCATCATAGTGACAATTCTCTTGGGTCCAATACCTTTGAGATCCAATAAGAAATGATCTAAGAGAATTCACTTCAGAATTCTATACAAACTCTAAAGCTCATCCAACAAGACACTCTCCAAAGATTTCAAGAACTTATAAAATATATACAATAATGGAGTTCACATGATACGATTATGGAGAATACTAAAATTGAGATTGAAGAGTTGGATTGTGTTAGTGAGCATATGGTTCAATTTCCCGAAGAGTCGATCTTGATGATGGTCCAAAGGAATAATCAAGAGACGTGGGCGTCTTTCAAATATAATGATACTGACACACTTCACTCACATGACACATTTGGTTCCAATGATGAGAAAGAGGTTAGTTTATTCGAACCTCAACCCAATCTAGGAACAAAATAATAGGAAAGCGATTGAAATTGCGGTAATGACCACTTTAGTTGAAGTAGGAATATGCCAATATGTCCTAGAGGGGGGTGAATAGGACTTTTTAATAATTTTATATCAATTTAAAATCATATCACTCTAATCCTAACAACAAACATACATTTAAGATTATTCAAGAGTAACTCTACTGGCTTCCAAGCCCGGTAAAGGATCCAATCACAACCTATTTGAGAGATGAACAATATGCAAATTAGTTTATGATGGATATGACGGTGGGTGTGTGTAAGATGTGATCTCAGATAATCAAATATGAAAGTATTAAAGGAAATCACATAAAATATAAGACAATAACAATCTCAAACACAATCATTTTTATAGTGGTTCGACTACTTGTCACTCCACTCCCGGTAACTACACTCAACCCTTGAGTGTACCAGATTTCACTAAGGAGATTTCCAACGGTTCACCCCAAACTCAAGGTTTTAAATCAGGTTCACTTTTAACCTTTACAACCTAGATGTAGGCTGACTGTTTATGCTCTCACGAGTAAAGGTCAACACAACGCACCCACTTTTAGGCACACTGGCCAAGCACTACGCCAAAACAGTGAAAAAAGGATGGTCCAAAACCATCTCAAATGACCAAAATAGACGGCCATGGACCGTCGCATGGGCCGTCAAATTTTGACGTGTCGTATTACTTAAAGGACGGTCGAAAACTATCATTCTTATTGACAAAAAAGGATGATTGTGGACCGTCCTTAAAAAGGATGGTCATGGACCGTCTCTTATGAGCCTTCAAAGGACGGCCATCGACCATCCTTTAAAAGGACGGTCATGGACCGTCCTTGAAAAGGACTGTCATAGACCGTCTCTGATGAGCCTTCAAAGGATGGTCATGGACCGTCCTTAAAAAGGACTGTCATGGACTGTCTCTTATGGGCCTTCAAAGGACGGCCATGGACCATCCTTTAAAAGGACGGTCAAGGACCGTCCCTTATGAGCTTTCAAAGCACATTTTCAAATTTGAGAGGATCAATATACACCTGTTACAATATATTTCATCGTATTCTTCCTGACATAAACCTGTTATAGAATATATTTCATCATATTCACATTCACATCCATCTAAACTCAAACTACGTAAATCCAACATAAACTGCATTCATCCAAACATAAACTACATCTATCCAAACACAAACAATCTTATCCACATTACATTCATCCACGCATAAATACATATAAGTTTAACATCATAAATAAAAAAAGGAAAAAAATCAGCAACAATTTTCTTTCTGTGTCTTTCATCTGAAAAAAAATATTAACCAACAAAACATTATAATTTAGAATCATGAAGAATTGCATAAACTTCTTCCAAAAAAGTTGGCAGTTTTTTAAAATAAAACTGATCATTAAAATAAAACTAATACAAGAAAATAATGCAAAAAGTGTATCAATTCAAATTAATAGAAACAACAACAAAAATTAAAGCTCTGTAAAAATGGGCATGTGTTAAAAGGGATACATTCTTGTTTCTTGCCATGTGATTGGGCTACATTATTACAGCAATTGGGTTCGGGTTCGAGATCGGGTTTAGGTTTGGGTTTTCAAGTTTAGGTTTAGGTTTAGGTTAAGGAGATGAGTTTAGGATAAGGTGTAGGTCTAGGTTTAGGGATTTGAGAATACATTTAGGTTTTAGATTTAGGTTTAGGTTTAGGTTTAGGTTTTAGGTTTTAGGTTATAGGTTTAGGTTTAGGTTATAGGTTATAAGTTTAGGTTATAGGTTATAGGTTAAGGTTTAGGTTATAGGTTTTGGTTTAGGTTTAGGTTAAGGTTTAGGTTTAGGTTATAGGTTTAGGTTAAGGTTTAGGTTTAGGTTTAGGTTTAGGTTATAAGCTATATGTTTAGGGATTTGAGAATACATTTCGACTTTAGGTTTAGGTTTAGGTTTAGGTTTTAGGCTTAGGTTTAGGTTATAAGTGCAGGTAATAGGTTTAGGTTTAGGTTAGGTTATAGGTTAAGGTTTAGGGAATTGAGAATAGGTTAAGGTTTAGGTTTAGGAAATCGGGTTTGGGTTCGGGATCGGGTTTAGGTTTGGGTTTTCAAGTTTAGTTTAGGTTTAGGTTAGGGAGTTGAGATTAGGATTAGGCGTAGGTTTTAGGTTTAGGTTTATGTTATAGGTTATAGGTTTAGATTTAGGTTTAGGTTAAGGTTTAGGTTTAGGTTTAGGTTATAAGCTATAGGTTTAGGGAATTGAGAATAGGTTAGTGTTTAGGTTTAGGAAATTGGGTTCAGGTTCGGGATCGGGTTTAGGATTGGGTTTTCAAGTTTAGGTTTAGGTTTAGGTTAGGGAGTTGAGATTAGGATTAGGTGTAGGTTTAAGTTTAGGGATTCGAGAATACATTTAGGTTTTAGGTTTAGGTTTAAGTCATAGGTTCTTGGTTTAGGTTTAGGTTAAGGTTTAGGTTTAGGTTTAGGTTTAGGTTATAAGCTATAGGTTTAGGGAATTGAGAATAAGTTAAGGTTTAGGTTTAGGAAATCGGGTTTGGGTTCGGGATCGGGTTTAGGTTTGGGTTTTCAAGTTTAGGTTTAGGTTTAGGTTGGGGAGTTGAGATTAGGATTTGGTGTAGGTTTAGGTTTAGGGATTTGAGAATACAATAGGTTTTAGGTTTAAGTTTACGTTATATGTTATAGGTTTAGGCTTAGGTTTAGGTTTAGGTTATAGGTTATAGGTTTAGGTTTAAGTTTAGGTTTTGGTTTAGGTTATAAGCTATAGGTTTAGGGAATTGAGAATAGGTTAAGGTTTAGGTTTAGAAAATCGGGTTCGGGTTCGAGATCGGGTTTAGGTTTGGGTTTTCAAGTTTAGGTTTAGGTTATGGATTTAAGATTAGGATTAGGTGTAGGTTTAGGTTTAGAGATTTGAGAATACATTTAGGTTTTAGGTTTAGGTTTAGGTTTAGGTTAAGGTTTAGGTTTAGGTTTAGGTTTAGGTTATAAGCTATAGGTTTAGGGAATTAAGAATAGGTTAAGGTTTAGGTTTAGGAAATCGAGTTCGGGTTCGGGATCGGGTTTAGGTTTGGATTTTCAGGTTTGGGTTTAGGTTTAGGTTAGGGAGTTGAAATTAGGATTAGGTGTAGGTTTAGGTTTAGAGATTTGAGAATACATTAAGGTTTAGGTTTAGGAAATCGGGTTTGGGTTCAGGATCGGGTTTAGGTTTGGGTTTTCAAGTTCAGGTTTAGGTTTAGGTTAGGGAGTTGAGATTAGAATTAGGTGAAGGTTTAGGTTGAGGGATTTGAGAATACATTTAGGTTTTAGGTTTATGTTTAGGTTATAGGTTATAGCTTTAGGTTTAGGTTTAATTTAAGGTACAGGTTTAGGTTTCGGTTTACGTTATAACCAATAGGTTTAGGGAATTGAGAATAGTTAAGATTTAAGTTTATGAAATCGGGCTCGGGTTCGGGATTGGGTTTATGTTTTGGTTTTCAAGTTTAGGTTTAGGTTTAGGTTAGGGAGTTGAGATTAGGATTAGGTGTAGGTTTAGGTTTAGGGATTTGAGAATACATTTAGGTTTTAGGTTTAGGTTTAGGTTATAGGTTATTGTTTTAGGTTTAGGTTTAAGTTAAGGTTTAGGTTTAGGTTTAGGTTATAAGCTATAGGTTTAGGGAATTGAGAATAGTTAAGGTTTAGGCTTAGGAAATCGGGTTCGGGTTCGGGATCGGGTTTAGGTTTTGGTTTTCAAGTTTAGGTTTAGGTTTAGGTTAGGGAGTTGAGATTAGGATTAGGTGTAGGTTTAGGTTTAGGGATTTGAGAATACATTTAGGTTTTAGGTTTATGTTTAGGTTATAGGTTGTAGGTTTAGGTTTAAGTTCAATTTAAGGTATAGGTTTAGGTTTCGGTTTAGGTTATAAGCAATAGGTTTAGGGAATTGAGAATAGTTAAGGTTTAGGTTTAGGAAATCGGGCTCGGGTTTGGGATCGGGTTTAGGTTTTGTTTTGCAAGTTTAGGTTTAGGTTTAGGTTAAGGTTTTAGGTTTAGGTTTAGGTTATAGGTTATTGGTTTAGGTTTAGGTTTAAGTTAAGGTTTAGGTTTAGGTTTTGGTTATAAGCTATAGGTTTAGGGAATTAAGAATAGTTAAGGTTTAGGTTTAGGAAATCATGTTCGGGTTCGGGATCGGGTTTAGGTTTTGGTTTTCAAGTTTAGGTTTAGGTTTAGGTTAGGGAGTTAAGATTTGGATTCGGTGTAGGTTTAGGTTTAGGGATTTGAGAATACATTTAGGTTTTAGGTTTAGGTTTAGGTTATAGGTTACTGGTTTAGGTTTAGGTTTATGTTAAGATTTAGGTTTAGGTTTAGGTTATATGCTATAGGTCTAGGGAATTGAGAATAGGTTAAGGTTTAGGTTTAGGAAATCAGGTTCGGGTTCGGGATCGGGTTTAGGTTTGGGTTTTCGAGTTTAGGTTTAGGCTTAGGTTAGGGAGTTGAGATTAGGATTAGGTGTAGGTTTAGTTTTAAAGATTTAGGTTTTAGGTTTAGGTTTAGGTTATAGGTTACTGGTTTAGGTTTAGGTTAAGGTATAGGTTTAAGTTTCAGTTTAGGTTATAAGCAATAGGTTTAGGGAATTGAGAATAGGTTAAGGTTTAGGTTTAGTAAATCGGGT
This sequence comes from Magnolia sinica, assembly GCF_029962835.1. Classification (NCBI taxonomy): domain Eukaryota; kingdom Viridiplantae; phylum Streptophyta; class Magnoliopsida; order Magnoliales; family Magnoliaceae; genus Magnolia; species Magnolia sinica. Next base: position 48,155,225 of record NC_080573.1, on the reverse strand, counting down.
TCGGGTACGGGATCGGTTATAGGTTTTGGTTTTCAAGTTTAGGTTTAAGTTTGGGTTAGGGAGTTGAGATTAGGATTAGGTGTAGGTTTAGGTTTAGGGATTTGAGAATACATTTAGGTTATAGGTTTAGGCTTAGGTTATAGGTTACAGGTTTAGGTTTAGGTTTAGGTTATAATATATAGGTTTAGGGAATTGAGAATAGGTTAATGTTTAGGTTTAGGAAATCGGGTTCGGGTTTGGGATCGGGTTTACGTTTGGGTTTTCAAGTTTAGGTTTAGGTTTAGGTTAGGGGGTTGAGATTAGGATTAGGTGTAGGTTTAGGTTTAAGGATTTGAGAATACATTTAGGTTTTCGGTTTAGGTTTAGGTCATAGGTTATTGGTTTAGGTTTAGGTTTAGTTTTAGGTTATAAGCAATAGGTTTAGGGAATTGAGAATAGCTTAAGGTTTAGGTTTAGGAAATCAGGTTCGTGTTCAGGATCGGGTTTAGGTTTGGGTTTTCAAGTTTAGGTTTAGGTTTAAGTTAGGGAGTTGTGATTAGGATTAGGTGTCAGTTTAGGTTTAGGGATTTGAGAATACATGAAGGTTTAAGTTTAGGAAATCGGGTTCGGGTTCGGGATCGGGTTTAGGCTTGTGTTTTCAAGTTTAGGTTTAGGTTTAGGTTAGGGAGTTGAGATTAGAATTTGGCGAAGTATTAGGTTTAGGGATCTGAGAATACATTTAGTTTTTTGGTTTATGTTTAGGTTATAGGTTGTAGGTTTAGGTTTAAGTTTAATTTAAGGTATAGGTTTAGGTTTCGATTTAGGTTATAAGCAATAGGTTTAGGGAATTGAGAATAGTTAAGGTTTAGGTTTAGGAAATCGGGCTCGGGTTCGGGATCGGGTTTAGGTTTTGGTTTTCAAGTTTAGGTTTAGGTTTAGGTTAGGGAGTTAAGATTAGGATTAGGTGTAGGTTTAGGTTTAGGGATTTGAGAATACATTTAGGTTATAGGTTTAGGTTTAGGTTATAAGTTATTGGTTTAGGTTTAGGTTTAAGTTAAGGTTTAGGTTTAGCTTATAAGCTATAGGTTTAGGGAATTGAGAATAGTTAAGGTTTAGGTTTAGGAAATCGGGTTCGGGTTCGGGATCGGGTTTAGGTTTTGGTTTTCAAGTTTAGGTTTAGGTTTAGGTTAGGGAGTTGAGATTAAGATTAGGTGTAGGTTTAGGTTTAGGGATTTGAGAATACATTTAGGTTTTAGGTTTAGGGATTGGTTATAGGTTATTGGTTTAGGTTTAGGTTATAGGTTATTGGTTTAGGTTTAGGTTTAGGTTAAGGTTTAGGTTTAGGTTTAGGTTATAAGCTATAGGTTTAGGGAATTGAGAATAGGTTAAGGTTTAGGTTTAGGAAATCGGGTTCGGGTTCGGGATCGGGTTTAGGTTTTGGTTTTCAAGTTTAGGTTTAGGTTTAGGTTAGGGAGTTAAGATTAGGATTAGGTGTAGGTTTAGGTTTAGGGATTTGAGAATACATTTAGGTTTTAGGTTTAGGTTTAGGTTATAGGTTATTGGTTTAGGTTTAGGTTTAAGTTAAGGTTTAGGTTTAGCTTATAAGCTATAGGTTTAGGGAATTGAGAATAGTTAAGGTTTAGGTTTAGGAAATCGGGTTCAGGTTCGGGATCGGGTTTAGGTTTTGGTTTTCAAGTTTAGGTTTAGGTTTAGGTTAGGGGGTTGAGATTAAGATTAGGTGTAGGTTTAGGTTTAGGGATTTGAGAATACATTTAGGTTTTAGGTTTAGGTTTTGGTTATAGGTTATTGGTTTAGGTTTAGGTTTAGGTTAAGGTTTAGGTTTAGGTTTAGGTTATAAGCTATAGGTTTAGGGAATTGAGAATAGGTTAAGGTTTAGGTTTAGGAAATTGGGTTCGGGTTCGAGATCGGGTTTAGGTTTGGGTTTTCTAGTTTAGGTTTAGGTTTAGGTTAGGGAGTTGAGATTAGGATTAGGTGTAGGTTTAGTTTTAAAGATTTTAGAATACATTAAGGTTTAGGTTTAGGAAATCGGGTTCGGGTTCAGGATCGGGTTTTGGTTTGGGTTTTCAAGTTTAGGTTTAGGTTTAGGTTAGGGAGTTGAGATTAGAATTAGGTGAATGTTTAGGTTTAGGGATTTGAGAATACATTTAGGTTTTAGGTTTATGTTTAGGTTATAGGTTATAGGTTTTGGTTTAGGTTAAGGTTAAGGTTTAGGTTTAGGTTTCAGTTTAGGTTATAAGCAATAGGTTTAGGGAATTGAGAATAGGTTAAGGTTTAGGTTTAGGAAATCGGGTTCGGGTTCGGGATCGGGTATAGGTTTTGGTTTTCAAGTTTAGGTTTAGGTTTAGGTTAGGGAGTTGAGATTAGGATTAGGTGTAGGTTTAGGTTTAGGAATTTGGGGATACATTTAGGTTTTAGGTTTAGGTTTAGGTTATAGGTTAGAGGTTTAGGTTTAGGTTTAGGTTATAATTGTAAGTGCTATAGTTTCTATCCCTGTTTGTTGTCAAATTTGTGGTGCCAAAATCACTATTATACTCTGTTATATATAACTTGCATAAGTGAAGCTCTCTCAAGGATCAACATTCATGAATAAGCTAAGCTCACAACAAGCACTGCTCACAAGACAAGACTCAAGATCTTGAATGCAAGAACTGCTCACAAAACAAGACTCAAGCTGAAAAAAAAGTACAAGGCAAGACTCAAGCTGAAATCAAGACTCAAGCTGAAACTCAAGCCACTTTCAAGATTGAGCTACTTCAAGGTTTAATCTACATCAAGACTTCAAGGCTCATTCTTCATGGTCTCTTGTTTCAATGTCCATACTTCATGATTGAGGTTTGTTTGACCATAGGATGACCTTAGAAGTAGGTCATTTCGGATACATAAGTCGAATGTTATTTTTCATGTGATTGGTCTGTTCTTCGACTAGTCCTAGGCCTTCTTCGACTAGTCCTAGACTTGCTTCGACCAGTCTAAGAAATTCCTCGACCAGTCGTAAGTTTGTTACAAATTTCGGATAAAATCTATGAGCCTTCGACTAGTCCTGGAATCGGTTCGACCAGTCGTAGGAACAGTGTCGACTGATCTTCGACCAGTCGTACAACCTTCGACTCGAAGTCCAGCGATGGTTTACAGGATCTACGACCAGTCGAAGGAAACCTACGACCAGTCGTAGGAGAGCTTCGACCAGTCGTAGAACGGTCAAAGCAAATCCCGCCGGATTTTTCAAATATCTGTTAGAGCTTCGACTAGTCGAAGAGCACTCTAGACCAGTCGAAGACCCGATCTTCTCACCTATAAATAGTGCACGAATCTCAGAAGAAATTATCAATTTAATTAAAGTATTCAAGCCAATCTTCGTCGAACTTCTGAGAGATAATTCTGTGCTCCATCTAAGCTAAGTGTGCTTATTTAATATTCTCTTTCCTTAGCTTTATTTTAATTGATTTTGTTTCTTATATTCCAATATGATTTGATAAAGAGGAATTATTATTCCCTTTCTTTGGAATCAAAATCAATTAAGGCAAGCCCTATTTGGTTTAATTTAAAATCTATTAGAATTAGAACCATTGTAATCGAGTACTGGACATTGAACTTGGACATTCAATCATCTACTTTGATTTGGTTCTACCGGGCTGCTACAACGAAGGAGATATTCAGGTATTTTACATATTGTAAATTCCTTTCTATTATTTTGGTTTCTTTCAAGATTTGCCAGAAAAATCTTGTTATATTGGTTATCTGAGGAAAGCCAGGAAAACTCAGAAGTGGGAGTTTTTTTAATTGTGTAAGCCCACATACAAAGACACAATTGTAAGGTTTTGGGTGAACCTGGGAAAACCTATCTTTAGTGAACGCTAATATCCCCTGTGTGAGGATATTAGGAGTGGAGTAGCTTTTTGTGTGGTTGTTGTATAACAGTTGGTGAACACAGGCGAACCACTATAATCCCTTGAGTTGTGGTTGATTGTTTTATTCTTCTAATTTTTTATTCTTTTTGTGGGATGTATGTATGGTGGTGAATGTTGTAATTATTTCAATCTTTGTGAGAATGTTGTAATAGCTTAGAATTTACTTTCTGCTATTCCTTTATAAGCTTGATTTTCAATTTCATTTGAAAGTTGTTCCAGCAAGGTTGCCCTGCCATTTTTATGGTGTATGGTGTCCCTAGAACAATACATTTTTAATTACAGGTCATTTCATTTCAGTTTGTACTTAATTCTATATTCCTCTTCGATTTGAGACTTGATACAAAGACCTTTCTAGAAATAAGGTTGTCCTACCATAAACTCTGTTTTTGGTGTAAGGTTGTCCTTAGAACAACGTTTGTATCAACCTCTCAAGATCTGAATTTTGAGGTTATTTTAATTTACTGCATTGTGATTTACTTTGGCTATCATATTCATTTTAAATTCCACTGTTATAAGTTTTATTTGGCATTGTCCTATTCACCCCCTCTAGGACATATAGCTTGGCCTTTTCAAGTGGTATCAAAGCCTAATAGCTCGTTTTTTTTTGGATTTAATTCCTGAGCTAACGATTTAAGCTATTTAAGATGTCAAATTTTGATAGCCTTTCAGTCACTAGGCCTCCACCCTTTGATGGCTCCAACTATGCTTATTGGAAAGCCAGAATGAGGATCTTCCTCAAATCAATGGATGAAAATGTGTGGCAAGCCACAGTGACTGAATGGAATCCTCCTATCATGGAAGTTACTGGGGTTGATGGTTCAAAATCTATGAAAGACACACCATATTACCAATGGACCACTCTTCAGAAAAGTGAGAGTAGTGCAAATGCTAAAGCACTAAATGCAATTACTTGCGCACTATCACCGGATGAGTTCAAAAGAATCATCTCTTGTGATACTGCAAAGCAAGCTTGGGATGTATTAGAAATGACACACGAGGGTACTACAATTGTCAAAAAATCTAAAGTCCAACTCCTCATAACCAGATTTGAAGAAATTCATATGGAGGAAAATGAAATGTTTATGGACTTCTACACTAGATTGAATGACATTGTAAACTCAATGTGGGGTCTTGGCGATAAAATCCCAGAAAGTAAAGTGTGTGCAAAAATACTACGCTCACTTCCTGAACGGTTCAATTCTAAAGTAACCGCAATCCAAGAACTTCGTGATACGGATAATATGAGGGTTGAAGAACTAGTTGGTTCTCTACAAACCTACGAGTTAAACTTTAAAGCTCCTAAAGGTAAATCTATCGCGCTAAAATCTTCTAAATGTAATTCAGAAGAAAATTCTGATTCAGAAGATGATATGGCTCTTTTAGCTAAAAATTTTACAAAATTTTCAAAAGCAAGAAAAGGGTTGATTTTCAAAAATCAAATGATAAAAAGAAGTTTAGACCCAAATCTCGAAAATCTTTGAAAGATAGTCAATGTTACAACTGTCAAGAATATGGGCACTTAGCAAATAGATGTCTTAAAAGGGACAAACCCAAGAAGAAGGGTATGTTGGCTACATGGGATGAATCATCTGATTCTGAAGGTTCTTCTGAATCAGAAGATTCTGAAACTGAGTCGGGCAATGAGGTCAAAGCTCTTATGACTCTAGCCAAATTCACATTTTCAGATAATGACTCTACAAGTGAAGAAAATCTGAATAGTGAATGTGAAAATGAAGATGATCTTCAAGACGCTTACAATGCCCTATATAAGGAAAGTTGTAAAATTGCTGTCAAACTTAAACTTCAAAAAGAAAAGTTTTCTAAACTCAAAAATTGTTTTAATTCACTTGTCTTAGAAAAATCACAAATTTCAGATAGTTTTGAAAAATCAAAATGTGATTTGGAATTCAAAAACTCACTAATTGTTGATTTAAAATCTGAAATTGAGAATCTTAAAACTGAAGTATCTTCTCTTCTAAGTTTAAAGGACACATAGAAATATGCCCAAGGTGATCCAAAGTTAGAAAAACTTTTATCTGGATCAAGAAAATGTGGCGATCGATCCGGGTTGGGCTATGATAAAGATCTACCTCCTAAACAAAAGTATACTCCTCCTATGTTTGTTAAAGGAGAGTCCTCAAACTCAAAAGGGAAAAGTACTTATCAAGATTTTCTAAAAATTCAAAAACTTTTCAAAAACCTAGAAATAGCCATGTCAACTTTAATCAGAATCGAAATCCACTAGCTGAAAAGATAGTTGATTTACTCAAGGAGCTATTAAAATCTAACTCTATAGGTCATTCCTACAAGTATACACAAAAGAAGACCAACTATGTTCCTAAACCCAAAACAGTTATGAAATGGGTTCCTAAAGTTACCTGCTTGGTTGCTCACACTGCTTTCAAAGCAACAAGTCATTCAAAGTGGTACCTAGACAGTGGATGCTCCAAGCATATGACAGGTGACAAAGCCTTATTCACCGATCTGAAAGATATGACTGATGGTTCAGTCACATTTGGTGATGGTAGCAACTGCAAGATTATAGGCCAAGGTACGGTTCAACTTTTTAATCTTCCGGTGTTTAAAAATGTTTTATACGTTGAAGGTTTAAAACATAACTTGCTTAGTATATCACAAATATGTGATAATAACCATAATGTTCGGTTTTCTAATCAAAGTTGTGAAATACTAAACAATAAGGGTTCTGTAATATTAACTGGACATAGAACGTCTGAAAATTGCTATATTATTAGTGAATCCAGCTCATCTAATCAAACATGTTACATGGTCCATACAGACGAGACCGACTTATGGCACAAACATCTTGGACATGTACATTATCGAAATCTATATCGATTGAGCAAACGAGAACTTGTAAGAGGTTTACCCAAACTTCAGAAATTAGATAAAATATGTGGTGAGTGCCAGATAGGCAAACAAACAAAGAACTCACACAAAAAGGTGAATTCAAATACCACATCAAGACCACTCGAACTTCTCTACATGGATCTGATAGGACCTACCAGAACGGAAAGTCGTGGTGGTAAAAAGTATATCTTGGTAATAGTTGATGACTTTACCAGATATACGTGGGTAGTCTTCTTAAGGGATAAATCTGAAACCCTTGAAGAAGTAAGAAAAGTTCTCAAAAGGATTCAAACTGAAAAATCTTCTCAAATCAGTAAAATTCGTAGTGATCATGGATCTAAATTTGAGAATGGCAATTTTGAGAAGTTCTGTACCGACCAAGGAATATTACATGAATTCTCTACTCCCAAAACTCCACAACAAAATGGAATTGTAGAAAGGAAGAATAGGGTGCTTCAAGAAATGGCTAACATCATGTTGAATAGCATGAAGCTCTCTAAAAATCTTTGGGCTGAAGCAGTCAACACAGCTTCCTATATTATTAACCGAGTCTACACTAGAAAAGATAATAATAAAACGGCTTACGAATTGTGGTTCAATAAAAAGCCTACTGTTAAATACTTTCGAGTTTTTGGCAGCAAGTGCTATATTTTACATAATCGTGAAAATTTAGGAAAGTTCGATACGAAGAGTGATGAAGGTATTTTCTAGGATACTCTTTAAACAGTCGAGCTTATAGAGTTCTGAACAAAAGAACTGGCGTGATTCAAGAATCCATTAATGTTGTCATTGATGATCACTTAAACACACCAATCTCTAATTCAGATAATGATGAAGTACTAATCATTGATAAACCCGATATTTCATCGAATCAGACTGATTCTGAGTTAAGGACTGTTAAAGATCATCCAACCACACAAATTCTTGAAAACCCTCTCACCGGTGTTCGCACCCGTAGACAACTTGAGGATATATGTAATTATGTATGTTTTACATCCCAAATTGAACCATCTAACATAAAAGAAGCTTTGGCTGATGAAAACTGGATTGTTGCGATGCAAGATGAACTCAACCAATTCGTAAGAAATGATGTTTGGTATCTCGTACCAAGACCTAAAGATAGACACATCATTGGAACAAAATGGATTTTCAAAAATAAGTCTGACGAATGTGGAAATATAATTAGAAACAAGGCTAGACTGGTGGTACAAGGTTATACTCAAATTGAAGGGATTGATTTCGATGAAACCTTTGCACCAGTAGCACGTCTTGAATCTATCAGACTATTTATATCCATTGCATATTTTAGAAAGATAAAGATCTATCAGATGGATGTGAAAAGTGCTTTTCTAAATGGTGATTTACATGAAGAAGTCTATGTTGAACAGCCAATGGGATTTGAAGATTCCAAAAATATTGATCATGTATATCGGCTTAAAAAGGCACTTTATGGATTAAAACAAGCACCTAGGGCATGGTATGAGAAACTAATAAATTTCTTTTAACTCATAATTTTCAAATGGGATCTGTTGATAAAACTCTGTTTGTTAAGAAACATAATGATCATATCTTAATGGTACAGATTTATGTTGATGATATCATTTATGGATCAACTTGTACTGACTTGACTACTGAGTTTGCAGATTTGATGAAATCACAGTTCGAAATGAGCATGTTTGGGGAATTGACTTATTTCCTTGGATTGCAAGTAAAGCAACAACTTGAAGGAATATTCATTTCTCAATCTAAGTATGCCTTGAATCTAATCAAAAGATTTGGATTTGAGAATGGCAAGAATTTTGATACTCCTATGAGTACTACCCTGAAACTATCAAAAGACTCTAATGGTAAAAATGTTGACTCAAAACTTTATCGGAGTATGATTGGTAGTTTGTTATATTTAATGCTAGTAGACCCGATATTTCTCTAAGTGTTGGTATTTGCGCAAGATATCAATCGATCCAAAAGAATCTCACTTGATTCTTTGTCAAGCGAATTATTAGATATGTCGCAAATATTGTAAATCTTGGTCTCTGGTATCCTCATGAAACCAATGTCCAATTAGTTGGGTACTCTGACTGGGCTGGCAATCTAGATGATAGAAAATCAACCAGTGGTGGTTGTTTTTTCATTGGAAATTGTCTAGTTTCCTGGTTTAGTAAGAAACAAAATTCTATATCACTTTCAACAGCTAAAGCTGAGTATATCGCAGCTGGTAATGCATGTACACAGCTTGTTTAGATGCAACGAATGCTAAGTGATTATGTAATTAAACAGGATTCTATGTTATTACATTGTGATAATTCCAGTGCGATAAATATTTCAAAAAATCCTATTCAGCATTCTCGTATTAAGCACATTGACATTAGATTTCATTATATAAGGGAATTAGTAGAAGAAAAAGTTATATCTCTAGAATATATTCCTACTGAAGATCAACGTGCTGATATTTTCACAAAACCTCTTGATAAAAGCAGGTTCAAAAAGATGAAATTTGATCTTGGCATGTGCATTTTAAATTGATAATTTATGCCTTCTTGTATAATATTGTATATATTTGCTAGATTGTATTTCAATTTTTGTAAAATTTGCATGTAAATTGAATTTTTGGGGTTTATACGACCAGTCGTGAGTATATAAGACCAGTCGCACTACGACCGGTCGTAGATACCCACGACCAGTCGTGGAACACGGATTCCAATGGTACTCAGATTTGTTTGCCTTCCTTAATCTGTCATTTCATTCTTCAGTTTCGACTCCATCCTGGTCATAGTGACATTCCATTTGCATACTTTATGACTGTATTGGCTACTCATATGTTAGTCGATATGCCTGTTGATGAAGCACCAATCCATCATCTGATCTTCAACAATACAAATATTAATAAGATAAAGTTGGATCTGCTTCCTGAACAAGGTGGTGGTGGTGGTCCTGAAGAAGCTGGTGTTGATATTAATATGGATGACATTTTTGAGGAACTGGATTCTGACTTAGCTAATGATCGAGATTTTTTACCATCTGATGTTGATGCACGTCTGAGTGCATTAGAGGGTAGAGTTGAGGATATAAATGTTAAGTTGGAAAATATGTCTGTTGCTCATGATTTGCAATTCAAGTACATGCGCAAATATCTTAGGCGCTTGAACAAAGGCATGCACCAACTTGATCCTTCTATTCCTGCTCCATCTTCAAGTTCTAGTTCTGACTAGTTTCTATGAGACTTTTTGTATGTAATAACTTTATTACTTAGCTCTTGTTTGCTAGAGTTTGAGTTGGATTTTATGCTGGATATTTATTCTTAATGTAATATTTCTGCTGGGTATATGTGATGCTATCTTGAGTATCTCTATGACTCTTTTGCTATACTTTATTTCCTCCTCATGTTTACTCTCATTCCTTTATTTAGTTCTCCTTTGTCATATTGTGACAAAAAGGGGGAGAATGGTTTGTTGTTAATGTGATTGTGAGAGGAGTAGCATTGGTTATGTTACTCAGGGGGAGTGGGGTGTCAAGGAGAATATATGTTTGATCTTGTTGAATGATAATGGTTGAATGTTGAAACTGGTTGAATGTTGAATATTGAATATTGATTTGCAGGTATTAACCAGTTGTTTTACTTTTGTTTATCATGGTTATGTGTTTTGTCACTAATTTGACAAAGGGGGAGATTGTAAGTGCTATAGTTTCTATCCCTGTTTGTTGTCAAATTTGTGGTGCCAAAATCACTATTATACTCTGTTATATATAACTTGCATAAGTGAAGCTCTCTCAAGGATCAACATTCATGAATAAGCTAAGCTCACAACAAGCACTGCTCACAAGACAAGACTCAAGATCTTGAATGCAAGAACTGCTCACAAAACAAGACTCAAGCTGAAAAGAAAGTACAAGGCAAGACTCAAGCTGAAATCAAGACTCAAGCTGAAACTCAAGCTGAAACTCAAGCCACTTTCAAGATTGAGCTACTTCAAGGTTTAATCTACATCAAGACTTCAAGGCTCATTCTTCATGGTCTCTTGTTTCAATGTCCATACTTCATGATTGAGGTTTGTTTGACCATAGGATGACCTTAGAAGTAGGTCATTTCGGATACATAAGTCGAATGTTATTTTTCATGTGATTGGTCTGTTCTTCGACTAGTCCAAGGCCTTCTTCGACTTGTCCTAGGCTTGCTTCGACCAGTCTAAGAAATTCCTCGACCAGTCGTAAGTTTGTTACAAATTTCGGATAAAATCTGTTAGCCTTCGACTAGTCCTGGAATCTGTTCGACCAGTCGTAGGAACAGTGTCGACTGATCTTCGACCAGTCGTACAACCTTCGACTCGAAGTCCAGCGATGGTTTACAGGATCTACGACCAGTCGAAGGAAACCTACGACCAGTCGTAGGTGACCTACGACCAGTCGTAGGAGAGCTTCGACCAGTCGTAGAACGGTCAAAGAAAATCCCACCGGATTTTTCAAATATCTGTTAGAGCTTCGACTAGTCGAAGAGCACTCTAACCAGTCGAAGACCCGATCTTCTCACCTATAAATAGTGCACGAATCTCAGAAGAAATTATCGATTTAATTAAAGTATTCAAGCCAATCTTCGTCGAACTTCTGAGAGATAATTCTGTGCTCCATCTAAGCTAAGTGTGCTTATTTAATATTCTCTTTCCTTAGCTTTATTTTAATTGATTTTGTTTCTTATATTCCAATATGATTTGATAAAGAGGAATTATTATTCCCTTTCTTTGGAATCAAAATCAATTAAGGCAAGCCCTATTTGGTTTAATTTAAAATCTATTAGAATTAGAACCATTGTAATCGAGTACTGGACATTGAACTTGGGACATTCAATTATCTACTTTGATTTGGTTCTACCGGGCTGCTACAACGAAGGAGATATTCAGGTATTTTACATATTGTAAATTCCTTTCTATTATTTTGGTTTCTTTCAAGATTTGCCAGAAAAATCTTGTTATATTGGTTATCTGAGGAAAGCCAGGAAAACTCAGAAGTGGGGTTTTTTTTAATTGTGTAAGCCCACATACAAATACACAATTGTAAGGGTTTTGAGTGAACCTGGGAAAACCTATTTTTAGTGAACGCTAATATCCCCTGTGTGAGGATATTAGGAGTGGAGTAGCTTTTTGTGTGGCTGTTGTATAACAGTTGGTGAACACACAGGCGAACTACTATAATCCCTTGAGTTGTGGTTGATTGTTTTATTCTTCTAATTTTTTATTCTTTTTGTGGGATGTATGTATGGTGGTAAATGTTGTAATTATTTCAATCTTTGTGAGAATGTTGTAATAGCTTAGAATTTACTTTCTGCTATTCCTTTATAAGCTTGATTTTTAATTTCATTTTAAAGTTGTTCCAGCAAGGTTGCCTTGCCATTTTTATGGTGTATGGCTGTCCCTAGAACAATACATTTTTAATTACAAGTTATTTCATTTCAGTTTGTACTTAATTCTATATTCCTCTTCGATTTGAGACTTAATACAAAGACCTTTCTAGAAATAAGGTTGTCCTACCATAAACTCTGTTTTTGGTGTAAGGTTGTCCTTAGAACAACGTTTGTATCAACCTCTCAAGATCTGAATTTTGAGGTTATTTTAATTTACTGCATTGTGATTTACTTTGGCTATCATTTCCTTTTATTTCCGCTGTTATTAGTTTTTTTTGGCATTGTCCTATTCACCCCCCCCCCCCCCCCTCTAGGACATATAGCTTGGCCTTTTTAATAATATATAGGTTTAGGGAATTGAGAATAGGTTAATGTTTCGGTACAGAAAATCGGGTTCGGGTTTGGGATCGGGTTTAGGTTTGGATTTTCAAGTTTAGGTTTAGTTTTAGGTTAGGGAGTTGAGTTTAGGATTAGGTGTAGGTTTAGGTTTAGGGATTTGAGAATACATTTTGGTTTTAGGTTTATGTTTAGGTTATAGGTTATCGGTTTAGGCTTAGGTTTAGGTTTAGGTATAGGTTTAGGTTTCGGTTGAGGTTATAAGCTATAGGTTTAAGGAATTTAGAATAGGTTAAGGTTTAGGTTTAGGAAATCGAGTTCGGGTTCGTGATCGTGTTTAGGTTTGGGTTTTCAAGTTTAGGTTTAGGTTTAGGTTAGGGAGTTATGATTAGGATTAGGTGTAGGTTTAGGTTTAGGGATTTGAGAATACATTTACGTTTTAGGTTTTGGTTTAGGTTATAGGTTACAGGTTTAGGTTAAGGTTTAGGTTTAGGCTTAGGTTTAGGTTATAAGATATAGGTTTAGGGAATTGAGAATAGGTTAAGTTTTAGGTTTAGGAAATTGGGTTCGGGTTCGGGATCAGGTTTAGGTTTGGGTTTTCAAGTTTAAGTTTAGGTTTAGGTTAGGGAGTTAAGATTAGGATTAGGTATAGGTTTAGGTTTAGGGATTTGAGAATACATTAAGGTTTAGGTTTAGGAAATCGGGTTCGGGATCAGGTTTAGGTTTGGGTTTTCAAGTTTAGATTTAGGTTTAGGTTATGGAGTTGAGATTAGGATTAGGTGTAGGTTTAGGTTTAGGGATTTGAGAATACATTTAGGTTTTAGGTTTCGGTTTAGGTTATAGGTTATTGGTTTAGGTTTAGGTTTAGGTTAAGGTATAGGTTTAGGTTTCGGTTTAGGTTATAAGCTATAGGTTTAGGGAATTGAGAATAGGTTAAGGTTTATGTTTAGGAAATCGGGTTCGGGTTCGGGATCGGGTTTAGATTTTGGTTTTCAAGTTTAGGTTTAGGTTTAGGTTAGGGAGTTGAGATTAGGATTAGGTGTAGGTTTAGGTTTAGGGATTTGAGAATACATTTAGGTTTTAGGTTTAGGTTTAGGTTATAGGTTATAGGTTTAGGTTTAGGTTTAGGTTAAGGTTTAGGTTTAGATTTAGGTTTAGGTTATACGATATAGGTTTAGGGAATTGAGAATAGGTTAAGGTTTAGGTTTAGGAAATCGGGTTCGGGTTTGGGATCGGGTTTAGGTTTGGGTTTTCAAGGTTAAGTTTAGGTTTAGGTTAGGGAGTTGAGATTAGGATTAGGTGTAGGTTTAGGTTTAGGGATTTGAGAATACATTTAGGTTTTAAGTTTAGGTTTAGGTTATAGGTTACCGGTTTAGGTTTAGGTTTAGGTTAAGGTTATAGGTTTAGGTTTAGGTTTACGTTTAGGTTTAAGTTTAGGTTTAGATTTAGGTTTTGGTTTAGGTTATAAGATATAGGTTTAGGGAATTGAGAATAGGTTAATGTTTAGGTTTAAGAAGTCAGGTTCGGGTTCAGGATTGGGTTTCGATTTGGGTTTTCAAGTTTAGGTTTAGGTTTAGGTTAGGGAGTTTAGCTTAGGATTAAGTATAGGTTTAGGTTTAGGGATTTGAGAATACATTAAGGTTTAGGTTTAGGTTTAGGGATTTGAGAATAGGTTTAGGTTACAGGTTTAGGTTTAGGTTTTGGTTTTGGTTTAGGGATTTGAGAATAAGTTTAGGTTATAGGTTTAGGTTTAGGTTTAGGTTTAGGTTTAGGTTAAGGTTATATGTTAAGGTTAAGGTAATAGGTTTAGGTTTAGGTTATGGTTCTTAGTTTAGGTTTAGGTTAGGTTATTGGTTTTTGGTTAAAGTTTAGGTTATAATTATAGGTTTTGGGATTTGAGAATAAGTTTAGGTTATGATTATAGGTTTAGGTTAGGTTATTGGTTAAGGTTTAGAGAATTAAGTTTAGGTTATAAGTTCAGGTTATAGGTTATAGGTTATAGGTTTAGGTTATAAGTTTAGGTTATAGGTTTTGGGATTTGAGAATAGGTTTAGGTTATAAGTATAGGTTTAGGTTAGGTTATAGGTTAAGGTTTAGGGAATTGAGTTTATGTTATAGGTTCAGGTTATAGGTTATAGGTTATATGTTTAGGTTATGGTTTAGGTTATAGGTTTTGGGATTTGAGAATAGGTTTAAGTTATAAGTATAGGTTTAGGTTAGGTTGTAGGTTAAAGTTTAGGGAATTGAGTTTAGGTTATAGGTTTAGGTTATAATTTATTGGTTTAGGTTATAGGTTTAGGTTGTAGTTATAGGTTTTGGGATTTGAGAATAGGTTTAGGTTATAGGTTAAGGGTATGGTCCCTGCAAATACAGATATAAACACGGCCTGCTCCAATTGGTCAGGCCCTTCCAATGTTATCCATAGGAAATGGACAGCTTCATCATAGTCATAACAGTGGTTCCCATCTTCCAGGGACCCCCGCTCAATATCCGGATAGCTCCGACGCACATCCGCGTCTGCTCCATCAATTTCGAGTAAATATATAAACATGGCCTGTCCAAATGGTCAGGCCTGTCTAATGTTGTCCATAGGAAATGAACAGCTTCATCATGGTCATAACAGCGGTTCCCGCCTTCCAGGTACCCCCACTCAACATCCGGATAGCTCCTACGCACATCCAGCTTTACTCCATCAATTTCGAGCTAATACATTTAAAAATAACATAATTATATCTAAAAGCATCTGGATACCTGGGGAAGGCCTCCCATATTCGTATTGTTGGTTACTCATCCCTTTGTCTATAAGCCATAATTGACCAACACTTTCTATTGCTACATGTACTCTGCAACTAACACAAATATAACTGGGAAACAATATAAGGAATAAGAAAAAATGAATTTACCTGTACACATCATTAAATGTTTCTCTATAAGGAGGTGATATTATATCTTTGATAGCTACAACCTGTATGAAAGAGAAAAATGTAACTGATACAGTCTGTTACAATTCAAAGGAGAAAAAAGATTTGTGGCTGCACCG
Source organism: Magnolia sinica (assembly GCF_029962835.1). NCBI lineage: Eukaryota > Viridiplantae > Streptophyta > Magnoliopsida > Magnoliales > Magnoliaceae > Magnolia > Magnolia sinica. The sequence goes on along the minus strand of NC_080573.1, from coordinate 48,139,681 downwards.
ATATTCTAATACATTATGAACGGCTGCCTACGTACCCAAAAAGTCAGATTGGGATCAAGCCATTACGTAGTTCTTTTTAATTAACCAAGTTACTAAAGGTCATAAATTTCATATTTAACAAAGTATCATTGAACGTCGTCTCAAATCGTTTCTAGTTGGTGAATTTAAAAAAAATCAAATACACAATCAATGCATATTCTTGTTACATCTCGTACTATAACAAGGGAGTTCGGGATCGGGTTTGGGTTTAGGTTTTCATGTTTAGGTTTAGGTTTAGGTTAGGGAGTTGAGATTAGGATTAGGTGTAGGTTTAGGTTTAGGGATTAGAGAATACATTAGGTTTTAGGTTTAGGTATAGGTTATATGTTATAGGTTTAGGTTTAGGTTTAGGTTTAGGTTATATGTTATAGGTATAGGTTTAAGTTTAGGTTTAGGTTTAGGTTATAAGCTATAGGTTTAGGGAATTGAGAATAGGTTAAGGTTTAGGTTTAGAAAATCGGGTTCGAGTTCGAGATCGGGTCTAGGTTTGGGTTTTCAAGTTTAGGTTTAGGTTACGGAGTTGAGATTAGGATTAGGTGTAGGTTTAGGTTTAGGGATTTGAGAATACATTTAGGTTTTAGGTTTAGGTTTAGGTTATAGGTTATTGGTTTAGGTTTAGGTTTAGGTTAAGGTTTAAGTTTAGGTTTAGGTTTAGGTTATAAGCTATAGGTTTAGGGAATTGAGAATAGGTTAAGGTTTAGGTTTAGGAAATCGGGTTCGGGTTCGAGATCGGGTTTAGGTTTGGGTTTTCAAGTTTAGGTTTAGGTTTAGGTTAGGGAGTTGAGATTAGGATTAGGTGTAGGTTTAGGTTTAGGGATTTGAGAATACATTTAAGCTTTAGGTTTAGGTTTAGGTTAAGGTTTGGGTTTAGGTTTAGGTTATAAGCTATAGGTTTAGGGAATTGAGAATAAGTTAAGGTTTAGGTTTAGGAAATCGGGTTCGGGTTCGGGATCAGGTTTAGGTTTGGGTTTTCAAGTTTAGGTTTAGGTTTAGGTTAGGGAGTTGAGATTAGGATTAGGTGTAGGTTTAGGTTTAGGGATTTGAGAATACATTTAGGTTTTAGGTTTAGGTCTAGGTTATAGGTTATAGGTTTAGGTTTAGGTTTAGGTTAAGGTTTAGGTTTAGGTTTAGGTTATAAGCTATAGGTTTAGGGAATTGAGAATAGGTTAAGGCTTAGGTTTAGGAAATAGGGTTCGGGTTCAGGATCGGTTTTAGGTTTGGGTTTTCAAGTTTAGGTTTAGGTTTAGGTTAAGGAGTTGAGATTAGGATTAGGTGTAGGTTTAGGTTTAGGGATTTGAGAATACATTTAGGTTTTAGGTTTAGGTTTAGGTTTTAGGTTATAGGTTAAGGTTTAGGTTTTAGGTTTAGGTTAAGGTTAGGTTATAGGTTATAAGTTTAGGTTATAGGTTATAGGTTAAGGTTTTAGGTCATAGGTTTTGGTTTAGGTTAAGGTTATAGGTTTAGGTTTAGGTTTAAGTTAAGGTTTAGGTTTAGGTTATAAGCTATAGGTTTAGGGAATTGAGAATAGGTTAAGGTTTAGGTTTAGGAAATCGGGTTCGGGTTCAGGATCAGGTTTAGGTTTGGGTTTTCAAGTTTAGGTTTAGGTTTAGGTTAGGGAGTTGAGATTAGGTTTAGGTTATAGGTTCAATTTATAGGTTATAGGTTTAGGTTAAGGTTTAGGTTTAGGTTATATGTTTTGGGATTTGAGAATAGGTTTAGGTTATAAGTATAGGTTTAGGTTAGGGTGTAAGTTAAGGTTTAGGGAATTGAGTTCGGGTTCAGGATTGGGTTTAGGTTTAGGTTAATGTTGTAGGTTATAGGTTATAAGTATAGGTTATAGGTTTAGGTTAAGTTTCGGTTAAGGTTGTAAGTATAGGTTATAGGTTTAGGTTAAGGTTACAAGGCACCCCATGACATTACGAGGAAGTATGGGGCTGTTAAAGAGTTTAATGATTCTTCTACAAAGGCATGGCTTGAAAAGATGTGGACACTGTTTATCAGGAAGGGATCAGGGTTCTCTTCTCGTAGTGTAATTATTGGGGATGCATATAAAGGGATTCATGAAATCGGTTTACCATTAGAAATTGCTCAAAAGATCACATTTGAGGAGAAGGTCACCGCATACAACATGGATCATTTACATAAACTAGTGGATGACAAATTATGTGTAACATATAGAGATAGTTCAGCCTCTTATGCAATTAGGGAAGGTTCAAAAGGACATACATATTTGAAAGTTAGTTAAATCATAAACAGGCGTATTATGGACGGAGATATTTTTTTCATTAATAGGCCCCCTAGTACTCATAAACATTCATTGCAAGCATTTTCTGTCTATGTGCATGATGACCATACTGTTAAGATCAATCCTCTTATTTGCACTCCCCTAGGTGCGGATTTTGATGGGGATTGCGTTCATATGCTACTTCATAGATCATATTCTGAGATAAAAGGTGTTAATTATATATATATATATATGAGGACGTCCCTTATTGATCTAAAACAGTCAAAGAGAATTACAATTAAAAGAAAGAAAGAAAAATAAAAAGAAAAGAAGGCAAGCAGGTAATTAGACACTCAAATGCTACCAAAAAGAAAAATATAAACTTATCTTGTTAACTCCCCCTGAAGTGACACCTACACCAACCTGCAACAACGGAAACCAGATCAGTCCCAAATGTATACTTAGCAATTAAGGAAGAAATGGGTTATACTGAAATTGCTATTAAATAGAAAGAAATATATTATAACATAAACAATCAGAAACCAAAAATCACTAAAGTGAAATGGAACTCCCAATACACAAAGATGATCATACATAACATGAGCATGAACAAAAGAAACCTAGGGTGTGTTTGGATGTACAACTCAGCAACCTAGACGGAAACTAGAGAAATGACTAAATTGTAATCAATTTTCTGAGCTAGCTTCACATCGCATGCATTGGAATTCCAATTTGGAAAGAACACGTCTCTTGGCCATTATTTTTTATTAGACAAATTGTTGAAGTGCATGTATGAATGGATGTTCCATTTGAAATGGATTGCAAGAATTGAAGATAGAGAGTTGCAATTTGAGCATCCAAAGGACAGACCATGTAGAAAATTATTCAACCATGCATGTATGAATGGATGATCTGAATTGCAATAGTTATTCTGGTAAAGTGAAAATTACCAATTTGTAATTATAGTATGGTTGGTATGGGTTTGGGACTTTGGCTCCTAAGTGCAATCGCTATACTTTGAAGATGGACCTGAAATAACTGGAGTTGAAATTTGAGGGTGAGTTACTCACTAGTGAATGCTAGGAAATGTAACCAGGATTTGGTTGTTTCATCTTTTTTAAACTGAATATTTTTAATTCAATTTAGTTGCTCATCCAAATACAACCCAAAATGTATTATGTTATTTTTGTAAAAACTAACATGTAGATGAAGGAATTGGCTAATGGAAATAACTGGAAAAGGATGACAAATGAAAATTGGAGATAGCATGCATATCCTCAAGTCAAGGATCATATAATTCCTCCAATCAAAGAACGTCGTAACAAAGAATGCCCATTGAATGTCAGCTATATGCTGAAGTAAATGGGTTTTCCTTTGGCCAACATCCCAGACAGGCAGGGTCCACATTTCAGTGATCCATTATCATCCATCTGTTGTAGCCCACCTTGATGGTCAAGGGACCATAATTCTATCTGCAAATCATGTATATGATAATTCTCTCTAAAAATTTTAGAGTCCCCTCAGCATATAGATAACATTTAACTACCTTCTCTTAAAGACAATTTACCAAACCCTCCAAAATCAATTCAAAACCAAACATAAGGGGGGGGGGGGGGGAGCAGAGTGCAAAGCATCAATCTACAAAAAATTCAGCGAATGCAAAAACTCATCTTTCTTTTTTTTAAGAACAGGTTTGGTTATGTTATGAATGTGATGCAATAGCTAATAGTAGTAACCATCATAGTCTTTCTTTTTTGGATTGTTAGTCGTAGTGTATTATAACAACTAGGATGTAAAGATCAATTTTAAAAAAGAAGAAATTTATGGAAAATAACCATTAGGACAACCTTCATAATGGTGATTTTCTTATTCTTTTCTTCATAACAGATATGACAGTTGTTTGAATACAAAGTATAGATCATTTTTAAAAATGCAGAGATGAAGGGAGAGAATGACCATTGTCCTAGCTGTTATTAATTACCAGCTATAAGATTCCTGATTGTTCTTTGGAACATTAATGCTATTATCTCTCAATGCCACTTGAAAAGCATATTGGTTCAAAGTGGAAAGTATGTTTCTGCTTCTTCAATGTTTAAAATTGCTAGCCGTTTGTTATAGCCACTTCTGCACTCCCACACCCAAATCCCACTAACTTTGCCCTGCAATGTCTTTCTTTTCCTATACTTCACCATTTTGTTTATTGCTTTTTCACTAAATGCAGTTGCACTGTCCAAAAGACTGGGTACAGGTAATGGACATAGTGAGAAGGAAAGACCATGTGAGCTCAAGTGCATAAAAATCCTCAAAACCAAGTGACCCAGATATTGAAGGATTCCAGCAAACTCAAGAAATCAGCACTTAAGTGGACGAGACACAATCTATTTCACCCCAATAAGCACTTTTACATGCTATTTTGAATTCCTCCAGGAAAAAAAGTGTGAAAACTAAGTCTTATGGAAAAATCAAGGAGAAAGTAAGAAAAAGTAGAGAGGCGCCCTTTTTTAAGGACGGGGAATGAAAGACAAGGTGAAATCCTCAATCTTGACAATTCACCATTCCTTTTAACAACATCAAAAAGATGCATCTTATGACAATTCACCATTCCTTTTAAGTACTCATAAACATTTCTTTGGTCCAAGTCATCAAGAATGCTTGCAAGACACATCTCTCACACACATGCAAGCACACACACAAAATCATCAATGTTGAGGAAAAGATGCCGAGGATCAAATGACACCAAGGACATTGCTCATTAAAGAACGCGCATGTCAAGGATAAGGTGCTGAGGATTAGACGACACCAAGAGCATAATTAATTAAAGAATGCACACCCACACACAATTATTATAGCTGATTGAAAAAAAAAAAAAGATTATAAGGCACAATCAAGAATAAGAAAATCAAAATTGATGATTGTAGATTAGTGAAGTAGAGGCATATTGAGAAGAACTTAAATGAGCCTGATTAACTTGATTCCGACATCAACGGAGTCATCCATAAGGGACCTCAAACACCATCTATACAGGTTGCTCATATTTCTTCTGTACTCCAGAAAGGAATATATCTGGACTTGCAGGTGCTCTGGCTGGCTCATATGACAACATGGATCACCTGCGCAAGATCCAATCCATTCATCAGGCAGGACCCACCTCAAGAACCATCCACACCCATAAGTTGAAAGTGGGTCATCAACAATCATTTCTAACCATCCATTGCCATCACACGCGCATGGACAACCAATGATGGAAGAATGACCCGTGCTATTTTTGGACCAGAGCATCTGTACGTCGTGGCCCACCGATGAACAGTTCAGATTCCGTACACACATGACACATTGGCAGGTGCCCCGTGAGTGCAGCTGCGAGTAGGACGTGCCAGTTAAAACTCCCAATCCATCTAGAACAAAATTACCAATTTCCAGTCTGAAATCGATAATCGTATTTTGTAAAATAGCACAACAAACAGACAACTACAAATCATAATCCAACATACATAGAAAATGACATTCTGCATTTCTACCCATTAGATTCACTGCCATAGCAGAAGATGCTCGGAAAGATTATCCTGCATTAGTCAAACACCCATCAAAACCCAACAGCATCAGCTTGTATAATCTCAAAAATCCCAAAAATAAAGAGAGAACTAAGAAGAAGAAGAAAACCCAACAATAGAAAAAGCAAGAAAGCAAACATAACAAACCCAACAAGAAAAATAATTCTTCTTCATCTTCAACATATGAAAGCAGGACTGAGAGGGAATGGGAAAAGAGAAGCTTACGTTGCTCGATGGAAGGCTGAAGACGCTGCCAATGGAAGATGACCCGCTTAATGGAAGGTTGAAGACGCTGCTCGATGGAAGAGGTCACTGCCAATTGAAGGTTGAAGACGCACTCGATGGAAGGTTGAACTCCCGCTCGATGAAAATGGGAAAATAGGAAACGATGCTCAACATTTTGGCATTCCTCTTATAAATCACATAAACGTTTTAAATCCTAATGAGTGTTAGTTTACCATTGTTTATAACAAACAACTTGATAACAACCGTACATGCAAGAGGGACCATTTTCTGGATAGTTAAGATGTATTAATAATAAACTTACAAATATTAAACATTTATAACTAGACGAATTATTTGAATGGTCTGGATAACTCTATATGATTTCCACTAATTTCATAAACGAGTCACCACCATTTTACATTCTGTACAAAACTTGCAGGTTTTTTAAAGGAGAAAAATGGTAAAAATAGCTTTGGAAATGGGAGGGCTCTATGGGCCTCACCATGATGGATATGTTTCATCCATGCCGTCCATCCATTTCTCCACATCATTTTAGGATAGATCCCTGAAATTAAGCCCTAATTAAGTCTCAGGTGGACCACAAAAGGAGAATATGCTGGACGGTTGGACATCCACCATTCAATGATATAAAACTTTTGTTGCCTTTAGAAGTTTTTAATGGTGGGCGTCACTGTCCCACTGTTTTTTGTGCTGGGGTCCACTGGAGCTTTGGATTTAACTCGTTCTTTGGATATTACCCTAAAATGATCTCTCCAAATGGATGGAAGGTGTGGATATAAAACATACATCATGGTGGGGCCAAAAAATGAGAGGTATATAAATATCAGGTGGACCACACCACATAAAAACAATAGCGATTGGATATCCATCATTTAAATCCTCGTAAGGCCCACTGTACCGTTTATTTGGCATCCAATCTATTTATTAGGTCATATAGGCCTAGATGAAGGGGAAAAACAAAAATCATCTCTATCCAAAACTTTTATGGCCCCTAAAATGTTTTAAATGGTTGCGTTCATTCAACACTATTACTTGTAATGTGGTCCATTTCAGATTGGAAGATGCCTCGTTTTTGGTCTCATGCCATAAGATGATCTTTAAAAATAGATGGACAACATGGATTAAACACATACATCATAATGTTGGGTCGGCTGGAGTTTGGATCTGGTACGTACGCTTAGGGATTGCATTCAGTCTACCATTAAAAAAATTTGGGAGGCCACTAAAGTTTTGGATCAAGTTGATATTTTAGTTTTCCCTTCATCCTTGTATTTGTAATCTATTGAACAGGTTGGATGAAAAATAAAAATCACTGTAGGCCATAGGAAGATTTCAACGGTGGAAATCATTATTCCCACTATTTCCTGTGGTATGGTCCACTTCGTCCACGTCGTCCATCTGAGAGAGAGAGAGAGAGAGGACAGAGAGCGAGAGAGTGAGAGAGGGCACGAGAGAGAGTGAGAGAGGACAAAGAGCGAAGTCTCTCTCACGAGCAGTCATGGGTCACGTGGTCGGTGCTCTGTGGGCCCCACCATGATGTATGTGTTTCATCCTTACCATCCATCTATTTTTCATTTCATTTTATGGTATGAGACAAAAAATGAGGTATATCCCAATCTCAACTGGACCACATTATAGGAAACAGTGTTGAATGAGCGTCAACCATTAAAAACCTTTTGGGGGCCATATAAAGTTATGGATCAATCTGATTTTTTTTCCCTTCATCTGGGCCTGTATGACCTAATCAACAGATAGGATGTCATAAAAAGTACAGTGGGCCTTAAGAGGGTTTTAATGGTGAATATCCAATCACTATTGTTTTCATGTGGTGTGGTCCACCTGAGATTTATATCCCTCTCATTTTTGGTATCAGGCCCTAATATGATTTGTAAAAATGGATGGACGGCATGGATGAAACGCATACATTATGGTGGGACCCATAAAGCACAAACCAACATCCAAAAACAGTTACTCGCCTCGATCATACTACATATGAGAAAGATATTGGGCAAACAAGATTGATCAACAATTTGAGTGAATTTTGATTTAAACATCTGAAGTTATTTACTCTTCAATTTGAACTGATTAGATTGTCCAGAAACGGTTGAAGGTTGTTCACAATATCAAAAATATATGAATGAATAGAAAACACAAACATCAGCTTGATCCAAAACTTCTATGACCTCTAAGAAATTTTAAATGGTAGAGGTTCAATCACACTAGCTATTTCCTGTGGTGTGGTCCACTTGAGCTTTTGATATGCTTCCTTTTTGTTCTTTAGACCTCAAATTATCTGTTAACATGGATGAATGGAGTGGATAAAATAAATAAATAACAGTGGACCCCACAGAGTTTACTCTGGTAAAAGTAACGAGTAACTCACCTAAATGTAGTAGAGAAGGGTTTCCTTAAAACATTCATAATCATATATTGGGCCTGCCAGAATGTGATTCACATATCCAACCCACTCATTATGTGTGTCCCACTTGGATGAGGGATATCAGACCAAGTTTCAACCGCATCCATGTCTATATTAACTTATAAATATATTGGATCTCAAATAAACATTGCGGCGGGCCCTAAGAAGGTTTCAATAGTGGGTGTCACTATCCCACTCTTTTCTATGGTGAGTCCACTTGAACTTTGGATCTACTCTGTCAATCAGATGCACCATTCCATGGTGGGCCACGAGCTTACAAATAAAGTCAATCCATGACTTGGGTGGGCCACACCACATACTATAGTTGAGAGGGTTACCCTCCCATTAAAACATTCATAATCATTTATTGGGCCCACCTAGATGTGGTTCATAGATCCAACCCATTCATTATGTGTGTCCCACTTGGATGAGGAGTCAAACCAAGTTACATACACATCCAAAACTCATGTGGGCCCCACCAAATTCTTTTATATATTTTAGGGATGTCTTCACATAGTTTTAGATGCTATGGCCCACCTGAGTTTCGTATATGACTGATTTTTGGACTTAAAGGGGAAATGCATGGTGTTGATGTTCTACACACATCATGGTGGGGTGCACACAGATTAACCTCATGGGAAGTTCCCATGAGGTGACCTTATAGTACTATTTCACTATTTTAGGTAACTCCTTCATGGGTGTTATCTAACCGTGTAGGGCCCACCTTGATATATTTTATGTATATCGACACCATCCATATATTTTTCCATCATATTTTAGGATGTGATTTTAAATCATAAGAACTAAATAATCTTAGGTGGGCCATACCAATCAAAATAATATGATGAATAACCATTAAAAACCTTTTGAAGGCCACAAAAGTTTTGGATCAATTTGATCTTTGTAGTTTACCTTCATCTAGATCTTCTTTACATTATCAACAAGTTAGATTGCAAATAAACATTATTAAAACCTTATGATGGGCTCTTTATAATTTTTAATGGTGAGGTACTATATTATCATTCTTTCCAGTGGTGTGGTCCACTTAAGATTTAAATCTACACAATTTTTTATACCCGACCAAAAAATGGGTTGGAGAAACGTATGGGTGGCAAGGATATACAACACATCATCAACATCTCACTTTTGTTATATAACTTTTCAATTTTTCTTGTCAAAATACAAAATCTAGTTTTCTTTTCTAAAAAATATATTTTTTTACAATTGGACAATTTTTTTACAATTTTGTTTATTTTTTAAATTTTTTTTTTCAAAATATCATTTTTTTTATCGAAATCTCACTTTTGTTATCTAACTTTTCAATTTTTCTTGTCAAAATACAAAATCTAGTTTTCTTTTTTTAAATATATTTTTTTTCGATTTGTCAAAATTTTCACAATTTTGTTTAATTTTTTAAATTTTCTTTTTCAAAATATCATTTTTTTATCGAAATCTTTTTTATTTCCAAAATTATCAACAGTTTTTTTTTTCGAAATTTAAATTTTTCTTAAACATTGTTAATTATTTTTCTAAGCTTCTTAACTATTTTTTTTTTCGAAATTCATAATTTTTTCGAGTGGCTTAATTGAGCACGTCTCTAATGGAGATGGTCTTTGACAGTCTCTAATAGAGACAGTCTTTGACAGGGCTATAAGATGGTTTAGGACCGTCTCTAATAGAGACGATCCTTGACAGTCTCTAATAGAGACGGTTTAGGGCCGTCTCTAATAGAGACGGTCCTTAACCATCTCTAATAGAGACGGTCTTTGGCAGTCTCTAATAGAAACGGTCTTTGACAGGGCTGTAAGACGGCTAAGGACCGTCTCTAATAGAGATGGTCTTTGACAGTCTCAGATTGCAAGTAAAAGACGGCCAATGACCGTCTCTAATGCAGACGGCCAATGACCGTCTCAGATGTTCGAATATAAGACGGTTAAGGACCGTCTCTAATGTGGACGGCCAATGACCGTCTCAGATGACCCGTATAAGATGGTCAACGACTGTCTTAAATGATTTGTGGACGTTCAAATTTTTAAGACAATATTAAGGACGGTCAAGGGCCGTCTAAAATTTTAGAGACGGTTTATGGTTGTCTTTAAAGCGTCTTTAAACCAAGCAATTTTAGAGACGGTCCATAACCGTCTCTAAATTTGTCATTTTTTTTCCATTTTTCACGTAGTGAAGGATCTTCCATAAGACCCAAATTATTTATACTCTCACGAGCAAGGATCAACACAATGCACCCACTTTTAGGCATACTGGCCAAGGATCTTCTACAAGACCCTAACTGTTTATGCTCTCCACAAAGCAAGGGTCAACACAACGTACCCACTACATACACTCCCTCTGGAGGCCTCCTAGAGGACTTGCAAGGGGTGAGAAACACCTTAGACCCAATCCTGCAAAGGAATGATCACAAGGGTCCTCTGGACTCTGATAACTTACAGATAAGCAGATGAGTCCCTTTTAGCTCGTTGTCGAAGATCTCCTCATTTGTTGATGAAGAGTCTTCTACTTCCTCGAACCGTAACTCAGAAGATATACAATGTATTACGACGTGTTGGGTCAAGGTTATGATGGAATCCTACTCTCAAATATTTTTCCTATAAAGGAGATAGAGTGATTCCAATCATGTATGCATTTAAGGCATCCCAGCTTAATAATTTTTCATTAAGATGGTAGCTGGAGGACCCTTGAATGTGGAAGTTAGTTTATTCCCCAATACACTCTATTGAATATCAATGATGAGAGTGGATTGAAGGATGAACTCCCTTGAGAGAAAGGGCTTTGGGTAAATGATCTAAGGTTAAACACTCAAAAGTAGTCTCTTCTTTCTCTACCAGCAACTAAAGATAAGCTCTCTATATATAGGCAAAAAGTTCCAACGGATATAAAGCGGTCACATTTATGACAGAGTTCGATATCATCGAGCAGGGTCGATATCATCGAGGGTATACTCTCGATTGCATCGACTGCTCGCTCGATGACACAAACTCAAATGTCATACACTTTTGAAAAATTTTGCCAGCTGGTTGAGGAAATCAAACATGCATCAATATTATCAGATTTCGAACTCCGATATCATCGATACGAGGTTCGATTCCTTGACACATGAAAATGAGAGAGACTTGCCTTGAAATATTTCAGGTCAACAGATATGATCAAGGTACACTCGATATCATCGAAATTTTAATATCGATGATATCGAAGACATTATCGATGCATCGATAAATCCAAATGATTTTCTGGTAAGCTTGCTGGACAGGTTACGTCCATTATCGATGCCATCGATACAGCCTCAATATCATCGATATTTGAATATCGATTCTATTGAGTGACCCCCGATACAAGATAAAAACCACCTGAAAATATTGCTGGTAAACTGTGTCCATGATCGATATCATCGTAGGTCTTCCGATATCATCGGTTTTTGAATTCCAAGGATATCGAGGAGTACTTCAATATATCGAAGGTCTTCATGATTTTTCTATAAAAAAACAGGGACACAAATGCTCTGCTGTCGATTTTATCGAGTCAACTTCGATAGACTTGAGTTTCAAATATCGATGATATCGATAGGGGTATCGATACATCGATAATTCCGTCCAGATGAATATGTGGTTGTTGGACATCTTTTGTCCTTACTTTGATGGTATCGATTTATCATCGAGGACGTCGACAACACTTCTCGATTATATTGATCATTCTATCGATAAATCAACAGAGGTAGAAAACTTAGAAATTTTCTAAATTTGTACGAAAGTTTTCTAACTCAAAACCCTATGATGTTCTAATTTCTTTTATGGGTTTTAATCACCTGGTGTTTTGGGATAAGGGATGTGAGGCTTAGATTTATCTGTGGCGAGTTCGTGCACACATCCGGTTGAGGCAGACGCTTTGATCGATCTTCCTATAAGGCTCTACAATCTAGCTGACTTAACACTCACGCTAATTGACAAACCAGGGCACTTTCAATCTCCCCCTTTGTCAATTATGTGACAAAATACCAAAATACCCTAGAACAGCTTCTATACTAACATCCTAAATTGTGTGTACATATACTTTACATAATTTTACAATTTAATCTAGTGGGCATACACATAATCATTCAGAAAGATTCAGAAGATGCTCTCCCTATCTACAAACTCAATCTGCAAACCCCCCCTAACTTGGTGCAGAGTCTCCCCCTATCACCTATATCACCATACACAAGCAAATGCACATTTCCTGTCGAGGTGTTTGAGTCACTCCCCCTTTTTGTCAGTCATTGACAAAGGATAGCATGATAGTAGAAATTGACTGAAACTGAAGCATTAGATAAGCAGATAAGATGAGAGAACCATCATTTAGAGGGGATATACATAGAACAGATAGATGTAAAATGATTAAAACATTTGATTAATCAGACATCATTTTTAGAAACTATGTATGCATAGCAGACCAAATAGAGCAATGATATAAACAGATAGAATAATGATCAAAACATCACATGCATTCCACACCTTTTAAAACAGGGAAGATAATCATAGCAGTAAACATGTGTGAATTATAACCAGCCATAGCCCATAATATCCAAAAAACATATATACTGCCCAAGATTGGTAGTAATATAACAGTTATCCAAACAAAATTACCAAGCCCATTCATGGGCACCCAAAACCAACCATAAGTATCTAGCCCATCTAGGGGCATATTCAAAGAGAGTATATTCCTTACTCAGAGGATATAGCAACCCAAAAAAAAAAAAAAAATCAATTTTGCAAGTCAGTAATTCATCACATACACAAATGTGAGCATAGGACATTCAAAAGATATCTATGTCCTACTCATTTCATAGAGATTCCAGGTATGTGATGAATGGAAGGACGCACTACAAATAACGAGGGCTCGAACTTGCTTATTGCTCAAGTAGGGAATCGATCATTCTTTTTGTAGTACGCTGCAAAGCCATTAGCAGTTGCTTAATCTCTAAAAGACAGGCTTCACAGTCGTCAAGACGTTTCATCATATGGGATTGTCCATCCAGAAGGTATTGCATAATTTCATGTTTTGTGCAAGCTTTAGTGATTTTGACAGAGTCGGGGCTGTGCACCGGATCGCCCTTGCCTGAGGTTGAGTTGGTTTTTCCCCCATGAAACACGTTGTTAATGATATCCAGTTTGTAAATGTCTTCGTAGTTGAACCAAGAACACGGGTGCGGGAGATCATTAGTAGGAGGCAGCCCAAACTGTCGTGAAAGCTTGAAGAGAAGACACGGGAATGGAATTGTAGTGATGGATTCATCTGAAGACACTCGAATTAATTGTTGTAGGATGAGAGTGGGTAGGCATACATGAATACTAAGATGCACATCATATAGAACATTGAGAATGTACGGAGAAAGCTTGCGCCAGAGACTTCATAAGGATAAACATTTATGTTGAAGATGCTGTGAAGAATTTTATATGCAAGATTGAGATATTTAACATGAAGAACATTCTTTGCATTTCTCAGTATTGTAGCACCATTACATAGTGCTCGAGTAACTTCTCCCCATACACCAAGACCATTCATATTTCGTTCTGATACAGGTATCCTACTGACTTCTACACCAACCAGACGACTTATCAGTCTAGGGGTGACGTGCTCGGTCCGATTTATGACAGCGACTAAAATGATTGGGGGATCATTTTCAACATTGTAGATTAAGTTCAGAAACTGATGCCCTAGATTATGATAAAATCCTCCACCAAAATTCACGATATTCCTCCACCCAATCAGTTTTAAGAGATTGATGATCCCAAAGGGTTTAATGCCTTTCCTCTGACTGTTCGTTCTGCCACAAAGTTTAAGTTGAACAATGGAGATGGGCCAATTGCATTCTTCTTACCTTTCTTGCTCTCCGTTGAGGAACGTTGTGGAAGAACTAGTCCTTTATCTTTATACATTTTGGGATGAAGGAAGATTTGGATGTTGTAAGGAAAACTGTTCTGAGAGATGAAATGCCCAGTTGTGATCTACAAAATGAAACCCTTTTTCTTATCTTCCGATTTTTACTGAGCAGTATATTATCAAACATCAGTCTGATGATATTGATATAACCTAGTTTAGATTTTCAATGAAGAGATCTAGGGAAGACCAACCGTCCCGATGTTTCAGTTACTTGAGAGGTTGTCGATGATATCGATTCCTGGTCGATTAATCGAGAATCCACATGACATATCGACAGACATATCGAAGGTGAATAATTTCCATTTTTCCACAGTACTTCGACACACCATTTATGTATAATGTAGTATATCTTTGAATCAATAGTATACACAGTAAAATTTTGTACAAGTATTGTACAACCAAAAATTATAAACATCAAGATGTTTATATACAAAAGACGAGGTGAGAGACCTCAAATATAACATTAAGAGTTCAGTAAAGATTGTATCATTTCAGCCAATATCCAAATCTCGATGCATGATCGAGATAGGTTTTTCTATGCTCAATATTTCTAGGTATAGGAATCATCCTTTCCTTTTCCTTTGATGACATAGCAGTGGTTATTTGTGCGAGAACCCTTCATTACTGATTTTCCTGAGAGGTCAAGGATTTTGCATTTTTCTTTATTGAATGTAACCACATGCTCATTGTCACATATTTGAGAAATGCTTGGAAGATTGTGAGTTAATCCTTTTATGCAACAAGCATTCTCATTTTTGAGCAAGTTTATTCCTTTAATAATTCCCTGTCCAGTTACCTTAGCAGTGCTTCCGTCTCCATAGGTGACTATCCCATTATTAAGATCTGAATAATTTGTAAGGAGGGATTTGTCACCTGTGACATGTCTTGAACATCCACTATCCAAGTACCATTTAGTTTCATTGCCTAGTATATGGTTTGAGTGAGTAACCAGACAATTTCTCTTTTTTATCATTACCCATTTTGTGACAGGACTTTTAACTGTGGTAGATTTTGTTTTCTTGTTTAATTTGACCACTTGATTTTATAGTTCCTTATTAGTCATTTTAGGTGGTGATGGATGTGAATCTATTTTATCCATATTCCTAGGTTGACTCCAGACATTTTGCATTTTTCTGACTGGTTTGAATTTTCCAATATGATTCTGACCAGCGTTATGTTGAGTCTTCCTAGGTGATAAGCATTCAAACTTATAATGACCCGAATCACCACATAAATGACAAATTGGAGCAGCTCTAATATTACTTCCTGAGGCAGCAGATTTTTCAATCTTTTGTGCTGCTTTTCATATCCTAAGCCGCTCTTGTCCTTTCCAGGTCTTCCCATACCTAAGAGTTTTTCTAGCTTCTCACCAATCTGGGAAAACTTATAGTTTAGCTTAGCAATTTTTCTGAATTCTTCTAAATTAAACAGGAGTGTGTGATTTTCATTTTAGAGGAGCATATTTTTATCTTTTAATTGTTGAACCTGTTTGTTCAGTTTTTCAGACTCAAATTTAAGGAAGGTGTTGATTCTCTCGAGTTTATAATTATCTGAATGATATTGTTGCAAATCATTGATTAGATGTGTATTAATTTCTAGAGTTTTATCCAAACCTTTTTGCAGCAATTCTCTTTTGTTTCCAGATATTTCAAGTCTTCTAACAATGTTGATGCTATGGATGTAAAGTTGATTGTAAGCATCTTGTAGTTTGTTATGTTCTTCTTCTTCTTCCTTTTCAGTTTCCTCATCATCTGATGGAAATGATTCAATGGCTTGGTGTTCTTTCTCGTTCTTAGTTTCACTGGGAATGATTTGAGCAATGGAGACCATAAGGATTTTCAAAGATTTCTGATCTCCATCGCTCTCTGAGTCGCTAGGTTCTGAGTTTGACTCTTCTGTATCATCCCATGGGGCAACCATTGCCTTACCCTTTGTTTTTCTGTTTGGGCATTCAGTAGACAAGTGTTCAAACCTCTGACAAGCATAACACTATGATTCTTTGGTCTTTTTACCAAATTTACCTGCAGAAAGTCTGTTGTCCATCTTTCTTCCTTTAAATGGACGGCCACGATTTTTCTGAAAGAACTTCTTGAATCTTTATGCCAGCAATGCCACTTCCTCATCTTCGTCTTCTCTTTCACTTTCAATGTCCTCATTAGTTGTTTTCTTTAAAGTTTTGCAGACAGTATTTTTGGATTTTTGGGTTTGTTTGAAGTGTAGTTCAAATGTTTGTAGGGAACCTACAAGTTCTTCTACTTTCATTTCATCTATGTTTATACATTCTTCAATGGTTGTTACTTTAGGGTTAAACCGTTCCGATAATGATCTTAAAATTTTTCTACAGATTTTTGGTACCGGAACTTTCTCTCCTAGTCCATGATCAAAATTTTTCTAGAGACCAATGAGCCCTCTCCTTTAGCTATATTTCCAACTTCAGTCAAGATCACTCTCTAAGCGGTGAAGCCCTTTAAGAGAGACCCGCTCTGATACCAATTGAAATTGCGGTAATGATCACTTTAGTTGAAGTAGGAATATGCCAATATGTCCCAGAGGGGGTGAATAGGACCATTTAATAATTTTATATCAATTTAAAATCCTATCACTCAAATCCTAACTACAAACATACATTTATGATTACGCAAGAGTAACTCTACTGGCTTCCAAGCCTGATACAGGATCCAATCACAACCTATTTGAGAGATGAAAAATATGCAAATTAGTTTATGATGGATATAACTGTGGGTGTGTATGAGATATGATCTCAGATAATCAAATATGAAAGTATTAAAGGAAATCACAGAAAATATAAGACAATAACAATCTCAAACATAGCCATTTTTATAGTGGTTCGACTACTTGTCTACTTCACTCCCAGTAACCGCACTCAACCCTTGAGTGTACCGGATTTCACTAAGGAGGTTTCCCATGGTTCACCCCAAACCCAAGGTTTTAAATCAGGTTCGCCTTTAACCTTTACAACCTACACCTAGCCTGACTATTTATACTCTCACGAGCAAGGGTCAACACAACACACCCACTTTTAGGTACACTGGCCAAGGATCTTCCACAAGACCCTAACTGTTTATGATCTTACGAGCAAGGGTCAACACAACGCACCCACTTTTAGGCACACTAGCTAAGGATCTTCCACAATACCTTAAATGTTTATGCTCTCCACAGAGCAAGGGTCAACACAACGCACCCACTACGTACACTCCTGCCGGAGGCCTCCTAGAGGACTTGCAAGGGGTGAGAAACACCTTATACCTAACCCTACAAAGGAATGATCACAAGGGTCCTCTGGACTCTGATAACTTATAGATAAGCAAATGAGTCCCTTTTAGATCATTGTCGAAGATCTTCTCCTTTGTTAATGAAGAGTCTTCTACTTCATTGAACTGTAACTCAGAAGATATACCAATGCATGGTGACGGGTTAGGTCAAGGTTATGATGAAATCCTACTCTCAAATATTTTCTTATAAAGGAGATAGAGTGATTTAAATCATCTATGCATTCAAGGCATCCCAACTTAATGATTTGCCATTAGATGGTAGCTGGAGGATCCTTGAATGCGGAAGTTCGTTCCCCAATCCACTCTATTGAAGATCAATGATTAGGGTAGATTGGATGATGAACTCCCTTGAGAGAAAGGGCTTTGGGTAAATGATTTAAGGTTAAACACTCAAAAGCACTCTCTTCTTTCTCTACCAGTAACTAAAGACAAGCTCTCTATATATAGGCAAAAAGTTCCAACGGATATAAAACGGTCACATTTATGACAGAGTTCGATATCATCGAGCAGGGTCGATATCATCGACTGTATACACTCAATTACATCGACTACCCGCTCGATGACACAAACTCAAATGTCATACGCTTTTGAAACATTTTGTCAACTGGTCGAGGAAATTGAACATGATTCGATATTATCAAATTTTAAACTCCGATATCATCGATACGAGATTTGATTCCTCGACAGATGAAAATGAGAAAGACTTACCTTGAAATATTTCAGGTCTATAGATATGATCGAGGTACACTTGATATTATTGGAATTTGAATACCGATGGTATCGAAGACATTGTCGATGCATCGATAAATTCAAATAATTTTCCAGTAAGCTTGCTGGACAGGTTATGTCCATTCTCAATGCCATCGATACAGCCTCGATATCATTAATATTTGAATATCGATTCTATCGAGTGACCCCCAATACAAGATAAAACCACCTGAAAATATTGTTGGTAAACTGTGTCCATGATCTATATCATCGAAGGTCTTCCGATATCATCAGTTTTTGAATTTTGAGGATATCGAGGAGTACTTCGATATATCGAAAGTCTTCATAATTTTTCTATAAAAAACAGGGACACAAATGCTTTGCTGTCGATTTTATCGAGTTAACTTCGATAGACTCGAGTTTCATATATCGATGATATCGATAGGGGTATCGATACATCGATAATTTCGTCCAGATGAATATGTGGTTGCTGGACATCTTTTGTCCTTACTTCAATGGTATCGATTTATCATCGAGGACATCAACAACAGTTCTTGATTATATCGATCATTCTATCAATAAATCGACAGAGGTAGAAAACTTAGAAATTTTCTGAATTTGTAAGAAAGTTTCTAACTCAAAACCCTATGATGTTCTAATTTGTTTTAAGTATTTTAATCACCTGGTGTTTTGGGACAAGGGATGTGAGGCTTAGATTTACCTGTGGTGAGTTCGTTCACACCTCCAGTTGAGGCAGACGCTTTGATTGATCTTCTTATAAGGCTTTGTAGTCTAGCTGACTCAACACTCACGCTAATTGACAAACCATGGCACTTTCAGCAATCCCATTCCACATGTGTACTGCACTGAATTGGAAGATGATCAGTATTGGATGATAATCATGAATGTATAGCTCAAATCCCCATGGATTCAATCTCAAGTTTGGCCCATATCAATGATCAAGAGGTTCATGAAGTTGTTGACCATAGTGATCTACTCCACCCATCTAACATGACTAATTTAAATATGAAAGATGAACCACTTGTAACTAACCCTTCCAACCTTTATGAGGTATGTTTAGATCACTCCCCTGAATTGAATGATGCTATGATTCGAGAGGTGGACGAGTTGCTCGATATGACTCTGGAATTTAAAACCACCCAATTAAGGCCATCATCTAAGATGTACACTTTTAACGATTCAATGCCTCTACTAAGAAGCTTCAATGAACAGAGTCTTCACATCAATGCTTTGCCTATTAATCCTCAATCTGTCTATGAAGGGCAAGAGCAAGAGAGCATGCATCCATCCACTTTCAAAGACGATGGAATCCTTGAGCAGATCATTACAAACTTAAAAGAGCAAAATGAGTCACTCTCAGCTGAATTTTCCAACTCTTTGGATGATTGCTTGGCACACTTTGCAGATTCAAATAATCCTATGATAAAAGAAATAGTGGATGCCTTGCAAGACAATACCTCGGTAATTGTCACTGATCGAGAAAACCCTTATTCTGAAGTCCCTCCTTCCCCAAATCTTGAATGTTTACCATTAAAGGAGGAGCTGAAAATTGAACCAAAGTTTAAAATTTTGAAATGTGTTAAGACTACATCACCTGCTGAGAATTTTTCTGAATTTTATCTACTTGTAGTCTCTGATTCACCATGGGGTACTAACTCTGAAACTTTCTCTGTCACAGTTGAGTCATATATACTTTAGACACCTCAGGAGATTAAAATGAAATTTTTTACTGAGGTACATAAATTTCTCTGCAAATTCATGCTCCAAGGAATCCAAGCCTATTGCAAAAAGGGCTTTTGGATGATCTTGTTGAGAAACCTACTGAGAAATTTATCAAGATATTAGCCGAAAGTGGAACCTTGCGGCATGACTAAGTAGCTTTTCCCTTGCTTTCCTAGTTTAAGATTAGTTTCTTGCTTTCATGGAATTTAGGATAGTTTGCTTTCAGCTGTTTTAAGATAGTTTGCTTATCATCAGTTTGAATCTTTTGTGCTAACCCAATTTTCACACAGAGATCATTAGAAAAGCCTCAAAATTATTTCTTCAGGTACTACCTGTCCATCACTTCTCCTTTATTTCCGTTATCTTATTTGCATTGAATGGTTATCTCTTTTACATCGCGGATGATGTAGTTTTTAGGTTGGGGTGTGGATTAGGTAAGCTAATCAGTAGTTTTCTTAGTCTTTGAGTAAAAATTATGAAAAATTTTCTTATTTTTTTTTTAAAATTTGAGTGATTTTGAAGTTCATCCATGATTTAGAATTATAAGATACTTAATGTTGGTAATTTGTGACTCTTGAATTCAATTACTTGTTAGATCTCATAATTAAATTCAAATTATTAATCCATGCTTAGAAGTTTTAAACATTAATTGTGTCATGATTTCACATGTCACATCTAGCTTTCACATTAAAGCTTCAGTCAACATTGAGTTGTTAACTTGGTGATTATGATTATTAAGCATAGAGAGAACCAACCTGGGGAATTTGCCCATCATGTTCAATGATAAGAATTGAAAAGAAAGAAAAATAAATAAATACACAGCTACAAAAAACAGTTGTTGTCGAAAATGGCTACCGATTGAAGATCATTGAAAAGATCGAATATAACGTGAAAGCCATCGATGGAAGAATCAAAAGCTGAAAGGATAAAAAACTTTAAACTGAACTATAAGGCAAGTTTTGGTTTAGGTTTTAGTTATCCTGAATGCTCTTTTAAATATTAATGTTATCATGGAACTTGAGAATTGGACCTTTAATTGTGATAAGTCTAGACTTCACTATGCACCCATGGAACTCAATGTTTAGGATTGTTCTAATTGGAAGATTAATGCTTTGAACTTGACTATGAGATTTACCGTGTGCTAGAATTTAGGAGGAAATACTGCTCAATATTAATATATCTTAGATTTCTATGAAATGGATTGTCTTTAAAACCGCTTGAGCTTATGGAAATTATACAGTGGTTTTTTGAAATATCTTTTGCATGTTTTGCTCAGGACTAGCAAAATGCTAGTTAGGGGGTGTGTTGAGACTCAAAATTTTCATATTTTCCCCCATTTATTAGTTGGATTTCTGAACATGATAATGCTTAATGTTCTATTTTAATCATGTTTGTGTTGCAAGGTGAATTAAAGGCCTTGGATTGAAAAAGATGCTAAAAGTATGGATTTAACGCTCAAAGATCACCAAAGCCAAGGATGGATATTATGTGACCAAGAATAAAGAATCATCAAGCCAAAGATTGGATCTTAGAAGACCAAGAATGAAGAATTTACATGACAAAAGATCCAAGAAAACCAAGTCAAGAATGATGAGAATCGAAGTTTTGAAGTGAATTTCTGTGGTCCTCGACTAGTCCTAGCTTCGCTCGACTAGTCCTGTCTCCACTCGACTAGTCCTAGCTCCTGCTCGACTAGTCCTGACTCCTACTCAACTAGTCCTGGCTTCGCTTCAACTAGTCGAGGCTCCTGCTCGACTAGTCGAAGAATCCTTGACTCAAACTCCAGTAACATGAACTTATAAATTTTCATCACTCTTGACTAGTCAAAGGTGACCCTCGACCAATAAAAGGCTATCCTCGACCAGTCGAGGGTTCCCAGGTGTTGTGCAGACTGCGTAAGTTTGAGGAGATTTTTGAATTTTTCCAACTCGATGCGAAAGTTGGAGTTGTAAAACTATAAATAGGGGTCCCTAGGATGTTCCTAGGCATCTTCTAGGGTTTGAGGAGTGGAGCAAAAGGGTGGAGCCATCGTTTGAAAGTTTTTCTTATTCTTCTTTAGTTAATCTTTTTGTTTTGTTTAAGAGTTCTTAGTTCAATTATGTCTATGGTTGGCTAAACCTCTTAGCTAGGGCTAAGAGGTGAAGCTTGTAGCGTGATTGGGATGTTTTCTTTGTTTTAATTCATGTTTTGTTGAACTCTCTTGGATTCTAGTTTGATTATGAAGGAATATTTTTAGTTTTAATGGTTTGTTGTGACAAATTACAATGGATCTATGATAGCTTGAAATATCTTCTTTTCCTTGAATTGAGATTGTGAAAATAGTAAGTCCAATTGTTCACCATCGTCCCTTGGGCATGGTAGGATGATGGAATCCTTCCTAAACTTCACAATTCTCTTACGATTGGTTGTGGGATTGGTAAATCTTGTTGTTTACCTTGTCTCTTGGGCATGGTTAGGTGATGAAATCACTTCCAAATCCTCACAACTCTCATTCATTGATGATTAGATCCATGAGAAGTTCAGAGATCTGACAAATCTCTTCTTACCAATTGGATAGGATAGGACTCTGATTCCAGTTGTGTCCTTGAATCATGCAAGGTAACATCCTAAGAACCGACAAATGGATCCTTGGAAACCCTAGTTACCACCTTTAAATTTGTTACTTTTTAATCACTTTAATCATAATTACTCTTTATACTTCCAAATTTAGGTTCTCATCTTTTTCTAGTTCTAGTTCTAGTTATTTTCAGACTGTACACAAGTTTAGTCCCTGTGGATTCGACCTCGGTCTTACCGAGATTATTACAGCATCGCGACCGAGATTATTACTACATTGCGACCCTACACTTGGGGTTATGAACATGTTGTGTCCCGATTTCATGTAGCCAATTATATGTGCACCTAGACATATATATCTACCTTGCGTGGAATACATTGAAAACATAATGAATCAGTGAGAATGATAGAAGTAATTAAATTTCAGAATGTTATAGTTAGTATCAAAGCACGAGAATGAGATTAACTGGGCCTGAAGGAATGGACCATCATAATCTTTACGCGACTAGGATAGGATAATGAATTAGATACATATACTTAATTGAATTCCTAAAGGAACTAGGAATTGAAAATTAGAAACACATACTCATTTTACCCATTGAAAATTTTAAGTTAGACATGGAATTTAGAGACTATGTATCTAGGTACCTTTAGAAAAAAAAATTCTCATCCCAAATAAACTTGTTATAAACTAAAGTTCATCATTAAATGGAGTCACAATCAAGAAAAACAAGTTTCCCAAACTGGAATTGGATATTTTCCAATTTTCCTAAATTTTTTGTCGTTTTAGTGAAAATTAACACGTTAGGAAACTTCCATTGGTCTCGGTAGGTAGACTTATGTTGAGTGTCAAATATTGCATATTTTCCTCTATCTATATCTTAGTTTTATGAACATAATACTGCTTAATGGTATATTTTATATATGTTTGTGTTACAAGGTGAATCTGAGAGCATGGATTGAAAAGAATGGTAAAAGCATGGATTTGATGCTCAAGAATCACCAAAGCAATGAGTGGATTTTAGGATACCAAGATTGAAGATTTCAAGACCTCAAAATCTAAGAAAACCAAGTGCAAAGGATGAAGAAAAGATTGGCAAAAGCACAAGCCAAACAGCAGAAAACAAGACAATTCGATCCGACCTGAGCCAACTTCGGTCCTACCGAAATCGTAGAAAATTGTCCAATAAGAAATCAGGATTTTCAAACTGAATTCGGTCTGACTTAAGCCAACTTCGGTCCAACCAAAGCTTCGATTGGAGTCGGTTTGACCTAAATTTGACAGATTTTCAGCACAAGATTTTTCAGCATAAACTTCGGTCCAACTAAAATCGCGCAGAATTGTCTAGCGACAAAGTGTGATTTTCAATCTTAATTCGATCTAACCGAACCCAACTTCGTTCCAACCGAAGCATAACGCGTGACTTATGTGGTGTAAATTCAAGTTGGTTTTCGAAAATTCCAACGAGTTGCATAAGATGGGGCTTCACAACTATAAATGGGAGTCCCTAAGATGTTCCTCGGTATCTTCTAAGGTTTAAGGAGTAGAGTAAAAGGGTGGAGAGCCACCGCTAAGAGTTTCTCTTCTTCTCCCTTAGTTGTTTTTATGCTTTCTTTAAGAGATTTTGGTTCAATCATGTCTATGGTTAACTAAACCTCTTAGCTAGGGCTAAGAGGTGAATCTTGTAGCATGGTTGGGATGTTTACTTTTTTTTTATTAATGTTTATATTTAATTTCATTGATTTCTAGTTGATTTTAACGAATATTTTCAGTTTTCTATGGTTTGTTGTGACTTAAATTACAATAGACGCTGCGATAGCTTTGAATATCTTCTTTTATTATTTGAGATTATGGGATTGATAAATCCTGTTGTTTACCATAGTCTCCTGGGCATGGTTGGGTGACAAAATCCCTTCCAAGTCTTCACAATTCTCATCTCTTGATACTGATTCAATGAAAGTTCAGAGATTTGATCATCTCTCCTTCCAGTTGGATAAGATCGGACTCTGATTCCAATTGTGTCTCTTGAATCAAGTAAGGTAGCATCTTGATAGCTACAAGTGGATCCTTGGCACCCTAGTTCCCACATTTAAATTCACAAGTTTCAATTACATCATTCACAATTACTATTTCAATTATTCCAGAATTCAGATTTAGATCTTCTTCTTCTTCTAGTTCTAGTTCTTTTCACAAACATACAAGTTTAGTCCCTGTGGATTTGACCTCAGTCTTACCGAGATTATTACTACATTGCGAATCTACACTTGGGGTTGTGAACAAGTTTTCGACGCCATTGCTAGGGACTATGACTATGTTTTTCTGAGATTAATTAGTATTAGAATTCGATTAATATTAGGATTAACTTTTTACGTTGTTTTTAGGTTAGGATTTTTCTAGATTTGTTTTTAGGAACTAACACTATTTTCTGATCTTGTAGGATCTTCAATTATAGTTCTTCTTTTTTAGTAACCTCTTCCCTCACTTACTTTCCATATTACTGTAGAATTTTCTTTTATTTTTATTTTTGAAATATAATCGGAATTAAGGTTTCACCATGAACATGCAAGAGTGGCAAGAGTGGGAAAGTAAGTATGGTAATCTATTTATAGAAAATGAGAGGTTCCGTGAAGAAGTGTTAGACGATTATGTTAGGAAACAACCTTTGTCTCAAAAATTTTCTGAAACCTTTATCGAGAACCAGCAAGAATATAATGCTCTAACATTCAAGAAGTCTATGCATGATCATATGCGGGAGAATAATTACACTCCACAGATTAAGAATAAACTACATGATTATTGGAGTGAAGACAATTATCACCCATCCAGCAAGAAGAAAACTGTGTGATTATATTATGGGTGATAACACTTACCAACAACCATCAAACTCTCCCACATATGACCCGTATGACTATGATCAGTGGGAACATCAACATTAAAGAGATGAACCAACAATCAATTCTAGTGACTATCATTTTGAATCCCCTATCTTCCAGAAACAATCCAAGAGGGTTCACTTCAAAATTTTCTTTTTCACATGGAAGCTAAGAACAATTCAACCAATTCATCACACAGTCATTCGTAGACATTAGAAAATCATTAGAAGTGATTGAATTCTCCATTCAAAGAGTTGAATCACACCTCAATAATGAGGAAGATGCTAGGTTATCCCAGCCTCAACCCAATCTAGAAACACAAAGCGAGGAAAGTGATCCTAACTCGTTTGTGGAGAATACTGAAATTGAGAATGAGGAGTTAGATTGTATTAATGAGCATACAGTTCAATTTCCCAAAGAGTCAATCTCGATGATTGTACAAAAGATGATCAAGAGACACTGGTATTTTTCAAATATAATGATGTTGACACACTCACTCACATGACACACTTGACCTCAATAAGGAGGAAGAGGCTAGTTTATTCGAGCCTCAACCCAACCTAGAAACACAATGTGAGGAAAGTGACATCAACTCACTTGTGAACTATACTAAATTAGACAATGATGAGGAGTGGGATGACAATCATGAGTTTATAACCCAAAATTCCCAGGAATCGATCTCAATTATGGTCCAGGTAAATGATCAAGATGTACAAGGAATTGTTAACCATAATGATCTACTCCACCCATCTAACATGTTTGATTTAAATGTGGAGGATGAGTTCCTTCCAATTGAACCACATGATTCATTTGAAGCATGCTCAGGAGTGCCCACTCCCCTGATTAAAATGATGATTTGATTAGGGGGACAGACGACTCATTTGATATGACTTCGGTACTTGAAACTACCCAGCAGAAGCCACTGTTGAGACTTAAATATTACATATTTTCTCCCATTTATATCTTGGTTTTATGAACATGATACTGCTTAATGTTATATTTTATGCATGTTTATGTTGTAAGGTGAATCTGAGAGCTTGGATTGAAAAGAATGCTAAAAGCATGGATTTAGTGCTCAAGAATCACCAAGGAAAAGGAAGGATCTTAGGAGACCAAGAATGGAGAATTCTCATGCCAAAGATCTTAGGAAATCAAGTACAAAGGATGGAGAAAAAATTGGCAAAAGCACAAGTTAATCAGTAGAAAAACAGGACAGTTCAATCCCACCTAAGCTAACTTCGGTGCCACTGAAAGTGCATAAAACAGTTCAATAAGAAAATAGGTTAATTCGGTGCCACCTAAGCCAATTTCGATACCACATAAGTACTCTGCACATAAAATTTCAAATACGATTTTTGTGCCACTGAATCAACTTCGGTGCCATCGAAATTGCGCATAATCGTAACGCGGGGCCGATGCGGATTGCGTAATTTGAGGCGGTTTGCGAAAATTCCAATTTAGTGCAAAAGGTTGAGCTTCACAACTATAAATAGGAGTCCCTACGACATTCCTAGGCATCTTCTAAGGTTCAAAGAGTGGGGCAAAAGGGTGGAGTCGCTGCTCTAGATTTTTTCTTATTCTTCCTTAGTTGGTCTTTTTGTTTTATTTCAAAGTTCTTAGTTCAATCATGTCTATGGTTGGCTCAACCTCTTAGCTAGGGCTAAGAGGTGAAGCTTGTAGCATGATTGGGATTACTTTGCTTTGATTCATGTTTTTATTGAACTTTATGGATTCTAGTTCTTTATTAAGGAATATTTTTAGTTTTTAATGGTTTGTTGTGACGAATTACAATAGATCTACAATTGCTTTGAATATCTTCTATTCCTAATTTGAGATTATGAAATTAGTAAGTCCCGTTGTTCACTATCGTCCCTTGGGCATAGTTGGGTGATGAAATCCTTCCTAATCTTCACAATTCTCCTAAGATTGGTTGTGAGATTGGTATATCCTGTTATTTGCCATTATCTCCTAGGCATGGTTGGGTGATGGAATCACTTCTAATCCTCACAACTCTCATCTGTTAAGACTAGGTTCATGAAAAGTTCAGAGATCTGACCGTCTCTTCTTTCTCTAATAGATAAGATAGGAATCTGATTCTAGTTGGATCTCTTGAATCATGTAAGGTGGCCTTCCAATAGCTACAAGTGGATCCTTGGCACCCTAGTTCCCACCTTTGAATTCACAAGTTTCAATTACAAATTCACAATTACTCTTTCAAATAATTTCAGATTTAATTTTAGATCTTCTTCTACTTCTAGTTCTAGTTACTTTTAGAAACGTACGAGTTTAGTCCCTATGGATTCGACCTTGGTCTTACCAAGATTATTACTACATCACAACCCTACACTTGGGGTTGTGAACAAGTTTTTGGCGTCGTTGCCGGGGACTAACAGTTGTGTTTTTCTGAAATTAATTAGTTTTAAAATTAGGTTTTCTGAAATTAATTAGTTTTAAAATTAGGTGAATATTAGGGTTAGTTTAGGTTAGGATTTTTCTTATTTTCTAAATTAGGGTTTTTAGGATTTTTCAGTTTTCTGATTTAGTTTTTAGGATTCATCTTTTATTTTCTTTCCTTCTTCTTTCTTCTATAACATTACTAACATAGTTTGATTATTTTGATTTTATAGGGTTTCCAGTTCTAGTCCTTCTCTTTTGGTAACTTCTTCCCTCTACTTGCTTTTCATATTTCTCTAATTTTTTTTAAGAACTAATTTTAGAATTAGAATTAGAATTAAGGTTTCACCATGCACGAACCAGAGTGGCTAGAGTGGGCACATAGATATGCTAATGAGAGGGTCTTTGAAGAAGTGTTAGATGATTATGTTAGGAAACAACCTGTCTTAAAAAATTTCTGAAAACATTATTAAGAATTGACCGGAATATAATGCTCCACTAGTTACAAAGTCCCTACGTGATCATATGTGGGAGAATAATCATACTCCATCAATTAAGAAAACAATACATGATTATTAGGGTCATCATGATTATTGGGGTGAGAACTATTATCACCCATCAGACAAAAAGAAAATAATGTGTGATTATATTATGGGTAATAATGTGTACCAACAACCATCAAACTCTCCCACATATGACCCATATGACTATGATTAGTGAAAACATCAAAATTGGAGAGATGAACCACCAATTAATTTAAATAAATACTCCCTTAGATCCCCTACTTATGAGATTAAACCGGAAACAATCCAAGAGGAGTCAATTCAAAAATACATGGAAGCTCAAGAATAATTTAACCAATTCACCACATAGTCATTCACCGACATTAGAAAATCATTAGAAGCGATTGAATCCTCCGTTCAAGAATGACAATCGCACCTCAATAAGGAGGAAGAGGATAGGCTATCCTAGCCTCAACACAATCTAAAAACACAATACGAGGAAAGTAACCCTAACTCGTTTGTGGGAATACTGAAACAAAGAATGAGGAGTTGGATTCTATTAATGAGCATATGGTTCAATCTCCTGAAGAGTCGATCTTGATGACCGTCCAAAGAAGTGATCAAGAGACATGAGTGTCTTTCAAATATAATTATACTAACACAATTCAGTCACATAACACACTTGGTTTCAATGAGGAGGAAGAGGCTAGTTTATTCGAACCTCAACCCAACCTGGAAACAAAATGTGAGGAAAGTGATCCCATCCCACTTGTGCACTGCACTGAATTGGAAAATGATGAGGAATGGGATGACAGTCATGAGATTATAGCCTAAATTCCCCTCGAACCGATCTCAAGATTGGTACAGGTCAATGAGCAAGAGGTTCAGGAAGTTGTCGACCATAATGATCTACTCCACCCATCTGACATGTCTGATTTAAATATGGAGGATGAGCCCCTTTCAACCAACCCTTCCAACTCTTATGAGGAGTGTTTAGACCACTCCCCTAAATTAAATGATGATATGATTTGGGAGATGGACGAATTGCTCGATATGACTCTAGAATTTGAAACCATCTAGTTGAGGCCACCATTTGAGTTATCAACCCTTGATGATACAATGCCTTTACTAAGTAGTACCAATGAACAAAGTCTTCACATCAATTCTTCGCCTGCTGATCCTCAATCTACCTATCTAAGGCAAGGTAAGATACATCCGGTGATGATTTATTCTCACCAAGATGAAGAGCAAGAGATCATTCTTCCATCCACTTTCAAAGACGATGGAATCCTTGGGCATATCATCACAGACTTCAATGTGAAGAATGAGTCCCTCTCAACTGAATCTCTCAACTCTCTAGAAGATTGCTTGGCACACTTTGTAAATTGAAATGATCCCATGATAAAAGAAATAGTGGATGCCTTACAAGATAATACCCCGGTAGTTGTCACTGACCGAGAGAACCCTTATTCTGAAGCCCCTCCTTCCCCATATCCTGAATGTTTAGCATTAAATGAGCTAAAAATTAAACTGGAGTCTGAAACTTCAGAATATGGGGAGACTACATCACCTACTGAGAATTTTTTTGAATTTATTCTACTTGTAGTCTCTGATTCACCATGGTGTGCTAACATTGAAACTTTTTCTATCATAAGTGAATCGTATATACTTTGGACATCTCAGGAAATTAAAAGGAAACTTTATGCTGAGGTCCATAAATTTCTCTGGACATTCATACTCTAGGACATTTAAGCCTACTGCAAAAAGGGTTTTTAGATTATCTTTTTGAGAAACCTACTGAGAAATTTTTTAAGATACTGGCCGGAGGAAGAACCTGGATACATGACTGAGTAGATTTCCCCTGCTTTCATAGTTTAGGATCTGAATTTATTGCTTTCATATGACTATGATAGTTTTCTTTCTGTGTGTTTTTTAATCTTTGTGATAGCCCATCTTATGTTGAGATCCATGGAAAAGCCATAAATCTCCTTCTTCAAGTGATACCTTTCCATCACAACTCCATTTCTTTTCATTGCCTATATCTTTTACATTGAGGACAATGTAGATTTTAGGTTGGGAGGTGTGGATTAGGTAAACGAATCAGTGTTTTCTTAGTCTTTGAGCAAAAATCATGGAAATTTTTTAAAATTTCTGTGAATTAAGTGATTTTAAAGATAATCCATAGAGTAGAATTGTAAGATACTTAATGTTAATGAGTTATGACTCTTAGATTTAGTTACTTACCAGATTTTAAAGTTAAGTTTGAATTATTAATCCATGATTAGAAGTTTTAGACATTGATTGTGTCATGATTTCACATATCACTTCTAGCTTGCACATTAAGGTTTTAATTTGATATTGAATTCTTAACCTGATGATTATTAAGCATGAAAGGAACTAACCTGAAGAATTTATCCATCATGTTCATAAGAAGAATTGAAAAGAAAGAAAAAGAAAATACCCTGCTAAAAAATAGTTGTCGGCGAAAAAAGCTACCTATTGTAGATCATTGAAAAGATTGAACATAGCATGAAAGCCATCGATGGAAAAATCAAAAGCTGGAAGCATAAAATGTTGAACTGTAAGAAAAGTTTTAGTTTAGGTTTTGGTTATCCTGAATGCTCTTTTGATTGTCAATGTTACCATGACTATTGAGAATTGAACCTTTGACTGTGATAAGTTTAGGCCTCACCATGCACCCATGGAAATCAACGTTTAGGATTATTCTGACTGGAGGATTAATGCTTTGAACTTGACTATGAGAATTTCTATGTGCTAGAGTTTAGGAGGAAATGCTGCTCAATATTAATGTATAGATTTTTATGAATTGGATTGTCTTTAGAACTGCTTAAGCTTGTGAAAATTATACAATGGTTTTCGAAATATCTTTCACATGTTTTACTCAGGACTAGCCAAAAGTTGGTTTAGGGTGTGTTGAGCATCAAATATTACATATTTTCCCCCATTTATTTCTTGGTTTTATGAACATGATACTGCTTAATGTTATATTTTATGCATGTTTGTGTTGCAAGGTGAATCTAAGAGCTTGGATTAAAAAGAATGCTAAAAGCATGGATTTAGTGCTCAAGAATCACTAAGGCAAAAGGAAGGATCTTAGGAGACCAAGAATGGAGAATTCTCATGCCAAGATCCAAGGAAACCAAGTACAAATGATGGAGAAAAGATTGGCAAAAGCACAAGTTAATCAGCAAAAAAACAGCACAATTCTATCCCGCCTAAGCCAACTTCGGTGCCACCAAAAGTACACAAAATAGTCCAACAAGAAAACAACTTAATTCGGTGCCACCTAAGCTTAATTCGGTGCTACCTAAGTACTCCACACATACAATTTTAGATACGATTGTGGTGCCACCGAACCAACTTCGATTCCACCAAAATCGCGTAGAATCGTAACGTGGGGCAGATACGGATTGTGTAATTTAAGGCGGTTTGTGAAAATTTCAATTCGGTGCGAAAGGTGAAGCTTCACAACTATAAATAGGAGTCCCTAGGACATTCTTAGGCATCTTTTAGGGCTCAAGGAGTAGAGCAAATAGGTGGAGCCACCGCTCGAGAGTTTTTCTTCTTCCTTAGTTGGCTTTTTATTTTATTTAAGAGTTCTTAGTTCAATCATGTCTATGGTTGGCTAAACCTCTTAGCTAGGGCTAAGAGGTGAAGGTTATAGCATGATTGAGATGTTTTCTTTGCTTTAATTCATGTTTTTATTGAACATTATGGATTCTAGTTCTTTATTAAGGAATATTTTTAGTTTTTAATGGTTTGTTATGACAAATTATAATAGATCTGCAATTGCTTGGAATATCTTCTTTTCTTGATTTGAGATAGTGAAATTAGTAAGTCCTGTTATTCACCATCGTCACTTAGGCATGGTTGGGTGATGGAATCATTCCTAATCTTCACAATTCTCTTGTGATTGGTTGTGGGATTGGTATATCATGTTGTTTGTCATTGTCTCTTGGACATGGTTGGGTGATGGAATCACTTCCAATCCTCACAACTCTCATCTATTAAGACTAGGTTCATAAGAAGTTCAGAGATCTGACCGTCTCTTCTTTCTCTAACTGGATAAGATAGGACTCTAATTCCAGTTAGATCTCTTGAATCATGCAAGGTGGCCTTCCAATAGCTACAAGTGGATGCTTAGCACCCTAGTTCCCACCTTTGAATTCACATGTTTCCATTACAAATTCACAATTACTCTTTCAAATAATTTCGAATTTAGTTTTAGATCTTCTTCTAGTTCTATTTATAGTTTCTTTTAGAAACGTACAAGTTGAGCTCCCCTGGATCTTACTATACATCAAGATGGGTCCCAAAATAGGTGGGCCCTAAATCAAAATTCTAGGGTGGAAATCCCATTTCCACCATCAAGGTCTAGATGACCTCTAGCCAATGGATAACAACCAAACATCATGGTGGGGTCCATGGAGAATGGCCACATCATGGAATACACATACATATCAAGGTGGGCCATTGGCCACCCCTAGGGTCCAAAGTGGGATCCATACCATCAATCAGTAGGCCCCACTTGGCCCATCGTCAAAAATAAAATCTTAACCCTACAAAACACCCACCGTTAGATCTTCTTGGTCCGATGGAATGCCAAACTCCTTGGCTCTCTCTTTGATGGAGGATGATGAAGTATAAATGGCTAGGATGAGAGATTGGGTGGTAGGGAGTGGGCCTCACTTAGCTTATTTTCTCTCCTTAGTTGCTTGGAAATGGTGGAGAATGAGATGAGATGGAGTGAAATGAGAGAGGAGTGATGTGTGCAAGAAGGATGGGATGAGAGGATGGGTAGTATAAGAGAGGGATGGGTGTGTGTAAGAGAGAGTTGACTTATGAGGGGTGAGGTGGCATGGGGTATGGATTGTTTGTCTTTGTTGGTAAGAAAGTGATGGGAGAGGCATGGGTTGTGTACTTTACTTGTGATTAACTGATTGATGTGATGGGTTGTAGAGATTCTCTCAGAATTCACAACACACGGTGTTTCTTCAGAAAAAAGTGGGCCCGCAACTCCTGGCTTGGGTATCGCATTGGTGCGCAAGACGCGGCAATGGTGCATTCGCTAGGGTATAAGTTTTGAGTCGAGCTGACTTAGATTTACGGGATGTGATTCAGAGGCGCGTGCAAATGTCGATTACAGGTCGCAGGTTGCCAGAATTCGATAGGGAGGATCGCGGGGGTCTACGGAATGGTACGGACTAGGATACGGGCCTTACATAAATTCTCAAGTTTCAATTATATTATTCACAATTACTCTCTATTATTTCATATTTAGATTTATATCTTCTAGTTCTAGTTCTAGTTACTTTCAGAAACGTACAAGATTAGTCCCTGTGGCTTTGACCTCGGTCTCACTAAGATTATTACTACATCGTGACCCTACACTTGGGGTTCTGAACAACAAGTTCAAATTTGCTTTTAATTGCTTTATCATCCAAATGGATAGGATAAGATCCGATTCCAGTTGTGTTTATTGAATCAAGTGAGATAGCATCTCAATAGCTACAAGTGGATCCTTAACGCTCTAGTTTCCCTTTTATTATTAATAGTTTATTCCCAATTGATCTCTCTTATTCCTAATTTTAGTTTAAATTCCAATTATAATTCTAGTTCTAGTTTATTTAAATACATACAAGGTAAGTCCCTGTGGATTCAACCTTGGTCTCTCAAGTTATTACTACAGCGTAGCCCTGCAATTGGATTTGTAAACAACTATCATCATGTTTGCGAGGGACTATCCTCTACAAATAATCAAATAACATACAAAATTACCAAATAAGAACAAATAACGAACTCCACAAAGTAACTCGTCATCGCAGGAATCATGTCAACATTAAGAATCCTCACCAATTTAAGTCATAAGTGACCTACCCATCCAAAACGGTTTATGTGGACATGAGTCGATAATGTCCAGAATTACAATAAGTCTTTCAGCGATTATCCATCCCATAGATGGGTGTGGGCCCAATGTCGCACTACTCGATCAAAGGCTAGTCAGTCATCTTTCCCAAAACCAAAAGAAATGGGACATAGACACTTAACTCGCTGAAACGGTGTGGGTCAGATAGGGGTGCACATGGTTCGGTTCAGTTCGGTTCTGGGGTGAAACCGAAACCGAAACATTCCTAACAGTTTCAGAAAAATTAGAACCAGAACTGGACCATTTGAACCCTAGAACCAAATCAGAACCAGACCATAAAAACCAGTTTGGTTTCGATTTCGTTTTACAATTCTGGACTTTTTATAATTCATACCAATCGCATGTTTTTTTAATAATCCAGCCCAAGCTCCTTTACTTAAAATTTCCACAGAGAATAATCTTGTCATGGTTTATTTTTATGACCCTTTCGTGTTCCCAAAATGATTTTTCTACCAATGTCCATTTGTGTTGGATCCATTTGATGAATGGTCTAGATATTGTGTAAGGTGTGCAAAAAGACATTTATATAACCAATCAAATGGCGTATTGTAAACCATAAATCATGAGTCAATTAGACAACTAAAATACATTATAAACTCATAAAATAGCTTTAAGATAACTCCAACTGAGCATGATAATATACCTCATAGCAGAGTAGTAGACTAGCAGTATATTGCAAAATGCAAACTCAATATGGAAGTCCTCAAACAGAAGTTAGGATGGAAAAATATAATAATTTATTAAAAACAAGAAGAATATGATACCTAAAAGTAAATTATATGACAAAATCAAATTGATCAAATGAATATTTGCTTGATTCAAGAGTTTCAATTTCAGTCATATTCTCTTCGACTTCAATTGGGAGAGGTGAAGCACGTAATAAATCTTATGCACAAATTAAGCATTCTACAAGCTTATGGGTAAGAGAACTATGAAATTAATATAGGACATGACCTCCGGTACTAAAATTGGATTCAAAAGCAATAGTAGATGCAAGAATGGCAAAATATCCCCTACAACTTGAGAAAGAACTCTATAGTTTGAACTATTCACCTTCCATCAATTCAAAATTTCAAAGTTTGGATCATCCTTTTCACAAGATTCCTCTAAATATGTATCCACTTCTGAATTGCCCCCATTACTCTCTTCTTCTTCCAAATATTTTTGAAACTTTAATTTGAGAGAAACTAATTGCTCACTTGTACTAATACTTGGTTGATCAACATTCATGTCATTAAAGGTTTGACTTGAAGAAGAATCAACTGACTAAAGCTTTTGATACTCATCATAAATACGATTAAATGTCTCTCTTACCTTTTTAGTGAGCTCAATTGCCAGAATAACAAAACTTCACATATTTCAATTTATAATAGGGATCCAACGCAACTGCAATTAATAATATCATATTTACTTTTAAAATATTTCTCCAAAACATCTCAAATTTAATCTTCATTTTTTAGCCATAGTATTTGAAATAGAATCTAAACTGATTTACCATTTGGATAAGAAACTTTCAATGCCACAAACTTCATGAAAATATAAATTAGAAGTGACATAAAAAGAACCAGATATGCAAACAATGGCATCATAAAATTTTTGAAAAAAAATTGTAAAAATCTAAGTATTATCCCAATCAATAGTGGTAGGAGGTCCATCACGAAGTTCTATGGTGAAATGTGGATCTTTCTCTTCTAATCTCTCAAATACTTTTTGAAGCTTTGTTGCAGCATCTAGCATGAGATATGTGAAGTTTCGCCTAGTTTAAACATCTAGGCAGAAAGAACTTTTATATATTATCACCTCTTTCTCTACACATGCCTTGAAGCATTGTTCTCTTTGTGGAGAACTCCTAACATACCTCACTGCCTCACGAATTTAAGTTAGTGAATATGTTAATTCAATTAACCCATCTTTCATAATTTAATTAAGAATATGTGCACAACACATCATGTGAAAGAATTCACAACCTAAAATGAAAGTTTCACTCTTTTTAAATATCTCTCTCTTTAAATATGCAATAGCAACATCATTGAAACTTACATTATCCACAGTGACATGAATAGTTTTTCTATACCCTATTCCATCAAACATGCCTCCACTGCTCAACCAATTTTCTCACCTTTATGACTAGAAATTATACAGAAGTTTAAAATTCTTTTATGAAATTTCTAGTCTCTATCAATAAAATGAGTTGTAAGGCACATGTAAGAAAGGTTTTGCATTGATGTCCATGAATCCGCAGTGAGACAAAGTCTTTATTTTGAGTTCATTAACAAATTCTGTAATTTTTTTCTCACTCATATATAATGTCATACAATCCCTTACCATTGTAGTATATAACACTATTTTGAAAATAGGTTTCATCATGCTATAAAAGTAACAAAAACCTTCATGTTTAACAAACTTAAAAGGTAACTCATTTATGATTATCATTTTTGTAAATGCTTCTCTATATAGATCTTAGTCAAATTTTCAAACACCAAGGGTACTACCACCATGTTCTAATATTGATTGCATTGACAAAAGTCTTTGTTTCTTGTCTGTATTGTGAAAAATATTGGGACACTTTGAAATATGTTATCTCAAAGATCTAGTCCCATTCTAATTCACCCGTGCATAAGCTGAATTACAATAGTTACATCTAGCACCTTTTGCTTTTCCATCCCCTTCATTTACAATCTTCGTAAAATGATCCCAATTTCATATTTATGACCCTTTTCTTTAGGAGGGCGTACCTTTGTATGAGAGGGAGAATTAGTAATAGTGGGCTCTTAAGGATTATTTGTCTCTCTGGTACTTCACATCTACTAAGAAAAATAAAAGTAATAAAATAATTACCAAAAATTAACCAAACACCCAACATTCAATAAAATATTTACCAAAAATCAACAAAACTGATAATTACCATCACAAAGAATGATGATGAAACTGTTGTTAAAATCCACAACGAGACGAGAGAGATAGAAAGAAGTCGGTGGTGGTAAGGGGGCCAGTGTGGAAAATAGAGCGAGAGGTAGAGAGAGAGAGAGAGAGAGCTCAACAATCTTACGGCAATAAAGGGACCAGTGGCTGGCCAGTGTGGAAAACAGAGATAGAAAGTGAAAGAGAGTGAAAGAGAGAGAGAGAGAGAGAGAGTTCAGTGTCGAACCGCCAGTGCTGGTGGGTATAGACGAGAGAGAGAGAGAGAGAGAGAGAGAGAGAGATAGAGAGATATGACCGTGAATGTGGAGCCATAACGTGGAGGGTCGCTAGGTCGGTGAGCGTCTTGTGTGTGTGTGTGTGTAAGTGCTTATACTCGAGCACAATTTAGTTGTCAAATTTCGTAGTCCTGAAAGGATCGCAAGCTCTCATGAAGATTCTCTTCAACAACTCATGAAGATATATCATCGACTCGATCAAGGATCTTAGGGAAGACTCGACATCTTAAGTTATGAAAGTACATGGTTCGAAGATCAGAACACTCTGTATTAGTCAACCATCAGGTAATATAACCTTAGATTGACCATAAGTTAAGTGTATTTTTCATAGCGTCTTAATGAACTCTTTTATGTTAAAACACACTCAAGTTAGGCCAGCCTGACATTTGGTGCGGCCAGCCTAACTGTCTTTAGCTAACCCTACAGGTTTCAGGTAAGTTTACAGATTAAACAGGATTTTCCATGGCATGTTCGACCAGTTAAACACGACCGTTCGGCCAGCCCAGACTTGTTCCGTCAAGTTTCCAGCAAAGGCATGTTTTTAGATTTCAGGCACATTGGGCCAGCCGAACCTTTTGTTCGGCCAGCCAAACTTAGACTTGGGCCAGCCAAATTTTTGAAAGATCTTATTCCGTGAAATCTGAAGATCCATTAGAACGAAATCATTAGAATCTGGTTAGCCGAACCGACACTCGGGCTAGCCAAATTTCCAAATCCTTTGGCTATAAATATTGGGCTTCTCTCATTTATTGACACAACAAAGTTAGTGATAAAGTTCATCTTTTTAAGTGAGAAAGCCAGGCTCCTCTTAAGCTTTTTTAACAAAATTCTAATCTTCTGTTTTAGCTTATTTTAATTCTCTTTCTCAAGTCACTTTAATTGTTTTTAATAGAGTAATCCAAACTCTACTTAAGATCTAGAGAATTAAATTTACAGCACCTAAGGTATATGTTTTATATTGAATACTTTATAGATCCCTATATTCTTTTAAGTTGAACTCATACACAACTTTATCAATATTCCAAGAAGAAGATCGCTACATTCAAGTCACAGCTACAACTTCGACTTGCCAATCGAAGATAAGTATTGATTTACTTTTATTTTAGCTTGGGTTTTTCTAAGATAGCCCGAAAATCTCAGCAGGTTTGTTTGTGATGATCCCTTGAAAATCACAAAGTGGGTTCTGTTGTGATAGCTTGTGAAAATCGCAATAACTATATCAGGTTGTTAAGGTGATCTTGAGAAAACCTTGAGATAGTGAAAGCCAAAATTGCGAGTGTAGTAATTTTGAGAGTGGAGTAGGTTTACGTTTATGCACCGAACCACTATAATTTCTTTGTGCATTGTGGTGATTATTTTTATTACTTATATGCATATTTTGTGTTTTATTTACTCTTGCTAAAGTTTGATATTTTGATTTCAAAGACATCATGAAATAAGGTTGTCTTACCTAAATCTTTTAGGTGAAGGTTGTCCAACTAACTATTTCATATCAAGAATTCAATACTCTAAGCAATAGAGATTATTTGATTTATTATTCCGCATTATATCAAAATATTTGGCATAGTCTTATTCACCTCCCCCCCCCCACCCCGGTGAGGGGGCTAGGCAGCATGAGGTGCTTAAGAGATAGAGAGGGCTATGATAAATTAGTATTTTTTCTTGTTTTTATGTTTAATTTTTTTAATATTTATTGACTGGATGGTCCAGTTCAAGTTCGGTTCTATGATTCGGCTCACAGTCCAATTTGGTTCTACAGAACCCCAAACCAAGAACTGAGCTGAACTAACTAGTTCTTTGATTTTCATAATTGGAACCAAAATTGAAGCACTTCATAACCAAACCGATCCTTACGATTTGGCCTATTCTGGTCCAGTTACCGGTTCCATGTGCACCCCTAAGGTCAGATCATTAGCTTGATGCTATTCAAATAACCCCCATAATGGCCCAGGTGGCTTCTATCCTAGAGGATGTACTCTCCTTGCAGACATGGTCTCTTTCTTTTTAATCAAGGGCTATTTACTTGATGTAATTAGGGCTCGTGGTAGATCACAGCTTAGAATATACAGAATGTGGAATCTCTTAAATAAAATGTATTCCTTACGCCATGCCATGTCCTCGTGTGTCTGTTCGTGTTATTTGTGAATCCATGTAAACTTTTCTTTTTGCCAAATAAATAAAACACATGCAGAAAGTCATGTGATTCTCACGTTCTACCAATATGTCTATATATTCATACTTTTCTCAAAGCAAAATAAATCCTAATAAATATTTTAAACATTCATTGTTTATCATCCTAGCAATTTATTTCAATACCATAATAAAAATTATCAAAATATTTTTTAATCTCATCTCAACCTTGTATACTTTAAATAAATAAATAAATAAGAAAAAGGCCATAATCATACCATGTCAAAATAATCTTATACTGGATAGAAAGCAAACTTATACTTTCAACTAATACCAATTTCACATCTATTTTACATGGTCTAGTTGCTTGAGTAAGAACGAAATATAGCTAACATAAATACTAAGGAAAACTTATTGTCTAAGATAACTAAGCTAATCAAGGAAATTTACAAACTAAACAACAGACGTCGTTGTTCCCGAAGGAATTTCAATTCTGACTGATAATGGTGATAATGACCACGTTGGTCCAGCCTTTAGCCGCTCACAATCCCACATAACGATGATGATTTCTCCGTGATCTTATGAAAATCTAGACCATTAAACTCTATGATAATGGGCTATTCGGTGATCAGTGGTGTAGGAAGTTTTGGCACCATACTGCCTCCATGAGGTAAATATCGTAAAGAAAAGTCATATAATTTCCTCAACTATAACCAAAACCGGAATATATATGCATTGGTTGCACGAATGTACATGTGCTTGTGCGAGTGCGGTTTCATGCTTATGTGTACAAGTGCTCCACGTATATAAATAAACACATGATGCTTTGAGCTTTATAATGCTTTCTCCTTCACTTTCTTTCACCTCGTGCCTAAAGCAATGCTTTGGTAATTACTTTTCTAAAGATGTTTAGGAGGCTAACTCTGATTAAGGGACATTCATCGCCCAATACTTGGAATGTGGCAGACTGGGAGGTGGATCTGATCTGTCCGTATAGTGGGCCCTATCCATATATGGCCCTTTGTTGAAATTTGCATTAAAAAGCTTATCTCACCATTAAA
The DNA here is from genome assembly GCF_029962835.1 of Magnolia sinica. NCBI lineage: Eukaryota > Viridiplantae > Streptophyta > Magnoliopsida > Magnoliales > Magnoliaceae > Magnolia > Magnolia sinica. Next base: position 48,098,865 of record NC_080573.1, on the reverse strand, counting down.
TTTCCCTTTTAGATCATTGTCGTCGGAATCACCCATTTGATAGTACCAGTCCATGAGGTAGGTTGTTCTTAATCGGTTTGATTTTTAACCATAGATCATTCATGGCAAGGACCTACACTAGATCGATGTTCCATATTAGTTGCTCCACCAAATTCATAAAGGCAAAACGTTTATTGTCACATGCATCTTTAGCATGTTAAAGTGGGGTACTCACGTCCTCTAGAGAGACGTCTCTCTCTACCTGTGTCCTACACGTCTCCTATAGAGAAACAACTTGTCTCTCTCAAGTACGTACGGTCATATAAAATCAAGTTTTCTTAGAGACCTGTATTCTCTCTCTCCCTCTCTTGTAATCTATTAGGAAGTTTTCTTAGAGACGTGACCTCTCTCTCCCCCACTCCAGTAATCTATAATGAGTAGACTCCCCCATCATCTATACAAGGAGGAATATAAGTAAAGAGATAAATTCTATTCATTTTCTTTTGGGTTATTTCTAAATATAGAAAATTCTACCCCATGAACATAGGCATATTACCAAACCACGTAAATCCTTAAAATCCCAACAAACATACTGAGAGATGAAACAGACTGCAAAGGGTAGAGAGACTAAAACCATCCCATAAATATCAAACTATCCCATAAGATTCATGGGATGGTTTGATTATGAATCTTTGCAATGATCTAGATCTCAATATCAAAATTGGTTGTATATATCCAAGTTCCTTATTGAAGAGTCTCATAGGAAATTACATTAGAGATATGCTAGTGATGTTAGAATGGTCAGAGGAAGATTTACAAAGAAATGTACCAGTGAAAAAGATTTTTTTTTAAGATCCAAATCGAAATGGTATAAAATAGAAAAATGTTGAAATTTCCAAAAGAATGGTCACGTGCTCAAAAAATTGTAAACTCATAAAAATAAATTAATAAAATTTTAGGCATAATTTATATGATCAAGCACCAAATTCAAAGAGTTCCCAAGGACAGATAATTCATTAGAGAATGGAAAAGTGTTATCAATAATTATTCACAAGATAATCTGAGCCACTAAGATTTTAGATTTAGGTGCTCCATTCCATAATTTTCCAAACTAAGAATGCTTTTACACATATCAGTCATGTGATGGTGGCATAATTTATATTGGCAATGATAACACGTATAAAATTATGTGGATCAGGGATATTACAACCACTGTATTTGATGGTATCATACGTATAGTTTTCAGGATAGAACACATACGAATCTAAGAAAAAGTATTTTGTCATTGGAAAAGTTCAATAAAGATGGTTATAAGTTTTCTAATGAAAATAGTCAATTGAAAATTATAAAATTGGTTATTGTACTTGTGAAGGGATAGCTTATAGGTGATTTACATCACTTAATCAATGATAGTATAATTGGTAATGGTATTATTGTCAATGTCATGACATATTCTATTATAATTTGGCAGAAGATGTTAGGCCACATGAGCAAACAAGGACTAAAGGTTCTTCTTCATCAAAATCCACTTTTTGGTTTTACATCTATTAATTTAGATTTTTGTGATAATTATTTATTTAGAAAGCTTCATAAAGATCTTTTTTCTTATTTACTAATAAAAATAGGGATATTCTAAATCTAATTTATTCTAACATTTAGGAAGCTCTTGTCAAATCTTTAAACGTTCAAAAGACTTTGTTTCTTTTATTAAAAGCTTCTCCAAGAATGCATGATTTTACATGTTGAAAAGAAATAGTGATGTTTTTAACTTGTTTCATTGAGTTTAATGGATTGATTAAAATTAAAATAGAAAGAAAATTAAGTGTCTGATTACTAAAAAGGGAGGAGAGTAAACCTCAAAAGAATTCAAAGTTTTTTTAGCGAGTATGACTTTGAGAGGCACTACATAGTTTTCGGTACTCCACAACCGAATGAAGTCACTAAATATATAAATTTTATAATTATAGATTGTAAGAGGAACATGCTAAGTTCGGCTAGGGTTGAGTAATCTTTTTTTTTATGGAAGTTATTAACACGGTTTGTTACTTGCTTAATTGCTCTCCTACGAACGTATTGTAAAATGTTTGAAGATGTATGATTTGGAAAATATGTTAATTATTTGTTCATTTGTAATTTTGATTGTATTGCTTATGTGTGAATTTCTAAAGATTAACAAAAAAAACAAACCAAATCACAAGAACACACTGATAAACACCCTGATCCATAGCTCAAGTGGTAGACTAAGTGAAAGATACCTCGTTTCAACACTGAGGTCTTGGTAACGATCCCTAGTGGGGGTGGCTAACAATGAAGTGTGAACTGACAGTGGGGTGTACTAAAATTAATTAATTAATTTAAAAAAAAAAAAAAAAAAAAAACTGATTAAAACAAAGCGACATAAACAAATGAAAATTTGGAATTGCTGGTTTTATATTTCTTACCTCAGTGATTTTCTAAACTATATATATATATATAGGAAGTTTGATTCACAACCAAACCTTTTAGTTGCTTTTCACGTTCCTCGTAATACCATTCTCCAGCTTTTCGTAGAAATACTTGCCCTAACTTTTCTGGGAAATGAAAAACCTGAATTATTAAAACAGAATTTGTAGACTTTTTTCATATTTCTTCAAAAAAGGCACTGCATCCACCACACAAATTTTAATCATTTCTCAGAAAATATTAGACTTACTCTAATGTTTTCAGAAACATGGAAACAGAGGAATGAATTCCCTGCAAACAAACAGGCCCTTTAAAACAAACCACATCACAGCAACACACGATGCAAACCACATCACAGCAACAATCGAGTGAAAACGTGGAACCATTTGCATGCACACCTACCCAAAAACGTATGCATGCGTGTATTTATATATGTATGCATGTGGGATCCAACCCTCCTACTTCACTCTAGCTACATGCATGTGATCCAACAGCCAAGGAAGAAAAGAAGGAAAAAGCAAACACATGCAAAGAAGCAAAGAGATATTTGAATGACAGTGTCATGGTATTATTGTCGAGAATAACCTTCAATAGCTTATACACTGAAAACTAAAATCTCCAATGCTAACAAATTGGAGAAGGGCTCAAGAAACACAAAGCTGAGGAACCCACAAGCTAGTATCCTCCCTCTCCCAATCAAATCCAAGTTCCATGTCCAGTAACAGTTCTGATTACTCAAGACCACTCCCAGCTGCTGCTGCTGTTGCTTCTTCTTCTTCTTTTTTCTCCTTTATCTCTTGCCATATCTTTCCTCCTGGTCTTAAGAGTCTAGTATCATTTTGCAAAGTCCTAAATTGTAGCAACTGATCCACAGCACACATGGCATACACACACACAAATCCGGACCAACCATTGAATCCAATGGATAACCCCTCCTGATCAGTGTGTATGTGTATTAGTGTTACTGCATTGCCAATGGTCCCCACAATTTCAAAGGTCTGGATTGGCATGCATGCATGCATGCACTGGTTAAAAATTGATGAGTTCCCTCAACTGAGTACTCCATGCGGTAAACGCACATCAAAATATGCCGCTCTTTTTTTCATCTTACCCTCCTCACCCAACCAAGCTAAAAGCATGGTCCTTCCAATGTAGAGCTTCCCCACATGACCCAAATAAGTGGCTTGAATAATTCTCCCCACTTTGAAAGATAAAAGGCAGAAAAAATCCTCTCCTATCTCTCTCTCTCCTGTACTTCTTCCTACTATTGAAAGCTTCTGTTCCTCAGCTTTCTGTCCCATCTCCCAATATTCCAAGAATGTGGGTTTCAATGGGGTCTGTTCCCAATCAACAAGCAAAACCCTCTTCTCTTTTCTCTAATCTCCATACTCTTCTAATTAAATACCAATAAGGGAAAGAAAAGGAAAAGGAAAAGGAAAAGAAAAAAGAAAAAGAAAGAAAGAAACAGAAAAAGAAAAAAGAACAAGAAAGAAATATCCACCCCCAACTCATTTCGAATTCAAACAGGAACTAAAGGTTTATGGCCAGACCTTGGATTGAATTGCACCACAACATAAAAAAGCACAAGTGGCCTTGCCTTAAATGGTGGTGTCTTTTCTCCAAGGTCTTGCTATAAACCCCTCCTACCTTCTCCAAATGAGCTCTCTCCTCCCCAGTCAAAGAGACTGAATGGATCCAAGGCCCCCTTATTTTCTCTATCTTCATCTGATTTTTCTCCTGTGAAGCCTTGGGAGAACATGAGGTTCAGTGGGTCAGGCTCCAATTCTCCCAAGTCGGCAAAGAAGTCATCCGGCTGATTTGAATCCGGCACAACAGGTCTGTAGCTGTTATGGAACCCTTGATCAAATTCACATTGACCAGCTTCAATAGGTTTCTCCTTCTCTGCATCTCCCACCTCCTCTTTAATGGTCCCCAGAGTTGGTACTGGCCCACCTGTGATACCGGCCAATGATGCATTATCGTTATCATTCTCCTTGTGTTCTTCCTTCAAAGTTGTGGCTTTTGGGGTGTGAATGGATGGTGAGCTCTTTGAAGTTGCATTGTTCTTCATTGGTTGTGACCGCGTCGATCCTGCAAGCGCATTTCGCTGTGTGGGCCATGGATGGTTGTGTTCGGAGGTGTAGGTGATGACCAACATGTTTGGATCTGTTCGGCTCCTCTCCACTTGTTTCCTTGCTGAGCAGCCCTTGGAGCTGCTACATCTATAATATCCCCTGCATGTTATAGTATACAAAATCACAAATCATCGATTAGAGAAATTAACAGAAAACCCACATTGCCGAATTCATGGCACTGGAGAAAAAAAAAAAAACTGTAGAAATTTTTCTTCTATCGAGACCTGTGATGGGGAATGATGAAAAGAAGAAAAAACAATTATTTCCTTTATTTTGAAGATGATGAAGAAAGCTATCTTCTCGAATCTCAATCTTAGTGTTATTCAATCAAGATTAGAAATCTAGATGTTGAAACAACGAATCAATTCAAAAGTCTTTGTTTTTACATATCAAGAACTGTAATTGGGAAGTGCAATGCTTTCTCCTATCTTTTGATATAAAAAGTCAAGATTGGTGAAATGATGATGGAAAATTACCTTGGATAAGGAGAGCCTTTGATCGGTTTTTGCCCATACTTTCTCCAAGCCCAAAGATCAGATGGAACAATCTCTCCACTGGGCCTGCTGTTGGCAGCTGCTGGTGCTGGAATGCACACCACCTTCTTTGCCTGGCTCTTTCTGAATAGAAAAAACCGAAAGTTCATTTTGTTTTTTTTTTTTTGAAGATAAGTGGTAGAAAATAAAATCAAGAAATTACTTGAAGTTCTTGAATCCATGTCCCTAGTTTTGAATATTTGATCGTTTTCTTAGTTAAGTTGCTCCTAGGAATTTTCTGGATATTCTTACAATTTTCTCTACTTTTGAGTATTTAACAAATTTTTCGTTGTTTTTTTTTTTTTTTTTTTTACTATCCAATGAAGAAGGATTTTTATTTTTTTTATCGTTTCTTTCTTTTTGTTATTTTGATATAGACTTGTTTCAACACAATTAATTCTTTTTTAAGCAAAGTTAACTGTAGAATTTTCTTCTCTTTTCATTTTTTTTTCAATAATTTAGCAAAGTTAATTGCTTTTCTTTATTACGATCAAGGAAGGAGAAGCAGAAGAAGATGTTGATGATGATGATGATGCCGGCAACGATGAAGATGAAAATGAAGATGAAGATAATAAGGATGATGATGATAACGACCACGATGAAGATGAAGATAATAAGGGTGATCATGATGACGACAATGGATGATCAAGGAGTTTGTTGGTATTCTTGCCCAATCTGCCTCTAATTGAGTATGTAGTGATTTTGTTAAAAGATTCAATTGTTTTTCTTTTTAGCCACCTAAAAAGAATGACAAGAAGGACAAGAAGAAGAGATTTCTAGATATCCTTGGCTCTATCTTCCTCTACTTCAGAATATTAGGTAAGTGATGTAAAAAGTTTCGTATCAACCTCAAAGCCAAAGGGTGATACATATGTATGGCTAAAAGACATGAAAGTGAGATTGATTCCTTTTGCGTGAGTTAGGCAGGAAAAGTTCAGATAACCACATGAAAGCTATGTTTATGTCTATTATCATTACACATGAGTTAGTGTCCCTCTTCTCATCTTGAGTTGAGACCTGGAAAACCAAGTCTATGGCTGTTATCTTGCCAGAAACAAGACTTATCTTTACAAGCTCATATCATTTCGGTTTCTCATAATTCTCTTCATAAATTCAATCAGGAGAAGCACCTTTTACATCAATTCCCATCAAAACAAACTTCCTAAAGACACACTTCTGAGTTATTATTAGAAAGAAACCCAAATCTCCATAAAAGAAAATAATTTCCAAAATTCCAAGATATGTTTTGGGTTTCCAAGATTTTTGAAAAATAACCCCCCAAGCCCAATATTTTGGATATTATCTTATGAAATATCACCAATTTCAAGAGATGGGTATTCAATTTTATTTTATTTTTCCTTTCCTTTTAAGAAATACACTAGTAATTATATTTTGATTGATGGTTCGGTCCTTACCGTCGTTTGATCCCAGGGTTCCGTGGCGATGAAATCTGAACCGCACCGTTATCAATCGTGGAATTGTTTGACTTAATCATATCGTTACCATCTAAGGGAGATGGCTTGATTCCTCTCGGTGATGCCACACCTGCCGTTGAACTAATACGCGGCGGAATCGACATCTTTGCATTTGGTGAGATCTGAATCATCCTAGAAAAGATATTGCAAGGCCTCTTCATTTCATCACCCAAAATCTTTTGAGCAAGAAAATTCTCATCTTCATTCACATTCATCTTAACCAAACCTGAGGAAGAATTGGATCCATTGAAGAACACTGACCCTGCCAAGTCCAGCTCGTGCAGCAGGGGGTCCCGTATGTTCGAGAAGGGATCCCCGAAATCGTCCATGGTTTCTTCGATCGACGAAGATAGGTTAACTGGTTCTGAAGGAAATTGCCAATCGACAGTTGGATTGTTTGTGGCACCACCGCCGCCGCTGGCCCGGACTATGTCTGCAAGGTCTCCTTGATCATTCTCCATCCTTCGATAGAAGAAACTACACATGCCTCTCGATCAGAAGAAAACTAATATGCTTTGATGTGGGTTTGACTTGTGTTACACCTGGAAAGCATCGAAGCCATGAATTTATTTTGGGTATTTGCGCATGTTTGTGTACGAAATGAGAATATGGGAGGTGGGTATTGCTTGAGAAAGAAGAAGGAGAAAAGGGGTCAGAAATGAGGCCGATGATCTTCTCAAAACAAACAAAAGGGTGTAGTTGAGAGAGAGAGAAAGAGAGTTTCTTATTTCAGAATCTCTCCAGACGCTGACTTTTCATACACAGCTCTTCTCCATACGCAAAGAGACAGAGAGAGGAGTCTGTGAAATTGCTGGGGTTTTTATCATCTTACATAATAATATGAAATGGGGTCAAAATCTCTACAACTGTTTGATCTTTTCCTCTCTTTTTTGTATTGTAAGCACTGAAAACTCTCTCTCTCTCTCTCAAAAGAAGACCTTTCCAAGTCTTTTTTTAAAGGGCGATTTAGAAAGAAAAAGATAAAAGGCGGCAAGCAGCCGCATTTCCCGGCATACGTTTCGAAACGGACTTTTCTTTTCTTTTTTTCTTTTTTTCCTCTCTCTTTCCTTTTTTCCTTCATTTTCACAAGAAAAGGCCTTTCGCTTTTTTCTTTTTTTCTTTTTTTACTGCCAACGGGTCGCACATTCAGTATTTATTTCTTGCCAACATGTCAAGCTTGTAGTATATCTGATCCGTGAGTAAGGTGCGTACACTATCCTGATTACTTTGGATGAAAATCTGGCTGATGGACTTATAGATTAGCCACGTCAGCACATGGAATCATACCGTCGATGGTCCATGGATTTTAACATTCTACACTGGTAAATGATTTGATTTGTCTGATTTTCAAAAAACCAAATATGTCCCACCTTTTTAACGGATCTGATCTTGTGTTAATCTGACATGCTGTTGGGAAATTAATGGATGTATTTAAAGTTCACATACAGCTGCTGCATCTCATCATCTCTTCCGAAAGGAGGTTTGCAGTGCGCGCCTGCACCTTGACAAGCATTACTCTGGCCGTCCTAGAACATGAAACGGACATCTAAGCCGTTCATAAGGCTGGCCCATTTGGATTATTATATGTTACGAAGATTCTGACTGGACCACTCATCAGATGTAAAATAAACATGTTGAATACAATGGACGGTTTAAAATAGCTAATGCTCAAGGTTCATTGTCCACGTGTGACCTTCTTAATCAATCAGTCCACAGGCCATCTTACCTGTGGAGCCCTCTTATAAAATCCTACGAAGAGCAAGTTAATACGAATATTCCGTGTGTTGGGGATAAGCTAGAGCCTCCTTGGCTTTGAAAATTGCCGTTATTGAGTTAAGACAACTAAGCTGCCCGAATTCTTTTCGTCAATTGACTATATTACCCTCGAATATCAGGGATCTGGTGCACGTCGGGTAACCCGAGAAAAAATTATCGGATCCGGAGCCCATCACACGTGCAGTTTGATGAGAACCCCCGAGTCGTACACTTGTGACCATGGTTTTATGATCCAGACCATTGATCTTATACCAAAGTTGTGGAGAGATGCACCATCATTATGAACGGTTAGTAGGCCACCGGTTGGAAGGTTATCATCATCCGATCTAGTAGACGTTTCGGTCATTCCCCATTCATGATGGGCCCCATTGATCAAATGGCTAGATCAATGTGCTACAGGCCCCATATGATGCCAACAGTCATGATTCAGTAGACGGACCCCACGCCGCAGGCTGGAACACGTACCACGGATCCGTCTATACGGCACACGTGTCAGAGATCCAGGCCATTCATTAAGTAGGCTACGCTTTGAACTTTCCATGGGTCTAAATTGATTTTGGTCAGCTAATGAGGCGGATCAAGCTTTTCTGACTTTAAATGAGCGGTGAGTAAAAAAGTACTACATTAAAAAGCACAACATGCACGCGGGATCGATTGATGACTGGACTACCCGGAATTTTCGTACATGGCATGATCAATCAAAGTGCGCTCAACCTGATGAATGGCCAGGATATCTGGAACGTGCGCGCCGAACGCACTGACCTCTGAGAGGTATCTGCCGCCTCACATGTGGGGCCACTCAGTAAGAGATGGCCCAAGTGTCTCCACATAATAGACAGCTTCGATATCACACACGTATGTAGCATTGTCACGTGTCGGCAGATATAGAAATGAGTGAGCCTTGGGTGCGTGTGGGAATAGCAAACCTCCGTATACATAGCTAAAAAGAAATTGTAGGTCCAGCTCATCTGTCATCAGAAAAGGTACGGTTTCATGACGTGCAAGATCAGTCCATACGGGGGGCCCAGATCTGCTGATGCGAACCGCTGATCTAGTGGGCCCATTAAAGATGGGGATGGTCAAAAATCTCCTAAACCGGAAAGTCACACTAAATTGATCTTGGGTCCATCGAATGTGGACCGTTTGATGCATCATCTCCTTAACCTACTATTTTTACATCATTCATAAAGGGTTAGGTTCTTAAAATATCGACACCTTTCCAGGAATCCCCAATCCACGGCTGCGATCATCGGATCAATGCTTTGGATTACCAAAGATTGGGCCCCATCTCTGACAGATCTTGTGCATCATTTTTTATTTTTTATTTTTGTTAGCTTGTCAGTACACCCCTCTCGGTTGAAACGAGGCACCCCCTCACAGTTGAGACTTCACTGTTAGCCACCCCCATTAGGGATCGATACCAGGACCTCAGGTGTTGAAACTAGGCATCTTTCACTCAGTCAACCACTTAGTATAATATGGTTCTCGGACGCGAATTGCCTGTAACACTTGTTGTAGGGAGCCCTCGAAACATAAAGCTCTGTGGGGCCACCATGACGTGCGTATGAAATCGACTTCGTCCAATGGAACAATCCTAACCGTCCAGTTGGGGGAATTTACCACTGGATTCTTATTGGCCAAATCTCCCTCTAACCACCCATTTGCAGTTTCCATGAATCCTCCAATTGGATGGTTAGGATCATCAAGTCGACCATGATTATTATTTTATACATAGCGCAGTGGAGCCAACAAATAGATAGTCCAGATTCAGTCCACGTGTACTGAGTTTTATCCCAAAGTTGTTTGGCAATAAAATACATTTTTGGGCTCTCTCACAAACAATGCCAAAAAATGCCGACCATGGCCCACAGTGAATAGGTAATGGTTTACCACCATTTTTTAAATAGAGGTGACTACTATATACATGGAATACTTTACGTAAATTTAGACCTTCCAAATATTGAACCTCATTCTTGGTGCATCGCAGCATAAGAATCACACTGCTCAAATATTCTTTATCATTTTATTACATCCTCTAAAATTTGAAAATGGTCCAATTTACATTTCATCATTTACATATGATAATAATCAGTTTGATGGTGGGGATTGCTTAATCAGTTATATTTCAGCCAATGCTTTGTTATCTAATGTTTTAAATATGTAAATAATAGGCTCTATTGATGACATCGACAAACCACTCAATTCCATTAAGCAACGTTAATGCCATTGGCAGATACTCGATATCATCGTGAAAATTCGAAAAAATCTTTATTAATTGTTGGACAGTTTGGAGGTTGCTACTCGATGGCATCGATGGTTCTTCAATGTCATCGATTAATCTTCGATATCTATCGATCCCATCAACAATACCAACGAAGGGACATACAGAATTGTGAAAGTGCATGATTTGTTTCTTATTTCAATTGTGGTAGTATATATACGGGGTATAATTAGGATTAGGGCATGAATTTGGGTTCTCTAAACGTGCTTATAGGTTTGAGAGTGATTTTGAAGGGAAAAAGGCTTGAACTTTTTTTCTTGGGGCTTTGATCGATAAGGTTTTTATCTCTTGTAACTTCATTTTCATAGTGTATTATCGTTTTGTGTTGTGGTTTTTTTTTTTCCCCGAAAGGGACGTTTTTCCACGTAAATTTGAATTGCCTTCTTGTTGAACTTGTTTGTGCGATTTGTGATTATCTTGTTTGATTCCTCTCTGTGTACTTTCACGAGTCCCAATAAGTAGTAATATAACTAACGTTGGTAAGCATATTGAATCTGAATATAAGATATTTATGGCATCTAACATGAAGTTCGATGTAGTAAAGTATTACGGAAAAAACAACTTTGAACTATGGAAGATGAAGATGAATGACCTTCTAGTTCAATAAGAATTAGCAGATGCACTCTTCAGAAAGCGACTGAAAATAATGAAAAAATGTTATATTTACTCTCATCACAGATGAGGGAGATTCGTTTACTTTCAGGAGGCTCTTGATAACGTATATGCCGAAAAGTGAAAAGTGGCGATGCATGACAAGATGAACTCCCTATATAAGAATGGGATGTGGGAACTGGTGGAGCCTATTATCGATCGTAAAGTGATCAAGAGTAAGTGGATTTTCAAGAAAAAAACATAATAGGTACAAGGCAAGGTTGGTAGCTAAGGGATATGCTCAGAGAGAATGTATTGACTTCACTGTGATCTCTACGCCTGTGGTGAAGTAAGTATCTATTAGATTTTTATTGACCCTAATTGCCTGATATAATCTCGAGCTGGAATAAATTAATATAAAGATTGTGTTCTTGTATGAGGAATTAGAAGAATAGATTTACATGAAGCAATCGGAATGTTTCAAAATACAATAGCCAAAGAACAAGGTTTAAACATTGAGGGGTCGTTGTACAATCTGAAACAGTCGCCTATGCAGTGTACAAGAAATTTGATTATTTCATAATGAGTCAGAAGGTTACTAGGAGTGAGTATGATCATTGTGTCTATTATAAGACGTTGAGTGCTGAAAAATTCATTATCGTGGTATTGTATGTTAATGATATGCTTACCGCTAGTCATAGTATGTCTGAGATCAATATACTAAAGGCTCAACTATCAAGGACATTTAAAATAAAAGATATTATGACTACTAAGAAAGTTCTAGGCATTGACATATACAGAGATAAGAAGAAGAGCATGATATGGTTATTTCAGGCTGAATACCTTGATAAAGTATTAGTGAAGTATGGGGTGGATAAGGCAAAGCCGATTAGCATTCCCTACATGACTTATTTTAGACTTTCTTCTAAGCAGTTTCTTAAAATAAATGAAGAGAAGTAGCTAGGTTATATTTTGTGTGCCTTATTCGAGTGCAGTTGGAAGCTTTATGTATGGTCTGTACAAAACCAAATTAGCAGGGGAGAAGTTGGTAGGTTATGTGGATTCTGATTACATAGGCAGTGTGAATAATATAAAATTAACTTCTGGTTACTTGTTTGTGTTAGCATGTGAAGCGATCAATTGGATGTCAAAGCTTTAGTTTGTAGTAGCTCTTTCTACAACCGAAGTTTATTACATGATAGTGACATAAGCATTCAAAAAAGTAATTTGGTTGAGGGAATGATAAATCACTTGTGACTTCACTAGGAAGCCATATTGGTTAATTATGACATAGAAAACGCAATCAATTTGGAAAAGAACATGGTTTACCATTCTATAATTAAAGATATTGATGTGCGTTATCATTTTATCCGACGGGTGCTTGAAGAATAAGGCGTGACTCTCGAGAAGATCCATACAATAATGAATCATGTGCACGAGAAGCAATGATTATGGAGCTATGTTGAAGTAGTAGAGATGATGGATCAAGTTTGACAAAAGAAAAATGAAGTGAGAAGATTGAAGACATGGTGAAGATTGTTTTCTAATGTCTTAAATTTGTTTGTAATAGGGTCTGTCGATGACATCGACAAACTACTCGATTCCAACGAGCAGACATCGATGCTATCGACATATACTTGATCCCATCGAGAAAATTCGAAAAAATCATTTTTGATTGCTGGGCAGCTTAGAGGTTGCTACTCAATGGCATTGAGGGTTCTTCGATGTCATCGATTGGTCTTCAATGTACGTCGATTGCATCGAAGGTACCATCGAAGGCACGTGCAGAATTATAAGTGCGCTATTGTTTCCTATTTCGGTTGCGGTTGTATATATATTATGTGTAATCAGGATTGTGGTATGATTAGGGTTTTGTAAACGTGATTAAGGGTTTTAGAGGGAATTTGAAGGGAAAATGCTTGGGCTTTTCTTCTTGAGGCTTTGATCAGCAATGTTTTCATCTCTTATAACTTCATTTGTATAGTTCACTATTGCTTTGTGCCGTGATTTTTTTTTTTTTTTTTTGAAAGGGTTTTAGTTCTTGTTGAACTTGTTTGTGAGATTGTAAATGTGATTATCTTATTTGATTCCTTTGTGTGCTTCTACGAGTCCCAACATTGTTCCATCTACAATGGGGAATAACAATATTGGTAGGATTTGCCTACATGGATGCCTCACCAGTCACCACCATCTAAAAAATAAGATCGAACTATTACCATAACTTTATCTATAATATAAGAGAAATTAATTATCCCATGCATACAGCTTTTACATGTGCAATTTCATATGCAAGCATGCGTTTCCCGCCACTGTGTCACGTGTTAGATGGTAGAATATGCGATCCATGAAAATGTGGGCCACGCCATGATGTTCACTTGCTCTGCAAATCAAGCTGATCCGCTCATATAGCAGGACTCAAGTTCAAAATCAATGGGCAGCCTATTTTATGACTCTGTCAACTGGGGTGGCCCACTCAATGAGTTGATCAGTCTGATTTTCATACCAGGTGAAATACCGGTGAATCTGCCTGATTTTCATGCCAACTGATTCTCATGGTGTGTCCCACTTTTCCACGGATAGGATACTCTACACCTGTGACCTATTGGCGGAAGAGGAGCGGCTGTTAGTGATAGTCGCATGCAGTCGATGCATGTGTGATTGTTTCTCATAAGTGGAGTTATCACCTGCAGGCAACTGTACTGTAACTTTCCTTACACTGTCATCTTTCCAGCCAACATGTCACATGTTTAGGGAATCGGTACCATGAAAACGATATATAATACCTACAATAGTGATCACTTTTCTCAAAAATCATTATGATTCGTTCATTAGGTGGGCCAAGCATATATGTTGAGTCAAACTGTAGGTTACCCGTTGATTTCTACTATGTGGGGCACCTGATAACCGAACAGAACCACTTTTGGTGCCAGGTGATCTTCATGTTGAGACCTAGGGCTTTAGTGGTACTGATGTCCTACAAAAAATGGCGTGTTGAGGTGGAAGATGGTACGGTACTACAGGTCGTGGTACCTTGCCTACAGGGTATGGGTTCTCTTCTCATAATACAACAGGAGAAATGCTTACATCCTTAAATTACCACCCAGCCAGTGGATAGTTTCTATCCTATCATTTTCGTGCGACATCCACCCCGTCCAACAGGCTAGTACATTATAAGGATTATCTCTTTCAAAAATCAGTCCTATACACCATCAGATGGACTACACCAATGAAAACAATATAGACCGTTGGTAAATAAAAAAAATAAAATTGTGGTCCGTTAATTAGTATATGGACTAAGTTTTATATAATGTGATCCCATGGTGTGGTCAATCTATTGGACGGGTTAGATGTCACACGTACAGGACATGTTGATAGTTATCTGCTTGATGGACTGGAATTTATGGTCCAACTGGTTGGATGTAATTATAGACGGTGGAATGGAAAAAGAGATAGAGGTTGGAGGACATTCATGTCATTATTAGAAATAACAAAAAAAGTCAACACGGTTTGACATTTCCGTTCCGCCATTTCGATTTTTTTTTTCAGTCGTGGGTTCGAGTCTTTCTACGCTGTGGTTTCGTGGATTCCACTTTCCAGCCTTAGTTTTGAAGTACTCATACCTATTGTTTTTTTTTGACTCGGAGACTCGGATCGACTCGTTTGGACTTGAGTCGAGTCGTGAGTCGCCCAAGTCAGGGGATGTATTGGCCTGACTCACACAAGGCGGGGTGACTCGTGACTTCGAACCGAATCGATAGTGCCAATTCGAGTCGAGGAGTCGAGTTACACCCAATGCGGATGATTCTTACAACCATGTTTACAATTCATTCCCACAGTGCCACTGCCTTTAGCAGGAAACTCAACCTGGTGTGTGAAATTGAAAGTGGGACGGACAATGAATCCGATGGTCTTTGCTCTATCATGGTTTTCCAACAGGTGTGAGTCATTGCATTGTCTTATTTATTTATTTATTTATTTTTCTTCTTTTGATACAGCCAGCTGATCCGCATTGATCTCACTGTGTGTCATCCAAGGTTTAAAATCAGTGTACCAAGTATTGTATCGTTCACCACCAACCTGGCCTTGGATTGTGCAAGTTCTAAAATTCGGTGAGTTTACTGGAAACTACACTGAGTCAACTCGAATCAGTGAACTTTCTAACCAAGTCTCTTGGAAAGTTACTGAGGAGCTTGACTCATATTTGTTTAGTTGCGAGTATTTTATATAATAATATAGCTATTTACAAGTATATATTTAAGTTCGCACATAAACTAAATACTTTTAAACTTAGTTATTAAATATCAAGTCGAGTCTATTAAAGACTTGTTTGAATCTTTGAGTTGACATCCTGGCTAGATTTGAAGTTCGGTAGAGGTTTTGAATTTTGAACTTTGGTAATCCCCGCTATATCAAATTAATACAGTATCGTTCATGCTCGCTACTGGTATGTATCTCCGGACCAGTTTCCGACTATACTTGAAACCTGAGCATTGACGACCCAAAATGCCCCTAACCGTGGATTGAAATTCTCAAAGCCAATCAAGGTATTCGAATCCTTCATCTCTGAAATGCTTTCACCCAGTAGATTGGAAGTTTTCTACCTAGCTTGTGTAATTTTTCCCACAATGCCTGCATCAGTTAGATTTCAAATATGCTACCTTTCATGCATGTTTATCTCAAAATGCTAGCTTGCTTGTATAATTCTCAAAATGGTCCCACACATTGGATGGAAAATTTGCTACTTTTTTTTTTTTTTTCCTTTTCCTTTTTTCCTTTTTAAGTTCTCACTCCCATCGGATGATAGATATGCTATCAAATTTGGAACATATAGAGGAGTTATTTGATACTATAGTAGAGTATGGTGGTTGATATGTAGGCAGTCAAAAATCATGAGCATGGCCCATGGTAACTAAAATTAAGCTATTGCTGCAGGGCCACTGAAGATAGGCCATCATCCAAAAATGAGATTGGTTGAGCAATCGTAACTCTGGTTGGTGGAATTGCTTGTGGAATTACGAGCCATTTTCATTCAACTCTCCATTAAAAGGGAAAAAAAAACCTAATTGACTAGTTAAGTTATTGAATCAGCATAGTTCTTAGATCATGGTCCATCTAAATTGTGGCCTAAAATTTGGACAATTTAACATGAGTTTCTTGTACGTCGAGTGTACCATTTACTACAGCATGCGTATCAACCATCATACACTATCAGAGTACTATATGTTGCTCCAATATTTATATCGCCTTTTGGCTTTTACAGGTTCTTTTATAAGGTTTAAGACTTTAAAATTTTGTTAAACTCAACTAACTTCAAACTTTAGGTAGTTATTATAGTATGAAAAGGAGATTATGATTAGGGCACGGCCTTTTAGCCTTTTCGTGATGGACAACGAACCATAGGTCCTTTTTAAGACTAGCTCAATCCCAATTCCTTAAAAGTACTTTTAGGGTTTTATTGTTTTTCTTTATTTATTTATTTTTATTTTTAAATGAGACTTTTTCTGGTGAAAGGTGGCAGCACACCACGTGTAGTTTTATTTATAGAAAAAACTGGCGGGGACATATACCTTACCCCGGAACATCAAGCGTAAAGAAAAAAAAAACAAAAAAATTATATGAGATTGATTCCCTTGCAACGTTTGTAGAATGAGCTTATTTCACAAATACATGTTTGGGCCCACACATGATGTACGCATGACATCCACTCCGTCCGTTACGTGCTCCCCTCATGTTCTCTCCTTCAACCTAAAAATCAGACCTAGCTACCTTCCACTAGATGGCAGCTGTCACTTGTGCTACCAATTTGTAACATTGAAAGGAGTTATTTGATACTCTTGTAGAGTGGGGCCTGTGGTGGTTGATAAGCAGGCCGCAAATAAAAATAAAAATAAAAATAAGAGGAAAACATACACATGGCATATATTAACTATATAATTGAACCGCTCAAGTCGCTTGGTAGGTAAAGCATCATCCAAGAATGAGATAGTTGAACAATATTCCCAACCCTGGTTAGTGGATTCTTGTTTGCTAAAGGCAAACCATTGGCTAGCTATTTGTTATTCAACCATCCACTAAATGCCCATCAATCTTATGGCAATCGAATCAGTGTACTTCTTCGGTCATGGTCCATCAAGTGGCCCACTATTTGGGTGCTTTAACTTGAGTTTCTTGTATGCCATGTTTGCATTTGTTAGTGCATGAGTATTAACCATCTTACTCTACCAGAGTACCAAAGTCATTGTCTAAAACATTTACATCAACTTTTGGCTTTTATTAGTTCTTTTGTTGTTTAAGACTTCAAAAATTTGTTAAACTCAACTAGATTTACACTTTAGAAAGTCATTATGGTTTGAAAAGGAGATTATGATCAGGGAATGGGCCTTTTAGTCTTTTGGTGATGGGCTATGAACCAGAGGTCTTATTTAAGGCTTAGCCCAATTCCTTCGGAGTCTATGTCGTGGGCTTTTTGGACTTCCATGGTTCCATGGGAAAAAAACATATACTTTGAGAGTTTGACTGAAATTTTAGAGGACCAGTTTAGTAGTCCATGGAACTTATTTGAAATTGTTCTCTTAGTGACCTCCTTGGAACATGGGCCCCTCCACTCAGGGGTTGGAACAATTCATCTAGTGGGATCCGAATAATGGATAGCCCATATCAATAGGTTTTGAGTTGATTGCAAATCCTAACTGTTTAAATTAATGTGATTTTCCTCGTTTACTTTGAAGTATGAATAGCTTATTTTAATGACCCATGTGCAAGCCATGGCATGGTTCAGAATCATCTAAACGGTCGGATTTTGGACACTGATTATAAGGGACCACATGCACCAATTTAATGGTCCAAATTATCTAAAACGGGACCGATGTTCAGTGGAGGTACAGCTTCAATTTGAGGTACACGCGTGACAGTGGTGTCCTTTTGCCCAGAGGCTTTAATGCCCCTTTTCATGTGTGCTGGGAAGAAAAAGGCCTGGTTAATTTATTGCTCCAAACAGTCCTTTACCGTGATGTGGTTATGGTAGGAGTGTCTTTTCCAAACAGGCTTGGTTAATCACTTTTCATTTTTCAAGAATAAAAATGTCCATCCACCGTAGCTGCCCTTCATACAACGCATGCTCCTCTCAAAAGAAGAAAGGTATTTTATTTTATTTAAGTAACGTGAGCTTCACAAAAAATTGAAATTCACTCTGGCCTTTATCTGATTTAATCCATTCACTTTAATCGAACAACTGTAAATTGACAAGAAGATTTTTTCAGTTTTCTACTTGAAGTTTTCTAAGGCCCACAACTACATTAATATTGTGCATTAATTTTGAACTATTTTCTCATGTGTGGTCCATTTATAATGAGTTTTACCCTCAAACTTGGATCGATGATATGAAATTAAAACCCCTTACATATGAAAGGGATGAATTTGCTTCATAACAATCCAGTGGTCCCTAATTGCCCCTCTGCCACAATTGCTCTTCCTCAGCAGGTTCTTATCTTGGAAGGAGAAACGTTTCTTTTTTAAAAATTAGGGACGTGGGCCCCACCAAATATAAGGATTTGACCCACCCTTGGTTGATCCGATTCTTTCATTTTAATTAAATAGCGGTGAACTCAAAGGATGGTTTTTTAGTTTTTTGTTTATAGTTTTCTATGGCCCACAACTACACTAATGTAATGCTTTAATTTTGAATTGTACCTTATGGTCCAATGTGATGAGTTTTTCCCTTAAACTTGGGTTGATGACATGGAATTAAAACTCCTTACATATGCACAGGATAAATTTGCTTCGCAACAACCTGGTGACTCGACAAAAGATGTGGATGAAATTACGATGAGGACCGCTTTAGTTGAAGTGGAAATAGCTCAAGGTGTCTTAGAGGGGGATGAATAGGACTTTATAAAATTCCATGCTTTATTTTCAATCCTATTACCTTAATCTTGATTCAATATGCAACTATCAAGATATCCCCAATTTAACTCTAATGGCTTTCAAGCCAAGTAGAGGATCCAATCACAAGACTACTCAAAATAAAGCAGGATTCAACATATAGTTTAAGATGGAAGGGAAGTGTGAATGTGTGTGAGATGCGATTTAAATCAAAACATTCATATTATCAAGCTTGCATGTAAAAGATTAACATAATGAAAGATCAAGTAAGAATCAATCCCAAACACAGTCATTTATAATGGTTCGACTATGTGCCTACTTCACTTTCGGCGGACGCACTCATCTCATGAGTGTACCAGATTTCACTAATAGAGGTTTCAAATCAAATTCACCTCAAACCGTTACAACCTACACAAGGTTGACTCTAGGACCTACACAAGGTACCTAAAATGTGCCTACACAAGACACAAGTTTATGCCCAACATAAGAGCAAAGGTCAACATGAAGCACCTAAGTTTTATGCCCTACACAAGAGCAAAGGATCCACACAAGGAACCTCCGTTTTAGGCCACACAGGCCAAGAATCTATACAAGAAACCTAATTTTAGGGCACACAGGCCAAAGACCTATACAAAGGACCTAAGTTTATACCCTACATAAGAGCAAGGGTCAACACATAGCACCCAAACGTATTCTCTTGTCGAAGGCCTCGTATAAGGATTTATAAGGGGTGAGATGTACCAGTGACCCAATCCTATACAAGGAATGATCAACAGGGTCTTTGGACTCTTATGATTTACAAATAAGTAGATGAGTCCCATTAAGCACGTTGATGAAGATCTACCCCTTGATGATGAAGATTCTTCATCTCCCTTGATCCGCAGCACTTGATGATGGTCCAATAAAGGCGACGGGTTGGTTTAAGGTTATATTGGAGTCCTACTCTAATAAATGTTTTCCTATTTTAGAGGAGTGATTCCAAGCATTAAAGCATTTAAGGTATCCCAGCTTAATGATTTGCCATTAAGATAGTAGCTGGATGATCCTTAAATGGGAAAGTTCATTCCTTAATCCACTCTATTGAATATCAATGATGAGGGTGGATTGAAAGATGAACTTCCATGAGAAAATGAGCTTAGGGTAGGTGATATGCAATTACTCTCTCAAAGCTCTCTCTATTTTTCTCTCGTTTGCAACCAAGAACAAGCTCTCCTTATATAGCCAAAAAGTTCCAAAGAAATAAAATTGTTAGAATTTGACTGAGTTCGATATCATCGATCCTGATTCGATGTCATCGAATGTATACTTTCGATGCCATTGAATCATAGTTCGATGATACAAACTCTCTTAAAACTTATTCCGGGAACTTTTTGATAGACTATCGATGATATTGAAACCAATTCGATTCCATTAATATTTGAATTTTGATGTCATCGATTCGTGTTTCGATTCCTCGACATTATAACACAAGTGCTTGTTGGACATTTTAGAGTTGACGACAATGATATCAATACTATTTCGATGTCATCGAAATTCAAATTCCGATATCATTGAAACAAAATTCAATTTCTCTATCATTTTTTGGAATATATTCCTTGAAAGCTCGCTGGACATATTTTGTCCAGATTCGATATCATCGAGCCTTCCTCGATATCATCGATGTTTGAAAATCGATGTTATCGAGGTTGTCTCGATTCCCCGATCATTTCCAATTGATTTTCTTGTTAAGCTCACTGGACACAATCTGTCCAGATTCAATATCATTGATCATCTCTCGATGTCATAGAAGTTTGAATTTCGATGATATCGAGGATGATTCGATTCCTCGAGTAATGTCAGAATATTTTTCAAGAAAGTTCAATGGACAGTAATCTAAGACCTTCGATATTATCGACTAACCTTTGATGTCATCGATATTTAAAATTCGATGTTATCGAAGATCCTTTCGATTTATCGAACATTTTGTCCAAAATTCTCTGTGGTTGCTGGACATAAATCGGCCTAATTCGATGTCATCGAACATAGGTGTTCAATGACAATGATATAGACTCGATGTCATTGATCTTAGCTGAAAACTCAGAAGATTTTTCTGTTTAAAACTTAAGTTTTCAGACTTTTTCATCCTATGTTATTCTAAGTCCTTTAAGGCTTTTGTTTAGTTGGGTGTTTTGAGATTTGGGATGTGAGGCTGATTTACCTGTGATGAGCTTGGAACACACATACGGTTGAGGCGATAACTTGATCAATCTTCATATGGGGCACACCTGACTCATCGACTCAACCATCACGCTAATTGACAAACCAGGGCATTTTCAATCTCCCCCTTTGTCAATTACATGACAAAACGCAAAACACCTAGAACAATACCTATAACAACATCCTAAATTGTGTGTACATGAACGTTACACAATTTTACAAATGATCTATTGGAGTTCATACACAGAAACTTTATGAAGTTGTTCTCCCTATCTTCTTGCAGCTGCTCCCCCTTTCACCTGCATCACCATGCATAGAATCCATACAGACAATTGTTCTCATGGTGGGAATTGTTCTCCCCCTTTTTGTCAGTCATTAGCAAAGATTAGCATATACCTATATCAGATTTGACTGAAGTTTGAACTTGAGGAACATGGGAGAATCAAAGTAATCATATTTCCAAAAACGCATAGAGAGATAGTAGAAAATTCAACATTTTGAAGAGCAAATTTACATTTGAACCATTAATGAACATTTGCAATTAAACTCTTTCATGGGCATGCAATAAATAGTAGTCAGCCTATCATCATGTTATATCTAGCATTTATCCCATAAACACTCAATATTATGCTCACAAAAAAAAAAAAAAAATCATCATTCATCCATAAGAACATTCGAAAGAACTGCCTAAGCTTGGCAGTTATAAGCTATTTAAAACATCAAAATGGAACATTTAGCCCATCCATGGGAACATCAAAATTTCCAAAGTACTTTAACTATTCAGGGGCATAACTAGAGATATTCAATATTTAGCCCTTCCAATGGCACAACACACAAAATGTTAATCGATCCAGGTCAGTAGGTCATCACATACATATATATACTTAGGGCACCCAAAAAGATATCCATGCCCTAAGTTCTCCATAGATAATCCAGTGTGCGTGATGAGGGAAAAAAAAGCCTCCTATGAATCATGAAAGTTTGCGTCTGCACGGCAATAAGGAAGTGAATCCAGAATTTATTGTGTCATCTGTTGCAGAACCGTCAACATCTGCTCTATGTCTGGGATACGGGCTTCGCAGGTGTTAAGACGCTCCATCATGTGTGATTGCCCATCGAGGAGATGTCGAACGAGATCATTTTCTCTAAACGTCTTATTTATATTGATAGAGTCGGGGCTGTGCACTGGATTTCCCTTGCCTGAGATTTGACCAGTCAGACTGCCATGAAAAATGTTGTCAGTTATATTCAGTTTGCAAATGGTTTCATAATTGAACCAGGCACAAGGGTGTGGGGAATCATTTGTTGGTGGCAATCCAACAAGTCAGGAGAGCTTGGACATAAGACAAGGGAATGGAAGTGTAGTGAGATGTTCTCCTATAACAACATGAATCAATTGTTGTAGGAGAAGACTGGGTAGACACACTTGAATCCCTTGGTAAACATCATATAGGACGTTAAGAATGTAGGGAGAGAGCTTGTTGCCGGAAACTTCACAGGGGTAGACATTTGTGCTAAAGATATTGTGAAGTATTTTATATGTAGGATCGAGATGCCTAACATGGAGCAAATTTCTTGCATTTATGGATATTGTCACACCATTACATAAGGCTCGAGTAACTTCTCCCCATACTCCAAACACGTTCATATTTCGTCACACCTACCAGACGACCGATCAACACAGGGGCAATGTGTTTGGTCTGGTTCTTAACGGTGACCAAAATGAGTGGGGGGTTATTCTTAACATTGTAAATTGAGTTCAAAAATTGATATATAAGATCATATTGAAACTCCCCACCCAAATTTATGATATTTCTCCACCCAATCATTTCTAAGAGATTAACAATCCCAAAAGGTTCGATACACTTACTTTAGATAGCCTGTTCTATCATGGGTTCTATGTCTGAAGATGAAGATGAGACGGGTGAGAGCTTCTTACTTTTCTTGCGTTTAGATGACTCATCTTGTGGAGAGACCGGATCCTTGTCTTTAGCCATTTGTGCTGGAGAAGGAAGAAGAAGAAAAATGAACCACGGATAGAAGAGGATACATTTTTGGAACAGATCCTCTTATGTATTTAAGCACAAGTACACGTCTTTCAATAGCATTGGAGTTCAACACGACTACAAGCATTACGAAGGTATTCAACGAAGATGGTGAGGAAGACAAAGCAACAACCCAATTTGGGTTTTTCATGACCGTTCGATTTATACAAGTCGGAATACTTAGATGACATCAAGTCTAATTCGATGACATCGAAGTTCAAATTTTGATTTCATCGAGAGTCTAATTCGATGACAGAGAAGGCGTGTTTGACGGTTCAGCCTTCTTATGTACTTTGATAATCCTGAAGTACATTTGATGTCATCGAAGAGTCATTCGATTCATCGATTGACTTATCGAAGTGAAAAATATGACATTGATCTAAGTACTTCGATAATCTTTCATATATGCATATTATAAAATATTTTCTTATCAGCATAACAACACAACAAAATTTTGTATAAAAATTTATGAAACTCAAAATTATGAACATTTGTTATGTTAATTGTCAAAAAGAAATTTTGAGGTATAGAAACCTCGGATATAACATAGTAATCACAAAAGTGCATCATTTCACACACATGTCTAGGCCTAGATGCCATGGCCTAAACTTATTGTCTATGCACTGGTGATATCAGGCAAAGGGATCATCCTTGCTCTTGCCTTTGACAACATAGCAGTGATCATTAGTGTAAAGACCTTTCATAATTAATTTTCCTGATAGATCCAAGATCTTGCACTCTTGTTTGGAGAATGTCACCATATGCTTGTTGTCACATATTTGAGAGATGCTTAAAAGGTTGTGTGTCAGTCCTTCTACACAAAAAGCATTCTCACTTTTAAGTACCTCTAATCCAACAATAGTCCCATGCCCTAGTACCTTAGCGGTGCTTCCATCACCAAAGGTGACCTTCCCATCATCAAGATTTGAATAGTTGGAGAGAAGAGTTTTGTCACCCATGACATGTCTTGAGCACCCGCTATCTAGGTACCACTTAGCATTATTGCCTATTTTTGAGCTTGAATGATTTATTAGGCAAATTTTCTTTTCTTTCACTACCCATTTTGTGACAAGTTTCCTTGAACTGTGAACTTGTTTGGGTATGTTAGGTGATTGAATCACTTTTCCTTATTTCATTAATTCATTTGTTTTCTGATTTAGTTGAGCCACCTAACTTAGTAGATCCTCCATTTTCTTAGTCATTCTAGGTGGGGACGGAAGTGGCTTACCTCTTGTCATGTACTTTGGTGAACTCTTGATAGTTTGTACCATTTTTTTGGTTGATTTGTATTTTCCTGTAAGGTTCAAACCAAAATTTGATTGAGTTCTCCCAGTAGTGAGGCATTCGAATTTATAATGACTAGAGTCGCCACATGAATAACAAATTGGAGTAGCCCTGGTGTTACTTCCTGATGTAGCACTTTTTCTTACCATTGGTGTTGTGGTAGTGAGGCTTGGTTTGAATTTTTCATATCCCAGTCCTCTCTTATCTTTTTGTAGTCTCCTCATCCCTAAGAGTCTTTCTAATTTTTCACTGCTTTGGGAGAATTTATAACTAAGCTCAATAGATTTTTTAGATTTTTTTTTTTTTTTTGCATCAAACATTAGTATGTGATTTTCATTCTTAAGACCCATGTTTTCATCTTTGAATGACTCAATCTATTTGTTTAGTTTCATCCACTCAAATTTCAGAAATGATTTGATTCTTTCGAGCCTATCATTATCTGAGTGGTATTGCTGAAGATCATTAATTATATGCGTATTGGTCTCTAAGGTTTTATCCAAATCTATTTGCAGCAATTTATTCTTATTTTCACTAATGCCAAGTCTTTTAAGGATATTGATGCTATGTATGTAAAGTTGATTATAGACATCTTGTAAATTATCATTTTCTTTTTCTTCTCTCCTCATCTGATGGAAGTGTCCCTTCGACTTGTAGTTCATCAATTTCCTTGGTTACCAATGGAATGTTTGTAGGTGTGGAGGCTATGAGTATTTTTCAGGGATTTCTGGTGTCCATCACTCTCTGAATCACTGAAGTCTGAGTTTGATTCTTCAGTGTCATCCCAAGTAGTTGCCATAGCCTTTCCTTTAGTTTTTCTGTTGGGGCATTCAGTGGATAGGTGCCCGAATTTTTGGCACGTGTAACACTATGGCTCTTTGAACTTTTTAATAGGTTTACCTGTATAACGCTTGTTGTCCAACTGTTTCCCTTTAAATGGTCGGCCACGGTTTTTGTGGAAGAATTTTTTGAACTGTTGAGCCAAGAGAGCCACTTCCTCATCTTCATTTTCCCTTTCACTTTCCTCCTCCTCATTACTGTTGATATGTTTTACAGCTTTGAGGGCATTACTTTTGGATTTTAAGGTTAGTTTGAAGTGTATTTTAAATGTTTGTAAGGAACCTACTAGTTCTTGTGCTTTCATTTCATCCAAGTTTCTACATTCTTCAATGGTTGTTACTTTGGAGTTGAACCGTTCTGGTAGAGATCTTAGAATTTTCCTACAAATTTAGATGTCGGAAGTTTTTCTCCTAATCCACCCATGGAATTACAAATGATGTTCAGTTTCATAAAGAATTGCATGAATGTCTCATGTTCCTCCATTCTAAGATGTTTGAATTGAGATGTTAGAAGTTGCAGCTTGAATCTTTTCACTGTGCTGGTTCCCTCATGGGTTGTTTCCAACAAATCCCATGCTTCTTTAGAAGTGCCACACATGCTGATTTGATTAAAGACTTCTTGGGACACAGCACAATAAATGGCATTCATTGCTTTCGCTTCAGTAGTCTATTTCTCTTTATCATATGTAGTCCACATCTCTTTGGATTTAGGTTTGGAGATAGTTGTGTCATTTTTAAGTATCACTTGATTGATTGGGAGAAAATATCCGTTTTTGATGTGTCAAACATCATGATCCAAAGATCTCAGAAAGTAGTGCATCCTAGCCTTCCAGTAAACATAATTTGAACCATCAAATACAGGAGGTCCAGTTACAGATAATCCCTCCCCTTCGGCCATGATTCCAACTTCAATTAAGATCACTCTCCAGGTGGTTAACCCTTAAGAGAGACCTACTTTGATACCAATTGAAATTGCGGTGAGGATCACTTTAGTTGAAGTGGAAATAGCGAAAGGTGTCCTAGAGGGGGGTGAATAGGACTTTATAAAATTTTATGCCTGATTTTCAATCCTATTACCTTAATCTTTATTTAATATGCAACTATCAAGATATCTCTAATTTAACTTTAATGGCTTCCAAGCCAATTAGAGGATCCAATTACAATACTACTCAATATTAAGTATGATTTAACATATAGTCTAAGATGGAAGGGAAGTGTGAATGTGTATGAGTTGTGATTCAAATCAAGACATTCATATTATCATGCTTGCATGTAAAAGATTAACATAATGAATGATCAATCCCAAACACAGTCATTTATAGTGGTTCAGCTACTCCACTCCCAGCAGACGCACTCATCCCATGAGTGTACCAGATTTCACTAACGGAGGTTTCAAATCAGGTTCACCTCAAACCGTTATAACCTACACAAGGTTGACTCGAGGACCTACATAAGGTACCTAAAACATACCTACATAAAACACAAGCTTATGCCTAACACAAGAGCAAAGGTTAACACGAAGCACCTAAGTTTTATGCCCTACACAGAAGCAAAGAATCCACACAAGGAACCTCCATTTTAGGCCACACAGGCCAAGGATTCATACAAGGAACATAGGTTTAGGGCACATAGGCCAAGTACCTACACGAAGGACATAAGTTTATGCCTTACACAAGAGCAAGGGTTAACACACAACACCCAAACGTATTCTCTCGTCGGAGGCCTCCTATGAGGACCTATAAGGGGTGAGATGTACCTGTAACCCAATCTTATGTAAGGAATGATCAATAGGGTCTCTGGACTTTAATGACTTATAGATAAGTAGATGAGCCCCATTAAGCATGTTGATGAAGATCTCCTCCTTGATGATGAGGGTTCTTCAGCTCTCTTAATCCGCAACACTTGATGAAAGGCAACAGGTTGGGTCAAGGTATGTTGGAATCCTACTCTAATAAACATTTTTCTATTTTAGAGAATGAGTAATTCCAAGCATTCAAGCATTCAAGGTAGCCCAGCTTAATGATTTGTCATTAAGATATAGATGATCCTTGAATAGGGAAGTTCATTCCTCAATCTACTCTATTGAATATCAATGATGAGTGTGGATTGAAGGATAAACTTCCATGGGAAAATGAGCTTAGGGTAGGTGATATGCTATTACTCTCTCAAAGCTCTTTCTATTTTTCTCTTGTTTACAACCAAGAACAAGCTCTCCTTATATAGCCAAAAAGTTCCAAAGAAATAAAATCGTCAGAATCTGACTGAGTTTGATATCATCGATCCTGATTCGATGTTATCGAACATATACTTTCGATGCCATTGAATCATAGTTCGATGATATGAACTCCCTTAAAAGTTATTCCGAGAACTTTTTGATAGACTATTGATGATATCGAAATCGATTCGATTTCATCAATATTTGAATTTCGATGTCATCGATTCATGTTTC
This sequence comes from Magnolia sinica, assembly GCF_029962835.1. NCBI lineage: Eukaryota > Viridiplantae > Streptophyta > Magnoliopsida > Magnoliales > Magnoliaceae > Magnolia > Magnolia sinica. The sequence goes on along the minus strand of NC_080573.1, from coordinate 48,070,962 downwards.
GATTCCTTAACATTATAACACAAGTACTTGTTGGTCATTTTAGAGTTGACCATAATAATATCGATACTGTTTCCATGTCATCGAAATTCAAATTCCAATATCATTGGAACCAATTTCGATTCCTAAATCATTTTTTGGAATATATTCCTTGAAAGCTCGTTAGACATATTTTGTCCATATTCGATATCATCGAGCGTTTCTCGATATCATCGAAGTTTGAATATTGATGTTATCGAGGTTGTCTCGATTCCTCGATCATTTCCAATTGATTTTCCTGTTAAGCTCGCTGGACAGAATCTGTCCAGATTCGATATCATTGATCAGCTCTCGATGTCCTCAAAGTTTGAATTCCAATGATACCAAGGATGATTCAATTCCTCGAGTAATGTCAGAATATTTTCGATATCATCGACTAACCTTCGATGTCATCGATATTGGAAATTCGATACTATCGAAGATCCTTTCGATTTATCAAACATTTTGTCCAAAATTCTTTGTGGTTGCTGGACATAAATCGGCCTAATTCGATGTCATCGAACATAAGTGTTCGATGACAATGATATAGACTCGATGTCATCGAACTTAGTTGAAAAACTCAGAAGATTTTCCTATTTAAAACTTAAGTTTTCAGACTTTTTCATCTTATATTGTTCTAAGTCTTTTAAGGCTTTTGTTTACCTGGGTGTTTTGGGATTTGGTATGTTAGGCTGATTTACCTATGATGAGCTCGGAACACACATCCGGTTGAGGTGATAGCTTAATCAATCTTCATATGGGGCACATCTGACTCACCGACTCAACCATCATGCTAATTGACAAACTTAGGCACTTTCAGTGGATGGGTTCAAAACATATGACACTTGCCTCGTGTGAGGCTATTTATTCGTTTCTTCTTCTTCTTCTTCTTCTTTTCACTTCTGGAGACCACACAAAGCCAAAGCTTCTTTGACAGTTGCTAGTTGTACGACTGGAGTCTGCACTTTCAGGCAATGACAAAAAACTCTAGCCAAGCTTCGACGAAGTTCAGACCACTCTTCAGCGCAAAAAAAAAAAAGTTTTTTTTAATAAGTTTTCCAGAGACAATCTTTGAAGTGGAAGCTATTGTGAGCAGATGAAATTTTTTTCGTGTTTCTTTGTTTTAACTTTTTTAGTAAGCATGAATGGTGGGAGTTTGTAAAATAGAAGATGGTGAAGCTATGGTGAGTAGAGGTAGAGTTTTTGTGTTTCTTTGTTTTGTCTTTGTTAGTGGGCATGAATGGTGAGAGTTTGTAAAAGAGAAGGTAGTGTGGTGTGAGTTTACGAAAGTGAGGAGGGTGTGGTGGTTCCTCTATAGATGTTGTGGGTTTTTTTTATTGTATGAATAATAAGAGTTTGTGAAAGGGAGGAGAGTGTATGGGTTCTTTAAAAAATAAAAATAAAAATTTGTATGAATGGTAAGACCACATGGTTCGTGAATTTTCATTGTGGACCATTGATATTCACTATGGAATGTTATTTTGATGATATTCATTTTAGACCGCAAATAATATCATTGGTCCCCTGTTAAGTTAGGTGATCCATAATGAATATTAGTAAAATTCATTGTGCATTGCCGATATTAACAGAGGGCCATTAATATTCACCGTGGACCACATATAATATTAACGGGCCACTATTAATATTGATGATCCATAGTGAATATCAGTGAAATTCATTGTGGATCATCAATATTAATAAAGGACTACTGATATTCACTATGGACTGCATAAAATATCAATAGCCCCTTGTTAATATCGGCAATCCATAATGGAATTTTACTGTGGACCGTTTATATTAATAGTGGCCCGCTGATATTCACCGTGGACTATAGATAATATCAATAGTCCCCTATTAAGATTGATGATCCATAGTGAATATCAACGGTTCACTGTCAATATTGGCGATCCATACTGAATATCGGTGGTCCATAGTGAATATATATCAAGGTCCATAGGTTTACAAATAAACTCCAAAACCAACTGCTTCGAGAGATGCTTTGTCACACTCAGCTAATGTGTTAGAAGCTTTCAATTATATTTTTGAAGGGTGTTGTGTGTGGACGGTTGTAAGACCCGTGTCCTAATCCGTACTGTTCCGTTAGCTTCCGCGATCCTTCCGGTCAAACTCCGGCAACCTTCGCACCGTATTCGGTATTTGCGCACGATCCTAAGCCAGGTCCCGCGCACCGACGTCGGCTTGGTCCGAAAGTTATATCATAGCGACCGCGTCGTCGCCGCGGTTCCAACGCCGTGACTTGCGCACCGAACCGATACCCAGGCAAGAAGATGCCGATCAGCGTTTATTCCGAAGAAACACCGCGCGTTGCGGATTTCGAGGGAATCTCTACTATATGTCCCATCAATCAACCATTAAAGCATCCCATACCTCAAGTACATCAACCCATCTCCACCTTTTTCAAAAGTCCACCATTCTTTCCACCTCACCACTCCTCTTTTCCAAATTTCAACAACAACCATACACCTTTTCACAATTTTCAACCCAAACCATCCCCCATCACTCCATCACCCATCTCTTTCTCTCTCTCTCTCTCTCCCTTTACAACTATCTCTCTTATTCATTTTTTTCAAAAATCCAAATCCAAGAGAGAGCACCATACGTATGAGTCCCCCATGGTGAGAAAACTTCATTTGTGAGGTCCACCTTTCCCACCCCTTCATCTCTCATCTCAACCACCCATTTTTCATCTTCCTCCATCAAAGGGTAGCACAAGGAGCTAAGGAAGCCAAGGGAGCAAGAAGATCTAGCGGTGGGTGTTTGGATAGGATAGATTTTGATGCTTTTAAGTTGGGCCAAGTGAGGCCAACCGATCAATGGTTTGGATCTCACTTTGGACCCTAAGATGTGGCCGATGGCCCACTTGGATCATCATGATCATTCCATGATGGGGCCATTCTCCATGGACCCCATCATGATGTTTATTTCTTTGCATGCTTAGGGTCATCTAGACCATTTAATTTAGTGGAGAAGGGATCTCCACCGTTGGATCTAATTTTTATAGACCCATGTGTAATGGGACCCACTTGATGTATGATTTAGTGCAAGGGAGGGCCCATAGTGCCGGGGTCCCTCCATCACACGGTCTCACTCTCTATCTCTCTCCCTTTTTATTTTAATTGTTTTATTTTTATTTTTATTTTTATGTTAATGAGGTTATGTGGCCCACTTGAATGGACCCCACCATAGGGTATGTATTCCATCCAACTCACCTACGAGTGGGGCCCACCTTGTGTGTAGTATACACACCATCCTCCATGAGGTGGCCCACATAAGCAAGGCCCACCTCTAGTATATTTGCAGAGTCCAGCGTCCAGGGACGCTGGACGTTACATGGGAAAGGTAAATTTTAGCTAGGTTTGGGGTGGTTCACTTGTGTAGACCCCACCTTGATGCATGTATTAAATCCACACCATCCATTCCCTTCCCAAGCTCTTTTTAGCCGTTGACCTGAAAGATGGGATCCATCAGACTTTCAGGCGGGCCATACCGTAGCAAATGGTGGTCTTTACCATTAAAACCTTCCCTATTGTTTTTATGCACCGAAACAGGTCCAATATTGGGCTCGTTTAACTTGTCTAGGGCCATGGAAGGCCATTGGATGGAGTGGATGGCTTGGATATGGACCCCACCAGTAAAATCCTCAATAAAATAGAAATCAAAAAAAAAAAAAAGGGATCAGTGTCAGGCGTTGCCTGCGAACCTGCGCTCGGGCGAGCGGGCGACCGGACAGCTTCTCACGGCTGTAGCCGTGGGCCCCACATTGATGATTATATGCTATCTAAACCGTTCATATGGTGGGCCCCTACCTGACGTGGGCCCACCCCAAAAATCAGCTTGATCCAAGACGCAGGTGGCCCACACCGTATGAAACCGTGGGATTGAACATTTACCTTTGAAACCCTTTTTGGGCCCACAGAAGTCTTGGATCAAGGTGAAACTTTTTATCACCCTTCATCTAGGTCTGCTTGACCTTATTAAGGGTTTGGATGACATATAAACATTATGGTGGGCCCCACATGGAGCCCACAGTGATGTATGTGTTTTACCTCCACCGTCCGCCTGGACGGTGGAGCCCACTGTGTGTGTGCGCGTGCGTCTGTGGGTGGGTGCATGCGTGTGTGTGCGTGCGTGTGGTGTATGCATGTGTGTATATTTATATATATATATATATATATATATATATATATCTATATATATAATATTATATTATATATAATATCATATGTATTATATATATATATATATATATATATATTATATTATATCATGTTTGATATAATATTGGTGGGAGGCCCACCTTAGTTTGTTGTGGCCTATGATTGAGGCCCACCTTGATATAGATGTAAGGCCCAACTATCGAGGCCCATTTGATGTAATGGGGCCAATGAGTTGAGGCCCATTTGATGTGCACATGGGGCCCAATTGGTGAGGCCCATTTGATACATATAAGGCCCAGGTGAGTAGACCCATTTGATGTACATATGGAGCCCAGCTGTCGAGGCCCATTTGACACGTGTAAGGCCCATAAGCTTAGGCCTATTTGATATGTTCTGAAGCCCCCGGGTTATAGCCATTGCAATGTACATAAGGCCCATTGGTGTGGCCCACTTAATGAATATAAGGCCCATATGACTTGGCTAATTTGATGTATTTAAGGGCCCAATGGATGTACCTAAGGTCCATTGCAATGTGTGATCCCAAAATAACTTATGAAATGATATTTGTGGCAGTCGTGCCTTGGGAGCAATGTTGGTTTGACGTCCACATTGTAAGTGTAGTGTGGTTAAATGTCCGCATTATGACTTTCCCTTGGGCCCACTGATAGGCCCATATGTGTAATATGTAGGCCGTCTAGGCCCATCTTCATTATGAGCATCATCCACCCCATATAACATATTTAATTCCATGATTCATGATCATATGCATCATACGTATGCTTGATATGAGAAATGACTGATCATAGCATAGCCTTCGGGCAGATTGTTTAGGGGCTCCCGTACAAGGTGTTGCCCTACATGAGCGCACGATACGCGCAGATTGCTGTGCATGATGGATAGTGTGATTCATGCATTTGCATTGTGTGATATTATTCTGTACGCCCTAGCGACATCGGGCCATAGCCTCCACGACGCATCGTGGTTGGCGGGATTGGATACCGGAAATCTTTCTACATGGGGTGCGATAGATATCCCCGGTGAAAGTCCCTAAACCCTTATGGTACCAGGAGGTTGCTCCAACGCCTGACCGAGTGGGTGCATGAGCGCTGGGTGCCAATTACCAAGACGGTTGCGCTTTCCACCGTGTCGTGGTCGGTTGAAGGGGGTGCGGCCTTACCCGCCCGAGAGTAGGGGGCAATGCTAGGCCGAGTCCGACCAGCTCGAGGAATGGGTCCGCTATTGACGAGCCGAGCCCGATATTGGCGGCGGATAGTGAGGTCTTTTCCACTCACCTTATTGCGCGCGATGGGGCGGCAATCGGCTTGGAGTGTACTAGACCGGTGATATTCTAGATTTGAGCCGTATTGACATGTGGACTTAGATGAGGATTTGTATGCTTGACTTACATTTCGCATTGCATGGCCTTGGTATGGCCGACATCATTCTTTACACCGCATGGCCTTGGTACGGCTAATGGAATTCTTAGCATTCATTAGCATTTTCCGCATTACTCTGATACTACATGACTACATTATCACCTTGAGCATACACTTTCACCACCCTCTAAGCTTTCTATAAGCTTATGCACGACCGTTGCGTGCAGGTGACGTTGGATCGCAGCAGCGCTGAGGCTTGGACGCGTGGCTGATCTTCTTTTGGAGTTTTGGTCTATCTTCATTGTATTTCCCTTATGCTCATTGTACCTGTAAAGTTTTTGATTATAGTGGAAATGTGATGGAGTTTTTGGTCGTTGTTTGTGGGTTATGCCTTTGGTTATGCTTATTACGAATCAAACTGATGTTAAAAATCCTCCTTGTAGCATCCCAGGATCGGAACCTGGCGAATGGGCGCTGGGAGCCGAGAATGGGGTTCTACGGAGGCTGTCGGCGCCAGATTCGGCGATCGGGAATTTTGTGAGCCCGGTTTCCGAGTTTGGGGCGTGACAACGGTGCTAACCTGAAAGCGAGATATAAAGGTGTATTGTTCACGGTCATGACATTAAACAAGAATAATCACCTTCTCATGATATCTTAAGAAATAAGTGAGTCGAAGAATAGTAACAGTTGGAATTGATTCTTCAGGACCATCGATATTCACTATACACCGTTGATATTAATAGTAGACAATGATATTTACCGAAGACCACTAATAATCAGTATGGACCGATGATAGTAACTATGGACTGTTGATATTTACTTTGGACCACTGATAATATTGGCAGTCCACTATTAATATCAGCGATCCATAGTGAATATCAACAATCCTCTACTAATATCGGCGATTCACATTGAACATTAGTAGTCCTCTGTTAATATCAATAGTGCACAATGAATATCAACAGTCTATAATGAATACCAGTAGTCCGCTGTTAATATTAGTGGTCCATAGTGAATATTAGTAGTCCACAGACAATATTAGTGGTCTACTATTAATATCAATGGTCATTAGTAAATATCAACGGTCCTCAATAAATATTAGCAATCCACAGTGAATATCAGCAAATCACAGTCTATCGATATCCAATCTATATTTTTTACTAGTATATCCATTGTGCACATTTCTAATGGGATCCCCAATGAGCTCAGTTAAGGGATCTTCCTTGTGTATTTTGGATTGGATCCCTATTGAGCTTACTTAAGGAATCTCCTTTGTACATCCAACAAGACCACCCTTGGAATGGATTTGTTTCACCATATCAAAAACATGAAAAAAAGATATTAAACCCACCTTTTTGTTGATGTTACTTAAGAAATGATATGATGGGAGCGGAGAAATGGGCCCACAGAAGGGATAGTTGTCATTAGAGAGTGTACACCTTATGAAAATAATTTTTTTAGAAACCAAAAACTCACAAGAATGGAGGAAATGATGATGGCGGTCACTGGAGTAGGTCTTACGGGAGTGGAGCAATGATGCTAACTACTTTATAGGTTAGTGCTCCCCTCTCTACAAAATGACTTCCCATGTAATAAATTTAAATGGCTCAAAACTGAACCTTTTAAGAGGACATATAGCTTTTCAAACCCTTTTTATGGGACCCACCATGTATCTCCTTGGAAATTTGCTCCAACCATTAGCTGGGGAAAGAAGGTTCAGGGCATGGCCTTAAGAATGAGGGAAGAAGACAAACACTAAAGAAAACAACACCAAGATGAAAGGGCAATGTTAACTTTATTGATGGCCATAAAGGTCTCGAATGAAGATAAAATCGACGCCCTCCAACGTCCTAGGATTCCTCTAAACAGACGAATGGATCAGATAGATAAAGGATTGAGCCTTCTTGCTTTTGTGGAACTAAGTGCCTTCTTCTTGTTTTTGGTGGGACCAAAACCCCCTTTCGATAGGCTTTTGTTTCTTCTGAAATGAGAACATGTTTTACAAGTAGCAGCTGTGGTATGGGCTTCACTGGGTTTTCTTGAAGCAAATTCATTCCTTCCACATATAAAGAGTTTTAATTTCATATCATTGATCTAAGTTTGTGGGCAAACTCATCACAGATGAACTATAAATGAAGAAATGATTCATAATTAATGCGCGATATTTGTGTAGTTCTGGGCAGAGAGCTTCAAATAGAGAACATGAAAAAAATTCTTATGTGGATTCATGACTGTCCAATTAAAATGAACGGATCAGATCAGTAAAGAGGTGAGCCAACTCTTTGTTTTTCATGGGGCTCACATATTTTGTCAAAAACCGTTTCTCCTTTCGAGACAAAAGCCCATCATACGAGGGACAACTATGGCGTAAGGGCAATTATCCTCTAAAAACTGAAAATGTAATTTCAAGGTTAAAAAACTGAAGTTTGAAAAGGATAGGCTCCTGACTACGTGACAATACAAGGTCATTTTGACCAAGGCTGTTATTAATCCCACGGTTTTGGCCTACTTGGGGGTTTAACTGTTCACTGATATTTTTTAAAATCTTTTTAAGTAATGGCTACGTACAAGTACTACCATATCACCACAGGGGAGTTATTTGATACTCCGGCTGTGTATGACGCCGGATATACAGGCAATCCAGAAATTGTTCCAGTGGCATATATTAACGCAAAATAAACTCACTAAATTGTGCAAATCACTATCGTCAAGTCAGTCCTGAATCAGATTGGTTGAACAATTCTAACCGTTGATTGGTGGGCATTTGTTCGTACAAATAGGACCATTAGTTAGAAAATTTTCATTTTTAAAGGTCAAAGAATATTCACCAATCCAATAGTTAGAGAATCATATAAGCATAAATTTTTGGTTGGTGCCATGTCTAAGCTGCGGCCATAATTTGAACAGTTTAATTTAAATTCTTGTATTTCATTTATGAAATATCCCTGCAATTTCTAAGAGTCATGTGTGTCATCCATCACATTCTGTCTGAGTATCAAAGATTTTTCTCATTACCATACCATGCTAAACTTACCATTCTTCCCGTTTCACATGTGTAGGACATGCCAGAAGTAACAAAGGCAGACCCATCATCAGGTGGGACCCACCATTGAAAAGAAATATTGGATGAACAATGATCTGATCAAAGTACAGGTGTGGCTCACCTGATTAGCGGATCAGACTGATTTTTGCAGGTGAAATTCAGGGTGAGGCCCACCTTTTGCATGGCTTAGATGTTCTACACATGAGGGGTACGTGTTCAAGGAAAAACAAAATGGGTAGCATGGTAAGCTGAAGCATGCTATTGTTGGGAGGGAGCATACACCGCTTCTTCTTATTATTATTATTTTAAAAAATTCTGGGGAGTCTTTGATGGGAGGGATTGAAACATTTCAAGGGGTAAGGATCCAGATAGACATGAGGTGTGAACACTAATTTATGTGAAGGTTGGAAGTATTCTTTTATTTATTTTTGGAGGTGATGTATGTATGTAAGGGTGTAGGTGTGGGGAAGGAAGACGTGGGTTTTGTTTAGTATTAGGAGGATTGAAGTTTTCAATGGGCCAATGATCATCGAAGGAATCACCGACCTCTTTTCTTGATTGATGGGACATTTTGAGAATCTCCCTCTAATAGCTTGAGAAGCCAAAATCTCTCTCTCCCCACTTTAAGGTTCGGGGATTGGAATACTTCAAAGGACCATAGATGTCCAACTATAAAGGCTCTTCCTCAAATTTCACACTTAGCTTCATTTTCATCCATTCATAACCTTCCACTTTCTACCCTTTCAGGTTGATGCTGTCATCTCTCTCTCTCTCATCATTAAGATATGCTGTGATGGGTTACCTTATTTTCATGATAATGAGATCTAAGAATCTACTGTTTATCCATTCACGCCCTTTCTACATTCATTATGGTTGATTTTGTCCTCTCTCTCTCTACTAAGTACTAACATGCTCATGTAGTTTATGAATTACCTTTTTTTCATGATAATCTAAAATCTAGGGTTAACTATAATAAATCAAGACATACGTACTAATGTGTCCAAAGCTGCGTAATCATCATTTGGAAAATGAAATTAGTCTATTTGTCTCTTTTCCAATATTATTCACCTTTCTAGAGAGGAAAATAAAATAAAAGAAGAAGCACATGAACGAATGGCCATGTGGGTTATGAATCTCTAGGGTTGGCAGTGGTCCAACCCATTAAATGTGCACCCTTATTTAGCAAACATACCTGCAAAGACTACGTGCACAAGTCTAATAAGAATCCAACTCGCAGCCACTTGTGTAAACATGAGACGTGTGTGAGAACCTGACTGTTATTTAGGCGGGCCCCTACTTGCATGTGCGCTGGACTAGAAATCAACATATAACCGCAACTGGCTTGCTGCACTGTGATTTCATAGTGTTTGATGAATGGACTGCGTATTTGTTAGACCAAGGTATGTACATGGCATGGCCCATTTGATGAACAGTCCAGATCTCTTGTCAATGTGTCTCACACCGAAACATGCGCGGCATGTAGCATTCTTATCGTACTCGTGTGAGTAGCCTATCCATTTGTGGGAGCTAAATCATTGAGACTGTGTTCTCCCACGTTCTTGCATGAAAGGGCCACCCAAGTCCCATAAAAGAACAAAATTACACTGGGATTCTCTGATCAACCGTTCAGAGCCTGTCTGCCCCACCCAATTTTCCCAAGAATCAGAAGCATCCTCCCATGTGATGCAAACCCTTAATCTAATGCTTATTAAAATGCTAAAATAAAAGGCTAAAAAAGAAGACCCATGGGCGCGCAACGATGCAACCCCCTCATCGATGGTGACGATAGCATTCTTATTTTATTAATCAGATAGGGTGTCTAAAGTCGCGATTAAAGTCATGTTTAACCCCACTAGTCATGCCTGTGACACCCATGTCGATCGGCACGCGTGACACTTGCCTAATTACCTGACATCCTACCGGACGTCATCCGTCCACCGGCCACGCAACCGACTGGCGCTGATCATGCTCATCCAGATGGGTCGATCTGGATGGACTAGACCGACACATACCATATAGAAAAAAGAAAAAGAAAAAGAACTAATGAGCCACCTAAACACTATAGACATAAGGGGGGCTACCTTCTATGGGTCCCACTCCCACACAATGACTACCCTCTAGGTCAGTTATCCAAGCCCCTATAGGGCACCCTTAACTCACAAACCAAACCTAAAATACATGAACATGTATAATATAAGTGAGCTTCTTCCCTAGGTTTTCCAACCCTAATTAGGATGGAACTGTGAGGCCCACCTTGAGAACGTAAGAACCCAAGTATAAAATATTTTTTGGAAACTCCAAATCCAAGCTTTTCCAACCCCTTCGTCCTGAGTGACTAAAACTAAGGTTAGGGCTTTGTAAGTCTTGGGAAGCGTGGCACGTGGCCCTTTCGCATGTGACCCAAATGGCTTTGCTTCCAATGAGAAGTTAAAGATCCTGTGCCAGCTTAGATGCACCCATGTCCACTCAAAGATCCAAACCACAGTCAGAAATCTCCTTTTTGTCATGTAGGGAATTATTAAAAATCAATTTAATTAATAGCTATTAACAGCTAATTAATAAATAATGCAAGTTTGTCCAAAAAAAAATAATCATGAGGTTTGCAACATTATGCCCTACCTATTGTTGCTATATTACAAATCAGGACTAGATCTATTGGATTTTGGTCATGTTAGCTAAATCTCGACCGTGGATCTAACAGGATGGAAAGCTGATTTTGGATGACTGAAAAATTCTCAAGATTCGAAGAACTTAAACTTTCAATAAATGGTCACAAAATATGATTCGTATTCAAAGGAATAGGATAATGAAATGATCAACGGGTTAAAATATTTCAATACGATTTTTCCTTGAGTGTCCCTCAATCCTTAGTGAGACTCATAATATAAACGGTTTGGATATTGAAACATGATAGCAGATCCAACGGTTATAATCTTGGTGTATCCTCCAACAATGCATCGGGATGTAATGTGTAAAACTCTGATCAACGTTAATCTTCATCGAGAATAACCCATGCGAGATCCCTCATCTAGTTTAGTTAATCGAGGTATTTTAGTTAGCACGTGTGCCGGATGGGCGTGCATGCGAGATGCCAGCATGGCATGTTATGCCCCAGTTGTATACATGTGTGTAGTGCGTGAGCCGCACGATCGAACATGCCTACAGGCACATGTACACTCCACCCACGTGGCAAGTAGTTTAATTGAAATAATTGGCATCGGTGCTGTCTTAATCCAATTAGTTGATAAAATTAATATATATATTAAAAAAAAACATTTCTTTCTTATTTTTATTTTTTATGTGGAATGCTCAGCATCTAACAAGGGTTCAGAATCTGACTCACAAAAAATGACTCACCTAACACTCATTGCTATTTATTTATAGACAAATATCAAATTCACTGAGTTTTTCCAATCCCATTGCGCGCCAACATTGAACAGGTATGGTAGATCCAAACCATTTATCAGAAGGGCATCGGCAGCGTCTGGCCTGTCCAAAATCAGTGTGGTCCATTAATAAAGAAGTAGGCTACACATATATGGAATGTCTAATTTGGTCAGTTTTCCTTGCGAGCTTTTTTCTTTCCTCTCGAGATGGAATGACTGGCCTAACTTTTGGTGAAGGTCAAGACATGATAGAGTTTATCTAATGAACATATGTTGTCTTTATCTAATGAACATATGTTGTCGGGAAAAAATAAGGACATATGGTGAAGGTCAAAACTGATGGGGTTTTTTCTCCTCAGTTTAGAGGAGAGATGGAGTAGCGGATGAAAAATTGGAGTAATTCACTGCGCTGCTCGACCGCTCGTGAGTGGTGCTCGACCAGTCAATTGGGGCTCGACTCAAAGTCCAGCGACCAATTGATGCATTTTCTCCAAGGTACTCACCAGTTGAGGGAGGTGCTTGACCGTGAAAAGGCCGAGTTATTAAGTCCTAAGGGGGGAGGGGGGTGAATAGGACTATGGCAAATTAAAAACTAACAGTGGAATTTAAACAAATGAAATAAAGATAGCACATGAACAATCTCACAAAGCTGAAACCAAATACAACCTCAAATGTATGAGTATTGAGAGATTAATATAGATGTTGTTCTAAGGATAATCTTACACCAAAAATCAAAGGTTTATGGTAGGACAACCTGATTCCTAGAAAGGTTTGTGTATCAAAAACTCAAACTGATACAAAGGAATAAAGAAATAAATAGCAAGGAAAGAAATCTAAGTTATTACAACATTCCCACACTTGCATAAAAGAAATTACAACATTTTTCACAAATGCAAAAAAGGAAATTACAAACATCCACAAAAAGAAATAAACAATCAATCTACAAGACCAGAAATTATAGTGGTTGGCTTGTGTGTACACCAATTGTTCAGAAGAACAGTCGCACAACTACTCCACTCCTAATATCCTCACATAGTGGATATTAGTGTTCACTATGAAAATAGGTTTTTCAAAGTTCACCTAAAATCCTCACAATTGTGTCTTTCAAGTGGGCTTACACAATTTAAAAATCCCATACTCTGAGTTTTCTGGATCACCTCAGATAAACCAAAACAGAGAGATTTTTCTAGCATAATCTCAATGAAACTAAAAGAAAGGAATTTACAATAATATTTAATACCTGGATATTTTCCTTTAGATGCAGCTCGGAAGAACCAAATCAGAGTAGAAGTTCAACTTAGAAGTTCAATGTCCACACTCACTTATGAAATGGTTCTGAGGTCTAAATAGATTTTAGATTTAAAGCACCTTGGGCTAACTTGATTTGATTTTAATTCCAAGAAATGGGAATACTCCACTCCCTCTTTCAAATATAATTGGAATGCAGAATACAAAATTAAATACAAAGAAATCTAACTAAAGAGAATATTAAGAATATCACTAACATATCTCTTAGAGTGGCGTATTGATTTAGCTTGAATTGAATATAAAACTCTAATATTCGTGCTCTATTTATAAGTGAAGAAATCGCACTCTCGACTAGTCCTGAGGTCGGCACGATTGGTCGTAGGATCAACAGATTTTTAAAATTTTGAGCGTGATAGGATAAATCCGTTCCACAACTGGTCGTAGGCCCTGGTCGACCGATCGAGTGGCCTCCACGGCTGGTCGTGTGGAACCATTTTTAGTTGCTAAACTTTGAGTCGAGACTGCAGGACTGGTCGAGCACTTTTCACACGAACGGTCGAGTAGTCTCCAGGACTGGTCGAGGCTTTAACAAAAATTTCTGAAAATCAATAACAAATTTAGGACTAGTCGAGGAATTCTTAGACTGGTTGAGCCAGTGCTAGGACTAGTCGAACAAAGTCCAAGACTAGTCGAGAAATAGTGTATGCACTTATAAAATGATCCAATTTAAATTATGTATTCAAAATGACCTACCCTATGGTCAATTTAAGGTCATTCATACCTTATACATGATGTATGAGTATTGAAACTTCTTTTCTTTCGGTTGATAGATGACCTTTGAAATTCATGAAGCTTGAGATCTTGACAAATGATGAAGCTTGAACTTGAGACCTTTTGAAGCTTAAATTTGACTAACATTGAAGCTTGAGCTTGAGGTTCAAAGTCTAGGAACGTTGTCTTGACTTGAAGTTTGAAACTGTGAACTATGAATCTTGAAACATTGAAATCACTCTTGATGTTGTACTTGAACATGAACAAGTAATCTTGCATTTGAAGATCTTGAAGTAAAGACCATTGTCCTTGTACATGAGATGCATTGTCTTGAATATATCGATACGCTACACAAGACACAGATTCTAAGAGGTTTTGGCACTACAAAATTTAACAATCATAGAAACTAGAAACCATAGCACTTACAATCTCCCCCTTTGTCAAATTTGTGACAAAACACACTTCATAAGCATTATACACATAAAGAATCATGCACCAGTTATCAATATAAACCAGCTACAACCTGGTTAAAGAATTATGCACCATTTATAAATAGGTCAAAACAAAGCATTAATTCGCATTAATTCATATCAATGCATGAACATCAATTCCTCCTCCCCCTTACATAAAAAAGGCTACATATCCACAATCCATTCACAATCCACATGCCATATATCACAAGCACCATATATCAAGCATGACAAAATACTTTCCCTTTTTATCACAATATGACAAAGGAAGAAACCAATACATGGAACAGAACGTAGATAAACAAGGAAGAATAAGACGAGCAATGAGGAATAATGGATTAAGATAGTCAAGATATTAAATTCATAAGCAAATAATGTTCAAGCATAATCAACCAACATCAACACAGTTCAACCAAATTCAATCCCACAAACCAAAAGAAAGCTAAGTATCATAAGAGTTATTACAAGCCATATGAGAAAACATTAATCAGATCCCGAAGAAGGAGCAGGTATGGTAGGATCAAGTTTATGAAGTCCCTTGTTCAGGCACCTAAGATATTTATGCATATATTTGAACTGCAAATCATGGGTCACATTCATGTTCTCTACCTTCTCCTTAAGAGAACGCAACCGTGCATCAAAGTCAGATGGCTGATAGTCAGGATCATCTACTGAGTCAGATTCGATCTCATCAAAAATATCGTCCATGTTAATGTCATCTGGAGGTAAATCACCTTCTTCTTCATTCACCGCATCAGCTCCATCAACACCCATATTGACTTGGCTTGCGGCCAACCTCATATTCATTTTGTTTATATTAGAGTTGTTGAAGATTAGATATTGAATGGGAGCCTTTTCAACAGGCATAGCCACTCATAAATAGGTGGCTAACACAGTCATCAAATAAGTGAAAGGGATATCACTGTGTCCAGGATGGAGACGGAATTGTATGATGCAATGATAGATTAAAGAAGAAAGGCATACAGAAGTACCAGAGATGATGGAATGAAGAATCCGAACCATGAAAGTAGTGAGTTCAGTTTTGTTATCAGAATGAGTATAAACATTTGAAATAAATATCTTGTGAAGGACTCTGTATCTAGGTAACAAATACTTTGAAGCAAGCGCATTTCCATTAATACTCCATTGTGCATCTATATTACACAATTTTCTAGTAAGCATACATTTTTCTAATTCAGATGGTTTAGCTACTAAAGTCCTAATGGGAATACCTTCATCATTAACAGGTATGTCCATTAGACCAGAGATCAAATGTCGGTCTATTTCAACTGGACCTTCTCTAGTAACAATAATAAATGTTAGATTTTCAGTTAAAAATCAGAAATACATGCATACATAGCTTGCGCAATGGACCAGTATGCCGGCCCACCCCAATGTAGAATGTTATCCCATCCTAAAGATTAGAGAAGAGGAAGGATTTCAAATGGAGCTAGATGTTTAACATGAACAGGTCATTCAACTATAACATTGCGCAACCTTATATCCCGCACATAGGAGGGATCATCTTCGGGTGACCGAAGGTGGCGCACTATGATAGGTGTCGATCTAGAAGAAGAAGGACCATGAAAACTTTTATTTTTACCTCTACCTTTTATTTGCAACTAGGAAATCAAGGAACCAAGTGGTTACAAAAGAAGTAGAGTAGCTTTTCTCAAGATTAGATTTTAGAGAAGAAAACTCAAAAAAACTCAATGAAACAATAAATAAATCACACCAAAGATGAAAAAGGAGTGATAGGAACTCAAATCTATAAAGAAAATGGAAATAAAGCACTAACCTTGAAGAACTAGGAGATGGGTTCAACCGATCGACCTAAGACCCATTGGAGAAGAAACCCAAAATGAAGAAAAAAGGAATTTTCCCCCAAATAAAGTACCAACCTGTGCTATACGACTGGTCGAGTATATGCTCTACCGGTCATGCCACAACTGGTCGAGTATGTACTCGACTGGTCATGCATAGCAAAAAATGTGCTTGGTTTGTGAATGCTGGATTGGATTTTTAGATATATTAATTGTACTAGAATTATCACAATATAAAACCATAGAGTCCTGTGCAATTCCATAATCGCTTAACATTCTTTTCATCCACACAAGCTGAGTACATGCATTACCTACTGCAATGTATTCAGCTTCAACAGTTGAGAGTGATACGGAACTTTGTTTCTTACTTTGCCAAGAAACTAAATAGTTCCCAATATAGAAACAACCACCACTAGTTGATTTCCTATCAACAACGTTACCAGCCCAATCGGCATTAGTGTAACTAGCTAATTGAACACTAGTATCATATGGATACCAAAGACCCAGATTTGCCGAACTTGTGACATATCGCATAATCCGCTTAACAGCAATTAAATGTGACTCTTTAGGGTCAGATTGATATTTAGCGTAAATTCCTACGCTAAATGCAATATCAGAACGGCTCACAGTTAAATAAAGCAAACTACCTATCATACTGCAATACAATTTAGGATCCACTCACTCTCTTACCTGTAGAGTCCTTTGAGAGTTTTAAAGTAGTACTCATAGGAGTATCAAAAAAATTTTCATTCTTAAATCTGAACTTTTTAGCTAAGTTTAGAGCATATTTGGTTTGAGAAATAAAGAAACCATCAGGTTGTTGTTTAACTTGCAACTCAAGAAAATAATTCAATTCTCCAACCATGCTTATTTCAAACTTAGATTTCATAAGATTTGCAAACTCAACAGTCATGTTAGTATAGGTAAACCCATAAATAATATCATTAACATAAATTTGCACTATTAAAATGTGATCATTATGTTTCTTTACAAATAGAGTCTTATTAATACTTCCCATTAGAAAATTATGACTTAGCAAAAACTTAGTCAACTTTTCGTACCATGCCTTAGGAGTTTCTTTCAAACCGTAGAAAGCCTTTTTTAGGCAATAGACATGATCAGTATTCTTATGGTCTTCAAAACCCGTTGGTTGTTCAACATACACTTCTTCATGCAAATCACCATTCAAGAAGGCACTCTTTACATCCATTTGATATATTTTGAACTTTCTAAAGCACGCAATGGATATAAATAGTTTGATTGATTCAAGATGAGCTACTGGGGCAAAGGTTTCATTATAATTGATTCCTTCAATTTGAGTGTACCCATGTACAACCAGTCTAGCCTTATTTCTAATTATATTGCCAAGTTCATCAGACTTATTTTTGAAAATCCACTTAGTTCCGATAATATATTTATCTTTCGATCTAGGAACTAAGTACTAAACATCATTTCTAACAAATTGATTAAGCTCTTCTTGCATCGCAACTATCCAGTTTTTGTCAGTAAGAGCTTCTTATACGTTAGTCGGTTCTATCTGAGATGTAAAGCACACATAGTTACACACATCTTCTAGTTGTTTACGAGTGCATACACCAGTGAGAGGGTTTCCAAGAATTTGATTAGTTGGATGGTCTTTAATAGTCCTCAGTTCAGAGTTATTTTGAATTGATGAATAATCTGATTTATCAATTAGAAGTACATCTTTATCTGAACTCGAGACAGGTGTATTCAAGTGATTGTCAATAACCACATTAATGGACTCTTTAATTACACCGGTCCTCTTATTAAGAACCCGATACGCTTGACTATTCAGAGTATACCCTAAAAATACCCCATCATCACTTTTTGTGTCAAACTTACCCGGATTTTCTCGGTCACGTAAAATGTATCACTTGCTACTAAAAACCTGAAAGTATTTAACAATAGGTTTCTTATCAAACCACATTTCGTAAGCCATTTTACTATTTGATTTTCTAGTATAGACGCGGTTAATTATATAACACGCAGTATTTACGGCTTTAGCCCAAAGATTTTTAAGGAGCTTTATACTATTTAACATTACATTTGCTATTTCTTAAAGCACTCTATTTTTTTCCTACTATACCATTTTGTTGTGGTGTTTTGGGCACAGAATTCATGTGATATTACCTAATCACTACAAAACTTCTCAAAACTGTTATTCCTAAATTCTGATTTATGATCGCTACGGATCTTACAGACTTCAGACTCTTTTTCAGTTTGGATACATCTAAGTACCCTTTTTAATTCATCGAGAGTTTCTGATTTGTCTCTTAAGAAGACTACCCAAGTATATTTGGTAAAGTCTGTTGAGGTACAAAAATATTTCATTGCAGTGGTCAGAGAATTCCATGGTTCGGATCTTTTCCAGGGTTGCGCGCTCCGTATTTTGGTAAAAATCAGTATCTAAGGGTATTTTGGGTATTGTGGTAAAAATCAGTATCTAGGGGTATTTTGGTAAAAATTGGTATCCGGGGGTATTTTGGGCATTTTGATAAAAATGGGTATCCAGGGGTATTTTGGTAAAAATCAGTATCCATGGGTATTTTAGGTATTTTGGTAAAAATCGGTATCCGGGAGTATTTTGGTATTTTGGTAAAAAAATCAATATCCGGGGGTGTTTTGGTAAAAAAGAGAGAATGAATGGATATTGCTTGTATGGAGGAAGAAGTGGTTGTACACAACCATTTAAAGGAGAGTTTGATGGACACCGTTGTTTAAGACAAGAAGATGGACATTATGTAAAGGGAGAAGTGGCGGTGATTACCATTATGTAAGAGTGTGAGGCTTATAAATACCCCTCCCCATGCCTCATTTGGGGGGTTGTTGGTTGGAAGACAAGAAGGAAGGAGGACAAGAAGGAAGGAGGACTAGAAAGAAGAAAGACAAGAGAGAGAGAGAGAGCATTGTGGAGCATTGTCCGTGCAAGGTAAAGAGTCTTTGCGCGAACCCGCGCAATGAAAAGTTGGGTTGTGCGAACCCGCGCAATGAATGTTGGAGTAACAGCAACTCAATCACGTTTAACACAAACTTCACAAATAACACACATAAGCAATAAGAGCTATTTTCTTTGGATTGTAGGATAGCATAGTATATTCTATTTTTTTGTTGTACATTTACACCACATAGTAGACTATTTTATAAACATGATGAGGCACCTAACACTTGAGAGATTTAAGCAGCTACTAACATGTGACTTGACCACATCCAACTCAGTTACAACAAACAGAGAGTAAATCATGGGATTTAAAACATCCTTATGACCGTTGAGTTTGAATTATTTTCAATACGCCCCCTTAATTTAAACAACCTCAACTCCGAGCATTTCTCGTAACTTGACAAATTTCTACTAGAAAAGCGCTTTAGTGAAAATGTCTGCAATTTGATCCTCGGTGTTGCAGTATTCCAACTTGATTTCTCCTTTCGCCACGAGTTCTCTTATGAAGTGATGATGTACTTCTATGTGTTTAGTCCTTGCATGAAATGCTAGATTTTTTGTCATTGCAATGGCAGATTTGTTGTCGCAGTAGATTACCGTAGCTTCTTCTTGTTTTGCCTTTAAATTGGATAAGATCCTTCTAAGCCATACTGTTTGGCAAGCGGCACTTGTAGTAGCAATGTATTCGGCTTTTGAACTTGATAGCGTAGTAGTTTCTTGCTTCTTAGTCGCCTATGATATCATTCCGGATACAAGACTAAGAGAAAATCCCGAAGTACTTTTTCTGTCATCTGCACAACCGGCCTAATCACTATCAGTATAAGTCACAAGTTTAAAATCACTCACCTTGCGATACCTGATCCAAAGTTCAATGTGCCACGAATATATCGTAGGACTCTTTTTGCTGCTCCCATATGTTGTTTACTTGGATTTTGCATGAATCTGGATAGAAGGCTCACTACAAATATTATATCTGGCCTTGTATGAGTGAGATAGATTAGTCCACCAATCAAGCTTCTGTAGTCTTTTCCATTAGTTTTATCTACCCCATCTTCTAACATAAGTTTATCATTTGTATTCATGGGAGTTTTTGCAGGATTACAATTAGTCATATAAAATCTTTTTAATATATCATGAGCATACTTTTCTTGACATACAAAAATACCATTGGAATGTTGAATAATTTGCATGCCTAAAAAATAATGTAAAAGGCCCAAGTCGGTCATTTCGAATTTAGACATCATATTTTTTCTAAATTGCTTCATCAAACTTATAGAATTACCTGTATATATCATATCATCAACATACAAGCAAACTATAAGGATTTCCATACCTTGAGTTTTCACATAAAGAGTAGGTTCACTTTCACTCCTCTTAAAATTAGTGTCAAGGAAGTACCTGTCGATCTTACTTTACCATGCTCTTGGAGCTTGTTTGAGTCCATACAAAGCTTTCTCCAATTTGTAAACTTTATTTTTCATCTCATTGAGTTTAAATCCTGCAGGCTGTCCTACATATATATTTTCCTGTAACTCACCATTTAAGAAAGCTGATTTGACATCAAATTGATAAACATGCCAACTTTCTTGAGATGCCAAAGATAAAACAGTTCTAATGGTTTCTAATCGAGCAATAAGAGAAAAGGTTTCAAAAAAATCAACACCTGGAATTTGAGCATAACCTTTTACTACTAAATGAGCTTTATGCCTTTTCAAAGAACCATCAGGATTGAATTTGGATTTATAAATCTATTTCAGTCCAATGGCTTCTTTTCCTGGGGGCAAATTAACTAATCTCTATGTTTTATTTTTTTCAATAGCATCAATTTCTTCCTTCATTGCATCATACCACTCTTTCTTTGTCATTGCATCTTCAAAACATGTGGGTTCTGAAGAAAAGAAGGCAAAATCACATGATTGATAAATATCAGTAAGACTTCTTACCATTCTTCGAGGCGATTCACTTGATTCAATATGTGGTGAAGGTAGTGGATGAAACTCATTTGGTGATACAAAAGATGTGGTTTCTTCATGATCAACAACCAAATGAGTATTTTCGACACTATTTTCCCAATTCCAGGCACCATTTTCATTAAAGATAATATCTCGACTAATGGTCAAAATCTTATTTTTTGGATCATAGAGTCTATAGCCTTTTGTTTTATCACTATAACCAATAAAAATATATTTTTTGCTCTTATCATCTAATTTTTGCCTTTTTTGCGAAGAAATATGAGCATATGCTATAGATCCAAAAACTCTAAGATGGCTCACATTTGGTTTTCTCCTAAACCAAGCTTCATATGGGGTTTTTTCTATGACAGTCTTGGTAGGAAATTGGTTTAATAAATAAACTGAAGTTGCGACGGCTTTAGCCCAATAGGTCTTTGGTAGTTCCTTTTCTTTCAGCATACACGTTGCAGTTTCAACAATTATTCGATTTTTTCGTTCTGCGACACCATTTTGTTGTGGGGTAAAGCTTGTTGTGGGTTCTCTATTTATACCTGCACTTTTACACATCATAAAGAATTTTTTGGATGTAAATTCACCGCCCCGGTCAGTACGCAATTTTTTAATAGAATAGCCACTTTGTTTTTCAACAGAAGCCGGAAATTGTATGAAAAATGAAAGAGCATCAGACTTTTTTTCAAGAAAATACACCCATGACATTCTAGTAAAGTCATTAACAAATAATAGAAAATATCTACATCCACCAAAAGAGGATGTACTCATAGGACCACAGATATCAGTATGTACAAGCATCAAAGGTTCAGTTGCCCTCCAAGATTTACCCACTTGAAAGGGAGTTCTATGATGTTTTCCATATACACATGCTTCACACAACGTTCCATCATTTGTCACCATGGGTAAACCAACAACCATTGTATTTTTATGCAGTAAATTTAGCCCACCAAAGTTTAGATGGCCAGATCATTTATGCCATAGCCCCGAGGCATCACTAGATTCAACATTAAAAGCATTGATGGTGAGATCAGAAAATTTAAGAGGGAACATTTTAGTATCAGTCATTTCAACTGAAACTATTAATTCCTTATTTTTCTTATTAAATATCATGCATTTATTTTCATCAAAAATAGCATAAAGTCCTCTTTTCATCAATTGTCCCAAGCTAATTAAATTTTGAATAATTCTAGGAATGTACATAACATCATGAATAAGCTTCTTACCAGATTTGGTGTCTATGGAAATAGTTCCCTTACCTCGCACTTAAACTTGATTATCATCTCTCATCCGTACTTGAGACCTAATAGTCTCATCCATCTCAACAAATAATGATTTATCACCTGTCATATGGTTACTACAACCACTATCTAGATACCAAACATTTTCAGTACATGCAGTAAAACATGAAAGAAATAGGCTTTCTTCATCAGTTTTTTCATCATCACATTTTTCTTCTTGGAAATTTGCCCTATCTTTTGGCTTATACCAACAATCTTTTCCAGCATGCCCAATTTTTTTACAAATTGAGCAATGAGGCACATTAGAATCCTTATTTTTATACCAACAGTCTCTTTCAATATGCCCTTTCTTTTTGCACTTATAACATTGAATAAGGGATTTACAATTACCTCGATTGGAGTTTCTAGAGTTGTTGTAGTGAGCTTTTCCTTTCCCTTTAAAGGATTGGTTTGACCGAGCTTCACCACCATGACCCTTTTTAAATGGGTGAGTTGCAGTACCTTCACTCCATCTTTCCTTCACAGTGAGTTTTGTCTACAATGCCTGCTCAACAGATTTTTCTGTGTCTTTTTGTAACCTCTCTTCATAGGCTTGAAGAGATCCCATTAATTGAGTTAAAGGCAAAGTACTTAGATCTTTAGATTCCTCTATTGCAGGAACAATGGAATCAAATTTTGAATTAAGACTTCGAAGCACCTTTTCAACAATTTTTTGTTCAAATAGGTCTTCACCAAGAGACCTAGCTTTATTTACTATTGAGGTGACTCGAGTGAAAAATTCTTAAACCGATTCTGAATTTTTCATCAATAGGGTTTCAAATTCATGACGGAGAGATTGTAATCTTACAGTGATTACTTTACTTGACCCTTGGAATTCACTTCGAAGCAAGTCCTATGCTTCTTTAGATGTTTTAGCTCCCATTATTCTTGGAAAGATCATGTCATCCAGAGCTTGTTGGATATATGACAGGGCCTTTGCATCTTTTTTTCTATTTTCTTTCATCTCCACTTTTTGAGCTACGGTCACCCTTCCTTCTTGATCATTATACTCTGTAAAACCAATCTCTACTAATTCCCATAAATCGTGAGACATAAATATTGTTCTCATTTTAATAGTCCAAAATAGATAATTTTCTCCTTTGAAAATGGGAACAAAATTTTGATTAACACTTACCATGCTACTTGTGGTTGCCATTACCTTTTACCTTGCTCCAGATCGCTGTGGAACTTAACTTTGATACCAAATTTGTTGGAGTAACAGCAACTCAATCAAGTTTAACACAAACTTCACAAATAACACACGTAAGAAATAAGAGCTGTTTTCTTTGGATTGTAGGATAACAGAGTATATTCTATTTTTTTTTTGTTGTACATTTTACACCACATAGTAGACTGTTTTATAGACATGATGAGGCACCTAACACTTGAGAGATTTAAGCAACTACTGACATGCGGCTTGACTACATCTAACTCAGTTACAACAAACAGAGAGTAAATCGTGGGATTTCAAACATCCTTATGACCGTTGAGTTTGAATTATTCTCAACAATGAAAAGAGGCCTTGTGCCTATCTGCGCAAAGGAAAGAGCCTTGCACCTATCCGTGCAAAGCACTTTGGAGAAAAGCTTGGAGAAGTCCGTTGCACGAGTCCGTGTAACCATGTTTGCAGAGAAGTCCGTTGCGCGAGCTCGCGCAACCACTTTTGCAAAAGAAATCCTTTGCGTGAGCCTGTGCAACCACTTTTGCAAAGGAATTTCCATGGGCCACTTTGTGTGGAGCTTGTCCAGATGCCAGGCTTTTGTTGTCCTAACAGATATAATTTGCAAAAAAAGTCTTTTACAATACTTTTGTAAAGAAATCTCATGCGCCACTTTGTGTGGAGCTTGTCCTAAGACAAGCCTTATATTGTCTTAATGGATACTCCATGCGCCACATTAAGAGGAGCTTGTCCTAAGACAAGCCTTATGTTGTCTTAACAGATACTCCATGCGTCACATTAAGAGGAGCTTGTCCTAAGGGAGGCCTTATGTTGTCTTAAAGGAAACTCCATGCGCCACCTTGTGAGGAGACTTCCCCTGATGCATGGTTTTTGTCCCGAAGGATGATCATCACTTCACATTTCAAGGGATCGCTCCACATTTCAAGGAAGAATGAATGGAAAGATGATTGAAATTGATCTCAACGATCAGATCAAGGAAGAATGAACAGAAGGATGATCGAAATTGATCTCAATGGTCAGATTAAGGAAGAATGAACAGAAGGATGATCGGAATTGATCTCAACGGTCAGATCAAGGAAGAATGAACAGAAGGATGATCGAAATTGATCTCAACGGTCAGATCAAGGAAGAATGAATGGAAGGATGATCAGAACTGATCTCAATGGTCAGATTAAGGAAGAATGAATGGAAGGATGATCAGAACTGATCTCAATGGTCAGATCAAGGAAGAATGAATGGAAGGATGATCAGAACTGATCTCAACGGTCAGATCAAGGAAGAATGAATGGAAAGATGATCGAAATTGATCTCAACGGTCAGATCAAGGGATTCAAGCCCACACAACCCATCTCCCCTAGATATGTGATCAAAATACGTCGAAATGCTACCGAAATTGCTATCAGACTGTCTTCTATTACATTCATTGCTTTGATTAATTGTACTTTATTTTTCCAGAATCAAGAGAATCCGATGATGTAAATGATCTCAGAATAAATGTGATCATTGTTCTCTCATTCTTTCTTTGTTATCATTGAATAAACCCCCAAAATCAAACGCATTTGTTTTCTTGTCAAAACAAAATGGCGACTCTACTGGGAATTTATTATTCAATGATAACTTAGAAAATATTCATTAAACTTTTATCACTTTTTGGCATCTGTATAGACGCCAAAATGGTGACTCTCAGTGGGAACATCCTCCCCTTCATCTCTAAGATAGAATGTTTTATCACTTAGATGCTAATTGCGATTTTATATTTTATCTCCAGGTAAGTAGAAAGTGTCAGAGAAAGCAAAGTCTACTGTAATCAAGAGTAGGGAATTTCATGTAATGGATGGAATGATCTATGTTTGGCCAATAACTCAACAAGATGAGGGAGGATGGAGGATAGTAACATCCAAAAGATGAAAAGTTCGATCTACTTCCACAAGAAGCATCATCTCGCCAAGTACTGGGTCGTTTATGTGAAGTGTCGTAAGACATTGTTCTGCTTCGGTTATACAATCATCTCATTCGAGACAAACAAAAAGGCCCTTCACTCCAAAAGGTCTTCCAATACCGTTAACTATAATCGTAAAGACATCTTCCATAGAATTATTACGAGTTCAAAAAAATAAAGGGAAGGCGACCGTGACCAGCGAATGTTCGCTCACAGCACCTCCTGCAAAATATTTCAAGCAAACTCATGCATTAAGAATGCCATGATTTGAGTCAGTTAGTTCTTCAAAGTGACAGTACACTGGTTTCATATCAACTAATAGTTCATCTTCTTCAACAGTGTCAGCAGCGCGGCACTCGCTTCCTCCTTTAATATCAAAATAATCAAAGTATAAAGAAACAGAAAGCTCGTCGACAGATATTAATCAGCCTAATCAGTTTCTGGTAGATGAGCATATGGCTGAAGAAGTCCCTAATATTCCGACAGTAACTGCTGTGAACAACATTGAACCACAAGTAGAAAGGCCACAACTGCAAGGGGTTAGATTTCAAGAGTCGATGCCTAATATTACTCAGAATATATCACAGGAAGAAATTCGGCAGATGGTTATCGAATCTATTCATCTAGAGAATGAACGAAGTCAGAATAAAAGGTTTTGATATCAGAGACCGTATGACCTTGAAATAGAAGATATGCCATTTCCTGCCGATTTCAAACACCCAGACTTTCAGAAATTTAATAGGAACGGATCACCAGAAGAGCATATGATGCATTTCATCGCAAAGATGGGAAGTTTCTCTAAAATTCCTCAATTTTGTCTGCAATTATTCGGATCTTCTCTGACAGGAAGAGGTTTCAGATGGTATTCAGGTTTAATCCCAAGATCTATTTATACCTGGGAACAGATGCAGGATGCTTTTATGTCAAACTTTTTCTCTTCGGACCGAAAAGTTAGTTTGACCGAACTGACCTCTATTCGTCAAGAAGAAAATGAATCAGTCAAAGAATTCATCAATCGATGGAAGGACTTGGCAGCATCATGTCAACCTCCTCTACGGGAGTCAGAACAAGTAGAACTATGTTTAGAAGGCATGAGACCAGAACTGGCATGCCACCTGATTAGTAAAGATTGGAAAACCTTTCGTGATCTTGCTACGAAGGCTTATGCTCTTGAAAGATGATTGGAAGAGTGTCCGCTTTTCAGTCAATATTAGCCCACATCACTCGGAAAGAAGAAACTAAAGGAGATTATTAGGATGTTGGCAGAGATAGAAATGAAGAAAATAGAATTGGTCGTGATGTTATAATGACATATAAAAGGTCTAGGCGAAATAAAGACTATATGAAGTATTCGTTTGCAAGTAAAGACATACTTCCTATGCTGAAACAATTGTTGACTATAAAGAGTATCAAATTACTTCGGCTGAAACACCTCGAAGAGATTGAGAATACAAGAGGAATGGATTATTGTCATTATCACTGTACATTTGGGCATCATACAAGAAATTGTAATGCCCTCAGGAAAAGCTGCAAAAGATGATCGATAGAGGAGAAATTGTGATGGAAGAATATGACAAAAAGAAAAGAATGGCGATTCCAAAATATTGATGATCTCTTGATGGTTCGTCATGCTTATGTGCAAGAAAAAATAAGAGTACACACGCTTGATTAGTTCAACGACTGGGGGCAATACTAATTTCGGATGATCGATATGAGGTGATGTGGCATCAACATACTTGTTAATAATGGCGATATCATGATTTTGTTTACGAAGATAATCAGAATAATACTTCCTAATCAAAAGGGGGCATGACAAGTAGGAAGATGAAACAACTACAAAAGACAAAGTCATGTATTCCTTTTCATGTGAATGAATAAAAAGGGCACAAATTTTTAAGCAAAGCTTCTCAAGCATATCAGGCATATTAAGATTGAGCACAGCGCCGATGATTATATCGCCAAGCACCGATGATTATATCGCCAAGCGTCGATAATTATATCGCCGCACGCCGATGATTTTCCATCACCAAAATTAGCAACTATCACTGTTATCATCAATCACCCGTATAAGGTTATCTTATTGAAAATGCTATCATCGCCAAGTTGATACACTATTTCAAACATAATATGAATGTTTTCAGAACATTATCAGTAGAGGGGAAATATCAATTATCGATTTACCATTTTTGGCAGTGGAATAAAATATATGGCCAACCACATATAAAGTTGATGACAGCGATGGTAGCTCATCATTTAAGGTAGCCTAGCCAAGCCTATACGGCCAACTATGCATAAGAGCCATTATTATCGCCATTCGGGCAGCAGTGACAAGCTAGTGGCCCTAAAAAGCCCATGAAGGCCATCGTATGCATACCTATGCGGGCTGCAGATGAAGCTAGTGACTTATAGCCCTAAAAGGCCAAGAAGTCATCAACGACTAGTCATGCGTAACACCTATGCCACCTGTATAGCTTTCCGACAGCGTCGCGGGGAACAGAGAAAAATACCCTCCCGTGAATGGGTCCGACCTTGCAAGCAAAGATAAAATTTATGTATGCTCTCTTGAGCCTTTGCTCTTTGAGCCCTGCTCTCTTGAGCTATTGCTCCTTGAACCCTGCTCTCTTGAGCCTTGCTCTCTTGAGCCATTGCTCCTTGAGCCCTGCTCTCTTGAGCCTTTGCTCCTTGAGCCCTGCTCTCTTGAGCCTTTGCTCCTTGAGCCCTACTCTCTAGAGCCATTGCTCCTTGAGCCCTGCTCTCTTGAGTCATTGCTCTTTGAGCCCAGCCCAAAATTGGCAGTAATGTACAATTACTCTTTGAGCCCAAGTCTCATCCAGTTAAGTTGTGTCCAGTCTCGTCGAGTCGAGTCAAGTCAAGTCCAGTCAAATCAGGACAAGTTCAGTCTTGTACAGTCAAAAGTACATTAGCTCCGCTGCTCAAAAAGCATAAACTATGTGTATCATCAAAATGCTACAGATATATATTTCACTTTAGATATGCTCAAATATGCAATTGCCTGATGAAAATTTTAAATGTTGAATAAACAACATGCAAAAAATGTGTTTCTCTTGAATCAGGTTCAAATTGCAGCATCAACAAATGCCTTCAAGATATTGGCAATTATCTACTCAAAAGTTCAAATCTTCAAGATTATCCATCCTTCAAGGGTATCAGCAGGCTTCACTTTGGAAATATTATCTTCTGAAGAAATATTTATGCAGAGTTGACCTGGAAAGGGGGAGGATCTATGTCTTCAAAGTAATCTATGGCTTGGTCTTTTTGATAATCTCTTATACACAGTGGAGAAATTCATATGTCGATGTCGTAACTTCTCGCTATCTTAGTAATGATATCACAAGATTCTAAGTACCAGATCTAATGGAGACAAAGAACAAATGGAATCATCATCAATAACTTTTATGTCCTTTAGAAAGCTAATAACTGAAAATTGAGAGAAGTCTTATCTATTTTTCAGAATCAGCAAAGATCCATGGAAAAGTCTATGAAGAAATGCTAAGGAGCACAAACTAGAGAAGACTCAGTAAAAAAAACTCAACGATTGAACCTTTGGAGTTGCAAATGATATTTCCAAGAGCGTGATTTAATGAGCAAAGAATACAATGTGAAGCATGATGATAAGCGCAAAGATGAAATAATTAAATCATTATCATATTGCGAATATCACAATCAGCCTAAAAAAAAGGAGAAGTTTTTAATATATTTCAAAAATTATCAATGCTTCATAAAGCTAAATTGAAAAATTATAATGTATTGAGATACTAATTTTGATTAATTTAGCAGGAAAGACTATCATTCAAAAGCTTGGGTTATACAGATTATGAATAAAGGAAACAATAAAAAATTTTGTTGCGGCTGGAGAAACATTACATTCAAAAGCTTAGGTTATGCAGATCATGAATAAAGGAAACAATCGAAAAAGTTGTTGCGGTAGGAGCAACATTAAAGAACAACTCTCTAGACATAGAATTAAAGGAAAGAGTCATTGGAGTTGATCAAAGAGACCGTTGTAGCAGCAACGGTGTTGAATTTGATCAAATTGCTCAAAGACGAAGTCGTCACAGCTGTTGCAGTGACGTGTTTCGATGAAAAGAGAATTTTATCCTCTCTAGTGAAACATCCGCTCGACACTACTAGTTAGGGGCATTCAAGTCTTCTATTTGAGCACGATCATCCAAATCTTCCATTCGAGCATAATCATTCAAATCTTTCATTTGAGCGCGATCATCCAAGTCTTCCGTTTAAGTGTAATCATTCAAATCTTTCATTCGCACGCGATCGTTCAAGTCTTCCATTTGAGCGCGATCATTTAAGTCTTTCATTCGAGCGCGATCATTCAAATCTTCCATTCGAACGCGATTGTTCAAGTCTTCCATTTGAGTGCGATCATTCAAGTCTTTCAGTTGAGCGCGATCATTCAAGTCTTCCGTTTGGGCGTGATCATTTGAAGTCTTCCGTGCAAATACGATCATCCTGTCTTCCGTTTGATTACGATCATTCAACTCTTCTATGCAAGCATGATCATCCAGTCATCCTTCAGTTACAGTTCATTCAGTTCTTTGGTCGGAAGAAGATCGATCCTCCATTTGATTTCATGAATCAATCAAAGAAGGATTGAGGGGACATCTGTTGAGGGACAAAAATATTTTATAGCAGTGGTTAGAGAATTCCATGGTTCAGATCTTTGCCAGGGTTGTGCGCCCCCTATTTTGGTAAAAATCAGTATCTAGGGGTATTTTGGTAAAAATCAGTATCCAGGGATATTTTCAGTATTTTGGCAAAAATCAGTATCCAGGGATATTTTGGTAAAAATCGGTATTTGGAGGTATTTTGGGTATTTTGGTAAAAATCGGTATTTGGGGGTATTTTGGGTATTTTGGTAAAAAACGGTATCCACGGTATTTTAGGTATTTTGGTAAAAATCGGTATTCGGGGGTATTTTAGGTATTTTAGTAAAATTTGGTATCTAGGGGTATTTTGGGTATTTTGGTAAAAAATTAGTATCCGGGGGTGTTTTGGTAAAAAGAGAGAATGGATGGATATTGCTTATATAAAGGAAGAAGTTGTTGTACACCACCATTTAAAGGAAAGTTTGGTGGACACCGTTGTTTAAGAGAGGAAGATGGATATTATGTGAAGGAAAAAGTGGTGGTGATTACCATTATGTAAGAGAGTGAGGCTTATAAATACCCATCCCCATGCCTCATTTGGGGGGTTATTGGTTGGAAGACAAGAAGGGAGGAGGACAAGAAAGAAGAAAGCCAAGAGAGAGCATTTTGGAGCATTGTCCACGCAAGGTAAAGAGTCTTCATGCGAACCTGCGCAATGAAATGAGGCCTTGCACCTATCTGCGCAAAGCACTTTGGAGAAAAGCTTGGAAAAGTCCGTTGGGCGAGCCCGCGCAACCATGTTTGTAGAGAAGTCCGTTGCACAAGCCCGCACAGCCATGTTTGTAGAGAAGTTCGTTGCGCAAGCCCACACAACCACTTTTGCAAAAGAAATCCTTTGTGCGGGCCCGTGCAGCCACTTTTGCAAAGGAATTTCCATGCGCCACTTTGTGTGGAGCTTGTCCAGACGCCAAGCTTATTTTGTCCTAACGGATATAGTTTGCAGAAAAAGTCTTTTGCAATCCCTTTGCCAAAGAGATCCCATGCGCCACTTTGTATGGAGCTTGTCCTAAGACAAGCCTTATGTTGTCTTAACGGATACTCCATGTGCCACATCAAGAGGAGCTTGTCTTAAGACAAGCCTTATGTTGTCTTAACGGATACTCCATGCATCACATCAAGAGGAGCTTGTCCTAAGGGAGGCCTTATGTTGTCTTAAAGGAAACTCCATGCGCCACCTTGTGAGGAGACTTCCCCTGATGCATTTATCCCTAAGGATGATCATCACTCCACATTTCAAGGGATCGCTCCACATTTCAAGGAAGAATGAATGGAAATATGATCGAAATTGATGTCAATGGTCAGATCAAGGAAGAATGAACAGAAGGATGATCGGAATTGATCTCAACGGTCAGATCAAGGAAGAATGAACAGAAGGATGATCAGAATTGATCTCAACGATCAGATCAAGGAAGAATGAACAGAAGGATTATCGAAATTGATCTCAACGGTTAGATCAAGGAAGAATGAATGGAAGGATGATCAAAATTGATCTCAACAGTCAGATAAAGGAAGAATGAATGGAAGGATGATCAGAACTGATCTTAACAGTCGGATCAAGGAAGAATGAATGGAAAGATAATCGAAATTGATCTCAATGGTCAGATCAAGGGTTTCAAGCCCTCACAACCCATCTCCCCTAAAGATGTGATCAAAATGCATCGAAATGCTGCCGAAATTGCTATCAGACTGTCTTCCATTGCATTCGTTGCTTTGATTGATTGTACTTTATTTTTTGAGAATCAAGAGAATCCAAGGATGTAAATGAACTCAGAATAAATGTGATTATTGTTCTCTCATTCTTTCTTTGTTATCATTGAATAAATCCTCCAAATCAAACGTATTTGTTTTCTTGTCGAAACAAAGTCATCAACAATTACCAGAATGTACTTCTTGCCACCTCGACTCTTCGTTCTAGTTGGTCCAATAAGATCCATATGGAGAAGTTCGAGCGGTTTAGATGTGGCTTTGGAGTCCACCTTTTGTGAGAACTCCTAGTTTGCTTGCCCATCTGGCATTCACCACATATTTTATCTATTTTTTTTAGTATTTTGGGTAAGCCTCTTACTAACTCTCTTTTGCTTAATCTGTACAAGTTGCAGTAGTGTACATGTCCAAGGCGTTTATGCTATAACTCGGTCTCATCGGTATGGACCATGTAACAGGATAAATTAGATGAGCTTGAATCACTTACTATGTAGCAGTTTCAGAAGTTCTACGACCAGTTAATATTACAGAACCACTTTTATTTAAAATTTCGCACCCTAGGTTAGTAAATTTTACGCTATAATTATTATCGCATATTTTAGAGATGCTTAATAAGTTGTGTTTTAACCCTTCTACATATAAAACATTCTCGAATAAAGGGAGGTTAAAG
Organism: Magnolia sinica; assembly: GCF_029962835.1. Lineage (NCBI taxonomy): Eukaryota > Viridiplantae > Streptophyta > Magnoliopsida > Magnoliales > Magnoliaceae > Magnolia > Magnolia sinica. Next base: position 48,038,274 of record NC_080573.1, on the reverse strand, counting down.
AGTTGAATAGTACCTTGGCCAACAATCCTGCAGTTGCTACCATCACCAAATGTGACTAAACTATCAGTCATGTCTTTAAGATTGGTGAACAGACCCTTGTTGCCTGTCATATGTCTAGAGCAACCACTGTCTAGGTACCACTTTGAATGGCTCGAATCTTTGAAAGCAGTGTGGGCAACCAAGTAAGTAACCTTCGGAACCAATTTCATTACAGTTTTGGGTTTAGGAGTATAGTTGGTCTTCTTCTGTTTGTAGTTGATGTAAGACCGACCCACTGAGTTAGATTTTAAGAGCTCCTTTAGTAAATCAACAATTTTCTCAGCTAAAGGATTACAATTCTGATTTTTATAGTTGATATGGTTGCTCTTAGATTTTAAGGATTGAAAAGTTTTATCATTTTTAGGATAATTTTGATTTAGACTTTTCCCTTTTGAGTTTGAAGACTCTCCTTTCACAAATTTAGGAGGTGTATTCTTATGTTTAGGAGGAATACTTTTGTCGTAGCCCAAACCAGATCGGTTGCCATATTTTATGGATCCGGATAAGAGTTTTTCTAACTTAGGATCACCTTGGGCATACTTCCATGTGTCTTTTAAACTCAAAAGTGAAGAGACTTCAAGTTTTAGTTTTTCATTTTCAGATTTTAGATTTTCAATCAGGGAGGTTTTGAAATCTAAATCGCATTTAATTTTTTCAAAATAATCTAAAATGTGGGATTTTTCTAAAACAAGAGTATCAAAATTTTCTTTAAGTTTCAAAAACTTTTCTTTGTAAAGTTTTAGTTTTACGGCAATTTTACAACTTTCCTTGTATAGGGCATTGTAAGCATCTTGAAGATCTTCTTCATTTTCATGATCACTATTCAGATTTTCTTCACTAGTTGAATCATCACTATCTGAAAAAGTGAACTTGGCTAGAGTCATAAGGGCTTTGACTTCATTACCTGACTCGGTTTCAGAATCTTCTGACTCAGAAGAGACTTGAGAGCAGAAAGATTCATCCCAGGTAGCCAACATACCTTTCTTTTTAGGTTTGTTCTTTTTAGGACACTTGTTTACTAAATGCCCATATTCATAGTAGTTGAAACATTGACTGTCTTTAAAAGATTTCCAGGTTTTAGATTTATATCTTTTCTTTTCATTAGGGTTTTGAAAATCAACCCACTTTTTACTTTTGAAAATCTTATAAATCTTTTTAGCTAAAAGGGCCATATCATCTTTAAAATTTTCTAAATCAGAATTACTATTTTCTTGAGAAATATTTTTAAAAGATTTAAGAGCGATAGATTTGCCTTTAGGAGCTTTAAAAGTTAACTCATAAGTCTGTAATGAGCCAACTAATTCTTCTACCCTTATATTATCTGTATCACGAAGTTCTTGGATTGCAGTCACTTTGAATTGAACTGTTCAGGTAGTGAGCGTAGTATCTTTGCACAGACTTTACTTTTTGGGATTTTATCACCAAGACCCCATATAGAGTTGACAATATCATTCAATCTAGTATAAAAGTGCATGAAAGTTTCACTTTCCTCCATACGTATTTCCTCATATTTGGTTGTGAGGATTTGGACTTTAGATTTCTTGACAATTGTTGTTCCCTTATGTGTCATTTCTAAAATATCCCAGGCTTGCTTTGTAGTATCATAGGATATATACTGCTTTTGTATTGGGACTACTCTCACTTTTTTGAAGAGTAGTCCAAGAGAAATAAGGTGTGACTTTCATAGTTTTGGATTCATCGATACTAGTTACTTCAGTGGTAGGAGGGGTCCAATCAGTCATTGTGGTTTGCCACACGCTCTCATTCATGGATTTTAAGAAAATCTTCATTCTGGCTTTCTAATAGGCATAGTTGGAGCCATCAAATGGTGGAGGCCTAGTGACTGAAAGGCTATCAAATTTTAACATCTTACAAAGCTCAGATCTATTAGCTCAAAAAATTAATCCAAAAGAAATAACAATTAAAACAAGCTATTAGGCTCTGATACCACTTGAAAAGGTCGAGCTATTAAGTCCTTGGGGGGGGGGGGGGGGGGGGTGAATAGGACTATGCTAAATTAAAAACTAATAGCAAAATTTAAACAAATTAAATAAAGATAGCATATGAACAATCTCATAAAGCTGAAATTAAATACAACCTTAAATGTATAAGTATTGAGAGATTGATGCAGATGTTGTTCTAAAGACAACCTTACACCAAAAACCAAAGGCTTATGGTAGGACAACCTGATTCCTAGAAAGGTTTGTATATCAAAAACTCAAATTGATACAAAGGAATAAAGAAATAAATAGCTGTAATGTCTCGAAAAAAATTGTACAAAGACCCGAGTACCACCTCAGGCATAAATCAATAATGACCAAATTCTTTGGGAATTAGGCAGAAAATTAATTACGTACTAAACTGAATTAATCGGTGAATTAGCTTGAATCACTTTCTATATGAACTGCAAGACCCAAAACCAGTAGAATCGCTAACTCTACATTTCCTAAAAAACCTAGGATCAATCTCAAAACCTAATTGCTCTCGGGAGCATCTTGAAACTCCGTATCGGACATAAACTGGGTGTTGAAAGCCTGATTAATGCGAAACTATACAGTTATAACTACCTTACTGGGCTTGACAACTATCTTAGAAATAAAGTCTAAACAGTATCAAGGAACACACAACTTGAGCCCGGAGCGAAGTGTGTGAGAAACACGAATATCTTTAAGAAATAGACTCAAACTTAAGTGAATTGGGTCATTCGCTTGCAGGCCAAATATAAGGTTTCAAACCGTCAGATTCTAACCCAACTACACCCGTGGATCAGGAAAATTTTCCTACACATGTCAGTGCACTTGTGGCCCTGATCGAATGATGATGGCCGTTGAACTAAAGTTGGTCCTCCACGGTTGATCTACAAACCTGATCAGACTAAAACTTTAACCTGGCATAGATCCATTACCAGGAAACTTTCTCCAGACCGTATGTAGGAAATGGACCTCCAGATGAGCTCCGTTGGCACGAAACAGACAACTTTTGGCTATAACCTAAGTATACCATGGCCCTGGGGCCATTGACATCAGTTCTGGGCCTATATAAGGGCCTTAACCCACCCTTCTCTCATTCCATACGAATTTCCTAACCCTAGGAGAGAGAAGAGAAGGAAAGAGTGAGGAGAAGAGAGAGAAGAGAGTGAGAGATAGTTGTTGGAATTCGTTCCCGCTACTCCACGTGCTGAATCACCTCTTCCGTGTCGCTATACCGGCAATTTCGACTCCACTTTTGGGTAAGGAATCGTAACCTTAATCTGCTTTGGGTATCCAGATAGGTAGATCGATGAAATAACTAACTTATTTCATGATTTAGGTAGCCGTTGTGCCATAGACAAAGGCGTAGTGTTCGAACTGAGTTCGATACGAGTTTACCGATGGAAGGTACAGACTATAAACGTTTAGGTTATGGTTTTCAAGGCTTTCAATGTCAGTTAATGATTATAACTGACTTGATTGCTATCACATGTACTTAGGTGCAATGTTTTCCGTGCTTTACACATATATATGAATTATGTTGCATATAATGCATTCCATATGTTTGTTGAAATGTTTGAATGAATATGAAATTATAATGTGCTTGCCATGATTATTCATTGAGAATACGTGATTGTTGTATGTGTGACAGCTCCCTTGTGAAAGGATATGCTATAATATACATTATAACTAATTTATTATATGTACATTGATATGGGTAGTCTAAGTGTTTGGTAAAATTCCTGAATGAGAAAATGCTTGTTAAAATTTATTTAATGAGGGTGTTGAGATAGGATTCTCAATTACCTTATCTATCGTTACAGTTTCCTTCATGTAACATATATCGCTGCTACGTGCCTTATGGGTGAAATGCCTATGTATGTTAACATGTGCACTATGTGTTTGTTAAAATGCTCAAATGAGATTTATATTTAAATTGGTTCTCACATGCTATTTTTGGCTAGCACATATGAATGCTTATTCTGTTTGAGTATGATTGGGACTGATACGTAGTCCAGGCAATTGGTAACGGTTTATGACAAGTGGCTGAACTAGTTTCACCACAACAGATACGTCCGATGAATCCGAGTTATATAGTGATTATAAACAGTAGTTAGGCCACGAGGAGTGTGTAAGCGCTCCATGTCGATTAACTCAACGTACGCTCATACCAGTCGAGCTTGTCAAGTAACCCGATTGGCTAATGTATGTTCACCATGTATGGACACTACTGCTTGAATCCAAGGTACCACTTACCATTAAAAAGCCTATTTAACCTTGGTACCACGATCCGCTAAGACTCATGAACTGGGCATGGTGGTATGGGACACCGTATTCGAGCTGTCGGCCTACGCTGGGGTGACGAGCTTCCCCATAGTGTCCAGTGAGTAAACCAAACTCATGAGCTAAATACGGTGGTATGGGACACTGTATTCGAGCTGTCGGGCAGGGCTAAGGTGACGAGCATTTCCCGTAATGACCTCGAGTATAAACTAGGCCTACGTTGAGGTGAAGAGCCTCCCGTAGCGACCTAAACTTGCTTGTCCACTGTTTTTAAATCAAGGGTGACGTTGCCCTATAACTTGTCTATCGTATGTGATTAACTAGAACTGACGACCCTATATAGATCATAGTTTGGGTAAATGATATAAAGGGAGGTACCTTAGCTTCCCGAATCTAATGTATGAATAGGTCTAATTAAGAACTTGGCTAACATGACCATGCACCGCATTGCATGTCCCTTTGGCGTGGGAGTTGAGCACAGTGGGAGTTTAGCATGTGCGACTGTGGATGATGTCGCAGAGGCAGTGCAGGCGAGGGCATGCATCATTAATACATATCATCTTTGCATTAACTAGAGTACGTAGGAATGCTTGTTGTATTGCTTTATCATTACTGCTTGACTGAATTGATAATATGTTAACCTTGGCCTTATAACTCTACTGAGTTGATCACTCACTCCCACTCTGGGACGGTGTTTTAAAACACCAACCAGACTCTGTTGTAGTTTCAGATGATGGCGAGACTTACGAGTTGGAGCCGGCCTTCTACGATGACGAGGAGGAGTTCTCTTACATGCAACTCTCTAGCGAGTCTATGTAGACCTAGAGTTGCGTCGCAGGGATTGCATGGATACGGACTAGTTGAACATTACATCTTATCATTTTGTAAATTTTGGAATTATACATGTAATTATTTAACTTGGTGACACGTTTATATTCTGGGGACTTACAACCACTTATATGCCTTATATATCTATCACAATCTTTCGCTTGCTAAATTTAATCATCTCTGGAGTATGATATGCTGATTTAGTATAATCCCACGCATGTTTAATGCACAAATATGGACAACATTTAATCATCATTATCTATGTTGCATAAGTGATGCGTTGAAACTCGAGAGTTGAGAGTCTGCTCGACCCTCGATGTTCGGGGTATTGCAATAGCAAGGAAAGAAATCTAAGCTATTACAATATTCCCACACTTGTATAAAAGAAATTATAACATTCTCCACAAATGTAAAAAGGAAAATTACAAACATCTAAAAAAAGAAATAAACAATCAATCTATAAGACCAAAAATTATAATGGTTCGCTTGTGTGTACACCAACTGTTTAGAAAAACAGCCACACAACTACCCCACTCATAATATCCTCACACAGTGGATATTAGCATTCACTATGAAAATAGGTTTTTCAAGGTTCACCTAAAATCCTCACAATTGTGTCTTTTAAGTGGGCTTACACATTTCAAAAACCCCACACTTTGAGTTTTCTGGATCACCTCGGACAAACCAAAACAGAGAGATTTTTCTGACACAATCTCAATGAAACCAAAAGAAAGAAATTTACAATAATGTAAAATACCTGGATATTCTCCTCTAGATGCAGCCCGGAAGAACCAAATCGGAGTAGAAGTTCAACATAAAAGTTCAATGTCCACACTCACTTATGAAATGGTTCTAAGGTCTAGATAGATTTTAGATTTAAAGCACCTTGGGCTAGCTTGATTTGATTTTGATTTTGGGAATACTTCACTCCTTTCAAATATAATTGGAATGCAGAATACAAAATCAAATACAAAGAAAGAAAATTAAAGAGAATATAAATGAGTACTAAATAACTTAAGAATATTACTAACTTATCTATTAGAGTAGCGTATTGATTTAGCTTGAATTGAATATGAAACTTTAAAATTTGTGCTCTATTTGTAAGTAAAGAAATCGCACTCTTGACTGGTCCTAAGGTCGGCACGACTGGTCATAGGACCAACAGATTTTTGATATTTTGAGTGCGATAGGATAAATCCGTTCCACGATTGGTCGTATGCCCTGCTCGACCGGTCGAGTGGCCTCCACGACTGGTCATGTGGAAGCATTTTTAGTTGTCGGACTTTAAGTCAAGCCTGCAGGACTGGTCGAGCACTGTTCACATGACCTGTCGAGCAGTCTCCAAGACTGGTCGAGGCTTTAATAAAAATTTCTGAAAATCAGTAACAAACTTAGGACTGGTCGAGGAATTTTTGGCCTGGTTGAGCCAGTGCTAGGACTAGTAAAACAAAGTCCAAGACTAGTCGAGAAATAGTCTATGCACTTATAAAATGATCCAATTTAAATTATGTATTCAAAATGACCTACCCTATGGTCAATCTAGGGTCATTCATACCTTATACATAATGTATGAACATTGAAACTTCTTTTCCTTCGGTTGATAGATGATCTTTGAAGTTCACGAAGCTTAAGATCTTGACATTGAAGCTTGAGTTTGAGGTTCAAAGTCTAAGAACATTGGTTTGACTTGAAGCTTGAAAATGTGAACTATGAATCTTGAAACATTGAAATCACTCTTGATGTTGTACTTGAACATGAACAAGTAATATTGCATTTGAAGATCTTGAAGTAAAGACCATTGTCCTTGTACATGAGATCAATTGTCTTGAATATATCGATGCGCTACACAGGACATAGATTCCAAGAGGTTTTAGCACTACAAATTTAACAATCATAGGAGCTAGAAACCATATCACTTACAGACCGGTCGAGTGAGCCGTTCGACCGGTCAAGGATCTTGCTCGACAAGTCGAGGTTACGCAGATTTGAGTCTGGATCTTGTGTGAACTGCGGAAATCTGAGGCCCTTTCGCAAGAGGTGTGAAAGGGAGTTTCTTAAACTATAAATAGGGGTGCCTAGGGCCTTTCTAGGTAATGCAGGAGGGTTTCCTAAAGTTTGTAAGGATTTTCTAAAGGGTTTAGGGCTATCAAAGGTGTGTGAGAGAGAGAGAGAAAAAAGAGAGAGAGAGAGGAAGCTTGTGGAAGGGAGGTTATGCTCGCAGAGGTAATCTACTATGCACTCGACATCTCATTGCTTCTATGTCCTCGTGATTGGTGAGATCTCTCTGTTTTCTTTGTTTTTCTTATTGTTTATCCACTCCTACGTGAGTGAAGAAGGTTATAATGTTTTACTTCATAGTGGATTATTGATTTGGACGAGGTCCCGTGGTTTTTACCTCTTTGAGGGTTTTTTTACATAAAAATCTCTTGTGTGGTGTGGTTTATACTTTGATTTATTTCATTGAATTATTATCCCATAATTCTGGTTTGTTTTGGGAGGCTAGATCCTAAGGTTTTGTGCAAGGCCCCCAACAAAGTGGTATCAGAGCTAAGTTCATTGAACGAAGTTGGATCGGTTCTGAATTATGGAAGGTGGCTCATTTAGGATGATCAGCCTCAATGGTTCTAACTGGACCATATGAAAGGCTAAGATGGAGGACTTGCTTTATTGCAAGGACTTATATTCTCCAATTTTAGGCATATCAGCAAAATCCAAGGATATGTCTGATGATGATTAGAAGAAGATGGACTGGAAGGCGGTGGGGTTTATCAGATAATGGCTGGATAATTTTATATTCCACCATGTGTCTAAGGAGACCTCAACTGCTAGCCTTTGGCTGAAATTACAAGGGCTGTATGAGAGGAAGACAGCCGATAATAAGATTTCTTGATACGACAACTTGTGAATCTCAAGTTTAAAGATGGCGGTTCTGCGGCCGAGCACATGAATGAGGTCAGCAATATAGTAAAATAGTTCTTCGTTATGAAGATGATCCTGGATGATGAATTGTAAGCTTTGCTATTGCTTAGTTCATTGCTTAACAGTTGGGAGACATTGGTGGTGTCTCTAAGTAACTTCGCGCTAGACAGAAAGATATCAATGAAACATGTAACCAGTTGTCTCTTCAATGAGGAGACAAGGAGAAAGTCTCAAGGGTCTACTCAGCAAGAACCCCTTATAACACAGGAACGGGGGAGAGGAAAGAACAGGAAGGGCGGGAAGGCTCGAGATAAATCAAGAGGACCAGAAAGGATGTTGAATGCTGAAATTGTAGCAAGAAGGGCCACTACAACCATGAATGTCATGGTAAGAAGAACGACAACAAAGGAAAAGAAAAGGAGAAGGAAGACGAATTAGATTCCACTGCAGTCGCTTCAGATGGCGATGTTGTAGTTATTCTTTTAGTAGATCATGATGTTTGTCTCACGGCTATGAGTCAGGACATCGACTGGGTGATAGAGTCGGGAGCTTCTTTTCATGCAACTCTACGTAGGGACTTCTTCACAAGCTATAAGTTAGGTGACTATAGGACCATGAAGATGGAAAATTCTGGTGTATCGAAGATCGTAGGGGTCGGTGATATTTGTGTGAAGACTGATGTGGGTTGTACATTAGTTCTCAGGGATGTGAGGTACATTTCAAACCTTTGCCTTAACTTGATGTCGATGGGAAGGTTAGATGATGATGGCTATGAAAGCCAGTTTGCTGGCGGGTGCTGAAAGCTCATCAAGGGTTCATTGATTGCAACTAGAGGAAAGAAGTGTTGCACCCTTTACAAGGCAAGTGTCAGTGTGTGCAAGGGTGGGTTGAACGCAGCAGAAGATTCAGCTATTGACATGTGGCACTAGCGTCTAGGCCACATGAGTGAAAAAGGGCTTCAGGTACTAGCGAGGAAGCGGCTCCTTCCATACATGACAGGTATACCTCTCAAAACCTGTATTGATTGTTTATCAGGAAAACAACATAGAGTTTTATTTATTAAAACTGCTTCTCATGTTAATAAAGTGTATGCATTAGATTTGGTTTATTCTGATGTTTGTGGTCCTATGAGGACAAAAACCTTGGGTGGGGCATTATATTTTGTCACTTTTATAGATGATGCATTTAGGAGGATTTGGGTTTATGCTTTGAAATCCAAGGACAAGGTCTTTGGTGTGTTTAAACTATTTCATGTTATGGTCAAGAGAGACAGGTAGATCATTGAAGTACATCCACACTGACAATGGTGGTGAATACATTAGCGACTTTCATGAGTATTGTATGTCTCTAGGTATACGACATGAACAGATGGTTCCCAAGACCCCCCAGCATAATGGTGTGGCTGAGCGAATGAATCGCACCATTGTAGAGAGAATCAGATGCATGTTATCCCATGTGAAGTTACCAAAGATGTTTTGGGGAAAAGCAATGCACACAGCAGTGTATTTGATAAACAGGTCTCCATCAGCCCCATTGAATGGAGAAATACTTGAGAAGGTGTGGACTGGACATGATCCATCGTACAATCATCTCAGGGTGTTTGGATGCAGGGCATCCGTTCACGTACGAAAGGACGAGAGGTCCAAGCTCGATATGAAGATCAGGCAGTGTGTGTTCTTGGGGTATGGTGATGAAAAATTTCGTTACAAATTATAGGATCCGACCAAGAGGAAGCACATCAGGAGCAGAGATGTGGTAATTTTTTTAAGATCAGTGTATTAAAGACATTGGTAAGCCAGAGAAGAACCACCCTAGTTCAGGTGAGCTAGAAGACATAGATCCGGTTATTCCTCCCATGGTGCCTGATGACAGGGGAGTATGGCAAGGTGTAGAGGACGAGGGAGTTCCTTCAGAAGATGGACCAGGGGAGCAACCCCCACTTGATCCACCTGTTGAGCCACAGGTGAGGAGGTCATTTATGGACAGGCAGCCGTCCAAGAGGTACTCACTGCATGAGTACATTATGCTGACTGATGGGGGAGTGCCAGAAGATTATTCTGAGGCCCTATCCGATGAGCATAAGGGGGAGTGGTTAAAAGCTGTGTAAGAGGAGATGAAATCCTTCCATAAGAGTCATACCTATGATATGGTGAAATTGCCTAAGGGTAAGAAAGCTTTGAGCAACAAGTGGGTGTTTAAAAAGAAGGTTGAGCAGAAGAATTCACAGATGATGTTCAAGGCCAAACTTGCGGTGAAAGGGTTTGGTCAGAGGAAAGGTATAGACTTCGAGGAGATATCTCACCAGTGGTGAAGATGACATCCATATGGGTGTTGCTTAGGTTGACGGTTAGCATGGATTTGGAGATAGAATAGTTAGATGTTAAAATTGCCTTGCTCTATGGTGACCTGGAAGAAGAGATCTACATGCACCAACCAGAGGGGTTCGAAGTTAAGAGCAAAGGGGTTCGAAGTCAAGGGTAAAGAGCATATGATATGTAAGCTGAGGAAGAGCTTGTATGGGCTGAAACAAGCTCCACGGCAATGGTACAAGAAGTTCGACTCGTTTATGTTGAAGCATGGGTATGACAGAACGGAGTCGGATCACTGTGTGTTCACGCACAAGTTCTCAGATGGTGATTTCTTAGTTCTGTTATTATATGTTGATGACATGCTCATCATGGGAAAAGACATCAAGAAGATCAATAGGATGGAACAGGAGTTAGGCAAGTCGTTTGCGATGAAAGACTTGGGCCTAGCTAAACAGATCCTAGGAATGGAGATAACCCATGACAGAAGCAACAGGAAGCTTTAGCTGTCACAAGAGCAGTATATTGAGAAAGTCCTAGAGCGGTTCAATATGAATGCAGTGAAGCTGATCAGTACTCCACTAGATGGTCACTTCAAATTGAGCGACAGACAGTGTCCCAAGATTAAGGAAGAGGTGAAAGAGATGCAGAAGATACCCTACACGTCAGCTGTAGGAAGTTTGATGTATGATATGGTGTGTATACGCCCAGACATAGCATATGCGGTTGGTGTTGTCAGTTGGTATCTTGTCAATCCTGGTAAAGAGTATTGGACAGCGGTGAAATGAATACTGCGGTATCTAAGAGGTTCATCTAGGTTGAGCCTATACTATGGTGATAGAAAACCTGTGTTAGAGGGCTACACAGATGCAGATATGGCAGGCGATACAGACTCCAGGAAGTTTACATCGAGGTTCATGTTTACGTTTACAGGGGGAGTGGTTTTTGGGCAGAGCAAGCTACAGAAGGTCATAGCATTGTCAATGACAGAGGCCGAGTACATTACAGTCACAGAGGCATGTGAAGAGATGTTTTAGATGAAGAGGTTCTTACAGGAACTTAGCCTGAAGCAGGAGCAGCACGTGGTCTATTGCGATAGTCAAAGTGTTATACATTTAAGCAAGAATCCAAGTCAGCACTCCAAGTCGAAGCACATAGAGATTCGATATCACTGGATTGGGGATACTTTGGAACAGAAAGTGTTACAGCTTGAGAAGGTCCACACAGACGATAATGGGTCAGACATGATGACTAAGGCTTTACTCAAGAGCAAGTTTGAAGTTTGTAGAAACTAGGCTGGCTTGAAGAAGGTAAATTCCTCCTGAGTCAGAAAGGGGGAGATTTGATGGGGTTTTTCCTCCTCAGTTCAAAGAAGAGATGGAGCAGCCGGTGAAAAATTGGAGTAATTCACCGTGCTACTTGACCGGTCGAGTGGGCTACTCGACCAGTCGATTGGGGCTCGACTCAAAGTCTAATGACCAATTGATGTATTTTCTTCGAGGTGCTTGACCAGTCGAGGGAGGTGCTCGATGGGTCGAGTGGGCCGCTCGACCGGTCAAGGACCCTGCTCGACTAGTTGAGGTTACACAGATTTGAGTCTGGATCTTATGCGGACTGTGAAAATCTGAGGCCCTTTCGCAAGAGGTGCAAAAGGGAGTTTCCTAAACTATAAATAGAGGTGCCTAGGGCCTTTCTAGGTAATGCAAGAGGATTTTCTAAAGTTTACAAGAGTTTGCTAAAGGGTTTAGGACTATCAAAGGTGAGAGAGAGAGAGAGAGAGAAAGTGAGATGAAGCTAGTGGAAGGGAGGTTATGCTCGTAGAGGTGATCTACTGTGCACTCGACATCTTAGTGCTTCTACGTCCTCGTGATTGGTGAGATCTCTCTGTTTTCTTTGTTTCTCTTATTGTTTATCCACTCTTATGTGAGTGAAGAAGGTTGTAATGTTCTACTTCATAATGGATTGTTGATCTGGATGAGGTCCCATGGTTTTTACCTTTTTGAGGGTTTTTCACGTAAAACTCTCTTGTGTGGTGTGGTTTATGCTTTGATTTATTTCATTGCTTTATTATCCCATAATTCTGGTTTATTTTGGGAGGCTAGATCCTAAGGTTTTGTGCAAGGCCCCCAACAAAAACATGATAGAGCTTATCTAATAAACATGATAGAGCTTATCTAATAAACATACACGTTGTCGGGAAAATGTTGCTATTTATTGATAGATAAATATCAAATTCATTAAGTTTTTTCCAATCCCCTTGAATGTCAACATCAAGCAAGTATGGCAGATCCAAGCCATTTCTCATAAGAGCCCCGGCATTGTTTGGCTTGTCCAAAATCAGCGTGGTCCAATAAAGAAGTGGGCTACATATATGTGGAATGTTTAAGTTGGCCAATTTTCCTTGCAATCTTTTTTTTTCCCCTCAACATGAAAAGACTTGCCTAATTTTTGGTGAAGTTCAAGACATAATAGAGCTTATCTAATGAACATATGTTGTCAGGGAAAAACAAGGGCATATGGTGAAGGTCAAGACATGATAGAGCTTATCTAATGAACATATGTTGTCAGGGAAAAACAAGGGCATATGGTGAAGGTCAAGACATGATAGAGCTTATCTAATGAACATATGTTGTTGGGGAGAACATTGCTATTTATTTATAGACAAATATCAAATTCATTGAGTTTTTCCAATCCCATTGTGTGCCAACATTGAACAAGTATGGTAGATCCAAGCCATTTCTTAGAAGAACCCTGATATCGTTTGGCCTATCCAAAATCAATGTGGTCCAATAAAGAAGTAGGTTGTACATAAAAGGAATGTCTAAGTTGGCCAATTTTCCTTGCAATCTTTTTTCTTTCCCCTCCATATGGAAAGACTAGCCTAAGTTTTAATGAAGGTCAAGACATGATAGAGCTTATCTAATGAACATATGTTGTCAAGGAAAAACAAGGGCATATGATGTAAGCAAAGAAAAAGAGTAAATGAATAATAAAAGATAAAAAACGAACATAGAGATTCATGTGGTTTAGCAACTTACCTACATTCATAGGAGATCAACACGAGCTTTCTTCTTTACTTATAGGAGAGGAATTCAAGATTACAAGGCTCACACTCCATACACAAGATCTCTCATGAAGGAATTTCTATTAAAATATTTTAAAACAAAGTAACTGAAAATATTTTTTTTAATTGATATGTGCATTGATATGTCTTGGTGCATTAATGCAATAATTTAAAATTGAAGACCATTTTTTTTTTTGAAATTGTAATAATGTACAGATATTTCTAAACTATTTCTCCATGTGCATTCATGTGGCTATTTAATTTGGATTGTTACCATTGTTAATTAGTAACGAATCTCTAATTGTTGGCCCATCAATTACCATCACTAACAATCAGAACCATTAGACTATTACTACTCTTCCTAAAAACAATCATTCCCTAGTGCGCTATATAAGAGTCATTCCCAGGTCCCTTTGTACACAGCACACAACATTACATTCCACATGATAACATCTCTACAAAAGAAAAGAAAAATATTTTTCTTTTGATAAGTTGGGCATACGTTTAGACCAAGTTGCTCAAGGAACCTATTCTACTATTTAAACACAACAAGGAGTGCGAACTATCTCAAAGATAATAATTGAATCTGTGCTCTCTGACTGAAAGATTTCATCTCTTCATTTGCAGTTGTATTCAAATAGATGTGAAGTTCCAACTTTTTTTTTAATTAAAATTTTGAGATTATTCCAACACATTTGAAATATGAACCCTAAAACCTCAAAAAATGCCTCGAATAGTTCCAAGTCAATTCAAATAGAAACATTTGATAGAAAACACTATAAAAGGTGATAGTAGAGAATATTTTTCACCTCACTACTCTACACATGGCTTACATAATCAATAAAAAAAGGTCATCCAATTTTCATGAACCAGAATTAGTTGTTGTATGTAAAAAAATGTTGTACCAAAAAAATGGTATAAAAATGACTACCTATACAAAAATTATATCCATAGTGCTCTATTGAACCAATTAAAAGATCTATTCCATGATTATGTAACCTTTGATGGGATCTAGTTTGCCCTAAAAAAGAAATATAAAACTAAAAAAGCGAGCGTGAGAAAATATGTTGTTAGAAGGTATTTTAAATACTAAATGGCAAATTATAAATCAATATTTCAACAAATAAACAAGTTCAATATAATAGCCCATGAGATTGTATCTAAGGGGATTAAAGTAGATGAACTCTTTCAAGTGGCATCAATTATTAAAAAATTATCTCCTTCATAGAAAAACTTTAAAACTCTCTCATTCACAAAACTAAAGAACTTCCAATAAAAATCCTTATTGTACGCCTTCGTATTGAGGAAAAGGAAATGCGGTAAAATAAAAAATGAGGAGTCTATGGAGGATACTTTTAAAGTCAATCTAATGAATGAAAAGTTCCAGTGAAAACTTAATAACTTAAAATCAAACTAGAATACTCTGTTAAAAAAGAAACTCAAGCCTAAGCCCAACAATAATAACAAAAACAAGAAATCTGGCAAGCAAGATAAATTTATTTAATGCTATGTTTATAGTATAACTAGTCATTTTGCAAGAGAGTGTTACAATCTTAAGAAAAAAAAAACCTGAAGTAAATCTGATTGGGGTGCCTTAACTAGTGGTTGTGGAAATAACACAATTTACTAAGAAACATGAAATAGATGGTGGATAGACATAAGTGTTAATGCATAGGTGTGCTTTGATCACCACTGGTTCAAAACCTATAAATAAGCTACAACCAGTAAGAAGGTCTTGATGGGCAATGTTCTCACAACAGACATTGTTGGACATGGAAAGGTGGAGCTGATGTTCACTTTAGGAAAGGCTATCACATTAGCCCATGTTTTTCACGTACTAGACATGCTCAAGAATTTGGTCTCAGGTTATCTTTTGAATGAGGCTGGTCTGAAATAGGTTTATGAATCATATCAAATTATTATTACTAAGAATGGATCATTTAGGAATGAACTATATAAATCATAAGCACAAAATGTTTAAGACAAGCGTTAAAATGAATAAATCTTATGTTGTTTACATGGTGTATATTGTATCTTTGTGGCATGATAGATTAGGCCATGTGAATGTTAGATCCATTAAAAACATAGCTACTTGTGGAATAATTCTAACTTTTGAAAATTATAAAATTGAGGAATGCAAATTTTATTCACAATCTCAGGTAACCAAAAACCCTTTCTTAGTGTAGAAAGAAATTTTGAATTAGCACATTTAATCCACTCTGACATATACGATCTTAAAGAATCTTTTATAGAGGTTGTAAGAAATCATTTATTACCTTTATTGACGATCATTCCAAATATGCATATGTATATCTGTTAAGATTTAAGGATGAAGCCCTTTCTAAATTTATAATTTTCAAAAGTGGAGTGAAAAATCAACTAAACAGAAAAATCAAGGTCCTAAGAAGTGATATAGAGGTGGTGAATACACTTCGAAGGATTTTGATAATTTTTATTACCTAATAGAGGTGATGAATTCCACCATTATGGTTTGCCTGTATATAGATAATCTATTGATCTTTGGTTCTAACATAGAAATCATTAATGATATAATAACCTTCTTATCTTCTCACCATGATATGAAAGACCTTGGATTGGTCGATATAATTTTAAGGATTAAAATCATTCAGAGCGAGAGTGGTTAATCACTCACCCAATCCTATTATATAGAGAAAATATTAAGAAAATATAATTATCATGATTTTAAACTTATATAAACACCTTTTGACCCGATCATAAAATTAGAAAGGAATACTAGCAACAAAGTATCTCTAATTGTATGCTAATGTCATTGGCAGTCTACCCTATGCCATGAACTACACTAGGCCAATATTGCCTTTAAAATAAGTAAAATAAATAGATATCCTACCAATCCAAGTTACATACATTAAAATACAATTTACAGTTGAGATGTGGAGCCACATCTGGACGGCCGCTCGACCATTCGAGTGCCCTGCTCAACCGGTTGAGTGGCCCACTCAACCAGTCGTGGACTAGCTCAACTCAAAGTCTAGTGAGCATAGGTTTTTTGGTTCCGCGGTACTCGACCAGTCGAGGTTACTTAGATTCATTTTCGGATTTGATACGAACTATGGATTTTTAAGTCAGTTTTTACAAGGGTGCGAAAGGGAAGTTGGATAAACTATAAATAGGTGTCCCTAGGGCTTTTCTAGGGTATGAGAAATAATTCTAAGGTGTGGGTAAAGGGTTTTTTATGTACTTCTAAGGGAGAGGTTAGTATATTGCCTTGTAATCTTCATTTTTCTTCATAGTGGAAGTTTGCATCCATGGTTTTTTACCATTGTTGAGGTTTTTCCACGTATATCTTATCTTATGATTTGTTTGAAATGCTCTGATTTATTTTTTTATAGTTTATATTTCTTTTTGTTTATCGTTTGTGGGTGAGACCGGAGATTAGATCTCGGTTTACTACGTTGTTGGCCTGTTGCGCAACAACTGGTATCAGAGCTATTGGTTTAGTTCTATTGAGAGCGATGATGGAAGAAGGGAAGACTAGAATTGAAAATTTTGATGGTTCAAACTTTACCTTCTGGAAGATGCAAATGGAGGATTATCTGTATCAGAAGGACCTCTATATTCCTCTACGAAGAAAAGAGAAGAAACTAGAAAAGATGACAGATGATAAATAGTTTTTATTGGATCAGAAGGCTTTAGGAACGATCCGAATCTCTTTGTCTAAGAGCGTCTCCTTCAATATATTTAAGGTGAAAACTATAAAAGAATTAATGGAAGCCCTAGCCACCAATTATGAAAAACCCTTAGCGTCCAACAAGGTTCATCTTATGAAACAACTATTTAACATGAAAATGTTAGATGGTGGGAGCATGGCTGAATATCTAAACGAGTTCAATACAGTCACGAGCCATTTGAAATCCATTGACATTATTTTTTAGGATGAGGTCAGGGCATTATTGATCTTGTCCAGTTTGCCAGACAGTTAGGATGGTTTGGTGATTACTGTGAGCAATTCTTCAAGGTTGATAAAGCTGAAATTTGATGATGTGGCCAGTCTAATTTTCAGTGAAGAATCTAGAAGAAAGACATTAGGAGTTTCAGGGAATTTAGAGAATGCTCTAAATGTTAAAGGAAGAGGAAAATTGCTGAACAAAGGAGGCAATAAGCATGGACGTTCTAAGTAGAGGAAGAAGTCTAAGGGACCGAAAGACAAAGACGGGTGTTGACATTATGGGAAGAAGGGGCATATGAAATGTGATTGCAGGGCGCTCAAGAAACAAGAAGGAAGCTCTCAAGGCGAGAAGGATTCAGTGAATCTATCTGAGGAGAGTGACATAGAGGCGTTGATCTTGTATCTTAATGCGAGGAATGAGTCTTGGGTTATAGACTCAGGTGCTTCGTTTCGTGCCACTTCATGTAAGGAAGTTCTACGTGATTATGTGTCAAGTGACTTTGGGAGAGTCTACCTGGGTAATGATGAGCCGTGCAGTATTGTTGGAAAGGGAGACATTCATGTCAATTAAAAAGATGAAATGGTTTTGAAATTGAAGGATGTCAGACATGTACCGAGTTTGAAACGAAACTTGATCTCAGTGGGACAGTTGGCCGATACTAATTATGTGACAACATTCACCAGTGATTCCTGGAAGATACAAAAGGTGCCTGAGTGATATCTCAAGGCAAGAAAGAAGGTACTTTGTATGTGATTTCAGGATCGTATAGTTCACTCGCAGTCGCATCAACTGGAGTGAATGGGCAGTTATGGCATCAGAAGTTGGGATATATGAGTGAGAAGGGGCTGAAAGTGCTATTGTCAAATGGGAAGCTCCCAGGGATAAAGTCTATTGACTTAGAATTCTGCGAGGACTGCTGTACGACAAGTAGAAGAGGGTAAGTTTCAAGAAGACAGGACACGCTCCAAAGACGCATCTGTTAGAGCTTGTACACATTGATGTGTGGGGACGGGTACAGGTATTATCTCTTGGCGACTCACGTTACTTTGTTTCTTTTATTGATGATGCTAGTAGAAAACTGTGGATTTATTTCTTAAAGCATAAATCTGATGTATTTGATATATTTAAGAAGTGAAAAGTAATGGTAGAAAATGAAACAGGTAAAATAGTAAAATGTTTTAGATCTGATAATGGGAGAGAGTACTGTGATAAGAGATTTGAGGAGTATTATGCAACAAATGGAATCAAACATCAGAAAATAATTCCAGGGACACCACAGCAGAATAGTGTGGTTGAGCGTATTAACCGGACCATCCTTGAGTGTGCCAGGAGCATGAGGTTACATGCAGGGTTGCCCAACACCTTTTAGGCAGACGCTGTGAATACTGCCACATATCTCATCAATAGAAGTCCCTCAACACCATTGGATAGTGGGCTACTAGAAGAAATGTGGACTGGGAAAGAAGTGAACCTTGCACATCTTAGAGTGTTTGGTTATACTTCATATGTTCACATTGATGCAGAGCACAGAAACAAGCTGGATGAGAAGTCCAGGAGGTGCACGTTTATAGGCTATGGGTAGCATAATTTTAGCTACAGGTTTTGGGATGTAGAAAACAGAAAAATCATCAGAAGCAAGGACGTAGTCTTCAATGAAAAAGTGATGCATAAGGACAATGTGTAGGAAAATAAGGCTTAGGAGAAAGAATTCATAGAGTTGGAAGAGTTACTGGACACGGGTGTTATAGCGCCACAGGATGATCATGCACAGGAGCATTATGAGGTAGAGCTGCATACACTAGTTGTAAGGAGGTCTACTCGGGAGAAGAGACCAACGGTCCGATACTCACCCTCTTTACATTGTTTACTACTGACAGATAATGGTGAACCAAAGTATTTTAAAGAGGCATTACAATCGGATACACAGGTTAAGTGGGAGCAGGCCATGAATGATGAGATGGACTCTTTTGAGTCTAATCATACATGGGAGCTAGTCACTCTACCCAAAGGTAAAAAAGCTCTTCATAACAAGTGGGTTTACAGATTAAAGGAGGAGCACGATTGTTCAAAATGGTACAAGGCCAGATTGGTTGTGAAAGGTTTTCAATAAAAGGCAGGTATCAATTTCACTGAAATATGTTCACTGGTAATAAAAATGTCTACGATTCGCATGGTCTTGAGTATAGTAGCTACAGAGGACTTACATCTAGAGCAGCTAGATGTTAAGACAATCTTTCTTCATGGGGACCTTGAAGAAGAGATATATATGCATCAGCCGACAGGATACGTGGCACCAAGAAAGGAGAACAAAGTGTGCAGACTAAAGAAGAGTCTATATAGCCTGAAGCAGGCCCCGAGGTAGTGGTATAGGAAGTTCGATAGTTTCATGTCAAGAAACAGTTTTAGGAGATGTAATACTCAGTCCATTCCGTACCAGTTTCTATGCATATATGTACATAATAATCTACGCCCTTAGCTAGACCTAGATTAGCCGTTCATATGTAACGCCCTGAAATTCGGGGGTCGAGCATAACTCAGCTCCCGAGTTCCAAAACATCACTTATGCAACATAATTAATGAATGATGTATGTTGACTGTATTAGCACATAAACATGGGATAGATTAAGCCAAAACGCAGATATGATTCAGGGATAAGTGAATAAAGCAAGCGGAAGACTTATAGTAAAATATGTGAACAAGTGTAAGTCCCTGAATTACATATACAACCAGATCGTGTAAAAGTGTTATTTATCAAAATTATAAGTACAAGTTACATCATTTCAGTTCCCAAAATAGTAATCCCATAGATCCTGCGCAACAGACCGAGGCTCGCTAGAACCCGTCTGAAAACTGCATATAGGAGAAGGCAGCGTCGTCGTCATCCAGCTTCCGCTCTGCCTCAGACGTCGCATCCACATCTGCAACATCAGGGCCTAAGACAGAGTCTGGTGGGTGTGTAACACCGCCCCAGAAACGTGGGAGTGAGTGATCAACTCAGTGGAACAATAAGGCACTGGTTAACATGCTATCAGTTCAATCAAACAGTAATGATAAAGCAGAACACTTAAATAAAGCCTAAGTACTCTTATTAATGCAGGTATGAATGCAATATGATGCGTGCCCTCACACGTACACCCTCAGCGTCTTCATCTTACGTTACGCATGACATCGCCTCAAAGTGCGTCACATCTACAAAGCACATGCAAATGCGGTGCATGGTTATGATTACCAAGTTGTTATTAGTCCATTTCACACAACAGGATTGGGAAGCTAAGGTACCTTCCTCATATCACCATCCAAACAGTAATCCATACTAGGGTCGTCAATCCTAGATATCTCATACGATCATATAGTTGAGGTCGTAGCAAAGGGCTCGTCACCAATCAATGTACGCCTTTCATGCCCTTACTACCACAGATCGGCTCGTCACCTCCTTGCGGTATCCAGGTATGCTCGAGGTCACTACAAAGGGCTCGTCACCAATCAATGTAGGCCGACAGCACGAATATGGTGTCCCATACCACCATAATCGGCTCACGAGATTAAGTTGCTCACTGGTCACTACGGGGAGGCTCGTCACCCCAGCGTAGGCCGACAGCTCGACCACGGTGTCCCATACCACCATGTCCGGCTCATGAGTCTTAGCGGATCAGGTACCATGGTTATTAGGATTTCACTGGTAAGTTCGGTACCCTAGATTCAAGCAGTAGCGTCCATACATGGTTAACATACACTGGACAATCGGGTTAGTTGACGAACTCGACTAGCACGAGCGCACGTTGAATTGAACGACATGGAGTGCGCAAACACTCCGCGTGGTCGAACCACTGCCGACAACTCTAATACGACTCGGGTTCGTCTAATGCGTCTCACGTGGCGAAAGCAATCTCAACCACGACCATAGGGTCAATTACCGATTTCCTGGACTAAGGCATAGTCCCAAATACATTACACTACTATAGATATTCATATGGAATGTAAAACAATAATGGAACAACCACTCAAATCATGGTGCATACACATCTGAAGAATATCAACTTAACATAAATGTAAGCATAGGAATGCTTGAATTTAAATAACTTGGAATGTAAATGCATAAAGGAAATCATGCGCATCCATAGAAGTATTGAGAACCACTTCTCAACGCCTGCATTTAGTGTAATCAGTTACACGTAGATCATTCATGCATTTCTACAAACACTTAGCATTCATGGAACAACATACATGACGTATGTTGAAACACATGCACTTAGACATTTCCTTTTACGAAGGAGTTGTCATACATGCATCTAGCATACATACATGACCAATAATCATGGCAAGCACAAGTGCATATTTTATACGTATACGGTACTTTATAAATACACTTAGAATACACAAATCTCAATATAGCACATGCATATCAGGAAAGCAATGTAAACATAACATTTGACATGTGAAATCTCATCCATAACAAGAATAAATCACTAACTGGGATTGAAAGCCTTGAAAACCATAACCTATACACTTAAAGTCCGCACCTTAAGCGAAGAAAGAACCGCCGAACTGATTTAGACGAGTTGTCTTCGTCAACGGCGCAAGAATACCTTAAAATAAGGATAGAAATGAGATACAACAACACCAAGTCTAATCTAAGCTCTAACACAGGTTAGGGTTAGTTTAACTTACCCCAAAAGAACTCAGAATCGCCAAAGGAACGATTCAAAGTGAAGATTCAAAGGTGAAGAAGAACAAGGAAGAATCAAGGTGATTCACCAACTAATCTCTCTCACTTCCTCTCTCTTTTCCACTCTCTTTCCAAGCTAGGGTTAGAGAAATTCGTATGGAAATGAGAGCTAGGGTTTAAGGACTATATATAGACCTTAAAATGATGGAAATAACCCCAGGGTCAAGGTATACTTAGGTTATAACCAAAGTACGCCTTTCTCGATCCAACGAAGCACTTCTGGTGGGCCTATAACCACGAAAGGTCGGACTTAAGCTCACTGACCATGGATCTAGGTCAGGCTGAGTTTTCGTACCGACCGGCTCTTCAGATCAGCCGTGGCGGACCACACTCAATTCAACGGTCACGGAATCTCGATCAGGTCCACAAGCACTAGGATATGCCTGGGCCAACCATCCTGATCAGAGGGTGAAATTGGGTCAGAATCCAACGGTCAGATAGCTTAAAATCGTCGCGCAAGCGACACGACTCAGATTTCATAAAAAGTTTATTAAATTCCAACCGTTCTCACACTCTTCACTCCGAACTCAACCAAATCGACCCAGAACATCAGATCGACTTGATTTTTTGAGGTGAAGACCAAGCCCAACTCAGTGACCGTAACAGCCTAAGATCATCGCCATCGGACTTTCGACGCGCGGTCTAGGTCCGATCCAGATCTTCCAAAAAATCCCCAGAACAACTGGATTTAGCGATGGATCCCAGATTTCAGAGTAACGTAGCGCTCACTAATCTACACGTTTAGAGCCATGCAGATACAATTTAAAGTGATTGATGCGAATTTCACAAGCAATCAAGTAAAGCACTAATTACCCCAAAAACAACTACTTAAGGAAAGATTAGCACAAAAATTCTAAGGTCGTTACATCATAGTACACACCCAACTGACCTAGACCTCAAGACCTTGAAACCTATCTCATATCGACCGCCCCATCGCTGCGATCGTGAAGGTACCACTCGTTCGTCGGTATGATAATCTGTTAGTGAGATACGCCGTGAAGAATAATAAGTGTATCATGTGCACATGACACTATGTATTTCATTCCACACATGTGCACAACACATGTCATGCACACATGTACATGCCACACATGGGTGAGAGAATCTCTACCCATGTGTGTGATGTCACATACCCATACCTCTTCTCTCTCATGTGCATGAAAAGTCAACCTTTCTCCATGCCATACACTATACATGACATCACCACACCATGTCATCCCATGCTCCTTTAATCCACCATTAATTACAACGCATGAATTAAGTACCATAATCCTAGCCTAAGCTAATATTAATCACATTAGCTTAACTTAACCAAAAATTTATCCATTTCTTTATAAATACCCCTCCATTCCTTAGCATTTCACCATTTTTTTCCATAAGAGAGAGAGAGAGGAGTGATCTTGGTGGGCCATCAACTCCATCAATCTCATACCTTTCATCCATCTCAACCATCAATTCTATCCCTTCCATACATCTCAACCATCCATCTAATTCATCAAGGTGAGTACACCCACCCTACTCATTCTTATTTTATTTTTGTTGTGTTTATGTATGGTAGAGATGATGTTGATGATGATGTGATTAATGGTGTGGATGATGAAGATAGTATGATTGATGGTGAAGATAATTGCAATAATGATGATGATGCTATTAATGGTGGGGATGCATAGGAGAAAACATATAAAATTAATTTATTATAGAGCTCATGTGGGACCCATTGATAGTGGGCCCCACCAAAATGTTTGTATGGCATCCAAATCATCCATCCATTGGCCCATCGGGCTGGCCAAACTCACACACACCTACACGTATAAAAAAAGAAGAAGAGAGAGACGCTGCCAGCAATTTGATTTAAAGGGGCAGGGGTTGTGGGTCCCCAACGGGCCCCACACATGATGTATGTATTTAATCCACGTTGTCCATTTAATTTCTCAGCTCATTTTAGCCATGGAGCTGAAAAATGAAGACAATCCAAATCTTAGGTGGCCCACACCATCTAAACTAATGTGCAGACATGGCTAAAGCATATAAAAGCACTTGCTGGGCCCCACCTGAAATTTGGATGCATCTGAAACTTGGATTGAATGCTCCACCACGTGGGACACACACAACATATGGACTAGATCGTCCTGTTGTGGGCCCCGTATATGAGAAACAAAAAAAAAGCACTCTAACGCTGCTACTGTAGCGTCTTTGTTTACGCTGGAAAGAGGTGGGCCCCACCACAGGCCCTACCTTGATGTATTTCAAACATCAGCACCGTGCATTTAATGGGTCCCCTCTTAAAAATGGGTCAAGCCAAAAAGCAACCGTACAAAGAACTTAAGTGGCCCACACCATCTAAAATAATGTGCAGTCATGGCTAAAACATATAAAAGCACTTGCTGAGCCCCACCTGAAATTTTGATGTATCTGAAACTTGGAATGACCCATTAAATTAGTGGGACACACGCAATAGACGGACTGGATCGTCCTGTTATGGGGCCCAAATATGAAAAAATAAAAAATAAAAAATAAAAAAAAATTGCAAAACAGCCTGACGCTGTTGCTGCCAGCATCTGATGCTGCAGCAAGCAGCGTCTGCTATTCACGCTGGAAGAAAATGGGCCCCACCACAGGCCCCACCTTGATGTATGTCGAACATCAGTACCGTGCATTTGATGGGTCCCCTTTAAAAATGGGTCACCCTCAAAATTCAGCCGTACACGGAACTCATGTGGCCCACATTGTCAAAAAAATGAAAATAAAAATAAATTCATGAAGCTGAATAAATCAGCAATTTTCATGGGTCTGATCATGTGGTATATGTTATATCTAAACCATTCATCCATTTGGTGAGCCTGTCTTAAGGTTTGAGAAGAAAAATAAGATAGATCTAACTATCAAGTGGGCCACACTACAAAAGCAGCAAGGATTAAATATCTACCAATGGAACCCTTTTGGGTAAGAAGTTTTGGACTAATATGAAATTTGTATTTCCCCTTAATTCAGGTCTTGGTGACCTTATGAACATATCGAATGGAAAATAAACATTATGGAGGGCCCTATGAATGATTTAACGGTGAAATCATTATCCTCACTGCTAATTGAGGTGAGGTCCAGATAATCTTTGGTTATGATTCATTTTTAGATAATTTTCTAAAATGATCTCTAGAAGTAAATGAAAGGTGTAGGTATAATAAATACATCACTTTAGGACCCATGTAACTTTGATCTCCTTGAACCATTCGTACAATTCGAAGCTCGAGCATGTAAAATCACTTGTTAGGTCCACTTGAAATATGGATGTATCTAAAACTTGGTCTGACCCCTTAACCAAGTGGGACACACATAATGGATGGGTCGGATTTATGAACCACATCTCTGTAGACCCGATTATGAATATTTAATGGAGGGTAAACCTCTCAACTTGTGTGTGGTATGGCCCACTTTGATGCAGGTGTTATGCCACTTAATCTACCATGGCTATGACATGATATATATTTAAGATCCTCATCGTTTATCTATTTTATTAACCCTTTTGACGATATGTTACCATGAAGCAGGCCCATCCAATGATTAGAGAGCCGGATATTATGAAATAATATAAATTGAACTCTCATCACTAAAAAAATTTATTATGGGTCATCTTGATGATGTATTACATATTCAACCCATCTAGCCCATGTACCGGGTCCCCTTTAGAGCATTGTCCCAAAGAATAGCCAATCCAACCTGAATTGGATCATATAATACAAGGTTGTGAGAATAAGGACCTAACTACTGAATCCAACCTAAGGCCACCATGGGGTATCTATTTAATCCATGCGGACCATCCACTTCCTCATATCATTTTAGAATTTGTGCTAAAATCAAAGTAGACCTAAGTCTTAAGTGAGTCACATACGACTTAACCTCATGGGAAAGCCCCATGAGCTCCACCATATAGAACTCATTGTAAATTCTATTTATTTGTGGGTCGAAGAATGTTAAGGCCCATTTTAAGTGAATGCTATATGGGCCCATCAGTGGTAGCCTTGTTTGGGCCAACCATTGGGCCTCTTCGACAAGGGTTGGTAATCTCCATGTGTTGAACATATGACGAACTAGTATTATAATTTATAAAGTAATGATGAATAATCCCTTTAATGGGCTGGTTGTGGACAACCCTTGATCACTTGGCACTTTGGTTAGAGTATGGTCCTAAGTAATAGGATCATGTGACTTGTGTCTAAACCCTTAAACATGTTTAATTATAATAAATATGTAGACTCTAGTGGTGTAAGGGTGTGATATACCTATTTGGTCCATTAATCATGTAGGTATTTGATGTATATATAGCCGCCTAATCATAGGCAATAGTGGAGTATATGTAGTATACGTAGTCATCTAATTATATGAATGTGAAATACGTACAAGGCCACCTAACCGTATGAAATCAAGTGGCATTGATGGCCATTCAATGACATAGGTTTGTGCTTATCGATATAGATACCGCTACTTGAATCATGTATAACTAAGTTGTACACTAACTGAATGTGATGTAGAGTTATATTACCCAAGCTAATGCTATTAAGGTCCTGGATTCTATACGCTATGATCACTAAACTGTAAATGGTACAATGAAACGTGGCTCTTGGCCCTTAACTATGCAGCACTAAATATGAGCCATTAACTATGTAACGTGTGAAGTGGTTGTAGTATAAGACTTATCATAATTGGTGTAGCCATGTATTCATGGCCTATGAGCAAGGCCCATTGAGATATATTTTTAGCCCATATGATGAGGCTCATTGTGATGTATTTGAGGCCCATGTGTAGGGCCCACCTATTGTGTATTTGAAGCCCATGGGTTGTGAAGCCTGATGTGGTGTATTCTTGGCCCATGTGTCGAGGCCCATAGCGATGTGTAAGGCCCATATGATACGGCCCAATGTGATGTATATGCGGCCCACGAGTGAGGCCCAATGCGATGAATGTGCGACCCTTGCGAGAGACCCAAAGCGATGTATATGAGGACGTGATGTGTGATTTCGTCATGATGTATGTATTAATGTTTATGTGGGTCACTCCTTAGGAGTAATGTTGGTTAAATGTCCACATTGACGGGCAATGATGGTTGAATGTCCATATTGTGACCTTCCTTTAGGCCTTGTTAGGCCCATTCTCACCGATTCCAATTGACGATGCCGATTACGAGTACATGATAGCATAACATCATGATACATGCCCATACGCATCATCTGCATGTTCGTTATGAGATGTAGTTAATCATTGCATATGTCATTGAGCATGTTACTATGAGACTCCCTGATAGGCGGAGGTTATTTCACATGAGTGTACGGTATGCGCAAGATTGATGCATGACTGGATTGTATGACTCATGCATCTTGCATTGTGTGCCCTAGCGACATCAGGGCTGTAGCCTCCACAGGCATATCGTGGATGGCTAGATGGGATACCGAAAATATTTGGTTCTAGTATACAGGCGCCATAGATGTCCCTGGGTGAAAATCGCTAAACCTCCGAGGCCAGGAGACGCCCCAACGTTGAGACCGAGTGGATACATGAGTGCCCGAGTGCCGAATACCAGGAAGCCGCGTCTCCCACTGTGTCGTGGTCGGTTGGGAGGGGGTGTGGCCTTACCCGCCCGAGGGTAGGGGGCATTACTAGGCTGAGTTTGACCAGCTCGTAAATGTGTCCGCTATCGACGTGCCGGATAGGTATTGGCAGACTATTGGTCAGGCGGATAGTGAGGTTTCTTACGCTCACTTGGACTGTGCTGCTGGGAGAGAGACAGTGCCATTTGAAGTGTACTAAACTCCGGTGATGATCCCAGAGATGAACTGTACTGATATGTGGACTTATTGAGCAGGAGTTACATATTCATTCATTCATTCACTATTCACATGGGCGGGTGGTGCACAACTATTTATTGTGTGTACCTTCGCAATGGCCAGGATTTCGGTTGAGGCGCGCGACTAACCTGAGATCAGGAGTTTACCACATTGAGTCTGACTATCCAAATTAGGTATGGGACTATTTTGGATAGAAGTCCCTTGTGATAGACCCCATAGTCTGCGATACTACGTACTACCATCCCGACCTCACTCCAGCATAGTCATTTCATTCGCACCACATATTGTATTGCATCCTCGACATCTGATATTTGGCTCTTTATAACTCCTCATTTACATACTGATTTATATTGCGTACTCTGATATTGTATGACTCATGGACTTGTCAGTATTTTCGATATTGTATAATTATGGCATGACAATATGATGATGATGATGTGATTACGGATGCATGTAATATGCTTATGGCTGTGGTATGATTTCCTTGTAGCATATTTATCTTGCTTGCATGTAGGACACACTGCACACACGTGTGTACTCACTAGGCTTTTTACCTAAGCCTCCTATTTCCCCATTTTTTTCAGGGTTGGAGTAGCTTGGAAGACTTAGCTTTCTTGATGCATTGCATCTATTATTCTATTTGGGCAATGTTGACGTTACGTATCTTTTGTAAAGCATTATACTTATAACCATCGAGACTTATGATGGAGAGTGTTGCTTGGTAGTTTGATCATGGATCTTCATGCTCAGGTATTACTAGGTATATAAAAAAAATCTAGTCAAAAATCTTCCTTGTGGTGCGCTGAACTCGGGACTTGGTGTATGGAAGTCGAGTGCCGAATTCGGGGCATCAGGGAAGCTGTCCGTCCCCAGGTTTGGGGCGTGACAGGAGATGTCATGCTGAGCACTATTGTTATTTAAAGAAGTTTGATACATCGTACATTATTCTTCTTCTATACGTTGATGACATGCTTGCGGCCAGTTCTAGCATGAAGGACATCTCAGATTTCAAAAGACAACTGTCTAGAGAATTTGCCATGAAGGATTTAGGAGCTGTAAAACAAATTCTAGGCATGAGGATAAAGCGTGACAAGGAAAATAAGAAACTAGTTTTGTCACAGGCAGAGTATATAGTTAAGGTACTTGATTGATTCAATATAGGAGGTGCTAAGCTGGTTAGCACTCCATTAGCCAACCACTTCAAGCTTTCTAAGGAGCAAGGTGCAAAGATGCAGGAGGAATGGGACTACATGGCTAAAGTCCCATATGCATCAGCTATTAGGAGTCTCATGTATGCTATGGTGAGCACGAGGCCAGACATTTCTCAAGCAGTGGGAGTTGTTAGCAGGTTCATGAAAAACCCCGGGAAGGAACATTAGGAAGCTTTGAATGGTTCCTCAGATACCTGGTAGTACTGTGGATATATGGTTGTGCTATGGTGGATTGGACATCAAGCTACAAGGCTACGTAGAATCAGATTTGACAGGAAATATCAACAACAGAAGAAGCACTACAGGTTATGTCTTTACTCTAGGTAGTGCTGCAGTCAGTTGGGTCTCTTAGTTACAAAAGATAGTGTCTATCAGTATGACAGAAGTAGAATATGTTGTAGCTACAGAAGCATGCAAGGAGATGGTATGGATGCAAGGTTTCATGGAAGAGTTGGGTAAGAAGCAAGCAGATTGCAAGTTATACAGTGACAGTCAGAGTGCAATACACTTGGCTAAGAATTCAACCTTTCATTCAAGGACCAAGCATATTGACATCAGATATCACTTCATTCGCTCGTTACTGGAAGATGGATCGATTGCTCTAGAGAAGATTCATACAAGTGAGAATCCTGCAAATATGCTGACCAAGGCGGTCACACGGGAGAAGCTGAAGCTCTGTTTAGCTTTGATTGGTCTTCAAGCTTAAAGATGGGGAGGTGGTGCACTCCGGATGAAGAAGACAAATGTTTATGGTGATGTGTTTCCAAGTGGGAGATTGTTGAGATGTGGAGCCACATCTGGACGGCCGCTCGACCAGTCAAGTCCTGCTCGACTGGTTGAGTGGCCCACTCGACCAGTTTTGGACTAGCTCGACTCAAAGTCCAGCGAGCATAGGTTTTTTGGTTCCATGGTACTCGATCGATTGAGGCCCATGCTCGACCAGTCGAGGGGTCCACTCGACCAGTCGAGCAGCCTGCTCGACCGGTCGAGGTTACGCAGATTCGTTTCCGGATTTGATACGGACTGTGGATTTTTGAGTCGGTTTTCGCAAGGGTGCGAAAGGGAAGTTGCCTAAACTATAAATAGGTGTCCCTAGGGCTTTTTTAAGATATGAGAAATAATTATAAGGTGTGGGCAAAGGATTTTCTATGTACTTCTAAGGGAGAGGTTAGTATATTACCTTGTAATCTTCATTTTTCTTCATAGTGGAAGTTTGCATCCATGGTTTTTTACCCTTATTGGGGTTTTTCCACGTATATCTTGTCTTGTAGTATGTTTAGAATGCTTTGATATTTTTTTCTAGTTTATATTTCTTTCTGTTTATTGTTTGTGGGTGAGACCGAAGATTAGATCTCTGTTCATTGCGTTGTTGGCATGCTGCGCAACATTTACATGGTCTTAAGGTATCTTAAAAGAACATATATATATATATATATATATATATATATTCTTTTAAGATCTTATTATTCATTACCAAAGATTTCAACTGTAGTAAAGGGATATAGTGATGTAGTTTAGAATTCAAGGACTTATGATTCCAATTCTACTAGTGGCTTTATCTTTAACATGACAGGTGGAGTTGTTTTGCGTAAATTAAAAAAAAAAAAAAAAAGACTTGTATAGCTCATTCCACTATAGAATCTAAACTAGATTCTTTTGGTAGCAGCTAGTGAGGAAGCGAAATGGATTAAAACCCTTTTCATTGATATACCCTTCCTATAATGGAACAAATTTCATCCACATCCATTCCCGTGATAGCTTAAAAACTATAAGAAGAGTTAACAAGTGTTATAATGAAAAATATAGACAAATTCATCTAAGACATGGTTGTATGAGGAAACTATTGAAATTTATATTTTAACTCTAGACTTTATACATCCAGTGAGAATATAGCAGATCCTTTAATAAAATGCTTGGCTAGAGAAAAAGCATGGAAAACATTAACAGAGATGAGGTTTGAGCTTATATAAAAATAAATCAATGAAAATAGTAACCCAACCTAAGGACTGAAGATCCAAAGAATTAGGTTCAATAGTAATTTTTTTATATGTAATTCCTAATTGAAATACATTACAAAATTGAAGAGAAATCACTTCGTTGAGTCTCTCTAGATGATGTAAGTAATGTTGTTCTCTATAATGGGGTTTAAGTTTGATTTATCCCTTAATGAGTTTATAACCTATAAGATGGGGTGATAATTGTTATAAAGACACCTTTGATGAACTCACCTATATAAGTGTGAAAGTAGGGCCACTACCTATGAGAATATATAGATTGTTTCTCTAAAACACTAATGAAAATTCATGTAAAGGTGCATGGTGCAAAGTGTAACTCTAAATACCATTTAAACTCTTAACTACTATGTGTATCTCATGTATAGATGACACTAAAAAGGTAGTTTAAGATGAAGTTCACTATTTTTATATAGTTCAAACACGTTTCACTAGGTGGAGTTAAAATAATTTGTTGCGTTTATTTATGCAAAGTAATATTTTGTAATGCCCATTAAAAAAAACAAGTGAGAAATTTTAATACAAATGAAATGAATTTCTTTTTTTAAATTGAAGTGTGCATTAATGTGTTATGGTGCATTAATATAATAATTTAAAATTTAAAAATTCTTTTTTAA
Source organism: Magnolia sinica (assembly GCF_029962835.1). NCBI lineage: Eukaryota > Viridiplantae > Streptophyta > Magnoliopsida > Magnoliales > Magnoliaceae > Magnolia > Magnolia sinica. Next base: position 48,006,533 of record NC_080573.1, on the reverse strand, counting down.
AAAAATTGTAATAATGTGCAGACATTTCCAAGCTATTTTTTTTCATGTGCATTGATGTGGCCCATTATCATTGTGACTAATGGATCCATAATTGTTGGCCCATCAATTTCCATCAATAACAGTAAAAAATGTTTGACTGTTACTACTCTCCTTGAAAATTTTCATTCCCTAGTGCCCTATATAAAAGCCATTCTCAAGTCTCTTTCTACAGAATGTACAGTAGCACTTTCTACACTACAATATCTTTATTTTTTTAAAAGCTCTTTTTTTAATGGGCATATGAATCTCTCTCGTGTTAGTATTTGGGTGTTGGGTTTATTTAGGCTTATGTATGCCACAGAAAGACCAACCTAGGCATTATATCTTGAAAATAGTGCGTCGAGGAACATACCCCACTAGTTAAAAGTGCTAAGGGGCACGAACTATCTCAAAGATAGTAACTGGGTCCCCACATCACCCTAACTGAAAGATTCGATTTCCTTTTCATTTGCAGTCATATCCAAACAAGTTTGAAGTTCTAACTTATTTTTTAATTAATTATTTTATAATTATTCTAATAATTTCATCTTGCTCTTTCTTTATATTTTGTACTTTATAAACAACACACACTCAAGAGAAAGCACTTGCCAAAACATAAGAAAACTATGTTTCACATATTTTAAGAATAAGAGGAGTGAGATAGATAGATAGATAGATAGAGAGAGAGAGAGTTGTTTCTTATTAAGAAATGCTATATGCATTTCACATGTACATCTATCACCTCAATATTCTCCTACTTGAAGACTATCTTTTTAGCATTGCAAAAAAAAAAAAAAACCCTCGATAATAGGTGTCCAAATGTCACCAATCAATAGGTAACAAGAATTCAAGAGAAGCCCTACACTAAATAAACTTCTCTAATAGATTTCGTTAGCAATGCATGCTATATTTTCATTAATATGATATTTTCAATTACCACTACGTTACAAATAAAGCAATACTGTTTATCAATTTTCTTGGTCTGAGAATGACATACTAGATTTTTAGCTAAGTTTAATATATTATGACTACTATAATGAATCACCACTTGTAATAACATTTTTAACTACATACACTCTTTGCATGAATGTGTAACTAATATGCACTCTACTTTTATAATAGACAAGGCCACTAATAACTGCAATCTTGACATTTAACTGCGTATACTATTGACCAAAAATAAAATGTAATTAATAGTTGATCTTCTTTATACAATCTTCTGCATAATCTATATTCGTGAACCTAACAAATTCAAAGTTTTGATAATGAAGAATTCACTTCATAATAGTCAAATGATATCTACCTAGTTTTATAATTGTTCCCTATAGTATGGTCTGCTTGAGTTATGGATCTAGACAATTTTTTACCTGGTACCTAATATCGAAAAATACACCTGATGAACATAATTAATTTTGCATTTACAACATGGTGGGCCCTAAAGATCTTTTAGTGTTTTACACATGCATAAAATAGGTGTTGTAGAGGATTTTGGTCTATGATTAAGGGAGAGATTCAATCTCTCTCCTTTTGGAATGAAATAATATTGGAATCCTCTACAAATGTGTTATAGGAAGAATGTGCAGCACCTGCGCTCTTTGGGCACACCATGAAGTTTTCTAAACATCCATTACACTCATAAATTGCCACACCTCATGTTCATTATACATAATAAAAAGTAGATTGATTGAAAACTTATGTGGGGTCACACCATGAAAATAAAACCTTTACATTCATGTGGTGTTGATTAATTTTTGGATGTCTACTTGTTTGGATGATGAATGAATTAAATACGCCTCTAATCCAACAGAGTGCATTGTAAACCTATCTTAAGAATGCCTCTCATGTGATAAACATGTTGCAACCCCATGCTCTATCACATTGTAGTGTAGGAAAGATAAGTGAAAACAACTTAAAAAATATGACTCCCACTACTTATGCAAAGTTTAGTTGAGTGCACATCGTAGCAATATACTAATCTCTACCACCAATGATATGGTACTTGAGACATATTTACCTTCTCTTATTTTGTATTAGGACACTTATATGAAGACAATTTGCAACCAATAAGGAATGAAGCACTGGTGATGGTAGAATTGTGCGTATTGAAGTATTATAACATATTTTTAAAATAACTCTTTGAGTTATCCAAACTTTTTTTTTTGCTTTTTTTTTTTAAATCTCTAAGTACGATCATCCCAAGAATTTGAACAACACCCAAATCCTTCATATCCAATTCCCTAGCCAAACACCTTTCAATGATGGAATATTGTCTTTATTAGTACATGAACCTAACATATCTTTTATATATAATAATAAGATATTGAAGTCACATGTACAATAGCCATGAATATAGGTATTGAGTGTCAAATAATGCATATTTTCCCCTATTTATATCTTGGTTTTATGAATATGATAATGCTTAATAGGTATATTTTATACATATTTGTATTGCAAGGTGACTCTGAGAGCTTAGATTGAAAAGAATGTCAAAAGTATGAATTTGATGCTCAAGAATCACCAAAGCAAGGAGTGGATTTAGGAGACCAAGATTGAAGATTTTAAGACCTCAAGATCCAAGAAAACTAAGTACAAAGGATGGAGAAAGATTGGAGAAGATTATAAAGTCTGCAGCAAAAAACATACTAGTTCGGTTTGATTGAAACCAAGTTTGGTCCAACCAAAACCGCACAAAATAGTCCCGCAACTAAAGATGAAATTCAGGGCTAATTTGGTTTGATCGAACGATAATTCAGTTTGATTGAAGGATAATTCGGTCCGACCGAAACCAATTTGGTCCGACCGAAGGAAGGATTAGTGTGATCGAAAGTGTACTAAAAGAAGTTAATTCGGTCCGACCGAAACTTAATTTCAGTCCGACCGAACCCATGTTTGGTATGACCTCAAATCAGGTAACTGTTAAAGACAATCCAACCTCAAATGTGTCTGAAGACACAATGTAACTCAAATTAATTCCTTTCTTACTAAAGGAGAAGACTAAGACATGGATGCCATCCTTAAAGCCAAGATCCTTTGGCACATGAACCGAGATAACCTGGGAATTTCTCAAAAAGTTTTTCCCATTTAATACAACTAACACTTTAAGGAAGATAATTATGAACTTCGCCTAGAAAGAGGAAGAAACCTTCTTCCAATGTTGGGAAAGGTTCAAGGCTCTCACGAATTCCTATCCACATCATGACTACGAAATATGGTGAACAATAAGTTTTTTCTATAATGGATTGACTTCGCCCATATGCCAGTTTGTAAAGATGATGTGTAATGGTGAATTCATGAACAAGGAGGCCAATGATGCGTGTGATTACCTTAATCAATTGGCAGAAAACATGCAATCATGGAATACCTCCCCAAGACCACCACTTCTAAGCCCACTCAATCAAACAAAAGGGGAGAAATTTATGTTTTAAAATAAGAAGATGATATGAGTGCAAGGGTGGCCAATCTCACAAGGAAAGTCGAGGCCATGGAACTTAAGAAGGCAGAACTTATGAAACCCGATAAGGCTGAGGAAGTTGTTTGTGACATTTTGTTGAGTGTGAAATATTACATATTTCTCCCTATTTATACCTTGTTTTTATAAACATGATAGTGCTTAATCGATTTAATTATGCATGTTTTCATGTGCGAGGTGATTTCAAGAGCTTAAGGTGAAATTAATGTCAAAAAGAAGATTTATGCTCAAAAGATTACTAAATGAAGATTTGAGGATTTAGAAGTCATTAATGAAGAATTCACATGCCAAAAATCTAAGAAAACCAAGTGAGGAATGAAGAGAATCAAAGATTTGAAGTGAAGAAAATGAATCTTGAAATTGTCTTAAAAACAAACATATTCCTGAAATTGTCCTGAAAAAGCATATTCTGAAACTCGGAGTCTATTTTAGCAGTGCAGAGTGAAGTTTAATTTAGCAAATTGTGGAGAGTGCATAAATTTGAGGCAGTTTCTAGATTTTTTCAACTAGGTGTAAAATTTAGAGTTCCATAACTATAAATAGGACTCCCCAAGATGCTTCAAAGTATCTTTTAGGGTTGGAAAAAGTCTCAAGGAGCATAAAAAAAGGGGTGGAGCAGCCTCCAAAGAGTTTTTCTTCTTCCTTAGTTTATTTTTCATGATTTGTTTAAGAGATTTGGTTTCGATCATGTCTATGGTTGGCTAAACCTCTTAGCTAGGGCTATAAAGTGAAGCTTGTAGTGTGTTGGGATGCATATTTTGCTTTGATTTTTGTTCTTATTGAACTTCATTGATTTCTAGTTTAATATTAAAGGAATATTTTCAGTTTTCTATGATTTATTGTGACTCAAATTACAATAAATGTTTTGATAGCTTTGGATATCTTCTTTTCCTGTTTTGAGATAGTGAGATTGGTAAATCCCATTGTTCAATATCGTCTCCTGGGCATGGTAGGATAATGGAATCCCTTCCAATCTTAACAATTCTCATCCATTGAGAATTAGGTCAATGAAAAGTTCAGATTTCATTTAAATTTCTTTATCTTCCAATTGGATCGGATAAGACTCCAATTCCAATTATGTTTTATTGAATCAAGCATGGTAACATCTTAATAGGTACAAGTAGATCATTGTCACCCTATGTCACGCCCCAGACTTGGTGACCAGACTCGCAAGGAACCCGATAGCCGATTTCGGTCGCAACAGCCTCCGCAGTACCCCATTCTCAGCTATTGAGACCGGTTCCAATCCTGGGATCTTACAAGGAGGATTTTCATCATACAAATCCAAAGAAAATCGAGCATACCCAAGATCATAGCAAGTAAATCTCAGAAAATAAACAATGAACACACTGCAAAATCCACTAAGAATTTAAACTTTACAGGTACAAGGCTCAAAAGGAAATACATAATATAGAAAGAAGGGAAGGAAAGGTCTGCAACTAGGGTCCTCAGCTCGCGCTCCGATCCATAGCTTCTCTGCTACAATGTTGACCTAGGATCTCCTGCATGCATTAATCGTGCATAAGCTTATAGAAAGCTTAAAGGGCGGTGAAGGTGTGTGACAATGGTGCATAGATGCAGAAGAGAAACATGATCAATACCGAAGCCAACAGCCATACTGGGGCTAAACTATGAATGCAAAAAGCCATACCATGGCTATGCAATGCATTAAGTGCTGGGTGTCATGCCAAGGTGATGCAATATAAAGCTCATATAGCCAGTGCCAATTGTCACCCCCCAGACTCGGTAACCGGACTCACAAGGAACCCAATGGCCGGTTCTAGCCGCAACAGCCTCCGTAGTACTCCATTCTCGGCTCCTGAGGCAGGTTCCAATCCTAGGATCCTACAAGGAGGATTTTCATAATAGTATAATCATTCCAATACAAGCATACCCAAGATCACAGCAAGTATATCTGAGAATAACAAAGGCACACATCACAAAATCCACTATGAATTTGAACTTTTACAAATATCCATAAGGTCTAAAAGGACATACATAAGATAATAGAAGAAAGAAAGGAAAGGAAAGGAAATTCTGCAACACTGGGTGCTCAAGCTCAGCGTTACTCCAAGCTCTATCGCTATGACGCCTGCCTAGGATCTCCTACACGCATCAATCATGCATAAGCTTATAGAAGCTTAGGGGATGGTAAAAGTGTGTGACAATGGTGCAGAGAAGAATAGCAGGAGGTACAAGGAGAGAAACATGCTCAATGATGTATCACAAGCCTTACCAAGGCTTATCATGAATATGATGCAATGAATACTAGGTGTCATACCAAGGCAATGCATGAAGGGGCTTATGCAGCCAATGTTAATGCGATGTAAGTAATGTCAGTGCTCATATCCAAACCACATGTCAAGTACATTTTCAGTCATAAGGAAATCACTGGGGTCCATTACACTACTGAATGACTGCCGCTCTACAGACCCCACACAGTCAAATGTGTGTAAGAGACCTCACTACCCTCTTGTGGACAGCCAATCACCAATAGGGCTCAACGACAGCGGACCCATTTCACGAGCTGGTTAGACTCAGCCTAATAATGCCATCTCTCATAGGTGGATAAGGCTACATCCCTACCCAACTGACTACATGACAGTGGGAGTCACGACCTAACGGTATAAGGCCCTCATGCACTCATAGTTTTCACTCTGTCAATGCAGTCCCTTGGTACCATGGAAGTTTTGAAATTTTCACCCATAGGCATCCTATGCATCCGATATGCTTTAGTATCATTTCCGGTGTCCACACATCCAACCATCCACAAGTATCCCTGTGGAGCCAAGGCTCTAATAAAGCAAGGGCGGTATCATCATGAAATATGATGCCAATGCCTGAGTCACACATACAGATCATGCACTAGCTTTAGGCACTCAATGTGCACAAGGGGAGAAACTCCATCCCTTTATGACCACCACACAATGTAATTAATACACACAGATGATGCATATAGGTCACAATGATGTAAGTGCGCTACCTGTAGAATATATATGTATTCCTCCTTCCCAAGGAGGGACAAGGTCTAGGTACATAGACAGATACTCTAAGGAAAAGGGAAGTCTCCTAGTGGGGGCCCAATACTTTAGAATGGCCCACAAGCTAAGAGAGTTATAATCCCAAGGAGGAAACGGTCTTAACCAGGGTCCAAGGTGGGCCTTCAACCACCCATAAGGGCCCTATGGGCCTACCTTAGGGCCACCAAAGAGGACATTCAACCTCAACCGGGTCCCAAAAGGTAGCCCGCTATGAATAAAAAGTAGGGCCTAAGGCCCAAGCAATGCATGGCCTAATGGGCTATACACAAGCCCAACTCATAAGCAATATGGTGGGCCCTCAAGCAAGGTCTGGGCCCAACACAAAGGTCATAACCCACATATTATGGTGGGCCTTAGTCCAACCATGTGGGCAATTTCACACTTAATACAAGTGAGTTGGGCCTCTCATCTCAACCCAAGTACAAGGTTAATTTGGTGGGCAACCAAGGGCTCAACTACTTGCATATTATGGCCCACAAATCTATCACAATAAGTAGAAGAGTATAGGCCTAAAGGTCAATGGGCCTATCGAGAAAGTCCCAATCCAAAAGGCCTAAGGAACAAGTAATTAACCACATACAATGATCCACATAAAACGCAACTTAGGTGGGCCTCAGATGAGCACTAATTAAACCTAAAAATACTGAAGGAAAATGGCAAGATAACTGATTAAATCACCCTCAAATCTGGTGGGCCATGTTGCCTCAAAAAAAAACATTTATGGGTAGCAACATTGGCCCCATTGCTGAAATTCCAGCCCACCCGCCTTCTGGGTTTGTTGGAGTCCAGCAAATAATTTAATTTATAGTATTTATTTTCTGATGACCCACACACATTACTGTGGGTCCCACCAGATGAGAGGGGGATGCACAACACATATTACAAGTGGGTCATGCTACTGGAGTACAGGCCCAGCAACAGCACAAGGTAGGGGCGTCCCATGGTGGGTAGTCCTACGGGCCTGGGTATTTGGCCCAAAACTAACCCAAATTTGCAAGCCACACCACGGTCAGTATAGGGTCCCGATGGCCCTAAAAATTTACAAGATAGTCCTTCCATGGGTGGTCCACACTTCCACAAAATTTTATAATTTTTAAACCATCAAAAGTATTTTAATTTATTTAAATAAGACAGATTATCCAAAAACTCTGGTTAATCTGGACGTCCCAACGTGGTGGGCCGGTCCAGCCCTTACCACGGTGTGCACAGGGGTCTGTTGATCTTAAAATTTGGTAGGAAGGTCCCATAATAGGTGGAACACCTCACTATAAATTTTAATGATTTTTAGATATTCAAAAGTATTTTAATTAATTTAAATAAAATAGACTTTCCAGAAAATCTGGTTAATCTGGACGTCCCAATGAGGTGGGGCGGTCCAACCCTTGCCACGGTGTGCAAAGGTGTCCATTAGCCCCAAAATTTTGTAGGTGGGTCATACCATGGGTAAGCCACCTCTCTGAAAATTTTTAGAATTTTTGGAGTGGAAAAAGTATTTTATTTAATTTATACAATTTATGGACAGCAAGGTTACAGAAAATACAGGTTGTTGCCCCCTTTTTGGATCACCCATGGAGTGGGCCCATGCCATAGAAATCAAGGGAAAGTGGTTGGGAGAGGTGCCTTTGCTACTGTACATCAAGTTGGGGTTCACATCAGTGGCCCACCATCCCAAAACATGGCCCACAAAGGGGCTTTCCAAGTCCATATACATGGCTGGACGGTCCCACATGTTGGACCGTCCAGGCCCTTGGGCCCAGCCCTTGGGTGTCCCAAAGAGGGACAGCTAGGGGTGGTTGTTGGCATACATCAGGGTGGGGTCCACACACCAATGACCCACCCTTAACTCCTTCAAAAACAAATCAAGCATGTGTGTCAAACACTTCCCAAAAATCAACAACATGAGCTAATGAAAATTCTGGACAGCAAGGTATATTGTTGCCTAGTTCAGCCCATAAATAAAGTCCAGCAAGAAAAATCCTCACATACATCAAGGCGGGGCCACCTAGATGGGCTATACAAATCCGGAATATGCTCCAAATCGATCCAAACCTTACATGTGAGAATGTATAGCAAGGTGGACCTCCATAAGTCTAGCAAATGGGACATAAGGACGTCCCATCAAGGGTGGACGGTTGGATGTGCCTTACACATCAGGTGGGCCATTCAAGAGAGATCGGCCATTCAAGAGGGATTTCACTACTATAAATCCCTTATGCACAAAGAAGAAACAACCATACAATGCTTATCTCATGGAACTATGCATGCATGGACCTCTATAATAAGAATCTAAGGTGGGCATGCCATCCCCACCATAAAACAAAGGTCTAGATGACCTTGGAAGGGCTGAGATTATGAAATACATCATGATGGGGTCCATGGAGTATGGCCCCATCATAGAATGACACATGCATGAAGGATGGCCAGTGGCCACATCTAAATGGTTAGATGGGATCCCCACCATAGATTGACGGGTCCCACTTGTCCTATACATGAAGAGACAAAAGAAATAAGAGAGAGGAGAGAAATCAGCACTAGTAGAAGCACCCACCTCGAATTTTCAAACTTTCACCATCACTAGGGATCTCAAGCTCCAAGGTTTAAGATTCAATGGTCAAGATGGGACTATGGTGGCTAGATGATGGAGGAAAGGAGGGAGGAAAATGTTGGAAAATAGGAGAAGGAGGGCTGGATGTTGGAGAGGAAGAAGGAAAGAAGAGAAATGAGAAGGAAAAGAGAGAGAGAGAGAGAGAGAGAGAGAGAGAGAGAGAGAGAGAAGTTGTAGGGAGATGGTAATGATGGATTTGTAAGAAGGGTAATCATAGCTATGGGAGGAGATTACTATGCTCATAGGGTTTAGGTTAGGCTTGGGTAGTGTATAAGGTGGGTAGTGTCTATTCCATGGAATTGTAGTGTGTGTGGGTGGTGTGCATGGGAAATTGTGCCATAGAAGCGGCCCACCTGCATTTGTACAAAAAGTGGGCCTCATGATGAAATGCTCATAACTTTTGATCCATAAATCGAATGGACGCACAAGATGCGTCATTGGAACTGCAACGTCGATACGAATGAAATGGCATAGGTCTAGGGTCGATCCGAGTCAGGTCTACATGATCGGACTCAAGGATGATTGCAAATACAAATCCGAGTGTCACGGATTGCCAAACTGGTAGGACTGCAGGACCAAAATGAACGAGATGCATATTCACACACACACACACATGCACACATGTGAACTTAGGTTGGGTCTTGTACTAATGCAATGCGAAGCAATGCCAATCCATATATCCAGTCCACATAATCAGTACAGTTCCATCATAAGGAATTCACCGGGGTCTAATGCACTGTCGGATGACTGTCGCTCTCCAAGAACTGCATAGTCAAACGACCATAAGAGACCTCATTACCCACCTGTAGACAGCCAATCACCAGTTACACTTGACGGTAGTGGACCCATTTACGAGCTAGTCAAACTCAACCTAGCTATGCCCCCTCACTTAGGCGGGTAAGGCCAAACCCCATCTCAACTGACCTCGTAATAGTGGGAGTCGCGGCCTAATGGTATAAGGCACTCAGGCACTTATAATTTCCATTCAGTCTCGGCGTTGAGGCGTCTCCTTGGTACTGTGAAGATTTAGGGACTTTCACCCAGGGATATCCTATGCACCCCAAATGGTCAAGTATTATTTCTGGTGTCCACATACAGCCATCCATGATACAAATATGGAGGCTACGGTCCTGATATTACAAGGGTGAATATCCACATGCAATGCAATGCCAGATGCATGAGTCACACAGTCATCCATGCATCAATCCCAAGCATCCATCATGCTAAGAGGGGAATACTCTGTCCCTCGAGGGATACCAACATGTCCTACACAGTGGCACAACCGTGGCCAATCACACCTCAACCAAGTATGTATATGATGCGTATGGGAGTGGGCCATGAATATGAATACGGGTGCCAATGAGGTGAATGAGAAGATGACTCTCTATCTACCCAAGAAGGGTCTAGGTACTTAATCAATCCTTCATGAGGAGTATGACCTCAAGTGGGGGCCCATTTACTTGGGGTAGCCCATGAGACAAAATGCACAAAAACTACGAGCCTAAGTAATAAAGAAGTGGGCCTATCAAGAGACTAAGGTGGGCATTCAACCACAGTTAGATATAATGGGCCTAGAGGGGTCCAAATGGGGACTTTCAACCACCATTTCCCCAAGGCATCTAATCACAAACCATAAGCTACAAAGCCCAAGGCCCAACATCCAAATCACATGTACATAAGTCCCAAAAAGGGATAGAAGATGGGCCCAATACAAACTCCAACCACATGGGCCCAAAGAGGGAAAATCAAGCCTAAAGCTCAAGTCCCAAGGGCCATAAAATCCAAGCATTTAGATGGACTTAATGGGCAGCCCATGTACACAATTACATGGCCCAAAAACATATTTAAGTTGGGTGAAATGGGCCCCACTACATTAGCCCAATAATTAGCAATTTAAGTAGGTATTCAAGGGCCCAAATTCACACTTTTCTCAGCCCATAAGTCCAGCAAATGGTGGAAGGTCAGCCTAACATATGGTTGGCCAAGGTGGGACATTCCAACCCAATTTGGGCCCACTAGAAAGTCCCAAAATCTAGTATAAGTTTGGGTCCCATAAGTGGTCATCAATGGGTGGCCCAATCATGAATCAATTGAGCCCAAAATTTTTTCTAAGGAATAGGTGAGCAATAAGTACCCAAATCCCTCAATGTGGTGGGCCCCCAATTCTAATAAAATTTTAGTCATACAATGTATACTTGACTTTCAGTCCACTTAATATTTTGGGCCTACTAAAGCCCAAAAACTAGTCAAAATAGGTGGGAATTAATCCCATAGGGGTTAGTAATGATCAAAAGGGGCCCCACCAGATAGAGGAAGAGCATTTACCACTCAATACCAAGTAGGCTTGTTGCTTGAATGCCGGCCCAGCAGCAGCCCAAGCGTGGGTGTACCAAGGGTGGGACGGCCCAAGGCCATGGACGGCCTAGCCACATACATCAAAGGTGGGCTCCGCACGTCTAAGGTGGGCCCCACATGAGACATCCACTTAGGGTGGACCCAACCTCCACGTGGGCCACCCAAATGGGGAAGGATGGCGTGGATGAAAAACATAGATCATGGTGGGCCTGGCCAAGGATGGCCAGACCATGGTGGACGTCCATCATGGACGGTTGGTCCAGCTAGTTGGTCCCACAAAAATGGCCCTAAGGGCCTCTAGAAACATCATAGGGTGGGCCCCACTAACATGCACAAAAGCCTCAATGGGCTGGGCCCAATAAGTTCCATAATTACAAAGAAGAAAGCAAGGTAGAGATAAAAATTCTGCAACATACATGTTGTTGTCTTGATTTTGGGCCCTCTAATGGAGTGGGTCCAGGGCCTCCAAATTTCCTGAAATTGAGGGCCAAGGTCCCTCATCATGTCTATAACAAGGTGGGACCCAGAAAGGTAGCCCACCATTAGAGAAAATATTTTTAAATTAAGGTTTACAACAATCTGTATTGTTGGACTGTATAGCAGAAATCTGGTTGATCACCCATGTTGGCCCGCTCTTTTGGAGACCCAAAAGGGGTCAGTTGGTGCTGAAATTTGGTAGGCTTATAGGTGGGATATACACCTTCAAGAATCATGTATTGGATGGTATCAATCTCCCCACCAAATGACCAAAAATCAGGCCCCAAGATGGCCCAAAAATCTGTCCAGACAGTTCTGGACAGCAACATATGTCTGATAAAAGTAAATTGTAAACATTATTTAAATCGGGATTTAACTCTAGAAAATCATGGTGTGGGCCCCACAAACATCCAAGCCATCCCACCATCTAAAACATCCTTGCATGCACCCCTTTTTGGTGCATTTAGGGGCCACACGTCCAAGGGATGGACTGTCCAAAAACATCCTCCTACTTGGGACGGTTTGGATCTTATTGGTCCACAAGGTGGGCCACACACTCATGATCAGAGACTTATTAGCAAGAAAAGAAGAAGATCGGCCACAAGGGAAGGGTCTCCGCCTCATTGAGGCCCTTCCCATCATTACATAAGCAACACAATTCACTATTACATGATACATACAAAATCTATATGATCAAAGGTTATTAACTTGGGATCTATGGTGGAGATCTAATCTTCACCATGGATCAAGGATCTAGATGACCCAAGGATCTCTGATCTAAGGAAGGAAAGAGCATGAAGGGATCCATGGAGAATGGTCCCTTACATGCACATGCATGCAATGTAGGATAGGCTACAAGCCATATCCATGGAGGCTTGGGGCCACCATCATCACTTGACGGGTCCCACAAGCTCCATCAATGGAAGAAGAATGAAGAACAAGAAGGGATAAAAGGAAATCTAAAATTTAGACATACAAGCATACCCACCTAGCAAATCAACTCCAAGGACACACCACAATGCTCTAAAAGCTCCAAGGATTAAGGATCTAAGGTTGAGATTAGTTGAAGAATGGTGGATTAGGAGGTGTTTGGGAGATGAGAGGGCCGAAAATGAAGGGGTGGTGGGACATTTGGAGGGCTGTAAGAGGGAGAGGAGAGGGAGAGGTAGAGAGAAATGAGAAGAAAGAGAGAGGGAGAGAGAGTTGTAGAGAGGTCATGATGACTCTCTCTCTCTCTCTCCTTGGTTAGGGAAAACTATGATAGCCTATGGTGATAATAACAAAGTGGCTGGGCTAAGTAGGTCTTAGGGTGGTTGGTTAATAGGTCCTCTAACAACCCTATATGAAGGGTGACATCATCACCCACATGCACCTAGGAAAACGTGTGGGGTGGGGTCCACCACCACATATCAAAGGCCCAAATCGAACGTTGCCCATAACTCATGATGTACATATCGGATTCATGCACGGGACGCGGCGTTAGAATCGTGGTGCCGATACGAACAAGATAGCATAAGTTTTAAGTTGATCCGAGTCAGTTCAACATGATCGAACTCAAGGACGACCACAAACACTACCCGAAGGTCGCAGGCCGCCGGGATTCGACCGGTAGGACTGCGTGACCTAAAGAAACGACGTGCACACTTGGGTTAGGGTCTTACACCCTAGTTCTCACCTTTAATTGATAGTTTAAACATTATTTACAATTACTCTTTTTTTCTTTTAGAATTCAGATTTAGATTTTCTTATAGTTCTAGTTATAGTTCTTTTCAAAATACGTACAAGTTTAGTCCCTGTGGATTCGACCTCATTCTCACGAGTTATTACTACATCGCGACCCTACACTTGGTGTTGTGTATAAGTTTCTAGTGTCATTACCAGGGACTACAGCTATGTTTTTCTATAACTAATTGGTATTAAAATTAGGTTAAGATTAGGATTTATTTTCCTGCTTAGGTTAGGATTTTTTCTAGAATTATTTTTAGAAACTAACGTTGTTTTCTGTTTTGTAGGATTCCTAACATAGAAACTCTTATTCGGTAATTTTGTTCTAACCCTCTCTCTTATTTTTTTAGATCTCTTATTTGTTTTAGTTTTTCTAATTTTCATTTTAGGTTTAATTGTTTAGTTAATTGAGGGTTGTGTGTTTCATGCCCAAGTGGGTTCGTGAGAACACTCCACATCTCTTGAGTGAAGGAGGATTAGTTAAAGGGATGCCTATCCATCAAAGGATTAGACACCACTTGATATCCTCTCAGTTAATTAAAGTGATTGCTGCAAATCAACCTCAAGCTCAACCACCAGTTGAGGAAGTTCAAGATGAAAATGAGGTGCATAATACACCCCCGCCTCGTACTCTTTGTGATTATTTACAACCGGTGGGGGTGAGTACACCTTCCTGTATGGTCTTTCCACTTAATGTAGGAAACGTAGATATCAAACCTAAAGTGATACAACCCCTTCTTAAATTTCATGGACTAGATTCTGAAAGTCCATATTTGTACATCAAGGAGTTTGATGAGATAGTCACTACATTACACTTTTCAAAAGTGTCTGAGGACACAGTGTGACTTAAATTGTTTCCTTTTTCATTGAAAGAGAAGGCTAAGACATGGATGCACTCCTTAAAGTCAAGATCCATCGGCTCACGGGCCGAGATGACTTGGGAATTTCTCAAAAAGTTTTTTCCATTTTATAAAACTAACACTTTAAGGAAAGCAATCATGAACTTTGCCAAAAAGAGGAAGAGACCTTCTTCCAATGCTTGGAAAGGTTCAAAGATCTTACAAATTCCTATCCACATCATGGCTATGAAGTATGACGAACAATAAGCTTTTTCTATAACGGATTAACTTCACCAATGCGCCAGTTCGTAGAGATGATGTGTAATGGTGAATTCATGAACAAAAAGACCGATGATGCGTGGGATTACCTTGATCAATTGGCAGAAAATGCACAATCATGGGACACCTCTCCAAGACTCACCACTTCTAAGCCTACACAATCAAAGGAAAGAGGGGGGATTTATATTCTAAAAGAGGAAGATGATATGAGTACAAGAGTGGCCAATCTCAAGAAAAGTCAAGGCCATGGAACTTAAGAAGGCAGAATCTATCAAATCTGATAAGGTTGCGGAAGTTGTTTGTGGTATTTGTGCTTGTAACATACATACAAGTGAGAATTGCCCAACAATTTATACTTTTCATGAGATATTGAATAAGCAATCGAATGCCATAAACAACTACCAAAGACCTTTCAAAGGAATCACAACAAACACATATAACTCCAGCTAGAGAAACCATCCAAATTTCAGTTGGAGGAATGGACAAACGACTAACCCATAAGAGGCCCTTACTCAATTTTTAATTTAGAAGAGGCCTTAAGAGGATGCGGTTTAAAAATTCATGCAAAACCAAGAGCTATTCAACCAGAATATGGTACAAGTATTCTAGGATATCAAAACAATAATGGGAATGTTTATATCATCCATTCAAAGGATTGAGTCACACTTAGAGAGTGGGGAAAAAGGGATGCTTCCAGCCCAACCTCTCCCTAATCTAAAGCCACAATATGAAATTAGTGACCCAATCTCTTTAAATCAAATGGAGCAAGCCAAGTCTATCACCACTCTTAGGAGTGGAAAGACAATTGACAAATCTATTTCAGTAAGGGCTGAAAAGCTTAAGGACCCCAAAGAAGATAAGAATGATAGACCTAGCATTACCTCACATATGTTAGAACCAGAACCTCAAAGTAAGTCAATTGCGTCATTCCCTCAATGGTTGATTGCAACAAAACCTCTATCTAATTCTCAAGATATTCTAGAGGTGCTTAAACAAGTGAAGGTCAACATCCCTCTACTGGATGTCGTTGAACAAATCCCTTCATATGCCAAATTTTTAAAAAATCTATACACTACCAAAAGATGAAAAAACATATAAAAGAAAATCTTTTTAACAGAAAAAGTGAGTGATATCCTCAAGCAAGATGTGCCACAAAAATATAAAGATTCCGGTAGCCCAACCATCACTTGTGTAATTGGAAATTACTGGATTGAGCACACACTTCTTGACTTGGGGGCGAGTGTAAATCTGATTCCTTACTCGGACTACGAATAACTAGGTCTTGGTGAATTAAAACCCACCCGGACCACGTTACAACTTATTGATCGATCAGTTCGTGTACCGAGAGGGATGATTGAGGATGTGTTTATCCAGGTTGATAAATTTTACTACCCAGTAGATTTTATTGTTCTAGATACTCAACCCATTGTGGATGTGAGCACTCAGATACCCGTCATTCTTGGTTGCCCATTCCTTGTTACATCAAATGTTATCATTAATTATAGGAATGGGATTATGAATCTATCTTTCAAAAATATGACATTAGATATCAACATCTTTTTCAATATGAGCAAATAGTTAGAGGATGATGATGATACCCATGACATTAACATGATCGATTCTTTTATAGAAGATAGAGCACTTTTGACTTTATACTTTGACCCTTTAGAGACGTGCTTGGCCCAATCCCCTGATTTGAATGATGACATGATTAGGAAGATGGATGTCATGCTCGATACTACACCGATACTTGAAGTTAACTGGTGGAGGCCACAATTTGAAGAATTACCCCAAATTAATGTAGTGCCTCTACTATCTAGCCTCAAAGCGTCGAAGCTTGACTTAAAATCTGTCCTCTGATCTTAAATATGTCTATTTAGGTCAAGATGAGACATATTCGGTGGTGATTTCTTCCCACGTTGAGAATGAACAAGCGAGTATGCTTATCTCTACTCTCATTGAGTATAAAGAAGCCCTTGGATGGTCAATTGCAAACCTCAAGGGAATTGACCCTTTGATTTGTACTCACCGCATTCATCTTAAGGATAATGCAAAAACCTCCCGACAACTACAACGCCAATTAAATCCAAACATGAAAGAAGTGGTTAAGGCTAAGGTACTTAAGTTATTTGATGTGGGTATCATATACCCCATATCCAATAGCTAATAGGTGAGTCCAACTGAGGTGGTTCCTAAAAAGTCTGAAATAACCATCGTAACCAATGCCGACAATGAACTCGTGCCAACTAGAGTTACTACTAGTTGGAGAATGTGCATTAACTACAGAAAGTTGAATACTATCACGAGAAAGGACCACTTTCTTTTGCCCTTCATTGATCAAATCTTGGAAAGGCTAGCTGGTCACTCTTACTATTGCTTCCTTGATGGATATTCAGGCTATAATCAGATAGAAATAGTGTTTGAAGATCAAGAAAAGACTACTTTCACATGCCTCTTTAGCACCTTTGCTTACCAAAGGATGCCATTCGGACTATGTAATGCCCTCGCCACTTTTCAGCGATGCGTGTTGAGTATATTTTCTAACATGTGGGCCAATATTTAGAGGCCTTCATGAATGACTTCTCTGTCTTTGGTCCATCATTCAGTGAGTGTTTGAAAATTTTGAAAAATGTGCTAAAGCAATGTGAGGAAAAGAATTTGGTACTAAATTGGGAGAAATGTCATTTCATGGTTCGTAAGGAAATTGTTCTTGGAGATATCATCTTGTCTAAGGGAGTTGAGGTAGATAAAGCTAAAATTGATCTTATCTCTAACCTACCTCCTCCCAAGAGCATACAAGACGTGCAATCCTTCTGAGGACACGCTGAATTTTACAAACGATTCATAAAGGAATTTAGTCACTTCTCTCGTCCTTTATGCAATCTACTTTAAAAGGATGTACCATACGAGTGGACTGAGCATGCTAAGAAGCTTTTACTAAGCTCAAGGGCATGTTGACTACCGCACCTATCATGTAGCCACCCGATTGGAGCATACCTTTTGAGATTATGTGTGATACGTCTGATTATGCTATTGGGGTGGTTTAGGCCAAAGAATAGAAAAGAAGCCCTATGTTATTCACTATGAAAGTAAAACTCTAAATCCTGCCCAAGTGAATTACTCTACTACGGAAAAGAAACTCTTAGTCATATGTTCACAACCCCAAGTGTAGGGTCACGATGCAGTAATAATCTCAGTGAGACCGAGGTTGAATCCACAGGGACTAATCTCGTAAGTAATTCTGAAAGCAACTAGAAGTAAAACTAGAAGAAGATGTATACCTAATCGAGAAGTGTAGAGAGAGTAATTATGAATTATTTAACTAAAACTTAAGAAATTCAAATGTGGGAACTAGGATTTCCAAGGATCCACTTGTAGAGATCAGGGAGATCTATGCTTGATTCAAGAACACAACTGCAATCAGAGTCACATCTTATCCAATTGGAAGATATTTTAGTAAAATCGAATATGGACTTCCTTTGACCTAATTCTCAATGGATGAGAGTTGTGAGAACTGGAAGTGATTCCATCACAAAACCATGCCCAGGAGATAATGGCTCACAATAGGATATACCAATTTCATAACCGAACATAAGAGAAACATGAAGATTTGAAGGGATTCCATCAACCAACCATGCCCATGGGACGATGGTGAACAACAGGATTTCCTAACTTCACAATCTCAATACATGAAAAGAAGATACTCAAAGCTATTACAAATTTACTATAATTTGAGTCACAATAAACCGTTAAAAACTGAAAGTATTCCGTAGGAATCAAACTAGAATTAAAGAGAGTTCAACTTAAACATGAATTAAAGCAATAGAAAACATCTCATCACGCTACAAGCTTCACCTCTTAGCCCTAACTAAGAGGTTTAGCCAACCATAGACATGATTGGACTAAAGTATCTTAAGAAAAACATGAAAACACCTAAGGAAGTAGAAGAAAAACTCTTAGCGATGGCTTCTCTACCCTTTTGCTCCACTCCTTAAACCCTAAAAGATATCATGAAAAACTAAGGAAAGAAGAAGAAGAATGCTTGATGACGGCTCTCCACACTTTTGATCCACTCTTCAAACCCTAGATTATGCCCAGGGATGCCCTGGGGACTCCTATTTATAGTTGTGCAACACCTCCTTTCATATCTCTTTGGAAAAATTCAAAAACTGCCTCAAATTTATGCACTCCACGTAACTTCGTGTAACTTCGCGTGATCCGTTTGATGACATCGAACAACCTTAGATGTCATCAAAGGTGTCTTTTGTATGTGTTTTTTCCGTGCTTTTGTAGCTTTATCTGGACTCTGCGACCTTCTATGTCATTGAACCTACCTTCAATGTCATTGAGCATTGTTCGAGGAATTGATTATATGTCTAAAACAGTCCAGAGAGTTTATCCAATTTCTTCAATAAATTTGATGTCATTGAAGAGACCTTCAATGTCATCGAGCAGATCTTCAATGTCATCGAGGAGTGCTTCGAGTAATCAAAAATGGTGCCCAATGTGTCTAGTGAGTTTTACCAAAATTCCAGAGAAAATTCGATGTCATCGAGCAGGTCTTCGATGTTATCGAGCAGAGCTTTAAGTCATGGAACAAGTTCTCAAGTTATCGAAAAACATCTTCAATTTGTCTAGCGACCAACTTAATTTTTCTTTATAAATTTAATGTCATCGACCTGTGTTCGATGTCATTGAATGTGTCCACGATGTCATCAAGCAGTGCTCGATGACACAGTTAATGTATATTCTGCACTTGTTCTTTCGGCTTTATTCCTTCTCCACTTAGTTTTATTGAATCTTAGGACTTCAATATTTATCTACTAAGATCCATTCTTTGCCTTGGTGATTTTTGAGCGTCAAAATCATACTTTTAGCACCTTTTCCAATCCAAGCTCTCAAATTCACCTTGCAACACAAACATGAGTAAAATAGGACATTAAGCAATATCATGTTCATAAAACCAAGACATAAATGGGGTCCAATATGCAATATTTGACCCTCAACACAATTCCCAACTAGCATTTTGCTAGTCCCGAGCAAAGTATGTGAAAAATAAATCTCAATGCTTAATGTCAAAAATCTTTGTCAGGAAACAATGTTTTGTGTACTCAAGTATGAATGGGTAGAAATAAGATATGAAAGTGAGATTTTAAAAACCTAAAACCAAATCACATAAGCAACCAATCAAATAAATTCTTTGTCCATTAAATCGAAATTTGGATATCAAGTTTTTCAATGTGCTCAGTGAAAATCAACTTACTTCCCATACGAATGCTGTCAATTCATCATATTAGCCATGCTCATCACTTCAAGATCAGTTTGAAACTCAAGTACTGATTCCGAACTTATCTCCTTTTCCTTCTTTTTCCATTTTTTGATTTTATATCGACGGTCAATTTTTATTCATTCTTTTTATTTTTGCATTCTTTTCCCTAAGTTTGAACAAATTTTTTTTTAAGACCTCTTTGTCAATCTTCTATTTTTTTAACTGGTTTCATCATTTTTTTTCTTTAAGGTGGATACAATTCTCTAGACTCACTTCTTACCATCTATCAATGATTCACACATACTAACAATCAGAACTTCTAATATATCTTACAAAAGGCAAATTGAGTGTGTTTGTGATTTAGATTAACATGATATTCAAACTTCCTCTTAATCAATTGAGTGCAATAACTTACGTGATAAATTACTTAGGTGATTAACTCTGACAATCCAAAATTCAATCTCTATCTTATCATACCCAAAGCATTCTTAAGTATACAAGTCATCGCTTCCCAAACAGATTTTAACTTAAATCATTGAAAATTTTCAAAAGTTTTACTCAAAACTGAGAAAATACTGATTAGGTTACCAAATACCCCATCCCCAAATGAAAAATCTACATTGTTCTCAATGTAAAAGAATAAGCATGCCATGCAAAAGAGGCAATGAAAAGAAGACGGAAGTGATGGAAAGGTCATACCTATAGAAGGAATTTTGAGGCTTTTCCAATGGTCTTAGTGTGAAGATGGGTTAGCACAAAACAAAACTCAACAGATTATAAGCAAACTATCCTAAATAGTGGAAGCAACCTACCCTAATTCTATGAAAGCGATAAACCTACCTATACCTCCATCAAACTAGGAGATCAATCCTAGTACATAAGATCAGTCAGACGTATGGACATGTCCTATGAATCAAATTTCTCAACAAATATCTTTATTTGATGTCCATTTACTTTGAATTTATTGTCATTGTTCGGATTCTTTATCTCAACAGCCCTATGAGGATAAACATTGGTAATAGTGAAGGGGCCGGTCCAATGAGATCGGAGTTTGCCCGGAAAGAGATGTAACCAAGAATTGTACAAGAGCACCTTTTGACCTGGTGTGAATACTTACAGAAGAATTTGTTGGTCATAAAAAAACCTTCATCTTATCCTTGTAAATTTTCGAGTTCTTGTACGTGTCATTCTGGATTTCTTCAAGTTCATTCAACTGAAGTTTGCGTAGCGAGCCAGCATTGTCCAAGTTGAAGTTCAAATTTTTAATAGCTTAGTAGACTCTATGTTACAACTCCACAAGCAAGTGGAAAGCCTTCCCATAAACAAGTCTAAAGGGAGACATTTCAATAGGAGTCTTAAATGTAGTACGGTAAGCCCATAAGCATTGGTCAATCGGATTGACCAATCCTTACGATTAAGGTTAACCGTCTTTTCCAAGATGTGTTTAATTTTCCTATTGAAAATCTCAGCTTGCCAACTTGTTTGTGGGTGGTATAGAGTGCTCACTTTGTGGGAGGTGTCATATTTCTTCATTAAGTTCGCAAATGGCCTATTACAAAAATGTGAACCTCCATCACTAATGATGGCTCGAGGCGTTCTGAACTGGGAAAGGATCTTCTCTTTTGAAAATTTAATGACTGTTTGATTATCATTGTTCTGGAATGAAATCGCTCCAACTCATTTAGTGACATAGTCTACGGTGAGCAAATATATCAATTCTCAAAAGATTGGGGGAATGGTCCAATCAAATCGATGCCCCAGTAATCAAATGCTTCAATAATTAGAATGGGGTTCAAGGGCATCATATTTTGATGAGACAACTCCTGATTTCTAACAACGCTCACTAGTTTTACAAAATTCATGAGTGTCCTTGAACATAGCGGGCCAATAAAAGCCACACTGCAGAATTTTGGCCGTGGTCTTTTTTGCAGAAAAGTGACCACCACAGGCCTGAGAATGACAAAAGGAGATGATACTTTGGTGTTCATTGTCTGGCACACATCTCCTTAAGATTTGGTCTAGGTAATATTTAAACAAATATGGATCATCCCATAAGAATTTGTGTACCTCGGTAAAGAATTTCTTCTTATCTTGCGCAGTCTAATGTGTTGGCGTGAAACCTGTAGAAGATAATTAGCAATACTCGCAAACTAAGGTGAGTAGGAGACTTTGAACAATTGTTCACCATGGAATATGTCATTTATATGTGTTGTCTCAAGGGAATCAGAGAGATTAAGGTGGGAAAGATGGTCAGCCACTACATTCTCTACTCCCTTTTTATCTTTTATTTTCAAATCGAATTCTTGAAGTAGAAGGATCCTTCTTATCAGGTGGGCCTTAACATCATTCTTAGAAAGAAGATACTCGAGCATTGCATGATCTGTGAAATGATGATCTTAGATCCGAAGTAGGACCTAAATTTGTCCAAAGCGAACACTACGGCTAAGAGTTCCTTTTTCGTAGTGGAGTAGTTCACTTGGGTAGGATTTAGAGTTCTACTTGCATAATGAATAATGTAGGACCTCTTCTCTTTTCTATGGCCTAAAATCATCCCAAGAGCATAGTCAGACGTGTCACACATAAGTTCAAAAGGAAGGCTCTAGTCGGGTGGCTGCATTATAGGTGCAGTAGTTAACATGCTCTTAAGCTTAGTAAAAGCTTCCTGCCATTTCTCAGTCCACTCGTATGGGATATCCTTTTGAAGTAGGTTGCATAGAGGATGAGAGAG
Organism: Magnolia sinica; assembly: GCF_029962835.1. Taxonomy (NCBI): domain Eukaryota; kingdom Viridiplantae; phylum Streptophyta; class Magnoliopsida; order Magnoliales; family Magnoliaceae; genus Magnolia; species Magnolia sinica. The sequence goes on along the minus strand of NC_080573.1, from coordinate 47,983,728 downwards.
GTGACTAAAGTCCTTTATAAATCTCCTGTAAAAATCGACGTGTCCTAAGAAGGATCGCGCGTCTCTTATGTTCTTGGGTGGGGGTAAGTTAGAGATAAGATCAATCTTAGCCTTACCTACCTCAATTCCCTTGGACGAGATGATATGTCTAAGGACAATTCCCTTACAAACCATAAAATGACACTTCTCCTAATTCAGTACCAAATTCTTTTCCTCACATCGCTTCAACACATTTTTTTAAAATTTCAAGCATTCACTAAAGGATGGACCAAAAATTGAGAAATCATCCATGAAGACCTTTAAATATTATCCCACCATATCAGAAAAAATACTCAACATACATCACTGAAAGGTGACAGGGGCATTACACAGTCCAAATGACATCCTTTGGTAAATAAAGGTGCCAAAAGGGCATGTGAACGTGATCTTTTCTTGGTCTTTAAGGGCTATCTCGATCTGATTATAACCCGAATATCCGTCAAGGAAACAATAATAGGAATGACCAGCTAGCCTTTCCAAGATTTGATCAATAAAGGGTAAAGGAAACTGGTCCTTCCTCATGACGGTATTCAACTTCCTGTAGTCAATGTACATTCTCCCACCAGTAGTTACTCTAGTTGGCACGAGTTCATTATTGACATTGGCTACAATGGTGATTCTGGACTTTTTGGGAACCACTTGAGTTGGACTCACCCATTGACTATCGAATATAGGGTATATAATACCGACATCCAATAGCCTAAGAACCTCGGCCTTAACCACTTCCTTCATGTTTGGATTTAATCTACATTATGGTTGCCGGGAGGTCTTCGCATTATCCTCTAGATAAATGCAGTGAGTACAAATCGAAGGGTCAATTCCTTTGAGGTATACAATCGACCATCCATGAGCTCCCTTATGCTCAATGAGAGTAGATATGAGTAGGGGTGTACATGAACCAAGCTAGCTCGGTTAGCTCACTCGATTCAACTCGAAAAAGCTCGATTCGACTCGGTTCGAAGCTGAGTTCGAGTCGAATTGAGCTTATTGTTTTATCTCAAAAATGAGTTCGAGCCTAGTTTGAGCAGGCCCTAGTTCGACTTAACTCAGATCAAATCTAACTCAAATCGATCCAGTTTGGTGACTCGGTTACTTTATCATTGATGTTGCTCACCAACGATTTGATAAAATGACTCAACCAAATGTAGCTGGTGGCAAGGAAGGTTTGGCTAGTAGCAAGGAAGGTTTAGTCGGTGGCAAGCAAGGTATGTACATTAAACAAATACCTTTTTTCTCTTTATTTTTTATTTTTTGGTTTTTATGTTACTTAGAAGGTATTTGATAAAACACTTGTAATACCATTACCTCTGTTTTACAAATAGTGGATTTATGAAGTTACAGTTCAGGTGTTTATGGAATGCCTCAATGACGAACTCAGCTCGATCTTTGCTCAAACTCAGCCTGAGCTAGCCTGAGCTATTGACCGAACTGAGCCGAGCTGGCCAATCAGGCTCGAGGACCGAGCTGACCTGAGTTCAAGCTGAGGTTAGCCAATGTTCGAGCTGAGTTGAGCTAAGGCCAACTCGACTCGGTTTGACTCGTTGTACACCCCTAGATATGAGCATACTCTCCTGTTCTTACTTAAGATGGGAAGAAATCACCACCAGATATATCTCATCTCGACCTAAATAGACATATTTCAAATCAAAGGGCAAAGGTTTTAGGTCAAGCTTCGGTGCCTTGATATTAGACAGTAGAGGCACTACATCAGTTTGGGGCAATTCTTCAAATTATGGCCTCCACTAGTTAACTTTAAGTACCGGCACAGTATCAAGCATGGCCCCCATCTCCCTAATCATATCATCGTCTAAATCATGGGAGTGGGCCAAACACGTCTCTAGAGGGTCAGATGACAAGGTCATTAGAGTTTTATCTTCCATGAAAGAATCAATCAAGTTAACATCATGGGCCTCATCATCATCCTCTACCTGTTTACCCGTATCAAAAAATATATTCAACTCCAATGTCAAATTTCCAAAAGCTAAACTCATGACTCTATTCTTGTAATTAATGAATGCATTTGATGTGACAAGGAATGGGCAATCAAGAATGACAAGAATTTGAGTACTCATGTCCATAATGGGTTGAGTATCCAAGATTATAAAATCTATCGAGTAGTAGAATTTGTCAATCTGGACCAACACATCCTCAATTACCCCTCTCGGTACACGAACTGAGCGATCAGAAAGTTTAATATAGTCCGGGTGGGTTTAAATTCACCTAGACCCAGTTATTCATAGACCGAGTATGGGATCAGATTTACGCTCGCCCCTAACTCAAGAAGTGCATGCTCTATCCGGTAATTCCCAATTACACAGGGGATGGTTGGGCTTCCAAGATCTTTGTATTTCTATGGCACATCTTTCTTTAGGATGACAATCACTTTTTCTATCAGAAAAATTTTCTTTTTGATACTTTGCTACCTCTTAGTCATACATAAGTCTTTTAGAAATTTAGTATACGAAGATATTTATTTAACCGCATCCAGCAAAGGAATATTGACCTTCACTTATTTCAACACATCTAAAATGTCCTGAGAGTTAGAGAGAGATTTTGGTGTAATCAACCATTAGGGGAATGGGCAATCAACTTGCTCAGAGGTTCCAATTCTAATCCATGTGGAATGTTTCTAGGTCTATCAGTTTCATCTACTTCTAGGTAATTAGACTTTTCAGCCCTTACTGGAATAGATTTGTCAATTATCTTCCTACTCCTAAGAGTGGTGATAAACTTAACTTACTCCATTTGATTTGAAGAGCTTGGATCACTTATTTTGTATTGCGGTTTAGCATTGGGGAAAGGTTAGGCTGGAAGAATCCTTTTTTCCCCAATTGAATTTTTTGTCTCACGCCCTTGTATGGCCTTTGAAAGTTCTTGAAGGGTTTGCAATATACTCTGAGTGATAAGCTCTTGATTTTGAATATGTTTCCAAACCGAATCCTCTTGAGGTTTCCCTTGATTCAAGAATTGTTTAGGGATTCCTTGAGGAGTAGCAATTTGTCCATTCCTTCAACTAAAGTTTGGATGATTTCTCCAACTAGGATTGTATGTGTTAGAGATGGGTCCACTGAAAGGTCTTTGGTAGTCATTCATGGCATTCAATTGCTTGTTCAATGCCTCTTGAAAAGTAGGTATCGTTGGGCAATTTTCAATTGTATGTATGTTGCAAGCATAGATACCGCAAACAACTTCCTTAGCCTTATCCTTCTTAAGTTCCATGGCCTCTACGTTCCTTGCGAGACTGGCCACTTTAGCATTTATATCATCATCCTCTTTCAGCAAGTATATCCCAGCCCTCTCCCTTGCTTGAGTAAGCTTATATATGGTGTTAGATTTTAGGGAGATGTTGAAACTGCCTAGCTATATGTCCTAGAGGGGAGGGTGAATAGGACGATGCCAAATTATAATTATAACAGTGGAATAAAATAAAGAGATAGCCAAATAAAATAAATCAATTCATGAAGCTAAAATAAAATCAACCTTAATAAACAAGTATTGAGAGGTTGATATGAATTCAGTTCTAAGGACAACCTTACACCATAAAAACCAAGGGTTTATGGCAAGACAACCTTATTTCTAGAACGTCCTTTGTATCAAAAACTCAATCTAAAGAGAAATAAATAAATAGCATGGAATTGAAATAAATTGTAGGAATTTAAATCTAAATTATTACAACATTCCACACACTTGCTTGAAATGTAAATATTACAACATTCACATCCACACATACATCCCACAAATTTGAATGATAAAAGATATAAAACTTAAGCAAGCATTCAAACCACAAGACAAAAAATTTTAGTGGTTCGCCTGTGTGTACACCAACTGTTTCACAACAGCTACACAGAATGCTACTACACTCCTAATATCCTCACACAGGGGATATTAGCGTTCACTAACAAAATAGGTTTCACAAGTTCACTTAAAACCTTCACAATTGTGTCTTTTTAACTTGGGCTTATACAATCTAAAAACCCACACTTTCTGAGTTTTCTGACTCTCCTCAGATAACCACACAATGAGATTTTTCTGGTGATTCTCAAACAAAAACCAAAAGAATAGAAATTTTAAATAAACGTAAAATACCTGGATTTCTCCTTTCGTAGCAGCCCGGAAGAACCAATCGGAGTAGAAGTTCGAATCAACGTTCAATGTCCAATACTCACTTAAAATGGTTCTAAGTTCTAATTAATTTTAAATTAAATCAAATAGGCTAGCTCTATTAGATTTTGATTCCAAGAAGAAGGAATTACAGAATTTCTCCTTTTTCAAATCAAATTGGAATGTAGATCAAAATCAAAAAATAAGCTAACAAAAGGAAATATTAATTATGGACAAAGTAGCTTAAAATGAACACTAACTTATCTCAGAGTGGAGCCTTGAATTTCTTTGAATTGAGTTATCAAATTCTGAGATTCGTGCTTAATTTATAGAAGCAGAAATCACCTCTACGACTGGTCTTAGGGAAACTTTGACTGGTCGTAGCTTCAACGGCATTTTGAATTTTTAAGCGCGATCTTTGAAAATCGTTCTACGGCTGGTCGTGGGGTGTCTATGACTGGTCGTAGACCACCTACGACCGGTCGTAGATGACCCAGGACTAGTCATAGACCACATGAGATGGTCGCTGTAGTTTGAGTCGAGGACCCACGACTGGTCGAAGTTCAAGTCATGAACACACCTACGACCAATCGAAGGACCACCAGGACTGGTCGTGAGTTAACCAAAAAATTTAAAAAATCTTCAACAACTTAGGACCGGTCGTGGAATTTCTTGGACTGGTCGAACCAGTGCTAGGACTAGTCGAACAAGGTCCAGGACTAGTCTTAGAACAGACCAAATTCATATATAAACATACAGTATGAATTATGTATCCGAAATGACCTACCCTAAGGTCAATCTAAGGTCAATCATACCTGGGACATGAAGTATGGACATTGAAACTCTATTCTATCAAATGATTGTTGACCTTTGAGTTTTACAAAGCTTGAGATCTCTACTTGAAGTAGCTTGATCTTGAGATCTTTGAAAGCTTGACATCAAACTTCAACTTAAGTGGCTCTTGAGTCTTGAAATGTACTTGAGTTTTGTACTCTTTATTGATGTAGCTCTGAACATTGATGTTTATAGTACATGGCTTGACTTAGCTTGAAGTCGATCATTGTACATAACTTGAAGCACTTGTAAACCATTGTCTGGAACATATATAACAACATACAAACACAAGACACAAATAGAGTTTTGGCACAACAAAATTTGAAAACCAAAGGAGCATGAGACCATAGCACTTACAGATGTCCCATGATTGTATGGTTCAGTGAGTTTGTCAAAGTAATCCCACATCTCATCGACATTTGTATTCATGAATTCCCCATTGCACATCGTCTTAATGAATTGGAGCATGAAAGATGTCATTCCATCATGGAAGAAAGTTATTATGCGCCACGTTTCAAAACCATGTTGTGGGCATGAACTGACGAGATTCTTGAACCGCTCCCAATATTGGAAGAATGTTTAATCTTCCCTTTGGGTGAAGTTCATAATCGACTTCCTGATGGTGTTCGTCTTATGGTTTGGAAAGAATTTTTTTATGAATTCCTTCATCATGCCATTCCATGTGCCAATAGATCGCGGACGTAATAAGTGCAACCATGTCTTAGCTTTCTCTTTCAAAGAGAATGGAAAGAGTTTCAGCCTGACAGTGTCCTCAGACACGTTAGTAAAGTATAAAGTGGCTATAACTTTGTCAAACTCTTATAAGTGCAGGTATGGACTTTCAGATTCAAGTCAAAGGAACTTTAGAAGGAGGTGGATCACTCCAGGCTTGATATCCATGTTTCCTATGTTTCCTGGAAAAACCATACATGTGGGCGTGCTCACCCCTATCGGTTGTAAGTAATCTCGTAAAGTACGAGGCAAGGGTGCATGGTGCACCTCATTCTCACCTGGACTTCCGCAACTCTCGGTTATGGTTGATTCACCGGTTGATTTGTAGCCATAACCTCAATTAACTCTGAGGATCTCAAGTGGTGTATAATCCTATGATGGATAGATAACCCCTCAACTAATCCTCCTTCACTTAAAAGACGTCGAGTGTGGTCACGGACCCACATAGGCATGAAACACTCTCAGCCCTCAATTTCATATTCTAACCTAAACCTAAAAGAAAGAAGGGAAATAGAAATCTAGAATTAGAAAGAGAGAGAGAATTGGAAAGAAGTTACCAAATTAGAAGGTTCTATGTTAGGATCCTATAAAAGAAAAAAAAAGTGAATTAATTTCTAAAAAGGAAAAAAGGGAAAGTGAACTAGTTTCTAAAAACAAAAAGGAAAGTTCCTAAAAATAGAAAATAGAAAGTTTCTAAAAAGAGAAAGAGTTAGTTTCTAAAATCAAATTAAGAAAGTTTCTAAACCTAGAAATAAAAAGGTAAGTTAGTTTCTAAAATAATTCAGAAAAGACCCTAATCTTAAACTAATCCCAAAACTAGTCAATTTGCGTGAGCACAAAAATTTAGGGAAATTCGACATTAAAAGTGACAAAGGGATCTTCCTAGGGTATGGTCTAATTAGTCAAGCATATCGTGTTCTCAACAAGAGGACTGGTGTCATTCAGGAATCCATAAATGTTGTTATTGATGATCACCTAAATACACCACCTCCAAGTTCAGAAGATGATGAAGTCAATTTTATAGATAAACCTGACTCTTCATCTAGTCAAGTCAACACTGAACTTCGATTAGTTAAAGACCATCATACTGATCAAATACTAGGTAACCCTCTCACTGGAGTGCGTACACGAAAACAATTGGAAAACATATGCAATTATATGTGTTTTACTTCCCAAATTAAGCCAGTTAATGTAAAAGAGACTCTTGCTGATGAAAACTGGATTGTAGCCATGCAAGATGAACTGAATCAATTCATTCGAAATGATGTGTGTCATTTGGTTCCTAGACCGACTGATAAACATATCAATGGAACCAAGTGGATCTTTAAAAATAAGTTTGATGAGTTAGGGAATATTATAAGAAACAAGGCTAGACTGGTTGTACAAGGGTACACACAGATAGAAGGGATCAATTATGATGAAACCTTTGCCCCAATAGCTCATCTTGAATCCTTTAAATTATTCATATCCATTGCTTGTTTCAAAAAATTTAAAATTTATCAAATAGATGTCAAGAGTGCTTTCTTGAATGGTGATCTACATGAGGAAGTTTATGTAGAACAAACAAAGGGTTTTGAAGACCCTTAATACACTAATCATGTTCATTGCCTGAAAAAGGCACTCTATAGTTTAAAACAAGCTCTCAGGGCATGGTATGAGAAACTAAGTTTTTACTAAGTCATAACTTCGTTATGGGGAGTGTTGATAAAACCTTATTTGTTAAGAAAAATAATGAACACATACTTAAAGTGTACATATATGTTGATGACATTATCTATGGCTCTACATGTTCTAACATGTCTACTGAGTTTGCAGAGTTGATGAAGTCCAAGTTCAAAATGAGCATGGTTGGAGAACTAAATTACTTCCTAGGTCTACAAGTGAAACAACTTAAAAATTGTATTTTAATTTCTCAAACCAAGTATGCTCTAAACTTGGTTAAGAAGTTTGGTTTTGAAAGTGGTAAGCATTTTGATACCCTTATGAGTACAACTCTTAAGCTATCTAAAGATGCAACAGGTAAGAGTGTAGATCCTAGGTTGTATCGCAGAATGATTGGCAGTCTGTTATATTTAACTGCGAGTCGACCTAATATTGCATTCAACGTAGGAATCTATGCTAAATATCAATCTGAACCTAAGGAATCTCACCTAATTGTTGTCAAGAGGATTATAGGGTATATCGCAAGTACAGTTAATTTAGGTCTATGGTATCCACTTCATACTAATGTTCCATTAGCTAAATACTCGGATGCTGATTGGGCTGGGAATATAAATGATCGAAAATCCACTAGCGGTGGTTGCTTTTATTTTGGGAACTATTTAGTTTCCTGGCATAGCAAGAAACAAAGTTTTGTATCCCTATCCACAGCTGAGGCTAAATATATCGCAACTGGAAATGCCTGCACTCAGCTTATGTGGATGAAAAGAATGTTGAACGATTACGGGATTATGCAAGACACAATGATTCTATATTGCAATAACTCTAGCGCAATTAATATCTCTAAGAATCCCATGCAGCATTCCCGTACCAAACATATTGACATTAGGTATCACTATATTAGGAAATTAGTGAAAGAGAATTATTTCATTAGACTATGTGCAGACTGAAAACCAACTTGCTGACATATTCACTAAACCACTTGACAGAAACAGGTTTTCCAAATTAAAATTGGATATTGGTATGTGTAATTCTTCTTGAAATGTTCATGATTACATGCTTGTACTATTGTGTATTTTTATGTAATTTTATTTTATTTTAAAATTTGAGAAAAAAATATAATATATGCATTTTTGTGCTCTCACAGCCGGTCGAGCACATACTCAACCAGTCGTAGCATGACCAGTCAAGCATGTACTCGACTAGTGGTGGTGCGTGGGCCAAACCCCTTTTAGGGTTAAAAATCACTTTTTCTCCAAAATCTTCATCTTCCTCTCTCAACCCCTTCTCTAACCCATCGAACCCACCTTCGATTCATGCAAGTAAGTGGTCCATTTTCAATTTCCTTTGGATTTAAGCTCTTTAGGTCTCATCTTGCTTGAATCTTGCTTTTATTTTAAGTTTCATTACAGTTTGTTGGGTTTTCTACCTAAAAAATCTGCTGGGTATTAAACCCTTAAATCATTTCTTTCATTTTCTTGTTTACCATTGCAATGAAAGGTAGACCAAAGAAGAAACCTACTTGAGCATTTTCTTCTCATTCCATTCCGGTGTGTACTCTTTGACCACCCGAAGAGGACCTAGAATATGTGTGGGATATCCATCTCCACAACATAATTGTTGAGCGGACTGTCAATGCAAGCCATCTTGTTCAATTCAACATTATTCCCCTCCTTGTTGCTGTAGGATGGGATAACATGCTGAATTGGGGCGGACAGGCATACCGCTCCATTGCGCCAGCAATGTATGCATGTATAGGTGATGTTTCTATTGAAGATTTGACATTCACTATCATGTTTAGAGAAGATTCATATAAAGTAGATCGTCACTTAATTTCTGGATTGATGAACATTCAAGTAAATGATGAAGGAATTCCTATTCCAACATTAGCTGAAAAATTGAATGAGTCGGAAAAACGTTTATTAACCAGAAATGTATGCACTATGGACTCAGAATGGAGTTCAGGGAATGCGCTCCGAGCCAATCAGATATTGCCCAGATACAAAGTATTACATCACATTTTTATTTCCAATGTATACCCTAGATCTGGTAATAAGGCCGAACTAACTACCTTTATGGTGTGTATTCTTCTTTCTGTTGTATCTGGCTTCGGTGTGTCTTCCTTCATTAATCTGCTATTTCATAATCTAATTTTGGCTTCATCCAAGGCATAGTAATATTCCATTCACTTATTTGATGACCACTCTTGCTTTATACTATTCTATGGTCATGCCACCTGAAGAAGCTCCTACTTCTCATCTACCTTTCAACAATTCAAATATCAACAAGATGAATTTGAAGTTAGCACCTAGTCAAATTGATAGGGATGCTGGAGAGGTTAGAGAAGAAGTTGGAGAGGAAGATGCACTACCAACTGAAGCCAATATGGAAGATATTTTTAATGAATTAGAATCTGATGACATTGAGGCTGATCATGATTCTCAGCCTTCTGGTTTTGATGAGAGCCTTCGCTCACTGGAAGAGAAGGTGGATGGACTGAAAATTTCCTAAGCTAATCAAATGAAGTATATGCGTAAGTATTTTAGACGCATAAATAAGGGATTACACCAGATTGATCCATCCATTCCACCTCCCTCTTCATCTAGTTCTAATTAGTTTGTTTACTTTTGTTGGACTTGTACACAGATTCATTTCCGGATTTTGCACGAACTACGTAATTTTGAGGCGGTTTTCACAGAGGTGCGAAAGGAAAGTTGCCTAAACTATAAATAAGGGTCCCTATGGCTTTTCTAGGGTTATGGGAGTTATTCTAAAGTGTGGGCAAAGGGTTTTCTCTATACATCTAAAGGGAAAAGGTTAGTATATTACTTGTAATCTCATTTTCTTCATAGTGGAAGTTTGCACCCGTGGCTTTTTACCCTCGTTTGGATTTTTCCACGTATATCCCATCTTGTGGTTTGGTTTGGAATGCTTTAATTCTTCTTCTAGATTATATTTCATTCTGTTTATCGTTTGTTGGTGAGACCAGAGATTGCATCTCGGTTCACTAGCATTGTTGGCGTTCTGCGCAACAACTGGTATCAGAGCTATTGGTTTAGTTTAAGTGGGAGCGATAACGGAAGAAGGGAAGACTGGAATTGAGAAGTTGATGGTTCAAACTTTGCCTTCTGGAAGATGCAGATGGAGGATTATCTGTATCAGAAGGACCTCTATATTCCTCTAGAAGAAAAGGAGAAGAAACCAGAGAAGATGACAAATGATGAATGATTTTTATTGGATCAGAAGGCTTTAGGAACGATCCGACTCTCTTTGTCTAAGAGTGTCATCTTTAATATATCCAAGGTAAAAACCACAAAAGAATTAATGGAAGCCCTAGCTACGATGTATGAGAAACCCTCAGTGTCCAACAAGGTTCATCTTATGAAACGGCTATTCAACATGAAGATGTTAGATGCTGGGAGCATGGCTGAACATCTAAACGAGTTCAATACAGTCACGAGCCAGTTGAAATCCGTTGGCATTGTTTTTGAGGAAGAGGTCAGGGCATTACTGATCTTGTCCAATTTGCCAGACAGTTTGGATGGATTGGTAATTATCGTGAGAAATTCTTCAGGGTCAACAAAACTAAAATTCGATGATGTGGCCGGCCTAATTCTCAGCGAAGAATCTAGAAAAAAGACATCGGGAGTTTCAGGGGATTTAGGGAATGCTCTAAACGTTAAATGAAGAGGAAGATCGCTGAACAAAGGAGACAATAAACACAGACGTTCTAAGTCGAGGAAGAAGTCCAATGGACCGAAAGACAGAGACAGGTGTTGGCATTACGGGAAGAAGGGGCACATGAAACATGATTGCAGGGCCCTTAAGAAACATGAAGGAAGCTCTCAAGGCGGGAAGGATTCAGTGAATCTATCTGAGGAGAGTGATACAGAAGCGTTGATCTTGTCTCTTGATGCGAGGAATGAGTCTTGGGTCATAGACTCGAGTGCTTCATTTCATGCCACTTCGTGTAAGGAAGTTCTACTTAACTATATGTCAGGTGACTTCAGGAAAGTCTACCTGGGTGATGATGAGCCGTGTAGTATTGTTGGAAAGGAAAACGTTCATATAAATCAGAAAGATGGAACAGCTTTGAAATTGAAGGATGCAGACATGTACCGAGTTTGAAACGGAACTTGATCTCAGTGGGGCAGTTGGCCGATACCGGATATGTGACGACCTTCACTAGTGATTCCTGGAAGATCACAAAAGGTGCCTTAGTGATATCTCGAGGTAAGAAGGAAGGAACTTTGTACGTGACTTCGGGATCGTATAGTTCACTCGCAGTCGCATCAACTAGAGTGAATGGGCAGTTATGGCATCAAAGGTCAGGACGTATGAGTGAGAAAGCAATGAAAGTGCTATTGTCAAAAGGGAAGCTACTAGGGCTGAAGGCTATTATTGACTTGGAATTCTGCAAGGACTACATGTATGGCAAGCAGAAGAGGGTAAGTTTCAAGAAAATAAGATGCGCTCCAAAGACACATCTGTTGGAACTTGTACACACTGATGTGTGGAGACCGGCACAGGTATCATCTCTTGGTGGTTCACATTATTTTATTTCTTTTATTAATGATGCTATTAGAAAACTATGGGTCTATTTCTTAAAGTATAAATCTGATGTATTTGATGTATTTAAGAAGTGAAAAGTAATGGTAGAAAACGAGACAGGTAAAATAGTAAAATGTCTCAGATCAGATAATGGGAGAGAGTACTGTGATAAAAGGTTTGAAGAGTATTATGCAGTAAATGGAATCAAACATCAAAAAAATGATTTAAGGGACACCACAGCAGAATTGTGTGGCTGAGCACATCAACAGGACTATTCTTGAGTGCGTCAAGACCATGAGGTTGCCCAAGACGTTTTGGGTAGATGCTGTGAATACCGCCGCATACCTTATCAATAGAAGTCCCTCAGCACCATTGAATGGTGGGCTACCGGAAGAAATGTGGACTGAAAAAGAAGTCAACCTTACACATCTCAAAGTGTTCAGTTGCACTTCATATGTTCACATTGATGCAGAGCATAGAAATAAGCTGGATGCGAAGTCCAGGAAGTGCACATTTATAAGCTACGGGCAACATGATTTTGGCTACCATTTTTGGGATACAGAAAACAAGAAAATCATCAGAAGCAAAGACATAATCTTCAATGAAAAGGTGATGCATAAGGACAATGTGCAGCAAAATAAGGCCGATGAGAAAGAATTCAAAGAGTTTGAAGAGTTACCAGATATAGGTGTTACAGCGCCACAGGATGATCATGCATAGGAGCATTATGAGGCAGAGCCGCAGACACCGGTTGTGAGGAGGTCTACTCGGGAGAGGAGACCCACGGTCCGATACTCACCCTCCTTACATTATCTACTGCTGAAAGATAATGGTGAACCAAAGTGTTTTGAAGAGGCATTACAGTCAAATACATGGGTTAAGTGGGAGCAGGCAATGGATGATGAGATGGACTCTCTTGAGTCTAATCGTACATGGGAGCTAGTCACTCCACCTAAGGGTAAGAAAGTTCTTCATAAGAAGTGGGTTTACAGACTGAAGGAGGAGCATGATGGTTCGAAATGGTATAAGGCTAGACTGGTTGTGAAAGGGTTCCAACAAAAGGCAGGTATCGACTTCACTGAAATATTTTCACAAGTGATGAAAATGTCTATGATTCGCATGGTCTTGAGTATAGTGGCTACAAAGGACTTACATCTAGAGCAGCTAGATATTAAGACAGCCTTTCTTCATGAGGACCATGAAGAAGAGATATATATGCATCAGCCGACAGGATATGTGGCACCGGGAAAGGAGAATAAGGTGTGTAGACTGAAGAAGAGTTTATATAGCCTGAAGTAGGCCTCGAGACATTGGAACAAGAAGTTCGACAGTTCATGTCGGGAAACGGTTTTAGGAGATGTCATGCAGACCACTATTACTAGTTGAAGAAGTTTGATACGTCGTACATCATCCTTCTTCTATATGTTAATGATAAGCTTGTGGCCGGATCAAGCATGAACGATATCTCAGATCTCAAAAGACAACTGTCTAGAGAATTTGTTATAAAGGATTTAGGAGCTGCAAAATAAATCCTAGGCATAAGGATAAAGCGTGACAGGGAAAACAAGAAATTAGTTTTGTCACAAGCAGAGTAGATAGCCAATGTACTTGATTGATTCAGTATGGGAGTTGCTAAGCCGGTTAGCACTCCATTAGCCAACCACTTCAACTTTCTAAGGAGCAAGGTGTAAAGACGCAGGAGGAATGGGAGTACATGGATAAAGTCCCATGTGCGTTAGCTACTGCGAGTCTCATGTATGCTATGGTGAGCATGAGGCCAGACATTGCTCAAGTAGTGGGAGTTGTTAGCAGGTTCATGAACAACTCTTGGAAGGAACATTGGAAAGTTGTGAAGTAGTCTTTAGATACCTGGTAGGTACTGCAGATGTAGGGTTGTGTTATGGAGGATCGGAAATCAAGCTATAATGCTACGTAGATTCAGATTTGGCAGGAGACATCAACAGCAGAAGAAGCACTATAGGTTATATCTTTACTCTGGGTAGTGCTGCAGTCAGTTGGGTTTCTCAGTTATAGAAAATAGTATCTATCAGTACAACAGAAGCAAAATATGTTGCAACTACAGAAGCATGCAAGGAGATGATATGGATGCAAGGTTTCATTAAAAAGTTGAGTAAGAAGCAAGTAGATTGCAAGCTGTACAGTGACAGTCAGAGTGCAATACGCTTGGCTAAGAATTCAGCCTTTCATTCAAGGATCAAGCATATTGACATCAGATATCACTTCATACGTTCGTTACGGGAAGATAGATCGATTGCTCTAGAGAAGATTCATACAAGTGAGAATCCTGCAGAGATGCTGATCAAGGCGGTCACACGGGAGAAGTTGAAGCTCTATTCAGCTTTGATTGGTCTTTAGGCTTGAAGACGGGGAGGTGGTGCACTCCGAATGTAGAAGACGAAGGTTTATGGTGATGTGTCTCCAAGTGGGAAATTGTTGAGATGTGGAGCCACATCTAGACAGGGCTGCTCGACCGATTAGTGCCCTGCTCGACCAGTCGAGGGTACGCTCGACCATTCGAGCAACCTGCTCGACCAGTCGAGGTTACGCAGATTCGTTTTCGAATTTTGCACGAACTGCGTAATTTTGAGGCGGTTTTCATAGAGGTATGAAAGGGAAGTTGCCTAAACTATAAATAGGGGTCCCTAGGGCTTTTCTGGGGTTATGGAAGTTATTCTAAAGTGTGGGCAAAGAGTTTTCTTTATACATCTAAAGGGAAAAGGTTAGTATATTGCTTGTAATCTCGTTTTCTTCATAGTGGAAGTTTGCATTTGTGGTTTTTTACCCTTATTGGGATTTTTCCACGTATATCCTGTATTATGATTTGGTTTGAAATGCTTTGATTCTTCTTCTAGATTATATTTCTTTCTGTTTATCGTTTGTGGGTGAGACTGGAGATTGGATCTCGGTTCACTAGCGTTGTTGGCGTGCTGTACAACAAGCCCCACATGTACAAACATCTCAAATTAATGTGCCACAAGTGTCAACTTTCCATTGTCCATCTTTTGTTGTGTCGCATGTGTGCCACCATCCATCTTCACTTGGGCCTCACAAATACAAAGTGCCTCACATGTGCCAACTTTTCATTGTTGAACTTCTTTTGTATGGTACATGTGTCATTGTCCATCTTTCGCTTATGCCCCACATGTGCAAAAGCGCCTACATGTGCCATTGTCCATCTTCAATTGCTCTATATATGCTACATGTGACAACATGCCATGTGTGTTAATGGGCACATATGCCACCATCTATATTTAAGTGCCCACATGTGTAAAATGTGCTAATATGTGGATTATGTCACATTCGTTGTCATAGAACTTCAAGCACCCCTACCTGTGACACTATTAAGCTTATGCAGCCACAAGTACTATCGTCTAACTTTAAGTGTTCTATGTGTGTCATGTGTTAATTTGGCATACGCAAATAACTTTCCCAATTTTTTTCATTTGACCAAACAATAAAATGGAAACATGTCCTAAATTTTCTAGGAATTAAAAAATAAAAATAAAATAAAATAAAATAAAAATAACAAAGATTCGTTTCCCATAATTTCTTGGAAATAAGTTTGGCGAGAAACAAAGTTTCCTTTCCCACACTTTCCCCAAATCTAAACAAGCTTAAGTTAGAAATAAAGAACCTTTGGCCTATAATCATAACTATCTATTAGAGATCGTGATTCTTGGTTATTAATATTATTTTTAATCATTATCAACTGTCAAAATGATATCTAATATGTGATTATGATTAATAAAATTAGTGGCCATTGACCGGGCGCACCCATTCCATCCTGCTTTGAGTCGCATGAAAAAACTACAATTATCTTTGCTAACATGACAAATCAATGCTTCTTTGCTTTTAGTTGCAGAGTGGGGTGTATATTCTAGTAATATTACAGTTGATTTTGGGCACTTTTCCAAACACTTGGTCAGTTCCTAACAAAGTGACTGCACAATATATTCAACCAAATGTCCATATAAGGCTGCATACCCAAACAATCCACCATGTTTGGGTAAAAATCTCACCTATACAAACCCTTTAGAAGTAAAGCGTTGATTGTGTTTGGACAGTGGTATTGTGGCACAAAAGAATAATGAGTCCAAAAAAAAAAAAAAAACAAAAATAGAGAAGGAAGGGAGAGAGAAGAAGAACCGTTACATGGTAAATAAATTAAAAGTACAACTTAATTATATGATGAGAAACACTTTGCTAATAAATCTTTAAGGGCTTATTTTGTTGCTGGTGAATTCATTGTAGGGTTTTTTGTTTCCATGGGAATGCTTGATTTCGCCAAATATTTATTCGAGAAGGATTAACTTTTGTTTGGTCTATACTCTTGAATTTTTGGATAAACTTGGGAAAAATCTAAAACTCTGTCTTATGTGTCAGGTTTTCCATTCCCCACGTAATGTTGGGGCTGCTTGGGCTGAGGATTTTAAGGTACGGATTTGTCAAATATAGATTTATTAAATTTGTGGATATCCCAAATACACACGCTCGTAAATTCATAGATTTGATACAAATATATATATATATATATATATATATATATATATATATATATATATATATATGGAAAAGGTTCAATGCGGTCGAGCTCATGGGAACTTCCCATGAGGTCAAGCTATGTGGGCCCCACCATGATGTATGTCGAACATCAACACCGTGCATTTGATGGGTCCCCTTTAAATTATGGGATATCCCAAAAATCAGCCGTATACGGAACTTAGGTGGGCCATACCTTCTAAAATCATGTGAAGCCATGCCTAAAACATATAAAGTACTTGGTGGGGCCCACCTGAAAATTGGCATTCGTCTGAAACTTGGTCTAATCCCTCATCCAAGTGGGACACACATAATGGATGGGCTGGATTTGAGAACCAGTTCTCAATGAGCCTGTTTCGACAAGAAACAGATGCGTTTGATTGGGGGATTTATTCAAAGATAATAAAGAATTCAATGAGAAAACAGATATCACAAAATGTTTTATTCAGTCTGAGTTCATTTACATCATCGGATTCCCTTGATTCTGAAAACAGAGTACAATCAATGAAAGCAATGAACGAAATAGAAGGCAGTCTGATGACAATTTTAGCAACATTTCGATGCATTTTCATCCAATCTCCAGGGGAGGCGAGTTGTGCGGATCTAAGAGGAACCCGCAAAATTGCAAAGCATGGAGCTGTAGAGGTTTGCGCAACACTATTCACCGGCACAACTACTGTTCATCGTGCAAGTACTGTTCATTCGCGTAAGTACTGTTGCGCAGCACTATTCACGAATTGCGCGGGCACTGTTCATGAGTTTCACAGGCACTATTCACCATTGTTCGGACACTATTCAACGTTGCGCGAACATTATTCATCCATTGCGCGGACACTGTTCACCTTTGCGCAGACACTATTCACCGTTGCCCGGACACTGTTCATCCATTCCGCAAACACTATTCACCGTTGTGTGGACACTATTCATCCGTTGCGCGGACACTGTTCATCCGTTTCGCAGACACTGTTCACCGTTGCGCGGACACTGTTCATCCGTTGCGCGGACACTGTTCACCCATTCAACTCTCTCTCCCCAACACTCTCCTGACTTCCATTCCCTCAAATGAGGAGTGGGAAGGGGTATTTATAAGCTCCCAAGCTCTTAAACTGTGGTGATCACCACCACTACTTTCTTCACACAACTTTCAACCTCCTTTCTTAGACAGTGGTGTTTACCAACCACTTTCTTAAATAGTGGTGATCACCAACCTCTTCCTTAATACAAGGCAATGTCCATCCACTCTTTTTTACCAAGATAACCCTCTTCACTCCTTTTTACCAAAACACCCCCATTCACTCATTTTTACCAAAATACCTCCAATCACTCAATTTTCCCAAAATACCCTTAGTCACTCAATTTTACCAAAATACCCCCAGTCACTCAATTTTACCAAAATACCCTAGTCACTCAATTTTACCAAAATACCCCTAGTCAATCAATTTTACCAAAGTACCCTCAGTCACTCAATTTTACCAAAATAAGAAGTACACAACCCTAGGAAGGATCTGCACCATGGAATTCTCTGACCGACGTAATAGACATGCAATGGAATATTTTTGTGCCTCAACAGATGCCTCCTCGATCCTTCTTTGATTAATTCCTGAAATTAAATGGAGTATCGATCTTCTTCCGACCAAAGAACTGAATGAACTGCAACTAAAGATGACTGGATGATCATGCTTGCCTAGTAGATTGAATGATCGCGCTCGAACGGAAGACTTGAAATGATCATATTCGAACGAAAGTTTTGAATGATCGTGTTCAATCAGAAGACTGAATGATCGCGCTTGAACGGAAGACTTGAAATGATCGTGTTTGATCGGAAGACTGGATGATCGCGCTCGAACGGAATACTTGAATGCCCCCAGCCAGCAATGTCGACTGGATGTTTTACTAAAGAGGATAAAATTCTCTTTTCATCGAAACTTGCCACTATAATAGTTGTGGCGACTCCATCTTTGAGTAACTTGACTAGAGAACTATCTTTCAACACCGCTACTACTGCAACGCTCTCTTTGATCAACTCCGGTGACTTTTTCCTTCAACTCTGTATCTAGGGGGTTGTTCTTTAATGTTGCTCCTACCACAACAACTTTTTCGATTGTTTCCTTTATTCATGATCTGCATAACCCAAGCTTTCAAATGATAGTCTTTCTTGCTAAATTAATCGAAATTAGTATCTCAAGACATTATATTTTTTTAATTTAGTTTCATGAAGTATTGATAATTTTAAAATATATTGAAAGCTTCTCCTCTTTTTTAGGCTGATTATGATATTCAAAATATGATAATGATTTAATCATTTCATCTTTGTACTTGTCATCGTGCTTCACATTGCATTCTTTACTCATTATATCGCACTTTTGGAGATATCATCCCCAGCTCCAAAGGTTCAACCGCTGTGTCTCTTTGCTGAGTCTTTTCTAGCTTGTGCTCCTAGGCATAGACTTTTCCTTAGATCTTTGCTAATTCTGAAAAATAGATAAGACTTCTTTCCAATCCCATATAATAGCTTTGTGAAAGCCATAGAAATAATGATTCCATCTCTTTTGATAATCATTTGTTTTTGTCTTCATCCAGTTCAGTACTCAAAGACTTGTCATGTCGTTATTAGAACAGTAAGAAGTTATGACATTGGACCATATAACTGGGCCTGGATATAGAAGCAACTCTTGAATGTTCACACTAGGTCATGCTTCATACTTCCAGACTATAATTGTGTAATGACCCGAAAAATTTCATGCAAAGACCCGAGTACTACCTCAAATTCCTTAGAAGTAAAATGTGGGTTAATTAGCGCTAAACTCAATTGCTTCTGAAATTAGCACTAATCACTTTATATTTGATCTGCAAGACTCAAAACCTATAGAATCATTAACGCTATGTTACCCTAAAATCTAAGATTCAATGCTAAATCCAGTTGCTCTCAGGAGTACTTGGAAACTTTGTATCAGACCTGGACCGCGCGTCGAAAGTCCGATAGTGATGATCTTAGACAATTATAATCACCTTGTTGGGTTTGACCATCACCTCAAAAATTAAGTCCAAATGATGGCCTGAGACGATTTTCTTTAGTCTGGAGTAAAGAGTGTGAGAAAGGTGAGAAATTAAATATGTATTTATGAAATCTGAGTCGTGTCGCTTGTGCGCCGATTCTAAGCTTTCTGACCGTTGGATTCTGACCCAAATTTACCCTCAGATCAGGGAAGATGGCCCAGGCATGTCATAGTGCTTGTGGCCCTGATCGAGTTTCGGTGACTGTTGAATTGAGATTGGTCCGCCACGGCTGATCTATAAATCCGATCGGTACAAAAACTCAGCCTGACCTAGATCCATGGTCAGTGAGCTTAAGTCCGACCGCACATGGAGAAAGGACCACTAGAAGTGCTCTATTGGATCGGAATAGACCCGATTTGGTCATAACCTAAGTATACCTTGGCCCTGGGGCTATTTTCATCAATATTAGGCCTATATAAAGACCTTAAAACCCTTACTCTCAATTCCATACGAATTTTCTAACCCTAGCTAAGAGAGAGAGAGAGAGGAAAAGAGAGAGAAAGCGAGAGAAAAGTTGGTGAATCATCTCGAGAATCTTCCCTATTATTCTGCGTCCCTAAACCATCACTTCTGAATTGTTATTCCGGCGATTCTAAGTTCATTCTTGGGTAAGTTAATCAAACCCTAGCCTGTTTTAAAGCTTAGAATAGTCTAAGTGTTGATGTAGTTCATTTTATTCATGCCTTAGGTTTTCTAGTCACTGTTGGCGAAGACTTATCGTCTGAATCAGATCTGTTGCGCTTTTTCTGGTTTAAAGTGCAGACTATATTTGTATAGGTTAAGGTTTTCAAGGCTTTCAATGTCGGTTAATGGTTTATTATTGTTGTGGGTGCAATTTCACATGCTAAATGCGATGTTTATATTGCGTTCCTGATATATATGAGATATATTGAGATTTGTGTATTCCTTGTATATGTAGAAAGTATTGTGTACGTATAAAATATGAACATGTATTTGCCATGATTAATTGTCGTGTATTTGTGCTAGTTGTATGTGTGTCAACTCCTTGGCAAAAAGAATTGTCCAAATGTGTGTTATCACCAACATACGTCATGTATGTTGGAATATGTAGTCTAAGTGTTTGTAGAAATGTCTGAATGATCAAGTGTGTAATATATTATCCTGTTTACGGGCGTTGAGAAGAGATTCTCAACTATCCTATTGGTGTGTATGATTTCCTACATGCAATTTACATTCTTTGTTGTTTAAATTCAAGCACTACTTATGTGTAAATCCATGTTAAGTTAATATTATCAAATGCTCACATACTGTATGATTAGAATTGTTGATCCATTACTGTTCTAAATTGTTAGTATGAATATCTGTTATGATTGAAGATGTTTGGGACTATGAAATAGTCCAGGGAATCGGTAACAAACCTTGAGTTCGTGGCCGAGGTAGTTTTCGCCACGAAGGACGTGTTTGACGAACCCGAGTCGTATTAGGGTTGTTGGCAGTGGTTTGGCCACACGGAGTGTTTGCGCACTCTATGTCGTTCAACTCAACATGCGCTCATGCTAGTCGAGCTCGTCAGGTAACCCGATTGTCCTGGTGGATGTACACCATGTATGGATGCTATTGTTTGAATCTAGGGTGCTAAACTTTCCAATGCAATCCCGTTAACCATTGTACCTAGATCTACTAAGACTCATGAGCCGGGCATGATGGTATGGGATACTGTGGTCGAGCTGTCGGCCTACGCTGGGGTGACGAGCCTCCCCGTAGTGACCAGTGAGCACACCAGACTCGTGAGCTGATTACGATGGTATGGGATACTATATTCGTGCTGTCGGCCTACATTGATTGGTGACGAGCCCTTATAGTGACCTCGAGCATACCTTGATACTGTATTAAGGCGATGAGCCTTAGGGTAGTAACTAAGGTATGATAGGCATGCATTGATTGGTGACAAGCCCTTTGCAGCGACCTAGAACCATATGATCGTATGAGATTATCTAGGACTGGCGACCCTAGAATGGATCACCGTTTGGGAATTGATATAAGGAAGGTACCTTAGCTTCCCAATCCTGTTGTATGAAAAGGACTGATAACAATTTGGTAATCATGTTCATGCACCGCATTGCATATGCTTTGGCGTCGTTGGCACTGCGGGAGGTTGTCATGCGTACCATAAGATGAAGACGCTGAGGGAGTACAGGTAAGAGCATGCATCATTTCTACATACATCTTTGCATTAACAAGAGTAATTAGGACGTGTTTGATTGTATTGCCTTATCATTCTGCTTGATTGATTTGATAACATGTTAACTTTTACTGTATAGTTCCACTGAGTTGATTACTCACTCCCACATTCCGGGATGGTGTTTCAACACCAACTAGACTCTGTCTTAGATGCAAATGATGATGCGACCCCTGAGGCAGAGCAGGAGTATGAGGATGACGAGGACGCGTTTTCTTTTATGCAGTTCTCAGGCGGGTTCATGTGAGCCATGTCCTGATCTACGGAGATTCTGGGTTTTCTTTGTAATAGATGATTTCATTTTGATACTTATATTTTGAAAACAAACACTTGTAATTATGACCTGGCAGAGCATACATATCACAAGGACTTGTACGTGTTCACATATATTTCTTTAAGTCTTCCGCTTGGGAATCTCACTTATCCCTGAATTATGTTTGCAGTTTGGCTTAATCTATTCCATGTTTTATGCACTCATACAGACAACATACATCCATCATTACATATGTTGCATAAGAGATGTTTTGAAACTTGAGAGCTGAGTTATACTCGACCCCCGAATTTCAGGGTGTTACAAATTGTTCAGCTCATACTTCTTATAGTTAGATGTGTGGATGAGATCATCAATACTACTTAACGCACGATTATTGCTCAGTAGATTATACCACATGAATCCCTCCGCCGCGCATAAGAAATTATCAGAAAGACCGAGGCATATATTATTTTAAAGAATCAGATCATGCTCTCTCTCGAAATCAGGTCAACTTCGCATAAAGATTTCTTCAGAAGATAATACTTCCAAAGTGAAGCCTGTTGATACCCTTGAAGGATGGATAATCTTTGTTGTTCTTTTAACGAATCAAAAGAATATATCTGAATCTTTAAATTGTCTGAGAGAGAATGATGATTCTTTGCTAGTTTATTCTCTGTCGACTTTAAGAATCTTATACGATAATATTTCTCTATCATCAAGGAGGCAAGAGACAAAAAGACCTCATGGCTCTTGTCAATATATTAATTGATCTTGAAGATTTGAACTTTTGAGTAGATAATTGCCAATATTTTGAAGGCATTTGCTGTTGCTGTAATTTGAAACTAATTCAAAAGAAACGCATTTTTGTATGTTGTTTACTCAATATTTGAAAATTTCATCAGGCAATTGCATATTTAAGCATATTTAAAGTGAAATGTGTATCTGCAGCATTTTGAATGCTACACATAGTTTATGCTTTTGAGTAGTTGGAGCAATCACACTTTTGACTGACCATACTTTGACTGGACAGGACTTAACCGAACTGAACTTGACTGAACTTAACTTTACTATACTAGACTTGACTTGACTGGACACTTTACATAGTTTAAGCTCTTTGATCAGTGGAGAAACACACAATTTAAGCTCTTGAGTAGTTGGAGCAATCACAGCCATGAACTTAATGGGATTTACACATAGGGATGGCCACAGTAACTCTCTAGAATTCGCAGGGCTTTACCAAACTACCTTTAACCAAATCTAAGGCCGTCAGTCCATCAATGAGTAGGTTTAGGCCCTTATGAGTTACTACCAGAAATAAATCATGGATCTAGGTTTTCTACGAATACCAAATCCGAGGCCGTCAGTCCATCAATGAGTAGGTTTAGGCCCTTCCTCATGAGTTACTACTAGAAACAAGCCTGGATCTGGGTTTTCTTCATTTGTAAGGTCGGACCCATTCATGGGAGGGCAATTTCATCCATTCCCCGTGACACTGTCAGAAAGCTATATAGACGGCATGGGTGTTATGCATGACGGCATGGGTGTTATGCGTGACTGGCTGTTGAGGACTTTTTTTTTACCATTTAGGGCTTTTAGTCACTTGCTCTGTCTAATACCCACATGGGTATGCATGTGATGTGCCCTATACGAGCTTTTTAAGGCCGCTGGCTCCACACTGCTGCCCGAATGGCGATAGTGATAGGCCTTATGCGTAGTTGGCCGTATAGGCCTTGACTAGGCTGCCTTAAATGATAAACTGTTGTCGCCAACGTGATAGTTGATCTTACAAGCTTTGTTGAAGATAACAAATCAATAACTGAGCTGAAGATAATAAATCAATAATTGAAGATAACAGATCAATGATTGATATATCGCCCCTGTTGCTGTTAATGATATTATACAATTTGGTCCGAATGGAGTTTCAGCTTGGTAATAATATCAATTTCGATAAACTTTGATAATAGAATAATATTTACGTCAACGATATGGCAATGGCAATGGTAACTGCTGTTGATTTGTCAATAACCGTCAGCACTTAAATATAATATGCTTGAACTTGATGTGCCTGAAAGTCTGCCCTTTCTTCATGTATGGCATTGGCATTCTAAGACTTGGCATTCCTGAAACTTTGCATTCCTGAGACTTTGGTTATCTGAGATTTTGGTTATCTGAAACTTTGGCCTTCTTGGTATTCTGCTTATCTTGTCCCCTTTTTATTTGGAAGTATTATGCTAATAATCTTTGAAATCAAAACTGTAATTTATCTTCAAGGATAACATATTTTGTATGCCTTCATCGACCCCCGAATAATTATGCCGTGAATCTTCTAAGTCAAAACGTCGTGAATCATCTTTAGTATTTGGAGATGATATATTTTGCTGAACTGGTAGGTATATTTTGATAAAAATTTGCCCCCATGATGAATATACTTGTCTTGCTTTCTTCTTGTCTATTCTTCTATAGAGCGAATATTTTCAATCGGGACCATATGTCATTACTTTCTCTTTTATTCCATATATCTTCTTCATGGCAATTTCTACCATTGTCAATCATCTTTGATAGAATACCCTTTCTCTTTTTTCTTTTCTTTTTTTTTTTTTGCTTCATTTCCCTTTAATACTTTATCCGTGGCAATTTGATTGTCTCCACAGCTAGCCATCATAAGGAGTACGTCGTCTTCTTCAAATGTATATTTCATGTAGTCCTTGAATTGTCCGAACTCTTTCTTTACTTTCTTATTTGTAAAATCGTCGATGTTCTCTCCATTTAAAGATTCGATTCTTTACTTTTAACTACCCTTCACTTTGCTTTTCTTTCTTTCGTAATATCTGTTGCTTTTCTCTTCAGACTTTAAAATAGCTAAATCATATCAGAGTTGAGCAGCTTCACTTTGACTCTTTTCAAATTGACTTGTTTTACTACTCTAGCAAGTTGTGAACATGATGCCCCCAGGGTTCTCTATTGACTGATGAATTCATTGATTGCTTCTTCTTCTCGTTGGCGAGCAGCGCCTGATTCAGTCGAACTAACTTCTCATCTGAAGGCTTTCCTTAGGGAGAAGTGTCGTTCATGGTAGTCGCTGATATTGTCCGTCCTTAATCGCAATTGATTTGATCTTCTCTGATGCTTTCTAGTGGAAATTCATTGGATGCGAAGTAGACAACCACATTAGCCGAGAGAAAGGTCGTTACGGTATACCTATCATTTAGAACAGAGTGTAAGTTATTTTATTTAAATAAAATTGTACTTTGTTTTTAGAGATGAAGGGGAGGATGTTCCCACTGAGAGTCGCCATTTTGGCGTTTACACGACGCCAAAAAGTGATAAAAGTTCTCTGAATATTTTCTAAGTTATCATTGAAAAGAATCCCCAACAGAGTCGCCATTTTGTTTCGACAAGAATTAAATGCGTTTGATTTGGGGGATTTATTCAAAGATAACAAAGAATTCGATAAGAGAACAGATATCACAAAATGTTTTATTTAGTCTGAGTTCATTTACATCTTCGGATTCCCTTGATTCTGAAAACAGAGTATAATCAATGAAAGCAATAAATGAAATAGCAGGCAGTCTGATGACGATTTTAACAGCATTTCAACACATTTTCATCCAATCTCCAGGGGAGACGAGTTGTGCGGATCCAAGAGGAACCCGTAAAATTGCAGAGCAAGGAGCTGTAGAGGTCTGCGTAGCACTATTCACCCGCACAACTACTATTCATCGCATAAGTACTGTTGTACGGCACTATTCACGAGTTGTGCGGCACTGTTCACGAGTTCATCCGTTGCCCGGACACTGTTCATCCATTGTGCGGACACTGTTCATCCGTTGCACAGACACTGTTCACCCGTTCAACTCTCTCTCTCCCCAACACTCTCCTGACTTCCATCCCTTCAAATGAGGAGTGGGAGAGGGTATTTATAGGCTCACAGCTCTTAAACAGTGGTGATCACCACCACTTCCTCCTTCACACAACTTTCAACCTCCTTTCTTAGACAGTGGTGTTCACCAACCACTTTCTTAAATAGTGATGATCACCAACCTCTTCCTTAACATAAGGCGCTCTGTTGAGGCTCAAAAATATTCCATTGCATGTCCATTACGTTGGTCAGAGAATTTCATGGTGCAGATCCTTCCTAGGCTTATGTACTCCTTATTTTGGTAAAATTGAGTGATTGGGGGTATTTTGATAAAATTGAGTGACTGGGGATATTTTGGTAAAATTGAGTGACTGGGGGTATTTTGGTAAAATTGAGTGACTGGGAGTATTTTGGTAAAATTGAGTGATTGGGGGTATTTTGGTAAAAATGAGTGAATAGGGGTATTTTGGTAAAATTGAGTGAGTGGGGGTATTTTGGTAAAAAGGAGTGAAGAGAGTTATCTTGGTAAAAAAGAGTGGATGGACATTTATGAATGTTTTAATGGAGGGTAACCCCCTCAACTTTTATACGTGGTGTGGCCCACACAAGTCACGAATTGACTTGATTTTTAAGTCCTAGGCCCACCATGGAATGATGCATCTAACTGATGGGGTAGATGTTCGACACGCATCAAGGTGGGCCCACATAGCTCGAACCATACCGCAAGGAATTTATGTGTGAGCCTTCATGTAAGCCATGAGATGAGGAGAGTGGCTGGGATTCAAGGGACAGTCTTCCAAAAAAGACACTCCAACACTCACGGAGACACTCTTGGAAATGTAAGCGAATTTCAAGCAAAAGCCTTTCGTTGAAAGATCCTGTGCAAGGATTCTGTGTGGGGCCCATTATGATGTTTGTGATAAATCCAACCCGTCCATCCATTTTTCAAAATCATTTTAGCACATGCGACCAAAAATGAGGAGGATCCAAAAATTAAATGGGCCACATGAGAGGAAACATTGGGGATTTAGTGACCACCGTTGAAACAGTCATATGGCTATTAAAGTTTTGTATCGGTTTATGTTCATGGTGTTTTCATTTCATCTCAGTGAAAATGACCTTATAAATGGTTTGGATGGAATATACACACCAAGGTGGAGCCTACGAAGGTTTCAACGGTATGCATTCCTTTCCCCATTGTTTCATCTCGTATAGCCCACTTGAATTTTGGATCCTCCTCATTTTTGGTATAATGTCCTAAAATGATATCTAAAAATGAATGGATGAGTTAGATTTCAAACAAAGATCATAGTGGGCCCCACACAAAATCCTTCCACGCGGTTTTCATGGGAAAGGCTTTAGTAGGAAATCCGTGTCCCCTGGGTTTGGGAAACGAACTGAATACTCCCCCGCCACTGGCCAATGGCAGGTGGTCAGTACTATGTGGGCCCCACCGTGATGTATGTGTTTCATCTATGTCGTCTATCTATTTTTCTAGATCATTTTATGATATGAGACCAAAAATGGGGTATATCCCAATCTCAAGTGGACCACATTACATGAAACAGTGCTAAATGGACGTCAACCATTAAAAAAATTTTGGGGGCATTAAAAGTTTTGGATCAAGCTGATCTTTGTTTTTTCCCTTCATATGGGTCTATATGACCTAATCAACAGATTGGATGTCAAATAAACAATATAGTGGGCCTTAAGATGATTTTAACCTTGCGCATCACTCTCTCCACTTTTTTCTGTTGTGGAGTCCACTAAAGCTTTTGATCTGCCTCATTTTTTAGATAATTCCATAATATGATCTCTCAAAATGGATGGACAGTGTGGATATAATATATACATCATGACGGGACCCACATAACTTGGTGACGTCACTTCAGCTACTCAACCTCTTATTGTGTCCCACTCCGAGACGAAAGCGGATTGGTTGGTGTACCACACACCAACTATATAGCTGGTGTATTAACGTCAACAAGTTCTGTGGGTCCCATCATGAGGTATGTATTATATCCAAAATGTCTATCCATTTGGCAAGCTCGTCTTAAGGCTTGAGCCAAAAGATAAGATAGATATAAAGATCAAGTGGACCACACTACAAAGAGCAATTGGGGATTGAACGTCTACCATTGAAACCCTTTTGGGGGTCACGGAAGTTTCTGATCATTTTAAAATTTGTTTTTCCTCTTCATCTATGTATTTTTGATGTTATTAACATTTGTTTTTCCTTTTCATCTATGTATTTTTTATCTTATTAACAGATTGGATGGAAAATAAACTTTACGGTAGGCCCTATGAATTTTTTAACAGTGAAAATCATTGTCGTCCCTACTATTTTTGGTGTGATCCATTTGAGCTTTGGATATGATTCATTTTTTGTTTAATGGTCTAAATTGATCTCAAAAAATGGATGAACGATGTGGATATAATAAATAAATCATTGTGGGGCCATGTAACTTTGATCTCCTTTGAACCGTTAGTACAACTCAGAGCTCGAGGAGTGTCAGCGCTTGTCTTCGCGCGACACCTATCTACACCAGCCAATCCGCTTCCCTCTTAGACAGAAGGAGATTGCTTTGCTTACTTGTGTGAGGTCCACCATGATTTATCTATTTTATCTTCTCCGTCCATCCATTTTCCCAGATAATTTTATGCCTTAATCCCAAAAATGAGGTATGTACAATGTTCAAACGGACCACACCACATGAAACAGTTGAATTAACTTCTACTATTGAAAATTTCTTGGGGGCCACATAAGTTTTGGATCAAGTTTATTTTTATTTTTTCCATTCATCCATGTCTGTATGATCTTATGAACAAGTTGGATGACAAATAAACATCACTATGGAGCCTAACAAGGTTTCAACGGTGGAAATCATTATCCTCACATTTTCCCTTGGCATGATCCACTTTATCTTTGGATATGCTTCAATTTTGGGCTCAACCCCTTAAATTAGATGGAAAAACGGATGGACGATATTGATGAAACAGATACATCATGGTGGGGCCCACATAGCACTGACCACCCCCCATTGGCCAGTGGTGGGGGAGTAGCCAGTCCATTTCCCAAACCCAGGGACATGGATTTACTACTAAAGCCTTTCCCACAAAGATCTGCGAAAGGATTTTGTGTGGGGCCGACTGTGATCTTTGTGTGAAATCCAACCCATCCATTCGTTTTTAGATATCATTTTAGGATATTACACAAAAAATGAGGGGACGCGGACTGCGTCCTACCCCTGCCCGTCTTTGCCCCGAACGGGCAGTTCTGTGGGTGGTGATGTATCTATTTATCCAAGCCGTCCATCCCTTTTCTCTTATCATTTTAAGGCATGAATACAAAAATGACGTAAACCAAACGCTTAAGTTGACCATGCCAAATAATAAGCTTGGTTACATTAAATGCACAAGGCATTAAATAACAGTTGCATTAAATGCAAGAGTCATCTATGGTGTGGTCCAGTTAAGTGTTCAATCTGCCTCGTTTTTGTATTTATGCCTTAAAATGATAAGATAAAAGGGATGGACGGCTGGGATAAACGAAAACATCACGGTTGGCACACCCACAGAACTGCCTGTTCAGGGCTAGATATGGGCCGAGGTAGGACGCAATATGTGCCCAAAATGAGGAGGATCCAAAATTCAAATGGGCCATACGAGATGAAACAATGGGGAAAGGAATGCTTACCATTGAAACCTTCGTAGGCTCCACCTTGATGTTTATATTCCATCTAAACCGTTTATAATGTCATTTTCACTGAGACGAAATGAAAACACTAGGAACATAAACCGATACAAAACTTTAGTAGCCATATGAATGTTTCAATGGTGGTCACTAAATCTCAACTATTTCCTCTCATGTGGCACATTTAATTTTTGGATCCTCCTCATTTTTGGTCGCATGTCCTAAAATGATTTCGAAAAATGGATGGACGAGTTAGATTTATCACAAACATCACAGTGGGCCCCACACAAAATCCTTGCACATGATCTTCCACCGAAAGGCTTTTACGTGAAATCCGCCTGCAATTCCAAGAGTCTCTTGTCAATGTAAGAGAGTGTCTTTTTTTTTAAGACTCTCCCTCTCTCAATGCAGCTGAATCCCAGTCGCTCTCCTCATCTTACGGCTTACATGAAGGCTCGCACATAAATTTCTTGCAGTATGGTTCGTAGGAGACCATTACTATATATATATATATGGAAAAGGTTCTATGCAGTTGAGCTCATGGGAACTTCCCATGAGGTCAAGCTATGTGGGCCCCACCATGATGTATGTCAAACATCAACACCGTGCATTTGATGGGTCCCCTTTAAATTATGGGATATCCCAAAAATCAGCCGTATACGGAACTCAGGTGGACCATACCTTCTAAAATCATGTGAAGATATGCCTAAAACATATAAAAGTACTTAGTGGGGCCCCCCTAAAATTTGGATGCATCTGAAACTTGGTCTGACCCCCCATCCAAGTGGGACACACATAATGGATGGGTTGGATTTGTGAACCAATTCTCAGTGAGCCCAATAAATGATTATGAATGTTTTAATGGAGGGTAACCCCTCTCAACTTTTATATATGGTGTGACCCACACAAGTCACGAATTGACTTGATTTTTAAGCCCTGGGCCCACCATGGAATGGTGCATCTGACTGATGGGGTAGATGTTCGACATGCAGCACGGTGGGACCACATAGCTCGACAAGCTCGACAGCATATAGAAACTTTTCCCATATATATATATATATATATATATATATATATATATATATATATATATATATATATATATATATATATATATATATATATATATATTGCACATATTAGTTATTGAACTTATGCGAACTTTTTTAAGAACTCATCCCACGTGATGCGACTCCAAAATTTGAATGGTCCACGTTAAGCAGCACCTCATGAAACCCCTCGGGCCCAATTTTACATTGATCCAAAACTTTGGTAGGCCATGAAAAATGAAAACAGTTTCTTCCCTTGATTTACATTTCTCTTTGCTATGGCCCACCAGAATTTTAGATCAGGGTGAAATTTTGTCCCTTGGAGTTTCATGGGATTCCGCATCACATGGACCATTCAGATTAGATACTCATGACACCTGTGCAAAGGTGCGCAGGTGAGCATGACTCAGATGAATGCTCAGGCGCGCACCATCTTAAGTGAGCACCTGTGCACACGTGTCGTGGGAACAAAATATAAATAGTCGGTGTGATGCGGCACCCCTTGAAACTTTAAAAGCCCAACTTTTAACCTGATACAAAACTCTGGTGGCCATGGAAAAAGGAAGCAGTTTCCGCTCTTGATTTGCCTTTCTCCTTGCTATGGTCCACTATAGTTTTGGATCAGGCTTAAAATTGACCCATAGAGTTTCAAGAGGTGCCACATCACATGGACCATTCAAATTTTGTGCCCATGACATGTGAGCAATGAAAGTGCCCTGGTTTGTTAATTAGTGACTGTGTTGGGTCAGTCAGATACAAAGTTTCATAGGAAGATCAATTCAAGCCTCTGCCTCAACCGGATGTGTACAAGCTTGCCATAGGTTAATCTAAAGCCTCACATCCGATATCTCAAAACACCAAGTGAATAAAACCCTTAGAACAAGTTAGAACATTATAGGATTTTTAAATAGGAAAACTTTTTCAAAAATCAGAAAATCTCTAAGTTTTCTTACTTTATCAATTTTATCGATACACATCTCTATATGATCGACCTTCTCTGTCGATGTCCTTGATGCCTAAAATGATATCATCGAAAAGTGGACAAAAAGTGTTCAGCAATTGCATATATCTCTGGACTGATTTATCGATGTATCGATCCACATATTGATATCATTGATATTTGAAACTCGAGTCCATCGAAGGTGACTTGATAATATCGACAGACAGATTTTCGGTGCCCCTATTTTTCCTGAAGAATATCATATATGCATTAATATATCAAAGCCTCCTCGATACCATCGAAGTTCAAATCTCGATAATATCGGAAGGCTCTCGATGAGATCGGTCTAGGGCGTC
Organism: Magnolia sinica; assembly: GCF_029962835.1. Lineage (NCBI taxonomy): Eukaryota > Viridiplantae > Streptophyta > Magnoliopsida > Magnoliales > Magnoliaceae > Magnolia > Magnolia sinica. Next base: position 47,951,844 of record NC_080573.1, on the reverse strand, counting down.
AAGTTCTTCCAGCAAAATATTTCAGAATGGTTTATCTATGATCGGGGGTCTCTCGATAGAATCGATATTCAAATATCAATGATATCGGTACCAGGTCGATTGCATCGAACAAAGACATAAACTATCCAGCAAGCTTAATGAGAAATCCGTTAGATTTATCGATGCCTCGACTCTGATATCGATATCATCGACATTCAAATTTCAATGATCTCGATGGTCCCTCGATCATTCTTGAAAAGCTGAAATATTTCATCTCAAGTCTCTCTCGCTTTCAAGCATCGATGAATCGATCCTCTCATCGATGAAATTGGAGTTCGAAATCCGATGACATCGACAAATGTTTCGATTCCATCGACCAGTTGGCTAAAGGTTTCAAAAGCGTATGACATTGAGTTTGTGTCATCCAGCGGACCATCGATGCTATCGAGAGTATACGCTCGATGATATCGAACCTGCTCGATGATATCGAACTCTGTCATAAATGTGATCGTTTTATATCCATTAGAACCTTCTGCTTATTTAAAGAGAGCTTGTCTATTGTTGGTGGTAGAGAAAGAAGAGAGTGCTTTTGTGTGTTTCAAGCCTTAGATCATTTACCTAAAGCTCTTTCTCTGAAGGGAGTTCATCCTCCAATCCACCCTCATCATTAATATTCAATAGAGTGTATTGGGGAATGAACTTCCGCATTCAAGGATCCTCCAGCAACTATTAATGGCAAATCATTGAGCTGGGATGCCTTGAATGCATAATCGGAACCACTCTATCTTCCTTATAGGAAAATATTTTATAGAGTAGGATTCCGTTCTAACCTTGACCCAACCCGAAGCCTCGTATTGGTGCATCATCTGTGTTGCAAATCAAGGAAGTCGGAAGTCGAAGACTCTTCATCAACAAGGAGGAGATCTTCGTCAACGTGCTGAATGGGACTCATCCACTTATTTGTAAGTTATTAGAGTCCAGAGGATACTTTGATCATTCCTTTTTAGGATTGGGTCTTAAGTGTTTCTCACCCCTTCAAGCCCTCGTAGGAGGCCTCCGGTGGGAGTGTACATGGTGGGTGTGTTGTGTGGACCCTTACTCTGTGGAGACCATAAACATCTGGTTAAAGGTTAACCTGTTTAAACCTTAGGTTAAAGGTGAACCGAGTGAAACCTCAGGGTCTTGTGGAAGATCCTTGGCCAGTGTGCCTAAAAGTCAGTACGTTGTGTTGACCCTTGCTCGTGAGAGCATAAACAGTCGACCTCAGCGTAGGTTGTAAAGGTTGAAGGTGAACCTGATTTAAAACCTTAGGTTTGAGGTGAACCGCTGTGAAACCTCCTTAGTGAAATCCGGTACACTCAAGGGTTGAGTGCGGTTACCGGGAGTGGAGTAGACAAGTAGTCGAACCACTATAAAAATGACTGTGTTTGAGATTGCTATTCTTTTGTTTGTGTGACTTGCGTTAATATTTTCATATCTGGATATCTGTGATCACACCTCACACACTTACATAGTTATATCCATCATAAACTAAGTTGAATATTGTTTACTTCTTAAATAGTTTGTGATTGGATCCTCTACTGGGCTTGGAAGCCAGTAGAGTTACTTTTGAGTAATCCTAATATGTGTCTGTTATTAGGATTAGTGTAATAGGGCTTAAATAAATCATAAAACTTTAAAAAGTCCTATTCACCCCCCTCTAGGACATATTGACATATCCCTACTTCGACTAAAGCGGTCTTCACTGCTATTTCAATTGGTATCAGAGCGAGTCTCTCTTTAAGGGCTTCACCACCTAGAAAGTGAACTTGACTGAAGTTGGGAATATGGCCAAAGGAGAGGGCTCATCGGTCACTAGACCTCCAATATTTGATGGCTCAAATTATGAATACTGGAAGGCTAGGATACACTACTTTCTGAGATCTTTGGATCACGATGTTTGGGATATAGTTGAAAGTGGATATGTGTCACCAACTGAATAAATTGTACTTGACAGTGGCACAACTATCTCAAAACCTAAACCAAAATAAAAGTGGACGACGTTCGATAAACAAAGATAGACTACTAAAGCTAAAGCTATGAACGCCATCTACTGTGCCGTGTCCCAGGATATATTTGATCAAATAAGTATGTGTGGGACATCCAAAGAAGCATGGGATCTATTGAAAACAACCCATAAAGGCACAAGCACTTTGAAGAGATCTAAACTTCAACTCCTGACTTCACAATTCGAAAGTCTCAGAATGAAAGAGCATGAGACCTTTATGGAGTTTTTCACAAAGTTAAACATCATTTGCAACTCCATGGGTGGATTGGGAGAAAAAGTTCCGATATCTAAAATCTGTAGGAAAATACTGAGATCACTACCAGAACGGTTTAATCCCAAAGTAACAACCATTGAAGAGTATAGGAATATTGATAAAATGAAAGTAGAAGAACTGGTAGGTTCCGTACAAACTTTTGAACTACACTTCAAACAAATCCCTAAATCCAAAACAATTGTCCTAAAAACCTCAAAGAGAACAACAAATGAGGACAGTGGAAGTGAAAAAGATGATGAAGATGAGGAAGTGGCTTTACTAGCATAAAGATTCAGGAAATTCTTCCAAAAGAATTGTGGCCGACCTTCCAGAGGAAGATGGGTGGACAACAAACCTTCGATGGGTAAATTTGGTAAAAAGACCAAAGAACCACAATGCCATGCCTGTCAAAAGTATGGACATCTGTTTATTGAATGCCCAAACAGAAAAACTAAGGGCAAAGCGATGGCTGTCACATGGGATGATATAGGAGAGTCAAACTCAGAATCTAGTGACTTAGAGAGTAATGGAGACCAAAAATCTTTGAAAATTCTTATGGTCTCCACTACTCCAATCATTCTCAGTGAATCCGAAATCGAAAAAGAACAGCAAGCCCCTGAATCATTTTCGTCAGATAATGAGGAAATGGAAAAAGAAGAAGAAGAAGAAGATCAAGACAAATTACAAGATGCTTACAATCAGCTTTATATTCATAGCATCAACATTCTTAAAAGACTTGGAATTTCTGAAAACAAGAAGGAACTGCTGTAAAAAGATCTGGACAAAACATCGGAAATCAATTCACATCTAATTAATGATCTGCAGCAATATTATTCAGATAATGACAAGTTGGAAAGAATCAACCTATCCCTAAAAACCAACTCATCAAAGCTTATCAAACAAATTGAATTATTAGAAGATGAAAATAGTCACCTCCAGAATGAGAATCACACACTCCGGTTTGACTTAGAAAAATCTAAAAAATTTGCTGAAATAAACTATAAATTTTCTCAGAGTGGTGAAAAACTAGAAAAATTGTTAGGGATGGGAATACAAGGAAAAGACAAGAGTGGCCTAGGGTACGAGAAAACTAAAAAGAAAACTGGAAATAAAGCCCCAACATCTGAAAATCTTGCTGCTTTAGGTAGCAATATGAGAACTTCTCCACTTTGTCATTCATGTGGTGATATGGGTCATTATAAGTTTGAATGCTTGACACCTAGAAGGACTTCACATAACACTAGTCAAAATCACATTGGTAAATTCACACCAGCCAGAGAAATACGAAGTGACAAAAGTCCATCTAGGAAATACACTCATCCATCACCACTTAAAGGAAAAGACAGAATGAAGGAGTCATTGGATCAAGTGGGTGAGATAAAGACTAAATCTACCACAGTAAAGAATTCTATTCCAAAATGGATAGTGAAAGAAAAACTGAACTCTATACCCTAAAATGTCAAGCATAGAAAAACAAGTCCAAGTCATGCATCTAGATCTGGATATTTGTTGAAATGATGCAATTTTGGTGAGCTTCAATTGATATATCTAGGGTTCCTTACCTCAATCTTTTTGTATATATAAACATTCAAATGTTTATAATTTTGATGTGCATAGTACACAATTCTGCTTGGTATACTATTGATTCATAGAAGTTCTATCAGTATACTTGAAGAATCGTCTGAATGCTAAAAATGAAAAATCATTCACCGGAGATACGACTGTCTATATATCATTCCCGATTAATCGATCAAGGGTCGATATCATCGATAACCCTTTGGAATGTGAAAAGCCATATGGTCGAGAATGATATCGAAGACAGGCTCGATAAAATCGATCAAGAGTATACCGATATCATCGAAACAAGGATCGATGATATCGACAGATGCCGCTCGATATAAGTCGGTGGAGCGCGAAAAAGGGATTTTATTCCAAAGTTTCCGTTTCTCCTCCCTTCATGCTCCTCTCAACTGGACGGCTCAGTACATTGTCAGACAGCCCCAGAAGTTCCAAAAATACGGTAATACCTTTCTAATCATCAAGGGTTATTTTTTTTGGGGGTATTTTCGTTGGACTTTGTCCTATTTCCCAAATTGCTCAAAATCCTCTCTTTGTCCAGATGGGAAAAGACAAAGGAAAAGTATCCGGTCCGGGTGAGTCATCGAGATCCACTCGACAAAAAGTACTTGCTTCAAAAGGAGGCATAAGGGCCCCGGAACGTGGGACCCCCACCCGTCAAAGATCTCGACAAACTTCACGTGGTGGGTCCCAGTCTGAAACACTGGCACCGCCTCCGGCTGAAGTACCTTCACGACCACCAAAATACACGGGTAGGAAGCTCATACACGAGAGAAAGGTAGACAGAGATTGTCTAAAGCCATACAATCTCGAACCCCTGTTTGCTGCAATCAATTGGCTACCTGTTCTAGATTTCGGTGGGCCATGCCAACTCGAACAGACACGCAACTTCCTTGCCGCGTGTCACTCACCTATGTTGGACCCTCCGTCTATCATGGTCTCTCTGGATGGAGATGATGTGCTGATCACGCCTGCTACAATGGCGAATATCCTTGGTCTGACAATGGCACCTGAGGGTCTCCTAGAAATGGATCTCGAAGAAGTAGAAATTCGGTCCATGGTAACTAAGTACCTTTGTTATGGTAGGGACATCCCTTGGTATCAAGGGAATGCATTGATATCTAGGTACATGGAACCAAGATTTCGGGTTCTACATGGTATCTTCACAACAAATATATATCCCAGAAGTATCAATCGGTCCGATCTCACGGGTTTCATGACCATGCTAGTGTACTCAATTGCCAAAGGGATAAAGATCTGTCTTCCGACTCTGCTTGTCTATCAGTTGGTAAACGCCATCCATACATCCAGGGATCTTCATCTTCCTTATCCCTGGATCATAAACATGGTCTGCAATGCCATTGACTTTCCAATGACCACTGATCTGGTTCTTCCTCTCCAAAGCTTCAACAAAAATAATATTCGAAGAATGGATTTGAAGTTTCATAAATACCCTAAGGATCCATCTGAGGAAGAGCTTCAAGCAGAAGAAGTAGGAGATGCAAGCGACGCTCCCATGGAAGGAACTGAAATGGTCGGAGATGAACCCCCCTAGACCCGATCAAGCACCGTCAACGTCAACGCCTGGGTATGCCAAACAATTCAAACTAGACAGGATTAGGGCAATTCAGAAGGATATCCACTCAGTGCACGAGAGACTTACTGTTTTGGAACGGATGGTCCAAGGAGTGCAGCAGACAGTACAACAGTTAGTCGAGCTATTCACCTGTCGACGAGATGATACGGCACCATCCTCCTCGGCTCCATAAGTATTGATCTCTAGGCGCTATCATACACACTTCACTCTCATTACTGCGTATGAACATTGATATCTTTTTGGATGTTCTGCGCACTCATAAGTGTATGTGATCGCCCACTAACCTGCACCGTCTAAACAGATTTTATTTTTTTTGTATATGTTATCCATGGATGGGTTAAGAACTGACGTTTAATTTTGGGTGCCCATGAGTGGGCTTGTCAATTTCGTTGGGAATCTACTGCTGTCTGGGGTAGTATATGTTTTGGATAATTTTAGAAATGGCTGATTATAATCCACTCCTCTTTACTGCCATTCTGATATATGTGATCCCCTAGTTTATCTAGTATCTAATATGGAATGCATGTGATTTTTTTTTACTATTTTATCTGCTATATCACTGTTATATTCTGTCTAATATGCATACATACTTGCTGCAAATGATGTCTGATTAAACTGACTCAATCATCTTATATCTATCTATTATATGCATATTCCTTTGAAAGTTGGTTCTCCCAAATAAATCACACTTCAGTCAATATCAACTGCTATATCTTTGTCAATGACTGACAAAAAGGGGGAGAACAGTTCAAACACCCCGACTAGAAAATCGTATATCTGCTTGAATGGTGTTGCAGGTGATAGGGGAACAGCTGCACTAAGGGGGAGTTTTGCAATTAGGGGGAGCAGATACTAGGCTGTGTACATGGTTTCATTAGAAATTGTAAAATTGTGTAAAACGCATGTACACACAATTTAGGATGTGTTTGTCTAGATATTGTTCTAGGGTGTTGTGGTATTTTGTCACGTAATTGATAAAGGGGGAGATTGAACGTGCCCTGGTTTGTCAATTAGCGTATGTGTTGAGTCAGTCAGACTATAGAGCCTCATAGGAAGATCAATTCAAGCCTCTGCCTCAACCGGATGTGTGCAAGCTTGCCATAGGTAAATCTAAAGCCTCACATCCCATATCCCAAAACACCATGTGAATAAAACCTTTAAAACAAGTTAGAACATTATAAGGTTTTTAGGTAGGAAAACTTTTTCAAAAATTAGAAAATCTCTAAGTTTTCTTACTTTATCGATTTTATCGATACACATCTCGATATGATCGACCTTCTCTGTCAATGTCCTCGATACCTAAAACGATATCATCAAAAAGAGGACAAAAAGTGTCTAGCAATCGCATATACTCTGGACTAATTTATCGATGTATCGATCCACATGAATCCATCGAAGATGACTCGATAATATCAACAGACAGATTTTCGGTGCCCCTATTTTTCCTTAAGAATATCATATATGCATCGATATATCAAAGCCTCCTCGATACCATCGAAGTTTAAATCTCGATAATATCGGAAGGCTCTCGATGAGATCGATCTAGGGCGTCAAGTTCTTCCAGCAAAATATTTTAGGATGGTTTATCTATGATCAGGGGTCTCTCGATAGAATCGATATTCAAATATGATGATATCGGTACCAGGTTGATTGCATCGAACAAAGACATAAACTATCCAGCAAGCTTAATGAGAAATCCGCTGGATTTATTGATGCCTCGACTCTGATATCGATATCATCGACATTGAAAATTCAATGATCTCGATGGTCCCTCAATCATTCTTAAAAACTTGAAATATTTCATATCAAGTCTCTCTCGCTTTCAAGTATTGATGAATCGATCCTCTCATCGATGAAATCGGAGTTCAAAATCCAATGACATCGACAAGTGTTTCGATTCCATCGACCAGTTGGCTAAAGGTTTCAAAAGCATATGACATTGAGTTTGTGTCATCGAGCGGATCATCGATGCTATTGGGAGTATACGCTCAATGATATCGAACCCGCTTGATGATATCGAACTCTGTTATAAATGTGACTGTTTTATATCCGTTGGAACCTTCTGTGTATTTAAAGAGAGCTTGTCTATTGTTACTGGTAGAGAAATGAGTGTTTTTGTGTGTTTCAAGCCTTAGATCATTTACCTAAAGCTCTTTCTCTCAAGGGAGTTCATCTTCCAATCCACCCCCATCATTAATATTCAATAGAGTGGATTGGGGAATGAACTTCTGCATTCAAGGATCCTCCAGCAACTATTAATGGCAAATCATTGAGCTGGGATGCCTTGAATGCATAATCGGAACCACTCTATCTTCCTTATAGGAAAATATTTTATAGAGTAGGATTCTGTTTTAACCTTGACTCAACCCAAAGCCTCGTGTTGGTACATCATTTGTGTTGTGGATCAAGGAAGTCGAAGACTCTTTATCAACAAGGAGGAGATCTTCGTCAATGTGCTGAATGGGACTCATCCACTTATTTGTAAGTTATTAGAGTCCAGAGGACACTTATGATCATTCCTTTTTAGGATTGGATCTTAGGTGTTTCTCACCCCTTCAAGCCCTCGTTGGAGGCCTCTAGCGGGAGTGTACGTGGTGGGTGCGTTGTGTGGACCCTTGGTCTATGGAGAGCATAAACATCTGGTTGAAGGTTAACCTGTTTAAAACCTTAGGTTAGAGGTGAACCGAGTGAAACCTTGGGGTCTTGTGGAAGATTCTTGGCCAGTGTACCTAAAAGTGGGTGCGTTGTGTTGACCCTTGCTCGTGAGAGCATAAACAGTCGACCTCAGCATAGGTTGTAAAGGTTGAAGGTAAACCTGATTTAAAACCTTAGGTTTGAGGTGAACAGCTGTGAAACCTCCTTAGTAAAATCCGGTACACTCAAGGGTTGAGTGCGGTTACCGGGAGTGGAGTAGACAAGTTGTCGAACCACTATAAAAATAACTGTATTTGAGATTGCTATTCTTTTGTTTATGTGACTTGCGTTAATATTTTCATATCTTGATATTTGTGATCACACCTCACACACTTACATAGTCATATCCATCATAAACTAAGTTGAATATTGTTTACTTCTTAAATAGTTTGTTAATGGATCCTCTACGGGGCTTGGAAGCCAGTAGAGTTACTTTTGAGTAACCCTAATATATGTCTGTTATTAGGATTAGTATAATAGGGCTTTAAATAAATCATAAAACTTTAAAAAGTCCTATTCACCCCCCTCTAAGACATATTGACATATCTCTACTTTGACTAAAGCGGTCTTCACCGCTATTTCATGCAAAGGTGTGCACGGGTGCTCTCTTAAGAAGGTGCGCAGGTGAGCCTCCCCCTCCCCCTCCCCAAGACATATTGACATATCTCTACTTCGACTAAAGCGGTCTTCACCGCTATTTCATGCAAAGGTGTGCACGGATGCTGACCTAAGAAGGGCGCTGCACCCCATATATATATATATATATATATATATATATATATATATAAAGGAGGGATTTAGAAGCCCATGGGGACGAAACAGTTTCCTCTATCTTAATTTGCCTCTTCCTTTGCTATGTCGGGCAAATATTTGAACATTGGATTTTTATGATGTAATGCATCACGTTGACTATTTAGATTTTGTGCTTACGTCACATGTTCAAAGGTGTGCACAAGTTCCCACCTATAAAGGTTCTGAGGTGGGCGTGCGATATATATAGGCGAAAAGATGTCCAAACCCTGTCACGAGAACTGCTTGAGAACTCATCACTCGTCGTGTGAGCCCAAAATCTATCATGAGAATTGTTTGAGAACTCATGTTGATCTGAGCCCAAAATCTCAACGGTTCATGTGATGCAATACCCCATGAAACTCCAGGCTAAACTTTTACCCTTATCCAAAACTTTGATATGCTATGTAAAAAGAAAACAGTTTCCTCCCTTGATTTACATCTCTTTTTGCCATGGTCCACGGAGTTTTGGATCTGGGTAAAATTGGTTTAGGGAGGTTTCATGGGATGCCGCATCACATCCACCGTTCGAATTTTGGGTCCATGACACGTGTGCAAAGGTGCACACGTGCGCAGGTGACCATGCATCTCTCTCGGGAAATTGACACCCAATACAAACAACTAAACAGTGAAAAACCTAACACACTTCAGTTGTACCCAAACAACCCCTGAACAATGATTCAACACCCGCCCCCTTTCGGCTAGGTCGGTCACCATTCGATCACAAATGATATCGCTTTCAGTACTACCACTATCACTCCGACTAGACTGGTATTTACCACTAATAAAAGCAAAGGAGAAACGATTCAGTTTGCTCAATGTATTTAAACCTTTCCATGCAACTAGTTGCATTTATACTCATTGTTATCAAAACTGCCTATCTGAGCCGTTTGTTGCATTGAGACCCCTCTTCCTCCATTATTGGGAAAATATCATACGTCCCGTAGTTATGAACATCCGTGGGCGGATCAATCTTTTTGCGAACGAACTTGTCCGTCCATTCTTGCATGCGACTGAATCTATGGTTTGAATCAACAGATCAGTAAGATTTTCATAAGACTCTGTAACAGGCGCCGAATGGATCTAATGGACGGTCCTAATAGGTGATGTGGATGCTAAGGAGTCCAAATGCAACTGGGTGCATGGATATGCTTATCTTTTCTTAGGAATTTTGCATGACTACAATACCATGTTAAATTACTAAAATATCCTCAATCACCCCCTTGCAAGTTGGCCATGCTTTCTTTCTCCCCCAACATGTCACTTGTGTATAGCATCCGTGCAAAAGGTGGCCACATCATAAAGATCACCCAGGTCTGAAATTAGGATGGTTCGTTCATAAGACAGTCTACACCACACAAATAATAATAATAATAATAATAAATCAATGGACAGCCAATGGCCTTAAACCAATGTACCGTGTACGTAGCCCACCCAATGAGCTGATTGTGACAAATTTCTCTACAGGTAATCTTCATGGTGTGACCCACTTTTCTCTTGCTTCAAATGTTACACAGTTAAGTTACACACTAGTCCAACGCTGTAGGTGAACATTTCTGATCTAAAATTTCCAGAAGGGACACAAGTTAGTATTTTTCAAGTTTACCCCAGCAATTATGTCAGTTGGATTATATTCATGCTGATCTGATAAGATATAGAGCGAATGGTGGCCAATTCGAAAATCAGTATGAGATCGGAAGATCCTAGGCTTACCATTACTGGTTCACAAAATAACGACCAAGGAAACGGGCCATCTTGAATGGAAAGAGATTGAAACAGATGACTGAGAACATTCCAAACAGAAAAGTCTTCCAGGGCCAAACATATAAAAATTGGGTAAATGATCCCACATCCAACAAATAGTATTACTAACATATCCAACTCAACTTCAATACCCTGATCCATAGATCAAGTGGTAGACGGAGTGAAAGATACCTCGTTTCAAGACCGAGGCCTTGGCATCGATCCCTGGTGGGGGTGGCTAACAATAAAGTGTGAACTGACGGTGGGGTGTACTAACAAGCTAAAAAGAAAAAAAAAAAACTCAACTACAATACACTTGCACACTGCCTAATCCTCTTCCTAAATTGAAACTCTTTAAGGCCTGCGAATAGATCAGAGCCGGCCACTGAGTGGGCCCCCACAGTCACGATGGCATTAAAAAAATAAAAAATAAAAATAAATAAAAACAGCTGAAAGTATTGTTCAACAACTATCGTAATGATTTGGAGCGTGGTTACCACGTGCTTTGTGTCCATTCCCCAACCCATCCATTGAGCCAGAATCTAAGTGGGGTGGGCCACCCCAACCACTGATCTCTCAGGAGGTCTCTTTCTCAGTTGGAATGATGGCACTTTCCCAAGCAATTCCATGCAAGATGCGAAGGAGATTGAGATGGCAGAACATGACCATGCATCGACAGCCCTTTTGAGAAAAAGCCACAAAGCCAAGCACCCTCCACTCCTATTCAAAGTGCTCATTGACCTCATCATCCATCCATCACCTCCCCCTATCACAGTGCTTGTCCCTTTCCCATCATCTGTCTTTCACATGCCTCTATATCCATCATCTTTTCATTTTAATTTCAATTTTTTTATTATCAACCAAGCAGAAAAGAATAATGGCAATTTTACATGTAGTTTCAACTCATTTTCCATGTGAATTCAACTCCCTGTTGCATAGAAAATTTACGAACTGGAGGAATGCTAATCTTACTGGCCCATGCTTACACAGCATGGATTTGATCATCAACCAGGCCCACCATGGAGTTTACCACATCCTGATCTCTGGCCCATCAGATAACCCGACCATGCTGATTTTTAGGGAATGATGGATAGATAGTTAAAGGAAGCTAACAGGTGGTTCACATTCAATTAACAAAATCTGGCCTATTTTTTATTTTTGTTTTGTTTTTTGTTTTTTGTTTTTTGGGATAGTCACATCCATGGTGGGGCCCATCAGATGATCGGCTCAAATCTCGCATGCGTTCCTTGATTAAGGTGTGTGAGTAACATTAGCATTCATCTTTACAATTCCTTATCACCCTTTTCTCATCTGGATGACAGAGGGATGGATCATACGGCGTATATTGTAGAACCAACAATAGCACAGTAACCTCTTTTTCCCCCTTACAGTCTTTTTCTTTGGCTTCAGCTACGTCAGTTATTGGTGAAGCTTGGTTTATTATCTGTGGCGAGGTTGCTGCTGATAAAGAGGCGACGGCTCAGGTCCTTCAGAAACCTCCAGCTGTGTGGGCAACAGGTTGAGGAAGCTACCTTGGACGGGTGTCCTATCCGAAGTAGCAGTGTCCGTTTCTGTGTGATGGCCCATGTGCAAGGGGGGATGATTTTCAGGACACAAAAAACATGGTTACAGGAGAACAAAGTGCAGCAGTGATTGATTGAGGATCATACCAAACAGTGACTTGATGGACGGCCTCTTTGGCTTGTTAGTCTTTTTCTTCAACTCTGCTGTGCAAAGAAAGAATAACAGCACTGTCAGCAGATTGATAAAAGATGCGTCTTTCACCAGATTATAACACAGTAATTAAAAAATGATGCAATGATTATGCACATCAGGATGTGCTTGGAGTGAGCATGCACACATTCCTAGTGTACAAGTGCATTGAACTGTCAATGGGCTGGGTCAAGGCAGAGAAAACCATAGTTTTCTACAGACACCCAACCAGGTCAAAATCCAGCCTCGGAAGGAACAAAAGCTTGGCCCAATATGCATGATGGAGTTAAGAGAGAGAGAGAGAGAGAGAGAGAGAGAGAGAGAACCGATGCCCGTCACAGGATGGTCATTGACAATTTCAAAGTTCTTGTAAGTATAACCAACAAAATTCACATCCTTCGAAGGAAGCATCTGTATGAATTAGGAAAAAGTAACCACGTTAGCCGCTCAACAAGTAAATGATTACATAAAGATACTAAGACACAAGAAGGTAATATAAACTGAATTAACAGTTACAAGCAACCAACATTGAGTCTACCACCCGGGTCCTTACTCTTACCCGGGTGGTAGACTCCCAGGAGTTTCAACACCGGGTCAAGGGTTCGAGTACCCACCAGTGGTGAAATCCCACGGCATGCGTGTGTGGGGTGTGCGCGCGTGTGTGTGTGGGGTGTGTGTGTGCGTGTGTAGTAAAAAAATAAAAATAAAATAAAATAACAGTTACAAGCAACCAACATTGAGGGAACATTGTAAATCGAATCTCTCGCCAGCTAATATCATGGCTTAAAAATCATGAAATATATTATTCCCCGAACGAATTGCTCAATCTCCTATAAAAATTAAAAATTAAGAATTTTAAATTTTTTAAAAAAAAAAAAAAAAAAAAAAAAGCCCAACTAAGCCAGCAATCAAGTAATCCTCTTATACCCTTTGTTAAGGATGTTACATAAAAACATCTATGTAACCATGATTATATGACAAATTGTATATTACATTTATTATTCACTCCAAGAAAATTCTCTTAGGACCTATTTTACCAAATGAACAAAGTTCAGACTCTGAAAAGATGACAACTCATATAAAGGATACGCTCTGAATGTTCCGACTTATACTGCCTGAATAAATCGCATTTGTCACAAACCACATCAAACCATATAATGGTTTGAATTTTGATGTAAAGGTTTTTTGATGGGATTAACCATTTCGACAAAATATCAAAATCCATTCCTACTTGATCAAAAGGAATTCCTATGGACCCAACAAGTAATATTCTTATGCTGCCTGAATAAACTCCATTTGTCACAAATAATATCAAACAACATAATGGTTTGACTTTTGACATCAAAAGGTTTATCGATAAACACCACCCCCTACTCCACGGGTACTCAGGCGATGGCTTGAGGCATTTTCCCTACCCCTTCTTACCATGCCCTGAAGAAGCAAGGTCACTAGGCATCCTTGAACTGACAACCATCTTTCAGCTAACCTAGCCTCCTATTGTTTTTATACAGAGGATCTCTCTCTGAAGGCAGGAGCAGCCGAAGATCATCAGGAAAGAGCCAGAAGGCCAGCTAAAAAAGGTATTCACTTTTGTTATTTTCTTAATGGGCTATGATAAGCCTGCACGCGTGTGCAATAAAGCTCAAGTTGATGCCCTATCGGAAAACATGGAGAAGGTTGGACCAACCTGATGGATAGATTGGATCTAGCACCTATGTGCCATGCTGGCACGTTTAGCGTGTACATGAGCTTTATTGCACACGCGTGCACTTAGCAAAGCCCTTCCTAAATAACATAAGCTCAAGAATGGGAAACCAATTTGCAAATTGTATGTCAGATTTCAATATATGTCAGCCTTGAGTCACTTCCCTTCTCCTTTTTTCCACCTTTTTTTATTGATCATTAGTTTGGATATCTTTCTTGCAAGTTCTGACCCAACTCCACTAGAGTTGAAAAACCCAAAATCTTGGCTTGACTCAGTCTCCAGCCAAGTCGACGAAGACTTCATCTGGTATTCACTCGACTTGACATGGCATTTAATAAAATTAAAGAAAATATATTTAAAATAGCTATAGATTAGAGTAACTATAAAATAGTGAAACAAAGCAAATGCAGGTTAGATGGCATGGTGGTTACAGGTGTTTGCCTCAGTATTGGAGGTTGTGAGTCCAAAACTTTCTGCTCAATTTTTATTTTTATAACTTATATCGAGTGATTTGGCTCGAGTCACCAAGAGTTGTGTTGGGTAGACCAAGTCATTTGAGTCATCCTAACAAGTCTTGTTGGGTAGACCAAGTCATTGAGTCATCCTAACAAGTCTTGTCAATTCTAGATTTACTCACACTAATGAGTGAGATTCAAAGTAACTCAGCTTAAAATCACATAAAGAAAAGTTGACTTGTCATAGCCTTGATAGTTGACTTGGCCATGTTTTGAGTCGAATTGCTGAATTTTAGAAATATGTGCTCTATTGGTTATCAACTTTGTAATTTTGTGCAAAAAAAACTTTGATACTTTAGCAGTGTGTAATGGATGATGTGCAGGCACTTAGAAACTGCATATGTGGCATACAAGTCAAATTAAACTGTGCAAATTATGAGTCCCAGTTTTGATGTATCGTCCACCAAAAAGTGACGCTTATTTGATAATCTGATTACCAGATTGGTAGACATCTATTGGACGGTCAAAAATGAAAAATATATGATGGCCCTACTTCAAAAACAAGTGATCATGAATCAGAGGTTAGGATCGTTCAACCAATCTGATTTTGGGACTGACTTAGAGCAGAGTTTTCCACAATTTAGTCAATTCAGTTTGAGCTAATGTATAACACAGAGAATTTCTTAGTGCTTTTGTATCAAGCGTCAATACTCTGCTAATGTATCAAGTAACTCCCCTTCCATATACTATCATGGCATAGGGCATAGCACATGTACAACCCCAATATGAATCCTCCAATTAAACAAATATTGTGTATGGTGAAATGCTCCAGCATACCAAGTGTACTAGGCAATCCATGCCATCAATCTTGCCCACCCATTTGGTCCAACCCACTCTTTTATCTACCTCCTCGGATTGGGCCCAACCTGGATTTCTCATGTTTCTAAAAAATCACATATGTTAGATGATGCTAACATTCAATTCTATGGCTCCAAAATGGATGGTTATGCAAAAACTCTTCAATAAACATATGGTTAGAATGATCATGATGGCATGAATTTTGAGTTTTGCAAGGTAGATGTAGAAGATCGGGTGGGACTGAATGAACGGCTCAGATCAATCTTTTGGACTAGCCATTTTTCTAAATGCAACAATGACAAACGAAGCTTCCCATGCACTTAATGCAATGGAGCATTTCCCGTATGTGAAAATCCAAAAATACAGACGATCATCAATAATGGCAGACCTTGTCAATCAGTAATTATCTACAGTTACCTCATTACCATCCAATTAAATCCTGATAAATCCACTGGAACATTCAGAGACTTACCTATCACAAGAATACATCTAGACAAATCTCAACTTATTGTTAGGATTTCCAATGTTCTGGATGAGCCCCATTATAACAAACCCAGATCAATCTATAAAAGGTTGGAGTTTACTTGAGAAAGTGACTGTTCTCAGCTTATGAGGTCGTGAAAATATTGAAAGATAAATCAATTGGAAATGTTAACAAGTCAAAGAGGTGTCTCTTCACAGAGAGCATAAAGGGAACCCAATAGAAGGAATTATATGATTGTTGACCCATTAGGTATGGTATCTTGGGCAGCCCATAGTTGGGTGATCCAAACCGTCAATCTGACATGCCCCAAGTAGATGGATCCTGCTCCAAAACATCCACAGTGAAAGAATCCAACCCTTCAATTAGTGGCCTCTGAACAGTGTAGGAAAGGAAATACAGCAACCACCCACATTCAACTGGAAAATGCCAAAGTTAGGATGGCTAGGAACTTCTAGCCTAAGAGATTTTGGAGACGGTTCACCTACCCTGGCTCCCAGCATATCAACATTCTAGATCACCAACCCATGGGCCTGTACACACTGAAAACCCAAGGACGGTATGCATATCCTTGGATCATGTAATTACTCATACGTCACGCATGAAAGTCTACTACCACCATCACAGAATCTCAAAAGCACAGTATGCACATCAAACAATGGTGCATCCCAAGGATCAGATTGACCAGACGTTTCACATAAAGTCATTCTTTAGTGTGCGGCACATAAATTAAGAGCTAATGCCCAAAAGAAACTGAGTAAAAAGGAAAATGGCAAGTACAAATCTGCACAATATGTACATCAGATAAATGCAAGACATCACGAAGCAAAAGTAGAAGTTGAAGACAGAATGCAAAATTCACCTTCCTCCATGGGCCTGATTTTGACGAAGTTTGCAGCTGAGTCCCTGACTGCATTCACAACAGAAAGCAATTTATAACATTGAAAATGCTAAAGATGATAATACAAACAGACTCCACCAAGATACAGGACTAACATGTCCAGACATCTAATGTGCCTTGTTGGGAAGATAACATTGGACTGAAAATGGAAAGAGTGGAAGACTAAAACAGGGAAACACATGCCCTTCCCTATCCTGACAAAGTGTAACAATGTCCAATGCATATAGATACAAGGAGAGACAGGCTCCTCAAGGTTAGATGCCCCACAGAACATAATTTGATTTCAGAGCATAAAGGTTAAAAATATATGAGGTTTGGGCGAATGGTCTTCACCATAGGTTTTCTCCCTATAGGTGAGGGTTCGATTCCCCTCCTTGGCTTTACCCGATACACATGGTTGTGGGTGATTGCATGTATCCGCAGGGATTAGTATCACTTCAAAAAGAGAGGTGGGGACACCCCGTGTCTTCCAAAAAAAAAAAAAACGGGGGTGTTCACTGTCCCATTGCTAGGACACTTTGGAAGTGCTTCTTTTCCACTATGCACATGGCCTGGGTAATGCCGGGGACGGTGGAAGGTCTGTTATGGGGCTGACAAGGCGCTGGAAGGTCGAAAGGTGGGAAGAAAGCTTGTTGGCTGCTCATTATGGCAGTTTTTTTTTACTATTTGGAAAGAGCGGAACAATCGTTGCTTTCAGGACAAATACTCTTCAGTTGATGAGCTGATTTGGAAGATCATTAACCTTTTGTTGGGATGGGTTCCTCATGTGTAGGCAGCTTTTGTTGCTCTCTTTCTTCTTTTTCTCTAAGTCTTTGTGTTGTATTCTTTCCTGCTTTGCAGTCTTTTCGAATATATTGTTGTTTCCCCAAAGAAAAGGGGGGGGTGGGGAGAGATGGGGGCTAAACCAATTTCATGGATGAGAAAGCATAAAAACGCTTCAGCTTGCATTTTCATTTGTCATTTTGTCTGGTGCAATTCATTCTATGAACTCGCTATAGCAGCTGATAAAATGTTAATGGTTGATATAATTCAAGGATTTCACCAAGAAGAACAAACACAAAACATAAGTTCATAATATAACGGATATAGACTAGAAATAGTGCACTAAAATGTTTGTGGGACAAATATCAATAATCACTGGACATAATATTCAGGTCTTTACCCCATTGATCCACATGAAGTTCAGGCTCAATTCATTACTAATCAGTCCACATAAAACAAATGCTACCATCCACAATTTACAGTGTTGAATCAAACCATTCCACAGCCAAAGTAGCAACATCTTCATGTAAACTTGTTTTCCTACCATGAAAGATTCCAGAAATATGAAAATGTGACAAATGGATAAGTATATCATTGCTCGATCCTTCTACATGCCACTGATATTGAAGCAGCCGATAGGTAGTGATGCAAGAAACATGTGGAAAACTCAATTTACAACAAATATGGTGTGGTATGGATGCCGAAACCAGCGTTGTCATAATCCTACGATTTACGATTCACACTTTACAATTTGAGTTGAATCTTAAGAAAAACAATTTGAATTCCATTTTATATGAATCCTATGATTTTATGATTGGATTCCTATGATTTATGATTCAAATTATACTTGTTTTCTTCTATTTTAAGCTTCACTCGGCTTTCATTTTATGTTTTTAAATTGGTGAGGGCTTTAAGGTTTTTTTTTTTTTTTTTTTTTGACAAATAACAAAACGATTTCATTAAAGAAGGAAAAAGAGAGGAAAGAGGCTTGCTGGGATAGTGGCTGCTTTACCCTCACAAAGGAAACCGATTACAGTTCTCTAAATTAACCACAAAGCAGGCCCATTCTATAATATAATGGAAGACTCTTTTGACTATGGAATCCACTGGCTTAGAAATGTCTTTAAAACATCTCCCGTTTCTTTCTTCCCACACCGCCCACCACACTGCCAAAAGGGCCATTCTCCAGGCCGTGGATCTATTTTTGTCAAGGAAATGCCATGCCAGGCTGAAATCAGACGATCCGTAGAATTTGGGAAGGCCCAATAAACGTGAAAAGAGGATAAGATTGCTGACCAGACCTGGTGGAAGAATGGGCAATGAATAAACAGATGATCTACCATTTCTTCGTGGGCCATGCAACATAGGCAAATGTTGGTAATTATCATTCCTCTTTTTCTCAGATTGTCAACTGTTAGAACTTTCCTTTTGCCCATCAGCCATCCGAACACCACAATCTTTGGGGGAACTTTATATTTCCAATTTTTATCTGTCATGATCTCTTCTTTAGCAACATTTTTCCTACTGAGACAATGATATAAAGATTTCACCGAGAAGATGCCCTTTTTGTCTGGATTCCAAACGAGCGAATCTGCACAGGACTGATTTGGTTTGATGTTGCTAATACGATCGAGTAATGAAGCCAGTTCTTCGGTTTCCCAGTCGTAGAGATTCCTACGACAGGGAGGATTCCACACGGTGACATTCCCAAGAGTGGAGTAGCAGTCAGCAACTGAAACAGATTTATTTGGAGCTAGGCGTTATATATTTGGAAATTCGTCTTTTAAGGTTGAGGATCCCACCTAGATATCTTCCCAAAAGCAGACCTTGTCACCTATGCCTATAGAGTGGTGAACGCGCCTACGAACATCTGTCTGAGTAGAAAGCACATCTCTCCACAAAGCGAATGCTCTATATCGAGAGGACTCCTTAGTCCACCAACCGCCAGCCGATCGACCATACTTACATTTGATCAGAGTATTCCATAATGATAGATCGTCTGACCCGAGTCTCCAAAGCCACTTCCCAAGCAAGGCCCTGTTCATCAATTTGAGATCTCTGATACCTGTACCCCCCTCTTGAATGTGCTAGCATACCTCCTTCCACTCAACCAGGTGGAATTTCTTCTTTAATTCCTTCCCATGCCAAAGAAAATCTCTTCTTAATCTTTCCAAAGTCGCCAAGATCGAAGTCGGGCATTTGAATAGAGACATGAAGTATACGGGGAGATTTGAGAGCGCTGCTTTGATAAGGGTTAATTGACCCCCCAATGATAGATATCTGCATTTCCATCTGGCTAAGTAAGCTTCAAAACGATCTATGACTTTATCCCAGAGAACCTTTGGTGGCTTGCCCACACATAAAGGCAGACCCACAAACATGGTTGGAAGACTTCTCAAAGAACAGTCGAAAAAGGCAACAAAATCACCAACTTCTTCCTCGTCCATGTTAACGCCAAACATCTTCGACTTCTTCAAGTTCACTTTTAGGCCCAAAACCGCTTCAAAACAACGAACTGTACTACGAAGGTTGCTAACTTTTTCCAGGTCTGCATCATAGAAAAGGAGGGTGTCATTTGCGAACTGGATATGAGAAATAGGGGATTCCATGCCTTTGATCTTAAAGCCACTGATGATGCCATCCATCTGCCCTTTACTAAGCATTCTGGAAAGAGTGTCTCCCACAACGAGATATAAGAATCGTTTAGAAAAAAGCTTTCCAAAAAAAAAAAAAAAAAAAATCGTTTAGAAAAGGTAAATTATTTTATTTTGTTCTTTACAAGAGATTAAATTATACATATTCTCTTCAATGTAAAATCGTAGAGCTTTTTTTATAAAATGATTTCTTGCTTCTTAACTGGTCAAAACACTAAATTGAGGTACGACTTATCTGGAATGTTTTTATGGATGGTTACGATAATGTTAACTTATATATAGTGAAATGATGGTTAGAAATCAAAATATCTTTTTCCATCGGTCTACAAAATCAAATGCCGCTTTTGCAATGAGATTCCACATTCAAGAAAGGTAATAAGAACATAAATTATTAAAGGATTCTTATATGTTTTTTAAGGAAAATTTCTCAAAAGACGAAAAACAAAAAAAAAAAAAAAAAAAAAAAAAAAAAGAGGATAGATAAGAATCATTTAATTTTTAAGTAATACCATGTTATGATAGTGTTGAAGTTTTTAATTTTTCCTGATTTATTTATATTTTTCATATTTTCAAGAAAATCATTAAAAAAAATCTTACAATTTGCAATTCGATATGATTTAACCCCTATTATGATTTGTGATACGATAACATTTTTGACAAAATTGGTCGAAACTGAAAATTCCACCAAATCTCCCTTTATTTGCAAATCTTGAGCCTCTACTTGATATCTTGTTGAATATGAGTAGAAAATAACAAGTGGATGTGAAAACCCCACATGAAGAGTGAAAAGAATATCATATACACCTCTTAACTAGGAGTCGATTCAAATGATAAACAAGGGAGTTGCACCATCAAGTGGAGACCTAGTAATAGTCTCTAAAATACTGTTTTATGGAGTTTCACCACATGTGAAGAATCCCTCATCAAACATCCAATCACTTAACATAGTATAGAGAAAACTAATGTATATTCATCCATAATCCAGCCATATGACATCTACAAGCGTGTATCGATATAAAAGAATCAAAACTCGACGTGTAATGCTATTTCCTTTACGAGTAATCTTTCTATTCATATTTAATACTTGACCCAAATAAATTTCAAAGAAAATAGCAAAAGAGAAGATGCTATGTTTTCTTGTTATGTTTCCTTATTTTGCAGTAACTAGAAAGGACGGGTGTGACACAAAAGGTATTTAACATAACCAAGACCCAAGCAAAAAATGACTTTGTTGTGGCAATAGGATGGACTAACCTGTTAGGTTTCAAGTCCCTGCCACATAAGCATTGAGCTTGGGCCTAATATAGGCCCACAGGTTGGGTGTGGGCCTGATATTAAAACCCAATTAAAAAGTGGGCTGGGGCAGACCTAAGTTTTGCATAATTTTCTATGAAGCAACACCCAAGCTCAAGAAGAGACCTATTAATGATGCTAATGAGTGAGCTTAGACCTGATATCAAAGGCTTGTTTGGACCGAGACTGCCATTTGGAGCGATTAAACAATCTGGTCAGGCTGGGCTGGCCCTGACCCAGCATCACGACCCAAACCTCTTAATGCCACCTCTACTTGACACCTAAGCTTACTATGGGTCCCATGTAACCAATAAGAAACTTAGAGAGCTTCTGTATTCCTTGGTTAAGCTTTCATTCGCTCACTAATGGGAAAAAGAAAGCACATCACATAGCCACTTGCTTTATGCACATCAAAACCCTAGCCATACACCAATTTCTTCTTAAAATCTCACCAAAATATCGCCAATCAATTACACCTTCTATAAAAGAGTTCAAATTTTATTAGATATGTCGATCTACCAGTCAACCTGTCCTCAGATGCGCAAAGTGATCCTCCACAAAGTCACACATGAACTTCGAACTGTTCATCCTGATCGTTGTGGAACGATTGGTGTTTACTTATCTGCTTTGAAAGACACTAGTATCTTCCAGTGGACCCATCCTTTGCTCTGCCAATTGATCCTCTGCAGATTCACCCATTGAACAATGAGTAGATTCATATGTCTATCCATCTGCAGACTCATCCATCGATCAATTATGTTAAATCAGTGTCAAATGGTTATAAATCCATTGGTTCTTCATGTTTTGCATGAAAATTCATGGAGTTTGAGCTTTCATTTAGATATCCATTGATTCATCATGTTTTCCATGTTTTTTTCGAAATTTTCCTTCAACTAGCAATCAACTACGTGACTAATTTCAAAGTGCTTAGGAGTTTTTGATGAAATGATCATCACGCACACTCTAATTCGAAATTTGAGTGTAGGTGGTCTGATTTGGGGAAATTTGGGGAAATTTCAAAATTTCCCCAATTTCTCCCAAATTGCTTGCAATGTTGCACTCCAAACATGAAATTAAGCATGTATGAGGGTTGATCTACTCATTTGTTAAGCCTTTGACAATTTTTGGAGAAAAAAATCATTTTTTAATTAAATTTTATTGATTTTTTTTTTTTTTTAAATTTCCCTTCAACCAACTGTCAATTGAGGCTAATTTCGAAGTATTTAAGAGTGTTTGATGAAATGATTATCACATTTACTCTAAATGTTATGCATTCAATTTGAATATAGTTGCATTAGTTTAGTTAGACAACGCATAGCTTAAGACCCTATACAAGAGAAACCTATCATGAGCACTTCTTTTTTGAGAGGTTATGATTTAAAAGTGTGTATTAAGGTCTTTTTTAACAATCCCTGAAGTTTCATTGAAAAATTCAACCATTTTCCCAATGTTACCCCATGTTTCCCAAAAAGTGCAATAAATTACCCGATACAAACGATATCCCGTGCGATAACCAATACATATTTGTATCCCAAGGATGTGATATGTAATGTGATACCGATATTTCGAACACCAGTCATGACATCTCTCATCTATTTTTGTCATCCTTCAAACAAAGCATCGGCACCTAAATGTCCTTCCGCAAGCAAACATATCCACATTACAACCAACATGGAGGAACAGTGGGCGGGGTCACAATGTCGATTGTGGTGGGTTGATGTGAAAACAAGTGAGATAGTGTGGACATAACGTGGCTGACATGATCTGATGGAAGCTAATGTGGATAGGAAGGGGACTGGTGAGAAGAGGAGGAAGCAGCCTAACAGGTCTGGGTACTGATGGTAACAATTGGTTGGTGGAAACAAGTGTAGGAATATGTTGTTGCAGAGATTAGGTTCGTAAGGGGTGGGCTGGTACACGGACTAAAAGACTAGTTGGAGGGAGAGAGCAGATTTGTGACTTGCGATATGAGCAGAAGTAGAACACTAATCAGCAGAACTATAAATAGACAAGCAGCAAATCAATGCCAACCAGTAAGTTCTAGCAATCAGCAATGGCTGCTGAATGAGTGAGGCAGATAGAGATTCAAACTAGATATTTGCTAAAATCAAGTTTAGAACAACAGAATTGATGGTAAACAAGTACCTATAGGAAAAAAAAAACTTGTTCTAATACCAAATTAACCAAGAAGAGGTGTGGAAAACTGAATTGCCCGCAACAGTAGTGCTGCAGCATGGGCACCAAAAAACAGAAAATTCCAACAAAAATATTTTCCCACGGGAATTTAAATTGAGCCTATAAACTGATTTTTGTTGAATATGAATAAATAATGTAAGTAATGCCTGATTTCGAAAATCACCGATCCCTGGGTAAAGACTCACGGTCACGATGTTACAAAGGATGGGACAAAAAGGGTTTCTCGACTCCAATCCCGAGGCAGGGCACCCTGATAAGGAGAAGGACAAAGAAAATGAAGGGATTCTCGAGTCTCGTTTTGAGGGAGAACACCCCAAAGTAGAGACTCCAGTCACTGCTCGCTGAAACGAGATCCCCGATATCACCATGGAAAATCTTTCCGACAAACTAGTAGGGTTCAACAGCAGAACGATGTAGCCTTCAAGGAGAGTAAGATCTTCATTCTCTCTAACAGAGCTCTTCGTCGGAGCGGAGGTATGAAGTAAAGGGCAAAGAGAAAAGGGAAAAGGGAAAATCAGAGGCCACGATAACTTCTCTGTCGAAAAGAGAAAGATGCGTTCGTAGGGGAATGGGCCAAGCTGGAGAGGAGGAGAAAGAAGCAAAGAAATCATCTGCAAAGCCACCTTCGAAATCCTCTGGGAACCTTCCCCACAACTACGTCGACAAATTCTCAAAAGAATTGATGGACCTCCATTTCTCAAGAGTTTTTGTTTACTTCGGCACAGTCAAGGAGGTAGTCATCCCTCGCGTTAGGGGCTTGACGACAAGGTGTGCCAAACGGTTACGTATCGGCCGTAACGGTAACGGTGAAGGCCGATACGCGTTTCGGGGTCGTATCGGCCGTTATGGTTTTTTGTGCCCGTATCGGCCGATACGGGCCCGTTACGGGCGTAACGGCCGTTACTGACCCATAACGGCTAGCCCGTAACGGTCAAAAAACGAAAAGTTTTTTTTTTTGCATTTTAAGCTCTGTTTTTGCTGTTTTTTTGAAACTTCTTGCTTCCAAACAGTTTCTCACTCCTTCTACTACTAATTTCGACCAACCTTAGCTGGATATTTGAGGAAAAAACACATTATATTGCGGATTTTGTTGAATCAAAGCTCGGTGGGCCATTTTTCAGAAATTTGTCAAAAATACGTATTTATACTTTTTTTAATATGTTTTGCTGTTTTAATCATGTCATATGATGTGTTAATCATAGTAGAACATGTTAATATGCATTTTACAGATTTGGGGCGCCATTTAATATTTTTTTAATATTTTTTTCTATTTACGCATGAATTTTGACCCTTTTTTTTAAAATTCGAAAAATCAATTTTTAATGGTTGTTTTGTTGTTTTAATCATGCCATATGATGTGTTAATCATATTAAAACATATTAATGTGTATTTTACAGATTTCGGGTGCCATTTTATATTTTTTAAATATTTTTTTCTATTTATGCATGAATTTTGCCCCTTTTTTTAAAAATTCAAAAAATCAATTTTTAATGATTGTTTTGTTGTTTTAATCATTCCATATGATGTGTTAATCATAGTAGAACATGTTAATGTGCATTTTACAGATTTGGGGTGCCATTTTATATTTTTTAAATAGTTTTTTCTATTTACGCATGAATTTTGGCCATTTTTTTTAAAATTCGAAAAATCAATTTTTAATGGTTGTATTGCTGTTTTAATCATGTCATATGATGTGTTAATTATAGTAGAATATGTTAATGTGCATTTTACAGATTTTGGGTGCCATTTTATATATTTTTATCTATTTACACATGAATTTTGGCCATTTTTTTTAATTCAAAAAATCAATTTTTAATGGTTGTTTTATTGTTTTAATCATGTCATATGATGTGTTAATCATAATAGAATATGTTAATGTGCATTTTACAGATTTGGGGTGCCATTTTATAATTTTTTAATATTATTTTCTATTTACGCATTAATTATGGCCCTTTTTTTTAAAATTCGAAAAATAATTTTTTAACGATTGTTTTACTGTTTTAATCATGCCATGTAATGTGTTAATCATAGTAGAACATGTTAATGTGTATTTTACAGATTTGGGGTGTCATTTTATAATTTTTTTCTATTTTCGAATTAGTGACTTTATGTTTTTATTTGCTTATATTGGACAGGTTTTGCCTTGGAGCTTCTTAGGGTTTAGTTAGAATATAAAATCATCTTTATTAACATAGGTCATACACTCATACTCATATCTAATTATTTAGTATCTACCTAAACCTAAAGAAATGTCTGGGTCTGGCCAACAACAAGTGATAATATTGGATGGCAACATTGTGAGACGGTTGGTAGTACTAGGCACCAAATGAAGTGCAAGTATTGTGATAGACTAGTGACTGGTGGAATTACCCGTCTCAAACAACATTTGGCACATCGAGAGGGTCAAGTTGCGCCATGTAGTAGAGAACCAAAAGTGATAATGCTTTTAATGCAAGGTAGTTTGGATGAGTCAAAGGGTAAACGTGCTGCTGTACAAAAGAAGAAATATGATATTTTGGATGCAGCTCGACAGGAAGTGTTTGGTCCTGAATATATGGGCATTCGTGATGAAGATATTATTGATTCTAACGAAGATTCAGATCGAGAATTTACTATAGCTAGAAGAGAGAGCTTGCGTCTAGCTCGTGAAGAAAAAGAACGTCGCCGCATGTTTAGCACGCATGGGTCAGTGCGTAATACAGGGGGGGCAGTGGGAGTGGGAGTGGGAGTGCAACTGGAAGTGCAACTACTTCTGCAGGTGGGGGTGGGGGGGTAGGTTTGGTGGGTTATGACGTATGTTTGGGAGCCGACAACAGATATCTTCACGTGATGCCCCTATACGTTTGGATGAAGAAGTAAATAAGCCTAGGAGACCCTCTATTGATCCAATCCTATTTAGGAAAGAATTAACTAAACAAAAGAAGATAAAACAAATGTAGAGTAGAACTTCCGTTGAGAAATTACGTAGAGCAGCGGCAAAGTTATTTATACATACCAACATACCTCCTAACGCAGCCAATTCTCCATATTGGCAGGTGGTAATTGATGCAGCAGCAGAAGCAAGTGAAAGAATAAAAGCTCCCACGGCTAAGGAGATTAGGGGGAAATGGACAGATGCAGAGTATACGGATGTGAAAGCATACGTGGCTACCTTTAAACCTATATGGCAAACCAGAGGATGCACAATCATGTGTGATGGTTGGACTGGCCCAACCAGACACAGCATGATCAACTTCATGGTATACTGCCACTTAGGAACTATATACCAAAAGTCAATTAATGCCTTAGAGGCAACAAAAAATTCTACTTATATTAATGGACAAATGGATAAAGTTGTGGACGAGATTGGAGAGGAGAATATAGTGCAGATTGTGACAGATAATGAAGCAACATATAAGCTTGCAGGACATATGTTGATGGATAAGAGAAAACATCTTTTTTGGTCACCATGTGCTGCCCATTGTATTGATTTTATATTGGAAGATATTGGGAAGAAGAAGAATGTTAAGAAAATGGTCGAAAGGGCAAGGGAAGTGACGACGTTTATTTACAACCATAATCAAATAGTTGCAATAATGAGAAAGTTCACGAAAGGACGAGAGTTGTTGAGGCCTGCGGCAACTAGATTCGCAACAAACTTTATAGCATTAGAGAGTTTATTCCAGCATAGGGAAGAGCTGAGTGAGATGTTCGCTTCCCGAGAATTACTCAACACAAAACATGGGAAGAAGACATTAGAGACACCGGTCGAAGTTGCGAACACCATACGAGACAACAAATATTGGAAGAATGTCAAGGCGATCCTAAAGGTGATAGAGCCACTAATGAGGGTACTCCGTCTTGTTGAATCCGATGAAGCACCTACCATGGGCTTCCTATATGATGTCATGGATAAGGCAAAGTTTGCAATTCAACGTGATTGTAGAAGTTGGGAGACTTACTGGAAAATGATCGACAAGAGATGGACAAAAGAACTCCATCACGATCTTCATGCAGCAGGTTACAACCTAAATCCTAGGTATAGATATGCCCAATCATTTGTTGCGGATCATGAAGTTCGTGTTGGGCTAAAAAATGTGATAAAGAGATTAGAGTCTGACTTAGATCTGCAAATAAAGGCATTAAATGAATTAGATACATTTGGAAATCGCCTTGGTAGCTTTGGAGATGCTCTTGCACAGCATGCAGTATCTAGATTGCAACCGGCCGAATGGTGGATTAATTTCGGAGAGAGTACAAAGGCTCTCCAAAAAATTGCAGTAAAAGTTTTGAGCCAGACAACATCTTCCTCTAGCTACGAAAGGAATTGAAGTTGTTTTGCGCTCATTCATTCAAAGAATAAGAATAGATTGCAGACTAGAATATTAATAGACTTGTCTTCATGCACTACAATATAAAACGAAGAATGCGACGACATCATAGGAGCACTACAGCTGCTGATGACGGATACTACTGCCCAATAAACTTGGACAATATTTACGATGAGGATGACCCACTTCTACCTTGGTTGCAAACAAGGGAAAAGCAAATTGAAGAAGATAGTGAAGAATTGGAAATTGATGACCCAGAAATACGCAAAGCGCAACAAGAGTCGTGCAGATGTGTTGGACCCAGTAAGAGGGGCAGCGTTTATGCCACGTACGGATACGGCTCAAGATCAACAAAAGAGTACGAGCAGTGGTAGCGTGACCGTGTCGGATGATGACGATGACCCCCCTGCCACTAGTGCTGGCACTTCTGGTGTTGCTCAGCGCCCTATATAGCCGTCTACAGATCACAATGTCGATGAACATCGACGAGGTGGTACACAAGGTCGGACTTATAAGTGTACCGAGTCACGATACAGCCAACAGGAGGTGGGTACATCTAGTGGTGCACCGGGTCCGGGAGGTCCGGAACATCAGCAGGCTCATGGTCTTGGTTATTATGATGGATATTCTCATGGTCAATTGAATTATGATGGTTATACTGAGCCCGTTCCATCACATTCATGTTGGAGTAGCCCTCCCGATCAATATCCATATGATTATAAATATCCAGATCCAAATCCAAGTTACTCATCATAGCAGACGCACTCTCAATCTCAAGATTCTCAACAACCTGAGTATGGGCACCAGTATGGCTATTCGACGGGCACTGGTGGATATCCTTACTCCGGGTCAGAGTCGTTACCTAGTCAGGTTTAGTCATCCTCTAGTTTCGTTGATCTAGTATTTCCTTTTGGCACTGGATATTATGGATATGCAGCACCTACACCTATTGGACAGCCTCAGCCTGATGATGACAATGACAATGATGTGGAGGTCGAGCAACCATAAAAAAGCAAATTTTCATTTTGGTGGTGACTTGTGATTGTGAGTATATATTTGTGTTAAGGTAAGTATTTACAGCAAACAACTAACAACAGTATTATTGCAAGAAGCCATGCATACACTTAACACTGCCGAACTTGTATTTAAAATAGCTCCCCTGACAACCAATTAAGTAATCCTTAATCAAGTTGCAGGGGAGTATATCAGACACTACTATTTTTTTTTTTTTAATATTCTTGACTTGAGGATGACAGGTCATAGACAGGAATCACACTATCATAGTCACGTGCACAGGTATGTTCGAGAAATTCCTCAAAAATAATTGCAAACACCTAATGTAAGATATTTTCATTGTACATTCATTCTAATATATCTATCATTGATAGTAGATAGTTAGAAAATTAAATATATGAATTTTGTAGTCAAATTCAGGTCATCTGGTTCATAAATTCATCAGACAGTCCGATACAACTTCTCACAAAAGAGTGGACCGTTACACCACCATAAACATGTTCCAATTTATAAATGAATGCATATTTGGAATGCTTAGAATATTCTGGATTTAATCCATATTTTTTCATATTTTTTTGGCAAAAAAAAAAATTTTGCACCGTTACGTGCCGTTACGCCCCCATATCACCGTTATGCCCCCGTATCCATATCGGTTTTGGAGGACACCGTTACGCCAACCGATACCAATACGAGACACCTTGCTTGACGATTATCTAAGCCTTTGCCTTTGTCAGAATGAGCACCTGAAAGGAGCTATCTAGAGCAACTGAAGGAATTAATAGCCGCCTCTCTTCTTCTTATTCTTTTCTTCTCTTTTTTTTTTTGGCAGAAGGCTCAATTAGGCCCTATCTCAACCCATTAACGAAGGGACAAGGAACGCTAGCAGATCCCAACAATTGGTACCATCAGCAATTATGGGCCAAAGCCACGAACCCAAAATCAATGATAGATTTGGCACCTTGTGAGAAGGCAAGTCGTAAATCCTTCACGGAGGTTGTGGTGGCAAGTATCCCAGAGATGCAGCAGATGGGCTCTTGCAAGTATCCCACAAGGTCCGGTTAAGAAAGCTCTCCTCATGCTTATCGATAACGCATGGAGAGCTCTACAATGGAGCCTAGTAGCCTCACTCAAGCACGGGTCATCCATCATAGATCTGGAAAGATGGTTAGAATTGAGCCACAGTTTGGGAGCGGAAGACAAAATCCTAAGACCCCTCTCTCAATCGGAGATTTGGATCTCCTTGAGACGAACGAAGAATGTGGAGAGAATCACCATTGCCATCCATCTTTACAGGGAAGGCCCTCTTCCTTCCATCTCCAAGTGGGAGGATCGATTGCCATTCTACAACTCAGATGTTTGGGTGAGGTTCTAGAATTTCCCATTGGAGCTTTGGTTTGAGGAAGCATGGTTGGCAATAGGCTCATGCCTGGGGGAAGTAATAAACATCAATCCAGCAATGGCCTAATGAGTAGAGCTTAGGTTTGCCAGAATCT
This sequence comes from Magnolia sinica, assembly GCF_029962835.1. Lineage (NCBI taxonomy): Eukaryota > Viridiplantae > Streptophyta > Magnoliopsida > Magnoliales > Magnoliaceae > Magnolia > Magnolia sinica. The sequence continues at coordinate 47,921,329 of NC_080573.1, read as the reverse complement.
ACATTGAGAGGAAGACCTCGGATCCTCTGCCTAAGTCAGTAGACAAAGTCCAAATCCTCGTTTGCATAGCTAGGGATAGAGAGAACTTTCAGGACTCTTTTGTCGAAGGATAGAAGGTTGGTTCACAACTATGGTGCCCAATTGATAGTCAAAGGAGCATTGCAGGGAGATGAAGAAGCTTCCTTTAGGTGCTCTCGCGGAGCACCTAAGCCACCTTTGGTGACATGTACAACGGAGATTACCCTGCTAGGAGATAATTGTCTTGGTGGGGCTCATAAGTCAACAATTGTCCAAGAGCATGTTCGAGGTCAACAGGAGTTGGGACCGCTGACCTCCTTCCAGAAGGACTCGTGCAATAAAATCATTGCTCCAGGTTGTTAGCCTGCCATCTCATTGCCATTGGGAGGCATGCGGGATGGGTGGCACTCTCAGAAGATGCATCAAAAGAGAGAGTCCACTCTCCTCGTCAGGAGACAACGTGTGGCCCCCTAGAGACAGTCTCCTGTAGAGAGCCTATGGCAGAGATTGCCTCATCACCTGCCTTAGGCTGTGTAGGGTCCCTGAGGTTGACAAGTGTGTCGGCGCACATTAGTGTGATGCAGGAGGTGAGACAGATGGCCTTCGCTCCTTGACCTCGTTGCGCCATCACTTTCTCGAAGGATCAACAGTTTGATGCTTCACCGCCCTTAATAATTGCGGAGGATATGTGGCAACCACTTGTCATATCATCTGTATATAGAGACAACCCTCCTCGCTAGGCTGTAACTCATCGCCTAGTCATCATCATCAAGACGCCTTCGTCAATCCACCCAACCCCAACCCTAGGCATCGAGAGGTTGAAGATTCATCAAGAAGCTCTCTCACAACAGACTCTTGACTTGAGGATGACAGTTGATCCCTATCATCAAGCTCCCCTTGAACCACTTAACTGTGACATGCATTTGGCCTATTTGAATACTACGGGCACTATCATCGACTGTCATCAACCAAGTTTTGTCAATCCTCACCCCATTTCCCATTTCCCACATGTGACAAGCATTGAGTGAGTGAGTGAGTGTGTGTGTGTGTGTGTGGAACTACATGCAAGGGATTCCACACCCCCCATAGCTCATCTATCCCTTTTGAAAATAGTCAAATATGGATATGGATGCGGATATATTAAAATAAGTTAGATAGTCGGGTAATCAAATGCTCAACTAATATCTAATGAAAAAAACTAAAACCTATGTTAAACGCCACAGAATTAGTACAAAAATATTTAGAAATAGAAAAAAAAATGTTAAATAAATACCTAATAAACTAGTAAAAAATAACAATTTTTATACCATAATTTACCGTAATATCAAGCTACAATCATAGAGCATTTAAATAAAAACTAACTTTGAAAAAAAGATAAAAGCCAATCATCAACAACCACCACCATATCAATCTCATCATCCATGTCTCTGTCAATGAAAAACATAGAATCTGATATTATTATATTTCAGTATTTGATATTTTAGTTGAAGACATTATTAATTAGGTAAATTACAAAAAAGGCCCTAGGTGATTAGGTACGAAGATACAAATATGGTAATATCCGTACCCGGCCCGTTTAGAAGTTGGATAATTGGGTAAAAATCCCATGTATGTATCTAATTTTCTTAGGTCAGATATGACATGTAATCAAGCAAATGGATATCTGATGCAGGAACGATGCATGAATCAAATAACATGTGAGATCAAGTAGCTGAATTAAGATATTTAACAAAAAAAAACACAAACATCGCTATAATCGTCACAAATATCATAAAAATCAAAAGAACATGCATAATCCGAGCCTAAGCTACCAACATCGTAACACAAGATCATTAAATAACAAGAAATTAGGATCTAATGGATGTAAAGACATCCAATTAGCATAGGGTGTAGTCTATTTCAAAATAGAAAACCTAATACAACCTAGGGTGAAAATTAGAGTTTGGGTAATTTAGGAAAGTAAGGAAATTAGGAATTTTAGGTTTAGGGTTAGGGTTTCGAGGATAGAAGAAAGGTTTTGATATAATGATGATGGAAAGCCAAAAGGGGGCAAGTTGGGATTCACACGTATGGTCGTACGGTCACACGTGTGGCATGGGATGGATGGGTTTAGGTCGGTTAGAGTTTGGATTGTGGATGAGTATGGGAAAGTTGGGTTTGCGAGAAGATGAATATCTAGGATGGGAGAATGAAGAACCTGAAAAAAAATACCTAAATGGGGAAGAAAAGAGAAGATGGTGTGGAGATAAATAGAGACATCGCACTTCCGTTGATGAAGATTAGTTTCGCACCAATCTTCTTTCCAAATCGCATGGAAGTATCTTCAAATCGTATGAAGATTGAAGAAGAAAGCAAGAATTTCTCTTTTTTAGATCAAAAAATCCAATGGGAGAGAAGTCACACACCCCTCCTCTTTTTATAGATCCAAGAAGTTTCAAAAATTACAATAATCCCCGTCTTCTGAATCTTAACAAAAATAGCCCTAGTATAAATAAAATCAACCAAAACACTCATAATGTGTCCAAATATAAAATAATCAAAAACTAAATCCTAAAAGATGATAAAGTCTAAAACTAATGTGGACAATCAACGATCAACGATCAATGGCCCGATCATGCAATCCATACGATCCAATGGCCCAATCGTCGTGTCTCTCCAATCCAACGATCTGAATCACACCCCATAAAGCAGCTCATGTGCATCTTCCCAGTGTGGAGTCTTCCAGATGCTCGCACATGCACATGGGTTCTTCAACACGATCACAGATACTCGCCTAACCAGAGGGAAATCGATGTGGCCCGCCTCCTCTAATACGTACAAGTGATGTGCTCATCAATATCCATTGTCACCCCTAAGCACGAGAAGGGTGGTGTGATTTACAATGCCTTCCCATGCGCAAGAAGTCAATTAGGCTTGCTAGCTTTCATCGTCAATTGACTCCAACGCTGAAGAAAATGCGCTACAAAGGCAAATCGTGGTGCATTTTACTGGCTTTAACTCATGAACAAGTACCTTTTCAAGCTGAGGGAATTCATGCAATCCGACTCCCAATCCCATATGTGGTCCCAACATGACCACACATGTGGGACCTTCATGACCATATGGAGTGGGCAATCTCTTGATATGTCGGGTAGTTATTGAATATTGGTCCTTTTTTGTCCTCTTCAGCAAAAGAATTGTCTAAAATAACTGTATGGGATAATTGTCATTTAACTTCTGCGCATGGCTATTTTGGAATTTCCTTGTTAGATTAGAGTTTCTTTTCAGCATGAACTGTGCTATTTCTCATATATTATGATGAATGATGAAAAAGAATAAAAGCCTTGTTCATCTTTTTCTTGCAAATGGAGATTTATTTTGGTGAGATATCATTAGATCCCTGGTGAGATGACATGAAGAGGTGGTGCTGAATCTGTCTTTTTTTATTGATAACAAAAATGTATTCAAGAGGCCCATAGGGAAAAATATACAAAAATCCATTAAGGCAATGGATTTGAATCACCAATACATAGAGAAGGATAAGAAATGTCATCATTAGTCAAGGAATCAAGAAGGCGCTTAGCTTCTCCCAAGATTTGATGAAAAGAAACCTCCAACTGATGAGAATACATACTTCGACCATTAAAAATATGCATTCCTTGAACATTAAAACTTAAAGAATGACTCCATGGAAGGGAGCATCTGTAAGTGGAAAAGAGTGTTGCATGAATCACCATCCAACATTAATGATCCTCCATGAGATTAAAAAAGATTTCCACCATTAAATAGCAGTGCAATTGTACCTTGTTATCCAGATCTGTGTCAAATGTGACTGATATCCAACCCAGCATCCTCCTAAGGGCCAGGGGCTGCAATGGTCTATTGCGGTGTTCGGAGTACTGGCATTGCACCCTTGGATACAGAAATATCGTGGCAAACATCGAGAAATATGGCATGCATAGTTTAGTGTATCATAGTCTAATGGAGACATTAAGGAGATTTTAGGAAAATGGTGGATTTTTCAGTGAAACCTTACACCCCGTTTGGCACCTTGGATTTGGTGGTAAATGGGTGTATTTCAAATCCAAATAGCTGCTTTTCGTGTTTGGTTTCCTTGGATTTGGAGGTAAATGGAATCGGAGGTATTTTAAATCTACCATCTTGGTGTGTTTTGAAATCTCAGCAAAATGCTGAGATTATTGAGTAATCCAAAGGAAATGCCTTTTTTGCCTCCTTTGTAAGGGTGGGAGAGTCACATATGTAACAAAGGTGTCTCTAGGCTACTAATCCACTAGATACATGGCACGTTGATGATAGCCCAAAACAATTCAATTATTGACTGCAACACAAAAATCACATCAATAGAATGACTTGAGCCATCCAAGCATTGGACATCTAAATGGACAGTTAAAAAATGCTAGTGAGTCGCTTGTTTGTGATCCTTGCATTTGTGGCCTACCCAAGGCTCGGAATTTCCTCTTTTTTGCCGAAGTATATATTTTAACAGACTTATTACAATCATTCTATCAAATATCACATATATATACTAATTTGGGATATGAAAGCTGATTTAGTTAATCAAATCTAAGTCCCGTGAATATAAGAAAAGGATGCCACCTAATAAACAGAAAGGATGCCATACCTCCTCAAACTTTTCAAAGTTCTGAGTATCCAACTCATCATTAACCTCTGGTATAAAAGCAGCTTCCATCTGATATAGTTTCTCCCACTGAGTGCCTTTAAACCATGGGTGTGCCTAAAGTCAGTTAAGAGTGTCAGAAACTCATTTTGAATATTTGAGGAGCCAAATAAATGAGTTATAATTTAAGCACCAGCAACAGTTAAAAAATGCAACCTTTATTTCATGAGCTCCTTTAGTACCAAGCCTCCGCTCTACATTGCACAACAGTTTGCTGATGAGATCTTTAGCTTCAGGTGCCAATTTTGCTTCTTCAGGAAATCTCAAGTGACTTCTCCAGTTCACAATCTGCACGATATAAACAAATTAAATAGTTGATAAAGAAATATCACATAGAGGTATAGTAGAATTAATTCCCTGTACCATTGCCAAAAGGCAAAGTGCTAATTTAACAGCTGAGATGTATGTTCCTTGAGTTGAGGTATGCACTGCACAGTGTGCTCAAGCCTTGAGATGGGACAAGTGGGCGCTCAAAATCTCCCAGATTGGATTCTCGTATCCATCCAACCTAAATAATTGATAAAGATATATCACACTGATTTGATAAGTTCCATCGTGGATTAAGCGAGCATTTCTTGACTCCTTTCTTCATACCAGCGTGAAATGAGGACATATGAGAACAAATTTTTGTGAAATTTTGGTTTTCTATTCAATGGCAGTTTTTTAATTGCAACCACAAAAGTGATTTTTGAGAGGGTTGTCGATCTAAAGAAAACATCTTGTAAACACCAGCTGACATTAAGACTTTGATCAGCGGTCCATACACCAGTGGAACTGCTGATTTGCTCTGCACACATACCTTTCTGCAGGTTGACATTGGTTCTTCAGAATAAAATGGAGGATAACCCACAAGCATCTCATACATTATTGCTCCGAGTGACCACCTATCAGAAAATCAAGATTAGGGAATTGAAACTATTGCAAGTTAAAATTAGTCAGAGATAAAACATACGAACCAATCACACTCCATCCCATATCCTTTCTTCAACAAAACTTCTGGAGCAATATAGTCAGGAGTGCCAACAGTAGAATAAGCCTGCAATTCAAAGAAGAGTTTCAATAATTGTAACCAAGATCCTCCAATACTTGAAAATTGGAAGAAAAAGTGCGTGGAAGAGTATCATAAATATATGAAGTCACAAACAAACAGCAAGCAGAAACATATACAATAACAAACAAACATATATGGCATTCATGAATGCATGAATGCCCATGCATACACCAAACTCACGCACAAAACAATGGGATCTGGCACCTGAACAGCCAAAATTATCTATGTTCAAACTTCATCAGATTTCATCAACTTGTAGAACGTAAGTTGGGTGTGGACCTGGCATGTTAACTCGGATCAACCAGTGGCCGACTCCCAAACAAGTTTCCATTTCTAAATAGTGAATTTTGGTGAACAACTTTGTGCATGTTTGGATAGTTTATTTCATTATTCTCTCTCTTAAAGATAAACTTGCACAAAAGTCAAATCCTACAATCTCTAGAAGCTACTAACTGTACTGCACATTCATGGCTTTACACAATTGAAAAAACTTTCATCTCATCAAGCCGCTACGACCAAGGGTTGGAAGTAGCAAACCACAAAGAGAGGACAGAACAGAGAGCAAACTTACCAACATTCGCCTGTTTTTCTGCCAATGTTGCAACTGTTCCTGCTGTGTGCGTTTGGGTGTACTGGGTGCATTTGACCGCCTATCACTCTCTAATGAAGGTTTCAAATCTCTTCCCACTCCAAAGTCATTTTCGCTAAGATTTGGAAAACTACTACAGTCCAATGGTTTGCACAGGCCAAAATCAGAAAGCTTCATATGGCCAAACCGATCGAGCAATAAATTGTCTGGCTTGATATCCCTGTAAGAAGAAACAAAATTTCCATGTTGACGAAGGTGCAGAAATCCCTTCAAATGTAACTTAGCATCCAAGAAGATTTAATGGAAAAGGAAAAAATTGGAAAAAAAAAAAAGCACGAACCTGTGGATGTAATTGTGCTTGTGAATTGATTCAATCGCTAATACTGTTTGTCCGACATAAAATCTTGCCTCATCTTCTGTCAAGGTATCCTTGCGCATAAGTAACGTCATCATGTCTCCACCAGGAAGATATTCCATGATGAGATACAAAAACTCCTCATCTTGAAAGGAACAGTAAAGTTTGACAATGCAGGCACTGTCAACCTCAGCAAGGAGATTTCTTTCAGCTTTAACATGCTCCACCTAAAGAAAGTAACAACATATCTGATCAGCAAAGAGAAAAATACATGAGCAAAAACAGAAGATAAGATAATGCAATACCTGGCCTCTGCGAAGCATCTCTGACTTCTTTAATTTTTTCATTGCATATACATGGCCCGTGCTCTTTTCTCTACAGAGTCTCACCTGCATAATTTTCAACAAATATGTCAAACTGAAAGTCCCTGAACTGAGTAAAACAACAGTACCTGTATGAAATATATCTAACACAAACAATCACCTATGCTCTCCAACTCAAGATGCATAGACTTTGAGGCAAACATATTACATTTCCAGATATACTACAGAAGTGGAAAATCAAGGTAAATACATATCACTCTATTAGCATATACAATAGCTCCTTTTATAGCAGTACACCATTAAAAAGTGGGTGCGGGCTTTAGTTGTAAGAAATAGGAGCATGATCCCCAGCAAGCTAGTGAAAATTCTCAGGAATCAGGAAGATGATGCCTAAGAAAGGTCTAACAAAAATCAAAGGAGTTGATGCAATAAAAATATAGAAGTTAATTTTAATCAGTGGGATGCTGATTGGTGATGGGAAATTAGAGGTAAACAACATCCTACCTCCAAAAGAAGGAGACACCACAACTTGGACATAACTGAACTGCAAAGTGGATTGATGCAATCATGGAATTCATGAACGATGCTAAGAGTTAGGAAGGTGGTGATAAAAACACGGTATGATAGCTGCCATCTAATTGGTCAGAGCAGTTCAGAGAAAATGGTATGAAATAGGATGTCAAATTTGTAATCTAATGAGAGAGGGAAGGAGATGAAAAGGAAACAATGCATATGAAGGATTAGATGGATAATAAAGATGCACATTTGAAGAACAGAACATCAGAGTTCCATTGACGAGAACGGTTTAAAAATCACATTCAGTACTGATTAACAGTGTTTCCAATCCTTCTAGTATGATCTAGCATGGAAATTCTATTTTAAAGAGTAGAATATTTGACATAGCTTGTAGATATATCATGAAACTATGAACGACAAGGAAATCTACACTTTATCGAGGTAACAGGATAAGTATGTTAAGACTTAAGATAAAAAGTAGACATCACAATGACTTCTACCCAAATCCAAAAAGTTAAATTGAAGGCTTACAAAAAGGAAATGAATATCACAAAGAACTGCCCAGCAGATGCAGCAGAAGAATAAAAGTTTTCCGAGAACCATCTCAGATTATAAGGAGCATTATCTACTTAGGGCATTTAAACAGTCAACTGAAAGAAGAATAAAATGCACATTCACAGTTAATGAACTTTTAATTCACTAAATTTGGATTACTTCATACATTTCCAAGTAAATCGAAATTAATGAAATTACAAGCAATATGAAGAGAGAGAGAGAGAGAGAGAGAGAGAGAGAGAGGACCTCCCCAAATGCACCCCTCCCTATGATAGTCAGGAGCTCAAAATCATCAACTCCCATTTTATGTCTTTGAAGACGCATATATTCAGTTTCCTTTTGCTCCAAGTATTTTAGAAGATTATTTTGATCTTCCTCAGAAACTTCAGCATCAGCAAGCTTCCTCTCCAAGATCCAGCGCCTGATATTAGTGAAAGAATATTTACAAAGAAATAAGGTAAATAGTACTTCCTATTTGAAAAACAACATGAGATTGAACTGAACACCTAACAACGAAGCATATGCGGAAGAAGTTCAATCCAACTGCAATGACTTGAGGGGCAGAAAGAATATGTTTTGGTACATTAGATTTTTGTTGCAAGGCCAGCAACACCAACAAAACCATCCAGTATCAGCATTTCTTTTAGTACATTAAATCACTGATGCACATGTACTTGGACAACCCAAGCGCCTCTAGCAAAAGTTTTAACTTTAAAACTCAGTATTGGTAGCTAGTCACCCCATGTATGATGTTATGGAACACATTCGGTTCTTGCCAAATCTATCAGCAAGGTCCGGCGGATGGAATTCAGGGCTTCTCAAGCATAGGGGAGCATCCTTTGAAGGATGCTCGCACTGGCAATTATAAGGTAGCAACCTTTGAAAAAGTTTCAGAATCTATTAAATACTATATCGTGAAATGAGACTGTCAAATCCATACTTCTATGCCATATATTGGCAATTTTGAAATTGATTGGATACAGGTGACATATTCTATAGACTAAAAGCTAAGCATGCATCTTGGTCCACTCCCCATAGTGTATGGAAATGGAACATTGCAGGAAAAGGAATATATTGAAAATTGGGCCAGACTAGGCTGGGCTAACACTAGCCAAACGCGGTCCCAAACAGACTGATTGGGTATCCATTCAGAAATGCACCAACAGAGAGAGATAACACATACATGCTAGGGAAATCAAGAAGAAAAACAAATTTTCCATGAGAAAGCTAGTGAGGGAAACATGATGAGCACATCCGAGCACCAGTCAAAGTATACCAGAGGAGGAGGCAAGCTCCCGTTTCTTTATGGCTAGGTGATGCATACATGGCCCCATGGACCCAATTCGAGTGTTCAGCCGGTTAAAGACCCCACATGTATGATTATGCATCTTTGAAGGCCCCATACTAGGAAGATGCATGTAGGCTACTTAGTTGGACTATTCTGACCGTTGGATTGTTGTCATTGAACATCTTGATCATGGGCCACGAAATAGTTTAGTTTATTTGGCTGTTTATATGTTTGTTATTTTTTTTAGCTTATATTTTTGCTGAGTTTAGGGAGTTAGGAAGAATTTTTTTTTATTGAGCGTCTTTATGTGAAACTTTTTATCTAAGAGCCTTTTTTTTTTTGTAAGAAGTCTTTCCTGAGACTATAAGGCACGGACGTCCAAACCCTAACCCATGATGGAGCATATGAAATAAAGTTCTTCTTTCTCTTACTTTTTGATGAAGTAAAACCTCCTACAATTGGAATGATTTGGTGTGATGCCATTGGAGTGATTCCAAGTTATCCTTCTCTCTCATTCTCTTCCATCAAAAAGGTATTTCTTCACTCCTCTATTTCTCTTTCTTTCTAATTCTCATTCCTTCCTTCTCCTTCAACAAGCAATCCCTACCTCCATCTTTGTCCTTCTGCCAAACCCTACACTTTCAACCTAAACCTTCACTCGACCCATCCCCCCCTTAATCGTACAGTTGTACGGCCATACCTAGCCGTACCCACCTGTCTGTACAACCGTACAGATAGACTTGTATAACTGTACATATGGTCAGCCTTACCCTCACTCTCATCCTTTGCTTCTCCTATTTAACCCTAATCCCTAAAACCCAATTTCCTACTCTAGTTTCCTAAAACCCTAACCCTAAAACCCTATTTCTCAAAACCTTAATTCCCCATAACCCTACTTATAAACCTAATTTCCAAAATCCGATTCCCATACCCTCACAACCAAGTGAACACCTTTGAATTGAGAACAATCCCTATGCTTAGATGAAAGTCCTACCTTCCATAGATATTGATTATTTGGTATTTTATTGGACCTACATTGCAGGACTGTCGTGTGGCTTGAATTCGAACATGTTACATTGCTGAATTTTTAAATTTTCTGAAAGATCAGCTTGATGTTGTGTTTTCATTGCTCTAATTAATCTGTTATTTAATTTTTCTATATCATTCTAGGTTAGATCATCCATCCTGCAATGCCCCTTGTTGCATCTGTTTTTTTTTTCAGCTTTGTTCCCTAGTTGCAATTATTAATTCAAATAAACAAAAATCATAGCATCACTTCTCTCTTCCAAGAGAGATCTTTTATCACCCATAACTCGTTAAACCCTAGCTAATGACATGTTTACAAGTTATCTCAACGAATCAACTTCATTCCCAAGCCTCAACACCCAACAAGACTTACCTTAAATTCTAAAAACCAATCAAAACCATAGCTATCAATCTATCCACCAATAAGAAAAAAAACTGCAAACCAAACTAAAAACAGCATCAAACTAATAAAAACTTACAGATTGTGTGGGATCTACAAACATCCAGATTTGTTGTGTGAAGGGAGCCTGCTTTGCAGAGTGCCAACTTGATTTGTAAGGGTGTGGAAGCACCTGATTTCTAGGGAATGGGTAGCTGATTTTTTGGGGGGCTGAACGACATGCTTGTGAGAGAAGATGGGCTCCCACTTTGGTAGAAATGTATGGGACCCATAGCTTGCATCTGTTTCAGGTGGGGCCACCATTCCTAGGTAGAACTGATCTACATGTTGGGGTGCCAAACAGATGGATATGGCAGGTCGTGTGCAGAATCAGTCAAGCTGCAGGGCGCACCTTGGGGCATCTTGCACGTGAATGTTAATTTACCCAATGTTGGCACCAAGTCCCGTATCAGTATCGGTTGGCGTAACGGTGCCTTCCGATACCGATACGGATATGGGGGTGTAATGGCGATACGGGGGCGTAACGGCCCGTAATGATGCAAAAAAAAAAAAAAAAAAAATTGCCAAAAAAATTATGAAAAAATGTGGATTAAATCCGGAATATTCTAAGCATTCCAAATATGCATTCAATTATAAATTGGAACATGTTTATGGTGGTGTTACGGTCTACTCTTTGGTCAGAAGTTGTATCAGACTGTCTGATGAATTTATGAACCAGATAACCTGAATTTGACTACAAAATTCATATATTTAATTTTCTAAATATATAATTTATATACTTAACAATTTGATATCATTTCTCCCAATAGTTCTTTAAAAACATGAAATTAAATTCAAGTAGATGGAGTTGCCAATTTGGGGCTGACTTAGAGGACCAATCCATGCCCCAAATCAGCCTCAAATTCATGCAATTAGAGGCGGACATGTTGGACCCGATCCGGTGGATCCGACCCGATCCGACCTGACTCGGTACCATTCCGAACAAAACCAACGACCTAGATCGGCCCTGATCGAGTTTACCAATCCAGATCCGATCGTTTTTCGGTTTGGGTTTGGATAGAGGTGTATCCAGACAGAACCGATCCGAAAACTCGAACCGAAATGGTTCGAACCGACCCGACCCGACCCGGATGTAAATAAATCTCTAAACAAAAGTTTCACCGCCTAGGCTTTTCGTTCAGCGCCAAAAAGCCCCGCCCAACTCTATCTCTCTATATCTGTCTATCTCTCTCTATATCTGCCTCTCTATTTCTGTTGAAGAAGAAGGTAAGAAGAAGGCTAGGTAGATGTCCTTTGATAGATCAAATCCTTCTTTTTTTGTTGTTAGGTTTTGTAGCTTCATGGCATTTCTCTGTTGGAGAGAAATATATACTGAGAAATGGTATATAGTTTTATTCGAAAGAGAGAGAGTCGTACTCGTAACAGGTGCATACAGCTGTTTACAGGCTGTGTCTCAACGGTCACACCCGAAGTTGATAAAAGTAGATTGGCCGGATCGACTGGTGTAACGGGTCTGATCACGAGGTATGTGTTATATCCAAACCGTCCATCCATTTGGCCAGCTCATTTTAAGGCTTAAGACAAAAAATAAGACAGATCTAACCATCAACTGGACCACACTTCAAAAACTAGTGGGAGATTGAACGTATGCCATTGAAACCCTTTTTAGGGTCACATAAATTTTGGATCAATATCAAATTTGTTTTTCCTCTTCAGTCAGGTACTCATGACCTTATAAACAGATTGGATGAAAAATAAACGTTATAGTGGGCCCTACAATTTTTTTAACGGTGAAAATCATTATCTCTATTGCTATTTATGGTGTGGTTCAGATGATCTTTGCATATGATTCATTTTTTTGGATAATGCTCTAAAATCATCTCTAAAAATAGATGAACGGTGTAGATATAATAAATACATCACTGTGGGGCCCACGTAAGATGTAACTCTGGTCTCCTTTGAACCGTTCTCACAGCTCGGAGATCGAGCGTCAGTGCTGTCTTCGCACGACACGTACCAAGAGCAGCTATCGGCTAGGGAAGCGGATTGCGTACTGAGTAGCTCAGTATGGTAAGCGTACTGAGTAAACTCCGTGGGCCACTGTGTCATTCATGCATTGTATCCACTCTGTCCATTTCTTTTAACACATAATTTTAGGTCTCTATCCCAAAAATGGATTATATCCAAACCTCAAATGGACCACACCACCGGAAACTGTGTGAATTGAACATCTACCGTTGAAAAATTCTTGGGGACAACAGAGGTTTTAGATCAAGCTGATATTTGTGTTTTCCATTCATCCATGTCCTTCTCATCTTATGAACAGGTTGGATGACAAATAAACATCACTGGGGGCCTTAAAAAAATTTCAACGTTGAAATCAATAGTTCCACTTTTTCCAGTGGTATGGCCCACTTGAGCTTTGTATATGCATCAATTTTGGGTTGAACCCATAAAATGATCTAAAAAAATGAATGGACGGCGTGGATAAACTACATGCATTCGCGGTGGGCCCAACTGAGTTTACTCACGATAAGAGCATACTTGAGTAACTCAGTACACAATCCGATTTCATAGGCTAGCTGGTGCTAGCTACAACAGCAATTATAAAGCTTCTCCAAGAAGCTATATTTCTGGTGTAAAGCTTCTTCAAGAAGCTACATAGCTGTAGTTTTTATTCTACTGAGTAAATTATGTGGGGCCATCGTGAATTTTTTTGGTTTATCTACACCGTCCATCAGTTTTTTCAGATCATTTAAGGGGTTGATACTAAATTTTAAGTGAATTCAATAATCAAGTAGATCGCACCATATGAAACACTGATAATAATGATTTCTACACCGTTGGAAAAAACGAACGATTCAAGCCTTGCCCAATCCGATCCGACTCGGTTTTCCTAACCGAGTCAGACTCGGATCGATTCAGGCCAGCAGAAGTTTGAATCTATTAGAGTTAGATGACCCGAACTCGGACCCGGATCGGAACGAGTTCGAGTCAGGCTTTACAAATTTCGAACCTGGTCGAGTTGGACCGAATCCAATCCGACTCGATCCGATGCCCACCTCTACATGCAATTTATTGACATTATCCCACTTATGAATTGGTGGACATTTATTGGATAGTTAATCATGAAAAAAATTAAAAGGACCTATTTTAAAAAATAAGCGTGCACAAATTAACAATTAAAACTATTCAAACAATTTGATTTTGGCATTATGAGTTAGCAACTACAATTCATAATTTAATTGGTAATTTTTAAGTTAATACATGTCTCGTGTACAATTTTTTAAAGGCCCGAATTAGGCGGGACTCAGATTATGAAGTGTAGCACACGAGTGTCAAAGTTTTTTAGGCCCCACTGTGATGAATGTGTTATATCCACATCGTTTATCCATTTTGCCAAATAATTTTAGGGCATGAGCCCAAAAATGAGGCAAATCCAGAGCTCGGGTGGACCGCACCATAAGAAACAACAATAATTAAACGTCCACCATTAAAAATTTATCGGGGGCTACAAAAGTTTTAGATCAAGCTCACATGTGTGTTTTCCCTTCATCCACGTCAGTGTGACCCAATTAACAAGTTAGATGGAAAATAAACATTACAATGGATCCGTGTAACAAAACAGTGCAAGTGCACTGTTCAGCGTGCACCGCAGAACACAAAAAAAAAAAAAAAGTGCGTCGCTATTTCCATTCCGTTTTCGATGCCGGAAATGAAAAAGAAGAGAGAGAGAGAGAGAGAGAGAGAGAGAGAGAAGAAGAAGAAGAATCCGCAGCTGCGGCCGCAGCCGCAGCCGCAGCAGTCCGAGAAGAAAGAGGAGAAGGAGACGAAGAAGAAGAAGAAAAGAAAGAAAAAAAAAAAAAAAAAAGAATGTTTCTTTTTTTCCTATTTTCTTTAGGCCCATAACAGCCGTTACGGCCCCGTAACAGCTATTACGGTCACAGAATCAGGGGGTGCCCGTTTCAACCCCGTATCGCGTAACGGTGTCGGCCGTTACCGTTACGTATCGGCCGATACGGCCGTATCGTAACGGATACGGGACACCCTGGCACCAACCCAAAAGAGTGAGAAATCCTTTTGGGGTAGAGAAGTGTTAATTATGAAGACTGGTGACCTTAACATGTTGGGGCGTTTTAAGCCATCTGGTCTTCTTGTTTCCTCACACTCTCAAGCTTCCAATGCCCACCACTTTGTAGGTTTTTCATGTTGTGGAGTTGTGATGTGACTGTCATGTGATCACTACTATTAAGGCCCGTCTTTCCAACATCCCAATCCACCAAAAGTCCATGTGACATGTTGCTTTTGTTGCATATAAGTTGATGTGGAGTACCCCATATGCTAGATATTGGGATGAGGGCCCATCTAGATGACATTTTGATGGACCAATAGCTCAGGGATGCATTGCTCTGAAATGAGGCTGGTGGGACCTTGAGTTGACAACACATTTGATCAATGTTGTCACATGTGATCACATATGCCATGTTGGAAGCATAGATCGCATATGCCATAGTAGCATATGCAATTTTATGACCATTAGGCATTATGCCATGGCATATGCGATTATGCGATGGCATATGCGATCACTTATGTGATTATGTGATTGCTTATGCGATGAAAAAATATAATTTTTTTGGAGGGATGTGTGATGGTGATCGCATATGGGCACAGGCCCCTTGAGTCGCATATAATCGCTTATGCTATTTGACAACAATATAGAGAATGCTAGTGTCATGTGTATGTGGTTAGTGGCCCTTTTAGTGTAAGTGCATGTGCACACTTTCCTCTTCTCTTGCGGTGTACTATATGCTCTATTATAATAAAATATTGTGTGTTAGGGCAAGCAAGCCTAACACAATATCTTTCCCAAACTCTCCTCCTCTCGCAATCTTCTCCTCTTTTCTTCATATTATTATCATCAAATCATTCTCTACTTGGTACCAAAGCGGAAGGTCCTATGTTCGAATCTCGAGAGCAGCAAATATGCCTTGCTAATATATTATTCTCCCACCCCGTGCGGAGTTCCCACCCCGCACGTCCGGGGGTGTTGAAGTCCTAAAGTCCCTTGATATACATTGATACACCACACTCTGACAGCTTAAGCTTTTAGAGTAAATGGTTGTTTGACAAACAAAGCATTTGATACACCAGGATCACAAATGTTGATCCACACACAGTCTTGATGGTTAAAATTGTAGGGCAGTTGATGATCAAGGTCGTAAATTTTTGTGGCACAGATGTGGCCTGCATTGCTAGGGCTTCTTCATGTCCAACCCAAGGGACAAGGAGGACCCATGCCCACATCTAATCCAAGCCCACTGGCAGCCAAAGTCAAATGGCCCATGTATAGCCCATTGCAAGAAAAGATGGCCAAGCCTGCTCAGCACAACCCGCTAAGCTCACCATGCTGGGACGAGGCCCAAATCATGCCCTTATCCAAACCATACCAATCCCTTTCCTACTATGTACTGTTAAGCAATAATATACTAATAACTAAATATTCCAAATCTAGGCCAAGCCCAATTCATGGATCAAAACATCTACCTCAAACCCGATCCTCAGTAGACTAGACCCAAGCCTATTCAGGCTAGCCCAGCCCAACTGTCACCCATATATTGATTTATCTAATCATTTGGCGCAACTGGAAACAAAAGCTTCCATATGCCAACTTGACATTATGGGAAAAAAAAATGCAGATTATGATGTGCGTCTAAAGTTGGGTTGTTTTCTAGCATGATCCAAAACCAAAATTTCTTTAAACCCATTTCACAAGATTATAAATATTTAAATAAATAAATAAATAAAATGGAGGTACATACCTCTCCTGCCGCTCCTTCAAGCACTTCATCTGAGACTTGTAATGGTTCTCAATGTACTGTTTCGCAGCAGCAACCTTCTGCTTTGTGATATTTGAAGGTGCCTCGTCGATGGGAGGCTTTTGCACATCCTTCCCATTCTCCGTTTCCTTGTTTTTCGTTGTCCCAGGTTTCAATTTGCCTCTAGGTTGGAATTTATGAAACCAGCTCCTTGCAGAATCCATTTTATAATAAAACTTTCATCCCCAACTCCACTCTTTTAAATCAAAGCAAAAATGAAATACCAACGAAAACCTTATTTTTTGCATTCAATCCACAACCCTGCATCAGGATCAACCAAGAAAGGAAAAATCATCACACCAACTATGGATAGAAAAAAAAAAAATCAAATGGATTCTTGTAAATGTTGCAAGTCCTTAACAACAATAAACGGTAGACAAGAACAAGAAAAAAGCTTTGGGCACAATTGTTCATGAAATCACATTTCTTTGCCAAAATCAAAACTATATATAATAGAATTTTTAAATGAAAAAAAAAAAAAATCCTAAGAAATTATGAATTTTAAATTAAAAAGAAACTCTAGAAAATAATTTGCAACAAAGGGGTTCATACAAACAAGTTGGAAGGGCAACAAACACTTTTTTCTTCCTTTTTTGCATCCTTACATATGGAGAAAACATATAAGGAAGAGTTACATGATAATGAGGACACTTGATATGCGAGCACTCAGAAATTATAAATGTGACATAAATTAAATCGAGTTAAACTGACTAAATTCTAGAACCCACCATTGCTAAGTCACATTCCCAAGATTGGATAAGTTGAACAATTCTAACCTCTAATTCTGGACACTTATTTATGAAAATAGGACCATTGCATATTTTTCATTTTTAAACGTCCAATAAATGTCCACCAATGTGATGGTCAGATAATCAAATAAGCATAATTTTTTGTTCATGATATAAATTGGGAAACGTAATTTGGTCAGTTCAATTTTTGGTCTATATTCTAAGTGCCTGCATATCATACATCACACTACCAAAGTATCAAAGTTTTTCTCTTCTTTTTTGTTCTTTTTTTTTTCTTTTTGAAAAGTAACGAAATTTTATTAACATTCGCGAGCAGAGAGACAGAACAACATCAAAGCGCGCGCGCACACAAAAAAAAAAAAAAGAGCTAGGAAGAAGGGCCTAACGGCAGCCCTTTTACATACAAAGCCCCACTTCTCATATTTTGAACCTTTCATTATCAAATGGTTCTAGAAAACACTAACTTTCAGTACCAAACCATTCTAAAAAATGCTTAACCTTTCGCCACATGATGGTTAAATAGCCACCTTCCTTAAGTGAAAGTGATGGGGACCACGCACATGCACGCCGCCCCCTACGCATGTACGTACGAAGAAGGGCCCCACCATCGATCTGGCTCAATGACGACGTCCAAGGAGGGCCTCCTAGTTAGAAGACGGAGTTTTGATTCAAAGAGTGGGCCCAATAGTCAAGAAAAGCACATCATGGGATCTCATGATCATGGCCCATTCGTCGTATTGATTTCATATTTTAGGTTTTGCTTATTGTTATTATTTACAACATCACGAACGCTTTAGATTTCTTTGTTTGGTTTTTATTTTAATTTACTTCATCGCCAAGTAATAGATTGCACACATGGCACGAGTTTAGGGGTATAGGGTTTTCCCTATAAATAAGCACCCCTTGTAGTTCTTTTGATTCATTGAAGTTGAATAAAAATTCCTGCGTGGTTTTTCTGCTCTCTGAGTTTCTGAGTTATGGAAAAATTAAAGTGGGTGAGAAGCCCACCCTTTTCGAAGGGCTGAGATTAAAGTGGGTGCAAAGTCCTCCCTTTTCGAAGGGTTAACTACCGTGGTGCGAAGCCACGTTTATCCCAATCCGCCCCTCCATCTTATTTCATCTATCCTTCGATCATCTTCGCCTCAAATCCATTTGTTTTGCAACTGTTTGTCTTTCCACAGCCAGTTTCCAGAATCTGGCCCTGCAGGAGGACTAAAACTTCGACGAAGCACCGCGCCTCAACCGTACGTCAGATTGCCATTAAATTTGGAGGGTTTGGAGACCCCCCTAGCCGACCAAGGCCAAGAAGTCCCTTTTGGGATTCAGGCCTCCTCCACACGTGCGGCCCCCCTACTGCGCACGTGCACTGATACCCTGCCCCGCTGCCCGCAAGCGGGATCTATTCCAGGTTTAGGATTTCCTTCTCTTTTCCTTTTTCTTACCTAGATTCATAACCCTAGTCCTAGTTTGCATTATCCATAATTTGTTTCCCCTTTTTTTTCTCATCTTAGGGTTCCTCAAATTGAAATTGAGAATCTCTTAGATTAGGGGTTGATTACTATGCATGTGTGGCTGAATTCTATTTCCCTTTGAGTATCGTTTGGCTTATAATTTTTATTGTTCCAGCCCTAGCCTATGTAAGCCTGGACCCGCATAGATTCTCCTTAATTGAATGTTTGAACTTTCATGTGTGATATGGAATTTGCGTAATTGTTTCTGAACTAACGTGATCTCAAGCCTGAATTCTTGCACATCATATTTGAATTTCATGTCCTGCATCAGAAAGAATCTCAATTTTTATCTTTTTAGTGAACTCCTAGGACGTATGCCTAAGGAGGTGGTGAAATTTGCAAAGGTCTTTGGCCCGCATCGGAACCTTGATGGAGACGTATCTTGGCCTCCCACTACGTGTGAGACAAGGTGATGCAGGATAATTAACCACTTGCTTAAAAGG
This sequence comes from Magnolia sinica, assembly GCF_029962835.1. Taxonomy (NCBI): domain Eukaryota; kingdom Viridiplantae; phylum Streptophyta; class Magnoliopsida; order Magnoliales; family Magnoliaceae; genus Magnolia; species Magnolia sinica. The sequence goes on along the minus strand of NC_080573.1, from coordinate 47,901,951 downwards.
CTCGAACTGATAGAGCATGGTGAATCAATCCCTTTATCTCACAGCTCAGGCCCCACATCCCATGGGTTAGGACCTCAGCCAAACCCCCCTCATGGGACCCACATCACATTGGTACCACCTCACATGAGTGGGGCCCGCCTCACACGGGCCACCCATCCAGAGTGTGCCCCTGTATTCCATGGCCACCTCACTCGAGCGCAGTGTAAAAATACCCCTACATTAATCATCCCCGATGAGGAGTCTCGAACACGAGACATCTCACTCTGATACCACTTTGATGCAGCACAATTAACCACTTGCTCTAAAAGCTCAAACTGATAGAGCATGATAAATCAATCCTTTTATCTCATAGCCCAGGCCCCACATCCCATGGGTTAGGACCTCGGCCAAACCCCTCTCATGGGCCCCACACCACATCGATACCGCCTCACACGGGCTGCCCACCCAAGTGTGCCCCTACATCCCACAGGCCACCCCACTAGAGCCCGGTGTGAAAATGCCCCTACATTACAAGGTTATCGAAAGAATGGAAAGTAAGCCGTTGAGCTAGAAAAGCAGACATTTATTGTTGGGCAACAAGAATATGCTCATCAAAGTTGCATTGTCAAACTTGCATCTATACTTCATGCCTTTGTTTAGATGAAAATGCAAAGGGATTTCCTTTGGTAAGATGCTGCAGAAAACCGGAAGCTTCACTTGTTAGAGGGCAAAGAAGTGTCCAAACTTTACGAAGAAGGTGGAACAGGTATTGATGCAGGACATGAAATTCAAGTATGATGTGCAAGATGTTCAAGCTTTAGAACACACTAGTTTAGAAACAATTACACAATTTCACATCCCACACAAAAAGTTCAAACACTCAATCAAGGGGAATCTTATGCGGATCCAGGCCTACACATGTTAGGGCCAGGTCAATCAAAATTATAGATCAAACAAGAATCAAAGGAGGGTAATTTCATCCACACATGCACAGAAATAATTCCCCTAATCCATGGGATTCAGAAATTTCAATTCGGGGAACCCCGAGGTTCAAAAAGGGCATGGAAATAGGGATTTTGGATCATCTAGGGTTAAGGTTAGGGAAATCAGGTGAGAGAAGAGTGAATGAGAGGAAAGAGAGAACCTAGAACCGATTTCGCACGTGTGGACAGCAAACCTGCCTGACGCACGTGCGTTGGCGGTGGCCCGCACGTGTGTGGGGCCCACGAATTAGAAAAGGGCCAGCTTGGCCCTGATCCGCAAGGGGTGGACCACCTTCCCTCCAAGTTTCAGGCCAAATGGATGATCGGTTTAAACACGGTTCTTCGCCGAAGTTTCAGCCCCCCCTACAAGGCCAGATTCCGAAATTCTACTGTAGGAGGAGAATCGCTGCGAAAGAATGATGGATTTGATGACTGGTTGGTTGTAGGAGATGGTTGATATTGATGGTAGGAAATGGGGGCAAATCGGAATGGGTGTGGCTTCGCACCATGGTAGTTCGCCCTTCAAAGAAGGGAGGACTTCGCACCCAATTAGGCTTTCACAACTCAAAAAGGAGCAGGAAAATGTAAAAATTTTATTCAATCTTTCATTGAGAAAAAAAACTACAAGAGGTGCCTATTTATAATAAAACCCTATACTCCAAAACTCGCGCCTTGTGCACAACCTATTACTTGGAGATGGAGTAATAAAAAATAACAACTAATCAAAGCAATCTAAACCATCCATAATATTCCTAATAACAATAATAATTAAAACTCAAAGTACTAAATTAATTAGAATAATGGGTCACGATCATGAGAACCCATGGTGGGGTTCACATGACTATTGGGTCCACTCCAACAAACCAAAACGCAATCCTCTAACTAGGAGGCCCTCCCTAGACGTCGTCATCGATCCAGATCGATGGTGGAGCCCTTCTCCTCCTTGCATACGTGCGTAAGAGGGCGTGCGTGTGCGCGTGATGACCCCATCAATTCTCCCCAGCTGTGAAGGTTTCGTCACTGGCGAAACGAAACTCCTGAATTACTCCAAGATGTCAGGATCAAGTCTTTGAAGCTCCTCCTCAGCGAGCCACGTACTGTCTAAAGCTGAGTGTGACTTCTACTTGATCAAGAACTTTTAAAATATGCCGTCTGACGTCAATATTATCAGATGGTCCAGAATATCCTCTATCTCCTCTCCAGGTGTGGGAAGGGTAGGTATGGGAAGTATAAGCTGGGAAGATGGGTCGAGAGGGGGTCATGAAATAAGGGAAAGGTCTGAAGAATCAGGATGGTTAGGCGAAAGGCTGGACAATGCATCAGTGGCCCCCTGAAATACAACTAGATCCTCCACATTGAATGTGAAACTAATTCTCATGGAGAGTGGAAGATCTACCACATACGCATTAAGACCGTTTCGTTTTATAATTTTGAATGGTCTAGCACTACGCACGTGTAATTTACGAACGGCTCCTGAGGGTACCGCTCTGGCCTGATGCGGACCATCACAGAGTCCCTTACATTGAATTCCTTGAAACATTTATGTTGATCTGTAGAAAGTGTATAATGTTCATTACTAATCATGATCTTCTGCCTGATTTCTTGATGCCATGAATGAATGTGAATCGCAAAAGACTGCAAACTCTGATGGCCTGTAGGACGGTGACACAGGGACAAGATCAATAGGTTTCTTAGGTTTATAACCAGTAATGACTCAAAAGGACTTAAACCTGTGAACCTATCGACAGAACTATTAAACGCAAACTCGGCTATAGGTAGTACGATGTCCTACGTCCTGGTGTGTTGTATATCCCTCATAGGGGGGAACTCATCCGAAAAATCATCAGGAAAGATATCACGAAACTCATCAACTACCAGAATGGCCTCAGTGGGTAACTATACACTAGCCTCTGGTGCACTCTCTAGCCACAAGGCCGTACATGTCGTACCACTCAAAAAGGTGGTCCATGTCTGCCAACCAATCTTGAAAAGCTTTAAGGTCCAAGTGGCCATCAAACGTGGGGGCATCTACTCTAGCTCCTTTGAAAAGTTGCGCATCGAGGTCATAGTGGTCTTGATGTCCCTCACAGGGTGGGTGGACGGGTGTGCGCTCATAACCAATTCATTGGCCACCTCCATTCCTTGGTTTATCCTCCTGACCACTTGCCTGAGATTGGGCATCTTCCCCAATGGTGGGGTTCGCCCTCGCGGAGGTCTCTAGTTGGGTAATGTGCACATCAAGCTGTTCAAAGCGTTGGTCCATATGTTGTTCCAAGCGCCTACCCAAAGACTCAAACTGCTGGGTCAACTTGTTCATTGATTCTTGCAATTGCTCCATGTTTAGTGTAGGGTGCAAGCCAAAATCATGACCCGTACGTGTGGGCATACAACTACTAACTCAATCTAAGAACCTTCTACTACCACTATATGCGCCTAAATAGGACTAAATGCTCCTATAGGACTTTACATAGAGAAAATGACACAATACTACTCAATTTCCAGCAACCTATTTGCCCAAAAAAAAAAAATATATCTGTCAACAAAAAATCCAGCAAAAAGATATGCGGATTTTCTAATAGCAGAAAATTCAGCAGCCTATATCAAAAATTATGGACCTCTAAATAACTCTATATGATGATACTTGATGCATAATGGACACAAATAAACTAAACCCTAAACATGCAATGCATTCCCCTACAAGAACCCTAAGCTCTGATACCAAATTTGATGCAAGACGTGAAATTCAAGTATGATGTGCAAGATGTTCAGGCTTTAGAATACACTTAGAAACAATTATACAAAATTCCACATCCCACACAAAAAGTTCAAACACTCAATCAAGGGGAATCTTATGCGGATCCAGGCCTACACATGCTAGGGCCGGATCAATCAAAATTATAAACCAAACAAGAATCAAAAGGGGGTAAATTCATCCACACATGCACAGAAATAATTCCCTCAATCCAAGGGATTCAGAAATTTCAATTCGGGGAACACTAGGGTTTAAAAAGGGCATGGAAACAGAGATTTTGAATAATCTAGGGTTAGGGTTAGGGAAATCAGGTGAGAGAGGAATGAAGGAGAGGAAAGAGAGAACCTGGAACCGATTCCGCACGTGTGGACAGCAAACCTGCCTGACACACGTGTGCTGGTGGTGGCCCGCACGTGTGTGGGACCCATGAATAATAAAAAGGCTAGCTTGGCCCTGGTCGGCAAGGGGTGGGCCACCTTCCCTCCAAGTTTCAGGCCAAACGGATGATCGATTTGAACACAGTGCTTGGCCGAAATTTTAGCCCCCCTACAGGGCCAAATTCCGAAATTCTGTTGTAGGAAGAGAATCGCTGCGAAAGGATAATGGATTTGATGATTGGTTGGTCGTAGGAGATGGTGGATATTGATGGTAGAGATGGAGGCGAATCGGGATGGGTGTGGCTTCACACCACGGTAGTTAGCCCTTCGAAGAAGGGAGGGCTTCGTACCTGATTAGGCTTTCACAACTCAGAAAGGAGCATGAAAATACAGAAATTTTATTCAATCTTTCATTGAGGAAAAAAGACTACAAGGGGTGCCTATTTATAATAAAACCCTATACCCCAAAACTCGCGCTATGTGCTCAACCTATTACTTGAAGACGAAGTAATCAAAAATAACAACTAATCAAAGCAATCTAAACCGTCCATGATATTCCTAATAACAATAATAAGCAAAACCCAAAGTACTAAATTAATTAGAATAGTGGGCCACAATCATGAGAACCCATGGTGGGGTTCACATGACTATCGGGTCCACTCCAACGAACCAAAACGCAGTCCTATAACTAGGAGACCCTCCCTAGACGTCATCATCGATCCAGATCGATGGTGGGGCCCTTCTCCTTGCACACATGCGTAGGGGGGCGTGCGTGTGCGCATGATGTCCCCATCAGGTATTAGAAAGTTAGACCACATGAACATTGCCTTGGGAAAGTAAATGGATATGGAGGTTTGGAATAAAAGAAGGGAGCTTAGTTTATGAAGAACTGTGAGTGAGCAATACGATATCAAGAAAGGAGGGTGGTGGGGCTAGGGAATCATTTTTATATAGGGCGTCTAGCATATGGAAGGTAGTTGCTTGTATGGCAAGCAAATTCATGGAGCAGGCTTGCTTCTCCATTGGGGATGGGGAAGGGTTCGTTTCTGGGAAAACATTTGACTTGGAAAGGGCCCACTTTATGTCGAGTTCCCAAGGCTAGCTAGGCCCTCTACGGCCGCCGACATCTCTATCACTCGATGCTTCTCCCTCTCAGGTGGCCCACCCCTTTGCAAAAGGAACTTCATAGATGAGGAGGTAGAAGAATTCAGTTAGTTGTTGGCCCAACTCCAAGACTTCCACCCTATGCAAGGACACATTATGTTTGCTCTTACAGTTTGATCTCCAATCATCGGTGAGCATGGCCATCATCACAGACTTCGTGTGGTACTATGGTTCCCCCTCCCCCCAAATGTAGTTGCCCTTGCTTGGTGGGAAGAAATATGGTGCGGTGTCGATTGATCACTTTTTCATTCATGGCCCTTTCACCAAAGTAGTGCGAGAGTGCCTCTTTGACCTTTTCAAAGTTTAACGGGTGATGTCGGGGACTATCTGATGCAGGACAATTAACCACTTGCTCTAAAAGCTCGAACTATTAGATTATGGCGAGTTAATCCATTTATCTCATAGCCCAGGCCCCACATCTCATGGGTTAGGACCTCGACCGAACCCCCCTCGTGGGCTCGTGGGCCGCCCACCCCGAGTGTGTTCCTGCATCCCACAGGCTACCCCACTCAGGTCAGGTGTGAAATGCGCATTAATCACCCCCGGTGAGGAGTCTCGAACACGAGACCTCCCCCGTGGGCCCCGCCCACCCCGAGTCTGCCCTTGCATCCCACAGGAGACCCCACTCGAGCCCTGCGTTAATCACCCCCGGTGAAGAGTCTCGTACACGAAACCTCCCGCTCTGATATCAATTTGATGCAGGACAATTAACCACTTGCTCTAAAAGCACGAACTATTAGAGTATGGCGAATTAATCCCTTTATCTCATAGCCCAGGCTCCACATCTCATGGGTTAATACATCGGTCGAACCACCCTCGTGGGCTCGTGGGCCCCAAATCACATGGGCCACCCACCCCGAGTGTGTCCCCACATCCCACAGGCTACCCCACTCGAGCCCGGTGTGAAATGCGCATTAATCACCCCCGGTGAGGAATCTCGAACACGAGACCTCTCCCGTGGGCCCCGCCCACCCGTAGTGCGCCCCTACATCCCACAAGCAACCCCACTCGAGCCCGATGTGAAAATGCCCCTGCATTACTATCAAGGACTTCTTTCTTCCATGGCATGGAGGCGGGTTCAAGAAAAAGGAAGGGCAATGTGGAGGTTAGCTTTCTTGGCCAACTTTTAGGCTCTTTGCGAGAGAGGAATAACCGACGCTTTCGGAACCGAAGTGGATCAACTAGGGAAGAGATGTGTTGGAGTTGGCTTCTTTATTTTTTGGGTTTCTTGTTTTCATCTCTTTCTCCGGCTTGAGCATTTGTATATTCTTTGTTGCCCTTTGGGCCTTTTCTTTTTAATAAAATCCTTTTGAAAAAAGCATACCTTTAGGTAATTAATTATTTCTTGCATTTTCAAGCCCTAGCTCAACCTATGAGTCCCATTAATCGAAAAGAGTTTTATTTTCCAATGGATCCCACCAATGGAAAAGGTTTTAAGGGATTGCCAAATTCAAGAGAAGATTTACTTAAAGAAGAGAAAATTTGAGGTTTTAATGGATTCCAAAAGAAAAACCTTTTAAGGATTTTGCTACCAAAAGATATCTTTAAAGAAAATAAAATCTAAAATCATTTAGATACTGGAAGGTTGTGTTTTCTTAAAACCGTTCAATTGATCTATTCTTAAGAACCTTTCGGTACAGAAAGCTGAACTATTTTTAAGAATCGTTTGGTATAGGAAGGTGTACTTTTTTAACCATTTGGTACCAAAAGGTTCAAAATAGTTAAAAAGGGAGTAGAAGGAAAATGTGTCTTTTGCCCTTCCAATTGACGTGTACAACTACTTTTGCTACAAAAGTTCTTCTCAAGAGGTCTTTTGTCTAATTCCAAGTTTCTTGGAAATTTCAAGTAAATATCCCTATGATAATAAATATTGATTTAATCCTAGTGGATAATTCAGGACTCGTTTGGAAACACGCCGAATTGGGATTGGTTTGGTGATTCAAAATGGAATAGGCATTTTCGCTTCGCCAACTGTTTCGCACAATGTGGAAAACCACAAGCAAATTGGATAGGGGGCCTGCTTGTTGGCCTTTTCTATACCAAATCAGTTGTGTGTATCTGAGAAGCATTGACAACCGATTTTCACCTCAAAGCCATAAATACCCTCAAAACCCAAAACTCGAAAAAAAATCCCAAACTACTGGAATAAAAGAAAACTTACCTCTGTCCAAATTCCAAAACAATCATCGCTGTCCAAATTCAATTTTAGAAACCATGGAAAAAATCACTTCAAATCTACAATCACCTCAAAAATAATAATAATAATAATTCCACCTAAATTCCTCATTTACCAAATTCAAGCATAAAACCCTCAAACAGCAAAAGAACTCCAGAACCTTCCGAGAAATCTCGTTTCTGACCAAATTCAGTGCTAGAAACCGTGAAAAATCACTGCAAATATATATCACTGCAAAAACAAAAAGGAAGAAAAAAAAAAAACTAAATTCTGCCCACAAAAACACTTGTTTTCTGCACCAAACTAGTTTATAGCCTCTAAAAAGCAAGAGAACTCTAGAAGTATCTGAGAAATATCATTTCTGGCCAAAATTCAATGCTAGAAACCCGTGAAAAATCACTTCAAATCTACAATCACCTCAAAAAACCCTAATTTCCGACTAAAACCCTCACTTTCTACACCAAATTCAAGCCTAGAACCCTCTAACAGCAATAGTAAGTCCAGAAGTTTCCGAGAAATCTCATTTCTAACCATATTGAATGCTAGAAATGTTGGGGATTTGTGCTGCGAAATCACACAGATCTAGATCTATGATAGAAATCCAATAACGTCAAGCACTCACAAGAGAACACAGATTTAACGTGGAAAACCCTTGCAAGAAAAAACCACGGCACAAAGCGACAGAAATCCACTATGAAATAGAAATTACAAGAGAGAGGACTTACCCGATTCGAACAACCTCGAATCTCACCCTTGCTACACCCTTTGGTAACCCTAAAACCCTTTTAGGAACCCTTGGAAAACTTTTAGAAAGCCTTAGAATACATTAGAATAGCCCTAGGGACCCCTATTTATAGTTTAGGAAACTCCACTTATGCATCTCCTTTGGAAAAGTTCGGAAACCGCCTCAAATTTACGCAGTCCACGTAGGATCTGCATAACCTCGACTAGTCGAAGGAGGGCCTCCATTGGTTTAGCAACCCACTTAACCGGTCGAGCCTAACCCTCGATTGGTCGAGCCTGACGGACACCCAAAAAACGAGCTCGCTGGACTTTGAGTCGAGCGAGCCTCGACCGGTCAAGTGGACCCTTGACCAGTCGAGCGGTCCGCTCGACCGGTCGAGCAGCGGACTAAAGACTTCTAACACAATCTCCACCAAGTCTTCAATCTTCAACCGTGTATCTTATTGCCCTCTTCTCTTATCTCTGCATCATATCATAGCTTCAATCAACGCTTCTCGTGCACACTCTGTCCTTTTTTTACACCATCTTCAAGCCTAGAGAAGTTACACAGTATTTAAACTTCTCTGTAAGAACGACCTTGGTGAGCATTTCGAGGTCGTATCGGCCGTTACCCGATTTTGTACCCGTATCGGCCGAATAACGGTAACTTTTTTTTCATTTTAAGCTCGGTTTTTGCTGTTCTTTTGAAACCTCTTGTTTCCAAAATGTTTCTCACTCCTACTACTAATTTCGACCAACCTTGGCTAGGTATTTGAGATAAAAACACATTATATAACGGATTTTCTTGAATCAAAGCTTGATGGGCCATTTTTCAGAAATTCGTATGTTTTGTTGTTTTAATCATGTCATTTGATGTGTTAATCATAGTAGAACATGTTAATGTGCATTTTACAGATTTGGGGTGCCATTTAATAATTTTTTTATATTTTTTCTATTTACATATGAATTTTGGCCCCTTTTTTTAAAATTCGAAAAATCAATTTTTAATGGTTGTTTTGTTGTTTTAATTATGCCATTTGATGTGTTAATCATAGTAGAACATGTTAATGTGCATTTTACAGATTTGGGATGCCATTTTATATTTTGTTTATATTTTTTTCTATTTACGCATTTATTTTGGCCCTTTTTTTGAAAATTCGAAAAATCATTTTTTAATGATTCTTTTGTTGTTTTAATGATGTCATATGATGTGTTAATCATAGTAGAACATGTTAATGTGCATTTTACAGATTTGGGGTGCCATTTTATATTTTTTTATATTTTTGTCTATTTACGCATTTATTTCGGCCCTTTTTTTGAAAATTCGAAAAATCATTTTTTAATGATTTTTTTGCTGTTTTAATAATGCCATATGATGTGTTAATCATAGTAGAACATGTTAATGTGCATTTTACATATTTGGGGTGCCATTTTATATTTTTTTTCTATTTACGCATTTATTTCGGCCCTTTTTTTAAAAATTCGAAAAATCATTTTTTAATGATTCTTTTGTTGTTTTAATGATGCCATATGATGTGTTAATCATAGTAGAACATGTTAATGTGTATTTTACATATTTGGGGTGCCATTTTATATTTTTTTATATTTTTTCTATTTACGCATGAATTTTGGCCCTCAAAAATAATTGCAAACACCTAAATATAAGATATTTTCATATTACATTCATTCTAATATATCTATCATTGATAGTAGATAGTTAGAAAATTAAATATATGAATTTTGTAGTCAAATTCAGGTTATCTGGTTCATAAATTCATCAGATAGTCCGATACAACTTCTCACCAAAGAGTAGACCGTTACACCACCATAAACATGTTCCAATTTATAAATGAATGCATATTTGGAATGCTTAGAATATTCCGGATTTAATCCATATTTTTTCATATTTTTTTGGGAAAAAAATTTGCGCCGTTACCCCCGTATCCGTATCAGTTTCGGAGGGCACCGTTACACCAACCGATACCGATACGGGATACCTTGTTTGCTAGATTCATACTAGTGTGAATCTTCTCCAATGTTACGCCTCCTTCCTCAAGCACCTGTCGGATAAAGTGGTGACGAACATCAATGTGTTTAGTACGTGAGTGATAAATAGAATTTTTAACCAAATTGATAGCGCTCTCGCTATCACGATTAACCGGCACGACCTCCTGCTAAAGTCTCCACTGATTTATCATGCCTCTGAACCAAACACCTTCTTTAAATGCTTCCGCCACTGCCATATATTTTGTTTATGTCGTGAAAAGAGCCACCACAGACTGAAGCTTCGACATCCAACTGATTGCTCCACCCGTTAGTACAAACGAGTATCCTGAAGTAGACTTTTTAGAATCTATACTGCCTACGTAGTCAGAATCCACATACCCTATCAAATTTGTCCGTCTTTTCAAAAGTTAAGACGTAGTCTTTCGTACCTTGAACGTATCGAAGTAGCCATTTCACCGCTTCCCAATATTGCTTGCCGAGGTTTGACATGTATCTGCTTACAACACCAACTGCCTGTGAAATATCCGGTCTCGTACAGACCATGGCATACATTAAACTGCCAACCGCATTCGAATAAGGCATATGAGACATAACCTGCTTTTCCTCATTGGATTTAGGACATTGTTCTGAGGAAAGCTTAAAGTAAGCCGCGTGGGGAACGCTCACCGGCTTTGCTTGGTCCATCCCATACTTAATCAACACCTTTTCAAGGTATTCTGCTTGTGATAACCAAAGTTTGCTCTTCTTCCCGTCTCTATGAATATCTATGCCGAGAACCCTCTTTGCAGCCCCCAGATCTTTCATCTCGAATGTCCCTGATAACTGAATCTTCAGTAGGTTGATTTCAAACATATCATGACAGGCGATCAACATATCAACATACAGTACTAAGATGATAAATTTTCCATCACTCGGTGTCTTGTAATAAACACAGTGATCGTATTCACTCCGAGTAAATTTCTGACTCACCATGAAAGAATCAAATTTTTTTATACCACTGCTTAGGTGATTGTTTCAAGCTGTACAACGACTTCATTAACCTGTAAACTTTTTTCTCTGCCCCTTTACCTTCGTAGCCCTCGAGTTTCTTCATGTAGATCCGCTCTTCCAACTCCCCATTCAGGAATGCAGTCTTGACATCCATTTGTTCCAGCTCGAAATCGTATTGGGCCACCAGTGCCAACACGAATCTGATAGACATCTGCTTAACCACCGGCGCAATATCTCTGTGAAGTCGATTCCTTCTCTCTGAGCGTAACCCTTCACTACCAATCTAGCTTTGTATCTATCATGTTTCATTTTGAATAATCACTTGCATCCGATCGCTTTTCGGCCCACAGAAAGCTGCACCAGCTCCCACGTGTGATTTTTGTACAACAAATCCATCTCATCGTTCATAGCCACCTTCCACTTTTCTGCATCAGGCTCATCAAGAGCCTCCTAAATAGTAGACGGGTCCTCCCTCATCTATAATGAGAGTATATGCAATATTAGAGTTGTCCCTGTATCTTGCCGGTAACCTGCGATCACGCAGTGGATTCCTTCTCACAGGTGGCTACTCCACTTGATCATGTACCTTTGTCTTCGCATCTGTCTCAGCCTGAGTATTATCTGTGTTAATCTGGATGTCTACGATCACCCTTTCTGATTCTTCTTACTCCTTTTGATCTTTTTAAGAAATAGGGAGCTTTCATTGAATCTTACGTCACAGCTAGTCATGACCTTGCGTGTGACCTTGTCGAATAACCTGTAACCCTTCACACAAATGTCATAGACAACAAAGATATACTTTTTGGCTCTATGGTCTAACTTATCTCTCTCAACTGACAGTACATGAGAATAAGCCTCACAACCAAATATGCGTAGATCTGAGTAGTCGATTTTCTAACCACTCCATACTTCCTCTAGAATTTTACATTCAATTGCCGTTGAAGGAGACCAGTTCACCAAATAACAAGTCATGTTAACGGCCTCAGTCTATAGGTCCTTGCTTAACGCAGCATTACTTAACATGCATCTGGCCCTCTCCAAGAGAGTCCGATTCATTCGCTCAGCCACACGATTTTGCTCGAGCATGTGGCGCAGTGTTGTGCCTGATGATCCCTTCATCCTTGCAATACTCATTAAACTCAGTGGAAGTAAATTCTCCACCATTGTCAGTCCTTAAAACCTTTATTTTTCACCCTGGCTATTTTTCCACCATTGCCTTCCATTGTTTGAATATGGTGAAAACTTCGGATTTACGTTTCATAAAGTAAACTCAAACTTTCCTGGAGTAGTTATCAATGAATGAAACAAACCATGACGACCCCCAATGGAAACTTCTGGCGATAGCGCCCATACGTCAAAGTGCACATAATCAAGCACTCTTTTACAAACATGTTTTCCAGATTTAAAAGACAATCTAGATTGTTTACAATATATACAATGCTCGCATATATTTAAATCAGAATTTTTAAAAGCTGGAATCAAACATCAATCAGAAAGTACCTTCATGCCCCGCTCACTCATGTGGCCCAAACGAGCATGCCACATACATAGAGACGTGGAGTCTGCAATAGCTGCTGCCGCTCCACCTGCCGAAGTGCTCTCAATCAACCTTTAAAGGTTTCCGTACCTTTACGCTCTCATAACCACAAGTGTCCCTTTTGAAACTTTAAGGACACCATCAATACCGGTGAAGTTGCACCCTATAGCCTCGAGTGCACCAAGAAAAATCAGACTTTTCTTCATATTAGGAACATGCCTGACATCAGTCAGGGTACGCTCCATCCTATCGAACATCTTGATGCTCACCGTACCAATAGCCACAACATTACAGGCATTGTCATTGCCCATAAAAACCTGTCCACCATCGCATTCTCTGTAACTGGCAAACCAACTCCGATGAGGAGTCATGTAATATGGCGTTCCTGTGTCTAGGATCCACTCATCTGCATGATTGTCGTGAACATGTCTGATCATGGACACAGACAGAACATCACCACCACTTGTTTCTTCATCAGATGTGACAACATTGGCCTCCTTGGAAGAAGCCGCCGAATTTTCTTTCTTCGCTTTAGGATTTCTACAATCCTTCTTCATGTGTCCAGACAACCCACAATCCAACCCTTTAATTTTCTTTTGCCCTTGCCCTTGGATTTGGATCTAGGCCTTGAAGATCTTGTACCTCGCTCAGAATCTCTGCCCCTCGTAATCAGTGCATCGGAAGATGCTCCCATGTCGTCGTTTAGCTTTCCCATAGCCTTCCCTTGAAGGGCTGAGATAACGGTGTCAACACTTAACGTTTTATTTGCAGTGCACATCGTGTCCCTGAAAGACTCATATGATACAGGAAGAGAATTCAACAATATACATGCCCGTTCCTCATCTTTGACCACTTCCTCCATATCCAGCAATTTGCACATCAATTTATTAAAGTTGCTGATATGGGCTTCTAGATCTCCACCATCTGACATCTTAAAGGTATAACATTGTAGCTTCAAGTGTAGGCGATTTTCAGAGGACTTCTTTACATAAATGTTCTCTAACTTCGCCCACAAACTAGCTGCAGTTTTCTCCCTCAAAACATTATAAAGAACCACATCCGTGAGACATAAACGGATAGAGGCTAAAGCATTACTATCAAGGTTTTCCCATTCATCATCTTTCATTGTAGATTTTCGCTCCTCAAGAGCCTTAATCTCGCATTGCTTGGTTAACAGGCTAATCATCATAACCTTTCATAACTCAAAATTATTTTTGTCTGAGTACTTCTCAATATCAAACTTGTCGTTTCTCATTAATACTAATCCTGTAGATTCAGATATGTGCCCCAACAATCGCTTTGATACCACTTGTTGGGGATTTGTGTTGCGGAATCACACGGATCTAGATCTAGGATAGAAATCCAATAACATCAAGCACTCACAAGAGAACACAAAGATTTAACATGGAAAACTCTTGTGGGAAAAAACCACGGCACAAAGCGAAAGAAATCCACTATGAAATAGAAATTACAAGAGAGAGGACTTACCCGATTCGAACAACCTCGAATCTCACCCTTGCTACACCCTTTGATAATCCTAAAACCCTTTTAGGAACCCTTGGAAAACTTTTAGAAAGCCTTAGAATATATTAGAATAGCCCTAGGGACCCCTATTTATAGTTTAGAAAACTCCACTTATGCACCTCCTTTGGAAAAGTTCGGAAACTGCCTCAAATTTACGTAGTCCGCGCAGGATCTGCGTAACCTCGACTAGTCGAAGGAGGGCCTCGACTGGTCGAGCAACCCACTTGACCAGTCAAGCTAGACCCTCGACTGGTCGAGCCAGACGGACACCCAAAAAACGAGCTCGCTGGACTTTGAGTCGAGCGGGCCTCGATCGGTCCAGTGGTCCCTCGACTAGTCGAGCGGTCCACTTGACCAGTCGAGCAGCAGACTGAAGACTTCTGACAACAAGAAACTGCAAAACAAACAAAACAAAACAAACAAACCAAAAACTTCAAATCCACAATCACCTCAAGAACCCCCAATTTCCGCCAAAAACCCTCATTTTCTACACCAAATTCAAGTATAAAACCCTCAAACAGCAAGAGAACTCCAGAAGCTTCTGAGAAATCTCATTTCTGACCAAATTCAATGCTAGAAACTGCAAAAAATACTTCAAATCTACATTCACCTCAAAAAAACCTAATTTCCGCCTCAAACCTTCATTTCAACACCAAATTAAAGCATAAAACCTCATAATAATAAGAGACACCATAAGCTTCCTAGCAATCTCATTTCTGACCAAATTCAAAGCTAGAAACTACCAAAAAAAAAAAAAAAAAAATCTACAATGACGTAAAACGAAAACCTAATCTCCGCCTAAAGCCCTCATTCTCTACACCAAAGTCAACTTTAAAACCTTCAAAACAGAAAAACCAGAAGCTTCCGTGAAATCTCACTTCTGAGCCAAATCCAACGCCAGAAATCGCAAAACGGATTTATGGTTCCATGGGCAGAGGAACATATACCTGAATCCGACGATCGAAATCTGATGAGAAGGAAAATCCGGAAAGAAAAAGGAGGAATTCTTTGGGGTCTGGAAAACGACTGCGGAGCGACGGTTGCTTTGACTGGCTCGGACGGGCGCATTCTCTCACACCTTCCTTGGACAGCGAATTTGGATATAAAGGAATATCTTTATTTTTAAATCCGATATAAAAATAAAATAAAATAGGTATGAAATTACCAAATTCTCCCCCCACCCCGTCCGTTTGGGTCGTGGAATACCGCATTCTGGATAGCGTTGTCGGGACATGGCCATGGGCGAGTTGGACCTGTGTCAGGATCAGCCCAAGCCCAACCAACTTACTAAAACGAATAATCGCAGGAACCCGACCCGCAACCCATTACCTTGTGGCACAACTTGGACAGGTTGGGATGAGTTGGGTTAAGGGCCAACCGGAGCTCAACCCGACCTCAATAGCAACCAACTCACAAGCCCAACCCAACCTTGATGTATGGTGGGTTACGAATAGTTTCATGGACAAGATGGATCAGAAAAGGCCTGGTTGATGACATAAGTGATTCAAACTATCATACCTTAGATCGGACGTATCTCGCAATTCATAATGAGTTATCGACCATAAAATATATGCTTTTGGGGTAGAACAAGCTACTTTAGTCACCCAACCCCGCTATGTCAGGTTACACAAGCCGGATTTGCGAAATACGCCTACATCGATAGTCGTTTTCCTATTTTAATTCCGTTTTTACTATAAATAGTAAGCTTTAGTTTGATTATAACTTTTCATCTGTTGGGCTTTAAGAGTTGCACCCAACGCAAAAAAGGCTTAGAATAATTAGGAGAACAGCTTGGTAAAGTTAAATAGGACACTATTTTCAATCGAAAACCTCGTGCACTAGTAGACATCACGACCGTCTATAAATAGTAAGCTTATTATTTATAGTAACTCGCGAATTCTAGGAGTTTTAATGGTAGTTTGTTTCTGATTTCTCTCCCATTGCTTAGTATCCCTATTTAAAGGGTTGTGAACTCTTTTATTTCATTCATCAATTAAATTTTGAATTTATTAGAATTTATTTCTATTTTCTTTCTCTCTTTTCTCATGGGTTTGAGAAGTTTCAGTAAGAAATCTAGAAAAACTCCATAGATTCGGAGTACTTATCCTTGAGGAAGATGGTGATCGACCTCATCACATTCATCCCTACGTCAAACCTAAATACATGTGATTATTCCTGAACCAATCGAAGTTACGGTGTTTCAACCTGAACATAACCAAGTATCTTGAGTACCCCACCCAAACTCGGGTTTGGTCCCTTCCCGAACCTATCCAACCCACTTGATTGTAATAGGGCACGCTTGGCCACTCAGACATCACGAGACTTCATGTGAATGTACCTACTTATTGTTTATTAATTTATGAGTTTTGGGTGGGCTGGATCAAATCACCTGGCGCACACATTGATAAGTTACATGGGTTGGGTTGGGTTCAACTTTAAGCCTGAATTATTTATCTAACCAATCAACCATTTGTAACCTAAACCCAACTCATTACTCATTTAGTTATGCCAAAATCCTTCTTTGAAGTGGGTGGGGCATAAACTACGGCCAACGAGACCCATTGCGAACCCTACTTCCCAGGCAGTACATTCTCCTGGGATGAGTGTTAGATGCTAGTCACGGAACTTCACCATGGATAACTCATCACCGTTCGATGTAGATCACACATTCAAAAGGGCAAATGACCTTGCAATCTATGATTGGGTGAGCCCGACGTGATAAATGGCAACGTACTCTGGCTACTTCTTCCGTCACGTCAGGGGCATTGAAAACCACGGAGTCGGCATTTGTTGATGGGTTGTAGACCATTAATTGGGTGGCCTGATGATATGAAGACCATGAGTGAGAAAGAATTGCTTGTTACTGGTTTATGCCTGCCCAATGAAAAGAGAAATTTACAACTGTACGACCTATATATGGCCCATTTACATTTTTAAGCCCACTTCTTTTTACCTCTCAAGAATAAGCCCCAGATATGACGGATTGTCAAAGGTTGAAAATGCCCCTGCTTTTTCCTTCAAGCGGATCGGTGGTGCTCGAAGACGAGCGCTGACACTCCTTGAACTCCGAGTTGTACGAACAGTTCAAAAGAGATCAAAGTTACGTGGCCCTACAGTTATATCTTTATTATATCCACAACGTTCATCCATATTTTGAGATCATTTCAGAGCATTATAAAAAAAAACGAATCATATCCAAACATCAATTGGACCACACCACAAAGAGTTGATTTTCACGGTTAAAAATTTTGTAGGGCCCACCATAATATTTATTTTCCATCCAATCTATTCATAAGGCCAGAAAGACCTGGATGAAGATGAAAAACAAATTTCATAATGATCCAAAACATCGGTGACCCCTAAAAGGTTTTCAATGGTAGACATTCAATCCTCCACCGCCTTTTACAGCGTGGTCTACTTGATAGTTATATTTGCCTTATTTTTCGTCTCAAGCCTTAGTACGAGTTCGCCAAATAGATGGACGGTTTGGATATAACATATACCTCATAATAGGACCCACAAAAAGCAGTGGAGATTACAACAGCAAAAAAAATAAAATAAAAATAAAAATAAACCAGAACTTATGGCTAGGGGTTTTCTATAGCTACGAATTATAACTGTAGCCATAGCCGTATCCCCTGCTTTTTCGATATGTCCTTTGATATGTAACAAAGGTATTTCGATATGTATTGAAGGTCTTTCAATATGATCGAAAAGAGTCTAGAATTGTCTAGCGAGTTTGCCTCAAAAATCTTGCAATTTTCGATACATATCGAAGAGTTCTCGATACGTATTAAAGCTGATTTTACATATAGCCACGGATTATAACTATAGCCATAACTGTAGTCCGGCCAGTCTATGCTAAATTTTGTTATTTTTTATTTAATTTTTTTATTTTTATTTTTTTTACATGGAGAACTTTATTCTACCTACAATTTTCTCTAATACATATTTATATAAATATGTATATATAAGCATATAAAAAAAAAATTCTCTCTTTTTTACATTTCTTTCTTTATTCATTTAACAAGAATATCTTCTAAACCAAAATTAGTTACTTGACGTACCCAATATGATTTTGGGGTAGGAGAAGCTACTTTAGCCAACCAACATAGTTATTTTTCAAGATTCCATCAGGTCGATGGTCGACAATCCATTTCACTCACTTCACGATCAATTTCAATCAATTCGTGGTCAATTTCATTCATTTCATTTACTTCGCGATCAATTCCAGGCATTTCATAGTCAATCTTGGTGATTCCCCTTCACTTCACGATCAATTCCATGCATTTCAAGGTCAATTCCCTTCAATTCATGGTCAATTCCGTGCATTTCACGGTCAATTCCCTTCATTTCACAATCAATTTCATGCATTTCACGATCAATCTCAGTGATTCCCCTTTACTTCACAGTCAATTCCATGCATTTCACGATCAATTCCCTTTACTTCACGGTCAATTCAATGCATTTCATGGTCAATTCCCTTCATTTCATGGTCAATTCCATGCATTTCACGGCCAATCCTGGCGATTCCCCTTCACCTCATGGTCAATTCCATGCATTTCACGGTCAATTCCCTTTACTTCATGATCAATTCAATGCATTTCACGGTCAATTCCCTTCATTTCACGGTCAATTCCATGCATTTCACAGTCAATCCCAGTAATTCCCCTTCACTTCACGGTCAATTACATGCATTTCACGGTCAATTCCCTTTACTTCACAGTCAATTCAATGCATTTCACAGTCAATTCCTTTCATTTCACGGTTAATCCCGGTGATTCCCCTTCACTTCACGGTCAATTCCGTGTATTTCACGGTCAATTCCCTTCACTTCACAGTCAATTCCGTGCATTTCACGGTTAATTCCCTTCATTTCACGGTAAATTCTATGCATTGCAAGGTCAATCCCGACGATTCCCCTTCACTTCACGGTCAATTCCCTTCATTTCATGGTCAATTCCATGCATTTCACAGTCAATTCCGGCGTTTCCCCTTCACTTCATGGTCAATTCCATGCATTTCACGGTCAATTCCCTTTACTTTACGGTCATTCCATGCATTTCACGGTTAACTCCCTTCACTTCACAATCAATTCCATGCATTTCATGGTCAATTCCCTTCACTTCACGGTCAATTCCATGTAGTTCATGGTCAATTGTCTTTACTTCACGGTCAATTCAATGCATTTCA
Source organism: Magnolia sinica (assembly GCF_029962835.1). NCBI lineage: Eukaryota > Viridiplantae > Streptophyta > Magnoliopsida > Magnoliales > Magnoliaceae > Magnolia > Magnolia sinica. Next base: position 47,882,546 of record NC_080573.1, on the reverse strand, counting down.
CGGTTAATTCCCTTCACTTCACGGTCAATTTCATGCATCTCACAGTCAATTCTGGCAAATCCCCTTCACTTCGCGATCAATTCCATGCATTTCACGGTGAAACCCCTTTACTTCATGGTCAATTCAATGCATTTCACGGTCAATTCCCTTCATTTCACGGTTAATTCCATGCATTTCATGGTCAATTTCAGCGATTCCCCTTCACTTCACAGTCAATTCCATGCATTTCACAGTCAATACCCTTTACTTCATGGTCAATTCAATGCATTTCACGGTCAATTCCCTACATTTCACAGTCAATTCCATGCATTTCACGGTCAATTCCGGAATTGACTGTGAAGCAAAGGGAATTGAATGTGAAATGCATTGAATTGACCATGAAGTAAAGGGAATTGACCGTGAAGTGAAGGGGAATCACCGGAATTGACCGTGAAATAAAGGGAATTGACTGTGAAATGCATTGAATTGACCCTGAAGTAAAGGGAATTGACCGTAAAATGCATTGAATTGACCGTCAAGTAAAGGGAATTGACCGCGAAATGCATGGAATTGACCGTGAAGTGAAGGGGAATCGCCGGAATTGACCGTAAAATAAATGGAATTGACCGTGAAATGAAGGGAATTGACAGTGTAAAGGGCATTGACCTTTGAAGTGAAGGGAATTGACTGTGAAATGCATGGAATGACCATGAAGTAAAGGGAATTGACCATGAAATGCATGGAATTGATCGTGAAGTGAAGGAAAATCATTGGAATTGACCGTGAAGTGCATGGAATTGACCGTGAAATGAAGGGAATTGACCGTGAAATACACGAAATTGACCGTGAAGTAAAGGAAATTAACCGTGAAGTAAAGGGGAATCACTGGAATTGACTATGAAATGCATGGAATTGACCGTGAAATGAAGGGAATTGACCGTGAAATGCACGGAATTGACCGTGAACTAAAGTGAATTGACCGTGAAGTGAAGGGGAATCACCATGATTGACCGAGAAATGCATGGAATTGACCGTGAAATGAAGGGAATTGACCGTGAAATGCATTAAATTGACCACAAAGTAAAGGGAATTGACCGTAAAGTGAAGGGGAATCGTCGGGATTGACCGTGATATGCATGGAATTGACCGTGAAATGAAGGGAATTGACCGTTAAATGCATTGAATTAACCGTGAAGTAAAGGGAATTGACCACGAAATGCATGGAATTGACCGTAAAGTGCATTGAATTGACCATGAAGTAAAGGAAATTGACCGCGAAATGCATGGAATTGACCGTGAAGTGAAGGGGAATCGCTGGAATTGACTGTGAAATGCATGGAAATGACCGTGAAATGAAGGGAATTGACCATGAAGTGAAGGGAATTGACCGTGAAATGCATAGAATGACCGTGAAGTAAAGGGAATTGACCGTGAAATGCATGGAATTGATCGTGAAGTGAAGGGGAATCGCCGGAATTGACCGTGAAATGCATGGAATTGACCGTGAAATGCGCGGAATTGACCGTGAAGTAAAAGGAATTGACTATGAAATGCATGGAATTAACTGTGAAGTAAAGGGGAATCACCGGAATTGACCGTGAAATGTGTGGAATTGACAGTGAAATGAAGGAAATTGACCGTGAAATGCACGAAATTGACTGTGAAGTATAGGGAAATGACCGTGAAATGCATGGTATTGACCATGAAGTGAAGTGGAATCGCCAGGATTGACCGTGAAATGCCTGGAATTGACCGTGAAATGCATTGAATTGACCGTGAAGTAAAGGTAATTGACCGTGAAATGCATGGAATTGACCGTGAAGTGAAGGGGAATCACTGAGATTGACTGTGAAATGAAGGGAATTGACTGTAAAGTGCATTGAATTGACCATGAAGTAAAGGGAATTGACCGCGAAATGCATGAAATTGACCGTGAAGTGAAGGGGAATCGCCGAATTGACTGTGAAATGCATGGAATTGACCGTGAAATGAAGGGAATTGACCATGAAATGCATGAAATTGACCGTGAAGTGAAGGAAATTGACCGTGAAATGAAGGGAATTGACCATGAAATGCACGGAATTGACCGTGAAGTAAAGGAAATTAACCGTGAAATGCACGGAATTGACCGTGAAATGAAGGGAATTGACCGTGAAATGCACGGAATTGAACGTGATGTAAAGGGAATTGACCGTGAAATGCATGGAATTGACCGTGAAGTGAAGGGGAATCGCTAGGATTGATCGTGAAATGCCTAGAAATGACCGTGAAATGAAGGGAATTGACTGTGAAATGCATTGAATTGACCATGAAGTAAAGGGAATTGACCGTGAAATGCATGGAATTGACCGTGAAGTGAAGGGGAATCGCCGGGATTGACCGTGAAATGCATGGAATTGACTGTGAAATGAAGGGAATTGATTGTGAATTGCATTGAATTGACCACGAAGTAAAGGGAATTGACTGTGAAATGCATGGAATTGACCGTGAAGTGAAGGAGAATTGCTGGGATTGACCGTGAAATGCATGGAATTGACCATAAAATGAAGGGAATTGGCCGTGAAATGCACAGAATTGACCGTAAATTGAAGGGAATTGACTGTGAAGGGGAATCGCTGGAATTGACGGTGAAATGCATGGAATTGATCGTGAAATGAAGGGAATTGACTGTGAAATGCATGGAATTGACCGTGAAGTAAAGGGAATTGACCGTGAAATGCATGGAATTGACTGTGAAGTGAAGGGGAATCGTCTAAAATGATCGTGAAATGCATGGAATTGACCGTGAAATGCATTGAATTGACCGTGAAGTAAAGGGAATTGACCGTGAAATGCTTGGAATTGACTGTGAAGTGAAGGGGAATCGCCGAGATTGACCGTGAAATGCATGTAACTGACCATGAAATGAAGGGAGTTGACTGTGAAATGCTTTGAATTGACCGTGAAGTAAAGGGAATTGACCATGAAATGCATGGAATTGACTGTGAAGTAGAGGGGAATAGCCGAGATTGACCATGAAATGCATGGAATTGACCGTGAAATGAAGGGAATTGATCATGAAATGCATGGAATTGACCGTGAAGTGAAGGGAATTGGCTGTGAAATGCATGGAATTGACCATGAAGTGAAGGAGAATCACCGGGATTGACCGTGAAATGCATGGAATTGATCGCGAAGTAAATGAAATGAATGAAATTGACCGTGAACTGATTGAAATTGACTAGGAAGTGAATGAAATGAGTTTTTGACCATCGACCTGATGGAATCTTGAAAAATAACCAGGTTGGTTGGCTAAAGTAGCTTCTCCTACCCCAAAATCCTATAGGGTACGTCAAGTAACTAATTTTGGTTTAGAAGATATTCTTGTTAAATGAATAAAGAAAGAAACGAAAAAAAAGAGGAATTTTTTTATATGCTTATATATACATATTTATATAAATATGTATTAGAGAAAATTGTAGGAAGAATAAAGTTCTCCATTTAAAAAAATAAAAAATAAATAAATTAAAATTTTTTTTTTGCATAGACTGGCACGGACCACAGTTATGGCTACGGTTATAATCTGTAGCTATAGGTAAAATCACCTTCGAAAATTGTAGGATTTTTGAGGCAAACTCGCTGGATAGTTTTGGACCTTTTTTGATCGTATTGAAATTCCTTCGATACATATCAAAGTACATATTGAAGTACCATCAATATATATCAATGGACATATCAAAAAGGCAAAGGCTACGGTTATGGCTACGGTTATTATCCGTAGCCATATAAAAATTCAACTACCATTAACCACATTTCTCAAAAAGTAGGTGATTTTCGACCTTTGGCAAGTCATCCGTATGTATTGGATTATTGTCGCTGAGGTAAAAAGAAGTGGGCTTAGAAATGTAAATGGGCATGAATGGGTCGTACAGTTGTAAATTTCTCTAATGAAAAAGTATCATGTGGGTTTGTCGGATGCGGGCTAAAGTGAACATGCAAACGCATCATCACATCATATGGAATCTCAAAGGTGATTTGTGCCCCACATCCAATAAGTGAACATGGCAATTTTGATTGAGTCATATCAAGAGTTACAAGAATCCACGTGGCTTATGATTAAAGGGAATTAGCAACCCTTTTAGGTGATATAATAATTTGACAATTTTTGCAAAAGAGCGAGTACACGAGTGCTCATTTATGTATATATTCTCACTGAATAAATTTTTATTATATTTAGAAATAAAGATTTATAGTTAACTGCACGAATACACATAATTATACGTGCTTATTCACCATAATAATTATCAAGCTCTAATATTGTAATGCCTTGGTTTTTACCGCTCGAGTATAATACTCTTGCTATGAAAACCTGTGTGTCACATCACGGGATATCATACGTGAGTATAATTCGCACGCTTTCATAGTTAAATTATCATTCACATAAATCAGATTAACGTCATCCAAACAGCGAGAGTATCGAAGGTAAGTAAAATAATTAGACAGGAAATATCAGAGCTATCATCCAAAAATATAATCCAAAATAATGCCCACTGTTGAGGCCTGTACAATCCACAAATGACTAAATGTTTAAAGGTGCAAAAATCGTCTAAAAGAGAAGAACTAGCCGCACATTGGTTGAGATCAGAAAGCTAAGCCACACTAGCAATCTGCTCCTCATCGGCCAACTCCTTGCTGCTCCCCATCGAAGTATCCTCAAGCGCATTGTTGCCGTGACCTACACCTGCATCATTTATACGATTGAAAATTGAAGGATGAATGGCCAACTCAATGAAAAATTCCCTCAATATTTTATAATCAACATATCAATCAAGTATAGTTCCAAAGGAAAACATATCACACAAATACAATCTATCATGCTAACTTATTTAAATGTATAGATATTTGGATGCATATCAGCTTGGGGATGCACATCCACTCGCATTTGGGGATAGCCACCAGCAAAAATACCTTTAGGTATATGCCTTAGAAATGGCTACCCACCCATAGTAATGATTAGAGGTGGGCATCAAGTCAAGTCGGACCAAATTGGGTCCAATTCGACTCGATCCGATTTTTCAAGAACCTAACCCGAACCCGATTCGATCCGGGACCGAGTCTAGCAGGGCTGACTCGATTCGATCTGAATCCTTGCTAGCCTAATCCGAACCGAGTCTGACTCGTTCTGGGAAACCAAACCGAGTCGGATTGAGTTCGGTTTGTCCAGTCGATTCGAACTGGGCTGAATCAAGATAGGGAGAGAGAGGGAGAGAAAGAAGGAGATGTGGGAAATTGGGAGAGAAAGAAGGAGAGAAAGGGGGAGAGAAAGAAGAAGAGGGAAATCAAGAGAGAAAGGAGGAGAGATGGGTGGGTGCAGCACCTCCTTCGGATAGAGAAAGAGGGGTTAGGGTTAGTTCGGTTTGAGATGGGTAGTGAAAAATAAAAAAGAATATATATGTAAAAAACTTATATATAGGACCGGATCGGGTCGGATCAGATCCACTCGGATCGAATCGGTCCGGATTGACCACGATCTAATGTACGATCGGATGTGAGTGGTCTTACTAGATCCACACCGATCCAGGCCTTTAGTTCAGTTCGGATCGGGTCGGATTTTGCTTAGCTCTAGTAATGATGACTATGAACCAACGAAAGTAAACTAAATGTTGTCACAGTATCTAGCTCACAAATAAAGTGGCTAGCTGCCAGTGAAAATAAACTAAGTAGTTCATAACGGCTAGCACAAAAAAGGTCATCCAAATGATGGATTAGGAACCAACAAAAATACCTTTAGGTACATGCTACCACAGTATCTCGCCACGCGATAATGCTTGCATGCTATGTATGCATGATTAATCCAATATTTATTAATCCGAATTGTAAATAATCCATTTAATAGAACCTCTACAACTAGTGGTCAACCTCACTCTGACAAGTAAACCTTACCATCACCATCACCAATATATATATATATATATATATATATATATATATTTCCATTCAAGGACATAACAAATGAATTTAACCCAATAAAGCCAACTAGGGCACAATAAACTATGTAGATAATACCTCTATGACCAATTCCATTTAATTCATCCACAGATTCCCAACAGTTCAAGGTACAAATTTAAAGATGCATACGACCTTATAAATCAAGCTTAACTTACATAAATGCATGTTATAAATCAAATCCATATGCATCTCATAAGGCAATGATTATATTTAAGTGATTGAACATTTTAAGAAGTGCAAATTTATGAATTAACCTATGAAAATGGCTAAGAATGTTATGTGTTTCTACAAAGAGTTTCAAGGGTAAGAGCTCTTTTAACAAATCTCAAAATTAGCATAGATAATATACATCACAAGAATTACTGCATGATTCACGAGTTAATCATCGTGATTATTTAATGTTAAAGCTATTGCAAGATTAAAAAAATGTCATTGACAAGCTTAAAGAGCAAATCTTCATCTTAGAGTGAAAATTCATCAACTCAAGCGCAGCTTATGTGTAAGAAATTAGGGGAAAAGGTCCAAACCTAAGTTATAGTACGGACCTACCATTAATGACTTAGATTTGAAACTAATTAAACATTAAACAAGGGATTACAGGCTTATCTATCCTAAATAGATCAATTCTTGACTTGATTCGGCAAATGGGAGCCCGAGACCAATTCGCAAACCCAAAGCCTTTATGGAGCACCCTCCAAAGTGGCTCTCACAAGAGAATGGATCGCTTCAACCAACAATCGAGACCCAAAACCCTACATATGCAAACCCTAATGTTAAGATTTCCATGATTTGGAGGGATACAGATGATTTCCAACCCTAATAGCTTCACAACACTAGGAAATTAGAGAAAGACGCTTGAGCAAGGCTAGAGGGCCTCTTACCTAGTGAAGGAAGGTGGTTCCGGCCCCAACCAAAGTTTTTTCGGCCGAGGAAGACTCCGGGGCAACTCTCACCCCCGACCTTAGAGAAGAGTGGCCTGAATTGACAAACCTCTTTCCTCCCTTTCTTTCTTATCTTCCCTTTTCTTTTCTTTTTCTCTGTTAAAAATCTTGGGTTTTGGTGGGATACCTAAATGAGAGGAAAAAGGGCTTTTATACCTCAAGCTTTCCACTAAATCGTGTGAGATTTTAGTGACTTACATGACCCATCGGTCGAACCGACGACTGTTGTCGGTCGAATTAACATAGTACTTCCTTGTCTTGTGAAGGTTCCTAAGGCTCACTTTCTGATTTCTATAAGTTATTCTAGCAAGGAAGGTTCGCATGCGAGGTATTATCAAGGTCTGGATTTTTTGGATTCAAGTTTTATTCACAAGTTCTCTAAGTTTTCGGTCTTTGAACACATGTGAGAGAAAGTACGAACATGCACTTTAATAATAATAATAATAAATTCTAGGGTAATGCTCGAGGACATCCTAGTCTCAAGTATTAGAGGGTCAGGGTATTACAATCTACTCCCCTAAAAGAAAATCTCATTCTCTAAGATTACTTAAGTAACATCACTAATAGGTGAGGATACCTTTTCCTATATCTTTGTTTCCCACTCCTAGGTCACTTCTTCCTCTTTGTGCCATGACCATAAAACCTTAATCAGAAGGATTGTTTAAGTGAGTCAAATTTTTTCATTATGATCCAAAATGCGGACCGACTCCTCGACATAGGGGGTGTCCTCCCTCAATTCGATATGCTCCCACCGAATGACGTGAGATGAGTTTGGAACATACTTCTTGAGCATGGAGATGTGGAAGACATTGTTTACATTTGCTAAGTTTGGCGACAACGTGAGGTGATACACTACGGATCCAACTCGATCCAAAATCTCGAAAGGACCGATGTATCGGGGCATAAGTGTTGAATAATCTCAAGTGCAGGATTGTGCAGTAGTAATAACTTGGTAAGACTGAGGTCGATCCACAGGGAATTGGGTTGAGCTCACAATTAGAACTAATCAAGTGGTCTGGGATTTTAATCCAGCATAAGAAAAATAGATTTAAATAATAATTAAAAATAACTAAGGATCCAAGAATCCCCACTAAACAAAATTTGAATTTAATCCATCTTATCAAGTCGATAAATCAATTGGAACTAGATTTCAATCCATTTTAATTGGAAGATAAATGTATAAATCCAATCACAAGCATCCAAAGTATATATTGTACTTAGAGTTAACAATAGATCAATCAATCTTACATATCAATTCCTTCTTTAATCAATGAAATCAATATAAACAAAAATTACAATTTAACATTCAAAACCAATAACTTGAATTGAGAATGAATTAAATATCAAAATTTATCAAGAGGTTCATCCCTTAGACTCAGCTAAGTGATTAGCCTAGCATGGCTAACATCTTAAATAAAACAAAAGAAAAAAAGCGAAAACATCAAACTAGAACTGAAAATTGGACAAAAGAACAGCATTGGAAGAGCTTCATCTCCACAATCTCTTCCTTCTAAACCCTTGAATGATGCTTAAGGAAATTATAGAGATCATTATTTATATTTCTAGCAACCCAACTTTCACACCACCTTAGAAATTTTACACATTTATGTAGTCATCGTCTTCTTTAATAGGTGCTTTGATATGATCAAGACCTATCAAAGACCTATCAATATGATCAAAGATGCAATTGATGGCATCGAAGAGTGTCCAAAAATGAACTTTCAAAATTCATAATTTTCTCAATGGGATAGAAGTGTCTTCAATGAGATTGAAGGAACTACCCAACAACTAATATAAAAATTTTGAAATTTCTCGACATGTGGCTCCATGGCATCAAGTCCTATTAATGGCCTATCGATGGGATTGTCGCTCCTATCGATGGGATCGACAGGTGCCAATTTCCTTCAATTCTCCTTTGATGCATTTGATCTTCAACTCTTTGCTCTGATTCTTTGTTTCCTTGGATCTTTAACCCTTCAAATCTTCATTCTCATGCTCCATTCTTTCATTCTTCAATATCTACTTCTTTTGGGCTTTAAATCACCACTTTTTGCATACATTCAACTTTAATTCTAAAATCACCTCGGATGTAGAAACATATCTAATTAGATTGATTAAACACTTAAATGCATGGGAAACTAATGCATGTGAGAGGATAAATATGCAATATTTAAGTTTTAACACACAATCCAACTAGAAATTTGCTAGTCCCAAGCAAAACATGTGAAAGATTTTCAAATTCCCAATCAAATTCTTTTCAAAAGAGTTAATTCTGTAAATTTCAGTAATCCTTAAGGCAATCAATAACAGAGTTTTAAGGCACACAAACTTTGAAATTATTAACAACCTAGACACTAGTACTTAGGAAATAACCAAATTAGGTTCAAATCATTAGTTATTCAAGTGAAATATCTAAAACATTGAGTTTCATTGTGCATGGTGAAATCTAACTTAACACATATTAAAAATTCAATTTTTATAGTAATGAAAACTCACAATCACCAAAAGTAGACAGATAAACCAAAGCTCATGAATCAACCCTTCCTTCAGAATTTACCATTTTTCAAAAAAAAAAAAAAAATCATCCACAATTTTCACAATATCATTTCTTCCTTAGTTTTTTTATTTTTTTATTTTATTTTATTATTATTATTATTATTATCCATACATCAAATTTTTTTCTATGCCAGTCTTTCTATGGACAATTTTTTCACTTCTCCCATTTTTTTTCAATACGTAGCCCTTTTTATATACGTTTTTTAACTAGTTTTTCAATGATTTTTTTTTTTCAAAACACATGGTTAGGAGTCATCATGCTTGGTTCCTAACACCTTAGATCAGCTCGCGTGTGCGACTAGGGTACACGAGACATCATCATTCCCTTTCCACACATTATATGTCTCTTATCCCGGGAAGTGGGCATGCTGCCTAATATCAATTGTCCTAGACTTCCTCCTAAATTCACCAAGTTAAACATCAAAAGGATGAATTTGGATATGACCGCATCCACTTCGGTGCCTGCTCCTCATGACGATGATATTCATGGAGAGACTAGGGCGGAGGAAGCAGAGATGGAAGCGGCAGAGACAGAGGTGGCAGAGACAGATTACCCTACGGAGGATGATCCTCACCCAGCTTGTGAACTCTTGTGCACTCACGACACATGCACCAGACAACAGGTGCAATCTTGCGATCACCGTGAGTCCATCCTGCTGAGACTCGACGACCATGGAGAGCATCTTACGCTGCTAAAGCATGCCTCCGAGACTATACAATGCACCATTGCAAGAGTAGAGTGGGCCACTCAGGACATCCTTGTAGCGTTCATGTGCCAGCGAGATGATATAGCTCCTTGGGAGGATGGTCCTTCCGTCTAGTGATCCAGTTCAGCGATGCACAGTCAGTGTCTTAGGCTTGAGGCACTAGTTATCTTTTTGTTGCCCTAGCCGATCTAATCGAGCTTCCTTTATATATCAGTGATCATATGTCTGTTGTTTGTATTTATTTGGGGATATTTGTGCCCTACTTGGTCTTATGGTCTTTTGGATGTTGATTTTGGATATTTGGTGGATATTCATGCCATTTTTGGGTAGTTCATTTGATACACATATATACATGGCATGCTTTGTTGTTTCTCACATAATTCTTGTCCTTAATTCTATTGTTTCAAATTAGGTGATTGTTTAATCTATCTTCGACTATGCATAATTGTGATTGATTCTCCAACTTTAGTTGTGTTGGCATACTGTTTATGTTACTAACCAGTTTCTAATGACTGACAAAAAGGAGGAGAACTATACTCTCACCATTAGGTGTGAATTGTTGTGGATTAATGGTGATGTAGGAAGTTATGGGGAGTAACAACTTAAGTCAGCAACTCGAGCATCAAGAACTTTATTTGTATATGTCTATAGTCGAGTTGTAACAATGAAATTCTATAAAACTTGAGTTGTATGTACTGCCTAGGGTTTGTTAGGTGTTTTGTCATGTAATTGACAAAGGGGGAGATTGAAAGTTCCCTTGTTTGTCAATATACGTGAATGTTGAGTCCTAGTGTCAAGTGATCCCCATATGAAGACTACAAGACTAAGACGTATCAAGTTGAAGAAGTTTGAGTGTATTTTACATGTATATTAAGTCTCACTTCCCAAACCAAACCCTATCAAGTAAATGACCCACTTAGAATACATATAAACTTGTCCAAAATCATCTTTGTTAAACCCTTAGTAAGCTTATATTAGAGTTCATTTAAAGCCTATGGAGATAGAAGCAAAATAGGAAAATTCCATGTTTGTTAATTGTAATCAAAGTGCAATTGAGACAACTTCGATGACATCGAACACCTATTCAATGGCATCGAAACAAAGCCTTGCAAGTCCAGCAACCAACAGTGAAAAACATGGATATATTCAATGGAATCAAAGACAATTCGATGTGAGTTTTGATGACATCAAATGCATTTAGATGAAATCGATATAAGGCCTAATATCTCCAGCAAGCTTTAAAATACTCTAAAGTATACTCGATGTAATCAAACCACTTTTGATGGCATCGAAGTAAGTTAGTTAATAGCATCAAACACAGTTCGATAACATCGAAAGAGAACTAATTTGTCCAGCAAGCTTACAAGGAAAATTATATATTTTCGATGGCTCAAAAGCCATTCGATGGCAACGAAATTCAAATTTGATGACATCGAAAGACTGTTCGATGACATCAAAATATGAACCAACTGGCCAGAGTAATTTCATAGGAAAATCTAATTATTCTTGATGCATTTGAAATGCTTTCGATGACATCAAGATTCAAATCTTGATGGCATAAAAAACATGCTCAATATGACTAGCAACCTAGTGATATTTACAAAGAAAAATCCCGATGGCATCAAGCCATCTCTCGATGACATCGAAAGGCCCTTTGATGGCATCGGATAGAATCTGTCTTGCACTTATTTGAAAACCTTAGTGTAGAGAGTCGATGCAATCGAAGAAGGTATGATGACATCGAAGGAAACTTCGATGGCATCGAAGACCTTCGATGGCATCGACAACGACATATTTCTACCCATTTTTTAATCATTGGGATTTGACTCTATATAAACACTTAGGTTGCTTCTTGGATTTTTGAGCGAGTATTGAAGAAAACTTTGAGAGAGTAATTACTTGAGTTATTACTCTTACTCTAAGTCCTCTTTTTCGTAGGAGTTCATCATTCAATACCAGGCTTAAAGGCATTTATTGGTATATTCATAGCTTGGATTGAAGAATGAACTCCGGCCTTCATTAATCATCTAGTAGCACTCCATAATAGTAATTCATTGTGATGTGATCCTTAAAGGCTTAGCTTATGGGAATCTTCTCTAGATCTTAAATGCATATCATTAACTAGAGTAGATCAGGCAAACCTTAAACCCAACAACCTTAATACCTCTATTGGAGCATCTACAATCAGTTGCGGTTCAAGGGAGTTGAAGACTCTTCTCCACTAGGAAGATCTTCAACAACATGTGTTGAAAAAGGGCTCACTCACTTATAAGTAAGTTTTAGAGTCCATTGCGTCTGAAGCCCTTTCTTTGCGTAGGATTGGGATTCAGAGTTTGGGTTGTCAAACTCACTAAGACCTTTCGTAGGCCTCCGATGGGAGAATACTTGTAGCGTCCTTATGTAAGGCCTACTACCTTATATACGCATATATGTTACCTTGTGTAGGCTCCCAGAAGTGTCCTTATCTAGGCATAAAATTGCCTTGTGTAGGTACCTAAGGTTGCCTTATATAGGCTCTTTAGTTTAACCTTGTGTAGGTTGTAAAGGTTTTTAGTTAACTTGATTTAAAACCATTAGATAGTGAAATCCAGTACACTCATGGGTTGAGTGCACCAACTAAGAGCGGAGTAGGCAAGTAGCCGAACCACTATATATGATTGTGTTTGGGATTGTCTTTGCGCCTTTATTTGATAATACTTATGTGGTTTAATGTTTAAGTATAATGCATCATCAGATGAATGTTTAGGATTGATAGGAATAAAATCCCACACACACTCATATACACTATCTCTATAGACTAGTTGCTTATTTGCATATCTTTCATAGTCTATATGATTGGACCCTCTATTGGCTTGGAAGCTGTAGAGTTAAATTGCCTTGATTGTTAAATAGTTTAAGTTAGGCAATTTAAGTTTTCAATAGGCATAATTTTTTTTTAAAAGTCCTATTCACCCCCTATAGGACACTTGGGCATAATTTCGCACTTCAATTAATGGTTTAGCCACATTTTCAATTTTTCCTAGGTTGGGTTCAGGATCTTAGCTACACTTATTTCTTCCCGAATCATTTACCGTGCATTAGAGCTCTTCCGACTCTGCAATCTAGTATTGCTTTGGGATTTGAACATCAGACCAATTCAGGGCTGGACAGTTTCCCTTCTTGGTCTAATAGATTAGATTGTCGTGCCTGTGACTGGACGATGGGGGTTTCTACCCCTGGTTGTTGTTGGATAACATTGGTGTAGCTGATGGTGTAAGTGGTGTGGGTGTGCCCCTGGTTGGTCGATGAAGCGGGGAGATTGTCCCCTTGATTGATTGATGCTGAGAAGGGTAGGGTGTGACCCTGGTTGATTGCTAAAGTGGGGAGGTTGTCCCCTTGATTGATTGATGTTGAGACAGGCAGGGTGTGCCCCTGGATAATTGCTAGAGTGGGGAGGTTGTCCCCTCGATTGATTGAAGCTAAGACAGGCAGGGTGTTCCCCTTGTTGATTGCTAAAGTGGTTGTGATGATAGGTATCAAGGCATCTTGATGATCGTAGAGGTGTTGCATTTGGTCTTGCTCTTGGTCTGATACTTCTTCTTCTTCTAATGTAGACAGTTCCCTCCCCATTGGCCCTAGGATTATTTTCCACCAGATATGAGGCCACAGAGCCTCACTAAGGCACAAAGGAAGGCCTTTATATAGTGCAGCCAATCCTTCTGATGTTTTCTCATTGCAAGAAGACCTAGGTCTGACAAAGTTGATTGACATGCATCAAAACTTCCTCTTCCACCATTTCTCTTTAAGAGCAGGCTTGTATCCCAGTCCTCACTTCCTTTTGTTCTAGGTTATCTCTACTACCATTGTCCTAAAGTGATTCTTTGCATGGTACTTGAAGCTTTGTTGCTCTGCCAGTGAGAAGACATACTCGGCACTTATCGGTGATGGATTGGCAATTGTATTCACGGTCTTGATCTTGAAACTATGGCAATAAATGTCTTCTACTGAATGTTAGAGGTCAATGACCTAGACGTCTAGTTCTTGTGTACTGTAGTAACTTGGAATGATAAATTCGGATTCAGCCAGGACAAATATTACCATGTTATCCAAGATATATTTTATCCATTGATGGAGAGTAGAAGGGATGTCTCTGACTTTGGGAATCCATGGCCTTCCCAGTAACATGTTGAAGGACAGATATATACAAGACTTAGAAAGTGATAATCAAGATATCTAGACCAATTTGTAACTCCATATCTAGTTCTCCCTCCATTGTTCAGTGAGAGTTATTAAAGGCTCTAATGCTCATGTCACATAACGGGAAAGATGATGATTTGATTTTGAGGTAGATTACAGTTTTGAGAGGGCACACTTTTAGCCTCGATTCGTTGTTGAGGACCAGTGAAACTCGTAGGTTCTCATACCGCGAGTGATATTGAGAGACCTTCCATGATTTCAGCCTTCAGGAGAAAGCTTATCATCTATGAAGGTGATGGCCCTGGGAGCGAGGAGATGCCTAATCATTAGCGCAATCATCTACGACGGAGTGTTCGAGGCAATATGAGCATCGATCAATGTTTTGGCAAACAACTTTCAGTGCATCCGTGATGTGCATAACAGTTCCCATAAAAAAATCTGTTCTGGGATCATCTTGAGTTACGTTGTTACATCGTATGTTGTCTCCTGTCTTGGCCCTAACATAACGCCTTTAGAGTCTCCATTGTCTTTTCGAACACAACATTTGTTAAGGTTCAGGTTCTTAACTTTGTTGCACTCTAAATAATGCCAAGGGACCAACTTGTAGCGTAGAGGCTCCTTTTCCTTAAGTGTCACTGGTCTTTGGGAGTTGCTAAATGTGTAGGTGCTGTGAGGATGATCATTGTCTGTTCTTTATATGGAGCTCTTACATTTAGGATCACTCGGTTGCATATGCTAAATGGGATATGGTGAGGTTCATCCTCATAGATGATATAAGGGTGAGGCTTTGGCTTAATTGCACTTGTGGTCTGAGGCTGTCATAGGATGAAGAAGGGTCTCTTCTCCATTACCGGAAGTTGATGGGGAGGCCTCCTGTCATGAGCTAGCTCATGCAACATACGGAAAGGTGCCCCTAGCGACCTATTGGTGATTGCTCGGGCTACCCCTTATAAGACAGCTGGCTCATATATTGTGGGTGCCCTTTTCCAAGACCACCGACTCCTGATGTATTCTTCTGTTAGCTACCTCTTGTTGAATTTGTGGGAGTGATGATTGAAATGGGGGAGAAACCTCCCTCCAAGACTACCAATTTGTAGCTTGGGGTGCCCATTGCAGAATGACTGGTTCGAAGTTGGAGGGTGTTGTTTCAAACAAGAAACAAATGCATTTGAATTGAGGGATTTATTCAATGATAACAAAGAAAGAGTGAGAGAATAATGATCACAAGATTCTATTCATTCTGAGTTCATTTACATCCTCACATTCCCTTGATCCTGAAACAGAGTACAATCAATACAACGCAATGAATGAAAGATAAGACAGTCTGATGGTGATTTTGACAACATTTTGACGCTTTTGATGTTCATCGCCAAGGCAAAAAGGTTGTGTGGACTTGAAGCCCTTGATTTGGTTGTATGACAGGCCTTGATCTTCTTTCTATTCATCCTTCCAATCGCATGAACAGATTCTTCTTTCTTTTGTAATTCTCTTTCTGTACTTCTCATTTCCTTCATTTTCCTTGAAATGTGAAGCACACGACCCTTGAATTATGGAGGGAACATCCCTTGAAATGTGGAGTAAACATCCCTTGAAATGTGGAGCGCACATCCCTTGAAATGTGGAGCGAACATCCCTTGAAATATAGAGCGAACATCCCTTAAATTGTGGAGCGAACATCCCTTGAAATGTGGAGTGCACATCCCTTGAATTGTGGAGCGAACATGTTTCTTTTTCACAAGGTGGCGTATGGAGCAATCGTTAAGACAACAAAAACCTCTTGTTTGGACATTGTTCCACATCGAGTGGCACATGGAGTATTTGTCAAGACATGAAAAGCCTCTCCTCAGGACAAGGGGAGAGACAAGTGGCTCATGGAGTATCCGTCAAGACATGAAAAGCCTCTCCTCAGGACAAGGGGAGAGCGAAAAGTGGCGCATGGAACAAAGCCAGCTTTAGATGTGAATGGGCGCAAGTCCATACGGCGTGGTGTGCGCAAATCTCTTTGGAAGTGGTGTACGCAACATGCTCCTTGGAAAGTAGGTGTGCGCAACATGGAGGGAGTCAAGACAACAGAGATAAAGAAGTGGCATTGGGACAAAGTCCCTTTAGAAGAGCATTGTATGCAATTCCTCTTGAAGGTGGTTGTGCACAAAGGCTATCTTCAAGACATGAAGCCATAAGAAGTGGCGTACAATGAAGTTCTTCAAGACATAAGGCCACAAGAAGTGGCACACAATGAAGTTCTTTAAGACATAAGGCCACAAGAAGTGGCACATAATGAAGTTCTTCAAGACATAAGGCCACAAGAAGTGGCACACAATGAAGTTCCTTAAGACATAAGGCCACAAGAAGTGGCGCACAAAGGCTTTAAATGTTGACGACCTCCCATAATAAGTGGCGCACAGACTTTGAATGTGGAAGTGGGCATTGTGCGCAAATCCCATAGAAGTGTTGTGCGGAACATGGGTTGTGCACCGCACACCCCCTCCAGCGCACAACACTTTGGACAGACGAATTTCTCCACCTCCTTCTCCCTACTTGTCTCCCTCTTGTCTCTTGTCCAAATGAGGAATGGGAGGGGGTATTTATAGGCCTCCTAGGCTCCTCCGCTCCTTAAACAATGATGATCACCACCACTTCTCCTTAAGACAACAACCAACCTCCTTCCTTAAACAATGGTGTTCACCAACTTCTTCCTTAAATAGTGGTGCCCACTCACTTCTTCCTTAATACAAAGTAGTGTCCATCCACTCCTTTTTACCAAAATAACCATATCCGCTCCTTTTTACCAAAATACCCTCATTCACTCATTTTTACCATAATACCCTCATTCATCCCTTTTTACCAAAATACCCTCATTCACTCATTTTTACTAAAATAACCCCATTCACTCATTTTTACCAAAATACCCCCATTCACTCATTTTTACCAAAATAAGGAGTACACAACCTTGGGAAGGATCTGTGCCATGAAATTCTCTTACCAATGCAATGGACACGCCATGAGATGAAATTTTTTTATACCTCAATAGATGCCCCTTCGATCCTTCTTTGATTGATTTATGAAATCAAATGGAGGATCGATCTTCTTTCACACAAAAATCCTTTTGCTTTAGAGAAGGATTCTCAATGAAACGTAGTTGCTTTAACAAAGAAGAGTTGTCTGTCCGAAGAACCGAATGTCTTGTAATTGAAGAATGACTGGATGATCATGCTTGTATGGAAGACTGAATGATCACACTCAAACGGAAGACTGAATGATCACACTCAAACGGAAGACTGAATGATTACGTTCGGACAAAACACTAAATGATCGCGTTCGGATGAAAGACTTGAATGCCGCCTACCAGCAGTATCAAGTGGATGCTTCACTAGAGAGGATAAAATTCTCTTTCCATTGAAGCCCGTCATTGTAACAGTTGAGGCGACTTCATCTTTAAGTAACTTGACCAGAGAACTATCTTTTAATACTGCTGCTGCTGTAACGGTCTTATTGATCAACTCCGGTGACTCTTTCTCTAAACTCCATGTGTAAGACCCGTATCTTATACCGTACTGTTCTGTAGGCTTCCGCGGTCATCCTAGTCAAATTTCGGTAACTCTCGACTTGTATCCGACATTTGTGCGCGATCCTAAGTGAGTCCTGCATACCAAAGTCTGCTCGACCTGAAACTTGTATTTTAGCGACCATGTCATTGCCGCGGTTCCAACGCCGTGACTCATGCACCGAACCGATATCTGGGCCAGGAGATGTGGGCCTGCGTTCATTCTGAAAAAATGTCGCGCGTTGCTTATTTCGAGAGAATCTTTACAATATGTCACATCAAATCAAGTCAAGTACACCACCCTTACCTCAATGCCACCTCACCCTATCTCAAGTACAAACAACTATCACTCTTTTTTCCTAAGTCAACTCTCTCTCTCCCTACCCATCCCTCTTTTACACAATTTTCAACTAAGCCCATACCCTAACCATCATTTCCTTACAACACCCATCCCATATCATCCCATCACTTCTTTCTCTCCCTCATTTTCTCCAACACTCTCCCAAGCAACAAATCTAACGTCCAAGCTCCCCAAGTTTCCAAGAGCAACTCAAGTGTGGCCCACTTCTCTACCACCCAAAAAACTCTCATCCCCACCATAAAAAATTCATCTACCTCCATCAAAATTGAAGGCAAGGAGCATAGGAGTCTAAGGAGCTAAAGAAGGATGCCGATAGATGGGTGATCAACCGTTAATTTCAATTTTAGGGCCCACTTGTGGGACCCACATCGATGTATGCAATGTAGAGAGGTGCCCATAGTGGCGGGGTCCCTCTATCCCACCGTCTCTCTCTCTCTCTCTCTCTCTCTCTCTCTCTCTCTCTTCTAAGGATGGTGTGTGTGTGTGTGGCCCACCATGAAGTATATATTTTATCCAAGCCGTTCACCTTCATGGAACCCACCTGATGGATGTGTTAGATCTACACCATCCAGTCCGTTAGCGGGCCTAGACGGAAGGAAAAATACAAATATTAGGTCGATCCAAACAGGTGGGCCACGTCCATATGGGACCCACCATGATGCCTGTGTTGAATCCATATCATCAGTGGAGTGTGCGAACTGACAGTGGGCTGTGGCTAACAGTGTAGTCTGAACTGACGGTGGAAGTGTAATATCCAGCTAGCTTAAAAAAAAGAGAGAGATACTAATATTTAAATAATATATATAATATATATGTAGTGTTAGTGCATTGAGGTGGGCCACACGTGTGGACCCACCATGTCATATGCATCAGATCTGCACCGTCTAGAGCATCAGACCCTCTGGATGGTGACTATTTAAAGTTTATATATATATTATATTATATTATAACATAATATATTATATTATAATATATTACATTATATTATATTACATGTATATCTAAACCCTCTGGAGGTGGGCCACGTGCGTGGCACCCACCTTTAATATGAAAAATCTGCACCGTCCAGATGAACCTGGACAGTGGGTCTAGGCTGCCATCTGTTATGCATGTAATGTATATAATATAATATAATATTAAAATGTGATATTTTGGTGGACCACACTCATGTGGGACCCACCCTTATTGATTATAAGACCCGTATCCTAGTCCGTACTATTCCGTTGAATCCCGCGATCCCTGTCGAATTCTGGCAACCTGCGACCGATAATCAATATTTGTGGGCAATCCTAAGCCATATCTTGTAGATTTGAGTTAGCTTTATCCGAACTATGTACCATTGCGACCGCACCGTCGCCGCGGTTCCAACGCCGCATCTCGTGCGCCAACCCGACGCTTAGATCATAAGATGTGGACCGTGCATTATAATGGCCATGGATTGCATATTGCGGGACCCACCCATCCCATGTGGCACCAATCTCTAGGTAATCATGAGGGTGATGGATGACATCACCCTAGCTATAGCCACCTCACCCTAACTATAGCCACCCTACCCTAGCTATAGCCACCCTACCCTAGCTATATCCACCCTACCTACCCCTAGCTCTTCTTATAAGCACTTATGGCTAGCCACCCTACCCCTAGCCCTTCTTACAAGCATTTATTGCTAGCCACCCTCTCTTACAAGTAATCATGACCTACCTAAGCTACTCTCTCTCTCTCTCATTTCTCAAACCCACAGTCCCAAGCAAGGAAAATCCCACATCCAAGCCTTCCCATGGAGAGAAAAATGTGATTTGTGTGGCTCACTTTTCCATCCCTTTAACCTTCATCTTAGCCATTTAAACCTCATCTCCCTTCATAAAAGTGAAGCACAAGGAGATCGGCTTTCCAACAGACCAAGAAGATCGATGGTGGGTGCTCATTAGGCTAGATTTTTCACATTTTGATGATGGGCCAAGTGAGGCCTACCGATTGATAGTATGGATCTCACTTTGGACCCTTGATGTGGCCGATGGACCACTTTGATCCTCATGATCATTCCATGATGGGGCCATTCTCCATGGACCCCATCATGATGTTTATTTTCCATGTATGGATAGGGTCATCTAGACCTTACATTTGGTGGAGAAAGGATCTCCACCGTTGAATCCTTGATTTGGTGGGCCCACATGTGTTGGGACTCACTTGATGTATGTTTTAAATTATGAAAGGGAGGGCCCATAGTGCCGGGGTCCCTCCATCACACGTGTCCCACTCTCTTTTTCTCTCTCTCCCTCTCTTTTTTTTCATTTCTTTTCATGTGATGATGTGGCCATGTAGCCCACTTGGATGGGCCCCACCATAAGGCATATATTTATCCAAGTGATCCATAGGTGGGGGCCCACTTTATGTGTGTTGTACCCACACCATCCACCCTTGGTGGCCCACCTGAGCAGGGCCCAACGTGTGCACCCAAACTAGGAAAATAGAAATATCATTTGATTTAACAATTTTGGTGGACCACTTGTGTAGGCCCCACCTTGACGTATGATTCTAATCCACGCCGTCAATCCCTTTCCTCGAGCTATTTTAGGCGTTGAGCCGTAAAATTGGGCTGATCCAACTTTCTGGTGGGCCACACCTTTGAAAATAGTGATTTTCACCTTTGAAACTCACCTTAGTTTTTCTACACACCGAAAAATGCCCAATATTGGGCTTGATGGATTTGTTATGGATGGTAGAATCCATTGGCGGACCTGGATTCAGCAGATGTGGGCCCTACCTCTGAAAAACCACAAAAATTTAAGTTTTTCAAATAAAAAAAATAAAAAAATACATACAACAGTAGCATTGCTGCGGATGCTGTCAGAGGTGCATGCAGCGCCTGCGCCAGCGGCGGGCGGACGGTAGGCAGGACCCACGGCTCCAGCTGTGGGCCTCACCATGATGTATATTTGTCATCTAATCCGTTCATATGGTGGACCACTTCCAGCAGTGGGCCCCCTCCAAAAATCAGGCCAATCCAAGTCTCAAATGGCCCACGTCAGAGGAAACTGTGGGATTGAATGTCTACTCTTGGAACCCTTTTATGGGCCATATAAGTTTTGGATTAATATGAAATTTATTTTTCCTTTCATTCAGGCCGTCCAGCGTCTCTGGACGCTAGACGCTGCCACTATACGGCTTCACACACACACACACACGTATATGTATATATATATATATATATGTATATTATACATATAATAAATTATATTATATATTATATAATTGTTGTGGTGGGCCACTGCTACATGGGACCCACCTTTATCATAGTGTATACACCGTCCAGATCCATCTGGACTGTGAGTAAGGACAGTTTGCTACCACAGTGAGGATACATAATATATAATATATAATATATTTATAATATTTTATTGGTGGGCCACTATGAGGACAACACCATGCTGTATGGTATTATCTGCATCATCCAGTGCTGGATGGTGCAGCTAACCTGTTATCCAAACCGTCCATCCAATGGAAACGGTCCTGGATCCCCACGTGATGTATATATTGTACCTACTCCGGCCCTCCATTTGTTGTGGTCCACCATGATCTAGATGGTGGGCCATACCATGAGTTATGTGTTGTTCATCCATGACGTTCTTGGAAGGTGTAGGCCCAGGTGCAAGGCCCACCTATTATGTATATTAGGCCCATATGCAGGGCCCACCTGTTATGTATTTAGGGCCCATGGGTTAAGGCCCATTGTGATGTATTTCAAGGCCCAGGGGTTATGGCCCATTGCAATGTACATAAGGCCCATTGATGTGGCCCACTTGATTTATATAAGGCCCATATGATGTGGCCCATTTGATGTATCCAAGGACCATGGGTCGAGGCCCAACGGGATGTCCTTAGGGTCCATTGCAATGTGTGATTTCCCCATGGTTTGTGTAATGATATTTTATGGTGGGCCATGCCTTGGGAGCAATGTTGGTTTGACGTCCACGTTGTAAGAATAATGTTGGTTAAATGTCCACATTATAACTCTCCCTAGGGCCCATTGGTGGGCCCATACTTGTTGATGGTTCATCACTTTGTAACATGCTTACTATATCTCCATGATTCATGCCCATACGCATCATATGTATGCTTGATATGAGGAATGTTTGATCATTGCACAAGCCGTTGGGCTCAGACATTTACGGGACTCCTTATGAGATGAGTGCCCCACATAAGCATATGGTACGCGCAAGATTGCTGCATGACTGACGGTGTGACTCATGCATTTCGCATTGTGTGTCGTGATTCACTGCACGCCCTAGCGACATCAGGGCCGTGGCCTCCACAGGCACATCGTGGATGGTCGTATGGGATACCGAAAATATTGGCTCTAGCATTGTGGGCACTTAGGATGTCCTTGGGTGAAAATTTCAGAACCTTTTTGGTACCAGGAGATGCTCCAACGTGTAGACCAAGTGGATACACGAGCGCCCCAGTGCCGAATATCAGTAGGCAGCGTCTCCCACTGTGTCATGGTCAGTTGGAAGGGGGTGTAGCCTTATCCGCCTAAGTGAGGGGGCTATAAGCTAGGCTGAGTTTGACCAGCTCGTAAATGAGTCTGCTATCGATGAGCCGGGTAGGTATTAGCAGACTACTGGTCAGGCGGATAGTGTGGTCTCTTCCACTTGCTTGACTGTGCAGCTAGGGAGGAGGCAGTCAGTGTGAGGTGTATTAGACCCCGGTGATATCCAGAGAGGAACTGTACTGATATGTGTACTTGATGAGGACTGACATGCTTACTTTACATCTTGCATATGACATTCGGCTACATAGGCCTCACATCGCATGGCCTTAGTATGGTCGATAGCATTCATACCTTACATCATATAGCTTTGGTACAGCTGATAGCATTCATGGACTTACTGCATATCTCTGCATTACTCTGATATTATACACTTGGCGCTTGCCTTGCGCACACACTTACACTACCCTCTAAGCTTTTGTAAGCTTATATACGACCGTTGCGTGCAGGTGTCATTGGACAGCAGCAGCGTTGAGGTGGGAGCGCGCATCTGATCATTTTGGAGCTTTTTGATCACCTTGTATTTCCTTTTCCGCATTGTACTTAAAAGTTTTTAATATAGTGGATATGTGGTAATGTTGTTTTGTGGCTTGGTTATGCTTGTGGTTATGCTCCATTATAAAAAAAATTATATTGAAAATCCTCCTTGTAGGATCCCGGGATCGGAATCTAGCATGCGAGTACCGGGATCCTAGAATGGGACACTACGGAGGCTGTCAGTGCCGGATTCGGCGATCGGGAATTTTGTGAGCCCATTTTCTGAGTTTGGGGCATGACATTGATGACCGAATGGCCAGTGCAGTACATCAGCTAAATAGTTGCTGTATTGTCGTGGGCTGTGTGGCCAGCGTGGCATGATCCACACTATCCCCACCTCAGGACAGTGAGACCCTTGATGTACAACTACTGTACATGCATCAGTGGGTGGTGGGCCATGTTTGTGGAATTTATCCACACCGTCCAGTAAATCTGGACGGGTGGAACCCCACCCATGATCTATGTATTGGATCCAAACCCTCAACCATCTGGCTGGATGATTTGTGTGGATCCTCCACACATGGGATTTGGGACCCATCTCCCATGCCATGCACAGCCCTACCATAATGCATTTGTTGTATCTGCAACATCCAATCCAATTTGAAAGATAATTTTAAGGCTTGAGACTAAGAATAAGACAAATCTAGTATCATGTGGACCACACTGCAAAAACAGTGGGATTGAACATCTACCATCACAACCCCTTTGGGTTACAGAAATTTTGGACCAATATGATATCTGTTTCCCGCTAAGATCAGGTCTTTGTGACCTTATGCATAGACTAGATGGAAAATAAAGACTATGGTGGGCCCATTGGAGTTTAACGGTGGAAATCATTATCATCATTGCCATTTGTGGTATGGTCCAAATGATCCTTTGGATATGATTCATTTTTTTTATTGCACTATAATGATCCCTAGCAGTGGATGCATGGTGTATTTGACTTGCCCCACTTAACTCTGCCCAATTGATTCGGCCCATTTGAATCGGCCCAATTGATTCGGCTCATTTGATCGGCCCAATTGATTCAACCCATTTGAATCATCCCAATTGATTCGGCCCATTTGATTTGTCTTATTTGATTCGGCTCATTTGACTCAGCCCATTTGACTCGGCCCATTCAATCAGTCCATTTGATTCGGCCCATTTGAATCGGCCCCTTTAATTCGGCCCATTTGATGCATGATTGACCCGTTGGAGTGGTCCACATGATGCGGCCCACTTGAGGTATATGAGGCCCAATGAGACATATGTGAAGCCTTTGTGTGGGTTGACTGTGATGTATATGAGGCCCATTGCGTTGTGAGATTCCACCACGATGTATGTAATGATGTTTTAGTGGCCACGCCTTAGGAGCAATGATGGTTTGACGTCCACATTGTAAGAACAATGATGGTTAAATGCCCACATTGATAGGTAATGATGGTTGAAAGTTCTCATGTGACCTTCCCTTAGGCCTTTGGGTTAGGTAATTATCGATCGATTCCAATTATCGTGGCCGATTGCAGATTCTGATTATTGTGGCCGATTGCCGATTCTGATTGTTGTGGCTAATTGCCGATTAGCGATTGAGGCGATTATCATGACCGATTGTCGATTTCGATTATCGAGGCCGATTATCGATCGAGGCTGGTTATTGTGGCCGATTGTAGATTCTGATTGTCGTGACCAATTATCGATTTTGATTATCGAGGCTGGTTATCATGGCCGATTGCCGATTCCGATTGTCGTGGCCGATTGCCAATTTCGATTGTCGAGGCCCAATGTGATGTATATATGGCCCGTATTTGAGGCCTGTTGTGAAGTGTATTCAGTCCGTGTTTAAGGCCCAATGTGATGTGCATAAGGCCTATGTGATGAGGCCCATCATGATGCATTTGAGGGCCAGGCGAAGGAGTTCATTATGATGTATGTTAGGTCTATGTAAAAGGCTCATCGTGATGTGTATTAAGCTCGTGAGTGAGGCCCATGGTGTGGTATATTTGATCCTTGTGTGAGGCCATGGGTCCACTATACGTTAGGCTCTATATGGCCACTCCTTGGGGGCAATGCTGATTATATGTCCACATTGTTGAGGCTGATTGTCGATGCTAATTATCGAGGCCGGTTATTGGTACTGATTATAAGTATGTGACTGCATAGCATTATGATACATGCATATACGCATCATCTGCATGTTTGTTATGAGATGTAGTTGACCATTGCATATTTCATTGGGTAGGTTGTTATGAGACTCCCTAATAGGCAGAGGTTATCTCACATGAGCGCACGGTATGCACAGGATTGATGTATGACTGGTTTGTATAACTCATGTATCTTGCATTGTGTGTTGTGATTACTGTACGCCCTAGCGACATCAGGGCCGTAACCTCCACAGGCATGTCGTAGATAGCTAGATAGGACACCAAAAATATTTAGTTTGAGCATCTGGGCACTTTGGATGTCCATGGGTGAAAGTCCCTAAACCTCCGTGGCCAGGAGACACCCCAACGTTGAGACCGAGTGGATATATGAGTGCCCGAGTGCCGAATACCAGGAGACCACGTCTCACACTATGTCGTGATCAGTTAGGAGGGGGTGTGGCCTTACCCGCCCGAGAGTAGGGGGCATAGATAGGCTGAGTTTGACCAGCTCGTGAATGGGTCCACTATTGACGTGCCGGGTAGATATTGATTGACTATTGGTCAGGTGGATAGTGAGGTCTCTTCCACTTGCATGGTCGTGCGTCAGTGGGCGGCGATTTGCATGTAGAGTGTACTAGACCCTGGTGATGATCCCAGAGATGTACAGTATAGATTTGTGGAGCAGGCGTTGCATACTCATTCATTCATTCATTCACTATCCACTCGGGCTGGTGGTGCGCAACTATTTGTTACGTGTACCTTCGTAATGGCTAGGATTTTGGTTGGGGCGCGCGACTAACCTGAGATCAAGAGTTTACCACATTGAGTCTGACTATCCAAATTAGGTATGGGACTGGTTTGGATAAAAGTCCCTTGTGATGGACCCCATACCCTGCGATACCATGTATTATCATCCCGACTCACACTCTAGCATAGTCATTCCATTCGCATCGCATATTGCATTACATCCGCGGCATATGGCATTTTGGATTATTGTGTTTCTATATTTATATAGTCTAGGTATGGCTGACGTTATACGTGAACTCATCAGGAATTGTATATTGCATTGCATCATCGACATCTGATATTTGGCTCTTTATGACTCCTCATTTGCATATTTGATCTGTATCGTGTATCCTGATATTGATTGACTCATTTTCGCTTACTCTGATATCGTATGATTCATGAACTTACCAGTATTTTCGATATTGTATGATTATGACATTATATCAAATACTTGACAATTACCTTATGCACACACTTACACCACCCTCTAAGCTTTTTATAAGCTTATGCACGATAGATGCGTGCATGTGATGTTAGGTTGTAGTAGCGTGGAGCTTGGAGCATGTAGCTGACTTCTGGAGCTTTGATTTTGACATATGTATTTCCCTTTCAGCATTGTATTTAAATGTTTATATTAGTGGATATGTGATGATGATGTTGCTTTTTATGAATTGGGTAAACTTGTGGTTATGCTTCTTACGAGATAAATGTACGGTGGAAAATCTTCCTTGTAGGATCCCAGGATCGGAACCTGGCATATGGGCGCTAGGAGCCGAAAATGGGGTACTACGAAGGCTGTCGGCACCGAATTTGGCGATCGGGATTCCTGTGAATCCGATTTTCAAGTTTGGGGCATGACACTGTGTCTAGGGAGTTGTTCTTTAATGTTGCTCCTAGTGTAACAATCTCTTCGATTGTCTCCTTTATTCGTAATCTGCATAATTCATGCTTTCGAATGATAATCTTTCTTGCTAAATTAATTGGAATTAGTATCTTTAGATATCATAACTTTCCAATTTAGCTTCATGAAGTATATTTTAATTTTTTTTTTAGAATATTTTTAATATTTGCAATTTGATAAATATTTAGTGTTCTTCTCTTTGCGCTTGTCATCGTGCTTCGCATTATATTATATCATGCTTTCGGTGATGTCATTTTTGGCTCTAGAGATTCAGTCACTAAGTCTTTTCTAGTTTGTACTCCTTTGCATTTCTTAATAAACTGGCTAGGAGTGTATTTTTCTTGGTCACTTGCCGATTCAGAAAAATAGATAAGACTTCTTTCAAATAGCTTTCCAAAAGCCATAGAAGTTATTGATAATGATTCCATCTCTTTTGATAATCATTTGTTCTTTATCTTCATCTGGTTCAGTACTCAGAGACTTGTCATGTCGTCATTAGAACAGTAAGAAATTATGGCATCAGACCATATAATTGGGCCTTGATATATAAGCAACTCTTGAACGTTCTCACTGAATCATGCATCATGATTCTCAGTTGTAATTATCTAGCTCATGCTTCTTATAATTGAATGCGTGAATAAGTTCATTAATATTATTTAGCGCATGATTATTGCTTAGTAGATTATACCATATGGATTCCTCGCCACACATAAGAAAGTACCAGAAAGACCAAGGCATATATTACTTTGAAGAATCAGATCATGCCCCCTCTCCGGGCTAATCTTTGTATAAAGATTTCTTCGGAAGATAATATTCATGAAATAAAATCTGCTAGTACTCTTGAAAGAAGGATAACCTTTGCTGTCTTTTTAGCGAATCCAAAGAATATATTTGAATCTTTAAATGGTTTAGAAGAGTGATAATTCTTCGCTAACTTTATTCTCTGCTGCCTTTGAGAATTTTGTGAGATAATATTTCTTTATTATCAAGAAGGCAAAAAGACCTCGCAGCTCTCGTCAGAAGAATAGATATATTGTAGTTAAAGATTAGTAGTGTATCCTGAAGATTTGAACTTTCAAATAGAGAACTGCTAATATTTTGATGACATTTGCTGTTGTTGTAATTTGAACCTGATTCAAGAGAAATGCATTTTTGTATATTGTTTAATCAATATATGAGATTTTCATCAGGCAATTGCATATTTGAGCATATCTAAAGTGATATATATATATATATATATATATATATATATATATATATCTGTAGTATTTTGATGCACACATAGTTTATGCTTTTGAGCAGTGGAGCTAGCATGTTTTTGACTAACCATACTTTGACTGGACATGACTTTACTGACTTAACTTGACTAGACTAGACTTGACTTAACTTTACTGACTGGACTTGACTTGACTTGACTGGACTGGGCACTTCACACAGTTTAGGCTCTTGAGTAGTGGAACAAATCATAGTTTTTTACACTCATAAGTAGTTGGAGTCAGGTCTTATGCGAATAGTCTCTCTAACTCTTGTAAATTCTTTGGACTTATTGTGACCGAAGAGTTCATAAACCGCGGTCCATCAGAGGGGCCCAGTGAAGCTATTGGAGCCGTGAACTCAGTGGGATTTACGCATAGGGTTGGCCACAGTAAATTTCTAGAGTTCACGTGGCACACAAGGCTATCTTTGGTACCAAATCTAAGGCCGTCGGTCCATCAATGAGTAGGTTTAAGCCCTTCCTCATGAGTTAATACTAAAATCAAACCAGGGATCTAGGGGATCTTATTCTATTCCCTGTTTTTCTTCGTCTGTGAGTTCGGACCCATTCGTGGGAGGGTATTTTCATCCTCGTCTATGACGCTGTCTGAGAGCTCACAAACAGCATTAGTCTCACGCGTGACTGACCATTTTATGACTTTTTGGCCTTTAGGGCTTTTAGTCGCTGGCTCCATCCGCTGCCCGCATGGGTATACATGTGATGTGGCCTATATGGGCTTTTTAGGGCCACTGGCTCCACACTGTTGTCCCGAATAATATAGGTCTTATGCGTAGTTGGCCGTATAGGGCTTGGCTACGCTGCCTTAAATGATAAACTACTGTCGCAGACGTGATGGTTAATCGTATAGGCTTTGTTGAAGATAACAAATCGAAAATTAAAGATAACAGACCAATGATTGATCTATCGCCCTTGCTGTTGTTATTTTGAGAACATCCATATCATGTTTAGACTAATGTATTAGCTTGGTGACGATAGCAATTTCGATAATTTGATAATGGAAGTCTCTTGCGTCAGTGATATGGTGATGGCAAAATAGCTACTGTTCATCTGCTTGATATGGTTACTTGAAAGTCTATTTTCATCTGCATGGTATGCCTGAAAGTCTACCTTTTATTCATGTATGGAACGGGGTATAAGGCATTGGCATTCCGAGACTTTGGCATTCTGAGACTTTGGCCTTCTGAAACTTTGGTCTTCTTGGTATTCTGCTTATCTTGCCCCCTTTTGATTTTGAAGTATTATACTAATAATCTTTGAAATCAAAACCATAATTATCTTCAAAGATAACATATTTGGTATGCTTTTGTCTGCCCCCTGAATAATTACGTCGTGAATCTTCTGAGTCAAAATGCTATGAATCTTCTTGGTATTTAGGGATGATATATTGCGCTGAACTGGAAGGTATATTGATGAAAATTTACCCCCATGATGAATATACTTGTCTTGCTTTCTTCTCGTCCGTTCTCTTATAGAGTGAATATCTTCAATCGGGATCATATGTCATTACTTTCTCTCTTATTTCATATATCTTCTTCGTGACAATTTTACTATCATCGGTCATCTTCTGTAGAATACATATCTTTCCTTCTTTGCTTTCTTTCCTTCGAATGTTTTAGCCATAGCAATTTGATTTTCTCTATAGCTAGCAATTGATTCATTGTATAAAGTATATCATTTTCTTCAACTGTATATTTGCCATAGTCCTTGAATTGTCGGAGCCCTTTCTTTACTTTCTCAATGGTAGAACCACCCATGTTGTCTCTCTCTCTCTCTCTCTCTCTCTCTCTCTCTCTCTCTCAATTTCTTCTCATTCATTTTGACGATTCTTCATCTTGCTTTTCTTTCTTTGGCAATATTTGTTGCCACTCTCTTAGTATTTTTAAATAGCCAATTCATATGAGATTTGAACCGTTTTACTTTCATTCTTTCTAAATTACCAACTTTTATAATTAAATCTTGAAAGATCTGTATATTCGAATCACTGAGTTCTAATGTAATGTCTAGTTTTATGCATTCTATACGTAACTTTACTTGCTCTTCTACTCTGTTAAATTGCGAATGGCCTCTGTCATCTATTGTTGTTCTCTTAAGACTTTGAAATAGCCGATCCATATGCGAGTTGAACAATTTCACCTTGACTCCTTTCAAATTGCAATTTTTTATAATTAAATCTTGAAATATTCTTCTTCTTTGTCGGATTGGGAACACGATGCCCCCAGGGTTCTCCATTGGTTGATGAATTTGTTAATTAATTCGTCTTCTCGTTGGTAAGCAGTGGCCAATTTAGTCGCACTAACTTCTCATCTAAAGACTTTCCTTAAAGTTTACTGTTGTTCATGGTAGTCACTGTTGGAAAGTTGGGGATTTCTTCAACAACATGCTCTTCTAGTGAAGACTTCGAATGTACTGATTTCCTATTTTCTTGCACACTTCGAATGTTCTGATATCAAAGGAGAAAGTGAAAACTGTATTACTGATGCCGTCGAAGAGGATGAACTGAGTGAGTGAAGTAAAACTGCGCCTCGTAGTATTGCGCATGATCGACCTGTTATCCAGACTTGGTAAGATGATATTCTTTGTAAGAGAGGATCGAACCCTTCAACTTTTGGATGTTACCATCATCCGTCCTTTATCATCTTGTTGTGCTAACGATGAAGCAAAAATCATTCCGAACATTACCTGACAATGTCGGTCCTTGATCGCAACTGATTTGACCTTTTCTAGTGCTTTCCATAGTAACAATCTGGGAATCTTCTAAATGGAGTGTTAATTCCTGTTAAGTTAGTTGAGAGAAAAGTCATTACGGTATACTGTCATTCAGAACAGAGTGTTAGTTATTTTTATTAAATAAAATTATACTTTATCTTTAGAGATGAAGGGGAGGATGTTCCCATTGAGAGTCACCATTTTGGGGTCTATACGATGCCAAAAAGTGATAAATGTTCTCTAAATATTTTCTAAGTTATCATTGAAAAGAATTCCCCAGTAGAGTCGTCATTTTGTTTCAAACAAGAAACAAATGCATTTGATTTGGGGGATTTATTCAATGATAACAAAGAAAGAGTGAGAGAACAATGATCACAAGATATCTATTCATTCTGAGTTCATTTACATCCTCGCATTCCCTTGATTCTGAAAACAGAGTACAATCAATGCAACGCAATGAATGAAAGATAAGACAGTCTAATGGTAATTTTGATGTTCATCGCCAAGGCAGAAAGGTTGTACAAACTTGAAGCCCTTAATTTGGTTGTATGACAGGCCTTGATCGTCTTTCCATTCATCCTTCTAGTCTCACGAACAGATTCTTCTTTCTTTTGCAATTCTCTTTCTGTACTTCTCATTTCCTTCAAATGTGAAGCGTACGACCCTTGAATTGTGGAGCGAACTTCCCTTGAAATGTGGAACGCACATCCCTTGAAATGTGGAGTGCACATCCCTTGAAATGTGGAGCGAACATCCGTTGAATTGTGGAGCAAACATCCCTTGAAATATGGAGCGCACATCCCTTTAAATGTGGAGCATACATCCCTTGAATTGTGGAGCGAACATGTTTCTTTTTCATGAGGTGGCATATGGAGCATCTGTTAAGACAACGAAAACCTCTTGTCTGGACATTGTTCCGCATGGAGTGGCACATGGAGTATCCATCAAGACATGAAAAGCCTCTCCTCATGACAAGGGGAGAGAGAAGTGGTGCATGGAGTATCCATTAAGACATAAAAAGCCTCTCCTCAGGACAAGGGGAGAGAGAAAAGTGGCGCATGGAACAAAGCCAATTTTGGACGTGAATGTGTGTAAGTCCATACGGCGTGGTGTGCGCAAATCCCTTGAGAAGTGGGTGTGCGCAAATCTCTTTGGAAGTGGTGTACGCAACATGCTCCTTAGAAAGTCGGTGTGTGCAACATGGAGGGAGTCAAGACAACAGAGAGAAAGAAGTGGCGTTGGGACAAAGTCCCTTTGGAAGAGCATTGTGCGCAATTCCTCTTGAAGGTGGTTGTGCGCAAAGGCTATCTTTAAGACATGAAGCCACAAGAAGTGGCGCACAATGAAGTTCTTCAAGACATAAGGCCACAAGAAGTGGTGCATAATGAAGTTCCTTAAGACATAAGGCCACAAGAAGTGGCTCACAATGAAGTTCCTTCAGACATAAGGCCATAAGAAGTGGCGCACAAAGACTGAATGTGGACAACCTCCCATAATAAGTGGCGCACCACACTTTGAATGTGGAAGTGGGCATTGTGCGCAAATCCCATAGAAGTGTTGTGCGGAACATGGGTTGTGTACCGCACACCCCCTCCAGTGCACAACACTTTGGACGGATGAATTTCTCCTACTCCTTCTCCCTACTTGTCTCCCTCTTGTCTCTTGTCCAAATGAGGAATGGGAGGGGGTATTTATAGGCCTCCCAAGCTCCTCCCCTCCTTAAACCATGATGATCACCACCACTTCTCCTTAAGGCAACAACCAACCTCCTTCCTTAAACAATGGTGTTTACCAACTTCTTCCTTAAATAGTGGTGTCCACTCACTTCTTCCTTAATACAAAGTAGTGTCCATCCACTCCTTTTTACCAAAATAACCATATCCGCTCCTTTTTACTAAAATACCCTCATTCACTCATTTTTACCAAAATACCCCATTCACTCATTTTTACCAAAATACCCCCATTCACTCATTTTTACCAAAATAAGGAGTGCACAACCCTGGGAAGGATCCGCACCATGGAATTCTCTTACCAATGCAATGGACATGCCATGAGATGGAATAATTTTTTGTGCCTCAACAGGTGCACCTTCTAAAATCACCAGTTCCAATGGTTGATTGAAGATAGTGATGGGAAATAGGGAGTATTTCTCCCTTGAAGGATGACTGGGTTAGTTCCTGGGAGAGGAAATTGGGATGCCCCTTGCATGAACAATGGTGCATTTGAGTGATCCTCTAAGATGGCATGGATAAACCGTAAAGGAGTGAAGAAACAATTGATGCTTTCCTTTTCGATGAAGTTGATGGCTTGACCGCTTAATGAGCTGGGGTTCGATTGATGTTGTGGTAGGGGATTTTGAAGAATTTTTGTGGGAACCACTAGAGCAATCCCAGGAGTTGAGATAGAGATCTTCCGACTGTCGATGAGATCTTGGATTGCATTCTTTAGGGAGAAGCATCTTACTGTTGAGTGACCTCGGCCTTGATGGAACCCACAGTACTTATTCTCATTGTAGTTCAGCGGTAAAGGATTTGAATGTGGTTTGGGTTGCAGGGGAGTGAGGACTTGTTTCTATACTAACGTTGCCATGATTTAGTTGCATGTTTGTGTGAGTGGAGTGAAACTCCTAAAATCCATGTTCATCTACCAGTTCTAATGGGGTTACTGGGTATTTCCTCTAGGTTGTTGTTGCTACTGTTGTTATTGTAGAGGTTGTGGTTGTAGGTTTTCCTGCAGTGGAGGTGGTGGTTGATATCTCTGTTGATGCTGAGGATGGTACTGTTGGCATTCCTGACGTCCTTGTTGAAGCTCATGTTGGGTGCCTTAAGCTATTTCAATGATGTTATTTGCTTCTGTTGGGCGATGGGTGGAACTGTTACCATTTCTGTTCACGTATCCTACAGGTCTTCCTTCAATCTTGTATTGTTTAGGTGGAGTGGCCTAATGAGGCCATGGGAAAATCATCCTCGCGCATATTCCTACTTCTACTTACTCTCCAGCGCAGATGAGTTAAGTGAAGTTTGTATACGGATGCGAATTAGATATCTAGAGATGCCTGGATTCGTTGAACGGACGATCATGGAGATTTGCTTATTGTCATCAATTAGGGTGCACATTCTAGTGGCCATTGCTTGCTATCACCCTACATATGCAGATAATGTTTCGTCATCTTTTTTATCTCAAGGCTACCAAGTCTGCTCTCCTAGGAGCCATGTTGAGGTTGTAGGAAAATTTATCGATAACGCTTGTGAGAGTTGCTTGTAGGTCGTAATCTAGTGACAATCCAAGTGCTCCAATCCAAGGCATCGCCCTTCAAACATTTTTAGAATAGGTGGCTAAGAGCTCATTCATTTCTTGTTACTGCATTCAGTTCTCTACAGAATGCCTTAAGATGTGTCATAGGACATCGTTGTCATCATATCTCTTCAATTCAAGTACTTTGAAGTTCTGAGGTACTTGCGTATCTGAAAAGGGACATAAGTACCTGAATTTCGTTGAGGGGAGATCGACCTCTTGTTGTCTTTGAAGATGGTTATGCATAGTTTAGAGCTTCTGTGTGGCTCATTTGAGGGTCCGACGTCTCTCGCGGCAAGGCTTGTTTCGTTTCTTCAGCATGGTAATCGATTTTTTCAATCCTATGGCTCCCATGAGGGAAGCATGTTGAAATGTAACCGTGTTCCCATTTGTGGGAAATTGAAATTGAAAAGTATTCCCGATTGGGGGAGGCTGAGATGATGGGAAGTGACCCCCTTGTTGGATATTTACCACATTTCGTTGATTAAACTAGGCTTGACACTGATGTTGTCCCTAGGCGTATGGTCACGGAAGATGTTACTTGAAATTGATTTGAGATCCCGATTGTGGGATGTGTTGGAAATTGACAGAAGACCCTGTTTGTAAGATCGGTTTGATACTGATTTGAAATATCGATTGTCGAATGTGTTGGAAATTGGTTGGAAGCCTCAGCTGTGAAGCTGTTCTTAAATTGATTGGAGATCTTATTTGCAGGATCAGTTTGAAACTGATTTGAAATCCCGTATGCGGGATGTGCTAGAAATTGAATAGAAACCCTATTTGTAGGATCTGTTTGAAGCTGATTTGAAATCTCGGTTGCGGGATGTGCTAAAAATGGTGAAGCTGTTCTGAAATTGATTAGAGATCATGTTTTCGGGATCGATTTGAAATTGATTTGAAACCTCGGTTGCAAGGTTGGCTGGAAATTAATTGGAAACCCTGGCTACGAGGCTATTCTGAAATTAACTAGGAATCCCAGTTTCGGGATTATTTTAAGATTGACTCCTAGCTATAGGAGGGTACTGAAAGAAGTGCCCCATGGTCGAGGGTTGCATTGGTTGGTGTCGGTGGTCTTGTGCAGACTCCGATGGTTGTGCTTGATTTGAACTAGAGGCTAGAAAGAGCCTATGAGCTGCTTGTTGTTGCTGATGAATTGGACCAGCTTGGTTTCTGGATGAGGTGGCTTGCACCTTCATGAATTGCTGAAGCATTTCATGCATTTTTTTACACCTTATGCCAATTCTTGGATGTAGGTCATCGATGCGGCTTCTGCCTACTGTAGCTAGGTAAGCTAAGCTTCTGTGATATCGAGAACGTGGAAGTGTTAAACATCTTACTTGTGGTTATCCATAGCCACTTGTGATCTAGTACGGATTATGTTGCGATAAGAGAGATTTTTTTAAGGACACCTGACTTGTAGAGGCATAATTTTTTTATTTTTTATTTTTAGTTTTCTGGATTGAATGTTAATGCAAATGTTGATGTAGATGTTAATATGTGAGAATTGGTATTCCTCAAGAATTTGTAAGATCTTGCTTTTCAAGTCGAGTCGCGACTAGTGTGACTAGTTGATCCCCAGTAGAGTTGCCATTTTATGGACGTTTGGAGGATTCCTAGGTTGATGGGAGATTGACTCGCTTTTCCATAGGTTGTCTCGTTCGAGAGCTTTCATTTTGGGGTAAGAAGGTGTTATATTTGACCAGAGTTGTCACTAACCAATTATTTCGATCCTACGGTTTGTTAGATTCTATAGAAATGATTAGGATTGAGAATCCGAAGATCCTTAACCCTAAGATGACTCTTGAGTTTGCGTTACAGAGATTCCAAGTAAGGGACTGCAGTTACAGAGAGGGAAGCTGTTAAGGATCTTCTTTGCCATATAAATGTACGGTCTTTACTTAACAAGATATGACTAATTTCTGAGGAATACGATTAGTTCTCACGTGCAGGAGATGTGATTTAATGCAATGATGATGATGAGTAATTGGTCTGAATTTCTAATGGGTAGGATCCAATTATATAGGCAAGCCGTAGAGCATACATTTGAATCAACCAAGTGTAGGGTGCAAAATATGTAAAAATGTAATATATGGGATGCTCGATGCTATATTGGTGCTTATGATAAAACGACAACTAACGAGCGAAGGTTTCTGGTGGGAAAGCTCTGATTATATCGGCAAGGCACAGAGCATATGCCCGCCAATTAGATATGAGAAAATGATGGAATGCAATGTATATGAGAAAATGACGACTAACTGGCTAAGGTTATTGGTGGGCCGGCTCTGATTATATCGGCAAGCCACAGAGCATATGTTAGCTAATTAAATATGAGAAAATGATGGGATATAATCTAATGTTGATATATTTGAGGAGCAAGGGGATTGATAAGTGGATGAATATTGCAAAATGCTAATGCTCTGATTTGATGAAACTGATTGAAGCTTTAACGGTTGGATGGACGGTACTATCGCAAGGCTAGATCGAGTGACTCAAATTTGAATTTAGGTGACTCAGGTTTTGGCTAGGATAGGCTAGACCAGGGCTAGACTCTCTCTCTCTCCCTCTCTCTCTCTCTCACATACACACACACACACTCTCTCTCTCTCTCTCACTCTCCTTGGTGGAGGGATGAAAGGGGACTAGAAGGGATATTTAAAAATGGGAATAAATGCTTCTCTGAATGCTTCTGGATGTTTGAAATGAGAAGGGGAGGGGGCTATTTATATCCTCCAAACCAGATTTTCTAGTAATTATCGGTAGTCCTAAGAGCAAAATGTAGTTGAAGGGATATGATTGAAGATTTTAACATGGCATCATCTCATGAGTTGGATGAGGTGGTAAAAAGGTAATTTTCAATAAGGAGATGAGCATCAGAGTAAATACACCTCAACCACACACTTAGGGTCTGAAAAAGGGATATCCCACATGCTTGAGGGACCCCACCCTAAAGAGGGAGAGTGACACGTGGCCAGCAACAAGGTAGCGTCGGCGTCGTGGCTACTCCGGTCCCCACTTAGACTTCTTGCTTCGGCAGACAATTTCTCTCAAATGTGTGGAGGCTTTGCTGTGAAGGACGTTATGTTGAGGTTTTGTATGGTGCTTTTTTTGGGCTTGGTTTTTTTTTTTCCTTTAATTTGGTCTTGATTTTGGGCTTAAGTATGTGAGTTGAATAGGCTTTTGGACATCCCAAGCTAACCGAGCAACTTGACTTAGTGAGTTGATTAGGTGAATTGACTCATCGAGCTTACTTAAGATTATAGGGTTTTAAGTTCCTAAGGTTGAAGATTAGGTTGACTGGGTTAAGTTTAGGATTTGGAATTGAAATTTTAGTTGAAATTTGGTTGACCATCCATTAGTTGGAACTCAGTCAACTTATGAGCCTGAGGTGGGGTGTCTACACCTGCGAGGACGCGGATTAGCTACCAACAGGTTAAGTAGCGAGACTTGACACCCTGATCCATAGCTCAAGTGGTAGACTTAGTGAAAAATACCTCGTTTCAACGCCGAGGTCTTGGTATCGATCCCTAGTGGGGGTGGCTAGGAAGCAGATTGGCTGGTGTACCACACACTAGCTATATAGCTGCTATAGGTACGTGTGGTGCAAAGACGAGCACTGACGCTCCTCAAGCTCCGAGTTGTACGAACAGTTCAAAGGAGATCAAAGTTACATGGGCCCCACAGTAAGGTATTTATTATATCTACACCGTTCATCTATTTTTAGAGATCATTTTAGAGAATTATGCAAAAAATCAATCATATCCAGAGATCATCTGGACCATACTGAAAATAGCAATGGAGATAATGATTTTCACCGTTAAACAATTCGTAAGGCCGACCATAATGTAAAGACCTGAATGAAGAGGAAAAATAAATTTCATATTGATCTAAAACTTTCATGACCCCAAAAAGGGTTCAATGGTAGACGTTCAATCCCCCACTTCTTTTTGCAGTGTGGTTCGCTTGGTAGTTATATCTATCTTATTTTTGGTCTCAAGCCATAAGACGAGCTTGCCAAAGGGATGGACGGTTTGGATATAACACATACCTCTTGGTTTGAATATAACACATGCCTCTTGGTCAGACCCACGGAACTTGCTGACATCAATACAGCAAGCTATATAGCTGGTGTGAGGTACACCAGCCAATCCTCTTCCGGGGTGGCTAAGAGTGAAGTGTGAACTGAAGTGGGGTGTACAAACAAGCTAAAAAAAAAACAATGAATGTGTTGTATCTACACCGTCTATCTATTTGGAGATATCAATTTAGGGCATGAGGCAAAGAATTAGTAATATTCAAAGCTCGAGTGGACCCCACCATAGAAAACAGTGGAGAGAGTGACGCCCACTATTAAAATTTTCTAGGGACCACCAAAGTTTTCAATCAAGCTGAAATTTGTGTTTTCCCTTCTTTCATGGCTGTCTTAACTTATGAACACATTTGATCTCAGATAAATATTATAATGGACCTTAGGAAGGTTTCAACGGTG
Source organism: Magnolia sinica (assembly GCF_029962835.1). NCBI lineage: Eukaryota > Viridiplantae > Streptophyta > Magnoliopsida > Magnoliales > Magnoliaceae > Magnolia > Magnolia sinica. Next base: position 47,843,636 of record NC_080573.1, on the reverse strand, counting down.
AGCGTCACTCTCCCTACTGTTTTCTATGGTGGGTTCCACTCCAGATTTGGATCTGAAAGTATCTTTGTCTCGTGCCCTAAAATGATCTCTCCAAATGAATGGACGGTGTGGATACAACACATACATCATGGCGAGTCCCAAAGAATTTGGTGACGTCACTTCAGCAGCGAGTCTCGCTATTCAATTCTCTAATCCGCGTCCCACTGCACATCCCAGTGATGCCCCTCAAATGGGTAACAACCGAAAACGGGGATTGACGGTTGGAATTCAATGATAAAGGAAAGTAACGGCTAGATTTTCTTATAAGCCTGCGAAGTAGCCGTTCGGATACACCGGATCGCCTCTTTGCAATGCATGTCCCCTTTGCAAGATTCAGCCATCACGGGACAAATCTATCCAAACAACGGATGAGGGCATTCTCGGAATAAACGATGGAAACGGCTAAAAATAAGTAGTATCTGAAATGGGTTATGGTATTTCAGCCGGAAATTTGTCGGGACTACGACTATAACCGTTAGATCTGCGGCCATATTCAGTGATCCAAACCGTTGATTCGACGAAATACAATAAAGAAGAGGGCTGCCTCAAAAGTATTTAAGATTGGAAAATCTTTGAACTTTCAAATCAATGGCCACAAGGGAACTATCAAGGAGACGGTTCATATTCAACTGAAAAATGTAACGTGATCAAAGTCCTGATGTTTTCCAATCCCAGAGTGTGATTATCAGGCTTCTACCGTCGAAGGTTAGGCCCATCTCGTGAACAGTTTGGATCACTGAACATGGATCCAGATCCAACGGCTATAGATCCGACGTATCTTATGAAAATACGTTGGGATGTTTCTGGCAAAACCCTTTCGGCTGATAAAACTGACCTCAGCCGTTATCCGTCGGGCACGTTGCGATGACGCATCCAAGAAGTTGCCGTTGGGTTAAGCTTACCAGCTTGCTTTCTCCGATGGGGACCAAAACGTCCGGCACGGATTTCTGAACGACACGTGGCGTTTCTAGACGTGGAACCGCACCTGGACGGCGAAATCCGGCTAGTAAATGCTAAATGCACTCGCTCGCTTGAGATAATGAGCCCGGGCCATAGAGATACACGTCCAATGTGCAAGATCAGGGCCACTCATCAGGTAATAAAGCTGTGACCATACTGTGATCTAAAATTAGAGCTTAATATCGATTCACTTAGGATACATTTATACTTTGAATCTGGACCGTTGGGAATGTTTTACCATGCTTGCCATTAAGATTAGAAAATCACTATGATTATTAGGAAATAAAGTTCTTACATTGAGACTTTACTGATTAATGGACAATATTGAATACACGTGTGAGATGTTTGTCTTCAGGCTGCGATGTCTCACGCGAGCAAGTATACCGTCCGCTTCCCTAGCCGCGATCGTGAAAGCACGACTGCGTGAGTGCCACGTTGGAGGAGCACGAGGGCGGCAAAGAAGGAAGCTGATTGCGTAGAGAGGCGCCCACCGGTCTTTACTGTGGCGTGAAAAATTTGTGGGGCCCAACGTGATGTATATGTCTTATCCTAGCCATCCATCCGTTTTTCACTCTTATTTTAATGCATGAGACCAAAATTAAAGTATATATAAATGTCGAGTGGGGCACACTACAAAAAAAAAAAAGTAAGGAAAATAACGTACATCTTTCAAACCTTCTTAAAGCCCACCGTGATATTTATTTGCCATCCAACCCACACAGACCTAGATGAAGGGGACACAAGTATCAGCTTGATCGAAAACTGAGCTTTGGATATATTTTAATTTTGGTTCCACGCCGTAAAATCATCTTTTAAAAGCAGATGGACGGCGGGGATAAAACACATAATTCACATGGGTCCCACATAGTCTTTCACGGTAATGATGGCGAGCGCCTCACTACACAATTGGCGTCCGGCGAAGAAAAGTTCTTCACGCGGTTTGAGAATCCCATATCCGATGTATGTGGCCGTCGATGAACGGTTGGAGATCGTGGTCCTATCAAACTGCAGTTAAATCGAGGGTTCAAAACCGCGTGGGATTTAACCAGACTTAAGCTCATGGTCCCGAGTTTGGTTGCAAGTAATACGCAGGTAGCTGAATATGAGATGTATGAATTTCCCTCCCTGTGGTACACTTGAAAAACATGGTAGCTGATCGGGGCGGTTGATGCCGTGGACCATCGTGTGTAATATCCATGACGTTCATTTTGCATATCCTAAAAGGCACTGGCCTTTGTAATGATCAGTGTTGGGTTTTTTCAAAATAAGAAAGATAAAAAAATTAATTTATATAAATAATTTTGGGAAAAGGGTTGTGGCTTTTGGTGATTGTCGGTGATCATTCATTTATGAATGGTGGTGCTTCTCGATAAAGCGAGCATAATTTAGATTTGAAATAGAAGGATGTCATTGTTGAAAAGACACCATGGAAGAAGATGTCTTTTCATGAAAAGGTCTTAGGCATCTATTGTGATTCTATATAAATTCATCTTTGGGTCAATCCGGAAATACAATTCCAACAATTTCCTCTCTATCTTCTTTTTCTTCTCCATTTTTTGTTTTGGATGGTTTTTGGAAAGTTATAGTTTTCAGGCGCTAAACTGCAAATAGTTTTTCAGGCAATAAATTAAAAACAGTTTCAGGAGGTAAATTGTAACAACACAGAAGTCAGGAGTATATGCTGTAAAAGTGTGTTCGGGGTATGGTTTTTCGGTTTTGCAGGCCGAAACCTACATTTCTCTGGTCTTGGAGAAGAGACTTATTATATCTTGGAGGCAAATTTACTGTAACCCTCTTGCAAATTAGTTTAATCACCAGTAGAGTGCGAATATCACCTTAAAGATAGTGACATCGTAACGCACCCTAAGTCTATCTTTAAGTGTTTCATTCTCTATTTTCTGCCTCAATCATAACAATTTTAAGGTGATATTATGACATCTTCTATGGGTCATCCTAACTTTGTTCGAATTACACCATTCGACGACCCAAATTTTCTTTGATGGCAATCGAGGGTCCATCTCTTCCTCACATCACTCAAGTTAGATCACTTGCTCAATTGAGATCCTCCTTCACCACCATCTGACAATGATACATTAGAACAAATTCAAAAGAGACAAAATTGGAAGCGTAATAACTACCTATGCAAATGTCATATCTTGAATGCTCTTCCTAACTCGTTATACGTTGTTTACCGTCAAAAGAAGACTACTAAGGATTTGTGGCAGGCGCTGCTTACCAAATACATATTAGAGGACGAATGTAACAAAAAATTCCTTATAAGTCAGTTTTTAGAATTCAAAATGTTGGATAAAAAACGTGTCCTTAATCAAGTACATAAGTTACAGGTCATCATCCAACAGATTATTGCCGATGGCACTAATCTCGACGAATCCCCTTCCAAGTATCCACTATTATTACTAAACTTCGACCTAAATGGAAGGATACTAGAAAATCATTGAAACAGAAAAAAAAAAGTGAAAATGCCCTTAGAGGACCTCCTAATATTTCTTCAAATAGAAAAAAAATCTAAGCTTCGTGACAAAAATGAAGAACAACAGGATGCCTTAAGTAACGCTAATGTAATTGAGAATAGTGTAAATCGGGAATTAGAGAAACTACATTTCAAGAAAGATGATAGGATCAAACCTAATAACCAATGGTTCAAAAAGAATACATCTAAGAAGGGTCCATACTTCTTTTGCAAAATGCCTGGTCACTTTAAGAAAGACTGTCTAAAATACAAAAAGAAAATGTAAGAAAAGAAATGACAAGTCAATATGACGGAATATATGAATCTGGTAGTTGTCATCTTTGAAGTTAATATGGTGAATAAGGATGTTGAATGGTGGGTAGATTCTGGCGCTACCAGACATGTTTGTAAAAATTACAACATGTTTAATTCCTACGAAATAATGGGGGATAATCAAGAACTATATGTGGGGAATGCCTCCACATCCAAGGTTGTAGAAAAAGGAAAGGTACATCTTAATCTAACTTTCAAAAAAGTCCTTACTCTGAATGATGTGGTGCATGTACTGTATATTAAGATGAATCTTATATCAACTAATCTACTGAATAAGTTTGAATTCAGACTCCTATTTGAATCCGATAAATTGATTGTGTCTAAAAATGGAGTATATATAGGGAAGGAATATGTATCCAATAGAATATTCAAGTTGAATCTTATGAATGAAAATTCTTCTTCCGTTTATATGATTGATTCACATTATGTTTGACATGCTAGATTAGGACATATTAGTTAACGTAGTATGGATAATTTACCTAATCTAAATATAATTCCTAGGTATACAAAACTTAATGACAAATGTAGTATTTGTGTACAATTTAAAATAATTAGAAAACCGTTTCCAATGGTGGAAAAAGAATCACAACTCTTACACCTAGTTTATAGTGATATATGTGAAATGAGTAGTTTAATAACAAGATGGGAAAAAAGGTACTTCATAACCTTTATAGATGATTTCTTCCGTTATACCCTAGTATACCTATTAAAGAATAAAGATGGGCATTACAAAAATTCAAGATATACAAGGCAGAAGTTGAGAACCAGTTAGACCGAAAGATTAAAATTCTAAGGTCGGACAGGGGAGGAGAATATCTATCCTTGAAATTTTTGAAGTTTTGCAAAACTCATAGTATAATTTACTAAATTATAACTCTCGATTCATTCCAATAAAATGGGATAACAGAATGAAAAAAATAGTCTCTTATAGACATGGTAAACTCTATGCTAAATAATGCAGGTTTAAGTTCAGGATTTTGGGGAGAAGTCCTATTGACTGTTTGTCATATCCTTAATAGGATACCTCACTCTAAGAATCATAAGACTCCATATGAACTATGGAAGAATAGGATTCCTAATATTTCATACTTCGAGGTATGGGGTTGTAGAGCCTTAGTTTGGCTTATTAAGCCTAAAAAACTCAAGATAGGGTTGAGATATCTTGAGTGTATGTTCATACAATACACACAAAATAGTAAGGCTTATAGATTTTTGGTTGTAGAATCTAATTATGCGATCCCGGTAAACACCATAATAGAATATAAAGATGCCGAGTTTTATGAAAACTCATTCTCTTTTATAACTAGAAAAGAGATAAGATCTCAAAATCCTAATACAAACAGTAGTTCTCAGATACCTGATAAAGATATCAACAGTCTTGATAAAGATGACATAGAACCCAGAAGGACCAAGATTATCAGAATAGTTACATCTTTTGGACCCAACTTTTACCTTCTACTAATAGAAGGAGATAAAGATAACATAACAAAAGAAACCATGTTGATATATAACATAAAAAATGATCCGAAATAGATGATGCTCTTAGATCTCAGGATGCTTCTTTTTGAAAGGAAGCTATAAACGATGAGATGGATTCTATATTGTAAAATGGAACATGGAAACTTGTTGATCTGCCCCATGATTAAAACCAATAAGTTGTAAATGGATTTTCAAAAGAAAACTAAGACCAAATGGAACCACAGAAAAATTTAAGGCCAGATTAATGGCTAGATGATTTACATAAAAAGAAGGTATTAATTTTTTCGATACCTATGCTCCTGTAGTAAGGACATCAACTATCTGAGTTTTAGTTTCTCTAACTTGTATAAGTTAGAAATCCATCAGATAGATGTAAAGACAACTTTTTTGAATGGTGACCTCGATGACAACATTTATATAGAACAACCAGAAGGTTTTATAGTTCCAGAATAGGAAAATAAAGTATCTAAATTGATCAAGTCGCTATATAGACTTAAACAAACAACTAATCAATGACATGAAAAATTCGATAAAGTAGTCACCTCATATGAATTTAAGATTAATGAATCTGATAAATGTTTATATTCAAAATTCTCTAATAATAAAAGAGTAATTATATGTCTTTACGTAAATAATATGTTAATCTTTGGTATATGTTTATTAGTTATAAATAAAACTAAAAGATTCTTATCATTTAGTTTTGTTATCATTTAGTTTTGACATGAAAGATATGGGTAAAGCTAATGTGATCTTAGGTATCAAGTTATTAAGAAAAAATGATGATATAACCTTATCTCAATCACATTATATTGAAAAGATACTTAAAAAGTTTGATCACTATGATAAAAACCTAGTTTCTACTCTTTTTTATTCTAATATTAAGTTAATTAAAACTGAAGGCTGTATTGTATATCAGTTAGAGTATTCTAAGGTGATTGACAGTCTTATGTATGCTATGATTTCTACTCGACTTGATATTACTTTTGCAGTAGGTAAATTGAGTAGGTTTATAAGTAATCCAAGTTTAGATCATTGAAATGTTATCTTTAAAGTACTCATATACTTAAGAAAAATAATTAACTATAGTTTACACTTTTCTGGTTACCCTAGTGTGCTTGAAAGGTATAGTGATGCAAGTTGGGTCACTGATTCTAATGAATCCAAGTCTACAAGTGGATGAATTTGTACACTTAAAGGAGCTGCCATTTCTTGGGGATCCAAGAAGTAAACTTACATATCTCAATCTATCATGGAATCTGAATTCATAGCTTTGGCGGTTAGTAGTAAAGAGACAGAATGGTTAAGAAACTTGTTATTAGAAATGCCATTATTAGTAAGGCCTTTACCACCGGTGTCTATCCACTGTGATAGTGAAGCGATACTATCAAAGGCATATAACAAGACTTATAATGAAAAATCTAGACATGTTAGTCTAAGGCATAATTTTGTGTGCCAACTACTTGGTGACGGTGTTATAACAATATAGTATGTACGATCTATCCATAATCTAGTGGACCCGTTCACCAAGGGATTGGCAAGGGATGTTGTTAGCAGAACATCAAGAGGAATGAGACTTAAGTCAATTTCACAGACACCGGTTGAGGGAAACCTAACCTAACTTAATAGGTTCAATGGGTAAAGTACATCACAGGAAGTGTCTGAAGTAGCACTGTACGTTTTCTATTTGTCTCATTCCTGGATGTATGTATAGTGCTAGGTACCTGTAATGATAAAAAGGAGGATGAGCTGCTACTCTTAATGAATCCTTTCAAGGGTACTATAGTTACAAGGGGTATTCATAAGGACTCACCTATATGAGTATTGGAAGTGGGGTCGCTTCCTGATGTTTGAGAGTTTTGACTACTCTCATGAACTCATGAATCCATGACAGAGCACAAGGCCGTTAATGTGCTATAATTTTTAGAACACATGGCAATTGAAATATATGTGTGTGTAATATATCCGGTTGTGTCATATAGAATGCTTAGTTCAAGACCATAGTCACTAAGAATTCTGATTCAACTTTGATTTGTTTACACTAAGTGAAGGTTTAAGTTCATAAGACACCTTCTCGTATGTACATATTTTCCTTACATACCACGACCTTTGTATTTTGAAAAATAGTGGGGGATTGTTGAGTTTTTTCAAAATAAGAAGAAAAGAATTTTAATTTATATAAAGAACTTTTAGGATAAGGTTTGTGGCTTTTCGTGATTGTTGGTGACTATTCATTTGTGAATGGTGGTGCCTTTTGGTAAAGGGAGCATCATTTAGATTTGAAATAGAGGGATGCCATTGTTGAAAAGACACCATGGAAAAATATGTCTTTTCATGAAAAGGGTCTTAAGCATCTCTTGTGATTTTATATAAACCCATCTTTGGGTCAATCTGAAAACACAATTCCAACAATCTCCTCTCCATTTTCTTCTTCTTCTCCATTTTTTGTTTTGGATGGTTTTTGAAAAGTTACAATTTTTAGGCGCCAAACTGCAAACAGTTTTTTAGGAAGTAAATTGAAAACAATTTTCAGGGGGTAAATTGCAACAACACAGAAGGTAGGGGTGTACGTTGTAAAAGTATGTTCGGGGTGCAGTTTTTTAGTTTTACAGGCCAAAACCTACATTTCTTCGGTCTTGGAGAAGAGAATTATTATATCTTGGAGGCAGAGTTACTGTAACCCTCTTGCAAATTGGTTTAATCACTAGTAGGGTGCGAATATCACCTTAAAAATAGTGACATCGTAACGCGCCTTAAGCCTATCTTTAAGTGTTTCATTTTCTATTTTCCGCCTCAATCATAACAATTAGATCATCGCGATGCACAACGAGTACATTGAATTTTGGATGTTGGACAATTTATTGTAACCGTCCATCTATTGCTTACTATTGCTATTCAAATCAGACACGAGGACATGCGCGAAACGAACAACCTTATTTATGCATGTTTGAGTACTTATATGGAATTTGTTAGTGGCAGTAAAAATTGAGTTGACTACCCAATAACTAATAAGCAAGGAGATTAGGTAATTTGTGAAGGAATAGTTATGAATTTCTTTTATCTTAAAGACATACGTTTATCACAGTGTTGATAGTTTGGTCTTGTTTGTCCATAAAAATAAGTTAAGAAAATTAAGACACGAATTTAAAGGCTAAATATCAATTGTATTAATATGGATGTAGCTATAGCACAATTGGCAGGTAAAAGAAAATAAAGTAGAAATGTTTATTGACAACTATTCGAGCACACGAGACGATCATGGACGGGACAATCTTTCGAACTTGGGTGATCATGAAAAGTCCTTGTGGTCATGGTTTTAGTCAATAGGATATGACAGAGGAATCACAAAGGACTTAGGGATTCAGAGGGGATTCCATGATAAGGTTGGGGATGTTATCTAAATTAAACCGACTTGTTGTAACAATGTGCTAGATAGAAGTAGGGAGTAAACTAAATTAAGACAATTAATCTAAACTTGCTGTAGCATGATGTCGGACAAAAAAGAAGAGGCTAAACTAAGTTAAGCTAGGCTAAGCTAAGTGCCCATGAGAGATAAAAGATAAACATCGTTGAGCTAAAAACAGTTGTTTGATTTGGATTGTCGATGGCTCAGAGCTCTTTATTCTATACCACTTTGGAGAGGCGATGGCCTTACATATGATTTATGGGCTTTTAGAATAAGTAATTGGCAAGTTAATGGCTTTAGCTTGATATGTTTCTTTTTTTAAATGGGCCAGCTACACAATATACCTCCATATATGAGTGTATCTCCAATTGAAAACGATTTCCTTCTCTTAACACCTTGTTTTGCAATCTTCAGGCGCGTGTGACTAATCATATCTAGACATATGTCATAGATGTCACCATGGCGTCAAATACGTCTTTGAAAATATAATGTGCACGCTTCTCTTGTGCTTGTTTTCCATGTATAGCGGGGAGAATGACCACCTTTAAGTTTTCGGTCATCCGTACGTCTCTACATGCCTTGTGAACGTCATCCCGCATGCGAAGACACATGGAATACCCTCGTTTCCTTGGCTTTCTTTCTGTGTCGTTGAGGTTTGGTTTGATTTAAATGTGGGGTTCTTAAACGTAAAAGTGCATTTGATTTGGAGTTACTACTAGCCAAATGAAGCTAGGAATCTATGGCCGGCTGGAAACCATATAATCGCTTAAAAGTCGAGCAATTGTAAGATTCCCTAACTCAAGTGACTCTCATGGTTGGCCTACAACTGTAGATTCTGAGTAAGGACCGTGGTTACGAAAAATGAAGGTATTATGAACACTTTTCCACTTGCATGATGTGTTGTCTTTACGAGATTTTACAGTTTTTTTTTAGGGTACTCAACAAAGTTTTATCTTTATTGTCTCTAGTTGTGCTTCATGGAATTTAAGACTTTGGGTCGGCAAGAAGAGAAGATAAACAGTATTTAGCCTTATTGCGCAAAGTCTAAGACCTTAGATAGACAAAATAAAGTAAAGAAGATAGACAAGAAGAAAGTATTGCATAATTAAATATGTAAGAGATTTAGAGTGTACTTTTGATGTGTCTAGGATGTGTGAATTAGAATGCAATTTTATTTGAGAAGTGACAAGGAAAATGAGAAATTTTATTACGCTACGAAATTTGGAATCTGAGCATGGTGACCCTGATCCAGAGTTTTGAGTGGAAATTAAGTTTCATATATTCATTCATCAAATTCTCAACTTGACATTCCAAATCATCATTCATCTAAACCAAACCATTATCTAATCATTTAAAGCAAGTAAAATTAACTTAAATCTTAAACTCAGCTTGATAAAATTCAAACTCCAAATCCAATATTGCTATTAGGTCTCTCACACAACTTTCTACTTTAATTTCATCACAAGCTTTCAAATAAAATATAAACTAAACAATAAATTATGTTATGGGTAAAAACGGACTGACCAATAAGATAAGGTCAGGTTGGACATCCATGTGTGCCATGAGGTTAGTCAACAACTGTTATGATAAAGAGCTTGGCCCCATCCCCAATCTGAGCAAGAAAGGAGCTCGACCTCGGTCCTTCAACGCTATCTCCAAAGGCAGATCGGTAAATCGGTAATCTACACGAAGCCGAGAGGAATTTGACAGCGAGAACCTAGGTCGGCTGAATCCCTCTTCGGAACGACTCTCCATCTCGGCCTCCCACCATGCACTTCTACTAGTTCCAACCTGGCTGCTAGTCCCGACCTAGCTTCAACCGACTTTATCCGAGAATCTAGCCTAAGATCTCGGGAAACCACTACAACACGGGTCTGTCCAAGATCTTCTGTAGATCTCGGAAGATCCTTGCGATACTCCTAAGATTCAAATCCCTCTATAATACATCCCTACTAAATAGGGAGACCACCACTTGCGCCACCACCTTCTCTCACCTATAAATAGGAGCATCCTAATGGTAAAAGGTACATACAATCCAACCCATAAATACCCCAAAACCTTACGTTCTACTAGACCTAACTTGCTTATTTGACTTTGGCATTGGAGGGTCCCCTGCAGCGACCAGGGTCTCCATTATTGTCTTCTCTTGCAGGTCTCAAATAGTCTATGAAGGACGTTCAGATTTCTACATCAACAGTTTGGCATCGTCTATGGGAACGACATCAAAAGTCGTTCTCATCACCTATATGAAGTTAACAATGGTGAAAGGGAGAAAGAAAGCCTAGACCACCACCGCTGTGCCCAGCCTTGCATCGCCAGAATAGTCTATGGATCACCGGGACTCATCTTCCCAACCTTAGGCTAATTCTATGCCCATAGACTTGGCGCAGTGATCCTGGAATCGGGGAGGTAGGTTTGTCTCTCTTGAGCATCAGGTTGAAGCCCTAACTAGCAACCATGATAAGATAAGGTGAATGCTAGAGTGAAAAATCCCTCCCTCGACCAGGGGCTGAGGAAGTCATTGCTCGAGCTACCACATAAAGTTTTATGCCATCTCGGGCAACCGCCAGCTCCCAGAGGAGTAGACAAGTCAGTGAAGCACCGAGGCGAACACTTTACCACACTTCGGGCACTGCCACGTTGGCCGCCTCCGACCTACGTCATGAGTTGGAGAAGAAGAGGCATGACAAAGCTCCCGAGGTCATGGCCAAAATAGTAGTCGAGAAGGAAGACCCCTGGGGGGCTGAACTCAACGAACTATAAGATCAGATCGGTGACATGCGTAAGCCTACAGCGTACACACCTCGACCTCAATAGAGGCTATGCTGAAGGAAACTGAGCTGTCGTTTACCACCAACATCATGCATGCTCAGCTCCCGCCTAGATTCTGGATGCTGCAGATCGCTCCTTATTTTGGGACCACAGACCCGGCCGAGCACTTAGAATCTTTTTGGGCATGGATGGAGCTTCATGGCACATCGACTGCATTTATGTGCCAAGCATTCTCCTTAACTCTAACAGGAGCATCTCGGAAGTGGTTTCAGCAATTGAAGCAACAGTCCATCATCTCGTTCACACAGCTCAACAAGGCCTTTATCACTAACTTCATCAGAGGAAAGGAAAGTCTCAAACCAATAACTCACCTCCTCACTGTCATCCAGAAAGAAGATGAGTTATTGAAGGATTACATCAAACACTCCAACCTGGAAGCGATGCAAGTGGAGGGCTACTCAGATTAGATCTCCCTGGCCTTTATTATGGCCGACCTGAGGGAGGAAAGATTTCTCTTCTGGCCTGGTAAGAACCCATCGATGACAATGGCCGATCTCCTCAACCGAGTTAAAAAATACTCCAACGTCAAGGAGCTTTTTAGCTCATGAAAAGCTACTCAAAACAGGGGAGGCTCGACCAAAGAGAAACGACCTAAAGAAGAACCTGCGTCGGCTCCTAGCAACAAGTGGAGGATAGATGACGATTTGAACAAAGGTCAGCAACTGAGCAGACGACTCGAGAGTAAATTTAGCTCTTACATTCCCCTCAACGCGTTGCCCGAGAAGGTTCTCATCGAAGTTCAAGACAAATGACTCCTTAAATTGCCAAGCAGGATGAAGTCCGACACCGACAAGCGAGACAAATGGAAGTACTGCCACTTCTACTGTGATAACGACCACTCCACCAGTGACTTCTTTGATCTTAGAGAAGAAATTGAAGCCCTCATTTCAAACAGTCATTTACGAGAGTATGTCAATAGGAGGCAAGAATGGTCAAATCGAAAGAACGAGTAGCCCATCAATAATAATGAGGCTATTGGAGAGATCCGCACCATCATCGGTGGACCTACTAGAGGAAGAGACTCGAACCGAGCACGCAAAGCCCATGCCTAAAGTATCAGCCACAGTAGCTTAGAACATCAGGTCCACCTCACCAACAGACCTCCAAAGGAACAGAAAGTGGCCTCCTGCGAGCTGACCTCCAAAGGAACAAAAAGTTGCCTCCTACGAACTGACCTTCACCAAAGAGGACGCCCGAGGTGTCCATCACCTCCATGATTAGAGGTGTACATGAGTCGAACCAAGTAGAGCTAGGCACGTCTCAACTCAGCTCGGCCACTTGCTGACCCCAGCTCAAACTGCTCGGCTCGGTCCTCGAGCCTGACTGGCCAGCTCGGCTTGGTTTTGTCACCAGCTCGGGCCAGTTTAAGCCAAGTTTGAGCCAAGATCGAGTCAAGTTTGCCTATGAAGCATTTTCACAAACACATGGACTGCACCTTTAAAATCTCACTCTATGTAAAACAATAGTAGTGGTTTTATAGGTATTTCATTAAACACCTTCTAAGAAACATAAAAATCAAGAAAAAAAGGGTATTTGTTTCATATACATACCTTTCTTGCCACCAACCACACTTTGTTGAGTCAGTTCATCAAACACTAGGTGAGCAACATTATTATCGGGCGTAGGAGAATGGATAGAAATCAAGGAGAGGAGAGTGGTACTGGTCACTAGTCGTCGTTTGGGCGGTGAAAAGAGTCGAGTTCGAGCCGGGGTTAGGGTTTTTAGGGTTGGACGAATGGCTGAGATAAGAGGGCGCTGGGGGGTTAGGTTTTTTTTTTTAAAAACCTATTTTGGGCGTCGGATTTTTGTATATATACTTACTAAAAAATCAATCTGAGACGAACCAAGTCTAATTCGAGCTTAATACTGAGTCGAGTCAAGTCGAGCTAGGTCTAGCTCGGACTCGACTCAAAAAGTTTCGACCTCAATAAAACTGGCTCAACTCGACTTGAACACAATTTCAATCTGAGTCGAGTCAAGCTTTTCTGAGTCAATTTAAGCGAGCTAATGAGCTAACTCGACTCATGTACACCCCTACCCATGATGATGCATCGGTGGTAGCCATGACTATACCCAACCACAAAATGTTTCGGATTTTAGTGGACATCGGTAGCTCTGCCGACATCCTCTTCATCGATGCCTTTGACAAAATGGGAGTTGGGAGATCCCGACTCTGACCTGTCAAAACTCCTTTGCTCGGGTTCACGGGGGACAGAGTCACCTCTAAGGGATCCATATAGCTTCTGGTTACGGCGGGAGATGGATAAAACCAGACGACTATGATCGACTTCCTTGTAGTCGATTGCCCTTCTGTTAATAATGTCATCTTTGGACGATCGTCCCTCAATGCTTTACGAGTAGTAGTATTGACTTATCACCTCGCAATGAAATTTTTGACCGAGCATAGAGTTGGGCAAGTTCGAGGAGATCAACAGGAAGCTCGACAGTGTTACTTTATGGCATTAAGAACACATTACCACCAATGGCCATCACCTCCCTCGATCCTCGAGAGGACTCAATCGGAAGAGGGTGTCCAATGGAGGACCTTTTAACCATCTTGCTCAATGAATCTGACTCGACCCGAACAGTACAGATCAGCTCATCAATGGCTCTAGCTCTGCAGGATGAGATCATTGATCTCCTTTAACGACATGTAAACGTATTCGCCTGATCTCATTGGGAAATGCCCAGCATCATTCTAAAAGGGATGGTTCACAAATTGAATGTCGACCCCGACCACCGACTAGTGAGGCAAAAATGATGGGTGTTCGGACCAGAACGATATGCCACCATTGGTGAAGAGGTCGGCAAGCTCCTCGAAGTAGGTTTTATTGAAGAAATCTACTACCCTGATTGGATTGCCAACGTGGTTTTGGTAAAAAGGTCCAATGGGAAGTAGCGATTGTGTTGATTACATTAACCTGAATAAAGCTTGCCCTAAGGACAGTTTTCTGTTAAGGGTCAAATATTGCATATTATCCCCCATTTATATTTTGATTTTATGAACATGATAATGCTTAATGTTCTATTTTACTCATGTTTGTGTTGCAATGTGAATTTAAGAGCTTGGATTGAAAATGATGCTAAAAGCATTGATTTGATGCTCAAAAATCATTAAGGCAAGGGATGGATCTTAGGAGACCAAGATTGAAGATTCACATACCAAAGATCCAAGAAAACTAAGTGAGGAATGAAGAGAGTCAAAGATTTAAAATGAAGAAAAGGAATCCTGAAATCGTCCTGAAAAAGCATATTCTGAAATTCTGGGTCATTTTGTGAAATTGAGCAGAGTAAAGTCTATTTTGAGAAACCGCACAGAGTGAAGTTTATTTTAGCAAATTGAGTAAATTTGACATAGTTTATAGAGTTTTCTAACTAGGTGTGAAAGTTGGAGTTCCATAACTATAAATAGGACTCCTTAAGATGTTCTTAGGTACCTTTTAGGGTTTAAGGAGTGGAGAAAAAGGGTGGAGAAGCCATCACCAAGAGTTTTTCTTTTTCTTCCTTAGTTGTTTTCATGTTTTTCTTAAGAGACTTTAGTCCAATCATGTCTATAGTTGGCTAAATCTCTTAGCTAGGGCTAAGAGGTGAAGCTTGTAACATGATGGGATGTTTTTATTACTTTGATTCATGTTTATGTTGAACTCTATGGATTCTAATTTGATATTTAAGGAATACTTTCTGTTTTTAATGATTTGTTGTGACTCAAATTACAGTGGATCTACAATAGCTTTGAGTATCTTCTTTTCCTGATTTGAGATTATGAAATTAGTAAGTCCTATTGTTCACTATCGTCCCTTGGGCATGGTAGGGTGATGGAATCTTTCCTAATCTTCATAATTTTCCTGCTTTGAGATTATGGGATTGGTAAATCCTGTTGTTTGCCATTGTCTCCTGGGCATGGTTTGGTGATGGAATCCCTGCCAATTATCATAGTTCTCTTCATTGAGAATTAGGTCAATGGAAGTTCAGATTTGGTTTTATTAATATATTATCCAATTGGATATGATAGGACTCTAACTTTAATTGTGCAAGGGGGCTCCCTGATCACTACAAGTGGATCCTTGGCACCCTAGTTCCCACCTTTAAATTCTTAGTTTTAATTGCTCTATTTACAATTACTTTCTCAAATACTTCAGAATTAGTTTCACATCTTCTTCGAGTTCTACTTCTAGTTAATTTCAGAAACGTGCAAGTTTCAGTCCCTATGGATTTGACCTCAGTCTTACCAAGATTACTACTACATCACGACCCTACACTTCGGATTGTGAACATTTTCCCTTTCTACGGATTGACTAGCTGGTCGACAACACAACCAGACATGAGCTCCTAAGCATCATGGATGCTTATTCGAGATATAATTAGATCACCATGCATCCCCACGACAAGCAGAAGACAACCTCTATCACAGATAAAGGACTCTACCGTTACAAGGTCATGCCCTTCTGGTTAAAGAATGCTGGGGCCACAGACCAGCGACTTGTCAACAGGATGTTCGCTCAACAGATTAGCCGATCCATGGAGGTCTATATCGACGACATGCTCGTCAAGAGCATCAAAGCTACAAGCCACATCACCAACCTCAAGGAGATGTTCACAAATTTATGAAAATATCAGATGAAGTTGAATCCAAGCAAAGGTGCCTTCGACGTCAGCTTAGGAAAGTTCCTTGCCTTTCTAGTCAGCCAAAGGGGGATTAAGGCGAACCCCAACAAAATTCGAGCTCTATTAGACATGAGCTTGCCCATGATGATGAAAGAAATTCAATGCCACACAGGGAGAGTAGCCGCCCTCAACTGTTTCGTCTCCCGAGCCATTGATAAATTTCTCCCATTCTTCAAGCAGTTAAAAGGAAAATAGAAGATAGAGTGGACCGAGGATTGCAAGGTCACCTTCCAACAGCTTGAATAGTACTTAGGTTCACCCTCGCTACTTTCGAAGCCCGAGCAAGGAGAGCTGCGACTATTATACTTAGCAGTCTTAACAGCAGTGGTCAGCTTAGCCCATATTCGGGAGTAAGAAAGAAAATAACTACCAGTGTACTACGTCAGCAAAGCCTTGGTCCTAGTCGAGACTAAGTATCCAGACATTGAGAAGCTCGCATTGGCGTTGGTCTTGTCACCCGTCACCTTCAACCCTACTTCCAAGCCCATATGATTGTAGTCCCGACCAACCAGCCTCTCCACCAGGTGCTCCAGAAGCTTGAGCTGTCAAGGAGACTTACAAAATGGGCAAT
This sequence comes from Magnolia sinica, assembly GCF_029962835.1. Taxonomy (NCBI): domain Eukaryota; kingdom Viridiplantae; phylum Streptophyta; class Magnoliopsida; order Magnoliales; family Magnoliaceae; genus Magnolia; species Magnolia sinica. Next base: position 47,826,884 of record NC_080573.1, on the reverse strand, counting down.
CGAGCTCAGCGAGTTCGACATCAAATATCAGCCTCAGACCGCCATCGAGGGCCAAGCAGTGGATGATTTTATTATCAAGCTTAAGTGCTGGCATAACCTAGAAGCCAGTCCGAGCAGTGAAACCAATCAACCCGCAGACCAGGAGGTCGAGCCAAACCTATGGACCTGGACATTGTACGTTGATAGCTCATCCAATTCTAAAGGCAGCGGAGCCAGTAGTCCTTGAGGCTCCTGACTAAACCCGCACATAATAAGCCTTAAGATTTGGATTTCAAACATTAAACAACGTAGTAGAATATGAAGCATTGCTCGTTAGACTTAGGCTGGCAGCAGCAATAGGAGCTCAAAACTTGAAAGTCCACAGTGATTCACAGCTCGTCGTCAAACAGATAGTCATAAAGTTCCAATCTAAGGGAGAAAAAATGATTGCCTATCTGCAAAGGGCTCGGGTACTTATTAACAAATTCCCCAAGTGTGACATCAGCTTGATCCCCAGGTCGGAAAACTCTAAAGCAGATACACTGGAAAAGTTTGCCACAACGGCCGAACATGACATCCCAAGATCAGTCCCGATCGAATTTCTGGCCGAGCCAAGCATTAACAACTCCAATTCAGATGTAGTTCTTCCAATAAATTCGATGTCGAGCTGGATGGACACAATAGTCGACTACCTTCAGGAAGTGAAACTACCCGTAGTTTGACTCAAAGCATGCAGACTCCGATCCAAGTTGACCCGGTATACTATGGTCAAGGATACTTTATATAAAAAGGGATTCTCTCTACCTTATCTTAGATGTCTCTGACCCGAGGAGGCCAATTACGTTCTGAGAGAGATATACAAAGGGATTTGCAACAACTATTTTGGTAGTCGTGCCCCTGCCCACAAGGTCATCCGACAAGGGTACTTCTAACCGACCATCTATAAGGATACCAATCAGTACATCCAGAGGTTCTACAAATGTCAAAGATTCACAATGATACCTCATCAGCCACCCAAGCAGTTGACCCCCATGACCGGGCCGTGGCCATTTGCTCAATGGAGGATAGACATTGAAAAGGAGAGCTAGAGATGTCTTAGAGGGAGGGTGAATAAGATAATGCCAAATAATTGAAATAAATGTAGAATATATAAAGAATACAAAAATCTCAATCACCTGAGTATTGAAATTTTGATTTCAAATAATTCATAAGACAACTTTCACCTAAAATATTAGGCAGGACAACCTTATTTCACGAATGTCTTTAAAATAAATCTTTCAAACTAGTAAGAGAAAATAAAAGAATTACAACATTTGCTACAAGAATGAAAATAAATAGCATCCACCACCAAAAGATTAAAGCATTCACCACAAGGCACAATGAGTTATAGTGGTTTGGAACTTAAAACAACCAAGCCTACTATACTCCCAAAATAACTACCCTTGTAATTTTGGCTTTCACTATAACAAGGTTTTCAAAGGTTCACCTTAACAACCTAAATACAGTTCCTTGTGATTTTTATGAGCTATCACAATAAAAATCCTTATTGTGATTTTGACGGGCTATCACAAATAAAAACCTCTTTTGTGATTTTAACGTGCTATCACAAATAAAAACCTTTTTTGTGATTTTAACGGCCTATCACAAATGAACCCACTGAGATTTTTACCGGCTATCTCAGAAAAACCTAAATGAAATAAAGTAGTAAAATATTTATCTTCAAGTGTATATTCAAAGACGTAGTAGAAGCTTGTAACAGATGAACTTCTTTCTTGTATGTAGATGACGCAATGTTCGATCAAATAAAAAGAGTATAGGGGTCTATAGATTTCAGAAATGAAAAATCTCAAATGCTACTTGATTCAATTCTCTTTAGATCTTAATGAGAATATAGAATACCCTTTAAAATAATATTGAAATGATCTTGAGAAAATGGAATTGAATAAGTTATAAATTAAATTATAAATACCACACAGATAGCTTGCCGATTACTTGAGCTTCTCTCTCTCTCTTACAGAAGGTTTAGAATGATTTTCATTGTACTTTAGAATAAGAGAATGCCTCTATTTATAGTCAAAGAGATTGAAAATTCAGCTAGCCTAAGACTGGCTTCGGCTGGCTGTATTCCACCGGATTCGTTCTAACGGCTATTAAATTGCGCGGGGTAAGATCTATTCAAAATTCGATTGGCTCGAGGTCAAATTCGGGTAGACGAATCCAATAAAAATTAAAAGTTTGCATTGCTAGAATTTAACCTGAACTCACTCAGGCTAGCCGAACCAAAACTTATGCTGGCTGAATTTTCAACAGAATTTGTTATTTTGCTCGGGCTTAAAGTTAGGTTATCCGAGAAAGTTAGGCTGGCCAAATTTCAAACTAAAAATACAATTAAAACCCATGTTTAATAACTTTTTGAAAGTACCTAAACCTAAGGTCTTTCCAAGGTTATACCACCTATGTTTTAGCAAATATATGTGACAACTTGTCTTGAACTTTGACTTAATCTTGTCTTGAATTCGGGCGTCGACTTCTTGAGAAGATTTGCCCATCTTGAGATGATCATAAGCTGATTTTAAGCTGATCTTCAGGCATGTAGAGTAGTTGTGATCTAACCTTGAAGCACTTTTATCTTACAAAATTTGACAATCCATGTGTGTTAAACATAAAAGCACTTACAAATATCATCGGTCCGCTACCAACTGACAAAGGGCAGACCAAGTTTGTAGTCGTCGCGGTTCACCAAGTGGGTTGAGGCTAAGTTGCTAGCCAAAATTACTGAACAAAAAATCACCGAATTTGTCTAGAAAAACATCATATGCCGGTATGGTATCCCGCATACGATTGTCTTGGACAATGGGAAGTAGTTCGACAATGATTGATTCCAAGGCATGTGTGAAAACCTCTAAATTCGAAATGCCTACTCATCACCTCGGCACCCTCATGCCAACGATTAGGTCGAAGCAATCAACAAGATCATCAAGAACCACCTCCTAACCAAGCTTGAGAAAGCTAAAGGGGCCTGGGTTGAGGAGCTCCCCCATGTCCTCTGGGCGTATCGAACCACTACCCGAATGGCCATAAGAGAAACTCCTTTCTCCTTGGCCTTCGGAGCTGAGGCTGCTTTTCCGGTCGAGATTGGGCTCCCTACTGCTCGGATCCATTTTTACGACGAGAATCAAAATGCCGAGCAGATGGCATTGGACCTCAATATGCTCAAAGGAAAAAGAGAGCAGGCCCAACTCAAGGTTGTAACTCGACAATAGCAAGTCGCCTGATTCTATAATTCTAGAGTAAGGATGAGAAGGTTCCGAGTTGGAGATTTGGTCCTCCGCCGAACCTTCCAAAACACTAAGGAGCTCGGCTTAGAAACCCTAGGGCCAAACTGTGAAGGACCTTACAAAGTGATGGGCATAACCTGACCTGGGACCTATCGGCTTGAAGATATGGAAGGATGACCTCTACCGCACCCGTGAAACGCTGAACACCTGAAGATCTACTACCCATGAAGGCCGACCAGGTTTAAAGTCGGAATCTACACATCTGCTGCCCGAAATTTACAATGATCAACCTACTAGGTCGGAATCTACATGTTTTATTTAAAATCTGTGAATAAAATCCCAAAGCCGAGAAATTTTAAATTCTACTCGTTGTCTACAAATATCCAATCTACATAGTTTACTGAGGATTTCTTTTAATAAAAGAAAAAACCATCCTTTAACCAATCGTCCAATCCTTAGAGAAGAGGTCAGACCATTAATCGATCCTACTACATGGCCTATCGAGGACTTCCCTCAATGTAAGGGAAAAATAGTCCCCACCAGTCGTTTGGCCCTTAAAGAAGAGGTTGCACCACTAATTAATAATGCTACTCGGGCTGCGAAAACTACAATGAAGATCCCTCGATACAAGAGAAAATAATTCTCCTAAGCAAACTGATGAACCCTCTATGAAGGGATCACCGCAGTTCAACCATCTACACTACAAAGGAAAAATGCCCTCGGTATAGGGAAGAGCTAAAAAGCCCGCCTGCGATCCTACTTGACTAAAAGGGTCGGCCTAGCATAATGGCCAACAAACGACAAACCTATCCAATAAGTTTTCTTAGAATTTTGCACGCAACAATCACCACAAAAAGTTTCTCTTTTTTCATGGATATGAAAAAGGGGTGTACATGTGGAAGCATACAAAATATACCAAAAATAAATTTAAAAATAAAAATAAAAAAATACAGGAGCCTCGAACGTTATACCAGTCTTGGCCAAAACAGAGGTCTTGACCAATTCAATGGTCTTAGCCATTGGTGTTGTCTTGGTAGGAGGTCGCACCATTGGCGCAACACTAACCTTAAAAGTAGCCTTCGTAGTTTAGTAGGCCCTAGCTAAATGTGAGACCTTGGCCATTGTGGGGGCCTTGGCCTGAGATGTGATGGTAACGGATAGCGTGAGTAGAGTGTGCGATACAACCACCGCGGATCCTCCATTGGGGCGGAAGAAGAGGAAAGCCTCCTGAGTCGAAGTAAAAGCCATCTTCTTGTTGTTGTTGATTAAGATGGTTGGTAATTCCTACAAGCCACAATGGTAACAACAAGACCGTTCTTGAAGGAATAAAATGCAAGTGTCAAAAGGGGCTATTTGCTGATGCACATAAGATATTTTTATTAGGTTTTGTCCTTAGAGATGAAGGAAAAATATTATTGTTAAGAGTCGGTCGTTTTTTGCACCAGTTGTGGTGCCAAAATGCCACTCAACAATCGATATTTCACATGTATAAAATGCATTCAGTGCACACTTTTATGAATTGGAATGGGAGAATCAACCAATATCCTCAATGTTTTGAACATCAAACACCCCTTTGTTGTTCTAAAAAAGTCAAAAGGGAAGATCAATGTTCAAGTCTTTAGTGGAGTCATCATTTTTCAATAAAATTTCTTCTGCTGACTGGGAAATTATAATGAGGACATCTTGGCATTTTCGTTAGTCGTTGGCCGTTGGTTGTCCGGCGTCTCATATAGGCGAGGTTGGCATCATGGGATTCCCCACGAGAGGTGATGGCGTCAGATAACCTTATGCTAGCAAGGAGTTTGATAACCTTTTAGCCTATGAGGCGTAAGATAGTTAATGTACAGTGGAAAGCAGCTCATGAGCTGTTGACTCCATGTGAATGTTTAGATATTCAAAATGACTGAGGACATTGGATAATCCTTTCTTTCAATTTATAAAGAGTATGCATTATGCATGATATGCATACCAAATATTTCATATTGAGCGGCTTTCATAAATATCTCGGAGGTAAAATTACGTTACAGGTTATATAGTCTAGGACTGACCTTTAATTATATCTTTTGAAAAAAAAAACCCCTTGGTTAAAAGATAAAACCCAATCAGAAAATCTTGATGTGTGGCTTAGGGTAGCATTAGCCCTAATCCATGATCATTTATCTTCAAAGTTGTTGAATCGTTGATTGGCTTGAGGAACCTTGTAAAGGCCTTAGTGTATGCAATCTCTGATCAATCCAGCATTGTCATGCGATCTCACACGATAGGGATGAGACGAGATTAGGCCTTAGTGGGCCATTATGTTGTAATAGGACCCTCAACACTAGGCACCAATGATGCAATAAGTTAGTGCCAGGCGCTAGGGATCTTGCCGGGAGTGAGATTGAAATCTCGTGTGGGTCGTGCCCTTGTCATTAGATGAGTCGAAGGAAAACTATGTGCCTTAACGTGGATGCTTCGATAGGTTTATATCATAGCGCAAAGCTAAATCCTTGAAATCTTGCAAGGTGAATCTGCACCTTAACATAGGGCTTCTATATAAGGCCTGGAGCATGGCACCACGGTTTCCCTTAAAGTATGGAGCAGGGGGCTTCTCAATGGGGCAGAATGATCAAGCCAATAAGGACCACCTATGCTGTGCAAGTGCCTTGATTGAAATATTGCTAGCAAAATGGCAATAGAAAAAAAAAAAAGAAAAAAAGGTTACATTTCCCTGTTCAATTCAATCTTGGTCCTTAAAAGTAAGGTAAAAATATTCATTTAAGAAATGGAAGCACCAAAAATTTTAGAGAATGAAAAGTTCGGGTTTTAATACAGTTTTCTTCTTTTCTTTTACTCTCTTTATTATATATATATATATATATGGAAAATATTTCGACCAATGATGAAAGGTCAGGTCGGAACCTTGCACACTTCCCCATGTCGGACACGACAGTGGGTTCGATCCCACGTTCAGAACCCATGCAAGAAGTAAGATCGAGCTTGGCATCTCATCACCAGATCGGAACACCTACTGACTTGCCCAGACACCAGAAAGAGCACTACCTCCGTCAACTCTGAGATCCTTAGAGTTCATTAGGAACATCCCGTTCCGCTGCTCAACTAAAGAGACAGGTCGGCTTAGCCCAGATCGGTATGACTTAGGTCGGCGTGATCCAGGTCAGCACAGCCCAAGTCGGTATGGCTCGGGTCAACATAGCTCAAAGCAGCACGCCACTCCCAGGTCAGGTCAACTAAGACCACCTCAGCCTCCCATTGCACATTTCTGTTGGTCTAAGATAATTAGATCTCACCTAAGAGAGATCCGTCCAAGGTCTTCTCCAACGATCTCGGAGGATATCCGCAACACGCTCGGACTCCCGAGATCTTCGTCAAGGATCTTGGAAGATCCTCCTACTAATTTGGGATCTGAATCTACCTCCAATATGCACTTACTAAATAGGGAGACTCCCTCTACGCCACCGCCTCTCTGAAAGCTATAAATAAGATACCTCTAATGATGAAAGGTACGCACTAGCTTTAGCCCTAAACCCTCAATATTCGCCTAGACCCAGATCCCTTTACTGACTTAGGCATCGGAGGGTCCCCTACTCAAGCCAGGGTCTTTCTTGTCTGTTCCTGGTGTAGGTACGTGGGTCCAAGGAGGGCTAACCAGATTTCTTCATCAACAGTTTGATGCCATCTGTGGGAACGACATTGAAAGCCGTTCTCATCCCATCATATCTCGATGATGGTTAAGGGGAAGAAGAAGGCTCCCACCTCCTCTGCTGCGTCCATCCTCGCACCGCCGAACCTGTCTGTCAGGCACCGGGATTCCTCTTCCCAACTACAGGTTGATTCCACTCTTGCGGGGTCGGTGCAAAGTTTCTGGAGTCGAGGAGAGCAACTTATTTCCCTCGAGCAACAAGTCGAGATGATTAACAACAATATGAATTTCATGAAACAGTTGTTGGAACAGCTACAACCATGCCTCACAAAAAAAGGATGGGCCACTGATAGGGCCGATAATTCTAGAGCTCCTCGAGCCATCTGACGTGCCCACTGTCTCTCGTAGGAGTCGGCAACTCAGTATATCAAGGCCAGTACCCTCCCATGTTTTTGGAACCGCAGCATTGGCCGCTTCCGACTTACATCACGAATTTGATAGGAAAAAGAGTGATAAGGCACCCGAAGGTGTGGCTGAAGTCATAGCAGAAAGCGGTGACCCCTGGGAAGTCGAACTTAAATGACTTGTGAGGTCAGATCGAAGACATCCGGTAGGCCTACCGCTCAAATGTCCCAACCTCAGTGGAAGCAATATTAGAGGAAACCGAGACTCTGTTCACCACTGACATCATGTACAAGCTGCTCCCTCCAAGGTTTCGTATGCCTCAGATCGCCTTATACTCCGGAACCTCCAACTCGGCCAAGTATTAGAATCCTCCAAGGCTTGGATGGAATTGAACAGCGCATCAACCATTGTCATGTGTCATGCATTTTCACTGACCTTGGCTAGAGCAATTCAGAAATGGTTCTAGCAATTGAAGCCATAATCAATCAGCTTCTTTACACAACTCAACAAAGCCTTCATTATCAACTTTATTGGGGGGAAAGAAAGCCTTACGCTCACTTCCCACCTCCTCAATATAGTTCAGAAAGAAGGTGAACTACTGAAGGATTGCATCAAGCATTTTAACCTGGAAATCATGCAGGTATACACGAATTCAGAAGAAATTGCTCTAATTGCCATGATGGGAGGCCTCAAGGAAGGAAGATTCCTCTTTTTGCTCGACAAAAATTCTCCCTTGACTATGGCCGACCTCCTCAATAGAGCCCAAAAATACTCTAACGCCAAGGAAATCACCACTCTATAAAAAGTTGTTCGGAACAAAGGAAGCTCAGCTAGAGAAAGACGACCTAAAGTAGAACCCACCTCGGCCAACAACAACAAAAGGAGGAAAGACAATGAGCCTCCTAGGAACCATCGCCTGAGTAGACAACTTGACTATAAGTTCAGTTCATACACCACTCTTAACGTGACGGCCGAGCGGGTTTTTACAAAAGTCAGAGACAAATGTGTCCTCAAATAGCCGAATAAGATAAAATCCGATGCAGATAGGCAAGACCAGCGAAAATACTGTCACTTTCACTGAGACCACGACCACTCAACAAGTGACTGTTTTGATCTAAAAGAGAAAATTGAAGCTCTCATCTATAACAGACACCTACGTGAATATGTCAACACAAAAGAAGAATGAGCTGACCCGAAGAACGAGCATCCGATCAACAACGAACCAACCGGGGAAATTTACACAATCTTCGACAGACCTACGGGAGGAGGTGACTCAAACCAAGCTTAGAGAGCCCACACTAGAAGCATCAGCTGCTCCAGCTCGCAGCACCAGATCCTCGTCACCAGCAGACCCCTGAAAGAGCAAAAGATAACGCCTTGTGATCTGACCTTCACCAAAGAGGACGCCCAAGGTGTTCACCACCCCCATGATGATGCACTCGTGCTAACTATGAATATAGCCAACCGCAGAGTGTTTTGTATCCTAGTGGACACCGGTAGCTCGACAGACATCCTCTTTACTGAAGCATTCGACAAAATGAGAGTTGGGCGACCTTACCTCTGAGCTATCAAAACTCCCCTGTTCGGAATCGCAGGGGACAAGGTCACATCAGAAAGATCGATTCAACTTCCAATCACGGTTGGAGAAGGGCAGAACTGGATGACGACTATGATTGACTTCTTAGTGGTAGATTGCCCCTCTGTCTACAACGTCATTCTCGAACAACCTTTACTTAATGCTCTTCGGGTCATCATGTCAACGTTTCATCTTGTGATGAAATTCCCTACAGAACATGGTACTGAACTGGTCAGAGGAGACCAATAAAAAGCTCGGCAGAGCTATTCGATGGCACTGAGGACTATTAAGTGTGAAATATTCCATATCTTCCCCTATTTATACCTTGGTTTTATAAACATGATAGTGCTTAATCGATCTAATTATGCATGTTTTCATGTGCAAGGTGATTTCAAGAGCTTATGGTAAAATTGATGCCAAAAGGAAGATTTATGCTCAAAATATTACTAAATGAAAATTTAGAGATTTGGAAGTCATTAATGAAAAATTCACATACAAAAGATCCAGGGAAACAAAGTGAGGAATGAAGAGAATTGAAGATTTAAAGTGAAGAAAAAGAAAAGGAATCATGAAAATTGTCCTAAAAAAATATATTCTTAAAATTTTTCCTAAAAAAAATATATTCTGAAACTCCGAATCTAAAATAGAAAAGTTTTTGAAGTCTATTTTAGGAAACTGCGCAAAGTGCGTAAATTTGAGGTGATTTCTTCGGTGCAAAAGTTGGAGTTCCACAACAATAAATAGGACTCCCTAAGATGCTCCAAAGCATCTTCTAGGGTTTCGAAAAGTCTCAAGGAGCATAGCACAAGGGTGGAGCATCCATCAAAGAGTTTTTCTTCTTCCCTAGTTCATTTTCATGCTTTGTTTAAGAGATTTGGTTTCAATCACGTCTATGGTTGGTTAAACCTCTTAGCTTGGGCTAAGAGGTGAAGCTTGTAACATGTTTGGGATGTTTATTTTGTTTTGATTCTTGTTCTTATTGAACATCATTGATTTCTAGTTTGATATTAAGGGAATATTTTCAGTTTTCTATGATTTATTGTGACTCAAATTACAATAGATGTTGTGATAGCTTTGGATATCTTCTTTTTCTGTTTCGAGATTGTCAAATTGGTAAATCCCGTTGTTCACCATCGTCTCCTGGGTATGGTAAGGTGATGAAATCCCTTCCAATCTTCACATTTCTCCTCGATTGAGAATTGGGTCAATGAAAAGTTCAAACTTGATTTAAATTGCTTTATCCTCTAATTGGATAGGATATGACACCAATTCCAATTATGTTCCTTGAATCAAATAAGCTAGCATCTTGATAGTTACAAGTGGATCCTTGGCACCCTAGTTCCCACTTTTAAATTCATAAGTTTTAATCAACATTATTCACCATTACTCTCAATTATTCAGATTTCAATTTAGATCTTTTTCTAGTTCTAGTTTTAGTTCTAGTTGTTTTCAAAATATGTACAAGTTTAGTCCCTATGGATTCGACCTCGCTCTTATTGAGCTATTACTACATCGCGACCCTTCACTTAGGGTTGTGAAAAAGGATCCAGCATCAGGCAATGGCCATCACATCTCTCGATCCTCAAGAAGACTCCATTGAAAGAGGGAGTCTCATGGAAGATCTCATACTCGTCCCACTCGACAACTTCGATCCGACCCGAACAGTGTAGATCGGCTCATCCCTGACACCGCTGTTACGAGATGAAGTTATGAGCCTCCTTCGATGATATGCCGATGTATTCGCATGGTCTCATCAGGACATGCCTGCATCAACCTAAAAGTTATGGTCCATAGGTTGAATGTTGATCCCGACCATCAACCAATCCTACAAAAGTGAAGAGCATACGATATGTTGTAATCAGAGAAGAAGTAGAAAAACTCCTCAAGGCTAACTTCATCGAGGAAATCTACTATCCAAACTGGATAGCTAATGTTGTCTTGGTTAAAAAGTCCAATGGGAAGTGGCGGGTTTGTGTTGATTACACCGACCTGAACAAAGCTTGCCCTAAGGACAACTTCCCTCTCCCTAGAATTTACTAGCTCGCAGACAACATGGCCAGACATGTCTCTTGAGCTTCATGGACGCCTACTCAGGCTACAACCAGATCGCTATGCATCCATATGATAAGCAGGAGATGACTTTCATCACGGACAATGGATTCTAGTGTTACAAGGTCATGCCATTTGGATTGAAGAATGCCAGGGCTACATATCAAAGGCTCATCAACAAAATGTTTACCTGCCAGATTCGACAGTCCATGGAGGTTTATGTCAATGACATGCTTGTCAAAAGCATTAAAGCTGCAAACCATATTTTCGACCTTAAAGAACGTCCATAATCCTACGAGAATATCAGATGAGGCTGAACACGAGCAAGTGCACCTTCAGCATCAGCTTGGGGAAATTCCTGGGATTCTTGGTCAGCCAGAGAGGGATCGAGGCCAACCCTAAGAAAAATCCAAGCTCTACTCGCCATGAGCTCACCCAGGATGATAAAAGAGATCCAATGTCTTACGGGAAGAATAGCCACCTTGAACCACTTTGTATCTCGAGCAATCGACACATGCCTTCCTTTTTTCAAGCAATTGAAAGGAAAGCAAAAAAAAAAGTGAAAGAAAAAGTACAAGCTCACCTTTCAGCAACTCGATTAGTATCTGGGATCACCACCATTATACTCTAAACCCGAGCAAGGAGAACCATTACTGCTATATCTAGCGATTTCAACAGCATAGTTAGCTCGACCCTCATCAGAGAACAAGAAGGGAGACAGCTTCCAGTGTACTACGTCAACAAGTCCCTTGTTCCCACCGAAACTAGGTATCCAAACATAGAAAAGATGGCCCTAGCCCTTATCATCTCATCGCGTTGCTTACGATTGTATATCCAAGCCCACACCATTGTCATCCCGACTAACCAACCTCTCTACCAGGTGCCCCAAAAGCCTGAGGTATCTAGGAGACTCACAAAATGGTCAATGGAACTAAGTGAGTTCGAGATTAAGTATCAGCATCGGATAACAATCAAAGGCCAAGCAGTGGCCAACTTCATCTTCATGCTCATACCCGAGAACAACCTAGGTCCTGCTGAGCTGATTCATGCCAAGTTGGGACCCTGTCCTATCACCAACCCGGGTTATGTCGACCTAGGTCATGCCGAGATGGAATCTGGTCCAAACATTCAGTTTGAACCAACTGAACACTAGACGGCCGACCTAGATCAGCCAACATGGAGGTTGTATGTTGATGGTTCATCCAATTTTAAAGGCAGTGGGACCGGGATAGTTCTAGAGGCTCCTGACCAGACATTCATACAATATGCCTTGAGATTTGGATTTCAAGCATCAAACCATGCAGTAGAATATGAGGCATTGTTGGTCAGGCTCAAGTTGGCAGCAGCCATGAGAGTTCAACATTTGGAGATTTGCAGCGACTCACAGCTCGTCGTCAACTAGATAGCTAGCGAATACCAAGAAAAAAAAGAATGAATGAAAGCCTATCTGGAGAGAGCCCGAGAGCTTATTGGCAAATTCCCCAAGTGCAACATCAGCCTAATCCCCAGGGCAGAGAACACTAAATTGAACATGTTGGCAAAATTAGCATCGGCAGCTAAGAATGACATCTTGAAACCGATCCTGATTGAGTTTTTAACCGAACTGAGCATCTGCGAACCTAACCTAGGCGCGGTTCTCTCAATAGACTCGGGGCAGACCTAGATGGACCCGATAATTGATTACCTCAGAGAGGGAAAGATGCCCGAAAGTTGTTCAGAGGCGTACAGGCTTCGAGTAAGAGTGGCCCGCTATACCATGATCGGAGATACTCTATACAAAAAAGGATTCTCGCTCCCATATCTCAGATGCCTCCGATCTGACAAAGCAAAATATATCCTAAAAGAAGTCCATCAAGGTATTTACGGTAACTACTCTAGCGGGCGAGCCTTCGCCCATAAGGTCATCTGTAAGTGTCAAGCACACTCTTGTTTGTCAAATTTCGATGAGACAAGACAACTTATAAGATGAAAAGTTCACCTTCAAGTGAATCTTCAAATGAATCTTTAAGTGAATCATGAAGTTAAAAAGTGCAAGCTTAAGTATAAGTCATGAAGTTGGAAAGTTCAAGCTGAAAATGAGTTCAAGTTTTACTCTTTTAGTAGAAGATCAAGCTCCACTACACTTCAAGTAGAAGATCAAGTATGTTTTATTAAATAATTAAGAAGAAGATTCAAGCTTTACATTTCAATGTCCAGTCTTGTCAGGTATAATAGACCCTAGAAAGACCTTAGACTTAAGTGCTTTCAAAAGATAAAGTTATATGAATTTTTATACTTTCGTTAGGCTTAAGTTCGACTAGTCTAGGCCTTGGTTCGACTAGTCTAAGTTGTAGCTCGACCAGTCTAAGATAATCTTTGACTAATCCAAGTTTGAAATCTTAAAACGGATATTTCTGGTGGTTTCTTGACCAGTCGAGCAGACTGCTCGACCAGTCGAAAAGGGACCTTCGAACAGTTGAGGGTTACTCGACTCAAAGTCCAACAACTATTTTTTAGCACCCTTGACTAGTCGAAACCCATGCTCGATCAGTTGAGCAAGGCCTTTGATCAATCGAAAACAGTTTTATCCGATTGCGCCAAAAATTTGAAATTTTGTTAGATCTTACACGAGTCGAAGGAGACCTTAGACGAGTCGAAGCAACAACATTTCAGCCTATAAATAAAGGCCTTTCCTCATTCCGAAATTATTTATTCAAGCTAAGAAAAGCCTTCACCGAGAGAGAGAGAGAGAGAGAGAGAGAGAGAGAGAGAGAGAAGTCCCCAATATCTTCAAGCTATTGTATGGTATTTTAATATTTTGTTTATATAGCTTTTTTATTTTAATTCATTGATCTTTTTTCATTAATCTTATTTTTTAAAGAGAGTAATCACTCTTCTTTTGAGATATGAGGAATTCAAACAAGTAGGCTTTGGTTTGAACTAATTTAAAATCAATCTAGAACATAGAACCCTTGTTTGTGTTACTGGACATTGAACATTCTACTTCAAGCGAAATGGTTCTACAGGCTACGTCAAGAATGTCTTCAAAGAGAAGATAAGTATGATTCTATTTCTTTATATTTTGGTTTCTTTGAGATATCCAAAAAATCTCATGTATTGGTTTTAACTGAAATAGCCAGAAAATCTCAGTGTCGGGTTTTTGTTTGTGATACCCCTTCTAAAATCACAACTATATAGGTTTTAAGGTGAACCTATGAAAACCTTGTTTTTAGTGAACGCCAATATCACTGGGTTGTGATTATTGGGAGTGGAGTAGGTATGGTTATTTGAGAACAGTTGATGTACACACCGAACCACTATAACTCCTGGTGTTGTGGTGAATGTTTAATTTTTGTATCTGTGGTGAATGGTTTTAACTTTATTTATTTTTATTGGTGAATGGTTGTAATAGATAGGTTTATTATCTCTTTCTTACTTTGAAGTCTTGATCCTTATAAATGTTCGTAAAATTAGGTTGTCCTACTTCAAACTTTATTTTTAGTGTAAGGTTGTGCTACGAACTAAGTTTGAATCAATTTTTCAATACAAGCGCTATTGAGATTTGTGATTTATTCTGATTTATTTATTATTTCAGTACTTTAAGTTTTTATTTGGCATAGTCCTATTCACCCTCCCTCTAGGATTGTTAAGCTCAGCTATTTCAAGTGGTATCAGAGCTAAAGTTGCTCATATTTTTAGATTAAGCTCCTTGAGTTTAAAGATTTAGAGCTTTCATTATGTGAAATTTTGATAGCTTGTCTATTACCAGTCCACCACCCTTTGATGGCTCTAACTATGCATACTAGAAAACCAGAATGAGGATTTTTCTAAAATCCTTAGATGAAAGCGTGTAGGAAGCCACTATAACCAAATGGAAACCACCTATGTTTGAAGTTCTAAGCAATGATGGAACTAAGTCCATGAAAGAAACTCTATTCTATTTATGGACTACACCTCAGAAAAATGAAAGTAGTGCAAATGCTAAGGCCTTAAATGCCATTACTTGTGCTCTATCACCTGATGAATTTAAAAGAATCATTTCATGTGATACAGCTAAACAAGCCTGTGATATTCTTGAAATAACACATGAAGGTACTACTATAGTCAAGAAATCTAAAGTTTAAATCCTCACTATAAAATTTAAGGAAATTCGTATGGAAGAAAATAAAACCTTCATGGACTTCTATACAAAATTAAATGATATAGTAAATTCCATGCGGGGTCTAAGAGATGGAATTCCAGAAAGCAAGGTCTGTGCTAAAATACTGCGATCTCTTCCTGAGAGGTTTAATTCCAAAGTAACTGTCATTTAGGAACTAAGAGACACTGATTTAATGAAGGTTGAGGAGTTAGTTGATTCTCTCCAAACATATGAGTTAAATTTTAAAGCTCCTAAAGGTAAGTCCATTGCTCTTAAATCATTTAAATCTGTTTCAAAAGATAACTGTGTTAATTCTAATATTGAAGATACAGAAGATGATATGACTTTACTTGCTAAGAAATTTTACATAATTTTAAAAAACAAGAAAAGATCAGATTTTTAAAAACCATCTGACAAAAGAAAAGAAAAATCTAAACCCTGAAAATCTGTAAAAGACAGTCAATGTTTCAATTACCATGAATACGGGCATTTGACAAATAAATGTCCTAAAAGGGATAGATCAAAAAGAAAGGGCATGATAGCTACTTGGGATGAATCATCCGACTCTGAAAGTTCTTTTGAGTCAGATGAATCAGAACCAGAAAATTCAAATGAAGTAAAAGCCCTGATGACTATATCCAGAGTCACCTCCTCAGATAGCTGTAACTTACATGATTATGATAATCTTAGGAGTGACCCTGAAAATGAGAATGAAGACGATCTTCAAGACGCTTACAATGCCTTATAAAGGAAAATTTGCAAAATTGCTGTCAAATTGAAAATTCAAAAGGAAAAATATCTTAAATTAAAAGTAGAACTTGAAAACAATATTTTGAAAAAATCTCATCTTTTTATTGTTTTAAAAAAACAAAACTTGATTTAAATTTCAAAACATCAGAGTTAGAAAAACCCAGAATTGAAAATGGGAATCTAAAACTCGAAGTTTCTTATCTTTTGAGTTCTAAGGATACTTGGAGATATGCTCATGGAGACCCTAAGCTGGAAAAACTACTAACCGCATCCAAAATATATGGTGATAAATCGGGTCTGGGCTATATCAAAGATAGATCACTGAAAAATAAAAATGCATCTCCTATATTTTTAAAAGGAGAATCCTCAAACTCTAAAGGTAAGAACTTAAGAAATTTTGGTCAAAATGATTTTAAAAATCCAAAACCTTTTCAAGTTTTTAGGGTTAATTTTAATACTATCAGCTACAGAAATCAAAGATTTAATAAACCTCCTTTGGCTGAAAAAAAAAGTGGACTTACTCAAAGAACTTCTTAAATCTAACTCAAATGGAATCAAAGTTAATAGACACTGGAATAATTCCAACTCCCAGAAATAGAGAAAATCAATTGAAATTCCTAAACATAAAACCATATTGAAATGGGTTCCAAAGGGTACATGTCTTGTTGCCCAAACAGCCTTCAAAGCTACTAGCCATTCAAAATGGTACCTGGACAGTGGATGTTCAAGACATATGATAGGTGAGAATGAAATATTCGCCTAATGGGGGATGGACATTATTGGCCTCTTACCAAATGGCAAAGGGTAGACTAACTTTGCAGTCGTCGCAATCGACTATTTCCCCAAGTGGGCCAAGGCCGAGCCCTTGGCTAAGATCATCGAGCAGAAAATTATGGATTTCGTCTGGAAGAACATCATATGCTGATAGAGAGTCCCCCACACTATCATCTCAGACAACGAAAAATAGTTCGACAACAAGGAATTCCTGTGGTATGTGCGAAAATCTTAGGATCTGGAACGTCTACTCATCACCTAGGCACCCTCGGGCTAATGGACAGGTTGAAATGGTCAACAAGATCATTAAGAACCACCTCTAGACAAAACTTGAGATGGCTAAAGGAGCCTAGGCAAGAGAGCTTCCCAATGTCCTCTAGGCATACCGAACTACGTTTAAATGACCACATGAGAGACTCCTTTCTCCCTCGCCTTCATCGCCCAGGTTATTATCCCAGTTGAGATTGGGCTACCGTCTGCTTGGACCCGCTCTTACAACGAACAACAGAACGATGAACAAATGACACTAGATCTCAACCTCATCGAAGAAAGAAGGGAATAAGTCCGGATCAAGGTCGCGATCTGGCAACAACAGGTCTCTTGTTTCTACAACTCTAGGGTAAAGACAAGAAGGTTTCGAGCTGGAGACCTAGTCCTCCGCAGAACCTTTCAGAATACTAAGGAACTTGGCTTGTGAATCTTGGGACCGAACAGGGAAGGACCCTACGTGGTGACGAGCACGAGCCAACTAGGATCGTATCGACTTGAAGACTTGGAAGGACGAATCTTACCACATCCATGAAATGTTGAGCATCTCAGGATCTTCTATACGTAAGGACCGACCTGGCTCGAGCCCCCCAAATTTACTTGTTTGTTGTTTTTAGTCCACAACATTAAAATTATTACAATAAAAATCCCAAAGCTAAGACGAGTTTTGCTTTCTACTTCCATGCCTACAAACGGTCCATCTACTAAAAATCTACTAAGGGCTTCCTGTAATATAGGGGAAGAACAACCCTTACTAATGGGCTGACACTTCAAGGAGAGGTCAGGCCTTGAACTATCATTGCTACTCGAGCTAAAAAACTTGCAGTAAAAACGATACTCTGAAAATACAGACGTATTAGACATACAAAAAGGCTCGACCAAGTATCATAGATTCATAAGGTTAAAACAACTAAGAGTTCAACCTCAGCACAAGATGCCGACGTGCCTAAGATCTACTAATCTGCTCAAAATAACCAATGCAATGAACCAAAAGTTCCTTTTCGTTAGAATAACTCGGCAGAGTACATTACAAAAAATCAAAAACTTCAAAAAGGGAGAAAGGAAGAATCTTCAGCTCCCAACTAGAGAAGAATCTTCAGAAGGACCAACCTCGAAAGAGGATAAGTCGAGCTTGGGATACGCCTCCTTGATATCTTCCAGGCACTTATCATCCCCAGTGCTATAAAGAGAGTTCCTCTCTTCCTCCCACTCTTTCGAGGCCTTCAACTCCTCCGCCCCTACCTCCTTAGCCCTCGGGAGATCCACCCCCACTTCCTTCACCTTCACCTTAATGGCATGCTTCAGTTCGGTGTTCTCGAATTTCCACCAAGCAGCCTTCTCCTGAGCTTCATGAAGAAGTGCCTTCGCTCCCTCCAGCTCGACATTCTTAGCCTCCAGCTCATCTTTTGACTCCTCAGCTCGAGCGAGCAAAGCAACGTTTTCAAAATGAAGCTGTTCAGACTCGGTTCTCTTCTGTAAGAGGGCCGCTTCCGCCTCCCTACACTCCGTATTGAGGCAAAGGATGTCATGATGAGCACTCACGAGGTTAGGGGCAAACTAAAAATAAGCCCATTATTAGAAAACAGAAGCACTGCTTAAAATAAGGGAATTAACCACCATAAAAGAGGACAACTTACCCTGTAGAAGAGTACAACCATATGGCCCGTGGCGACCTTTGGAGACATTTCAATCGCCTGGGCAAACTCAACCTCCGGCACAAGTCGATAGATCTAGGGCATGAGGCTCTCCGTCATGGTGACAACCGACTTCTAGGAGGGCTGAGCTCCACCACCTGGGAGCCAAGCCGAGTTGGTCAACTGAGACGGAGGCGAAGCCTCGCAGCTAGAGGCCACCTGCACCTCAGGAGGCTGAACCTCGACCGTGGAAGCTTCCCCCGCACTGGCCCCTACACCTCCATATACCTCGGCCTACTCTGGAGGAGAGACAACAGTAGAGATGGGATCGTCGGCCGTCTTCTTCTTTAAGGCATGCCTCAACTTCTTCTGGGCCTACTCAGTCGCGGATGGAGCCTTCCACTTTTCTGACTCCGCTCAGGCATCTCTATACAACATAAAACAGAGGTCAGCAAGCACATAAGCAAAGGGAAGACCTATAAATCGAAATCCCTAGAAGAATGTAGCTATTGAGTCATGACCTTATTTGACCAACTGTTGAGGCATTATCAAATTCTTCCAACTCCTCAGCTTAGTGTCTAATGACCTCGCCCTAGCAATCCGAGCTCGCTCCTCTCCACCCACCCTAGCAGGGTACTTCGGTAGAACTCCACCCTAGCAGGGTACTTCGGTAGAACTGCCAAAGATGACCACAATTAGAAATGAATAAAAGAAAGAAAACTCAGGAGAAACCGTTCGGATATACTGACCTGGGGTGATGAAGGAGGTTAGAACTCAAGAGCTCAGCCTTGATAGCCCTAGTGTCTCCCAGTCCCCCGACACCCATAACCACTTATCCTTTCAGTTCTTGCTAGAGGTCGGGATGCCTGTGACTATAGCTCTGCCAGTCTTCTTCCAGGAAACGAAGTAATACCATCTCTCATGAAAAAGGTTCGACTTCACTTGGTATAAGTGTAGGAATTCATTCACTGTCAGCTTGGGGTGATCAAGCTCAGACTAGAGAATGAATGTCCCCACCAACGCTCTCCACGTGTTGGGGATTAGTTGCTTAGGAGTTAACCCTAAGTACACGAGGACTCGCCTCACTATCCTTTGAAGAGGGAGCCTCAACCCACATTGGAGGGCGACTTGGTAGATGGCCACCTCGCCCTCCGAAGGTATAGTTGGAAGCTTGCCTGGTGCGGGGGCTCAAAGTATCATGGAGTCGGGCACGTGAGACCTCGACCTGATCCGCACCAGGTCGGCCTCCGTCAACGAAGATCCTATCGGCCCTTTCTCCTCTCCCTATGACGAGAACCCACTGTCCGCTTCGTCCACTAGAGTAGCCCCCTTCGCATCCTCTAGTTGTTCGATCGAGGACCGCTTCGCCATTCGTAACTAATGGGATATGTGAAAGTCCCTGTCACTAATCATCATTAATGGCAATGGTGGATTCGACATAGGGTGAAGGGTTTTTGCCCCACCATCACAACCGGGGGTCCCCTCCCTCGGATTCGAAGTTTCTAGCATGACTGTAGGTCTAAATCGCACTAGAAAACTAGAAGAAGAAAAAAGAAAGAGAATGGAGGGGAGTAAGGAAGTGGAAGCGAGACTCACTAAAGGAAGCAGCTTGCCTAAGAAGGTGCCCGAAGGTCGCCTACCAAAAATCGCCTGACGCCAAGGAGGAAGAAGCAAGCAAGAAGAGAAAGGGGTAAATAACCCCGCCCGACATTAGGGCACCCCTTTTATTAAGGAGCCACCTGTACGAGCATTTATTGCTTGCTATCAATGCACAGCCGAAATGGCTCCTTGGCTCTCCCGTCTCGACATGTGGTGCGCTCCCCCTCGCCGCACGGCCCCATGATCGAGGACAGGCCACGTGTCACTGTCTCACTCACCAAGCCCGAAAAGGTGCCCTAACAGCCCATGTGACCTCGAGTGGTAACATGCCACCTCGAGGGCGCCGTACTATGATTACGGATAAGCCTTGATATTCGTGCATGCCACCTTACTCAACATTAATGACAGGACGACTTAACACTTCAAGTAACAGCACTCTAACCTACTTCTCAAGCCTGTTTCATAGACTTGGAAGTAGGGGGACTTACTGTTATAGGGAAAATAGGCCGACCAATGATAAAAGGTCAGGTCGGAACCTTGCACACTTCCCTAGGTCAGACACGATAGTGGGTTCGATCCCATGCTCAGAACCCAAGCAGGAAGTAAGATCAAGCTCGGCATCTCGTCACCAGATCGAAACACCTACTGACCTGCCCAGACACCTGAAAGAGCGCTACCTCCATCGACTCTAAGATCCCCAGAGTTCATCAAGAACATCGTATCCTACTGCTCGACTAAGGAGATAGGTCAGCTTATCCTAGATTGGTATGATCTATGTAGATGTGACCCAAGTCCTCACGACCCAGGTTGGCACAGCCTAAGTCGGTGTGGCCCAGGTCGACATAGCTCAAAGCAGCATGCCACTCCCAAGTCAGGTCGGCCAAGGCCACCTCAGCCTCTCATTGCACATCTCCACTGGTCTAAGATAATTAGATCTCACCTAAGAGAGATGTATTTGAGGTCTTCTCCAAGGATCTCAGAGGATATCCACGACATGCTCGGACCCTCGAGATCTTCACTAAGGATATCGGAAGATCCTCCTACTAATTTGGGATCTGAATCCACCTCCAATATGCACCTACTAAATAGGGAGATTCCCTCTACACCACCATCTCTCTTAAAGCTATAAACAAGGTACCTCTAATGGTGAAAGGTATGCACAGTCTTCAACCTTAAACCCTCAATATTTGATTAGAACCAGATCCCTTTCTTGACTTAGGCATCAGAGGGTCATCCGCTCTAGCCAAGGTCTTCCTTGTTTGTTCCTTGTGCAAGTACGTGGGTCCAAGGAGGGCTAACATGATTTTTTGCATCAATATATATATATATATATATAGAGAGAGAGAGAGAGAGAGAGAGAGAGAGAGAGTAATTGTCTCCTGCGCACAGTGCTGTAAGGAGTTTATATGTGAGCCTTCTTATAAGCCGTAAGATGAGATGAGGAGAATGGCTGAGATTCAACTTCACTGAGAGAGAAGACTCTCTCCTACACTCATGGAGACACTCTTGAATTACAAGCGGATTTCCCGCGAAAGCCTTTCACACAAAGATCATGCGTAAGGATTCTGTGTGGGGCCCACTATGATTTTTATGATAAATCCAACTCGTCCATCCATTTGTCGAAATCATTTTAGGACATGCCACCAAAAAAGAGGAGGATCCAAAACTTTAATGGGCCACATGAGAGGAAACAGTGGGGATTTAGTGACCACCGTTGAAACATTCATATGGCTACAAAAGTTTTTATCGGTTTAAGTTCCCAGTGTTTTCATTTCATCTCAGTGAAAATGACCTTATAAATGGTTTGGATGGAATATAAACATCAAGGTGGAGCCTAGGAAGGTTTCAACGGTAAGCATTCCTTTCCTCACTATTTCATCGCATATGGCCCACTTGAATTTTGGATCCTCCTCATTTTTGGTATAATGTCTTAAAATGATATCTAAAAACGAAGGGATGGCTTGGATTTCACATAAAGATCACAGTGGGCCCCACATAAAATCCTTGAGTACGATCTTCATGGGAAAGGCTTTAGCAGGAAATCCACGTCCCTTGGGTTTGGGAAACTGACTGGCTACTCCCCTTGTCACCAGCCAATGGCGGGTGGCCGGTGCTATGTGGGCCCCACCATGATGTATGTGTTTCATCTATGTCATTCATCTATTTTTCTAGATCATTTTATCATATGAGACCAAAAATGGGGTATATCCCAATCTCAAGTGGACCACATTATAGGAAATAGTGTTGAATGGACGTAGGCCATTAAAATTTTTTTGGGAGCCATAAAAGTTTTGGATGAAGCTGATCTTTATTTTTTCCCTTCATATGGGTCTGTATGACCTAATCAATGGATTGGATGTCAAATAAACAGTACAGTAGGCCTTAGGATGATTTTAATGGTGGATATCCAATCAGTTTTGGTTTCCTGTAGTGTGGTCCACCTGAGATTTATATTCCACTCATTTTTTAGATCAAGCCCTAAAATGATCTTTAAAAATAGATGAACGGAATGGATGAAACACATACATCATGGTGGGGTCCACAGAGCACCGACCATCAGCCACCGGGCCGGTGGCAAGGGGAGTAGCCCATTCTCCATAAGCAGATTGTGTACTGAGTAAACTCTGTGGGGCCCACTGATGATGTATGTGTCTCATCCATGCCATCCCTAAGTTTTCTCTTATAATTTTATAGGATGAAATTAAAATTTAATTCTATCCAAATCTCAAGTGGACCACACCATAGGAAAATGTGGGGATAATGATATCCACCATTGAAATATTTATAGTGCCTATAGTGATTTTTATTTGTTATCCAACCTGTTCATAAGGTCCACTATGGTGTGCACAAAGGGAAGCGGATTGCGTAGTAACTTAGTACTCTAAGCGTACCGAGTAAACTCTGTGGGGTCCACCGTGATTTATATATTCTATCCACTCCTTCCATTCATATTACCAGATAAGTTTATGGCTTAAGCCCAAAAATAAAGCATATCAAAATATCAAATGGTCCATACCACGGGAAACAACGTGATTTGAACATCTACCGTTGAAAATTTCTTTAGGGCCACTCAAGTTTTGGATTAAGATTATTTTTTTTCCTTCATCCATGTTTTTTTTAAAAAAATCCTATGAATAGGTTGGATGATAAATAAACATCATTGTGGGGCCTAGCAAGCTTTGAACGGTGGAAATCATTATTCCTATTGTTTCCTGTGCTATGGTACACTTGATCTTTGTATGTGCTTCAATTTTGGTTTCAACCACTTAAATGAGCTAGGAAAACGGATGGACGGTTTTTATAAACCACATACATTCATGGTGGCCCCAAGAAAGTTTACTTAGTACTAGAGCTAGGCATCGGTCCAGATCGGATCGGATTTGGCCTAACTCGGTCTGATCCGAAATTCTAATAGTTTGACTCGAACTCGATCCGATCCGAGACCAAGTCTGGGTCACCTGACTCGGACCAATCCGATGCTTGATTGACTTGACCCGAACTGAGTCTGACTCGGTCAGGGAAACCGAGTCGGATCGGGTTGAGTACAATTCGGATCATTTGATATGGTGTGGTCTACTTCAATCTTCAATATATTGTACTTTTATGTTCAACACCTAAAATGATACGTTAAAGTGGATGAACGGCTTAGATAAAATATATACATCAAGGTGGGCCCCACATGACTATGAAACAAGTGGCGCTTTCTCTACATACTATGTTGATGTAGTGACTTTTTTTTTTCACGTGACTTGTTGTATTAAGGTTAGCAAGTTTTATGGATCTGATGGTGGTTTATGTGTTATATCCAAACCATCCATTCATTTGGCGAGCTTGTCTTAAGGCTTGAGACAAAAAATAAGACAGATCTAACTATCATGTGGACCACACAAATTGTTTAACAGTGAAAATCATTCCCCGCTGCTATTTGTGGTGTGGTCCAGATGATTTTTGGATATTATTCATTTTTTGGACAATGCTCTATAATGGTCTCTAAAAATATATGAACTATGTAGATATAATAAATACATCACTGTGGGGCCCATGTAACTTTGATATCCTTTAAACCGTTCGTACAACTCGGAGCTCGAGGAGCGTCAGTGCTCGTCTTGGCACAACACGTAGCTACAGCTAACGCATGCCACCAGCTACATAGCTATGTGCGGTACACTAGCAAATCCACTTATTATTGTACACCCTAAACTCCATTGGGGCCCACCTTAAATGCATGTGATTTATCCACGTCGTCCATTCATTTTTGCAGATCATTTTAGTCATTGAACCCAAAATTGATGCATATCCAAAGTTCAAGTGGACCATACCACAGGAAAAAGTAGAAGGATCAATAAGAAGTACTCCGGATAGGGTAGGATCGAATCGATCCGGATCCATTCGGATCGGGTTTTCGGGTCGGGTCGGGTCGGGGCTAATCCGAACTCGACCCAAAAAGATTTCGGATCTGGATGGGGCTACTCGATCTGCACAGATCCAGACCATCGGTTCGGTTCTGATCGGGTCGAATCCACCAGATCGGGTCTGTTTTGTCCAGCTCTACTTAGTATGCAATCCGATTTCTTTTACGGCGTGAGCGTAGGAGGCGGATTTCCTGCGAAAGCCTTTGGCAGGAAGTTCCTGTGCAAGAATTCTGGGTGGGGCCCATTATGATGTTTGTAATAAATCCAATCCATCCATCCTTTTTTCGAGCTCATTTTAAGACATGCAATCCAAAATGAGGAGTATCCAAAACTTAAATGGGCCATACGAGATGAAACAGTGGGGAAAGGAATGCCTACTGCTGAGACTTTCCTAGGCTCCATCTTCTCGTTTATATTCCATCCAAACCGTTTATAGGGGCCATAGAAGTTTCTGATCAAGCTTATATTTGTGTTTTCACTTCCTCTATCTCTATGTTAACTTATGAACAATTTGGATCTCAAAAATGCATCATGGTGGGCCGTAGAAATGTTTCAATGGTGAATGTCACTGCCCCCACTGTTTTCTGTGGTGGGTCCACTTCAGCTTTAGATCTACCTCATTCTTTGTTTCATGCCATAAAATGATCTCTCCAATTGGATGGACGGTATGGATACATACATACATCATGGTGGGCCCATAGAGCTTAGTGACGTCAATCATTGTCGGTATCTAATAGATACCACGTCTGCTGTTGGGAAGCAGATTACGTGGTAACTCACTACACTTAGCATACTGAGTAAACTCGGTGAGGTACACCATGATTTATTTATTTTATCCACTCTGTCCATACGTTGTAACAAATAATTTTAGTCCTTGAACCATAAAATGAGGTATATCCAATGTTCAAATGGACCACACCACAGGAAACAGTTGAATTGAATGTTTGCCATTGAAAAATACTTGGAAAGTCACAGGAGTTTTGGATCAAGCTTCTTTTTTTCTTTTTCCCTTCATCCATGTATGTATGATCTTATGAATTGGATGAAAAATAAACATCACAGTGGGAGAAAGGTTTCAACAGTGGAAATCATTATCCCCAACTGTTTCAGTGGCATGATCCACTTGATCTTTGGATATTCATCAATTTTGTGCTTAACACCTTAAATTAGATGGAAAAACAGATGGATGGCATAGATAGACCACATACTTACTGAGTACCCCCTGCCACCAACCCTATGGCTGGTAGTCGGTACTCTGTGGACCCCACCATGATGTATGTGTTTCATCCATGTCGTTCCTCCAATTTTAAAGATCATTTATGGATTAAATTAAAAAATGAGAGGAATATAAATCTTAGGTGGACCACACCACAGGAAACCAATACTGATTGAATATCCACCATGAAAATCATCCTAAGGCCCACTATATTGTTTATTTGACATCCAATCTGTTGATTAGGTCATACAGACCCATATGAAGGGAAAAAACAAAGATCATCTTGATCCAAAACTTTTATGGCTCCTAAAATTTTTTTAATGGTTGATGTCCATTCAACACTATTTCCTGTAATGTGGTCCACTTGAGATTGGGATATACGCCATTTTTGGTCTCATACAATAAAATGATCTATAAAAATAGATGAACGACATAGCTGAAACACATACATCATGGTGAGGCCCACATAGCACCGCCCACCCGCCATTGGCTGGTGACAGGGGAAGTAGCCAGTCGGTTTCCCAAACCTACGCGGATTTCCTGCTAAAGCCTTTCCCGTGAAGATCCTACTCAAGGATTCTATGTGGGGCCCACTGTGATCTTTCTATGAAATCCAACCCCTCCATTCATTTTTAGATATTATTTTAGGATATTATACCAAAAATGAGGAGGATCCAAAATTTAAGTGGGCCATACGAAATGAAACAATTGGGAAAGGAATGCTTACTATCAAAACCTTCATAGGCTCCACCTTGATGTTTGTTGATGTAAAAAACTTGATGCTCCTCCTTCGGGTCATCACCTGCATGAGAAAGATGAAAAAGGGGACCTTAGCTAGAGCCGGGGAACCTCCGATGCTTAAGTCAGTGATTGGACCAGAAAGGAGGAGGTTTTGGGGTATTTTCTACGTACCTTTGATCTTGGAGACATCCTTTTTTTATAGGAGTGAGAGGTCATGCTGTGTAGGGATTCTCTCTCCAATCTTAGGAGATTTGATTTGATTGCAATCTGCTTACGGATGCTTCCCGATCCCGAGATTATCCGGGTCGAGAATCCTTTCACAAGATTTTCGGGATGGTATTCATGCTTATACCGTCTCTTCCTTTCTCAGTTCGGCCTTGACCGACTCTAGTAATAAACAAATCTCGGCTGGTTATAAGGATGGAGCTTTTTGCCTTCTGTCGGATGGAACAGAGTCGGCCTATGGTTAATGTCCTTTCTCAATCCGATAGCCGACACTATAACCGGCCTAATATGGGTCGGTTTTATAGTCAGTCAGGTGACTTCTAGCATTCGGGTCTCAATCGACCCCTTTAGACGTTGCTGCCTCGTTAGCCGAGCTAACTTTATGCATCTTATTTTACGTACGGCTCTTGACTCTTAAGGTCTCGGTCGAGATTCATTTCCTATAAATCCGAGCTAAGTCTCTCCTTTAGGCTTTGTCTTGTCTCGGTCCAACCCGTTGCTTCAGACTCTCAGGCAGTGTCAGTAGAGCTGGTCCATTCTATAACCGGGTCTCCGGACTTGTCATATTTTTCCCCAACAGTGAGCCCCCTACTTCTTGTGTTAGCTATGAAGACACTAAGGAGTGATGAGTTTTTAAGTCGGTGTATCCTGGAGACCGAGGTTATGATGGAGCATTTAATGCTTCTTGTGTCGTTCTTAACGTACGTTGGTTCATTGCTTGAGGCTGCACAAGCGGTCAGCCATCAGAACGTTTCGTCCGCTTATGAGCGTCGGATATGTGGCGAGGGCGTTACTTGCGTCAGTCGGCGTGCACCACGTGTCGGGCGGGGGAGCTAAAACAGGAGTCGATTCGACTCCTTAAATGCTTCTGCCATGTGGCAAGGCTATAAAAGGAGGAGCGACACTCATTTCTTCATTTTCGCCCGTTCGCTCTTTCTTTCGATTTCTCCTCTTCACTGTTTTCATTTTTCCCGCTGTTCCTTCTTTCCCCTTTCTTATCTCCCTGTCAGTGTGCTTTTCGCCTCTCCGGTGAGTTTTTTCTCCCTCCCTTTCCTTTTCAATCTTAATGACAATGCATCCTTCAAGTCCCCGGGAGGGGATTTCCGATGATGAGGACGAAGCGAGACATCACTAAAATGTCTCGGAATCACCCTCATTACTAGCGGAGATGGCGATTAGCGCTAATGAAGCTTTCCCGTTATCTGAAAGAGTATCTGGGACTTCAGAGGAACGTGCTGCACAAGAAGGTCCTTCTGGCCTGATTACTGCCCCTAGCAGACTTACCCCTTATTTTCCTGGGGATGACCTGGAAGAAGAGGATGAAGAATTTAAGGAAACCACGGAGTCGGTTCCTCTACGGAGATCGGTGAGAACTGTTGAGTCGGTGACTGAGGAAGGGGAGGCTGAGTATGAACAAAAGGGTCTGGTTCCCTCGGTCTTAACTGAGGCGAACTTGGACAGAATTCGAGTCGGGTACCATGTCCCTGACTCAGTTATTCTTTGCCTCCCTCTCCCGAGTGAATTACCCGACCATCCTCCTCCTGAAATGGTCACGATTTTCCAAGTTTCCATGCAATGTGGCCTGCGTTTGCCCCTTCAACCCGTTGCCCGAGATTTTCTTTCCCGACTCCGAATTACTCTCGGGCAGATAGTTCCAAATGGGTGGAGGAACTTGTTTGGATGGTCAGTGTTGTGGGCTGAGACAGAGCAGCCCGCACTGACGATTGATGAGTTCCTCTATCTATACCAAGTACGACCAAACCCTCAACAGTCCGGCCGGTACTTTTTGAGCACTTAGCGGAACAAGAGCGGCTCTTTGATAACTGACCCTCCAACCTCCAACAAGCACTGGAGAGAGAGGTGGTTTTAGGTGTGCGGTCACTGGGAGACTATCCAGCCTGGGTTCTTTGAACCTCGCATTCCTCGGGCATTCTCTGAAGCAGGTGACTCGACATCTTCTTCCTATGTCTTTTCTTGCTATAATACTTTTGAGTCTAACTAGATGTATTTTGCAGAGACTCCCAAGAAAAGGCCGAGGTTAGGAGCCAACGCTCTAGCTCGAATCGAGGAACTGAGAGCGTTAAGTCCAGAAGATCTGTCTTGGAAGAATCTTCTTTGGCCAGAGTGTCTTCTCCTCTCGAGCCTAGACTCTTCAAGGACAAGTATCCTCTAGTTTTTCTGACGCATTTCTCTTAGATTTTACCTAACTCTCTACCTTGTTTGATACAGATATGGCTGAAGCTCGGCGCCTTTTGAAACCAACGTCCAAGATGAAGGCTCCTGCGAGGTTGGTGCTTCTGTCGGAGCCTTGGCCTTCAAAGAAGGCAAAGACGGCTCCAAAGGCTAAGGAGCCGTCTGCCCCGGTCGCCCTTGCTCCGGCCGTTGTCGTACTCTCTGACCCCGAAGAGAGGGCAGAAGAGGTGGACACGGTTCTTGCCGTGTCCCAGGTGGCTCCTGAGCGAGGACCCGTTGCAGACGGGTCTCGGAACTAAGAGAGGAGCCGAGAGGGGAGAACTGAGGAGGGGAGATGACTCAACATGAGCCTTCTCCCCTTCTGCGAGATGTGTCGGCCATGGTCTCATGGGCCATCTCTCATGGAGGGGAGAAGGACTATGCCGGTCTTTGCAACTCCCCTTCGAGGCGGGTTCTTACTCACGCGACGAAGGTGCTGCTTGAGGTAAGGTCTTTGATTTTTGTCATCTTAAGTGGTTTCCCTTTTGTCTCGGCGACTTAGTTTTGACCTCAAATTTTCTTTTTACAGTTTGCCCCTTGCGTTCTTAGGGCAAGTTCGGAGTTTGCTGATACTGAGAAATGAGTTGCGGAGGTAGAGATGCAGCTCAAAGGCGCTCTGACTTGAGCCGGCACACTGTCGAGCGACTTGGGTCTTGCCAGAAAAGCTGCTGAGGATGCCAAGGCTAAGTGTGCCTGCGTAGCCTTACTGCTGAAAGAGGCTCAGGACGAGAGTCAGTGACTTCGTATGGCTCATGCTCCTTACGAAGATAGGTTGAAGCCGGTCAAGGCTGAGGCCGAGGCAACCATTGAGCAGGCCAAAGATTAGGCCAAGTAGACCAAAGACCAAGCCGTAAAGGCTTTCCTCGAGTCCTAAGAGTTTTCGGATGAGAGGGATCGCTTATATCAGATTGGGTACACAGCTTGTATCCAGGTGATGAAGCAATCTTTTCCCAACCCTGATATATCGGGATTCGATGATGATGCCGCTGGTTATGAAGGTCCAAGGGTATCTACAGTCGAGGAAGAAGCTTGCATGTTATTGCCGATCTTTCTTTTGTCCTTAACTTTTTTACTCCATCAATGTAATGCTGATGCAAAACATAACTCGATGTAACAAACATACTAATGAATGAATATAATTTGGTTTTCTTTTATTCATTTTGATTCAGTTTACATGCTTGTCATCTTTGAGTCTTCCCTAGCATTTAACTAATCCGAGCTAAGTGTAGTAGATTTTTAGATGCTCGGCATTCCAGGGATGAGGCAGTAACTGCTCATTTAGGTTTTTAAGCCGATACATTTTAGGTCGGATGGTGCTTGAAACGACATAGGGTCCTTCCCAATTGGGTCCCAGTGTACCTGCACCAACTTCCTTGGTATTTAGAAATATTTTTCGAAAAACCATGTCTCTGACTCAGAAATGCCTGACATTGACTCGGGCATTATAGAACCAAGTTACTTGTTGCTGTCGAGATTCCATTCTTAGCCGAGCTCTTTTCCTTTGTTCGTCCACAAGATCGAGTCCGACGGCTACGAGTTCTTCATTATCCTCCTCATTAAATGAACTGACTCGGGCTGAAGGCAATCCGATCTCGACTGGGGTGATGGCTTTCGAGCCATAAGCAAGGGAGAAGGGAGTCTCTACCGTAGCAGTTCGAGCCGTGGTTCGGTATGCCCATAAGATCTTCGGGAGTGCTTCAGCCCATGTTCCTTTGGCTCGATCGAGCTTGGTTCGAAGATGCTACTTGATGATCTTATTGACCACCTCAACCTATTCGTTGGTTTGAGGATGATGGGGTGATGAGTACACATTTCTAATCTCGAGATTATCGTACATCTCTCGATAGCTCTTATTGTCGAACTACTTCCTGTTGTCAGTAATAATAGTCCGAGGTATCCCGAACTGACAGACAATATTTTTCTATACAAAGTTCATGATCTTCTGTTCGGTTATCTTCGCCAACGGCTCTACCTCGGCCCATTTTGTGAAGTAGTCCACTGCTACAACAATAAACTTGGTCTGACCTTTTCCCATAGGGAGTGGTCCAATGATGTCGATTCCCCATTGCGCAGAGGGCCAGAGACTGGTCATAAGAGTCAGCTCCTCTGAGGGTTGCCTCGGAATGGCCGTGAACTGTTGGCACTTGTCGCATTTTTGGACGAGCTTATGAGCGTCATGTTGGATGGTCGGCCAGTAGTGTCCCTGATGTAAAACCTTGTACGCGAGTGATCGTCCTCCTAAGTGATTTCCGTAAATACCTTTGTGGATCTCCCGTAATACATAATCAGCTTCGTTGGGATTCAGGCATCGTAGCAGGGGAGTGAAAAATCCTTTTTTATACAATACTCCATTAAGTATGGTATAACGAGAGACTCGGATCTTCAGTCGACAGGCTTCGGCACGATCGTCGGGCAACTCTCCACTGTCGAGATACAGAACAATCGGGTCAAGCCACGTAGGTTCCAAATTGATTGCATGTATGGTCGAGCAAACTGGCTCCTCGATACTGGGTTTCGCAACGTACTCGATCGGGACGGACCTGGGTATGTCATCCTCGTCGGCAGAGGTAAGCTTTGTTAGTAGATCGGCTTTGGCATTTTCTGTCCAAGGGATCCGAGTAACCACACACTATTGGAATCCACCAATTAATTCTTTGGCTTTCTCCATGTAAGCTTTCAATTGCTCTTTACATGTCTGATATATATCTGTAACTTGATTGATAACCAATTGTGAATCGCTGAAAATGTTAAGATGAGTAACACCCAAACTGGCTGCAAGTCGAAGGCCGAGCAATAAAGCTTCATATTCCGCTGTATTATTCGAGGCTTGAAATCTAAGTCTTAAGGCATACTACATGTAGGTTTGATCGGGAGTTTCTAAGATGACTCCTGCCCCGCTTGCCTTAGAGTTGGAAGAGCCGTTGACATACAGCTTCCAGGGGATTGGGTCGGGCGATGACTCGGGAGAAGCTGTCATCGATTCTTTAATAAGCCTAGTAGCATGCTCGGTCATTGGATCAACTTGTGGTGTTACTTCAGCGATGAAGTCAGCCACGGCTTGCCCTTTGATTGCTACTCTCGACTTATAGTGAAGATCGAATTCACTAAGTTCGATCGCCCACTTCGTAAGTCGGCCGGATGCTTCTGGTTTTTGAAGGATCTGACGCAGTGGGAGGTCGGTTATAACAATAATGGTATGGGTTTGAAAGTATGGTCGAAGTCATCGCGAAGATACTACTAGGACTAAGGCCACTTTTTCTAGGAGTGGATACCTTGTCTCCACTGGTAAAAGTGCCTTGCTAATGTAATAAACTGACAGTTGCTTTCCTTCGTGATCCCGTATTAGAGCCGAGCTGACTGCTGCGTCAGACACTGTGAGATATAACAACAGAACTTCCCCTGATTTGGGCTTCGACAAGAGAGGTGGAGATTCGAGATAAGACTTTAATTGCTGGAATGCTGCTTCGCACTCTTCTATCCAATTCATCGTTTGCCGTCCCTTCAGTTGTTTGAAGAATGGGAGGCATTTATCGGTAGCTCGGGAGAGGAAGCGGTTGAGTGCGAGTACTCGTCCAGTCAGCCTTTGTGTGTCTTTGTTGTTTTCAGAGACTCCATGTCGAGCAATGCCTTGATCTTTTCCGAATTTGCCTCGATCCCTTGTTGACTGACTAGGAATCCGAGGAACTTTCCCGAGCTTACGCTAAAGGAGCATTTACTCGGATTCAACTTCATTTAGAACTTACGTAAGATTATGAACATTTCTTCTAGGTCGGTTATATGGTCGGCCGCATGTATACTTTTGACAAACATGTCGTCAATGTATACTTCCATAGTTCGGCCGAATTGCCGAGCAAATATTTTGTTTACTAATCTTTAATAAGTCGCCCCAGCGTTTTTCAAACCAAATGACATCACTCGGTAACAATAAAGATTTTTGTCAGTGACAAAGGTAGTCTTAGATTTATCAGATTGATGCATTACAATTTGATTATACCCTAAATAAGCATCCATAAAACTAAGAAGTTCGTGCCCCGCAGTGCTATCTACCAACTGATCAATCCTCGGAAGAGGAAAGCTGTCCTTTGGGCAAGCTTTGTTTAGGTTGGTATAGTTAATACAGACCTGCCACTTCCCATCAGCTTTCTTTCGGAGTACGACATAACTACCCATTCTGGATAGTATATCTCTTCTATAAATTTAGCTTTGAAGAACTTGCTGACCTCTTCTTCAATGATTGGGTACCTTTCAGGGCCGAGCGGGCGTCACTTCTGTCAGATCGGCCAATAGGTCGGATCGATGTTGATTCGGTGAGTAATAACTGAAGGATCGATCCCTAGTATGTCCTTATGACTCCATGCAAATACATCAGCATAACGTTGGAGCAAGGCTATCAGATTATCTTTCAGAGGTGATTGCAGAGACGAGCCAATTTGCATCGTTTTGGACTCATCCGTCTTGACCAAAAGTACCAAGATAAGGTCTTCCACTGGTTGTCCTCATTCGTGAGTTTTGACCCGAGGGTCTAGTGACTCGATCACGGATACCTCGACTGAAGCCTTTACGGCTGTCGCGTAGCAGCGCCGTGCATCTTGTTTATCTCCTTTGACGACTCCCACTCCCAACTCAGTCGAAAATTTCATGGAGAGGTGGGATGTGGAAACCACAGCTTGGAGGAGACTCAAAGAGGGTCGGCCGAGTATAGCATTGTAGACGGACGATTGATTGACTATGAGAAAGTCGACCATTACTGTCGTCTGATACGGAGGGTTGTCAGCAGTAAGTGGCAGTGAGATGATTCCTTATAGAAGTATCTGTCCTCCTGAGAATCCGACCAGTGGCGTACGAACAGGCCGCAACGCCAATCGTTCAGCACCCATTTTGTCGAATGCCTGAGTGAACAGCATGTCAGCAGACTATCCTGTGTCGACGAGTATGTGGAATACCCTACGGTTTGCGATGGTGAGAGTGATGACTAACGCATCATCATGGGGATGGTGAATGCCTCGAGCATCTTCATCGGTGAACGAGATATAATACTTTTCCCTCTTCTTTTCTTTCGATGGTCAGGCTATGATCAGGATCTCAAACTCAGGTCTACTGATGCTCCAGGCATGATTTTTTCGAGCATTGTTTGAGTCGCCTCCGCCTCAGGGACCACCGAAAATAGTCCAGATTTCCTCCGTGGGTTGGTTGTTACGCGGTGTTCTTCCGTTGTCACAGTTCTTTCGACGTGTTCTCTGAGTTGACCTTCTCGGATAGGCCTTTCGATCTCTTCCTTCAAGTGATAACAATCACTCATACTGTGGCCATGATGACGATGGTAGTGGCAATATTTATCCTTATTTCACCGGTTTGGATTACTTCGAAGCTTATTCGGCCAACTGACAAATCTTTCACCCTTGATCTCCATCAACACCTGCTCCTGTGATTTATTGAGCGGAGTGTATACCGAGAACTTCCGGTCGAGTCGTTTTCCCAGCTTACGTTCATCACACGTTCGATTGTCCTTGCGCTTCTTCCCTCCATCCGAGTCAACTTCCTTTTTAGCTGACCCTTTGGCCAGGGTTCTTGCATTCTGGGCGGCTTCACGCAAGTTCCGTGTTTCCTCGACGTCCGCGAACTTATCCGACCGAGTCATGAACTTAGCCAAAGTCATAAGCGGATTCTTGTCCAGGGATGCCAAAACGGCTTGTCCCTGACGCCTTGCATGATTGAATTGAGTGTTGTCTCCTCTGAATGTTTTCGAACCTAGAGCAACTCAAAATTGAAACGCTTGATGTAGTCTTTTAGTAGTTCTCCCTTCTTCTGAACTATGTTATTCAAATGCGCAGGGGGCTTCAACTTCTTCTTCCCTCCAATGAAATTGGTGAGAAATGCATCACCGAGCTCTGTAAACGAGCTAATGGACTTTAGTTTCAGCTGTTTGAACCAAAGTCGTACTACGTCGGCTAAGGTGAGGGAAAAAGCTCGACACATCACGGCATCCGAGGCATCATGCAATTTCATATATGTTCGAAAGCATTTGATGTGTTCAGTTGGGTTGGTTTTACCGGTGAAAGGTGTAATCTGTGGAAGACGAAACCATTCTGGTAGCCGAGCCTGCATTACTTCCTCCACAAACGGGGATGCCTTTGTTTCGGGCTTGGTTTGATGTGTATCTCGACTCTGCTTCATATCCTCAATTTCTTCCTATACTTCTTTCCTGAAGTCCTAAAGGTCAACTTTCCAAGGTTAGTTGCTCTCTGCCGTACCCTCAACCGGAGGCCAGCTGCACCTCCTCAGATCTATCTCGTGTCGAAGATTAGTGGCGGGCAACATGGCAGTCGTGGAATGAGCGGGCGCTGGCTCGAACGGACCGTGGGGCTAACTTTGCTGAGGGACTAATCGCGGAGCAATAGGCTCAGGGTCGGCTACTTGTTGTGGGACGTTCGTTGTCTGACCATAGGGCTGAACTTGCTGCCGATGTATCTGCTCCAAAATTTGTTTGAAGATGTTTATGTCGGATCTAAGTTCCTGGACCTCTTTATCCAATCTCCCATTGCCTCGGTTCCACTGGTTATTTCTCGTCGCAACAGAGGCCGCTGGATGAGCAGCGAAATCTCGGCGATTGTCGGGTTGATTCTGAGTTCCTTGGGTTACGCTCGCACCCGGCAGTCCAGTGACAGCGGTTTCATTCGGCTCTTCTTAGACCGTTCTTCTAGTTATCACCATTATAACGCGTCCACAGTTTCTAGGTAGAGCGTGGAAAATGACTTTTTATACAGTTTCCCACAGATGACACCAAACTGTTGATGCAAAAAACTTGATGCTCCTCCTTCGGGTCGTCACCTCCACGAGAAAGATGAAAAAAGGGGACCCTGGCTAGAGCCGGGGAACCTCCGATGCTTAAGTCAGTGATTGGACCAGAAAGGATGAGGTTTTGAGGTATTTTCTGAGTACCTTTGATCTTGAAGACGTCCTTCTTTTATAGGAGTGAGAGGTCCTGCCGTGCAGGGATTCTCTCCCCAATCTTAGGAGATTTGATTTGATTACAATCTGCTTACGGATGTTTCCCAATCCCCAGATTATCAGGGTAAAAAATCCTTTCATAAGATTTCCGGGACGATATTCATGCTTATACCGTCTCTTCCTCGCTCGGCTCGGCCTTGACCGGCTCTAGTAATAAATGAATCTCGACTAGTTACAAGGATGGAGCGTTTTGCCTTCTGTCAGACGGAACAGGGTCGGCCTATGGCCGGCGTCCTTTCTCAATCCGATAGCCGACACTATAACCGGCCTAATATGGGTCGGTTTTATAGTCGGTCAGGTGTCTTCTAGAATTCGGGTCTCAATCGACCCCTTTAGACGTTGCTGCCTCGTTAGCTAAGCCAACTTTATACGTCTTATTTTGTCTACGGCTCCTGACTCTTAAGGTCTCGGTCGGGATTCATTTCCTACAAATCCGAGCTAAGTCTCTCCTTTAGGCTTTGTCTTGTCTCGGTCCAACCCGTTGTCTCGGACTCTCGGGCTGTGTTAGTAGAGTTGGTCCATTCCATAACCGAGTCTCTGGACTTGTCATATTTTTCCCCAACAATGTTTATATTCCATCTAAACTGTTTATAAGGTCATTTTCACTGAGATGAAATGAAAACACTGGGAACATAAACCGATACAAAACTTTTGTAGCCATATGAATGTTTCAACGGTGGTCACTAAATCCCCACTATTTCCTCTCATGTGGCCCATTTAAGTTTTGGATCCTCCTCATTTTTGGTGGCATGTCCTAAAATGATTTTGACAAATGGCTGGACGGGTTGGATTTATCACAAACATCATATTGGGCCCCACACAAAATCCTTGGGCAGGATTTTCATGTGAAAGGACACAAAATTGACTTGCAATTCAAGAGTCTCTCCGTAAGCATGGGAAAGTTTTTTTTTCTTAAAAACTCTTGCTCAATGAAGCTGAATCTAGCCATTCTCCTCATTTACAGCTTACAGGAAGGCTCCCCGCAGAGGAGACCATCACTATATATATATATGGGAAAAGGTACTATGCGCTCGACCTCACAAGAACATCCCATGAGGTCGAGTTGTGTGGGCCCCACCGTGATGCGTTTCGAACATCTACCCCATCAGTCAGATGCACCATTCCATCGTGGGCCTAGATCTCAAAAATCAAGTCAATCCGTGACTTGTGTGGGCCACACCACATACAGAAGTGGGGAGGGGCCGTGCACCATTAAAACATTCATAATCGTTTTTTGGGCCCACCAAGATGTGGTTTGCAAATCCAGCCCATCCATTATGCGTGTCCCACTTGGATGAGGGTTTAGACCAAGTTTCAGCAGCATTCAAAACTCAAGTGGGCCCCACCAAGTGCTTTTATATGTTTTTGGCATGTCTTCACATGATTTTAGATGGTATAGCCCACCTGAGTTCCGTATAGGGCTGATTTTTGGGATATCCCATAATTTAGAGGGGACCCATCAAATGCACGGTGTTGATGGTCGACACGCATCACGGTGGGGCCCACACAACTCGACCTCACGGGAGCTTATCGTGAGGTTGAGCGCATAGTACCTTTTCCCTATATATATATATATAGAGAGAGAGAGAGAGAGAGAGAGAGAGAGAGAGAGAGAGAGAGAGAGAGAGAGAGAGAGAGGTTTTAAACATTTAATTGATTCCATGATTATTATTTTTACTGTGTCAGTAGAGGTAGGCCATCATTAGAGGGCTTTCCTTTGCTATGTTCATTGAGCCGATCAACATGGTCAATCCCGTGAACGTCTATCAGGCTGGTGTTTCATTCAGAAACATGACTTTCTATCTTGTATGAACAATATTGTCCATCCATTTCTGCATGAGACTGGGTGAATGTTTGCATCATCATATTAGTATGATTTTTCCAATGTAGCGGAAGGAGTATGCACTGGACCTCGTGGACGGTTCAGATAAATGATACAGATAGCAACAAGTCCACACCCAACTAGTTGTTTGGAAAGATATCATGAAGTTTCTATCCAAGGTAAAAAGTATCGTCCCAAACCGGTTGCCATCACTACCGGCATCGGATGATTATTCCTCTAATCGCATAAATAGTCCCTAATTGACTGAGTCACCTTGAGTTGACCCGATGGCGGGTGTTTGACTCGGTCATTAAAAATTAAGGACTGTGAATGGTCCCAAACCATGGGATGTTATCCAAGAACCATTCTGTTCATAATCTGTGCCATCTATTATTAACTATTAGACTATTTAAAACCAAAACCGAACTCAGGTGGGCCATAACAGTGGAAACAATGGAGAAGAACGCGTACGGTAGAACAATATCAGTTGTCTTTTGCGCCCAAAAATTGCTTGATGTGGCAGCGTGTACATGAGTTGATGTATGGTTGTTTGCATCTGCAAGTTGGTCAGAGAGACAGGGTTGGTGGAAATCATTTGATACTCTGGAGAGTAGGACATTAGATACATAGATATAAGGCTAGCAGTGGGGCAGGCCTGGCCAAGC
Source organism: Magnolia sinica (assembly GCF_029962835.1). Taxonomy (NCBI): domain Eukaryota; kingdom Viridiplantae; phylum Streptophyta; class Magnoliopsida; order Magnoliales; family Magnoliaceae; genus Magnolia; species Magnolia sinica. The sequence continues at coordinate 47,788,489 of NC_080573.1, read as the reverse complement.
AAAATAATTTTTTTAAATAGGGCTGGCTGAAGGCCTGCCCGAGTACTTCAAAATCGCAGGATGGGTCCCATTGTTGTTATTTCAATTTCGGTCACGTGATTAGTGTGGGCGTGCTAGAATTGAATGTGTGGTTCAATTCAAACCGAATAACTACGACTTCAAGTGCCAAGATAGGCAGATACATCATAAATTGACCGTATATGACTGAGATCGAATAACATCGGTCGCCTATTCAACCATTTGCACAACGTTACTTAAGATAATCAGATGATTATTAAAGGGTGAAGTTTTTTCTCTGAAAATGAGTCACACATTTGCATTACGCACGAATGGACTTTTTAGTTTAGAAAAGATAAAATAAATATAAAGAAATTTTTACAGTCGACCACAGAAAACAATTGCAAAACACTACTGCAGATAGAGAATTTTGCCTGATACTTGAAAACAATTGCAAAATGCTACTGTAGATGGAAAATTTTGTTTGATACTTGAACTAAATTCAGTGTATGAACATAGACTCGAATTACAACTAAAGTTAACAGCCACTAGATTACTACTATGGATTACACAAAGATATGTAAAATGCAGATAAAGCTAAGGATTACATTGAGGAATGTAAATGATTGATAAAGTAATTAAAAGAAAGCTTTGGTTTGGTTTGGTTTGGTTTGTATGAGATGTCTTCTCTGCTGAATTTTCTTGCTATTTATAGTCTTAAGCTGACTATTTGGATGTTTCCCAAATCCTAAAGATTACTATAACCGTTTTAGCACTATAAGACCTTCTAGAAATTTCCTTCTAAGCTTGTCACTTAACTCAGTAACCAATCCAAGCTTCCTTACGAACTCGACTGCATTTCACTCATCTACCCTTACTTCGTAGATGACGTGGCACTACTTGACAAACGTTAGCTATATTACCGCAAAATCCTCTTCGTGTATTTTAGCAGATCTCGAATACATCACGCAACTCTTAGAAAATTACACGTGACCCTTTCTGATTGGCTCTCCCAAGAACAGTCAGAAATAGAGTAGAACAATAGTAGTTGAACAAGCCTTTCTAGATTCTTCTCTTTTAAAAAATAAAATAAAATCCTTCTTATAGTACATTTCTTTTTTCTATCTGTTCCTCTTCTCTATTACATTTAGTCCTGATTGTTCCTCTTCTCTCGACCATGCTTTGTTTTTGTACCTAATCAATCATCAGTCGTATATCTTTTGTCAGTCGCTTGCCCACGCTCTACTCGACTGTTCTCTGCATCTTTTTGTTTTGACCGCTCGACTAAGTTTTTCGGCCGTATTCCATTTTCTGGCTTCCCTCGATTGCCTAGTCTGCTTTTGGACACCTATCAGCTACTCGGTTTACTTTTGAACACCTATGGATTGCTTGGTCTGCTTTTGGACACCGATCATCCACTCTTCACTTTATCAACCAAGGTTTTATCTTGGTTACCTTCTTCATCGACCTCTTAGATAACTCTCAGCTACCTGGTTTGCTTTTGAATTTTTTTCAACTGCTCACCTGTGCCTTCATAAAAAGCATTTTATGTATCTTTTAAGATTTTTAGTATACCATATCTTTTCCTTGCCATAACGTATCCTTTCCTATTGGATTTCCCAATAACGTTCACAAATAGGGTACAACAGGTCCTACCCACTGTGCACCCTACCTGGATTGTATGAACGACCCTGACCTCTGATTTACGGATACAAGTCCGTCGAAATAGGACCGCTGGACCGCAATGGTTACTCATCCTTCTCACATGAGGCACTCACATAGACCATCTGAATCGTCTACATTGCGGGCCACGTTGAGTAAGGAACATATGACCGCGGTGATCAAGAAATCATCTGATTTGGCCGAAATGGTGCACATGTGACACGCATCGATCTGAAACTGAAAACAAACCTTAGGTTCTACTGTTCTAGCAAGATTCATTTTCCATCCGTTGTCTCACTCATGACCTGAAGGAGACAATCAGGACCGGCAATGCAAAATACATTGCCATCAGCATTCCAGTTATCAGGTGGGCCACATGCATGAGAAAATTTGATGGGTAGAAACAAAAACTGGCAACTGGTCACATTCAATGTAATTGTGTGGCCAACCGAAAAGAGCAGCCCTTGATTTTGGAGTAGGGTATGTCCATATTGCTGCCAACCAGAAGAATGGCTTAAAACTACACACATGTACAGCTTATGAGACGAATGGCCCATTCATTGCTGCCACATTTCTCAGACAATAAACGCAGAATATGCCATGATATTCTTAAGTACAACTGCACCTTAGCCTCAAACAGAAGTCTCTCTCGTTCTCAATCAGATATGATAAAGGTAAGCTACAGCTCAGATGAGACAACTCATCCACTATAAACATCATACATGAACACAATTTCAGACCGTCCAAACTGTCAGCCCAGCAATTGCAATGGTTTGACAAACCTAATTAACATTAGATTTTTTATCAGTTAAATTTAGGCCAGATTAGTTTTTTCTAACCGTCCGTTTGAGGCTTGTGATCATCCGATCAGTGTGAGGTTTGTGCCATTCCATCCACATTGCGGCCAGTTTAGAAAAGCTATTATAGCCCATCCGTTTTATCATAATTTGGTGGTGGTCATTTTCTGATGGATCCACATTGGGACGATCCTCACCGGTCTGTTTTTATGCTATTGACACATGGATGGGTTGCTGCACCTGTGTTACTTGCCTGGTTTGTCTTCTTTCCTCAGCAAAAATGCTCCAACTATTTCTTAGGAAACTGAGGATCACATCATTCCAATGACATTGACTGAATGATCCTAGCCATCCAACTGGTTTGAAATTAAAATGGTCAGTAGTCCGAATTCAACAAGCAATGAGTACAATAAGACATGCCATGTGAAGCCCACAATTTGTATGGTCCAGAATGCCTCCACGTATGCCAAATGTACAGTGGATGAAACTGAAACACGACAAATTTAAAACTAGGGTTGGTGAACTAGCGTGGTGGTCCAGCCACTCCACAGCAATGGACCTACGAACTGAATCAGACATACCAACCCAACAAAGTCTTTTTTGGCATGGTGGTCCATGCCACAAGAAAGGTATGTTGTAGGTGGAGAGGAAGAGTGGGAAAAAAGAGATGGTCCAAGGCTTCCTAGTGACTGGGACTTATGTCCAAACATTACTGCAACACTTCCACTTTCCGTTGCCATAAGGATGCGATTGCAATGACAAGAGAATTGAATTTCAAACATTCAGTTCGACCCAGCAGGAAACAACGGAAATTAATGATGTTTCCTAGCATTCATAATGAGGAAGTTTTAACCCTCAGATTGCAGTTCAGTTTTTTTTAAGTCCAAATCATGGGTCCTCATCTGAGTTGACTAGGACTTGGTCATACGCAGTCCGGTTCAACACCTCGAGTCATCCCCAACTCGGGCAAGTGAGTCATGACCAACTAAAGATCAGACAAGTTGATCCAGGTTGTGAGTCTCTATCCATGGTCCAAACACTGGAGAAACTGATATTATATTTTGGAGCCCAGACCGTCAATATGATTGCTAAGAATACAGACAAGTCATTTCCATTTCACTAAGGTAAAGAGCAGATTACGTGCGATAGTGCGCATCCAAACACACCCTAAACCAAGATGTCTACATGACAGGAAGTCCCACTGTGTTTATAACACACCCTTCTGCCACAAACTTACTGGCAAACACCTAAAAGATAGTGTGAATTTGTGGGACCACCTGCTCTGGTCCTTTAATGGGCTACCATATAAGGCCGACTGCTAGAAACAAGCAGAAATGAGATTCAAATACAACAGAAGTTCACCAAGTTCAAATTGGAAAATTACTCAATTGGAGGTACCATATTAGCTACTACATAAAATGGAAAATAAAAAACAGCTGCTTCTCAACTTCCCAAAGCCGCATGAAAAATGTCCCAGTTGCTTCTCAACTAACCCACGTTAAAGAGAACAGCAACGGCCTACCTGCTGTTAGTTATCACACATTCTATCTCCATTCACATAGCACACATGCATGAGATCCGAACCTTTCATCTGCTACCATGGATGCACCAAACCCAAAAATACACTGCCAGAAAATCCAGTGCCCATCAGAGAACTTTTGATTATTACAGAGGTAAAATTCCAACCAAGAATTGATGCTCAATGGGAGCAAAAGTCCTCCAATCAGCAGTTAAGATCAATAGGAAAGCTGTATTTTTATGGCCCAGATGATGGTCAGGATCTTGTACATGCATACCACATGAAAGAGACAGAAAGCTCACATTTCAAGAAAACAAAGAGAAAACAAAAAATGAGCCCCCTTACTCAATTTTTCTAGTATCAGTGGAATTAGTGACCATTGATTGGATGAAGATCGGTGAGAATCTGTGGTGTCTGATAACCATGATAACAACCCATGTATTTGCAGCCAAGAAGAGGATGCTTGCCAACCATAGTTGAATAAAGACATTCTTGCCTTTGAACTCCAGAAGATAACCCCACATCAGCCAATGGATTTGAGCTCCCACCCACGACAAGATGCAAGCTGAACCTTTCCATTTAAGCTTCATATTGCTCCATGGAAGAATTAGAGGCAACAGACAGAAGAACCATACAAAGTACTGTGCTGTGATGACCTGTCAATGGACATGAACTGAAACCAATAACCCATACAAGAAAATAAAGGATGAAAAATACAGAAATAGAAGTTAGGGGCATTACCGTGAGAGAGTATGCAGTGTTAGCAGTAGCCTTTAACAAATAAATGCAGGCTTGTACAAGAGGGGGGCCATTCAGTGGATGGGACCATTCCCAATAATACATCGCTTGGGGGACAAATTGCCAACTGGACAACTTCAGTTCAGCCCATTGAATGTGAAGCATTAATTGCAGTATGTTTTTTCTTGGTTTTTCTACCAATCAATTTTTCATCATCAATAGTCCTCCAGTCTGCAGTTGGGATCTTCCAACTGTACTTATTGGGGCACAACCCATCTATTGTACCACTTCCATCAGATGACCATTCCAAATTTCGTACATGTGCAGCACATTTAACAAGAATACAGTGCCAGATATCTAGGAAAGAAAGAAGTGCCTAACAACAGAACCCTTCTTTGCCATAAAGTTGTTGGGTCATAAATAGAGTAATTATAGGGTTCTTGCCACTGCAAATGCACACATTGCTGAGGCTCCCAATGCCGTACATGTGGTTCGGGGGAGGGGAATGTGAAAGATTGTCAAAGCTTAGGGTGTGTTTGGCGCATGGAATTAGAAGGTATTAAGTGGGATAGAATTGCTTTTTTGCAATAAATGCACTTGTTTGTGGATTGTCTCTTAATGCCATGGGAGTGAGCTATTCAGTTTGGTGTTTGGATCACGTATGATATAGGGCTTAAATACATGTTTTGATTCATGTAGTGTTTTGGTTGTACATGGAAAACAACTACCAATCTTGAAAATCATGTTTGAAAACTATAGTGAGAAGTAAGGTGGGGCCCACCTTAATGTTTGTGAGTAATCCATCCCATCCATCCATTTTGTGAGATCATTTTAAGACATGCTACCAAAAGTCAAGTAGATCCAACACTTAAGTGGGCCATATGAGAGGAAAGAGTGTGGAAAGAATTTCCTACCATTGAAACCTTCCCAAGCTCCACCTTGATGTTTATATGTCATCCCAACCATTTATAAGTTCATTCCTGTCGGGATGAACTGACAACATAGAAAACTTTATCGTGATACAAAACTTTTGTGGTTATATGAATGTTTCAATGATGGTCACTCAATCCCCATTGTTTTCTCTTGCGTGGCCCACTTGAGTTTTAAATCTACCTCGTTTTTGGTCACTTACCCTAAAATGATCTTGTAAAACAGATGGATGGGGTGGATTCCTCACAAATATCAAGGTAGGCCCCACCTCCCTTAACAGCGTAAGAACTTCCTAACTTATGCTTTTAGGAGGAAATCTCATAGATTTTGGAAATCTTGGTTAATTGGGGAAAGCCCTTCCTACTTCGTGCACAGGATCCAATGTTGGAAACCTATGATGAACCAAACAGGGATGATTTTTCAAACTAAGGGATTTAAAGTTCCATCCCACTTAATACCATTTAATTTCATGCGCCAAACACCCCCTTAAGGATTAGGACCTCCAATCTGAGAAATGTTTGTTCTTTTGGGGCATGACCATCCTGGTGGGGCACATCAGATCAACAGTGCCAATACTGAACCATGGGCCCCACATTTAAGGACTTCAGAGCCAAAGCAATTTTGTAGATTGGCTGAAGCCTAAGACAGAATATGTGATGCAAGCAGCATCTACGCCATGGACCCCACATCAGATCAATTATCCACACTATTGTGACTCTATAAAACAATCAATTATTTCAAGAGAAAATATGATGCAGGCCACATCTAGACCACACCCATCTTCACTGTAACTCTTAAAGTTGTCCGCGATTTCAATGATCAAGATTATGAGATGGTTTATTTATTCGATTGAGGTGGTCATCTTATGCACTTGCTTGCAGCCCACCCAGCCCAAATGTCCTACATTGTTTGCTTTAGCTACTTGTTTGAGTTTAAGGGTTGTTTAATAATTTTGTATTTAAAAAAAAAAAAAAAAAAAATTGTGTGATTGAGATTAGGAATTGGGTTGGGAAAATGAGTGCTTTAGATTAATTAGGGTAAGGTTTTTTATATAAATATCTTCTTTTACATTGTAATTTCCATTTTTTTTCTTAATTAATGAATTTATTTTGACTTTCTAGCCTTGAGGTAATCCTCTGAATATTCCAGCAAACCTACTGAGGCAACCTGATGTCAACCTGTGCATTCGGATTTCCCATTGCTTGAGGTGCTTGCAGGGTATTCGAAGATCAATTATCATATCCGTCAGCATTTCCATTTTTTCTATGGCGACCCGAACGAGCCGCATCAACATGAATGTTCAGCAAGAACGAGTTTACCTTTTTATATGTAAAATAACGTTGGCCCTTTTGAAAATAATGATATAAAAAGCTTAGAGAAATCACAGGAATTTTCCATAACCATTATTCTAATGAACTGTTTGGATTCGTGGAAAGGACCTTCTCACAAACTACCCTTCCTCCTTTCATGTAACCCTTTTAGTAGGAAAGGCATTCATCAACAACAGAAAGTTTCCAGGAAATAGGAAAGAGGATTTCCAATGTGCCAATGTCCCATTAACCCACAAGCGTGACACAATCCAAGCTTGTGCTGTCACATGTGCCAATGCCCCGCATGTGCAATGTGCGATGTGCTAAACGTGCCACTATCCTTCTTCAACCACCCCACGTGCCACTTGCCAATGTTTCACTATCAATCTTCAAGTACCCCCATGCTCCACATGTGTCAATGTCAATATGGCACATGCCAACGGCTACCAAGTAAATTCCAATGGGAACTTTTCGTTTTGCCAACGAATTTGAAAATGGGCCTCAATTTTCATGGAAAAACTTGCTGAAAAACAAATAGTGAAATCAGTTTCCTTTGCATTGGGAGTGCAAATGGGTCAGGTCAGCCCGATGGGTCACAAGACCCAACCTGAAATTAAACAGGCCTGGGACCAAAATTTGGACCCATGAAACAGGTCCAAGTCCATAAGGTCAACCCAATTACTAAAAGGATCAGGGCCGAAACCTCCCAAAATCAACCAAACCTGACCTAGACCCGATTTTAAATTGGTCCAATATGGGCCATCCTAAAAATGGACCCAACCTACAGCAGACTAGGACACAAGAGAGAAGCTAACTCAAAGTCTAGGGTAAAGGAATTAAGAAACTGTTTATCATTACTTAGTTTAATTAGGGAAAGCAAGAATCGAGAAATTATAATTAGTTCATTAGTGGATGGATATGAAAGTTGTTCTCGCATGTGACAACCGTTGTATTTGATCATTTATCATCTATCTACTGAATGGGCAAAGGAGGAGAAGGAAAAGACGACTGTCAAAAGGAATGTTGTTGCTAGGTCCAGTTCCTTGTTTGAATACGGGTTTTGTGAAACACATGCCATCCATGCACACTTGTACGAGATCTGGGCCAACCATCACATAAGGATAATCATGGAAATGTCTTAGCTTGACCCAGACCTGCCCCAGACTCAACCCAAACCCAAACTAATAAATAAACGGGTTAGCTTATTTTGACTTGGGCCTGACCCAAACCAGGCCTAGATTTTAACGGGTTCGATCTGGGGAGAAAACACAGACTAGGTTATTAAATGGTCCAGTCTGGGCCTCCCCTGCAAACCATCTGACCCATTTACACCCCTATTTTGCTTGCTTTCCTCGGAAATGATATTTCCTTTCTTTCCTTGAATCCAAAACAGCCCCTAACAGAACTGAACCACTACACTGGTCAAATCACTCACAAACCTTATTGAATGCCACGAATGCGACTGTCTGCACAAAAAGACAGAATGGGAGGTCTTGCGCAAAACTGAAGGAGAGAACCAGCTGCACCATCAGCTGAGGCAAGAAAGAGATGAGCTTCTCAACCACTGAGAATCTGTGTTCATGATGAAGATAGATGTGGTAGAAATAGATCGAGAAGTTATGCCTTGGATCAGTACGTGTTAGATGATATAGCAACGCCTCATTCAAGAACTCCCATCCATAGAGATAGAAGGATAGAGCAGTCCAAGAGAAGAAGACAGCCCCAGAGATGAACCCAAACAGTATTCTTTCCCTTGTTAACATGCTTTTGAAAAAAATCCATGGATAACATAACAGCCTCCTGAATGCCTTTGGTGGTTTAACTGTTTTTATATTTGAACCTTCGGATAATTTTTGTTGTCTAAGACTCCAATTCCCAAGGGTGGGCTTCTGACCAGATCGGAAGTAACAGGGTTCAAGAACTAAGATGATAGGAAGAGAATAGATGATGGGGTAGATTCTAAAATGGACGAGAAGCCCATACCAAAATGCTGCTTCCAATATGTTACCTGCAAACAAAAGCAGCATCGGGCAAGTTATTACCTTTATGAACTCAGATTGATCGCACACACACATACACACACACACAGAGGATATATCAGGACATGAATGTGGCCTGACTCACACCATCCATGCAAGTGTGTGTGTGTGTGTGTGAGAGAGAGAGAGAGAGAGAGAGAGAGAGAGAGAGAGAGAGAGAGAGAGAGAGATTTCAGGATATGAATGTGGCCTGACTCACACCATCCATGCAACTGGAGACCATGGTACATTATCCAGATCATTTGTATTGTGGGCCGAGTCCAATTCTGCCCTCTTTCTGGAGTGTTGTTCTTAAGCATGTATTTACAGGCCATTGCTCATGGGCAGAGTCCAATTTCTGCCCTCTTTCTGGCTGTTGTTCTTAAGCATCTATTTATAGACAATTGCTAAAAAAATTGATATCCCTCGAACATAGGTATTTGGGGCATCCACCATCCATGGTGGGGCCCATCAGATAAATGGTCTGGATCACTGATCCATGGAGTTCCACTTGGACACACTGGAGCATGAGGACAGTCAAACAAACAACCAAATAAACATCCTTGCCATTTACGAAATCTGCAATTAGTCCTAAATTTCTAAAAACAATAGCAAGTAAAAGAAACCAATGACAGTCACACATTTAGAAGAACAGCAACTAGAAGTCCACTATTTAATATCCGGGCTTGTCAAAATATGATATTCACATTCTGCTCAGTAGTTTCCTCATCCTCAAATATAAAGCACAATTTTCATCATTCCTAAAGTTCTAAAATTATTTACACCATTCTGTGAAAATTCAGAGCCATTTCCATGGCTTATTATGATAAGGCGTGAGGGGGAGCCAAACTTACACCATTCATAAGAGAAATTATGACCCACAGAACCATGGCACAGACAATAGGCTCACAGTTTCCTCGGGTGCCAATAGTGAAGGTGAATGGATTGAAGAGCCAAGCTGCCACCGTATAAAGTCGTAGCTTCTCAGGAACACAACGTAGCTTCAAGATGGAATGCATAAACAAACCCACGAGCAAATCTGAGATTGCATGCACACAAATCAATTCAAGGAACTTCGAGACCAAGAACAAAGAAAATGAGAACGACAACCATAATTATATTTTTAGTCAGATAATTATTGCGTAATTTTAATTTGTAAAACAGAAACCAATGGTACAACTCAAAAGAGGAATAATCACCCTCTACTGGTGTGCTGCAACCCTTTCCTTTTTCAACAAGCAGGCGATGAGTGGGGGTACACACGGTTCGGTTCGGTCCGGTTCTAGGGTGAAACTAGAACCGAACAATTCCTAATGATTCTAGGAAAACAAGAACTGGAACCGGACCGTTTTCACCCTATAACCGAATCGGAACCGGACCGTAAAAACCAGTTCGGTTCCGGTTCGGTTCTACGGTTCTGGCCTTTTTATAATCCAGACCAATTGCATGTTTTTTTTAATTTTTTATAATCTCACCCATGTCCATTCGTGTTGTGATCCATTTGATGAATGGTATAGATATTGTGTAAGGTGTGCAAAAGACATTTACGGAAACAATCAAAGGGCGTATTGTAAACCATAAATTATGAGTCAAATAGACAACTAAAATAGATGGTAAACTCATAAAATAGCTTTAAGACAAGTCCAATTAAGCATGATAATCACAGTCCGGTTCCAGGTTCAGTTCCAAGTTTGGTTCTACGGTCCGGTTCCAAGTTCGGTTCTATGGTCTGGTTCGGTTCTACATAACCCAACCGAGAACCGAACCGAACCGAACTAACCAGTTCTTTGATTTTCAGAACCGGAACCGGTGCACTTCAAAACCGGACCAAACTGTGCGGTTTGGTCGGTTCCGGTCCGGTTTACCGGTTCCATGTGCACCCCTAGCGATGAGTTCTCAACTAGAACAAACATTTGTACACACAAACCAACAGTAAAACAATACATGCATAAAGAATGCAATTTAAGCAGGAAAAGAAATAACTGGCACTGACACTGTACAATGAAGATGAACAATCAATCCACATAAAATATTTTCCAATCAACCAACCAATATAACTGAAAAAGCAATGATAAAGTATGAAATCTTCCAAAATAGACTAAAGCAACAACACAGGTATATAGTATAGAAAAAGAAACTTAACCAGAATGTCCAACAGAACCAAAGCCTTCTTCACCCAAAAGCAAATCTAACACAGCCATTAATATATATATATATATATATATATATATATATATATATATATATATATATATAGGGAAAAGGTACTATGCGCTCGACCTCACGAGTCCGTCCCATGAGGTCGAGTTGTGTGGGCCCCACTGTGATGCGTTTCGAACATCTACCCCATCAGTCAGATGCACCATTCCATCGTGGGCCTAGGTCTCAAAAATCAAGTCAATCCGTGACTTGTGTGGGCCACACCACATACAGAAGTGGGGAGGGGCCGTGCACCTCTAAAACATTCATAATCATTTTTTGGGCCCACCAAGATGTGGTTTGCAAATCCAGCCCATCCATTATGTGTGTCCCACTTGGATGAGGGTTTAGACCAAGTTTCAGCAGCATTAAAAATTCAGGTGGGCCCCACCAAGTGCTTTTATAAGTTTTAACGGTGTCTTCACATGATTTTAGATGGTATGGCCCACCTAAGTTCCGTATACGGCTGATTTATGGGACATCCCATAATTTAGAGGGGACCCATCAAATGCATGGTGTTGATGGTCGACACGCATCACGGTGGGGCCCACACAGCTCGACCTCACGGGAGCTTATCGTGAGGTCGAGCGCATAGAACCTTTTCCCATATATATATATATATATATATATATATATATATATATATATATATATATATATATATATATATATATATATAATGAAACAAGTAACAAATGGAAAACAAAATAAACAAGATTCTCACATAATGGACTTCAAACAACACCTATAAACCAAAATGAAAGAAAGAAAGAAATTCAACCAGGAACTTTGGTAGAAAGAAGCCTTTTCCAACCATTATCTGACACCGACTACTTTCTTCGTACATGTGAGACAACTGCTCTAAACTCCTTAAGAAGATCTTATTAAGCCTTCTCTAACCATTATCTGACACTCACTACTAATCACCCAACACAAACGTTAAAGAACCCAATGGGAAAAAAACAACCAAAAGCACAACCCGGCCCACCAATCAAAGAATACATACAAACGGAAGTGATTCAAACAGGATTCCGGGTTAAGAGATGCTGTTTGAACCTAAATCTAAACACCTAGTAATCATCCAACATAGATAATCAAAACACGAATGAAAAATGAAGGACGGAAAATGAATAGAACCCCACCATTCAAGCAACAAGTTAACTAAAAAAATCCATCCAAAATGGGAAATTTGGTAGAAGATTAACACTTGCACAAATGGGGAAATATAACCTATGTCACTGTGCAAACACAAGTTATCATGGGCTCTTTGAAGAATTGGACACGTGGCCCATCGGTCCGGTGATCTGGAATTCTGGATCGTTCAATCTGGAGCCCCACCTGATTACCTACTTAAAAAAATGGATAGTAAAAAGGCATATAATAAATGGTCCACATTCATTGGCAAAAGGTCAACTGATCAGACCGCAAGGATTGTTCGATACATGGGATCTTTGGATCATGGCCCATCCATATTAAGAGTCATAATATGGATGATCCCCATCATAAACCATCGAGTACATTAGCACATGATATGTAGCATTGTGGATGGTGCCCATGATTGTTAACTTCTTTAGAAAAATCCAACACTACCCATTAAGCAACCAGCAGAAGATGAGCAAGAGACAAATGTGAGAAAAGCCTAAAATTCCAGCACTATATATAATAGTCATACAACACACATGAACTGAAAATTTCAAATCCATACAGGAATTCCCAAAGAAGGGAAACTCATTAAGCGAAAGGCAACAAGAGGAACTCTCACAATGAATGATTAATTGGTTACAATGTAGGAGCCCATTACTGAAATCTAGGCCAGCCAATGGCCAGGCCTGGGGTTGGTTCAGGCCTGGATTTTGAACTGGTTGGGTCAGACCCATTTCCAGCCGCACTGAAATCAAACAGTAGCCAGTGACCATCCAACACAGACAAGCCAGAGAGAGAGAGAGAGAGAGAGAGAGAGAGTCGATGCAAATCCAGAAAAGAGAGTCGATGCAAATCCAGAAAAGACTACCCATATATAAGGTGAAATGCAAATTCAAACAAAAACTCCAACAGATTTCGAAAATGCAAAGACTACCCATTGATCATCACCATAATCATGAAAATCAATGCACCAAACCCACAAAAAATGATAATAAAACAATAAATGAATTGAAAGTGCAATCTGAAAGATGAATGCAAAGTGTATTAACTTGAGTGCACATTTACATTGTTTTTCTTAAACATGGAAATGAGTAACATTTATCCAAGATCAAAGCTGTTCATCAGCAATTCCCACTGTGTATTATACATTCCATGTCTAAAAGCTCAGCCCATGTGACCATAAGGTGGGCCACGCGTGTGTAGAATTTGGACCTCTGGTCAATTTTCAGTTGTCCATTTTTTATTTTACGCATATAGCCACCTGATCACCAAATTGGCCCAATTTTTGAGACATGGTATCAAACCAGTGGATATCATCTGATGAGCGGTGTCGGCCCTGCACTTGTTTATATTGTTTCCATGTGTTGAAGAGGCACACTAAGCATTCCTCAACCCAAATGCCAAATCTAACTAAACTACTGAAACCCAACTCTGCCTACTAATCATCCAACAAAGACAAAAGAATCACTAGACTAAGTTCAAAGACAAACCAACAAGCTAAATCCAAATCACAAACGAAATCAGAAAAGAAAAAGACCCAATTACCAGAAACAGAACTACTACCTATTAATCATCCAACAAAAGATGCCAAACAATCAATAGAAAAGTTCGGAGAAAATCTATCAATAAATCAACAAAAATGAAATCCGAGGCACGAAATCAGACAAGGCAACAAACCCAATTTACCGGAAGCGGAGAAGACGAATTTCCCCCATGAGGGATGGAATATTGAATTGGGCACGAGCAGGAACGCAAGGAGTGGCGAGTATCGATACGTGGAGCGGTCGTAGGGAGATTTTCCTGAGGCAACGAGAGAAGCGGCATCGGAGAAGACGACGTAGTCGATATCGGTGTATCGGACCTCCATGTGGCTATCTTGCCATTCTCCGTAGAATATTAGGAGAACGCGAAAGAGGGCAGAAATTAGAAGGAGAGAGCGGAACTCGACCCAAGCCATTGCTGCAACGAAAAATGGAAGGTCTGATGAGATGAGATAGATCTCAGTTAGGGCTGAAAATTGCGCAGGTGCAACCCGACCGACCCGGCATTGGGTTGGGCCCGGGCAGGATGTATCGAATCTATTCTTAAGATTGGGATATATAAATACCAACCCAATAAAACTTGCATTGGGCTTGGGTTGAAGTATCCGGTTGCCCAACCCAACCCAACCCAAACCAACCCAAACCCCATTAATATGTAATTTACTTATAAAATTCTAGTGCTGTCAAGTTTCACTGGTCTACATAATTTCCGATGACTCAAGCTAATAAGGTACGCTAGGTTTTTCTATACGAAATAGATTGCGTGCCACACAACACAATATTTAAAGGAGTAGTTGTCCTATATTTTGGTTTGTTTGTTAAGAAAAAAAAGAGTTTCTTTACGATAAATAACTACGTATATAATTAATAAAATCACAGGTACAAAAAATAAGTATGTATTGAAATATAATAGACTAATTTAATAATGAAAATATTAGCATGTATCCACCCGACCAAAACGATTAACCCAACCGAGCCCGCTTGGGTTGGGCTTGGGTTGAGAATTCCCAACCCGAGGTTGGGTTGTGTTAGGTTAGGGTTGAGGTATAGGAACCTTAGGTTGGGCTGGGGTTGAGCACCAACGCAACCTAACCCGCCCGACTTTTAGCCCTAATCTTAGTCTACTATCGGTTTTCTACCATGTGTGGGTTGATCGCTGGCTTTAAGGTGTAGACCGTATGGCCCGCCCGACAATGATGTATTTTATCCACGCTGTCCATACATTTTTTCAGCTCATTTTAGGGCCCGAGTCCAAAAATGAGGCCGATCCAAAGGTCGAATGGACCACACCACAAGAAACAGTGAGGATTGAACGCATACTCGTGAAAACTTCTCAAGGGCCACAGAAGTTTTGGATCAAGTTGATATTTGTGTTTTCCCTTCATCCAGGGTCATGTGACTTTGAGAATAGGTTGGATGGAAAATAATCTGCGTGAGCAATGAGAGGTTTCGAATGTCAAGCATTCAATCCGCACTAGAAAATGGCAAGCATTCAATCCCCACAATTTCGTATGGTGTGGTTTAGTTGAGTTCGGTATCTGCCTCATTCTTTCTGTTAAGGGCATCTTAAGCTGAAGTCATTTTTTTTATAATGCCTTGATTTCTTTTTATATATTTTTGGAGTTAGAGATTTATTATTTACATCTACTTTTTCCCCATGTGCATATATTTATATGACTTTATACAAGTGTAATGACCCTGGAAATTTTGTGCTAATCTTTCCTTAGTAGTTGTTTTTGAGGTAATTAGCGCTATACTCGATTGCTTGTGAAATTTGCATCAATCACTTTAAATTGTATCTGCATGACTCAAAACCTATAGAATAGTTAGCGCTATGTTACTCTGAAATCTGGGATCCATCGCTAAATCCAGTTGTTCGTGGAAATTTTTGGAAGTTTTGGATCGGACCTGTACCGCGCGTCGAAAGTTCAATAGCGATGATCTTAGGCTGTTGCGGTCACCATGTTAGCTTGACCATCACCTCGAAAATCAAGTCCATGTGATGTTCTGGGTCGATTTGATTGAGTCTGGAGTGAAGAGTGTGAGAACGGTTGGAAATTTATTAAGCTTTTATGAAATCTGAGTCGTGTCGCTTGCACGACGATTTTAAGTAATCTGACCGTTGGATTCTGACCCAATTTCATCCTCTGATCAGGGAAGGTGGCTCAGGCATGTCCTTGTGCTTGTGGACCTGATCGAGATTCTGTGACCGTTGAATTGAGTGTGGTCCGCCACGGCTGATCTGAAGATCCGGTCGGTACGAAAACTCAGCTTGACCTAGATCCATGGTCGATGAGCTTAAGTCCGACCTTTCGTGGTAATAGGCCCACTGGAAGTGCTTCGTTGGATCGTGAGAGGCCGGTTTTGGTTGTACCCTAAGTATACCTTGGCCCTGGGGTTATTTTCATCAATATTAGGCCTATTTATAGACCTTAAAACCCTAGCTCTCTTTTCCATACGAATTTCCTAACCCTAGCTAAGAAAGAGAGAGGAAAAGAGAGAGAAAGTGAGAGAGAAGTTGGTGAATCATCTTAGATTCTTTCCTGTTCTTCTTCATCCTTGAACCTTCACTTTAGAATCGTTATTCCGGCGATTCTGAGTTCATCTTTGGGTAAGTTAACCTAACCCTA
Source organism: Magnolia sinica (assembly GCF_029962835.1). Taxonomy (NCBI): domain Eukaryota; kingdom Viridiplantae; phylum Streptophyta; class Magnoliopsida; order Magnoliales; family Magnoliaceae; genus Magnolia; species Magnolia sinica. The sequence continues at coordinate 47,772,005 of NC_080573.1, read as the reverse complement.
ATCTGTGTTAGAGCTTAGAATAGTCTTTGTGTTGTTGTAGCTCATTTCTATTCTTGCTTTAGGGTATTCTATCGCCGTTGACGAAGACATATCGTCTGAAATCAATTCGGTGTTCTTTTCTGGCTTAAGATGCGGACTTTAATCGTATAGGTTATGGTTTTCAAGGCTTTCAATGCTAGTTAATGGTTTATTTTTGCTATGGATGAGTTTTCACATGCCAAATGTTATGTTTATTCTGTGTTCCTGATATGCATGTGTTATATTGAGATTTGTGTATTCCATGTGTATGTATAAAGTACAGTATGCGTATAAAATATGAACATGTGATTGCCATGATTATTTGTTGTGTACTTATGCTAATGGTATGTGCAACAACTCCTTGACAAAAGGAATTGTCCAAATGTGTGTATTTCAACATACGTCATGTATGTTGTGTTATGTATTCTAAGTGTTTGTAGAAATGTCTGAATGATCTAAAGTGTGATATATCAACCTAGTATGGGCGTTGAGAAGCGATTCTCAACTCTCCTACTAGTGTGTATGATTTCCTTCATGCTAGTTATGTTCCTTGTTGTTTAAGTTCAAGCATTACTTATGCTTACATTCATGTTAAGTTGATATTCTTCAAGTACTCATATGCTACATGGTTGAAGTTGTTGTTCCATTACTGTTTTACATTAAATACGAATATCTGTTATAGTGTAATGTGTTTGGGACTATGAATAGTCCAGGAAATCGGTAATCTGCCTTAAGTTCGTGGCTGAGATTGCTTTCGCCACGAAGGACGTGATTAGACGAACCTGAGCCGTATTAGAGTTGCCGGCAGTAGTTTGGCCACGCGGAGTGTTTGCGCACTCTATGTCGTTCAACTCAACGTGCGCTCGTGCTAGTCGAGTTCATCAAGTAACCCGATTGTTCGATGTATGTTCACCATGTATGGACGCTCCTGTTTGAATCTAGGGTACCAAACTTACCGATGAAATCCTATTAACCATGGTACCTTGATCCGCTAAGACTCATGAGCTGGACATGGTGGTATGGGACACCGTGGTCGAGCTGTCAGCCTATGCTGGGGTGACGAGCCTCCCCGTAGTGACCAATGAGCAACCAAACTCGTGAGCCGATTATGGTGGTATGGGACACTATATTCGTGCTGTTGGCCTACATTGATTAGTGACGAGTCCTTTGTAGTGACCTCGAGCATGCCTGGATACCGCATTGAGGTGACGAGCCTTAGTGTAGTAACGAAGGTGTGATCAGCGTGCATTGATTGATGACGAGCCCTTTGCTACGACGTACAACCATATGATTGTATGAGATGTCTAGGATTGACGACCCTAGAATGGATCACTGTTTGGATGGTGATATGAGGAAGGTACCTTAGCTTCCCAATCCTGCTGTATGAAAAGGACTAATAACAACTTGGTAATCATGTTCATTCACCGCATTTGCATGTGCTTTGTAGATGTGGCGCACTTTGAGGCGATGTCATGCGTAACGTAAGATGAAGACGCTGAGGGTGTACGCGCGAGGGCACGCATCATTCTGCATACATCCTTGCATTAACAAGAGTACTTAGGATATATTTAATTGTTCTGCTTTATCATTACTGCTTGATTGAACTGATAACATGTTAACCTGTGCTTTATTGTTCCACTGAGTTGATCACTCACTCCCACGTTTTGGGGCGGTGTTAAACACCCACCAGACTCTGTCTTAGCTACTGATGTTGCAGATGTTGAGGCGACCTCTGAGGCAGAGCGGGAGATGGATGATGATGAGGCTGCTTTCTCTTTTATGCAGTTTTCAGATGGGTTCTAGTGAGCCTCGTTCTGATGCGCGGGATGCTGGGATTTCTTTTGGAAAATTAAATGATGTAATCTAATACTTGTAATTTTGATAATAACACTTGTCAGAACGACCTGGTATGTATATGTACTTCAGGGATTTGCACTTGTACACATATGATTCTATAAGTCTTCCGCTTGCTTTCTTCACTTATCCCTAAATTATATTTGCTATTTGGCTTAATCTATTCCATATTTTATGCACTAATACAGATAACATACATCCATCATTAAATATGTTGCATAAGTGATGTTTTGGAACTCGGGAGCTGAGTTATGCTCGACCCTCGAATTTCAGGGCGTTACAACAAGTGTACTACCTATATATGTACCAACCTTCTTACGTGTGTATTTTATGGATATATACACATACAAACCCCTATGTGTGACCATTTACCAAAAAGTTAGACTTGCTGACCATGAAAAATGAGGCAATTCAAAGCTCAAGTGGACCCACCATAGCAAACAACTGCGGAGTAGCTGTCATCAAAACTGTTCCTAGGGCCCACCCTGATGTTTATCTGCTGGTCACTTAGACCTAGATGAAGGACAAAACATAAATACCAGCTTGATTCTAAGCTCAAGTGGACCCACCACAACAAACGGCGGTGATTGGACACCCACTGTTATAACCTTCCCCGGGCTGCTGTTATGTTTATTTACGGCAACTTGTTAATGTAGTCACGCTGACATGGATGCATAGAAAACAAATGTAAGCTAGATCCAAAACTTCGTGGAGCACACGTATGTGAGTGCCGGGGGGCCTACAAGGCCATGGAGCCCACCGTGTTGTGTATGTGAGTGTTGTTGTCACGCCCCAAACTCTGAAACCGGGCTAACAAAATTTCCGATCGCCGAATCTGGCACCGACAGCCTTCGTAGAACCCCATTCTCGGCTCCTAGCGCCCATTCACCAGGTTCCGATCCTGGGATGCTACGAGGAGGATTTTCAACATCAGTTTGAATTCGTAATAAGCATAACCAAAGGCACAGCCCACAAACAATAACCAAAAAATCCATCACATTTTCACTATGATAAAAAACTTTACAAGTACAATGAGCATAAAGGGAAATACAATGAAGATGAACAAAACTCCAAAATAATCTGCCACGTGCTCAAGCCTCAGCGCTGCTGCGATCCAACGTCACCTGCACGCAATGGTCGTGCATAAGCTTATAGAAAGCTTAGAGGGTGGTGAAAGTATGTGCTCAAGGTGGTAATACAGTTAAGCAGTATTAGAGTAATACGGAACATGCTGATGAAGGCCAAGAATACCATTAGCGGTACCAAGGCCATGCGGTGCAAAGCATGAATGATGTCAGCCAAACCAAGGCCATGTAATGCAAAATGCAACTCAAGCATACAAATCCTCATCTAAGTCCATAAGTCAATACGGCTCAAATATGGAATATCACCTGGGCCTAGTACACTCCAAGCCAGATTGGCGCCCCATCGCACGTAATAAGGTGAGTGGAAAAGACCTCACTATCCGCCTGCCAATATCGGGCTCGGCTCGTCAATAGAGGACCCATTCCTCGAGCTGGTCAGACTCAGCCTAGCATTGCCCCCTACTCTCGGGCGGGTAAGGCCGCACCCCCTTCCAACCGACCACGACACAGTGGAAAGCGCAACCGTCTGGTAATCAGCACTCGACGTTCATGCACCCACTCGGTCTAGACGTTGGAGCAACCTCTTGGTACCATAAGGGTTTAAGGACTTTCACCCAGGGATATCTATAGCACCCCATGTAGAACAAGATTTTCGGTATCCAATCCTGCCAACCACGATACGCCTGTGGAGGCTACGACCCTGATGTCGCTAGGGCGTACGGTAACCATGTCACACAATGCGAATGCATGAATCACACTATCCAGTCATGCAGAAATCCTGCACGTGTCGTGCGCTCATGTAGGGCAACACCCCCTATCCGGGAGCCCCTAAGCAATCTGCCCGAAGGCATATGCGATGATCAGTCATTTCTCATATCAAACATACGTATGATGCATATGATCATGAATCATGAAACTAAACATGTTATATGGGATGGATGATGTTCATAACGAAGATGGGCCTAGACGGCCTACACATAACATGTACGAGCCTAACAATGGGCCCTAGGGAAAGTCATAATGCGGACATTTAACCAACACTATACTTGCAATGTGGACGTCAAATCACCATTGCTCCCAAGGCATAGCCTGACGTAAACATCATTACATAAACCATGTTGGGATCGTACATTGCAATGGACCTTAGGTACATCTCATTGGGCCTTAAATACATCAAATGGGCCATATCATATGGGCCTTATATTCATCAAGTGGGCCACATCATTGGGCTGCACCAATGGGCCTTATGTGCATTGCAATGGGTCACAACCCGTGGGCCTTGGAATACATCAAATGGGCCTAATCTTATGGGCCTTATATTCATCAAGTGGGCCATATCATTGGGCCTCACCAACGGGCCTTATGTACATTGCAATGGGCCATAGCCCATGGGCCTTAAAATACATCACAATGGGCCTAATCACATGGGCCTTATGTGTATCAAATGGGCCACACGCCCCATATGTACATCAAATGGGCCTCAACCCATAGGCCCCAATACATCTTAATGGGCCTTATCCCATGGGCCACAAGTAAACTGAGATGGGCCTCCCACCACCAGTATATTATATATAATATAATATATAATTTATATATACTTCATACAATATATAATATAATATAATATAATATAATATAATATATATATATATATACACACACGTACACACCCACACACGCATGCACACGAACACACAAATATCACAGTGGGCTCCACCGTCTGCCTGGACAGTGGAAGCAAGACACATATATCACTGTGGGCTCCATGTGGGGCCCACCATAATGTTTATACTCCATCCAACCTGTTGAGAAGGTCACGCAGACCTGGATTGAAGTGGAAAAATAAATTTCATATTGATCCTAAACTCCTGTGGACCCAAAAGGGGTTTCAATGGTAGAGTTCAATTCACACTATTTCCTATAATGTGGGCCACCTGAGTCTTGGATGGACTTGAAATTTGGAGGGTGGTCCACTGCCCTGAGGGCCCACCATATGAATGGATTGGATGACAAATAAACATCAAGGTGGGGCCCACGGATGGAGCCGTGGGATCCTGTCCGTCCGCCCGTCCGCCCGGGCATGCGCAGGCAGCGCCTGCTGCCTCTGACACAGTAGCCGACGCTGCTGTGTATAAATTTTATTTATTTATTTTTATTTCAATTTTTTTGTGGTTTTCACAGGTGGGGTCCACATCTAGAGAATCCACTCCGTCCAATGGTCCTCCATGGCTCCAGACAAGCAAAACAAGCCCAATATTGGGCATATTTCGTCGTATAAAAGTATTAGGGAAGGTTTCAATGGTGAAAACCACCATCTGATACGGTATGGCCCGCCAGGACCTCGGGTGGACACCATTTTTCGGTTCAACGCCTACAATGAGGTTGGGAACGGAATGGATGGCATAGATTGAAGACATGCATTAAGGTGGGGCCTACATGAATGGACCACCCCATTTGGAAACAAGCTAACATTTTTTTCCTTCCAGTGACGTCCAGCGTCCACGGACGTTGCACATGCATGGAGGCTTTGCTCAAGTGGGCCACCTCATGATGAATGGTGTGTGTTCAACACCTAAAAGGTGGGCCCCACTTCTAGATATTTTGGATAAAAATACATACCTCGTGGAGGGGTCCATCCAAGTGGGCCACACAACCATATAAAGAAAAAGAAATAGAGAGGAAGAGAGAGAGAGATAGAGAGTGGGACACGCGTGATGGAGGGAGCCCGACACTATGGGCCCTCCCTTCAATGATCTATAACATAAATCAAGTGGGCCATTACATGTGGGCCCATTAAATCAAAATCCAATGGTGGAGATCCCTTCTCCACTAAAATAGACGGTCTAGATGACCCTAAGTATGCAAGGAAAATAAACATCATGATGGGGTCCATGGAGAATGGCCCCATCATGGAATGATCATGATGATCCAAGTGGGCCATCGACCACATCTTAGGGTTCAAAGTGAGATCCAAACCATTGATCGGTTGGCCTCACTTGGCCCATCTTAAAAACATTAAAACTACCCTATCAAAGCACCCACCACTTGATCTTCTTGCTCCCTTGGCTTCCTTAGCTCCTTAGCTTCGATTCCAACGGAGGAGATGAGTTTTGGATGGTTGAGATGGGAGATGAGAGGGGTAGGAAATGGGCCACACTTGAAGTTTGGGAGATATGGGGAGAGGCTTGGACGTGTGGAGGTTTTCTCTTGCTTGGGAGAGTTTGAAAATGAGAGAGAGACTTGTAAAGGGAGAGAGAGAGTGATGGGTGATGGAGTGATGGATGTGGTGGGTGATGGGTGTAAGGGACTTTTTGACTTTTGTGGCTAATGGTGTAAGAGAAGTATGACTTGTGTAAGAACTTTTTGACTTTGGGGCTTGCTTGGGAAAGGGTGAAAGGTGATGTGTACTTAACATGATGGGATGGATTGATTGATTGATTGAGGTGACATCTCGTAGAAATTCTCTAGGGTTTTACAACGCGCGGCGTTTTCCTCGCACTGAATGCTGGCCCACATCTCCCGACCAGGGTATCGCCTCGGCGTGCGAGTCGCGGCATCGGAATCGCTACGACGGCGCGGTCGCTATGGTAAAGTCTTGGGTTGAGTCGACTCGGGTTGACGGCATGAGAATCAAGGTCGCGCACAAATACCGGTTAAGGGTCGAAGGTTACCGAAATTTGACCGAAAAGACCGCGGAAGTCTATGGAATAGTACGGTCTAGGATACGGGGCTTACAGTTGTGAGGCCCACGAGGTTGTAGAGCCCGCCGTGTTGTGTATGTATGTGTCATGGGGTTCACAAGGTCGTGGAGCCTACTGTATTGTGTATGTGGGTGTTATGAGCCCTACAATGTCATAGAGTCTACTGTGTTGTTTATGTGTATGCCGTGAGGCCAATAAGACTGTGGAGCCCACCATGTTGTGTACATGGGTGTCGTGAGTCCCACAAAACATGGAGCCCACCGTTTTGTGTATGTGTAAAACTTGGGGCTCACAAGGTCATGGAACCCACAGTCTCGTGTATGTATGTGCCATGAGGCCCACAGGACCGTGGAGCCCACCATGGGTGTATGCACATAGAGCTGGGCATCGAGTCGAGTCGGACCAAGTTAGGGATGACTCGACTCGATTTGGTTTTGAAATAGGCCTAACCCAAACTCGATCCGACTCAATATAGAGTCCAGCATGCCTGACTTTATCCAAGTTCGGTCTGGCCTGGACTGATCCGGACCAAGTTTGATTCGGTTAGAAGTACCGAGTCGGCTTGAGAGATGAGGGAGGGAGGGAGTGGAGAGGAGAGAGAGAGGAGGAGGAGGAGGGTGATGGCGGTAGGTGATTGCCCGGCTTGGAAGAGGAGGAGGATGAGGGAGGGAGGGAGAGAGAGAGAGTTTAGGATCGGGTCGAGGTAGGGTGCGGCGAGTAGGGTTAGAGATGTTAGAAATTACGTTTTTTTTTTTTTAAAATACATACCCAAACCCGAGTCGAGTCAGGTTTCGGATCGAGTCGAGTCCAACCGGATTAAGTTTCGGGTTGAGTTGGGTCGAGTTACTGGGTAACTCGAACTTGACTCGGTTTGAGTTTGGATTGGGTGAAGCCTACTCGGTTCGGACCAACTCACCCATTTGGTTTGGGTCGAGTCGGATCTAAATGAGTTGGACGAGTCGAGTTAGCTGGATCGAGTCATCACATGCCCACCTCTATGTGCACATACGGGTCCTAATTGGGTTGGCCATGCAGTATGTAGGGCCCACTATCTTAGATAGTGGATCCCATTATGTCATTCGTGCATGTTGGCCCTAAATGGGTTAGTCACCTAAGGTTTTGAGACCTACTATTGGGCAATGGGATCCACCATGATGTTATGAGTATGGACGCGCTAGTAAGATAGTTGGGCCCACCATGAGTGTGCGTATGTGTGACCCACCATCAGAAGTAACAGGCTCCACCTTGTGATTCATATGAGACCCACTATGTGAAGTCAGCAAGCTAGAAGCATGATTGCTTATACTAGTGATTAAGATTTGATGTGTAATCACAAGAAATCGACGCATAGATTAATAGCTTTGACCTTATTATTGTAAAGCCTAAGCTAGTTCTGCTCGAATGCCTGTTAATTAAGGGCTAAATCGATCCACTTGAATGGGGTTGATGATGCTTAAAGATGATCCTTGAACATGTGACGAAACAATCCTATTTGACTTATAAGATGTATCATTCTTCCCTAAGATAGCGGGTGCATATACTTGTTGTGTCCGCATTCCCATGTCCAAATTTTATAGATTTGCCTTCCCCAAGATCCGTGGGACCTCAAAAGTGCATGGCAATTCACCCAGGATTCTCTTAACCTCCAGTTTAAGAAGCAGAATCATGAAATTTGCTTGCAGAACCTCCATTGTTTTTTGTGATACAAGCACTGGCCGTGATTGCTTAAGTTGCCTTAAATGTCTTGGCACAAATTAAAACTTCTTCCTTTGGAGCTTTTTCATAGGTAGTTCATCAATCCTTTTAGTTGTGCCATGATCTTATTCTTGAATTCAATCTTTCCCATTGTAACACTTGCATTTTGACCTTCATTATAGGGGTGCACACGGGTCAGTTCGGTCTGATTCTAGGGTGAAACCTGAACCAAACCATTCCATACAGTTCTAGGATTTTCAGAATCGGAACCGGACCGTTAGAAAGTTGTTAATTAGACTTTTAATGGTCGCCTGAGATGGTGGTTATTTGGCGTGTTTTACCTGAAATTAGGAGAGAGAGAGAGAGGAGAGAGAGAGAGAGAGAGAGAGAGAGAGAGAGAGAGAGAGAGAGAGAGAGAGAGAGAGAGGATCGATGAGATAGAGGAACAACGGCGAGAGAGGAGCAGCGAGAGAGAGAGAGAGGGTTGGTGGCGGCAAGAGAGAGAGGAACAGCGAGAGAGATAGGAGCAGAGAGAGAGGACCTACAACAGAGAGATGAGAGAGGGCAGGGCAGCCGCACGCACGTAGCTGGGTTGAGTAGACTTAGGGTTTTTTTTTTATTATGTAGGTTTAGTTCCACGGTTCGGTTCGGTTCGGTTCTACATACCCTTAAACCGGAACCGAACCGATCTAAACAGCTCTTTGATTTTTGGAACCGAAACTAGAACCGGTGCACTCTAGAACCAGACCAAACCAAATCATTTGATCGGTTCCATGGTTCTACCGGTTTGATGTGCACCCCTACTTCATTGGATGTAAATTCATCATAAAATCAGGGCATCCGCAAAATATGATTTTTCCATAGTATACAGTTTGGAGTTTACAACAATTTTCTTCCGAACTCCTTCCAAGCAATACTTAAAGCATTGGTACCATATTGAGAGAACAATCTCGCACTAGTGCATTCATGGCCTCCCTAGGAGGAGGTTGTAAGTGGTTTTAACCTCCTCCTAGGGATTGGTACCATATTGTGTCCGCATTCCCATGTGTCAATAACCTAGCAAGTGATTTTAGTTACTAAGTGATTTCCATGACTACGGCTATAGCCTTAATAGCATTTTGGCCATCCCAGTTGAACCCATGTATCATCATGCCACTTGCATGAAGATTTGAAGGTGGTATCCCAATTTTTGTAGCATCTTGAGCACCATAATATTTATTGCCATCTATTGTCTAGCATTATTCGATTTATTTGTATCCCTCAGATATAACCATTAATCATGAGCGGGTGATTGTGCTCTTTATTCCCAAGTACAAGGTCCTCATTTGTAAAGAAATGGTGGTCATGCACTTGGCTTGTTCAACCTTTTTTGAGAAAGCACTCTAGCTGGTGTTCTCATTGTGCTCTTTTTCTTGGGTTTCAACCTCAGTTATATTATATAGGCTTCTCGGATTTGTCTAGGTGTAACGGCACAAAACATGGCACCTGAGTAGCGGTGACGCAAATCACGAATTCGAGGGTGTTAACTAAAATAATGAACCAATGCTTCTATTTATACATCATTATGTGTGTGTGTGTGTGTGTGTGTGTATTACAACTCGCATTCGCATGATATGCATTAAACAAACAAGAGATAAATTCAACTTTACAATTAGAGTTTCAAATACTACACAATCAAATCAAATGTCCACCTATTTGGTTACTTATTACAAATTTAAATAATCTAATTACAAATTGAAATAAATTATACAATGTGAGACTCGACCTAAATTCGCATGTGTGCATGTGTGTGTGTGAGTATGCATCTCGTTCATTTTGGTCTCGCGGTCCTATCGGTCGAATCCCGACGACCTGTGACCCTCGAATAGTGTTTGCAGTCATCCTTAAATCTGGTCATGTAGACCCGACTCGGATCGAGCCAAAACCTGTGCCATCTTGTCCGCTTCATCGTTGCGATTCCGATGCCGTGTCTTGTGTGTCCTTCTAATGTATAGATCATAAGTTGTGTGTATCTCATTTCTAGCCCTTGATCATGATCATGTGGCCTACTTGGGAGTAGTGCATGTGGCTCTACTGCCTTTTTGCACAAGTTCTAACACACACCACACACACACTACCTAAACTCCATCTTCTACACCACCCACTACCCACACACTACCCATCCCTACTCCAAGCCTATGAGTTTATGAGCATTGTTTATATCACCCTAGCATTATGATGGATTTGCCTATCCTCGGAGCGAGAACTCATGATGACTCTCTCTCTCTCTCTCTCTCTCTCTCTCTCTCTCTCTTTTCTAGCAATTTCTCTCCTCTCCCTCTCATTCTCTCATTCCCTCTCTCCATTGCCAAAAACATCCCTATGCTCCCTCCATTTTTCAGCTCCTTTCTTCCTTAATCCCCCACCATCTAACCCTTGAAACCTCATCTCCACCATTGGTCCTGTTCCCTTGGAGCTAGAGAATCTTAGTGTGAAAGTTTGGTCATCATCCTTGGAGGTGGGTGCTCTTCTTAGCTTCTTCTCCCTTTATTCTCTTTTCTTTCTTTTCCTTACATTCATGGAAGCATGTAGGACCCACCAATCCATGGTGGAGGTCCTACATGGTCCCTAGGATGGAGGCCATGGGTCTAGATCTTACTCTTTTCTTCTATGGTAGGTCATTCTTCATGGACCCACCATGATGTAATTCCTCTTCATTCTAGCATCTCATAGGCCATTTAGGCCTTTGCATGCATAGTGGGGAAAGATGTCCCCACCCTCCAGCAACGTTTCTTGATGTATAGTAGTTTACATGTAACATATGTACATGGTGGATGACATGGATTGTAGTGTGGAAGGTCCATTAGTGGCGGGACCTTCCACCAATGGCCGGATCACTCTTTTTCTATCATTTTTCTTCAATTTATTTCTAATGATTTGTGGCCCACTAAGAAGGTCAGCAACATCTCAGATCCATCAGGGAGATGGGACGTCCAGGCCCACCATGTATGCATAGGTTGGGTGGCCTCCAAAATTGATTTTTCATGAAGATTTTAAAGGTGGAGTCCACTTGATGAATCAGTGCAATAAGCCCTTGGATTAATTTATATGGGCTGAAATATGGATAGCATGTGTTGTTGTCTAGATTTCAGGCCCAGTTTGAGCATGGTTTTTGAGTTAATGTTTGGATCTATTCGCATGCCCTTTTTTCCCAAATTTCTTTGGGAATTTTATAGTGCATGGACCCCACTTTGATGTGGAATGGGGCCCACACCATTTCTCCCATGATTGAGACCCATGGGATGGGCCAAAGTGGGCTAACTGTCTAGAAATTTCTAGACAGTTCAGCAACACTGTAAGTTGGAAATGAGTATTTTTACTTGAGTTTTTGGAATAAGTGGGCCACCCCAGTAGACCCCAATTTCTATCCATGAGTATGACCACCCTTCCCATGAATGTTTCAAGGGTTTGAACAAGTTTAGACCCACCCTATGTGGTCCCAAACATAGGGACAATTATAATTTCAGCAACATTTCAACTAGGACAGACTATAATTCTGAATTTAATTAAAATAATTTATAATTTTAGATATCCAAAAATTATGAAAATTTATAAGGAGGTGTTTTACAATTGGTAGGACCCACCTACCAATTTTTGGGTCCAACGGACCCTTGTGCACACCGTGGCAAGGGTTGGACCAGCCCACCATGTTGGGACGTCTAGGACAACCAGATTTTCTGGATAGACTATTTTCTTTAAATAAATTAAAATACTTTTGACCATTCAAAAATTATGAAATTTTGTGGAGATGTGGCCCACCAATGGAAGTAAAAACTTACAAAATTTCAGGGCCAACGACCCCCTGTACCATTCGTGGTACGGCCTAGAGTGGCCCCCCAGGCTGAGACGCCCAGGCTGGGGCGTCCAGCCTTGGCTGGCCGTTCAAGCCACCTTGTGGGCCCACCTTGATGTGCTTTATATCCCACCATTTATCCGTGTGGGGTATATAGGAGACTTGATCATCCTCCCCTTCAATAGCTTCCTATTGGAGTCCATTGGATGAGTTTTTGGGCTAAATATCCAGGCCCATATAGTTGCCTACACATGGGACACCTGGCCCATTGGGCTACTGCTGGACGACCGATCCAGTAGCATGGCCCATCTAATTTATTTAATAAATCCACTCCCTTCATCTGGTGGACCCCCCTGTGACATATATGGCCCACTAGGAACTAAAATAAACATATAATTTAATTAATTTTTGAATTTCCAGCAATGCCAGATTGTGGGAGGGCTGGAATTTCAGCAATAGGCCCATGGTTGCTGCCCATAAATAGATGTTTTGGGGTAGCATAGTCCACCAAATTTGGGGATATTATTACATATATCTTGCCCTATTTTTAGTTATATTTTGGGCTTAATTAGTGCATATTTAAGGCCCATTCCAATTGGGTTTTATTGGACTAGTCTTCTTAGTTATTTGTTGGTTTTTCCTAGGCCCATTGGACTTTGGGGCCTATATTATCATGCCATTGTGATGGATTTTATGGGCCAAATACAAAAGTAGTTGGGCCCTTGCCCATTTAAAATGAATCCATGAACTTGTTTTAAATGTAAGGATTACCCATATGTTTGAAATAATGGGCTGCCCATTAGGCCCACCACAATGAGTGGATTCATGACCCTTATGGTTGGGCCCAAACCTTGTTTAAGGGCCTATCATGTTGCCTATGTATTGGGCTTAGTGTATGGCCCACCGGGCCATGGATTTCTTGGACCTTGGACCTTACTTTATATGCGTATAGTTAGCGGGCTACCTTTTGGGACTTAGTTGAGGTTGGATGTCCTCCTTGGCGGCCCAAAGGTAGGCCCATAGTGCCCTTATGGGTGGTTGAAGGCCCACCTTGGACCTTGTTAGGACCGTTTCCTTTTTGAGGCTTTATGACTCTCTTAGCTTGTGAGCCACCCCAAAGTATTGGGCCCCCACTAGAGGACTTCTCCTTTCCTTAGAGTACCTGTCTATGTATCTAGACCTTATTCCTCATTAAGAAGTAGGAATATATTCTACATATATCACACTTACATCATTGTGACCTATATGCATCATCTGTGTGAATTGATTACATTGTGTGGTGGTCATAGAGGGATGGAGTTTCTCCCTTTGCGCACATTCAGTGCCTGAAGCTTGTGCATGATCTGTATGTATGACTCATGCATTAACATCGCATTTCATGATGATATCGCCCTTGCTTCACCAGGGCTTTGCCTCCACAGGGATGTTCGTGGATGGCTGTATGTGTGGACACCGAAAATATTACTTGAGCAAACCGAGTGCATAGGATGTCCATGGGTGAAATTCCCAAAACTTCCTTAGTATCAAGGATCTACCCCAACGCCGTGACTGAGTGGAAACTATGAGCGCACGAGGGCCTTATACTATTAAGCCACGACTCCCACTGTCGTGTAGTCGATTGGGTAGGGGTGTGGCCTTACTCGCCTGATGTAAGGAGGCATTGCTAGGTTGAGTCTGACCAGCTCATAAATGGGTCCGTTACCTTCAGGCCTTACTGGTGATTGGTTGTCCACAGGCAGGTAGTGAGGTCACTTATACACGTTTGATTGTGTAGGGTCTGTAGAGCGGCAGTCATTCCATAGTGTAATGGACCCTGGTGATTTCCTTATAATTGGAAACGTACTTGATATGTGGATTGGTTATGACCATTGGCATTATTTCGCATCGCATTCGCATCGGCTGTATAAGCCCCTTCATGCATTGCCTTGGTAAGGTGCCCAGTACTCATTGCATCTTATCCATGATAAGCCTTGGTAAGGCTAGTGATATTGTCATGGAGCATGTTTCCCTTCCTGTACCTCCTACTATTCTTTTATGCACCATTGTCACACACTGCCACCACCCTTTAAGCTCCTAGGTAGGCGTCATAGCGGCAGAGCATGGAGTAGAGTTGAGTTTAAAGACCCCAGTATTACAGACTTTCCTTTCCTTCTTTTGTTATCTTATATATGTCCTTTTGGACCTTATGGAAGCCTGTAAAAGTTCAAATTCTTAGTGAATTTTGTGATGTGTGCCTTGTTATTCTCAAATATACTTGTTGTGATCTTGGGTATACTCATATTGGAAATGATTATATTATTATGGAAATCCTCCTTGTAGGATCCCAGGATCGGAACCTGCCTCAGGAGCAAGAATGGGGTACTACAGAGGCTGTTGCGGCCAAAATCTTCTATCATGTTCCTTGTGAATCCGGTTATTGAGTCTGGGGCGTGACATACAAGTTGTAAGTGCTTATACTTAAAGCACAATTAGGATTATCAAATTTCGTAGTCCCGAATGGATCACAAGCACTGATGAAGATATTCTTCGATGACTCATGAAGACTATGTAAAAAGTAGATCAACATCTCAAGGAAGACTCATCATCACAAGCTCTAAATTGTCTTAGTTTGAAGTTTAAAACATCTGTATGTGTCAACCATCAGGTGGTATAACATTAGAATGACCCTAAGTTATGTGTATTTCACATGGTATCATAATGCACATAATTCTAAGTAAAAAATACACTGAAGTTGGGCCAGCTCGACTTCTGGTTTGGTCAGCCTAACTACCTTCGGCTAACCCTACATATTTCGGGCAAGTATACAGCAAGATAGAGATTTTCTACGTCAAGTTCGGCCAACCCAACCTTGGGTTCGACCTGCTGAACCTGTCTGTTAGGCCAGCCCAAGTTTGTTCGGTTAAGTTTCTAGCAGCTTTAAATCTTTGAATCTCAGGGAGATTCGGCCAGCCGAACCCTGCATTCGGCTAATCGAACTAGAGGTTCGACTAGCCAAATTTTAACTTAGGCCAGCCGAATTTTTGAAAAATCTTATCCCGTAAAATCTGAATGCTATTAGATTAATATCGTTGGAATTCGGCCAGCCGAACTGAAAATCTGGCTAGCCAAAATTTCAAGATATTTGACTATAAATAGAGGCCTTCTCTCATTCATTCAAAATATAAAAATCAGTGATTAATCTAATCAAGCAAAGAGAGAAAGTTTGGGCCTCCTTAAGCTATTTGTACGGTAATTTTAAAATTTATTTTAGCTTATTTTATTCTCTTTCTTAAGTTAGTTTTAATTTTTTCAATAGAGTAATCTATACCCTACTTGAGAATTAGAGAATTGAATTTGCAACATTATAATTTTTTTAATTAAAAATACATTAAATCCCTATACTCCTTTTGGGTTAAATACATATACGTCTTCATCAATATCCAAAGAAAGAAGATCGCTGTAATCAAGCTACATTAACATCTTTGACTCGGCATATGAAGATAAGTATTGTGTTTTATTTTTTTATCTTTTGAGTTTTTTTTTTTTTGAGATAGCTCGGAAATCTTAGCGGGTTGTTTTATGGTGATTCTGTAAAAATCACAAATTGGGTTTTATTGTGATAGCCCGTGAAAATCACAAGTATTGTATCAGGTTGTTAAGGTAACCCTATGAAAACCTTGAAATAGTGAAAGATAAAATTACAATGGTAGTAATTTTGGAAGTGGAGCAGGTGTAGGGTTTTAGCACAGAACCACTATAACTCCTTATGCATTGTGGTGATTGTTCAATTCTTTATATGTTTTTCTTATAATTGATTGTCTCTTGCTAAGTTTGGTATTTTGATCTCAAAGACGTCGTGAAATAAGATTGTCCTGCCTAAATCCTTTAGGTGAAGGTTATCCCACCAACTATTTAAAATCAAGATTTTAATACTCTAAGCAATTGAGAATATTTATTTTATTATTCTACATTATTTTGAATTATTATGTACTATCCTATTCATCCCCCCCCCCTTTTTCTAGGACATCTATTACTCATCCTTTCAAGTGGTATCAGAGTGATGTTGTTCTTTTTGGGATTAACTTCCTACAGTAAGATCCAGAGCTATTAAAATGCCAAATTTCGATAGTTTGTCTATTACCAGGCCACCTCCCTTTGATGGCTTAAATTATTCCAATTAGAAAGCCATAATGAGGATTTTCCTCAAATCTATTGATGAAAGTGTGTGGCAAGCCATTTTAACAAATGGACCCCTCCAATGATGGAGGTATTGGCTGAGGATGGAATTACATCCATGAAAGAAACTGCTTATACTTTTTGGAATACTATTCAGAAAAGTGAAGCAACATTAATGCAAAAGCCTTAAATACAATTACTTGTGCTCTATTACTAGATGAATTCAAAAGAATAACTTCTTGTGATACAACAAAGCAAGCATGAGATATTCTTGAAATGACACATGAAGGGACTAACACTGTTAAAAAGTCTAAGATTCAAATACTCACAACTAAGTTTGAGAAAATTTGTATGGAAGGAAGTGAGTCATTCATGGACTTTTATACGAAACTAAACAATATTGTTAATTCTATGTGGAGTCTTGGAGAAAAAGTCCCTGAAAGTAAGGTTTGTGCTAAGATATTATGATCACTTCCTAACAAGTTCAATTCTAAAGTCACTGTTATACAAGAATTGAGAAACACCGATGTTATGAAAGTTGAGGAATTAGTTGGATCTCTATAAGCCTATGAGCTAAATTTCAAAGCTCCTAAAAGCAAGTCCATAGCTCTTAAATCCTCTAAATCTAAATCCAAAGATATAAATGTAAATTCTGATAATGATGAGAATGAGGATGATATGACAATGTTGGTTAAAATGTTTTATAAAATTTTTAAAAATAAAAATAGATTAGATTTTCAAAAACCTTTTGGCAAAAGAAAAGGAAATTCAAAATTTTGAAAATTTAAGTCTAAAGACACCCAAACCCAATGCTTCAACTGTTCTGAATTTGGGCATATAGCTTCGAAATGTCCTAAGAAGGATAATTCTAGAAGAAGAGGCATGATTGTCACTTAGGATGAATCATTAGAATCTGGATCTAATTCAGAAACTGACGAATCAGACCAACAAACTGTGAAAGATCAAAAGACTTTTATGACTATAGTTAGAATCACTTCAACAGATGAATGTGAAAATTTTGATTATGAAACTCCTGAAAGTGATTCAGAAAATGAAGATGATCTTCAAGTAGCATATGATGCCCTATATAAAGAAAGTTGTAAGATTGCAGCTAAACTAAAAATTCAAAAAGAAAAATGTGCTAAGCTTCAATCGGAACTTAAAAAAGCCATTTTGGAAAAAATCTCATTTTTCTAATTATTTTGAGAAAACAAAATTAGATTTGAACTTAAAAATTTCTGAAATATAAAATCTCAAATCTGAAAACGAGAATCTTAAAATAAAAGTTTCTTCCCTTAAGACTTTAAAAGATACTTAGATATATACCTAAGGAAACCATAAACTTGAAAAATTATTAATTGCATTATGCCACAGTGGTGACAAATTTAGCTTGGGTTATATTAAAAGTTGCACTGAAAAATCTAAAAATTCTGCTCATGTATTTGTAAAAAAAGAATCTTCAAAGTCTAAAGGAGAAGCTCCAAAAGAAGCAAACAAGAATGTAAAAATATTTCAAAAAACTTCTAATCCAAAAATTAATGACAACTGCCATAAATATCAAAGGAGAAATAATAATCCTCCTCTAGTAATAGTAAGAGATCCTCCTAAACCCAAAACTATAATGAAATGGGTTCCAAATGTTAAATGCCTTGTCATCCACACAACTTTCAAAGCAAGTAGCCATTCAAGATGGTACCTTGATAATGGATGTTCTAGATATATGATAGGTGATAAGGCGATTCTATTAGACATCAATTACATATATGGCGGCTCAGTTACTTTTGGAGATGGTAGCAACTGAAAAATCATCGGAAGAGGTAATGTAAATCTTTCCAATCTACCTATCTTTAAAGATGTGTTATATGTTGAAGGATTAAAACATAATTTGTTGAGCATATCTCAAATATGTGATAACAATTATAGTGTAAAATTTTCAGATCACGGATGCAAGATAATAAACAATCATGGTCATATAATATTAAAAAGTCGAAGAACCTCTAAAAATTGTTATATCATTGATGACTCTTGCTCTACAAATCATTCTTGTTACATGGTCCAAACAGATGAAACTGAACTTTAGCATCAACGTCTTGGACATATAAACTACAGAGACTTATATAAATTAAACAAGAGAGATCATCTTCGTGGTCTACCTAAACTGAAAAAGATAGAAAATAAAGTACGCGGTGCCTGTCAAATAGGAAAACAAATCAAGAGTAGTCACAAAAAGGTGAACTCTTTAGCCACTACAAGACTTCTTGAACTACTCCATATGAACTTAGTTGGACCAACTCGAATGGAGAGTAGAGGCGGAAATAAATACTTTCTAGTTGTAGTAGATGATTACACTAGATATTCATGGGTATCTTTCTTAAGAGAAAAGTCGAATGTTTTTTACGAAGTCAAAAAGTTAATTAAATGCATCCAAACTGAAAAAGAACTTTCTATAATCAGAATAAGAAGTGATCATGATAATAAATTTGAGAATAACAATTTTGAGAAGTACTGTAATGACCACGAAATATTATATGAATTTTTTTGCTCCTAAAACCCTTAGCAAAATGGAGTTGCTGAGAGGAAAAATAGAGTTCTACAAGAAATGGTGAGTGTTATGTTTAACAACCTGCAATTAGCTAAAAATTTATGTGCTGAAGCTGTTAATACCACTTGCTATATTATTAACCATGTCTATATAAGAGCAGGTAAAAATAAAATAGCTTATGAACTTTGGTTTAATAAAAAACCTTCTATAAAATATTTTCATACCTTCGAAAGCAAGTGCTTCATTTTACGATATCAGGAACATTTGGAAAAGTTTGAAGCTAAAAGTAATGAGGGTATATTTTTAGGATATGCATATCGTGTCCTTAAAAAAAAAAAAAAAACTAGGGTGATACAAGAATCTATAAATGTTGTTATCAATGATCAAACTGTCACACCCAAACTTGATCAAGAAGATGAAATTGCTATTATCAATCAATTTAAACCATTATCAAAATCAGATTTAATTGATATTAGATTAGTCAAGGATCATCTAACTAATCAAATGCTTGGTAACCCTCACACTAGTGTCCAAACCAGAAGACAGTTATAAAACTTATGTAATCATGTTTGCACTTCCTAGATGGAACCAACTAATGTAAATGAAGCCCTAGCTGATGAAAGTTGGATTTAGGCTATGTAAGATGAATTAAATCAGTTTATTAGAAATGTTGTTTGGCATTTGGTGCCTAGACCTTCTGACAAGCATGTGATTGGAACTAAATGGATTTTCAAAAATAAACTAATGAATTAAGTAATAGTATAAGAAATAAGGCAGGATTGGTTGTACAAGGTTACACTCAAATTGAAGAGAATGACTATAATTAGACCTTTGCACCAGTTGCTCATCTTGAATCTATCCGATTATTTATTTCCATTGTATACTATAAAAATCTCAAAATATACCAAATGGATGTTTAAATTGCATTCTTAAACGGTGACTTAAATGGGGAAGTTTATGTAAAACAACCTAAGGGCTTTAAAGATCCCAAACTTCCTAATAATGTATACCATCTTAGAAAGGTTCTGTATGGTTTAAAACAAGCCCAAGAGCATGGTATGAAAAACTGACTAAATTTTTACTCAGTCAAAATTTTAAAATGGGAAGTGTTGATAAAATCTTATTTGTCAAAAAATGTAATGAAGATATATTGATTGTACAAATATATGTAGATGATATTATTTATGGATCAACTTGTACTAACCCCTCCACTAAGTTTGCAGATTCGATGAAATCAAAATTTGAAATGAGTATGGCTGGTGAGCTAAATTATTTCCTCAATCTCTAAGTGAAACAGCTTAAAGATGGGATATTTACCTCTCAAACCAAATATGCTATGAATCTAGTGAAGAAATTTGGCTTTGAGATATGTAAAAATTTTTAAACACCTATGGCTACAACACTCAAACTGTCTAAAGACGAATCATGTAAAAGTGTTGATTCTCGTCTTTATCGTAGCATGATTGGTAGTATGTTGTACTTAATAGCCATCAGACTTGATATTTCCTTCAGTGTTGGGATATTTGCTAGATATCAATCTAACCCTAAAGAATCTCATTTGTCTACGGTTAAAAGAATAATCAGATATGTTGTGAGCACGACTAATTTAGGATTATGGTATCCTCATGGTACATCATTACAAATTGCTGGATATACTGATGTTGATTGGGCAGGTAATGTCGATGATAGAAAATCCACTAGTGGTGGATGCTTTTATATTGAAAACTACCTTGTTTCTTAGATAAGCAATAAGCAAAATTCAGTATCATTATCCATCGCAGGAGCTGAATATATTGCAATAGAGAATGCTTGTATGCAACTTATGTAGATGAAATGCATGTTAGCAAACTATGGTATTAATCAGGACATTATGAATCTATATTGTGATAATACCAGTGCAATAAACATTTCTAAAAATCATATTCAATATTCTCACACAAAACACATCACCATACGATATCATTATATTTGAGAATTAGTTGAAGACAATACTATTATGCTTGAATACATCCACATTGAGAAACAGCTTGCAGATATTTTGACAAAACCCCTAGACAATGTCAGATTCACTAATTTAAAACACGACATTGGATTATGTTGCATTAATTAATTACGTTGTCTTTAAATAATTTTTTTTTTTGCATTTTTTAATTCTTGTTTTTATTAAAATTTGCATAAAGGATAAATTGGAATATTGTAAAATTTTTGGGTTGTTTGGCCAACCCATTGTTGACCAACCAATTCGGCCAGCCGAGCACATGCTTGGGCTAGCCGAATTGCGCGTGGAATGGGTTAAAAGGGGAAAAAATTCCAAATCACCTCATTTCCACTTCTTCTTCCTCAGCTAGCTGGTGCTTCCTTCGGCCAACCCATCACCCTAGTTTCCTTGTAAGTAGTTTATTTGCATTTTTCTTCTAGATTTAAGTTCTTTGTTGCATTTTATTCAAGTATTTTGCATTTATATTGAATCTAGATGTTCTCTTTTTGGTGGGTTTTCTCTAAAATATGATCTACTCAAACCCATTACCCACTTTGTTATTCTTTATTCATTTTCTTCCATGGAATATCGGAGTAAGCGCACCATTCGTAGACTTCATTCCAGTTCCTCTTCCCGCTCCGCTCCTCGAGTTGTGCGGACCATTCGTGCGCTGGAGGATGATTCAGAGAACGTACAGCAATTCCGCTCTCGGAGCATTATTATTGAGCAATCAGTTAATGTTGATCACATCACTCAACATGGTCTAGTTGAACTACTCTCTGAGGTAGGATGGGAGAAAATTTTGAAATGGGGTGGGGCGACTTACCGGTTCATCTCACAAAGGATGTATGCATCCATTAATGAAGTTTCTTCTGCTAATTTAATGTTTAATATTCAATTTATGGAAGAAACTATCACAGTAACACCCTTCATCATATCGTCAATTATGGACATTGAGATAACAAATGATGGGGTACCAATTCCCACTCTTTTTGAAGATATGAATAATATGGAAAGAAACTATCTTACTCGGGTGTTATGTGGTTTTAATGCCAAATGGCAGTCTAGTAACTCTCTCCCCACTTATAATTTAATTCCAAAATAACATGTTCTTCTTCGTATCTTCATGTTTAATGTTTATCCCAGGGCAGGGAATAAGATTGATCTTACTCCCTTTATGATGCGTGTTATGCATGTTGTTGCATCTGGTATTCATATGTCTTCCATCTTTGATTTCCTTCCTGATTATTTAATATCTCCTTCATCCACGTCATGACTCTATTCCTTTTACATTCCTTATGACTTCCCTTGCTTTGTACTTTAATGTTTAAATTCCCGCGATCGAAGCACTGGAATCCGAACTCCCATTTGGAAATGCAAACTTGAGCATGATGAAATTAAATCTGAGGCCTGAGCAGCAAGGCAATTAGGAAGAGGATCCTATAGGTGACGTCAACATGGATGACATTTTTGCTGATTTGGAAGAGTCAGGAGACACGAATTATTCTGATTACTAGCTTTCTCAATTTAGCGATAGGTTAGAGAGTTTAGAGGAGAAGGTGGATGCTTTACAAGTATCCCAGGACTTACTCAATTAAACTAAAAAACAACACATGAAGTATGTCAAAAAGTACTTTCATTGCTTCAATAGGAGTTTGAAGATTAATGATCCTGAGATGCCTACACCATCCTCTTCTGAATTAGAATGATTAAACACTTACGGTTTGTAATAACTCTTTATTTCTCTTTGGATTTGCTGCACTCGTACTGGATTTATCTCTAGATTCTTAGATAATTGTCTTTATACATTTGCATGATTTTATCATTATGACATTATCTTGCTATTTATGCCTTCTATTATGTATCTTTTGATTTATTTCTTCCTTTGTGAACTTTTGACAAAAAGGGGGATAAATTATGATCTAGGGATATAGTTTTGCATGATATGGTGATAGATATGGAGATGAATGAGATATATGGAGAATTTATTTATTTTATATGATATGGGATTATATTTGTTTGCATTGGATTGCATGTGAAAAAATGGATATATATATTTCTCCTAGATCAAGTATTCAGGGGGAGCTTCTGATGCATATTTTAAGGGGGGAGCATCAACATTAAATAGGAACTTCACGATATAATACTACAGGTGGTATATAGATGATCTTTTGAACCAGAGCATGTTTCAGTATGATCAGTTTGTAAGATGTTGCAATGTTGTATGTTGAGCAGTGTATGATTGTATTTTGTCACGAAATTGACAAAGGGGGAGATTATAAGTGCTTATACTTAAAGCACAGTTAGGATTGTCAAATTTCATAGTCCTAAATAGATCACAAGCACTCGTGAAGATATTCTTCGTTGACTCATGAAGACTACGTAAAGAGTGGATCAACATCTCAAGGAAGACTCATCATCGTAAGCTCTAAATTATCTTGGTTCGAAGTTTGAAACATCCCTATGTGTCAACCATCAAGTGGTATAACCTTAGAATGAACCTACGTTATGTGTATTTCATATGGTATCATAATGAACATAATTCTAAGTAAAATACACTGAAGCTAGGCTAGCCTGACTTTTAGTTCGATCAACCTAACTACCTTCGGCTAACCCAACATATTTCAAGCAAGTATACAGTAAGATAGAGATTTTCCGCATCAAGTTCGACTAGCCCAACCTTGGGTTCGGCCAGCTGAACCTGTCTATTCAGCCAGCTCGAGTGTGTTTATTCAAGTTTCCAACAGCTTTAAATCTTTAGATCTCGGAGAGATTCAGCTAGCTGAATTTTAGCCTGGACCACCCGAATTTTAAAAAAAATCTTATCCCACGAAATTTAAATGTTGTTGGATCAATATCATTGGAATTCAGCCAACCGAACCAAAATATGGCCAGCTGAATTTGTAAGACCTTTAACTATAAATAGAGCCATTCTCTCATTCATTCAAAACATGAAAATCAGTGATTAGTCTACTCAAGCAAAGAGAGAAAGTCAGGGCCTCCTAGAGCTATTTGTGCAGTAATTCTGAAATTTATTTTAACTTATTCTATTCTCTTTGTCAAGTTAGTTTTAATCATTTTCAATAGAGTAATCTATACTCTACTGAGAATTAAAGAATTGAATTTATAACATTAGGGATTTTGTTTATTGAAAATACATTAGATCCCTATATTCTTTTTGGGTTGAACACATATACGTCTTCATCAATATCCCAAGAAAGAAGATCGCTGCAATCAAGCTACATTAACATCTTCAGCTCGGCATTTGAAGATAAGTATTGTGTTTTATTTTATTATCTTTTGGGTTTTTTTTTTTTTTTTTTAGATAACCTGGAAATCTCAGCGGGTTTTTTTTGTAGTGATCCCGTGAAAATCACAAATTGAGTTTTGTTGTGTTAGCCCGTGAAACTCACAAGAACTGTATTAGGTTGTTAAGGTGACCCTGTGAAAACCTTGAAATATTGAAAGCCAAAATTATGATGGTAGTAATTTTGGGAGCGGAGTAAGTGTGGGGTTTAAGCACCGAACCACTATAACTCCTTATGCATTGTCGTGATTATTTAATTCTTTATATGCTTTCCTTGTGATTAATTGTCTGTTGCTAAGTTTGGTAGTTTGATCTCAAAGACGTGTTGTCCTATCTAAATCCTTTAGGTAAAGGTTGTCCTACGAACTATTTAGAATCAAGATTTCAATACTCTAAGTAATTGAGAATATTTGTTTTATTATTCCGTATTATTTCAAATTATTCTGTACTGTCCTATTCATCCCCCTCTCTCTAGGACATTTATAGCTCGTCCTTTCACAAGTGCTACTAAAACATTAACATAAATCATTTGTAACTTAAGCTCTAAGGGTTTTGCCGCATCATAGCATCCTTCTAGCTCCTACATCACATGTTTATGTCTTCAAACACTAAAAGAATGAGTGGCCACCTTAGTGAGAAATTTCACCAAGATTACACATCTAACATAAAAGTCAAGTATAGTTTTAAATGGAAAACAACAACACAACATACAACACATAAATGCCATTCTTATTTAAATGTATTGATGAATGAAATGCACTCAGGCCCGGGGATACACATTTAGCTAGCAATTGGGGGAAGAAACCACCATGCAAAGGGATGGCCGCACAATGACTAGTCATTTGGTCAAATCTTACGATACAAAGGAACTACCGCTCAATGATATGGGAATCGCGAACAGACATTTACATCATAGCTCGAGAATCACAAAGGTCATACATCGATGTTGGCGGTAAGTTCTATAAAATAACCCATCTCATAAGGAACACACATTGACATCATGACCCGATATCACAAAGGATATACATCGACATCATGACCTGGGATTCCAGGTGACATACATTAACAAGTGCCATGAATGCATGACTAGCCCATCATTTATTAGTCCAATTTAAAAATAATCCAATTATGGTCAACCTGTTTAACTAGTGTCCTTTCCAAATCAATTATGATGTGATCAATCAAATAATCATTTCCATCACAAGTCCATTTATGGTACATACAAAAAAAAGATTCAACCCATAAGTCACTTTGGTACAAAGTCCATTCATGGACAGAAACAAAGGGTACAACACATAAGTCACTTTGAGCACATATGTATCACAGAGATAGAAATCATCAATCAAAATAGTATAGTTTCCTCATAATAAAGGCCACTAGTTAAAGGTATAGTTCCAATATACAAGTTAATAAACATTCAAACACATATTTTCCAACAATAGTTTGTTGTATTTTGTTTTAAAAATTATATTAAAAATAAAAAAAGGAAATTTTAAATATTTTGATTTCCCTCTAAATTAGAAATTTCTGTTGCTTTTAAGTTGTACATTAGATTTATCCAAGATTTTTTTTTTTTTTTGTGTATATAAGATAATCTTTTTACCTTAGGGCTTGAGCCATATTCAGGGGGCATGTGAATTTGGTCCAGTGGAGCCATGCTAATAGCTCTAATATATATCATTGATCACACACGCGTGCATGTCGAACCAAGCAGTGTCGTGTCACGCTACGTCGAGCCGAACCAAGTTCGTGTGCGTGTGCGTGTGCGTGCGAGTGTGGGACAGGATAGGTTGGGTTACGGGTGCGGGTGTACTTGTGCGGGTGTATGTGTATGGGTACTCACGAGACTTTATTTTATGCAAGAGCATATTCGCACCTGTGCCTTTTCATTTTGAAATAGAGAGATGCGGTTGGTTGATTGGTCACACATATTGGGTTTAAATCCAACAAACCAAATCCTTTCAAAAGGGTGCTTAATGAATCACTTTGGAGTCTATACAAGGACTTCCATTCTATTTTTAAAAAACCATGAAAAATTTTCTACTCTCCCATGAGAAACTCTTCTATTCCTTTTCTGTTTTACGAGTTTTGGTTGTTGAATTTGTCGCTAAGTTAACTCAGCATTTTTGGGTTAAACTGCAAGTGGTTCGAGCATGTGCATAGTGAGTGCACCGCTGGGACCAGGTCATACTCATTGTATCCTAGAGGTTGATTGCTTTGGAAACTTGTTGCACTTGGAATGTTGTCCAAGGGGAGCAAATTTGAATTCAAGTCGAGTGACTTATATCATGCATCGACTCAACTCTATAAGTCTTCTATCTCATTTTTTTTTTAAATTTTTTACTTTTAATAGTCTATTCGATTCAACCAAATATTCTAACAATCTTGAAATTGAATTTGTTGAATTAAATAGAGAATGACTACTATAAATGTTAATGCTTCCACTTAGTTAGTAAAAATCGAACCGTTCGCAGGACAACCCTTTAAATTGTGAAAACAGAAGCTTATGTTTGCACTGATCACCCTTAAAGTTTCATACATATTGTCTAAATCATTTACTATATATCTAGCAAATCAAACTAAAGTAGTAGATGAAAATAATTGTAAAAATTACATTCTAAACTCTTTGTCCAATGAGTTATATGATGTGTACGCTTCTTATGAATCTGCTAAGAAAATATGAACTACTTTAGAAAAGAAGTACATTCTAGAAGATGTAGGTGCTAAAAAACATGCAATCCCTAATTTCCTTCATTATGAAATGACAAATGATAAATCTATCACAAATTATATTCACAAGTTTCAAAATCTAGTTCATTAATTGTCGTTAGAAGGAATTAAGTTAGATGAATTGTTTTTGTCAAGAGCATTAATAGAAAAGCTACCGCCTTCCTGGAAAGAATATAAGAATAAAATGTAATATAAAAAGAATGTGTCTCGTTAGAAACTGTAATCGTAAACATACAAATAAAGGAAACGAATAAAAATAAGGACCAAAAAGAAAATTTAAATGAAGTAGATTCAACGGTGAATCTTGTGAAATCAATTTAGGAAAATAATAAGAAGAAAAATGATAAATGTAATAACTGTGGCAAGCCTGGACATTTTGCTAATGAATATAGGCTCAAAAAGAAGAATGCAAACAAGTAATTCAAGGAAAAATGAAACTACTATAATTGTGGAAAGCCTGGGCATCACATTAAAACCTGCAGGCTTAAGAAAAACAAATATAAGCCCCAGGCTAATCTTACGAAAACAGGCAATGAGTCTGACATGATAGTAGTTGTGATGTTAGAAGTATTTCTTCTAAATAACTTAGAGTAGGTACTAGACACTTGTGCAACTTAGCACGTGTGTAAAGATCATAACATGTTTACCTCCTACCAAGCATCAGGAGATAACGAACAAGTGTTCATGGTAACACTAAAACTTCTCCAGTTGTAGGAAAATGGAAAGTATTTCTGAAACTCACTTTTGGGAAGACTTAGATGTTAAATAATGTCCTACATGTGCATGACATTAGAAGAAACTTGATCTCTGGTTCGCTGCTCCTTAAGGCTGGTGTCAAGTTAGTATTTGATTCATACAAGCTTGTAATAACTAAAAATGAAACTTTTATTGGTAAGGGATACTGTAGTAATGGTCTATTTATTGTAAATGTATCCAATGGTAATAAGAAGACGTCAAGTTCTGTTTATATCATTAAATCCTTTTATCTATGGTATAATAGATTATGTCATGTGAACGTAGCTTCTTTGAAGAAAATGAAAAGGTTGGGTTTATTACCTAGTGTATTAAATGAGGAATTCGATAAATGTGAAACATATGTAGAATTGAAATTCATTAGAAAACCCTTTATACAAATAGAACGATCTTCTGTTCTATTAGAGTTGATACATGGTAACTTAGGTGAATTTAGAAATCATATGTCTAGAGGTAGAAAAAGATATTACATAACTTTTGTAGATGATTACTCTAGGTTCATTAGAGTCTATCTATTAAGGAATAAAGATGAAGCTTTAGAAGCTTTCTCTAAGTATAAAACTAAGGGTAAAAATCAGTTAAATATAAAGATTAAATGATTAAGAATAGATATGGGAAGAGAGTATAAATCTTCTCAATTTAAAGAATTGTGTGAAAAGAGTTTGATAGTTTAAAAAACTACAACTCCTTACACACCAGACCAGAAAGGAATAGCAGAGTGTAAGAATAGAACTCTTAATGAGATGTTGAATGCTATGTTAAACAGTTTAGGCTTACTCTCCAATATGTGGAAATAAGTAATTTTGTTAGTTTTTTTTATTCTAAATAGCAAACACCATATGAACTTTGAAAGAACCATGTTCCTGGTTATAAATATCTTAAAGTGTGGGGTTGTCTTGCCAAAGTATGATTGCTTGAAACTAAGAAAATGAAATTAGGTAAAAAAATGACTGATTGTACATTTATAGGGTACGCATAAAACAGCGTAGCCTACAGGTTTCTAGTTCTAAAGATTAAGGATAATATTATATATCTTAATACAATTATAGAAGCTAGGGATGTAGAGTTTTTTTTAGAATATATTCCCTATGAAATCCAAGTCTATATCAATAGAGAAAGTTAATGGATCAGATATCATGTCTACTAGTAAAGGTGCTTACGAGTAGGTAGTAAAAGAGATAAAACCATGAAAAAGTACCAGAATTAGAAGAGAAACTAACCTAGGAGATTTTTTTCCACCTTAATAGAAAATGATCCTATAACCTATATAGAAGCGATTAACTCTCCATATGCAATTTTTTTGGAAGTAATAAATGATTAGTTAAAATCTATTATATCCAATAACACTTAGAAACTTGTAGTCCTACCACATGGAAATAAACTAATAGGTTGAAAATGGATATTTATAAAAAAACTAAAACCAGATTGGACTATTGATAAGTTTAAGGCTAGGTTAGTAGCAAAAAGCTTTAACAAAAGTAAGGAATAGATTATTTTGATATGTATTATCATATAACTAGGATTATAACTATCAGGATCTTAGTAATAATAACTTCCATATATAATCTGGTAGTACACCAGATGGACGTTAAGACAGCTTTCCTAAATGGAGACTTATAAGAGGAAATGTATATGGATAAACCTGAGGGTTATAGGATATCAAGTAAAGAAAATAAAGTGTGTAGACTAATTAAGTCACTATATGGTCTAAAACAGGGTCCTAAACAATAGTATGAAAAATTTGATGGTGTTTTGAAATCAAATGGTTATCATATAAATTATGCAGATAGATGTATATGTAGTAAATTTTTTGAAAATGATAGTATTATTATCTACCTTTAAGTTGATGACATGCTTAGAACTAATATTAAATTAGTTAACACGACTAAAAAATTCTTGTCATTTAAATTTGATATGAAAGACTTAGGAGAGACTAGTGTAATCTTAGGTATTGAAGTAATCAAGAAAGATGGTGGACTTATATTATCACAATCTCATTACATTGAGAAACTATTAAAAATGTTTAACCATTTTGTTTGTTTACCTGTAAGTACACCTATGATTACAGTGTGACTCATATGAAAAATACAAGTAGTAATATGTGTCAATTGCAATATTCCAGGATAATTGGTAGCCTTATGTATCTGACAAATTGTACTAGAACAAATATAGTTTTTGTAGTTGAAAGGCTAAGTAGATATACATATAACCTTGAAAAAGAGTATTGAAATGCATTTTTTAGGATTTTGAGATACCTAAAAGGAAATATGGCTTATGGTTTACATTATAATGGTTATCTTGATATATTAGAAAGATATGATAATACTAACCGGATCACTGATTCGGATGAAACAAAATCCACTAGCGAATATGTCTTTACTTTGGGTGGAGGAGCAACCTCTTGGAAGTCTACAAAGCAGACTTGTACCGCTCGATCAACTATGGAATCCGAGTTTATTACCTTAGAAAAGGCTGGATCAGAAGTCGAGTGGCTTAGAAATATCTTGTCTGATGTTCCGTTGTGGTCAAAGCCTGTATTACCCATGTCTATTCATTGTGATTTTCAAGCAGTTATAACAAAAGCAAAGAGTAAAATATATGATGAAAAGAGAAGGCATATTAGACTCAGATACAACATAGTGAAATACAAGTTGTGTCATGCCCTAGACTCAAAAACTAGGCTCACAAAATTTTCGATCACTGAATCCGACACCGATAGCCTCTGTAGTACCCCATTCTCGGCTCCTGGCACCCATATACCAGGTTCCGATCCTGGGATCTTAGAAGGAGAATTTTTAACGTACATTTATCTCGTAAGAAGCATAACCCACAATAAAAACAACCAGAAACATCACCAAATATCCATTATAATAATAAAAATTTAAGTACAATGCATAAGGGAAATACAATATCAAAATCAAAAGCTCCAGAAGACAGCTGCATGCTCCAATCTCAATGCTGCTACGGCGTCCTCTTGTCACCTGCATACAATGATCATGCATAAGCTTATAGAAAGCTTAGAGGGTGGTGTAAGTGTATGTGCAAGGTAAGTGTCAAGTATGCAATATCAGAGCAATGTGGAAACATGTTGGTAAGTCCATGAATGCTATCAGTCGTATCAAGGCTATGAATTGTAAGGCATGAATGCTATTCACCATACTAAGGCCATGCGATGCGAGGCCTATGTAGCCAAATTTCATATGCGAGATGCAACACAAGCATGCCAGTCCTCATCTGAATCCACATAACAATACAACTCATCTCTGGAATATCACCAGGGTGTAGTACATGCCAAACCAGATTGCCGCCCTGTCGCACGCAATAAGGTGAGTGAAAGGGACCTCACTATCTGTAACATCTCACAAAAATCCGTACAAAGACCCAAGTACCACCTCAAGCAGAAATCGCTAAGGATAAAATTATGTGGAAATTAGACGAAAATTAATTAAGTGCTAAACTAAATTAATTGGTAGATTAGCTCAAATCACTTTCTATATGATCTGTAAGACCCAAAACCATCAGAATCGCTAACCCAATATTTCCTAAAAACCTAGGATTAATCTCAAAACCCAGTTGCTCTCGGGAGCATCTTGAAACTCCGTATCGGACCCGGACTGCGAGTCGAAAGTCCGATTAATGCGAAACTATACAGTCATGACCACCTTACTAGGCTTGACAACCATCTCAAAAATCAAGTCCAAATAGTATCTAGAAACGCACAACATGAGCCCGGAGTGAAGTGTTTGAGAAATGCGAATATCTTTAGAAAATGAACTTAAACTTAAGGGAATTAGGCCGTTCGCTTGCAGGCCAAATTTAAGGTTTCAGACCGTCAGATTCTGACCCAACTACACCCTGGGATCAGGAAAATTTTCCAACATAGGTCAGTGCACTTGTGGCCCTGATCGAGTGGCGATGGCCATTGAACTGAAATTGGTCCTCTGCAGTCGATTTACAAGCCTGATCGGACCGAAACTTTAACCTGGTGTAGATCCATCTCCAGGAGACTTTCATGAGACCATATGTAGGAAATGGACCTCCACATAAGCTCCGTTGGCCTGAAACAGCCACCCTTTAGCTATATCTTAAGTATACCATGGCCCTAGGGCCATTGGCATAAGTTTTGGGCCTATATAAGGGCCTTAACCTATGCCTCTCATTCCATATGAATTTCTAAACCCTAGGAGAGAGAAGAGAGAAAAGAGAAGGAGAAAGTGAGGAGAAGTGAGATAGAGTTGGGGTTAGCTGCCGGGATTTGATCTCACCACTCCATGAGTTGAATCGCCTCTCCCATGTCGCTACACCGGCGATTTCAAATCCATTTTTGGGTAAGAAATCCTAACCCTAATCTGTTTTAAGTATCCAAGTAGAAGAATCAACGAAATAGTTAACCTATTTCGTGATTCAGGTAGCCGTTGTACCATAGACAAAGGCGTAGGATTCAAATTGAGTACGATACGAGTTTACCGACGAAAGGTATGGACTATAAACATTTAGGTTATGGTTTTCAAGGCTTTCAATGTCAATTAATGATTTATGACTGACTTGATTGCTATTACATATGCTTAGATGCGATGTTTTCCGCGTATTACATATATATATGAACTATACGAATATGAAATTATGATTTGTGCTTGCCATGATTGTTGTTTGGGAATACATGATTGTTGTATGTGTAGCAACTCCCTTGTGAAAGGATTTGCTATAATATACGTTTTAACTAATTTATTACATGTATGTGATATGTGTAGTCTAAGTGTTTGATAAAATGCCTGGATGAGAAAATGCTTGTTGAAATGTATTTAATGAGAGTGTTGAGATAGGATTCTCAATTCCCTTATCTATAGTTACAATTTCCTTCATATAACCTATCTTACTACTACGTGATTTATGGATAAAATGCCTATAGACGATAACATGTGCAATACGTGTTTGTGGAAATGCTCAAATGAGATTTATATTTGAATTGGCTATCACATGCTATTTGACTATCAGATATGAATTCCTATTGTGTTTAAATATGATTAGGACCATTGCGTAGTCCAGGTAATCAGTAATGATTCCTGAATCAGTGGCCGAGGTCGTTTCACCACACAATACACGTTTGATGAATCTGAGTCGTACGCTATTTGTCGATAGTGGTTAAGCCACGTAGAGTGCTTACGCACTCCATGTCGATTAAGTCAACATGTGCTTGTACTAGTCAAGCTTGTCAAGTAACACAATTGGCCTAATGTATGTTCACTATGTATGGATGTTACTGCTTGAATCTAAAGTACCAACTTACCAGTGAAAAGCCTGTTTAACCCTGGTACCTATCATATGTGATTAACTAGGATTGACGATCCTGGATGGATCATTTTTTGGGTCAATGATATAAAGGGAGGTACCTTAGCTTCCCAAATCTGTTGTATGAATAGGTCTAATTAAGAACTTGGCTAATTACGTACATGCACCGCATTGCATGTGCCTTTAGCGTTGGTGTTGAGCACAGCGGGAGTGTTGCATGCGTGACCATAAGATGATGTCACAGAGGGAGTGCAGGCGAGGGTATACATCATTATCACATCCCATCCTTGCATTAACAAGAGTAGTTAAGGCATGATTGTTGTACTGCTTTATTATTACTGCTTGACTGAATTGATAACATGTTAACCTTTGCCTTATAGCTCCACTGAGTTGATCACTCACTCCCACTCTAGGATGGTGTTTTAAAATACCAACTGGACTCTGTTTAGTTTCAAATGACGGCGAGGCTTACGTGTTGGAGCTGGTCTTTTACGACGATGAGGAGAAGTTCTCCTACTTGCAACTCTCTGACGGGTCTATGTAGACCTGGAATTGTGTCACTGGGGCTACAGGGATATGGATTAGATGACATTACACATCATTATTTTGTATATTTTGGAACTAAATATGTAATTATTTAACTTGTTATCATGTTCATACTCTGGGGACCTACAACTACTTATATGCTTTATATACTTATCACAGTCTTCCGCTTGCGTAATCCAATTGTCTTTGGAGTATGATATGCCGATTTGGTATAATCCCATCTATGTTTAATGCACTAATACAGATAACATTTAATCATCATTATCTATGCTATATAAGTGATGCATTGGAACTCGGGAGTTAGGCATCTACTCAACCCTCAATTTTCAGGGCATTACAAGTTGGTATTAGAGCATGATTTGGATTACACTGGAATTGGATTATGGTCACACGACGCACACTGATGTACTTTAACTTAGGAAGGAGCGTTAGAACGTAGAAACTATCATAGGATTCCCAGTTTCGCCGATAGGTGAAACTGACTGTTGAAATCAGACCCGTAGGCATCTATGATCATGTGAGATGGCCCCAATCCTTTTTCAGACCGTCCATAAATAGGTTTGGGTGACGATTTAGCGTATTCCATGCTCAAGCAACTCAAAACGCGTGAATATACATGAGATAGACTTAGAAAATGATTTAAACGGACTCGGGGGCCTAAACGATACAAATCGAGGGGAACTAAGGTGGACCTCGCGCCTTTTTGGCACCCCGGGAGGGGGATGCCATTGCCTCTGGGGTGAGCCATCGCTCCCTTATCCAGCGAACGGAGATGCCAACGCCCTAACGGCGAGGCCTCACTATCCGCGGACAGTGGGCCTGTCGGGCCGGTCAGGCCGATGAGTGTGGGCACTTGTGGAGCCCCGAAAATGTGTGGGGACCCCAATAAGCCCTCCATTTGTTCCCTTTCCTTCATTCCTACCCCTCCAAGCTTTCCAAACCTCTAAAAATTTTATTTTCTCTCTTAAATCCTTCCTCCATTCTCACATCTTATTCATTTTCTTCATTCCATACACACCTCCCACCATTCCTTTAAAACTCACCTCCTATCTCCCTCATTTCCTCCCATTTGAGCACACAAACCCTCTTTTGTGTCTCAAAAATCTCAAAGTCTAACAATCCATCCTATCCCTTCATTTTATTTCACTTAAATGGCCTTTTTTGAGCTCGTAGCGGCCATATTTTTGCTTTCCACACTTCTTTCTCTCATAGGGAAGAAGAGGGCTTCCAATGATGAAGCTGGGACTAGCCGCCCTACCTGTTCAAGGAGGTAGAAAGGTGCCGAAGCAAGTTCAAACGTCGATCGAGAGATCAGGATGAAGCAGGATCTCAATCCCCAGCTTCCTCATGAGAGAGCTCTACTGGCGGATATGGCACATGGAAGATTTTAAGGCCGTAAGGTCCTCTTTAAAGTACACATAGACAAGAAATTATTTGGGCTTTATCCGACGATGGATCTTCTGTTGGATGCCGGGTGGGGTCCCATATTTGAGGGTAAGTCTCGTGCTAATGAGAGCATTGTCTGAGCTTTCTACGCCCATATACGAGAGCCACTGCTGGAGCCTCTACAATTCTCTATTCCCGTGGGAAGGCGGGAAGCCATTGTCAATGTGGGCTTGATAGCTCGAATCATGGGGATGCTGCTTGGTGAGGTTCATCCTAGCGAGAAGAACCTTAGGAGTGCGCGTGAAAAGGATCGCTGCACATGATTTCTTTATGGCCGACTGGTCCACTGGAATCCAAGCAATTGCCTCCTGGCGTCTAAGATGACTCCTAACTTCTGCTTGCTCCACCACATCTTCATGCATAACATGTATCCTCGGTGGAACAATCGCAGCGAATGTACGCGTCTGATGGTAGACTTCTTATACCGAGCTGGGCAGGGAGACAAGCTGTGCCTGCCTACGTATGTACTACTACAAATAGTTCAGACCATGCGCCCTCCTAGGACAAGCATTTCACTCCCATTTGGCCAACTTATATGCAAGCTTGCTCGTGAATTTGGCTACAGACTTGGCTCAAAAAGGTTTGCGCTGATCCATTTCATCAACGACACCACTCTCAACAACATGAATATTGGGCCACTACAATGTTAGGCCCGACTCAATGAGAGTGAGGATGAGACGGAAAGTGAAGAAGAAGAGAGTGATGAAGAAGGCGGAGATGAGATAGAGGAAGAGAGTGAAGAAGAGAAAGGGCAGGAAGAGGAAAAAGAGGAGGCCTAAGACACTGATGAGGGCTCTCCTCCTGCTACACATGAGCGCGATAGAGATCGGGCTGCTTTGGAAGCCCATTTGGCTTAGATCGAGGAAGGACAGGTGTCACGTCCCAAACTCAAAAACCGGGCTTACAAAATTCCCGATGGCCAAATCCGGTGCTAACAGCCTCCGTAGTACCCAATTCTCGGCTCCCAGCGCCCATTCGCCAAGTTCCGATCCTGGGATACTACGAGGAGGATTTTTAACATCAGTTTAATTCATAATAAGCATAATCAAAGGCATAACCCACAAACAATAACAAAAAATTCCATCACATTTCCACTATGATCAAACACTTTATAAGTACAATGAGCATAAAGGGAATACAATCATGATGAACAGAAAGCTCCAAGATGATCTGCAAAGCGCTCTTGCCTTAGAGCTGCTGCGCTCCAATGTCACCTGCATGCAACGGTTGTGCATAAACTTATGGAAAGGTTAGAAGGTAGTGAAAGTGTGTGCGCAAGGTAGTAATATGATTATGCAGTATCAGAGTAATGCGGAATATGCTAATGAATCCATGAATACTATTAATCGTACTAAGGCTAAGCGATGTAAGGCATGAATGATGTCGGCCATACCAAGGCCATGTGATACGAGATGTAACTAAAGCATACGAATCCTCATCTAAGTCCACATATCAATACAGTTCAAATCTGGAATATCACCGGGGTCTAGTACACTCCAAACCAAATTGCCGCCCCATTGTGCACAATAAGGTAACTGGAAGAGACCTCACTATCTACCTGCCAATATCGAGCTCGGCTCGTCGATAGCGGACCCATTCCTCGAGCTAGTCAAACTTAGCCTAGCTTTGCCCCCTCCACTCGGGCGGGTAAGGCCGCACTCCCTTCCAACCGACCACGGCACAATGGAAAGCGCGACCTTCTGGTAATCGACACTCGGCGCTCCTGCACCCACTCGGTCTAGACGTTGGAGCAACCTCTTAGTACCATAAGGGTTTAGAGACTTTCACCCAGGGATATCTATAACACCCCATGTAGAACAAGATTTTTGGTATCCAATCCTGCCAACCACAATACGCCTGTGGAGGCTACGACCCTGATATTGCTAGGGCGTACAGTACCATATCACTCAATGTGAATGTATGAATCAACTATCTAGTCATGCAGCAATCTTGAGTGTATCGTGTGCTCATGTAGGGCAACACTACCTATCTGGGAGCCCCTAAACAATCTGCTGGAAGGCATATGCTATGATCAGTCACTTCTCATATCAAGCATACATATGATGCGTAGGATCATGAATCATGGAACTATACTAAACATATTATATGGTGATGGATGCTGTTCATAATGAAGATGGGCCTAGAAGGCCTATAAGTATGGGCCTAACAATGGGCCCTAGGGAGAATTATAATGTGGACATTTAACCAACATTATTCTTATAATGTGGACGTCAAACCAACATTGCTCCCAAGGCACGACCGTCATAAACATCATTACACAAACCATGGTAGAGTCACACATTGTAATGGACTTGCGTACATCCAATTGGGCCTCGACCCATGGGCCTTAGATACAACAAATGGGCCGCATAACATGGGCCTTATGTATATCAGGTGGGCCTCAACGGATAGGCCACAATTAAACCAAGATGGGCCTAATCATATGGGTCTTATATATATCAAGGTGGGCCTAAACGGATGGGCCACAAATAACTCAAGATGGGCCCCATACATATACTAAAGTGGGGTCCACTTGAACTATAGATCTGACTCATTCTTTAGCTCATGCCATAAAAATGAGCTTCTAAGATGGTTGGACAGATTGGGTGCAACCCATGCATCATGGTGGGTCCCACAGATCTTGCTGATGTCAACAGCAGTGGGACACCCTGTCCCTGTGGAATGGGTGGACGGCATGTATAAAACACATACCCCATAGTGGGTTCCACCATCCGTGGGCGGTGGAAATAAAACACATGTATTATTGTGGGTCCCAAGTGGGGCCCACCACAATGTTTGTATGCCATCCAATCTATCCATACGGTCAAAGAGACCTGGACGAAGAGTAAAAATAAATTTCATATTGAATCCAAAAATTCTGTGACCCAGAAAAGGGTTTCAATGGCAAACATTTAATCACCGTTGTTTCCTATGATGTGGGCCACCTGGTGGTTGATTTTTTAGAGGGGGCCCACTTCAGGAAGGGGCCCACATAATGAACGGGTTGGATGACAAATATACATCATGCTGGGGCCCACAGCTGGAGCCATGGGTCCCTGCCTATGGACGTCTAGCGCACCAGGACGTATGCGCGTCCTTGCCAGCAGCAGCAACAAATGCTGCTTGTTTGCTTATTTATTTTTTTTTAAGAAATAGGTTTTTTGCGCATAGGGCCCGCATTGGAAGAATCCAACCCCTCCATTGCTTCCCATATCTTAAGACAAGCCAAACAAGCCCAATATTCAATATATTTTGGGGTATAGAAACGACAGGGGGATATTTCAATGGTAAACCCACTGTTTGCTATGTTATGGCCCGCCTTAAAGTCAGATTGGTCCCATCTTTCGGCTCAACGCCTAAAATGAGCTTGGGAAAGGAATGGACGGCGTGGATTGAATACATACATCAAGATGGGGCCTATATGAGTGGGCCACCCCATAAGCTTGGAAACAAGCTAATATTTGTGTTTTCCCTTTTGTTTATTGTCCCTGGACGCTGCACGGTTTGGCGTTGCACATGCATTGAGGTGGGCCCTACTTAGGTGGGCCACTAAATGATGGATGGTGTTGGTACAACACATTTAAAGTGGGCCCCACTTATAAATGGATTGGATAAAATACCTGCCTCATGGTGGGGTCCATCCTGATGGGCCACATGACCATATTAACACAAGAAAAGAAAAATGAAAAAGAGAGGGAGAGGAGAGAGAAAGAGAGAGTGGGACACGTGTGATGGAGGGACCTCGACATTATGGGCCCTCCCTTGCAATCAATCATACATCAAGGGGGTCCCAATACATGTGGGCCCATTAAATCAAAGATCAACGGTGGGGATTCCTTTTTCCACTAAAATAGAAGGTCTAGATGACCTATTTTCAAACTAGAAAGTAAATGTCATGATGGGGTCCATGGAGAATGGCCCCATCATGGAATGATATTGATAATCAAGGTGGGCCATCGGCCACATCTTAGGGCCTAAAGTGAGATCCATACCATCGATCGGTATACCTCACTTGGCCCATCATGAAAATAAGAAAAACTAGCCTATAGAAGCACCCACCGTTTGATCTTCTTAGTCCGTTGGAAAGTCGGTCTCCTTGTACTTCACTTTAATGGAGGGTGATAAGGTTTGAATGGCTAGGATGATGGTTCTTAGGGTGGGAAGTGGGCCACAAAAATTAGTTTCTCTCTTGGGAAGGGCTTGGACGTGAGCACCTCTCTTTGCTTAGGATTGTTGCTTGGGAGTTAGTTTGAAGAGAGAGAGAGAGAGAGAGAGAGAGAGAGAGAGAGGTGATGGAGTGATGGATGTGTTGGTGTGGTGAGTAATGAGTGTAAGAGCTTTTTTTGACTTTTGTGGTAGATTATGTAAGAAGGGGGTATGGGCTTGTAAGAAACTTTTGACTTTAGGGGTTATTTGGGGAAGGGTGAGAGATGATATGTACTTGACATGATGGGATTGATTGGTTGATTAATTGATGTGACATATTGTAAAGATTCTCTCGAAATTCGCACGCGCGGCGTTTTCCTCGCATCGAACGCTGGCCCACATCTCGTGGCCAGAGTATCAGATCGGCACATGAGACGTGGCATCGGAACTATGGCGACGACGCGATCATAAGGGTACAAGTCTCGGTTTAAGTTGACTCGGGTTGGTGGCGTGTGACTCAGGGTCGCACGCAAATACCGCTTAAGGGTTGAAGGTTGCTGGAATTCGATCGGAAAGACCGCGAAAGTCTACCGAATAGTATGGTCCAAGATACGGGGCTTACAGCTCTCCCCACCTAATAAAAATTTTATCCTCGAATTTTACACAATCATCACAACTAGTCATAACTCATGAGGAAGAAGAACCTAACATCATCATATAAAATCAGAGACAACATGTAAAGTACGACGCATGATTAGTCATCAAAGAGATGGGGATAACGCTCTCGAATCTCAGCCTCGCCCTCCCAAGAAGCCTCCTCGACAGAATGGTGACCCCACTGAACCTTCACCAACGGAATGACCTTGGTCCGGAGGACCTGCTCCTTCCAATCAAGGATACGGACTGGCTGCTTAATATAGGAAGCATCCGCACGAACCTCTAATGACTGCCAATCAATAATAGGGATGATGTCTGACCCACACTTCCTCAACATGGAGACATGAAAAATGTTGTGGATGCCAGACAACTGAGATGGCAAGGCAAATCGATAGGCCACGACGCCAACGCGCCCAGTGATCTCAAAAGGTCCTATGAATCTTGGGGCAAGCTTGCCCTTTGCTCCAAATCGAATTACACCCTTCATGGGTGAGACATTGAGATGCACATGGTCCCCTACATCAAACTCTAAGGGACGACACCGATGATCAGCAAAACTCTTCTGCTGGCTCTGAGTTGTGCGCATCCTCTGCCTGATGATATCAATAGCCTCTAACGTCTTCTGTACAAGCTCGAGACATAGGAGACGACGCTCTCCAATCTCGGTCTAACAACTCGGTGATCTGCATGGTCTGCCATATAGTGCCTCAAAAGGAGCCATGTCGATAGTCGCCTGATAGCTGTTATTGTATGCGAACTCAGCTAATCGCAGATGCTCATCCTAGCTACCCCCGAAATTAATCGCGTAGGCCCGATGTATATCCTCAAGGATCTGGTTGACCCCCTCGGTCTGGCCATCGGTCTGTGGATGGTACGAGGTGCTGAGCTACAAATCAGTCCCCATCGCTCTCTGGAAGCTCCCCTAAAACTGAGACATGAACCTCGGTTCTCGATAAAAAATGATTGAGACTGGAACACCATGCAGTCTCACAATATCCTCATTGAATAATCTTGCAAGCCGGTCCAAAGGCCAAGTCACACGAATCAAAAGAAAATGCGCCGACTTTGTCAGACGATCAATGACAGCCCAGATGGCGTCATGACTTTGTTGAGTCCTCGACATGCCCATAATAAAATATGTCGACACGTTCTCCCACTTCCACATCGGAACACTCAACGGGTGCAATAAATCAGGGGGTCTCTGATGATCGACCTTGACATGCTGGCACGTGTCACACTCGGCTACAAAACTGGCGATCTGATGCTTCATCTCGCCCAAAAATACTGTCACCTCATATCGCGGTACATCTTCATCGAGACAGGATGGATAGAAAACCGTGATTGATGTGCCTCGGTCATAAGATCTCTTCGTAACTCAGAAATATCTGGGACACATAATCGGCCTCTGAAGTGAAGTCCACCATCTGTACCAATCTGCCAATCTGCCTGACTATCAGATGTCACCTCAGCCATATAACTCTACAACGACTCATCAACCTACTGAGCCTCGATCACCCTGGCGACAAGAGATGGTTGAATCGACAGGCTCGATAACTGCACGATAGAAGACTGCAGGCTGAACTCAAAATCATACTCTGCTACATCATCAAGCATCCGCCACTCTTGAATCATCATATGCGCCACCAGGCCTCGTGGCTGACGGTTGAGGGCATCCTCCACCACGTTCGTCTTACCCGGGTGGTACTAAAGATCGAAGTCATAGTCTTTTAGGAGCTCCATCCAGCACCTCTGCCTCATGTTCAACTCAGAGTGCGAGAAGAGGTACTTCAAGCTCTTGTGGTCGGAGAAGAGCTCAAACCTAACCCCATAGAGATAGTGTCTCCACACCTTTAGTGCGAAGACAACTGCAGCCAGCTCCAAATCATGCGTGGGGTAGTTCAGCTCATGGATCTTGAGCTGATGAGACGTGAAGGCCATTGGTCTCCCATATTGCATCAGAACAGCACCCAAACCAATATGTAAGGCATCGGTAAATACAATAAATCCATCACTCCCAGAGGAAAGAGTGAGGACAGGAGCAGACGTTAGATGGTCCTTCAACTCCATAAATGCTCACTTGCAGGCGTCACTCTAAATAAACTTTGCGCCCTTACGAGTCAACCTGGTCAACGAGGCTACAATACGGGAGAAGCCCTCAATGAAACGCCGGTAGTAACCCGCCAAACTAAGAAAACTACTGATCTCGGACGAGGTCGTGGGCTGGCCCCACTGACGCACTACTACAACCTTCGAGGGGTTCATTGCGATGCCCTCCCTCGTCACCACATGACCGAGGAACTTCACCTCCTCCTTCCAGAACTCGTACTTCTCTAGCTTCGCATATAGCTGGTGTGCGCGGAAGATCTACAACGTAACCTCTAGATGCTGCTCGTGCTCCTCACGGGTCCTTGAATAGATCAGAATATCATCGCTGAAGATCACAATAAACTGATCGAGATAAGGGCAGAAGACCTCGTTCATCAACTGTATGAAGACCGCAGGTGCATTGGTCAGTCCAAAGGACATGACCTGGAACTCAAAATGACCATAACGCGTCCTGAATGCTGTCTTCAAAATGTCCCCCTCTTGGACCCGAATCTGATGATAACTGGAACGCAAGTCAATCTTTGAAAACAACTGTGCACCCTGCAGCTGATCAAACAAATCATCAATCCTCGGGAGCAGATACTTGTTCTTGATCATGACTTTGTTGAGCTTACGGTAGTCTACGCAGAGCCTTAACGAGCCGTCCTTCTTCTTCACGAAGAGTATCGGCGCTCCCCACGATGAACTGCTCAGACCTAAATCGCGCAACTCATCCAACTACTTCTGCAGTTCCCATAACTCTAACGGTGCCATACGATACGGGGCCTTCGAAATAGGTGCGGTATCGGGCATGAGATCAATTTGAAACTCGGTGTGTCGGTGAGGCGGTAATCCCAAAATCTCCTAGAACACATCAAGAAAATCACAGACAATCAGTATCTGATCAATACAAGCGGCAATAGGCTCCTCAACGGAGTAAGACATCAAGCAAGACAATGGCCCTCCTCAGGGCTCTGCAACGAACTGAAACTGTGGCAAGCCTGGTATACAAAATGTGACTATCCTAGCGGAGTAGTCCAAGATGGCGTGGTACTCGGCATGCCAATCTATCCCCAAGATAACATTAAAATCTGACATCGGTGGCACGTACAAGTCGGCGGGCAAGAAAACCTCTCCCACTAGCACGGGGTAAGATGAACAGAAGCAGCCTAATACTGTAGTCTTCCCCAAGGGTGTCGATACGGTCAACCCCTCTCGAGCAGATTTTGTCGGCAATCCAGTTGAACGACAGAATCCCTCAGACATAAACGAGTGTGAAGCACCGGAATCAAATAGAACTCGAGTGATGCATGCAGAGACTGGAAGTATACCCTCAATGACTCCTCCAGATGGTTGAGGATCCTGCTGGGCTGCGTAAAATCTAGCCTGAGCTGGTTGGGGAGGTGCTTGTCCCCTCTGAGTGTGTTGCTACTGCTGTTGTCACTGAGGTGGTTGAAACTGCTGCCTCTGCTACTGTAGCCTCGGAGGTTGGTGCTGATGCTGCTGCTGAGGTGGCCTCGGTGGTGGGGCCTGTTGTCACTGCTGCTGTGGGGGTCTCTGCTGCTGTTACGTTGGAGGCTACTGTGGACCTCTCGGCTATTGCTACTGGGGTGGGGGCACTCTCACATACGGTGCCCCGTCATATCGCACCTAAAACAAGAGCTGGTGAACTACCTCGGAGGTGGTATTGGAGGTGCTGCTGGTGCTCGGAAGGCTAGGCGACCTGTGCGCCTCTGCTGTGGTCGACCCTGCTGGGAATCACTGGAAGGAGCCCACCTCTTCTGGTCTCTCCGCTGATCGAAATCAAACTGAGAACCAGCCCACTCAGCCTCAAAAATCTGGGCCTTCCGTACCACCCCCTCGAAAGTCAGGAGCTCATGCCCAATGACAAGGCTACGAAGACCGTAATGCAAGCCGTCCTCAAATCGGCGGGCTCTCCACTCCTCATCATCCACCAAGTAGGGTGCAAATCTAGAGAGTGCTACAAAACGAGCCACGTACTGAGCCACTGTCATATCATCCTGCACCAAGGCCTCGAACTCCAACGCCCACTGTCGTCGAATGTGATCAGGAAAGTACTGTCGGTCAAACCAATCAACAAAGTCCTCTCATGTCCACGTAAAATTGACGCCTGCTGCTCGGGAGACTGATGTCCACCAGTGCTTAGCCTCACCATGGAGAAGAAATATGGCTAATCGGACTCGTCACTCAGTCGTGCATCCCATCGTATCA
Source organism: Magnolia sinica (assembly GCF_029962835.1). Classification (NCBI taxonomy): domain Eukaryota; kingdom Viridiplantae; phylum Streptophyta; class Magnoliopsida; order Magnoliales; family Magnoliaceae; genus Magnolia; species Magnolia sinica. Next base: position 47,727,954 of record NC_080573.1, on the reverse strand, counting down.
AATATCTTCTCCACATCGGAGCGCCATCTCTCAGCTATGGTCAGGTCTGGCTCGCTCTGGAAACGCGGGGGATCAAGCCTTCGAAACTCTAGAAGCAGGGCGCTCACGCGCTCCTACTCTGCTTGGGCCGGTGAAGCAATGGGGTGTCTGCTCTGCCCCTGAAGGGCGGCCGTCACAGCCTGTAGCATCTGCTGTAACTAAGAGGCTCTCACGGATATGGTTGGATCCGCACCGGTCTCTGGTGGAAGAGTAGCATCCTCAGGATGGGCAGTAGGAACCTCTAGTGGTGGAGTGAGGATTGTAGGTGGTAGGGCTGGAGCCGTAGGTGGTGGAGCAGGAGTCGATTGGGTCATTTTCCTGCCTGGCATGTCCTACAGGAAAGAGCGAAGGCGACTATCAACTTTGAAAACTCTCGAAGGCACGCTCGTTAAGGGTCTATAATAAAAGATCGCTATACTATCCGAACTTAGGACTTAATCATTTATATCAGACATGTAATGTTGTTCTTGGTTATTCCCGAGTTATGCTCTGATACCAACTTGTCACATCCCAAACTCAAAAACTGGGCTCACAAAATTTTTGATCGCCAAATCCAGCACTGACAGCCTCCGTAGTACCCCATTCTCGGATCCCAGCACCCATTCGCCAGGTTCCGATCCTAGGATATTACGAGGAGGATTTTCAACATTAGTTTAATTCGTAATAAGCATAATCAAAGGCATAACCTACAAACAACAACCAAAAACTCCATCACATTTTTACTATGATAAAAAACTTTATAAGTACAATGAGCATAAAGGGAAATACAATAATGATCAACAAAAAGCTCCAAGATGATCTGCTAAGCGCTCCAGCCTCAGTGCTGCTGCACTCTAACGTCACTTGCACGCAACGGTCATGCATAAACTTATGGAAAGCTTAGAAGGTGGTGAAAGTGTGTGCGCAAGGTAGCAATATGATTATGCAGTATCAGAGTAATGCGAAATATGTTAATGAATCCATGAATACTATTAACCCTACCAAGGCTAAGCGATGCAAGGCATGAATGATGTCAGCCATACCAAGACCATGCGATGTAAGATGTAACTCAAGCATACAAATCCTCATCTGAGTCCACATAGCAATACAGTTCAAATCTGGAATATCACCGGGGTCTAGTACACTCCAAACTAGATTACTTTCCCATCGCGCACAATAAGGTAAGTGGAAGAGACCTCATTATCCGCCTGCCAATATTAGGCTCGGCTTATCGATAGCGGACCCATTCCTCGAGCTGGTCAAACTCAGCCTAGCTTTGCCCCCTCCACTCAGGTGGGTAAGGCCGCACCCTCTTCCAACCGACCATGACACAGTGGAAAGCATGGCCTTCTGATAATCGACACTCCGCGCTCCTATACCCACTCGGTTTAGACATTGGAGCAACCTCTTGGTACTATAAGGGTTTAGGGACTTTCACCTAGGGATATCTATAGCACCCCATATAGAACAAGATTTCTGGTATCTAATCCTGCCAACCACGATATGCCTGTGGAGGCTATAACCCTGATATTGCTAGGGCGTACAGTACCATATCACATAATGCGAATGCATGAATCACAGTATCCAGTCATGCAGCAATCCTGAGCGTATCGTGCACTTATGTAGGGCAACACCACCTATGCGGGAGCCCCTAAACAATCTGCTCAAAGGCATATGCTATGATCAGTCACTTCTCATATCAAGCATACTTATGATGCATAAGATCATGAATCATGGAACTATACTAAACATGTTATATGGTGATGGATGCTGTTCATAATGAAGATGGGCCTAGACGGCCTACAAGTATGGGCCTAACAATGGACCCTAGGGAGAATTATAATGCGGACATTTAACCAACATTATTCTTATAATGTGGACGTCAAACCAACATTGCTCCCAAGGCACGACCGTCATAAACATCATTACACAAACCATGGTAGAGTCACACATTGTAATGGACTTGCATACATCCAATTGGGCCTCGACCCATGGGCCTTAGATACAACAAATGGGCTGCATAACATGGGCCTTATGTATATCAGGTGGGCCTCAACGGATGGGCCACAATTAAACCAAGATGGGCCTAATCATATGGGTCATATATATATATCAAGGTGGGCCTAAACGGATGGGCCACAAATAACTCAAGATGGGCCCCATATATATACTAAAGTGGGGTCCACTTGAATTATAGATCTGACTCATTCTTTAGCTCATGCCATAAAAATGAGCTTCTAAGATGGTTGGACTGATTGGGTGCAACCCATGCATCATGGTGAGTCTAACAGAGCCTGCTGATGTTAACAGCAGTGGGACCCCTGTCCCTGTGGAATGGGTGGACGACATGTATAAAACACATACCCCACAGTGGGTTCCACCATCCGTGGGTGGTGGGAATAAAACACATGAATTATAGTGGGTCCCAAGTGGGGCCCACCACAATGTTTATATGCCATCTAATCTGTCCATACAGTCACAGAGACATGGACGAAGAGTAAAAATAAATTTTATATTGAATCCAAAAATTTTGTGACCCAGAAAAGGGTTTCAATGACAGACATTTAATCACTGTTGTTTCCTATGATGTGGGCCACCTAAGCGCTGGATGTGGTTGATTTTTTTTGAGGGGTCCCACTTCAGGAAGGGGACCACCCAATGAACGGCACACCAGGATGTACGCGTATCCTTGCCAGCAGTAGCAGCAAACGCTGCTTGTTTGCTTATTTATTTTTATTTTTATTTTTTTAAATAGGTTTTTCTAAGGTTTTTCACCTGTGGGGCCTGCATTGGAAGAATCCAACCCCACCATTGCTTCTCATATCTCAAGACAAGCCAAACAAGCCCAATATTCAATATATTTTGGGGTATAGAAACGACAGGGGGATATTTCAATGGTAAACCAGCTGTTTGCTATGTTATGGCCCGCCCTGAAGTCGGATTGGCCCCATCTTTTAGCTCAATGCCTAAAATGAGCTTGGTAAAGGAATGGACGGCGTGGATTGAATACATATATTAAGGTGGGGCCTATATGAGTGGGCCACCCCATAAGCTTGGAAACAAGCTAATATTTGTGTTTTCCCTTTTGTCTAGCGTCCCTAGATGCTGGACGGTTTGGCGTTGTACATGCATTGAGGTGGGCCACCAAATGATGGATGGTGTGGGTACAACACATTTAAAGTGGGCCCCACTTATAAATGACTTGGATAAAATACCTGCCTCATGGTGGGGTCCATCCTGATGGGCCACATGACCATATTAACACAAGAAAAGAAAAATGAAAAAGAGAGGGAGAGGGAGAGAGAACGAGAGAGTGGGATATGTGTGATGGAGGGACCTCGACATTATGGGCCCTCCCTTGCAATCAATCATATATCAAGTGAGTCCCAATATATGTGGGCCCATCAAATCAAAGATCAACGGTGGAGATTTCTTTCTCCACCGAAATAAAAGGTCTAGATGACCCCTTTTCAAACTAGAAAGTAAATGTCATGATGGGGTCCATGGAGAATGGCCCCATCATGGAATGATATTGATAATCAAGGTGGGCCATCGGCCACATCTTAGGGTCTAAAGTGAGATCCATACCATCGATCGGTATGCCTCACTTGACCCATCATGAAAACATGAAAAAATGGCCTATAGAAGCACCCACCGTTTGATCTTCTTGGTCTGTTGAAAAACCGGTCTCCTTGTGCTTCACTTTGATGGAGGGTGATGAGGTTTAAATGGCTAGGATGATGGTTCTTAGGGTGGGAAGTGGGCCATAAAAATCACTCTCTCTTGGGAAGGGCTTGGACGTGAGCACCTCTCTTTGCTTAAGATTATTGCTTGGGAGTGAGTTTGAAAAGAGAGAGAGAGAGTTGTAAAGAGAGAGAGAGATGGGTGATGGAGTGATGGATGTGTTGATGTGGTGAGTAATGGGTGTAAGAGCCTTTTTTGACTTTTGTGGTAGATTGTGTAAGAAGGGGGTATGGGCTTGTAAGAAACTTTTAACGTTAGGGGTTGCTTGGGGAAGGGTGAGAGGTGATGTGTACTTGACATGATGGGATTGATTGGTTGATTGATTGATGTGACATATTATATAGATTCTCTCAGAATTCGTACGCGCGACATTTTCCTTGCACCGAACGCTGGCTCACATCTCCTGGCAGAGTATCGGATCGGTGCACGAGACATGGCATAGGAACCGCGGCAACGGTACGGTCGCAAGGGTACAAGTCTAGGTTTAAGTCGACTCAGGTTGGCGGTGTATGACTCAGGGTCATGTGCAAATACCGGTTAAGGGTCGAAGGTTGCCGAAATTCGACCGGAAAGACTGCGAAAGTCTATGGAACAGTACGATCCAGGATCCAGGGCTTACACCAGGTCACCCTACAATAGGAGGTTAGTGAGACCCAGGCCAAGCTTGAAGAGGGTCAGGTCTCAATGAAATAGAAATTCAAGAAGGTGTCTCCCACCTTGAAGGCTTTCCTTTGTTGCTTGCAGGATAAGGGTGCTCTTCCTCCATCACCAGATTTTGACGGTTAGTCCTATGTTGTAGTTGTCTTTAGGTTTTCTTTACTTTTCTGTTCCCTGTGTTATAGCCTTGATAGGCTTAGTAATAGGGTAGGTTTGATGGTGTGTTTGGTGTTTCAAGGCTTTGATTAGGTTAGCTCACATGCGTTTCCTGTCATGATTCATGTAAAGCTATATTTCATGTATTGTGACAAATTTTGTTAAATGAAATGCGTGCAGCTCCTTTTGCTATGAAATGTGTAGAATGCTTGATAAATTGAGTGTTGTTATGCAAAATCTTAGACGTGTTGCACCCTATGTTGTATATAGGGAATGCCACCTAAGGCCACACGGAGTATGACACATCTTACACTTGGTGACTCGATTGACGCAGCACCCCCCCTCAGTGATAGCCATACGGACCCTAGTTTGGGCCCGAATTACAAGACTATGCCAGATTCTCAGCCAGCCACTGGCCCCATAAATGGGACGACACCTGTTGCACCACCGGTTCCTAAGCAGAACTGTGCGTCTACTTTGATGCCTCGTGTACCTTAGGAAGCTTCTCCTCCTGATAGGCTAGAGCAGATGACGCTCCTTATGTAATAGCAGCAACAGATTTGGACCACCATAGCAGGGGCCCTTGCTAAGAATATGAGTGTGGTTTCACCTGCATCACCTGTGTACCCTGCTAGGAACCTAAATGCCAGCGGCTTGTTCGAGCGATTCCAGTGCTTCTGACCTCACACTTTTGCGGGCACTCACAGACCCGAGGAGGCCGAGTATTGGCTTGACCGCATCTCTAAGATGTTGAAGCCACTGCACTACATCGAGGCAGAGCAGGTTGAGAAGTCATATACATGTTTGAGAAGGAGGCCAGTCTCTAGTGGGATAACATCCTACGGATGGTGCCTACTGCATATGTGTGGACATGGGAAGCCTTTGAGACATGCTTCCATGAGAAGTATTTCCCTCTCACCTACCGTAAGGAGGAGGGAGAGTTCCTTCACCTCTGACAGGGAGGGATGATAGTGGCAAAATACGAGAATAAGTTCACGGAGCTGGCCAGATATGCTCCTTTGATCCTAGTGAAAGAGCCGATGAAGATGCGGTGATTTTCTGAGGGTTTGCGGCCTAAGATCCGCTTGAAGATGTGTTGCACTAGCATTAACAACTATGCTGAGCTAGTGAGAATGTCCTTGTGAGCTGACTAGGATGGGGACAGATTATCCCGTACATGCATGCCCATGGTTCCTACGCCTAGACTAGACTTACCGAGCTGACCGTTCTTCAGGAAGAGGCCGCGAGTAGATTCTCCTCCTCGACTTATGGTTCCACGGACACAACCGAGATGACCTGATATATGGTGCACCTACTATAAGAGGTCAGGCCATGCAGATACCTACTGTTTCACCAGGATGAGGGACAACGACTTTATGCCTCCTCAGAGGATCAACCGGTAGATACCACCAGTTATCTCAGCTTCACCTCTATGTTCTGTACTACCAGCACAGCCTTCTTATAGGCCACCTGCACCTCAATTTAGGCCACCTCAATGACCTATGACACTATAGCCGAACCATTCTCAACAGGCGCGAGTATATGCACTTGCAACTGAAGTGTCTAAGTCAGTAGCTACAGTGCCTTTAGCCTTCGAGGTCACTACCCACATCCAAGGTACACCCGTGTTTCTGTTAGTGGACGCTGGGTCCACTATTTCTATGATATCATGTTCTACGGTCAAGCGCTTAGGGCTGAATGCGACCCATATGGTTGGGGTGAGAGTTATCGTGGTAGCAGGAACTTTTACAAATGCCACTAAGTTGTGTGAGGGTTGCTTGGTAGATTTAGGCAGTAGAACGATATGCATTGACCTGATTGTCACCACGATATACCATTACGATGTCATCCTCGGCATGGATTGACTTACTGAAATGAGGGTTGAGATCGACTGTGAGACCCGACTGGTGATGGCACACGGACCCGAAAACACGACCTTCACATTTCCTGTTCAGGTCAGTTGTCCCTTCTGGGTTTTTTGTTATTCTGCCTTATTGAAAGATCAAAATAGCCCGACACTTAGAAACATGCCCATAGTCCAGGACTTCTGGGAAGTGTTTAAGATGATACCTGGATTACCTCCTCAGCGCAAGATCAATTTTAACATCTAGTGCCTGGTGTGACACCCATTTCACTACTGACTTATCGCATTCCTCTATGTGAGATTGAGGAACTGAGGAGATAGATCGATGATCTGTTAGATGTAAGCTTCATACGACCGAGTGTGTCTCCTTAGGGAGCACCTGTGTTGTTTGTAAAGAAGAAAGATGGTTTGCTGCGATTGTGTATTGATTATCGTAGGTTAAACTAGGTGGCAGTGAAGAACAAGTATCCTTTGCCTAGGATAGATTTGTTCGACCAGTTGAATGGGGCACAGTATTTCTCGAAGATTGACTTACAGTCAGGGTATCACCAATTGCGTGTCAGGGATGAGGATGTGCATAAGATAGCATTCAGAACCAGTTTTAGGCACTACAAGTTTCTTGTGAAGTCATTTGGACTCACGAATGCACTGGCCGTGTTCATGGATTTGATGAACCAGGTGTTTTGGCCGTATCTGTACCGATTCGTCATCGTATTCATAGATGACATTCTGATATACTTTAAGAGTCGGGAGGATCCCGAGGAACACCTGTGAGAAGTCTTTGATACGCTTAGGAAGAACCCGTTGTTCGCTCAGTATAAGAAGTCCGACTTCTGGAAAGAAGAAGTGAAGTTCCTTAGACATGTGGTGTCTAAGGAAGGGATAGTTGTGGACCTTGCTAAGGTGACCGCAGTTCAGGACTAGGAGTAGCCCGGTTCTGTTACTGAAGTGAGGAGTTTTCTTGGCCTGACAGGCTACTACCATCGATTCATTAGAGACTTTTCCAAGATAACCAGACCGTTGTCTCAGCTCACTTTTAAGGATTTTAAGTTTACCTGGAATGAGAAGGCAGAAGCAGCTTTTCAGGAACTGAAGGACAAGTTGACATCTGCACCCGTGCTTATTTTACCAAAGTAGGGGGTCAAATACATGATATACACCGACGCGTCGCGTGTTGGGTTGGGTTGTGCCCTTATGCAGAAGACAGGGTGATCGCCTATGCATCGTGACAGTTGAGGAAACACGAGGAAAACTACCCTACGCATGACCTGGAGTTAGCAGCGTCATCTTTGCATTAAAGCTCTGGAGACATTATCTCTATGGAGAGGAGTTCGAGCTCTTTTGCAACCACAAGAGCCTCAAATACATATTCACACAGAGGGACTTGAATATGAGGCAGCGACGGTGGATGAAAACCTTGAAGGACTTTAAGCTCGAGGTCTCCTACCATCCCGGCAAGGCCAACCTTATGGCAGATGCATTGAGCCGTAAAAAGACTATAGCAATTACGGCTCCACTGATGATAGAGGAGTGGAATCTAGTAGAATTTGTGCAAGACTTCGAGCAGAAGCTTATGGTAAAGGAGCCGTTTGAGAGCGTCGCATACATTCGTGTTTAGCCACTTATCGACGACCGGATTATTGCAGCTTAGAAAGACGATGAACTATTGGCAAGGATGAGAGAGCAGGTAAGCGACAGTGAAGATTCGGAATGGAGAGTTGGTATGGATGGGGGTTTACGTTATCTTGGCTGCCTATACGTCTCAAACCTCCATGACTTGAGAAAGGAAGTTCTCGAAGATGGCGATGCATCTTGGTAGTATGAAGATGTATCGAGACATGAAGAGGTCATACTGGTGGGACAACATGAAGGCCCACATAGCAGATTATGTGTCTCATTGTCTCACGTGCCAGGAGATCAAGGCAGAGCATCATACATCTCCTAGACTGCTTTAGCCCATGCCCATAGCTGAATGGAAATGAGATTTCATCTCTATGGATTTCATTTGAGGGTTACCGATGATGAGGAAGGGGCATGACTCCATTTAGGTGATCATGGATCGGTTGACGAAATCGGCTCATTTTCTCCCTATTAGAGTCTCAAACTCAGTAGACAATTTGGTCGGGCTGTACATCAAGGAGATAGTATTTCTGCATGAAGTGCCTATGGAGATCGTGTCGGACCGAGACACGCGGTTCACATCTATCTTTTGGACTCGTATCCAGGAAGCAATGGGAGTGAAACTGAAGTTCAGTACCACGTTCCACCCACAGATGGATGGGCAAATGGAATGGGTGAATCAAGTGTTGGAAGACATGTTGCGGGCATGTGTGCTCGATTTCAAAGGCAGTTGTTATGACTATCTTCCTTATGCTGAGTTCGCCTATAATAACAGCTTTCAGGCGAGTATTAGTATAGCCCCCCACGAAGCACTGTATGAGCGTCCATTTAGAGCGCCGCATTGCTGGGCAGAGGTTGGTGAGAAGAGTTTGATTGGCCTAGAGTTAGTATAGGTAACCTCAGAGAAGATCGACATTATTAGGTGTCGACTTCTTACAGCACAGAGCAGACAGAAGAGCTACGCCGATACGAGACGATGACTTCTAGAGTTTGAAGTTGGGGACCATGTGTTTCTTAAGGTTTTCTCAATGAAGGGAGTCTTCCAGTTTGGGAAGAGAGGAAAGCTCAGCCGAGATTCATTGGCTCGTTCCAGATGCTAGACCGAGTGGGTGTGGTTGCTTAACACCTTGCCTTGCCCACACCACTCGTAAGCGTGCACAACGTATTTCATGTATTGATGCTGAAGAAATACATTCTTGACCCTTCCCACATTATCAAATGGGAGCAGGTACAGTTGAGTGAGGATGCTACTTATATACTTCGACCGACGCGTATCCTAGATAGGAAGGAACAAGTGTTGCGTAGTTAAGTAATTCCACTTGTGTAGGTACTATGGACACATCACACTGAGGAAGAGGCTACTTGGGAAATAGAAGCCGAGGTCTACAAGAACTGCCCTCAGATTCTCAAGGAGTACGAAAAGGTACTAATTTTGAGGATAAAATGTTTCTTTAAGGGAGGTAGATTGTAACATCTCAGAAAAATCCGTACAAAGACCCGAGTACCACCTTAGGCAGAAATCGCTAAGGATCAAATTATGTGGAAATTAGATGAAAATTAATTAAGTGCTAAAGTAAATTAATTGGTAGATTAGCTCAAATCACTTTCTATATGATCTGTAAGACCCAAAACCATTAGAATCGCTAACCCAACATTTCCTAAAAATATAGGATCAATCTCAAAACCCAGTTGCTCTCGGGAGCATCTTGAAACTCTGTATCGAACCTGGACCGCGCATCGAAAGTCTGATTAACGTGAAACTATACAGTTATGACCACCTTATTGGGCTTAATAATCATCTCGAAAATCAAGTCTAAATGGTATATAGAAACACAACTTGAGCTTGGAGCGAAGTGTGTGAGGAACGCGAATATCTTTAGAAAATGAAGTCAAATTTAAGTGAATTGGGCTGTTAGCTGGCAGAAAAAATTTAAGGTTTTAGACCATCAGATTCTGACCACACTACACCCTCGGATCAGGGAAATTTCCTAACACAGGTCGATGCACTTATGGCCCTGATCGAGTGACGATGACCATTAAACTGAAACTGGTCCTCCACGGTCGATCTACAAACCTGATTGGATCAAAACTTTAACCTGGCATAGATCCATCGCCAAGGGACTTTCACCAAACCGTATGTAGGAAATGGACCTCCAAATGAGCTCCGTTGGCCCGAAACAACCACCCTTTGGCTATATCCTAAGTATAACATGGCCCTAGGGCCATTGACATCAGTTCTGGGCCTATATAAGGGCCTTAAGCCACCCCTCTCTCTTTTAATATAAATTTCCAAACCCTAGGAAGAGAAGAGAGAAAAGAGAAGGAGAAATTGAGGAGAAGTGAGAGAGAGTTAGGGTTTACTGCCAGGATTCGATCCCACCACTCCACGTGCTGAATCGCCTCTCCTATGTTGCTCCACCGACATTTTTGAATCCATTTTTGGGAAAACAATCCTAACCCTAATCTATTTTAGGTATCCAAGTAGAAGAATTGATGAAATAGCTAACCTATTTCGTGATTCAGGTAGCCGTTGTCCCGTAGACAAAGGTGTAGGATTCAAACTGAGTACGATACGAGTTTACCGACGAAAGGTGCGGACTATAAATGTTTAGGTTATAGTTTTTAAGGCTTTCAATGTCAGTTAATGATTTATGACTGACTTGATTGCTATCACATATACTTAAATTCGATGTTTTCCATGTATTACATATATATATGAACTATGTTGAAATAAATGCGTTCCATGTGTTTGCTTAAATGTTTGTACGAATATGAAATTATGATTTGTGCTTGCCATGATTGTTGTTTAGGAATACATGATTGTTGTACGTGTGGCAACTCCCTTGTGAAAGATTTGCTATAATATATGTTTAAACTAATTTATTACATGTATGTGATATGTGTAGTCTAAGTGTTTGATAAAATGCCTGAATGAGAAAATGCTTGTTGAAATGTATTTAATGAGGGTGTTAAGATAAGATTCTCAATTCCCTTATCTATAGTTACAATTTCCTTCATATAACCTATCTTACTACTACGTGATTTATGGATGAAATGTCTATGTACGATAACATGTGCACTACATGTTTGTGGAAATGCTCAAATGAGATTTATATATGAATTGGTTGTCACATGCTATTTGCTATCACATATGAATGCCTATTGTGTTTAAATATGATTGGGACTACTGCGTAGTCCAGGCAATCGGTAATGATTCCTGAATCAGTGGCCAAGGTCGTTTCACCACACAAGACACGTTCGATGAATCTGAGTCGTACACTATTTGTCAATAGTGGTTAGGCCACGCAGAGTGCTTGAAGGTGCCTTGATTTGTCAAGTAGCATGAGTGTTGAGTCAGTTAGACTGCAGAGCCACATAGGAAGATCAATTCAAAGCGTCTGCCTCAATCGGATGTGTGTAAGCTCAACACAGGTAAATCTAAGCCTCACATCCCATATCCTAAAACACCAAGTAAATAAAACCCTTAAAACAAGTTAGAACTTTTTAGGGTTTATAAATGAGAAAACTTTTTCGAAAATAGAAAATCTCTAAGTTTTTCTTGCTTTGTCGATTTTATCGATACATGTCTCGATAGAATCGACCTGCTCTGTCGATGTCTTCAATGCTTAAACGATATCATCGAAATGAGGAAAAAATGTCCAACAACCACATATATCTCTAGACTAATTTATCGATATTTCAATCTATCCATCGATATCATCGATATTTAAATCTCTAGTCTATCGAAAGTGACTCGATAATATCGATAGATAGATCTTCGGCGCCCTTGTTTTTACTTAAGAAAATCACATGTGCATCAATATATCGAAGCCGTTCTCGATACCATCGAAGTTCAAATCTCGATGATATCGGAGGGCTCTTGATATTATCGGTCTTGAGCGCCTAGTCTTCTAGTAAAATATTTTAGGATGTTTATTTATGATTGGGGGTCCCTCGATAGAAACGATATTCAAATATCGATGATATTGGTACAGTTTCGATGGCATCGAACAGGGACAAACTGTCCAGCAAGCTTAAACGAAAATTCTTTGGATTTATCGATGCATCGACACTTTATCGATATCATCAACATTCAAATTCCGATGATCTCGAAGGTCCCTCGATCATTCTTGTAAACCTGAAATGTTTCAAAGCAAGTCTCTCTCATTTTTTCAAATGTCGAGGAATCGAACCTTGCATCGATGGAATCGGAGTTTGAAATCGGATGACATCGATACGAGTCTTGATTCCCTCGACCAGCTGGCAATTGGTTTCAAAAGCGTATGACATTTGAGTTTGTGTCATCAAGCGACCAGTCGATGCTATCGAGGGTATACACTTGATGATATCGACCCTGCTCGATGATATCGAACTCTAGCATAAATGTGACCGTTTTATATCCGTTGGAACCTTTTGCCTATATAAAGAGAGCTTGTCTTTTGTTACTGGGAGAGAAAAAGAAGAAAGTGCTTTTAAGTGTTTTACCTTATATCATATACCCAAAGCCCTTTCTCTCAAGGAAGTTCATCCTCCAATCCACCCTCATCATTGACATTCAATAGAGTGGATTGGAGAATGAACTTCCACTTTCAAGGATCCTCCATCTACTACCTTAATGGAAAATCATTGAGCTAGGATGTCTTGAATGCATGACCGGAATCACTCTGTCTTCCTTATAGGAAAAAATTTTATAGAGTAGGATTCCGTCTTAACCTTGACTCAACCCGAAGCCCCGCATTGGTACATCATTTGTGTTGCGGATTAAGGAAGTCGAAGATTCTTCATCAACGAGGAGATCTTCATCAATGAGCTGAATGAGACTCATCCACTTATCTGTAAGTAACTAGAGTCCAAAGGACCCTTTGATCATTCCTCTGTAGGATTGGGTCTAAGGTGTTTCTCACCCTTGCAAGTCCTCTAGGAGGCCTCCGGTGGGAGTGTACGTGGTGGGTGCGTTGTGTTGACCCTTGCTCTGTGGAGAGTATAAATATCCGGTTGAAGGTGAACCTATCTAAAACCTTAGGTTAGAGGTGAACCGTGTGAAACCTCAGTCAGGGTCTTGTGGAAGATCCTTTCCCAGTGTGCCTAAAAGTGGGTGTGTCGTGTTGACCCTTGCTCATGAGAGCATAAACAGTCAGCCTCAGTGTAGGTTATAAAGGTTAAAGGTGAACATGATTTAAAACCTTAGGTTTGAGGTGAACCGCTGTGAAACCTCCTTAGTGAAATTCGATACACTCAAGGGTTGAATGCGTTTACCGAGAGTGGAGTAGATAAGTAGTCGAACCACTATAAAAATGACTGTGTTTGAAATTGCTATTCTTGTGTCTATGTGATTTGCTTTAATATTTTCATATCTGAATATCTGTGATCACACCTCACACACTTACACAGTCATATCCATTATAAACTAGTTTGAATATTATTTACATCTTAAATAGTTTGTGATTGGATCCTCTACCTGGCTTGGAAGCCAGTAGAGTTACTTTTAAGTAATCCTAATATGTGTTTGTTGTTAGGATTAGTGTAATAGGATATTAAATAAATCATAAAACTTTAAAAAGTCCTATTCACCCCCCTCTAGGACATATTGATATATTCCTACTTCGACTAATGTGTTAGCCTTTACCACAATTTCAATTGGTATCAGAGTGGGTCTCTCTTTAAGGGCTTCATTGCCTAGAGAGTGATCTTGACTGAAGTTGGAATCATGATAAAAAAAGGTCTTAGAGGATGAGGCAGATGAAAGCAATTGCCTTCTAATCCATATTACTCTAAAAGTTGGCAATAGTTCAAAATAGTACCTTGACAATGGATGCTCCAGACACATGACTGGTGATCAAACTCATTTTTGTGAGTATTCAAACTTTGATGGAGGATCAGTCACATTCAGAGATGGTAGCTCAGCTAAAATTGTTGGACAAGGAACAATAGCTACACCAGGCCTTCCAAAAATCAAACATGTCCTCTGTGTAGAAGGTCTGAAGCATAATCTCCTTAGTATCTCCCAAATCTGTGACAAAGAACATCTGGTCACTTTCTCAAAGGATGTGTGTAGGATTTTAGATCATATAGGAAAATCTCTCATAAAAGGTTTACGTACTAGTGATAACTGTTATGTCATTGAAAGTACAAATGAGAGTGTGTTATCCACAAAGTGTAATATGGCTGTAAAGAATGAATCCAAATTAAGGCACCAAAGGTTGGGACATGTTCACTACCGAAATTTAGCCAAGCTCAGCTCAAAAAATTTGGTTAGAGGACTTCCCAAGATTAGAAAAGAAGAAAAAGTTTTCTGTGGAGAATGTTTAAAAGGAAAACAGATAAAAGTCGGCCACAAAAAAACAACCACCATAGCAACAACAAAACCCTTGGATTTGCTGCATATGGATCTGGTCGGTCCAACTAAAGTAGAAAGCCATGGTAAGAAAAGATATTTTCTGGTGGTAGTAGATGATTACACCAGATTCACTTGGGTTGGAGTCCTTCGAGAAAAATTAGATGCCTTTGAGGAATTTGTAATCTTGGCAAAGCGACTGCAAAATGAAAAAGGATATTGCATTAATCGCATTAGAAGTGATCATGATGGGGAATTTGAAAATGAAAATTTTGAAAAATATTGCAATGAAAAAGGAATTCGTCATGAATTCTCGGCCACAAAAATCCCACAGCAAAATGGAGTCGTTGAAAGGAAAAATCAAGTATTATAGGAGATGGGATCAGTTATGCTAAACGGGAAAGATATGGCAGAAAGTTTCTGGGCAAAAGCTATCAATACTACTTGCTACATCATAAATAGAGTATATCTTAGAGCAGGCTTGAACAAAACTCCATACAAATTGTGGTATGGGAAACTACCTGGTGTGAAATATTTTCAGGTGTTTGGTAGTAAATGCTATATCTTAAGAGACAGAGATCACCTTGGAAAATTTGAGTCTAAAAGTGATGAAGAAATTTTTCTATGGTATGCCATGAATAGTCGTGCTTATAAAATGTATAACCTAAGAACTCTCACTATTCAAGAGTCTGTCAATGTGGTAATTGATGATCATTCTCATGAAGAAGATACCCCAGTAAATGAATTAGAAGATGATGTAGATTCATGCATACTAGAAAAATCTGATAACAAATCTCCATCATCCATTGAACCTCAACCATCATCTGACATACCCATCATAAAGGATCACCCTCAAGAGCAAATTATTGGAGATCCTAGTGACGGTGTGAAAACTAGATGACAGATAGAAAATATCTATAGTCATTTCTGCTTTACCTCAAAGATTGAACCCAAGAATATTGTAGAAGCTCTTCAAGATGAACACTGGATAAATGCTATGCAAGAAGAACTTCAACAATGCCAAAGAAATGAGGTATGGAAATTGGTTCCTAGACCAACTGATACAAATATCATTGGAACTAAATGGGTCTTCAAGAATAAATCAGACGAGTCAAGCAATGTAATCAGAAACAAAGCAAGGCTAGTTGCTCAAGGGTACTCACAGATAGAAGGGATTGATTTTGATGAGACATTTGCCCCTGTTGCTCGTCTTGAGTTTATTAGAATTCTTATGTCTGTTGCATGCGCACTAAAGTTTAAACTGTTCCAAATGGATGTTAAGAGTGCTTTTCTTAATGGGGATCTTGCTGAAGAAGTTTATGTAGAACAACCAAAAGGATTTTCAGATCCTAAGCACCCCCATTATTTTTATCATCTGGACAAAGCTTTGTATGGTCTCAAACAAGCACCACATGCTTGGTATGAACAATTAACAAAATTTCTTTTAGACCATGAATTCTGCAGAGGAAGTGTAGATAAGACACTGTTTACCCAGAGAACAAAGAACTCATTGCTCATTGCACAAATTTATGTGGATGATGTAGTCTTCGGTTCAACGTGTGAAGATGCTGCTCTCAATTTGCCAACCTCCTGAAATCTGAATTTGAAATGAGTATGGTTGGTGAATTAAACTTCTTCCCAGGATTCCAGGTCAAGCAACTATATGATGGAATCTTCATCTGTCAAACCAAGTATGCAAACGATTTGGTAAAAAGGTTTGGTCTCGAATCTGGTCGCTCTTATCACACTCCCATGAGCACCACACTCAAACTTTCTAAAGATGTAAATGGCAAGAGTGTGGATCAACATCTCTACTGGAGTATGATAGGCAGCCTACTATATCTCACTGCTAGTTGTCCTGATATATCTTTTAGTGTGGGAGTATGTGCTCGATATCAGGCAGATCCTAAGGAATCTCACCTAACGGCCGTCAAGAGGGTCACTAAATACATAGCAAGAACTACCTCCTTTGGACTGTGGTATCCATTTGAAACATCCACCATCATCGCTGGATACTCTGATGCCGATTGGGTAGGAAATTTGGATGATCGAAAATCAACAAGAGGAGAATGCTTTTATGTTGGAAATTGTCTAGTCTCTTGGCAGAGTAAGAAGCAAAACTCAATATCATTATCCATTGCCGAGGCTGAATACATTGCCGCTGGAAGTTGTTGTACACAACTCCTTTGGATGAAACGGATGTTATTGGACTACGGGATTGAACAACCCATGATGAGTCTTTTCTGTGATAACACAAGCACAATCAACATTTCAAAGAATCCTTTCCAACATTCTCGGACCAAGCACATTGACATCCGTCATCATTTTATCTGAGAACTTGTTGATGACAAGATTATTACATTAGACTATGTTTCCACGGAAAAGCAACTCGCAGATATCCTCACCAAACCTCTTGATATAAATAGGTTTAGTGACCTTCAAATATCCATTGGAGTATGCACTCATTAAAAATATCCTAGTGAACATGAGCCACATAGGTAAATCTTCACACTGGGACATTCATGGTTAAGTATCAGCCACAAGTCTAAACCTCTTGTATTAACCATGTCAGTTTTGGGATGCCAGATTATAACATTTTCCATGTTATCTGAACTGCATCGATATCATCAAAATTTACATTACAATGATATCGATATTCAACAACGATGAAATCAAAGAATCTCGGGAATGTAAGGTAATAACCAGAGGTCCTTCCCAACGGTTGGACTGACCTAATTTCCACTGGATATTGGCACTTGCCAAATGGTCATCAACACGGTCTTTACCATCATTATAATGTGTGATCAATGCCATCGATGAGGGATCGATATGATTAATAGAGCTGCTATAAGAACGAGGGTATATTCGATTTCAAAACTCTCATATCCCTTTCATTCACTGGTTGCTTCTTCTTACCTTTCCTTGTCCCTCACATTGAAAAATCATGATCAAAGGTAAAGGTAAGTGTCTTTCTTCGAAATTAAAGACCAAGCAACCTAGTGAGGATTAACTCATTCTGGCAGAAAGACATCCAACCACTGTTGTTGAACGTCTGGTTCTTAACAGTGCCATCGAGCCCTTTGGCGTAGACCTCCTCCTAGAAGTGATAGGATGGAAAAATATTTTGAATCTTGGTGGTTCTTATCAAAGAGGAGTGATCCATGAATTCATCAGTAAAAGTCATGTTATTCATGATGATCCACCGTGTAGTCAAATTGACTTCTTGCACTACTCCAAACACATCACTCCCATCACCTTAGGTAACCTTATTGATCTCGAGGTCACTCGAATTCCAGTAACCAATTGCAATCTCAATGGTCTAGGTGTGTGGGGAGAGGTGACTCGCGCACTATGTCAAGGGACCACTAGCTCTCGAAATGATGATAATTCACTTCATATTAATCATCTTGGACCCACTTTTAAAATCCTCCATAACATTTTTAGGTCCAATGTCTATCCATGTGATGTGAATGGTAATCATCTTTCTCCCTTTGTGCTGAATTGTTGTATGATGTGTTTCAAGAAGTTCAGGTATGCCTCCCAACGCTTCTTCTCAAGCAATTAATTCGTATCATCCAAGGCAACCATCAGAATACACTCGCCTTTCCTGTACTCATCTATAAACTAGCTCATCATGTTGGTCTCCCTGCCACATCTGATGTCGTTCTTCTAGAAGCCTAGTTTGATAGTGATGTAGCCCAGGTGGCTTAGCAGTTATGTCTCCCTTCATCTCTTCTAGAGAATAGTGCTCCTCTGCAGTCGGCTGCTCAACCTTCATGTCCTTAGGGATCTAATCAAACGCCACTGCTAAGTCCAGAGTCTATCACAAATCGCCAAGCTCGTCACCTCGAATGTCACCTACTGAATGGGATGGCTACTATGGAGGAGCGCCTTTACAACTATGAGAGATGACTCACCGTGATTGAAGAAAAAGTCGACACCCTTCAACAAACTAGCCAGCAGGTGGTAGATTTTCTCACACATGGTGATCCTCGGGGACGGTAGGAGCTGACTGGGAAAGTTCTATGTTGCTGCGATTTTTCATAGTTTTTTTTGGTGCCCATGGATGGTTTTTTTTCTTCGGATAACTGTTAATCTACTGCTGTTTGTGGCAGTATGTGTTTTGGATATTTGGATATGGCCATTATAATTCAATATTTTTACTGCCATGATTATGTTTCATCTGTCCCCTGCTTTATCTCGTTTCTGATATGGAGTGCATGTGACTTTCATGATTATTTTACTCCTATCACTACTCTATTTGATTTGTTATGCATACATACTTACTGCAAATGATGTCTGATTAAACTGATTTGATTATCTTACATCTATCTATTATATGCATATTTCTTTGAATAAATCTTTCTCCCACATGCTTCAAGCTTCAGTCAATATCAACTGTTATATCTTTGTCATTGACTGACAAAAAGGGGGAGAATAATTGATCTGGGGAGAACAGTTCAAATGAACAGTTCAAACAAATACCCCGAATGAAAAATTGTATATCTACTTAAATGGTGTTGCAGGTGTTAGGGGGAGCAGCTGCATCAAGATAAGGGGAGTTTGCAGTTAGGGGGAGCAGATGTTGGTTGTGTATATGAGTTCTCTAGAAATTGTAAACTTGTGTAAAAGGCATGCACACACAATTTAGGATGTGTTTGTCTAGATACTATTATAGGGTGTTTTGGTATTTTGTCACGTAATTAACAAAGGGGAAGATTGAAAATACCTTGATTTGTCAATTAGCGTGAGAGTTGAGTCAGTCAGATTGCAGAGCCGCATAGGAAGATCAATTCAAAGTGTCTACCTCAATCGAATGTGTGTAAGCTCACCACAAGTAAATCTAAGCCTCACATCCCATATCTCAAAACACCAGGAAAATAAAACCCTTAAAACAAGTTAGAACTTTTTAGGGTTTATAAGTGAGAAAACTTTTTTGAAAACAGAAAATCTCTAAGTTTTTCTTGCTTTGTTAATTTTATCGATACATGTATCGATAGAATCGACTTACTCTGTCGATGTCCTCAATGCTTAAACAATATCATCGAAATGAGGACAAAAATGTCCATCAACCACATATATCTCTAGACTGATTTATCGATATATTGATCTACCCATCGATATCATCGATATTTAAATCTCGAGTCTATCGAAAGTGACTCGATAATATCGATAGACAGATCTTCGGCGCCCCTGTTTTTACTTAAGAAAATCACATGTGCTTCGATATATCGAAGCTGTTCTTGATACCATCAAAGTTTAAATCTCGATGATATCGAAGGGCTCTCAATATTATCGGTCTTGGGCACCTAGTCTTCCAGCAAAATATTTCAGGATGTTTATCTATGATCAGGGGTCCCTTGATAGAATCGATATTCAAATATCGATGATATCAGTACAGTTTCAATGGCATTGAACAGGGACATAAACTGTCCAGCAATCTTAAATGAAAATCCTCTGGATTTATCGATGCATTGAGACTCTATCGATGTCATCGACATTCAAACTCTGATGATCTCGAAGGTCTCTCGATCATTCTTGTAAACCTGAAATATTTCAAAGCAAGTCTCTCTCATTTTTTTAAATGTCGAGGAATCAAACCTTGCATCGATGGAATCAGAGTTCTAAATCGGATGACATCGATACGAGTCTTGATTCCCTCGACCAGTTAGCAATTGGTTTCAAAAGCGTATGACATTTGAGTTTGTGTCATCGAGCGGCCAGTCGATGCTATCGAGAGTATACGCTCAATGATATCGACCCTGCTCGATGATATCAAACTCTTTCATAAATGTGACCGTTTTATATCTGTTGGAACCTTTTGCCTATATAAAGAGAGCTTGTCTTTTGCTGTTGGGAGAGAAAAAGAAGAAAGTTCTTTTGAGTGCTTTACCTAAAGCTCTTTCTCTCAAGGAAGTTCATCCTCCAATCCACCCTCATCATTGACATTCAATAGAGTGGATTGGGGAATGAACTTCCGCATTCAAGGATGCTCCAGCCACTACCTTAATGGAAAATCATTGAGATGGGATGTCTTGAATGCATGACCAGAATCACTCTATCTTCCTTATAGGAAAATATTTTATAGAGTAGGATTCTATCTTAACCTTGACCCAACCTGAAGCCTCGCATTGGTACATCATTTGTGTTGCGGACCAAGGAATTCGAAGATTCTTCATAAAAAAGGAGGAGATCTTCATCAATGAGCTGAATGAGACTCATCCACTTATCTATAAGTAACTAGAGTCCAAAGGACCCTTCGATCATTCCTCTGTAAGATTGGGTCTAAGGTGTTTCTCACCCTTGCAAGTCCTCTAGGAGGCCTCCGGCGGGAGTGTACGTGGTGGGTGCGTTGTGTGGACCCTTGCTCTGTGGAGAGCATAAACATCTGGTTGAAGTTGATCCTGTCTAAAACCTTAGGTTAGAGGTGATCCGTGTGAAACCTCAGTCAGGGTCTTGTGGAAGATCCTTGCCTAGTGTGCCTAAAAGTGGGTGCGTCATGCTGATCCTTGCTTGTGAGAGCATAAACAGTCAGCCTCATTGTAGGTTGTAAAGGTTGAAGGTGAACTTGATTTAAAACCTTAGGTTTGAGGTGAACCGCCGTGAAACCTCCTTAATAAAATTCGGTATACTCAAGGGCTGAGTGCGGTTACCGGGAGTGGAGTAGACAAGTAGTCGAACCACTATAAAAATGATTGTGTTTGAGATTGCTATTCTTGTGTCTGTGTGATTTGCTTTAATATTTTCATATCTGAATATCTGTGATCACACCTCACACACTTACATAGTCATATCCATCATAAACTAGCTTGAATATTGTTTACATCTTAAATAGTTTGTGATTGGATCCTCTACCGGCTTGGAAGCAAGTAGAATTACTTTTGAGTAATCCTAATATGTGTCTGTTGTTAGGATTAGTGTAATGGGATATTAAATAAATCATAAAACTTTAAAAAGTCCTATTCACCCCCCTCTAGGACATATTGATATATTCCTACTTCGACTAAAGCGGTCTTCACCGTAATTTCAGTGCTAATGTGCTCCATGTCGATTAAGTTAACGTGCGCTTGTACCAGTCGAGCTTATCAAGTAACCCGATTGGCCTAATGTATGTTCACTATGTATGGACGCTACTGCTTGAATCTAAGGTACTAACTTAGTGAAAAGCCCATTTAACCTTTGTACCATGATCTACTAAGACTCATGAGCCGGGCATGGTGGTATGGGATACCGTGGTCGAGATATCGGCCTACGCTGGGGTGACGAGCCTCCCCGTAGTGACCAGTGAGGAAACCAAACTCGTGAACCGATTACGGTGGTATGGGACACTGTATTCGAGCTGTCAGCCTACGATCTGGTAACAAGCCTCTCGTAGTGACCTTGAGTATATACTAGGACTACGCTAAGGTGACGAGCCTTTTCATAATAACCTCGAGTATAAACTAAGCCAGCGCTAAGGTGACGAGCCTCTCCGTACTGACCTGAAACTGCCTATCGTATGTGATTAACTAGGATTGATGACCTTAGGTGGGTCATTATTTGGGTCAATGATATAAAGGGAGGTACCTTAGCTTCCCAAACCTGATGTATGAATAGGTTTAATTAAGAACTTGGCTAATCACGTATATGCACCACATTGCATTTGCCTTTGGCATTGGAGTTGAGCACAGCGGGAGTGTTGCATGCGCGACTATGAGATGATGTCGTAGAGGGAGTGCAGGTGAGGGCATACATCATTATCACATCCCATCCTTGCATTAACAAGAGTACTTAGGGCATGATTGTTATACTGTTTTATTATTACTGCTTGACTAAATTGATAACATGTTAACCGTTGCCTTATAGCTCTATTAAGTTGATCACTCACTCACACTCTAGGACAGTATTTTAAAACACCAATCGAACTTTATTGTAGTTTCAGATGACGGTGAGGCTTATGAGTTGGAGCTGGTCTTCTATGACGAGGAGTTCTCCTACTTGCAACTCTCTAGCGGGTCTATGTAGACTTGGAGTTGTATCACCGGGGCTACAGGGATATAGATTAGATGACATTACACCTCATCATGTTACACAATGTGAGATGCATGAATCACACTATCCAGTCATGCAGCAATCCTGCACGTACCGCCCACTCATGTGGAGCAACTCCGCCAATCAGGGAATCCCATAAACAATCTGCCAATGACATATGCTATGATCAGTCACTCCTCGTATCAAGCATACATATAATGTGTATGGGCATGTATCATGAAGTCATACTAAGCATGTTATACGATGATGAACTCTCCTTATAACAAGGATGGGCCTAGATGGTCTACTCATATCAAGAATGGGCCTAACAATTATGGGGACCCAATGATTTGGGTTAGTCCACTAAGGGAAGATGAGAATGGGCCTAACAACAGGCCTTAGGGAAGATTACAATGTGGACATTTAACCATCATTGCTCTTACAATGTGGACATTTAACCCACCATTTCTCCCAAGGCATGACCCATTATAATACCAACTAAGAAGATGCATGAGCATCATAAACATCATGGTGGAATGACATATCACAATTGGGCCTCATATACATCACATTGAGCCTCATAGAAGGGCTTCACATACATCTCAATGGGCCTCGCTCATGCCTCATACACATCACAATGGGCCTCACATGTACATCACATTGGGGCATATATCATGGGCCTCAAATACATCACAATGGGCCACATCCCATGGGCCTCACATACATCACAATGGGCCTCACATATATCGCATTGGGCCTCATATACATCAGGTGGGCCCTACATGTGGCAGATGGGCCCTACCGAGTGAACAACGTGGATGTACAACACGTACAACGTGGTGTGCCTAGCATTGTCCCACGCTGGACAGTGCAACCATAACACATACCTCAAGGTGGGCCCCACCCCCCACACGTGTAACATGTGTAGGGTGGGTCCCATGTCCAGAAAATGGACGAATAGTGTGGTTAAAACACATACATTAAAGGTGGGTCCCACCATTTAGCAGACTGGACGGTGTGGCTAAATACATAAATATCATAGTGGGGTCCCACCGTCCTTGCTGGACGGTGCTGGACTTCACATGTGAACATGGATCCCACCATCCAGTCAGGTGGACGGTGTAGATAAATGCATAAATCATGGTGGTTTCCACATCAGCGTGGGCCACATGAGTTGGGCTAGGCCAAGCTGATATTTGTGTTCTCCCTCGTCCAGGCCAGTCAGCAAGGGAGGCCGCCGCTGCTGGACAGTGTAAGACCCGACCCGAGATTTCTTATGTGTGCATGTGTGCATATGAGTATGCATTCCATTCATCTTGGTCCCGCGGTCCAACCGGTCGAATTCTAGCGACCTGCGACTTTCGGTCAGCGTTTGTGATCTTCCTCGAGTTTGGTCATGTTGACTAGACTTAGATCGGCTTGACACCCATGCCATCTTGTCCGTATTGGTGTCACGGTTCCAACGCTATGTCCCATTCGTTAATCCATTATGTACATCTCAAGTTATGAGCGTCGATCGATATGGGCCATTGATTGCATGATTGGTGGACCCCACCATGGTATGCACATTTTCCCATGCACATGATGTCACCCTAGGCTAAAATTTATAAAAGGTCCCTACAACCTTTTTTGTATCTCCCCACTACAATCATTACTTTCTCTACACTAGGTAAGAGAGGTAATGATTACTTCCCTTAAAAGCCTTTTTCCCTCTCTTTCCCTCTCATTTCTCTCTCTCTTCTCTTCTTCCCTAGCAGCTTTCCTCCATTATTCCAGCCCATCTTTCCTCCATTCCTACCCCTTTTCTTTCTTATTTCCTTTCCATCTCACCATTGCAATCCCATCTTGGCCATTGATTCATTACCCTTGAAGCTTGAGGTTCATGGTGATGGTAGAAGCTTGAAGATCAAAGAGGTGGGTGCTCTTCTTGGCTTCATCTCTCCTCCTCCTCCTTCTTCTTCTTCCCTTCTTACTTTCTCTTTTTCTACATACATGGGACCATGTAGGGCCCACCAATCCATGGTGGAGGCCCTATATGGTTCCTAGGATGAAGCCTAAGGGTCTAGATCCTTCACAATCCATTCCATGGAGGGCCATTTTCCATGGACCCACCATGTTGATATCCTCTTATTTCTTGCATCTCATGGGCCACCTAGGCCTTTGCATGCATGTAGGGAAGGGATTCCTACCATCCAGCAACTTATTTTGATGTATCTTGGCTTACATGTAAGAGTATGATATAGTGATGGTGTGGACTTGTGTGTGGGTGGTCCATTAGTGGCGGGACCTCCCACCTATGACCAATCTTACTCCTCTCCCTCCTTTTCCTTATCTTCTTTTGTACATTCTTTGATGATGTGTGACCCACCAAAGTAGGTCAGCAACATCCCAAACCCTTAGCAAGATGGGACGTCCAAGCCCACCTTGATTGGACGTCCAGGCCCAATCATGCATGCATGGTTTGGATGGCCTCTAAAATAGATTTTCATGGAGGCTTGAGAGCTCTGATGGGTCTGAAATTTTATAAACTTATCAAGGTGGACCCCACATGAGGAATCAGGGCTATGGACCCTTTGATTTATTTGCATGGGCTGAAATATGGAGAGCCTATGTTGCTGTCCAGATTTCAAGCCCAGTTGAAGCATGTGTTTTGAGCTACTGTTTAGACCTATTTGTAGGCCTTTTAATCCCAAATTTCTTTAGGGGTTTTATAGTGTGTGGACCCCACTTTGATGTGGTATGGGGTCCACACCCTACCTTCCATGATTGAGGCCCATGGGTTGGGCCAAAGGTGCCTAACTGTCGAGAAATTTCTGGACAGTTCAGGAATGCAGTATGGCAGAAGACACTATATTCACCAGACTTTCTAGAAGAAGTGGGCCACCCCAATGGACCCCACTTGTTGTCCAGATGTAGGGCCACATTTTTTCCCCAATTTTCCAAGGGTTTGGATGGGTCCAGGCGCACTCCATGTGGTCACTATCATGGGGACAGTTATAATTTTAGCAGCAACCAGATTTCTGGATAGATATAATCCTAAATTAAAATAAAATACTTTTGAGTATCTAAAAATCATGAAATTTTGTGGAGGTGTGGTCCACCCATGGCAGGACCCATTTAAAATTTTTGGGGTTGACGCACCCCTGTGCATACCGTGGCAAGGGCTGGACCGGCCCACCACATTGGGACATCCAGGTCAGACAGATTTTCTGGGTAGACTGTTTTATTTAAATTAATTAAAATACTTATTGTTATCCAAAAATTGTAAAATTTTGTGAAGGTATGACCCACCCATGGAAGTAACACCCTGCAAATTTTTAGGGACATCGAGCCCTTGTACTATCCTTGGTACAGCCTGGAGTGGACCACTAGGTTGGGACGCCCAGGCTGGGGCGTCCAGCCTTGGCTGGCCGTCCTTTGTGGGCCCACCTAAATGTATTGTATATCCTACGGTTCATCCATGTGGGGTACTGTCACGCCCCAGACTCGGTAACTGAATTCACAAGGAACCCGATGGCCGGTTCTGGCAGCAACAGCCTCCGTAGTACCCCATTCTCGGCTCCTGAAGCAGGTTCCGATCCTGGGATCCTACAAGGAGGATTTCCATAACAATATAACCATTTCCAATACGAGCATACCCAAGATCATAACAAGTAAATCTGAGAATAAAAAAGGCACATATCACAAAATTCACTAAGAATTTGAACTTTTACAAGTTTACATGAGGTCCAAAAGGACATACATAAGATAATAGAAGAAAGAAAGGAAGGATGCAATACTGGGTCCTCAAGCTCAGCTCTAATCCAAACTCTGCCACTACGACACCTGCCTAGGATCTCCTGCACGCATCAATCGTGCATAAGCTTATAGAAGCTTAGAGGGTGGTGTAAGTGTGTGATAATAGTGCACAGAAGAATAATAGGAGATACAGGAAGGAGACATGCTCAATGAGAATATCACTAGCCTTACCAAGGCTTATCATGAATATGATGCAATGAGTACTGGACGCCATACCAAGGCAATGCATGAAGGGGCTTACATAACCAATACTAATGCGATGCAAGTAATGCCAGTGCTCATAACCAAACCATATGTCAAGTATATTTCCAATTATAAGGAAATCACCGGGGTCCATTACACTGCTGGATGACTGTCGCTCTACTGGCACTCCGCACGAAAACGAGCATAAAGGACCTCACTACCCGCTGTGGACAACCAATCACCAGCAAGGCCTGATGGTAGCGGACCCATTCACGAGCTGGTCAGACTCAGCCTAGCAATGCCCTCTTACATTAGGCGAGTAAGGCCACACCCCTATCCAACCGACTACACGACAGTGGGAGTCGCGGCCTAATGGTATAAGGCCCTCGTGCGCTCATGTATTCCACCCGGTCACGGCGTTGGAGCAGATCCTTCGTACCATGGAAGTTTTGGAAATTTCACCCATGGGCATCCTATGCACCCAGTATGCTCAAGTAACATTTTCGGTGTCCAAACATGGCCATCCATGATGTATTTATGGAGGCTACAACCCTGATGAAGCAAGGGTGATAATGCTCATATTATGCAATGACAGATGCATGAATCACTCAATCAACTATGCATCAATTCCAAGCATCCAACATGCTCAAGAGGGAATATTACGTCCCTCGAGAAGACAACATGCAATGCCCAATGGCACAATCATAACCACACACACAGTGTCATCCAAGCATACAATGATGCACATGGGCCATGAAGATGGGTCTAGGCACATTATGCGGCGATATACAAAGTAAATTACATTCCTCCTATCCAAGAAGGAATCAAGACTAGGTACTTAGACAATATCCATAAGGAATCCCACCTCTAGTGGGGGCCCATTTACCTGGGGTAGCCCATAAGACTAAGCATACAACTACGGGTCTAAGTAATATAGAAATGAGCTTAACAACTGTCTAAGATAAGTATCCAATCACTTTTAAATACAACCGGACCTAGAGGGGTCCATAATGGGGACATTTAACCACCATTCCCCAAAAAGGCATATCTACCATGAACTATATGAATAAAAGGCCCAAGGCCTACATTTAAGATAAAAATAAAAGTAACCACATACATATATTCCTCATAATAGGCCATAAAAAGATATAATACCACTTTTAACAACATGGGCTCTAAGAGGAGAATTAAGGCCCAAGGCCCAATTCCCAATGGCCATAGAATCCATGCATTAAGTTGGACTTGGTGGGCAGCCCGCGTACACAATATACGGCCCAAAAATAGGTTTAAGTTTGGATGAAATGGGCCCCACTACATCAGCCCAATAATTAGTAATTTAAGTAGGCAACCGAGGGCCCAATACTATCCTTACCTCATCCCAAAAGTCAATCATAATGTTTGAAGTCTGCCAAATGTATGGTTTTGCCAAGCTGTGTTGTCCCTGCCCAATTTGATCTCACTGGATGTCACAAAATTCTGATATTAAGATGGGGTCCTCATAAGATCACTAAAAGTGACCCAAAGAATGCACTGATTAAGCCCAAGGATTATAAGAAAGCATAAGCATGTAACACGTACACAAGTTCTCAATATGGTGAGCCCCACAGCCAAATAAAGTTGTAACCATAAAATTGTACATTGAAGGCCCTTTGATAAACTTTTGGCTCGTTTGACTTCCTGGGCCTGCTAAGGTCCAGAAATTAGTTGAGTATGTGGAAATAATCTCATGAAGGCCAACTATACTCACTGGGGGACCCTACCAGATGGAGAGTGTGTATATATCATGAAAAGATCAAGTGGGCCTGCTACTGGATTGTGAGTCCAACAACAACCCAAGGCAGAGAGTGCTTCCACAATCGGGCGATCCAAGGCTTGGACGGCCTGGACCAAACATGCATTAAGGTAGGTTCCACATACATGCACATTGAGCCTTAAATAAATGGCCTAAGGTCTATGGTGGGCCTTTAACCACCCATAGAGAAACCTATGAGCTTACCTTAGGATCACCCAAGAGGACATCCAACCTCAACTGGTTTCCAAGAGGTAGCTCACCACTACCCATATAATGAAAGATCTAAGGCCTAAGCAATGTGTGGACTAGTAGACCATACACCAAGCCCAACTCATAAGCCATATAGTGGGTCCTCAAGTAAGGTTTGGGCCCAACCACAAAGGTCATAATTCCACATATTGTGGTGGGCTTCATGGGCAGCCCAGTAATTCATTTACATGGGCAAGTTTCACATTTAACACAAGTGAGTTGGGCCTCACTTTTGGCCTAAGTACAGGGTCAGTTTAATGGGCAGCCAAGGGCCCGACTTGTTGTGTATCATTGCCCCTAAGCTCCTCACAATAGATAGGAGAGTATAGGCTCAAGATCAATGGGCCTATCCAAAAGAACTGAGTCCACAAGGCCTACTTGCTAACACAAACATGCATATACTATATCACATAATGGGCCCTAAAGAAATGGCCCAAAACAAAAGTCATCCAATTCATACATTATGGTGGGCTTGAGGGCAGCCCATAAACCCAAGAATACACATAGGCAAGGCATATACTGACAGTGTGGGCCTTACCACATCAGCCCAAAGACTTAGCAAGGCCCTCCACACTATACATTTATGTGGGCCCCGCAAGTCAGCCCATAATTAAGCATTTCATGAGGGCATCACGGCTAATAAATACACACGGTCAGCCTGTAGACGGCCCGTTGGGCCCGTGAAATAATAAGGTCTGGCCCTGCACGATCTTGGGCTCAAGAAATAGGTTTCCAGCCCATTGGGCCTATAAACTACCAAAAATCTGGTTAAGGCTAACCCCCAACATCACCACAAAGGTGGGCCTTAAGAGGAACTAATTACGCCCAAAAATATCTAAGGAAATAAGGCAAGGAGTATGTGCAACACTCCCTTAAATCTGGTGGGCCACAACAACTCCAAAACAATCAACTATGGAGCAAATTTGGGCCCCTTGTTGGAATTTCAGCCCACCCACTTCCTGGGCCTGCTGGAATCCAGAAATTTATGTAATTCAGATGGGTTACTAGCCCATGGTGACCCACACATATCATAGTGGGTCCCACCGGATGAGAGGGGAATGCACAACACATATTAGAAGTGGGCCATGCCGCTGGAATACAGGCCCAGCAACAGCCCAAGGTAGGGGCGTCCCGTGATGGGTAGTCCTACGGGCCTGAGTATCTGGCCCAAAACTGACCCAAGTTTGCAGGCCACACCACGATCAGTACAGGGGCCCGATGGCCATGAAAATTTACAAGATGGTCCTTCCATAGGTGGACCACGAATCTTCAAAATTTTGTGATTTTTGGACGGTCAGAAGTATTTTAATTAATTTAAATAATACAGACCATCAAGAAAATCTGGTGAATCGGGACACCTGGACGTGGTGAGCCATTCCAGCACTTGTCACGGTGTACACAGGGCTCCATTGGCCCCAAAAATTTGTAGGTGAGTCCCACCATGGGTGGACCACCTCTCTGTAAATTTTCATGATTTTATGATACTCATAAGTATTTAAATTAATTTAAAGAATACAATCTATCCAGGGTGAAATATTGCTGGAATATAACTGTCCTGAATTTGGGCCATCCAATGGGTGGGTTCTGGGCCTCCAAAATTCCTGAAATTTGGACCCAAGGTCCCTCATCAAGCCTAAAACAAGTTGGCATCCAGAAATATGGCCCACCTTCTTAGAAATTATTTTTTTAATATTATTTTTATGGGACTATGCTGCTGGACTGCACAGCAGAAATTTCTGGCAGTCCAGTATGTTGGCCCACCCTTTTGGATGCCCAAATAGGATTCCTTGGCCCTAAAATTTTGTGGATAGGTCCTACTATGGGTGGGACACCTCCCTACAAAAATTTAGGATTTTTGGGATAGTAAAAATATTTTATTTAACTCATGCAATTTATGGACAGCAAGGTCCAGATTTTTATTTTCCTGCTGCAGCAATGCTGCTGTCCCTGACTTTAGCACCCCATTTGAGTGGGCCCAGGTCTATGTAAATTTGGAAAAATGCAAGGACAACCTTCCTATACAAGTATACAGTAAGGTGGGGTCCACAAAGGTGGCCCAGCATTTCAAAATCAGGCTGATATTTATGAGTTTCCAGCAAACAGTGTAGCTAGACAGTCCAGAAAAATCTGGACCGTCCACCCTCCTTGGCCCACCCTTTTGGGTGATCAAATAGGGACATTTGAAGCTGAGGTCTAGCATACTTTTAGGTGGGGTCCACACATCAAAGAGAAGTCTAAGAAATCAGGAAAAAGGAGACCATAAACCCATACATTACAGCATAAAAAAATTCCAGCAATCTGGACAGCAACATGTTGCTGTCTAGATCAGCCCAAAAAAATTAATAAATGGAAAATAAATCATAAATTCCACAAGGTGGGGTCCACCCTGATGTGTCACACAACTCCTAGGCCCAGCACCTCCCCAAGAAAATCCATAAAATCAGGCCCAAAGGCTTTCCAAATCAAGCAGCAAAACTAGGCAGCACAGTTGGGCCTGGGTGTCCAACAACTTGGGCCTAGATGTCCCAAAATTTAAAAATTCTGGTTGCATGGCACATCAGGTGGGCCACATAATCATTACATCCAAACCATAGAAAGTGGAGAAGAGAGAAATAAAGGAAATCTCATCAAGATGGGGTCCATGGAGAATGGCCCCATCAAGATCACATGCATGCAAGTGATGGCTAAAAAGACCTTATCCAAGGAGTGGTGGACCTTCACCATTGATGTGGTGAGTCCTACACTCTCCATATGAAGCAACAAAAGATCTATGACAATAAGAATCATGCAATCTATCCTACATGCTCACCCACTTGTTGGATCTTCAAGATTCTTCAACCACCATGCTCCTTAAGCTTCAAGGAAGGAGGTTCAATGGTGATGATGGATCTTTGATGGTTAGATCTAGGGGGAAAGAAGAGGAAAGAGGGCTGGAAAAATTCAGCAATGGAGGACATTTGCAAAGAGGAGAAGAGAGAAATGAAGAAAGAGAGAGGGAGATGAGAGAGTTTCTAAGGTTGAAATGATTGCTTTCTTAGAAAAAGATGAATTTTTGAAAAGAGAAATAATCATTGCTCATGGGATAAGGTGGCTCATCATTGCCTAGAGAAGCTAATCTCATCATGGTTTTCTTGAGAAAAGAAGCCATCATTGCTAGGCTAAAGGTGGCTTACATTGGGAATAGTGCACATGGGGAAATGTGCAATCAGGTGGGTCTCACCAAAAATGCAATCAACGGTCCAAATAATGTGCGGCCCATAACTTTTGATGGACACGCTGGATTTACACATGAGACGCGACACTCGAATCGTGGCGACGATGCGGTTGCAATGGCATAGGTCTTGGGTCAATCCGAGTTAGGTCTACGTGACCAAACTCCAAGGTGACCGCAATCACTATCCGAAGGTCGCGGGTCGCCGAAATTTGACCGGTAGGACCGCGGGACCAAAATACACGAGATGCATACTCACACACACATATGCAAATATGTGAACTCGGGTCAGGTCTCACAGGTACATAGGGGACTTGATCATCCTCCCCTTTGGTAGCATCTAATTGGGGCCCATTGGATGAGTTTTTGGGCAAAATACTCAGGCCCATAGAGCTGCCTACACATGGGACGCCCAACCCATTAGGCTGCTGCTGGATGTCTAGTCCAATAGCATGGCCTATCTGATTTATGTGTTTAATCCGCTCCCTTTATCTGGTGAACCCCATCTGATTTATGTGTTTAATCCACTCCCTTTATCTGGTGGACCCCCCTGTGACATGTATGGGTCACTAGGAACTAAAATAAATTTATGAATTAATTATTTTGGAATTTTCAGCAAGCCCAGATTGTGCATGGGCTAGAATTTCAGCAATAGGCCCATGATTACTGCACATAAATGAATATTTTGGGGCAATATGGTCTGCCAAATTTGGGGACATTATTACACATATCTTGCCCCGTTTTAGTTAGATTTTTTTGGGCTTAATTAGTGTATATTTAAGGCCTATTCCAATTGGGTTTTTATTGGATTAGTCTTCTCAGTTATTTGTTAGGTTTTCCTAGGCCCATTACCTTGAATCTCTTGATAGGCCCATTGGACCCTTGGGGCTTATATTTATTTATGCCATTGTGATGGGTTTTATGGGCCAATTTTCAAGTAGTTGGGCCCTTGCTTGCCTATTAAAATAAATCCATACTTGGGCCGAGATGTGAGGCCCAACTTACTTATTTTAAATATAAGGGGTTACCCATATGCTGGAATAATGGGCTGCCCATTAGGCCCACAACAATGACTAGTCTTATGATCTTTACGGTTGGACCCAAACCTTGCTTGAGGGCCCACCATCTTGCTTATGTATTGGGCTTAGTGTATGGCCCATTAGGCCGTGAATTTCTTGGGCCTTGGACCTTACTTTATATGCGTAGAGGGTTACCTTTTGGGACCTAGTTGAGGTTGGATGTCCTCCTTGGTGGCCCATAGGGCCCTTATAGGTGGTTGAAGGCCCACCTTAGACCTTGTTAGGACCGTTTCCTCCATTGAGACTTTATGACTCTCTTACCTTGTAGGCCATCCCAAAGTATTAGGCCACCACTAGAGGACTTCACTTCTCCTTAGAGTACCTGTATATGTATCTAGACCTTGTCCCTCCTTTGAAAGGAGGAATATATTCTACAGGTAGCGCACTTACATCATTGTGACCTATATGCATCATCCATGTGAATTGATTGCATCGTGTGGTGGTCATAGAGGGATGGAGTTTGTCCCTTATGCACATTGAGTGCCTGAAACTAGTGCATGATCTATATGTGTGACTTATACATTGACATCGCATTTCATGATGATACCGCCCTTGTTCTATCAGGGCCCTGCCTCCACAGGGACGTTCGTGGAATGCTTGATATGTGGACATCAGAAATATTACTTGAGCATACCGGGTGCATAGGATGCCCATGGGTGAAATTCCCAAAACTTCCATACTGTCAAAGATCTACCCCAACGCCATGATCGAGTAGAAACTATGAGCACACGAGGGCCATATACCATTAGGCCGTGACTCCCATTGTCATGTAGTTGGTTTGGTAGGGGTGTGGCCTTACTCGCTTAATGTAAAGAGGCATTACTAGGTTGAGTTTGACCAACTTGTAAATTGGTCTGCTATCATCAAGTCTTGTTGGTGATTGGTTGTCCACAGGTGGGTAGTGAGGTTTCTTATGCTCGTTTGACTGTGTGGGGTCTGTAGAGTAGTAGTCATCCAACAGTGTAATGGACCCCGGTGATTTCCTTATGATTGAAAATGTACTTGATGTGTGGATTGGATATGAGCATTGACATTACTTTGCATTGCATTCGCATTAGTTGTATAAGCCCTTTCATGCATTACCTTGGTATGACGCCTAGTACTCATTGCATCGTATTCATGATCAGCCATGGTAAGGCTGGTAATATTGTCATGGAGCATGTTTCCCTTCCTGTACCTCCTATTATTCTTCTACGCACTATTGTCACACACTTTCACCACCCTCTAAACTTCTATAAACTTATGCACGATTGATGCATGTAGGAGATCCTAGGGAGGCGTCGTAACGGTAGCACTTGGATTAGAGTTGATCTTGAAGACCCCAGTGTTGTAGACTTTTCTCTTCTTCTATTATCTTATGTATATCCTTTTAGACCTTATGAAAACTTGTAAAAGTTCAAATTCATAGTGGATTTTGTGATGTGAGCCTTTGTTATTCTCAGATGTACTTGCTATGATCTTTGGTATGCTTATATTGGAAATGGTTATACTGTTATGAAAATCCTCCTTATAGGATCTCAGGATCGGAACCTGCCACAGGAGCCAAGAATGGGGTACTACGGAGGCTGTTGCGGCCAGAACCGGCTATCGGGTTCCTTGTGAGTCCGGTTACTGAGTCTGGGGCGTGACAGACAGTGGGCGGTCCACTGCTGGACAACGTGAATATA
Organism: Magnolia sinica; assembly: GCF_029962835.1. Lineage (NCBI taxonomy): Eukaryota > Viridiplantae > Streptophyta > Magnoliopsida > Magnoliales > Magnoliaceae > Magnolia > Magnolia sinica. Next base: position 47,693,572 of record NC_080573.1, on the reverse strand, counting down.
CAAAGTACACATCAAGGTGGGTCCACTTGGTGGCCCACCAAGGTTTTGGATCAGCTAATATTTGTGATTTTCCTTCATCCCAAAAATGGGCAACAGCAAGGTGGGCCTCATAATCTGATGGTGTGGATCTAATCCATTCATCAAGGTGAGCCACAACAGAAAGAGAGAGAGAGAGAGAGAGAGAGAGAGAGAGAGAGAGAGAGAGCCCCTCCCTAGGTGGGCCATGTAAATACAATACATACATCAAAATGGGTCCCAAATCATGTGGACCCTAAATCGTAAAAATCAACGGTGGAGATCCCTTTTCTACCAAAAATGCAATGTCTAGATGACCTTTTTACAATGGGAAAAATAAATATCATGATGGGGTCCATGGAGAATGGCCCCATCTTGGGATGAACATATGAATCATAGTGGGTCATCGGCCACACCTAGGGTCCAAAGTGAGATCCATACCATCAATCGGTAGGTCCCACTTAGCTCATCATAAAAAACACAATCTAATCCTACAAATCACCCACCGATTCCACTTCTTATAGGCTCCTTGGAATGTTAAGCTCCTTGACTTCAACTTAGATGGAGGATGATGAAGATTTAAGGGCTAGTATGAGAGGTTAGGGGGTAGGAAGGGGCCACAGTTGGCTCTCCTTGGGAAAATGCTTGGATGTCCACTCCTTTGGTAGCTTGGAATGGTAAAGAGAATGAGAGGGAGAGAGAATGTGATGAGATGAAAGAGATGGGATGTGTGTAAGAAAGGGATGGGTGTGTGTCAGAAAGGGATGATTGGAGAGAGAGACAGAGTTGACTTTGGGGATGGCTTGTGTAAGAGAGGGATGGGTTGAGTGATGGGTTGTACTTGATAGATTGATGTGATAGATGGTAGAGATTCTCTCGGGATTTGCAATGTGCGGTGTTTTCCTTGAAATAAACATGGGCCCACAACTCCTGGCCTAGGTATCGCATCGGTGCACAAGTCACGATGTTGGAACTGAGATGACGACACGGTTGCAATGGTATAAGTCTCAGTTCGAGTTAACTCAGATCTACGAGATGTGACTTGGGGTCGCACACAAATGCTGACTGCAGGTCGCAGGTTGCCAGAATTCAACGGAGAGGATCTCAGAAGTCTAAGGAATGGTACGGACTAGGATATGGGCCTTACATGTTGCATGATAGAATCATATTTATTGACTTTGTGATGTTAGAAAAGAATTTGGCAGATCCTCTGACCAAATGACTATAAAAAAGATTAGTTAATGATACATCGAATGGAATGGGGCTAAGCATAACCTAACCTATACAAGTAGAGGTTCCATGAAATAGGTTCAATGCGTAAACAACAAGACATGAGGTAGATGATTGCACTGATATAAATAAGCCCCTTCTATGGTGTAGTAATGTAAGCAGCAACGCAAAATAATGAGTTTTTAGAATTCTTAATGGATTCATACCCATATATTTGGTGATGTATACAGTTGTTGCATACACTTGATAGAATTCACTTATATGCGTGTGGAGGTGGATGTTGTTTCATATGAAAATCTTGGCAAATCTCTATAGCACTCATGAAATCCTGGTAATGGTGTATGACCAAAAAATACCGAACCATGGAATCACTTGGAGAGGAATAGTTGTGTGAGTGGCATGTACTTGCAATTTACACTTAAAGGATTCATGTTTAAGACTATAGTATCACCTAATTCCTATAAACCTGTCATGCTTACTCTAATATTGGTTCAAGTCTATAGTGACACCAGCGGCATTGCACAATTATTACATGTTAACCTAAAAGATATATATATAGAAACATGTGGGGAATGTTGTATTTTATTTCAAAATTTATATTAAAAAATAAAAAATTGAATATTTCAATTTCCCTCCAAATTTAAAATTTATGTTGCTTTTTAGTTGTGAGTTTAGTCCCACATCGAATTTGCCCAAGAAAATTTTCTTGTATATAAGATGAGCCTTTTGCCTTAGGGCTTAAGCCCTATTGAGGGGGAATGTGAATTTAGTCATGTGGGGCTATGCAAATAGCTCTAATATATGCCATTGACCACATACGTGCGCACGCCAAGCCGAGTCATGTCGTGTCATGCCGTGCCGAGCAAAGTCGAGTCCGTGTGCGTGGGACAGGCTAGTCCAAACTGCGGGTGTGGGTGTACTAGTGCGACTGTGTGTATGGGTACTCGCGAGACTTTATTTTGTGTGAGAGTGTACCCACACTTGCACCTTTCTATTTTGAAACATAGAAATATGGTTGGTTGGTTGGTCGAACCTATTGGGTTTAAAACCAATGGACCAAATCTTTTCGAAAGGGTGCTTAATGCACTACTTCAGAGTCTATATAAGGACTTCCATTCTATTTTTTAAAAAATATGAACAATTTTTTACTCTCCTATGAAAAAACCCTCTTTGTTCCTTTTCTATTTTATAAGTTTTGGTTGTTGAATTCATTATGAAGTTAACTCAACACTTTCAGGTTAAATTGCAAGTGGTTCGAGGTTCACAACCCCAATTGTAAGGTCGCAAAGTGGTAATAACTCGGTAAGACCGAGGTAGAATCCACATGGACTAAACTTGTACGTATTCTCAAAATAACTAGAACTAGAACTAGAAAAATATCTAAATTGAAATCTGAATAATAGAGAGTAATGGTGAATAATATTGATTAAAACTTATGAATTTAAATATGGGAACTAGGGTGCCAAGGATCTACTTGTAGCTATCAAGATGCTACCTTGCTTGATTCAATAAACACAATTGGAATTGGAGTCCTATCCTATCCAATTGGTAGATAAAGTAATTTAAATCAAATCTGAACTTTTCATTGACCTAATTCTCAATGGAGAAGAATTGTGAAGATTTGAAGGGATTCCATCACCCTACTATGCCTAGGAGACGATGGTGAACAACGGGATTTACTAATCTCTATCTCAAAACAGGAAAAGAAGATATCCAAAGCAATCACAACATCTATTGTAATTTAAGTCATAAAAAATCATAAAAAATAAAAACTATTCCCCTAATATCAAACTAAAAATCAATGAAGTTCAATAAGAACAAGAATCAAAGCAAAATAAACATCCTAACACGCTATAAGCTTCACCTCTTAGCCCTAGCTAAAAGGTTTAGCCAGCCATAGACATAATTAAAACCAAATCTCTTAAACAAAGCATGAAAAATAAACTAGGGAAGAAGAAAAACTCTTAGTGTCTGCTCCACCCCTTCGTTACGCTCCTTGAGACCTTTCCAAACCCTAGAAGATGCTTTGGAGCATCCCAGGGAGTCCTATTTATAGTTGTGGAACTCCAACTTTCGCACTGAGTTGGAAAAATGTAAGAACCACCTTAAATTTATGCACTCTGCACAATTTTCTAAAATATAATCGGAGTTTAAACCGCCTCAAATTTACTCACTCTGCTTAGTTTCCCAAAATAGATTTAGAGTTTCAGAATATGCTTTTTCAGAACAATTTCAGGAATATGTTTGTTTTCAGGACAATTTTGGAATTCCTTTTCTTCACTTCAAATCTTTGATTCTCTTCATTCCTCACTTAGTTTTCTTGGATCTTTGGAATATGAATTCTTCATTAATGACTTCCAAATCTCTAACTCTTCATTTAGTAATCCTTTGAGCATAAATCTTCCTTTCGGCATCAATTTCACCTTAAACTCTCGAAATCATCTCGCACATGAAAACATGCATAATTAAATTGATTAAGCACTATCATGTTTATAAAACCAAGGTATAAATAAGGGAAAATATGCAATATTTCATACTCAACGCACCCCTTAACTAGCATTTTGTTAGTCCCAGGCAAAACATGCGTGAAGTGATCTTCAATCTTCAATGTTCAAATCACTTTCAGAAAATAATTTTTTGTGCAATTAAGTATGAATGAGTACAATCTAAAGAAGCGAGAGTGTAATTTTAAAAACTTACAGATGAATCACACGAGAAATCAATCAAAAAGTTTCTTTATCAATCATTTAAGAGTATAAGTTCATATATCAAAAATTTCCAATGTGCTTAGTGAATTCTATTTACTTTCCATAGCATACTACTATTTCATAATGTTAGCCATGTTCATCACCTCAATTTTTATTGAATAATCAAGTACTGATTCCGAACTTATCACCTTTTTTTTCATTTTTTCAGTTTTTGATTTTATATCGACGGTCCCTTTTATTTATTCATTCTTTTCAGACTTTTCATTCCTTTTTAGTCCTTTTATCATACATGACCTTTTTGTTGATCTCTCTTTTTTTTTTTTAACTGGTTCTTTTCATCTTTTTAAGGCGCATAAAATTCTCCAGACTTAATTCTCAATATCTTTCAATGATATACATATTAATAATAAGAAATTCTAGTACTATTCATAAAAAGCAAATTGAAAGTGTCTTGTGACTTAAATTAACATGATATTCAAACTTCTTCTTAATCGATTAATTGAAAGAACTTAAGCGATAGTCTTATTTAATTGATCGAACTCCAACAATTTTAAATTCAATCTCTTATCTTATCATCATACTCAAAGCATTCTTAATTCCACAAATTATTATTTCTCAAACATATTTCACTTGAAAAATTAAAAAATTTCACAGTTTTTGCTCAAAACTAAGAAAACACTGATTAGTTTACCTAATCCACACCCCAACCTAAAACATACATTGTCTTCAGTATACAAGATATGAGCATGCAATGCACATGAGACAACGAAAAGAAATGGGAAGTGATTGGAAGATAATACTTGAACAAGGAAAATTGAAGCTTTTCCAAAGTTCTTAACATGTAAATGGGTTAACACGAAGACTAAACAAACTAAAATAAAATTATGCTAATCCTAAATTTTATGAAATTAATAAACCTAACTACACATCCATCAAACTAGGAGGTCAATCCTGGTACACATGATCAGTCAGAGGCATTGACATGTCCTCTGAATCAAACTTCTCAACAAATGGCTTGAGACGATGTCCATTCACTCTGAAAACATTGCCATTTGTCAGATTCTTTATCTCGACGGCCCTATGAGGATAGACATTAGTAACAGTGAAAGGGATGGTCTAACGAGATTAAAGTTTTTTCGAAAAAGGATGCAATTGAAAATTGTACAGAAGAACTTTTTGACTAGTTATGAATGATTTTCGAAGGATGTTCCTATTATGAAACACCTTCATCCCGTCTTTGTAAATTCTCGAGTTCTCATAAGCGTTGTTCCAGATTTCTTCGAGTTAATTCAAATGAAGTTTGCGCAGCAAGCCAATGTTGTCCAAATTAAAGTTCAAATTTTTAATAGCCCAATAGGCTCTATGCTCCAGCTCCACAGGTAGGTAGTAAGCTTTCCCATAGACAAGTTTAAAGGGAGACATTTTGTAACATCTCGAATTGTCACAGCTAGAGTTTATACTTGTGCTAGAGAAAACTGGGTATTAATAATGCATAAATTAGATGCTTTAAAAATCTCACCTTTTTTTTTCTTTTAGATCACATCCATATACATTCATGAAGGTAACATTCACGAGAATAAAATTGACTGTATTGATTATTTCATCAGAGTAGAAGAATTCTATAAATAATCAAATGCCCTCTCAATAGGAGCTTATTACATTCATCAAATTTGCAGCGGAAAAATAAAACTAAATCATAAAACTATCTTCTTATTCTTTCAGTACAATCTTCTATGGAGAGATGGTCCTCTAGGTCTTCAATCTATACATCACCTGCATCATCTGTACGGTTGGAGAGGGTCAACGCCCTACTCATAATGATGGTTATCCTTTAAGATTAACAATAATTCAAGAGATTTATAGGAGCAATGTAAGGGTTCTGATACGTCCCGTATTCCACAACTACGAGAGGTATCAATATGCACATGCAACCTACATGAGATGCATGCCTAGCAAAGTATATGTGGTTCATCACACTTAGCGATCACTCAATGTGAAAAATGATATAGAGTTATCCGACTCGCCCCGCACCCAATCTATGGAGATTCGTCGGCGTGTCCCATGTTTAACATGGTTTTACGCGGTTATCCCAAGATGAACACAACAAATGACTGGATGAATTACGTGACACGATTTATTCATAGAGCGACTACTTACGACATTCAATCCCGGAGGTGATGTAACATGCATTATGAATTACTTACATCGATTTGTGCACCATTACCCATTAAACATGGAATTATGTGTCACCCTAGGGGCCGCTACCGAAAACGCATTCGTCCATGATATTTATTCGATCGTTAGAAGGGGGATTCCCAATATAGTACTTGCACCAAAAGAGAATCTATTATGGGATTTCTGGAATATCAAGACACATACCCATGCCTTAAAGGTAAATAGCACAAGACTTACAAAATGTAGAGGAGAGTAGCAATAGCTAACTCAACAAAAGGGGAGAGTGGCAATGGCCAACTCAATAATAAAGAGAGTAGCAATGGCTAACTCAACAAAGGAGAGTAGCAAAGCCCAACTCAATAATAAGGAGAGTGGTAATCGCCAACTCAAAAGAGAAGAGTAGCAATGGCTAACTCACAAATTTAATAAGGCCAAGGCAAGGCTAGTATCCATTGCCCCACATAAATTCATAAAGATCACATGTAATCAAAGCTATACTATAATTTCCAAAGGATAGACAATTGATGGTGGTAAAATTATACGATAGCAAGGAAAGAATTATAATAACATAGAAACATGTATAAAGACAATCATGCCAACTTAAATTAAGGTAAGCTTAAAGGATAAAACCCTCACATCTAAAGTTGAATTGTCCTTATCTGATGCTAGATGTTCATGTACACTCCTTCAAATTCAATCTGATCCTATATCATAAGATTTACAAGTTTAGGATTAAATCTAAGTTTATGTTTATGGTCTAGGTATAGGGCTTAACTAATTAACTATTTCAGTAAAACTTGAATCAAGATATTAGGTAAATACATAATTTACCTCATTTAACATAGCTCATTAATCTTATAACTCTGTCCGATGAACACTCCTCATCAGGGTTCTTAGTACTGTAGGACCCAAAACTGACTCGAACCTGGCCCTGACTCAGCCTGGGACTCTCGGTGAGTCAACTCAGCACACAATCTCTCTCTCTCTCTCTGTGTTTCTTTGTTTCTTTCCTTTCTCTTTCTTTTTCTTTTTTCTTTTCTTTCTCTTTCTCTTTCTTGCTATGATATCCCCTCCACTCGTTGGATGGAGGGGTTTTATAACTATAAGACTCTTTAGATTCTTCTTACGACTAACTTAGAGCCCATGTTGCGCAACTGTGACTTAAGGAAGGTCTTACTGTAACATCCCAAATTTTCATGGCTAGAGTTTATACTCGTGCCCGAGAAAATTGGGTGTTAATAATGTATAAACTGGATGCTTTAAAATCGCACCCTATTTTCATTTTTTTCATTTAGATCACATCCAGATACATTTTGGAAGGTAACATTCACAAGAATAAAATCAACTGTATTGATTATTTCATCAGAGTAACAGAATAATCAGATGCCCTCTCAATGGGAGTTTATTACATTTATGGAGTTCGCAGCGGAAGTATAAAACTAAATCATAAAACTATTTTCTTATTCTTTCAGCATAAGCTTCCATAGGGAGATTGTCCTCTAGGTCTTCAATCTGTACGTCACCTGCATCATCTGTACAGTTGGAGAGGGTCAACACCTTACTTATAGTGATGACTATCCTTTAAGATTAACAACGATTCAAGTGATTCATAAAAGAAATATAAAGGTTATGATACGTATCGTATTCCACTATTACAAGGAGTATCAGCATGTGCGAACAACCTATATGAGTAGAGCTGTACATGAGCAGAGTTAGCTCGTTTACTTGCTCGACACGACTTGAAATTACTCGACTCAACTCAACTCGAAATGAGTTTGAGCTAGGCACGAGCTGATTTTTGGTACTTGAATTGATTTCGAGTAGAGCACGTTCTGGGCAATACTCAACCCGGCTTGACTCGATTACTACTCAGAATTGACTCGACTCGGCTTAACTTATACTCGATTCGGTACTCGACCAGGGGTATATATATACCCCAAAATAAAAATACCCTAACTCCTCTTAGAAGTTGCTTTCAGCTCACCCGTTCAAAAAAACCCTACGCCCCTTCGGCCCCTTCCCTCTCAGCACCCGTTCAAAACTAAAAACCCCATTCCCGCGCTCGATCGGCATCCAGCGCTCTCACTCATTGGTCGTCCCATCTCTGACACTCTCCCATTAGCCATCCCCTCTCTCTCATTGGTCGTTAGGCCCGTCCCTCTTCTTCTCTCTCTCTCTCTCCCCTCTCATTCCCCTGTCCGGTGTCATCCAACCCATCCCTCTTCTTCCCTCTCTCTCTATCTCTCTCTCTCTCTCTCTCTCTCTCTCTCTCTCTCTCTCATTCCCCTGTCCGGTGCTAGTCCCTGCCCTGCCCGGTGCCCCTGTCCAATGTCGCAGCTCATCCCTGTCACTCGTTCGGTGCCACAGCTTGTCCCTGTCGCTCATCCCTGCCCTGCATGCACGATGTCAGTCGTTCCTACCGCAGCTCGCCCAGTAATGTGGTGTTGATTTATTATTATTTTTTTATAAATTGTTAATATATGTCAAAAATTAATTTATTATTTTTTTGGTATAAATTGTTAATATATGTCAGAAATTGATATCATATATTGCTAATATATGTCAGAAATTGTTAATATAGGTTGACCTATGGTGTCGATTTATTTTTATTTTTTGTATAAATTGGTAATATATGTTAGAAATTGATATCATATATTGCTAATATGATTATATATAAACTATTGGACTATTAATTGATTTTATTTTTTTGAGAATTTCAGAATTACTTTTACAGAATTTGATTTTATTTTTTTGAGAATTTCAGAAAATGCTTGTGTAAATAAAATTAAAATTAAAATAATAAGAAAAGACCACCCCCAAAAAAAAAAAAAAAAACTAACTAAAATTTTTTCCAAATGTTTTTAAAAATGCCCATGTATATAAAAAATTAAAAAAAAAGAAAGAAAAACCCCCAAATCTTCAACAAATCAATAGATCCATAGTCTTCTAATACTCTTTAAGCATTATAACAAGAATTAGAAAAAAAATAAGTTGAAATTTTTTTCTAGAATTTTCAGGAAATACCTGCATAAATTATAAAAAGAAAGAAAGAAAGAAAGAAAGAAAAAACCCTAAATCTTCAACAAATTAGTAGATCCATAGTCTTCTAATACTCAAGCATCATAAAAAGAATTAGGAAAAAATTAATTATAGTACCACCTCAATCTAAGGAGGATGTTATAACCAGAATAATATGAGAAAAGAATCCACCATCGTATATAAAAGACTTTTATGCCTTAAATAATGAAGAACTATTTGAACATGATCCTATTAATTATAAAGAACAATTGAACTCTCTCTCTCTCTCTCTCTCTCTCTCTCTATATATATATATATATATATATATATATATATATATATATATATATAAACATATCCAAATACCCACCATATCTACAAAAACCCCTTACGCTTCTACCACCATTACTGTCCTCTACTATTCAAGTCCCACCTAATAGTTATTTTTTCCATGTTTCTTAATTTACTTTATAAACGACAGTTTACTTGTTACTTTATTAGTGTTGAATGCTACCACGTTAAGATGCCTTTAGTTTTTCATTTTTCATTTTGTTATTAGTTAGCTAGATGATGAATGCCAATTTTAGCCTGCTCCTTTGTTTGCATAGATATTAATTATTTTTATTGTTCTAGTTGTAGTATAGGATAATCAGTTGCTCATTTGAGGATTTCTAAGTTGCCAAACATAGATTCAGTGTGTTCTTGGATGTATAGAAATTCTTAAATTGTTCCTTTTTGGACAGTTCAGGGTTAGATAGATTGTAATGTCTTCATTTATTCCAATTTAAATGCATATGCCTGTTCTGGTTTCGTCTCTCCTTTTTCTCTCTCTATATATTTTATGTATTTATTTTCGTCGTCAAATGTCTACACTTTGTGTTGATGATTTACATGGGAATCAAATACAGGATTAATATATTCTGGAGAGATAAAGGGAGATGCTGCCAGAATTTCGGTGTAGCATTTAAGTTGAAAAATGAAGGCATTACAATTTATCCAACCTTGAATGGGTGACTGATTTAGACAGTTAAGTAAGTATGCCCGTCTAGCAGTCTAGGTATATTCGTATAACATATCAAGAACTTTATTTTATACATGACTAGTCAAGACGAAAGCCCAAATACCACTGGAATGGGCGCATCAGCCACATCTCCTCTAATCGTAGAGGGAGATAGACACGTCAACTGCATACAAAGGGAAGAAGAAGAGATTGGTAGTGTGGGATGACTTTGAAGAATTGACAGTTAACGGTGTACAGAAGATAAAGTGTAATCATTGTAAAGGGTTATACAGTAAGATTCCAGGAGGATCTACAACACATCTAAACAGACATTTAAAGATGTATCCTAAGAGACCAAGACTCCCTCTCTCGACCAACAATTGCTGTCATTTACGAAGTTAGAAGGAGATAACTCACTAGGCGTAGTGTTAACTCATATGTTTGACAAAGAGAAGCTGAATGAGTGGTATGCTAGGTTAGTGATTCTGGAAGAAAAACCTTTCAAAATGATAAAAAGTAAAGGGTTTAGGGCTTTCTATCAATTTCTTAACCCTCGAGCAGAGAATGTCTACCGCATCATAGTGTAGAGAGAGTGCATAAAGATGTACACAAAGGAAAAGGTGAAACTGAAAGAAGTTTTGGCTTCAGTGTCCAGAATAGGTTTAACATCTGATTTATGGATGGCGTCCAATCAAAGAAAAGGATACATTTCATTAACCACTCACTATGTCAATAAGGATTGAAAACTCTGCAAGAGAATTTTGAACTTCCACAACCTTCCTCCCCATATACTAGTTTACTTGTTTCAAATTGCATCTACAGTTGTCTATAAGGCTGGGGCATTGAGAAGAAAATTTTAAAAATAACTTTAGACAGTGCTTCAGCAAATGACAGTGTCATTTAATGCTTACGTAACCAGTTCAGGGCTATAGGAAATTTAATTTTTGAAGAAAAAATATTTCAGGTCAGATATTGTGCCCATCTTGTAAATTTGATTGTACAAGAAGGGTTGAAAGAAATTGACAACACTATAGAGAATATAAGAGAAAGTATGAAATATATAAGGGGGTCGCCATCGAGACTGAGTGTATGGAATGACATCATCCATGGTTTGAATGTACCATCTAAAAAAATATTGAAGTTGGATGTGTATACACATTGAAACTCGACCTATGAAATGTTAGATATGATAATAAAATTATAGCTTGCATTTCCTAAATATGCAGCGTGTGACAGAACGTATTCTTGGTTGCCGAGCACAAATGATTGGGCCAAAGTAAAACAAGTTCACACATTTTTCAAACTTTTCTATGATTGGACAAATTTTTTTTTTCAGGGAATCAGTATCCAATCGTGAATATGTTTCTTCCGTCTCTTTGTAAGATTAAGGATGCTCTACAGAAAAATGCCGGTGCGGGTCTAGATTTCATACGTCATATGACAACTGATATGAAGATGAAGTTCGATAAATACTGGGATGAATGTCATTTGTTGATGTCCTTGGCAGTTGCTCTTGATCCTTGTTGTAATATGAGGTTGGTTAGGTTTATTTTCATGAAGATTTATCTACTGAAAGAGTGGCAACAGAGACATCCAAGGTTCGTCAAGCCCTTAAAATTTGTGCAAATGGTATGTTATTACTTTACCTACAACGAGTGTTGAAGAAAGTAGAGATGCGGATATTTTTATACCTGGTAATCTGGATGTGCTAAATGAATATATATCATACTTGGCATAAGAACGAATTGGAGTTGAGACTAAAGAATCAGAGCTAAAAATGTACCTCAATTAGCCAATCATAGTGCGATCCGAATTTAATGTATTGGAATGGTGGAAGATGAGGGTTAGTGAATTAAAATACTGTACATTATCTGTGATGGCATGGGACATATTATTAATACCAATTTTAACAGTGGCATCAGAATCCGCATTCAGCACAGGGGGCAAGGTTGTGAGCAAGTATCAAAGCTCACTTTCGCCAAATAAAGTTGAAGCATTGATTTGTATAAAAAATTGGTTGCGCCCGATATGGGGAGGAGATATGAATGATGATGAAGAAGAAGAGATTGAGATTCATGACAAGTCTCTACCTATAGATCAATAATTATTTTCAGTCTTTCAATTATTTTTAGTTGAAAGTTGAATGATCTGTAATATTATTTCGCTTCAAACATGAAAGTGTTGGAATGTAGTTTGGAAGACTTTAAATCTTTGATATTTATTTACATATGCATGTTCATTTGCTTTTATTTTTTATACATTTATATTGCTTTATTTTGTTCCTATATCAAGTTCAAATTATTTATCAATATTTTGATTTTTTTTATTAAAATTTGAGTGTAGATATGTCGTCATCTGACCTATCGAAAAACATTTGGGACTACGCTTCCCTATATGAATCACCACCAAGGTCTGAAAAAATAAAGATTAAGTGTGGTTTGTGTAGCGCAAAGTTTGTGAACAAGACTAATTAGTTTCAATTACACTTGTCATGTCGAGGTGGTGATGTAAAATTATGCCTCAATGCCCCTAAGGATGTCCAAATTCTTTTTCAGGCCCCGTTAGATTCAAATAGAAAACCTTCCACTCCATCCAAATCTTCTGCTTCTGGATCTAGTACATGAATAACATCCACAAAAGATGAAGAGGAGGAAGGTAGATTAAAAGCTTTGGAGGAATAACAATTCCAACTCACCTTAAAACACAGTATGGAAGAAGTTTCTAGACTTCAGCGAGATTCGAGTCAAAGACAACATGATATTGAAGCAAGATCGAGTACGAGAAACAAGAAGAAGAAAATGAGCAACAAATTCAAATTCCTGACCTGTCTCGGTGAATTTTATAAGGTATTGGGTACTACGTACAATTCTTCACATAAAGAAAGTTTGAAAAATCTAGTTCCAAGTGTAAAAGAGCACGAAGGAAATATCACTTCACCTTCTGACTTAGAGGAAGTGAACTAATATGTATATGAAAAAATAGATAGTAGTTCCGATGGATCAGATGACAATACAGGAAGGCACTCCTCTTATGGAGGTTATTAGTTGTAAATTGTCATTTTGAACAATGTAAATATGCAATTATTGAAGTTTTTAATCATAAATTATGCATTTTATATATTTTATTACTTTATCCAACTTTGAATTCCAATTGATAATCGAATTGAAATTCAAATGAATCTCAATTTATAACTCAAACTTAGCTCAAAGCTCGAACTTGTAACTCGTTACTCGGTTCGAAAGCCCTACTCGAACTCGGCTCAAATTCGGACTCGGACTCGAACTCGACTCGAAAACTCAACTCGACTCGGCTCAATATCTACTCTAACTCAACTCGAACTTGGACGAGTAGAGCACAAGCTGGGCATTCGAGCTTGAAGCCCAAGCTAAGCCGAGTATGAGCTGGGTAATACTCGGCTTGACTCGACTCATGTATAGCTCTATATATGAGATACATGCCTAGTAAAGTGTGTGTGACTCATCATACGTAGTGATCATCACAATGTGGAATACAATTTATAAAAAACCCGGCTCGACCTACAACTATGGATATTCGCTGGCATGGCCAACGCTACCGTGGATTTATGTGAACACCTCATGGCGTATAACATACGAGTCGGATGAATTATGTGACATGATTTGTTTATGGAGCAACTATTTATGACATCTAATCCCAGAAGTGATGTAACATGCATTGTGAATTACTTACATCGATTTGTGCACCACTACCCAAAAACCCATGGAATTATGTGACGACTAAGAGGGTCTCTACCCAGAGCACATTACGACTATGGTAAAATATTCGAATCACTAGTTGTGATATCTCTTAACACATCACTTGCACTTATAGAGAATATAAACTAAATCACGTGGGTTCTGAAATATCAAGACACATGCTCAAGCCTTAAAGATAAATAACACAAGTCTTAAGAAAAGAGAATAGCAATGGCCAACTCAATATAGAGGAGAGTGGTAATGACCAACTCAACAAAGAGGAGAGTAACAATGGTTAACTCAACAAATTGGAGAGTGGCAATTTCCAACTCAATAATAAGAAGAGCAGCAATGGCTAACTCTATAAATAGAGGAGTGGTAATGACCAACTCAATAAAGAGAAGAGTAGCAAGGGATAACTCAATACATTGATAAAGGCAAATGGCAAGGCTTGTATTCATTGCCTCACGAAAATTCATGAAGATCACGCATAATATCATAGTTCCTAAAGGATAAGTAAATGATGGTAGTAACTCAATCAATTGAAAGGATAACTCTTAGAAATATGTAAACATGAAAGGCAAGATAATTCATATCAATTAAATTAAAGTTAGCTTAAAGGATAGAAACCCTCACCTTTAACATTGTTTCTTCCGCAAGAGTGAGTATACATCATAGGATTGAATTCTAACATGATTTAAAACAATTCGGGTGGTTATATCACTCAATTAACTGTCTCATATGGTTAAGATAGAAGGCTAGGATTTGACTTAAGATATACGTTTATGATCTGGCTTACCACAACAACCTATTGGATATAAATTTAGTAGACGAGAGGGTTAACCTGGTTAGTGCTCAACCTTAGCTAATCCGACCCAACCCAAATCATCAGCAGATTTACCTAATCGAGTCGACTCGGTTCAACTCGATCCTAAATAACCTACATATGGTTATTGAAAACCCAAAGAAATTCAAGAAACTAAACTTAAGAGCTTACCTCTATTCCTTAAAGGGATCCACCCCAGATTTGAATCCAAACTCAGTAACTCAGTGAGTTGACACTTAAACCTGAGTAACACTCGGTCTCTCTCTTCTTTTCTCTTTCTTCTCTTTTCTTTTTTTCTCCTTTCTTTGTCTTTCTCTTTCTTTCTTTTCTTTTCTTTTCTTTTCCTTTCTTTTCATCTTTCTCCTTTTCTTGCTGTTATGTGTAGCAGGGGGTTGGTCGTTGCTCTCTCTCACGTTTCTTTCCTTTCTTTCTTTCTCAGCTACGAGCCCTTTCTAGTGTCAAAAGAGGAGAATTTATAGAATGTGAGATCTTCCAGATCTTTCATGCGTAGCTTCTACGCAATTCATGTTGTGCAGTAGTGTAATGCCCTGACTTTTCAGGACCCGAGTATATGACCTGTATCCCAAAAACCCGAGTGTTAACCTTAAAGGATGGTCAATTTCGAGTATACATTTCTTTTTCCTTTTAGAATAGCAGATGAGCGTATGATGGACAAATCATTATAAAGAAAATTTGCATTTACATTTAAAATATACAAGAGGTTGCCCATAATGACTTATACAAACCAATGTGTTAAACTTACAATTTCAAGTGAAATGATGTTACATGTACTTGAAATGATGTTACATGTAACCAAAGCAAAATACAACAAATTTGGAACTGTAAAGCCATGTAGCAACTCTTGAAAATACAATCATGCTTCTTCAACAGTGGTACTCTGCTCCTCATCAGTTTGAACATGAAACTCAATTAAACCACTTGTGATACCTATACGGTTATATATTTGATGGATAAGTGGCCAACTCAAAGTGAATTTCCCTCAAGATTACACATTGACGCATTAGGTAAGCATAATTATACAAAACATAACAAAACAATACAGAATGCAGTCTTATTATATGCATGGATGCGTGAATGCAATCATCGCCCCAGGGATGCTCATCCGTGTGGACATTAGGCTCATCACCCATGTAATCATCAACCTGGGAATGCTCATCCAGTTGATCTTGGGCTCGTCACACGAAAATAGGCCAATAGTCAGTGGTCTGGGAGCTAGTGAAATGATACCCCGATAAGCCTAGGGCATGTGTTACAGCATCTAAAATTAGGCACCCGTCATCGCCAATATGCTATGAATGCATGATTAGCTAACCCATTATTAGTCTAGTTACAATCAGCCAATTTAAATAAGCTCAAGGCCACTATAGGGGCTTGTCACCAGCGTAGGCCGATAGCTCAGGCATAGTGTCCCATTCCACCATCCCTAGCCCATGAGGCTACCACCTTAGGATGTTTAATGGAAACTCATCGACTAGCACCCAACGTATTCTAATATATGGGGCTTACCATCGCATGGTTGCACAAAATAACACATCGAACCGATCTAGGGCAAATACCAAAACAAAACCATGTAGGACGAATGTTAAAACTAAGCCACATAGGGCAATTATTAAAACCATGTGATAAAAGACCATCCTTAAAAACCATTTAGACCTAGCAACCTATGGATGGTAGGCCCACATCAATATCCAGTTTAAATAATCATTCAAGTAACCACCAGATTGAAGGCCCATTATAATCACTATCAGTCAAGTTACATCCCAAGTATGGGTGTACATTTATAAGTGGGGGTTTTCCCACTGACATACCAGTTTAATCCCCATAAGCAATCCACAAATAATCCACAAGCATGAAATAAATATGCAGGATAGTTATTAAGCATGTAATATAAAAATTTAATTCCAATCATTAACAAATGTGATTCATAAAATAGAGATATCAATTATTAATCGAAATTAAAGTAAAAACTATCACTTAAGCTAATGGAAAAATGAAAAGATTAATGGGGAGAAATCATCACCTTATACTTTGAATCGCTAACTGACGTTGCTAGGAAGTGCATGCACCCTCAGAGTCAAGTCCTACCATGGATTGTGAAATTGTACATGAGATCAATGTTCTACCAAGTGTCTATGGTTAAGATGTATACAACCTAGGGTTTGGATTACTTTTTAGGGTTTTAATATAGAATTAGAACTTCATCCTAGAGTTTAGTTATAGGCTTTAGATTCTAGAATTTGAATCCTAGATTAGTATTTCTATTATTATTATTATTATTATTATTATTATTATTATACAATGGATCAAATAATATTCATAGTAGGAGTAGTAATCCATTATTAATAATGGCTCCTAGGTTCCTATTTAAATATACCGTCATTATCTAATATTCCTATAATGACTAAAAATCTCCTAAATAATGTAAGTAATAATGATAGAATCTTTAGTAACGATAATAATAAGGGCTTATGCTAATAATTATATTAACAAATATTATACTAATTTCATAAGGAAAATGATAAATATTTTCTAATGTTAATAGTTACAACTATCGATAACGAGTCTAGTCATGATAATGGATACTATGATCTACAATGAATTATGAAATTCTACACTTGGGCCAAACATAACACACTATCTATACTTAGGGTATTAACCTAGAGTTTAGATTACTTAGGTCTAGGATAGATTTTAGGTTTTGAGTGTTAATTGGAGTGTAATTGCAACCATTATCATTAACCATATTATTAAGGTTAGCTATACGACATTAGTGATCATTGCGGTGAAGTAAGTAGTATGATCTACTATCAATGATTGTACCTAAGGATGATAAGTAAATTACTAATGTTTAATAATGGTAATTTTATTTGTAATAACTATTATTAGCATGGATAATCTACTAATGGTTAATCATGCTCGATAATCACAATTATCATCATAATTCTAACAATAACAATAACTCAAAATAATCTATTTTGGAGGAGGAGAGTTGACTCACCTTATTGACTCAGTTTAAGCCAAGTCGACTCGGCCCAACACAACCACTCTTCTCCATTTTCTTCTTTCCATTTCTTTTCTTCCTTTTCTTTTCTTTAACTCACATGACTGGAAATGACCAGCAAGGAGCTGGACTAGACCAGGCCTTATGACTTAGCCGAGTCAAGCCCAGTCGACTCGACAGTGAGTGCCACGAAGAGGACAATGTTCCTCTCCTTCTTCTTCTTCCCTTTCTTCTCTTCTACTCTTTATTTTCTTTTCTTTTCTTCTCTATTTCCCAAAAAGAAAAGAAACCCCGGCCATTATACTGGCTTGAACCGGGGCGAGTTGTGTCAGCGAGTCCCGACTTGGCCGCGACCCATCTCTTCTCTTTTCTCCCTTCCGCTCTTCCCTGCTTTCTATTTCTTTCCTTCCATTTCTTTCTCATTCTCTCTCTCTCTGTCGGCTGGAAACATCCAGCAATGGTTGTTGAGTTTGGCCTGACTTAGCCCAAGTCGGCTTGGTTGAGATGCTGTCGCACATGGCAGACTCTCTCGTTTCTTCTCCTCTGTTCTCTTCTTTCCTTCCATGTTCTTCTTCTATTCTCAGCTTAGCAGGGATTTGCTGAAGCCACCTTGACCTTCCTCGGACTCAACGGTCGAGTCCAGTCAGTTGCACAGTGGGTTGGGTCGAGATGGTGCAGTGCAACAGCCACACCTCTCCACCCTATTTTCCCTCCATTCTCTCCTTCTTTCTCTCCCTCATTCCTTTCTTTTATCTTTCTTTCTTTCTAGTTAGAAACGTCCCACAAAGGGACGCCAATTTGGCCAGACTCGACTCGATTTGAGTTGCCGGGTGCGGTGGGTCGGCGAGGAAGAAGACGATGCCATTAATGGCATCCTCGCCATTACCACATCTTCCTTCAATCTGCTTCCTTTAGACAGTCCGCAAGGACCCCAGAAAGCTTGTGAACCAGCCTCATTGGAGTTTGGAGAAGGTTTTGTTGATGGGTATGGAGATGGAAGACTACAGCTGATTTCCTTTCCTTCTCTCATTCTCTCCCTATTTCTTAAAAGAAAAACTAGCTTGGATGGTCTAGATCACTCTATTTGGGACGGTCTAAATGAGCTTCTGCTTGCTCATGCGGATCACCGACAGGTTGCACAGAAGACAGTTTCTGTTTCTGGAAATATGTGCTTGTAGGTCTATTTTATGGCCGAGATTGTGCGCATGCGAATGCGATCCAACGGCTGAGATTAACAGGGATTGGTAGGACCCATACCCTAGAGATTATGAACGGTTTGGATCCTTGAAATGGGACTTGATCTGTGATTCCTGATCGAAAATACGGACCTCTTTCCGTTTGCTAGCAAAGAAGAAAGCAAGAAAGGAGGGAGAATTCCCTTCCTCTTTTGGGATTCATCGGGTCAAACCCGATTTAACGGACAGTGCAATGTGGTGCACTGGGGGTGTTTTTCCCATTGAGTGCACATGCAACTCAAGGTGGGGTCCACATTAATAGGATGTGAAATATGTTCCATCCATTCGCTTTGTAAGGCCCCATTATAACCCCAAATCACAGACAAGGCCACTCTGTGACTCAGGTGGGCCATTTAGGGGGAATTTTAGTCTTTAAGTATTGGTTCACTTTAATCTGATCGCCAGATTCTTTTAATAGGTGGTCACTTGGCGTGATATCGTCCAATGATATGTTATGGACAGATAGATTTCCATGTTTTATGAATGAGGATGGTTCCTACTGTTCATATTGGCATGGGATTGAATCCATACGTGGATCCAATAAGCGGATGGATGTTTTGGATTCATTACTAATGAATGTCAATGTGTTTAATTTTTATCCCCCAATTAAGGATGATGGGATAGCCTAATCCCGCTTCCTCGTTTATTTTTTGTAATGGGTTCAATTGAGCAATCAAATTGCCATATACAACTTGAGTCTTCTTAGACACTTTGGTTGCCATGTGCTAGATGATAAGTTTATTTTTCATTTTAACGATCGATTCTACTAAAAGTACTCTACTCATGTCCTGACCATTACTTCATTTAAATTTGTCTTGGTTTAAAGGTAGTGGTTTGGTGTCACTAAAATTTCAATTTAAATGGAGTATAGGTTCTCATAATCTTCTTGGGTGGAGATTAACAGTGATTCTCTCCATTCCACGATTGGATGTCTTGATTTACGGATGAAGGTTATTCAAAATGGTTAGATTTAAGCTAGAAAACATTCGAATGTTCGCTTAAGCTAGTTCTGGTGACACTCGAGTACTGGAAAGTACGGGGGGTTATAAACTACCCCCCTTAAAGAAAATCTCATCCCCGAGATTTGCTAAAATGTATTTTGATTATTAGCATTATGAGTGATCTGCGTACCCTATATCACGTATGTCTTAATGCGCTATCGAAACTTGGGTTTAAACAACCCATAGGCAAAATTTTCTAACTTTCATACCTCCATTTTAATAAGTCAAATGATGTATATGCCTAGGTGTGAAACCCAACAAGCTATATACAGATCTACCCCTCTTAAAGAGGATTTTACCATTGGGATTTGATAGTGCTTGTTCCAACCATTGAATTTATGAGTGGTTCGATTTTCATAAAGGCGTATCCCATTGCTTGTCAACCTTTGAACTTCTTATAGTATCGGCTTAAACTATAACTTCATCTAGGTGGCTACTAATAATATTTTATCTTTCTTTTTACTCTCCTTTTCTCCTAATGTTAGTTCCCTGTTATCCAAAGTACAATACAATTTCCCACCTTTTGTATCCCAGGTAACATGAATAGATGGTTGTAGTAGGTTTGTGTAAGTGCTAAGGTTTCTAGCTCCTAGATTGTCAAATTCTGTAGTGCCAAAACCTCCCTTGGAATCTGTGTCTTGTGTAGCTCATCTACATAATGAAGTCTGTGCATCTATCAAGAACAAGGGTCTTGTGTTCAAGAACTTTAAAGGCAAGTGTACTAGTTCATGCTTATGTACAATGTCAATAGTGAATTCAAGCTTTCAAGATTCAAGAGTTCGAAAAGTTCAAAGCTTCGTACAAGTCAAGACAATGTTCCTAGACTTTAATACTCAAATTCAAGCTTCAATGTTAATCGATTTCAAGCTTCAAGAGTCTCAAGTCAAGCTTCATCCTATGACAAGATCTCAAGCTTCGCCAACTTCAAAGAACGACTATCAACTTAAAGAAAAAGAAGCTCAATGTTTATACATTACTTTTAAGGTATGAATGACCTTAAATTGACCGTAGGGTAGGTCATTTTGAATACATAAGTCAATTGACTCATTTTATAAGTGAATGTCTGTTTCTCAACTAGTCCTAGACTCTGTTGGACTAGTTCTAGCACTGACTCGACCAGTCCAAGAAATTTCTTGACCAGTCTTAAGTTTGTTGAAATTTTTTGAAATTTTTTGTTAAGCCACGACCAGTCCTGGAGACTGCTCAATCGGTCGTGTGAACAGTGCTCGACTTGTTCACAACCAGTCCTGCAACTATGACCCAAAGTTCAACAACTATTCCAAGTTCTACACGACTAGTCATGAACAGGTCACGACCAGTCGTGGAGGTCCCTCGACCGGCCGTGAAGGTCCTACGACTAGTCGTGGAATGACTTTATCCGATCGCGCTCAAAATTTTAAAAAGTAGTTGGTCTTACGACCAGTCGTAGTATCCATAGGACCAGTCGTGAACGTGATTTCTTCACCTATAAATAGACAGCGAATTTTAGAGTTTTTCATTGAATTTTAGCTAAATTAATACGTCACTCTGAGAGATAAGTTATTCATTATTTTAAGCTATATTGTGCTCATTTAATATTCTCTTTTAATAGCTTTCTTTGCATTTTATTTTGAATTTTCACATTCCAATTTTATTTGAAAGAGGGATTGTAGTATTCCCATTTCTTGGAATTAAAATCAAATCAAGCTAGCCCAAGGTACTTTAAATCTAAAATCAATTTAGAACTTAGAACCATTTCATAAGTGAGTTTGGACATTAAACTTCAACGTTGAACTTTTACTTCGACTTGGTTCTTCCGAGCTGCATCTAAAAGAGAATACCAGGTATTTTATAGTTTTTATAATTTCCTTTGTTTTGGTTTTCATTGAGATTGAGCCAGAAAAATCTCTATTGTGGTTTGTCTGAGGTGATCCAGAAAACTCAGAGTGTGGGGTTTTTGAATTGTGCAAGCCCACTTGAAAGACACAATTGTGAGGGTTTTAGGTGAACCTGGAAAAACCTATTTTCATAGTGAATGTTAATATCCACTGTGTAAGGATATTAGGAGTGGAGTAGTTATGTAGCTGTTTATCTAAACAGTTGGTGTACACACAAGCGAACCACTATAATTTCTAGTGTTGTGGTTTGAATGTTTATTTCTTTTTGTGGATGATTGTAATTTCCCTTATTACATTTGTGGGGAATGCTATAATCTTTATGTGGATATGTGGAAATGTTATAATAGCTTAGATTTCCTTTCTTGCTATTTATTTATTTTTTCCTCTGTATCAAGTTTGAGTTTTTGATACACAAACCGTTCTAGTAAGGTTATCATGCCATAAACCCTTGATTTTTATGGTGTAAGGTTGTCCTTAGAACAACATCTGTATCAACCTCTTAATACTCATACATTTAAGGTTGTCTTTAAATTTAGCATTGTGGGATTGTTTATTACTATTTGTATTTAATTTATTTAAATTCCGCTATTAAGTTTTAATTTGGCATAGTCTTATTCACCCCCCTCTAGGACATATAGCTCGACTGTTTCAAGTGGTATCAAAGCCTAATAGCTCATTCTTAATTATTCTATTTGGATTTATTTTCTGAGCTAATCGATCTGAGCTATTTAAGATGTCAAATTTTGATAGTCTTTCAGTCACTAGGCATCCACCATTTGATGGCTCCAATTATGCCTATTGGAAAGCCAGAATGAGGATTTTCTTAAAATCTATGGATGAGAGCGTGTGGCAAGCCACAGTGACTGAATGGACCCCTCCTACCACTGAAGTAACTGGTATCGATGGATCCAAATCAATGAAAGTCACACCTTATTTTACTTGGACCACACTTTAGAAAAATGAGAGTAGTGCCAATGCAAAGGCTAAAAAATGCCATAACTTGCGCACTATCACCGGATGAATTTAAAAGAATTATATCTTGTGATACTGCAAAGCAAGCCTGAGATATTTTAGAAATGACACACTAGGGAACAACAATTGTCAAGAAATCTAAAGTCCAAATCCTCACAACCAAATTTAAGGAAATACGTATGGAGGAAAGTGAAACTTTCATGGACTTTTATACTAGACTGAACGACATTGTCAACTCTATGTGGGGTCTCGATGATAAAATCCCAGAAAGTAAAGTCTGTGCAAAGATACTACGCTCATTACTTGAACGGTTCAATTCAAAGGTGACTGCGATCCAGGAACTTCGTGATACGGACAATATGAGGGTAGAAGAGTTAGTTGGTTCTTTACAAACCTATGAGTTAAACTTTAAAGCTCCTAAAGGTAAATCCATCACCCGTAAATCTTCTAAATGTATTTCTCAAGAAAATAGTAATTCTGATTTAGAAAAGTTTGAAGATGATATGACCCTTTTAGTTAAAAAGTTTTACAAAATTTTCAAAAGTAAAAAGAGGGTTGATTTTCAAAAATCTAATGATAAGAAAAGTTCTAAATCTAAAACTTGGAAATCTTTAAAAGATAGTCAATGTTACAACTACCATGAATATGGGCATTTAGCGAACAAGTGTCCTAAAAAAGACAAACCTAAAAGGAAAGGCATGTTTGGTACTTGGGATGAATCTTCTGGCTCTGAAGCCTCTTCTGAATCAGAAGATTCTGAAACTGAGTTGGGTAATGAAGTTAAAGCCCTTATGACTCTAGCCAAGTTCACTTTTTCAGATCATGATGATTCAACTAGTGAAGAAAATCTGAATAGTGATCATGAAAATGAAGAAGATCTTCAAGATGCTTACAATGCCCTATACAAGGAAAGTTGTAAAATTGCAGTAAAACTAAAACTTTAGAAAGAAAAGTTTTGAAACTTAAAGAAAATTTTGATACTCTTGTTTTAGAAAAATCTTACATTTCAGATTGTTTTCGAAAAATTAAATGTGATTTAGATTTCAAAACCTCCCTTATTGAAAATCTAAAATCTGAAAATGAAAAACTAAAACTTGAAGTCTCTTCACTTTTGAGTTTAAAGGATATATGGAGGTATGCCCAAGGTGATCCTAAGTTAGAAAAACTATTATTCGGATCCAGAAAATGTGGCGACCGATCCGGTTTGGGCTATGATAAAAATATTTCTCCCAAACATAAGAATACTCCTCCTAAGTTTGTGAGAGGAGAGTCTTCAAACTCAAAAGGAAAAAGTTCAAATCAAAATTATTCTAAAAATCCTAAAACTTTTCAATCCTTAAAACCTAAAAGCAACCATATCAATTATAAAAACCAGAATCGTAATCTTTTAGCTGAGAAAATTGTTGATTTACTTAAGGAGCTCTTAAAATCTAACTCAATGGGTCGGTCTTTTAACAACTACAATCATAAGAAGAACAACTATACTCCTAAACCCAAAACAGTTATGAAATGGGTCCCTAAAGTTACTTGCTTGGTTGCCCACACGACTTTCAAAGCATCAAACCATTCAAAGTGGTACCTTGACAGTGGATGCTCCAGGCACATGACTGGTGACAAAGGTCTGTTCACCACTCTTAAAGACATGACTGATGGTTCAGTCACATTTGGTGATGGTAGCAACTGCAAGATTATTGGCCAAGGTATGATTCAACTTTCTAATCTCCCTTTTATTTGAGAATGTCTTATATGTGGAAGGTTTAAAACACAACTTATTAAGCATTTCTCAAATATGCGATAAAAATGATAGTGTAAAATTCTCTAACCTAGGGTGTGAAATTTTAAATAAAAACGGTTCTGTAACATTAACTGGTCGCAGAACTTCTGAAAACTACTATATTGTAAGTGACTCTAGCTCATCTAATTTATCGTGTTACATGGTCCATACCGATGAGACCAAATTATGACATAAACACCTTGGACATGCACACTACTGCAACTTATATAGATTGAGCAAAAGAGAGTTAGTAAGAGGCTTACCCAAAATATAAAAAATAGATAAAATATATGGCAAATGCCAGATTGGCAAGCAAACTAGAATCTCTCACAAAAAAGTGGACTCTAATGCCACATCAAACCACTCGAACTCCTCCATATAGATCTTATTAGACCAACTAGAACAGAGAGTCGAGGTGGCAAAAAGTATATTCTGGTAATCGTTGATGACTTTACCAGATATACTTAGGTAGTCTTCTTAAGCGACAAATCATAAACTCTCGATGAAGTTAAAAGGGTACTTAGACGTATCCAAACTGAAAAAGAGTCTCAAGTCTGTAAGATCCATACTGATCATGGATCATAATTTGAGAATAGCGATTTTGAGAAGTTTTACAGTGATCAGGGAATATCATATGAATTTTCTACACCCAAAACTCCACAAGAAAATAGTATAGTAGAAAGAAAAAATAGAGTGCTTCAAGAAATGAAAAATGTAATGTTAAATAGTATGAAGCTCCCTAAAAATCTTTGGGCCAAAGCTGTAAATACTGCATGCTATATAATTAACCGTGTTTATACAAGAAAATCAAATAGTAAAACAACTTATGCAATGTGGTTTGATAAGAAGCCTACTATTAACTACTTTTGAGTTTTTGACAGCAAGTGCTACATTTTACGTGACCGAGAAAATCTGGATAAGTTCGACACCAAAAGTGATGAAGGGATATTTTTAGGATATGCTCTGGATAGTCGAGCGTATTGGATTCTTAATAAGAGGACTGCTGTAATTTAAGAGTCCATTAATGTGGTCGTTGACGATCACTTAAATACACCTGTCTCTAGTTCAGATAATGATGAAGTACTTCTAATTGATAAACCAGATTCTTCATCAAGTCAAAACAACTTTGAACTGAGAACTATTAAAGATTATCCAACTAATAAAATTCTTAGAAACCTCTCACTATTATGCACACTCGTAGACAATTAGAAGATGTGTGTAACTACGTGTGCTTTACATCTCAGATATAACCGGCTAACGTAAAAGAAGCTCTTACTAACGAAAAATGGATAGTTGCGATGCAAGGAGAGCTTAATCAATTTGTATGAAGTGATGTTTAGTACTTAGTTCCTAGGTTAAAAGATAAACATATTATCGGAACTAAGTGAATTTTTAAAAATAAGTCTCATGAACTTGGTAATATAATTCGAAACAAGGCTAGACTAGTTGTACAAGGGTACACTCAAATTGAAGGCATCGATTATGATGAAACCTTTGCCCTAGTAGCTCATCTTGAATCAATCAGACTATTTATATCCATTGCTTGCTTTAGAAAATTTAAAATTTATCAAATGGATGTAAAGAGTGCATTTTTAAATGGCGATTTACATGATGAAGTGTATGTTGAACAACTAATGGGTTTTGAAGACCCTAAGAATACTTATCATGTCTATCGCCTAATAAAGGCTCTCTATGGTTTAAAACAAGCTCTCAGGGCATGGTATGAAAAATTGACTAAGTTTTTACTAAGTCATAACTTTATAATGGGAAGTGTTGATAAGACATTATTTGTAAAGAAACATAATGATCACATTTTGATAGTGCAAATATATATTGATGATATTATTTATGGATCTACCTGTGCTAACATGACTGTTGAGTTTGCAGATCTTATAAAATCTAAGTTCAAAATGAGCATGGTTGGGGAATTGAATTATTTCCTGGGGTTGCAAGTTAAACATCTCTTAAACCAAATATGCTCTGAACTTAGTTAAAAAGTTCAGATTTGAGAATGGGAAAAGTTTTGATACACCTATGAGTATGACTTTAAAACTCTCAAAAGACTCTACAGGTAAGAAAGTGAATCTTAAATTATATCACAATATGATAGGTAGTTTGTTGTATTTAACTGCAAGCCAACCTGATATTGTATTTAGTGTAGGAATTTGTGCTAGATATCAATCCGAGCGTAAAGAGTCACATTTAACTGCTATTAAGAGGATTATGCGATATGTTGTAAGTTCAGCTAATCTGGGTCTTTTATATCCACATGATACTAATGTTCAATTAGCTGGGTACACTGATGTTGATTGGGCTGGTAATGTTGATGATAGGAAATCAACCAGTGGTGGTTGTTTCTATGTTGGGAACTGTTTAGTTTCTTTGCAAAGTAAGAAACAAAGTTCCATATCGCTTTCAACTACTGAAGCTGAATGCATTGTAGCTGTTAATGCATGTACGCAACTTGTATGGATGAAAAGAATGTTAAGCGATTACGGAATTGCACAGGACTCTATGGTTTTATATTGTGATAATTCTAGTGCAATTAATATATCTAAAAATCCAATCAAGCATTCATGAACTAAGCACATTGACATTATATATCATTACATTCATGAATTAGTGGAAGAAAAGACAATTTCTTTGGAATACATTCCAACCGAGACTCAACTTGCTGACATATTCACAAAATCGCTTGACAAAAGTAGGTTTTCTAAATTGAAACATGTGCAATTTGAATTGATTATTCATGCATTTCTGTATTATAATGTATATACTTATTAGTTTGTATATTTAAATTTCAAATTTTAATGAAAAATGTAAATTTTTGGCTCTACACGACCAGTCGAGTATATGCTCGACTAGTCATGGCTCGACAGGTCGAGCACGTACTCGACCAGTCGTGAAATCGAAGATTTCACTTTAATTTGGGGGAAAAACCCTTTCTTCCTCATTTGTGCTTCTTCTCCAATGGGTCTAAGCATGACCGGTCGTACCCACCATTCTAGATCTTCAAGGTTAGTGCATTAATTCCATTTTTCTTATAGATTCAAGTTCATATCACCTCATTTTCATACTTAGAGTAATTTATTTCTTGTTTCATTAAGATTTTTAGAGTTTTCTTCTCCAAAATATGATCTAGAGAAACCCCTCTCTATATCTTTTGCAACCTCTTGATTTCTTGTATTCCTAGTTGCGGATGCTAAAGGTAGAAACAAAAGTTCTCGAGGTCCTTCAACATCTATATCAACACCTTTCACACGACGCCACCTTCGGTCACCCAAAGATGATCCTCCCTATGTGCGGGATTTACAGTTGCATAATGTTATAGTTGAATGACCTGTGCATGTTAAACATCTTGCTCCATTTAAAATCCTTCATCTTCTCTAATCTGTACGATGGGCTAATATTCTACATTGGGGTGGGCCGGCATACCGATATATTGCGCAAGCTATGTTTGCATGTATTTCTGATTTTTCAACTAGAAATTTAACTTTTCTTATAGCAACTAGAGAAGGTCCATTTCAAGTTGACTGACATCTGATTTCTGGCTTAATGAACATACCTATCAATGATGAAGGTATTCCACTTAGCACTCCAGTAGCGAAACCTTCTAAATCAGAAAAACATATGCTTACTAGAGCATTGTGTAATATAGATGCACAATGTAGTCAAAATGGGAATGCACTCACTTCAAAGTACTTGTTACCCAGATATAGGGTCCTTCGTAGGATATTTATTTTAAATTTGTATCCTCATTCTGGGAACAAAACCGAACTCACCTCTTTCATGGTTTGAATTTTGCATTCCATTATCTCTGGTATAAATGTTTGTCTTCTTTCTTTAATCTGTCATTCCATTATACAATTCTGTCTCCATCCTAGTCACAGTGATATCCCCTTTTCATATCCTATGACTGTGTTGGCCACTCATATGTTAGTGGTTATGCCTGTTGGAGAGGCACCCATTCATCACCTCATCTTCAACAACTCAAATATAAATAAGATGAATTTGAGGTTGGCCGAAGGCTAGGTCAATGTGGGTGGTGGTGGAGCTGAAGTAGTAAATGAAGAAGAAGGCAATCTACCTCCTGATGATATTAACATGGACGATATCTTTGATGAGCTCGAATCAGATTTTGAGGCTGACCCAGATTATCAGCCTTCTGATTTTGCTGAAAGGTTGCATTCTCTTGAGGAATAGGTGGCTCAGATTCGTGTAACCCAGGATTCACAATTTGCTTATATGCGAAAATATATGAGGCATATTAATAAGGGTTTACATCAGATTGATCCATCTATTCCTGCTCCCTCTTCAGGATCTTATTAGTTTTTTCTTCTCTTGGTTTGTAATAACTTTGATAATACTTGGATTTATTTTCTCTTTTGAGATAGTACTTGAACTTGATTTAACTTAGTTGTACTTGGTTGAACTTGGTTACTTATGGTTTAACATAACTTGCTTATGGTTTGATATTTTGTTTATCTTGATCATTTATTCCTCAATACTCTTTTTATTCTTCCTTCTTTATATAATTCCACTTCTTGCTTCCTTTGTCATATTGTGACAAAAAGGGGGAGAATTTTGGCATGCTTTAATATATGGAGATTGTGATATATTGGTATGGCATATGGATTATGGATGTGGATTATGGATGAATTAATTGTGAATTCTATTTTGTTGAAGGGGAGTTAAGTAAGAGGGAGTATTGTTGGAGGAATTGATTATTGGTAAATTGATGCAAATTGATAACTAGTTCATGATTCTTTAACCAAGTTGTAACTGGTTTCCTTTTATAACTGGGGCATGATTCTTTGTGCGTATAATGCTTATGTTTGTATAGAGTGTGTTTTGACACAAATTTGATAAAGGGGGAGATTGTAAGTGCTAAGGTTTCTAGCTCCTAAATTGTCAAAATTTGTAGTGCTAAAACTTCTCTTGGAATCCGTGTCTTGTGTAGCTCTTCTACATAATGATGTCTGTGCATCTCTTAAGAACAAGGGTCTTGTGTTCAAGAACTTCAAAGGCAAGTGTACTAGTTCATGTTTATGTACAATGTCAATAGTGAATTCAAGCTTTCAAGATTCAAGAGTTCGAAAAGTTCAAAGCTTCGTACAAGTCAAGACAATGTTCCTAGACTTTAATACTCAAATTCAAGCTTCAATGTTAGTCGATTTCAAGATTCAAGAGTCTCAAGTCAAGCTTCATCCTATGACAAGATCTCAAGCTTCACTAACTTTAAAGAACGACTATCAACTTAAAGAAAAAGAAGCATAATGTTCATACATTACTTTTAAGGTATGAATGACCTTAGATTGACCTTAGGGTAGGTCATTTTGAATACATAAGTCAATTGACTCATTTTATAAGCGAATATTCTGTTTCTTGACTAGTCCTGGACTCTGTTGGACTAGTCCTAACACTAACTTGACTAGTCCAAGAAATTTCTCGACCAGTCTTAAGTTTGTTGAAATTTTTTGAAATTTTTTGTTAAGCCACGACCAGTCCTAGAGACTGCTTGACCGATCGTGTGAACAGTGCTCGACTTGTTCACGACCAATCCTGCAGCTATGACCCAAAGTTTAGCAACTATTCCAAGTTCTACATGACTAGTGATGGACAGGTCACGACCAGTCGTGGAGGTCCCTCGACTGGCCGTGAAGGTCTTACGACCAGTCATGGAACGACTTTATCCGATTGCACTCAAAATTTCGAAAATTAGTTGGTCCTACGACCAGTCGTAGTATCCACATGACCAGTCGTGAACGTGATTTCTTCACCTATAAATAGACAACGAATTTCAGAGTTTTTTATTGAATTTAAGCTAAATCAATACGTCACTCTGAGAGATAAGTTATTCATTATTTTAAGCTATATTGTGCTCATTTAATATTCTCTTTTAATAACTTTCTTTGCATTTTATTTTGAATTTTCACATTCCAATTTTATTTGAAAGAGGGATTGTAGTATTCCCATTTCTTGGAATCAAAATCAAATCAAGTTAGCCTAATGTACTTTAAATCTAAAATCAATTTAGAACTTAGAACCATTTCATAAGTGACTTTAGACATTAAACTTCAACGTTGAACTTCTACTCCGACTTGGTTCTTCCGGGCTGCATTTAAAGGAGAATATCTAGGTATTTTACAGTTTTTGTAAATTCCTTTGTTTTGGTTTTCATTGAGATTGAGCCAGAAAAATCTCTATTGTGGTTTGTCTGAGGTTATCCAGAAAACTCAGAGTGTGGGGTTTTTGAATTGTGTAAGCCCACTTGAAAGACACAATTCTGAGGGTTTTAGGTGAACCTAAAAAAACCTATTTTCATAGTGAACACTAATATCCACTGTGTGAGGATATTAGGAGTGGAGTACCTATGTAGCTGTTTGTCTAAACAGTTGGTGTACACACAAGCGAACCACTATAATTTCTGGTGTTGTGGTTTAAATGTTTATTTCTTTTTTGTGCATGATTGTAATTTCCCTTATTACATTTATGGAGAATGTTGTAATCTTTATGTGGATGTGTGGGAATGTGGGAATGTTGTAATGGCTTAGATTTCCTTTCTTGCTATTTATTTATTTATTCCTCTATATCAAGTTTGAGTTTTTGATACATAAGCCGTTCTAGTAAGGTTATCCTGCCATAAACCCTTGGTTTTTATGGTGTAAGGTTATCCTTAGAACAACATTTGTATTAACCTCTCAATACTCATACATTTGAGTTTGTCTTTAAATTCAGCATTGTGGGATTATTTATTACTATCTGTATTTAATTTATTTAAATTCCACTGTTAAGTTTTAATTTGGCATAGTCCTATCCCCCCCCCCCCCCCCTAAGGACATATAGGTCGACCGTTTCATTTTGAGCTCGATACGTGGATTATCTGCCTGCAAAACAGAGGATTTTGGTATCAATTCATAGTCCTATTAAATCTTGATCCTTTGCTTGATCAGGGCATTGAGATCATTGAGATTTTCTATGACTTAGAATTTGAGACAAATTGCATACATGTCGCGTAAACGACATCAATTTATGATCCCGATTATTCCAGACTTATGGGGAATATCATATAACTTTTTAAATGAGAGCGCCCAAAATCTATGTGAATAGACACGAACGACCATCACGCTTCTAGTGGGCACTCTGATCGCCTTATGCACTATAAGAAAATTTTACGACCAAAATTTCTACGTGAAAGTCAGAGTTTGAAATTTTATCCAGACTCCTAATCCTAGTCCTTATAAGCTCAACCTAGGGTTGAAAATTTACCTAAAATTATATAATTCTTTATCTAATTAATTTCACGTACTAGAATTTGCAAGAAATATGATTTATAAGTAAGGAGACATACTAGGAAGTTAAAATTTTAATTCTTCATACAATTTCTCAGGTCGAGGAGTGCTTATGTGCAATCTAATGACAATCATGGTAGTTAAGAAAATTTTCTACGATGCCTAAGTCTCGTTTACTTGTCAAACGTTATGGCGATGCAAATTAGAAAAATTCAAATTTTAGATTTTTAAGGGTTGTTCATTGAGTGTCAAGTTCAAGGAAGGTTCATAATAATTCCCATTTGAATCATAACGGGCCCTTGTTTCCCACAATGCCTAAGCTTAATTTCTAAGTCCAGACAACTATCCTAGTAATATACAAGAGAACCAAAGTTTTCATTTCCAAGTTCAATTGATTAAGCCTAAAACGTTTAAAGGGGGCCTATAAGTTCATTTCTAAGTCTTTTGGTCATCTAAACAGGTTTCTAGGGGCCTAATATTTTGAGTTCCTGTATTCCCAATTTCTCCTAACTATAGGGGACATTCACATAAGTCCAAATGGTTATTCAAAGCATTTCTAAGGAATTTCTATATAAGCTTAAGGTCCAATTGTCTAACTTAAAATTTTTGAGGGAATCTAGAGTTTGAGATTTCTATGTTTCACATTTTCTCTTATTCTAAGGGAATCCCGCATGTATTCAAATGACTAATTTAATGATCCTCAAGGGAACCTAAGTTCCTTCTATGTCTTTCAGTTATTCGAGAAATTCTCTAGGGAACCTAGAACCTCAATTCCCTATATTCTCAATTCATCCTAGTTATAGGGGAATTTCACATGAGTTCAAATGGTGACTTGATAATTTCTAAGGGGACCTAAGTTTGGATTTTTATGTTCTCAATCATTCTTCTAAGTCTAAGGGAAATTCACCTAAGTTCAAATTTTTTACTTTCAAACATCCTAAAATGAGACATTTAAGGCTTGTATAAGATCATTTCCTAAGGCCAAGTTTGTCCAAACTATACTCTGATACCAACTCTAATGCCCCGACTTTTCAGGACCTGAGTATATGACCCGTATCCCAAAAACTCGAGTGTTAACCTTAAAGGATGGTCAATTTCGAGTATACATTTCTTTTATCTTTCAGAGTAGCAGATGAGCGTAGGATGGACAAATCATCATAAAGGAAATTTGCATTTACATTTAAAATATACAAGATGTCACGCCCCAAACCCAAAAATCGGATTCACAAAATTCCCGATTGCCGAATCCGGTATCGACAGCCTCCGTAGTACCCCATTCTTGGCTCCCAGCGTCCATACGCCAAATTCTGATCCTGGGATCCTATAAGGTGGAATATTTTTTTTGTACATTTAACTCGTAATAAGCACAACCACAAGATTACCCAATTCACAAAAGCAACACCAACATCACATATCCAATAATATAATCAATTGAGTACAATGCTATAAGGAAATACATAAATCGAAAATCAAGCTCCAGAAGACAGCTGCACGCTCCAAGCTCGACAATGCTGCAACCTAACATCTCGTGCACGCATCTATCGTGCATAAGCTTATAAAAAGCTTATAGGGTGGTGTAAGTGTGTGCACAAGATAAGTGCTAAGTATTCAATATAATGCCATCATCATACAAGACCGAAAATACTGGTGATCCATAAATCGTACAATATCAGAATAAACAGATATACGAACAAGATCATGAATTATCAGAGTAAGCAGAAATACTGACAAGAGCAGGAATTATCAGAGTAAACAGAAATACTGACAAAGTCATAAATCACATGATAACAGAGTAAGCAGAAATATTGGTAAGTGCATAAATCATACAATATTAAAATGCATAATACAAATTAGTATGCAAATGAAGAGTCATAGAGAGCCAAATATCATATGCAGAGGATGCAATGCAATATACATTCCTGATAAGTAAAATGAATAGCATCAACCATACCATATGCTGCGGATGTAATGCAACATGCAATACAAATGGAATGACCATGCTGGAGTGTGAAGTCGGTATGGTAGTACGTAGTATCACAAGCTATGGGGTCCATCATAATGGACTTCTATCCAAACTAGTCTCATACCTAATTTGGATGGTCAGACCCAATGTGGTAAACTCCTGATCTCAGGTTAGTCACGCGCCCCAACCGAAATCCTAGCCATTGGGAAGGTACACGTAACATGTAACGCCCTGAAATTCGGGGGTCGAGCATAACTCAGCTCCCGAGTTCCAAAACATCACTTATGCAACATATTTAATGATGAATGTATGTTGGCTGTGTTAGTGCATAAAACATAGAATAGATTAAGCCAAAACACAAATATGATTCAGGGATAAGTGAATAAAGCAAGCGGAAGACTTATAGAAAAATATGTGTACAAGTGTAAATTCCTGAAGTACATATACAAGCCAAGTCGTATGAAAGTGTTATTTAACAAAATTATAAGTATCAAGTTACATCATTTAAGTTCCCAAAAAAAATAATCCCAGAGGTCCCGCGCATCAGACCAAGGCTCGCTAGAACCCGTCTGAAAACTGCATATAAGAGAACGCAGCCTCATCATCATCCATCTCCCGCTCTACCTCAGAAGTCGCATCCACATCTGCAACATCAGACCCTAAGACAGAGTCTGGTGGGTGTTTAACACTGCCCCAGAAACGTGGGAGTGAGTGATCAACTCAGTGGAACAATAAGGCACTGGTTAACATGTTCTCAGTTCAATCAAACAATAATGATAAAGCAGAACAATTAAATAAATCCTAAGTACTCTTGTTAATGCAGGGATGTATGCAAAATGATGTGTGCCCTCACGCGTACACCCTCAGCGTCTTCATCTTACGTTACGCATGACATCGCCTCAAAGTGCGCCACATCTATAAAGCACATGCAAATGCGGTGTATGGATATGATTACTAAGTTGTTATTAGTCCATTTCATACAGCAGGATTGGGAAGCTAAGATACCTTCCTCATGTCACCATCCAAACAGTTAAGCATTCTAGGGTCATCAATCCTAGACATCTCACATGATCATATATTTGAGGTCGCAGCAAAGGGCTCGTCACCAATCAATGCACGCCTTTCACACCTTTACTACCACAGTTCGGCTCGTCACCTCATTGCGGTATCCAGGTATGCTCGAGGTCACTATAAAGGGCTCGTCACTAATCAATGTAGGCCGACAGCACGAATATAGTGTCCCATACCACTATAATCGGCTCACGAGTTGAGTTGCTCACTGGTCACTACGGGGAGGCTCGTCACCCCAGCGTAGGCCGACAGCTTGACCACGGTGTCCCATACCACCATGTCCGGCTCATGAGTCTTAGCGGATCGAGGTACCATGGTTAATAGGATTTCACTAGTAAGTTCGGTATCCTAGATTCAAGCAGTAGCGTCCATACATGGTGAACATACATCGCACAATCGGGTTACTTGACGAACTCGACTAGCACGAGCACACGTTGAGTTGAGCGACATAGAGTGCATAAACGCTCCGCGTGGCCAAACCACTGCCGACAACTCTAATACGGCTCGGGTTCGTCTAATACGTCCTACTTGGCGGAAGCAACCTCAACCATGAACATAGAGTCGATTACCGATTTCCTGGACTAATGCATAGTCCCACACACCTTACACTACAACAAATATTCATATGGAATGTAAAACGGTAATGGAACAACAACTTAAATCATGGTACATACGCATCTGAAGAATATCAACTTAACATAAATGTAAGCATATGAAATGCTTGAATTTAAATAACATGGAATGTAACTTGCATAAAGGAAATCATGCACATCAATAGAAGTGTTGAGAATCACTTCTCAACGCCCGCAATTAGTGTAATAAATTACACTTTAGATCATTCATGCATTTCTACAAACACTTAGCATACATGGAACAACACACATGACATATGTTGAAATACATGCATTTAGACAATTCCTTTTACCAAGGAGTTATCATACATGCATCTAACATACATACATGACAAATAATCATGGCAAACATAAGTGCATATTTTATTCGTATACGGTACTTTATAAATACACATAGAATACACAAATCTCAATATAACGCATGCATATCAGGAAAGCAACGAAAACACAACATTTGGCATGTAGAATCTCATCCATAACAAGAATAAATCATTAACTGGGATTGAAAGCCTTGAAAACGATAACCTATACACTTAAAGTCCGCACCTTAAGCAAGGAAAGAAACACCGAACTGATTTAGACGAGTTGTCTTCGTCAACGGCGATAGAGTACCCTAAAATAAGGATAGAAATGAGATACAACAACACCAAGACTAATCTAAGCTCTAACACAGATTAGGGTTAGGTTAACTTACCCCAAGATGAACTCAGAATCGTCAGAATAACGATTCAAAGTGAAGGTTCAAGGATGCAGAAGAACAAGAAAGAATCTAAGATGATTCACCAACTTATCTCTCTCACTTTCTCTCTCTTTTCCACTCTCTTTCCAAGTTAGGGTTAGAGAAAATTCGTATGGAAAAGAGGGCTAGGGTTTAAGGACTATAAATAGACCTATATTTGATGAAAATAACCCCAGGGAGAAGGTATACTTAGGTTATAACCAAAGCATGCCTTTCTCGATCCAACGAAGCACTTCTGGTGGGCCTATAACCACGAAAGGTCGGACTTAAGCTCATTGACCATGGATCTAGGTCAAGCTGAGTTTTCATACCGACCGGCTCTTCAGATCAGCTGTGGCGGACCACACTCAAATCAACAGTCACGGAATCTCGATCAGGTCCACAAGCACTAGGATATGCCTGGGCCACCTTTCCTGATCAGAGGGTGAAATTGGGTCAGAATCCAACGGTCAGATAGCTTAAAATCATCGCGCAAGCGACACGACTCAGATTCCATAAAAACTTAATAAATTCCAACTGTTCTCACACTCTTCACTCCGAACTCAATCAAATCGACCCAGAACATCACATGGACTTGATTTTCGAGGTGATGGTCAAGCCCAACTCGGTGACCGCAACAGCCTAAGATCATGGCTATCGGACTTTCGACGCGCGGTCCAGGTCCGATCCAGATCTTCTAAAAAATTCCCTGAACAACTGGATTTAGCGATGGATCTCAGATTTCAGAGTAACATAGCGCTAACTAATCTACAGGTTTTGAGCCATGCAGATACAATTTAAAGTGATTGATGCGAATTTCACAAGCAATCGAGTATAGCGCTAATTACCCCAAAAACAACTACTTAAGGAAAGATTAGCACAAAAATTTCCAAGGTCGTTACAATCTACCCCCCTTAAAGAAAATTTCGTCCTCGAAATTCATACCTTCATATAATCCTCAAGGATCAGAGGGTAGGTCTTCCTGACCTCAGCTTCAGATTCCCAAGTAGCCTCTTCCACACCATGATGCGTCCATAGCACCTTCACAAGAGGGATAACCTTGCTACGCAATACCTGCTCCTTCCTGTCGAGAATACGCGTCGGTCGCAGTACATAAGTGGCATCCTCACTCAACTGCACTTGCTCCCAACTGATAATATGCGAAGGATCAGGAACGTACTTCTTCAGCATCGAAACATGAAACACGTTATGCACGCCCGCAAGAGGTGTGGGCAAAGCAAGGCAGTACGCTACTGCTCCCACTCGATCTAGAACTTGAAATGGACCAATAAATCTCGGCGTCAGCTTCCCCTTCTTACCGAACCGCGGAACTCCCTTCATAGGAGAAACCTTCAGAAAAATATGGTCTCCAACCTCAAACTCAAGCGGTCGACACCTCATATCAGCATAACTCTTCCGCCTACTCTGGGCCGTCAAAAGTCGACGTCGAATGATGTCAACTTTTTCTGAAGTCACCTGCACCAACTCCGGGCCAAGTAAACTATGCTTACCAATTTCTGCCCAGTAATGTGGTGCTCTGCACGGGCGACCATACAACGCCTCATAGGGAGCCATGCCGATACTTGCCTGGAAACTATTATTATACGCGAACTCTGCATACTGAAGATAATCATCCCAACTGTCCTTAAAATCCAAAACACAAGCTCGCAACATATCTTCCAGGACTTGATTCACGCGCTCCGTCTCCCCATCTGCTTGCGGATGAAACGCGGTCTTGAACTTCGCCACACCCATCGCTTCCTGGATACGAGTCTAGAAGATAGATGTAAAACGCGCGTCTCTATCAGACACAATCTCCAGGGGAACTCCATGCAAACGCACTATCTCCTTGATATACAACCTAGCCAACTCGTCTGCAGAGTAAGTGACTCTGATCGGTAAGAAATGCGCCGACTTCGTTAATCGATCGACGATCACCCAAATAGAGTCAAATCCCTTCCTCGTCCTCGCAACCCAGAAATAAAATCCATAGAGATGAAATCCCACTTCCATTCAGCTATGGGCATGGGCTGCAACAACCCAGAAGGTCGGCGATGCTCTGCCTTGACCTGCTGGCACGTGAGACAACGAGAAACAAATTCAGCAATCTGGACCTTCATATTGTCCCACCAATAAGACCTCTTCATATCCTGATACATCTTCGTGCTACCTGGATCCATCGCAAGTTTAGAACTATGGGCTAACTCGAGAACCTCCCGTCTCAAGTCAGGGATGTCAGGAACACATAACCGGCCACGAAAACGTAGGCCCCCATCGGAACTCCACTCCGAGTTCTCATCTGTACCAACCCGTTGTCTCATCTTCACCAAAAGCTCATCATCTGCCTGAGCTGCAATGATCCTCTCGTCGATAAGGGGCTGACACGAATGTGTGCGATAACCTCATACGGCTCAACCACCGTAAGCTTCTGCTCAAAATCGCGCACGAACTCCAACATATCCCACTCTGCTATCATCAGCGGAGCCGCAAACTCAATAGCCTTCTTGCGACTCAACGCATCTGCCACAAGGTTCGCCTTGCCCGGATGGTAAGAAACATCGAACTTGAAGTCCTTTAATGTTTCCATCCATTTGCGCTGCCTCATATTCAAATCACGCTGCGTGAAGATATACTTAAGGCTCTTGTGGTCGCAAAAGAGCTCGAACTCCTCACCATAGAGGTAATGTCTCTAAAGCTTTAATGCGAATATGACAACCGCTAATTCCAGGTCATGCGTAGGGTAATTCTCTTCGTGTTTCCTTAACTGACGCGAAGCATAAGCAATCACCCTGTCTTCTGCATAAGGACACAACCTAGACCAATGCGAGAGGCGTCAGTATATATAATATACTTAACCCCTTGCTCTGGTAATACTAGCACAGGGGCAGACGTCAACTTGTCCTTCAGCTCCTAAAAAGCTAACTCCGCCTGCTCATTCTAAGCAAACTTTAAATCTTTCCGTGTCAGCTGCGACAACGGTCTACAATCTTCGAGAAGTCCTGAATAAAGCGTCGATAATAGCCTGCAAGACGCAGAAAACTCCTTACCTCAGTAACTGAACCAGGCTGCTTCCAGTCCTGCACTGCAGCTACCTTGGCAAGATCGACGGCTATACCTTCCTTGGACACCACATGTCCCAGGAACTTGACTTCCTCTTTCCAGAAATCACACTTCTTGAACTGCGTAAAAAGCTGATGCTCCCTAAGAGTATCCAAAACCGCTCTTAAGTGCTCCTCGTGCTCTGCCCGGCTCGCCGAATAAACCAAGATGTCATCGATAAAGACAATGACGAATCGGAACAGGAATGGCCGAAACACCCTGTTCATCAAATCCATGAACACGCCCGGTGCGTTCGTCAGACCGAACGACATCACAAGGAACTCATAATGACCGAAGTTAGTCCTGAAAGCGGTCTTCTGCACGTCCCCATCCTTGATGCGCAACTGATGATACCCTGACTGCAGATAAACCTTCGAAAAGTACCGCGCCCCCTTCAACTGATCAAACAGATCATCAATCCTGGGCAAAGGGTACTTATTCTTCACAGTTACTAAATTCAACCTGCGATAATCAATACACAATCGCAAGGAACCATCCTTCTTCTTCACAAACAAAACAGGTGCTCCCCAAGGAGACACACTAGGCCGAATAAAACCCAATTCCAGCAAACCATCTATCTACTTCCTCAACTCCTCCATTTCACTCAGAGGCATACGATAGGTGGGTAAAGAAATGGGCGCCGCACCAGGCATAAGGTCGATAGCAAAATCAATCTCACGCTGAGGAGGTAATCCAGGAATCGACTCAAACACATCTTCAAACTCCTGAACTACCGGCGTACTAACTAATGCCGATTCAGCCAAACTCTCCAACAGAGAAGAATAAAAATCAATACGAAGAGGGTAACTGACCTGAACCGGGAAAGTAACAATCTCGCCCTCAGGTCCATGGATCGTCACTGATCTAGCTTCACAATCAATCTCAGCTCGCATCCTCGTGAGCCAATCCATACCTATAATAACATCGTAGTGATAAAGCGGTGTGACTAACAAATCAACACAGATCGATCCACTTCCCAAATCGACCAAACAATCCATACAACGCTTGCCCAAAGCAGAGGAAATCCCAGTAGCGGTAGTAAGCGTCACTCCTTGCATAGGAATAGATCTCAAACCCAAACGCCTAACTGCTGCATAAGATATAAGAGAAGTAGTGGACCATGTATTCACTAACACAGAAATGGGAATACCTTCAATGTGCGCTGTCACCTCAAAGGACCTCGGTACTAAGTCAGACATAGGCGCTTCAGCTGAAAGCGCATGAACACGAGCCTGCTGCTAACGATTCTGCGGAGGAACCATGGGCCGCTGAGGTGGCCTAAAGCTAGGAACTACAGGTCTGAAGGATGGATGAGCTGGCGCTGATCGAAGAGGTGGAGGAGAAATAACCTGAGGCATCGGACGGCTAGTCCTCTGCAGTGGAGTAAAACCACCGGCTCGCATACGGGAGAAGCAAAAACGGTCTAAGTGCCCCACATTCCCACAATAGGAACATCGAAGATCAGCTCTCATCTGCTGAGCGGGCGGCACTGAACGCCTAGGAGGAGAATCTGCTCGCGGTCTCTTGCTGAGGAAAGGTGCACCCTGAAAGTTCGGTGGCGGCCTAGGAACCATCGGTGCTCGTATGCGGGACACTCTATCCCCGTCCTGCTCTGCTCGCAAGGACATGCTCACCAGCTCCGCATACGAAGAAATGCTAGCACAGCAAATCTTCGATCGGATCTCAGGTCTCAGTCCCTCAGAGAAATGCCGCATCCTCATCGGCTGATCACCCAGGATTAAAGGAACATACCACCCCAACTCAGTAAACCGGTTCTCATACTCCGTAACCGACAACCCTCCCTGGCGGAGGCGAAGGAACTCACTCTCCTTCTCATGTCGGTACGTGACCGGGAAATACTTCTCGTGGAAGCGCGCCTCAAATGCCTGCCACGACCACAAAAAATCCTCCTCGACAGTGCGAAGCACACTGTCCCACCACAGACTGGCCTTCTTCTCAAACATAAAGGTGGCAAGCTCAACCTGCTTGACCTCAGAGCACTGCAGCGGTCTCAGCATCTTAGAGATGCGGTCTATCCAATACTCGGCCTCCTCAGGTCTATGAGAACCCGCAAAAGTAGGAGGTCGCAAGCGATGGAATCGCTCGAAAGTGCCGCTGGCACTGGCGCTCCCAGATGGAGGCATAGGTGAAACAGGTGGAGTCGCCCCCACTGACTGAGTAAAGATGCCAGCCATGGAAGAGAGGAACTCCTGCTGCTGCTGCTGAATCTGCTGCTGCTACATCAACAACATCATCTGCTCAAACCTATCAGTAGGCGAAGCAGACGAAGGTGCACGGCTCGGCTCAAGAACCGAGGGTGTGACTGGAGGAGCCATAGGTGTCGACCCAACACCGGCACGAGATGGACCCGCCTGCGGATCTGACTGGCTATCGCTCAAGGGAGGAACCCCAGCAAGCGACTCAATCAAAGAGAGGCGGGCCGAAGTCTTCGAACCCTTAGGAGGCATCCCTACATTCAACAGAGGATGCAACATGTCAGATTCTACGTCACATAATCCATCCACACAACAACACAGCATAACTCCAAAGGCAAACAACATGCATTCCATTAATCAAAATCGTCGCAATACAAGTAGTGCAGCAATACATGAATCACGACTAGGAAAGCATGAAAACAACAACATCTAAAACTTCAAACAACCACAGCAACTACAACAACCACAAACAACTACCACAACTACAACACTACAACACTCCAACTATAAGCCAATAACGGCTACACACAGAAAGAAAACACCAAACAAAGCAAAGGACGGCCACAACGATGCTACTCGTCGAAATTAGGAGATGGAGGCGGAGCACCCTTATCCTGCAAGAAACACAGGATAGACTTTAGAGTCCGAGTCACCTTCTTAAACTTATGTTTAACAAGGCCTCGAAGATCAACATATCCTGGCGTAAAATAGCCTACCCTTCTTCAAGCCGTGTAAGATGGGCATCTCTGGCAGTCTGCTCTGTGCTCCGCTCTGGCGCCACAGGGGGAGAGCTATCACTCGAATCCTGTGCCTCAATCTCTTCCTCGTCCTGCTCTGTTTCCTCCTCAGACTCAGCACCACCTTCAGCATAACTCTCTTCATCACCGCTCTCAGACTCAGCCTCACCCTCTGAGGCAAGCCGACCAGAACCAACCTCCATCAGTTTAAGAGTCCTCAGATTGATATGACGAACAGGAACCGGCTTCTCAGCTCCAAGCCTATAGCCAAACTCATGTGCAATCTTGCAAATGAGGTGGCCAAATGAAAGCGACTCGGTCCTTCTACTCGAACGAGCGATGAGAATAATCTGGCGCAGGACGTACGTCGACACACACAACTTTGCTTCCTGCCCCACCTGATAAAGGAAATCCACCATCAGGCGCGTACACTTGCTGCGGTTGCTCCACCTTGGGTACACATTGAACGTAAAGATGTGGTGAAGTAAACAGAAGTCGTCCGTCATGTAGGAAGCCAGAAGACTCCTATTTGGCTGCCATTCGACCAGACGACCACACAAGGATCGGGTGCGACGATCCCTCTCGCGCACACTGTCCACATTCTTCTTGCTGGCATACACTTCACCAAGTGGCACTCTCAGGAGTCGGGATATCAAAGCAATATTAACAATACCCACTCGACCGCTACCACAAGGAATCTTGAACTGCAGAGGCTCCAGCGAAGGCTCCAGAATGTTGGCATAAAAGGCCCGAACAGTGCTAACATTCGCGCGATACTCGCCTTCGAACAAGGGACCCCAACCAGCCCCTTCTAGGCGCTCCAACAAGAAAAACTCACCAAAGAGCCGCGGATCAACATGAGCCTCAAAAAGGACTACGACCTTCATAGACTCCATGCGATAACTCCGTCAACAAAGTCCTACTAACGGGAGCTCGAGGATCGAGGTCCCGCTTCGTCTGGAATTCACAAGTGGCGGACGTGCTCGCGGCGGCACCTCTTGGCCTCCGTGCACGGGTTGGGCGGCTCGACCCGGCTTCATCCACGGGCGCTCTCTTCTTCCCCATCAAGGAAAGAAGGGAAGAAATGAAAAAGATGGCCGTCACAATCTCAAAGAGGGCCATGAGAAATGAGAGAAAGAGAGAAATAGGAAGATGGTGAAGCTTCCACACAACTATTAGCCAAAAAGGGAATGTAAGAGCTCAAATGAGAAAGAAAGAAAGAGAAATCAGCAATGGGAGGGAGGATTTAGAGATGGGGTGATGGGTTTGCATGAAAAATGGAAGAAGAAGAAGATTTGGGAGAGATTTGAGAGGATTTGGAGAGGGTTTTCAAGAAAAGGGAAAGCTTGGGAGAGGGATTTGTGAAGGAAATAGGTAAAAGAAAAAGGTTTTAAGGGAAAACCGTGGAGAGGTGGGCCACATTAGGCCTAGGAGTGATCGGCCCGCGTCGGCCGGCCCGGC
This sequence comes from Magnolia sinica, assembly GCF_029962835.1. Lineage (NCBI taxonomy): Eukaryota > Viridiplantae > Streptophyta > Magnoliopsida > Magnoliales > Magnoliaceae > Magnolia > Magnolia sinica. The sequence continues at coordinate 47,649,817 of NC_080573.1, read as the reverse complement.
CTGGCCCATTGGGCGGCGAGCCCTCGCCGAACCGGCGAGGGCATCGCTGGTCTCTGGACATTTCGGCAATGCCTCGCCGTTTTGGCAAGGGCCTCCTGGTCCCCTATGGTCCAAATGATGTGGTTCCCCCCTGGGCCCCACTAGAAATGCCCCGATTGGCCCCTTGCATGATTTGACGCCTATCGGGCCATTCTGGCAGAAATCTGATTGAAAGAGAGATTTCTTGAAGGTTCAAGGGTTAAAACAAGATGATAAACCATCTACACTCATTAATAGATGGTCTGGGAAAGGTTTCGGGTTGCTGTGTGTGATTAGGAGAGAGCACAGACTCGATCTCGGTGAAGGTTTTTAGGAAACTTTCGCCGATAGGAACTACGGAGCACAAACACCAAATCTATGATAGACCCGCACCCAAATACACTAAAGTGGTGACAACGTGCGGCGTGTGACCATAACCCAGGTCCGGTTTAATCCAGATCATGCTTTGATACTAACTTGTAACGCCCTGAAATTCGGGGGTCGAGCATAACTCAGCTCCCGAGTTCCAAAACATCACTTATGCAACATATTTAATGATGAATGTATGTTGGCTGTGTTAGTGCATAAAACATGGAATAGATTAAGCCAAAACACAAATATGATTCAGGGATAAGTGAATAAAGCAAGCGGAAGACTTATAGAAAAATATGTGTACAAGTGTAAATCCCTGAAGTACATATACAAGCCAGGTCGTATGAAAGTGTTATTTAACAAAATTATAAGTATCAAGTTACATCATTTAAGTTCCCAAAAAAAATAATCCCAGAGGTCCCGCGCATCAGACCAAGGCTCGCTAGAACCCGTCTGAAAACTGCATATAAGAGAACGTAGCCTCATTATCATCCATCTCCCGCTCTGCCTCAGAAGTCGCATCCACATCTGTAACATCAGAACCTAAGACAGAGTCTGGTAGGTGTTTAACACCGCCCCAGAAATGTGGGAGTGAGTGATCAACTCAGTGGAACAATAAGGCACTGGTTAACATGTTATCAGTTCAATCAAACAGTAATGATAAAGCAGAACAATTAAATAAATCCTAGGTACTCTTGTTAATGCAGGGATGTATGCAAAATGATGCGTGCCCTCACGCGTACACCCTCAGCGTCTTCATCTTACGTTACGCATGACATCGCCCCAAAGTACGCCACATCTACAAAGCACATGCAAATGCGGTGCATGGATATGATTACCAAGTTGTTATTAGTCCATTTCATACAACAGGATTGGGAAGCTAAGATACCTTCCTCATGTCACCATCCAAACAGTGATCCATTCTAGGGTCGCCAATCCTAGACATCTCATACGATCATATGTTTGAGGTCGCAGCAAAGGGCTCGTCACCAATCAATGCACGCCTTTCACACCTTTACTACCACAGTTCGGCTCGTCACCTCATTGCGGTATCCAGGTATGCTCGAGGTCACTATAAAGGGCTCGTCACCAATCAATGTAGGCCGACAGCACGAATATAGTGTCCCATACCACCATAATCGGCTCACGAGTTGAGTTACTCACTGGTCACTATGGGGAGGCTCGTCACCCCAGCGTAGGCTGACAGCTCGACCACGGTGTCCCATACCACCATGTCCGGCTCATGAGTCTTAGTGGATCGAGGTACCATTGTTAATAGGATTTCACTGGTAAGTTCGGTATCCTAGATTCAAGCAGTAGCGTCCATACATGGTGAACATACATCGGACAATCGGGTTACTTTATGAACTCTACTAGCACGAGCGCACGTTGAGTTGAGTGACATAGAGTGCGCAAACACTCCGCGTGGCCAAACCACTGCCGATAACTCTAATACGACTCGGGTTCATCTAATACGTCCTACGTGGCGAAAGCAACCTCAACCACGAACATAGAGTCGATTACCGATTTCCTGGACTAATGCATAGTCCCACACACCTTACACTACAACAAATATTCATATGGAATGTAAAACGGTAATGGAACAACAACTTAAATCATGGTACATACGCATCTGAAGAATATCAACTTAACATAAATGTAAGCATATGAAATGCTTGAATTTAAATAACATGGAATGTAACTTGCATAAAGGAAATCATGCACATCAATAGGAGTGTTGAGAATCACTTCTCAACGCCCGCAATTAGTGTAATAAATTACACTTTAGATCATTCATGCATTTCTACAAACACTTAGCATACATGGAACAACACACATGACATATGTTAAAATACATGCATTTAGACAATTCCTTTTACCAAGGAGTTATCATACATGCATCTAGCATACATACATGACAAATAATCATGGCAAACATAAGTGCATATTTTATACGTATACAGTACTTTATAAATACACATAGCATAGACAAATCTCAATATAACGCATGCATATCAGGAAAGCAACGAAAACACAACATTTGGCATGTAGAATCTCATCCATAACAAGAATAAATCATTAACTGGGATTGAAAGCCTTGAAAACCATAACCTATACACTTAAAGTCCGCACCTTAAGCAAGGAAAGAAACACCGAACTGATTTAGACGAGTTGTCTTCGTTAACGGCGATAGAGTACCCTAAAATAAGGATAGAAATGAGATACAACAACACCAAGACTAATCTAAGCTCTAACACAGATTAGGGTTAGGTTAACTTACCCCAAGATGAACTCAGAATCATCAGAATAACAATTCAAAGTGAAGGTTCAAGGATGCAGAAGAACAAGAAAGAATCTAAGATGATTCACCAACTTATCTCTCTCACTTTCTCTCTCTTTTCCACTCTCTTTCCAAGTTAGGGTTAGAGAAAATTCATATGGAAAAGAGGGCTAGGGTTTAAGGACTATAAATAGGCCTATATTTGATGAAAATAACCCCAGGGACAAGGTATACTTAGGTTATAATCAAAGCATGCCTTTCTCGATCCAACGAAGCACTTCTGGTGGGCCTATAACCACGAAAGGTCGGACTTAAGCTCATTGACCATGGATCTAGGTCAAGTTGAGTTTTCATACCGACCGGCTCTTCAGATCAGCCGTGGCGGACCACACTCAAATCAACGGTCACGGAATCTCGATCAGGTCCACAAGCACTAGGATATGCCTGGGCCACCTTTCCTGATCAGAGGGTGAAATTGGGTCAGAATCCAACGGTCAGATAGCTTAAAATCATCGCGCAAGCGACACGACTCAGATTCCATAAAAACTTAATAAATTCCAACCGTTCTCACACTCTTCACTCCGAACTCAATCAAATCGACCCAGAACATCACATGGACTTGATTTTCGAGGTGATGGTCAAGCCCAACTCGGTGACCGCAACAGCCTAAGATCATCGCCATCGGACTTTCGACGCGCGGTCCAGGTCCGATCCAGATCTTCCAAAAATTCCCCAGAACAACTGGATTTAGCGATGGATCTCAGATTTCAGAGTAACATAGCGCTAACTAATCTACAGGTTTTGAGCCATGCATATACAATTTAAAGTGATTAATGTGAATTTCACAAGCAATTGAGTATAGCACTAATTACCCCAAAAACAACTACTTAAGGAAAGATTAGCACAAAAATTTCCAAGGTCGTTACATAACAAATAGTTACGCACCACCAGCCCAAGTGGATAGTGAATGATGAATGAATGAATGAGTATGCAACTCCTACTCACTAAGTCCACATATCAGTTTGGTTCATCTCTAGGATCATCACCAAGGTTTAGTACACTCCAAATGGCACTGCCGCTCTCCCAGCTGCACAGTCCAAGTGAGCGTAAGAAAGCTCACTATCCGCCTAGCCAATAGTCTGCCAATACCTATCCGGCATGTTGATAGCGGACCCATTCACGAGCTGGTCAAACTCAGCTTAGTATTGCCCCCTACCCTCGGGTGGGTAAGGCCACACCCCCTCCCAACCGACCACGACACAGTGGGAGACGCGGCCTCCTGGTATTCGGCACTCGGACGCTCATGTATCCACTCGGTCTCGACGTTGGGGCGTCTCCTAGCCACGGAGGTTTAGGGATTTTCACCCAGGGACATCTATGGCGCCCGTATACTAGAACCAAACATTTTCGGTGTCCCATTTGGCCATCCATGATATGCCTGTGGAGGCTACGACCCTGATGTCACTAGGGCGTACAGTAATCATAATGCGAGATGCATGAGTCATACAATCCAGTCATGCATCAATCCTGCGCACACCGCGTGCTCATGTGAGATAACCTCCGCCTATCAGGGAGTCTCATAACAACATGTTCAATGACATATGCAATGATCAACCACATCTCATAATAAACATGCAGATGATGCGTATGGGCATGTATCATGATGCTATGCTGTCACATACTCATAATCGGTATCAACAATCGGTATCGACAATCGACCTCGATAATGTGGACATTTAACCAACATTGCCCCTAAGGAATGACCCTTATGGATCCTAACATATAGTGGATCCATGACCTCACACAAGGGCCAAATATAGAACACCATGGGCCTTACTCAGGAGCTTAATATATATCACGATAGGCCTCTCACATGGGCCTCATATACATCACAATGGACTTCAACTACGGATCATATATACATCTATAGGTCTCGACAATCGGCCTCGGCAATCAAAATGGGCCTCGACAATCGCAATCGGTAATCGGCCTCGATCAATAATCAGTCTCGATCGATATTCTGTAATCGGTCAAGATAGATTAAAATCGATAATCGACCTCAATCGATAATCAGCCTCGATCGATAATCAATAATCGGCAACGACAAATCAGAATCGGTAATCGGCCTTGATCGATAATCAGCCTCGGTCGACAATCAACAATCAGTTGTGACAAATCAGAATCGGTAATCGGCCTTGATCAATAATCAGCCTCGATCGGTATTATGCAATCAGCCAAGACAAATCAGAATCGATAATCAGCCTCCATCGATAATCAGCCTGAATCGATAATCAATAATCGGCCACGACAAATCAGAATCGGTAATCAGCCTCGATCGGTAATCAGCCTCGATCGACAATCAACAATTAGTTGCGACAAATCAGAATCGGTAATCGGCCTTGATCAATAATCAGCCTCGATCGGTATTAGGCAATTGGCCAAGACAAATCAGAATCGATAATCGGCCTCCATCGATAATCAGCCTGAATCGATAATCAACAATCGGCCACGACAAATCAGAATCGGTAATCGGCTTCGATCGGTAATCAGCCTCGATCGACAATCAACAATCAATTGCGACAAATCAGAATCGGTAATCGGCCCCGATCAATAATCATCCTCAATCGGTATTAAGTAATCGGCCGATCAAGGCCTAAAGGAAGGTCACAGTGTGGACATCTAATCAATATTGCTCCAAACGAGTGGCCCACATAGGGCCAAACATATAGTAGGCCCATGACCTTACACAATGGTCTCATAAATCAAGTGGGTCGCATCACATGGGCCTAATGCACATCGCTATGGGCCGCATCATATGAGCTAGAAATACATCTCGATGGGCTTCATCACATGAGTAGGAATATTTCACAATGGCCTCACTAAATGGGTCGGGAACACATCTCAATGGGCCACGACGTATGGGCCGAGTATATATATCTCAATGGGCCACAACCCATGGGCCGCAACCCGTAGGCCTCAAATATAAGTGGGCCATATTAATGGGGCCCATATATAAACCTCAGGTGGGCTCTGCTCATGGGCTTCAAATACATAATATGTGGGCCCTACCCATGGGTCTTATACGCATTAAATGGGTCATGCGTCATGGGCCCAATACATGTCACAATAGGCCTTGCATTAATGTGTAACGCCCTGAAATTCAGGGGTCGAGCATAACTCAACTCCCGAGTTCCAAAACATCACTTATGTAACATATTTAATGATGGATGTATGTTGACTGTATTAGTGCATAAAACATGGAATAGATTAAGCCAAAATACAGATACGATTCAGGGATAAGTGAATAAAGCAAGCGGAAGACTTATAGAAAAATATGTGTACAAGTGTAAATCCCTGAAGTACATATACAAGCCTGGTCGTATGAAAGTGTTATTTAACAAAATTATAAGTATCAAGTTACATCATTTAAGTTCCCAAAAATAATCCCATAATCCCGCTCATCAGACCAAGGCTCGCTAGAACCCGTCTGAAAACTGCATATAAGAGAACGCAGCCTCATCATCATCCATCTCCCGCTCTGCCTCAGAAGTCGCATCCACATCTGCAACATCAGAACCTAAGACAGAGTCTGGTGGGTGTTTAACACCGCCCCAGAAACGTGGGAGTGAGTGATCAACTCAGTGGAACAATAAGGCACTGGTTAACATGTTATTCGTTCAATCAAACAGTAATGATAAAGTAGAACAATTAAATAAATCCTAAGTACTCTTGTTAATGCAAGGATGTATGCAATATGATGCGTGCCCTCATACGTACACCCTCAGCATCTTCATCTTACGTTACGCATGACATTACCTCAAAGTGCGCCACATCTACAAAGCACATGCAAATGTTGTGCATGGATATGATTACCAAGTTGTTATTAGTCCATTTCCACACAGTAGGATTGGGAAGCTAAGATACATTCCTCATATCACCATCCAAACAGTGATCCATACTAGGGTCGTCATTCCTAGACATCTCATACGATCATATGTTTGAGGTCGTAGCAAAGGGCTCGTCACCAATCAATGCACCCCTTTCATGCCTTTACTACCACAGTTTGGCTTGTCACCTCCTTGCGGTATCCAGGTATGCTTGAGGTCACTACAAAGGACTCGTCACCAATCAATGTAGGCCGACAGCACGAATATAGTGTCCCATACCACCATAATCGGCTCACGAGTTTGGTTGCTCACTGGTCACTACGGGGAGGCTCATCACCCCAGCGTAAGCCGACAGCTCGACCACGGTGTCCCATACCACCATGTCCGGCTCATGAGTCTTAGCGGATCAAGTACCATAGTTAATAGGATTTCACTGGTAAGTTCGGTACCCTAGTTCAAGCAGTAACGTCCATACATAGTGAACATACATCAGACAATCGGGCTACTTGACGAACTCGACTAGCACGAGCGCACATTGAATTGAACGAGATAGAGTGCGCAAACACTCCGCGTGGCCAAACCACTACCGACAACTCTAATACGGCTCGGGTTCGTCTAGTACGTCCTACATGGCGAAAGCAATCTCAGCCACGAACATAGGGTCAATTACCGATTTTCTGGATTAATGCATAGTCCCACACACCTTACACTACTACAGATGTTCATATTGAATGTAAAACAGTAAAGGAACAACAACTCCAATCATGGTACATAGACATTTGAAGAATATCAACTTAACATAAATGTAAGCATATGTAATGCTTAAATTTAAATAACATGGAATGTAACTAGCATAAAAGAAATCATGCACATCAATAGGAGTGTTGAGAATCACTTCTCAATGCCCGCAATTAGTGTAATAAGTTACACTAGATCATTCATGCATTTCTACAAACACTTAGCCTACATGGAACAACATACATGACGTATGTTGAAATACATGCATTTTGACAATTCTTTTTACCAAGGAGTTGTCATACATGCATCTAGCATACATACATGACAAATAATCATGGCAAACATAAGTGCTTATTTTATACGTATACGGTACTTTATAAATACACATACAATACACAAATCTCAATATAACGCATGCATATTAGGAAAGCAATGTAAACACAACATTTGGCATATGAAATCTCATCCATAATAAGAATAAATCACTAACTGGCATTGAAAGCCTTGAAAACCATAACCTATACACTTAAAGTCCACACCTTAAGCAAGGAAAGAAACACCGAACTGATTTAGACGAGTTGTCTTCGTCAACGGCGTTAGAATACCCTAAAACAAGGATAGAAATGAGATATAACAACACCAAGACTAATCTAAGCTCTAACACAGGTTAGGGTTAGATTAACTTACCCCAGAAAGAACTCAGAACCGTCAGAAAAATGATTCAAAGTGAAGGTTTAAAGATGAAGAAGAACAAGGAAGAATCCAAGATGATTCACCAACTTATCTCTCTCACTTTCTCTCTCTTTTCCACTCTCTTTCCAAGCTAGGGTTAGAGAAAATTCGTATGGAAAAGAGAGCTAGGGTTTAAGGACTATAAATAGGTCTCAAATTGATGAAAATAACCCCAGGGTCAACGTACACTTAAAGTATAACCAAAACCCAACTCTCGTGATCCAACGAAGCACTTCTGGTGGGCCTATAACCACGAAAGGTCGGACTTAAGCTCATTGACCATGGATCTAGGTCAGGTTGAGTTTTCATACCGACCGGCTCTTCAGATTAGCCGTGGCGGATCACACTCAATTCAACGGTCACAGAATCTCGATCAGGTCCACAAGCACTAGGATATGCCTGGGCCACCTTCCCTGATCAGAGGGTGAAATTGGGTCAGAATCCAATGATCAGATAGCTCAAAATTGTCGCGCAAGCGACACGACTCAGATTTCATAAAAACTTATTAAATTCCAATCGTTCTCACACTCTTCACTCCGAGCTCAAACAAATCAACCCAGAACATCACATGGACTTGATTTTCTGGGTGATGGTCAAGCCCAACTCGGTGACCGCAACAGCCTAAGATTATCGCTATCGGACTTTCGACGCGCGGTCCAGGTCCGATCCAGATCTTCCAAAAATTCTCCAGAACAACTGGATTTAGCGATGGATCCCAGGTTTCAAAGTAACGTAGCGCTAACTAATCTACAAGTTTTGAGCCATGCAGATACAATTTAAAGTGATTGATGCGAATTTCACAAGCAATCGAGTATAGAGCTAATTACCCTAAAAACAACTACTTAAGGAAAGATTAGCACAAAAATTTCTAAGGTCGTTACACAATGGGCTGCACTAATGGGCCTCGTACACATCAAGTGGGTTGTATCAAATGGGCAGCACTAATGGGCCTCGACCCATGAGCCCTGATATATATCATAATGGGGTGCCTACCCTGGATGGCGTGGATAAAAATACATCAAAGTGGGCCTGACAGATGGGCCACAAAATACATCAAAGTAGGCCTTATAACATGGTCATACGAACATCAAATGGGCCACACCAATGGGCCCCATGTATATCAAATGGGCCACACTCAAATATAAGTGGTGATAATGATTTCCACTGCTAAAATTTCCAAGGCCCGCCATAACATTTATTTCCCATCTAATCTAATCATAAGGTCTCAAGATTTCAAAGATAGCCGCTCAATCCTTACCGTGCACTATGGTCCATTTGATAAATAAATCTGTATTATTTTCATCCTAAACTTTAAAATCATTTTCCAAAAATGGTTGGACGGTTGGATGAAACACATGCATCGTGGTCGGTCCCATAGGGATGGAAGGCATAGATAAGTCACATATTCCATGATGGAGGTCCACAATTGTGGACACAACACATACATAAATGGGTCTTAAGTAAGACCCACCAAAATGTTTATTTTCCACCCATCCTAGGGTCCAACATACTGTCCTTCCAAACTGGGGCCAACATGATGTTTATTTTCCATCCAAACTGGTCTGGTGATAGGGTCACATGGGCTTAGGGCCCGCTATAATATTTATTTGCATCCAACCTGGGCCACTGTAATATTTATTTGCATCCAACCTGTTGATAAGGTCATATAGACCTGGGGCCCACTACAATATTTACTTATTTATTATTTATTTATTATTATTATTTTTTAACCTGTTGATAAGGTCACACGACACTGGGACCCACTACAACATTTACTTGCATCCAATCTGTCGATAAAGTCACATGGGCCAGGGGCCCAGTGCAATGTTTACTTGTCATACAACCTGTTTATAAGGTCACGTGGGCCAGGGTCCACCGTGATATTTATTTTCCACCCAACTTGATGATTGGGTCACATGGACAGGGAGCCCACTGTAGTGTGGTTCACAAATCCAGTCCACCCATTATGTGTGTCCCACCTGGCTGAGGGTCCAGACCAAGTTCCAACCTAATCCAAATTTCAAGTAAGCCCCACCAAGTGATTATATATGTTTTGGCATGTCTTCACATGATTTTAAATGATATGGCCCACCTCAATGCAGTATACAGATGATTTTTGGGGTGGCCTCCTGGTTCGAGGGGACCCATCAAATGCATGGAGTGGATTTTCAAAACGCATCACAAAGGGGCCCACAGCTGGACCCGTGAGGCCCAGCCTGCTGGCCGTCCGCCAGCCACAGGCAGCGTCTGCTGCGTTCTGACAGCAGCAGCGCTGCTGCTGCATGTGGAGTTTTTTTTTTTTTTAAATGGTTTTTCTACGGTTTTTAGTAGGTGGGGCCCACCTAAGATAAATCCGATCCAGCCATTGAATTCCATAGCTCGAGACAGACTCATCGAGTCCAATATGCAGCGTGTTGTGGCGGATAAAAGCATCAAGGCAAGTTTTAACGGTTAACCCCACTATTCCCTATGGTATGGCCCGCTCGATTATCGGATTGACTCCATTTTCTGGCTCAACGCCTAAAATAAGCTGGGGAGTGGGGTTGACGGTGTGGATTAGACCGATACATCAAGGTGGGGCCTACATAGGCAACCTTTCCCAAAAGCCTTAAAATCTTTTTTTTGTTGCTGTGTGAAGAACGTCCAGCATCCCTAGATGACGCTGGACGGACAAAGTGAATATTAAAATTCTTTAGGTGGGTCCCACGTGGACATGGCCCACCTGACAGGATCAACTTGATATTTGTGGTTTCCCATCACCCACAAGATAGGCCCCACATAGCTTGGACGGCCATGGGGTCCATTTGATGGATAAATAGACATCACATCTTATTGAGTGGGCCACAAAATAAAGGAAGAAGAGAGAGAGAGAGAGAGAGAGAGAGAGGGAGAGAGAAGGAGAATCACCCACCTTACTCTTCTTCTTCCCATATACTCTAATGCCTCTAGGAAGCTCTATCAATGGTGAAGATGACGATCTAGAAGTTGGATTGGTGGGGATATAAGGTGGGAGATGGTTGGACGTCCATGGTTTTTGCCAAGGAGAATGAGGAAGAAAGAGTGAGGGAGAGAGATAGGAGAGAGAGAGGTGAAGGTTTCTAAGCAATTAATGATTTTGACTTTTGGGGAAAAGGGGAAGGGGTGGTTGCTTGTAAGGGGTTATGGCTAGGGTAGGGTAGGGTGATGTCACCCCTAGGGTGACATCATAGTAATTATTTTTTTCCTAGGGAAATACAACAATAAGGGTAGGTGGGTCCCACGATCAAGTGATCAATGACCTAGATAATGCATGGACCGGATCTCATAATTTGAGTGTGGCATTGACGCACAAGACGCGTCGTCGGAACCATGACGACGGCGCGGTCGCAATGACATAGGTCTCGTTTTGAGTCGTCTCAGGTTTACAGGATGTGACTCAAGAGCGTGCGCCAATGCTATCTACCCGTCGCGGGTCGTCGGAATTCGACTAGGAGGACCGCGGAAGTTTATGGAATGATACGGGCTAGGATACGGGTCTTACACAAGAGGTTGCCCATAATGATTTATACAAACCAATGTCTCGAAGTTATAATTTCAAGTGAAATGATGTTACATGTAACCAAAGAAAAATATAACAAATCTGGAACTGTAAAGCCATGTACAACTCTTGACAATACAATCATGCATCTTCAACAGTGGTACTCTGTTCCTCATCAGTCTGAACCTGAAACTCAATTAAGCCACCTGTGCTACCTATACGGTTATATATTTGATAGATGAGTGGCCAACTCAATGTGAATTCCCCTCAAGATTACACACTGGCGCATTAGGTAAGCATAGTTATACAACACATAACAAAATAATACATGATGCAGTTTTATTATATGCATGGATGCGTGAATGCAATCATCGCCCCGAGGATGCTCATCCGTGCGGACATTGGGCTCGTCACCCATGTAATCATCAACCTGGGAATGCTCATCTAGTCAGACTTGGGCTCATCACCTGAAAATAGGCTAATAGTCGGTGGTCTGGGAGCTAGCAAAATGATACCCCGATAAGCCTAGGGCATGTGCTACAACATCCAGAATTAGCCACCTGTCATCGCCAATATGCTATGAATGCATGATTAGCCAACCCATTATTAATCTAGTTAGAATCAGCCAATTTAAATAAGCTCAAGGTCGCTATGGAGGCTCGTCACTAGTGTAGGCCGACAGCTCAGGCATAGTGTCCTATCCACCATCCTTGGCCCATGAGGCTACCACCTTAGGATGTTTAATGAAAACTCGTCGACTAGTGGCCAATCATATTCTAGTATATGGGGCTTACCATTGCATGGTTATACAAAATAACACATCGAACCCATCTAGGGTAAATACCAAAATAAAACTACGTAGGGCGAATGTCAAAACTAAGCCACATAAGGCAATTATTAAAACTATGCGATAAAAGACCATCCTTAAAAACCGTTTAAACCCATCAACCCATGGATGGTAGGCCCACATCAATATCCAGTTTAAACAATCATTTAACCACTAGATCAAAGACCCATTATAACCACTATCAGTCAAGTTACACATCAAGTTTGGGTGTACATTTATAAGTGGGGGTTTTCCCACTGACGTACCAGTTTAACTCCCATAAGCAATCCATAAATAATCCACAAGCATGAAATAAATATGCAGGATAGTTATTAAGCATGTAATATAGAAATTTAATTCCAATCATTAACACATGTGATTCAAAAGATGGAGATATCAATTATCAATCGAAATTAAAGTAGAAACTATCACTTAAGCTAATGGGAAAATGGAAAGCTCAAGGGGAAGAAATCATCACCTTATACTTTATATTGCTATCTGACGTTGCTAGGAAGCGTGTGCACCCTCAGAGTTGAGTCTTACCAAGTGTGAAGTTGTACATGAGATCAATGTTCTACCAAGTGTCTATGGTCAAGATTTATACAACCTAGGGTTTGGATTACTTTTTAGGGTTTTAGTATAAAATTAGGACTTCATCCTAGAGTTTAGTTATAAGCTTTAGATTCTAGGATTTGAATCCTAGATTAGTATTTCTATTATTATTATTATTATTATTGTACGATGGATCAAATAATATTCATAGTAGGAGTACTAATCCATTAGTAATGATGGCTCTTAAGTTCTTGTTTAAATATACCGACATTATCTAATATTCCTATAATGACTAAAAATCTCCTAAATAATGTAAGTAATAATGATAGGATTTTTAGTAATGATAATAATAAGGGCTTACAGTAATAATTATGTTAACAAATATTATACTAATTTTATAAGGAAAACGATAAATATTTTCTAATGCTAGTAGTCACAACTATCGATAACAAGTCTAGTCATGATAATAGATACTATGATCTACCATGAATTATGAAATTCTACACTTGGGCCAAACCTAACACACTATCTATGCTTATGGTATTAACCTAAAGTTTAGATTACTTAGGTTTAGGATAGATTTTAGGTTTTGAGTGTTAATTGGAGTGTAATTGCAACCATTATCATTAACCATATAATTAAGGTTAGATATACGACATTAGTGATCGTTGCGGTGAAGTAGTATGATCTACTATCAATGATTGTACCTAAGGATGATAAGTAAATTACTAATGTTTAATAATGGTATTTTTATTTGTAATAACTACTATTGCTTGGATAATCTACTAACGGTTAATCATGTTCGATAATCACAAGTATTGTCATAATACTAACAATAACAATAACTCAAAACAATCTATTTTAGAGGAGAAGAGTTGACTCACCTTGTTGACTCAGTTTAAGCCGAGTCGACTCGGCCCAACACAACCACTCTTCTCCCTTTTCTTCTTTCCTTTTCTTTTCTTCAATGCAAATAACTGGAAATGACCAGCAAGGAGCTGGATTGGACCAGGCCTTATGATGCAGCCAAGTCGAGCCCAGTCGATTCGGCAGTGAGTGCCACGAAGAGGACAACGTTCCTCTCCTTCTTCTTCTTCTCTTTCTTCTACTCTACACTTTCTTTTTCTTTTCTTCTCTATTTCCCAAAAAGAAAAGAAAAACCCAGCCATTATACTGGCTTGAACCGGGTGAGTTGCGTCAGCGAGTCCCAACCCGGCTGCGACCCATCTCTCTATCTCTTCTCTTTTCTCCCTTCCTCTCTTCCCTACTCTCTATTTCTTTCCTTCCATTTCTTTCTCATTCTCTCTCTGTCTGCTAGAAACATCCAGCAATGGGTGTTGAGTTTGGCCTGACTCAGCCCAACTCGGCTCGGTTGAGATGCTGCAGTACATGGCAGACTCTCTCATTTCTTCTCCTCTGTTCTCTTCTTTCCTTCCCTGTTCTTCTTCTATTCTTAGCTCAATAGGGATTTGCTGAACCCACCTTGACCTACCTCGGACTCAGCGGTCGAGTCCAGTCAGTTGCGCAGCAGATCGGGTCAAGATGGTGCGGTGCAACAGCCGCACCTCTCCACCCTGTTTTCCCTCCTTCATTCTCTCCTACTTTTTCTCCCTCATTCCTTTCTTTTCTCTTCCTTTCTTTCTAGTTAGAAATGTCCCATAGAGGGACGCCAATCTGGCCAGACTCGACTCGATTTGAGTTGTCGGGTGCGGTGGATCGGCGAGGAAGAAGACGATGCCATTAATTGCATCCTTACCATCACCACATGTCCCTTCGATCTATTTCCTTCAGACAGTCCGTAAGGACCCCAGAAAGCTTGTAAACAAGCCTTATTGGAGTTTGGAGATGGTTTTGTTGATGGGTTTGGAGATGGAAGGCTGCGGCTAATTTCCTTTCCCTCTCTCATTGTCTCCCCTATTTCTTAAAAGAAAAACTAGCTTGGATGGTCCAGATCACTCTATTGTGCGCACGTGAATGCGATCCAATGGATGAGATTAATAGGATTTAGTAGGACCCATACCCTGGAGATTATGAACGATTTGGATCCTTGAAATGTGACTTGATCTGTGGGTTCTGATCGGAACTACGGACCTCCGTCCGTTCGCTGGTGAAGAAGAACGCAAGAAAGGAGGGAGAATTCTCTTCTCTTTTGGGATTCATTGGGTCAAACTCGATTTGACTGACAGTACAATATGGTGCACTGGGGATGTTTTTGCCATTGAGTGCACATGCAGCTCAAGGTGGGGTTCACATCAATAAGATGTGAAATCTGTTCCATCCATTCCCTTTGTAAGGCCCCATTACAACCCCAAATCATAGACGAGGCCACTCCGTGACTCAGGTGGGCCATATCGGGGGAGTTTTAGTATTTAAGTGTTGGTTCACTTTAATCTGACGATCAAAATCTTTTAATAGGTGGTCAGTTGGCGTGATATCATCTAATGATATGTTATGGATAGATAGATTTCTTTGTTTTATGAATGAGGATGGTTCCTACTGTTCGTATTGGCATGGGATTGAATCCATACGTTGATCCAACAAGCGGATGGATGTTTTGGATTCATTATGAACCAATGTCGGCGTGTTCAATTTTTATCCACCAATCAAGGACAATGGGAAAGCCTAATCCCATTTCCTCGTTTATTATTTGTAATGGGTTCAATTAAGCAGTCAAACTGCCATATACAACTTGAGTCTTCTTGGACCCTTTGGTTGCCATGTGCTAGATGATTAGTTTATTTTTCATATTAACGATTGATTCTATAGAAAGTACTCTACTCATGTCCATCTACCGTTACTTCATTTAAATTTGTCTTGGTTTAAAGGTAGTGGCTCGGTGTCACTAAAATTTCAATTTAAATGGAGCATAGGTTCTCATAATCTTCTTGGTTGGAGATCAACGGTGATTCTCTCCATTCCACAATTAGACGTCTTGATTTATGGATGAAGGTTATTCAAAATGGTTAGATTTAAGCTAGAAAACATTCGAATGTTAGCTTAAGCTAGTTCGTATTTATGCTAAGTTAGCGTACATGGTAACACTTGAGTACTGGAAAGTACGGGGTGTTACAAGTAGAGAAAGACGGAATAGCTCAATTGTTGTCTGCATTTCTCTTCCAAATCCCTTCTTCCATGGATTCCTTCCCCTTTTGGCAACATTAAGAGGATCAGATGTCTCTCCTTATTGTTTTGGATGCACTGATTAAACTCAGGTGGCCTTCTTTGAATCTCTTACGCAACAAAGTTTGAACCCGTTTTGTTACTTGGCACGGTTCACAAAAGGATTTTTGGACGGAACCTGTGTTATTATTCTAGTTGGTTTAACGTGAAAGGCTTGCGGTTTCGGTTGGATTCGTCCTAGCTTCAAGATGGACGGCTCTGATTTTCCCACTAGCCGATCATGATGGGCCACAAGCTCCGTAATTGGATGTTGTCCGTTCGAATGGTGTGGCGCCTAGGCTTCTTGCAAACGTTGTTGTCGGCACATGTGCGTAGATGGGTGCACGGGGCCAACAAGGTTTTGATCAGGCCAAGCTCCTTTATAGGATGGATGGTTCTAATCTTTCATGCGGGCAACGATGGTGGCCACCATTATCATAGCGGACGGACGTCCGCTGTTTAAGGAAATTAGTTTCCTTTCATGAATTTCTGAAAAAGTCGAGCTAAGAGTCCTAGAGGGGAGGGGGCGGTGTGAATAGGACAATGCCAAATTAAAAAACTAAATGCGGAATTATACAGATATAAATAAAGATAACACTTAACAATCCCACAAAGTAGAAATGAATAGCAACCTCAAATGTACAAGTATTGAGAGGTTGATACAGATGTTGTTCTAAGGACAACCTTACACCAAAAACCAATGGCTTATGGTAGGACAACCTGATTTCTAGAACGGACTATGTATTAAAAGCCCAAACCAATACAGAGGAGAATAAAAATAGCAAAGAAAATAAAGTAAGCTATTACAGCATTCCCACACTTGCATAAAAGAGATTACAACATTCTCCACAAAGGCTTAAAAAGAAATTACAACATTCACACAAAGCCACAATCAACCATCCACCACAACACCATAAATTATAGTGGTTCGCTTGTGTGTACACCAATTGTTTAGAAAAATAGTCACACAACTACTCCACTCCCAATATCCTCTCCCTCGGGATATTGACGTTCACTATGAAGTAGGTTTTTTAAGGTTCACCTAAAACCTTCACAATTATGTCTTTCAGGTGGGCTTACACAATTAAAAAACCCCACACTCTGAGATTTTCTGGATCACCTCAGACAAACCAAAAAGAGATTTTTCCTGGCACAACCTCAAAAACCAAAAAGAGATTTATAACAATTGTAAATATACATATCTGGATATTCTCCTTTGATGAAGCCTAGTAGAACCAATTCAAATTAGATGTTTAATGTCCACACTCACTTATGAAAGGGTTCTAAATAATTTTTAGATTAAATCACTTTGGGCTAGCTTGATTTGATTTTGATTCCAAGAAAGGGGAAAACCTAAATCCCTTCTTCAAATAAGACCGGAATATAGAACTCAAAATCAAATGCAAAAAACTAAATTAAAGAGAATATTAAATGAGCACTAAATAACTTAAGAATATCACAAACTTATCTCTTAAAGTGGTGTCTTGATTTTGCTTGAATGACTTATCAAACTCAAAAAATTGTGCTCTATTTATAAGTGAAAAAACTATTCACTCGACTGGCCCAGAGGTCAGCTCGACTGGTGGAAGGACCAACAAACTTTTAAAATTTGAGGTGCGATAAGATAAGATAGGTCCACGACTAGTCGAGTGTCTGGTATGACTGGTTGAGTGGCCTACACGACCGGTCGAGCTATGCACTCGACTGGTCGAGTGGAAACAAAAATGGTTGCTAGACTTTGAGTCGAGCCTGCTCGACTGGTCGAGCACTGTTCACTCGACTAGTCGAGCAGTCTCCAAGACTGGTCGAGGATTCAACAAAAAATCTAAAAAATTCATAACAAACCTTGGACTGGTTAAGAAAATTCTTAGACTGGTCAAGCTAGTACTTAGACTAGTCAAACATAAGCTAGGACTAGTTGAGAAAAATTCTATAAAATTATATAGTGACCTAATTTAAATATGCAATCAATATGATCTAACCTATGGTCAATCTAAGGTCATTCATACCTTATCGATGAAGATTGAACATTGAAACATCATTCACTTCGGTTGATCACTTATCTTGAAGTACTTGAAGCTTGTCATTGTATTTTTAAAGATGTGCTTGAAGTAGTGACTTTGTAACTTTTTGTTCCAACTTAAGAAGATTACTTGAGCTTTGAGTTCCAAAGTAAAGCACATTGTCTTGACATGGTTGAAGCTTGAAAGCTTGATCTATCACTTGATGTTGTACTTGAACTTGTATAAGAATATCTTGTTCATACACTTGTGCTACTTGAATCTTGAATTGGAACATCTTGAACTTGTACTTGAATTGCTTGATCTTGAATATGAAGATGAGTTATACAAGCTACAAATTACAAGAAGTTTTGGCACTAAAAAATTTGACAGTCATAGGAGCTAGATAGAATAGGATTTATAATCTCCCCCTTTGTCAAATTCATGACAAAAAAAAATAAATAAAAATATCATACATGCACAATAAAGAATCATGCACCAGTTAGATCAATAAAGAATCATGCACCAGTTACACCTGGTCAAATCAGTACTCATCAATACTCCCCCTTAATACATTACTGCATGAAATCCAAGAGGAAACAAAATTACTACCTTTCTATCACCTAACCACATTCTTCACAATTCCACATGCATTCTCTACATTTATCATAATGAAATAGGCATGTTAGAATAAATTCTCTCCCTTTTTGTCACAATATGACAAAGGAAAGAAACTATAAATGAAGATGGAAACACAAGAGTAATGAGAGAGGTAAGGTTAAGATAATATAGAGACAAGATAACCATTAAAAACATGTCCAATCACAAGAAAAAATTCAAGTATTAAAAGTTATTATATATCAGATACTCAAAACTAATCCGAACCAAAAGAAGGAGCAAGTGTGGAAGGATCAATTTGATGAAGTCCCTTGTTAATGCGTCTAAGATATTTGCGCATATATTTAAATTGCATTTCTTGGGACACATGCATACCTTCAACCTTCTCCTCAAGAGAACGCAAACGCGCATCAAAATCAGATGGCTGATAATTAGGATCTATAGCAGAATTGAATTCAATCTCATCAAAAATGTCATCCATATTGATATCATTTGGAGGCAAAGCATCCTCTTCTTTAGTTGCTTCTGCTGCTCCACCAGCACCTACATCAACTTGGCCTAGAGCCAATCTCAAATTCATATTGTTTATGTTTGAGTTGTTAAATGGCAGATGGTTAATGGGAGCCTCTCCAACTGGCATAGCAACTAGACTATAGGTGACTAAAACAGTCATAAGATAAGAAAAAAGTATGTCACTGTATGTAAGGCCCATATCCTAGTCCGTACCGTTCCATAGACTCCCGCGATCCTTCCCGTCAAATTTTGGCAATCCGCGACCTATAATCAATATTTGTGCGTGACCCTAAGTCATATCCTGTAGATTTGAGTCGGCTTAATCCGAGACTTGTACCATTGCAACCGTACCATTGCGACTGCACCATCGCCGTAGTTCCAACACCGCATCTTGCATACCGATCCGATACCCTGGCAGGGAGATGTGGGCAGGCGTTTATTTCGAAGAAAACGCCGCGCATTGTAAATTCCAAGAGAATCTCTACGACATGTCAAATCAATCCAATCAATCACCTCACATGTTAAGTACATGTCCCATCCCCAAAAGCAACCCCAAAGTCAACTCTCTCTCACCCTCTCTCTTACACACCCATACATGTCAAGTACACCATCAGCTCACCCATCACTCACATCCATCATACATCTCTCATCTTTCTCATCTCTCTCACATTTCTCATCTCTCTCATTCTCAAGCAACAAGCATCACACGTCCAAGCTCTTCCATGAGAGAAAAAGTGTGAATCGTGTAGCCCACTTCCCATCCCAAAAATCCTTCATCTGAGTCGTTCATCACATCACTCATCACCCTCCATCAAAGTGAAGCACAAGGAGATCGGCGTTCCATCGAATGAAGAAGATCGAATGGTGGGTGATTATTAGGCCTAGATTTATTGCTTTAATGATGGGCCAAATGAAGCCTACCGATTGATGGTATGGATCTCACTTTGGACCCTAGGTGTGGCCGATGGCCCACCTTGATCCTCATGATCATTCCATGATTGGACCATTCTCCATGGACCCCATCATGATGTTATTTTCCTTGCATAAGAAAGGTCATCTAGACCCATCATTTTGGTGGAGAAAGGATCTCCACCGTCGATTTTGATCGGTGGGCCGTATGTAATGGGACCCACTTGATATGTGTTGTAAATCGTGGTAGGGATGGCCTATAGTGCCGGGGTCCCTCCATCATCACGTGTCTCTCTCTCTCTTTTTCCTTTATTTTGTGGGCCACATGATGAGTATATGTGATATCTAGACCATCCATCAAATGGACCCCATGGCCGTCCAAATCATGTGGGCCCTACTTTATGGTGATGCGAAACCACAAGTATCATATTGATTCACATCAGGTGGGCCACGTCCATGTGGGGACTACCTTGATTTTATATTCAAGCCGTCCATCCAGCGTCCCTGGACGCTGGACGTGGACTAAATGAAGTGTGAACAGACAGTGGGTTTTTAGGCCTTTTGATGGACCGCTCATGCAAGCCCCACCTTGATGTATGGGTCCAATCCATGCCGTCCATTCTATTCCCCATTTGATTTCAGGCGTTGAGCTGAAAAATGTAGTTAATGCGCTCATCGGGTGGGCCATACCTTTCAAAACAGTGATTCTCACCGTTTAAATTCACTTTAACTTTGATACACGTCGAGATATATTCAATATTGGACTTGTTTGGCTTGTCTTGAGCCATGAAATGCAATGGTTGTAGTAGATTCACCTGATGCGGGCCCCATGTGTGAAAATCCCTAAAATTTTAGTTTTTTTCAAAAAAAATCATATAACAGCAGCAGTATCTGCTACTGCTGCTGACAGAGGCAGCGTCCTGCTATCATGGACGCTAGAGGCAGGGACCATGGGTCCCAGCCGTGGCCCCACCATGATGTGTGTTGCTCATCAACACCATGCATTTGCTGGGTCCCCTTTAGGATAGTGGCCCCCCTAAGAAATCAGCCGTATACAGCTCAGGTGACCCACACGGTAGGGAACAGTGTTGATTAAACGTCCACCGTTAGAACCCTTTTGGGTGTCACAGAAGCTTTGGATCAATTTGAAATTTATTTTTCCTCTGCAGTCTGGTCCGTATGACCTTATTAGATGGCAGATAAACGTTATAGTGGGTCCTATGTGGGACCCACCAATGATGTATGTGTTTTATTCACACCGTCCACGGCAGTGGACAGTGGAACCCACCTGGGTGTATGTGTTCTGTCCGCACCATCACAGCATTGGAAGGTGGGACCCACCCCACGTGTGAGGCTGTACCTGATATGTGTGTGTATCTGTATTATATATTATATTTTATACATTATATATATATTATATATATTACATAATATATACATGATGGTGGGCCTTCATGGGACCCACTGTAAGGCCCATATCCTAGCCCATACTGTTCCGTTGGCTTTCGCGGTCCTCCCCATCGAATTTCAGTGACTCGTGATCTGTAATCGGCAGTTGCGCATGACCCTGAGTTGTATCCCATTTTTCAGAGTCGGCTTGACCCGAGACCTATACCCTTGCTACCCCGCCGTCGCCGCGGTTCCGACACCACGTCTCGCTCGTTGAGGTGATACCCGTGCCAGGATATGTGGGCCCACGTTCAATTCGAGGAGAACGCCGCGCATTGCAATCTCGAGAATCCATCACATCAATCCCATCAATCAAAGTACACATCACACTCCATCACTCACCCATCCCCAAGTACAACCACCCCTCCCCTAAAGTCAACTCTCTCTTACACAAGTACACATCACACCCATCACACCCATCTTTCTCTCTCTTACACCTCTCTCTCTCATCTCTCTCATTCTTCAAGCAAGCATCCCACGTCTAAGCAAGCTTCCATGGGAGAGCTTGTGTGGCCCACCTTCCTACCCCCCAATCCAACCCTTAGATCATCATCTCAACCGTCGAAATTGTCCCCTTGGAGCTCTAGATTGCATAGGCGGAAGAAGGAGTTGATCTAGAGGTGGGTGTTTTTTTTATCATTTGATTTTTTTGTGCTTTGAGGGCCCATATGTGGTGGGACCCATCTTGATCTATGCATTGTATCATGGAGGAGCTCATAGTGGCGGAGCGCCTCCTATCTCATCCGATCTCTCTCTTTTTCTCTATCTCTCTCTCTTGTGATGCATGTGGCCCACTTGATCCATGTCATGCCGCCACATGGGACCCAACAGAATTTTCAAACCATCCATAGCATGTGGGGCCTATTGTGAAGAATACATGGCCCACCGTCCAGGCCACGGACGGTGGCACCCTACGACAATGTGTGTTTCACCATGCCGCCCACCAGATCTATGTATTGTATACCCACGCTGTCCACCCATGGACAGTGGATTCTAACAGCATGTGGCTGCTGGATAGTTGCCAGCAAGTTCAATGGGCCTCCATCATGAGTTATGTATCATATCTACACCATCCACCTTATGGACCCACCCCATGCTGGCGATTCATCTGGGCTGTCCATCTGATGGACGGCCAATAACTGAATGCTGAGGAGCTGACGTCGCAAGTTCTGAGGGCCCCACAGCTGGACGTTGCTTTGATAGTGTCAGCTAGCTCTGTGGCCCTAAACATGAGGTACATGTTATATTCTTACCGTCCACCCATTGGACGTGGACCCCACCATGGCAGCGTGTGGGGCCCACCTTGATTTCATGTGTCATGATCCACACCGTCCAGGGTCTGGACGTGGGACCCACATGATGCATGTGTTGTATACACACTGACTATACTATATGTGGGCCCACCTTACATGTGTTACACGTGCAGGTGGTGGGATCCACCGAGGTATGGACTTAAATCCACACAGTTCGTCCAGACGCTGGACTGTTTTAAGCATTAAATGTAATAATATAATATAATATTATATATATAATATATACTGTATATTACATGGTGATGGCCCTACGTGGGACCCATCTCTCTCTCTCTATGCGCTATCTTTCATGGATTTCATCCACATGGCACCACTGAGGAATGGGTTTTATTCAAACCGTCCATCTATGTCGAGTGCACTATGTTGTATTTGCCATCCACACCATCTACCAGGCCCACCCTGATGGATTTGTTTCATCCGCACGGTCCACAGGACGTGCGGCGTCCTTGCTGTGGCCTCTGCACCGACCAGCAATGCAGCACATGTGGCCTTTGCATGTGTTCATTTACACTGCCCAACACCACAATGATGCATATACCTTGTATAAGGCCGTCCATCTGCTGGATGGCTAGCAGCTTCAACTGCTGCAGATGATGCCAGCAAGCTCTGTTGGGTTGATCAGGAGGCATGTATTAATCTCCACCGTCCATCCATCTTGCTGTCCACCAGAACCCACTAGTATATATGTGTCTTATGCATGCCAATCGTCCATCTCTGGATGTGGCCCACCATGATATATGTGTGACACCTACACCGTCCATACCTCCGGATGGTGGGGCCAGTTTTGATGTACGCGATGTACATCTACAGCATCCGTCCATGGGACATGAATCCCACCTGACACGTGTGGCCCGCATACTCATGGGACCACCGTGATGGATGTGATTTATCCTCACTGTCCACTGTTTGGGATGGTGGGAACCCACTTGATATATGTTTTTCATCCTGCCCGTCCATCCTTGGACCTGGCCCACATTGATGCACGTGTTCTTCATCAGCATCGTTCATCTACACAGACTACGCGAGGCGTACCATGATGTATATGTAATCTACGCCATCTATCTATCAAGTGGACCACACTGCAAAATCAGTGAAAGGTCGAACGTCCACCATTGAAACTATTTTGGGGGCCACATAAGATTTGGATCGATATGAAATTTGTTCCTTCTCTTATTTCAGGTCCATGTGACCTTATGAACAAATTGGGTGGAAAATAACGTTATGGTGAGCCCTACTTTGATGATGTGTTGTATTCATGTTGTCTGTTGATTTTCATAGACATGTGGTCTGCCTTGATGTATGATTTCTTTCACACCGCCGAGACGTGTGACTCACCTGGTATATGTATTCTATACCCACGTTGTCCATTGCGTGTGAGACCCACCCGCTGTACATGTAGGCCCACCTTGTGATGCAATGGGCCCTCTTACTGTGTACGAGGCCCATTAGTGCGGCCCATCGATGTAGCCCGCTTTATGTGTATGAAGCCCATGTGCAAGGCCCACTTGCGATGTATATTAGGCCCATGTGTAGGGCCCGCCCATTGTGATATATTAGGGCCCATGGGTTGAGGCCCATTAGGATGTATTTGTGGCCCATTTGGCGAGGCCCACATTGATGTATATATGGTCCAAGAGAGAAGGCCCACTGTGATGTGTTCATGACCTTTGGCGAGGCCCGACATGATGTATATGAGATACCCATGTGATGTATTTGAGGCCCAGGTGCAGGGCCCACCTGTTGTGTAATCAAGGCCCGAAGTGATGTGTGATTTTGCCGTGATGTATGTAATGATGTTTGTGTGGGCCACCCCTTGAGAGCAATGTTGGTTGCATGTCCACATTGATGGGCAATGGTGGTTGAATGTCCACATTGTGACCTCCCCTTAGGCCTTGCTCGACCGAGTATCGAGGTTGATTCTAATTTGTCGAGGCCGATTGTTCAGCCGATTCCGATTATCATGACCAATTTTTTGATTCTGATTATCGATCGATTCCGATTATCATGACCGATTGCCGATTCTGATTGACATGACTGATTTGTCGATTCTGATTATTGATCGATCCGATTGTCGTGACCGATTTACCGATTCTGATTATCGACCGATCCTGATTGTCGTGACCGATTTGTCGATTCTGATTATCGATCGATCCGATTGACGTGACCGATTTGTCGATTCTTATTATCGATCGATCTGATTGTCGTGACCAATTTATCGACCGATCCTGATTATCGTGACCAATTTGCTGATTCTGATTATCGATCGATCCGATTGACGTGACCGATTTGTCGATTTTGATTATCGATCGATCTGATTGTCGTGACCGATTTATCGATTCTGATTATCGACCGATCCAAAATGTTGTGACCGATTTGCCGATTCTGATTATCAATCGATCCGATTGACATGACCGATTTATTGATTCTGATTATCGATCGATTTCGATTGACGTGACCGATTTGTCGATTCTGATTATCGATCGATCCGATTGTCGTGACCGATTTGCCGATTCTGATTATCGACCGATCCCGATTGTCGTGACCGATTTACCGATTCTGATTATCGATTGATCCGATTGACCTGACCGATTTGTCGATTCTGATTATCAATCGATCTGATTGTCGTGACCGATTTATCGATTCTGATTATCGACCGATCTCGATTGTCGTGACAGATTTTTCGATTCTAATTATCGATTGATCCGATTGGCGTGACTGATTTGTCGATTCTGATTATCGATTGATCCGATTGTCGTGACTGATTTGCCGATTCTGATTATCGACCGATCCCGATTGTCGTGACCGATTTGCTGATTCTGATTATCGATCGATCCGATTATCATGACTTGCCGACTCTGATTGTCGATCGATTCGATTGTCGTGACCGATTTGCTAATTCTGATTATTGATCGATCTGTTGTCGTGACCAATTTGCCGACTCTGATTATCGATAGATCCGGTTATCGTAATCGATTTGCCGATTCTGATTATCGATCGATCCGATTATCGTGACCGATTTGCCGATTCTAATTAGCGATCGAGACTGATTATTGTGACCGATTTACCGATTCTGATTATCGATCGATCCCGATTGTCGAGGCCGAGTATCGAAGCCGATTTCGATTGTCGAGGTTGATTATATAGGCCGACTCCGATTGTCGAGGCCGATTCCGAGTGTTGATTCTGATTGTCGAGACCTATATGATGTATATACGAGCCGTAGTTGAGGCCTACTGTGATGTATTCATGGCCCATGGGCAAGGCACATTGTGATGTATTCGTGGCCTATGGGTAAGGCCATTGTGATATGTATTAGGCCCATGATGCATGACGCATTTGATGTATTTATGACCCATGTGTAGGGCCACATGTCATGTATTTGAAGCCCATGAGCAGGGCCCACCTATGTGTATTTGTGGCCTTTGAGTAAGGCCCATGGTGTTATATATTAGGTCCTTGTGTGAGGGCATGAGTCTATTATATGTTAGATTTTATGGGGGTCATTCCTTGAGGGCAATGCTTGTTAAATATCGACATTGTCGAGATCGATTGGCGATGCTGGTTATTGATACTGATTATGAGTATGTGACAGCATAGCATCATGATACATGCCCATACGCATCATCTGTATGTTTGTTATAAGATGTGGTCGATCATTGCATATGTCATTAAGCATGTTATTATGAGACTCCCTGATAGGCGGAGGTTATCTCACATGAGCGCACGGTATGTGCAAGATCGATGCATGACTAGATTGTATGACTCATGCATCGTGCATTATGATTACTGTACGCCCTAGCGACATAAGGGCCGTAGCCTCCACAGGCATATCGTAGATGATCAGATGGGACACCGAAAATATATTCTACATGGGGTGCTATAAATATCCTTGGTGAAAGTCCCAGAACCCTCTTGGTTCCAGAGGTTGCTCCAATGTCTAGACCGAGTGGATGCGTGAGCGCATGAGGGCCATATACCGTTAGGCCGCGTCTCCCACTATGTCGTGGTTGGTTGGAAGGGGGTATAGCCTTACCTGCCCGAGAGGAGGGGGCAATACTAGGCTGAGTTTGACCAGCTCGAAAAATGGGTCCGCTATCGACGAGTCGGACCCGATATTGGCAGGCAGATAGTGAGGTCTCTTCCACTCACCTTGTTGCGCGCGATGGGGTGGCAATCTGGTTTGGAGTGTAATAGACCCCTGTGATTCCTCAAAGAGTAACTGTACTGATATGTGGACTTATTGAGCAGGAATTGCATATTCATTCATTCACTATCCACTCGGGCTAGTGGTGCGTAACTATTTGTTACGTGTACCTTCGCATGACCAGGATTTCGGTTGGACGCACGACTAACCTGAGATCAGGAGTTTATCACATTAAGTCTAACTATCCAAATTTAGGTATGGGACTGGTTTGGATAGAAGTCCCTTGTGGTGGACCCCGTAGCCTGCGATACTACGTACTATCATCTCGACTTCACACTCCAGCATGGTCATTTCATTCGCACCGCATATCACATTGCATCCGCAGTACTTAGCATTTTGGGTTATTATGTTTCTGCACTTATATGGACTAGACGGACTTAGCAGGATTTACATATTGCATTGTACTCTCGGCATATGATATTTGGCTCTCTTTGACTCTTCATTTGTATAATTGAACTGTATCGCGTATTCTGATATTGTTTGACTCATGGACTTGTCAGTATTTTCACTTACTCTGATAACATATTATTCATGACCCTGTGCCTATTTCGACATTATGTGATTATGACATTGCATTGAATACTTGACACTTACCTTGTGCACGCACTTACACCACCCTTTAAGCTTTCTATAAGCTTATGCACGATAAATGCGTGCAGGTGATGTTAGGTTGTAGCAGTGTTGAGCTTGGAGCGTGCAGCTGTCTTCTGGAGATTGACTTTCTATTTATGTATTTCCCTTTCAGCATTGTACTCAAATGATTATATTAGTGGATATATAATGATGATGTTGCCTCTGTGAATTGGGTAATCTTGTGGTTATGCTTATTACAAGTTAAATGTATAAAAAAAATCCTCCTTGTAGGATCCCGAGATCGGAATCTAGCGTATGGACGCTAGGAGCTGAGAATGGGGTACTATGGAGGCTGTTGGCACCGGATTCGGAGATCGGGATTCCTATGAATCTGATTTCTGGGTTTGGGGCGTGACACCTACCATGATACATGTGTTGCATCCAAGTCGTCCAACCATTTTAAAAGCTCATTTTTAGGCTTGAGATCAAAATTAAGACAGATCTAAGATTAGGTGGACCACACTATAGGAAACAGTGGGTTTGACCATCCACCATTAAAACCCCTTTCAGGTCACTGTGACCTTATGATCAGATTGGATGGGAAATAAATGTTATCTTGGGCCTTGGAAATTTTAATGGTGGAAATCATTACCACCACTTATGTCATGCCCCGAACTCAAAAACCGGGCTCACAAAATTTTCGATCGCCGAATCCGGCGCCGATAGCCTTTATAGTACCCCATTCTCGGCTCTCGGCACCCATTTACCAGGTTCCGATCCTGGGATGCTACAAGGAGGATTTCTAATATCAATTTAATTCATAATGAGCATAACTATAAGCATAACCCACAAACAATAACCACAAGAACACCATCACAAAATCCACTATGATAAAAAACTTTTAAGTACAATGCGACTGAAAGGAAATACAAGATAATGCAAATAACGGAAGCTCCAAAATATCGACTGCACGCTCCAACTCTGATGAGACTACGGCCGGGTCTTGGCATCACCTGCACGCATCAATCGTGCATAAGCTTATAGAAAGCTTAGAGGGTGGTGTAAGTGTGTGCACAATATAAGCGTGCTCAGAATGTAAGGTCAGAGTAATACAGAATCATGGTGATGAGTACATAAATGCAATCAGCCGTACCAAGGCTATGCGGTGCAAGATATGAATGCTATCGACCATAACGTAGCCATGCGATGCGAGATGCAACTCAAGCATGCCAATCCTCATCATATATTAGTACAGTTCTCATTCTGAAAAATCACTGGGGTTTAGTACACTCCAAATGGCACTGCCGCTCTCCCAGCCGCACAGTCTAAGTGAGCGTAAGAAACCTTACTATCCGCCTGGCCAATGTCTATCAATACCTATCCAGCACGTCGATAGCGGACCCATTCACGAGCTGGTTAAACTCAGCCTAGTATTGCCCCATACCCTCGGGCGAGTAAGGCCACACCCCTTTCCAACCGACCACGACACAGTGGGAGACGCGGCCTCCTGGTATTCGGCCCTCATGCGCTCATACATCCACTCGGTCTTGACGTTGAGTCATCCTCTGGTACCATCGGATTTAGGAATTTTCACCCAGGGACATCTATGATGCCCGTATGCTAGAACTAAACATTTTCGGTATCCAATCCAGCCACCCACGATGTGTCTGTGGAGGCTATGGCCCTGATGTCACTAGGGCATACAATGAGTAGAATCACATGAATGCAAGTGCATGAATCATACCATCAGACATGCAACAATCCTGCGCGTACCGCGCGCTCATGTAGGGCAACTCCGCCTATTAGGGAGTCCATAAACCATCTACCCGAAGGCATGTGCAATGATCAGTCAATCCTCACATCAGGCATACATATGATGCGTATGATCATGAATCATGAATCTATACTAAGCATGTTATGTGGTGATGGGTTCTGATCAAAACGAATATGGGCCTAGACGGCCTACACATTACAGGTATGGGCCTATTAATGGGCCTTAGGGAGAGAGTGACAATGCTGACATTTAACCAACATCATCCTTACAATGTGGACATCAAACCATCATTGCTCCCAAGGTGTAGCCCGCTATAAAATCAACACATATATCATGGTGGAATCATACTACAATGGGCCTTATGTACGTCCTATAGGGCCTTGACCCATGGGCCTCCAGTACATCAAATGGGCCTCATACATGGGTCTTGTATATACATATCAAGGTGGGCCTCAACGACGAGCCACAAGGCATCAAGATGGGCCTCGACAAGGACCACCAATACATCAAGATGGGCCTCAACAATGGGCCTTAAATTATCTCCAAAATGGTTAGACGGTTTGGATAAAACACACGCATCATGGTGGATTCCATAGGGATGGAGAGGATGGTCGGCATAAACGAAGTACATACCTTATGGTAGGGCCCACACTAATGGAAAGTGTGGATTACAATACATGCATTAGTGGGTCCCATGTGGGGCCCACCATAATGTTTATTTTCCATCCAGCCCATTGATAAGATCACTCAGACCTGGGGGCCCATGGTAATGTTTATATGACATCCAAACTGTTCATAAGGCCACTCAGACCTAGGGCCCACTGTACTATTTATATGATATCCAAACTGTTTATAAAGTCACGTGGACTAAGGGGCCCACGATGATGTTCATTTTCCAGCCAACCTGTTGATAGGGTCACATGGACTTGGGGTGGGACTGGGGCCCACCGTAATGTTTATTTTCCACCCAACCCTTTGATAAGGTCACACGTGACCTAGGCCCACCGTGATATTTATCTAACATCCAATCTATTTAAAAAGGTCACGTGGACCTGGGGATAACTGAGCCCATTGGAATGTGGTTCTCAAATCCAGCCCACCCATTATGTGTGTCCCACTTAACTGATGGTTCAGACCAAGTTTCAGCCGCATCGAAATTTCAGGTAGGCCCCACCAAGTGTTTTTATATGATTAGGCATGTCTTCACACGATTTTAAATGGTGTGGCCCACCTGAGTTCCGTATACAGTTGATTTTTGGGGTGGCCTCCTAGTCCGAGGGGACCCATCAAATGCATGGTGTTGATGTTTAAAACACATCACGGTGGGGCCCACAGCTGGACCTGTGAGGCCCAGCCCGCTGACCGTCCCCCAGCTGCAGGCAGCGCTTGCGCGCCTCTGCAGCAGCAGCGACTGCTGCTGCCTCTTTTATTTTTTTTGTAAATCTGTTTTTCCACAGATTTTCTTAGGTGGGGCCCACATCAGGCAGATCCACTCCAGCTATTGGATTCCACTCTTTGGGTATGGCCCATTTGATATGCATGGGGCCCAATTGGTGTGGCCATTTCATATACATATGGTTCATGCGAGGTGGCCCACTTGTCATATTTATGGCCCGTTGGTTGAGGCCCACCTTGATGTGTATGAGGCCGTTGTTGAGGCCCACTTTGATATGAATGTAAGGCCCATGTTATGAGGCCCATTGTGATGTATTCGAGGCTCATGGGTTATGGCCCATTGCAATGTACATAAGGCCCATTGGTGCGACCCACTTGATCAATATGAGGCCCATGTGATGAGGCCCATTTGATGTATCTAAGGCCCATGGGTCGAGGCCCAATGGGATGTCCTTAGGGTCCATTGCAATGTGTGATTCCTCCATGGTTTGTGTAATGATGTTTTATGGCGGCTCATGCCTTGGGAGCAATGTTGGTTTGACATCTACATTGTAAGAATAATGTTGGTTTAATGTCCGCATTATAAATCTTCCTAGGGCCCATTGATAGGCCCATATTTGTTGTGCGTAGACCATCTATTCCCATCTTCGTTATGAGGATAGTTCATCACCTTATAACATGCTTAGTATAGCTCCATGACTCATGCCCATACACATCATATGTATGCTTGATATGAGGAATGTTTGATCATAACATAAGCCAGTTGGGCCGAGACATTTACGGGACTCCTTATGAGATGGAGTGCCCCACATGATCACGCGATACGCGCTGGATTGCTGCTTGATTTGACGGTATGATTCATGCATCTCGCATTTGTGTGACATGATCATTATATGCCCTACCGACATTCGGGTCGTAGCTCCACAGGTACATCGTGGATGGCCGTATTGGATATCGAAAATACTTGGTTCTAGCACTGTGGGCACTTAGGATGTCCTTGGGTGGGAGTCCTAGAACCTTTTTGGTACCAGGAATTGCTCCAACGTCTAGACAGAGTGGATACACGAGTGCCCGAGTGCCGAATACCAGTAGGCCGCGTCTCCTATTGTGTCGTGGTCGGTTAGAAGGGGGTGTGGCCTTATCCGCCCGAGTGAGGGAGCTATAAGCTAGGCTGAGTTTGACTAGCTTGCAAATGAGTCTGCTATTGACGAGCCGGGTAAGTATTGGCAGACTATTGGTCAGGCAGATAGTAAGGTCTATTCCGCTCGCTGGGCTGTGCAGTTAGGGAGGCAGCAGTCAGTGTGGATTGTACTAGACCCCGGTGATATCCAGAGAGGAACTGTACTGATATGTGTACTTGATGAGTACTGGCATGCTTGCTTTGCATCTCGCATATGACATTTGGCTACATAGGCCTCGAATCACATGGCCTCGGTATGGCTGATAGCATTCATGCCTTGCATCACATAACTTTGGTACATCTGATAACATTCATAGACTTACCGCATATTTCCGCATTACTCTGATATTGTACACTTGGCGCTTGCCTTGCGCACACACTTACACCACCCTCTAAGCTTTTATAAACTTATGCATGATAGATGTGTGCAGGTAATGTTAGGATGTAGTCGATCTGTGGCCAGAGCATGCGGTGGAGCTTTTGAAGTTTCCTTTGATATCTTCATATTGTATTTCCCTTTCAGTATTATATTCAAATGATTATATTTGTGGATATGTGATGATGATGTTACCTTTATGATTTGGGTATACTTGTGGTTATGCTTCTTATGAGATAAATGTACGTTGGAAAATCCTCCTTGTAGGATTCCAGGATCGGAACCTGGCGTATGTACGCTGGGGGCCGAGAATAGGGTACTACGGAGGCTATTGGCACCGGGTTCGGCTATCGGGATTTCTGTGAATCTAATTTTCGGGTTTAGGGCATGACAAAAGTTAGTATCAGAGCATAACTTGGGAATACCTAAAGATAACATCACATATCTGCTGATAGCTACCCTTTCACTCTATGATTGTTGAGAACTTAGAATGGTTAAATCCCCGAGTTCGAATAACTTAGAGATTTTCTGATATAGCTCCCTACCGTCAAGATTGTGAGGCTGTATCGTATTTCAGTTTCAAATGGTTTATGATCCAGGATTCGAGGTTCAGTTGGATCATCATAGTGTTGATGAGGCGTTTTGGGAGCAGGGGGCTGAGATTCAGAGGTATTGTCCCCATCTCTAAAGTGTTTGATTATGTTGAGATGTTGTGTTCGGATGGGATTTCTCTCCCTTGGTGTGCTCTGTATTGATCGTGTTCTATTTTAAATTTCAAGGACAAAATTTTTATTAGGTGGGGAGAGCTATAAGGCCCGTATCCTAGTATGTACCGTTCTGTAGACTCCCACGATCCTTCCTGTCGAATTCGGTAATCCACGACTTGTAATCGATGTTTGTGCGTGACCCTAAGTCATATCCTGTAGATTTGAGTCGGCTTAATCCGAGACTTGTACCATTGCGACCGCACCGTCACCGTAGTTCTAATGCCGCGTCTTGTATACCGATCCAATACCTTGGTAGGGAGATGTGGGCGGGCGTTTATTTCGAAGAAAACGCCGCGCGTTGTAAATTCTAAGAGAATCTCTACGACATGTCAAATCAATCCAATCAATCACCTCATGTGTCAAGTACATGTCCCATCCCCAAAAGCAACCCCAAAGTCAACTCTCTCTCACCCTCTCTCTTACACACTCATACATGTCAAGTACACCATTACCTCACCCATCACTCACATCTATCTCACATCTCTCATCTTTCTCATCTCTCTTACATTTCTCATCTCTCTCATTCTCAAGCAACAAGCATCACACGTCCAAGCTCTTCCATGAGAGAAAAAGTGTAAGTTGTGTGGCCCACTTCCCATCCTAAAAATCCTTCATCTTAGCCGTTCATCTCTCATCACCCTCCATCAAAGTGAAGCACAAGGAGATCGGTGTTCCATCAGATCAAAAAGATCAAACAGTGGGTGCTTATTAGGCCTAGATTTATTACTTTGATGATGGGCCAAATGAGGCCTACCGATTGATGGTATGGATCTCACTTTGGACCCTAGGTGTGGCCGATGGCCCACCTTAATCCTCATGATCATTCCATAATAGAGCCATTCTCCATGGACCCCATCATGATGTTATTTTCCATGCATAAATAAGGTCATCTAGACCCTTCATTTTGGTGGAGAAAGGATCTCCACCGTCCATTTTGATCGGTGGGCCCATATGTAATGGGACCCACTTAATGTATGTTGTAAATCGTGGCAGGGAGGGCCCATAGTGTTGGGGTCCCTCCATCATCACGTCTCTCTCTCTCTCTCTCTCTTTCCTTTATTTTGTGGGCCACATGATGAGTGTATGTGATATCTAGACCGTCCATCAAATGGACCTCATGGCCGTCTAAACCATGTGGGCCCTACTTTATGGTGATGGGAAATCACAAGTATCATATTGATTCACATCAGGTGGGCCACGTCCATGTGGGACCCACCTTGATTTTTATATTCAAGTCGTCCGTCCAGCGTCCCTGGACACTGGACGTAGACTAAATGAAGTGTGAACAAACAGTGGGTTTTTAGGCCTTTTGATGGACCGCTCATGCAGGCCCCACCTTGATGTATGGGTCCAATCCACGCCGTCCATTTTATTCCCTATTTGATTTCAGGTGTTGAGCCAAAAAATGTAGCTAATGCGCTCATCGGGCGGGCCATACCTTTCAAAACAGTGATTCCCACCGTTTAAATTCACTTTAACTTTGCTACACGTCGAGATATATTCAGTATTGGACTTGTTTGGCTTGTCTTGAGCCATGGAATGCAATGGCTGCAGTAGATTCACCTGATGCGGCCCCATGTGTGAAAATCCCCAAAATTTTAGTTTTTTTCAAATAAAAAAATCATATAACAGCAGCAGCGTCTGCTGCTGCTGCTGACAGAGGCAGCGTCCTGCTGCCGTGGACGCTGGAGGCAGGGACCATAGGTCCCGGCCGTGGCCCCACCATGATGTGTGTTGCTCATCAATACCGTGCATTTGCTGGGTCCCCTTTGGGACAATGCTCCCCCCAAGAAATCAGCAGTATACAACTCAAGTGACCCACACGGCAAGGAACAGTGCGTTGGAACCCTTTTGGGTGTCACAGAATCTTTGGATCAATTTGAAATTTGTTTTTCCTCTATAGTTCAATCCGTGTGACCTTATTGGATGGCAGATAAACATTATAGTGGGCCCTACGTGGGACCCACCAATGATGTATGTGTTTTATTCCATGGACGGTGGAACCCACCAGGGTGTATGTGTTCTGTCCGCAGCATCCATAGCACTGGACAGTGGGACCCACCCCACGTGTGTGTAAGTGTTATAGTTTATATCCCTGTTTGTTGTCAAATTTGTGGTGCCAAAATCACTATTATACTCTGTTATAAGCTCTCTCAAGGATCAACATTCATAATCAAGCTAAAGCTCACATCAAGCAAAGCTCACAAGTACAAGAATCAATCTTGAATGAAAGAACTGCTCATAAGACAAGACTCAAGCTGTACTTCAAGAAGAGTACAAGGCAGTTTGTAAAGAACTCAAGACTCTTTCAAGATTGAGCTACATCAAGATTTTAACTACATCAAGACTTCAAGGCTCATACTTCAAGGTCACTTGTTCCTAATGTTTCAATGTCCTTTACTTCATGGTTGAGGTTTGACTGACCATAGGTTGACCTTAGAAGTAGGTCATTTCGGATACATAAACCGAATGTTTATTTTACATGAGGTTGGTCTGTTCTTCGACTAGTCCTAGGCCTTCTTCGACTAGTCCTAGAGTTGCTTCGACCAGTCTAAGAAATTCCTCGATCAGTCGTGAGTTTGTTACAATTTTCAGATAAAATCTGTTAGGCTTCGACTAGTCCAGGAATCTGTTCGACTAGTCGTAGGAACAGTGTCGACTGCATCTTCGACCTCTCGAACATCTTCGACTCGAAATCCAGCGAAGTTTTTCAGGATCTTCGACCAGTCGAAGGAGACCTACGACCAGTCGTAGGTGACCTACGACCAGTCAAAGGAGACCTTCGACCAGTCGTAGAACGGTCAGAGCATATCCCGCCGGATTTTTCAAATATCTATTATTGCTTCGACTAGTCGAAGAGCTCCCTAGACCAGTCGAAGACACGATCTGCTCACCTATAAATAGTGCACGAATCTCAGAAGAAATCATCGAATTAATTAATCCATTCAAGCCAATCTTCGTCGAACTTCTGAAAGATAATTCTGTGCTCCATCTAAGCTAAGTGTGCTTATTTAATATTCTCATTCCTTAGCTTTATTTAATAGATTTTATTTCTGCTATTCCAATCTGATTTGATAAGAGGAATTGTTATTCCCTTTCTTTGGAATCAAAATCAATTAAGGCAAGCCCTAATTCGTTTAATTTAAAATCTATTAGAATTAAAACCATTATAATTGAGTACTGGACATTGAACTTGGACATTCAATCATCTACTCTGATTTGGTTCTACCGGGCTGCTACAACGAAGGAGATAATCAGGTATTTTACATTTAATTGTAAATTCCTTTCTGTTTTGGTTTCTTTCAAGATTTGCCAGAAAAATCTTGTTATATTGGTTATCTGAGGAAAGCCAGGAAAACTCAAAAGTGGGGTTTTTTAATTGTGTAAGCCCACAGACAAAGACACAATTGTAAAGGTTTTGGGTGAACCTGGGAAAACCTATTTTGTTCGTGAACGCTAATATCCCCTATGTGAGGATATTAGGAGTGGAGTAGCATTCTGTGTGGCTGTTGTTTAACAGTTGCTGAACACACAGGCGAACCACTATAATCCCTTGTGTTGTGGTTGAATGATTTATACTTCTAATCTTAATTATTCTTTTGTGGGATGTATGTATGGTGGTGAATGTTGTAATCATTTAATTCAAGCATTGTGAGAATGTTGTAATAGTTTAGAATTTATTTTCTGCTATTCCTTTATCAGCTTGATTTTCAATTTCCCTTGAAAGTTGTTCCAGCAAGGTTACCCTATCATTTTTATGGTGTATGGCTATCCCTAGAACAATACATTTGTGATTACAATTTATTTCAATTCCGTTTGTATTTATTTTTGTATTCCTCTTCGGTTTGAGACTTGATACAAAGATCTTTCTAGAAATAAGGTTGTCCTACCATAAACTCTAGTTTTTGGTGTAAGGTTGTCCTTAGAACAACATTTGTATCAACCTCTCAAGATCTGAATTTTGAGGCTGTTTTACTTTCCTGAATTGTGATTTATTTTGGCTATCATATTCTTTTTTAATTCCGCTGTTATAAGTTTTATTTGGCATTGTCCTATTCACCCCCCCTCTAGGACATATAGCTTGGCCTTTTCAAGTGGTATCAAAGCCTAATAGCTCTTTTTAATTCTTGGATTTAATTCCTGAGCTAACGATTTAAGCTATTTAAGATGTCAAATTTTGATAGCCTTTCAGTCACTAGGCCTCCACCCTTTGATGGCTCCAATTATGCCTATTGGAAAGCCAAAATGAGGATCTTCCTCAAATCAATGAATGAAAATGTGTGGCAAGCCACAGTGACTAAATGGAATCCTCTTATCATGGAAGTTACTGGGGTTGATGGTTCAAAATCTATGAAAGTCACACCATATTACCAATGGACCACTCTTCAGAAAAGTGAGAGTAGTGCAAATGCTAAAGCATTAAATGCAATTACTTGCGCACTATCACCGGATGAGTTCAAAAGAATCATTTCCTGTGATACTGCAAAGCAAGCTTGGGATATATTAGAAATGACACACGAGGGTACTACAATTGTCAAAAAATCTAAAGTCCAACTCCTCACAACCAGATTTGAAGAAATTCATATGGAGGAAAATGAAATGTTTATGGACTTTTACACTAGATTAAATGACATTGTAAACTCAATGTGGGGTCTTGGCGATAAAATCCCAGAAAGTAAAGTGTGTGCAAAAATATTACGCTCACTTCCTGAACGGTTCAATTCTAAAGTAACCGCGATCCAGGAACTTCGTGATACGGATAATATAAGGGTAGAAGAACTAGTTGGTTCACTACAAACCTACGAGTTAAACTTTAAAGCTCCTAAAGGTAAATCTATCGCACTAAAATCTTCTAAATGTAATTCAGAAGAAAATTCTGATTCAAAAGATGATATGGCTCTTTTAGCTAAGAAATTTTACAAGATTTTCAAAAGTAAGAAAAGGGTTGATTTTCAAAAATCAAATGATAAAAAGAAGTTTAGACCCAAATCTCGAAAATCTTTGAAAGATAGTTAATGTTACAACTGTCAAGAATATGGGCACTTAGCAAATAGATGTCCTAAAAGGGACAAACCCAAGAAGAAGGGTATATTGGCTACATGGGATGAATCATCTGATTCTGAAGGTTCTTCTGAATCAGAAGATTCTGAAACTGAGTCGGGCAATGAGGTTAAAGCTCTTATGATTCTAGCCAAATTCACATTTTCAGATAATGACTCAACAAGTGAAGAAAATCTAAATAGTGAATGTGAAAATGAAGATGATCTTCAAGACGCTTACAATGCCCAATATAAGGAAAGTTGTAAAATTGTTGTCAAACTTAAACTTTAAAAAGAAA
Organism: Magnolia sinica; assembly: GCF_029962835.1. Taxonomy (NCBI): domain Eukaryota; kingdom Viridiplantae; phylum Streptophyta; class Magnoliopsida; order Magnoliales; family Magnoliaceae; genus Magnolia; species Magnolia sinica. The sequence continues at coordinate 47,611,326 of NC_080573.1, read as the reverse complement.
AGTTTTCTAAACTCAAAAATTGTTTTCAATCACTTGTCTTAGAAAAATCACAAATTTTAGATTGTTTTGAAAAATCAAAATACGATTTGGAATTCAAAAACTCCCTAATTATTGATTTAAAATCTGAAATTGAGAAACTTAAAACTGAAGTATCTTCTCTTCTGAGTTTAAAGGACACATGGAAATATGCCCAAGGTGATCCAAAGTTAGAGAAACTTTTATCCGGATCAAGAAAATGTGGCGATCGATCCGGGTTGGGCTATGATAACAATCTACCTCCTAAACAAAAGTATACTCCTCCTATGTTTGTTAAAGGAGAGTCCTCAAACTCAAAAGGGAAAAGTACTTATCAAGATTTTTCTAGAAATTCAAAAACTTTTCAAAAACCTAGAAGCAGCCATGTCAACTTTAATCAGAAATGAAATCCACTAGCTGAAAAAATAGTTGATTTACTCAAGGAGCTCTTAAAATCTAACTCTATAGGTCATTCCTACAAATATACACAAAAGAAAACCAACTATGTTCCTAAACCCAAAACAGTTATGAAATGGGTTCCTAAAGTTACCTGCTTGGTTGCGCACACTGCTTTCAAAGCAACAAGTCATTCAAAGTGGTACCTAGACAGTGGATGCTCTTGGCATATGACAAGTGACAAAGCTTTATTCACGGATCCAAAAGATATGACTGATGGTTCAGTCACATTTGGTGATGGTAGCAACTGCAAGATTATAGGCCAAGGTACGGTTCAACTTTTTAATCTTCCTGTGTTTAAAAATGTCTTATACATTGAAGGCTTAAAACATAACTTGCTTAGTATATCTCAAATATGTGATAATAACCATAATGTTCGGTTTTCTAATCAAAGCTGTGAGATTCTAAACAATAAGGGTTCTGTAATATTAATTGGACGTAGAACATCTGAAAATTGCTATATTATTAGCGAATCCAGCTCATCTAATCAAACATGTTACATGGTCCATACAGACGAGACTGATTTATGGCACAAACGTCTTAGACATGTACATTATCGAAATTTATATAGATTGAGCAAACGAGAACTTGTAAGAGGTTTACCCAAACTTTAGAAATTAGATAAAATATGTGGTGAGTGCCAGATAGGCAAACAAACAAGGAACTCACACAAAAAGGTGAATTCAAATACTACATCAAGACCACTCGAACTTCTCCACATGGATCTGATAGGACCTACCAGAACAGAAAGTCGTGGTGGGAAAAAGTATATCCTGGTAATAGTTGATGACTTTACCAGATTCACTTAGGTAGTCTTCTTAAGGGATAAATCTGAAACCCTTGAAGAAGTAAGAAAAGTTCTCAAAAGGATTCAAACTGAAAAATCTTCTCAAATCAGTAAAATTCGTAGTGATCATGGATCTGAATTTGAGAATAGCAATTTTGAGAAGTTCTGTACCGACCAAGGAATATTACATGAATTCTCTGCTCCCAAAACTCCACAACAAAATAGAATTGTAGAAAGAAAGAATAGGGTGCTTCAAGAAATGGCTAATGTCATGTTGAATAGCATGAAGCTCTCTAAAAATCTTTGGGCTGAAGTAGTCAACACAGCTTGCTATATTATTAACCGAGTCTACACTAGTAAAGATAAAAATAAAACGGCTTACGAATTGTGGTTCAATAAAAAGCCTACTGTTAAATACTTTCGAGTTTTTGGCAGCAAGTGCTATATTTTACGTGATCGTGAAAATTTGGAAAAATTCGATATGAAGAGTGATGAAGGGATTTTTTTAGGATATTCCTTAAACAGTCGAGTTATAGGGTCCTGAACAAAAGGACTGGTGTGATTCAAGAATCCATTAATGTTGCCATTGATGATCACTTAAACACACCAATTTCTAATTCAAATAATGTTGAAGTACTAATCATTGATAAACCCGATACTTCATCGAATTAGACTGATTCTGAGTTGAGGACTGTTAAAGATCATCCAACCACATAAATTCTTGGAAACCCTCTCACCGGTGTTCACACCCATAGACAACTTGAGGATATATGTAATTATGTATGTTTTACATCCCAAGTAGAACCATCTAACGTAAAAGAAGCTCTTGCTGATGAGAACTGGATTGTTGCAATGCAAGAAGAACTTAACCAATTCGTAAGAAATGATGTTTGGTATCTCGTACCAAGACCTAAAGATAAACACATCATTGGAACAAAATGGATTTTCAAAAATAAGTCTGACGAGTGTGGAAATATAATTAGAAACAAGGCTAGACTAGTGGTACAAGGTTATACTCAAATTGAAGGAATTGATTTCGATGAAACCTTTGCACCAGTAGCACGTCTTGAATCTATCAGACTATTTATATCCATTGCATGTTTTAAAAAGATAAAGATCTATCAGATGGATGTGAAAAGTACTTTTCTAAATGGCGATTTACATGAAGAAGTCTATGTTGAACAGCCAATGGGTTTTGAAGATTCCAAAAATACTGATCATGTATATCGGCTTAAAAAGGCACTTTATGGATTAAAACAAGCACCTAGGGCATGGTATGAGAAACTAACGAAATTTCTTTTAAGTCATAATTTTCAAATGGGATCTGTTAATAAAACTTTGTTTGTTAAGAAACATAATGATCATATCTTAATGGTGCAGATTTATGTTGATGATATCATTAATGGATCAACTTGTACTGACTTGACTACTGAGTTTGCAGATTTGATGAAATCACAGTTCGAAATGAGCATGGTTGGGGAATTGACTTATTTCCTTAGATTGCAAGTAAAGCAACAACCTGAAGGAATATTCATTTCTCAATCCAAGTATGCTTTGAATCTAATCAAGAGATTTGGATTTGAGAATGGCAAGAATTTCGATACTCCTATGAGTACCACCCTGAAACTATCAAAAGACTCTAATGGTAAAAATGTTGACTCAAAACTTTATCGGAGTATGATTGGTAGTTTGTTATATTTAACTGCTAGTAGACCTGATATTTCTCTAAGTGTTAGTATTTGCGCAAGATATCAATCTGATCCAAAAGAATCTCACTTGATTGCTGTCAAGCGAATTATTAGATATGTCGCAAGTACTGTAAATCTCGGTCTCTGGTATCCTCATGAAACCAATGTCCAATTAGCTGGGTACTCGGATGCTGACTGGGCTGGTAATCTAGATGATAGAAAATCAACCAGTAGTGGTTGTTTTTATATTGAAAATTGTCTAGTTTCCTGGTTTAGTAAGAAACAGAATTCTATATCACTTTCAACAGCTGAAGCTGAGTATATCGCAGCTGGTAATGCATGTACACAGCTTGTTTGGATGCAACGAATGCTAAGTGATTATGAAATTAAACAGGATTCTATGCTATTACATTGTGATAATTCCAGTGTGATAAATATTTTAAAAAATCCTATTCAGCATTCTCGTACTAAGCACATTGACATTAGATTTCATTATATAAGGGAATTAGTAGAAGAAAAGTTATATCTCTAGAATATATTCCTACTGAAGATCAACGAGCTGACATTTTCATAAAACCTCTCGATGGAAGCAGGTTCAAAAAGATGAAATTTGATCTTGGCATATGCATTTTAAAATGATTATTTATGCCTTCTTGTATTATAGTGTATATATTTGCTAGATTGAATTCTAATTTTTGTATAATTTGCAAGAAATATAAATTTTTGGGCATTTTTCGACCAGTCGTGAGTATACACGACTAGTCGTCCTACGACTGGTCGTAGATACCCACGACCAGTCGTAGAACTCAAGTTTCACTTAAAATTGGAGATTTTTACTTTCTTCCTCATTTCATCTTTCTTCTCCTTGGAGCCGAGCTTCGACTTGTCGAACTCATCCTTTAAGTTCTTCAAGGTTAGTGTTCCAAATCCCCTTTTTCTTGCAGATTTGTGTCTAGATTGTTTCCTTTTCTAGCTTGAAGCTTTCTATTTTGGATTTCATTGAGATTTGGGGTTTGGATTTTGAAAATTCTGTTTTGTGTAAACCCACTTCTCAATCCTTTGCAACTTCTTTATTCCTTGAAATCCTTGTTGCAAATGGCTTCTAGAGGTAGAAAAACTACTTCCCGTGGTCCTTCTTCTTCCTCCAGATCGACCGCTATCTCTAAACGTCATCTTCTTATTCCCAATGATGATCCATCATATGTTAGGGACATTAGATTACGTAATGTTATTGTTGAACATCCTGTTGATGTTAATCATATTGCACCTTTTGACATCCTTCCTATGCTTGAGGCTGTAGGTTGGGTTAACTTATTGCATTGGGGTGGGCCTGCATACCGGTCCATTGCCCAATCCATGTTTACATGTATTAGTGCTTTTTCACAGGATAATTTAACTTTTAAAATATTTACTAGAGAAGGGCCTTTTGACATTGATCGTCATCTAATTTCAGCCCTTATGGACATTCCTGTTAATGATGAGGGTATTCCTATCCATAACTTAACTGATAAACCCTCTATGTCTGAAAAACGCATGCTCACTAGAGACTTGTGCAACATGGATGTTCAATGGACTCAAAAAGGGAATGCACTTCCCACAAGGTATTTGTTACCCAAGTACAGAATTCTCCACAAAATCTTTGTGTCCAATCTATATCCTCGTTCAGGTAATAAATCTGACTTAACTTCGTTTATGGTTCGTGTTATCCATGTTATTTCCAATGGTACTCAGATTTGTTTACCATCCTTAATCTGTCATTTCATTCTTCAGTTTAGACTCCATCCTGGTCATAGTGACATTCATTTTGCCTATTTAATGACTGTATTAGCTACACATATGTTAGTCGATATGCCGGTTGATGAGGCACCAATCCATCATCTGATCTTCAACAATACTAATATCAATAAGATGAAGTTGGATCTACTTCCTGAACAAGGTGGTGGTGGTGGTCATGAAGAAGCTGGTGATGACATTAATATGGATGACATTTTTGAGGAACTGGATTCTGACTTAGCAAATGATCCAGATTTTGTACCATCTGATGTTGATGCTCGTCTGAGAGCATTAGAGGATAAAGTTGAGAATATAAATGTAAAGATGGAAAACATGTCTGTTGCTCATGATTTGCAATTCAAGTACATGCACAAATATCTTAGGCGCTTGAACAAAGGCATGCACCAACTTGATCCCTCTATTCCTGCTCCGTCATCTGGTTCTGGTTCTGACTAGTTTTTATGAGACTTCTGGTCTGTAATAACTTTATAACTTATCACTTGGTTTACTGATTTTGAGTTGGATACTATCTATGTTTTGCTATACTCTCATAACTCCTCATGTTTACTCTCATATATTCCTTTATTTAGTTCTCCTTTGTCATATTGTGACAAAAAGGGGGAGAATGGTTTGTTCTTAACGATGTGATTGTGAGAGGAGTAGCATTGATAATGTTACTCAGGGGGAGTGGGGGAGTATGTTTGAGCTTGTTGAATGAAACTGGTTGAATGTCGAATATTGAATATTGATTTGCAGGTATTAACCAGTTATTTTACTTTATGTTTATCTTGGTTATGTGTTTTGTCACTAATTTGACAAAGGGGGAGATTGTAAGTGCTATAGTTTATATCCCTGTTTGTTGTCAAATTTGTGGTGCCAAAATCACTATTATACTCTGTTATAAGCTCTCTCAAGGATCAACATTCACAATCAAGCTAAAGATCACATCAAGCAAAGCTCACAAGTACAAGAATCAATCTTGAATGAAAGAACTGCTCACAAGACAAGACTCAAGCTGTACTTCAAGAAGAGTACAAGGCAATTTGTAAAGAACTCAAGACTCTTTCAAGATTGAGCTACATCAAGATTTTAACTACATCAAGACTTCAAGGCTCATACTTCAAGGTCACTTGTTCCTAATGTTTCAATGTCCTTTACTTCATGGTTGAGGTTTGACTGACCATAGGTTGACCTTAGAAGTAGGTCATTTCGGATACATAAACCGAATGTTTATTTTACATGAGGTTGGTCTGTTCTTCGACTAGTCCTAGGCCTTCTTCAACTAGTCCTAGAGTTTCTTCGACCAGTCTAAGAAATTCCTCGATCAGTCGTGAGTTTGTTACAAATTTCGGATGAAATCTGTTAGGCTTCGACTAGTCCAGGAAACTGTTCGACCAGTCGTCGAAACAGTGTCGACTGCATCTTCGACCTGTCAAACATCTTCGACTCGAAATCCAGCGATGTTTTATAGGTTCTTCAACCAGTCGAAGGAAACCTACGACCAGTCGTAGGTGACCTACGACCAGCCGTAGAACGGTCAGAGCATATCCCGTCGAATTTTTCAAATATCTGTTATTGCTTCGACTAGTCGAAGAGCTCCCTAGACCAGTCGAAGACACGATCTGCTCACCTATAAATAGTGCACGAATCTCAGAAGAAATCATCGAATTAATTAATCCATTCAAGCCAATCTTCGTCGAACTTTTGAGAGATAATTCTGTGCTCTATCTAAGCTAAGTGTGCTTATATAATATTCTCTTTCCTTAACTTTATTTAATTGATTTTGTTTCTGCTATTCCAATCTGATTTGATTAGAGGAATTGTTATTCCCTTCCTTTGGAATCAAAATCAATTAAGGCAAGCCCTAATTGGTTTAATTTAAAATCTATTAGAATTAAAACCATTGTAATTGAGTACTGGACATTAAACTTGGACATTCAATCATCTACTCTGATTTGGTTCTACCGGGCTGCTACAACGAAGGAGATAATCAGGTATTTTACATTTAATTGTAAATTCCTTTCTGTTTTGGTTTCTTTTAAGATTTGCCAGAAAAATCTTATTGTATTGGTTATCTAAGGAAAGCCAGGAAAACTCAAAAGTGGGGTTTTTTAATTGTGTAAGCCCACAGACAAAGACACAATTGTAAAGGTTTTGGGTGAACCTGGGAAAACCTATTTTGTTAGTGAACGCTAATATCCCCTGTGTGAGGATATTAGGAGTGGAGTAGCATTCTGTGTGGCTGTTGTTTAACAGTTGCTGAACACACAGGCGAACCACTATAATCCCTTGTGTTGTGGTTGAATGATTTATACTTCTAATCTTAATTATTCTTTTGTGCGATGTATGTATGGTGGTGAATGTTGTAATCATTTAATTCAAGCATTGTGAGAATGTTGTAATAGTTTAGAATTTATTTTCTGTTATTTCTTTATCAGCTTGATTTTCAATTTCCTTTGAAAGTTGTTCCAGCAAGGTTGCCCTGCCATTTTTATGGTGTATGGCTATCCCTAGAACAATACATTTGTGATTGCAATTTATTTCGATTCCGTTTGTATTTATTTTTGTATTCCTCTTTGGTTTGAGACTTGATACAAAGATCTTTCTAGAAATAAGGTTGTCCTACCATAAACTCTGGTTTTTGGTGTAAGGTTGTCCTTAGAACAACATTTGTATCAACCTCTCAAGATCTGAATTTTGAGGCTGTTTTACTTTCCTGCATTGTGATTTATTTTGGCTATCATATTCTTTTTTAATTTCGCTGTTATAAGTTTTATTTGGCATTGTCCTATTCACCCCCCCTCTAGGACATATAGCTTGGCCTTTTCAATGTGGGGCTGCACCTGATGTGTGTGTGTGTGTGTTTGTGTGTGTGTATATTATATATTATATATTATATTGTATATATTATATATATTTTATATAGATTATATATTATATTATATAATATATACATTATGGTGGGCCTTCATGGGACCCATCATGATGCATGTGTTGCATCCAAGTCGTCCAACCACTTTGAAAGCTCATTTTTAGGCTTGAGATCAAAATTAAGACAGATCTAAGATTAAGTGGACCATATTATAGAAAACAGTGGGTTTGACCGTCCACCATTAAAACCCCTTTCAGGTTAGTGTGACCTTATGATCAGATTGGATGGGAAATAAATGTTATCGTGGGCCTTGGAAATTTTAATGGTGGAAATCATTACCACAACTTATCTTTGGGTATGGCACATTTGATATGCTTGGGGCCCAATTGGTGTGGCCATTTCATATACATATGGCCCATGCGAGGTGGCCCACTTGTCATATTTATGGCCCGTTGTTGAGGCCCACCTTAATGTGTATGAGGCCGTTGTTGAGGCCCACTTTGATATGAATGTAAGGCTCATGTTATGAGGCCCATCGTGATGTATTCAAGGCTCATGGGTTATGGCCCATTGCATTGTACATAAGGCCCATTAGTGCGGCCCACTTAATCAATATAACACTACGTGAAAAATGGAAAAAAAATGACAGATTTAGAGACGGTTCTGTACCGTCTCTAAAATTGCTTGGTTTAAAGACGCTTTAGAGACGGCCGTAAACCGTCTCTAAAATTTTAGACGGCCCCTGACCGTCCTTAATATTGTCTTAAAAATTTAAACGTCTACAAATCATTTAAGACGGTCGTTGACCGTCTTATATGGGTCATCTGAGACGGTCATTGGCCGTCTGCATTAGAGACGGTCCTTGACTGTCTTATATGCAGCCATCTGAGACGGTCATTGGCCGTCTCTATTAGAGACGGTCATTGGCCGTCTTTTACTTGTAATCTGAGACTATTAAAGACCGTCTCTATTAGAAACGGTTCTTACCCGTCTTATAGCCCTGGCAAAGAGAGACTGTCCTAAACCGTCTTTATTAGAGACTGTCAAAGACCGTCTCTAGCAGAGACGGTCCTAAACTGTCGTATAGCCCTGTCAAAGACTGTCTCTAATGCTTAGGTCAAATTTTAAGAAGCTCAAAAAAATTATGAATTTCAAAAAAAAAATTAATTGAGAAGCTTAGAAAAATAATTAAGAATGTTTAAGGAAATTTTAAATTTTGAAAAAAAAAACTGTAATTTTATAAAAATCTAGATTTTGAAAAAAAAATAAGAACTTTGAATAATGTTGATAATTTTGAAAAAAAAATATTAATAAAAAAAATGGTATTTTGAAAAAGAAAATTAAAAAATTAAACAAAATTGTGAAAAAATTGATAAATTGTAAAAAAAAATATATTTTTTAAAAAAGAGTTATATATATTTACAAGAAAAATTAAAAAGTTATATAACAAAAGTAAGATTTAAAAAATGATATTTTGAAAAAGAAAATTTAAAAAATTAAACAAAATTGTGAAAAAATTGACAAATTGTAAAAAAAATATATTTTTTAAAAAAGGAAAACTAGATTTTGTATTTTGATAAGAAAAGTTATATAACAAAAGTGAGATTTAAAAAATGATATTTTGAAAAAGAAAATTTAAAAAATTAAATAAAATTGTGAAAAAATTGACAAATTGTAAAAATATATATATTTTTAAAAAGAAAACTAAATTTTGTATTTTGACAAGAAAAATTGTAAAGTTAGATAACAAAAGTGAGATTAAAAAATGATATTTTGAAAAAGAAAATTAAAAAAATTAAACAAAATTGTGAAAAAATTGACAAATTGTAAAAAAATATATATTTTAAAAAAAGAAAACTAAATTTTGTAAAAAAAAAAATGTTAAATTTATTTATAATGAAAATGATATTTAGTTAAAAGAGTAAAAAAAAATATACATTTTGAAAAAAAAAATGTTAAATTTATTTTTGAAAAACAAAATTACTAAATTATTAGGCACATTCACTAATTGAACCTTTAATCATTTTTGGACAATATAATCAGTTCAAATTGAAGAGTAAATAACTTCAGATGTTTAAATCAAATTTCACTGAAATTGTTGATCAATCTTATATGCCCAATATGTTTCTCATATGTAGCATGATTGGGACGAGTAACTAGTCAAATTGAGAGTATTGATCAGTAAAATAGAGTGAATGTACTAGATATGTAAAATGGGCCAAATATTCCGGTTAGAATTGTGACCCAACTTACTGACTTCGTGAGAACCTAAGAATTGATGTTAGTAAGTTTTGTGGGCCCCATCATGATGTGTGTCGAACATCAACACCGTGGATTTGATGTGTCCCCTTTAGGTTATGAGATATCTCAAAAATCATCGGTAAACGAAACTCAAGTGGGCCATACCATTTAAAACTATGTGAAGACATCCTAAAAAATATAAAAGCATTTGGTGGGGCCCACATGAGTTTTGGATGCGGTTGAAACTTGGTCTGACCCCTCATCCAAGTGGGACACACATAATGAGTGGGTTGGATATGTGAATCACATTTAGGTAGGCCCAATATATGATTATGAATGTTTTGAGGAAACCTTTCTCCACTACATTTAAGTGAGTTACTCGTTACCTTTACCAGAGTAAAATCTGTGGGATTTACCGTTATTTATTTATTTTACCCACTCCATTCATCCATGTTAACAGATAATTTGAGGTCTAAAGAACAAAAAGGAAGCATATCCAAAGCTCAAGTGGACCACACCACAGGAAATAGTGTGATTGAACCTCTACCATTTAAAATTTCTTGGGGGCCATAGAAGTTTTAAATCAAGCTGATGTTTGTGTTTTCTATTCATTTATATATTTTTGATATTATGAACAACCTTTAACTATTTTTGGACAATCTAATCAGTCCGGACATGAAGAGTAAATAACTATAGATGTTTAAATCAAAATTCACTCAAATTGTTGATTAGTCATGTTTGCCCAATATCTTTCTCATATGTAGTATGATCGAGGCGAGTAACTAGTCAAATTGAGGGTAGTGATTAGTAAAATAGAGTGAATGGACCAGACATGTAAAATGGGCCCATCATGATGTGTGTCGAACATCAACACCGTGCATTTGATGTCTCCCCTTTAGCTTATGAAATATCTCAAAAATAATACGTATATGAAACTCAAGTGTTGATTACCATTTAAAACTATGTGAAGACATCTAAAAAAATATAAACAGTACAATATTGGATGTCATACCATTTTGGGGCCATAAAAGTTTTGGATCAAGTTGATTTTTATTTTTTCCCTTCATCTGGCCCTGTATGACCTAATTAACATATTGGATGTCAAATAAATAGTACAATAAGCCTTAGGAGGATTTTAATGATGGATATCCAATTACTATTGATTTCATGTGGTGTGGTGCACCTAAGATTTCTGTGGTGGGGTCCACTATAGATTTTTATCTCACTCCTCATCCAAGTGGAACACACATAATGAGTGGGTTAGATATGTGAATCACATTTAGGCAGACCCAATATATGATTATGAATGTTTTAAGGAAACCCCTCTCGATTATATTATGTGGTGTGGCCCACCCAAGTCATGGATTCACTTTATTTTTAAGCTCTTTGCCCACCTAAGTCATGGATTGACTTTCTCCATACTATTCAACACTTTTCTTGGATCATTTTAAGATATTAACCAAAAAATGGGGTGGGTCCAAAGCTTAAGTGGACTACAAAATAGGGACTGAACGTCCACCATTAAAAATAACATTCATAGAAGTTTTAGATCAAGCTGATGTTTATGTTTTCTCTTCATTTATATCTTTTTATTTTGAGATTTGATGGTTTTTTGTCCATCTGGATTTGGGTGTTTGGGTATCACATTCCTTCTTCTTTTTTTTTCCCAGCTTTGATGTTGAAATATCTTTTATAATTCGGATTTCTCCCTTTGTTTATGAAATTTTAAGGAATCCTGTTCCTATATATATATATAAAAAAAAAATAGAAAGATTTACTCATTCTTCATGGTTATGAAGTATCTGCCCTTGTTGTAGTAGTAGTTGAACTTGTTGAACATTGTCTCTTGAAGAAGAATTATAGTCTTCATGTAAAAAAAAAAAAAAAAAACAAACGAAAAAAAAAACAGTACAGTTGGCCTTACGACGATTTTAATGATGGATAACCAATCACTATTGTTTTCATGTGGTGTGGTCCACCTGATATTTGAATAAGATTCATTTTTGGGCTCAAATCCTATAATGAGTTCGCAAAACAAATGGATCATATGGATATACAATATATAAATCAAAGTGGGCCCACATCTACCCCATTAGTCAAATGCACCATTCCATGGTGGGCCTAGGGCTTAAAAATCAAGTCAATCCGTGACTTTTTTGGGCCACACCACATACAAAAGTCGAGAGGGGTTACCCTCCATTAAAATATTCATAATCATTTGTTAGGCCCACCGAGATGTGGTTCACAAATCTAGCCCATCCATTATGTGTGTCCCACTTGGATGAGGAGTCAAACCAAGTTTCAATTGCATACAAATTTCAGGTGGGCCCCACCAAGTGCTTTTATATGTTTTAGGCATTTCTCCACATGATTTTAGATGGTATGGCCCACCTAAGTTCCGTATACGGCTGATTTTTGGGATATCCCATAATTTAAAGGGGGCCCATCAAATGCACGGTGTTGATGTTTGACACATGTCATGGTGGGGCCCACACAGCTTGACCTTTGTGTTTAATCCATGCCGTCCCCATGAGGTCAAGCTGTGTGGGCCCCATCATGACATGTGTCAAACATCAACACTGTGCATTTGATGGGTCCCCTTTAAATTATGGGATGTCCTAAAAATCAGCTGTATACGGAACTCTGGTGGGCCATACCATCTAAAATCATGTGAAGACATGCCTAAAACATATAAAAGCACTTGGTGGGCCCCACCTAAAATTTGGATGTGTCTGAAACTTGGTACGACCCCTCATCAAAGTGGCACACACATAATGGATGGGCTGGATTTGTGGACCACATCTCGGTGGGCCCAAAAAATAATTATGAATGTTTTAATGGACGGTTACCCCTCTCAACTTTTATATGTGGTGTGGCTCACAAAAGTCATAGATTGATTTGATTTTTAATCCCTGGGCCCACCATGGGATGGTGCATCTGACTGATGGGGTAGATTTTTGACACGCTTCATGGTGGGGCCCACATAGCCATACCCGACCCCGGCCTAAATTTGGGCGCGCGCTCAAAAACAGAGCCGCGCCCAAAAAAACCCCAAATCTATTAATGTTTTGGGCGTAAATTGTTTGAAGAAAACCCTAAAAGATCATGACCGTCTTCTTCCAGTTCGGTGAGGGAGTGACGAGGAGCAGCAGGGAGCCGCAAAAGCTATTCATGTTTGATTCAATGGAGAAGCTCAAGGTCCGTGTTTCTTTATTACCATCTGAAACACAACAGGGTTGAAAACCCCTAACTGCACTTCCTTTTTTTTTTTTTGAAAGATAACGGCATTAACGTGCACTTCCTTTCTACAGCAGGGTTGAAAAACCCTAGCCACCACACCACCTTCCATGACTGATGGGATTCTAGATAGCTTTTTATTGGATCCATTAGTGACCCAGGCTTTGTGGGCATTGGGGAAATTTGCAGGATCAGATGCAGGATATTGGCTGATTTTTTGGGGTCTGTTGCAATCATAGACTCCAACTTCACTGAAGATGTGTCTCTTCTGCAGGCCATTAAAGTGGCCGCTGATTTTGAGTTCTTCCCGATTTCTGTTGAAGGCGATTCTTTTGTTGCGATAAGCTGGGTTAGGGGTACCCATGGCATCTTGTGGACCTTTTGGAAGAAGCAAAGATATTTGTCAGGGCACGAATTTTCTCTCTCCTATATTCAGAGAGAAGCTAATGCCAAGGTGGCCAATCCAATGGGCTAGTTTTTGTCTTTTTTTTTATGTTTTTGCCTGCAGGTTGAAGGCCTGTGCCTGTTGTTGCCTATATGTATTCTTCTCCTTCAGGCAGTTTTTTTTTTCTATCTATTTTTTTTTAAAAAAAATCAGCTTCCTTATGCACGCACGCATATATAGATATACATACGTATCTCTCTCTCTCTCTCTCTCTCTCTCTGTGTAAACTGAAAAGAATGGACGAAAAGAGAGTCGTTATGGCTGCAGTTTGAAACGCAAGTGACTTTAATTGCCGCACTTAGTTTATCAAGAGACAATGACACAATTAGTGATTTTCCCTAGTGACCATGATGCAGAGGAAGTCCTCAAATTGTGTACCTTTCATGTGCAACTTGCAAGTAACGTAGTAGCAATTTGGAGGTTAGGCCCTGAACATGAATGATATGTAAAGAAGTTGCAGTTTATTTTTTCTACTTCATCAGAATAATTACAACTCAATTCATGACTACATCTGAACACACCCTATATTGTTAACTCAAATTATCATCCTTCCATCCAAATATGCGTTATGGAAATGATATAATGGGGATTCGTAGTATGGGACACAAACATAATAAGAAAACAAATAGGGTAAGAAATGAAACCAAACAAACTTCCAAATTCAAGGTGCATTTAAATGCTCAACTGAAGTGAATTGCAAGAAAACTAAATGAAGTGGAGCCCAAGGCCCTTCGAAAAGGTTCAAGGATTTTTAGTAGTCTTCATTGCAGCTTTGGCAACAGAGATTTCATCCTTCCATGGTTCGTGGATGTGGAATCGGGTTCTCGCACACGGCCATGGTTGTCGCTTATTCTAGAAGAGTTTATTTATTTATTATTTATTTTTATTTTAAATCTGAATCTGACTGCAACAGGGTGTTAACCGTCAATTCCACAGTCATCGACAACCTCACCATTCACCATTGGCAATGGCTGATGAAGGTGGGTCTCCGGCTGCCTTCTTCCTAAAATACCAGTATTAAAATCAATTGCCTTTCAACATTTGCTGAATGGGATTATTTATTTGGTGTGTTTGTTGGTTGGACATGACTCATTCCTTGAGACATGCTTCTTGCCTTCCGCAGTTATTTCACGGTTCCAAGGTATGCTTGGGTTTCAACTTTATTCTCTGGTTTTATGCACATTTTGTTCTATTTCTATTTCCAATGCCATACTTTGTCCCCCTAACCATGACACTGGATTTATTTGCGAGTTCTCAGATTTCCACCACAACTTGTATCTATTGAGTAGTTACTAATAGGGTTGGGATACGTTGGTTGACTATGTATTAGGCCTTGTATCTTAAAATTATCTATTCCGTGACTACTAATTTATCGAGGAATTTATTTATTTATTCCACTGACTTTGACATGGGAATTCATGAATATGACACGATGTTGGATGTCCTATGAAGATTTTTGTTTTGCATACAGGCATGAAAAAGATGCAAACATTATAGAGCATTGATTGTTTCAACATGTTCCTTTATCTTATTGATATTGAAAAAATTATACTTGTTTCATACAATCAATGCTCGATAAATTATAGAGCATTGATTGTTTCATACAAGGAAGACTTCCAAAATCCCCTTG
Organism: Magnolia sinica; assembly: GCF_029962835.1. Lineage (NCBI taxonomy): Eukaryota > Viridiplantae > Streptophyta > Magnoliopsida > Magnoliales > Magnoliaceae > Magnolia > Magnolia sinica. The sequence goes on along the minus strand of NC_080573.1, from coordinate 47,596,182 downwards.
CCAAGAATTCTAGCCTATGTTTCCTAATTTAATGTTATCAATTTTTCTTATCAATCTTGCATTTTTAACAGTGTGAAATAATCCATAAAACTTCAACTTGCATATGAGTGTTGCCTGATTGTGTTATACTTTTTTCAATCATTTAAAATTGTGGAATTTGGGGCTTTGCCACATTATGGATTTCTTTCTCTTTTTGCCTCAGAATCATGCTGAAGCAAAAAAGAATAGCCGAGTCATGCATGCTTAGCAAGGTAAGAGTCCTGTATTGGATATTCTATTATGCATAGGTTTTCATTACTCGTTCCTAAGACTAATCACGAGTTCACAACTACTAGAGGCTAGTCTGTTATGCATGGGTTTTCGTTACTCATTCCTAAGATTAATCACAACTACTGGATGTGATTACTCGTTAAGCTGCAGTAGAGAAGTTTTGGCAATGATGTTGTTGATGAAAATGCAGTAGGTGCATGTGCCCAGCTTGTCTTTGCACCTTAGATCATTAAGTCTCCATGATGAAGTTTTTTCATGCTATGTTGCTTTAGGTCTGTGTAACCATAGTTGAAATAATGGTTTTGGATCACCTGGAGATTGAAACCAGTACAACTTGCACTGCCTCATTCCATCTTGTGCAGCAGAACTCCATATGAAATGCCATTTTGTTCAAGGCATCTACGATTGTACATGTGATTTTGTTGCATCTAAGATAATTTGTCCTTGTTACCAATTTATGCAATTTCATGGTTTATGATTTGGGGTGTTTGGTTGCTTTTACTTGTCCTTTTAACTATCATCATTCACTAGTTATTTGAAATGCCGACAATTGCTTACTTCTTCTTAGTTATCTGTTCTCCTGCACAAGCAATAAAAAAGGTGAAATTTAAAAATCCATTGTTTCTCCCATCATTCCCAAAAAAGAAAGAAAAAAGAAAAAAAGAAAATGCTTGCAATGAATTTTTATGAGCACTAGGTAGCCTATTAATGAAAATAATGTCTCCGTCTATAATACGTCTGTTTATGATTTGACCAACTTTCAAATATGTATGTCCTTTTGAACCTTCCCTAATTGCACAAGTGGCTGAACCATCTCTGTATGTTACACATAATTTGTCATCCACTAGTTTCTGTAAATGAAAATAAGAGGATTGATCTTAACAGTATGGTCGTCATGCACATAGATATAAAATGCTTGCAATGAATGTTTATGAGTACTTGGTAATTTTGGAGTCCTTGGTTAGGGTTTGGGTTGAAAGTACGAGTGCTGGAGCCGACGCTTTTGGAGTCCGAATTCATTCTTTTGAAAAATAGGAAAATGGGAATATTAGTAAATATGGATTTTCTTGTTAAGAAGAAAATGGAAGGTAAAGAAGAGACATAACTGAAACGCTGCACTGTGAAAAGTAATATTAACCATCTTACTTTCCTCGTTGAATTTGACATCTAGGAAATGGACCTTTTCTAGAAAACCATGGATTTAAAACCATTAAATCCTTCTCAGAAATTTGAGTTTATTGAACTGAATTGAATTATTACAATTCAATTTTGTTAAATATCCAAACGCAAGGTTTCCATGAATTAAGCAAATGAATTCATTCTAACACATTTTGTTGAATATCCAAACGCAAGGATTTTTTATTTATTTATTATTATTATTATTATTATTTTTGTGATATGCAATAGCTTTTCAGAATTCATATGTAGGGTGCATACTTGTGCTCATTCACATGGACTTTGACTATCTTTCTTAAATTTCTTTAATTTTTCTAATTTTTGTATCTAATTTTGAATTTCTAGACCCTAAAACAAGATTCGAGGTGTCGTCAACAATGCTAACAGAATCCTTCAGGTCAGATTGTTGACTGAACCTGATTTTATTTAAATGATCTTGATAATCCATTTTATTTAAATGAGCAGACCCGGATGTGCGTCGGAGCTATCCGAATGTTGAGCGGGGGTCCTTGGAAGGTGGGAACCGCTGTTATGACCATGATGAAGCTGTCCATTTCCTATGGACAATATTGGAGTGGCCTGACCATTTGGACAGGCCGTGTTTATATATGTATTTGCTCGAAATTGGAGCAAACCCGGATGTGCGTCGGAGCTATCCGGATGTTGAGCGGGGGTCCCTGGAAGGTGGGAACCACTGTTATGACCATGATGAAGCTGTCCATTTCCTATAAACAGCATTGGAGTGGCATATCCATTTGGATAGGCCATGTTTATGTATTTACTCAAAATTAATGGAGCAGACCCGGATGTGCGTCGGAGCTATCCGGATGTTGAGTGGGGGTCCCTGGAAGGTGAGAACCGCTATTATGACCATGATGAAGCTGTCAATTTCTTATAGACAGCATTGGAGTGGCCTGGCCATTTGGACAGGCCATGTTTATGTATTTACTCGAAATTGATGGAGCAGATCCGGATGTGCGTCGGAGCTATCCGGATGTTGAGCGGGGGTCCCTGGAAGGTGGGAACCGCTGTTATGACCATGATGAAGCTGTCCATTTCCTATGGACAGCATTGGAGGGGCCTGGCCATTTGGACATGCCGTGTTTATGTATTTGATCGAAATTAATGGAGCAGACCCGGATGTGCGTCGGAGCTATTCGGAAGAGCGGGATTCCCTAGAAAGAGGGAACCGCTATTATGACCATGATGAAGCTGTACATTTTTTATGGACAGCATTGGAAGGGCCTGGCCATTTGCGTCGGATGGCCGTGTTTATATCTGTATTTGCAGGGACCATACCCTTAACCTAAACCAAAGCCTATGACCTAAAACCTTAACCTATAACCTAAACCTCAACCTTTACCTAAACCTAAACCTTAACCTAAAACCTAAAACCTAAACCTAAACCTAAAACCTAAATGTATTCTCAAAGCCCTAAACCTAAACCTACACTTAATCCTAATCTTGACTCCCTAACCTAAACCTATACCTAAACTTAAAAACCCAAACATAAACCCAATCCCGAACCCGAACCTAAACCTTAACCTTAACCTATTCTCAATTCCCTAAACCTATATCTTATAACCTAAACCTAAACCTAAACCTAAACCTTAACCTATACCTATAACCTTAACCTTAATCTATAACCTTAACCTAAAACCTAAACCTATAACCTAAGCCTAAATCAAAACATATAACCAAAACCAAAACCTATATCCTAAACCCGAACGCATTCTCAAATCCTATAACCCATAATCTAAACCTAAACCTAAACCTAAACATATAACCTAAACCAAAACCTATAACTGAAACCTATAATCTATAACCTAAATCAAAACATATAATCAAAACCAAATCCCAAAACCCAAACCTAAACCTAAACCTAAACCTAAAACCTAAACCTAAACCTATAACCTAAACTCAAATCCCTAAACCTAAAACTAAACCTAATCCTCTAACCTAAACTCAAATCCCTAAACCTTAACTTATAACCCAACCTAAACATATACTTATAACCTAAAACTATTCTCAAATCCCAAAACCTATAACCTAAACCGAACCTTTCCCTAAACCTATAACCTAAACTCAATTCCCTAAACCTAAACCTAGACCTAAACCTAACCTATTCTTAATTCCCTAAACCTATATCTTATAACCTAAACCTAAACCTAAACGTAAACCTAAACCTATAACCTATAACCTAAACCTAAACCTAAACTTAAACCTGTAACCTATAACCTAAACCTAAACCGAAAACCTAAATGTATTCTCAAATTCCTAAACCTAAACCTACACCTAATCCTAATCTCAACTCCCTAACCTAAACTTAAACCAAAACTTGAAAACCCAAACCTAAACCTGATCCTGAACCCGAACCCGATTTCCTAAACCTAAACCTCAACCTATTGTCAATTACCTAAACCTTAACCTATAACCTAACCTAACCTAAACCTAAACCTATAACCTAAGTGTATTCTCAAAGCCTTAAACCTAAACCTACACCTAATCCTAATCTCAACTCCTTAACCTAAACCTAAACCCGATCCCGAACCCAATCCCGATTTTCTAAACCTAAACATTAACCTATTCTCAATTCCGTAAACCTATATCTTATAACCTAAACTTAAACCTGTAACCTATAACCTAAACCTAAACCTAAAACCTAAATGTATTCTCAAATCCCTAAACCTAAACCTATACCTAATCCTAATCTCAACTCCCTAACCTAAACCTAAACCGAAACTTGAAAACCCAAACCTAAACCCGATCTCGAACCCGAACCCGATTTCCTAAACCTAAACCTTAACCTATTCTCAATTCCCTAAACCTATAGCTTATAACCTAAACCGAAACCTAAACCTAAACCTAAACCTAAACCTATAACCTATAACCTAAACCTAAACCTAAAACCTAAATGTATTCTCAAATCCCTAAACCTAAACCTACACCTAATCCTAATCTCAACTCCCTAACCTAAACCTAAACCTAAACTTGAAAACCCAAACCTAAACCTGATCCTGAACCCGAACCCGATTTCCTAAACCTAAACCTCAACCTATTGTCAATTCCCTAAACCTTAACCTATAACCTAACCTAAACCTAAATCTATAACCTAAACCTAAACCTATAACCTAAGTGTATTCTCAAATCCTTAAACCTAAACCTACACCTAATCCTAATCTCAACTCCTTAACCTAAACCTAAACCAGATCCCGAACCCGATCCCGATTTCCTAAACCTAAACATTAGCCTATTATCAATTCCCTAAACCTAAACCTAAACCATAACCTAAACCTAAACCTATAACCTATAACCTTAACCTAAACCTAAACTTAAACCCGTAACCTATAACCTAAACCTAAACCCAAAACCTAAATGTATTCTCAAATCCCTAAACCTAAACCTACACCTAATCCTAATCTCAACTCCCTAACCTAAACCTAAACCTAAACTTGAAAACCCAAACCTAAACTCGATCCTGAACCCGAACCCGATTTCCTAAACCTAAACCTCAACCTATTCTCAATTCCCTAAACCTTAACCTATAACCTAACCTAAACCTAAATCTATAACCTAAACCTACACCTAATCCTAATCTCAACTCCCTAACCTAAACCTAAACCCAATCTCGAACCCAAACCCGATTTTCTAAACCTAAACATTAACCTATTCTCAATTCTCTAAACCTATATCTTATAACCTAAACCTAAACCTAAACCTTAACCTAAACCTAAACCTATAACCTATAACTTTAACCTAAACCTAAACCTAAACCTGTAACCTATAACCTAAACCTAAACCTAAAACCTAAATGTATTCTCAAATGTTTAAACCTAATCCTACACCTAATCCTAATCTCAACTCCCTAACCTAAACCTAAACTTAAACTTGAAAACCCAAACTTAAACCCAATCCCGAACCCAAACCCGATTTCCTAAACTTAAACCTTAACCTTTTCTCAATTCCCTAACCTATATCTTATAACCTAAACCTAAGCCTAAACCTAAACCTTAACCTAAACCTAAACCTGTAACCTATAACCTAAACCTAAACCTAAAACCTAAATGTATTCTGAAATCCCTAAATCTAAACCTACACCTAATCCTAATCTTAACTCCCTAACCTAAACCTAAACCTAAACTTGAAAACCAAAACCTAAACCCGATCCCGAACCCTAACCCGATTTCCTAAACCTAAACCTTAACCTATTCTCAATTCCCTAAACCTATAGCTTATAACTTAAACATAAACCTAAACCTAAACCTGTAACCTACACCTAAAACCTAAATGTATTCTTAAATCCCTAAACCTAAACCTACACCTAATCCTAATCTCAACTGCCTACCTTAAACTTAAACCCGATCCCGAACCCGAACCCGATTTCCTAAACCTAAACCTTAACTTATTCTCAATTCCCTAAACCTATTGCTTATAACCTAAACTGAAACCTAAACCTATACCTTAACCTAAACCTAAACCTATAACATATAACTTAAACATAAACTTAAAACTTAAATGTATTCTCAAATCCCTAAACCTAAACCTACACATAATCCTAATCTCAACTCCCTAACCTAAACCTAAACCTAAACTTGAAAACCCAAACTTAAACCTGATCCCGAACCCGAACCCGATTTCTTAAACCTAAACCTAAATGTATTCTCAAATCCCTAAACCTAAACCAACACCTAATCCTAATCTCAACTCCCTAACCTAAACCTAAACTTAAACTTGAAAACCCAAACCAAAACCCGATCCCGAACCCGAACCCGATTTCCTAATCCTAAACCTTAACCTATTCTCAATTCCCTAAACCTAAACCTATAACCTATAACATTAACCTAAACCTAAACCTAAACCTGTAACCTATAACCTAAACCTAAACCTAACACCTAAATGTATTCTCAAATCCCTAAACCCAAACCTACACCTAATCTTAATCTCAACTCCCTAGCCTAAACCTAAACTTGAAAACCCAAACCTAAACCCGATCTCGAACCAGAACCTAATTTCCTAAACCTAAACCTTAACCTATTCTCAATTCTCTAAACCTATAGCTTATAACCTATACCTAAACCTAAACCTATAACATATAACCCAAACCTAAACCTAAAACCTAATATATTCTCAAATCCCTAAACCTAAACCTACACCTAATCCTAATCTCAACTGCCTAACCTAAACCTAAACCTAAACTTGAAAATCTAAACCTAAACCCGATCCCAAACCCGAACTCGATTTCTTAAACTTAAACCTTAACCTATTCTCAATTCCCTAAACCTATAGCTTATAACCTAAACCTAAACCTAAACCTAAACATAAACTTAAACTTAAACTTTAACCTAAACCAATAACCTATAACCTAAACCTAAACCTAAAACCTAAATGTATTCTCAAATCCCTAATCCTAAACCTACACCTAATCCTAATCTCAACTTCTTAACCTAAACCTAAACCTAAACTTGAAAATCCAAACCTAAACCTGATCCCGAACCCGTACCCAATTTCCTAAACCTAAACATTAACATATTCTCAATTCCCTAAACCTATGGCTTATGACCTAAACCTAAAGCTTAACCTAAACCTATAACCTAGAACCTAAGCCTAAACCTAAAACCTAAATGTATTCTCAAATCCCTAAACCTAAACCTACACCTAATCCTAATCTCAACTCCCTAACCTAAACCTAAACCTAAACTTGAAAACCCAAACCTAAACCCGATCCCGAACCCGATTTCCTAAACCTAAACCTTAACCTATAATCTAACCTAAACCTAAACCTTTAACCTAAACCTATAACCTAAACATAAGCCTAAAACCTAAACCTAAACTTAAAATCGAAATGTATTCTCAAATCCCTAAACCTAAACCTACACCTAATCCTAATCTCAACTCCCTAACCTAAACCTAAACCTAAACTTGAAAACCCAAACCTAAACCTGATCCCGAACCCGAACCCGATTTCCTAAACCCAAACCTTAACCTATAACCTAACATAAACCTAAACCTATTACCTGCACTTATAACCTAAACTTATAACCTAAACATAAGCCTAAAACCTAAGCCTAAACTTGATAACCCAAACCTAAACCTGATCCCGAACTCGGACCCTATTTCCTAAACCTAAACCTTAACCTTAACCTATTCTCAATTCCCTAAAGGTATAACCTATATACTATAACCTATAACTAAAACCTAAACCTTAACTTAAACCTATAACCTAAGCCTAAACCTAAACCTAAACTAAAACCTATAACCTTAACGTTAACTTATAACCTAAAACCTAAAACCTAAACCTAAACCTATTTTAATGATCAGTTTTATTTTTAAAAAGTGCCCACTTTTTTGGAAGAAGTTTATGCAATTCTTCATGATTCTGAATTATAATATTTTGTTGGTTTAATATTTTTTTTTTCAGGTGAAAGACACAAAAAGAAAATTGTCGTTGATTTTTTTTTTTTTTTTTATGATGTTAAACTTATATGTATTTATGTGTGGATGAATGTAATGTGGATAAGATTGCTTGTGTTTAGATGGATGTAGTTTATGTTTGGATGAATGTAGTTTATGTTGGATTTATGTGGTTTGGGTTGTTTAGATGGATGTGAATGTGAATATGATGAAATATATTATATAACAGGTGTATATTAGGAAGAATACGATGAAATATATTGTAACAGGTGTATATTGACCCTCATAAAAAGGACGGTCCATGACAGTCCTTGTAAAGGACGGTCTATGACCGTCCTTTGAAGGCCCATAAGAGACGGTCCATGACAGTCCTTTTTAAGGACGGTCCATGACCGTCCTTTTAAAGGACGGTCAATGGCCGTCCTTTGAAGGCTTATCAGAGACGGTTTACGACAGTCCTTTCTAAGGACGGTCCATGACCGTCCTTTTAAAGGACGGTCTATGGCCGTCCTTTGAAGACTTATCAGAGACGGTCGACGACAGTCTTTTTTAAGGACGGTCCAAGACCGTCCTTTTAAAGGACGGTCGATGGCCATCCTTTAAAATCTTATAGGAGACGGTCCGAGACCGTCCTTTTTAAGGACGGTTCACGACTGTCCTTTTTTGGGACGGTCCATGACCGTCTTTTTTTTCGTCAATAAAAATGACGGTTTTCGGCCGTCCTTTAAGTAATACGACACGTCAAAATTTGACGGCCCTTGCGACGGTCCATGACCGTCCTTTTTGGCCATTTGAGACGGTTTTGGACCGTCCTTTTTTCACAGTTTTGGCGTAGTGTAAGGCCCATGTGATGTGGCCCATTTGATGTATCTAAGGCCCATGGGTCGAGGCCCAACGGGATGTCCTTAGGCTCCATTGCAATGTGTGATTCCTCTATGGTTTGTGTAATGATGTTTTATGGCGGGTCATGCCTTGGGACCAATGTTGGTTTGACGTCCACATTGTAAGAATAATGTTGGTTTAATGTCCGCATTATAAATTTTCCTAGGGCCCATTGATAGGCCCATATTTTTTGTGCGTAAGCCATCTAGGCCCATCTTCGTTGTGAGGATAGTTCATTACCTTATAACATGCTTAGTATAGCTCCATGACTCGTGCCCATACGCATCATATATATGCTTGATATGATGAATGTTTAATCATAGTATAAGCTAGTTGGGTTGAGACATTTATGAGACTCCTTATGAGATGGAGTGCCCCACATGATCGTGGTATACGCGGTGGATGGCTGCATGATTTGATGGTTTGATTCATGCATCTCGCATTTGTGTGACATGATCATTGTACACCCTAGCGACATCCGGGTCATGACTCCACAGGTACATCGTAGATGGCCGTATTGGATACCGAAAATACTTGGTTTTAGCACTGTGGGCACTTAGGATGTCCTTAGGTAAGAGTCCTAGAACCTTTTTGGTACCAGGAGTTGCTCCAATGCCTAGACCAAGTGGATACACGAGCGCCCGAATGCCGAATACCAGTAGGTCGCGTCTCCCATTGTGTCGTGGTCGGTTGAAAGGGGGTATTTTCTTATCCGCCCGAGTGAGGGGGCTATAAGCTAAGATGAGTTTGACCAGCTCGCAAATGAGTCCGTTATCGACGAGCCAGGTAGGTATTGGTAGACTACTGGTCAGGCGGATAGTGAGGTCTATTCCGCTCACTGGGCTGTGTAGTTAGGGAGGTAGCAGTCAGTGTGGAGTGTACTAGACCTCGGTGATATCCAGAGAGGAACTGTACTGATATGTGTACTTGATGAGTATTGGCATGCTTGTTTTGCATTTCACATATGACATTTGGCTACATAGGCCTCACATCACATGGCCTCGGTACGGCCAATAGCATTCATGGCTTGCATGACATAACTTTGGTACAACTGATAGCATTCATGGACTTACCGCATATTTCTGCATTACTTTGATATTATACACTTGGTGCTTGCTTGCGCACACACTTACACCACCCTCTAAGCTTTTGTAAGCTTATGCATAATAGATGCGTGCAAGTGATGTTAGGATGCAGCCGATCTGTGGCCGGAGCGTGCGGTGGAACTTTTGATGTTTCCTTTGATATCTTCATATTGTATTTCCCTTTCAGCATTGTATTCAAATGATTATATTAATGGATATGTGATGACGATGTTGCCTTTATGATTTGGGTATACTTGTGGTTATGCTTCTTATGAGACAAATGTACGTTGGAAAATCCTCCTTGTAGGATCCCAGGATCGGAACTTAGCGTATGTACGCTGGGGGCCGAGAATGGGGTACTACGGAGGCTGTTGGCGCCGGGTTCGGCGATCGGGATTCTTGTGAATCCGATTTCTGGGTTTGGGGCGTGACACTGTGACCTGGATGGAGACGGAACTAAATCATGATATTACAGATAAGCAAAGGAAGACAGACAGAGACTCCAGTAATAATAGAATGAAGAATACGAGCCATGAATGTAGTAAGCTCGGTTTTGTTACCAGATTGAGGGTAGACATTTGAAATAAAAATTCGATGGAGAACCCTGTATCTGGGTAACATAAACTTGTAAGCGAGCGCATTCACAGTACTCCATTCCACATCCATATTACATAAAACTCAAGTGAGTATTCTCTTCTCAGATTCAGAAGGTTTTGTAACAAGTATATGAATGGGAATACCGTCATCATTGACAAGTATATCCATTAACCCAAAAATAAGATGTCAGTCCTCATCAATTGGACCTTCTCTAGTCGTAATTGTAAATGTCAGATTCTCAGAAGAGAAGTCACTAATGCAAGCATACATAGCTTGCACAATGGAGCGGTATGCTAGTCCACCCCAATGTAATATGTTATCCCATCATATAAACTGAAGGAGAGGAACAACGTCAAATAGTGCCAAATGATCAGGATTTTTAACTATCACATTACGCAAGCGAATATCCCACACAAACTCAGGATCTTCCTCAGGCGACCGAAGATGGTGCATAGTGATAGGAACGGAACGAGAAGAAGAGGGACCATGAGATCCTTTCTTCTTAGTTCTACCCTCCATTGCAATAAAGAAATCAAGGAATAAAGAGATTGTAAAAGAGGCAAGAAGGGTTTCTAGTATATCAGATTTTTTGATAGAAAACCCCTAAAACAATCATAAAGCATAAAATAAACCATACAAATGAAGAAAAGGAAGTGTAAAGGACTTAAATCTAGAATAAAATCGAAAATAATCCACTAACCATGAAGGAATCGAAGATGGGTTCGACCAATCGAGGTAGGGCGTGTTGGAGAAGAAGAGCCAAATGAAGAAAAAGAAGATTTTTCCCAAATAAATGGTCAAACCCGTGATTCATGACGGGTCGAGTATATACTTGACCGGTCGTGCCACGACTGGTCGAGTGTGTACTCGACTGGTCGTGAACCTCACAAAAATATGCAATTTTGCATAAAATTTGAATTCAAAAAAAAATTTCAAAATAAAAAAATATATACATTATGATACAAATAGGTACAAATCATCAGTTCATATTGCACATACCAAGATCAATTTTCAATCTTGCAAACCTGTTTTTGTCGAGCGATTTTGTGAATATGTCAACTAGTTGATTCTCGGTCTGAATATACTCCAAAGAAATTGTCTTGTCTTCCACTAATTCACCAATATAATGATATCTAATGTCAATATGCTTGGTTCGTGAATGTTAAATTAGATTTTTAAAAATATTAATTGCACTTGAATTGTCACAGTATAAAACCATAGTTTCTTGCGCAAATTCATAATCACTTAGCATTCTCTTCATCCACACAAGCTGAGTACATACATTACCCGCAGCAATATATTCAGCCTCAGCTGTGGAGAGCGATACGGAACTTTATTTCTTACTTAGCCAAGAAACTAAATAGTTCATAACATAGAAACAACCACCGCTGGTTGATTTATGATCAACAATGTTACCAGCCCAATCAGCATCTGTGTAACCAGCTAATTGCACACTAGTATCATGTGGATACCAAAGATCAAGATTAGCTAAACTAGCGACATATCGCAAAATGTGTTTAACAGTTATCAGATTTGACTCTTTAGGGTCCGACGGATATCTAACACAAATTCCTATGCTAAAAGCAATATCAGGTTAGCTCACAGTTAAATGAAGTAAACTACTTATCATACTGCGATACAACTTAGGATCCATACTCTTGCCTGTTGAATCCTTAGAGAGTTTTAGAGTAGTACTCATTGGAGTATCAAAATTTTTCCCACTCTCAAATCCGAACTTTTAAACTAAGTTCATAGCATATTTGGTTTGAGAGATAAAGAAACCATCAGGGAGCTGTTTGACTTGCAACCCTAAGAAATCGTTTAGTTCTCCAACCATGCTCATTTCAAATTTAGATTTCATAAGATCTACAAATTCAACAGTCACGTTAGTACAAGTAGATCCATAGATAATGTCATCAACATAGATTTGAACTATTAATATGTGATCATTATGTTTATTTACAAATAGTGTTTTATCAACACTTCCCATTACAAAGTTATGACTTAGTAGAAACTTAGTTAACTTTTCGTACCATGCCCTAGGAGTTTATTTTAAATTGTAGAGTGCCTTTTTTAGTGATAGACATGATTAACATGCTTAGGGTCTTCAAAACTGTTAGGTTGTTCAACATACACTTCTTCATGTAAATCGCCATTTAAAAATGCACTCTTTACATCCATTTGATATATTTTGAATTTTTTAAAGCATGCAATGGATATAAATAGTCTGATTGATCCAAGAGGAGCTACTGAGGTAAAGGTCTCATCATAATCGATGCCTTCAATTTGAGTGTACCCTTGTACAACCAGCCTAGCCTTGTTTCTTATAATATTGCCAAGTTCATCAGACTTATTTTTGAAAATCCATTTTGTTCCAATAATGTGTTTATCTTTCAGTCTTAGAACTAAATACCAAACATTATTTCTAACAAACTGATTGAGCTCTTCTTGCATTGCTACAATTCAATTTTTGTCAGTAAGGGCTTCTTTTATGTTAGCCGATTCTATCTGAGATGTAAAGCATACGTAGTTGCACATATCTTCCAGTCGTTTACGAGTGCACACACCAGTAAGAGGATTTCCAAGGATTTAATTAGATGGATGGTCTTTAACTATCCATAGTTCAGTATTATTTTGACTAGATGAAGAGTCTGGTTTATCAATTAAAAGAACTTCATCATTTTCTGAACTTGAGACAGGTGTATTCAAATGATTATCTATAACCACATTGATGGACTCTTGAATTACACCAGTCCTCTTGTTAAGAACCATATTCTCGACTATTTAGAGCATACATTAAAAATATTCCTTCAACACTTTTGGTGTCAAATTTACCCAGATTTTCTCGGTCACACAAGATGTAGCACTTGTTGCCGAAAACTCGAAAGTATTTGACAGTAGGCTTCTTATCAAACCACATTTCATAAACAGTTTTACTATTTAATTTTCTAGTGTAAACATGGTTATTTATATAACAAGCAGTATTTACCGCCTAAGCCCAAAGATTTTTACGAAGCTTCATACTATTTAGCATTACATTTGCCATTTCTTGAAGCACTCTATTTTTCCTTTCCACTCCACCATTTTGTTATGGTGTTTTAGGCGTAGAAAATTCATGTGATATTCCCTGATCATTGTAAAATTTTTCAAAACTACTATTTTCAAACTCAGAACCATGATCACTACGGATCTTAATGACTTGTGATTCTTTTTCAGTTTGGATACGTTTAAGTATCCTTTTTACTTCATCGAGAGTTTCTGATTTCTCTCTCAAGAAGACTACCTAAGTATATCTGGTAAAGTCATCTACTATCACCAGAATATACTTCTTGCCACCTCGACTCTTCGTTCTAGTTAGTCCAATGAGATCCATGTGGAGAAGTTCAAGTGGTTTAGATGTGGCATTGGAGTTCACCTTTTTGTAAGTACTCCAGGTTTGTTTACTAATCTAGCATTCGTCATATATTTTATCTACTTTCTTTACTTTTGGTAGACCTCTTACCAACTCTCTTTTGTTCAATCTATACAAGTTGTGGTAGTGTACATGCCCGAGGCGTTTATGCCATAATTCGGTTTCATCAGTATGGACCATGTAGCAAGATAACTTAGATAAGCTTGAATCACTAACAATGAGCAGTTCTCAGAAGTTCTGCGACCTGTTAATATTACAGAACCATTTTTATTTAAAATTTCACACCCTTGGTTGGTGAATTTTATACCATGATTATTATCACATATTTGAGAGATGCTTAATAGATTAGGTTTTAAACCTTCTACATATAAAACATTCTCAAATAGAGGGAGGTTAAAGAGTTGAACCGTACCTTAGCCAACAATTTTTCAATTGCTACCATCACCGAATGTGACTGATCCATCAGTCATGTCTTTAACACTGGTGAACAGACCTTTGTCACCTGTCATATGTCTGGAGCAACCACTATCTAGGTACCACTTTGAATGGCTTGAAGGTTTGAAAGCGGTGTGGGCAACCAAACAAGTAACCTTAGGGACCTATTTCATTACAATTTTGGGTTTAGGAGTATAATTGGTCTTCTTATATTTGTAGTTGTTATAAGACCTACCCACTGAGTTAGATTTTAAGAGCTCCTTAAGCAAATCAACAATTTTTTCAGCCAAAGGGTTATGATTCTGATTTCTGTAGTTGATATGATTGCTTTTAGGAATAAAAGTCTGAAAAGTTTTAGAATTTTTAGAATAATTTTGATTCAGACTTTTTCCTTTTAAGTTAAAAGACTCCCCTTTCACAAATTTGCGTGGAGTATTCTTATTCTTAGGAGGAATATTTTTATCATAGCCCAATCCAGATCGATCGCCACATTTTCTGGATCCGAATAAAAGTTTTTCTAATTTAGGATCACCTTGGGCATACTTCCATGTGTCCTTCAAACTCAAAAGTGAAGAGACTTCTAGTTTTAACTTTTCATTTTCAGATTTTAATTTTTCAACTTGGGACGTTTTGAAATCTAAGTCGCACTTAGTTTTTTCAAAGCAATCTGAAAAGTATGATTTTTCTAATAGTAGATTATCAAAATTCTCTTTTAATTTTAAATTTTTTTTTTCTGAAGTTTTAACTTTACAGTAATTTTGTAACTTTTCCTGTATAAGGCATCATAAGCATCTTGAAGGTCTTCTTCATTTTCATTGTCACTAATCATATTTTCTTCACTAGTTAAATCATCATTATCTAAAAAAGTGAACTTGGCTAGAGTCATTAGGGGCTTTAATATCATTAGCCGACTCGGTGTCAGAATCTTCTGACTCAGAAGAGACTTCAGAGCAAGAAGAATCATCTCATGTAGCCAACATACCTTTCTTTTTAGACTTGTCCTTCTTAGGACATTTGTTTGCTAGATGCCTATATTCATGACAGTTGTAGCATTGACTATCTTTTAATGATTTTCAATTTTTAGATCTAGGTTTTTTCTTTTCAATAGGTTTTTACAAATCAACCCTCTTTTTACTTTTAAAAAACTTGTAAATTTTTTTAGCTAAAAGAGCCATATCATCTTCAGAGGTTTCTAAATCAGAATCATTACTATTTTCATGAGAAATACTATTAGAAGACTTGAGGGCTATTGACTTACCTTTAGGTGCCTTAAATTTTAACTCATAGGTTTGAAGAGGCCCAATTGACTCTTCTACCCTCATATTATCTATATCACGAAGTTTTTGGATCGTGGCTACTTTTGAATTAAACCGTTCAGGCAATGAGCACAGTATCTTTGCACAGACTTTACTTTCTGAGATTCTATCACCAAGACCCCACATAGAGTTGACAATGTCATTCGATCTTGTATAGAAGTCCATGAAAGTTTCACTTTCTTGCATACATATTTCCTCAAATTTGGTTGTGAGGATTTGGACTTTAGATTTCTTGACAATTGTTGTTCCCTCGTGTGTCATTTCCAAAATATCCCAGGCTTACTTTGCAGTATCACAAGATATAATTCTCTTGAATTCATCCGGTGATAGTGCACAAGTAATTGCATTTAAAGCCTTTGCATTGGCACTACTCTCACTTTTCTAAAGAGCGGTCCAAGAAAAGTAAGGTGTGAGTTTTACAGTTTTAGATCTGTCAGTACTAGTTACTTCAGTGGTAGGAGGGGTCCAATTGATCACTGTGGCTTGCCATCAAAAGGTGGAGGCCTATTAACTGAAAGGCTATCAAAATTTGACATCTTAAAAGGCTCAGATCGATTAGCTCAGGAAATTAATCCAAAAATTAAAGCGAGCAATTAGGCTTTGATAGCACTTGAAAAGGCCGAGATAAGAGTCCTAGAGGGGGGTGAATAGGATAATGCCAAATTAAAAAAATAAACATGGAATTATACAAATATAAATAAAGATAGCACTTAAGAATCTCATAAAGCAGAAATGAATAACAACCTCAAATGTATAAGTATTGAGAGGTTGATACAGATGCTATTCTAAGGACAACCTTACACCAAAAACCAATGGCTTATGATAGGACAACCTGATTTCTAGAACGGTCTATGTATCAAAAGCCCAAACCAATACAGAGGAGAATAAAAATAGTAAAGAAAATAAATTAAGCTAGTACAGCATTCCCACACTTGCATAAAAGAGATTACAACATTCTCCACAAAGGCTTAAAAAGAAATTACAACATTCGCACAAAGCCACAATCAACCATCCATCACAACACCAAAAATTATAGTGGTTCGCTTGTGTGTACTCCAACTATTTAGAAAAATAGTCACACAACTACTCCACTCCCAATAAATATTGGTGTTCACTATGAAATAAGATTTTCAAGGTTCACCTAAAACCTTCACAATTGCATCTTTTAGGCGGGCTTACATAATTCAAAAACCCCACACTCTGAGATTTTCTAAATCACCTTAGACAAACCAAAAAGAGATTTTTCCTGGCACAACCTCAAAAACCAAAAAGAGATTTACAACAAATGTAAATATACTTATCTAGATATTCTCCTTTGATGAAGCCTGGTAGAACCAATTCGAAGTAGATGGTCAACGTAGATGTTCAATGTCCACACTCACTTATGAAAGGGTTCTAAATGATTTTTAGATTAAATCACTTTGGGCTAGCTTGATTTGATTTTGATTCCAAGAAAGAGGAAAACTTAAATCCCTTCTTCAAATAAGATTGGAATATAGAACTCAAAATCAAATGCAAAAAACTAAATTAAAGAGAATATTAAATGAGCACTAAATAGCTTAAGAATATCACAAACTTATCTCTCAGAGTGGTGTCTTGATTTTGCTTGAATGACTTATCAAACTCTGAAAATCGTGCTCTATTTATAAGTGAAAAAACTGTTCACTCGACTGGCCCAAAGGTCAGCTCGACTGGTCGAAGGACCAGCAAACTTTTAAAATTTCAGGCGCAATAAGATAAGATAGGTCCATGACTGGTTGAGTGTCTGGTACGACTGGTCTAGTGGCCTGCAAGACCGGTCGAGCCTACTCGACTGGTCGAGCACTGTTCACTCGACTGGTCAAGCAGTCTCCAAGATTGGTTGAGGATTCAACAGAAAATCCAAAAAATCTATAATAAACCTTGGACTAGTCGAGCCAGTACATGGACTAGTCGAACATAAGCTAGGACTAGTTTAGAAAAAGTCTATAAAATTATATAGTCACCCAATTTAAGTATGTAATCAATATGATCTAACCTATGGTCAATATAGGGTCATTCATACCTTATTGGTAAAGATTGAACATTGAAACATCATTCGCTTCGGTTGATAGTTTATCTTGAAATACTTGAAGCTTGTCATTATATTTTCAAAGATGTGCTTGAAGTAGTAACTTTGTAACTTTGAGTTCCAACTTAAGAAGATTACTTGAGCTTTGAGTTCCAAAGTAAAGTACATTTTCTTGACATAGTTGAAGCTTGAAATCCTGATCTATCACTTAATGTTGTACTTGAACTTGTATAAGAATCTCTTATTCATACACTTGTGCTACTTGAATTTTGAATTGGAACATCTTGAACTTGTACTTGAATTGCTTAATCTTGAATATGAAGATGAGCTACATGAGATACAAATTCCAAGAAGTTTTGGCACTACAAAATTTAACAATCATAGGAGCTTGATTCAATAGCATTTACAATTTCGTCGGGTCAAAGTCTCTTTGACCAACTTTGAGTTACAGTGTGGTGCGGACGTGCGTAACTTGTGCACATGCACTGGTCCTAACGTGGAGTCCATGAGAAGTTCGGAGAAAATTCGCTCCGTTCATATGAAGGGAAGTGTCCAACTACAACTACCTAAGAGGTTGTTTCACTTTGATGGACACCAGAATCAACAGTTACAGGCTTATTTGTCAATTGGTCACTTTTGCAATGATCTAGGCTCTAAAATTCGACGTGTATGGCTAATTTATGATGCATAGGCATGATATAAATTTTCACATTAAATAGATCGTTGGAACCATGTGATCTAGAATTCAGGGGTCTAGCTTAATGGCATTTTCATAATTATTACTGATCTCTTATTTTTGTGAAATCTAATGGTTCTACCTAGTTATATGTACCTTTATAAACAATTCTTACAAACAAACCTTTATCTAAATCATTATAGACAATTTGTTATTCGCTAATTCAGTTACAGGAAGGTACATATGTCAAGTCACATGATAGATGGTTTTGTCTTTAAAATCAACTGTCAAATGGCTTGATCTATGAATGGAGATTATTTCTCATGGTCAGATTTAATGTTGTAGAATGTGTGTAAGGTTAGGATAGTTAGATCGGTATCACACACATGTACATATTAAATTAACTTTTTGATAACACTCGAGAACTTTCAATACTCGGGTATTGAAATGTTCGGGGTGTTACAATCTAACCCCCCTTAAACATAGTTTCGCCCCCAAAATTTAGTATGTCTAATATACAATCCATTTTCCATGCCTCTAAGTATTCCCTATTTCTTGTGTTTGAGATAATATGAATAGATGGTTGTAGTAGGTTTGAGTCCGATACACGGATCCTTTATCTGCGCAGTATAGAGGATTTACTGGTATCAATTCATAATCCTGTAAAATCTTGATCCTTTGCTTGATCAGGGCATTGGGATCATTCAAGGTTAGCTAGGACTTAGAATTTGAGTCAAACCGTGTAAATTTCGCGTAAACATGGTTCCATCAGTCCATAATCTTGATTGTTCTAAACACATGTGGAATATCACGAAATCTTATATTCTCATAAAGGATAATTCTACATGGCCCATTAAGCTTTCACTACGTACTGTGATCACATGATACTCTACCCAAAATTACTTTCATCATCCTTACTAATTCGTTATGCTTAAGCCCTCAATGTATTATTCGTGAGGTGTGTGCATGTGTGTGTGTGTGTGTATGTTTAGGTGCCTATATAATTGGTTACATGAATCAGGACGCTATAGCCTACCCCCCTTAAACAAAAAATCTCGACCCCGAGATTTGGTAATTAGATTAACCCGCTCATGCCTTACCTGTTTATGGTTCTGTAAACTATGGTTCTGATCACTCTACATCCTTTGAAAAAATTTGTTTCACCCCAAAATCCAGATATCCTAACTGGACTAGATGACAATGGATAGGCCAAATCATCCATTCATTGTTGAACTTAAGCTTTAGTGTTGTCATTGTAAATGCCCAAAATCTCTTTATATTTACAGTCTGTCGCTCCAAGAATTTTAACTTTCGATCCATATATCCAATTTATTCAAAATTTAGAGCCTAAGCCCCTGACTTGCTCTTGAGACTCCAAAAAATTTTATGAGGAAAGATTCAATGGTTTGGGTGGTATTTCACCATTGTGAGGTATATAAAATCTTGCTATCCAGTAGCAATTTTTACTAATTTTTGCTATTATCGGATTTTTATGGAAGTTTATATAGATCCAATTGAGGTGGAATTTTAGAGGAAGGTTGATGGAGACCTACATGATCTATTTGGAAAATTTTCAAAATTTTTCGATGTGTCTTCTATCTGCAACTAGTGGGGATTTCCCAATATGTCAGAATTTCATTGAAATAGTAAAAAATCCTAAAATAAATTAGAAAGTCTCTATTCCTATAAGAGAAACTTTTTCTTCTTGATGGTGACCCTATTTAAGGATAAATTTTAGTTTAAAACAAGTTTATCTGAAATTTTGGAGATTTTTTATGGGTGTATCTATACTCATAGTTTATAAACTTCATGTCTAACTTAATATTTCCAATGGGGAACCTGAATGTGGGTTTTTAATTCCTCAACTCCCTAGTTCCTTTAGAAATTCACTTGAGTGTATGTATCTAATTCATTATATGTCCTAATCACGTAAAACTTATGGTATTCCACTCCCTCAGGCCTAGTTAATCTCATTCTCATGCTTTGGTACCAACTGCAACATCTTGAATTTTCACGGCCAGAGTTTATACTCGTGCTCGAGAAAATCGGGTGTTAATAATATATAAATTAGATGCTTTAAAATTACACCCTATTTTGTTCATTTAGATCACATCCACATACATTTTGGAAGGTAACATTCATAAGAATAAAATCAACTATATTGATTATTTCATTAGAGTAACAGAATAATCAAATGCCCTCTTAATGGGGGTTTATTACATTTATCGAGTTCGCAGTAGAAGTATAAAACTAAATCATAAAACTATATTCTTATTCATTCAGCATAAGCTTCCACAGGGAGATTGTCCTCTAGGTCTTCAATCTGTACATCACCTGCATCATATGTATGGTTGGACAGGGTCAGCGCCCTGCTCATAGTGATGGCTATCTTTTAAGATTAACAACGATTCAAGAGATTCATAAAATAAATATGACGGTTTTGATACATCTCGTATTTAACTATTACAATGAGTATCAGCATGCGCGAACAACTTATATGAGATGCAGGCCTAACAAAGTATGTGCGACTCATCTTACATAGTGATCATCACAATGTGGAATACTATTTATAGAACACAAGGCTCGACCCGCATCCCATAACTACGGATATTCGTCGGCATGGCCAACGCTATCATGGATTTACGTGAACACCTCAAAGCGCACAACACATGAGTAAGATGAATTACGTGACATGATTTGATCATAGAGCGATTATTTTACGACATCCAATTTCAGAAGTGATGTAAAACTATCATGAATTACTTACATCAATTTGTGCACCAGTACCCAAAAACCCATGGAATTATGTGACGACCTAGAGGGTCTCTACCTATAGCGCATTACGTCCATGATAAAATAATCGAATCAGTAGTTGTGATACCTCTTAACACATCATTTACACTTCTGCATGCGTACTGTGAGATGATGTCGCAAAGGGAGTGCAGGCGAGGGCATACATTATTATTACATCCCATCCTTACATTAACAAGAGTACTTAGGGCATAATTGTTGTACTGCTTTATCATTACTGTTTAACTAAATTGATAACATGTTAACCTTTGCCTTATAGCTCCATTGAGTTGATCACTCACTCCCACTCGAGGATGGTGTTTTAAAACACCAACCAGACTCTGTTGTAGTTTCAGATGACGGCGACACTTACGAGTTGGAGCCGGTCTTCTACGATGACGAAGAGTTCTCCTACTTGCAACACTCTAGCAGGTCTATGTAGACCTGGAGTTACATCACCGGGGCTACAGGGATATGGATTAGATGACATTACACTTCATCATTTTGTATATTTTGGAACTAAATATGTAATTATTTAACCTGGTATCATGTTCATACTCTGGGGACCTACAACCACTTATATGCTTTATATACTTATCACAGTCTTCCGCTTGCATAATCCAATTGTCTCTGGAGTATGATATGCTGGTTTGGTATAATCCCATTCATGTTTAATGCACTAATATGGACAACATTTAATTATCATTATCTATGTTGTATAAGTGATGTGTTGGAACTCGGGAGTTGGGCATCTACTCGACCCTCGATTTTCAGGGCGTTACAAGTTGGTATCAGAGCATGATTTGGATTAAACTAGACCTGGGTTATGGTAACACGACATATACTAACGTTCTTTGACTTAGGAGGGAGCGTTAAAACGTGGAAATGAACTCAGGATCCCAATTTTCGCCCGACGGTGATCATATGACCATTGAAGCGAAACTGACTGTAGAAATTGGACCCGTAGGCATTTGTGATCATGTGAGATGATCCTAGTTCTTTTTTAGGCCATCAATTAATGGGTTTAGACATTAATTCAGCGCGTTCCACACTTATATGACCCGCAAAATATGAATATACGTGAGATGAGACCCGAAATGCCTCAAACGGACTCTAGGGCCTAAATGGTGCAGATCGGGGGGGGGGGGGGGAGTGGACCCCACATGCATACGATACCCTGGGAGGGATGTCATCACCCCTGGGGCAAGCCATCACCCCAAGGTCCAGCGGACCGCGATGGCATCGCCCCACCTGCGAGGCCTCGTAGTCCGATTCGTCCGAGAGTGTCGAGCCGCAGCGGGCCAACCGTTGTACACACCTGTGGGGCCCATGAAAATGCGTGGGGGCCCCTATGACCCTCTAATTTACTCCCTTTCCTTTATTTTCACCCATCCAAGCTTTCTAATCTCCAGAAATTTTCATTTTTCTCTCTCAAATCCTCCCTCCATTCTCATACTATCTTCTTCTTCTTCACTACATACCCATTCTCCATCATATCCTTCAAACCCATCTCCTATCTCTCTCATTTCCTTCCATTTGAGCACACAAACCCTACTAAGTGTCTCAAAAACCTCAAGGTCCAACAACCCATCCTATCCCTCCACTTTATTTTACTCAAATGGCTCTTTTCGAGCTCGTGGTGGTGATTTTCTCATTTTCCACACTTCTTTCTCTCATGGGGAAGAAGAGGGCTTCCACGAATGAAGCCGAGCCTAGCTGCCCTACCCATTCGAGGAGGTAAAAAGGCGTCGAAGCAAGTTCAAGCATCGATCGAGAGATCAGGATGAAGCGGGATCTCAATCCCTAGCTTCCTCGAGAGAGAGCTCTACTAACGGATATGGCACATGGAAGATTTCAAGGCCATAGGGTCCTCTTTGAAGCACATGTGTACGAGAAACTATTTGGGTTTTATCCGACAATGGATCTTCTGTTGGATGCCGGGTGGGGCCCCATATTTGAGGGCAAGTCTCGTGTGAATGAGAGCACTGTCCGAGCCTTCTACGCCCATATACGAGAGCCACTGCTAGAGCCTCTACAGTTCTCTATCCCCGTAGGAAGGCGGGAAGCCATTGTCAATGTGGACCTAATAGCTCGGATCATGGGGATGCCACGTGGAGAGGTTCATGCTAGCGAGAAGAACCTCAGGAGTGCCCATGAAAAAGATTGCGATTTGTTTGTGGCTGACTGGTCCACTGGAATTTAGGAAATTGCCTCCTGGCGTCCAGGATGACTCCTGACTTCCACCTCATCTTCACATATAACGTGTATCTTAGGTAGAGAAATTGCAGCGAATGCACATGTCTGATGGTAGACTTCTTATACCGAGCTGAGCAGGGAAACAAGCTGTGCCTGCCTACATATGTACTACTACAGATAGTTCAGACTGCAGGTTCTTCTAGGACTGACATTTCACTCCCTTATGGCTGACTTATATGTAAGCTTGCTCATGAATTCGGCTACAGACTTGGCTCAGAAAGGCTTGTGCCGATCCATTTCATCAACGACACTACTCTCAACAACATGAATATTAGGCCACGACAACGTCAAGCCCAACTCGATGAGAGTGAGGATGGGATGGAAAGTGAAGAGGAAGAGAGTGATGAAGAGGGAGATGGAAATGAAATAGAGGAAGAGCAGGAAGAGGAAGAAGAGGAGGCCCAAGACACTGATGAGGGCTCTCCTACTATGCATGAGCGTGGTAGTGATTGAGTTGCTTTAGAAGCCCGTTTGCTCAGATCGAGGAGGGTCAGGTCGCCATACAACAGGAGGTCAGTGAGACTCGGGGCAAGTTTGAAGAGGGTCAAGCATCCATGAAATAAAAATTTAAGAAGGTGTCTCGCACCTTGAAGGCTATCATGTGTTGCCTGCAGGACAAGGGTGCTCCTCCTCCATCACCAGATTCTGACAACTAGTCCTATGGTTGGGTTGAAACTCTTTATCGCCATGAGAACCTTCTCAGATACTACCAAGATGTGTAAGGGTTGTTCGACAGACTTAGGGAGCAGAACAGTACTCATCGACCTGATTATTGCCCCATTATGTCATTACGATGTGATCCTCAGTATGGATTGGTTCACCGAGATGAGGGCAAAGATCGATTGTGATGCTAGGGTGGTGACAGCCCATGGACCTGAGGGCACGAACTTTACATTCCTAGTGCAGGTCAGTTGGCACTACCACCTTAGTTGTTATGCTACCTTGCTAGAGAATGTTGATGGTCTGACACTTGGGAATACGCCAGTAGTTCAGGATTTTGCAGACGTGTTCAAGATAATACCTTGAATATCCCCTCGGCGCGAGATAGACTTTACCATCGACCTAGCGCCAGGTGCGACACCTATATCTCTACTAACTTATCGCATGCCTCCATGTGAAATGGAGGAGTTGAGGAGACAGATTGACGACCTATTGGACGCAAGTTTCATACGACCAAGTGTATCCCTGTGGGGAGCACATGTGTTGTTTGTGAAAAAGAAGGATGGATCACTATGATTGTGTATTGATTATCGAAGGTTAAACCAAGTGACGGTGAAGAACAAGTATGCTTTGCTCAGGATAGATGATCTGTTCGATCAGTTAAAAGGGGCATAGTATTTTTCAAAGATTAACTTACAGTCAGGGTATCACCAGTTGCGTGTCAGGGAGGAAGATGTGCAGAAGACAGCGTTCAGAACTAGTTTTGGGCACTACGAGTTCCTTGTGATGTCGTTTAGACTCACAAACGCATCGGCTGTGTTCATGGACCTGACAAACTGGGTGTTTCGGCCATATCTGTACCGATTCGTCATCGTATTTATAGATGATATCCTGATATACTCTAGAAGTCAGGCAGATCACGAGAAGCACATGCGAGCAGTCTTTGATACTCTCAGGAAGAATCAGTTATTTGCCCAGTACAAGAAGTGTGACTTCTGGAAGGAAGAATTCAAGTTCCTGGGACATGTGGTGTCTAAGGAAGGCATAGTTGTGGACCTTGCTAAGGTGACCGCAGTTCAGGACTAGGAGCAGCTTGGTTCAGTTACAGAAGTGAGGAGTTTTCTTGGCCTAGCAGGCTACTACTGTCGATTCATTAGAGACTCTTCTAAGATAACCAGACAATTGTCTCAGCTCACTCGGAAGGATCTTAAGTCTGCCTGAAATGAGAAGGCAGAAGCCGCTTTTCAGGAATTGAAGGACAAGTTGACATCCGCACCTGTGCTAGTATTGCCAGAGCAGGGGGTCAAATACACAATATACACCGACACGTCTCGTGTTAGTTTGGGTTGTGTCCTTATGCAGAAGGACAGGGTCATCGCCTATGCATCGCGAAAATTGAGGAAACACGAGGAAACCTACCCTATGCATGACCTAGAGTTAGCAGCGATCATCTTTGCATTAAAGCTCTGGAGACATTACCTCTACGGAGAAGAGTTCGAGCTCTTTTGTGACCACAAGAGCTTAGATACATATTCACACAGAGGGACTTGAATATGAGGCAGCGACGATAGATGGAAACTTTGAAAGACTTCAAGTTTGAGGTCTCCTACCATCCTAGCAAGGCAACCTTATGGCAGACGCGTTGAGCCGCAAGAAGACTATAGCATTTGCGGCTCCACTGATGATAGAAGAGTAGAATATGGTAGAATTTGTGTAAGACTTTGAGCAGAAGCTTACGGTAGAGGAACCGTTCGAGAGCGTCACACACATTCATGTTCAGCCACTTATCGACGACCGGATTATTGCGGCTCAGAAAGACAATGAACTATTGGCAAGGATAAGAGAGCAGGTGAGTGACAGTGAAGATTTGGAATTGAGAGTTGGTACGGATAAGGGTTTACGTTATCATGGCCGCCTATGCGTCCCAAACCTTCATGACTTGAGAAAGGAAGTTCTTGAAGCTACTCACAATTCGAAGATAGCAATGCATCCTGGTAGTACGAAGATGTATCAAGACATGAAGAGGTCATACTGGTGGGACAACATGAAGGCCCACATAGTAGATTATGTGTCCCATTATCTCACGTGCCAGTGGGTCAAGGCAGAGCATCACCGACCTCCTGGACTGCTTCAGCCCATGCCATAGCTGAATGGAAATGAGATTTTATCTCTATGGATTTCATTTAAGGGTTACCGAAGATGAGAAAGGGGCATGACTTCATTTGGGTGATCATGGACCGGTTGACGAAATCGGCTCATTTTCTCCCTATTAGAGTCTCAAACTCAGCAGACGATTTGGCTAGGCTGTACATCAAGGAGATAGTACGTTTGCATGGAGTTCCTATGGAGATCGTATCGGACCGAGACACTTGATTCACATCTATCTTCTGGACTCGTATCTAGGAAGCAATGGGTGTAAAGCTGAAGTTCAGTATCACATTCCACCCACAAATGGATGGGCAGACAGAACGAGTGAATCAAGTGTTAGAAGACATGTTGCAGGCATATGTGCTCGATTTGAAAGACAGTTGGGATGACTTTCTTCCTTATACTGAGTTCACCTATAACAACAGCTTTCAGGCGAGTATTGGTATGGCCCCCTACGAAGCACTGTATGGGCGTCCTTGTAGAGCACCGCGTTGTTGGGCAGAGGTTGGCGAGAAGAGTTTGATTGGCCCAGAGTTAGTACAGGCAACTTCAGAGAAGATCAATGTTATCAGGCGTCGACTTCTTCCAGCATAGAGCATACAGAAGAGCTACGCCGATACAAGACGGTGTCCACTAGAGTTTGAGGTTAGGGACCATGTATTCCTGAAAGTTTTTCCCATGGAGGGACTCCTCCAGTTTGGCAAGAAGGGAAAACTCACGCTGAGATTCATTGACCCATTCCAGATACTAGACCGAGTGGGTGTGTTAGCTTACCGCCTTGCTTTGCCCACACCACTCGTAGGCGTGCACAACGTATTTCATGTATCTATGCTAAAGAAATACGTTCCTGACCCTTCCCACATTATCAAATGGGAGCAGGTACAATTGAGTGAGGATGCTACTTATGTACTTCCACCGACACATATTGTAGACCAGAAGGAACATGTGTTGTGTAGTAAGGTTATCCCGCTTGTGAAGGTGCTATGGACACACCACACTGAGGAAGAGGATACTTAGGAAATAGAAGTCGAGGTCTAAAAGAACTACCCTCAGATTCTCGAGGAGAACGAAAAGGTACTAATTTTGAGGATAAATTTTTTTATGGGGGGTAGATTGTAACGTCTCGAAAAAATCCACACAAAGACCCGAGTACCACCTCAGGCAAAAATCACTAAGGACCAAATCCTTTAGAAATTAGATAAAAATTAATTAAGTACTAAACTGAATTAATCACTGAATTAGCTCAAATCACTTTCTATATGAACTGCAAGACCCAAAACTAGCAGAATCGCTAACTTTACATTTCCTAAAAACCTAAGATCAATCTCAAAACTCGGTTGCTCTCGGGAGTATCTTGAAACTCCGTATCAGACCTGGACTACGCGTCGAAAGTCCGATTAACGTGAAACTATACAGTTATGACCACCTTACTGGGCTTGACAACCATCTCAAAAATCAAGTCCAAATAGTATCTAGAAATGCACAACTTGAGCCCAGAGCGAAGTGTGTAAGAAACGCGAATATCTTTAGAAAATGAACTCAAACTTAAGTGAATTGGGCCGTTCGCTTGCAGGCCAAATCTAAGGTTTCAGATCGTCAGATTCTGACCCAACTGCACCCTTAGATCAAGAAAAATTTCGAACACATGTCAGTGTACTTGTGGCCTTGATCAAGTGACGATAACCGTTGAACTGAAACTGGTGCAAAGGTTGCCGAAATTTGACCGGAAGGACCGCGGAAGCCAACGGAACGGTACGGATTAGGACACGGGTCTTACAATGGACCTCCAAATGAGCTCTGTTGGCCCGAAACAGCCACCCTTTGGCTATATCCTAAGTATACCATGGCCTTGGGGCCATTAACATCAGTTCTGGGCCTATATAAGGGCCTTAACCCACCCCTCTCTCATTCCATACAAATTAACAAACCTTAGGAGAGAGAAGAGGGAAAAGAGAAGGAGAAAGTGAGGAGAAGTGAGGGAGAGTTGGGGTTTGCTACCAGGATTCAATCTCACCACTCCACGTGCTGAATCATCCTACCCATGTCGTAATACCGGTGATTTCAACTTCATTTTCGGGTAAGAAATCCTAACCCTAATCTGTTTTAGGAATCCAAATAGGAGGATCGGTGAAATAGCTAACCTATTTCATGATTTAGGTAGCTGTTTTGTGTAAACGGAAGTGTACTATACAAACTAAGTACGATACGAGTTTACCGACGAAAGGTGTGGACTATAAATATTTAGGTTATGGTTTTCAAGGCTTTTAATGTTAGTAATAATTTATGACTGACTTGATTGCTATCACATATGCTTAGATGCGATGCTTTCCGCGTATTACATATATATAATACGTTAAAATTAATGCATTCCATGTGTTGTTGAAATGTTTGTATGAATATGGAATTATGATTTGTGCTTGACATGATTGTTGTTTAAGAATACATGATTGTTGTACGTGTGGCGAATCCTTTGTGAAAGGATTTGCTATAATACCTGTTATAACTACTTTATTACATGTATGTTGATACGTGTAGTCTAAGTATTTGATAAAATGGCTGAATGAGAAAATGTTTGTTGAAATGTATTTAATTAGGGTGTTGAGATATGATTCTCAATCCCCTTATCTATAGTTATAATTTCCTTCATATAACCTATCTTACTACTACGTGCCTTATGGATGAAATGTTTATGTATGACAACATGTGTACTATATGTTTGTTAAAATGCTCAAATAAGATTTATATTTGAATTGGTTGTCACATCCGATTTGACTATCACATATGAATGCCTATTGTGTTTAAATATAATTGGGACTACTGCGTAGTCCAGGCAATCGATAATGATTCTCGAATTAGTGGCGGAGGTCGTTCTGCCACACAAGACACGTTCGATGAATCCGAGTCGTATGTTGTTTGTCAACAGTGGTTAGGCCACGCGGAGTGCTTACACGCTCCATGTCGATTAAGTCAACGTGCGGTCGTACCAGTCGAGCTTGTCAAGTAACCTAATTGGCCTAATGTATGTTCACCATGTATGGATGCTACTGCTTGAATCTAAGGTACCACTTACTAGTGCAAAGCCCGTTTAACCTTGGTACCATGATCCGGTAAGACTCATGAGCCAGGCATGGTGGTATGAGACACCGTGGTCGAGCTATCAGCCTACACTGAGGTGACGAGCCTCCCTGTAGTGACCAGTGAGCAAACCAAACTCGTGAGCCAAATACAGTGGTATGGGATACTGTATTCAAGTTGTCGGCCAACGATTAGGTGATGAACCTCTCACAATGACCTCGAGTATACACTATGATTATGCTAAGGTGACGAGCCTTTCCGTAGTAACCTCGAGTATGAACCAGGCTTGCGCTGAGGTGACGAGCCTCTCTGTAGTGACCTGGAACTGCCTATCGTATGTGATTAACTAGGATTGACGACCCTAGATGGATCATTGTTTGGGTCAACGATATAAAAGGGAGATACCTTAGCTTCCCAAACCTGTTGTATGAATAGGTCTAATTAAGAACTTAGCTAATCACGCACATGCACCACATTACATGTGCCTTTTGCGTTGGAGTTGAGCACAGCAGGAGTGTTGCATGCGTGACCATGAGATGATTCATAGAGGGAGTACAGGTGAGGGCATACATCATTATCGCATCCCATCCTTATATTAACAAGAGTACTTAGGACATGATTGTTGCACTGCTTTATTTTACTGCTTGACTGAATTGATAACATGTTAACCTTTGCCTTATAGCTCCATTGAGTTGATCACTCACTCTCACTCTAGGACGGTGTTTTAAAATGCCAACCAGACTCTGTTGTAGTTTCAGATGACGGCTAGGCTTACGAGTGAGCCGATCTTCTACGACAGCGAGGAGGAGTTCTCCTACTTGTAACTCTCTGGCAGGTCTATGTAGACCTAGAGTTGCATCACCGGGGCTACAGGGATATGGATTAGATGACATTACACTTCATCATTTTGTATATTTTGGAACTAAAAATGTAATTATTTAACCTAGTATCATGTTCATACTCTAGGGACCTACAACCACTTCTATGCTTTATATACTTATCACAGTCCTCCGCTTGCATAATCCAATTGTCTCTGAAGTATGATATGCTGATTTGGTATAATCTCATTCATGTTTAATGCACTAATATGGACAACATTTAATCATCATTATCTATGTTGCATAAGTGATGCGTTGGAACTCGGGAGTTGGGCATCTGCTCGACCCTCGATTTTCAGGGCGTTATAAGCTGTTTGGGACTGTGATGGATGCACATGATGTACGTGTTATATCCACATCGTCCAAAGGCTGGTCGCGGGACCCACTGATGTATTTATTTCATGCAGGTTGTCCATCCATGTGGCCCACCGTGATGAGGCCCATCTTGATATATAAGAGGCCCATATTGTGACGCCCTATCACTGTTGTCACATGTGGGCGGGGCCTAGTGCCTGGGTGAGCTACTAGTGGCTGGCAGGCTACTGTGTACCCAGTGAGAGGTGGAACCTTGTCCTACATCGGAAGCGCTGTCCGAAGTAATGGTGGTTATATATTGGATCTAGCCTTTAATAGTATAACGCGTTTTGGGGGCAACCCCGAGAACAAAGTCGTGCGCCCTAAAGTGGGCTGAGAAATAAGATGGACGGCATGGATTTGATTCATACATCAAGGTGGGGCCTACATGAGTGGAAGATCTTAAAATTTTAAAATTTAGATCCGATGTTTTCACTCAAAATAGGTTTGGTGTTATGGAATTGAACCTTGTGGATGGATTGTATGTAAAATACTAGTTAGTGAAAGATGGTTCAGATGGGTGGGCCTGTGGATCCAATGGTTTAGACGATCCCGGAACCTTTGTAGAAGTTGAAAATGAATGGTGCACGTGGGATGGTTCACTTATCTAATGTGGGAGTCGAAAAGTCTGATTCAATGGTTGAAATCACCCCAGATAAATAAATGACTGTGGATGCTCGGATTGAAGTTGATCCGACCGTTGAATCAACATAGGTAACACTTAAAGGACGTAGATGAACCTGTATGGCCCACCTAAGCCTTGAATCAACCTGGTCTTTGGTCAAAAACACTAAGTGGGCCCACCAAGTGGAATAAATAGAGTGGATTTTCCACAAACATCACAGTGGACCCCACCTCGAGTTGTGAGTGCACCAGTGGATGTACACCCACTGTGCACCAAGCCAAGGGGCTCAGTCAAACGTGGCTGACCTGTTACTTCCTTAAGTAGAAAGAGATTCTCTCTCTCTTTGCCTTCGACAGCAAATGGATGAGCGTCCAGTTCTTCGATCGATGGCCCACCAACGTGATTCCTCTAGATGATCGAAACCGTTCATTTTGTCGGGAATATAGGGTTGGACAACCCTAGGTGGTCCCACTTGTTGGAGTGCATCCTCTTGAACGCGAGAACGGAGCAAAGCAAGACCCACAAGCACAGCTGTCTTAAAAAATGGAAACCTACTGTGTTGCAGGCTGGGCGATCCGTGTAGCGTCCCGTCTCTGCATCTCCACCGTTCAAGGTTGGGAAATCCTAGCCATCCATTCATAAGAAGCCGGTTTAGGGCTCCCTCAATACCAGTAAGAGAAGATCATGCCCGGTTTTCTGTTGCTAGCTGTTTAAGGGAGCTATTGTAAAGTAAATCAAATCTAGACCGCTATCTCTCAATCCAACGGTCTGAGGATGGTTAGGGCTCGTCATAAGAGAAGATGGGATTGAGCAGCAGTCCCCATTCTCAGCTGCTGCGCTCGAAAACCCACCGCTAGCTTCCTCTCTTAAACCCACCACCTGAAATTTTTCTAAGCTTCAATGGGGCTTATCTGCAAGCTTCCTCAGGTCTATTGGGACCGTTTGCAAGGTGTAGATCAGTGGAAGAAGCGTTGGAAGGAAAGATGCCATTAATGGTAGCTCCTTCTTCTCCATTCGAGCTGTGTCGGGTCGCACCAACTCAGGGCCATTGCTGGTCAGATTCGGAGTTTCCCACTAGCCAGAGTTGGGAGGAGAAAGAAAAGAAGAAAAGGAAGGAGGAGAGAGCAGAAAAGAGTTTGAGACAGGGACTCCGGCCTCTTCCTCGGGTTGCTGCTGCGTCGAGTGGGGTGACTCGGCCTGAGTTGCTGCCCCGGCACCATCTGCTCGTACGTTGCCCGAGTTCAAACACTGCTGGACCTATCTAAGTAGAAGAAGGGGAGATGCACATAGAGAGAGAGTGAACATCCTCCATGCGTGGCAACTGCTCGAACTGAGCTGAGTTGGGTCGACTCAGTCGACGATGGAGCAGGCCAGGTAATGGCATAATGTCCACTGTTTTCCTTTCATCCATTGGCACTGTTGTGGGAGTTCCAACCATGTCTAGGGCCACAAAGGCAAGTTGAAAAACATCTCCAGCTAGGCCAAAATGGGATTGGAAACCATCCTTCTGTGAGGCCCTGACCTGAATCGAAAGTGGCCACCAACAGGCTAGGATTCAAGCTGAGAAATCACCTTCAGACGGGCCACGGATCCAGCTCAAAACGGGTTAAAACTAGCCCTGAAAATCTGGGCTCAAATGGCATCAGATGGGCCACACGTGAGGCAGATCTCTGTGGGACACATCACGTTTAGTGTGGTGGCCCGCACTTAAGGCATATCTGATGGGCTAGAATCAGTCGCTGGGCCACATTTGGTTCAGCAGGCCCGCCAGCAAACATGACAGCCATCTATGGGGCTGTATAAACAGGACACTAGTATCTACTTATCATTCCTAAATATTCTCATTGATAGTAGATCACACTATTTATTACCACTCTCATTATAAGGATTTTTATCATTAGGTCTGTTTAACCATTAGTGGATAACGTATGCTAAGCCTAGTCATTATAAACCGAGTTGTAATTAGAGAATAGTAGTATTTTATCTATTTCCCTCAAACGTTATCATTAATAGTATATCATAATATTTATTATCCTCATAAGGGATAAGTTTGTCAAGGTAGCTAAATAACAATTTCATCGCTAGTGTTAATGACGATTTTACAATTATTAGCACTATCAACATGGTTACCATTCCTATCATCATTAGGAATTTAATATCAGAAATGAATAGTTGTTAGTAACTTATCTATACCGATAGTAGCTATTACATATAAAATAATATCATTACTAATTACTAGTGTATTGCTTTTACCACTCTTAAATGTTATCATAGATGGTAGATCACAATATTAATTACCATCAGAATGATTATTATTAATATGTTAGCTAATATGAAGTACAACACTAACGCTAATAATTATCTTATAACTATTGAGTTTAAACGTAACTAATACACCAACTAGAGTTCAAACCCTAAATTATCTAGCCTAGAACTAAATTCTAGAATAAAATCCTAAAATCCAAGTACGGGGCTAGATTCTAGGATAAAACCCTAATTCCACATTAAATCCCTAAAAGATGACCCTAGGCTATGATCTTCGACCCTAGGAAGTGATTAGAATAAAGACCTAATTGTACAAGTTTATGATTTGTGGTAGGATACAATTCTAAGGGCGCAAGCACTTAACGACACTAGAAGGTGATTCAACGTATAAGGTGATGATTCTTCCCCTTGAGCTTTCCATTTTCCCATTAGCTTAAGTTATAGTTTTATTGTAATTTATATGATATCTCCATTCTATAATCACATGTGTTAATTGTTGGAATTGAGTTGTTACATCATATGCTTAATGTTTATCCTGTTTATTTAATTCATGCTATTGGATATCTTGTGGATTGCTTCTGAGATTTAAACTGGTACATTAGTGAAAAACCCCCACTTATAAATGTACACCCATACTTGGGATGTAACTCGATTAACGGTGATTGCAATGGACCTTCGACTTACTGGTTATTGAGTGGCGGTCTAGATGGATCATTGATGTGGGCCTACCATCCAGGGTTATTGTGTCCAATGGTTTTTAAGGGTGGTCTTTATCATATGGTTTTGATATTCGCCCTATGTGGCATATTTTGATACTCACCCTACGTGGTTTTGTTTTGATGTTTTCCCTATATGGGTCCAATGTTTTATACTGTACTACCATGTGATGGTAAGCCCCATATACTGTAATATGATTGGCCATTAGTCGACAAGTTTCCATTAAACATCCTAAGATGGTAGCCTCATGAGCTGGGGATGGTGGTATGGGACCTATGCCTGAGCTGTTGGCCTATACTGGGCTCTGAGCTCCCCATAGTGACCTTTGAGCTTATTAAACCTATTGGTTGTAAATTGACTAATAATAACTTGGCTAATCATGCATACATGACATATTTACAATGACTTGGATCATTATGCCCATGCGATTACGCTGAATGTTGCGATAATGACCAGTCATTCGATTTATAATGATGACTTGGATCTTCATGCCCATGCGATTACGTTGAGTGTTGCGCTGATGACCAGTCACATCCATGGGTGACGACCCTAATGTCCGTCCGGATGTTTTAACCGGGACAGGTCATCTAGATGTTTTACCCGGGCCGACGATTGCATTCATGCATCCATGCATATAATGAGACTGCATTTACTCTGTTTTGGCTGCCTGGATATTTTACATTATTTCTTACCTAATGTGGCAGTGTGTAATCTCGAGGGGAATTCACACTGAGTTGGTCACTCATCCATCAAATATACAACCGTACAGGTAGGACAGGTGGCTTGAGTAATATGCATGTTCAGACTTGATGAGGAGTAGGGTACGATCGCCAGGGATGCATGACTGTATTTGCCTAAAGGAGTTGCGTGATCTTACAGCTTATATTTATATGCTTTTTGTTATTCTTCATATATTGAATCATGTAAATCTTATACTTGTTTAAATTCTGAGACATTGGTTTGTATAAGTCATTATGGGCAACTTCTTGTACATCCTAAACGTAAATGAAATTTTCCATTATATATGATTTATCCATTCTATGCTCATCTATTTACTCTGATAATAATAATAATAATACACTTGAATTTGACCATCCTTTAAGGTTAACACTCGGGTTTTTGAGAAACAAGTCATATACTCGGTTTCAAAAAGTCAAGGCGTTACAGCCCCACCTAAAGGCGTGCTACCTAGGTGGGCCACTAAATGGTTGGATGGTGTGGATAAGACATACATCAAGGTGGGGTCCATCCCGGTAGGCTACATAACTACATCATCACACAAAAAGAAAAAGAGAGAGAGAGAAAGAGAGTAAGATCGAGTGATGGAGGGACCCTGGCACTACAGGCCCTCCCTTCCATGATTTACAACATACATCAAGTGGGTCCCATTACATGTGGGCTCATCGATCAAAATCAATGATCTCCACCAAAATGCAAGGTCTAGATGACCCTATTAATATAAGGAAAATATACATCATGATGGGGTCCATGGAAAATGGCCTCATCATGGAATGATCATGAGGATCAAGGTGGGCCATTGGCCACACCTAGGGTCCAAAGTGAGGTCCATACCATCAATCGGTAGGCCCCACTTAGCCCATCATCAAAACATGGAATCTAAACCTATAAAACACCCACCGTTCGATCTTCTTGGTCCGATGGAACGCCGAACTCCATAATGGAAGATGATAAGCAATGAAGGGCTAGGATAATGGATCTTGGGATGGGAAGTGGGCCACACACAACATCTTTTCTCTCCTTGGAGTGCTTAGACGTGCACTTCTTTGGTTGCTTGGAAAATGTGAAGAGAAAGAGAGAGAGAGAGAGAGAGAGAGAAGAGGTGGTTGTAAGAGAGGTGATGGGTGTGAGTGATGGATGT
The DNA here is from genome assembly GCF_029962835.1 of Magnolia sinica. Taxonomy (NCBI): domain Eukaryota; kingdom Viridiplantae; phylum Streptophyta; class Magnoliopsida; order Magnoliales; family Magnoliaceae; genus Magnolia; species Magnolia sinica. Next base: position 47,560,225 of record NC_080573.1, on the reverse strand, counting down.
GAGTTGATAGATGTACTTGACATGTATGAGTGTGTAAGAGAGAGAGAGAGAGAGAGAAAGAGAGTTGACTTTGGGGTTGCTCTTGTACTTGACATGAGGTGATTGATTGATTGATTAATTGATTGATTAAAGGGACATGATGTAGAGATTCTCTTGGGATTGCAAACGCGTGTTGTTTTCTTGAACTGAACGCGGGCCCACATCTCTTAGCCAGGGTATCAAATCGGTGTACAAGACGCGGCATTGGAACCGCGGCGACACTGCGGTCGTAATGATACAAGTCTCGGATTGAGCCAACTCAGATCTACAGGATTGACTTAGGATCACGCACAACTACTATTTGCATGTCGCAGGTTGCCGAAATTCGACCGGGAGAACAGCGAAAACCTATGGAACAGTACGGGCTAGGATACGGGCCTCACAGCTCTCCCCTCCAAATAAAAATTTTATCCTCGAAATTTAAAATATGACACAACTAATACAGAGTTCACAAGGGAGGAAAATCCTATCGCTATAGATATAATCATCAAACACCTAAGAGATGAGACAACACCCACGAATATCAGTCTCTTACTCCTGAGACGCCTCGTCAGCACTATGATGATCCCACTGAACCTCAAATCCTGGATCAGAGACCATCGAAACTAGAATACTATGCAGCCTCACAATCTCAATGGTAGGGAGCTATTAGAAAATCTCTAAGTTATTCGAACTCAGGGATCTAACCATTCAAAGTTCTCAACAATCATAGAGTGCAGGGTAACTATTAGTAGATATGTGATGTTATCTTTGATACCATCTTCTGTCATGCCCCAAACTTGGAAATTGAACTCACATGAATCCAGATCACCAAATCCGATGCCGACAGCCTCCATAGTACCCCATTCTTGGCTCCTAGTGCTCATACGCCAGGTTCTGATCCTGGGATGCTACAAAGAGAATTTTCTAACGTACATTTATCTCGTAAGAAGCATAACCATAAGTTTGCCCAAATCACAACGGCAACATTATTATCACATATCCACTAATATAAAAATTTGAGTACATTACTGAAAGAGAAATACATATATTGAAATCAAAGCTCCAGAAGTCAGCTACATGCTCCAAGCTCCACATTGCTACAACCTAACGCCATTTACATGCATCTATCATGCATAAGCTTATAGGAAGCTTAGAGGGTGGTGAAAGTGTGTGCACAAGGTAAGTGTCAAGTATTCAATACAATGTCATAATCATACAATATCGAAAATACTGGCAAGACAATGAATCTTACGATATCAGAGTAAGCGAAAATACTAATAAGTCTATGAGTTAAACAACATCAGAGTACGCAATATAAATCAGCTATGTAAATGAGGAGTTATAAAGAATCAAGTATCAGATACCGAGGATGCAATGCAATATACAGATCCTGCCAAGTCCGTCTAAGCCATATAAGTGCAGAAACATAGCAATCCAAAATGTCATATGCCATGGATGAAATGCAATATGGGATGCGAATGAAATGACCAAGCTTGAGTGAAGTTGGGACGATAGTACGTAATATCGCAGGCTATGGGGTTCATCACAAGGGAATTCTATCCAAACCAGTCCCATACCTAAATTTGGATAGTCAAACACAATGTGGTAAACTCCTGATCTCAGGTTAGTCGCACGCCCCAACTTAAATCCTGGCCATTGTGAAGGTACATATAATAAATAGTTGTGCACCACCAGCCCGAGTGGATAGTGAATGATGAATGAATGAGTATGCAACTCCTGGTTAATAAGTCCACGTATCAGTACGGTTCCTCTCTATGATCATCACCGGGGTCTAGTACACTCCACACTGATTGCTGCTTCCCTAGCCGCATAATCCAGTGAGTGGAAGAGACCACACTATTCACCTGACTAGTAATCTGCCAATACCTACCCGGCTCGTCTATAGCGGACTCATTTGTAAGTTAGTCAAACTCACCTTAGCTTATAGCCCCCTCACTCGGGCGAATAAGGCCACACCCCCGCCCAACTGACCACGGCACAGTGGGAGACGTGGTCTACTAATATTCGTCACTCGGGTGCTCATGTATCCACTCGGTCTATACGTTAGGGCATCTCCTGGTCTCAGAGGTTTAGGGACTTTCACCCACGGACATCCAAAGTGCCCAGATGCTCGAACCAAACATTTTCAGTGTTCAATCCGGCCATCCACGATATGCCTGTGGAGGCTATGGCCCTAATGTCACTAGGGTGTACATGATCATGTCACACATATGTGAGATGCATGAGTCATACCCTTCAGTCATGTAACAATCTGAGGTGTACCGCGTGCTCATGTAGGTAACTCCTGTCAGTGAGTCCCATAAATAGTCTGCCCAATGACATATACTATGATCAGTCACTACTCATATTAAGCATACATATGATGTGTATGGGCATAAGTCATGGAGTTATACTAAGCATGTTATATGATGATGAACTATCCTTACAAGGAGGATGGGCCTAGATGGCCTACACACAAGTATGGGCCTATCAATGGGCCCTAGGGAGAGTTGCAATGTGGACATTTAACCAACATTATCCTTACAATGTGGACGTCAAACCATCATTGCTCCCAAGGCACGGCCCGTCATAAACATCATTACACAAACCATGGTGGAATCACACATTGCAATGGACCTTACGTACATCCCATTGGGCCTCGACCCATGGGCCTCAAATACATCAAATGGGCCGCATCACATGGGCCTCGTATATATCAAGGTGGGCCTGAACAACAGGCCTTATACACATCAAGGTGGGCCTCAACAACAGGCCTCATACATCACATCAAGGTGGGCCTCAACAACAGGCCTCATATAACACATCGGGCCTAATCAAATGGGCCGAATCAATGGGCCGAATTAAATGGGCCAAGGCGAATGGGCCGAGTTGAATGGGCCAAACACAATTCATCTATTTTTAAAGATCAATATAGAGTATTGTATAAAAATGAACCATATCAAAAGATCAATTGGACCATACGATATTTAACCGTGTTGATAATGATTTCCACGGTTAAATTCCAATGGGCCCCATCATAGGGTTTATTTCCCATCCAGCCTATTCATAAGGTCACAAAGACCTGGATTTAGAGGAAAAACAAATAGCATATTGGTCCAACTTTAAACCCTAAGGGTTTTAATGGTGGACGTTCAAACCCACTATTTTTCTGTAATATGGTTCACCTGATAACTGGATTTGTCTCATTTGTTCTTCTATCACAAGCCTTAAAATTATCTTTTAAAATGGTTGGACGGTTTCGATGTAACACACGCATCATGGTGAGTCCCACCATCCAAGGTTTGGACAGTGTGGCTACATAAAACATACATCATGGTAGGGTCCACATGGGTGGACGGTATAGATATAGCACATACCTCATGCATGGGGCCCACCATGACATTTATCTTCTATCCAATCTATTAATAAGGTCACAAAGACCCAAATAATTAAATAAATAAATATTATATTTATCCAAAACTTCTGGACTCCAAGGGAGTTTAATGGCAGACGTTCAATCCTCACTGTTCCTTGCCGCGTGGGCCACCTGAGCTGCGTATACGACGGATTTTTGGAGTGGCCCATAGCTAGAAGGGGCCCACCAAATGCACGGTGTTGATGTTCTCACACATCACGATGGGGCCCATGGTTTGGACCCCCTGCCTCTAACGTCAAATGCAGGAGGATGTGCTGCCTTGTCTATATATATATATATATATTTGAAAAACATGTATTTCTGTGGTTTTTCCTAGGTAGGGCCCGCATCAGGAGAATCTAACCCAACCATTGGATTCTAGGACTCAAGACGGACCGAACAAGCTTAATATTCAGTACGTTTTGGCGTGTAGAAACATCAAGGTGGGTCCTAGTTGATTTTAACGGTAAGAATCACTATTTTCTATACCATGGCCGGCCAGATAGTTGGATTGGCTTCAATGTTCATCTCAGTGCCTAAAATGGGCTGAGAAATAGGATGGATGACGTGGATTTGATTCATACATCAAGGTGGGGCCTACATGAGCAGCCCACCCAAAACTTATGAATCAAGCTAATATATATATATATATATATATATAATATAGGGGATATTAAAAAAGAATGCATTTTAGGCCCCACCTTGATGTATGAATCAAATCCACGCCGTCGCTATTGTCACATGTGGGCGGGCGCTGATGTGGGCGGGGCCTGGTGCCTGGGCGAGCTACTAGTGGTTGGCAGGCTACTATGTACCCAATGAGAGGCGGAACCTTGTCCCACATCAGAAGCGTTGTCTAAAGTAATGGTGGTTATACATGGGATCTAGCCTTTAATAGTATAATGTGTTTTGGGGGCAACCCTGAGAACAAAGCTGTGTGCCCTCGGGCAAAGCGGACAATATTAAACTGTTAGGGCTGGTCTTTACACATGTGATGTAGGGCCCACCTAATGTATATGAGGCCCTTATGATGAGGCCCATTGCGATGTATTTGAGGCTAAGATATGAGGCCCGATGTGATGTATATTGGCCCATATGATGAGGCCCGATTTGATGTATATGAGGCCTAATGCGATGTATTTGAGGCCCATGGATGTGGCCCATTGTGACATATTTACGGCCCATGTATGAGTCCCATTATAATGAACATGCGGCCCATCTTAAGGCCCATTGTGATGTACATGAGGCCCATGTTTGAGGCCCAATGTGATATATACTCGGCCCATATGTTTGGGCCATTGTGATGTACAGGAGGCCCATGGGATGTGGCCCATTATGATGTATATGTGACCCATGAGTGAGGCCCATGTGATGCGGCCCATTGTGATGTGTATTAGGCCCATGTGATGCAGCCCATTGTGATGTGTATCAGGCATATATGATGCGGCCCATTGTAATGTATTTGAGGCCCAAGTATGAGGCCCAATGTGATCTATATGAGGCCCATGAGTGAGGCCTAATGCGATGTATATAAATCCCTTTTGTGAGGCCCATTGTGATGTATGATTCCACCACGATGTATGTAATGATGTTTATGGTGCCTATCCATATTCCTAGTTAATATTAAATGGGTCATGCCTTGAGAGCAATGATGGTTTAACGTCCACATTGTAAGAGCAATGATGGTTAAATGTCCACATTGTAACTCTCCTTAGGGCCCGTTGTTAGGCCCATCCTCATCTTCCCTTAATGGGCTAACCCAAATCATTGGGCCCTCATTGATGATTATATTACTCATCTTTCCCTTAATTAGGTTATCCCAATCCGGTGGACCCCCATTTGATAATGATGCTTTCCACCATACCCTGTAGGACCACCTAATCCTTGGAGCCCATCTTGTGTTTGTACCGAGCCTTCCATAAGGAATATAACCCACCCAGATGCATGTGTTTACCCAAGCTTAGTGACCCAAACCTGAGGCCCACTTAGATGATGAGCAGGACCATTTGTAGGGTTACATAGTCCTGTATGTGTGGATCCTACCAAGGATCGCCTTATATTCGTATCAGGCCCTCATAGAAAGCCCAGTTTTCATGATAAAGGAAGTGAGGAAGCCCACTTGTTGTATACCCACTTGACTCGCCCCATGGGACATATCTTATCCTTATATCCAGTTGCTAGGACCACATTGTCACGTATATATCATCACACCATCCATTTACTCCTTTGGGACAAGTGTGAGGCCTATCCTTGACGCTAGTACACCATTACCTCTTGCTGTATATGGGAGAAAATGTGATACCATATTTAGTATATCCTCTGTGTAGAGCCTATCTCGATGTATGGGTAAGATCCGCCGTCCTTCCAGTTGACCCCATCTTGGAATATATGATATATCAGTACCTTAGAAGGCTAACGTGGGACATGCCGCATGGACTCCTATAGTTAGAGAAGAAGTATGCCGTTTAGTTCATAATCTTGGTATGTGACATACCGGTGAAAGCCAATCGTGGTTTATTATTGTCTGCCTTATCTGATAATTATGCTAAGTGTACTTAGTCTAGTAGGACACTCTGAGAACATGTATAGTATTACATCATGATACATGCCCATACGCATCATCCGCATGCTTGTTATGAGGAGTGATTGAGCATAATATGTGTCATTGTGTTGATTGTTTATGGGACTCCCTGAGAGATGGAGAACGCGCAGGTTTGATGCATGACTGGATGGTATGACTCATGCATCTCGCATTTTGTGATATGACCACTGTACACCCTAGCGACATCAGGGCTGTAGCCTCTACAAGCATATCATGGATGGCCAGATGGGACACAAAAAATAATTTTCTACATGGGGTGCCATAGATGTCCCTGGGTGAAAGTCTCTAAACCCTCTTGGTACTAGAGGATGCCCCAACGTCTAGACCGAGTGGATATATATGAGTAGATGAGAACCGTATACCAGTAGGCTGCGTCTCCCCCTATGTCATGGTCGGTTGGGAAGGGGGTGTAACCTTACCCGCCTGAGGGAGTAGGCAATGCTAGGGTGAGTCTGACCAACTCATAAATGGGTCCGCTATCGACGAGTCAGGCCGATATTGGTAGGCGAATAGTGAGGTCTCTTCCACATAACCAGTTGTGCGCTTGATGGGGTGGCAGGTGGCATCAAGTGTACTAGACCCTGGTGATGATCTCAGAGACGTATAATACTAATATGTGGAGTTATCGAGCAGGAGTTGTATACTCATCATTTTACTCATTCATTCATTCATTCACTATCCACTTGGGCTAGTGGTGTACAACTAATTGTTATGTGTACCTTCGCAATGGCTAGGATTTTGGTTGGGGCACACGACCAACCTAAGATTAAGAGTTTATCACATTGAGTTTGCCTATCCAAATTTAGGTATGTGACTAGTTTGGATAGAAGTCCCTTATGATGGACCCCACAGCCTATAATACTACGTACTATTATCCCGAGTTCACGCTTTAGCTTGGTCATTTCAATCGTACCGCATATTGCATTACATCCGTGACATATGGCATTTTAGGTTGCTATGCTTCTGCATTTATATGGCCCAAATGAGGTTGACAGTATTCATGACTCATTAGGATTTGCATATTGCATTGTGTCCTTAGTATGTGATATTTAGCTTACTATGTCTCCATATTACATAGTTGATCTACATTGCTTCCTCATTATATGATATTGGCTTATTATCTTTTTGCATTGCATAGTTTGGACAAGGCTGATGATATTTATGAACTTACCAGTATGTTTCTGAATTGCTCTGATATTACATACTTGGCACTTACCTTGCGCACACACTTTCACCACCCTCTAAGCTTTCTATAAGCTTATGCACGACAGATGCATACAGGTGGCATTAGGTCACAGCAGCGTTGAGCTTGGAGCGTGCAGTTGTCTTCTGGAGCTTTAATTTTTGATACATGTATTTACCTTTTAGCACTGTATTCAACTGTTTATATTAGTGGATATGTGATGATGATGTTACCTTTGTGATTTGGGTAAACTTGTGGTTATGCTTTTCATGAGATAAATGTATGTTAGAAAATCCTCCTTGTAGAATCCCAGGATCGGAATCTGGCATATGGGCGCTGGGAACCGAGAATGGAGTACTACGAAGGCTATCGGCACCGGATTCGGTGATTGACAAATTTGTGAGCCCGGTTTTCAAGTTTAGGGCATGACAGGTTCAATAATTAATGGATAATTTGGGCATATCTTTTATGAAACCTAGGGTAATTTTACAGTGAAAAAAATGATATTCCCCAAGGATCTAGAATGATCGGCACCATGGATTTACAGAATCATATTCAATCAAGTCAGAAGTGGTTTGATCCGAGTACCAAATCTCGAGCTCTTACCAATGAATTCAATGGCCTAATTAAGCAGAAGTTCGAGACTCACCCAAAATGGATGATACCAAAGAACTCACCGCCCTGGCTAGGCAAGAGTTCATTATGTCAGGATTAACCATACTATAACCGTTTTTTGTGTTGCCCTGAAACACTAAAAATATATATATAATTAAAAAAAAAAAGAGAGAGAGAAACTTTAATCTAGATAGTGGGGGAACTAATGTGTGCAATACTATAAAGTTAAATACATAAATAAATAAAATAATTATATCTATATAAATCTCGGGGTCGAGATTTTCATTTAAGAGGGGTAGATTATAGCGTCTCCATTTCATATACCAAATTATACGCACACCAATACATATATATTCACCTCACAATGTATATAGTGAAAAAATTAAACCAAATGAATCAGTGTAACTAGTACAAGTAACTAAATTTTGGGGACAAAATTTTGTTTAAGGGGGGTAGATTGTAACACCCTGAACTTTTTAATACTCGAGTATTGAAAGTTCTCGAGTATTACCATAAAATTTAACTTATTTTATACATGTGTATGATACCAATCTAACTATCTTAACCTTACATCTATTCTTCAACACGAATTTGACCGTTGGGAATAATCTTCATCCATATATCAAGTCATTTGACCGTTAATTTTGAGATAGGATCATCATATACCCAAGGATTCTCACTTGTCCATGATAACCAACCGTTCAGTCAACTATCCATCGATAGGTAAAGATATCTGACCGTCCACTTTGAGTTTGGACCACCCAATCATAGTAAACTAACTACTTGATATCTGCATATGCCCGTACATATATCAAATTAAAATTCTGATCTGTTCATCTTGTTCACCACATAGGAATATGCTTAACCCACCATCAAAACTATAATCTGAGAAACGTACACATGTGAACAAGTCACTTGAATCTAATGATATACATGTTCTACCTCTTGATTACTCCAAAAACTAACTTGTGTTCATTCGTTTATAAAAACAATCGTACTACCACCTACATACATGACTAGATTACTAACCATCAAGTTTTCCTATTAAAAACATGTCATCTGACCATTCATTGTGTGGTTTGATATATGTACATTCCCTAATTAATTTGGTGAATAATTCTTTATTCATAATGATTAGATATGAGTCCTTTTGTAAGAATAACTTAGAAACGCGCCTATAAGCATGTAGAACTATTAGATTTCTCAAAACTCTCATATCGGCAATAATTACAAAAATGTCATTAACCTATACCCCTGAATTCTAGATCAGATGGTTTTCAGGATCCGTTTGATGTGAAATTGTATACCATGCTTATGTATTATAAATTAACCATACATGTCAAATTTCAGCCCTTAGATCATTGTATAAGTGACCCAATTCACAAATCAGCCCCTTAACCGTTGATTTTGGGGTCCACTGAGTGAAGAAACCTCATGAGCAGTCATAGTAGGATAGTTTCCTTTATCTGAATGACTTAAATTGCCCATAATATGGACCAAGTATGAAATATGAAGACCCCACTTTGGCATGCTTTTCCTTAGGCGCCAAGTTATCCTTTCAAGGCCTATCAACTCTTTATAAATCTAGATCTTCCGATTTAACTACTTCCTTCTGTCTATCGCAACCCAAATTTGGACCACACTCTGGTCTCATATGACTATGAGGTTCTACATAATTTAGACCCCGATCTATAATCATGCACTGTTGAACGCTGAAGCCAGATCCTTTCTTTTGATGCAAAATGTGATATTTTAGATCTAGACCTTTTCCACCATTGATCACCCACCAAATTTTGTCCAACTGTTTGCCTATCCTCACTACACATTTCTTCTAAAATTGGGCCTTGATCATTAAGTATGGACCGTTAATTGAGATCAAGTTCGTTATGGCACCAGTTAGGAGATTTTTCAAGACTGGCCAATGTTGATGGTCAACTATTGCATATTATCCCCCATTTATTTCTTGGTTTTACAAACATAATATGGCTCAATAGTATATTTTATATGTGTTTGTGTTGCAAGGTGAATTTAAGAGCTTAGATTGAAAAGAATGCTAAAAGCATGGATTTAATGCTCATGAATCATCAAGCAAAGAATGGATCTTTGGAGACCAAGAAGGAAGATTTCAAGACCCCAAGATTCAAGAAAATCAAGTGGAAAAGGAAAGAAGTACATAAATTAGTGCAAAAATTGGTGTAAAAATTCATAGGATTTGAGCTTAAATGTCATCGAAGGCTTGTCTTCGATAACATTGAAGGCTGGTCGATGACATCGAAGATTTACAGAAAAATCGAGTTGGTTGCTGGACATAATGGGTGCTCTTTTCGATCCATCGAAGCCAGTTTAATGACTTGAAGCTAGTCTGTCGATGACATCGAAGGCTGGTCGATGACATCGAAGAATTACAAGAAAAAACAAGTTTAGTCGCTGGATAAATTGGATACATTATTCAATGACATCGAAAGCTATTTGACGACATCGAAGCCAGTCTGTCCATGACATCGAAGGTTGTTTGATGACATCAAACCAATTATGTGAAATGTAAAAATTTGATCTGGTTTTGTGATTTTGCAAAACTTTGCCTATAAATAGGGGTTGCTGTGCACTTTTTGGGATATCTAGGGTTTAGAGGAGCAGAGAAAAAGAGAGGAGCCGCTTCTCAAGAGTTTTCTTTTCTTTTCCTTAGTTTTTAATGCTTTCTTCTAGGGTTTTTAATTTAATCATGTCTATGGTTGGCTAGATCCCTTAGCTAGTTCTAAGGGGTGAAGCTTATAGTATATTTGAGATATTTTTCTTGTTTGATTCTTATTATAGTTGAACTCCTTTGATTCTAGTTTGATATTTAAGGAATACTTTTAATGTTTAATGGTTTGTTGTGACTGAAATTACAATGGATCTGCAATAGCTTGAAGTATCTTCTTTTTTTGTTTGGAGTTTGTGAAAATATGAGATCTTATTGTTCTCCGTCATCCCTTGGGCATGGATGGGTGACGGAATCCCTTCTATTCTTCACAATTCTCCCATGTTGGTTGTTGGATCGGTATATCCTGTTGTCTACCATTGCCTCCTGGGCATGGTCAGGTGATTGAATCACTTCCAATCTTCACAACGTTCATCCGTTAAGAATTAGGTGAATGGAGATTCAGACTTGATCTTATTAAATATCTTCCAATTGGATAGGATAGGACTCTGATTCCAATTGAGTGCCTTAAATCAAATAAGGAAGCATCTTAATAGCTGCAAGTGGATCCCTGGAATCCCTAGTTCCCACTTTTAAATTACTTGAGTTTCTTAATAAACACGTCACAATTACTCTCTCTACTTTCCTAATTTAGGTTAGATCTTCTCTTAGTTTTGATTCTAATTACTTTCAAAATAGACACCAAAGATTAGTCCCTGTGGATTCGACCTTGGTCGCACCAGGATTATTACTACATTGCAACCCTACACTTGGGGTTGTGAACAGCCAATCTAAATTTCTGATCACTAAGAAAATCATATACCCAATCTCTATTCGACGACTTTGAAATAATGGACGAATTAGATTTAAAGAAAGATCATCAAAAAATGGAAATTTGAAGAAACTCAATTCAAGTGGGTCACACCCACCCCTTTTAAAAAGGGAGTGTGTTCCCTTCTCCACTCACACGTCCACCTCTTAAATGTCAAAGGAGAGAGAGAGAGAGAGAGAGAGAGAAAGAAAGATAAAGAAAAAGAAAAAGAAAGAAAGAGAAAGAGAGAGAAGCCTAGACGTCCATCATCCGCTTCCTTCTTCAAACATCTAGTATCTTCCTCTTGCTCAAGCGATGTCATGATTCATGAGAAGTTTTTTAACATATATATCTACCTAGGGTTTAGATCTAAGGCCAAGGTGAGGGTTTTTCCTTTAAGTGATATTAAATTGAGTCGGTATGATTTATTCTGTTCTCTCACATGCTTTGAATCCTCCCTGTAAATATTTAATTTACCACCACCAGTTATTGATCCTTTGAGAATAATGGTTAAGGTGTGATGTTAATTATACAAGACGTTTCTAAATTTATGTGAGGGTTTTATCCTTTAAGCTTACTTTGATTTAAGTTGATATGAATTATCTTGCCTTTTTCCTGTTCTCATGATTTTCTCTTTGCAATTATTTAAATTATCATCGACAATTATTTCTCCTTTAAGATTATGGTATGATGTTGATTATGAGTGATCTTTATGAATTTATGTGGGCGATGGGTACAAGCCTTGCCCTTGCCTTTACCAACTTTGTTAAGTTAGCCCTTGCTACTCTTCTCTTTATTTGAGTTGGCCCTTACCACTCTCCTCTTTATTGAGTTGGCCCTTGCCACTCTTCTCCTTATGGAGTTAGCCCTTGCCACTCTCGTCTTTATTGAGTTAACCATTACCACTGGCCGTTGCCACTTTTCTCTTGGTTGAGTTGGCTATTACCACTCTTCTCATTACTTTGTTAGCCTAATGTTATTTACCTTTAAGGCTTGGGCATGTGTATTGATATTCCAGAACTCCATAATTCAATCTACATTCTCTATCAATGTAAGTGATGTGTTAAAAGTATCACAACTAGTGATTTAAATAATTATCATGGACGTAATGCGTTACGGGTAGCGGCCCTCTTAGTTGGCATGTAATTCCGTGGGTTGGTTAGCATGGTGCACAATCAATGTAAGTAAATCGTCATGCGTGTTACATCACTTTTCAGGTTTGGATGTCGTAAATAGTCACTTCATGAACACATCGTATTACGTAAATCCCCCAACTGTGATGTTGTGTCGCATTGAGATGTTCACATATATCCACGTTAATGTTGGACACGCCAGTGAATCTCCATAGAATGAGATACGGGGTGAGTCGGATAATTCTAAATCATTTTCCACATGGTGGCGATGGCTAAGTATGATGAATCGCACACACTTTCCTAGGCATGCATCTCATGTAAGTTGTTTGCGCATGTTGATACCCCTCGTAGTAGTGGAGTACGGGACGTATCAAAACCCTTACATTACTTTTATAAATCTCTTGAATTATTGTTAATCCTAAAGGATAACCATCACTATTAGTAGGGCATTAACCCTCTCCAATCGTATAGATGATGCAGGTGAAGTACAGATTAAAGACTTAGAGGACCATCTCCCTATGGAAACTTATACTGAAAGAATAAGAAGATAGTATTATGAATTAGTTTTATACTTTTGATGTGAACTCAATAAATGTAATAAGTTCCCATTGAGAGGGCATTTGATTATTTACAGAAATCTTTTCCTTTGATGAAATAATCAATACAGTCGATTTTATTCTCATGAATTTTACCTTCATGAATGTATCTGGATATTATCTAAATGAAAAAAAAATAAGGTGCGATTTTTAAGGCATCCAATTTATACATTTTTAACGCCCGATTTTCTTGGGCATGAGTAAAAATTCTAGCCATGAAAATTATGGTTGTTACACCATTAGAGGCAATGATGAGAAGGGTAATAGTTATCTTAGGGTGTGGTGGACCATTAAATGGGGTGAGGTGGTGATCGTGGGGTGTGGGCATTTATGGAACATGGTGGATTTTAAATTGAAATAATTAAAGGATGGAACTAAGCATACATTGACTTACCCCTTGGGCATTACAATGGATAAAGTGTTAGAAGAACTCGTTTCTCTCATTGTGTGCCATTTAGTGAAACTGTTGAAAGATCTCATTTCACTTGTTGGGTTTTTTGAGTATGTGGGAGTATTGGAAGATCTCATCCCACATCGGCTCAAACCTCTGGTGCCTAGTGGCTAATGAGAATGTTAGAAGATCACGTCTCAATTATTCAAGGGTCCCTTCACCAGAGCATACATATCATGCATTACATTAATTAAGATTTCTCATGGATGTTTTATTTGAATATCATATGAGATGATTATGCTATTATTGTGATAATCCTGGGGGGGTTCCCTTAATGAGTTGATGATGAAGCCTAAATACTGCATATTTATCCTCTCAATTACATTAGTTTCCATGCATTCAAGTACTAAAATGGCTTATTAACAAATGTTTTATACATAATGAGGTAATTTAGAAGACAAATGTGAAGTTATGTTAAGAAGGAAGAATTAAAGCTCAAAGAATGATCAAGTGAAGAATTGGAGATTTGAAGAAAAATATCGAAGAATTCAAGTGCTAAAGATCCAAAAAAAAAGTACCAAGTATGGAAAAAAAATCTAGAAAATCACACAATCAAGTACCAAAAATAACAGACTGTTCGGTCCCACCCAAGGTTAGTTAAGTCTGACCGAAAGTTCCCAAAATAGTTCACTAAGAAATATTGATTTTCACACTTAATTCGGCTGCAACTAAGACTTAAATTAATTCGACTATTCCATGCCACTGCAGGAGGGTCGATGCGACTGAAAGGAGATAGAGACTTCAAACTGTTAGTGCACTGAATTATGTACATTATTATTAATCATATGAGTCATTGTGTCATGTATTTGGTTGAGCCCTTGAAAGCTAAAGACTGAAGACGCAAATGAAGGTGGCGTATCAAGGAGCAAAAACTAAGTAAACGTAGTGCCTTGGTGACCCTAACCTTTGACTCAAAACAAACTAAACCTCTAGATGATCTTAAACCTAATAGGTAAACCATTTATTGATCATCCTTTAAACTATAGGAGCCTAAATTAACCATCCTTAGCTTGGCTTTAAAAGTCCCATGTTGCTTAGAAAACTACACAAATTCAGCAACCTTTGGTCCCTATTAAGACTCAAATATTGTATATTTAATCCTTCAATTACATTAGTTTTCTTGGCATTTAACCGATAATTTGATTTAATTATATACGTTTTTATTATGCGAGGTGATTCGGAATCTTATGATGAATATGTGCTTAAAAGGATGGATTTAGCGCTCAAAAGAAGATAATGAAGAATTAGAAATTTGGAAGTCATTAATGAAGAATTCACATGCTAAAGATCCAAGGAAACTAAGTGAGGAATGAAGAGAATCGAAGGTTTGAAATGAAGAAAAAGGAATCCTGAAAATTGGCCAGAAAAATAATATTTTAAAACTTTGGGTCTAAATGAGAAATTTTTAAAAGAATTCCCAAAATAGACTTCAATGGCATCGAAGTTACTTCGATGGCATCAACAATTTATGAATTTTGGGCTCAACTTGTTGGACGGTTCTGGATGATTTTCGATAGAATCGAAGACAGTTCGATGCCATTGAAGGTGTAATCAAAGACTGTTCGATGGCATCGAAGTTTGTTATTGAAAATGCACATAGTGCGTAAATTTAAGGTAGTTTGTGAACTTTTTCGAGGTAGTGTGAAAGTTTGAGTTGTAAAACTATTTAAAGGAGTCCCTAGGCTACTCCAAATCATCTTCTAGAATTTGGAAAGGGAGAGAAGGCCTAGGTGGAGCACCGACAACGTTCTTCCACTTCGATTTCTTCACGGTTCTAGTTGATCTTTTTATTTTTCTTCTAGGATGTTAGTCTTATTAAGCTAATCTCTTAGCTAATGCTAAGGGATAAAACCTATAGTTTATTTTGATATTTATCTTACTTTGATTCAAGTTTATGTTGAACTTCATTGATTTATAGTTTGATTTAATGAATATTTTTAGTTTTCTATGGTTTATTGTGACTCCAATTACAGTAGATGTTGTGAGAACTTTGAATATCTTCTTACTTACTTTAAATTGCGTGATGCATATAAGTTGTTGTTCACCATTATCTCCTGGGCATGGTGGATGATTGAATTCCCTGTCATCATTACAATTAGACAAGTATTTGGGAACTAATCCAATGAAAGTTTAGATAATATTTTAACCACTCCATCATCCGATTGGATAGGATAGGACTTCAATTCTAATCGAGTTATCGTTGAATCAAGTATATTGAATATTGAGATTGATATAGATGGATTCCTGGATCCTTAGTCTTTAATCCTTATTATTTCAAAATCTTTTTCTAAATTACTGGATTAAAAACACAGACCAACCAAGTTAGACTTAGATTAGTTCTAGACTGTGTTCCCCATTCCTTGTGGATTTAACCTCCGTCTCACTGAGTTATTACTACATCACAACCCTGTACTTGGGGTTGTGAACAGTCCCAGAAAAAATGGTTAAAATAGGATAGTAGGCTGGGACAAATTTTTGAATAATATGGCTCCAACCGAAGACACCTTTGGTTAGCTTCAGTGCAACCAAAGACCACCTTCGGTGTGATTGAAAGTGCTCAAGTTAATCCAACATCTTTCTTATCTAATTTAGTATGACTAAATCTAAATTTGATGTGATTAAACATAATTCGGTGTGATCGAATACTAGCCATTTATGTCCATTTGTGACAGTCAGAACTCAATTTCTTTATAAAGGAGATCCATTCTTTAGGCATTTAAGAGGGTTTTTTTATGTAAATGAAACTTAGGTGAATCCCCAATCATATCACATATCCTAAGCCTCATATTCCAGGAGATTTGATTAATCTTTTTTAGCTTTACCACTCTAATGAGCATTCTAACCTCAACATTGAAGATGAACTTAATCTTTACCATTTCCTAGAGATTAGACCAAACCTTATTAGAGTATCCTTTGTCTAAATACTCTAGGAGACCCTTATAACAGAATCCCTTAGGCTTTACACGTTAAATTAGATGTTGGAGATTCTACCCAACCTCCAATCACCTTGGTCACCACATCGGATCATCACATGTAAGGAGTTTGATCTTCGAGTTGAAGGCTTGGCAAAGCATTGACATCATGATCCAAGGAGCAAAGGGGAGTTAATTGAAGCACGAGAGAGTATCGATCAAGCAACTTAAGATGGCGCTACAAAAGGGGATCAGTCTGACAAGTATGTTGTCATTTGTAAGAGTCTATGTACACTCCTTCCTTGTGTAGGATTGAGTGTAAGAGTTTGAATTTCCAAACTCGATAAGATTCTTGTGTAGGACCTTAAATCTTATGTAGGGCATAAATCAAAGTCCTTTTGTAGTCCACTGGACACAGGTATGTATGTGTTAATCTCTGAGTGAACCTCCAATGGCAGTAAACTTAGGTCCTTGGATTAGGATCGATATTGTCGGTTAGCTAATTGAAAATCAACTAAAGTCTCTTGCAGGAGTCTCCGACGGGGGTGGTGTTAGTAGGTTCTTATGTAGGACCGATGTTCGTGAAGAGCGTATATAAAACTATGTACTCTTTTATGGGAGTCGATCCTTGTGTAGGATTGTAAAGGTTAGAGGTGAACCTAATTTAAAACCTTCGATAATGAAATCTGGTATACTCATGAGTTGAGTGCATCTGCTTAGAATGGAGTAGGGAAACCAAACCACTATGCATGCTTGTGTTTGGGATTATATTTGAGTACTTGTTTAATTATGTTTATATGGTAAATGTTTAATTATATGTATGCGTAATTAGATCAATGCTAGATGTTGATAGTTAGCACATCCCACACACACATGTACACTATTATGTTTATGGACTAGTTGCTTAATTGCACATCCTCTATGGCCTATGTGATTGGATCCTCTAATGGCATGGAAGCCTTAGACTTAATTGTCTTGCTTAGTTTAATTTTCATATTAGTTTAAGCAGTTTATTGTGTTTAAAAGATGTAATTTTTATTTAGTCCTAATCACCCCCCTATGACATAACCATCATTCCTTAGCTCTACTAAGCTTTTATATGTAGTTGTAGTATCCTATTCCATGCAATTTTAATTGGTATAAAGGCAGGTTCCTTTTGAAAGGCTTAACTATCACACCCCAAACTTAGAATCAGGGCTCACAAAATTTTCGATAGCCAAATTCGGTGCTGACAGCCTCCATAGTACCCCATTCTCGGCTCCTAGCACCCATACGCTAGATTCCGATTCTGGGATCCTACAGGAGGATTTTCCAACGTACATATATCTCGTAAGAAGCATAACCACAAGTTTACCCAAATCACAAAGGCAACATCATCATCACATATCCGCTAATATAAATAGTTGAATACAATGCTGGAAGGAAAATACATATATCAAAATCAAAGCTCTAGAAGTCCGTTGCACACTCCAAGCTCAACGCTGCTGTGACCTAACGCCACCTGGACGCATCTATCGTGCATAAGCTTATAGGAAGCTTAGAGGGTGGTGAAAGCGTGTGCACAAGGTAAGTGCTAAGTATTTAATACAATGTCATAATCATAAAATGTCAGAAATACTGGCAAGTCATGAATCATACGAGATCAGAGTAAGAGAAAATATTGACGAGTCCATAAATCATACAATATCAGAATATGCAATGTGAATCGGCTATGCAAATGCAGAATCATAGAGAGCCAAGTATCATATACCAAGGATGCAATGCAATATACAAACCTTGATGAGTCCACAAATACCATCAGACATATCTAGGCCATATAAATGCAGAAACATAGCAACCCAAAATGCCATATGTCGTAGATGTAATGTAATATGAGGTGCGAATGAAATAACCAAGCTGGAGTGAAGTCGGGATGATAGTAAGTAGTATCGCAGACTATAGGGTCCATCACAAGGGACTTCTATCCAAACCAATCCTATACTTAAATTTGGATAGCTAAACTCAATGTAGTAGACTCTTAATCTCAGGTTGGTTGCGTGCCCCAACTGAAATTCTTGCCATTGCGAAGGTACACAACAATTAGTTGCGCACCACTAGCCCGAGTGGATAGTGAATGAATGAATGAATGAATATGTAACTTCTGCTCAATAAGTCCACGTATCAGCATTGCATATCTCTGGAATCATCACCGGGGTCTAGTACACTCCAAACTGGCTGCCGCCTTTACCGGCTGTGTAGCACAATGATTGGAAAAGACCTCACTAGCCGCCTACCAGCAGTATACCAATGCCTACCTGGCTCGTTGATAGCGGACTCATTTATGAACTAGTCAAACTCAACCTAGCTTATAGCCCCCTCACTCGGGTGTATAAGGCCACACCCCCTTCAACCGACCATGACACAGTGGAAGACACGGCCTACTGGTATTCGGCACTTGGGCACTCATGTATATTCACTCGGTCTAGACATTGGAGCATCCCCTGGTCACGGGAGTTTAGGGACTTTCAACCACAGACATCCAAAGTGCCCATATGCTTAAACCAAACATTTGCAGTGTCCCATCTGACCATCCACGATAAGCCTATGGAGGCTGCAGCCCTGATGTCACTAAGGCGCCAAATGATCATGTCACAAAAATGTAAGACGCAAGAGCCATACCATCTAGTCATGCATCACACCTATGCATACCGCGCGCTCATGTGGGGAAACTCCGCCTATTAGGGAGTCCCATAAACAACCTGTCCTATAGCATATGCGATGGTCAACCATATCTGATAACCAACATGCAGATAATGCATATGAGCATGTATCATGATGCTATGCTGTCACATACTCATAACCGATATCGGTAACCGGCATCAATAATCAGCCTCGACAATCGGCCTCGATAATCGATCTCAACAATCAACCTCGATAATCGGCCTCGACAATCGGCCTCGATATCACATACTCATAATCGATATCGGTAACCATAATCGATAATCAGCATCGATAATCGGCCTCGACAATCGGTCTCGACAATCGGCCTTAATAATTGGCCTCGATATAACATACTCATAATCGGTATCGGTAATCTAGGATCGATAATCGGCCTAACAAAGGGCCTAAGGGAAGGCCACAATGAGGACATTTAACCATTATTGTCCATCAATGTGGACATTTAACCAACATTGCTCCCAAGGAGTGGCCTACATTGAGCCAAACGTATAGTGGGCCCATAGCCTCACACAAGGGCTTAATATACATCACAATGGGCCTCGCTCATGGGCCACATATGCATCACATTAGGCCTCACCACATGGACCTCTCATACATCACACTAGGCCGCATCACATAGGCCTAATACACATCGCAATGGGCCACAACCCATGGGCCTCAATACATCGCTAGTGGGCCTCAAATATATATCACAGGTGGGCCACATATACATCACACCAGGCCTCGCCATATGGGCCAGAATTATATCACAATGGGCCTCACCAAATGGGCCATATCACATGGCTTCATAGACAACACATCAGGCCTCATTCATAGGCCACACGTACATCACAATGGACCTTAGCACATGGGCCATAAATACATCACATCAGGCCTTTCCCATGGGCCTCGAATACATCGCATTGGGCGTCACCCATTGGCCTCGAATACCTCACATTGGGCCTCGCCCATGGGCCTCGAATACATCACAATGGGCCTCATCATATGGGCCAAATATATATCACCATGGGTCATGACATATGGGCCAGAAATACATCTCAATGGGCCATATCTCATGAGCTTCAAATACATCACATCGGGCCTCACCATGTGGGCTGGAAATACATCATAATGGGCCATGACATATAGGCCGAAAATACATCACAATGGGCCATGACCCATGGGCCTCAATACATTAAGTGGGCCGCATCAATGGGCCACACCAATGGGCCCCTTATATATTAAGTGGGCCGTATCAATGGGCTGCACCAATGGGCTTTAAAAACACATCAGGTGGGCCATAAAAACATCATATTGGGCCTCAAATATATCACAATGGGTCGCACAAGTGGACGACATAGATGAAACATGAACAACATGGTGGGCCCTGGATCTATGGCCAGACTGTGTGAATGTACAACACATTCATCATGGAGTCCCACCATCACGGTGAGGATATACAACACGTGCATCATGGCTGGCCTCACGTCCCAGAAATGGATGGACAACCTGGATATAAATCACATACATCACATGGATCTCATCATACAAATGGTGCAGATAAGACCCATACATCATGGTCGTCCCACATGGCAAAAAACAGATGGATGGCATGAATATACAATATATACATGAGGTGGGGTCCAGTAGTTTGGACAATCGGGATACAACGCATACATCAGGTGCATCCCACCATCTGGACAGATACATCACGGTGTGGCCCACAGAACTTGCTGACGCCAGTTAACAGCTATATAGCCTGAGTGGGGTCCATGGTGCTTATTGAAGTCAAACAACAGCTAGGTGGCTGCACTATCCAGATGGATGGTTGCCAGATATAATACATACCTCATGATCTGCGCCCACAGATGGACGGTCTGATGGGTCTGAAATAGATACATCATTGTGTGGGTCCCACCGTCCAGGGACTGGACGGTGCAAATACACCACATACATCTTAAGTGGGCCCCACAGCTGGATGGTGTGGGTGCTAGACGCACATCACATGGGCCCTCACTATTTGGACAGTGTGAATAAAATACAAAAATCATGGTGGAATTCCCACAGTTGCTGGACGTTGGTCCAGCAGCGTCCGTTGATGGACGGACCGAGTGGACATAAAATAAACACATCAAGGTGGGTCCCACCCACACGTGTGGGGTGGGCCATGTTCCAACACCAAAAGAGAGAGAGAGAGAGAGAGAGAGAGAGAGAAATAGAGAAAGAGAGATCGGTGAAGGGGAGGGACCCCGCCGCTATGGGCCCTCCCTAAACAATGCATACATCAAGTGGGTCCCAAATCATATGGACCCTACATCAAAATCAAATGAAATGAACAACCACCGTTAAACCTCCTCTTCCTTCCACCAATGCATCCTAGAGCTCCAATGGATGAATTTCGACGGTTGAGATGGACTTTGGATGGTGGGATTGGGTGGTAGGAAGGTGGGCCACACATGACTTCTCCATGGAAAGCTTGAGAAGCTTGGACATTGGGCCCTTGGGTTGCTTAGGAGTGAAGAGATAAATGAGAGGGAGGGAAAAGTGATGGGATGAAAAGTGATCGAGTGATGGGTGATAGGTGTAAGGAAGGGATGGGTAGAGAGAGAGAGTTGACTTTGGGAATGGGAGAGAGATGGGTTGCTTGTACTTGTGATAGGATGTGTACTTGGTTGAAGTGATTGATTGATTGATTGATTGATTGATGTGACATTTTGGGTAGAGATTCTCTTAGGTTTGCAAATGTACGGTGTTTTCCTTGAACTGAACGCAGTCCCACATCTCCTAGCCTGGGTATCGCCTCGACATGTGAGATGTGGCATCGGAACCACGGCAACGGCGTGGTTGCTAAGGTACAAGTCTCAGGTCGAGCCGATTCTGAAATATGGGATACGACTTAGGGTTATGCGCAAATTCTTTCTACGCATCATGGGTTGCCGAAATTCGACCGGGAGGACCGCGGAAGCCTATGGAATGGTACGGTCTGGGATATGAGCCTCACATTAACCACCCGGAGTGAGATCCGAAAAAACCTTGTAATATGTCTACTTATAAGGGAAAGTTAAAGTTACCTAAGAACATGAACTTATTTGTAAATATAAAATGTGTAAGCCTTTTGGGGATAATAGAGGATTTGAACTTGATGGTTACATATTTGCCTCTACCCCTCCAGTAATTCAAAGGGACTCGTCTACTTTTAAAAGTAGCGTGAGAACTCCTATGTGCCATGCTTGTGAAAATTTTGGGCACCTTTGATTTGAATGTGTCTCTTTTAAAAGGGTTCAATCCACCTCAGTCACAAACCAAATTAGAGAATTCTACGTGACTAACAAATTGACACACTAATGGAGAAGCATCCCTAAAAGATTGTCGGAAAAGAAAGACTTTCCAACCCTTCCTAGAAAGACCGATCAGATGAAAGTGTTGATAATTCTAATTGCCTAGCATAATGAAAAGGCCAAGTCAATACTAATAAAGGACAATAACAATTAAGGTACGACTAACATAGATAAATCACCTATCGAACATGGATCTTTAACTTGAAAATCACATAAGGGAGATGCATCTAAGAATATCATTCCCTTGCCCGAACGCAGTTCATGTCCTAGGAAATTCACACCTAAATGGCTTGTGAAGAAAAATAGGTGTCCTAGGAAATTCACACCTAAATGGCTTGTGAAGAAAAATAGGTGACCTTGGAAGGTCTATTTGGGCTGAATTGTTAAATGAGATGATCAAGCTTCATTTATAAGCCTAATTAAAAATCAGAGGATTCAGCCTCATTAGTGAGCATATAGGAAAATCTGAGGATTCTAACTTCATCTTGTGCTTATTGGTAAATCTGATGATTAAACATCATTTGTCTTGATAGTTTAAGCTTTAAATTTGCTGAATTTTGATATCACATATTTTTAGGTAGGATATTATTGGTCATTCCTAATTTGATTAGTATATCCTTTGAATGACCATAATAAGCATGCTCCATATTTTTAATGATTATATGCACCCTTTAATCCCCTATTGGTATGTGTGTTAAGTGTAAATATAGTATATTTTTCCCTTATTATGCATTGGTTTTATAAGCATAAATATACTTAATATATCTAATTATATATGTTTTCATATGCGAGGTGATTTAGAGAGCTACGATGAAAAGAACAATTAAAGAGAAGATTTAATGCTCAAAGAATGACCAAGTGAAGATTTAAATATTTGGAGGTGATTAATGAAAATTTTATATGCCAAAGATCCAAGAAAACCAAGAACAAAGGAGACAGAAAAGACTGAAAAAAACACAAGTCCAACAATAGAAATAACAGACTGTTCGGTCCCACATAAGGTTACTTTGGTCCGATCGAATATCCATAGAACAGTCCAATAAGAAATTATGATTTTCATAATTAATTCGACTCGACACTTCGTTCCCACCTAAGAAAGGTTAGTGCGACCTAAGGGAGACAAATACTTTAAATATACTTCAGATGAAATTCAACTGCAACCGGGAAATTATTCGATGCGACCGAAGGTATGTTTAGTGAGACTAAAGGATATCATCGCTGAAGTCGAAGCATAACAAAAGTGCAGAAATTGAAGTTAGTTCTAAGTCGGTGTAGATTTTTCTTACTTAAAGGAATGTTTTAGGCCTTTCAAAGCACAAACTAGGGTAGAAGGTCTAAAGTAAAGAGTTGTAGGGCCTCTGTGGAGTCCTCCAATCCTTTAATTCTAGTTAGTTTTTATGTTCTTCTTTGTGAGTTTTAGTTCGATCATGTCTTTGATTGGCTAATTTCTTAGCTAGGGCTAAGAGGTGAAGCTTGTAGTTTTTTTAATTCTTAGTTTACTTTAATTCATGTTAATGGGATGATTATTGAATAAACTCATTAATATTTGGTTTGAATGAAGATTTACTTCTAGTTTATTTTGATCCATTGTCGACTCCAGGCACATTGGATTTTTAGGAAAGCTAAGAGTAATTTCTTATCTATTTTTCAAGGGATTAATCTATAAAATCTATTAATCTATTGTTAACTTTGGGCACGATAGATGCTTTGAATTCCCTATGATCAATACTTTGAAGCTTTATAAGGTAACCAATTCAATTGAAGTTCAAATCTATTTTGAGTTTATGAATGATGATTTAACCGCACTATTATCCAGCTGGATAGGATAGGATTTCGATTCCAGTTGCGTTATATGATTGAATCAGTGAATTAATATTAAGGAAAGCTATAAGTGGATCCTTGACGCTTTAGTGTTTTATCCCTATTAAATTCATACACCATTACTCCTTAAAGTAAATTTAGTTTAGTTTTAGTTCTAATTTTAAAGTATTTCAAAACTCGCACAATCATAAGTCCCCGTAGGTACGACCTCGGTCTCATCAAGTTATTACTACATTAGAGCCCTGCACTTGGGTTATCAACTCTTGGTTTCAATCAATGTGCCTTGTAATGGGTAAATCTATGACTTATAGGTTTATTCCATATTATGTTTTTATTGGCAGATTTATTGGAATTAATTCTTTATTAAATACTTACAAAAATGGAGAGAATGATCAAGTCCCATCAAAACAATGAATTCTGTTTAATAGGGTTTGTTTGTTGTTGCAGGAATTGATGAGATAGGGGGAGCAAGTATGGGGGTGCATTGTTAGTGTTACATGTCTCGAGTTTTGTATCTAAATTTGTATATTATTATGGGTAAAATTGGATTGGCTAAGGAGAAGGGGTCAGCTCGGACACCTGTACTCGTCGTATGATCAACCAGCACCAGTAGTGAACAAGGAGCTACTCAATAGCCAAAAAGAGTATTCTGTTGTACTTTATTGTATGACCCTAAACTCTCCCACGGTCCCATCCATTTCTGAGCTGATGCTCGAAACATCTCTTAGCAAGGGCCCCAGAGGTACGACCCTGCATGAGGTAAAACTCAAAGTTTCCATACTCAGGGAAGCCCTGCACTATTGAGACTCAAATATGATTACATATTTAACCCTTCAATTACATTAATTTTCCTGGCATTTAATTAATAATTTGATTTAATTATATACATTTTTGTTATGTAAGGTGATTCGAAAGCTTATGATGAATATGCGCTTAAAAAGATGAATTTAGAGCTCAAAAGAAGATAATGAAGAATTAGAGATTTTGAAGTCATTAATGAAGAATTCAAATGCCAAAGATCTAAGGAAACCAGGTGAGGAATAAAGAGAATCGAAGGTTTGAAGTGAAGAAAAGGAATCCTAAAAATTGGCCAGAAAAAAGATAATTTGAAACTTCGAGTCTAAAAGAGAAATTCCTGAAATAATTCCTAAAATAGACTTCATTAGCATCAAAAATTTATGAATTTCGGGCTCAACTCGCTAGATAATTTTGGATGATTTTCAATGACATCGAGCAGTTCGATGACATTGTGTCATCGAAGGTCTTCGATGACGTCGAAGTTTTCCATCGAAGATGCGCAGAGTGTAAATTTAAGGTGGTTTTTGAACTTTTCCAAGGCATTACAAAAGTTTAAGTTGCAAAACCATTTAAAGGAGTCCCTAAGCTATTCCAAATCATCTTTTAGGGTTTGGAAAGGGAGAGAAGGCCAAGGTGGACAGCCGACAATGTTCTTCCACTTTGATTTCTTCACGAGTTCTAGTTGATCTTTTGTTTTTCTTCTAGGATGTTATTCTTCTTAAACTAATATCTTAGCTAAGGCTAAGGGATGAAGCTTATAGTTTATTTTGATAATTATCTTACTTTGATTCAAGTTTATGGTTGAACATTCATTGATTTGTAGTTTAAATAAAGGAATATTTCTAGTTTTTTATGGTTTATTGTGACTTTAATTACAATAGATGCTTGGAAAACTTTTGATATCTTCTTATCTATTTTGCAATTGTGTAATCTATAAAATTTATGATTTACTATTGTCTCCTTGGCATCGTGGATGGTTGCATTCCCTGCGATCATCACATTGATGCTTCATGAGGGAACCAATCCAATGAAAGTTCTGATTCTATTTTAATTACTACATCATCCGATTGGATAGGATAGGACTTCGATTCCAATCGAGTTATCATTGAATTAAGTAGATTAATATTGAGATTACTATAAGTAGATTCCTGGACCCTTAGTCTTTTATCTTTATTATTTTAAAACCTTTTTTTCTAAATTGCTAGATTAAAAACCCAAACCAACCAAGCTATACATAGATTAGTTCTAGACCGTACTCCCCATTCCATGTGTATTCGACCTCGTTTTCACCGAGTTATTACTACATTGCAACCCTACACTTAGGGTTGTGAACATGCACCTTATGATAAAATGAATAGGACGATCATCCCCAATATCACATCTATATTCTACTAAGGGAAGGAGCTCGATCTCAGTCCTCTAACACAACCCTCGATAACAGGTCAGTGGGTCCAGGTGGGTGGGTAGATGATCTACCCAGTAATAAGGAGAAGCTCGACCATGACTCACGAAATAATCTAGATCAGAAGATTATTCCTCGGGATGGCTATGTGGATCACCTCGAATTCTCGAGCTTAGCCTCCTAATATATATCTCATCTGATTCCGACTATTTAGGTCTTATCAAAGAGATTTGTCCAGGATCTCAACTGAAGATCCCAGAAGATAACTACGACATGGATCTGGCCGACATCTCAGCCAAGGATCTCGAGAGATACCCACGGCATGTTCGAGATACGAATCCTTCTACAATATGCCCCTACTAAACAGGAAATTCATCTACGCCACTGCCCCTCTTTAACTATAAATAGGAGAATCTCTAATGGTGAAAGGCACACACAATCAAACCCAAAAACCTTACATTCTACTAGACCTAGATTACCTATCTGACTTTTGCATCGAAGGGTCCCCTACTGTAGCCAGGGTCTTCATCTTTGTCTTCTCTTATAGGTATCAAGTGGTCTAAGGAGGACGTCCAAATTTCTACATCAACAGTTTGACGCCGTTTGTGGGAAGGACATTGAAAGTCGTTCTCATCATCTACAATGCTCCCACAATGGCAAAAGGGAGAAAGAAGGCTTAGAACCACCACTATTGCACCCGATCTTACGTTGTAGAATAGTCTGTAGACCATTGGGACTCAACCTCCCAACTCCAGGCTGATTCTACACCCGCAGGTCCAATACAGTGGTCCCGAAACTAGGGAGGTTGGCTTGTCTCTCTGGAGCATCAAGTTGAAGCACTAACCAATAACATTGATCAGATAAAACAGATGCTGGAGTGACAGAATCCTTCTCCCAATCTGGGGACTGAGGAGCTGATGCTCAAGCAGCCACTGAAGTCTCTACGCCATCTCGAGCACTCGCCAACTCCCAAAGGAACAAACAGGCTCCGGAGGTGTCGAACTGTGCACCCCCCCCCCCTCCCAACGCTAAGGGGACTGTCATGATGGATGCCTTTGACCTACGTCATGCGTTAAAGAAGAAGAAGAGTGGTAAGGCTCCCAAGGCAACGGCCGAGAACGAGGACCCCTGGGAAGCCGAACTCAACGAGCTGAGGGATCAGATCAGTGACATATAACAAGCATATCGCACACATGGTCTGACCTTAATAGAAGCTATGTTGGAGGAAAATGAACCACCGTTCACTGACAATATCATGCAAGCTCAACTCCTGTCCAGATTCAGGATGCCACAGATTACTCCATATTCCTGGTCCACCAACCTAACCGAACACCTAAAATCCTTCAGGGCATGGATGGAGCTTCATAGTGCCTCGATCGCGGTAATGTGTTGAGCGTTCTCCCTAACGCTGTCAGGAGCAACTCGAAACTGGTTTTGACAGTTAAAAGCAAAGTCCTTCAGTTTTTTCACTCAGCTCAGTAAGGCCTTCATTACCAACTTCATCGGAGGAAAAGAAAGACAAAAGCCAATGACTCACCTCCTCACCATCATTTAGAACAAAGACGAGCTATTAAAGATTACATTAAATGCTTTAACCTGGAAACGATGCAAGTGGAGGGCTATTCAGATCAGATTGCCCTGACTGCTATGATGGTTGACCTGAGGGAGCATAAATTGTCTTCTTGCTCAACAAAAATCCCTCGATGACATTGGTCAATATCCTCAACCGAGCCCAAAAGTACTCCAATGTCGAGAAGATTTTTGGTTTGTGAAAAGCTACTCGAAATAGGGGAAGCTCGACCAGGGAGAAATGAAGTAAGGAAGAACAAGCATCAGCTCCTAACAACAAGCACAGAAAAGATGATGATCTAATCAAGGGTCAACGTCCGAGTAGATGACCTGAGAGTAGATTCTACTCTTACACTCTCCTCAACGCTATGCCCAAGTAAGTCCTCATGGAAGTTCGTGACAAACGACTCCTCAAATGGCCGAACTGGATGAAGACCGACGCCGACAAGATAGATAAACGAAAGTACTATCACTTCCACTGCAACCATGGTCACTCCACCATCGATTGCTTCGACTTTAAGGAGGAAATCAAAGACCTCATCCACAACGGACATCTACTGGAGTATGTCCATAGGAGGGAAGAATGGTCAGAGAGGAAGAATGAGCAGCCCAAAAATGGTAACAACAACGAGGCTACAGGAAAGATCTGCACCATCTTTGGTAGGTCTGCAGGAGGGGGGACTCAAATCGAGCATGTAAAGCTCATGTTCGAAGCATCAGCCATAGCAGCTCGGAACATCAGGTCCACCTCACCCGCAGACCTTCAAAGGAGCAAAAGGTGACCTCATACGAACTGACATTTACCGAGGAGGAAATCTGAAGCATCCACCATCCCCATGACGATGCCATAGTGGTGTCCATGACTATAGTCAACCGCAAAGTATTTCAGATTTTGGTAGATACCAGCAGCTCAGCCAACATCCTCTTTACCGATGCCTTCGATAAAATGGGGATTGGGTGGTCCGAACTTCAACCTGTCAAAACTCCTTTACTCGAATTCGTAAGGGACAGAGTCACCTCTAAAGGATCTATACAACTTCTGATCAATGCGAGGGAGGGACAGAATTATACAACTATGATGATCGAATTCCTTGTGGTCGATTGTCCCTTCATCTATAACGTCATCCTCGAACGACCATCCCTCAACGACATGCGAGCAGTGGTATCAACATACCATCTTACAATGAAGTTTTCAACCAAACACAATGTCGAGCAGGTCAAAGGAGATCAACAAGAAGCCTGACATTGCTACTCCATGGCCTTAATGACACAGCTACACATGATGAACATCACTTCTCTTAATCCCTGGGAAGCATCACTAGAGAGAGGATCTCCAGTCGAAGACCTCGTACTATCCCTCTCAATGAGTCTGACCCGACTCATGCTGTATAGGTCGGCTCATCACTCACTCCTGATCTATGAGATGAGATCATGGACCTCCTCTGACACAACGCTGACGTTTTCACTTGGTCCCACCAAGACATGCCCAACTTCAGCTCGGAAGTGATGGTCCACAAGTTGAACATCAACCCTGACTAGTAAGACAAAGGAAATGAGCATTTGAACCAAAACAATATGCCATCATTAGTGAAGAGGTTGGTAAGCTCCTTGAAGCTGATTTTATTAAGAAAATCTATTATCTCGACTGGATCGCCAACGTCGTCTTGCTGAAAAAGTCCAATGGGAAGTGGCAGGTTTGTGTTAATTACACCGACCTAAACAAAACCTACCCTAAGGATAATTTTTTCCTTCCACAGATAGATCAACTGGTCAAAATTACGGCCAGGCACGAGATCCTTAGCTTCATTGATTCTTACTTAGGCTACAACCAGATAGCCATTCATCCCCATGACAAGAGGAAGACGACCTTTATCACCGACAAAGTGCACCACTGCTACAACGTCATGCCCTTTGTGCTAAAGATGCAGGGGTCATGTACCAGCGACTCATCAATAAGATGTTCGCTCAGCAGATCAAACACTCCATGAAAGTATACATCGAGGATATGCTTGTCAAAAGTATCAAAGTTACATATCATACTACCGACCTCGAGGAGATGTTTGTGATCTTGCAAAAATATCAGATGAAGCTAAACCTAAGAAAGTGCGTCTTCGGTGTTGGTTCAAGAAAATTCCTTGGCTTTCTGGTCAGCCAAAGAGGAATTAAAGAAAATCCTAACAAGATTCAAGCTCTACTGGATATGAGCTCTCCCAGAACAACAAAAGAAATTCAATGCCTCACTAGAAAGATTGCTGCCCTTAATCATTTTGTTTCTCAAGCCATTGATAAATGTCTTCCTTTCTTCAAACAGTTGAAAGAAAAACAAAAGATAGAATTGACCAAGGATTATGAGTTGGCATTCCGATAGCTCAAACAACCCCTAGGATCACCTTCGTTACTTTCCAAGGCCGAGTAAGGTGAGTCGTTACTTCTCTACCTGGTAGTCTCTGCCATAACAGTCAGCTCGACCCTCATCCAAGAGCAAGGGGGGAAGCAACTACTTGTGTATTACATCAGCAAAGCCTTGGTCCCGACAGAGACCAGGTATCTAAATATCAAGAAGTTCGCCCTAGCTTTGGTCGTGTCATCTCGCCGCATTCAACCTTACTTGTAGGCCCATACAGTCACAATCCCAACCAACCAGCCTCTTCACCAAGTGCTCCAAAAGCCTGAGATGTTGAGGAGATTGACGAAGTGGGCAATTGAGCTCAGCGAATTCCACATCAAATACCAGCACTGGACTGCCATCAAAGGTCAAGCGTTGGCAGATTTTATTGTCGAGCTCGCTTGTGGCTAAAATCTTGAAGCTAGTCCGAGCAGAGAAACTGACCAATTGACTAAAGCTAGTCAAGTGGTCGAGCCTGATCTAGTAACCTGGACATTGCACGTCAACAGGTCATCCAATTCTAACGGCAGCGAGGTCGCGGTAATCCTCGAGGCTCCTGACCGAACCCGCATGCAATATGCCTTAAGATTTGGATTTCAGACATCGAATAACATGGCAAAATATGAAGCACTGCTCACCGAGCTCATGTTGGCAGCAGCCATGGGGACCTAAATTCTGAAAGCCCATAGTGATTCACATCTTATTGTTAACTAAGTCGCCAATGAGTACTAGGCTAAGGAAGAAAAAATGATCTCTTATCTTGAGAAGGCCCGTGAACTCATCGGCAAGTTCTAAAAATGTGAAGTTGCCCTGGTCCCTAGATAAAAGAATTCTAAAGTTGACGCATTGGCAAAATTAGCTATAGAAACTGAGGACGACATCCCGAACACAATCACCATTAAGTTCTTGTCTATCCCGAGCAACATTGAGTCTGACCCGTAAAGCACCTGCCCTATCAGCTTGGCCCTGAGATGGATGGATCCGATCATCGAGTATCTCTGGGACAGCACATTGCCCGAAGACAAGCTTGAGGCATGCAAACTCTGATCCAGGCCAACTCGATATACCATGGGCGGGGACACCCTATACAAAAAAGGATTCTCCCTAGCTTATCTCAGGTGCCTCGGACCTGAAGAGGCTGAGTATGTTCTAAAAGAAATAAATGATGGAATCTGTGGCAACCACTCTGACAGTTGTGCTCTTTCCCATAAGGTTATCTGATAGGGAGACTTTTGGTCGAGCATTCAAAAAGATGCCAACCAGTTACCAGGAAATGTGACAAGTGCCAAAGATTCACGACAATACATCATCAGCCTCCTGAGCAGCTGACCCCCATGACCGGGCTATGTTTGTTCACCCAATGAGAGATAGACATCATCGACCCACTGCCTATGAGTAAAGGTCAAACCAAGTATGCCATCATCGAGGTCGACTACTTCACTAAATGGGGCGAGGCCGAACCATTGGCTAAGATTACTGAGAAGAAAATCACCGACTTTGTCTGGAAAAATATCATATATTAGTACGGAATCCCGCATACAATCATCTTGGACAACAAGAAGCAGTTCGATAATTATCAGTTCCGAGGCATGTGTGGAAGCCTCATAATTCAAAACGCTTATTCATCACCTCGGCACCGTCAAGCTAACAGCTAGGTGGAGGCAATAAAAAAGATCATCAAAAATCACCTCTTATCCAAGCTCGAGAAAGCAAAGGGTGCCTAGCCGAAGAATTTCCCTATGTCCTATGGGCATATCGGACCACTGTCCAGACGACCACAGGAGAAACTCCTTTCTCCCTAGCCTTTGAAACAGAGGTCATTCTCCTAGTCAAGATAGGGCTCCCTACCGCGCAAAATAGGTCCCACGATGAAAATCGAAATACTAAGCAGATAGCTCTGAACCTTGACCTTCTCGAAGAAAGCAGGGAGCAAGCTTAACTCAAGGCTGCGGCCTGGCAACAGCAGGTCGCCTGATTCTACAATTCCCGAGTAAGAGCGAGAAGGTTCTGAGGTAGAGATTTGGTCATCTGTAGAACCTTTAAAAACACCAAGGAGCTCGGTTCGAGGACTCTGGGACTGAACTGTGAAGGACCCTATAAAATTATAGGCACTACTCAACCTGGAACCTATCAACTTGAAGACATAGAGGGACAATCTCTACCGCATTCATGGAATGCTGAGCACCTAAAGATTTGCTATCTATAAAGACCATTAGGTCTCAGATTAAAACTGACCTTCGAAGTCGGAATGGCTTGTTTACTTATACTACAAGGATTGTAATAAATTTCTACTTATTTCTACTTATTACTCTGACTACTTGGATCACATGTTCTACTATGAGGATTTCCTTTAGAGTAAGGGAAAAAGTCCTCTTACGGGACCGCCCGAACTATTCTGAATAGGTCAAAAGAGGTCATACCCCTAGATGATCTATGAGGGCGGGGCTTCCCCAAAGAAGGGAAGAACTCCTCCCCAAATATCTCAACCATCAGATCAACATGACTGATCTACACATATCCCGTCCATTAGATCAATATAACAAATCTCCAAATATGCCCAACATACGACAAATGATCTACTAAATTAAAGACACAAAGCACGGCAAATAGACATTAACCAAAAAAATCCCTTTTCATTGATAAAATGAATATTACATAAGTTCACAAAAAAAGGAGATAAAAAGGGGCTAATCCCCCAAGGGAGCATGCTCGGCTTCAGCAGGAACCGGGCCCTCGGCTTCTGGAAGGATCGGGTCTTCAGAGGGGCTACCCTTGAGGGGGGTCAAGTCGATCTTGGGATATAACCCCCTAATATCCTCGAAGCATTTCTCATACCAGAGGTTGTAAAGCATGTCCTTCTCCTCTACCCATTCCTTGGAGGCTTTGAAATTCTCCACCTCCGCCACCCAAGCTACCGGGATAGATGCCTCGGCTTCCTTCAATTTTTCTCTAAAACAAATCTTCGCCTCAACCAATTCAGCCTTCCACCTGGTGGTTTTCCCCTGAGCCTCCTTTAAAACCAAATTCATCGCTTCTAGGTCGGCCTTCGTCTAAGCCTCCCTCTTTTGAGCATCTTCCGCCTAAGCCTCCATCCAGATCTTCAAAGTTGTGAGCTCCTCCCTAGACTCCTTCGAAGAAGATCGGAGTTGCTCTGACTTGACAGTCTTCTTCACAATACCAGCCTCTACCTCCTTACACTCCTTCGTGATGGGTAACATTTCGCAACAAGCAGACAAGACGATAGGGGTGAACTGAAAAAAGAAAGAAAGTCACATCAAAAAATCTAAGTACAAAAGGCAACTACTACGGAACAAAGGAAACGTCTTACCTTGTAGAAGAGCATGGCCAACTGGCCTATAGCAATAGGCGAGGGCTTCTCCATCACCTTAGTGAACTTGACATCAGGAACATGCTGAGCTATCCATGGCATGAGGCCCTCTATCACAACAGATGCAGACCTGAAAATCCCTTGGACCTCACCCCTTTGGCAAATAGCTGAACTGCTCACCTAAGCTCAAACTATGGGGGTTGAACCTGAAAGATAAGCTCTGCTTGAACCTCAGAGGGTTGGGCTTCATCGACAGAGGCCGCCACCCTTGTTGGGGTGACCACTACTGGGACCATTAGCGGGTCTAAAGCAATGGTGGTAGAAGGGCAACAAGGTTTACAGTCGAGCTCGACTGACCTGTCATGAATGAAGGGGCGTCTCCCCTCCTCTTCGGAGGTGGTTTCTATTTTTTCTAAGCCAGTTCGGTCATAGATGGTGCACGACATTTGAAGTGAGACTGGTCAACCATTCCTACACAACAAAAGCAAATGATTGGTAACAAAAAGAAATAAAATGATTTTCGACTAAGTTAACTTGGGTATGCCTAATACGGACAGGGCAAGACCAGATTGGTAGAGCAGCTCAGGCGTAATTAACTACTTCCAAGATCTCAACTTAGAATTCACCAACCTCGTCTTGACAATTCAATCATGCTTTGACTCACTCCGATAGAAAACTTCAGCAGAGCTGCTAAAGACAACTATAGTCAGAAATGAGATAACAAAAAACAAACTAAGGGAAATGTCAATTAAGATATATCAAACCTAGATGATTAAAATGGGTCGGAACCCGAGGTCGTAGCCCGGAGTCGTTAAAGCCTCTATAACACCCCAGTTCCCGAAACCCCAGTACACTACTCATTTTCTAAAAAACTCGAGTGTTAACCATTAAAGATAGCCCAAATTTTATGTACATTTTTTCCTTTTCTTTTCTTTATCAGAGTTAGCAATTTAGCGGAATAGAAATAAATCAAGTATAAGAGGAAGTCCAAATATACATAACCAAATCGTCGAGTAGCTGCCCAAAAACTTATACAAATCAATGTCTTAAGTTTCTAAGATACATAAATGTACAAATTAAATACAATGAAAATAGGGATAGAGAGTCGCAAGACCATTTGGCTCCTCTTATTTCACATGAACACCAGCATGCGCATCCTCTATGTCTCCTGCACATTGATTATGGTTTGATAGCCTCAATGGCTATCGCAGTGAGGTATAACCCCTAAGATTATCGTATCATCAAGATAATTAAGTATAATTATTAGGAACAGTATACAATGAATATTTCACAATGATCATCATAATAATAAGACAAGGTTCATCAGATACGCATATAATGGATAAATTCCACCAAGATATTCTTGTTTAAATACATTGATGCATGCACATGCTCACAGACCTGGGAATGCACATCCATCTAGCAATAGGTCGCCTAAGGAGAATGTAACATCTCGAAAAAATTCATACAAAGACCCGAGTACCACCTCAGGGAGAAATCCCTAAGGATCGTATCCTGTAGAAATTTAGGCAAAAATTAATTAAATACTGAACTAGATTAATCGGTGGATTTAGCTTGAACCACTATTTATACAAATGACAAGACCCAAAACCATCAAAATTGCTAACTCAACACTGCTTGAAAACTTATGAGAAATTTCAAAGGCCTGTTGCTCTCGGGAGCACATTGAAACTCCGTATCGGACCTGGATCGCACGTCGAAAGTCCGATGACCACGAAACTATAAGGTTATGACCGTCTTATTAGGCTTGACAACCATTATGGAATCGAGCCCAAATAGTATTCAGAACCGTACAACTTAAGCCTTGAGCAAAGTGTGTGAGAAACATGAATATCTTTAGAAAATGTAATGAAACTTAAGTAAATTGGGTCGTTCGCTTATTCGCGAAATTGAAGATTTCAGACCGTCAGTTTCTGACTAAACTTCACCCATGGATCAGGAAGTAATGGGAGTGAAACTGAAGTTCAGTAACGCGTTCCACCCACAGACTGATGGGCAGACGAAATAGGTAAATCAGATATTAGAAGATATGTTGCGAGCGTGTGTGCTCAATTTTAAGGATAGTTGGGATGATTGTCTTCCCTATGCTGAGTTCGCTTATAACAACAGCTTCCAAGCGAGCATTGGCAAGGCTCCTTATGAAGCCTTGTATAGGCGCCGATGTCGAGCACCACATTGTTAAACAGAAGTTGGCGAGAAGAGTTTAGTTGGCCCAGATTTAGTATAGGCGACCTCAGAGAAGTTGATATTATTAGGCGTCAACTTCTTACAGCCCAGAGTAAATAGAAGAGTTACGCTGATACAAGACGGCGGCGGCTAGAGTTCAAAGTTGGGGTGTAACATTTTGAAAAAATCTGTAAAAAGACCCGAGTACCACCTCAAACAGAAATCACTAAGGATCGAATTCTGTAAAAATTAGGCAAAAATTAATTAAGTACTAAACTAAATAAATAAGAGAATTAGCTTGAACCACTTTCTATACAAACTGCAGACCCCAAACCATTAAAATCGGTAACCCAACATTACCTAGAAACTTAGGATCAATCTCATAACCCAGTTGCTCTCGAGAGCACATTGAAACTCCGTATCGGGCCTGGACCGCGCGTCAAAAGTCCAATGACTGTGAAACTATAAGGTTATGACCACCTTACTGGGCTTGACAACCAACGCGGGAATCGAGTCCAAATAGTATCCAGAAACGCACAACTTGAACCTGGAGCGAAGTGTGTGAGAAACACGAATGTCTTTAGAAAATGAACTAAAACTTAAGTGAATTGGACCATTCACTTGTAGGCCAAATTTAATGTTTAGACCGTTAGATTCTCACCCAACTACACCCTTGGATCAGAAAAAATTTTCTCCACCCATTGGTATACTTGTGGCCCTGATCGAGTGACGATGACTGTTGAACTGAAACGGGTCCTCCACGATCGATCCACTAATCTGATCAGACCAAAACCTTAACCTGGCATAGATCTATTGTTAGGAAACTTTCTTCAGACCATATGCGAGTAATGGACCTCCAAATGAGCTTTGTTGGCCCGAAACAAATGCCTTTTGGCTATAACTTAAGTATACCATGGCCCTGGGGCCATTGACATCACTTCTTGGCCTATATAATGCCCTTAACTCACCCCTCTCTTATTCCATAAGAATTTTCTCTAACCCTAAGAGAGAGAAGAGAGAAAAGAGGAGAAAAGAGTGGAGATCGAAGGAAAACCTTTAGGGTTTGCTGTAGTACTCCTGTTCTACTACTCCATTCATTGAATCGCCTTAACGTCTAGCTACTCAACTCATTTCAACTCTGTTTTGGGTAAAAAATCCTAACCCTAATCTGTTTTAGGAATCCAAATAGAGAAACCGGTGAAATAGCTAACCTATTTCAATGTTTAGGTAGCCGTTGTGTCGTAGACAAAAATGTGGTGTACGAATCGAGTTTGTAACGAGCTAATCGACGAAAGGTGCGGACTATAAACATTTAGGTTATGATTTTTAAGGCTTTAAATGTCAATTAATGATTTATGACTGACTTGATTGTTGCCACATGTACTTAAATACGATATTTTCCACGTATTACACATATATATGAACTATGTTGAAATATAATGCATTCCATGTGTTTGTTGAAATGTTTGAATGAAGTCAAATCATGACTTGTATTTGCCATGACTATTAATCTAGAATACGTGACTGTTGTATGCATGACAATTCCTTTGTGAAAGGATTTGCCCTAATATATGTTATAACTAATTTAATTCATATATGTTGAAATGTGTAGTCTAAGTGTTTGATAAAATGTCTGAATGAGTAATTGTTGATGAAATGCATTTATTAAGGGTGTTGAGATAAGATTCTCAACTAACTTAATTGTATGAATGGATTCCTTCATGTAATTTAAATTCAACTACATGATTTATGTACGAAATACATATGTATGATAATATGTTCACTATGTGTTTGCTAAAATGCTCAAACGAGATTTATTTTTGAATTGGTTGTTAAATGTTGTTTTGACTATCACGTATGAATGCCTATTGTATTTGAGTATGATTGGACTATTACGTAGTTCAGGCAATCGGTAACAGTTTCCGATCAAGTGGTTGAACTAGTTTCGCCACAACGAATACGTTTGATGAATCCAAGTCGTACGGTGATTATCGGCAGTGGTTAGGCCACGAGGAGTGCATATGCGCTCCATGTCGATTAATTTAGCATGCGGTCATACTAATCGAACTTGTCAAGTAACCCGATTGACCTAATATGTGTTTACCATGTATGGACGCTACTACTTGAATCTAAGGTACCACTTATCAATGTAAAGCCCGTTTAACCTTAGTACCACGATCTTCCAAGACTCATGAGCCGAGCATGGTGTTATGGGACACTGTGGTCGAGCTGTCGGCCTACACTAGGGTGACAAGCCTCCCTGTAGTGACCAATGAGTAACCCAAACTCGTGAGCCAAATACAGTGGTATAGGACACTGTATTCGAGCTGTCGGCCTATGCTAAGGTGACGAGTCTTCCCGTAGTGACCTCGAGTATAAATTAAGCTTACACTTGGGTGACAAGCCTTCCGTAGTGACCTCAAGTGTAAACTCGCAAACTTGCCTATCCACTGCTTTTCAAATCAAGGGTGATGTTGCCCTTTAACTTGCCTATCGTATGTGCTTAACTAGGATTGCTTAACTAGGATTGATAATCCTATATGGATCATCATTTAGGTAAATGATATAAAGGGAGGTATCTTAGCTTTCCGAATCTGCTATATGAATAAGCCTAATCAAGAAACTCGGCTAACATGTGCATGCACCGCACTTCATGTGCTTTGGTGATGAAGGCACACTTGGTGTAGCATGTGCGACCGTGGATGGTGTCGCTGAGGGAGTGTAGGCGAGGAAATGCATCATTACAACATATCATCCTTCTATTAACCAAAGTAGTTAGGCAATGCTTGTTGTATTGCTTTATCATTACTGCTTGAATGAATTGATAACATGTTAACCTTTGCCTTATAGTACCATTGAGTTGATCACTCACTCCCACTGTAAGATTGTGTTTTAAAACACCAACCAGACTCTATTATAGATGCAGGTGGCAACGATGTCTACGCTGCTGATTGAGATTTCAAAGACGAGGAGGAAGAATTCTCCTACGTTCAGCTATCAGGTAGGTCTGTGTAGACCATGTACTGATCGACTGGGTTATAGGGACTATAAGGATTAGTTGGACACTTACATTTTATATTTCGTAAATTTTAGAACAATACATGTATATATTCAGCCTGGTAACATACTCATACTTTGGGGATTGAGAAACACTTCTATAAATTATATACCTATCTCAGCCTTCCGCTTGCTTAACTTAATTATCTCTCGAGTATGATATATTGTTTTAGTATAATCTCACTCATGTTTGATGCACTAATATGGACAACATTTAAACATCATTATCTATGTTGCATAAGTGATGCGTTGGAACTCGGGAGTTAAGCTTCTACTCGACCCCCGATTTTCGAGGAGTTACATGAGGACCATGTATTTCTTAAGGTTTTCCCCATGAAGGGAGTCCTCCGATTTGGCAAGAAAGGGAAGCTTACGTCGTGATTTATTGGTTCATTCCAGATTCTAGACCAAGTGGGTGTGGTAACATACCGCCTTGCTTTGCCCACACCACTCACAAGCATACACAATGTGTTTCACGTATCGATGCTGAAGAAATATGTTCCTGATCCTACTCACATTATCAAGTGAGAGCAAGTGCAGCTAAGTGAAGATGCTACCTATGTACTGCGACCAACACATGTTCTCGACAGGAAGGAACAAGTGCTACGTAGCAAAATAATCCCACTTGTGAAGGTATTATGGACACACCACATTGAGGAAGAGGCTACTTGAGAAACAGAAGCCGAAGTCCGTAAGAACTACCCTCAGGTCCTCGAGGAGTACGAGAAGGTACTAATTTTAAGGATAAATTTTTTTTAGGGGGGGTAGATTGTAACATCTTAAAAAAATTCGTACAAAGACCCGAGTACCACCTTAGGCAGAAATCCCTAAGGATCGTATCCTGTAGAAATTTAGGCAAAAATTAATTAAATATTGAACTAGATTAATCGGTGGATTTAGCTTGAACCACTATTTATTAAAATGATAAGACCCAAAACCATCAAAATTGCTAACTCAACACTACTTGAAAACCTAGGAAAAATTCCAAAGGCTTGTTACTCTCGGGAGCACATTGAAACTCCATATCGGACGTGGACCGCACGTCGAAGTACGATGACCACGAAACTATAAGGTTATGACCATCTTAATGGGCTTGACAACCATCACAAGAATCAAGCCCAAAGAGTATTCAAAACCACATAACTTGAGCCCTGAGCAAAATGTGTGAGAAACGCGAATATCTTTAAAAAAATGTAATGAAACTTATGTAAATTGAGCCATTCGCTTACACGTGAAATTGAAGATTTCAGACCGTCAGTTTCTGACTAAACTTCACCCATGGATCAGGAAAATTTTCCTACACATATTAGTATACTTTTGGCCCTGATCGAATGACAACGACCGTTGATCCGATATAGGTCCTTCACGATCGATTAGCATATCCAAACACATCGAAAACACATCCTGGTATAAATCCATTGTCACGGAACTTTCCCTATGATGTAAGTGAATAATGGGCCTCCCTATTTGCCTTGTTGGTCAAAAACAGGCACCCATTGGTTATAAAATAAGTATAACATGGCCCTGGGGCCATTTGCACCAGTTCTGGGCCTATATAAAGCCCTTAAACCACCCCATTCCTATCCTATACAAATTTTCTCTAACCCTAGGATAGAGAAGAGAGAAAGGAAGAGAAAAGAGTAGGGAGTGAGGGGAAATCCTTGGAGTTGGCTGCAATGATTCTTTCCTGCTACTCCACGCACCGAATTGCCTTTACATCTAACTAACCGATCCGTTCCAACTACGATTTGGGTAAAAGCCCTAACCCTAATCTTGATCTAAGAATCCAAATAGAGTAATCAACGAAATGGCTAACCTATTTAATTTCTTAGGTGCTCGTTGTTCCATTTTTGGGAAGATAGGATTCGAAACGAGTATTTCAACGAAAGGTACAGACTATAAACGTTTAGGTTATGGTTTTCAAGGCTTTCAATGTCAGCTAATGATTTATGTCTAACTTGATTGCTACCATATGATCTTAGATACGACGTTTTTGATATATTATACATGTGTGAACTATGTTGAATATATGATGCATTCCATGTGTTTGTTGAAATGTTTGAATGAATATGAAATTGTGATTTATGCTTGTCATGACTATAAATCTAGGATTCATGTTTGTAGTGGGTATCACAATCTCTTTGGGTAATGAATTGTTACAGTTCATGTCATAACTAATCTAGTCTATGTATTTAGTTATGTGTAGTCTAAGTGTTTGATAAAATATCCCAATGAGAAATTATTGACGAATTGTATTTAATAAGGGTATTAAGATAGGATTCTCAATTACCTTATCTATATGTATAGTTTCCTTCATGTAACCGTAATTTCGACTATGTGAATTTATGGATGAAATGTAATGTTTGGTAACATGCTTAATATGTTTGATGAAATGCTCAAATGAGATATTGATTTTGAATTGTTTGTTAAATGCCGATATGACTTTCACATGTATTTACATGCTACATCGGAGTAAGATTGGGACTGCAACGTAGTCCATGCAATTAGTAATGATTTTCGTTAAGTGGTCGAATTAGTCTCGCCACATTGGATACGTTTGGTGAATCTGGGTCGTACGACGATTGTTGACAATGGTTAGGCCACGAGGAGTGCTTACGTGCTCCATTGCGATTAATTCGGCATGCGCCCGTACCAATTGAACTTGTCTAATAAACCGATGGGCCTATTGTGTGTTTACAATGTATGGACATTACTACTTAAATTTAAGGTACCACTTACCAATGTAAAGGCCCATTTCAACCATGGTACCATGATTCGCTAAGACTCATGAGCCGGGCATGGTGGTATGGGACATCGTGATCGAGCTGTCACTT
The DNA here is from genome assembly GCF_029962835.1 of Magnolia sinica. NCBI lineage: Eukaryota > Viridiplantae > Streptophyta > Magnoliopsida > Magnoliales > Magnoliaceae > Magnolia > Magnolia sinica. The sequence continues at coordinate 47,518,389 of NC_080573.1, read as the reverse complement.
ACGCTAGGGTGACGAGCCTCCCCGTAGTGACCAGTAAGCAACTAAAACTCATGAGCCGAATATGGTAGTATGGGACACTGTATTCGAGCTGTCGGCCTACCCTGAGGTGACGAGCATCCCCATAGTGACCTCGAGATAAACTCTTGAATTTGCCTATCCACTGCTTTTCATTAGGGGTGATGCCCTACAACTTGCCTATCGTATGTGATTAACTAGGATTGACGACCCTAGATGGATCCGTCGGGTTGGGTTAATGATATAAAGGGAGGTACCTTAGCTTCCCAAATCTGCTGTATGAATAAGCCTAATTAATTACTTTGCTAACACGACCATGCACCGCATTGCATGTACTTTGGCGAGGAAGTTGCACGTTTAGGGAGTTTGTCATGCATGAACGATTGACGAAGTCGCTTTTGAGGGAGCTTTGTGCGAGGGCATGCATTATTACTGCACACCATCCCTGCATTAACAAGAGTAGCTAGGAAGTGATTGTTGTATTGCTTTATCATTACTGCTTGATTGAATTGATAACATATTAACCATTACCTTATAGTACCACTGAGTTAATCACTTACTCCCACTCTTGGATGGTGTTTTAAAACACCAGCTAGACTCTGGTTTAGATGCAGGTGATGCCGGAGTCTATGCAGTTGATCTGGACTTTGTAGACGAGGAGGAATTCTCCGATGTTCAGCTATCAGGGGGGTCTTTGTAGACCTTGTACTAATTCGACAGGATTACAGGGTTACATGGATTAGTTAGACATTTACATTTTGATATTTTGTAAATTTTGAAACAATATATGTTTATATCCAGCCCGGTATCATACTCATACTCTGGAGGTTGCAATGCCCTTACATACTTATATATATGTGGTTCAATCTTCCACTTGCTAAATTAAATTATCTCTAGAGTATAATATGATGTTTTAATATAATCCCACTCATGTCTAATGCAGTGATATGAACAACATTTGAACATCATTATCTATGTTGCATAAGTGATGCATTGGATCTTGGGAATTTAGCTTTGCTCGACCCTCAAAATTTGAGGCGTTATAAGTTGGTATCAGAGCATGATTTGGAATAAACTGGACCTAGGTTATAGGTAACACAACGCACTCTAAATGCATTTTGACTTAGGAAGAGGAGCGATGAAATGTAGAAATGATCATAGGAACCCAAAGTTTCACCGACGAGCAAAATTGACCGTTTTAATGTAGTCGTACGCGTCCGAGATCATGTGGAATGATCTCAGTCACTTTCTAGGCCGTCAATCGACCGGTTTGAATGATAATTCGGTGAATCACACACTTGAAACAATCTAAAAAGCGTGAATACGGACTTGTTGGACCGAGAAAACACATCATACGGGCATAGGGGCCCAAATCATGAAATTTAGTAGAACCCAGGGGGTCCCCCGCACATGCACGGCACCCCGGGATGGGGTGGCCACCGCCCGAGGGCGGAGCCACTGCCGGTGACCCCAGAGGGGCGCGGCGGCACTACCGGTTCCACAGTGGGCCACGGCGGCACCGCGCAGCCGGCGGTGCGCCACCCACCGCCCCGACCATGTGGGGCCCTCCCATGTGTGGGACCCCCTTTGCCACTTCTTTTAACCCCTCTTTTGCCCCTCTTTCTCATTCTATCCCTTTTCTAGCCCTCTCAACCCTCTAAAACTCCATTTTCTCTCTCAAATCTCCCTTCCATACACACAAAGCTTCTTCTTCTTCTCTAGCTCACACCTATCCTCTACCATTTTCTCAAAACCATCTCTTACAACTTTTCATCTCCCTTATTTCCCCTCATTTGAGCACACAAACCCATCTTTATGTCTCATAACCCCTAAACTTTCCTACCCACTTCAATCTCTAAGCTTTTCCACTTCCATGGCACTCTTTGAGCTTGTCACCACCATCTTGTCAATATCCACGCTCATTTCCCTTATGAGAAAGAGAAGAGCGGCCCCAAATGAGGTCGGACCGAGCCGTCCAAGCTGCTCGAGGAAGAAGGTGAGCACCGAGGCTAGCATGAGCGCCGAGAGAGAGCGAAGAATGAAATGAGATCTCGATCCTCAAATCCCACTCGAAAGATCTCTACCGGCGGGCACCGGACTTGGTAAGTTTCGTGACCGCAAAGTTATTTTTGAAGCGCATGTCAATGAGAAATTATTTGGACTGTATCTAGTGAATGACCTCCTGTTGGAGACCAAATGGGGCCCCATGTTTGAAGGGAAGGCTCATGTAAGTGAAGGCACCGTACGAGCCTTCTATGCCCACATACAGAACCCACTATTGGAGCCATTTCAGATTACTATCCCTTTAGGGAGGCAGGAGGTCATAGTCAATGTAGATGTGATGGCCCGTATCATGAGGATTGAGTGTGGTGTGGTACATGCTAGTGCATCTCATCTCACTAGTAGATGAGAGAGAGATCATCACACGCAGTTTCTTTGTGGCCGACTGGCTCGTTGGAGGTGAGACAATAGGCTCCCCTCAACTAAAATGATGGCAAACTTCCGCTAATCCACCACATATGCATGTACAAAGTGTATCCTAGGTGGAGCAACTGTACTGAATGCACTCATTTGATGGTAGACTTCCTGTATAGTCTTGGACAGGGAGACAAGCTGTGTCTACCTACTTTCGCTCTGTCACAGATAATCAGGACCACACGCTTTACTCAGGGTGATGCCTCACTCCCATTCGGCTGACTTATCTACAAGATTGCTCGTAACTTTAGCTTCAGACTTAACATGGATAATCTAGCACTGTCAGCACTGCCATTCTACCGACCACCCGTACCTCGAAATAGGTCGCCTCAACGACCTATGGTAGCGTAACCCAATCGTTCTCAACAAGTACGTGTACATGAACTTGCAGCTGAAGCATATGAGTCAACAACTACAGTGCCTTTAGCCTTTGAAGTCACTGCCCACATTTAAGGTACACCTGCATTTCTGTTGGTGGACATCGGGTCCACTATTTTGATGATATCATACTCTAAAGTCAACCATTTGGGGTTAAATACTACCCCTATGGTTGGGGTGAGGGTTATCGCAGCAGTAGAAACTTTTACTGATGCCTCTAAGCTGTGTAAGAATTGCTTAGTAACTTAGGAAGCAGGGTGATGTGCATTGACCTGATTGTCACCATGATATACCATTAGGACGTTATCCTCAACATGGATTGGCTCACCGAAATGAAGGTAGAGATCGATTGTGAAACCAGATTAGTGACAGCACATTGGCCTGAGGGCACAGCCTTCACTTTCCCAGTTTAGGTTAGTTGCCCTTTCTGCGTCCATTGTTATGCTTCCTTATTGAAAAATGTTAAGGGTCCGACACTTGGGAACATGCTAGTAGTCCAAGACTTCATAGATGTGTTCAGAAAGATCCTTAAGCTACCTCCTCAACGCGATATCGATTTTACCATCGACCTAGTGTCAGGTGCAACACTTATCTCTTTACCGACGTATCGCATGCCTTCATGTGAAATGGAGGAGTTGAAGACATAGATTGATGATCTATGGAATTCAGGTTTTATATGACCGAGTATATCTCCTTGGGGAGCACCTATGTTATTTGTAAAGAAGAAGGATGGATCACTGCGATTGTGTATTGATTATCGCAAACTGAATCACATCACCATCAAGAACAAGTATCCTCTGCCCAAGATAGATGACCTGTTTGACTAGTTGAAGAGGGCACAATATTTCTACAAAATCAACCTACAGTCCGGGTATCATCAGTTACGTGTTAGAAATGAAGACGTGCAGAAAATAGCATTCAGAACCAGTTTTGGGCACTACAAGTTCCTTGTAATGCCATTCAGACTTACAAATGCACCGTCCATGCTCATGGACCTCATGAACCGAGTGTTTCGGCCATATCCGTACCGATTCGTCATCGTGTTTATAGATGACATCTTGATATACTCCACGAGTCAGAAGGATCACAAAGAACACCTGTGAGTAGTCTTTGATACTCTTAGGAAGAATCAATTGTTTGCACAATACCGAAAATGCGACTTCTGGAAAGAAGAAGTCAAGTTTTTGGGACATGTGGTTTCTAAGGAAGGAATAGCCATGGACCTTGCCAAGGTGGTCACGGTTCAGGACTGGGAGCAGCCCGGTTTGGTTACAGAAGTGAGGAGTTTCCTCAGACTTGCTGGCTATTATCGCGATTCATTAAGGATTTTTCCAAGATAGCCCGACCGTTGTCGCAACTCACTCAAAAAGATCTTAAGTTTGCATGAAACAAGAAAGCAGAAGTAGCCTTTCAGGAATTAAAGGACAAGCTGACGTCCGCACCCATGCTAGTATTACCAGAGCAAGGGGTCAAATATACTATATACACCAACGTGTCTCGTGTTGGTTTGGGTTGTGTTCTTATGCAAAAGGATAAAGTGATTGGCGGTCATCTTTGCATTAAAGCTCTGGAGACATTACCTCTACGGAGAGGAGTTCGAACTCTTTTGCGACCACAAGAGCCTCAAATACATTTTTACGTAGAGGGACCTGAACATGAGGCAACGACGATGGATGGAGACCTTGAAAGACTTCAAGTTTGAGGCCTCCTACCATCCTCGTAAGGCTAGCCTTGTGGTCGATGCATTGAGCCGCAAGAAGATAATAGAATTTGCAACTCCACTGATAATAGAAGAGTGGAATATGAAAAAGTTTGTACGAGACTTCGAACAAAAGCTTACAGTTAAGGAGCCTTTAAAGAGTGTCGCACACATCCACATACAACCACTTATTGATGATCGAATCATTGTGGCTCAGAAAGAAGATGAACTATTGGTGAAGACGAAAAAGCGATCAAGTGACAGCGAAGAATCCAAATGGAGAGTTGGCTCGGATGAAGGTTTACAATATCATGGCCACCTATGCGTCCTGAATCTCCATGACTTAAAAAGGGAAGTCCTAGAAGCCGCTCATAATTCAAGGAGAGCAATGCATCCTGGCAGTACGAAGATGTATTGAGACATGAAGCATTCATACTGGTAGGACAACATGAAGGCCCACATAGCAGATTACGTATCCCGTTGTCTCACGTGCCAGCAGATTAAGGTCGAACATCTCCATCCTCCTGGTTTACTTCAACCCATGCCCATAGCTGAGTGGAAGTGAGATTTCATATCTATGGATTTCATTTTTGGGTTACTGAATATGAGGAAGGGGCATGACTCCATTTGGGTGATTGTGGACTGACTGACGAAATCAGCCCATTTCCTCCCGATCAGAATTTTGAACTCCACAGATGATTTAGCCAAGCTATACATCAAGGAGATCGTACGGATGCATAGAGTGCCTATGGAGATTGTGTCAGATCGAGACACGCGATTCACGTCCATTTTCTAGACTCAAATCTAGGAAGCAATGGGAGTGAAACTAAAGTTTAGTACCACGTTCCACCCACAGACCGATGGACAGACGGAATGGGTAAATCAGATATTAAAAGATATGTTGCGAACATGTGTGCTCAATTTTAAAGACAGTTGGGATAGGTGTCTTCCCTATGCTGAGTTCACTTATAACAACAGCTTTCAAGCGAGCATTGGCATGGCTCCTTACGAAGCCTTGCATGGGCGCCAATGTCGGGCACCACATTGTTGGGCAGAAGTTGGCGAGAAGAGCTTGGTTAGCTTAGATTTAGTATACGCGACTTCAGAGAAGATTGATGTTATTAGGCGTCGACTTCTTACAACCCAGAGTAGACAGAAGAGTTACACCGATACAAGACAGCGGCTGCTGGAATTCGAAGTTGGGGACCATGTATTTCTTAAGATTTCCCCCATGAACGGAGTCCTTCGGTTTGGAAAGAAAGGGAAGCTTATACCACGATTTATTAGTCTATTCCAGATTCCAGACCGAGTGGGTGTGGTAGCATACCGCCTTGCTTTGCCCACACCACTCACAGGCGTGCACAACGTGTTTCACATATCGATACTGAAGAAATACGTTCCTGATCCTACTCACATTATCAAGTGGGAGCAGGTGTAGCTAAGTGAAGATGCTACATATGTACTGTGACCAACATGTGTTCTTGACAGGAAGGAACAAGTGCTACGCAGCAAAGTAATCCCACTTGTGAAGGTATTGTTGATGCACCACATTAAGGAATAGGCTATTTAGGAAATAGAAGCCGTGGTCCGTAAGAACTACCCTCAGATCCACGAGGAGTACGAGAAGGTACTAATTTCGAGGAAGAATTTTTTTAAGAGGGGTAGATTGTAACATCTCGAAAAAATCCATACAAAGACCTGAGTACCACCTCAGGCAGAAATTCCTAAGGATCGTATCCTGTAGAAATTTAGGCAAAAATTAATTAAATACTGAACTAGATTAATCGGTGGATTTAGCTTGAACCACTATTTATACAAATGACAAATCCCAAAACCATCAAAATTGCTAACTCAACACTGCTTGAAAACCTAGGAGAAATCCCAAAGGCATGTTGCTCTTGGGAGCACATTGAAACTCCTTATCAGACCTGGGCCACACGTTGAAAGTCCGATGATCGCGAAACTATAAGGTTATGACCGTCTTATTGGGCTTGACAACCATCGCGGGAATCGAGCCCAAATAGTATTCAGAACTGCACAACTTGAGCCCTGAGCAAAGTGTGCGAGAGACGTAAATATCTTTAGGAAATGTAATGAAACTTAAATAAATTGGGTCGTTCGCTTACCCATAAAATTGAAGATTTTGGACCATCTGTTTCTGATCGAACTTCACCCATGCATCAGGAAGCAATGGGAGTGAAACTGAAGTTCAGTACCGCGTTCCACCCACAGACCAATGGGCAGACGGAATGGGTAAATCAGATATTAGAAGATATGTTGCGAGTGTGTGTGGTTGATTTTAAAGACAGTTGGGATGACTGTCTTCCCTATGCTAAGTTCGCTTATAAAAACAACTTTCAAGCAAGCATTGGCATGGCTCCTTACGAAGCCTTGTATGGGCGCACATGTGGAGCACCACATTGTTGGGTAGAAGTTGGCGAGAAGAGTTTGGTTGGCCCAAATTTTGTACAGGCGACCTCAGAGAAGATTGATATTATTACACGTTGACTTCTTACAGCCCAGAGCAAATAGAAGAGTTACACCGATGCAAGACAGCGGAAGTTGGAATTCAAAGTTGAGGACCATGAATTTCTTAAGGTTTCCCCCATGAAGGGAGTCCTCCGGTTTGGCAAGAAAGGGAAGCCTATGCCGTGATTTATTGGTCCATCCTAGATTTTATACCGAGTGGGTGTGGTAATATACCGCCTTACTTTGCCCACACCACTCGCAGGTGTGCAAAATGTGTTTCACATATCGATGCTGAAGAAATACGTTCCTGATCCTACTCACATTATCAAGTGGGAGCAGGTGCAGCTAAGTGAAGATGCTACATATGTACGGCAACCAACATGTGCTCTCGATAGGAAGGAACAAGTGCTACGCAGCAAAGTAATCCCACTTATGAAGGTATTGTGGACGCACCACACTGAGAAGGAGGCTACTTGGGAAATAGAAGCCGAGCTCCTTAAGAACTACCCTCAGATCCTCGAGGAGTACGAAAAGGTACTAATTTTGATGATGAAATTTTTCTTTAAGGGGGTAGATTGTAACATCTTGAAAAAATCCATACAAAGTTCCAAGCACCACCTCAGGTAGAAATCCCTAAGGATCGTATCCTGTAGAAATTTAGGCGAAAATTAATTAAATAATGAACTAGATTAATCGGTGGATTTAGCTTGAACCACTATTTATATAAATGACAAGACCCAAAACTATCAAAATAGTTAACTCAACACTGCTTGAAAACCTAGAAGAAATCCCAAAGGCCTATTGCTTTCAAGAGCACATTAAAACTTCGTATCGGACCTGGACCGCGCGTCAAAAGTTCGATGACAGTGAAACTATAAGGTTATGACTGTCTTATTGGGCTTGACAACTATCATGGGAATCAAGCCCAAATAGTATTCAGAACCACACAACTTAAGCCCTGAGCAAAGTGCGTAAGAAATGCGAATATCTTTAAAAAATGTAATGAAACTTAAGTAAATTGGGCCGTTCGCTTATGCGCAAAATTAAAGATTTTAGACCATTTGTTTCTGACTGAACTTCACCCATGGATCAGGAAGTAATGGGAGTGAAACTGAAGTTCAGTACCGCGTTCCACCCACAGACCGATGGGCGACGGAACGGGTAAATCAGATATTAGAAGATATGTTGCGAGTATGTGTGCTTGATTTTAAGGATAGTTGGTATGAATGTCTTCCCTATGCTGAGTTCGTTTATAATGACAGCTTCCAAGTGAGCATTGGCATGGCTCCTTACGAAGCCTTGTATGGGCGCACATGTCGAGCACGACATTGTTGGGCAGAAGTTGGCAAAAAGAGTTTGGTTGGCCCATATTTAGTACAGGTGACCTCAGAGAAGATTGATATTATTAGACGTCGACTTTTTACAGCCCAAAGCAAACAGAAGATTTATGTCGATACAAGACGGCGACAGCTGGAATTCGAAGTTGGGGACCATGTATTTCTTAAGGTTTCCCCCATGAAGGGAGTCCTCCGGTTTTGCAAGAAAGGGAAGCTTACACCGTGATTCATTGGTCCATTCCAAATTCTAAACTGAGTGGGTGTGGTAGCATACCGCCTTGCTTTGTCCACACCACTCACAGGCATACACAACGTGTTTCATGTATCGATGCTGAAGAAATACGTTCCTGATCCTACTCACATTATCAAGTGGGAGCAGGTGCAGCTAAGTGAAGATGCTACATATATACTGCGACCAACACGTGTTCTCGACAGGAAGGAACAAGTGCTACGCAGCAAAATAATCCCACTTGTGAAGGTATTGTGGACACACCACACTAAGAAAGAGGCTACTTGGGAAACAAAAGCCGAGGTCCGTAAGAACTACCCTCAGATCCTCGAGGAGTATGAGAAAGTACTAATTTTAAAGTTAAAATTTTTCTTTAAGGGGCGTAGATTTTAACATCTCGAAAAAATCCGTACAAAGACCCGAGTACCACCTCAGGCAGAAATCCCTAAGATCGTATACTATAAAAATTTAGGTGAAAATTAATTAAATACTAAACTAGTTTAATCAGTGGATTTAGCTTGCACCACTATTTATACAAATGACAAGATACAAAACCATTAAAATCACTAACTCAACACTACTTGAAAACCTAGGAGAAATCCCAAAGGCCTGTTACTCTCGGGAGCACATTGAAACTCCGTATCGGACCTAGACCGCACGTTGAAAGTTTAATGACTGCAAAACTATAAGGTTGTGACCATCTTATTGGTCTTGACAACCATCGTGGGAATCGAGCCCAAATAGTATTCAGAGCCGTACAACTTGAGCCCTGAGCAAAGTGTGTGAGAAACGCGAATATCTTTAGAAAATGTAATAAAACTTAAGTAAATTGGGTCGTTCGCTTACGCACAAAATTAAATATTTCAAACTGTTAGTTTTTAACCGAACTTCACCCATGGATCAGAAAGCAATGGGAGTGACACTAAAGTTCAGTACCATGTCCCACCCACAGATCGATGGGCAGACGGAACGGGTAAATCTATATTAGAACATATGTTGCGAGCATGTGTGCTCGATTTTAAGGACAGTTAGGATGACTGTCTTCCCTATGTTGAGTTCGCTTATAACAACAGCTTCCAAGCAAGCATTGGCATGGCTCCTTACGAAGCCTTGTATAGGTGCCCATGTCAAGCACCACATTGTTGGGCAGAAGTTGGTGAGAAGAGTTTGGTTGGCCCAAATTTAGTACAGGCGACATTAAAGAAGATTGATATTATTAGGCGTCGACTTCTTGTAGCCCGGAGCAAATAGAAGAGTTACGCCGATACAAGATGATGGCAGTTGAAATTCGAAGTTGGGGACCATATATTTCTTAAGGTTTCCCCCATGAAGGGAGTCCTCCAGTTTGGCAAGGAAGGGAAGTTTAAGCCGTGATTTATTGTTCCATTCCAGATTCTAGACCGAGTGGGTGTGGTAGGATACCACCTTGCTTTGCCCACACCACTCGCAGGCGTGCACAACGTGTTTCACGTATCGATGCTGAAGAAATACGTTCCTGATCCTACTCACATTATCAAGTGGGAGCAGGTGCAACTAAGTGAAGATGCTACATATGTACTGCGACCAATAGTTGTTCTCGACAGGAAGGAACAAGTGTTATACATCAAAGTAATCCCACTTGTGAAGGTATTGTGGACGCACCACACTACGGAAGAGGCTACTTGGGAAACATAAGTCGAGGTCCGTAAGAACTACCCTCAGATCCTTAAGGAGTACGAGAAGGTACTAATTTTGAGGATGAATCTTTAAGGGAGGTAGATTGTAACATCTCAAAAAAATTCGTACAAAGACCCGAGTACCACCTCAGGCAGAAATCCTTAAGGATCGTATCCTATAGAAATTTAAGCAAAAATTAATTAAATACTAAAATAAATTAATCAGTGGATTTAGCTTGAACCACTATTTATACAAATGACAAAACCTAAAACCATCAAAATCACTAACTCAACACTGCTTGAAAATCTAGGAGAAATCTCAAAGGCATGTTGCTCTCAGGAGCACATTGAAACTCTCCATCGGACCTGGACCGTGAAATTGCAGTAATGACCGCTTTAGTTGAAGTGGAAATATGACAATATGTCCTAGAGGGGGGTGAATAGGACTTTTTAATATTTTATGGTTATTTAAAATCCTATCACTCTAATCCTGAGTAAATATGCATGCAACAGGATTTTCATCAAAGTAACTCTAATGGCTTCCAAGCCAAATAGAGGATCCAATCATAAAACTAATTGAAGAATAAACAAGATGCAAACACAGTTTATGATGGTTGTGACTGTGTGTGAGATGTGATAAATATGAAAGCATTTAAGGAAATCACATAAGCACTGGAAGACAATAGCATTCTCAAACACAGTCATTTTTATAGTGGTTCGACTACTTGTCTACTCCACTTCCAGCAGACGCACTTAACCCTTGAGTGTACCGGATCTCACTAAAGGAGGTTTCACAACAGGTTCACCTCAAACCGGAGGTTTTAAATCAGGTTCACCTCTAACTAGTACAACCTACACTTAGGCTGATACAACGTGTCTACACGACACTGTTTATGCTCCCATGAGCAAGAGTCAACACATAACACCTGACTTTTAGGCCAAACCGGCCAAGGGCCTACATAAGGACCTAAGGGTTTATGCTCTTCACAAAGCAAGGGTCAACACAAAGCACCCCCACGTACACTCCCGCCGGAGGCCTCCTATGAGGACTTATAAGGGGTGAGATACACCTTAGACTCAATCCTACAAAAAGAATAATCTCAAGGGTCCTCTGGACTCTAATGACTTACAGGTAAGTACATGAGCCCCGTTCAGTGCGTTGATGAAGATCTCCACCTTTGATGACAAAGAATCTTCAGCTCCCTTGAACTGCAACTTAGAAGATGTACCAATATAAGGCAATGGGTTGGGTCAAGGTTATGATGGAATCCTACTCTATTAAATGTTTTCCTATAAAGGAGATAGAGTCATTCCAATCATCTATGCATTCAAGGCATCCCAGCTTAATGATCTACCATTAAGATGGTACCTAGAGGATCATTGAATGCGGAAGTTCATTCCCCAATCCATTCTATTAAATGTCAATGATGAGGGTGGATTGGAGGATGAACTCTCACGAGAAAAAAAGGCTTAGGGTATATGATTTAGGGTTAAACACACAAAAGCACTCTCTATTTTCTTTATCTAACAACCAAAAGCAAGCTCTTATTAAATAGGAAAAAGGTTCCAACGGATATAAAATGGTCACATTTTTTACGGAGTTCGATATCATTGAGTGGGGTCGATATCATCGAGCGTATACTCTCGATAGCATCGACTGGCCGCTTGATGACACGAACTCAAATGTCAAACGCTTTTGAAACCTTTTGCCAGCTGGTCGAGGAAATTGAACATGCGCCGATGTCATCGGATTTCGAACTCTGATTTCATCGATATGAGGTTCGATTCTTCGATATTTGAAAATAAGAGAGACTTGCCTTTGAAGATTTTTCAGGAAAAAGATATGATCGCGCATCACTCGATATCATCAGAATTTGAATATCGATGATATCGAGGTCAGTGTCGATTCATCGATAATTCTAAGGAATTTTCCTATAAGCTTGTTAGACAGTTTGTGTCCATATTCGATGACATCGATCATGCCTCGATATGATCGATATCTAAATATCGATTTTATCGAGTGACCTTCGATCTGAGAAAAACAGCTTAAAAAACTTTGCTGAAAAAATGTGTGTCCAATCTGATATCATTGAAATTTAAATTCTAAGGATATTAAGGAGCACTTCGATATATCGAAAATTACATGATTTGCCTTAGCAGAACTTTGGACACAACAGACCTAATGTCGATTTTATCGAGTTTACTCGATGGACTCGAGATTGAAATTTCGATGATATTGAATCCTCTATTGATACATCGATAATTCTATCCAGAGATTTTTGTGGTTGCTGGACATCTTATATCCTTATTTCGATAACACCGAATGAGCTTCGAGGACATCAACAATAGTGTTTGATTTCATCGAACCACTTGTCGATAAATCGACAAAGGCAGAAACTTAGAGATTTTTCTGAGTTTGAAAAAAGTTTTCTAGCCATAATTCCTTAGGTTGTTCTATCCAATTTTAAGGCTTTTAATTACCTGGTGTTTTGGGACATGGGATGTGAAGCTAAGATTTACCTGTGACGAGTTCGGGCACACATCCAGTTGAGGCAGACGCTTGATCAATTTTCCAGTGGGACTCTTTTGTCTAGCTGACTCAACGCTCACACTAAGTGACAAACCAGGGCACTTTCAGACAACACGTCGAAAGTCTGATGACCACGAAACTATAAGGTTATGACCATATTATTGGGCTTGATAACCATCATGGGAATCGAGCCCAAATAGTATTTAGAACCGCACAACTTGAGCCCTGAGCAAAGTGTTTGAGAAACGCGAATATCTTTAGAAAACGTAATGAAACTTAAGTAAATTGGGTCGTTTGCTTACATGTGAAATTGAAGATTTCAGACTGTCAGTTTCTAACCGAACTTCACCCATGGATCAGGAAAATTTCCCTGTGCATATCGGTATACTTGTGACCCTGATCGAGTGACAACGACCGTTGATCTGATACAGGTCTTTCACGGTCGATCAGCATATCTAAACACACTAAAAACACATCCTGGCATAGATCCATTGTCAGGGAACTTCCCCTACGACGTAAGTGAATAATGGGCCTCCCTATGTGCCCTGTTGGTCAAAAATAGGCACCCCTTGGTTATGAATTAAGTATACCATGGCCCTAGGGCCATTTGCACCAGTTCTAGGCCTATATAAAGCCCTTAAACCACCCCATTCCTATCCCATACTAATTTTCTCTAACCCTAGGAGAGAGAAGAGAGAAAGAAAGAGAAAAGAGTAGGGAGTGAGGGGAAATCCTTGGAGTTTATTACAATGATTCTTTCCTGCTACTCCACACACTAAATAGCCTTTACATCTAGCTAACCAATCTGTTCCAACTATGATTTGGGTAAGAAGTCCTAACCATAATCTTGATTTAGGAATCCAAATAGAGTAATCAACAAAATGGCTAACCTATTTCATTTCTTAAGTGCCCGATGTTCCGTTTTCGGGAACGTAGGATTCGAACCGAGTTCGAAATGGGTATTTCGACGAAGGGTGCGGACTATAAACATTTAGGTTATGGTTTTCAAGGCTTTCAATGTCAGCTAATGATTTATGTTTGACTTGATTACTGCCATATAATCTTAGATACGACATTTTTGATATATTATACATGTGTGAATTATGCTAAATATATAAAGCATTCCATGTGTTTGTTAAAATGTTTGAATGAATATGAAATTGTGATTTATGCTTGTCATGACTATAAATCTAGGATTCATGTTTATCGTGTGTATCATGATCTCTTTGTGTAATGAATTGTTATAGTTCATGTCATAACTAATCTAGTCTATGTATTTAGTTATGTGTAGTCTTAGTGTTTGATAAAATGTCCGAATGAGAAATTGTTGATGAATTGTATTTAATAAGGGTATTGAGATAGGATTCTCAATTACCTTATCTATATGTATAGTTTCCTTCATGTAATCTTAATTTCGACTACATGAATTTATGGATGAAATGCAATGTTTAGTAACATGTTCAATATGTTTGATGAAATGCTCAAATGAGATATTGATTTGAATTGCTTGTCAAATGTTGATATAACTTTCACATGTATTTACATGCTACATCTGAGTAAGATTGGGACTACAACATAGTCCAGGCAATCGGTAATGATTTCCGTTGAGTGGCCAAATTAGTCTCGCCTCATTGGATACGTTCAGTGAATCTGGGTCGTACAACGATTGTCGACAGTGGTTAGGCCACGAGGAGTGCTTACGCGCTCCATGTTGATTAATTCAGAGTGCGCCTATACCAATCGTACTTGTCTAATAAGCTGATGGGCCTATTGTGTGTTTACTATGTATGGACAGCACTACTTGAATCTAAGGTACCATTTACCAATGTAAAGGCTCATTTCAACCATGGTACCACGATTCGCTAAGACTCATGAGCTGGGCATGGTGGTATGGGACACCATGATCGAGCTGTCGCCTACACTAGGGTGACGAGTCTCCCCATAGTGACCAGTGAGTAACCTAAACTCGTGAGCTGAATATGGTGGTATCAGACACTGTATTCGAGCGACGAGCCTCCCCGTAGTGACCTCGAGTATAAACTCTTGAATTTGTCAATCCAGTAGTTTTCATTAGAGGTGATGCCCTACAACTTGCCTATCGTATGTGACTAATTAGGATTGACGATCCTAGATGGATCCTTCACGTTGGGTTAATAATATAAATGGAGGTACCTTAGCTTCCCGAATTGCTATATAATAAGCCTAATTAATTACTTGTTTAACACGACCATGTACCGCATTACATGTGCTTTGGCAAGGAAGTTACAAGCTTAGGGAGTTTGTCATGCGCGAATGGTTGACGGAGTCACTTTTGAGGGAGCTTTGTGCGAGGGCATACATCATTACTGCACACCATCCCTACATTAACAAGAGTAGCTAGGAAGTGATTGTTGTATTGCTTTATCATTACTTCTTGATTGAATTGATAACATGTTAACCTTTACCTTATAGTACCACTGAGTTGATCACTCACTCTCACTCTGGGACGGTGTTTTAAAAAACCAACCAGACTTTGGTTTAGATGTAGGTGATGCAGGAGTCTATGCAGCTGATCTAGACTTCGTAGATGAGGAGGAGGAATTCTCCTGTGTTCAGCTATCAGGTGGGTCTATGTAGACCTTGTACTGATTCGATGGGATTACAGGGTTACATGAATTAGTTGGACATTTACATTTTGATATTTTGTAAATTTTGAAACAATACATGTTTATATCCATCCCGGTATCATACTCATACTTTGGAGAACTAGCTACCCAGAAAAGACCATGCAACGAAGACACCCAAGGTGAACTAGTCTTCTGGACACTTAAGCCACTTAGGCAACAAATGATCCATAAGATGATAAGTCCACATCAAATGTTCCATTTAATTTATTAGATAAAGTGGCCACTAGTTTGAGGACCTCTAAGCATTCCATAAACTGATCATGAATGACAAATTAAATCATGTATAATATCAATATAGCACATACATATATAAAGTCTTCATTTCAAATCAAAATAGAAATATTTAAATCTTACTGCATGTTCAAGTATTGAATTTAAATCCAATTTATCAATCTTCATAAGGAATCAAAATCAATAAAAGCAATGAACCACATTAAGCAATCAATAAAATAAATGAACAAAGATGAATGAGCAAGCTAACTATCTAAATGTAGAAAAGCTTAAAGGGTGATCCTCACCTTTAGTGTGGACATACTTCTTACTTCTCGCTAAATACTCAATCTCGAGTCCAAGACACCACAAATCTAATCTAACCCAAGTTTGTTTTTTAACTTCATATAAAAAGATCTGTGTATATAAGATTTAGGGCGTGTTTGTTAACGCTTAAAAAATTAGCTTAATGCCGAATGCTGAAAGCGCTCTACATTAAGCTTTGTTTGTTAACTCTAAATTCAAGAAAACTTCCATCGCTTTCATGGAATATTTTCTACCAAAGAGGTCTCACTTAACGGGGAACGCAGAATGCGCTCTACAAATTATTGTGAAACCAAAACCTTTTCCTTCTAAAATTGCCCTTGCGCCTTTACAGATTCCAAAAGATATCCCGTCTGAAATACACAACTTAATTTTTCCTTCTAAAATTACCCAACATGATTTATATGTTAGATCCATACTGTACATCAACTTTTTTAAATCATTCTTGAGCATGAGCCCTAAAAATGAGCCACATACAAAGCCCAAGTGGACCACGCTACAAAGAAAGAAGGGGAATTGAATAATTATCCTTGAAACCTTTTCACGGTCCACCGTAAAGTTTATTTGTCATCTAACCTCTTCATAATGTCAAAAGTACCTGGATAAAGGGAAAACACAAATATCAAATTGATCAAAGCCTTTTGTAGGTCTAAGAAGTTTTTAATAGTAGGCTCTTAATTACCACTGTTTATAGTAGTGTGGCCCAGTGAGCTTTATATCTACTTCATTTTTTATCTTAGCCCCTAAAATGGTGTGAAAAAATGGATGGACGGTGTGGATAAAGCATTTATATAAAGGTAGGCCCCACAGAGACCCTCACAGGAGCATCCATACTATCCTGGTTTGGTAGTACCCTCCCCAAATAGAAATCGGATTGCATACTGAGTTACTTAATACACTCTTATTGTACTAGTAAACTTAGTTGGGCCCACCTTGAATGTATGTAGTCTATCCACGCCGTCCATCCATTTTTCCATCTAATTTAAGGGGTAAATCCCAAAAGTGAAGCATATCCAAAGATCAAGTGGATCATACCACTGGAAACAGTAGGGATAATGGTTTCCACCGTTGAAAACCTTTCTAGGCCCCATAGTGATGTTTATTTGTCATCCAATCTGTTCATAAGATCAAACAGACATGGATGAAGGGGAAAAAAATATAAACTTGATCCAAAATTTCTGTGGCCCTTAAGAATTTTTCAACGGTAGACATTCAATTCAATTGTTTCCTGTGGTGTGGTCCATTTGAACATTCTATATGCCTCAGTTTTGGGATCAAGTCATAAAATTATCTATTAAAATGGATGGACAGAGTGGATAAAGTATGTAAATCATGGTGGACCTCAAAGAGTTTACTCAGTACACTAAGCATAGTGAGTTACTCCCTACGCAATCGGCTTCCCCCTAAATAGGATCTGAGAAACTGACTGTGTCGATGAACTTCCTGGTGCATTAACATCACAAGTTTTTTAGACTCCACCATGGTCTATGTGTTATATTCACACTGTCCACCCATTTTAATAAATAATTTTAGGGCATGAGCTCAAAAATGAAGCAGATCTGAAGCTCAAGTAGACCACACCATAGAAAGCGGGGATTGAATGTCTTCCATTGAAAACTTCTTAGGGCCATAGAAGTTTTGAATCAATCGATATTTGTTTTTTTCCCTTCATCCTTGTCTCTGTGACCTTGTGAATAGGTTAGATGACAAATAAACATAATGGTGGGCCATAAGAATGTTTTAACGGTAGGAATCATTTTATGGCAAGAGCCTAAAAATGAGACAGATCCAAATCTCAAGTGGACCACACCATAAGAAAATAGTGGTGATTGAACGTTCACCGTTAACAGTGATGTGTGAACTGACAGTGGGGTGTATTAACAAGCTAAAAAATAAAATAAAAAATAACCTATTGACTAAGGTTAAACATAAATATCGGCTTCATTCATACCTTTTGAGGTCACTAAGAAGCTTTTAACGATGGGCATTCAATCACCACTGTTTCCTATGGTGTGGTCCACATGAGGTTTGGATCTTTCTCATTTTGGATCATTCCTTAAAATTATTTGGAAAAAAAAAAATAGATAGACGATGAGGATAAAACACACATCATGGTGGGGACAACACAGCACCGTCCTTCGTTGGTAGGCAATCTACGTTCCCGAATCCAATAGTGGTGATTTTCTTAATCTGTTTTTTATGAATAATGATATTTTAGTTTTCTATTAAGTATTTTAGTTTATTTGAATTAAATATAATGATTTTATTTTCATTTAATAAAAAATAATTTCTTTATAATGTAAAACATTTCGAAATAGGAAATAGGGGCAAATGTGACAAATTAACATATTTCAGACATTTCATATGTTTGTTAACAAACGGGTTGTTTCAAATTCAGTACTTAACTTTCAGACTTCAGCCATAATTATCAAATAAGTTTTTTGACTTCAGATTTCAGATTCAAGCTTCAAATTTCAGATTCAGTCTTTAGACTTCAGATTTAACAAACGGGGCCTTATAGCCCATACTTAGTTATGACTTTAAGGATTAACCAAACTGCACTTAAAATTGCGAAATGAAACTGAGTCAACTTAGTAGTAACAATTGAAAACTAGCTTTAGTATAGCTTGACCCAGCATAGTATGACTTAAACCCAAACAAGAACCCATGCTTTTAATCCATTACCCCGGGCACCACAATGGTTTTGCTGCACCCAGGTTTGCCTTGGCCCTAGACTTGGTGAACTCAACTGAGTTAACTTAGTGAAACCGAACATACTACAATGTCCTCCTTCCTCTTCCTCTTTCCTTCTTTTCTTCTCCTCCCTCCTCTCTAGCTTTCTCTTTCTTTCTCTTCCTTGCAGTAAAACATGACCTGAACTCAATCCAAATTCGAGTCCAAACACATGACTCGCACTAAGTCATAGCCCAAACTGGACTGAACTCAATCCAGACTCAGTGCATTAAAGTTTGAGTCTGGCTCTCTCTCTCTCTCTCTCTCTCTCTCTCTCTCTCTCTCTCTCTCTCTCTTCTCTTTCATCTCTTCATGATCTTCTTCTTTGTCTTCTTTTTTTCTTGACTAGACAGGGACTGAACTGAAACCCAGAGAACAGGCCGAGTCACGCCAGCAAGCTGACTTGATTTCTCCACTTGCTTGTTGATTCTCTCCTTCTCTCTCTTTCTGCCTCCTCTTTCTTCTTATTTTTTCCCTTTTCTCAACCTTAATAGGTCTAGACTCGGCCCAGACTCGGACCGAGTCGATTCACAATTGACTTGGTTCAACTCGACTAGACACAACGAGTCAGTCGATCTCCCCTTCTCTTATTTCTCTTACTCCTTCTACTTCCTTTACTTCTTCTCCTTTCCTTCTTTCTCTCCTCTTCAGTTGAATGGGAGTGGCTCTAGACTCACCTGAACATGCAACGACTCTAACCGAGCCAACTCAACTCGATGCGATAGGTAAAGACGGCGCTCCTTGCCTCTCTTTAAAACTTCCTATTTTTAGGAAGGGTTGCCCTAAAAGGCAGCCTTTTTATAGGCCAAACTAACCGGTCTCTAGAGGCTTCGACAATTAGCTAATCCTAAGATTAGTTACAGGTTAATTGCCCGAGTAAGCGAGTCTATAAGGTGATATGTTCAAACACCAACAGCATGGGTGTAATCCAACTATATGGATGAACATCTGAGGAGATGAGCCACCAGATGGATGACTCAGATCAAGGAATGGGGCCCACTTAGAGGAGGTGGGACTATCAGCTTGACGGGGAAGATGACATCTATGATCATTGCAGACTTTAATCGGAGGGATGATCTTAAGATCTGAAGCATATGGATGAATCAAATGGGTCACAGAGACCTTGTGAGACCCACCATTTGAGTAATGATGGACGATATTGAAAAGGCCGAGCTAAGAGTCCTAGAGGGGGTTGAAGAGGACTATGCGAAATTAATAATTAAATGCAGAATTTAAATAAATAAAGATAGCAATTAAACAATCCCACAATGCAGAAATGAATAACAACCTCAAATGTACAAGTATTGAGAGGTTGTTACAGACGTTGTTCTAAAGACAACCTTACACCAAAAACCAATGGTTTATGGTAGGACAACTTGATTCCTAGAATAGTTTATGTATCAAAATCTCAAACTGATACAGAGGAATAAAGAATAAAATAACAAAGAAAAAAATTAAGCTATTACGACATTCACACACCTGCATAAAAAGAATTACAACATTCTCCACAAATGCATAAAGGGAAATTACAACATCCACACAATGCCATAGTCAAATAATCACCACAATACCAGAAGTTATAGTGGTTCGCTTGTGTGTACGCTAACTGTTTAGAAAAACAGCCACACAACTACTCCACTCCCAATATCCTCACACAGTAGATATCGGCGTTCACTATGAAATAGGTTTTTCAAGGTTCACTTAAAACCCTCACAATTGTGTCTTTCAAGTGGGCTTACACAATTCAAAAACCCCACACTCTAAGTTTTTGAATTATGTAAGCCCACTTGAAAGACACAATTGTGAAGGTTTTAGAAGAATAATTGAATTACAAAACTGTAAAATACTTATCTGGACATTCTCCTTTATTGTAGCCCGGTAGAACCACTTCGGAGTATAAGTTCAACGTAGATGTTCAATGTTCAAACTCACTTATGAAATGGTTCTAAGTTCTAAATGGATTTTAGATTAAATCACCTTGAGCTAGCATGATTTGATTTTGATTCCAAGAAATGGGAAAACTTCAATCCCTTGTTCAAATAAGATTGGAATGTAGAATACAAAATCAAATGCAAAAAGCTAATTAAAGAGAATATAAAATGAGCACTAAATAGCTTAAGAATATCACTAACTTATCTCTCAGAGCGGTGTCTTGATTTTGCTTGAATTGGATATCAAACTCTGAAAATCGTGCTCTATTTATAAGTGCAGAAATCGTTCCTTTGACTGGCCCAGAAGACAGCTCGACTGGTCAAAGGACTAACAAACTTTTGAAAATTTGGGCATGATAAGATCAGGTCGTTCCACGACTAGTCGAAGGGCATGCTCGACCAGTCGAGTGGCTTCCACGACCAGTCGAGTCCTGTCCACGATTGGTTGTGTGGGACTCATTTTAGTTGCTGGACTTTGAGTCGAGCCTGCTAGACTAGTCAAGCACTATTCACTCGACCGGTCGAGCAGTCTCCAAGACTAGTCGAGGCAATAACAAAAAATTCTAAAAATTAGTAACAAACTTAAGACTGGTCAAGGAATTTCTTTAACTGGTTGAGCCAATACTAGGACTAGTCGAACATAGTCTAAGACTAGTCAAAAAACAGACTATGCACTTATAAAGTGACCCAATTAAATTATGTATTCAAAATAACCTATCCTATGGTCAATCTAAGGTCATTCATACCTTATAAGCGATATATGAACATTGAATCTTCTTTTGCTTCAGGTTATAGTTGTTCTTTGAAGTTCACGAAGCTTAAGATCTTGACATATGATGAAGTTTGAACTTGAGACATTTCGAAGCTTAAATTTGAAATACATTGAAGCTTGAACTTGAGGTACTTGAGTTGTACTTCACCTAGAGCTTTGAGTACCAAAGTAAAGACTATTGTCTTGCCTTAGATGAAGCTTTGAAACCATGAACTTTGAAACTTGAAGGAGTGAACTATCCCATGGTATTATACTTGAGCATGTATATCTCTTGATCTTGCATTTGAAGTTCTTGAGGTAAAGACCTTTGTTCTTGTACATGAGATGCATAGTCATGAAAATGTAGATGAGCTACACAAGACACAAATTCCAAGAGGTTTTGGCACTATAAGATTTGACAATCATAGGATCTAGAAAATATAGCACTTACAATCTCCCCCTTTTTCAAATTTGTGACAAAACACACTTTATTAAAATAAGATAAGCATAACACACAAAATAAAGAATCATGCACCATATATGTAGAATAAAGAATTATGCATCAGTTACAACAACCAGATTAAACCAATAACTATCAGCATCAATACTCCACATCAATACTCTCCCCCTTACTCCCCCTTACAATAAAAAAAATGAAAATAAATGGTTACCTCTCCACAATTCCAATTCCACATTTCACAAGCATGATAAAATTCTCCCCCTTTTTGTCACAACATGACAAAGGAAGGAACCTATAAATGAGAATGAAAGTAGATAAATAAGGAAGTAAATAAAAGAGTAATGAAAAAGAAGTTCATAGAAGATCAAGAATACCAAGTAACTAGAACCATAAGAAAGCATGTTCAAGCATGTCCAACCCATAAAATAAAAAAAAAATTCAAGTATCTTAAAAGTTATTATAAACCACATATTTAAATACTAATTTGAACCCGATGAAGGAGCAAGTATGGTAGGATCAATTTGATGAAGTCCCTTGTTAATGTGCTTTAGATACTTGCGTATATATTTAAATTGCATTTAATGGGACACATTCATAATTTCAACATTCTCCTCAAGAGAGCGCAAATGCTCATCAAAGTCAGATGGCTGTTAATTAGGATCAGCGGCAGAATCGGATTCAATTTCATCAAAGAGGTCATCCATATTCACATCATCTGGAGGCAAACCACCCTCCTCTTCATTTGCAGCCGCAGCTCCACCAACTCCCACATCAACCTAGCTTGGGGCCATCTTCAAATTCATCTTGTTAATGTTAGAGTTGTTGAATGGTATTTGAGTAATGGGAGTCTCTCCAACAGGCATAGCCACTAAACTATGGGTGGCTAACACAGTCATAAGATAAGTGAAGGGAATGTCACTGTGACCTGGATGGAAACGGAATTGAATGATGCTATGACAAATCAAGGAAGGAAGACATGCAGAGGTTTCAGAAATGATAAAATGAAGAATACGAACCATGAACGTAGTAAGTTTGATTTTGTTACCAGATCAAGAATAGACATTAGAAATGAAAATCCTATGAAGGATTCTGTATTTGGATAACATAAACTTGGGAGGCAAGCGCATTTTCAACAGTATTTCATTATTCATTTATATTGCATAAATCTCTAGTGAGCATTCGCTTCTCAGTTTCAGATGGTTTTGCCACTAGAGTGCTCATGGGAATACTTTCGCCATTGACAGGTATATCCATTAATCCAGAAATAAGATGATGGTCCATATCAATTAGACCTTCTCTAGTCGCAATAGTAAATGTCAGATTTTTAGTAGAAAAATCAGTAATGTAAGCATACATAGCCTGTGCAATGGAACGGTATGCCGGCCCACCCCAATGTAGTATGTTATCCCATCTTACAAACTGAAGGAGAGGAAGGATATCAAACGAAGCCAAATGATCAACATTAACGGGTCGTTCTACTATAACATTGCGCAACTGAATATCCCACACATAAGTGGGATCATCGTCGAGCAACCAAAGGTAGTGCACTATGATAGGAGTTAACCGAGATGTAGATGGACGACGAGATCCTTTCTTCTTGGTTCTACCTTCCATTTGCAACAAAGATATCAAGAAAAATGGAGATTGCAAAAGAGGTAAAGTGAGTTTCTAGTAGATCATATTTTTTTAGTAGAAAACTCCAAAAACTAACATAAAACATGAAATAAATCACATGAATGATGAAAAGGAAGTGCAAAGGACTAGAATCTATAAGAAAATCGAAAACAATGCACTAACCACGAAGGAATCGAAGATGGGTTCAACCGGTCGATGTTAGGCTCGTTGGAGAAGACAACCCAAATGAGGAAAAAAATGACTTTTTCCCAAATAAAGCACCAAACCCGCAGTTCACGGCTGGTCGAGTACATGCTCGACGGTCGTCCCACGACTGGTCGAGTATGTACTTGACTAGTCGTGCACAGCCCAAATGTACAATTTTACCCAAAATTTAAAATCTAAAAATTTAAAATAACAAATATATACATTATAAAATAAAAATACATGAATGAACAATTCATATTGCACATACCAAGATCAAATTTTAATTTAGCAAACCTGCTTTTGTCGAGCGGTTTTGTGAATATGTCAGCAAGTTGAGTCTCGGTCGGAATATATTCCAAAGAAATTATTTTTTCTTCCAGTAATTCATGAATGTAGTGATATCTAATGTTAATGTACTTGGTTCGTGAATGCTGTCTTGGATTTTTAGATATATTAATTGCACTAAAATTATCACAATATAAAACTATGGAATCTTGCGCAATTCCGTAATCGCTTAGCATTCTTTTCATCCGTACAAGCTGAGTACATGCATTACCTGCTACAATGTATTCAGCCTCAGCAGCTGAGAGCCATATGGAACTTTATTTCTTACTTTGCCAGGAAACTAAACAATTCCCTACATAGAAACAACCACCACTGGTTGATATTTAATCATCAATGTTACCAGCCCAATCAACATCCGTGTAACCAGCTAATTGCACACTAGTATCATGTGGATACCAGAAACCAAGATTTGCTGAACTAGCGACATATCTTATAATCTGCTTAACAGCAATTAAATATGATTCTTTAGGGTCAAATTGATATCTAGTGCAAATTTCTACGCTAAATGCAATATCAGGTCGGCTCGTAGTTAAATAAAGCAACCTTTCTATCATACTGCAATATAACTTAGGATCCACACACTTACCTATAGAGTCTTTTGGGAGTTTTAAAGTACTACTCATTGGAGTATCAAAATTTTTCTCACTCTCAAATCTGAACTTTTTAACTAAGTTCAGAGCATATTTAGTTTAAGAGATAAAGAAACCATCAAGTAGCTGTTTTACTTACAACCCTAGGAAATAATTCAATTCTCCAACCATGCTCATTTCGAACTTAGACTTCATAAGATCTGCAAACTCAACAGTCATGTTAACACTGGTAGATCCATAGATAATATCATCAACATAAATTTGCACTATTAAAATGTGATCATTATGTTTCTTTACAAACAACGTCTTATCAACACTTCCCATTATAAAGTTATGACTTAGTAGAAACTTAATCAATTTTTCGTACCATGCCCTGGGAGTTGTTTCAAACCATAGAGTGTCTTTTTCAGGCGGTAGACATGATTAGCATTATTAGGGTCTTCAAAACCCGTTGGTTGTTCAACATACACCTCTTCATACAAATTGTCATTTAAAAATTCACTCTTTACATCCATTTGGTATATTTTGAACTTTCTAAAACATGCAATGGATATAAATAGTTTGATTAATTCAAGACGAGCTACTGGGGCAAAGGTTTCATCATAATCGATGCCTTCAATTTGGGTGTACCCTTTTACAACCAGCCTTGCCTTGTTTCTAATAATATTACCAAATTCATCAAACTTATTTTTAAAAATCCATTTTGTTCTAATAATATGTTTATCTTTTGATCTATGAACTAAGTATCAAACATCATTTTTAACAAATTGATTAAGTTCTTCTTGCATCGCAACAATCCAGTTTTCATCAGAAAGGGCTTCTTTTCTGTTAGTCAGTTCTATCTGAGATGTAAAGCATACGTAATTACACATATTTTCTAGTTGTTTATGAGTGTGTACACCAGTGAGAGGGTTTTCAAGAATTTGATTAGTTGGATGTGTAAGTGCTATAGTTTATATCCCTGTAAGTTGTCAAATTTGTGGTGACAAAATCTCTGTTATGTTTTATATAACCTGCTTAAGTGAAGCTCTCTCAAGGATCAACATTCATGACTTCATGAACAAACTAAGCTCACATTAAGCAAAGCTCTCAAGTACAAGACTCAGGATCTTGAATGAAAGAACTGCTCACAAGACTCAAGCTGAAAAGAAAACGAAAGTACAAGGCAAGACTCAAGCTGAACTCAAGACTCAAGTTGAAAGTCAAGCTGAACTCAAGACTCAAGCTGAAACTCAAGCCACTTTCATGATTGAGCTACTTCAAGGTTTAGTCTACATCAAGACTTCAAGGCTCATTCTTCATGGTCTCTTGTTTCAATGTCCATACTTCATGATTGAGGTTTGTTTGACCATAGGATGACCTTAGAAGTAGGTCATTTCGGATACATAAGTCGAATGTTATTTTACATGTGATTGGTCTGTTCTTCGACCAGTCTTAGGTCTGCTTCGACTAGTCCTAGACTTGCTTCGACCAGTCTAAGAAAATCATCGACCAGTCGTAAGTTTGTTACAAATTCCGGATAAAATCTGTTAGCCTTCGACTAGTCCTGGAATCTGTTCGACCAGTCGTAGGAACAGTGTTTCTACATCTTCGACCAGTCGTAGAATCTACGACTCGAAGTCCAGAGGGTCTGGTTCTTCGACCGATCGAAGGAAACCTACGACCAATCCTGGAGACTGGTCGACCGGTCGTAGGAGGGCTACGACCGGTCGTAGAGCGGTCAAAGTATATCCCGCCGGATTTTTCAAATATATATTACTGCTTCGACTAGTCGAAGAGCACTCTAGACGAGAAGAACTGATCTTCTCACCTATAAATAGAGCACGAATCTCAAAAGAAATCATCGATTTAATTATAGTATTCAAGCCAATCTTCGTCGAACTTCTGAGAGATAATTCTGTGCTCCATCTAAGCTAAGTGTGCTTATTTAATATCTTCTTTCCTTAGCTTTATTTTAATTGATTTTGTTTTTGTTATTCCAATCGATTTGAAAAGAGGAATTGTTATTCCCTTTCTTTGGAATCAAAATCAATTAAGGCAAGCCTGTTTGGTTTAATTTAAAATCAATTAGATCTAGAACCATTGTAATCGAGTACTGGACATTGAACTTGGACATTCAATCATCTACTTTGATTTGGTTCTACCGGGCTACTACAACGAAGAAGATATTCAGGTATTTTACATATTGTAAATTCCTTTCTATTATTTTGGTTTCTTTCAAGATTTGCCAGAAAAATCTTGTTATTTTGGTTATCTGAGGAGAGCCAGGAAAACTCAGAAGTGGGGGTTTTTTTAATTGTGTAAGCCCACATACAAAGACACAATGGTAAGGGTTTTGGGTGAACCTGGGAAAACCTATCTTTAGTGAACGCTAATATCCCCTGTGTGAGGATATTAGGAGTGGAGTAGCTTTTTGTGTGGCTGTTGGATAACAGTTGGTGAACACACAGGCGAACCACTATAAACCCTTGTGTTATGGTTGATTGTTTTACTCTTCTAATTTTTATTCTTTTTGTGGGATGTATGTATGGTGGTGAATGTTGTAATTATTTCAAGCTTTGTGAGAATGTTGTAATAGCTTAGAATTTACTTTCTGCTATTCCTTTATAAGCTTGATTTTCAATTTCATTTGAAAGTTGTTCCAGCAAGGTTGCCCTGCCATTTTTATGGTGTATGGCTGTCCCTAGAACAATACATCTTTAATTACAAGTTATTTCATTTCAGTTTATATTTAATTCTGTATTCCTCTTCGATTTGAGACTTGATACAAAGACCTTTCTAGAAATAAGGTTGTCCTACCATAAACTCTGTTTTTGGTGTAAGGTTGTCCTTAGAATAACGTTTGTATCAACCTCTCAAGATCTGAATTTTGAGGTTGTTTTACTTTCCTGCATTGTTATTTAATTTGGCTATCATTTTCTTTATTATTCCGCTGTTATAAGTTTTTATTTGGCATTGTCCTATTCACCCCCCCTCTAGGACATATAGCTTGGCCTTTTCAGGATGGTCTTTAACAGTCCTCAGTTTAGAGTTATTTTGACTTGATGAAGTATCCGGTTTATCAATTAGAAGAACTTCATCATTTTCTGAACTTGAGACAGGTGTATTCAAGTGATTATTAATAACCACATTAATGGACTCTTGGATTACACCAGTCCTCTTATTAAGAACCCGATACGCTCGACTATTCAGAGCATACCCTAAAAATATCCCTTCATCACTTTTGGTGTCAAACTTACCCAGATTTTCTCAGTCATATAAAATGTAGCACTTACTATCAAAAACAAGAAAGTATTTGGCAGCAAGCTTCTTATCAAACCACATTTCATAAGCCATTTTACCATTTAATTTTCTAGTATAAACGCGGTTAATTATATAACAAGCAGTATTTACGGCTTCAGCCTAAAGATTTTTCGGGAGCTTCATAGTATTTAGCATTACATTTGCCATTTCTTGAAGCACTCTATTTTTTTCTTCTATACTATTTTATTGTGGTGTTTTGGGCGCAGAGAATTCATGTGATATTCCTTGATCACTACAAAATTTCTTAAAACTACTATTCTCAAATTCTGATCCATGATTTCAGCCCTTATGTATATTCCAGTGAATGATAAGGGTATTCTCATCCATACTTTATTTGATAAACCCTCTGTCACTGAAAAACTTATGCTGACTAAGGACTTATGCAATTTGGATGTACAATGGACGCATAAAGGGAATGTGCTTCCTTCAAAATATCTGTTACCCAAATACAGAATTCTTCACAAAATCTTTGTGTCTAATTTGTATCCTCGGTCGGGTAATAAATCTGAATTGACGTCCTTCATAGTTCGTATTCTTCATTCTGTTGTCAGAGGTGTTAACATTTGTTTGTCATCCTTGATTTGTCACTTCATCATTCAGTTTCGACTCCATCCTGGTCACAGTGACATTCCGTTTGGATATTTGATGATTGTGTTGGCTATACATATGTTAATCGACATGCCAGTTGGACAGGCCCCTATCCATCATCTGATATCTAACAATTCTAATATCAATAAGATCAGGCTGGATTTCCTTCCTGGCCAAGGTGATGGTGTTGGCAGTGCTGAAGCTGAACATGAGGACGAAGCTGGTGATCTTCCTCCTGATGATATTAACATGGATGATATTTTTGAAGAACTTGAGTCTGATTTTACAAATGATCCAGATTATGAGCCTTCTTCATTTGATGCACGTCTAAGTGCATTGGAAGATAAAGTTGAGAATCTAAATATTAAGATGGAAAACATGTCTGTTGCCCATGATTTACAGTTCAAATATATGCGCAAATATCTTAGGCGCTTGAACAAAGGCATGCATCAACTTGATCCTTCCATTCCTGCTCCTTCATCTAGGTCAGATTAGTATTTTTAATTTTATTGGTCTGTAATAACTTTATTACTCTTAACTAGTTTTTTAAGTTTGTCACTCTCTTTAACTTAGCTTAGTCTATGAATTATGTGTGTTGCTTATGCTATGTTCTCATATCTTGACTAGTTACCTCTCATATTCCTCATTGATTATTTCTCCTCAGCTATCTATTTTGTGCTTCCTTTGTCCTATTGTGACAAAAAGGGGGAGTATGGATATGTTATGGATATGTATATGGATATGGATGTTGTCATAAGGAGGGAGATTGTAATGTATGATGTTTTTTTAGTATGTTACTCAGGGTGAGTATGTGCAGAAGTGTGCAGAGGTGGACTGAATATTGATTTACAAGTCTATAGGATGCCGGTTGATAACAACTGGTGCATGATTCTTTAATCAGATATAACAACTGGTGCATGATTCTTTAATCAGATATTCTGTGTTATGTAACATATCTTGAAAGTGTGTTTTGTCACTAATTTGACAAAGGGAGAGATTGTAAGTGTCATAGTTTATAGCCCTTTGTGGTTATCAAATTTGTGGTGCCAAAGACACTGTTATGAAGCTTGCATCTGTGAAGAACAATGCTCTACTCAAGATCTTAAGAAGCTTTCAAGTTCAATCTCAACATCTCAAAAAGCTCTCAAGTTTAAACGACATTAAGACTTCAAGCTCCATTACTTTCAAATGTCACTCATCTTTAAAGTTTCAATGTCCTTACTTCACTATTGAGGTATGATTGACCTTAGGTTGACCTTTAGAATAGGCCATTTTGGATATATAATTCATATGTTTTATATAAGTGAGTTTGGTCTGTTCTAAGACTAGTCCTGGACTTCGTTCGACTAGTCCTAACACTACTTCGACCTGTCTAAACATTTCCTGGATCAGTCGTAAGTTTGTTACAAAAATCGAAAATTTTCTATTAGGCTTCGACTAATCCTGGGGACTGTTCGACCAGTCGTAGGAACAGTGTCGACTGCATCTTCGACCAGTCATAGACTGTAACGCCCTGAAATTCGGGGGTCAAGCATAACTCAGCTCCCGAGTTCCAAAACATCACTTATGCAACATATTTAATGATGGATGTATGTTGACTGTATTAGTGCATAAAACATGGAATAGATTAAGCCAAAACACAGATATAATTCAGGGATAAGTGAATAAAGCAAGCGGAAGACTTATAGAAATATATGTGTACAAGTGTAAATCCCTGAAGTACATTCACCAACCAGGTCGTATGAAAGTATTACTTAACAAAATTACAAGTATCAAGTTACATCATTTAAATTCCCAAAAATAATCCCAGCATCCCGCGCATCAGAACGAGGCTCGCTAGAACCCGTCTGAAAACTACATATAAGAGAAAGCAGCCTCATCATCATCCATCTCCTGCTCTGCCTCAGAAGTCGAATCCACATCTGCAACATCAGAACCTAAGACAGTGTCTGGTAGGTGTTTAACACCGCCCTAGAACATAGGAGTGAGTGATCAACTCAGTGGAACAATAAGGCACTGGTTAACATGTTATCAGTTCAATCAAGCAGTAATGATAAAGCAGAACAATTAAATAAATCTTAAGTATTCTTATTAATGCAAGGATGTATGCAAAATGATGCGTGCCCTCACGCGTATACCCTCAGCGTCTTCATCTTACGTTACGCATGACACCACCTCAAAGTGCGCCACATCTACAAAGCACATGCAAATGCAGTGCATGGATATGATTACCAAGTTGTTATTAGTCCTTTTCATACAGCAGGATTGGGAAGCTAAAATACCTTCCTCATGTCACCATCCAAACAGTGATCCATTCTAGGGTCGTCAGTCCTAGATATCTCATACGATCATATGGTTTCAGGTCATTGCAAAGGGCTCGTCACCAATCAATGCACGCCTATCATACCTTCGCTACTACACTAAGGCTCGTCACCTCAATGCGGTATCCAGGCATGCTCGAGGTCATTACAAAGGGCTCGTCACCAATCAATGTAGGCTGACAGCACGAATATAGTGTCTCATACCACCATAATCGGCTCACGAGTTTAGTTGCTCACTGGTCACTACGGGGAGGCTCGTCACCCCAGCGTAGGCCGATAGCTCGACCACGGTGTCCCATACCACCATGTCCGGCTTATGAGTCTTAGCGGATCAAGGTACCATGGTTAATAGGATTTCACTGGTAAGTTCGGTACCCTAGATTCAAGCAATAGCGTCCAAACATGGTGAACATACATCGGACAATCGGGTTACTTGACGAACTCGACTAGCACGAGTGCATGTTGGGTTGAACGACATAAAGTGCGCAAACACTCCGCGTGGCCAAACCACTGCCGCCAACTCTAATACGGCTCGGGTTCGTCTAATTACGTCCTTTGTGGCAAAAGCGATCTCAGCCACAATCTTAAGGCTGATTACCGATTTCCTGGACTAGTGCATAGTCCCATACACATTACACTACAACAGATATTCGTATTGAATGTAAAACAGTAATGGAACAACAACTTAAATCAAGTGGAACTCAAGCATCTGAAGAATATCAACTTAACATAAATGTAAGCATAAGTAATGCTTGAAATTAAATAACATGGAATGTAACTAGCAAGAAGGAAATCATACACACTAGTGGGAGAATTGAGAATCGCTTCTCAACGCCCATACTAGGTTGAAATATCACACTTTAGATCATTCAGGCATTTCTACAAACACTTAGAATACATGATACAACATACATGACGTATGTTGAAAAACAAGCATTTGGACAATTCCTTTTACCAAGGAGTTATCATACATACATCTAGCATACATACATGACAAATAATCATGGCAAACACAAGTGCATATTTTATATGCATACGGTACTTTATACATACACATAGAATACACAAATCTCAATATAACACATGCATATCAGGAATGCAACATAAACATAACATTTGGCATGTGAAATCTCATCCATAACAAGAATAAATCATTAACTGGCATTGAAAGCCTTGAAAACCATAACCTATACACTTAAAGTCCGCACCTTAAGCAAGAAAAGAATCACCGAACTGATTTAGACGAGTTATCTTCGTCAACGGCGATAGAATACCCTAAAACAAGGATAGAAATGAGATACAACAACACCAAGACTAATCTAAGCTCTAACACAGATTATGGTTAGGTTAACTTACCCCAATATGAACTTAGAATCGTCAGAATAACGATCCAAAGTGAAGGTTCAAGGATGAAGAAGAATAGGAAAGAATCTAAGATGATTCACCAACTTCTCTCTCACTTTCTCTCTCTTTTCCACTCTCTTTCCAAGCTAAGGTTAGAGAAAATTCGTATGGAAAAGAGAGCTAGGGTTTAAGGACTATAAATAGGCCTAACTTTGATGAAAATAACCCCAGGGCCAAGGTATACTTAGGGTGTAACCAAAACCTGACTCTCGCGATCCAACGAAGCACTTCTGGTGGGCCAAATACCACGAAAGGTCGGACTTAAGCTCACTAACCATAGATCTAAGTCAAGCTGAGTTTTCGTACCGACCGGCTCTTCAGATCAGCCGTGGCGGACCACACACAATTCAACGGTCACAGAATCTTGATCAGGTCCACAAGCACAAGGATATGCCTGGGTCACCTTCCCTGATCAAAGGGTGAAATTAGGTCAGAATCCAAGGGTCAGATGGCTTAAAATCATCGCGCAAGCGACACGACTTAGATTTCATAAAAGCTTAATAAATTTCCAACCGTTCTCACACTCTTCGCTCCGAACTCAATCAAATCGACCCAGAACATCATATGGACTTAATTTTCAAGGTGATGGTCAAGCCCAACATAGTGACCGCAACAGCCTAAGATCATCGCTATCGGACTTTCGACGCGCGGTCCAGGTCCGATCCAAAACTTCTAAAAATTTCCCAGAACAACTGGATTTAGCGATGGATCCCAGATTTCAGAGCAACATAGCGCTAACTAATCTACAAGTTTTGAGCCATGCAGATACAATTTAAAGTGATTGATGCAAATTTCACAAGCAATCGAGTATAGCACTAATTACCCCAAAAATAACTACTTAAGGAAAGATTAGCACAAAATTTCCAAGGTCGTTACATAGACCTACGACTCAAATAATAGCGTTGAAATTTGGCCACCTACGACCAGTCGAAGGGATCCTACGACCAGTTGAAGGAGACCTACGACCAGTCGTGAAACTGCCAAATCTTATTGTGCCCGAATTTTTAAATATCTGTTGGTTCTATGACCAGTCGTAGAGGTCCTTAGACCAGTCGAAGACGTGATTTGCTCACCTATAAATAGAGCACGAATCTCAGAATAAATTAAGCAATTCAAGTTAATTTAATTCGGTCTTCTGAGAGATAAGTCGATGCTCCATTTAAGCTAAGTGTGCATATTTAATATTCTCTTTCTTTAGCTTTGTTAATTGATTTTGTTTCTTACATTCCAATCTAATCTGAAAATAGGAATTGTTGTTTTCCTTTTTCTGAAATCAAAATCAATTAGAGCTAGCCTTTTTGTTTTAATTTAAAATCTATTAGAACCTAGAACCATTATAAAGTGAATATTGGACATTGAACTTTGATATTCAAATCTCTACTCCGAGTTGGTTCTTCTGGGCTGCTACAACGAAGGAGAAAATCAGGTATTTTACAATTTGTGTAATTTACGTTGTTTGGTTTTATTTGAGGTTAAGCCAAAAAAAATCTCAAAGTTGTTGGTTATCTGAGGAGAGCCAGAAAACTCAGAAGTGAGGGTTTTTGAATTGTGTAAGCCCTTTGAAAAAGACACAACTGTGAAGGTTTTGGGTGAACCTATTAAAACATATTTGATAGTGAACACTAATATCCCCTATGTGAGGATATTAGGAGTGGAGTAGCATTCTGTGTGGCTGTTGTTTAACAGTTGGTGAACACACAGGCGAACCACTATAATTCTTTGTGTTGTGGATGTGTGATTTATATTTCCTATCTTTTATCATTCAGAATTATGGAATGTTTATGTAGATGTGAATGTTGTAAATTTTACATTTCAAGCACAGTGGGGAATGTTGTAATAATTTAGATTTATATTTTCGCATTATATTTTTGCTATCTCGTTATTACGTTGAGCTTCAGTTTCTCTATTTGTTCTAGAAATAAGGTTGTCCTACCATAAACTTTAGTTTTTGATGTAAGGTTGTCCTTAGAACAATTTTTGTTTCTATTTCTCTATTTTAGGTTGCTTTCCATTCCTTTACTATGATTGGTGTATAGTGCAATCTATTCTTTGTTTCATATTCCGCAGTATTTAAATTTAATTTGGCATAGTCCTATTCACCCCCCCCCCTCTAGGACATATAGCTTGGCCATTTCAGATTTCTTACCCATAAATGGATTCGGATTCGTCGGTGTAGTGACACGGGAGAAGGGATTCAACCTGTTGAGGGGCAGAAACGAATCCTAGCATCTATCCCTCACTCTCTCTCACTTCTCCTCAACTTTTTCTCCTCTTTTCTCTCTTCTCTCTCCTAGGGTTTAGGAATTTCGTATGGAATGAGAGAAGGGTGGGTAAAGGCCCTTATATAGGCCCAGAACTGATGCAAATGGCCCCAGGGCCATGGTATACTTAGGTTATAGCCAAAGGGCATCTTTTTCGGGTCAACGGAGCTCATCTAAAGGCCCATTTCCTGCATACGGTCTGGGAAAAGTCCTTTGACATCGGATCTAGGTCAAGTTAAGATTTCGGTCCAATCGGATCAATGGATCGACCGCGGAGGACCTATTTCAGTTCAACGGTCATTGTTACTCGATCAGGGCCACAAGTACACTGACATGTGTTAGAAATTTTTCCTGATCTGAGGGTGTAGTTGGGTCAGAATTTGATGTTCTAAAACCTTAAATTTGACTGCAAGTGAACGGCCCAATTCACTTAAGTTTGAGTTCATTTTCTGAAGATATTCGCGTTCCTCACACACTTTGCTCCGGGCTCAAGTTGTAAATTTTTGGATACTATTAGGACTTGATTTCTGAGACAGTTGTTAAGCCGAATAAGGCGGTCATAACCATATAGTTTCACACTAGTCGGACTTTCGACACGCAGTCCAGGTCCAATACGGAGTTTCAATGTGCTCCTGAGAGCAACTGGGTTTTGAGACTGATCCTACGTTTTTAGAAAATGTTAAGTTAACGATTCTAATGGTTTTGGGTCTTGTGGTTCATATAGAAAGTGGTTCAAGCTAATTCCATCACTTATTTAGTTTAGTACTTAACTAAATTACGCCCTAATTACAACAGAATATGGTCCTAGGGTAGTTCTACGCCCCTTTCTAGAACTTTTAATTAGTATATTATTTTAATTATTTTTATAGTAGTTTATCATCAAGTCTACTTCATCTCTACCAAATTTCATTAGATTCTATATCATAGAAAAATTCTAAAAATTCTAGAAGCAGCAGCTATCCAAACTAATGATTTTCAGATAGTTGTCACAACGACCTATATTTAACTACATTAAAATTTTTATTATATTTTTTACTTATTTTTATATGAAACTAGACTTATCAAGCTTCAATATTACTTTTGAATCACCTAAATCTGACTTATAACGATGGAGATATGACTTTTTGAAATTGAACGAAAATTACAGAAAATGGGGCAGAAAACGGGCCGCCCGGCCCGCTAACATCACCGACCGCTGGACATTGGGGCAATGGCTCACCCCAGGGGTGATGCTATTCCTGCCTCCCCGCCCAGGGTCCCGGATATGCACAAGACCCGATATTTAAAACGGGTGTATTTTGCAAACCAGAATAAGTTGTTTAACATGCAATATATGATTTTGGGGTAGGAGAAGCTGCGCTATCTAAATAACATATTTATTTCATGATATTCCAAAATTTTAATGGTCAAAAACCTAATTTATTTATATATTCACTATTTATAGTAATTTTTAATTTCATTATTGTTATTCATCATTTAAACTTTAGGATTAGTGTATAATATGAAAGTACTTGGAAAAAAATTTGAAGAATAAGGGGGTGAAAGGTGAGATTTTGAAGGAAATGGGTTGAAAGGGGATTTAAGGATTTAGGATTGATTTTTGAGAAGTCAATTAAGGTGTTATAATCGACTCATTGCCCAGGGACATCTAACTCCAAGTTGGAAAAAATCCGGGGCATTACAGTACCACTTTGAATGGCTCAAAGCTTTGAAAGCGGTGTGGGCAACCAAGCAAGTAACCTTAGGGACCCATTTCATTACAGCCTTAGGTTTAGGAGTATAGTTGGTCTTCTTATGTTTGTAGTTGTTATAAGACCGACCCACTAAGTTAGCTTTTAAGAACTCCTTAAGTAAGTCAACAATGTTCTCAGCTAAAGGATTACGATTCTGATTTTTATAGTTGATATGGTTGCTTTTAGGTTTTAAGGTTTGAAAAGTCTTAGCATTTTTAGAATATTTTTTATTCAAAATTTTTCCTTTTGAGTTTGAAGACTCTCATTTCACAAATTTAAGTGGAGTATTCTTATATTTAGGAGGAATACTTTAACGTAGCCCAATCCAGATCGATCGCCACATTTTCTGGATCTGAATAAGAGTTTTTCTAACTTAGGATCACCTTGGGCATACCTCCAAGTGTCTTTTAAACTCAAAAGTGAAGAGACTTCTAGCTTTAGCTTTTCATTTTCAGATTTTAGGTTTTCAACAAGGGAGGTTTTGAAATCTAAGTTACACTTAGTTTTTTCAAAACAATCTGAAATGTGAGATTTTTCTAAAACAAGATTATCAAAATTTTCTTTAAGTTTTGAAAAGTTTTCTTTCTGAAGTTTTAGTTTTACAACAATTTTGTAACTTTCCTTATATAGGGCATTATAAGCATCTTAATGATCTTCTTTATTTTCATGATCACTATTCAGATTTTCTTCACTAGTTGAACATCATTATCTGAAAAAGTGAACTTGGCTAGAGTCATTAGGACTTTAACTTCATTACCCGACTCGGTTTCAAAATCTTCTAAATCAGAAGAGGCTTCAGAGTAGGAATATTCTTCCCAAGTAACCAACATACCTTTCTTTTTAGGTTTGTCCTTTTTAGGACACTTGTTTGCTAAATGCCCATATTCATGGCAGTTGTAACATTAACTGTCTTTTAAAGATTTTCAGGTTTTAGATTTAGATTTTTTTCTTTTCATTAGGTTTTTACAAATCAACCCACTTTTTACTTTTGAAATTCTTATA
This sequence comes from Magnolia sinica, assembly GCF_029962835.1. Taxonomy (NCBI): domain Eukaryota; kingdom Viridiplantae; phylum Streptophyta; class Magnoliopsida; order Magnoliales; family Magnoliaceae; genus Magnolia; species Magnolia sinica. The sequence continues at coordinate 47,481,159 of NC_080573.1, read as the reverse complement.
AAAAATTTTAGCTAAAAGGGCCATATCATCTTCAAAATTTTCTAAATCAAAATTATTACTATTTTTTTGAGAAATACTTTTAGAAGATTTAAGGGTGATGGATTTACCTTTAGGAGCTTTAAAGTTTAACTCATAAGTCTTCAAGGAACCAACTAATTCTTCTACCCTCATATTATCCGTATCACGAAGTTCTTGGATTGCAGTCACCTTTGAATTGAACCGTTCAGGTAGTGACCGTAGTATCTTTGCACAGACTTTACTTTCTGGGATTCTATCACCAAAACCCCACATAGAGTTGACAATGTCATTTAATCTTGTATAGAAGTCCATGAAAGTTTCACTTTCTTCCATATGTATTTCCTCAAATTTGGTTGTGAGGATTTGGACTTTAGATTTCTTGACAATTGTTGTTCCCTCGTGTGTCATTTCCAAAACATCCTAGGCTTGCTTTGTAGCATCATAGGATATAATTCTCTTGAATTCATCCAGTGATAGTGCGCAAGTGATTACATATAGAGCCTTTGCATTGGCACTACTTTCATTTTTCTGAAGACTAGTCCAAGTAAAATAAGGGGTTACTTTTACAGTTACAGATCCATCGGTACTAGTCACTTCAGTGGTAGGAGGAGTCCAATTGGTCACTGTGGCTTGCCACACGCTCTCATCCATGGATTTTAAGAAAATCCTCATTCTGTCTTTCCAATAAGCATAATTGGAGCCATCAAATGGTGGAGGCCTAGTGACTGAAAGGCTATCAAAATTTAACATCTTAAAAAGCTCGGATTGCTTAGCTCAGGAACTAAATCCCAAAAAATAATTAAAGCGAGCTATTAGGCTCTGATACCACTTGAAAAGGCTAAGCCAAGAGTCCTAGAGGGGGGGGGGGTTGAATAGGACTATGCGAAATTAATAATTAAATGTGGAATTTAAACAAATAAAGATAGCAATTAAACAATCCCACAATGCAGAAATGAATAACAACCTCAAGTGTACAAGTATTGAGAGGTTGATACAGACGTTGTTCTAAAGACAACCTTACACCAAAAACCAATGGTTTATGATAGGACAACCTGATTCCTAGAACGGTCTATGTATCAAAATCTCAAACCAATACAGAGGAATAAAGAATAAAATAGTAAAAAAAGAAACTAAGCTATTACAACATTCCCACACTTGCATAAAAAGAATTATAACATTCTCTACAAATGCATAAAGGGAAATTATAACATCCACACAATGTCACAATCAAATAATCACCACAAGACTAGAAGTTATAGTGGTTCGCTTGTGTGTACCAGCCACACAACTACTCCACTCCCAATATCCTCACACAATGGATATCGGCGTTCACTATGAAATAGGTTTTTCAAGGTTCACCTAAAACCTTCACAATTGTGTCTTTCAAGTGGGCTTACACAATTCAAAAACCCCACACTCTGAGTTTTCTGGATCACCTCAAACAAACCAAAAGAAAGAGATTTTTCTAGCACAATCTCAAAGAAATTAAAAGACTAATCGATTTACAAAACTGTAAAATATTTATCTGGAGATTCTCCTTTGTTACAGCCTGGTAGAACCAATTCGGAGTAAAAGTTCAATGCAGATGTTCAATGTTCAATCTCACTTATGAAATGGTTCTAAGTTCTAAATGGATTTTAGATTAAATCACCTTGGGCTAGCTTGATTTGATTTTGATTCCAAGAAATGAGAAAACTTTAATCCCTTATTCAAATAAGATTGGAATGTAGAATACAAAATCAAATGCAAAAAGCTAATTAAAGAGAATATAAAATAAGCACTAAATAACTTAAGAATATCACGAACTTATCTCTTAGAGCGGTGTCTTGATTTTACTTGAATTGGATATCAAACTCTGAAAATCGTGCTCTATTTATAAGTGCAGAAATCGTTCCTTCGAGAGGCCTAAAGAACAACTTGACTGATCGAAGGACCAACAAACTTTTGAAATTTTGGGTGCGATAAGATCGGGCCGTTCCACGACTGGTCGAAGGGCCTGCTCGACCGGTCGAGTGGCCTCCACGACCGGTCGAGTCTTGTCCACGACCGGTTGTATGGGACTCATTTTAGTTGCTGGACTTTGAGTCGAGCCTGCTGGACTGGTCGAGCACTGTTCACTCGACCGGTCAAGTGGTCTCCAGGACTGGTCGAGGCAATAACAAAAAATTCTAAAAATTATTAACAAACTTAGGACTGGTTGAGGAATTTCTTGGACTGGTCGAGCTAGTACTAGGACTAGTCGAACATAGTCTAAGACTAGTCGAAAAACAGACTATGCACTTATAAAGTGACCCAATTAAATTATGTATTCAAAATAACCTATCCTATGGTTAATCTAGGGTCATTCATACCTTATAGGCGATATATGAACATTGAATGTTCTTTTGCTTCAGTTGATAGTAGTTCTTTGAAGTTCATGAAGCTTGAGATCTTAACATATGATGAAGTTTGAACTTGAGACATTTTGAAGCTTGAATTTGAAATATATTGAAGCTTGAGCTTGAGGTACTTGGGTTGTACTTCACCTTGAGCTTTGAGTACCAAAGTAAAGACTATTGTCTTACCTTAGATGAGGCTTTGAAACCTTGAACTTTGAAGCTTGAAGGAGTGAACTATCCCACGGTATTATACTTGAGCATGTATATCGCTTGATCTTGCATTTGAAGTTCTTGAGGTAAAGACCTTTGTTCTTGTACATGAGATGCATAGTCTTGAAAATGTAGATGAGCTACACAAGACACAGATTCCAAGAGGTTTTGACACTACAAAATTTGACAATCATAGGAGCTAGAAAACATAGCACTTACAGATACCTCAATGGGTTTCGAGATTTTCAGCCACGGGCGGATTTCTCGAGCGACGATGAGTTTCTCGTGAGATCTTTTCATTGCACAAGATAAGGGCATTGCTTGCCCTAAAATAGACACTCTTGATGCATTCAAAGTGCCTTCTAGAAACATCCCAGCGGTTGGGATCAGTTCTTCCCTTTAACGGAAAGATTCTTTCTGCCTTTTCTTTCAGTAAAAGAAAAGAACCCTAAAAGGAAACAAACGGAAGGCTGGGATAGTTCCAAATAAACGGTCAAGATGAGAGAGAGTAGGCGCATGTGAATTGCCAGCAAAGCAACTGAAACGAATTTCTGATTTCGAAAACAACCGCACGCACCGACCTGCTTATATCGAAGATCGTGTGCATGCACACGTGTTTCTACAACAGGAGTGGCTAAGGTTCGGTCGAATCTCCTGTCTGAAGTAGATGGACGGTTTAGATCGCTCATACATATGCAGGAGGTGGGCCATGATCATCGTACACGGACGTTGTCCGTTTGAATTGAGTTTGGTGGGGAAACACTAGAAAAAGAGAGAATTCTCTTTTTTTCGAATTGTCATTGGGTCAACCCTGTTTGACTGGGCTAATCGGTTTGGTGTTGCGCGGATACACACCTGATTACGTGCACAACTCCCAAAGGTGGGGTCCATAATGATTATTAGTGGAATCCACTCCATTCATGCACTTAGGAGATCTCAATTAGGGCCTTTAATCAAAGATCAAACAACTCTAAGGCTCTAGGCCACACTAAGTGATTCGAGTGTCTTCTAACGGATAAATTTATTCCAAGTTTGATTCATACTGAAGTACAAGGTTTTTGGGACTTGTTTAAAGGGTAATTATTAGTGGATTACACATTTTAGTTATCGTGGCCTGATGAATGACGGGTGTGATGATCCATACTAAGGATCGATGGTTAAAGTGGGCAGATGGTGACCAACGTAGGTTAGGTGTGAACCTTCATACAATTATGCTCATCTAGATTATAATGGTAACACCTGAGTACACAAAAGCACAGGATGTTACAGCCTCCTAGTCTCCCGATGCCCAGAACCACTTACTCTTCTAGATCTTATTTGAGGTCGAGGCGTCTGTAATAATGGCCCCACCCATGTGCAGCCAAGCCAAAAAATAAAACAACCCTCATGGTGAGGGTTGGACTTCACCTGGAATAGGTGGAGGAATTCATTCATGGTGACCTCCCTGATTATGCGATGGAAAGGGAGTCTCAAGCCGCACTGAAGGGCAACTGGGAATATGGCCACCTCGTCGTCCTGGGGGTCACTTGGAATTTTGCCAAGTGCTGAAGCTCAAAGCACCACTGAGTCTGGAATGTGGTACTCCGACCTGATCAGCACTAGGTCGGATTCCTTCAGCGTTGACCCAATCGAACCTGTTTCTTTTGACTCAATAGGAGACTGGACGACCTCTTCCCTTACAGGGGTGGACCCCTAACATCCATGGGCCGCTCAACCAAGGACTGAGTAGCCATCCTCGACCCGTGAGATGCCTAGAAATCCCTATCACTCATCATCACAAGTGGAGATGGTGGATTCTCCAACAAGTCCTAGTCCTCCAGCTCCCCATCACGCTGGAACGCCGCTGATTCCTCCCAATGGTTCGACGAACTTAATATATTTGGTCAAGATAATGGTCGGAAGATAGGCATCCAAAAGAGAAGTAAAAAAGGAGAGGAGGTGGGAGAGACGAAGTTCATCAAAGAAGAAAGGTTCTAGATCGCCAGGAATCATCAAGTCCAGTTAGGGCAGAGAGGAGTTGGGGGCGACAGGGCAAACAACCCCTGCACTGTTAGGGTTTCCCCTTTTTATAGGAAACCAGCCCATACAACATTAAGTGCCCGCATTCAATGCAGCAGCCAATGGCTCCTTGACACCTATGTTTGGCCATGTGGAGCTCTCCCACTCGTTGAACAACTTGACTCTCCAGAAGATGCCATGCATCAGCGCCCCAGAAGCTAAGAGTCGAACATGCATCCTGCCAGCGCACGTGACCTCGACCTAGTGCACGTTACCTCAATCGTGTTATATCATGGTCACATATATGCTCTGATTTCCGCATCCATCACCTTATTCTGCATTAATGATGAGCAGGTTCAACACCCCATGCACAAGATTGTTCGACCTCACTTACTTCCTGATCCCATGGCACGAGCTCAAAAGTAGGGGGCTTATTATTATGGGCAAAACTAGATTGTTTAAGGAAAAGGGGTCAGCTCGAACACGTGCTCGTCGTATGATTAACCAGCGCCAGTAGTGACCAAGGAGCTTCTCAATGGCCAGAAAGAGAGTTTTGTTGTACTTCACTGTATGACCCCGAGCTCCCCCATGGTCCCATCCATTTCTGAGCTAATGCTTAGAACATTTCTTAGCAAGGGGCCTCGAGGTACGACCCTGCGCTAGACAAAACTCCGAGCTTCCAAACTCAGGGAAGCCCCGCACCTTATGAAAAACTGAAGAGGACAGTCATCCCAGATATCTCATATATATTGTACAAAGGGAAGGAGTTGGATCTCATTCCTCTAACACGACCCCCGAGGGCAGGTCAGTGGGTCCAGGTCGGCGGGTCAATGATCCACCCAGTGCTAAGGAGAAGCTCAACCACAGCTCACTTAAGAATCCAGGTCAGAAGATTATTCCTCGGGATCATTATGTGGATCAACTCGGACTCTCGAGTTTGACCTCCTACTATATATCTCCTCTGATTCTGAATATTCAGGTCTTATCAAAAAGATCTATCCGGGATCTCAACCAAAGATCCCGGAAGATAACTGCGACACGGGTCTGCCCAAGATCTCAACTGAGGATCTCTGGAGATACCCACGACATGTTTGAGATATGAATCTTTCTATAATACGCCCCTACTAAATAGGAAAATTGTCCTCTACATTGTTCACAACCCCAAGTGCAGGGTCACGATGCAGTAATAACTCAGTGAGAATGCGGTCGAATCCACAGGGAATGGGAAACACAGCCTAGAACTAATCTATGGCTAACAGTTTGTCTGAGTTTTTAATCCAACGATAAAGATAAAAGTTTTAATTGATAAAGATAAAAGACTAAGGATCCAAGAATCCACTTATAGCATCTCAATATTAATTCTCTGATTCAATGGATAACTCAATTGGAATTGAAGTCCTATCCTATCCAATCGAATGATGAAGTAGTTAAAACATAATAAAATTCAGAACTTTTCATTAATTTAGTTCCCAAATATCCATCTAATTGCAATGATCATAGGAAATTCAATCATCCACCATGCCCATAGATAATGGTGAACAACGATTTTTACTGATCACACAATTACAAAGCCAATAAGATCATATCAAAATTTTTCACAGCATCTACTGTAATTTCAGTTACAAAAAATCATAGAAAACTGGAAATACATCTTTATATAAACTAAAACTTAATGGAAGTTCAACATATACTTGAATCAAAGAAAACTAAATATCAAAATAAATCACAAGTTTCATCCCTAACTCTTAGCTAAGAGATTAGCCTGAGAAGACTAACATCCTGGAAGAAAAATAAAAAGATCAAATAGAACCCGAGAAAAAATCGAAGTGGAAGAACGTTGTCGACGCTCCACCTAGGCCTTCTCTCCCTTTCCAAACCCTAGAAGATGATTTAAAATAGCCTAGGGACTTCTTTAAATAGTTTTGTAACTCAAACTTTCGCATTGCCTTGAAAAGTTCACAAACCGCCTCAAATTTACGCACTTTACGCATCTTCGATGGCAACTTCGATTGCACCTTCGATGGCATCAAACTATCTTCAATAGCATTGAAAATTGTCCAAAACTGTCCAGTAAGTTGAGCCTGAAATTCTTAAATATCCGATGCCATCAAAGTTTATTTTTGGAATTATTTCAGAAATTCTCTTTTTAGACTTGGAGTTTCAAAATATGATTTTTCTAGCCAATTTTCAGGATTTCTTTTCTTCACCTCAAATCTTTGATTCTCTTCATTCCTCACTTGGTTTCCTTAGATCTTTGGCATGTGAATTCTTCATTAATGACTTTCAAATATCTAATTCTTCATTATCTTCTTTCGAGCTCTAAATCCATCCTTTTAAGCACATATTCATCATAGGCTTCCAAATCATCTCGCATGACAAAGACATATATAATTAAATCAAATTATCACTTAAATGCTAGAAAAACTAAGGTAATTGAAAGGTTAAATATGAAATATTTAAGTCTCTACACATGTCACCGCTCATCTTCAACTATAACTAAAAGTATCCCTAATGATGAAAGGTTCACACAATCAAACCTAAAAAATACACCCAAAAACCTTACGTTCTACTAGACCTAGCTTTCCTGTCTGACTTTAGTATCGAAGGGTCCCCTGCTACAGCTAGGGTCTCCATCTTTATCTTCTCTTGTAGGTATCAAGTGGTCTATGGAGGATGTTCAAGTTTCTGCATCAACATATATCATTTTCATTTTGGACACGTAATATTTTGTGTATTTTTTGTATATCATTGGTAAGCACCACGACATAGTGTTAGGTTAGTTTTTTGTCATGTAATTGACAAAGGGAGAGATTATTACTGCATTGAATTATTCACCTTATTTGTCAATCGTGTGAGTCCTTTTGTCATATAGTTAGTTAAGCCCTTGGAAGCTGAATAACAAAGACACAAGTGAAGGTGGTGCATTAAGGAGCAAAGAATAGGTAAACGTGGTGCCTTAGTGACCCTAACCCTTGACAAAAAAGAACATAAACCTCTAGATGATCTTAAACCTAATAGGTAAACATTTTATTAATCATCCCTTAAGCTATAAAAACCTAAATTACTTATCCTTAACTTGGCTTTAGAGGTCTTGTGTTGCTGAGAAAACTGCACAAATTCAACAACCTTTGGTCCTATCGAACCCACCTTCGGTTCCATTGAAAATGGCTAAAACAGGAAAACAGGCTGGGATATAATTTCAGGTAATTCGGCTCCAACCAAAGAAACCTTCAACTACCTTCGGTGTGACCGAAGGCCACCTTCAGTGCGACTAAAAGTGTCTAAGTCTGTTTAACTACTTTCTTGTCTAATATGGTATGACCGAACCTAAATTCGGTGTGACCGAAGACTAACCGTTTATGCCCGTTTTATGACTATTGGAACTTGATTTCTTTATAAAGGAGATTCAATCTTTGGGCATTTGAGAGTGTTTTTTGTGCAAATGAAGCTTAGGTAAATCCATAATCATATCACACATCCTAAGCCTCATATTCCATTAGATTTGATTCATCTTCTTGAGCTTTACCACTCTAATGAGGATTCCAGCCTCAATGTTGAAGATGAACTCAATCTCTACCATTTCCTAGACATTAAACCCAACCTTATTGGAGTATCCTTTATATAAAAACTCTGGGAGACCCTTCTAGTAGAATTCCCTAGGCTTTACATCTTTTCATTAGTTGTAGGAGATTTTACCCAACCTCCCATCACCTTGGTCGCCGCATCGGAGCATCACATGGAAGATGTTTAATCTTGGAGTTAAAGCCTTGACAAAGCATCAACATCATTATCGGGGGAGCAAATGGGAGCTGATTAAAGTACATGAGAGCATTGATCAAGCAACCCAAGATGGTATTACAAAAGGGGCTCAATCTGACAAGTTGTCATTTGTAAGAGTCCATGTACACTCATTCCCTATCTAGGATTGAGTTTAAGAGTTTGAATTACTAAACCCGACTAGGTTCTTGTGTAGAACCTTGGATCTTGTGTAGGACCTAAATCAAAGTCCTTATGTAGGCCACTAAGCACAGGTGTGTATGTGTTAGTCTTCGAGTGAGCTTCCAGTGGGGGTAAACATAAGTCCTTGGATTAGGACTGAGGTCATTGGTTATCCAATTTAAAACCAACTAAAGTCTCTTGTGGAAGCCTCTAGCAGGAGTGTACGTCAGTAGGTTCTTGTGTAGGATCAATGTCCATGGCGAGCCTATAGAAAACCATGTAGAGTCTCTTGCGGGAGTCGATCCATGTGTAGGATTATAAAGGTCAGAGGTGAACCTGATTTAAAACCTCTGATAGTGAAACCTAGTACACTCATGGGTTGAGTGTGTCTGCTTGGAGTGGAGTAGGGAAACCAAACCACTATACATGCCTGTGTTTGGGATCGTATTTGAGCACTTGTTTAATTATATGTATATATGATTAGATGAATGCTATATATTGATAGTTAGCACATCACTTGCACATGTACACTATTATGTTTATAGACTAGTTGCTTAATTGCCACATCCTTTGTGGTCTATGTGATTAGACCCTCTAATGACATGGAAGCCTTAGACTTAATTTTTTGGATTAGTTTAAATTGCATGTTAGTTTAAGTACGCAATTGTATTTAAAATATATAATTTTTATTTGGTCATAGTTACCCCCATCTATGACAACCATCATTCCTTAGCTCCACCAAGCTTACTCATGTAGTCATGGTATCCCATTCTACACAATTTCACAGACATGTTTTGATGAAATTCAACTGGATTCGTCTCAACTTCGGTGCAACCGAAGGCTATCATCAGTGTGACCGAAGCGTAATAAAAGTACAAAATTTTAAAGTCGATCCAAAGGTAATGTAGATTTTCTCTATTTAAGTAGGTATTTTAATTTATTCTAAATATTAATTAAGGCTTGGAAGAGAGACCAAGGGGTAGTGAAGCTTCTACAGAATCGTCATTCCTTCTCAATCCTTCGGTTCTAGTTTGTTTTTCAAGTTTTTTTTTTAAGATGTTATTCATGGTTGGCTAATCTCTTAGCTAAGGCTAAGGGTTAAAACTTTTTATGGATATTTGATATTTAATTCATTTTCAATGAAAGTTTTAGGTTGAATGTGATTGGATTATAATTATATGTGATTGAATTCTTAAATTGGGAATGGAATCAATCTGTAAAATTAATTGATCTATTGTCACCTCCAGGTACATTGGATGCTTTCGATCCCCTACGATCTGATTACCTAAATCTTTATAAGAGATCAAGCCTATCATTATTCTAATCTATGTTGAATGTATATGATTGATATTACTTCATTATCTTCAGATTAGAACGGATTGGAATCTAGTTCTAGTTGAGTTATCAACACGAGCAGATAAATTAAGTTCAAATTCTAGTAATTGGGGATTCCTGGATCCCTAGTCATTTTTATTAATTATTTTAAACCATTCTACTTCGTTGGATTAGAAACCTAAATAGCCTAATTAGTTCTAAGTGTGTTCTCACCAATTTCCTAATGGATGGAACTTGGTCTCACCGAGTTATTACTGCATCATAGCCCTGCACTTGGGGTTGTCAACCATTGGGTTCGATCAAGTTTTTGCCACCATTGTCGAGGACAATTGTGTTAAGAATACTTAAGTTAGATTAAGTTTTATTTCTAATTCTAGCCTAGGGATTAATTTAGGATTTTAGTTTTTAAATTACTGTTCACTCCCCAAGTATAGGGTTGTGATGTAATAATAAACTCGGTGAGACCGAGGTCGAATCCCAAGGGACTGAAACCTGTACGTAATCTAAAATTAAGTAGAACTAGAACTAGAACTAGACTAAGATGAAATCTATATCAAATGAAATTGAGGGAATAATGGTGAAATATTTCTCTAAAACTTAAAGAATTCAAAGGTAGGGAACTAGGGTGCCAAGGATCCACTTGTAGCAATTGGGAAACTACCTTACATTGATTCAAGGATACAACTGGAATCAGAGTCCTATCTTATCCAGCTGGTGAGAAGAGATTTGTCAGATCCCTGAACGTCACATGGATCTAATCATCAATAAATAAGAATGATAAAGATTTGAAAGTGATTCCGTCACCTAACCATGCCGAGGAGACTATAGCAAACGACAACAATTTACCAATCTCACAGCCAATCATGAGAGAATTGTGAAAGTTAGGAAGGGTTCCATCACTCAACCATGCCCATGAGACAATAGTGAACAACAGGGTTCCCAAGTTCATAACCTCAATACATAAATAGAGAATATCTCAAGCTATCACAAATCTATTGTAATTTGAGTTACAACAGACCATTAAAAACTAAAAATATTCCTTATAATCAAACTAGAATCTATGAGAGTTCAATAAACATAAATTAAAGCAAAGCTAACATCCTAATCACGCTACAAGCTTCACCTCTTAACCCCAGCTAAAAGGCTTAGCCTGACATAATCAAACTAAAAATCCCTTAAAAAAAGCATAAAAGGAAAAGAAGAAAAATTAAGAAGAAGAAGGGAGAAAAACTCCCTAGACGGCAGCTCTCTCCCTCTTTTCTTCTCTCCCACGTTCTCCACATCTAAGCCTCCACGGCTGCACGTTCCAAAGGGTCCTCTCCATGTCCTTCTATCTTTCCTTTTATAGAGGCTGGGAGTGGTGGTGAGGACTTTCGCAGCAACAGGCGGTGAGACTTACGCACATCATTTCATACCCTATTTGGTTCTCCGTTGGAGTTTAGTGAGGCCAACTTTTGGTGATTCTTTGAGAAATCCATCCCATTCATTGGGTTGGTAGGGTTATGTTACGCCAGGGGTCAAAATATAGGGTGAATCCGAGTATTGGGTGGGCCACACATGGCATAGGGAGATGGGGCGAAACCCCTTACTGCATTGCACTTGTTACGTCACTTACTGTGGAAGGATGCTGTTTAGATATTTTATTCAAAAAATAGGTGGGGCCCACTTCTAATGACATTCTTTGAGATCTACTCCGCTCATTATCTTCTTAGTAGCGCATAAACCCATGGGTTAAAGTATGAAGTAAATTCAAACTCTATATGGGCCACACCATCCACCTGTGATGAGGCACTACCCACCGTTGAAGCAACCCTCTGTTTTGCATGCATATGGAATTTTGTTTATTTATAAATTTGTCACTCTCCCTTTTAGAAACATCTATCGTTCGTTCCTCCCTACTGCACCATCCAAAAGAAGTGAAATTTGGTGAATATCCACCGTTTTTCATGCTCTTTCCATCGGTTCAGTTTGGGTCTCGATCTCACAAGGATGTCCAAGATACTTTCTTAATGGTTATTATTTGATCTTCCTATTGGGTCACTTATACACTGATCTAAGGGCTGAATTTTGATGTGTATGACTAATTTGTGGTCATCAGGCCATATATAAAGTTTCGAGCCGAACGGATGGTGGGAACCCTGTGATCTTGCATTCTGGATGATTTTTAGGCCTGTTTAATGCAAGTGGTGTGATTTTCTCGGATCTCTAGCATGTAAATCTTTCGATCTCGGTCCCCTGGGGTCCATCCCTTGCCTTGGTGCTTCTTGAGCATTAAATCTATGCCTTTAACATTCTTTTCAGTCCAGGCTCCTAAATACACCTTGCATCACAAATACGATCAAAATAGGCCGTCAAACTGTATCATGTTTGTAAAATCAGATAATAATTGGGGTCTAATATGCAATATTTGACCCTCAACAATTACTAGTTAGGTTTTTCGCATAAATTTTATGCTCTAAAATAATTTTTTTTATTTCAATTTTGTAGAATTCCTTAACCCTAGTTCATCTAAATTGGTAACCTCATTCCCCACTTCTTTTATTTTTTTTAGATCTATTAATTGCCTTCTAGTTAATTTAATTACCTTATAATAATTTTTTTCATTGTAGGATTTAATTCTTAGGATTAGAGTGTAGTTTTCTATGCGTGGTTCATGCCCAAGTGGGTAAGGGACCATAGACAAGGACTTTTAAGTGAATGAGGTTTATTTGACGAGCTTTCTATCCATCTCTGAGTTAGAAAATATCTAAGTACGCCTGAACCATCTTAAACCATGATTGTGAATACTCTAAACATACTTGAGCATGAGCCATACTTTGATGAGAATGTTGATGCTGAACTTGACACGTCATCGGCTAGGATGGTGTGGGAGGAGAACAAGGTACACTATATTCCCCTAGTCAAAACTTTAAGAGATTACCTACAACTAGTAAGAACAACCATGCCATCTTGCATGATTTTATCAATTAATGTAGGTAATATGAATTTCAAACCAGGAGTGTGTTGGGATTTTAGCCTACGGAATCACACAAATCTAGATCTAGGATAGCAATCCAATGGCACCAAGCACACAAGAGAACACGCAGATTTAATGTGGAAAACCCTTGTGTAACGACCTTGGAATTTTTGTGCTAATCTTTCCTTAAGTAGTTGTTTTTGGGGTAATTAGCGCTCTACTTGATTGCTTGTGAAATTCGCATCAATCACTTTAAATTGTATCTGCATGGCTCTAAACGTGTAGATTAGTGAGCGCTACGTTACTGTGAAATCCGGGATCCATCGCTAAATCCAGTTGTTCTGGGGAATTTTTGGAAGATCTGGATCGGACCTGACCGCGCGTCGAAAGTCCGATGGCGATGATCTTAGGCTGTTGCGGTCACCGAGTTGGGCTTGGTCTTCACCTCGAAAATCAAGTCGATCTGATGTTCTAGGTCGATTTGGTTGAGTTCGGAGTGAAGAGTGTGAGAACGGTTGGAATTTAATAAGCTTTTTATGAAATTGAGTCGTGCGCGACGATTTTAAGCATTCGACCGTTGGATTTCGACCCAATTTCACCCTCCGATCAGGATGGTTGGCCCGGGCATATCCTAGTGCTTGTGGACTGATCGAGTTTCGTGACCGTTGAATTGAGTGTGGTCCGCCACGGTGATCTCGAAGAGCCGGCACGAAAACTACTGACCTAGATCCATGGTCGGTGAGCTTAAGTCCGACCTTTCGTGGTTATAGGCCCACCGAAGTGCTTCGTTGGATCGAGAAAGGCGTACTTTGGTTATAACCTAAGTATACCTTGACCGGGTTATTTCCATCATTTTAAGGCCTATATATAGTCCTTGAACCCTAGCTCTCATTTCCATACGAATTTTCTCTAACCCAAGATTGGAAAGAGAGTGGAAAAGAGAGAGGAAGTGAGAGAGATTGGTTGGTGAATCACCTTGATTCTTCCTTGTTCTTCTTCACCTTTGAATCTTCACTTTGAATCGTTCCTCTGACGATTCTGAGTTCTTTGGGGTAAGTTAACCTAACCCTAACCCGTGTTAGAGCTTAGATTAGACTTGGTGTTGTTGTATCTCATTTCTATCCTTATTTTAGGGTATTCTTGCGCCGTTGACGAAGGCAACTCGTCTAATTCGTCGGTTCTTTCTTTGCTTAAGGTGCGGACTTTAAGTGTATAGGTTATGGTTTTCAAGGCTTTCAATCCCGTTAGTGATTTATTCTTGTTATGGATGAGATTTCACATGTCAAATGTTATGTTTACATTGCTTTCCGATATGCATGTGCTATATTGAGATTTGTGTATTCTAAGTGTATTTATAAAGTACCGTATACGTATAAAATACGCACTTATGTTTGCCATGATTTTTGGTCATGTATGTATGCTAGATGCATGTATGACAACTCCTTGGAAGAAGGAATTGTCTAAGTGCACGTATTTCAACATGCGTCATGTATGTTGTTCCATGAATGCTAAGTGTTTGTAGAAATGCATGAATGATCTACGTGTAACTGATTACACTAAATGCAGGCGTTGAGAAGTGATTCTCAATACTTCTATGGATGCGCATGATTTCCCTTATGCATTTACATTCCAAGTTATTTAAATTCAAGCATTCCTATGCTTACATTTATGTTAAATTGATATTCTTCAGATGTGTATGCACCATGATTTGAGTGGTTGTTCCATTACTGTTTTACATTCCATATGAATATCTGTCGTAGTGTAGGATGTTTGGGACTATGCCTTAGTCCAAGAAATCGGTAATTGACCCTTTGGTCGTGGTTGAGATTGCTTTCGCCACGTGAGACGCATTAGACGAACCCGAGTCGTATTAGAGTTGGCGACAGTGGTTTGGCCACGCCGAGTGTTTGCGCACTCTATGTCGTTCAATTCAACGTGCGCTCGTGCTAGTCGAGTTCGTCAACTAACCCGATTGTCCAGTGTATGTTAACCATGTATGGACGCAAATGCTTGAATCTAGGGTAACGAACTTACCAGTGAAATACTAATAACCATGGTACCGATCCGCTAAGACTCATGAGCCGGACATGGTGGTATGGGACACCGTGGTCGAGCCGTCGGCCTACGCTGGGTGACGAGCCTCCCGTAGTGACCAGTGAGCAACTAAACTCGTGAGCCGATTATGGTGGTATGGGACACTATATTCGTCCTGTCGGCCTACATTGATTGGTGACGAGCCCTTTGAAGTGACCTCGAGCAAACCATGAAACCGCAAGGTGGTGACGAGCCGATCTGTGGTAGTAAGGGCATGAAAGGCGTGCATTGATTGGTGACGAGCCCTTTGCTACGACCTCAACTATATGATCGTATGAGATGTCTAGGATTGACGACCCTAGTATGGATCACTGTTGGATGGTGATATGAGGAAGGTATCTTAGCTTCCCAATCCTGCTGTATGAATTGGACTAATAACAACTTGGTAATCATATCCATGCACCGCATTTGCATGTGCTTTGTAGATGTGGCGCACTTTGAGGCGATGTCATGCGTAACGTAAGATGAAGACGCCGAGGGTGTACGCGTGAGGGCACGCATCATATTGCATTCATCCTTGCATTAACAAGAGTACTTAGGATTTATTTAATTGTCTTGCTTTATCATTATTGTTTGATTGAACTGATAGCATGTTAACCAGTGTCTTATTGTTCCACGAGTTGATCACTCACTCCCACGTTTCAGGGCGGTGTTACACACCCACCGGACTCTGTCTTAGGCCCCGATGTTGCAAGATGTGGATGCGACGTCCGAGGCAGAGCGGAGCTGGATGACGACGAGGCCGCCTTCTCCTATATGCGGTTTTCGAGACGGGTTCTAGCGAGCCTCGATCCGCGGGATCTATGGGATGATTATTTTGGGAACTGAAATGATGTAACTTGTACTTATAATTTTGATAAATAACACTTTTACACGATCGGGTTGTATAGTAATTCAGGGACTTACACTTGTACACATATTTTACTATAAGTCTTCCGCTTGCTTTATTCACTTACCTGAATCATATCTGCGTTTTGGCTTAATCTATCCCATGTTTATGTGCTAATACAGTCAACATACATCATTCATTAATTATGTTGCATAAGTGATGTTTTGGAACTCGGGAGCTGAGTTATGCTCGACCCCCGAATTTCAGGGCGTTACAAGTTGGTATCAGAGCATGATCTGGATTAAACCGGACCTGGGTTATGGTCACACACCGCACGTTGTCGCCACTATAGTGTAATTGGGTGCGGGTCTATCATCGCTTTGTGTTTGTGCTCCGTAGTTTCTATCGGCGAAAGTTTCCTGAAAACCTTTGCCGAGATCGAGTCTGTACCCTTACCTGATCACACACAGCGACCCGAAACCTGTTCTAGACCCTCTATTAATGAGTGTAGATGGTCTACCTTCCCATTATTCATTTTTAAACCTCCCAGAAATCGCTGTTTGCATCAGATTTCTGTCAGAATGACCCGATAGGCTTCAAACTACACAAGGGGCCAATCGGGGCATTTTCTGTGGGACCCAGGGGGGGGACCACATCATTTGGACCAAGGAGGACCAGGAGGACCTCGCCAAATCGGCGAGGCATCGCCGATATGTCCAGAGACCGGCGATGCCATCGCCGGTTCGGCGAGGGATCGCCGGTCGGCGGGCCAGGCGGGCCGGGCCGACGCGGGCCGATCGTCCATGAGGCTTGTGTGGCCCACCCCTCCACGGTTTTCATTTTAAAACCCTTCCTTCCATCTATTTCCTTCACAACACCCACCTCCAAGCTTTCCTTTTCTTCCAAAACCTCTCCAAACTCTCTCAAATCTCTCCCAAATCTTCATCTTCCTCCCATTTTCGTGCAAACCCATCACTCCATTCTCAAATCTTCCATTCCATTGCTGATTTCTCCATTTTTCCCTCTCATTTGAGCCCTTTCATTCCCTTTTTGGCTCATAGTTGTGTGGAAGCTTCACCATCTTCCTATTTCTCTCTTTCTCTCATTTCTCATGGCCCTCTTTGAGATTGTGACGGCCATCTTTTCCATTTCTTCCCTTCTTTCCTTGATGGGGAAGAAGAGAGCGCCCGTGGATGAAGCCGGGCCGAGCCGCCCAACCCGTGCACGGAGGCCGAGAGGTGCCGCCGCTAGCACGTCCGCCACGCGCGAGTTCCAGACGAAGCGGGACCTCGATCCTCGAGCTCCTGTCAGTTGGACCTTGTTGGCGGAATTGTCGCATGGAGTCTATGAGGGGCGTAGAGTCCTTTTTGAGGCTCATGTTGATCCGCGGCTCTTTGGTGAGTTCTTCTTGTTGGAGCGCCTAGAAGGGGCTGGTTGGGGTCCCTTGTTCGAAGGCGAGTATCGCGCGAATGCTAGCACGGTTCGGGCCTTCTATGCCAACATTCTGGAGCCTTCGCTGGATCCTCTGCAGTTCAAGATTCCCTGTGGTAGAGATCGAGTTGGTATTGTCAATGTTGCTTTGATATCCCGACTCTTGAAGGTGCCACTTGGGGAAGTGCATGCCAGCGAGAAGAATGTAGACAGTGTGCGCGAGAAGGATCTTCGCACCCGATCCTTGTGTGGTCGTCTGGTCGAATGGCAGCCGAATAGGAGTCTTCTGGCTTCTTACATGACGGACGACTTCCGTTTGCTACACCACATCTTTCCGTTCAATGTGTATCCCCGGAGGAGCAACCGCAGCGAGTGTACGCGCCTGATGGTAGATTTTCTATATCAGGTGGGGCAGGATGCGAAGTTGTGTGTGCCGACGTACGTCCTGCGTCAGATTATTCTCATCGCTCGTTCGAGTAGACGGACCGAGTCTCTTCCCTTTGGCCGCCTCATTTGCAAGATCGCACATGAGTTTGGCTATAGGCTTGGAGCTGAGAAGCCTGTCCCTGTTCGCTATATCAACTTGAGGACCCTTAAGCTGATGGAGGTTGGTTCTGGTCGGCTTGCCTCTAAGGGTGAGGCCGGGTCTGAGAGTGGTGATGATGAGAGTTATGCTGAAGGCGGTGCGGAGTCTGAGGAAGAAGCAGAGCAAGACGAGGAAGAGATTGAGGCACAGGATTCGAGTGATCGCTCTCCTCCTGTGGTGCTAGAGCAGGGCGCAGAGCAGGTTGCCAGAGATGCCCGTCTTACACGGCTTGAAGAGGGGCAAGCTGCTTTACGCCAGGAGATGGTTGATCTTCGAGGCTTGGTTAAACACAAGTTCAAGAAGATGTCTCGGACTTTGAAGTCTATCTTGTGTTGCTTACAGGATAAGGGTGCTCCGCCTCCATCTCCTGATTTCGACGAGTAGCATCGTCGTGGCCGTCTTTGCTTTGTTTGTATTTTTCTTTCTGTGTGTAGCCATTGTTGGCTTGTAGTTGGAGTTGTTGTAGTGTTGTAGCTGTTAGTGGTTGTAGTTGTTGTGGTTGTTTGAAGTGTTAGATGTTGTTGTTTTCATGCTTTCCTAGTCGTGATTCATGTATTGCTGCACTACTTGTATTGCGACGATTTTGGTTAATGGAATGCATGTTGTTTGTTTTTGGAGTCGTGCTGTGATTGATCATGGAAGTGGATCGATCCGTGTTGATTTGCTAGTCGCACCGCTTTATCACTACGATGTTATTATGGGTATGGATTGGCTCACGAGGATGCGGTGAGATTGATTGTGAAGCGAGATCGGTGACGATCCATGGACTGAGGGCGAGATTGTTACTTTCCCGGTTCAGTCAGTTACCCTATTCGTATTGATTTTTATTCTTCTCTGTTGGAGAGTTCGGCCGAGTCGGCGTTGGTTAGTACGCCGGTAGTTCAGGAGTTTGAAGATGTGTTTGAGTCGATTCCTGGATTACCTCCTCAGCGTGAGATTGATTTTGCTATCGATCTTATGCCTGGTGTGGCGCCCATTTCTTTACCCACCTATCGGATGCCTCCGAGTGAAATGGAGGAGTTGAGGAAGCAGATAGATGGTTTGCTAGAATTAGGTTTTATTCGGCCCAGTGTGTCTCCTTGGGGAGCACCTGTTTTGTTTGTGAAGAAGAAGGATGGTTCCTTGCGATTGTGTATTGATTATCGCAGTTGAACTGGTAATCGTGAAGAATAAGTACCCCTTGCCCGGGATTATGATCTGTTTGATCGGTTGAAGGGGGCACGACTTTTCCAAGGTTGATCTGCAGTGAGTGTATCATCAGTTTCGCGTCAAGGATGGGGACGTGCGGAAGACCGCGACTAGCTCCGGTCATTATGAGTTCCTTGTGATGTCGTTGGACTCTGACGAACGCACCGGCCGTGTTCATGGATCGATGAACAGGGTGTTTCGCTTTCCTGGTTCGATTCGTCATTGTATTTATTGATGACATCTTGATTTATTCGCCGAGGGCAAAGCACGAGGAGCACTTAAGAGCGGTTTTGGGTACTCTTAGGGAGCATCGGCTTTTCGCACAAGAAGTGTGATTTCCGGAAAGAGGAAGTCAAGTTCCCTGGGACATGTGGTGTCCAAGGAAGGTATAGCCGTCGACCTTGCCAAGGTAGGTGCAGTGCAGGAAGCCTGGTTCGATTTTCGAGGTGAGGAGTTTTCTTGGCCTTGCAGGATATTATCGACGCTTTATTCAGACTTCTCGAAGATTGCCGACCGTTGTCGCGGTGACACGGAAAGATTTGAAGTTTGCTTGGAGTGAGCGGGCGGAGTTTTTTCAGGAGGTGAAGGACAAGTTGACGTCCGCCCCTGTGCTAGTATTGCGAGCAAGGGGTTAAGTATATTATATATACCGACGCCTCTCGCGTTGGTCTAGGTTGTGTTTATGCAGAAGGACAGGTGATTGCTTATGCTTCGCGTCGATTAAGGAAACACGAAGAGAATTACCCTACGCACGACCTGGAATTGGCGTGTCATCTTCGCATTAAAGCTTTGGAGACATTACCTCTATGGTGAGGAGTTCGAGCTCTATTGCGACCACAAGAGCCTTAAGTATATATTCACGCAGCGTGATTTGAATATGAGGCAACGCAGATGGATGAAAACATTGAAGGACTTCAAGTTCGATGTTTCTTACCATCCTGGTAAGGCGAACCTTGTGGCGATGCGTTGAGTCGCAAGAAGGCTTTGAGTTTGCGGCTCCGATGATAGCAGAGTGGGAGATGTTGGAGTTCGTGCGCGATTTTGAGCGAAGCTTACGGTGGTTGAGCCGTATGAGGTTATCGCACACATTCGTGTACGGCCATCGACGAGAGGATCGTTGCGGCTCAGGCGGATGATGAGCTTTTGGTGAAGATGAGGCGGCGGGTTGGTACAGGTGAGAACTCCGACTGGAGTGTTAGTTATGATGGGGGCCTACGATTTCGTGGCGGTTATGTGTTCCTAACATCCCTGACTTGAGACGTGAGGTTCCCGAGTTAGCCCATAGTTCTAAGCTTGCGATGCATCCAGTAGCACGAAGATGTATCGAGGATATGAAGAGGTCTTATTGGTGGGACAATATGAAGGTCCAGATTGCGAATTTGTTTCTCGTTGTCTCACGTGCCAGGTCAAGGCGAGCATCGCCGACCTCCTGGTTGCCAGCCCATGCCCATAGTCGAATGGAAGTGGGATTTCATCTCTATGGATTTTATTTATGGGTTGCGGACGAGAAAGGGATTTGACTCTATTTGGGTGATCGTCGATCGATTAACGAAGTCGGCGCATTTCTTACCGATCGAGTCACTTACTCTGCAGACGAGTTGGCTAGGTTGTATATCAAGGAGATAGTGCGTCGACATGGATTCCCCTGGAGATTGTGTCCGATAGAGACACGCGTTTTACATCTATCTTCGGACTCGTATCCGAGAAGCGATGGGTGTGGAAATCGAAGTTCAAGACTGCGTTTCATCCGCAAAATGATGGGCGGACGGAGCGCGTGAATCAAGTCCTGGAGGATATGTTGCGAGCTTGTGTTTTGGATTTCAAAGACGGTTGGGATGATTGTCTTCATGCCGAGTTCGCGTATAATAATAGTTTCAGTGAGTATCGGCATGGCTCCCTTCGAGGCGTTGTATGGTCGCCGTGCGAGCACCACATTGTTGGGCGGAAATTGGTGAGCGTAGTTTGCTTGGCCCGAAGTTGGTGCAGGTGACTTGAGAGAAGGTTGACATCATTCGACGTCGACTTCTAGCAGCGCAGAGGAAGAGTTATGCCGATACGAGGCGTCGACCGCTTGAGTTCGTAGTGGGAGATCATGTTTTTCAAGGTCTCTCCTATGAAGGGAGTTTTGCGGTTCGGTAAGAAGGGAAGGCGACGCCGAGATTTATTGGTCCATTTCAAGTTCTGGATCGAGTGGGAGCGGTAGCTTACCGCCTTGCTTTACCCACACCTCTTGCGGGCGTGCATAACGTATTTCATGTTTCTATGCTGAAGAAGTACGTTCCGATCCTTCGCATATTATCAGTTGGGAGCAAGTGCAGTTAAGTGAGGATGCCACTTATGTACTGCAACCGACACGTATTCTGGATAGAAAGGAGCAGGTACTGCGTAGCAAGGTTATCCCTCTCGTGAAGGTGTTATGGTCGCATCATGGCGTAGAAGAGGCTACTTGGGAATCTGAAGCTGAGGTCAGGAAGACCTACCCTCCGATCCTCGAGGATTATATGAAGGTATGAATTTCGAGGACGAAATTTTCTTTAAGGGGGTAGATTGTAACGACCTTGGAATTTTTGTGCTAATCTTTCCTTAAGTAGTTGTTTTTGGGGTAATTAGCGCTCTACTTGATTGCTTGTGAAATTCGCATCAATCACTTTAAATTGTATCCGCATGGCTCTAAACGTGTAGATTAGTGAGCGCTACGTTACTCAGATCCGGGATCCATCGCTAAATCCAGGTGTTCTGGGGAATTTTTGAAGATCTGGATCGGACCTGACCGCGCGTCGAAAGTCCGATGGCGATGATCTTAAGTTATTGCGGTCACCGAGTTGGGCTTGGTCTTCACCTCGAAAATCAAGTCGATCCGATGTTCAGGTCGATTTGGTTGAGTTCGGAGTGAAGAGTGTGAGAACGGTTGGAATTTAATAAGCTTTTTATGAAATTGAGTCGTGTCGCTTGCGCGACGATTTTAAGCATTCTGACCGTTGGATTCTCGACCCAATTTCACCCTCCGATCAGGATGGTTGGCCTAGGCATATCCTAGTGCTTGTGGACTGATCGAGTTTCCGTGACCGTTGAATTGAGTGTGGTCCGCCACGGCCGATCTGAAGAGTCGGTACGAAAACTCAGGCTGACCTAGATCCATGGTCGGTGAGCTTAAGTCCGACCTTTCGTGGTTATAGGCCCACCAAGTGCTTCGTTGGATCGAGAAAGGCGTACTTTGGTTATAACCTAAGTATACCTTGACCGGGGTTATTTCCATCATTTTAAGGCCTATATATAGTCCTTGAACCCTAGCTCTCATTTTCATACGAATTTTCTCTAACCCTAGCTTGGAAAGAGAGTGGAAAAGAGAGAGGAAGTGAGAGAGATTGGTTGGTGAATCACCTTGATTCTTCCTTGTTCTTCTTCACCTTTGAATCTTCACTTTGAATCGTTCCTCTGACGATTCTGAGTTCTTTTGGGGTAAGTTAACCTAACCCTAACCATTGTTAGAGCTTAGATTATACTTGGTGTTGTTGTATCTCATTTCTATCCTTATATTAGGGTATTCTTGCGCAGTTGACGAAGGCAACTCGTCTAAATCAGAGTTCGGCGGTTCTTTCTTTGCTTAAGGTGCGGACTTTAAGTGTATAGGTTATGGTTTTCAAGGCTTTCAATCCCGATTAGTGATTTATTCTTGTTATGGATGAGATTTCACATGTCAAATGTTATGTTTACATTGCTTTCCGATATGCATGTGCTATATTGAGATTTGTGTATTCTAAGTGTATTTATAAAGTACCGTATACGTATAAAATACGCACTTATGTTTGCCATGATTTTTGGTCATGTATGTATGCTAGATGCATGTATGACAACTCCTTGGAAGAAGGAATTGTCTAAGTGCACGTATTTCAACATGCGTCATGTATGTTGTTCCATGAATGCTAAGTGTTTGTAGAAATGCATGAATGATCTACGTGTAATTGATTACACTAAATTGCAAGCGTTGAGAAGTGATTCTCAATACTTGTATGGATGCGCATGATTTCCCTTATGCATTTACATTCCAAGTTATTTAAATTCAAGCATTCCTATGCTTACATTTATGTTAAATTGATATTCTTCAGATGTGTATGCACCATGATTTGAGTGGTTGTTCCATTCCTGTTTTACATTCCATATGAATATCTGTCGTAGTGTAGGATGTTTGGGACTATGCCTTAGTCCAAGAAATCGGTAATTGACCCTTTGGTCGTGGTTGAGATTGCTTTCGCCACGTGAGACGCATTAGACGAACCCGAGTCGTATTAGAGTTGGCGGCGGTGGTTTGGCCACGCGGAGTGTTTGCGCACTCTTTGTCGTTCAATTCATCGTGCGCTCGTGCTAGTCGAGTTCGTCTACTAACCCGATTGTCCAGTGTATGTTCACCATGTATGGACGATACTGCTTGAATCTAGGGTACCGAACTTACCAGTGAAATCCTATTAACCATGGTACCTTGATCCGCTAAGACTCATGAGCCGGACATGGTGGTATGGGACACTGTGGTCGTGCTGTCGGCCTACGCTGGGTGACGAGCCTCCCCGTAGTGACCGGTGAGTAACTGAACTCGTGAGCCGATTATGGTGGTATGGGACACTATATTCGTGCTGTTGGCCTACATTGATTGGTGACGAGCCCTTTGTAGTGGCCTCGAGCATACCTGGATACCACAATGAGGTGACGAGCCGAATGTGGTAGTAAGGGCATGAAAGGCGTGCATTGATTGGTGACGAGCCCTTTGCTACGACCTCAACTATATGATCGTATGAGATGTCTAGGATTGACGACCCTAGTATGGATCACTGTTTGGATGGTGATATGAGGAAGGTATCTTAGCTTCCCAATCCTGCTGTATGAATTGGACTAATAACAACTTGGTAATCATATCCATGCACCGCATTTGCATGTGCTTTGTAGATGTGGCGCACTTTGAGGCGATGTCATGCGTAACGTAAGATGAAGACGCTGAGGGTGTACGCGTGAGGGCACGCATCATATTGCATTCATCCTTGCATTAACAAGAGTACTTAGGATTTATTTAATTGTCCTGCTTTATCATTACTGTTTGATTGAACTGATAACATGTTAACCAGTGCCTTATTGTTCCACTGAGTTGATCACTCACTCCCACGTTTCTGGGGCGGTGTTACACACCCACCAGACTCTGTCTTAGGCCCTGATGTTGCAGATGTGGATGCGACGTCTGAGGCAGAGCGAGAGCTGGATGACGACGAGGCTGCCTTCTCCTATATGCAGTTTTCAGACGGGTTCTAGCGAGCCTCGGTCTGCTGCGCGGGATCTATGGGATGATTATTTTGGGAACTGAAATGATGTAACTTGTACTTATAATTTTGATAAATAACACTTTTACACGATCTGGTTGTATATGTAATTCAGGGACTTACACTTGTACACATATTTTACTATAAGTCTTCCGCTTGCTTTATTCACTTACCCATGAATCATATCTGCGTTTTGGCTTAATCTATCCCATTTTTATGTGCTTATACAGTCAAAATACATCTCTCATTAATTATGTTGCATAAGTGATGTTTTGGAACTCGGGAGCCGAGTTATGCTCGACCCCCGAATTTCAGGGCGTTACAAGTTGGGAAAAAAAGACACAGCACAAAGCGATAGAATTCCACTATAAAAGTATCAATTATAAAGAGAGAGGACTTACCGGATTCGAACAACCTCGAATCTCACCCTTGCTACACCCTTTGATAACCCTAGAACCCTATAGGAACCCTTAAAAACCTTTTAGAAAGCTTTAGTGTCTCCTAGAATATCCCTAAAGACCCCTATTTATATTTAGAAAACTTTCCTTTCGCACCCTTGCGAAAAGCGGCATAAAAATCTGCAGTCCGCATCAAATTCGAAAACGACTCTGTGTAACCTCGACTGGTCGAGCTATCCCCACGACTAGTCATGAGCCCCGGACACCCAAAAAAAAATGAGCTCACTGGACTTTAAGTCAAGCGGTGCTCGACTAGTCGAGCAGCTCTCTCGACCAGTCGAGCCAGGCTCACGACTGGTCAAGCAGCCCAAAAACCTCAGATTGAAGGCTTCTGACAACAATCTCCACCAAGTCTTCAATCTTCAACCGTGTAGCTCCTTGACCTCTTGTCTTATGTTTGTATCACATCATAACTTCTTGTGCACACTCTGTCCTTCTTTTCTACCATTGCCAAGCCCAGAGAAGTTGCACATAACTTGAACTTCTCTGCAGGAACATTCTTGTTGAACATGTTTACCGGATCTAAATCTACATGCCCAACCACCTTTGCTCCTGTCTTCTCAAAAGAAAAGATGTAGTCTTCTTACCATCTCACCGCTACCCAATATTGCTTGCCGGGGTACTTGCTCACAACACTGATAGCCTGTGAAATAACCGGTCTAATCCAGACCATGACATACACTGCCAACCGCATTCGAATAAGGCTCATGAGATATCCTGCTTTTCCTCATCTGTTTTGGGACATGTCTTGAGGAAAACTTGAGGAGAGATGCATAGGGAACGCTCTCCAGCTTTACATGGTCCATCACCTCCCTAATTAATACCTACACAAAAGGTATTCCTCTTGTGATCACCAAAGTCTACTCCTCCTTTAGTGTCAATGCCGAGAACCATCTTTGCAGTCCCCTGATCCTTCATCCTGAGTGTCCCACTTAACCGAGTTTTCAGTACATTGATTTTAAACATGTCATAATTGGCGATCTACATGTCATCAATTCCTGACTCTCCATGAAGGAATCATACCATTGCTTAGGCGACAGGTCGAACCACGACCTCCTGCAAAGTCTTTTCTCAGCCCCTTTAACTTCGAACAACTCTGGTTGCTTCATATAGATCTGCTCTTCACTTTCCCTTGCAGAAGTGCAAACTCCACATCCATCCTTCCAGCTTAAGATCACATTGGTCAACCAATGCCTATCACGAATCTAATAGACACCTACTATACCATCGGCATGAATATCTCTAAGAAGTCGATCCCTTCTCTCTAAGCATAACCCTTTACTACCAACCTTGCCCTGTATCTATGTTGTATCCTCCTGAAGATCCACCTATATCCAATCACTCTCTAGCCCACTGGAAGCTCCACCCACTCCCATATGTCGGTCTGGTACAACGAATCCATTACATCGCCCATAGTCACCTTACACTTCTTAGCACCAGGCTCACCTAGAGCTATCTAAATAGAAGATGAATCCCTTGTAATTTTGGAGTGGTCCATGTACCTCGCCGATATCCTGGGATCATGCCATGTGATTCTTCTCACAGGTGACTGCTTCACCTACTCTGTATCCCTGTTCGCACGTCTTAGCCTTCCTGCCCTGCCCACTCATGTGATCATGCCCAATATGCCACACACGTACAGAGGTGGAATCCACTACATCCACTGCAACTCCACCTTTTGAAGTGCTCCCGCTCAACCTGTACAAGTTACTAAGTCATTGCGCTTTCATGATTACCCGTGCCCCCTTAGATACCTTAAGAGCACTATCAATACCTATGTACTCGCATCCTTTTACCTCAAGTACACCAAGAGAAATCAAATTCTGCTTCAAATCAAAAATGTGCCTGACATCAGTCAAGGTACGCTCCACCCCATCAAACATCCTGATGCGCACCAAACTAATAGCCACGACATTACAAGTAATGCCATTGCCCATAAATACCTTTCCACTATCGTACTCCCTGTAGCTGGTGAAGCAACTCTGATGAGAAGTCATGTGAAAAGATGCCCCTGTGTCTCGCATCCACTCATCCTTACGATCATCGTATGACCGTCTGAGCGAAGACACAGATAAAACATCACCATCACATCTACTCGATCTATCTGATGTGACAGCATTGGCCTCTCTGTATGAAGCCTTAGAATCTTCTCTCTTCGATATAGGATTTTCAAAATACTTCTTCACATGTCCTTCCCACAATTACAGTACTTTACCTTTCCTTTGCCCTTGCCCTTAGATTTGAACCTAGACTTAGAACCTGAAGAACCTGTACCTTGCTCAGAATTTCTGTTCCTCGTAAATAGTGCCTTAAAAGATGTCCCCATATCGCCGTTTAGCTTTCTTATAGCCTTCCCTTGAAGGGCTAAGATAACGGTATCGACACTCAAGGTTTTATTCGTGTTGCACATAGTGTCCTTGAATGACTCATATGACGCCGGAAGAGAATTCAGCAACATAATTGCTTGTTCTTCATCTTTCATCACTTCCTCCATATCCAGCAATTTGCAAACTAATTTATTAAAGTTGATGATGTGAGCTCCAGATCTCCACCCTCTGCCATCTTGAAGTTATACCACTGCTGCTTCAAGTGCAGGCGATTTTCAGAGGATTTTTTCGCATAGACATCCTCTAACTTCGCCCATAACTTAGCCGCAGTTTTATCCCCCATGACATTATAGAGAACCTCATCTGTGAGACATAAATGGATTGATGATAAAGCTACGAGTATTCTATTCATCATCAGTCATAATAGACTTTCACTCCTCAAGAGCACCATCTTCACCTTGCTTGATTAAGGAACTTATCATCTTGATCTTCCATAACTCAAAATTATTTTTCCCTCAGTACTTCTCAATATCATACCTAGTACTTGCCATTATTACTAACCCCTCAGATTTAGATTTATGCCCCAACGATTTCTCTAATACCACTTGTTGGGATTTTGGCCTGCGGAATCACATAGATCTAGATCTAGGATAGCAATCCAATGACACCAAGCACACAAGAGAATACACAGATTTAATGTGGAAAACCCTTGCAGGAAAAAAAACTGCGGCACAAAGCGATAGAATTCCACTATGAAAGCATCAATTACAAAGAGAGAGGACTTACCCGATTCGAACAACCTCGAATCTCACCCTTGCTACACCCTTTGATAAACCTAGAACCCTTTAGGAACTCTTGAAAACCTTTTAGAAAGCTTTAGTGTCTCCTAAAATAGCCCTAAAGACCCCTATTTATAGTTTAGGAAACTTCCCTTTCGCACCCTTGCGAAAAGCGACACAGAAATCCACTGTCCACATTAAATTCGGAAATGACTCTAAGTAACCTTGACTGGACGAGCAAACTGCTTGACTAGTCGAGGGACCCCTACGACCAGTCGAGCTATCCCCACGACCGATCGTGAGCCCTAGACACCCAAAAAAATGAGCTCACTGGACTTTAAGTCGAGCAGCTCCCTCGACCGGTCGAGCCAGGATCACAACTGGTCGAGCAACCCCAAAAAGTCAGATTGAAGGCTTCTGACAACAGCGTGATCCAACTCATTCCCAAATTTCATGGATTTTATTCAGAAAGTCTATATCTACATTCAAGGAATTTAATGAGATTTTAGCAACCTTGCATTACAATAACGTCTCTCAAGATGTCATTTGACTCAAGTTGTTTCCTTTCTCTCTGAAGGAGAGAGACAAGTCATGGCTCCACTCGTTGAGACTGCGCTCAATAGGCACATGGCTGAGATGAATTGGGAGTTCCTTAAAAAGTTATTCCTGGTTCATAAAACCAACACCTTAAGGCACACCATCATGAATTTCTCCCAAAAGGAAGACGAGATATTCTTCTAATATTGGGAGAGATTCAATGAACTCTTACTTGCATGTCCACACAACGGTTATGAAATATAGTGAGTAATTAGTTTCTTCTATAATGGGCTGAACTCAAATACGCTTCAATTTGTTGAGATGACGTGCAATTGCGAGTTTATGACCAAAGATCTAGAAGAGGCATGTGATTACTTTGATATGTTGGTTGAAAATGCACAATCATGGGATACCACCAACAAATCAAGTAACTTCAAGTCTACTCCTAAAGAGAAAGGGGGTATATTTGTCCTCAAAGAGGAAGATGATGTTAATGCTAAGATTGCGGGTCTCACTTGAAAAGTTGAGGCCATGAAACTAAGGAAAGTGGAAGCGATCTAACCCACCAATGTGGTCGTTGAGAGTGCTTATAGCATATGTGAGAGTGATACATACCTTACAAAGGATTGTCCTACAATCTCAACATTTTAGGATGTGTTGAAAGTTCAAGTAAATGCCCTAAATGCTTATTAATACCCATTTAGTGTGCCAAATTCTAACACATACAATCCTAACTGGACCACCTGCACCTCATTCCCAAAGACCTCCTACACCTCAAAGCGCCCCACAAGTGCAACCACAAAAGAGAACCTTTGAGGACACATTACAAGCATTTATGCAAGGGGAAATACAATTCAATCAAACCACAATGCATGCCACAAATGATCTTAAAATGTCATTTTTGAGGATTAAATCACACTTGACTGTTAGTGAGAAATTGGCCTTTCCAGCCCAACCTCACCCTAACCCAAAAAGACAATACGAAGTAAGCCATTCAAATTCTCCTAACCCACACGTGGAACAAGCTAAATCCATCAACACTCTTAGAAGTAGAAATGAAATAGACAAGACTATCCCGATGAAGGCTGACACGCCTAAGGATTCAAATAAATCCAAGGATGATGATGGACCAAGCCCTACTCATGATTAAGAGCCGGTGCATGAGTAGAATCCCGCCGCTCTGTTTCCTCAACACCTTTGTCTCAAGGGCCTTATTTTGGAATGATTTTTTCCAGCTTAACAGCTGATGCTTTTGGTGCTCCTAGAGTCTTTCCGAGTTATGGTGCTAATTTTGATCTTGTCGCTTGCTTGTTTTGGTTATAACTGATTGGATACGACTGTTATCACCGAAAGGTATTGGGAATTCTTTTGGTTAGGTTTTCATGAGCTTTTAGTACCATTTGAGTTGAAAAAATGTGTCTTTGATGGATTTGCGAATTAAAAATATCTTGGGCGAGAGGCCGAGATCAAGTTAAATGGGCTGGGGGCTCGCTAATCTGCTCCATTAATCATTTTTGGGTTGTGTTGAGGGTCCTCTTTAGCTATCCCTTGGGCTTTTTTGGGTGTTTTGGGTAGCATGGGTGAGTTTAACAGAATAATGTATGTTTAAATGTTCTAATATCTTGAAGATTTTGAGTAGAAATAGGTTGTTAGGCCCGTCGAGCTATCGATTTGGCCTATTGGCTACTTCCAAAACTTGCCCAAGTGTTCACAACCCCAAGTGTAGGGTCGCGATATAGTAATAACTCTGTGAGACCGAGGTCGAATCCATAGGGACTAAACTTGTACGTATTCTGAAAATAACTAGAACTAGAACTAGAAAAAGATCTAAACTGAAATCTAGTATAAAGAGAGTAATTGTGAATGATGTTGATTAAAACTATCAATTGAAAGGTGGGAACTAGGGTGCCAAGGATCCACTTGTAGCTGTTAAGGGCCCATTTGGATGGGAGTATTAGGGTAGAGTCAGTTGTAGTAGGTTGAATAGGATAGTCTTATCCAACAGAGTACGGGCATCTGCCTGTTTAGACGAGAGAGAGATGTGCAGGGTGGCGTGTCCTGCTGGATTGCTTGAAATCGCCGGATATCCTGCCTCTCTCTCTCTCTCTCTCTCTCTCTCTCTCTCTCTCTCTCTCTCTCGTTGGATTTGCTTGGATTCGCTCCTCTCTCCCTGATTTGCCTCGAGCCCATCCCAATCCTTCGTACGGACTGAGGGATGGGATTGAAGGTCACTGGATATGGCGAGAGCAGTGGCGGGAAGGACCATTTCCCCATTTCAATCTTATAAATCTCAGGTATTTTCAACGACTGAGTCCATCACAACCATCACCATTGTTGCGCTCAGGTACTGCTTCTTCCTCCTATGGCCTTATTCGGTGGCATATAGTTTAGAATCTGTCATGCATGTCATCCCTCCACCCTGTGAGAGGGCCGTTGGCTTCCGATCTGCATGTCTGGTGTTACAGGCTCCTGGATTTTGGGGGTTCCTGTGCAATCTGGTTTTTTTATGTATTGTGCACTCCAGAAATCGGGGGTTAGGGATTTTTAGAGTGTGATGGCTTAATATTTGTTGCATGTGAGAATCCAGGAGGGTTTGTTTGTGCTTCAATCCTTCTATATTCAACTGACTGCTTCCATTTTCAGAAACCTCTTTGCTTTTGTTTATGGTTTTTGGGGGTTTGGCGAAATCAAATTTGTAACGATGTTGTCTTCTCCAGATAACCCCCATATAAACAGTTTGTGGGCGTTGTGGCTTTTTTTTATTTCGATTTTCTTAAATTGGATTAATGATTCTTCTTTAAACAGTCCGTATTCAGTCGTTGATTTTCAGAGATTATTTTGATCCTGGTATTTGAAAATTAGGGGTTTTGTGAAATCTTAATTCTGCTCTTCAATCTGATTCCAGATAACCCCCAAATTCTGGATTTGGGGCATTTTCACGAAATCTGACATGGATTGCCGCATCCAGGTGGACTAATTTTACTTGAATCTGTCTCTATTGAACTGAAGGATTTTAATTTTCACCACCTATTTACTCATGGTTTCTGGATATTAGGGGTTTTGTGAAATCTTCATTGTACGTCTGGGAGGGTTCTCCAGAAAATAGGGGGTTTCACGGTTTTCGATTTTCATTTAATCTAAAAAACTAACAGCTTTCTTATTCAACTGCTGATTTGCTTCCATTTCCAACTCAGTGTTCATTGATCTCCTCCATTGGCTTAGGTAAAGATCTCTGGTATGCTCCATATTATTTTTCTTACCTTTCCCCTCTCTCATTTTTAGCATTTTCTGCCTCCATAGCTAAAATAGATGAAATATTATAGTAGATCACTCTTTACTCTTTCTCACATTTTGATAGACAATGGAATATCCCTGAAAATATTATATATGTTATCCACTCTGCTATCTTCATGGAGAATTTTTTTTTATTTTGCTTCTTAAGGACAAGCTTATTATGAACCAAGTTACTCTGTGCATTTCTGTTTGGGACCCAGTTATTGACGCACATCGATCCAAAAATTATATGTAATTGGTGAACCATTTGACTGGATAGTGATTTCTCTAATCATGAGTGTGATGCTAAATGCTTGCCAAATCTGGTTTACTCTTATTGCATCAGTGATTCAGATTCTAAGATTCGAATGTGTTATCAGTAATCTGAGGTACTGGACACCTTAATCTCATTTTTTTCTGTTAACAACATGACCTTATGTGCGATTGGGATGTATTTCAAAACCTGCATACACCAGACAAAGGAAGCTTGCTTATTTATCATATGCCACTGATCATTTAAATGAGTATCGGATAGTTGATTCGTGAGTACGAAAGTTTAACATAGCCCACCTTGTTGCCCAAATGCATACATTTGGACCTCTTTTATATAACTCTCCAGCTGTGAAATTTGTATAATTTCTGAGCATGTGAATATATACTTCTATTGTGAATTTATTCTAAGATTCAATCATAGTGGTTCACGTGCTTGAAAAACTATGTTTCAAGAGAGATTGCCACGTCGGCCTCTTCAGGGTTCATATTTAGTTTGCTTCTTAAGGAAAAAGCTTATTATGAAACAAGTTACTCAGTCTATTTCTGATTGGGACCCAGGTGTTGAGGCACATCCATCAGTGATTGCCTGCTAAATCTGGTTTACCCTTGTTGCATCAGTGATTTAGATTCTAAGATTCGAGGGTGCTATTAGTAATCCAACGTACTGGACACGTTAATCTTATATATTTTTTTAAACAAGATAACCTTATGTGCATGTGTCATGTCCTTCAAAACCTGCATACACCGATAGAGGAAGCTTGCTCATTTTTCAAATGCCACTGAAAAATTAAAAAAAATTTGGATAGTTGATCCGTGAGTATTTCTTGTTTAACATATCCCACCTTCTTACCCAAATGCATAGATGCACACCTCTTTTATATAACTCTCCAACTGTGAAGTTTGCATGATTTATCAGCAAGTGAATATATAATTCTATTATCTCTCTTCTTTTTGTTCTTTGTCTTTACACAAATGAGGTATTAGCTTTTTTGATGTTTTTTATCAATTTCTTTTTATTATTTTTGAGTAGTTCCTGTTTGGATTTTGATTTCATTTCTTTCAATGACAACTTTTTTATTTCTAGCCAACTATTGGGGGAATTTGAAGCCAGGGGTCTCTGATAGAAGTTGTCAAATATTGGGTTCTCTAGTTGTTTACTTTTCACCTGTTCTCTGCATATTGCTTGACATTAATGTTTTAATTACTCTCATTAGCTTACAATTTTTTGCTACTCTGGACTTGTTTTTTTTTTTTTTGTTTTTCCCAATTCAAGTTATTTACGAGAATGCGCCCATATGTCCTATTTAATTCAAAATTTCTTCCTTTTGACATGCAATAATTTAATGACATAAAAAAAAATCTTCTTTCAAATCTTCATCTGATTATGCAGGGAAAACAATCAGCAGAGTCATATAATTTTCCTTGCATTCTCTCGTTTCCTCGAAACCAGATAAACGGATATGGTATGTTTCTGTTTTCATTCTATAAGCTCTCTCCCATTTATCATGTCTTCTTCTTATTCTTGTATGGGTAACTGATAAAGAATATTTAGGGCCTATTTGCATAGGAGAAATCTTTTCATTGTGTGCAATCAGGGCCCATGGTTCAATTATCTACAGGTTCATCTAACTTTGTTTTTAACCCCACTAGATGGGCCATAACCCATATATACATTTGCATGGAATTTTTAAATTTTCAGTACGAAGGTTAATGAGTTTTGGTCGATTTCTGGTGTGGGTTTTTGATATTGTTTGTAATTTTATATAATTTTCAGAGTTATGGTATGTTTCCCAAAAACTGCTATAACAACTGCATGCCCAATTATCCCCTGAAGTTATGCCACAAAAACTGCAGAAGCATGTCTTCGAATCATCTTTTAATGTACCAATTCATGTAAAACACATTTGCCTTTTTCTTCTTTGTGTGAATTTGGAAATCATTGAAGCCAAATGTGCCCAACTGGGCATTGGAGTTACCCATCTTCTATTATCATGCACCATGTATGCGACATGAGTCTCATGGTCCATACCATCCATCTGGCTTGCACAACCCCTGTCGATCTTGATGATGACATTGATGGAGTTGCTGTTCACTAAATGTTAACGGTGGCCATTCATTTCCCATTTCTCTCTTATATGGTTCAGACAGAACCATATAAATGAAAATGTCTTCTTCCAAATGCTTTTCTGTTTTATGTTTCAGAAATTTAGGATACTCATACAAGTATTTAAATATTTGCATATGTTTGTAGTGGGCACATAGGGTGCTACATGCGCCACCAATCGTTATCTTATCTTCAAGTACTCCATGTACTCCATGTGCTAATCTGATACTTGCACCATGTGCTAAACAGTA
Organism: Magnolia sinica; assembly: GCF_029962835.1. Classification (NCBI taxonomy): domain Eukaryota; kingdom Viridiplantae; phylum Streptophyta; class Magnoliopsida; order Magnoliales; family Magnoliaceae; genus Magnolia; species Magnolia sinica. The sequence goes on along the minus strand of NC_080573.1, from coordinate 47,446,892 downwards.
GTGAGAAAGATGTTTCATTCATTTGGTTGGATAACATATACACAACACACTAGGCTCCCAATGAACATAGGGGTGCACATCCTATGTCAAGTGTCCTCATGGTATGGTCCAATTAAACCATTACCTGATTTTGGGGCCATGCTTAAATACGAAATGGCCTGCATGATGGTCAGAGTGGATGTTATCAATACATCACAGTAGGCCTCATGAGGCCGTTTTCACCAAAATTATGGTGAAAATGCTTGCACTCCACCATTTCTCTTTTTCCGTTAATGAACAAGTTCAACATCTTGTCTGAGGAAGGATCAAGAAAATAGTAAAAGAGAAATGCTCAGGCATCACAACACATTGTAAGTTATAGTGCTTCTAGTTGCATTAGGACACTTAGACATTTCAATCTATTAATCTAGACTATTAATCAGGTCTAGCATAGCTTCTATGGAATAACATGCAAGCATCACTAGCAATCTTATAAATTGATGGATGGCCTTTGATATGGACGGTCAAGAATGTTTACAGAAAATTAGTCCAATCAACAATCTGATCCATCTATTTGTTAGGGCCCACAATGGATTTCTAATCATTCTATAGAAAAATTTTGTTCTTTATGGATTTCTATTTGTTGGTCAATTGCCAACAGTGGAAGGAAATTTACATCCTTCCACTGTTTTCTTCAACAGTCCACAAATGAATAGATAAAATAACCTGAAGAATCATCTCCGTATCTTGTAAGTCTTTGTTCTCTCTAAGTTGAATTGGAATTATAGTTCCTTTTATGGTCCCCCTTTAATTTTGTTCTACACATACAATGATTTATCTAAGGAATAAGTAAGGAATGAAAGAGATGTGAAATGAAAATTTTCTGTGCTAATACTTATTTCTACTTTACTTTTCTACCATCTTTCATTAGCCATCAAACGACTGGTTGGATTTTCTTTCTCAGCAGGGCCTACGGATAGTAGGCACTACTGTTGTTGACACTTTTCTATGCATGCCTTTGATGGTTGCTATAAACTCAGCTAGGACTCACAGGTAAGAATTATAGCCACTGTTAGAGGCCAACTATGGAGGTCTAAGTAGTCATGTACATATATACCTTCGTCCAAACTTTATATTTGTACCCACTATTATTTGCAATGTATATTTATGAGAAATACACACGTAAGAGTGTAGGTTATCAGTTGATGATGGATTCTTTAGATGAGGAATCGCCCGATAGTACAATTGTCTTTCAAGCGGTGGCAGCTTGTGTATAGGCTGGTGGGGAATATTGTCATACGTACATGTTCAAGCAACCGGCGCGTCATGGGGATGATGAGCGAGCAAGGTTCATCAATTCTATTATTAGAGCTAGTGACGGAGATTGTGTAGATCAGCTTAGGATGAATCGAGAATCGTTTTTTGAACTATGTACGCTGCTACGTGAGAAGACACGACTCCGTGATACGCGTAATGTTAGTCTTGAAGAACAAGTAATTATTTTCCTTCACACGTTGGGGCACAATGTTCGTAACCCGGTCATGGGTTACAGATTTATTCGATCGAGTGAGACAGTCAGTCGGCACTTTCACCATGTGCTGCAGGCAATTAGATCAATGTACCCTGATTTAGTTAAACCGGCCGGCATAAAGATGCCATCAGAGATCCAAACAAATCTAAATTGGTCTGCTTACTTTCTGATATATTTATAATGGGTATGTTTTCTAAGTCCATATTTTTTATTTCTTTCTAATGTATGGTCGCTTCATGGTCATTGATTCTTCACATTTAGGATTGCGTCGGTGCAATTGATGGTACACACATTCCAGTGCATGTTTTGGCGGTTAACCACGCGAGCTTCCCCAATTGCAAAGGGGTGCTCTCTCAAAATGTACTAGCAGCGTGTACTTTCGATATGAAATTTACATGTGTTGGCCAGTTGGGAGGGTTCTGCTTTGGATGTGAGAGTGCTACACAATGCATTGACCCGATCAGATGATCCCTTGCTTATGTCAAACGGTATTGTATATCTGTTATGAAAGTGTCAATCTAATTGTTAACTATGACTGTATCCAATTTTAGTCTTAATATAACCTTGATTCGAATGTATAGGAAAATATTATGTTGTCGACGCTGGATACGCTCATTCACCTGAATTTATGGCTCCATACTGGGGCGTTCAGTATCACTTATAAGAATATCGAACAGGGAGAGGTCCTGTGAACATGAAGGAGCTGTTTAATTACAGACATGCACAATTGCGTAATGCAATCGAGCGATGTTTCGGTTTATTAAAAGGCAGATTTCCCATCTTGAAGAGTGCTACGCAGTACGAATTTCAAACACAAGTTGAGATTGTGATTGCTTACTGTGTCCTACACAATTATATACGTGGCCAAAATGAGTCTCCTCAGGACAATGATTTCGCTGCTATATCTAGTGCCGATGTGGAGGGTATCCCAACCCCATAAGAGCTATCAAGAAACGATGAGCAGCAATGGTTACTTGGAGTAACACAACGTGAAAAAGATGCTTGGAATCGAATGCACGATGACATTGTAGCTAGAATGTGTGCAGATGCTCAACAAAATAGTAGGAGTAGATGATGATACTTTCTATTTAATTTTCATATATAAGTTGGTGACGTTATATTTAAGGTTTATTTAGCTTCGAAAACTAGTGAATTATGATCACCGAGTTACACACTTGGTGGTTTGTTGGATACTTATAAGGACCAGTGAATTTATGTTACATAAGCCTATCTTAATATTTGCTGCTTTAATGATTATAGTTGTAATTTGTAAAAAAAAATCATACCTACTTCATATTCAGGTGAAATGACAGACTCCTTTAACGAAACATCCACACCGACCCAGTCACCGGTAAAAACACCGCCAGTAGCTACCCGATGTTCACCACGTGCAAAAACCATGAAATCTCTCGCAAAGCCTTCATCTAGAGCGTCAAAGATCAAATGGACAAGTGCTATGGACCAGATACTGTTCAATACTTTCCTCGAACAAGTTACACTAGGCCGTAAGGCTGATAACAGATTTAAGCGGGAGGCTTACCAGATTGTGGCCGACGAAGTTACAAAGCATACTGAGGTAATTGTCACATGGCAAAACGTGTCCAATCGGGTGAGATATTACAAGCGAGAGTATACTGCAGTGAAGACAGCAAGTGGCTTCGGTTGGGACTCTAAGAGGATGGTTGTGACAACCCTTGATGAAGTCTATGAGCAATATCTCAAGGTACGTTTTACTGGTTTTGAATTTCCTATCATCCATCTCTATGTAATATTTACCCATTATTACATCTGTCTTATTCCTCTAGCAGTCTCACCCAAACGCTGTAAGACTCCGCGGTAAACGAATCGACAGGATAGATGACCTCGCAATGATATGCGGATCCGACCAAGCAACGGGCTGCTAGGTACGAGACAGCAGGAGTATGGCCGCGTCGGCATCTTCTTCTCGTCTGCAGCGAAACCTTAATGAAGCATGGAATTCTGTTGATGACGATATGGATGATACGATAGATCTATTAGAGGATTACGTCACAGACTCCACAGGGACCATCCCATTACCATCGGACAGTCCTGCGATGGGACATCACGGGTCCCGTGGCACTCCCACTCGCACTCCTGATTCCGATGGTACTCGCGGAGGGATAGTAACAAGGAAACGATCGCGCCCGCCTTGTCCATGTGATGTACTCGGGGCCTCATTGAATACCGTTGCTGAGTCAATGATGAAATTTGGGCTCGACAAACAGGTTAATCTTACTAACAAAATACTTGATGTGCTCGAGGAGGTGAAAGGCCTGACCACCAAAGAATATATCGACGTTGGTGAGGTCCTGAGTAAGGACAAGTTGTTGGCATCGTTCTTTGTTAGTCTTCGACCTGAGCGTCGAGTAAAGTGGTTAAAGGAAAAACTCCGTGATCACTTCGGTGATGGAGGTGCTGGTTCTGTCTGATAGGGTGTGGTCAATGGGTTTGTTATGCTGGTTTCTATTATGAGCATGTAATAACTTATATTGTTTTCATGTTTGTTTCTGTATACTAACAATTTTTTTTCTTTTAATATTTTGAATTTTTGTGTGATGGAATGGTATGCCTAATGTATACCAATATGACTGTTATTTTAATGACTAAGTATGTTATGGAAGCAATTTAGTATCTCTACTCACATGCTTGCATTGCTCACATTAACTCAGATTGGATTAGTCAGTTCATATAATACAGGAAGGGTACGTACATACGACTTTGATATTCAGAAGATAGGATAAGTATTGCTTATTTGAATTACGGATGTTCATTCTTTGATATATTAACTACATAATCCATGCATGCCATTGCAGATGGGTAAAGAAAAGTTCTACGTTGTCCTTGTCGAACGACGCCCTGGGATATATAACACTTGGGATGAGGCGCGAGTAGAAGTTGAGGGATACAGTGGCGGTAGGCACCGCGCGTTTCAGAACTGGAAGGAGGCCATAGCCTGCTGGGACAATTTTTTCCATAAGGCATGTGAGCCATCCAGACCACTGCCAGAGTCTCCGTGTTTACAGGTTGCGTTGCATCTGCTGAGATCGAGATCTAACACGCTACGACTGGGTCTACCTATTAGTCGACCCAGACGAGATAGGAGGTGGTGGAGAGGGCGACATTGACTGATGATCTTGCTCGATCGGATAGCGAGAAAGTCGTTGCGATTTTCGTGGGGCTGCTAGTTCTATTTTTTGCCTTGCTTATTATAATTAAATTTTAAATATTATTGTTGTAACTTTGATTATTTCTTTCGACTTATATTTATGGTTTTTGTGGACTATAGCCGTGTGATGGTTTAGTATATTATAGGCCGCGTGTATGTTTTTGGAATTTCTTTGTGGTATTGATATCTCTCGACATCTCTAGTTTTAATTTTGACATGGATCTCTCAATTCTATCGGTTTGAAATGAATGGAATGGATGGAACACATCCATGAATGTGCGGCCCATATTTGACATGGACAGTCCCCTAGGGGTTGCTTGAGATTGCTTTGCGTACTGAGATACGCCTTAAACACTCCAGTGTTTATAGAGTGGGCCCCACCATAATGTTATAACTTCAGATCTTGCCTGCGTCTTTTGTAGACAATGATTATTTTGAAATTTTCAGATCCATTTTGTAGATAGGCAAAGACCAAGTGGACCACACTACGTTTACGAGTTTCTGAACTGACCATCTGATAGGTCAATATATATATGGATGGCGTGGATGAGACACTGGTTTGGACGGTACCCAGTGAACGGCTTAGATGAGACACAGACATCTTGTACCCTGTGGAGTACCCAATCCCGTTGAATGCACCCTTTCAAATACAGAGAGTGACCGTCAGTTATTCTTCTAGACCGTCCAAACACTCCACCCATTGGATTGCATGACAATCCCATACCCGGCTAAACATCCACCGCATCTGCCACGGTTGGATTTGCTTAACTGTCCAAACGTGCACACCATACGGGCGCTGGATTGGCTACTCCAATTGGATAGGAGACAATCCACTGTTCTACAATAAATGGCTTCATTTTCTGTGCACTCCAACCCACTGCAACGTACTCCACCCTAATACTCCCATCCAAATGGGCCCTAAGATGCTACCTTATTTAATTCAAGGAACATAATTGGATTTGAAGTTCTATCATATCCAATTGAAAGATAAAACAATTAAATCAAATCTCTAAATTTTTTATTGACCTAATCCTCAATGAAGGAGTATTGTTATGATTGGAAGGAATTTCATCATCCTACCATGCCTAGGAGACGATAGTGAACAACAAGATTTACCAATCTCACAATCTCAAAACAGGAAAAGAAGATATTCAACGTTATCACAACATCTATTATAATTTGAGTCACAATAAATCATAGAAAACTGAAAATATTCCTTTAATATCAAACTAGAAATCAATGAGGTTCAACAAGAACAAGAATCAAAGCAAGAAAATCATCCCAACACGCTACAAGCTTCTCCTCTTAGCCCTAGCCAAAAGGTTTACCCAATCATAGACATGATTGGATCTAAAACCCTAAAAGAAAACATTAAAAATAGAAAAGGAAAGAAGAAAAACTTTTTGGAGGCTGCTCCACCCTTTGGCTCTGCTCCTTGTAACCTAATTCATCCCTAGAACTCCTCAAAGAACCCATATTTATAATATTTGTCCAGCCATCTTTAGAAACTGACTCAAATTTACGCACTCTGTATAACGCCTTCGATGTCATCGAACGTAACTTGAATGTGGAAGTCACGCCTTTTCGCACTGCATAACTCTTCATGTCATTGAACATACCTTCGATGTCATCGAACTACCTTCAATGTCATCAAAGAGTGTTTGAGTAATTAAGAATGTGTCCAGAGTCTTTCAGCGAGTTGCTCCAAAAATCTCTAAAAATCACAATGTCATCAAACTACCTTCGATGTTATTGAACTGGTTTTCGAGCAATCGAACAAGGCTTCGATGTTATTGAGAACTGCATCCAATTTGTCCAACAACGAAACTTGATTTTCATGTAATTCTTCGTTATCATTGACCAATGTTCAATGTCATTGAACACTGACTTCGATGTCATCGACCGGCGGTCGATGACATAGACAGTGAAGTTCAGATTTTGTGAATTTCTGCACTTTGCACTTTTGACTTCCTTCATTCTCCACTTGGTTTCCTTGAATCTTGGGGTTTAGAAATCTTCAATCTTGGTCTCCTAAAATCCATCCCTTGCCTTGGTGATTCTTGAGCATCAAATTTATGTTTTTAACATTCTTTTCAATTCAAGCTCTCAGATTCACCCTGCAATATAAATATGTATAAATATACCCATTAAACATTATCATATTAATAAAACTAAGATATAAACAAGGAAAAATATACAATATTTGACACTCAACACCGAGCTGTATCTTATTTATCTTGTACAATCCATATAATGTTGTCTTTTGATCGAAGCTAAACCAAGATTGAAAAGTAGTTTCGTTCTGCTTTTAGGTGAGATGTCAATATGTGGCTTTTTAAATAAGCATTCCCAAACTTATATTATACTATTAGCTGATTTAATGAAAAGTTTTTTTTTTTTTTTTTTGAAAAAGTAAGAGAGAATTGACCTTTTTAGTACTTAGAGGACAAAGCTGGAAAAGATAATAAGACTACAAAATTTTTAAAAAAAAGAAAGGAAAAAGTAAAAAAGAAGAAGAAGAAGAAACCCTTAATCTGAGAAGCAGATTGGCTGATGTACCACACACCAGTGATATATCTGGTGTGGGAACCAGTCGTGACAAAAATGAGCACTGATGCTCCTAATCTGTGAGTTCTACAAACGGTTCAAAAGAGATCAAAGTGATGTATTTATTATACCCACACCATTCATTCATTTTTTCGAGATCATTTTAGGGCATGAGCCTAAAAATGAATTATATCTAAAGTTCAAATGGACCACACACGAATAGCAATGAGATAATGATTTTCACTGTTAAAATATTCATAGGGCCCACCATAACATTTATTTTCCATCCAATCTGTTCATAAGGTCACAAATATTAAGTCGAAGAGGAAAAACAAATATCATATTGATCCAAAACTTCTGTGACCTTCAAAAGGGTTTTAATGGCATACATTCAATCCCCTACTGCTTTTTGCAGTGTGGTCCACTTGATCTCTATATCTAGCTTATTTTTCAGCTCAAGCCTTACTGCAGTATCAAAAAATAGATGGATGGTTTGGATATGACACATACCTCATGGACACATAACTTAGAACTTGGTGGCGTAAATACACAAGCTAGATCGGTGGTGTGTGGTACAGCAGCCAATCCGCTTAGTGTACCTCACACCAGCTATATAGCTGATGCATTGCCGTTAGCAAATCCTGTGGGTCTGAACATGAGGTATGTGTTATATCCAAATTGTCCATCCATTTGGTGAGCTCGTCTTAAGGCTTTTGACGAAAATTAAGATAGATTTAACTATCAAGGGACCACACTGCAAAAAGCAATGGGGGATCGAATGTCTATCGTTGAAACCCTTTTTGGGGTCACGGAAGTTTTGGATTAATATGAAATTTGTTTTTCTTCTTAATTCAAGTCTTTGTGACCTTTTAGACACATTGGATGGAAAATAAATATTATGGTGGGCCTTACGAATTGTTTAACGGTGAAAATCATTATTTCTGCTGCTATTTGTGGTGTGGTCCGGCTGATCATTGGATATGATTATTTTTTGATAATACTGTAAAATAATCTCTAAAAATAGATGAATTGTGTAGATATAATAAATACATCACTGTAGGGCCACGTAACTTTGATCTCCTTTGTAACGTTCGTACAACTGGGAGATCGAGGAGCGTCAGTGCTCGTCTTCGCACTACACGTACCTACAGCAGGTATATAGCTGGTGTGCGCTCCACCAGCCCATCTGCATCCTGTTGTATTCTCGTCAGCAAGTTCTGTGGGTCTGATTATGAGGTTTGTGTTATATCCAAACCGTCCATCCATTTGGCAAGCTCATCTTAAGGCTTGAGACAAAAAATAAGATATATATAACTATCAAGTGGACCACACTGCAAAATGCAGTGGGGGATTGAATGTGTACCATTGAAACCATATTTGGGGTTGTAGAAGTTTTGGATCAATATGAAATTTCTTTTGATCTTCATCCAGGTCTTCGTGATCTTATGAACGTATTGGATGGAAAATAAACGTTACAGTGGGCCTTATGAAAGTTTTAACGGCGAAAATCATTACCTCCGCTGCTATTTGTAACGTTGCCCATATGATCCTTGGATATGATTCATTTTCAGGATAATAGTCTAAAATGATATTTTTTCAGATGATCTTTGAATATGGTTTATTTATTTTTTGGATAATACTCTAAAATGATCTTTAAACGACGTAGATATAATAAATACATCACTGTGGGCCATGTAACTTCTCCTTTGAACCGTTCGTACAACTCGGAGTTCGAGGAGCGTCAGCGGTCGTCTTCGCACGACACGTACCTACAGCGGCTATATAGCTGGTGTGTGGTACACCAGCCAATCCGCTTCCGTTCAGATGGATGAAATGGTGTGTTGTAGCCGTTGGATTCCTTTCAAATAAACCCGCCCAAAAAATCCCTATAATATCTCCCGCAGCAAAACTTCCCAACCTTCCCTCCACAAAAATATTAAAAAATAAATGATATCCACCTTTTGAAAATCAATGCATGAGAAGAATCTCTTCCCAATCTGCAAACGCTTCTCAATCTTCTCTGCATTACCCTCAAAATCCAACCCATTAGTCCCCAGAAATCTAACAAATTCAGCTCCAAATCACGTAGACTCCGATGGGTTTTCCCCAAATCTGGTTGGAAATTTTGCGGGTCAATTTTCGTCAATGTTGCAAGAATTTTCCAACCCTCCTGGTCTTCAGAAAGGGCGCCAAGTTCATGCCCAAGTTGTTGTAAACGGATTTAGTGACATGGGTTTCCTTGCAACAAGGATTTTAGGTATGTATGTTCTTTGCAGAAGCTTTGAAGATGCGAAAAGTGTGTTTTCTCGGGTCGAGAAGTGGTACCCGTTGCCTTGGAATTGGATGATTAGGGGATTTACCATGATGGGCTGTTTTGAATTCGCATTGTTATTTTACTTCAAGATGTTGGGTGGTGGTGTTTCACCGGATAGATATACATTCCCATATGTAATTAAGGGTTGTTCTGGCTTAAATGCTGTTAAATTGGGAAGACTGATTCATGAGAGTATTCATTTGATGGGCTTAGATACAGATGTCTTTGTAGCTAGCTCTTTGATTAAGATGTATGCGGAGAATGATGCTATTGACGATGCACGCCGCCTGTTTGATAGAATGATTGAAAGAGATTCTGTTTTGTGGAATGTGATGGTTAATGGGTTTGTGACAAATGGGGATGCAAATGAAGCTTTAGGGCTGTTTTGTACTATGAGAAAATCAGAAACGAGACCGAATTCAGTGACTTTTGCTTGTGTCCTATCAGTCTGTGCTTCAGAGGGGAAGATTGACTACGGCATTCAGCTTCACGGGCTTGTGATTAAATGTGGCTTGGATATGGATGCGTCTGTTGCTAACACGCTGCTGGCCATGTATTCGAAATGTGGGCGCTTGCCAGATGCACGTAAGTTGTTCGATATCATGGGCCAGGTGGATTTGGTGACTTGGAATGGGATGATTGCTGGGTGTGTCCAAAATGGGTTTAGTGGTGAGGCATTAGATTTGTTCTATGAGATGCAATCAGCTGGAGTCAAACCGGATTCGATCACATTTTCAAGCTTTCTTCCTTCGTTTTCAGTCTCGGCTGGTCTGAAACAAGGTAAGGAGATTCATGGTTATATTGTCAGAAACGGAATATGTTTGGACGCATTTTTGAAGAGTGCACTCATAGATATATATTTTAAATGCAGGGACGTAAATATGGCACGTAAGGTTTTTGATAGAACAGGCACAGTAGATATAGTCATTTGCAGTGCGATGATTTCGGGCTTTGTGCTGAATGGCTTGAGTGATGACGCTTTAGGGATGTTCCGTTGGTTGCTAAGAGCACAAATGAAGCCCAATGCAGTGACATTGGCCAGTGTTCTTCCAGCTTGTTCCTGTTTGGCTGCTTTGAGGCTGGGGAAGGAGCTTCATTGTTACATTTTAAAGAATGCATTTGATGGAAGATGTTATGTGGGCAGTGCACTGACTGATATGTATGCTAAATGTGGGAGATTGGATCTTGGTAGCCGTGTTTTTGAAAATATGTTTGACAGAGATGCTGTGTTATGGAACACAATGATTTCAAGCTATTCCCAGAATGGGCAACCTGAAGAGGCTATCCATCTTTTCCGCCAGATGGGTTTGGAAGGAATGAGATGTGACTGTGTTACCATATCAGCTGCTCTTTCAGCCTGTGCAAATATACCAGCGCTGATTCATGGTAAAGCAATTCATGGTTTTATGATGAAAGGTGCCTTGAGATCAGACCTCTTTGCCAAGAGCGCCCTAATAGACATGTATGCCAAATGTGGCGATTTAGTTTTTGCTCGTCGTGTGTTTGACTATATGCAAGAGAAGAATGAGGTGTCATGGAATAGTATTATTGCTGCTTATGGGACCCACGGTCTAGTGAGGGATGCACTCGGTTTATTCCGAGAAATGAAGGAAGCAGGAATTCGGCCGGATCATATCACCTTTCTCGCCATAATATCTTCTTGTGGCCATTCTGGCCTAGTGGATGAAGGTTTCAAATACTTCCGTTGCATGATTGAGGAATGTGGGATTGTAGCTCGGATGGAACATTACGCTTGTATGGTTGATCTATTTGGGCGTTCCGGACGACTGTATGAGGCACTTGATTTCATAACAAGCATGCCATTCAAACCAGATGCTGGTATTTGGGGTGCGCTTCTTGGAGCGTGTCGTGTTCACAGAAATGTCGAACTTGCTGAGCTCGCTTCGAAACACCTGTTTGAGCTGGATCCTCAGAACTCGGGGTATTATGTTTTGATGTCTAATATCCATGCTGTGGCTGGTAAATGGGAGGGTGTCCTGAAAGTGCGTAGCTTGATGAAGGAAAGAGGGGTGCAAAAGCTACCTGGTTGCAGCTGGATTGAGATCAACAGCACAACTCATATGTTTATTGCAGCGGACAGAAGTCACCCACAGTCAGCACAGATTTATTTGTTCTTGAAGTGTCTCCTTCTGGAGCTAAGAGAAGCAGGCTATGTTCCAAAACCAGACCTCATGTACCCAATACCTATGGAATCCGATGACTAGGTTAGTCCCTCCCTTTGATTTCATGGTCATACTTTTGTGAAAAGAAGTGCTAAGAGGAGATTCGTGGCACATTCATTTAAGGTATTCAATAACTGTAGAAGTGACCGTGACAGCCAGTCTTATGGTTGTTATGATACGGGCTTATGGTTGTTATGATACGGGCTGTATAACAGTCGTATTGGCCTCATATCGGCCCATTACGGACCCATATTGATACATTATGATCACGTATTGCCCGTTACGGGCAAATTTTTTTCTTCAAGTTGGGCATTCCAGCCTTGTGTCATGTAACAGGCACCACTGTTACCGCTAACGGCCATTATGTCTGTCACATAACCATTTTTGAATACCATGCATCCATTCATAGGTCAGCTCGCCTTGAACATGCTTGAGTCCAAAGATCAGGATGTTGAACTTGTTAGGGGGTCACATGCATGAGAAAAATGGTTGGTGATAAAGAGATGCCAAATATTCTATATTGAACATGCACATGTGCCCCACTCAGGCTGGTTTTTGGGTCATGGTATGTTCATGGCGGACCTCACATGATGAATAGCTGGATCATCCACACATGTGCCATTTTAGAGAGTGTGCCATGTTGGCAATATTGCTGTGAATATCCTCTTTAATCCCATGGACTCTCTCAACTTCAAAATTTCTTTTGTCATATTGGTAGAGCTTTAATGCTGTTTAGCTTGCTTTAATTGTTAGTTTATTTTTCTGAAATGATGGTGGAGTGGCACCCATTATATGATCTGGTTTTATGAACTTGCCCATGCACATGAATTAAATTGCACAAGTCTAGGGCTGTCAATGGGTACACGGATCTGCAGGTACCTTAGAGACGATTTAAATGGGTCTAGGTCCAATTTCAGACCTATTAAACAATCGGGTCAGGTTTGAGTCCAAGCCTTATACCTTTTTAGAACCCGAGTCAGGTTGGATACCTAATTGGGTACCTGGTTAATATTTTGCTATAAATATTATATGAATAGTTTATGTTTATATTAAATATTTTATGAATGTTTTAATGGTAGCCTTGAGATTAAATCCAATGGTCACATTAACAAAGTAGCAGGAATGTTGAAAATTTTGAAATCATTATATGTCGTCAATGACAATGGTTGTAGTAGAATTTGTAGAGATGCTGTAAATGGAAATTTTTTGGAGGATATGACACGTTCGAGCTGGAAGAACCAGAATAAGGTAGAGCCATCTCTGATCTCTCATAGCACATTACGTATCAAATGAAACCTTCCATCTTGTTTCCAATATTGTGGATGGTTCAAAACATACATCTATCACATAATCCTAGCCATATTGGTGTCCTTCAAATGTATGGACCTTACGGTAGTAAATAAAACTGTTAACAGTAGGAATTCATTGCAACTAAGTAAACCGTGATATATGGGATTGTCTAACGTGTCTGATTTTTAAGACTTATGCCATCCATGATATATGGGAATTGTGAAGGGGACTCTGCTAAAGCCCATATGCGTCTGATGCCTGTTTGTCTACATGTAAGTATGTGCACTGATGTGGCACACATGTTCAAGATCTGAACTTTCGGTCATGTGGGCCTCACTGTTGGATCTTGTGGCCTAAAAGTCAGAATGTTTCACTAGCCAAGGTGACCACAATGTACAAAACATAGATACAGTAGCCATCCATTTGTTTGGTTCATAGTGGTCCAACCGTTGATTAAAATAGCACAGATTTTGGCAAAAAGATCTAAACAGGGTGACACCTGATTGAAAGCTAAGATCTTGCCCCCATTTTCCATGCCTTTATGTGTGCTTGTGTAGATGTGTAGGGCTCCACACTTTTGTTGGCTTAACAAACCTCCTTGAGATACATATGTTGTTTGTTTGCCAGTTGGATTATGAGATGCAAGAGGAGAACATTTCCCAATTGGAATGCTGACTGCACTTAAGGAGTGCATTTGTTTGCCTGTGTGCTTGGTAGTTGGCATGTGTAGAAATTGCATGCATGTGATGCGCTTAAGCGGGCCCCACTATTAAGGCCTTTGTAAAAAATCATGCTGATATAATTAATAGCTACATGCAATGTTGTCAAATTGCATATGCGATTAGGATATGTTGTTCACATATGCGATTGCACAAATTTTATTTTTTATTTTTGAAAAATTAACTTATATTATATTTACATAAAATTTAACAAAACAATCAACAAGTTACATTACGAGAGAATTAATTATTAAAAACTTCGAACATAGAAATTTTATTAATAAATGGATTACTTGATAACTCGAAACAACTTAGAAGTTGCACTTAGTCACTTACACTTAGAGAGAGAGAGAGAGAGAGAGAGAGAGAGAGAGGGCACCACCCTCTGGTCGTGCCAGATGAGCCATTAGCCACCCTTTGGACAAGTGTTAAATGTTGGAAGAGGTATTATATGAGGCTCAACTTGAAAGTTTGTACAATATGCTTTGTATTCTAGTTTGATTTGATGGCTAGGATCTCTAGTTATTTTTGGTGCGTGGGCCATCCACGGTGGTGCCCATCATATCAACAATTCGGATCACTGAACCATGGCCCCCAACACACTCAAAGCTTGAGAATACTGTAAAAATTCTTAGGCCGATCATAGTGTATCACCTCTAAGAGTCACCACTATTCAAAACTTTTAGAATCTATTAAAGGCTGGAAGCCATAGGACTAAATAACCAAGGGTCAAGGTGGAGGATTTGATTGAATAACTCCAATGGTCTAACTTCCAAAGATCCAAGCAAGGGCCTTGGTTATAGAGAAGGAAGTTGTTAGGCACCTTCTTTGCCCATATGCATGTATGACCTCTTCTTAATGGGAATCCAAATTTTTAGGATTAGGGCTTTAGGCAAAAATCTTCAACTTATGAAAAATAAAATGAAAAACAGTCCAAATGAGCAAGGTGCATAAGAGGAAATATCGCCATGCAAATAAATGAAAACTGTTCCATATTCCAAGGGAGGGCCTTGGTTGTTCATAAGTTTATTTCTACTATGCTGGATTGAAAATGCAAATATTAGTTTGATGTAAAACTTGGTGGGCCATACTGTGAAACCCACTTGATATATATATATATATATTTGTATCATTACGGTGGTTGGTCTGACCGTGGGCCCCACATTGATGTTTTTTCTTGGGAACTGAGGCCCACATTCATGTATATGATCATACTTGCGCGGCCATAACCACGGGCCTCTTTTGATAGGAGTGTTAGGCCTTTGAACGAACCGATTCCGACGTACGTAATGGAACTGTTGATGTGGACTGTATCACGTGATGTGTGTTAATCATTGAATCGGCCCATTCAAGTAAGGCATTTAGATGCAATTTTTTGGACCACACATGACATTTGGACTAACTGCATAGTTGGTCGCTCGATGTGATAATAATGATGTTCGGTTATAATGAAGTGTGGTTATGATGATGATCATATTTGTGATTTTATAGTCCATTTGGCATGTTGTAATAATTATGTATGTACTTAATTATCAATTGTTGATTGGGCTTTGGGAGAGCCCACTTGCCTATTGGGCTTTTGGAAATCTCACTCGTTAATGGGCCCTGTGAGAGCCACTTGTTTATGGGCCTTGGGAATGCCCACTTGCTTACGGGTCTTATGAAAGCCCACTAAAAGAATTTGGCCTCGCCATAAGCCCACTACTGATGATTCATAACTGATTGAATGAATGATATATAATAACTTGTTAATGATAGGATAGTGCATGCTTTTTTTGTACATTCGGCATTTTAGCTTAGCATATCCATGCATACATCCTAAGAAGATGAAGAACGGACTTTGGCCCTCGTGTTGGTCAAAAGAAATATTAAGCTCCCGTGTTGGCCAAATGAGATATGTGATGTGATATTAGGCCCTCATATTGGCCAAGTGAAACATGTGATATGAAATTAGATACTCGTGTTGGCCAAGTGAAATATGTAATGTGATTTAGGCCCTCGTGTTGGCTAAGTGAAATATGTGATATGATATTAGGCCCTTGTATTGGCCAAGTGAAACAAGTGATATGAAATTAGGCCCTCGTGTTGGCCAAGTAAAGTATGTGATATGATATTAGGTCGTCTTGTTGGCTAAGTGAAGTATGGGATATGATATTAGTTCTTTGTGTTGGCTAAGTGAAGTGTGTGATATGATATTAGGCCTTCGTGTGGCCAAGTGGATATGATATTAGGATTACCTCGATCAACTAGTGCAAGAGACATAGAATTATGTATCTTCGTTGAAGCTGAACTAGGAAGACTACGATGTTATAGTGTTGTGTGATTGGTGGTCTGGGCCCATCAGATTCTCAACAATATATTCATGGGTGTGCTATATAGAGAAGACAATATTCCTTAAGTCCATTGAGGTGTCCCACAAAATTCGGATGCGCCCTACACTAATTGACTGACAAAAGATGTGATACGAGAGGTGAGTTGAAGAATGTTGTCCAAATCGTTATGAATAATTGTATTGCATTTGTGAAGGCTAGGAAGAAATTGATGAACAAGTATAATTTATACGAGACTTGGTGCATGGCTCACTAAATAAACTTGGAGCTATAGTCGATAAGGGAGATGTCAATAGTGAAGAGCACAATTGAGGATGGAGGAGTGACAAACTTCACATATACTCTTAATTATTGGCTACGATGCACAGGAAGTGTGGGGGGGACATAATTGGACTAGGGGCAACATGGTTTTCCACTAACTTTATTGTGCTAGAGAGCCCACTCATGCATAAGGAAGGACTTAGAAATGTATTCAACTCCTCCAAGTATGTTGATTATAGTGAGAAACGTACTCAGATTGTGGAGGGTTGAGGAGGTAATGATGACTGATGGGCAAAGCTATAATACCCCGGATTTCGTAACCCGAGTTTAGTACTTGTTTTTTAAAATCCCAAGTGTTAACCTTTAAAGATAGCCCACATTTTACCATATAGTTTTTTTTTTTTTTTTAAAATTTTTAATTTTTAAGTGAGCGTCGCAATGGAAGAAAGACAAATCAAGTATAAAGGAAAAGTCTATATATACATTACAGATACGCAAGATATACAAGTGGCTGCCCATAGGGCTTATACGAACCAATGTATCAAGACTTACAAATACAGAAAAGTACAAAATCAACATAAATGAAATCCAAAATCTAGAGTCGCGAGGTCATCTAGCTCCTCATGCTCCACATGTGCGCCAACCTGCATATCATCTACGTCTTTTGCAACAACTAAATATGGTTCGATAACATCAATGGCTATCCCAGTGAGGTATACCCCTCAAGATTTACTAAACTATCACAATAGTTAAACATAGTTTACCAAGATAGGTTTACACTAAACCATTCATAATGATCATAACAAATGAGATAACACATTAGCCAATGGTAGTTTTAAAATAAGAATCATACAAAACAATTCATAATGCATTCTTATTTAAATGCGTGGATGTATGCATATACACATCAGCCTGGGGATACTCATCCAACTGGCTTTGGGGAAAAACCCACAAGTGGGGAAAAACCCACATGCAATCTCAAGTGGCTAGCTACCAGCGAAAGTACAACAAGTACGTGCTTACGTGACAAGCTCACAAAAAGTTGGACATTCGTATAATGCATTGGTCTTTCCAAACAGTCGACCAGGCACCCGATAACGTCCGTATGCCATGAAATGCACGATTAGCCCAACCGTTATTAGTCCAATTATAACAGGCATTCTAAGAAAGCTCAAAGGTCACTATGGGATGTTCGTCAACCAGCATAGGCCGACAACTTAAGAATAGTGTCCCATACCACCATGCTCGGCTCACGAGACTTCAACAAGTAGGATATAGCCTCTACAACTAGTGGCTTATCATGATAAAACGGGTAGAACATACCATCACAAGTTTGTACAAAAGTAGTCCATCAAAAACCCCAATGGGTAACAAGTCCATTCAAGGATACGATAAAGAGGGGTTAACCCAAAAGCTACATAAGCATATATGATCTATGAGATGGTAAGTATATGACAAAATTCCATTAAATTCATTACACAAAATGGCCACTAGTCCGAGGACCTTGAAAAATATTATCCAATAATCCTAAGTGGCAAAACAAGCCACGTACAATATCGATAACAAATGCACATGTAAAGTGCTCATCTTAAACCAGAATGAAGATATTTGAGATTCATAATATGTTCGAATACTTGAATTTAAATCCAATCATCAATCATATATGAAGAATTATTCAAATAGAAATTAACATTTATCATTCATTCCACTTAATACTATATTAAGCAAGTAAAATAAATAATTGAACTAAAATAACTATCATAATGTTGGAAAGCGTGAAGGGTGATCCTCACCTTCAAAGAAGAGTCCACTTGTCTTGGATATACTCAATCGAGGGTTTTAGGGACAATCCTACAATTCTATAACCAAATCAAATCAAATTATATAACACAACTCTTTGCAAATTCTTAATTCAAATTCCAATAGTAAATTTGGGAGTTGGGCACACCTCTACGTAGAGATTTCTAACAACCCTAGCTTGGTCAAGCTTAGGCGCAACAAAAGTGTTTCAATCGGCACATTGTGATAATTAGGGAATGAGTTTTCCTATGCAAAATCCAATGAGCTAAGATTACTAATCTAATACTAAATTCGAATCGAATTCAGCATAGGAGATTAAGTAGGGACTACTAACTTAAATATTGAGTTGATTCAATACCTAACTTGGTGAGGCACCGGCTAGCAACACAAAGCCTTGAAAGTAATGACTGTATCCCTCTGTTTGCTATTTGCTGGGCTGAGAGAGACCAAGAACAAATTAGGTCTAACCCCAAGATATTGAACCTGGTTAGAGAATAATAGTTCATTGCAAGTAGGGAAGGTAACTCAGCGTTAATTCAGTAGCAAGTTATGCCACTTGATGATAATACAGTGTGATTCAGTTTCAGCATAAGAAAGAGATTATCTGTTTTGTTGAAACGATGCATAACCCATATATGACTGACAGAAGAAGAGCTTAACCAGCTCAGTTTTCGGTCTGACTCGGCAATGGTGAACGAGTTGACTCGGACAATGATGAATGACACCCAGCTACCTTCCTCCCTTCTTCTTTATTCATCCAAAAGGCTACTGGGACATCCAACAACAACTCTTGGACCACACCGGAGCCTCAACTTTGGCAAAAAAACTCGATTGAGTCGAGCCAGCGAGTCAACTCGACTTGCAACGATCAACTCAGCTCCTTCTTCCCTTTTCTTCCTCCTCTCTTCTTCTCTTTCTCCTTGCTCTACTTCACTGTTGCAACTGAAGATGGACAGAACCAGATCCGAACTCGTCTGGGTCACACTACGATTCGACAGTGAGTCGAGCTTCTGAACTTGACCCAACAGTCGCACCACAACCCTTACTACTACTACTCTCTCTCTCTCTCTCTCTCTCTCTCTCTCTCTCTCTGTCTCTCTCTCTCATTTTACTCAGCCAGATAGGGTCTAGACTCGGCCCAAACACACAACTTGAACCGAGTAGACTCAACTTAGTGTGGCAAGAAAATGACGCTCACACTTCTCTCTTTAACTTTCCATTTCTGGAAAGGGGCTGCCCTAAAAGGGAGGTTTATAAAGGGCTCTCTAATCCTCTTCTAGATGGTTCACAACCAACTAATTGTTGGATTAGTTACGACTAGTCGAGTATAAAATCGGTGAATCTCTTGCTGAAATTGCAGGTGACGTGTCCAAATCCAACTTCATGGCTTCTAACAACCAATGAGGATGATTTACTAATGCCATGGGTCACCCGATGATCGTCTCTGATTAGAGAACGGGGCCAACCTTGAGATGATGAGTTTTTCGGTTAAACGGGGAAGATGACTCCATCGCCAATGGCGAGTTGTGATCTAATGGCTGATCATTTGATCTAATGGTTATGGATAGACCAGATTGGTCACAGGGATGCTGTGGGACCCATTGTTCCATGTCTTATTTGCATTTGATTAGTGGGTCACGAGATTTTAGGTTTCATATGGAATATCTCGCGTTGAAGGAATTTCTCTCAAGATCTCTTAAACTGATGTAGAGGGCATTCGGATGCCCTAGTTTCAATGACTAGGATGCCTTAAGAAAACTTTTAGAAGCAAGTAGATGGCCATGATCTTGCCAGCTGCCCAAACCGAAAGATTCCTCCACAACGGCTTTGCTAAACGATGGAAGCGCTAAATCTAATAATGAACTAATGCTTAGATGCATTCTCATGAAGGGTTGAGATGTATGGAGATCTCTCCCTACGGATCACCAGCTAAGCAACAAAACGTGTTTCCGTTTTCGGAAAATGCTTGCTCGCACACCTGTTTGTGTAAGAGATTGTGAGCACACAAGTGTGCTAATAGGTTCGCAACAATTAGGGGTTTGGTTGGAATCCTCTACACTATACGACGCATGGTTCAGATCGTTCACGCGGTCCTTGATGGTGGGCCATTTTTTATCGAACATCTCAGTTGTTTTTAAACGTCGTTACTAGCGGGAATAATGAGAAAAGGAAGGAGATTTTTCTCCTTTTTCAGATGTTTTCGGGTCAAACCCATTTTGACCAGGTGTTGAGGTTCAGTGTACAACGGGTGTATACTCGCTGGTGTACACCCTAAATTTAAAGTGGGGTCCACGGTGATGCATTTGAGAAATCTAACCCGACCATCAACTTTAACCACTAGAATTAGGACCATCTGAGATCAGGGCATCCCTAGCCCCACGATAGATGATGTTTAATGCTCGATCAAGAGATTCAATGGCCTAAATCTCAATCCTACGGTTGATCTCGAAATTCATAGGTCATCCTTGAAATTCCACTGTTGAATTATTTCCAAAACCATCCCTCTACAATGTTAAGGGTCCTAAAGGCCATACAATTGAGTTTCAGCGATTGATTTCGTAATTAGGTGATCTTGATGTTACCATCAAGTGGGAATTTGTTTAATAGGATGTTGTGGACCCATACTTGACACCTACAGGATGATCAGAACCATTCATCAGATTGGTCAGGCCCTGATGATCTATAATTTCAAAAGATAAAATGAATTTAGTGTTAAAGTGGCCACACATCGTCAATTCTTATGTTTGACCATGGATTACGAGAAGTCCAACAATTGGATTAACCCAAACCTGCTCTTTGACGGTTCTAAGCGTCTAAAGACCCACTTGGGGTCTTCAAAGTGTTTAGGAATGTGAATTTAGTGTAAAAGTAGCCCATGTGCGTCTTCCTGGTGTGGGGTCTTCAAGAATGCACGAACATGCATGTGGGGTCTTCAATGTGTCTAGGAATGTGAATTGGGCCAAGTGGGCCCCATGTAATGGTTGTCTAGCCATAAGGAGATTGGCTCAGCCCTCCTCCTCTGGTATGGTGCTCGGATGTCCTCATCACATATGGTCATTGAGCACTCACTTCACGTTGTTGGTTAGTTTCTATTCTTGTTGCTATTTGTTTCTACTGTGATATTTGTTTCTTTGTTTCTAATTCAATTTTATTTGGATTTCAACATATTTCCTAAACTCTGAAGTACCACCATAGGCATCGACTCTAGGATGATAGTGCCTTAAAAATGACCGTTCATGGAATCTACACAACTATTCCCCAAGTTGAAGGAAAAACATAATTTGGAAATGAGATAATGTATTTTTCTATGTATAGTTATAGCATCTTTGTGAAATCAAATAGTATGTAGCTAATACATAATTCTATTTATAATTGATGGCTATTGTAGAGTAAAGATGCTAGAGGTTTATTCTTGTTTAAGGCTACAAAGGCATTGAGAGCGTCAAATGACACCCTAGGTATCTATAAACGGTTATATAATGGTCCATAACTGTAACGCCGGCCGTTGTTATGCATTATGGAGCCAACAATTGTTATAAAAAAAGTCCCATATTGTCTATTAAGGTCCATTTCATAATGTAAGTGTACTATTCATAGTTAGAACTGTTAAGTTAGTTGTTACTACCAAGTAGTCCACCTATGCTACTGCATTGAACTAATAGATATATTTGATGAATTGATAGGTGAGTGGTGGTCCTTGTATAGTCTCGAGGTTCCTACGTTGCAGTTAATGATGGTCTATGTGCTAGCTCATAGTATTTCCTCTTAGCCATGTGGTTGGAGCATATGGTTGCTCATCCATACTAATAATAAGAACAAAATGGGTTATGAAAAGCTCCAGAAATTTGCCTTCCGCAACTACAACATGAAACTGCGAGAGAGGCAACTGTAGGCAGACAGTGGGTGGCTCCAGAGCATGACCTCTTGGACTTGATGTTCATAGGTAGAGATTCATATCTTTGATGGTGAGGGTGAGGGCAATGAAGACCCCACTCTATGAGTGGGTAAATTTCGCCGAATTCAAGATGAAGGCCCTAATTTTGTCGTGGCCAAATGGGCAGTGGTTATGGGGATTGTTGTTGATGAGGTTATGGTATGTAGAGGCTTAGGGCGACTCCTTTGACGCATTGGTGAGGATCCTGATACATACAGATGAAGGTTACATGCATCTTCACAGGTCGGGATGTGATATGGATTGAGCTTGAGTGATGAAGATAACAACTAGACCTTGTCCCCATGTTCATAGACGGATGATGCCGCTTGGCCTAATGCTACCCGCACGTGGTGGCTATTATGACCATGGGATGGTTGATTCCAGCGGTACTTATAATATTCATTCACGGTCATCTAGCTATGGATATTTGCAGTAGTATTCCTACGACTATGGGTACAAATAGGGATATCCATTATACTCATATGACTATGGGCATTTGTATGCAGGATAGTCATATGGGTATGAAGGTGTAAAGCCGCAACTGTCGCAGAGGATCATGATTATGCAATATGTACGGACATTGATTCAAATATCAATGATATTATTGGTATTGCCAGGTCAATGATACCGAAACTGTTGGTAGTTTAAAAAATTTCAAATATCGTTGATATATTATTATTATATTGATAATATTTGGCATTATTATCAATATCGTTGATATTTTGAGAAGAATTCCTTATAAGAGCCCTTTGATATTGGTGAGACCGTCGATAATATCCCTGATATCAGCATTAATATCCCTAGTACCAGGGAAATATTTGTAAATAGGCAAAATTTGAAAGAAAATTGGAAAAAGTTCCAAAATACCCAAAAAATCTCCATTTTTGGGATTTTTTTGTAAGAATTTTGTTCCTTAGGTGATTACGGTTACTCTCAGTTTTTATTGAATCAAAGCTTGTATTTGGCGAGAAATCTCAACTTGGAACAAAGACAACCTGGAACTTAAAGGTGATGAAAAATCTTTTTTTTTTTTTTTTTTTTTCAAAATTTAGCATGGATTGAAATGGAAATCCATGCATTGACATGAATTTATAGCGGGAAAAATTAATATCTAAGAAACAATGGGAAAATTAGTGAAATACTAAATTTTCCTTAAAAAAAAATTTATATTAGAACATGTGATTTTCATTGTTAATTACTATGGAAAATTTATATATTAATGAGTATTGGTTAAGCTATTGATTGGCTATAAATCTTATATATTTATCTTATACTGATTTTTCAACAACACATGGTTAGGCCCCTATAAAATGGAAACTTATTGTGTATAATTGTTTTTTTTTTTACAATATTTTGATTCCTACATGTGTAAACATGCCTTTTAACATCTTCTGAAGTTTCACTAAAAAATTCAACCTTTTTGCCAATGCTTCCTTAATAATTCCCTCAGACAACAATATTTTTTCGAGCATTGGAGATATTGATACATGTTTCCGTATCTTTGGTAATTGATACATGTAGCGATGTTGATACTCTGAACACGGACATAGCTTAACTGCGACCCCGGATCCAACCATGTGGGCGCGACCTTGATCGTGGGGCCCACCTTGATGTATGCGTTGTACATCTAAGCCGTCCATCCGTTTTGCTAGCTTTTTTAAGGGCATGGTCCCAAAAAATGAAGCATATACAAATCTTAGGGGGACCACACGGTAGGGATTGAATTCCTAACATTAAAAGCTTCTTGGGGGCCACACAAGTTTTCGATCAAGCTGCTATTTGTATTTTGCCTTCATGTAGGTCTGCATGAACTTGTCAACGGGTTGGATGACAAATAAACCATACGGTGAACTGTAGGAAGTTTTTAATGGTGAGTGTTTGATGGCCATTGTTTCCTGTGGTGTGGTCTGCCTAAGATTTTTATCTGCTTCATTTTTGGGACCATGCCCTAAAATAAGTTGGCAAAACAATGGACGACATGGATTTACAATGCATATATCGAGGTGGGCCCATGGTCAGGGGCGCACCCACCCATCCAGGGTTGCAGCTAATCCATATCATTTGAACACTACCTATAGATGGGCGTACTAATCACGTTTGAAGAGCATGAGTATTGGTAATTTGTGAGAGAGTACATGAGTTGGTATTATTATACTGTGACTGGGGTATGACATGGCCGATATGTGGAGCAACAATACTATGGCTGCCTTAGTGGAGATGTAGATGATGACTTTGAGCAGCCTTATAAGTTATAACTTTATGTGGGTTGGGGCAAAGGTATTTTTTTGTTCTCTTTAGTTTTTAGATGTATTATTTGTGTTTGCTTGCATTGTATGATATTTGAATGATATGAATTTTTTTATTTTATTATTATTATTATTATTATTTTTGTATAATTATACTGCTTTTGTTGAACAGTTCATGGTTTAACTACTATAAAATGGAAACCTTTTAGGTATAGTTGTTTTTTTGTGATATTTTGAGTCCTAAGTGTGTAAATATTTGCCCTTTAACATATGAAGTTTCATTGAAGCATTCCACCTTTTCCCCAGTGTTTCCTAAATGTTTCCCTCAAAGAGCATTACATTCCCAATATTTGCGATATTATTGATGATTTCGATACATGTTTTCGTGTCCCAAGTCGTCAATAAATGAAATGATAGTAATACTTAGAACACTACTTACGAGAATCTTTTAAATTGGCAAACTGATGCAGGACCGATGCATGAACTAAGTAACATTTGAGATCAAATAGCCGAATTAAGTTATTTAACAAAAAACACAAACTTCGTTATAATCATCACAAATATCATGAAAATCAAAAGAAAAACATGCATAATCCTAACCTAAGCTACCGACATCGTAACACAAAATCATTAAATAAATAGAAACTAGGATTTAATGGTTGTAGGGACATCCATTTAGCATAGGTTATAATATATTTCAAAATAGAAAATCTAGTACAACCTAGGTTGAAAATTTAAGGTTTGGGTAATTTAGGAAAGTAGGAAAATTAGGAATTTTAGGTTTAGGTTTAGGGTTTCGGGTATGAAGAGAGGGGTTTTGATGTAATAATGGTGGGAAACCAAAATAAGCATGTGGGATTCACACGTGTGGCTGTACGGGCACACATGTGGCGTTGGAGGATGGGTTTAGGTTGGTTAGGGTTTGGATTGTGGATGGGTATGGGAAAGTAGGGTTTGGGAGAAGACGGAGATCTGTGACGGAGAGAATGAAGAACCTGAAGAAAATACCTGGATGAGGGAGAAAAGAGAAGATGGTGTGGTGATAGATGGAGACCTTACACCTTTCCTTCCAAATCGCATGGAAGTATCTTCAAATCGCATGAAGATGGGAGAAGAAAGCAAGAGCTTTTCTCCGTTTTTTTTTTTTTTAAAAATAATAATTTAAAATCACAAAATCCAATGGGAGAGGGGTCACACTCCCCCCTCTTTTTATAGATCTAAGGAGTTTCAAAAATTACAATAATTCCCCCGTCTTTGTTAATCTTAACGAAAATAGTCACTTTTTAATCTTAACGAAAATAGCCATAGTCTAAATAAAATCAACTAAAACACTCATAATGTGTCCAAATATAAAATAATAAAAAACTAAAGTTTAAAAGATGATAAAGTCTAAAACTGATGTGGACGATCAACGATCAATGGCCCAATCATGTAATCCATGCGATCCAATGGCCCGATTGTCGCGTCCCTTCGATCCAACAGTCTGGATTACTCCATAAAGCGGCCCATGTGCATCTTCCCAGTATGGGGTCTTACAAATGCTCGCATATGCACATAGGGTCTTCAGCACGATCACGGGTACTCGCCTAGCCACATGGAAATCGATGCGGCCTGCCTCCTCCTCTGATACGTACGTAAGGGTTTACATGACGTGATGTTCTCATCAACTCTCCTTGACTAAGAAGAGTTTGCCTCTGGCGGACTAAAACTCCTGTAGTGCTCCAAAATGTCTGGATCTAAATGCTGTAGCTCGTCCTCTATAATCCACGTACTGTCTGAAATCGGCATGTGCTTCCACTTGACAAAGAATTTCTGAAATCCTCTATGTCGAGTGGAAACTGCTTGTGTATCCAGTATGTCTTCTATCTATTCTCTTCGAGCAGGCAAGGAAGGTAAATGTGATAATGGCTTGGATGATTGGTCAGGTAAGGGCCATGGATTTAGGACTAGGTCATGGTCTGTGGGAGTGTTGGTGGATGGATCAAAATGTGAAGTAGCAGGACCCTTGTATTGTACTAGATCTTCCACATTAAAAGTAGAACTAATTCCCATGGTAGGTGTAAGGTCTACTACATACGCATTAGGACCCAGTTTCTACATTATTTTGTATGGTCCTGCGTTACATGCTTGTAACTTTTTAACGGCCCCATGTGGGAACCGTTTAAGCCTCATGCGAACCATGACATAATCTTCTACTTGAAATTCATGAAACCTACGATGAGAATCAGCAAACGCTTTGTATTTTTCATTACTTACATTAATTCGCTTCCTGACCTCACTATGCAACTCATGTATGTGATGTGCAAACTCATGTGCGGATTCAGATGGCCTATGGGACACAGACATAGGTATGAGATCTACATGTTTCCTAGGTTTGTAGCCATGCACAACCTCAAATGGACTCATGCCTATGGACCTATTGATGGAATTATTGTATGCTAACTCGGCTATAAGCAAAACGGTATCCCAAGTTCGGATGTGATCACCCACAAGACATCTAAGCAGATTTCCAAGATTCCTATTGACAACTTCAGTTTGACCGTCTGTTTGAGGGTGATAGGCAGATGAAAATTGAAGCCTTGTCCCCATCATGTGCCACTGTGTCTTCCAAAAATAGCCCATAAAGCATACATCACGATCAAACACTATGGTCTTAGGTAGACAATTTAAACGCACTACCTCCCTAAAGAAAAGCTTAGTCACATTGGAGGCAGTTGGTGTTTTCGAGCATGGAATGAAATGGGCCATTTTAGAAAAACGGTCCATAACCACAAATACATAATCGTGTTTTTTGATAGTTTTCGGTAAGCCCAACACAAAATCTATACTAATATCTTGTCACGGAGCATGGGGTACTGGCAAAGGCGTATACAATCCTGTATTTTTCTTCCTCTGCTTTGCTAATTGACAAGTCATGCACTGCCTCACAATCTTGGCTACATCTCGCTTGAGACTTGGCCAATAAAATATATCCTCCACAAGGGCAATGGTCTTGTCCCTTCTCAAATGACCGGATACCCCTCCTGCATGAAGTTCCTAAACTAGGAAATCACGGAGGGAGCTACGAGGAACGTAGAGTCTGTTACCTTTAAATAGGAATTCATCGATGATGACAAACTCGCGACTGTCGGTCGACTGACCATCTCGTAGTGACGTATACAACTCACCAAAGTCTGGGCATGTAGGATACTCTTCTCTCAGTCGATCAAACCCATTCACTTCCACTTCATACTTTGGAGTAGCCCCACACGATGACTAAGGGCATCAACAGGTTTGTTCTCGACCCCAGCCTTATGTTTAAGAATGAAAGAGTATTCCTGAAGAAATTGGACTCATTTAACATGCCTAGGGTTTAATTTCTTCTGGGAGCCGAGATAACGTAAGGCTTCATGGTCAGATAATAAGACGAATTTTTGCGGTAATAGGTAATGCCGCCAATGGCGCAAGGACTGGACAACCACATAGAATTCTTTGTCATAGGTGAAATATCGTTGCTTTGCCTTATCCAACTTCTCACTAAAATAAGCAATGGGGTGCCCTTCCTAACTGAGCATGCCACCTATACCTACCCCATATGCATCACAAGCGACCTCAAAGACTTTAGAAAAGTTTGGAAGGCGCACGACAGGGGTTTCACTCATCTTGCCCTTAATCTCCTTAAATGTTTTTGAGGCAGCTTTAGTCCATACAAACTCCCCCTTCTTGATGTAATCCGTGATGGGAGTCATGATGGAGCTAAATCTTCTAATGAACTGCCTATAAAAAGTTGCTAAGCCATGAAAACTTCGCACCTCGTGAATATTGTGCGGTTCATGCCATTCAACTACTGCCCAGACTTTCTCGGGGTCCGCTCTCATGCCCTCAGATGATACGATAAACCCTAACAAGATAACTCTTTTTGATATAAATGTGCACTTCTTAAGGTTGGTGTATAATTTTTCAGTTCCGAGGACCCCGCAAACTTGCCTCAGATGGTGGAGGTGTTGTTTCTTTGATGTGCTATAGAAAAGAATGTCATTAAAATACACCAGGAGGAACTTACTCATAAAGGGTCTCAACACCTAGGTCATCACTCTCATAAATGTGCTCGGGGCGTTAGTCAAGCTAAAGGGCATGACTAGCCATTCTTATAGCCCATCCTTCGTCTTAAAGGCTGTCTTCCATTCATCTCCTGGGCATATATGTATTTGGTGATACCCGCTCTTGATGTCAATCTTCGAAAAGATTGTGGCACCCGCCGTCATGTCTAACATATCATCAAGACGCGGTATGGGAAACCGGTACTTGACCGTGATTTTATTGATGGCTCGATTATCTATACACATGCGTCACGTATCATCTTTCCTGGGCGTGAGAAGCGCTGGCACGACACACAGATTCATACTCTCTTAAATGAAACCCTTTCTGAAGAGCTCATCTACTTGCCTCTTCAACTCCGCATGCTCTGTAGGATTCATTCGATAATGATGAAGGTTTGGTAGAGTCGACCTAGGGACAAGATCAATGGCATGCTGGATGTCCCTCATGGGTGGAAGCTCATCTGGAAATACATCGTGAAACTCATCTATAATGGGCTTAACCTCAAGGGGTCCCTCTACACTAACCTCGGGGTGTAATTTCTCTCGCCACTAAGGCGTACACCATCGAACCTACCGTAGTCTCTCTCTCAAACTCCTTGGTGTTGATTACATGGAGAGACTTAGGTTGGGATTTCCTCGTATCCCTTGGGTTACCCGACTTCCCCTCAGTTTTCTTCTCTGCATTGCTTTTTGGTGGGAGAGGAAATAAAGATAATTTTTTGCCTTGATGCATGAATGAACATACATTAGAGCGGCTGTATATCGTCACATCGTGGTCAAATAGCTAAGGCCGTCCCAAAATGATGTGTCTAACGTCCATAGGTAAGATGTCGCACCATAATGAATCTGAATATGATCCAAAATTAACGGGCACGAGACATCGCTGGGTAACAGGTATAACAGATGCATTCACCAATGACACTCTATAGGGCTGAGGGTGTGGTTCAGGTTTTAACCCCAAACACTCCACATTTTGCATAGGTGTAAAATATTGTAGTCCAACGCCAATCATCATTCTAATTAGCATTGGTCAAGGCGCACCTGACTACTGCAAGTGGTGTAGTCTCTTCTTTTTCGACTTCCTCATCACTAGCACCATTGATGTTGGGCTGATAAAATTCTTCTTCAAAATCGCCCTGTTCATTTCCTTCTTCCTCACCATTGTCAATTACCGGGTTTTGTTCCTCTCTTTCGATGGACATTGATGTGTAAAGTGACCAATCCCATGGCAATTGAAACATCGCGTTTGCTCACCTCCCCTAGAGCTAGCACTTGCTATCCCCTTTCCTTTGACATCTCCAGGGTTGAGTTGGGACCTAATTTGGGGCCTAGACTGACTCCCCATGTTAGGCTTAGCCCATTGAGAGTAAGTCTTGACACTTGGATCCCGAGAGTCATAACGCTTACCAACTGGTGCCTTGCGGTAGTGTTCAATGTCTTGCATCAATGTACCAACATCACGAGAATAAAGTTCTCGTTGGATCTCAAATCGGAGGCCCATCCTGAATTTGGACAATGTAACCATCGGGTCCTTAATGTCACATCGCATCATGTACTCTAACCTAGCGATGTAATCTGACACAGTCATGGATCCTTGGCATAAGGTCGGCCACTGGTCTAGGAGCCTTTGGCAATAAGAAAGAGGGAGATACTTTTCTTTAAAGATCTTTTTCATCTCGGCCCAGTGCACAACTAGGGGTTCTCATCTCCTTTCAATTTTACGCTCCATAATGGTCCAAAAAAGTTTGGCCTGGCCCACCAACTTCATCTTGGCAAATCTCACTCGACGGGCATGAGACATATCATACCACTCAAAATAGTGGTCCATGTCTACCACCCAATCAAGGAATGCTTTGGGGTCTAAGCGACTATAAAAAATGGGGCCCTCAACTTTCACACCTTTCATGACTTATGCATCTGGATCATAACGGTCATAATGCTTCTCACGTGGTGGTGGCACATATGCTCGACCACGACCAATGCCTTGGCCACGACCACGCTCTCGCCTATCAACTTGATCTCCAGCCTAGATTGAACGTTTTCTCTAGTGTCGGGGTTTTCCTGTAAGAAGTCCTCATGTTGATTGATGCACGCATTGGTCGCGGTTAATTCAGTGGTAATGGTTCTATTGTGTGCTTCAATGGTCGTCAGATGGTTATTGATAACATTAAGGGTCTTAGCAATTTTCTTTAGATTCATTATGGGTTGTAGATCAAAACCACGTCCTGAACGAGTGACATACACAAGGAAACTCCAAAAGGAAAACTCCAGGTCCTAGGATAATGATAAAACTAACTTAGAGATCAAATTGGATACACTAACCAGAAAATTCAGCAAGCAACTATCCTCAAATATTATGTTGAAAATTCAGCAAGGTAGTAATCTGAGGGTGCCAAACTGAAAAATCAGCAATGTGATACCCCGAGATTACTATGTTGAAATTTCAGCAATGGTATAAGTAGAAAGGCTAGCTGAAATTTAGTAATATGATACTCTAAAAAAAATCAGCAATATGATCCTATATGCAATTAATGTTCTACTAACCCTAGATATGAATCTAACCTAGATGCAACACAAAAATCCTATATGGCATAGATCTATATGGGGACTCAACAAAACCTAGGAAAGGGCTAACTAAACTCAACAAAATGTGTCGTCTACAATTTTTACAATTTGGGTAAATGGGTTCTGTAGAAAATTTTCATCCTTGAGAGGAAATTTTGATAGACTGACATACGCTAAAACTGTTCTTTGATACTAAATTTAATGTAAGACCGATGCATGAACTAAGTAACATGTGAGATCAAATAGCTGAATTAAGATATTTAACAAAAAAAACACAAACATTGCTATAATCATCACAAATATTATGAAAATCAAAAGAAAACCATGCATAATCCTAGCCTAAGCTACCAACATTGTAACACAAGATCATTAAATAAAAGTAAAATAGGATCTAATGGATGTAGGGACATCTAATTAGCATAGGGTATAGTCTATTTCAAAATAGGAAACCTAATACAACCTAGGGTGAAAATTACTATTTGGGTAATTTGAGAAAGTAGGAAAATTAGGAATTTTAGGTTTAGGGTTGGGTTTCAGGGATGGAAGAAAAGGGTTTTGATGTAATGATGGTGGGAAACTAAAAGGGGCAGGTGGGATTCACAAGTGTGGCCGTACGGTCACACTTGTACTGTGGGATGATGGGTTTAGGTCGGTTAAGGTTTGGATTGTGGATGGGTATGAGAAAGTAGGGTTTGGGAGAAGACGAATATCTAGGATGAAGAAAATGAAGAACCTGAAGAAAATACCCGGATGTGGGAGAAAATAGAAGATGGTGTGATGATAGATGGAGACCTCGCACCTCTGTTGATGAAGATTAGCCTCGCACCAATCTTCCTTCCAAATTGCATGGAAGTATCTTCAAATCGCATGAAGATGGGAGAAGAAAGCAGGAGCTTTTCTCTCTCTCTCTCTCTCTCTCTCTGTTTTTTTTTTTTTTTTTTTTTAAAATAACAAAATCCAATTTTAGAGAGTTCACACCCCCCCCCCCCCTCTTTTTATAGATCCAAGAAGTTTCAAAAATTACAATAATCCCCCTATCTTGTGAATCTTAACGAAAATAGTCTCAGTCTAAATAAAATCAACCAAAACACTCATAACATATCCAAATATAAAATAATAAAAAACTAAATCCTAAAAGATAATAAATTCTAAACCTGATGTGGACGATCAACGATCAATGGCCCGATCATGTAATCCATGCGATCCAATAGCCCAATCGTCACGTCCCTCCGATCCAACGGTCTGGATCACTCCATAAAGCAACTCATGTGCATCTTCCCACTATGAGGTTTTCCAGATGCTCGCACATGCACATGGGGTCTTCAGCATGGTCATGGGTACTTGCCTAGCCACAGGGAAATCGGTGTGGCTCACCTCCTCCTTTGATACGTATGTCAGGGTGTACGTGACGTGATGTCCTCATCACAAAGTTTTCACACGGCAAGTCAACAAGGTCAACTTGAATGCATTGGGTTTTTGTGATTTGAGACAACATGATTTTGCATAATTTCTATTGACTCTAGAGAGCCGCTGAGTCACATGGAAACTTGTCAAACTTGCTCACGTCCTCTTTTGTATAATGTGAGTCTCATGACTCTGTGGCCAGGTTTTGCTCAAAATTAGGTTGTGTAGGGTGAGTCGGTAACCTACTTGAGTAACTTTTCCAAACTAGGCATGGAATAAAACCAAAGTAGTGATATTTAGTGTCAGATTGACGGATCATGATGGACAATCAAGAAGTGAAAAGCAAAGCAAAGGAATTCACACAACATTCAGCTCATTGGTTGAGTTGTCATGAAATTATGGAGGATATGATATAAGAATCTAAGACATGAAACTGTCAGGACTAAATCTATAGTGATGACAGTAAGCACCATCAATTAACATTTATGTTATGCATATGCTTGACAGATGCTCTCAAGCATACTCTTTTTCTTGAAAATTTTCCTAGGAGACAGAAGGTGAATGAATTTAGTGACTTGCACGGTGCTTTTGGATGATAATAGCTCTGATGCTAGCTAGCTATCTAAACTGTTCAAGCACTTCCACTTTTAATAGTGAGAGACTGGTTACTTCAATGAAATAGGAGTAGCTATTTTCTACATGTGTTGGAAAGATTCTATTTTATTTGGACACATATGCAGGTGTAAGTGTTAGACCTAGCTGAGGCTATATTTCAGGCATGTGATACAGCTATATTGTTATTTTTTAATGTTAAAATATTCTTGACATGTATATTTAACTTTTAGAGTACAAATTCGTAAGATTTTATTGTATATATATTTTTTTATTATATAAAATACTTGGGTACTTCTGAGCTGTATCTCATATGATCCCATGCGTGAATGTCTGTCATTTCCAACAATGGCTTAGAGGATTTGAAGGATTTGGGTATTATAGGAAGAACTCACGTTGGTATTGCTGCTGAGGCATGTAGTATATGCCAATTGTACTGGTGCTAGTTCTTAAGTTTTGAAAAATATGATATCTGTGCTCTAGATGCTGCATGCTTCAAACTTGCATATGAATATGATATCCCAGCTCTAAATGCTACATGCAGTCAAAGTTAATACAAATATGATATCAAAACTCCATATGTTCCACCTGCAATTGAAGTTACAAATATTGGAAATCACTACTTGCAACATCTTGTCACTTATAGTTTGTTTGTTTGTTTATGTACATATTTCTTTTTAGGTACACAGTTTGAGGTTGAGCAGAACAGGTGCAGCTTTGTCTAAAGCGTGGCAGAGCTGCAAAATGGTGGGCCAAATCACCATGGCTGAACCAATAATTGATAAGCTTATATACTGTAAGGGTATGTGTACAATATTGTGAGTAAAAAAAAAAAAAAAACAGTATTTATTTTTTCTTGCACAATTAAAATTTTGACACAAACTAGAGATGAAATGAAGATTAACTGTTGTCAAAAGATGATGTTACGCTGTCAGATTCTTTATCTGGTTGTAAAAGCAGAGTTTCTTTAAACAAACCAAAAAGAAAATAACAAAGGAGAGATCCTTTAAACTACACCTCTGATACTTATGCCAACAAAAATTTGTTGTATTCCGAAGTTAACATTTCTTTTGCCAAAAAGAAGTATTCCTATTTTGTTTTGGTCTTGTCATGAACATTATCATCATTATTTTAGCAGTAGCACACAAGCTCATAATGGTGATCTGCACTTCTATACAACGTAGAGAAAACCCAAGAAAATCTCCCAAGAAATTCTAGGGCTAGTTTGGGAATTTTGAAAGAAGTTGCTTGAAATAAAGGCGGAAGTAATAGTTTTCACTTGTGTGAGAGTTCACAAAATTTTCAGTGTTCTTTTTTCCCCACCTTCTATTTGGGAGTTATTTTCTTGGAATCTACATGATGCACATATTGTAAATTGTTGACCACATACACTTTTCATAAATGCCATTATTTATTAGAAGGCTAGGATGGTTGTGGTTCACCATCCTCCTTGACACGTGTCCCACTATGTGCATTTGTCTCAAGGGGCCAGCAGGTATCACCTTGACCATCCATTTTTCTCGTGATTTAATAGAACTAGTTTTAGATGGCCATCTGATAAAAATTGCAGCAAATGGGTGAACTAGACCATTCTATTTTTTTTCTTTCAAAGATGGGCCCATATCAGGAGACCCCAGACCAGCCCAGATCTTGACCATTCAGTTCCCAACTGTTTCCACTTGTACTTTTGAGAACAAAACTAAAAAAATCACTTGTTCACAGTAAACAAAAATATCCAAGATCATGACCATCCAACTTTGGCAAGATCAGCATGCCCAAATATTAGATGTCCCACTGGGAAAAATTTGTAGGAAATGAATGATCTTGAGTGTCCAGTGTTTGTCACAGCAGCAGGCCTAAACTGACAGACCCCAGATTAGGTTAGATCTACCCTTCCAATTTCTTTTGGTTTCCACCTGTACTTTGAGTAAAAAAGAAAGAGCTGTTCACTTTCTTTCAAACTTTCATTAATCTTGACCATCGAATGTTGGCCAGATCCGTAGCCCAGAATTAGATAACCCTAACGGGCAAAATTTACAGCTAATGGATGATTGTGAACATCCAATCTTTGCCAGATCGATAGGTTCAGATCAACAGACCCAAATTAGCTCAGATATTAAACATCCAATTCTTGATCATTTCCACTTGTACTTCCGAGTAAAAAGAAAAAATAAAAAAATCTCTACCTGTTCTCATTCAATCAAAATTTCAATCATCATGACCTTCCAATTTTGGCTAGAATCGCAGGCCCTGATTAGATGTCCCACTGAGGAAATTCACAGAAGATGATCTTGACCATCTATTTTTTTTTTTCTAATTTGACAGGCGCAGATCGATAAACAGATTGGCCCAGATTTAACCATCCAATGCTGGCCGCTTTCACCTGTACTTTGAATTAAAAAAATAGAAGAAAATAATACATGTTCATATTCTATCAAAATTTCCAATTATCTAGACCATCCAGTTTTGGAAAGATTGATAGGTCTAGTATTAGATGCCCCACTGGGCAAAATTTGCAGCAAGTGGGATATCACTATCCACTTTTTGCCAAATAAACGGGCCCTAGATTGGCACATATATTAACCATCTGCTTGCTAACCTTTTCCATCTTCCTCCTTCCAACCCTTTTTCCCATCATCCCCCTCCCCAATCCCAGCTTCCCTATCATCCCACGTTTATCCCAACCCTTATTCCCTGGCCTTGGTGTCGGCCCCCAGCGATCAGGTGTCTCCCAATCGAAGGGTCAGACGGTTGTGGTTTTTAGACCCTCTCTTTTTCTGGACATGGATGTTTTATCTATTGAGACAAATGTCCCTCACCTCCATAGAATTGACTCAGTGGATGCTCTCGACCAATGTTGTCAAGGGCGGTCGCATATGCGCATACATATGCACTGATCGCATATGCCATGATGGCACATGCGATCACATATATTTTGTATGCGATGTATGCGATCGCATATGTACCAATGGTCAGAAATCTGACTGTTGGGAATTTTATTTTTATTTTTGCACAATCTCGGCTTTTTGCCTACAAAAAGGCATTCTAGTCCCCTCTATTTGCAATTTACGTTCACTCTAAACTCTCTTTTACTCATTTACTTTCAAATCTCGCATTCTCTCTTACATTCTTCATCTTTCAACTCTTAAGTTCCAAGTTGCCAAGGCCCAAGCTCCAACTTTCATGCTTTCAAGTTTCAATCAAGAATCAAGATAGAAGAAACAAGAATACATTGAAGATTCCTACTTCCAAGTTCCAAGTCTCTTACATTACATAGTTACTTGCACTTCTCTCATTTCATTTCATTTTCTACATCTATCTCTTTCTAGTTTCTAGTTTTAAGTTTCTACTTTCTTGTTTCTACATTTCTATCTTTCTCTTACATAACCTTACATTCATTCTCTAGATTCTAGATACTAGATGGTTACATAACATTCATTCATTCATTCTACATAGTTAATTAGTTACATAGTTACATAGTTACATATACAATCATCAAGGTGTTCCAAAATGGTAACGGTGGCCGTAACGGCCACCACCGTTACCATTATGATACGGGCCATAACGGCCATTAGAACCCCCATATCGGCCATTATGGCTGTTTTTTATTTTTTAAAAAGTGCTGTTACTGGACCGTTACGGGGCCATTACAGTTCGTTAGGGCCATTACAGGACTGTTATGGGGCCGTTACGGCCATTTTTTTGTAACTGCCGTTACAGTCGTTTCGACCCCGTAACGCGTAACGGTTATGACTGTTACCGTTACGTAACGGCCGTTATGGCCGTTGCATAACCGATTTTGAATACCTTGACAATCATACATTCTATCTCTCTCTCTCTATACATTTTACATTCTTTAATTTCTAGATTCTCTACAATCTACATTCATTCATTTTCATTTCTTATTCTATTCTACATTTCTATCTCTCTTTCTCTACATTCTAGTTATCTACATGATGGAGACATCACGCGCACACGCATGCCCCCCTACGCACGTATGCAAGGAGGAGGAGAGCCCCACCATCGATCTGGATCGATGACGACATCCAAGGAGGACCTCCTAGCTAGAGGACTGCGTTTTGGTCCCTTGGAGTGGACCCGATCGTCATGTGAATCCCACCATGGGTTCTCATGATCGTGACCCACTATTTTAAACGATCTAGTATTTTGAGTTTCAGTTATTTTTGTTATTAGGAATATCATCGATGGTTTAAATTGTTTTAATTAGTTGTTATTTTTGATTACTTTGTCTCCAAGTAATAGGTTGCGCATATGGCACGAGTTTTGGAGTATAGGGTTCTATTATAAATAGGTACCCCCTGTAGTCTTTTTTCTCATTGAAGATTGAATAAAATTTCTGCGTTTTCCTGCTCCTCTCTGAGTTGTGAAGCCTAAGTTGGTGCGAAACCCTCCCTTCTTCGAAGGGCTAACTACCGTGGTGCGAAGCTACATCCATCCCAAATCACCCCCATCTCGTACGATCCATATTCCTCATCTCCTACAACCATTCCCTCATCAAATCCACCCACGTTTGCAGCTAATCTTTCCCCTACAACAGATTTCCAGAATCTCGCCCTACAAGAGGGCTAAAACTTCTGCGGAGCACTGTGCACAAACCAGACATCTGATCGGCGTGAAACTTGGCGTGAAGATGGACCTCCCCTAGCAGACCAGCACCTAGCTGGCTGATTTCAGATTCGTGGGCCCCATACACGTGCGGGCAGGATCCCATGCACGTGCGTTAGGCCTGGGCCGTTGTCCACACGTGTGGATCATCTTGGGTTTGTTTCTCTCTTCTATTTCACTTCTCTCTCGCCTTATTTCCCTAACCCTAACCCTAGATAATCCTAAATCCCAAGTCCTATTCCACTTTTGCAAACCCTAGGTATTCCTGATTTGAAACATGTGGATCTCTTGGATTGGGAAGTAATCCTTTGCTTGTGTGGATGAATTTACTCTCCTTTGAGTATTGTTTAGTCTATAATTTTTAATTGATCCAGCCCTAACATGTGTATGCTTGGACCTGCATAGATTCCCCTTGTTGAATGCTTGACTTTTATGTGGGATGTGGAATTTTTTGTTATTGTTTTAAAATTTGTGTGATCTAAAGCCTGAAATCTTGCATATCATATTTAATTTTCATGCCCTGCATCACTACATTCTCTATTCTAATCTATACATTCATTTCTATTGAAATTTGAATCTATTCTACATTTTTATATCTCTTCCTAGTTTCTACATTCTCTAGTCTATTCTCTACACTCAAGAGTCAAAACATTTTTTATTTTTACAACTTACAAGTTACAAGACAAGATTCAACTTTGAAGAATCAAGCAAGAGTTCAAGAATCAAGAATCTACATTTTACAAGACTACAACTACAAGATTCAGGATAAGATTGAAGAATTTTAGATTCAAACTTTGCTTTTATGTAAATGTGTTTGTGTAATTGTGTAACTCTCTCTCTCTCTCTCTCTCTCTCTCTCTCTCTCTCCCCCCTCTTCTACTACAAGTTTAACTCTAACTCCCTCTCTTTCTCATTTTCTTCTCTCTCCCTTTCTTCTCTCCCACTACTAATGTGTAAGTGTGTAACTCTCTCCCTTTATCTCTATTCTCTTCCACTACTAGTATGAATGACTTGATGTTTAAATCATTGTTTAATTGATTTTATTTCTCTCGAATGTATTTTAAATATGTAAAATTAGTTATCTATTAACTTAGGAAAGTTTCCTTTTATTTCTTATATATATATATATATAACATTTTTTTTTTTGAATTTCCCCTATTTTTCGAAAAAAAAATATGTGGTCGCACATGATCGCGTATGTGATTTAACAACATTGCTCTCAACCTTCCCAAGAGTCACTCTCTCCTTCTCGAAGCGCCGACTACATAAAATGGTAACCTTGTCTTAATCATTAGAGCTAAGTGTTGGATTAGAGATGCAATGGGCCATGTGGGTGATAATTAGGCATGATCTTTGTAGACAGAGACAAGGATTATGTGGCCTTGTTTTGGCTCGTGATTAAGAGAGGCCAACAGTTAGATCTTTCGCCCAATCATCGAAAGAACGCCAAGAATTCCAAAGGCAGTAAGGAGCTCTCTCGTCTGGTTTTGTCGGTGTACTTTGAAGGTGAAACCAGTTCGAGGTGTGCAAATAGGGTTTGTTGGGGAAGGTTAGTTTTCCAATGAAGTTGCTTTCATGAAACGTTAGAGGGTTGGGTTGCTAGCAGAAGTGGTTGTTTGTTTGGGATGTATGTAGAAGGTCTAAAGCGAGCGTGATTATCCTTCAGGAATGTAAGCTTCAATTGTTCAACTCGAAGATGGTGGAATGTTTGTGGGGAAAGAGAAGCGTTGGGTTCTATTGATGCTCGAGGTTCAATAGGAGGTATAGTCATTATGTGGTATGCAAAAACATGGGCCGAGGAAGATAGAGTCGTTGGCAAATTTTCGACTTTAAATGGGTTCAAGGATGTTGCTTGTGGGTTCAAATGGGTTATCTCTGTCGAGATTCGTGTAACTGTGTTTGTGTGTGTATGTATGTTTTGTACTCCTGTGGGGCATTGTATGTCTCTTTCAAGTTAATATATGTGTGTGTTAGTTAGTCAATATACTAACATATACAACACAAGTTGCCCTAGCCTCTCTCTCTCTCTCTACGTTCTCTCCTATTTCTATAGATTTCTTCTCAAATCAACTTCAACTTGGTGGCAGAGCATACGATAGTCGACACCCGATCACAGCCTACGATAGTGGGGCCCATTATTGACGTCATCCGTATGCATAGGCATTTTGAAGCAGAAAAATAAGAGTTCTGAAAAATAATTATTTTAGAAGAATAATGGTGAATTTTATGCAATTTTTGGATAAGCTTTTTGTGGTGTTTCAACGAAAATAGGGAAAAATTGAAAAAATTCCAAATTTCGGTTTTCTTTTTGTTCTGTTTTTCTGAAGGTTTTTTTCTTCTTAGGCAAATTTTCCATATGGAGCAAGTGCGGTTGATCATGTGCAATCACCAGAAACAAGAATTATGAAGTTTCATTGAGATTTGGGTGTGCTATGATATATATTTTTTTGTTGTGAGAAATGGGTGTCGTTGGTCCTTATTTTTGGGTTTTTACTGGAATTTCTTTATTCCTTCATATTCTGATGTTATGAGAAATGCGATGTAGAATTATGTTGATGGCGATTGTGTAGTTGATGTTCTCGTTTTGTGCTTAGATGTACCGTGCACACGAATTGTTCGACATAATGCTTGACTCAACTTGACATGGGGGATTTTTACAAGTAGTGGAGATTTCCTTTTCCATTCATAATATCTTCCTTTATTAGGCTCTTGTTGTTAGTTGTGAGTGTAATTCACTCACATAGTGTTGCACGTGTTGCACACGTGGCTTCACATGCTATTGTGTGTATGTATTCTCTCAAGTGTTGTGAGTGTAGTTCACTCATGTATTGTGAGATGTTGCATGTCTTTGTGAGAGAATTTTCTATGTGGATGATGAGTTGGTGACTCGATGGTTGTCGAGTTTCGTTTTGGCCTCTGATTTGAAGTGAAGATTCAATGAATGAAGAAAGTTCAAGCTACATTCTATAGACAACCAACAATCGAAGATCTTGTATCCTGCTTTGTTGTGTTTGAGGGGAGCAACGGCCCATGTTGGTCATCATCATCCTCTTTCTATGTATTCCAAGTTGGGCATGATTGATATCTATGCTCTACCCTGAGGGGGAGTGCAGAGATACATATAACTGTGTTTGTGTGTGTATGTATGTTTTGTACTCTTGTGGAGCATTGTATGTCTCTTTTAAGTTAATGTGTGTGTGTGAGCTAATCAATAGGCTAACATATACAACAAAAGTTGCCTTAGCCTCTCTCTCTTTCTCTACCCTTTCTCTTCTACTTCTACACATTTCTTCTAAAATCAACTTTGATTATCTCCGGCTTCTATGATCCCAATTTGCCTAATTAGAAACCTTAGCTTTGGGAAGAACTATCAAACAATATTAATAGATAAAGTGTTCTTTGGTGCATAGGAGGTGACTTCAATGTGGTGAGGTTCCCTCATGAGAAGTTGAATGATGATTGCATTTCCAATAGCATGAAAGGTTTCTTAGCCACGGTCTGGTTGACCTTCCCCTGGGAGGTGCTCAGTTCACTTGGACTAATGGTTGGGAATCTTCTGCTATGTCCAGACTTGATTGCTTCCTGGTCTCTCATTCTTGGCTAGAGCCGTTTCCTCCAAGTCATTTAGAGATGTCTTCCTCATCCCATCTCTTACCACAATCCTTTCCTCTCAGAAGTCGATGTGGAAAACTGGTGCCCCAAACCCATTTCGTTTCAAGCTAGCTTGGTTAAAAGTGGATGGGTTCTGGGATTTAGTGGCTCAGTGGTGGTCTTCTTTTTCTGTGGAAGTCCCTCCAGGTGTTCGCCTGTTTCAAAAATTGAAGATTTTGAAACAGAACCTAAAGCTATGGAACCGGGAGGTTTATGGTCTTCATTAGCAGGAGTCCAACTCCTTATTGTAGAAAATCCAGGAGTTGGACTTAGAAGAGGAGCCCCTTAGCTGTAGATGTAAAAGCTGAAAGAGATCATCTTATTTCAGAACAGTGTTCGAAATATCGGTATCGCGTTACGTATCGCACCCTTGGGATATGGATACGTATCAGTTATCGCATAGGATATATCGGTTGTATCGCGTAATGTATCGCTAACGTTAGAAACATGGGGAAACATTGGAAATTGGTTAAATTTTTCAATGAAATTTTAGTGATTGTTAAAAAAGACATCAATACACACTTACCAATCAAAATATTACGAAAAACAAGTGCACATTATAGGTTTTCTTTGTATAGGGTCCTAATCTATGCGTTGTCTAACTGAATTGATGCAAATATGTTCAAAGTTTATTCATATAATTTATAAATGTAAGAAGGCATGTGAGAACACAAGCAATACATTCAAAAGCAAAAGAAGGATCACTAAATCAGGTTACATGCTTGTTTAATTTTATGTTTGGACACAAAGATTGCAACCAATTTATGAGAATTGGGAAAATTTTAATTTTTTTCAATTTTCCCCAAATCTCAACATCGCAGCTCCCAATCCATGAATTTTCATGCAAAATATGAAAAATCATGGATTTGTAACAATTTGACACTAATTTAACATGATTTATAGAAAAAAAAAAGGATTGAAAATAAAAAATGCTCATCGGATCAAACATGTGGGATATATCCCAATACTTGTGCATTTCGTATCGCACAGGTGGGATACAAGAAATATCATGGGATATATCGGCTGATATCGTCGATATTTAAAACACTGTTTCAGAATACACGAGTCTATTAAAGGAAGATGAAATCAAATGGCGCCAACGTTTGAGGGCTACGTGGCTCAAGGAGGGGGACGAAAATATCAAGTTCTTCCATGGCCTGGAGAGTGCAAGAGACCGCTCAAATAGAATATGCTTGCTTTGATAGACGATACCAGAACTGAGGACAAAAGGCTGATTTCAGACGCTTCCACCTCCTTTTTCGCCCCTCCCTCATCGGGGAAAATGTGGTTAGACCAATCCTGGATTGTCTTCATTTCAACTCCTTATGTGGTTTTGAAGCTGAGTTGTTGGAGAAGGAAGTTTCAGAGGAGATCTAGGATGCTGTTAGGTCTCTTGATCCTGACGGAGCTCCTAGTTCGGATGGTTACCTTCTTGCCTTCTCTCAGATTTTTTGGGAGGTAATAAAAAAATGATTAGAAAGTTTTATCTTTAATTTTTTTTCTCCTCGGGATCTCTGCCCTTTGAAATGGGCCATACCTTTATAGTGTTGATTCCTAAAATTGAAGGTGCTAAAAATCTTTAGGATTTTCGGCCCATCAGCTTGATCATTGACCCCTATAAGATCGTTGCCAAGATCTTAGCTCAAAGATTTCGAGCCATTCTCCCAAAGATTATATCCTTGTCCCAAAGTGCTTTCATATCGGGAAGGCAAATTATCGACAGTGCCGTCATGTCGCACGAGTGTATTGACTCCTGCCATCGGGCAGGATCTCAAGGCATCATTTACAAATTGGACTTGGAGAAAGCATATGACCATGTTGACAGGAATTTTCTTGACTATATGCTATCAAGAGTTGGGTGTGGAAATAGATGGAGAAAATGGATTAATTTCTGCGTCCAATCAGCTTGTTTCCCACTTCTGCTCAGTGACTCCCCCTTTGGTTATTTTGCGGCTTCTAGAGGGCTCAGGCAAGGTGACCCCCTATCCCCTCTCCCCTTTCTCGTCATTTCCGAGGCACTTAACAAGACAATGTCAAAGGGCCAGGAGGTTGGATTATTCAAAGGTTTTAAGATAGAGAACATTGACTTCAATATTTCACATCTCCAATTCGTTGATGATACGATTATTTTTTGCTAGGCGAAGGATCACATGGTTGACAACCTCCGCAAGATCATCACTTGCTTCGAAGTGGTCTTTGGCTTAAAGGTGAGTCTCTTTAAATGTGAGATTTTGGGCACCCATCTTCCAGTGAATCGGTTAGCTGCAATTTTTGGTTGCCCAGCCACTTCATTCCCCGCTACTTACCTGGGACTTCCTTTGTGTATAGGTAAACCTCCCAAGTTCCTTTGGGATAAAGTTATTCAAAGGATGGAGCAGAAATTATCTCCGTGGAAGAATAGACACCTCTTCCTCGGGGGAAGGCTGACCTTGATTGAAGCCATCCTCTCCAATCTCCCGCTTTATTATTTTTCATTGTTTAAATGCCCTAAGTTAGTATTGTCTAAATTGGAACTCAAGAAGGATTTCCTTTGGTTTGGAGCAGTTTCAAAGAAAAAATTTCACCTTCTCGATTCTTACAAGGTTTGTAATCCTATTAAAGAAGGGGGAACATGTTTAAGGCGTTTGGAAGACATGAACCTGGCCCTGTTGGGCAAGTGGATTTGGCGGTTCGGATGTGAAGAGGGTAGCTTATGGCAGACCATTATAGCAGGCAAATACGGGACCCCACACAATGGATGAAAATCCAGGCATTCTTCTCTTTACAGAGCTTTATCTCTATGGAAATCTATCATGCAGCTACAGCCCAAAGTCTGGAAGGATATTGGTTTCTCCTTGGGCAGCAGATCCAGAATCCATTTTTGGGATGACCTATGGTTAGGGTACAGACCTTTGAGCTCTATTTATCCCAATCTCACTGCTCTCTGTTCTATTGAAGGTATTTCTGTGAAAGACTATTTTATTGGCACTGCTCTTAAAAGGGTATGGATCCCTCCGTGCAGACGTAATCTGAATGATGTTGAACTGGATGAGCTATCCCAAGTCCTTTCTCTTCTTCAAGGTATTAGACCAAGCTCGGCATGTTCTGATTCCTTGTGATGGCAGATGGAGAAATCTGGCCTGTTCACAGTCAGATCGTTGTACAATTATGTTCGTTTCAGGATGCCGTACATGCCTGGCAA
Source organism: Magnolia sinica (assembly GCF_029962835.1). Lineage (NCBI taxonomy): Eukaryota > Viridiplantae > Streptophyta > Magnoliopsida > Magnoliales > Magnoliaceae > Magnolia > Magnolia sinica. Next base: position 47,402,453 of record NC_080573.1, on the reverse strand, counting down.
CATCTGCTGTCATATCTGGTCTTATGGTTCTCTGACTAAGGTAGTAGTGTTTGTGTGGCTAATGGGTCACAATAAAGTTCTTACCATCGACAACATTAAGCAAGCGAGGGATGATTCTCCCTAATGTTTGTACCCTTCATATGGAGAATGCAGAATCTGCTGCACATCTTTTCATCTCCCGTCCTTTCGCTTCAGTCTTATTGTCCAACATCCTCCAAATTTTTAACATGTCGTGGGCAATGCCTAGTTCGACAGCAGGTCTTATTTCCTCTTGGCACGATGGTGTTGTTGTGGGTAGCGTTAGGAGTTGGAGGTTAGCATCGTTGGCAGCATTCTGGACAATTTGGGGGGGAGTGGAATAACCGCTGTTTTAGGAACCATCAGTTCTCCCTCTTCAGCAGTCTCAAAGGATTTTTTCTTGATTAGGGAATGGGATCCCCGTTGAAGTGAAGTCATTTTTGTGCCCTTTTTTCTGTTTCCTCGTTGTATCTTTTGCCTTTTGGCCCTTTAATATTATTATTCTTAACCTTTCAAAAGAAGAAAAAAAGAAAAGAAAAGAAAATCCACGTATTCATATACAACATGATTTCCAATCATCTTGACCATCCAATCCTGGCCAGATTGGCAGGCACAATATGGGATGACCCGTTGTGCAAAATTTGCAGCAACTGGATGATCTCAGCCATACACTTTCTACTAGATCTCGATTGCCAACTATCGATTGTTTAGATCTAGTAGAAAGTGTATGGCTGAGATCATCCAGTTGCTGCAAATTTTGCACAATGGGTCATCCCATATTGATCTTAGCCATACACTTTCTCCGTTACTGCTTAGAATTATAAATATGCATCCGTGCACACAAAATAATAATATGAACAAAGTAAACTGACTCAGACGCCCCTCAGCTCCCATTTATTCATCTTTTGCTAGAAGATTTGTTGCAACATTATATTCTGCCTTGGTGAGGTTTAGAGTCTTTTTAGGCTCCCTTTTCAATTTAATAAAATTAAAAATAAAAAGGGAGTATTTTCAAAATCTAAGGCTAAAGTCTTCATTCATGGATGGATCACATGCAATTTTTTAGGACAACTTCATCAATGCGAACGCCATGTTATTGAGCGAGGAAGTGTCCTGGTCACCAATTGGGTCTTGCTGAGTGAGGAAGCAACCTCAAACCACTAAAGCGTCTTCTCCAGATGGTGGTCCTGCTATTCTATCCTCTGTTAACCCACTGCCTATTCCTTTCATCTGTTTTGTTTCTTCTAATATGCTTTTTTTTTTTTTGTTTTGTTTTGTTTTGTTTTGTTTGTTTTTGTATATGAATGAGACAGAAGCATGCTTGTATTTGTTATTCTATAAAACAATGTGTCACTTCTTAGTTCTCCTACTCATGCTATTTCTACTGCTACCATGCCTTGCATTTGGAAAGATGTTATCTCTCACGCTGATTGGAAGAAGGCTATGGTAGAGGAAATGAAGGCCCTAGAAAATCTATGAAACATGGGAGTGGTGCCTCTACTTGAAGTAACTAGACTTATGGCTTCAACTAACTTAAAACATTTTCTATAGTTGCATAATTGATTGTGGTGTGGGTTGGATTTGGTGAACCTTTTTTTTTTTTTTTTTTTCATGGAGATCTTGTAGAAGAAGTTTAATAGATCCTCTGAGTTTTCTGATTCAAGGGAAGAAAGAGGCTGTATGAAAAATAAAAATAAAAAATGCATGCATGGTCTCAAGAGATCCCCCAAGCTTGGTTTGACAAATTCAATAGAGCATTATCTCCTAGTTTAGTTTTCTTTGGAGTGGTGCATGCCATTCCCTTTTTGTTTAGCATTGAGAAGATGGCATGATATTCCTGGTGGTCTATGTGGACGATATCATTCTCATTGATGATGATTCTGTAGGTCTTACGTCCTTGAAGGCATGTCCATGGAAGAAATTTGAAATCAAGAATCTTAGAGGCCTACAGTAGTTCCTTAGGATTGAGGCAACTTGTTCCAAATCTAGCGTCGTTTTTATTCCAAAAGAAGTATATAGTTGATCTAGGCTGTGAAGTGTAAAGAAATAGATTCACCAATGGATCCTAATAAAAATTTGTCTCAGTGATGGTTATCTTCTAGGGATCTAGGCGTTCATAGAAAAATGATGGGATGTCTTATCCTCTGTTCTAAGTATTGGGATTGCACTGTGTCTTATCCTCTGTTCTAAGTATCGGGATTGCACTGTATCTTATCCTCTGTTCTAAGTATCATGATTGCACTATGTGTTGCATCCTTGGGATACTGAATCATAGGAAATATTTGGAAATGTTGCATGTATTGCATAATATATTACAATCTGAGGGAAACATTGAAAAACTTTAGGAAAGTTATGGAATTTTTAGATAAAACTTTAGGAAATGTTAAAAGACACATAATCACACACTTATAACTTCAAACACTAGAGAAACTATGCAAAATAGTCTTCCATTGTTTTGGGGATAAAACTATTCATTGTTGACCGCAAGCAATGTTCGAGTAATCAATATTGCTATAAGTTTCTCTGGCCGGTGGTACAGAAACAATATCATTATCACAGATAATATCGCCGATAATCGAAAATGTGGGAAAACATGGGGAAATTGGTGGAATTTTTCAGTGAAACTTAAAAAGATACTAAGATACACATATTTGCATATTAAGGAATAAAAAATTATAAATAGAATGCATACATAATAAATTTCCATTTAACATGGGCCTAAAAGCATATGTTGTTATAATAGATCTGTGCAATTGTAACCAAAGTGAGTTCATATAATACAAATGTAGGTGCCATACAATAACTAGAACACGTAAAAGTAAATAACTCAAACATGCATATATCCATGATTTATATAATACCAATGCAGGTACCATCCATCCATGCATGCACACGCACACAAACATGCAATTTTGTCATACAACCATGTGCACATAAAAAAAACTAAAATGGATTTATTTTAGTAAACATATTTTTTGTGATATCAATATTGGAAATATTATTGAAATATTGCCAATACATTGGTGATACAAGCGACACTTGAAATTTAACCAGTCGAAAATACTGGTGATACAAGCGACTTTAGAATTTACACAGTCGAAAATATTGGCGATACATTGGTGATACTTAGTGATATGTCGTCGATACCTAGAATTTCTGATACTATCAGTGTTATCGATATTGCCAGTGTTTGAAATATTGATACTATCGGTCGATATTATCGGTATTGTAGTCCAGCGATACGAAACCCGTCGGAGGAGACTAAGAAATTTTTTATTGTGCGTAAATATCTTAAAAAATAGGTAAAAAAAATTTTTTTTAAAAAAAAGAAGAAGAAGAGAGAAACTTTCAAAAGGGTGTATTTCCGTACCTGTAGGAGAGATTGCCTTGATTGGAAGCTGCATTTGGTGGGCCATTCGAATCGAAGCATCTTGTTCATAGGTTAGTGCAAAGAAAATCTCTGATTCCCTTTTTTTTCTTTCTTTGAATAGATTATTGCTTGAAAACGGAAGTGATTTCGGAAGATAATGTGAAAAAATCCGGAGAAATCTAGAGATTTGGGAGAGAATTTAGGGTTTTAGGGTTCTGGAAGGCTGGAACCCTCTCTGCTTCCAAAAATGGCTTCCGAGCCCTTTTTGATCGTGCGCGGATTTCATACGAAAGCCTTTTGCACATGAAGTCCTTGCACATGAAGTCCTTGCACTGAGAGAGAGAGAGAGAGAGAGAGAGAGAGAGAGAGAGATTGGACTTCCCCCCATTCTTTACCTATATTAATAATGTTGAAAAGACATAACTTCTAAGGGGTCAATCTAATCAAACACAAATAAGGAATCAATCTAAAACCCCAATATAAAGGCCACATCCACACATCCTTACTGTACGGCCCACATTTTGTCTATTGGCAATAACCATCATCCATAAAATAATTTATAATGCAGCATAACAAAGGGGTCATGTATATAATTTGTCAAGGTAGCATATCAATGAGGGTTAATGCAGTAGACCCCAATTAATTGTACAATGCTTAGATGATGATGATGAAGGTAGTATATCACGGAATGACTTAAACGCCCATCTTTGTTATATATGATGATAATTAATAGGGGCAAAAGAAAAAAAAAAAAAAAAAGAAGAAGCCTACAATTGGTCATTGGAAGTCACTAAAACTACTAAATATTGAAAGGCCTGAGAATGGTTTTTAAGAAATTGAAAGGGAAATTTGGTTATTAGTGTGAACCTAATGCAGGGGCATTTTCACACTGGGCTCGAGTGGGGTCGCCTGTTGGATGCAGGGGCACACTCGAGGTGGGTGACTCATGCGATTTGGGGCCCACGGGGGAGGTCTCGTGTTCGAGACTCCTTACCAGGGGTGAGTAATGCGCATTTCACACCGGGCTCGAGTGGGGTAGCCCGTGGGATGTGGGGACACACTCGGGGTGGACGACCCATGTGATTTGGGGCCCACGAAGGGGGTTCGGTCGAGGTCTTAACCCATAAGATGTGGGGCCTGGGATATGAGATAAAAGGATTAATTCACCATACTCTAACAGTTCGAGCTTTTAGAGCAAGTGGTTAATTGTCCTACATTAAATTTGTATCAGAGCGGGAGGTCTCGTGTTCGAGACTCCTCACCGGGGGTGATTAATGCAGGGGCATTTTCACACTGGGCTCGAGTGGGGTCGCCTGTTGGATGCAGGGGCACACTCGGGGTGGGTGACTCATGCGATTTGGGGCCCAAGAAGGGGGTTCGGTCGAGGTCCTAACTCATAAGATGTGGGGCCTGGGATATGAGATAAAAGGATTAATTCGTCATACTCTAACAGTTCGAGCTTTTAGAGCAAGTGGTTAATTGTCCTACATCAAATTGGTATCAAAGCGGGAGGTCTCGTGATCGAGACTCTTCACCGGGGGTGATTAATGCAGGGGCATTTTCACACTGGGCTCGAGTGGGGTCGCTTATTGGATGCAGGGGCACACTCGGGGTGGGTGACTCATGCGATTTAGGGCCCCGGGGGAGGTCTCGTGTTCGAGACTCCTTACCAGGGGTGAGTAATGCACATTTCACACCGGGCTCGAGTGGGGTAGCCCGTGGGATGCGGGGACACACTCGGGGTGGACGACCCATGTGATTTGGGGCCCACGAAGGGGGTTCGGTTGAGGTCCTAACCCATAAGATGTGGGGCCTAGGATATGAGATAAAAGGATTAATTCGCCATACTCTAACAGTTCGAGCTTTTAGAGCAAGTGGTTAATTGTCCTACATCAACGTTTTGATCCAATCAATGTTTTGATAGTCGAATAGGATCATAAAATTGCAAGAGGATTGAAATTGTAAATTCATAGTTTTTTTTAAAAAAATAATCTTTTACACAAAATATAGAAAAAATCTGAAATAATAGTCATAAAATATAAAAATAGGATACAATAAAATATTCAAGATTATATCATTCCTGTGTAGATAATTGTGGAATATTTTACTACTGCACATTGTTGGGCATTATTTTAATAAAAGTCAAGCTAAACGTGGTTATTTGTTTAGTTGAAAGATTTTGATGAAGTCATTATCAAAACTTCAAAATGAAAAACTTGACTGCAAATGAAAGAATGATATTATCAAGAGATTGATGTGATTAGAAGTCCAAAGGATTTCCCAAAAAGTCCAAACTCTAGGAACTGGAAAAACAAAAAAAAGAATAAGAAAGAAAGAAAGAAAGAAAAAGGCTTGGATAATTAACATATGAACTTAAACCCAAAAGAAGCATTGCCACCAACTTGGACTTCAAAATAATGTTCCCTCAAAGCATAAACCTTGTCATGCTTTAAAGACAAAGTCATAAAGGTTTCCCTTAAAAAACAAGTCTGTTCATAGGTTTTCATTATTATGTAAAGAATCAAATAAACCTGAGTTTAAAATCACATAATGAAACCCTGGAACAACACAAATGGAAATCAAGATATGACAAAGAAAAGCTAGAAATTAAGTTTTTAAATTCAAGCTAAATCCTGACCACCATTACCCCAATACATATAGGTCAACATGATCGCAACTGTCCAAAAAAATATTCCAGATAGGTCATAGTTAAATTTAGTGTCTCGACCAATTAAGATGCAAGAAATCATTAAAACAAGCTCCACAATTTAAGGTTGAAGACAAGATCCATTATTTAATTTCTTATAAAGGATAAAAAACGATTGACCTAACCTCTTAAAAAAAACGATTGACCAATTTTAAAATATTCTGAGAGCCTCCATCAGTCAAAAAATATAGAAAGGAAACAAAATAAAATTTAAAAAAGAAGAGAACAAGAATAATTTGAATCATAAATTGGGAATCAAATCGTATATCGTATAATTCAAATCATAGAATCATAGGATTCATCCAAAAAGGGATTCCAATAGTTTTGCCTAAGATTCGACTTAGATAACAAATTGCAAATTGCAAAATGCAGATCATAGGATTTTGACAACTATGGCTACAATATGTGCCAACATGTCGGGACTATAGCTGTTAGATCTGGGTTGATGTTTCGCAATCCAAACCGTAATCTGATGAGATACAAAACACAATGATGGTTGCCCCAAAAATCTTCAAGACTGGAAGATTCTAAACTTTCCGTAAATGGTTTACAAAACAATGGTTCAGGAGATTTTCCATATTCAAAAGAAAAAAGTTCAATGATCAAGAGGTTGAAATATTACTCCCTCATCCATGGTGAGGCCCATCATATAAATGTTTTGGATAATTCAAATATGATTCCAGATCTAGCGGCTATGGTCTTGATTTCCAGCGTATTGTAGAATGATACTCGATACATTGAGACATATTGTAGCAAACCTCCTAAAAGAAACCACAAATTTTCAACTGCTTCTCCTCCCCCCTCCCACGGCTTGCAACCCACTTCCTCTTCCATGTGCATTGCACGTGCCAATTTTACTAGTATTTATAATATGACTTATTTTAACTTCTGCATTAAGCCCTTTGGATAGTGGATCAGCTAGATTATCTTCAAAAGAAATCTATAAGACTTTAACCTCACTCTAGTTAGCCTTCTCTTGAATGTAATGGTATTGAAGTTGAATGCGTTTCGACCTAGAATAACAACATGCATCTTTGGACAATGTGACAACAATTTCATTACACAAAGCAAGTCCAGGAGCCTCTTATTCTGATCAGGCATAATCACATTGGGAAGATAATACGTTATGCAAACAAAATGCTTTGGTGGCCTGAAACATGCAATATACTTAGCTTCAAAAGAAGAGAGTGGTGTGCAAATTTGCTTCATATTCCTGGATATGGATCCATTAGTCATCATGAGGATATATTTGAAAGCAGATTTAAGAGTATCTTTACACTCTTTTCAATCAGAGTCGGAGCAACCCTGCATCTCAATTGAATCAGATGCCCACAAACCAACACATACCCATTTACATGCTTGAGTTATAGAACTTCCTGAACTTCCTAGCGTTCTAACCTTGGATTATGTTAGTGACGCCCAAGAAAACTAGTAAGAAATATTCAAATCCAACTGTGTGCAAGTCGGAGGAATATCAAAATTCCTAATGATGAGGCCCGGCAGAACTTGTTCATTTTGTCCATTTTGAATTTATTCATGGGGAATTATGACATGCTAAGCTTGTTACTGTTATGAATAGTTGACTCACTCAAACTACAGTTATCCACTTGAAACCTTTTTTGAGAAACTTCTTCTGATAAATCTAATGGCTTTTCGCATGATGTATTTGGATGCCCAGTAGAAGTGAAGCATTATCAAGATTCTTCATCTCAAAATCACTAACAGCATTGGTTTGTTTCTCATAATAACTGGATATCATTCTCAGATGACAGAATGTCATCAACATGCATGATGCATCATCAGTATCTGCACCCTCTCCCTATAAATCTTGATATGAATGCAGCTGTTGGCAACATTTTCTTTTTGTGATCGCATCATAAAACTTCAAGTATCATTGTGTACTTGTTTGCTAAGTCCATAGATGGATATGAAACTGCAGTCTTTAGATTCTTCTCCAGCCAGTTGGAAATCTTCTGTCTGCGTCATAAAGACTTGAAAGGATTCCATTTATGAAAGAAGTCTTGGCATCCATTTGAAACAACTCATAGTCAAAATGTCCCACCAATTCCGTAAAGATTCTTTAGCAACAAGCATCATCTTATATCTTTCGACTTCACCTTGGCCTCTATGCTTGAATTTTGAAGATCCATTTGCACATGACAACATTGGCCTTTAAAGGTAGGTCATCTACCAAAGTCATTATTATTATTTTTTTTGAAAGGACATTTTATAAAACCAAAAGGGAAACAAAAACAACTAAGAAAAATTGCAAAGATGAGACCTTTGCACTCCTCTAGCCGGCCTACAAGCAGTCTACTCTAGCTAGCCGAGATTGCTTCCTTCACTTTATGCAACAAAGATTTCCAATGTGGTTGAATCCTCTTTGAGTCCGCATGGTCCATTCAAACTCAATGCAAAGCAATCTATGGATATTGCTAAGCTTCTCTAGTGCTATACAAATGTAACACTGTCAGTGAAGTGAATTGGTTATCCCCATGCATTTTAGTTGCCAACGAGTTTACAGATGCTCCCATGGCCTCACCTTTCCACCTTTGATTGCAGCACATGCTATATTATCTCCTCACTTGGCCTAATGTCTGTTAATGACATTTGTGATCCTTACCACGGAGTATCCATACAATTGAGGATAACAAGAGCATGTGCAAGCGAGCTGTAAACCTGGCTGGATCCGGGCTGGGATAGTTCTGGAGGCAGAAATCCAGATCCAAGAGTGAAAGCGAGCAAGCATAAGAATGTCAAACGACGCTTTATGGTGTCATCAGGGGCACTATCGTGAAGAGGCCAAACCGCTAATAAAAGCAAGACAAAAAACGTGAGCACAACTTACTTTAGATAAAATAAAGACTATGACCCAGCTTCAAAACTACTGCGCGGCCGTTGCTTGCTGGCTTCAAAGCCGTTGCACGCTAAAGCCTTTGACTTTAATAGATGGTCATAATCGTTTTGAAGCAAGCAACGGCTTTGAAGCCTATTAGTAAAACGCACGCTGTAGTTTTGAAGCTGAAACAATATCTCTATCGGGCTTTGCCGGAACTTAAAGCCGGGTAGGTGGGACTCCTGACAGCGGTTATACTGCGACGTGGCTCCATACCGGAAACAAATTACTAGGGAAACGGTTGCTTTTTGCATGGGTTATGACTGGTCACAACCAAACTTGTTTGCTTATGGGCATTTAATTTTAATTTTAATCTTATTTTTATTTTTAAAAAAACAACCATTTTGGCTAAATAGTGTTGAAGCCAAGCATCTCTTTATATCATCTGCCTACATCAAAGCAATGTAGCTTTGCACTCTTCTGAACTCTTAACTCAGATTGCCCTTGGTGTTCGCCTCGCCACCCCCACTTTTAGTACTCATTCATGGCATGTAACTCACACATGTTGTGGGACTTTGTAGTTGATGGAAGATGGCAAGGCTAACAAGGGTGAGTTATTTATTTGGTTACAAATGGCCACCTACACATCTAACTTTTGGTTGTTAACATAATAGTTTGTGCACTCTCTTTGAACATTTAAAACAATAAATGCTAGGGGATGCCTAGCATTGGGCTTAAAAATGTCACTAGGCCATCAACCCTACTTGATTGAAAAAACAAAGATGCAGAATATTCACTCAATTGAAGTACTCAATTGTAGATGTGATTTGCACATGTATGGGATCTATTGGATCGTGGAAGATCTCATAATCAACATGTGATGAATCATTGGGGCCAAACTATGTATATATTTAAAAGACACATAACTTGGTCCTCAAAACACCGTTATGGGTTTCGACTCAGGCATGGACATGACAATAGGGAGACATCTCTACCTTTCTCAAAAAATCCACTATATGGATATGGGTATCCAGTTTGTATTATCACATAAATATTTAGATCTATGTATAGTTGCACAAAGTGTGGAGTGGCTACCAATTTGGGTGTGGGAGCTGGGAAGCGTTTGTTTCAGAATGTGAACAAGCATAAATAGGTAGTAAGCGAGAGTGGGAGCGATAGTCTGAAGCGCGATTCAAAGTGGGAGCATCACCTAGTTAGAAGGATTCTGCAACTAAGGTTTTAGGATGAAATATTTGACCCCCTCTATTAACCTTTAGTTAGATTAAACTTGGTATCGTATTTTAACCTTGCTAAAATGCTTAAGCTCACCAAAATTGTACACCAATCATGATAAGAATGTTAGATTTGTGAGAATTTCAAAACACAATAGGATTCATTTAAAACATTTCCGACAAGTATCCTAGTGTATCCTGTCCTAGTATCGATATCTGGTCACATCCAACACGGTATACGCAACAATCTAGTTATCACGGCCAAGCTTTATCTTTGAGTAATGGTGAATGGTTAACACTTTTGTATGGTAAAGGGGGAATGATTAAGAGCAATGAATGACTATGCCACGTCTCATTTAATTGCATTAGTTATAGTGGAGGAACAGTTGAGAATCCCTGATACTTTTCTATTTATCTATACTTGTTTTACATACAGTATAGGACGTCAGTTGTGGCTGAAATCAATATGCAAAAACAGTATATTTCAGAGAGCAGCTAGTATGCAGCTCTTCATAAAAGTACTCTGCAACTCGGTCATGGTATGAGTGGCAAACATGTGTGGTGATTGGGACTGTTGGTCTGGTGGCACACCTTGACCATACGCCGAAAAGAATGGTGAATGGATTATGATAGCCACCCAGCAATTGGCTTGCAAAAGGAATCGTTACGCAACAGTCCACAGTCAACCTCAAAACTCTCAACAACTGGATGCTCAGACTCGTACAATCACCACAAGTTTCGGTTTATAGCCCATACATGTAGTGGCCCACCAGATCAATTGTCCTGATTGCAACACTTGTTTGCTACATGCTGTGGGGAGGGAGCTACATAGTACTTCTATGTTATTGGTTGCATACTATCATTTCCCCATATATTTTAATTAGAACTCATAAAAAAAGAAAAAGGAAGAAGAAGATTAGTGACATTGTTTTCGAAATCTTCACCATGATGATGATGATGATCATCATTGTTATTTATTACTACAATTACTTTGATTGATAATAATAAAAATTTATTGATAAAAGAAGGTACAATTATCCATTAAGGCAATAAAAAGCTGTCCGCAGCTAACAAATCAGCCAACAAGTTGGCCTCTCCAGGGGCTTTCCTAGAAGGAATCTAATTACCAGCTAACATGGTTCTATCACCACCATCACCAATGCTGCCACCACCACTATTATTGTTGGTGGTGGTGGTGGTGCTGCATAGAAATCGATTGTGCCCATGGTCACGTGTTGTGTGGGAATCATCTCCTTCCATGAGTTTGTGGTCTGAGTGAATCCCATTGCAATTCTCCCACCATTTATGTATTTATCTATTTTGAGATTTAGTGGGAATCTGCAAAGGGATCCCTCAGCTCCAACTCACCAAAGGAGGTGGTTTCTATACCATCCTACATGTGCTATGTTACCTTATTACTATTATTGTCATTAAAATTTTATTATTTCAAGAAAAAGTTCATGTTACAGGATTTTTTGCAATTAGGGTAACATTATCTGGCGTGATTCTTTGTTATTGTCATTGTATGAAGAAACATATCAAGAATCATCCCAATTGATGGTGTAAGACATGAAATCCCTATATGGGAACTGATTTGGTTCAAAGGATGAGCTCCATAGTAATCTGAGGAGTGCAGGTCACTCGGGGAAGTCTCCCTCTTATTATGGTGAACTAGGACTGTTTGAAAAAAGTCACTCTTTTGCCTCTCAAGAAGAGTTGAAGGATATGGAAATAACCTAACAAGCTTAGGAAGGTCTTTAAATAGCAGTGAACACCTATTCACTAGTTCTTTTCAGAGCAATATGATAGAATGCCCATTGAATTAGAGAGATCCAGATCTATAGATTCTTGGAATGAAAAATCTTCATTCTACAAATGTTCCCATATGAAAATTGGAGGATGATATTGCAGTCTAATATGTTTTTGGGTTTGAGAGTGTTTACCTCTGCCTTTATCATGGCCCCGCCTATTTAATTGTTTTCTAGTTGAATGTTCTGCTTGAAATTAGGCCACCAACACCATTTTCTTTAATTTTCCTTTCTTTCTTTCTATAATGATGATAGATTAGATGCATTGACGTGACTATGATTATCTGTAACGAATATCTTAAAATCTTTTGCGTGGGCCACCTATGCATAATCATAGGCTTAGCTTTATTACCTGGCAGTTTTGGTAAGGTTAAGGTCCTTAATATCATCTTTCTAGCTGCTCTAATCTTGGAAATGGATTTGATTGTCCCCTTCATAGAAGACAAACCTCAGAGGAATATGTAAGTGCATTAAGAAATGAGGAAATGTATGATCCTCAGCCAGAGGATACACATAGTAGCCTGGGTTCCTAATCTGTAGAATTGGTTCGCATGCTTCACTGGTCCTGATGACCTGCCTAATGGGTGGACCATTCCCTGAAGATATCTTCAATTAAAGATACTAGTCATTCAGTCTTTGGCCTTCATTCAGTTGAAGGTGGTTCAGTGCATGTCTTTTCACAACCATCTAGTTGCAGTTCACAAATGGAAGGGTCATGATTTCCCATTGAGGGCATTTTGGGGCATGGTACATCCATTGTGATGCTCATCAGATCAATGGTCCATATCACCCAGACATGGACTCCACATATATCCTTTGGTTGAGGATCATATAATTCCTCCTAAGAAAATATTGTTCTGATTTGGGTGCCTCACTAAATTACCTTTTCTGAACAAACATGAAATCTATGATGCGCTAGTTCTATATCCACTGAGATCCATTAATGGCCTCAATTCTCATGAACCCAAACATCATCATCTGATTAGAAAAATGGCCCCTCCAATCACTGCCACAGAAATTTGATTAACGAGTTTTTGTTAGACATGGGCTGTCAATATCATCATGGCAGCCGCACTTATAAGCAATTCATGCATGTGTATCTCTTCCAATAATAACATGAGAAATAGCTGAGTGGCTGAGATCTACACAATGACCACTTATCATCATCATCATCATCATCATCTAAACCTTATCCCTACTAATTAGGGTTGGATACATGAATCCTGTTCGGGCATTCCACTCAATCAAGGACTGTGTCCTCAGCCAAACCTTAGGTCATCAAATCTTTTCTTACTAACTCCCCCATGTTCTTCAGGGCCTTACCCTTGCCCTTTTATAGCCTTCAACTTGACCTGCTGACTCCTTCTCACTGATGTAGTTCTTGGTCTTCTGATATCCTGGCTAAACCATTGAGTCTACTTCCCCTCACCTTATTATTATCTATTGAGGCTAATCCTAAGTTTCCTCAAATGCACTCACTTCAATTCTATCCGTCCTCATCTTGCTACTGACCCATCTCAGCATCTTCATTTCAGCCACACTAATTCTATTAAAGTGTTGTTCCTTGACTGATTAACATTCTATCTTACAGGTATGGCTGATCTTATAGCTTTCCTATAAAATCTCCTTTCATTGATTGGTTATGTGGTGGTCACATAAAACTTCAGAGGCACGTCCACTTCATCCACCTTGCTCTAATTCTGTGAACAATATCCTTCTCAATCTCTCCGTTTTCATGAATTATTGACCAAGATATCGGAAGTGATCATTTTGTGATTACTTTCTGGCCATCGATTGGGATTATTGACCCAAGATAATTCCTCATTTCCACTCCCACTAAGATTGCATTTCATTTACTTTTTTTTTTTTTTTTTTGTGCCAACCCCAATTAATTTGGATAAGGCTTCTGTGGTGGTAATGATGATTATACTCTTTTTTGTTTAGCTAATTTCATGAACCTTGAATCTGGTGGGACAATGAACTAGATCGGATATAGTGATTGTTTGTTTGTTTGATGTAGCAGTGGCACTAGAACCTGAGCCATTCATTTGGTGGGTCCTTTCATTTGATGGGTGATGCGCAGTATCTCCACTATCAAGTGATCCCAGCAATCTGAATGGATATGGATAATCACACCCAATGCTCAATGTTCCAACTGGTATCTGGTCAGATGGTCAGGGCCATCACATGGGGTGCATTTTTGGGGTATGTCTACAATTATTATTATTATTATTATTTTTTTGGGTATTGTCTACATTGAGGCCCAATTGGACGGGGAGATCTCTGTTCTGAGCCCAACTGTACGGGTCCAATGCATGAATGATCAGGGTCTCCAAAAGGTGGGACCTACATGTACAGTTAGTTGTGTGCTGAGAAAATACTCAATGGGAAATGTTATATTCCAAACATTTTATAGGTACTCAACTGCTAGTTCTTGTGGGTAATGACAATGATATACAACCTATTGTCCATGGCATCCATGCCGACCTGATTGAGAGAAAGCCATACAACCTACTCTCTAGGGTAAGTTTTCCAACTTTCTCTATCATGTGTGTGAAGTTGAGGCATGCTATTTGCAGCCATACATGCATGCAGATGCACCAAACACAAGTACCCCATACTTGCTGACGTGGTGATTTGTTTGAGATCTTGAACACTTTATCATGTGAGCCTCTGGGTGAATTTATCCTAGCAAATAAATCCTGTTTGCCCGCTCAGCAGGTGGGCCAGCTTCAAAAGTGGACCTCTGGTTATACAACATCTAACCTTCTATATTTTGGTGCAAGCATGACCCAGCTGATGAGGGCATGACCTGATTTTTATTTAAGCACCATTCACCATTGGGCTGGCCATTGAATGCGCCGGTTCTTGCACAAGTGGTCATTGTTGGCACGTTTAGAGAGTGCCCGTTTGGAACTGCAGCAGATACGCCACACCAAACAGCATTCATTTAAAGTAATATCAGCCACATATCTTTTGGAAAGCCATGATAATATATATTTTTTTCCTTATTTATTTATTTTGTTTTTTTGTTGAAGTCAATGGCTTGAAGGCAGACATGTAATGGGGGGTGAATCTTATCTTTAGATGATGCAGAGCTATCATGTGTGAAAATGCCCTCTAACCAAACCAAAGCCATGACTTATGGAATACATGTTTGGAATCAGGTAAAGAAACCATCATTGTATACCTATGCTTTCCAGGTCACACATTTGAAAATTCATTGCTTCCTAGATACTCACCTCTTGCTTCTCATTGGTTAGCCTTTTCTCGTGCATTTCCTGCATGTGTGAATGTATGTACGAGTCTTTCCAGCTACACAACATTGTGCACCTCGTTTGAAGCTGGAGATTGTCGATCATCTGTAATTTATTGGACTAGACTCCTGTATTAGTTTTCTTCATGGCATGGATGCTGGGCAATTCAAACCGTCCAAATAGTTGACCCAGCTCTAGATGGAGTAGCACCCGGATAGCTGATTTTTCCATTGGAATTTGGGTCGCTCAGTATTTTGCTTTTTAGCATCCATCTGATAGACACTGTTCATTAGGTTAGGATTTCTTGATTAGTTTGATTTTGAAGATATGCTGCATCCACAATGGGCCACACAATTTGAATGGTTTGGATGGACATACAACAGTGCCATGTGTTAGGAGGATGAGGTCACAACCATTTTCAAAATGTTGCAACACTAGCAGAGGAGTCTTGCCCAAATTTGGGTGGTCGAGTTTTATCTCAAGCATAATAAATTCAGGATTTCCTGTTCTACGTATACTTGCTCCCCAATTACTCAAACTTACATCACATGATGTTTTTACCTTTCATGACTTTTTTTTTTTTTCCTTTTATTATTTATTTATTTATTTATTTATTTATTTTTATTGCTGTCGTAAAAATGAGAGTTTTCAGGAGTAAATATTTACATGCAAGTAGTCATTTTAGATGATTAACTATGCATTATAAATATAGTTTTTTAAGTAAAAGAAAGAGCATTTAGATAACTAATTACATCTATCTTTGACCAATTCATATTCTCTCCACCAAAATATATCTAAATGCATGTGATGATATAATAACATTTTCAAAATGATAGCGGGTCATATGTTCAGATGTAGCACTCTAATAGGGCTATCCACACCACTTAAATTGTCAAACATGGATAGAGTATATATATCTCTAAATTCCACTTACATTGCTCAAGCAATCATTAACATCCAATTGATGGTATCAAATGGACCCAAGTAAAATAATGAATGGTGCAAATTCCACTAAAAAAAAAAGTTTACTATCATGTTCTTGGCATAGTTTTTAGGCTGTGGAGGTCCAAACATATCATTAGGTAGGCCTCACTTTGGGTTGTCCATCTCCACAAAATTCACACCGATGGGACGCTCCCAACCATTTCGATTAGAGATTTTTCGGCCAAAAGTGCATGATGAAAGGACCTTCCGTTTGGATTGTGAGAGTGGCTACTTTTTTGGCGCGGCCCATTTAAGGTGTGGAATATCTGATGATTGATTCGGATCTTGTCACTAGGAAAAGCAAGGTGAAACGTCAGCCTAACCCAACGGATACATCCACATCGATGGAAAATAGATACAGCTCTATCTCACCAAGCACGTCTGTGTCCGCACGTGAGAACGTATGTACAAGATTGCTGTTCAACAAGAACATTACAGCACAACTGATCCAGTTCAGAGATTAGGGTGTTTGGATGCCCAATTGAAATGAATTGATATTTGTAGTGATGGGTGTGTTTGGTTGCACCAGATATCATGATATTTTGCACCAAATTAGACTGATTAATTATGAAATTTCATGATGTTTGTCGCATCCCAAATGCAACTGTAACAGAGTAGAGATTTCCAAATTGTAATTACCTCCCAAGCATTAACATTGTGGGGTTGGCTCGAGATTGCAATTACTAGCTACATGGAAACGCCTTTACAATTTTCTCACTCTTTTTGTTTAAATGTGATTATTTTGCAATCCAATTCACTTGTGCATCCAAATGCGCCCACGATGTCTAATCATTATTTAAAATTTGTGCACGTGTAATTCTTGCTCGCCGTCCTGCCAATCAATGTCTTGTTATACGTCGCCATTGCAATTGCGTACGAAGACTTTCTTTATGTTTCGTGCTATTAAGAAAAAGGCACTGCACATGGATGCTCTCGGTGTCCGCTAGCAAGATTTGCACGTGCAATGCATGTGGAGAGAGGAAATCGTTTGCAAGTGGTGGGATCCACAGAGGAGAAGTGGTTGAAATTGTAGGTTTCTCTTTTGGGAGCTTGGTTACCATTACGTCCCAATGTATTGTTATAGGATATACCGGGAGGTCAATATAGAGTCATGTTTGAATCATCCAAACCGTTAGTACAATGGGCCTCACCATAGATGATGGACACAAAAAACAACTCTCAGAATGAAATATTTTTGCCAATTGATCTTAGTATCTTAAATTAGAGAGAGAGAGAGAGAGAGAGAGAGAGAGAGAGAGAGAGAGTTAGCCAAGTAAAAAATGTGAGGGTAATGATTAAAAAGACCACTATTGGTATAATGGATGTTGGAGATTAATTTAGGAAATGGTGGGTCCCAGGAAAGCATAAACTTTTCTCAACCACTACTTTAAAAAAAGAAAGAAAAGGTGGGGAGGAGAGGAGGAAAGCAATGTAATATAATGCATTTTATTTGGATACCATATAAGGACCTCAAAAGATGTCTCAAAAATAAGGGGCAGCCTTAAGATTTTCACATTTTGAGAATAAGATGGATACAAAAACTTTAAACATGGTTTCTTGTAGTTTCATACCATCTTTCCTGCCAACATCCCACTTGTTCAAGGCATCTGTACCATTAAATTGGTAGGCCCCACCATGAAGATCAATTTTGTCTAAAATTGGACTGGTCTACTCATTCGGTCTTGCCTGGCTGTTCGAATGAATGGACAACCAGTGGTCTGGCTGAACATAAGGTGTGGCCCACCTAGTGAATGGATCAGCCCTCATTTTCAAAATGTTTTCTGTCTATTTTTTTCTCTGACAGGCATAAGAAGTCTTTAGATCCAACGGCTAAGATTGTGCTTACAATTGTCTCTACTTGTTTATCCAATGGGCTTTGTTTTTCCAAACTGGGCCTTTATCTTGATATCGTGTCTTCTAGACGGTTTTAATCTTTCACGTGATGGTATACGTTACAATCTCACAAATAAATTTTTTTTCTTTGGAAACCGAAAAGACCCAAGCTCTTTGGGGCCCACCAGTCGTATATGTAAAATCCACTACGTTTCATCAGGTTCTATGGTTAAATCTGTAAAACTAAGCCAATTCTGTAACTCAGGTGGGTATAAGGGGAAAATGGGGACGGGATGCTAACCATAAGTTTGTGTGTGGGTTACAACGGTGTGTTATCTTACAACAAACCCGTTAATCAGGTGTAATTCACTAGGATGAAGTGAAGATACAAAAATGAGCTCCAAAACTTAGGCGGGCCACACTGTATGAACTGAGGTTTTAGGAGCGATTTTACTTTGTTCTGATTGGTGTGGTCCATCAGAATTTTTTACCCGGCTGCTTTTTTGTATGCACAGTTTAAATAGATGTTCCCACATAATGGACAGAGTGGATTTACATATAGAGCGTGGTTGGCTCTACATGGCTTCGGTATTTTACATAGCTCGATAAAACAATTGCAGAAGATTTCAGTCCCTCTGCGGATGATTAGGATGAAAACTAGTTAGTGCACTGCCTGTACTGAGGTCAGTATAGACTTTATATGGCTGAATTTGATTGGACGCAGGTAATCAGGATAGGTCTAGTGGAGCCCCATTTTATAGTGATTTATCATCTAATCAAATCCTGCGATGTAATGCCTCTACAAACTTTGGTCCAAATAAGGGCTGTGTTCAATTCATATTTTATTGATAAGCGGATATACACATATGTTGTACTGCAGTTCTAATTATTCTTGAGATAGCCTATTAAAAAAGGACACGTGTTATTGCACGAAAAATGTATAGTATGCGAAAGATCTTTAGAGATATTTAGAGCGCTTTTCACGGAATTACAGCTGGCGCTGGTATGATGATACATGTCATCTAATGACCAGGCACGACTGAGAAACCTAGAGGTGGAAAAGTGGTCGATTGGAAAGAGCGGTTAAAATGACACATATCAAGAGGAGAAGGAAATATCTGGAAGACCAAATTGGCAACGAATCAGCTATCATAACCGTTAAATAAATAAAGAAATGTTTGAAAGATAGCCACAAAAGAGATCTATAAATAACACAAGGATTCAATGAAGTAGGGAATCTCACACCAAACCAATTAAATTATCTTTCCTTATCATAGCTTAGTTTTATCATAGGAGTACTGATAATCCAGTAATAGTAATCTTTAGTTATAATCCATTAGCGGTAATCTTTAGTTGTAATCCAAGGTATGCTTTTACGCTAGACTATTCCCAGTATTAATGCAATTAATTCATTTTTCAGAAAGGCATCTTACAGTTGCTCCCTGTGATTGACTGTAAATATTTCATTTTTATTTGACTGTTTCTACTTATAAAAGTCCATTTGTACAGAAGGCAAGGTGCAACTTATCTTCAGAGGAAGAACCCCACCCTTCGATAATTGCTTGATTTTCTTATAATTAATCTTGCGAGTGGTTGAATAGGTGATCGATCTTCTCAGGTCTCAGTCATATACAATCGCATTCGACGTATCTGCTTATTTTGGTGCTTGGGGTCAAGTTGTTTGGTTTGAATTGAGCCATACAATCAGTTCTGGCATGCCTGCACATGTCACACGTGACCAAAAGAAAAAAAAGAAAAAAGAAAAAGAAACAAGAGTGCTAACGATTGTTAGCACGCCCTTTGGGACACTAGATTTTTGGTAAATATACCAGTGTAATAGTAAAATATGAACCAAAGAAATACTCGTAATACTTTTGGAGCTAATGAACCTCCTGTACTAGAGGAGGAAATATAGGTGCAACCAACACTTGAACTATTAGATTCACAACCGAACCCATTGCTTAATCCAAGCCAGGATAAAGCATCTTCATTTCGGACTGATCCTCTTTAGATAATGATGGCCGGGCTATTCAATATGCAAATGGGGATTCAACATATTACAGAGCAGTTACAAGTCCAGGTCAAGCAGTCACGAATTCAGGTCGAAACTTTTAACAGATGGATGGCCAATTAGACTCAGCGTTGGAAAAAGATGATGTCTATTTTTACTAAAAGAACACTTGTCGTGCCTCATCAAACTATTGAGACTAGTTCTGTCAGAAATTTGGTGCTAATACCACTAGTATGCCCAATGTCTCTTTTACAAAGGAACACACATCTTGGTCAAGTACAGGAAATGTGGAATGTTCCTCCACTTGTTAAGTTCAGATGACCTAAATAGGAGAATAGGAATTTCATTCCTATAAGTCCAGAAATTAAGGAATATCTAGGGCAGCCTTTCCCTAGGAATATCCCTCACAATGGGGAACAATACCCGGTAGGTACTGAGCCATCTCTAATGGATAAATCTCGTCATTTGGACCGTGGCCAAGTTTTACAATTTGTCTAAGAAGTGGTAGAAGAAGTTCTTGTCGAACTACCACTATAGTTTACCACAAACCTTATCTTGAATGGATCGATCAACAACATCCATTCCTGAGAAATTACTAACCTAATTTTTCACTATTTACAAGTGACATAATTAGTCAACCATATAACACATAGGTCGATATACCATGCAGTGTGGAGAACTGACCAATAACAATTATTACAAATTGTAACTATTTGGCTATTCTTTAATCATAATGGCTTTCACTTGGTATTTGTTGTTGAACTCAATTCAAATGTGGCAAGAAATGGAAGAGAAATTTCATGACCAACTCTTCTATAAGGATAGGAAAATTTCTATAACCAATTTTACAAGTTTTTGATAGTTAATAGGTGAATCATGCAAAAATTATATTGCTCGGTTTAAAAGAACGAAAAACTAATGCAAAGTAGTCATGAATGAGGCTGAATTTGTACAACTCACCTAGGACAGTTTGGAATACAAACCCCATAAAAAGTTCATTGAAATAGAGTTTGCAGATCTATATGATTCAACTAGAAACATATCCCGGTATGAAGCTCTTATTTAAGAGGGAATAAGGTAAAAGAACTTATCAGTTAGGACACACTACTATGATCCTAAGTACAAGGTAGTAGTGGCCAAAGTAGTAGCCAAGCAACCATTTATCTAGTCAGTGTTGATTAAAGTAGAAGCACCCACATCGCCACACAGAAGATTCAAAGGATATATAAATTTGATATTACTCGGGTCAATGAGCTCCTTGATATATTGTTGGATAAATTTTTTATTAAAATTTCAATCAACTATAAAATACCTATGGTTGAAGAATTGAAAAAGGCGGAGTATTGCAAATGGCGTGGAACTCGTTCCCATTCTACTAACAAATGTGTCATTTTCAAGAATGTCATTTAAGACAACATTGACCAAGGATTGTTGAAATTCCTTGAGAAGAAAAAAGAAGCAATCCAGATAGAAACTAATCTGTTTCCACTTAATATGGATATTAACATGGCCACGGTCAATCTTTAAAAGTTGGTTCGACCACGACAAAAATTTGACTTCAGGCCTTGTGATGACCAGTTTGAGGTGTAACAACCCGGCAAAGGATCTAGGATGCCTTCGCAAGCGGCTATGAGTGTGGTAGTATGACCGAAAGCAACATCGCCTATTGACCGGATGCCATATTTGTGCGAGTAATGTGCAAGGCCAATTCGGCCGATTAGGCAGTTTCCTCGACCAAATAGCCAAATAAAAATATGGTTCATGTAGAAGATAGAAGATGACTCTTATCACCAATATAGTGACATTTTCGACCAACTCCAATGCTGTGAGGTAGGATGGTCAAACCTTTTCCTACCCAGGAAGAAGTTCGTAAGAGGGTTAGTCACCTTAACTTCCCAGCCATTCCTGAAGGAATGACCCGTACTCAGAAGCGACATTGGCAAAGGTAATAGGCTGCTATGTAGAGACAACTAGCCACTGCAAAGAATCAATCTCAAAAATTGGTTATATGACCACAACTGATGCTGACGATTCTACAACTAGGGGATGAACAAATAACTATGAACATGGTGGATTTAACTGTAGAGCATGATTCGCATAAGTTGGCTATGAATAACCAGTAATCTGACAAAGAAGGTGCTGATTTTGAAGGATCGATCGAATACCTTAGCGATGAATGCTTTTCGGGTGATGATCTACTAATCGAAGAACTTGCAAAAGCAAAATCATTGGAGTAAACTTCATCCAATCTTGTGAGATTACGGGGATTAGTCTACCATGACACGCAGAAACTTGACGGAGCTAATGAATGAATGACTGTCCTAGAGGGGGGGTGAATAGGACCACTTAAAAATTATACCAATTAAAATACAATTGCCTTTTTAAACTAATTTACCAATTAAACTAATCAAGGCAACTAACGCTTAGGCTTCTTAGCCATAAGTTGGTCCAATTACATAGACTATAAAAGATATGTCAATTAAACAACTAGTATATAATCGATAATGTTCTTATGCCTGCTTTATAAGTTAAGTGCCTAATATACAATTCAATTCAAGAATTCATATGAATTAACTAATCAAACACATAAACATTAATATGAATGTACGAAATTCACAATTGCAAACACAAACATATATAGTTGTTCGATTTTTCTACTCCATTCCCGATCGATGCACTCTCCTTGATTGTACCAGTATTCACTATCAGACGTTTTTAACATGTTCACCTCTAACCTTTACAGCCCTATCCAAGGACCTATCTAGTGTGCACTCCCACTGGACAGGCTCGCAAGTGACTTTAGTTGATTTTTTATCGGCTAATCAACAACCTCGGTCTTAGTCCAATGACTTATGTTTACTCCCGCTGGAAGTTCTTACGGAGACTAACATATACACACTCGTGTCCGGTGAATTCGACATTACACAAGAGCCTAGGTCCTAGATAAGAATCTATTCAAGTTTGGTTCACAAACTCTTACTCTCAATTCTACACAAGAAAAGAAAGTATGGACTCACTAACTGACAATTCACTTATTGGATTGAGCCCCTTTGATGCATCATGCTTGGGTTGCTTGATTGATGCTCTCCTGTGCTCCAATTAGTTCCCCCCTCTAATCATTGAAGTCGGTCTTCTTTTACTTCCTTGAATTGGCTACCTTACAATTGATGCTCCAATATAGCTACCAAGGTAATGGAAGTAGTTTAGTTGAATCTCTATAACTAAAGGCTTGGTTTCCAAATGTAGATTCACCTAGATGGGCATTCTAAAGGTTTGAAAGATAAATATTTTCTTATTGGATTGGTGTCTATCCTCTAAAGAATACAAGAAAATAAGATCATCTTTATTATGAACTTGAAATGCTCATTAGGGTGATTAAACACATGTAAGAATACTTGAATCCCTTTGGATGAGAGCCTAGAAGTGTTGAGAAGTATTGGGATACACTAGGTTTTCAAACTCATTAAAAAAATATCATTTTTTTCTAAGGCCCATATGCCCCTTATAAAAGAATCAAGTTCTAATGGTTAACAAGTAGAAAATGACCAGTTCGATCGATCGATACAAGCCATCAATCGATCAAACTCCCATTCGATTGATCAATCGATGCATTAATCGATTGCTTTAATTCCAACTTATAGTGAATTTTTGGTTAGACGATTTGAGTTATGTTCGATCGCTTGAGACTGATTGATCAATCGATCGATGACCCTTATGAGTTTGTTATTTTAAAGCATTTTGGTTTAATAATAGCTCATGAATCCCATTTTCAGCTCCTGCCTTGCATACGACAAGTTTCGATCCTAGGATCCTATAAGGAAGATTTTTAGAGTGATTTTTTTGTTGTAAAGGAGCATAACTACAAGTGTACCCAAGTCACAAAATAACATCATCACCACATATCCACTAATAAAATCTTTGAGTACAGTGCTGAAAGGAAAATACATTATATAACAAAACTCCAAAAGATTGGGCACATGCTCCTATTGTAATGCTGCTACGGTCTAGCATAACTTGCATGTAACGAACGTGCATAAGCTTACTACGAAGCTTAGAGAGTGCGTGCGTGTGCAATGCATGTGCCAAGCATACAAATGTCAGAGTAAGCGGAAATGATGGAGGGCTAAATTGGCAAGTCCATAAATGATATTAGTCATACCAAAGTTATGCAATACCAGGCCTACGTGGCTGAATTTCATATGCTAGAGATGCACTGCAAACATGTTGATCCTCAACTGGTCCACATATTAGAATAGTTCATCAATGGAAATATCATCGAGGTCTAGTACACTCCAACACTGGTTGCTGCCCCATCACTCGCATGACCAAGTGAGTAGAAGAGACCTCATTATCTGCCTTACTAGTGGTATTTACCAATGCCCACTTGGCTCGTCGATAGCGGACCCATTTGCAAGCTGGTCAAACTCAATGTAGCTTATAACCCCCTACCCTCGGGTGGAAAAGGTCATACCCCTTTTCAACAGACCATGACTAGTGGGCGACACATTCTACTGATATTTGACACTCGGGCACTCATGTGATCCACTTAGTCTCGACATTGAAGCACTGGTACCACAAGGGTTTATGGACTTTTACCTAAGGACATCTATATCGCCCTAGTGCTAAAACATATATTTTCAATATCCAATCCAACCATCCACGATATGCCTATAGAGGCCATAACCCTAATTAACGTCACTAGAGCGAAAAGTGATAGTGACATAGAAGATGCAAAATACATGAATCATACCATCCAAGTCATGCATCAAACCTGCGCATACTGCTCGATCATGTGGGGCAACCCTATCTCATATGAGATCCCCTACGTATCTCAGCCCAAAGGCAAATGCTATGATCAATCGCCATTCACAACGTGCATATAAATGCGTATGGGCATATATCTGTGCATGATATCATTATACTAAGCATGTTCTCAGTGTGTCCTACTAGGCTAAGTACACTAGCACGTTATTAGACATATCAAGCAATAATCGGCCTTAATTGACACATCATATATAGAGAGTGGGAACTGAATAATAGGCCCCACTAGAAATATAGAAATCTATATGGTGTAGCCCACGTTAGACTAACATCAGCTTCTCATGTAGCCTGCAAGGAATGAATAAAATGCATATAACAAGGCGGGTTCTACTTGGAGTGACCTGGATGTACACCCATATGTCCAACATGTGTGCCACTAGGTTACCATTCTATTTGGGCACATGACTTAATGATGATGTCCCAAAACAATCAAATTATCAACGAAATCGGTTAATTACTTTAATTAGATGATCTGCACCATCTGATCATTGCTAACGTGAACCAGTGGTTACAGATTATTGGTTAGTCACTAGGATATGATCCTATGCTTATGGCCCATCGGAGTCTTGGGATTTCATCATTCAAGCAAGGTATACGCTTCAATGGGTGTAGTATAACCATAGTGTCAATGTTACATATATTAATTAAGGATTTTATAATTGATTCAATAATTAATTCTAAATCCTGCAATTGCACCTCACTTTAAAACCCAGGATTATAGGGATTTTGAATCCAATATGCCAAACATAGCCAAGGAATTTCAGAAATACAAGAATCCCAAGTCTAAGAGAGCCTCGAATCCAAGGGATCCTATATCCATGGATTCTTAAGTCCAAGGGATCCCATATCCAAGAAATTCCAAGTCTAATGGGGTTTCCGCCCCCCACAATTCCCTATGATGTGGCCCACCTGGGTTCTAGAACAGCCTGAGTTTTGGGCTCATGGCCTAATATGATCTGGTAAGATGGATGAATAAAGTGGATATGACACATACATCATGTAGGGTCCCACGTGTGGCCCCACTTCCGCAGCCCTGGCTGGGCGTCCGCCCACCCAGGGTGCTGAAAGATGCCCTTATGTTTGTGTGTGTGTGTGTGTGTGTGTGTGTGTGTGTGTGTGTGTGTGTGTGTGTGTTTGTTTGTTTTGTTCGTCTGTTTTGGTCACATCATCAAAGCGGGCTTCACTTGGATAGTCTTCTCCGTTCGCTGCATAGACTAGCTTGAGAAGGGGCCAATTGGCTTTGACTATGACTAGTTTGGATGAACAGGGATCCCATGGTGGGCCTTAGAAGGTTTCAACAGATGGACATTATTTCCCCTAGTACGGCCCACTCAAGACTCATATCTACCTCATATTTTGCCCCATGCCCTAAAATGATTTTAAGAAACTAGTGGATGGTGTGGATTAAACTTACACATCATGGTGGGTCCCATGAATGGGGGCAGACCAAGGAGGCTTTCACCCCTCACATCGCTGGGCAGTAATGCCCAACATCACCTTTTTTCCTTTCTTTTTCTATCTTTGTAAATTTTTTTTGCTAAGTGGGGTCCACAAGTGGATGATCTACTCCATCTATCTTGTCGGCCAGCTCTCCATGGACCAAAGGAGTCCAAGGTTGGGTAGATTCCATTACACACACATAACAGTGGGCCTTAGAAAGTTTCAATAGTGGGATTTTATTTCCCTCAGTACAGTCCACTTGAAGCTCAGATCTGACTCATTTTTTGGCCCATATCCTAAAATTATTTGAAGAAATAGGTGGACAGCGTGGATCTAACATATACATCAAAATGGGGCCCATGAGCACCCGCTCCACGTCTGAATGGTTTTGACGTGAGTGCTCCAGCCCACCATCCCTTCTGGTGTGGTCCACCTAATGATTGGATCAGCCTCATTATTTTTGGTATGAATGGATAACATGATCCAAGAGATAAATGGATGGTGTGGATTTAACAATTACATCAGGGTGGGTCCCATGAGTGGGAACCCACTCCAAACCTCTCATTAAGGGAAGTCGGTGACGCTGGAACTTTTCAGCCCCTTGTACTTCATGGTGTGGTCCATTTGAAACTTTGATTGACTTCATATTTTGGCTAAACGCTTAAAATGATCCGAGGAAGCAGATGGATAGCGTGGATTAAACATATAAATCATAGTAGGACCATGAGTGGAGGTCCAACACTTCCCTTACGTTCTTAGCGTCTAGACGCTGGACAGTTATGGTGTCTCTAAAGCTGTGAATGTCCAGCGTCTGGACCCCTTTTCTCTTTCATTTTTTATATAGTATGCATGTGGAGTCCACGTGAGGCATCTACACCATCCATCAGACTGGCCAACTCATGGTATGCTAATGAGTTTTGGATCACATCAATTTTGGTGTATTTTCACCATCTAAGTGTACTTATATAAATAATAGGTTTAAATAGAAAATAAACATCATGGTGGGCCACATAAGGTGGTCCACATTATGATAACGTGCGGGACATGCTCTCCAACAGTGTGGCCCACTTTGTTGGTCCCACAACACCATGAAAGTAAGAAAAGAAAGGGAAATGAAAGGAAAGATCCAGCCACTTGGGTGGCCCCTTGCTACTATGAGGTCCACCACCCTCTCAATACATGATCAAGGTGGGTCCCACCTTTGTGGGCCCACCAAAATAGAAAAATCACAAAGAAATGGAGGATTTTAATCCTCTCATGTACTCACTTTAAAGGATGGATGGTTGGATCGACTCGGATCAACGATCGTACGATCCACCAAGCTCCTCTCTACCCTTAACTTTCTCTAACCACTCTTTTCTCTTTTCTCTTACTCTCTTGATCCTTCTTAATCCTCTCACAAACTCTCTTTCTTTTATCTTAAGCTCTCCCTAAGTTTTCTTTCTTTTCTCTCTTTCTCTCTTAATCTCTCACTAATCTTTATTTCTTTTATCTTTTTCTCTCTTAATCTTTCTCTACTTTTGCTAGAAAATGGTAAAAATGAGAGGGAGTTAGGGAGTTTTTGTGATAAAGATTTTTGCGTAGATAGGGAATTATGAAAAGAGATAGGTAAAATGGAGAGAAAAATAAGGAAAGAATGATGGTTAGCATAAGTAGGGTATGAGTTGTATAAGAAAGTCATGGGCTTGTTTGACTAATGGGGAGATAGTGACATGAGTGATAGATGGGTTGATTGATGGGTTTATTGATGGATGAATTGATGGATTAATTGATATGACAATATGGAGATTTATGCAAGTGGGGCCCGCGTGCCTTACGTGGCCCACCTTAGATTGTGCCAAAATTGTAACTTCTAATATAGGGGTTGAAATGGGGTGTGCCGTGCGGTGTTGGATTCATAACTTGAAAATTTGAGGGAATAAGAAGTTTAGAGATAGGACCTGGAAGAGGTCTAAGGTCAAAAATCTTAGTAAGAATGAGTGGAGGAGTTGTAAGTGTTTGGGTTGGTTGAAGTGGTAAATTTTCTTTAATCATAGCCGCGACCATGACCTTATGACACTTTGGTTGGAGAGAAGCTGAATCGACCACCTTTGTTATTATTGGAGGGGGGATGATTGAACTAATCATTGCCGTTCTTTACGACCGTGTCTTTCTCTGACTTGGAGACATGGCTAGTTTCGACACTGTTGCTTTTTTATTTTCATTGGTCACTGTTTTTCTCTTCTCGGCCTTAGGTTTCTTTATCTTTGTCACATAAGGAAGTAGTCAGGCGATGATAAAATCAGTGGATTTAGTAACCAATCGATTATAATAATTTTTCGCCACTTGCAAAAAGTGTGCATTCGGCGAGGACAACTTGGGAGGATGGGAGGTTCGAAAGGCACTCACATCGTATCGAAATTGTTGTTGAGTGTTTGAAAAATCCTAACCGAATCTACAAGTATATGATCATAGGGAGGTTGATCTCCAGTCCTATGAGTGAATGGGTAGGGAAGAGATTGAGCGAGGTAGAATTGGAGCCATGAGAATAGGGAAATGTTGAGTGTGAAATATTGCATATTTTCCTTATTTATACCTTGATTTTATAAACATGATAGTGCTTAATCGATTTAATTATACATGTGTTCATGTGCGAGGTGATTTCTAGAGCTTAAGGTAAAATTGATGTCAAAAGGAAGATTTATACTCAAAAGATTACTAAATGAAGATTTGGAGATTTGGAAGTCATTAATGAAGAATTCACATGCTAAAGATTTAAGAAAACCAAGTGAGGAATAAAGAAAATCAAAGATTTGAAGTGAAGAAAATGAATCCTGAAATTGTCCTGAAAAAGCATATTTTGAAACTCAAAGTCTTTTTGGGAAAGTGCGCAGAGTGAAGTCTATTTTGAAAAACTACACAGTGCATAAATTTGATGCGGTTTCTAAATTTTTCCAACTCAGTGCAAAAGTCAGAATTCCACAACTATAAATAGGACTCCTTATGATGCTCCAAAGCATCTTCTAAGGTTTGGAAAGGTCTCAAGGAGCATAACACAAGGGTTGAGCAGCCGCCAAAGAGTTTTTCTTCTTCCCTATTTTATTTTTCATTCTTTATTTAAGAGATTTAGTTTCAATCATGTCTATGGTTGGCTAAACCTCTTGGCTAGGGCTAAGAGGTGAAGCTTGTAACGTGTTTAGGATGTTTATTTTGCTTTGATTCTTGTTCTTATTGAACATCATTGATTTCTAGTTTAATATTAAGGGAATATTTTCAGTTTTCTATGATTTATTATGACTCAAATTACAATAGATGCTGTGATAGCTTTGGATATCTTCTTTTCTTATTTCGAGATTGTGAGATTGGTAAATCCCATTGTTCACCATCGTCTCCTGGGCATGGTAGGGTGATGGAATCCATTCCAATCTTCACAATTCTCCTCCATTGAGAATTAGGTCAATGAAAAGTTTATATTTGATTTAAATTGCTTTATCTTCTAATTGGATAGGATAGGACTCCAATTCCAATTATGTTTATTGAATCAAGCAAGGTAGCATCTTGATAACTATAAATGGATCCTTAGCACCCTAGTTCTCACCTTTAAATTCATAAGTTTTAATCAACATTATTCACCATTAATCTCAATTATTCAAATTTAGATTTAGATCTTGTTCTAGTTTTACTTCTAGTTATTTTCAGAATACGTACAAGTTTTGTTCATGTGGATTCGACATCGGTCTCACCGAGTTATTCCTACATTGCGACCCAACACTTGGGGTTGTGAACAGGCAATATTGCTTGACCCCTACCTTAGCATTGATATTGGTCTCCATAGTGCCAGTGTAAGGGAGATCTCTGCCAAGGAGGTAGCTCTCCCAAGCCTTGTTTCAAAGCTCGACCATTTCCACATTGGTTGTTTCAGATTCTTCAGTTAACCAAACCAGACCAAACTCTTTATTAAGAAATGGGTAGAAAGAATTGTTGGGTTTATCGATATTAATGGTGAGGAAGAATTTCATTTAATTTCAAAAGAATGTATGGCTCTAGGGTAAAAGATGTTTCGATGGCAAAAGGAAGTAAAAGTATTTGAAGGGGGAATAT
This sequence comes from Magnolia sinica, assembly GCF_029962835.1. Classification (NCBI taxonomy): domain Eukaryota; kingdom Viridiplantae; phylum Streptophyta; class Magnoliopsida; order Magnoliales; family Magnoliaceae; genus Magnolia; species Magnolia sinica. The sequence continues at coordinate 47,372,056 of NC_080573.1, read as the reverse complement.
GATTTACAAAAGTAGAGTGAAAATATTCATACGACCACATTTGGAGAACCTAGAGAGGTCCTCCATTGTAGTAAAAACCCTTTGTTGTTGCATCAAATATGCTACGATATAAGTGGCCAAGCACGAATGGAGTGAGAGCTAACTGTCATCCTCTAGCTAGTGCCTTGGCCGAATGAATATCTTCTTTGGTTATTTAAACAATATTCACATAGAGTAAGTAACAAGAAATCTACATCAACAGGTATGTTTTATGCTCCTAGTCGTCAACAACGACATGAGATTTGTGCTGAGTAGATATGAAGGTAGAATAAGCTTGCCTATTCTTATCTGTAATGACGAAGTAATGCTTCTTTTCCTGAGCAAAGTTGGGATAGAGTGAATCTTTAAAAGGAAGAAGATGGGTAAAATCACAAATATCAATGATTGTTGGGCTCATGCGACCACATTCGAAATGGAAAGTGTTACTCAATCGATTCCAGAAGGCAGAAACTATAGCGAGAAGAGAAGTATTGGGTGTAGATACCAACACATTATAGTCATGCAAATATAGAATGATACATTTGTAGATACCAGCATGTTACCAGGTATCACCATGTTGATTGGATATACGATCAAACTATTCTAACCATCCTTTCATGGGACTCAACTAGGATCTCGAGGTCTTGAAAGCATTAGCAGGAACCAGAAGGAAATCAGGTTGAAGAAGAAGCTTTTTCCTAAGACAGCCAGGGAAGAATGGTTCTATGGATTAAATTTGTTTCAGGAACGATTTCGAAATGAAAAACTAGGCCAAGAGTAAGGAATGATTTGTTTGGTTAAATGGGAATGTAAAAAATGATGTCACTAATTACTACATCAGAAGGAAAAATGTCCAATTCTCTCATGAAATCTTCTTAATAATAAGGTGAAGTAAAAGAATAATAAGTAGCCATGGTGGATCGTAGAAATTTTAAAAGAGAAAGGAGAAGTGTGAAGAGCAAGAGTTGTTAAAAGGTAAAAATGATTTGAAATCGCATATTTATCGGTTAGGGATGTGTACATTAATGAGATAATAATCATAACTCCTCGTATGCACAATTGTGTGCAATGTGTCACAATGACGACCATAGAAAAGGAACAAAACTGTCACTTGATTTTTGTCTCAGTTAGGCAGAATCATTGGGGAATTGACATGTGGAAAGATGACCGATTGCATTCATTGTGTTGAACAAAGACCCATCATCACTTTCACCTTTTTTCCCAAAGGTGAAGCGATGTGGGAGGCAATGTTGTTCCCCATTTCTGACCATTCTTTAGATAGCCAAAATGTTCCAATAAAATAGATGGTGTTTCGACAAGAAACAAATGCATTCGATATAGGGAATTCATCTACTCAATAATTAACAAAGGAGAATAGAGAAAATGATCACAATATTCATTTGATCTGAATTTGATTACATCCTTTATATCCTTTGATTCCAAAGTAAAGTAGTTACATAATTTAATACAAATATCAAATATTCTATATTAATTTCTGCAGCATCTCGGATCGCATCATGATCTTCAACATAGAGAAATTGTTGTGCCGAACTCATATTTGTTAGTTGATTCCCTGCTTGAAGCATTCCCTTATCATTACTTCAAGTTGAGCCGTCATAGTTCCCTTATACAAGCAAAATCCATTATGTGCACATGAGGTTGTGCGCTCATGGCGTTGTGCGCAACTTCAGTTGTGTGCCCCTTTGGATTGTGCGCACACTTGGATTGTGCGCTGCACGATGACTCCTACCTGAATCTCTCTGAAGTCCTCTCTCTGATTTCCTGATATTGCTCCAATGAATCTCTTATGAGGGAAAGGGCGATATATATAGCCTCCTGCATGTGTCAACTTCTTAATCCGCAAAACACAAATCTCTGTTGTTCACTAGTACCTTTATGCGCATATCCCCTTTGTGTGATCTCAGCCGTTGTGCGGGCATATCCGTTGTGCGGACATATATGTTGTGCGCCGCACAACACTTCTCTTCTGGCTTTTCCCATGTGCACCACACAACTCTATTAGGGACAAGTTCATCTTCTTTTCCTAAGCTTCTTTCATTTTCTTCTGATAATTTTTTATGCCTCAATAAATGGACGGTGCGGATGTATCATATACATTACGGTGGGGTCCACTTATTTAAGTCAACATTTTCGGATCGATTTTTGAGGTGAAATTACTCTCATATTTTCAAACCAAGTGAAAAGTAACAATTGCTTATTTACCATGACTTACATGTGTCATGGAAAATCAAATAGCCTTTAGAGTGCTTTTTATGGAATTACGGTTGGCATTGATCTGTGATACATGCCATTTGATGACAGGGCACAACTGAGAAACCTAGAGGTAGAAAGTGGTCAAGCAGAAAGAGGGGTTAAAAGGACATGTGTCAAGAGGAGAATGAAGGATCTGGAAGACCAACACAGCGACGACTCAGCTTTCATAATCATTAAATAAAGAAAGAAATGTCTGAAAGATAGCTGCAGAAGAGATCTATAAATAGCAAAAGGATTCAACGAAGCAAGGAGTCCCTTACCAAACCAATTAAACCAATCAAAGTATCTTTCCTTATCATAGCTTAGCTCTATCATATGAGTAGAGATAATTCGGTAGTAGTAATCTTTAGTTGTAATCCATTATTGGTAATCTTTAGCTGTAATCTAAGTCTGTTAGTGTGCTTATTTGTGCACTTATTTTGTCAATCATGTGAGTCCATATGTCATGTAGTCGGTTAAGCCCTTGGAAGTTGAAAACCGAAGACACAAGACGAAATTGAGCACCAAGAAGTGAAGAACATGTAAATGAGTTAGCTTGGTGACACTAACCTTAGACCGAAAATAAGCTTAGCATCTAGATGATCATAACCTTTATAGGTAAACCTTAATTAATCATTATATAGCCTTAGGAACCAAATTGGAATATGGTAAGTCATGCTATAAGAGGTGCTAAGCTGCTATAAAACACATTGCCCAAAACAACAGTTTTTGAGTGGTCCTCGATCCCATTGACAACTTGTTGATGGGTCTCAATGGAATCAAAGACTATCTCGATGTGATCGAAGAAACAATCTAACAACCTAACAAAAATATTCCTGAATTTTCTCGATGGGATCAAAGGGCAGTTCGATCCAATCGAAGGACTTTAAATCCCATCGAAGGGCCTTTCGATCCTATCAACATAGTCATTAGATAGTTGTAGAAAACTTTTTCCTATAAAATGGGCATTCGGTTCTTGAGTGAAATAATGATTTTTGAGTGAATTAAAAGCCTTAATATATCTCCTAACACTTATAAACTCTCACCCAAAAGGATTTAAGATATCTTGCATGTAATTAATTACTCTCATAAGCAGTTTCAGCTCCTTATGAAGATGATCTTATTTTCTTATTTTCTTTAGAGGATAGACACCAATCTAATAATAAATCTTTTATCTTTTAACTCTATAGTGCCCATGTAAGTGAATCTTCATTTGAAAACCAACTAAGGTTTTAGTTGTAAAAGATTCAACCAAACCCCTCTCATCACCTTGATAGCCTCATTAGAGCATCAAGTGAAAGGTAGCCGATTCAAGGAAGTGGAAGAAGATCGGCTTCAAAGACTGGGGTATATAACACAAGGGGAGATATTTGAAGCACGAGAGAGCGTTGATCAAGTAACCAAAGCAAGATGCATCAACGGGGCTCAATTTGACAGGTAAGTTGTTAAGTGTGAGTCTATACACTCTCTTCTTGTATAAGATTGAGTGTAGGAGTTTGTGACCCAAACTCGAATAGGTTCTTGTGTAGGGTCGAATTCACCAGACATGGGTGCATGCATGTTAGTTTTCATGAGAGTCTTTGGTGTGAGTAAACATAGGTCATTGGATTAGGACATAAGTTGTTGGTTAGTCAATAGAAAACCAACTAAATCTCCTAAGGAGCCTTCGATGGGTAGGTTATGGTGTATGATTGTAAAGGTTAATATCGGTACATTCGAGGAGAATGCGTCCGCCGGTAGTGGAGTAGGGAAACCAAACCACTATATGTGCTTGTGTTTGATATTATTATGTGAGCATAATTCTATTTATACTTATGTATTTGATTAATTAAATCATATTAATGCTTAAATTGGGTTGTATGTTAGGCACTTAACTTGTATGCACATACGAGCTCACCATCTCTTACAAACTAGTTGCTTAATTAACATGTGTAGTTATGTGATTAGACCTACTTTGCCTTGGAAGTCTTAGTGTTAATTTGTCTTCTTAGTTTTAATTGGTAAACTCTTTTAGTAGGCAATTGTGTTTGTCATTGAAGAATTTTAAAATGGTCTTAATCACCCCCATCTAAGACTTATGTATAATTTTATAACTCCACAAAGCTTCCCCACACGTCGTGGTAGACTATTCTGCACAATTTCAAAGTATACGCTTTTACATTGGACTATTCCTAATATTAATACAATCAATTCATCTTTCAAAAAGGCATCTTACAGTTTCTTCTTATAATCCACCGTAAGTATTTTGTTTTGAAAAGAAAAATTGTTTCCATTTATAAAAGTCCTTCCGTACAGAAGACAAGGTGCAACCCATTTTAAGAGAAAGAACCCCAACGTCTGATTGTTGCCTGATCTTCTTCTAACTATGTTGTGAGTGGTTGAATAGGTGATTGATATTCTGGGGTCTCGGTGATATACGATTGCGTTAGACGTATCTGCCTATTTTCGCATCTGGAGTCAAGTTATTTAGTTTGAATCCACTGTTGATTCAAACACACCCGTGCACATCATACAACAAAGTGGATTCAAACACACCCGTGCACATCATACAACAAAAAAAGAAAAGAAAAAGGAAAACCAAGTACCAACAACATCAACAAGCCAGCAAATTCCAAATTGGCACATGCATTCAAGATCTTAGTTTCGCATGAGATAGGCCCATAGAACATAGGGTGGGTAGCTCCTTGCAAATGACTTCAAATATTTCTGCGCACCATCCCTTTTTGGTGGACGGCTTCTGCTGATTAGGTTATTGCATGAATATGGCTGCAAATGGGTTGGGTCAACCTGATGGCTGACCGGATATACTAGACAATTAGTGGGCGTGCGTTCACATTTTAGGCTAAGTTTATGTCTAAAAGTTATCTAAGTTACTAAATGGGTCAGGTCTAGTTCTTTGAGAATTAACTTCACTTGATTAAATCTAGCCCTAATCTTAATCGGTCTAATTTGGGTCATATATATTAAAATAGATCTGATCCGAACATTATTCAGGCTCAAATTAAATCCAAACCTTTAGAAATCTAGTTATTTTAAGAAGGAAGATTTCGTTTTGTTTTTTGGTTAGTATATAGTAATAATTCACCACCTTTTCACAACATGGTTAAATATTCATTAGTTGTGATAATTTGGAGTGTACAAATCATGCGCCCCATTCAATATGAAAATATGCCAAGATAGACACTAACTTACCCTAACGGTATGATTTTACTTGTTGAATATGGACGGTGGACTATTTTCTTTGTCACCATTAAAATTGATCACAAACATTAATTAGATGATATGGAATACTATTTATGTGCAAACTTAAATTATAATCCTTATACTTGACCCAGACCCCACTCAAGGTCGGCAATGTTTTACTTTGAACCTGACCGAGACCAACCACTTATAATGGGTTGGGTCTGGGTCTTAAATTCCTGCAAGATTCTAGATCGGATCTGGTCCTTGAATCCCACCCCATCCATTTGCTGTATCGCAGTGGGTTGTTATTGTGTTTTTGTATGACGTTTATTATTATTATTTATTATTATTATCTTGACCGTTTATTTTCTTTCTCCCAACTCTAGCGTTGGGTGTTTTACACAGGGCATGTGGGGCCCATCATATTGCGGGTTTGGGCTACCGAACCTTGAGCCCCACCCATACAAATTCGAAAACCCCAGCAAAACTGCATACACTCTCCATCCCAGCATTGAATGATGATAGTCTATTGTGCTTCCAGCTGCTCATTCTCCTGCTCCACCAAGTGATGATCCAGACCGTTCATCTGTAAGGTTCCATCTTGAATGAGATGTATGAAAAATGTTGCACTCATCAGAGTTCTGGCGGGGTGAGTTTTTAGATAAACGGCCTGGATCATCATATGGCGGGCGGAAAGGGTATTTCTGACCTTCCACTCAACAAAATTAGAAATAAAAGAAAATGAAAAAGAGCATGATGACATTTTCGTCAATATGGAGAAAAGTAAAGGGCAACATGGTAATTGACGTCTTCATGCCGACCAACCGTTCCAAGAGATCCAAGCCAAATGATGACAATGACCTGACCCGATGAGACATCTGATAGATACATGCTGACGTGGTAACTACGTCAGTAGAGGTGACAGCTCAGCAATTCGTACGCCTTCCGACGTATCTGCTGCAGTTCACTCTGTCGTTTTCATCGGCCGAGGTAAAAGAGTGAAAATGGTGGGCCACCCATATTTTATGTTTCCGAGATTAACCCCAACACTTCTATAAATAACTAGATTGTCCAGCTGACTTATGCAATCCTCGGCATGCACAGTGCACGTATATAGTAATTGGGTTCTTGTTTCGTACACGTAGGAACCGTGGCTCAGTAATCCAGACCGTTGGTCTGTTGGGTCTCACGGAGGATGGACAGTGTCAAAAAACTCTCGTCGATAGGATAATTCCATCCACCCATCTAGGGCCATTTCCAATAAATGAGTTCTCAACGGTTACAACTGTTCATGCTTCAGTAATCCAGACCATTGGTTTGTTGTGTCCAACTGTGGATACATTGTGCATGATAGATTTCCTTGACACGACAATGCTAACGTTCTGATCTGCGGCCCATTATTCATCATCATCAGCTATCTCAATTAACTGAGGTGGGATGCCAGAATGAGTGTTCCGTCATTCCACTCTATCAATGAATTTGCTGCCTATTATTAAAATAATAAAGAAAAAAAACAACGGTCTAGATTTCCAACTAGAAAGGGTCTTCTTGTTTGTGGTTAGGATCTCCCGATCAGGGGGATGTTTAAGGTACTTCCATCCAAACTGGGGCTTAATTGATAAATGGTCCCACTTGTGAAAATGAAAACTCACGAGTCACGAATGCTGTACGAGAGATATGTGCGTGTTACCTATTGCATTTTGACTAGCTGGCATCCACATCCTGTATTTGGACCGTTTAAGGCCAATCCAACGTTGTTTTCCAACGTTCACGATAATTTAATTTGGACGGTCATAAACGGTTGGCTGCTCGGTTTGTTTTCAATTATGCAGGTGAATAAGAATTAACTAGGCAGCTTAATCCAAACCAATCAACTTTGACCCTAGCCGTTAAAATAAGCATATAAGTCCAATATAAATGGCCGGTCTTGGGTTTGATACCCTTAGGTGGTGAAATCTCACTACGACGTGCACACGGATGTGTGTTTAAAAAAAAATAAGAATAATAATAAAATAATAAAAATCCAATATAAATGCATATGACTAGATTACGAGAAGATTGGTGACTTACTCGGTCACATGCAGAAGTTAATAACTATCAGACTGGATGAGGTTCTTCTTCTGATGATGGATTTCTATGTACCTTTTATAAGAAAATACTTTCATACCACTACAAATCAAGCAAATTAAAAGAAAAACTCAAAATCAACCAGTAAGAGCAACTACAAAAATGCGTCTCTTGAAAAAATTGCGTGATATTAAATAGAGAACAAATTCAATATACAACTGTAGACTTGGATTATAACTAAAAATTTTAGCTAAGAATTAATACTACTGGATTATCCTTACTCTTAGAATAAGTTGAGACAAAAAAATTTGATAAGATATATTTGATTGTTTTTTGAGATTGTTGTGATTGGGGTTAGGTTTTATCCGTTGAATTCTTTTGCTATTTATGGAGTTATGTTATAGATTGTTCTTTTAGATTATTATTCAATTTATTATGATAGTTATAATAGTCAAAAAACCTCTCTATAGACGAAAAGCCTCTCTCCAGAGCTTTCTTTTTATTACATTTCTTCTTCTTGACTGTTCCTCTTTTCTCGACCAAGCTCTACTTTTGATCGCTAATCGATCATTAGCCACACATCGGTCGCATCTCTTTCATCTGTCACTCACCGTCGCTCCACTCGACCACTCTTTACATCTTTCCGTATCAACTGCTTGGCTAAGCTTCTTGGTCGCATTCCATTTCATGGCTTTCCTTGGCCTCTCTTTCTACTTCCATACTGTTATCGACCGCTTACTTTACCTTGTCGATCAAGGTTTTATTTTGGTTGTCATCTTAATCAACCTCCTGGATGTCTCTCGATCACTTAGTTTACTTTTGAATTCCTTTTAATTACTTACTGTCTTGTCATCCTGTCAACTGTGATTATGTAACAAGCATTTCAAGTATCCTTGAAGATCTTTAACATACTACATCTTTTCCTTATTATACCACGTGTCCTTTTCAATCGGGTTTATAAAAAAATAGTCATAAATAAGGTATAACATAAACATCCATGGCAAGGTTAATCTTTTATGAAGGATGTTGTCAATCCACTAATCCTTGTGATTACTGATCGAACCATTTGGATCATCTAATCGATATGATTTTATATTTTCATGGTAGTTTATAAAGAGTGGGTTAGATTTGAAGGAGGTAACGACGAGTGAAGTGGATGCCATGGTGTTAAAATGCAATTACGCGTGTGGAGGACGGGGATTGGGTACTACCCCCACCAGCACATTGCTAGAAACTAGGGGATTATTAATTAAAATGGTCAACAATTATGACATAATAAAGGCACTGACACCAGATTTTTAATTCATATCTTTTTTAGCCATTTGGATACCTTTTAGCTTTTTGAAGGATGAAAATACCCCTCAGCCAACCATATCCTTGTATGTCGTTAGCTTGTCTCAGAAGTTGAAAGGGCCTTTTGAGAATGAGGATGTGGGCCCTATTAAATTAATAATTGGGGCCACTCCTCAGTCGACTTGATTTATTTACTTTAATCGGATAGCCATAAACCCACAGTAAGGCCATTTCGAGAAAAATAAAATTGGGAGCTGTCTGTGGCCCACAACTACGTAGTACCCCATTCTTGGCTCCCAGCGTCGATACGTCAGATTCCAATCTTGGGATCCTACAAGGAGGAATATTTTTTTGTACATTTAACTCGAAATAAGCACAACCACAAGATTACCCAATTCACAAAAGCAATATCAACATCACATATCCACTAATATAATCATTTGAGTACAATACTGAAAGGGAAAATACATAAATAAAATCAAGCTCCAGAAGACCGCTGCATGCTCCAAGCTCGACAATGCTACAACCTACCATCTCCCGCACGCATCTATCGTGCATCATCTTATAGAAAGCTTAGAGGGTGGTGTAAGTGTGTGCACAAGATAAGTGTCAAGTATTCAATACAATGCCGAAAATAGTGGTAATCCATAAATCATTCATTACCAGAATAAGCAGAAAGATTGACAAGATCATGAATTATCAAAGTAAGCAGAAATACTGACGAGATCATAAATCATAAGATAACAGAGTAAGCAATATAGAATAGCTATGCAAATAAGGAGTCATAAAAAGTCAAATGTCAGATGCCAAGAATGCGATGCAATATACAATTCCTGAAGAGTTCATGAATAATGTCAGCCGTATCTAGACCATATAAATGTCATATGCGGTGTGAATGAGATGACCATGCCGGAGTGTGAGGTCGGGATGATAGTACGTAGTATCGCAATCTATGGGGTCCATCACAAGGGACTTCTATCCAAACCAGTCCCATACCTAAATTTGGATAGTCAGACTCAATGTGGTAAACTCCTGATCTCAGGTTAGTCGCGCGCCCCAACCGAAATCATGGCCATTGCGAAGGCACACGTAACAAATAGTTGCGCACCACCAACCCGAGTGGATAGTGAATGAATGAATGCATGAATGAGTATGCAACTCCTACTCACTAAATCCACATATCAGTACAGTTCATCTTTGGGATCATCACCGGGGTTAGTACACTCCAAATAGCACTGCCGCTCTCCCAGCCACACAGTCCAAGTGAGCGTAAGAAACCTCACTATCCGCCTAGCCAATAGTCTGTCAATACCTATCTGGCACTTCGATAGCAGACCCATTTACGAGCTGGTCAAACTTAGCCTAGTATTGCGCCCTTTTCTCAGTCGGGTAAGGATATCCCAACCGACCACGACACAGTGGGAGATGCTGCCTCCTGGTATTCGACACTCGGGCGCTCATGTATCCACTCAGTCTCGATGTTGGGGCGTCCTCTGGTACCAAGAGGGTTTAGAAAATTTTCACCCAGGGCCATCTATGGCAGCCCGATACTAGAACAAATTTCCGGTGTCCCATTTGGCCATCCACGATATGCCTGTGGAGGCTACGACCCTGATGTCACTAGGGCGTACAATAATCATAATGCGAGATGCATGAGTCATACAATCCAGTCATGCATCAATCCTGCACATACCGCGTGCTCATGTGAGATAACTTCCGCCTATCAGGGAGTCTCATAACAACATGCTCAATAACATATGCAATGATCAACCACATCTCATAACAAACATGTAGATGATGCATATGGGCATGTATCATGATGCTATGCTGACACATACTCATAACCGATATCAATAACCAGCATCGACAATCAACCTCATCGCATAGGCCTCATATACATCATATTAGACCTTAAACAAGGCCTGGATGCACATCACAACGGTCCTCAAATACGGGCCGCATATACATCGCATCGGGCCTCAACAATCGGCCTCGATAATCGATACCGATAATCAACATGTATAAAGAAGGCGGGGTCCATAAATGGACAACTAATCATCAATAATGTAAAGATCGACTCTCGGCCGTTGTCATATCAATCTGATAGCACGGAGCCATCTGTCTATGGTGAATGGGGGCCCACTTATTTGGGTTAACGTACGAAGAGAATGGGCCTAACAAGGCCTAAGGGAAGGTCACCATGCGGGCGTTTAACCATCATTACCCAAAAAAATGTGGACATTCAACCAACACTACTCCCAAGCAGTGGTCCACATAGAGTCAAACATAAGGTGGGCCTAAATATCCAACAGGTGGCCTCAAATAGTCATCACAGGTGAGCGTTACACATGCAACACGTGGCTTACACATCACAGTGGGTCGATATATTGGGCCGCACCATTAGCCTAATATGCATATCACGGTGGTCGCATCATTAGGCCGCATCAATGAGCTGCACTAATGGGCCTTACACACATCAAGTTGGGCCTCGATAACTGGGCTGGAAACGTGTCATGATGGGACACGACATACGGGCCAGAAATACGTCGCAATGGGCCTCGACCCATGGGCCAAAAATACATCTTTGTGGGCCTTACCAAATGGGCCATAAACACATCCTAATGGGCCTCAACCGTGGGCCTCGAACATATCATAACGGGCCTTGCATCAATGAGCCGCACAAATGCACAATAGATAGGCCCTGCACAAGCGGCAGATGGGCCCCACCAGATGGTTAGTGTGGATATAGAATACATACATTTAGTGAGTCACACATCCCACGGACGGCGTGAATAAAACATACATCAAGTCTGGCCCTATATGACCTGGACGGTTAGGGTGGAACAGATGAGGTGGGCTCTGCTCACGGGTTCCAAATACATTACAATGGACCATATCAATGGGCTTTGAATACATCTCAATGGGCCTCAACTCATGGGCCCTGATATACGTCATAATGGGGTACCTGCCCTGGATAAAAATACATTACGGTGCATCCCATCCAAATAGTTGGACAGTATGGATATAAAAACATATATATCACGTGGGATCCATATGTACAACGGATGCATCAAGGTGGGCCTCACACAGGTGGATTGCATGGAACGAAATACATATGTCACATGGGTTCCACATCCCACGACCAGAAATTGGGCGGTGAGGATAAATAAATACATCATGCTGGCCCACACTGCATATGGACAGAATGCTTATTCAACACATATAACAACATATAGTAAGGAAGGCCCCACCGTCCAGCAGCTGCTGGACGATGTGAATATGGAGTGCATGCATCAGGTTGGGCACCTCGAATGGACCGCAAAATACATCAAAGTGGGCCCAACAAATGGGCCACAAAATACATCAAAGTGGGCCTCATAACATGGGCCTCCTATACATTAAGGTGGGCCCCACTGAACGGGCCACAATACATCAAGATGGGCCTTCTCACATGGTCAGACGTACATCAAATGGGCCACACCAATGGGCCCTATGTATATCAATGGGCCACATCCCAATAAAAGTAGTGATAATGATTTTCCACCATTTAAGTTCCTAAGGTCCAGCATAACATATGTTTCCTATCCATTAAGTTCATAAATTTAACGTAATGATAGATGAAGTGGAACAATTATCAGCTTAATAGGAAACTCTCATGGCCCTTAGAAATTTTGAACGATGGACGTCAATGTCCACTACCTTAAATGGTGGGGTCCACTTGAACTTTAGATCTGACTTATTTTTAATCTCAAGCCTGTGAAGACAAGCTTGCCAAATGGTTGGACGGTTTGGATGCAACACATGCATCAAGGGCGGGGTCTACATGAGCTATGGATCTAACTCATTATTTAGCTCACGCCATGAAATGAGCTTTCAAAATGGATGGACGGCGCGGATACAACACATACATCATGAGGGACCCAACAGGGTTGTTGACGTCAGTACATTAGCTATGTAGTTGATGGACGGATGGTCCAGATGAAAAGGATAGCGTGGATGAGTGGGGTCCACATACGCGTGGCCCACCAGCCACATTAAGGTAGCCCCACGTCTCCTGCACGAACAGCAGGGATATAAAACATATACAATCCATGTGGGATTCCCACCGTCCAAACAGTAGATGGTGAGGATGGGCCACATGTGGATGGACGGTTAAAATACAACAGGTGCATCAGAGGTGAGTTCCACCGTCCAGGGTGCTGGACGGTGTGGATAAGACCCATACATCACGTTGGCCCATCAGATGAACGACCTGGATTCAAATCAGCTGCACGGTGGGGTCTACAGATATTGGTGACGTACTTCAACAGCTGAAAATAGCTGTGATAAGTACACTAGTCAGTCTGCTTTCCCAAGGCGGGTCCCACGCACATCAGGGCCCTTAAAACAACGTCCAGGCCTAGGACAACCCAGATGACTCATGCATCAGGGCATGGCCCCACACGTGGGGTTGGTCCCACCACTGTACAGACGGGATATGGATATAGAATATTTACATCAAAGGTGGGCTCCACACAGAAGGACGGTGTGGGTAGCCACACGTGGCACAGCAGGTCCCCCGTCCCTGCCTTTGGACGGTGGGTACGTACAGGACATACATCACGGTGGTATCACTAGCACCGTGGCTACAAAATACATATTTCAGGGTGAGTTTCACGTGGGGCCCACTATAGTGTCTATTTGCAATCCAACCCATTAATAAGATCGGACGGGCCTGGATGAAGAGGAGAGACAAATTCCATATTAATCCAAAACTTCCGTAATACCCAAACAGGGTTTCAATGGCTGACGTTCAATCCCACTATTTCCAATGATGTGGGCCGCCTGAGCCATGTATTAAGCTGATGTTCGGGGTGGCCCACTTCCCTAAGGGGACCACCCAAATGCACGGTATTGATGATACGACACACATCATGGTAGGGCCCACAGCAGGGACCCACGACCCTGCCTGTTCACGTCTAGCGTAGGACGCCAGGACGCCCGCGCCTGCGCGTCCTGAGGCATGCCAGCAGCAGAGGCTGCACCTTACCTTTTGTTTATTTCATTTTATTGAAAATATGGTTTTTCTGAGGTTTTTCATATGTGGGGCCCGCATCCTCGGCTCCAGCGCCCATTCGCCAGGTTCCGATCCTGGGATGCTACAAGGAGGATTTTGTACATCGGTTTGATTCGTAATAAGCATAACCAAAGGCATACCCCACAAACAACACCCCACAACTCCCTCACAGTTCCACTATCAACAAAAACTTTACAGTACAATGAGCATAACGGAAAAACAATGAAGAAAGACCAAAACTCCAAAAGAAGATCAGCACGCGTCCAGCGGTGCTGCGATCCAACGTCACCCGCACGCAACGGTCGTGCATAAGCTTATAAAGCTTAGAGGGTGGTGAAAGTGTATGCTCAAGGTGATAATGTAATTATGCAGGTATCGTAGTAATGCGGAACATGCCGATGAATGCTAAGAATCCCATTAGCCGAACCAAGGCCATCGGTGCAAAGAATGATGTCGGCCATACCAAGGCCATGCAATGCAAAATGCAAGTCAAGCATACAAATCCTCAACTAAGTCCACATGTCAATACGGCTCAAATCTGGGATATCACCGGGGTCTAGTACACTCCAAGCCAGATTGCCGCCCCATCGCGCGCAATAAGGTGAGTGGAAAAGACCTCACTATCCGCCTGCCAATATCGGGCTCGGCTCGTCAATAGCGGACCCATTCCTCGAGCTGGTCAGACTCAGCCTAGCATTGCCCCCTACTCTCGGGCGGGTAAGGCCGCACCCCCTTCCAACCGACCACGACACAGTGGAAAGCGCAACCGTCTGGTAATCGGCACCCAGCGCTCATGCACCCACTCGGTCTAGACGTTGGAGCAACCTCCTGGTACCATAAGGGTTTAGGGACTTTCACCCAGGGATATCTATCGCACCCCATGTAGAACAGCATTTTCGGTATCCAATCCTGCCAACCACGATACGTCTGTGGAGGCTATGGCCCTGATATCACTAGGGCGTACAGTAACTATACCACACAATGCGAATGCATGAATCACACTATTCAGTCATGCAGCAATTCCTGCGCGTATCGTGCGCTCATGTAGGGCAACACCCCCTGTACGGGAGCCCCTAAACAATCTGCCCGAAGGCTATGCTATGATCAGTCATTTCTCATATCAAGCATACGTATGATGCATATGATCATGAATCATGGAATTAAATATGTTATATGGGGTGGATGATGTTCATAATGAAGATGGGCCTAGACGGCCTACACATAACACGCACGAGCCTAACAATGGGCCTTAGAGAATGTCATAATGCGGACATTTAACTACACTATACTTGCAATGTGGACGTCAAACCACCATTGCTCCCAAGGCATAGCCCTGACGTAAACATCATTACATAAATCATGTTGGGATCGTACATTGCAATGGACCTTAGGCACGTCCCATTGGGCCTTAAATACGTCAAATGGGCCATATCATATGGGCCTTGTATTCATAAAGTGGGCCACATCATTGGACCGCACCAATGGGCCTTATGTGCATTGCAATGGACTATAAATTGTGGGCTTTAGAATGTATCAAATGGGCCTATTCTTATGGGCCTTATGTGTATCAAATGGGCCACACCAATGGGCCCCAAATGCACATCAAATGGGCCTCAACTCATAGGCCCCAATATGTCTTAATGGGCCTTAAACCATGGGCCCATAATACATCAAATGGGCCTCGACCCATGGGCCTTGCATATACATCAAAGTGGGCCTCAATCATGGGCCATAAGTAATTGAAATGGGCCTCCCACCATTAATTATATATATAATATAATATATATACATATATATATATATATGTAACATATAATATTATATATAAT
Organism: Magnolia sinica; assembly: GCF_029962835.1. Taxonomy (NCBI): domain Eukaryota; kingdom Viridiplantae; phylum Streptophyta; class Magnoliopsida; order Magnoliales; family Magnoliaceae; genus Magnolia; species Magnolia sinica. The sequence continues at coordinate 47,356,357 of NC_080573.1, read as the reverse complement.
ATAATATTGTATATATACATATAACATATAACATTATATATAATATAATATTATATATATATATATATACACACCAACACACACGCACCCACACACACGCACACGAGCACCCACCCACACAGTGGGCTCCACATCCACTGTCCAACGGACGGTGAAACACATACATCATTGTGGACTCTATGTGGGGCCCACCATAATGTTTATATTCCATCCAAACCACTGGTAAGGTCAAGCAGACTTAGATGAAGGGGGACAAAAATTTTCACCCTGATCCAAAACTTCTGTGGACCCAAAAAGGGTTTCAAAGGTAAATGTTCAATTCCACTGTTTCACACGATGTGGGCCACCTGAGTCTTGGAGCAGGCTGATTTTTGAGATGGGCCCACTTCAGAGAGTGGGCCACCTGCTGCAGCCGTGGGTGGCTGTACGGCGGCCAGTCCGCCCGCCCGGTGAGCGCAGGCAGCGCCTGCTGCGGCTCTGACACAGCAGCTGCTGCTGCTGTGTTCGCTTTTATTTTATTTTTTTTTATTTTTGAAAATCTATGGATTTTACAGGTGGGGTCCACATTCAGTGAATCCACACCGTCCAGTGTCCTTCTACGGCTCACTACGAGCAAAACAAGTCCAATATTGGACGTATTCCAGTGTACAACCCATCAGGGGAGGTTTCAATGGTGAAAACCACCTTTTGGTATGGTATGGCCCGTCCGAAGGTCTGATTGATCACATCTTTTGGCTCAACGCCTAAAACAAGCTTAGGAAAGGAATGGACGGCATGGATTTAATATATACATCAAAGTGGGACCCATATGAGTAGACCATTCCAAGCTTGGGAAAAAGCTTATTTGTTTTTTCTTTTCCAGCAAACGTCCAGCGTCCCTGGACGCTGGACTTGGCACAAATGTTGGAGGTGGGCCCTGCTTAGGTGGGCCACCAAGTCATAGGTACTACACATATAAGATGGGCCCCACTTATAAATGGTTTGGATAGTATACCTACCTCATGGTGGGGTCCAACCTGATGGCCCACACAGCTTCACCATCAAGACCACAAAGAAAATAGAAATAAATAAAATAAAAGAGAGAGGGATAGAGAGAGAGAGCGTGGGACCCGCGTGATGGAGGGACCCCGGCACTATGGGCCCTCCCTTGCACTAAATCATACATCAAGTGGGTCCCATTACATGTGGGGTCCATGGAATTGAAATCCAACGGTGGAGATCCTTTCTCCACTAAAATGGATGGTCTAGATGACCCTAAGCATACAAGAAAATAAACATCATGATGGGGTCCATGGAGAATGGCCCCATCATGGAATGATCATGATGATCCAAGTGGGCCATCGGCCACATCTTAGGGTCCAAAGTGAGATCCAAACCATTGATCGGTTGGCCTCACTTGGCCCATCTTAAAAATATGAAAATCTACCCTATCAAGGCACCAACCACTTGATCTTCTTGCTCCCTTGGCTTCCTTAGCTCCTTGTACTACCCTTTGATGGAGGAAGATGGGAAATGGATGGTTGAGATGAGAGATGAAGGGGTAGGAGATGGGCCACACTTGAAACTTGGGAGAAAATGGGAGAGGGTTTCATACGTATGGTGCTCTCTCTTGGATTTGGATTTTTAAAAAAAAGAATAAGAGAGATAGTTGTAAAGGGAGAGAGAGAGAGAGAGAGAATGATGGGTGATGGAGTGATGGGGGATGGTTTGGGTTGAAAATTGTAAAAAGGTGTATGGTTGATGTTGAAATTTGGAAAAGAGGAGTGGTGAGGTGGAAAGAATGGTGGACTTTTGAAAAAGGTGGAGATGGGTTGTTGTACTTGAGGTATGGGATGCTTTAATGGTTGATTGATGGGACTAATTGTAGAGATTCCCTCGAAATTCGCAACGCGCGGTGTTTCTTCGGAATAAACGCTGATCGGCATCTTCTTGCCTGGGTATCGGTTCGGTGCGCAAGTCACGGCGTTGGAACCGCGGCGACGACGCGGTCGCTATGATATAACTTTCGGACCAAGCCGACGTCGGTGCGCGGGACCTGGCTTAGGATCGTGCGCAAACACCGAATACGGTGCGAAGGTTGCCGAAATTTGACCGGAAGGACCGCGGAAGCTAACGGAACAGTACGGATTAGGACACCTTACCTTTTGTTTATTTCATTTTATTGAAAATATGGTTTTTCTGAGGTTTTTCATATGTGGGGCCCGCATCAGGGGAATCCGACCCAACCATTGGTCGCTGCGGCTCAAGACAAGTCAAACAAGCCCAGTATTCGGTATATTTTGGGGTAGAAAAACCTTATAGTGTATTTTAACGGTGAAAACTACCATTTTCCATACTATGGCCCGCCAGAAAGTGAAATTGGCTCCATTTTTCGGCTCAACGCCTAAAAGGAGCTGGGGAACATAATGGATGGCTTGGATTAGAAACATATATCGAGATGGGGCCTGCATGAGTGGCACACCCAAAAATCCCCTTTTTTCTTTTTCTTTTTTCTTTTTTTTTTTTATGGACATTAATACACCACATCCACTGTCAGTGAACACTTCACAGTTACAACGTCTGTCTCCCTAGAAGCTGGACAGTGTTCAAAACATACATTAAGGTGGGCCTCACCCACAGACATGCTGTCCAGGTGGGCCACCCAAATGGTTGGATGATGTGGGTAATACAGACATCAAGGCGAGGTCCATTTGATGAACGGTTTGGACATCACACAACCCATTATATGGGCCACACATTCACATATTCACACACTAAACAAATGAAAAAAAAAAAAGAGAGGAAGAGGGAGAGAGAAGCACCCACCTATGATTTTCTCCTCCTTCATCCGCCAAAGCATGCTAGAGCTATAAAGGATGGACTTCAACGGTTGAGATGGGCTTAGGGTGGTGGGATTGGGTGGTAGGAAGGTGGGCCACACTAGCTCACTCCCATGGAGCTTGAACGTGGGTTCTCTCATGAGATTTGCTTGAAATGAGAAAATGAGAAAGAGAGAAGCGATGTAGACATAAGAATGGAAGGTATGGTTTCTTTGACTTTTGGTAAAAGGGGATGGTTAGGCATGGGTATTGTTGACTTGGTGAAGAAAGAGGTATGGGTGAGTGATGACTTGTGATGGAATGTACTTGATTTGTACATTGATTGATTGATGGGATTGATGTGATGGATTCTCGGGATTGCAACGCGCGGCGTTTTCCTCGAACTGAACGCAGGCCCACCTATCCTGGCATGGGTATCGCCTCAGCGAGCGAGACGCGGCGTCAGAACCGCGGCGACGGCGCGATCGCACTGGTATAAGTCTCGGGTTGAGCCGACTAGGGCCTTTTGAGAATGAGGATGTGGGCCCTATTAAATTAATAATTGGGGCCACTCCTCAGTCGACTTGATTTATTTACTTTAATCGGATAGCCATAAACCCACAGTAAGGCCATTTCGAGAAAAATAAAATTGGGAGCTGTCTGTGGCCCACAACTACTTTAATATTGTGAGTTAATTCTGAATTGTTTCCTGCAATGTAGTCCATATCCATGATGAGTTTTTCTCTCAAACTTGGAAAGATTACATGAAATTAAAACCCTTTCATGTGGATGGATCAGAGCTATTATAAGATGATCTAGAGGACCCCACCTAAGAGGCGAGATGGATTCAATAGGTGGGTCCCTTACGCGAGAAGGCCATTTGGACATTTCTTCTTCTTCTTTTTTTTTTTTTCATGGGAGGAGACCATTTTGGTGGTTAAGATCGTTGCCACCTCTATGAGACCCACTTTGACGAGCTTCTGACATGCATCCGGCCGCATTCCCTCCATTTTGACATGCTTTTGAGTGTTTTTTTTTTTATAAAGATTTATACTCCCACAAAAATGGACATAACTCCCTCATTACATGCCCTATTTGGGTGATCTTATACTCGTTAGAAAGGTAATTTGATGAAATTTCAAATGGATTTAGAATCATTTCATTTGAAAACCATTTGATTATCTAAAATTGTTCCCAAAGTTACTATAGTTCGTCGATACTTACTGTGGATTGCTGGCGCTCATTATGGATCGCAGGTCCCACAAAAATGGTCATAACTTCCTTATTACCTATCTGATTTTAATAATCTTGTAATCTTGGAAAAATAATTTGATGAAATTTCAAATAGCTTTAAAATCACCTCATTTTGAAACCATTTTTATTGCCCAAAAGTGGGCCCAAACTTACTATGGTTCTTCAATACTCACAGTGGATCGCAGATCTCACGCAAACGGTCATAACTCTCTCGTTACATGTTCGATTTAGGTGATCTTATACCTATTGAAAAGATAATTTGTTGAAATTGAAATAGATTTTGAATTAACTCATTTGGACAACATTTTTCACCTTAAAAGTGAGCTCAAATTTACTGTGGTTTATTAATACTCACTGTGGGTCGTCGGTACTCACTATGGATTACTGATTTTAAGAAAACTATCATAACACCCTCGGTATATGTTCGATTTGGGTGATCTTATACTTGTTAGAAATGTAATTTGATAAATTTTTAAATGAATTTAGACTTATCTCATTTGGACATCATTTTATTTTCCAAAAGTGGGCCCAAAGTTACTATAATTAGATGATACTCACTTGGATCAGACCCATGAAATGCTCATAACTCCCTTATTACATGTTCGATTTAAATGATCTTGTACTTGTTAGAAAGTAATTTGATAAAATTTGAAATGTTTTTAGAATTATCTCATTCAAACACCATTTTATTACCCAAAAGTAGGCCTAAAGTTCATCTTTTTGGATACCTCATTTGGTGATAAATGTCACGATGAACTTTGGGCTCACTTTTGGGTAATCAAATGGTGTCTAAATAATGTAATTTTAAAGACATTAAGATTTCATTAATTTATCTTTCTAATGACTACAATATTACCTAAGTTAGACATGTAACAAGGGAGTTATGACTATTTTTGTGGAATCTACGGTCCATAGTGAGTATCGGCAAACCATAATTAATTTGGACCCACTTTTGAGAAATTAAATGGTTTCCAAATGAGGTAATTTTAAATCCATTTAAAATTTTATCAATTATCTTTCAAATGAGTATAAGATCACCAAAATCAGATATGTAATGAAGGAGTTATGACTGCTTTTGTGGGACCAACGATCCATGATGAGTACTGGTGATGTATAGTGAATATCAGCAAATTATGGTAATTTTGGGCCCACTTTTATATATTCAGATGGTGTCCAAATGAAGTTATTCCATATTCATTTGAAATATCATTAAATTACCTTTCTAATGAGTGTAAAATCACCTAAATCAGAAATGTAATGAGGCAGTTAAGACCATTTGTGTGGGATTTGCAATCCATAGTGAATATTGGTGAACCATAGCAACTTTGGGCCCCACTTTTGGATTATCAAATAATGTAAAAATTAGGTTATTCTAAATTAATTTGAAGTTTCATCAAATTATCTTTCTAATAAGTATAAGATCACCCAAATCAAACATGTAACGAGGGAGTTATGACAGTTTTTATGGGACTGACTATCCACAGTGAGTATCTGCGATATATAGTGATTATCAATAAACCACCTTAACTTTGAGGCTTCTTTTAAAAAATTAAATGGTTTCGAAATGAAGTGATTTTAAATTCATTTGAAAGTTCATCAAATTACCTTTCTAACTAGTATAAGATCACTAAAATCAGACATGTAACAAGAAAATTATGACAATTTTCGTGGGATTTATGATGCATAGGGAGTTATGACAATTATGACCATTCATTCATTTTAAGATTCTTCTACTACAACATTAATCCATTTCCACATTTATCACATTTATCTATTACAATATTTTTCCATTTTAAATTTTATTTATTATAACATTCTTCCATTACAAAATTCATCCATTTCAGAAATTCACACCATTCATACTAATAAAAAATGAAAAAAAAAAACAATTATAAAGAGAGTCACCATACCCTCCTCCCTTTCACAAGCTCCTATTATTGATATCCACACACACACACACACACAAGCCACTTATCCTAACATAAACCTACCTTTGTCTACCATAGCTTCTATGTTGAAGAGTGTAGTCAAATATATATATATATATATATATATATATATATATATATAGGGAAAAGGTACTATGCGCTCGACCTCACGATAAGCTCCTGTGAGGTTGAGCTGTGTGGACCCCACCGTGATGCATGTCGACCATCAACACCGTGCATTTGATGGGTCCCCTCTAAATTAAGGGATATCCTAAAAATCAACTGTATACGGAACTCAGGTGGGCTATACCATCTAAAATCATGTGAAGACACTGTTAAAACATATAAAAGCACTTGGTGGGGCCCACTTGAGTTTTGAATGCTGCTGAAACTTGGTCTGAACCCTCATCCAAGTGGGAGACACATAATGGATGGGCTGGATTTGTAAACCACATCTCGGTAGGTCCAAAAAATGATTATGAATGTTTTAATGGTGCACGACCCCTCCCCACTTCTGTATGTGGTGTGGCCCACACAAGTCACGGATTGACTTGATTTTTGAGAACTAGGCCCATGATGGAATGGTGCATCTGACTGATGGGGTAGATGTTCGAAACGCATCATGGTGGGGCCCACACAGCTCGACCTCATGGGACGGACTCGTGAGGTCAAGCGCATAGTACCTTTTCCCATATATATATATATATATATATATATATATATATATATATAGTAAAAACACTCAAAAGCTTGCCAAAATGGAGAAAATGATATTAGAAGCTTGTCAGAGTGGGTCCTATGAAGGTGGCAACGTCATAACAATCAAATAGTCGCCTCCAGTGAAAAAAAAAACGAAGAACAAAGAGAAAGAAAAGGCCAAATAGCCTTCACATGCAAGGGACCCGCCTATTGAACCCATCCCACATCTTGTGTGGGACCTAGTGGATCATCTTATAGTAGATTTAGCCTATCTACATGAAAAGAGTTTTAATTTCATGCAATTTGCCTAAGTTTGAGGGAAAAACTCATTATGGATGGACCATACCAAAAGAAATAGTTTGGAATTAACTCACACTGTTAATACAATTGTGGGCCACGAATAACTCCATTTTTTTTGAAATGACTCTACTATGGTTTCATAGCTGTTGGATTAAAGTGAGTGGATCATATCGGCCGAATAGTGACCCTAATTGTTGATTTAGTAGGTCCCACACCTCCATTCTCAAAAGACTCTTTCAACTTTTGAGACAAGCTAACGTCGTAGGAGGAAATGACTGATAGATGAGTATTTCATCCTTCAAAAAGTCAAAATATGCCTAGAGGGTTAAAAAAGATATGAATTCAAAATTTGATGTCAACGCCTTTATTATGTCATAATTGAGGGCCATTTTAATTAATTATGCGAAACTAGGAGTGTCAATGGGCTGAATTTCGGCTTGAAAAATCAGAATTTTGAATAGGTTCGACCCAACGGCCCATCTCGGAAAAGTTCAAAATCTGGGCTGAGACCTACTCCTGGCCGGCCCATTAACAACCCTTTCAGCAATAGATGGTTTGTTTGTTTATTTATTTATTTTTCAAGGGCAGTTTGGACCTCGAAGTATCTATTATGTATCCATGCCATTCATCTGTTTTTCCATATCATTCGGGGCATGATCCAAAAAAAAAGAAAAAGAAGAAGAGCCAAATCTTAAGTGGACCATATCCTAAAAAACATTGGTGATTGAATGGCCTACCATTAAGAACTTCTTAGGATTCACCTTAATGCTTCCATAGTGTTTATTTTCCATCAACCCTTGATAAGGTAATCTTAGCCTAGATGAAAGGAAAAACAAATATCAGCTTGATCCAAAACTTTTGTGATCCATTAATGGTCATTCATCACTTTTCCTATGGTATGGTCCATATCATAATTGGATACGCTTCACTTTTTAGATCATTCACTAAAATAATCTCAAAAAAAAGAAAAAAAGAAAAAAAAAAAGATAGATAGTGTGGACACAGAATAGATACATCCAGCTGGTGGGTCCCACGGTAATGGCTGCACGCCTTGGGTGAGCCTGGGGTCTCACCTGATCCCTTCCCTTTAGCAGGGGCTTTCTACGGTGTGTTTTATCAACACTGTACATCCATATTGACACCTCATTTTAGGTCATGATCCAAGAAAAAGGGAAAAATTAAAGGCTCGAGTGGACCACACCACAGGAAGCAGTGGGGATTGAAAGCTTATGGTTTAAAACTTCAAATTTTAGATCAAGCTAATATTTATGTGTTAGCTTCAGCCCATGTCACCTTATGAATAGGTTGGATGGTAAATAAACGTCCTGGTGGGCCCTAAAAAGGTTTTCAACGGTGCGCATCATTGTCACCATTGCTTCTTCTAGTGTGGTCCACTTAAGCCTTAGATCTCCTCCTTTTTGGTTCATACCAAAAAATGATATGTAAAAATGACCGTGATCAAACACAAACATCACCGTCCCCCACAGATTCCCTGCCAAGACTGCCAGTCTGTGGCTAGGTTCTGATAGGGGTTATACTGTAGAAAGGTTTCCATAGCCCACTGTATCGGGCTTCTTTTATGCCTGAAGGTGGGCCTAAGAGGTTAATGGCGTTGTGATGAAACATGGCCCACGTGTACAAACTTAAAACCCTTTGCTAGGCTACCTCAGTAGTGAAATGATGCAGCAAGCTTTGATTGGTGGGGCAGTAAGAGATGGGCTTAGGCCATTACTAAAGTTTTTTTTTTTTTTTTTTGTTAGCATACAGCCCTACCAATCAAATCTCACCGTACTTATTTCACCCAATTGCCTATGTCACAGGTAATAGGAAGTTTTCTTTGGCAGTAGCCATGTGAGGACCTACCAAGATGTCCCTGAGAAATTCACTCTGTCGATCAAAATTTCCGGACTATTTTAGAACATAAACCTAAAATGAGGACGATTTAAAATTAAGTGGGCCACACCATCGGAAACATTGGGATGAAAAAGCCCACCATTGAAGTCTTCACAGGGTTCACCATAATGTTTATATGCCATTTAAGCCGTTCACAAGGTTAAATATCAACCCAATCCAAAACTTCTGTAATTCATGAAAAATTCAATGGTGGGTGATCAATCTCCAATATTTCCTGCGGTGTGCCCCACTTGAGATTTTTTTTTTTTTTTTTATCAGCCTCCTGTTTTTGAATCATGTCCTAATATATCCTGGTGAACTGATGGACAGAGTGGATTTTTCATCGAACATCAGGGCTTCCGCCGACACGACCTTCCTGTTGCGGGGCAGGGACAATCGGCGTCACATCTCGGTGGGCCGACGTAGCTTTCTGTTGACGGGCCGCATAGGCAATTCGCGTCCCCGTTGTTCAATGCTCTCTGAGAATTATAACTTATAGTACTCCTAGTTGGGACACTTAGACAATCCAGTGCGTTGATCGACACTGTTAATTACGTTCACCACTTATTTCATAGGCTATCATGCAGATATCTTACCTATTATATAATCTTAGCCATCTGATCAGTGGCATTTAATAATGACGGTCAGGATCACTTAAAAAAATTGGTGAAATCAACCATTTCATCCATTTATTTGTCAGGGCCCATCATGGATTGTTTATGATTATAAAAGATCACTTTCTTTTGGAACCCTAACCATCCCATCCATTGCCTTACAAGAGAACGGCTACGAAAAATAAGGCCAAATTTAGATGGATTGGATAAGCAGATCAGTGTGATTTTTTCTTGGTAGCTCATGAAATATGTTTTGAACTTAATGGAGAGTTGCGATAGACCGATTGAACTGTACAAATGATCCATTGAAACTTGGAGCACTATAACCAATGCTGCTCTGAGAGCACTGGAGCATTTTTCTGCTTGGAATATCTTATGTGATACTCAGACTACGTGTAAAGGCTGATAGGCAGGTGCTGAAACATTGTCCACGTCGTGTATATTAACTCAAATAAAGCAGATTAGATTGTGCAGTCAGTAGTCACTGTCGTCAAGTATCAATCCCAAATTTCATCTTGGCTGTGGACACTTTTGTAGAAAAAGAGCCATCGGATATTTTCATTCTTAACCGTTCAATAAATGCCGCCCATCTGTTTCTGAGATAATCAAATAAAAATAATTTTTGGTTCATGATACAATATTTACACTGGGTGTCATAATTCCGACCATTTAATTTGAATACTTGCATTCCAAGTTGTGAAATTTTTAATGGCTGCGTATCATCCATCACACTCAGTCAGAGTATTTCTCATATCTTAGTTACAAGGCACTCGCATCCATTCCCGTGGCAAACATTGCACGGACTCCACGTTGTTCATGGACTGTACCCAGATCGCGGCACGGTGATTCTTATTAGGATGATCTTGGGTAGGCCAACTCACGAAAGGTTTGAAGGGACTGCACGTGTACTGCGTGGACTAACTTGGATGATATTGGTGGCATGCACTGGATCCTCTTGAATTGGGTAGAGGCCACAACCAAGGGCATGGATCAATGTGCATGCTCTCCGGCTTCTTTAGTAATTTTGAGTAAATAGCGTAGCTTAAAGCAGGCGATGCAGCATAGGGCTGAAAGTTGGGCGGGTTCAACCCGATCCACCCGTGACCGACCCAACCCAAGGTTGGGCTCGGGCTGGATATATCGGGTCTGATCTCAAGCTTGGGCTATACGAACACCAATCCGATAAAACTTGGGTTGGGCTCGGGTTGCCCGACCCAACCCGAACCCAATCAATATATAAGTTACTTATAAATTATAATTGAGTGCGGATCATTTGTGTCGAAGGCACACTAGTGATGTCGGGTCTCATTTGTCTACGTTATTTCCAAGGACTCAAGCTAACAAGATATGCCGGATTTCTCTCTCCCAAATGACGCAGGTATGAACGTTATGAGGATAACTACTCCGAATCCACGGAGCTTCTCTGGACTCCTCACAGAGACTTCTCAAATCCACGAGGAAAGAAAGTAGAAAATAGAAATAAATTCTAAGAAATTCGAAATTGATTAATTGATGAATAAAAACGAGTTCACAACCCTTTAAATAGGGGTACCAAGCAATGAGAAAGAAATTATAATCAAACTACACCTCAAACTCCTAGAATCCGCGACTTACTATAAATAGTAAACTTACTATTTATAAATGGTCGTGATGTCTACTAGTGCGCAAGGTTTTCGGCCAAAAATAGTAAGTGTCCTATTTGGCTTCACCAAACCGTTCTCCTAATTATTCTAAGCTCTTTTCACGTTGGGCGCAACTCCTAAAACCCGACGGAAGAAGAGTTATAATCAAACTAAAACTTACTATTTATAGTAAAAACAAAATTAAAACAGGGAAATGACCTTCAATTTAGGGGTTTTTGCAATTCCGGGCTGTGCAACCCGACGTAGCTGGGTTGGTTGGCTTCAGTAGCTCGTTCTACCCCAAAATCATATATTTTACGTCAGATAACTCATTCCGGATTGCAAGATACGTCCGATTTAAGGTTCGATGGTCTGGATCACTTCCGTCGTCGACCGAGCCTTTTCTGATCCATCTTGGCCATGTAACTATCCATGACCCATTCTACATCAGTCTCCTCTACTTCAAAAGAACTCGTCCTTGAGTTCTCGTCATGCTCTGGTTCATGATACTCGGTTAGGTCCGCGACATTGAAAGTCCGTGAGATTGTTATGTCATCTGGGAAATCAACAACATAAGCGTTGTCATTGATCTTTCGGATGATTGGTACCGGTCCAATCTTCTTATTTTTCAACTTGTTGTACATCCCGATCGAAAATCTCTCTTTGCACAGATGGACCATAACGCGGTCGCCTACCTCGAACACTTTTTGTCTCTGATGCTTGTCCGCTTGTTCCTTGTACTTCTCGTTCGAGGCATGTAGATTGGTCTGCACTTCTGCATGGATGCCAATGATCTTGTCTGCCATATGTTCTGCTGCAATGCTCGTGCCTGGGTACTTGGGCAGAGGGACCAAGTCAAGTGTGTCGCGAGGCACTCGTCCGTAGATAATATGGAACGGTGATCTCCCTGTCGAGCGGTTCAATATATTGTTGAATGCAAACTCTACTTGAGACAAGGCTAAATCTCACTGCTTCGGTTTTTCTCCTGAAATACAGCGAAGGAGGTTTCCCAATGTACGATTCACAACTTCGGTCTACCCATCAGTCTGTGGGTGGTAAGCACTGCTGAATTAAAGTTGTGTATCGAATCGATTCCATAAAGTCCGTCAAAAGTGGCTAATGAACTTCTTGTCACGATCGGAAGTAATGGTCCTGGGGACCCCGTGTAGTCGTATGACCTCCCTGAAAAATAGATTCGCCACGTGTGTTGCATCGAGGGTCTTTTTGCATGGGATAAAGTGTGCCATATTGGAGAAACGATCTACCACCACGAACACCAAATCCATGCCGCGTTGTGTTCGTGGGAGACCAAGCACGAAGTCCATTGATAAATCCTCCCAAGGACCGTTAGGCACAGGTAATGGGGTGTAGAGGCCCTTATTTTGAGATTGCCCCTTGGAGGTCTGACAAACACGACAACGTTGTACGACTTTTTCCACATCGCGTACTAATTACGGCCAGTAATACCGTTCTTCCACAAGAGCTCGCATCTTGTCTCGCCCCAGGTGTCCACCAAGGCCACCTCCATGTAGCTCCTGAATAATCTGCTCCCTCAGAGAACTTTGGGAGATGCACAATCGATTCCCTTTGAAGAGAAAATCATCCTGTATATGAAGGTCACTGGGGTGACCTTCTTGGTACTTCATCTAAGAATCTTTGAAGTTCTCATCTTCGGCATACAGCTCCTTGAGACAGTCGAAGATGACCACCTCGTTGCTCATCGTAATAAGTAGTGATGCACGACGGCTAAGTGCATCAGCCAACTTGTTCTCCTACCCTGACTTGTGCTTCAGAACGAACATGAATTTCTATAAAAAATGTAACCCATCTAGCATGCACACGATTCACGTTAGTTTGACTATTAATAAACTTTAATGCTTAATGGTCAGTGTACAAAACAAACTCTCTTTGAATCAGATAATGCCGCCAATGTTGTAACGCCTTAACAACTGCATACAACTCAAGCTCATAAGTCGACCACTTCTTTCGAGCTTCGCTGAGCTTCTCGCTGTAGAAGGCTACCGGCCTGCCTTCCTGTGATAATACTCCTCCAATTTCGACGTATGAAGCGTTACACTCAACCTCAAACAATTTATCAAAATTAGGAAGCACCAAAACTGGTGTTGTAGACAAACGATACTTGATCTCATAAAAGCTCTTGTCAGCTTTATCGGTCCACTGGAACGGTCTTTTTTTCATGCAATCTGTTATAGGCGCGACTATGGTACTAAAATCTCGCACAAATCGACGATAGAAAGTCACCAACCTGAGAAAACTCCTCACCTCATGAATGTTTGTCGGGATCGGATATTCCTTAATAGCTCACACCTTTTCATCGTCCACACGAATGCCTGTGGACGTCACAATAAATCCTAGAAACAACAGGCTGTCAGTTAAAAAACTACACTTCTTCAAGTTGAGGTACAACTTGTTAATTTGTATGACCTGCAGCACCTACCTGAGATGTTTCTTGTGCTCCACTTCATCCTGGCTATATATCAATATGTCATCAAAATATACTACCACAAATTGGCCAGTGAACGGTTTTAGAATTTGATTCATCAAATGCATAAAAGTACTTAGTACGTTCGATAGGCTGAAGGGCATGACTAGCCACTCATACAACCCTTCCTTGATCTTGAATGCCGTTTTTCACTCATCATCGGGTCGAATACGAATCTGATGGTACTCGCTCCTTAGATCTAGTTTAGAGAACACCTTGGCCCCTTCTAACATATCGAGCATGTCATCCAACCGTGGTATTGGGAACCGATATTTGATGGTAATTTTGTTGATTGCCCGGTTGTCGACATACATGTGCCAGCTTTCATCTTTTTTTGGCGTTAATAATGCTAGTACGACACATGGGCTCATGCTCTCTCTCAAGAGACCCTTACGGATCAATTCCTTCACTTGCCCCTGAAGTATCTCACACTCCTTCAGACTCATCCGATAATGAGGGCTGTTGGGCAGGCTAGCCTCAGGGATGAGGTTTATGTGATGTTGGATGTCCCTCATGGGGGGCAATCCATCAGGTAAATCCTCAAGCCAGACTTCTTTGAATTCGTTTAGCAACAGTCTTAAACTTGGAGGGATGTTTGAAGGTTCCTCTTCCTCGCCCTTCACCACTACAGCGTATACCTCGCTGGTTTCCTTGGATTCATCCATAAAATCCCGAATGGTCAAGAGAGAACTCCCCTCCACTTTAGAGGCTTCAGGGTGGTTCTCTGGTGCCATAGGGGCAAGGATTATTTTTCGACTATCTTTGACGAATACGTAAATATTATCCCCTCCCTGATGGGTCGCATCACGATCCGACTGCCAGGGTCGACCGAGTAACATATGACAATCTTCCATATCGACCACGTCACAAAGTATTTGATCTTTATAATTTTTGCCAATTGAAAACGAGATAGTGCATTGTTCAGTTACCTTGGTCTCATTCACCCTTTTTATCCAGCTAATGAGTACGGGGAAGAATGTTTCATCGTTAATAGTCGCAACTTGTCCACCATCACTCTTGAGACGATGTTCTCGCTACTACCACTGTATATGATCACATCACAGACCTTTCCATTGACGGTGCACCGAGTACGAAGTATATTGTGCCGTTGTGGATGTAATTCCTTTCGTGGGGTAAACAACAATCGCCTCACAAATAGAAATTCGCTACGATCCTCGCCTACCATTTCATCGCCACCTGCTATTTCTTCAGTGATTTGTTCATGTTCATCAAAGCGATGGTCTTTTTCTGCGGCCTCATCTTCATTACCCCCTTCGTTTATAGTCAAGTGTGCTGCGGGACGTTGAGGACAAGTGTTTGATAAGTGGCCTGGTTGGCCACAGCGGTAACAATTGTTCGACCTTAGCCGAGCATAAGGATTTGGAATCCTACTCAGACTCGCTGTTGTGGGTGCTGCACGTTGGGGTCTGGATGAGCCACTCCTCGTATCACGGTTTGCGGTTGTAGGAAGTTGAGGTACTGAGTTTTTTTCTCGTGGCAGCACTGGATCCTGCGTGGGACCCGTCATGGGAGTCGAGTTGAAGGATATGGATGAGCAGGAGTTCTTGCAAGTTGTGTTTCTGCCCTACTCGCCAATTGAACTGCTTCATCCACAGTCCCGACTGGGTACATCTGAACTCAGTCCTGAATTGTCGGTCATAACCCACCTATAAATCGAGCCACCTTTTGTGACTCAGATTCTGACAGATCGTTTCGTGTAGCCAGCCATTGGAATTCTTCAGTGTAATCTGTGACTGTTCGATTTTCTTGTTTGCAATTTTGATATTGTTGGAATAATATCTGCTCATAATCACTAGGGAGAAATTGAGATCGAAGAAAACGTCTCATCCGTGGCCATGATGAGATGGGCGCCTTATTCTGGTGGGCTCGTGAGAGTTGTAATTGTTCCCACCATGCAGAAGCACCAGATTTTAATTTAAATGCTACCAATTTTACCCTTTTATGATCTGACACGTCCATGTAATCAAAATATCTCTCTACTTCAGCTATCCAATCAAGAAAATCTTCTATACGTAATAAATCGTTAAAACTAGGAAGTTTAGCCTTACCTCGATATACTCTTTCAGCACGATCTAGATGATCACCTCCATAGATTGGTCATCTGGCAAAACCCTCATTAAGGTCCTCATCGCTAGAACTTGAATCATCTGGTGTAGCCCTACGGTTTGCCACTAGTTGTGCTCTACGAAAATCAGAGTTGCGTCGTACAACAATCATGGGTGGTGGAGCCACCATAGGTGGGGGAGCAACTAAAGGTGGTGGAGCACCGCCTAGGGCTCGGGGCGGGAGTAGCGCATCCGCAAGACGGTCGAGAGTTGGCTGCAGCCCTTGCATGGTTAACTGACTCTCCCGGTGGAAAGCTTCCATTCTTTCTGAAAGATAACGAATCCCTGGATCACCGTCCACAAGATTTTGATTCATACCTTTATTGTTTGCCATCGGCCCAAGGGGAATCCTCACTTTGATATCAATTGACGCAGGGATAAACGTGATGAGGATAACTACTCCGAATCTACGGAGCTTCTTTGAACTCCTCACAGAGACTTCTCGAATCCATGAGGAAAGAAAGTAGAAAATAAAAATAAATTCTAAGAAATTCGAAGTTAATTAATTGATGAATAAAAACGAGTTCACAACCCTTTAAATAGGGGTACCAAGCAATGAGAAAGAAATTATAATCAAACTACAACTCAAACTCTTAGAATCCGCAACTTACTATAAATAGTAAACTTACTATAGATGGTTGTGATGTCTACTAGTGCGCAAGGTTTTTGGCCAAAAATAGTAAGTGTCCTATTTGGCTTCACCAAACCATTCTCCTAATTAGTCTAAGCTCTTTTCACGTTGGACGCAACTCCTAAAGCCCGATGGAAGAATTGTTATAATCAAACTAAGACTTACTATTTATAGTAAAAACGAAATTAAAACAGGGAAACGACCATCGATCCAGGGGTTTTTCACAATTTCGGGCTATGTAACCCGGCGTAGCCGGGTTGGTTGGCTTCAGTAGCTCATTCTACCCCAAAATCATATATTTTACGTCAGATAACTCATTCCGGATTGCAAGATACGCCCGATTTAAGGTTCGATGGTCTGGATCACTTCTGTCGTCGACCGGGCCTTTTCTGGTCCATCTTGGCCATGTAACTATCCGCGACCCGCTCTACATCACCAAATAGATTGCATGGTATGCTACATGACTCTTAAATGAGTAGTTGTCCTATATTTTAGCTTGTTTTTTAAAAGGAAAAAAATGAAGTTCTTTATGATAAATAGTCACATATATAACTAATAAAATCATAGATACAGAAAATAAGTCCTATATTGAAATATAATAAACTAATGTAATAACGAAAATATTAGCATGTATACACCTGACCAACTCGATCAACCCGACTGAGCCCACTTGGGTTGGGCTTGGGTTGAGAATTCCCAACCCGAGATTAGGTTGGGTTGGGTTAGGGTTGAGCACAAACCTGACCCAATAATATTTTTCAGAGTAAATTTAGCTTAACCGTTAGGGGCGACCAAAGTGATATTCGATGCCACCGAAGGAAGGTTCAGTCCGATTGAAAGGAGATAAAGAATTTAGACATGCTTTGAAAAAAATTGGTTATAACTAGAAGGAACTTCGGTGTGACTTTAGTACAACTGAAGCGTAACAAAAGTGAGAAAAATTGAAGTTGGTGCAAAGTCAATGCATAATATTTATATTTAAAGGGGTGTTTAGGCCATTATAGGTACGAATTAGGGCTTGTGAAAAAGAGCAAGGGGTGGTAGAGCTTCCACAAAGCCATTATTCTTCTTCAATCCTTTAGTTTTAGTCCATTTTTCATGTTTTCTTTTGTTCTAGGATATTAGCCATGTTAGGCTAATCTCTTAGCTAAGGCTAAGGAATGAAACTTGCAGTTAATTACAACATTTAGTTTATTTAATTAAAAAAATAATGGTTTGAATGATGATATTAAATTGGATTGGTTTGAATTTACTTTATAAAAGTCTTTAAGTTGTTTATTTCTTTGATTCGTTGTAAACTCTAATTACATCGGATATTTTGATTGATTAATTGCTTAACTTTATTAGAGAATGAATCAATTTGTACAATTTCTTAATCTATTATAGATCTTGGGTACAATAGATGATCGAATTGCCTGTGATTGAGATTCGAGTGCTTCTTGAAAGAATTATGACCGGTTTAAAAGAATTATTATCCGATTTAATAGGATAGAATTTCGATTTCAATTGAGTTATAAGAGTTGAATCAATGAATTATATATTATGATTGCTATAAGTGGATTCTTGGATCCTTTGTCATTTTTATTAATTGTTTTAAACCCTTTCTACTTCTCTATATTAAAAACCCAATCAATCCAAATTAGTTCTAGTTGTGTTCTCACTAATTCCTCGTAGATCAACCTACATCTCATCGAGTTATTACTATATCGCAACCCTGCACTTGGGGTTACCTAACAAATAACTAACTCAGTGGTACCATTATCCTAAGTTATGCATGTTTTCAACACAATTAGGCATATGCAATGGCAAAATCATAAAACAAACAATTTCCCTAAGTTTATGTTTAAGTGGATGGATGGCATGTTATGCAAATGTATGGCTTAGGATCAATAACAAATGTACCAATTTCAGCACAACACAATAACTAACCATCAATACAATGGTTCGCCTTTAGCACAACCCCCAAATACAAGCCATGATATATATGATTTTCCAAGTGGTTGTTATTCCAAGTTCGATCACTAGGTTGACGAAGCTAGGATACCACTGTTATATTGCGGGTCTCTACCCGGATCATGTAGCTCATTGCGGCACAAGGTGGATCCTCACTAGTGTTTTTTGATCCAATTTAAAGCTTGTCACCCAATGGTCCGACATAGACAACCAATAACGGTAAGGGCTCACTGCCCAAGGACAATCATAAATAATGCACGGGTCATCACCTAAGCATAAATGTGGCAAAGGCATGATATCAAATCTAACAATAATAAGGTAGGCTCACAGCCTTCAATAGTGCCCAATGGTCACTAAGGGGAGGCTCGTCACCCAATGTTTTACCAACACCGTAGGTTCGACACCCACTATGTAAGTGCTTGTATTTAAAGAACACTTAGACTTGTTGAATTTCGTAGACAAAGTACTATATTGTTTCCAAGTACACTTCAGTTTTCTTCAGCATCTCATGAAGATAGACCTAAGATCGGCTCAACATCTCAAGACTTAAAGACATCGCAATGGTTTCAAGATTACGATCTTTATATATCCCAACTATTAGGTGGTATGACCCTAGAAAGACCCTAGGTTAGGTGTTTTCGAAACATGGCCGTAAATGTAATATGTGTAATGTAAATTCACTGAAGTTTGGCTAGCCCAATTTCAGGTTCAGCTGGCCTAACCAAATTCGGCCAAGTATACAACAGCATTCGAAACATTCGTTGTAAATTTGGCCAGCCTAACTTTGGGTTCGGCCAGCATGAATTGAAGTTAGGCCAGCCTGAGAGTTCACGGGTCAAGTTTCCAGCAATGTATTTCTTTGAAATTCAGTGGGATTCGACCAGCCGAATCCTGTATTCGACGAGCTGAATTTTGGCTTGGGCCAGTTGAATTTTAGATAAATCTTATTCCGCGCAATCCAATAGCCGTTGGAATGAATTTGGTGGAATCCGGCCAGCTGAACCTATTATTAGGCTCGCCGAATTTCTAAACCCTTTGGCTATAAATAGAGACCTTCTCTCATTCTAAACTATAACGAAAAATCACTCTAAACCTTCTGCAAGTGAGAGAGAAGCTCAGGTCCTCGTCAAGCATATTGTGCGTTGAGATGTACACGAGTAGAGTTGAGTCGAGCTTGGCACAAATCGACTCAGCTCAGCCATTAGTTGACTCTAGCTCGAACTCGGCTCAGTTCGATCCTCAAGCCTGACTGGCCAGCTCAGCTTGGTTTGGTTAGTAGATGGGCCAGTTTGAGCCAAGTTCGTTTGTGCATCATTTTCACAAACACATGGACTGCACCTTCAAATTCTCACTGTCTGTCTTATATCTCGATGGTACTTGTATCAACAATATCGTCTAATTGGTGTTTTAAAGCACAGTCTTAGGTGAGAGCGAGTAGTGTTAAGACTTAATATTACATAATTATCCCCTCAATTGCACTAGTTTCAGTTGTATTTAAGTACTAAATTGATCTAATAAGATATATTTTTTACATGCAAGGTGATTTTGATCTAAAGTTGAACACATGCTTAAATGGATATTTAAAGCTCAAAAAGATATCAAGATCAAAGGCAATAAATAATTGGAGATTTGGAGACTAAAAGATGAAGATTTCAAGTGCAAAAAATGCAAGTAAACTAAGTACCAAAGATAGAAAAAATTTTAAAAAATCACACAATCAAGTAACAAAAATAACAAACTATTCGGTCTCATCGAAATTATGTTCAGTCCGATCGAAAGTGCCAAAGACAATCTAGCAAAAAATAATATTTTTCAGAGTAAATTCAGCTTAACCGTTAGGGGCGACCAAAGTGATATTCGATGCCACCGAAGGAAGGTTCAGTCCGATTGAAAGGAGATAAAGAATTTAGACATGCTTTGAAAAAAATTGGTTATAACTAGAAGGAACTTCGGTGTGACTTTAGTACAACTGAAGCGTAACAAAAGTGAGAAAAATTGAAGTTGGTGCAAAGTCAATGCATAATATTTATATTTAAAGGGGTGTTTAGGCCATTATAGGTACGAATTAGGGCTTGTGAAAAAGAGCAAGGGGTGGTAGAGCTTCCACAAAGCCATTATTCTTCTTCAATCCTTTAGTTTTAGTCCATTTTTCATGTTTTCTTTTGTTCTAGGATATTAGCCATGTTAGGCTAATCTCTTAGCTAAGGCTAAGGAATGAAACTTGCAGTTAATTACAACATTTAGTTTATTTAATTAAAAAAATAATGGTTTGAATGATGATATTAAATTGGATTGGTTTGAATTTACTTTATAAAAGTCTTTAAGTTGTTTATTTCTTTGATTCGTTGTAAAATCTAATTACATCGGATATTTTGATTGATTAATTGCTTAACTTTATTAGAGAATGAATCAATTTGTACAATTTCTTAATCTATTATAGATCTTGGGTACAATAGATGATCGAATTGCCTGTGATTGAGATTCGAGTGCTTCTTGAAAGAATTATGACCGGTTTAAAAGAATTATTATCCGATTTAATAGGATAGAATTTCGATTTCAATTGAGTTATAAGAGTTGAATCAATGAATTATATATTATGATTGCTATAAGTGGATTCTTGGATCCTTTGTCATTTTTATTAATTGTTTTAAACCCTTTCTACTTCTCTATATTAAAAACCCAATCAATCCAAATTAGTTCTAGTTGTGTTCTCACTAATTCCTCGTAGATCAACCTACATCTCATCGAGTTATTACTACATCGCAACCCTGCACTTGGGGTTACCTAACAAATAACTAACTCAGTGGTACCATTATCCTAAGTTATGCATGTTTTCAACACAATTAGGCATATGCAATGGCAAAATCATAAAACAAACAATTTCCCTAAGTTTATGTTTAAGTGGATGGATGGCATGTTATGCAAATGTATGGCTTAGGATCAATAACAAATGTAACAATTTCAGCACAACACAATAACTAACCATCAATACAATGGTTCGCCTTTAGCACAACCCCCAAATACAAGCCATGATATATATGATTTTCCAAGTGGTTGTTATTCCAAGTTCGATCACTAGGTTGACGAAGCTAGGATACCACTGTTATATTGCGGGTCTCTACCCGGATCATGTAGCTCATTGCGGCACAAGGTGGATCCTCACTAGTGTTTTTTGATCCAATTTAAAGCTTGTCACCCAATGGTCCGACATAGACAACCAATAACGGTAAGGGCTCACTGCCCAAGGACAATCATAAATAATGCACGGGTCATCACCTAAGCATAAATGTGGTAAAGGCATGATATCAAATCTAACAATAATAAGGTAGGCTCACAGCCTTCAATAGTGCCCAATGGTCACTAAGGGGAGGCTCGTCACCCAATGTTTTACCAACACCGTAGGTTCGACACCCACTATGTAAGTGCTTGTATTTGAAGAACACTTAGACTTGTTGAATTTCGTAGACAAAGTACTAGATTGTTTCCAAGTACACTTCAGTTTTCTTCAGCATCTCATGAAGATAGACCTAAGATCGGCTCAACATCTCAAGACTTAAAGACATCGCAATGGTTTCAAGATTACGATCTTTATATATCCCAACTATTAGGTGGTATGACCCTAGAAAGACCCTAGGTTAGGTGTTTTCGAAACATGGCCGTAAATGTAATATGTGTAATGTAAATTCACTGAAGTTTGGCTAGCCCAATTTCAGGTTCAGCTGGCCTAACCAAATTCGGCCAAGTATACAACAGCATTCAAAACATTCGTTGCAAATTTGGCCAGCCTAACTTTGGGTTCGGCCAGCATGAATTGAAGTTAGGCCAGCCTGAGAGTTCACGGGTCAAGTTTCCAGCAATGTATTTCTTTGAAATTCAGTGGGATTCGACCAGCCGAACCCTGTATTCGACGAGCTGAATTTTGGCTTGGGCCAGTTGAATTTTAGATAAATCTTATTCCGCGCAATCCAATAGCCGTTGGAATGAATTTGGTGGAATCCGGCCAGCTGAACCTATTATTAGGCTCGCCGAATTTCTAAACCCTTTGGCTATAAATAGAGACCTTCTCTCATTCTAAACTATAACGAAAAATCACTCTAAACCTTCTGCAAGTGAGAGAGAAGCTCAGGTCCTCGTCAAGCATATTGTGCGTTGAGATGTACACGAGTAGAGTTGAGTCGAGCTTGGCACAAATCGACTCAGCTCAGCCATTAGTTGACTCTAGCTCGAACTCGGCTCAGTTCGATCCTCAAGCCTGACTGGCCAGCTCAGATTGGTTTGGTTAGTAGATGGGCCAGTTTGAGCCAAGTTCGTTTGTGCATCATTTTCACAAACACATGGACTGCACCTTCAAATTCTCACTGTATGTAAAATAACAGCAGTAGTTTTATAGGTATTTCATCAAACACCTTGTAAGCAATATCAAAATTAAGAAAAAATGGTATTTGTTTCATATACTTACCTTCCTTGCCACTAGCCAACACCTTGTTGAGTCATTTCATCAAACACATGGTGAGCAACATCAAATCAAAGTAACCAAGTCACCGAATTAATTTGATTCGAGTTTAATTGGAGTTGTGGTTCGATCCGAGTCGAGTCGAGCTCAGGCAAGCTCGAACTCAGTTTTTTGAGCTAAAAAAATTAGTCGAATCAAGCTTTTTCGAGTCGAGTTGAGTGAGCTAACATTTCTATCTCGTTTCATGTACAACCTTAATTGTGTGAAATTTATAAATTCTTTTTAAGCTTATTCAATTCCCTTTTTAAAGATTATTTCAATCTCATTTTAAAGAGTAGTTCATACTCTTGAGATTTAAGAAAATTGAATCAGTAGCATTAAGGTTTTTCATTGCTAAAAATCTTTAGAACCCTATATTCTTTCTGTTAAGCGAATACTACCTCATCTAAATTCAAGAAAGAAGATCTTTGCCACAAGCTTCTCCTGCATCTTCGAATCCATGCTAGAAGATAAGTACTCTATTATTTTGTCTCATTTAGATTTTTCTGAGATAGCCTGTGAAAATCTCAAAGAGTTAATTTGTGATAGCCCGGGAAAATCACAAAGTGGGTTTTTGTTTGTGATAGCCCGTGAAAATCACAAAAGGGATTTTATTGTGGTGATCCAATGAAAATCATAAGGAACTGTATAAGGTTGTTAAGGTGAACCTATGAAAACCATGAAATAGTGAAAGCCAAAATTACGAGAGTAGTAATTTTGGGAGTGTAGTAGGTGTGGTTTTTTAAAGCATCGAACCACTATAACCCCTTGTGCCTTATGGTGAATGCTTTACTCTTTTTGGTGTTGAATGTTATTTATTTCATTCTTGTGGTGAATGTTGTATTTATTTTATCTTCTCTTACTAGTTTAAAAGATTGATTTTTGTAAGTACTATGTTTAAGATCTAGCACCCTGTGTTGTCAAATTCTGTAGTGACAAACTACTTGAGAGTGATTGACTTGTTTAATAGATGGAAAGTTCACCTTCAAGTTCAATAGATGGATAATTCACCTTCATTCGAAGATGAGTTTCAAGTCATCAACATCAACATCAAAGTGCTACTACTACTTCAAATCAAAGTGCATGTTCAACTACAAATATAAAATCAAGTTCATACACAAGACCGAGTGCAAGTGCAACTTCAAATACTAGTTCAAGTCCAAGTGTATTACATGATCAAGTACACAAGCTCAAGTTTAAGTTTACAAGCTCAAGATCAAGTAAATAAGTTTCATGCTTCAAAGTGTACAAGATAAAGCTTCAAAGTACCTCAAGTATACTATCTATTGAAGCGACCGAATTGACATGTTCAATGCTCACATTTAAGGTATACATGACCCTAAAAAGACCTTAGGAATAGATCATACATATTGCATATAGAATTTGGGTCATGGTACTCTATTTAGACCTTGCTTTGACTAGTCCTAGTCATGGTTCAACTAGTCCAGGTACCGGCTCGACCAGTCTAGGGTTTTTCTCGACCTGTACAGAAATTAACTCGAATTTTTGGATAACTTTGGTGGTTCTTCGACCAGTCAAGCACCCTTCTCGACCGGTCGTGGAGGCAGGCTCGACTAGTCAAGTGGGGCTCAACTCAAAGTCCAGTAAGCTATTTGAGCCCCACTCGACCAGTTGAGTGCCATGCTCGATTAGTCGAGTGATGAGTTTATCCGATCGTGCCAGAAATTTTAAAAATTGGTTACTACCAGGACTAGTCGAAGCAGACCTTAGGCCAGTCGAGGGAATGGAATTTCACTTTATAAATAGAGGACTTTTCTCAGCATTTGATATTAATTCTAAGCTAAATCAAGCCTCCTCTCTGAGAATTAAGTCCAGGTTATTGTGAAGCTATTGCTTGGTAATTTCAGATTCTTTCATAGCTTTTTTGATTTTGAATTTCTTGATCTTTTGTTATTCAATTCCACTTATTAGAAAGGGAATTTTGTTTTACCCTTTTGAGATCTAAGAAATTAAATCAAGCTAGCCCAAGGTTGATTTTAAATTAAAATTTATTTAGACCTAGAACCCTTTCATTTGTGAGATTGACCATTGAACATCTACATCTACAAAGAAGTGGTTCTACCAAGCTACAACGAAGAAAAAGAATATTCAGATAAGTATATTTCGTTTAATATATTATGGTTTGTAAGATTGTTAGAAAATCTTTCTTTTTGGTTTTGATTGAGATAGCCAGAAAATCTCAGTGTGTAGAGTTTTTAATTGTGGTAGCCCATTGAAAATACAATAGTAAAGGTTTTAAGGTGAACCTTGGAAAACCTTCTTTCATAGTGAAAGTCAATATCCATTGGGTGTGGATATTGAGAGTGGAGTAGGTGTGGCTGTTTGAGAACAGTTGGTGTACACACCGAACCACTATAATTCTTGGAGTTTTGATGATGATGATGATGATGATGATGATGATGATGGTGATGTATGTGATGTGGTGAATGCTGTAATTTATTTTCATGTATATGTGGTGAATGTTGTAATAGATTGATTTATTCTATTTTCCTTTGGTATTAGTTTGAGTTTTTGATCCTTACTAAGTTCAAGACATCAGATTGTCTTACCATAAACCTTCGTTTTTAGTGTAAGGTTGTCATTTGAACAAAGTTTATATCAACCTCTCAAGACTAGTGCATTTGAGGTTGCTATTTATTTTTGATATCTGCATTTATATTCCACTTTTAATTTTTATTTAGCATAGTCCTATTCACCCCCCTCCCCCCCCCCCCTCTCTAAGATTGAGAGCTCACCCTTTTCAAGTGGTATCAAAGCTAAGCGGCTCATATTTTTGGATTAATTTCCTGAGTTTATTGATCTAGAGCTTTCAGGATGTCAAATTTTGATAACCTATCAATTACTAGGTCACCACCGTTTGATGGCTCCAACTATGCATATTGGAAAGGATCTTTTTAAGGTCCATTGATGAAAGCGTGTGGTAAGCCACAATGACTAGATGGTCTCCACTAATGTCTGAAGTTCTAGGCAGTGATAGAACTAAGTCTATGAGAGAAACACCATATTATATGTGGACTACTCTTCAGAAAAAATGAGAGCAGTGTTAATGCTAAGGCTTTAAATGTAATCACTTGTGCACTATCACCTTATGAATTCAAAAGAATTATATCTTGTGATACTGCTAAACAAGCCTGGGACACTCTTGAAATGATACACGAGGGTACGTCTATTGTAAAAAAGTCTAAGTTCAACTAAGTTTGAGGAAATTCCTATGGAAGAAAATGAGACATTCATGGACTTCTATAGGAAACTAAATGACATAGTGAACTCTATGTGGGTTCTTGGAGATAGCATCCCAGAAAGCAAAGTATGTGCAAAAATTCTGCAATCACTTCCTAAGAGATTCAATTCTAAGGTTATTGTCATTCAGGAACTTAGAGACACAGATAACATGATGGTTAAGGAACTTGTTGGTTCCCTTCAAACATACGAGTTAAATTTCAAAGCTCTAAAAGGTAAGTCTATCGCCCTTAAATCATCCAAATCAACTTCACATAATAGTAATGCTAATTTTGATTGTGAAAACTTAGAAGATGATATGGCTTTTCTTACGAAAAAGTTTTATAAAATTTTCAAAATTAAAAAGAGAGTTGATTTTCAAAAACCCTCTGAGAAGAAAAAAGGTTAAATCTAAAACATGAAAATTTCTAAAAGATATCCAATGTTTCAAATACCATGAATATGGGCATTTGACAAATAAGTGTCTAAAGAAGGACAAGACAAAACATAAAGGCATGTTAGCTACATGGGATGAATCATCCAGTTCAGAAGTTTCTTCGGAGTTGAATGAATCAGAACCTGAAACTTCAAATGAAGTCAATGCTTTAATGATTCTAGCCAGAGTCACTTCCCTAGATAGTTGTGATTTAACTGATGATGAAAATCTGAGGAGTGACTCTGAAAATGATAATGAAGATAATCTTCAAGATGCCTATAATGCCCTATACAGGGAGAGTTGTAAGATTGCTGTCAAACCTAAACTTCAAAAAGAGAAAATTTTGAAATTAAAAGAGGATTTTGAAAATGCAATTTTAGAAAAGCCTCATATTTCTGATTGCTTAGAAAAAACTAAATGTGATTTGGATTTCAAAACATCAGAATTTGAAATTTAAGATTAGAGAATGAGAAACTAAAAAAATGAAGTATCTTCCCTCTTAAGTTCAAAGGATACATGGAGATATGCCCAAGGAGACCCTAAACTTGAAAAGTTATTAACCATATCTAGAACATGTGGAGATAGATCGAGTCTGGGCTATGATAAATACATGCCTCTTAAAAATAAGAATACTTCTCCAATGTTTGTCAAAGGAGAATCCTCTAACTTAAAAGGAAAGGATTTGAAATAAAATAATCATAACAACTCTAGAAATCTAAAAACTTTTCAAGCACTATAAGAAAGAGGGTTTTTAGCGGCGAAATACATTTTCGTCGCTAAAAGTCACTTTTAGGGATGAAACTTTTAGCGACGAAAAATTTTGCAGCTAAAAATCATGGATGAGACTTTTAGCGACGAAAATTTTCGTCGCTAAAGGCTAAAAACAACTTTTCAAAAAAAAAAACGAATGGATTACTTTTAGCTACGAACATTTTCGTAGCTAAAAATCGTGTATGACACTTTTATCGACAAATATTTTCGTCACCAAAGGTTGCAAACAACTTTTTTGAATGGATTACTTTTAGCTACGAAAATTTTCGTAGCTAAAAAGCGTGGATGAGACTTTTCACTACGAAAATTTTCGTCGCCAAAGATCGTAAACAAGTTTTCAAAAAAATCAAATAGATTACTTTTAGCTACGAAAAGTTTCGTAGCTAAAAAATGACTTTTAGCGACGAAAATTTCCGTCGCCAAAGACTCCAAACAAATTTTCAAAAAAATCGGATGGATTACTTTTAG
Organism: Magnolia sinica; assembly: GCF_029962835.1. NCBI lineage: Eukaryota > Viridiplantae > Streptophyta > Magnoliopsida > Magnoliales > Magnoliaceae > Magnolia > Magnolia sinica. Next base: position 47,328,629 of record NC_080573.1, on the reverse strand, counting down.
CTACGGAAATTTTCGTAGCTAAAAAATCATGGAATAGACTTTTAGCGACGAAAATTTTTATCGCCAAAGGCTTCAAACAATTTTTCAAAAAATTCAAATGGTAGCTATGAAAATTTTCGTACCTAACAATCATGGAACTGACTTTTAGCAATGAAAAGTTTCGTCGCCAAAGGCTTCAAACAATTAAAAAAAAAAAATCAAATGGATGATTTTTAGCGAGGAAAATTGTCATCACCAAAGGCTTCAAACAATTTTTCAAAAGACCTAAATGGATTACTTTTAGGTACGAAAATTTTCATAGCTAAAAATCATGGAATAGACTTGTAGCGACGAAAATTTTCGTCGCCAAAGGCTTCAAACAATTTTCCAAAAAACTTGAATGGATTATGTTTTGGTACGAAAATTTTCATAGCTAAAAATGATGAAACAGACTTATAGCGACGAAAATTTTCATCGCCGAAGGCTTTAAACACTTTCAAAAAATCGAAAAGATTACTTTTAGCTACGAAACTTTTCGTAGCTAAAAATCTTGGATGTGACTTTTGCGAGGAAAAGTTTCCTCGCTAAAGGCTGCCATTATTCCAAAGGGTTACTTTTAGCTATGAAAATTTTCGTAGATAAAAAAGGTGGATAAGACTTTTAACGATGAAAATATTCATCGCTAAAAGGCATTAATGAGACTTCTACCTACTTCGTAGGTAAAAGTTTCTTTTTTTTAAAAATATTTCATCTCAAATTTCCTGATATGCACCTGTTAGAATATAATTCATTATATTCTTCATGATATACACCTGTTATATAATATATTTCATCATATTCACATCCATCTAAACCCAAACTACGTAAATTCATCTAGACATAAACTACATTCATCCAAACATAAACTGCATCCATCCAAACACAAACAATCTTATGGAAAAAAACAAATGAAAAGAAAAACAACCTTAACCTAAACCTAAACCTATACTTTAGGTTATAGGTTTAGGTTTAGGTTTTAGGTTTAGATTAAGGTTAAGTTATAGGTTATATGTTTAGGTTATAGGTTATAGGTTAAGGTTTAGGTTATAGGTTTTGGTTTAGGTTAAGGTTATAGGTTAAGGTTATAGGTTTAGGTTTAGATTTAGGTTTATGTTTAGGTTTAGGTTATAGCTTATAGCTTTAGGGAATTGAGAATAGGTTAAGGTTTATGTTTAAGAAATCAGGTTTTGGTTCAGGTTCGGCATCAAGTTTAGGTTTCGGTTTTCAAGTTTAGGTTTAGGTTTAGGTTAGGGAGTTGAGATTAGGATTAGGTATAGGTATAGGTTTAGGGATTTGAGATTACATTTATGTTATAGGTTTAGGTTTAGGTTATAAGTGTAGGTTATAGGTTTAGGTTTAGGTTTTAGGTTTAGGTTAAGGTTATAGGTTTAGGTTAGGTTTAGGTTATAGGTTATAGCTTTAGGGAATTGAGAATAGGTTAAGGTTTAGGAAATTGGGTTTGGGTTCGGGATCGGGTTTAGGTTTGGGTTTTCAAGTTTAGGTTTAGGTTTAGGTTAGGGAGTTGAGATTAGGATTAGGTGTAGGTTTAGGTTTAGGTTTAGGGATTTGAGAATACATTTAGGTTTTAGGTTTAGGTTTTGGTTTAGGTTATAAGTTTAGGTTTTGGTTTTAGGTTTAGGTTAAGGTTTTAGGTTTCGGTTAAGGTTATAAGTTTAGGTTATTAGGTTATAGGTTATAGGTTAAGGTTTAGGTTATAGGTTAAGGTTATAGGTTTTAGTTTATGTTTAGGTTTAGGTTATAGGTTTAGGTTAGGTTTAGGTTTAGGTTATAGGTTATAGGTTTAGGGAATTGAGAATAGGTTAAGGTTTAGGTTTAGGAAATCGGGTTCGGGTTCGGGTTTAGGTTTGGGTTTTGAAGTTTATGTTTAGGCTAAGGAGTTGAGATTAGGATTAGGTGTAGGTTTAGGTTTAGGGATTTGAGAATACATTTAGGTTTTAGGTTTAGGTTTAGGTTTTAGGTTAAGGTTAAGGTTAAGGTTAAGGTTAAGGTTAAGGTTAAGGTTAGGTTATATGTTATAAGTTTAGGTTATAGGTTTAGGTTTAGGTTATAGGTTTTGGTTAAGGTTTAGGTTTTGGTTATAGGTTATAGGTTATAGGTTTAGGGAATTGAGAATAGGTTAAGGTTTAGGTTTAGGAAATCAAGTTTGGGTTCGGGTTTAGGTTTGGGTTTTGAAGTTTATGTTTAGGCTAAGGAGTTGAGATTAGGATTAGGTGTAGTTTTAGGTTTAGGGATTTGAGTATACATTTAGGTTTTAGGTTATAGTTTATAGCTTATAAGTGTCGGTTATAGTTTTAGGTTTAAGTTAGGTTATAGGTTAAGGTTTAGGGAATTGAAAATAGGTTAAGGTTTAGGTTTAGGAAATTGGGTTTGGGACTGGGTTTAGGTTTGGGATTTCAAGTCTAGGTTTAGGTTAAGGAGTTGAGATTAAGATTAGGTGTATGTTTAGGTTTAGGGATTTGAGAATACATTTAGGTTTTAGGTTTAGGTTTAGGTTTTAGGTTTAGGTTAAGGTTATAGGTTTAGGTTATAGGTATATTGAGTGAGGGAAAGGTTAGGTTTAGGTTATAGGTTTTGGGATTTGAGAATAGGTTTAGGTTATAAGTATAGGTTTAGGTTGGGTTATAGGTTAAGGTTTAGGGATTTGAGTTTAGGTTAAGGTTTAGGTTTAGCTTGTAAGTTTAGGTTAAGGTTATAAGTAGAGGTTACAGGTTAAGGTTAAGGTGTAGGTTTAGGTTATAAGTATAAGTTTTGGGATTTGAGAATAGGTTTAGGTTAAGGTTATAAGTATAGGTTTAGGTTATAGGTTAAGGTTTAGGTTTAAGTTATAAGTATAGGTTTAGGTTATAGGTTATAAGTATAGGTTATAGGTTAAGGTTAAGGTCTAGTTTAAGGTTATAAGTATAGGTTTAAGTATAGGTTATAAGTTTAGGTTATATGTTAAGGTTTTGGGATTTGAGAATAGGTTTAGGTTAAGGTTATTAGTATGGGTTATAGGTTAAGGTTTAGGTTTAGGAAATCAGGATCGGGTTTAGGTTATAGGTTTAGGTTTAAGTTTATGTTATAAGTATAGGTTTTGGGATTTGAGAATAGATTTAGGTTATACATATAGGTTTAGGTTAAGGATATAAGTATAGGTTATAGGTATAGGTTTAGGTTATAGGTTACAAGTATAGGTTATAGGTTAAGGTTAAGGTCAAGCTCTAGGCTTAGGTCATACATATAGGTTTTGGGATTTGAGAATAGGTTTAGGTTAAGGTTATAAGTCTAGGTTTAGGTTATAGGTTAAGGTTTAGGTTTAGGTCTATGTTATAAGAATAGGTCTAGGTTTAGGTTTATGCTATAAGTATAGGTTGTAAGTTTAGGTTAAGGTTGTAGGTAAAGGTTATAGGTTAAGGTTAAGGTTTAGGGTTAGGGTTATGTTATAGGTTATAGCTTTAGGGAATTGAGAATGGGTTTAGGTTATAGGTTTGGGGTTATAGGTTTAGGTTAAGGGTGTGGTACCTGCAAATACATACATAAACACGGCTTGTCCAAATGGCCAGACCCCTCTAATGCTGTTCATAGGAAATAGATAGCTTCATCATAGTCATAACAATGGTTCCCACCTTCCAAGGACCCCCGCTCATCCGGATAGCTCCGACGTACATCCAGGTCTGCTCCATTAATTTCGAGTAAATACATAAACATGACCTGTCCAAATGGCTGAGCCCCTCCAATGTTGTCCATAGGGAATGAACAGCTTTATCATAGTCATAACAGTGGTTCTCACCTTCCAGGGACCCTCGCTCATCCGGATAGCTCCGAGCACATCTAGGTCTGCTTCATTAATTTCGAACAAATACATAAACACGGCCTGTCCAAATGGCCAAGCCCCTCCAATGCTGTCCATGGGAAATGGATAGCTTCACCATGGTCATAACAGCGGTTCCCACCTTTTAGGGACCCCCGCTCATTCGGATAGCTCCGACGCACATCCGGGTCTGCTCCATTAATTTCGAGCAAATACATAAACATGGCCCGTCCAAATGACCAAGCCACTCCAATGCTATCCATAGGAAGGACAAGCTCTTTATACTAAGTGACCTACAGCTGATGAAAATTTCTAAGTAAATTGTATGAGGTTTACAGTAGTCTTAGAGTGCAGAAAATTTTCAAGTATGTGCATTTCAGTTCGAGTTATTTCTATAATCACGATGCCTTGAGAGGGTTGATACAAGCGATGGGTTGATTGCAAAAGGGCTTATTAAAACTATATTGTGTTATCTTGTCGGACATAATGATTTCAGGACCAGCAAGATAACCCAATATAGTTTTAATCGGCCCTTTCGCAGTCAACCCATCCTTCGTATCAACCCTCCCAAGGCTATCATGATTAGGAAGGAACTCAGACTAAAATGCACAGACTTGGACATTTTCTACACTCCAAGATTACTGTAACCCTCGTACAATGTATATTCAATGATATATATAATACAATGTATATAACATGAAATGGTACATGAGTGATACAAGAGAATGTAACCTTTTATATAGAAGCCACAAATTGATAGGTTAAGATTGTCCTATCGAGGAGATTCTTAGGCGTCAATGATCTCTGTTTGGGTCTTGTTTCCATTGAGATAGTCTGTTGCCTGTGAAATGAACTGCTTGCATAATCCACACAAATTTCCAGTCCTTGAATAAGGTTTAGAAATATTACTTTTGGTATTCAGTTCCTGGTAGTTAATCTGCACAACTAGAAGCATGAAGCATATATCATCGATTTAATTCCAGTGGGCCTTAAATGGGAAAACAATTAAGACAACCTGCATTTTTATTTGGAAAATGATTACATGTCTACCGATGAATGCACAATCCCTGTTTGGAGTAAGAGAAATGAGAATATGAATTTTTTATATCCATGAACTTGTCAAATTCATGAGTTCGCATGGGATTTGAATTTGACAAACTCCAAAGTCCATTGTTTGGGAATCAAGCTACAATCTATGAATTTGGGAGCATTTATTGCAATGAAGTAGCTTCTATCACCTTTTAAGGTCTCTCATTTTGTAGATTTGCAAAGTCTTTACTTAAAACATGAATAGAGATGAAGTTACTAAACAAGAAAGGCATCTACCTATAATTCCATTAGGATATTTTGTTCGTTGATGCAAATTTTTTTTAGTTATCATCTTCAATTGAGATCAGATTTTTATTCTCAATTACCCAAACAGAGATCAAATTGAAAGATGTTAGATTATATATTCTCTGGGTAGCATTCTTTCAGCTATTTGCTGTTGAAGTATTGGTGAATGTTTCCAGTTAGAAATCAGATTTTTTATTCATCAATAGAAATCAAATTGAAACTAGTTTGTTTCACTACTTTATTTCATCCAGTTGATGAAAGTTCTTCTTTCTTTCGAATTTTCTGTTAGTCACTAAGTGTTGGAAGAGCTTTATAAATGGATTATAACAAAGTTGTGCATGTTTAAATTTCAAGAAGTATTACCAAATGAAAGTTTAGGAAGCTTATTGACATTGGCATGGTACTGACCACTATCTTCATCTTTGTCTCCATTTCTTTCTTCTTCTTCTTCTTTCACTTGGTAGTTATATTCACTTCAGTTGGAGACTTATTGAAACATGTCAGCAAGCTTAATGTACTGTTTATTTGACATCGCCTATTGTCACGCCCCAGACTCGGTAACCGGACTCACAAGGAACCCGATGGCCAGTTCTGGCCACAACAGCCTCCATAGTACCCCATTCTCGGCTCCTGAGGTAGGTTCCGATCCTGGGATCCTACAAGGAGGATTTTCATAACAATATAATCACTTCCAATGCGAGCATACCCAAGATCATAGCAAGTACATCTGAGAATAACAAAGGCACACATCACAAAATCCACTAAAAATTTGAACTTTTACAATCATCCAAAAGGTCCAAAAGGACATACATGAGAATAAAAGGAAAAGAGAGAGAAATCAGCAACACTGGAGTCCTCACTGCTCAACTCTACTCCATGCTCTGCTGCTACAACGCCTGCCTAGAGTCTCCCGCACGTATCAATCGTGCATAAGCTTATAGAAGCTTAGTGGGTGGTGTAAGTGTGTGACAATGGTGCACAGAAGAATAGTAGGAGGTATAAGGAGAGAAGCATAATCAATGAACATATCACTAGTCTTACCAAGGCTTACCATGAATGCGATGCAATAAGTAATGAGTGCCATACCAAGGCAATGTATGAAAGGGGGGCTTGTACAGGCAATGCTAATGCGATGTAAGTGATGTCAATGCTCATATCCAAACCATAAGTCAAGTACATTTTCAATCATAAGGAAATCACCGGGGTCCATTACACTGCTGAATGACCGATCCCGCACAGTCAAACGAGCGTAAGAGACCTCACTACCCGCCCGTGGACAACTAATCACCAACAAGGCCTGAAGGTAGCGGACCCATTTACGAGCTGGTCAGACTCGGCCTAGCAATGCCTCCTCACACCAGGGCAGGTAAGGCCACACCCCTATCCAACCGACTACACGATAGTGGGAGTCGCGGCCTAACGGTATAAGGCCCTCGTGCGCTCATGTATTCCACCGGTCACGGCGTTGGAGCAGATCCTTGGTACCATGGAAGTTTTGGGAATCTCACCCATGGGCATCCTACGCACCCGGTATGCTCAAGTAATATTTCCGGTGTCCACACATGCGGCCATCCACAAATGTCCCTGTGGAGGCAAGGCCCCCGATGAAGCAAGGGCGGTATCCTCATGAAATGCGATGCCAATGCATGAGTCGCACACACAAATCATGCACAAGTTTCAGGCACTCAATGTGCAAAAGGGAAGAAACTTCATCCCTGAATGACCACTATACAATGCAATCAATTCATACAGATGATGCATATGGGTTGCAACGATGTAAGTGTGCTACCTGAGGAATATGAAATCATCTATCCCAAGGAGGGTCAAGATCTAGGCACATCGACAGGTATTCTAAGAAGAAGAGAAGCCCTCTAGTGGGAGCCCAGTACTTTGGGATGACCCACAAACTAAGAGAGTCAAAATCCTAAGGAGGAACAGTCCTAGCCAGGCCCAAGGTGGGCCTTTAACCACCTATAAGGGCCTCTATGGGCCTACCTTAGGGCCACCAAGGAGGACATCCAACCTCAACTGAGTCCCAAAAGGTAGCCTACTATATATGTAAAGAAAGGTCCAAGGCACAATCAACCCATGGCCTAGTGGGCCATACACTAAGCCCAAAAAACAAAGGCAACCTGGTGGGCCCTTAAGCAAGGTTAGGGCCCAACCATAAGGGTCATAGGTTAATTCATTGTAGTAGGCCTAATGGGCAGCCCATTATCCCAACATATGGGAAATTCTTAAATTTTTAACACATGTAAGTTGGGCCTCACATCTCGGCCCAAGTATGGATTTATTATAGTGGGCAAACAAGGGCCCAACTACTTGAGTATTTGGCCCATAAGGCCCATCACAATGACATGGTAAATATAGGACCCAAGGGTTCAATGGGCCTATCAAAAGTTCCAGCCCAACCAAGGCTATAAGGCCCTTACTTAACTAAGAGACTAGCCCAAGAAGAATCCTATTTGGGATGGGCCTTTAATCATACACTAATTAAGCCCAAAAAATAAAATTAAGATGATAAGATACTGACATAAATCATCCTCAAATCTAGTGGGCCATATTGTCCCAAAGAACATCTATAGGCAACAGTTATTGGGCTCAATGCCAAATTCCAGCCCACCCAAATTTCTGGGTTGGTTGGAGTTCAGCATTAGAAGTATTTCTTAGTATAATTAATTTTGGATGGCTCACACACATCACTGTGGGCCCCACCAGATGAGAGAGGATATACAATACATATATGAAATGGGCCAGACTGTTAGAATGCAAGCCCAGCAGTAGCCTAAGGCAGGGATGTCCCATGTGTAGGCAGTCCTATGGGCCTGGGGTATATGGCCCAAAAATCCACCTAATGTGTTCTAATTGAATAAAAAGGGGGCAAGTATGATCCATCCCCTAAGGACCCTACATGGATGGGTGGTGGGACATTCAACACATCGAGGTGGGCCCACGAAGCAGGCTAGATGCCCCAGCCTGGGCGTCCCTGCCTAGCAGACCACTTCCAGCCACACCACGGGCAACTCAAATGTATTTTGGATCTGAAATTTTACAGAGTGATACTTCCATAGGTGACCTACACCCCCAAAAAATTTCAAGATTTTTGGACACTTAGAAATATTTTAATTTGTTTAAATAAAATAGACTGTCCAGAAAATCGGACTGACCTGGACGTCCCAACGTGGTGGGCCAGTCCGGCCCTTGCCACGGTATACACAGAGGTCCGTTGGCCCTAAAATTTGGTAAGTGAGTCCTAGAATGGGTGGAACATATCTCCATAAAATTTCAGAATTTTTAGACATATATAAATATTTTAATTTATTTAAAGAAATCAATCTGTCCTAAAAATCGGACTGATCTGGACACTGTATTGTAATGGGCCAGTCCAGCCACCACCATGGTGTGTACAGGTGTCCATTGGCCCCAAAATTTTGTAGGTGGGTCCTATCATAAGTGAAACACCTCTCTGTAAAATTTTATGATTTTTGGATACTCATAAATATTTTAATTAAATTAAGAATTTCAATCTGTCCAGGAAGGGATGTTGCTGTCCATGCATTGTTTACCCAATAAGGTGGGCCCAACCTTCATCCAAGAGGGGAAAAATGGAGGTTTAGTATTTTCTTCATAAAATAAAGTAAGGTGGGGTCCATAAAAGTGGCCCATCCTTCAGAGAAACCAAGCTGAAGTGTATGTTTTCCCTCCATACATGTGGGTTGGACAGCCCAACAAGGTGGACCGCCCACCCCTATGGGCCTCCTTTTTGGGTACCATATCATGGACCATCTGAGGTATGACCCATCACACCTCATGGTGGGGTCCACACCTTCTCATTACACTCCATACTTATAAAGAAAATAATGACAATCATGATCCAAAAATCCATGCCAAAGATTGAACATGACAATCCATGCAACAGTCCAAGTTTTTGGACAGCAATACATGGCTGGACACATCAGCCTATATCTCAATAATCCCAGCCATAAAAAAAGGTGTGTGGCCTTCCTCAGTGGGCCCCACATAAGTCCAAATCACATACTAGAACTAGGACACTTGCATGCATTTGATTAAGGTGTCCGATGATCATGGAGTTAGGTGATAAGAGCATCCCACCTTGCTGGATTTTTATTTTTATTTATTTTGGGACATCCAAGGCCCACTATAAATGGGCCACACACACACTATCATCCATACATCAGAGAAAAGAGAAGAAGGAAAGAGAGTAATCCGGCCATGGGGGTAGGGCCCCGCCACTAGTGGGCCCTCCCAAGAGTGAATCATACCCATACAACTACATTGATTTTACATGCAACATAAAATCACTACATGCATGATATATAATTGTTATGGATGGTTGGGATGCCATCCCAACATGATCCTTAGGGTCTAGATGACCTTAAGATGGAGTGGATTATAAAATACATCATGATGGGGTCCATGGAGAATGGCCCCATCATGGATCATGACATGCATGTAGGATGGGCCAAAGGGCCACATCCATGGGATCAAATGGGATCCCCACCATGGATTGGTGGGTCCCATATGATCCATCTAGAAAGAAAAAGATCAAAGGGTAGAAAATAAGATCAACAATTATAATCACCCACCTTGAATCTTCAAGCTACCACCAACACTAGGTACTCCAAGCTCCAAGCTTAAAGGTTCAATGGTCAAGATGAGTTTGTGATGGCTAGATGGAGGAAGAAAGGAAGGGAAAGTTGCTGGAAATTGGGAGAGGGAGGGCTGAAAATTCTTCCATGGAAGAGGAAAATGAGAGAATGAAGGAGGAGAGAGAGAAATGAAAGGTTGTAGGGGAGTCATCATTACTCTCCCTCCTTGGTTAGAGAAAGAAATCATAACCTATGGTGATACAAACAATGCTTGCTAGGGTAGGTTAGGTGTGGGTAGTGTTTAGGATGGGTAGTGTTTATTCCATGGGAATTGTAGTGTGTGTGGGTGGTGTGCATGGGAACTTGTGCCTGAGAGTGGTCCATATGCTTTTGTACAAAAAGTGGGCCACATGATGAAATGCTCACAACTTTTGATCTATAAGTCAGATGAATGCACAAGACGCGTCGTTGGAATCGCAACGACGATGCGGTCACAATGGTATAGGTCTCAACTCGATCCGAGTCGGGTCTTCATGACTGGGCTCACGGATGACCGCAAACACTATCCAAGGGTCACGGGTCGCCGGGATTCTACCGGTAGGACCGCGGGATCAAGATGGACGGAATGCATACTCACACACACACATGCACACATGCGAACTCGGGTCGGGTCTCACACCTATAGATAATCGTCACTCTTTCCATGTGAGGTATGTTTGTTTTTACATGGAAAAAGTTGAATTAAGAGTTAAATGATGATGACGACAATGATATATGTATAATTTCTAAGCACATTCAAGTAACCATAGCTCCACTACTATGGCTTTCAACTAGGGAAGCCTTGTGCTCTCAGGTGAAACTTATACGGTTTGGCCCTAGGTTAAAGATTTTGGCCCATGGGCTTCAGGGCTTATGTATGGGCTAGAAAATGATGGTACGACTTAAAATATAATAATATTTTTTTAATCCAGATCCCCTGTCCATTTATAGCAATCCCATGGATCTTAAACCAATCCACTGACACCACCGTCATTATCTTAAAATCCATCCCATACCTCCTAATCCCATGGGATCTGCCCTAAGAATATACATAACAAATTTTATTACTATAATTATTAATGCAATAACACATGAATGTAGCAAAGTTGGAAAAAAATGCCGATTTAAATAATGTATCACAAAAATGTTTTAGTGGTTCAGTACTAAGCTAAATAAACAAAAAGTGTCCATATCTTTATAAAGAAATTGTAGAATAAATCTTTTTCCCAAATGAATGTGTTAGAGTCAGTAAAGTGATTTGACTCAAAATTCAACCGAGTCAAGTTGGCTTGGCCAATTTCAGGTCAATTTGAGAAGTTGTAGAACTATGAAAACAAAATTTTCCTTAATAAAACTTTTATTATTGGCACTCTTAAGTATGGTTGAAGGCATAAAACCATACCATGAATAAAGTTAAGGGTAGCTTTTGAAACCAAAACAGCAACTCTCAACTTCTCCTGCAAGACAGGATACAAGAACATTAGCTACATACGATTCAGATGTATTTTACCTTACTTCTCTTTGATATTTGACCAAAATTGTTCTCTAAAATCAAGCAAAACCACAAACAGATGTTACCATGAAATGGAACTCAGATTTGATGTAGAAAAGATTGAAAATACCTCAACTGATTAGCTCTACCAGATTAATTAGGAATTCATGATATCATTAAGTAATAAAGGTATCATATCTATGAAAATGGTCATGTTCTATCACCCATGATGTTTTTGATAAATCTACTCTATCCATCCATTTTGTGAGCTCATTTTAGAACTTAAGACCAAAAATGAGAAGGATGCAGCATATAGACCCACACAAGGGCTTAATACCGAAGCACAATTTTTTTTTAAATTAGTAGAGTGTCTGTATACCGAAGCCCACCCTTTACTTCAAATAATCCACCATTTTTCCCGATCGATGTCACATGACCATCTGATTGCACATCATCTTTTCTATTTAAGACTGATGTGTAATTAATAGCTCCAATGCATGCAACGAACAACATCCATACAACATTCGTTTGACGAATAAATATTCCCAAGCCCCCAAGCTATAGAAAGGGAAGGGTAACGCCAGTAAGATACATAGATAAAAAAGAAAAAATAAAACAACTCAAATATATCTTTCTCTTTAAAAAAAAAGGAAAGGAAAGGAAGAAGAAGAGAAAGATGAAGATTTCAGCATAAATAACAAGGGCGTAGGTCAAACAAGTACATTGCACACGCTAACTATGTTATGCTGTCGGAGAGAGAGAAATAGAGAGAGTGACCCGGATATTGTGCATTTTGCTCGAGGCAAAAGTTTGGAGAGTACCCTTCAGGTTGTTAGTTTTGAATTGTACAAGTGGGGCCTCAAATCCCAACCCTTTAGCCCATGGCCATGACGGTTAAGAAAGAAAATGTAGCGATGGATTGAGTGCAACAAAAAGCAATGATTTGGGGAATTCTTAGTGCATGGGTAAACTACTATGAGGCACATTGTTGAATGGCTAAGCCCCACTAGTACAAACTGAAAACCCAAACAGTACTAAAAAAACTGTTAGGCCAAGCATTGTATAATACCTCTAGGAAGTATGTATTAAACAAAATCGTCTAGCAATGTTTATGTCTTAAGTGTAACAATTAGCCATACATTTCAATCTCATGATTTTGGCCAACTCATTTACTTTCCCAAACTCCCAATCACTATAGTACGCTTGAACAACGAAGAAATATTATTTGCCTATCTGTTGGGTTTTTCCAGTCCTTGCCTTTCACGGGTCAAGCTCTAGCCTAGATTCCTAGACATGTTGGGTTTTGGTGGATTAAAAAGTTTAGGCTAGTTAGTAATCAGGTCATGCTGGAGTCAAGCTTCTTGGTCCCTTAGTTTAGGTTGGGCTAGGGTCAAGTTAAGTTCATCAGTGATCGGGTTGGATCAAGCTGGGTTGGGGCTGGGCCATGTGCATATTAGTCATATCATGTGTCTTTATATGTATGTATCTTGTATGTATTACATATCATTTATACAGAATTTTAAATGATACAGAATTTTTTTTTTAACACCGGCTTCGATTTCAGAAACTTTTAGTCGTGTCAGGCTTGGGTCTAAAAAACATGGGTTGTTTCAGCTTGGGGCACGCTTGCTGACCCTGACCCAGCCCAGGCTGGCCAATTGAGATGTGTACACTATGTTACTTGGACCTCTGAAGTTCATTTTCCATTTTTAATTGCTCATCAGTTACTTGGCATCAGTAATTTAAGATCATTTTCACATGCAACTTCATCATTAGCTCACAAGTATCACTCAATCACATCGTTTACAAAAATTATAAGAAAAAAGTAAAAATATTCCCAAGCTACAATTCACCAGTGTGCTGAAATGCATCCACCATATATGGGGTGTACATGACTCCACTTGGGCTACTTAAACTAACACAGGGCAGTGACTATTGGATGGTTCTGATCAGCCCATAATCTCAATCTTTGATATTTGAGAGTAGATAAATGCAAAAGCTTCCAAAGTAAATGATTAGATTTGTAGACTTCGATCTTACCACACAAGTTGGATAGTATTGTACCATCTAATAATGAGTTTGTATAATATCAATGCATCCAATCAAATCATCCATCCATACATATGTACATGTCTAAGCATCCAACCATCCATCCATGTAAATCAGAAATCCCTAATTCTGGTTGGATCCTCAGATCCCCAAAATCCTAAAATCCCCAAATCCCTAATTTGTAAAATCAGAAAAACCCCAATTCGGGGTCCACATTCAAATCTGTAAGCCCCAAACTCCCTAATTTGTAAAATCCCTAATTTGTAAAATCAGGAATCCCTAATTTGTAAAATCAGAAATCCCTAATTATGGTTGGATCCTCAGATCCCCAAAATCCTCAAATTCCTAATTTGTAAAATCAGAAAAACCCCAATTCGGGGTCCACATTCAAATTTGTAAGCCCTAAAATCCCTAAATCCCAAAATGAGGGTCCACATCAAATAAAAAATCCGTAAATTACTAAATCCCCAAATTCCTAAATCGGCACTGAGAGAGAGAGAGAGAGACCTCATGTTCAACAAATCCCTGAAGAAGAAGATGAAGATTGGTCACGGACAAGAGCTATCTTGCGCCTAGGGTGCGCAGGTTAGGAGAGAGAGAGAGAGAGAGAGAGAGAGAGAGAGGATTAGGGCGAGAGAGAGAGAGCAGAGGTTCCTGCTGGACGCTGGATGCTGGACGTGGATTAGATACAGGTTGAGTAGCGAGTTGGCTACTGAAGTGACGTCACCAAATTCTGTGGGGCCCACTATGATGTATGTGTTATATGCACACCATCCATCCATTTTGAGATATTATTTTAGGGCGTGACCTAAAGAATGAGGCAGATAAAAACATGCAGTGGACCTCACCATAGAAAACACTGGAGAGAGTGATTCCCACCATTGAAACTATCCTAAGGCCCACCATAATTTTTATTTGAAATCCAACCTATTCAAAAGTTAAAAAAGACATGAAATAAGGTAAAACACAAATATCAGCTTGATCTAAAACTTTTGTGGCCTTTAGAAGTTTGTAATGGTCGGTGTCACTGTCCCCACTATTTTCTATGCTGGGGTCCACTGGAGCTCTAGATTTAACTATGGATATTGCCCTAAATTGATCTATCCAAATGGATGGAAGGTGTGGATATAAAACATACATCACGGTGGGGCCCAAAAATGAGATGTATATAAATATCAGGTACATGCCTCATTTTTTGTCTTATGTCATAAGATGACCTTTAAAAATAGATGGATAGCATGGATTAAACACAAACATCAGCTTAATCTGCGACTCGGATTCGAGGAGTCTACTTGCATCAAAAAAATTGAAAAGATAAAAATACTTGGTTGCAAATCAAATAAAGGGCACATATGGTAGCCTATAAATGAAGTTAAATGGAAAATGAAAATGGAGGTAAATGAATTGAGAATAAATGACTTACTAGTTGTGTTTGGATGGGAGTACATGAAATGTGTTGATGCAGTTTTCCAACAGACCCTTTGTATAGACCTTTCCTGGAGCTGTACATGTAGAAAGAAGAACAGAGGAGGCCCTGGCCAATACAGGGGACTCTCTGATGCCTAAGTCAGTATCGAGGTCTTATAGAGTGGGGTAGGATCTCCAAAAAAGAGATGTCAGTCAAGTATTTAGGGTTTCTCAGTGAACATACCTTGGATAGTGGGAGGTGCCTCTATATTTATAGGAGAACCAGGATACAATTTCAGGAGGACGCTCGCCTGATATCTTGGTTGTAATATGGGATGTCCGCGAAATGAGTGGTTCTCAAGATCGTCAGGATCCGATATTATCCTCTAAAGATCTTAAGTGAGATCTTTTAGGACGTTAAAGGATATCCCGAATCTTGGTGGATGTTCCATCAACACTGTTTCTTGGGGCACACAGTGGTGGATGTTCCATCAACACTATTTCTTGGGGCGGGCACACAAAAGTTTTGGATCAAGCTGATGGTTGCGTTGTCCCAAAACCACGTTTGTGTGACCATAATTCAATGTGGCCCACTGATGAGCTGACTTGGCCTGGGCAAGTTCATGATGTGATATCCCTGATTAATGTCTTGGATATTTGTGTGTAAATTATTTCTGATAGTTTCCTTCTACAGGTAATTGAACAACAATGAACTGGTTAATAGCATTTCGGCTGAGCTTGGACAACTGGAGTTGTTTGAATTGTGCATGGCAAAGATTGAATGGTTCCATTCCATCTGAATTCCTGAAGCTGGAGAGTCTAACATATTTGTAAGTCTCCATTAAAATATTCATAATCATTTGTTGGGACCACCGAGATGTAGTTTATAAATCCAGCCCCTCCATTATTTGTTGAGATGTGGTTCATAAATCCATCGAGATGTTGGGTCCACTTGAGATTTTAATCTAACTCATTTTTGAGCTCATGCCCTAACTTGATATAGAAAAATGGATGGACGGTGTGGATAAAACACATACATCATCGTTGCCACATTTCATTGAGTCATTTCATCAAACACTTGGCGAGCAACAACAATATGAAAGTAACCGAGTCACTGAATTGGTTCGATTTGAGTTGGGTTCGATCCGAGTCGAGTCAAGCTTGGGCAAGCTTGAACTCGGTCTGGTTAACACCCAGATCCATAGCTCAAGTGGTAGACTAAGTGAAATATACCTCGTTTCAACACCAAGGTCTTGGTATCGATTCCTTAGTGGGGGTGGCTAATAGTGAAGTGTGAACTTGACTCAGCTCGAACTTAGTTTCGAACTTATATTTGATTTTTCTCAAATCATCCATGTCTTTTTTTACTTATTAACAGGTTAGATCTCAAATAAACATCATAGTGGCCCTAGGAAAGTCTCGACGGTGGGTGTCACTGTCCATTCCATGGTCGGTGCTCCATGGGGCCCACAATGATGTATGTGTTTCATCCATTCCGTTCATCCATTTTTACAGATCATTTTAGTAATTAAAAAAAATTTACAAGGATATAAATCTTAGGTGGACCACACCACCGGGAAAAATAATGATTGGATATCCACTATTAAAATCCTCCTGAGGCCTAATGTACTGTTTATTTGACATCCAATCTGTTGATTAGGTCATAAATACCTAGATGAAGGGAAAAAATAAATATCAGCTTGATCCAAAACTTTTATAGCCCCCAAAACATTTTTAATGGTCAATGTTCATTAAACACTGTTTCCTTTAATGTGGTCCACTTGAGATTGAGATATAACTCATTTTTCCTTCCATACTATAAAATGATCTATAAAAATAGATGGATGAAATGGATGAAACACATACATCATAGTGGGGCCCACAGAGCACCGACCACTTTGAAATGGATGGTGGCAGGGGGAGTAGCCAATCTGTTTCCTAAAAACGGAAGCAGATGTAACTCAGTACGCAGTAAACTCTGTGGGGCCCACTGTCATTCATGCATTGTATCAACTCCGTACATCCTTTTTATCATATAATTTTAGGGCTTTAAACCAAAAATTAATCATATCCAAGGTTTAAGTGGACCTTGAGGGCCCACAGAAGTTTACCATTAAAAAGTTCTTGAGGGCCCACAGAAGTTTTAGATCAAGATGATATTTGTGTTTTCCATTCATCCATGTCTGCGTGATCTTATGAACAGTTTGGATGACGAATAAACATCACTGGGGACCTTAGAAATGTTTCAACGGTGGAAATCAAGACTTCCACTGTTTCCTTTGGTATGGTATACTTGAGCTTTTGATATACTTCAGTTTTGGGCTTAACCCCTAAAATGATCTGGAAAAACGTATGGACGGTGTGGATAAACCACATAAATTTAAAGTGGGCCCCATAGAGTTTACTCAGTATGATAAGAGCGTACTGAGTAACTTAGTATGCAATCCGATTTCCCTAAAAATGCCCGCCCCTCTCATCCCAAAACCCAAATCTCCCTACCGCCTCACCCAAAACCCAAATCCCTCAAACCTCTCTCACGGGCCCGCCCCTCTCCTAAACCCTCTCTCCCAAACCCTCTCTCTCTCTCTCTCTCTCTCTCTCTCTCTCTCTCGCGTGCGTGCACCCGACCCTTTATTTCCCAACACCTCTCTCTCTCTCATTAGGGTTTTGAAATCCCCCTTTCATCGCAAACCCACCGTAGATCTATGATAGAGACTTGGAGAGCACTCGAAAGAAGAAGAAGAAGAAGAAGAAGAAGAAGAATAAGAAGAAGGAGAGGAAATCATAATGGAAAGACATATCTAGCTCCGATCCGACAATGGTTAGTCTCTCTCTCTCTCTCTCAAGTACGATTTTTGAATTTTAGGATTTAGATATTTGTATATGTTTCCTAGATGTATGTGACAAATCTATCCTGAGGTTGGTGATCATGAATACTTTTATCCCCTTCTCACGCACAAACCATTCCAAGGGAATTTGGGGAAATATATAATCCTGATTCACGCATCCATCTGGTGTGCCTCTTGATGTTAGGGCTTCAGGAAATATATAATCCTGATTCATAACTCATGTGGGCCACAGCACCGAGAACCATGGTGTGTTTATCATGGTGTTTTATCTTTCAATAGGATGAAGGGATGCTCTAAAAATCAGCCACACCATGCATAACTTAGTTTTTGAGTTACACTGTTACACTGTTACCAGTAGTGTGGCCCACCTAAGTTTTTGGATATGCCTAATTTTTAAGAAATACAATGACATGGTGTGGAATACATGCTTTAGTTATCAGAACTAATTCATGGTTTAAGTACATGTTATCATTATCAATTGGCTGGAATAAAATCCCATTTCAATATTAGCATAATAGTAACAGAGAAATGCATAGGATATGCTGGGAACCAACATTTCAATCCTACCCTCCCTTGATGTGACAGTGTGGCATTTTTGTACAAGATTTGGCTCATTCATCAGGTTGGCCCCACCTTGTAGGCAAGCTTTCCTAAAAAAGGATAGTAGAGAAATGCAATGGCTACTCTTGAAATTAGGATGTTGAATCCTACTCTTCCTATACATGCCAACACTGCAAGCATGTGCATCAGGTGGACCCACCTTGTAACTGTGTTACAAGGAGAGTAAAAGTATCTAGCCTTTTTTTCAGATTAGCAATTACAATCCTATATCGCGTAATGGGTCCCACTGTCACCGCAACGGCTGTTACCTAACCTTTTTTTAATACCTTGATTGAAACTGTGTGCTATTTGAAAATTCACTGCGTGGATCTTATCCTTTCTTAAATGACTGCAATTTTCATATTTTTAACAAGAAATTTTGGATGATCATTGCAAAGATGTTCTATTCTTTTAGTCTGTTCTTAATGTAATGAATGCCAATGCATTTTGGGTCTGTTTGTTGGATGTATGGTTTCTCCAAAATGTCATGGACCAAGATGGATGCCGTTTTCGATTCTACTTCCTATTATCTTTCTCTTAAAACAAAACTGATATGGCCATCCTATCCAATCTGATTTGATCTGCACCCTACATGAAAACATGCTGTTTTTTAGTTCATATATTTTGATGGTTCCTGATGCCATGATGTAATGAGACTAATTTTAGTTCATGCAAACAGGCCCCCTTTTAGATTTGTTTCTCTTTCTGAATAGATTTCCACTCAAATAGGCTCTTCTTCTAATAGTTTCCCTTCATATGCCCCTCAAAATGAAATGGATCAAGCTATTCTATATAATTTCATCGGTTGGGCGGTTTCCTCCTATGTAAACCTGCCCATTTTTAGTTCATGTATTATGATGGTTGCTAAAGCTGACAGTAGCATTATACATGAGGACTTTCTCATCTTTTAGAGCTTTTCTTTCACGTAATAGTTTGTTAGAAAGGTTTGTTTACTTAACATTGTATTTCTGTTCTCAGTATGAAGATAAAATGTGTATTTCTGTCGTTGCAAACATTAATGAGCTTGTATATTACATTGTTTTGTCTTGACTTATTATTGTGATTAGTTAGTTTATAGTTATGACTTGTAATTTATAGATTTGTAAGTTAGATAATTAGTTACTCGTTTGAGGATTTCTATAGGGCCATACATAGATATGGTGTGTTTTTGGTGGCATAGAAATTGCCTAAATTGTCCCATTTTGGACAGTTCAAGGTTGGATAGTATGCTTTCATATAATCTATTTAAATGTTCATGCCTGATTCGCGGTCCATCTCCTCGTTTCTCTCTAGATATGTTTCTTCCATTCCGTATCCAATGCTAAATATCTTTACATTATTTTAGATATTTGGCATCGGAATGTAATGTAAGATCAACTTATCTAGAGAGGCATGGGGAGATGCTGCCGGATTTTCTGCGTGGACGTTTAAATAGGTATATGAAGTATTACAATCTATCCAACCTTGGATGAGTATCTAATTTAGGATTTAATTGTATTAGCTTAAAATTAATGGAGCAGACCCGGATGTACGTTGGAGCTATTCGGATGTTGATGTATTTGCTCGAAATTAATGGAGCAGACTCGGATGTGCGTCGGAGCTATCCGGATGAGCGGGTTCCTTGGGAGGTGGGAACCGCTGTTATGACCATGATGAAGCTGTCCATTTCCTATGGACAACATTGGAGGGGCCTGTCCATTTGGACAGGCCATGTTTATGTATTTGCTTGAAATTAATGGAGCAGACCCGGATGTGTGTCGGAGCTATTCGGATGAGCGGAGGTCCCTGGAAGGTGGGAACCGCTGTTATGACCATGAAGCTATCCATTTCCTATGGACAACATTAGAGGGGCCTGGCCATTTGGATAGACCGTGTTTATGTATTTGCTCGAAATTAATGGAGTAGACCCGGATGTGCAACGGAGCTATCCGGATGAGCGGGTTCCATAGAAGGTGGGAACCGCTGTTATGACCATGATGAAGCTATCCATTTCCTATGGACAGCATTGGAAGGGCCTGACCATTTGGATAGGCCATGTTTATATCTTGTTTATATCTATATTTGTAGGGACACACCCTTAACCTATAACATATAACCTATAACCAAAACCTATACTTATAACCTAAACCTAAACCTTAACTCCCAAAACCTATACTTATAACCTTAACCTAAACCTAAACCTTAACCTAAACTCAAATCCCTAAACCTTAACCTATAACCCAACCTAAACCTATACATATAACCTAAACCTATTCTCAAATCCCAAAACCTATACTTATAACCTAAATCTAAACCTTAACCTAAACTCAAATCCCTAAACCTTTACCTATACCCCAACCTAAACCTATACGTAAAACCTAAACCTATTCTCAAACCCCAAAACCTATACTTATAACCTTAACCTAAACTCAAATCCCTAAACCTTAACCTATAACCCAACCTAAACCTATACTTATAACCTAAACCTATTCTCAAATCCCAAAACCTAAACTTAAACCTTAACCTAAACCTATAACTTAAAACCTAAACCAAAACCTATAACCTAAACCCGATCCCAAACCCGAACCTGTACCCGAATCCCTAAACCTACACTTAGAACCTAAACCTAAATCTATAACCTAAACCTAAACCTATACTTATAACCTAAACCTAAACCTTAACCTAAACTCAAATCCCTAAACCTTAACCTATAACCCAACCTAAACTTATACGTATAACCTAAACCTATTCTTAAATCCCAAAACCTATACGTATAACCTTAACCTAAACCTAAACCTTAACCTAAACCTTAACCTAAACTCAAATCCCTAAACCTTAACCTATAACCCAACCTAAACCGATACTTACAACCTAAAACTATTCTCAAATCCCAAAACCTATACTTATAACCTAAACCTAAACCTTAACTTAAACTCAAATCCCTAAACCTTAACCTATAACCCAACCTAAACCTATACTTATAACCTAAACCTATTCTCAAATCCCAAAACCTATACTTATAACCTAAACCTAAACCTTAACCTAAACTCAAATCCCTAAACCTTAACCTATAACTCAACCTAAACCTATACTTATAACCTAAACCTATTCTCAAATCCTAAAACATATACTTATAACCTAAATCTAAACCTTAACCTAAACTCAAATCCCTAAACCTTAACCTATAACCCAACCTAAACCTATACTTATAACCTAAACCTAAACCTTAACCTAAACTCAAATCCCTAAACCTTAACCTATAACCCAACCTAAACCTATACTTTTAACCTAAACCTATTCTCAAATCCCAAAACCTATACTTATAACTTAAATCTAAACCTTAGCCTAAACTCAAATCCCTAAACCTTAACCTATAACCCAACCTAAACCTATACTTATAACCTAAACCTATTCTCAAATCCCAAAACCTATACTTATAACCTAAACCTAAGCCTTAACTGAAACTCAAATCCCTAAACCTTAACCTATAACCCAACCTAAACCTATACGTATAACTTAAACCTATTCTCAAATCCCAAAACCTATACTTATAACCTAAATCTAAACCTTAACCTAAACTCAAATCCCTAAACCTTAATCTATAACCCAACCTAAACCTATACTTATAACCTAAACCTATTCTCAAATCCCAAAACATATACTTATAACCTAAACCTTAACCTTAACCTAAACCTAACCTCAAATCCCTAAACCTTAACTTATAACCTAACCTAAACCTATACTTATAACCTAAACATATTCTCAAATCCCAAAACCTATACTTATAACCTTAACCTAAACTCAAATCCCTAAACCTTAACCTATAACCCAACCTAAAACTATGTTTATAACCTAAACCTATTCTCAAATCCCAAAACCCAAAACCTAAACATAAACCTTAACCTAAACCTATAACCTATAACCTAAACCAAAACCTATAACCTAAACCCGATCCCAAACCCGAACTTGAACCCGAATCCCTAAACCTACACTTAGAACCTAAACTTAAATCTATAACCTAAACCTAAACCTATACTTATAACCTAAACCTAAACCTTAACATAAACTCAAATCCCTAAACCTTAACCTATAACCCAACCTAAACCTATACGTATAACCTAAACCTATTCTCAAATCCCAAAACCTATACTTATAACCTAAACCTAAACCTTAACCTTAACCTAAACCTATACTTACAACCTTAACCTAAACTTATAACCTTAACCTAAACTTATAACGTAAACCTTAACCTATGACCTAAACTTATAACCTAAACCTAAACCTATTCTCAAATCTTAAAGCTATTTCCGTAAATTGACTGTAGTCTTTTTATTGTAGACATGGTAAGAGTTGAATGCGAGCTAAGAACAGGTTTGCCCCAGAGTATAAACAAAGAGTTCAAGAGTTAATGAAATTTGTGTGAGATCGGGCAGATTCAAGGAATAGGATTAGGTGTCCATGTTGAAAATGCAAGAACATGATATATAAGACTTTAGACTAAGTAGAGGATGATTTGTTCATACTTGGGATTGATCAGGGTTACACTTGGTGGATTTATCATGGTGAAGATATGACCCATAGAGTTGAGTCCACTGAAGTCCTTGCTGACCCAATTGTGCCAAATGATGAGGATGAAGACGTTGATGAAATGCAAGATATCATAGGGGATGTGTTCAGGGGAACAGCTGTGGATACTGATTTTGCAGCGACAAGTAGTAGCCAAGATATTCCTCCAATGGGTGATGTCGAGTCAAAAAAGTTTAGTAGGCTGTTGAGGGATGCACAACGTCCACTTTATCCGGGGTGTGAGAACTTCTCCAAGTTGAATTTTCTTACAAAGTTACTTAATTTGAAGACAATAAATCATCGGAGTAATAATTCATTTAACATGTTGCTTGAGTTGTTGAAAGAAGCATTACCGGATGGTGAGACATTGCTTAAGTCTCATTACGAGGCAAAATCCTTGATGCGAGACTTAGGCCTTGGTTATGAACTCATACATACATGTATAAATGATTGTTTATTATATCAAAAAAAGTATGATAAGGCCAAAGAGTGTTAAGAATGTGGAGAGTCTAGGTGGAAGCATGACAAAGCCAGGGGTAAGAAAATTCTCCAAAAGGTGTTAAGGTACTTCCCATTGAAACCCAGATTGTAAAGATTATTTATGTCTCGTAAGACGGCTAAAGATATGAGGTGCATAAGAAGAAACGCGTTCATGATGATAGTACACTGAGGTACCCTGCGGACTCTGAAGCCTAACAAAATTTTGAAAAGTAACATGAGTAGTTTACGAGGATTCTCGCAATGTTCGACTGGGTCTTGCAAGTGATGGTTTTAATCCATTTAGTAATATGAGTAGATCGTACAGTATGTGGCCAGTGGTACTTATGCCCTACAATTTATCTCCTTGGTTGTGTATGAAGGAGTCATTTTTCATGATGTCATTGCTTATTCCTGGACCCATGTCACCTGAGAATGACATTGATGTGTATTTGCGACCGTTAGTAGATGAGTTAAACGAGTTGTGGAGTCAAGGTGTACAAACGTATGACACATTTGCAGGACAAATATTTCAATTGCATGCAGCGGTCTTGTAGACAATAAATGACTTTCCCACCTATGAAAATTTATCTGGGTGGAGCACGAAGGGCAAGTTAGCTTGTCCTACATGTGGTATTGAGACTTGTTCATTGTCATTGAAGTATGGTAGAAAAATGTGTTATATGGGCCATCGTCGCTTCCTTCCGAGTGATCATAGTTGGCACAGGAAAATGATGATCTTTGATGGCAAACATGATCATAGGCCACCCCCGAAAGAGCTATGTAGAGAAGATGTGATGCAAAAACTGAGTAACATTGGAGAAGGTAGATTTAGTAAGGCATTGCACTTGAAGAAGAGGAAACGTACAATATTGGATTATAATTGGAGGAAGAAGAGCATCTTTTTTGAGTTACCTTATTAGAGTGATCTGAAATTGTGACACAACTTAAATGTCATGTATATTGAGAAAAATATATGTGACAATGTTTTCGGAACATTGATGAACATAGAGAAGAAAACAAAAGATAGTTTCAAGGCTCGATTAAATCTACAAGAAATGGGTTTAAGGAAAGAGTGCACTTGCAGCCACATGAAAATTCGTATACTATACCAGTAGCTTGCTACATGTTGACAAAACTAGAGAAAAAGCGTTTATGTGAATGGTTGAGATCGGTGAAATTTTTCGATGGGTATGCATCAAATATATCTCGGTGCGTAAATGTTACGGACTGTAAGGTGATAGGAATGAAAAGTCATGATTGTCACGTCCTTCTACAATGCCTACTGCTGATTATGATTCATGGATTCCTGAGCAAGGATATCAGTGTGACGCTGATTGAGTTGATGATATTCTTTAAGGATTTGTGTTCGAAATCGTTGAATGTAGATGTTATTAAATGATTGGAGAGGGACATTGCCATAATCCTTTGCAAACTTGAAAGAATATTTCCACCTATATTTTTTGATGTCATGGTACACCTAGCGATTCATTTACCACACGAGACGAGGCGAAGCTTGCAGGCCCAGTACAATATCGTTGGATGTATCCGATTGAAAGGTGATAGAACTTATTAAAATTTTTATTCATTCCATAAACTACATATTCCATGTTTTCATACATATAACATAATGGTTTTGTGTATAGATACCTTCACACACTCAAACGATTTGTGAGGAATAAGGCACGACCGAAGGGGTCGATAGTTGAAGCGTACATTGATAATGAGTACCTTACATTTTGCTCCATGTATCTTCGTGGCATAGAGACTAGATTCAACCGAGAAGATCGGAATGCCGATGAAGGGTAGGAGCATGAACAAGGACTCATATCTATATTTGCACATAACGTTCGTCCTTTAGGATCCCTGATGTTTCAAGATATGGATCATGGGGATCTAGCAAAGGCGCGGTGGTATGTGTTGCATAATTATGAAGAAATAGAGTCGTACTTAGAGTAAGTCTTCTCTCGATTATTGTTTTCTCTACATACGATGATCTTAATGTTTCTTGCTGATGACGTGTTATTTATGTGTAGCGAACACATAGACGAGATGAAGTCCAAATTCTCTAAAAATTATGATCAAATGCATCAAGATCAGTTTGCAGAATGGTTCACCGAACGTGTAAGATTTCACATTGTATCTCACCACACTTAGCATTTTCGTTGTATTGTACATTATTTCAACCTATGAAAATCACTAAACAATTATATTTTATACATGATAATAGATGAAGATATTGCGCACGAGCAACTCTGCGGATGCGTCTGATGCATTATACTCACTTGCGTGTGGCCCTGATAGACGTGTATCTAAAT
This sequence comes from Magnolia sinica, assembly GCF_029962835.1. Classification (NCBI taxonomy): domain Eukaryota; kingdom Viridiplantae; phylum Streptophyta; class Magnoliopsida; order Magnoliales; family Magnoliaceae; genus Magnolia; species Magnolia sinica. The sequence goes on along the minus strand of NC_080573.1, from coordinate 47,303,079 downwards.
ATATAGGTTGTATTGTAAACGGGATTCGGTTCCACACCGAAGAACGTGAGAAGTACAGGACCACACAAAATAGTGGGGTGGTTGTGAAGGGAACAAATGAGGATGATGAAATTGACTTTTATGGCATTTTGACAGATATTATTGAGCTGAGTTATTGTATGAGAAAGCGGGTGTACTTATTTAGATGTGATTGGTGGGACATTGGAAATAAAAAGTTGGGAATACAGACTGACAACTACTTTACGAGTTTAAATTTATCTCGGAAGTGGTTTAAGGATGACCCATTTGTCCTCGCCAGCCAAGTCGAACAAGTATTTTACCTCGCTGACACCAAGTTAGGCGGCTCTTGGCACGTGGTGCAGAAAATAAAGCCTAGGAACGTATTTGACGTTCCCGTACCAGAAGTTGAAGATAGCGAGGACGGGAGAAATGACACGTCTAGGGTTGAACAAGCATATCAAGAAGACATGCCATCTAAGGATACAAGGACTGATTCAAGTGTTGATATTAATGTAGTGCAATTAGACAGAGATGATGTGCCACCTGATCATGTTGATGCCTCAATAATACGTGATATTGTTAGAGATGATAACAGTTTCATTGATGACAACGTTGTGGACAATGAAGAGGAAATACTGATCAATGATAGTGATGGTGAAGAAGAAATAACCCTAAGCGATAGTGATACAGACGACGATTATTAAATGTACACATGATTTACATGTCATTTTTCAATTGGAATAATTTATGTATTCCATGTGTATGTGAAAATCACAAGTCATGATGAAATCATTTGATTGACTGTTTATAATCCACATTTGCAGTTGAGTTAATTTCTGATCATGTCCTCCTTAAACCGAAGTGTAGCAGAAGCACGCAGCATACTTCATCAGTTGTTGCAGATGGACGTTTCAGTCCTATCTTCTTCTGGTAGGGCTATAGAGATACTCGGTCTGGTCGATGAGTGTAGAGTGGAACAACGACGACTCAGAGGAAAGATTATGCCATCTTAAAGAAATTCTAGGGCTGATGGAGATATATAAACGCGGGAAACGAGATATGGAAGATGCGACTCTGTCACTTGCACATTTGAATGGAGTCCCAAGAGATCAGATTTCTCCTCTTGTGATTGACATGTTGGCTGTAAATATGTCGAGTGCTTCACATAAAATGATATATCCTTCTGAAGCATATGATAGCTTACACAGGGAGTATTTCGGATAGTTTACCTCAAAGTTGTTTCGTATTACAACGAAATATGTGTATTTAATATAGAATGACGATGTGTAATAGAATTTTCAATGGTTATAGATTAAAGTTTACAGTTTTATTATATTCTGCTTGCATTATAGTATAATGGTCTAATCATATTTTAATCATCTCTCTAAGCATAAGCACAAATGCATTGTACCGTCAACACCACTTGTATAATGTTTTAGTATATTCCATTTGTATTGACATTGTTTAAATTTATAAGTTCGTAGCTCGCATATATTCAGTGATGGCACCAGGTGGGAGAGTACATTGTTCGCGCACTGGATCTAACCCTTCTACCCGTGATGCGATGGAGCCAGCATCGTCGTCACATGTTGCATCACAGGCGTCTGATCCCTCAGTCGCGCATACACTGGGTACTGCATGTAAGTCTAGACATATATTTCTTTTAATAATTTCTGTTTATGTTTAGACTTACATATTTCTTTTGCAACAGAGTCATCGACCAGTCGACGAGGACATGGACTCACATGTGGGTTGCTTTTAGAGCAACTTACACATGAGGGTAGGGTGATGGTAGAGTTCCCATAAGACTGCATTAGACCTGTTGGGAATAATGCCATATTGTTTATGTTGAAGGTTGGTGTCTTATGCCGATCTCTGATCCCCCCACCATCCCCCATTGGGGAGACGTAACAAATGATGTGCGGCAGCTCATCCGACAGCGCCTTCAGGTAAATTTTAGTAAATTAAAATTTATTTTATAAAAGTTCATTTTACGGTTAAGTTATTTTCTTAATAAGTTTATTGCCTTAATCTATTATTTACGAAACTGCATGATAAATTTGACTTGAATTTGAGTGTTCCGCTCATCTCCCATGCCGTTAACGACATGATGAAGGAGTGGTTCAAGGATTACCGCAGTAAGTTACACCGGCAATGCAAGAGGTGCGTGAGCCACGAGGAGGCCATACAGTCCGCACCGCTGCACGTGACCGATGAGGACTGGCGGATACTCTGTAATAGGTTTTCATCTGATTCTTTTCAGGTAATATTTACATATTTATGATATCTTAACGTAATAATTAATGTTGCAATTAATAACAATGTATTATGAATAATGTGTTCAGAAGAGGAGCAAAATAAATTCTGACAACAGAGGAAAGTTAGAAGTGAACCATGTAGCTGGTTCAAAGTCATTTGTATGACTTCGTCATGACATGGTAAGAAAGTACTAGTAATTATTACATTTATATATTCTTTCCATACATTTATATTAACTCTATTATCCTTTCGATTACACAGCGAGATTCCGTCACTGGCCAGGAGCTCGGACCAGTAGACTTCTACAAAGGGATTCACTGTCAACAGGCGACGGGATCTTGGGTACATCCTAGAGCCAGCGAGATTTGGGTAAAAATCCTTACATTGTAAAATTTAATTGCATTAAATTATAATAATGTCATTTATTATGAAAATTCATATGTTTTTATTACAGGAGGAGATGGACACCTTACGCAATCAGCCCACTCCCGATGGTACTCAGTGGAGTGAGCCAGAGATCTTGAGTCAGGTGCTTGGCACCTGTTCTGGATATGTACATGGGTTTGGCCATGGTGCCAAGCTCATGTCACCCGCTAGAGCTACCTCCAGCCGATCCATCATCGTTGGCGATAGCGCCGTACGCCAAGCTGATACCACAGAGAGAGAGGTTCAACCGCTATGGGTTATCGTTGATGACATCAAATATCGGCTAGATAGGTAGAGGGAGGAGCAGGAGAGGAAGATGATGGATCAGCTGGCGAGACAGAGGGAGGAGTTGGAGAGGAGGATGGAGGAGGAGCTGGCGAGGCAGAGGGAGGAGCAGGAGAGGAGGATGGAGGATCAGTTGACGAGATAGAGGAGGAGCTGGTGAGGCAGAGGGAGGAGCAGGAGAGGAGGATGGAGGATCAACTGGCGAGGCAGATGGAGGAGCAAGAGAGGAGGATGGAGGAGATACGAGTGGAGCATGAGCGACGGATGACGGAGATGTTTCAGGTTTTCGCTGCACGCTTACCCACCAATGCCCCACCACCTCCGCCTTCATCTTTGTGATTTTTTATATATTTGTTTATGATGTTACACTACCAAAAAATTGAGCAAAGGCCATAGAAGTTGAAAGTATTTAGCTACGGATTTAATCCGTAGCTAAATTTGCTACGGATTAAATCCGTAGCTAAATCCTAGCTGATTCATAGCTAAAACGTAACTCCTCTCCTAAACTGTATTAAGCATAGATGGTGCTTATAGGGCTCCATGGGGTCATCTAAGCCGCCCATTAATTCTGATATATAATTTTAGTAGATGAGATCAAAAATTGTATAAATTAAATGTTTAAGTGGACCACACCATAAGAAATAATAAAAATTAAATATCTACTATTAATATGTTGTGTGGTTTCCTTACAGATTCGTTCTGACTCATTTTTTATATCAACGTTTAAAATAATAATGTAAAATTAATGGACAGAGTGGATATATAAAATACATATCCAGTGGGCGCCACGGTCTTAAAAACCAACTCCCAAAGGGCCGTTTGTCACGCGCCCGTTAAGAAACTCCCTTAGTGGAGTTGCATACTGAGTTGTACACTCTTATCGTACTGAGTATACTCAATTGGGCCCACCGTGAATGTAATTGTCGTATCCGCTTCGTCCATCTATTTTTTCAGATCATTTTAGTGGTTGATACCAAAATTAAGGTATATCTAAAACTCAAGTGGATACATACCATAGGAAACCGTGGGAATAATGATTTCCACCGTTGAAACATTTTTATGGCTCGCAGTGATGTGCATTTGTCATCCAACCTTTTCATAATATCACAAAGACATGGAAGAAGTGAAAGCACAAATATCATATTGATCTAAAACTTCTATGGCCCCCACAAAATTTGTAATGGTATATGTTGAATTCACACTGTTTCCGGTGGTGTGGTCCATTTGAGCTTTGGATATGCTTCATTTTTAGGCTAAAGACCTAAAATTATGTTCTAAAATGTATGGACGGAGTGGATAAAATTTACGAATGATTGTGGGACCCACAGAGTTTAGTCAGTACGCTTAAGCGTATTGCATTACTCAGTACACAATCTGCTTCCAAAAGGCCCTCAAAACTTTTTGTCCGCCATTTTCTCCTGTGCGTAGGCAGACGGAAACCCATCTCTCAATCTCTCTCTACATCTCTCTCTCGCACTCAGCCTCTCTCTTTCCCTTGCCCTCTCTCGATCTCCCGCTCTCCCTCACCCTCTCTCCCTGTCTATTGGCCGCATTCCCCTATCTCTGTTGTCAAAACCTCCTTTCACCGCAAGAAGGAGAAGAAGAAGGAGAAGGAGAAGAAAAGGAAGGACGGTAAGTTTCTCTTTCTCTCTCTCTCTGTTTCTGAAATCTGTGGTGATTTTTTTTTATGCACACACACACCCCCACACACTCACGCCACACATACACACACCTTACACACGCACACCGTGGGATTTCACCACTGTGGTGATTGAATGCCCACCATTAAAGCTGAATACAGACCACTGCTGCAATGGGAGGGCTTGTATTGAGGGGATTTTTGGGTATGGCCCGTCTGATGGGTTGATGGTTACTGCTAAGGGCCAATGCGAACCGTATTGGCCTGTCTAGTATGGTTCATATTGGCCAATGCGAAACCGTATAAACCTAATACAATGCCAGAAATGCATTGTAAATAGGACGCCCTAAAAACTGATTTTTAAACACTGGTGTAAATCTCGAGTGACCCATATGACATGAAACAATGTTAATTGAATGCCCACCATTATAATTAAACTTGGCTGCCTTGAAAGTTTTGGATCAAATTGATATTTGCTTTTTCCCTTCATCAAGTCCTTATGACCTAATCAACAAGTCGGATGTCAACCAAACATTACAGTGGGCTGGAGGTTTTTAATGGTGGACATTCAATTATTACTGTTTCCCTATGGTGTGGTCCAAAACACCTACAAGATGGTCTGCCTCACAGGGCACTAACCAGTAGCCGCCACATGGCTATACCAGTGCCATCTAAAGCCTTGCCAAATATAAAATACATTATATTAAAAAAATGATGAAGAGAGGGTTTTAGGGCATCCCTTTAGTGTAGCTGGAGAACTTATTGGCTGCTGCTGCATCATCCTAACTCACTTTTTTGTAACTAGGGCTGAAAGTCCTGACATTAGGTTGGGCTCGGGCAAAATGTATTGGGTTTGGTCTCAAGCTTGGGTATATAAACACCAACCTGATAAAACTTGGGTCTGGCTCAGGTTGAGGTATCAGGTTGCCCGAACCCGATCGATATATAAATTATAATTGAGTGCGGATTGTCTTTCTTGAGGCACATGAAATTCTTATGTATCAATATTGATATTCTTAATAGGAAGAATTTTTATTTTTATTTTTTTGATAATTCTTCACTCTAAATATTTTCTATCTGGATTTCTTCCTTGTATCCCCAGCTATATAAAATGATCTGGCTTCAGGCGTGCCATAATTATATTGAATCTCTCCGTCTCCCAATTACTTGTAATGGCGATCTATAAATATATGAGCCCTTCCTGACCTCATAGGGTCTCATTGGTCCATGCCATTTCAGATGACTTGAGCTAACAAAGTATGTCAGATTTCTCTCTCCCAAATAAATTGCATGCTACACAACATAACTTCTAAAGGAGTAGTTGTCCTGTATTTTACCTTGTTTGTTTAGAAAAAATGAAGCTTTTTTACTGTAAATAAATGAATATATAATTAATAAAATCATAAGTATAAAAAATAAGACGGGTATTGAAATATAACGGATTAATTTAATAACAAAAATATTAGCATGTATCCACCTGACCAATCTGACCCGACTTTCAGCCCTACTTTGACTTTTTTACATTTTACAGAAGTAAAAGGCATCCAAACAGCCCCTATAGAGTTATAAACCTTTTAAATGAAAATCCTTAAAAGAAATCTCTCTCAGTGTCTATAACTGCGGATGATATATTTTTTATTCGCTCTGGATGGTAAGACTATTGGCCTGTTATAATGAGTCTTGATAGAAAAAAGAAAAAGAAAAGAAGGGTGTGATGATGCAATAGAAAGGAAGAAGAGAGAAAATTGGAACATGCCTAGGTACCCCGCCTGGGTACCTTGGGTTTCTTTTACTAGTTTGGGGGTAAACATTTTTGGCTTTTATATGAAAAATCAGGCTGTTTCAACTCCTAATCTGGCCACTTATAAAATTATACCTAAAAATTCTAAATATACACCGTATGGTCCACTTCAATCTCGGAATAATACAATTTTTGGGTAGTTTTGTTCATCATGATGAGTCAATACTATATGAATGGATTGGATGCACAGGAAACAGTGGTAATTCACCATCAAAACTTAATGTGGGTTGAAGAAATTTTGGATAGAGCTGATATTTGTGTGGTTTCTTCATCCTAGGTCTTTGTAAGCATTCCATTGCCCTTGTGTGGTGAAGTCTTTAACTGGTACGATCCATCATTTAGCTTGATATATTAGAATTGCATGCGAGACTTTTCATCTATGCAAGTGGTTTAAGATTTTACTTATAAATTACATTATTAATTTATTGTAAAAATACAATGATTACAAACTCCTTAATACATTGTATTTGGTAGATAATATCTGTATGGGTCCAATCATCTGATAGCACTTCCTTCATTTCCAACTTTTGAGGAGGATGGTGCATTAGGTTAATTTTCAACTTTAATTTTTGGTAAGGTGCAGGTTGAAAATGGACCCATTGATTAATCGAGATTTGGCTGTAATGAATAGGGAGTGGATGACACTAAGTTTCCCAGACCCACGTTTTCTTTCTGGAATCAGAAGTTTTTCAAAGTTTGCACAAGAAAACCTTCCTGGTAGAGAATTCGTTCCTTATCCATGCACCACTTACAGATGTACACGTTTTTCGATTTCTTATGATGATATGGAAATAATCTAATGAAAAATGGATTCGACCCAAGCTATAGGGTTTGGAACATGCATGGGGAGCATGTATCACCTAAGTGTACTGTACGTGAATCAAGTTCCCAACAATACCATAGTGTCTCGAACTTAAATGAGGTTCACAACGCGATCGTTCAAGAACTTAGTGGTAATAACCTAGATGAAGTTGTACAGGATGAGCCCAACGTGACCCCTATAGTTGAAGGCGTCTTTGGAGAAAATGAAACTAATGAGTTTGAAGCAAATCTACGAGATGCAATGGCTGATTTATACCCTGGGGCCCAAGATTTCACCGTGCTGACTTTCATTGTACAGATTTTCAAATTAAAGGTGAATCATGGATGTAGTGAAAAAAGCTTTACAGAGCTCCTTCAATTACTAAAGAAGGTGTCACCTTTCGGTAACAAGGCCCCAACTAATACCTACCAAGCGAAGAAGATCATTACAAAGTTGGGTCTTGATTATGTGAAAATCCATGCTTGTCCAAATGGCTACATCTTATACTGGAGAGAACAAGATGAAAACCATTTGTCCAAATTGTAAAACTTCTAGGTACAAGACTGAAATGGATTCTGAGAAAAAATAATTTACAATACCTAGGAAGGTGTTAATGTATTTTCCATTAACACCAAGGCTACAAAGAATGTTTAGTGTGCCATGGTTGGTGAAAGAAATGTCTTGGCACTCAACCAGGAAATTTCAACATGAAAAGATGGAGCATCCGGCTGATTCTATTGCATGGAAGAATCTTGATGACAAATATACAGATTTTTCAGCTGAGCCTCGCAATGTTCGATTAGGTTTGGCTACAGATGGGTTTAACCCATTCGGCACTTTCAGTATGTCGCATAGTTCATGGCCCGTTATGTGTGTGACGTACAACCTTCCACCAAAGCTTTGCATGAAACCTCAGTTTACTATGTTGACTTTGCTCATTGAGGGACCGTGACAACCGGGAAAGGATACTGATGTTTATTTACAGCCATTGATTGATAAACTGCAAAAGTTATGGCGAGAAAGGGGTCACGACTTTCGATGCATACCATGAAAACAAATTCAATATGCGTGTCGTTCTGCTTTGGACAACCTATGACTTTCCAGCATATGGTAACGTTTCTGGTTGTAGGACAAAGGGTATGTATGGTTGTCCTGTATGTGGTCTTAACATAGATTCTTTGCGACTCCAATATGGAAAGAAACATGTTTATATGGGCCACATACGATGGTTGCCAATGTCAGAACAGGCTAGGAAGGACACAAGTGCTGGCACGTTCAACAAGAAGGTGGAGATACGACGTCAACCGATTCTTCTGGATGGGATTGGGGTCAAAAGACAAACCGCAAACTTGAATATGCAGTGGGGGAAGACTGGGAAGAGTAATATAAGGGGTATTGATGGAGGCCGACAAGAGCTAGCGGATGATGTTGAATCACCGTGGTTCTTCAAGCGATCTATATTATTTGATCTGGAGTATTGGAAAGATATTTTCGTGCGTCACAACCTTGATGTCATGCATATTGAGAAAAATATATGTGAAATCCTAGTTGCCTTAATGTTGAACACGCCTGGCAAAACCAAGGATGATGCTAATGCACGTAGGGACTTGAAACAATTGGGAATTAAGAAGCGTCTATGGCTGAAAAAGAACAATGACAAGGTGATTCAGAAATAAAGTCCTTTCTGTCTAAGAAAAGAAGAGAAAAAACTTTTCATCCAGATTTTGCATGAGCTATGTGTTCCGATCGGTTTTAGTGTGAATTGGAGGACCATCGTAAAGGAAGATTGCGTGGATTTAAAGGGAATGAAGTCTCATTCTTACCATGTGTTGATGCAACATCTGCTTCCAGTTCTCATCCAGCATGCATTCAGGGATAAAAGGGTCATTCGTACTATAATTACAAGCTTTTGCACCTTCTTTAATGCCTTGTTCTCGACAACCACAGACCTTCAAACACTCCTTACTCTCGAGAGGGGCATGACTAGGATGTTATGTCAGCTTGAGACTATCTGCCTGCCATCGATATTTGTCATTATGATGCATTTATCGATCCATTTGGCTTACGAGGCTCGCATGTGGTCCTGTATATTATCGATGGATGTATCCATTCGAAAGGTACGTTGTGAGCTTAATAAGAATAAATCGACTTAAATCTACATTTGCATGTATATATAATGTATCATTAAGTTTGTTAGGTTCATGAAGACATTCAAGGCCTATGTCCGTAACAAGACATGACCTGAGGGTTGTATTGTAGAGCAGTACATCCAAGAGGAGACAGTTATATTCTGTAACCAATATAAAGGAAAACAGAAAACAAGCCTACTAGAAAAGCTGAAAAAATGGTTTAACAGAGTCATTCCAAGACTACATAAGTTGGAAGATATCGTTGATGATGACCCTAATGATGATGATGTTGGTCTAGTAGGTTCGGGTCAAAGTTTTATCCTAGCGGGTATCGAATACGAACAAGCTCGTAGATGGGTACTGAAGAGTCATCCTAGTTACGACGAGTGAGAATGGTATGTATAATAAGCTCATATATATATATATATATATATATATATATATATATATATTTATCTTCCTTACTTTATGCGATTTTAATATAACAATGTTATTGAATATCGCGCAGGAAGCACAGAGATTTCTTGCAGCGATGCTATAAGAGGATCAACAGGGTGCCTAGCGAGGACGAATTCATATCTTGGTTGAAGAGGCAACCAGAGTTCATTGAATCTGACGATAATGAATTTAAAGATGTTGTGAGAGGACCTCTAGCTTTTTCTATGCAATACAATAAATATTGTCTTAATGGTTTCCTCTTTGCCACTAAGGACTATGAGGAGAATAAAACGAACCAAAACAGTGGGGTTAGGACAGAGAGGGTATGACAACCTTTCGATCAAGTGCTAAGGATATCAATACAGTGGATGAAAATCAACCTTACTACTAAGTCCTTCGTAGAATTATTCAATTGGAGTACTGAACAGGGTACAAGCCCATCCTATTTAAGTGTGATTGGGTGAAAGTGACACATCATGGTGTTTCTTTTGATGCAGAAGCGAATTTGAGATTAGTAAATTTGGCTAGTCTTTACAGTTCAGACAAAGTCGGTGACGAGCCCTTCATTCTTGCAGAGCATGCCACACAAGTTTTCTACTCCAGAGATCCAAAAAATCCTTACTGGCATGTGGTCTTGGAGGTTCCCAAAAATTTTTTTGTCGAAGAAGAGACGTGCATTCTATCGGAATGATTAAAGGCTGTAAGTAATGCCGATGCAGGACCTGATCTCACCTCATTAGCAATGGTTGATGAGTTGATATTCAATGAATCTGAAGATGTCAGTGTTGTGGTCGAGAAAACAAAGAAAAGAAAATGATCGAAGAGAATCTACTGATTTGTTTGTATTTTCTAAGCATATAACAGAATGATATTTATTGGAGGAAATCTAAACAAGGTTTGGATAATATAGTGAATTTTTTATACTTTATCTGTGATCTAAATTATTTCTTAATCATTAGCTTTTTTTCTTTTCTTATCTTTTCATATTAGGGAAGAAATAGGCACATGGATTCACAACCAGAGGTATTGGGTGCGCAGGTGCTTGGGAGTACAGATTCAAGCAACACCAAAGGTAATAAGATACTTCTCCTTAATTATATATGTAAATTTCCTTTTCCTTATATATTGCAGTAATTAATGATGTGTATATATAACTGTTATTCTTTTTATGTAATTGTGTCAGCTTCTTCTTCATCTAAAAAAAGAGGCATTACTAGGGGGTCTCTTTACTTGTGCCACCTGATAGGAAAAAAGTCCTAAAGACGAATGAATTAGGGCAACCGAATGAGGACTGTTCCGATCACAGAGACGATGTCCTCACCCATTCTCATATCCCGATCATATACCTAAACTTTCACCAAGTGCCTCATGAACAAATTCATATGGTCACAGAAAGATTATCACAGTTTTATGAGTTTGAGGGTCAAAGTTGGGCTGCAAGTCTTAATTACGTTACAAAACGCATCAATGAAGTGTGGAGGAATTACAAGAGAAGATTGACTGCAAAATATATTAAAAACAAGGATCCTATTGCTATAAGAGATGGTCCTGCCCCCCCAGGTATCCCTATGGAGGATTGGAGGGCCTTCGTGGATCAACGTACCACCGAGGAGTTCAAGAGGGTAAGCGCAAGGAATAAAGTCAATCGGGCTAAGCTAAAAGGACATGCGTGTCTTGGGAGGCACAGCATGGCTGTTACTCGCCATAAGATGGTATGTATTTAAAAATAGATATTATAGTTTAAAATTGAATTTAAATTTGAATTATCATTCATCTAAATCTATTAATGATGTGTATTTGAATAATATATAATGTGCCAAAGGCGATGGAGAAGAATCTTACCTCTGATGTCGAGATAGGTAGATGTGAAGTCTTCTTAAGAGCCCATACAAGAAAGGACAAAGTTGTCCAATATCCTGACCTTGCTGTAAGTGCATCCCTCGTACCACTAACTAGTACCCTTATAAAAAGCCTATGTATAACTTTGAATTTTATTGCATTCATTTGTATTTTTTCACAGGAAAAACTAGATGAGCTCTATAGTAGCAATTCTACTTCTAGGATGACTGGCATGGATGATGCCCTTACAAAGGTACTAATAAAATTTAAAAATTACTTAAGTTTTATGGTAATTATGAATATCCTAATAACTTGATTTACAATGTTTTACAGTTGGTTGGTTCTGACAATAGAGGGCGAATGCGGGGTCTAGGTTGCTCAATAAACAAGGTAGGATTGAAGAAGTCAGCCCCTGCTCGTTTAAAGGTAGAGAATGTGACAAAAGAAAAAGAGAGCGTAACTCAAGAGTTATCTCAGGTGAAGAAAAAATTGGATGGTATGACTCAAGATATAGTTGAGATGAAGAAAATATTGGTTGATATGCAGAAAGATAGACAGTATACTCAAAATCTCTCATCACCAACAGTTGCTAAATCTACTCAGGCATCATCGGTATGCAAGTATAAATTTTTTACTATAATGAGCTTACAATTATATTATAAACGCTAACAATATCAATACCATTTCATGTGTAAATGTAGCCGGATATTATATATATCGGTAAGAGATGCGACTTGCTTGGTTTTAGAAAACGTGGTGTAGTTGCTCGTGGTGAAGTACACGAAGTTTATCCAAATGCAACTATCCATTGCGAGCCGTTGGAGGATGGAGCTTTTGTTGTTGTCCTAACTGAGGTTATACAACCTCACGCTCCTTTGTGGAAAGAAGATGGGTTCGCATCTACACTTGGAGAGGCCGGTCCAGGATCATTTGTGCAATGGGGGAAAGAGGCTTTGAGAATTCAATAATTTGAATAAATTTGGTACTGTATAATTGAACATGTGTTGTGTGCATTTTGAACTAATTTTGAACTTGTTGTGTGCATTTTGAACTAATTTTGAACTTGTTGTGTGCATTTTGAACTAATTTTGAACTAATTTGGCACTTGTTTTTTTTTATTTTTTTAAATATTGAATGAATTTTGTACTCTATATTTGAACGTATTTATAGTCTTAGGCTCCATTTGGTCATCACATTAGTATTTATGAAAACATTTTTTTTTTGAAAACCAAATGGAGCCTAAGCCCTTTTTTAACTCCGCCAATGCAACTCCTTCCATTGCCGGTCCCAAGCCCGGGTAAAGGAGGAGGGAGAAGGGCTTTAGAATGAATCGTCAACTATGGAGGAGATCCTGAAAATGCAGTGAGTATCTCTGGTTTTATGGTTTTACTTGTACATTCCTGTATTGATTACTCAAGCATGACGGTTAGGCACATTCTTTCAGGTGGATGTTGCATGTGGGAGGGTTGGAGCTGTATATTTTAGATTCAAGCATCTGGTACATCTCTTGTCAAGAATACACGTGTAGTTCATCAAACAATACATTATGTGATATCGTGTGCATGATATCTATGTTGTAATTTCCCTCATGTATTTTGCTTAAAATCCATGTTTATGCATGATTCTCATGCATTGACATGGATTTGGGCCAAAAAAGATTAAAATGGAAAATTTGAGAAAACAAGGGAGATTTTCTTTTATAAAGTAAGTATTTGGGACCAAGTGGTTATGTATTTGCTCCATTAAATTTGCTCGAAATTAATGGAGCAGACCCGGATGTGCATCGGAGCTATCCGGATGAGCGGGGGTCCCTGGAAGGTGGGAACCGCTGTTATGACCATGATGAAGTTGTCCATTTCTTATGGACAGCATTGGAGGGGCCTAGCCATTTGGACAGGCCGTGTTTATGTATTTGATCAAAATTAATGGAGCAGAACCGGATGTGCGTCGAAGCTATTCGGAAGAGCGAGGTTCCCTGGAAAGAGGGAACTGCTATTATGACCATGAAGCTATCCATTTTTTATAGGCAGCATTGGAAGGGCCTGGCCATTTGTGCTGGATGGCCGTGTTTATATCTGTATTTGCAGGGACCATACCCTTAACCTAAAGCAAAACCTATGACCTAAAGCCTTAACTTATAACCTAAACCTCAACCTTAACCTAAACCTAAACCTTAACCTAAAACCTAAAACCTAAACCTAAACCTAAAACCTAAATGTATTCTCAAATCCCTAAACCTAAACTTACACCTAATCCTAATCTTAACTCCCTAACCTAAACCTATACCTAAACTTGAAAATCCAAACATAAACCCGAACCCAATTTCCTAAACATAAACCTTAACCTATTCTTAATTCCCTAAACCTATATCTTATAACCTAAACCTAAACCTTAACCTATACCTATAACCCTATCATAAACCAAAACCTATGACCTAAAACCATAACCTATAACCTAAACCTCAACCTTAACTTAAACCTAAACCTTAACCTAAACATATAACCTTAACCTAAAACCTAAAACCTAAACCTAAACCTAAAACCTAAATGTATTATCAAATCCCTAAACTAAAACCTACACCTAATCCTAATCTTAACTCCCTAACCTAAACCTATACCTAAACTTGAAAACCCAAACATAAACCCGATCCCGAACCCGAACCCGATTTCCTAAACCTAAACCTTAACCTATTCTCAATTCCCTAAACCTATATCATATAACCTAAACCTAAACATAAACCTAAACCTTAACCTATACCTATAACCTTAACCTAAACCAAAACCTATGACCTAAAACCTTAACCTATAACCTAAACATCAACCATAACTTAAACCTAAACCTTAACCTAAACATATAACCTTAACCTAAAACCTAAAACCTAAACCTAAACCTAAAACCTAAATGTATTCTCAAATCCCTAAACCCAAACCTACACCTAATCCTAATCTTAACTCCCTAACCTAAACCTATAACTAAACTTGAAAACCCAAACAAAAACCCGATCCCGAACCCGAACCCGATTTCCTAAACCTAAACCTTAACCTATTCTCAATTCCCTAAACCTATATCTTATAACCCAAACCTAAACCTTAACCTAAACCAAAACCTATGACCTAAAACCTTAACCTATAACCTTAAGCTAAACCAAAACCTATGACCTAAAACCTTAACCCATAACCTAAACCTCAACCTTAACTTAAACCTAAACCTTAACCTAAACATATAACCATAACCTAAAACCTAAAACCTAAACCTAAACCTAAAACCTAAATGTATTCTCAAATCCCTAAACCTAAACCTACACCTAATCCTAATCTCAACTCCCTAACCTAAACCTATACCTAAACTTGAAAACCCAAACATAAACCCAATCCCGAACCCGAACCCGATTTCCTAAACCTAAAGCTTTACCTATTCTCAATTCTCTAAACCTATATCTTATAACCTACACCTAAACCTTAACCTAAACAAAAACCTATGACTTAAAACCTTAACCAATAACCTAAACCTCAACCTTAACCTAAACCTATAACCTTAACCTAAAACCAAAACCTATAACCTAAACCTAAATAAAAACATATAACCAAAACCAAAACCAAAACCTATATCCTAAACCCGAACGCATTCTCAAATCCTATAACTTATAATCTAAACCTAAACCTAAACCTAAACCTAAAACCTATAACCTAAACCAAAACCTATAACCTAAACCAAAGCCAAAACCTATAGACTAAACCCGAACCCATTCTCAAATCCAAAAACCTATAACCTAAACCGTTAACCTACAACCTAAATCAAAACCTATAACCTAAACCAAACCTAAACCTAAAGCTAAACCTAAAACCTAAACCTAAACCTATAATCTAAACTCAAATCCCTAAACCTAAACATAAACCTAATCCTATAACCTAAACTTAAATCCCTAAACCTTAACTTATAACCTAACCTAAACCTATACTTATAACCTAAAACTATTCTCAAATCCCAAAACCTATAACCTAAACCTAACCTTTCCCTAAACCTATAACTTAAACTCAATTCCCTAAACATAAACCTAGACCTATAGCCTAAACTCAAATCCCTAAAACTTAACCTATAACCTAATCTAAAGCTATACTTATAACCTAAAACTATTCCCAAATTCCAAAACCTATAACCTAAACCTAACCTTTCCCTAAACCTATAACCTAAACTCAATTCCCTAAACCTAAACCAACACCTAATCCTAATCTTAACTCCCTAACCTAAACCTAAACCTAAACTTGAAAACGCAAACATAAACCCAATCCTGAACTTGAACCCAATTTCCTAAACCTAAACCATAACCCATACTCAAATCCAAAAACTTATAACTTAAACCTAAACCAAAACTAAAACTTATAACCGAACCCGAACCCATTCTCAAACCCCAAAACCTATAACGTAAACCTAAACCTTAACCTAAAACTATAACCTATAACCTAAACCAAAACCTATAACCTAAACCAAAACCAAAACCTATAACCTAAGCCTGAACCCATTCTCAAATCCCAAAACCTATAACCTAAACCTAAACCTATAACTTAAACCAAAACCTATAACCTAAACCAAAACCAAAACCTATAACCTAAACTTGAACTCATTCTCAAATCCCAAAACCTTTAACCTAAACCTAAACCTTAACATAAACCTATAACCTATAACCTAAATCAAAACCTATAACCAAAACCAAAACCAAAACCTATAATCTAAACCCGAACCCATTCTCAAATACAAAAACCTATAACCAAAACCTATAACCTAAACCAAAACCTATAACCTAGACCAAAACCAAACCTATAACCTAAACCCGAACCCATTCTCAAATCCCAAAACCTATATCCTAAACCTAAACCGTAACCTAATCCTATTACCTAAACTCAAATCCAACAACCTTAACCAATAACCTAACCTAAACCTATACTTATAACCTAAAACTATTCCCAAATCCCAAAACCTATAACATAAACCTAACCTTTCCCTAAACCTATAACCTAAACTCAATTCCCTAAACCTAAACCTAGACCTAAACCTAAACCTATAGCCTAAACTCAAATCCGTAAACCTTAACCTATAACCTAACCTAAACATATACTTATAACCTAAAACTATTCCCAAATCCCAAAACCTATTACCTAAATCTAACCTTTCCCTAAACCTACAACCTAAACTCAATTCTCTAAACCTAAACCTACACATAATCCTAATCTTAACTCCTTAACCTAAACCTAAACCTAAACTGGAAAACCCAAACTTAAACCCAATCACAAACCTGAACCCAATTTCCTAAACCTAAACCATAACCCATTCTCAAATCCAAAAACCTATAACCTAAACCTAAACCAAAACCAAAACTTATAACCAAAACCCGAACCCATTCTAAAATCCCAAAACCTATAACCTAAACCAAAACCTATAACCTAAACCCGAACCCATTCTCAAATCCCAAAACCTATAACGTAAACCTAAACCTTAACTTAAACTTATAACCTATAACCTAAACCAAAACCTATAACCTAAACCAAAACCAAAACCTATAACCTAAGCCTGAACCCATTCTCAATACCCAAAACCTATAACCTAAACCTAAACCAAAACCAAAAACTATAACCTAAACTTGAACTCATTCTCAAATCCCAAAACCTTTAACCTAAACATAAACCTTAACCTAAACCTATAACCTATAACCAAAACCTATAACCTAAACCCAAACCCATTCTCAAATTCATAAACCTATAACCTAAACCTAAACCTTAACCTATAACCAAAACCTATAACCTAAACCCGAACCTATTCTCAAATCCCAAAACCAATAACCTAAACCTAAACCTAAACCTAAACCTTAGCCTAAACCTATAACCTATAACCTAAATAAAAACCAAAACCAAAACTTAAAACATAAACCTATAACTTATAACCTAAATCAAAACCTATTACCTTTCCCTAAACCTTAACCCAAACTTATAACCTATAACCTAAATCAAAATCAAAACCAAAACCAAAACCTAAAACCTAAACCTATAACCTATAACCTAAATCAAAACCAAAACCAAAACCTATATCCTAAACCCGAACCCATTCTCAAATCCTATAACCTAAACCTAAAACCTATAACCTAAACCAAAGCCAAAACATATAGCCTAAACCCGAACCCATTCTCAAATCCAAAAACCTATAACCAAAACCTAAACCTTAACCTAAACCGTTAACCTATAACCTAAATCAAAACCCATAACTTAAACCAAAACCAAAACCTATAACCTAAACCCTCACTCATTATCAAATCCCAAAACCTATAACCTAAACCAAAACCAAAACCAATAACCTAAACCCGAACCCAGTCACAAATCCCAAAACCCAAACCTAAACCTAAACTTAAACCTAAAACCTAAACCTAAACCTATAACCTAAACTCAAATCCCTAAACCAAAACCTAAACCTAATCCTATAACCTAGACTCTAATCCCTAAACCTTAACTTATAACCTAACCTAAACCTATACTTAGAACCTAAAACTATTCTCAAATCACAAAACCTATAACCTAAACCTAACCTTTCCCTAAACCTATAACCTAAACTCAATTCCCTAAACCTAAACCTAGACTTATAGCCTAAACTCAAATCCCTAAACCTTAACCTATAACCTAACCTAAACCTATACTTATAACCTAAAACTATTCCCAAATCCCAAAACCTATTACCTAAACCTAACCTTTCCGTAAACCTATAACCTAAACTCAATTGCCTAAACCTAAACCTACACCTAATCCTAATCATAACTCCCTAACCTAAACCTAAACCTAAACTTGAAAACCCAAACCTAAACCCAATCCCGAACCTGAACCCAATTTCCTAAACATAAACCATAACTCATACTCAAATCCAAAAACCTATAACCTAAACCAAAACCAAAACCAAAACTTATAACCTAAACCCAAACCCATTCTCAAATCCCAAAATCTATAACCTAAACCCGAACCCATTCTCAAATCCCAAAACCTATAACATAAACCTAAACCTACAACCTATAACATAAACCAAAAGCTATAACCTAAATCAAAACCAAAACCTATAACATAAACCTAAACCTATAACCTAAACCAAAATCTATAACCTAAACCAAAACCAAAACCTATAACCTAAACATGAACTCATTCTTAAATCCTAAAACCTTTAACCTAAACTAAAACCTTAACAAAAACCTATAACCTATAACCTAAATCAAAACCTATAACCTAAACCAAAACCAAAACCTATAACCTAAACCCGAACCCATTCTCAAATCCCAAAACCTATAACGTAAACCTAAACATTAACCTAAACCTATAACCTATAACTTAAACCAAAACCTATAACCTAAACCAAAACCAAAACCTATAACCTAAGCTTGAACCCATTCTCAAATACCAAAACCTATAACATAAACCTAAACATATAACCTAAACCAAAACCGATAACCTAAACCAAAACCAAAACCTATAACCTAAACTTGAACTCATTCTCAAATCCCAAAACTTTTAACCTAAACCTAAACCTTTACATAAACCTATAACCTATAATCTAAATCAAAACCTATAACCTAAACCAAAACCAAAACCTATAACCTAAACCCGAACCCATTCTCAAATCCCAAAACCTATAACCTAAACCTAAACCGTAACCAAATCCTATAACCTAAACTCAAATCCCTAAACCTTAACCTATAACCTAACCTAAACCTATACTTGTAACCTAAAACTATTCCCAAATCCCAAAACCTATAACCTAAACCTAATGTCACGCCCCGAACTCGGAAACCGGGCTCACAAAATTCCCGATCGCCGAATCCGGCGCCGACAGCCTCCATAGAATCCCATTCTCGGACCCCGGCACCCATTCACCAGGTTTCGATCCTGGGAGACTACAAGGAGGGTTTCAAATCATCAGTCTGATTCATAATGAGCATAACAAAAGCATAACCCACAAACAATAACCACAAGAACACCACCACAAAATCCACTATGATCAAAAACTTTTTGTACAATACAACAGAAAGGGAAAATACAATGTAGTGCAAAAGGTAGAAACTCCAAAGCTCGTCTGCACGGTCCAACTACGGCGAGACTATGGCTTCGATTGCGTCCTGGCGTCACCTGCATGCATCAATCGTGCATAAGCTTATAGAAAGCTTAGAGGGTGGTGTAAGTATGTGCGCAATATAAGCGTGCTCAAAATGCAAGGTCAGAGTGATGTGGAATTATGGTGATGAGCACATGAATGCAATCAGCCGTACCAAGGCTATGCGATGCAAGATATGAATGCTATCAGCCATAACACAGCCATGCGATGCGAGATCCAACTCAAGCATTCCAATCCTCATCATGTATCAGTACAGTACAGTTCTCATTCTGGATAATCACCGGGGTTCAATACACTCCAAATGGCACTGTCGCTCTCCTAGCCGCACAGTCCAAGTGAGCGTAAGAAACCTCACTATCCACCTGACCAATAGTCTGCCAATACCTATCCAGCACGTCGATAGCGGACCCATTCGCGAGCTGGTCAAACTCAGCCTAGTATTGCCCCCTACCCTTGGGCGAGTAAGGCCACACTCCTTTCCAACCGACCACGACATAGTGAGAGACGCGGCTTCCTGGTATTCGGCCCTCGTGCGCTCATATATCCACTCGGTCTCGACGTTGGCGTCATCCTCTGGTACCATCGGGTTTAGGAATTTTCACCCAGGGACATCTATGGCGCCCGTATGCTAGAACCAAATATTTTCAGTTTCTAATCCTGCCATCCACGATGTGTCTGTGGAGGCCATGGCCCTGATGTGGCTAGGGCATACAGTAACTACAATCACACAAATGCAAGTGCATGAATCACACTATCAGTCATGCAACAGCCCTGTATATATCATGTACTTATATGAGGCGACTCCGCTAATCAGGGAGCCCATAAACAGTCTATCCAAAGGTATATGCTATGATCGGTCACTCCTCACATCAGGCATACATATGGTGCGAATGATCATGAATCATGGATCTATACTAAACATGTATAAAGAGATGGGCTCTAGGTATAATGGAGATGGCCCTAGACGACCTACTTACCATAATTATGGGCCTACCAGTGGGACTTAGGGAGAGTTATAATGTGGACATTTAACCAACATTATCCATTCAATGTGGACATCAAACCAACATCGCTCCCAAGGAATGGCCTCCCATGAATCTCATATTGTAATGGGCCTTTTGTACATCTAATTGGGCCTTGACCCAAGGACCCAAATACATCAAATGGGCTACATAGCATGAGCCCCATATCTATATCAAGGTGGGCCTCAATGGGCCTCATAATATGGGCCTAATACAAATCAAGGTGGGCCTCAACAAGGACCACTAATGCATGAAGATGGGCCTCCATAATGGGCCTTTAATTATCTCCAAAACAGTTGGGCAGTGGGATGAAACACATACATTATGATGGAGCCCACACTAATAGAGGGTGCAGTTTACAATACTTACATAAGTGGGGCCCACCAAAATGCTCATTTTTCACCCAGCCTAAGGCCCAATATGATGTTTATTTTCCACCCAACTTAAGGCCCATTATAATGTTTATTTTCCAACCAACTGCGCATAGGGTCATGTGGACCAGGGTAGAGCCCATTGTAGTTTTTAGTTATCATCCAATCTATCCATAGGGTCACGTGGGCCTGGATAGGGCCCACTGCGATATTTATTTTCCATCCAAAATGGGCCCACTGCTATATTTATTTTCCATCCAAAATGGGCCCACTGCTATATTTATTTTTCACCTAACCTGTTGATAGGGTGGTGTGGACCAAGGGCCCACTGGGATGTTTAGGTGCACCCAACCCATTCACAGGGCCATGCAGCCAGGGAGGGGCCCACCATAAAAATTTTATTTGCCATCCAACCTACGTGGGTAGGGAGCCCACCGTGATGTTCATTTAACGTCCAACCTGTTTATAAGGTTACCAGAACCTGGGGTGGATGTGGGGCCCAGCGAAATGTGGTTCACAAATCCAGCCCATCCATTATGTGGGCCCCACTTAGCTGTCCGTTCAGACTAATTTTCAGCTGCATCCAAAATTCATGTGGGCCCCACCAGCTGGTTTTATATGTTCAGCATGTCTTTACATGATTTTAAATGGTATGGCCTACCTGAGTTCCGTATATGGCTGATTTTTGGGATGGACGGCTGGTCCGTGGGGACCCAGCAAATGCACGGTGCTGATGGTCTAAACACATCAAGGTGGGGCCCAAAGCTGGGGCCGTGAGCCAGCTCGTCCATCCGTCAACGGTCAGCGCTGTGGCAACAGTGAGCTCTTGTATCGAAAGCAAAAAGGTTTTTCTCGGTTTTTTTGAGAAAGTGACGTGATAAATCCATCCCAGTCATTGGTCCTCGTGGCTCGATACAAACCCATAGAGTCCAATATTGGGTTGTTTCAGATATAAGAGCATCAGGGAGTAAATCAAAGGTAGGAAACTTGTTCGCCATGCTATGGCCCACCAAAAGTTCAGATTGAGATCATTTTTCGGCTCAACGCCTAAAATGATCTGGGAAATAGGATGGTCGGCTTGGATTACATAAAAACATCAAGGTAGGGCCTGCATGAGTGGCCCAACTCTCCCTTCTCTCTTTTTTTATTAAAGTACACACCCATTACCAGTGCACACACTTCACTTGCCAACGTCCAACGTCCCCTGGACGCTGGACAACATACCTAAACACATTGCTTATGGTGGGTCCCACGTAGATGTGGCCCACCATCATATATATGCATATAATATATATTATATTATATATATATATTATATAAAATATAACATATATATATATATATATTTTAAAAAAATGCATTGGGCCATCCAAACAATGGATGGTGTGGATCATCACCTGCAATAGAGTGGGCCACACCGTCTGATGTAGATGGACGGGATAGATGTAACAAAGGGGGAGATTGTAAGTGATATAGTTTATATCCCTGTTTGTTGTCAAATTTGTGGTTACAAAATCTCTGTTATTTTTTATATAAACTGCTTAAGTGAAGATCTCCCAAGGATCAACATTCATGACTTCATGAACAAACTAAGCTCACATCAAGCAACGCTCTCAAGTACAAGACTCAAGATCTTGAATGAAAGAACTGATCACAAGACAAGACTCAAGTTGAACTCAAGACTCA
Source organism: Magnolia sinica (assembly GCF_029962835.1). NCBI lineage: Eukaryota > Viridiplantae > Streptophyta > Magnoliopsida > Magnoliales > Magnoliaceae > Magnolia > Magnolia sinica. The sequence continues at coordinate 47,280,246 of NC_080573.1, read as the reverse complement.
AGCTGAAACTCAAGCCACTTTCATGATTGAGCTACTTCAAGGTTTAGTCTACTTCAAGACTTCAAGGCTCATTCTTCATGGTCTCTTGTTTCAATGTCCATACTTCATGATTGAGGTTTGTTTGACCATAGGATGACCTTAGAAGTAGGTCATTTCGGATACATAAGACGAATGTTATTTTTCATGTGATTGGTCTGTTCTTCGACCTCTTTAGGTCCTCTTCGACTAGTCCTAGACTTGCTTCGACCATCTAAGAAAATCCTCGACCGATCGTAAGTTTGTTACAAATTAGGATAAAATCTTAGCCTTCGACTAGTCACGGAACTGCTTCGACCGATCGTAGGAAGCAGTGTTTACGCATCTTCGACGTCGTAGAATCTACGACTCAAAGTCCAAGATATTCAGGACCTACGACCGGTCGAAGGAAACCTACGACCGTCGTAGGTGACCTACGACGAGTCGTAGGAGGCTACGACCAATCGTAGAACGGTCAAAGCATATCCGCCGGATTTTTCAAATATCTTAGAGCTTCGACTAGTCGTAGAGCACTCTAGACGAGTAGAAGACCGATCTTTTCACTTATAAATAGTGCACGAATCTCGGAAGAAATCATCGATTTAATTATAGTATTCAAGCCAATCTTCGTCGAACTTCGAGAGATAATTTTGTGCTCCATCTAAGCTAAGTGTGCTTATTTAATATCTTCTTTCCTTAGCTTTATTTTAATTGATTTTGTTTCGGTTATTCCAATCTGATTTGAAAATTGGAATTGTTATTCCCTTTCTTTGGAATCAAAGTCAATTAAGGCAAGCCCTGTTTGGTTTAATTTAAAATCAATTAGATCTATAACCATTGTATTCGAGACTTGGACATTGAACTTGGACATTCAATCATCTACTTTGATTTGGTTCTACCGCTGCTACAACGAAGAAGATATTCGTATTTTACATATTGTAAATTCCTTTCTAATATTTTGGTTTCTTTCAAGATTTGCGGAAAAATCTTGTTATATTGGTTATCCGAGGAAAGCCAGGAAAACTCGAAGTGGGGGTTTTTAATTGTGTAAGCCCACATACAAAGACACAATTGTAAGGGTTTTGGGTGAACTGGGAAAACCTATTTTTAGTGAACGCTAATATCCCTGTGTGAGGATATTAGGAGTGGAGTAGCTTTTTGTGTGGCTGTTGTATAACAGTTGGTGAACACACAGGAGAACCACTATAAATCCTTTGAGTTGTGGTTGATTGATTTATTCTTTTAATTGTTTTTATTCTTTTTGTGGGATGTATGTATGGTGGTGAATGTTGTAATTATTTCAAGCTTTGTGAGAATGTTGTAATAGCTTAGAATTTACTTTCTGTTATTCCTTTATAAGCTTGTTTTTCAATTTCATTTTGAAAGTTGTTCCAGCAAGGTTGCCCTGCCATTTTTATGGTGTATGGCTGTCCCTAGAACAATACATCTTTAATTACAAGTTATTTCAATTCAGTTCATATTTGTTTTTGTATTCCTCTTCGATTTGAGACTTGATACAAAGACCTTTCTAGAAATAAGGTTGTCCTACCATAAACTCTGTTTTTGGTGTAAGGTTGTCCTTAGAATAACATTTGTATCAACCTCTCAAGATCTGAATTTTGAGGTCATTTTAATTTACTGCATTGTAATTTACTTTGGCTATCATTTTCATTATTATTCCGCTGTTATAAGTTTTTATTTGGCATTGTCCTATTCACCCCCCCTCTAGGACATATAGCTTGGCCTTTTCAAGTGGTATCAGAGCCTAATAGCTCCTTTTAATTCTTGGATTTAATTCCGAGCTAACGATTTAAGCTATTTAAGATGTCAAATTTTGATAGCCTTTCACACTAGGCCTCCACCCTTTGATGGCTCCAACTATGCTTATTGGAAAGCCGTAATGAGGATCTTCCTCAAATCAATGGATGAAAATGTGTGGCAAGCCACGGTGATCGAATGGAATCCTCCTATCATGGAAGTTACTTGGGGTTGATGGTTCAAAGTCTATGAAAACCACACCATATTACCAATGGACCACCCTTCATAAAAGTGAGAGTAGTGCAAATGCTAAAGCACTAAATGCAATTACTTGCGCACTATCACCGGATGAGTTCAAAAGAATCATTTCTTGTGATACCGCAAAGCAAGCTTGGGATACATTAGAAATGACACACGAGGGTACTACAATTGTCAAAAATCTAAAGTCCAACTCCTCACAACCAGATTTGAAGAAATTCATATGGAGGAAAATGAGATGTTTATGGACTTTTACACTAGATTGAATGACATTGTAAACTCAATGTGGGGTCTTGGCGATAAAATCCCGGAAAGTAAAGTATGTGCAAAAATATTACGCTCACTTCCTGAACGGTTCAATTCTAAAGTAACCGCAATTCAGGAACTTCGTGATACGGATAATATGAGGGTTCAAGAACTAGTTGGTTCTCTACAAACCTACGAGTTAAACTTTAAAGCTCCTAAAGGTAAATCTATCGCTCTAAAATCTTCTAAATGTAGTTCAAAAGAAAATCTGATTCAGAAGATGACATGGCTCTTTTAGCTAAAAAATTTTACAAAATTTTCAAAAGCAAGAAAAGAGTTGATTTTCAAAAATCAAATGACAAAAAGAAGTTTAGACCCAAATCTCAAAATCTTTGAAAGATAGTCAATGTTACAACCGTCTAGAATATGGGCACTTAGCAAATAGATGTCCTAAAAGGGACAAACCCAAGAAGAAGGGTATGTTGGCTACATGGGATGAATCATCCGATTCTGAAGGTTCTCCTGAATCAGAAGATTATGAAACTGAGTCGGGCAATGAGCAAAGCTCTTATGACTCTAGCCAAATTCACATTTTCAGATAATGACTCTACGAGTGAAGAAAATCTGAATAGTGAATGTGAAAATGAAGATGATCTTCAAGATGCTTACAATGCCCTATATAAGGAAAGTTGTAAAATTGTGACAAACTTAAACTTCAAAAAGAAAAGTTTTCTAAACTCAAAAATTGTTTTGAATCGCTTGTCTTAGAAAAATCACAAATTTCCGATAATTTTGAAAAATCAAAATGCGATTTGGAATTTAAAAACTCTCAAATTGTTGATTTAAAATCTGAAATTGAGAAACTTAAAACTGAAGTTTCCTCTCTTCTCTGAGTTTAACGGACCCATGGAAATATGCCCAAGGTGATCCAAAGTTAGAAAAATTGTTATCCGGATCAAGAAAATGTGGCGATCGATCCGGGTTGGGCTATGATAAAAATCAACCTCCTAAACAAAAGTATACTCCTCCTATGTTTGTTAAAGGAGAGTCCTCAAACTCAAAAGGGAAAAGTACTTATCAAGATTTTTCTAAAAATTCAAAAACTTTTCAAAACCTAGAAACAGCCATGTCAACTTTAATCGAATCGAAATCCACTAGCTGAAAAGATAGTTGATTTACTCAAGGAGCTATTAAAATCTAACTCTATAGGTCATTCCTACAAGTATACACAAAAGAAGACCAACTATGTTCCTAAACCCAAAACAGCTTATAAAATGGGTTCCTAAAGTCACCCGCTTGGTTGCTCACACCGCTTTCAAAGCAACAAGTCATTCAAAGTGGTACCTAGACGTGGATGCTCCAGGCATATGACAGTGACAAAGCTTTATTCACCGATTTGAAAGATATGACTGATGGGTCACCACATTTGGTGATGGTAGCAATCGCAAGATAATAGGCCAAGGTACGGTTCAACTTTTTAATCTTCCTGTGTTTAAAAATGTTTTATATGGTGAAGGCCTAAAGCACAACTTGCTTAGTATATCACAAATATGTGATAATAACCATAATGTTCGGTTTTCTAATCAAAGGTGTGAGATATTAAACAATAAGGGTTCTGTAATATTAACTGGACGTAGAACGTCCGAAAATTGCTATATTATTAGTGAATCCAGCTCATCTAATCAAACATGTTACATGGTCCATACAGACGAGACTGATTTATGGCACACACGTCTTGGACAGGTACATTCTCGAAATTTATATCGATTGAGCAAACGAGAACTGGTAAGAGGTTTACCCAAACTTCAGAAATTCGATAAAATATTTGGTGAAGGCCAGATAGGCAAACAAACAAAGAACTCACACAAAAAGGTGAATTCAAATACCACATCAAGACCACTCGAACTTCTCCACATGGACCTGATAGGACCTACCAGAACGGAAAGTCGTGGTGGTAAAAAGTACATCTTGGTAATAGTTGATGACTTTACCAGATTCACTTGGGTAGTCTTCTTAAGGGATAAAACTCAAAACCCTTGAAGAAGTAAGAAAAGTTCTCAAAAGGATTCAAACTGAAAAATCTTCTCAAATAAATAAAAATCGTATAGATCATGGATCTGAATTTGAGAATAGCAATTTTGAGAAGTTCTGTACCGACCAAGGAATATTACATGAATTCTCTGCTCCCAAAACTCCACAACAAAATGGAATTGTAGAAAGAAAGAATAGGGTGCTTCAAGAAATGGCTAATGTCATGTTGAATAGCATGAAGCTCTCTAAAAATCTTTGCGCTGAAACACAGCTTGCTATATTATTAACCGAGTCTACACAAAAAAAGATAATAATAAGACGGCTTACGAATTGTGGTTCAATAAAAAGCCTACTGTTAAATACTTTCGAGTTTTTGATAGCAAGTGCTATATTTTACGTGATCGTGAAAATTTGAGAAAGTTCGATACGAAGAGTGATGAAGGTATTTTTCTAGGATACTCTTTAAACAGTCGAGCTTATAGGGTCCTGAACAAAAGGACTGGTGTGATTCAAGAATCCATTAATGTTGTCATTGATGATCATTTAAACACACCAACTTCTAATTCAGATAATGATGAAGTACTAATCATTGATAAACCTGATACTTCATCAAATCAAACTGATTCTGAGTTGAGGACTGTTAAAGATCATCCAACCACACAAATTCTTGGAAACCCTCTCACTGGTGTTCGCACCCGTAGACAACTTGAGGATATATGTAATTATGTATGTTTTACATCCCAAATTGAACCATCTAACGTAAAAGAAGCGCTTACTGATGAGAACTGGATTGTTGCGATGCAAGATGAACTCAACCAATTCATAAGAAATGATGTTTGGTATCTCGTACCAAGACCTAAAGATAAACACATCATTGGAACAAAATGGATTTTCAAAAATAAGTCCGATGAATGTGGAAATATAATTAGAAACAAGGCTAGACGTGGTACAAGGTTATACTCAAATTGAAGGGATTGATTTCGATGAAACCTTTGCACCAGAAGCACGTCTTGAATCTATCCGACTATTTATATCCATTGCATGTTTTAAAAAGATAAAGATCTATCGATGGATGTGAAAAGTGCTTTTCTAAATGGCGATTTACATGAAGAAGTCTATGTTGAATAGTCAATGGGTTTTGAAGATTCCAAAAATACTGATCATGTATATCGGCTTAAAAGGCACTTTATGGATTAAAACAAGCACCTAGGGCATGGTATGAGAAACTAACGAAATTTCTTTTAACTCATAATTTTCAAATGGGATCTGTTGATAAAACTCTTTTTGTTAAAAAACAAAATGATCATATCTTAATGGTACAGATTTATGTTGATGATATCATTTATGGATCAACTTGTACTGACTTAACTACTGAGTTTGCAGATTTGATGAAATCACAGTTTGAAATGAGCATGGTTGGGGAATTGACTTATTTCCTTGGATTGCAAGTAAAGCAACAATCAAGGAATATTCATTTCTCAATCTAAGTATGCCTTGAATCTAATCAAGAGATTTGGATTTGAGAATGGTAAGAATTTTGATACTCCTATGAGTACTACCCGAAACTATCAAAAGACTCTAATGGTAAAAATGTTGACTCAAAACTTTATCGGAGTATGATTGGTAGTTTGTTATATCTAACTGCTAGTAGACCTGATATTTCTCTAAGTGTTGGTATTTGCGCAAGATATCAATCTGATCCAAAAGAATCTCACTTGATTGCTGTCAAGCGAATTATTAGATATGTCGCAAGTACTGTAAATCTTGGTCTCTGGTATCCTCATGAAACCAATGTTCAATTAGTTGGGTACTCGGATGCTGACTGGGCTGGTAATCTAGATGATAGAAAATCAACCAGTGGTGGTTGTTTTTTTATTGGAAATTGTCTAGTTTCCTGGTTTAGTAAGAAACAAAATTCTATATCACTTTCAAAAGCCGAAGCTCACAGCTGGTAATGCATGTATACAACTTGTTTGGATGCAACGAATGCTAAGTGATTATGGAATTAAACAGATTCTATGTTATTACATTGTGATAATTCCAATGCGATAAATATTTCAAAAAATCCTATTCAGCATTCTCGTACTAAGGACATTGACATTAGATTTCATTATATAAGGGAATTAGTAGAAGAAAAAGTTATATCTCTAGAATATATTCCTATCGAAGATCAACGAGCTGACATTTTCACAAAACCTCTTGATAAAAGCAAGTTCAAAAAGATGAAATTTGATCTTGGCATTTGATTTTTAAATTGATTCTTTATGCCTTCTTGTTTAATATTGTATATATTTGTTATATTTTATTTCAATTTTTGTAATATTTGCAAGAATTTTGATTTTTTGGGGTTTATACGTCCAGTCGTTAGTATACCGACCAGTCGTACTACGACCGGTCGTAGATACCCACGACCAGTCGTGGAGCACGGATTTCACTTCATATTGGGGATTTTTCACTTTCTTCCTCATTTCTTCTTTCTTCTCCTTGGAGCCGAACTTCGACTCGTCGAACCCATCCTTCAAGTTCTTCAAGGTTAGTGTTCCAAATCTGTTTTTCTTGCATATTTGTGTCAAGATTGCTTCCTTTTCTCTCTTGAAGCTTTCTATCTTGAAAATCATTGAGATTTGGGGTTGAGATTTTGAAAAATCTGTTTTGAGCAAACCCTCTTCTCAATCCTTTGCAACTTCTTTATTCCTTTAAATCCTTGTTGCAAATGGCTTCTAGAGGTAAGAAAACTACTTCACGTGGTCCTTCTTCTTCCTCCAGATCTACCCCTTTATCTAAACGTCATCTTCTTGTTCCCAATGATGATCCATCATTTGTTAGGGACATTAGATCTCGTAAGGTTATCGTTGAACTGCTGTTGATGTCAATCACATTGCTCCATTTGACATCCTTCCTATGCTTGAAGTTGTAGGTTGGACTAACTTATTGCATTGGGGTGGGCCAGCATACCGGTCCATTGCCCAATCCATGTTTTCATGTATTAGTGCATTTTCACAAGATAATTTAACTTTTCAAATTTCTACTAGAGAAGGGCCATTTGACGTTGATCGTCATTTAATTTCAGCCCTTATGGAAATTCCTTTGAATGATGAGGGTATTCCAATTCATAATTTAACCGATAAACCCTCAATGGCTGAAAAACGCATGCTCACTAGAGACTTGTGTAATATGGATGTTCAATGGACTCAAAAAGGGAATGCGCTCCCCGCAAGGTATTTGTTACCCAAATACGGAATTCTTCAAAATATTTGTGTCTAATCGTATCCTCGATCGGGTAATAAATCGATTTAACTTCATTTATGGTTCGTGTTATCCATGCTATCTCAAATGGTACTCGATTTGTTTGCCATCCTTAATCTGTCATTTCATTCTTCAGTTTCGACTCCATCCTGGTCATAGTGACATTCCATTTGCATACTTTATGACTGTATTGGCTACTCATATGTTAGTCGATATGCCTGTTGATGAAGCACCAATCCATCATCTGATCTTCAACAATACAAATATTAATAAGATGAAGTTGGATCTGCTTCCTGAACAAGGTGGTGGTGGTGATGGTGGTCCTGAAGAAGCTGGTGTTGATATTAATATGGATGATATTTTTGAGAAACTAGATTCTGACTCATCTAATGATCCAGATTTTATACCATCTGATGTTGATGCACGTCTGAGTGCATTAGAAGGTAAAGTTGAGAATATTAATGTTAAGTTGGAAAACATGTCTGTTGCTCATGATTTGCAATTCAAGTACATGCGCAAATATCTTAGGCGCTTGAACAAAGGCATGCACCAACTTGATTCTTCTATTCTTGCTCCATCTTCAAGTTCTAATTCGACTAGTTTCTATGAGACTTTTGGTATGTAATAACTTTATTACTTTGCTCTTGTTTGATTGAGTTTGAGTTGGATTCTATGCTGGATATTTGTTTTTCTTGATGTAATGCTGGATATATGTGATGCTATCTTGAGTATCTCTATGACTCTTGTGCTATACTCTATTTCCTCCTCATGTTTACTCTCATTCCTTTATTTAGTTCTCCTTTGTCATCTTGTGACAAAAAGGGGGAGAATGGTTTCTTGTTAATGTGATTGTGAGAGGAGTAGCATTGGTTATGTTACTCAGGGGGAAGTAGGGTGTCAAGAAGAATATATGTTTGATCTTGTTGAATGTTGAAACTGGTTGAATGTTTAATGTTGCTTATTGATTTGCATGTATTAACCAGTTGTTTTACTTTTGTTTGGTTATGTGTTTTGTCACTAATTTGACAAAGGGGGAGATTGTAAGTGCTATAGTTTATATCCTCTGTAAGTAGTCAAATTTGTGGTGACAAAATCTCTGTTATGTTTTATATAACCTGCTTAAGTGAAGCTCTCTCAAGGATCAACATTCATGACTTCATGAAAAAACTAAGCTCACATCAAGCAAAGCTCTCAAGTACAAGACTCAAGATCTTGAATGAAAGAACTGATCACAAGGCAAGACTCAAGCTGAACTCAAGACTCAAGCTGAAACTCAAGCCACTTTCATGATTGAGCTACTTCAAGGTTTAGTCTACTTCAAGACTTCAAGGCTCATTCTTCATGGTCTCTTGTTTCAATGTCCATACTTCATGATTGAGGTTTGTTTGACCATAGGATGACCTTAGAAGTAGGTCATTTCGGATACATAAGTCGAATGTTATTTTACATGTGATTGGTCTGTTCTTCGACCAGTCTTAGGTCTGCTTCGACTAGTCCTAGACTTGCTTCGACCAGTCTAAGAAAATCCTCGACCAGTCGTAAGTTTGTTACAAATTCCGGATAAAATCTTAGCCTTCGACTAGTCCGAATCTCGACCATCGTAGGAGCAGTGTTTCGCATCTTCGACCTCGTAGAATCTACGACTCAAGTCCAAAGATATTCAGGACCTACGACTGCGATGAACCTACGACCCGTCGTAGGTGACCTACGACGTCGTAGGAGGGCTACGACCATCGTAGAACGGTCCAAAGCAAATCCCGCCGGATTTTTCAAATATCTGTAGAGCTTCGACTAGTCGTAGAGCACTCTAGACAAGAGACCCGATCTTTCACTTATAAATAGTGCACGAATCTCAAGAAATCATCGATTTAATTATAGTATTCAAGCCAATCTTCGTCGAACTTCGAGAGATAATTTTGTGCTCCATCTAAGCTAAGTGTGCTTATTTAATATCTTCTTTCCTTAGCTTTATTTTAATTGATTTTGTTACTGTTATTACAAAATGATTTTAAAAGAGGAAATTTTAATCCCAATCTTTGGAATAAAAATCAATTAAGGAAACCCAAATTTGGTTTAATTTAAAATAAATAAGATCTAGAACAAGTGTAATCAAGACTTGGACATTGAACTTGGACATTCAATCATCTACTTTGATTTGGTTCTACCGGTCTACAACGAAGAAGATATTCGTATTTTACATATTGTAAATTCCTTTCTAATATTTTGGTTTCTTTCAAGATTTGCCGAAAAATCTTGTTATATTGGTTATCCGAGGAAAGCCAGAAAACTCGAAGTGGGGTTTTTAATTGTGTAAGCCCACATACAAAGACACAATTGTAAGGGTTTTGGGTGAACCTGGGAAAACCTATATTTAGTGAACGCTAATATACTCTGTGTGAGGATTTTAGGAGTGGTGTAGTTTTTTGTGTGGCTGTTGGATAACAGTTGTTGAACAAAAAGTAGAACAACTATAAATCCTTTGAGTTGTGGTTGATTGATTTATTCTTTTAATTTTTTTTTATTCTTTTTGTGGGATGTATGTATGGTGGTGAATGTTGTAATTATTTCAAGCTTTGTGAGAATGTTGTAATAGCTTAGAATTTACTTTCTGCTATTCCTTTATAAGCTTGTTTTTCAATTTCATTTTGAAAGTTGTTCCAGCAATGTTTCGATGAAATTTTTATGGTTTATGGCTTTCCCTATAACAATACATCTTTAATTACAAGTTATTTCAATTCGGTTCATATTTGTTTTTGTATTCCTCTTCGATTTGAGACTTGATACAAAGACCTTTCTAGAAATAAGGTTGTCCTACCATAAACTCTGTTTTTGGTGTAAGGTTGTCCTTAGAACAACGTTTGTATCAACCTCTCAAGATCTGAATTTTGAGGTCATTTTAATTTATTGCATTGTAATTTACTTTGGCTATCATTTACTTTTAAATTCCGCTGTTATAAGTTTTTATTTGGCATTGTCCTATTCACCCCCCCTCTAGGACATATAGCTTGGCCTTTTCTGGGATCCACACTATTACAAAGGAAGAGAGAGAGATAGAGAGAGATATACGGTGAGATAGAGGGACCCCGCCACTATGGGCCCTCTTGATTAAATCACATACATCCAAATGGGTCCCACCAACAAGTGGGCCCTAAAATTTGAAATAATGGCAAATCACCCACCTTATCTTCCTTCTTCTTGGTCCCTTAGACTCCAATGCTCCTTAGCTTCAACTTTGATGGAGGTTGATGGACTCTTGATGGTGGGGATGAGAGATGAGAGGGTGTAGATGGAAGATGGAAGGTGGGCCACACTTGAGAGGGAGAGGAAGCTTGGACGTTTGAGGCTTGGGGGTTACTTGGAGATTTTGAGAAATGAGGGAGAGAAAGAAGATATGGATGGGTGAGGTGAGGTGATGGAGTGATGGGTTGGGTTTACAAATTGTATAAGGTGTATGGTTGTTGTTGAAATTTGGAAAAGAGGAGTGGTGAGGTGGAAAGAAGGTGGACTTTTGAAAAAAAGACGGAATGGGTTGATGTACTTGAGGTATGGTTGCATTTATGGTTGATTGATGGGACTAATTGTGTAGAGATTCCCTCGAAATCCGCAACGCGCGGTGTTTCTTCGGAATAAATGCTGATCGGTATCTTCTTGCCTGGGTATCGGTTCGGTGCGCAAGTCACGGCGTTGGAACACGCGATCGCCAAGACATAAGTTTCGGATCGAGCCGACGTTGGTGTGCGGGACCTGGCTTAGGATCGTGCGCAAACGCCGGATATGGTGCGAAGGTTGCCGGAATTTGACCGGAAGGACCGTGGAAGCTAACGGAACAGTACGGATTAGGACATGGGTCTTACACTTAACCTTTCCCTAAACCTATAACCTAAGCTCAATTCCCTAAACCTAAACCTAGACCTAAACCTAAACCTATAGCCTAAACTCAAATCCCTAAACCTTAACCTATAACCTAACCTAAACCTATACTTATAACCTAAAACTATTCTCAAATCCCAAAACTTATTACCTAAACCTAACCTTTCCCTAAACTTATAACCTAAACTCAATTACCTAAACCTAAACCTACACCTAATCCTAATCCAATCTCCCTAACCTAAACCGAAACCTAAACTTGAAAACCCAAACTTAAACCCAATCCCGAACCTGAACCCAATTTCCTAAACCTAAACCATAACCCATTCTGAAAGCCAAAAACCTATAACCTAAACCTAAACCAAAACCAAAACTTATAATCTAAACCCGAACCCATTCTCAAATCCCAAAACCTATAACCTAAACCTGAACCCATTCTCAAATCCCAAAACCTATAACGTAAACCTAAACCTTAAGCTAAACCTATAACCTATAACCAAAACCAAAACCTATAACCTAAGCCCGAACCCATTCTCAAATCCCAAAACCTATAACCTAACCATAAACCTATAACCTAAACAAAAACCTATAACTTAAACGAAAACCAAAACCTATAACCTAAACTTGAACTCATTCACAAATCCCAAAACCTTAACCTTAATCTAAACCTATAACCTATAACCAAAACCAATAACCTAAACCTGAACCAATTCTCAAATCCCTAAACCACTAACCTAAACCTAAACCAAAACCAAAACCTTAACCAATAACCAAAACCTATAACCTAAACCCGAGCCCATTCTTAAATCCCAAAACCTATAACTTAAACCTAAACCTATAACCTATAACCTAAATCAAAACCAAAACCTAAACCTATAACCTATAACCTAAATCAAAACCTATTACCTTTCCCTAAACCTTAACCGAAACCTATAACCTATAACCTAAATCAAAACCAAAACCAAAACCTAAAACCTAAACCTATAACCTATAGCCTAAATCAAAACATATAACCTAAACTAAAACCAAAACCTATATCCTAAACCCGAACCCATTCTTAAATCCTATAACCTAAACCTAAACCTAAACCTAAACCTAAAACCTATAACCTATAACCTAAACCAAAGCCAAAACCTATAGCCTAAACCCGAACCCATTCTCAAATCCAAAAACCTATAACCTAAACCTAAACCTAAACCTAAACCATTAACTTATAACTTAAATCAAAACCTATAACCTAAACCCGAACTTATTATCAAATCCCAAAACCTATAACCTAAACCAAAACCAAAACATATAGCCTAAACCCGAAACCATTCTCAAATCCAAAAACCCAAACCTAAACTTAAACTTAAACCTAAAACCCAAACCCAAACCTAAACTTATAACCTAAACTCAAATCCCTAAACCTAAACCTAAACCTAATCCTATAACCTAAACTCAAATACCTAAACCTTAACTTATAACCTAACCTAAACCTATACTTATAACCTAAAACTATTCTTAAATCCCAAAACCTATAGCCTACACCTAACCTTTCCTTTAACCTATAACCTAAACTCAACTCCCTAAACCTAAACCTAGACCTATAGCCTAAACTCAAATCCCTAAACCTTAACCTATAACCTAACCTAAACCTATACTTATAACCTAAAACTATTCCCAAATCTCAAAACCTATAACCTAAACTTAACCTTTCCCTAAACCTATAACCTAAACTCAATTCCCTAAACCTAAACCTACACCTAATCCTAATCTTAACTCCCTAACCTAAACCTAAACCTAAACTTGAAAACCCAAACCTAAACCCAATCCCGAACTTGAACCCAATTTCCTAAACATAAACCATAACTCATACTCAAATCCAAAAACCTATAACCTAAACCTAAACCAAAACCAAAACTTATAGCCTAAACCCAAACCCATTCTTAAATCCCAAAACCTATAACGTAAACCTGAACCTTAACCTAAACCTATAACCTATAACCTAAACTAAAACCTATAACCTAAACCAAAACTAAAACCTATAACCAAAGCCCGAACCCATTCTCAAATCCCAAAAGCTATAACATAAACCTAAACCTATAACCTAAACCAAAACCTATAACCTAAACTAAAACCAAAACCTATAACCTAAACTTGAACTCATTCTCAAATCCCAAAACCTTTAACCTAAACCTAAACCTTAACATAAACCTACAACCTATAACCTAAATCAAAACCTATAACCTAAACCAAAACCAAAACCTATAACCTAAACCCGAACCCATTCTCAAATCCAAAAACCTTTAACCTAAACCTATACCCTAAACCAAAACCAATAACCTAAACCAAAATCAAAACCTATAACCTAAACCCGGACCCATTCTTAAATTCTAAAACCTATAACCTAAACCTAAACCGTAACCAAATCCTATAACCTAAACTCAAATCCCTAAAACTTAACCTATAACCTAACCTAAACCTATGCTTATAACCTAAAACTATTCCCAAATCCCAAAACCTATTACCTAAACCTAACCTTTCCCTAAACCTATAACCTAAACTAAATTCCCTAAACCTAAACCTACACCTAATCCAAATCATAACTACCTAACCTAAACCTAAACCGAAACTTGAAAACCTAAACTTAAACCCAATGCCGAACCTGAACCCAATTTCCTAAACCAAAACCATAACCCATTCTCAAATCCAAAAACCTATAACCTAAACCAAAACCAAAACCAAAACTTATAACCTAAACCCGAACCCATTCTCAAATCCCAAAACCTATAATGAAACCTAAACCGTAACCTAAACTTATAACCTAAATCAAAACATATAACCTAAACAAAAACCAAAACCTATAACCTAAGCTCGAACCCATTCTTAAATCCCAAAATCTATAACCTAAACCTAAACCTATAACCTAAACCAAAACCTATAAGCTAAACCAAAACCAAAATCTATAACCTAAACCTAAACCCATTCTCAAATCCCAAAACCTTTAACCTAAACCTAAACCTTAACCTAAACCTATAACCTATGACCTAAACCCGAACCCATTCTCAAATCCCTAAACCTATAACCTAAACCTTAACCTATAACCAAAACCTATAACCTAAACCCAAACCCATTCTCAAATCCCAAAACCTATAACCTAAACCTAATCCTAAACCTAAACCTTAACCTAAACCTAAAACCTATAACCTAAATCAAAACCAAAACCTAAACCTAAAACCTAAACCTATAACCTATAACCTAAATCAAAACCTATTACCTTTCCCTAAACCTTAACCTAAACCTATAACTAATAACCTAAATCAAAACCAAAACCAAAACTAAAACCTAAACCTATAACCTATAACCTAAATCAAAACATATAACCTAAACATAAACCAAAACCTATAACCTAAACCCGAACCCATTCTCAAATCCTATAACCTAAACCGTTAACCTATAACCTAAATCAAACCCTATAACCTAAACCAAACCAAAACCAAAACATATAACCTAATCCCGAACCCATTATCAAATCCCAAAACCTATAACCTAAACTCAAACCAAAACCTATAACCTAAGCCCAAACCCATTCTCAAATCCCAAAACCCAAACCTAAACTTAAACCTAAACCTATAACCTAAACTCAAATCCCTAAACCTAAACCTAAACCTAATCCTATAACCTAAACTCAAATCCCTAAATGGTAACTTATAACCTAACGTAAACCTATACTTATAACCTAAAACTATTCTCAAATCCCAAAACCTATAACCTAAACCTAACCTTTCCCTAAACCTATAACCTAAACTCAATTCCCTAAACCTAAACCTAGACCTATGGCCTAAACTCAAATCCCACAACCTTAACCTATAACCTAACCTAAACCTATACTTATAACCTAAAACTATTCCCAAATCCCAAAACCTATAACCTCAACCTAACCTTTCCCTAAACCTATAACCTAAACTCAATTCCCTAAACCTAAACCTACACCTAATCCTAATCTTAACTCCCTAACCTAAACCTAAACCTAAACTTGAAAACCCAAACTTAAACCCAATCCCGAACCTGAACCCAATTTCCTAAACCTAAACCATAACCCATACTCAAATCCAAAAACTTATAACCTAAAACTAAACCAAAACCAAAACTTATAACCTAAACCCGAACCCATTCCCAAATCCCAAAACCTATAACCTAAACCAAAACCTATAACCGAAACCTGAACCCATTCTCAAATACCAAAACCTATAACGTAAACATATACCTTAACCTAAACTTATAACCTATAACCTAAACTAAAACCTATAACCTAAACCAAAACCAAAACCTATAACCTAAGCCCGAATCCATTCTCAAATCCCAAAACCTATAACCTAAACCTAAACCAAAACCTATAATCTAAACCAAAACCAAAACCTATAACATAAACTTGAACTCATTCTCAAATCCCAAAACCTTTAACCTAAACCTAAACCTTAACATAAACCTATAACCTAGAACCTGAATCAAAACCTATAACCTAAACCAAAACCAAAACCTATAACCTAAACCCGTACCCATTCTCAAATCCAAAAACCTATAATCTAAACCAAAACCTATAACCTAAACCAAAACCAAAACCTATAACTTAAACCCGAACCCATTCTCAAATCCCAAAACCTATAACCTAAACCTAAACCGTAACCTAATCCTATAACCTAAACTCAAATCCCTAAACCTTAACCAATAACCTAACCTAAACCTATACTTATAACCTAAAACTATTCCCAAATCCCAAAACCTATAACCTAGACCTAACCTTTCCCTAAACCTATAACCTAAACTCAATTCCCTAAACCTAAACCTATAGCCTAAACTCAAATCCCTAAACCTTAACCTATAACCTAACCTAAACCTATACTTATAAACTAAAACTATTCCCAAATCCCAAAACCAATAACCTAAACCTAACCTTTCCCTAAACTTATAACCTAAACTCGATTCCCTAAAGCTAAACCTACACCTAATACTAATCTCAACTCCTTAACCTAAACCTAAACCTAAACTTGAAAACCCAAACTTAAACACAATCCCGAACCTGAACCCGATTTCCTAAACCTAAACCATAACCCATTCTCAAATCCAAAAACCTATAACCTAAACCTAAGCCTAAACCAAAACCAAAACTTATAACCTAAACCCAAACCCATTCTCAAATCCAAAAACCTTTAACCTAAACCAAAACCAAAACCTATAAGCTAAACCTGAACCCATTCTCAAATCCCAAAACCTATAACCTAAACCTAAACCTTAACCTAAACCTATAACCTATAACCAAAACCTATAACCTAAACCCGAACCCATTCTCAAATCCCAATACCTAAACCTAAACCTAAGCCTAAACCTAAACCTAAACCTATAACCTATAACATAAATCAAAACCTAAACCTAAACCTAAACCTAAACCTAAACCTATAACCTATAACATAAATCAAAACCTAAACCTAAACCTATAACCTATAACTTAAATCAAAACCTATTACCTTTCCCTAAATCTTTACCTAAACCTATAACCTATAACCTAAATCAAAACCAAAACCAAAATCTAAAACCTAAACATATAACCTATATCCTAACTCAAAACATATAATTAAAATCAAAAACCAGAACCTATAACCTAAACCAAAACCAAAACCTATAGGCTAAACCCGAACCCATTCTCAAATCCGAAAAACCTATAACCTTAACCTAAACCTTAACCTAAACCATTAACCTATAACCTAAATCAAAACCTAAAACCTAAACCAAAACCTATAACATATAACCTAAACCCGAACCCATTATCAAATCCCAAAACCTATAACCTAAACCGAAACCAAAACCTATAACCTAAACCCGAACCCATTCTCAAATCCTGAAACCCAAACCTAGACCTAAACCTAAACCTAAAACCTAAACCTAAACCTATAACCTAAAATCAAATCCCTAAACCTAAACCTAAACCTAATCTTATAACCCAAACTCAAATCCTTAAACCTTAACT
The DNA here is from genome assembly GCF_029962835.1 of Magnolia sinica. NCBI lineage: Eukaryota > Viridiplantae > Streptophyta > Magnoliopsida > Magnoliales > Magnoliaceae > Magnolia > Magnolia sinica. The sequence continues at coordinate 47,262,818 of NC_080573.1, read as the reverse complement.
TATAACCTAACCTAAACCTATACTTATAACCTAAAACTATTCTCAAATCCCAAAATATAAAACCTAAACCTAACCTTTACCTAAACCTATAACCTAAACTCAATTCCCAAAACCTAAACCTAGACCTAAACCTAAACCTATACCCTAAACTCAAATCCCAAAACCTTAACCTATAACCTAACCTAAACCTATACTTACAACCTAAAACTATACCCAAATCCCAGAACCTATTACCTAATCCTAACCTTTTCCTAAACCTATAACCTAAACTCAATTCCCTAAAGCTAAACCTACACCTAATCCTAATCTCAACTCCCTAACCTAAACCTAAACCTAAACTCAAAAACCCAAACTTAAACCCAATCCCGAACCTGAACCCGATTTCCTAAACCTAAACCATAACCCATTCTCAAATCTAAAAACCTATAACCTAAACCTAAACCAAAACCAAAACTTATAACCTAAACCCAAACACATTCTCGAATCCCAAAACTTATAACCTAAAGCTAAAACTATAACCTAAACCAAAACCTATAACCTAAACCAAAACCAAAACCTATAACCTAAACTTGAACTCATTCACTAATCCCAAAACCTTTAACCTAAACCAAAACCTTAACATAAACCTATAACCTATAACCTAAATCAAAACCTATAACCAAAACCAAAACAAAAACCTATAACCTAAACCCGAACCCATTCTCAAATCACAAAACCTATAACGTAAACATAAACCTTAACCTAAACCTATAACCTATAACCTGAACCAGAACCAATAACCTATACCAAAACCAAAACCTATAACCTAAGCCCGAACCCATTCTCAAATTTCAAAACCTATAACATAAACCTAAACCTATAACCTAAACCAAAACCTATAACCAAAACCAAAACCAAAACCTATAACTTAAACTTGAACTCATTCTCAAATCCCAAAACCATTAACTTAAACCTAAACCTTAGCATAAACCTATAACTTATAACCTAAATCGAAACCTATAACCTAAACCAAAACCAAAACCTATAACCTAAACCCGAACCCATTCTCACAGCCAAAAACCTATAACCTAAACCTATAACCTAAACCAAAACCTATAACCTAAACCAAAACCAAAACCTATAACCTAAACCCGAACCCATTCTCAAATCCCAAAACCTATAACCTAAACCTAAACCGTAACCAAATCCTATAACCTAAACTTAAATCCCTAAACCTTAACCTATAACCTAACCTAAACCTATACTTATAACCGAAAACTATTCCCAAATCCCAAAACCTATAACCTAAACCTAACCATTCCCTAAACCTATAACCTAAACTCAATTCCCTAAACCTAAACCTATAGCCTAAACTCAAATCCATAAACCTTAACCTATAACCTAACCTAAACCTATACTTATAACCTAAAACTATCCCCAAATTCTAAAACCTATTACCTAAACATAACCTTTCCCTAAACCTATAATCTAAACTCAATTCCCAAAACCTAAACCGACACCAAATCCTAATTCTAACTCCCTAACCTAAACCTAATCCTAAACTTGAAAACCCAAACTTAAACCCAATCTCGAACCTGAACCCAATTTCCTAAACCTAAACCATAACCCATTCTCAAATCCAAAAACCTATAACCTAAACCTAAACCAAAACCAAAACTTATAACCTAAACACGAACCCATTCTCAAATCCTAAAACCTATAACCTAAACCTGACCCCATTCTCAAATCCCAAAACCTATAACGTAAACCTAAACCTTAACCTAAACCAATAACCTATAACCTAAACCAAAACCTATAACCTAAACCAAAACCAAAACCTATAACCTAAGCCCGAACCCATTCTCAAATCCCAAAACCTATAACCTAACTATAAACCTATAACCTAAACCAAAACCTATAACCTAAACCAAAACCAAAACCTATAACCTAAACTTGAACTCATTCTCAAATCCCAAAACCTTTAACCTAAACCGAAACCTTAACCTAAACCTATAACCTATAACCAAAACCTATAACCAAAACCCGAACCCATTGTCAAATCCCTAAACCTATAACCTAAACCTAAACCTAAACCTAGACCTTAACCTATAACCAAAACCTATAACCTAATCCCGAACCCATTCTCAAATCCCAATACCTATAACCTAAACCTAAACCTAAACCTAAACCTTAGCCTAAACCTATAACCTATAACCTAAATCAAAACCAAAACCTAAACATAAAACCTAAACCTATAACCTATAACCTAAATCAAAACCTATTACCTTTTCCTAAACCTTAACGAAAACCTATAACCTATAACCTAAATCAAAACCAAAACCAAAACCTAAAACCTAAACCTATAACCTATAACCTAAATCAAAACATATAACCTAAACTAAAACCAAAACCTATATCCTAAACCCGAACCCATTCTCAAATCCTATAACCTAAACCTAAAACCTATAACCTAAACCAAAGCCAAAACCTATAGCCTAAACCCGAACCCATTCTCAAATCCAAAAACCTATAACCTAAACCTAAACCTTAACCTAAACCGTTAACCTATAACCTAAATCAAAACCTATAACCTAAACCAAAATCAAAACCAATAACCTAAACCCGAACCCATTATCAAATCTCAAAACCTATAACCTAAACCAAAACCAAAACCTATAACCTAAACCCGAACCCATTCTCAAATCCAAAAACCCAAACATAAACCTAAACTTAAACCTAAAACCTAAACCTATACCTATAACCTAAACTTAAATCCCTAAACCTAAACCTAAACCTAATCCTATAACATAAACTCAAATTCGTAAACCTTAACTTATAACCTAACCTAAACCTAAAACTATTCTCAAATCCCAAAACCTATAACCTAAACCTAACCTTTCCCTAAACCTATAAACTAAACTCAATTCCCTAAACCTAAACCTAGACCTATAGCCTAAACTCAATTCCCTAAACCTTAACCTATAACCTAACCTAAACCTATACTTAAAACCTAAAACTATTCTCAAATCCCAAAACCTATAACCTAAACTTAACCTTTCCCTAAACCTATAAACTAAACTCAATTCTCTAAACCTAAACTTACACCTAATCCTAATCTAAACTCCCTAACCTAAACATAAACCTAAACTTGAAAACCCAAACCTAAACCCAATCCCGAACTTGAACCCAATTTCCTAAACATAAACCATAACCCATACTCAAATCCAAAAACCTATAACCTAAACCAAAACCAAAACGAAAACTTATAACCTAAACCCAAACCCATTCTCAAATCCCAAAACCTATAACCTAAACCAAAACCTATAACCTAAACCTGGACCCATTCTCAAATCCCAAAACCTATAACGTAAACCTAAACTTAACATAAACCTATAATCTATAACCTAAAGCAAAACCTATAACCTAAACCAAAACCAAAACCTATAACCTAAGCCCGAACCCATTCTCAAATCCCAAAATCTATAACCTAAACCTAAACCTATAACCTAAACCAAAACCAAAATCTATAACCTAAACCTAAACCCATTCTCAAATCCCAAAACCTTTAACCTAAACTTAAACCTTAACCTAAACCTATAACCTATGACCGAAACCCGAACCCATTCTCAAATCCCTAAACCTATAACCTAAACCTAAACCTTAACCTATAACCAAAACCTATAACCTAAAGCCGAACCCATTCTCAAATCCCAAAATCTATAACCTAAACTTAATCCTAAACCTAAACCTTAACCTAAACCTAAAACCTATAACCTAAATCAAAACCAAAACCTAAACCTAAAACCTAAACCTATAACCTATAACCTAAATCAAAACCTATTACCTTTCCCTAAACCTTAACCTAAACCTATAACTAATAACCTAAATCAAAACCAAAACCAAAACTAAAACCTAAACCTATAACCTATAACCTAAATCAAAACATATAACCTAAACCTAAACCAAAACCTATAACCTAAACCCGAACCCATTCTCAAATCCTATAACCTAAACCGTTAACCTATAACCTAAATCAAAACCTATAACCTAAACCAAAACCAAAACCTATAACCTAATCCCGAACCCATTATCAAATCCCAAAACCTATAACCTAAACTCAAACCAAAACCTATAACCTAAGTCTGAACCCATTCTCAAATCCCAAAACCCAAACTTAAACTTAAACCTAAACCTATAACCTAAACTCAAATCCCTAAACCTAAACCTAAACCTAATCCCATAACCTAAACTCAAATCCCTAAACGGCAACTTATAACCTAACCTAAACCTATACTTATAACCTAAAACCATTCTCAAATCCCAAAACCTATAACCTAAACCTAACCTTTCCCTAAACCTATAACCTAAACTCAATTCCCTAAACCTAAACCTAGACCTATAGCCTAAACTCAAATCCCACAACCTTAACCTATAACCTAACCTAAACCTATACTTATAACCTAAAACTATTCCCAAATCCCAAAACCTATAACCTCAACCTAACCTTTCCCTAAACCTATAACCTAAACTCAATTCCTTAAACCTAAACCTACACCTAATCCTAATCTTAACTCCCTAACCTAAACCTAAACCTAAACTTGAAAACCCAAACTTAAACCCAATCCCGAACCTGAACCCAATTTCCTAAACCTAAACCATAACCCATACTCAAATCCAAAAACCTATAACCTAAAACTAAACCAAAACCATAACTTATAACCTAAACCCGAACCCATTCCCAAATCCCAAAACCTATAACCTAAACCAAAACCTATAACCGAAACCCGAACCCATTCACAAATCCTATAACCTAAACCGTTAACCTATAACCTAAATCAAAACCTATAACCTAAACCAAAACCAAAACCTATAACCTAATCCCGAACCCATTATCAAATCCCAAAACCTATAACCTAAACTCAAACTAAAACCTATAACCTAAGCCCGAACCCATTCTCAAATCCCAAAACCCAAACCTAAACTTAAACCTAAACCTATAACCTAAACTCAAATCCCTAAACCTAAACCTAAACCTAATCCTATAACCTAAACTCAAATCCCTAAATGGTAACTTATAACCTAACCTAAACCTATACTTATAACCTAAAACCATTCTCAAATCCCAAAACCTATAACCTAAACCTAACCTTTCCCTAAACCTATAACCTAAACTCAATTCCCTAAACCTAAACCTAGACCTATAGCCTAAACTCAAATCCCACAACCTTAACCTATAACCTAACCTAAACCTATACTTATAACCTAAAACTATTCTCAAATCCCAAAACCTATAACCTCAACCTAACCTTTCCCTAAACCTATAACCTAAACTCAATTCCCTAAACCTAAACCTACACCTAATCCTAATCTTAACTCCCTAACCTAAACTTAAACCTAAACTTGAAAACCCAAACTTAAACCCAATCCCGAACCTGAACCCAATTTCCTAAACCTAAACCATAACCCATACTCAAATCCAAAAACCTATAACCTAAAACTAAACCAAAACCATAACTTATAACCTAAACCCGAACCCATTCCCAAATCCCAAAACCTATAACCTAAACCAAAACCTATAACCAAAACCCGAACCCATTCACAAATCCTATAACCTAAACCGTTAACCTATAACCTAAACCAAAACCTATAACCTAAACCAAAACCAAAACCTATAACCTAATCCCGAACCCATTATCAAATCCCAAAACCTATAACCTAAACCCAAACCAAAACCTATAACCTAAGCCCGAACCTATTCTCAAATCCCAAAACCCAAACCTAAACTTAAACCTAAACCTATAACCTAAACTCAAATCCCTAAACCTAAGCCTAAACCTAATCCTATAACCTAAACTCAAATCCCTAAACGTTAACTTATAACCTAACCTAAACCTATACTTATAACCTAAAACTATTCTCAAATCCCAAAACCTATAACCTAAACCTAACCTTTCCCTAAACCTATAACCTAAACTCAATTCCCTAAACCTAAACCTAGACCTATAGCCTAAACTCAAATCCCACAACCTTAACCTATAACCTAACCTAAACCTATACTTATTACCTAAAATTATTCCCAAATCCCAAAACCTATAACCTCAACCTAACCTTTCCCTAAACCTATAACCTAAACTCAATTCCCTAAACCTAAACGTACACCTAATCCTAATCTTAACTCCCTAACCTAAACCTAAACCTAAACTTCAAAACCCAAACTTTAACCCGATCCCGAACCCGAACCCAATTTCTTAAACCAAAATCATAACCCATTCTCAAATCCAAAAACCTATAACGTAAACCTAAACCAAAACCAAAACTTATAACCTAAACCCGAACCCATTCTCTAATCCCAAAACCTATAACCAAAACCAAAACCTATAAACTAAACCCGAACCATTCTCAAATCCCAAAACCTATAACGTAAACCTATAACCTAAACCAAAACCTATAACCTAAACCAAAACGAAAACCTATATAACCTAAGCCCGAACCCATTCTCAAATCCCAAAACCTATAACCTAAACCTAAATCTATAACCTAAACGAAAACCTATAACCTAAACCAAAACAAAAATCTATAACCTAAACCTGAACCCATTCTCTAATCCCAAAACCTTTAACCTAAACCTAAACCTCAACCTAAACCTATAACATATGACCTAAACCCGAACCCATTCTCAAATCCCTAAACCTATAACCTAAACCTAAACCTAAACCTAAACCTTAACCTATAACCAAAACCTATAACCTAAACCCGAACCCATTCTCAAATCCCAAAACCCATAACCTAAACCTAAACCTTAACCTAAACCTATAACTTATAACCTAAATCAAAACCAAGACCTAAACCTATAACCTATAACCTAAATCAAAACCTATTACCTTTCCCTAAACCTTAACCTAAACATATAACTTATAACCTAAATCAAAACGAAAACCAAAACCTAAAACCTAAACCTATAACCTATAACCTAAATCGAAACATATAACCTAAACCAAAACCAAAACCTATAACCTAAACCCGAACCCATTCTCAAATCCTATAACCAAAACCTAAACCTAAACCTAAAACCTATAACCTAAACCAAACCTATAACCTAAACCAAAGCCAAAACCTATAGCCTAAACCCGAACCCATTCTCAAATCCCAAAACCTATAACGTAAACATAAACCTTAACCTAAACCGTTAACCTCTAACCTAAATCAAAACCTATAACCTAAACTAAAACCAAAACCTATAACCTAAATCCGAACCCATTATCAAATCCCAAAACCTATAACCTAAACCCAAATCAAAACCTATAACCTAAGCCCGAACCCATTCTCAAATCCCAAAACCCAAACCTAAACTTAAACCTAAACCTATAACATAAACTCAAATCCCTAAACTGAAACCTAAACCTAATCCTATAACCTAAACTCAAATCCCTAAACCTTAACTTATAACCTAACCTAAACCTATACTTATAACCTAAAACTATTCTCAAATCCCAAAACCTATAACCAAAACCTAACCTTTCCCTAAACCTATAACCTAAACTCAATTCCCTAAACCTTAACCTAGACCTATAGCCTAAACTCAAATCCCTAAACCTTAACCTATAACCTAACCTAAACCTATACTTATAACCTAAAACTATTCCCAAATCCCAAAACCTATAACCTCTACCTAACCTTTCCGTAAACCTATAACCTAAACTCAATTCCCTAAACCTAAACCTACACCTAATCCTAATCATAACTCCCTAACCTAAACCTAAACCTAAACTTGAAAACCCAAACCTAAACCCAATCCCGAACCTGAACCCAATTTCCTAAACCTAAACCATAACCCATACTCAAATCCAAAAACCTATAACCTAGAACTAAACCAAAACCAAAACTTATAACCTAAACCCGAACCCATTCTCAAATCCCAAAACCTATAACCTAAACCAAAACCTATAACCTAAACCCGAACCCATCAAATCTCAAAACCTATAACATAAATCTAAACCTTAACATAAACTTATAACCTATAACCTAAACCAAAACCTATAACCTAAACCAAAACCAAAACCTATAACCTAAGCTCGAATCCATTCTCAAATCCCAAAACCTATAACCTAAACCTAAACCAAAACCTATAACCTAAACCAAAACCAAAACCTATAACCTAAACTTGAACTCATTCTCAAATCGCAAAACCTTCAACCTAAACCTAAACCTTAACATAAACCTATAACCTATAACTTAAATCAAAACCTATAACCAAAACCTATAACGTAAACCCGAACCCATTCTCAAATCCCAAAACCTATAACCTAAACTTATAACCTAAACCAAAACCAAAACCTATAACCTAAACCCGAACCCATTCTCAAATCCCAAAACCAATAACCTAAACCTAAACCATAACCTATTCCTATAACCTAAACTCAAATCCCTAAACCTTAACCTATAACCTAACCTAAACCTATACTTATAACCTAAAACTATTCTCAAATCCCAAAACCTATAAACTAAACCTAACCTTTCCCTAAACCTATAACCTAAACTCAATTCCCTAAACCTAAACCTAGACTTAAACCTAAACCTATAGCCTAAACTCAAATCCCTAAACCTTAACCTATAACCTAACCTAAACCTATACTTATAAACTAAAACTATTCCCAAATCCCAAAACCTATAACCTAAACCTAACCTTTCCCTAAACCTATAACCTAAACTCAATTCCCTAAAGCTAATCCTACACCTAATCCTAATCTCAACTCCTTAACCTAAACGTAAACCTAAACTTGAAAACCCATACTTAAACCCAATCCCGAACCTGAACCCGATTTCCTAAACCTAAACCATAACCCATTCTCAAATCCAAAAACCTATAACCTAAACCCAAACCAAAACTTATAACCTAAACCCGAACCCATTCTCAAATCCCAAAACCTATAACCAAAACCAAAACCAAAACCTATAACCTAAACCCGAACCCATTCTCAAATCCCAAAACCTATAACCTAAACCTAAACCTTAACCTAAACCTATAACCTATAACCAAAACCTATAACCTAAACCCGAACCCATTGTCAAATCCCAATACCTATAACCTAAACCTAAACCTAAACCTAAACCTTAACCTAAACCTATAACCTATAACATAAATCAAAACCTAAACCTAAACCTAAAACCTAAACCTATAACCTATAACCTAAATCAAAACCTATTACCTTTCCCTAAATCTTAACCTAAACCTATAACATATAACCTAAATCAAAACCAAAACCAAAACCTAAAACCTAAACATATAACCTATACCCTAAATCAAAACATATAATCAAAACCAAAATCAAAACCTATAACCTAAACCACAACCAAAACCTATAGCCTAAACCCGAACCCATTCTCAAATCCAAAAAACCTATAACCTTAACCTAAACCTTAACCTAAACCATTAACCTATAACCTAAATCAAAACTTAAAACCTAAACCAAAACCAAAACCAAAACCTATAACATATAACCTAAACCCGGACCCATTATAAAATCCCAAAACCTATAACCTAAACCAAAACCAAAATCTATAACCTAAACCCGAACCCATTCTCAAATCCCGAAACCCAAACCTAAACCTAAACCTAAACCTAAAACCTAAACCTAAACCTATAACCTAAACTCAAATCCCTAAACCTAAACCTAAACCTAATCCTATAACCTAAACTCAAATCCCTAAACCTTAACTTATAACCTAACCTAAACCTATACTTATAACCTAAAACTATTCTCAAATCCCAAAACCTATAACCAAAACCTAACCTTTCCCTAAACTTATAACCTAAACTCAATTCCCAAAACCTAAACCTAGACCTATACCTAAACCTATAGCCTAAAATCAAATCCCTAAACCTTAACCTATAACCTAACCTAAACCTATACTTATAACGTAAAACTATTCCCAAATCCTAGAACCTATTACCTAATCCTAACCTTTCCCTAAACCTATAACCTAAACTCAATTCCCTAAAGCAAAACCTACACCTAATCCTAATCTCAACTCCCTAACCTAAACCTAAACCTAAACTTGAAAACCCAAACTTAAACCCAATCCCGAACCTGAATCCGATTTCCTAAACCTAAACCATAACCCATTCTCAAATCCAAAAACCTATAACCTAAACCTAAATCAAAACCAAAACTTATAACCTAAACCCGAACCCATTCTCAAATCCCAGAACCTATAAACTAAACTAAAACCAAAGCCTATAACCTAAACCCGAACCCATTCTCAAATCCCAAAACCTATAACCTAAACCTAAACCTTAACCTAAACCTATAACCTATAACCTAAATCAAAACCTATAACCTAAACCAAAACCAAAACCTATAACCTAAGCCCGAACCCATTCTCAAATCCCAAAACTTATAACCTAAAGCTAAACCTATAACCTAAACCAAAACCTATAACCTAAACCAAAACCAAAACCTATAACCTAAACTTGAACTCATTCTCAAATCCCAAAACCTTTAACCTAAACCTAAACCTTAACATAAACCTATAACCTATAACCTAAATCAAAACCTATAACCTAAACCAAAATCAAAACCTATAACCTAAACCCGTACCCATTCTCAAATTCAAAAACCTATAACCTAAACCAAAACCAAAACCTATAACCTAAACCCGAACCCATTCTCAAATCCCAAAACCTATAACCTAAACTAAACCATAACCGAATCCTATAACCTAAACTCAAATCCCTAAACCTTAACCTATAATCTAACCTAAACCTATACTTATAACCTAAAACTATTCCCAAATCCCTAAACCTATAACCTAAACCTAACCTCTCCCTAAACCTATAACCTAAACTCAATTCTCTAAACCTAAAACTACACCTAATCCTAATCTCAACTCCCTAACCTAAACCTAAACCTAAACTTAAAAACCCAAACTTAAACCCAATCCCGAACCTGAACCCGATTTCCTAAACCTAAACCATAACCCATTCTCAATTCCCTAAAGCTATAACCTATAACCTAAACCTAAACCTAAACCTAAACCTAACCTAAACTTATAACATTTCTCTAAACCTTTAACTTAAACCTAAACTTAAAACCTAAATATATTCTCAAATCCTTAAACCCAAACTTACACCTAATCCTAATCTCAACTCCTTAACCTAAACCTAAACTTGAAAACCCAAACCTAAACCCGATCCGAACTCGAACCCGATTTCCTAATCCTAAACCTTAACCTATAATCAAGTTCCCAAAAGCTATAACCTATAACCTAAACCTAAACCTTAACCTGAACCTTAACCAAAACCTATAACCTAAACCTTAACCTATAACCTAAACTTAATTATAACCTATAGCCCAACCTTAACCTAAACCTATAACCTAAACCTAAACCAAAACCTATAATCATATGGTGAGACCATTTCTTTTGTGTCAATTTCATTCCTCTTTGAGTTTTTTTAATTCATTAAGAAAAAAAAAGTGGTTATACGTGATGCACTTCTTTCACTGTCTTTCTTTTCCCCAATGGGCATTCTAATTTATGAATGACATGACTGTTTGTAGGATGATGGAATATACGAAGCTGTTGAAATTTCAAGGTGAAGTCGAGCACATTTCTCTAATGAAGTCAAAGATTTGTATTTTCAGCATTATTGTAATTGATTGTAATTGTAATTGATTGAATGAAGGATTGTAATTGAATGAATGAATGATGTAATTGATTGAATGAAGGATTGTAATTGAATGAATGAATGATTGTAATTGAATGAATGAATGATTGTACAGGTGGTAATTGAATGAACAAATGATTTAATTTTTCAATGTACAAAATAGCTACAGATATTAACCGTAGCCACTAATCAGACAGGTGTAGCCTTTTCAATTTTGGCATATTGCTATGGACTTTCAGCTACAAATAATATTTGTAGCTGTTTGAAGTTTTTGCTACAGATATAATTGCTACGGATTATATCTGTAGCTATTTAACCTATAGTTACAGATTAAATCTGTAGCCACTAATCAGACTTATTGTTATGGCACCTACAACGACGGTCGTGTTACGGACTAACTACGGTTTTAGTCCGTAGCCATAGGTCTATGGCTACGGATTTACTACAGATTATATCTGTAGCTATTGAACCTATAGCTATGGATTAAATCCGTAGCCATCGGTTCCAGACCTATTGTTATGGCACCTATGACGACGGTCATGTTACGGACTAAAACCGTAGCCATAGGTCTATGGCTACAGATTTTATCCGTAGCCTTTGCCCCTTTTTTTGGTAGTGTTAAGTTTATATGTATTTATGCGTAAATGAATGTGATGCAGATAAGATTGTTTGTGTTTGGATGAATGTAGTTTATGTTTGGGTTTGGGTTTAGATGGATGTGAATGTGAATATGATGAAATATATTATATAACAGGTGTATATCAGGATGAATATGATGAAATATATTGTTAACAGGTGTATATCAGGAATTTTGAGCTGCATATTAAAAAAAAGAGACTTTTAGCAACGAGAATTTTCGTAGCTAAAAGTATAGTAAATGTTTATCAGCGACAAAAATTTTCGTAGCTAAAAGTTTTGTAATTTATATTTAGCAGCGAAAATTTTTGTTGCTAAAAGTCCTATAAAGTTTTTTAGCGACGACAATTTTCGTAGCTAAAAGTGGAATGAATTTTTTGGCAGCGAATATTTTCGCTGTTAAAAGCCATGTAAAGTTTTTTAGCGATGAAAATTTTTGTCGCTAAAAGTGGAACGAATTTTTTGGCAGCGAAAAATTTCGTTGCTAAAAGCTTTGGAAAATTTTTTTAGTGATAAAAATGTTCGTCACCAAAAGTGGAACAATTGTTTTGGCAGCAAAAATTTTCGCTGCTAAAAGTTTTGTACAGTTTTTTAGCGACGAAAATTTTCGCCACTAGAAGTCTTGTACAATTTTTTTAGCGACGAAAATTTTCATCACTAAAAGTGGAACGATTTTTTCAAAAATTTTTGCTGCTGAAAGTCTTGTACAATTTTTTTAGCGACGAAAATTTTCTTCGCTAAAAGTGGAACAATTTTTTTTTAGTAGCGAAAATTTTCGCTGTTGAAAGTCTTGTACAGTTTTTTTAGCGACGAAAATTTTCGTCGCTAAAAAGCTTGCATTTAGCGACGATTCGAATTTTTTACCGATAAAACCCTTCTACATTGATCTTTTAGCGACGAATTTAGCGACAAAAATTTTCGTCGCTAAAAGTTTTTAGCTACAAAATTTGACTTTCAGCAACAAAAATTTTTGTCGCTAAAAGTGGGATTTCTTGTAGTGGCACTTAAAGTCAATTATAATAATATCAGCTTTAAAAAACACTCTTATAATCCTTTAGCTAAAAAAATTATGGACTTACTGAAGGAGCTTCTCAAATCTAACACTAATGTTAAGGTTAATAATAATTATAAGCGAAGAAAAGCCAACAGTGTTCCAAAACCCAATACTACGATGAAATGGGTTCCGAAGGTTACTTGTTTGGTTGTGCACGCCTCCTTCAAGGTTTCAAGTCAATCAAAGTGGTACCTAGATAGTGGTTGCTCAAGACACATGACAGGCAATGGAGATTTGTTCACCAATTACAAAGAAATGATTGATGGTTCAATCACTTTTGGTGATAGAAGTAACTGCAAGATAATTGGCCAAGGTGTGGTTCATATCTCTAACCTTCTTCCTTTTAAAAATGTTCTATTTGTAGGTCGTAAGCACAATCTTTTGAGCATATCTTAAATCTGTGATAATAAATAGAGTGTAAAATTCACTAATCAAGGATGAGAGATCTCAAATGAGAAAGGTTGTGTGATATTAAATGGTCGTAGGACGTCTGAGAATTGTTATATCGTAAGTGAACCTTCCCCATCTAAAGTATCTTGTTACATGGTCCAAACCAATGATAGTGAATTATGGCACAAGTGCCTTGGATATGTAAACTACCGGAATTTGTATAGATTGAGCAAAACTAATCTTATTAGAGGTCTACCCAAATTGAAGAAAATGGATAAATATGTGGCGCATGTCAAATTGAAAAACAAACAAGGAGTAGTCATAAGAAAGTGAATCCACCACCACATCCAAACCTCTTCAACTCCTTCACATGGATTTGGTAGGACCAACCAGAATGGAGAGTAGAGGTGGTAAAAAGTACTTCTTGGTAATTGTTGATGATTTTACCAGATTTACTTGGGTTGCATTCATGAGAGAAAAATCTAAAACTTTTGATGAAGTCAAAAGAATACTTAAGCGTATTCAAACAGAAAAAGAAATGAATGTAATCAAGATCTGAAGCAATCATGGATCGAATTCAAAAATAGTAATTTTGAGAAGTTCTGTAGCGATCATGGTATATCGGACGAGTTTTCTGCTTTGAAGATGCCTCAACAAAATGGGGTTGTTGAAAGGAAGAACATAGTATTATAAGAGATGACCAATGTAATGTTAAATAGCAAGAAATTGCTTAAGAATTTATGAGCCGAAGCTGTTAATATTGCATGCTATATAATAAACCGTGTTTATATCAGAAAATCAAAAGATAAAACGGCTTATGAATTTCATGGTAGGATTCAAATATAGGGGCGCACACACTTCCTAGTAATATTGGGCTCAATTCAACTCTTAAGGTGATGATTTCTTCCCCTTGAGCTTTCCATTTTCCCATTCGCTTAAGTGATAGTTTTTATTTTAATTTCGGTTGATAATTGATATTTTTATCTCATAATTACATGTGCTAGTTGTTGGAATTGAATGTTAGTTTACATGCTCAATATTTATCCTGCATATTTTCTCATGATTGTGGATTACTTGTGGATTGCTTATGAAACTTAAACTAGTACATTGATCAGTGGGAAACCCCACTTATAAATGTTCACCCATACTTGAGATGTAACTTGATTGATTGTGTTTATAATGGACCTTCAACTTAGTGTTTACTTGAATGATGGGTTAAATGGAATATTGTGTGGGCCTACCATCCATGGGTTGTTGTGTCTAAGTGATTTTTGAGGATGGTCTTTTATCACATAGTTTGATATCTACCCTATGTGGCTTAGTTTTGATATTTATCCTATGTGGTTTTATTTTGGTACTTGCACTATGTGGGCTCGATGTATTATTTTTATACAACCATGTGATGGTAAGTCCCATATACTGAATTATGATTGGCCATTAATCGATGAGCTTCCATTAAACATCCTAAGGTGGTAGTCTCATGAGCTGGGGATGGCGGTCATTGGACACCTACGCTGGGTGATGAACCCTCCGTAGTGATCTTTGAGCTTTTTTAAATTGACTGGTTGTAAATAGAATAATAATGGTTGGGCTAATCATGCATTCATAGCATACGGGCGATAACAAGTGGCTAATTCTAGATGTTGTAGTACGTGCCTAATAGGATTTAGTTGGGGTATCATTTCGCTAGCTCCCAGACCACCGACTATCGGCCACCTTTCGGTGAACTTGGCACCACGTATGTATGATGTACTTTCGCTGGTGACTGGCCACATGCATGGTTTTTTCCCAAAAGCTAACTAGATGATCATCCCCAGTTGATGTGCACTAATGCATCCATGCATTTAATAAGATTACATCATGTATTGCTTTGAATGTTTTTTGTTTATAACTATGCTTACCTAATGTGGCGGTGTGTAATCTTGAGGGGGAATTCACGTTGAGCTGGCTACTCATTCATCGAATATATAACCGTACAGGTAGTGCAGGTGGCGTAGATGATACTCGTGTTCATATTGATGAGGAGCATGATACAATTGTCAAGGATGTAAGATTGTATTTGGTAAAAGTTGCTAAAAGTTGCTATGTGATTTTACAACTCAAGATTTGTTATAATTTACTTTGTTTTACATGCAATATTATTTCATTTTGTAATTGTACGTATTGGGAGATTAGTTTGTATAAGTCATTATAAGCAAATGCTCATATATTCTGAATATAAATGCAAATTTTTCTTTATGTTTAATTTGTCCATCTTCCACTAAACTGCTAACTCTGAAAGAAAAAGAAAAAGAAATACCAGAATTTAATTATCTTTCAAGGATAACACTTGGGTTTTTGGAAAAGCAGTCATATACTCGGGTTCTGAAAACTCGAGGCGTTACACCCAGGGTCGCATGCATGTGGATTGCGTGTGTGTATGTGTAACGTCTTGAAAAAATCCATACAAAGGCCCGAGTACCACCTCAGGAAGAAATCCCTAAGGACCGTATTCTGTAGAAATTAGACAAAAATTAATTAAGTACTAAACTAAATTAATCAATGAATTTAGCTTGAACCACTATTTATACAAACGGTAAGACCCAAAACCATCAAAATCACTGACTCAGCACGACATAAAGACCTAGGAAAAATCCCAAAAACCTGTTGATCTCGAGAGCACCTTGAAACTCTGTATCGGACCTGGACCACATGTCGAAAGTTTGATGACCATGAAACTATAGGGTTATGACCGTCTTATTGGGCTTAACAACCATTGTGGGAATCGAACCCAAATAGTGTCCAGAAATGCACAACTTGAGCCATGAGAAAAGTGTGTGAGAAACGCAAATACCTTTGAAAAATGTATTAAAACTTAAGTAAATTGGATCATTGGCTTGCGGGCAAAATTGAAGATTTCAGACTGTCAGTTTCTGACTGAACTTCACCCATGGATCAGGAAAATTTCCTTGCACATATCTGTATACTTGTGGTCTTGATCGAGTGACAACGACCGTTGATTTGATATAGGTCCTTCACGGTCGATCGGCCTATCTAATCGCATTGAAACCACATCCTGGTATAGATCCATTGTCAGGAAACTTACCATACGCTGTAAGTGAGTAGTGGACCTCCAGATGAACCCTATTCGTCAGAAACAGACACCCTTTGGTTATAACCTAAGTATATCATGGCCCTAGGGCCATTTACACCAGTTCTGGGCCTATATAATGCCCTTAAACCACCTCATTTCCATTCCATACGAATTTCTCTAACCCTAGGAGAGAGAAAAGAGAAAAGAAGAGAAAAGAGCAAGGAGAGAAGAGAGAAATAGGGAGATTGTTGCGGGGATTCTTTCCCACGACTTCATGTGCTATTTCACCTCCCCACCATTGCTACATAAACCATTCTAACTATGATTTGGGTAAGAAATCCTAACCCTAATCTTGATTTAGGAATCCAAATAGAGTAATCGATGAAATAGCTAACCTATTTCATTCTTTAGGAGCCCGTTGTTCCGTTTTCGTGAACGTAGGATTCGAACCGCGTCCGAATTGAGTATTCCAACGAAAGATGTGTACTATAAATGTTTAAGGTATGGTTTTCAATGCTTTCAATGTCAGCAATGATTTATGTCTGACTTAATTCCTGCCATACGATCTTAGTTACACCGCTTTTAATACAATATACATGTGTGAACTATGTTGAATAAAATATGCATCCCATGTGTTTGTTGAAATGTTTGAATGAACATGAAAATATGATTTGTGTTTTCTATGTCCATTCATCTAGGATTCATCGTTATTATGTGCATGCTGACTTCTTTGTATGAGGATTTGCTAAAACACATGGTATAACTAACCTAGTCTATGTACTTGGTGAAGTGTAACCTAAGTGTTTGATAAAATGTCTGAATGAGAAAATGTTGATGATTTGTATTTATTAAGTGTATTAAGATAGAATTCTCTATTTCTTTAATCATATGTATAGTTTTCTTCATGTAATCATAATTGTTGCTACGCAATTCATGGATAAAATGTAAGTGCTTGGTGACATGATCAATATGTTTGATGAAATGTTCAAATGAGAGTTTTATTTAGGTTATTTGTTAAGTTTTGATATGATTATCACATGTGTCTATCTATTGCATCTGAGTAAGATTGAGACTACAACGTGGCCCAGGCAATCGGTAACAATCCTTGAACAGGTGGCTGAATAAGTCTTGCCACATTGGGTAACTCGACGAATCCATATCGCATGACGATTATCGACAGTGGTTAGGCCACAAGGGGTGCTTATGCGCTCCATGTCGATTAATTCAATGTGTACTCATACCAATCGAACTTACCAAGCAAACTGATTTGCCTGTTGTGTGTTTACCATGTATAGACACCACTACTTAAATCTAAGGTACCACTTACCAATGTAAAGACCCATTTCAACTATGGTACCACAATCCGCTGAGACTCATGAGCCGAGCATGATGGTATGGGACACCGTGGTTGAGCTATCAGCCTACGTTGGAGTGACGAGTCTCCCCGTAGTGACCAGTGAGCAACCCAAACTCGTGAGCCGAATATGGTGGTATGGGACACCATATTCGAGATGTCAGCCTACGTTGAGGTGACGAGCCTCCCCATAGTGACCGCAAGTATAAACTTTTTTTTTTTTATAATTTTCCTATCCACTACTTTTCATTAGGGGTGATGCCCTACAACTTGCCTATCATATGTGATTAACTAGGATTGACGACCCTAGATGAATCTCCATTTAGGTTAATGATGTAAAGGGAGGTACCTTAGCTTCCAAAATCTACTGTATGAATAAACCTAATTAAGTACTCGGCTAACACGACCATGCACCACATTATATGTGCTTTGGCGAGGAAGTTGCACCTTTAGGGAGTTTGTCATACACGAACTTGGTTGTTGGAGTCACTTTTGAGGGAGCTTTGTGCGAGGGCATGCATCATTATTGCACACCATCCCTGCATTAACAAGAGTAGCTAGGAAGTGATTGTTTTATTACTTTATCATTACTGCTTGATTGAATTGATAACATGTCAACCTTTGCCTTATAGTACCACTGAGCTAATCACTCACTCCCACTCTGGGATGGTATTTTAAAACACCAACCAGACTCTATTGTAGTTGCAAGTGAGGATGAAGTCTATGCAGCTGAAATAGACTTCATAGGCAAGGAGGAATTCTCCTATATTCAGCTATCAGGCGGGTCTATGTAGACCTCGTGCTGATTCGACAGGATTACAGGGATACATGAATTAGTTGGACATGTACATTTTGATATTTTGTAAACTTTGAAACAATACATGTTTATATTTAGCCCGGTATCATACTCATACTCTGGAGGTTACGACACCCTTTGTAACGCCCTGAAAATCAGGGGTCAAGCAGAAGCTTAACTCCCAAGTTTCAACGCATCACTTATGCAACATAGATGATGATGATTAAATGTTGTCCGTATTAGTGCATTAAACATGAGTGAGATTATACCAAATCAGCATATCATACTCTAGAGATAATTAGATTACGCAAGCGGAAGACTGTGATATGTATATAAAGCATATAAGTGATTGTAAGTCCCCAGAGTATGAACGTCACCAGGTTAAACAATTACAGGTATAATTTCAAAATATACAGAATGGTGAAGGGTAATGTCATCTATCCATATCCCTGTAGCCCTGATACGCAACTCTATCTCTACATAGACTCGCCAGAGAGTTGCATCTAGGAGAACTCCTCCTCGTCATCATAGAAGACAGGCTCAATCTCGTAAGCCTCATCATCACCTAAAACTACAACAGAGTCTAGTTGGTGTTTTAAAACATCATCTTAGAGTGGGAGTGAGTGATCAACTCAGTGGAGCTATAAGGCAAATGTTAACATGTTATCAATTCAGTCAAGCAGTAATGATAAAGTAATACAACAACCATTCCTAGGTACTCTGCTTAATGCAAGGACTATATGAGTTAATGATGCATGCCCTCGTCTACACTCCCTCTGCGACATCATCTCATGATCACGGCATGCACCCCTTCCTTTGTGCTCAACTCCAACGCCAAAGGCACATGCAAGTGCGGTGCATGTGTGTGATTAGTCAAGTTCTTAATTAGACTCATTCATACGGTAGGTTTGGGAAGCTAAGGTACCTCCTTTTATATCATTAACCCAAACAATGATCCATGTAGGGTCGTCAATCCTAGTTTATCACATACGATAGGCAAGTTCGCGAGTTTACACTATAGGTTGCTATGGAAGGCTCGTCACCTCAGCGTAGGCTTAATTCACACTCGAGGTCACCCCACCAACACCCTACCAACTGACAGTCTATTTTCGAAGGCTCGTCACCAACCCGACTGGGAACCACAGCTAGGCTATGCTGGTGTAGGCCTATTTCATACTCGAGGTCACTCCACCAATGCCCTACCAATTGGTAGTCGATTTTCGAAGGCTCGTCACCAACCCGACTGGGGACCAGAGCCAGGCTATGCCAGGGTAGGCCGACAGCTTGAATACAGTGTTCCATACCACCGTATTTAGCTCATGAGTTTGGGCTGCTCACTGGTCACTATGGGGAGGCTCGTCACCCCAACATAGGCCGACAGCTCGACCATGGTGTCCCATATCACCATGCCCGGCTCATGAGTCTTAGCGGATCATGGTACCATGGTTAAACGGGCTTTACGTTGGTAAGTGGTACCTTAGATTCAAGCAGGAGTGCCCATACATGGTAAACATACAATAGACTAATCGGTTTATTAGACAAGTTCGATTGGTACGAGCGTACACTAAATTAGCCAACAAGGTACCACTGTCGACGATCGTCGTACGACTCGGATTCACCGAACGCATCAAATGTAGCGAGACTAATTCCACCATTGAAACAAGAATCATTACCGATTGCCTGGACTACGTAGTAGTCCCAATCACACTCAATTGTAATAGGCATTCATATGTGACAGTCAAACAACATGCAACAACTAAATTGCAAACAAATCTCATTTGAGCATATTAACGAACACATAGTGCATATGTTATTTTACATAGGCATGTTATACATAAATCACAAGATAGTAATGCACATTATATGAAGGAATCTATTTATATGGCTAAGGTAATTGAGAATCCTATGTCAACACCTTTAATAAAAGCATTTCATCATATAATTACTCATTCCAACATTTTATCAAACACTTGACGACACACTTCAACATACAATTATAAATTTATTATAACATGTATTATGGCAGATCCTTTCATAACAAAGATGCCACACATACAACAATCATGTATTCACAATTAATAATTATAGCAAGCACAAATCATAATTCCATATCCATTCAAACATTTCAACAAACACATAGAATACACAATACTCGACATAGTTCATAAAAAGGTATAATACACAGAAAGCATCATATCTAAGCATATGTGACAGCAATCAAGTCAGTTATAAACCATTATTAACATTGAAAGCCTTGAAAACCATAACCTAAACGTTTATAGTCCACACCTTTCACCGGTAGGCATGTGACGAACTCAGTTTAAACACTAAGTCTTTGTCTACGGCACAACGACAACCTATAGCATGAAATAGGTTAGATATTCCATCATCTGCTCTATTTGAATCCCTAAAATAAGTTAGGGTTAGATTTCTTACCCAAGAACAGGATCGGAATCGCCGGTATGGCGATACGGAAGCGGTGGTTAAGCATGTGGAGTGGTGGGATCGAATCCCACCAACAATCACCAACTCTCTCTCTTTTCTCCTTACTTTCTTCTTCTCTTTTCTCTCTCTCTCTCTCTCTCTCTCTCTCTTCTCCTTACTTTCTTCTTCTCTTTTCTCTCTCCTCTCTCTTAAGGTTTTACAAATTCGTATGGAATGGGAGAGAGAAGGTTTAAGGCCCTTATATAGGCCCAGAACTAATGAAAATGGCCCCATGGCCATGGTATACTTAGGTTTTAGCCAAATAGTGGCCGTTTTGGTCCAATGGAGCACATCTGGAAGCTCCTTTTCTGCATACGGTCTGAAATAAGTCCCCTAATGATAGATCTATGCCAAGCTAAGTTTTCAGTTCGATTGGATTTATATATTAATCATGGCGGACCAGTTTCAGTTCAACGGTCACCGGTACTCGATCAGGGCCACAAGCGCACTGACATGTGTTGAAAATTTTTCTTGATCCGAGGGTATAATTAGGTCAGAATCTTACGGTCTAAAACCTTAAATTTGGCATACAAGCGAACGACTCAATTCACTTAAGTTTCAGTTCATTTCCTAAAGGTATTTGCGTTTCTCACATACTTCGCTCCGGGCTCAAGTCGAGCATTTTTGGGTACTATTAGGACTTAACTTTTGAGATGGTGGTCAAGTCCAATAAGGCGGTCATAACCGTATAGTTTCGTGGTAATCAAACTTTCGACGTGCGGCCCAGGTCCAATACGGAGCTTCAAAGTTCACCCACGAGCAACTGGGTTTAGAGATTGATCCTAAGTTTCTAGGTAACGTAGCGTTAGCGGTTCTTCTCATTTTAAGTCTTGCAGTTCATATTTAAAGTGGTTCAAGCTAATTCTACTGATTATTCAGTTTAATACTTAACTAAATTATGCCCCAATTACGACAGAATAAGGTCCTAGGGCAGTTTTACATCCCTTTCTGGCACCTTTAATTAGTATATTATTTTAATTATTTTTTTAGTAGTTCGTCATCAAGTCTACTCCATCTCTACCAAATTTTCATTAGGTTTCATATTGTAGAAAAATTCTAAAATTTCTAGAAGCAGCAGCTGTCTAAACTAATGATTTTCAGATAGTTCTCACAATGACCTATGTTTAACTATATTAAAAATTTTATTATATTTGTCACTTATTTTTATATAAAACTAGACTTATTGAGCTTCAATCTGGCTTTTGAATCAAAATCGGAGTTATATTGAAGGAGATATGACTTTTTGAAGTCAGGCTGAAAAACTGCAAAAAACAGGCCGCTCGACCCGCTGGCCAGCAAGGCCTAGCCGTTTCGGCGATGCCATCACCGACTCACTGTCCTGTTTGGTAGTGGTTTTACCATCCGATATTTGAAATAGGTGTATTTTACAAACTGGAATGAATTATTTGACAAGCAATATATGATTTTGGGGTAGGAGAAGCTGATCTATCCAAATAGCCTACTTATTTCATGAGATTTCAAAACATTAATGGTCAAAAATGTATTTTATTTATTTATTTGCTATTTATAGTAATGTTTAGTTTAAGTATTGTTTTTCATCACCTAAACTTTAGGATTTGTGTCTAATGTGAAAGTACTTGGAAGAATTTGAAGAATAAGGTGGTGAAAGGTGAGATTTTGAAAGAAATGGGTTAAAAAGAGATTTTAGACTTTGGGATTGAGTTTTGAGAAACTAATAAGGTGTTATGATCGAGCCATTGCCTAAGGATGTCCATCGCCAAGTTGGGAAAAAATTCGGGACATTACACCCTTGCATACTTATATGTGTGTGTGTGTGTGTGTGTTTCAGTCTTCCACTTGCTAAATTGTATTTATCTCTGGAGTATGATATGCTGTTTTAGTGTAACCCCACTCATGTTTAATATGTTAATATGGACCACATTTAAACATCAGTATCTATGTTGCATAAGTGATGCACTGGATCTCGGGAGTTGAGCGTTACTCGACCCTCGAAATCCGGGGCGTTACAGCATGCATATCGGTCGCAAGATTATTTTAGATTGTGCTACTATATTTTAAGGATGGAGTCATAAGATGTCGAGCGCATTGTAAGTAATCGACAATGGTGCAACTGAGTTCGAACAGCCAAGCGAATGATTAGTCGACGGTCAAACTTTATATGGATGCTAATAGATGTTAAAAGACTAGAGAAGTAAGATTGTGAGAAGAATCTGGAAGCAGAGAGAGGGAGGAAGCAGTTACAATAACTGTCAGATCGTGAGAAGCATCTAGAGTAGCAAAGCATCAATATAAATAGAAGGTTAATTAAGTTTAAAAATCGTCTCACACCAACCCAAACAAACCCTCAAATTAATTATCTTTAATCATCTTTCAATTATCTTGTTAAATTTACATTCTGTAGTGTAAGAGTAGTCTTTATCAAGTAAATCCTTTCCCTTACCATAATTATTTACTTTCAGCGTCTGATGCTTACATTCCTTACTATAATTCATAGCATAAGTACATTAGTTAGTAATCGTAGCTGTGATTAAAGCAATTTCTGGCGGTTGATAGCAGTCGATCTTAACTTTCCTTTTTCATTCCACTTCACTTGCATTTACGAAGTCCTTTTATAGGAAAGGCATCATCAGAGGACGAACCCCACCCTCTGACTATTGTCCGATCCATTTACACTTTGAGTGAGTGGCTGAATAGGTAACCGATCTCCTCAAATATTAGTCATACCCAATGCCTGCCTACTTTGGCGCTCGGGTCATTGTTGTTCAGTTTGAATTGGAACTGCAATCTCAATTCTGGCATGCTCACACACACAACACCTATACAAAGAGGGTCGCCATGACCCTAGCGAACAATTTTCTGGCACGCCCGGTGGGATCCATATTGTGAACTACCAATTCAACTATTGCCATAATGCAAAGGAGTGGCAGGATTGCCAGGAATGAACCTGCAATGCCAACCACACTGCTTCCATGGGATGATGTGTAGGTTCAGGCATCTCCAAGCGAAATTAGTTTGACTATCAACTCGACCAGAAATTAAGTAGGGCCATCGACGACTCACTCTATCCTTATGGATGACATATCGATGGCACCAAGGATGTCCATATGAGCATCCAAATGATACAAGAGTATGGAAGAATTCAAGATGAGCAGTTCCATTAACAGGCTAAAAGTGTTAATTACTACATGGCTAGTTAGATCGAGGCCATGCAATGACTATTAGCCATTGTGACAGAACGCATACTACTGACACAACAAAATAATGGTAGTTCAGTCGGTACTACCTTCTATTTCCCACCGGTACCACCCTTGCAGTGTAACTCTCCACTTGCTCCTCCTCTAGAGGTCAAAATGTGCCACTGCCTGCTGATGTTAGGCGACCTGAACAGGAGGCTAGAAATTATAAGAATAGAAATCAAGGACTGTCAGAAGGGCTTTACCTACCGCAAGGTCCTAAGTATCAAGATAATTTTAATGGATTTGGTCCAGATCATCTGCCAGCTATGGAACCTCCACGGATCGATCGTGACCAAGTATTGCAACTCGTGTAAGAAGTTACTAGCCTAGTATTGGTTTGTAATGCTATTCCCACATATCATAAACTATATCCCGAGTGGGTAGATCGGCATCATCCATTGCCGAGAAATTATTAACTGGACTATGCCTTATTTTCGGGGGAACATGGTCAATGAACTATAGAACATGTCGGCCGATTTACCATGCAATGTGGCGAACTCGCCAATAATGATTATTATAAATAATAATTATTCAATCACTTGTTGACCATTGTGGCCTTTACATGGTATTCCAATTTGTTACCAGACTCAATACATAACTGGCAGGAATTGAAGGAAAGGTTTCATGCTCAATTTTCTCTAAGAATAGGGACATAACAATGGCCGATCTCACACGATTCCGTCAATTACCAGGCAAATCTTGCGAGAGTTATATTATATGTTTCAAGTGGGAAAAAAGATGTTGTAAGGTGGTCATGACTGAGGTCGAATTCATGCAATTTACACAAGAAGTTTTATAGTAAAAACTCCGTAAAAAGTTCGTACACACGGAGTTTGTCGATTTATACGACCTCACCAAGAAGGACTCTCGATATGAAGAGTTGCTTTAGGAAGGGGCTAAGCAAGCAAATTTATCAAAGGAACATATTACAATGATCATAATTACGAGATTGTGATCGTTGAAGTGGTAGCTAAGAAGCCACTAGTCTATTTGGCATTGGTCAAAGTGAAGTCGATCGCCCTAGCAATTCAAAAATCCCCAAAAAATATACCTTTGATATTACTCGAGCTGAAGAAAATTTTAACCTTATGTTAGAGGAAAATTTTATCAAAGTTTATATTAATCATAAGGTACCTTCAGCTAAGGAGCTAAAGAAGGTCGACTATTGTAAATGGCATGAGTCTCGTTCCCATTCTACTAACAAATGAATTATTTTCAGGAATCTCATTCAAGATTATATTGAACTTGGGTTGTTGAAATTTTTTAAAAAAGGAAAATGAGGCCATGCCGATCGATACCGATCCATTCCTAACCGGCATAGAGGTAAAGCATAAAGCAAGCGGTCTAGGAAGTATGCATAAAGCAAGCAGTCGATACGCTCCCAAAACAGCGGTGGGCATCCCAGTACTAGGATGTACGCGAGCAAAGGAATCGTTAGTTATGTGATTGCTGTGCCCAAGAGATCCGTTGGTGACTTAGAGACCACCTCAAACTAGAAAATTATAATCTCGGTGGCAGTCGAGATCGTCAGCGACTGAGGTAGATTGCATCCAATTACCGATCGTATGGGCCTTCGAGTAGGATGGTCAAACTTCCTGTTACACAGGAACGAGTATGAAAATGACTTACGCATCCAAAGTTCCCGGTGATACCAGAGAACCTGACCAGAACTCAAAAGTGTCGTTGGCCAAGAAATAGAGCCATGCTGAGAAGAGAAAGAAAAGGGGATGAGGTTCCTTCTCGACTAGAGCCCAAGTTACTACATCTTTTTTGGAAAGTTCCCTCGCCGAAGGAATAGGTAGCAGTAAACACGGTTGAAGCTATTGCTTTACCTATCAATTAGGAGAGCAAAACTCCTCTCAAAAGTGTTGAGACACCTGTTGGTCTTAAGGAAGAAGACAACACTAGCAACTTATCAAATTATTTTAGTGAGGATTGCTTCCCCATAGAGGAATGGTTGCTTGGTGAATTCGCACCCACTTCAGACATGTTAAGGGATGTAGCGACCGATCCGTTGATTGACCCCACAATGAAGGACACCCCTTGTCAGATTAATGAGATCGAGTCTGATACACTAGGGGGCAAGGTTTTAGTAATAGCATTGTGTTGGGTTCATTGTCGCCAATGGTATTTCATTACAACATAGTGCTCACTTTACCATCTGACTTTCAGGGGAGAGCAACTCAACCAAACACAATGCCTGGGGATGTAGAAGAACATGCTCCCTGTGGTTATTCAGCATGCTTCTTTCCCTTATGATGAAAAGAAACAAGACAAGGCATTACATGTCAATACGGTCACTATAGCGACCGATGGCACTACTGATAGAGTAATTATATAGGCCCAGCTCCTACATGACGCAACACCTTAAACCATTGTATATTTTATCCCATTTGGATGGATGTCTAGTTACTAGGATCTTGGTGGACAATGGAACTGTGGTAAATTTATTATAGAAAAGAATGATGGCTAAATTAGGAAAAATTGTGGCTGATCTAATCCCATCTGAAGTAACCATCAACGATTTTGCTGGCCATGCTACAAATACATATGGTGTGTTACTGGGTGACCTTACGGTAGGTACCAAGTCTTTTCTGGCACCGTTCTTTGTAGTTGACACTTCATCAAGCTACAATACCCTTCTAGGGAGAGATATGATTCATTCTTTTGCATGCATCCCATCCTCTCTCAATCAGTTCGTCATCTTTTGCAATCAAAACATGATCAAGCTTGTCTTAGCTGATAACAAGCCTTTCTTGGCAACATCAAATGCCAACGAAGCTTATTATTATGGTGAGGAAATAGGGCCCATCAGGTTCACCGAGAGGAATAAGTATAGATGATTAACAAGCATTTCAGTGAAGAAGAATCCAAATATCATGATTTAAACTATGCCGATCTAAGAAAACGATGTCTAATCGAAGGATTTAGTCCTCTATCGGCTGATTGCAAGTAGCGCTATCAAAGAAATGTCATGATTGTGACAGTTGAAGGCGTAGTGTGCCTGGCTGATTTCATGGCCAGAATAAAGAGGCTTGAAGGAAGCCTAAAGGGAAATTGATGAATGTGTTTTTATGAACTTGGCTGAGTTAGATGGACCGGCCGAGGAGGATAACTTTAAAATGAAATATTTTTAAAAAGAAACAGAGGAACGTCGACTGTAGGTCCAAGATCTGTTGGAAGAAATAAATTTCGGAGCATATTAAAATCTGAGACCCACGTTAATAAGCAACCTGTGACGACCTCCTAAGCGAGACAAAATAATAGTGCTATTACAAGAATTCACGGACTGTTTCGCATGGGACTACCATGACATGCCATGGTTAGACTGATCTCTTGTTGAGCACAGATTACCAAATAAAAAAGGATATCAGTCACATAAACAACCTTCAAGAAGGATGGTGGCTGATGTCACTCTCAAAGTCAAAGAAGAGATTGAACGCCTTTTAAAGGTCGGGTTTATTCGATCGATCAAATACACAAAATGGATGTCAAACATAGTTCCAGTAGTGAAGAAGAATGGTTAAATAAGAGTGTGTGTGAATTTTAGAAATTGGAATCTAGCCACTTTGAAAGATGAGTATCTTATACCTGTGGTCGATCAGTTGATCGATCGAGTTGTTAGGCATAAGATTGTCTCATATTTAGACGGGCATTCAGGGTATAATCAGATCTATATAGCCTTGGATGATGTGTCAAAAATCGCGTTCAAATGACCAGGACCCTTAGGGACTTATTATTGGGCGGTAATGCCTTTTGGTCTAAAAAATGCTGGGGCTACATATCAAAGAGCAATGAATGTCATCTTTTATGATATGATTGACCAATTTAAGGAGGTCTACATTAACAACGTAATAGTCAAGTCAACCAATGGAGAGGAGCATCTAGTTCACTTACGCAAGTCCTTCGAACGAATGTGTTTCCATAAATTAAAAATGAACCTAATGAAATGTGCTTTTAGGGTGTCGGCCGATAATTTCCTAGGTTTCCTCAGAAGGAGATTGAAATAAATCAAAACAAAGCTAAGGCTGTGATTGATGCAAGACCATAGGGAAATAAGGCCAAGTTGCAGAAGTTCTTAAGCCACCTTAATTTCTTACGACGGTTTATATCCAATTGTGCAGGCAGGACTAGCATCTTTTCTCTATTGTTGAAATTAAAGTAGGGTGCCAAATTTCTATGGTAAGTGGAACATCAGTTGGCTTTTGACCGAATCAAAGAATATTTGATGAAGTCGCCTATGATAATACCTCCTATCAAAGGTCGGCCGCTTAAATTATATATAGCCGCCTCTGTAAGATTGATCAGAGCCCTCCTTATGCAAGAAGACAATTTGCGAAAAGAGAGGGCATTCTACTATATGAGCTGAGTATTACTCAATGCAAAAACATGGTATTTGGCCATGTAAAACTTCAGTTTATCTCTATACTTCGCGACTACCAAGTTAAGGCATTATCATCATGAGAAGACAAATTGATTTTAAATTCCATTGATTGGTGATTCCTAGTTCCTTAGTAATTTTTATTAATTGTTTTAAACCCTTCTACTTCACTGGATTAAAAACCTAGAAAACCTGATTAGTTATAAGCATGTTATCACCAGAGTCCTTGTGGATCAACCTCGATATCATTGAGTTATTACTGCATCGCAGCCCTGCACTTAAGTTGATCATTTACGTTGTTGGATATTTGCTAATCGATTTACATAGTTGTCTTCCGATTAAGAAGAAAGGATTGGAATCCGATTCTAGTAGAGTTATCGACTTGAAAAAGACGAATTAGTTTCAAAATTTGTTAAGTGTGGATTCCTGGATTTTTAGTCGTTCTTAATTATTGTTTAAATATTCTTCTTCTTCCACTGGATTGAAAACCCAGACCATCCATTTAGTTCTAATTATGTTATTAACCACAATTCCGTGTGGATCAACTTCGATCTCACTAAGTTAGTACTACTATGCAATTCTGCATTTGGGATTGTTTAATAGTATAATTAAGGACTTGTAGTATGTCATAGCCTAGAATGTAATAAGAATCCTAGATAATAATAAAAGCTTACAAACTATATACTCCTGTCTCTATTTTGTGGAAGTGGAAATATCTTATAAATGTCTATGAATGATAATGTTCCTTATTTATTTCCTCCGATACAAAAATGAGTTAACACTTGACCAACAATGTTGTCTTTATAGTAGGCCACATTGTTGTGGCGAGCACGAATTGGCTAAAGTAAAGTCCATGGTTATTGGGATGACCTTTGTCTAAGCAATGGCAATAGTATGACGCAAACAATTTACATGGCACAGTGACTGAGAATCCTTCGTTTCGAGGGAAAAAGAAGAAGGCCTTTTGAGTGGAGGTAGTAGGCATATTTTTTGATTTTTTATTTTAATCCTCGGAGTTGTTGAATATGGGATTACTAATGATTTTTACAAGATACAATAATAACAACAAGACCCTACTCGAGGGTGTGAAAGGTGCATGGGCTAAACAGACCACATGTCTGTGCATATAGGATATTTTGTTGGGTTTTATCCTTAGAGACGAAGAGAGAAATGTTCTTATTAGGAGTTGTCATTATTTATTATTTATTATTATTATTATTATTATTATTATTATTATTATTATTTTGCACCTATGTGGTGAAAGAAATGTCACTAAATAATTTGTATTTTAGACATTGGAACGAAAGAATGAACTAATATCCCCAATGTTCTAAACATTAAACAACCCCTTTGTTATTCTTTTTTGTCTTTTTTTTTTTTTTAATTATATATATATATATATATTTTAAAGGTGAAATGGGAGGATCAAGTGGTGTCACCATTTTAGTTTTTTTTTTTTTTGTTCAGTTAATCGAGAGATTATGATAAAGGCATTTGGCTAATTCCATTAGCCATTGCGCGATAGGTGTATCATTTAGCCATTGGGCGTTAGGCATCTCGTATAGCTAGGTTGGCGTTATGGGATTGTTCATGGAAGGTGATGACGTCATATAGCTGTGTAGTCGACACTGCATTTGATGTCCTTTGGCAAGCCATGGGATAATCGATACCTACTGTAGCGGTGCCCGAAGTATGTTGACTCCGAGTGGATTGTTTGGATATTTAGAACAAAGAGAGATTTTGGCTTTTCCTTTCTATCAATTTGAGAAAGTGTGCATATTATGTATGATATACATTTCAAACATTAATGCATGCCAAGATGCTTTCGTTGATATCTGGTTGAGAATACATTCTTGGTTGCCGCTCAATTACATCTCTAGAGTAAAACCTTTGATTAAAAGGTAAAACTCTTTAAAACAATTTGATTGCAAGACTTAGGGTGGTGTTAGCCTGCCTAAGCTGTAATTTTTGTCTTTAAATTGGTTGGATAATTGATATGGCTGATGATGAAGCTCCTTAAGGTCTTAGCATACACAAGCGCAGATTAATTCAACAAAGTTGTGGGTCTTATATACTAGATACGAGATTAAGTCTCAATGGGCCAACACGTGATGATAGGATCCTCATCGCTAGGCATTGATGTTGTAGTAGGTTTGCACTAAGCACTAGGGATCTGATAGGAGCCAGATTGGGATCTCGTGTGGGCTGTCTTTAGTCCTTGGACAAGTTCAATAAGAGCCCCGCACCTTGGTGTATATGTTGCCATAGGTTTTTGTTGTAGAGAGAGGGATTGGTGATCTCGCAAATTGAGACTGGGGCTTGGCGCAGGAGTTTATTTATAAGACTTGGTGCTTGACGCAACAACTTACCTCAAGGGGGATGTGATTCAAAAAACATAATTATTATATGGCAAGGATTGTCCCTTTTACCATGGGATAAGCTTAATTCCATCTCTTGTTTGTAATATAGTGGTACATTGAGTGGATATACCTACAATCATTTGAAACTACTGTGAATAACGTATATGTGTTATATCTAAACCGTTTATTTGTTTTGTAACCTTATTTTATGGCATGGGCCTAAAAATGAGGTAGATTCAAAACTTATGTGGCCCCAAAGAAGTTTTCAATGGTAGGTAATCAATCCCTGCTGCTTTCTATGGTGTAGTCCACTTGAGCTTTAGATATACGTGATTTTTTGGCCCATGCTCTAAAATGATCTCAAAAAATGGGTGGATGGTGTGGATATAGCCCACACATCATGGTGGGACCTACACAACTTGCTAACATTGAGTGGAATTGGCATGGGACCCAATGCAATTCCATCTAATTTAATTCCAAGCTTTTCCATTCTTCCCAAACATGGAGTGGAATTCGCACGGACCAAATGAAATTCCATCCCACCTAATCCCATCTTATACCATGCGCAAAACGCCCCCCTAAGGGCCTGTTTAGCTAAGCCCATCCCATGGGATTAGGAGGGATGGGATGGATTTTAAGGTAATGATGGAGGTGTCAGTGGATTGGTTTAAGATCCATGGGATTGTTATATCTCGACAAGTTCACTGGTCTGTTTGGCACACCTAGCATATCCTAGGATTTTAGCTCACAATCTATCCAACGAAGGGATGAGATCAATTTTAAGGTAATGATGGTGATGTCAGTGGATTGTTTTAAGATCCATGGGATTGCTTATATCCCATGACAAGTTCACTGGGTTTGTTTGGCTCGTCATGCATATCCCAGAATATCGTAATCTCATCCCACCTCATATCATGCGATCGGTCCGGCCAAACAGGCCCTAAGGGTTTTGGAGAATGATACATGATTTCTCGGTGAGTAGAATGTTCGGACAAGTGAGGCCCACCTTATCGACTTTTACGTTTTTAAAATTCCTTTCTATCTAACCAAGGAAGAGAAAGAAGTTAGTGTTGTAGCTAAAAAGCTTCTTTTAGAATGTTCCGACTAATAGAAATGGTTGATTTTTGCAGTCATACATGAATGGCTTTGCAGTGCATGGCACGGTGACCCTTGTGTGACACAATGTCTCTGATCATAGCACAATAATGCATCTGGATGGTTGATTCTTATGTCCTGGAATACACAGTAGAACTTTGCGCTTGCTGGAGTGTGGCGAACGCTCTCCCCTGCATCTGTTAAAAATGTTCAGCCCAAGCACACCCCTTCCACGGGTTACGCTATTGCCGCTGTTTTTAGATTTACCCACGTCGGGTAAATTTGTAAGATGTGGACGTCCCAGAGCCATTTCCATGCGCCAATCCTTTTTGTCGGGTGAATTATTTGATACTCAGGCGGATGCGATGTTTGATGCGCATACTCAAACACTTGCATCCATTAACTCACAGTAAAAATCCTTCAACTCGAGGGTATCCAGCGTTCGTTGCTCATCATCCACAGGTAAAATTTACTAGGGTCTTGTAATTGATGGGTACCCATTTCTTTTTTAATCCAGACCAGTGATATTTTTCATTTGAACCGTCCACTTAAACATGAACTAATCACCCAGCTATGAACTCAAATTAACAAAACCTTTTATTTTTAAGCCATTTATATTAAAACCCTAAATATGAACGGTTTAATTCACGTTCAGTTTATTTCTAGTGTGTAGTTATTACGCCTGCGTATCAACCATTACGCACCTGCCAGAGTAATAAAGTTTTCTCTAGTCTCTCCTCTCACGTCTGTAATCTACTTAACCTTGTCATAGCGTCAGTCGACAAACGCGTCTGCTCTACACGTGGATGCGCACGATTAGATGCTGGACCCGGGCCTGATTTGTCAAATCAACGTCAAATCAACGGTCAT
The DNA here is from genome assembly GCF_029962835.1 of Magnolia sinica. Lineage (NCBI taxonomy): Eukaryota > Viridiplantae > Streptophyta > Magnoliopsida > Magnoliales > Magnoliaceae > Magnolia > Magnolia sinica. The sequence goes on along the minus strand of NC_080573.1, from coordinate 47,229,463 downwards.
TGTTTAAAGCACGAATTCGGAGGAAATCTTGCCTTATCATTAAAATACTATATTTTTAGGGCGGGCTGCTGTTTACATCCACTCCGTGTGATTGGCACATCAAAAGCAGCTTTTATTTACGGGCAGCTATCTGATACTCGGTCAATGTATAACGCTTGATACGCCTGCGCTCATCCAAGTGAATACGGATCATCTGTTTGCGTCAAGCAGGAAAATTGTGAGTGTTGCAGTGTAATTGGACCGTGTGATTACGGATTGCATTGAATTTGCATGGCTGACTAAGATCGACCAATCACTGTACAGCGAAGGAGGAAAAAAGCAGGAAAGTCGTGGTTTTGGCTTATACACCCGGCGTGCATTATCTCAAGTTAGACCGACTGGCTTGTTGAACCCACAGAGTCACAGTCCCAAAATCGACGACATTTGCTTATTGGATTAGATCCGTTAGATATATTCATTCTTAACCGTTAAATTAATGTCCCCCAATCTGATTGTTAGATAATAAAATAAGCCTAATTTTTAGATAATGATACAGCCAAACATGGAATCATAATTAGGACAGTTTAATTTGAATTATTTATATTACACTATTCAATTTCTAATTAATCTGTAAGTGCCTCTGTATCATCCATCCCTCTCTGCCAGAATACTAAAGATTTTTTTCCCTTTATTTATTTCCAATCTACTACGTAGAAGGGAACTAGAGTCCCATCATTTAAAAAATGGTGGTGACTCATCCTCCTCATATGTGACACTAGCTTAGAGTTATCCAGATCATCAAAATTGTGGGGCATGTTAGGATGGACTATATCTCCTAAAATCAAACTGATAAGCCATTCTTACCACTCAATTGATAGGTTGTGTTCCAAACTATTGCCGCAATCTTTTCATTTCAATTTTTGGTTCATGCCCCTCTGCTACGTAACCGTGGCTGGCACGGCCAAGGATTCACCAAATTTTTCTTTAAACGGTGGTAAACTATGACAGGAGTATAAAAATAATCCTTTAAACTTTTTATTGTATTATCAGTACAACTTTTTACAGTTTATATTCAAAATCAGAAAGGAAGGGCTGTATTTATCAATAAAATGGTGTAGACGTTTGTTCCAATATTTTAATGCTTCTTGATAGTAAAGGGTGATGGGACTTTGATTGGATGAATATTCATGTCCTTTTCCTATCTTTTTTTTATTGCATTGAAATTTTAAATATTTATTATTATTTTACAAGAGAGTAGTGAAATTAAATATTTTAGTGGTTGATTTTTAGCACTAAAAAAGAAAGGTGACACTTGACAACGTTTTAAGGATGGATGAATAGACATATTTTAGGAATTGATTTGTACTCGGCAATTACCCGTTAAAAACTCGTGAGAACATTGCATTTAATCGGGGTCATTGTTTGGGCTCTTGGACGGTTGCTCGTAATGATCACACCATGGATATTATATGCCACACGATCATCCGGCCTGGACCCGGCGGCAAATAGATGGCCTATAAAGACAAGAAAATAGGACAGTTAATGGAAAGAGGCTGGAGATGGATGGCTATGATCCATCCTTTGGGGGAGATTCTATTTTTTTATTTTTTTCATGGTTCAATCCAACTCATTAATTAATTATAATCATATTAGAATTAACAAAAATACCCTCTGTAACCAACATAAGAATATCAAAATGGCGACAAATAAAGAACAGTTGTTGAACTGTTTAAAGGGAAATGGTATTGTGAGGTCGACCTCGTGGGAAGTACAACTTCCCATGAGGTCGAGCTGTGTCGGCCCACAGTGATGTGCGTGCATTTGATGGGTCCCCTTTAAGTTACTGGATATCCCAAAAATCAGAACTCAAGTAGGCAATATCATCTAAAAATATGTGAATACATTACTAAAACATATAAAGGCACTTGATGGGGCCACAAGAGTTTTCGATGTGGTTGAAACTTGGTCTCACCCACATCCACATGAGTTTTGGATGTGGTCGAAAACTCACGCCTAAAACATATAAAAGCACTTGGTAGGACACATTAGATGGGCTGGATTTGTGAACAACATCCCAATGGCCCAAATAAATTATTAGGAAGGTTTTAATAGGAGATAACTCCTCTCAACTGTTGTATGTGGTGTGGCCCACCCAAGTTATTTTTAAGAATGTGGTCCACCATGGAATGTTGCATCTGACTGATGAGGTAGATGTTGGACAACATCACAGTGAGGCCACATAGCTCGACCTTATAATACCATTTCTATATATATATATATATATATAAGGCTTGATCTCTGTTGTGTTAGGCTTTCTAGCTGAGGCATATTCACTATCCTGTGGGGCATTCTAGCCAAAGCCATTCACCGCAGTGCTGGGCTCCTTATGTTGGCCTGTTTTGTTATGCAGGACATTTCTGACTGTACCTGGTTTGTTGTGTTGGATCTTTGGCCAGAACTGTTGTTGCACCGCGACTTTTAGGCTTGTTACTTCTCGACTATCGAATTTCTTATTGGATTTGATGTCCAGTTTCGTCAAAAAACTAGATAAGAAAACTCGAACCATTGTACTTTTGCATTTGAACCGTTGTGTGCACTTTTGTGCACTTGAAGTAGTTGGTAGATATTCTCTTCAAACCTATTTCGGTACACTTGTCTTCGTGGAGTATATTACTGGGTCCCTGATATCTTTTGAGATTTTGCTTGTTCATTTGTATCATTCTACATCACTTGCATATGGACCCACTCAGTTATTTTGGGAGGTTTATTTTATTTCTCTATAAACTTGTGAATGCCTTCGAATTAAAGTTGTTCCTACCCGGGTACTTTTGAGTTTGAGGGAAGAGCGGTGTTATAAAGCAGATTAGTACAATACTTGTTAGAACAGTGTAATAGTAGACGATAATGAATAAAATAAATTAAAGACACATACGGTTGTTCATCAACAAAACAATAATTCCCCAAAATGTAACTTGTGTTGTTATATGTCTTTAATTTGTACATAGAACAAAGGTTCAAATGATTGACCACCTGCTTGATCAATCAAGTGAACTTTGAATTATACAGATTGGTCTTTGAACAGTTTTGGATAATCTTAATTGATCTAACTATCGGGTTGATTGATCGATAGAATTCAGAATATACTTGTAAACTATCTACACAATTTTGAGCATGTTCAATTGATTGAACATGGGAGCTCGATCGTTCGAGGACTTCTTGATCAATATCGATTAATCGATGCTTAGATCAACAACAGGTATAATTTTACATAATCGCACAATTAGTTTGCTATTCCTAGTGTTATGCTATATATATGGGTGTAATTATAGAATTAGGGTAATTCCAATCAGGGTTTAAATATTTTTAGGGTTTAGAGAGGAGAAATGAGGATTTTTTTTTTTTTTTTTTTAATTTTAAATTCTTTTATCTCTTGTACTTATCATTTCCATAGTGATTCGTTGTCGTTTTGTGCCGTGATTTTTTTCCAAAAGAGTTTTTCTATGTAAACCTCGTGCGTACCTATGCATGCTTGGTTATTATTTGCTTATTATCATGTGATTTGAATTCAGAGTTTGCTTCTACAGTCCTCCAACAAGTGGCATCAGAGAGAATATTGGGGATTCAAGTTTAGATCTGAGACATGATGAGTAAGGGATAAAACATGAAGCATAAAATGGAGAAGTTCACCGGTAAAAATAACTTTGAACTATGGAAGACAAAAATGAGTGATCTTCTAGTTTAGCGAGAGTTGTAACACACACTCCTTGGTGTAGAGAAGCGTCCAACATTTATGAGCGATGAAGAATGGAAAGAATTAGATGAGAGGGTGAAAACCTTGGTCCAACTATGTTTGGTAGATGGCGTTCTATACAATGTCCTTAATTAAAAGACCACAGGACTTTGGAAGAAGTTATAACTTGAACATGATGAAATGGTTGTTAAAACATTTGTATTTGAAAAAGTAATTCTATAATTTGAAGATGGCAGAAGGATTGGATCTTAATGATCACATCAACATGTTTAAGTAGATATTTTACAAATTGACAAGTATGGAAGTGAAAATTGGAGAGGAAGGTCAAGCCCTAATTCTATTGAACTCTCTTCCAGAGTATTATGATAGCTTTGTAGACACTATGTGTCATGATAAAGAGACAAATGATGTCCTGCCATCTCAGTCCTTTAATCAACGATGTTGAGAAAGAAGGACAACGGCATGTGGTCATTTATGAATGTGTTGGTAGTTAGGTGAAGATATTTTAAGCGAGAGAAGGGAAACTCGTGATTATGGTCCAAGTTTAAGGAAAAGAAAAAGATGAAGTATTCGAATTGTAGAAGATAGGATATATGAAGATTGATTGTCAAAATCCAAAAGCCCAAAAGACAGATAAAGCAGATGAAGCACCGAATAAGGCCAACACAATGAAATCAAGTGAGGATGTAGGCACTATTGATGTTCTGATCACATCCGAATACAACTATCTCAGCAATGAGTAAATTTTGGATACGAGGGCATCATACCACATAACCTCACATCGAGATTGGTCAACAACATATGGCGAGCGCCATGGTGGCTAGGTGTTTATGGGCAATGGTGTTGCTTGTAAGGTCATTAGAATCGGATCGGTGCACATCAAGATGTTTGATAGAATGGAACGCATTCTGATAGATGTGAGACATTTTTGACCTACAGAAGAATTTGATCTCTCTAGGAGCTCTTGAGGCAATTGTATATAAGTTCATTGGTTTTGATAATGTCTTAAAGGTTTCAAAGGGGGCACTCATAGTGATGAAAGTACAACAAAACGGTAACTTTTACAGGTTGATCAAGAATACTGTATGAGGTAGAGTTGCAACATCTATAGTGGAGTCCACGTCAGCACGTTTGTGGCATGCATGTCTAGGCCATATGAGTGAGCACAGTATGAAGGTACTTTCTTATCGTTCCTTGATTCACGCATTTAAAAGTGTTGATTTTGATATATGTGAGTATTGTATATACAGTAAACAATCATGACTATCTTTTAAATCAAGTAAACATGTTAGTAAGAGCATTCTGGACTATGTATATTATGATGCATAGGAGTTCTCGCCTATTATTTTTAGAGGAGGTCATCATTTTTCATTTTATTCATAGATGACTACTCTAAAAAGGTTTTGGTGTACTTTATGAAGTACAAATATGATATTTTCGCCACTTTCAAGATGTGGAAGTCAATGGTAGAAAAATAATCATGGTAGAAGTATAAAATTTTGATGATATACAATAGAGGCGAATTTACCTTTTAGGAATTCAACCAGTTTTGCAAAGATGGGGAGATTCTAAGGCATAATATAGTTAAGCACACACATGAGAAGAATGGTATAATGGAACAGATGAATCAGACTTTCTTAGAGAGAGCCCGAAGTTCGTTGAGTAATCATGCCTTCGGTAATGAATTATGGACTGAGGCTATTAATATGACTTATTATCTTATCAATTGGTACTCATCTATGACGATAGACTATAAGATTCTAGAAGAAGTGTGGAGTTGTCATGATATAGGTTACTTATAGTTACGTGTATGTGGTTGTGATACTTACTATCATGTACCGTCAGTTCAAAAAGATAAGATGGACCAAAGTGTTAAGAAGTATACTTTCTTGGGTTATGGTGATGGTGTGAAGGGACATGGAAGATCACGACTAGCCGTGACGTCAAACTTGATGATGAATCCTTGTTCTGTAAGGATGAACACAAGGAACTAAAAAAATCAGCAATGATCGATGTTGAAATCCACAACGGTGAAACACAGGAAGAAGACGAACAACATGTAGAGGTACATGAGCAGGTGAAATATGCACTTGTGAGGAAAAATTCACCTAGAGATCACAAATTACCAAGTAGATACATAAATGGCTAGAATATTACATTTGTTATTATTAAGGATGAGGGTGATCCACTTACCTTCCAACAATTCAAGACAAGATGGACTCTCTATACAAGAATGAGATCTGGGAATTAGCAGAGTTTTCTTTTAAGCGTAAAGTAATCGGGTCTAAGTGGATTTATCAGAAGAAATATGGTAAATACAAGTCTAGATTGGTAGTGGAGGGATATGCTAAAAAAGAAGTCATCAACTTCAGTGAGATATTCATGCCAGTTGTTAAGCAAGTATCTATCATATTTGTATTGGCACTAGTTGTCCAATACAACCTGAGCTAGGACAAATGGATGTGAAGACTGCTTTCCTACATGGGGAGTTGGAAGAGCATATCTATATAAAGTAACCAGAGTAGTTCAAAGAAAATGGATTAGAAAATAAGGTTTGCATGTTAAGGAGGTCGTTGTATAGCCTGAAACAATTACTTAGGCAATGGTATAAGAAATTTGATACTTTCATGGTGAGTCGACAGTTTAATAGAAGTGAATATGATCGTTGTGTCTACTTCAAGACGTTAAGTGATCGAAAATTCATTCTACTGGTATTATATATTGATGATATGCTTATCGACAGTCAAAGCATGTTTGAAATCAATGTATTGAAAGACTTGGTTACTAAGTACATTTGAAATGAAAGATCTAGGGGCTATAAAGAAAATTCTTCGCATAGACATACACAGAGATAAGGAGATTAGCAGATTACAGTTGTCTCTGAATGAATATCTGGATAAGGTTATTGGTGAAGTTTGGGGTGGACAAGGCTAAGCAAGTTAGCACACCCCATGCTGCTCACTTTAGGCTTTCTCAAGAGAAATGTCCCATTATAGATGAAAAGCAGGTTATGTCTCGTATACCCTATTCAAGTGCGGTTGGTAGCTTGATGTATGTCATGGTATTTACAAGACCAAATATTTCACACACGGTCAGTGTTGTGAGCAGATACATGTCAAACCCTGGTAAACAACATTGAGAGGTAGTGAAATAACTACTTTGTTATCTACGAGGTACAGCGAACTACGTCTTGGCATTTCAAAAATTAGAGAGAAAGCTTGTAGGTTATATGGATTTATATTACGTAGGAAATGTGGATAGTAGAAGGTTGACTTCTGGTTACTCATTATTATTAGCGGGTGGAGCGATCAGTTGAATGTTGAAGCTTCAATATGTGGTGCACTTTCCACAACAGAAGCTAAGTATATAGAAGTGACGAAAACTTTTTAAGTAGGTATTTTGTTGCGTGGAATGATGAATGAACTCAGGCTTTAGTAGGAGACCGTTTTGGTTAATTGTGATAGCGAAAGCAGATCGATTTGAAAAAAATTTGGTTTACCATTTTAGAAATAAACATTTTGATATTTGTAATCATTTTATCCAACAAGAGCTTGATGAATGTGGTGTCACTCTCAAGAAGAATCACACAAGCGTGAATCCGATGGATATGTATATTAGGGTGGTTTTTATAGAGAAGTTTTGATTTTGTTCGACTTATATGAGTATGGTGAAAGGTTAATGAAGGAGTGTGCATGAGAAGTGACAACGATGGTGAAGCTATGACGGAGGCGATTAGAGATAGAGCATGAAGAAATGGTTCATGATGAATGAAGCCATGGTAGAGATTATTGTCAGATGTCTTCAATCTGTGCATGGAATATGGATTCAATTGATTGACCACCCTTGTCGATCAATTGAGTGAACTCTGAATTATATAGATTAGTCTTTGGATAGTTTTAGACAATCTCAATCAATTGAACTAACGGGTTGATCGATCGACATAATTCAAAATATAATTGTTTTCTCTTGGGGCAATTTTGAGTATTCAATTGATTGAATATGGGAGCTCAATCAATCGAAAACTACTCGATCGATCAATGCTTAAATAGATGGCGTATGCAAATTTGTGTAATTGCGCAATTAATTTCCTGCTCCATGTGTTATGTTATGTATATGGGTGTAAATGAGGGATTAGGGTAATTCTAAGCAGGGCTTAAATGTTTCAAGGGTTTGGAGATGATAAAAGAGGGTTTGCTTAATTGCAAGTTCTTCTATCTCTTTTACTAACCATTTTCATAGTGATTCGTTGTCGCTTTGTGCTGCGATTTTTTCCCGAAAAGGTTTTTCCACATAAAATTCATATGTACTTATGCATGCTTTTTTTTTCTTCTTTTATCTTTATTTTTATTTTTTTATTTTTTGCATTTGCTTATTGTCATGTGATCCAAATTTGAGGTTTGCTTCCGCAGTCCCCCAACAACCCGGCTAAAAAAAGCTTACCTTCTCAGTAATAAACCATGATTGTATCAAGTGGGTCATGCATCGAGTTGATTTTCACTTCCCTTAGTGTGTCTATTCTAAAGAACTTCTGTGCTCTTGCGTCGGTCTCTCCTTATTTAAGAGAATGACTTCAGTGATACCTTCTTTTGTTTTAAAAATAGCTAGTGGCAACATTGTCTATCTTAATAATGGACTTGGAAAGCTGACCTTGAGTTGATGTTAACCTCCTTAAAATATCACCATTATATAGAATGAAGTGCGTGACATTAAACACATCAAATGTATGGATACAACCTAATAGATGTAGGCATTAGGCATTGTTGTTGATATTCTCAAAAATATCATGTGGTCCAATCTTATATGAGCATGCAACTTATTATATTCACTGGTGGGAAAACTATCTTTGTTGAGGTGACCCATATGAAATCACCCACCTTGCACACAATTTTTTTTATTACACTTATCGACTTCTATGGCAATTTTCTTCACATGTACAACATTGATATGATTCGTAAATCCTTGGTTTTTCCACTCACTTGGCCCAACTATACTTAAGGGTTTTGTGTATAACTTCAATTTTACTTATGTTGCTTATTGATATATTTAAGGGGATGTGGTCGCGTAGGTTTATACACTTCAATTTTACTTATGTTGTCTATTTATATATTTAAGGGGATGTGGTTCGGTAGGCTACTTTATTTGGGCTCCTCCGATAGGTTACCCTATTTGATAAACTTGGCCCAAATAAGGTCCACATTGGGTTGGATATCCTTCATCTAGGGTAAACTCTCAGGAAGAGCATGTAGTGACACATCTTGATATTCTTTGTTAAATCACAAGAGACTACAGTGGAAACTATTCGATATTTATTTTGCAGAAAATAACATGGATATATAAAAGAGATGGGAGATTTATGGTATATATGGAGAAATCTTAACAGATAAACATCTTTTTAGAAAAAGAAAAGAAAAGAAAAGAAAAGAAAGTATTGAAATATCTTTAAAAAATAAAAAAAATAATGTAGAAGATTATTCTAATTTACTATAACATTTCTTCTCAAAATCAATGTTCTTTGAAAGGAGTAACTTGAATTTGAAAAGTATGATATAAAAGAAAAAAAATGTAACAATAGCACGAGACGATGAAATGATGAGTAATTATTGAGGGTCAAATATTGTGTATTGAACCCCATTTATATCTTGGTTTTATGAACATGATACTGCTTAATGTCTTATTTTATTCATGTTTGTGTTGCAAGGTAATTTTTAGAGCTTGGAATGGAAAAGGTGTTAAAAGCATGGATTTACTGATCAAAGATAACCAAGGCAAAGAATGGATATTAGGACACAAAGATTGAAGATTTCAAAGTCTTAAGATTTAAGAAAACCATATGGATAAGGAACGAAGCAAAAAGAACAAGTGCAGAATATACATTGATTATGTCATTGAGCACTGTTCGATGACATCGAGGACACATTCTATGACATCGAACACAGGTTGATGACATCGAATTTATTCAGGAAAATTGAGTTAGTCGCTGGACAAATTGAAGACGTTTTTTAATGACTCGAGAACTTGTTTGATGACTCGAAGCTTTACTCAATGACATCAAAGACTTGCTCGATGACATCGAATTTTTTGTGGAATTTCGGCAAAACTCGTTGGACATATTGGCTACCATTTTCAATTACTCGAAGCACTCCTCAATGACATTGAAGGTCTCTTCGATGACATCAAATTTATTGAAGAAATTGGAATAACTCTATGAACTGTTTTGGACACATTATCGATTTCTCGAACAATGTTCGATGACATCAAAGGCCTCTTCGATGACATCGAAGGTAGGTTCAATGACATAGAAGGTCGCAGAGTCCGAATGAAGCTACAAAAGTGTGAAAAAAGCACATATAAAAGACACCTTCGATGACATCAAAGGTTGTTTGATGTCATTGAATGGATCGTGCAAAATTACGCGGAGTACGTAAATTTGAGACAGTTTCTGAATTTTTTCAAAGAGGTGCGAAAGGAGGTGTTGCACAACTATAAATAGGAGTCCCCAGGGCATTCTGGAGAATAATGTAGGGTTTGAAGAGTAGAGCAAAAGCGTGGAGAGTCGTTGCCAAGCGTTCTTTTTTCTTACTTAGTTTTTCATGCTTCTTCTAGGGTTTTAGTTCCAATCATGACTATGGTTGGCTAAACCTCTTAGCTAGGGCTAAGAGGTGAAGCTTATAGTATGATGGGATGTTTTCTATTGCTTTGATTCATGTTTAAGTTGAACTCTCTTTGATTTTAATTTGATATTTAAAGAAATTCTTTCAGTTTTCAATGGTTTGTTAAGACTCAAATTACAATAGATCTATGATAGCTTTAAATATGTTCTTTTCATGAATTGAGATTGTGAAATTAGGAAATATTATTGTTCACCATCATCCCTTGGGCATGATTGGATGACAGAATCCCTTTTAATCTTCATGATTCTCTTATGTTTGGTTATGAGATTAGTATATCCTATTGTGAGCCATCATCTCCTAGGCATGGTTTTGTGATGAAATAACTTCCAGTTTTCACAACTCTCATCCATTGAGAATTAGGTCAAAGAAAGTTCAGATTTGGTTTTACTAAGATATCTTCCAATTAGATAAGATGGGACTCTGAATCCAGTTGTGTCCTTAAATCAGGCATAGATCTCCCCGATCTCTTCAAGTGGATCCTTGGAAACCCTAGTTCCCACCTTTGAATTTCTTAAGTTTCAGTTAAATAATTCACAATTACTCGTTCTACACTTACAGATTTAAGTTTATATCTTCTTCTAGTTCTACTTCTAGTTGCTTTCAGCATACTCACGAGATTAGTCCGTGTGGATTCGACCTCAGTCTCACTGAGATTATTACTGCATTGCGACCCTACACATGGGGTTGTGAACAAGTTTTTGACGCCATTGCGGGGATTGATGATTGCGTTTTATTAATTTAATTAGTTTTGGAATTAGGTTAAGATTAGAATTTTTCTACTTTCTATTTTTAGGTTAGAGGTTTTTTTTTTTTTAAGAATTATTTTAGAAACTAACTTAGCTTTCTATTTCTAGGTTTAGAAACTTTTTCTTTTTCTTTTTTTTTTTGTTTTGTTTTTAGAAACTAATTTACTTTCTAATTCTCGAATAGAAAATTACCTAATTTGTTTTTTGAAACTAACTTTTTAATTTTTAGAAACTTTCTATATTCTGTTTTTAGAAACTAGGTTGCTTTCTTTATTTCCTTTTTAGAAACTAATTCACTTTCCTTTTTCTTTTTCAGGATCCTAACATAGAACCTTCAAATTTGGTAACCTTTTTCTAATTATGAATTTCTATTTCCCTTCTTTTTTAGGTTTATGTTCGAATTTGAAATTGAGGGTTGAGAGTGTTTCATGCCCAAGTGGGTCCGTGACAATACTCGACGTCTTTTGAGTGAAGGAGGATTAGTTGAGGGGTTATCTATCCATCACAAGATTAAACACCACTCGAGATCCTCAGAGTTAATTGAGATTATGGCTACAAATCAACCAATGAATCAACCTCAACCTCGAGTTGCAGAAGTCCAGGATGAGAATGAGGTGCGCCATGCACCCCCGCCTCGTACTTTACGAGATTACCACAATCGGCGGGGGTGAGCACCCCTTCTTGTATGGTTTTTTCAAGAAACGCAGGAAACATGGATATCAAGCTTAGAGTGATCCAACTCCTTCCAAAGTTCCTTGGACTTGAATCTAAAAGTTCATACTTACACTTGCAAGAGTTTGATAAGGTTATAGCCACTTTATACTATCCTAACATGTCTGAGGACACGGTTAGGCTGAAACTTTTTCTTTTCTCCTTGAAAGAGAAAGTTAAGACATGGTTGCACTTATTACGTCCGCGATTTATTGGCACATGGAATGACATGATGAAGGAGTTCATAAAAAAAATTCTTTCCACACCATAAGACGAAAACCATCAAGAAGTCGATCATGAATTTTGCCCAAAAGGAAGATGAAACATTCTTCCAATGTTGGGACCGGTTCAAGGATCTCGTCAATTCATTCCCACAACACAGTTTTGAAATGTGGCGCATAACAACTTTTTTCATAATGGACTGACATCTTCCATGTGCCAATTTATCGAGATGATGTGCAATGGGGAATTCATGAACAAGAATATCGATGAGGTGTGGGATTACTTTGACAAACTCGCTGAAACCGCACAATCATTAGACATCACCCAAAACCTAACACCACATCTAAGCCTACTCAAGCACGGGAGAGAGTTGGGATATACTTGCTAAAAGATGATGATGATATAAATGTCAAAGTGGCCAGTCTCGCAAGGAAGGTCGAGGCCATGAAACTTAAGAAGCATAATGCTAAGGAAGTTGTTTGCGGTATCTGTGCTTGCAACATATATACAACTGAAAATTGTCCAATGATACTTGCTTTTCAAGAGGCACTGAATGTGCAATCGAATGCCGTGAACAACTACCAAAGACCCTTCAGCGGACCCATCTCTAACACATATAATCCTAGTTAGAGAAATCATCAGAACTTTAGTTAGAGGAATGGACAAACTCTTACTTCTCAAGGAATCCCTAACCAATTCTTGAATCAAGGGAAACCTCAAGAGGATCCGGTCTGGAAACATATTCAAAACTAATAGCTTATCAATCAGAATATATTGCAAACCCTTTAAGACCTTTCAAAGGCCATACAAGGGCACGAGACAAAAAATTCAATTGGAGAAAAATGGATTCTTCTAGCCCAACCTTTCCATAATCCTAAACCGTAATATGAAATAAGTGATCGAAGCTCTTTAAATCAAATGGAGCAAGCTAAGTCTATCACCACTCTTAGGAGTGGGAAGACAAATCTATTCAGGTAAAGGTTAACAATTCTAAGGACCCGAAAATAGATGAAACTAATAGACCTAGTAACTCTCCACATGGATCAGAACTGGAACCTCTAAGCAAGCCAACTGTGCCATTCCCCCAATGATTGAAACAAGTAAAGGTCAATATTCCTTTACTGGGTGCAGTTAAAAAAATTCCTTTATATGCCAAATTTCTGAATGACTTATGCATGACTAAGAGGCGGCAAAGTATCAAAAAGAGAAATTTTCTGACATAAAAAATGAGTTTCATCCCAAAGCAAGATGTGCCAAAGAAATACAAAGATCCCGGTAGCCCAACCATTACTTGTGTAATTGAAAATTATCGCATTAAGCACACACTTCTTGACTTAGGGGTGAACATAAATCTGATCCCATACTTGGTCTATGAAAAACTGGGTCTAGGTGAATTAAAACCCACCTAGACTACATTACAACTTGCCGATCGCTCAGTTCATGTACCGAGAGGGGTAATTGAGGATGTTTTGGACCAGGTTGACAAATTTTACTACCCGATAGATTTTATCATCCTGGATACTCAACTCATCGTGGATATGAGCACTCAAATTCTTATCATTCTTGGTCGCACATTCCTTACCATATCAAAGCAATCATTAATTGCAGGAATGGAGTTATGAGTTCGTATTTTGGAAACATGACATTAGAGTTGAATATCTTTTTTAATACAGGAAAATAGGTAGAGGATGATGATGATGCCCACGATGTTAACTTGATTGATTCTTTCGTGGAAGATAGAATACTTTTGACCTTATCCTCTGACCCTCTAGAGACGTGTCTGGCCTACTCCTATGATTTGGACGATGATATGATTAGGGAGAAGGGGGCCATGCTTGATACCAGTGGAGGCCACAATTTAAAGAATTTCTCCAAATTGATGTAGTGTCTCTACTGTCTAACCTCAAGGCACCAAAGCTTGACCTAAAACCTTTATCCTCCGATTTGAAATATGTCTATTTAGGTTAAGATGAGACATACTCGGTGGTGATTTTTTCCTACCTTAAGCAAGAACAAGAGAGTATCTCATTTATACCCTCATTGAGCATAAGGGAGCCCTTAGATGGTCAATTGCGGACCTCAAGGGAATTGACCCTTTGATTTATACTAACCGCATTTATCTAGAGGATAATGCGAAGACCTCCCTAAAACCACAACGTAGATTAAATCTAAACATGAAAGAAGTGGTTAAGGACGAGGTTCTTAAGCTATTATATGTGGGTATCATATACCCTATATCCGATAGTCAATGGGTGAGTCCAACTCAGGTGGTTCCTAAGAAGTTCAGAATCACCATCGTAGCCAATGCCAATAATGAACTCATGCCAACTAGAGTTACTACTGGTTAGAGAATGTGCATTGACTACAGGAAGTTGAATACCATCACGAGGAAGGACCACTTTCCTTTGCCCTTTATGGATCAAATCTTGGAGAGGCTAGCTGGTTATTCATATTACTGTTTTCTTGACATGTATTTAGGCTACAACTAGATAGAGATAGCCCCTCAATATCAAGAAAAGACCACATTCACATGTCCCTTTGGCACCTTTGCTTTCTGAAGGATTCATTTGAACTATGTAATGTCCCCGCCACTTTTCAGTGATGCATAATGAGTATTTTTTCTGATATGGTGGAGAAATATTTAGAGGTCTTCATGGACGATTTCTGTCTTTGGTCCATCCTTCCACGAATGTTTGGAGAATCTTAAATGTGTGCTGAAGCGATGTGAGGAAAAGAATTTGGTAGTAAATTGGGAGAAGTGTCATTTCGTGGTTCGTAAAAGAATTGTTCTTGGACATATCATCTCGTCCGAGGGAATTAAGGTAGATAAGGCTAATATTGAGCTTATCTCTAACCTACTTCCACCTAAGAACATATAAGACATGCGATCTTTTTTAGGACACGTCAGTTTTTACAGGAGATTCATAAAGGACTTTAGTCACCTCTCTCGTCCTCTATGTAATATACTTCAAAAGGCTGCACCATACGAGTGGACTGACCAATGCTAGGAAGCTTTTACTAAGCTCAAGGGTATGTTAACCACTGCACTTATCATGCAGCCATCCGACTGGAGTCTTCCGTTTGAACTTATGTGTGATGTGTCTAATTATGCTCTTGGGGTGGTTTTAGGCCAGAGAAAAGAAAAGAATCCCTATGTTATTCATTACGCAAGTAGAACTCTAAATCCTACCTAAGCGAACTACTTTACTATGGAAAACAAACTCTTAGCTATAGTGTTCGCTTTGGACAAATTTAGGTCCTACTCGATCGGATCCAAGATCGTCATTTACACATATTACGCGATGCTCAAGTATCTTCTTTTTAAGAATGATGTTAAGCCCCGCTTGATAAGATGGATCCTTATAACTAAGAATTCAATTTGAAAATAAAAGATAAAAAGGGAGTAGAGAACGTAGTGGTTGAACATCTTTCCCGCCTTGATCTCTCTGATTTCCATGAGACGACATGTATAAATGACATGTTCCCTGACGAACAACTATTTAAAGTCTCCCATTTACCTTGGTTTGTAGATATTATTAATTATCTTGCTACAGATTTCACGTCGACACAGTAGACTGCGCAAGATAAAAGAAAGTTCTTTACTGAGGTACGCAAATTCTTCAGGGATGATCCATATGTGTTTAAATATTGCCCAGACCAAATCTTAAGGAAATGTGTGCCAGATAATGAGCATCAAAGTGTCATCTCTTTCTGTCATTCTCAGGCCTGCGATGATCACTTTTCTGCTAAAAAGACCACGGCCAAAATTCTGTAATGTAGCTTTTACTGGCCCACTATGTTTAAGGACACTCATGAGTTTTGCAAAGCTTATGAACGTTATTAGAAATTGAGAACATTGTCCTGTCGAAACATGATGCCCTTGAACCTCATTCTGATCATTGAAGCATTTGATTGATAGGGTATCAATTTCATGGGACTATTCCCTCAATCTTTTGGAAATTTATATATTTTGCTCGTCATAGACTATGTCACTAAATTGGTCAAAGCGATTCAATGCCGAAATAATGATCATCAAACGATCATTAAATTCTTAAAAGAGAAAATCTTTTCCCAGTTCGGAACACCTCGGGCCATCATTAGTGATGGAGGTTCACATTTTTATAATAGACCAATTGCGAACTTAATGAAGAAATATGACATCTCCCACAAAATGAGCACTCCATATCACCCACAAATAAGTGAGTAAGCTGAGATTTTCAATAGGGAAATTAAATACATCTTGGAAAAGATGGTTAACCGTGACCGTAAGGATTGGTCAATCCGATTGACCGATGCCTTATGGGCTTACCGTACTATATTTAAGACCTCTATTAGAATGTCTCCCTTTAGACTTGTCTATGAGAAGACTTGCCACTTACATGTGGAGTTGGAACATATAACCTACTGGGCTATTAAAAAATTGAACTTTAATTTGGACAATGTCAGGTCGCTACGTAAACTTTAGTTGAATGAACTTGAAGAAATCTAGAATGATGCATACAAGAACTCGAGAATTTACAGGGATAGTATGAAAGTGTTTCATGACCAACACATTTTTCGAAAATCATTCACACCAAGTCAGAAAGTCTTCTTGTACAATTCTCGATTACATCTCTTTCCGAGTAAACTTCAATCTCGTTGGACCAGCCCTTCACTATTACTATTGTTTATCCTCATGGGACTGTCAAGATAAAGAATCCAACCAATGACAATGAATTCAAAGTAAATGGACATCGATTAAAGCCATTTTTTGAGAAATTTGATTCACAAGACATGTCCATACCTCTGATTAATCCCGTGTACTAGGATTGACCTCCTAGTCTGATGGAGGTATAGGTGTGTTTATCACTTATTTTAGGGTAGTTTGCTTATACTTTGTGGAGTTTTGTTTGGTGCTAACCTATCTTCACACTAAGATTATTGGGAACACCTCAGAAGTCCTTCAGGTATTACCTTTCCATCAACTCCCTTTCTTTTCATTGTCTCGTTTGCATTGCATGCTTATTCCTTTACATTGAGGACAATGTAGATTTTTCGTTTGGGATGGGGGATTAGGTAACCTAATCAGTGTTTTCTCAGTTTTTAGCAAAAATTTTGAAAATTTTCAATATTTCAAGTTAAAATCTGTTTGAGAAGCGATGACTTGTGTACTTAAGAATGCTTGGAGAATGGTAAGATAGAGATGAAATCTTGAATTACTAGAGTCTAATCATCTAAGTAACTTATCACCTAAGTGCTTGCGCTCAATTAATTAAGAGGCAGTTTGAATATCATGTTAAGACACATTACACTCAATCTACCTTCTGAAAGATTACTAGAATTTCTGATTATTAGTATGTGAATCATTAATAGATGGAGAGATTCGAGTTTGGAGAATTTTATCCACCGTAAGAGAAGAAAAAGAACTAATTAAAAAAAAGGAGATCGAAAAAGAGGTCATAAAAAATGAAAAGAATTAAAAGACTGGAAAAAAATGAATAAAAATTGACCGTCGATATAAAATCAAGAATAGGAAAAAGAAGTAAAAAGGGATAAGTTCGGAATCAATACTTGAGTTTCAAACTGATCTTGAAGTGATGAGCATGACTAACATGATTAATTGATAGTATTCGTACGGGAAGTAAATTGACTTTCACAAAGCACATTAGAATATTTGATGTACAAGTTATGCTTCGTTTTAATAAACAAAGAACTTATTTGATTAATTGCTTATGTGATTTGGTTCTAGATTTTCAAAATCTCACTTTCGTACCTTATTTCTACCCATTCATACTCGAGGGCACAAAAGATTATTTTCTGAAAAAGATTCCTAACATCAAGCATTGAGATTTATTTTTTGCATACTTTTCTCAGGACTAACAAAATGCTGGTTGGGAATTGTCTTGAGGGTCAAATATTGCATATTGGACCCCATTTATATCTTGGTTTTATGAACATGATATTGCTTAATGTCCTATTTTACTCATGTTTATGTTGCAAGGTAAATTTGAGAGCTTGGATTGGAAAAGGTTCTAAAGCATGGATTTGATGCTCAAAGATCACCAAGGTAAAGAATGGATCTTAAGAGACAAAGATTGAAGGTTTCAAGGTTTCAAGATTCAAGAAAACCAAGTGGAGAAGGAGCGAAGCCGAAAGAACAAGTGCAGAATACACATTGACAATGTCATCAAGCACCGTTCGATGACATTGAGGACATATTTGATGACATCGAATACAAGTCGAAGATATCGAATCTATAAAGGAAAATCGAGTTGGTCTCTGGACTAATTGAAGATGTTTTTCGATGAGTTGAGAACTTGTTCGATGACTTGAAGCTTTGTTCGATGACATCGAAGATCTGCTCGATGACATCAAATTTTCTATGAAATTTTGGCAAAACTCGCTGGGCATATTGAGCACTATTTTTTATTACTAGAAGCACTCCTCGATGACATCAAAGATCTGCTCGATAACATCAAAGGTCTCTTCGATGACATTGAATTTATTAAAGAAATTGGAATAACTCTCTCGACTGTTTTGGACACATTATCGATTTCTTGAACAATGTTCGATGACATCAAAGGCCTCTTCAATGACATCGAAGGTAGGTTTGATGACATAAAAGCTCGCAAAGTCTAGATGAAGCTACAAAATTGTGGAAAAAGAATATACAAAAGACACCTTCGATGATATCGAAGGCTGTTCAATGTCATCGAACAGATCGCGCAAAGTTATACGAAGTACGTAAATTTGAGGCAGTTTTCGAATTTTTCCAAAGAGGTGCGAAATGAGGTGTTGCACAACTATAAATAGGAGTCCCCAGGGCATCCTCGGGCATAATCTAGGGTTTAAGGACTGGATCAAAAGCATGGAGAGTCTTCGCCAAGCGTTCTTCTTCTTTCTTCCTTAGTTTTTCATGCTTTCTTGTAGGGTTTTAGTTTCGATCAGGACTATGGTTGGCTAAACCTCTTAGCTAGGGCTAAGAGGTGAAGCTTATAGTGTGATGAGATGTTTTTTATTGCTTTGATTCATGTTTATATTGAACTCTATTTGATTATAGTTTGATATCTAAGAAATACTTTTAGTTTTTAATGGTTTGTTGTGACTCAAATTATAATAAATCTATGATAGCTTTGAGTATCTCTTTTCATGTATTGAGATTGTGAAGTTAGTAAATCCTGTTGTTCACCATCGTCTCATGGGCATGGTTGGATGATGAAATCCCTTCTAATCTTCATGATTCTCTTATGTTTTGTTATAAGATTGGCATATCATATTGTGAGTCATTGTCTCCTGGGCATGGTTTTGTGATGGAATCACTTCCAGTTCTCACAATTCTCATCCATTGAGAATTAGGTCAAAGGATGTTCAGATTTGGTTTTACTAAGATATCTTCTAATTGGATAAGATGGGACTCTGATCCCAATTGTGTCCTTGAATCAAGCATAGACCTCCTTGATCTCTACAAGTGGATCCTTGAAAACCCTAGTTCCCGCCTTTAAATTTCTTAAGTTTCAGTTAAATAATTCACAATTACTCCATCTACACTTACAGATTTAAGTTTACATCTTCTTCTAGATCTACTTCTGGTTGCTTTTAGAATACTCACGAGATTAGTCTTTGTGGATTCGACCTCGATCTCACCGAGATTATTACTACATCGCGACCCTAAACTTGGGGTTGTGAATAGTAATTGAGGTAAGTGACTTTTAGAATGTGAAGCATTGACTCTTCCAAAGGTAGATTAATGATCAAGTAATACTTCCGGTTATTAAGATTTCAACCATTGCACTTTCGATGATCAGTTTGGAGCTAGAGAGGTAGCGTTGATGCTAGATCTGAACAAAAATCCTGCATGAGGCATTTTTGTTTGGATCCAGCATCAATGTTACCTCTCTAGCTTCAAACCAGTCATATCAAGTCATTGGAGTTTAATGGCTACTGGCATTGATCGCTTCTAGATTTGTTGGTTGTCCTATTGGTTTCGATACACTGTTGTTTCCAAATGAGTTTAGATGTTTTAGTTTATAATGTCTCTCAGAGGTGTTGATCAGGGTTTTCAAATGGTCTTTGGGATAGAGGGATGATGTCAGATCTAGTTTTGCTAGGCTTCAATGATGGCAATGAGTTTTAATTACCACCATAATGGTGGCATGAGTATTGTGTAGCAATAGAAGGGAGTGGGAGAGAGAGAGTTCGAGCTAGAGTTTTAGCTTAGCTCCGATACCATATTAAACTATAACAAACTATATTGTGAAAACTATAACTTATTTATTTCATTGAGAATAATATGGATATATAAAAGAAATGAGAAATTTACCAAAGATCCAAAGAGATCTAAATAGATCGACATTTTGGCAAATAATAAAAAAATATTTTAATCTACAAGATTATATATCCTAATATACTCTAACATTCCATGAGTAATGATCTCCCACTCCTAGAAAATGTCCCATCATTTACATCTTCCGATACTAACACATCGTTCCAACTTCTTGGGTCCTTTTCCAAACATCAAAATGGAAATAATGGTTTCATCCTCTCCTTTGGAAGGCCTAGGTGTTACTTCCAGCATCAACCCCAAGGTAATGCTCACATCATCTTTTTGGAACTATGTAGCTGTTTTGTTAATCATCATGCATTGGCACTAGAATCATATTGCTATGGTCTACCAAATAAAACATGACATGTTTTCATTGCCACGACATCGTGTCCCTGTCTACATATTTCTTGCCAATTGCAAGTGAAACATGAAAGTATTTAGTGGCACTTATCCGATTGCCTTATTAATCCATTAAAGCTCTAGTATGATGTGGGCCTTTTTTTAGGCAACTCTTTTTTCTTTTTCTTTTTTTCATAAGATATTCTCACAACTATCCCATTGATAATCATCGCACAAAAACCTTTTGCCAATGCTATTGCATTGCCAAAATCCACTGAATCAGCTTGTTTTGGCATTAGAATGCTCTTGTATAATACTACTGCCTCATTTTCATCCCATATACAATTTAATTACCCCCCCATCGTCGTAAGAATCATACATCAGTTCAACGTCTCTCGTTTCATCAAAATCCCCAAATTCAACCCCACATACCATCAATTGCTCCCTTTGTCCAGGTGCACGGGTTGTCTGTGAAATTTAATTAGATGCCATATGCCTCGATTTGCCGCACTAAAATACTAAAAAAGATGATTTCTGGCTTTTTTCCAGAGGTGCATACACAGCACTGGAGCCAGCCTCGAGGCATGCGAGTCAACACTGCCGGATCTTGTACAATCCCACATTGTACATTCATTGCCTGTGGAAACATGGACCAATCTATCTCCTTGGCTAACTCTAGATTCGACTTGAACTAGCCATGATATGACAATAGAAGCTTCATGAAATGTCTTGGAGAGTAGCCGCTTGGGCTGCATCATGAACTTATCGTAAATGGAAGGAGATTGACCATGTGGTTGCATTATCAATTCATCGTAAATGAAAGGTTGTAGCCTTTAATCTACCGTGAAACAGGCTGGTCATTCAATTCGTTGAGATCATTTTGAGCGACCCAATAGTTGAATTTCTCAGTGTTAGAATCAACTACTTCGATCTCCGTGATACAACACATGAAGGAGTGGACAGAACACATGGGTAGTTGAAGGGAAGGAAAGTCTCCTTGAGTAAGTGTTGCATCTTCGACCATGTGATTATCGGTCGACCACATTTAACATTTCTTAATTTGTGGGACTTACTCTCACCAGATCAACATATGCTGCTTTAAATAGAGTTGCCATTAATTTGACACATCGATATTTCGGTATGTCATGGATTCAAAGACACATAACTAAGTTGAGCTAAGCAACAAGATCTTGATCATAATGTGATGGAGGGATGGACAGGATGAGGTCAATCACCATTTTCCTCAAAGAGATAATTACTTTGAATCCACGGAGCTTCTGGACTCCTCATAGAGATTCCTCGAATCCACGAGGAGAGATAGAAAATAGAATATATTTACAACCCTTTAAATAGTGTTACCAAACTTAGAAGTTTCAAATCAAACTCCAACTAAAACTCCTTAAAATTTGTGACTTACCATTAGAAGTAAACTTACTATTTATAGACGATCATTATTCCTACTAGACTTTATGATTTTCAGCCAAAAATAGTAAGTGTCCAATTTGGACTAACCATGTTATTCTCCTAAATTTTCTAAGCCCTTTTCACGTTCACGACTCCTTAAAGCTTTAAGGATCAAGAGTTATGATCAAACTAAAACTTACTATAAATAGTAAAAGCGAAATTAAGAAGGATTTTCACCTATCGATCTAATGGAATCTCACAAATTCGGCATGAGCAACCCGGCGTTGTAGGGTTGGGTGGCTAAAGTAGTTTCTCCTACCCAAAATCATATAGTGTACGTTGAATAACTCATTCTAATTTGCGAGATATGCCTGTTTTAGTATTCTAACAGTCCTAATCACTTCCGCCTCCGATCGGGCCTTCTCTGGTCCATCTTGGAACTGAAAGTGTCCGCAACCAGCTGTACATCATAATGTCATTTTTGGAATAGGAGATCACTCTATGGATCCTCTCACCGATAGATTTTGCGAAAAGAAGTTTAACACCTCTCAAACTCATCCAAGGACTCTAGTTCTTTGATATCATGAGCCAACTGACTATTTCATGCTACATACCATCCTAGAATTTCTACATGTCCACAAAATCTCTTAATTTTTTCATCTCGAAGATCATTTGGTGGTTAATTTTTCACCACCATGCATCCATGGCCCCTTCTCTAGGTGCCATCTCTATGATGTCTCTTTAAACCTAATGCAGCCTGAAATTTGCAGGATACATGTGATAGCTTGCAAGCAACTCAGTGAATGCAATTAAGACATGGCTATGCAGGACCCGGGATGCCTTGGTGGGGGTCTAGCAGTTTTAGTGTGTGCTTGGAAACATTGAAGAAGACTCAACTCGGAGAGAAAAGAGGTATAAAATACAAGACTACTTGTTCTCTCCATATAGAGGACTTTTATTAATTTCTAATACTAATTACAAATTTCCAAACATGCTCAACAAATCAAAACTCTTTCAAGCTAACCAATCAATCAAAGTAGTCCTTAAAACTCATTAATCAATCTAAAGAAAATGCTATAACTAACAGTTAATTAAAACAATGTAAACAACGAAGAAGAAACAAAACCAGAAAAGGAAGAATGGAATCGGAAACTTGGTGGGGACTAGGCTGCATGTGGGGCCCACACAACTTGAAAACCCAACCCCTCTTGACATGCATGTTGGCACATAGGATCCGTGTTAGAGAATACATTGGTAAAAAATAATATTGTGAGACGAGCCGAAAAAAAAAAAAAACGAGGGAGATGGGATGCGGAAAAGGTCCACTTTCAGAAAGTTAACTAGATGGTCCCAGACAAATTTCGCTGCATTCTAGCGAGTCATTCACTGGCACAGAAATTGTTTTTCTGTATTTCAGTGAGGTATGCTATCACATAGGCTGCTAGGTTTGTTGTTGGCCTTTTTGGACTTAGGCTTTTAAAGATTCAGACAGTCGAATCTGTCCATGATTAGGAAGCGGATTGGCTGGTGTACCACACCATCAATATGGCTGGTATGGGTAGAGGCGTACACGAGTCGAGCTGGGCACAGCTCAGCTCGGCTGAGCAACTAGCTGACCCAAGCTCAAACTCGGCTCAGCTCAGTCCACAAGCTTGACTGGCCAGCTCGACTCGGTTCGGTTAGCAGCTCGGGCCAGTTCGAGCCGAGTTCATTGTACAACATTTTCACAAACACATGGACTGCACCTTCAAAATTTCACTATATATAAAATAACAGAAGTGATTTTATAGGTATTTCATCAAACACCTTCTAAGCAACATAAAAAAAAAATAAAAAATAAAAAAAAGGGTATTTGTTTCATATACATACCTTCCTTGCCACCAGCCACACTTCGTGAGTCATTTCATCAAACACTTGGTGAGCAACACCAATATCAAAGTAACCGGGTCACCGAACTAGTTTGATTCGAGTCGAGTCAAGCTCGGGCAAGCTTGTACTCAGTTCGAAATTTTTTCGAGCTAAAAAAATCAGCTCGACTCAGCTTGAACTCAATTTCGAACCGAGTTGAATCAAGCTTTTTCGAGTCGAGTCAAGCGAGCTAACTATGCTAACTCCTTTCATGAACAGACCTTGGTACGGTGTAAGACCCGTATCCTAGTCCGTACCGTTCCGCAGGCTTCCGCGGTCATCCCGGTCAAATTCTGGCAACCCTCGACTCGTATCCTACATTTGCATGCGATCCTAAGTTGAGTCCTGGATACCGATGTTGGCTTGATTCGAAACTTGTATCTTAGCGACCACACCGTCACCGCGGTTCTAACGGCGCGACTTGCGCACCAAACTGATACCCAGGCTAGAAGTTGTAGGTCTGCGTTCAATTCATAGAAAACGCTGCGCGTTGCAAATTTTGAGGGAATCTCTACAATGTGTCCCATCAATCAATCAATCACCCAAGTCAAGTACACACCATACCCGAAGTACATCAACCCATCCCTCCTTTTCCCTGAAGTCAACTCTCTCTCCCCTCACCATCCCTCTTTTACAATTTTTCAAACAAACACATCCCCTTTTTACAAAAATATCAAACTCACCCATACCTCCCATCCCCTTCCTTACATCATCTCATCACCCCTTTTTCTTTCTCATTTCTCAAATCTCCCAAGCATCCCACATCCAACCTCTCTTCTCTCCCAAACAACAATAACAAGTGTGGCCCACTTTCCCCACCCTCTCATCTTTCATCCCCACCATCAAAATCCCATCAATCACCATCAAAAGAGAAGGCAAGGAGCTAAGGAGGCTAAGTGATCAAGGAGAAGGCCGATAGGTGGGTGATCCACCGTTAATTCACATTTTTGGGGCCACATGTAGTGGGACCCATTTAAAGTATGTAATGTAAGAAAGGGCGGGCCCATAGTGGCGGGGTCCCTCCCCTCCATCACCATCTTTCTTATCTTTCTTTCTCTCTCTCTTTCCTTGTTTTCTTTTGATGATGTGGCCATGTGGCCCACCTAGGTAGACCCCATCATGAAGTATGTGATCTATCCGCACCATCCACCCTCGTGTGACCCATTTGATGGATGTGTTGATCTACACCGTCCAACTCGTTAACGGGCCTAGATGGAAGGAAAAAAAACACAAATACCAATGATCCAAATAGGTGGGCCACGACCATGTGGGACCCACCATAATGCTTGTGTTATATCCATACCGTCCAGCATCTCTGGACGCTGGACGTAAAGAGAGTGGGGTGTAGCTAACGTGGAGTGCAGGTACTGACATGGGTGTGTACTGTTATGCCAAAAAAAAAGGTGCTTTTGGGGTGGGCCACTCATGTCGGCCCCACCTTGATGTTTGAATATAATCCATGCCGTCTATCCCGTTCTTCAACCTATTTTAGGCGTTGAGTCAAAAAATGGAGCCAATCCGATAATCGAGCAGGCCATACCATAGGAAATAGTAGTGCTTACCATTAAAACCCGCCTTGATGTTTTTATTCGCCAAAACATGCTGCATATTGGGCTTGATGGGCTTGTACTGATCCGTAGAGACTAATGGGCACAGATTTCCCAGATACGGGCCCTAATTAGGGAAAACCTCAAGATTACAAAATAAAATAAAATACATACATATATATATATGAATAACAGCAGATGTTGTTGCTGTCAGCGTCTCTAGACACTGCAGCAAGCAGTGTCCGCTGCTTGGATGGCAACGGTCAGTGGGCCCCATCTCAGGCCCCACCGTGATGCGAGTTGAACATCAACGTTGTGCATTTAGGGGGCGCTCCTTCCAGCTATGGGCCGCCTCAAAAATCAACGGTATGTGGTGCTTTGGTGGCCCACATCACAGGAAACAGTGAGGATTGAACTTCTGCTGTTGAAACCTTTTTGGGCTGCAGGAGTTTTGGATCACATATGAAATTTGTTTTAACTCTCCACCTAGGTCACGTGTGACCACGTCAGCAAGTTGGGTGGGAACAAACATGACGGTGGGCCCCAGGTCCATGTGACCTTATTAGCAGGTTGGGATGCAAATGAACATTATGGTGGGCCCCAGGTACGTGTGACCTTATTAATAGATTGGGTGGAAAACAAACATTATGGTGGGCCCCCATGTCTGTGTGACCTTGTCAACAGGGTGGGTGGGAAATAAACGTTATGGTGGGCCCCACATGGGACCCACTAATGTATGTATTGTATCCACACTTTCCATAGTGTGGGCCCCACCATGAGGTATGTACCTCATCTATGTCGTCCATCCTTTCGATCCCTATGGGATCCATCATGATGCATGTGTTGCATCCAACCGTCCAACCATTTTTTAAAGATAATTTTTAGGCTTGAGACCAAAATAAGACAGATCTATTTATCATGTGGACCACACTCTTCATCCAAACTGTCCAACCAATGAAATCCTTGGGACCTTATGATCAGGTTGAATGGGAAATAAATGTTATGGCGGGCCTTGAGAATTTTAATAGTGGTAATTATTATCACCACTTATATCGAGTGCGGCCCGGTTGTTATACATGGGGCCCATTGACGTAGCCCATTTGATATACATAAGGCCCATTATTAAGGCCCACCTTGATTTGTATAAGGCCCATTGTTGAGGCCCACCTTAATAAATATGGGGCCCATGTTATGAGGCCCATTGTGATGTATGCAAGGCCTATGTGATTAGGCCCACCTTGATGTATATATAGGGCCCATGCTATGTGGCCCATTTGATGTATCTGAGGTTCATGGGTTGAGGCCCAATGGGATGCATATAAGGCCTATTGCAATGTATGATTCCACCATGGTTTATGTAATGATGTTTTGGCCGCCATGCCTTGGGAGCAATGATGGTTTGTTGTCCACATTGTAAGGATAATATTGGTTAAATGTCCGCATTATGACTCTTCCTAGGGCTCATTGATAGGCCGATACTTGTAGTGTGTAATCCGTCTAAGCTCATCATTGTTATGAACAGAGCCCATCACCACATAACTTGTTTAGTATAGATCCATGATTCATGCTCATACGTATCATATGCATGCTTGATATGAGGAATGACTGGTCATAGCATATGCCTTCGGGCAGATTGTTTATGGGCTCCCTGATAGGCAGAGTTGCCCTTCATGAGCGCGCGGTACGCACAGGACTGTTGCATGACTGGTAGTGTGATTCTTGCACTTCACATTTGTATGACATGATTACTATACGCCCTAGCGATATCAGAGTTATAACCTCCACAGACACATCGTGGATGGCAGGATCGGATACCGAAAATATTATTACTAAGCATCGGGGCGCCATAGATGTCCCTGGGTGAAAATCCCTAAACCCGATGGTACCAAAGGATGACTCCAACATCAAGACCGAGTGGATATATGAGATCAGGAGGGCCGAATACGAGGAGGCCGCGTCTCCCACTGTGTCGTGGTCGGTTGGAAAGGGGTAGCGGCAGTGCCATTTGGAGTGCACTAAACCCCGGTGATTATCCAGAATGTGAACTGTACTGATATATGATGAGGATTGGCATGCTTGAGTTGCATCTCGCACGCATGGCCATTTTATGTCCGATAACATTTATATCTTGCACCACATAGCCTTGGTTCGGCTGATTATATTCATGTACTCATCACCATGATTACTCTGACCTTGCATTCTGAGCACGGTTATATTGTGCACACACTTACACCACCCTCTAAGCTTTCTATAAGCTTATGCACGATTGATGCGTGCAGGTGATGCCAGGACACAGTCGTAGCCTCGTCTGAGTTGGAGCGTGTAGTCAAGCTTTTGGAGTTTCTGTTATTATAATTATCTTGTATTTCCCTTTCATACACATTGTACTTAAAAGTTTTTGATCATAATGGATTTTGTGATGGTGTTCTTGTGGTTATTGTTCGTGGGTTATACTTATGATTATGCTTGAACAGAATCAAGATCATGTTTGAAATCCTCCTTGTAGGATCCCAGGATTCGAACTTGGTGTATCGATGCCGGGAGCCGAGAATGGGATACTATGGAGGTTGTCGGCACTGGATTCGGTGATCGAGAATTTTGTAAGCCTGGTTTCTGAGTTCGGGGCGTGACAGAAGTTGGTATTAGAGCATAACTTGGTAATAACCAAGAACAACATCACATGTTTGCTATGAGTCTAGGTTCCAAGTACATAACCTTCCGTTTGAATTCCCTAACATGCGATTCTCAAGGTTGATCGGCATCCTTATTCTTCCTATAGGACATGCCGTGCAGGAGAGTGACCCGATAGACTCCTGCTCCACCACTCGATGCTCCCGCTTTACCACCTGCGGCTTCCGTTCCACCCCCAGACATCCCTGCTCCCTAACCTGAGGATGTTGTTCCTCCACCTGAGGCCAGTACGGATCTGAGCATACCTGTGAGTGCCTCTCAGTTATAGCAGATATTATAGGCTGTAACAGCTGCACTTCAGGGACAGGGCAAGTGCCCAGTTATTTCGCCAACTCAAGCCGAGCAGGAGCGGCGAGCCCCCTTCTTCGAGAGTTCAGACGACTTAATCCTCCGCATTTCCAAGGTGAGCTGGATCCAACTGCAGCCGAGAGATGGCACTCCGATGTGGAGAAGATTTTTGATACTATGGCATGTATGACCGAGAAACGAGTTCAGTTGGAAGTATTTCTTCTCCAGGGTAAGGCCGAGCACTGGTGGACCTCCATTACTCGTGTTGTAGAGCCTGATTATGTCTAGGCATGGGATGATTTTATCGATCGATTCGAGGAGCAGTACTTCCCTGACCACATTCGACGTCAGAGAGCACTGGAGTTCGAGACTCTGGTGCAGGGGGACATGACCGTGGCGCAGTACGTGGCCCGTTTTATGGCGCTATTGAGGTTTGCGCCGTATTTGGTTGATGATGAGGGGCGGAAGGCCTGCCGTTTCAAGAATAGCTTACGTTACGGTCTTCGAGGTCATGTGATTGGGCACGAGCTCCTAACTTTTTAGGCAGTAGTACGAAGGGCCCAGATTTAAGAGACTGAGTGGGTCGGCTCATAGGGCGATCGAGATCAGAGGAGAGGTTGGAAGAGGCAGGCCCCCTCTAGTAGCTCCCAATAACATCGACGCCCACAGAGGTACAAGAGCTACCCACTTGCTAGAGCACCAGCAGCCCCATCAGCACCTTTAGCGCCACCCCAACAGCCATTTGTAGGGACCTGTTTTTGATGTGGTGGGATAGGGCACCGCCTGTTTGAGTGCCCTCGCCCTCATCTTCAACAGTCGAGAGGGCCACAACAGCGTCCAGTGCAGCAACGACCTTAGCAGCAGCCTTCAGCACAGCAGCAACCATAACCACCTCAGCCGCCGAGGCCCCATCAGCAGAAGAGATAACAGTACAGGGCACCGCAAAGGCATTAGCAGCACTAGGGACCTCAGAGGGGACAGGCACCAGCCCAGGCTAGATTCTATATGACTCAGTAGGACCTGCAATCATCTGGAGGAGTCATTGAAGGTATACTTCCAGTCTCCTCATGCATTGCCCGAGTGTTATTTGATTCCGATGCTTCGTACTCATTCATGTCTAAGGGTTTTTGTCGATCGACTGGATTGCCGATAGAGTCTGCTAGTGAGGGATTGACCGTATCAACGCCCTTGGGGAAGACTACAGTATTAGGCCGTTTCTGTTCGTCTTGCCCTATTCTGGTCGGTGTATCTTTTTGCCCGCTGACTTATTTATGCTGCAGATGACAGATTTCGACGTTATCTTGGGTATGGATTGGCTTATCAAATACCACACCATATTGGACTGTTCTGCGAGGATAGTCACGTTCTGCATACTAGGCTTACTTTAGTTTCAGTTTGTTGTCGAGCCCTGAGGAGAGCCAGTCTTTCTTGATGTCTTGTGCCGTTGAGGAGCCGGTTGCTGCTTGTATTGATCAGTGGCTGATTGTCTGTGATTTCTTCGACGTGTTTCAGGAGATTCCGGGATTACCGCCGTATCGGCATATTGAGTTTCAGATCGATCTTGTGCCTGGTACCATGCCTATATCGAAGGCCCCATACCGTATGACATCGATGGAGTTGCGTGAGCTGCAGCAACAGTTGGACGAGTTGCGAGAGTTGGGATTCATCCGTCCGAGCAGTTCTCCATGGGGAGCGTCGGTACTCTTCGTCAGGAAGAAGGATGAGTCGTTAAGGCTCTGTGTGGATTACCGCAAGCTCAACTGGGTCACAATTAAGAACAAGTACCTACTCCTGAGGATAAATGATTTGTTTGATCAGCTGTAGGGTGCACAGTTCTTTTCAAAGATTGACCTACGTTCCAGTTATCATCAGATTCGGGTTCGAGAGGAGGACATCCCGAAGACGGCTTTTAGGACGCGTTACGGTCATTTTGAGTTTCAAGTCATGTCCTTTGGACTGACCAATGCACCTGCGGTATTCATGCAGTTGATGAACGAGGTCTTTCGTCCGTATCTCGATCAGTTTGTTGTGGTATTCATCGACGACATCTTAATATATTTGAAGACCCGTGAGGAGCATATGCAGCATCTAGAGATCGCATTATAGACCCTCCGTTCCCATCAGCTGTATGCGAAGCTGGAGAAGTATGAGTTCTGGCAGGAGAAGGTGAGATTCCTCAGTCATGTGGTGATGTGAGAGAGTTTCGCAGTAGACCCCTCGAAGGTTGAGGCAGTGTGTCAGTGGGACCAGCCAATGACTGCGTCTGAGATCCGCAGTTTCCTTGGTTTAACAGGATACTATCAGCGTTTCATTAAGGGCTTTTCCCATATCGCGGCTCCTTTGATCAGGTTGACTCGAAAGGGCGCAGAGTTTGTTTGGAGTGATGCCTGTGAGCGAGCATTTATGGAGTTGAAAGACCACCTCACGTCCGATCTTGTCCTCAATCTTCCCTCTGAGAGTGATGGATTTGTTGTATTTACCGATGCTTCGCATATTGGTTTGGGTGTTGTCCTGGTGCAGCATGGGAGACTAGTGGCTTATGCGTCTCGTCAACTCAAGGTCCATGAGTTGAACTATCTCACGCATGATTTGGAGCTGGCAGCAATCGTCTCGCACTGAAGGCGTGGAGACACTATCTCTGTGGGGTCAGTTTCGAGCTCTTCTCTGACTACAAGAGCTTGAAGTATCTATTCTCTCAATCTGAGCTGAACATGAGACAGAGACGCTGGATGGAGCTTCTGAAAGACTATGATTTTGACCTCCAGTACCACCCAGGCAAGACGAATGTGGTGGCGGATGTCCTCAATCGTCAGCCACGAGGCCTGGTGGCACATATGATGATTTAGGAGTGGAGGATGCTCGGGGATATAGTAGAGTATGACTTCGATTTTGGTCTGTAGTCTTCTATCGTTCAGCTATCGAGCCTGTCGATTCAACCACTCTTGTCGCAAGGGTGATCGAGGCTTAGCAGATAGATAAGTTATTACAGAATTACCAAGTAGAGGCAACATCTGAGAGTTAGACAGATTTGCAGATTGGTTCTGATGGTGGACTTCACTTCAGAGGCCGATTATATGTCCCGGATATTCCTGAGTTGCACAGAGATCTTATGACCAAGGCACATCGATCGTAGTTTTCTATCCACCCTAGCTCGACGAAGATGTACTGTGACATGAGGAGACAGTATTATTGGGCGGGAATGAAGTGCCAAATCGCCAGCTTTATGGCCGAGTGTGACACATGCCAGTGTGTCAAGGCCCATCATCAGAGACCCCCTGGTCTATTGCAACCGTTGAGCGTCCTGACTTGGAAGTGGGAGCACGTATCTACCGATTGTATCATGGGTTTACCAAGGACACAGCGCGGTTATGACGTCATCTGGTTTGTTGTGGACCGTCTGACGAAGTCGGCACATTTCCTTGCGATTCGTGTGACTTGGCCTTTGGACCGGCTTGCGAGGTTACTCATCGAAGAGATTGTGAGATTGCACGACATTTCAGTCTCGATCATTTCTAACTGAGACTCGAGGTTCACATTTCAGTTTTGGAGGAGCTTTTAAAGAGCGATAGGCACTGATTTGTAGCTCAGCACCACGTATCACCCGCAAACCAATGGTCAGACTTAGAGGGTTAATCAGATCCTTAAGGAGATGCTTCGGGCTTGCGTGATTGACTTCGGGGGTAGCTGGGATGAGCATCTGCGATTAGCTGAGTTCGCATACAACAACAACTATCAGGCAACTATTGGCATGACTCGTTTTGAGGCATTGTATGGTATACCGTGCATATATCCGAGTTGTTGGACCGAGGTTGGACAGCGGCGTCTCCTAAGTCCCGAGCTTGTGTAGTAGATGTCAGAGGTTATCGATATCATCACGCAGAGGATGCACATAGCTCAGAGCCGGCAGAAGAGTTTTGCTAATCGCCGGTGTCGTCCCTTGGAGTTTGATGTAGGGGACCACGTGTATC
Organism: Magnolia sinica; assembly: GCF_029962835.1. NCBI lineage: Eukaryota > Viridiplantae > Streptophyta > Magnoliopsida > Magnoliales > Magnoliaceae > Magnolia > Magnolia sinica. Next base: position 47,196,936 of record NC_080573.1, on the reverse strand, counting down.
TCAAGGTCTCGCCCATGAAGGGGTAGTTCGATTTGAAATGAAGGGCAAGCTTACCCCGAGATTCATAGGACCTTTCAAGATCACTGAGCGCGTTGGCGTCGTGGCCTATTGGCTTACCCTGCCATCTCAGTTTTCTGGTGTCCACAACATTTTTCATGTCTCTATGCTGAGGAAGTGTGGGTTAGACATCGTTCCAGTTATTAATTGGCAGCTGCTAGAGGTTCGTGAGGATGCTTCTTACATTAAGCAACCAGTTCGTATCCTTCATTGAAAGGAGCAGGTCCTCTGGACGAAGGTCATTCCCTTGGTGAAGGTTCAGTGGGGTCACTATTCTATTGATGAGGCATCTTAGGAGCGCGAGGCCGAGATTCGAGAGCGCTATCCCTATCTCTTTGATGATTGATTATATGTTGTATCCTGTATGCTGTCTCTGATTTTATTGATGATGCCTTGTTTCCTCTTTTATTATAAGTCATGTTTCCTTACAATGATTATGCAAATTTTGAGGAAGAAATTTTTATTTGGAGGGGAGAGTTATAAGACCTATATCCTAGTCCGTACCGTTCCATACGCTTCCACGGTCATCCTGGTCGAATTCTGGTAACCCTTGACCCGTATCCAACGTTTGAGCACGATCTTAAGCCGAGTCCTGCATATTGATGTTGGCTCGATTCGAAACTTGTATCTTAGTGACCACACCATCGCCGCAGTTCTAATGCCGTGATTTGCGCACCGAACCGATACCCAGGCTAGAAATTGTAGGTCCGCGTTCAATTCGAAGAAAACGCCGCGCATTACGAATTTTGAGGGAATTTCTACAATGTGTCCCATCAATCAATCAATCACCCAAGTCAAGTACACACCATACCTTAAGTACATCAACCCATCCCTCCTTTTTCCTGAAGTCAACTCTCTCTCCCGTCACCATCCTTCTTTTATAATTTTTCAAACAAACCCATCCCCATTTTACAACAAAAAATAAATTTAAACTCACCCATACCTCCCATCCCCTTCCTTACATCATCCCATCCATATCATCCCATCACCCATTTTTCTTTCTCATTTCTCAAATCTCTCAAGCATCCCACGTCCAACCTCTCCTCTCCCAAATAACAACAACAAGTGTGGCCCACTTTCCCCACCCTCTCATCTCTCATCCCCACCATCAAAATCCCATCAACCACCATCAAAAGAGAAGGCAAGGAGCTAAGGAGGCTAAGGGATCAAGAAGAAGGCCGATAGGTGGGTGATCCACCGTTAATTCACATTTTTGGGGCCGCATGTGGTGGGACCCATTTAAAGTATGTAATGTAAGAAAGGGAGGGCCCATAGTGGCGGGGTCCCTCCCCTCCATCACCATCTTTCTTGTCTTTCTTTCTCTCTCTCTTTCCTTGTTTTCTTTTGATGATGTGGCCGTGTGGCCCACCTAGGTAGACCACATCATGAAGTATGTGATCTATCCACACCATCCACCCTCGTGTGACCCATTTGATGGATGTGTTGATCTACACCGTCCAACCCATTAACGGGCCTAGATGGAAGGAAAAAGCATAAATACCAGTGATCTAAACAGGTGGGCCACGGCCATGTGGGACCTACCATAATGCTTGTGTTATATCTATATCGTTCAGCATCTCTGGACGCTGGATGTAAAGAGAGTGGGGTGTAGCTAACGTGGAGTGCGGGTACTGACATGGGTGTGTACTATTTAGTTAAAAAAATGGTGCTTTTGGGGTGGGCCACTCATGTAGGCCCCACCTTGATGTTTGTATATAATTCATGAAGTCTATCCTGTTCCTCAGCCTATTTTAGCCGTTGAGTCAAAAAATGGAGCCAATCCGATAATCAAGCAGGCCATATCATAGGAAATAGTAGTGCTTACCGTTAAAACCCACCTTGATGTTTTTATTCGCTAAAACATGCTGCATATTGGGCTTGATAGGCTTGTACTGATCCGTAGAGACCAATGGGTGAGGCGAATTTCCCTGATATGAGCCCCAACTAGGAAAAACCTCAAGATTACAAAAAAAAAAAAAAAAAAACATATATATAAATAACAGCAGACGTTGTTGCTGTCAGCGTCTCTGGACGCTGCAGCAAGCAGCGTCCGCTGCTTGTATGGCAACGGTCAGTGTGCCCCATCTCAGGCCCCACCGTGATGCAAGTTGAATATCAACGTTGTGCATTTAGGGGGCCCTCCTTCCAGCTGTGGGCCGCCTCAAAAATCAACGGTATGTGGTGCTTTGGTGGCCCACATCACAGGGAACAGAGAGGCTTGAACTTCTGCTATTGAAACCTTTTTATGCTGCAGGAGTTTTGGATCACATATGAAATTTGTTTTTACTCTCCACCCAGGTCACGTGTGACCATGTCAGCGAGTTGGGTGGGAACAAGCATGACGGTGGGCATCCATGTGACCATGTGACCTTATCAACAGGTTGGGGTGCAAATGAACATTATGGTGGGCCCCAGGTACGTGTGACCTTATGAATAGATTGGGTGGAAAACAAACATTATGGTGGGCCCCCATGTCTGTGTGACTTTGTCAACAGGGTGGGTGGGAAATAAACATTATGGTGGGCCCCACATGGGACCCACTAATGTATGTATTGTATCCACACCTTCCATAGTGTGGGTTCCACCATGAGGTATGTACCTCACCTATGCCGTCCATCCTTTCCATCCCTATGGGATCCACCATGATGCATGCGTTGCATCCAACCATCCAACCATTTTTTAAAGATAATTTTTAGGCTTGAGACCAAAATAAGACAGATCTATTTATCATGTGGACCACACTCTTCATCCAAACTGTCCAACCATTGAAATCCTTAGGTCCTTATGATCAGGTTGAATGTGAAATGAATGTTATGGCGGGCCTTGAGAATTTTAATAGTGGTAATTATTATCACCACTTATATTGGGTGCGGCCCGGTTGTTATACATGGGGCCCATTGACGTAGCCCATTTGATATACATAAGGCCCATTGTTGAGGCCCACCTTGATTTGTATAAGGCCCATTGTTGAGGCCCACCTTAATAAATATGGGGTCCATGTTATGAGGCCCATTGTGATGTATGCGAGGCCTATGTGATTAGGCCCACCTTGATGTATATATAGGGCCCATGCTATGCGGCCCATTTGATGTATCTGAGGTTCATGGGTTGAGGCCCAATGGGATGTATATAAGGCCTATTGCAATGTATGATTCCACCATGGTTTATGTAATGATGTTTTGGCGACCATGCCTTGAGAGCAATGATGGTTTGATGTCCACATTGTAAGGATAATATTGGTTAAACGTTCGTATTATGACTCTCCCTAGGGCCCATTGATGGGCCCATACTTATAGTGTGTAGTCCGTCTAGGCTCATCATTATTATGAATAGAGCCCATCATCACATAACTTGTTTAGTATAGATCCATGATTCATGCTCATATGCATCATATGCATGCTTGATATGAGGAGTGACTGGTCATAGCATATGCCTTTGGGCAGATTGTTTATGGGCTCCCTGATAGGCGGAGTTGCCCTTCATGAGCGCGCAGTATGCGCAGGACTGTTGCATGACTGGTAGTGTGATTCATGCACTTCACATTTGTATGATATGATTACTATATGCCCTAGTGACATCAGAGTTATAACCTCCACAGACACATCATGGATGGCAGGATCGGATACCGAAAATATTATTATTAAGCATCGGGGCACCATAGATGTCCCTGGGTGAAAATCCCTAAACCTGATGGTACCAGAGGATGACTCCAACTTTGAGACCGAGTGGATATATGAGATTACGAGGGCTGAATACCAGGAGGCCGCATCTCCCACTGTGTCGTAGTCCGTTGGAAAGGGGTGTGGCCTTACTCGCCCGAGAGTAGGGGGTAATACTAGGCTGAGTTTGACTAGCTCGTGAATGGGTCCGCTATCGACCTGCTAGATAGGTATTGGCAGACTATTGGCCAGGTGAATAGTGAGGTTTCTTACTCTCACTTGGACTGTGCGGCTGGGAGAGCGGCAATGCCATTTGGAGTGCACTAAACCCCGGTGATTATCCAAAATGAGAATTGTACTGATATATGATGAGGATTGGCATGATTGAGTTGCATCTCGCATCGCATGGCCGTGTTATGGCCGATGGCATTCATATCTTGCACCGCATAGCCTTGGTACGGCTGATTGTATTCATGTACTCATCACCATGATTACTCTGACCTTGCATTCTGAGAACGCTTATGTTGCACACACACTTACACCACCCTCTAAGCTTTCTATAAGCTTATGCATGGTCGATGCGTGCAGGTGATGCCAGAACGCAGCCGTATCCTCGTCAGAGTTGGAGCATGTAGTCAAGCTTTTGGAGTTTCTGTTATTATTATTATCTTGTATTTTCCTTTCATACGCATTGTACTCAAAAGTTTTTTTATCATAGTGGATTTTGTGATAGTGTTCTTGTGGTTATTGTTCGTGGGTTATGCTTATGGTTATGTTTTTGAATAGAATCAAGATCATGTTTAAAATCCTCCTTGTAGGATTCTAAGATCGGAACTTGGTGTATCGATGCTGGGAGCTGAGAATGGGGTACTACGGAGGCTGTCGGCGTCGGATTTGGCGATCGAAAATTTTGTGAGCCCGGTTTTCGAGTTCGGGGCATGACATACAGGTACTTATTGTGTGAAGATGAGCGCCGATAATCCTCGAACTTCGAGTTGTACTATGGTTTAAAGGAGATCAAGGTTACATGGGCCACACAATGATATATTTATTATATCCACTCCATTCATCCATTTTGTGAGATCATTTTAAATCATAAGCCTAAAATGAGTCATATCCAAAGTTTTTCTTGGGATGGCCCCCCTTTTATTGCTGGAGCTCTTGTACAGTTTTTGAGTATATGAATGGAACATATTTCGAATAAAAAAAGAAGTCATATCCAAAGCTCAAGTGGACCACACCACAAATAGCAATGGGGACAATGATTCTCACCATTAAAACTTTTGTAGTGCCCACCATAATGTTTGTTTTCCATCCAATTTGTTCATATGGTCAGACATACCTGGATGAAGAGGATAAAAAATATCATATTGATCCAAAACTTTTGCGACTCCAAAATGGTTTCAATGTTACACGTTCAATCCCCCACTACATTTTTCCGTGTGGTCCACTTGATATTTGGAACTGTCTTATTTTTCAGGTCAAGTCTTACGACGAGCTTTCCAAATGGACTGATGGTTTGGATATGGCACATACCTCATGATGGTACCCATGGAACTTGGTGACATCAACACACTAGCCATATTGGTAGTGTGTGCTGGTACACCAGCCATCAGGTGAAGCACCAAACGTTTTAAGCCTTTGGCTCAATCCAGTTGATCTAAATATTGGCCCTCGATGGTGACCCTATGCATTATATCAAAATAGTGAGCCTTTGGAGGCGCCATGGTGATGGGTCCTTTAATTTGGCAATTAACAGAGGAGAAGAAATTGATCCAAATGTCGCCTACAATAAAACCCGTGAGATTTAGTTTGAGTAGGCTTCAAATTTAGACACAAGATGAAAGAATTGCTGACTCTATGTAAGTTTTATCTCCCATCTTGCAATCATTGTCAGGTGACACTTAATAGCATTGAACGCTTGTATGATGACTATAGCAAGCAATTGAGAAAATCACAACCTGGTTTCCAAAATTTTTGGAGAAGATCAATCTAGAAGATTTTCAGGGCATCATCCATCCATTGTAATCCTACTACAGTCTTAATGATCCAAGCATACCCCACGATTCTCCAAAATAAATGCATCATGTGCCATTCATGTTCGAACGCATCATATCTTGTAATTCCTCTACAGCTTATGTGATGGATAATGTTATGAGAAGTTCTTATAAAGTATTTATGAAATACTGAAACACGAGGAAATTTTGGAATTTATTATATTGGTTTTACATTGCGTCAATACGGTTAATGTAGATACCACATTGTGGAAATTATTTTTGTATTTCGATTAAATAATACAAAATATGTGTGAGTATATCTCTCGTCCTTTGGTGGCACACTTGCATGCATGTGCATAAAAACCCGAGCTCTAATTTACTTTAGTAAATTTTCAGTAAAGGAAAATTAGTATGTGTAAGAAAAAGTGGTTCTTGTGGTATTTGGTTTCTATAATTGGAAAGGAAACCAATCCTATTAAAAAAAATATAAAGACCATTGGCCCTCTTCATTCAAGCTCAAAAATAAACGAAATAAATTGAACTGCATTTTTATTTATTTAATTAATTATTTCATCATATATATATATATAAAGATAGAGAGAGATAGAGAGAGAGAGAGAGAGGAATGCTCACCTGCACACTAGTTCTCATGAGAACTTGTGAGAACTTTTTCACAACTCATCACACATGATGTAGACCCAAAATCTAAACTGTCCATGTTGACAGAACCCTGGTTTGTCAATTAACGTGAGGGTTGAGTCGATGAGTCAAGCGAGCCTCATATGAAACTGGATGTGTACTCTAAGCTCGTCAAAGGTAAACTAAGCTTCACATCCCATGACCCGAAACACTCAAGTATATAATGCCTTAAAAGCCTTAGAACAACCCAGGAATTAAAAGTCTGAAAACTTAAGTTTTAAACAAGAAAATTTTTCTAAGATTTTCAGTTGAACTCGATGATATTGAGTTTGTGTCAATATCATAAAACACTCATGATCGATGATATCGGACAATACTCGATGACATCGAATTAGGCCTTTTTAGGTCTAGCAACCACAAAGTAATTTGGAACAAATGCTCGATAGATCGAGCATACATTCGATGATATCAAACATCAGTAATCGATGACATCGAAGGTTAGCCGATAATATCGAAGGACTTAGAGCATTATCCAGTAAATCTTTTAAGAAAATATTCTGATATTGCTTGAGTAATCGAACAAGATTCGATGTTATCGAAATTCAAATTTCGATGACATCGAGCAGGGTTCGATGATATCGAATTTGGACGAATTTTGTTTAGCAAGCTCAACAGGAAAATCAATGAAAATGTTTGAGGAATCAAGACAACCTCAATGATATCGATATTCAAATTTTGATGTTATCGAGGGAGTCTCGATGAAATTAAAAAGAGGACAAAACGTGTGTAACAAGCTTTTAAGGAATATCTCCCAAAAAGATAGAGGAATTGAAATTGGATTTGATGATATCCGAATTTAAATTTCGATAACATCAAATAGGTTCGATGTCATCATGGCCAAACTTTATAATGTCCAGCAAGCTCTTGTGATATAATGTAGAGGAATCGAACCATGATTCGATAACATCAAAGTTCAAATATTGATGTCATCGAATCTGGTTCGATATCATCGAGCTTCTATCAAAAGGTTCCCGGAATGACTTCCAATTAAGTCCGCATCATTGAACTGATATTTAATGGCATCGAAAGTATACGTTTGATGACATCGAATCTGGTTCGATAACATCGAACTAGTCAGAAACTGACAGTTTTATTTCTGTTGGAGCTTTTTGCCTATATAAGAGGAGCTTATTCTTGGTTGCAAGATAGAGAAAAAGAGAGAGAGCTTTAAGAGAGTAATTACATATCACCTTTCCTAAGCCCTTTTTCTCATGGGAGTTCATTCCTCAATCCACCCTCATCATTGATATTTAATAGAGTTGATTGGTGAATGAACTTTCCCATTTAAGGATCATCTAACTACCATATTAATGGCAAATCATTGATCTAGGATCCCTTAAATGCTTAAAGAGCTTAAAATTACTCCGTCTTTCAAATAAGTAACATTCATTAGAGTAGATTCCAACATAACCTTGACCCAACCCATCACCTTACATTGGAGCATCATCAGTGTTGCGAATCAAGGGAGCGGAAGAATCTCCGTCATCAAGGGAGATCATCTTCATCAACATGCAGAACATGGCTCATCTACTTATCTGTAAGTCATTAGAGTCTAGAGACCCTGTTGATCATTCCTTATGTAGGATTGGGTTACAGGTGCTTCTCACTCCTTTCAAGTGCTCATATGTCACGCCCCAGACTTGGTAACCGGATTCACAAGGAACCCGATGGCCGGTTCTGGCCACAATAGCCTCCGTAGTACCCCATTCTCGGCTCCTCAAGCAGGTTCCGATCCTGGGATCCTACAAGGAGAATTTCTATAATAATATAACCATTTCCAATACGAGCATACCCAAGATCATAACAAGTAAATCTGAGAATAAAAAAAGGCATATATCACAAAATCCACTATGAATTTGAACTTTTACAAGTTTACATAAGGTCCAAAAGGACATACATAAGATAATAGAAGAAAGAAAGGAAGGATACAAAACTGGGCCCTCTAAGCTTCTATAAGCTTATGCACGATTGATGCGTGCAGGAGATCCTAGGCAGGTGTCGCAGTGGCAGAGTTTGGATTAGAGCTGAGCTTGAGGACCCAGTTTTGCATCCTTCCTTTCTTTCTTCTATTATCTTATGTATGTTCTTTTGGACCTTATGTAAACTTGTAAAAGTTCAAATTCATAGTGGATTTTGTGATATGTGCCTTTTTTTATTCTCAGATTTACTTGTTATGATCTTGGGTATGCTCGTATTGGAAATGGTTATATTGTTATGGAAATTCTCCTTGTAGGATCCCAGGATCGAAACCTGCTTCAGGAGTCGAGAATGGGGTACTACAGAGGCTGTTGCGGCCAGAACCGGCCATCGGGTTCCTTGTGAATCCGGTTACCGAGTCTGGAGCGTGACATCATAGGAGGCCTCCGATGGGAGAGTACATTTAAGTTCTTAGTGTAGGACCTTTTCTCTTGTGTAGGGCATAAACTAGGGTCTTCGTGTAGGTCCTTTACCTATGTGGTTTAAACTAGTGTCCTTGTGTGGATCCTTGACATGTGTGGTCTAAACTAGGTTCCTTGTGTGGATCTTTGACCTGTGTGGCCTAAAATCTAGGTTCCTTGTATGGATTCTTTGCTCTTGTGTAGGGCATAAAATCGAGTTTCCTTGTGTGGATCCTTTGCTCTTGTGTAGGGCATAAAACCTAGGTGCTTTGTGTAGGACCTTTGCTCTTGTGTAGGGTGTAAACTTTTGCCTTGTGTAGGCATGTCTAGGTTCCTTATGTAGGTCTTAGAGTCGACCTTGTGTAGGTTGTAATGGTTAGAGGTGAACCTAATTTAAAACCTTCGTTAGTGAAATCCGGTACACTTAAGGGTTGAGTGCGTCCGCCGGGAGTAGAGTAGGCACATAGTTGAACCACTATAAATGACTGTGTTTGGAATTGATATTTACGTATTCGTTCATTATTTTTGCCTTCAATGATTACATAAAACATGATAACATGAATGTTTAGAATTGTTAAGAATCACATCCCGCACACATTATCATATTCTTCATCCATCATAGACTAATTGCTAAATCTTGCTTAAATATTAAGTAGTCTTGTGATTGGATCCTCTACTTGGCTTGGAAGTCATTAGAGTTAAAGTAAGTATACCTTGATAGTTGCACATTAGATCAAGATTGGGTGAATAAGATTTTTAATTTTTAAGAAAAGTTTATAATGTCCTATTCACCCCCTCTGGGACACTTTGACGTATTCCAACTTCTACTATAGTGGTCCTTACCACAATTTCACATGTGATGCAGCACCCCATGAAATCCCTAGGGCCTGACTTTCACTCTGATCCAAAACTTTGGTGGGCTATGGAAAAAGAAAATTGTTTCCTCCCTTGATTTGTTTCTCTTTTTCCATGGCCTATCAAAGTTTTGGATAAAGGTCAAAGTCAGGCCTCTGGGGTATCATGGGGTGTTGCATCATATGGACGGTTAAATTTTAGGTCAATATCACGTGTGATGAGTTGTGAAAATGTTCTCACGAGTTCTCATGAGAACTAGTGCGCAGGTGAGCATTCTCTCTCTCTCTCTCTCTCTCTCTCTCTTTAAAGATAAGGCCATCCATCATGTGACTGCATATATACATATACATATATATATATATATATATATTTAACACCCCAAACTTTTCGATACTTGAGCATCGAAAGTTCTCAAGTGTCGTTACCATAATATTCAATATAATATATACGTGTGTACGATACTAATCCAACTATCCTAGCCTTACATCCTTACCCTGACACAAACCTAACCATTAGAAATGGTTTTCATTCATAGATCAAGTCATCTGACCCTTGATTTTAAAGACAAGGCCATCCATCATGTGACTAACATATGCACTTCCCTTAAGTGAATTGGCAAATAACCGATTATCCATAATTATTTGAATGAAAGTTCGTTTGTAAAAATTATTTAGAAAAGTGCCTATAACCAAGTAGAACCATTAGATTTCACAAAACTCTCAGATCAGAAATAATTGCAAAAATGCTATTAACCTAGACCATTGAATTCTAAATCACATGGTTCCCACGATCCATTTAATGTTAAATTTTATACCATACCTATGTATTATAAATTAGCCATAGACGTCGAACTTCAACCCTTATATCATTATATAAGTGACCCGATCGACATATCAGCCCCCCTTAATCATTGATTTTGGCGCCCATCATAGGTCAGGGATACTCGCAGTAGGATAATTCCCTACACCTATGTCTTTGTGATCTTATGAGTAGGTTGGATGGAAAAATAAACATCACAGTAGGGCTTAGAAAGGTTTTAAATGGTAGGGATCATATTGATCACCGTTACATGTAGTGTGACCCACTTGATCTTTGGATATGCTTCAAATTTGGGCTCACCCCTTAAATTAGATGGAAAAATGAATAGACGATGTGGATCCCATTAACCATCAACATGGGCTCCACACATGTGGTGAGTGTTCACAGAATGTGTACACTCTCACGGATCACCGGAACCAAAAGACCGGTCAAACAGCACTGACCCACGTTTTCTAAGGAGAGAGAGAACTCTCCTTCTGTTTTCATTTTCCCGCTTGCGATGCTTCAAACAGGGCATCTCTGTGTGGATCGGAAGTGGGCCACCATCAATGAAAGATGGAAAATCAAGGTCGTCCATCAGTCGCCCCTCTGGATCCCGAGTAAGGTGGCCATACACGAGGTAAAATTGGACCACATGCTATGTCCAGAACACCTCGTCAGTCCGCCGGTTTTCACGCTGCACTACACCACGCGGAGAAGCCTCATGATCCTAATATGCCCGATAAGATCTTGCACCAACCATCAATCCGACGGTCCAAGATGCATCAGATGAAAGATCTGAATCATCCAAGGACCTTACTTCGGAAGCAAATAAGTCGGACGCTGTTCTACCATCAAAACAGGGGCCACTTTCCACACACAGGCAGGCCATTCTAGATTATGTAAGTCAGTACCCTTGGGAAATCAGTGTCGTCCAGATGATGGCCCACGCAAAACTGACCCCCTCCAAGGAGACTGTTTGGAAAGTCCCCACATAGGGATCGCAGGCCAGGGTGTCCACAAGCCACTACCGACCTCCTTACGCACAAACAGGGTTGCGTAAAACCAGCGAACTCTGTTGCGGAGTGCGTAAGAGCTACGCATGTGATTCCTGGCAGTTGGTGCTCTATAAAAACATCCCCACCCAGGAGATATGAGAATACAAAGGAAGAGAGAGAGAGAGAGAGAGAGAGAGAGAGAGAGAGAGAGAGGAAGTAGGGGAAGCTTCAACCAGGTAGCAACAACAAGGGAAAGAAAGAAGGAAAGAAAGAAATAAAGAGGAAAGGAAATAAAAGAAAAGAAAATTTTTGAAAAAGGGAGGAAGGAGAGAAGAGGTCGGCCACTCCGGGCGCTCTCGGGTCGACAACCCGTGGACTCGTCGGGTCTATCCAAAAACAACAAGGTAGGTCCCACAACAAATCCTCCGCCTTTTTCCAGACTCTTTCCCTTCCCTCCTTTCCAAACAACTCTAGCCTGAATCATGGCTTAGGAAAGATTCTAATCATGTTAACCTGGGTATTACAATGGCCTAACTTAATGTATTGTATTAAATATGTCAAAATTAAAATGCTACGACACAAAACTAGCCACGATAGAAAGAAATTGTTGTTGAAAGGTGAGGTTTTATTCCTTTAAGCTTACAATATTTTAAGTTGATATGCTCTATCTTGCCTCTTTCATATTATGTTTTCATTTCTGTGATTAATTAATTTACCATCCACACTTATTTATTTTCTATCACTACAAGTGATGTGTTTAAGGTATCACAACTAGTGAATCATATATTTATTGTGGACATAATGCGTTACCAGTAGCGGCCCTCTTAGTTCGCACATAATTTCGTGGGTTGGTTGGTGTGGTACACAATCGATGTAAGGAAATCGTCATACATGTTACATCACTTCTCAGGATCAGATGTCGCAAATAGTCGCTCCATAAACACATCGTGTTACTTACATCCCCCAATCGAATGTCGCAAATAGTCGCTCCATGAACACATCGTGTTACTTAAATCCGACTCGACCCGTACTCTTACTATACAGATATTGGCCGGCGCGTCCAATGTTAACGTGACTTTACACGAACATCTCAAGGAGAGTACAAGACATATCAGAACCATTACCTTACTTTTATGAATCTCTTAACTTATTGTTAATCTTAAAGGATAACCATCACTATGAGTAGGGCATTGACCCTCTCTCAACCATACAGATGATGCAAGTGATGCATAGATTAAAAACTTAGCGAACCATCTCCCTAAATAAGATGATACTGAAAAATATACGAAGACAGTTTTACCATTTAGTTTTATACTTATACTGCGAACTCGATAAATATAACAAGATCCCATTGAGAGGACATTTGATTATTCTGTTACTCTAATGAAATAATCAATATAGTTGATTTTATTCTTATGAATGTTACCTTTATAAATGTATCTGGATATGATCTATATATATATATATATAGTTGATTCAAGGAAAAAGTTATGCGTTGATTTTGGGAATATTAATGGTACATAAAAGGATATCCATGTATATTCTTTAAATGAATTTTTCATAAGATATTGCCAATATTTAAATGTCAATTGGGCACTTTTTCCTTTTTATGTTTGCTAAATATATTTATGTAATTCTCTTATTTTATTGATGCAACCTTCCTAATTAGAATTAATCTTTATATCTAGAGCTAGATTCCCATCTTTTATCCTCACAACTAGTCTTGTTAGGACTAATCTATATATCTAGAGTTAGAAATATTTTTCTCATATCTTATGTAATCATTTTCATTTTATTTCTAATAATACTTGTCATATAAGCTAGATCTTTCATTTATTTTTAAATTAGTGATTATTTGACCAATCCATAGATATAATTTGAATGATTGAATCAAATGTGGGCAACTCATCGTTATCATGCACCAGCAAGAGAATTATGGAGAGTGAGCAAAGGGCGTTTACATGCGTGGTAAGTGGGAAAGGAAATTGAAGCCATTCATCTTCAAGGTTGAGCAAGGGCAAAGAGGCCATGCATGATTCGTTTGACATGACTCTAAGTACATGGCTCGATCACCTTCTAATTTGTGGTTTTCTACTAGATAAAATATGCATATATGTATGCATTTCATGATCCTGTATTAGGGAATCATTGCCATCCATCTGATTTCATGAAAGTAGACAATATTATAAAGGGAAAGACATCATAATAAATATCAAAGAATCTACATATTAACTGAAAATATATATATATACTATTAACTATCTTAACTATGTCAGACTATATGGAAAGTTATTGTATGCACGAGTATTTGTCTTAACTATTATGAAAAATGACGTTGGTTTAAAAATTATTTTAAATAAAAAAGGAGTATCATATATTAGTATTTTGTGAAAAAAATATTTTATTTTATTCACATTTGAAAATAGACTTATATTGGATAGGAGAGAAGGAAAATTTTATTTTATAAGTAGGATGTTTAGTACCTTAATATTTGCTTTGTGATACAAAAGAGTACCAAGGCTTCGCACTGGAACACATGTGCAGGGGGTCAACCACGGTCTCAGTGCGAGGTTGCGAGCATGTGAGTCAGTGTGGCTATAGGGGCGGTAGTGGCTCACTTTGTAATTCACACGTGCCTTGTGACCTCATGCGAACCAGCGTGAGGCGGGTGCAAGTCATGGTGCAGCTAACTCAACAGTCAGAAACAACTAGCCACTATGTCTAAATGGCTAGCATGCAATGCTAGTCTCTCATATGCAAAATGGTTAGAAATTGTATTCATGACTCTTGACCAAAACGTCCAACCACCCTTACCTATATAAACAAAGCTTTGTTGGTTCTTTCTATCAACACAAGCAAACCAACTCATTCTCTTATCCTAACCAACATGCTACAAGTGTTCTCTGATCAAGCCAGGAGATTCAATATGAACCTGAGACCTCCAGGTCCGTAATATTTAGACTAGTGTAATGGTCTAAGCCAATAGAGCTAATTTTATTTTTCGTCTCTCTTTCCATTTAGAAACTTTCTTTTTATCTTCCATCTGCCAGTAAAACTATGTTTACAGAGTTCCACTAGTAGTTCCTTCATGTTTGATGAATGTAGAACCACACATAAGCTCATCATATCGTGGAAGTTATTTGCCTGTAACTTGTCAGCAGTCTCAATTACCTTGAGAAGGGGTGAATAATGGTTTACGAATAATGTGATTACACATGCTTTGTCCTGTCCTTAATCTTTTATATTTTTAGTTTCCAATTTCTTTTATGTTAATTATAAATATGTAATTTGAGTTTAACAAATCTCAACATTCTTAAAACGTTATTGTAATGGAAATCGAATGTGTATCCTCCATCAAACTGATGAACTAGGATTTGATTTGACTTGACCGGTTCGATGGAACCAACTTCACTAGGTGGTAAGACAAGATAAAGTTTCTACTGGCGGCATTGAAGATTTACTACAACTTAGATCTAAACCTTTAGCCATTGCTTGAAGCAACTGATGAAGACAAACCCAAACAAGTTGTTGCACGCAAGAAACAAGCTGAAGATGAACCACTATGTCATATACACATCCTGAACAATCTATCTAATTTTGCGTATGATCTTTACACCTAAACTACGTTTGTAAAAGAAATTTGAACCACCATAAAGTTCAAATACAAGGCCGAAGAAGAAGGTACCAATAAGTTCTTGATAGGTAGGTATTTTGACTTTAATATGAAAGATAATAAACTACCATTGACCTAAATTAAAGAATTACAACTAATTATAAACAAGATTAAGGCCCTTAAAATTGATCTCTTGAGTCATCCAAGTCAAGGCTATAATCACAAAATTGCCTCCGATGTGAAAAAACTACGGGAAGAAGTTACTGCATAAGATCGACAACTGCACAATCGAACAAATGTAGAAACATTAGAGAATTGAGAAAGAACCCCACAACTGTGATAAGAAAGTTGAAAATGAGAATTTCTTATCTAAGGTAAAAGCAGTAGAAAGGACAAAAAACAAGAATCCCAATAAGGGTGATTCCTTAAAATCCAATAAAGGAAAATTTAAGAAATCACAGAAGAAGAATAAACATTATGCTTGAGTATGCCGACTTTGCAAAAAAAAAAAGAAAAGAAAAGAAAAGAAAAAGCAAATGCAATTGAAAATGAGATAATTGACATGATCACCGAGGTTAACATAATCCAAGGGAAAGTCTCCAATTAATGGTACGATATGGCTGCCACAGTCCCTGTCTGCTATATGACAGGTCAACCTTCAAAACCTACAAAGATGCGACCAATGGTCAAGAAGTCCAAGTGGTCAATGAAGGCTGATCGAAGGTCTTGGGAAAATGAACCATGAAATTAGTGTTTACCTCTAGCAAGAAGGTGATCTTAACTAACGTGTTGCGCGTCCTTAGACGTGAGGCAAAACTTAGTTTATAGGGATCTTCTTAGTAAACCTGAGATACATTTAGTGTATGAATCAGGTAAGTTGATTCTTTCAAATAATGAAAACTTTGTCAGATATGGATATGCTTATAATGCTATAATCAAGTTTTCTTTGAATGAAAGTAGTACTTCTGTATATATGATTGAATTTGTAGTATTATGTCATGGTAGATTAGCACATATATGATACAATACCTTAAGATTTATGGCTAAGAATGGCTTGATCTCATACACTAAAAATGAGAATGATAAATATGAAGTGTGCATACAGTCTAAAATAACAAAGAATTTGTTTTCAAATGTTGAGAGATCATTTCAAGTATTGGATCTTGTGCACACTGATATATATATATATATATATATATGTGTGTGTGTGTGTGTGTGTGTGAGTTGAACAACATTCTTACTTATGAAGGCAGATGGTACTTTATAACATTTATTTATGATTGCTCCAAATACATGTATGTATACCTATTAAGGAACAAAGATGAAGTGTTGCGTATGTTCAAGGTATATAAAGTGTAAGTAGAAAATCAATTAAATATAAAAATAAAGATTCTCCTTAGTGACAAATGAGGAGAATATTTCTCGAGTGAATTCTCCAATTTCTATGAAGAACACAATTTACTAGACCATGCACTACATCATATACAATACAACAAAATGGCGTAGCAGAAAGGAAGAACATGACCTAAGTAGAGATGGTTAACTCAATGTTATTACAAGAAAAGTTGCTACTAAGTTTATGGGGTAAAACACTACTTGTAATGTACCACATCCTAAATAAGATCCCATATAAGAAAACCAAAACCTCAACATATGAGGTATGGAAAGGTAGGAAACCTAACATAGAGTATCTTAAAATGTGGGGGTATCTCACGTATTGTAGGAAACTCGAGCCTAAAAGAACCAAGTTAGGACCCATAGCACTGCACTATACACATCACAACAGAATGGTGTATTAGAAAGGAAGAACAAGACTTTAGTATAGATGATCAACTTAGTGTTAATATAAGCAAAGTTGCCACTAAGTTTATAAGATGAAGCTTTACTTATAGCGTGCCACATTCTCAATAGGATCCCATCTAAGAAAACCAAATCTCACCATACATTGTATATATGGAAAGGTAGGAAATCTAACTTAGGATATTTTAAAATGTGGGGGTATCTCATGTATTATAGGACACCTGATCCCAAAAGAACCAAGTTAGGACCCATATCTATCAGTCATCCGTGAGCCCAGTCATGAAGACCCGACTCGGATCGAGTTGAGACCTATACCATTGTGACCGCATCGTCGTTGCGATTCCAACGACGCGTCTTGTGCATTCATCCGACTTATAGATCAAAAGTTGTGAGCATTTCATCATGTGGCCCGCTTTTTGTACAAAAGCATATGGACCACTCTCAGGCACAAGTTTCCATGCACACCACCCACACACACTACAATTCCCATGGAATAAACACTACCCATCCTAAACACTACCCACACCTAACCTACCTAGCAAGCATTGTTTGTATCACCATAGGTTATGATTTCTTTCTCTTACCAAGGAGGGAGAGTAATGATGACTCCCCTACAACCTTTCCTTTCTCTCTCTCCTCCTTCATTCTCTCATTTTCCTCTTCCATGGAAGAATTTCCAGCCCTCCCTCTCCCAATTTCCAGCAATTTTCCCTTCCTTTCTTCCTCCATCTAGCCATCACAAACTCATCTTGACCATTGAACCTTTAAGCTTGGAGCTTGGAGTACCTAGTGTTGGTGGTAGCTTGAAGATTCAAGGTGGGTGATTATAATTGTTGATCTTATTTTCTACCCTTTGATCTTTTTTTTCTTTCTAGATGGATCATATGGGACCCACCAATCCATGGTGGGGATCCCATTTGATCCCATGGATGTGGCCCTTTTGCCCATCCTACATGCATGTCATGATCCATGATGGGGCCATTCTCCATGGACCCCATCATGATGTATTTTATAATCCACTCCATCTTAAGGTCATCTAGACCCTAAGGATCATGTTGGGATGGCATCCCAACCATCCATAACAATTATATATCATGCATGTAGTGATTTTATGTTGCATGTAAAATCAATGTAGTTGTATGGGTATGATTCACTCTTGGGAGGGCCCACTAGTGGCGGGGCCCTACCCCCATGGCCGGATTACTCTCTTTCCTTCTTCTCTTTTCTCTGATGTATGGATGATAGTGTGTGTGTGGCCCATTTATAGTGGGCCTTGGATGTCCCAAAATAAATAAAAATAAAAATCCAGCAAGGTGGGATGCTCTTATCACCTAACTCCATGATCATCGGACACCTTAATCAAATGCATGCAAGTGTCCTAGTTCTAGTATGTGATTTGGACTTATGTGGGGCCCACTGAGGAAGACCACACACCTTTTTTATGGCTGGGATTATTGAGATATAGGCTGATGTGTCCAGCCATGTATTGCTGTCCAAAAACTTGGATTGTTGCATGGATTGTCATGTTCAATCTTTGGCATGGATTTTTGGATCATGATTGTCATTATTTTATTTATAAGTATGGAGTGTAATGAGAAGGTGTGGACCCCACCATGAGGTGTGATGGGTCATACCTCAGATGGTCCATGATATGGTACCCAAAAAGGAGGCCCATAGGGGTGGGCGGTCCACCTTGTTGGGCTGTCCAACCCACATGTATGGAGGGAAAACATACACTTCAGCTTGGTTTCTCGAAGGATGGGCCACTTTTATGGACCCCACCTTACTTTATTTTATGAAGAAAATACTAAACCTCCATTTTCCCCTCTTGGATGAAGGTTGGGCCCACCTTATTGGGTAAACAATGCATGGACAGCAACATCCCTTCCTGGACAGATTGAAATTCTTAATTTAATTAAAATATTTATGAGTATCCAAAAATCATAAAATTTTACAGAGAGGTGGTTCACTTATGGTAGGACCCACCTACAAAATTTTGGGGCCAATGGACACCTGTACACACCATGGTGGTGGCTGGACTGGCCCATTACAATACGATGTCCAGATCAGTCCGATTTTTAGGACAGATTGATTTCTTTAAATAAATTAAAATATTTATATACCCTAAAAATCGGACTGGACCTTATTGTAATGGGCCAGTCCAGCCACCACCATGGTGTGTACAGGTGTCCATTGGCCCCAAAATTTTGTAGGTGGGTCCTACCATAAGTGAACCACCTCTCTGTAAAATTTTATGATTTTGGATACTCATAAATATTTTAATTAAATTAAGAATTTCAATCTGTCAAGAAGGGATGTTGCTGTCCATGCATTGTTTACCCAATAAGGTGGGCCCAACCTTCATCCAAGAGGGGAAAATGGAGGTTTAGTATTTTCTTCATAAAATAAAGTAAGGTGGGGTCCATAAAAGTGGCCCATCCTTCAGAGAAACCAAGCTGAAGTGTATGTTTTCCTCCATACATGTGGGTTGGACAGCCCAACAAGGTGGACCGCCCACCCCTATGGGCCTCCTTTTGGGTACCATATCATGGACCATCTGAGGTATGACCCATCACACCTCATGGTGGGGTCCACACCTTCTCATTACACTCCATACTTATAAATAAAATAATGACAATCATGATCCAAAAATCCATGCCAAAGATTGAACATGACAATCCATGCAACAGTCCAAGTTTTTGGACAGCAATACATGGCTGGACACATCAGCCTATATCTCAATAATCCCAGCCATAAAAAAGGTGTGTGGTCTTCCTCAGTGGGCCCCACATAAGTCCAAATCACATACTAGAACTAGGACACTTGCATGCATTTGATTAAGGTGTCCGATGATCATGGAGTTAGGTGATAAGAGCATCCCACCTTGCTGGATTTTTATTTTTATTTATTTTGGGACATCCAAGGCCCACTATAAATGGGCCACACACACACTATCATCCATACATCAGAGAAAAGAGAAGAAGGAAAGAGAGTAATCCGGCCATGGGGTAGGGCCCCGCCACTAGTGGGCCCTCCCAAGAGTGAATCATACCCATACAACTACATTGATTTTACATGCAACATAAAATCACTACATGCATGATATATAATTGTTATGGATGGTTGGGATGCCATCCCAACATGATCCTTAGGGTCTAGATGACCTTAAGATGGAGTGGATTGTAAATACATCATGATGGGGTCCATGGAGAATGGCCCCATCATGGATCATGACATGCATGTAGATGGGCAAAAGGGCCACATCCATGGGATCAAATGGGATCCCCACCATGGATTGGTGGGTCCCATATGATCCATCTAGAAAGAAAAAAAGATCAAAGGGTAGAAAATAAGATCAACAATTATAATCACCCACCTTGAATCTTCAAGCTACCACCAACACTAGTTACTCCAAGCTCCAAGCTTAAAGGTTCAATGGTCAAGATGAGTTTGTGATGGCTAGATGGAGGAAGAAAGGAAGGAAAAGTTGCTGGAAATTGGGAGAGGGAGGGCTGAAATTCTTCCATGGAAGAGGAAAATGAGAGAATGAAGGAGGAGAGAGAGAAAGGAAAGGTTGTAGGGGAGTCATCATTCTAATAAATCACTAACCTTGGTAGAACAAACAATGCTACACCTAGTAGGTGGGATTTACAGGAGACAATGTTGTAGGGTGGTTAGTTAGGACCCATAGCACTGCACTATACACATCACAACAGAATGGTGTATTAGAAAGGAAGAACAAGACTTTAGTATAGATGATCAACTTAGTGTTAATATAAGCAAAGTTGCCACTAAGTTTATAAGATGAAGCTTTACTTATAGCGTGCCACATTCTCAATAGGATCCCATCTAAGAAAACCAAATCTCACCATACATTGTATATATGGAAAGGTAGGAAATCTAACTTAGGATATTTTAAAATGTGGGGGTATCTCATGTATTATAGGACACCTGATCCCAAAAGAACCAAGTTAGGACCCATATCTATCAAGCATGTCTTTGTAGGGTATGTGTAAAACAATAAAGCATATAAACTCCTAGACTTAGAGTTTAACACTATCATAGAATCTAGAGACGTTGAGTTGTTTGAGAACTCGCTATCCTTAAAGTCTAAGGATAATGAAATCCAAACTCTTAAAAGCGAACTAATGAGTAAAGCTTGACAAGAAGTTAAAGCTCCAAGTGAACCTCGTATGAGCTAGATGATAAGGGTAGAAAAGAGTCTTGATTTTGAACAGATAGATTCTTAGCATATCTCTTTTTGCATCTCGTAGAAAGTAATAGAGAGAATGTTATTAGGATGATACTTATAGTAATGGCTATAGAAATTACCCTAAAACCTTTGTGAGGATATGTCTTTTAGAGACTTAACTTTTTGGAAGGAAACCATTAATAATGAGATAGACTCGATAATGTTAAATCAAACATGGTAACTACTAGACTTACCCTCTAATTTTAAACCCATATGGTGTCACTACAAGAAAAATAGGCAAAGGCTACGGACAATAACTGTAGCAAAAGCTCTTTTTCTACGGATATGATCCGTAGCACGTCCGCCGCTATTGGTGGGGTAGCTAAAGATCCAGCTATGGACTAAATCCGTAGCAATAGAAACAAATTGCTACGGATATAGTCCGTAGCAATAGATACCAATAGCTATGGACAAAAGCCGTAACTATAGCTACAGATTATATTTCTACCTATTTTTAAAAAAATTGTCATAATACGACCTGTTTCCATTGCAAGAACCTGCTATCATTGATAACTCATCTAAGCTTAATGCTGAAAGAAATAGTACATAAAATGCAATTAGAAAAAAATGAAACGATGCATTTATCACAAATAGCAATCAAATCATATAATGCATCCTACATTCACATTTCTAAATAAATAATACTTCACTTTGCTCAACCTATCATAAGAATTACAACTAAGGCGTGCCCTCATGTACAAGAAACAAAGACACTCCAACACAGTAAACTCCCTCTATATGCATTCAATAATGTTCACATTTTTACAGAATTTTCTTCCTTCAGACGGTCAATTTCAGCAAATGTAGAAGATAGAGCTTCTTCTTTCCTTGAAACTGCATATGTAACTTCTGTGGTCTTCGACACAAGATCACATCCATCCTCCATTGACTTCTTTAGTTTGTCAGCCTGTATAAAACAACATTTGTAGACACAATCAATCAAGCATGCCTTTGTACACATCTCAAAAGGAAGAAAGACAAAAAAAAACACTTATATATGGAGAAATAAAACACTTATATATGGAGAAAAAAACACTTAGGAAATCGGGTTCGGGTTTGAGATCGGGTTTAGTTTGGGTTTTCAAGTTTAGGTTTAGGTTAAGGAGTTGAGCTTAGGATTAGGTATAGGTTTAGGTTTAAGGATTTAAGAATACATTTAGGTTTTAAGTTTAAATTTAGGTTTTAGGTTTAGGTTAAGGTTATAAGTTTAGGGAATTGAGAATAGGTTAAGGTTTAGGTTTAAGAAATTGGGTTCGGGTTTGGGATCTGGTTTAGTTTGGGTTTTCAAGTTTAGGTTTAGGTTTAGGTTAGGGAGTTGAGATTAGGATTAGGTGTAGGTTTAGGTTTAGGGATTTGAGAATACATTTAGGTTTTAGGTTTAGGTTTAGGTTATAGGTTATAGGTTTAGGTTATAGGTTATAGGTTTAGGTTTAGGTTTTAGGTTTAGGTTACGGTTAGGTTATAGGTTATAGGTTATAGGTTAAGGTTTAGTTTATAGGTTTTAGTTTAGGTTAAGGTTATAGGTTTAGGTTTAGGATTAGGTTAAGTTAAGGTTTAGGTTTAGGTTATAGGTTATAGGTTATAGGTTATAGGTTAAAGCTTTAGGGAATTGAGAATAGGTTAAGGTTTAGGTTTAGGAAATTGAGTTCGGGTTTGAGATCGGGTTTAGTTTGAGTTTTCAAGTTTAGGTTTAGGTTAAGGAGTTGAGATTAGGATTAGGTGTAGGTTTAGGTTAAAAGATTTGAGAATATATTTAGGTTTTAGGTTTAGGTTTAGGTTTAGGTTTAGGTTATAGGTTTAGGTTAAGGTTTAAGTTATATGTTATTGCTTTAAGGAATTGAGAATAAGTTAAGGTTTAGGTTTAGGAAATCGGGTTCGAGTTCAGGATCGGGTTTAGGTTTGGGTTTTCAAGTTTAGGTTTAGGTTTAGGTTAGGGAGTTGAGATTAAGATTAGGTGTAGGTTTAGGTTTTAGGATTTGAGAATACATTTAGGTTTTATGTTTAAGTTTAGGTTTTAGGTTTTAGGTTTAGGTTTAGGTTAAGGTTAGGTTATAGGTTATAGGTTAAGGTTTAGGTTATAGGTTTTAGTTTAGGTTAAGGTTATAGGTTTAGGTTTAGGTTAAGGTTTCGGTTTAGGTTATAGGTTATAGGTTATAGGTTAAAGCTTTAGGGATTTGAGAATATGTTAAGGTTTAGGTTTAGGAAATCGGGTTTGGGTTTGAGATCGGGTTTAGTTTGGGTTTTCAATTTTAGGTTTAGGTTAAGGAGTTGAGCTTAGGATTAGGTGTAGGTTTAGGTTTAAAAATTTAAGAATACATTTAGGTTTTAGGTTTAGGTTTAGGTTTAGGTTAAGGTTTAGGTTTAGGTTATATGTTATAGCTTTAGGGAATTGGGAATAGGTTAAGATTTAGGTTTAGGAAATGGGGTTCGGGTTCGGGATCGGGTTTAGGTTTGGGTTTTCTAGTTTAGGTTTAGGTTTAGGTTAGGGAGTTGAGATTAGGATTAGGTGTAGGTTTAGGTCTCGGGATTTGAGAATACATTTAAGTTTTAGGTTATAGGTTTAGTTTTAGGTTTTAGGTTTAGGTTAAGTTTAAGGTTAGGTTATAGGTTATAAGTTATAGGTTAAGGTTTAGGTTATAGGTTTTAGTTTAGGTTAAGGTTATAGGTTTAGGTTTAGGTTAAGGTTTAGGTTTAGGTTTAGGTTATAGGTTATAGGTTATAGGTTAAAGCTTTAGAGAATTGAGAATAGGTTAAGGTTTAGGTTTAGGAAATCGGGTTCGGGTTTGAGAACGGGTTTAGTTTGGGTTTTCTAGTTTATGTTTAGGTTAAGGAGTTGAGATTAGGATTTGGTGTAGGTTTAGGTTTAAGGATTTGAGAATACATTTAGGTTTTAGGTTTAGGTTTAGGTTATAGGTTATAGGTTTAGGTTAAGGTTTAGGTTTAGGATATATGTTATAGCTTTAAGGATTTGAGAATGGGTTAATGTTTAGGTTTAGGAAATCGGGTTCGGTTCGGGATCGGGTTTAGGATTCGGTTTTCAAGTCTAGGTTTAGGTTTAGGTTAGGGAGTTGAGATTATGATTAGGTGTAGGTTTAGGTTTAGGGATTTGAAAATACATTTAGGTTTTAGGTTTAGGTTTAGGTTATAGGTTATAGGTTTAGGTTTAGGTTTTAGGTTTAGGTTAAGGTTAGGTTATAGGTTAAGGTTTAGGTTATAAGTTTTAGTTTAGGTTAAGGTTATAGGTTTAGGTTAAGGTTAAGGTTTAGGTTTAGGTTTAGGTTATAGGTTATAGGTTATAGGTTAAAGCTATAGAGAATTGAGAATAGGTTAAGGTTTAGGTTTAGGAAATCGGGCTCGGGTTTGAGAATGGGTTTAGTTTGGATTTTTTAGTTTAGGTTTAGGTTAAGGAGTTGAGATTAGGATTTGGTGTAGGTTTAGGTTTAAGGATTTGAGAATACATTTAGGTTTTAGGTTTAGGTTTATGTTATAGGTTATAGGTTTAGGTTAAGGTTTAGGTTTAGGTTATATGTTATAGCATTAAGGATTTGAGAATAGGTTAATGTTTAGGTTTAGGAAATCGGGTTCGGGTTCTAGATCGGGTTTAGGATTGGGTTTTCAAGTTTAGGTTTAGGTTTAGGTTAGGGAGTTGAGATTATGATTAGGTGTAGGTTTAAGTTTAGGGATTTGAGAATACATTTAGGTTTTAGGTTTAGGTTTAGGTTTTATGTTATAGGTTTAGGTTTAGGTTTTAGGTTTATGTTACGGTTAGGTTATATGTTATAGGTTATAGGTTTTAGTTTAGGTTAAGGTTATATGTTTAGGTTTAGGTTTAGGTTATAGGTTAAAGCTTTAGGGATTTGAGAATAGGTTAAGGTTTAGGTTTAGGAAATCGGGTTCGGGTTTGAGATCGGGTTTAGTTTGGGTTTTCAAGTTTAGGTTTAGGTTAAGGAGTTGAGCTTAGGATTAGGTGTAGGTTTAGGTTTAAGGATTTGAGAATACATTTAGGTTTTAGGTTTAGGTTAAGGTTTAGGTTTAGGTTATATGTTATAGCTTTAGGGAATTGGGAATAGGTTAAGGTTTAGGTTTAGGAAATCGGGTTCGGGTTCAGGATCGGGTTTAGGTTTGGGTTTTCAAGTTTAGGTTTAGGTTTAAGTTAGGGAGTGAGATTAGGATTAGGTGTAGGTTTAGGTTCTGGGATTTGAGAATACATTTAGGTTTTAGGTTTTGGTTTAGGTTTTAGGTTATAGGTTTAGGTTTAGGTTTTAGGTTTATGTTAAGGTTAGGTTATAGGTTATAGGTTATAGGTTAAGGTTTAGGTTATAGTTTTTAGTTTAGGTTAAGGTTATAGGTTTAGGTTTAGGTTAAGGTTTAGGTTTAGGTTATAGGTTATAGGTTATAGGTTATAGGTTAAAGTTTTAGAGAATTGAGAATAGGTTAATGTTTAGGTTTAAGAAATCGGGTTAGGGTTCGAGATCGGGTTTAGTTTGGGTTTTCAAGTTTAGGTTTAGGTTAAGGAGTTGAGCTTAGGATTAGGTGTAGGTTTAGGTTTAAGGATTTGAGAATACATTTAGGTTTTAGGTTTAGGTTTAGGTTTAGGTTTAGGTTTAGGTTTAGGTTATATGTTATAGCTTTAGGAAATTGAGAATAGGTTAAGGTTTAGGTTTAGGAAATCGGGTTTGGGTTCGGGATCGGGTTTAGGTTTGGGTTTTCAAGTTTAGGTTTAGGTTTAGGTTAGGGAGTTGAGATTAGGATTAGGTGTAGGTTTAGGTTTAGGGATTTGAGAATACATTTAGGTTTTAGGTTTAGGTTTAGGATTTAGGTTATAGGTTTAGGTTTAGGTTTTAGGTTTAAGTTAAGGTTAGGTTATAGGTTATAGGTTATAGGTTAAGGTTTAGGTTATAGGTTTTAGTTTAAGTTAAGGTTATTAGTTTAAGTTTAGGTTATAGGTTATAGGTTATAGGTTAAAGCTTTAGAGAATTGAGAATAGGTTAAGGATTAGGTTTAGGAAATCGGGTTCGGGTTTGAGATCGGGTTTAGTTTGGGTTTTCAAGTTTAGGTTTAGGAAATCGGGTTTAGGTTTGAGATCGGGTTTAGTTTGGGTTTTCAAGTTTAGGTTTAGGTTAAGGAGTTGAGCTTAGGATTAGGTGTAGGTTTAGGTTTAAGGATTTGAGAATACATTTAGGTTTTAGGTTTAGGTTAAGGTTTAGGTTTAGGTTATATGTTATAGCTTTAGGGAATTGAGAATAGGTTAAGGTTTAGGTTTAGGAAATCGGGTTCGGGTTCAGGATTGGGTTTAGGTTTGGGTTTTCAAGTTTTGGTTTAGGTTTAAGTTAGGGAGTGAGATTAGTATTAGGTGTAGGTTTAGGTTCAGGGATTTGAGAATACATTTAGGTTTTAGGTTTAGGTTTAGGTTTTAGGTTATAGGTTTAGGTTTTAGGTTTAGGTTATAGTTTTTAGTTTAGGTTAAGGTTATAGGTTTAGGTTTAGGTTAAGGTTTAGGTTTAGATTATAGGTTATAGGTTATAGGTTATATGTTATAGGTTAAAGCTTTAGAGAATTGAGAATAGGTTAATGTTTAGGTTTAGGAAATCGGGTTCGGGTTTGAGATCGGGTTTAGTTTGGGTTTTCAAGTTTAGGTTTAGGTTAAGGAGTTGAGCTTAGGATTAGGTGTAGGTTTAGGTTTAAGGATTTGAGAATACATTTAGGCTTTAGGTTTAGGTTTAGGTTTAAGTTAAGGTTTAGGTTTAGGTTATATGTTATAGCTTTAGGAAATTGAGAATAGGTTAAGGTTTAGGTTTAGGAAATCGGGTTCGGGTTCGGGATCGGGTTTAGGTTTGGGTTTTCAAGTTTAGGTTTAGGTTTAGGTTAGGGAGTTGAGATTAGGATTAGGTGTAGGTTTAGGTTTAGGGATTTGAGAATACATTTAGGTTTTAGGTTTATGTTTAGGATTTAGGTTATAGGTTTAGGTTTAGGTTTTAGGTTTAAGTTAAGGTTAGGTTATAGGTTATAGGTTAAGGTTTAGGTTATAGGTTTTAGTTTAAGTTAAGGTTATTGGTTGAGGTTTAGGTTATAGGTTATAGGTTATAGGTTAAAGCTCTAGAGAATTGAGAATAGGTTAAGGTTTAGGTTTAGGAAATCGGGTTCGGGTTTGAGATCGGGTTTAGTTTGGGTTTTCAAGTTTAGGTTTAGGAAATCGGGTTAAGGTTTGAGATCAGGTTTATTTTGGGTTTTCAAGTTTAGGTTTAGGTTAAGGAGTTGAGCTTAGGATTAGGTGTAGGTTTAAGTTTAAGGATTTGAGAATACATTTAGGTTTTAGGTTTAGGTTATATGTTATAGCTTTAGGGAATTGAGAATAGGTTAAGGTTTAGGTTTAGGAAATCGGGTTCGGGTTCGGGATTGGGTTTAGGTTTGGGTTTTCAATTTTAGGTTCAGGTTTAGGTTAGAGAGTTGAGATTAGGATTAGGTGTAGGTTTAGGTTTAGGGATTTGAGAATATATTTAGGTTTTAGGTTTAGGTTTAGGTTTTAGGTTATAGGTTTAGGTTTAGGTTTTAGGTTTAGGTTATGGTTAGGTTATAGGTTATAGGTTATAGGTTAAGGTTTAGGTTATAAGTTTTAGTTTAGGTTAAGGTTATAGGTTTAGGTTAAGGTTAAGGTTTAGGTTTAGGTTATAGGTTATAGGTTAAAGCTTTAGGGAATTGAGAATAGGTTAAGGTTTATGTTTGGGAAATTGGGTTTAGGTTTGAGATCGGGTTTAGTTTGGGTTTTCAAGTTTAGGTTTAGGTTAAGGAGTTGAGATTAGGATTAGGTGTAGGTTTAGGTTAATGGATTTGAGAATACATTTTGGTTTTAGGTTATAGGTTTAGGTTAAGGTTAGGTTATAGGTTATAGGTTATAGGTTATAGGTTAAGGTTTAGTTTATAAGTTTTGGGATTTGAGAATAGGTTTAGGTTAGGTTGTAGGTTAAAGTTTAGGGAATTGAGTTTAGGTTATAGGTTTAAGTTGTAGTTTATAGGTTTAGGTTGTAGTTATAGGTTTTGGGATTTGAGAATAGGTTTAGGTTCTAGGTTAAGGGTGTGGCCCCTGCAAATACAGATATAAACACGGCCTGCTCCAATTCACCAGGCCCTTCCAATGCTGTCCATAAGAAATGGACAGCTTCATCATGGTCATTACAGTGGTTCCCATCTTTCAGGGACCCCCTCTCAACATCCGAATAGCTCTGACGCACATCTGGGTTTGCTCCATCAATTTCGAATAAATACATAAACATGGCCTATCCAAATGGCCAGGCCCCTCCAATGCTGTCCATAGGAAATGGACAGCTTCATTATGGTCATAACAGCAGTTCCCACCTTCCAGGGACCCCCGCTCATCCGGATAGCTCCGACGCACATCCGGGTCTGCTTTATTAATTCAAGCAAATACATAAACACAGCCTGTCCCCGGGATCCACTGAATTCGTCTGATCCAGGGATCCAAGGAAGCCGGATACTATAATTATAAACTGGAACATGAGAGCAGAGAAGTGTTGACTCACTTGTTCACTTTAACCTAAGTAACTTTTAGTGTTTCCTTCTTCTTTTCATCAAGCTCTTCAATCACCTTCTTGATTTTTGACTTATCATTCTAAGAAGAGAAGAATACAGTAAACAAACAACTTCAGACATAAACAAATTTAATTCTTTTTAAAAAAGGATGAGATCCTTTACAGGCTAAGAAATACAACAATATACCTCAATGATGTTTTTCTTCGATAATAAGTCATTGTATTCAGCTTCAGCTTTCTCGAACATTGCCATAACTTTTTTGTTGACCCTCTTCTCAAGGCTGAAAGCAATCAATCAGATTAACTGAGATGCATGTCCATTAATCTTCCTCTTTAAAAAAAATGCAAAACCAAACATCAATTAGGTGTTGAATCATACTATTTCATTGTCATGGAAAAGAAAACAAAGAAGTTTGTACTCTTGAATGTAAAACCAAACATCAATTAGGTGTTGAATCATACTATTTCATTGATTTTCCAGGGAAGCATGCTCTTGAATGACTGCGTCCTTCTCCATAATGAGCCTCTCCCTTTCGTTTTCAAAGTCATAAATCCTTTCACAATTGAATGCATCAAAATTTAAAAATAAGCATGTGCAAGAATGCACCAATTACAATAAGAAGTGTGTGCAAGAATGCACCTTGTTGTCTATTGAAGATGGAATTGAATCAGTCTTGTTTTTGTTGGGATTGCTTTTGCCTACGTTGATGCTCAAATGCGAGACACATCCCATGGAAATATCTGCAGTTCCAGATCAAACCTATAAATCAATAGCAAAACAGAAGTGCAGTTTGGGTAGTATCGCACAAGTGAGCAATGTACATACTAGCTGATCTATCTGTGAATCAACAAACTCTATGTAGCTCCAATTGATTTCCTCTTTTATGTACTCTTCCTATTCCATTTTGAAGATATGCTGTCAATACACAACCCAAGAAAAAATCAAGATATTAAAGGTTTCCAAGATAGAGGCAACAACTTGTTATGGAGTAAGCTAACCTGGTTAAAATGTTGTTGCAGCTTCTCATTTGTGAAATTAATGCAGAACTGCTCAAAATTGTTTACCATGAAATATAAGAAAATATCAAACATGCAATTTGTAATGTATAGTGTAGGGGCTGGACACAGGTCCACTGCCTGATTTTTTTTGCTGGTTTCAGCCCAGATGGAAGGCCCAATTGAGGTCTGGCCTGGACTGATTTGCTGCCCATAAAAAGCCTAGCTGTAAGGTTGGTACTAAGGGCCTGTTTGAGGCCAGATTCTAGTGCAGATCAAGGCCTAGTCGGGGCCTGATTTCATCTCAAATCGGACCCATCTAGAGCTTGTTTTCAGCATGCAGCACGGCCTAGATGGAGGTCGTTTGGATCCAGGTTTCATGGCCTAACCGTAAGCCATGTCCGACCCCACTGCGAGGCATCTGAAATGCGTTTCTTAGCCCTCTGCGCGGTCTGATTGAAGGCCTTATTTCTGGCTCAAAACACTTTCTCAACTAGGCTACACTCAGCCCATATCTCTGTGCATTTCATGGTTAGCAGAAGGTCTGACTGAGGGCCGATTTTCAGCATCTTTATGGCCTATCTGGGAGGTATTTCGGCTTAGATTTGGGGCTGGCTGAAGGATGTTTTTCAACTCCCTTGTGTGGCCTGAAGAAGGCCTGGTTTCAGCCTAAGGTTGAGGCCTGTTTATAGCTTAGATTGAAGCCCATTTAAAGGCCTGCTGCAGCTCTCTTCACGGCCCAGTTGGAGGTCAGTTTCAGCTCGCAGCATGGCCTCCAAATGTGGCTGGAGCCTTTATGAAAGGAAGAAGGAAAATAAGAGAAGTTCTATTTAATCATCAAATGCATAAAAGCTATGATCTCTAGAACAAATATCCCATACATGAATGATGAACAAGAATTCCATCATTTTAAACATCATTCAGTATAGAGTCAAATCGATACTAGTGGAATTGACGGTTTGGTAAGTCCACCAAATGGTCTATTCCATTGTCATTTGTCATTGGCATTGAAATAATGGCCCTAACTTTCAATAGAAAGGAGAAGATGGAGGATATCGTACCCATACTACCTGAACTACCATTTGTCAGGACCACCATGTTTTGATTTTCGTTTTCACTTTCGGGTTTTTCCTCAGCAAAGCCAGCTCCTTTAGCAGCCCAATTGCATCTTATTTGTCTATTTCCGAGCCATTTACCTGACAGGAGCATAGTAAAATCAAAGAAAAATACCATGTACAAGCATTCTGACAAACCCAAAATTTGCAAACCCCGGATGCCTTGCCAGTCAAGTCATTGATAGCATTCTCAACATCTTGCAAAATAATAACAAATAAATAGATAATCAGGTTTCAATGAATAATGAACCATGAAGATTGACATAAAATAAATAGATAATCAGAAAATGAAAAAAAAGTACATAACTCACCTTGATGCCCATTCTCCCTCCTCCTTTACCCGGGCTTGGGACCGACAATGCAAGGAGTTACATTGACGGAGTTAAAAAGGGGCTTAGGCTCCATTTGGTTTGTGACGACCAAATGGAGTCTAATATGTTTAAATATAGAGTATAAAATTCATTCAAAATTACAAAAACCAAACCAAACAACATATAGAGTAACCAAAAAAAAACAAGCGAAACATCAATATAAAGTAACTAAAAATCAAACCAAGTTCTGAGTTCATCAATATAAAGTAACTAAAGTGCCAAATTAGTTCAAAATTAACCAAAAAAACCAAGTGAAACATCATATCAAGTAACTAAAAAAAGCATCCATACCAAGTTCAATTATAGAGTACCAAATTTGTTCAAATTATCGAAATCTCAAAGATTCCTTCCCCCATTGCACAAGTGATCCTGGACTGACCTCTCCAAGTATAGATGCGAACCCATCTTCTTTCCACAAATGAGTGTCAGGATGTATAATCTTAGTCAGGGTAACAACAAAAGCTCCCTCCTCCAATGGTTCGCAATAGACAACTGCATTTGGATTAACTTAGTGTACTTGACCACGAGCAACTACATCATGATTTCTCCAACCAAGCAAGTCGCATCTCCTACTGATATATAGAACATCCGGCTACATGTACACATATAAAATGACATTAGTATTGTTATCATTTATAAAATAATTGTAAGTTTAATACTGTAGCAAATTTACACTTGCATACCAACAATGCCTGAGCAGATTTAGCAATTGTTGGTGATGAGAGGTTTTGAGTAGATTGTGCGTGTTGCTGCAACTCCATCCAGGCCTCTATCTTGGCCAATGATTTCTTTATATCAAATATCTCCTGCACTAGGCCATCTTTTTCTTTTATCAAATTCTCTACCTTTGAACGGGCAGGGGCTGACATCTTCAGTCCTGTCTTAGTTATTGAGCAACCTAGACCCCGCATTTGCCCTCTACTATCAGAACCAACCAACTGTAAAACATTGCAAATCAACTTATTACAAAATTCATATTTACCATGAATCTCACTGTAATTTTTAAATTTTATTATTACCCGTGTAAGGGCATCGTTAACGCCGGTAATCTTAGAAGAAGGATTGCTAGAATAAAGCTCATCTAATTTTTCCTGCGACAAAATACAAATGAATGTAAAATAATTCAAAGTTATACATTGGCATCTCATAAAGGTACTAGTTAGTGGTAGAAGGGGATGTACTTACAACAAGGTCAGGATACTGGACAACTTTGTCCTTGCTTGTATGGGCTCTTAAGTAAACATCACATCTACCTATCTCGGCATCAGAGGTAAGATTCCTCTCCTTCGCCTTTGGCATATTACATATTAATGGAGTTAGATGAGTGATAATTCAAAAGTAAATTCAATATTAAACTATAATACCTATATTTATAAATAAATAATACATACCATTTGATGGCGAAGAACAGCTATGCTGTTCCTCCCAAGACACACAGGTCCTTTTAGCTTGGACCGATTGATTTTATTCCTTTCGCTTGCTCTCTTGAATTCCTCAGTGCCATGTTGATTTACGAAGACTAACCAATCCTCCATAGGGATGCCTGGGGGGGCAGGACTATCTCTCACAACTGCAGGATCCTTGTCTTTAATATATTTTGCAGTTAACATTTTCTTGTAATCCGCCATGTTTCCTTGATGCGTTTTGTTACGTATGTAAGACTCGCATCCCAACTTTGACCATCAAACTCATAAGCCCGTGACAATGACTCTATGATCATTTGAATGTGTGCATGAGGCACCTGGAGAAAGTCCTGGTATATGATCGAGATATGAGTATGGGTGAGGATACCAATATGCGATGCAAATTGCTTTTGTTCAAGAGAATCCTCATTCGGTTGCCCGAATTCATTCGTCTTTAGGACTTTTCTCCTATCAGGTTGCTCATGTAAAAAAGCAACCCTAGTAGGACCTCTCTTTCTAGATGAAGAAGAAGAAGCTGGCACAACAACATAAAAAGAATAACAGTTATATATACACATCGTTGATTACTGCCAATATATAAGAAAATTGAAATTTATATATCTAATTCAGGAGAACTATCATATTACCTTTGGTCTTGCTCGCATCTGTAGTCTCGGTCAAGTGCACACCCAAAGCCTCTGGTTGTGAATCCATGTGCCTATTTAAAATAAAATAAAAAAATAAAAAAAATAAAAACACTAATGATTAATACAATAATTTGGATAACAGATAAAGTACAAACAATTCACTACATTATCCATACCTTGATTGGATTTCCTCCAATAAATATCATATTGTTACATGCTTAGTAAATATAAACAATTCAAGAGATTCTCCTTGATCGCTTTCTTTTCTTTATTTTCTCGACTACAACACTGATGTCTTCAGGTTTATTGAATATCAACTCATCAACAATTGCTAATGAGGTGAGATTAGGTCCTGCATCGGCATCAGTTACATCCTTAAATCGTTCCGATAGATGACATGTCTCTTCTTCGATAAAAATCCTTTTTGAAACCTCCAATACCACATGTCATTCAGGATTTTTTAGATCTCTGGAGTAGAAAACTTGCATGGCATGCTCCGCAAGAATGAACGGCTCGTCACCCAATTTGTCTGAACTGTAAAGACTGGACAAATTTACTAATCTCAGATTCGTTTTGACATCAAAAGAAACACCATGATGCATCACCTTCACCCAATCACACTTAAATAAGACGGGCTTGTACCATGTTCTGTACTCCAATTGGATAATTCTACGAAGGACTCCATAGTGAGGTTGATTTTTATCCACTGTATTCATATCCTTAGCACTAGATCGGAAGGTGGTCATATCCTCTGTCATAACCCCACTGTTTTGGTTCGTTTTATTCTCCTCATATTCCTTAGTGACAAAGAGAAAACCATTAATACAATACTTATTGTATTGAGTACAAAAAGCTAGAGGTCCTCTCACTATATCTTTAAATTCTTCATCGTTAGATTCGCTAAACTCTAGTTGCCTCTTCAACCAAGGTATGAATTCATCCTCGCTAGGCACCCTGTTGGTCATCCTGTAACATCACTGCAAGAAATCTTTGTGCTTCCTGCACGTTATTTGATACCATTGTTATATTGAAATCGCATAAAGTAAAGAAGATATATACAAATGAGCTAATTGTGCATACCCTTCTCACACATCATAGCTGGGATGACTCTTCGGTACCCATGTATGAGCTTATTCGTATTCGATACACGCTAAGGTAACACTTTGACCTGAACTTATTGGACTAACATTGTTATCGTTGTTATTGTCATCAACGACATCTTATAACTTTTGTAGTCCTGAAATGACTCCATCAAACCGTTTTTCCAATTTTTCCAAGAGGCTTGTTTTTTGTTTTCCTCTGTATTGGTTGCAATATATAATTGTCTCCTCTTAGATATATTGTTCTGCAATGCAACCCTTAGGTCACGTCTTGTTATGGACATAGGCCTTGAATGTCTTCATGAACCTGACAAAGATAATGATACATTACAAATACATACAACCGTAGATGTTAAGCCAGATTATTCTTACTAAACTGATAACGTACCTTTCAAATGGATACGTCCATCGATAGTATACAGGACCACATATGCGAGCCTCGTAAGCCAAGTGTATCGACAGATGCATCATCACGACAAATATAGATGGAGGGCATATAATCTCAAGCTAACATAACGTCCTAGCCATACCCCTCTCAAGAGTGAGGAGCGTTTGAACATCTACTGTTGTCGAGCACAAGGCATTAAAGAAGGTGCAAAAGCTTGTAATTATAGGACGAATGACCTTCCTATCCCTGAATGCATGCTGGATGAGAACTGGGAGTAAATGTTGCATCAACACATGGTAAGAATGAGACTTCATTCCCTTTAAATCCATGCAATCTCCCTTTATGATGGTCTTCCACTTCGTACTAAAACTGATTGGAACACACAAGTCATGCAATGTCTAGATGAAAAGCTTTTTCTCTTCTTTTCTTAAACAAAAAAGACCTTGTTTCTGAATCATCTTGTCATTGCTCTTTTTTAGCCATAGACGCTTCTTAATTCCCAATCGTTTCAGGTCCCTACGTGCATTAGCATCATCCTTGGTCTTACCAGGTGTGTTCAACAACAAGGCGATAAAGATTTCACATATATTTTTCTCGACATGCATAACATCAAGGTTGTGACGCACTGGAATATCTTTCCAATACTCCAGATCAAATAATATAGACCGTTTGAAGAACCATGGTAATTTAACATCAACCGTTAGCTCTTGTCGGCCTCCATCAATACCCCTCATATTCCTCTTCTCAATCTTCCCCCATTGCATATGCAGGTTCGTAATCTGTCTTTCGACCTCAATCTCGTCCAGACGAATGGGTTGATGTCGTATCTCCACCTTCTTATTGAATGTGCCAGCTTGTCTGGTCTGACATTGGCAACCATCGTCTGTGACCCATATAAACATGTTTCTTTCCATATTAGAGTCACAAGGAATCTGTGTTGGGACCACATACAGGACAATCGTACTTACCCTTGGTCCTACAATCAGAAACATTACCGTATGCTGGAAAGTCATGGATTGTCCAGAGTAAAACGGCACGCATCTTGAATTTGTTTTTATGATATGCGTTAAGCGTCGTGACCCCTTTATGCCATAAGTCTTGCAATTCATCAATCAATGGTAGTAAAAAAACATCAATATCCTTTCCTGGTTATTGTGGTCCCTCAATGAGCAAAGTCAACATAGTAAACTGAGGTTTCATGCAAAACTTTGGTGGAAGATTGTACGTCAGACACATAATGGGCCATGAACTATGAGCTGTAGTGAAACCACCGAATGGGTTAAACCCATATGTAGCCAGGCCCAATCGAACATTGCGAGGCTCAGCTGAAAAAATCATATACTTCTCATCGACATTCTTCCATGCAATAGAATCAGCCGGATGCTCCATCTTTTCAGGTTATAATTTTCGGGTTGAGTGCCAGGACATTTCTTTTGCTAACCATGACACACTAAACATTCTTTGTAGCCTTGGTGTTAATGGAAAATACCTTAACACCTTAACAGGTACTTTAGATTATTTTTTTCTCAACATTCATTTCTATCTTGAACCTAGGAGCTTTACAAGTTGGACAACTGGTTTTCATCTCGTTCTCTTTCCAATACAAGATACAATCATTTGGACAAGCATGGATCTTCATATAATCAAGAACCAACTTTGTAATGATCTTCTTCGCTTGGTAGGTATTAGTAGGGGCCTTGTTACTGGAAGGTAATACCTTCTTTAGTAGTTGAAGGAGTTCTGTAAAGCTTTTTTCGCTCCATCCATGGTTCACCTTTAATTTGAAAAGTTGTACAATAAAAGTCAGTACGGTGAAATCTTGGGTTCCTGGGTATAGCTCAGTCATTGCGTCTCATAGATTTTCTTCAAACTCATCAGTTTCATTTTCCCCAAAGACGCCTTCGACTACAGGGGTCACATTCGGCTCATCCTGTACAACTTCATCTAGGTTATTACCACCGAGTTCTTGAACAATCGCTTTGTGAACCTCATTTAAGTTCAGGACATTGTGGTACTGTTGGGAACATGATGCATATTCAGTACGCTTCGGTGATACATGCTCACCATGCATGTCCCAAACCCTATAGCTTGAGTAGAATCCATTTTTCATTAGATATATTTCCAAATCATCATAAGAAACTGGTAATCGTAAACATCTGCAAGTGGCGCATGGACAAAGAATGGTTTCTCTACCAGGAAGGTGTTCTCGTGCAAACTTTACAAAGCTTTTGATTCCATAAATAAAACGAGGGTTCAGAAAACTTAGTGTCATCCACTCCCTATCTGTTATAGTCGGATCCTGATTAACCACGGGGTTCATTTTGAACCTGCACCTTATAAAAAAAATAATTATTATTTTTCACCCATTCACGGATCTAATTCTAAACATGCATCTATGACTATCTTTGGAGTTTAGTCTTTGAATAAATTTAACTTTTCATGGGCATATCACGAGGGACCTGGATCGGGTAAACTAACATGGAAATGTCATGATGCAGCTGCTGCAATAACTGAGCGTGCAGTTTGCTGATCAGAAATGTGGGGCCCATTGACTGATAATCCAAAATGGTGATATTACATTCCACCCCACCAAATACTCCATATTAGATGATGACCAACAAATAGACAATGGTCAAAAACCATATTCAATGGGGGGGGGGGGGGGTGGGAAGGCACCAAGACTTCTGCATAAATTTAACATAAGCTAACGGTTCCAAGCTAACCATCGCCATGATCAGATTTTTATAAGGTCTTTCCTGTGTTAGTTGTCTTCACATTTGACCCGTTTTCCTAAAGCGAAGCAAAATCTTCATCTCAAAAATGGGATATAGCTCAAGAAAAGTGTACGTACCCATATTCGTCATTCATCCCATTTCAAATGTGTATTAAAAAAAATTGCTCTCGCTCTCTCTCTCTCTCTCTCTCTCTCTCTCTCTCTATATATATATATATATATATATATATTATAAGCTATTGATTCACAACTATGGTGATCAGGACGGATGTCCTAGTACATGTGGTACTTAGTTAATCATGTTTGTGGAGCAATGACCAAGAGAACAACAGCAGTTGGATGATTTTAATCATTTTCTCATTGTAAACTTTCCTTGTTGAATGAGGAAGTCTGCTCCACCTTTTTTAAACCATCCATTCGCAGACTACTTATCAAATGGTTATCAAAATCCAAACTTTGAGCTACAGCCCACCCACGTGACAGCCCAATAGTTGCTATGGTCTCACACTCGTGCGGCACATGTACGGTAGACAAATTCCTCAATGTAATATGTGGAACATCATGACATGCATGCATTATAGAGAAAAGCACCATCGTGATATAATAGCTCAAATACATAACAGCCCCCTTGATGAGGGTCTGGCGCATAAGCATGCGATTATAAGCACAACAAAGAAAACAAACTATTTCACTAATATGACCATTTGTCAATCATAGACTTGTTTTGCATTAATTAGGAAAAAAAAGGAAGAAGAAGAAGAAGAACAAAAATGGATGGTGATGGTGCACTTTATTGCAATATTAGTGGAAGTTCATCCTTGACAAAGGAGCACTTTAAAACTTGAATCCTACAAATTCATTTGTCTTTTCCATTTTTCACCTAATTTCTTTTGTTTATATGCAGTTTGACAAACCTGAAAAAGCCAAGTGATTTCTTTCTCTCAATGTTTGTAGATGATTTTGCAGAATGAGCTTCTTGATGTCATGGGGTAAACAAGATTCAGTATGGGAGTGATGGGGGACTACCTAAAATCAGATCTCCAGAAAATATATGCAGGCAATGAATGATTGGAGAATTTAAAGATATATACTTGAAATGGATGGTTGCATTGTCTTTTATATAATTGTATGCATACCTTATTTATTATTATGGTCTGTTACAACTATTACTACTAATATTATTATTATTGTTTCCTTTGTTGTGGTTATTATATTGGTATCTGATAAGTGTCTTTTGTACACCTTTTAGCCTTGAAACCACAAGGAACGTGTCAATGATCAAGATAACTTTGTCCAAGGAGCTGGATGCATCCTTTGTCGGGTGAGTGGGAAATAGTTTGTTTTCTATCATAAAGAACATTAGAGATTCTACATTCTAGAAGAAAAATCAATACAATGGAACCAAAGTTACAAGTTGGGTTGGCAGAAAGAGTAAAATGATTTACATATTTTGATAACCCATAATTTACATAAACTTTTTTCTCTAATACATCATTACTGTTAAATGAGATGAAATCATTTTTAAGTGGCAATCAAACAGGGCCTAAGCTGTGTTTGAGACATGAGTTCTTCATGGCTATCAACAAGTTTTGGCTATTTTAGGTGTGTATTTCAATTTGGGATTTGTCATTTAGGTCTTGATGGTTAATAAAGCATCACATATTTTTTAATTAAATGGGTTTAATTCGCAATACAAAAACAAATAAGTTGTGATTTTTGTGATTGTTTACTTCTGAGTGTGATCTTAGTCAACGTGGATGTTTAAAGTGGTTTTTAGGCATTCTTTTATGGAACTACTAACATGAAGAAATGCTAAAAAATAAATAAATGTGGTGCTGAATGTTTCAGACTTTCTGTTTGGGATTGTGAAAAACTAGCATCATAGCAGCCAAACAACTGTTTTGGGACATCTTCTTTTCCTGTCCAAATGGTTTAGAGGCCATTCAGGGTGCTGAATGCAGTTCTTGAAAAAAATACCAAGCAAGAGGAATTTTCACTTGGTTTGTTAAAATTTAAAAAAGAGAAAACCAGACAATGTTAGGTTGGAGTGCGGATTCTTGTTCGGAACATGAAAAGTAGCACATCCATGATGATTGTCCATATGAAGTTCCCACCTTTCAGTTTTCTTCCATAACCAAATGGAATAACTTTAAATGGTCATCTTGAGAGTTTCAGTGGGTTTGATCTTTCTTATCAAACTCTCCTATAGTAGGTTGAGTTAGGACTACCTCCAAGAAATGATTTGAGGGTCCATGTGGCCATTACAGATTTTATGGACCATTGGGCAAGGTAGGCCCGAGATGGGATGCAGATAATAAGTCTACATGTTTATAAAGCTGCCCATCTCTCCATGGATTCATCTCTGAAGATACATACACAAGAATTAACTGAGGGTATTTGGATTGGTGGCAAATAATGGAAAATCATGGAAATGAAATCTATTTCCACAAATGTGATGTTTTCCCCAGATTGCGAATACCTAATTGTAAGTGAAAATTCATTTCCATTTCCACAGTTTCCTCAAAAAATGAGTAAAATGATTCCCCAAAAAACATGTTAAATCTAGATTTCCATGGTTCTGAGCGGCAAGGCAAGTTGCTACTTAACCATACATCAAATTCAAAATTCCACAGTTTTCGTTTCTTGAGAATTTCATAGGGGTTTTTCATGTCTGCATTTTAAAGCAACTGGAATTTATTAAGAACGAAAATTAGGGAAACAGGGGGGACTGCTGAGATAGCAGAAAAGAGAGAGAGAGAGAGAGAGAGAGAGAGAGAGAGAGAGAGAGAGAGAGAAGAAGCCAGTTATCCAAACTGTTGAATTGGTGGACCAGGGTGCGAGTGGGCTATCCTATACTGATGAACTTCTAGGGACAGCCTGCTTGGTGACAATTTGGTAACAACTCTATGAGGGTTGGACTCTAAGCTGAAAATTAAGGCTCACAAATTAAATGGGATGGGGACCTTGCATTAAAATAAATAAATAAATAAAAAAACCTGGTCAATATCTCCTAGCATGAATGTCATTTCAACAAACAGATAGCATGCCATTTCATCAAATATATACAATGCCGTTTCAACAAACAGATGGCATATATCAAATCTGAAAGACAGGAAAAGAGATACAAATAGAATAAGATATCAAACCTGTGGAGAGGAGCTTCACGGCGTGTGTATCTTCGGGCAGGAGATTCATGGCTACTGCAATGGAGAGAGAGAGAGAGAGAGAGAGAGAGAGAGAGAGAGGGCGTTCACAGTTGATGCATTGGAGAGAGATGGAGCAGAGATAGGGAGGGAGAGAGAGGATCAGGGAAAGAATAGCGTAGGGAATGCTCTGATAAGGGAATGGAGAGAGAGAGAGAGAGAGAGAGAGAGAGAGAGAGAGAGAGAGAGAGAAATACGGTGAGTGCGTGCCTAAATTTAGGCGTTTCTGACGAACGGACATCGACGGTCCGATCAGGGCCTCCGTGGGGCCCATCATGATGTATTTACTCAATCCATTCCAATATATAATTTAAATAAATTATTTTAGCTTACCACAACAAATTCCATATATATTGAAGATCCAAGTGGACCACACCATAAGAAGCAACTGTAATTTAATATCAATGTTTACTACTGTGTGGTCCACCTAAGCCTTCGATCTAGCTGATTTTTTTTCTAATCCTATAAATTAATATTTAAAAATATATTGACGGCTTAGATAGAACATATAGTTTTTTTAAGCCTCATAGAGCCCCCTACATCACTATTAAATATTAATGGTGTATTGACTTTTAGCTACGGATTAAAACCGTAGCAATATTAGCTAAGGCTTACATCCGTCGCAAAAAAGTAACGTAGTCTGAATTCTTTGCCCCTTTTTTTGGTAGTGTGTAAATGTATATATAGGAAGAAATATCATAATGATGGAACTATCCAAACCTTTAAAACTAAATTAGTAGTTATGAGGTACAGACAAAAAGAAGGGATAAATGACTCATATTTTTTTATGGCTAGAATAACATCCATTGTGATTTTATTTGTGCTAACATCCTTATATCATTTTCACATCCACCAAATTAATGTAAAGACAACATTCCTAAATGGTGACCTTAACGACGAGGTATATATGAAACAACTCAAAAGGTTTGTTCTGTCAGAAAAATGAGAAGAAAATTTGTAAACTAATTAAATCATTATATAGACCCAAACAATGACATGAGAAGTTTGATTCTAACATATTATCTCATGGTTTCGTGCATAGTGTAGCTAACAAATACATATATATTCCAATGTTAGTAGTAATTATATAACTATTATTTATTTATATGTTGATGACATATAAATAATAAGTTTTTGTCTTTCGTATTCAAAATGAAGGATCTTGGACAAGTAGATATCATCTTAAGCATCAAAGTTAAGAAACATAGTGGAGGTTATATGCTGTGCTAGTCTCATTACATTGAGAAGATACTAAACAAGTTTAATTATATAAAAATAAAATAGAAAAAACTCCAATTTGATCAAATTATCAAGCTAAATGAGAATAATAGAAGAATAGTTACAGGACTCGAATATACAAGTGTTATAAGTAGTATAATATATGCTATGCAATACACTAGACCATATATTACATATATTGTGAGTAAAATCAGTAGGCTTACCTGGAACCATAGTGTATAACACTAGAATACAATTAGTAGAGTTCTTGGTTACTTGAAAGAAACCAAAGATTTATGATTTTTTTTTATTTTTTATTTTTTACTCAGAGTTTTCGACCGTAAGAGATACAGTTGTAGGGTGGGTCTTCACCTTAGCTGGTGCGGCTGTATCTTGGGGATCCAAGAAGCAAACATAGATAAATCACTCGACTGTGGAGTTTGAATTCATAACCCTGGCTGTAATAGGCATAGAGGCTAATTGGCTTAAGGATCTTTTATTAGAAATCACATTTTGTACAAAGCCTAAACCGGTTGTTTTACTACATTGTGATGGTGAAGCCATATTAGCTATAAGCTATAACGGAATTTATAATGGAAAGTCCAAACATACGAGTCTGCGACATAACTATATGAGACAATTAATTCAAGATAGAATCATTGTGATTTTCTATATGAAATCAAGTAATAACTTTGTCGATCTTTTTATTAAACCTCTAACGAGAGATGTAGTAAGGACAACATCTAAAAGGATATGGTTGAAAATTTTCAAATAAAGTTCTATCAGTGATGGAAACCCAACCCAAAATTAAAAAGTTTATAAGTTTGGGTTCAATGAGTAAAAAATAAGTTATTGATATATGGAAAATTTTAGCATTAAAATCATAGATAATCTCATTCAAGATAAGTAGCGTTGGTCGTTACGTATAGAGGGTTGAGTCTTAGTACT
Source organism: Magnolia sinica (assembly GCF_029962835.1). NCBI lineage: Eukaryota > Viridiplantae > Streptophyta > Magnoliopsida > Magnoliales > Magnoliaceae > Magnolia > Magnolia sinica. The sequence goes on along the minus strand of NC_080573.1, from coordinate 47,154,160 downwards.
CTTAATGAAATTTAGTCCATATAATAAGTGTTTTCATAGTAACAGATACACTGAAATGATTTCACTTATATGGACGTAGAGGTGGTGCTGCCTTTCATGAGAGTTAAAGTTTCTCTTAGGATCGTTCATGAAATAGGTAAGCACATAGCCATTAAATGTATTAAGTAAGATTTGTGGGAACTCAGATAACAAAAGTGAGTAAATATCTCGTATCTCCAGCTTCGTCATTTATAAATAACTGGTTTAAAGCCGCGGCTATCAAGAATTCTGATAGAACTTTAAGATACTTACACTAAGCAAAGACTGAAATCACATATTTGTTTTTTTTTTTTTTTTTCACCTTTCGAATTAGTCCCATGTTGAATAGGAGAGAAGGAAAACATCACTTTATAAGTAGGGTGTTGAGTACCTTAATATTTACTTAGTGAGATAGAGGAGTATCGAGGCTTGCATGTTCAGACTGGAACACATGCTCCCGTGCACGTGCATGCACACAGGATCGAGCATGGTCTCAGTCTCAGTGGAAGGGAGTGGGCAGGTGAGCTAGTGTGGTTGTAGAGGCACTAGTGGTGCACTTTGCACTTCACACGTGTCGTAAATGAGTTGCTCCATCATTACCTTACATGAACCGGCGCAAGGCAGGTGCGACTTGCTGTGCGACAATGGCTAAATAAGATAGGTTGTATGACTGGGTTCGAAGTTGAGTGTTGTAGAGAAGAGATTTGAGAGAGATCTCTCTGCCATATATAAGAGTTGTCGAGATGTTTAAGACATTTGGAGTAACTGCTCATGCTTAATTAACCAGACCATATAGAAACTGCTGCATGCGGCTAGCCCAATAGTCAGAAATGGCTAGCCACTATATCTAAACAGTTAGCATGTATCTAGTCTCCCACATGGAAAACAGTCAAAAACTACAAAAAAAAAAATGGCTATTTTCTCATCAACAGTCCGAAACAGTCTATTGTACTTATGATTTTGGACAAAAATGTCCTATCACCTTTACCTATATAAACAGAGCTTTGTTGGTTCATTCTATCAACACCAGCAGACCAATTCATTCTCTCATCCAAAACAATAAGCTATTAGTGCTCTCTACTCAAGCCAACATATTCAATATGAACCTATACTGGTAGGTCCATAATATCCAATTAGGAAAGCTAATCTTATTTTTCTCTCTCTCTTTCCATTTAGGAATTTATGTTTACAGAGTTTCACCCGTGGTTCCTTCTTATTTGTTGAACATAGAATCACACACAAGCTTGTTGTATCCTATAAGTTATTTGCCTGCAACTTGCCAGTGGTCTCAATTATCTTGAGAATGGACATAATATTTTAAAGACAACATGATTACACATGCGTCAGCCTATCCTCAACCTCACTTTTAGCCACATTCTGGGAGAAGGGAACTCGGTGGCAGACGCTTTGGCTACAATGGCCAGCGAAGGGTGCCCAAATAGGATGTTTGGATCTCATCCCGACCTTCCGAGGCTAGTGCAGGCTGCTCTTACTATGGATAATGCTGGCATTGGGGCCATTACGCGCTCTTAATTGGGGCGTTTTTGATGGTTTTCTAGTTGTTTAGAGGTAGTGGGGGAGTCCTAGATTGGAGATCTCCTTTTTTGTCATTTTGGGTGGCTCTTGTGCAGTTAGAGTTATGTGATAGGTGTGGTCTGCGTCCTTTTTGTTGGGACCTTCCTGGAAGGCTGTAAATTTTCAAGAGTAATGAAATTTTCGTGGCTTTTATTTTATATATATATAAGCCTGTCCGTCGTCTATTATATTTTTTGTTTCCGATTTCTTTTAAGTTAATTATAAGTTCTCTTCAACTTAAGGTGGTGTAAGAAAGAGCAGCTGAAGCTTGAGAGGCATGATCAGAAGTGAGAATAGTGACACAAAAGCTTAGATAGCAGGCTTCAGCAGTATAAAAACAAGAACAGCGGTCAGATCTAAAAACAGACAGATCTCAACACAGACGAGATTTCAGGAATGATATAGAAGCCTGTGTTTGCTGACGCTGGATTTCATCGGTGAAGATTATAGTTTTGAAAACCAACAGTGGGGATTGGGTTTAAATGGCCGAGATGGCTCTGAAACCATGATAAACCCAGGGAATGCATTGTGAAAATGCTTGCTGTATTTGGATTGAGAATAACCCGATATATGGAAATGTGTCTTATCATATGACAAAGAACCTACCTAGTGCCTATCTTAAGCATGTATGGTTGCCTCTCGACATATGTATCTAAAATCTCATGAGTACCGAGAAAGCCATGCATCATTCATAAGAATTATTCGATGCTCTGGAATAGTGTCATGATTGACACAAATGAGTTTGGAAATTGTACATGTGGCATACAAGTACCTCGACAAAAGATGCAAACAGTTGGATCAGCTGTAGACAGGCGATGGAATCAAAATCAGATTGATTAGACGGTTCTCACTTCTAAACAGTGGACAGCTGTATATTTTATGCTTTAGCTGTCTAGTATGAGTCCAATCATCATGCATGTAAGATTATATGTTAACTGTAATTTTGGTTACAAAAAATGTTCCCATGAGTCTTTATTTTTCCTAATGTGTCATTTCGGTAGAACATCCATTAGAAAGCTGGGCCATACAATGGAAAAAAATAAAATAAAATCAAACCATCTAGCCATTCGGTGGGCCACACGCAATTAAGTCAAATCCACAGAGCAGATGACTCTTACATTTAATGCAAGCCAAGCTTACTAATTGGTGTGGTCCACTTAAGCATTGGACCTACCGCATTTTTGGGCTCATTAATTAAAATGATCTTAGAAAAGGAATGGATGGCATGGATAAATAAATACCCCACGGTGTATTTAAAGAGAAGAGTCCATTAATCAATTGATAAGTAAGAGACAGGCGGGGTAGGACACAGTCCGCATCCAAAATAATAGAAAATAGATAACCAAGTAAGAATGCTCCTAGTTGCATTGGTACATTTAAAGAGTCCATTAATCAAATGATATGGACTATTTATTAGGGTTGTTTTTATGTCGTAAAGTTTGAAGTTGTAAATACTTTACACGGCAAAAGAGTTCTAGGAGTTGATCGTTTGCATGTTATCTTGTTTGATTTATTAGCTTTCTTCATATCATAAATCTTTTGCAGTAAAACTTTGTAAAATTTACAAATCACATAAGAACTTGATTTTATTTTATTTTTTTGCCCTAAGTGCACATTAAAGCATGCATATGTCCTCCACAGTGGAACCCAAATGTAATGTGAAAGTTTTTAATTGTGGACATCACATCCTTTCCACTCATGGTCCATTTGATAATCAAGGGAAGCATATGATGGATAAATTAGATATACCATATACATTATCGTGGCCCCACATATTATAAGTGTATATCAAGCATAGTGTTCTATTATATATAATGGTTTTTTAGTTGTAAAAACTTTTAACTATAATCTACTCTAAACATAGTTTTTTGTCAAGTTTTAAATTACAACAATTATAACGTGATTACAGCCGGTAAAGCCTTTATAGGCAAATATAGATATACAAACAGCCCTTATAATCTTCTTACCTTAAATCCCTCTACAAATTAAGGATTTTACAAGCATTAAATGACCCTAAGATTTAACACACATTTTACTGGACAACATGTAAATATCGTACCAATCTAATGATCTTAAACATATGATTGATGGCTTCTAGTATGGATGTCCAAGATCATTAATAGATAAGGGTCTAACTTACAGTTCGATCTATCTACTAATAGTTCCCATCATGGGTTGTTTATGATTCTAAAGAACCACTTTTGTTAGGAAATCCTAACTATCCTATCCACGTGTTGGAAAAAGAATTACTAGAGCAAGGACAAATCTATGATTAGTCAGCCTTGTTTTAGCATGGTAAACCTTGGAATGTGTTCTAGCCTTATTGGGAAGTCTAGATCAATTCTAGTTGAGTGTCCAATTTACTCAGGAAAGCGTTGTACACTATTTTCTAACTGTTCCTGGAACAAGCAATCAAGAACGACCATATGTCATTGTAGGAAAAGATATATAATGTGGAAGATCTTTGATGATATTTGAGTGCAGCTGAGATACTTGAGTTGCGGCTGAGGAATTTGGAGAGTGGAAGACGTAGCCGAGAAAGCAGAGGCAAATTGCGACCAAGGGACTCAGAAAGTGGCCGAGAGGCAAGATGCGACTGAGAGGCTTAAAAGTAGAACACGGTCGAGAGAAGATGAACAATCAGGAAGGACATGCACCAAGGGAAGGATCTAAACGGTGATGTTTCAGCTACCATAAACGTTGAATCGAAGAAGAGAAGGATATGACGATTAGCTGTAGTAGATGATATATAAATAGTGGAAGAATCAGTAAATCACTGGACTCCAATCCAATCCAACAATCAAATTATAACAAATTTATCTTTTAGCTCAATCTATCCTAGGAGTAGTGATAATTCGGTAGTGGTAATCCTTAACTTTAATCCTTAATTGTAATCTAGGTCTACACTCATGCACTAGGCTTGTCCCTTATTCAATAAGAGCAACACTTTCAAGAGATGAATTCTTGTCGTTAGTCTCTGTGATCGATTGTGAGTATTTTCTTTTGTTTGATTAGACTAGTATACTGAAAAGTCGTTTCCTTGTGAAACACAAGGCCCAACCCATCTTTAGAAGAAGAACTCTACCCTTAAACTATTGTCTATTCATCTTATCACAATTCTGCAAGTGGCTAGATAGGCGAGCAATCTTTTTATGCTCTGGTCATATACGTTCATATTAGACAAATCTACTTATTCCAGCACTTAGGGTCAAAGTTGCTTTGTTTGAATCGAGTCGTTGTATTGGTTCTGGCATGCCCACATACACCACGCGTGACAGGAAAAAAAAAAAAACTGAGCGCCAACACAAACTAGGAGAATGTTAGAGCATTTATGATAATAAAATATCTAAAGAGGTGATCTTTCCACTTAGTCTGGTTTTTACTAAACATAGGAGGACTTAAAAAAGCACAATGACATCATTACCAAAAAAAAAAGAAAAGAAAATGAGTTTCTCACCAAGCTCACCCGGTATAAAATCTGAGTCCTTGCTGGAATATTCCAATCGAATCGAATGAACTCGATGAAATTTTGAGTTTACTCGACAAGTAAAGTGCATAGGTTAGTGTATATGAACGCAACCCCATGGTGTTCTTCTACACACTCAAGAAACTCTTGAATTGTCTTCTCCTGTGGACTGAATTGTCTTCTTCTGTGGACGAAGTTTTTGTCAAGAAAGCGATTAAGTTAAAATCTATTTTCTGTTTCCAATTTCGGTTCTTTGTTGTGAGTCTAAACAATTGAGGCCTACTTTGGGTGCAAGATATTTAAAACTGGCTTGTTTAAAATAGTAATCTCATTTCTTTAAAGTCCCATTCGGTCTCTTTGGACTTCCTGTTTTCCAACAAAGCTCTGGCAATTTCGGTAAGGTTGGTTTGGAGGTTGAGAATGACGGGAGGAAGGAGATTGCATGGATGCCCAAATTTTGGGTTAGAAAATTTTGAATAGGACCTCAAAAAATCATATGTGCAGCCAAAAAAAAAAAAAACATGATTTCTTTAGTTGTTATCTTTGAAAAACTTAAAAAGGCCTTGAACAATCAAAATTAATGAAAAATGCAGTTTTGATGGATCGATATCCAAACAGATCCTGAAGAAGACCATAAACAATCTAATCTTGCATTAGGTTCCCCAATAAAAATAGTAACAACATTGCAATCAAACCTGGATATTGCACACTTGACATTTCAAGTACCATAAGTGCAGTGAATAGCTAGGCCTAGTAGGAAGAACGAGGAGAGTGGTCTTCCAAGAAAAGGCAGGCAATGCCCACAATATAGTGAAGTCCCCTTTTAATCTACTACAGACCATGCCAAAGCATCCAATGCCCGCTGGAACCACTTAGTTTTACCCGATCATGTGAAGGGAGGGTAAAAAATCCAAAGTCCCATTAGCCGCTTTTGTGTCCGGCTGACAGATATACGATTGAGAAACAACCATCAACTATAACTCGAATAAACCAAATTGCACAAAAGCATCGAAGAAGTACAAAGGGAATATCTTATCTAGGGCAATCATATTTGTTTTCCGGTTTAGATCACATCTATACAAACAGAAGCTGGCCGTCCAGCAATTAAACAAATCCAATCTACTTAACATACATACATACGTAATCTCACCTGCACAAAAAAAAGAAAAAGAAAAGAAAAGAAAAGAAAAAAAAAAAACAGATAGAAAGAAAATAGTTCATCTTCTAACCCTTGTTCACCTGTTCTCCATCAACAATTTTCAGTAAGCGGAACCCTAAAGTCATGAACAAGATACTGCCAAAATCGCAAATTGGTTCGCCATAAATTCAATAAAATTACTGAATTATCACATGCATCCAGAAACTAAAAGATTAAAATCAAAATAAAATCAAAATTAGGCAATGATCAGGGAGCAACGGATTTTATGTAAGCATGGATGATCTTCAACATTACTAGTAATATTCAAGTACGTAAGTACATGGGTCATTGAAATTCAAATCAGAGAACCCTTAACCTAACCCTAACTTACATGATTCATAGTGTTTTAATCTTCTTAATAAATAGCATATACATAATTGAGATAAAAAAGCATTGAACTGCAGTAACAAAGAGTACTTTCTATCCGACGGGAAGTGTGATGACATCCAAAACTAGACAAACGGAGGAGATTAACATCAGTTGAAAACATGTAGTGGGATCAGTGCTCCCCCACGAGGATCGACGACTGTCATGATTACAGTTTCATCGGCTTCAGCGGACTGGATAGCACGTCCTTGATGAACCGTATGATTGACGATCGTCGAATTCAGATCAGTCACTTGCACCTGTGGTGGTGTGACTGGTGGGGAAGCGACTTGATTAGGTCGCTTCCTTTTCTTCTTTTCATAGGCTATGCCTCTAGCCTTCGCTTGGAGGTCCCTTACCTCGCGAAGGTAGAGCCGGACAGCACGGGCCCCAAAGGGGTTCGCTTCCGGCTGACCACCGTTCTCCTCGAAGGCTGCTCGCAGGCGCCCGATGAGGGCGTCGAGGCTGCCCCATGCCTGGCGGAGGGGGCATGGGCATGGGGCAGGAGGGTGTGGGTGCCCGAAGAAGGGACATGCAGGGGCGTGCACCTTTGTCTTGCCGAACTGGTCAAGGTATCGGAGGAACTCTAGTACATGTGCGCCACTGCACCGAGATAATGCAAGCGGTGGGCGGTGATTCTTCAAGTACTGCCCGAACGTGTTCCAGTCTCGCCGTTTCTGTGATTCGTAGCGGCTCGGTGGCATTGGATTGTGAGAGGACTGAGCGGTGGCATTGCTGTGACTGCTTGAATTGCTGGAGTTGGCATTTGCAGCGGCGGCAGCAGCAGCTACGGCAGCAGACATGGTGTGGTTGTGAGCTCTGGGGTCACTTATAGCTTTCTACAGGTACAAACTGCAGTAGAAGATAAATTTCTTGTCCCCCCTCTTTTTCTTTTTTTTTGGTGTTTTGGGGGAATTTTGGGTTTTGTTTGGATGAATCCTGATATTTGTTTTTGAAAAGTCAAATTGGGTTCTTATCATGAATCTTCTTAAATTTAAAAAAAAAAAGAAAAAAAAGAAAGAAGAAAAACGCTCTGATATGTATTTTTTGAAAAAGAAGTTGCTATGCTTTTCTCTCCGATGACTCTTATCTCTTTCTACTAACAGCTTCTAAATCCTAGTGCTACTCCAAAAGGTTGGGTTTCTTTGGTAGGAGATCGTCTACTACTTCAATTGCTAAACTAGTTTTTTACCCAACATAAATCTCTTCCTTGCTTCTCCGACGAAAACATGTTTTTTTTTTCCTCGCTAGTCCTTGTTCTACTTCCAAAACTAGGATGTGGGTTTTCTTGGGGGACTTGGACTCTTACTTGAAATCCATGTTTTGAACTGAAAACAGATTATCTTCGAACTGAAAACAGGTTGTTTTAGAGAGAGAGAGAGAGAGAGAGAATACAAGGGGAGACAAAACGATGGATAATGGACAGTGGGGATAGAAGGAGAAGATATCTAAGAGATAAAAGGGTGAGAGAATATATAAAACGGATGATGAGAAGGGAGGTAGGGATGGCTATTTGATTAATGGAGAGAAAGAGAGGGAAGAGACAGGGTGGGGCCCATACGTAGACATCCACCTCGTGGAAGTGATGGCAGTCTGACGGTCACTTCATAAACGTCATTTCAAAATTCACCTGCTCCTCGCCATTACCTTTTCCAATTACTCGCCTCATTTCCTCGCCCTTCATCCTCCGTGCAATTTATAGGTTTTTCAGTCGCCCATGACCCGTTTACTCGACTATGAAAACGAGTTCATCTCATTTGAGATGATTGAAAGTAATCTTGATGACCGAAAATAGGAATTTTCAATACATAATTAGGATATTTAACTAAAAATTACTTAAGAATTCTAATTTTACCAAATAATGCTCAAGAATTCAAATTCCTACACAGTGCTTTCTCCTTTAGTCTTTTTTTTTTTTTTTTCCTTTAAAAAAGGTAAAAAGTCGAGAATTGGAGGGGCCCAGTGGTATTCATGTTGGGATCCAAACCATCTCATACAGGCACCCCACTATGATAATCATACAATGTAAAAATTTGACCAATCAAATCATTAGATGGGCTACAAGTGAATTTAGATGTTTTTAAATGATGTGTGTCTATATATATATATAGAGTCATGCCCCCCTGCGCACTTACGCATGTGCGCACCTTTGCACACGTGTCATGGTGTCTAATTTGAACGGTCCATGTGATGCGGAATCCTATAAAAACCCCTATGACAAATTTTCGCCCTAATCTAAAATTCTGATGGGCCATAGCAAAGAGAAATGCAAATCAAGGGAGGAAACTGTTTTCATTTTTCATAGCCCATCAAAGTTTTAAATCAAAGTAAAATTTGGTCCCAGGGGGTTTCACAAGGTGCTACTTCACATGAACGGTTCAGATTTTGGATCCACATCACGTATGATGGGTTCTCAAAAAAGTTCGTATATAGTACGTACGAACTGGTTCGCAGGTGAGCGTTTCCGATAGATAGATAGATAGATAGATATATATATATATATATATATATATATATATATATATATATATATATATATTATTGTTTTCATTATTATTATTATTTTTATTACAGCCAACCTTATAATTGGATTTGAACGGGGTGGATGTCATCCATGTGCCATGTGGTCTCTATAATTATCTAATCTACCACTTTTTAAAGAAAAAAAAAAGCAATAGATTATTGGTGATTACTCCATATATTATTCTGTAAAATTCTCTTTCGTGTGAAAATTTCCTATTTTCAATTAATTAAAATAAGAGGAATTCGTTTTTAGGTGTCGGCTCAACTGTTGCTAAAGCTTTGCAGTACTATCCAAAAAAGGAAGGATTTAAACCTAAAGAAGGGTCATTTTGGTAATTTAAAAGTGACACTAGCCGTGTACCTAATAAAAATGAATGGTGGAGATTCTGCTACTAAACCGACTCAACTAACCCAAGGTGGGTTAGGGTCGACCATCCATTGCCTTGGGTTGAATCAAGCCATGGCCTGGCTCCTCTTACGGTTGGATTCAGGTCGGGTTAACCCAGCCCGGCTAGACCTGCCCGAGCTGCATCCCTACCTCGGACCATCTAATTGCGGCAATTCGTTAGACAAGGAATGCTAATCCAGCTGAGTTGATATTTTGTCACACATTTCTCCTACATGGAAAATTGCTGCATCTGTGCAAGATCCATGCCGTTCATCAGGCAGATCCCACTGATTATCTGCGGTTGGCTCAAAATCAAGATGATCTGATATTTTCGATAGGTCACACATGCACTTTGAATCTGTACCCCTGGTATATTTCTCATGATCATCCATTTAGTTTAAACAACTGAGGTTCACAAGATGATGAGGGGGATCTATTCATGCGATTGGAGTTGTCTAATGATACGATCACATGATGCTCGGAACATCCCGAGCCTTCCTTGGTTAAGGCCGAAATGTTGAAACTGTGGAAGGAAGCACGCATAGTGGAACCAAGCAAAGTACACGCAATCACACAAAACTCTTTGGAAAAAAACTCATAACACATAGCAACGAGTAATGCACTATGTAAGCAAAATTACAATAGATAGATCATCTTATCGATTTGAACAAGCCTCAAATCTCTTTCAAACTCTAGTCATACCTTGAACTCTTAGGAACGTTTTAAAAAGTCCTAATACACTTTATTCACTCATTAATCCTCATTACACTTAGTATATAAACTATTACAGCTCGAATAGCAAACAAATCATACACCTATGCAACTCTGCGCACATGCTCGACGAGACCTTTGATGACATCAGCAGACATTGAAGGCCCGTTAATGACATTGAATTACTTATGATACATCGAGTAGCAACTCTAAAATAGTTCGGCAATCAACATAAATTTTTCAAATTTTTTTGGGATCAAATATCTGTCAATGTCATTAACACTGCTCAGTGGCATCGAGTGGTCTATCCATAGCATCGAGTTAAAGACAAATTTAAAACATCAATAACACAAAAGTAGATAATTAGGGAAAGAAATGCAACAACAGTGTTAGATTGATCAAGGACCAAACGTTAGATGTCCAGGATTTCAAGCCTCGGAGATTATTTGGCTATGGTCCATCCACTGTGTGTCACGTCTTCTCAACAGTTTCGATCATGGAAAGACGGACCCATATGAACAAAATGAAAACCCGAGGATACCATGCACATGGTATGCTTGCAAAATTCAGACGCAGAAGCATCGGGTGATCATGTGAAAATTGATCTGGCGAAGAAATTCTGAGGTGGTGGGCCATAACGCCCGAACTATCTACTGACTAAATGAAATACAAGTGGCCCACCCGTGATACGCTTTGAAATGACAGTAATGATGGTGATTATTTCACCATACACTGATTATTGTTAGATAGCGCCTACATCACATGATTACTCTAAAAATAAAAAAATAAATAAAACAAAGAAATTACATTATAAATACTTACACTGATAATTAGTGCATGGCTTCTCATCGTCCGCTGGGCCACACCCCGATCAATGGTCCAGATCAACGAAGATTAGCCCCACTTGCACCTTATTATGACACCGTCGGTCCTGATATCTGCAAGGACCCTAATCTCTCAAAACAGCAGTCAGCCTACTAGTCCATGTTCAAACCCAATTTAAACCAAGTCCAGACGCAACTGATGAATCAACTGAAAGGCCTTCAAAAGGCTGAAAAAATGAAGGGGAAGAAATTTAGGTCGGGTTAGAGTAGCAATAGGTTGGGTTGAGGTTAGGTCAGGTTGAACATTGACGTTGACCCACGTGCTTGAAAAAATTGGCTTCACTTTCTGACCCAAGCTGGACCAGCGACCCGAAAATGACATGATCTGACCCTAAATGTTGGAGAAATTGGGTTTGGTTTGACCAATGCGCCATACTGAGATTTGAGGGGGAAAAAATGACTGAGGAAACCGGTTTGGCTTGGGCTTAGTTCATCTTATCCGACTCGATCGGTCCATCTATCAATCTAAGCCTTATCTTATCACGCGATTCCACTCTACTTGAAATTTGAGATTGTCGTGAGGCATCTGTTGAAAATAAGTTGTGGCCAAAGATCAAGATTGCACTTGTTGATAACCTAACATATAATATTCCTCCTTTATCCTGCAATGGACTGGCAATGAAAGCCAAAATCTCCCACCAGTTGAGCTATATGTTTGGCTTGCTCATTTACTATATATATATATATATATATATATATATATATATATATATATATATATACACACGGAAACGCTCACCTGCGAACCAGTTCGTACGTACTACGTACGAACTTTTTTGAGAACCCATCATATGTGATGTGGTTCCAAAATCGGAACCGTTCATGGGAAGCAGCACCTTCTGAAACCCCCCAAGCCCAATTTTTACTTTGATCTAAAACTTTGATGGGCCATGCAAAATGAAAACAGTTTCCTCCCTTGATTTGCATTTCTCTTTGCTATGGCCCACGAGAATATTAGATCAGGGTGAAAATTTGTCACATTAGGTTTTATAGGATTCCGCATCACATGGACCGTTCAGATTAGACACCCATGGCACGTGTGCAAAGGTGCGCACGTGCGTAGGTGCGCAGGGGAGCATGACTCATATATATATATATATATATATATATATATATATATATATATATATATATATATATATATAGATAGATAATTGTGGATTTTATTTTATTTTAATGGTGGAAATGCGGGGAACCTTGACAGAGGTTGCAGGGTTTCAAGCCCTTCCAATGAGGCCAGAGGTATAAATCTGCTCATGAGCTGGGCCTGGTCATCTCATTTTAGATTGTGTGTTGGACCCAGCTGCACTTGAGGTGCACCCTATTCTTTGGGCAAACAGGAATATCAAATTCCACTTAGGATAATCAATTGTTAGTAGAGAGGTTCAGAAATATTTAATGTTAGGAAGTTCGTTACCATGCCTCAGACCCAAGGTTGGTGACTCGTCTGAGTCAACTCGGACTTGGTCTGAGTCCCATTAAGATTCACACCATGAGTTGGCATTGAAAACATGGGATGATACTCCCCTTAGCCCCGCCATAACTTCTCTGCGTCACCAACTATTAAAACCCTCATCAAGCCTGAGTACCTAAGCCCCAATGGCATGTTCATAAAGATAAAATGTGTGTATGTTTGTGCCCACATGGGTCATTTTCTTATATAGGGAAATATATGAGGATATGCTAGTATGGGCTTATGATATAGGATGGGTAGAGGACTACTCAATGGACAATTAGGTTGCACAAATTCAAAGTTGAGGGGTTTGGATGGGGGCAAAAATGGTAAAAATGCTCACTATAGCTTCCAACGGTCATAACTTTGTGACCCAGTTTTAAATTCATATCTATAATTTGCCATTTGAAAGCTATCAATGAGCTTTACCTTAGCCAATCAACCAAGTTCATTGAGTTCCAAAAGCTTCACAAAATTATTTAATTGTTTGAGGGGTCAAAATAGGGTGTTATGTTAAAACTTTCTATTTTTATTATAAGTTTATTTTACTATTTTAAAAATTTTAAGAGTCCAGTTGTGGTCTAAATTCTTTATTTTATTCATTCAAGGGTTGCTGACGATTTTTGATAGAATTAGACATCTTTTTACTATTTTGGTTCTTTTTCTTTTTCTTTTTTTTTTTTTCTTTTTTTTTTTGTTTGTGAAAGTTTTTTATTTGAAGTCTAATTAGAGTCTAGGGTTTCTTTTAGATATGTAAGCACATTTGATTAGTTGTAAGCAATACTTTTTCATCAATCATATTACTTTTATTTTTCCTATTTAGAAATCTCTCTCTCTCTCTCTCTCTCTCTCTCTCTCTCTCTCTCTCTCTCTAATTGGTTTATGATTTCAAGGCCTAGTTTTTAGAAGAAGGCAATAATTTTTCTCTTTCTACATGCCCTGCTACGTTGTTTGGTATTGAGCCAAGTTTTTCTTCAAGTCATGACTTCAAATAGCGGATTGAGCAACAAAAAGTCTTTGAACTTATTCCAGATAATCAGCTAGTCACTAGATTAAATTCTCGATACTGTAGAAAACCATATAGGAGTTGCAAACGGCAATTGCTTGGTTGATTGAGACCATGGGGTGCAAATAAATTGGTGGAATGAATGATCCATGACCGGCGAAGGGAATTGCGGTCGGACAATTTGTTGTTTAACGGATCAAATCATAGACCGCAACCTCTTAACGATGAGTCCAATGATGAGGCGATGGAAGATATCATTCCCTATCACAAAAGATGTGAAGGCGGTAGAGAAGATTGAGACAACAAACTTAAGGTAGAACTCTCTTCCTTCAATTGGTAGCTTCATATCGAGTACTTCTTAAATGGCTCATAGAGGTGGAGATGTTCTACGATTATATGGAGATCCCTAAGGAAAATAAAATAAAAATCGGTGTGTATAAGTTTAATGACAAAGCATCAATATGGTGATAATAACTCCAATTCTTATAGATAAGAGATTAGCTTAAAAAGACTAACATTCTAGAAGAAAAACAAAAGAAAAACTAAAAAGATCTACTAGAACTATGAAGAAATCGAAGTGGAAGAATATTATTGGTGCTCCACCTAGTCCTTTTGTCCCTTTCCAAACCCTAGAAGATGCTTTGGAGCATCATAGGGACTCCTATTTATAGTTGGAAAACTCCAACTTTCGCACTGAGTTGGAAGAATCCAAAAACCGCCTCAAATTTACGCAATCCACCTAAGCTCCGCGTAACACCTTTGATGCATCTAAGAGCCTTCGATTGAATCTTTAATGCATCTAAGTGCCTTCGATGCCATCGAAACTTGTCTAGAACTGTCCAACGAGTTTGGCTTGAGAAATCTTGAAATTCTCGATTGCACCTTCAATGCATCTAAGTGCCTTTGATTAAACCTTCAATACATCTAAGTTACTTCGATAGAATCAAAGTTTATTTTGACACTTTTTCAAAAATATGTTTTTCCGGCCCTGGAATTTCAAAATATCTTTTTTCAGAACAATTTTTAAGATTCCTTTTATTCACTTCAAATCTTCGATTCTCTTCATTCTTTACTTGGTTTTTGAAAAAGAGAGCTTAATAAGTCCTTTCGGGGGGAAGGGGAGTGAATAGGACTATGATAAACAATTGAATAAAGTTCTGAATGATAAATAAATAGATATCTCAATTGCCTAAGTATTGAAACATATTTCAATTAATTCGTAGGACAACCTTCACGTAAAAATTTTAGGCAGGACAACCTTAGTTCATGAATACTATTAAAATCAAAATTCTAAACTTTGCAAGAGTAAATAAAATTAAATATTACAAACATTCACCACTTCAACATAAATGTAAATACAACCATTCACCACATGAAAGATAAAATCATTTACCACAAACACAGAGAATTATAGTGGTTCGGTGTGTCAATAAGTATTCTAAAACAGCCACACCTATTCTACTCGCAAAATTACTCTCCATGTAATTTAGCTTTCACTTTGAATAAGGCTTTCTCAGGGTCACCTTAAAACCTGATACAATTGTGATTTTACCGGTCTATCACAAAAAAAAACTCTCATCGAGATTTTCTGGCTATCTCAAAAAAACCAACACTGAGATTTTCTGACTATCTCAAAAAAACCAAATAAAGAAACAAATGTATACTTATCTTCACTGTAGAAGAAGTTGTATCTGTAGAACCGCTTTTCTTGAATGTTCAATGTTCAATGTTCAATATTCAGTCATATAGAAAAGGTCCAGGGTTTTATTGATTTTAACTAAGTTTAAACCAATGAATACTTAGGTTAATTCTCTTAAATCTCAAAAAAAGAAGAGTAGAATTCACTCTCTTTAGAATCAGAATGACAAAGTCTGAGATTAAGAGAATAAAACAAAAGCTATAAAATAATTTATAAATACCGTTCAATAGTTTGAAAATAAATGGAGCTTCTCTCTCACTTGCAACAGGATTTAGATAGTCTTGAATGAATTTTCGGATTGAGATAGAACCTCAATTTATAGGCAAAGAAGTTGAATCTTTGATTGGCCTAAGACAGTCTTCGACTAGCCCTAGCACCGTATTCCGTTCCAACGGATTTCCATATTTGAGCGGGATAAGATTTATCCGATCTTCAATTAGTCGAAGGTGGTCTTCGACTGGTTGAAGGTGGTCTTCGACTGGCCAAAGATGCCAATAATCCGAATGGATTTAGTTGCTGGACTTCGAGCCGAGAAACCTAGAGCTGGTCGAAGATTATCATTCGACTGGTCGAGTAGACCACTTGACTGGTTGAAGGTGCAACAAAAAAAGTTTTACTTCGATTTCTACTAGGACTGGCTGAGAAAAAACATAGACTAGCCAAACCAAACCTTAGGCTGGTCGAATTATAAGCAATCACAAGTATAAAAATTCAAATTAAATAGTTTTTGAAAGCACCTAAACCTAAGGTCTTTCTAGGGTTTATAATACATGAAATGACTGAACTTCTTTGTCTTGAAGTAGATTACAGACTTCAACTTTTCTTTGGAGCTTGATCTTCTACTAGAACATCAGTTGATCTTGACTTCATTTTGAGCTTGATCTTTTACTAGAATTTGAACCAGGCTTGAACCTTGATCTTGAACCATACTTGGAGATCACTTGATAAGATGTTTTGACTAAACGAAATTTGACAACTAAAGTGTGCTTTAAACATTATAGCACTTACAATCTCCTGTTCACAACCCCAAGTGTAGGGTCGTGAAGTAGTAATAATCTCGGTGAGATTGATGTCAAATCCACATGGATTAATCTTGTATGTTTATGAATTTAACTAGAATCAGATGTGAAACTAAATCTAAAGTATTTGAGAGAGTAATTTTAAATAAGGTAATTGAAACTTATAAATTTAAAGGTGGGAACTAGAGTGCCAAGGGTCCACTTGTAACAACTGAGATGCTACCTTGCTTAATTTAAGAGATCTAATTATAATCAGAGTCCTATCCTATCTAGTTGGGAGAAGAGAGTCAAATATCTGAACTTCTCATTGATCTAGTCTCAATGGAAGAGAATTGTGGTGAATTAGAAGGGATTTCATCACCCAACCATGCCCAGGAGGCGATGACAAACAACAAGATTTACCGAATCCACACTCTCAAATAGAAAAGAAGATATTTAAAGCTATTTCAGATCTATTGTAATTTGAGTCATAAAAAATCATTAAAATTTGAAAATATTTCTTAGAATCAACTATAATTCAATGAAATTTAAACATATATATGAATCAAAGCAAAGTAAACATTCCAATCATGCTACAAGTTTCACCTCTTAGCCCTATCCAAGAGGTTTAGCCAACCATAGATATGATTGAACTAAAGTCTATCAAACAAAGCATAAAACAAACTAAAGAACGAAGAAGAAAACTCTTGGACGGCGGCTCCAACCTTTTGCTCTACTCTTTGAACTTTAGAAGATGCCTAGGAATGTCGTAAAGACTTCTATTTATAGTTGTGAATCCCCCTCTTATGCACTGACTTGGAATTTCTGCATACTGTCTCAAGTTATGCAATCTGCGTCGGGCCTGCATTACAACTCTACGCGATTTCGGTGGCACTGAAGTTGGTTCTTCAGTGGTATAGAAATCATATCTAAAATTTTATTGCATCTAAAATTGTTCGTGCAGAGTACTTAGGTGGCATCGAATTAATCTTAGGTAGCACTAAATTAAGTTGTTTTCTTGCTAGACTATTTTGTGTACTTTCTTTAGCACCGAAGTTGGCTTAGGTGGCGCCGAACTATTCTGTTTTTCTACTGTTTAACTTGTGCTTTTGCCAATCTTTTCTCCATCCTTTGTACTTAGTTTCCTTGGATCTTTGATATGAGAATTCTCTATTCTTGGTCTCGTAGGATCCATCTTTTACCTTGGTGATTCTTGAGCATTAAATCCATGCTTTTAGCATTCTTTTCAATCCAAGCTTTCAGATTCACCTTGCAACATAAACATGCATAAAATACAACATTAAGCAATATCATGTTCATAAAACCAAGATATAAATGGGAAAAAATATGCAATATTTGACACTCAACACACTCCTTAACCAGTATTTTTCTAGTCTCGAGCAAAACATGCGTGAAATAATCTTCAATTCTCAATGTTCAAATCCTTTTTCAGAAATCAATCCTTTGTCCAGTCAAGTACGAGTGAGTAGATTTAAGGTGAGAAAATGAGGTTTTGAAAACCTAGATCCGAATCATACAAGCAATCGATCAAATAGATTTTTTATCAATTATATCAGAGTATAAGTTTATATACCAAGTTTTTTAATGTGCTAGTGAAAATCAACTTACTTCCCATAAATATGCTATCTTTTCATCAGGTTAGTCATGCTCATTACTTCAAGATTGGTTGGAAACTTAAGTACTGATTCCGAACTTATCTCATTTTCCTTCTTTTACCAATTTTTTATTTTATATCGATGGTCATTAATATTCATTCAGTCTTTTTAGTCTTTTCGGATATTTTCATTCTTATTCAAACTTTTTCATTCTTTTTACCATAAATGACCTTTTTGTCGATCTCCTATTTTTTAACTGTTTTTTTTTTAAAGGTGGATACAATTCTCCCGACTTGATTCTCACCATCTATTAATGATTCACATATTAATGATTAGAAATGACTTACAGAAGTTAAATTGAATGTGTCATGATATTCAAACTTTCTCATAGTCAATTAAATGCAAAAACTTAGGTGATGGACTACTTAGTTGATCAAGCTCCAATCATTCAAAATTCACTTCCTACCTTATCATCATACTCAAAGCATTCTTAAGTCCACAAATTATCGTTTTCCAAACAGATTTTTATCTTGAAAAATTTGAAAATTTTCAACACTTTTTTATCAGAAACTGAGAAAAATACTGATTAGTTTACCTAATCCACACCACCAACCTAAAAGCTACATTGTCCTCAAGAGATAAGCATGCAATGCAAAAGAAGCAACAAAAAGAAAGGAGTCGTGATGGAAAGATAGTACCTGAAGAAGGAATTATAAAGTTTTTTTTCCAAGGATCTCAATGTGAAGATGGGTTATCCAAAATACTAAAACAAGTTGAAAGCAAACTATCCTAATCCTAAATTCTATGCAACTAGTAAAGCTAACTACACCTCCGTCAGACTAGGAGGTCAATCCTGGTAATTAGGATCATTCAGAGGTATGGACATGTCCTCTGAATCAAATTTTTCAACAAATGGCTTTAAACGATGTCCATTCACTTTGAAAGCATTGCCATTATTTAGATTCTTTATTTCAACGGCCCCAAGAGGATAGACATTAGTGATTGTAAAAGGGCTGGTCCAACAAGATCGGAGTTTACTCGGAAAGATATTTAATCAAGAATTGTACAAAAGGACTTTTTGACCCGATTTAAATGATTTTTGAAGAATCTGTTGGTCATAAAACACTTTTTTCTGTCTTTATAAATTTTCGAATTCTTATATGCATCATTTTGAATTTTCTCAAGTTCATTCAACTGAAGTTTGCATAGTGAGCCAGCGTTGTCCAGGTTAAAATTCATGTTTTTGATAGCCCAGTAGGCTCTGTGTTCCAATTTCATACGTAAGTGGCAAGCTTTCCCATAGACGAGTCTAAAGGGAGACATTCCAATGGGTGTCTTAAAAGTAGTACGGTAAGCCCATGAAGCATCGGTCAATTAGATTGACTAATCCTTACAGTCAGGGTTAACCGTTTCCTCCAGAATGTGTTTAATTTCCTTGTTGGAAATCTCAGCTTAGCCACTTGTCTGTGGATGGTATGGAGTGCTCACATTATGGGAGATGCCATATTTCTTCATTAAGTACTCAAATAACATATTACAAAAATGTGAACCTCCATCACTAATGATGGCCCGAGGCGTACCGCACTGGGAAAGGATGTTTTCTTTTAAGAATCTAATGACCAACCGATGGTCATTGTTCCGACACGGGATCGCTTTAACCCATTTACTGACATAGTCTACTGCTAGCAGAATGTATAGATTCCTAAAGGATTGGTGGAATGGTCTCACGAAATTGATGCCCTAATAATCAAATGCTTCAATGATTAGAATGGATTTCAGAGGCATCATATTTCGATGGGACAATGCTCCTAATTTTTGACAATGCTCACAAGTTTTACAGAACTCATGAGTGCCCTTGAACATAGTGGGCCAATAGAAGCCGTACTGCAAAATTTCGGTCATGGTCTTTTTAGTAGAAAAGTGACCACCACAGGCCTGAGAGTATTAAAAGGAGATGACACTTTGGTGTTCATTGTCTGGCACACATCTCCTTAGAATTTGGTCTGGGCACTACTTAAATAAGTATGAATCATCCCAGAAGAACTTATATACCTCGGCGAAGAACTTTTTCTTATCTTGCACAGTCCAATGTGTCAGCGTGAAACCTGTAGCAAAATAATTTGCAATGTCAGCAAACTAAGGTAGGTGGGAGAGTTTAAACAGTTGTTCATCAGGGAACATGTCATTTATGGGTGTCGTCTTAAGGGAATAAGGGAGATCAAGTCTCAAAAGATGGTTAGCCTCTACGTTCTCTACTCCATTTTTATCTTTTATTTCTTGATCAAATTCTTAGAGTAGGAGGATTCATCGTATCAGGCAGGGCTTAACATCATTTTTAGAAAAAATGTACTTGAGCACCGCATGATCAGTGTAGATGATGATCTTAGATCCAATCAAGTAGGACCTAAATTTGTCCAAAGCGAATACTACGCCTAAGAGTTCCTTCTCCGTAATCGAGTAATTCACTTGGGTAGGATTTAGAGTTCTACTTGCATAATGAATAACATAGGGTTTCTTTTCTTTTCTCTGGCCTAACACCGCTTCAATAGCATAGTCAGATGCATCACACATAATTTCAAAATGAATGTTCCAGTTGGGTCTCTGCATGATAGGTGCAGTAGTTAGTATGCCCTTGAGCTTAGAGAAAGCTTATTGGCATTGCTCATTCTACTCGTATGGTACATCCTTTTGAAGTAGATTACATAAGGGATAAGAGAGGTGACTAAAGTCCTTTATACATCGTTTGTAAAATCATGTGTCTTAAGAAGGATCGCATGTCTCATATGCTCTTACATGGAGGTAGGTTAGAGATAAGTTCATTTTTACCTTATCTACCTCAATTCTCTTAGACGATATGTCCAAGAACAATTCTCTTGCGAACTATGAAATGACACTTCTCCCAATTTAGTACCAAATTCTTTAATTCATATCGCTTCAACACACATTTAAGATTATCCAAACAATTGCTGAAGGATTGACGAAAGACAAAGAAGTCGTCCATGAAGACCTCTAGATATTACCCCACTATATCAGAAAAAATACTCATCATGTATCGCTGAAAAGTGACGAGGGCATTACATAGTCCGAATGGCATCCTTCGGTAAACAAAAGTACCAGGGACATGTGAATGTGGTCTTTTCTTGATCTTCAATGGCTATCTCTATCTGGTTGTAGCCCGAATACGCATCAAGGAAGCAATAGTACGAGTGACCAACTAGCCTTTCCAAAATTTGATCAATGAAGGGCAAAGGAAAGTGGTCCTTCCTTGTAACGGTATTCAATTTCCTGTACTCAATGCACATTCTCCAACTTGTAGTAACTCTAGTTAGCATAAGTTCATTGTTAGTATTGGCTACGACGGTGATTCCGAACTTCCTAAGAACCACCTGAGTTGGACTCACACATTTACTATTGGATATAGGGTATATGATACCCACATCCAATAGTTTAAGTACTTTAGCCTTAACCACTTCCTTCATGTCACGCCCCAAACTCAAAAATCGGGCTCACAGAATTCTCGATCACCGAATCTGGTGCCAACAGCCTCTGTAGTGCCACATTCTCAGCTCCCAGTGCTTATACGCTAGATTCTGATCCTGGGATCTTATAAGGAGGATTTTCCAACGTACATTTATCTCATAAGAAGCATAAACACAAGTTTACCCAAATCATAAAGGCAACATCATCATCACATATCCACTAATATAAACATTTGAATACAATGCTGAAAGAGAAATACATATATATCGAAAATTAAAGCTCCAGAAGTCCACTGCATGCCCCAAGCTCAACGCCGCTGCAACCTAATGTCACCTGCACACATCTATTGTATATAAGCTTATAAAAAGCTTAGAGGGCGGTGTAAGTGTGCACAAGGTAAATGCCAAGTATTCAATACAATGTCATAATCAAACAATATTAGAAATACTGGCAAGATCATGAATCATACAATATTCGAGTATGCAATACAAATCAGTTATGCAAATGAGGAGTCATAAAGGGCCAAATATCAGATGCCGAGGATGCAATATAATATACAATTTCTGATGAGTTCACGAATACCGTCAGCTATATCTAAGTCATATAAATGCAGAAACATAGCAATCCAGAATACCATATGCCGCGGATGTAATGCAATATGCGGTGCGAATGGAATGACCAAACTGGAGTGTGAAGTCTGGATGACAATACGTAGTATTGCAGGCTACGAGGTCCATCACAAGGGACTTCTATCCAAACCAGTCCCATACCTAAATTTGGATAGATAAAATCAATGTGGTAAACTCCCGACCTCAAGTTGGTCATGCGCCCCAACCAAAATCCTGGCCATTGCGAAGGTACTCATAACAATTAGTTGCACACCACTAGCCCTAGCGGATAGTGAATGAATGAGTAAAATGTTGAGTATGCAACTCCTGCTCAATAAGTCTATATATCAATACCGTACATCTCTGGGATCATCACCGGGGTCTAGTACACTCTACATATAATCGCCGCCCACTGGACGCGCAACCATGTAAGTGGAAGAGACCTTACTATCTGTCTCGCCAGTAGTTAGCCAATATCTACCCTGTACGTCGATAGTGGATCCAATTACGAGTTGGTCAAACTTAACCTAGCTTTGCCCACTACCCTCAGGCAGGTAAGGGCACCACCCCTTTTCAACCGACCACGACATAGTGGGAGACGCGACCTACTGGTATTCAGTACTCGGGCACTCATGTATCCACTCGATCTAGACGCTGGGGCGTCTCCTGATCATAGAGGTTTAGGGATTTTCACCCAGGGATATCTATGACGCCCCGATGCTAGTAATAGATTTCTAGTATCCTATCTGGCCATCCACGACATGCCTGTGGAGGCCACGGCCCTAATGTTCCTAGGGCGTATAATAATCACAACACATAATGCAAGATGCATGAGTCATACAATCTAGACATGCATCAATCTTGCACATACCGTGCGTTCATATGAGACAATCTCCGCCTATCAGGGAGTCTCATACCAACCTGCCCAATGACATATGCAATGGTTAACCACATCTCATAACAAATATGCAGATGATGCGTATGGGCATGTATCATGATGCTATGCTATCATATACTTGGAATCGGCCTCGAAAATCAGAATCGGCCTCAACAATTGGCCTTGACAATCGGAATCGGCCTCAACCATCAGAATTAGCCTCAACAATCAGAATCGGTCTCGACAATCGGCCTCAACAATCAAAATCGGCCTTGACCATCAAAATTGGCCTTGATAATCGGAATCGACCTCGATAATAGGAATTGGCATCGACCATCGAAATTGATAATTGACCTAAGAAAGGGCCTAAGGGAAGGTCACAATGTGGACATTTAACCATCATCACCCATCAATGTGGACATTTAACCAACATTGCTCCCAAGGAGTGGCCCACATAGAGCCTAACGTATCGTGGGCCCATGGCCTCACAGAAGGACCTAATACACATCACTATGGGGCGTCTGATGTTGGGGTATCTCCTTGCCATAGAGGTTTAGGGATTTTCACCCAGGGATATCTATGGCACCCCAATGCTAATAATAGATTGTTAGTGTCCCATCTGGCCATCCATGACATGCCTGTGAAGGCCACGACCCTGATGTTGCTAGGGCGTATAATAATCACAACACACAATGCAAGATGCATGAGTCATACAATCTAGACATGCATCAATCCCGCGCATATCGTGCGCTCATATGAGACAATCTCCTCCTATCAGGGAGTCTCATAAAAACCTGCCCAATGACATATGCAATGGTCAACCACATCTCATAACAAACATGCAGATGATGCGTATGGGCATGTATCATGATGCTATGCTGTCACATACTCAGAATCGGCCTCAACAATTGGCCTTGACAATCGGAATCGGCCTCAACCATCAGAATCGGCCTCGACAATCAGAATTGGTCTCGACAATAGGCCTCAACCATCAGAATCGGCCTCGACTATCGGAATCGGCCTCGATAATCAGAATCGACCTCGATAATAGGAATCGGCCTCGACCATCAAAATCGGTAATTGGCCTAACAAAGGGCCTAAGGGAAGGTCACAATGTGAACATTTAACCATCATCACCCATTAATGTGGACATTTAACCAACATTGCTCCCAAGGAGTGGCCCACATAGAGCCTAACGTATCGTGGGCCCATGGCCTCACACAAGGACCTAATGCACATCACTATGGGCATATACATCACAATGGGCCTTGGCACATGGGCCATAAATACATTACAATGGGCCTCATCATATGGGACATAAATATATCACAATGGGCCACAACATATGGGCTGGAACTATATCTCAATGAGCCTTACCAAATGGGACGGAAATATATTACAATGGGCCTCATCATATGGGCTGAAAATATATCACAATGGGCCAAAAGTATATCTCAATGGGCCTTACCAAATGGGCTGGAAATACATTACAATGTGCCTCATCATATGGGCCAAAAATATATCACAATGGGCCACAACATATGGGTCAGAAGTATATCTCAATGGGCCTCATCATACGTCAAGTGAGCCGCACCAATGGGTCTCATATACAACAGTGGGCTGCATCAATGGGCCGCACCAATGGGCCTCATATATAACAAGTGGGTCGCATCAATGGGCCGCAACAATGGGCTAAATATATATATCAAGTGGGAGCTTGGATTATATGAAAAATCATTTCAATGGATGCAGGTGTAACATGTGTATTACTGTACACTACCATTCTATGGGGCACATGGCTCACTAATGATGATCAGCACTGTCCAAACATTGTCTAGCATCGTTCAAACATTATCTAGCACTATCAAGCACAATCTAGACTGTGGATATTTACATACATCATGGTGGGTCCCACCATCCAAGGTCTGGATGGTGTGGATACCACATGATCATGGTAGGCCTCACACACAATCACATGGGTCCCATGTGTTGGAGGCAGCACGACCTCAAGGTGGGGTCCGCACGTCCCACGTGGATGGACGACTACATTACATACATCATAGGTGGGTCCCACCGTCTAGCTTGCTGGACGGTGGAGGATGGATGAACGTGCACATTTGGTGGGTCCCACGTGTGGCCCACTAGCCATGTGTATATGTATATTATGTATATATAATATACATTATATATGTAATATATTATTATTTTATTATGTTATCTATATCTCTTCTTTCTTTTTTTTTCTTTTTTTTTTTCAAACGTCTAGTCCTGGACTTTCATTAGACGGACAGCAGGGATGTAAGACACATACATTAAGGTGGTCCAACCCCCACACGTGTGGGATGGGCCCACATCCAAACAAATGGACGGTGTATATAAATCACATACATCACAATAACCTACAGAGCATGTTGTCGCAATACAGCAGCTATATAGCTGGTTGAGGTATACCAGCCAATTGACTTCCACATCAAGTGGGCCTCACTGTCCAACAAGCTGGACGGTGTAATAAGACCCATAAATCATGGTGGTCCTCACGCAGGACTGCATGGATACACCATGTATCAAGGTGGGGTCCACGGCAGCGTGGCCCACCAGCTTTGGATCAAACCGATATTTATGTTTTTCCTTCATCAGATCTATCCTAAAAATGGGCAGCAACATGGTGGGCCTCAAGATCGGACGGTGAGGATAATACATCAAGGTGGGCCATGCAATCAAGGAAAAAGAGAGGGGGGGAGAGAGAGAGAGAGAGAGAGAGAGAGAGAGAGAGAGAGAGATTGTGAGAAGGGGAGGGACCCCGCCACTATGGGCCCTCCTTATACAATGCATACATCAATTGGGTCCCAAATCATGTGGACCCTAAATCAAAATCAAATACTATGAACACCCACCATTGGATCTCCTCTTCCTTCTTTCGCCAATGCATGCTAGAGTTTCAATGGAACATGATTTAAGGGTTGAGATGAAACTTGGATGGTGGAGATGGGAGGTAGGAAGGTGGGTTACACTAGCTTCTCTCCCATGGAGCTTGCTTGGACGTTGGGTTACTTGCTTGAAAAAATGGAGAAATGAGAGAGAGAGAGAGAGGGATGGGATGTAAAGAGAGAGAGAGAGAGGGATGGGTGTGAGTGATGGGGAGTGATGGGTGAGTGAGTGATGGGTGTACTTGATGGGTGGAGAGAGAGTTGACTTTAGGGGAGGGGTGTTGTACTTGATTGATTGATAATTGATTTGACATGTTCTCTAGGGTTTTGTAAATACGTGGCATTTTCTCGAACTGAATGCGGGCCTACATCTCCTGGCCTGGGTATCGCCTCGGCACGCGAGATGCGGTGATGGCGTGGTCGCAAGGGTGCAAGTCTCAGGTCGAGCTGACTTTGGAATATGGGACACGATTCAGAGTTGCATGCAAATGCAGTCTACGTGTCGTGGGTCACTGAAATTCGACCGGGAGAACAACGGAAGCCTAAGGAACGGTACGGTCTAGGATACAGGCCTCACACTTTATGTTTTGATTTAATCTATATGTGGTTGTCAGGAGGTTTTCGCATTATCTTCTAGATAAATGCGATGAGTACAAATCAAGGGGTCAATTCCTTTGAGATCTGCAATCGACCATCTAAGAGCTCCCTTATGCTCAATGAGAGTAGAAATAAGCTCACTTTCCTGTTCATGCTCAAGGTGGAAAGAAATCACCACCGAGTATGTCTCATCTTGACCTAAATAGAAAAATTGAAGATCAGTAGGCAATGGTTTTAGGTTAAGCTTCGGTGCTTTGAGGCTAGACAGTAGAGGCATTACATCAGTTTGGGGTAATTTTTCAAATTGTGGCCTCCATTGGTTAACTTCAAGTACTGGCGCAGTATCAAGTATGACATCCATCTCCTTAATCATATCATCATCCAAATTGGGGGAGTGTGCCAAGGATGTCTGTAAAGGGTCAGAGGATAAGGTCATTAGAGTTTTATCTTCCATGAAAGAGTCTATCATGTTAATGTCGTGGGCCTTGTCATCATCCTCTGCTTGTCTGCTTATATTGAAAAAGATATTAAGCTCCAATGTCATATTTCCAAAAGATAAATTCATGACTCCATTCCTACAATTAACGATTGCATTTAATGTGGTGAGGAATGGGCGACTAAGAATGACTGAAATTTTAGTGCTCATGTCCACGATGGGTTGAGTATCCAGGATGATAAAATCTACTGGGTAATATAATTTGTCAACCTGGACCAACACTATAAGATCCGTATCTTAGTCCGTACTGTTTTGTCGACTCACACGATCCTTCCCGTTGAAGTCTGGCAATCCGCGACCTATAATCGATGTTTACGCGAGACCCTAAGTCGTATCTTGTAGATTTGAGTCAGCTTAATCCGAGACTTATACCATTGCGACCACACCGTCACTGCGGTTCCAACGCTGCGTCTTGCATACCGATCCGATACCCTGACAAGGAGATATCGGCCGACATTTATTTCGAAGAAAAGGCCGTGCGTTTACAATCCCAAGAGAATCTTTACATCATGTCCTATCAATCAATCACTCAAATCAATCACCTCATGTCAAGTACAAAAGCAACCCATGCTTTCTTTCTCTACAAGTCAAGCAACCTACCCCAAAGTCAACAAGTCTCTCCCCTCACCCATCACTCACCTCATATCCATCACTCACCTCACATCCATCACCCATCACTCTCTCTCCTTACAACCCCTTCTCTCTCTCTTTCTCAACCCAAATGTCCAAGCAAGCGAGAGAGGTGCACGTCTATGCATTCCAAGAGAGAAAAGTGGCTTTGTGTGGCCCACCTTTCCCATCCCAAAATCCTTCATCCTAGCCATTCAACTCTGATCACCTTCCATCAAAGTGAAGCAGAAGGAGATCAGCGTTCCAACGGACTGAGAAGATTAAACGATGAGTGCTCTATTAGGCCTAGATTTCTTTTTTTTTTTTTAATGAAGGGCCAAGTAAGGCCTACCAATTGATGGTATGGATCTCACTTTAGACCCTAGGTGTGGCCGATGACCCACCTTGATCCACATGATCATTCTATGATGGGGCCATTCTCCATGGACCCCATCATGATGTTTATTTTCTTTGCATGGCTAGAGGTCATCTAGACCTTCTATTTTGGTGGAGAAGGAATTTCCACCGTTGATCTTTGATTTGATGGGCCCACGTGTTATGGGACCCACTTGATGTATGATTGATTGCAAAGGAGGGCCCATAGTGTTGGGGTCCCTCCATCACATGCGTGTCTCTCTCTCTCTCTCTCTCCCTCTCTCTTTCATTTTTTTTTGTTGTATGTGATGATGTGGCCGTGTGGCCCACCCAGATGGACCCCACCATAAGGCATGTATTTTATCCAAGTCATCTATAAATGGGGCCAACTTTATGAGTGTTATATCCGCACCACCCATCATTTGGTAGCCCACGTGGGCAATCCACTTGAAATGCACAACCATCCAGCGTCCCTGGACGCTGGACGTTGAATGGAAAACACAAATATTAGCTTGGTGTAAACCATTTGGGGTGGGCCACTTGTGTAGGCCCCACCTTGATGCATGAATGTAATCCATGCCGTTCATCCTATTCTTCAGATTATTTGAGCTGTTGAGCTGAAAAATGAAGCTGATCCGATATTCTGGTACGCCATAGCATAGCAAACAACATTTTTACCATTGAAATACCCCCTGTCATTTCTATACCCCAAAATATATTGAATATTGGGCTTGTTTGGCTTGTCTTGAGCCATAGGGGCCATTGGCTGGGTCGGATCCACCTGATGCGGGCCCCACCTGTGAAAAACCACGAAAATTCAATTTTTTTCAAAAAAATAGCAAACAACGGCAGCTGACGCTGCTACTGCTGTAAGGATGGCACAGCGTCCTCTGCGTTGGGATGGTCCTGGCCAACCGTGGGTCCCCAAATGTGGGCCCCACCGTGATGGGTGTGGACATCAGCACCGTGCATTTTGTGGCCCCTTTAGGGTAGCCCCATCCAAAAATCAGCTGTATGTGAGACTCTAATGGTCCACAAGGTAGGAAATAGTGTGATTGAACGGCTGCCATTGAAACCATTTGTGGTGGTTATAGAACTTTTGGGTCAATATGAAATTTATTTTTCCCATTCATCCAGGTTCGTGCAACCTTATCAACAGATTAGAGGGAAAACAAATGTTATAGTGGGCCCCACGCGGGACCCACAAGGATCTATGTGTTTTATTCAGACCATCCAGGCAGACGGTGGAACCCACCATGTTGTATGTGTTGTATACATGTCGTCCACCCATTCTCTATAGATGTAATGACCCGAAAAATTTCATGCAAAGACTCGAGTACTACCTCAAATTCCTTAGAAGTTATATATGGGTTAATTAGCGCTAAACTCAATTGCTTGTGAAATTAACACCAATAACCTCAAATTTGATCTATAGGACTTAAAACCTGTAGAACCGTTAGTGTTATGTTACCCTGAAATTTAGGATTCAATGCTAAATCCAGATGCTCTAGGGAGTACTTGGAAACTTTGTATCGGACCTAGATTACGCGTCGAAAGTTCGATAGCAATGATCTTAGACAATTATAATCACCTTATTGGGCTTGACCATCACCTCAAAAATCAAGTCCAGATAATGTCCTGAGACGATTTGCTTGAGTCCGGAGTAAAGAGTGTGAGAAAGGTGAGAAATTAAATATGAATTTATAAAATCTGAGTCGTGTCGCTTGCGTGCCGATTCTAAGCATTCTAACCGTTGGATTCTGACCCAAATTTACCCTCAGATCAGGGAAGATGGCCCAGGCATGTCATAGTGCTTGTGGACCTAATCGAGTTTCGGTGACCGTTGAATTGAGATTGGTCCGCCATGGCTGATCTGTAAATTCGATCGGTACAAAAACTTAGCCTGACCTAGATCTATGGTCAGTGAGCTTAAGTCCGACCGCACGTGGAGAAAGGACCACCAGAAGTGCTCCATTGGACCGATATAGACCCGATTTGGTTATAACCTAAGTTTACCTTGACCCTGGGGCTATTTTCATCAATTTTAGGCCTATATAAAGACCTTAAAACCCTCACTCTTAATTCCAAACGAATTTTCTAACCCTAGCTAATAGAGAGAGAGGAAAAGAGAGAGAAAGTGAGAGAAAAGTTGGTGAATCATCTTGAGATTCTTCCTTGTTACTCTGCGTTCCTAAACCATCACTTCTGAATCATTATTCCGGCGATTCTAAGTTCATTCTTGGGTAAGTCAATCAAACCCTAGTCTGTTTTAGAGCTTAAAATAGTCTAAGTGTTGATGTAGCTCATTTTATTCATGCCTTAGGTTATCTAGTCGCCGTTGACGAAGACTTATCGTCTGAATCAGATCTGTGCGCATTTTCTGGTTTAAGGTGCGGACTATATTTGTATAGGTTATGGTTTTCAAGGCTTTCAATGTCGGTTAATGGTTTATTATTGTTGTGGGTGCAATTTCACATGTTAAATGCGATGTTTGTATTGTGTTCCTGATATATACACTACCAAAAAAATGACCAAAGGCTACAGACCATGATACCTTTTGGCTACGGATATAAACCGTAGCTATAATACTACGGCTTAAAACCGTAGCTAAAAAATGATCAAACCGTAGCTAAAGGCTAATGCCACCACCCGTAAAACCACCATGGGACAGCCCCATAAGGGACTCTACGAGGCCCACTAAAATGCTTGTGCTCCATCTAATACGTCTATCCATTTTAACAGATCATTTTAGGATAAGAGCCCAAAAAAGGAAGTAGATCGAAGGCTCAAGTGGACCACATTGTAGGAAACAGTGGAGATTAAATACATACCATTGATTGATAGTGTGGTTCAATTAGACCTTCGATTTGCCTCATTTTTGGGGTGATTCTCTATAAAAAAAAAATTCAAAATGAATGGATGGAGTGGATATACTAAATACATCATGACGGACCCCACAAATCCCTTGAGATGACTGTCCATCCCCAACTCGTTAGAAGCCATGCGAACAGCAAGGTGATGTGAATAATAGCATAAACGCTACGGTCCGAAGGTTTTCGCTACGGTTTAAAGCCGTAGAAATAAAAATGCGGAAACAACTCACCTCGCGCGTTCCTTTTTCTTCTTCCGCCTCCCGTGAAAAAAACAAAAAACTAAAAAATTTCACCTCCCTCCCACTCTCGTGAGAAAAAAAGCCCAAACCCTCCTTTCCCTAAACATCTCCTCTCTCTCTATCTCCCCAACCCTCTCTCACGAATGCTCCCCACTCACGAACCCTCTCTCATGAATACTTCCCTCTCACAAACCCCTCTTCTCTCCTTAACCATCCCCTCTCTCTCAATCTCACGAAGACTCCCCTCTCTCACGCCATAATCGACATCCCTGCTGCTCGATCGTGTCTCTTTTTGTTCCTTTTTAGGTATGCAAGACCGATTATCTTCTTTTTTCTCATTTGAATATTCAAATTTCTCTCTCTTTTTTTTTGGTGGAATTGGATTGGGGGTTTAAGGGGGTATTGATTAGATTAATTGAGGGTTTGAGGGGTTTAGAGATTCGGGGTTTGTGCAGATGCTTGCGGCATTGAGCATGAATTTGGCCGTGATCCAAAACTCACGTGGGCCACATCTCGAGGGACGGTCAGGATGGAAATGGCAACCTATGGTATCTATCTATGTATTTAATTTGTTAACTCACTTGGATTTTTTGGCTATGGCTTGTCCACATGGTTGTTAGATGAATCAATGGTTCCAATTTCCAACAGCCTTTTTAAGCACATGAATGTCTTGCTTTTGTTCTTGGTTTTAGATCACTCCTTACAGTTCTTTTTGTAGCTTCCCTTTAAGAACTTGTAGTTATGTTTCTTGCTATTGTGATTGCCAAGGCAATGAAATTTGTCATGCTACTAACCTAACATCGCTCCTTAGACACTATTGTTGGGAAGGTTTTTTTCATTTATCTATTAGTGGGATCCCTGATCCTCCTGCTTTTGGGTCTGTTTGGCTTCTGGTTTTTATTTTCCTTTCTGTTGTTGTTTTTGCCCTTTAGCTGTTATTATTATTATTATTTGAAAAAAAAAACCCAACTTTTTCTCTTGCTATTATTGCGTAACTGTTTTCTTGTGCAGCATTTTCTTTATTTTAGGTGTGCATTATACATCAATCTTTCTTTTCTTATTCTTTGCCTGTTCAGAATCCTCAGATGATGCCTCTCAAGTAAACGATGATGAAAATGCACTTATGGGTTTCTTTGATGACTCAAAGGTAATCAATGCCCTTCCACAATTATGTGTTTCTATTCTTGTTATGGATTTTGGTGGCTTCTGATATTTGGTTGTTTGTGCTCAAATCATCTTCTTAGCACTATGTTTTAATCTACTGTTGTGATTTATGCATCTTATGACTATGAGCACATTTATTGTAATTGGTTGTTGCTCACTTTTTAATGAGATAAAGTAACATTAGAGAGCAATATACCATTGTCTCCTCAATGGCTGTATGATAAGCTTAGTGATATTAAGACCGGTTTTTCTGCTTCATCAGGGGTATAGTTCTGTGATCTTTTTAAAAAAATACATTTGGCCTTTGACCATTTGTTTTCTCATATTAACTTCTGATTGATGAGAGAGGAAAATGCTATGATATTTTCAAATCTTAATCAAGCATTATCAAAGCCATGGTGGCCATTCCAATAGGAAAGATGTTCTTCATATAGATGTGACTAAAGATGTGACCAAAATTTGTTGCGTTGGAGGCATTTTTAGATCCTGATATGCAATTTATGAAAGCATAAAGCACTAGTGGTTTAATTTATTTTTTCTTTTTTATTGCAAGATTGATTGTTTAAGACCCAATCTTTCCTTTTATTTAATTCTGTTGACGCTTCAGAGCCGTTCTGATTCTTGTAAAATAAGGTTTTGTTATTCATGTCTTTCCTTGTCATCAACAACATTGTTTTGGATGAATGGAAAAGTTTTATTGAAAAAAAGGAACATAGAAGATCTTTTGCCATTCTGATTGAAGGTTCTTTATTGTCCTTCTATGAATGCAAAAATTTCGTATCAAGTTGGTCTGTATTAGAATCTGTAAAATCAATGGATGGTGACATGCAGTGGAAACTGACATGAATAGGTGCATCTTCATGTCTTCATGTCTTTAGAAAAATGGTGACCAAGAAAAATGGAAGCTGAGTTTGAGAGATGTGAAGAGTTCCATTTTCATTATTCATGTTACAATTGGTTAAAATTAATGCATTTTTGTTAGATGATAACTAGAACCTTGGTGCTCATATTGTTTTCTTCTTAATTCCACTAGCATATTATATGAATGCTATTGAGACGCTACACATTCAACTTTAGAAGATGAATGAAACTATTTGCAGTCTACGAGTATGTGATTCTAACCATGTGCCTGCTTCAACTACATCAGGGAATGCTTCTGGAAGGGAAGTTATGTTGGTGGCAAGCTTCACCGGCTCTGGTTTAGAAGCTATGTCTGAATTTGTGTTGGTGCAAGTTGTGAATCTGAAGTAATGGTGGAATTGGCTGCAAAGCTAGTTTATATCCCATTGCATATTCAGAAGTTCCTCTTTTGAAGCATAAGTTGGAGGTTGTGGAGGCTTTCCATATCATTGCTAATTTAAATTGCTTTTGACTTTTCTTGATCAAGTCATTTAGAATACCCAATACTGCATTCAAACCTATTGTTTGGTTCTTTTCCATAGTTCACTTGTGTCTTTTAGTAATATTGTTGCAATTCTATTAGAAGCATTTGTTGATTACTGCAGCCCAATTATTCTATTTATTTTCTTGTAGAGTATGTGTAAAATTGTAGAGGAATCCATTCATTGATCTGCCGAGAACATAGCACTAGCCATTGGTGCACTGTGTATGGTAAGAATCTCCATATTTTGCTATTCTGTCATGTTTTACCCTAAAATAATGCATTTAGAGAGAGAGAGAGAGAGAGAGAGAGAGAGCATGAACATGACGATTTAAAAAGTGGATTCTATAAAGAAAACTTTTGTTTGTGCATTTTCCTTTGAAAGTATTTTGGGGGAATCATTGTTAATCATACGTTAGGTAATCCTATGACTGGTTGTAGACAATTAGTTCTTAGCCAAAAAAGTCAGTAGAATCGCATTTGACTATCCACCTAATGGAAGATGCTTCCACAATGTACATTGTAATGGAAGATGCTTCCATAATGTAAGATGCTTGATGTAAGGCTTAGTTTCCCAATCAAGCTCAGCGGGGTTGTAGGGCCACCATGGTGTTTGATGTTTCTATGATCTCACCCATCCAACAAGGTTCTCCCAACATAGGTTCTGCCAACATAAGAAATCGGATGCCTCAAAAATCAGGTGGATCTAACTTTTAGATGCGGCAGGCACACGATGGAAATTAATAAACAACCACCCAAAAATCTCCACATTCATGTGGGGGTGCATAATCTCTCTCTCGATCTCCCATGCCCCTTTTTCTAATCTCTCTCTCTCTCTCTCTCTCTCTCTCTCTCTCTCTCTCGTTTCCTTCTCATTTATAGTGATCTAATCAGATCTGATATTCTGTCTTCCATCTCTTTCTTTCCTTTTGTTTGATCCGATCATCTCTATATTTTGCTTTTTTCAGCTTTGGATTGTAGGTGAAAATGGGGCTCACGTTTACGAAGCTGTTCAGCCGTCTGTTCGCAAAGAAGGAGATGAGAATTTTGATGGTCGGTCTTGATGCGGCTGGCAAAACAACCATCTTTTACAAGCTTAAGCTTGGAGAGATCGTCACCACCATCCCCACTATTGGTATCAGATCTCACCCGTCTCTCTCAATCTTGGATGCTTGATGGTTTTTGTTCTCTTTTTTAACCCAGTTGTGTAATTCTACATGTTTTTGGTGATTGATTGATGTCTGATCTGGTTTTCATGCTTTTGGACTCAATTAGATCCTTTCTCTACCTGTAGAATCGGAACTGGGTTGTTGAAGCATGTATGTTTCTAGATCTATTCATTTGTTTGTACAGTTAGGTTTCCTAGCTTGATTCTATTGGAACTTGTATGCATGCCATAGATTCAAACTTGTTGTATTGTTGAAATCTGAAGATGTGCTTGTGGAGAATGAGAGATCTGTACCTGTTGGCTTTAGCGGGGGCTCTGTGTTCATGGCTCCATAAGTGAGAGGTTGGGCT
Organism: Magnolia sinica; assembly: GCF_029962835.1. Taxonomy (NCBI): domain Eukaryota; kingdom Viridiplantae; phylum Streptophyta; class Magnoliopsida; order Magnoliales; family Magnoliaceae; genus Magnolia; species Magnolia sinica. Next base: position 47,119,115 of record NC_080573.1, on the reverse strand, counting down.
CAGACTTATGCTGGTTAGCCATTGTCTGCATGGTTTTAAGACTTGCACCAACTCATTTGGTCTTAAGATGAGTTGTACTGGAGTTGGGGTGACTCAGCTGAGTCACCACCATTCATTGTAATGCGAATCAATTGATTCAATTGAATCTTCAATGCTAGGTATTTCATATCCATAATCTAATGGATATTCTAGCACACTAGTGACATATGCAATTGTTGTGTTAACAACTAAGTTATATGGTCACATGTTTCCCAATCTTTTTCAAGTTTGGATTTTGTTATCCTTAAATCTTCATTTAAGGGTAATTGTAATTCTTGCATTCTCAATTGATGAGATTGCTTCATTCTTCTTCTCGATTTGGATTACTTAAATCTTCATCGAAAAGATCTTGCTAGAATCTTCTTGAAGGTCCAGCTCTCAAGCTATTTGGCCTTAATAGTCTTATGGTAAGACCATCTTGGGTGTTTAGCTTGTAATCGACTTCATTAATTTCTCCTATTTGTACAGGAACTTGCTGATGCTTGAAGTCAAACATCTATGTTTGCCCAAAACGTAAAGTTTCGCCCTGGAAACAAGGAATACTTTTATAATTTTTGGCAACATAATGTCATGAAGCACGATGTTATTATCGGCAACAATTTCTGGACTGACCAAAGTAGACATACAATGGTAATTTCTAATAGTACCATTACTATTGGGAATAACATTATTTCCTTACTTTTCGGTCCACAGCCAAGTCTATCCATAGACTTTCCTTGGCTTCAGCACCAGTGCGTTCATTACGCACCAGATGAACGTGGTGAGATATATAATATTCAACCCACCAAAAATAGAGTTCAAGAAAAACTTCTTAAAATCAAGCTTGCCCTGAAAGACAATTTCAATGATAACCTAGTATCGGAGATGCGAAAAAGAAGCACCATATGCAATCAGATCAGTCTAATGCATGGGGTGGCTGGGGTGGTAATAGTGTGGGAGACGCGGAAAATATGCACCAGACGCAAGCAGATCAGCCTCATGCTCACGGTGGCTGGGACAGTAATAGTATGGGAGATGCGAAAAAGCACCGGACACAGTCAGATCAGTCTAATGCATGGGGTGGCTGGAATAGTAATAAAAAGGAAACACAGGCAAGTGAATCTAAAAGACCAACAGCAGAGGAGTGTCTTGGATTTAATTCTTGGAATAGAACGGAAGTGCAAAAGAAGCAGCCCATTCAATCTGATCAATCTACTCCCTAGGGAGGTTGGAAATCAAATGATGCAGGAAATGAGAAGGTTGAAGATGCTAAATCCCAAGATGTAAATTGTTGGAACCAACCAAATGATTCATCTACCAAACCACATGTTTGGGATAAGGACAAGATGCATGGTCAATCTAATTCTGTTTGGGGTAGTCAGAGCCTAAAGGGTACCCATACGGAGAGATCTTCAGACATTGGTGGTTGGAATGAAGACAAAGGACAAGATGAGTTGAATCAATCAACAAGATCTCCTGTTTGGAGTTCTTCCCCTATTGAGAAGTCTTCAGATGGCAGCAGTTAGAAAGAAAATAGAGCACACGATTGGTCAAATCGACCGACCAGAGCTCCTGGATGGGGTTCTTTAAGTGCGGGTGACCGAAGAAACCAGAGAAGCCATTCTACCCAGTCACCTGCACCTGTGGGGCCTGATGGTCGGAATGCTAATGGGATTCTCACTGCCACTGGAAGACGCTTGGATCTATTCACATGTGAGGAAGAGAAAATTCTTAATGATGTTGAACCAATTTCGCTGTCGATAAAATGAATTCTACATAATTCCAGCTACAATGACGGTGATCGGCTAACGGATAAAGATTAGTCCTGGGTACTCGATAATGTTTTTCAGCACCATCCTGACAAAGCGACAAAAATGGGTGAAAAGATTGACTATGTTATGGTTGGTAAGCATGACAAATACCAAGGTACCAGGTGCTTTTTTGTTGTCTCCACAAATGGTTTTAGAGCGGATTTCTCTTACCTCAAATGCCTGGAGAACTATGTAAAGGAGAAGTACCCTAATGGTGCTGAAGCCTTCAACCAAAAGTATTTCAAAAAGTGCCGCTCAGAGGGCATGAACCAGCAGCAAACGGGCATGAACCAGCAGCAAACACAGTAGCTGTAGATCCAACGCCCTTGGGAAGATAGAACAATGAGTTTGTGTAGTGGGTTTTTTACTGCGCATTGGTCATATGTATATATTTTCTGCCATCTGCCCTTCCCCAAATGTGGTTAACCTCTCGTTTGCCCCTTTTAACTACTGTATATATTCGTCATCCCTCTGATGAATGCACCACCCAATTTGGGAGCGGTTCGACCATATGGCTAAGCAGTTGGCTTCCATATGTTTAAACAGTTTTTTTTTTTTTTTTTTTTAAAAAAAATTTATCAAATCATCTGAATTAGGAAAAATCACTTTAAAGGGCCTATTTCAGTATTAAGTACTGAAAACAAGTTTTAATAAACGGACTGAAGTTCTTGATCTGCGAGATGTTTGCCATTCTGATTATCAGGATCATTGCTTTCAATTTTAGAGAATGAGTTGCTCTCTTTCATTTGATTATTTGTAGATAGGCATGCGTTAAACAATGGGAAGTGACCAATGATCAAGGCAGCCATTGTGTCCAGTCCTCTGCAATGAGCAATTTGTTGACAGCAATCAGGATTCTCATTTGTTAGGTTCATCAGAACCTACAAAGAGGAAAATAAATTAAAAGTTTAAAACTTTTGAGAATTCAATTCCATGCTCTACCATGACACACAAATACTGAAGTGGGTCCTTGCTGAATTTAATAAATAAGGATATATAAGACGATAAAATAAATAGCCAAAAAAAAACCAGCAATCAGGAATTGGAGGTAAAACTAATAGGCGAACATTTTACTCTCATGTAACAGTCTCAGCTATAAAACGGAAGCACAATCAAGAAATGTCATGATATTTGGCTTGTTCCTTTTCTAATCGTGAACTAATTTGGTACTCTATGGTTCAACATATTGCTAGTCTGCATGTTTTTTCTAGTTACTCTGTATGATGTTTGGCTTGTAGGCTGTAATAAATAAGGATGAGTTTTATCATTTTTTTTTTCCATTTTTTGAAGCTGTTATAATTTTTGAGTTTATTTTTGCTTGCAGGCTGGCAGATTTGCTCGCATATGTTGGCGTATGGCCTTACAATTCTCAGAGGTACATTTAGGCTAACAGATTTGCAGGCTGGCAGATTTGCTAGATTTGAAGCCTCTTTAATATGCTATTGAAGCCCTTGCTGATTTGTCTACTGTCCGGTTAAAGACATTGTTGAAAATTCTTATTCTATTCATTTTTTGAAGAATTTTTCAGAGGGATTTATTGTTTTTACTGAATGGTTGGAGATACTGCTAGATGTTCAGGTTTGGTAACTTTTTTAAGTAGTTTTTTCTTCAGATTTTCAACATCTGGTTTGCACCGGTAAGAGTTTGCTGGCTATTGTCATTTAGGCTTCTTTTCTGATTTATTTGTCCAGCCGTAAGGCCCTTCCTCTCATCCTTAGTTCTCTCACTCTGTTTTGAGATTATATATGGCGTCTTAGTTGACTTTTGAGGCACTTAATCCTGTTAACTCTAAGACGAAATGATTGATTGCTCATTTTGAAAATCCTGGTTTACAAATTACTACATACACCGACATAATATAGCACCAATGAAATCTATGGAGCACCGAGATGAACGGTTCTGTTCTTACAACCAGACCCATTTAGAGTTCCTGAATCTTTCTCGCTACAGATCCTAGATCCGCCACAGATGTGTATTTCTTGGTTTCTTTTTCCATCCTTTCTGTGGGCCTGGTTGCTCTGGAGGCAACCTTCGCATAAGTGTCAGCCGCGGGTGGTGGCATACCCTTTGGTAGAGGTCCCGGATCACGCGTAAGGTTTGGAGGATTGGAAGACTTGGGCTTATTAGCTCTGAGTACCGTGGCCCTTCGTCCGTCAATCCGACGGTCATTTAATACATTCGTGGCATTTACCACATCCTGTTCGTAAAGGAAACGCATGAATGCGAAGCCTTTGGGGTGATTGGAGTGAGGACGCAGAGAGATGTAGACATTGTGAACCCTCCCGAACTTCCCAAAAATCTCACGGAGGTCATATTCAGAGCAATCGAATGGTAAGTTCCCAGTAAACAAGCTAAAACCGATAGAGGCTGGGTATCGTACCTTCCTTCTGGATCTCCCGCAGATTAAGTCTCTGCTTGGTAAGTTCCCAATGGGAGTTAGATGGTTGGATTATTTTTATTTATTTATTTATTTGTCTTGTTTTGTAGGCTTTAGGAAGGGATGAATGGGAGTTTTGATGGCCCACTCTACAAGGTACTCTACATGTATACTTGTAGCATATGTGCAACGTAGCAAACACATTCTTGCATGCTTTTTTTTTTTTTTTTTGAAAAAAAGTGAAGTGATTAATTTTAGGATTTACAGCAACCCAGACCATTGATTTGATGGGTTCCATCATGGATACACCATGAAGTAAGAATCTTACTTGGGTACAGTCCCTACCTCGGTTCCATCATGGATACACCATGAAGTAAGGCATCTGTTGACTGTTACCCAGCTCATTGCTGTAGGTGGCTCAACATCTTGATTGTGTTGCAGGATTTGATGTTCCCCTTACTCATCTGAGCTAGTCCCTTCCCCTTTTTAATTTTTTTTTTTTTTTTAAATGTTATTGATTTGGATCCCCATTTCTTGAGTAGTTTTTAATGAAGGATCTAAAATTAAGCTAGGGAAGAAAGAAGATGAAGAAGCTGATGAAATATAGCAGGTACTCATTACAAGTTTCCTTTACTAGATTCGGCCAAATAGTTATTCTTAACAATGCAATTTCAATGTTATTTGTTTGAAATCTTTTTGACTTGGCATATGATTGGATCATCTGAATATCAGCAAATCCATCTTGAAACTAAGTTACCTCTCACTTGAGAATTTTACATTTTTTGCTCTTAGAAACTTAGAAAAAAAAATCCAAAAGATAATAAAAGTGAGTCTATCCAAAGACTAGTGCAGCCACAACGAAGTATGAAATTTTTATTTCAATGTGTTATGGTAGAAAGGGTTGGGGCTTAACTTGAACCAGGGAATTAGAATCCGGAAGCAAGCAACAAGTCGTATTGATTTTCATAACACTTACTGATCTTAAAAGGCACGTGCTAGCATTTATTTCACATATGGCATCTCTCATTGCTAATTTTTATTAGCATTTCTATAGAATCTATACTTGATATGGGATTATATGTATCAAGTTCTTGGAAGGATGTCAAATAATGCTAAGTACATGGAAATTTTACAAAGTAATTCTTAGAGCTTAATTTAATTTCTTGAATAGTTGTTTACAAGTGATTTTCATGCCATGTTTAAATTGGTTTCATTTTTCTTGTTGCAGTACCTATGGCAGTTATTGCTTCTTGTAGGAAAATGAAAAAGCTTGTCCAAGACATTTCATTGGTTGAGGCTGCACTTAGGACCTCGTCTCAGCTTGTAAGTTTAGCATGCAGCCTCTAAGCCTTTTCAAATCCATTATCCAGTAGCTCTCTCTCTCTCTCTCTCTCTCTCTCTCTCTCTCACACACACACACACACACACACACACAATGCACGAACACACATCTTATTTCCATTGTCCCTTCACGTGCAGGTTGTAAGTTCTGATGGAAAGAAAGTGAAGCGATTGCATGCATTGCCAGATATTGACATCGAAGATGCAAAGGTATTTTTATGATGGCTTCTTGATCATTTTCACAGCAATCTGATACATGACTGTCATCCTAAAAAAGCTATAAACTTCTTAATGTGTATGTTCATCTAACTCTAAGCTCTGTTTCCCTCTGTCGGCATAATCTCCTAGGAATAGGTAGTTGGCATCTGGTGGAAAACCTCCATATTCAAACAGTTGTAGGAGGTCAGAAAATTGCCCATATATGTTGCCTGCTTAGCAGTGGAAGAAGAAGAAGAAAACCCATTCATTTGACTAGACAGAGAATAACAAGTCAAGAGAGCTAATATTCCAAACATTGAAATGAAATAGGAAAAAATCAAAGAGAAAAGATGCAAATCATTCATGCACTGGAAGATGATGTGAGATAGGATGTAAGCTATTTAACTCAGGGGTTGTTTGGATGCCTGTAAATGGTTTAAGTTGTAAATGATTGTCTGTGTTTGGATAGCCTGTAAATTGTTCAAGTCCTATAAATGCAGAGCCAATCTTTCCAATGGATAGCCTGTAAATGAGATGGGTAAAATGTTGTTACAGCCTGCAAATGATTTATGGGTAAAAAAGGCATTAGAAGGGACCCCTTAGCCTATAAATGATTTACATGTAATTCTTATTCTATTCATTTTTTAAATAATTCTGGTCTTTTTTTAATGGCCAGAGAGAGTTCTATATTACAACGGTTCTTTTAACTATATAGTTAATTTCATTTTTTTACTGACATTGTTGTAGGTGGCAGCCATGATACGATTGGATATGAGTGAATATATGGAGCGGCAAAGAAAGTAGTTGGCAAGATTAAAGTGGAAGGTTAGTTTTCAATGGTATAAACCGAATTTCATGATGTTTGGTGCAACCAACTGCACCCTATGCTACACTTATTTTCATTGGTACAGAAATTGTGAGTAATAGTCTATCTTAAATCAGACGTTAAAAAGTACTAAGCCATCTTAGAACATCTCAGGTTGTGTTTATATTTGTATGAGTCCTGACTTTTGAGTTTTGGAACATCTAAAGTTTGAAATTCTCATTATAGGGTATTTCTCTGTGCTTTTAATGTAGTAAAATCCACCATTACTTACTTGCATTTGTGTATTGTATGTTAATATCCCAGTACTCTCACCTGCATTTATGTATTGTATTTGAAGACATGTTTAGATGTATCCCAGAATGAGAATGAAATCGAGTATGCATCAGCTGGTGCATATTCACTGGATTGGAGCTGTTTGGCATGATTCAAGAGGCTGATATTGGTGTTGGTATCAACAACATTGAAGGCATGTAGGTTTGTTGTTCCTACAATTAGGCTGCCCATATATCTTCCTAACTATAAGTCACATGTCATATATTTGAGCCATGCTCATACTATAGGATCTTGGAAGCTCTACAACTAGGAATAACAAAATCGCTAACTCTTAGATTAATTTGAGTTACTTGTATCCCACATATATCAACCATCACATCTTGCAAAAGTTGTTATGCCTGAAAGCTACCTCTGCAGAAATACTTTACTGGTAAATATATCCCTTGAGTTTGTGGATGATGTGATTATGACAATATATCTCATGATTTACAAGATAAGCCTATATTTTCCTCATAAAATGAGCTTATGGTCCAATTTTCTTATAATTGATTGTTCCTCAATACAAGTCTTTGATTACAGGATGCTCTTGGTGGAAATTCAAAAACAACATTTATTGCAAATGCTAGCCCATCTATTTGGTGTGTACCTATTTTCCTAGAGTTCTCTAATTTACTTTTTTATTTGTTTCATATTTAGAATTATATTTGTTTTGTATTGTGAATCACAAAGATAATTGTTTCCATGCTTGGTTCTAGCACAAACCAGTCCATTCATCCAGTCTAGTCCAAGTTTTACATCCAGTCAGCTTTTAAGGTTCTTTGGGTTATGCCTTGTTCTTTGCGTTAGTTTTTCATGATGTGGCATGGTGGTTTCCCACTTTCCAACAGTCTAGTTTTTCATGGAAATGGTGTATTTTAGTTTTGTTGTTCATTTGTTCTGTTTTGTTGTCTTATGTGTAATATGTTTTTCATGATGTACTTCACTATAAATTATAGCTAATTCCGAGTTCTTCTTCTTTGCAGATGCTTTCAGACAACCGAACAAGCTGTAGTTGTTCATCAACCAAGCAAAAGTCATACCCAAATCTTGCGTTGTGACTTTGTATTATTTGTGGAACTTAATGTTGTGTAATAGTTTGATTAAATTTGTTTTGAAAACTTTAACTAGACTGTTGTAATTGTAATTGATTCATTATTGAATGAATGATTGTAATTGAAATTGATTCATTATTGAATGAATGATTGTAATTGAATGAATGAAAGATTGTAATTGATTCATTATTGAATGAATAAATGATTATACAGGTGGTAATTAAATGAATGATTATAATTAAATATAATCTTAGCAGTGAGCATTAGCTACGGCTATTACCCGTAGCCCTTTGTTGAAAACCGTAGCTCTTGTTAAATTCGTCATTTTGCTACGGTTCTCATTCTACTTTTAGCTACAGCTATTACCCGTAGCCCTTTGTTGAAAACCGTAGCTCTTGCTAAATTCGTCATTTTGCTACGGTTCTCATTCTACTTTTAGCTACAGATAAAATCCGTAACTATAAGTAGCTTTTAACTATGAACAATATTGCTACGGTCTAATCTGTACCTAGAGTTTCATTAGCTACAGCTAGTAACCGTAGCGTTATATCTGAAAACCGTAGCTGTTGCTAATTTCAGCCTATTGCTATGGTTCTTGTTCAACTTTTAGCTACAGATATAATCCGTAGTTGTAAATTCATCAGTGCTACAGAAGCAACAGCTACGGATTTAATCCGTATCCACTATATCTATAGCTACGGATTGAATCCGTAGCTATAGCTTTTTGACCTATGGCTACAGCACCAATGGCTACGGTCGTGCTACGGATTTTAACCGTAGCCATAGACTTTTAGCTACGGTTTTTATCCGTAGCTTTTGCCCTGTTTTCTGGTAGTGATATGAGCCATATGGAGATTTGTGGATTCCTTGTATATGTAGAAAGTATCGTATACGTATGAAATACGAACATGTGTTTGCCATGATTAATTGTCATGTATTTGTGCTAGTTGTATGTGTGTCAACTCCTTGGCGAAAGGAATTGTCCAAATGTGTGTTATCACTAACATACGTCATGTATGTTGAAATATGTAGTCTAAGTGTTTGTAGAAATGTCTGAATGATCTAGTGTGTGAGATATTATCCTGTTTACGGGCGTTGAGAAGAGATTCTCAACTATCTTATTGGTGTGTATGATTTCCTACATGCAATTTACATTCTTTGTTGTTTAACTTCAAGTACTACTTATGTGTAAATCCATGTTAAGTTGATATTCATCAAATGCTCACATACTGTATGATTAGAATTGTTGCTCCATTACTGTTCTAAATTGTTAGTGTGAATATCTGATATAATTGAAGATGTTTGGGACTATGAAATAGTCCAGGGAATCGGTAACAAACCTTGAGTTCGTGGCCGAGGTTGTTTCCGCCACGTAGGATGTGTTTGACTAACCAGAGTCGTATTAGAGTTGTCGGCAGTGGTTTGGCCACACGGAGTGTTTGCGCGCTTTATGTCGTTCAACTCAACGTGCACTTGTGCTAGTCGAGTTCGTCAAATAACCCGATTGTCCCGGCGGACGTACACCATGTATAGGCGCTATTGTTTGAATCTAGGGTACCAAACTTACCAATGCAATCCCGTTAATCATTATACCTCGATCTGCTAAGACTCATGAGTCGGGCATGGTGGTATGGGATACCGTGGTCGAGCTGTCGGCCTACGCTGGGGTGACGAACCTCCCTATAGTAACCAGTGAGCACACCAGACTCGTGAGTCGATTATGGTGGTATGGGACACTATATTCGTGCTGTTGACCTACATTGATTGGTGACGAGCCCTTTGTAGTGACCTCGAGCATACCTTGATACTGCATTGAGGCGACGAGCCTTAGGGTAGTAACTAAGGTATGATAGGCATGCATTGATTGGTGACGAGCCCTTTGTAGCGACCTAGAACCATATGATCGTATGAGATTGTCTAGGACTGACGACCCTAGAATGGATCACTATTTGGAAATTTATATGAGGAAGGTACCTTAGCTTCCCAATCCTGCTATATGAAAAGGACTAATAATAACTTGGTAATCATGTTCATGCACCGCATTGTATGTGCGTTGGTGTCGTTGGCACTACGGGAGGTTGTCATGCGTACCATAAGATGAAGACGCTGAGGGAGTGTAGGCGAGAGCATGCATCATTTCTACATACATCCTTGCATTAATAAGAGTAATTAGGATGTGTTTGATTGTATTGCCTTATCATTACTGCTTGATTGATTTGATAACATGTTAACTTTTACTGTATAGTTCCATTGAGTTGATCACTCACTCCCACATTCTAGGACGGTGTTTCAACAGTAACCAGACTCTGTCTTAGATACAGATGATGACGCGACCCCTGAGGTAGAGCAGGAGTATTAGGATGATGAGGACGCGTTTTCTTTTATGCAGTTCTCAGGCGGGTTCATGTGAGTCGTGTCCTGACCTACGGAGATTCTGGGTTTTCTTTGTAATAGATGACTTCATTTTGATACTTATATTTTGAAAACAAACACTTGTAATTATGACCAGGTAGAGCATACATATCACAGGGACTTGCACATGTTCACATATATTTCTTTAAGTCTTCCGCTTGCGTCTTTCACTTATCCCTGAATTATGTTTGCAGTTTGGCTTAATCTATTCCATGTTTTATGCACTCATATAGAAAACATATATCCATCATTACATATGTTGTATAAGTGATGTTCTGAAACTCGGGAGTTGAGTTATGCTCGACCCCCGAATTTCAGGGCATTACAAGTTGGTATCAGAGCATGATTTGGATTAAACCGGACCTGGGTTATGGTCACACAATGCACGCTATCATCACCTTAGTGTAGGAGGGTGCAAGATTATTCTAGATTCTGTGTAAGTTTTTCCGTTGCTCTTATCGACGAAAGTTTACTGAAAACGATCGCCGAGATCGAGTCCGTGCACACTCCTGATCACACACAGCAACCCCAAATCTCTTCTAGACCGTCCATTGTCAGGTTTAGACGGTGTATCATCCCTTTCCAGCCATTAGAAAGCCGGTAATAGTGTATTTGTATCAAATTCTATCCTAAGTGACCCGATAAGCGTCGAATCGGACTAAGGGCCCAATTGGGGCAATTTCAGGGGGACCCAGGGGGGACCCACATCATTTTGTGGCTTAGGGGCCAGGAGGACTGCGCCCAAATGGTAAGTCATCACTGGACTATCCAGAGACCGGCGATGACCTCGCCGGTTCGGCGAGCCCTCACCCCCCAGCGGGCCAGACCGGGCGGGCCGGCTTGGGCCGACGCATGTAGGGACTAGTGTGGCCCACTCCTCCACGGTTGCACGATTAAAACCCCTTTTAAACCCTCCTTCCTTCACAAAGCCACCCTCCAAGCTTCCCTTTTCTTGAAATTTTTCTCAAAACCCTCCAAAAATCTCTCCCCAAACCCTTTCTTCTTCCATTTTCGTGCATCCCTATCCTACCCATCTTAAAACCCATCTCCATTGCTATTTTTCCTCTCTTTTCTTTCTATTTGAGCACTCAAATCCTTCCTTTGGGTCTTAAATTCGTGGAAGCCTCACCATTCTTCCCATTTCCCTCTTTTCTCTCATTTTCCATGGCCCTATTCGAGCTTGTTATGGCCATATTTTCCTTCTCCACCATTCTCTCTTTCATGGGGAAGAAGAGAGCTCCTATTGATGAAGCTGGGCCTAGCCGCCCAACCCGTTCACAGAGGCCAAGAGGTGCCGCCACGAGCACGACCGCCACTCGAGAGTTTCAGACAAAGTGGAACCTCGATCCTCAAGCTCCCGTTGAAAGAACTCTATTGGTGGAGCTATCTCATGGAGTTTATGAAGGCTGTAGGGTCCTTTTTAAAGCTCATGTAGATCCGCGACTATTTGGTGAATTTCTCTTATTGGAGCGCCTGGAAGGGGCTGGTTAGTGTCCTCTGTTCGAGGGCGAATACCGTGCCAATGTGGGTACTGTTTGAGCTTTCTATGCCCACATTCAGGAACCTTCACTGGAGCCATTGCAGTTCAAGATCCCTTGTGGAAGAGATCGGGAGTCCACAATCAATGTAGCTTTGATATCCCGACTTCTGAACGTGCCGCTTGGCGAGGTTCATGCTAGTGAGAAGAATCTGAGTAGTGCACGCGAGAGGGATCGCCGCACGCGGTTCCTTTGTGGTCGTCTAGTGGAATGGTAGCCTAACAGAAGCCTTTTAGTGACCAACGTGACGAACGACTTCCGCTTACTTCACCACATGTGCACATTCAATGTTTATCCAAGGTGGAGAAACCGCAGCGAGTGTACGCGCTTGATGGTAGATTTCCTGTATCAAGTGGGGCAAGGAGAGAAGCTATGTGTGCCAACGTACATCTTGCGTCAGATTGTCCTTATCCCTCTTTCGAATAGGAGGACCGAATCGCTCCCATTTGGCCGACTCATCTGTAAGCTTGCACATGAGTTTGGCTACAGGCTCGGGGTGAAAAAGTCGGTACCTGTTCGTTGCATCAATGAGACGACCCTTAATCAGATGTACATTGGGCCTCATCGACGACAAGCCTTACTTGAAGAAAGTGAGGATAAGACTGAGAGCGATGAGGAAGAGAGTAATGGCGAAGGTGGAGCTGAGATAGAAAAAGAAGAAGAAGAGCAGGACGAGGAAGAAGTGAAGGCCTAGGACACAAGTGAGGGTTCTCCTCCTGTGGCACCAGAGCAGGGCACAAATCAGGCCGCCAGGGATGCCCGTATAGCTCGGCTTGAGGAGGGTCAGGCTGTCCTATGCCAGGATATTATGGATCTTCGAGGCCTCGTGAAGCATAAGTTTAAGAAGATGTCTCGAACTCTGAAGTCTATCCTGTGTTGTCTACAAGATAAGGGTGCCCCTCCTCCATCTCCTGATTCTGACGAGTAGTTGCAGATGTAGTCGTCCCTTGCTCTGTTTTGTTGTTTGTTATTGTGTGTAGCCGTTATAGGCGTAGTAGTTTAGAAGTTATTTTGTGGTTTGAAGCTTAAGTTGTTTTAGCTCACATGCTTTCTCTGTCGTGATCCATGTAATGCTGCACTTCTTGTATTGCGACAATTTTGTTAAATGAAATGCATGTTGTTTTTCCTTGTGTTATGATGTAAATGGTGTGTGGGTGGATTATGTAGATGTTAAATCTCACCGGTTGCATCCTCTGTTAAATGTAGGGTATGCCTCCTAAGGGTTCGAAGACTTGGGCCCGTCTCTCCTTGGTTGAGTCGCTTGTTGGGATTCCTCCCCTGAGCGATAGCCAAACAGATCCACAGTCAGGCCCGTCTCATACTGGTGTTGGGCCAACACCTGTGATTCCACCTATGGCTCCTCCAGTCACGCCTTTGGTTCCTGAGCCGAACCGTGCATCTGCGTCAACGCCTTATGCATCTTCGTCCGCTCCGCCTCCTGATAGGCTTGAGCAGATGATGTTGTTGATGCAGCAGCAGCAACAACAGCATTTTTTGTCTTCCATGGCTGGCATCTTTGCTCAGTCGATGGGGGTGACTCCACCTGCTTCACCTATGTACCCATATGGGAACACTAGTGCTAGCGGCACATTTGAGCGATTCTAACGCTTACGACCTCCCACATTTACGGGTTCTCATAGACCGCATCTCTAAGATGCTGAGGCTGCTTCACTGTTCTGAGGTTGAGCAGGTCAAGCTTGCCTCCTTCATGTTTGAGAAGGAGGCCAGTTTATGGTGGGACAGTGTTCTCCGCACAGTTGCGGAGGGTTTTGAGTGGACGTGGCAGGCATTTGAGGCACGCTTCCACGAGAAGTATTTCCCGGTCACGTACCGACACGAGAAGGAGAGTGAGTTCCTTTACCTCGGTGACAGAGTATGAGAACTGATTTACTGAGCTGGGTCGATATACTCCGTTGCTCCTGGGGGATCAGCCGATGCGGATGCGGTATTTTTCTGAGGGGTTGAGGCCTAAGATTCGATCGAAGATATGCTGTGCTAGCATATCTTCTTATGCTGAGTTGGTGAGCATGTCCCTGCGAGCTGAGCAGGACGGGGACAGGTTGTCCCGTATGCGAGCACCTATGGTTCCCAGACCACGACCTGACTTTCCGAGTACACCATTTCTCGCCAAGAGGCCGTGGGCAGATTCTCCTCCGAGACATGCAGCGCCGCCCGCTCAACCGATGCGTTCTGACTTGCGCTGTTCGTACTGTGGGAAGATTGGACATTCGGATCGTAATTACTTTATGCGAATGCGGGACAGTGGATTTACTCTACCACAGAGGATCAGTCGTCCGATGCCTCAGGTCATATCACCTCCACCCATTCGTTCAGCGCCAGCTCACCCATCCTTCAGACCTTCTATACCTCACTTCAGGTCACCTCAACTGCCCATGGTTCCACTACCGAATTGCCCACAATAGGCTCGAGTTCACGTGCTTATTGCTGAAGTGCCTGGGGCTGACTTGGCACCAAGATATTTTGAGGTTACAGCTCACATCCAAGGTATTCCCGTTTCCTTGTTGGTGGATACCGGGTCCACTACCTTTATTATACGTATGTGACAGTTAAGCGCCTGAGTTTGGGCACTATTACTATGAAGGGAGTGACGCTCACTACCGCTACAGGGACCTCCTCTGATATTACCAGGATTTGTATGGGTTGTTTGATTGATCTAGGGAGCAGATCGATTCTTGTTGACCTGTTTGTCGCACCTCTATATCATTACGATATCATTTTGGGTATGGATTGGCTCACGAAGATGCGAGTACAGATTGATTGCGAAGCTAGGCCAGTGACAGTCCACGGACCTAAGGGCGAGACATTTACTTTCCCTGTTCAGGTCAGTTACCCTTTCCGTTTTGGTTATTATACTTCTCTGTTAGAGAGTACTATTGGTTCGGCGCTTAAAAGCACACCAGTAGTTCGAGATTTTGAAGATGTATTCGAGTCGATTCCAAGATTACCCCCTCGACGCGAGATTGATGTTACTATCAATCTCATACCTGGTGCGACACCTATTTCTTTGCCCACCTATCATATGCCTCTGAGTGAAATGGAAGAATTGACAAAGTAGATAGATGACTTGTTGAATTTGGGCTTTATTCGACCTAGTGTGTCTCCTTGGGGAGCACCTGTTCTGGTTGTCAAGAAGAAGGATGGTTCCTTGCAATTATGTATAGATTATTGCAGGTTAAATCAGGTGACTATGAAGAACAAGTATCCCTTACCCAGGATCAATGATCTATTTGATCAGTTGAAGGAGGCACGGTACTTTTTGAAGGTTGATCTGCAGTCAGGGTATCATCGGTTGCACGTCAAGAATGAGGACGTGTAGAAGACCACATTCAGGACTAGTTTTGGCCATTATGAGTTCCTTGTGATGTCGTTCGGTCTTACGAACGCACCGGCCGTATTCATGGATCTGATGAACAGGGTGTTTCGGCCATTTTTGTTCCGATTCATCATTATCTTTATCGATACATTTTGATATACTCTGCGAGTCGGGAAGAGCACGAGGAGCACTTAAGAGCGGTCTTAAATGCTCTCAGGAAGAATCATCTTTTTGTGCAGTTCAAGAAATGTGACTTCTAGAAGGAGGAAGTCAAGTTCCTAGGACATGTGGTGTCCAAGGAAGGGATAGCAGTCGACCTCACTAAGGTAGCTGCAGTTCAGGACTGGAAGCAGCCTAGTTCGGTTACTGAGGTGAGAAACTTTCTGGGTCTAGCAGGCTATTATCGACGTTTTATAGAGACTTCTCGAAGATAGCTAGACCGTTGTCTCAGTTGACACGGAAAGACTTGAAGTTTGCTTGGAATGAAAAGGCGAAAATAACTTTTCAGGAGCTGAAGGACAAGTTGACATTCGCCCTTGTGCTAGTATTACCAGAGCAGGGGGTTAAGTATACGATATATACTGACGCCTCTCGCATTGGTCTGGGTTTTGTCCTTATGCAGAGGACAGGGTGATTGCATATGCTTAGAGACAGTTGAGGAAACATGAAGAGAATTACCCTACACATGACCTGAAGTTGGCAGCTGTTATTTTCGCATTAAAGCTCTGGAGACATTACCTCTACGGAGAGGAGTTCGAGCTCTTTTGCCACCACAAGAGCCTTAAGTATATCTTCACGCAGCGTGACTTGAATATGAGGCAATGCCGATGGATGGAAACATTGAAGGACTTTAAGTTCGATGTCTCTTACCATCCGGGCAAGGCAAACCTTGTGGCAGACGCGTTGAGTTGCAAGAAGGCTATAGAGTTTGTGGCTCCGCTAATGATAGCAGAATGGGACATGATGGAGTTTGTGCGAGACTTTGAGCAGAAACTTACGGTTGAAGAGCCATATGAGGTTATCGCACATATTCGAGTACAGCCCCTCATTGACAAGCGGATCATTACAGCTCAGGCAGATGATGAGCTATTGGCGAAGATGAGAGAGTGGGTTAGTACAGATGAGGACTCCTAGTGGAGTGTTAGTTCAGATGGGGGCCTACGATATCATGGTCGGCTATGTGTCCCAGACATTCCTGACTTGAGACGGGAGGTTCTCGAGTCAGCCCATAATTCTAAGCTTGCGATGCATCCTGGTAGCACGAAGATGTATCAAGATATGAGGAGATCCTATTGGTGGGACAACATGAAGGTTCACATTGCTGAGTTTGTATCTCGTTGTCTCACGTGCCAGCAGGTCAAGGCAGAGTATCACCGACCTCCTGGACTGCTTCAGCCCATGCCCATAGCAGCATGGAAGTGGGACTTCATCTGTATGGACTTTATTTCAGGGTTACCGAGAATGAGGAAGGGACATGACTCTATTTGGGTGATCATCGACCGATTGACGAAGTCGGCTCATTTCTTACCGATCAAAGTCACAAACTCTGTAGACGAGTTGGCTAGGTTGTACATCAAGGAGATTGTATGTCTGCACGGAGTTCCCTTGGAGATTGTGTCTGACAGAGATACGCGATTCACATCTATCTTCTGGACTCGTATCCAGGAAGCGATGGGTGTGAAATTGAAGTTCAACACCGCATTTCATCCATAGACAGATGGGCAGATGGAACGTGTGAATCAGGTTCTGAAAGACATGTTGTGAGCTTGTGTTTTAGATTTCATAGACAGTTGGGATGATTGTCTCCCTTATGCAGAGTTCGCGTATAACAATAGCTTCCAGGCGACTATCGGCATGGCTCCCTATGAGGCATTGTATGGTCGCCTGTGTAGAGCACCGCATTGCTGGGCAGAAGTTGGCGAGCGTAGTTTGATTGGCCCAGAGTTGGTACAGGCGACTTCAGAGAAAATTGACATTATTCGACGTTGACTTCTAATAGCCCAGAGCAGGCAGAAGAGTTATGCTGATACGAGGCGGCGAGCGCTTGAGTTTGAGGTTGGAGACCATGTATTTCTTAAGGTTTCCCCTATGAAGGGAGTCCTGTGGTTTGGTAAGAAGGGGAAGCTCATGCCGAGATTTATTGGTCCATTTCAAATACTTGATCGAGTGGGAGCGGTAGCATACCGCCTTGCTTTGCTCACACCACTTGCGGGCGTGCATAACGTATTTCATGTTTCTATGCTGAAGAAGTATGTTCCTGATCCTTCGCATATTATCAGTTTGGAGCAGGTGCAGTTGAGCGAGGATGCCACATATGTACTACGACCGACACGTATCCTAGACAGGAAGGAGCAGGTATTGCGTAGCAAGGTAATCCCTCTTATGAAAGTACTGTGGACGCATCATAGTGAAAAAGAGGCTACTTGGGAGACTGAAGCTGAGGTCAGAAAGAGCTACCCTCAGATCCTTGAGGAGTATGAGAAGGTACGAATTTCAAGGATGAAATTTTTTCTTTAAGGGGGGTAGATTGTAATGACCTGAAAAATTTCGTGTAAAGACTCGAGTACTACCTCAAATTCCTTAGAAGTTATATGTAGGTTAATTAACGTTAAACTCAATTGCTTGTGAAATTAGCACCAATCACTTTAAATTTGATCTGCAGGACTCAAAACCTGTAGAACCGTTAGCGCTATGTTACCCTGAAATCTATGATTCAACGCTAAATCCAGATGCTTTAGGGAGTACTTGAAAACTTTGTATTGGACCTGGACCGCACGTCAAAAGTCCGATAGCGATGATCTTAGAAAATTATAATCACCTTGTTGGGCTTGACCATCACCTCAAAAATCAAGTCCAGATAATGCCCTGAGACGATTTGCTTGAGTCCAGATTAAAGAGTGTGAGAAAGGTGAGAAATTAAATATGAATTTATGAAATTTAAGTCGTGTCGCTTGCGCGCCGATTCTAAGCATTCTGACCATTGGATTCTGACCCAAATTTACCCTCGGATCAGGGAAGATGGCCCAGGCATGTCATAGTGCTTGTGGACTTGATCAAGTTTAGGTGACCGTTGAATTGAGATTGGTCCACCATGGCTGATCTGTAAATCCGATCGGTACAAAAACTCAGCCTGACTTAGATCCATGGTCAGCAAGCTTAAGTCCGATCTCACGTGGAGAAAGGACCACCAGAAGTGCTCCGTTGGACCGATATAGACCTGATTTGGTTATAACCTAAGTACACCTTGGCCCTGGGGCTATTTTCATCAATTTTAGGCCTATATAAAGAACTTAAAACCCTCACTCTCAATTCCATACGAATTTTCTAACCCTAGCTAAGAGAGAGAGAGGAAAAGAGAGAGAAAGTGAGAGAAAAGTTGGTGAATCATCTTGAGATTCTTCCTTGTTACTTTGTGTTCCTAAACCATCACTTCTGAATCATTATTCCGACGATTCTAAGTTCATTCTTGGGTAAGTCAATCAAACCCTAGTCTATTTTAGAGCTTAGAATAGTCTAAGTATTGATGTAGCTCATTTTATTCATGCCTTAGGTTATCTAGTCGTCGTTGACGAAGACTTATCGTCTGAATCAGATCTGTGCGCATTTTCTGGTTTAAGGTAAGGACTATATTTGTATAGGTTATGGTTTTCAGGGCTTTCAATGTCGGTTAATGGTTTATTATTGTTCTGGGTGCAATTTCACATGTTAAATGTGATGTTTGCATTGTGTTCCTGATATATATGAGCTATATGGAGATTTGTGTATTCCTTGTATATATAGAAAGTATCATATATGTATGAAATACGAACATGTGTTTGC
The DNA here is from genome assembly GCF_029962835.1 of Magnolia sinica. Lineage (NCBI taxonomy): Eukaryota > Viridiplantae > Streptophyta > Magnoliopsida > Magnoliales > Magnoliaceae > Magnolia > Magnolia sinica. Next base: position 47,100,077 of record NC_080573.1, on the reverse strand, counting down.
CATGATTAATTGTCGTGTATTTGTGCTAGTTGTATGTGTGTCAACTCCTTGGCGAAAGGAATTGTCCAAATGTGTGTTATCACTAACATACGTCATGTATGTTGGAATATGTAGTCTAAGTGTTTGTAGAAATGTCTGAATGATCTAGTGTGTGAGATATTATCCTGTTTACGGGCATTGAGAAGAGATTCTCAACTATCCTATTGGTGTGTATGATTTCCTACATGCAATTTACATTCTTTGTTGTTTAACTTCAAGTATTACTTATGTGTAAATTCATGTTAAGTTGATATTCATCAAATGCTCACATACTGTATGATTAGAATTATTGCTCCATTACTGTTCTAAATTGTTAGTGTGAATATCTGATATAATTGAAGATGTTTGGGACTATGAAATAGTCCAGGGAATCGGTAACAAACCTTGAGTTCGTGGCCGAGGTTGTTTTCGCCACGTAGGACGTGTTTGACGAACCCGAGTCGTATTAGGGTTGTTGGCAGTGGTTTGGCCACACGGAGTGTTTGCACGCTCTATGTCGTTCAACTCAACATGCGCTCATGCTAGTCGAGTTCGTCAAGTAACCCGATTGTCCCGGTGGATGTACACCATGTATAGATGTTATTGTTTGAATCTAGGGTACCAAACTTACCAATGCAATCCCGTTAACCATTGTACCTTGATCTGCTAAGATCATGAGCCGGGCATGGTGGTATCGGACACCGTGGTCGAGCTGTCGGCCTATGCTGGGGTGACGAACCTCCCCGTAGTGACCAGTGAGCACACCAGACTCGTGAGCCGATTATGGTGGTATGGGACACTATATTCGTGTTGTCGACCTACATTGATTGGTGACGAGCCCTTTGTAGTGACCTCGAGCATACCTTGATACTGCATTGAGGCGACAGCCTTAGGGTAGTAACTAAGGTATGATAGGCATGCATTGATTGGTGACGAGCCCTTTGCAGCGACCTAGAACCATATGATCGTATGAGATTGTCTAGGACTGACGACCCTAGAATGGATCACTGTTTGAAAATTGATATGAGGAAGGTACCTTAGCTTCCCAATCCTACTATATGAAAAGGACTAATAACAACTTGGTAATCATGTTCATGCACCGCAATGCATGTGCGTTGGCGTCGTTGGCACTGCGGGAGATTGTCATGCGTACCGTAAGATGAAGACGCTGAGGGAGTGCAGGCAAGAGCATGCATCATTTCTACATACATCCTTACATTAACAAGAGTAATTAGGACATGTTTGATTGTATTGCCTTATCATTACTGCTTAATTGATTTGATAACATGTTAACTTTTACTCTATAGTTCCACTGAGTTGATCACTCACTCCCACATTTTAGGACGGTGTTTCAACACTAACCAGACTCTGTCTTAGATGCAGATGATGACGCGACCCTTGAGGCAGAGCAGGAGTATGAGGATGACGAGGACGCGTTTTCTTTTATGCAGTTCTCAGGCGGGTTCATGTGAGCCGTGTCCTGATCTACGGGGATTTTGGGTTTTCTTTTTAATAGATGATTTCATTTTGATACTTATATTTTGAAAATAAACACTTGTAATTCTGACCTGGCAAAGCATACATTTCACAGGGACTTGCACATGTTCACATATATTTCTTTAAGTCTTTCGCTTGCGTCTTTCACTTATCCCTGAATTATGTTAGCAGTTTGGCTTAATCTATTCCATGTTTTATCCACTCATACAGACAACATGCATCCATCATTGCATATGTTGCATAAGTGATGTTCTGAAACAAGGGAGCTGAGTTATGCTCGACCCCCGAATTTTTGGGCGTTACAATAGAGATGGTGGGTCCCACTGCTATTGACTTCAGCAAGCTTTGTGGGACCTACATATGATGTATACCACACCGTCCATATCACTGGACGGTGGGACCCACCATGATGCATCCAAGCCATCCGACCACTTGAAAGCTCATTTTAAAGCTTGAGTTAAAAAATGAGACAGATCTAGGATTAGGTGGACCACACCATAGAAAACAGTGGGTTTGAACCTCCACCATTTAAACCCCTTTCAGGTCAGTGTGACGTCATGATCAGATTGGATGGGAAATAAATGTTATCATGGGCCTTGGGAATTTTAATGGTGGAAATCATCATCACCACCTATATTTGGGTGTAGCCCATTTGATATGCATATGGCCCATGTGATTAAGCCCATTTGATGTATTATAAGGCCCATGGGTTATGACCCATTGCAATGTACATAAGGCCCATTGGTGCGGCCCATTGATGTGGCCCACTTGATGAATATAAGGCCCATTTGATATGGGCCATTTGATATATTTAAGGCCCAATGGGATGTACTTAAGGTCCATTGCAATGTGTGATTCCACCATGGTTTATGTAACGATATTTATGATGGGTCGTGCCTTGGGAACAATGATGGTTCGACGTCCACATTGTAAGTATAATGTTGGTTAAATGCTCGCATTACGACTCTCCTTAGGGCCCATTGATAGGCCCATACTTATTGATCGTTCATCACCTTATAACACGCTTACTATAATTTCATAACTCATGCCTTACGCATCATATGTCTGCTTGATATGAGGAATGTTTGATCATAGCATAAGTCGTTGGGCTGAGACATTTACGGGACTCCTTATGAGATGGAGTGCCCCACATGAGCGCGTGGTATGCACAGGATTGCTGCATGACTATCGGTGTGTAATGACCCGGGAAATTTCGTGCCTTGACCCGAGTACTACCTCTATTTTTCCTTAGTAGTTGATTGGGGTAATTAGCGCTAAACTCGATTGCTTGTGAAATTCACATCAATCACTTTAAATTTGATCTGCATGACTCAAAATCTGTAGAATAATGAGCGCTAGGTTACTCTGAAATCTGGGATTCATTGCTAAATCCAGTTGCTCTTGGGATTTTTTGGAAGTTCTGGATCGGACCTGGACCGCGCGTCAAAAGTCTGATAGCGATGATCTTAGGCTATATTGGTCACTATATTGGACTTGGCCATCACCTCAAAAATTAAGTCCAGATGATGCTCTGGGTCGATTTGAAAAAGTCTGGAGGGAAGAGTGTGAGAACGGTGAGAAATTAATGTGATTTTATGAAATCTGAGTCGTGTCGCTTGCGCGATGATTTTAAGCAATCTGACTGTTGGATTCTGACCCAATTTCACCCTCTGATCAGGGTAGATGACCCAGGCATGTCCTTGTGCCTGTGGACCTGATCGAGTTTCGGTGACCGTTGATTTGAGTGTGGTCCGCCACGGTTGATCTGAAGATCCGATCGGTGCGAAAACTCAGTCTGACTTAGATCCATGGTCAGTGAGCTTAAGTCCGACCTTTCGTGGAAAAAGGCCCGCCAGAAGTGTTTCGTTGGATCGAGAGAGGCCTAATTTGGTTATAACCTAAGTATACCTTGGCCCTGGGGTTATTTTCATCAATGTTAGGCCTATAAATAGACCTTAAAACCCTAGCTCTCTTTTCCATACGAATTTCCTAACCCTAGTTAAGAAAGAGAGAGGAAAAGAGAGAGGAAAAGAGAGAGAAAGTTGGTGAATCATCTTAGATTCTTTCTTGTTCTCCTTCATCCTTAAACTTTCACTTTGGAATCGTCATTCTGGCGATTCTGAGTTCATCCTTGGGTAAGTTAATCTAACCCTAATCTGTTTTAGAGCTTAGATGAGGCTATGTGTTGTTGTAGCACATTTCTATTCTTGCCTTAGGTTATCCTGTCGCCGTTGAGGAAGACATATCGTCTGAAATCAGTTCGGTGTTCAATTTCTGGTTAAGGTGCGGACTTTAATCATATAGGTTATGGTTTTCAAGGCTTTCAATGCCAGTTAATGGTTTACTCTTGTTATGGATGAGATTTCACATGTCAAATGCTATGTTTATGTTGCGTTCCTGATATGCATGTGGTATATTGAGATTTGTGTCTTCTATGTATATGTAGGAAGTACCGTATACGTATAAAATATGCACATGTGTTTGCCATAATTATTTATCGTGTATGTATGCTAGATGTATGTGCGTCAACTCCTTGGTAAAAGGAATTGTCCAAATGCGTGTATTTCAACATACGTCATGTATGTTGTACTATGTATTCTAAGTGTTTGTAGAAATGTCTGAATGGTTTAAAGTGCAACATTTTAACCTAATTGCGGGCGTTGAGAAGTGATTCTCAACACTCCTATTAATGTGTATGATTTACTACATGCAAGTCATATTCCTTGTTGTTTAATTTCAAGTATTACTTATGTGACAATCCATGTTAAGTTGATATTCTTTAAATGCTTACATACCTCATGATTGGAGTTGTTGTTCCATTACTGTTCTAAATTCTATATGCATATCTGTTGTAGTGGAATGTGTTTGGGACTATGAGTAGTCCAGGAAATCGGTAATCGGTTTTGAGATTGTGGCTGAGGCTGCTTTCACCACATAGGACGTGATTAGACAAACTCTTGTTGTATTAGAGTTGTTGGCAGTGGTTTGGCCACATGCAGTGTTTGCACACTCTATGTCGTTCAACCCAACGTGTGCTCGTGATAGTCGAGTTTGTCAAGTAACCCGATTGTCCGATGTATGTTCACCATTTATGAAGGCAATTGTCTGAATCTAAGGTACCAAACTTACCAGTGCAAATCCTGTAAAATGTTGTACCTTGATCCGCTAAGACTCATGAGTCGGACATGGTAGTATGGGACACCGTGGTCGAGCTGTCAGCCTACGCTGGGATGACGAGCCTCCCCGTAGTGACCAGTGAGCAACCAAACTCGTGAGCCGATTATGGTGGTATGGGACACTATATTCGTGTTGTTGGCCTACATTGATTGGTGACGAGCCCTTTGTAGTGACCTCGAGCATGCCTGGATATTGCATTGAGGTGACGAGCCTTAGTGTAGTAATGAAGGTATGATAGGCGTACATTGATTGGTGATGAGCCCTTTGCAACGACCTACAACCATATGATTGTATGAGATGATCTAGGACTGACGACCCTAGTATGGATCACTGTTTGGATGATGATATGAGGAAAGTACCTTAGCTTCCCAATCCTGCTATATGAAAAGGACTAATAACAACTTGGTAATCATGTTCATGCACCGCATTTGCATGTGCTTTGTAGACGTGGCGCACTTTGAGGTGATGTCATGCGTAACGTAAGATGAAGACGCTGAGGGTGTACGTGTGAGGGCATGCATCATTCTACATACATCCTTGCATTAACAAGTGTACTTAGGACATGTTTGGTTATTCTGCTTTATCATTACTACTTGATTGAATTGATAACATGTTAACCTTTGCTTTATTATTCCACTGAGTTGATCACTCACTCCCATGTTCTGGGACGGTGTTTAAACACCCACCAGACTCTGTCTTAGTTGCAGATATGGATGCGGCTCCTGAGGCAGAGCAGGAGTTTGATGATGATGAGGCTGCTTTCTCTTATATGCAGCTTTCAGACGGGTTCTAGTGAGCCTTGTTCTGATGCGCAGGATGCTGGGATTTCTTTTAGGAATTAAATGATGTAATTTGATACTTGTAATTTTGATAGTGACACTTATAAGTTCGACCTGGTATGAATATGTATTTCAGGGATTTGCACATGTACACATATAATTCTTTAAGTCTTTCGCTTGCGTTCTTCACTTATCCCTGAATTATATTTGCAGTTTGGCTTAATCTATTCCATGTTTTATGTACTCATACGGACAACATACATCCATCATTAAATATGTTGCATAAGTGATGTTTTGGAACTCAGGAGTTGAGTTATGCTCAACCCCCGAATTTCAGGGCGTTACAAGTTGGTATCAGAGCATGAATTGGATTAAACCGGACCTGGGTTATGGTCACACACCGCATGCTGTCGCCATTTTAGTGTATTTGGGTGCGAGTTTATCGTAGATGTGTGTTTGTGTTTCGTTGCTTCTATCGCTGAAAGTTTACTGAAAATGATCACCGAGATCGAGTCTGTCCGCACTCCTGATCACACACAGCGACTCGAAATCTCCTCTAGACCATCTATTAATGAGTCTAGATGGTTTATCTTTCCATCTTAACCCTTCAATTGTCATGAAATCTTTGTTTGTATCTGATTTCTGCTCGAATGGCCCGATAGGCATCGAATCAGACAAAGGAGCCGATCGGGGCATTTCCAGTGGGGCCCGAGGGGGGGGACCCACCTCATTTGAGCATAAGGGACCATGAGGACCTCGCCTAAATGGTGAGGCATCACCGGACAGTCCAGAGACCGGCGATGTCCTCGCCGGTTAGGTGAGCCCTCGCCGATCAGCGAACCGGCTCAGGCCGACGAGTTTAGGGCCTAGTGTGGCCCACCCTTCCACGGTTTGTTGCTTAAAACCCCTTCTATGCCCTACTTCCTTCATAATCCACCCTCCCTAGCTCTCCTTTTCTTCAAGTTCTTCTCCAAACTCCACCAAATCTCTTCCAAATTTTCTTCTTCTTCCATTTTTGTGCACACCCACCAACCCATCTCAAAACCTCACCCCCCATTGCTGTCTACATCTCCTTTTCTTCTCATTTGGGCTCTCAAATCCTCTTTTGAGATCTCAAGTGTGTGGAAGCTTCACCATCCTTCCTATTTTTCTCTTTTTCTCATTTCTCATGGCCCTCTTTGAGTTTATCACAGCCATATTTTCCATCTCCACTCTTCTTTCTTTGATGGGGAAGAAGAGAGTGCCCGTGGATGAAGCCAGGCCTAGCCGCCCATCTCGTGCACGGTGGCCGAGAGGTGTCGCCGCGAGCACGACCGCCGTTCGTGAATTCCAGACCAAGCGGGACCTTGATCCTCGAGCTCCCATTGGTAGAACCTTGTTGGCGGAGCTATCGCATGGAGTGTAAGAAGGCCATAGGGTCCTTTTTGAGGTTCATGTTGATCTGCGGCTATATGGAGAGTTTCTGTTGTTGGAGCGCCTGGAAGAAGCTAGTTTAAGGGCGAGTATCGCGCGAATGCAAGTACTGTTCGAGCTTTTTATGCTAATATTTGTGATCCATCGTTGGAGCCTTTGCAGTTCAAGATTCCTTGTGGTAGCGGTCAGGAGGCTACAGTCAATGTCACTTTGATATCCCAACTCCTGAATGTGCCACTTGGTGAAGTGCATGCCAGTGAGAAGAATTTGAAAAGTATGCGCGAGAGGGATCATCGCACCCGGCTCTTGTGTGGTCGTCTAGTCGAATGGTAGCCTAATAGAAGTCTGCTAGCTACCAACATGACGGACGACTTCTGTTTGCTTCACCACATGTGTACGTTCAATGTATATCTAAGGTGGAGCAATCGTAGCGAGTGCATGCGCCTGATGGTAGATTTTCTGTATTAGGTGGGGCAAGAAGTGAAGTTATGTGTGCCGACGTACATCTTGTGCTAGATTATTCTCATCGCTCGTTCGACTAGGAGGACTGACTCACTTCCATTTGGCCGACTTATCTGTAAGCTTGTACATGAGTTTGGCTATCTGCTTGGGGCAGAGAAGCCGGTACCGGTTCGTCACATTAATCTGACGACCCTTAAGTAGATGGAGATTGGTTCTGGTCGACACACTTCAGAGAGTGAGGATGGGGCAGAGAGCGATGATGAAGAGAGTTATGCTGAAGGTGGAGCTGAGATTGAAGAAGAAACAGAGCAGGACGAGGAAGAGGTTGAGGCACAGGATACGAGTGAGAGCTCTCCTCCTGTGGCCCCAGAGCAGAGCGCAGATCAGGCTGCCAGGGATGCCCGTCTCACACGGCTTGAGGAAGGGCAGGCTGTTCTACGCCAGGATATCATTGATCTTTGAGGCCTTGTGAAGCATAAGTTCAAGAAGGTGACTCGAACTCTGAAGTCTATCCTGTGTTGCTTGCAGGATAAGGGTGTCCCGCCTCCATCTCCTGACTTCGACGCGTAGTTGTCGTTGTAGTCGTCCTTTACTTTGTTTTGTGGTTTCTTTCTGTGTGTTGTCGTTGTTGGCTTTAGTAATTGGAGTTGTTTGTTGTTGGTTTGAAGTTTTAGATGTTGCAGTTCACATGCTTTCCTGTCGTGATTCATGTAATCCTACACTACTTGTATTGTGACAAATTTTGTTAAATGAAATGCATGTTGTTTATCTTGGAAGTTGTGCTGTGAATGCTTTGTGGATGGCTTATGTGGATGTAGAATCTTACAGGTTGCATCCTCTGTTGAATGTAGGGTATGCCTCCTAAGGGTTCGAAGACTTCGGCCCATCTCTCCTTGGTTGAGTCGCTTGTTAGGGTTCCTCCCCTGAGAGATAGCCAGACAGATCCACAGTCGGGCCCGTCTCATGCTGGTGTTGGGCCGACACCTATGGCTCCTCCAGTAACGCCTTCGATTCCTGAGCCGAGTCGTGCATCTTCGTCTGCTCCACCTTCTGATAGGTTTGAGCAGATGATGCTGTTGATGTAGTAGCAACAAATTCAGCAGCAGCAGCACCAGCAGCAGCAACAGTTTCTATCTTCCATGGCTTGCATCTTTACTCAGTCAGTGGGGGCGACTCCTCCTGCTTCACCTATGCCCCCATCTGGAAGTGCTAGTGCGAGCGGCACTTTTGAGCGATTCCAGCGCTTACGACCTCCCACATTTGCGGGTTCTCATAGACCCGAGGAGGCCGAGTACTAGATCGATAGCATCTCTAAGATGCTGAGACCGCTGCACTGTTCAGAGGTTGAGCAGGTTGAGCTTGCCTCCTTCATGTTTGAGAAGGAGGCCAGTCTATGGTGGGACAATGTTCTTCGCACTGTCGAGGAAGGATATGAGTGGTCGTGGCAGGCGTTTGAGGCACGCTTCCAAGAGAAGTACTTCCCGGTTACGTACCGACATGAGAAGGAGAGTGAGTTCCTTCGCCTCCGCCAGGGAGGGCTGTCGGTGACGGAATATGAGAACCGGTTCACTGAGCTAGGTCGGTATGTTCCTTTGATTTTGGGCGACCAGCCGATGAGGATGCGACACTTTTCTGAGGGATTGAGGCCTGAGATCTAATCGAAGATATGCTATGCCAGCATTTCTTCCCATGCAGAGTTGGTGAGCATGTCCTTACGAGCAGAGCAGGACGGGGACAGGTCGTCCCATATGCGAGCAACTATGGTTCCCAGACCTGCACCTTTTCTCGGCAAGAGGCCGCGGGTAGATTCTCCTCCTAGGCATCCAGCGTCGCCCGCTCAGCAGATGCGAGCTGATCTTCGTTGTTCGTATTGTGGAAAGACGGGGCATTTGGTTCGTTTTTTATTTTCGCGTATGCGGGCCAGTGGTTTTACCCACCGCAGAGGATTAGCCGTCTGATGCCTCAGGTTATTTCACCCCCACCTCTTCATTCAGTGCCAGCTCATCGATCCTTCAGACCTGCAGTACCTAGCTTCAGGCCACCTCAGCGGCCCATCGTTCCTCCGCCGAATCATCAGTAGCAGGCTCGAGTTCATGCGCTCTCAACTGAAGTGCCTATGTCTGACGTGTTGCCGAGATCCTTCGAGGTTATAGCGCACATTGAAGGTAGTCCCGTTTCTATGTTGGTGGATACAGGGTTCACTACTTCCCTTATTTCGTATGCGGCAGTAAAACGTCTGAGTTTGAGTACTATTTCTATGAAGAGAGTGACGCTCACTACTGCTACGGGGATTTCCTCTGCTATGAATAAGCGTTGCTTGGATTGTTGGGTTGATCTTGGAAGTGGATCGATTTGTATTGATTTCTTTGTCGCACCTCTTTGTCATTACGATGTTATTATGGGTATGGTTGGCTCACGAGAATGCGAGCAGAGATTGATTGTGAACCAAGGACGGTGACAATCCATGGACCTGAGGGCGAGACAGTTACTTTCCCAGTTAAGGTCAGTTACCCTGTTCATTTTGATTATTATACTTCTCTGTTGGAGAGTATGGCTGAATTGGCATTTGAAAGCACGCCTGTGGTTCGGGAGTTTGAAGATGTGTTTGAGTCGATTCCTGGATTACCTCCTCAACGTGAGATTGACTTTACTATCGATCTCATGCCTAGTGCAGCACCCATTTCTTTGCCCACCTATTGTATGCCTCCAAGTGAAATGGAGGAATTGAGGAAGCAGATAGATGGTTTGTTGGAATTGGGCTTTATTCGGCCCAGTGTGTCTCCTTGGGGAGCACCTGTCCTGTTTGTGAAGAAGAAAGATGGTTCCTTACGATTATGTATTGATTATCGCAGTTTGAACTGTGAAGAATAAGTACCCTTTCCCCAGGATTGATTGTTTGATCACTTGAAGGGGGCACGGTACTTTTCAAAGGTTGATTACAATCAGGGTATCACTAGTTGCACGTCAAGAATGAGGACGTGTAGAACACCGCTTTCAGGACTAGTTTCGGTCACTATGAGTTCCTTGTGATGTCGTTCGGTCTTACGAACGCACCAGCCGTGTTCATGGATCTGATGAACAGAGTGTTTCGGCCATTCTTATTCCGATTCGTCATTGTCTTTATCGATGACATCTTCATATATTCGGTGAGTCGGGAAGAGCACGAGGAGCACTTAAGAGCGGTTTTAGATACTCTTAGAAGAATCAATTCTTCATAAAAGAAATGTGATTTCGGAAAGAGGAAGTCAAGTTCGGGACATGTGGTGTCCAAGGAAGGGATAGTTCGATCTTGCTAAGGTAGCTCGACGGGACGGAAGCACTGGTTCCATCGAGGTAAGGAGCTTTCTGGGTCATGCAGGCTATTATCGACGCTTCATACAAGACTTCTCGAAGATAGCTAGACTGTTGTCTCAGTTGACACAGAAAGATTTGAAGTTTGCTTGGAATGAGATGGCGGAGTTAGCTTTTCAAGAGCTGAAGGACAAGTTGACGTCCGCCCCTGTGCTAGTATTGCCAGAGCAAGGGGTTAAGTATGTTATATATACTAACGCCTCTCGCGTTGGCCTGGGTTGTGTCCTTATGCAGAAGGACAGGGTGATTGCTTATGCTTCGAGACAGTTGAGGAAACACGAAGAGAATTACCCTACGCACGACCTGGAGTTAGCAGCTGTCATTTTCGCATTAAAGCTCTGGAGACATTACTTCTATGGAGAAGAGTTCGAGCTCTTTTGCGACCACAAGAGCCTTAAGTATATTTTTATGCAGCGTGACTTGAATATGAGGCAGCGCCGATGGATGGAAACATTGAAAGACTTTAAGTTCGATGTTTCTTACCATCCGGGCAAGGCGAACCTTGTGGCAGATGCGTTGAGTCGCAAGAAGGCTATAAAGTTCGCGGCTCCGCTGATGATAGCAAAATGGGACATGTTAGAGTTTGTGCAAGACTTTGAGCAGAAACTTATGGTGGAAGAGCCGTATGAGGTTATCGCACACATTCGTATACAATCCCTCATCGATGAGAAGATCATTGCAGCTCAAACAGGTGATGAGTTTTTGGCGAAAATGAGAAAGCGGGTTGGTACAGATGAGGACTCCGAGTGGAGTATTAGTTCTGATGGAAGCCTACGACTTCGTGGCCGGTTATGTGTTCCAAACATTCCTGACTTGAGACGGGAGGTTCTCGAGTTAGCCCATAATTCTAAGCTTGCGATGCATCCCGGTAGCACGAAGATGTATCAGGATATGAGAAGATCATATTGGTGAGACAACATGAAGGTTCACATTGCTGAGTTTGTATCTCATTGTCTCACGTGCAAGCAGGTCAAGGCAGAGCATCGCCGACCTCCTGGGTTGCTGCAGCCCATGCCCATAGCAGAATGGAAGTTGGACTTCATCTCTATGGACTTTATTTCTGGGTTGCCGAGAACGAGGAAGGGACATGACTCTATTTGGGTGATCGTCGACCGATTGATGAAGTCGGCTCATTTCTTACCGATCAGAGTCACAAACTCTGCAGACGAGTTAGCTAGATTGTATATCAAGGAGATTGTACGTCTGCATGGAGTTCCCTTGGAGATTATGTCTGATAGAGACACGCGTTTCACATCTATCTTCTGGACTCGTATCCAGGAAGCGATGGGTGTGAAATTAAAGTTCAATACTGCGTTTCATCCGCAGACAGATAGGCAGACGGAACGTGTGAATCAGATCCTGGAAGACATGTTGTGAGCTTGTGTTTTGGATTTCAAGGACAGTTGGGATGATTGTCTCCAGTACGCAGAGTTCGCGTATAATAACAGTTTTCAGCCGAGTATCGGCATGACTCCCTATGAGGCGTTGTATGGTCGTCCGTGCAGAGCACCACATTACTGGGCAGAAGTTGGCGAGCGTAGTTTGCTTGGCCCAGAGTTGGTGCAGCGACTTCAAAGAAAGTTGACATTATTCGATGTCGACTTCTGACAGCTCAGAGTAGACAGAAAAGTTACGCTGATACGAGGCAGCGACTGCTTGAGTTTGAGGTTGGAGACCATGTATTTCTTAAGGTCTCTCCTATGAAGGGAGTTCTGCAGCTCGGTAAGAAGGGAAAGCTTACGTCGAGATTTATTGGTCCATTTCAAGTTCTGAATCGAGTGGGAGCGGTAGCATACCGCCTTACTTTGCCCACCCCTCTTGCGGGCGTGCATAACGTATTTTATGTTTCTATACTGAAGAAGTACGTTCCTGATCCGTCGCATATTATCAGTTGGGAGCAGGTGCAGTTGAGCGAGAATGCCACATGTACTGTGACTAACGCGTATTCTAGACAGGAAGGAGCAAGTATTGCGTAGCATGGTCATCCCTCTTATGGAAGTTCTAGGGACACATCATAATGAGGAAGAAGCTACTTGGGAATCTGAAGCTGAGGTTAGAAAGAGCTACCCTCAGATCCTTGAGGAATATGAGAAGGTATGAATTTTGAGGATGAAATTTTCTTTAAGGGGGGTAGATTGTAATGACCCGGGAAATTTCGTGCCTTGACCCGAGTACTACCTCTATTTTTCCTTAGTAGTTGATTGGGGTAATTAGTGCTAAACTCGATTACTTGTGAAATTCGCATCAATCACTTTAAATTTAATCTGCATGACTCAAAATCTATATTATAATGAGCGTTAGGTTACTCTGAAATCTGGGATTCATAGTTAAATCCAATTGCTCTTGGGATTTTTTGGAAGTTCTGGATCGGACCTGGACCGCGCGTCGAAAGTCCGATGGCGATGATCTTAGGCTGTATTGGTCACCATGTTGGACTTGGCCATCATCTCAAAAATCAAGTCCAGATGATGCTCTGGGTCGATTTGAAAGAGTCTGGAGTGAAGAGTGTGAGAACGGTGAGAAATTAATGTGATTTTATGAAATCTGAGTCGTGTCGCTTGCACGAAAATTTTAAGCAATCTGACCGTTGGATTCTGACCCAATTTCACCCTCTGATCAGGGAAGATGGCCCAGGCATGTCCTTGTGCCTGTGGACCTGATCGAGTTTCGGTGACCGTTGATTTGAGTGTGGTCCGCCACGGCTGATCTGAAGATCCGATCGGTGCGAAAACTCAGTCTGACCTAGATCCATGGTCAGTGAGCTTAAGTCCGACCTTTCGTGGAAAAAGGCCCGCCAGAAGTGTTTCGTTGGATCGAGAGAGGCCTATTTTGGTTATAACCTAAGTATACCTTGGCCCTGGGGTTATTTTCATCAATGTTAGGCCTATAAATAGACCTTAAAACCCTAGCTCTCCTTTCCATGCGAATTTCCTAACCCTAGTTAAGAAAGAGAGGAAAAGAGAGAGGAAAAGAGAGAGAAAGTTGGTGAATCATTTTAGATTCTTTCTTGTTCTCCTTCATCCTTAAACCTTCACATTGGAATCGTCATTCTGGCGATTCTGAGTTCATCCTTGGGTAAGTTAACCTAACCCTAATCTGTTTTAGAGCTTAGATGAGGCTATGTGTTGTTGTAGGACATTTCTATTCTTGCCTTAGGTTATCCTGTCGCTGTTGAGGAAGACATATCGTTTGAAATCAGTTCGGTGTTCAATTTCTGGTTAAGGTGCGGACTTTAATCATATAGGTTATGGTTTTCAAGGCTTTCAATGCTAGTTAATGGTTTACTCTTGTTATGGATGAGATTTCACATGTCAAATGCTATGTTTATGTTGCGTTCCTGATATGCATGTGGTATATTGAGATTTGTGTATTCTATGTATATGTAGGAAGTACCGTATACGTATAAAATATGCACATGTATTTGCCATGATTATTTGTCGTGTATGTATGCTAGATGTATGTGCGTCAACTCCTTGGTAAAAGGAATTGTCCAAATGCGTGTATTTCAACATACGTCATGTATGTTGTACTATGTATTCTAAGTGTTTGTAGAAATGTCTGAATGGTTTAAAGTGTAACATTTTAACCTAATTGCGGGCGTTGAGAAGTGATTCTCAACAATCCTATTAATGTGTATGATTTACTACATGCAAGTCTTATTCCTTGTTGTTTAATTTCAAGTATTACTTATGTGACAATCCATGTTAAGTTGATATTCTTTAAATGCTTACATACCTCATGATTGGAGTTGTTGTTCCATTACTGTTCTAAATTCTATATGTATATTTGTTGTAGTGGAATGTGTTTGGGACTATGAGTAGTCCAGGAAATCGGTAATCGGTTTTGAGATTGTGGCTGAGGCTGCTTTCACCACATAGGACGTGATTAGACGAACCCGAGTTGTATTAGAGTTGTCGGCAGTGGTTTGGCCACACGGAGTGTTTACGTACTCTATGTCGTTCAATCCAATGTGTGCTCGTGATAGTCGACTTCGTCAAGTAACCCGATTGTCCGATGTATGTTCACCATGTATGGACGCTATTGTCTGAATCTAAGGTACCAAACTTACCAGTGCAAATCCTATAAACTGTTGTACCTTGATTCGCTAAGACTCATGAGCCGGACATGGTGGTATGGGACACCGTGGTCGAGCTGTCGGCCTACGCTGGGGTGACAGCCTCTTCGTAGTGACCAGTGAGCAACCAAACTCGTGAGCCAATTATGGTGGTATGGGACACTATATTCGTGCTATCGGCCTACATTGATTGGTGACGAGCCCTTTGTAGTGGCCTCGAGAATGCCTGGATATCGCATTGAGGTGACGAGCCTTAGTGTAGTAATGAAGGTATGATAGGCGTGCATTGATTGGGGACGAGCCCTTTGCAACGACCTGCAACCATATGATCGTATGAGATGATCTAGGACTGACGACCCTAGTATGGATCACTGTTTGGATGATGATATGAGGAAGATACCTTAGCTTCCCAATCCTGCTGTATGAAAAGGACTAATAACAACTTGGTAATCATGTTCATGCATCGCATTTGCATGTGCTTTGCAGACATGGCGCACTTTGAAGCGATCTCATGCGTAACGTAAGATGAAGACGCTGAGGGTGTACGCGTGAGGGCACGCATCATTCTACATACATCCTTGCATTAACAAGAGTACTTAGGACATGTTTGGTTATTCTATTTTATCATTACTACTTGATTGAATTGATAACATGTTAACCTTTGCTTTATTGTTCCACTGAGTTGATCACTCACTCCCACGTTCTGGGACGCTGTTTAAACACCCACCAGACTCTGTCTTAGTTGCAGATATGGATGCCGCTCCTGAGGCAGAGCAGGAGTTTGATGATGATGAGGCTGCTTTCTCTTATATGCAGTTTTCAGACGGGTTCTAGTGAGCCTTGTTCTGATGCGCGGGATGCTGGGATTTCTTTTGGGAATTAAATGATGTAATTTGATACTTGTAATTTTGATAGTGACACTTATAAGTTCGACCTAGTATGAATATGTATTTCAGGGATTTGCACATGTACACATAATTCTTTAAGTCTTCCGCTTGCGTTCTTCACTTATCCCTGAATTATATTTGCAGTTTGGCTTAATCTATTCCATGTTTTATGTACTCATACAGACAACATACATCCATCATTAAATATGTTGCATAAGTAATGTTTTAGAACTCGGGAGCTGAGTTATGATTGACCCCCGAATTTCAGGGCGTTACACAATGTGACTTATGCATTTCGCATTGTGTGTCGTGATCACTGCATGTCCTAGTGACATCAGCGTCGTAGCCTCCACAGGTACATCATGGATGGTCGTATCAGATACTAAAAATATTGGCTCTAGCATTGTGGGCACTTAGGATGTCCTTGGGTGAAAATCTTAGAACCTTTTTGGTATTAGGAGATGCTTCAACGTCTAGATTGAGTGGATACACGAGCGCCCGAGTGCCGAATACCAGTAGGCCGCATCTCCCACAATGTCGTGGTCAGTTGGAAAGGGGTGTGGCCTTATCTACTCGAGTGAGGGGGCTATAATCTAGGCTGAGTTTGACCAGCTCACAAATGAGTCTGTTATTGACAAGCCGGGTAGGTATTGGTAGGCTACTGGCTGGGCGGATAGTGTAGTCTCTTCCATTTGCTTGGTTGTGCAGCTAGGGAGGAGGCAGTCAATGTGAAGTGTATTAGACCCCGGTGATATCTAGAGAGGAACTGTACTAATATGTGTACTTGATGAGCACTAGCATGCTTGCTTTGCATCTCGCATATGACATTTGACTACATAGGTCTCGTATCGCATGGCCTTGGTATGGCCGATAGCATTCATGCCTTGCATCACATAGCTTTGGTATAGCTGATAGCATTCTTGGACTTACCACATATTTCTGCATTACTCTGATATTGTATACTTAGTGCTTGCCTTGCGCACACACTTACACCACCCTCTAAGCTTTTGTAAGCTTATGCACGACCATTGCGTGCAGGTGGCATTGGATCGCAGCAGCGCTGAGGCAGGAGCACACATTAGATCATTTTGGAGCTTTTGATCACCCTGTATTTCCCTTTTCGCATTGTACTTAAAGTTTTTGATATAGTGGATATGTGGTGATGTTGTTTTGTGACTTGGTTATGCTTGTGGTTATGCTCCATTAATTTTTTATTGAAAATCATCCTTTTTGGATCCCAAGATTGGATCGGGCATGTGAGTGCCGGGATCCGAAAATAGGGCACTACGGAGGCTATCGGCGCCAAATTCGGCAATCGAAAATTTTGTGAGCCCATTTTTTGAGTTTGGGGCGTGACAGAAGTTGGTATCAGAGCATAACTTGGGAATACATGAGGATCACATTACCTATCTACTATGGATTTAGAATAAATAGGTTCCGAGTCCGAATGACTTAGTAATTTTCTGACATAAACCCTTAACATTTATGCCTTCGAGAATCCTCAAGGCTGATAGGCCCTTGTTCCTTCCTGTAGGATGTGATGCGTATAAGATTGACCCGAGAGAATCCCACTCCACCACCTGCGACTCCCGCTCCACCACCTGCGACTTCCGCTCTACCACCTGCGATTCCCGCTCCACCACCGGATATTCCTACTTTCCAGCCTGAGGATGCCACTCCTTTACCTAAGACTAGTGCAGATCCGACCATACCTGTAAGTGCCGCCCAGCTTCAGCAGATGCTGCCGGAGATGACCGCTATTCTTCAGGGGCAGAGCAGGCGTCCCACTGTGACATCGGCCGAGGCTGAGTAGGAGCGTGTGAGCGCCCTTCTCAAGGTCTTTTGACAGCACATCCCCCGCATTTTCAAGGCGAGCCAGACCCTACTGCAGCAGAAATATGGTGCTCCGAGGTGGAGAAGATATTCTACATCATGAGATATACGACCCAGTAGCAAGTTCCATTAGCTGTATTCCTTCTCCAGGGTGAGGCTCAGCATTGGTGGGCATCTGCCGCCCGATCGGTAGCGGCCAATTTTGTGTGGACCTGGGAGGATTTTGTAGACAGGTATGACCGGAAGTTCTTTCCCGAGCATGTGCTGCAGTAGCACACATTAGAGTTTGAGACTCTGATCTAAGGGGACATGACTGTGTCCCAATATGAGGCACGTTTCCTCGCACTATCGAGGTTCGCAATGTATCTTGTTGATGATGAGGGGCGGAAGGCCCGCCGTTTTAAGAACGGATTGCATCCTGCCCTCAAGAGTCATGTGATCGGACATATGCTTTTGATGTTTGAGCAGATCGTAGAGAGGGCCCAGATCTACGAGTTAGATTGGGTCGGTTTGCAGAGAGCCCGTGACCAGAGAGGAGATCAGAAGAGGAAGGCACCCTTTGGTAGTTCCCAGCAGTAACAACATCATTCACAGAAGCGACGCATGACCTGCCCAGCATTTCGAGCACCAGCAGTACCCCCAACACCACCTCTGGAACCGTTAAGTACTTGCTTTGGGTGTGGTAGGACAGGACTCGTATGCACGAGTGTCCCCATCCACGGCAACAGCTGAGGACATCGCATCAGCCTCCACGACAGCCACCACAGTAGCAACAGCGACCACAGCGCCAGCCTCCAGGGCCTCCCCCATAGCAATAGAGGCAGTAGATCAAGCCGCCACAGCGACAACAACATCAGCAGAGACCTCAGAGGGGACCTGCACCTCCCCAGTAGGCCCAGGGCAGATTTTATGCTGCCCAGCAGGACCCTCAGTCATCAAGAGGGATCGTCGAGGGTACTCTCCCTGTTTCTGCATGCATTGCATGTATATTATTTGATTCTGGTGCATCACATTCCTTTGTGGCCGATAATTTCTATCGATCGACCGGTTTGCCGATGGAGTCTGCCCGTGAGGGTTTGTTAGTATCGATACCCTTAGGGAAGACTGTAGTGTTGCACCGATTTTGCGCATCTTGCCCCGTTCTGATTAGGGGTATCTTTTTACCTACTGATTTGTTTGTATTGCCGATGTCCGAGTTTGATGTCATCCTGGGTATGGATTGGCTCGCCGAGTACCAAGCCATATTAAACTGTTCCTCGAGGACAGCCACGTTCTATATACCCGGCATGCCAGAGTTATAGTTTGTTGTCAAGCCTAGAGGAGAGCAGCTTTCCTACTTATTGTCATGTATCGTTGAGGAGCCAGCTCCTATGAGTATCGACCAGCTGTCGGTTGTTTGTGGTTTTCCCAGTGTGTTCTAGGAGATTCCGAGGTTACCACCTTGTCGGCACACCGAGTTCCAGATTGATCTCGTGCCCAGTACCGCACCTATTTTGAAGGCCCCGTATCATATGGCACCATTGGAGTTATGAGAACTGCAGTAGTAGTTAGACGAGTTATGTGAGTTAGGCTTTATCTATCCTAGCAGTTCGCTGTGGGGAGCGCCGGTACTCTTCGTGAAGAAGAAGGATGGCTCGTTGAGGCTTTGCGTAGACTACCGCGAGCTTAACAGGGTCACGATCAAGAACAAGTACCTGCTCCCGAGGATCAATGATTTGTTTGATCAGCTGCATGAGGCGCGGTTCTTTTTAAAGGTAGACTTGCGGTCCAGTTATCATTAGGTTTGGTTCCGAGATAAGGATATCCCGAAGAAAGCCTTTAGGACGTGCTATGGTCATTTTAAGTTCCAGGTCATGCCCTTTAGACTGACCAATGTGCCTGCAGTATTCATGTAGTTGATGAACGAGGTCTTTCATCCATATCTCAACCAGTTTGTTGTGGTGTTCATCGACGACATTCTAATATATTCGAGGACCTGTGAGGAGCATGAGCGGCATCTAGAGATTACATTGCAGACCCTTCGTGCACACCAGCTTTACGAGAAGCTGGAGAAGTGTGAGTTCTGGCAGGGGGAGGTGAAGTTCTTTGGTCATGTGGTGACGAGGCAGGGTGTCATAGTGAACCCCTCGAAGATTAATGTCATGTATCAGTGGGGCCAGCCCACGAATGCATCCGAGATCCATAGTTTTCTTGGTTTGGCGGGCTACTATTGAAGTTTTATTGAGGGATTCTCTCGCATTGCAGCCCTGTTGACCAGGTTGACCCGGAAGGGTGCCGAGTTCGTGTGGAGCGACGCTTGTGAGCAGGCATTTATGGAGCTGAAGGATCACCTCACGTCCGCTCCTATCCTCACTCTTTCCTCTGGGAGTGATGGATTTGTTGTATTTACTGATGCCTCACGAGTTGACTTGGGTGCTGTCCTGATGCAGCATGGAAAACCGGTGGCTTATGCGTCTCGCCAGCTCAAGGTCCATGAACTGAACTACCCCATGCACGATTTGGAGCTGGCAGCAGTTGTCTTCGCACTGAAGGTGTGGAGACACTATCTTTATGGGGTGAGGTTTGAGCTCTTCTCTGACCACAAGAGCTTGCAGTATATGTTCTCTCAGTCCGAGCTGAACATGAGGCAGAGGCGTTGGATGGAACTCCTGAAGGACTATGATTTTGATTTTCAGTACCACCCGGGTAAGGCGAACGTGGTGGCGGATGCCCTCAGCCATCAGCCACGAGACCTGGTGGCGCACATGATGATTCAGGAGTGGAAGATGCTCGAGGATATAACAGAGTATGACTTCGAGTTTGGTCTGTAGTCATCTATCATTCAGCTATTGAGCCTATCAATTCAACCCTCTCTTATCGCAAGGGTGATCGAGGCTCAGTAGACGGACGAGTCGTTGTAGGATTACCTAGCAGTGGCAGCATCTGAGAGTCAGATAGATTGGCAGATTGGTTCTGATGGTGGACTTCATTTCAGAGGCCGATTATGTGTCCCGGATATTCCTGAGTTGCGCAGAGATCTTATGACCGAGGCACATCGATCACGGTTCTCTATTCACCCTGGCTCGACAAAGATGTATCGCGATATGAGGCGTCAATATTTTTAGGCAGGGATGAAGTGCCAGATAGCCAGTTTTGTGGCTGAGTGTGACACATGCCACCGTGTCAAGGCTGATCATCAGAGACCTCGTGGTCTATTGTAGCCGTTGAGCGTCCCGATGTGGAAGTGGGAGCACATATCTACCGATTTTGTCATGGGTTTGCCGAGGACTAAGCGCGGTCATGATGCCATTTGGGTTGTTGTGGACCGTCTGATGAAGTCGACACATTTTTTTACGATTCGTGAGACCTGTCCTGCGGACCGGCTCGCTAAGCTGTTTGTTGATGAGATCATGAGACTGCAGGTGTTCCTGTCTCGATCGTTGCAGACCGAGACCCAAGGTTCGCGTCTCAGTTTTGGAGGAGCTTCTAGAGAGCGATGGGGACTGATTTGTAGCTCAGCACTGCATATCATCCTCAAACTGATGGCCAGACCGAGAGGGTCAACCAGATCCTTGAGGATATGTTTCGGGCCTGCGCGATTGATTTTTCTAGTAGTTGGGACGAGCACCTGCGATTAGCTGAGTTCACATACAACAACAGCTATTAGGCGACCATTGGTATGACTCCTTTTGAGGCATTATATGGCAAACCGTACAGATCTTCGAGTTATTGGACAGAGGTTGGAGACCGGTGTCTCCTAGGTCCCGAGCTTGTGCTGCAAACGTCAAAGGCTATTGATATCATCAGGCAGAGGATGCGCATAGCTCAGAGCTGGCAAAAAAGTTTTGCTGACCGTCGGCGTCATCCCTTGGAGTTTACTATTGGGGACCATGTGTATCTCAAGGTCTCACCCATGAAGGGTGTGGTTCATTTTGGAGTGAAGGGCAAGCTTGCCTTGAGATTTATAGGACTATTCGAGATCATTAGGTGTGTTGGCGCCGTGGCCTATCGACTTGCCTTACCATCTCAGTTGTCTAGCGTCCACAACATTTTCTACGTCTCTATGTTGAGGAAGTGTGGGTCAGACATCATGCCTGTTATTGATTGGCAGCCATTGGAAGTTCTTGAGGACACTTCTTACATTGAGCAGCCAGTTCGTATCCTCGATTAGAAGGAGCAGGTCCTGTGGACCAAGGTCATTCCCTTGGTAAAAGTGCAGTAGGGCCATCATAGTGTGGATGAGGCACCTTGGGAGCGGGAGGTAGAGATTCAAGTTGTATGTTATATTATGTTTTAATTATATATGAAGTTATGTTTGCTATTCCCTTATGAGTTATGGTTAGTTGCGATGGTAGTATAAATTTCGAGGATAAAATTTTTATTAGGTGGGGAGAGCTGTAAGACCCGTATCCTAGTCCGTACTGTTCCGTCGACTCCCATGATCCTTCCCGTCGAAGTCCAGCAATCCGCGACCTATAATCGATGTTTACATGCGAACCTAAGTCGTATCCTATAGATTTGAGTCGGCTTAATCTGAGACTTGTACCATTGCGACCGCACCGTCGCCGCGGTTCCAACACCGCGTCTTGCATACCGATCTGATACCCAGGCAGGGAGATATAGGCCAACATTTATTTCAAAGAAAACGCCACGTGTTTGTAATCCTAAGAGAATCTCTACATCATGTCTCATCAATCAATCACTCAAATCAATCAATCAATCACCTCATGTTAAGTACAAAAGCAACCCATGCTTTCTTTCTCCACAAGTCAAGCAACCTACCCCCAAAGTCAATAAGTCTCTCACCTCACCCATCACTCACCTCACATCCATCACCCATCACTCTCTCTCCTTACAACCCCTTCTCTCTCGCTTTCTCAAAAAGTCCAAGCAAGCAACAGAGGTGCACGTCCATCCATTCCAAGAGAGAAAAGTGACTTTGTGTGGCCCACCTTTCCCATCCCAAAAACATCCTAGCCATTCAACTCTGATCACCCTCCATTAAAGTGAAGCACAAGGAGACCGACGTTCCAACGAACTGAGAAGATTAAATGGTGGGTGCTCTATTAGGCCTACATTTCCTTTTTTTATGAAGGGCCAAGTAATGCCTTCCGATTGATGGTATGGATCTCACTTTGGACCTTAGGTGTGGCCGATGGCCCACCTTGATCCATATGATCATTCCATGACGGGGTCATTCTCTATGGACCCCATCATGATGTTTATTTTCTTTGCATGGCTAGAGGTCATCTAGACCTTCCATTTTAATGGAGAAGGAATCTCCACCTTTGATCTTTGACTTGATGGACCCACATGTTATGGGACCCACTTGATGTATGATTGATTGCAAAGGAGGGCCCATAGTGTCGGGGTCCTTCCATCACACGCGTGTCTCTCTCTCTCTCTCTCTCTCTCTCTCTCTCTCTCCCTCTCTCTTTCATTTTTTTTGTTGTATGTGATGATGTGGTCGTGTGGCCCACCCAGATGGACACCACCATAAGGCATGTATTTTATCCAAGTCATCTATAGATGGGGCCCACTTTATGAGTGTTGTATCCACACCACCCCTCATTTGGTGGCCCACGTGGGCATCCCACTTGAAATGCACAACTGTCTAGCATCCCTGGACATTGGACATTGAATGGAAAACACAAATATTAGCTCAGTGTAAAGCATTTGGGGTGGGCCACCTGTGTAGGCCCCACCTTGATGCATGAATATAATCTATGCTGTTCATCCTATTCTTTAGATTATTTGAGGCGTTGAGCCAAAAAATGAAGCTGATCCGATTTTCTGGTGGGCCATAGCATAACAAACAACATTTTTACCATTGAAATACCCCCTGTCATTTCTATACCCCAAAATATATCGAATATTGGGCTTGTTTGGCTTGTTTTGAGCCATAGGAGCCATTGGCTAGGTCGGATCCACCTGATACGGGGCCCACCTGTGAAAAACCATGAAAATTTAGTTTTTCAGAAAAATAACAAACAACAGCAGCCGACGTTGCTGCTGCTGCAAGGACGACACATCGTCCTCTGCGCTGGGACTGTCCTGGCCGACTGTGGGTCCCCAAACGTGGGCCCCACCGTGATGTGTGTGGACATCAGTACCATACATTTTGTGGCCCCTTTAGGGCAGCGGGTCCCTTCCAAAAATCAGCTGTAGGTGGGACTCCGATGGTCCACACAGTAGGAAACAGTGTGATTGAATGGCTGCCATTGAAACCATTTGTGGTGGTTATAAAAGTTTTGGGTCAATATGAAATTTGTTTTTCCTATTCATCCAGGTTCGTGTAACCTTATCAACAGATTGGAGGGAAAACAAACGTTATGGTGGGCCCCATGTGGGACCCACAAGGATGTATGTGTTTTATTCACACCGTCCAGGCGGACGGTGGAACCCACCACATTGTATGTGTTGTATACATGTCGTCCACCCATTCTTTGTAGAGACGGTGGGTCCCATTACTGTTGACTTCAACAAGGTTTATGGGACCTACGTATGATGTATACCACACCGTCCATATCACTGGACGGTGGGACCCACCATGATGCATGTGTTGCATCCAAGCCATCCAACCACTTGAAAGCTCATTTTAAAGCTTGAGTTAAAAAATGAGACAGATCTAGGATTAGGTGGACCACACTATAGAAAACAGTGGGTTTGAACCTCCACCATTAAAACCCCTTTCAGGTCAGTGTGACCTCATGATCAGATTGGATGGGAAATAAATGTTATCATGGGCCTTGGGAATTTTAATGGTGGAAATCATCATCACCACCTATATTTGGATGTAGCCCATTTGATATGCATATGGCCCATGTGATTAGGCCCATTTTGATGTATTATAAGGCCCATGGGTTATAAGGCCCCTTGGCTATGGTCCATTGCAATGTACATAAGGCCCATTAGTGCAGCCCATTGATGTGGCCCACTTGATGAATATAAGGCCCCTGTGATATGGCCCATTTGATGTATTTAAGGCCCAATGGGATGTAGCTAAGGTCTATTGCAATGTGTGATTCCATCATGTTTTATGTAATGATATTTATGGCGGGTCGTGCCTTGGGAACAATGATGGTTCGACGTCCACATTGTAACTATAATGTTGGTTAAATGTCCGCATTACACTCTCCTTAGGGCCCATTGATAAGCCCATACTTGTTGATCATTCATCACCTTATAACACGCTTAGTTTAATTTCATGACTCATGTCATACGCATCATATGTATACTTGATATGAGGAATGTTTGATCATAGCATAAGCCATTGGGCTGAGACATTTACGGGACTCCTTATGAGACGGAGTGGCCAACATGAGCGTGTGGTACGCGCAAGATTGCTTCATGTCTGACGGTGTGACTCATGCATTTCGCATTGTGTGTCGTGATCACTGTACACCCTAGCAACATAAGGGCCGTGGCCTCCACAGGCACGTCGTGGATGGTCGTATCAGATACCAAAAATATTGGCTCTACTATTGTGGGCACTTAGGATGTCCTTGGGTGAAAATTTCAGAACCTTTTGGTACCAGGATATGCTCTAATGTCTAGACTGAGTGGATACACGAGTGCCCGAGTGCTAAATACCAGTAGGCCATGTCTCCCACTGTGTCATGGTCGATTTGAAGGGGGTGTGGCCTTATCCGCCCGAGTGAGGGAGATATAAGCTAAGTTGAGTTTGATCAGCTTGCAAATGAGTCCGCTATCGACTAGCCGGGTAGGTATTGGCAAGCTACTGGCTAGGTGGATAGTGTGGTCTCTTCCATTTGCTTGGTTGTACGGCTAGGGAGGAGGTAGTCAGTGTGAAGTGTATTAAACCCTGGTGATATCCAGAGAGGAACTGTACTGATATGTGTACTTGATGAGGGCTGGCATGCTTTCTTTACATCTTGCATATGAAGTTTGGCTACATAGGCCTCTCATCGCATGTCCTTGGTACGGCCGATAGCATTCATGCCTTGCATCACATAGCTTTGGTATAGCTGATAGCATTCATGGACTTACCGTATATTTTCGCATTACTCTGATATTGTACACTTGGCGCTTGCCTTGCGCACACACTTACACCACCCTTTAAGCTTTTGTAAGCTTATGCACGATCGTTGTGTGCAGGTGGCATTGGATCGCTGCAGCGCTGAGGCAGGAGTGCACATCAGATCATTTTGGAGCTTTTGATCACCCTGTATTTCCCTTTTTACATTGTACTTAAAGCTTTTGATATAGTGGATATGTGGTGATGTTGTTTTGTGACTTGGTTATTCTTGTGGTTATGCTCCATTAAATTTTTTTTACTAAAAATCCTCCTTGTAGAATCCCAGGATCAGAATCGGGCATGTGAGTGCTGGGATCCGAGAATGGGGCACTACGGAGGTTGTCGGTGCCAAATTCGGCGATTGAAAATTTTGTGAGCCCATTTTTCGAGTTTGGGACATGACAAACACATCCTCAATTATCCCTCTCGATACACGAACTAAGCGATCGACAAGTTGTAATGTGGTCTGGGTGGGTGTTAATTCACCTAGAACCAGTTATTCATAGACCGAGTAAGGGATCAGATTTACGCTCGCTCCTAAGTCAAGAAGTGCATGCTCAATCTAGTAATTTCTAATTACACAAGCAATGGTTGGGCTACCAGGATCTTTGTACTTCTATGGCACGTCTTGCTTTAGGATGACACTCACTTTTTCTGTTAAAAAGATTTTCATTTGAATATTTTGCCATCTTTTGATCGTACATAAGTCTTTCAGAATTTTTGACATTTGAAGGTATTTGTTTAACGACATCTGGTAGAGGGATGTTAACCTTCACTTGTTTAAGCAACTCTAGAATGTCTTGAGAGTTAGAGAGAGGTTTTGGTGCAATCAACCGTTGAGGGAACGACACAATCAGCTTGCCTTGAGGTTCCGGTTCTAAATATTGTGGAGCAGTGCTAGGTCTATCAGTATTGTTCTCTTCCGTGTCCTTAGGCTTTTCAGCCCTAATCGGAATGGTTTTGTCAATGGTCTTCCCACTCCTAAGAGTGGTGATAGATTTAGCTTACTCCATCTGATTTGAAAAGCTTGGGTCACTAATTTCACATTGAGGTTTAGGATTGGAGAGATGTTGGGCTGGAAGGGTCCCCTTTTCCCCAATTGATTTGTTTGACTCAAGCCCTTGTATATCCTTTGTAAGGTTTTGAAAGGCTTGGAGTATACCCTGATTAAAAAACTCTTGATTTTGGATATGTTTTAAAACTAGATCCTTTTGAGGTTTCTCTTAATTTAGGAATTGGTTAGGGAATCCTTAAGGAGTAGCAGTTTATCCACTCCTCCAATTGAAGTTTGGATGATTTCTCCAACTATGATTATTTGTATTTGAAGTGGGTCCAATGAAAGGTCTTTGATAATTATTCATAACGTTAGATTGCTCATTCAGTACCTCTTGAAAGGCAGGTGTTATTGGAAAATTTTCAGTTGTGTGAATGTTGCAAGCATAAATACCGCAAATAGTTTCCTTAGCCTTATCCTTCTTAAGTTCCATAGCCTCGAGTTTTCTTGTGAGATTAGCCACTTTAGCATTTATATCATCGTCCTCTTTCAGAAGATATATTCTGCCCCTTTACTTTGATTGAGTAGGCTTAGATGTGGTGCTAGATTTTGGGGAGATGTCCCATGATTGTATGTTTTTAGCTAGCTTGTCAAAATAATCACACACATCATCGACCTCTTTATTCATGAATTCTTCATTGCACATTGTCTCGACCATTTGGCGCATGGAAGATGTCAACCCATCGTAGAAAAAACTTGTTATACGTCATGTTTCAAAACCGTGTTGTGGACATGAACTGACAAGATCCTTGAACCGCTTCCAACATTGGAAGAATTTTTCATCTTCCTTTTGGGCGAAGTTCATGATCGACTTTCTAAGGGTGTTTTTTTTTGTGATATGGGAAGAATTTCTTTATGAACTCCCTTGTCATGTCGTTCCATCTACCAATGGATCGTGGACATAGTGAGTGCAACCACGTCTTAGCTTTTTCTTTTAAAGAAAAGGGAAAGAGTTTTAGCCTGACTGTGTCCTCAGACATGTTGGGAAAATATAAAGTGGCATGATCTCATCAAACTCTTTCAAGTGTATGTATGGATTTTCAGATTTAAGTCTATGGAATTTCGGAAGGAGTTGGATCACTCCTGGCTTGACATCCATGTGTCCCGTGTTTTCTAGAAAAACCATACAAGAAGGTATGCTCACCCCCGCTGGTTGTAAATAATCTCGTAAGGTATGAGGCGGGGGTGCTTGATGCACCTCGTTTTCATCCTGGATTTCCTTAACGCTAGGCTAAGGTGGATTTGGAGGTTGATTGGCTGGTTGATTTTGTCACGCCCCAAACCCAAAAATCGAGCTCACAAAATTCCCGATTGCCGAATCCAGTGCCGACAGCCTCCATAGTACCCCATTCTCGACTTCCAGCGCTGATATGTTAGATTCCGATCTTAGGTCCTACAAGGAGGATTTTCAACGTACATTTAGCTTATGAGAAGCATAACCACAAGTTTACCTAAATCACAAAGGTAACATCATCATCACATATCCACTAATATAAACAGTTGAATACAATGATGAAAAGGAAATACATATATCAATAATCAAGCTTTAGAAGACATCTGCACGCTCTAAGTTCAATGCTGCTGCGATCCAATGTCACCTGCATGCATCTATCATGCATAAGCTTATAGAAGGCTTAGAGGGTGGTAAAAGTGTGTGCACAAAGTAAGTGTCAAGTATTCAATACAATGCCCTAATCATACAATATCAGAAATACTGGAAAGATCATGAATCATACGATATCAGAGTACGCAATACAGATCATCTATGCAAGTGAGGAGTCATAGAGAACCAAATATCAGATGCCAATGATGCAATGCAATATGTAAATCTTGAAGAGTTCATGAATAATATTAGTCGTATTTAGGCCATATAAATGCAGAAACATAATCAAACCAAAATGTCATATGCCACGAATGTAATGCAATATGTGGTGTGAATGAAATGACCAAGTTGGAGTGTGAAGTCGAGATGATAGTACGTAGTATCGCAGGATACAGGGTCTATCACAAGGGACTTCAATCTAAACTAGTCCCATACCTAAATTAAAATAGTTAGACTCAATGTGGTAAACTCCTGACCTCAGGTTGGTCGCGTGCCCCAACCGAAATCCTGGCCACCGCAAAGGTATACATAACAATTAGTTGTGCACCACCAGCCCGAGTGGATTGTGAATGAATGAATGAATGAGTAAAATGCTAGTATGTAACTCATGCTCAATAAGTCCACATATCAGTACCGTACGTCTCTGAGATAACCATTGGGGTCTAGTACACTCTACATGCAATTGGCGCCCACTAGATGCGCAACCATGCAAGTGGAAGAGACCTCACTATCCACCTGGCTAGTAGTCAGCCAATATTTACCTGGCATGTCAATAGCAGACCTAATCACGAGCTGATCAAACTCTGCCTAACTATACCCACTACCGTCGTGCAGGTAAGGCCACCACCCTTTCCCAACCGACTATGACATAGTGGGAGATGCTGCCTACTGGTATTAAGCACTCGGACGCTCATGTATCCACTCAGTCTAGACATTGGGGAGTCTCCTGGCCACGGAGGTTTATGGATTTTCACCTAGGGACATCTTGACACCATGATGCCAGTAACAAATTACCAGTGTCCCATTTGGTCATCCACGACATGCCTATGGAGGCTATGACACTGATGTCACTAGGGCGTATATTAATCACAACACACAATGCAAGATGCATGAGTCATACAATCCAGTCATGCATTAATCCTGCTCATATCATGTGCTCATGTGAGATAATTTCCGCCTATCAGGGAGTCTCATAGCAACTTGCCCAATGACATATGCAATGGTCATCATATCTCATAACAAACATGCAGACGATGCGTATGGGAATGTATCATGATGTTATGCTATCACATACTCAGAATCGGCCTCGACAATTGGAATCGGCCTCGATAATCAGAATCGGTGTCAACAATCGGCCTCGATAAGCGGAATCAACCTCGATAATCGGAATCAGCCTCGACAATCGGAATTGGCCTCGATAATCAGAATCGGCCTCGACAATCGGAATCGGCCTCGATAATTAGAATTGACCTCGACAATCAGAATCGACCTCAACAATCGGAATTGGCCTTGATAATCGGAATCGGCCTCAATAATCGGCCTCAACAATTGAAATCGGTAATTGGCCTCACACAAGGACCTAATACACATTGCTCCCAAGGAGTGACCCACATAAAGGCTAATGTATCGTGGGCACATGGCCTCACACAAGGACCTAATACACATCACTATGGGCCTCACTCTAGGGCTGCATATACATCAAAATGGGCTTTGGCACATGGGCCATAAATACAACATATCGAGCCTCATATACATCAAGTGGGCCGCATCAACGGGTCGCACCAATAGGCCTCATAAACATCAAGTGGGCCACATCAATGCGTCGCACCAATGGACCTCATAAACATTAAGTGGGCTGCATCAATGGGTCGCACCAATGGGCCTCATATACGTCGAGCAGGCCGCATCAACGGGTCACACCAATGGGCCTTATATACATCAAGTGGGCCGCATCAATTGGCCACACCAATGGGCCTAGAAAAGTGGATGAACCGTGTGCATGTAACACACACATCATGGTAGGGCGCATAAATGAACAACATAGATATACAATACATGCATCAATGGTAGGCCCCACATGGCTCCATCCAAAGGTGGATGGTGTGAATATGGAATATGTACACCAAGGTGGGCCCCATCACATGGGCCTAATATACATAACAGGTGGGTCGTGCATACACAACAAATGGGCCCCACCAGATTGGCAGCGTGGGTACAACATACATCGCGGTGGAGCCCACGACACTATCCAAACATTGTCTATGTAAATCAGCACTGTCCAAACATTGTCCAGCACTGTCCAGCACAATCTGGATGGTGTGCATGAAATAAATACATCATGGTGGTGTCCATGCTGGCAAAACAGGTGGACGGCTTGGGTAAAAAACATATACCAGGGTGAGCCCCACATGGCACCGTCCAGCGATGGACGGTGTAAATATAGAATACATATATCAAGGTGGAATCCCACTCAGCACACCATCCTGATGGACGGTGTGGAGATCACATACCTCATGAAGGACCCACCGTTTAGAGGTCTGGACGGTGTCGATCTGAAGCACATCCATCATGGCCCTAACAGATCAGCTAACGTCCATCAAGATGGACAGTCTCGATATAACACGTACATCACGGTGGAGTACCCCTGCACCGTCCAAACGAGTCCAGCACCATCCAGATGATCTGGACGGTGTGGATGAAAATAATATGTCATGGTGCGGTCCACAGTACCGCCCAAATATGGTCCAGCAAATCAGCACCATCCAAGCATTGTCCATGTATACCTGCACTGTCTGGACACTGTTCAGCACATCAGCACCGTCCAAATATGGTCTAGCACCGTCCAAATATTGTGGACGGTGTGGATGAAATATATACAACATGGTGCGGTCCACAACACCTGGTAATGTCCTTGCAATGGACGGTTAGATTAACAAAATGCCAGAGGTGGGTCCCACCGTCCCAACATGGATGGTGTGGATATTAACACATATATCACATGTGGGACCCATAGGACTTGATGACGACAAGCCACAGCAAGGTGGGGTCCTTAGATATAAATCTGGATATGTATATCATATCTATATATTATATTATATTATATTATATTATATATATATATATATTTATTATTATTATTATTATTATTTTATATAAACTATGGTGGTCCCACGTGGTGGGCCACTTACATTAGATCAAGCTGATATTTCTATTTCCCCATCATCCAGCATCCAGGGCCTTCATAATTTGGATGGATGGTGAGGATTCAACACTTCATCAAGGTGGTCCACACGTGTGGGCCACCATCTGCAATGAATCAAGCAGATATTTGTATTTCCCTTCCATCCAACATCCAGGGTCTAAATAGCATGGATGGAACACGTTCATCATGTGCGAGGTCCACGTGTAGGTGGATGGCATAGATAAAAAATACATCATGGTGCGCCATACACATACACACACCAGGTGGGCTACACACCTCATCATCAACATAAAAAAATGAAAAAAAGAGAGAGAAGGAGAGAGAAAGAAACATGTGAAGGGAAGGGACCCCGCCACTATGGGCCATCCCTATACAATATATACATCAAGATGGGTCTCACCATATGTGGGCCCTCAAATCATCAAAATCGAGATGATAAACACTCACCTTGATCTCCTCTTCCTTCTTCCATCTATAGCTTCTAGAACTCCAAGGGAACGATTTCAACGGTCGAGATGATCTTTGGATGGTGGAGATGGGAGGTAGGAAGGTGGGCCATACTAGCTTCTCTCATGGAAGCTTGGACGTGGGTTGCTTGGAGAATGAGGGAGAGAGAGATGAGAGAGAGAGGTTGTAAGAGAGAGAGATGAGTGATGGATGGGTGTACTTGACATGTATGGGTGGAGAGAGAGAGAGTTGACTTTAGGACTTGCTTTTGGGGATGGGACATGTACTTGATTGATGGGATTGATGAGAAATGCTCTCTTAGGTTTTGTAACGCGCAGCGTTTTCCTTGAATTGAAAGCGAGCCCACATCTCTTGGCTTGTGTATCGCCTCAGCACGCGAGATGCGGCGTTAGAACCGCGATGACGACGCGGTCGCAAGGATACAAGTCTCAAGTTGAGCCGACTCTGGAATACGGGATATGACTTAGGATCGTGCACAAATGTCGGTTACAGATCGCGGGTCACCGAAATTTGACTAGGAGGACTGCAAAAGCCTACAGTACGGTACGGGCCAGGATACCGATCTCATAGCTCTTCCCTCCTAATAAAAATTTCATCCTCGAAATTTACTATCATGCAGGACAAGGCAAGGGAAGAGGACGCATCGATGTCAACATATACAAGGCATAATCAATCTATAAACAAATGTAGATAGCGTTCTCTAATCTCAACCTTGCGCTCCCAAGACGTCTCCTCAACAGAATGGTGACCCTTACTGAACCTCAATTCCTGAATCTAAAATGATCGAAACAGGAATACTATGCAGCCTCATAATCTCAATGGTAGGGAGCTAAATTAGAAAATCTCTAAGTTATTCGAACTCAGGGATCTAACCATTATAAGTTCCCAACAATCATAGCGTGCAGGGTAGCTATCAGTAGATATGTGATATTATCATCAGGTATTCCTAAGTTATGCTCTGATACCAACTTCTATCACGCCCCAAACCCGAAAATTGGGCTCACAAAATTTTTGATTGTCGAATCTAGTACTGATAGCCTTCGTAGTACCCCATTCTCGGCTTCCAACGCCGATACTTCAGATTACGATCCTAGGATCCTACAAGGAGGATTTTCAACGTACATTTAGCTCATAAGAAGCATAACCACAAGTTTACCCAAATCACAAAGGTAACATCATCATCACATATCCACTAATATAAACAGTTGAATACAATGCTGAAAAGGAAATACATATATCGATAATTAAGCTCTAGAAGACATCCACACACTCCAAGTTCTACGCTGCTGCGATCCAACGCCACCTGCACGCATCTATTGTGCATAAGCTTATAGAAGGTTTAGAGGGTGGTAAAAGTGTGTGCACAAGGTAAGTGTCAAGTATTCAATACAATGCCATAATCATACAATATCAGAAATACTGGCATGATCATGAATCATATGATATCAAAGTACGCAATACAAATCATCTATGCAAGTGAGGAGGCATGGAGAACTAAATATCAGATGCTGATGATGCAATGCAATATGTAAATCCTGAAGAGTTGATGAATACCGTTAGCCGTATCTAGGTCATATAAATACAGAAACATAATTAACCCAAAATGTCATATGCCGCAGATGTAATGCAATATGTGGTGTGAATGAAATGACCAAGCTGGAGTGTGAAGTCGGGATGATAGTGAGTAGCATCGCAGGGTACAGGGTCTATCATAAGGGACTTCTATCCAAACCAGTCCCATACCTAAATTTGGATAGTCAGACTTAATGTGGTAAACTCTTGACCTCAAGTTGGTCGCGCGCCCCAACCGAAATCCTGGCCACTGCGAAGGTACACATAACAATTAGTTGCGCATCACCAGCCCGAGTGGATAGTGAATGAATGAATGAATGAGTAAAATGCTAGTATGTAACTCCTGCTCAATAAGTCCACATATCAGTACCGTACATCTTTGAGATAATCACTAGGGTCTAGTACACTCTACATGCAATTGCCGCCCTCTAGACGCGCAACCAAGCAAGTTAAAGAGACCTCACTATCCACCTGGCCAGTAGTTAGCCAATATCTACCCGGCACGTCATAGCGGACCCAATCACGAGCTAGCTAAACTCTGCTTAGCTATGCCACTACCCTTGGGCGGGTAAGGCCACCACCCCTTCCCAACTGACCATGACACAGTGGGAGATGCTGCCTACTGGTATTAAGCACTCGAGTGCTCATGTATCCACTTAGTCTAGATGTTGGGGTGTCTCCTAGCCATAGAGGTTTATGAATTGTCACCTAGGGACATCTATGGCGCCCCGATGTTAGTAACAGATTTTCGGTGTCC
Organism: Magnolia sinica; assembly: GCF_029962835.1. NCBI lineage: Eukaryota > Viridiplantae > Streptophyta > Magnoliopsida > Magnoliales > Magnoliaceae > Magnolia > Magnolia sinica. The sequence goes on along the minus strand of NC_080573.1, from coordinate 47,065,912 downwards.
CATCTGGCCATCCACGACATGTTTATGGAGGCTACGACCCTGATGTTGTTAGGGCGTATAGTAATCACAACACACAATGCAATATATATGAGTCATACAATCCAGTCATGCATCAATCCTGCGCATACTATGTGCTCATATGAGAAAATTTTTGCTTATCAGGGAGTCTCATAGCAACCTGCCTAATGACATATGCAAAGGTCAATCACATCTCATAACAAACATGAAGATGATGTGTATGGGCGTATATCATGATGTTATGATGTCACATACTCGGAATCGGCCTCAACAAAGCGGGGTCCATAAATGATCGGCCGATCAACCATAGTATAAAGATCGACACTCAACCGTAGTTATATCAAATCCAATAGCACGGAGTCATCCGTCTATGGTGAATGGGGCCCACTTATTTGGGTTAACCCCCAAGACAATGGGCCTAACCAGGCCTAAGGGAAGGTCACAATGTGGACATTTAACCATCATCGCCATCAATGTGGACATTTAACCTTTATTGCTCTCAAGAAGTGGCCCACATAGAGTCAAACGTATTGTGGGCCCATGGCCTCACACAAGGACGTAATACACATTACTATGGGCCTCACTCATAGGCCGCATATACATCAAAATGGGCTTCGGCACATGAGCCATAAATATATCATATTAGGCCTCATATACATCAAGTGGGCCACATCAACGAGTCGCACCTATGGGTCTCACAAACATCAAGTGGGCCGCATCAACGGGTCGCACCAATGGGCCTCATAAAAATCAAGTAGCCGAATCAACGGGCCGCACCAATGGGCCTCATATATGTCGAGTAGACTGCATCAACAGGTTGTACCAATGGGCCTCAAAAACATCAAGTGGGCTGCACCAATGGGCCTCATATACATCAAGTGGGCCGCACAATGGGCCTCATATTTATTAAGTGGGCTGCATCAATGGGCTACACCAATGGGCTTAGAAAAGTGGATGAACCGTGTGCATGCAACCCACACATCATGGTAGGCCACCCAAATGAACGACATAGATATACAATACATACATCAATGTCAGGCCCCACGTGGCACCGTCCAAAGGTGGATGGTGTGAATATGGAATACATACACCAAGGTCGGCCCCATCACATGGGCCTAATATACATAATAGGTGGGCCCTACATACACAATAAATGGGCCTCACCAGATGGGCAGCGTGGGTACAACATACATCGCGGTGGAGCCCACGGCACCGTCCAAACATTGTCTATGTAAATCAGTACTGTCCAAACATTGTCCAGCATCGTCCAGCACAATCTGGACAGTGTGGATGAGATAAGTACATCATAGTGGTGTCCACGCTAGCAAAACAGGTGGACGGCTTAGGTAAAACACATGTACCAGCACTACCAAAAAAAGGGGCAAAGGATACAAAGCACGTTAGTTTTCTGCTATGGATATAAACCGTAGCTATATATACTACGGTTTTAATCTGTAGCTGAGAAGTTGCCTCACAATTATTAATTACTGGTGGTGTAAGGGGCTTTATAGGGCCTAAAAAATATATTTGTTCTATCTAAGCCATCTATCTATTTTGAAATATTGTTTTAATGTATGAAATAAAAATTTAGGTATATCTAAGGCTCGAGTGGACCACATGGTAGGAAACATGGAGATTAAATCAAATGTGCTTCCTATGGTGTGGTCCACTTGGGCCTTCAATCTAGTTTAAGTTTGGGATAATTAACTTAAATTATTTTTTAAAATTAATGGTCGGAATGGATAAACCAAATACATCATGGTGGGCCCCATGGAGCTGTTGATAGGACCGTCCATGGTCCATCTCACGAATGGATGCCCAAAAAGTGGGCGCGCACTCAAAACAGAGCCGCGCCCAAAACTTCTTCCATTTTCCTCTCTCTCTCTCTCCATTCCCTCTCTCTCTATTTCCTCTTTTCTCTCTCTCTCAATCAACCATCTCTTTATTTCCCATTTCTTAATCCAGCTCTTCTCCTCTAGGGTTAGTCTCTCTCTCTCTCTGTGTATCTCTCTCTCTCTCTCTCTCTCCTCTCGCATTCCTCTCAGGTAGCTTCCATCCATTCCAAGCCATTGGATCACCTCTGCCTTCATCCCAGCTGTCGAAACTCGCCTCCGCCAAGATGCAGAACGAGGAAGGGTAGAACATGGACCTCTACATCCCTAAGAAATGCTCCGCGCCGAACCGTCTGATCACCTCGAAGGACCATGCGTCTGTACAGATAAACATCGGGCACTTGGACGAGAGCGGAATGTACACTGGACAGTTCACAACCTTTGCACTATGCAGATTCATCCGTGCTCAGGGAGATGCTGACAGTGCTCTCGATAGACTCTGGAAGAAGAAGAAGGCTGAGATTCATCAGTAGTAGAGATGTTACGGCGTTACAAGTAAACTGAGAGTAGAATTTTTACTGAGGTGACAAATACATTATAGCTTTCTTCCCTCTACTTGAACTCGAGTAAAAAGATAGATGATGCCTATTTGTCTTTGATGTGTCTCTTTATGCCAGCTGTGGCAGACCGGTTTTGGAAATTTGGAGACCTGCCTCATTTGCCCATTTGAATTAAAAAAAAAAGGGTTAGTCTCTCTCTCTCTCTCTCTCTCTCTCTCTCTCTACAAACTATATCTGGGTTTTTCTCTCAAACTACAACAGATTTCGATGCAAATATAGGGTTCTCTCTCAAGTAATTAGCAGATTATCTATGACCACATCTAATCATAAGGTAATTTCAAATATTTCATCCGTGCTAACCCTTCTTCTTCTGTTAACAGAGTTTCTAGTTTCTATTCTGTGAATCTGAAGCCCGCTGGCCTTTACTGATTTGTAGTCTGGATGTAACTGTTCATCATATACATTTCAGATTTACAATTGACACAATGTAGTCAGTTTTCCTTGATGAATTTGGGGGAGAAAATGCCCTGGATCATAGCACTCAATAGACGACTCTTATTCAACACATATTTGGTGGTCATCATCAATCTTAGGTTGAAGTTCTTACTTCCTGAAAATGTTTCAGCACCTTGCTTCTCTTTTGCTATAAAAAATCTGTAGGAAGTGTGCCATTCTCTTGGACCTGATCTGAAGAAATGAGGCATTATAGAGTCTTGTTCATTAGCAGAGGTTCTTACTTCGTGAATATATTTCAGTACGTTGCTTCTCATTTGCTATAAAAAATCTGTAGGAAGTGTGCCATTCTCTTGGACCTGATTTGAAGAAATGAGGCATTATAGGGTTGTGTTCATCAGCAAAAGTACAATTCACTTATTCAGAGGATTCCATATGCGTTGGGCCTATGGTTTGGTGATCCAAACTATTGATGTGATGTACCCCATTGTGTGTGAGAGCTTCCATGGAAATCTTTCGGACTCCCACATAAGAGGATCTTTTTTTCAAATGTCATATTGAAGGATCCTAACCCTTGGATATTTGGATGTGGACCATTGCTTTCTCTTCACCATCTATTCATTCGTGACCAATGGAAGTGTTAGGACCATCCAGTCTGGGGTATTTCCTGGGAACCCATCCAGGTGAGGCAGTTCGTATCTGCAATCCATGGGGCTCACAACTAGTCAACTCTGTGCATCAGCAAATGGTATGTTTGCGCATGAGCAGGACGTAATGATTTCTCTGAAGAAATATGTGAATTCCAAGGAAGATTGGAAGTTTAAAACTCAAGATGTCCACTTGAAATGACTTGAGGGTGTGGCCATTGCTACTGCCAACTAGATATCTTATGGTAACTCTCTAGGCATCTTGAATGAATGCAGCTATCGGATTCTGACATCTCCCTTTTGAAAAATATAAAGCCATTGCTTGCTTCAACATGCTATTATTTTTCTAACAAACCTGATTGACAGTTTTTCCCCTTAAATAAGATAAACATAACACACCTATGACATGGTATTGGCACTGCCAGTCTACTATTGCTGGTTTTATATCCAAAGTACTGCAGTATGTTTGATTATTATGGTGTTTTTTTTTTTTTTTTGAATTAGCTAAGTGAAGAAAATAACATAGAAAATTAAAGGAAAAAAGAAAAACAAAAGAAAAAAAGAAAAACAAAAGAAAAAAAGAAAAGAAAATATGAGGAACAAACACAACAAAAAAGGAGGGCTTATATCTCTAATTAAGAAGAAAATTTAGCTAAGCTTCAAACCAAATAAGAGAGAAAACCCAAGGGCCTACATTCGAACATTTTTTAACAAAGAAAATCCAATCAAATTGTAAACCATAGGGTGTTTGGAACGGCATGAAAATATACATATGATGTCTTGTGCTCACATGTGCTAAGTCTATGTCATTGAGTGGTGCTGCCCACAATAATATGCTGATGAAAAAAAAAAAAGAAAAACAAAGAAACCCATGTGCTTTTTTATTTTATTTTCTTTTTTCCTGCGGGGGTGTTCGAAGGTTTGAAAACCAAATAAATTGGGTGTAATTCCTAACCCTGGGTGTAATTTCTCTATTATTTGTTCAATATAATTGGTCCACCATATGGATTATCTAGATGCACCAATTGCTCTCTTTGACCACCCTACAGGGTTTCATCATTGTCGTGCTTTTATGTAGAGTTACTCTTACTTTTATTGTATTTTCTAAATATCAATTTTTTTTTTAATGAGAAATACATCAATATCCCTTATTCTCTTTATAGGTGGGAGTTGCATGCAATACCTAAGCAAATTCAAAACAACAGATGAGGAAAACCTAGGTCAGTTGCACTAAACCTCTATAATACAAAGGGCCATCTTTTAAAGGAGAAATAGGAGTATCGATCCATATGCATCCACATTACGATAACATATTAGGCATACATAAAACTTAAATTAAACTGCTCAAATTGTGGGTCCTTTTATTTTTTAAGGAAGATATAAATTTATTGTATAGCTCAAATTATCGGCCCTACTACTAATCTGCTATCTAAAGGACATATCTTGATGATTAAAACGAATAATAGTCACTATCCAAATTTAAAGATAAATGGTTAGATGGTAAACATGTTGAGTATTAAGTAGTGGTGTCCATGTCGAACATGCCATTGCCTAAAGATGGGTCAATCCTATCATAAAATGGGCCACACATATGTTGAATCTGGAATTATTTATTTATTTTTTTGGTAATTACATGTTCATCATTAGCCCATCCTATTAGTGGTTTGGACTTTGCATATGCATATGGTCGTTTCAAGTGTGCTTTAATAGTCCTCTCTATCTCACCTCCTATTTGGATTTTGTTTTCAAATTATAGGATGAGGGTTTTAGTATGCTACCATTCTTTTGACATGGTGCCATCTTGTCACAGGAAGTTCATTCTCATGGGCGCCAAGTTGTCATAGGAAATTCATCCTCATGGGCCTAAGTCATGGACTTGATTAAATTTACAGTAAGTGCTTTCTATTATAAGTGGCATCTACAAGTCTATTATGCCGATACCAGTCCAACTGAAGTGGATCAGTTCTGAATGTCCTTGTGCCGATCTGGCTACCTGTCTCCAACATTTTAGCAATCACCATGGATGTGGATTACTTTCAGCTGGGGCTGCAATGGATTTCAGTACCTGTAAGGTGTGTGGTTCATTAATGAGGTTCATGTGTAGAGGTACTCTCTCTCAGAAGAGCACTTTGTTTTTTCAGTAGCAGTTTCAATGGGAAAGTTGTAGCAGGGGAATTGTGTAGTGTTATTGATTGGGTGGAAAAAAGTGGTTTCAGAGATATTGGCATATTACATATGAATTTGGTCTAGAGATATTGGCCATTGCATGCAAGCTTTGAATTAGTTTTGTTGGAATTTTGTTCTATTGTTATTGATTTGTAGCTGTTAATTTCACATAATTATTCTATCATAATGTTCTATTTTCTTCCACATGAATTTTGTTCCCAAGCTGATAAATCAAGTAGTTTGCATGTCCCACTTTCTGTCCTGAAGCTGGGTAGTCGTGTAGGATTGGTTGATGCTTGTTTAAGTCCTATAACCATGCAAGATTGCAACAATTTTTATTTTAGTTTTCTTTTGGGAATGACAAAGAAGTGAAGATTTTGGTAACTAACATATGAAATATAAGTGGAATGTAAAAGATTTCGAATGTAGTAAACTCACAAGTGAGTGATGAGAGGGTTCATATGCACATGAAGAGTGTTGCCGACTCTATTGCTGGTGAAACAGTTGAGATGGTAATGGCAACTGTAGACTGTTTTACTTGTCTTTGTAAATAAGATAAGATTAATTGATCCATTCTCTCTCTAAAGCTGCTTGCAAGCAATGTTGATACAGTTCTCCTGCAAATAGAATAGAAATAAAATCATGATTTTAAATACCCTTCAATACAACCCAATATGAGCTGAGCCAAATCAGTTTGTATGTGGCTTGAGTTAGATTTTTTTTTTTTTAATTTTCACATATGATTTCAGCCTGAACGTGTAAATGCATCGATAATAAACAAAATTTTGGAGATGTGACTTTGTATTTTATTCTGTTACTGACCAATCAGCCTATGAGCAATGCCGAATTCAGCTTAGGCACGATCATATATGTGTGGGTCATGTAGTTTACTTAATATCTATTTCACTCACTTGTCAACTTTTGTTGTTAGTTGTGGTAGCTGTTTCCTTGACCCATAGCAGGAAATAAAGTAGTCGGTGTGATGAAAGCAGGGCACACCTTTACAATCGAACCCATGATCAAAGCAGGGCAGACCAAAGTGCTTCATTGTTGTATGAGCAAAATAGGAAGTCAGACAAGTGAAGTTCATTGGGATATCTAAAATAGTTTAAATTCATTTTTAAAGAAATGGGTTTGACTGAATTATTCCATTTCAATCGGCAAATGTCACGTTGCCATGCATATCCATCATATCTTGTAGGTATGCAAGGATGAGTTCTACATTACAAAAGGTTGGCCGACCCATTTTGTACTCTATATGTGAATGGTAAGTGCATGTTCTACTAAAAGTTAACACCCTTCGGCACTAATAGCTCATTCATTGGTAGTATCTCTTTTATGCTTCCTATTTCAATTTATGGAGCACACGTATGTGCTTTTTGTGCTTTCTCAAATTTTGGGGTGAGCGTCCCTATCTTTAGTTAGTCTTCTTTATTTGATTTCTGTTTTTGGGTTATATGGTACTTCTCAGATTTCCATTTTGGTGCCTATAGAAATAGATGATGATTACTCACAGGTAATGTATTGGTGTTCTAATCGGTAAGTACCTCTGTTGCTCATACTCTGATAAAGTCCAGTGGCTGCGTCTAGCAAACAGAGAATTAGATGGACTAGGGAATTGCACGGGCAGTTTGTCAAAGTTTTCAATCATCTTGGAGGTGTGGCGAGTGAGTAACATAAAACCTTCTTTGAACTATTTAGTGTTGTATGTTGGAATTACAACAATAAATTTTTTTGCCAAGTGCAGAAGTAACTCTGAAGGGGATATTAAAACTAATGAAATCAGAAGGGTTGACAATCTCCCACATCAAAAGCCATTTACAAGTGTTTCTTTGTGACTTCTTGATTTCTATTAGATGAAGTTTATATTTTCTTCTTACCTTGAACCCTTGAATCAAGGGACCATCATTTATTTGCACAAGTATCGGTGGCTATGAATGAATAGTGAAAAAAAGGACAAAATTAATTTGCTAACACAAGGGCAGTGAATTGGCTGTTCTTCATCTAAGAATGGGCCAACAGGTTTGAATGGTTTTGGTTGAAATGCATGTATGCTATGTGTACTCTAGATGGGTTCTACCATTTACAGTAGACAAGTAATAACTATTGTTTGTGTAATTTGTAATTTCATTGATCTTATACAACTAGTTGCAGATGAAGAAAGATTTACTGGAATAAATTTATCAAGCCCACAGAGAAAGGTAAATTTTGGAGCTATACTTACATGTTCCTACTCTAACAATTTTGGGCTTACATTTCTTTCTTTTTTGATTTGTTTGCAGATGAAAGGCCTAATCTGAATTGCCCAATCTATGGACCCGACTTCAGATATGGTACATCACAGTTAGATTAGTTTGACATCATGATTTCTTATTAATGAGTATTTGTTTGTTAAATTGGAACCATTGATTTTCTTAATTTATCTTCTTTTTTTTCATTTAAACTCTCTAATAGATGTCCAAATCTCATGTAGACACTCTTGGCTTGGAAAGCAAGGTTGCGTACTAGGCGCCATCGAACAATCCCCACTTCAACTGATGAGCTTTTCTGTGTTGAATATGGACCGCTAGATGGTGATGTTTGCTTGGACACATTAATTTTATTTTAACGGTTTTACAAGGTGAAATGATGTGGAATATGGTTGGACACATTAATCTCTTGCTTGTATTCTTTCTTTTGGTTTAGCTTAAATTCTGATGCAGTCCATGTGAGCCCCACTTATCCTGAGGACAGAGATTGGGAGGAAGTGCCAAGCATTGTCATCTCTATTCTGGTGAGATTTAGGTTTTTTGTCTTTCTTTCTTTTGAGATGTGTACAAATGCATGCTTGTTTGATTGTGTTTACAAATGCTGTTTTATACATGCTGACAAGCTAAAGAAGTCACTGGAGGATGAAATTCATTTTCTCAAGGGAAGGGTTTCAGAACTTGAGAGTGATCTTGTGTCAAAGTCCACAGAAGTTACATCTGCAGTTTCAGGTAAAGAAGAAGCTCTATCTTCTGCATTTGCTGAAATTGACCGTCTGAAGGAAGAAAATTCTATAAAAATGTGAGCATTATTGCATTATATGGAGGGTGTTTACTATGTTGGAGTGTATTTGTTTCTTGCACATGAGGGCACACCTTAGTTGTAATTCTTATGATAGGTTGAGCAAAGTGAAGTATTGTTTATTTAGAAATGTGAATGTGGGATGCATTGTATGATTTGATTGCTATTTGTAATAAATGCATTGTTTTTTTTCCAAATTGCATTTTATGTACTATTCCTATCAGCATTAAGCTTAGATGAGCTGTTAATCATAGTAGGTTCTTGCAATGGAAATATGATCCATTATTATAATTTTTTAAAAAATAGCTATGAGTTTTGGCCATAGCTATTGCTAACTACAGCATATTGCTACAGATTTCATTCCGCCTTTAGCTACTGATATTATCCGTAGCTAAAGGTACATTTCGCTACACAAATTATAGCTACTGCTTTTTTCTGTAGCTAGTGATATCTACTGCTACGAATTTAATCTGCAGCCGTAGGTATATTTTGCTACAGAAAGTATAGCTACGGCCTTTATTCGTAACTATTTATATCTATTGCTACGGATTTAATCTATAGTTGTAGCTACATTTGCTACAGAAATTGTAGCTATGGCTTTTGTTCGTAGCTACTGATATCTATTGCTACGAATATAATCCGTAGCCATAGGTTTTCTGACCTTTAGCTACCCCACCAATAGCGACGGACGTGCTACGGATTAGATCCGTAGCAAAAGGTCTTTAGATACGGTTTTTGGCCGTAGCCTTTACCTGTTCTTCTTGTAGTGCAGGGTGAGCCCCACATAGCACCGTCTAGCGATGGCCGATGTAAATATAGAATACACATATCAAGGTGGAATCCCACTCAGCACACCATCCTGATGGACGGTGTAGAGATCACATACCTCATGAAGGACCCACCGTCCAAAGGTCTGGACGGTGTCAATCTGAAGCACATACAACATGGCCCCAACAGATCAGCTGACGTCCATTAAGATGGACAGTCTCGATATAACACGTACATCACAGTGGAGTACCCTTGCACCGTCCAGATCATCTGGACGGTGTGGATGAAAATTATACATCATGGTGCGGTTCACAGCACTGCCCAAATATGGTCCAGCAAATCAGCATCGTCCAAGCATTGTCCATGTATACCTACACCGTCTGGACACTGTCCAACACATCAGCACCATCTAAATATGGTCCAACATCGTCCAAATATCGTGGATGGTGTGGATGAAATATATACAACATGGTGTGGTCCACAGCACCTGGTAACGTCCTTGCAATGGACAGTTGGATTAACAAAATGCCAAGGGTGGGTCCCATCGTTCCAACATGGACGGTGTGGATATTAACACATATATCACACGTGGGACCCACAGGACTTGATGACGTCAAGCCACAACAAGGTGGGGTCCCTAGATCTACATCTGGATATGTTTATCATATCTATATTATTATTATTATTATTATTATTATTATTTTATATAAACTATGGTGGTCCCACGTGGTGGACCACTTGCATTAGATTAAGCTGATATTTCTGTTTCCCCATCATCTAGTGTCCAGGGCCTTCCCAATCTGGACAGAAGGTGAGGGTTCAACACTTCATCAAGGTGGTCCACACGTGTGGCCCACCATCTACAATGAATCAAGCAGATATTTGTATTTCTATTCCATCCAGGGTCCAGGGTCTGGACAGCATGGATGGAACATGTTCATCATGTGCAGGGTCCATATGTAGGTGGATGGCGTGTGCCACCATTTGCAATGAATCAAGCAGATATTTCTATTTCCCTTCTGTCCAGCATCCAGGGTCTGGACAGTATGGATGGAACACATTCATCATGTGCGGGGTCCACGTGTAGGTCGATGGCATGGATAAAAAAATACATCTTGGTGCACCATAAACGTACACACACCAGGTGGGCCACACACCTCATCATCAACATAAAAAAATGAAAAAAAGAGAAAGAAGGAGAGAGGAAGAAACGTGTGAAGAGGAAGGACCCCGCCACTATGGGCCCTCCCTATACAATACATACATCAAGATGGGTCCCACCATATGTGGGCCATCAAATCATCAAAATTGAGATGATGAACACCCACCTTGATCTCCTCTTCCTTCTTCCACCTATAGCCTCTAGAGCTCCAAGGGAACGATTTCAACAGATGAGATAATCTTTGGATGGTGGAGATGAGAGGTAGGAAGGTGGGCCACACTAGCTTCTCTCATGGAAGCTTAAACATGGGTTGCTTGGAGAATGAGGGAGTGAGAGATGAGAGAGAGAGATGGGTGAAAGGTGATTGGTGTACTTAACATGTATGGGTGGAGAGAGAGAGAGAGAGAGTTGACTTTAGGACTTGCTTTTGGGGATGGGACATGTACTTGATTGATGGGACATGCTCTCTTGGGTTTTGTAACACGTGGCGTTTTCCTCAAACTGAACACGGGCCCACATATCCTGGCCCGTGTATCACCTCAGCACGCGAGATGCGGCGTCGGAACTGCGGCGACGACGCGGTCGCAAGGATACAAGTCTCTGGTCGAGCCGACTCTGGAATACGGGATTCGACTTAGGATCATGCACAAATGCCAGTTACAGATCGCGGGTCACAGGAATTCGACCTGAAAGACCGTAAAAGCCTATAGAACGGTATGGGTCAGGATACCGATCTCATAGCTCTCCCCTCCTAATAAAAATTTCATCCTCGAAATTTACTATCACGCATGACAAGGCAAGGGAAGAGGAAGCATCGATATAAACATATACAAAGCATAATCAATCTATAAACAAATGGAGATAGCATTCTTTAATCTCAGGCTTGCGCTCCTAAGACGTCTCCTTAACAGAATGGTGACCCTTACTGAACCTCAGATCCCGGATCAGAAATGATCGAAACGGGAATACTATGCAGCCTCATAATCTCAATGGTAGGGAGCTAAATCAGAAAATCTCTAAGTTATTTGAACTCAGGGATCTAACCATTATAAGTTCCCAACAATCATAAATTGCAGGGTAGCTATCAATAGATATGTGATGTTATCCTCAGGTATTCCCAAGTTATGCTCTGATACCAACTTCTGTCACGCCCCAAACCTGAAAATCAGGCTCACAAAATTCTTGATTGCCAAATCCAGTGCCGACAGCCTTCGTAGTACCCCATTCTCGGCTTCCAGCGTCGATACGTCAAATTCTGAACCTGGAATCCTATAAGGAGGATTTTCAACGTACATTTATCTTATAAGAACATAACCACAAAGGTAACATCATCATCACATAGCCACTAATATAAACAGTTGAATATAATGTTGAAAGGGAAATACATATATTGATAATTAAGCTGTAGAAGACATTAGCACGCTCCAAGTTCAACGCTGCTGCGATCCAACGCCACCTGCACGCATCCATCGTGCATAAGCTTATAGAAGGCTTAGAGGGTGGTGAAAGTGTGTGGACAAGGTAAGTGTCAAGTATTCAACACAATGCCATAATCATACAATATTAGAAATGCTAGCAAGATCATGAACCATACGATATCAGAGTACGCAATATAGATCAACTATGCAAATGAGGATTCATAAAGAACCAAATATCAGATGCCGATGATGCAATGCAATATGCAAATCTTGAAGAGTCCATGAATACCGTCAGCCATATTTAGGTCATATAAATGCAAAAACATAATCAACCCAAAATGTCATATACCGCGGATGCAATGCAATATGTGGTGTGAATGAAATGACCAAGCTGGAATGTGAAGTCGGGATGATAGTACGTAGTATCGCAAGCTAAGGGATCTATCACAAGGGGCTTCTATCTAAACTAGTCCCATACCTAAATTTAGATAGTCAGACTTAATGTGGTAAACTCCGAACCTCAGGTTGGTCACGCGCCCATCCTTCATGGAGATGGCATCTCCACCATTGGATTTTGATTAGAAGATGCATGCATGGGTAAATCTTGTAATCCCATCTATATAGTGATATGTGTGGTCTATGATGAAAGGAAGGGCCTCAATGTAGTGGAGCCCCTTCCCTTGTGGCTGATTCTTACTCTTATTTTGTTGATCTATTATTCTTAGATGTGTGTGGCCCACCTTGTGGCCTGGAAGTATCCACACCATCCAAAGAGAGTGGACGCCCATGGCTGTCCACTCAATGAACATAGGTGTCCCATTTGCCCCCTTTTTGGACACATGCAATGGATTTTATGGTATGGATTAGGTCTAGATATTTGTGGGGGCCATTGAGGTGGACCATAACTCAAATTCCATGGGGTGATTTCCCCTTATTTTGGTTCCTATGCTCATTTTATTTCATGTGCATGTTGTTGTCCAGAAATTTTCTGAATAGTTTTTGGTTGGTTTTGGTCAGATTTTTGGACTGATTGGGGGACTGTTTATACCCATTTGATATAATTTTCTTGAAGGTGTTGACCCCACCTAGATGTACCCAAATTTTACCTCCATCTGACCTTGATTGAGGTCCCAAAGGAGTGGCCCAAGTGGGGGTTGACAGTCCAGATTTTTTGGATTGTCCAGCAACATTATAGTTTAGAAATCCATAAATATAAATAGTTTTTGTAACGGTGGGCCACTTACCTACCTTATAGTACACTTGTATGGGGAGGTTAGAATTATTTTTCCCCAATTTTTGGAGATCTTAGGCCCACCCTTTTGGGGTGCTCAAAACAGGGACAACACTACTTTAATTTTCTGTTGTATTTTCTTTTACCTTGCAGTCCATGCATGTTTACCTAGGCCTTTGTGTGGTGATGGCCTTCCCATTCACCCAATTTGTGGCCCACCATGTAGAGGATAACCCCAAGTGCTTGTGGGCCACATATCTTATCATATTATGGGGTGTTTAGAGGCTGGGATAGCAGCACCTTGCTAAACATCCAGCTGAGCTGAATGTCCAGCAATGGGCTGGCCATCCACCCCACCTCAAGCCCACCTATGTACATGTTTTGCCCATCCATCCACCATTGAGGTGTGGCCCACTTAGGAGGGGACCAATCCCTAGAGGGACGTCCCAAAGTGGGGCCCACCTGGACCTTGAAAGGGGCCAACAGTCACACCCTTGGGACACCAAAGAGGTGGCCGGCCGGCCCGCCTTGAGGCCCACTTGATGAATGTGTTTTATCCAGGCTGTCCTCCCCTAAGGTGGCCCACTGATGTGTGGACCACTCCCTAGAGGGATGCCCACTCATGGAGCCACCTTGATGTATGTTATTATAGGCCATCTAGGCACTTGGGATGCCCAGGCCCACCTAGACGTCCAGCCTAGATGCTGAAGTCATTGGACTTGCAATCCAGCAGCAGGCCCACCTTCTTTTAAGTGATGTATCCATGCTCTCCATCTATTGGGGCTCACTATGATTATTAAGAACCACCACTAGATTTACTTTCTTCTATAAATCCCACCTGCTGGACCTCAGTAAGACCAGGAAGGAGGGTGGGCTGAAAGTCCAGCAATATATTAGAAGTTGTATGATTCATGTTGGGATATTTCGAGGGATGTGTGGCCCACCAAATGGAGTGTTGAAGTACACACTGTAAGTGCTATGGGTTCTTACTCCTTTGATTGTCAAATTTTGTAGTACCAAAACCACAGTATGTGTCTTGTGTAGCAAATTGATATATCTGTTCAAGGCAATGCATCATACGTACAAGGACAATGCTTCAAGTCAAGAACAAAGATCTACTTCAAGAAATGCAAGATCATGCAAGATTAAGTACATTGATTCACCTTTAAGCTTCAAAGTTCAATGATTTTAAAGTGACATCAAGACTCAAAGTGAAGCACGATTCAAGTATTACAAAGTCAAGCTTCAAAAGATCTCAAGTACAAGAGTCATGAACTTCTACAATCATCCATCATCTGAAGAAAAGAAGGTTCAATGTTCATACTTCATGGTTAAGGTATAAAAGACCTTAGATTGACCTTAGGGTAGGTCATTTCGGATACATAAGTCAATTGCATATTTTATAAGTGTTTGGTCTATTCTTCAACTAGTCCTAGACTCTGTTTGACTAGTCTTAGCACTGGCTCGACCAATCCAAGAAATTCTACGACCAGTCCTAAGTTGTTCCAAATTTTTAGAATTTTTTGGTTGAGCCACGACTAGTCCTAGAGTCTACTTAACAGGTCGTGTGAACAATGCACGACTCGTTCACAACCAATCTTGCAGCTACAACTCGAACTTCAGCAACTATTCCTGGCTCCTCACGACCAGTTGTGGGCAGGTCACAACCAGTCGTGGAGGCCTCACGACCGGTTGTGAAGTGCCTACAACCAGTCGTAGAACGGTTTTATCCAATCGCACTTAAAATTTCAAAAATCAGTTAGTTCTACGACCAGTCGTACTGTCCACAGGACTAGTCGTAGACGTGATTTCTTCATCTATAAATAGAGCACGAATTTCAGAGTTTGATATCCAATTCAAGTAAGATTAAGGCATCACTCTCAGAGATAAGTTAGTATTCATTTTAAGTTAAATTGTGCTCATTTGATATTCTCTTTTTTAGCTTTTTTTATTTCATTTTGTTTCTTCTTTCCAATCTGATTTGAAAGAGGAGTTGTGATATTCCACTTCTTGGAATCAAAATCAAATAGAGCTAGCCCAACTTGAATTAATTTAAAATCAATTAGAACCTAGAACCATTTCAAAGTGAGTATTGGACATTAAACTTCTATATTCGAACTTCTACTCTGACTTGGTTCTTCCGGGTTGCAACAAAAGGAGAAATACAGGTATTTTACACTTGTGTAAATCTTCTGTTTTTGGTTTCTTTTGAGATTGAGGCAGAAAAATCTCATTGTTTGGTTTATCTAAGGTGATCCAGAAAACTCAAAGTGGAGTTTTTTTTTAATTGTGTAAGCCCATTAAAAAGACAATTCTGAGGATTTTAGGTGAACCTACGAAAAACCTATTTCATAGTGAACGTTAATATCCACTGTGTGAGGATATTATGAGTGGAGTAGCAAGCTGTGTGGCTGTTGTTTAACAGTTGGTGTACACACGGGCGAACCACTATAATTCTTTGTGTTTGGATGTGTGATTTATTTTCTATATCTTTTATCATTCAATATTTTGGGATGTATGTGTGGATGTGAATGTTGTAATCTTTTACATTTCAAGCACTGTGGGGAATGTTGTAATAGATTAGATTTCATTTCCTTGTTATTTATTCCTTAGTACCTAGTTTGAGTTTTTGATACAAAGGCCTTTCTAGGAATTAGGTTGTCCTACCATAAACCTTGGTTTTTGGTGTAAGGTTGTCCTTAGAACAACATTTGTATCAATCTCTTAATACTCATACATTTGAGGTTGCTTTACATTTCAGTATTGTAGTTTGTTTAAAGTGTTATCTTTCATTCATTTGTTTATAAGGCTATTTATAAGATGTCAAATTTTGATAGCCTTTCCGTCACTAGAGCTCCACCATTTGATGACACTAATTATGCTTATTGGAAAGCCAGAATGAGGATTTTCTTAAAATTTATGGATGAAAGCGTGTGGCAAGCCATAGTGACCGAATGGACCCCTCTTACCATTGAAGTAACTGGTATCGATGGATCCAAATCTATGAAAATCTCATCTTATTTTTCTTGGACCACTCATCAGAAAATTGAGAGTAGTGCCAATGCAAAAGCATTAAATGCAATCACTTGCGCACTATCACCAAATGAATTCAAAAGAATTATATCCTATGATACTGCAAAGCAAGCCTAGGATATTTTAGAAATGACACACGAGGGAACATCAATTGTCAAGAAATTTAAAGTCCAAATCCTCACAACCAAATTTGAGGAAATACGCATGGAAGAAAATGAAATGTTTATGGACTTCTGTACAAGATTGAATGACATTGTGAACTCTATGTGGGGTCTTAGTGATAAAATCCCAGAAAGTAAAGTGTGTGTAAAAATACTACACCCACTTCCTGAACGGTTCAATTCTATGGTAACTGCGATCCAGGAACTTTGTGATATGGATAATATGAGTGTAGAAGAATTAGTTGGGTCTCTACAGACTTATGAGTTAACTTTTAAATCTCTTAAAGGTAAATCTATCGCACTTGATTATAAAAATATTTTTCAAGAAAATAATAACAACTCTGATTTAGAAAACTCTGAAGATGATATGACCCTTTTAGCAAAATAGTTTTACAAAATTTTCAAAAGTAAAAAGAGGGTTGATTTTCAAAAATCTAATGATATGAAATCTAAACATAAAACTCAAAAATATTTAAAAGATAGTCAATGTTACAACTGCCATGAATATGGGCATTTGGTAAACAAGTGTTCTAAAAAGGACAAGCCTAAAAAGAAAGGAATGTTGGTTACTTGGGGTGAATCTTCTGGCTCTAAAGCCTCGTCTGAATCAGAAGATTTTAAAAACGAGTCGGGCAGTGAAGTTAAAGCCCTTATGACTCTAGCCAAGTTCACTTTTTTAGATCATGATGATTCAACTAATGAAGAAAATCTGAATAGTGATCATGAAAATGAAGAAGATCTTAAAGATGCTTATAATGCTCTTTACAAGGAAAGTTGTAAAATTGCTATTAAACTAAAACTACAAAAAGAAAAGTTTTTTAAACTTAAAGAAAATTCTGATTCTCTTCTTTTAGAAAAATCCCACATTTCAGATTGTTTTGAAAAATCGAAATGTGATTTAGATTTCAAAACTTCACTGATTGAAAATCTTAAATCTGAAAATGAAAAACTAAAACTTGAAGTCATTTCACTTTTAAGTTTGAAAGATACTTGGAGGTATGTCCAAGGTGATCCAAAAGTTAGAAAAACTTTTATTTGGATCAAGAAAATGTGGCGACCGATCCGGTTTGGGCTACGATAGAAATATTCCTCCTAAACAAAAGAATAGTCCTAAGTTTGTGAAAGGAGTCTTCAAACTCAAAAAGGAATAGTTCAAATCAAAACTTTTCTAAAAATGCTAAAACTTATCAATCTTTCAAACCTAAAAGTAATTATATCAACTATAAAAATCAGAATCAAAACTCTTTAACTGAGAAGATAGTTGATTTACTTAAGGAGCTCTTAAAATCTAACTCAGTAAGTCATTCTTACAACAACTACAAATACAAGAAGACCAACTATACTCCTAAACCCAAAACAGTTATGAAATGGGTTCCTAAGGTTATTAGCTTGGTTGCCCACACTGCTTTCAAAGCTTCAAGCCATTCAAAGTGGTACCTAGACAGTGGGTGCTCAAGGCATATGACTAGTGATAAAGGTCTATTCACCTATCTTAAAGATATGACTGATGGTTCAGTCACATTTGGTGATGGTAGCAACTGCAGGATTATTGGCCAAGGTACGGTTCAACTTTCTAACCTCCCTTTATTTGAGAATGTTTTATATATAGAAGGTTTAAAACATAACTTGTTAAGCATTTCTTAAATATGCGATAAAAACCACAGCGTACAATTTACTAATCAAGGTTGTGAAATTTTAAACAAAAAGGGTTTTGTAATATTAACTGATCACAGAACTTCTAAAAATTGTTATATTGTAAGTGATTCTAGCTCATCTAATCAAAAGTGTTACATGGTCTATACTGATGAGACCGAGTTATGGCATAAACACCTTGGACATGTACACTATTGAAAGTTATATAGATTGAGTAAAAGAGAATTGATAAGAGGTCTACCTAAATTACAGAAAGTCGATAAAATTTGTGGCAAATGCCAGATTGGCAAGCAAATTAGGAGTACTTACAAAAAGGTGAACTTCAATGTCACATCTAAACCGCTCGAACTTCTCCACATGGATCTTATGGGACTAACCAGGACAGAGAGTCGAGGTGGCAAAAAATACATACTGGTAATTATGGATAATTTTACCAGATTTACTTAGGTAGCTTTCTTAAGGGATAAGTCAGAAACCCTTGATGAAGTAAAAAGAGTTCTCAAACGAATCCAAACTAAAAAAGGTTCTCAAGTCTGTAAGATCCATAGTGATCATGGATCAGAATCTGAGAATAGCTATTTTGAGAAATTTTGTTGCGATCAGGGAATATCACATGAATTCTTTGTGCCCAAAACACCACAGCAAAATGAAATTGTTAAAAGAATAAATAGAGTACTTCAAGAAATGACAAATGTAATGTTGAATAGTATGAGGCTTCCTAAAAATCTTTAGGTTGAAGTAGTAAACGCTGCCTGCTATATAATCAACTAGGTTTATACAATTAGGTTAAATAATAAAAAGGCCTATGAAATGTGGTTTGATAAAAAGCCTACTGTCAAATACTTTTGAGTTTTTGGCAGCAAGTGCTATATTTTACGTGACTGTGAAAATCTAAGTTTGACACCAAAAGTGATGAAGGGATCTTTTTAGGATATCCTTTAAACAGTAGAGCATATCGAGTACTGAATAAGAGGACCATTATTATTCAAGAGTCCATCACTGTGGTCATTGACGATCATCTGAATACACCTGCCTCAAGTTCAGATAATGATGAAGTTCTTCTAATTGCCAAACCAGATACTTCATCAAGTCAAAATATCTCTGAACTAAGGACCGTTAAAGATCATTCAACCACTCAAATTCTTAAAAACCCTCTCACTGGTGTGCGTACTCGTAGACAACTAGAAGATGTATGTAATTACGTGTGCTTTACATCTCAGACAGAATCGGTTAACGCAAAAGAAGCTCTTACTGACGAAAACTGGATTGTTGCGATACAAGAAGAGCTTAATCAATTTGTTAAAAATGATGTTTGGTATCTTGTTCCTAGACCTAAAGATAAACATATTATCGAAACTAAGTGGATTTTTAAAAATAAGTCTGGTGAACTTGGTAATATAATTCGAAACAAGGCTAGGCTGGTTGTATAAGGGTACACTCAAATTGAAGGCATCGATTATGATGAAACCTTTGCCCCAGTAGTTTCTCTTGAATCAATCAAACTATTTATATCGATTGCTTGCTTTAGAAAATTCAAAATTTATCAAATGGATGTAAAGAGTGCTTTCTTAAATGACGATCTGCATGAAGAAGTTTATGTTGAACAACCAACAAGCTTTGAAGACTCTAAGAATGTTGATCATGTCTATCGCCTAAAAAAGGCTCTCTACAGTTTAAAACAAGCTCCCAGTGCATGGTATGAAAAATTGACTAAGTTTCTACTAAGTCATAATTTTCAAATGGGAAGTGTAAATAAGACTTTTTTTTGTTAAGAAGCATAACGATCATATCTTAATAGTGCAAATCTATGTTGATGATCTTATTTATGGATCTACTTATGCTAACATGACTGTTGATTTTGCAAATCTTATGAAATCTAAGTTTGAAATGAGCATGGTTGGGGAATTGAATTATTTTCTAGGGTTTTAAGTAAAACAACAACCTGATGGTATCTTCATTTCTCAAACCAAATATGCTCTGAACTTGGTAAAAAAGTTCAGATTTGATAATGGAAAATTTTTTGATACTCCTATGAGTACAACATTAAGACTCTCAAAGGACTCTACAGGTAAAAGTATAAATCTTAAATTATATCATGGTATGATAGGTAGTTTGCTATATTTAACTACAAGTAGACCTGATATTGTTTTAGCGTTGAAATTTACGTTAGATATCAATCTGACCCTAAAGAGTTACATTTAACTGTTGTTAAGCAGATTATAAACTATGTCGCAAGTTCTGCTAATCTGGGCCTTTGGTATCCACATGATACTAATATTCAATTAGCTGGGTACACTGATGTTGATTGGGCTGGTAATGTTAATGATAGAAAATCAACTAGTGGTGGTTGTTTCTATATTGGGAACTGTTTAGTTTCTTGGTAAAGTAAGAAACAAAGTTCCGTATCACTCTCAACTGCTGAGGCTGAATACATTGCAGCTGAAAATGCATGTACTCAACTTGTATGGATGAATAGAATGTTAAGCGATTACGGAATTGTACAAAATTCAATGGTTTTATATTGTAATAATTCCAGTGCAATAAATATATCTAAAAACCCAATCCAACATTCACGAACCAAGCACATTGACATTAGATATCACTGCATTCGTGAATTAGTGGAAGAAAGATAATTTCATTGGAATATATTCCAACCGAGAATCAACTTGCTCACATTTTCACTAAACTACTCGACAAAAGTAGGTTTAATAAATTAAAATTTGATCTTGGTATGTGCAATTTAAATTTATTATTCATGCATTTCTGTATTATAGTTTATATATTTACTAAATTATAATTTTAAATTTTAAAATTATGTGAAGAATGTATGTTTTTGCTTTGCACGACCAGTCGAGGACGTACTCGACCAGTCATGGCATGACCGGTCGAGGACGTCCCACGACCAGTCATGTAGCGCGTTGTATCTTTTAATTTGGAAAAAAACCCTTTCTTTCTCATTTCCTCTTTTTTGTTCAATGGGTCGTAACACGACCGATCGTACCTAACTTCTTGATTCTTTAAGGTTAGTCCATTATTTTCATTTTCCTCTTAGATTCAAGTGTTTATCACTTCATTTTCTTACTTGGGGTGATTTTTTTCATATTTCCTTAAAGTTTTTGGGGTTTTCTTCTCCAAAATTTATTTTTGAAGAAACCCACTCTACATCTTTTACAACTTCTTGATTCCTTCATTTCTTTGTTGTAAATGGATGCTAGAGATAAAAAGAAAACTACTCGTGGTGCTTCCTCATCTAGGTCGACACTTTTAACAAGGCGCCATCTTCGGACACCCGAAGATGATCCTCCTATGTGTGGGATTTACGATTGCATAAGGTTATTGTTAAGCGACCTGTAGATATTGATCATATTGCTCCATTTGAACTCCTTCCACTTCTCCAATCTGTAGGATGGGCTAACATTTTACATTAGGGTGGGCTAGCATATCAGTCTATTGCGCAAGCTATGTTTGCATGTATTTCTGAATTTTCGACCGAGAATTTAACATTTTCAATAGCAACTAGAGAAGGTCCATTTGAAGTAGACCGTCATTTGATTTCAGCTCTAATGGACATACCTGTTAATAATGAGGGTATTCCTATTCACACTCTAGTTAACAAATCATCAGAATCAGAAAAACGCATGCTTACTAGAACATTATGCAACATGGATGTGTAATGGACTCATAAGGGGAATGTGCTTGCTTCCAAGTGCTTATTACCCAGATACAGGGTTCTTCACAGAATCTTTATTTCAAATCTGTATCCGCGTTCTGATAACAAAACTGAACTCACCTCTTTCATAATTTGGATTTTACGTTGTCATCTCTGGTACTAAAATTTGTCTTCCTTCTTTGATATGTCATTCTATCATTCAATTTCATATCCATCCTGGACACAGTGATATCCCTTTTGCATATCTTATGACTGTGTTAGCCATTCATATATTAGTTGTTATGCCTATTGGAAAGGCTCCTATTCATCACCCTATTTTCAACAACTCAAATATAAACAAGATTTGGAACTGGCCCCTGGTCAAGTGAATGTGGGTGGTGGTGGTGCTGAAGAAGTGAATGAAGAAGAAGGTGACTATTTACCTCCAAATGATATAAATATGTATGATATCTTCAATGAGATTGAATCAAATTCTGAGGTTAACCCTGACTATCAGCCTTCTGATTTTAATAAGAGGTTGCATTCTTTTGAGGAATAGGTGGCTCAAATACGTGTAACCTAAGATTCTTAATTTGTATATATGCGTAAATATATGAGGCACTTGAACAAGGATTTACACCAAATTGATTCATCTATTCATGCTCCCTCTTCTAGATTTGATTGAGTATTTTTCTCATATGGCCTATAATAACTCTTATGATACTTTGTTTTCTTTCCATTTGTGAGTTGACTTTGGGTGAACTTGGTTTATGTTGGTTACTTATATGAACTTGATTTATGCTGATTTATGTTGGATGAACATTACTTTCTTATATCTTTCATCTCTTGATTTAATTGCTCCTTTTTTTTCTTCCATATCTTTGTTACTTCCTTTGTCATATTGTGTAATGCCCTGAAATTCGGGGGTCGAGCATAGCTCAGCTCCCGAGTTCCAAAACATCACTTATGCAACATATTTAATGATGGATGTATGTTGTCTGTATGAGTGCATAAAACATGGAATAGATTAAGCCAAACTGCAAATATAATTCAGGGATAAGTGAAGATCGCAAGCGGAAGACTTAAAGAAATATATGTGTACATGTGTAAATGCCTGAAATACATGTACATACCAGGTCATACTTACAAGTGTTACTATCAAAATTACAAGTATCAAATTACATCATTTAATCCCAAAAGAAATCTCAGTATCCTGCGCATCAGAATAAGGCTCACTAGAACCCGTCTGAAAACTGCATGAAAGAAAATGTAGCCTTATCATCATCAAACTCCGGCTCTGCCTCGGAAGTCGCATCAACATCTGCAACGAAGACAGAGTCTGGTGGGTGTTTAAACACCGTCCCAGAACGTGGGAGTGAGTGATCAACTCAGTGGAACAATAAAGCAAAGGTTAACATGTTATCAATTCAGTCAAGTAGTAATGATAAAGCAGAATAATCAAACATGTCCTAAGTACTCTTATTAATGCAATGATGTATGCAGAATGATGTGTAGCCTCACGCGTACACCCTCAGCGTCTTCATCTTACGTTATGCATGACATCGCCTCAAAGTGCGCCACGTCTACAAAGCACATGCAAATGCGGTGCATGAACATGATTACCAAGTTGTTATTAGTCCTTTTCATATAGCAGGATTGGGAAGCTAAGGTACCTTCCTCATATCACCATCCAAACAGTGATCCATTCTAGGGTCGTTAGTCCTAGATCATCTCATAAGATCATATGGTTTTAGGTCATTGCAAAGGGCTCATCACTAATCAATGCACACCTATCATACCTTCGTTACTGCACTAAGGCTCGTCACCTCAATGCGGTATCCAGATATGCTCGAGGTCACTACAAAGGGCTCATCACCAATCAATGTAGGCCGACAGCACGAATATAGTGTCCCATACCACCATAATCGGCTCACGAGTTTGGTTGCTCACTGGTTACTATGAGGAGGCTCGTCACCCCAGCGTAGGCCGACAGCTCGACCATGGTGTCCCATACCACCATGTCTGGCTCATGAGTCTTAGCGAATCAAGGTACAACGGTTAATAGGATTTGCACTGGTAAGTTTGGTACCTTAGATTCAAGCAATGGCGTCCAGATATGGTGAACATACATCGGACAATCGGGTTACTTGACGAACTCGACTAGTATGAGCGCATGTTGGGTTGAACGACATAGAGTGCACAAACACTCCGTGTGGCCAAGCCACTGCTGACAACTCTAATACGACTCGGGTTCGTCTAATCACGTCCTACGTGGCGAAAGCAACCTCAGCCACGAACTCAAGGCCGATTACCAATTTCTTGGACTATTCATAGTCCCAAACACGTTCCACTACAACAGATGTTCATATCGACAATTTAGAATAGTAATGGAATAACAACTCAAATCATGTGGTACATAAGCATTTGAAGAATATCAACTCAACATGGATTTTCACATAAGTAAAACTTGAAATGAAACAACAAGGAATCTAACTTGCATGAAGGGAATAATACACACTAATAGGAGAGTTGAAAATCGCTTCTCAACGCCCATACTAGGTTGATATATTACACTTTAAGCCATACAGACATTTCTACAAACACTTAGAATACATAGTTCAACATATATGGCGTATGTTGAAGTACACACATTTGGACAATTCCTTTTGCCAAGGAGTTGTCACACCTACGAATAGCACAAGTATACGACAGTTAATCATGGCAAACACAGGTTCATATTTTATACGTATACGGTACTTTATATATACACATAGAATACACAAATCTCAATATAACACATGCATATCAGGAACGCATAATAAACATAGCATTTGACATGTGAAATTTCATCCATAACAAGAATAAACCATTATCTGACATTGAAAGCCTTGAAAACCATAACCTATACAATTAAAATCCGCACCTTAAACCAGAAAAGAACACCGAACTGATTTCAGACGATATGTCTTCGTCAACGGCGACAAGATAACCTAAGGCAAGAATAGAAATGAGCTACAATAACATATAGCCTCATCTAAGCTCTAAAACAGATTAGGGTTAGGTTAACTTACCTAAGGATGAACTCAGAATCGCCGGAATAACGATTCCAAAGTGATGGTTTAAGGATGAAGAAGAACAGGAAAGAATTTAAGATGATTCACCAACTTTCTCTCTTACTTTCTCTCTCTTTTCCTCTCTCTTTCTTAGCTAGGGTTAGGAAATTCGTATGGAAAAGAGAGCTAGGGTTTTAAGGTCTATTTATAGGCCTAATATTGATGAAAATAACCCCAGGGCGAAGGTATACTTAGGTTATAACCAAAACAGGCCTCTCTCGATCCAACGGAGCACTTCTGGTGGGCCTTTTTCCACGAAAGGTCGGACTTAAGCTCACTGACCATGGATCTAGGTCAGACTGAGGTTTCGTACCGATCGGATCTTCAGATCAGCCGTGGCGGACCACACTCAATTCAACGGTCACCAAATCTCGATTAGGCCCACAAGCATCATGATATGCCTGCCCCACCTTTCCTGATCAGATGGTGAAATTGGGTCAGAATCCAACGGTCAGATTGCTTAAAATCATCGCGCAAGCGACACGACTCAGATTTCATAAAATCTTATTAATTTCTCACCGTTCTCACACTTTTCACTTCGGACTCAATCAAATCGACCCAGAACATCATCTGGACTTGATTTTCGGGGTGATGGTCAAGTCCAACATGCTGACCAATACAGCCTAAGATCATTGCTATCAGACTTACGACGTGCGGTCCAGGTCCGATCCAGAGCTTCCAAAAATTTCCAAGAGCAACTGGACTTAGCGATGAATCCCAGATTTCAGAGTAACATAGCGCTAACTATTCTATAGGTTTTGAGTCATGCAGATCAAATTTAAAGTGATTGATGCGAATTTCACAAGCAATCGAGTTTAGCACTAATTACTCACAAATAGCTACTAAGGAAAATAGAGGTAGTACTCGGGTCAAGGCACGAAATTTCCCGGGTCATTACATATTGTGACAAAAAGGGGGAGAATGGTTTGTTATTTCTAATGGTATGGATATGGATATGGGTATATGGATTGTGGGTAGTAGCCATATTTATTTTATATGTTCTACTCAGGGGGAGTAAGTAAGAAGTGTGCTTTCACTATTTCGTGATGATGTGTTCTGGTTATTGTAACTGGTGCATTATACTCTTATATATATATATATATATATATATATATATATATATATATGATGCATGATTCTTTATTGAGCATGTAATGCTTCTCTTATTGTTAATGGAGTGTGTTTTGTCATAAATTTGACAAAGGGGGAGATTGTAAGTGCTATGGGTACTTGCTCCTTTGATTGTCAAATTTTGTTGTGCCAAAACCACAGTATGTGTCTTGTGTAGCAAATTAACATATCTATTAAAGGCAATGCATCATATGTACAAGGACAAGGCTTCAAGTCAAGATCAAAGATCTACTTCAAGAAATGCAAGATCATACAAGATCAAGTACATTGATTCACCTTTAAGCTTCAAAGTTCAATGATTTTAAAGTGACATCAAGACTCAAAGTGAAGCACGATTCAAGTATTACAAAGTTAAGCTTCAAAAGATCTCAAGTACAAGCATCATGAACTTCTACAATCGTCCATCATCTGAAGAAAAGAAGGTTCAATGTTCATACTTCATAGTTAAGGTATAAAAGACCTTAGATTGACCTTAAGGTAGGCCATTTCGGATACATAAGTCAATTGCTTATTTTATAAGTGTTTGGTCTGTTCTTCTACTACTCTTGGACTCTGTTCGACTAGTCCTAGTACTGGCTCGACCAGTCTAAGAAATTCCATGACCAGTCCTAAGTTGTTCCAAATTTTTAGAATTTTTTGGTTGAGCTACGACCAATCTTGGAGTCTGCTCGACCGGTCATGTGAACAGTGCACGACTCGTTCACGACCAATCCTACAGCTACGACTCAAACTCTAGCAACTATTCCTGGCTCCTCACAACCAGTCGTGGGTAGGTCACAACCAGTCGTGGAGGCCTTACGACTGGTCGTGAAGTGCTAATGACCAGTCATGAAACGGTTTTATCCAATCGTGCTCAAATTTTCAAAAATCAGTTCGTTCTACGACCAGTCGTACTGTCCACAGGACCAGTCGTAGACGTGATTTCTTCATATATAAATAGAGCACAAATTTCAGAGTTTGATATCCAATTCAAGTAAGTCAAGGCATCACTCTCAGAGATAAGTTAGTATTCATTTTAAGTTAAATTGTGCTCATTTGATATTCTCTTTTTTAGCTTTTTATATTTGATTTTGTTTCTGCATTCCAATCTGATTTGAAAGAGGAATTGTGATATTCCACTTCTTGAAATCAAAATCAAATAGAGCTAGCCCAACTTGATTTAATTTAAAATCAATTAGAACCTAGAACCATTTCAAAGTGAGTATTGGACATTGAACTTCTATATTCAAACTTCTACTCCGAATTGGTTCTTCCAGGCTACAACAGAAGGAGAAATCTAGGTATTTTACATTTGTGTAAATCTTCTATTTTTCGTTTCTTTTGAGATTAAGCCAAAAAAATCTCATTGTTTGGTTTATCTGAGGTGATCCAGAAAACTCAAAGTGGGGTTTTTTTTATTGTGTAAGCCCATTAGAAAAACACAATTGTGAGGGTTTTAGGTGAACCTGAGAAAAATCTATTTCATAATAAACACTAATATCCACTTTGTGAGGATATTAGGAGTGGAGTAGCAAGCTGTGTGGCTGTTGTTTAACAGTTGGTGTACACACAGGCAAACCACTATAATTCTTTGTGTTTGGATGTGTGATTTATTTTCTATATCTTTTATCATTCAATATTTTGGGATGTATGTGTGGATGTGAATGTTGTAATCTTTTACATTTCAAGCATTGTGGGGCATGTTGTAATAGATTAGATTTCATTTCCTTGCTATTTATTCCTCAGTACCTAGTTTGAGTTTTTGATACAAAAACCTTTCTAGGAATCAGGTTGTCCTACCATAAACCTTGGTTTTTGGTGTAAGGTTGTCCTTAGAACCACATTTGTATCAATCTCTTAATACTCATACATTTGAGGTTGCTTTACATTTCAGTATTGTAGTTTGTTTAAAGTGCCATCTTTCATTCATTTGTTTATAAGGCTATCTTATTATTTAAATTCAGCTGTTATTAATTTAAATTTGGCATAGTCCTATTCACACCCCCCCCCCCCCCCCCCCTCTAGGACATATAGTTTGGCCTTTTCACACACATAATCAGTCTAATTTTGAGGCATATTTTTGGGCTTAATTAATGCTTTGTAAGGCCCATTCTAAGTGGTATGATGTGGACCAACTATAATCTAGATTGTTATGGTCCAATAGGCCCAGATGGGCTGGAATTCCTCCATTCGAGCCCAGTATTGTGCAAGGGCTGACCTTATCATATTATGGGTCCAATGAGCTATCTATGAGCCCAACTTGAATAAATGAACCTTGAATGCCCACTCTTAAATCCCTGGTATGGGCTGACTTGCAAGGCCCACTTTATAACTTGTTGGTTAGGCCTTGCCAAGTCATGGGCTGATGTTGTGAGGCCCACATAATTTAGGCCTTGGCCTTGTATCCTTAATCTTATGGGCTACCCATTTGATCCATTTAATACATGGATCCAGTGGCATATGAGGGATGGGCCATAAATGCTCCATTTTGCCCATAATGATGGCACTTGGGCTATGTACTAAGTTTGTGATATACATGAGGACTTTGAGCCATTCTCTTAAGGCCCATTATGTGTTGTGATGTGAATGTATGATTGCCCATTGTACTTTTATACTAGTTTTTGGGCCTTGGGTATTAGTTTAGTCAGCTATCTTGATAGGGCCACCTTCTTGGGGACAATGGTGGTTAAATGTCCCCATTATAGACCCCTCTAGGCTCATTGGTCATTAAATGTCCACCTTAGGCTTATTTAATAGGTCCATTCTCATCCTTGGTGGTTGAAGGTCCACCTTATACCTTGTTTGGGCCCGTTCTTAACCCTTAGGCCCATAGTATAGCTTACTTAGACCTTGTGGGCTATCCCAAACCATTGGGCCCCCACTAGTAGTATGCATCTTTCATTTTGAGGATTTTTCTAAGTACCTAGACTTAACCGTGGTAAGAGAAGAGTACATCATCGTCTCATACTTAGTTATCTTCATGACTCATCCATGTGCATCATATGTATGCTTGGAGCATGGATTGACTGATCATGACTTTATGCCATTGGGTGGATTGTTTCTATGGGACTCCTGGAGATATGGAGTGCCCCACATGAGTGTTGGATGCACAGGACTGATGCATGGTTGACTGGCGTTATTCATGCATCTTGCATTTGTATGGCATAGATATTTGCCCTAGCTTCATTAGGGTTGTAGCATCCACAGGCATAATGTAGATGGCTAGATTTGGACACCGAAAATATTATCTTGAGCACTGTCGGCACTTACGATGTCCTTAGGTGAAAGTCCCAAAACCTTCACAGTACCAGGAGACGATCCAACGTATAGACCGAGTGAAAATATAAGCGTCGGTGCCTACACCTTGAGGTTGTGTCTCCCACTGTAATGTGGTTGGTTGGAAAGGGGTGTAGCCTTATCCGCTCGAGTGAGAGGGCATTTAAGCTAGGCTGAGTTTAACCAGCTCGTAAATGGGTCTGCTACCATCGAGTCTTGTTGGTGATTGGCTATCCATAGGTGGGTAGTGAGGTCTCTTACGCTCACTGGTCTGCGCGACTAGGGAGGCAGTAGACAGCATGTAGTGTATTTGACCCCGGTGGTTTCCCAGAGAGGAACTGTATTGATATGTGGACTTAATATGAGGACTGGCATGATTACATTGCACATTGCATATGGCATTTGGCTATGTAGGCCTCTCATTGCATCGTGTTGATTGGCTAATGATATTGATGATACTCATGGTCTTGCCAGCATTTTTTGCATACTCTAATATTACATACTTGACACCTGTTCTGCACACACTTTCACCACCCTCTAAGATTTCTATAAGCTTATGCACGATTGATGCGTGCAGGCGATGCTAGGCAGTTGCAGGTGCTGGAGAAGGAGCTTGCTGAGGAGCTATCTGATTTTGGGAGTTTTTGTTATCTACCATTATACCTTTTCTTATTTCGAGCCTTGTACTATAAAAGTTTTAACTGAATCAGACTTATGATATATAAATCCTCCTTTTAGGATCTAGGATCGAAACGTAGTGTATGGGTTCCAGGAGCTGAGAATGGGGTACTACGGAGGCTGTCGGCGCCAGATTCCGCAATCGGGAATTCTGTGAGCCCGGTTCTCGAGTCTAGGGCCTAACACTTTAGCCTTCTATCCACCTTAAGATGGACCCCACATACCCTCTAGTGGAAATCAGAACCAATCAGATGACCCTAATCGATGGATCAACTGATCAGTTAAAAAATGCCATGATCATCAGATCTTCTTCAAAACGACCGAAAAACCCAAAACTTCTAAGACACATCTGATGGTGAATCTAAACTGTCCAATACGTGTCCCACCTCATCAAAAGCTCATCTGGAACAATTAACTGCACCCATGCAGAAGATCAGTTAGATGACAGAACCATATGATGAATCTCTCAACATCTTCTCTTGTTAACAGTGCGTTAATCCTTGGGATTAGCCGTAGAAAGCTCTAGAAAAGGAAAAGCTTATAAATAGGTAGTTTTTTAGGGTGAACTTCGAGCAAGCAACAGGGAAGGAAAGTCGAGAAAAAGGGTCTACTAGAGAGTGCAATGCCGCAGCTAGTGCGACCGTGTCCAAACTCGATCGGGTCACTGAGTTGCAACTGAGTCCCTGAGTTAGTCCAAGTCCCACCTGAGAACTCGCTATGTAGAGGAAAGGAGCATTTCTCTTTCTCCAATCACCGTCCGTTTAACTCTAATGCCACACGGGGTCAACTTAGCTTGACTAGAACTGAATCAGACCAACTCGGGGATGCGTTGCTGGATGTTTTCTAGCAAAGGAAAAGAAAGGAGAAGAGAAATAAAAGAAGAGGAAGAGGAGATGGGGCTCGGTCCAAGAAACTCGGTCCGAGCCTATAAGGATCGGGTTGCTGCTAGGTCTGGCGAGCCGACCAGGTGGAGTGACTCAGTGAGTCACCCCATCTTAAGCCCCAATCTCCCAAGAAAGAAGAGAGAAGAAGAAGATAAGGAAAGGAAAGAAAGAGCGAAGGGAGAAGAACCAGGGAGGGTTCAGGTTTAGCTGCTACCGAGTCATGCTTCCTCGACTCGGTTTGAGTCATAGTTTGAGCTGGGTGTCTCGACCGAGTCAAGTTTGGGTTTGGTCCTGGTGTTGCCGAAATTCTAGTTGAAGAGAAAGTGAAGAGAAGAAAGAAAGGAAAAAAAGAAAAAGAAAGTTATGTGGAGAGAGAGTCAAACTAAGTTGACTCAGTGAGTTAACCCACTGTGTTAAGGAGGAGTTGGTCCAAGCATGGGTTGAATTTCACAACAAGATGAGCCGAGTTTCAATTTCTTATATTATTCCCATTAGTATTATGTTATTAATAATTATTATATTATTGTTAATATTAAGGTATTAGCTACAGGATTAGTGTAATAATATTTTAAAAATAATATCATTATCATTATTATTTTCATTATGAGTTACCCTTATCATTGTTAAAATGATTATTAACATTAGTTCTTATTAAACTGTTGTTGGTACTTATTTTATATGACTTGCATCATTTATTAAGACTCTTAGTTATGTTATAATAATATTAGGTATTATTAGAATATTAATATCAACTCGTGAATTATCCTTATTAATAATACCAGTTAATACTTTTAATTTGAATACTATTCTAGTCATTGCACAAAAATTAGGATTCGAGTGCTAAAACCTAAGCTTAAAATTAATTTACATGATGAAACCCTAAACTTGCATAATTTAAACCCTAAGCCTTGATCCTAATCGTACAAGTTTAATAACATTGAAATCTAACTGCTCAAATTATTCCAATTTTGTTAGATCTTGATTTTAGGGCATGTACGATTAACTCTAGCATCATTGGGAGACGAATCAACTCTTGAAAGGTGAGGATCACCCTTCAAGCTTTTCTACATCCTGATAGTTAACTTAGTCTGTTTATTTCGTTGATTGCTTAATATAATGCTATTAAATGTTAATTTCTAATTGAATGATTCTTCATAAATGATTGGATTTACATTCGATTAATTAAACATGTGTAAATATCCCACTTTATATGTAAATACTATTGATATCGTACATGACTTGTTTTACCAGTTGTGATTACTATATGGTGTATTTAAAGGTCCTCGAATTAGTGGCCATTTGTAAAATAGATTAAATGAAATTATACGGTGGACTTACCATTTATAGATCATTTGTTGCCTAATTGGCTTTAGTGACAATCCCTTTTTTTATCACATCCTTGGGATGGACTGTTTGCCATATGCAGCTTAATGGAATACTTGCCCTATGTGGCTTTAATAGATTGTCTTCGTATAACCTTACAATCATAAGTTCCACTTGTAAAATTATAATTGGCTACTAGTTGAGGAGGTTACCTTTAAACACCTTAACTGTTAGTCTCATGAGCCAGGGATGGTGGAATGGGACACTATACCCGAGCTGTCACCCTATGTTGGGTGACAAACCTCCCATAGTGACCTTTGAGCTTTCTTAAAATGATTGGGCTAATCATGCATTTTCATGGCATGCGGACTTTACCAGGCGGTCGATGTAAGACACAAGGGTTTTTCTTGGACCGCTATGAGCATCCATGTTTCATAATCTTTTCCGAGTGACTAATTTTCCTTAGGCGTACCTTTGAGTACTTTTCTGGGTGGCTAGTTATCCTCGAGCGACTTTTATTTTGTGCATTCGTACTGTTATAGGCATCCTTGTTGCATGGTCTTTTTCGGGTGGCTAGTTCTCCTTGGGCATACTTTTGAGCACTTTTTCGGGGGGCTAGTTCTCCTTGGGTGACTTCGTTGCATAGTCTTTTCTGAGTGGCTAGTTATCCTTGGGCGTACCTTTGAGTACTTTTCCAGGTGACTAGTTCTCCTTGGGCGACTTTTTACCAGCTGGATGTGCATCCCCAGGTCTGTGAGCATATGCATGCATCCATGCATTTACACAAGTTTATCTTATGTAATTTATTTAATGAATGTGTATCTGATGAACCTTATCTGATTTCCATGATAATCATTGTATAATATTTGTTATACACTATCATTAATAACTATGCTTAATTATCTTAATGATACGGTAAATCTTAGGGGTTATACCTCACTGGGATAGCCATTGACGCTATCAAACCGTACTCAGTGTGCAGGAGACGCAGATGACGCGTATGCTGGCATTCATATGGAATAGGAGGATTTAGATGATCTTGCGACTCTGTATTCCTGATTTCATTTGTATTTAATTTATACTGTTATGTTTTGTAAAAGTTAAGACATTGGTTTGTATAAGTTATGGGCAACCATCTCGAATATTTGATTTTTTATATTTGGACTCCCTCTTATATTTGATTTGCTTATATTCTGCTAGTTTATTAATTCTGATAATTTTTTTTTTTTTAAAAATGTACGTGATATTTGAGCCACCGTTAAAGGTTAACACTCAGGTTTTTGGAAAACAAGTAGTATACTCGGGTTCCAGGAACCAGGGTGTTACAAGATGGTATCAAAGTGAGTCTAGATAAACTTTGCCTTTGATAAATAAACTTATACAAACCCTTAATGTCTTAAGTTAGGATGTTGAATTAGAGATTTAAACCTAAGTGAATCTCCTCTAGACTTAGAGAAAATTTTGAGAATGTAGAGACCCAAATTTAATTTCCCTTTAGAATTGATGGGAAAGCCATTTGAATTTAGTTAGAACTCCCTTAGAATTAGGGAAAATTTTGAACATAGTTAGACTCCTTTGAAACTTCTAGGTTTAGTTATTTGAATCTTAGAAACTAAATTTAGGTATTATGAGAACATAAACAAACCACTATGGTGTACAATAGATCAAACATGAACAATCCTTGAATTAGACATCCAGTGAACATTTGTGAAAATCTAAGATTTGAACTGTTCCCATGATTTCCTTCATTGAAATAAGATTGTCACCACACTTAATGAGTGAAATGAACTTAAGCATCGTAGGAAATTCCCTACCCACCATATTGAATATTAGGTCAACTTTAAGCTCTCCATAAATTTAAAAGATTGTACTAAGAATTGTAGTTCGAATCCCCAAATACATCTCCATAGTTAGGAGCAGTACTTCTTACAATATCCAACACTTAGAATTGATTAAGGGTGAAATGATGAGATTAGATTTGAGAATTTGGATAAATGTAGCAATTTCAAACTTAAATTCCGTGTAGAGATCATGGTCCTGAAATTGTTAGGTAGTGTGCTAGGACATTTAAGTGTGCAATGAACATATAATAGGTCATTTGGGTCTGTGTCTCAAAGAAATCGAGCCCTCTTCATGAGAAAGTAGAAAATTACATGATAATTCCCAAGAATCTAGAATAATCGAGATCATAAACTGATGGAATCACATTTAAGCAAAGCATATGCAGTTTGATCCAAATTTTAAATCTTAGCAAATCCAAGTGATCTCAATGCCCTAATCAAACAGAAGATCGAGGTTTACTGGGATTAGGAATTAATACTAATGAATCCACTGTTTTGCGCAGGCAGAGGAAGGATGTATTAGGGCTCAAACCTACTACAACCATCTGTTCATGTTAGCCCAAACACTAAAAATAGAATACTATATTTACTATAGATTATGGAGAACTATCATTAAAGGTAAAAGAAAAAAAAAAAAAAAGACAATATTATTACTAAATGTCACCTAAATAGACTTGTAAGCACAATAATTACTATAAGAAATTGCGATAAATCCCTACGTACGGTAGGTGATAAAAAGGTCTCAAATCTTTAGAACTTATATACCTCACTAGATTAGTTAGAGTGGAGATATAAGAGTTGCAATGGAAATTTAGGTATAAGACTGTTTAAATCTAGGAACTAGTGTCATAATTGAAACATAGATGAGTCAATGTTATTATACTACTTATCATGTTAATCGTTAGGATGTATGTTACCAAATCTTAAGGACGAGATTTTCTTTAAGGGGGGTAGATTGTAACTCCCCATATTTTCTATACTCGAGTATTACCATGGAGATCTAAACAACTTTATACATGTGTGAGAACACATGTAATTTACACCACACACATCCACCCAACACTTCTCAATTTATCCATCTTGACCAATAGATTCAGACTATGAGAGCCACAATGTATCTGTAAAGTACTTCAAGTTAACCCTTGACCTTTCAACCTAAGATTACATCAACAATGATAATCCAACCCATAATCTAAAAATTTGCTACTTGAAGTGAGTGACGACATACATGAGAAAAACCTATCGATATAGTTATAAACATAAACAAATCTCTCAACTTTGATCCTAAATCGACTTAAACTATCTTCACCCTGACCATGGAATAGGGCAACCATGAAATCGATGCTAAGATTAGCCTACAGACTCAAACATACACTGATCCAACCATCAAGTATATTCGTCATCATAGATTGAACCATCCATCATCAAACCCGCTGTTCATCAGGCCGCAATAAC
Organism: Magnolia sinica; assembly: GCF_029962835.1. NCBI lineage: Eukaryota > Viridiplantae > Streptophyta > Magnoliopsida > Magnoliales > Magnoliaceae > Magnolia > Magnolia sinica. The sequence goes on along the minus strand of NC_080573.1, from coordinate 47,030,433 downwards.
TAAGATTTATAATCCACACTCAATCATCACCTGAACACTTTAAGTAAACCACATGATCAGCTACAAATCAAATTAGAAAACTCTACTGTCGATGATCAAGCCACCCAACTATTAGATCGCTTAACATCACTATTTAAAATCCCTAATTTCGTATTATAGGTACTCCTTAATGAATGTAATTGTCATGGAATTGGTGGCATAGATCACTAAATCCATCTATTGTTAAGCTCATGTCACTTGATATAGGAATCCACCACTAATTATCCTTTAAACAAACCCCAAAAACCTTGTACTCCCATGTAAATTTCACTTAGAACAAATCTAACCATTGAAAAACACTCAAATCACTTAGTGTGGCCCACCTGAACCTTGGATTTGCCTCATTGTTGGTCAAAGGCCTCGAATGAACTTCCAAAGTGAATGAACAGCGTGGATAGCACTGATAAACACATGGACCCCACCTTTGATATCACGCACGAACTCGAAGTCATGCACTACCACAATGCATGAGACCATTACTTGTTCAAATTCAGGGCTGACCAAATAGAAACCAGAAAAGCTGGGATTTCTCCCACTTTTCCCACCGCGCCTGAGTTTGAAATTGGACGTCCATCCATTATCATAGCTGGGCCACCCATCAGAGACTGCAAGAAGCCCATCCCTCAAATCTGGACTGTTCATCGGCCACGGATGGTCCCACTGACTGTAACCACGTTCGCCTTACACGTGTTGGTGCACGCTCACGTGCACGAGAATCCACCCCAAATAACTTGGCATGAAAATTCCTACTGGAAACAAATTCATGTCATTGCAACTCCTTACTAGACAATCCATTCATCCAAAGTATTCAGAGTTCTCCCACGCACCACGCCAGCGTCTTAGTCACGTCTACCATTTTCAGAAATAACCACTTATCCGGCAAAAGGCGGAAGAAATCTCACCATTTTAAGAAACGAACCATCTCAGCCGTTTCCCATCTACCAGAATCTTCCCAAGAAAGATCTGAGATGTAAATTATTAGGGCTCTTTGAGAATATCGTAGCTAACCGAGAAATCCACGAGAAGTTGACGAGAAGGCAAGTTGGCGCAAATCACCTCCGTGCGGCTAATTGTGTTTAATCTTTGGCCTTCTATCTACCATAAGATGGACCCACCATATGAGCGACTAATTTTTAGCACCCTCAACCAGTCGAAGGCTATGCTCGACCAGTGGAAGAGGGCCCCCAACCAGTCGAGAAGGGCCTTCGACCAGTTGAAGTACAGTTTTATTCGATCGCGCCCAAAATTTAAAATTTTGTTAGATCTTAAACGAGTCAAAGGAGACCTTAGACGAGTCAAAGCAACCAAATTTCATCCTATAAATAGAGGCCCTCTCTCATTCCGAAATCATGAATTCAAGCTAAGAAAAGCCTCCATTTAAAAAGAGAGAAGTCCCCACTATCATCACGCTATTGCACGGTATTTTATATTTCTGTTAAGATAGCTTTTGTTTTGATTCTTTAATCTCTAGTTTATGAATCTTATTTCTTAAAAGAGAGTAATCACTCTTCTTTTTTATATCTAAATGATTCAAATAAGTAGCCTGAGGTTTGAATTAATTTAAAATCAATTAGAACCTAGAATTCTTGATTGTATTACTGGACATTGAACATTCTACATTAAACAAAACGGTTATACAGGCTACATCAAGAACGTCTTCAAAGAAGAAGATAAGTATCATTCTGTACTTTTGTTTTTTATTTTTCTTTGAGATATCCAGAAAATCTCTTGTATTGGTTTTGACCGAGATAGCTAGTCAGAGTGGGGTTTTACTCGTGATAGCCCATCTAAAAAGACAACTATATAGATTTTAAGGTGAATCTATGAAAACCTTGATTATTAGTGAATGCCAATATCACATGGGTTGTGATTATTAGGAGTGGAGTAGGTGTGGCTGTTTGATAACAATTGGTGTACACACCGAACCATTATAACTTCTTGTATTTGTGGTGAATGGTTTAAATTTCTATATATGAGATGAATGATTGTAATTTATTTATGTGGTGAATGCTTGTAATAGATAGCTCTCTCTTGTCTCTTGCTTAGTTTGTGTTCTTGATCCTTACTACGTTCATGAAATTAGGTTGTCCTACCTAAAAATTTTGTTTTTGGTGTAAGGTTGTCCTATGAACAAAGTTTAAATCAATTTCTCAATACTACTGCAATTAAGATCAGTGATTTATTCTGATTTATTTATTATTTCTATACTTTAAATTTTTATTTGGCATAGTCCTATTCAACCCCACCCTCCCCCCCTCTGGGACTGTTAGCTTGCCTCTTTTAATAATGCCTACGATTAGTTCAGAAAAAAAAAAAACTAACTCCTTTTAAAAGAGAACTCTAGAAGATCACATAGATAGATTTCCACTCGACAAGTTTAGGCGTTTCAAGCATTTTAAAGTGCTTTAGGAAGGGGGTCCATTGATGATTTACCTAAGAATGGAATGACTTGTTAGTAAGATCACACAACAAATGGAAGGATAAGATGATCATACAATATCAGATATAAAGATCAATGACCATGCCTATGTTTTATCTTCTTGAGGGTAGTGATATCATGAATGTTCCTTATTGTAAATTTTGAGTAGCATGAACCAATGGGTCGTACTAAATGTTGATTAAGTTGAGGATGGGTTCACTTCAAGTTTAGGGGATTGATGCAGGTCAGGTACAGGATGACTCACTAGAGGGCTAGGATCTCATAACTTTGCATACTATAAATGTAAGGCCCGTATCCTAGTTCATACCATTCCTTAGACATCTGCGATCCTCCCTGTTGAATTTCGGTGACCCGCGACACGTAGATAGTATTTGCGTACAACCCTGAGTCGCATCCTGTCGATCAGAGTCGACTCGACCCGAGACTTGTACCCTTCCGACCGCATCGTCGCCGCAGTTCCAATGTCGCGACTTGCACACCAATGCGATACTCAGGCCAGGAGTTGTGGGCCCACGCATATTTTGAAGAAACTTCGCGTGTTGTAAATTTCGAGAGAATCTCTACAACCCATCACATAAATCGATCAAGTATAACACATCCCTCTCTTACCAACAATGCATGGCAACCCATACCTCTCTCATTCCCAAAGTCAACTCTCACCCATTCCTTCCTTACACACACCCATCCCTCTCTCCTTACATCTTCTCTCTCTCTCTCTCTCATTTTCTCCACCATTTTTCCAAAACAGCCAAAGAGAAGCTCCAAGGAGAGCCAAGTGTTTGGCCCACTTCCTACCCCTAAATCTTTCATCCTAGCCTTTCAATCTTCATCATCCTCCATTAAAATCGAAGCCGAGGAGCATAGCATTCCAAGGAGCTTAGAAGATTAGCAATTGGTAGGTGTTTTGATAGGAGTAGATTTATGCTTTAATGTTGGGCCAAGTGGGGCCTACCGATCGATGGTATGGATCTCACTTTTGACCCTAGGTGTGGCCAATAGTCCACCATGATTCATATGTTCATCCCATGATGGGGCCATTCTCCATGGATCCCATCATGATGTTTATTTTCCTATTATAGAAAGGTCATCTAAACCGTGCATTTTTGGTGGAAAAAGGGATCTCCACCGTTGATTTTGACTGGTGGGCCCACATGTAATGGAACCCATTTAATGTATGTTTTGTATGAAAGGGAGGGCTCATAGTGGCGGAGCCCTCCATCGCACGCCTCTCTCTCTCTCTCTTTCATGATTGTATGGCCCACCTATGATGTATGTATTTTATCCATGCCGTCCACCAAGTGGGACGCACCCGCTGTCCAACCGAGGCCCATTTCGCCGTCCACCTTGTTGTCCGTTTGAGCAGGCCCTGTTTGAAGGGAAAACATAAATATCAGTTTGATCCAAACCAAGTGGTCCACGTGCGCATGAGACCCACCTCCAACAGGGGCAGCAAGCCCATGTGCCTCATCCAGGCCATCCGTCCGCTGGAAGTCCAGCAGGCCTGGAAGAGGTAAAACACAAATGCCAGCTTCATCTAGCAGGTGGGCCACACATGTGGACCCACCTGATGCATGTCTTTCATCCATGCCATCCACCGTCTGTGGATGGTGGAGCCCATCAGCGGGTGAAATCCACACTGTCTAAGTGAATTGGCTAGAGTATCTCACCAGCAGCTATAACTACTGCTACAGTTGACGTCAACAAGGTCTGTGGGACCCTCATAAGGTATGCATTTCATCCTAACTGTCCATTTAAGGACAGTGGACCAGCAGCCCAATTTGGTGGGTTTAATCGTGAGATATGTGTTATATCCAATGCCGTCCATCCTTGGGATGGTGGGATCCACTCTACACGTGTGGGGTCACCACCGTACAGGAACATGGACCCCATAGATGCATGTATTATATATCTATACCGTCCAATCTACTGGACGGTGGGATTCCACCATGATGTATGGGTTTTAATCCACTCCGTCCGTCAACGTGGGACCCACCTTGAATATATATCCAGACCGTCCGTCTGCTGCCAGCAGCGGATAGTTGTTGTCTGATGTTAATAAGTTCTGTGGGTCCCGCCTGATATATTATTTCATCCAGGCTGTCCATCTAGATGGGACCCACCGTGATATGTGTGTTAGATCCAAACCGTCTATCAGACGGACCACACTGTAAATCAGTGGAGGACTGAACGTCTACCACTGGAACTGTTTGAGGTCATCGAAGTTCTGATTCAATATAAAACATGCTTTTCCTCTTAATTCAGGTCATTGTGACCTTATGAACAGATTGGATGGAAAATAAACGTTATGATGGGCCCTGTGAATCGTAAACAGTGAAAATCATTATCTCCACTGCTATTTGTAGTATGGTCCAGATGATCTTCCAATATGATTCATTTTTGGGTAATGCTCTAAAATGTCTCTACATATAGATGAATGGTGTAGATAGTCCAGTTAGGATGGTGGGCCCACTTGATGTATTTGAAGCCCATGAGATGTGGCCCAATGTGATGTATGTGAGGCCCATGGGTTAAGGCCTAATGTGATGCACGTGAGGCCCTTATATGAGGCCCGATGTGATGTATATGAAGTCCATGGATGAGGCCCAATGTGATGTATGTGCGGCCCATGTAATGAGGCCCATTGTGATGTATGTGCGACCCTTGTAATGAGGCTCATCATGCTATATATGTGGCCCATTGTGATGTTTTTGTGGCCTTGGATGAGGCCTGATGTGTTGTATATGAGGCCCATATGATGAGGCCCGATGTGTTGTATATAAGGTCCATGTGATGCGGCCCATGGTGATGTATATGAGGTCCATTATGATGTATGAGAGGCCCATGAGATGAGGCCCATTGTGATGTATATCAGGCCCATGTGATGCGGCCCATTGTGATGTATATTAGGCCCATGAGATGCCGCCCATTGAGATTGTATGTGGCCCATTATGATTGTATGTGGCCCATTGTAATTGTATAAGGCCTGTTGTGATTGTGTAAGGCCCATTGTGATTGTATGAGGCCCTTTCCCCATTGTAAGTTAGATCATATGGCGGGTCGTACTCTAGGTGCAATGGTGGTTAAATGTCCATGTTGCAAACCTCCCCTAGAGCCCATTATCAAGCCCATTTTCATCTTCCCTTATTGGGCTATCCCAAATCGTTAGGCCCACCTTGATGTTAGTGATACCCATTGGGCTACCCCAAACCGATGGGCCCCCATCAATGATGGTGCCTTACACCATGCCTTGTAAAATTACCTGCACCTTGGAGCCCACCTTGTGTATATGTTGGGCCCCATAGGGAAGTCCGGTTTATTGCGCGATAGAGAGGGTAAGGAAGCTCACTCATTATACTTAGACTCGGCCCTGCCCTCGGTGGGGGATATTGTGACACCCCGTCACTGTGATCACATGTGGGCGGGCACACGTGGGTTGACGCTGATGTGGGCGGAGCCTAGCAAGCCTAGGCGAGCTACCAATGGTTGGTAGGATATTGTGCTGGCAGGCTACTGTGTAGACAGTGAAGGCAGAACTTTGTCCCACATCAGAAGCATCATCCGATGTTATGGTGGCTATAAGTTGGATTCCTTCCTTAACTGTTGTGACATGTTTTAAATAAGTGAGCTTCAGCAAAGAAGTCTATATCACCCCTTACCGTAGACGAAATGATATGTAGTATTAGGTTTGGTGTATCCACTGTTTAAAACCTATCTTGATATTTGGACTAGATCCTATGTATATTATGAGGAATAATTGATTAAAGCATATGTCATTAGGCTGAGATGTTTATGGGACTCCTTTTGAGATGGAGTTGTCCCCACATGATCGCGTGATACGCGCATGTTTGATGCATGACCCAGATACGGCTGACGGTATTCGTGGAGTTGTTAGGATTTGTATATTGCATTTCATCCTCAGTTTATGATATTTGGCTTACTATGTCTCCACATTGGATAGCTGATTTACATTACATCCTCAGTATATGATATTGGCTTATTATGTTTTTGCATCATATAGCCTGCATAAGGCTGATGGCATATATGGACTTGCCAGCATGTTTTCGTATTACTCTGATATTGCATTCTAAGAACGCTTACCTTGCGCACACACTTACACCACCCTCTAAGTTTTTTATAAGCTTTTTTATGATAGATGATTGCAGGTGACGCTAGGTCACAATAGCACTAAGCGTAGAGCGTGCAGCTGTCTTCCGAAGCTTCAATTTTTTATATATGTATTTTCCTTTTAGCATTGTATTCAATTGTTTATATTAGTGGATATGTGATGATAATGTTGCCTTTGTGATTTGGGTAAACTTGTGGTTATGCTTTTTATGAAACAAATTTATACTGAAAAATCATCCTTATAGGATCTCAGGATCGGAATCTAGCATATGGGCGCTGGTAGCCGAGAATGTGGTTCTACGGAGGCTATCGGCCCCAGATTCGGTGATCGGGAATTCTGTGAGCCCGGTTTCTGAGTTTAGGACGTGACAGAAGTTGGTATCAGAGCAAAACTTAGGAATACCTAAGGATAACATCACATATCTACTGATAGTTATCCTACACTCTATGTTTGTTGAGAACTTAGAATGGTTAGATCCCTGAGTTCGATTAACTTAGAAACTTTTTGATATAGCTCCCTACCGTTGAGATTGTGCGGCTGCTTAGTACTCTAGTCTCGATTGTTTCTGACCAGGATCCGAGGATCAATGGGGTCATCATAGTGTAGACGAGGCATCTTGGAAGCAAGAGCCTGAGATTCACAAGCGTTATTCAATTGTATTTTGTTTTCGATATATATATATATATATATATATATATATAAGGTTATGATTTCTCCTCCCTTCCCTTATGAGCTATGTCTACTTGCGTAATAGTACAAATTTCGAGGACAAAATTTTTATTAGGAGGGGAGAGCTGTAAGGCCTGTATCCTAGTCCGTATCGTTCCTTATACTTTCGCGATCCTCCTTTTCGAATTCCGGTGACCCGGGATGCGTAAATAGTATTTCCACGCGACCCTAAGTCGCATCCTATCGATCTGAGTCGACTCGACCCGAGACTTGTACCCTTAGACCGCGCCATCACCACTATTTAAATGTCACGACTTGCGCACTAATGTGATACCCAGGCTAGGAGTTGTAGGCCAGCTTATATTTCAAAGAAATGCCACGCATTACGAATTTTGAGAGAATCTCTACAACCCATCACATCAATCAATCAAGTACAACCCATCCCTCACCAACAATGCATGGCAACCCATACCTCTCCCATTCCCAAAGTCAACTCTCACCCATCCCTTCCTTATACACACCCATCCCTCTCTCCTTATATCTCCTCCCTCTCTCATTTTCTCCACTATTTTTCTAAAGCAACCAAAGAGAAGCTCCAAGGAGAGCCAAGTGTGTGGCCGACTTCCTACCCCAAAATCTTTCATCCTAGCCCTTTAATCTTCATCATCCTCCATTAAAATCGACGCTGGGGAGCTTAGCATTCCAAGGCGCCTAGAAGATTAGCAATCGGTGGGTGTTTTGATAGTAGATTTATGCTTTGATGTTAGGTCAAGTGAGGCCTACCCATTGATGGTATGGATCTCACTTTAGACCCTAGGTGTGGCCAATGGCCCACCATGATTCATATGTTCATCCCATGATGGGGCCATTCTCCATGGACCCCATCATGATGTTTATTTTCCTATTGTAGAAAGGTTATCTAGACCTTGCATTTTTTGTGAAAAAAGGGATCTCCATTGTTGATTTTGACTGGTGGGCCCACATGCAATGGAACCCAGTTGATGTATGTTTTGTATGAAAGGGAGGGCTCATAGTGGCGGAGCCCTCCATCCACACCTCTCTCTCTCTCTCTCTCTCTCTCTCCCCCTGATTGTATGGCCCACCTATGATGTATGTATTTTATCCATGCCGTCCCATTCTCTCTCTCCCCTAATTGTATGGCCCACCTATGATGTATGTATTTTATCCATGCTGTCCACCAAGTGAGATGCACCCACTGTCCAATCTGGGCCCATTTCGTTGTCTACCTTGCTGTCCATTTGGGTGGCCCTGTTTGAAAGGAAAACATAAATATCAGTTTGATCCAAACTAGGTGGGCCATGTGCGCATGGGACCCACCTTGAGGTGTGAATGGCGTCCACACCGCCCAGCCAACAGGGCCAGCAGGCCCATATGCCTCATCCAGGTCGTCCGTCCGCTAGAAGTCCAGTAGGCCTGGACAAGGTAAAACACAAATACCGGCTTCATCTAGCAAGTGGGCCACACGTGTGGACCCACCTAATGCATGTCTTTCATCCATGCCATCCACCGTCCGTGGACGTGGAGCCCACTAGCGTGTGAAATCCACACCGTCTAATTGGATTGGCTAGAGTATCTCGCCAGTAGCTATAGTTACTGCTGCAGTTGACATCAGCAAGGTCTGTGGGACCCTCATGAGGTATGCGTTTCATCCTAACCATCCATTTAAGGATGGTGGACCAGTAGCCCAATTAGGTGGGTTTGATCGTGAGATATGTGTTATATCCAATGCCATCCATCCCTGGGACAGTGGGACCCACTCTGCACATGTGGGGTCACCACTGTCCAGGAACATGGACCCCACAAATGCATGTATTGTATATCTCCATCGCCTAATCTGTTGGATGGTGGGATTCCACCATGATGTATGGGTTTTAATCCACTCCGTCCGTCGATGTGGGACCCACCTTGAATATATATCCAGACCGTCCATCTGCTGCCATTAGTGGATAGCTGCTGTCTGACATTAGCAAGTTTTGTGCATCCCGCCTGATATATTATTTCATGCTGGCCATCCATCTAGATGGGACCCACCGTGATATGTGTGTTAGATCCAAATCGTCTATCAGACGGACCACACTGCAAATTAGTGGAGGATTGAACGTCTACCACTGGAACCGTTTGAGGTCATAGAAGTTCTTGATCAATATAAAACCTATTTTTCCTCTTAATTCAGGTCTTTGTGACCTTATGAACAGATTGGATGGAAAATAAACGTTATGATGGGCCCTATGAATTTTAAACAGTGAAAATCATTATCTCCACTGCTATTTGTGGTGTGGTCCAGATGATCTTCCAATATGATTCATTTTTGGGTAATGCTCTAAAATAATCTCTAAATATAGATGAATGGTGCAGTGTAACACCCTGTACTTTTTAGTACTCGGGTGTTACCGTGTAACCTAACTTAGAATGAACACTAACCTAGTTTATCGAACGCTCACCCTCATTCTAATATAAATCTGACTGTCGAAAATAATTCCCATTCACCATTCATCAGGACACGTCATTCAATGTTGAAACCCCTAGCATAACCAGATAATCCAACCATCGGATCAGGATAATAGCTGTTAAATTCTTCTGGAAATTAACTAAAGACCCTATGAATCATTAATGACCAGATTTAAGATCGATCTGTCCATTTAACCATCGCAACGTGACTAAATTGACCAAGTACGTAAATAAATAAATACAAATCCCGTTTTAGAATCTTGATCATGTCAATGTTCTAGAATACACTTACTTAGTACAATTAGAACATATGAAGTAAATTAGGGATAACGGTCACAAGATCCACCAATGATTGGATCCGCAGTGTCCAACTTAAAAGCTCGCCACCTAATTATCACACTTAGACCATCGAGCCACTAACCGCACTACGAATCTTCATCTAGGCAAATTGCAGGACCCTTGGGGACCTTGGATGTTAGATCTAAAGATGATCTAACTGTCGAATTGACAAGAACCTGCAAATCAAGACCTCAATCATCAAGATCGCCATTCGTCCACTCCTCTGTGGACCATCAATCAAAGCATAGTGGAACTTCATCAACCAGCCCTTAAAACTCAACTGGAAAACCCTATCTAGACGGCTACTAAGTCCCTATGACTCGTATAAGCAGGTTGATCAAGTTGGAAAATGATTCGACTGTTAATCGCCAATGAGACTCACAAAATCAAGTCATGGGGCCCACCTAAAGCTTTGGATCTTCTCATCTCTGATCAGATGACCTTGATTTAGACCCTTCAAATCAGATGGTAGGTCCTACAAAAAAAATAACGTAATAATATAAATAATATCATTGAAGGGATGCTAATAGGAAAAATGGAGTCATCAACACAGAAAAAGTACGCCTAAACACACTTAAATGATCTTTAGAGTCTTTTGATCGTTAACATTCAAAACAGGATCAATCCAACCGTTGGATCAGTAAAGGCCAATGGAATAACCCAAAATTTAGTCATGGAGCCCACTTAAAGCTTAGATCTGCCTGGTCTTCAGTCTGATGTCCTACTGGGACTATTCCAAATTGAATGGATGGTCTAGATTTTCCACAAACATCCTGTGGACCGCACTATTGGTTGCATGTGTACCATGGTGGGTGTGCACAAGCGGTGCACTGGACCAAGAGGCTTGGTCAAATCGGGTTTGACCTAATGCCTCCCGCCAAATGTGGAAATTCTCCTCTTTTCCTTCCTTTCTCCTGTGCTACAATAGCATTAACGAGCAACGCCCACTAGCCAATTAATGGCTCACCACCTTTAACTTCAGCCATGATCCAAACCATCCATTTAGTAGTGGGTCCACGTGTGACTAAAACACGACCCATCTCACACACTGGAATGCTTATGCATGACCACGATCTCTAGTGAAAGTAGGCCCTACAAACAAAAGATTTCTAAAAATGAAAACTTTCCGTTTCTCTTACTGCTGCCAAGCGAGCGATCCATGTGAGGATCTCTCCTCCAATCACAGTTGTCCATGTGGGAGAGGATTTTCGCCCACAGAGAACCAAAACCACGACCGGTATTTGCATTACCGGCCATGTTCAAAAATGGTTTCTACCAGATCAGATCTGGCTCATCTATTATTGATCGGACGGTTCTATGATGATAGGATTAGTGAATATAAGGGAGAGGATCGAACAATAATGGTATCCTCCTCCGTTTTCCAATTACTGCACTCAAAGAGCGGCTGTTTCCTTCTTCATGCAAACCCACCGGTTCATCCTACTCCAAGCTTCAATGAAGCTTGTAGACAAGCTTCCAAGGATCCATATGGGCTGTCTGAAAGAAACCAATTGGAGGAGGAGGCTTCCGTTTGGGATCCGCCATTAATGGTGGATCGTCTTCCTTAGCCTAACCACACTAGGTTCGGTTCAAGTTGGGACAAATCCGACCGTCCAATGGTTCCATTGGACCTGCAACAGATGAAAGAAAGAGAAGAGAGAAAGGAAATGGAAGAAAGAAGGAAGAATGAGGGAAAAGAAGAGAGTGGTGCGGCTGTTGCACCGCACCAACACAACCACCCGAACTCAGTCCGAGTTCGGGATGAGTTGGGTTGTTCAATACGTGGCTGGGTCAAGTCCAGAGACTTTTAAATCCCTCTAAATGAGAAGAAGAGAAAGAAAAGGAGAAGATAGAATAGAGAGAGGGTGAGAGTCGTTGTCGAGTCAAGCGAGTTTGTCTTAGTGAGACCTGAACCGAACGGGATGGAGTCCACCAACCTTACTGGACTTATAGGTCTGGTCCAGTCCAAGTTCCTTGCTGAACTTCCAACAGGTGGAAAGAGAAGGGGAGAGAGAGAGAGAGAGAGAGAGAGAGAGAGAGAGAGAGAGAGCCCTCTCTTCGCTTGTCTATGGTAGTTGGAAGATGGTTGGGAGTTCCAACTAAGTTAACTCAATAACGACTTACTGAAATCCCAGAATGATCTATCCAGGTGCCATTTATAGCAGCTCACCTTGAAGAGCAACCATTCCTTAAACAGGTATAACATCTAAAACATCCTTGTAAACTCCATTTCAAACAACTCGTTAACGAGTTGACTCAGTATTTGTTCACAAAAATAAGATTGAAACTCAGTCAGCTATTGGAGTTCGGACTTGGGTTTCCATCCTACTGATAATGGAGGATAACTTTCACCCAGATATGAAGCTGAAAAACTCACTAGCTTCAATTAAAATTTCTTCCAACTCAATCATGAGTTGACTCGTCCGGTTTCCCAACCAGTCAACTCAGTGGCAACTCACTGTTGATTGTAATCTTCTATTCAAAAACTACTTGAAATCATCTACCTTGAAGGACACACCTTCCTTCAACAAGTCTTAACAAGTAGGTAGAAATTAAGGTATATATGAATACTAAGCATGAATAGCCATTAGTATACTGTTTACGTTAATATTAGCTATTAAAGGTGAAACTACTATTAATGATGCTAGTATGAAATCCATCACTTGGAAAATATTACCACTAATAATAGATTTTACTATTTACTTACCATTTTAATACATAATATTACCATGGTCGCGAATGCTAGTTATATCATTAACGATAAATGGTAACTAACCATATTATTACACCTTGTTTAAAGCACACATACATTATAGTTTAACTCCTAGAACTAAACCCTAAAAATTTAGCCTAGACCTAGACTCTAAGATAAAATTCAAGACCTAAGTAACTTAAACCCTAGGCCTATACTTAAGACACAAATAGTAAGCTAAAGTATGAATCTAATTGTAGGAATTAATAACTCATGGTAACTCATAATACCTATTATCATGGCTAGATTCATTATTGAAAGTTATGGTTATTATCATTAGAAAATATTATCATTTTCCTTACAGGTTAGTATAATTCTTGTTAATATAATTGTCAGTATTGGTCCTTATCATTGTTAGTGAAAATTTAGTATCATTACTTTTATTACTTAGTAGGTTATTAGTAATTATAGAAATATTAGATAATGTGGGAATATTTAAATATGAATTTGAGAATCATCATTATCAATATTGATTGATAAATACTCCCATTACGGATATTATTTGATTCATCGTACAATAATAAAAATAATAATACTTTAGGATTTAAATCCTAGCATTTAAGCATTTAACTAAACCCTAGGATGAAACCCTAATTCTATATTAAAACCCTAAAAATAAAAATAATCCAAACCATAGGTTGTATAAATCTTGGAACTAACTATATAACTATACAATTTATGATAGGGTTTGATTCAAAGGAAACACACATTCTCTAGCAACACGGTAGGCAATTCAAACTATGAGGTGATTATTTCTTTCCCTTAAGCTTTCCATCTCTAAATTAGATTAAGGATATCTTTTAAAATTAATTATGAATGATGTCCTAGAGCTTGATTAACTATATGATTAGTCTAATTGAATATATGTTAAGAATTGATTATGAATACCAAATGCATATGCTAAACCTTGATTCATTTAATAGTTCTTGAATTATATTTACACTTGCACTTAGGTTGTACTCTATTAGGTTGGTATCCTAATTTGATACTTGATCTCTATACTAGTTGGTTATGCTATTATACTATTTACAAGACAAACGTGGACCGAAATCTCTCTAGTATGCGAGATGAACCTCTATTTAAGAAAGAGAGTCCTTTACTCAAGGTGTATTGAGAATAATTGTGTTAGAAATAGACCCTCAACATGGAGGTTATGATAGTGGCAATTTTATTCATGGGACTTACCATCTATGAGGTGCATCCACCTATTTATTTTTGGGATGAACCGTATGAAGTTTTATTACTGCTGCTTATTCATGTTTAAGGCAGGCCTACCGACTCCTTTTTAACCATGTATTTTAATATCTTTGACAGTCATTTCCAATTGACATGCGATGGTAGTTTCCCATACATTGAGAATTGATTGGCCATGTGTTGATGGGTTCTATATACACCCCAAGGCGGTAAACTCATAGGCCAGGGATGGTGGTCATGGGACACTATGCCTGAGCCATCGGCCTACAATGGTGATGAGCCCCCATAGTGACCTTGAGTTATTTAAACTAGCTGAGTGTAACTGAACTAATAATGGTTTGGCTAATCATGTATACATGGCACAGACCAGCGTCTATCGCTATCATACGTGATGTACGTAATTTGTCCGACTGGATGATCATTCTCAGGTCGATGATTGCATGGGTGACGAGCCCACTGTCCGCACGGATGAGCATCCCCGGGGCGATGATTGCATTCACACATCCATGCACATAATAAGACTGCATTTTGTTATGTTTTGATTGCCTTATTGCTTTCATGCTATACTTGTCTGAGGAGGCGGTGTGTAATCTTGAGGAAAATTAACACTGAGTTGGCCACTCATCCATCAAATATATAAACGTACATATAGCACAAGTGGCTTAAGTAATATACAAGTTCAGACTGATGAGGAGCTGTTACGGTGGTCAAGGATGTGCGGTTGTACCCGTCAAGGAAGTTGTACGATCTTGCGGCTTTCATTTATATGTTTTATATGCTTTTAAATTTCTCATGTATGTAATCTTGTAATTGTTAATATAAAGGCATTGGGTTGTATAAATCATTATGGGCAGTTTCTTGTGTATTCTAAATGTAAATGAAAAAAAAAATTATGCTAACTTGTCCATTCTACGTTCATTTCCTAACTGTGAATGATAAAGAAAAAGATTATATATGGAATTTGGCTCTGTTAAGTTAACACTCGGGTTTTCGGGAAATGGGTCATATACTTAGGCCTGAAAAGTCGGGGTGTTACAAGCAGATAGTCCAGTTATGACACTGGGCCCACTTGATGTATTTGAGGCTCATGGGATGTGGCCCGATGTGATGTATGTGAGGCCCATGGGTTGAGGGCCAATGTGATGCATGTGAGGCCCTTGTATGAGGCCTGATGTGATGTATATAAGGCCCATGGATGAGGCCCAGTGTGATGTATGTGCGGCCCATGTAATGAGGCCCATTGTGATGTATGTGCAACCCTTGTAATGAGACCTATCATGATGTATATGTGGCCCATTGTGATGTGATTATGGCCTTGGATGAGACCCGATGTGTTGTATATGAGGCCCATATGATGAGGCCCGATGTGTTGTATATGAAGCCCATGTGATGTATATGAGGTCCATTGTGATGTATGAGACGCCCATAAGATGAGGCCCATTGTGATGTATATCAAGCCCATGTGATGCGGCCCATTGTGATGTATATTAGGCCTATGAGATACGGCCCATTGAGATTATATGTGGCCCATTATGAGTGTATGTGTCCCATTGTGATTGTTTGAGGCCCATTGTGATTGTATGAGGCCCTTTCCCCATTGTAAGTTAGATTCTATGGTGGTTCGGACTTTAGGTGCAATGGTGGTTAAATGTCCACATTGCAAACCTCCCTAGAGCCCATTATAAAGCCCATTTCCATCTTCTCTTATTAGGCTATCCCAAACCATTGGGCCCACCTTGATGTTAGTGATACCTATTGGGCTACCCCAAACCGTTGGGCCCCCATTGATGATGGTACCTTACACCATACCTTGTAGAATTACCCACACCTTGGAGCCCACCTTGTGATTATAGTGGGCCCCATAGGGAAGTCCAGTTTATTATGCGATAAAGAGGGTAAGGAAGCCCACTCATTGTACTTAGACTCGGCCCTGCCCTTGGTGGGGGATATTATGACACCCCATCACTGTGATCACATGTGGGCAGGCACACATGGGCGGATGCTGATGTGGGTGGGGCCTACCAGGCCTGGGTGAGCTACCAGTGGTTGGCATGCTACTATGCAGATAGTAAAGGCAGAATTTTATCCCACATCAGAAGCATCGTCCGATGTTGTGGTGGTTATAAGTTGGATTCCTTCCTTAACTGTCGTGACGCGTTTTAAATCAGTGAGCTTCGGCAAAGCAATCTGTATCACCCCTTGTCGTAGGCAGAAAGATATGCAATATCAGGTTTGGTGTATCCACTGTTTAGTCTATCTTGATATTTGGACTAGATCCGCCGTTCTTCTATGGACTCCATCATTCGTATGCATGTTGTGAGGAATGATTGATTAAAACATATGTCATTGGGCTGAGATATTTATGGGACTCCTTGTGAGATGGAGTTGCCCTCACATGATCCTACGATACGGGCATGTTTGATGCTTGGCCTAGATACGGCTGACGGTATTCGTGGACTCATCAGGATTTGCATATTATATTGCATCCTTAGTATATGATATTTGGCTTACTATGTCTCCACATTGTATAGCTGATCTACATTGCTTCCTCAATATATGATATTGGCTTATTATGCTTTTGCATTGCATAGCCTAGATAAGGTTGATGGTATTTATGGACTTGCGAGCATGTTTCTGCATTACTCTGATATTGCGTTCTGAGCACCCTTACCTTGCGCACACACTTACACCACCCTCTAAGCTTTCTATAAGCTTATACATGATAGATGCATGTAGGTGATGTTAGGTCACAACAGCATTGAGCTTAGAGTTTGCAGCTGTCTTCTGGAGCTTCGATTTTCGATATATGTATTTCCCTTTTAGCAATGTATTCAACTGTTTATATTAGTGGATATGTGATGATAATGTTGCCTTTGTGATTTGGGTAAACTTGTGGTTATGCTTCTTATGAAACAAATTTACACTGAAAAATCCTTCTAGTAGGATCCCAGGATCGGAATCTAGTGTGTGGGCGTTGGGAGCTGAGAATGGGGTACTACGGAGGTTGTCGGCACCGGATTCAGTGATCGAAAATTCTGTGCGCCCCGTTTCCAAGTTTGGGGCATGACAATAACTTTTGACAGCCATAACTTTGTGACCAGTTATCTATTTTGCACAGATAATATACTGTTTGAAAGCCATCAATGAGCATTATGCCCTAGCTAATCACTCATGTTTTATTAGCTCCTACATGACTTCACGTAATTCTCATTTTTAAGGGTTGAATTAGGGTTTTAAGTTAAAACTTCTTTTCATACTCTTTTTAGGGTTTTAAAAGTCAAGTTGTACTCCAGAGTCTTTACTCTAGTCACTTAAGGGTTATTTATGACTTTTACTCGGATTAGATGTCTTTCTAATATTTTTGTAAAATAATTTTTACTATTTAAGGAAAGTTTTATATTTCAAGTCAAATTAGGGTCTAAGGTTTCTTTTACTTATACAAGCACGTTACAAACATTGTAAATGATACTTTTTATCAACAATATCACTTAAAAAAATTGTTTCTCTTCTTATAGATTCAAGAGATATTATTTAGAAGAAGATTGTGGTCTCTTCTATTTCTCCATGTACTGTTATATTAGCTTAGAGGTAACAAGTAGGTTGGATCTTGGGTATGGGTTTGACCTAACCCAAGTTTGGATTAGGTTTGGTTCTGGTTGGAAAACACCAACCTGATTTGAATTTGGGCAGGCTTAGGTTGAGCAAATTTGAGTTAAGATGGGTTAAGAATAATCACATGCATTTGGCATTGAGTTAAGTTGGGTAAGTATAGAGAACTTCTAGCTGGATTCGAGCTAGAAGTAAGTTAGGTCAAGTTGTGGGTTGTATCCTCTTTAAGGAAAAGTTGAGCTTGGTAAAACCTTTTACCCAATCCAGTTGCCTCCCTTACACCCTTAGTTACATGTGTCTATGTTTATGTATCGATGGGATCATTTTCTTTGTTTTTTTCTTTTTTCCTTTGGTATGTAAGAAAGTGATCATTGAACATCCATGAACATAGACACTTATAACCTTTAAGCTTAGAGACATGTTCTCAAGTATTGTCATTTTCTTATTTCAGGACAAGTTTGATTGTGTGGAAAGCAAAGAAAAATAAAATGTAAGCATGTTGATTACCATGTCTAGGATTATTCTTCGATAGGCTAAGAAAAAAAGAGATATATTTATTAGCAAGTATGAGTTTTTAAATTTATTAGACATCAATAACATACCATTTAATAAAAAGTAATCTTAATTATTAAGTATAATGATTACTTCATTGAGTTTATGATTTTAATTTACATAAGAATATCAAAAAACAAAGCATCTCATTGAAAGATTTTTTTTTTTATTATTTTATTTTATTTTTTGTGTTCTGTTGTGGGTAAAAGCGGACTAACCTAAGGGCTTGTTTGGCTAGGCATATTGGACGGTATTAAAGTGGATTGCACAGACTTCAAGGTAATGATAGCTGTGTCAGTGGATTGGTGCAAGATCTATGGGATTGCTATATCCGGTCTGTTTGGCACGCCTGGCCAATCTCGAGATTAAACCTTCCAATCCCTTTCAATCCCTCAAACCAAACACGTCCCAGGCAATTTTGAAGGGATTAGGGTGGATTGGATGGGATTTAAAGGTAATGATGGTGTTATCAGTGGATTGTCTTAAGATCCATGGGATTGCTATATCCCGGGATCAGGATCCCATGTCTGTTTGGCACGCCTAGCCAATCCTGGGATCTATCTTCCAATCCCATCCAATCTGCCCGACCAAACAGGCCCTAAATGAACCAGCATAGGAGCAACAACAACAGTAAGATAACTCAGGTTGAATGACTGACCACGACCTCCATGGATGGTTCGATGACCCGACCACAAGCAGAGAACCGACCGTGAGCAGGGAACCTCGTCTCCACCACGTTCTAGTTGCGATGGCTTATAAGTTCCCACTAAGTTGCTATATGGGTCAACCTGGTCCCAGTCGAACACTCGACTCTGGAAGACTGATGTTAAGACAACATTGACCCTTAAATTTATTGCTCGGCCTCATCTAGTTAGGTTCGTCTATCTGGTGCAGCCTTTCCATGTTCCAACCAGTTTCCCTTATCATTAAAGTCATTCCAAGATCTCAGCTGAGGATCTCGGAGGACAGCTGCAACTAACACTTGCCAAGTAGGGGCGTTTTTCATCCAAGGACATCTCGGGGTTATAAATGGAGATCCAATTTACAAAGAGAAGTACAAACTAAAACCCTAACACACATAGACCCAGATTCGTTGTTTGACTTTGGCATCGGAGGGTCCCCTGTCTTAGTCAAGGTCTCCATTAGTGTTTCGTTTGTGTAGGGGCTCAAAGGTGAGGTTAGGACAACCGAAAAATAGCATTAACAAGTTCTCATATATTCTTTACAATCAAACAAGCCCACGACTAAGTTTGATGATTGATATGCAACGAGTTTAATGATTAATATGCAGCGACACAACATCCATTAACTCAAGTTGAACTATCTAAATGGTTGGATCTAGTATATGCAGGTCATCATCCCTCATGCCTCAATATTAGACTCACAAGAGTTTCAACACAAGGTCATGGGCTTGAGTGCCCATTATGGTGCGAGTGCTTGGGTGTGTGCAGGGTCATGAGTGAGTGTGTTAAAAAAAGGTCATCATCCCAACATCAGGTTGTTTTAACATTCTCAAACCTTTGATTCAGAGAGACTTATGTTGAATTTTGACCATTCATTTTTCATATCAACCATCTAATCATTGTTATGAGATGTCTTAAATCTATATATGGAATAGGGGTTCGATCAATCAACCACCCTAGTCGATCAATTAAGCCAACCCTGAATTATATAGATTGGTCTCTGGACAATTTTAAACATCTTCGATTGGTCAATCAATCGACAAAAATTTAGAAATTTATGTAAAATCTTTGGACTGATTTAAGCATGTCCGATCGATCGAACATGGGTGCTTAATCGATCAATGGTCTGCTAGATCGATTGAACTATTGGGTTAATTGATCGACGACGTGCGCAGAATTGCGTAAGTGCGTAGATTATTTCCTATTCTGGGTGCAACACTATATATATGGGTGTAAATGGTATTAAGGTGTATTCCGATCGTCAGCTAATCAATTTTAAGGTTTAGGGAGGTGAAAACAAGGGTTTTCCGAGCACTATAAGTGATTCCATCTCTTATACTTTGTGCTTTAATAGTAAGTCGTTGTCATTTTGTGCCATGGTTTTTTCTCGCAAGGGTTTTTCACGTAAAATTTGTGTATGCTTGTGATTACTTTGTTTATATTTTCTTAATCTTATATGATCCAAATTTAGAGTTTACTTATGCAGATTCCTAACAACTGGTATTAGAGATAACGCTGGAATTCGAGTTTGGATTGGCATCATGACGATTAAAGGATCAAACATGAAGTATGAAATAAAGAAGTTCACCGAGAAAAATAACTTTGAATTATAGAAGGTGAACATGAGAGGCCTCCTAATTAAGTAAGAGTTGCAACATGCACTCTTTGGTGTTAAGAAGCATCCAACGTCTATGAGCGATAAAGAGTGTGAAGAGTTAGATAAAAGAGCAAAAACCTCGGTCCAACTATGTTTAGCGGATGATGTCCTTTACAATATCCTCTATCAAAACACCACTGCATGACTTTTGAAGAAGTTATAGCTTATACATGATGAAATTATTGTTGAATCATCTGTATATGAAGAAGCAATTCTATAATCTAAAGATGGTAGAGGGGTTGGATCTTAATGAACACATCAACACATTAAATTAGATCCTTTTCAAATTAATGAGCGTGTTGAACTCTCTTCTAGAGTCTTATGATTACTTCATAGACACCATGGGCCATGATAGAGAGACCATTGATGTTGAGACTATTATCTCAGCCCTTCAGTCGATTGTGTTGTGAAAGAAGAACAATGGTTCAGGTTCCTCTATGGATGCATTAGTAGAAAGGGGAACAAATTCAGAGTGGGAGAAGGGTAATTCATTGCATTCACAGTCCAAATCTAAGGGAAAGGGGAAGATGAAGTATTGGAACTATGAAAGACAGGGACATATGAAGAAGGATTGCTAAAATCTTAAAGCCCAAAAGGGAGATAAGGTGGATGAAGAGCCAAAAGATGTCAATGTAACAGAGTCGAGTGAGGATGTGGACACTAGTGATGTTCAGACCGCATATAAATCCAATTATCTCAGTGATGAGTAGATTTTGAATACAGGGGTGTCATACGACATGACCTCGCATCAAGTTTGGTTCATCACATATAGCGAGCGTGATGGTGACCAAGTGTTTATAGGCAATGATGTTACTTATAAGTTTGTTGGAATTAGATCAGTGAGCATTAGGATGTTTGATGGAATGAAACGTATTCTAACATATGTGAAACATGGTCATAACCTATGAAAGAATCAGATCTCTCTAGGAGCTCTTGAAGTAATCGGGTGTAAATTCACCAATTTTAATCATATCCTGAAAGTTTCAAAGGGGGCACTCGTAGTGATGAAGGTACAATGGAATGGTAACCTTTATATGTCGATCAGGAATACTGTATCGGGTGGAGTTACAACATTTTTAGCGGAGTCCACGTCGACACATTTATAACATGCACAACTAGGCCACATGACCGAGAAATAAAGGTTCTTTCTTATCATTCTTTGATTCTTGCATTTAAAAGCATTGATTTTGTTATATGTGAGCATTGTATGTATGGTAAATAGTCACGATTATCTTTTAAATCAAGTAAACATTTTTGTAAGAGTATTATAGATTATATGCATTTTGATGTATGGGGGTCATTGCCTGTAGTTTCTAGAGGGGGGTCACCATTGTTGTATAATTCATAAATGACTCCTCTATAAGGATTTAGGTGTACTTTATGAAGTACAAGTCAGATATTTTTGACACCTTTAAAGTGTGAAAGGCATTGGTAGAAAAACAGTCAGGGCGAAAGTTAAAAATTATGAGGACAAATAATAGAGGAGAATTCCCTCGCATAAAGATGAAGGGATCGTGTAGCATAACACGGTCAAGCACACACCAGAGTAGAATTTTTTGATAGAATAAATGAATCAGACTCTCTTGGAGAAAGCTTGAAGTATGTTTAGCAGTGTTGGGTTAGGCAAGGAGTTGTGGACTAAGGCTGTTAACATATTAAGGGTAACATATTGCATATTATCCCCCATTTATATCTTGGTTTTAGGAACATGGTAATGCTTAATGTCCTATTTTACTCATGTTTGTGTTGCAAGGTGAATTTAAGAGCTTGGATTGAAAAGGGTGCTAATAGCATGGATTTGATACTCAAAGATCACCAAGGCAAGGGATAAATCTTAGGAAACCAAGATTGAAGAATTCACATGCCAAAGATCCAACAAAAAAAACAAGTGATGAAGGAGGAGAATCGAAGACTTAAAGTGAAGAAAAGGAATCCTGAAAATTGTCCTGAAAACAGATTCCGAGACCGAAAAAGTCTAATTCTGGAAAACTTCCAAAATAGACTTCGATTCTATTGAAGAACATATTGAAGACACTTCAATAGAATCGAGAATTTCAGGATTTCAGGAAAAACTTGCTGGGCAATTCTAAACCGATCTTCGATTCAATCGAAGATTGTTTGATAAAATTGAAGGACATATCGAAGACACTTCGATAGAATCAAAACTGCATAAATTTGAGGCAGTTTTTAGATTTTTCCAAGTCGGTGTGAAAGGAGTGTTGCACAACTATAAATGGAAGTCCCCAGGGCATCCCTAAGCATCATCTACGGTTTGCAGGAGCAAAGCACAACAGTGGAGAGCCGTCGCCAAACATTTTTCTTATCTTTCTCCTTAGTTTTTCATGTTTTCTTTTAAGGTTTTAGATCCAATGATGTCAATGGTTGGCTAAACCTCTTAGCTAGGGCTAAGAAGTGAAGCTTGTAATATGATGGGATGTTTCTATTGTTTTAATTCATACTTATGGTGAACCTTTTTGGATTCTAATTGGATATTTAAGGAATACTTTCAATTTTTAATGGTTTATTGTGACTCAAATTACAATAGATCTGTAATAGCTTTCAGTATCTTCTTTTCTTGATTTGAGATTATAAATTTAGTTAGTCCTATTGTTCACCATCGTCCCTTGGGCCTAATCTTCACAATTCTCCTTCTATGAGATTATGAGATTGGTAAATCATGTTGTTTGTCATTGCCACCTGGGCATGGTTTGGTGATAGAATCCCTGCCAATTATCATAGTTCTCCTTCATTGAGAATTAGGTCAATGGAAGTTCAGATGTGGTTTTATTGATATATCTTCCAATTGGATAGGATATGGCTCCAATTCCAATTATGTTACGTGAATCAAGCAAGAGGGCTCCCTGATCACTACAAATGGATCCTTAGAAACCCTAGTTCCCACCTTTAAATTTATTAGTTTTAATTATTCTAATTATAATTACTCTCTCAATTCATCTAGAATTAGTTTTACATCTTCTCCTAGTTTTACTTCTAGTTAATTTCAGAAACCTACAAGATCAGTCCATGTGGATTCGACCTCAGTCTTACTGAGATTATTACTACATCGCGACCCTATACTTGGGGTTGTGAACAAGTTTTTGGCACCATTGCCGAGGATTAATGGTTGCATTTTTCGAAGATTAACTAGTTTTGGAATTATTTTAAGATTAGGGTTTTTTTACTTTCTATTTTTAGGTTAGGGTTTTTTCAGAATTATTTTAGAAAGTAACTTACCTTTCTATTTCTAGGTTTAGAAACTTTCCTTTTCTGTTTTTAGAAACTAATTTACTTTCTAATTCTAGGATAGAAACTTTTGTAAATTATTTTTAGAAACTAATTTTTTATTTTTTAGAAACTAATCTCCTTTCCTTTTCTGTTTTTAGAAACTAGCTTACTTTCTATTTTTAGACTTGCCTTTTTCTTTTTTAGAAACTAGGTTGCTTTCTTAGTTTCTTTTTTTTTTTTTTAAGAGACTAATTCACTTTCCTTTTTCTGTTTTGCAGGACCTTAATTTAGAAACTTCTAATTTGGTAACCTCTTTCTAATTCTCTCTCTTTCTTTTCTAGATTTCTTATTTGTCCTAAGTTACTTTCTTTTTAGGATTAGGTTAGATTTTTCTTAATTTTAGACTTTTTTTTTTTTAGGAACTAACATTATTTTCTATTTTGAAGGATCCTAACATAGATCTTCTCCAATCTGCTAACTTCCTTCTAACTTCTCCTCTACTTACTTTCCATATTGCTGTAGGATTTTTTCTTTTATTCTCTTTTAGGATTAGATTCAGAGTTAGAGTTTCACCTTATAAGAGCGGGAACGTCAGTATGCTGAGATAGCTAAGAGATATTGGGAAGGGGTGTATGATGATTATGTTAGGAAACAATCTATGTCTCAAAATTTTTCTGAACCCACCCATCATTGAGAACCAACCAGAATATAATGATTCACCGGTTAAAAATTCCTTCAACGATTATAGGTGGGAGAATAATTGCACTCCACAGATTAAGAAAACAGTACGTGATTATTGGAGTGAGAACGATTATCACCCATCAGGCAATAAGAAAACATTCTATGATTATATTATGAGTGATAATGTGCACCAACAACCATCCAACTTTCCCGCCTATGACCCGTATGACTATGATCAGTGGAAACAACAACATTGGAGAGATGAACCAACAATCGATCAAAGTGATTATTCTCTTGGATCTCCTACCATTAAAATCCAAACAAAAATAATCTAAGAGAATTCACTTCAGAACTCCATACAAAATCTAGATCTCATCCAGCAAAACACAATCCAAGCATTGCAAGAACTTATAAAAGATATACAAAAGATAGGTTCATGTGTGGAACATACCGAAATTGAGAATGAGGAGTTGGATTATGTTAATAAGCACATGGTTCAATTTCCAGAAGAGTCGATCTCGATGACGGTCCATAGGAATGATCAAGAGACATTGTTAGTTTTCCAATATAAAGATACTGACACACCTAGTTTCAATGATGAGGAAGAGGTTAGTTTATTCGAACCTCAACCCAATCTAGGAACAAAATGTGAGGAAAGTGATCCCATTCTACGTGTGTACTACACTAAATTGGAAGATGATGAGTATTGGGATGACAATCGAGAATGTATAGCTCAAATCCCCTTGGATTCAATATCAAGTTTGGCCCATATCAATGATCAAGAGGTTTAGGAAGTTGTCATCCATAGTGATCTTCTCCACCCATTTGACATGTCCGATTTAAATGTGGAGGATGAACCACTTTCAACCAACCCATCTAACTGTTTTGACCACTCCCTTGAATTGAATGATGATATGATTTAGGAGATGGACAAGTTGCTCGATATGACTCTGAAATTTGAAACAATCCAGTTGAGGCCACCATCTGAGTTGTCAACCCTTGACAATACAATGCCTTTACTGAGTAGTATCGATGAACAAAGTCTTCACATCAATTCTTCACCTGTTGATCATCAATCTATCTATGTAAGGCAAGACAAGATACATCTGGTGACAATTTATTCACACTATGATGAAGAGCAAGAGATCATGCTTCCATCCACTTCTAGAGACGATGAAATCCTTAGGCAGATCATCACAAACTTCAATGTGGAGAATGAATCACTCTCAACTGATTTTTCTAACTCTTTGGAAGATTGCTTGGCATATTTTGAAGATTCAAATGATCTCATGATAAAATAATAATAATAATGGATACCTTGCAAAACAATACCTCGATGGTTGTTACTGACCAAGAGAACCCTTATTTTGAAGCCCCTCCTTCCTCAGATCTTGTATGTTTACCATTAAGGGAGGAGGAGTTGAAAGTTGAACTGAAGTCTAAAACTTCGGAATATGTTAAGAGCACATCACCTACTGAGAATTTTATCTATTTGTAGTCTCTGATTTACCATGTTGCGCTAACTCTGACACTTTCTGTCTCAGGTGAATCATATATACTTTGAACACCTCAGGTGATTAAAAGAAAACTTATTGCTGAGGTTTACAAATTTCTCTGGAAATTCATGCTCCAAGACATCTAAGTCTATTGCAAAAAGGGCTTTTGGATGATTTTGTTGAGAAACTTGTTAAGAAATTTATCAAGATATTGGCCAGAGAAGGAACCTTGCGGCATGACTGAGTAGTTTTTCCCTTACTTTCCTAGTTTATGATTAGTTTATTGCTTTCGTAGAATTTAGGATAGTTTTCTTTCTGCTATTTTAGGATAGTTTACTTATTTTCTGTTTGAGTCTTTTGTGCTAACCCATTTTTTCACACTAAGATCATTGGAAAAGCCTCAAAATTCCTTCATCAAGTACTATCTTTCCATCACTTCTCCTTCAATTACGTTGTCTCTTTTGCATTACATGCTTATTTCTTTTAGATTAAGGACAATGTAGATTTTAGGTTGGGGATGGGAGATTAGGTAGACAAATTAGTTGTTTTCTTAGTCTTTGACCAAAATTTGAAAAAAAAATTGAAGTATAAGAAGCTTAATGTTGATGATTTATATCTCTTGGATTCAGTTACTTGGAGATTTCAAAGTAAGTTCAAATTATTAATCCATGATTAGGAGTTTTAAACATTGATCGAGTCATGATGTCATATATCACATCTAGCTTTCACATTAATGCTTCAGTCAACATCTTGGTGATTATTTATCATGAAAGGAACCAACCTAGGGAATTTATCAATCATGTTCAAAATAATAATAATAATAATACCCAGCTAAAAAAAATAGTTGTCTTAAAAAAGGCCACCTATTAAGGATTTTTAAAAAGGTTGACATAGCGTGAAAGCCATCGATGGAAAAATCAAAAGCTAAAGGAATAAAAGAGGGAATTGAGAGACGAATTGTAAGGCAAGTTTTAGTTGAGGTTTTGGTTGTCTGAATGCTCTTTGGATTATCAATGTTATCATGAAAATGAAGAATTGAACCTTTGATTGTGATAAGTCTAGACTTTTTACACCTATGGACTTCAATGTTTGGAATTGTTTTAATTGGCGGATTAATGCTTTGAACTTGATTATTAAGTTACCAAGTGCTAGAATTGCGGGGATGAAGTAATGCTTAACATTGTTGTATTTTAGAATTCTATTATCTCGATTGTTTTAAAACCACTTGAGCTTATAGAAATTATCTTGTGGTTCTCAAAATATTTTTCGCATACTTTGCTCGGGACTAGCGGAATGCTAGTTGGGGATTGTGTTAAGGGTTAAATATTGCATATTATCCCCCATTTATATCTTAGTTTTATGAACATAATAATGGTTAATGTCCTATTTTATTCATGTTTCTATTGCAAGGTAAATTTAAGAGCTTGGATTAAAAAGGGTGCTAAAAGCATGAATTTGATGCCCAAAGATCACCAAGGCAAGGGATAGATCTTAGGCGACTAAGATTGAAGAATTCACATGTTAAAGATCTAAGGAAACCAAGTGATGAAGAAAGAGAATCGAAGACTTAAAGTGAAAAAGAATCCTGAAAAATGCCTTAAAAATAGATTCCGGGACCTGAAAAGTCTAATTCTGAAAATTTGCCAGAATAGACTTTGATTCTATTGAAGAACATATCGAAGACATTTTGATAGAATCGAGAATTTCACGATTTCAGGCAAAACTCGCTGGATAGTTCTGGACCGATCTTTGATTCAATTAAAAACTGTTCGATAGAATCGAAGGACATATCGAAGACACTTCGATAGAATCAAAACTACGTAAATTTGAGGCAGTTTCTAGATTTTTCCAAGTCGATGCAAAAGGAGGTGTTGCATAACTATAAATAGGAGTCCCCAGGGCATCATCTAGGGTTTGGAGGAGAAAAACAAGCTTTTTTCTTCTCTTTCTCCATAGTTTTTCATGTTTTCTTCTAAGGTTTTAGATTCAATCATGTATATGGTTAGCTAAACCTCTTAGCTAGGGCTAAGAGGGGAAGCTTGTAGCGTGATGGGATGTTTCTATTGCTTTGATTCATGTTTATGATGAACCTTTATGGATTCTAATTTGATATTTAAGGAATACTTTCAGTTTTTAATGGTTTATTATGACTCAAATTACAGTAGATCTACAATAACTTTAAGTATCTTCTTTTCCTGATTTGAGATTGTGAATTTAGTAAGTCCTATTATTCACCATCGTCCCTTGGCATGGTAGGGTAATGGAATCCTTCATAATCTTCACAATTCTTCTGCTCTTAGATTATGTGATTGGTAAATCATGTTGCTTGTCATTGCCTCCTGGGCATGGTTTGGTAGTGGAGTCCCTGCCAATTATCATAGTTCTCCTTCATTAAAAATTAGGTCAATGGAAGTTCAGATGTGGTTTTATTGATATATCTTCCAATTGGATATGAAAGGACTCCAATTCCAATTGTGTTATGTGAATCAGGCAAGAGGGCTCCCTGATCACTACAAGCAGATCCTTGGAAACCCTAGTTCCCACCTTTAAATTTATTAGTTTTAATTACTCTAATCACAATTACTCTCTCAATTCATTCATAATTAGTTTTACATCTTCTCCTAGTTCTACTTCTAGTTAATTTCAGAAACGTACAAGATCAGTCCCTATGGATTCGACCTCGGTCTTACTGAGATTATTACTACATCAAGACCCTACACTTGGGGTTGTGAACATAACACGACATGTTTCTTAATGAGTTAGTCTCCGTCTATGCTGATTAGTTATAAAATTCTAAAAAAGCGTGGAGTGGTCATAATGTTGGTACTTGGAACTACTAGTTTTTTTTAATTATGATGCTTACTCTCATGTATTGTAAGTTGGGAGAGATAAGTTAGACCAAAGGGCTAAAAAGTGCATCTTCTTTTACTATAATGATGGTGTGAAGGTATATATGTTATATAATGGGTCACACGAAATATCATGATTAGTTATGACGTCAAGTTTGATAATGATTCTTTGTTCCATAAGAAAGATCATGACGAATCAAAAAAATTATAAGTGGTAGATGTTGAAATTAACAAGGGTGAACACAGGTTAAAGCTGAGCAACAGTAATAGGTACATGAGTAGGTGGAGCAACAGCCTCTTAGGAGAAATCCACTGTGAGATTGCAGGTTAACAATGAGATACAAAGATGACTTGAACATTACATTCGTCATTATTACAGATGATAGGGATCTGTCTACTTTCTAGGAAACACTAGTTGATCTAGATGCTGAGAAGTGGATGGCGACAATAAATGACTAAATAGACTTTCTATATAAGAATGAGACATGGGAGCTGGTGGAGCTTCCCATTGGGCATAAAACAATCGGGTCCAAGTAAATTTACTAGAAGAAAAGGGAGAGATACAAGGCAAGGTTGGTTGCAATGCACAGAAAGTGGGTGTCAACTTCAGTGAGATTTTCACACCTATGGTTAAGAAGGTATTTATCAGGTTTGTGTTGGCATTAGTTGCCCAATATAACCTTGAATTGGAACAGATAGATGTTAAGACTACTTTCCTACATAGGGAATTAGAAGAGTAAATGTACATGAAGCAACCAAATGGGTATGAAGAAAATGGGTCAGAGAATAAGTTTTGCAGGTTGAGAATATTATTATACGACTTGAAACGTCGCCTAGGTAGTGGTAAAAGAAGTTAGATATTTTCATGATGAGTGGGCGATTTACTAAGAGTGAATATGACTACTATGTCTACTGCAAGATACTAAGTGATGGAGGGTTCATTCTATTGGTATTATATGTTGATGACATGCTTATGAAAGTTAAAGCATGTCTAAATTAATAAAGACTTAACTATCAATGACATTCGAAATGGAAGATCTGGGGGCTGCAAAGAATATTCGTAGCATAGACATACATAGAGACTGGGAGAGGAGTAGATTACAATTATCTCAGGCGGAGTATCTTGAGAAGGTATTAGTGAAGTTTGGGATGGACATAGCTAACCTAGTTAGTACACACCACGCTGCTCACTTTAGGCTTTCTTCAGAGTAATGTCATATTACAGATGAAGAAAAATAGGTTATATCTTGTGTGCCCTATTCGAGCATAGTTAGTAGTTTGATGTATGTTATGGTCTTTATGAGATATGATATTTCACATGCAGTTGATGTTATGAGCAGATTCATGTCAAACCTTGGCAAACAACATTGAAAAGCAATGAAATAACTACTTAGTTATCTACAAGGTATAACAGACTACGTCTTAACATTTTAGAAATTAGAGGGAAAGCTTGTAGGCTATGTTGATTAGGACTACATAGGGAATGTGGACAACATAAGGTTGACTTCCAGTTACTCGTTTGTATTAGCGGGTGGAGTTGTTAGTTAGATGTCAAAGCTTAAGTATGTGCTTACTCTTTCCACAATAAAAGCTAAGTATATGGCGGGGATAGAAGCATTTAAGGATGGTGTTTGGTTACGAGGAATGATAAAAAAATTTGGGCTTCAGCAAGAGGTCATGCCAGTTAATCGTGATAGCAAAAGTACAATCAATTTAGCGAACAATTCACTTTACGATTCTAGAAATAAATATATTGATTTGCATCACTAGTTTATATGACAGGTGCTTGAGGAAGGCGGTGTCACTCTCTATAAGATCCACAAAAGCATGAATCTGACGAACATGCATACGAATGTGGTTCCCACAGAGAAGTTCTGATTCTGTTCGACTTCTTTAGGTCAGGAAAAATGTTGATAAAGACGAAGTATACACATAAAGTAATGGCGATGGAGAAGCTAAGATGGAGGAAAAATTATAGATGGAGTTGTGGTTTATGATCATAAATTAAATAGATGGTGGAGATTATTATGAGATATCTTAAATATATACATGAAATAGGGTTCGATCAATTGACCACACTGCTCGATCAATCGAGACAACGCTAAATTATACATATTGTTCTCTAGACAATTTTGGACACCCTCGATTGATCGAACTGTAAGGTCAATCGATCGACAGATACTGAAAAATATGTGTAAACTCTTTAGACCGTTTTGAGCATGTCTGATCGATTGAACATAGTGCTGCATTGATCGATGGTTTTCTCGATCGATCGAATTGTTGGGTCAATCGATCGACAAGGCAAATGGAACTATGTAAGTGTGCGGATTGTTTCCTATTTTAGGTGCGACACTATATATATATATATATATATATATATATATATATATATATATATAGGATTATGGTGTATTCCAATCATGGGTTAATCAATTCTGGGGTTTGGGGATGTGAAAATGAGTATTTTTCAAGAATTGTAAGTGATGCAATCTCTTATACTTTCTACTTTCATAGTGATTCGATGTCAGTTTGTGCGTGATTTTTTCTTGCAAAAAATTTTCACATAAAAATTATGTGGGCTTGTAATTACTTTGTTTACATTTATTTAATCTAATGTAATCCCAATTTGGAATTTGCTTCGGACAGTTCCCAACAATCATTGGCTCAGCTTTTACTATATCATACATCAAGAGGGGTCAATCGAATGAATGGTTTAATTTGAGTGCGAGAGGTGTGCAATTTGTTACTGCCTTATATCAACCATCATTCTTTACTACCAAGGGAAACCTTTTGTCTTTTATTTATCCTTGGGAGTCACTGTTTACACCAACTCATTTCTGTACGTACCCCATTTTTTCTCATTTTGAAGCATTGTATCGCCAAAAAGCAAAGGGGGCTAGGTGCAAATATCAATTACATTTCTTTTTCTATTTATTGGGAAGTAAGCAAGATGGGAAGGCACTCATAGATGGTATCTTTGGGCCCCACTGCAAATAGTTCCTGACCACTAAATCAGATTGATTGAACAATCCTAATTTATTGTTAATGATAGATGCTTGAATTTAGACCCTTAGGTATTTTTATTGCAGCCGTCCTTTGGAACATCCAGCAATCAACTAGTCGGGAGTCATTTCGAAATAATCTTTTATACATGCCCATCTAAGTTTGGAACCCTGATTTTGGACAGTTTAATGTTAGTAAAAGACACAAGTGTATGGGTGTTGAAGTGCAAACTTACTAAAAAGAGAGGATTTGCTGCAGTACATCTGGAGGTATTGCCTTTTCTCAAGTTTAACCATAACCATTAGATCTAGTGTTAGGGTTGAACAAAGAAAACCATTTACATGATGGGCCTTTCTGTGGATGGGAGATACCCAAAGGAAAATCTTGAATAAAAATTTATTATCTCTTTATCGGTTAAATATTTTCCTTTGAACAAGTATCTGAGCCATCCATCTACTGGACGCTAGGCCAGCATCCCAACAATCCAGCAGCTGGACGCTGCAGTATTGACGTTAACAAGTTCTGTGGGTTTCATCCCCACCGTCCGCTCGCTGGACGGGTGGGACCCACATTGATTTATGTATTTTATATCTGCACCATCCATTTCTGGATGGTGCCATGTGGAACCAACCATGATGCATCTGTTCCATCCAGTCGTCCAACTGGACGTTTTGCTAGGTGGGGCCCTCTTGGATGTATGTGTTGTATTTGCACACCGTCCATCTGGACGGTGATGCATGGGCCACCCCATGATGTATGCGTTGATCTACACTATCTATTAGGTAGTCCACACCGCAAAACAGTGGAGGATTGAACGTCTACCATTGAAACCCGTTTGGGGTCCCAGAAGTTTTAGATCAGTATGAAATTTATTTTTATTTTTATTTTTTGCTTAATTCAGGTCCTTGTGACTATATGAACAGATTGGATGAAAATAAACGTGGTGTTGGGCCCCGGCCCGGTGAAATGTTTAACAACGAGAATCATTATCTCCACTGTCATTTATGGTATGGTCCAAATGATCTTTCAATCATCATCTCCGCCGCTATTTAGGGTATAGTCTAGATGATCTCTCAATATGATTCATTTTTTGGAAAATGCTCTAAAATAGATGAATGGTGTAGATAGTCCCACTAGGGCGATGGGCCCACTTGATGTATATGAAGCCCATTGTTGCGGCCCATCTTGATGTATATGAAGCCCATTGTTGTAGCCCATGTGATGCAGCCCGATGTGATGTATATGAGACCCATGAGTGAGGCTCAGTGTGATGTATGTGAGGCCCAAATGGCAAGGCCCAATTGATGTATATGAGGCCCATGAGTGAGGCCCGATGTGATGTATGAGAGGCCCATGGGACGTGGCCCATTGTGATGTATTCGAGGCCCATGGGACGTGGCCCATTGTGATATATTGAGTCTCATGGGATGTGCCCCATTGCAATGTATATGACGCCCTTGTATGAGGCCCAATATGATGCATGTGAGGCCCATGAGTGAGGCCCAATGCGATGTATGTGAGGCCCTTGTGCGAGGTCCAAAGTAATGTTATGACGACCAATGTGATGTGTGATTCCACCATGATATATGTAATGATGTTTATGATGGGCCATGCCTTGGGAGCAATGATGGTTTGATGCCCACATTGTAAGAGCAATGATGGTTAAATGTCCACATTGTAACACTCCCTAGGGCCCATTATTAGGCCATTCTTACCTCCCCTTAGTAGGCTAACCCATTGTTAGGCCCCCATGATTGTTAGGCCCATTATTGATATGAGTAAGCCGTCAAGGCCCATCCTTGATATAAGGAGAGTACATGCTCATCATATAATATGCTTAATATAACTTCATGATCCATTCCCATACGCATCATATGTATGCTTGATATGAGGAGTGATTGATCATAGTACATGCCATTGGGCAGATTATTATGGGACTTTCTGATAGGAGGAGTTTCCCACATGAGTGTGTTGTACGTGCAGGATTGCCGCATGACTGGATAGTATGATTCATGTATCTCACATTTATGTGATATGATCCCTATATGCCTTGGCGACATTAGGGCTATAGCCTCCACAGGCATATCGTGGATGGTAGGATTGGACACCGAAAATACTGTTACTAGCATCGGGATGCCATAGATGTCCCTAGGTGAAAATACTTAAACCCGATGGTACCAGAGGATGACTCCAACGTCGAGACTGAGTGGATACATGAGCGCACGATGGCCGTATACGAGTAGGCTACGTCTCCCACTATGTTGTGGTCGATTGGAAAGGGGTGTGACCTTACCCGCCTAAGCGAAGGGGCAATATCTAGGTTGAGTTTGACCAGCTTGAGGAATGGGTCTGCTATCGATGAGCCGAGCCCAATATTGGTAGGCAGATAGTGAGGTCTCTTCCACTTACCCAGTTGTGCGCTCGGATAGGGGCGACAAGCTGACGTAGAGTGTACTAGACCCTGGTGATTGTCCAACGTGAGAATTATACTAATATTTGATGCTCAGTGATGAGCCGCATTGATATGTGGATTCAAATGAGGACTAGTATGCTTCAGTTACATCTCGCATCACATGGCCTTTGTATGGCTGACATCATTCACGTCTTGCATTGCATGGCCTTGATATGGCCAATAGCATTCATGCCTTGCATCGCATAGCCTTGGTATGGCTAATAATATTCATGGATTTACCATCATATTCCTTATTACTCTGATATTACATTCTGAGCACGTTTATAATGCGCACACACTCTCACTATCCTCTAAGCTTTTCATAAGCTTATGCATTACTGTTGTGTACAGGTGATGCTAGGACGCCGCACTAGCATTGAGATTGGAGCGTGCAGTGGACTTCTGGAGCTTACGAATCTGTTATTGTATTTCCCTTTATATGCATTGTACCTTAAAGTTTTTGGTCATAGTGGATTTTGTGATGGTGTCTTGGTTATTGTTCGTGGGTTATGCTTATACTTATACTGGTTACATAATAAATTCATGCTAAAAAATCCTCCTTGTAGGATCCCAGGATCGGAACCTGGTATATGGATGCCGAGAGCGGAGAATGGGGTACTACGGAGGCTATCGGTGCAAATTGGGCGATCGGAATGTGAGCCCGGTTTCTGAGTTTGGGGCGTGACATGGCATGGACGTAAAAACCTCATTTCATGAAGTCTTCCAACTCTTTGGCAAGGTCCATTCTCTTCCCGGTATCCTGATAAGATTCTTGGTTCTTTCATGACCCAATTATACACAGAAACCAGCCTATTTTGTCGATCAAATGGTTCACTATGTAAAATGAACCAGTAACACCGCAGATTGAGGGGAATGATAGTTATTTTATTGTCAGAAGAATTATGAAGCTCTAAATTTTCTTCATTTATTTCTACATAATCCCAAGTATGTTGAGAAGTTTGGTCAAATTCCGAAGAGGATGAAGGACCCCTTCTTCTTTTTAAAGATGAAGCTCTTGAATGTTTCATAAGTAAGGGATAGAGACTATTAGATCAAATGTAAGATTTTGAGAAGAAAGAAGGAGACTTAAGGCTCAGAAGAAAATTTCAATAGAGTTTTAGAACACTTGAAATTGCACCAAGTGTAGACGAGTTGCGCGCGGGTTTTAAGTAATGCGGAAAGAGGGATCTGGTCTGAAGAAAAAAAATTTGAAGTGAAGAAATGCATAGGAGTTCAGTATTTATAGCTGATTTGGGGTCCGAACTGAGGTAGTGCAGGATCCGGTGGTGAGTTGTGTGGCAGGAGTTGCGTGGAGCCGCACAACTCAGATCACAGGCGAGTAGTTTTAATCCTTCGATTTAACTTGATTAGCAATCAAATCTCGAATCAGGGAGGCATCTATTGGAGCATAAAATTTAATTAAAATGAGGAAGACAAGTGAAGAAGAAATGGGATCAGACTGAAGAAAAAGACATGAAATGCTTGAGTTACATAGAGAACGAGTTGCACGAGGGACAAATTGTGCGAGGAAACTGAGTCATGTTGGGAGCATGAGTGGCACTGGAACAAGAGTTGCGTTGGGCTGCGCAACTCATCATAGTTGCATCAACCCGCACAACTCCTCGAAGGGACGATTAGATTAGGACTTGTGAAGTGGTACGAAGTGGAGTCCACAACACGGGATTCGACGGCCCACACGTGAGGGCCTACATAACTCCTCAGTCCACGCAACTCATGGATTAGTTGCGCAGGTACCCTAAAAGGCTGTATCATGATCATTTTTTTCGGAATGTCTCAAGTTGTTCTAGATTCTTCAAGGGACTTGTAACACTCCTTTACTATAGTAATTAAGGAAGAAGTGCAAAGAAGATCCGCACAACTTACCTCCTATGGAGACATGAATGATATGAATCGAAATGCTCCCAAAATTTATATTTAAATCTATTTCAATACTTGTATTTTTATTATAGAAACTTTATTCTGGAATCAAAGGGTCAAAAGGATGTAATGAATTTAGAATGAATAAATTTGATGATTATTCTCTCTATTCTTTCTCTTTGTCATTATTAAGAAAGATAATTCCCTTGAATCAAATGCTTTTGTTTCTGGTCGAAATAGTTGGGAAGTTTGATTCAAAGGATACATGCATGCCTCTGATTGATCCTGTGTATCAGGGTTAACCTCCTAGTCTGATGGAGGTGTAATTAGGCTTATTTCTTTCATAGAATTTAGGATTAGGATAGTTTCATTTCAGTTTGTTTAGTTTTCATTCTAACACATTTACATGTTGAAAAACTTTGGAAAAGCTTCAATTCTCCTTCTTCAGGTACTATCTAACCTTCACTTCTCATTTCCTTTTATTGTCTCATATGCATTACATGCTTATATCTTTTACATTGACAACAATGTAATATTTAGTTTGGGGGGGTGTGGATTAGGTAAACTAATCAATGTTTTCTTAGTCTTCGAAAAAATTATTTGAAAATTTTCAAAATTTTCAATTTCAAAACTCGTTTGGAAAGTGAAAGTTTGTGTAATTAAGAATGTTTTACGTATTATGATATGAAAGAAAGTTAAATTTTTGAATTGTTAGAGTTTTATCAATTGAGTAGTATATTGCTAAAGTTCTTCAAATTAATTGGTTACAAGGAAGTTTGAATATCACTTTGATCTAAATCACAGTTCACATTCGACTTATTTCTTTGTGAAATACTAGAGTTTCTGATTGTAGTATGTACATCACTGATGGGTATTGAGAACCAAGTCTGAAGAACTTGATCCACCTTAAAAGATGAAAAGAATTAGCTAAAAAATGGTAAATCAACTAAAAGGCAATGCATCCAAGGGAATTTCACTTGAAAGGAAGGAAAATACTGAAAATAATGTGAAAAAGGCCTTCAATACAAAATCTAAAGCTAGAAAAAGAAGAAAGGGGAACAAGTTTGGAATCAGTTCTAGTGTTAATCGATTCGTCTTGAAGTAATGGGCATAGATAACATTATGAAACAATAGTTATTTCTATAGAAAGTGAGTTGGGATTCACTGAGCACATTAGAAACTTGATAGTTAAACTTATGCTCTCAGTTAATTGATATAAGAAGACTTGATTTAATTGATTACTCATGAGATTCAACTCTAGGTTTTCAAATTTTCACTCTCTTATTTGGTTTCTACTCATTG
The DNA here is from genome assembly GCF_029962835.1 of Magnolia sinica. Lineage (NCBI taxonomy): Eukaryota > Viridiplantae > Streptophyta > Magnoliopsida > Magnoliales > Magnoliaceae > Magnolia > Magnolia sinica. The sequence continues at coordinate 46,993,018 of NC_080573.1, read as the reverse complement.
ACACTTGATTGCACAAAAGATTATTTTTTTAGAGTGATTTAAACATTGAGAACTAAGGATTTCTTCATGCATGTTTTGCTCGAGACATGAAAATGCTAGTTAGGGGTGTGTTGAATGTGAAATATTGCATATTTCTCCCTATTTATGCCTTGGTTTTATAAACATGATAGTGCTTAATCGATCTAATTATGCATGTTTTCATGTGCGAGGTGATTTCGAGAGCTTAAGGTGAAATTGATGCCAAAAGAAAGATTTATGCTCAAAAGATAACTAAATGAATATTTAGAGATTTGGAAGTCATTAATAAAGAATTCACATGTCAATGATCCATAGAAACCAAGTGAGGAATGAAGAGAATCGAAGATTTAAAGTGAAGAAAAAGAATCCTGAAAATTGGCCAGAAAAAACATATTCTAAAATTTCGAGTCTAAAATAAAAAGTCCTGAAACAGACCTTCGGTCCTACCAAAGTTCAATGTTGGTCCGACCGAAATTGTACGAAGAAGTCCAGCGAGAAGTAGAATTTTCAACCTTAATTCGGTCCGACCGAAATCGTGCAGAATTGTCCAGCGAAAGAGTGAAATTTTCAGAATACATACAAGTTAATTCCTTTTCTTATTGATAGTTTATTCACAATTAACCTCGCTTATTCCAGATTTTAGTTTACATTCTTATTCTAGGTCTAGTTCTAGTTTATTTCAGAATACGTACAAGTTAAGTACCTATGGATTCAAACTCGTTCTTACCGAGTTATTACTACATCGCAACCCTGCACTTGGGGTTGTGAACAGCAAGGTCCTATACAAGAACCTAGAAATTTAGGCTCCACTTGTCACGCTCCAAACTTGAAAACCGAGCTCACGAAATTCTCGATCATCAAATCATATGCCAACAACCTCCGTACTACCCCATTCTTGGCTCCCAGCGCTCATACACCAAATTCGATCCTGAGATCCTACAAGGAGGATTTCCAACGTACATTTATCTTGTAAGAAGCATAACTATAAGTTTACCCAAATCACAAAGGCAACATCATCATTACATATCCACTAATATAAACAGTTGAATACAGTGCTGAAAAGAAAATACATATATCGAAAATCAAAGCTCCAGAAGATAGTTGCATGCTCCAAGCCAATGCTGCTATGACCTAACGCCACCTGCATGCATCTACCATGCATAAGCTTATAGAAAGCTTAGAGGGTGGTGTAAGTGTGTGCGCAAGGTAAGTGCTAAGTAAGCAATATTAGAGTAATGCAAAAATATGCTGGTAAGTCCATAAATACCATCAGCCTTATCCAAGCTATGTGATGCAAAAACATAATAAGTCAATATCATATGTTGAGGAAGCAATGTAGATCAGCTATGCAATGCGAAGACATAGCAAGCCAAATATCATATACTGAGGATGCATTGAAATATGGAAATCCTAACGAGTCCATGAATACCATCAGACACATCTAGGCCATACATCAAACCTGCGCGTATCGCACGATCATGTGGGGGTAACTCCGTCTCACAAGGAGTCCCATAAACATTTCAGCCCAATGGCATATGCTTTAATCAATCATCCCTCACAACATGCATACGAATGATGGGGTCCACAGAAGGACGACGGATCTAGTCTAAATATCAAGATAGACTTTAAACAATAGGTGCACCAAACCTAATACTACATATCCTTACGTCTACGATAAGAGGTGACATAGACTGCTTTGCAGAAGCTCATGATTTAAAACGCGTCACGACAGTTAAGGAATGAATCCAACTTATAACCACCACAGCATTGAATGCTGCTTCCGATGTGGGACAAAGTTCTTCATTCAATGTATGCACAGTAGCCTGCCAATCACTAGTAGCTTGCCCAGGTCCTTAAGCCCTGCCCACATCAATGCCTGCCCACATGTGCCCGTCCAGGTGTGCAACAGTGACAAAGCATCATAATATCCCCCACCAAGGGCAGATCCAAGTCTAAGTACAATAAGTGAGCTTCCTTATCCTCTCGATTGTGCAATAAACAGGACTTCCCTATGGGGCCCAATATATACACAAGGTGGGCTCCAAGGTGAAAGAAATAGTCCTACTAACAACCAATGGGGGCCCAACATCTTGGGTTAGCCCAATGAGAATAGATGGATCATACAACTGGGGCCCAATGATTATGGTCAATCCACTTAGAGAATGATGAGAAAGGGCAAGGTCATAATGAGGAAATTTAACCATTATTGCCCATCAACGTGGACATTTAACTAACATTGCTCCCAAGGAGTGGCCCACATAGAGCCAAACATATAGTGCGGCCCTTGGCCTCACATAAGGGCCTAATACACATTCCATTGGGCCTCACACATAAGCCTCATATACATCACATCAGGCCTCATTATATGGGCCTCATATATAACACATCGGGCCTCATCATATGGGCCATAATACATCACATTGGGCCTCATCAATGGGCCTCGTATACAACACATCAGGCCTCATCATATGGGCCTCATATACATCACATCAGGCCTCACTCATGGGCCCAATAAACATCACAATGGGCCTCACACAAACAGCAGGTGGGCCCTGCACGGACGTCTAGTAAATGGATGGTCCAGATATAATACACACCACGGTGGGTCCCAAAACTTCAACGATGGACGGTGTGGATATGAAACACTTACATCACGGTGGATCCCACCGTCCAGTTGCTCGGACGATGAGGATAAAGCTCATATATCATGATGGGTCCCACCGTCCCAGCTGGACGGTGTGAATACAACACTTACATCAGGTTGGGACCCACGACTGCTAGACAGCGTGGATAAAATACATAATGGTGGGTCCCACCTGAAATTTAGATCTCTCTCATTCTCTGTGTAATGTCATGAAACGATCTCTATAAATGATTGGGCTATATGGATACAACACATGCATCAGGATGGGGCCAAGTCCAGAGATGGACGGTGTGGATGGAATCATACATCAAGGTGGACCCCACGTCCTTGCTAGACGGTGGGGGTATACCACATACATCAAGGTGGATCCCACCTGATCTGAATGGCCAGGATGACCACATCATCAAGGCAGATGGGTTCCACCGTCCCTACAAATGGATGGATGGTAAAGATAAAACCCAGGCATCATGTGGGACCCACGTCCCTATACAGACAGACAGATGAAACACGTACATCACAGGTGGGTCCCACACAGATGGACGGTTGGGATATAACACATACCTCATGATAAGACCCACATTACTCGTTGTCATTAAACAGCAGCTATATAGGTGGTCCCCACCGTCCAAATGGACGATGGGATAAAGTACATAAATCATGGTGGTTCGACAGATGAATGGCGTTGATGAAACACATACCACAAGGTGGGCCACACGTCCAGCAGACTGGACGACATGGCTAAAACACATTTATCAAGATGGGCCACACATCCAAAAAGGGACGTTTTGGATATAAAACAAATACATCAATGGTGGGCCCGTTCGACGGACAGTGTAGATAAAACACTTACCTCATGTGGGTCCCACTGTCCATGTGTGGACGATGCTGGACAAACATATACATCACAGTGGATCCCACTATCCTTGTTGTATGGTGCTGATGAAACAGATACAGCATGGTGGGTCCCACGGATGCACAGTGTGGATATAACACATACCACATGATCAGACCCACTGAGCATGCTGATGTCAATACAACAGCTATATAGTGGGTGGGGTCACCGTCCAGATGGACGATATGATGAACACATACATAGAGGTGGGTCCCACCGTCCCATCTATCTGGATGGTGAGGATTACCACATAAATCATGGCAGGCCCCACAGAACTTAGCGACGTCAATACAGCAACTATATAGCTGATGTGAGATACATCAGCCAATCTGCTGCCACGGTAGGTGGGTCCCACGTGGGCTCACCATATAATATTATATATATATTATATTATTATTATATTATATTATTTATTTATTTATATATATTTTTTTTAAAAGCTCCAGCGTCTAGTGTCTAGGTACGCTAGACGGACAGCCTGGATGTAAGACACATCTATCATGGTAGGCCCCACACAGCCCGTCCAGATGGACGGTGCTGATTCACAAAATATACATTAAGGTGGATCTCACCGTGCAAATAAAACTCATAAAACACGGTGGTCCATAGATGGATGGTGTATATACAACATATACTTCATGGTGGGTTTCCACCGTCCAGTTGTCTGGACAGTGTGGATGGACCACATACACCCCACGTGGTCCACGGATGGACGGTTTGGATGTAACACATACATCATGCGGGACCCACAGGGCTGCTGACATCCAGCTATCTAATGGACGGTTTAAATATAAAACATACCTCATGATCAGGTCCACGGACCTTGCTGACGTCAATTCCATAGCTACAGAGCTGGTGGGACCCATGTCCTGAGGTGGATGGTTGGGATGTACAACACATCATCAGGTGGTCCCAAGTGGGTGTGAGGAAGGACGGTGTGGATGTTTCACAAATACATCAAGGTGCGTTTAGCACCATCCCACGTGCTGGACGGTGCACGCATAGCAGGTGGGTCCCATGCCTCACAGTCGGACAACATAGATGAAACATACATCATGGGGGGGGGGGGGGGTCCACCGTGGTGGACGAAGCACATACAACAGGTGGGCCCCACGTGTACGTGGCCCACTAGTCCCACGACTAAGCTGATATTTGTGTTTTCGCTTCAATCTGGGCCAGTCCAAACAAACAACAAGTGGGCCCTGGACAAGGCTGCAAGGTGGTCCCCGCTTGGACAACGGTGTGGTCCACCAAATGTACGGTGTGGATCATACATCAAGGTTGGCCATCATACATAAAAGGAGAGAGAGAGAGAAAAAAAAATCGTGTGATGGAAGGCTCTGCCACAATGAGCCCTCTGATGAGGGTCAAATATTGCATATCAGACACTGATTATTGCTAGATTTTACGTATTTGATAATGCTTAATCGAATATTTTAATTATGTTTGTGATGCAGGATGTAATAAGGAGCTTTAATTGAAAAAGAGTATTAAAAGCATGGATTTAATGCTCTGAAGTCACCAGAGCAAGGAATGGACTCCAGGGGACCGAGATCGATGGATATACACGCCAGAGATCCTAGAAAATTGAAAAACTGAAGCTCAAGTGGCCTGAAAGTTAGTCAGAATGCAAGATCACAGGGTTTCCACCATCCACTTGGCTCAAAACTTTATACATGGCTCGAGGACCAAAAACTAACCGTACACGTCAAATTTCAGCCATTGGATCCCTCTGAAAGTGGCCCAACGAACAGATCAGCCCATAAATCAGTGATTTGGGACCCGCCTAGTATTTGAAAATGCTTCAATTTTGTTCTCAACGCCTTAAATGAAGTGACACATCAAATGGACGGAGTAGATGTCTCACGAGCATCACAATGGACCCTACATGTACAGTGCGTGTACATAGTGTACACGCACCGGCCGTGCACCAGACGGTCAACCCAGTCAAAGACGGGCTGACCCGTCTTCTTCTTACGCAGGGATAGTGGACGGACGTTGTCCGTCCGTTTTTGGATAGTGGGTCCCACCTATAGTATATTTTGATGATCAGAGCCGTCCATGGTGTCTCTAAGGTAGGGAATACCCTCACCTAGGTGGAATTTTGGACCTATACATGTGTATGCACGTGGATCGTCAAAAGACGTAAGATGAACGACGAATTGAGTTAGTACAGTGGGCCACACAAGAACCTACCAAAACTACTCATTCCTGACTGGATTTTTGCCAGGATTTCAATGAACGGTGTGGATTTCCTAACTAAATTTAATCATGGGCCCCGCCAGCAGCACAACGAAAGAAGTCAGTTTTCTCTCTGTTTGCGCAAGAACAGAGCCTGCGGACAGAATTTGTGGGCCACCATGGTCCATGATCCAGATAATCGAGACCGTCTATCAGGGGTAAAAGGGCCCTATAAACATGGCCTAGGTGTCAGAATCACGGAATGAAGCGAAGGACGGCTTTTGATCTTCCAAACACAGAATAGACGGTGGATACAAAGAGTCAATGGGCCATATCAAAGGACGTTAAAAATGGTCTTTCGTGACTAGTTCTTTGCCACGCTTCCAATGAACGGAATGGATTTCTCCGTTAAATTCAATGATAGGCCCCACCATTCAATCAGTGCAACCAGATGATTCGCAAGTCCCAGCCGACCTCCTGCTGCCTAAAAGCTCCGCATGGAGTGCGGAAACTCTCTACCTGGTGCTTATAAAAGAGAGGGAGAGAGCAAGACCAAGGGGGCGAATTGGAAGGGAAGCTGGGACATGAAGCGTGGAGCAGAGAGAGAGAGTTTTGTTTTTTTCCTTTCCTATTATTTTTATTTGTTTATTTTATTTTTAAGAGATTTAGCCATCCATGTCTGGCTGAACCTCTTAGCTAGGGCTAAGAGGTGAAGCTTGTAGTCTGATGGGAGAGACTTTGCTTGTGCCTCTTGTTTAGACTGACTGATGTTGATTTTAGTTCAATTAAAAGGAATACTTTCAGTTTTTGTATGGTTTGTTGTGACTAAAATTACAATAGATCTGCGATGGCTTTGAGTATTTCTTCCTCCTTTTGATGTTTATGACGTCAGGAAGCCCTGTTGTCCACCATCATCTCATGGGCATGGTCGGATGACAGTATCCTTCCTAACCTTCATGTATTGTTGATTGGTTGGTAATTAGTTTAATTCTATTGTTTGCTTTATCTCCTGGGCATGGTTTGGTGATGGAATCCATTCTAATTCATACGCCTCTCATCTCTTTAAAACTATATCAAAGGAAGTTCAGTTGATTATCATGGTTACACCCTTCAACTGGATGAAGATGGGACTTTAAGTCCAGTTGAGTTTTTGATGCAGGCATAAGATCTCCCTGATCTCTACAAGTGAATCCTCTGAATCCCTAGTTTCCTACCTCTGAATTCCTTAAGTTTTAGATTAGTATTTCACTATTATCATTCGATTTAGATTTCATCTTAATCTAGTTCTCGTTCTACTTAGTTTCAGATAACGTACAGGTATCGGTCCCTTGGGATTCGACCTCGGTCTTACTGAGTTTATTACTACATCACAACCCTATACTTGGGGAGTGAACAAATTTTTGGCGCCGTTGCCGGGGATTGATGGTTGCGACTCTCTGAAATTAATTAGGTTTAGAATTAGTTTAAGATTAGAATTTTACTAATTTTAGTTTTAGATTTTTATTTCTAGAACTAACTTGTTTTCCTGTTTTGTAGGATCCTCACATAAACTTCTACTTCGGTAATCCCTTTCTAATTCCTCTACTTTTTCTATTTTTAGAATTAAGGTTTGAGTTTTAGAAATTTTCTAATTCTAGTATTTTCCTATTTTTAGGAAATAGTTTATTTTTAGAAACATTCCTCTTTTGTTTTTAGAAACTAGGTTAGTTATTTCCCTTTTGGAAATTCTTTCTAATTTTAGGTTTGGATTTTCTATTTTAGAAACTTTCTAATTCTGGGTCTTCTTTTTAGAAACTAACTTTCTATTTTTAGTAACTTTCTAATTCTAACTCTTTTAGAATCTAACTTTGTTTCCTAATTTATTTTTAGAAATTTTCTACTTGTAGACTTTTTGTTTAAAAACTAACTTTCCTATTTTGTAGGCTTTTAAGATAGAAATTTCTAATTCGGTAAGCTCCTTCTCTACTTTCTATTTTCCAGATCTCTTTTAGTAACCTACTTTCTAGTTTAGGACTTTCCAAATTTATTTTAGAAATTTTCACTTTCCTTTAGGAATTTCTTCTTTTAGAAACTAGTTTACTTCTATCTTTCTTTTTAAGGATTTTCTAATTTTAGATCTTCTCTTTAGAAACTGACTTGTTTTGTTTTCTTTTGCAGGCTTTTTTACTTAGGCTTCCAATTCGGTAACTTCTTTCCAAACCTCTCTTTCTTTCTAGATTTTCTTTTCCTTTCTTAGGATTAGGTTTCAAATTTGATTAAGAGCTGTGAGTGTTTCATGCCCAAGTGGGCCCGTGACAACACTCGACGTCTCCTAACTGAAGGAGGTTTGATTGAGGGGTTAACTATCCATCGCAGGACTAAACACCACTCGAAATCCCCTGAGTTAATTGAAGTGATGGCTGAGAACCAACCTCTTCTACCTCAACCCACGGTGAATGACATTCAGGATGAGAATGAGGTGCATCAAGCACCCCCGCCTCGTACTTTATGAGATTATTTACAACCAGCGGAGGTGAGTACGCCCTCATGCATGATTTTTCCTGAAAATGCAGGACATATGGACATCAAGCCAGGGGTTATCCAACTCCTTCCTAAGTTCCATGGGCTTGAATCTGAATAACCATATCTACATTTGAAAGAGTTTGATGAGATCATAGCCACTTTATATTTTCAAAATGTGTCTGAGGACACAGTCAGGCTGAGACTCCTTCCTTTTTCTTTAAAGGAGAAGGCTAAGACGTGGTTACATTCACTGCGTCCTAGATCCATTGGCACATGGAATGATATGCAAAGGGAATTTATAAAGAAATTTTTTCCACATCATAAAACAATTACCCTTAGAAAAGCAATCATGAACTTCACCCAAAAGGAGGATGAAACATTTTACCAATGTTGGGAAAGGTTTAAGGATTTGGTCAGTTCATGCCTACAACACGGCTTTAAAACGTGGCGCATCACAAATTTTTTCTACGATAAACTGACATCTTCCATGCGCCAAATGGTCGAGACAATGTGTAATGGAGAATTCATTAATAAAAATGTTGACGAGGTATGGGATTACCTCGATAGTCTTGCTGAAAAAACACAATCATGGGACTATTACCTAAAGTCGAACACCACGTCTAGGCTGACTCAATTAAACGAGAAAGGTGGATTGTATCTCTTGAAAGAAGAGGATGATCTCAAGTGTAAAGTGACTACACTCATAAGAAAAATTGAGGCCATGGAAGGAAAGAAGGATAAGGTTAATGAAAGTGTTTGCGGCATCTATGATTGCAACATTCATACAACTAAAAATTGTCCTACAATACCCACCTTTCGAGAAGTATTGAATGAACAATCCAATGCCATAAATAATTATCAAAGACCTTTCAATGGACCAACCTCTAATACGTACAATCCTGGTTGGAAAAATCATCCAAACTTTAGTTGGAGAAATGGACAAACTGCTACCCCTCAAAGTTTCTTCAATCAAAATCCAAATCAGGAGAAACCTCAAGAAGAACCGGCAAAATTCCGTGTAAGAGCTAACCCAGGCAATGCGAGACTTTATGCAAAAGATGGATTCACGTATGACGGTTGTAGAAAAGGGGATGCTTCCTGCACAACCGCTCCCCAATCCTAAACCGCAATACGAGATAAGTGATCCCAACTCTTCAAATCAAATGGGGCACACTAAATCCATCACCACTCTTAGGAGTGGGAAGATCATTGATAAAACCCTTCTAGTTAGGCCCGAAAAGCCTCAAGAACTAGAAGAGGACAACAATAATGGATCTAGTGAGGCCCCACAAAAATTAGAACCGGAACTTCTAGAAAATCCAGTTGCTCCATTTCCTCAACGGTTGGTCGCACCAAAACCTCTCTCTAACTCTCATGATATCCTAGAGGTGTTGAAACAAGTGAAAGTCAATATTTCTCTACTTGATGCGTAAAACAAATACCTTCATATGTCAAATTCCTGAAAGACTTATGCACGACCAAACGACGGCAGAGTATTCAAAAGAAGACTTCTTGACCAAGAAAGTGACCGCCATCCTAAAGCAAGACGTGCCACAGAAATTCAAAGATCCCGGTAGCCCAACCATATCATGTGTAATCGGGGACCATCGAATTGATCATGCACTTCTTGACTTAGGAGCGAGCGTTAATCTGATTCCCTACTCGGTATACAAACAGTTAGGTTTGGGTGAATTAAAACCCACCCTAACCACACTACAACTTGCTGATCGCTCTGTTCATGTACCAAGAGGGATAATTGAGGATGTGTTGGTCCAAGTTGATAGATTTTACTACCCTGTAGATTTTATCATCCTGGACACCGAACCCATCAATAACATGAGCACTCAGATTCCCGTCATTCTTGGTCGCCCATTCCTTGCCACTTCAAACGCAATTATCAATTGCAGGAATGGTGTCATGACTATGTCCTTTGGGAATATGACATTGGAGTCAAACATCTTTTTCAATAATGGCAGAAACTTAGAGGATGATGACGATTTCCACAACATTAATATGATTGACTCTTTAGTGGAAGATACGACACCTCTGACCTTATCCTCTGACCATTTATAGACGTGCCTGGCCCACTCCCATGATTTTGATGATGACATGATTAGGGAGACGTGTGCCTTGCTTAATACTGCACCGGTACTTGAAGTTAACCGGTGGAGGCCACAATTTGAAGAGTTGCCCCAAACTGATGTAGTGCCTCTACCGTCTAACCTCAAGCCACCGAAGCTTGACCTAAAACCTTTGCCCTCTGATTTGAAATATGTCTATTTAGGTCAAGATGAGACATACCCGATGGTGATCTCTGCCCACCTGGAGAAACAACAGGAGAGTATGCTCATCTACTCTCATTGAGCAGAAGGGAGCCCTTGGATGGACGATAGCGGACCTCAAGGGAATCAACCCCTCGATTTGTACTCACCGCATTTATCTTGAGGATAGTGCTAAGACCACTCGGCAATCACAACGTAAACTAAATCCAAACATGAGGGAAGTGGTTAAGGCCAAGGTTCTTAAACTATTAGATGTGGGTATCATATACCTCATATCCGATAGTCAATGGGTGAGTCCAACTGAGGTGGTTCCTAAGAAGTCCGAGATCACCATCGTAGCCAATGCCAATAATGAACTCGTGCCAACTAGAGTTACTACTAGTTGGAGAATGTGCATTGACTATAGGAAGCTGAATACCGTCACGAGGAAGGACCACTTTCTTTTGCCCTTCATTGATCAAATCTTAGAAAGGCTAGCTGGTCATTCCTATTATTGTTTTCTTGACGGGTATTCAGGCTACAATTAGATTGAAATCGCCCCTGAGGACCAGGAAAAGACTACATTTACATATCCCTACGGCACCTTTGCTTACAGAAGGATGCCATTCAAATTATGTAATGCCCCTGCCACCTTTCAACGATGTATGATGAGTATCTTTTCTGACATGGTGGGAAAATATCTAGAGGTCTTCATGGACGATTTCTCTGTTTTCGATTCATCTTTCAGTGAGTGCTTGGAGAGTCTTAAATGTGTGCTGAGAAGATGTGAAGAAAAGAACTTGGTACTTAATTGGGAGAAGTGTCATTTCATGGTTCATATGGGAATTGTCTTTGGACATATTATCTCGTCCAAAGGAATCGAGGTCGATAAGGTAAAAATCGATCTTATCTCTAACCTACCTCCACCCAAGAATATTAGAGACGTACGATCCTTCTTAGGACACGCAGGATTTTACAAGCGATTCATAAAGGACTTTAGTCTCCTCTCTCATCCTTTGTGTAATCTACTTCAAAAGGATGCACCATACGAGTGGACTGAGACATGTCAGGAAGCTTTCACTAAGCTTAAGGGCATGTTGACTAGTGCACCCATCATACAACCACCCGATTGGGGCATTCCTTTTGAACTTATGTGCGACGCATCTGATTATGCTCTTGGGGCAGTTCTAGGCCAGCGAAAAGATAAAAAAACCCTACGTTATTCATTATGCAAGTAAGACTCTAAATCCTGCCCAAGTGAACTACTCGACTACGGAAAAGGAACTCTTGGCCGTAGTGTTCGCTTTGGACAAATTTCGGTCATACTTGATTGGATCCAAGATCATTGTATACACTGATCACGCGGCGCTCAAGTATCTTCTGTCTAAAAATGATGCTAAGCCCCGCCTGATACGATGGATCCTCCTACTCCAGGAATTTGACCTAGAAATAAAAGATAAAAAGGGAGTAGAGAACGTAGTGGCTGACCATCTTTCTCACCTTAATCCCTCTGATTCCCTTGAAACGACACATATCAATGACATGTTCCCTGATGAACAATTGTTCAGAGTCTCCTATTCACCTTGGTTCGCTGATATTGCTAATTATCTTGCCACAGGTTCCATACCGACACATTGGACTGCACAAGATAAGAAGAAATTCTTTACCAAGGTACGTAACTTTTTCTGGGACGATCCATATTTATTTAAATATTGCCCAGACCAAATCTTGAGGAGATGTGTGCCAGACGATGAGCATCAGAGTGTCATCTCCTTTTGTCACTCACAGGCCTGTGGTGGTCACTTTTCTGCCAAAAAGACCATAGCCAAGATTTTGCAGTGTGGTTTTTACTGGCCCACTATGTTCAGGGACACTCATGAGTTTTGCAAAGCTTGTGAGCGTTGTCAGAAATTGGGAGCGTTGTCCCGTTGAAATATGATGCCCTTGAATCTCATTCTTATCATCGAGGCATTTGATTGCTGGGGCATTGATTTCATGGGACCGTTCTCCCAATCTTTTAGAAATCTATATATTTTGCTCGCTGTAGACTATGTCACTAAATGAGTTGAAGCGATTCCGTGTCGGAATAAAGACCATCGCACGGTCATTAAATTCCTAAAAGAGAACATCCTTTCCCGATTCGGAACGCCTCGAGCTATCATTAGTGATGGGGGCTCACACTTTTGTAATAGGCCATTCGAGAGTTTAATGAAGAAATACGATCTCTCATAAGGTGAACACCCCATATCACCCACAGACAAGTGGGCAAGTTGAGATTTCCAATAGGGAGATCAAACACATTTTGGAGAAAACGGTTAATCCTGACCATAAGGATTGGTCAATCCGATTGACTAATGCCTTATGGGCTTACCGTACTGCGTTTAAAACCCCTATTGGAATGTCTCCCTTTAGACTTGTCTATGGGAAGGCTTGCCACTTGCCGGTGGAGTTGGAACATAGAACCTACTGGGCAATCAAAAAATTGAATTTCAATCTGGACAACGCTGGCTTGCTATGCAAACTTCAGTTGAATGAACTCGAAGAAATCCGGAACGACACATACGAGAACTCGAGAATCTACAAGGACAGAATGAAGGCATTTCATGACCAACGTATTCTACGAAAATCATTCACACCTAGTCAAAAAGTCCTTTTGTATAATTCTCGATTACATCTCTTTCCAGGTAAACTTCGATCTCGTTAGACTAGCCCTTACATTGTGGTCACTGCGTATCCTCATGGGGCCGTTAAAATAAGAGATTCTGACAATGGCAACGAGTTTAAAGTAAATGGACATCGCTTAAAGCCATTTGTCGAGAAATTTGATTCAGAGGACATGTCCATACCTCTGACTGATCCTGTTTACCTGGATTGATCTCCTAGTCTGATGGAGGTATAGGTAGGTTTCCTGTTTTCATAGGACTAGGGTAGTTTCCTTTATTCTGTTTTAGGATAGACAGTAAACTTAGCGCTCCTGGGAGCCAACCTAGCTTTTCATTCCGTTTCATTTTCCTAGTTAGTTAGTTCAATGTTTGTGGGTAACATTGCTGCAAACCCTCACGAGACTACAACTCGTCCACTAGGGGCAACCTAGGGGTTTAAAGGCTTGTTGTATACACTAAATGCAATCGAGAGCACCTGCAAAAGTGGTGTAGGTAGGATTTTATTTTTGTTATTTTTATTTTACTTCTGTTTGTTTCTCCCTTGTGCTGACCCGCTCTTACGTAGATATCTTTGAAAACCCTCTTGATTCTTTCGTCTAGGTTATCTTTCCATCACTCCTCTTATATTTTCGTTGTCCCATGTGCATTGCATGCTTATTTCTTTTACATAGAGGACAATGTAGATTTTAGGTTGGGGGTGAGAGATTAGGTTTCCTAATCAGTGTTTTCTTAGTCTTGAGCAGAAATTGTGAAAATTTTAAAATTTTTCTAGAATTTCGTATGAATTCGAAGCGATTTTGATGGTCATCTTGGATTTAGAATTACAAGATAAGTGATGTTGGAATTTATGAATCTTGGATTCAACTATTTGTTAGATTTCACAGTTAAGTTAGAACTATTAATCCATGATTAAAAGTTTTAAACATTGATTGAATCATAATTTTACATGTCACATCTCGCTTACACATTAAGGTTCCACTCGATATTGAAGGATTAATTTGGTGATCACTAAGCTTGAAAGGAACCAACCTGAGAAAGTGAAAGGATTGGGCGAATAGTCTACACCATAGGTTTACTCCCTATAGGTGTAGATTTAATTCCCTATGAATGATATGTGAAAAAATTTGGGTGTACAATCTTCATCATAGGTTTGCTCCTTGTAGGTGAGGATTTGATTCCCCTTCTTGGCGTTACTTTTAATGGAAAAATCAAAAGCTGGAGGAATGAAAAGATGATATGTGAGGCAAGTTTTGGTTATCATGAATCTTCTTATTGGTTACCAATGATATCCTGAAATAGAGAAGTGAATTTCAATGATGATAAGCTGAGATTACACTGCACACCCATGGATCTTAACGTTTAAATTTTTTTTTCTAATTGAAGGAATAATACTTTGAACTTAATTATAAAGTTTACCGTGCGCTTGAGTTCAGGAGAAAGTAATGTCCAACATTCATGAATCTTAAAATTCTAGTATTTGGATGGTTTTTCAAAAATCACTAGAGAAATTCTCCTATAATTCTCAACTTATTTTTCGCATGTTTTGCTTGGGACTAGCAAAATGCTAGTTGGGGGTTGTGATGAGGGTCAAATATTGCATATCAGACCCTGATTATTGCCAGATTTTACGTATTTGATAATGCTTAATGGAATATTTTAATTATGTTTGTGATGCAGGATGTAATAAGGAGCTTTGATTGAAAAAGAGTATTAAAAGCATGGATTTAACGCTCTGAAGTCACCAGAGCAAGGAATGGACTCCAGGGGACCTAGATCGATGGATATACACACCGAAGATCCGAGAAAATTGAGAAACTGAAGCTCAAGTGGCCTGAAAGTTAGTCAGAATGCAAGATCACAGGGTTTCCACCATCCACTCAGATCAAAACTTTATACATGGCTCGAGGACCAAAAACTAACCGTACACGTCAAATTTCAGCCATTGGATCCCTCTGAAAGTGGCCCAACGGACAGATCAGCCCATAAATCGGTGATTTGGGACCCGCCTGGTATCTGAAAATGCTTCAATTTTGTTCTCAACGCCATAAATGGAGTGACACATCAAATGGACAGAGCAGATGTCTCACGAGCATCACAGTGGGCCCTATATGTACAATGGGTGTACATAGTGTACACGCACCGGCCGTGCACCAAACGGTCAGCCCGGTCAAAGACGGGCTGACCCGTCTTCTTCTTACGCAGGGACAGCGGATGGACGTTGTCCGTCCGTTTTTGGATAGTGGGTCCCACCTATAGTATATTTTGATGATCAAAGCCGTCCATGGTGTCTCTGAGGTAGGGAATACCCTCACCTAGGTGGAATTTTGGACCTATACATATGTATGCACATGGACCTATACATATGTATGCACATGGATTGTCAAAAGACGTAAGATGAACGGCGAATTGAGTTAGTACAGTGGGCCACACAAGAACCTACCAAAACTACTCATTCCTGACTGGATTTTCGCCAGGATTTCAATGGATGGTGTGGATTTCCTAACTGAATTTAATCATGGGCCCCGCCAGCAGCACAACGGAAGAAGTCCATTTTCTCTCTGTTTGCGCAAGAACAGAGCCTACGGACGGAATTTGTGGGCCACCATGGTCCATGATCCAGATAATCGAGACCGTCCATCAGGGGTAAAAGGGCCCTATAAACATGGCCTACGTGTCAGAATCACGGAATGAAGCGAAGGACGGCTTTTGATCTTCCGAACACAAAATAGACGGTGGATACACAGAGTCAATGGGCCACATCAAAGGACGTTAAAAATGGTCTTTCGTGACTAGTTCTTTGCCACACTTCCAATGAACGGAATGGATTTCTCCATTAAATTCAATGATAGGCCCCACCATTCAATCAGTGCAACCAGATGATTCGCAAGTCCCAGCCGACCTCCTGCTGCCTAAAAGCTCCGCATGAAGTGCGGAAACTCTCTACCTGGTGCTTATAAAAGAGAGGGAGAGAGCAAGACCAAGGGGGCGAATTGGAAGGGAAGCTGGGACGTGAAGCGTGGAGCAGTGAGAGAGAGTTTTATTTTTTTCCTTTCCTATTATTTTTATTTGTTTATTTTATTTTTAAGAGATTTAGCCATCCATGTCTGGCTGAACCTCTTAGCTAGGGCTAAGAGGTGAAGCTTGTAGTCTAATGGGAGAGACTTTGCTTGTGCCTCTTGTTTAGACTGACTGATGTTGATTTTAGTTCAATTAAAAGGAATACTTTCAGTTTTTTTTATGGTTTGTTGTGACTGAAATTACAATAGATCTGCGATGGCTTTGAGTATTTCTTCCTCCTTTTGATGTTTATGACGTCAGAAAGCCCTGTTGTCCACCATCGTCTCATGGGCATGGTCGGATGATGGTATCCTTCCTAACCTTCATGTATTGTTGATTGGTTGGTAATTAGTTTAATTCTATTGTTTTCTTTGTCTCCTGGGCATGGTTTGGTGATGGAATCCATTCTAATTCATACGCCTCTCATCTCTTTAAAACTATATCAAAGGAAGTTCAGTTGATTATCATGATTACACCCTTCAACTGGATGAAGATGGGACTCTAAGTCCAGTTGAGTTTTTGATGCAGGCATAAGATCTCCCTGATCTCTACAAGTGAATCCTCTGAATCCCTAGTTTTCTACCTCTGAATTCTTCATATTTTAGCTTACTATTTCATCATTATTCCTCAAATCCACCTAATTTAGATTTCATCTTTTTCTTGTTCTAGTTTTAGTTAGTTTCAGATTACGTACAGGTTTCAGTCCCTTAGGATTCGACCTCGGTCTCACCGAGTTTATTACTTCATCACAACCCTGGACTTGGGGAGTGAACACCCTCCTAGGATTACAATACATACATCAAGATGGGTCGCAAATAGGATCCATACCATCAATTGGTAGGCCCCACTTGGTTCATCACAAAAATCACAATCTAATCCTATAAACACCCACCGATTGCAAATCTTCTAGGCTTCTTAATCTCTCGAGTTCCTAAGCTTCCTCTTTCATGGAGGAAGATGAGAATTGAAGGGTTGGATGGTGAGGATCTTGGGGTAGGAAGTGGGCCACACTAGGCTCTCCTTGCACTCCTTAGAGCTTGGACGATCCTCTCTCTTGGGATTGCTTGGGAGAAAAAATGGTGGAGAGAATGAGAGAGAGAGAGAGGAGGTGTAAGGAGAGAGGGATGGGTGATGGATGGAGTGATGGGTGATGGGTGGTATGGGTTGTGTAAGAGAGTGACATGAGAGGCATGGGTTGTGTTGACTTTTGGGTGTAAGAGGGATGGGTGTGATGGGATGTGTACTTGATTGACGTGATGGGTTGTAGTGATTCTCTTGAGATTTGCAACGTCCAGCGTTTTCCTCGAAATAAACGTGGGCTTACAACTCCTGGCTTGGGTGTCGCATCGGCACACGAGGCATGGTGTTGGAACCGTGGTGACGGCATGGTCGCTAGGGTACAAGTCTCGGGTCAAACCAATTCGGGTTGACAGGGTGCAACTCAAGGTCGTGCGTAAATGCTATCTAGGCATCGCGGGTCACCAAAATTCGATAGGGAGAATCGCAAGAATCTATGAAACGGTACAGATTAAGATACGGGCCTTACAGCTCTCCCCTCTTAATAAAAATTTCATCCTCGAAATTTAAATCACAACACAACCAATACAGAGCTCACCAAGGGAGGGAAATCATATCACTATAGATATAATTAGAACCATCATATACAATCAAACATTGAAGAGATGAAGATAGCGCCCATGAATCTCAACCTTTTGCTCCCAAGATGCCTCATCTACACTATGATGACCTCACTGATCCTCGGATCACGGTCAAAAACAATCGAGACTGGAATACTATGCAGCCTCACAATCTCAATGGTAGGGAGCTATATCAGAAAGTCTCTAAGTTGTTCGAACTCGAGGATCTAATAATTCTAAGTTTTCAACAATCATAGAGTGTAAGGTATTTATCAGCAGATATGTGATGTTATCCCCAGGTATTCCCAAGTTATGCTCTGATACCAACTTCTGTCACGCCCCAAACTCAGAAATCGAGCTCACAAAATTCTTGTTCACCAAATCCGGGACTAACAACCTCCGTAGTACCCCATTCTCAGCTCCCAGTGCCCATATGTCAAATTCCGATCCTGGGATCATATAAGGAGAATTTTTCAATGTACATTTATCTCGTAATAAGCATAACCACAAGTTTACCCAAATCACAAAGGCAACATCATCATCACATATCCATTAATATAAACAGTTGAATACATCGCTGAAAGGGAAATACATATATTGAAAATAAAAGCTCCACAAGACAGCTACACACTCCAAGCTTAACGTTGCTGCGACCTAACGCCACCTACACACATCTATCCTGCATAAGCTTATAGAAAGCTTAGAGCGTGGTGTAAGTGTGTGCGCAAGGTAAGTGTCAAGTAAGCAATATCAGAGTAATGAGGAAACATGTCAGTAAGTCCATAAATACCATTAGCCTTATCCAGGCTATACGATGTAAAAACATAATAAGCAATATCATATACTGAGGAAGCAATGTAGATCAGCTATGTAATGCGAAGACATAGTAAGCCAAATATCATAGACTGAGGATACAATGCAATATGGAAATCCTGACGAGTCCACGAATACCGTCAACTGTATCTAGGCCATGCATCAAACATGCGCGTATCGTGCGATCATGTGGGGGCAACTCCATCTCACAAGGAGTCCCATAAACATCTCAGCCCAATGGCATATGCTTTAATCAATCATCCCTCACAACATGCATATGAATGATGGGGTTCATAAAAGGACGGCGGATCTAGTCCAAATATCAAGATAGGCTTTAAACAGTGGGTACACCAAACCTGATACTGCATATCCTTCCATCTACAGTAAGGGGTGATATAGACTACTTTGCAGAAGCTCACTGATTTAAAACGTGTCACGACAGTTAAGGAAGGAATCCAACTTATAGCCACCATAACATCGAATGATGCTTTCGATGTGGGACAAAGTACTGCCTTCACTGTGAGCACAGTAGCTTCCCATCATAGTAGCATACCAATCACTGGTAGCTCACCCAGGCCCTTAGGCCCCTCCCACATCAGTGTCCACTCACATATGCAACAGTGATGGAGGGTCACAATATCCCCCACCGAGGGCAAAGCTATGTCTAAGTATAATAAGTGAGCTTCCTTACCCTCTCTATCGCGCAATAAACTTGACTTCCCTATGGGGCCCATTATGTACACAAGGTGGGCTCCAAGGTGAAAGAAACAGTCCTACTAACAACCAATTGGGGCCCAACATGTTGGGTTAGCCCAATAAGAATAGATGGATCATGCAAATACGACTCAATGATTCAGGTCAACCCACTTAGAGAATGATTAGAATGGGCCTAACAAGGCCTCAGGGAAGGTCACAATGAGGACATTTGACCATCATTGCCCATCAACGTGGACATTTACCCAACATTGCGCCCAAGGAGTGGCCCACATAGAGCCAAACATATAGTGGAGCCCATGGCCTCACATAAGGGCTTAATACACATTCCATTGGGCCTCACACAAAAGCCTCATATACATCACATCGGGCATTATCATATGGGCCTCATATATAACACATCGTGCCTCATCTTATGGGCCATATATATATCACATCGGGCCTCATTAATGGGCCTCATATACAACACATCGGGCCTTATCATATGGGCCTCATATACATAACATCGGGCCTCACTCATGGGCCCAATATACATCACAATGGGCCTCGCACAAACAGCAGGTGGGCCCTGCACAGACATCCAGCAAATGGACGGTCCGAATATAATACACACCATGGTGAGTCCCAAAACTTCAACGGTGGACGGTGTGGATATGAAACACTTACATCACAGTGGATCCCACGTTCTGGTGCTTGTACGGTGAGGATAAAGCTCATATATCATGGTGGGTCCCACTATCCCAACTAGACAGTGTGGATACAACACTTACATTAGGTTGGGACCCACGGCTGCTGGACAGTGTGGATAAAATACATAATGGTGGGTCCCACCTGAAATTTAGATCTGTCTCATTCTCTATGTAATGTCATGAAACGATCTCTATAAATGATTAGGCGGTATGGATACAACACATGCATCAGGATGGGGCCACGTCCAGAGATGGACGGTGTGGATGGAATCATACATCAAGGTGGATCCCACGTCTTTGCTGGATGGTGTGGGTATACCACATACATCAAGGTGGATCCCACCTAATCTGGACGGCCAGGATGACCACGTCATCAAGGCAAATGGGTTCCACCGTCCCTGCAGATGGACGGATGGTGAAGATAAAACCCAGGCATCATGTGGGACCCACATCCCTGTACAGGATGGATGGAGGACACACGTACATCACAAGTGGGTCCCACACAGATGGATGGTTAGGATATAATGCATACCTCATGATAAGACCCACATAACTCACTGTCGTCAAACAGCAGCTATATCGGTGGTCCCCACCATCTAAATGGACAGTGGGATAAAGTACATAAATCATGGTGGTTCGAAAGATGAACGACGTTGATGAAACACATACCACAAGGTGGGCTGCACGTCCAACAGACTAGACGTCGTGGCTAAAACACATATATCAAGATGGGCCACACATCCAAAAAGGGACGTTTTGGATATAAAACAAATACATCAATGGTGGGCCCACTAGACGGACAGTGTAGATAAAACACTTGCCTCATGTGGGTCCCACTGTCCATGTGTGGACGGTGCTGGACAAACATATACATCACGGTGGATCCCACTGTCTTTGTTGGACAGTGTGGATGAAACAGATACTGCATGGTAGGTCCCACGGATGCACAGTGTGGATATAACACATACCACATGATTAGACCCACTGAGCATGCTGACGTTAATACAACAACTATATAGTGGATGGGGCCACCATCTAGATGGACGGTATGATGAACACATACATAGAGGTGAGTCCCACCGTCTACAGCAACTATATAGCTGATGTGAGATACAATAGCCAATCTGTTACCACAGCAGGTGGGTCCCACGGGGCCCACCATATAATATTATATATATTATATTATTATTATTTATTTATTTATATTTTTTTTGAAAACTCCAATGTCCAGGTACGCTGGACAGATGCCCTAGATGTAAGACACATCTATCATGGTAGGCCCCACACAGCTCGTCCAGATGGACGGCGCTGATACATAAAATGTACATTAAGATGGATCTCACCGTGCAGATAAAACTCATAAAACATGGTGGTCCCTGGATGGACGGTGTATATACAACACATACTTCACGGTGGGTTTCCACCGTCCAGTCATCTGAACAGTGTGGATGGAGCACATACACCCCACGTGGTCCACGGATGGACGATTTGGATGTAACACATACATCATGCGGGACCCATAGAGATGTTGACATCCAGCTATCTAGTGGATGGTTTAAATATAAAACATACCTCATGATCAAGTCCACGGACCTTGCTGACGTCAATTCCACAGCTATAGAGCTGGTGAGACCCACGTCCTGAGGTGGATAATCAGGATATACAACACATCATCAGGTGGTCCCACGTGGGTGTGAGGAAGGACGGTGTGGATGTTTCACAAATACATCAAGGTGCACCAGCACCATCCCACGTGTTGGATGGTGCACACACGGCAGCTGGGTCCCATGCCTCACGGACGGGCAGTATGGATGAAACGTACATCATAGGGGGTCCCACCGTCCCCATCTGGATGGTGGTGGACGAAGCACATACATCAGGTGGGCCCCACGTGTACGTGGCCCACCAGTCCCACGACCAAGCTGATATTTGTGTTTTCTCTTCGGTCCGGGCTAGTCTAAACAGACAGAAAGTGGACCCCAAACATGGTAGCGAGGTGGGCCCCGCTTGGACAATGGTGTGGTCCACCAAATGTATGGCGTGGATTATACATCAAGGTGGGCCATCATACACAAAAGGAGAGAGAAAGAAGGAGAGAGAAAAAAATCTTGTGATGGAGGGCTCTGCCACTATGGGCCCTTCTAGGATTACAATACATACATCAAGATGGGTCCCAAATAGGATCCATACCATCAATCAGTAGTCCCCACTTGGTCCATCACAAAAATCACAATCTAGTCATATAAACATCCACCGATTGTAAATCTTCTAAGCTCCTTGATCTCCCGAGCTCCTAAGCTTCCTCTTTGATGTAGGAAGATGAGAATTGAAGGTTTGGATGGTGAGGATCTTGGGGTAGGAAGTGGGCCATACTAGGCTCTCCTTGCTCTCCGTAGAGCTTGGATGGTCCTCTCTCTTGGGATTACTTGGGAGAAAAAATGGTGGAGAGAATGAGAGAGAGGGGAGGTGTAAGGAGAGAGGGATGGGTGATGGATGGAGTGATGGGTGGTATGGGTTATGTAAGCGAGTGACATGAGAGGCATGGGTTGTGTTGACTTTTGGGTGAGAGAGGGATGGGTGTGATGGGATGTGTACTTGACTTGATTGATTGATGAGTTGTAGTGATTCTCTTGAGATTTGCAATGTGTGACATTTTTCTCGAAATAAACCAGGGCCCACAACTCCAAATTGGGTGTCGCATCGGCGCGCAAGACGCTGTGTTAGAACCATAGCGACGGCGCGGTCGCTAGGGTTCAAGTCTTGGGTCGGGCCGATTTGTGTTGACAGGGTACGACTCAAGGTCATGCGTAAATGTTATCTACGTTTCATGGGTCACCGGAATTTGACGGGGAGGATCGCAAGAGTCTACAGAACGGTACGGATTAGGATACGGGCCTTACACCACTCCCGAGCCATGGTCCTACACAAGAACCCAAAATTTTAGGCCGTACAAAAGAGCCAAGGTCCTACACAAGAACCTAGGGATTTAACCTAGTTCGAGTTTGGGTTTACAAACTCTTAGCGTCAATCCTACATAAGGAAAGAGATTAAACTTGGACTCCTAAAATGACAACTTACTTGTCAGATTAGGCCACTTTTGTAGCACCTTCTTAAGTTTCTTGATCTTCACTCTCCCGTACTTCAATCAGCTCTCCAATGCTCCCTGATCATGATATCACTGCTTTACTAAGGCTTCAACTCCAATATTAACCGCGTTGCATATGATGCTCCTCTAAGGTGCCCATGGTGATGAAAGGTTGGTTAAATCTCCTACAACTAGTGGGAAGTTATTTTTCCTAGGGATTCAAATAGATGGGTCTCCTAGATGATTTGGACAATGGTTTCCCAAGATTACTTAAATCCAATCACTAAGAAATGGAAGGGTTCAAGAACATCTTCAATGTTGAGGTTGGAATCCTCATTGGAATTATAAACTTAAGGAAGATGACTTAGAACACCATGGTATAGAGGCTTGAGATGAGGGATATGAACATGGAATCTCTTAAGCTTTTATTGCTCCGAAATCATCAAAATGCCCAAGAACCAAGTGCCCTTTATCAAAAGTTCAAGCTCTAACGGTAAAAAAAACGGGCAGAAAACGGCTCTGTCGATGTCATCGAAGGTCCTTTGATGTCATCAAAGATACCTTCGATGTTATCAAAGATTCTTTGATATCATCAATCATTTCCAGACAAATATATGAGTTTTCTTGTTGGACTGTTCTGGATCATTATCGATGTCATCAAACTGACCTTCAATGTCATCGAACTTCAAATTTTGATGTCATCGAGAGGTCTTCGATACCATCAAAAAAGTCAGAGAAAGAATCAATTTTCTTGCCAGAGAATTATGACTCTCAATCGATGTCATCGACGAGACTTCGATATCATCGAAACTTAAGTTTCGATGTCATCAAAGAGACCTCAATGCCATTGAGAAAATTAGAGAAAAATCCAGTTGGTTGCTAGACCTTTCTGACTCTCTTTCGATGTCATTGACCAGGCCTTCGATGGGAGCTCGATGCCATTGAACACAATCAAAAACTGTTGTTTTAGGCTAGATTTTACGCAACAACTTTGCATCTCTTCAAACCTTATTTATCATGTTTTTCTCGGTCTCCTAAGGCTAAGAGATGATCAATTAGATATTCGTATTAGGCCAAGATCATCTAAAGGTATATGGATTGTTTTGGGTCAAGGGTTAGGGTTAATAAGGCACATGTTTTACCTGTTCTTTGTTGCTTGATGCTCTGTCTTCGCTTGTATCTTCGGTCTTCACTTTCCAAATGCTTAACCAACTACTTAACACAATAATTCACGTGATTGATAAATATGGTTAAAAAATCAGTGCACTAACAAATTCCTGACTAAAGCATGTGTTATTCAAACCACCTATAAGAAGGTTTTCAATGCATATGAGGAATGTCAACTTCACTGAATCCTCGTGTTTTTTTTTTTTTTTAATTTTTAATTTTTAATTTTATTTCTTAAGGGAAGTAAAAACATCTGCTATGTTTTTTTTTTCATAAAATTCTTCTTTGGTAGATACTTTTGCTTAATCCCATTTTCTCTATTAATGACTTTAGAACGTCGAGTGAGAGTTCCTGACCTGCGTCCCATTACGAGGGCAAACTCCTACCTGCGAAAGCTCAATACAACTTCCTAGATGTCGAATTTGAGGTCACCAATGTGCCTCTGGCTAAGGTGGTGGGACAGTCTGGCAATAAATATAAATATGCCCTGGAAATCTAACAAATATCCAAAATAGGACTTCCTAAACAAATCCCTTCGAGTTGGGCAGTTTCAAAATTTTCCTTGAACATAAGAAAGAAACTGAATGGAGTACATCGCTGATGGTAGTGATTTCACGTACGCCATAACTGAATAAATGAAATAGAAATTATTAAAAATATTGCAAAACAAAAAAGGTATGGTCATCATTTGCTTTCAGCATAAGGTTGCATTCACTTTCAATAGAAAGTCATGTTCGCTTTAAGTATAAGCTTGCATTCGCATTCGCTTACAGGTAATGTCATGTTCAAGATCAATACAAGCTCGTGTTTGCATTTAATATAAGCTCATGTTTGTGTTCAATGTTGAGTCGTTTTTGCTTTTGGTACAAACTTTTGTGTTTGCATTTAGTACAAAGTTGCATATGCGTTTGCATTAAGTACAAGCTGGCCTTCTTGTTAAGTATAAGCTTGCATTTACATTTGCATCTCTTTTAGAATGCGTTCAATATAGGGTCGTGTTTGCTTTTAGTACAAGCTCACGTTCTCATTCAGTAGACATTTGTTTGTGTTCATTACAAGTTTGCATTCATGTTCAAAAATGTCCTTAAAAGAAAGATTCTATTGAAGGCAAATACGAGTTTGTACCAAAAACGAACACATGTTTGTATTGTGTTCTAGCAATATAAACTTTAAAAACCCATAATCCCAACCTTTCAGCATAGTGCAAGAATCATTGGTGACGATGTCTGCTTCTCAGATGATACAAATTCTCGGTTAGGTTTACCCTTGATTGAAGGTCTAAGGTTTAAGTTTTTACCGATTGTTTCCTCTATTCCTCCCTTAAATCTTCCACCCTACAATTTTGTAACAATTGAAAATTATCTTCTTACTTGATTATGCCGAGAGAGTAGTCATAAGAAAGAATGTCAACTCACTGAGAACAGTAGCAAGAAAGAATTCGTAGGAGAAGAGTTGATCGGAGAAAAGTTTGTTGAAGAGTAAGTAATCAGAACAGTGGAGAGTTTCCTAAATGATAGTCGCAAAAGAAAGTTTGTCAGAGAAGGTGGCCGGGGCCTACCAAAGTCGTGAGACAGTGAAGTTAATTTGCAGGAGAAGGTAGCCAAGGCCTATCAGGATTATCAAGGAAATTTTCGGTTTTTCTTTCCAAAAGGTGAAAGTATTGTTTTGCCCATAGATCATTGATGAGCTAGGGGCCCTACTTTACCAGGATGTCAATATGTGACCTATTTATAGTCCATCAGTTTTACAAGTTAATAATAGGGTATGAGCTAAAAAATAAAGTAGATCCAAAGGAAAAGTGGACCCCACAATAGGAATTGAAACAGCGGGAATTGAAGGTAGATCATTGAAAACTTTTTGAAGGCCACAAAAGTTTTAAATGAAGAGATGTTTTTCCTTCATAGAAATCTCTGTGACCTTGCGAACATGTCAGATAATTCCAAGAGTGACTCTAAGAAAGTTTCACATCACTTGCAAGCACCGATGCATGAGTCATTTTCATTATAAATAAATAAACAAGCGTCAACCGTGTGGAAAATTGGAGATTTAAAAAAGAGTGGCTATTTAGGAGCTATCACAATACCTGTGGATATATATTGGGAAAGGGGCTAAAATATATACCCAGTGTCAAAATAGTCGGGTCCGGAGCTCCCCTTGACCCGAATGTCACTAATTACAACCCCAGGTAAAAGTAAAACAGCTGTCTTGCCCGGCCAAAGGACATGAGGCAACACTTTCATCGTACAAAATGGTATACACCTGCCTGAATCTAGGCCATAAAAATGATGGGAAGTGGGGACCACTGTGGCCAATTTATCTACCCTAACGGTCTAATTGTTGGCCATTTAATGAAGCATGACAAGCAAAATGACCAGTATTTAGATTCAAGAGTCAACATCAGATGGTGAAGTACTTAATTTCAGATCGGCCATAACCATACATGCTCCATCAAGTATCCGTGCCACTTTCCTGTGCTGCCACCGACAAGGAGCCCCTTAGGCAGAAGCTACATGGGTCCACTGCAATGTCAGAAATCCACTCCGTAACTCACTTTTGGCAGCTTGCCGTAGAACATGAGCCAAAAATAAGCATCCAAAGCTCAGATAGGACACAGGACGGGAAACGCTAAAGAATGAAAACACGCAACGATCAAACCTTTTCAGGGCCACTGATTTTTATACACATCTAAGCCATTCATAAGATTACTGATGTAGAGCGGGTCATGGGCAGTTTCATGGCTGAGATGGATCAAAAAAGGCTTGGCCGATGACAAAAGTGATCCGGACCATCATATCTTAAATTGGGCATATCTCAGAATCCGAAATGAGTAATTTGACGTATCATATACGATTTTAGGGTAAGACAAGTTACTTTAGCCAGGCAGCGCAAGCTGGATTTGTGAAATACCATCAGATCAACGATCGTTTTCTTATTTTAATTCCGTTTTTACTATTAATAATAAGTTTTAGTTTGATTATAATTCTTCATCTGTTAGGCTTTAAGAGTTGTGCCCGACGTGAAAAGTACTTAGAACAAATAGGAGAAAACCACATAGGACACTTACTATTTTTGGTTGAAAACCTTGCGCACTAGTAGACATTAAGACCGTCTATAAATAGTAAGTTGTGAATTCTAATAGTTTTAGTTGTAATTTGATTCTAAAATTTCTTCCATTGCTTAGTATCCCTATTTAAAGGGTTGTAAACTCGTTTATTTCAATCATCAATCAAATTACGAATTCTATAGAATTTAATTCTATTTTTCTTGATTTTTTTTTTTTTTCATGCAGATTCAAGAAGTCTCTACAAGGAGCCCAGAGGGGCTCCGAGGATTTGGAGTAGTTATCTATGAGGAAGATGGTGATCGGCCTCATCACGTTCATCCCTATGTCAATTAAGCTCAAAACTTTTGGGGCCCACAAAGGTTCCAATGGTGGGCGTTCAATCCCCACCGTTTCCTATGGCATGCCCCTCTTGGAAATATGGGTGTGGCTCAGTTTTGAGATTATATCCTACGGGACCTCAAGATGGATACAAGGGTATGGATTGGATGTCACACGGACGTTGCAGTGGCCCCATGGAGCTTTTGCCAATAATTACTTCATGTAGGGACAATTCACCTCTATCTACGTATGAACACGGATAGAGAGAGATGAAAAAGAAGATCAAGAGAGGCTTATGAAAGAGTAAAATGAGAAAGACACTATCGGTCATTTATCCATCCTTGCTTTTACTCTTCTGATTTAACGTATTTATGGATGAATGTTATATAATCATCACGGTGACCCCCCACTGCCTTTGCGGATGGGCTTTCGATCGTTGTCTTGGCTGCCTGCAAAAGCTAAGAGATGGGGTCCAGCCATGGTGATGAAAAAAAAAAAAAAAAAACAAACAAACAAACAAAAAAGCACGAAGAGCAGTTATAATCCAAGTTGTTGTTTGTGATGCAACTAAACGCATAGGAGCCAGTTTACAACAAGGCAGATTTCAAAATTCTAAAAATGTTACCCACTTATCTTGAAAATCTTATTTCCGGGTGGTAGGGATACGTGCACCAAATAAGATATTTTTTAACTTGTATTAAGTAATTAAGCTACTGTTTTTACTCAAGTTAGTTTGGTAAGCGTCAATGTAAAAGTATATCATTTGATAAAAACTGATTATCTTAATAAATATTTTTTTATAACTTTTTACCAATGACTTTTCTACTTTTCTCTCTCACTATTCTGTCACTGTACATGTCAAAGGAGGTTTTGTCTATATCACAATTGATATAAAATGAGGCCCCATGTGGTGGACTGTCCACATTGAAGTTGGGGCTCATACAGTGGACAATCCACATTAAAGGTGAGCCCCATATGATGGATGGCCCAATATTAATGTAGGCCCACATATGGATGGCTCACATCAAAGGTCAGCCCATAATGATAAAAAGCCAACATTCAAAGCAGACTGGTATGATGGAAGGCTCACTTCCAAGGTGACGTCTACATGATGGACAGTCCACATCAAAGTGGCCTCCACATGATGGGCAGTGGACATTGAAGCTACCCCACATGATGGATGGCCCATATTGAGGTAGCCCCACATGATGTATGGTCTACATCAAAGGTTAGCCCCTAATGATGAATGACCCACATTCAAGGTGAGCTCCACATTAAAGGTGGGGCCCACATGATGGATAGTCCACATCAAAGGTGGGCTCCAGTTGATCGGCAATTAATAATGATGTCCCCTGCATGATGGATGGTCCACATCAAAGTGGGCCTCACGTGATGGACAGTACACATCAAAGGTCGGCCCTAATGATGAGTGGCTCATATCTAAGGTGAGCCCTGCATGATGGACGACCCACATCAAGGTGGGCCCCACATGATGGATGGTCCACATGAAAGGTTGACCCTAATGATGAGTGGCCCATATCCAAGCCAGGCCCTGCATGATGGACGGCCCACATCAATGGTAGGCCCCACATGATGATTATCCACATTAAAGGTAGACTCCACATGATGGGCAACAAATATTGAAGGCGGGCCCCACATTATGGACATAATATTGATGATGGGCTTCACTTTTTAGATGACCACCATTAAAGGTGGGCCCTACATAATGAATGGGGCACATTAAAGGTCATGCTATAATAACGAATGATTCACATTCAAGGTGAGCTCCATGTGATAGACGGCCCACATCAAAGGTGAGGACCCATGCAATGACTGGCCAACATTAAAGGTTGGACCCATATGGTGGATGGTGAATATTGCGAGGGAGACCAAACAAAATTTTGGCATAATTGCTTATGATGTTAGAAATAAAAAATGCTTTTCTACCTTTTTAATTGATAAGCATATTCCTTTCCAAACATGCTTATGGATTGAATAAGTAGAAACCAATGTGATCTATTTATGGCATAAGTAACAAATCAACGGTAACTTACAATCCAAACCCTGCCTAAGTTTGAAAACCTACCGCTCTCCTCTTAATACCAATTGCAAACAAGTTTACAAATGACCGTGTGCTCCCGGCATTACATGCAGTAGAGATTAGTCCTTCACATTTGAAAGCTAGAGAATGATGTGCATGCATGACACGTGTACGGTGCATGAGTGTCCATACTTTAGCAGAGGAACCGTAGCTCTGACTCCTTAACCAGAAATGTTCCCTCATTTAAGATCTCATGATGAGGGCCCACTTCTTAGGACCGAATCTCCGAGTGGGACAAACCCGTTGAATAAGGCTGCCAGGAAAGTAGAGAATGTCCATCTTACCCCCTCAAATTTTCAAAAAACCCAATTCGTTTCTAGCTTTTACTAGCAATCACAAGTAGGGGTGCACACGGGTCGGTTTGGTCTGATTCTGGGGTGAAACCGGAATTGAACTGTTCCTACCAGTTCTACGATTTTTGGAACCGAAACCGGACCGTTAGCACCCTAGAACCGAACCGAAACTGGACCGTGAAAAACGGTTTGGTTCTGGATTGGTTCCACGGTTCTAGATAGAGACGGAGAGAGAGAGAGAGAGAGAGAGAGAGAGAGAGAGAGAGAGAGATGGTGTCTTCATCGCCGGTGGTGAATACATACCCTCTATCGAGCTATACCTTCGGAACGAAGGAGCCGAAGATGGAAAAAGACACTTCTGCTGCATATCGTCTTGCTCGAATGAAAGTCAAGTAAGCTTTTGTCTCTTTTGAGAGAGAGTGAGAGAGAGAGAGAGAGAGAGAGAGAGAGAGAGTCCTGACGTCGGTTCTTCTTTTGAAGACGTAGCGCTCCATCTGGAAATCGTAGTTCTTGGTGCCCAGATGCACGTCCTCCGTGGGCATCATCTGTATATCCACCTCTGTCTGTAACAATCCCTTCTCAGCCATCTCTCTCTCTCTCACAAACCCTCACTGCAGAGGCAGGGGCAACAGTCGGCGAGAGAGAGGGCAGAGTAAGGGTGGCAGTCGGTGAGAGAGAGGGCAGGGGCAGGGCAAGGGCGGGGGCGACAGCACAGCGGTCGGGGTTTAGATATTTAGGGTTTATTTTTTTTAAAGTAAAGGTTCGGATCGACGGTTCGGATCCACGGTTTGGGTCACAGTTCGGATCAACAGTTCGGATCTACGGTTCGGTTCACAATTCGGTTCAGTTCTACAGGGCCCTAAATCGGAACCGATCCATATCCAACGGTTCTCAAACTTTTGGAACCGGAACCGGAACCGGTCCTGTGTAGAACCGAACCAAATCGGACCGATTCAACGGTTCCGGTCCGGTTACACGGTTCTACCGGTTCGATGTGCACCCCTAATCACATGGGCATATAATTAATCTTTTCTCAAACCTCGTTACGAGTCTTCTCCTGCTTGGTTTCTTGGTCTCTCACTACCTGGTTTCTTTGAGCTTTGCAGAGCCCAGTGAGCGTGTACCAAGGGAGCTCATCTACATGCCAACCAATGTGCTAAATTGGTGCACATGCCAGATCTAAGTCGTCCATTCACCATGTCAAGTGACCGATTGAGCTACATTTTATAAAATCAATGGAAAAAAAAAAACCATGTTTTTCTAAGGCATCCTTTAGTATCTATGATCGCACCCATCCACTATATATGTATTTGATAGTGGCATCCACATGGGTGGGATTCACCTGATGGATGTTCTGGATGGGGCGTGGCTTTGGTGGATCCCTGACTTTGTGGCTTCATGTGACTTACATCCATGCAGTCCATCTGCTTTGACAGCTCATTTGGCCATGATTACAAAAATGAAGCAGATCCAAATTTTAGGTGGACCACACCAAATGAAACAGTGGTGATTGAGTACCCACCATTAAAAACTTCTTGAGGATCACCGGGAATGTTTATTTGATAAGGTCACAAAGACTTGGATAAAGGGACCACTCAAAGATCAGCTTGATCCAAAACTTTTGTTGCACATAAGAAAGAAATTTTTAATGGTCAATCACCACTTTCTCCTTTGGTGTGGTCCACATATGATTTGGATCTGCTTCATTTTTGGAAACATGCACTAAAATGAGCTATCAAAATTGATGGCCGGCATGGATGTAAGGCACATACTGTGAAGGTGATCCCCACACTCCAGGATCCACTCGCCTCAGTGGATATGAGGATCCAGTGAAGCCGCAATGGTTTGCATCTCCCACACGTGTACCATTTTGGGACATGGGGCTCTCTTATACACAAATGTAGGATTAATAGACGGCTACTTTTAAATTCTTTCTCTTTGTATGAATGTGAATATGAAAGAAGGTAAAATGGGCAGCTCTACCCAATCAAACTTAAAATAATTAGATCTTGTTGAGCAGACCCCTAAATATAAGTTTTCATTTTTTGGCCCACCTAATGGTTTTGGAGGGCTAAAACTATGTGCAAAGAGCGAAATATGGTCCCGAACTAAAAAAAATCGTAGCAAAGGAGGCAGATCGAGTCAAGAAAAGAAGACAATTGGTTATCGGAAGAACCATAGGGCTGGACCAACCGAACATGGGGAGAAAAGCTTCCCAACCTTCTCTGGCAATACCTCATTCAAGGAAATCTTACTTAAGGGGAAAGGACGCAACACTCGAACAGAAGACCAAACAGATAGCATTGACGTAGTTAAAAGTAAGAAGATAGCAGGTCGAATCCACAGGGACTGATACCTGTACGTTATCTGAAATCAAGCAGAACTAGAACTAGACTAAGATGCGATCTAAAACAAATAGAATTTAGGAATTGTGGAATGAATTATCTAAAACTTTAAGGAATTCAGAGGAAAGGAACTAGGGATTCAGAGGATCCACTTGTAGAGATCAGGGAGATCTTATGCCTGCATCAGGAATCATGGAAATCAAACTGAACTTACTTGATCTGGTTTTCAAGAGATGAAAGGTGTATGAATTAGAATGGATTCCATCACCAAACCATGCCCAGGAGACAAAGCAAACAACAGAATTAATCTAATTACCAATCAATCAACATGCCATGAAAGTTAGGAAGAGTACCGTCATCCGACCATGCCCATGAGACGATGGTGAACAATAGGGCTTCCTGACTTCATAAACATGAAAAGGAGAAAAGGAACATGCTCAAAGCTATCACAGACCCATTGTAATTTCAGTCACAATAGACCATTAAAAACTACAAACATTCCCTTAATAATTAAACCATAATCAAGTTCAATTCATGATCAAATAGTTAAATCAGCAATTAGAGTCTCCCTTCTCACTATAAGCTTCACCTCTTAGCCCTAGCTAAGAGGTTTAGCCGACCATGATTAGCCTAAATCCAAAACAAATAGAAAGAAAAAGAAAACGAAAAGGAGAAGAAGAGAAGAAGAAAGAGCTTATTGTTCTTTCAGCCTCCACATTCCATCTTCTCTTCCTGACGTGCAGCCGCAGCCCATAACCGAACTTCAGCTCTCCCTGACGTGCAGCCCTTCCTTTCCACCAAAGACCAAGCACCGTGCACTCCACGATCAGCAGTCGATTGGAAACCAAGCTTCAAGCACACCTCGTCCCTGCCCCTCACGACAAAACCAAGACCAAGCACCCTCCTTCACGTTTCTCTTTCTTCCTGCTGTCCTCTCAGCCTTCCCAGCTCCACGTTCGACAGCCACCTTCTTCCAGCAGCCTTAGCAAAAACAGCTGCTGCTCTCTTTCCAACCCACGTTCCCAACAGCCCCCCACTCACTTTTTTTCTTCCCGTCCTCTCGTTTTTTTTCCTCCATTCTTTTCTTCCTTTTCTTCCTTTAATAGCAGCAAGGCCGGTGGAAGGGAGTCCCGGCTGGAGTCGGTGCGTGAGGAGACTCCTTTCACAGCAAGGAATCGGCAAAAGAAGCGCGGGTCAGCTTACGCAGCCAGGAATCAGAGACTTCGTGCGGCCCGCTGTTCACTTTCTGATCAATTCTGCCAGCGTGGAAGTGGATGCATCTTCCCTCTCTATCATTTAGACGGTTCAGATCATCGAGAAGATTGATGATCGTGGCCCACAACTCCCGAATCTCGGATTTCCGGATGTGCGTAAAGCGTCTGTGACGACGGCGTGTTCGGTGGGCCCCACAGAGGTGTTTTTGAAGAAATTCACCCCATCCATTGGATTCGGGACGAAATTTCAGTCAAGAATGGGTAGTTTTGAATGTCCATTGACGCGGAATCAGAGAAGAAATCTTCCAAACATCAATTTGAACGTTGCGGGCAGTCCACTTATGGCCTCTGTATCGTGCACGTGTGCTTGCATGGGTCTTAGCATGGGTTTGAAGAAATCATGGCCCTCTACAAGATGGTTGGCTTGGATCATCCGAAAAATTACGCTGTGGGGCCCACTACCATCCGCAAAACGGACGTCGTCCGTCCGTTACGCAGTGCGAAACGGCATCTGCCGTGTTTGGTGCGGGTCAGCGCTGCTGACCCGCGTAGCGTGGTTCGGTGCACGGCCAGTGCCGTGTACATGGTGTACACGCACTGGCCCTGTGGGGTCCATCGTGATGTATATGTAACATCCAATCCATCCATCATCTTTAGTACTTCCATTAAAGGGGTGAGACCAAAAGTGAAGCATATCAAGATGTCAGGTGGGCCCCATATCATTATTTTGGTAGCTGATCTGTCCGTTGGGCTGCTCCCGCGATGATCCGACGGATGAATTTCGACATGTACGGTTCATTTAGAGTCCTTAGGCCCTGTATAGAGTTTTGACCTGAACGGATAGTGGGAACCCTATGATCTTTCATTATGAACCAATTTTGGGCCACTTGAACTTCAGTTACTTGATTTTCACGGATCTCCGGTGTGTAAATTCGATGATCTTGGTCTTCTGGAGTCTGTCCCCTGCTTTAGTGTCATCCGATCGGTAAATCCATGCTTTTTAGTGTCCTTTCCCAGTCCAAGCTCATGAAGACGCCCTGCATCACAAATACAATTAAATTAGGCTATTAAACGGTGTCATGCTTGTAAATCCATACAATAAATGGGTCTGATATGCAATATTTGACCCTCAACACAACCCCCAACCAGCATTTTGCTAGTCCCGAGCAAAGTATGCGAAAAATAAGTTGAGAATTACAGGAGAATTTCTATGAACTCGAGTGATTTTGGAAAACAATCTAGATATTCAGAATTCAACAATTCATGAATGTTGGGCCTTACTCTCTCCTAGACTCAAACACACGGTAAACTTCATTCAAAGTATTAGTCCCTTAATTAGAAATAATCCTAAACATTGAGTTCCACGGATGTAAAGTGCACTCCCAACTTTCAACATTACTCTTCAATTCTTTATTTCAGGATATCGTTGGTAATCAACAAGAGAATTCATAATAACCAAAGCTTGCCTCAAAGATCATCTTTTCATTCCTTCAGCTTTTTTTTTTTTTTAAAAGACTAAAAACAAAGAAGGGGAATGAAGTCCACACTTATAGGGAGCAAACCTATAGTGAAGATTCTTTGCCTAACCTTTCTCAACGGTATTTCTTCCTTTTAATTGATCTTGACGGGCAATTGTTCAAGTTGGTTCCTTCTATGCTTACTGATCACCAAATTAACCCTTCAGTTTCAAACTGAAATCTTAATGTGTAAGCGAGATGTGACATGTGAAATCATGACTCAATCAATGTTTACAACTTCTAATCATGGATTAATAATTAAACTTAACTGTGAAATCCAACGAGCAACTGAATCCAAGAGCAGTAAATCACCAACATTCCATATCCTATAATTCTAAATCAAAGATGGTCGTCTAATCACTTTGAATTCACCAGAAAGTCCAGAGAAATTTTAAAAAAATTTCACAATTTTTGCTCAAGAAAATACTGATTAGGTAACCTAATCTCCCACCCCCAACTTAAAAGCTACATTGTCCTCAATGTAAAGGATATGAGTATGGAATGCGCATAGGACAACAAAAGTAAAGAAAAAGTGAAGGGAAGATAGTACCTGGATGATGAATCATGAGAGACTTTCAAAGAGATCGCGGCATGGAATCCAGTCAGCACAAAAATAAAATTCTACCTATACCACTTTCGCAGTGCTCTCGATTGCATTTAGCGCATGCAACAAGCCTTTAAACCCCTAGGTTACCCCTAGTGGACGAGTTGTAGTCTCGTGAGGGTTTGCGGCAATGCTACCCACAAACATTGAACTAATGAATGAGAAAAGTGAAATGCTGGGTTGCCTCCCAGGAGCGCTAAGTTTACCGTCTTCAGCCAGACAAAAGCAACTACCATAATCCTATGAAAGCGATAAACCTACCTATACCTCCATCGGACTAGGAGATCAGTCCTGGTAAACAGGATCAGTCAGAGGCATGGACATGTCCTCTGAATCAAATTTCTCGACAAATGGTTTCAATCGATGGCCATTGACTTTAAATTCCTTGCCATTGTTGGGATCTCTTATCTCAACGGCCCCATGAGGAAAAACAAGTAATAACAATGTAAGGGCCGGTCCAACGAGATCGAAGCTTACCCGGGAAGAGATGTAATCGGGAATTGTACAAAAGGACCTTCTGACCAGGCGTGAATGATTTTCGCAAAATGTGTTGGTCATGAAATTCTTTCATCTTGTCCTTGTAAATTCTCGAATTATCGTACGCATCATTCCGGATTTCTTCAAGTTCATTCAATTGAAGTTTGCGTAGCGAGCCGCGTTGTCCGATTGAAATTAAGATTTTTGATCGCCGACGCTTTATGTTCTAACTCCACAGGCAAGTGACAAGCTTTTCCATAGACAAGTCTAAAGGAGACATTCCAATAGGGGTTTTAAAGGCGACGGTATGCCCATAAGGCATCGGTCAATCGGATTGACCAATCCTTACGATCGGTTAACCGTTTTCTCCAAAATGTGTTTAATCTCCCTATTGGAAATCTCGGCTTGTCCACTTGTCTGCGGATGGTATGGGGTGCTTACCTTATGAGAGATACCGTATTTCTTCATTAAGCTCTCGAATGGTCTATTACAAAAGTGTGAGCCCCATCACTAATGATGGCTCGAGGCGTTCCGAATCGAGAAAGGATGTTCTCTTTTAAGAATTTAATGACCGTGCGATGGTCATTCTTTCGACACGGAATCGCTTCAACCCATTTAGTGACATAATCCACTACGAGCAAAATATACGATTTCCAAATGATTGGGGAATGGTCCCATGAAATCGATGCCCGAATCAAATGCTTCAATGATAAGGATGGGATTCAAGGGCATCATATTTCGACGGACAATGCTCCCAATTTCGACAACGCTCACAAGCTTTGCAAAACTCATGAGTGTCCCTAACATAGTGGGCCATATAAAGCCACATCAGAATCTTGGCCGTGGTCTTTTTAGCGAAAAGTGACCACCACAGGCCTCTGAGACAGAAGGAGATGACGCTTTGATGCTCATCGTCGGTACACATCTCCTTAGAATTTGGTCCGCAATATTTAAATAAGTAAGGATCATCCCAGAAAAAAGTTGCGCACCTTGGTGAAAAATTTCTTCTTATCTTCGCAGTCCACTGTGCCGGTATAGCACCCGTAGCAAGATAATTAGCAATATCTGAACCAAGGTGAATGGGAGACTACAAACAATTGTTCATCGGGGAACATGTCATTGATATGGGTCGCCTCAAGGGAATCAGAGGTATTAAGGCGAGAAAGGTGATCAGCCACTACGTTCTCTAATCCCTTTTTATCTTTAATTTCCAAAGAAAATTCTTGGAGTAGAAGTATACATCTTATCAAGCGGGGCTTAGAATCATTCTTAGAAAGAAGATACTTAAGTGCCGCATGATCTGTATATATAATGATCTTGGATCCGATCGTAGGACCTAAATTTATCCAAGGCGAACACTACGGCTAAGAGTTCCTTTTCCGTAGTCGAGTAGTTCACTTGGGCAGATTTAGAGTCCTACTTGCGTAGTGAATGACGTAGGGCTTCTTGTCTTTTCTCTGGCTAAGACCGCCCCAAGAGCATAATCAAGCGTCGCACATAAGCTCAAAAGGAAGGTTCCGGTGGTCGCATGATAGGTGCGGTGGTTAATGTGCCTTTAAGCTTGGTGAAAGCTTCTGGCATTGCTTAGTCCACTCGTTACGGAACATCCTTTTGAAGAAGATTACATAAAGGACGAGAAGAAGACTAAAGTCCTTTATGAATCACTATAAAATCTGCGTGTCCTAAGAAGGATCGCACGTCTGATGTTCTTGGGTGGAGGTAGGTTAGAGATAAGATCGATTTTTGCCTTATCTACCTCAATTCCCTTGGACGAGATGATATGCCCAAGGACAATTCCCTTCTGAACCATGAAATGACACTTCTCCCAATTAAGTACCAAGTTCTTTTCTTCACATCTTTTCAGCACACATTTAAGACTTTCCAAACACTTGCTGAAAGATGGACCGTAAACAGAGAAATCGTCCATGAAGACCTCTAAATATTGCCCCACCATGTCAGAAAAAATACTAAGCATACATCGCTGAAAAGTGGCAGGGGCATTACATAGTCCGAATGGCATCCTTCGATAGGCAAAGGTGCCGTAGGGACATGTAAATGTGGTCTTTTCCTGGTCTTCAGGGGCTATCTCTATCTGGTTGTAGCCCGAATACCCGTCAAGAAAACTATAATAGGAATGACCAGCTAACCTTTCCAGGATCTGATCAATGAATGGTAAGGGAAAGTGGTCTTTCCTCGTGACGGTATTCAACTTCCTGTAGTCAATGCACATTCTCCAACCAGTAGTGACTCTAGTTGGCACGAGTTCATTATTAGCATTGGCTACGATGGTGATTCAGACTTCTTAGGGACCACTTGAGTTGGACTCACCCATTGACTATCGGATATAGGGTATATAATACCCACGTCCAAAGAGTTTAAGAACCTCGGCTTTAACCACTTCCTTCATGTTTGGATTTAGTCTACGTTGTGGTTGCGAGCGGTTTTTGCATTATCCTCAAGATATATGTGGTGAGTACAAATCGAGGGATCGATTCCCATGAGGTCCGCTATCGTCCATCCCAGGGCTCCTTTAGGCTCAATGAGAGTAGATATAAGCATACTATCTTGTTCTTTATCCAGGTGGGCAGAGATCACCACGGGTATGTCTCATCTTGACCCAAATATGCATATTTCAAATCGAGGGCAAAGGTTTTAGGTCAAGCTTGGCGGCTTGAGGTTAGACGGTAGAGGCACTACATCGGTTTGTGGTAATTCTTCAAATTGTGGCCTCCATCGGTTAACTTCAAGTGCAGTATCAAGTAAGGCGCACGTCTCCCTAATCATGTCATCATCAAAATCATGGGAGTGGGCCAGGCACGTCTCTAGATGGTCGGAGGATAAGGTCAGAGGTGTCGTATCTTCCACGAAAGAGTCAATCATGTTAATGTCGTGGAACTCGTCATCATCCTCTGAATTGCTGCCGTTATTGAAAAAAATGTTTGACTCCAATGTCAAATTTCCAAAAGACATAGTCATGATACCATTCCTGCAATTGATAATTGCATTTGACGTGGCCAGGAATGGGCGACCAAGAATGACAGGAATCTGAGTGCTCATGTTATTGATGGGTTCAGTGTCCAGGATGATAAAGTCTACAGGGTAGTAAAATCTATCAACTTGGACCAACACATCCTCAATTATCCCTCTTGGTACACGAACAGAGCGATCAGCAAGTTGTAGTGTGGTTAGGGTGGGTTTTAATTCACCCAAACCTAACTGTTTGTATACCGAGTAGGGAATCAAGTTGACGCTCGCTCCTAAGTCAAGAAGTGCGTGATCAATTCGATGGTTCCCGATTACACATGATATGGTTGGGCTACCGGGATCCTTGAATTTCTGCGGCACGTCTTGCTTCAGGATGGCGCTCACTTTCTCAGTCAAGAAGATTTTCTTTTGAATAATTTTCCGTCGCTTGGTCGTGCATAAGTCTTTTAGGAATTTGGCATATGAAGGTATCTGTTTGACGACATCAAGTAGAGGAATGTTGACTTTCACCTGTTTCAACACCTCTAGAATATCCTGAGAGTTAGAGAGAGGTTTTGGTGAAACCAACCGTTGGGGGAATGGAGCAACTGGCTTCTCTAGAAGTTCCGGTTCCACTTTTTGTGGGGCATCACTGGATCCATCATTGTTGTCCTCTTTTGGTTCTTGAGGCTTTTCGGGCCTAACCGGAAGAGTTTTATCAATGATCTTCCCACTCCTAAGAGTGGTGATGGATTTAGCATGTCCCATCTGATTTGAAGAGCTGGGATCATTATTCTCGTACTGCGGTTTAGGATTGGGGAGAGGTTGTGCAGGAAGCATCCCCTTTTCTATAACCGTCATACGAGAATCTATTTTTTGCATAAAATCTGTGATTCCCCGCATTGCCTGAGCCAGCTCTTGTATGGGATTTTGAACCGGTTCCTCTTGAGGTTTCACTTGATTTGGATTTTGATTGAAGAAACCGGAGGAGTCGCCGTTTGTCCATTCCTCCAACTAAAGTTTGGATGATTTTTCCAGCCAGGATTGTATGTGTTGGAGTTGGGTCCAGGAAAAGGTCTTTGATAGTTATTTACGGCATTGGCTTGTTCATTCAACACTCCTCGAAAGGCAGGTATTGTAGGACAGTTTTCAGTTGTGTGAATGTTGCAATCACAGATGCCGCAAACAATTTCATTGACCTTATCCTTCTTTCCTTCCATGGCCTCAACTTTCCTTATGAGCGTAGTCACTTTACACTTGAGATCATCCTCTTCTTTCAAGAGATATAATCCACCTTTCTCCTTTAATTGAGTCGGCCTAGACGTGGTGTTCGACTTTGGGTAATAGTCCCAAGATTGTGTTTTTCACCAAACTATCGAGGTAGTCCCATACCTCGTCGATATCTTTATTAATGAACTCTCCATTACACATTGTCTCGACCATTTGGCGCATGGAAGATGTCAGTCCATCATAGAAAAAAATTGTAATGCGCCACGTTTCAAATCCGTGTTGTGGGCATGAACTGACCAAATCTTTGAACCTTTCCCAACATTGAAAGAATGTTTCATCTTCCTTTTGGGCAAAGTTCATGATCGCTTTTCTGAGGGTAATCGTTTTATGATGTGGGAAGAATTTTTTTATGAATTCCCTCTGCATGTCGCTCCATGTGCCAATGGATCTAGGACGCAGTGAATGTAACCACGTCTTAGCTTTCTCTTTTAAGGAAAAAGGAAAGAGTTTCACCCTAATTGTATCCTCAGATACATTAGGAAAACATAATGTAGCTATTATCTCATCGAACTCTTTCAATGTAAATATGGACTTTGATTCAAGTCCATGGAATTTGGGAAGGAGTTGGATAACTCTGGCTTGATGTCCATTTGTCCTGTGTTTTCGGAAAAATCATGCATGAGGCGTACTCACTCCCGCCGGTTGTAGAAAATCTCGTAAAGTACGAGGCGGGGTGCTGTTGCACCTCATTCTCATCTTGGGTATCCTCCACCCAGGTGGAAGTAGAGGAGGTTGGTCTTGTAAGACCCTCAATTAACTTCGGGGATTTTGAGCGGTGTCTATTCTGCGATGGATAGTCAACCCCTCAACCAATCCTCCTTCGATCAGAGACGTCGAGTGTTGTCACGGGCCCACTTGGGCATGAAACACTCACACCCTCAACTAATTCAAAGCCTAATCCTAAGAAAGGAAATGAAAATCTAAAAAGAAAGGGAGAGTTGGAAAGAAATTACCAAATTGGAGTCCTAAGTTAAAAACCTGCAAAATAACACAAAAATAAGTTAGATTCTAAAAAAAAAAAAAAAAAGAAAAATAGCAGTAAATTAATTTCTAAAAGAAGGAATTCTTAAAAGAAAGCGGAGATTTCTAAAATAAATTAGGAAAGGTCTAAACTAAAAAGTAGATTATTAAAAGAGAACTGAAAGATAGGAAGTAGGGAAAGAGCTTACCAAATTAGAAATTTCTATCTTAAAGGCTTACAAAATAAGAAGGTTAGTTCCTAAAAATATTCTAAAAATAAATTAGGAAAATAAATTAGATTCTAAAAGTGCTGGAATTAGAAAATTTCTAAAATTTAAACCCTAATTCTAAAAATATGAAAAAGTAGAGAGATTAGGAAGGAATTACCAATTGAGAAACTTATGTCTAGATCCTATAAAATAGGAAACAAGTTAGTTTTGAACTCAAATAGAAATAAATAAATAAATAAATAAAACTAAGGTTAGTAAAATCCTAATCTTAAACTAATCCTACAACCAATTAATTTCAGAAAATCGTAACCGTCAGTCCCCGGCAACGGCGCCAAAAACTTGTTCACACCCCAAGTGTAGGGTTGTAATAAACTCGGTAAGACCGAGGTCGAATCCACAGGGACTGATACCTGTACGTTATCTGAAACCAAGTAGAACTAGAACTAGTCTAGGATGCGATCTAAAACAAATAGAATTTAGGAATTGTGGAATGAATTATCTAAAACTTTAAGGAATTCAGAGGAAAGGAACTAGGGATTCAGAGGATCCACTTGTAGAGATCAGGGAGATCTTTTGCCTGCATCAGGAATCATGGAAATCAAACTGAACTTACTTGATCTGGTTTTCAAGAGATGAAAGGTGTATGAATTAGAATGGATTCCATCACCAAACCATGCCCAGGAGACAAAGCAAACAACAGAATTAATCTAATTACCAATCAATCAACATGCCATGAAAGTTAGGAAGAGTACCGTCATCCGACCATGCCCATGAGACGATGGTGAACAATAGGGCTTCCTGACTTCATAAACATGAAAAGGAGAAAAGGAACATGCTCAAAGCTATCACAGACCCATTGTAATTTCAGTCACAATAGACCATTAAAAACTACAAACATTCCCTTAATAATTAAACCATAATCAAGTTCAATTCATGATCAAATAGTTAAATCAGCAATTAGAGTCTCCCTTCTCACTATAAGCTTCACCTCTTAGCCCTAGCTAAGAGGTTTAGCCGACCATGATTAGCCTAAATCCAAAACAAATAGAAAGAAAAAGAAAACGAAAAGGAGAAGAAGAGAAGAAGAAAGAGCTTATTGTTCTTTCAGCCTCCACATTCCATCTTCTCTTCCTGACGTGCAGCCGCAGCCCATAACCGAACTTCAGCTCTCCCTGACGTGCAGCCCTTCCTTTCCACCAAAGACCAAGCACCGTGCACTCCACGATCAGCAGCCGATTGGAAACCAAGCTTCAAGCACACCTCGTCCCTGCCCCTCACGACAAAACCAAGACCAAGCACCCTCCTTCACGTTTCTCTTTCTTCCTGCTGTCCTCTCAGCCTTCCCAGCTCCACGTTCGGCAGCCACCTTCTTCCAGCAGCCTTAGCAAAAACAGCTGCTGCTCTCTTTCCAACCCACGTTCCCAACAGCCCCCCACTCACTTTTTTTCTTCCCGTCCTCTCGTTTTTTTTCCTCCATTCTTTTCTTCCTTTTCTTCCTTTAATAGCAGCAAGGCCGGTGGAAGGGAGTCCCGGCTGGAGTCGGTGCGTGAGGAGACTCCTTTCACAGCAAGGAATCGGCAAAAGAAGCGCGGGTCAGCTTACGCAGCCAGTAATCAGAGACTTCGTGCGGCCCGCTGTTCACTTTCTGATCAATTCTGCCAGCGTGGAAGTGGATGCATCTTCCCTCTCTATCATTTAGACGGTTCAGATCATCGAGAAGATTGATGATCGTGGCCCACAACTCCCCCGAATCTCCGGATTTCCCGGACGCGCGTAAGGCGTACGCAGAGACGCTGACGTGTTCGGTGGGCCCCACAGAGGTGTTTTTGAAGAAATCCACCCCGTCCATTGGATTCAGGACGAAATTTCGGTCAAGAATGGGTAGTTTTGAACGTCCATTGACGCGGAATCAGAGAAGAAATCTTCCAAACATCAATTTGAACGTTGCAGGGCAGTCCACTTATGGCCTCTGTATCGTGCACGTGTGCTTGCATGGGTCCAAAAGTTTAGCATGGGTTTGAAGAAATCATGGCCCTCTACAAGATGGATGGCTTGGATCATCCGAAAAATTACGCTGTGGGGCCCACTACCGTCCGCAAAACGGACGTCGTCCGTCCGTTACGCAGCGCGAAACGGCTGCTGCCGTGTTTATGCGGGTCAGCGCTGCTGACCCGCGTAGCGTGGTTCGGTGCACGGCCAGTGCCGTGTACATGGTGTACACGCACTGGCCCTGTGGGGTCCATCGTGATGTATATGTAACATCCAATCCGTCCATCATCTTTAGTACTTCCATTAAAGGGGTGAGACCAAAAGTGAAGCATATCAAGATGTCAGGTGGGCCCCATATCATTATTTTGGTAGCTGATCTGTCCGTTGGGCTGCTCCCGCGATGATCCGACGGATGAATTTCGACATGTACGGTTCATTTAGAGTCCTTAGGCCCTGTATAGAGTTTTGACCTGAACGGATAGTGGGAACCCTATGATCTTTCATTATGAACCAATTTTGGGCCACTTGAACTTCAGTTACTTGATTTTCACGGATCTCCGGTGTGTAAATTCGATGATCTTGGTCCCCTGGGGTCCGTCCCATGCTTTAGTGTCATCAGATCGGTAAATCCATGCTTTTTAGTGTCCTTTTCCAGTCCAAGCTCATGAAGACGCCCTGCATCACAAATACAATTAAATTAGGCTATTAAACGGTGTCATGCTTGTAAATCCATACAATAAATGGGTCTGATATGCAATATTAGAAGACCAAACAGATAGCATTGACGTAGTTAAAAGTAAGAAGATAGCAGGAGACACTGAGGGAAGTCAAGGTAGGGAGGACTCATGGGTATACATAAGTAAATCTTCATTAGACCAATCCAGGAAATCTCTTGACTCATCGGCTGTGGTGATTACCAAAGAAGGTGCAACAATCCTTATGTATTGCTCCCGCCATAATCAGCAGATCGGGGTTGAATTCGGGACTTACTGCAATCCACAGTTCATTGATTCCGATCAGTTTGATTTTGTATACCTTTGGAGGAAACCTGCAGCATTCATCGAGCCATTTTCTAACATCGGTGATCACCGCACCTTCTTTGGTAATCGCCACAACCGATGAGTCAAGAGATTTTCTGGATTGGTCTAACGAAGATTAACTTATGTATACCCATGAGTCCTCCCTACCTTGACTTCCCT
Organism: Magnolia sinica; assembly: GCF_029962835.1. NCBI lineage: Eukaryota > Viridiplantae > Streptophyta > Magnoliopsida > Magnoliales > Magnoliaceae > Magnolia > Magnolia sinica. The sequence goes on along the minus strand of NC_080573.1, from coordinate 46,948,130 downwards.
CAGTGTCTACTGCTATCTTCTTACTTTTAACCACGTCTGTGCTATCTGTCTGGTCTTCCGTTCGAGTGTTGCGTCCTTTCCCCTTAAGTAAGATTTCCTTAAATGAGGTATTGCCAGAGAAGGTTAGGAAGCTCTTCTCCCCATGTTCGGTTGGTCCAGCCCTATGGTTCTTCTGATAACCGATTGTCTTCTTTTCTTGACTCAATCTGCCTCCTCTGTTGATATTTTTTAGTTCGGGACCATATTTCGCGCTTTGCACAGATTGTTTTAGCCATCCAAAAAATAGGTGAGTTTATTCAATTTCTTCAATAAATTTGATGTCATCGAAGAGGCGTTCAATGACATCGAGCAGGTCTTCAATGTCATCGAGGAGTGCTTTGAGTAATCGAAAATGGTTCCCAATGTGTCCAGCGAGTTTTGCCGAAATTACGTAGAAAATTTGATGTAATAAAAAAGGCCTTCCATGTCATCGAGCAAGGCTTCGAGTCATCGAATACGTTCTCGAGTCATCGAAAAACGCCTTCAATTTGTCCAGTGACCAACTCGATTTTCCTTCATAAATTCGATGTCATCGACCAATGCTCAATGTCATTGAATGTGTCCTCGATGTCACAGTAAATCTGTATTCTGCACTTGTTCTCTCGACTTCATTCCTTCTCCACTTGGTTTTTCTTAAATCTTGGGGCCTTGAAATCTTCAATCTTTGTCTCCAAAGATCCAATCTGTCTTAGTGATCTTTGAGCGTCAAATCTGTGCTTTTAGCATCTTTTTCAATCCAAGCTCTTAAATTCACCTTGCAACAAAAACATTAGTAAAATAGGACATTAAGCAGTATCATGTTCATAAAACTAAGATATAAATGGGATTCAATATGCAATATTTGACTCTCAACAGTTAGCCATTGCTACTCTCCTCCTTATTTTGTGTAACGCCCCGAAAATCGACACCCGAGTATATAGACTCCAGTCCAAATGAAAACGCACGTGTGTTCTCATTCAGATTTTAATTCATTTCACACACAGGTAATCGGAGTTGCGCAATTTAACTTAGGAGAGCTAAAGCACGGTAAAGATGACAAAAGATTTAGAAATATAGGCTAAGAGTCAAAAATATTTCAATAGTGATGATTGCCCAAAATGGGGATTATACAAGTCACAACGAACATGCGACAAAATTTACACATAATGCACAGAACTAAAATTAAAGAAGGTCTTCCAGCTTTGCCCGACGCTCCCAAGGGATCACGGCGAAAGTGCAAGCCAACTAAAGTCTACCCACTAGGGGCCTCGATGGAACCTGCATCAACAACAATGCCTGGTTAGTGTTTTAAAACACCATCCCAAGTGAGAGTGAGTAGCTAACTCAGTGATTTCATTAGTTCTAAGTTACACATGTCATCGACTCTATCAGCGTAGTTAATGATAAACAAGACATCAAATATTTCCTAAATACTCTTATTAAATATATGAATGAGATTATGAAATGATGCATGCACCTCACAATCCAACACTCCCTCACAAGCGACTTCAACGCCGATTTCACAAATGCCAACACTTCCTCATCATGCGACTCTAACGCTAAATCGTTGCATTCTATATAATGCAATGCGATTGATGCATATGTTAGCCAAGTAATTATTAAGTTTCATTCATACAGCATATTGGCGAAGATAGAATACCGACATTAAATGAGGATCACGTGGCTCGTTGCCACACGTAACGGTTCCTTACCAGTACCCCTTGATCCAACTTTAGGTATCGCCCGTTTATCTCACCAATCAACAATTTCAAAGGTACGGCATCATACCCAAATGTATGAGGATCAACCAGATATGGGTCGTCACCCAAACACCGAGTATGATCACTCAGTTCTGACGTGCGAGCTTGTCACATAAAACCAAAAATATATAAAGGAAATGGCTCGTTACTCAATTTCATTCACGCCCGGGTCGTTCGAAGGGTACTCTGGCACCGAATTATCGGCCGGGTAATTTGACAGGGGTCATTCGAACAATGACCTATCACTTCCATTAGTGCTCACTAGTCACTACAGGGAGGCTCGTCACCCCAGCATAGGCTGATAGCTCGGACACAGTATCTCATACCACCATGCCCGGCTCATGAGTCTTAGGGGGATCGTATCACACTGACGGTTATGAATGGACCATCTATTGAGAACGTGGTATCCTAGATTCAATTTAATCGTGTCATACATTATGAATATACATGATCAGTCGGTTAGTGGACTAATTTGATTGACCTGGAGAGCCCTGACGTAACTGACATTGGGTGCAAGCATCCCGTGTAGTCCAGCTACTGTCGGTCGTCGGTGTTCACCCGGGTCGATCAAACAAGCCTAGGGTGGCCGGCCTTACTAGGGCCACCGCTTGGTTTGGGCGATTTACCGACTGACCTAACATTGTAAGCAACCTAAGAATCATTACAAACTTAGCAATTCGTCATGCCGTCAATATAAATTCAACGACACAACCACATAGGCATTTTATCAAACATGAGAGCATATATAGAACATTCATCTAATCACCTAAGCATTTTATCAAACATGTGAGCCTCTATGGAATAATACATTTGCTAGAGCATTAATCAAACATGTAAGCATCAACAAATCAACACATCCAATCAAGTATTCAACCAAACATATGAGCATCATTAGAATAACGTGTTTAATCACCTGGGCATTTTATCAAACATGTAAGCATCTATAAACAACCAATAACACATATTGCAATCAAACTCAAAACATAGACATGCTAGCTATTTACAAACTGTTCACCATAAGAGATCATTAACTAAGACCCTCAAGGGTTGATAAGAAGTAACCTAGAAATAATGGTCCTCACCTTGTGATGATTCGCCTGACTTATGGTGCTTGTAGGGTTAGGGTGTTAGGGAAAGATTGTCGAAATGCCTAAACAAACATACAAGCTTGTGAGATTAGGGATAAATAACTATTAAACCCTAAATTACAAGTGGGATTCAATGCTTACATCCAATCGTTACCTGGAAAGTTTTCATGACAGCTCTGGTTATGACAAGACGACTAGAGAGGGGATGAAAGGGTGGGTACTCTTGATAATGGAGGGCTATACCGTACCTGATCAATATATTTATACCACCTAGATAGAGGGAGCCCTATCATACCCCTCAATATGCTATATTGAGGGTCCTACAATACCACTCAATATAGTATACCACTTAGATAGAGAGGGTCCTACCATACTTCTCAATATAACTATACCACCTAGACAGGGGAGAGCCCTACTGTACCTCTAACCAAAATATCTATACCACCTAGATAGGAGATGGTCATATTGTACCCATTAATATACTATACCACCTAAATAAGAGATGGTATTAGCATAACCCTTAATATATTATACCACCTAAATAGGGGAGAGTCCTACCGTGCCCCTCAATATAACATTACACTTAGATAGGAGAGGGCTCCCTGTACCTCTCAATATATCTATACAACCTAGGCAAATGAGGGTCCTCCCATACCTCTCAATATATCTATATCACCTAGACGGTGGGTGTCCTATCGTACCCCTTAATATAGTATACTACCTGCATAGGAGAGGGCCCCATCATACCTCTCAATATATTTATATTACCTAAATAAAGGAGGGCCCTATCATACCTCTCAATATATCTATACCACTTAGATAGGAGATGGCCCTTTCATACCTTCAATATACTATACCAGTTAAATGAGAGAGAGTTCTACCGTATTCCTTAATATACTATACATTTAGAGAGGACATGGCTTTACCATATCCCTCAATGTATTATAATACTCAGATAGAAAAGGGCTCTACTGTACCTCTCAATATATGTATACCACGTAGATAAGGGAGTGTCCTACCATACCCCTCAATATATCTATATCGCATAGACAAAGGGAGAGCCCTACTTCACTCCTCAATATAGTAGACCACCTTGATAAGAGAGGGTCATACCATACTTCTCAATATTTTTGTATCACTTAAACAGGGGAGGGCCATACCATACCTCTCAATATATTCATACCACCTAGATAGGGAAAGGTCTTACCATATACCTCAATATACTATACCACCTAGATAGAGAAGAGTTCTACTATACCCATCAATATACCATAGCACTTGGATAGGGGAGGGTCCTACCATACCCCTTAATATATTATAACACAAAGATAGAGAGGGCCCTAATATACCTCTCAATATATCTATATTATCTAGACATGGGAGGGCCCAACACCCCTCTATATCTCTATACTACCTAGACAAGGGAAGACTCTTTCGTACCTCTCAGTATATCTACACTACATAGATAAGGGATGACCCTACTTAGAACAACGTTTGTATCAACCTCTCAAGATCTGAATTTTGAGGTTATTTTAATTTACTGCATTGTGATTTACTTTGGCTATCATATTCTTTATTATTCCGCTGTTATAAGTTTTTATTTGGCATTGTCCTATTCACCCCCCCTCTAGGACATATAGCTTGGCCTTTTCACCTCATAATCCAACACTCCCTCACAAGCGACTTCAATGCCGATTTCAAAAATGCCAACACTTCCTCATCATGCGACTCTAACGCTAAATCGTTGCATTCTATATAATACAATGCGATTGATGGATATGTTAGCCAAGTAATTATTAAGTTTCATTCATACAGCATATTGGCGAAGATAGGATACCGACATTAAATGAGGATCACGTGGCTCGTTGCGACACGTAGCGGTTCCTTACCAGTGCCCCTTGATCCAACTTTAGGTATCGCCCGTTTATCTCACCAATCAACAATTTCAAAGGTACGGCATCATACCCAAATGTATGAGGATCAACCAGATATGGGTCGTCACCCAAACACCGAGTATGATCACTCAGTTCTGACATGCGAGCTTGTCACATAAAACCAAAAACATATAAAGGAAATGGCTCGTTACTCAATTCCATTCACGCCCGGGTCGTTCGAAGGGTACTCTGGCACGAAATTATCGGCCAGGTAATTTGACGAGGGTCGTTCGAACAATGACCTATCACTTCCATTAGTGCTCACTAGTCACTACAGGGAGGCTCATCACCCCAGCATAGGCTGATAGCTCGGACACAGTATCTCATACCACCATGCCCGGCACATGAGTCTTAGGGGGATCGTATCACACTGACGGTTATGAATGGACCATCCATTGGGAACGTGGTATCCTCGATTCAATTTGATCGTGTCATACATTATGAATATACATAATCAGTCGGCTAGTGGATTAATTTGATTGACCTGGAGAGCCCTGACGCAACCGACATTGGGTGCAAGCATCCCGTGTAGTCCAGCTACTGTCGGTCGTCGGTGTTCACCCGAGTCGATCAAACAAGCCTAGGGTGGCCAGCCTTACTAGGGTCATCCCTTGGTTTGGGCGATTTACCGACTGACCCAACATTGTAAGCAACCTAAGAATCATTACAAACTTAACAATTCGTCATGCCGTTAATATAAATTCAACGACACAACCACATAGACATTTTATCAAACATGAGAGCATATATAGAACATTCATCTAATCACCTAAGCATTTTATCAAACATGTGAGCCTCTATGGAATAATACATTTGCTAGAGCATTAATCAAACATGTAAACATCAACAAATCAACACATCCAATCAAGTATTCAACCAAACATGTGAACATTATTAGAATAACGCGTTTAATCACCTGGGCATTTTATCAAACATGTAAGCATCTATAAACAACCAATAACACATATTGCAATCAAACTCAAAATATAGACATGCTAGCTATTTACAAACTGTTCACCATAAGAGATCATTAACTAAGACCCTCAAGGGTTGATAAGAAGTAACCTAGAAATAATGGTCCGCACCTTGTGATGATTCGCCTGACTTACAGTGCTTGTAGGGTTAGGGTGTTAGGGAAAGATTGTCGAAATGCCTAAACAAACATACAAGCTTGTGAGATTAGGGATAAAAACTATTAAACCCTAAATTACAAGTTGGATTCAATGCTTACATCCAATCGTTACTTGGAAAGTTTCCATGACAGCTCCGGTTATGACAAGACGACTAGAGAGGGGATGAAAGGGTGGAAGTGTACCAACATTCACACCCCAAGCTCTCTCTCTCTCTCTCTCTCTCTCTCTCTCTCTCTCTCTCTTCTCCTTTCTTCTCTTTCTCTTCTTTCTTTCTCCCTTTTTCTCTTGCTCTAGTCATGAAATTCGTATGGGATGAGAGGGTGCCCAAGCAAGGGTCTTATATAGTGCCAAAATTGGTGAAAATGACCCTAAGGGCTAGGTTTTCATTATACTAGCCCTATGGGAGAATGTTTCTAACCTCTAGGGCCCATTATGAGGTGTACATATCGATATACACCATAGGATAGTTAGCCCTAATGATGATCTACGTATGGATATAATCGGTCCATCATTTGAATGCGTCAATCGAGGGGTATGATCAGAAGTCTGTTCGACGGTCACCAATGGTCGATCGAGGTCACGGCTATACGGATATGTGTGGAGAATATCTTTAGTCAGTACTCCAACTTTGACCTTGAATCGACAGTCCGACAGCTATAACTTCATGAAAGAACAAAGTGGCTAGTTTCACTTAAGTTTTATATTTTCATATAAGGTTTTCATACAACCCAAGCACTCGACTTGCGAGTTCAAATTGAACGATTCGAGACACGATCTTAGCTCAATGTCTCGCGATAGATATCAAGCCCACTAAGACGAATATATTTCTATAGCCTCAAGTTTAGTAGCCCACTAATAAGTGGTTTAAAGCTTGTTTGGATAATCAGGGTATTTTTGGAATGAATTGGGTATCGAGATTTCTTGTGCACAATTATTAGGGTTTGAATTAGTTAAGTTCATAGTATGACCTATTTGTAATTAGCGAAAACAACGATTTAATCCTAATAACCCTAAATCGTTGGTTCTTAGGCTAAAGAAGTAACTAGATTAATTTGATTTATTAATTAAGATCTGACCCCTAGTTGCCTCAACTTTTGGTAGGTCTTTATTTAGTTACGGTCGTCTCAATTAGTCAGTGATAGGACAGCTAGATTTGGAACCTACTTGAATAAATCTCAAGGCTAAGCTTAATGTTTAAGTGATCGGGCGGATTCGTTGGCTTCCTACAGTTGATTAATTGGATTTGTGTGGTTCTTTACCAGTACCACCTGCGTATAGGTTCACTTCGAGCGTCAAGGGCCAATAAGAGACAATGTGGGCTAGTCATATCGAAGATTTTCAAGAGTTTTTGAAAATTCAAAATATCAAAAATCTGAGATGTTACATTTTGTTAGCCTTGTGCTATCTACCTTGAAGGCTTAGGCATGTATCTTAGGATTCTAAAATTCTCATGATTCAGTTTACATTCTCTTTGATACAAGTGATGTGTTAAAGGTATCACAATTAGTGATTCAAATATTCTATCATGGACATAATGTGCTATAGGTAGAGACTCTCATGGTCAACGCGTAATTCCATGAGTTTTGGGTAGTGGTGCACAAATCGATATAAGTAATTCGCAATGCGTGTTACATCACTTCCGGGATTAGATGTTGCAAATAGTTGCTCCATGAACAAATCGTGTCACGTAATTCATCCGACTCATGTATTGTGCAACCTCGAGGTGTTCACGTAGATCCACGGTAGCGTTGAACATGTCAGCGAATCTTCGTAGTGTGAGAATGCGAGGCTATTGAGATTTTCTATGAACTGTCTTTTATATTGTGATGATCACTATGTATAATGAGCCGCACACACTTTACTAGGCATACATTTATATATATTGGTTACACATACTAATATCCCTCGTAATAGTGGAGTACGAGATGTATCAAAACTCTTACATTAGTTTTAAGAATCTCTTGAATTATTGTTAATCTTAAAAAATAGCCATTACTATGAGTACGGCGTTGACCCTCTTCAACCGTACAGATGATGCAGGTGATGTACAGATTAAAGACCTAGAGGATCATCTCCCTATGAAAGATTATAATGAATGAATAAGAAGATAGTTTTATGAGTTAGTTTTATATTTCCGCTGCAAATTTGATAATGTAACAAGCTCCTATTGAAAAGGCATTTGATAATTTGTTAAATTCTATTACTCAAATGAAATAATAAATACAATCGATTTTATTCTCGTGAATGGTTACCTTCATGAATGTAACTGGATGTGAGTTAGATGATCTATATATATATATATATATATATATATATATATATATATATATATATATATATATATATATATATATATATATAGTGCGATTTTTAAATCATCCAACTTATACATTATTAACACCGGAATTCTTGGGCACGAGTATGTACTCAGGCCGTGAAAATTCGGGATGTTAGATACTGGAAAGTTTTCATGACAGCTCTGGTTATGACAAGACGACTAGAGAGGGGATGAAAGGGTGGGTACTCTTAGATAATGGAGGGCTATACCGTACCTGATCAATATATTTATACCACCTAGATAGAGGGAACCCTATCATACCCCTCAATATGTTATACTGAGGGTCCTACAATACCACTCAATATAGTATACCACTTAGATAGAGAGGGTCCTACCATACTTCTCAATATAACTATACCACCTAGACAGGGGAGAGCCCTACTGTACCTCTAACCAAAATATCTATACCACCTAAATAGGAAAGGGTCTTATTGTACCCATTAATATACTATACGACCTAAATAAGAGATGGTATTAGCATAACCCTTAATATATTATACCACCTAAACAGGGGAGAGTCCTACCGTGCCCCTCAATATAACATTACACTTAGATAGGAGAAGGCTCCCTGTACCTCTCAATATATCTATACAACCTAGGCAAATGAGGGTCCTCCCATGCCTCTCAATATATCTATACCACCTAGACGGTGGGTGTCCTATCGTACCCCTTAATATAGTATACTACCTGCATAGGAGAGGGCCCCATCATACCTCTCAATATATTTATATTACCTAAATAAAGGAGGGCCCTATCATACCTCTCAATATATCTATACCACTTAGATAGGAGATGGCCCTTTCATACCATCAATATACTATACCAGTTAAATAAGAGAGAGTTCTACCGTATTTCTTAATATACTATACATTTAGAGAGGACATGGCTTTACCATATCCCTCAATGTATTATAACACTCAGATAGAAGAGGGCTCTACTGTACCTCTCAATATATGTATACCACGTAGATAAGGGAGTGTCCTACCATACCCCTCAATATATCTATATCGCATAGATAAAGGGAGAGCCCTACTTCACTCCTCAATATAGTAGACCACCTTGATAAGGGAGGGTCATACCATACCTCTCAATATTTTTGTACCACTTAAACAGGGGAGGGCCATACCATACCTCTCAATATATTCATACCACCTAGATAGGGAAAGGTCTTACCATATATCTCAATATACTATACCACCTAGATAGAGAAGAGTTCTACTATACCCATCAATATACCATATCACTTGCATAGGGGAGGGTCCTACCATACCCCTTAATATATTATAACACAAAGATAGAGAGGGCCCTAATATGCCTCTCAATATATCTATATCATCTAGACATAGGAGGGCCCAACACCCCTCTATATCTCTATACTACCTAGACAAGGGAAGACTCTTTCGTACCTCTCAGTATATCTACACTACATAGATAAGGGATGACCCTACCATACCCCCAATGTAGCATACGAGCGAGACTTCATTGGATCTTGACTTAGGTCGCACTATGATGTATGTGCCTTACAAGCATGTCACCCATCTATTTTGATAGTGTATTTTAGGGCATGATCCAAAAAAATGAAGCAGAACCAAATCTCAGATGGACCACACCATAGGAAACAATGGTGATTGAATACATACTATTAAAAACTTCTTGGAGCCACCATAATGCTTATATTTCATCTAACCTATTGATAAGGTCACAAAGACCTAGATGAAGGGACCATACAAATATAAGGTTGATCCAAAACTTTCATGGCCCGCAAGAACTTTTTAATGGTCAATTACCACTATTTCACATGGTGTGGTTTACCTGAGATTTAGATATGTTTCATTTTTTCGATCATGCCTTAAAATGAGCCATCAAAACTATGGACGATGCAGATGTAAGTTACATACATCAAGGTGGTTCCCATAGTCATGGATCCACCCACCTCGTTGGATCTAGGAATTCTCTGAACCTACACCCATAATATACCACCTAGACAAGAAAGGCTAATAATGTGTCTTTCAATATGCTTTACCTTCCAAATAGCAACCTAGACAAGAGAAGTCCTTACTATACCATAGCACGTGGATAGGGGAAAACCATATTTATTATACCCACAATACACTTATAAGCACCTGGACGAGAGATGGCCCTATTGTACCTCTCAATATAACTCTACCACCTAGGCCAAGGAGAGCCATATTTTACCCCTTAATATGTATAGATGCCTGGAAAGATGGAAGGGCCAATTGTACCTCTTAATATACTATACCACCTAAATAGAGGAGGATCCTACCAGGAATGCAATATATTTATACCAACTAAACAAGGAATGGCCCTATGGGACCTCTCAATATATCTATACCACCTAGGCAATGGTATAGATGTCCAACCACAACCCTAAGTATTATTATAGATTATGTAAATGCAAAAAAATTGTGCTTACAAAAACATGTAATAGAATTTTGCTGCAAGAAATGAAATATCTTTGTCACAACAAATTTGTGGTAGAATATTAGTACAGCAGTGGGTGACCCATTCCATTGCACATGCCCTAAGTTTAGATCAATCTTTCCAATTATTTCGATGATTCTGGCTATGTAATCTATGGCTTGTAAAAAAAATGGTTATTACAACAAATTGGCATCATTCATAGGATTAGGATCATCTAATTGATGTGATTCTTGCAACATGGCTTATTGAATGAACCATCCCACTTGATGATCAAGCCTCCCAAATGTCATTTAAAAGCTTTAGGAACGATAGGATTTTGGTGACATTGGGAACTTAGCCAAAAATTTACAAACCACATTGATTAGTATAAATTTTGTGAAAGAGAAAGCACAACTGTAGCTAGGGGAAAGACTTTAGAGCCTTGCTCCTAACCATGTTCATATCACCGTGAAATCGTCCACAAATGTGTTCATGGCTTTGTCAGTTGGATGCTTAGGCTCCTTTGGTGCACTTCGCATGTACGCATTATCTTGAAGAGCTGGATTAACTGCTTAGGGCAAATACTGTCTTAAGGAAATTAACCCTGTAATCCTATTACTTGAAGAACTAGATAGAGTATTGGAGTACACAATTTCTTTTAGCAATTTGATCTAGCCAATAGTCCAATTGGTCAGACTTCTTGGCTTGTTTTGGCTTGAAACTTTGTTGCATCGATTTTAACTAAAATTAATATTTTCTGTTTCCTACCCACCTTCCTTTTATTACCAGCTTCTAATTCGGATCTCCTCCTCAACCTGATATTAGGATGTTATGCTTGCCATTCCTAAGAACACATTGTAAAAACCGCTTCTTGAACTGTTATTTTGTTCTTTCAATGCATGAGGCTTTGTGGATGTATATGATGATATCTAGTATCTTGGAATTGATGATCATTCATACATATGGCCTACTTTATTTGTGTCCTAATTGATCCTATTCAACTTTTGTTCAATCTGTTGTTAGCGTGGTCCTTAGTGTTTAATTTCCAAGTGACCCTTGAGAGCAGTTGCTTTTCTTCTTGGTTTTTTGTCTTGATTTGATTTGACATTTTCTTTTATTTGATTTCCAAGAAAATGTGTGGATTTCATAAAGTTATTATTAGCCCTTTTTTTTATATTTATTTATTTTTTAAATACAAGATTCAAGAAAATTATAATATAATAAATATGAGATTTTATATCTGTTTTTTTATGATGGTAGAAATTATTGATGAAATTTTAGTGCCTTTTTATTTCTTTCCAAGCGGAACCTCAGAAAGACATTATCCACCTGATACTGATCAGGTCTTATGATGAGAAGGATTGCTTAGAATGGGACTATTCTGGTTCAAATTGTTTTGACCAGATTGTCTGGTTCAGGTTTTGAAAGATCAGGGAACAAAATCTGGAGGTGTGAAAATGCCACCTTGATATTGTAGCTTAAAAAAGGTTTAGAAACCAGAATGGAGGAGACAGGGTGTGTGTGCTTGTGTTAAAAATAAAATAAAATAAAATAAAAATAAAATAAAATAAAATAAAAAGGCTGAGCCTTGCCATCTACATGTAAAGCAAATTACCGGTCATTGTGCCAGATGTACATTTTTTTTAACACACACTCACACCCCACACACTCACCCACCCACCCATACCAGATGGGCACTCCATCCCTGGTCTCAGGTGCATTGCTTATATGTTCCTTTAATTATTTTGAGCTTGGGTAAGCCCACACGCTTGCAAGTAAGCTAACGCACACATGCAAAACATCATGTGGACCTCTCTACCATGTGAAGCGGATTAGCTGGTGTGCGGTACCAAGTTCTGTGAGCCCCACCATGAGGTACGTGATCCAAACCATCCATTCATTTTGCGAGATCATTATAAGGGTTGAGCCCAAAAATAAGACAAATTCAAAGATCAAGTGGACTACACTACAGAAAGCAGTTAGAGATTAAACGTCTATCATTGAAAATTTCTTGAGGGTCACAGAAATTTTGATCAATTTGATATTTGTTTTTTTTAATCTCTTCATCCATGTTTGTGATTGGATGGATAAAAAACATTATGGTGAACCCTACAATTATTTTAACGTTTGAATCATTGTCCCCACTGCTATTTGTGATGTGGTCCATTTGAGCTTTGGATATAACTCATTTTTTAATACACGACCTAAAATGATCTCACCAAATGGATGGACGGTGTAGATATAATAAATACATCATGATGGGCCCATAAAACTTTGATCTTCTTTCCATCATTCATACCAGGGCTCCAAGGCTGCCGGGCTCTTCTGCATGTGTCACGCACATACACCAGTGAGGTTGCTGGTGTGTGGTATAGAGGCTAATCTGTTTCCTCTGCCATGATATAGAAATAAATGGACAGGTTAGAAACCTTTGGCCATATTTTTCACAACCTTTAGAATTGTTCAGTTAATTCTTATAATAGGGAATCTTCACTTCTGATGGATAGTTGGATATCGTACCTGTCTGGCATCTGCTTTGGCAGAGTTCGACAGACGTGGGCTTAACAAAACTCATTATTTAATTTGAGTAGATATTAAGGGTGGGCCCAATCAGTACGATCAGTCCAAAAAATAGGTCACGATGTGGTCTAGGTTTAGATAGATTTTCAGTGAGCTGCTGCGGACCGTGCTGACCACAGAGTGCTTAGGGAGGCAGATTAAAGGCCTCTCCCCAACTGGATTTTGTTAGTGGGCCGAATGAAAACTGGGCCAGCTACAACCCTACTTCCCATTCATCTCCACCTTTTGTTTTCAACTTCTTACATCCAAGTTTTTTTTTTTTTTTTTTAATTTATTTAGCATAATCACACTTTCATTTCATGCAAGCCATACATGCGAGTTTGTGCATCACGTGTGGATGTAGGCACGTGCATGAGAGAGTGAGAAAAAAAACCTACTCTTAAGAAAACTTTACTCAGTTCTCATCATAACATTTCAATCAACTTACATGTTTTTGTCCCAAAACCTTAGCAAACCCCACTCCAACTGAATTACAATACTACGTATGAGAAGTTTGTTAATCCCACACAGCCCTCAGACATCTGAGCTGTCCATCACATGGGCCCCACCATCTGGCTCAAGATCAGACCCGCCGCTCATCTAGTGTGTTACTGTGGATGCCTAACAAAGTGGCTAGATTTCTTCTAGCTATCCATTTGATCACCAGATGAGCGAAAACTGGCCTTACTCTTTACCCATGGCATCTATACAATGTGGCCCGCCCAATGGACAACTTGCATATTGCATTGCTTAAACTTCCGCCCACGTGACAGCATGTGGAATCACAAGGCCAAATCAAAAACCTCAGTAATCCACTTAACAAAATGACATTACTAAGTATATTTATAGACAAAATCAAAACCTCAGCAACCCATAAAACCTCACTCAATTATCTTAATCTGACACTTACTGAGATGGTAAGCTTGTTTTTCTTTTTTCTTTTTTCCTTCTCTAACTATTTATTTCTTGTATCGGAAGTGCGCAAGATTTCGGAGCTCCTCGAATGCATGCATTGTCTCTGCATCAAATCCTCCTGCAAACTGCCATTACATTCAGAGCCAAACACACTTCAGTAACCCACCATTGCTTATTGGGCACTATGGGGAATGCTAACTGCACTTTCTTGCATGGCACACGGGCCAACATTTCACATGTGTGAGTTATGGAGAGCACTGTGAGAATGTTCTAATGTTCTATAATGATAATAATAAATCATGCAGGTCTGGTCATCAGGTGGGCCACATGTTTGTGTTGAATAGGGATATGTGGTCATTACATCCAAGGTGTCCATTTCTCTCCTTGTGCATGCTCACAGTACAACCTAGCTGATGAATGGCCTAGATCTCAAACATGTGAGACGTGCAGACACTTGTTCTGTAAGTTCAAGTGCTTGCTCATGTGTGGGGCCCACTGTTTAGATGACTTAGCACAAAGAATGTAAGTCACCACTACACAGTAAAGAAGATGGTCCCTAATTCAACACACATGAGTGGCCCCATTCAATGAGTTGGATGGACCTGATTTTTTCAGCTTGTTTATTCATGCATATGTGCAATTAGCGGATCACCATTGATAATATTGTCAAAAGATGAAGTGACGAGCGGCGGAGATTTAATGATTCAAGTAGGATGCCATTAATGTGGGATTGGTACAAGTTGTTTTCTGTTACCTGATGTATTCTGAAAGCGAATCTAACACCTTGAAGTAGCATATACTCTAATGCAGGGTCCTTGTCTGATGCTCCCATAGATTGTAGTTCCATGGCCACTCTTTTCATGTATTTCTTCGCCAGCTTAACTGATGCAAATTTTATCTGCAGTCCGTTTGGCCATTACAATCCCAAAATATTCAATACCATTGTTCCTTAATCTCATAACGATTATTTTTTTATATTAAAGATTGATGAAGGCTATTGAAACAGATGTGGGTCCTCCACACCAATGTGCATCGGTACATGCAGGACCATAGTTCAGTGATCCTAACCATTCATCGGATGGGCCTCAGTGATCCAAACCATTCGTTTGATTAGTGGCCAGCAAATACATGGTTAAGGAGAAAATATAGTAAGAGTTCATGTTCCGTGTAAGATAGTCGAATGGACAGTATCCGAAACCATTAAATCAGAAGATTTTAGAAGTGCATTCGACCACAGCAGGCTCATCCATTCTACAGTTCGGGTCATCCGACCACAGTCCCAAGATGTATGTATCCTGCACTTCAGCGAATTTTACAGTTAGCTGACAGGCATGACTCCATGTTATCTAAGAATCTATTTTGTAGACAGCTGATCAAACAGTTAGAATCATCCAATTTAGGAAATTTTAGGCATCCCCACTACATAGCGGGCCCATCAGATCACCTAACCATAGTGGGAAAGAAAAAAAAAAGTTCGCTGAGGTTCAGGACATCAGTCACTGGTGAGAAGGAATGCATACAAGTCTATGATAGTTAAGTGAATAAAAGATTGATTTAAAGGAATAATAGCCACTGAAGTTTGCAAGGATGTGTACCTTGCTAATAATCCCAGTGTCGAGCATCCAATCCGTTGGAATTTGAAACTCTTTGCAGTGACGCATCATACCCTCTCTTGTTCGGAGAATGTTATATACACTTCGCTCCATCCTAAAATGTTCAAATCATACACATTATTCTTATTGCCGATTGATATGAATATTGAATAACTCTGTTAGTTTTAAGACAATTCTACAATCCGCATTTTGATTTATTAACAAATAACGTCGAAATTTCAAAATGAAAACTAAGTTCTACACTTTGTAATTAGTAGTAGGCTACAAGAGTTTTAAAATGAAAATCGGGCATGTGAGGCTGGGCATGCATCCAAGTCAAGCATTAGTTGGGCCACCATGTGTAAATGTCCTTATCAATAAAAGAATGCGAATGAATTCATCAGGTGGGCCACATCGAACATTGAATGTGAACCAGTGGCAATCTTTTGATACTTTCCATTGTTTTATACTTATATGTTCCACTTCATGTGCAGCTAGGATCTGTAGTGGTATGTCTTGCCTAACCAGAGCGCCACACAACGCATTATGCGGGCCCCACTATGTAAATGTGCTCACCCAAAAAGCATGCCGATGAACTCATCAGGTGGGCCACATTAAACATACAATGTGAACATGCGACAATCTTTTTTACACCTTCCATTGTTTTATACATGTATGATAAGCTCTATTGAATGTAAATGCTAGATTGGAATTCAGTTTCTTACTTCTCAGACAGTGCAACCATCTTTTTCAATGCAATGTCACAAGGGAGCCGTGGATCATCCTCATAGTATGAAACTTCGGATTCCAATTTCTTCAGATCACGATATGCGAATGCTGCTTCTCGCAGAGTATCGGCTTTCTTTTCGGGCCAATCAAAGTGTTTTAACACTGCCCTTTCATCCACCTTCAAGAAGACGCAAAGATTAATAATTTAATATGGACTTGAAAAGATTCATGCAATTGCTTTATCTTAGCAAGTAGTGTAAAGATCAACTCACAAGAAAACAGAGTTCGTCATCAAGCCATTTCACAAATGCTACAACATCCTCAATGTCATGATAGACTGCACCATTCACCTCTCTTATCAATGAGTTAACAAATTCACCTTGCGTCTCAACATCTGCTTTTATCTGAGATTATCGCATTTGCCGTAAGGGTCAGAATCAGTCTATAAACAGAAACCCATGAAGTGAATATAAATGACAGGATGAATATGGATAGATTCAGTCCATTTATCAGATGGGCCCACCGTGTATGTTTTGTGACCCAAAAATAGGTCATTCAGTTATCAGGTGGGCCACATGCGCATTCGAAAACACAGAACCATAATGACCCACCTGATGAGATTTTTGAGCCACATAACATTTATGATGGAGCCCACTTAATGAGTGGTCTGGTTCTTACACATTCCAAGGGAGAATGGGAGTTAGCCACCATTAGCAGGTCTCAAATGAAAGCTATGCTATCAAGAATCTGTTTTACTAGCAGGGAGGCTGGGGATGGGTTAAACTTACAGCAAGCAAATGAGAAGAGCGGTTCTCGATCTCGCCAATCATGCTGCTGCGAACGTTTGCAACATCTGCAGCATCACAGACTCCCCCACCGGTAGAATCTTTTCTCGAGTCTCGCTTCATCAGAGAATGGTAGAATTCAACAACCTGTGGGGCCCGCTGCATTACGCTTGTGCTCCTGATCGAGAACTTGGGAGGAGGTGGTGGTGGTGGGGGAGGAGGGGGTGGAACTGCCGTTGCTCCATCTTTCTTGGGTGCATCAGAAACCAAATTCGACGGCTTCGGAGGGGGGTTAGGAATCCGTAACGCTCGCTTTTCAATATCCAAAGCCATGATTTTATTACTTTCGTGCCTGTTAACAAAGAATCTTGGACTCTGGATGGTACCCAAATCATATTTTGGAGAAACCAGTGGATGCAAAACTTTAACTGCAGGACCATTCTCGTTGCCAAATGCTTCATTCTCTGTTTCTTTTGGGCATATAAAACCGTCAGATTGTCGTCTCCTGCTCGGCAACAAGTCTTCTGTGCTGCCCCTCACTCCACTGATCGAATGCCGACGTCTGGGGCTCTTTTCTTCTTGGGTTTGCAACCATTCCTTGTCTAAGAGATGTTGTTGTTCCAAAACTTGACAATCTTCATCCAGCTTAGGCCATTTCAATAGCTTCTTCAACAGGCCTGATTTCTTTGCAGTAGAAAAATCAGCAGATACTGATATTCTTGGGTCACCCACCGATCGTCGAGCATTGCCGTCTCTTTCAGTATTCCGTTCAATGTTTAAATACCGAGGAGAATGCAGCCCAGCTGCATTTCGGGACTTGGGGCTCAATGTGTCTTCCAAATCGTCCGTTGATGGCTGGTCCAAATTGCGTAATTCATGACGTAGGCATGAGTTGACCCACCGCAGGTAGACGAGTTCCTCAACCTCTGTTAGCCGGCTCATTTGAAGACCCTCAACTTGCTTGCAAAGAGTTTCATTCGTGAGTCTTAGAACTGATGCCTCGGCTTCTACCTTTGCGACCACATCACTCTGCACGCAATTAAGAAGAGGATAAGCAAATGGTTCATGACATATCAAATATACAATATAAAGGGTTCCTGTTTGAATGAGACCTGATCCAATGTTTGAAAGAGGATTTGAAATGAGACAAATTGGAAAGGACACTGCTTTAAATGTGTTTCTGCCATGGTGTTTCGAATAAACAAGATTCCTGACCTTTTTGGATTCAAAAGCTTTCTGTTACAAAATATTTTAAAAACTCAGAATTCATCAACCATCCAAACAGGTCCCCAGGAACATATGAGAAATGTGATTGTGATGAGCACAAATAGAACACATGCTGACCCAAAATTCAAGTTAGCCCACCCATCAATCAGGCCACACGCATATGAGAAAACATTGTACAATGTGGCCCACCTTATGAGCAACCATCATGTTCAAGTTGTTCCCAACTTATGAGCAGCCAGATCTAACAGACGTGCCGTGAAATCTACTTAAATAATTCTCATGCAGAAGTCCTTAAGAGGCGTGAATCCTGTATAGCAGTTGGTAACAGTACCTCGGTAACCTTTGCGAGAGCAGCAAGTTGGGATTCAGTAGAAGAAAGCCTGCAAGCTAAATTTCTCTTATGAAGCTGGAGCTCCTTGTTCACGCGCCGCAATTCAACGACTTCCATCTCAAGATTTCTCATAGCAGATGTCCTTGACTCATCACCTTGATCAGATGTTGAACTAACACTCTCTTCTTGCCTCGGTGCCTCTTCCGTACATTCTATAACAGAAGATAAAGTAGCCAACTGCTCAGAAAGGCTTGTTTTCTCATCTTCTAGAAAGCCAACTCTTCGGACTAGATCTTCATTTTCGCTCCTCTTCAAATCGAGATCCCTTTCAAGTTCTGAAATTCTTGGGTTGTCTTTGTAATCTTGCAATTCAGCCTGCAATTTCAACTCCCTTTCCTTATACTCCCGGAGTAAGCTCCTCAGATGGTCTAGCTCAAGAAACAAATCACGGGACCCAGATGATTTCATCCTATTGCCATCAAAGGCATGGGGATGAACTTGCGCTGCCTTGGCCGAACATGGGAATTCACCAATAAGAGACCGTTTGACCCGCGATTGAGGCATAAAGGCATTCTTCTGATTAGAGATGTCTGAGCTAGTGAGAGGTAGCTTCTTGCTTGGGATCATAGACTGCTGCTTGTTTTTCTTTTCCGTTGAGAACCCTTTTACAATATGAGATCCCCAGGCAGAGCCGGATTTCAACTTCGAAGAATTGGTATTGATTTTGCCATTAGCCCTCGTAGTCACATTTTGATCAGAGAACTTGCACAACTTGGGTCGGCTTTCTAAAGGGATATCTTCTCTCATTGCGAACGGATTTTTCCACTCCACTAGCCTATAATGGAATCGAACAAATAGGAACCTGCATATGAAATAATGAGTGAGGTGATTGAAAATCCAAGGACGAGCTTACATTGGATAATCTAAGAAAAATGAACAAAAGGATCCTGTTCCAAATCAAACAGTCATGTTTCAACATTGTAATCTAGAAAAAACCTGAGAAATAAAGAAACTGAAAGCTAAAGAAACATTCCAGCTACTCAACTGAACCCATTACTGACAAGGGGATGAAGGAAACAGCAAATTCAAGAAAATTTTGAAAGGATTGGTAATGAAAAACCAATACAAATGACCAATATGCAAAAATATAACATTATTACAATCTCAACAACAATAGGAAAAAAAAAAACATTTTCTAAAGAGGTATTTAGTTATATGATCCTTGAAGGTATGAACAATTTGGATCATAAAAATGTGGGCCCCAGTATCTCCCAATCATGCAATCCTGGCCATCAATGGAAACAGGCAACTAAAATCAATGGTCCACAATTAAGGGAGGCCAATCAGACGGTCTTAATTGTTTAATGGGGAGATTTGGGCATCTCCCATTCATCAATCCAATCAAATGCTGGATCAAACAAGAAGTAAACTCCGAATAATAATAATAAAAGTACAAAGAGGCGAGAATTGAACCCACCAAACATACCTCTCCTTGCAGCTCGCTTCTGTCCAAGCTTTAACTAATTTGGTATCATTTGAAAATGGGAGATCCCATCAATAAAACTTCATTCATCAAATCTCCTCAAATCTCAAGGTTTTTGAAAACCCCCAAATATCTCTGAAACTAAAAATCTTTAATGAACTGGGAATAACGTCAGCAGGAAAAACGTATTAAGGACTGGCCTAACTCCCCAAGAACCCCTTTATACAAAGGAGGATATTTTCAAAGCCCAGAAACTGTCTCAAAAAAAACAGAACTTGGGGTCTTCCTAGATCCTATTGCAAGTGGATATTATTTAAAATAATATAGAAAAAAAAAAAAGCCACTTGGAGAGCTATTCTTTTGCCCCGTATCTCAGCTAAAATCCTAGATGGGGGTTGTCTAAAATAAAAATAATAATAATAAACGTAAAACCTTAGATCCTACTGGAAATAGGTTTTTTTAGTTGAAATGAGAAAAAGAATGTAACCACATAAAAGAGAAGAAAAACCCATCTGAGGGAACTATTCCACTACCAAAAAATCTCAAGCTCCCTCCCAAAACCCTCTGAAAAACAGAGCAAGAGATTTTTTTTTTATCGAAAGAAAAAAAAATCTTAGAAGTGGGTTTAGTAGATTTGAACTGAGCAAGAGAAGGAGAAGAAATGACCATTTGTAATGCTAATCAATCAAATATTGAAGAAAACTCAGCTTTCAAACTCTGAAAGAAGCCAGAAAACATTGGATTCTTCAGAGCATGAGAGAGCGTCTGAAAAAGAAAACTGAACTGAAGAGGACTGATCAGCCGCTGCTTGAAGTGGGACTTTGACGGATTTGAATTTTTGAAATGGGAGCTCTTTGTTCGAGGGATTTAGTGCTTGGGTGGAGTGGAATTTCGTTTCCTCTTTCTTTTTGTTTTTTTTTTGTTTCTTTCCTTTTTCTCCTGCAGGAAATCCGACCCCAGAGCTGGAGCTTTATTTGCAGTTTGAAATTTTGAAGGAGAACTGATCAGATACGCAGTGACTGCAGAACAAGTTATGGTACAGCCACTCTTTCCTGTCAAAATTACCAACTATCAATAGATCCTATCCGTAAAAAATATGTATCACACCACATTGATCATTTAAAACAAAAATCAGATCGATCTACATATTTATTGGCCACAAATTCAGATCACATCGTACCATCGGCTTTCCATTAATATTTTCCATTCTATCCTTTATCGGCCTGATTTTCATATCTGCTGATTAACATGTTTTGCCCAACTTTTTTTAACGGATAGGATAATCAAATATATTACACGTTGTGAATAAATAATGGATGTAGATAACTTACGATACAGCCGCTGTATCTAATCGTTTCTCATTTTCAAATTTGAATTGAAGGTACACGTGTACAAGTGCCGGGAAATCTAACGGTCTGATTCTTCAGATCTTTACAAGTGGGAAGAGCTCGCGTGAGCTTGCGCATGTTCTTGGTGGTACATATACTAGTTTAACATATGTATGAGAGAGAGATCAGGGACATTCATAAGATGTGAACGATCCTGATTTTCCCATGCATCAGAGGTCAGACTTTGAGACACTCAAGATGACGGAGATCAGGTCCATTAGTCATATCTTCCAACGGTCAAAATTTTCATATAGATGTGGCCCACTTATTAATGCGACGGACCTGGATTTCGATATATGGCATTAGCAATGCTTGTATAGATAATTAATTGTGAGGATTTTACAAATGTATTCCAATTTCGAATATCTTCAGCGAAGAACGCAATCAATCTCAAGCGAGCGAGTATTATTTGCATGCATAAGTTCTGTACACGTGCACAGAGGGGGAAAAAAAAGGGCTTCGGACATATTTATGGAAGTAGGAGCTATTATTAAGAAGAATTTTTGGATGGTAGCAGTGAATTGAAGTGAATACTTAAAAGCCTCGAGCAATAAAATTAGACACGTGGAATCAGTTTGGATATCCGTACAAGTGATGGGCCATGTCAAGAATTAGATGAATGGGACTGAAGTGAACTCGCCACACGCTCAATGAAAAGTTCCTTTCAAAAGTGTGGGACGGGTTCCCTTTGGATTCTCCCATGCTGTCCATGTGAATTCAACTCTCTCCAACGGAAACGGGCAATGGGGCGCGCGGATTAGCTACTACCTCGGCTGTTCGGAGCTCGGGACAGGTGGAGGCTACGAGGGCCATTGAGGGGTCACCGTGATGTATAAATTTTATCCACACCGTCCATCCATTTTTATATATCATTTTTTACTACAGAAGAAAAAAATAAGGAATATCAAATTCTCAAATGTACCATACGATGTGAAGAAGCGGTGCAAAGGGATGCCCACCATTGAAACTTTTTAGGGTCCACGGGGTTGTTTATTTTCCATCCAACTGTTGATATGGTTATTTATACATGGATTAAGTAAAAAAACAAATATTATCTGGATTCAAAACTTCTGTGACCCCCAAGAATTTTTCAACAGTACTTTGTAGTCCATTCGAAATTTGGAATTTAGTTATTTTTTCTTTCATGATCTAAAATAATATTTAAAAATGTATGGACAGTGTGGATAAAAATCATACATCATGTTGGCCCCTCAGTGGCTCTTCTAGCCTCCACCTGTCTGGAGCTCTGAACAAGGGTAATACCTAATCCGCTCCCGACAATGGAAGCCGACGCAGATGGCGTCCTAACCCGGGCAGCCCACCGTGATGTAAGTGTTTTATCCACACCGTTCATCTCTTTTCTAAGCTCATTTTAAGGTATGATCCTAAAATCGAAGTATGTGTGCACACGGTTCGATTCGGTCCGGTTTTGGGGCGAAACCGGAACCGAACCATTCCCTACGATTCTATGATTTTTGGAACCGGAACTGGACTGTTAGCACCCTAGAACCGAACCAGAACCAGACCGTGAAAACCGGTTCGGTTCTGGATCAGTTCCATGGTCCTGGGCTTTTTAAGTAGGTTAAAAAAGAAACACAACCACCGTCCACATAGGATAAAGGCCAAAGATTTGATGGCTGGGGTTGAACAATCTTGGATATTTTGAAATATGGTCCATCAACAGTTGTCCCATTCATATCAATTGTTTAGATCATTAAACCATCAGTCCCACATACCTAAACAAAAAAGTCCAAATATATTGGGCAAAACTTTTACCTCAAGGGTCATGTTATGCCGTTTCAGATTCCACATTTCTAATGAAAGGCCGAGATCAAGTTCAGCACCTCTGAGTGATATGGTAGAGCTGGAGAACTGGAATGCAGTAGATCCATCTATTTTTAGTTCATATAGTAGGATGTTATGTTGATAGGGATTGTTCATCTAGTGGGTCTCATTATGGATGGCCAATGTTATGAAAATAACTATAATAGACGATCATAGCTGTCAAATTTCTTCACTTTGAAGCACTTTAATGTTGACCATTAATCAGTTCTCCTCTCTGTCGTTGCTTTGAAAGCCACTTTTCAAATCGTTAGGATCATCCACTTTGTGTATTCTTGAATCATTTACCATCCTTAACAGGGTCCACTAAAGCTCGAATCCACGGTTTGGATCCACGGTTCGGATCAACGGTTTGAATCTACGGTTCGTGTAACGATTCGGATCTACGGTTCGGTTCAGTTTTATAGGGCCCTAAACAAGAACCGATCCATAATCAACGATTTTGAAAATTTTGGAACCGGAACCGGACCGTTAGCACCCTAGAACCGGACCAAACTAGACCGATCCAACAGTTCCGGTCTGGTTACACGGTTCCAATGGTTCAATGTGCACCCCTATGTCCACATCTCCAGTGGACCACACCAAAGGAAGCTGCAGTGATAGTGACATCCACCGTTGGAACCTTTCTAAGGGCAACTGTGATTTTATTTTTTTTACCATTCAACCTATTCACAAGTTAATGTAGACATGGATGAAGTGAAATATATATATATATCAGCTTGATCCGAAACTTCTCTAGATTCTAAGAAGTTTTTAATGGTGTAAATTCAATACCCACTTTGTGGTCCACTTAAGCTCTGTATCTGCCTCATATTTTGTCTCATACATTAAAATTATCTAATAAAAATGATTAACGGCGTGGACCCCACAGAGCCCTGCCCGGACGGATTACCGTCCGGGCGGGGGTAGGATACAATCCGCATCCATTGGAAGTGGATTTCCTACAAAAGCCCTTCGCAGGAAGTTCCTGCGCTGGAAATCTAGGGGGGGCCCACTGTGGTGTTTGTTAGAAATCCACCTAGCCCATCCGTTATTTCCCATGCACTGGAAATAAGGCATGGGACCAAAAATAAGCTGAATCCATGTGAAAACGTGAGGATTGAAAGTCCACAGTTGAAATATGCGTGGGGCCACGGAAGTTTTGAATCAATGTAATATTTGTATCCTCACTTCATCCCATTAGGAATGATGTGATGAACAATATGGATGGCATTTAAACATCACTGTCGATCCTAGGTAGGTTTCAATGGTAGGAATTTCCTTACCCACCTTTTCCTTTAATGCAGCCCACTTGAGTATTGTATCTTGCTTTCTTTTGGTCTCAAGTCCTAAAATCATCTTAAAAAATGGACAAACAGGATAGATTTCTCATAAACATCACAGTGGGCCCAACTAGTTTCTTCTGCAAGAACTTCCGGCAAAAGGCTGTAGCAGGAAATTCGGGGGCAGATTCGACAATGAAACGGTAGGGAGAGGATTTCCTGTTATACAGGTAGGGGTGTACATCGAGTCAAACCAAGTCAAGCTGGCCTCATCTCGACTCGGCTCGAACACTGGCTGACCTCAACTCAAACTCGGCTCGGCTCGGTCCACGAGCCTGAATGGCCAGTTCGGCTCGGTTTAGTCAGTAGCTCAAGCCAGCTTAGGTTGAGTTCGAGCTGGGTTCGCCATTAAGATTTTTCCACAAACACCTGAAGTGCAACTTCAAAAACTCACTGTTTTACAAACAGAGGCAATGGTTTTACAAGTGTTTTATCAAACACCTTCTAAGTAACATAAAAACCAAAAATAATACTAATAATAATAATAATAAGAGAAAAAAGGTATTTGTTTAATGTACATGCCTTGCTTGCCATCGGCCAAACCTTCCTTACTACCAGCCAAACCTTCCTTGCCACCAGCCACATTTCGTTGAGTCATTTTATCAAACAGTTGGTGAGCAACATCAATGGCAAAGTAATCGAGTCACCAAACTGGTTCGATCCGAGTTCGATTCGATCTGGATTTGATTTGAGTCGAGTCGAGTTGGGGCTTGCTCGAACTCGGCTCAAGCTCATTTTCGAGCTTAAAAAATCAGCTCGACTCGGCTCGAACTTAACTTCGAACTGAGTTGAATCAAGCTTTTTCGAGTCGAGTCGAGCAGCTAACCGAGCTAGCTCAGTTAGTGTACACCCCTATATACAGGTAACATTTTATGGGTTGTTACCCTAATCGTATAGGAGCACACCTTGATGCATTTGTTGTATATCTACCCAGTTCATCCGTTTTTCCATCTCATTTTAAGATGCAATCCCAAACCTCAAGAAAATCCAAATCTAAAGTGGACGACCGTACCACAAAAAACAAAAAACAGTGATAAATGACTAATAATTTTTTTCGTGGGCCACAAAAGTTTTAGATTAAGTTTATCTTTGTAATTTCCCTTCATCCAAATATTTTGACATTATCAAAGGTTGGATTGTAAATAAACATTATGAAAACCTTATTATGGGCCCTTCACAATTTTTAATAGCGAGGCATTTGGTAGTGTGGTCCACTTGAGATTTGGATTTGCATAATTTTTGGGACTCCGTCTTAAAATGGGCCGGAGAAAGATAGATAGTGTGGATATACGACAAATCATCAAGGTGGACCCATAATAAGGGTAACACTCATCACGTTGATCTATGACCCGCCGATGGTTGGTTTTGATCATAGAAGTTAAATCCTAATCGTGTATATAAGTCGATCCCAATGTTCTACGGTCTATTTTTTTATCTAATGGTTGGATGGCCTTTGAATCGCAATTCTAAGGTTGACAGTTCCTGTGGTGGGAGGTGTACATTATAAGGTGTGCATATGTACACTAAATTCTCTTTTTGATTTTAGTAACTTAGCTCTCCTGGGATTTTCTTAGAAATCTCGGTACTCCAAAATTTGGTCTAAGATGTTTTGGTGGGAAATATAAACTAGTGGATTCATTGGGGATTGCTTATAGATCATAATGATGATATTTTTCTTATTTTCAAGTGAGTCATCTGTCAGTTATAATGCAAATTTTGATAGACTGTGGATCTTCTGAGTTGGGTCCAACAATTAATAATATACAATTCAATTAGATAAAGCATGCTTTGTCTAAACTTTCATTGCAATTGAGGTTTTAGAAATATGTTTTCTGAAGTTCAATTTTAGACGTGAACATATACACAATGGAAAACTAAAGACGATCAGTGATGATACATTTGTAACCACTGGGATTAGAATTTAACAATGTAAAACACTTCAAATTATATCAGGATCATGATGTAGAGTTCGGATTCATTGATGAACAGATGTAAATAACTTAAATTGCATTTATCGTCTATTTTACGATGATAAGATGATCTACATCAAAAGTTAATGATTAAATAACTTAATCTATCCATAAATGTAATGTCTCGAAAAAATCCGTACAAAGAACCAAGTATCACCTCAGGCAGAAATACCTAAGGACCATACCCTATCATAGTTTAGACGAAAATTAATCAAGTACTAAACTAAAGAATTAGTGAATTTAGCTCGGGCCACCATTTACACAATCAGAAAGGCCTAAAACCATCAATACCGCTGACTCAACACTACTTAAAGACCTAGGAGAAATCCCAAGAGCCTATCGCTCTCAGGAGTATATTAAAACTCCTTATTAGACCTGGACCGCACGTCGAGAATCCAATGACCGCAAAACTATAGGATTATGTCCGTCCTATTAGGCTTGACAACCATTGTGGGAATCGAGCCCAGATAGTATCCAGAATGCACAATTTGAGCCCTGAGCGAAGTGTGTGAGAAACGTGAATATCTTTAGAAAATGTATTTAAACTTAAGTGAATTGAGTCATTTGCTCACATGTGAAATTGAAGATTTTGGACTGTCAATTTCTGACCAAAATTCACCTATGGGAAAAGGAAATTTCCCTGCGCATATCCGTATACTTGTAGCCCCGATCGAGTAAGTATGACCATTGAACTGACACGAGACCTCCACGGTCAATCTACTTATCTAATCGCACCAAAAACACATCTTAGCATAGATCCATTGTCAGGAACTTACCCTATGACGTAGGTGAGTATTGGGCCTCCTTTTGAGCCATGTTTGTGAAAGACAACTGCCCAAAGGATATAACCCATGTATATAGTGGCCCTGGGGCTATTTGCATCACCTATGGGCCTATATATAGCCCTTATACCACCCCATCTCTCTCATACGAATTTCTCCAAACCCTAGGAGAGAGAAGAGAGAAAAGAAGAGAAAAGAGTAAGGATAGGAGAAATCTTAGGAGATCGTTGTTGTGATTCTCTCCCATAACTTCATGCCTCGAATCATCTTCCCATTTCACTGCACCATCGGTTTTAGCTACGATTTGGGTAAGAAATCTTAACCCTAATAACGTAGTTGATATTCAAAATGGTTGTTTGTCAACCTAGCTAACCGATTTCACCATTTAGGTACCCGACGTTTTGTTTTCGAGAACATAGCATTCGAACTGAGTCCAAATCGAGTATTCCGACAAAAGGTGCGGACTATAAACATTTAGGTTATGGTTTTCAATGCTTTCAATGTCAATTAATGATTTATGTCTGACTTGATTGCTGCCATGTTGACTTAGATACGCCATTTTCAATACATTTTACATGTATGAACTATGTTGAACAAAATATACATCCTATGTGTTTGTTGAAATGTTTGAATGAATATGTAAACGTGATTGGTGCTTGCCATGACTACTAATCTAGGATTCATGTTTGGCTTATGCATGATGACCTCTTTATGTAAGGATTTGCATTAATATATGTAGTAACTAACCTAGTCTATGTATGTTGGTGAATTGTAACATAAGTGTTTGATAAATTGTCTGAATGAGGAATTGTTGATGATTTGTAGTTATTAAGGGTATTGAGATAGGATTCTCAATTTCCTTGTTCATATGTATAGTTTCCTTCATGTAATTTTTAATTTCGCCTATGCAATTTATGAATAAAATGCAAGTGTTAGGTATATGATCAATGTGTATGATGAAATGCTCAAGTGAGGAATTTATTTGGATTATTTGCTAAATGTTGGGATTATTATTACATGTGTTTACTTACTACATCTGAGTAAGATTGGGGCTACGATGTAGCCCAGCCAATCAGTAACAGTCCTCGTTTAGGTAGCCGAATTAGTCTCGCCACATTGGATATATTCGACGAATCCAGGTCGCACGACGATTGTCGATAGTGGTTAGGACACGAAGGGTGCTTACACACTCCATGTCAATTAAGTCACCATGTGCTCGTACCAATCGAACTTATCTAATAAACCGATTGGCCTATTATATGTTTACCATGTATAGATGCTACTGCTTGAATCTAAGGTACCCCCTACTAATGTAAGGACCCACTTTAACATGGTACCACGATCCACTAAGACTCATGAGCCGGGCATGGTGGAATGGGACACCGTGTTCGAGCTTTCGGCCTACGCTGGGGTGACGAACCTCCTCGTAGTGACTAATGAGCAAACTCACACTCATGAGCCGAACATGGTGGTATGGGACACCATGTTCAAGCTGTTGGCCTACGCCGAGGTGATTAGCCACCCTGTATGACCACGAGTATAAACTTTGAACTTGTCTATCGACTGATTTTCATTGGGAGTGATGCCCTCCAACTTACCTATAGTATGTGTTTGACTAGGAGTGACGAACCTAGATAGATCCTTCGGTTCGGGTAATGATAGAAAGGGTGGTATCCTAGCTTCCCAAACCTGCTATATGAATAAGCTTAATTAAGTACTCAGCTAACATGACCATACATCGCATTGCATTAGCTAGGATGTACTTTTGGCGAGGAAGGTGCACTTTAGGGAGTGTTGACATACCCGAAATTGGTTATCGGAGTCACTTTTGAGGGAGCTTTGTGCGAGGGCATACATTATTACTTGCACTCCATTCCTACACTAACAAGAGTAGTTAAGAAGTGATTGTTATATTGCCTTATCATTACTACTTAAATGAATTGATAACATGTTAACCTTTGCCTTATAGTACCACTAAGTTGATCACTCACTCCCACCCTGGGACGGTGTTTTAAAACACCAACCAGACCCTTGTTTAGATGCAGGTGTTGATGAAGTTTATGTGACGAAGTAGGACTTCATGGACGAGGACGAAGAGTTCTCCTACATTCAACTCTCGGGCGGGTCTATGTAGATCTCGTACCGATGCATAAGGACTACAGGGATTTTTGGCTTAGTTGAACACATTTACTACCGCATTTTTGTATATTTTGAAAGAACACATGTATATGCTCAGCCTGGTTACATATTCATACTCCAGAGGTTGTGAAACGCTTTTATATTTAAATACATATGCTTCAGACTTCTGCTTACTTGATTTAATTGTA
Organism: Magnolia sinica; assembly: GCF_029962835.1. NCBI lineage: Eukaryota > Viridiplantae > Streptophyta > Magnoliopsida > Magnoliales > Magnoliaceae > Magnolia > Magnolia sinica. The sequence continues at coordinate 46,918,186 of NC_080573.1, read as the reverse complement.
TATAGAGTATGGTATGTTGTTTTGGTATAATCCCACTCATATTTAACTCATTAATATGGACGAAATCTAAACATCATTATCCATGTTGTATATGTGATGTGCTGGAACTCAGGAGTAGAGCTTTGCTCGACCCTCGAAATTCAGGGCGTTACAATAAAAGTCCATCTCAATAGTTGATTTGTTGAAAGGTTGTATATACAAGCAGATATAATCATACATACTTGCGTGTGTACACACCAAAATCCCAAATCATTACAAATTTGCCCTAAAGAAAAAATGTGGAGAATAATTAGAGAGATGAAGAAGAAGAAAGATTTTTTTACGTAGGAGATGGGAAAGTGAAATGCATTTATAAAGAAATAAATAAGAGTCTTTGGTCACGAGGAACACGTCACGTGGTGCATTAATGGAATAATGGTGAATAATGTATTATTTATTATTTTGTCAATGCATAGTGACTATTTACCCACATATGCATGAGGGTGATAACATCTAATAAAGAAAACGAGTGTCTAAGTCAAAGACACATCACTGTGCATTGCTTCGCCCACGGCCACAATCGTACCCCACACATGCATGTGTGAGGTTACTCCTGTGGGGACTGTGGGAGCACACAGAGATGAATCTAAGACAGCAATCCAATAGCACCAAGCAAACACAGAGAGAACATAGCGATTTAATGTGGAAAAAACTACGGCATAAAGTGACAGATATCATTATGAAAGCAGAAATTACAAAGAGAAAGATCTTACCCGATTCGAACAACCTCGAATCTCACCCTTGCTATACCCTTTAAAACCCTAGGACAATTTAGAAACCCTTAGAATACCTCTCAATCTCGTTTACGCCCATATATATATATATAGCCTTAGAAAGAATCCCAAACGAAATTGAAAACAAATCTCGCAAATTCGCAGCTTTGCAAAATCTGTTGATGCCATCAAACACTCATAGATGGCATCGAAAGTAATCCTTCAATGGCATCAAACACTCATCAATGCTATCAAACTAACACCTCAACTGTCCAAAGATAAAACATGATTTTCCAAAAATTCTTGATGGCATCAAGCTAATCCTATCGATGGCATCCAACACTCATCAATGGCATCGAAAAAGTGCCTAGTTAGTCCAGTGACCAACTAAAAAAATTTTGAAAAATATCGATGTGATCGAGCACTGTTCGATGCCATCAAAGGTGACATCGAACAGACTATCGATGGCCTCGACCGACCCTATATCTGACTTGATTTAAGACATCAAATACAACAATCTCCACCATGTCTTCAATTATCAAATATGGAGATTCTTGTCCTCTTCTCTTATCTTTGCTTGCATCATAACTCTATCAAAACTTCTCGTGCATACTCTGTCTTCCTTTTACGTCATCGCCAAGCTTAGAGAAGTCGTACAGAACTTGAACTTCTCTACAAGAACCACATTGGTGAGTGTTATGGGGAAAATGGACCGACTAATAAGAAAAGGTTAGGTCGGGACCCCGTGCATCTTGCCAGATTGAACGGCTATGGATACAACTAAAGATCCAACCTCTGACCCCATACTGAACAAGAAATGAGGTCGAACTCGATATCTTGTTGCCAGGTCGGATGTAACGCCTCGGTTTCCAGAAACCCGAGTGTTAATTAATCAGGTGGCTAGCGAAAACATCAAAATTAGAGTACGATAGCATAAGCAAGAAAGGAAGATATCATATAAATCTGAATATTTTACCCACTCAGCTGGGGGCCTTAATTACAAAATTTATATGTTCCCAAGTACCAAACAACTATAAAGAGATACTGAATTGTATTGGTTAAGCCCAAAGTATTTAGCCGCTTCCTTCTGCGGCTCATCTTCATATACCCTTCCTCAGGTTCCGTCGTCGCGACCTCCAGGCCAGTGCTACCATCTTCTCCATCAACACCTGCATACTCTGTACGGTTGGATATTGATAAATAAGTGGCCAGCTCAGTGTGAATTCCCCTCAAGATTACACACCGCCACCTTAGCAAACATAGTTTAAAGAAAAATAATGAAACATTCCAAAAACAGATAAGATGCAGTCTTATTATAGTACATGGATGTATGAATGCAGATCAACTTGGGGATGCTCATTCAGTCGGACTTGAGCTTGTCACCCATGCATTCATCGACCTGGGGATGTATCCGGTTGAACTTGGGCTCATCACCCGTGCATAGGGCTGGTCACTAGCGTAGTATAGCATAGTGACCAAGTCCTCAAATAGGTCGATAGTCGATGGTCTAGGAGTTAGTAAAATGATGCTCCAATAAACCTAGGGCACGTGCTACAGCATCCAGAATTTGTCACCCGTCATCGCCAATATGCTATGAATGCATGATTAGCCAAACCGTTATTATTCTAGTTATAATCAGTGAATTAAAGTAACTCAATGGTCACTACGGGGGGCTCGTGTCATGCCCCAAACTTGGAAATCGGGCTCACAAAATTTCTGATCACCGAATCCAGCGTTGACAGCCTCCGTAGTACTCCATTCTCTACTCTCGGTACCCATATACCAGGTTTCGATCCTAGAATCCTACAAGGAGGATTTTTTAGCATGAATTTATTCTGTAACAAGCATAACCATAAGCATAATCCACAAACAATAACCAAGACACCATCACAAAATCCACTATGATAAAAAATTTTAAGGTACAATGTGCATAAGGGGAAATAGTACAATAACAGAATCAAAAGCTCTAGAAGTCCGCTGCACACTCCAATCTTAATGCTACTAGGCATCCTAGCATCACCTAGATGCAACGGTCGTGCATAACCTTACGAAAAACTTAGAGGATGGTGAGAGTGTGTGCGCAATATAAGCGTGTGCTCAAAATAGAATATCAGAGTAATACGAAATATGCTGGCAAATCCATGAATACTATTAGCCATACCAAGGTTATGCGATGCAAGGTATGAATGTTATTGGCCATATCTAGGCCATGCGATGCAAGGTATGAATGATGTCGGCCATACCAAGGCTATGCAATGCGAGATGTAACTCAAGCATACTAGTCCTCATCCGAATCCACATATCAATGCAGCTCATCACTAGAGCATCAAATATCAGTACAATTCTCATGCTAGATAGTCACCGGAGTCTATTACACTCTATGTTAGCTTGCCGCTTCTATCTAAGGGCACAACTGGGTAAGTGAAAGAGACCTCACTATCTGCCTACCAATATCGGGCCCGACTCATCAATAACGGACCTATTCCTCAAGCTGGTTAAACTCAACCTGCATATTGTTGCGCAGCACACCAACAACGCAGTGAACCGAGATCCAATCTCCGGTCTCACCCATAAATGAAAAACAAGAAGAAATATAAACTAAAAACAGATTAAAGCAATCCAAACAAACCACAAGACAAGATATACGTGGAAAAATCCCAAACTAGGGTAAAAAACCACGAATGCAAACTTCTACTGCGAAGAAAAATGAAGATTACAAGGCAATATACTAACCTCTCCTTTAGAAGTACATAGAAAACCCTTTGCCCACACCTTAGAATTATTTCTAATACCCTAGAAAAACCCTAGGGACACCTATTTATAGTTTAGGCAACTTTCCTTTCGCGCCTCTGCGAAAACCGACTCAAATTTTCACAGTCCGCATCAAATCCGAAAATGAATCTGAGTAACCTTAACTAATTGAGCAGACTGCACGACCAGTCGAGCGAACCTCTCGACCGATCGAGCATGGGACACGACCGCTCGAGTACCTTGGAAACAAAAAATTGATGCTCGCTGGACTTTGAGTCGAAACAGTCCACGACCGGTCGTGGGGTCTGCACAACTGGTTGAGTAAGGGCCACGACCGGTCGTGCAGCCCCCAGATGTGGTTCCACATCTCAACAATCTCCCACTTAGAGATACATTGTCATAAACCTTTGTCTTCTACATTCGGAGTGCACCACCTCCCCATCTTCAAGCTTGAAGACCAATCAAAGTTGAACAAAGCTTCAGCTTCTCCCGTGTGACCGCCTTGGTTAGCATATCCGCAGGATTCTAACTTGTATGAATCTTCTCCAGAGCAATCGATCCATCTTCCAGTAACGAACGTATGAAGTAATATCTGATGGAAATATGCTTGGTCCTTGAATGAAAGGTTGAATTCTTAGCCAAGTGCATTGCACTCTGAATGTCACTGTAAGCTTGTAATATGCTTGTTTCTTACCCAATTCTTTCATGAAACCTTGCATCCACACTATCTCTTTGCACGCTTCTGTAGCCGCAACATATTTTACTTCCGTCGTACTGATAGATACTATCTTCTGTAACTGAGAGACCTAACTGACTGCAGCACTACCCAGAGTAAAGACGTAACCTGTAGTGCTCCTTCTGCTGTCGATATCTCCTGCCAAATCTGAATCCACGTAGCCTTGTAGCTTAATTTCCAATCCACCATAGCACAGCCCTACATCCTTAGTACCTACCAGGTATCTAAGAATCCACTTCACAACTTCCCAATGTTTCTTCCTGGGGTTGTTCATGAACCTGCTAATAACTCCCACTTCTTAAGCAATGTCTGACCTCGTGCTCACCATACCATACATGAGACTCCCAATAACTGACACGTATGGGACTTTAGCCATGTAGTCTCATTCCTCCTGCGTCTTTGCACCTTTCTCCTTAGATAGCATAAAGTGGTTGGCTAATGGAGTTCTAACCGGCTTAGCACCTCTCATATTGAATTGATCAAATACCTTGGCTATATACTCTGCCTGTGACAAAACTAATTTCTTGTTTTCCCTGTCACCTTTATCCTCATACCTAAGATTTGTTTTGTAGCTCCTAAATCCTTCATAGCAAATTCTCTAGATAGTTGTCTTTTGAGATCTGAGATGTCTTTCATGCTTGAATCGGCCACAAGCATATCATTAACGTACAGAAGAAGAATGATGTACAACGTATCAAACTTCTTTAAATAACAATAGTGGTCTGCATGACATCTCCTAAAACCGTTTCCCGACATGAAACTGTCGAACTTCTTGTACCACTGCCTCGGGGCCTGCTTCAGGCCATATAAACTCTTTTTCAGTCTACACACCTTATTCTCCTTTCCTGGTGCCACGTATCCTGTCGGCTGATGCATATATATTTCTTCTTTAAGGTCCCCATGAAGAAAGGTTGTCTTAAAATCTAGCTGCTCTAGACGTAAGTCCTCTGTAGCCACTATACTTAAGACCATACGAATTATAGACAATTTCACCACAGGTGAAAATATTTTAGTGAAATCGATACTTGCCTTTTGTTAAAACCCTTTCACAACCAATCTAGCCTTGTACCATTTCGAACCATCGTGCTCCTCTTTCAGTCTATAAACTCACTTGTTATGAAGAGCTTTCTTACCCTTGGGTAGAGTGACTAGCTCCCATGTAAGATTAGACTCAAGAGAATCCATCTCATCATCCATGGTCTGCTCCCACTTAACCCGTGTATCCGACTGTAATGCCTCTTCAAAATACTCTGGTTCATCATTATCTGTCAGCAATAGATAATGTAAGGAGGGTGAGTATCGGACTGTGGGTCTCCTCTCCAGGGTAGACCTCCGCACAACCGGTGTATGCGGCTCTGCCTCATAATGCTCCTGTGCATAATCATCCTGTGGCACTATAACACCCATGTCGGTAACTCTTCCGACTCTACGAATTCCTTTTTCTTGGCCTTATTTTCCTATACAGTCCTTATGCATCACTTTTTCATTGAAGACTACGTCCTTGCTTCTGATAATTTTTCTGTTTTCTGCATCCTAAAACCTGTAGCCAAAATCATGCTGCCCGTAGCCTATAAATTTGTACCTCCTGGACTTCGCATCCAACTTGTTTCTATGCTCTACATCAATATGAATATATAAAGTGCAACCGAACACTCTGAGATGTGCAAGGTTCACTTCTTTCCTAGTCCACGTTTCTTCTGGTAGCCCACCATCGAATGGTACTGAGGGGCTTATATTAATGAGATATGTGGCAGCATTCACAGCATCTGCCCAAAAGGTCTTGAGCAACATTGCATGTAACCTCATGCTTTTGGCGCGCTCAAGGATGGTCCTGTTAATGCACTCAGCTACACTATTCTACTGTGGTGTCCCCGAAATTATTTTCTGATGTTTGATTCCATTTGCTGCACAATACTCCTCAAATCTCTTATCACAGTATTCTCCCCCGTTATCAAATCTGAGAAATTTTACTATTTTACCTGTCTCATTTTCTACCATAACTTTTCACTTCTTAAATACATCAAATACATCAGGTTTATGTTTTAAGAAATAGACCCACATTTTTCTACTAGTATCATCAATAAAGGAAATAAAATAATGTGAGCCACCAAGAGATAATACCTGTGCCGGTCCCCACACATCAGTGTGTACAAGTTCTAACAGATGCGTCTTTGGAGCTCGTCCCATCTTCTTGAAGCTTACCCTCTTTTGCTTACACGCAGTCCTCACAGAATTCCAAGTCAATAGACTTTAGCCCTGGTAGCTTCCCTTTTGATAATAGCACTTTCATCCCTTTCTCACTCATATGTCCCAACCTCTGATGCCATAACTGCCCATTCACTCTAGTTGATGCGACTGCAAGTGAACTATATGATCCTGAAGTCACATATAGAGTACCTTCCTTCTTGCCTCGAGATATCACCAAGGCACCTTTTGTGATCTTCAAGGAATCACTGGTGAATGTCGTCACATAACCGGTATCGGCCAACTGCCCCACTGAGATCAAGTTACATTTCAAACTCGGTACATGTCTGACATCCTTCAACTTGGTACATGTCTCACATGAACGTCCCCCTTTCCAACAATATTGCACGGCTCATCATCACCCAGGTAGACTCTCCCGAAGTCACCTGATACATAATTACGCAGAACTTCCTTACATGAAGTGGCATGAAACGAAGCACCCGAGTCTATAACTGTCATGCCCCAAACTTAGAAACCGGGTTCACTAAATTCCCGATCGCCGAATCTGGTGCTGACAGCCTCCGTAGTACCTCATTCTCAACTCCCACTGTACATACGCCAGATTCCGGTCCTAGGATCCTACAAGGAGGATTTTTTCAATGTACATTTATCTCATAATGAGCATAACCACAAGATTACCCAAATCACAAAAGGCAACATCATCATCATATATCCACTAATATAATCATTTGAGTACAATGCTGAAAAGAAAATACATATATAAAAAAAAATTAAAGCTCCAGAGGTTCGCTACATGCTCCAAGCTCAACGCTATTGTAACCTAGCGTCACCTGCACACATCTATCATGCATAAGCTTATAGAAAGCTTAGTGGGTGGTGAAAGTATGTGCATAAGGTAAGTGCCAAGTAAGCAATATCAGAGTAATCAGAGTAAGGGAAAATACTGATAAACTCATAATCATACAATATCAGAAACACTAGCAAGATCATAAATCATACGAAATCAGAGTAATACAAAAACATACTAATAGACCCATAAATACCATCAGTCTTATCCAGGTTATGCGATGCAGAAATATAATAAAAATAATATCATATACTTATGAAGCAATGTAGATCAACTATGCAATGCGAAAATAACAAGCCAAATATCAGATGCCGCTGATGCAATGCAATATACAAATCCTGATGAGTCCACGAATACCGTCAGTTGTATCTAGGCCACATAAATGCATAAACATAGTAAGCCGAAATGCCATATATGGTGGATGTAATGCGATATGTGGTATGAATGGAATGACCATGCTGGAGTGTGAAGTCAGGATGATAGTACGTAGTATCGCAGGTTACGGGGTCCATCACAAGTGACTTCTATCCAAACCAGTCCCATACCTAAATTTAGATAGTTAGAGTCAATGTGGTAAACTTCTGATCTCAGGTTAGTCGTGCGCCCAACCGAAATCCTAGACATGCGAAGGTACACGTAACAAATAGTTGCGCACTACCAGCCCGAGTGGATAGTGAATGAATGAGTATGCAACTCATGCTCAATAAGTCCACATATCAGTACAGTTCCTCTCTGGGAAATCACCGGGGTCTATTACACTCCAAACCAGATTGTCGCCCCATCGCGCGCAACAAGGAGAGTGAAAGAGACCTCACTATCTGCCTGCCAATATCGGGCCCGGCTCGCCGATAGCGGACCCATTCCTCGAGCTGGTCAGACTCAGCCTAGCATTGTCCCCTCCTCTCGAGCAGGTAAGGTCGTACCCCCTTCCAACTGACCACGACACAGTGGGAGACGTGGCCTAACGGTATGTAGCCCTCATGCGCTCATGCATCCACTCAGTCTAGACGTTGGAGCAACCTCTGGAACCAAGAGGTTTAGGGACTTTCACCCAGGGATATCTATAGCACCCCATGTAGAACAGATTTTTGGTGTCCCATCTGGCCATCCACAAAATACCTGTGGAGGCTACGCCCCTGATGTCACTAGGGCGTACAGTAATCACAACACACAATGCAAGATGCATGAGTCATACAATCTAGTCATGCATCAATCCTACGCATACCATGTACTCATGTGAGACAATCTCTGCCTATCAGGGATTCTTATAACAACATGCGCAATGTCATATACAATAGTCAACCACATCTCATAACAAACATGTAGATGATGCGTATGGGCATGTATCGTGATGTTATACTGTCACATACTCATAATCGGTATCAATAATTGGCACCGACAATTGGCCTCGACAATGTGGACATTTAACCAGCATTACCCTCAAGAAGTGGCCCACATAAAGCCTCACATATAGTGAACTCATGGCCTCACACCAGGGCCAAATATACAACACCATGGGCCTCACTCAAGAGCTTAATACACATCGCGATAGGCCTCACTCATGGGCCACATATACATCAAGTGGGTCGCATCTCACGGGTCTAATATACATCACAGTGGGCCGCTCCCATGGGCCTAATATACATCAAGTCGGGCCTCACCATATGGGCCGGAAATATATCACAATGGGCCACATCTCATGGGCCTCGCATACATCACAATGGGCCTCGACAATTGGAATCGGCCTCGATACTCGGCCTCGACAATTGAAATCGGCAAATCGGTCACGACAATCGGAATCGATCGATAATCGGAATCGAAAAATCGGTCACGTCAATCAGAATCTGCAATCGGTCATGATAAATGGCCTCGATCGCTAATCGGCAATTAGTCAAGTCAATCGAAATCGACAATCGGCCACGACAATCGAAATTGGCAAATCGGTCACGTCAATCAGAATTGACATTCAGTCACGACAATCAAAATCGGTAAATCGGTCACGTCAATCAGAATCGGCAATCGGCACCGATAATCAGGGTCGATAATCGGCACCGGTAATCAATAGATAAACAAAGCGGGTCATATAGATGATCAGCCGATCAACCATAGTATAAAGATCGGTACTCAGCCGTGGTTAGATTAAATCTGATAGCACGGAGCCATCCGTCTACAGCGAATGGGGCCCACTTATTTGGGTTAACCCACTAAGGGAATGATAAGAATGGGCCTAACAAGGCCTAAGAGAAAGTCACAATGTGGGCATCCAACCATCATTGCCCATCAATGTGGACATCTAACCAATATTGCTCCCAAGGAGTGGCCTATATAGGGCCAAACATATAATGGACCCATGGCCTTACGTATAATCACGCTGGGCCAACATACATCTCATCAGGCCTCGAATACACAACAAGTGGGCCTTGCACCTGGGCCTCAAATATATCACAATGGGCCTCTTATGTCAAGTGGGCCACATCACATGGGTTGCACCAACGGGCTTCATATATATCAAATGGGCCGCACCGATGGGCCTCATTCATATCAAATCGGGCCCAACCTTATGTATATTTGAGATCTGACCTATTCATAAGTTAACATAAAGATAAATGAAGTGAAAACAATATCAGCTTAATTGGAAACTACCATGGCCCTTAGAAGTTGAACGGTGGGTGTCACTGTCCACTATTTAAATGGTGGGGTCCCCTTAAACTTTGGATCTGACTCACTCATTCACTCATGCCATAAATCAAGTCTCAAATCGAAGAGGAATACAAAAATAAATATAAACTGAAATGAAATAACTTGTAATTAAAAATGTATTGTTCTAGGGACAGCCATACATCATAAAAATGGCAGGGCAACCTTGCTGGAACAACTTTCAAATGAAATTGAAAATCAAGCTTATAAAGGAATAGCAGAAAGTAAATTCTAAGCTATTACAACATTCTCACAAAGCTTGAAATAATTACAACATTCACAACCATACATACATCCCACAAAAAGAATAAAAAATTAGAAAAATAAAACATTCAACCACAACTCAAGGGATTATAGTGGTTCGCCTGTGTGTTCACCAACTGTTAAACAACAGCCACACAAAAAGCTACTCCACTCCTAATATCCTCACACAGGGATATTAGCATTCACTAAAAATAGGTTTTCCCAGGTTCACCCAAAACCCTTACAATTGTGTCTTTGTCGTAGGCTTACACAATTAAAAAAACCCCACTTCGGAGTTTTCCGGCTCTCCTCGGATAACCAATATAACAAGATTTTTCGCAAATCTTGAAAGAAACCAAAATAATAGAAAGGAATTTACAATATGTAAAATACCTGAAAATCTCCTTCGTTGTAGCAGCCCGGTAGAACCAAATCAAAGTAGATGATTGAATGTCCAAGTTCAATGTCCAGTACTCGATTACAATGGTTCTAGTTCTAATAGATTTTAAATTAAACCAAATAGGGCTTGCCTTAATTGATTTTGATTCCAAAGAAAGGGAATAACAATTCCTCTTTTCAAATCAGATTGGAATAGCAGAAACAAAATCAATTAAAATAAAGCTAAGGAAAGAGAATATTAAATAAGCACACTTAGCTTAGATGGAGCACAGAATTATCTCTCAGAAGTTCGACGAAGATTGGCTTGAATACTTTAATTAAATCGATGATTTCTTCTGAGATTCGTGCACTATTTATAGGTGAGAAGATCGGGTCTTCGACTGGTCTAGAGTGCTCTACGACTAGTCGAAGCAGTAACAGATATTTGAAAAATTCGGCGGGATATGCTCAGACCGTTCTACGACTGGTCGTATCCCTCCTACGACTGGTCGTAGCCCTCCTACGACTGGTCGTAGGTTTCCTTCGACTGGTCGTAGGTCCTGCAAAGGTTCGCTGGACTTCAAGTCGTAGATTGTAGGACTGGTCGAAGATCAGTCGACACTGTTCCTACGACTGGTCGAACAGATTCCTGGACTAGTCGAAGGCTAACAGATTTTATCCAGAATTTGTAACAAACTTACGACTGGTCGAGGATTTTCTTAGACTGGTCGAAGCAAGTCTAGGACTAGTCGAAGCAGACCTAAGACTGGTCGAAGAACAGACCAATCACATGTAAAATAACATTCGACTTATGTATCCAAAATGACCTACTTCTAAGGTCATCCTATGGTCAAACAAACCTCAATCATGAAGTATGGACATTGAAGCATTAGGAACAAGTGACCTTGAAGTATCAGTCTTGAAGTCTTGATTTCAGCTTGAGTCTTGCCTTGTACTTTCTTTTCGGCTTGAGTCTTGCCTTGTACTTTCTTTTCGGCTTGAGTCTTGTTTTGTGAGTAGTTCTTGCATTCAAGAGTCTTGTCTTGTGATCAGTTCTTTCATTCAAGATCTTGAGTCTTGTACTTGAGAGCTTTGCTTATTGTGAGCTTAGCTTGTTCATGAAGTCATGAATGTTGATCCTTGAGAGAGCTTCACTTAAGCAGGTTATATATAACATAACAGAGATTTTGTCACCACAAATTTGACAACTTACAGGGATATAAACTATAGCACTTACAAGATGTCCTTCATGCTTGAACCGGCCACAAGCATATCATTAATGTACAGAAGAAGGATGATGTACGATGTATCAAACTTCTTCAAATAACAATAGTGGTCTGCATGACATCTCCTAAAACTGTTTCCTGACATGAAACTGTCGAACTTCTTGTACCACTGCCTCGGGGCCTGCTTCAAGCCATATAGACTCTTTTTCAGTCTACACACCTTGTTCTCTTTTCCTGGTGCCACGTATCCTGTCGGCTGATACATATATATCTCTTCTTCAAGGTCCCCATGAAGAAAGGTTGTCTTAAAATCTAGCTGCTCTAGATGTAAGTCCTCTGTAACCACTATACTTAAGACCATACGAATTATAGACATTTTCACCACAGGTGAAAATATTTCAGTGAAATCGATACTTGCCTTTTGTTGAAACCCTTTCACAACCAATCTAGTCTTGTACCATTTCGAACCATCATGCTTCTCCTTCAGTCTATAAACTCACTTGTTATGAAGAGCTTTCTTATCCTTGGGTAGAGTGACTAGCTCTCATGTAAGATTAGACTTAAGAGAATCCATCTCATCATCCATGATCTGCTCCCACTTAATCCGTGTATCTGACTATAATGCCTCTTCAAAACACTCTGGTTCACCATTATCTGTCAGCAATAGATAATGTAAGGAGGTTGAGTATCAGACTATGGGTCTCCTCTCCCGAGTAGACCTCTTCACAACCGGTGTATGCGGTTCTGCCTCATAATGCTCCTGTGCATAATCATCCTATGGCGCTGTAACACCCGTGTTCGGTAACTCTTTCGACTCTACAAATTCCTTTTTCTCGGCCTTATTTTCCTACACACTGTCCTTATGCATCACTTTTTCATTAAAGACTACGTCCTTACTTCTGATGATTTTTCTGTTTTCTGCATCCCAAAACCTGTAGCCAAAATCATACTGCCCGTAGCCTATAAACATGCACCTCCTGGACTTCGCATCCAACTTGTTTTTATGCTCTACATCAATGTGAACATATAAAGTGTAATCGAACACTCTGAGATGTGCAAGGTTCACTTCTTTTTCAGTTCACGTTTCTTCTTGAAGCCCACCATCGAATGGTACTGAGGGACTTGTATTGATGAGATATGTGGCAGTATTCACAGCATCTGCCCAAAAGGTATTGGGCAACCCTGCATGTAACCTCATGCTTCTGGCGCGCTTAAGGATGGTCCTGTTAATGCGCTCAGCCACACTATTCTGTTGTGGTGTCCCCGGAATCATTTTCTAATGTTTGATTCCATTTGCTGCACAATACTCCTCAAATCTCTTATCACAGTACTCTCCCCCATTATCAGATCTGAGACATTTTACTGTTTTACCTGTCTCATTTTCTACCATAAATTTTTACTTCTTAAATACATCAAATACATCAGATTTATGTTTTAAGAAATAGACCCACAGTTTTCTACTAGTATCATCAATAAAGGAAACAAAATAACGTGAGCTACCAAGAGATAATACCTATACCGGTCCCCACACATTAGTATGTACAAGCTCTAACAGATGCGTCTTTGGAGCTCGTCCCGTCTTCTTGAAGCTTACCCTCTTTTTCTTACCATACATGCAGTCCTCGCAAAATTCCAAGTCAATAGACTTCAGCCCTGGTAGCTTCCCTTTTGATAATAGCACTTTCATCCATCTCTCACTCATATGTCCCAACCTCTGATGTCATAACTACCCATTCACTCTAGTTGATGTGACTGCAAGTGAACTATACGATCCTGAAGTCACATACAAAGTACCTTCCTTCTTGCCTCGAGATATCACCAAGGTACCTTTTGTGATCTTCCAGGAATCACTGGTGAATGTCGTCACATAACCGGTATTGGTGCCCCACTGAGATCAAGTTACGTTTCAAACTCGGTACATGTTTGACATCCTTCAACTCAGTACATGTCTTACATGAACGTCCCCGTTTCCAACAATACTGCACGGCTCATCATCACCCAGGTAGACTCTCCCGAAGTTACCTGATACATAATTACGCAGAACTTCCTTACATGAAGTGGCATGAAACGAAGCACCTGAGTCTATCACTCAAGACTCATTCCTCGCATCAAGAGATAAAATCAACGCCTCTGTGTCACTCTCCTCAGATAGATTTACTAAATCCTTCCCGCTTTGAGAGTTTCCTTTTTGTTTCTTGAGCTCCCTACAATCATATTTCATGTGCCCCTTCTTGCCACAATGCCAACCCCGTCTTTGTCTTTCAATCTCTTGGAATTCTTCCTCGACTTAGAATGCCCGTGTTTATTGCCTCCTTTGTTCAGCGATCTTTCTCTTCCTTCAACATTTAGAGCATTCCCTGAATCCCCTGAAACTGCTGATGCCTTTCTTCTAGATTCTTCACTGAGAATTAGACCGGCCACATCATCAAATTTCAGCATTGTCGACCCTGAGAAATTGTTCACAGTAATCACCAAACCATCCCAACTATCTGGTAAACTGGACAAGATCAATAATGCCTTGACCTCATCCTCAAAAATAATGCCAACAGATTCTAACTAGCTTGTGACTGTATTGAACTCATTTAGATGTCTAGTCACACTCCCACCATCTGACATCTTCATGTTGAATAGCTGTTTCATAAGATGAACCTTGTTGGACGCTGAATGTTTTTCATACATGGTGGCTAGGGCTTCCATTAATTCTTTTGTGGTTTTCATCTTGGATATATTGAAGGCGACGCTCTTTGACAAAGAGAGTCGGATCGTTCCTAAAGCCTTCTGATCCAATAAAAACCATTTATCATCTGTCATCTTTTCTTGTTCTTCTCTTTTCCTCTTAGAGGAATATAGAGGTCCTTCTGATACAGATAATCCTCCATCTGCATCTTTCAGAAGGCAAAGTTTGAACCATCAAACTTCTCAATTATAGTCTTCCCTTCTTTTGTCATCGCTCCGAATACAACCAAACCAATAGCTCTGATACCAGTTGTTGCGTAGCACACCAACAACGCAGTGAACTGAGATCCAATCTCCGGTCTCACCCACAAACTATAAACAAGAAGAAATATAAACTAGAAATAGATCAAAGCAATCCAAACAAACCACCAGACTAGATATACGTGGAAAAACCCCAAACTAAGGTAAAAAACCATGGATGCAAACTTCCATTATGAAGAAAAATGAAGATTACAAGACAATATACTAATCTCTCCTTTGGAAGTACATAGAAAACCCTTTTCCCACACCTTAGAGTTATTTCACATACCCTAGAAAAATCCTAGGGACACCTATTTATAGTTTAGGCAACTTTCCTTTCGCACCTTTTCGAAAACTGACTCAAATTTTTGCAGTCCACATCAAATTCAGAAATGAATTTGCGTAACCTCAACTAGTCGAGCAGACTGCACGACCGGTCGAGCATGGGACATGACCGGTCGAGCACCTCGGAAACCAAAAATTGATACTCGCTGGACTTTGAGTCGAGCTAGTCCACAACTGGTTGTGGGGGCTGCATGGATGGGTCACAAATACATCAAGGTGGGCCTCATGGATGGGCCACAAATACATTAAGGTGGGCCGTAATAATGGGGCGCACCATCTACACCATTCATCTATTTTAGAGATCTTTGTAGAGCATTACCCAAAAATGAATCACATCGGAAGATCATCTGGACCATACCACAAATAACAGTGGAGATAATGATTTTCACTGTTTAAATTTCCCAGGGCCCACTATAACATTCATTTTCCTTCCAATTTATTCATAAGGTCACAAAGACCTGAATCAAGAGGAAAAAAAAATAAATATCATATTGATCCAAAACTCCTATGATCCCTAAAGGATTTCAATGGTAACCGTTCAATCACCCACTGTTATTTGCAGTGTGGTCCACCTGATAAGTGGATCACATACATCATACGGGACCCACAGAGCTTGCAGATGTCAATATAGCAGCTATTACTGCTCGTAGGTCCGCTGGTCCACTGTCTAGATGGACGGTCTAGATAATACATCGCGGTGGACCCTACGTCCTGGGGTGGATGGCCTTGGTAGAACACATACATCATGGTGGAGTCCCACCATCCTGCTTACTGGACGGTGTGGACACCACACGTGCCAGGTGGGTCCCACTATCCAGACAGTGGACGGTGTGGATGTAAGATACATACATCAATAGTAGGTCCCACAGTGCTTGGTGACATTAATACAACAACTATATAGCTGCTGTAAACATACACCAGCCAATCCCTTTTCCAGGTAGGTGGGTCCCACGTGGGGTGTATATATATATATATAATACATTATATTAATAATAATATTATTTTTTAAAAAAGAATCCAGCGTCCAGATGGTTGGATGTTTGGACTGACGGTGGGATATAACATACCTCATGGTGCCCATAGAGCTTGCTGACATCAAGCAGCAGCTATGTTGCTGGCCATATGGACGGTCTAGATAAAACACATGCATGAGGTGGTTCCACACGTGTGGCCCACCACAGCTTTGGGATAAAGCTGATATTTGCATTTTCCTTCATCTAGGCTGGCTTAAAAATGGGCAGCAAGGAGGGCTCCATAAACTGGATGGTCTAGATTTTTTATCACATCAGGTGGGCCACACACATATATCACCATAAAAAAAAAGAGAAAGAGAGAGAGAGAGAGGCGGTGTGAAGGGGAGGGACCCCGCCACTATGGGCCCTCCTTATACTGAATACAATGCATACATCTAGTGGGTTCCACCACAAGTGGGCCCACAAATAGAAATCAACGATGGAAATTTGAAGATCACCCACCTATTGCACTCCTTCTTGGTCCCTTGGCTTTCTTAGCTCCTATGTTCAACCTTGATGGCGGATGATGAAGTTTGGATGGTTGGATGGTGAGATGTGGGGGGTAGAAAGTGGACCACACTTGCCTCTTTGGAACAGCTTGGACGTTGGCTCTCTTGGTTGCTTGGGAGCGAAGAGAGAAATGAGAGAGAGAGAGAGAGAGAGAGAGAGAGAGAGAGAAGAGATGGGATGAAAAGGTGATGGAGTGATGGGTGGGTGATGGTTGTAAGGAAGGGATGGGTGGAGAGAGAGAGAGAGTTGACTTTGGGAATGGGAGAGAGATGGGTAGGGTATGGGTTGCTTGTACTTGTGATAGGATGTGTACTTGACTTGTACATTGATTGATTGATTTGATATTTGGTAGAGATTTTCTTGGGATTCGCAACGCACGATGTTTTCCTCGAAATGTATGCGGGCCCACAACTCCTGACACTACTAGAAACTGGGTAAAGGCTATGGATTTCATTCGTAGCCATAGACCTATGGCCATGGTTTTCGTCTGTAGCACGACCATCGTCGTAGGTGCCAAGCCAATAGGTTTAAAACATATGGCTACGGTTTAATCCGTAGCAATAGATTACAATAGCTATAGATATAATCCGTAGCAACTATTTTAAGTTAAAAGTACCTGCAGCTACGGATAATATTAGTAGCTAAAAGTAGTGCTGGATCCATAGCAATTTGTCGAATTTAATAACAGCTATGGTTAATATCCGTAGCTATGGCCTACATTTAAAAACAATTAAAATCATTCATTCATTCAATTACCACCTGCATAATCATTCATTCTAGTGCATCACATCTGGTTCCAACACAAATTTCAGCAAGCAACTTGAGTCATTGACATAGCTGAAATTTTCACGCTAAACACATCAAAATTTATCAAAGAAAAAAAGACCTTGGTTGATACACAATTTTCCCTTAAACCTATTAGTAAAACTAAGCAACTGACCTAAAGAAGACTTGAGGTGTTAACCTAACTTCCAAAGCCATATCTTCAACCGCTGGGATTACTTGATTCTCCATTGAAATTAGAATTTTCTATATTTGTATTGAGAAAGGAGGCACAAGAAATCAATCATTTGAAGCAGTTTATGTTCAAAATCCATGTTGTACATCCAAATACCTGTTTTGGGCATGTTGAGTAAGAACTGTCGGCATAAAATCTTTTGATTTGGGTAGAGACCTCACTAAACCACTCATGGTTTAGAGCATTTTTTGTTATTTTTGCTGCATTGAAAAGTTTAAAAAATAAATAAATGAACAAAAAAAAAAGAAGCATTAATCCTCTAGTACATATGCAAATGAACAAGACACCATGCTTACAACAAAAATATGTAGATAAACAAAGGACAGTTATGAGCATGGAAAGATGACCCACAACGTGTCAAAAGATGAGATGATACAACTGTTAGCCAAAGATTTGCTGATAAAGGCTAAACAAACGTTACCTTCAAAGCCAGCTCTTGGACAAACATCCCAGCGAGTTCTTGCACCAAACTTTCTAGGATTATTCAAAGACATAACCATCATTACAATCAATTCAATACTAGTAGGAATGATCACCTACAACCAGTTGCATGTGAACTTCAGATGAAATCCCGTTCACGTCATGTGTATGACACATCAGGTTATGAATAAGATGAAGGTCACCTGGCATAGAAATCAGAAAAATCCACTGATCAGGCAGTACAGACATGCACGTTTAAGCAGACAGCTAATAGTTCCAATTAAAAATGCTCATTGTTTTCATATAAGGTGGCTTCCTGATGAGCGTGCTTACCTGTGTTTTTTGTAGCAGGTGATTGTCATAGTGAGTCCCACCTTATGCATCGCTCAGATGTCCTACACATGACACTTTGGCATATGAGCAGGCTTGCATGTGAACTTCACATGCAACAAGGTAGACATGCATGGCATGAGTAGTTGCACAGAAATAAAGCCAAACTACTCATGCAAGCATAAAAGTCAGTGATAAGGCCCACCTATTTCATTGTGTATGATGTCATTGTGTGCACGAAAGTGGGTTTGAAGGAAGCCAAAAGCTGGAGAAAATATCAATATTCAGCACATAAAACATTTTCAGATAGAATATGAACCAAGATAAACACAACAAAAGTATGTAGAGATTATGGGGCCCTGCACATTAGTCGATGTGAGTAGTATAGCACACTCCAAAAGTTGGCTGCCAAGATCTGTTTGTCTGTATAAAGAAGAAATCAACACATGCCATCACCATCCCCATATACAAGAAAAGGACCGGACCAGCACTAGTAGTAGAGATGCACACACTAATATGAAATGATCAGATTTTTTCTCTATTTTTTCCCTTCTCCATCATAAAACAAGCAGTTATTTCTTTGCGGTAGGAATTTGGAAGAAAACAAAAATAAGGGTATGCACTAGCAAAAAGAAAAAACAGAAGAAGAAGAACCATATACTCAGAAGCATGAAAAAGAACTACCAATCAGGCCATGTGTTGATGTCAACATTAGAAGCGAGGCTTCTTACATGACCAGCAGATGTTTTGACTACTCTTATGTTGAACAATGCAAGTTTTGGTTTGTCATTTACACCCAAATTTGTTGCTTTAGAGGGAAAAACAAATTCATCTTAGGAAACAAGTCGCTACAGGAAAAAATGATGGGGAAACAGAGAAACTTAGATAAGTTACCTTAGAACATCACCCTGCCCACATGTCGTCATACCGGCCAAGGGGTTGTCCATCACCCATTAGCCCAAAGTACATGGTAGGGCCTATGAGCTCCCTGTTAATAATAACAAGGAATTAGTTCATGTTGAAAAGGGAGCGGGCACATACATGCACACATGACAAAACCTATCTTGTGTGCATTTGCATTTTGGAAATGATTTGTGGTTTAGGAATGGTTCAGTACAATTCATTCTCAACATATTGGATGCATTTTTTGTTTCATCATTATTTAGATCGTCCATCCATGTGAGCCCACTATGGGTTGCCCATGGGCTAAAGTCACCTCTACTCACTAATAAGAGAAGCCTAAGTTCCTAGAGCTACTATGTATTCTCCATATTTCAACAAACATCTAAATGAAATATAAGACAATTGAAACAATAGAGAAATGGTAAAGATGATAGGTCTATAAGTTGATTCCATTGATGTTGCATCATGAATGCTAGCATGATAGTCCTCTCGAACATGGCAAACATTGCGTTAGTTTCATATAAGTGGCTTGAGACTAACAATAAAACAAAATTTTAAAAGAAACAGAAAAGAAGAATCATTCAATCATTCTCAATCAGTGGAAATGCAAGTAGAAGGGGCCCGTAATAGTGTTTGAAAATAATTCTGAAAATTTCCCAACAACCTTATAAATGCATAAATAATAATAATAATAATAATAAATAAATTAATAAATAAAATCTTCAGATGATTACATCCATTTTTTTACATAAATCACACCTGAATTGTTTGTTGCCAAATCAATTATAGATAGGGCAGCCCTATCCATTTTGTTTCAAGTAGGAGAAGAAATGAAAAGGATAGGGATAAGGTATCTCTTTAACGTATTAACTATCCTTGGAAGATTTAGGAAGAAACCTAGTAAGAAAGCTCAATATTTTTAGGAAATCCTAGCGAAAAACTTGCAAATGAAACTTTCTTGCTTACCATTGTATTTAAAACAATTGTAGCCTTTGTCAAATCAGTGGATGTGCATTCAATGAACACGTTCTTTGTCTTTAAAGTAATTGCTGAATGCACACCATTAATCATCAGGGGTTAAGACAAAACAATTCTGCAAAAAAAAAAAAAAAACACAAATAAATAGATCAGAGCATTTGAAACCAATGGAAACTTCAAAAGGCCAAGAGATTGTGCTACCAATCAGTTCAACTTTCCTGTTGAACTATGTACAAAATTCACTTTAGGTAAGAGCTAACCATAAATGATACAAAGTCAACTTGTTCCCTGGACAACAAAAGCATGCAAGGAAAAGTCCAACAAGCACACTAACCAAACAAAGGCAACAAACATCTAACCGTTTGGAAAATTTTGAGAGATTACCCTAGAAATTCTTCTTGTGAAAATGTGAAGGAGAGAGGGAGAGAGAGAGAGAGAGAGAGAGAGAGAGAGAGAGAGAGAGAGAGATTACCCTAGATTCCTGTGTAAATGCAAGAAATCTTGATAAATCTTGATTTGAAGACTGATGTCTTGGAATTTCCACATGTGAAGGAGAAGAGATTGAAGAAGGAGCGAGACAGATAGAGGGAATTGGAAACTTTTGAGAGAGGGAGGGATAAAGAAACCTTGAGCCAGCAAGAATAAAAAGAAAACTCGCGGGCTCATTTTTTTGGGCGTGGATTTGATACTACGCCCATGAGCTAGAGACAGGAGGTCTTTTCAAGGGCTCTATAGGGCCCATTGTGATGTGTGTGGTTCATCCACTCTGTTCATTTGTTTTGGCATTTGGTTTTAGTGTATGATCCCAAAAAGGAGACACATCGAAGGCTCAAGTGGACCACATTACAGATCAATGGTAAGCCCTTAATCTCCACAGTTTCCTATGGTTTAGAGCCCATCAGATCAACAGTTTGGATCACTAAGGCATTACTCCTGCTTGGATGGAATAGACATATCAGCTCAATACACTATTCTAGACTACAAAGTTGAAGATCATC
Organism: Magnolia sinica; assembly: GCF_029962835.1. Classification (NCBI taxonomy): domain Eukaryota; kingdom Viridiplantae; phylum Streptophyta; class Magnoliopsida; order Magnoliales; family Magnoliaceae; genus Magnolia; species Magnolia sinica. The sequence continues at coordinate 46,896,860 of NC_080573.1, read as the reverse complement.
TCTCATGGAAGGAATCAAAGCATTTCTTCAAACAATTAGCATGTAGATTTCTATATAAAAATTAATTAAAAAATTTACGAAACTATAAATGCAACAATATGCAATCAGGAGGTTTTCTAATTCCATAGGTGGAGAGTGTTGTCCCTGTCTGTCCATACTCAACCACAATTGTGTGCTTCATTAGAATTTTCCACTAGGTAGGCTACATTGTCTGAATTTTTGGCATAAAACAAAAGTCAGGAACTCAGTTTCCGAAAATATAATTTTTTATGGATCCCCCCAACATCTTAAACTCTCAGAAAACATGCTCCGTTAAAAGGCAACACCCCCATCACCTTATCTATGGCATATATTAATTATTAAGTCAAATTAAACTGACTAAATTGTGGAACTGACAGTCAATGAGTCACATCCTACAATCAGATTGGTCAAATAATCTTGACCTTTGAAAATGGATACTTGTATGCCACGTATGCAATGTCTAAGTGCCTGCATATCATAGAAAGGAAGTTGTGACACCAATGGATGCTAAGCAGAAAAACAGTTAATCAAAAAGGAAAAATAAAGAATTTAGATGACCATATATGATCCATAACAAAGCCCAATATGCAATTATCATAAACACCACTAGTGGCTCTCCATTTCTTGAAACAACCATTTAAAGACATCCAAATGCAGAATTCAAATCACAAATCATAAACTTATAAAACTAAGTTTAAAATAAAGAAATTCATGAGCTGTTCACATATGCCAGTGATGATTTTCTCATTAGATCTTTGCTTTTGAGCAACATTCTCATTGGATTTCTGCATTGAGAAAATAAGATTACAACTTATTGTTGCTTGATTTCTATTGATGATTGAAGGAATCAAAAGAAAACCCAAAGCAGGTATTGATGTAGACCCAAGAAACTGATATTAATCAAAACCCAAAAAACCATTAGATGGAAATTGAAAGGAAACCCAAAATACAAATCAATAGAAAATGAAAAGAAAACCCAAAATAGATATTGATGAATTAAAAATCAGGCCTATTAGACCTGTACACATTTTTACACACAAGTTGCCATAAGAATGTATGGCAGACTTGTACAATATCACCATACATGAGCATGGTTTAAAAAATCAGGCCTATCAGACCACCCTAGATGCTCAATCAGAACAAGGCCCAAGGACCTGCCTTTTTTCCTCAAATCAAGCATCTAGGACTGTCCAACTGGACCGATCTTTGGTCATGGCCATTACAGTGTGGATTGCAGTATGGATGGTCCCGATCACGTAAAAAAATTTGCCACATTTCCCATGGGAATTTGTGTGCAGAAAAATGTATAGGAAGTCATGGCATTTAGCATTTATACTCTTTATGTAAATACCAATTTGAAACTATAACTAAATTAGCACTAGACTCCACTGCTGAATGAGGGCCATGGATTCTACATCGAATACTTTTCCAAAAGAGAGACATGGTATAGAGCTACAAAATAAAGAGCTTACTAGGTCAACCGACCATAGAAACAGAAATTCCAAAGATAAAATTGGAATTTGAAAGACAAACAATGGGATCCACAATTTTTTCTATTCCAATCCGAGAAACACTCTAAAATTCCAATCATTAAGAGTCATAGATTGCTGGAGTATCAAATAACTCCTTGTATTATTAATGTACATTAAATGCTAATTGAGGTCTACAAGGGCTGTTTAGAAATAAAACAATGAGAAATCAACAAACTACCACCAAAGATGACAAAAATAAGAGTTGCCACCAAAGATAAACAACAATATCTTTCTGAAACAAAATCAAACAAGTCTCATAAGCGATTCTCAAACAATAGATCCACAGGAATCACTTTGGGGCAAGATTCACCAGAAAAAATAAATTGATTTCCTCTTATGTAATGGTTCCCCTCGTTTGTGGAAGCCCAAAGTAGTAATGAAATTGGTTTTCATTCCTCAGAGAAGGGACATTTCCTTTTCCTCCCAAAAACCTAAGAAATGGAATCAAATCAATAGATGAGAATCAAATCTTTAAGTCGCTAAACCCCTCTTCATACCATTTTGGCACCAAAACCCCTAAATCCAGTTCCAAAAACAACTTTCAATCCTAAAAAATACCATAAAAATTGGAAAATCCCTAAAAATACGGACTATTTTGCCCTGTATGGCTTTAAGGGTTGATTAATGGAGTTGGAAAAAGTCCAAATCATCAACGCACCCGAGCAAAGAAGAAATTGCAATCGGACGAAGGCTGCGGCCGGTGGATGAGCTGAGACGGTGACGAGGGTTGGAGAAAGGGGTTTCGAAAACCCTGGCACAGGGTTTGCTCACAAATTAATGGTGGGTTTGCGACAAAAGGGGGTTTTGAAAACCCTAGAGAGAGAGAGAGGGAGAGGTTGGGAAACAGAGAGAGGGGAATGGGGCCAAGAGAGAGAGAGAGAGAGAGAGAGAGAGAGAGAGAGAGAGAGAGAGAGAGCGGGTTTAAGTTTTGGGAGATGGGTGTCCGCGGGAGGATTAGCGTGAACATTTGGGTTTTGGGGGTGATGGGCGGCACCTTCAGTTCTTGCTTTTAGCACTCGTGGGGCCCACCGTGATGTCTGTTATTTATCCACTTCGTCCATTCATTTTAACAATTGTCTCAAAAAAGGATTCAGATCGAAGTTGTAAGCGGAACACATAACATATTAACGATAGAAATTTATTTTTAATTATTTCTTATGGTGTGGTCCACTTAGACCTTTAATCTTCCTACTTTTTGGGCTCATCCACTGAAATTATATATCAGAATTGACGGGTGACTTAGATAAAACACATATATTCCAACGGGCCCCACGAAGCCCCTTAAGCACCATTAATCTCTAATAAGATCATGGTGGGGACGTAGGTTTTAGTTCCAGATTAAGTACGTTATAGCCACGGATTAAATCAGTAGCATTATAGCTAGGTTTATATCCATAGCCAAAAAACTTTCAAAGTTCATAGCTTTTGTTCGATTTTTTAGTAGTGTGGCCTCAGTATCGCATCGGCACGCAAGAGCGACATTAGAACCATGGTGATGGCGCGGTCGCTAGGAAATAAGTTTTGAGTTGAGTCGACATAGATATACAAGATGTGACTTAGGATAGCACGCAAACGCCGATTACAGGTAGCAGGTTGTCAGAATTTAACCGAAAAACCGTGGGATTCCACAGAACAGTACGGTCTAGAATATAGGCCTTACAGCTCTCCCCTCCTTATAAAAATTTTATCCTTGAAATTTACACAATTATCGCAACTACACATAACTTATAAGAAAGAGGAAATATGACATCATCATATAAAATTGGAGACAACATACAAGATACAACATATAATCAATCATTAAAGAGATGGGGATAACGCTCTCGAATTTCGGCCTCGTGCTCCAAGACGCCTCATCAACAGAATGGTGACCCCATTGCACCTTCACTAAGGGAATGACCTTGGTCTGAGGGACCTGCTCCTTCTGATCAAGGATACGAACTGACTGCTCAATGTAAGAAGTGTCCTGACGAACCTCCAGCGGCTATCAATTGATAACAGGAACTACGTCTGACCTACACTTCCTCAGCACAGAGACATGAAAAATGTTGTGAATGCTAAACAACTGAGATGACAAGGCAAGCCAATAGGCCACGACGCCAATGCACTTAGTGATCTCAAAAGGTCTTATGAATCTCAGGGCAAGCTTGCCCTTCTCTCTAAATCGAACTATGCCCTTCATGGGCGAGACCTTGAGATACACTCTGTCCCCAACAGCGAACTCCAAGGGATGACGCCGGCTATCAGCAAAACTCTTCTGCCGACTCTGAGCTGTGCACATCCTCTGCATGATGATATCGATGGCCTTTAATGTCTGTTGCATAAGATCGGAACCTAAGAGACGCCGCTCTCTAACCTCGGTCTAATAAATTAGAGATCTACATGGTCTACCATATAATGCCTCAAAAGGAGTCATGTCAATGGTCGCCTGATAGATGTTGTTGTATGCGAACTCAACCAATTGCAGGTACTCATCCCAGCTACCTTTGGTCAATCATGCAGGCCTGAAGCATATCCTCAAGTATCTGGTTAACCCTCTCAATCTGTCCATCAGTCTGCGGTTAATACGTGGTGCTGAGCTGCAAAACAGACCCCATCACTCTCTAAAAGCTCCCCCAAATTAGAGATGTGAACCTTGAGTCTCGGTCAGAAACAATCGAGACTGGAATACCGTGTAGTCTCACAATCTCCTCGATGAATAATCTTGCAAGCCAATCTAAAGACCAGGTCGCATGAATTGTAAGAAAATGTGCCGACTTTGTCAGGGGATCCACGACAACCCAAATGGCATCATGACTGCGTTAAGTCCTCTGCAAGCCCATAATGAAATCTGTCGACATGTGCTCTCACTTCCACGTCGGGACGCTCAACGGCTGCAATGAACCAGGGGGTCTCTTATGATCGGCCTTAACACGCTGGCATGTGTCACACTTGCCTCGATCATAAGATCTCTGCGCAACTCAGAAATATCTGAGACACATAATCGGCCTCTTAAGTGAAGTCTACCATCAGAACCAATCTTCCAATCTGATTAACTCTTAGATGTTACATCTGCTCGGTAACCCTGTAACGACTCATCTATCTGCTGAGCCTCGATCACCCTTGCAACAAGAGAGGGTTGAATCGACAGGCTTGATAATTGAACGATAGAAGACTGCAGACCAAACTTGAAGTCATACTCTACTATATCCTCGAGCATCCTCCACTCCTGAATCATCATGTGTGCCACCAGGCCTCGTAGCTGACGGCTAAGGGCATCCGCCACCACATTTTCCTTACCTGGGTAGTACTGGAGATCAAAATCATAATCTTTCAGGAGCTCCATCCAACACCTCTACCTCATGTTCAGGTTGGACTGAGAGAATAGGTACTTCAAGCTCTTATTGTCGGAGAAAAGTTCGAACCTAACCCCATAGAGATAGTGCCTCCACACCTTCAGTGCAAAGACGACTGCTGCTAACTCGAAATCATGCATGGGGTAGTTCAACTCATGGACCTTGAGCTGACGAGAAGCGAAGGCCACCGGTTTCCCGTGCTGCATCAGGACTACACCTAAACCAATATGCGAGGCATCAGTAAATACAACAAATCCATCACTCTCAGAGGGAAGAGTGAGGACAGGAGCAGACGTGAGGTGGTCCTTCAGCTCTGTGAATGTCTGCTCACATGCGTCGCTCCAAACAAACTTTGCACCCTTCCAACTCAACCTGGTCAACGGGGCTGCAATATGGGAGAAGCCCTCAATGAAATGCCAATAATAGCCCACCAAACCAAGGAAACTAGGGATCTCGGATGTGTTCGTAGGCTAGCGCCACTGACGTACTGCCTCAACCTTCAAGGGGTCTATTGTGACACTCTCGCTCTCACCACGTAACGAAGGAACTTCACCTCCTCTTGTCAAAACTCACACTTCTCCAGCTTCGCATACAGCTAGTGGGCACGAAGGGTCTACAACGCAATCTCTAAATGCTGCACATGCTCCTCACGGGTCCCCGAATATATTATAATGTCATCGATGAATACCACAACAAACTGATCGAGATAAGGACAGAAGACCTCGTTCATCAACTGCATGAATACTGCGGGAGCATTGGTCAGTCCAAAGGACATGACCTGGAACTCAAAATGACCATAGCGTGTCCTGAATACTGTCTTCAAGATGTCCTCCTCTCGGACTTGAATCTGATGATAACCGAAATGTAAGTCAATCTTCAAAAAGAACTGTGCACCCTGCAGCTGATCAAATAAATCATCGATCCTCGGGAGCGGATACTTGTTATTGATCGTGACCCGGTTAAGCTCATGGTAATCCATGCAGAGCTTCAATGAGCCATCCTTCTTCGTGACGAAGAGTACCGGTGCTCCCCATGACGAACTGCTCGGACGAATGAATCCCAACTCACGCAACTCGTCCAATTGCCGCTGTAGCTCTCGCAACTCCATCGGTGCCATATGATATAAGGCCTTTGAGATAGGCACAATACTGAGCATAAGATCAATCTGAAACTCAAATGCCGACGCAGTGGCAATCCTGGAATCTCCTGAAATACATTGGGAATGCTTGCTACTATGGGATCCTCTACTACGCTCGACTTGAGACAAGATAATGGCTCTCCTCTATGCTCGGTAATGAACTGGAACTGTGGCAAGCTTGGTATACAGAACGTGACTGTCCTTGTGAAGCAGTCCAAGATAGCGTGATACTCGGCAAGCCAATCCTCGGGAGCTTCAATGAGAAGGCATTTGATTATTTGCTGAATTCTGTTACTCTGATGAAATAATCAATAAATTTGATTTTACTCTCATGAATAGTTACCATTGTCAATGTATCTGGATGTGATCTAAATGAAAAAAATAGGATATAATTTTTAAAGCATCCAGTTTATACATTATTAACACCCAGTTTTCTCGTGCACAAGTATGAACTTTGGCTGTGAAAATTTGGGATGTTACACCCACTGTGTCGTGGTCAGTTGAAAAGGGGTGTGACCTTATCCTCCCGAGGCTAGGGGCTGTGAGATAGGTTGAGTTTGACTAGCTAGTAAATGTGTCCGCTATCGACGAGCCAAGTGGCATTAACATACCACTAACAAAGTGGATACTAAGGTCTCTTCTACTCACTTAGTCATGCACCGATGGGGCGACAGACAATGTTAGAGGGTACTACACCTCAGTGATATTTCCAACAACAAACTATTCTGATATGTGGACTAGTTGAGAATTAGCATGCTTGCATTACATCTCTAACATATGACATTCGGCCATGTAGGCCTTGCATTTCATAGCCTTGGTACGATTAACATCATTTATGGACTTGCCAGTTTAGCCTTCCATCATTTACGCTTACTCTGACATTTGTATGTTTGGCACACACATTGCGCATACACGCACACACTCTCTAAGCTTTGTAGTAAGCTTATGCACGTTCATTACGTGCAAGTTATACTAGACCGCATCAACATTGAGGCAGGAGCATGTGCCCAATCTTTTAGAGTTTTGTTATATTATGTATTTTCCTTTCAACACAATACTCAAATATTATATTAGTGGATATATGGTGATGATGTTTTGTGACTTGGGTACATTTGTGGTCATGATCCTTTACAAAAAAAATCACCCCAAAAATTCTCATTGTAGGATCCCATGATCGGAACCTGGCACATGAGAGCTCTAAGCCAAGAATGAGGTACTACAGAGGTTGTCGACATCGGATTCGATGGGCAGAAATTTTGTGAGCCTAGTTCCCGAGTTTGGGGTGTGACAACTTACCTACTCCACTCTTGGCGAATGCGCTTAACCCATGAGTGTACCAGATTTTACTATCGGAGGTTTTAAATCAGGTTTACTTCAAACCTTTATAACCCTACAGAAGGACTCTAAGATTTATGCCATACACAAGAGCAAAGGTCCTACACAAGAACCTAGATTTGTGTCATACACAAGAGTAAGGGTCCTACTCCCGAACCCAACAATTTAAGCTCTACTCCTAAGACCAGGTCCTACACAAGAATCCAGTACGTACACTCCCACTGGAGGCTCCCATAAGTGACTTTGGTTGTTTTTTCCTTAGGCTAACCAAGAACCTTGGTCCTACATAAGAAGCACAAATTTAGGCCACAAAGGCCAAGGTCCTGCACAGAACCTAGTTTGAGTTTAGGGATACAAACTCTTACATCCAACTTACATAAGGAAGGAGTGAAAACATGGACTCTTACATATGACACTTACTTGTTGGATTGAGTCCCTTTTGAAAGTGCCATTGTTTGTCAATATTTATGAGTGTTGAGTTTGTCAGTCCAAGTGAGTCCTTAGAAGAAGATATCAAGACCGAGCCTCAATAAAAGATGAAGGCCATGATCAAGCTAACATGTCAATCATAGCCTCATCATCCCACAACAAACTCTAACAGGTATATGACCCCATATAATCCCAAATTACCCTATAAAATGAATTAAAACATCTTCTGGTATAGTTGGTAAATAATGCACCAAGAGTATAAATGGGAGAAAGAAACCAAACTTGAAAAAAACACAAATCCTGGTCAAGTGCATCGAACTGCAATCGAGGGTATCTTCGATACATCGAACCTCGTTCGATATTATCAAAACGATCACTTATTTTGTCAAACAACAAAATGAAAGAAATGTTGAAAATCTCAATAGCATTGATTGTTATTCGATATCATCGAAGTCCATACTTCGATAACATCGAATGGCCCTCAATTACTTCTACCTTGAAATTCTTCCAAAGAAATAAAATATACTCTAAGTGCTCCTCAATGTTATTTAGAGTAAGTTGTTGATAAGATCGAAGTCTATTTAATAGCATCGAAACTTACTCATTTTTTTCTATCAAGTTTTTTAAAGAAAACCTATTTTCTTCGAGTTCATCGAAGACCATTCGATATCATCGAAATTCAAACTTCGATGGATCGAAGGGATCTTCAATAGAATCGAACATGAGACAAAACTTTCCAGTAACCTTTGTGTATTTTAACAAAAGAAATCTTGATGGAATCGAGTGTCCCTTGATGAATCGAAGTGCACATCGATATCATCGAAAGATGCTCGATTAAAAACAGTCAAAATCTATTCTACTCTCCAATGAATATACTGAGTAGAAAGTTGATGTAATTGAAGGTGGTTCGATAGTATCAAAATTCAAATTTTGATAACATCGAACACCCTTTAATGGCATCGACGATTTTAAAATTCTGTCCATTTTTTTACCGTTGGGATTTTACTATATAAATACACTAGTGTTGCTCTTGGTAAAATGAGCTAAAAATTAAGAGAGTTTGAGGCTTCACATACATTATACCCTTTTCCTCATTCTCTCTTTCCCATTAGAGTTCATCACTCAATCCTTTGCTCCAACATCAACTCATTATCTTATATGCTTGGATTGAATTATAGACTTTAGCATTCAGAGAAGTTCAACTAAGTATACCTATCTTTGGAACTCCTGAATGCATAGCTCATGGGAACCTTCTTTATGTTCATTGAAGATCATATCATATCTATAAAGAAGAACTAAAACCCTAAACCTCACAACCTCCGAGCGTTCACCAAAAGCATCAACAAGCAGGTTGCGGTTTGAAGGGAGTTGAAGATGCTTCATCATCATTAAAGATCTTCACATTGTGTGAGAATGAGACCCATCCACTTATTTATAAGTACTCAGAGTCTAATGTGTCTAAAGCCCTTTCCTTGTGTAGGATTGGGATTCAGAGTTTGAGTGAAAAACTCACCAAGACCTATTTGTAGGCCTCCGACGGGAGAATACATGGTCCTTGTGTAGGATGAGTAGCCTTGTGTAGGCTTGGGTTGCCTTAGGTAGGTTCCCAGTGTTGTGTCCTTATGTAGGACTAAGTAGCCTTGAGTAGGCTTGGGCTGCCTTGGGTAGGCTTCCAGTTGAGTTCTTGTGTAGGATGAGTCCCCTTGTGTAGGCATTCAAAGGAACCTTGTGTAGGTTGTAAAGGTTCATAGTTAACATGATTTAAAACCATTAGATAGTAAAATCTGGTACACTCTAGAAGAGAGTGTGTCCGTGCAAGTAGCCAAACCACTATACATGATTGTGTTTGGGATTGCTTTGAGTACATTTATCTACTTATGCTTATATTTATCATATGATCACAATGATGCATTATTTAGTTAATGTATAAGTGTTGATAGAAGTTACATTCCACACACAATATACACTATTCTTATAGTCTTTGTTTTCATATATAAATCTTGTACAAGCCTATGTGAATTGGACCCACTATTGGCTGGGAAGCCATATACTTTGCTTTACTTCCTTGTTTTTAAGGTAGGCATAGTTTTTTTTATTAATTGATAACAAGTTTTGAAAAAGTCCTATTTACCCCCCTCTTGGACATTTAGTCATACTTTATACTCCAATACTAGCGGTTCTACCGCAATTTCAATTGGTATCAGAGCAGGTTCCTCTCAAAGGGTTTAACAACCTAAAGGGAGATCCTTAAACTAAAGTTAGAATTATGACTAACAGAGAGGGAGAAGTGTTCACTAACACTGAGGAGATAAGTGAATATGAAACACTCATCTCAGAAGTAGTAGAAGAAGATAACATACACGATGCCTATGATCAACTCTATTCCCATAGCATCAATGTTCTTAAGAAGCTTGGCATTGCTGAAAACAAAAACAGACAATTGCAAAAAGATCTTGATAAAGCACTAGATATTAATATGCATCTGATCAATGATCTTCAACAAATCATGCCATCAATGACAAGCTTGAAAGGACAACAACATGTTAGATTTCAAAAATTAAAGAATTAAAGAAATAAATAAATCAATTGGAATCTGAAAATAAAAAACTGAAATCGGATAACTCACATCTAAATACCGAAAACCATAAACTGAAAATAGATGTAGAAAGATCTAAACATTCAGTTGAACTAAGTCACAAGTTTTCCCATAGTAATGAAAGACTAGAAAGACTTCTAGGGATGGGAAGAAACATTATAGATAAGAGAGGTCTAAGATAAGAATTATATAAATCAAGCCCTTCTCTTACATCACCTATGACTAAATGTGTTGCATCAAATAGCAATATAAGAAACACTTTCCAACTGGAACATGCAGAAAAATTCAAAACAACTGGAAATGTAGCAAAGAGAACTTCAAAGAATATATCTAAAGTTACTCCACCCAACATGATTAAAAGGATGAAGGAGTTACTAAAACAAGTAGCTCAACTAAATCAGAAAATTGAAGAATTGATGAAACATGAAAATTTGATTCAGCCCAAAGTATTGAAAGAATTCCTTGTTTATCAACCTTGAGGAGAAAAAGAAAAGAAAACATCCTCTTCAAAGAAGATGATAAACAAATGGGAAAAAAAAATAAGAACAATTGCCTTATAATTCATACCACACTAAAAGCTGGCAATAGTTCAAAATGGTATCTCGATGCCAGTTGCTGCAGACATATGACTAGTGACCGGACTTAGTTTTGTGATTATTTAGAATTTGATGGTGGGTCAGTCACATTTGGAAATGGGAGCTCAGCTAAGATAATTGGACAAGGTACAATAGACGGGCCAAGGTTGCCCAAAATTGAGAAAGTTCTTTACATAGAAGGATTAAAGCACAACCTTTTAAGTATTTCTCAAATCTGCGACAAAGAACACTCTATCTCATTCTCTAAAGATGTGTGCAAGATCTCAAATCTCAAAGGAAAGCTAATCACGAAAGGTCTTCGCACTAAAGATAATTGTTATGTGATAAATAGCAAAGGAGACAGTACCCAATCCATGAGATGCCACATGGCCTTACATACTGAGTCCAAGCTATGGCATCAAAGACTTAAACATGTACACTACAAGAATTTAGCCAAGCTATACTCAAAAAACTTGGTGAGAGGACTACCCATAATTAAAAAGAAAGAAAAGATTGTATGTGGTTATTATCTTAAGGGCAAACAAATTAAAGTCGAACACAAAAAGACAACCACCATATCAACCTCAAAAGCACTTGAATTATTACATATGGATTTAGTGGGTCCCACCAAGGTTGAGAGTCATGGCAAAAAGAGATACTTCCTAGTAGTGGTAGATAATTACTCCAGATTTACTTGGGTCGCTTTTCTTTGAGAGAAATATGATGCATTTGATGAATTCCTGAAAATGACTAAACGACTTCATAATAGAAATGGATACTGTATCAAAAGAATAAGGAGTGATCATGGTGAGGAATTTGAGAATGAGTGATTTCAAAAATTCTGTGATCAAAATGGAATCCAACGTGAATTCTCAGCCCCCAAAACACCACAACAAAGTGGAGTAGTGGAGAGAAAGAACCGGGTGTTGCAAGAAATGGGCTCAGTTATGCTTAATAGTAAGAACATGGCTAAAAGTTTTTGGGCCGAAGCTGTCAACACCGCCTGCTACATAGTGAATCGAGTATATCTTAAAGCAGGATTAAACAAAACTCTGTATGAATTATGGTATGGAAAACCGCCTACTGTCAAGTATTTTTGTGTCTTTAGTAGTAAATGTTATTTACTTAGAGACAGAGAACACCTAGGCAAATTTGACTCTAAAAGTGATGACGATATTTTTCTTGGATATTCTCTGAACAGTCGTGCATATAGAGTATACAATTTAAGGACACTCACTATTTAAGAAACTGTCAATGTGGTTGTTAATGACCAACCTCATGACGATAATGGCCTTCAATTGAAATAGAGGATGACATGGAACCTTGTATAACAAACAAATCTAGTTCAAGATATTTATAAAAGTAATGTAAGGGTTCTGATACGTCCTGTACTCCACAACTACAAGAGGTATCAATATGCGCAAACAACCTACATGAGATGCATGCCTAGCAACGTATATGCGGTTTATCACACTTAACAATCATCACAATGTGAAAAATGATTTTGAATTATCCGGCTCACCCTGCATCCTATTCTACGGAGATTCACCAGCGTGTCCCATGTTTAACATGGATTTACACAATAATCCCAAGATAATAACAATGCATGACTTAGATGAATTACGTAACACGATTTATTCATGGAGTGACTATTTGCGACATTCAATCCCAAAAGTGATGTAACACGCATTGCGAATTACTTACATCGATTTATGCACCACTATCCAAAATTCATAGAATTACGTGTCGACCCAGGGAAAATCGGATTGTGTACTGAGTTACTCAATACACTCTTATCATACTGAGTAAACTTAGTTGGGCCCACCTTGAATGTATGTGATCTATCCACACTGTCCATTCATTTTTCCATCTAATTTAAGGGGTTGAGCCCAAAATTGAAGCATATCCAAAGATCAAGTCGGCTATACCACAGGAAACACGGGGATAATGATTTCCACCGTTGAAACCTTGTTATGCCCCACAATGATGTTTATTTGTCATCCAAACTATTCATAAGATCATATAAACATGGATGAAGGGAAAAAAACAAATATAAGCTTAATCCAAAACTTCTGTAGCCCCCAAGAAATTTTCAACGGTAGACGTTCAACTCAACTGTTTCCTGTGGTGTGGTCCATTTAAACATTATATATGTTTCATTTTTGGGCTCAAGGCCTAAACTTATCTGGTAAAATGAATGGACAAAGTGGATAAAATAAATAAATCATGGTGGACCACACATAATTTACTCAATACGGTAAGCGTAGTGAGTTACTCACTATGCAATCCGCTTCCACCTAAGGGTCGCTATCGAAATCGCATTACGTCCACGATATTCACTTGATCATTATAAGTGGGATTTCTAACATAGTACTTGCATCAAAGAGAACGTAAACTGAATCATGGGAGCTTTAGAAATCCAAGGCACATGCCCAAGCCTTAAATGTAAATAGCACAAAGCTAACAAAATAAGGAGGAGAGTAGTAATGGCTAACTCAACAGAGAGGAGAGTGGCAATGGCTAACTCAATAAAGAGGAGAATAACAATGGCTAACTCAACAAAGAGGAGAGTGGTAATGGCCAACTCAATAATAAGGAGAGTGACAATGACCAACTCAATAAAGAGAAGAGTAGCAAGGGCTAACTCAACAAATTTGTAAAGGCAAGGGCAAGGCTTATATCAATTGCCCCACATAAATAAAGATATGCATAATTACGCTCAAGCCTTAACCATCATTCCCAAAGGATAAATAATCATTAGTGGTAAATAAAACAATTACAAGGGGAGAATCATAATAGCATGATAACAGGGTATATAAAAGGCGGAATAAAATATATAAACTTAAATCAAAGTAAGCTTAAAGGATTCCCTCACCTTTGGAGTCAAATCATTTCCCAACTGAGGCCAGGTGTTTATTCACACTCCTCCAAATCCAATTTTTATTCTAGATCACAAAATTTTATAGGGTTAAGATTCAATCTAGGTTTGTTCCTAGGCCTAGTTCAAGGGGTTAACCAGTTAATTTATTGAAGAGAAACTTGAATTCAAGCTATTAAGTAGACGAGCGATTTACCTTATTCGACTTTTATTCCTAGCCGGTTAATATTGTAACTCACTGAATGTCTCTGTTAAGTCGACTCAGTTCTCCCAGAGAATATTGAACTTGGCTCGATCCTGGACTTGAGCTAGTGATTTAGTGAGTCAACCTCTTCACAGTCCCTTTTCACCACCCCAAGTATAGGGTTACGATGCAGTAATACTCTCGTTAAGACCGAGGTCGAATCCATAGGGACTGAACCTTGTACGTAATCTAAAAGTAATTAGAACTAGAACTAGAAGAAGATGTAATCTACATCAAGAAAATTTTAAGAGAATAATGGTGAATTATTAACTAAAACTTATGAAATTCAAAGGTAAAAAACTAGATTTTCTAAGGATCCACTTGTAGAGATCAGGGAGATCTATGCTTGATTCACAAACACAACTAGATTTAGAGTCCCATCTTCATTCAGTTGGAAGATATATCATTAAAAACCAAAATCTGAACTTCCTTTGATCCAGTTTTCAAGAGATGAGAGGTATGAGAATTAGAATTGATTCCATCACAAAACCATGCCCATGAGACAAAGCAAATAACAGAATTTAACCAATCCACAACCAATCTGAAAGAGATATGAATGTTAGGAAGGATTCCATCATCCAATCATGTCCATGAGACAATGGTGAACAACAGGGCTTCCTAACTTCACAATCATAATAATGAAAAGAACATACTTAAAACTATCACATATTCGTTGTAATTTAAGTCACAATAAACCATTAAAAACTATGAATATTCCTCATAATCAAACCAAAACTAAAGATAGTTCAACTTAAACATGAATCAAAGGCATAGAAACAATCCCATCACACTACAAGCTTCACCTCTTAGCCCTAGCTAAGAGGTTTAGCCAACCATAAACATGATTAACTAAGTCTCAAAGGAAAGCATCAAAGGAAGAAAAACTTAAGAAGAAAAGGAAGAAAAACTCAATGGCGACGGCCCGCTCCACGACTCTCTCTCTCTCTCTCTCTTTGCTCTTCTCCACGTCCAATCTAATTTTCATGCTCTCACTCTTCTCTCATTTTTATAGATAGCAAGTGCGGTGCTGGAAGTCAGTGGAGAGCTCCTTGCGCAACTCTTTATGCAGTGTGGGTAGTGATATGCGGAAACAGTCGCGTTTGAATGGTGTTTGGGATGGCTGACCGTCCCACAATTTAGTTTCGACACCATGGTTGGGGTCGTGTCCACCCTCTATTGTTAAGGGTCAAATATTGCATATTAGACCCCAGTTGTTACCTGAATTATGAACATAATAATGTTTTAATGGGCTATTTTAACCATGTTTGTGATGCAAGGAGAATTGACGAGCGTGGATTGAAAAGGATGCTAAAGGCATGGATTTAATGCTCAAGCATCACCAAGGCATTGGACGGGACTCCATGGGACCAAGATAGAGGATTTACATGCCGGAGATTAGAGAAATTCCAGCCACTCACTTTAAACAGGCCTGAAAGACGTCTATAATGCAAGATCACAGGGTTCCCACCATCTGATCGGCTCCAAACTTCATACATGGACTGAAGACTATAAATGAACCGTACACGTAAAATTTCAGCTCCTGGATCCTTGTGGAAATGGCCCAACAGTCAAATCAGCCCATAAAATATCAAATTGGGGCCCACATGCTATGTGGATGTGCTTCAATTTTGGTCTCAACGGATTAAATGAAATGAAAAGGTGGATGGATGGATTGGATTTTACATATACATCAAGAAGGGCCCACTTTAAGAAAAGTGGAGTGCACAGAAGTCGTGCACTCGCTATGCACCGAATGGACCAAGTCGGTCAGCAGGCGCTGACCCGACTCCTCTTGTAAACTGGAAATGTCCGTTTCCAGCGGCGTGAAAACAGAGAGGAAACGTGATCTCTGTGGGCCACCATCATGGTCCAGATGACTGATCTGGACCGTCTATGAGAATCACGAGGACCATATCACTCATGCCTAGTTGGCAAATTTTCAAAAGGTCCCGGAGATCCATTTTTGATCGTCCAAAAGCAAAACAAACGGTAAGAAGATCCGGTACAATGGGCCACTCTAAACTTGAAAGAAACCCACCGTTCCTGCCTGGTTTTTCGTTGGGAATCAAATGGATGGCATGGATTTCTCATTAGAACCTGAATGAGGACCCTACTAAGATCCAGCTTAAGAGTTACACGGTCCCTGTTCGGGGACATCCGAAAATTCTAGGTCGTTTGCTGATCATGGTCAGGATCGGACTGATCATCCAGACCGTCCATCTTGAAGTACATCTAAAACCGTCCAAAGAGAAGTTATTTTAATGCCTTTTGAGGGATGTAAGGAGGACCAGTGGGAGCAGTTTCTCAGGCTTTCATGCGAAACCGCGAGCGTGGCTGCGTAACAGGGGGCGCATGAGAGTTTTCGGATTCTCTCAGCAAAAGCAAGGTCGGTTCCTTGCAACCGACCTCTCCACCGCCTTTGCCTATAAGAAAGAGAGAGAAAACGTGGGAGGGGAATCCAAGTCTTGAAAGGAGTTGCTGTGGACGCCAGCCGTGGAAGAGATTGAGAGAGTTTTCCTTTTCTTAGTTTGTATTTTCTATTTTTATTTTTATCTTTTTAATTTGAGGATAGCCTAATCATGGTAGGCTAAACCTCTTAGCTAGGGCTAAGAGGTGAAGCTTGTAGCGTGATGGGAGAATTTATGTGATGCTTTTTATTTACATTGAATTGAATTTGAAATTAGTTTAATTTTAATGGAATGTTTTTAGTTTTTAATGGTCTGTTGTGACTAAAATTACAATAGGTCTGCGATAGTTTTGAGCATGTTCCTTTCCTTTTTATGTTTATGATGTCAGGAAGCCCTGTTGTTCACCATCATCTCCTAGGCATGGTCGGATGATGGTACCCTTCTTAACCTTCATACGTCAATGATTGGTTGCAAATTAGTTTAATTCTATTGGTTGCTTTGTCTCCTAGACATGGTTTGGTGATGGAATCCATTTTAATTCATACACCTTTCATCTCTTGAAAACTATATCAAAGGAAGTTCAGTCTTGATTTTTATGGTTACACCCTTCGACTGGATGAAAATAGACTCCAAGTCCAGATGAGTTTTTGAAGTAGGCATAAGATCTCCCTGATCTCTACAAGTGGATCCTCTGAATCCCTAGTTTCTTATCTCTGATTTCTCTTAAGTTTTACATTAATCTCTCACCATTATTCATTAATTTATAATTGATTTAGAATTCATCTTAGGCTAGTTCTATTTCTACCTAGTTTCAGATTACATATAAGTATCAGTCCCTTGGGATTCGACCTCGGTCTCACCGAGTTTATTACTACATCACAACCCTATACTTGGGAAGTGAACATCTCTCTCCTCTGGACAGTCTGGATCATAGATCTAACCATGATAAAGATTGTAGAATGGCCCATGGAGGAAGCGGCGTCCGGATGTGCGTAATTGGAGGAATCTTGCTCTGAGATGCTCGGTGGGCCCTAAAGTGGTATTTTCAGAGAGATCCACCCCGTCTATTCGATTCTTGGCAAAATTTTGGTCGAAAAGGGGTGGTTTTGGTCAAGTTTTGGTGTGACCCACTGTATCAAATCACCCTGCCGTTCATCCTGCGTTTGATGACGATTTGTATGTGTACACTGCATGGGACCAAAAGGAGGGCATGAGTACGGTCAGCCCCACCTCTTGAGTCAAATGGATGGTCCCGATCGGCCATGTGGGCCCTGATGGTGGGCCACAATGTGCCACAACGTCGGCTTCTTGCGAACGCTGTGGAGAGTCGGCGGGGGTCGGGTCTTGGTGTGTTGACTAGACTCTCCGGTTCGATATAGCTCTCGTGTGCGTGTGTTGTGTACACGCCCATCCCCATGTGGGGTCCACTGTGATGTTTGTGAGAAATCCATTCCGTCCATCCATTTTGTCTTCTAATTTAAGGGGTTGAGACCAAAATTCAAGCATATCCAGATATCAGGTGGGCCCTAGATCAGTAAATTATGGGTTGATCTATCCATTAGGCCACTTCCACAAGGATACAAGGGCTGAATTTTGATGTGTACGGTTAATTTAGGGTCCTCAGGCTAGATATAAAGTTTCGAGCCAAACAGATGGTGGGAACCTTGTGATCTTGTATTTAGGATGACTTTCAAGCCCCTTTAACTTCAATCACTTGATTTTCTTGAATCTTTAACATGTAAATTCTTTGATCTCGGTCTTTTAGGATCCGTCCCTTGCCTCGGTATTTTTTAACATTAAATCTATGCTTTTAGTACCATTTTTCAGTCCAGGCTCTTAAATTCACCTAGCAACACAAACGTGATTAAAATAGGGCGTTAAACATTATCATGTACATAAAATCATGTGATAACTGGGATCTAATATACAATATTTGACCCTCAACACAATCTCCAACTAGTATTTTGCTAGTCTCGAGCAAAGTATGTGAAAATTATTTTAAGAATTACGGGACAATTTCTATAAACTCAAGTGATTTTTGAAAAACAATCTAGTCAATGGAATTCTAAGATTCATGAATGTTGGGCATTACTTTCTCCTCGACTCAAACACACAGTAAACTTCATAGAAAAGTTCAAAGTATTAATCCATTTATTAAAAAAATTCTAAACATTGAGTTCCATGGGTGTATAGTGCAACCTTGACTTATCACAATTAAAGGTCCAATTGTCAATTTTCATGATAACATTGATAACCAAAAAAGAACATTTTGGTTAACCAAAACTTGCCTTATAGTTCAGTCTTTTTATTCTTCCAGCTTTTAATTTTTCCATCGATGGCTTTCATGCTGTGTCAACCTTTTAAAGATCTTTAACAAGTAGCCGTTTTCGAAGACAACTATTTTTTAACTGGGTAATTTTTTTTTTTGAACATGACGGACAAATTCCCCAGGTTGGCTCCTTTCATGCCTAGTGATTTACCAGGTTAATAATTCAATATCGAACTGAAACCTTAATGTGTAAACTAGATGTGACATGTGAAATTATGACTTAATCAATGTTTAAAACTTCTAATCATATAGTAATAATCCAAACTTAACTGTGAAGTTTAACAGATAGTTGAATCCAATAGTCATAAATTACCAGCATTATGTATTTATACTTCTAAATTAAGGATATCCTTCAAAATCACTTCGAATTCACAAGAATTTTCAGAAAAAATTTAAAATTTTTCCATAATTTTTTTCTCAAGACTAAAAAACCAAGAAAATATTGATTAGGTAACCTAATCTCCCATCCCCAACCAAAAATGTACATTGTCCTTAATGTAAAAGATATAAGCATGCAATGCACGTGAGACAACAAAATTGAAGGAGAAGTGATGGAAAGATAGTACCTGATGAAGGAGTTGTACAGCTTTTTCTAAAGAGATTTCAGCATGAAGGTGGGTCAGCACAAGAGTGAAACCAACAAAAAGCAAACTATCCTAAAACAACTAGAAAGTAAACTATCCTAACAGCATAAATTTGACTATCCTAGAACGACAAAAAGTAAACTACCCTAGTCCTATGAAAGTAGTAAACGTACTTATACCTCTATCAGACTAGGAGATCAATCCTAATAAACAGGATCATTCAGAGGCATGGACATATCCTCTGAATCAAATTTCTTAACAAATGGCTTTAATCGATGTCCATTCACTTTGAATTTATTGTCATTGTCTAGATTTCGAATCTCGACAGCCCCATGAGGATAAACATTGATAATAGTAAAAGGGTCGGTCCAACGAGATCGAAGATTACCCGGAAAGTGATGTAATCGAGAATTATACAAAAGGACTTTCTAACCTTGCGTGAATGATTTTCGCAGAATATGTTGGTCATGAAACACTTTTATCCTATCCTTGTAAATTCTTGAGTTCTCGTACGCATCGTTCCGAATTTCTTCAAGTTCATTTAACTGAAGTCTGTGTAGCGAGCCAGCATTGTCCAGATTAAAGTTCATATTTTTGATCACCCTGTAGGCTTTATATTCCAACTCCACAGGTAGGTGGCAAACTTTCCCATAGACAACTCTAAATGGAGACATTCTAATAGGAGTTTTAAATGCAGTACGATAAGTCCATAAGGCATCGGTTAGTCGAATTGACCAATCCTTACGGTCAGGGTTAACCGTCTTTTCAAAAATGTGTTTAATTTCCCTACTGGAAATCTTAACTTGCCCACTTGTTTGTGGGTAGTATGGAGTGCTCACGTTATGAGAATTCCCATATTTCTTCATTAAATTCTCGAATGGTATATTACAAAAATGTGAGCCCCCATCACTAATGATGGCTCGAGGCATTCTGAACCGAAAAATGATGTTCTCTTTTAAGAATTTAATGACCATACAATGGTCATTATTCTGACACGGAATCGCTTTGACCCATTTAGTGACATAGTCTACGGTGAGCAAAATATATAGATTTTCAAAGGATTAGGGGAATGGTCCCATGAAATCGATGCTCCAGCAATCAAATGCTTCTATGATAAGAATGGGGTTCAAGGGCATCATATTTCAACGAGACAATGCTCCCAACTTCTGACAACGCTCACAAGCCTTACAAAACTCATGAGTGTCCCTGAACATAGTGGGCCAGTAAAAGCTATACTGTAAAATCTTGGCCGTGGTCTTTTTAGCAGAAAAGTGACCACCATAGGCCTGAGAGTGACAGAAGGAGATGACACTTTGATGCTCATCGTCTGACACACATCTCCTTAAGATTTAGTTCGGGTAATATTTAAACAAATAAGGATCATCCCAGAAGAAGTTGCGCACCTCGATGAAAATTTTCTTCTTATCTTGTGCAGTCTAATGTGTCAGTGTGAAACCTGTGGCAAGATAATTAGCAATATTAGCGAACCAAGGTGAATGGGAGACTTTGAACAATTGTTCGTCAGGGAACATGCCATTGATATGTGTCGTCTCAAGGGAATAAGAGAGATTAAGGTGAGAAAGATGGTTAGTCACTACATTCTCTACTCCCTTTTTATCATTTATTTCTAAATAAAATTATTGGAGTAGGAGGATCCATCTCATCAAGTGGGGCTTAGCATCATTCTTAGAAAGAAGATACTTGAGCGTCACATGATCTGTGTAAACGATGATCATGGATTCGATTAAGTAGGACCTAAATTTGTCCAAAGCGAACACTATGGCCAAGAGTTCCTTTTCCATAGTCGAGTAGTTCACTTGGGCAGGATTTAGAGTTCTACTTGCGTAATGAATAATATAGGGCTTTTTTTTCCTCTAGCCTAAAACTGCCCCAAGAGCATAGTCAGACGTGTCGCACATAAGTTCAAAAGGAATGCTCCAGTCGGGTGGCTGCATGATAGGTACAGTAGTTAACATGCCCTTAAGCTTAGGAAAAGCTTCCTGGCATTGCTCAGTCCACTCGTATGGTGCATCCTTTTGAAGTAGATTACATAAAGGATGAGAGAGGAGACTGAAGTCCTTTATGAATCTTCTGTAAAACCTAGCGTGTCCTAAGAAGGATCGCACGTCTCATATATTCTTGGGTGGAGGTAGGTTAGAGATAAGATTGATTTTAACCTTATCTACCTCGATTCCTTTGGATGAGATGATAAGTCCAATGACAATTCCCTTACGAACCATGAAATGACACTTCTCCCAATTGAGTACCAAATTCTTTTTTTCACATCTTTTCAGCATACATTTAAAATTCTTTAAGAAATCGCTGAAAGATGGACCAAAGACAGAGAAGTCATCCATGAAGACCTCTAGATATTACCCCACCATGTCAAAAAAAATACTCATAATGTATCACTGAAAAGTGGCAGGGGCATTACATAGTCTGAATGGCATCCTTAGGTAAGCAAAGGTGTTGTAGGGACATGTAAGCATGGTCTTTTCCTAATCTTTAAGGGCTATCTCTATGTGGTTGTAGTCCAAATACCCGTCAAGGAAACAGTAATATGAGTGACTAGTTAGCTTTTTCAAAATTTGATCGATGATGGGCAAAGGAAAGTGGTCATTCTTTTTAACGGTATTCAACTTCTTGTAATCAATGCACATTCTCCAACCAATAGTAACTTTAGTAGGCACGAGTTCATTTTTGGCATTGGATACGATGGTAATTCCGGACTTCTTAGGAACCACTTGAGTTGGACTCACCCATTGACTATCGGATATAGGGTATATAATACTCACATCCAATAATTTAAGAACCTCGGTCTTAACCACTTCTTTCATATTTGAATTTAGTATACGTTGTGATTGTCGAGAGGTCTTCGTATTATCCTCAAGATAAATGCAGTGAGTACAAATCGAAGGGTTAATTCTCTTGAGGTCCGCAATCATCCATCTAAGGGCTCCCTTATACTCAATGAGAGTAGATATGAGCATACTCTCCTAATCTTACTCAAGATGGGAAGAAATCACCACTGGGTATATCTCATCTTAACCTAAATAAATATATTTCAAATCAGAGGGCAATGGTTTTAGGTCAAGCTTCGGTGCCTTGAGGCTAGACGGTAGAGGCACTACATCAGTTTGGTGTAATTCTTCAAATTGTGGCCTCCACTGGTTAACTTCAAGTACCGACGTAGTATCAAGCATGACACCCATCTTCCTAATCATGTCATCATCAAAATCATGAGAGTGGGCCAAGCACGTCTCTAAAGGATCAGAGGATAAGGTCAATGGTGTTCTATCTTCCACGAAAGAGTCAATTATGTTAATGTTGTGGAAATCGTCATCATCCTCTAACCATCTTCCTGTATTGAAAAAGATGTTCAACTCCAATGTCATATTCCTAAAAGACATACTCATGACTCCATTCTTGCAATTGATAAATTCATTTGAAGTGGTAAGGAATGGGCGACCGAGAATGACGGGAATCTAAGTGCTCATGTTACTGATGGGTTCTGTATCTAGGACGATAAAATCTATAGGGTAGTAGAATCTGTCAACCTGGACCAACACATCCTCAATTATCCCTCTCAGTACACGAACAGAGAGATTAGCAAGTTGTAATGTAGTTAAGGCGGGTTTTAATTCACCCAAACCTAACTGTTTGTAGACCAAGTAAGGAATCATATTTACGCTCGCTCTAAAATCAAGAAGTACGTGCTTAATGCAGTAATTCCCAATTACACAAGCAATGATTAGGCTACCAGGATCTTTGAATTTCTGTGGCACATTTTGCTTTAGGATGGTACTCACTTTCTCAATTAAAAAGACTTTCTTTTGAATATTTTGTTGTCTTTTGGTCGTACACAAGTCTTTCAAAAATTTGGCATATGAAGGTATTTATTTTACGCCATCAAGTAGAAGAATATTGACCTTCACTTGTTTCAACACCTCTACAATGTCCTGAGAGTTAGAGAAAGGTTTTGGTGCAACCAACCATTGGAAAAATGGAGCAACCGACTTCCCTTGAGGTTTCGGTTCTAATTCTTGTGGAGCATGGCTAGATCCATCATCTTTGTCCTCTTCCAGTTCCTTAGGCTTTTTAGCCCTAATCGAAATGGTTTTGTTAATGGTCTTCTCACTCCTAAGAGTGGTGATAGATTTACCTTACTCCATCTAATTTGAAGAGCTTGGATCACTTATCTCGTATTGCGGTTTAGGATTGGGGAGAGGTTGTGCAAGAAGCATCCTCTTTTCTATAACCGTCATATGTGAATCCATCTTTTGCATAAATTTTGTAAGTTCTCGTATTGCTTGAGTAAGCTCTTGTGTGGAATTTTGAACCATTTTTTCTTGAGGTTTCCCTTAATTTGGATTTTGATTGAAGAAACCTTGAGGGGTAGCAGTTTGTCCATTCCTCCAACTGAAGTTTGGATGATTTCTCTAATCAAGATTGTATGTATTGGAGGTAGGTCCATTGAAAGGTCTTTGATAATTGTTTACGGCATTGGATTGCTCATTCAACACCTCTTGAAAGGTAGGTATTGTTGGACAATTTTCAGTTGTGTGAACGTTACAAGCACAAATATCGCAAACAATTTCTTTATCCTTATCCTTCTTTAATTCCATAGCCTCGAGTTTCCTGGTAATAGAAGCCATTTTAGCATTGTTATCATCGTCCTCTTTCAGGAGATACATTCTGTCATGCCCCAAACTCGGAAACCGGTCTCACAAAATTCCCGATTGCCAAATCCGGCGCCGACAGCCTCCGTAGTACCCCATTCTCGGCTCCCGACACCCATACACCAGGTTCCGATCCTGGGATGCTACAAGGAGGATTTCAAATCATCAGTTTAATTCGTAATGAGCATAACCCATGAATAATAACCACAAGAACACCATCACAAAATCCACTATGATCAAAACTTTTGAGTACAATGCCTATGAAAGGGAAATACAATATAGCGAAAGTTACAAAACTCTAGAAGCTCGGCTGCATGCTCCAACTGCGGCGAGACTATCGCTGCGACTACGTCCTAGCATCACCTGTACGCATCGATCATGCATAAGCTTATAGAAAGCTTAGAGGGTGGTGTAAGTGTGTGCGCAATATAAGCGTGCTCAAAATATAAGGTCAGCATAATGTGGAATCATGGTGATGAGTACATGAATGCAATCAGCCATGCTAAGGCTATGCGGTGCAATATATGAATGCTATCGGCCATAACACAGCCATGTGATGCGAGATGCAACTCAAGCATGCCAATCCTTATCATGTATCAGTACAGTTCTCATTCTAGATAATCACCGGAGTTTAGTACACTCCAAGAGGCACTGCCGCTCTCCAAGCCACATAGTCCAAGTGAGCATAAGAAACCTCACTATCCACCTGGCCAATAGTCTGTCAATACCTATCCGGCACGTCGATAGGGGACCCATTCACGAGCTGGTCAAACTCAGCCTAGTATTGCCCCCTACCCTCGGACGAGTAAGGCCACATCCCTTTCCAACCGACCACGACACAGTGGAAGATGCAGCCTCCTAGTATTCGGCCCTCGTGCGCTTATATATCCACTCAGTCTCGATATTGGAGTCATCCTCTGGTACCATCGGGTTTAGAAATTTTCACCCAGGGACATCTATGGCCCCCTGATGCTTAATAACAATATTTTCGGTATCCAATCCAACCACCCACGATGTGTTTGTGGAGGTTATGGCCCTGATGTCGCTAGGGCATACAATAATCACAATCACACAAATGCAAGTGCATGAATCATACTATCAGACATGCAACAATCCTGCGCGTACCGAGTGCTCATGTGGGGCGACTCCGCCTATCAGGAAGCCCATAAACGATCTGCTCGAAGGCATATGTTATGATCAATCACTTCTCATATCAGGCATACATATGATGCGTATGATCATGAATTATGGATCTATGCTATACATGTTATGTGGTGATGGGCTCTGATCAAAACGAAGATGGGCCTAGATGGCTTACACACTGCAAGTATGGGCCTATCAATGGGCCCTAGGGAGAGTGACAATGCAGACATTTAACCGACATCATCCTTATAATGTGGGCCTCTAACCATCATTGTTCCCAAGGCACTACCCGTTATAAACATCATTATATACACCACGGAGGAATCACGCATTGCAATAGACCTAATTGCGTCCCATTGGGCCTTAAATACATCAATTGGGCCATATCACATGGGCCTTATATTCATCAAGTGGGCTGTATCAATGGGTCGCACCAACGGGCCTTACATACATTGCAATGGGCCATAACCCATGGGCCTTGCATACATCACAATGGGCCTCATAATATGGGCCTTATACAAATCAATGTGGGCCTCAATGGACGGCCACAAATACACCAAGATGGGCCTCATCACACGCCTTACATATTTCAAGGTGGGCCTCATAAGGTAGCCAATGATTTGGCAAACAAAGATGGGCAGTGGGTTAAACACGTACATCACGGTCGGTTCCACGTGTTATGGCGGACGACATGGATAAAACATTCATCATGAGGGGTCCACTGCCTATGGACGGTGTGGATAAACACCACATTAGTATCAAGGTAGGCCCCACAGACCTTGGTAACATCACTACAGCAGCCATATAGCTGCAGTGACGTCCACCCTAACCACCTCACTCCCCACACGTGGGGATAGAGTGGATAAAATACTTACATCAGTGGGTCCCACGTGGGGCCCACCATAACATTTATTTATCATCCAACCGTTGACACGGTCACACATTCCTGGGTGAACAGGAAAAACAAATTTCATATTTGATTCCAAAACTGACGATAACCCAGAAGGGTTTCAATAGTAGACGCTCAATCATCACTGTTCATGTGGTGTGGGCCACCCATGTCCCATGTACGGCTGATTTTTTTTGGGAGGGGGCCCACTCACCTAGGAGTCCATCAAATGGATGGTGTCGATGCACACACACATCATGGTGGGGCCCACGGCGGGGACCGTGGGTCCCTGCCTCTTCCGTCCACGCGGCAGCGGCGGACGCTGCTGCTGCTGCTGCTTTTATTTTTTATTTTTAAAAAATTTGTTTTTTTCTGAGGAATTTCCTAGGTGGGGCCCTCATCAGTGAAATCCAGCCCACCCATTATGTGTGTCCCACTTAGCTGAGGGTTCAGACCAAGTTTCAGCCACATCCAAATTTCAGGTGGGCCCCACCAAGTGTTTTTATATGTTTAGGCATGTCTTCACATGATTTTAAATGGTGTGGCCCACCTGAGTTCCGTACACAGCTGATTTTTGGGGTGGCCTCTTGGTCCAAGGGGACCCATCAAATGCATGGTGTTGATGTTCGAAACGCATCACGGTGGGGCCCACAGCTGGGGCTATGGGACCCTGCAAGGCCGTCCGTCCACCTGGCGCAGGCAGCGCCTGTGCGTCCTGACAGCAGCAACGTGCTGTTGCTTGTTTTGTTTTGTTTTTTTTTCTACGGTATTTAGTAGGTGGGGCCCGCATCAGTAAGATTCACTCCAGCCATTAGTCCCGGTGGCTCGATACCAACCTATCGAGACCAATATTGAATGGTTTTTTGATATACAGCAACATCAGGGTGTATTTCAATGGTAGAAAACTTGCTTGCTATGCTAAGGCCCACTATAAATTTGGATTGAGATCATTTTTCGGCTCAACACCTAAAATGATCTGGGAAATAGGATGGTCGGCTTGGATTATATAAAAACATCAAGGTGAGGCCTACATGAGTGGCCCACCACTCCCTTCTCTTTTGGCTAGCTCGTTAGTACACTCCCATGTTAGTTTACACTTCACTGTTCGCCAACAGCACGTCCAGCGTCTAGGGACGCTGGACGGCATACATAAACACATCATTGTGGTGGGTCCCACGTGGACATGGCCCACCAACATATATACATATAATATATATCTTATATTATATATATACAATACATATTATATTATATATATATATTATATATTATATATAAAATATAACATATAAAAAGAAGGATGTATGGGTCCATCCAAACAATGGATGGTGTGGATCATCACCTGCAATAGGGTGGGCCAGACCGTCTGATGTAGATGGATGGGGTAGATATAACACATATTGGTGGGATCCATACCATTAAAAAGAAAGAGAGAGAGAGAGAGAGAGAGAGAGAGAGAGAGAGAGAGAGAGAGAGAGAGAAATATACGGTGAGATAGAGGGACCCAGCCACTATGGGCCCCTCTTACTTAAATTACATACATCAAAATGGGTCCCACCAACAAGTGAGCCCTAAAATCGAAAATAACAACAAATCACCCACCTATCGGCCTTCTCCTTGCTCCCTTAGACTCCTTAGCTCCTTACCTTCACTTTTAATGGAGGTTGATGAAAGATGAATGGTTGAGATGG
The DNA here is from genome assembly GCF_029962835.1 of Magnolia sinica. Lineage (NCBI taxonomy): Eukaryota > Viridiplantae > Streptophyta > Magnoliopsida > Magnoliales > Magnoliaceae > Magnolia > Magnolia sinica. The sequence continues at coordinate 46,869,054 of NC_080573.1, read as the reverse complement.
GAGATGAGAGGGTAGGGAAAGTAGGCCACGCTTGGCTTTGGAGAAGAGCTTGGACGTATGAAGTTTTTTGTTGCTTGGGAGAATGTTTGAGTAAATGAGGGAAAGAGAATATTAAGAGTGATGGATGGAGTAGTGGGTGTAAGAAAAAGCGATGAGAAAGTAGGATTGTGTTTGAAATTTGTGAAAAGAAGTATGGTTGTGGTTGAAAATGGGAAAAAGGGGAAGGTGAGGTGGAGAGAGAGTAGACTTTTGAAAAAAGTAGGGATGGGTTGTTGTACTTTGGGTAAGGCTTGTACTTGACATTGATTGATGAGAAATATCGTAGAGATTCCCTCGAAATTTGTAACACACGGTGTAAGACCCGTGTCTTAGTCCGTACCGTTCCGTTAGCTTCCGCGGTCCTTCCGGTCAAATTCCGGCAACCTTCACACCGTATCCGACGATTTGCGTGCGATCCTAAACCAGGTCCAGCATACCAAGTCGGTTTGAACCGAAACTTGTATCTTAGCAACCACGTCGTCACCGCGGATCCAACGCCATGACTCACGCACTGACCCGATACCCAGGCTAGAAGATGTCGGTCTGCACTTATTCCGAAGAAACGCTGCGCATTACGAATCTTAAGGGAATCTCTACAACAAGTCTCATCAATCAATCATAAATACATCCCTTATCCAAGTACAACCACCCCACTCCTCCTTTTCCCACAAGTCAAACCTCTCTCTCTCTCACCATTCCTTCTTAAAAAAATTTCAAGCTAAACCATTCCTCTTTTACCCATTTTTCAAACCACCCCATACCATCCATTCTTTTTCTTATTTTATTCCCTTTATTCCATTTTCTTAAGCTCTCTCCCAAGCAACCCAAGACACTCCATACGTCCAAGCTTCCCTCTCCCTCCCAAGTGTGGTCCACCTTCTCATCTTCCATCTACACCTTCTCATCTTCCATCTATACCATCCAAACCCCATCATCCACTGTCCAAGGAAAAGGCAAGGAACATTTGAGGCCAAGGGAGCAAGGAGGAGGCTTAGAGGTGGGCGATCCACCGTTAAATCTTTTTTTTTTGGTCCACATGTTGGTGGGACCCGTTGTGATGTATGTGATGTATCAAGAGGGGCCCATAGTGGCGGGGTCCCTCTATCTCATCATGTCTCTCTCTCTCTCTTGTTATGGATGTGGTCCACTTGATCAACACCAATCGTGGACCCACCATGATGGAAGTATTCTATCAATGCCGTCCATCTGCTTCATCCATCCCATCCAATGGGTCTAACCTGGATGATGGAAAAGCATAAATATTATGTTGATTTGAAAAGGTGGGCCATGTGTATGTGGGACCCACTATGATGCGGTATTTATCCATGACCGTCCAGCGTCCCTGGACGCTGGACGAGTGTGGCTAACATGGAGGCGTGTACTGACGTGGGCGTGTACTGACAACAATCACAAAAAAAAAAATCTAGCTTTTTAAAGATTGAGGTGGGCTGCTCATCCAAGCCCCACGTTGATGAATGTTTATAATCCAACCCGTCCATCCTCTTCCTCGAATCATTTTAGGCGTTGAGCCAAAATTTGAGACCAATCTGATCATCGGGTGGACCATTGTATAGCAAATTGTGATTCTACCATTGAAATACCGCCGGATAATTGGGTATGCTAAAACCTGCCCAATATTGGGCTTGATAGGTGTGTATGGGGACATGGAAATCAATGGCAGGGCTTGATTTCCCAGATGCGGGCCCCACCTATGCAAAACCCCAAGAAAATGCCAAATCAAAAAAAAAGAGAGAGAGAGGAGCCAGCGCGAGCTGCTGCTGCAGAATGCGCAGGCAGGGCCTGCGGCTGGCGGGCGGATGGTCTGGCAAGGCCTCACGGCCCCAGTTGTGGGCCCCACCCCGATGCGTTTCGACCATTAACACCTTGCATTTGAAGGGTCCCCTTTGTCCATGGGGTGTCCCTAAAAATCAGCTGTATTCGGAACTCAGGTGGGCCACACCATTTAAAATCATATGAAGACATGCCTAAATAAATAAAAACACTTAGTAGGGCCTACCTGAAATTTGGATGCAGGTGAAACTTGGTTTGAACACTTAGTCAAGTGGGACACACATAATGGGTGGGCTGGATTTGCGAACCACACTACAGTGGGCCCCTGACCGTGACCCTATGAACAGTTTAGGTGGCAAATAAACATTCCAGTGGACCCTTTGGTCCACGTGACCCTATCAACGGTCTGGATGCAAATAAACATTATGGTGGGCCCTAGTCCACTTGACTTCATGAACAGATTGGAGGCAAATAAATATTACAGTGGGCCCTACCCCCTGGTCCACGTGACCTTATGAACCGTTGGATGGCAAATAAATAGTACAGTGGCCCCAGGGTCTATGTGACCTTATCCACATATTGGATGGAAAATAAACGTTTATGGTGGGCCCACACGGGACCCACTAATGTATGTTTTGTATCCACACTGTTCATTTATTTTGTGGGGTCCACCCTATTTATGTGCCCCAAATATGGGCCACCCTAGGCAAGTCCACCATGATGAGTGTGTCGGACCCTCTGTCCTTCTAATTTTGCCAATCATGGGCTGCCATATGAGGCCCATGTGACTAGGCCTATTTTGATGTATTTATGGGCCGTCCATTGAGGCCCACTTTGATTTGTATAAGGCCATTAGTTGAGGCCCATCTTAATGTATTCATGGTCGCCCACTAAGGCCTACTTTGATATATATGAGACCATGGTTTGAGGCCCATTTGATGTATTGAAGGCTCATGGGTCGAGGCCCAACGGGTTGTACATGAGATCCATTACAACGTGATTCTACCATGGTTCATGTGTTGACTATTGCAGTGGGCAATGCCTTGGGAGCAATGATGGTTTGACGTCCACATTGAATGGATAATGTTGGTTAAATGTCCGCATTATAACTCTCCCTAAGGCCCACTGATAGGCCCATACTTGTAGTAAGTAGGCCGTCTAGGCCCATCTCCGTTATACACAAAGCCCATCTCTTTATACATGTTTAGTATAGATCCATGATTCATGATCATACGCATCATATGTATGCCTGATATGAAGAGTGACCGATCATAGCATATGCCTTCGGGCAGACTGTTTATGGGCTCCCTGATAGGCGGAGTTGCCCCATATAAGTGCATGGTACACGCAGGACTATTGCATGAATGGTAGTGTGACTCATGCACTTACATTTATGTGATTGTAGTTATTGTATGCCCTAGCGACACTAAGGTCATAGCCTCCATAGACACATTGTGGATGCCAGGATTGGATAACGAAAATATTTGGTTCTATCATACGGGCACCATAGATGTCCCTGGGTGAAAATCTCTAAACCCGATGGTACCAGAGGATGACTCTAATGTCGAGACCGAGTAGATACACGAACGCGTGAGGGCCGTATACTAGTAGGCCGCGTCTCCCACTATGTCATGGTCGGTTGGAAAGGGGTGTGACCTTACCCGCCTGAGTGAGGGGGCAATTTCTAGGTTAAGTTTGACCAGCTTGAGGAATCGGTCCGCTATCGACGAGCTGGGCCCAATATTGGCAGGCGGATAGTGAGGTCTCTTTCACCCTCCCAGTTGTGTGTCCGGATAGGGGCGGCAAGCTGGCGTAGAGTGTACTTGACCCCAGTGATTATCCAGACTGAGAACTGCACTGATTTGATGCTCTAGTGAGGAGCTGCATTGATATGTGGATGGGGATTGACATGCTTGACTTGCATTCTGCATCGCATGGCCTTGATGTGGCCGATCGCATTCATGTTTTGCACTGTATGGCCTTGGTACGGTTGATTGCATACATGTGTTCATAGCATGATTTCACATTTCTCTGACCTTGCATCCTGAGCACGCTCATATTGCGTACACACTTACACCACCCTCTAACCTTTCTATAAATCGTAGCTTCACTGCCGTTGGAGTGTGCAGTCGAGCTTCTAGAGTTTTTGTTACCTTCAGTATATTGTATTTCCCTTACATACGCCTTGTACTCAAAGTTTTGATCATAGTGGATTTTGTGATGGTGTTCTTGTGGTTATTGTTCGTGGGTTATGCTTTTGTTATGCTTATTACGAATCAAATGATATTAGAAATCTTCCTTGTGGGATCCCAGGATCGGAACCTGGTAAATAGGTACCGGGAGGTGAGAATGGGGTTCTACGGAGGCTGTCAGCCCCGGATTCAGCGATCGGAAATTTTGTGAGCCCGGTTTCTGAGTTCGGGGCTTGACAAAAGTTGGTATCAGAGCATAGCTTGGGAATAACCAAGAACAGCATCACATGTTTACTATGAGTTGGGGCGATTAGGTTCCGAGTGCGATTCTTAAGGTTGATTAGCGTCCTTATTCTTCCTACAGGACATGCCGCCCAGGAGAGCGACCCGAGCGCACCCCGCTCCACCACCTGAGGCTCCAGCTTTACCACTTATGCCTCCCGTTCCACCGCCAGAGATCCCTACTCCCCTGCCTGAGGATGACGTTCCTCCACCAGAGGCCGGTGCGGATCCGACTGTGCCTGTGAGTGCCTCTCAGTTACAGCAGATGTTGCAAGCTGTGACTGCTGAGCTACAGGAGCAGGGTAGGCACCCAGTTGTTTCTCCAGCCCAAGCTGAGCAGGAGCGCACGAGTGCACTACTTCGAGAGTTAAGACAGCTTGATCCTCCACATTTTCAGGGCGAGCCAAATCCAACCACAGCTAAGAGATGGCGCTCCGATGTGGAGAAGATCTTCGATACTATGACATGTACACCCGAGCAGCGGGTCCGATTGGCAGTGTTTCTTCTTCAGGGTGAGGCCGAGCACTGGTGGACCTCAGTTACCCGTGTTGCAGGGCCCGACTTTATCTGGACATGGGATGATTTTATAAACTGATTCAAGGAGCAATACTTCCCTGACCATATTCATCATCAGAGGGCACTAGAGTTCGAGACTCTGGTATAGGGGGACATGACCGTGGCACAGTACGTGACCCATTTCGTGGCGCTATCGAGGTTTGCGCCATATATGGTTGATGATGAGGGGCGGAAGGCCTGCCGTTTCGAGAACGGCTTACGTTACGGTCTTCGAGGCCGTGTCATTGGGCATGAGATCCCGACTTTCTAAGCAGTAATACGAAGGGCTCAGATTTATGAGACTGAGTGGGCCGGCACGTAGGCCGACAGAGATCAAAGGAGGGGTCAAAAGAGGTAGGCCCCCTTCAGTAGCTCACAGCAGCATCGACAACCATAGAGATACAGGAGCCACCCATTCGCCAGAGCACCAGTGGCATCGTCGGCACCCCCAGTGGCACCACCTCAGAGATAACTTTCTTACACTTGCTATGGATGTGGTGGGATAGGACACCGTAGGTGAGAGTGTCCCCGACCTTGGCAGCAGCAGCTGAGAGTACCACAACAGCCTCTGCAGCAGCAGCGATAGCAGATTCCACCACTGAGGCCCCCTCAGCAGCAGCACCAGCCTCCGAGACCCCAGCAGCAGAGGCAGCAGTTTTGATTGCCTCAGCGACATCAGCAGCAGCACCACCAGGGACCTCAGAGGGGACAGGCACCTCCCCAGCCAGCTCAAGCTAGATTTTAAGCGGCTCAGCAGGACCAGCAGTCATCCGGAGGAGTCGTCGAGGGTATACTTCCTGTCTCTTCATGCATTGCCCGAGTATTATTTGATTCTGGTGCTTCTCACTCATTCATGTCCGAGGATTTCTACCGATCGACTGGATTACCGACAAATTCTACTAGCGAGGGATTGACCGTATTAACGCCCTTGGGGAAGACTACATTATTGGGCCGTTTCTGTTCGTCTTGCCCTGTTCTAGTCGGAGACATCTTTTTGCCCGCTGACTTATTTGTGCTGTCGATGTCAGATTTCGAGTTATCTTGGGCATGGATTGGCTTGCCGCAGTTTCAGTTCATCGTCGAGCCTAGAGGAGAGTCATTATCATGTTTGATGACCTGCGCAGTCGAGGAGCCTGTTGCCTTGTGTATTAATCGGTTGCCAGTGGTCTGTGACTTTTTCGACGTGTTCCAAGAGATTCCGGGGTTGCCGCTGCACCATCATATTGAGTTCCAGATCGATCTTGTGCCTGGTACCGCCCCTATCTCGAAGGCCCCGTACCATATGGCACTGATGGAGTTGCGTGAGCTATAGTGTCAATTAGACGAGTTGCATCAGTTGAGATTCATTCGTCTGAGCAGTTCACCTTGGGGAGCACCGGTACACTTCGTCAGGAAGAAGGATGGCTCATTGAGGCTCTGCGTGGATTACCGCGAGCTCAACCGGGTCACGATTAAGAACAAGTACCTGCTCCCGAGGATAGACGATTTATTTGATCAGCTGCAGTTCTTTTCAAAGATTGACCTGCGTTCCAGTTATCATCAGATTCGTGTCCGGGAGGAGGATGTCCCGAAGACGGCTTTCAGGACGCGTTATGGTCATTTTGAGTTTTAGGTCATGTCCTTCGGACTGACTAATGCACCCGCGGTCTTCATGCAGTTGATGAACGAGGTCTTTCGTCCATATCTCGATCAGTTTGTTGTGGTCTTCATCGACGACATTCTGATATATTCGAGGACCCATGAGGACCATATGCAGCATCTGGATATCGCTTTGTAGACCCTCCGTGCCCACCAGCTATATGCGAAGCTGGAGAAGTACGAGTTCTGGTAGGAGGAAGTGAGATTCCTCGATCACGTGGTGATGAGGGAGGGTGTCGCAGTGGACCCCTCGAAGGTTGAGGTAGTGCGTCAGTGGGATCAGCCCACGACTACGTCCGAGATCCGCAGTTTTCTTGGTTTAGAGGGATACTATCGACGTTTCATTGAAGGCTTCTCCCGTATTGCAGCCCCGTTGACCAGGTTGACTCGGAAGGGCGTAAAGTTTATTTGGAGTGATGCCTGTGAGCGAGCATTTGTGGAGCTGAAGGACCGTCTAATGTCCGCTCCTGTCCTCACTCTTCCCTCTGGGAGTGATGGATTTGTTGTATTTACTGATACTTCGCGTATTAGATTAGGTGTTGTCCTGATGCAGCACGGCAGACCTGTGGCCTTTGCGTCTCATCAGCTCAAGGTCCATGAACTGAACTACCTCATGCATGATTTGGAGCTGGCAATAGTTGTCTTCGTACTGAAGGTGTGGAGGCACTATCTCTATGGGGTCAGGTTCGTGCTCTTCTCTGACCACAAGAGCTTAAAGTATCTATTCTCTCAGTCCGAGCTGAACATGAGGCAGAGACGTTGGATGGAGCTCCTGAAGGATTATGATCTCGACCTCCAGTACCACCCAGGCAAGGCAAATGTGGTGGCGGATGCCCTCAGCCATTAGCCACGAGGCCTGGTGACACATATGATGATTCAGGAGTGGAGGATGCTCGAGGATATAGCAGAGTACGACTTTGATTTTGGTATGCAGTCTTCTATCGTTTAGCTATCGAGCCTGTCGATTCAACCCTCTCTTGTCGCAAGGGTGACCGAGGCTCAGCAGACAGATGAGTCGTTACAGGATAATCGAGCAGAGGCAGCATCTGAGAGTCAGACAGATTGGCAGATTGGTGCTAATGGTGGACTTCGCTTCAAAGGCCGATTATGTGTCCCGGATATTCCTGAGTTGCATAGAGATCTTATCATCGAGGCACATCGATTGCGGTTTTCTATCCACCCTGGCTCGACAAAGATATATCGTGATATGAGGAGACAGTATTTTTGGGCAGGGATGAAGCGTCAGCTTGCCAGTTTCGTGGCCGAGTGTGACACATGCCAGTGTGTCAAGGCCGATCATCAGAGACCCCCTGGTCTATTGCAGCCGTTGAGTGTCCCGACGTGGAAGTGGGAGCACGTATCTACAGATTTTAGTATAGGTTTGTCGAGGACTCAGCGCGGTCATGACGCCATCTGGGTCGTCGTCGATCGTCTGACGAAGTCGGCACATTTCTTTGCGATTCGTGCGACTTGGCCTTTGGATCGGCTTACGAGGCTATTCATTAAGGAGATTGTGAGACTGCACGGCATTCCGGTCTCGATCGTTTTTGACCGAGATCCGAGGTTCACGTCTTAGTTTTGGAGGAGCTTTCAGAGAGCTATGGGCACTGATTTGCAACTCAGTACTGCGTATCATCCACAAACCAATGGCTAGACCGAGAGGGTTAACCAGATCCTTGAGGATATGCTTCGGACCTACGTGATTGACTTCGGGGGTAGCTGAGATGAGCATCTACGATTGACTGAGTTCGCATATAACAACAACTATCAGGCGACCATTGGTATTGCTCCTTTTGAGACATTATATGACAGACCGTGCAGATCTCCGAGTTGTTGGACCGAGGTTGGAGAGCAGCGTCTCCTAGGTCCCGAGCTTGTGCAGGAGACATCAGAGGTTATCGATATCATCAGGCAGAGGATGCGCACAGTTCAGAGCCGGCAGAAGAGTTTTGCTGATCGCTGGCGTCGTCCCTTGGAGTTTGATGTAGGGGACCACGTGTATCTCAATGTCTCGCCCATGAAGGGCGTAGTTTGATTTGGAGCGAGGGGTAAGCTTGCCCCGAGATTCATTGGACCTTTCGAGATCACTGAGCGCATTGGCGTCGTGACCTATCGGCTTGCCTTACCATCTCGGTTGTCTGGCGTCCACAACGTCTTCCACATCTCTATGTTGAGAAAGTGTGGGTCAGACGTAGTTCCTATTATCGATTGGCAGCCGTTGGAGGTTCGTAAGGACACTTCTTACATTGAGCAGCCAGTTCGTATCCTTGATTGGAAGGAGCAGGTCCTCCGAACTAAGGTCATCCCCTTGGTGAAGGTTCAGTGGGGTCACCATTCCGTTGATGAGGCATCTTGGGAGCTCGAGGCTGAGATTCGAGAGCGTTATCCCCACCTCTTTGATGATTGATTGTATGTTATATCATGTATGTTGTCTCCGATTTTATTGATGATGCCTTGTTTCCTCTTCTATCATGAATTAAGTCTGGTTGCAATGATTATGTAAATTTCGAGGATGAAATTTTTATTTGGAGGGGAGAGCTGTAAGACCCGTGTCCTAGTCCGTACCGTTCCGTTAGCTTCGGCGGTCATTCCGATCAAATTCCGACAACCTTCGCACCGTATTCGACAATTTGCGCGCGATCCTAAACCAAGTCCCGCATACCGAAGTAGGTTCGAACTGAAACTTGTATCTTGGCGACCGCGTTGTCGCCGCGGTTCCAATGCCACGACTCACGCACCGACCCGATACCCAGGCTAGAAGATGTCGGTTTGCGTTTATTCTAAAGAAATGCCGCGCGTTGCAAATCTCGAGGGAATCTCTACAACAAGTCTCATCAATCAACCATAAATGCATCCCTTATCTAAGTACAACCACCCCACTCCTCCTTTTCCCATAAGTCAAACCTCTCTCTCCCTCACCATTCCTTCTTTAAAAAATTTCAAACTAAACCATCCCTCTTTTACCCATTTTTCAAACCACCCTATACCATCCATTCTTTTTCTTATTTTATTCCTTTATTCCATTTTCTTAAGCTCTCTCCCAAGCAACCCAAGACACTTCATATGTCCAAGCTTCCCTCTCCCTCCCAAGTGTGGTCTACCTTCTCATCTTCCATCTACACCTTCTCATCTTCCATCTCAACCATCCAAACCCCATCATCCACCGTCCAAGGCAAAGGAAAGGAACATTTGAGGCCAAGGGAGCAAGGAGGAGGCTTAGACGTGGGCGATCCACCGTTAAATCTTTTTTTTTGGTCCACATGTTGGTAGGACCCGTTGTGATGTATGTGATGTATCAAGAGGGGCCCATAGTGGCGGGGTCCCTCTATCTCATCATGTGTGTGTCTCTCTCTCTCTCTTGTTATGGGTGTGGTCCACTTGATCAACACCGATCGTGGACCCACCATGATGGAAGTATTCTATCAATGCCGTCCATCTGCTTCATCCATCCCATCTAGTGGGTCTGACCTGGATGATGGAAAAGCACAAATATTATGTTGATTTGAATAGGTGGGCCACGTGTATGTGGGACCCACTATAATGTGGTATTTATCCATGACCGTCCAGCGTCCCTGAGTGTGGCTAACATGGAGGCATGTACTGACATGGGCGTGTACTGACAGCAATCACAAAAAAATAATAATCTAGCTTTTTAAAGATTGAGGTGGGCTACTCATCCAAGCCCCACGTTGATGAATGTTTATAATCCAAGCCGTCCATCCTCTTCCTCAAATCATTTTAGGCGTTGAGCCAAAATTTGAGACCAATCTGAACATCGGGTGGACCATTGTATAGCAAATTGTGTTTCTACCATTGAAATACCGCCGGATAATTGGGTATGCCAAAACCTGCCTAATATTGGGCTTGATAGGTGTGTATGGGGACATGGAAATCAATGGCGGGGCCTGATTTCCCAGATGAGGGCCCCACCTATGCAAAACCCCAAGAAAACGCCAAATCAAAAAAAAAGGAGAGAGGAGCCAGCGCTGACGCTGCTACTGCAGAATGCCCAGGCAGTGACTGCGGCTGGTGGGCGGATGGTCTGGCAGGGCCTCACGGCCCCAGTTGTGAGCCCACCCTGATGCGTTTCGACCATCAACACCTTGCACTTGATGGGTCCCCTTTGTCCATGGGGCGTCCCCAAAAATCAGCTGTATCCGGAACTCAGGTGGGCCACACCATTTAAAATCATATGAAGACATGCCTAAACAAATAAAAACACTTGGTGGGGCCTACCTGAAATTTGGATGCGGCTGAAACTTGGTTTGAACGCTTAGCCAAGTGGGACACACATAATGGGTGGGCTGGATTTGCGAACCACACTGCGGTGGGCCCCTGACCGTAACCCTATGAACGGTTTAGGTGGCAAATAAACATTCCAGTGGACCCCTTGGTCCACGTGACCCTATTAACAGTCTGGATGCAAATAAACATTATGGTGGGCCCTGGTCCACTTGACTTCATGAACAGATTGGAGGCAAATAAATATTATAGTGGGCCCTACCCCCTGGTCCATGTGACCTTATGAACCGTTGGATGGCAAATAAATAGTACAGTGGCCCCAGGGTCTATGTGACCTTATCCACATATTGGATGGAAAATAAATGTTTATGGTGGGCCCACACGGGACCCACTAATGTATGTTTTGTATCCACACTGTTCATTTATTTTGTGGGGTCCACCCTATTTATGTGCCCCAAATATGGGCCACCCTAGGCAAGTCCACCATGATGAGTGTGTCGGACCCTCTGTCCTTCTAATTTTACCAATCATGGGCTGCCATATGAGGCCCATGTGACTAGGCCTATTTTGATGTATTTATGGGCCGTCCATTGAGGCCCACTTTGATTTGTATAAGGCCATTAGTTGAGGCCCATCTTAATATATCCATGGTCGCCCACTAAGGCACACTTTGATATATATGAGACCATGGTTTGAGGCCCATTTGATGTATTGAAGGCCCATGGGTCGAGGCCCAACGGGTTGTACATGAGGTCCATTATAACGTGATTCTACCATGGTTCGTGTTGACTATTGTAGTGGGCTACGCCTTAGGAGCAATGATGGTTTGACGTCCACATTGAATGGATAATGTTGGTTAAATGTCCGCATTATAACTCTCCCTAAGGCCCATTGATAGGCCCATACTTGTAGTAAGTAGGCCGTCTAGGCCCATCTCCGTTATACACAGAGCCCATCTCTTTATACATGTTTAGTATAGATCCATGATTCATGATCATACGCATCATATGTATGCCTGATATGAGGAGTGACCGATCATAGCATATGCCTTCGGGCAGACTGTTTATGGGCTCCCTAATAGGCTAAGTTACCCCATATAAGTGCATGGTACATGCAGGACTGTTGCATGACTGGTAGTGTGACTCATGCACTTGCATTTGTGTGATTGTAGTTACTATATGCCTTACGACATCAGGGCCATAGCCTCCACAGACACATCATGGATGGCAGGATTGGATACCAAAAATATTTTGTTTTATCATACGGGTGCCATAAATGTCCCTGAGTGAAAATTCCTAAACCCGATGGTACTAGAGGATGACTCCAATGTCGAGATCGAGTGGATACACAAGCGCACAAGGGCTATATACCAGTAGGCCGCGTCTCCCACTGTGTCGTGGTCGGTTGGAAAGGGGTGTGACCTTACCCGCCTGAGTGAGGGGGCAATTTCTAGGTTGAGTTTGACCACCTTGAGGAATCCGTCCGCTATCGACGAGCCAGGCCCGATATTAGCAGGCGGATAGTGAGGTCTCTTCCACCCTCTCAGTTGTGCGTTCGGATAGGGGCAGCAAGCTGGGGTAGAGTGTACTTAACCTCGGTGATTATCCAGACTGAGAACTGCACTGATTTGATGCTCTAGTGAGGAGCTGCATTAATATGTGGATGAGGATTGACATGCTTGACTTGCATTCTGCATCGCATGGCCTTGATGTGGCCGATCGCATTCATGTTTTGCACCGTATGGCCTTAGTACAGCTGATTGCATACATGTGTTCATCAGCATGATTCCACATTTCTCTGACCTTGCATCCTGAGCACGCTCATATTGCGCACACACTTACACCACCCTCTAAGCTTTCTATAAGCTTATGCATGATTGATGCATGCAGGTGACGCCAGGACACAGCCATAGCTTCGCCGCCGTTGGAGTGTGCAGTCGAGCTTCTAGAGTTTTTGTTACTTTCAGTATATTGTATTTTCCTTACATACGCCTTGTACTCAAAGTTTTGATCATAGTGGATTTTGTGATGATGTTCTTGTAGTTATTGTTCGTGGGTTATGCTTTTGTTATGCTCATTACAAATCAAATGATATTAGAAATCCTCCTTGTGGGATCTCAGGATCGGAACCTGGTAAATGGGTACCAGGAGCAGAGAATGGGGTTCTACAGAGGCTGTCGGCACTGGATTCAGCGATCGGGAATTTTGTGAGCCCGGTTTCTGAGTTCGGGGTGTGACACGCGGCGTTTCTTCGAAATGAACGCAGGCTCACATCTTCTGGCCTGGGTATCGGTTTGGTGCGCAAGTCACGGCGTTGGAACCGCGGCAACGGCACAGTCGCTATGATATAAGTTTTTGTTCGAACCAACTTAGGTATGCGGGACCCAGTTTAGGATCGCACGCAATCATCGAACACGGTGCGAAGGTTGCCAGAATTCAACCAGAAGGACCGCGGAAGCTAACGGAGCGGTATGGACTAGGACAGGGGTCTTACACATTCCACCCCTCTCCTTAGATTGAGTCGGCCTAGACATGGTACTTAGTTTTGGGTATGTGTCTCATGATTATGCTTTTTCAGCAAGTCTATCCAAGTAGTCCCACACATCATCGACATTTTTATTCATGAATTCCCCATTACACATTGTCTCAACCAATTGGCACATGGAAGATGTTAGACCATTATAAAAGAAGTGTGTAATGCACCACGTTTCAAATTCGTGTTGTGGGCATGAACTGACAAGATCCTTGAACCGCTCACAACATTGGAAGAATGTTTCATCCTCCTTTTAGGTGAAGTTCATGATTGACTTTCTACGGGTGTTCGTTTTATGATGTGGAAATTTTTTTTTTATGAACTCTCTTATCATGTCATTTCATGTACCAATAGATCGAGGATGTAATGAATGTAACCACGTCTTACCTTTCTCTTTCAAAGAAAAGGGAAAGATTTTCAGCCTAACCGTGTCATCAGACACATTAGGAAAGTATAAAGTGGCTATGATCTTATCAAACTCTTTTAGGTGTAAATATGAATTTTTAAATTCAAGCCCATGAAATTTTAGGAGTTGGATCACCCCTGACTTAATGTCCATGTGTCCCTTATTCTCTGGAAAAATCATGCATGAGGGCGTGTTCACCCCTGCCGGTTATAAATAATCTTGTAAAGTACGAGGCGGGGGTGCTTGATGCACATCATTCTCATCCTAGACTTCCTCAACCCTAGGTTGAGGTGGTCCTTCTAGTTGATTGGCCAATTGATTTACAGCCATAACCTCAATTAACTCTGGGGATCTCAAGCGGTGTCTAGTCCTACGATGGATAGTTAACCCCTCAACCAATCCTCCTTCAGTCAAGAGTCGTCGAGTGTTGTCATGGACCCACTTGAGCATAAAACACTGCAGCCCTCAATCTTAGATTTTAACCTAAACCTAAAGAAGAAAAGAAATAAAATTCTAGAAATAAAGAGAGAAGAGTTGAAAAGAGGTTAGCAAATCAAAAGTTACTAAATTAAGATCCTGCAAAACAAAACAAAAAAGTTAGTTTCTAAAAATAGAAAGTCTAAAATTAGAAAGTTCCTAAAAAAAATAGAAAGTAAACTAGTTTCTAAAAAGGAAAAAGTCCTAAAAAAGGAAAATAGAAAGTTTCTAAAAATAAATTAGGAAAGTTTTAAACCTAAATTAGAAAGTAAGTTAGTTTCTAAAAATAAAAGAGATCCTAAAATAGAAAGTTTCTAAAAATAGAAAATAAAACCCTAATCCTAAAAATAGAAAAATAGAGAAATTAGAAAGAGATTACTAATTTAGAAAGCCTATTATGAATATTCCTCATAATCAAACTAAAACCAAAGATAGTTCAACTTAAACATGAATCAAAGGCATAAAAACAATCTCATCACACTACAAGTTTAACCTCTTAACCTTAGCTAAGAGGTTTAGCCAACTATAAACATGATTAACTAAGTCTCAAAGGAAAGCATCAAAGGAAGAAAAGCTGAAGAAGAAAAGGAAGAAAAACTCAATGGCCACGGCCCGTTCCACGGCTCTCTCTCTCTCTCTCTCTCTCTCTCTCTCTCTCTCTCTCTCTCTCTCTCTTTGCTCTTCTCCACATCCAATCTGATTTTCATGCTCTCTCTCTCTTCTCTCCTTTTTATAGACAATAAGTGTGGTGTTGGAAGTCGATGCATAGCTCCTTACGAAGCTCTTTACGCAGTGTGCACAGTGATACGTGGAAACAGCCGCGTTTAAATGGTGTTTGGGATGGCTGACCGTCCCACAATTTAGTTTCGGCACCATAGTTGGGGTCGTGGCCACCCTCTCTCTCCTCTGGATGGTCTGAATCATAGATCCGACCGTGATCAAGATTGCAAAATGGCCCATGGAGGAAATGGCATCCAGACATGCGTAATTAGAGGAATCTTGCTCTGAGATGCTTGGTGGGCCCCATAGTGGTGTTTTCGGAGAGATCCACCCCGTCCATTAGATTCCTGGTGAAATTTCAGTCAAAAAGGGGTGATTTTGGTAGAGTTTTGGTGCAGCCCACTTTATCAAATCACCCTGTCATTCATCCTGCATTTGACGGCGATCTGCGTGTGTACACGTACATGGGACCAAAAGGAGGGCATGGGTACGGTCGGCCCCACCCCCTGAGTCGAATAGATGGTCCCGATTAGCCATGTGGGCCTCGATGGTGGGCCACAACATGTCACGGCGTCGGCTTCTTGTGGACACTGTGGAGAGTCAGGCATGGGTCGGGTCTTGGTGTGTTAACCGGACTCTCCGGTCCGATACAGCTCACGTGCGCATGTGCTGTGTACACGCCTGTCCCCATGTGGGGTCCACTGTGATGTTTATGAGAAATTCGTTCCATCCATCCATTTTGTCTTCTAATATAAGGGGTTGAGACCAAAATTCAAGCATATCCAGATATCAGGTGGGCCCTAGATTAATGAATTATGGGCTGATCTATCTGTTGGGCCACTTTCACAAGGATCTAAGGACTGAATTTCAACGTGTGCGGTTAATTTAGGGTCCTCAGGCCAGATATAAAATTTCGAGCCAAACGGATGGTGGGAACCATATGATCTTGCATTCAGGATGACTTTCAAGCTCCTTTAACTTCAATCACTTGATTTTCTCATATCTTTGGCATGTAAATTCTTCGATCTCAGTCTCCTAGGATCTGTCCCTTGCCTTGGTGATTTTTTAGTGTTAAATCCATGCTTTTAGTACCCTTTTTCAGTCCAGACTCCTAAATTCACCTTGTAATACAAACATGATTAAAATAGGGCGTTAAACATTATCATGTATGTAAAATCATGTGATAATCGGGGTTTAATATGCAATATTTGACCCTCAATAGTACCCATGTTCCTTCTTCTAATCAAACCGCCTCTTCTCTCTCTCCTCTTTCTCCTTCTTCTTTCTTTGGGAAGGCTAGGCATTAGATCTAGAAAATCCAGAATCTCCACCTAACTAGACCCGACCGAGTTAACTCAGTTCAGCAGGACCGACTCTTTCTTCCTCCTCTCATTCTCTCTCTCTCTCTCTCTCTCTCTCTCTCTCTCTCTTTCTCTATCTTTTCTTCTCTCTTGTGTGCGTCTTCAGGTGGATGGGCTAGGTATTTATAAGACTCTTCATGCTCCTAAATGCTTCCTACGTAGAGGTTTTGCTGCGAGTGCGTAACGTCGAGTTGGGTAGGTGTAGTTACGCTGGACATTTGACTGGCCATATCATGTTGCTATACCATTTTCTTTCCTCTCCAAGTACGTCAGTCATCTACTGAGTTTGTGGGCCACTTTCTGATTGGTTAAGATTCAAAAATGGTGGCCGGATAGCTTCCTTTGTTTACTACTTCTTAGCGAGGAAGATAATGGGCATCAATGGTAGATTTGGATTGGCACTCCCTCTCCACATTCTGATTTCAGTGGAGGATTCAGATTCATCATAAGGAGCTTAGGTGGTCATTAGATGGAGGGCCCAGATCGTTTCCTTGATGGGTTCCATCATACTTCTGCTGCTCTTTTCCGCTCAACTATTGCAATCCGAGTTCGCAAGACTCGGCGATCCCGGTGTGTACGACTTTCTATCCCCTCCAGATTTCCAGGCTAGATCGGAACTCTCAGGAGTGGAGTTTGGATGGTCTGGATTAGAGGAAGATTTGAGGTGGAGGATTTATTGGAGGGATTTCTCATAGCTGGGGTTTTCTTCAGAAGATGACACAGCGTGCAAGATCTTTTGGTTTTAACTGTTGTAGGTGGGGTTCTAATGATCTTGTTAGAAGATCCACACCATTCATCTATTTTGGCATGTCACATTGGTCCGTGGGTCCGATTTTGAAGTAGATCTGACCACCAGGTGGGTCATACGATCAGTTGGTGAGGAGTTTTGCAAGGGATTTCTGGAGGATTTCTCGTAGTCACACTTGTTTGGGATACTGTCACAACATGTGGTGGTTTAGAGTCTATTATTTTTTTGTATGCTTAGATGGGGTCCACTATGATGGGTTTTTAGAAAATCTACTTCATTCATCGATTTTGTGAGGTCATGTTGGGCAATGGGTTCAAATATGAAGCAGATCGGAGTCTTATCTTATGAGTTTTCCTACCGAGTGCTAAAACGGATTTAATCTCCATTAATGGTTCATATTTAATGATCCGAGCCTATTTTTTTAGGAAATGTGTAGTCAAGATAGGTAAATGATCGGACAAATTTTGGTGATTGATCAATGGTGGGAAAAAGTCCAAATCTAAAATGTCACCTTTTGCGTCAAAAGGAAGGAACTGGCTTCAGCATTAAACGGTGTAGGATCATAGATCAGGGTCCAAATTTTGTATGATGTTGCAGTCATGTGTGGTCGAAGTGTGGTCTAAGTTTGAGTTGTGATGAGAGACAGGAAGTGGTTAAATCTGAAGATCTAAGTTTATATAGAGTTGGTAAGCTCTAAAAGGATAACTTGGTGGCTAAGTAAAAGCCTAGCCAAGTGGCGTCTTCATATTTTACACTTAGTCCATATGATGGTTAATTGAAGTCATTCATATAGAGAAAAATATGAGCTTTCCTCACTTGATGGACACTAAAATCAATGATTAAGGGCTGATTGGTTAATCGGGCCACTTTTACAAAGATCTAAGGACTAAAATTCATCTTGTATGGTTAATTTATGATAATTAGGCCTGGTATAAAATTTCACATGAAACGGATCATGAGATCCATGTGATTTGGAATTCAAGGGTACAGGTTAATGGCATTTTCATAATTATTACTGATCTAAGAGTTTTGTGAAATCTAATGGTTCTACATGGTTATATGCACCTTTCTAAATAATTCTTACAAAAGAACTTACATCTAATTCATTATGAATAAAGAGTTATTTGTCAATTCTTTTAAGGAAAGGTACATATGTCAAATCACATGATGGATGGTCTTGTCTCAAAATCAATGGTCGAATGGCTTTATCTATGAATGGAGACTATTCCCAATTGTTAGATTCACGTTGGGGAATATATGTAAGGTTAAGTTAGCTAGATTGATACCATACACGTGTACATAATAGGTTAAATTCTATGGTAACACTCGAGAACTTTCAATATTCGTATTGAAAAGTTCGGGGTGTTACATATATAAATTAGAAAACTAATTTATTTCAATTAGAATCCAATTAAGAGTCTTAGAATTAGAAAATTATTAAAAGAGGAAGAGAGAAAGGATTAATTAAAAAGGAAATTCCAAGGTGCCTTACAAACCAAGGAAAAAGGGTGTCGTACGGCACACTCTTTGCACCTCCCAAGATCGCACAGAGATGGTCCTGATGGTGGGCCCCACTTTGGGCCTCTTACCCTAAATCCACTCTATCCATCTCGCTCCCCATAATTGTAATACTCATGTATATACAATTTGTTTCCTCATCTAACTATCATGATCCATAGATTCACATAGATGTTGTGAAAATGCATGACTAAAGATCTCACATCATCATGACCTTTTTAACCCATATGGGCCCTTCATAATTAACCTCATGGTTACTATAAGATGTTTGATGATACTTTTACTGAAACATAAAAGATCACAACCTATATCTCAAACATACAACATAAGACATACATAATGTGTGATCTCCCATAATGGCCCATTCACACCACATTTATACAATCTAAGACCATCAATCAATAGGGCAATAAGCATAGATTCATCATGTACAAAATCAAGAAAAAAGGAC
This sequence comes from Magnolia sinica, assembly GCF_029962835.1. NCBI lineage: Eukaryota > Viridiplantae > Streptophyta > Magnoliopsida > Magnoliales > Magnoliaceae > Magnolia > Magnolia sinica. The sequence continues at coordinate 46,850,102 of NC_080573.1, read as the reverse complement.
CACTTAAACATGGTGATCAAAAGCATTCAAAAATCAGATAGCCTAATAGGGCCAGCTTTAACAGACCATATCTCCCAATCCAAAAATCCGATTAATGCAAAAAAGAAAACGAGTTTGATCCTCGTTTAGAGAAAAACAATCTGATCGGTTACAATTTACTAGAAGCATTGTTGAATTTTCTCGATCAAATTAAGAAGCTATGGTTATTGCAGAATGGGACCGCCTTGATACCACTAGTGTTTTAAAAAAAAAAATACACGCACACACTTTGATACCACTAGTTGGGTCCCTTATGTACAATCACAATGGAATATATTCCAATACAATTTGATTATGGGACCCATCCCAAGAATCCTCATTTGCAATAATATCAAATTTCTACAATATAACAAAATATGTAAATGGTGAAGATGACACCTACACGCGATATGCACGAAGGAGATGTATGTTATGCCGATCTATTGATGTCGCTCTCCTAAACCAAGGAGTCTCTCCTTGATTTATCCAAGTATCGGAAAATCAAGATAGCTCAACATCTAATCCCATGGTAGGTGCGAATGAAGACATATACCATCCATACAAATGGACCACGTGAGGATAATAGAAGAGGGTGGAGTGGATCTCCACTCACTCTTAGACTTTCTCTTTTTTTCCTTGCACACACATCCTATGGGGTGGGGTCGTCCAAAGATAGCTCTACCTCTCCTCTGGGATATGATCAAATAAATGAGGGGTTGGGATTTCAGGGGTGCATCCAATATGGCGCTCCATCACCCTACGGACTTCAATATAACTTACTGTGAAGGAAGCGCCTCAATCTGCCTCATCCATGCAAATACTCATGATTTAATCCCTCCCCTACCATGGCATATCCACTAATGATCATATCCCATACCAATTAGAACTAGACCATTATATCTATGACATCAAATTATCATAAAGTGTGATCAAAGTAATTTTAATGGCTAAAATGAAACTTCAACGGTTAAAAACCTTTGAAAATTTTGATTAAAATATTCATTGTTGGCATAGCAGAAAAACTACTTGATGAGCAGAAAAACTACTCATGAAATTTATCACTGCCTGCAGTTGTTGCAACAAGAGATGACAAATCAGTACACTCTCTAACTCTTGCTTTGATGAAAATTCATGATTCATTGAAGGAGCTTCCAAAACCATCATTTGAACCAGAAGTAATCACCTAACCATTATTTGGCTAGGAAATAATTGTTTATCTTTAGAGGGAACCCAAAACCCAAAAGCTTATAAATACCCATTTGGATCCTCATTTCAAACAATTATGTTACAGTGAAGCTCCCTTCTCTCTCATCACAAATGTTAAGACAAGTAGAGAATGGTAGTGCATTTTCTAGTAGCATGACTGATGTAAAGCAAGTCGCAAATAATTTCATGGCTAAGATGGACCAAAAAAGGGCCGATCGGAGGCGGAAGTGATCCAGACCATCAGGACTTTAAAACAGGCATATCTCACAAACTGGAATGAGTTATCTGATGTGTCATATATGATTTTGGGGTAGGACGAGCTACTTTAGCCACCCAACCTTGCTATGTTGGGTTATACATGTCGAATTTGTGAGATTCCATCAGATCAATGGTCAAATTTTCATTTTGTTTTCATTTTTACTATTTATAATAAGTTTTAGTTTAATTATAACTATTCACCCATTGAGTTTTAGAAGTTACATCCAACAAGAAAAGTGCCAAGAAAAGTTAGGAGAATAGCATGGTTAAGCCAAATAAGATACTTACTATTTTTGGCCAAAAATTCGATGTCTAGTAGGAATCATGACCAAATATAAATAGTAAGTTTACTATTTATAGTAAGTCATAATTTCTTGGAGTTTTAGTTGTAGTTTAATTTCAAAAATTCTTCCAAGGTTTAGTATTCCTATTTAAAGGGTTGTAAACTCGTTTATTTCAATTATCAATCAATTTACAAAATTTCTAGAATTTATTTCTCTTTCCTTATTTTCCTCGTAGATTCGAGGTATCTTAGTGAGGAGACCAGAGAAGCTCCGTGGATTTAAAGTAGTTATCCCGTTGGGGAAGACGGTGATCAACATCATCACGTTCATCCGTGCATCAATGACGTTGTAGCCAAATTTCTAATACCAACAACCTAGCTTTATGCCAACTGTCTGGGACCTTGATAGTTGTCAGAGCCCTAAGCAATGGTTTTGTACTAGCAGGCTAGGACCCTTGTCAGTGATCTCGGGTTAACTATTCAAAGTCTAGAATATTGGTTATATGCCAACTTCCAGTCAGCTTTGCAACACTCTTGGGATATGCTATCTTTGATTACACATTGACTAATTGTTTCTATAGCAGAATGGTCACATGCCATCTCTGATGTTTCTAAAATGGCTCAAGGAAAAACCAACTTCCTGTTGAATTTCCATTTCTATTAACATATGAGACCTGGGGTAATATCAATATTCGAAGCTCCCAACTGTGATATTGTAGTAAGAAACTATCCAACAGAGTAGTGTACCCACAAGGCTACATATCTATCTGAAGCCTATGACTCTCTGTTGGGGATTTGTGTTGGGAAATCACACAGATCTAGATCTAGGATTGCAATCCAATGGCACCAAGCAAACACAAGAGAACACACAAATTTAACGTGGAAAACCCTTTCAGGAAAAAACTACGGCACAAAACGATAGAATTCCACTATGAAAGCATAAATTACAAAGAGAAAAGGACTTACCCGATTCAAACAACCTCAAATCTCACCCTTGCTACACCCTTTAGAAACCCTAAAACCCTTTTAGGAACCCTTGGAACTCCTTTAGAAAGCCTTAGCATGCCCTAAAATAGCCCTAGGGACCCTTATTTATAGTTTAGGAAACTCCTCTTCTGCACCTCTGTGAAACCACCTCAAATTTACGAAGTCCGCGCACTATCTGCGTAACCCTCGACTAGTTGAGCCAAGGCTTCAACTAGTCAAGCGGACCCTCGAACAGTCAAGCCAGTCCCTTGACTAGTCGAGCAGCGCAGACACCCAAAAAATAAAGCTCACTAGACTTCGAGTCGAGCGGGCCTCGACTGGTCGAGCAGCTCCCTCGACCGGTCGAGTAGTGCAGTCAGAAACAGATTTAAGACATTTGTATTACAACAATCTCCATCATGTCTTCAATATTCAACCCTGTAGCTCTTTGACCTCTTCTCTTATCTCTGCATCACATCATAGCTTCTCATGCACACTCTGTCCTTCTTTTTCACCATCGCCACGCCCAAAGAAGTTGCACAGAACTTGAACTTCTCTGCAATAACGACCTTGGTAAGCATGTCTGCCGGATCAGAATTCACATGCCCAACCACCTTTGCTCCTGTCTTCTCAAAAGGAAAGATGTAGTCTTTTTACCATCTCACAGCTACTCGATATTGCTTTCTAGGGTATTTGCTCACAACATTGATAGCCTATGAAATAACTGTTCTAATCCAAACCATGACATGCACTGTCAATCAAATTCGAATAAGGCTCATGAGATATATCCTGCTTTTTCTCATTTGTTTTGGGACATGTCTTGAGGAAAACTTTGAGGAGAGATGCGTAGGGAATGCTCCCTAGCTTTGCTTGATCCATCACATCCTTGATCAATACCTACCTAAGGTATTTGGCCTGAGATAACCAAAGCCTACTCCTCTTCCAGTCTTAATACTGAGAATCATCTTTACAGCCCCCCGATCCTTCATCCTGAATGTCCCACTTAACCGAGTCTTCAGTACATTGATTTCAGACATGTCATAATTGGCGATCTACATGTCATCAGCATATAATACTTGACTCACCGTGATGGAATCAAATTATACCACTGTTGAGGGTCAAATATTGCACATCAAACCCAGTTATTGCATGGATTTACAATCATTGATACCGTTTAATAGCCTGATTTAATCGTGTTTGTGATGCAGAGTGTATTTACAAGCATGAACTGAAAAAGGGTGCTTAAACCATGGATTTGACACTCTGATGACACCCAAGGCAAGGGACGGACTCCAGGGGACCAAGATCGATAGAATTACACACCAGGGATCCGAGAAAATCAAGTCATTCATGTTAAAGAGGCCCGAAATTGGTGAAAAATGCAAGATCACATAGTTCTCGTCATTTGATTGGCTCAAAACTTTATATATGGGCTAAGGGCCATAAATTAACCGTACATATCAAATTTCAGCCCTCGGATCACTATAGAAGTGCCCCAACTGACAGATCAGCCCATAAACCGTTGATTTTGGGCCCACCTGATATCTGAAGCTGCCTCAAATCTGGTCTCAACGCCTTAAATAGGGAGATTAATTGAATGAATGGTTTGGATTTTGTAGGAACATCACAATGGGCCCCGTTTACACAGTGTGTGTACATAAGGTATACACGTGCGCTGCGCACCGAACCATGTAAAGCGGGTCAGCGCTGCTGACCAGCGTCTTCTTCCCAAATATGGTAATTGCCGTTTCACGCAGCGAAACGGACGGACGGCAGCTGTTTTACGGATGCTAGTGGGCCCCACACATTGTCCCAGTGGACAATCCAAACCGTCGATCGTGTAGAGGGCCGCGACTACTACAAAACCTTGCTAAACTTTTAGACCCATGCAAGCACACGTGCGCGACATAGAGGCCACAAACAGGCGGTCCTACGACGTTCAAAATGATTTTTGGGGTGATTTCTTCTTTGGGCCGCGTCAATGGACGTTCAAAACCACCCATTCTTGACTGAAATTTCGTCCTGAATCTAATGGACAGGGTGGATTTCTCCAAAAATACCTCTGTGGGGCCCACCGATCACGTCAGCGCCGGACGTGTGAAAGGCTACGTACGTCCGCGAAATTTGATTTTCCAGGCAGTTGTGGCCCACCATCTTTAATCATATGGCAGATCTGAACTGTCCATCGTGTAGGCCAGCCAAAATACTTTCAAGAGACGTTGATTTTACAGAAATAATGCAAGGAACGCGAAAGTTATGAAGCCCCGAACTTGGCTGCGAAAAGGCTTTCGCTGCGCGTACGATAGCTTCCCAAATCCGATTTCCACCACTCCAAAAGCTATAAAAAGAGTTCCAAACGTGGAGAAGAAGGTATGCTTGAATAGGGGACGTCAGATAGAGAGAGAGAGAGGTGGAGAGAGAAGTGTTTGGAATTTTTATGTATTTTTTTTATTTTTCTTCTTTTTCCTATGATTATGTTAGGCTAAATCCCTTAGCTAGGGCTAAGAGGTGAAGCTTGTGGCGTGATGGGAGCTTCTACAGGTTTGATTTGAACTGAACTGATTGACTTTGTTTTGATTTAAGAAATTCTTTTAGTCATTAATGGTTTGTTGTGATTTAAATTACAGTAGATCTGTGATGGCTTGAATAATTCCTTTCCTTTTATTTTGATGTTCGGAAACCCTGTTGTTCGCCATAGTCTCATAGACATGGTTGGATGATGGAATCCTTCCTAACACTCATACATCTTTTAGTTGGTTATGGATTGGTCTAAGTTCTGTTGTTTACCTTGTCTCTTAGGCATGGATTTGTGATGGAATCATACCTAATTCTTATACCTTTCATCTCTTGAAAACTATATCAAGTAAGTTCAGTATAATATCCATGAAAAAGGCATAAGATCTCCCTGATTTCTACAAGTGGATCCTCTGAATCCCTAGTTCCCTTTCTCTGAATTCTTTAAGTTTAGATTAATATTTCACCATTATTCCTCAAATCACAATTGGTTTAGATTTCATCTTAGCCTAGTTCTAGATCTGGTTATTTTCAGATAACGTACAGGTTTCAGTCCCTGTGGATTCGACCTCGGTCTTACCGAGTTTATTACTACATCACAACCCTGCACTTGGGGTGTGAACAAGTTTTTGGCTGCTTAGGCGACAAGTCCTACCACGATCTCCTACAAACTCTTCTTCTTAGCCACTTTAACTTCGAACCGCCCTGGTTGCTTCATGTAGATCTGCTCTTCCAATTTCCCATACAAAAGTATAGACTTCATATCTATCCTTCCATTTCAAGATCGCATTGGCCAACCAGCGTCAATCACAAATCTAATAAACACTTGATATACCGTCAGTGTGAATATCTCTGAGAAGCCGATTCCTTCTCTTTGAGCATAACCCTTCGCTACCAACCTCGCCCTGTATCTATGTTGTATCGTCCTGAATATCCACCTGCATCCAACCATTCTTTGGCCCACTGAAAGCTCCACCAACTCTCATGTGTCGATCTGGCACAACGAGTTCATCACATTACCCATAGTCACCTTTCACTTCTTAGCACTAGACTCATCTAGAGCCATCTAAATAGAAGATGAATCCCCTACGACATTGGAGTCGTGCATGTACCTCGCCAATATCTTACAATTATGCTGTGTGATTCTTCTCACAGGTGGCTGCTCCACCTACTATGTATCCCTATCAGCGTATCTCAACCTTCCTACCCTACCCGCTCATGTGGTCATGCCCAACATGCCACACACATGCAGAAGTGAAATCCGCTACAGCTACTGCAGCTCCACCTTTTGAAGTGCTCCTGATCAACCTATAAACATTATCGAGTCGTTGCACTTTCATGATTACCCGTGGCCCTTTAGATACTTTAAGAGCACCATCAATACTTGTGTACTTACAGCCAATTGCCTCAAGTATGCCAAGAGAAATCAGATTCTTCTTCATGTCAGAAACTTGTCTCACATCAGTCAGGGTACACTCCACCCCATCAAACATTTTGATGTTCACCGAACCAACAACCATAACATTATAGGCAATGTTATTGCCTATAAACACCTATCCACCACGCACTCCCTAAAGCTGGTGAACCAACTTCGATGAAGAGTCATGTGAGGAGATGCCCCTGTGTCTAGCATCCACTCGTCCTTATGATCATCGTATGGACGTCTGATCGTAGATACAGATAAAATATTACCATCACATCCACTCGATCCATATGACGTGGCAGTATTGGCCTCCCTGTACGAAGCCTCAGAATCTTCTCTCTTAGATTTAGGATTTGTACATTCCTTCTTCACATGTCCTTCCATCCCACAATTCCAGTACTTTACCTTTCCTTTGCCCTTGCCTTTGGATTTAGACCTAGAACCTGAAGAACCTGTACCTTGTTCAGAATTCCTACCCCTTGTAAGTAGTGCATCAAAAGATATCCTCATGTCGTCGTTAAGGTTTCTCATAGCCTTCCCTTGAAGGGCTGAGATAACAGTGTCGACACTCAGGGTTTTATTCATGGAGCACGTTGTGTCCTTAAATAACTTATAAGACGCCGTAAGAGAATTCAGCAACATACATGATTGTTCTTCATCTTTCATTACTTCCTCCACATCAAGCAATTTGCAAACCAATTTATTAACGTTGCTGATGTAAGCCTCCAGATCTCCACCCTCTACCATCTTGAAGTTATAATACTGCCGCTTCAAGTGTAGGTGATTTTCAAAGGATTTTTTCACATATACATCCTTTAACTTCGCCTATAACTTAGCTGTAATTTTCTCCCTCATGACGTTGTAGAGAACTTCATTCGTGAGACATAAATGGATCTATGATAAAGCCTTCTTATCAAGAGTATTCCATTCATCATTAATCATAGTAGACTTTTGCTCTTCAAGAGCACCATCTTTTTATCATGACGTTGTAGAGAACTGATCATTTTAATCTTCCATAACTCAAAATTATTTTTCACTGAGTACTTCTCAATCTCATACCTAGTGTTTCCCATTGTTACTAATCCCTTAAATTCAGATCTGTGCCCTAACGATTTCTCTGATACCACTTGTTGGGGATTTATGCTATAGAATCACACGGATCTAGATCTATGATAGCAATCCAATGGAACCAAGCAAACACAAGAGAACACACAGATTTAACGTGAAAAACCCTTTTGGAAAAAAATCATGGCACAAAGCGAAAGAATTCCACTATGAAAGCATAAATTACAAAGAGAAAAGGACTTACCTAATTCGAACAACCTCAAATCTCACCCTTGCTATACCCTTTAGAAACCCTAAAACCCTTTTAGGAACCCTTAAAACCCCTTTAAAAAGCCTTAGCATGCCTTAAAATAGCCCTAGGGATTCCTATTTATAGTTTATGAAACTCCTCTTCCACACCTTTACGAAATCGCCTCAAATTTATGCAGTTCTCGCAGAATCCGCGCACTATTTGTGTAACCCTCGACTAGTCGAGCCAGGGCTTCAATTGGTCGAGCAGACCCTCAACCGGTCGACTAGTCCCTCAACTGGTCGAGTAGTGTGAACACCCAAAAAAAAAAGTTACTGGACTTCGAGTCAAGCGGGCCTCGACTGGTCGAGCAGCCCCTTCGACCGGTTGAGCAACTCCCTCGACTGGTCGAGCAGTGTGGTCAGAAATAGATTTAAGACATCTGTATTACAACACTCTCTAGATATTTGATACATGGGCCACGCTTGTTTCCTGATACCCAAATGACCATATGAGATACCTAAATGCCAAATGCTATTATACTCTTGACACACCAGATTACATATGATTAGATTAAGATTAGGATTTTATGCATAATTTGCATATGATATTTTGTACCATGTAACAAATATCTAAAAGGTTAGTTTCCTAGTTTTTACTTTTAAATCAAAGGCTTTTTTTTCTCTCTCTCTCTCTAAGGATTATTATTAAGGGCATGTTCTGATTCATGACTCGAAATTTATTGTTTCTCGATTAATGAAAACCTTTTGACAATGCATTTGTAAGTGCAAGTATCGTCTCAAATCCAAATGAGCCGAAATTGTAACAAACTTGGGCAATTTTTTGAATACCTACGCTGTGAAAAAGAAGAAGATTTTGAACTTGACCCTTTATTAGAGATAGAGACCTTCATAGGAAATGGAATAGTTTCAAATTATCGTAACCTCGTTGACAATGACAAACCAATATATAATCACGACTCTGTTGTAGATTCTTTTAGAAAATTGATAACATATACATGGGGATAAGATCTAAGGGTTAAAATATGGATTTTAAATGTTTATGATTCCACTTCTAGAAAATTCATCAGTCATGCTGCATATTATTAGCTGTTGGATACAAACCCAAGTGAGATGCTTCAATGATCTAAACTATATACATGGTGGGCCTCATTGTGAATTGGAGAAACCTGCAAAACCTCTCACAATGGGGTATTTCAACCCTTTGATTTGCAAATATTTTGTTTTCGAACATGGACAATCACCTTAACTGTCTATCTATGGGACATAAAATTCAAAAGGTTAGGCCTTCTTGTTGTAAGCAATGTGCATGTGCAACGAAATATGCTTGAATTGCATTGCTACGTCACTATCTTTTAAAGCGATGTTTGCCCCCTACCAATAGTTACACCGCTTAGCAAGAGAGATGCCGATAAATTTGCCTCCAAGATGAGTCAAGCCTCGCCTCTGAATAAAGAGAAATAAGCCTATGGACTTGCAAAACCAAAGTGAGCAGCTTGTAAGCATAATTATGAAATAGTGAACTTTTGTTAGAAAATGGAAATTATAAAGACAGTTTAGAGAAGTAATGCAGCGGCATTTCATACCGGGGCTTGAGTGGGGTAGCCTGTGAGGTGCGGGTACACATTCGGAGTAGGCGGCCCATGTGAGGCGGGTATCCATGTGATTTGGGGCTCATGAGGGGGTTCGGCCAAAGTCCTAACCCATAAGATGTGGGGCCTGGGATATGAGATAAAGGGATTGATTCGCCATGCTCTAACAATTCGAGCTTTTAGAGGAAATGGTTAATTGTCCTACATCAAATTGGTATCAGAGCGGGAGGTCTCGTGTTTGATACTCCTCACTGGAGGTGATTAATGCAGGAGCATTTTCACACCGGGCTACTGACCTGGTTCCATTGAGTGAGTGGATGTTTATAGATTAATGGCAATAAGAAGATAGGTGAGGGGCCAGGACAACCATGCCTCAGCGCCTGAAGATCCAGCACCACAACAAAGCAGAGCCAGCTGCTCTTCCCTCTGAAACCCCCATCAGAAAGGCATACTTTTCCTTGTTTCATTTCTTTTACATGTCAACATATTCATCTGGCTGTAATTTTCTCAGTTCGCCCCTGAATTCTTTCTTGATAATTTTTTTATATGGCCCACCCCTTTGGATGATCATGACCTTCCCGTATATGGCTTCTACTTGCAGTCTTTATCATGTGCTCCTACAGTGTCATATGATCCAAACCATTGGCTCATCAAGCACAGCTTCAATGAACTACTCCCCAAATGATCCATATTCGTAGACTGTAGCCTTCCAATACATCACATTGTAGACAACAAGGAGCTGCGGGGAAGGCAGGGCATTTGGTCAAGAACAGCTAGCCTGAAATTCAGTCTGGTCTGACAATCAGGAGGGCCACACCATCAAAGTAGATGGACAATTGATGATATGATTCAATGGCATCTGTGGTGCCCCCAAGGAGTGAATGGACCCGATTTTCACTATAGGCAATCTTCATAGTGGGGCCATCAAACGTAGGGCACCATCAGTCATACCTTGAAATAGACATTGTTTGTGAAGTGCTATGGTAAGTCTCTAATCCTCAAGACATCACCAAAAATACAAAAACAAGAAAAGGAAAAAAAAAAAGAAGAAGCCATTGTTTAAAACCTCCACGACAATGAAAATTTTCTAACTCCAATCTTACACCAAAACCAGCCAATCTTGAGTATGAAACGGTCCATAAACCTATTTTTCCTGAAGTCATCCCATGTTTACATTCAGCTCAGTGGACTGGCCATAGATTCAATGCAACTTCTCTTTTACTTTTTCCAAACTCACCTGAGTAATACAAAACTCGGCCAGTCCACCAGCGAAATGGTTTGCAAAGGATAAGACGGACACCACCACCGACGGAAAACATTCAATGTTTGGACATTCTACAACAGCTCTCTCAGTATTTAAGAAAGAAAGAAAACGGATGAAGAAGAACAAGGACTGCTTGTCCTGTGTAATTTAGATACAAAAAAATAATACTCATCAACTCCACATACACCAGAGCTGCCAAAGGAATATACAAGAATCCGCTGTGGAACAAAGAATCAGCAGACCCTTCAATTGTATCATTTTCTTTTTTACATGCAACAACCAGAAAGTATTTTTTATGTTATTATTGCAGCAGCAGTAATTCACACTTTCTTTTTAACTTACCTAAAAAGTCACACACACTTCCCTCCATCATAGAATTAGAAGCCGCAAGTATGTTAAAGAAGGGCGGATCATGGGCCAATATCAAGCCCTCCCAGCATTCGCATGTCTCTGGCTTCTGAAAAAGCTAAGAAGAGCCTGCGCCTGCAAACCAGCAGAAAATCCAAAGCTTAGATTCCATTTTCTTGTTTCTTTTCTTTTCTTTTCTTTTCTTTTACTTTTTTTGCTTTGGTTCTTTTTTTCTTTTTCTTTTTTGGTTTTGCTTTTTTCTTTTACAAGTAAGGCTCATATCCCTACCTACCTCTGAAAAAACTATCCAATTAATTTGCCTATGCTAAGGACATGTAGAATGGATGCATGCTAATTCTACACACATGTGCATCCCCCAATGGGATGTGGCAGACAGCATTGTAGTACAAGCTGTCAATCAAATGGGCCACAACATGCATGTGATCTGGCCAATACTCAGGCAGGCGCATCAATGAGCTGCACCACACATACAAATTCTACACCGAATGTAGGAAGTTGGCCTGCCTTTTCTAATGGTACACCTGATAAGTCAGCCAGACCAGGGCACAAACACAACAGGACCCCAATGGATGGACTGGATCTTAAATTACATCCCTTGGCAAAGATATTTGTGGTTCGCTAAATAAAATTGTTAACTAGTTTGTGGAACAGAAAAACTCATGTATACATATACAAGAGGCATCATGATACTAGGCTTGAGATATGAGTCATTACATGTGAGAACATGGTTTGTTGATTTGATGGACCTCTGTGTGGACGGACCATGCCCCAAAATTTTCCGAGACTGAAAATCCTACCCATCCAATCTCATTTTCTTTTTTAACCACCTACCTGCAGTTAACAGATCAAAGGGCTAGGATTGACTCTTCATGGACGAACTTTCACAGTGAGGTTCATCAAATCAATGTTCTCGATCATCAAACCATGGGCCTTGCTAAAACAGACTGAACCTGTGAATGGAGGATCTACAACCATTCTTCATGTGACACATACATACATGTAAATGTATACAAATGCATATAAAATCTAGTCATCATACCTTTTCTTTAGCTCGTGGTGTGCCCGACTGTGACAGTGCCACCAATGGCGGAACAGCGCCTTCTTGGAGAACCAGGCTGCAGAATTTATTGCTATTTGTACAAAGCTGTAGCAAGGCAGCCGCAGCATTTTCCTTCCCTCTTGCTGATCCCAATTCAACAACCTCAACAAGAACCGGTATACCTCCTTCCTGGCCGATCGCAACCCGCCCCTCGTGTATGGTTGAAAGATTAGCCAAGACAGCAACTGCCTTATCGACCATCCCTGCTGCGGGGTCCATCAGCTCAACGAGGTACTTCACAGCCCCAGCCTGCACAATTCGGGCCTTGTTCTCATGAAATATTGATAAGTTGAATAAAGCAGTTGCGGCATCTTTCTTTCCTCGCGGGGTACCATGGCCTAGCAATTCCACCAGAGGCTTGATCGCGTGGGACCGCCCGATCCTAACCTTGTTTTCCTCGATGACCGAAAGACTGAATATGGTAGCAGCTGAGTTCTCTTTGGCTTCAGGGTTCCCCGTCTCAAGCACATGGATAAGTGGGTCGATGGCCCCCACATTCGCAATTGCAATCTTATTATTGTCATTTATGGATAGGTTTAGCAGTGCTGTAACAGCATTCTCTTGGGTCTTCAAATCCGTCGAGTACAGCAGGCCAACCAAATGGCTAATGGCACCACAGGTAGCAATCACAATCCTATTGTCCATGTTGTGCTTGGCAAGAAGTCGCAGTTCGGCAGCAGCAGCTCTTTGCACATCAACCAAACTGCTCTGCAGATCTTCAACTAACTTCCGAACTTGGGTCTCAATGCCAGCCAGATCGGCTCTCGTGTCCAACGCAGGAGAAGAAACGATCCTTGCAACAACCCGTTCAGGTGTCCGGCGCCAAATTTGGCTACGAGAACGCATGTCAGGCAGCTTCTGTGGGAACTCAGATTCTCTATGTTGGACTGATGGAGGTGGGGCCTCCGATGTCAGCTCACCAGAAGCATCACTGCTGTAACGGGTGAGATCACCTGACAGGTGGGAGGCCTCGTTAGCATCCATGCTGGAGACAGCACTGGAGACAGAGGCACTTCGGCTATGGCCTGATGACTGTTCATCGACCAAGGTTTCTCTGCAGGAGTCCTTCCTAGATGACACCGATGCTTGGCCATTGTGATCCACTTTCCAGTCTTCAGAGTTTCCTGCATTTTCTTTGGAACTTGATAATGAGACCTGACAAATATCCACCTCCAAATCGTTTCCAGCATCTGAAGGTGGGCCCGAAGTTAGCCCACTAACAAACATACCCTCTCTGGATGCGTTTAGATGTAATGGAGATACCGGCCTGTCATTTTCATTAGTCCCGTTAGACCTGGTAGATTCAGGTGATCTGGGGCCATTGATCCTGGAAGCATGGTCTACATGGGGAAGGATGCGAGGATCTCCAGAGCTACCATCTGCATGGGCGAGGGCAGCTGGGGACTGGTTTAAGATCGCCGACTTTTCAGGGTGAGGAAGCTTGATATTGTTTAACTCGCACCAATTCGCAATTAGTGCCTTGACTGTATAGTTAGGAATTAGATTTGTGTGTGAGAGAGTTTGGCGTGTCTTGGGACAAAGGGTCAGGCCTTGATCAAGCCATTTCCTAATGAAAGCTCGTTCATAGGTCTGTCCAGATGCAACAATCACTGGGTCAGACATCAGCTCCAGGGAAAGCGGGCAACGGAAATCGGTGGGAATTGGCATCCCATTAATGGTCTGAGACTGCTTTATTTTCATGAGTCCATCATGCATGTGGGTGACAAGACTGATCATATGATCGATGCTCTCCTTCTCTCCATTGGTTTTATTGTGGTCGGCCTTTGCCTTTGACTTCTCAAGGGCCACGGCCTCCAGCAGCAATTCCTGATTTGTTGTCAAGCTCAACGAGTCTGCAATCTTCATCAGTATCTCTGATCTGGGTGTGGTGTTCTGTTGTAGATCCTTCATAGCTTCTTTGATGACATGAGATGTTTGTTCGGACCTGATATGCTGAATTTTCTGTACACAGTGCTGTAATGATTCAGGTGAAAGAGCAGATGCTACCCATAGTCAGCAGAAAGTAAAGAATTTATTTTGATTGAGATGCAATGATGCCTTGTTTTTAACGAAAATTGGAGAGAGAGCTTCTACCTCACCAAAATATAACGCGCACTCTAGGCCAACTTGTGTAATGTGTGTAAGACATTCAGACTGCTCGTCTGGCAGGCTGCATTGTGGACGTCGGTGGCCAAAATGATGACATGTGGATGATCCTAACTGTTCAAATGGAGGACATTTTTCTCCTTAAAACTTCTATTGAATGGCAAGGATTATCCAATTTGTGTGATTTTGGGTGATCTCCCATGAATGGTTGACCCACCATGTCAGTCTCTCTCTGTTTGGATGTATGTGATGTTGGATGTGTGTGATGTTTTGGTGCAATGTTGGCATTGATCACTTAGGCTCACGCGCACACACAGAGGAGGGGAGGAGGAAGGGAGAACCTGAACACATGCTGAGTCTGAAGCTTCAGTGACTGATGGGAGCAAAGAATTCGCTAGCTTGCAAATCTCTAGCCCAGAGGTCTGAATCTTTGTCATTGATGATTCAATTTGTAGAACCTGGACATGTCAAATGTACCCAGTTAGGTATCCATGTGCCAAGTTTAAAATTATGATTGCAGGAATTATTTCTGGAAGAAGTCCAATAGTCTCCGATACTCGCTTATGCATATTGAGGAAGATCAGAACCTTGCATGTCAAGCATTAAAAATTAATCAAATGCACTAGTCCCATTGGTCCACACAATGAGAAAAACAAGGGGCTTCAACATCTCAGATGTACAACTTGCTAAGGCACACAATGCTCTAAATGCAGGGCCCATGTTTCGGTTATCCAACTCATTGATCTGGTGGGCCTTACCTGTCAATGGGGAGTGCCTGAAAATAATCCAAATTGGAATCCTGATGTTTCAATATTTGGCCCTTTTTTTTCATGGTGAGGAGCCACTTGGTCAATGGCTTTGATCACCAAACCATGGACCCCAAATGTAAGCAATCTTGATGTCAACCAATGTCTGTTGATGAGCAGGACCACATGATTCCCTAATGGTTCTACGATTCCAGAACTTCCCAATACTTAATTCCTCTTGAATTTCCAACCATATGTAGATTTTCATATATAGAAAAGTTCAATTATCAGATTGATTATATAACAAAAACACACCACGTGCATCCCAAAAGTTTAGCAGAGAAAAAAACATTCAACAATAACTTTAATGCATATGGAAGTAAGAATTCACAAAAAGGAAAAGAAAGTTAACTTACAAAATAAACTTTACTAGTCAATTGGTGCCAGTTTTCCACAAGCTCTGTGGCTTCAGTGATGCTTGCGTCGAGTTCTTCCAACACCTTATTAAATTGTTCATCTGGAGCTATGTTTGAATCATTGATGTCATTGAGTATAGGCTTCAAGAGCTTCAAGATTTCGTCTATATTTTGATAATATTTCTTGACTGGTTCTTGTTGTGTGCTGTTAAATGAAGACAAAAGACTGAACCGAGAGATGCTGTTGAGCAGAGCCCTTAACAAAGATATCTCCATCCCACCTGTTTCAAGAATAGAGTTATAAATTCATGCTACAAAGGCATGTGCGACGTAAAAGAAAAATGCTCGCTTATTTCTCAAGCTCACAATATCCGATTCATCCCATTTTGTCCAGAAGGGCTGAAAGTTTGTACATATAGAAGCATTGAAATGGCATTGGTCCCAGATTTTTTGTCAGAATGCTTCAGGGGCAATTTGTTTTAGATTTTTTTTTTGGTCTCAAATGGATATATTGGAGTTTATTAGTCCCATTTGTCAGAATGCTCAACCAGGCCTCCTAGTAAATTTGTCAATCAATGGCCCGTTTATTGGTTGGGCCTGAAATTCAGGCCCGGGTTAATGCAGGGGCATTTTCACACCGGGCTCGAGTGGGTCGCTTGTTTGATGCAGGGGCAGAAAAAAACATCCAACAATAACTTTAATGCATATGGAAGTAAGAATTCACAAAAAGGAAAAGAAAGTTGACTTACAAAATAAACTTTACTAGTCAATTGGTGCCAGTTTTCCACAAGCTCTGTGGCTTCAGTGATGCTTGTGTCGAGTTCTTCCAACACCTTATTAAATTGTTCATCCGAAGCTATGTTTGAATCATTGATGTCATTGAGTATAGGCGTCAAGAGCTTCAAGATTTCGTCTATATTTTGATAATATTTCTTGACTGGTTCTTGTTGTGTGCTGTTAAATGAAGACAAAAGACTGAACCGAGAGATGCTTTTGAGCAGAGCCCTTAACAAAGATATCTCCATCCCACCTGTTTCAAGAATAGAGTTATAAATTCATGCTACAAAGGCATGTGCGACGTAAAAGAAAAATACTCGCTTATTTCTCAAGCTCACAATATCCGATTCATCCCATTTTGTCCAGAAGGGCCGAAAGTTTGTACATATAGAAGCAGTGAAATGGCATTGGTCCCAGATTTTTTGTCAGAATGCTTCAGGGGCAATTTGTTTTGGATTTTTTTTTGGTCTCGAATGGATATATTGGAGTTTATTAGTCCCATTTGTCAGAATGCTCAACCAGGCCTCCTAGTAAATTTGTCAATCAATGGCCCATTTATTGGTTGGGCCTGAAATTCAGGCCCGGGTCCAATCCACAAGTCTAAAAATCAGACCTAGGCACAGAAATTTCAGTTCGACTTGGAAGCCCAAAAAGCCAGTCTGGCCCATTGCAAGCTGTAATATTACTGACTATTGGCAGCTCATGAGGCAAAATGAAAAAAAAAAAAACACAATTGGCCTAAAAGTAACAAGCAAGATACTTCATCTGCCCTGCAACATCTGAAAACTACCTAGTGCAAGCTATCCTGCAGTATCTGACATGGAAGGATCAGTGGATTATGATCAGTGGATTATGACAATAAGCACAAAACCCATCCAACTGCACAGAGCATAATGATTGTTTTGGTGAATACAACCAAGACTAAATTCATATGGTTGCAGACGAATAGTTATATATTCACTGAAAAATGTAGGGCCCCCAAGTATATTTGGGTACATTGAAACTTCATAATGAGAAAGCCAGAAAAATTCTTATCTTAGACATACCTATGCAAGGTGTCTGACTGGTGTTTTAAGAACCGGATTTATTTTTATTTTTTTTCCTCTCTTTTTTTGCCTGTTATTGTTGATCAAGATGAGTAAGGATGAATTTTATATATATATATTTGAAAAGATGCTAGTTTCTCATATATCACTGTATTTTACTTCATACCCTATGCGGATATTTTTAGCCTCTATCCAAGATATTAGAGGTCAAGCCCAATGAACTTTTAGATGGTGCATTCAACAATTTCATTCCGATATATTATCATTACTTTCAATCAATACACAGATAATGTCTATTTTGATATACATTTGCACCCAAAAACTTTAATCCACCTCTTTGTGATAGATTATTTCTATGGTTTGGTCAATCTAAATATATCTAGAGTCCACTAAGCCAGAGCACACCTCTACATGCAGACAACAGGCACGTGTGGAACATCAAATCCATGCATCAGATGGGCCAACAGAGTATGGCTAAAAAACTCAAGGTCGTTCATCTCACCATATTGTTCGCTATGTATGAAAGGGTGGATGGTTTAGAAAAAGTTGCCTGGGGTCCACATTCAGCATATCCATAGCCCACCTGGCGAGTGGGTTGCTGATCTTTAGGCCAGTCATCTAATAGAGGGGGCTATCTATTGCAGAATTCGAATGCTCCACACACATTCTGGTCACTAGGATGACACATGGCTGCATGCAGAGGTGTAATTCAGTGCAACACCCAACCATTAACATGTAGTCCAAATGGACTCCACAGTATGCATGGTTAATAGATAAGGCCATCAAGCCAGAACCTGGATCAACAGTTTTGATTGTCTTTTGGCGGCCATATTTGCAATCAAATGGTCCAAACAGAGTTTAGATAACCAGTGGGACTCACATGTGATGCCACACGTATGAAACAAAGTCTAGCCCATAACGAATGGCTTGTAAAGTCCATATGCCTGGATTTTAGAGTACGTCCTTTTCTGTTTTTTGTTTTGTTAGTTAATTAGGCTAGCAATTTCTAAATAGATGTAGTTCCTTTTGAGCAGCAGTGCCAATTGTACTCTCCTCCTTTTATATGGTTGTATAAGCCTTTTTATAGACGATACATATGAGCAATACAATTGGTTCCAAGATGAGGCCATTGCTGGGCTCCACATCAATATTTCTAAAAGTGGGACACTTGATATTGCTACTGACGACTTGAGAATTGAGGCTTCATCTTCGATAATAAGAAAATCTCCTTCCAGGTCATTTTTTTCGCTCTCCCATTAGGGGCTAAAATGAACTCAGTTTTGATTTGCTAACCAGCAGTCGACAGGTTTTAAAAGAAGCTAGCCATGTGAAAAGAAATTACTAATCTCTAGACGAATGGCACATCATTCTTATCAAAGCCACTCTCTCCAACCTCCCACTGTATTTTCTCTCTTTAAAACTCTGGTTTGCTGGCTACGAATCTAAAAAGGCTTCAAATAGATATCATTTGGAATGCAAAGGAGATAAACACATTCCATTTAATAAAATCGAGTGAATTTCCCAAAAGAAGAAGAAGAAGAAGAAGAAGGTTTGGAAAAATTATGGACAGAAACTGGAGCCTTCTTACGTGCTGTAGTTTTGTAGAACATTTTGTTCCCGGAGGAAGATTATAGCCAAGAGATATGGGGAGGTTAACAGATTGTGGAACCTAACAATCGAGGCCAATTTAGTTTCCAGAGTCTGTAAAAACATATGTAAACTTGGAGATCTAGAAGGAACAGGTTTATCGCTGAGATGGGGGATAAAGTGAGATATGGGGAAGATGTCTGGTTGGTTGAAGAATCCTTTTAGG
This sequence comes from Magnolia sinica, assembly GCF_029962835.1. NCBI lineage: Eukaryota > Viridiplantae > Streptophyta > Magnoliopsida > Magnoliales > Magnoliaceae > Magnolia > Magnolia sinica. The sequence continues at coordinate 46,830,892 of NC_080573.1, read as the reverse complement.
CATGAGATTTTGGGAAGATCGTTCAGAACTAATTTTTTGCAATTGGAATTCTAGTGGCATCACCAGAGGTTCTTATTTTGTATTAAACACCAACTGTAGCCCCAAACCCCATCTCAGACCCAACCAGAGAATTTCCTCCTTACTTTTGGGTTCTCTATCACATTCCAACAATCAGAGAATCTGACCATTGGTGTCTTCCCCAGCCAGGGCGACAGCTGTTGGTCAGGACTGCAGAGGAGACCTTCCCATATGCGTCATCATACTCCCAACTTTCTTCGCTATATTTCTTCCACTCCAAAGTTTCCTCACTTGATTAGTGTAATCACCAACCATGAGCATGAGTTTTTCTACCCACTCTATGAGGGTGCAGATCAGTTAGCTACTTCTACAAAGTCTTCTTGTGTCACCACCTTCAAAACCACTAGTAAATATTGTAGAGTCAGAATTTTCCAAATCTCCTTGATTTTTCTTTGAATATTGTAGGAATTTTACTAATGGATAGCTAGGTTCCCAGGGTAATGGCTCCAACGGCTAGGCTTAGGGGAATTCAAAGATCAAGACCCTTTTCTTGGGGGAAAGGGGCTCTATTTATAGATTTGGGGAGTACTAGCTTGGTAATAATTGGTAATTGGGAGGGTTCTCTAAAGGGTAGAATGGGTTTTTGATGGATGACAAGTGGCTTGGTCTAGGGGTTAATTTGATGGTATGAGGGTAAATTGAGGTGCTTGAAGGGTAATCAAGGTGAAGGGAAGCTCCTAGGAGATTTTCAATATGCCTTGATTTGAATAGAGGAGATTTTCCAAATGTCAAAATCCTATGGTCTTTGGGTAAGATTGACAGTTCATAAACCAAGAATTAGTTGGGGGTAATTTTTAAAAAGAAAGGAGATTGGGTTTTGGATTTTCATAGACATTAGGTGTCCTAGGGTAAATTTGATCCAAATTGGGTCAAAAAAGTTTTGAGTTTTGGATTTTCGTAGACATAAATGTCATTTTTTACTGTTTACTACATGAAACCTTCTTCTTTTTCCCCATATTGGGCACTCTTAGGCGTTTTCAATTAGAACTAAATGCTCATGCACCGGTCTTGGGTGATCTTTGGGTTGTTGTAAAGCTAACTGGGCAAGGTGTTTTCGATTGGAACTCAATGCTCATGCACCGGTTTTGGGCGATCTTTGGGTTGTTGTAAAGCCAACTGGGCATGCTAAGTAATGATTTTGGTTTGGGGTTGTAATTTTGTTGATTGAAGTGAAAGAATAGAAGAGAAGAGAAGAAGAGAGAAAGTAGAAAGTTGGGAAGAGAGAGAGAGAGAGAGAGAGAGTAATGTAGGGGCATTTCACACCGGGCTCGAGTGGGGTAGCCCGTGGGATGTGGGGACACACTCAGGGTGGGTGACCCATGTGATTTGGGGCCCATGGGGGAGGTCTCGTGTTCGAGACTCCTCACCAGGGGTGATTAATGCAAGGGCATTTCACACTGGGCTCAAGTGGGGTAGCACGTGAGATGCGGGGACACAGTCGGGGTGGGCGGCCCATGTGATTTGGGGCCCACGAACCAACGAGGGGGGTTTGGCCGATGTCCTAACCCATAAGATGTGAGGGCTTGAGCAATGAGATAAAGGGATTAATTCATCATACTCTAACAGTTCAAGCTTTTAAAGCAAGTGGTTAATTGTCCTGCATCAAATTGCTACCATTAATGCAGGGGCATTTCACACCAGGCTCGAGTGGGGTAGCCCGTGGGATGCGGGGACACACTCGAGGTGGGCGGTCCATTTGATTTAAGGCCTACGAGCCCATGAGGGGAGTTCGGCTGAGGTCCTAACCCATGAGATGTGAGGTCCTAGGCTATGAGATAAAGGGATTAATTCTCCATACTCTAACAATTTCTGCTTTTAGAGCAAGTGGTTAATTGTCTTGCATCAAATTGGTATCAGAGCGGGAGGTCACGTGTTTGAGACTCCTCACCGAGGGTGATTAATGAAGAGGCATTTCACACCGAACTCAATTGGGGTAGCCTGTGGGATGCGGGGACACACATGAGGTGGGTGACCCATGTGATTTGGGGCCCATGAGGGAGGTATCATGTTCGAGCCTCCTCACCGGGGGTGATTAATGCAAGGGCATTTCACATCGAGCTCGAGTGGGGTAGCCCGTGGGATGCGGGGACACAATCGAGGTGGGCGGCCCATGTGATTTGGGGCCCACGGACCCACAAGGGGGGTTCAGCTGATGTCCTAACCCATGAGATGTGGGAGCCTAGGCTATTGTAAACCTCATACCTTGCAAAAGTTTCTTCATCCACATTAACTCGCAAGTAGTATGTGTCATTTTATAATGGAGAAGAGACAGTAGAAAGTTGGGAGAAATGAGATAGGATTGGGCGGTTTAAGGATTGTTGGAAAGATAACTTGATGGTCTAAACAATGGTACAAGAGTTCTTAACAAATAATTACTGGATGTAGGAGAATTTGGGGCTTGACGTTTTAGATGCTGAAATGGGATTCACATGTCCCAATCTTCCAAAAAACACTCTGCGGTGCGGAATTCCTAGAGCCTTTAAGTTAAAAAGAGTGAGCCCCCTAGAGTAGGTTAGACTGGGCCTCACACCTCTTAGTCACCCTTAGCCAATTTTCAGTGTCTAAGAGGTTCGATTAGAAATTGGATTCAGGTTAGGAGTACCTGTCCTAGCTTAGCCTTAGATCCTACCAAATTCAAAGTCGAGAACAATACTCTCACATGGGGGTCAACTAGATTGAATGGTCTAAACCACTTATAAAAGATGGGTATTGCCAGACCACACCACAGAAGAATACTCAAACAGAGAGCAATAAATAACTTGTCAAAATTGAAATCTCCTCACTAGCTGTAACTACTCAAATAGAGTGTCATAATATGCAGAAAAATGTGTCGTGGCTGTACACTAGAACAAACCTTTTTTTTATAGACCATAAGAACACGTCCTCAATTCTTCTTTCTTTCAATATCTTTTTCTTTTCTTTTCTTTCTTTTTTTTCATTAAAGAGTAGGGCTTGAACTGCCAAACTAGGTCCTAAGGCCAGACTTGTGCTAAAAGTCCAGGCCCAGAGTCTGCACTGAGCTGCGCTTGGGCCAATGAGAAATAGCCACAGCCATAGGCCATGGTGTATTGGTACCAGCATAGTATTGATACTTTGGCAGTGTGTTGTGGATGATACAGGAGTGCTTATAAATTACTTAGAAATCACATACTACGAATACCAATAATTCAAATTAGACTATCCAAATTATGGACCCCAGTTCAGATATATCATGAAAAAAATTACACTTATTTGATTAGCTAAGTATATGAATGATGGACATTATTAGACGGTTAAAAATGAAAAGATCCAACTATCCTATTTCATCAAACAAGTGCCCACAGATTGGTGGTTAATTTTTTTTAACCAGTCTGATTTTTGGAATGTGACATTAGAGACAGTAGGTCCAACAGTTTACTCAGTTTCAGTTAAATTAATTTATCCTTTTTTGTAAAAAAATTTAGTACCTGTGCATCAAGCATCGTATACAACCAGAGTGAAATAACTCCCTATATGATAATAGATACATTCACTAAAGGGAATGATCTTGTGGGCTAAATGCACGGGGAACCTTCCATGCACATACTTTCATCTGAATCTGGTGGCATACATACATCTTTTAATTTTCACTTTAACTTATAGGGTCGGCCTTTAACTATAGTTGCTTTGCTTCCTGGTATAAATGATGCAAAGGGTAAGTAGACCAAGAACATTAAAAACATGATTCCTTCCACCGAATCCAAGCATTCCAGACTGATATAGTATTAGATCTGACCCATATTAACAATTACCCTAGAATCCCTTTCCACTTTAAAATTTGGAATCTGCAAAGCCAACCCGTATATAGATCCATCAATTAGGGCTCTCAACTCAGCAAGTATTCAAGCAGTTCCCATAACACTGAAAATAGGCAAGTAAAGCATTCCTGAAACAATCCCTCATCCCCATCTCACCCTGCCAGGCCTGGGTTTCCCTCGATGCACCATCCACATTAAACTTTAAAACATTTGGTTTAGCTTTAACCATTTAACTAATAAAGGAGAGTTCATCCTCAGGCTCTGGACATGGATATGACATTATGAAAGACCACAGTACTGAAGAAAGCAACACTTTGAATATATATGACCCACAGAGCTCAATTTCAACCACTTCAATACATTTCTTATAACCTTAAAAAAATATATCTTCCTTATGAGTTTTCTTATCCTCATATTTAAGTGGGTGCTTGCTTCCCAGCAGATCTGAACTAATTAGAGAACAAAGCATCTTGAACTCAATGCTGAAATGGCTGATTAGGACAATGGAAACAAAACAACTGAATATTAAACAAATGGCTGAATAGCCCCAAACCAACGGAGCAGTCTCATGGTCATAAAACAATGATGAGCCTTTTTCACATCGATAGCAAGCATAACAACAGGAACATCAAGATACCATTCGAGCCCCAAACTTCTAAATTGCATCGTCTGTTGGAAGCTTGCCTTTAATCAATCGCTGCGTAGAAGCTGCAATCTTTAGTGGGTGCATTTGTGCCAAATCCATCTATAAATGGTATCCATTGAACCTCAAGAGCTAACACGAACATGCTAATTTCACTGGAAAATCCCTGCTGACCTCTGTAAATTTCTTTAATAGAAGTCCCAACCAAAAAGGCGTTTGATCCACTTCCTTTTCTTTTCCTCCACCCATTTGTCTAAGATACAAAGGGTTCAGATTCAAAAGAGACTCATCTCAATTATCTTTCAAAATTTTGTGAGAGGATTTGAGCTACTCACATCCTTCTTTCCTATGGGTTCTTTGACTTTCAAGTTTCAATGCAAGTTGGCAAGTTTCATCCACAGAATAAGCCCTTGTCCATGAAATTTCCCATTGCATCTTGTAATCCAAACCGCTAACACACCTTTCTATCAGTTGATATGTAGTTCCATTGATGTCATTCCGGATCACGAGGTGGTAGAACTCTTCTGTATAAGCTTTAATGGTCAGATTATTCTGTCGTAGGTGATACAACTTCTCATATCGCTCTGGCATGAAACTCGAGCATAAAAACTTTGTCATGACACATCCTTCATCTTTTTCTAACTCTCCAAACTTTTCTTACCAATGCGCTTCAGGGTCTATGGAGTTGGGTCCACCAGGACCACCACAAAAGAACATGACTGTATAATTTGGTTCACCATGAGCTTAGCCTTCTTCTTATCTCCCTTCTCCTTCAATTAAAAATAATAATAATAATAATTAAAAATAAAAATAAAATTTGCTCTATATGAGCCAACCAATTAAGGAAGTTCTCTTGCCAACTTTTAACACCATATGTATAATAATCATAATCTTTTGATTGGTTGCCTCTCCTACCAGGGGGATGATCGAACAGAAATCATCAAAATCACTACCTCTGGATTCCAGGGTGTTGCCACCTTCTTGTGTACAAGAAGGCTATCCATGATGTTGTGTAGACAATGTCAACCTATCCAATCCATTCAAGATCCGTTGAACAACTCCTAATCGATCTTGTCTCCTAACCACTTCCTCCAAGTCATAACTCTCGTTGCTTGTCGTTGTTTTCAAATTGCTCTGATGTCACTTAATGTAGGATGGATAAGAAAGAAAACAAAGAAGAAGAACGGATTTCTACACAAACAACACAATTCAAAGAAATTGATTTTTAAAAGCTTTTCCATGATTCTATCTCTGCAAGAAATATTCTCTCTAAAACTCAACACTTCTTATACCAATACATTATACAACATCTACAAGGAGATACACATGAAACTCTACCCTTCTAAATTGATAAAAGAATCAACAAATTCATGCATATATGGACTGAAATCTCTCATTTCCTTTTATTCTCTTGTGCTTACCTCTTTCTTATCCTATTAAGAAGTCCCTAAGACAAAGATGTCCTATTAAAGATCCCCAAGATACATATCTCCCCAAAACAGAAACCACTAATGACTTAATGACACATAAATGTCCTTATACTTGGAAACTATTACTAAAGACAACCAAAAAGGCCTAATTCGGACTCCTAACAAAAGCCCTCAAAATGTTTACTAAACAAAGACTCTGAATTGAACTACAACCACCAGATCTACCTCTTAAAAATATTTAAACACAACTCACTGTGTGGGGCCCACTGGATGAGTCATACAACCTGCAAATTGGGCTTTCGGGGCTTCCATTTTCATCACATGCTGCTCACAATTGTTCCCACAAGCATGCACAAGCACTGTTAATGGCATGGAGATGGTCCAAATACAAGATTTTGTTTTCCGTAGCCATCAGAATGCCACCACTCTCACCCATATCGAGTCTCACATGGAGACACCAAACCACTCACCAGAAATAGCACCTTAAAGAAAGCTTTGGAAGAAAGAGTCTATAGCATTGGAAGGGGCCAAATTCTCACGTCCATCTTGTTTCGTGGGAATTTCACCTCTGGAGCACCAAGTAATTGTTCAAGTACTGATAATGGCATGGAGATGGTCCAAATACAAGATTTTGTTTTCTGTAGCCATCAGAATGCCACCACTCTCATCCATATTGAGTCTCACATGGAGATACCAAACCACTCACCAGAAATAGCACCTTAAAGAAAGCTTTGGAAGAAAAAGTCTATAGCATGGGAGGGGCCCCATATCTTTCGTCCATCTTGTTTGGTGGGAATTTCACCTCTCAAGCACCGAGTAATTGTTCTAAGAGGTAAACATTGTAATTCCACAAATTGCTTCTAAAAATAATATTCCAACAATTCTACCAGAAAGCACATCATAACAATCTCTAGTTGAGATATTTTTTGCTGGATTAAGCTAAGAAGCATGGAAAATGAAAGACTAATAGGAATCTCTTAACCAAAGATCCTCCAAGAACCTCCCCTTCCCCACCTTGTATCCAATCCCTTCAGAAAGAATACACCCCCATTCCCTTGAACACATCCCCAAAACTGCTAATAGTTTTCCCCACAATCCATTGAACCACTCCCCGGAACCTAAACCTTTTCTTTTCTCATATTTATCCACTATAGTTCCTCTCCAAAGGGTAAGGATTTCATACCTAAACTTCCCCATGATCTTCTCTGCCACTCTCCCCAGTAGAATTCCACTTTCCTTTTGCATTTTTGAACGTCCTCCCATTTCATTGGACAAACTAATGGCCTCCGCTCTCTTCCCAAAGGAATTCCCATTGAATCATCTCCATTCAAACTTATTTGCTTATGTGCCAAGATATCGAAGACAGTGAGAGATAATACGTCAAGAGACTCGTCAAGTCTGATTTGAAGAAGCTGATCTGATCACTGAGGAATGGTAATGCCTTCTGCATGCTACCCAGCTTCTTGAAAAACTTATTATTGAGTCCTAGATTTTGATCAAATACAAGTTAGTTCCAAGGGGAAGATGTTTCAAAGCTAACCTCTCAGTTTGAAAAAGCATAATATTCAGTAAAGGGTCCATCACCAACTCATCAGCAACAACCCCAGGCAATACAATCTTGCTTAAATTGATTCTAAAGCCCAAACCTCCTGAAAACAATGAAAAAAGTCCCCCTTAGATTTTATTACAGCACATAATCATGCAAGACACTAGTGTATCATTGAAAAATTGACCAAGATGCTGAAATTCCAACTTCAATACCTTCAACAAAAACCTTCCGCTTCTATGTCCAATATGCTGATTTTTAAGAAATTTCCAGTCGGACCTGGAAGCGCAAAAACCATGATATTGGTTGAATGTCTAAATATCCTATGGCAGTGAAATTGAGATGTGGTTTAGCTGTCCAAATAATATTTATCATGCACATTGCTTTATGGAAACAGTTAGTGCATCCAAATATGTCAATATTACTCATAGAAAGTGGTCGATGCAGCTTTAAATGATTCCAAATTTAAACTACAAGTAATTCCATTTTCCTTGGTCAGTAATTTAGTATCAGGCAAAATGAAAAAAAAAAAAAAAAAACCAATAGCAGCAAATAATATATTTGAACACACACTGAAAGAGTGCATCATTCCAGTCTTCAAAAATTGCAAATGTCATAAACGGATTAGATTCCAAATCCCATATAACTCCGTCATTCCAGTCTTCAAAAATTGCAATTTTCATAAACAGATTAGATTCCAATCTCATATAACTCCGACAGTGGGAGTTTCGAGCTTTCATGCCGGTCCTAAGCCCAGATAAAGGAGGGTTGCTTCATGTTGCCAGCTGGCATAAAACTTATGCCACAACTTTTATCATGAATCCTGAGAATCTGACATTTCAATCTCAGGTCACGGTGTTCCCTGTCAGTGATGAGCTGCACCGGCACCCAGGTACAGTGAGAATGAGAATGGTTTACCTGAGGATATGATCCTTGATAGAGTTGAGTGGCGGAACAGGATTCATGTAGCCAATTCCCAATTAGTTGGGTAAGCCTTACATCATGATGATGATGATGATGATTAGATTCCAAATCTCGATTTCAATAGCAAAAAAAAAAAAAAAACAGACTCTCCAATATTATCAATTGACGTAAAACGTACCTACCAAACCAAGCATTTACTGATAAGATACTGATTAACAAATCGAATCAACATTTCCAATTACATCTGCAGAATCTAAAAGCCAAAAAGAAAAAAAAAGATCTTGGGTTTTCTAGCCATTGTTCAGTGCCCAGATGTTTTATCTTCCATGCTGCAAAAAGGAAGGAGAGGCGAGTGGGTCCCATCTAATGGACCAATCCCTAAAAGTCCCACAGGTTGGGCAATCCTATGCGTCCAATTGTCCAACTATTTCCCATTTGATGCTGTTTCTAATGTCCATCTGTACTGTCCATTTGTAGATCCCTGATCATATTATTAAAATCATACAATCGCTGGGATTTTCCAATTGGGGCCTTCCAGATGAATGGTCTTGATTAAATACCATGATGCCATACGTCCAAGTTGTGGCGCACAGATTGGAAGCTCTTAAAATGTAATTCAAATTACGAAATCATGGAGAACTAATGGGGAAAAAACAACAATATGATTCAAGCCATCTCAAAATCATATTGAATAAATATATTGTTAAAAAACAAAAAACAAAAAACAAAAACTAAGGCCGTGTTTGGTTGCACCAAATATCATGAAATTCCATAATTAATCAGTCTAACTTGCGGCAAAATATCATGAAATTTCATTATCTTTTGCATAACCAAACACGGCCTAAATTTTGCTTTTGTTTTTTGGTTTTTAAAAAAAAAAATTAAAAAAAATTAAAATTTTTTTTTATTTAAAAAGACAACAGAAATATATAAATTGAGAAAAAAAAAAAAAAAAATGTACCTTTATTTCTCGCCAACACTTATCACATGGGTGCTCCAGAGACCTACCAAAACAATCGAATCCGGATCAAAGTCGCCGTTTTCGACCTTTACCAATCACACCCACATACCAAATCCTTCAATTTACAGATCCCGAGATGGGATTTAGCGTGAATTTGAATTCTATGTTCGTTTCAGACAAAACCCATTGCACCAGAACGGGTCTCGACCCTCCTCAGACCTCGATTCGATCACCGAAATTACACGTCGGGAGGATATACGGCTGAAAATCCGATCTGAGTTTTTTATTTCTTCGATGAATTCGATGAAATCTGCAGAGAATCGAGGAGGGTGAGAACAGCGAGAAAGGGGTCAAAACGCAGGCGTCCGAGAGAATATAAGAAAACAAGAAAGGATACGCGTCCTCGGCTTTGCATACTATACGCGGTTTTTAATTTTTGCCAGTGGGGCCCACGCTTATCGAATCTAGGCCGTTGGTATGTTTTAGATTGTGCCCAAACATCTCCTCGTTAGCACAATGTTAAGTTATCAACATATCATTTTTGTCTTGCAAATAGACGGTCCACATTCAACTGAAAAGTTCCCCGGATCCTGTGGCTAGAATCTCCCAATCTGGAAGAGTTTTTGGAAATGGCCCACCCAAAGAGGGATGCAACAGACTCTGGATTGCCGACTCATGGGTCCCACTTTTCATAATTAAAAACCCGCGTACAACTGTTTCCCAGCCTCGAGTCGCGTACTCATCATTGCTCGTAATGAAAGGGAATCTCTTTCCTTCTGGAGGAGTTATATGATACTCAGGCTGCATAAGACGCTTGATACGCAGGCACTCAGAAATTTTACACCTTAGTATGTATAACTCAAATAAAACCAACTAGATTTTCATTCCACTGCCACCATGTCACATTCGAAAACCATATTTTTAGAAATATTCTAACGACCTCTGATTGGTGGACACTTTTTTTCCTGGAAATGGAACCGTTGGATACTTTATTTTAACCTTTGAATAAATATTCACCAATCCGATTGAAAGATATTTAAATAATATAAATTTCTTATTTGTGATAAAAATGTACAGCGAAAATTAATTTGGACGGTTTAGATTGATTAATTTTATGATATGTATGCAATTTCTAAGTGCATGTGTTTCACCCGTCACACTCTGCCAGAGTATCAAAGTTTTCCGCTTCTTTCTCCCTCCTTTTTCGTTATTCTCAATTAAAACTGGAAAATCGTTTGTTAGAAAAAGAGAAATTTCCCACTGTACGACCCATATATGGCCCATCAACCTTTCGAAGCCCACTTGCTTTTTACCTCCCAAGAATAAGGCCCAGCTGTACAGCCCCATTTCTCAGGTTGAAAATGCCCCTACTTTTTCAGTGTCAAAGCTTGTGCTACCTTTGGCTACGTATTATAACAGTAGCTATAGCCGTAGCTATAGCCGTAGCCATAAACTACCGATTACAAAAGGGTGGACTGCGAGTTGGGGTCGACCGGCGGTGTCCGACTCGGTCAACCCCACTGTCTCCACTTGACCCAGTTGACCGGTTGTTCAATTACTGATTTTTACCGACCCCAACTCCTATTCACTTTCCGTTACTTTTCTCTAATTTTTTTTATTAATATGTTTTATAAAAGAGAATTTTTCTTTCCTTATTCAATTTTGCCTTCTATTTATATCAAATATGTATTAAGCATATTCATCGAAATGCTTTTGCTCATGTTATAGTGCTGATTCCATTCGAGTACATTAGATGATTCCATTCGATTCCATTCAATGATGATTCTATTTGTGTCCCTTAGATGATTCCACATGATTCCATTAGATGATGATACTATTTGAGCCCATCCAATGATTCCCTTCGATTCCATTCGATGAGGATTCCATTCGATTCAATTCATTGGTGATTCTATTCAATTCAATTCTTTGATTCCATTCCATTCCATTCGATGATGATTCCATTCGATTCCATTCGATGATTCCATTCGATTCCATTTGATGATTCCATTCCATTCCATTCGATGATTCCATTCGAGTCCATTCGATGATTCCATTCGATTGCATTCGATAATTCCATTCGATTGCATTCGATAATTCCATTCGATTCCATTTGAGGATAATTCCATTTGAGTCCATTCGATGATTGTTCCATTCGATTCTATTCGGTGATTCCATTCGATTCCATTTGATAATGATTCCATTCGATTCACGGTCATTTCCACACATTTCACGGTCAATTCCCTTCACTTCACGGTCATTTCCATGCATTTCACAGTCATTCAAAACAATTCCGTGTTGATTCACGGTCATTTCCGTGCATTTCACGGTCAATTTCCTTCACTTCACGGTCATTTCCATGCATTTCACGATCATTTCGCTTCAATTCATGGTCATTTCCATGCATTTCACGGTTATTTCAAACAATTCTATGTTGATTCACGGTCATTTCCACGCATTTCACTGTCAATTCCCTTCACTTCAAGGTCTTTTCCATGCATTTCACGGTCATTTCGCTTCAATTCACGGTCATTTCCATGCATTTCACTGTCATTCCCGGTGATTCCATGTTGATTCACTGTCATTTCCACACATTTCACGGTCAATTCCCTTCACTTCACAGTCATTTCCACGCATTTCATGGTCAATTAGCTTCACTTCACGGTCATTTCCATGCATTTCACGGTCATTCCCGCACGATTTTGTGTTGATTCACGGTCATTTCCACGCATTTCACGGTCAATTCCCTTCACTTCACGATCATTTCCATGCATTTCCCGATCATTGTATACGTGCTAATATTTTCTTTATTACATTAGTTTATTGTATTTCAATATAAGAAACTACTCCTTGAAAAGTCATCTAGCATAGCATGCAATCTATTTAGAAAAAGAGGAATCTGGCATATCTTATTCGCTTGAGTCATTGGAAATGATGTGGACAAATGAGACCCGACATTAATAGTGTGCCTTTGACACAAATGATCCACACTCAATTATAATTTATAAGTAACTAATATATTGATCGGGTTTGGGTTGGGTCGGGCAACCCGAGACCTCAACCCGAGCCCGACCCAAGTTTTATCGGGTTGGTGTTTGTATAACCCAAGCTTGAGATCGGACCCAATACATCATGCCCGAGCCCAACCTAATGTCAGGTCGGTCACGGGTCGGTCGAGTTTAACCTACCCAACTTTCAGCCCTAATGGAAATGACCGTGAATTAACATGGAATCGCCGGGAATGACCGTGAAATGCATGGAAATGACTGTGAAGTGAAGCGAATTGACCGTGAAATGTGTGAAAATGACCATGAAGTGAAGGGAATTAACCGTGAATTAACATGGAATCGCCGGGAATGATCGTAAAATGCGTGAAAATGACTGTGAAGTGAAGCGAATTGACTGTGAAATGCATGGAAATGACCGTGAATCAACACAGAATCGTCAGGAATGACCGTGAAATGCATGGAAATGGTCGTGAAGTGAAGCGAATTGACCGTGAAGTGAAGGGAATTGATCGTGAAGTGCGTAGAAATGACCGTGAATTAACATGAAATCGTCGGGAATGACCGTGAAATGCATGGAAATGACTGTGAAGTGAAGGGAATTGACCGTGAAATGCATGGAAATGACCGTGAATCAACACGGAATCGCCAGGAATGAAAGTGAAATGCATGAAAATGACCGTGAAGTGAAGGGAATTGACCGTGAAATGCATGGAAATGACTGTGAATCAACACGGAATTGTTTGGAATGACCGTGTGTAGACACTGAAAAATCAGCGCCTACGCTGGTATGGATGTTATGGTTTTGGTGGTGGGATTAGCCTAAGTATGGATGTTGGAGTCGCCACTAGCCAATAAAACTCAGAATCCCACAGTCAGCTAGAACCCGCGGAACATGTAAGGTTAGAGAAATCCAAAGACTCCCCTACTTAGATTGACTCCTCGTCTGCGATCCAAGATTCCAGGTAAGGGACCTCGGTTACAAAGAGGGAAGGTGTTAGGCAGCCTCTACCCGTACGAACATACGGTCTCTACTTAGTGTGGTAAAATAATCTCAAGGGATGATGATAATGCTGTGGACATGATGGGGACTAGTCACATGTGGATTTCTGATGTAGCAAGATCCGAGATTTCGGCAGGCCATAGAGCATACGTCTGATAATATGTCTAGAAGGCGGATATAATGATACTTATGTAAAAAGGTAAAGAAGAAGTGGATTAGATCACTAGAAATTTCTAATGTGACAGGATCCGATATGCGGCAAGTCACAGAGCATATGTTCACTAGAGATCTAAAGAAGCAGGGAGGTTGAGAAGGGAGTAGATATCATGATGAATGCTTGTAGGATGATGGATCCTTGGCTTGATTTTTGAATAGGCTAAGACATAGACTGAACCATGACTAATCTGAGCTTATGAGTTGGAAAGGTTGAGAAGAAGGCTAGGGGGTGGCTGAAAAAATCAGGATTTTGAAAGCTTGGGAGCTCCTTCCCTTTCCCTCACTCTCTTCCTCACTCTCTTCCTTTCCCACTCTCTTCCTCTCTCACTCTCTTTCTCATGATTGTTAGGTGTGAAAATGAGAAGAGGAGAGGGTTAGTTATAGCATTCTCCAATGACATTGCTATAATTACTGGATTTGAGAGGGTTAAAAGCTGAGGTGGCAAGTGGTGATTGGTGGAGAGGAGAGAGATGCCACATGGCACACTCTCATTAGCTTGTGAGGCTGGTAAATTGGTAAATAGTGAAGGTAGAGGGGGTAATTTTGAAGGAAAGTTGACTTTTGGACGCTAGGACAGCTGTCCACACGCGGGCCCCGAGCGACCGCAGTCGGAGTGCCACAAGAGGTAGTCAGACTACCGCCCGAGCCTGTTAGGGCCGGATTCGCCCATGTTGGCTTCGTGTGGCTCTTCGGTTCGTCCGGTGGTCTCCGTTTTGGATTTCTGGGACTCAAAGTGGTGGATTTGGGTATGGATAGAGGGTTCTGGCCAGGGTATATGGTATAGGCGAGCCTGTGTGTATACTGAACGGCTTGGATCACAGTTTTGGGTTGCGACTGGGGAGTTTTAGAGATTCTGGACTAGGGTTTGGGCTAGGATTGGGATTAGGGTTAGGCCTAAGATCATGGTTCCCATGTTATCTTAGCTTTCTCAAGATACTAGCCCGGGTGGGGTGTCTACAGATGCCCCTCTTTGGCCGAGGTTGCATGTAACCGAAGGCCAAAGTGAGTGGACACCCCACCCTTCTGGTCAGAAAGGATAGTGATTTAAATCTATTGCCTACCATTGTATCATTGTCAGTTGACTGTAAAAAGATGACTTGCACATATGTCAGGGTTAAGGAAAATGTTGTGATTGTCTCCTGCGCATTCGTCGCGGCTTTACAGATCACCAATCATAACTTTTTCACATCGGATTGTTATTAGCATTGGAGGGTAAGTCTGAAAAGTAAAGGCCTCTGTGCATTTGTCGCAGCTTTACGAGGATTCCTGTACTGTTTGGTCTGTCATTCCTTTGCTACGTAATCACCCTAGGAGTATTCGGTCTGTTTAATTGTCAAAGTGGTTAGCTACCATGCGTATTAGTGCGGCCTTATGGGGAGCTCACTACGCCGACTTGGACTCAATCAAATTTTCTGAACATCCAGGACTAGGTATGTACAGGTAATCTGTTGCCATGTAGTCTGCTGATTCTGATACTTTAGTTACAATGGATTGTTGTCACTTCGAGTTTGATGGCTCTTTTCAGAGATAAATCTACTCATTTTTACTAGCATTCATATGACTGTCCAGATATAGAGATCGGGTCAATCGTACATGTATCATGTACGGATTCAATCATCCTTCGGAGAAACCGAAGGAGATTAAATCTTATTTAGCTGTTTGCACTGACCGCAACTGGAGAATATGGAAGATTCCTCAGTGTACTGCGCGTCGCGCGCGTTTTGGCAAAGAAAAATCTATTCCCTTAGGAGCTAAACTCCTTGGGGATTTTATCTGAAGATAATTTTAGATTTTTTGGGAAAATATCCGTTCGATCTCACGAGTGGGCGTCATCGTTTGGTTTTTATTTACAGCAAAGTCAGATGGCCTCCCTAATAAATTAATGGGGCTTGATGAGTTAGAAGAAGTGTCCTTTTTAAGGCTATACTCCCTGGGGATTTGTTCTATTTTTGGAAATTTGGTAACTTCGGAATTTTAGGGATTTTCTGAAAATTTTTGAAAATTTTAAGAATTTTTTGGAATTTGAGGGATTTTGGAGATTTTTTTAGAATTTTCTGGAAATTTTGGAGTTTTTTTTTTAATTCCTGGGGTTTTCTGAAAAATTTGGGATTTTTTTTCAAAATTTCGGGGGCTGTTTTGGTAATTTTGATAATATGGGGGCTATTTTGGTAATTTTGAAAATGTGGGAGCTGTTTTGGTAAAAAATTCATTTTTTATTTTGGGTATTGTCCGCTGGTCTAAAGGGAGGACCAGTCTTCTCACATCAGCCCTTAAGGACAGCCCGCTGTCCCAGACATGCTTTTGGTCGGGCGGCGGTCAGACTGCCGCTTGTGGTAATTTGAATCCTTTCCTCGGGACGTCTAGGGACCCCATTTGTGGTCCCTGGAGCTTTCTTGGAGAGATCTTTGTTGATTTCTTGAGCCCTTGTTTGCATTTTCTTCCTTTCCCGGTTTCAGGTAATCTTGGCCCTTAAGCTCTGGCTGGATCTTGTTGGGCTGTTCATTTTTAAGAGCATTTGATGGGTTGGATCTTCCCTTGGGTTTGAAGAGGGTCGTGATCAGGACCGTCGGACCGTCTTGATTAGATCTGATCCGTTGGATCTTATCGGATTTATTTGTTTTGGGCCGAATGGTTGGCTGGATTATTTATTATATATCTTGTTTTTTTTGTTGGAGTGGGGTGTGATAAGAAAAGGGGCTCCACCCTTTATTCATTTTGAGTTTTTTGCATTTTCTATTTTTTCTCCTTTTTTGACATTGTTGGTGATGATCTGGACCGTTGGATGGATGATCCGGGGCTCACTTGAGTGTGTTGATGGCATGGATTGTGATGGTTGGCCCATTTTAGTGAATGATGGACATGTGGGATTTTCAAAGTGGGCCCCACATCATGCTCCTGGCACGTCCAGATACACGAATTTGTGGTGGATGGTGATTTTTGAAAGTGGTCCCTGAAAAGAGGTTTTTGAAAATGAGCTTGGGCATGGGCCTTTTGAAATGGGCTTTAAAGTGGGCCTTGAGATGGACTTTTGAAATGGGCCTTAGGCTTTTTGGAATGGGCCTTGGGCTTTTTTGGAAATGGGCCTTGAGATGGACTTTTTGAAACTAGCCTTGGGATTTTTTGGAAATGGGCCTTGAGATGGACTTTTTGAAACAGGCCTTGGGCTTTTTTGGAAATGGGCCTTAAGATTGACTTTCTGAAACAGGCCTTAGGCTTTTACGGAAGTGTGCTTACTTGTGTGCTTTGCCCGTGCAGCATGCCCCGTCGTGGTAGAAATGAGGCTAGTTCTTCTCGTCAGTCGCCCGACCCGTGCTATGTGCCAAGAGAGGGACGACATTTGTCTGACATAGCTTGGGAAGGTGGTGCGCCCGCGGTCTTGAGAGGACAAGGAGTCAGGACACATTGGCCGGATTGGTTCCATGAACCGTAGCCGCTGTTCTTTGAGGTCTTGGAGCGCACTCCATTTGCCCACCTATTTTGAGTTTGTCTAAGCAGGACAAAAATGTCTCACTTGTTTGCTTTGACCAAGCGGTAGCACCCTGAGACCCATACCTTTCAGCTGTCTTTCGGAGAGTGGGGCATTACCCCCTTTGACGTATACATGCAGTTGGGTCTTTGGTATGACGGAGGATCCATCCCTTTCGAGGACGACCTTCCGGTGCCCACTGAGGATGATTGGATGGGATTATTGGGGATGATGCCCGAAGATACGGATTTTACTGGTCCTCGATTCAAACTTCTCTGGATATCATCAAACTTTGTCAGGCGCATCCCTAAGACCGAAGCTGCGGTTGTGGTGAAGGCTCGGGCCTTGATCTTATACACTGTGGGTGCTATGATTTTCTGCCACGGGAATGAGCTTGTGAGTTCCTGTTTGTTGTCACTCATGGTAGACATCACTTTCCCCACACTGTACAAATGGAACGCGGCCCTTCTGGCCCATTTATATGAAGGGCCTGGATAAGGCCAGCTGTTATATCAGCCGATCTTTGACTAGTTTTTATCCAGTCATCGAGGTACTTTCTTGATCTCCATCTCTACAGTATCTCCCTAGGGATGATCTGGTTTGTCCTTTTCTGATCGCAATTTTGCACAGGTCTGCTTCTTCGACCACTTTCCCCACTTAGCCCCTTCCTTGATCGACCATTCACCTCCTTTTCCTCGCATGATCTGTGGTATAAGGATAACCGCAGCCGTACACATTTGTTCTCTGACTTAGCTTGGAGGTCAAATATCGATGCCCTCATTCCTGATGATGTGAGCGATGCACCTTATCTTGTGTTGCCCATGTGTTGCTTTCTGCTTGTTTTCTTTAGCCCTTGGTTTTCTCCTCTTCTACAGTTTCATACTAGGCCGTATCTCCGGTTGAATGCGGCACTCACCCCTAGAGCTCAAGAGGCTTTTCAAGCCTCACAACGATGCCGTATCTTGGAGGACCCCCGTGTGACGAAGTGGTACTTGGGGGAGAGACCTTTTTGGTAGTTGACTGGCAGTCCCTTGGTGCCACTTAGCCCGCCGTCTGGGCCTTCTGACTGGAGATCGGTGCCCAAGAGAGAGTTAACGGCTACCTTGGAGGGTTACGATGTCAGTGCCTTCGTTGATCCAGACAAAGAGTATAGTTCCTGGTGCGAACAGTATGGCATCGGTCCAATCTTACAGCCCGGCTATGCTCCTGGTGGCGGCGCACGTTTTGTTGGAGGAGGGATCTTGGGCCCCCATTTTCACCGCAAGGATACAGACACTTATCTTCCTGACACTGATTAGTTTATTGCGTCACGTAATCTTATATCCTTGGATGTGTAATCTCCATGTTTATATGAAATCTCAGTTGATCAACGTTGCTCCCCTTTTAATCGTTGCTTTTGATCACCTTTATGATCCTAATTGAGTGTACGGATGTTTGTTCTTGGGTTCTGGCCTTCCGGAGCAGACCCTACACGAAATTTGCCCGAAAGTGGGCCTGGGCGGTAGCCAGACTGCCATGGGCGGTAGTCGAGCTGCCCCTCATTGACTTTTTTCCTCCCGTTCTGTCCTGTAGTGCTGCAGCGATGCAAAAATGTCAGTGCTAAGGGCGGTGATTGGAGTACCGCGGGCGGTAATCGGGGTGCCACCTCCGTTCATCTTTTCTTCCAGCGAGTACCCTTCTTCTCTGTTCATTCTCTTTCCCCTTTTCCAGATATTCTTCCCTACCTCTGTCCATCCGATCATATTCCCTTTTGTCCATTTCCCTTTGTCCTCTTCTTCCATTGTCCTCTTTCTTTCTTTGTTTTTTTCTTCTTTTGGACTGATTATGGCCAGTCATGATGGGGGTATTGAGGGGTTCATGAGTGGTGAGGAGGTGGGTGGGTCCAATAATGGTGGAGGGGACCCATTTATGGATGAGTTAATGGAGGTTGGTGGGGGAGTAATGGGCTCTTTTGGAGAGATCAATGCCATTTATGGCATTACTCCCACCACCATTAATAGAGGATGTAAGGTTGGGTTGAATAGGACGAGAGGTTTTGGTGGGTTTGATGGATCCATACTAGATGGGCCGCCAGGATTTATGGATATGAGGATGGATGGTTTGAGTGGTGAGGATAGTGTGGTGATGGTAGGAGATGGCTTGATTGATGGAGTGATGTTTATGGGTGGCGTAAATGGTAGCACGGCGATGGTGGACGGTTGGATTGATGGAGTGATGTCTATGGGTGGTGTAGATAGTAGCACGGCGATGGTGGATGGCTGGATTAATGGGATAGATCGGACCTCGATGGATGGCGGGCCCTATTTTGGTGGCCTAAGCGGTTTGGATTTGGCGGGTGATGAACTTCTTGCACACTACTTGGCTCAGATTTTTAGTGCGGACACCGAGGCATTGTTGGGGCAGGCAGTTGTGGTCATGGCTCAGGGTGTTGGTCCTATCAGCCATTAGGACACTTTAGGTGCTGCGGCCCCTGGGGCTTGTGTGTTTCAGATAGCTCCTGACGTGGCGGTTGTTGGCGGCTCAAGCTCGCCCGTTACGACTTTCCAAGACACCTTGCATGATGCGATTGGCGATGCTGGCTTCTTTCAGCACCACGAGATAGACTTGCTGGACAAGGGGATGCCCATTTTTAATGATTCCCTGTTGACCCGGGGATCCAGATTGTGGAGGGTGTGCCCGTCCAGACCTATCGATTACAGCCACGTGCCACCTGCTCTAAGCGACTACACCTCTAGATAGAGAGCCTGACTGAGTCCAAGATCTTTGAGCTGAGTTCTTTGGGCTTCCGGGAGGTTCTCCACTTTCACCGAGTCTGCCTAGATTGGTGACTCTTAAGTGCAGCGTTGTATGACTGGGTTCCTTCCCTGAACCTGTTTTCCTTCAACGATCTGGAGCTGGGCCCTTCACTGGAGGAGTTTTCATGCTTATCTAGTCTTCCTCTCACCCGAGAGCCTTACATTCCTCCGTCTGAGCCAGTCCACTCTTCTGATCTGATTTCTTGGTTCAGGTTTTTCACTGCTCTACCTACTGTGGAGGGCAGGGCTGATGAGCTTTCTCTTGTGGTCCTGTATGATCGTTGTTTTACCTCCTGAGGTGCCCCCGGATCGGACCGATAGCTTCAGTGCCTGAATGCATTGATATTCGGTGTTTTAGCCAAGCTGCTTTTCTCAGGATGGCGACAGTCCTTGTTAGTGGTTCTGCTGGATGTATTCCACTGCGTCCCGTATTGTAGGAGTATCACTTCTGTAGTGCTGACGGAACTCTTTCTAGGGCTGATTGAATGCTTGTTGGGGCGGACCCGCATCCTCCGGGGCTGTTGCGCCTTCCTTCAGGTATTATCTGTTCTTTTCCTTTCCTTTGCTTAGCGTGGTTATCTGCTCGCCACCTGAGCTTGACCCATATCTTCTTACAAGTTTGGTTGTGGGAGCACCTGTTCATGACTCCCCAGCTTCTATGGCTGGATTCTCGTCTTGGTGACGTGTTGCGCTTGTTGCTTGATGGCCTTCCCCTTGGCACCGAAGCTACCGAGCCATTATACCGTAGTATGTTTTCTCAGTTATGGGGGTGGGAGATCAGTTGGGAGGCTCCCTGGCTCTGTCGCTCCCCATTGATTTGTAGTGCTGCTCGCACTCCTTTACTGCTGCTAGGGCTTTGGGGCTACTGCTCCTACCATCCTGTGCGCTTTCTTCGGCAATTCGGCTTTTAGCAGGATATCCCAAATTTCACCTTTTCTGGATTTGGACATACCCCCTTTCCATCTGATTTGACCCCTCTATACAAGCGCGTCTAGATTTCCTGGTAGGGCTCCCTGGATGCGACGGCTTTGGATCTTGAGTCTTAGGCTCCTCCCATGGTGACAGTACCATACCAGCGGTGGGTGGCAGAGCAGTCACTGTATCGTCAGGTCCCAGGCTAGTATTTGACGGACGAGACTGCTGATCAGGACATGGTGGGCGATACCACTTCATCTTCTTCGTGCATTGAAGATTCATTCGAGGCTTTTGAGGAGCGACCTTTCATCGACCCATCTTTCTTGCTGGCTACATATGGTCATCTGATCACCGAGATTGCTGTCCTCCATTATGCTTGTGAGGATATGGCGCGTCAGCTAGGGTGGGACGACGGAATGATGAGAGCCTGTTTGCGGCACACTATCTAGATAGGGATGAGGCCGTTTACTTGCACATGGAGATAGAGAGGCTTAGGCAGAGGCTGTCGATGTATGAGAGGTAGGAGCTTACCTGTGATCCCTGCTTTTGATTGACTGTGTATTTTTGTATGTATGAAGGATTTTATTTTTTGAAAAATAAGAAAAAAAATAGTGTACTTTTAAAAAGGTTTTTAAAGGAATGAAATATTTTGTTTGTGCTATATTTGTCAATGTCCACTTGTGTTTGGATTTATGCTTTGGATGATTGGGATCAAAATCTTGGGCTTAGCCCACATTGCGTGCAATATTCTAGATCTTGTCTCTAAGGTCTTGGTTCCCTGAGAGGGTGTTCAGGATTGCATCCCCTGGATTTGAGCAAAGTCTGATAGAGTACTGGTCTGAGGTTAATCTTTCTTTGTATCTCTTTGCGATGTTTGTTGCCTCGGCTTCTTCTGTACCTGCACTTTTATTAATTTTTTTGCCATTTTTGCCTATAGCGCCCTTTCAAGTTTTCACTACGTTCGGCTCTTCCCGTCATTTTTGCCCATAGCGTCCTTTCAGATTTTCACTATATCCTGGGTTTTTTTATCTTGCCTGCCCCTTGACAGCTGTGCTGTTTTTACCCTTGGCGCCCTTTTAAGTTTTCACCAAGTCCGCTACATGCCCGCTGTTTTTACTCGAGTTGCCCTTTCGGGTTTTCAACTCGCCCATTTTTCTTAGGCATGCCTTCCCTTTTTTTTTCTTCTTTTTTTTTTGGTTTTTGGAGTACTGGGGGCGATGGATGGATTTCTTTTATAGCTAGCCGACTGGTTACCTTCATGTCCTTGTCTTTGAGTACAATCGTTAGCTGCTTTTAGTGGGATTATTTAGAGATTTGGGACGGACTTTTTTTTGTTTTTTCTGGGTCTTCTTTTCTTTTCTTTTCCTTTTTTTTATTTTTCTCTTTTTTGTGTTTCTTCTTTTTCTCTTTTCTTTTTGAGATTTTTTTTGGGAGAGACGCCAGGTGTTTCTGATAGGAGAGGTGGCGGATATATATACTTTTTGTTTTTGGTGGGAACGAAGGGGCAGCTTTGCGATTTTAATCATGGACAAAGTCAGGTATGGTTACCCGTGATAGATTTTCACGTTATCGACATTGATGGGCTTGAGAAGATCTTCCCCTTTCAGGTTGGTGAGTTGAAGAGCGCCTCCTTGGAGTACTTCATGGATGATTAGCAGTCCTTCCCATGAGGGTTTGAATTTTTCTCTAGGATCTGGTAAGTGTGGTGGTAAGATACGTTTCATGACCATGTCGCCAACTTTGAAGCTTCTTTTCTGGACCCTCTTGTTGTAGGCCCGAGCAATCCTTCTTTGATAACACTGGGAGTGGCTTAATGCTCGCATGCACTTTCATCTGCCAGATGCAGTTGATCATACCTTGCTTGTTGTCATTCGCCTTCTTCGACTTCGCTTTCCAGTAGTATCCATAGTGATGGAATTTCGACTTCAACTGGTAGGACTGCTTCCATTCCTTATACGAGTTCGTAGGGAGTTGTGCCTGCAGCAGACCATACAGATGTTCGATAGGCCCAGAGTGCGTAGGGAAGCATTTCTAACTAATCACGATATGTCTTCACCATCTTCTCCAGTATGCGAATGATAGTTTTGTTTGCGGCTTCAACTCTATCGTTCATTTGAGGATGGTAGGGGCTTGATCGATGGTGTTGAATCTTGAATTTGTCGAGAAAATTGCCCATCCTTTTATTGACGAATGGAATTTCGTTGTTAGTGATGATGGCCTAAGGGACCCCATAACGGCTAATGATGTTGTTCTTCATAAACTTGACCACATGAGATGTTGCAATGGTGGTGTATGATGCTGCCTCTATCCACTTGGTGAAATAATCTACTGCCACCAGGATATACTCATGCCCGTTTGAAGCTTTGGGATTGATTTTGCCAATGATATCCAATCCCCATATGGAAAAGGGCTATGGTGTCGTCAGGTTGTAGAGTTCGGAAGCCGGCGCATGGATCTGGTTCGCGTGCTCCTAACACTTGAAGCATTTTCTGACGTGTTTGCAGCAATCTATCTCCATCGTGAGCCAATAGTAGCCAGGCCGCAGAATCTTCTTAGCCATCATGTGTCCATTCATGTGTGGGCCGCATAGTCCTTCATAGATTTCTGACATGATCTACGTTACTTCCATTTCATCCACACAATGAAGAAGGACTTGATTAAAGGATCACTTGTAGAGGATGCCCCCGGTAATCACATACTGTGCTGCTAGCCATTATATGGTGCGACGATCGGTCAGAGTGGCTCCTTCTGGGTACTTCTGGTGTTCGAGGTATTTCTTGATACTTGTGTACCACGACCGATCATTCGAGGATAGTTCAGCTTCGTTGATCTGTAGGCAGAATATGGGTTCCTCTTGGAGTTCGATAGTGAGCTCCCATTCAGCAACTCCTTTTGGAATTTTCAACATTGAGGTGAGGGTAGCCAGAGCATCTGTGAATTGGTTCTTGACTCGAGGCATGTAAGAGAATGTGATCTCATCGAATTCTTCGACTAAATTCTCCAGATACACGTGATAAGGGATCAGCTTTTCATCCTTGGTCCTCCAATTGTCATTTATCTGATTGATGATGAGTTATGAGCCTCCGAAGACTCGTAACTTCCTTACGTTGAGGATGATGGCTTCCTTGAGACCGGCGATGCATGCCTCATACTCTGCTACATTATTAGTGCATTGGAATGCCAGCCTTCTAGATATGGGAATTGGGATGTCCTCCTGAGAATAGAGTATGGCGCCTACCCCACTCCTTTTCGAGTTTACAGCTCCATCGAAGAAGAGCGTCCACTCTTCTGCCTTCTTGTCTTTTCCTTCCTCGATAAGTAGGATGTCTTCGTCAGGAAAGAAGGTCTTTAGCAGTTGATAATCAAGCAGGGAGTGTGTTGTTAAATGATCGGCCAATGCCTGCCCCTTGATTGTCTTTTAAGTGACATAGGTGATGTCGAACTCTGAGAGCAGTAGTTGCCATTTTGCGATTCTGCCCGTTAGCGCTGGTTTCTCGAACAAGTACTTTAATGGGTCCATGCGAACGAGCAGAAAGATTGGGTGAGCGATCATGTGCTGTCGTAGACGTTGTATTACCCAGACTAGGGCAAGGCATGTTTTCTCTAAGCTGGAGTATTTGGCTTTGTAGCTTGTGAATTGTCGACTTAGATAGTAGATCGCTTGCTCCTTTCTTCTCGTATCATCGTGCTGGCCGAGAACGCATCCGATTACTTATGTCGCTATGGAGATATACAAAAGTAGTGGCCTACCTGGAGTAGGTGGCATGAGCACTAGAGGATTTAGCAGATACTTCTTGATCCTATCGAAGGCCGCTTGACAGACGCTATTCCATTCCTTTGGTGAGTTCTTCTGTAATAGCTTGAATATGGGCTCACAGACCGGAGTGAGTTGTGCGATGAATCGGCTGATATGCTGGATTCGTCCGAGGAAGCCCCGAATTTCTTTTCCAATCTTGGGTGGTGGCACTTCAATGATTGCCATGGTCTTGGCCTCATCCACCCAGATATCGTCTTCACTGACAATGAAGCCTAACAGCTTGCCTCCAGTTGCCCGGAATACACATTTTTACGGATTGAGACGGAGTTTGAACTTTTCTAGCCTGTCGAAGAGCTTCTTGAGGTCTTCAAAATGTCCTTCAATTGTGCGAGATTTGACGATCATGTCGTCTACGTAGACCTCCATTTCCTTGTTTATTATATCATGGAACAAGGCGGTCATGGCTCGCTGATATGTAGCTCCTGCGTTCTTCAGTCCGAAAGGCATGACCTGATAGCAGAAAGTTCCCCATGGTGTGATGAAGGAAGTCTTTTCATGATCCTCGATGGCCATCTTGATCTGGTTGTAACCGAAGAAACCATCCATGAAGGAGAAGATCTTATGCCCAACAGTAATATCGACCAGTGTATTGATATAAGGCAAAGGGAAGTTGTCTTTGGAGCTTGCTTTGTTGAGATCCCTACCATTCCGAGTAGTTGGAGACCACTAAGAACCTCACCTTTAGGGCCCATTCTAGCTTCATTCTCCGTAGCTTCTGCTTGACAGGCTTCATGTCTGGCTTTGTTGGTAGATAGTGCACCACCAGACCCTCATCTAACCCTGGCATATCCTCGTATGAGAAGGCAAAGTTGGAAAACCTCGGTTTTAGAAACTCCATCATCCTCTACTTATATTCTGGGGACAGCGATCTTCCAATGCGCACGTCTCTGGGGAGTTCCGCTGACCCTAAGTTCACAATTTTGAAATCGTCTGCTACAACATTGGCCTTTGTTTCAAACTTTTCGAGAGAATCCTCGAATTCGAGAGCTGTATCATCATTTTTCTCATCCAGGGCTTCCTCTAAACCCATGAGCTCAAAGTCCAACTCTAGATCGAAATCATATGAGTCGACCTCAAACTCTTGCAATGTGTGTGAAATATTTGGCACAGTAGTTTTTGAAAGTTTTTCTATTGTTTTGGTATTTTGAAAATTTTCTGATGTTTTGGGATTTAGAGAAATATTTGATTTTTTTTGTACTTTTGGGAATATGTGATGTTTTTGTGTTTTGGAAATTTTTTGATTTTTTTGTGTCGCCTGGGGGTCCCGAACAGCACGGTGTTGCAAACCAAGATTGGTCTTGTCCTAATTCGAGGCACCAACTACTATTTACATTGGCATTTTTTTTAAGGCCGGGATCCATGGAGGGTTCACCAACCGACTCGAATGTTAGGGGGACAGCTGTACATGATGGTTCTTCCCCCCTTCTAATCCTGCTGTCCTAACTTGTGTGTTCCTGTGGGTCACCTGTCTTGATGACCATGATGTCCGCTGGGCTGGGCTCAGAGTCGAAATCTGATTCGATCTCTTCGCCCATGAGTTGAAGTTCTTCTGGTTCCTCGGACCCCTCTTGTGATGGGACCTTGACGTCTGTCCAGTCAAGGGCGAGCCACTTTCCTTTATCAATCCAGTGGATGGGTTACTTCTGCCCCTTGTGTCACTTAGCTGGTTGCGGGGACGTGTCCCCTTAACTGTGAGTGGAAATGGGTGTTTCCCTATTCTTGCCTGTACCCCCTTCAAGGGGCACTCCTGGTTCTGGGTCCTTTGTGGGTGGATCATTTTCCATGCCCCTAGCCTCATGCGATGGATTTGGGGGTTCTGCCCCTTGCCTCGGATATGCTTTTGGTACCTTGAGAATCTTGTCCCACCTTATTGGTGCCCAAACGGTCTTCGGGTTAGGGTGTTCGGAGATTTTGAGCCATTGGAGGTGGTCCTCAAGGGGAATCACTGTGTCTTCACAAACTATCCCAGCTTTAATGAACTTGATGGGTGTGTACTTAAATGGTTGCCCCTTCTTGGACCTTTCAACTTGATCCTCCGGTTTTGGTTGATATCCCAGTCCCTGTCTCTGCACATTGGCAGGTGCCGGTTTCACTATTATACCTTTCTCCTGAAACTCAGTACGGTAGTTCAGGATTAATCATTCAGCAAGATGGATGACATACTCAGCAGCGAGGGGGTGTGGATTAGCGATTGAGTTCACAATTTCAAACTCGAAACTATGATATGATACATCACCCTCCACGTGCTGGATGTCGTTCACAGGGATGTCAGTTTCTGGGATATTAACTGTTACTGGCAGGACAGTTTCTGGTTCGGCCAACACTGAGATGATTCGATTTCCTGAAGGGAATTTAACCCTTTGATGGAGGGTTGAGGGAATGGCTCCAATAGCATGGAGTCACAGCCACCTCAATAGAAGGTTAAACGAGGCAGAGATATCAATGACCTGAAATGTGACAAGGGTCAGGTTTGGTCCGATTTGTAGCTCAATGTCAATTTCTGCCTCAACCTGCCTTCGGGAATTATCGAAAGCTCTGACGCTCATGGTGCTGGGCCTAAAAGAAGATGGTTCAATCCCTAACCGTTCGGCAGTCCTCAAAGGGCAAACGTTAAAGCTAGATCCATTGTCAATGAGCACAAGTGGGATCTTGAAATTCTTGTGGTGGGCTACTATGTTTAGTCTGCGCCCATGTTTACGACCCTTAGGTGGTAACTCATCATCGGAGAAAGTGATGGCTCGAGGTGTCAGGAGTTGTCCAATCATACTTGCCACCATTTCGGGGGGTACGTCAGGGGAGATATGGCATCATTTAAGGTCTTCCTAAAGATTTCTCGATGCGATCTTGATGTGCATAGGAGTTCCCAGATGGATATTTGTGCGGGAATGGTTTTGAGTTAGGCTGCTATATCATAAGCAGCATTGGTTTTGCAAGTGATTCCCGACAAAGTTCCCCGGGTTTTTTTCGGGTTCTGGTTATCTCTCCTGAAATACCTCCCGTTGTTACCCACTTTATCGCATTCCGGGTAATGCCATGGGATTTCTTTTGGGTTGTAGGAGGGAACCGCTCTTCCTTCCAGGTATATCATTGGATCTTGAGGTCGAGGGGTTGTGGTTGGAATCATTTGTGAGAGACTTGATGATTTTTCTTGAAGTGCTACCAAGTCTTGGTGAGATTTGTCATTAGGATTCTCTTCCTCCATTTGTTGTGTGGGAGAGGTCCTCTGAGCATGTGCCAATTAGTGAGGCATCAGAAATTTTAGAACTTGAACCGGGGGTGCCCCTTGCAAGGTTAGCGAAGCTAGATCAGGAAGACCTATTGGGAGAATGATAAGTTCAGAATTTGACCTTTTTGGATGTACTGGTGTGGGGTGTGTCCCCTGAGGGATGGGATGCTGCAAGTGTGACCTGTTGAATGCGGCTTCGAGGGTTATGAGCGGCTGAACTACTGGTGCTGCTTCAAAGAATATCTGTGGCCCAGACGATGGTGCCTGTCGATAACTCCATGTCCGATTTGATGTATCAGGCATGATTGCTTGGATGGAATGATATGGAGCGGAATATGTGGGTTGCCCTCCCTCAATGTGGTTGACGGTAGAAGTGCTGGATGTGCTGGGTCCTACTTGATGCGATGGCAGAGAATTTTGGAGAATGTTGGCCTAAGTTGTATTATTAGCCTGTGAGGTGATTGCAATCTTCTGGCTTTCAATCAAATCCTAGACCACATGTTTCAAAGCGAAGCAGCGGTCCGTCAAATGGCCAGGAGCCTGATGATATGCGCAATATTGATTTTCATTATAACCAGGCGGCAAGGGGTTAAGGGGAAGTCGTGGTTGGAGCGGTGAAAGGAGTTGCTTTTGCATTAACATTATCAGAACCTGACTGTATGTCTGTGCTAAAGTGGTGAACTTCCTCCCTAACATTACCTGTTTGTATGGACCTGGCACATTCCCCCAAGGCTATTGCTGTTGTTGTTGATACGGATGTCCCTGATATCCTTGTTGGGCTTGATGTGGACTCTGGCTGGTATTGCCTGTCTTGTTGTGATTCTGGTTGCGGAGCGTATTAATTTCCCTAAGTGTTAGTGACGATATTGTTAACCTCTGTGGTGCGTTGTGCGGGAGCAGTGCCGTTTCTATTCCCATATCCTACAAGTTTCCCCTCAACTTTGTTTCTTTTGATTGAGGGGGTCTGGTGTGGCCATGGGAAAATGGTTCCAGCCCTGATTCCGGCTTCCAACTGTTCTCCAGCTCGGATAAGTTGGAAGAAATTTACGTATGGATACGAGATTAGATATCCCAAAATGCTGAGATTTACTGAATACACAATCATGGATATTTGCTCCTCATCATCGATGGGGTTTCTCATTCGTGCCACCATGGCTCGCCATTATCCCACGTATGTTGACAATGATTCATCACTTTTTTGTCTCAGGGCAGCTAAGTTAGATCTTTTTGGAGCCATGTTCAGATTGTATGAGAATCTGTCGATGAATGCCTGGGAGAGCTATTCCCACGTTCTGATTTGATGGTTGTCCAACGAGGTGTACCAATCCAAAGTGTCACCCTTGAGGGACTTTTGGAAAAGCCGTATCAAGGCTCCATCATTCTCTACTATAGCATTGAGTTCCCCACAAAATGCTTTTAGATGTGCTGTGGGGCACCCGCTACCATTATACCTTTTGAATTTTGGTACCTCAAAATTCAGAGTTACTCGAGCATCTGGGAAGGGACAAAGGTCCCTAAACTTGGTGGATGGGTGATCCACCCCTTGCTGTCTCTGAAGCTGATTTTGCACCATTTGTAATTGCTCTCGTAGTTCCTCAATTTTCGACTTGCCTTGCTGCGGGTATCTTAACCCTTGCTGTAGGGCTTGTGCTGCTTCTTCTTCATATGGATCAAGGACGAGGTGTTGTTGGAAAGAAGATGGACTCCCAGCGGCGGGAGGTAGCTGGAATTGAACGTTGCTCCCTTTCGGAGGAAGATGTGATGTTTAGAAATGGCTCCCGCCTGGGGTATCTGCCAATTTCGGAATGTTACTCCCGTTAGGGGGAGTGAGTTGGACTCGAAACTGGCCCCCTTCATGAGCATCCGCCAGTTATTGTCTGTGGTTCCCATGAAGGGGAACTTGTGTTGTAACCTGATTATTGTGTTGTGCTGAGTAGAGATGTGTGGGAGGGTTGCTCCCGATTGCTGGTTGCTGTTGATCTTGTGTTGACTCTTCCAGGAGAGGGAGCACGGGATTTGCTGGGGGTATGAGAGAGAAGGCAAAAAGAGTCTGAGGGAGTGAATTGTTTTGTATACTAGGCTGGGTTGCCTGTGTGTTTGATGTGGCATTTGACACTAGGCGGTGTAGCAGCTCTTGCATTGCTCGTAGACTCTAGGCCATTTCTTGCATGGTGGTGTTGGCTTGATGATCTGTTGGAGCTATTGGTAGCGGTACGGGTGCGAGTGTCAATGTTTTGGGAGCTGGCTGGGCCGCCGGCTCTTCATGGGTAGCTTGAGAGGCCATGGCTGCGCAGGCTCGAGTGGTCATGGTTCGAATTTGTGCCTAAGAAAGTGCAAGCCAAAGATTTTTATTTTTATTTTTGTATGAATGCAGTTATGATATCCCTTGAGATTAAAGTACCATACTTTTTCGAGTCGAGTCTCAACTAGTGCGGTCTAGAATATCCCCAGTGGAGTCGTCATTCTGTAGACACTGAAAAATTGGCACTTACGCTGGTATGGATATTATAGTTTTAGTGGTGGGATTAGCCTAAGTATGAATGTTGGAGTCGCCACTAGCCAATAAAACTCAGAATCCCACAGTCGGCTAGAACCCGCGGAACATGTAAGGTTGGAGAAATCTGAAGACTCCCCTACTTAGATTGACTCCTGGTCTGCGATCTGGGATTCTGGGTAAGGGACCTCAGTTACAAAGGGGGAAGGTGTTAGGCACCCTCTCTACCCATACGAACGTACGGTCTCTACTTAGTGTGGTAAAATAATCTCAAGGGATGATGATAATGCTGTGCTCATAATGGGGACTAGTCACATGTGGATTTCTGATGTAGTAGGATCTGAGATTTCGACAGGCCACAGAGCATACGTCCGACAATGTGTCTAGAAGGCGGATATGATGATACTTATGTAAAAAGGCAAATAAGAAGTGGACTAGATCACTAGAAATTTCTGATGTGACAAGATCCGATGTGCTGCAAGTCACAGAGCATACGTTCACTAGAGATCTAGAGAAGCAGGGGGGTTGAGAAGGGAGTAGATGTCATGATGAATGCTTATAGGATGATGGATCCTTGGCTTGATTTTTAAATAAGCTAAGACATAGACTGAACCATGAGTAATCTGAGCTTATGGGTTGGAAAGGTTGAGAAGAAGGCTAGGGGGTGGCTGAAAAGATAGGATTTTGAAAACTTGGGAGCTCCTTCCCTTTCCCTCACTCTCTTCCTTTCCCACTCTCCTCCTCTCTCACTCTCTTTCTCTTGGTTGTTGGGTGTGGAAATGAGAAGAGGAGAGGGCTATTTATAGCCTTCTCCAATGGCATTGCTGCAATTACTGGATTTGAGAGGGTTAAAAGTTCAGGTGGCAAGTGGTGGTTGGTGGAGAGGAGAGAGATGCCACATGGCACACTCTCATTGGCTTGTAGGGCTGGTAAATTAGTAAATAGTGAAGGTA
The DNA here is from genome assembly GCF_029962835.1 of Magnolia sinica. NCBI lineage: Eukaryota > Viridiplantae > Streptophyta > Magnoliopsida > Magnoliales > Magnoliaceae > Magnolia > Magnolia sinica. The sequence continues at coordinate 46,799,647 of NC_080573.1, read as the reverse complement.
TGGGGGTAATTTTAAAGGAAAGTTGACTTTTGGACGCTAGGACAGCTGTCCACACACGGGCCGCGAGCAACGGTAGTCGGAGTGCCACAGGAGGTAGTCAGACTACCGCTCGGGCCTGATTCGGGCCGGATTCGCACGTGTGGACTTCGTGTGGCGCTCTGATTCTTCCGGTGGTCTCCGTTTTGGGTTTCTGGGACTCGAAGTGGTAGATTTGGGTATGGATAGAGGGTTCTGGCCAGGGTATAGGGTATAGGCGAGGCTGTGTGTATACTGAATGGCTTGGATCACAGTTTCGGATTGCGACTAGGGAGTTTTGGAGATTCTAGACGAGGGTTTAGGCTAGGATTGGGCTAGGATGTGAAGGGAATTGACCGTGAAATGCGTGGAAATGACCGTGAATCAACACGGAATTGTTTGGAATGACCGTGAAATGCATGGAAATGACCGTGAATTGAAGCGAAATGACCGTGAAATGCATGGAAATGACCGTGAAGTGAAGTGAATGGAAATGTCCGTGAATTGAACGGTTAAGTCCCTTCACTTCACGGTCAATTCCATGCATTTCACGATCATTGTGGTGAATGATAAAATTCGTCACCGAGATTGTAGAACTGGGGCCATGGTTGGTTTATCCAAGCCATTGATGTGAACGTTCTCACCATGGATGGATCACGCCCTCTAAATCTCCTAAATTATAAGATCTTAGCCACCAAATCATTCTTAACCATGCTGTTTTATACGAACACAACAATGAGGTTAGAGTTGACCAATTGGGGAGATTTCTCAGACATGACCCATTCATGATGGTTTCCTCCGTATCAATGACTTCGATAAATATACAGGGTCAGGTGGAATAGATGGTTCTTGTGAGCTATTTTGGATGCTTAGCTAAAAGCATAGACTTCTTTAACTTAGCCACAGAATGTTGTGGTTAAACTTAGCTAAAAGAATCTAAGCTTAGCTAAAAGAATGTTATGGTAGAGTGGTTAAGGAATCAATTCGCTTCATTTCACGGTCATTTCGCTTCACTTCACGGCCAATTCAATGCATTTCACGGTCAATTCCCTTCACTTCACTCTCATGTACCCAAAAATGATGTAGATCCAAAGCTCAATGGGCCACATGATAGAAAACAGTGGAGATTGAATGCCATCACCATGGAAAACAGTCGAGGTCGACCGGGTCAGACCCCGTCAACCCCAACTCGCTGGATAGTTACTTGGTTGACCAAGTTGTGACCTAGTCGACCCCATTTACATAAAATTCACATAAATGGGGTCGACCGGGTTGACTGTCCAACGAGTTGGGGTCGACCCCAACTGTTTTCCATTGTGACGGCATTCAATCTCCACTGTTTTCTATCATGTGGCCCACTGAGCTTGCTCAGACGGAGACATCATTTTCATCAATAGAGAAAGGGCCAGTTTCATCATCTGGTGGAGGATCTGAAGTGGAGGAGGTGGGCCACCATCTTCCAATTGAGAATCTCTATTTGCATGAAGGGGGAGGAGATGGTAGTGATTTAGAGGATATGTTATTCTACCAATCAAGAGTTTTGATTTTCTTGAAGGGGCAGAAGGAAATGGTAATGTACTGGAGGGTATGTTACTTCATCGATTCAAAGATAATGGGTCGCCATCATGTTCTAGTGAAGGATTCCAAGTGGAGGAGGTGGGCTACCATCTACCTAGCAAAGAGCCCAGTTTACATATAGAAGGGGGTGCAGGAGATGTTAATGGACGAGTGAGTGCAACAAGGTGGGCCATTATCTGCAGAAGTGACGTGCAATCAGCGGAATGGACCGTGAAGTGAAGCAAATTGACTGTGAAATGCGTGGAAATGACCGTGAAGCGAAGGGAATTGACCGTGAAATGTGTGGAAATGACCGTGAATCAACATGGAATCGCTGGGAATGACCGTAAAATGCATGGAAATGGGCATGACAAAATGACAAAATATGTCCAGTGAGCAGGGGCAAAAATCCGAAAAATACTTGATGGCATCGACCGACTTCGATGTCGTCGAACTGGCTTCAATGACATCGAAGCTGGTTCGATGTCATCGAACCCTCATTGACATATTTAAGACATCTGTCAGCAACAAAAAACACGGAATGCGTGGAAATGACCGTGAATCAACATGGAATCGCCGGGAATGACCGTGAAATGCATGGAAATGGGCGTGAAGTGAAGTGAATTGACCGCGAAGTGCATGGAAATGGCCGTGAAGTGAAGTGAATTGACCGTGAAGTGCGTCGAATTGACCGTGAATCAACACGGAATCACCGGGAATGACCGTGAAATGCATGGAAATGACGGTGAAGTTAAGTGAATTGACCGTGAAGTGCGTGGAAATGGCCGTGAAGTGAAGTGAATTGACCGTGAAGTGCGTCGAATTGACCGTGAATCAACACGGAATTGCCGGGAATGACCGTGAAATGCATGGAAATGGGTGTGAAGTGAAGTGAATTGACCACGAAGTGCATGGAAATGGCCGTGAAGTGAAGTGAATTGACCGTGAAGTGCATCGAATTGACCGTGAATCAACACGGAATCGCCGGGAATGGCCGTGAAATGCATGGAAATGACGGTGAAGTGAAGTGAATTGACCGCGAAGTGCATGGAAATGGGCGTGAAGTGAAGTGAATTGACCGTGAAGTGCGTCGAATTGACCGTGAATCAACACGGAATTGCCGGGAATGACCGTGAAATGCATGGAAATGGGCATGAAGTGAAGTGAATTGACCGCGAAGTGCGTGGAAATGGCCGTGAAGTGAAGTGAATTGACCGTGAAGTGCGTCGAATTGACCGTGAATCAACACGGAATCGCCGGGAATGACCGTGAAATGCATGGAAATGGGCGTGAAGTGAAGTGAATTGACCGCGAAGTGCGTGGAAATGGCCGTGAAGTGAAGTGAATTGACCATGAAGTGCGTCGAATTGACCGTGAATCAACACGGAATTGCCGGGAATGACCGTGAAATGCATGGAAATGGGTGTGAAGTGAAGTGAATTGACCACGAAGTGCGTGGAAATGGCCGTGAAGTGAAGTGAATTGACCGTGAAGTGCGTCGAATTGACCGTGAATCAACATGGAATTACCAAGAATGGCCATGAAATGCGTGGAAATGACGGTGAAGTGAAGTGAATTGACCGCGAAGTGCGTGGAAATGGCCGTGAAGTGAAGTGAATTGACCGTGAAGTGCGTCGAATTGACCGTGAATGAACACGGAATCGCTGGGAATGACTGTGAAATGCATGGAAATGACGGCGAAGTGAAGTGAATTGACCACGAAGCGCGTGGAAATGGCCGTGAAGTGAAGTGAATTGACCGTGAAGTGCGTCAAATTGACCGTGAATCAACACGGAATCGCCGGGAATGACCGTGAAATGCATGGAAATGACGGTGAAGTGAAGTGAATTGACCGCGAAGTGCATGGAAATGGCCGTGAAGTGAAGTGAATTGACCGTGAAGTGCGTCGAATTGACCGTGAATCAACACGGAATTGCCGGGAATGACCGTGAAATGCATGGAAATGACGGTGAAGTGAAGTGAATTGACCGCGAAGTGCGTGGAAATGGCCGTGAAGTGAAGTGAATTGACCGTGAAGTGCGTCGAATTGACCGTGAATCAACATGGAATTGCCGGGAATGACCGTGAAATGCATGGAAATGGGCGTGAAGTGAAGTGAATTGACCGCGAAGTGCGTGGAAATGGCCGTGAAGTGAAGTGAATTGACCGTGAAGTGCGTCGAATTGACCGTGAATCAACACGGAATCGCCGGGAATGACCGTGAAATGCATGGAAATGACGGTGAAGTGAAGTGAATTGACCACGAAGTGCGTGGAAATGGCCGTGAAGTGAAGTGAATTGACCGTGAAGTGCGTCGAATTGACCGTGAATCAACACGGAATTGCCGGGAATGACTGTGAAATGCATGGAAATGGGCGTGAAGTGAAGTGAATTGACCGCGAAGTGCGTGGAAATGGCCGTGAAGTGAAGTGAATTGACCGTGAAGTGCATTGAATTGACCGTGAATCAACACGGAATTGCCAGGAATGACCGTGAAATGCATGGAAATGACGGTGAAGTGAAGTGAATTGACCGCAAAGTGCGTGGAAATGGCCGTGAAGTGAAGTGAATTGACCGTGAAGTGGATTTTTAACCATCGACCCAATGGAATCTTGGAAAATTACTATGTTGGTTGGCTAAATTAGCTTCTCCTACCCCAAAATCATATATGGTACGTTAAGTAACTCATTCTAGTTTAGGAGATATGCTTGTTAAATAAATAGACAAAGAAATGAATTAAGAGAGAAAAATATTTTTATATACTTATATATACATATTTACATATGCTGTGCACCGGGTAAATTGCCGCCGAACTCGCGGTAGTACCGCGACAGTCTGTAAATTTATTTATTTTTACTGTGTTGCTTTTGTGAGTCCCATCATGAGGTCTGTGTTATATCCAAACCGTCCATCTATTTGGCGAGAGCTCATATTAAGGCTTGAGACGAAAAATAAGATAGATCTAACTATCAAGTGGACCACACTGTAAAAGGCAGTGGGGAATTGAACGTATACCGTTGAAACCCTTTTAGGGGTCATGGAAGCTTTGGATCATTACGAAATTTGTTTTTACTGTTCATCAAGGTCTCTGTGACCTTATGAATAGATTGGATGGAAAATAAATGATATGGTTAGCCTTACAAAAGTTTCAACGGTGAAAATCAATTTTCTGCTGCTCTTTGTGGTGTGGTCCAGAGTTGATCTTGATATGATTATTTTTTTTGATAATGCTCCGAAATGATCTCAAAATATTGATGAACGTTGTGGATAAAATAAATACATAACTGTTGGGCCCATGTAACGTTGATCTCCTTTGAACCGTTCGTACAACTCGGAGTTCGAGGAGCGTCAGCGCTCGTCCTCGAGCACCAGCCGATCCGGTTGAAGGAAAAAGCAGCGGCATTAACGACTTTTGGAAGGCGTCCGTACATCGGGGGCTTATTCTTGGAAAGTAAAATGAGGTGGGCTTTGTCTCGGGCATGGGCCATAAATGGGTCGTACAGTCGGAAATTTCTCTTATAAAAAGGAGGAAATGGGTTAGGTATGTCGCGGGTGTACTCAGAATAGTAGTTCGCTGGACCACCACTATGTATAAGCCCTCCTCCGTCCATACCTTTCGGGGATCCACTTTAGGCGTGGCCCATGATCAAAGCATTCCATCAATCGTCATACCTACCGTGCCTTGCTATCACCAGGAAACGGATGGTTGATAATGAAAGGAGAAAAGGAAGACGTTCGTTACAAAACATCTGGCTGATGCTATTTTTACGTCAGCAATGTAGCCGTTTGATCTCTTGGGTCATATAGCAATCATCCAACCCGTTAATATGCTGGGCCTCACCATGAATAGAGATTTCCAATAAAAATAATCCCCAATTAGAATACTTCAACCGTTCATTGTTCCACTCCTTTTCCTTTGAATATGGACCGTTCTTCTTAACTGTTCTTTTGGTATCCAATTGATAGCATCTTCTACTCTTCACCCATCCACAGTGAGGTCATTCCTATGAATGGTTTGGATCATTGAACCATTATCGTCCAACTGCTACAGCACCGAGGTAGAAAATAGCAATATTTTCAAATGTATCCTAACTTTATATAGAGAAATTTACGACTGTGGACCCCACCTTTTATCCAGTGGTTTTTTTGGAAGCAATACAAACTTTGAATACGCACTTGGGCCTCCTCGTACGGCCACCAACTTTGAGGACGAAAATACCCCTGTCTTCCTCTGGCTGGCGTGCAGAGACGAGCGCTGACGACAGTCCGGGCGATGGGAACTCAGGTGGGGCCCACTGTGATGTTTGTGAGAAATCCTCCCCATCTAAGTTCATTCATAGGGTCACAAAGACCTGGATGAACTGGAAAAACAAATTTCATAATGATCCAAAACTTTTGTAACCCCTAAATGGGTTTCAATGGTAGACGTTCAATTACCCACTGCCATTTACAGTGTGGTCCACTTGACAGCTAGATTTGTCTTATTTTTCATCTCAAGCATTAATACGAGTTCTCCAAATAGATGGACGGTTTTGATATAACACATACCTCATAATGGGACCCACAAAAATCGGTGGGGATTAAAATGGGGAAGAAAGAAAGAAAAAAAGGAGCCAGTGAGTTGGGGTCGACCGGGTTGGGACTTGGTCAACTGGGTCAGAGCTGGGCTATGGCTACGGATTATAACCGTAGCCATAACTGTAATGCTATGCACCTTTTTCTCTTTTTTATTTTATTTTTTATTTTTTTATTTTTTACATGAAGAACTTTTTCTCCCTTACATTTTTCTCTAATACATAATTATGTAAATATGTATATATAAGTATATAAAAATATTTTTCTATCTTTTAATTCATTTCTTTGTCTATTTATTTAACAAGCATATTTCCTAAACTAGAATGTTTTTTTCTTTTTTTTACACACATGCACTCACACTTGAGGAATTTCACCACGTATGGATACTCGAATGCTTGACCGGGTGTTGAAACTCATAAGAGTCTACCACCCGAGCAAGAGTAAGAATCCTAAACTAGAATGATTTACTTACAGGGAAAATTTTGGGAAAAATTTAGTTTATGGTGTGACCCATTAGACAACTAGCCTAGATCACCAAACCATGCGTCACAATTGAATAAACTCAAGACCCAAGAGTACTATTCATATTATCTTGTCAACGATCATATCATTCCTCTCCAAGTTTTACTGTTGGCTTTGATTTTCATGTTTATTTGAATAGGTAGGAAACCATTATGAACTCACAATCATACGGTTAATTAAAAATGTGAAAGCAATGAAGAAAATTAAAGAACACAATTATTTATGTAGTTTGTCATGAAAGTGATTATGAGATTATCACGTAGAGTTAACCATATGAAGATTACGAGTAAAAGCTGTGAACGCGTCATTTTTTGTGTTCTCAAACCCTATTTCAATTGGGAGCAGAAAGAAAGATTCAGACCCCAAAAACTCCAAAACAAAAGTTTCATCCAAACAAGGAAACTATGTGGTTTATACATGACGAAATTACCCATGAAAATTAACGGGGCAAGCATGAAAATGAGCGGGGCAAACTGAAATATAAGCGGGGCAAACTAGAAAAACAGCGGGACAAACTAGAAAAACAACGGGGCAAACTGAAGTATGAGTGGGGCAAACTAGAAAAACAGCAGGGCAAACTGAAATATGAGCGGGACAAACTAGAAAAACAGCGGGGCAAACTGAAATATGAGCGGGGCAAACTAGAAAATTAGCAGGGAAAAATGAAAATGAGCGGGGGAAACAAGAAAATGAGCGGGGGAAACATGAAAATGAGCGGGGGAAACTAGAAAATCAGTGGGGAAAACATGAAAATGAGTGGGGCAAGCAAGAAAATGAGCGGGGCAAACTAGAAAATCAGCGGGGCAAACTGAAATATGAGCGGGACAAACTAGAAAATCAGCGCGGCAAACATGAAAATCAGCGGGGCAAGCATGAAAATGAGTGGGTCAAGCATGAAAATGAGCGGGTCAAGCATATGAATCGTCATTTTTGCAAACACAATTTTGCTATTTGCCTGTGTCATATATAATTATTACACCTACATATGAATCGCCATGCTGACAGTGTGTAACAATAAAGCCCATTTTCTCTTCTTTTTTAGTGCAATACTAACTAAAATACGAAAATCTCACGATTTGTTACTGGACACTTTTGGTGTCCTACTCAAAGCTATTAAAAAAGGTTCAATGCCATCGACAAACCGTCGATGACATCAAAGTCCCATCGAGAAAATTTGAAAAATACATGTTTAGTCGCTAGATCATTTTGGTTAGTTTGATAACATCGAAGATGTTCGATGCCATCGAAGTGTCATCGAATGTTTCATCGAACGATCGTGCGGGATTTATTTCCTATTTCGATTGTGATTCACCTAGATGCCATGTATATGTATGTATGTGTGTTATATATATATATATATATATATATATATGGGTGTGATCAAGAATATGGGGTATCAAGAGCTTTCTAATTCGTTCGTAGGGTTTCAAGCTTATAGCTTAGGTGATTCAAAACTTGTTCGAATCGGGTAATCTCTATCTCCTGTAATTTTATTCTTTTATAGTGAATATATGTCGCTTTGTTCCTTGATACATCCTCAGTGGAAGTCAACCGACCAATGAATTGTTCTGCATCACCCAAAAATGTCTCCCACTTGTGAAAATTAAAAACTATGCATTCTGTACAAAGATGTGGACCACTGTAATCAAACCATTGTACAAGGACACCAACAAAGTGGATAGTCAAACACTATAGTTTGTACTCTTTTCACTATAGTACAACTCATACACGTGATAAGGACACTACCTATTTCACGTGTATACCAACATCTAATATATAAGGAAAGGACTACATCTTGAACACATGCATCATGAATTTCTCCATCTTCTCTTGTTCTAAAGCCATCTATACATTGTCACCTCCACCTCTCCTCACCCCAATACCATCAGAGAGCAATAGCACAAACTCATCCATTCCACTCACAACTGGGCCACCATAGGTGGGCCTCCCATACCCAAAATCCAACTCATGGAAGGGCAGCTTCCACCAAGCTGACACATAAAAATTCTCATCTAAAATAGAAGGGACCCCTCTATAAACGTCTAACCAATCCACTACTGATTTCACATACTCATCTGTCACCATCTCTATTGCTTCTTTCACCTTCTCAACAAAAAATCCCTCTTTGCTGATTTTCTAGTTTGCCCCGCTGATTTTATAGTTTGCCCCGCTGATTTTCCAGTTTCCCTCGCTGATTTTGTAGTTTGCCCCGCTGATTTTCTAGTTTGCCCCGTTGATTTTATAGTTTCCCCCACTGATTTTCTAGTTTCCTCTACTGATTTTGTAGTTTGCCCCGCTGATTTTCATGCTTGCCCCGGTGATTTTCTAGTTTGCCTCGCTGATTTTCTAGTATCCCCCGCTGATATTCTAGTTTGCCCCGCTGATTTTCTAGTATCCCCCGCTAATATTCTAATTTGCCCCACTGATTTAGGTATGGGAACCTTGGGTTGGGTTGGGTCAAGGTTTAGGTATAGGAACCTTGGGTTGGGTTAAGGTTGAGCACCAACGCGAACTAACTCGCTCGACTTTCAGCCCTAATTTCATGTTTGCCTTGCTCAATTTCATGTTTGCCCCGTCGAATGTCTAGTTTGCCCTGCTCAATTTCATGTTTGCCTCACTCAAGTTCATGTTTGCCCTGCCAAATTTCCAGTTTAATAGCGAAGTGATTGAAATTGACCACAAACTAAATGATGGATTGTCGACCATCGACCCGATGGAATATTGGAAAATAACTAGGTTGGTTGGCTAAATTAGCTACTCCTACCCCTAAAATCTTATGTGGTAAGTTAAGTAAATCATTCTAATTTAGGAGATATGCTTGTTAAATAAATAGACAAAGAAATGAATTAAAAGATAGGAAAATATTTTTATACACTTATATATACATATTTCACCACCTACGGATACTCGAACGCTTGACCGGGTGTTGAAACTCCTAAGAGTCTACCACCCGAGCGGGGCAAACTAGAAAAACAGTTGGGTAAACTAGAAAAACAGTGGGGTAAACTGAAATATGAGCGAGTAGAAAATTAGCGAGGCAAACCGAAATATGAGCGGGGCAAACTAGAAAACAATGGGCAAACTTAAGTATGAGCGTGGCAAACTCTGAATTATGAGCGGGCAAACTAGAAAAACAATGGGACAAACTAGAAAAACAATGAGGCAATCAATTATGAGTGGGGCAAATTAGAAAAGCAGTGGGAAAACTGAATTATGAGAGGGGCAAATTAGAAAAACAACGGGGCAAAACGAATTATGAGCGGGGCAAATTAGAAAACTGAAGCAGGGCAAACTTAAGTATGAGCAGGGTAAACTATAAAAACAGCAGGGCAAATGAAAATGAGCGGGCAAGCATGAAAAAGTGCGGGGCAAATATGAAAAAGAGCGGGCAAGCATGAAAAGAGCGGCAAACATTAAAATGAGCGGGCAAATATGAAAATGAGTGTGGTCCATTTGAAGATTGGATACATTTAGATTTATCACCAAGCCATAAAATTATCTCATAAAATTGATTGTCTAGTTTGCCCCGCTGAATTTCATGTTTGCCCCGCCGATTTCCTAGTTTGCCTAGCTAATTTTCTAGTTTGCCTCGCTGATTTCTTAGTTTACCCCCTGATATTCTAGTTTGCCCCATCGATTTTCTAGTTTGCCCTGCTCAAATTCATGTTTGCCCCGCTGATTTTCTAGTTTCTCCCGCTGATTTCCTAGTTTGCCCCGCTGATTTTATAGTTTGCCCCGTTGATTTTCTAGTTTCCCTCGCTGATTTCCTAGTTTGCCTCGCTGATTTTCTAGTTTGCCCCGCTGATTTTCTAGTTTGTCCAGGTAATTTTTTAGTTTGCCCCGCTAATTTCCTAATTTGCCCCGCTGATTTTCTAGTTGCCCCGCTGATTTTCTAATTTCCTCCGCTCAAGTTCATGTACGGCTGAAAGTTGGGCGGGTTCAACCCGACCGACCCATGACCGACCCGACATTGGGTTGGGCTCGGGCAGGATATATCGGGTCCGATCTCAAGCTTGGGCTATACAAACACCAACCCGATAAAACTTAGGTTGGGCTTGGGTTGAGGTCTCAGGTTGCCCGACCCAACTCGAACCCGATCAATATATTAGTTACTTATAAATTATAATTGAGTGTGGATTGTTTATGTAGAAGGTACACTAGTGATGTCGGGTCTCATTTGTCCACGTCATTTCCAAGGACTCGCGCTAACAAGAAATGCCGGATTTCTCTCTCCAAAATAGATTGCGTGCTATGCTACATGACTTTTTAAAGGAGTAGTCCCATATTTTAGCTTGGTTTTTAAAAGGAAAAAATGAAGTTCTTTATGATGAATAATCACGTATATAATTAATAAAAGTATAGATACAAAAAATAAGTCCTATATTGAAATATAATAAACTAATGTAATAACGAAAATATTAGCACGTATACACCCGACCAACCCAATCAACCCGTCGAGCCCTCTTGGGTTGGGCTTGGGTTGAGAATTCCCAACCCAAGATTGGGTTGAGTTGGGTCAAGGTTTAGGTATAGGAAACTTGGGTTGGGTTAGGGTTGAGCACCAACCCGAACCAACCCACCTGACTTTCAACTCGAACCAACCCGACCGCGAAGTGATTGGAATTGACCACGAACTGAATGAAATAAGATTTTCGATCATCAACCCGATGGAATCTTGGAAAATAACTAGGTTGGTTGGCTAAATTAGCATCTCCTACCCAAAATTATATATGGTAACTTAAGTAAATCATTCTAATTTAGGAGATATGCTTGTTAAATAAATAGATAAAGAAATGAATTAAAAGATAGAAAAATATTTTTATATACTTATATATACATATTTAGATATAAAATATATAACATAGTGAGCCTTTGAAAGTTTTTAATGAGTTTGGATGTTTTTAATTTTTAAGTTCTTGAGCTAAAATGAGTCAGCAAGTTAAGGACCTATATAGATTTACAGCCTAGATAGTATAAAACTGTATTTATGAATACCTTGTCCTAATAAAAAGACAATGTAAAACAATCTCATACATAAATCTAAACAACCCTTAAACGAATGGCGTGAATATACAACACATGCATCAAGGTAGCGAGGGGGTTGGATATAGGCGTGAAAAGATTTAAAACGTGAATCACAGCACACGTGAAACTCGACTCTTGTGTAGGATATAGGCGTCCATGAATAGATGGGTAAACCTATAAAATTTCGGACTCATTACTTAGGCCCAGTCTACTAAGTGGGCCACGCATGTACGATGAAAATGGACGGTTGGAACAGATCTCTCACACGTGTGCCACGCCGCCAAGCGTGCTGACGTTGATATCTTCTCTCTCCTCTCGTGAATCGCCACAAGCATTTCTTTTTTCAATTGCCGGTAGAGTCGGCTCTATCATAGTACAATACAGTACCCTCCACCGTACACGTGGGAGGGAAGACAGTGGATTGAGACTGTCCACTCTCTCTTCCATGGATGGTCCATGGTTCAAAAATCACGAGGATCCGAAAATCCTAGCCATCACTTTCCCTTCTTACTGATAAATGTCTACACAGTCTTTGTTTATAACCGTCTATCTAGAGCCCACTAAATAGATGTCTCATAAAAACTATTTGTGTTATTTTTTTAACCAGAATCCTTTAATGACAGGGTCCAGTAGTTTGCCCCGCTCATAATGTAGTTTGCCCCGCTCATAATTCAGTTTGCCCCGCTCATAATGAAGTTTACCACGCTGTTTTTCTAGTTTGCCCCGCACATAATTCAGTTTGCTCCACTGTTTCTCTAGTTTGCCTTGCTATTTTTCTAGTTTGCACCACTGTTTTTCTAGTTTGGGCTGAGGTCTCAGGTTGCCCGACCCAACCCGAACCCGATCAATATATTAGTTACTTATAAATTATAATTGAGTGTGGATTGTTTGTGTAGAAGGTACGCTAGTGATGTCGGGTCTCATTTGTCTAAGTCATTTCCAAGGACTCACACTAACAATATATGCCGGATTTCTCTCTCCCAAATAAATTGCGTGCTATGCTACATGACTTTTTAAAGGAGTAGTCCTATATTTTAGCTTGGTTTTTAAAAGAAAAAAATGAAGTTCTTTATGATGAATAATAACGTATATAATTAATAAAATCATAGATACAAAAAATAAGTCCTATATTGAAATATAATAAACTAATGTAATAACAAAAATATTAGCATATATACACCCGACCAACCCAATCAACTTGTCGAGCCCTCTTGGGTTGGGCTTGGGTTGAGAATTTCCAACCCAAGATTGGGTTGGGTTGGGTTAGGGTTGAGCACTAACCCGAACCAACCCACTCGACTTTCAACTCGATCCAACCCGACCGCGAAGTGATTGAAATTGACCACGAAATGAATGAAATAGATTTTCGACCATCGACCCAATGGAATCTTGGAAAATAACTAGGTTGGTTGGCTAAATTAGCTTCTCCTACCCCAAAATCATATGCGGTAAGTTAAGTAAATCACTCTAGTTTAGGAGATATGCTTGTTAAATAAATAGACAAAGAAATAAATTAAAAGATAGAAAAATATTTTTATGTACTTATATATACATATTTACATAATTATGTATTATAGAAAAATGTAAGGGGGAAAATGTTCTCCATGTAAAAAATAAAAAAATAAAAATAAAAAGAGAAAATAGAAAAAAAGTGCATAGCACTATAGTTATGGCTACGGTTATAATCCGTAGCGATAGGCCAAGCTCTGACCCGGTCGACCGGGTCAATGGCCATTACAGCCAGATGGGGTCGACCGGGTCTACCCGGTCACCCGGTCGTCAAACAAAGAGTTGGGGTCGACGGGTAGACCCACCGATCGTCAATGGCCATTACAGATGGGGTCGACGTCACCTGGCCGACCGGTCAAGTCACAACAAGAAGTTTATAATGTGTTTTTAGTTTTTTTCCTTCACAATAATCCTGATGGCATTTTTCTTTTTTGTCAACCTCACTTAGCAAAACCAAGTTTGAACTCATTTTGTCAACCATACTTAGCAAGTAATGTTATTATCAGGCCCACACAGGCATTTCGTCGAACACAATACACATCAGTGGGTTTGCATATTTATATAATCCTCAAATATAACATATGTATAGCATTTTTACGGATATTTGGAAAGAGAAAACCCGATTAAATGCTTCAACCTAGGGTTTGGGTCAAGGGTCGTCAGAACCTATCCAACACACGAAGTTTATAAGGATAGTTGGAAAGAGAAAATCCAAACATGAAATTGAGCAGGCAAGCATGAAATTCAAGGGGGCAAACTAGACAATCAGCATGGCGAACTTAACAGATTTTTTCATTGCTTAAGCCGATAAATCTAAACTTATTCAATGTTCAAATGGACCACACGAAATGAAATTTTTAATTGAACTTCTATTGTTGATCATTTCTTGGGGGCTATAGAAGTTTTGGATCAAGCTTATAATTGTTTTTTCTATTAATCCATGTCTATATGATCTTATGAATATGTTTGATAACAAACAAACATCACTATTGGGCCCATTATGGTTTCAACGGTGGAAATCATTATGCCCATTGTTTCCCGTGGTGTGATCCCTTGGAAATGACGTGGACAAATGAGACCCGACATCACTAGTGTACCTTCTACACAAACAATCCACACTCAATTATAATTTATAAGTAACTAATATATTGATCGAGTTCGGGTTAGGTCGGATAACCTGAGACCTCAACCCAAGCCCAACCTAAGTTTTATCGGGTTTCTCACAAACATCACAGTTGGCCCCACCTGAGTTTCTAATGGTTGACGCTCATTCAACACTGTTTCCTGTAATGTGGTATAGTTGAGATTTGGATATACCTCATTTTTGGTATCATACCATAAAATGATCTGGAAAAATATATGGACGGCATGGATGAAAATCATACATCATGATGGGCTCACAGACCAGTGCGATCCGCCATTGGCGGGTGGCAGGAGGAGTACCCAATCCGTTTCTGTGAAAAGGAGGGGTATTTCCGTGAAAAATAGCGGAGCAAACTAGAAAAATGGCGAGGCAAACTGAAATATGAGTGGGGCAAGATAGAAAAACAGCAGGGCAAACTGAAGTATGAGCGGGGTAAACTAGAAAAACAGTGGGGCAAACTAGAAAAGTAGCGGGGGAAACATGAAAAACAGCGGGGCAAACTAGAAAAACAGCGGGGGAAACATGAAAAACAGCGGGAGAAACATGAAAAACAGCGGGGCAAACTAGAAAAACAGCGGGGGAAACATGAAAAACAGCGGGAAAAATGTGAAAAACAGTGGTAAACATATGTTATGTAACTCTCATCTTAAGGGGTAAAGTAATGAGGAGGGAAAACATGAAAAACATGCCCCGCTGTTTTTCATGTTTCCCCCGCTGTTTTTCTAGTTTGCCCCGCTGTTTTTCATGTTTCCCCCACTGTTTTTCATGTTTTCCTCGTTATTTTTCATGTTTCCCCCGCTGTTTTTCTAGTTTGCCCCACTGTTTTTCATGTTTCCCCCGCTATTTTTCTAGTTTCCCCCGTTGTTTTTCATGTTTTCCCCGCTGTTTTTCTAGTTTGCCCCGCTGTTTTTCATGTTTCTCTCACTGCTTTTCTAGTTTGCCCCGCTGTTTTTTTAGTTTGCCCCGCTCATACTTCAGTTTGCTCCGCTGTTTTTCTAGTTTGCCCCGCTCATATTTCATGCTTACCTTGCTCATTTTTATGTTTGCCCCACTCTTTTTCATGCTTGCCCCGCTCTTAGGATCGATACCAAGACCTCAAGTGTTGAAACGAGGTATTTTCACTCAGTCTGCCAGTTGAGCTATGGATCTAGGTGATAGCTAGATCTGTCTTATTTTTCGTCTCAAGCCTTAATACGAGCTCGTCAAATAGATGGACGGTTTGGATATAACACGTACCTTATAATGGGACCCACAAAATGCCGTAGGAATTATAACGAAAAAAGAAAAAGAAAAAGAAGCTAGTGAATTAGGGTCAGTGGGACCCTATAGCTAATGGTGAAAGTAAGTGTTTTGACCTAATAGATGGAGGTGGTTTCACACATACTGCATAGTGGGCTATATAATTAAGTAAATATGTATATATAAGTATATAAAAATATTTTTCTATCTTTCAATTCATTTCTTTGTCTATTTATTTAACAAGCATATCTCCTAAACTAAATGATTTACTTAACATACCACATATGATTTTGGAGTAGGAGAAGCTAATTTAGCCAACCAACCTAGTTATTTTCCAAGATTCCATCGTCGATGGTCAAAAATCCATTTCATTCAGTTTGTGGTCAATTTCAATCACTTCGTGGTCAAACTGAATATTCAACGGGGCAAACATGAAATTAAGTGAGGCAAACATGAAATTGAGTGGGGAAAACTAGAAATTTAGCGGGTAAAACATGAAATTGAGTAAGGCAAACATGAAATTAGGGCTGAAAGTCGGGCCGGTTGGTTCGGGTTGGTGCTCAACCCTAACCCAACCCAAGGTTCCTATACCTAAACCTTGACCTAACCCAACCCAATCTTGGGTTGGGAATTCTCAACCCAAGCCCAACACAAGAGGGCTCGATGGGTTGATTGGGTTGGTCGGGTGTATGCATGCTAATATTTTCATTATTATATTAGTTTATTATATTTCAATATAGGATTTATTTTTTGTATCTATGATTTTATTAATTATATACGTGATTATTCATCATAAAGAACTTCATTTTTTTTCTTTAAAAAACCAAGCTAAAATATAGGACTACCCCTTTAAAAAGTCATGTAGCATAGAACGTAATCTATTTGGGAGAGAGAAATCCGACATATCTTGTTAGCTTGAGTCCTTGAAAATGACATGGACAAATGAGACCCAACGTCACTAGTGTACGTTCTACACAAACAATCCACACTCAATCTATTTGCCCCGCTGCTTTTCATGTTTCCTCCGCTGATTTTCTAGTTTGCCCCGCTCATAATTCAGTTTGCCCCACTGTTTCTCTAGTTTGCCCCGCTGATTTTCTAGTTTGCCCCGCTGCTTTTCATGTTTCCCCTGCTGATTTTCTAGTTTGCCCCGCTGATTTTCTAGTTTGCTACGCTTGGGTGGTAGACTATTAGGAATGCTAAAGAGATTCTTAATTAGAGTTCGTGTTTAATAAAATACTTCGAATTTTTCTTTATTTCCTATGGATTCAAGAGCCATTGCACGTTGCAGATTTTCATGTTTCCCACACTGATTTTTTAGTTTGCCCCACTGCATTTCATGTTTCCCCCGTTGATTTTCATGTTTCCCCCGCTGATTTTCTAGTTTACCCCGCTCATATTTTAGTTTGCCCCGCTGTTTTTTTAGTTTGCCCCGCTGCTTTTCATGTTTCCTCTGCTGATTTTTTAGTTTACCCCGCTCTTTTTCATGTTTGCCCTGCTCTTTTTCATGCTTGCCTTGCTCATTTTCATGTTTGGCCCTCTCATTTTCATGTTTGCCTCGCTAATTTTCATGCTTGCCCTCTCATTTTCATGTTTGCCCCGTTGAATTTCATGTTTGCCCCACTGAATTTCATGCTTGCCCCGCTAATTAACTTCTCCTACCCCAAAATCATATATAGTACGTTAAGTATATCATTCTAGTTTGGATCCTTACTCTCCCTCGGGTGGTAGACTCTTAGGGCCCGTTTGGCCGGTCGGATTGGAAGGGCTTGGATGGTATTGGAAGGGATTGAAAGTCAAATCCTGGGATTGGCCTGGCGTGCCAAACAGAGTCGGTGATCTGATCCCAATCCCATGGATCTTAAGACAATCCACTGACAACACCATCATTACCTCTAAATCCCATCCAATCCAACCTAATCCTTTCAAAATTGCATGGGACGTGTTTGGTTTGAGGGATTGGAAGGGATGAGAAGGTTTAATCCCAGGATTGGCCGGGCGCACCAAACAGATTGGAAATAGCAATCCAGGGATATAGCAATCCCATGGATCTCCAGACAATCCACTGACAACACCATTATTACCTAGAAATCCATGCCATCCACCCTAATACCATTCAATCCCTCCCAATCCACCCGGCCAAACGGGCCCTTAGGAGTTTCAACACCCGGTCAAGCGTTTGAGTATCCATAGGTGGTAAAATTCCACTAGTGTGAGTGTGTAAGGGTGTGTGTGCGTGTGTAAAAAAAAAAAAAATCATTTTAATTTAGGAGATATGCTTGTTGAATACATGGACAAAGAAATGAATTAAAAGATAAAAAAATATTTTTATTTACTTATATATACATATTTATATAATTATGTATTAGAGAAAAATGTAAGGGAGAAAAAGTTCTCAAAGATTTTTTTTTATCCATCCTTTGCTGGTTTTTTTTTTTTAATTTTTTATTTCTGTGTTGCCTGTGTGGGTCCAATCATGAGGTTTGTGTTATATCCAAACCGCTCATCTATTTGCGAGCTCATATTAAGGCTTGAGACAAAAATAAAATAGATCTAGCTATCAAGTGGACCACACCGTAAAGGCAGTGGAGGATTGAACGCCTACTATCAAAACCCTTTCGGGGTTACAAAAGTTTTTGATCATTCTAAATTTGTTTTTCCTCTTCATCCAGGTCTTTGAGACCCTATGAATGAACTTAGATGGGGAGGATTTCTCGCAAACATCACAATGGCCTCCAGCAGGTTTTCAATGGTCGACGCTCATTCAACATCGTGTTTCGTAATGTGGTACACTTGAGACTTGGATATACCTCATTTTTGGTCTCATACCATAAAATGATCTCAAAAAATATATGGACGGCATGGATGAAAAGCAAACATCATGGTGAGGCCCACGTCCCACTGACTATCCGTCTTGGGCGGGTGGCAGGAGGCGTACCCAATCCGCTTCCGTGAAAAGGAGGTTTCCGTGAAAAGGAGGGGTATTTTCGTCCTGGAATTTGTTGTCCGTATGAGGAGGTCCAACTGCGTATTCTAAGTTTGTATTGTTTCAAGAATATCCAATGGATAAAAGGTGGGGTCCACAGTCGTAAATTTCTCCCAAAATAATAGATGACGCGGGTTAGCTGGGGATACAGCGATATACACGTGAACTGGGGCTTTGTGGGGCCACATATATGTATACGACAAATCTACTCCATCCATCAAGACCACAATAGGATAGGATTCTAAAATTCAGGCATATCTAAAACCCAGGTGGGCCACATCAAAGAAACAGAGGGAACAGCAAGGTCCACCGTTGAAGCCTTCCTGAAGCTGACCATGATGTTTATACGACATCCAAACCATTCACAAGATTATTACCAATCAGATAAACTGTTGGAAGAAATGTCATTTCGATACAACTTTTGTTTCAATCCTCGCTGTTTAGTATGGTATGGCCAGCCTTCCTTAAGCTGACCATGATGTTTATATGACATCCAAACCATTCACAAGGTTATTACAAATCACTGTAGGGATAAATATCATATCGATGCAAAGCCTTTGTTTCAATCCTCACAGTTTCATACGGTATAGTACGAGTGAATCATGAATATGTCTATTTTTAAAATCATTTACATTTGTGACTGTTATGGATAAAAATGTACAAATGCACAGGAGATGAGCCAAGCATTCAGATTGGATGACTATGGATTGCTTGAGAGCTGGAAAATTACTCCAACCTTTGGTGTAGGCTATTTTCTACCTCGGCCTCAATGATGAGCCTCGGATACCGAACTCGGCCTCGGTTACCAACCTTGGATGTCGACCTTGGATATCAACTCCGACCTCAGTTACCAACCTTGGAAGTCGACCTCGGATATTGAACTCGGCCTCAGTTACCAACTTCGACCTCGGATACCGACCTCGACCTCGGGTGCCAACTTCGGCCTCGGATACCAACCTTTTTTTTTCACACGCACACACACCCCACACACGCATGTAGTAGTGGAATTTCACCACCTATGGGTACCCGAACCCTTGACCCGGTGTTGAAACTCCTGAGAGTCTACCACCCGAGTAAGAGTAAGGACCCTCGGATACGACCTCGGTCTCGAAGAAGAGCCTCGATCATGGTTAACACTTCAGCTAGGTTTGTACCATTCTCGACCACAGCTAATGGTTCAGTTCAGTCCTGAAGGTCAGCCTCAGCCACCTACCCAGACATCCTCGAATCCCGACTACTCGGAGATCTTATCTAAAAAGGATCTTCCCAAGATTTCGTCGTGGATCTCAGGGAGATAACCACGTATTCGGAAGAAGATCCCTTTCGCAATACGCATCCACAATAGAGAGGCATTGCCATATACGCCACCGCCCCCGAAAGCCTATAAATACACCTGCTGTTGTGAGTAAAGGTACACAATAAATATACAGATTCTTCTACTCCTCCTAAAAGTCCATATCATGACTTGGGCATCGGAGGGTCCCCAGCCTTAACCGGCACCCCTAGTGTCTTCTCTCATTTTCTAATAAATCGCAGGTACTCCGGCTAGCAAGAAGTGAGGTAGGATCGACCAAATTTTTGCATCAACAGTGACCTTTCAAAACAAATAGATGGAATGGATTTATTGTGAACATTTCTACAACCCAATCATAGGAACAAATTGGATGCAACATCAATCTCAGCCCCACATAGTGCAGACCTGATGGTGGAGCCCACCTTGATGTACGCATTGTATATTCCTATTATCCATATGTTTTGACAAATTATTTTAAAGCACGAACAAATAATGAAGTTATTGGTGATCGATCTTTAGTTGTATGTGTGTGAGCATGCCATAATTGAAATTGCAACTCAATTTAAACTGAACAACTATGACCCCAAGTGCCAAGATAGGCAGACACATAGGGCCTGTTTGTTAACGCTGAATTTTTGCACTTAACGCGGAATTTGGAAAATGTTCTATATTTAGTGGTGTTTGTTAACGTGGAAGAAGGAAAGCGCTTCACCATTTTATGCCGAAATTTTTTCGTGATAGGAATCTAGCTTTATGGGGATTCAAGAATGCACTCTGTGATTATTTTTTCAAATCCAAAATTGTCCTTTGCGACAAAGATTTTCTCCCTTGCGTTATACACATCCTGACTTTTAACATAGGGCACTTCTTTGAGCCCACCATGATTTATGTATTAGATCCACACCGTCTATCAACTTTTCTATATCATTCGAAAGCATGATCCGAAAAAAGATGCACATCGAAAGCTCAAGTCAACCACACCACATCAAGTAGTGGGATAGGAACGACTACCATTAAAACCTTCCTGATGTCCATCGTAAAGCTTATTTGCCATCAAATCTCTTTATAAGGCTTCACAGACCTGGATGAAGGAAAAACACAAAAATCGACTTAATCAGAGCCTTATGTGGCCCCGAGAAGTTTTCAATGATAGGCACCTAATTCCCACAGTTTCTTGTAGTGTGGCCTACTTAAGCCTTATAATTGCCTTCTTTTTTGTCTCAATTAATCTCTAAAATAATATGAAAAAAATAAATGGACGGTATGGATAAAACATATATATCATGGTAGGCCCCACAAAGCCCTTAATTGTCCATATTTAGGTAGATCTTAGTGGGGTAGAATGAAATCTCCTCCCAGATTTGGTGTGTGAATTATGTGCAAATGCCTTTCGCAGAAAGTTCTTGCCCTAGAATCTTATGTAGAGCCCACCATTATGTTTGTGATAAATCTAATCTGTACATCCGTGTTTTAAGATCATTTTAGGGCTCGAGACAAAAAATGAGGAGGATACAAGACTTAAGTGGGCCGCACTAAAGGAAAAGGTGGGTAGGAAAATTCCTATCATTGAAACCTCCCGGGATTAACAGTGATGTTTACATGCCATCAATACTATTCATATAGTCAGTCCTAGTGAGATGAACTCAAACCACTAATGTTAGCATGATTTAAAACTTATGTGGCCCCGCGAATATTTTAATCATAGGCATCCAATCCTCACATTTTCGGCCCATTTGAGTATTGGATACAACTCATTTTTAGCACTATATCCTAAAATGATCATAAAATGGATGGATGGAGTGGATTTCACACAAACAATACAATGGGTCCCACTAGATTTCCAGCGGTGGACTTCCTAAGAAAGACTTTCCCATGAAATCCAGCTCACACTTGGGGCCTACTGTGATATATGTGACTATATCCATACTGTCCATCTATATTGAAAGCTTATTTTAGGTTATTAAAAATAAATTAGCTTCAAATCTTATATGGACCTTTGTATAGGAAACAGTGGTGATTGACCATTTAAAAATTCTTTTAGGCCACAAAAGCTTTAGATCAACATTTGTGTCATCTCTTCATCTAGCTATTTGTGACCTTTTCAATACGTTGGATGACAAATAAACATATGGGTAAATGTGTCAAATTAATATATTTCAAACATTTCAGACGTTAGTTAACAAACAAGTTATTCTAGATTCACTATTTGTTTTTGGACTTCAGATTCAGATTTCAATTCAGACTTTAGATTTCAGATTTAACAAACAGGCCCATAGTATATGACTGAGACTTGATGAGATCGGTTGCCTATTCATCCACCTGCTTAATGTGTAAATAAGACAGGTGATATTTAAAAGGTGGGGTTCCTGATGATGGGTTATATCTTCGTCTTCCATGCAAAAATACTTTTCAATATAGACAAAGTGAAATGAGAAAGGGATTCTTACAGTCAGTTACGAGGAACATTTGCAAAACACCTTTTCAAGTGAAGAACTGAATCTAATTTGCTAGCATAGACTCAAATTACAGCTAAAATTACCAACTATTTGATTAGCGTTATGGATTACACTATGGAATGTAAACAGTAAGCTGAAAGTAAAGGATTACATTAAGAAATGTAATTTTCTTGACATGAAAGGTAAAGGATTCCACTATTGAATGTAAATTGACTGGTAATTAAAATGATAATTGAAAGATAATGTTTGGTTTGATTTAGTTGGTATGAGATCCATTCTTTTCACTTGGTTCCTTTGTTATTTATAACCTTAATTCGGCTATTGATGCAGAAATCTAGTCAGCCCTCCTTGGCTCCTGAACCTACACAAAGGACAAAAAAAGAAGGCCCTGGCTTCTATGTTGGGGACCCTCCAATGCCAAAGTCAGGAGTCTGGGTCTAGTTAAGTGTAGAAGGGTTAAGGCTAGAGATTGTGCATACCTCTCCCCTTGGGGATCTTCTTATTTATAGGTGGGAAGAGGCAGTGGCATAGGGGGCAATCGTCCCCATTTTGGTGGGGATAGAATCCTCGTAAGATTCTGAGTTTATGCGCGGTAGAGATCCTTCTGGATCTTCAGCGAGGAGAACAGTGTTGGAGAAGGTTTCTGCGATCTCCGGCGAGTATCGCAGGCAGATAGCAATGTCGGTCAGGTAGGGCTCGAACTAACATTGGGGTCGAGCTCAACCTAATGCTGAGAGGCTGAACTTGTCTTGGTTGGGCTCTGGTCTATTGAGGTCAAACTCGGCATATTCGCAGAGGTCGAGCTCGGCTTAACGTTGGGGTCGAGCTCGACCTAATGCTGAGAGATGGAGTTTTCTTCCTGGTTGGTCGAGAGGTGAGTGTTGGGTCGTCGGGTCGCACTTGTTACTGTTAGAACACTTGACCTGGCTTGTTGACGGTAGGTATATTTTCTCCATAATAGTAAGTCCCCCCTACTTACTAGTCCACATAGTGGACTGGATAAGTAGTATGTGCTCTGCCCAGGTCATGCCTAACATCAGGTCGAGCTGGGACTTGGGGTAGTGATAAGTCGAGAGGTTGAAAAAGGTAAACCGCCTGCATGTCGTTATGAGCAATGGGGAGTCGGCCATTACAGAGCTCGAGGTAGGAGTCCGATGATGGCAGTGAGACGACAACACTCAACCTGTGGGTACTTGGCATGTGCTAGTTGTCCTCGGAACGGGGCTTGATGTAGCCATACGCCACGTGTCCCACAGGGGGAGCGCTAGTGTGTGACGTTACAACTTCGCATGCTCGGGCACTGATAGGGCACCATCAATGCGCTAAGCACGATGTGTATAGAAGGGGGAGAGGGCGCTCAGAGCCCTCCACTTCTTCCCATTTTCCTTTGCCTTCCTTCGGAGCAGGTGATTCCTGGTAAGTCGGAAATTCCTCTTTTTTTCTTCTTTCCAGCGATTTTTCTATTTTCTGACTAGTTTTTTCCCTTTCCGGCGCAGTCTTCTCTTTCCTTCCTCTAGCTCGACCAAGATGTCAGATTGTTCAATGGTCAGAGAAATGTTAGGAGTTTTCCACAATGACTCCTATTATACCTTCCAGGATGCACAGGCAAATGTCTCAACGCCCCTTCAGACATGGGGGACGAAGAGGTGAGGTTTTAAGGCCTAAGTGATGAAGGGGCTCGGTCGGGGTCAGGTGGTCTAGCTGCCGTAGCCAAGGAGATTGGTACTTTCGGCTCTATCATGATGGAAGCCGATCTCCTCAGGGTAAGGGTAGATTACTAAATCCCTGAGTCTATGAGTCTTCGAGCTCCGGAGTTAGGGGAGGTCCTTGGTCAGTCTCGCGCGTGGGAGCTGGCCATTTATGTTGTGGCTCTCTAGTGTGGCCTCCTCCTGCCTTTGTATGCAACTTTACGAAGATTTCTTATGGCGGTTAAGTTGGCCCCGGGCCACCTGATCCCAAACGCCTGGAGGGCTCTGGTCAGGACGTGCATCCTCTGGCAGCAGCTTGGTTTTCCCGAGTTGTCCATGGCAGAATTCTTATATTTGTATAAAGTCAAGCTTAACCACGCTCATCTGGGGTGGTACTATCTCTCTACCTGGGCTAATCAAGGTTGGGGACTTATCACTGGCAATCCCTCTTCTAATAAGAGATGGCAGGACAAATGGTTTTTAATGTCTAAGGAGTGGTTAAACCTAGCAATTGGCATTCTTGTCGAGTTCTCAACTCCAGGTCGGGCTTTATCGAGTTGCATCTTGGTTTAAAGTAGTTCATGATTTGCGCTAACCTTCTATTTTTGTTCGCAGTGGCTTCTTCGTGCGTTCAACCTGAGCTCTCTTTTACTCAACTTTAACGCATAGCTCATGTGCGGTTGTTGGACCCTGCCTGAAGGAACTAGAAAGTGTTGATCACCCCTTAGTCCCTTTTCCAGGCCAAGATCTCCCAAGTCGCCCTTAAGCCAGCAGGTATCAATGTGTTTTAAAGTTTTGTTGAGTCCCAATACCTTCTTACTGACATTTCTGCACCTATAGGTATGTCGGGCCTTCCTCGTCCTTCGAAGAGGCAGAAACTCCCTTCCTAGGCTGAGGTGGACCGATTTAGGAAGCAGATGAATGAGGGAGCTCCTTACTGAATTGTGAGGCAGGCTATGCTAGCAGTTCAGCCCCCTCTTGGGATTCCATGGCCAATTGATCCCCCTAGGGAGGAGGTTGCTTCCTCCACCTTTTCTGCAACTCCTGAGGTGGTGCAAGCGCTTGAGGAGGAAGTTCCTGATCGGGAACCTGAGGAGGCTGCCCCTGCTTCTCCTGAGGCAGGGGGAGCTCATTCAATTCCTACTGCAGGGAGTTCTGCTCATGGGGCGGAAGGCAGTGGTTCAACTTCTGAGTTGGGCTACTTGACGAAGCTGGCTGCGTGGACCTCTTGCCACGTGGAAGAGTAGGACGTTGCTGCATTGGCTGATCAGGACCCGATGGACATGCTTCGTGATTCAGCGATCTACCTTCAGAGGGTACTTGTCTTTTTAAGAATAGTATTTGTGCCTTTACTTCCGGTGTTTTGACCTTTCTTTCTGCTCTAGGTGGCTCCTACTTTCCTAGCAACTCGACTTATTTTCAAGGAGGTTGGCCTTGGTTATGAGAAGCTTAAGGCTAACCTTCTAAGGGCAACTTCTAAGCTTCAGGCCGTAGCCGAAGCTCGAGATGCATCTGTTGGGGCTCAGAACACTGTTGTGGCCTAGTCGGCAGATCTCTAGGAGGCCTTACGCGTGGCAGAGGTTCGGCTCGACAAGGTCCTTACGGAGAATGCCTCGAAGGAAGCTGCTTCGGAGGCAGAGAGGAAGAGGCTGCAAGATGCTCTTATGGAGGCGGTCTCCAAGTTATCAGAGACTTCAGCTCGATTGACTGAGGTCGAGGCCTCTGTCCCTGAGTTGAAGCTGACTGTGGTGGAAGCTTTCAAGGCTTTCGAGGAGCACGCGGAAAGGCTCGAAGATTACTATAACTTTAGCTTTGCTCGGTGCAAGGAGTTCGTCAAGTCGAAGAATCCAGGCTTGGACTTAGATAACTTGGGCGAGGATGCTACCAACCACCCTGCTACTGACGCCCCTGCCACCGACGCTCCTGCCTCTATCGAGGCATCTTCTCCTGTTGTGGCCCCCACTCCTGCCAAGGCTCCTCCGGATGCTCCTTAAGGGCTCTATCTTTCCTTTTTCCTGTTCTTTTTGTGACTTAAGACTTGTGATCTTTTAATTTTGTTAATGGAAAGAACATTTTGTTAGCCTATTTGTGTGGGAATGCGTTGTTCGATTAATGGCCCAACCTCCATTCTAAGGGACGGGCGTTTTAGCTGCAGACTTCTTTGTTTCAAGAATTCCTACGTTAGTCGTCTTGGCCATATGCTCTAGCTCTTTCGTTTAGAGATTGAGTTGCTTTAATAAGGGCATTTTTCTCCCTCGTGAGGGGGGCCCTTAGTAGATTTTGCAAGTCGAGAATCAAGATTCAAAAATATAGATAAAACGAATTCCCTTGAACTGGGATTATTATTATAACTTTTTTTCAAGTATGTAAATTGAAGACAATGTAGCAGAAAAGTAGGATTTGAGATTGTATTCGACAGACTTAGGCATGATAGATCTTCAGGTGCTCGGCGTACCATGGGTGAGGCAGAGATCGCCCTTTCATCTCCACGAGTCGATACGCTCCTTGTTGACTTGTGCTAGTTACTGTGTAAGGGCCTTGTAACACCCCGAACTTTTCAATACCTGAGTATTGAAAGTTCTCGAGTGTTACCATGAAATTTAACTTATTATGTACATGAGTACGATACCAATCTAGCTATCCTAACCTTATATTCACTCTCCAACACGAATCTGACCGTTGGAAATAATCTTCATTCATAAGTCAATCCATCTGTCCATTAATTTTCAAGCTAGACCATCAGATCATCAAGTCTACCATACATTGGGACCCAGCATTAAATTCACTACCCTTCAAGTCCAAAACACTCGATTTACCAATCCACCACTTGATCATCACACCTAGACCATCAGAATACTGCCCCATCTATTACATCTCATCTAGGCTGACCTTAGGATCCTTATAACCATGGATGATCAGGTTGAATGCAATCTAACCATCAAATCAACAAAATCTACAATTTAAAGACCATAACCAAACATTAAGACTCACATGAATGATTGGATCCACCTCATCTTTGGTGGGAGGGTCCAACCTCACAATCTAAGATGAATTTCAGAGCGGATCTCATTAAATATCACTGTGGGCCCCACACGAGGGTTATATGTGCACCAGGAATGGTGCACCCGCAATGCATCAAAACCACTGGCACGGTTAAACTGAGTTTGACCCGTGCTTTTCAAAAGAAAGAGAGAATCCTCTCTCTCTGTTCCTTGTTTTCCCGCCGTAAGACATCCGAACGAACAACCGTCCACTGACACCACTCGTGGCTCACCATCGTGGCCCATATAGATGATCTAAACCGTCCATCTCTCGAGCCATCCAAAATTGACTGTCCCCTCTTCCATTCCTTTCCCGCCAGTCGTGGTTTCAAACGAAACCACTGTTGTCGTCTAAAATGGGACCCACCATCAAAGCTATGGAATGATCGGGGCCATTCATCACATACAGACCCCACCCTCGACAAATAAAATGATCAAAACAAATCTTTAGAAGGGCTGCCACAAGTGGACTCCACCAATTTAGCAAGCAAGAGAGACCGATGCCCCTCCGCATTGTTACAGCATCCAAAGAAAACGGCGCACGAGGATTTCTCTCACCCAGACTCCACCTTAACCCATCCACAGATCTGAACCATTCAATCAAGAGAGGAGGAAATTTTGACTACAACAGAGATTCCTACAACAGAGATTCCAGAAGGATTGGAAGGAAATCCCATTACAATGGAAAACTTCGGACTTCCGGATATCCGCGGAAATTGCAGAACGAAGTCTCGCAAAATCCATCAATGTGAGACATCTGAAACTCTAATCGCTGGGGCCCACAAACTCCCTTGGACCCATTCAAATAAACCTCGATCAACAGAAGGAGTCCCGATTGGGGATCCACCATTGGATCAGTCAGCTCCCTCGTCCAAGAAAGAAATTCCAACGCACAGGCTGTAACATTAAGTAACAGATCATCAGATCAAATGGGGAATCATCCGGATCCGACTCAAGCCTTG
Source organism: Magnolia sinica (assembly GCF_029962835.1). Taxonomy (NCBI): domain Eukaryota; kingdom Viridiplantae; phylum Streptophyta; class Magnoliopsida; order Magnoliales; family Magnoliaceae; genus Magnolia; species Magnolia sinica. The sequence goes on along the minus strand of NC_080573.1, from coordinate 46,771,634 downwards.
AAAGAAGGAAAGAAGAATCTGAAACAGCGTAATAATAGAGCGAGCAAACCGTCACCGCTCATTTGCATACGCATCCATTCCAACATTGCGTAAAGAATTCTCTAGACACACAAAAATCCTTATAAAACCCCGCCTCTACCACCGTAAGGTAAAGGCTTCGGAGAAAGGAGAAGAAAGAAACGAGAGAAAAGAAATTGAGAGAGAAAGAAAGGAGAAAAGAGAAAGAAAGAAGAGAGAGAGAGAGAGAGAGAGAGAAGAAAGATGAGAGGATGGTGTGACTCACTGGGTCAAACCAAGTTGTACCGAGTTTCAGTCCCTTGCTGGACGTATTCTGAAGTAGGAAAGAAGAGAGAAAGAAAGGAAGAAAATAAGAGAAGAAAGAAGGGAGAAGAAGAAGAAAGAAAAGAAGGAGAGTCGGGCCAATGTAACTAATGTACTAAGTCGACCCAAGAGGTGAGTTTTGCTTAATTTCAAGTTTTACTAACTGAGGTTAGGGTAAATCACCTATCTGCTAATAACCCTATACTAGGTTCATGTATAAAACCATCACCACTCTAAACCTAAACTTAGATCTTAGGCAAAATCCTAGCCCTGGATCTTACCTAATAGAGTCATCTAAGGTGGCAATATAATCTCATTAATTGTTTAAAATAACATTAGAATTCAATCATATGGTGTATACATAAAGCTATAACAACACTTGAGGGCAATCCGACATTAGAGGTGAGGGTTTTATCCTTTAAGCTTATCTTAATTTAAGTCGGTATGATTTAATCACCTTTTTACATATTTTTATGTTATTATGATTCTCTCCCTGCGATCATATAATTTTACCACTGTCAATTGTCCATCCTTTGGAAATTATGAATTTATATGGGGCGATGGATACAAGCCTTGCTACTCTTCTCTATTGAGTTGGCCATTGCCACTCTCCTTATTATTGATTTTGCCATTGCCACTCTCCTCTTTGTTGAGTTAGCCATTGCTACTCTCCTTATTATTGAGTTGGCCATTGCCATTCTCCTCTATATTGAGTTAGCCATTGCTACTCTCCTCTTTTTTTTAAAGCCTGGTGCTATTTACCTTTAAGGCTTGGGCATGTGTCTTGATATTCCAGAACTCCCATAATTCAGTTTACATTATCTTAATGCAAGTGATGCATTGAAGGTATTACAACTAGTGATTCAATTATTATATCATAGATGTAATGCGCTCTGGGTAGATACCCTCTTGGTCGACATGTGTGTGATGTTTTGTTCGATGATCACGGCTAGGGGCTCAGCCTCTGCCCATTTGGTGAAGTAGTCAACAACAACGACTATGAACTTGGTCTGTCCTTTGCTAGTTAGAAGGGGGTCGATGATGTTTATCCCCCATTAGATGAACGGTCATGGTCTAGTCATGGATGAGGTATTGTCCTGAATCGCTAGCACTTTTCGCATTTTCGAGTATATTGTTCTGCATTTACTTGGATTGTTGGCCAGAAATAGCCCTGCCGGAGGACTTTATGAGCGAGGGCTCGACCGCCTGAATGTAAGGAAGGGAGAATCCTTTTTTGTATAGGATGTCCCCGAGTATGGTATAGCGAGCTTCTTTAGATTGAAATTTGCGTGCTTCCAGCCAGTCTTTGGGTAGTTTACCTTCCTTGAGGTAATCAAGTATCGGATCCATCCAGGTCGGACTCGGATTTACAAGAAGTACTATGCCTAGATTAGGTTCATTGATGCTCAGCTCTGTCAGAAACTCGATTGGGATTGGTTTTGGGATATCATCTTCGACCACTATGGCCAACTTTACTAGCATGTCCACCTTGAAATTTTCTGACCTGGGAATGAGGCTAATGTTACATCTTGAGAACTTGCTAATTAGTTCTTAGGCTTTTTGTAAGTAGGTCTTCATTCTTTCTCCTTTCTCTTGGTATTCTCTAACTATTTGGCTGACAACCAACTGCGAATCATTGCAAACTTTTAGATGTTGAGCTCTCATTGCTGATGCCAGCCTTAGCCTGGCTAAGAGGACCTTGTATTTTACTGCATTGTTCGACGCTTGGAATCTGAATCTTAAGGCATATTGCATGCAGGTCTAGTCTGGTGCTTCCAAGATTATTCTAGTCCTGCTGCCTTTAGAATTGCATAAGCCATCTACATACAGTGTCCATGTTTTTAGCTCTAGTTTGGTTGTTTAGTCTCCAGGCTGCTCAGCTTGGACGTTGGGGGCTACCGAGTCATCCCCGGGCATGAGTTCGACGAGGAAGTCGGCTATTGCCTATCCCTTGATAATATCGAACTCATTGAGCTCAACTGCCCACTTCGTGAATCTTCCTGGTAACTCCGACTTTTAAAGTATTTGTCGAAGGGGTTGGTCTATCATTACCAGGTAGTCTGGGCTTGGAAGTAAGGTCAGAGACACCATGATGAAATGATTAGGGCTAGGGCGAGCTTCTCGATGCTCGGATACCTGGTCTCTGCTGGGACTAAGACCTTGCTGATGTAGTACACGGGAAATTTCTTTCCCCCTTGTTCTCTGATAAGGACCGAACTGACCACAGCTAGTGATACTGTTAGATATAATAAGAGCGATTCCCCTTGTTCAGGCTTTGAGAGTAATGGCGGGGACCCCATGTATCGCTTGAGCTTCTCAAAGGCGAGCTCATACTCTTCTATCCACTCTGCTTTTTGGTTTACTTTCAGTTGTTAAAAGAAGGGTAGACATTTATCCATAGCTCAAGAGACAAATCGGCTGAGCGCAGATACCCTTCTTGTAAGGCATTGGATCTCCTTTGTTGTCTTTGGCAAACTCATGTTGAGCAGGGCTTGGATCTTGTCAGAGTTCACTTCTATCCCTCTTTGGCTCACTAGGAATCCAAGGAACTTTCCCGACCCAAGGCCGAAAGCGCATTTGCTCGGGTTCAGTTTCATCTGATATTTTCTTAAAATCGCGAACATTTCCTCGAGGTCGGAAGGATGGTTTGCGGCTTTAACGCTTTTGACCAGCATATCGTCGATGTAGACCTCATGGATCACCCAATCTGCTAGGTGAACATCTTGTTCACAAGTCTCTGATACATAGCACCAATATTCTTCAACTCGAAGGGCATGACCTTTTAGCAGTAGAGACTTTTGTTGGTGATGAAGCTCATCTTCTTCTTGTCGTGAGGGTGCATCGCAATTTGATTGTAGCCTGAATATGCATCCATGAAGCTCAGGAGCTTGTGCTCAGTTGTACTATCAATGAGCTAGTCAATTCGAGAGAGATGAAAATTGTCCTTGGGGCAGGCTTTGTTCAGGTCAGTGCAATCAACGCAGACCTGCCACTTCCCATTGGATTTTCTCACTAGGACGACATTAGCTAGCCAGTCCGGATAGTATATCTCTTCCACAAAACCTTCCTCGATGAGCTTTTAGACATCCTCTCTAATTACTACATATCTCTCTGCTTTGAATGCTCTCCTCTTTTGCCTGACTGACCTGTGGTTGGGATCGATGTTAAGTTTGTGTACCATCACCTTCGGGTCGATGCCAAGCATGTCCTGGTACGACCAGGCAAATATATCAGAATGTCATCGAAAGAGATTTATGATTTCATCTCGCAGTGCTAGGGCCAGGGATGATCGGACCTGAACCGTACGAACAGGGTCGGACTCATCGAGGGGGATGGACATGAGGTCTTCCATCGGGCGTCCTCTTTAGTCAGACTCTTCTCGGGGGTTGAGAGAAGTGAGGTTCATCGCCTGGTGTTTCCTTAATGCTAAGGAATAACATTGTCACGCTTCCTGTTGATCGCCTTTAACTAACTCAGTGACATGCTCGGTTGGGACTTCATTGCCAGATGATACGTTGATACGACTGCCCGTAGGCTGTTGAGTGAGGGTTGTTTGAGGATCACATTGTAGACAGAGGGGCAATCGACTACCAGGAAATATATCATTATTGTCGCTTGGTTCTGTCCTTCCCCAGCCTTGACTGGGAGCTGGATTGATCCTTCTGAGGTGACCTTGTCTCCTACGAACTTGAGCAGATGTGTCTTGACCTATTGGAGTCAGTCTCTCCCAACCAACATCTTGTCAAACGTTTCGGTGAAGGGGATTTCTGTCGAGCTAACGGTGTCCACCAAGATTCAAAACACTTTGCGGTTGGTTATGGTCATAGTTACCACTGGTGTGTCATCATGGGGGTGGTGGATAGCTCTGGCATCCTCCTCGGTAAAGGTCAGGTCACAGGGAGTAATGCTCTGCTCTTTTAGAGTTATGTTGGAGATGTGTACTTGGTGCTCTGGAACACTCTGGCTGATACTTTGAGCATGGGCCCTTCAAGCTTTGTTGGAGTTGCACCCCCGGCAGGTTCGCCGAAGATCGTGCGGATTTTTCCATGGTGTTCGTTGTTAATTGGTCGCTCATTCTTGGAGTCCACACGTTCTTCCCTCTTAGTGATGTATTCACATAAGTGTCTGTTACAGATAAGGGCTTCGATCTCTTCCTTCAAATCGAAGCAGTCGCTCGTCGAGTGGTCGTGGTCATGATGGAAAGTGCAATATTTTCTCTTATCTCACTGGCCGACATCAGCTTTCATGTTGTTCGGTCACTTCAGAATTCGCTTGTCTTGAACTTTCATGAAGACCTGCTCGGGCATCGCATTGAGAAGGGTATATGAGCTGAACCTGCTGTCGGGTCGTCTACTCGGGCATTTCCCTCTTGGGTGTTCGCTCTCTTTCCTCCTTTTGTTGCTGTCGGTTGGGGTTGGAGCTTACCTTCTTCCGAGTAGCCCTTCGTAGGTTGACAGTCTCCTCGGCGTTCAAGTACTTCTATGCTCTATTGAAGAGGTCAGCCACAGTCGTAGGGGGTTTTTATTGAGTGAAAAGAGAAATCTTCCCTCTAGCAGACCTCTCATCATCGCGATTAGGGCGATCTCCTCTGAGTGTGCTTGCACTTGTAACGCTTCCAGCTTGAAATGCTTGATGTAATCTTTCAGTGGTTCTCCATCATTTTGGATGATATGGAGAAGGTGGGATGTTGGTGTGATGCTCTATTTTCCTCCAATGAAGTTGGCAATGAAGGCTTTGCTGAGCTAAGCAAAGGAACTGATCGATTGTGGCTTCAATTGTTGAAACCACTTTCGAGCTGGCCTGGTCATGGTTATCAAGAATGCTCGGCACATGACCGCGGCTAGCGCGCAGTGTAGTTCCATCCAGGCTTTGAACGACTCGAGTGTTCGGCGAGATCAGTAGTCCCTGTGTACTGGACGATCTACGACATTCAAAACATTGGTGGGACCTGCGTGATCATGATGTCGGCTGTGAAAGGAGACTCGGTTTCTTACAACATCGGCTCTACTAGGGTTGGGGCGCTCGGTCAGTAGGATTGCCACATATCGCCGATTTGGCCTCGCAGGTCTTTGAGCTCGGCTTCCCATGGGCTCTCGCTCTCGACCACGACTTCGTCTGCCGCCCTAGAGGTCTTACCGCACTTCTTTTTATCTAACTCATGACGTAGGTCGGTCTTTGCCAGAGCGGTGGTGCCATAGACATGGGAAGGCACAGGCTTGGAGGCATTGTCCCACCTACTTTAAGAGCTGGCAGGCTCCTTAGATTCACCGCGAGTCTTTGGGACCATCTGTCCTGAAGCATGCTCAGCCCCCTGTGTCGGGCGGGGTTGTAATTGCTCCAGTAACCACTTCCTAGAGCTCATATTGTTGTTTAGTGCCTCTACTTGGCAGTCGAGGGACATAAGTCGACCTCCACGGCTGTAGGATTGTTGCTCCAGACCCACGGGTGTGGAATCAACTTGCATCTGTGAAGAGGAACCTTCGTGGTCGAGTGCAGCTCGGGAGGCCGGGGCTTATTTCTTTCCTCTCACCATTGCTGGATTCGTGATGAAGTAAGAACAACTTTCAAATGTCATTCCCACAAATGATGCCAAACTGCTGATGCTGAAATCTAGTCAGCCCTCCTTGGATCACGAACCTGCATAAAGAACAAACAAAGAAGACACTAGCTTGTGTGCCAGGGACCCTCTGATGCCAAAGTCAGGAATCTGGGTCTAGTTGAGTGTAGAAGGGTTAGGGCTAGAGATTGTGCGTACCTCTCCCCCTGGGGATCTTCTTATTTACAGGAGAGAAGAGGCGGAGGCATAGAGGCCAATCATCCCTGTTTTGGCGAGGTAGGATTCTAAGTTTACGTGCGACAGAGATCCTTCTAAATCTTCGGCGAGGAGAACCGTGTTGGAGATGGTTTCTGTGATCTCTAGCGCGGATCGTGAGAGGACAACAATGTCGGTCAAGTCGAGCTCGGCCTAACGTTGGGGTCGAGCTCGACCTAATGCTGAGAGGTCAAGCTCTTCTTAGTTGGGCTCTGGTCTGCTAAGGTCGGACTCGGCGTATTCATAAAGGTCAGGCTCGACATACTTTCTGAGATTGAACTTGGCCTAACGTTGGGATCGAGCTCGACTTGATGTTAAGAGATGAAGTTTTCTTCCTGGTTGGTTGAGAGGTGAGTGCTGGGTCGTCGGGTCAAACTTGTTGCCGTTAGAACACTTGACTTGGCCTGTTGACGGTAAGTCAACATATTTTCCCCATAACACCAACCATCTGGATCCTTCACATGTTTTGACGGTTGTCATAACCGCTCAACACTACTTGGCTTTCTGGATGTTTCCCACATTTTAATTGTTGTTATAACCGTTTAACACTACACAACCATTTAGAGAATTTCTTACCACCTGTCCCAATAACCACTCCAGGCCTCCTTGCTGACTCAACTGCATTCCACTCGGCCGCTCTATCGAGCTCCTCAATGACCATCTGCTGCTTGATCGAGCTCTTAGATGACAATCGACCACTTGGTTTGCCTTTTGGATGACTATCGGCCACTTGATCGACCTCCTGGATAACCATCAGCCACTTAATCTACCTCCTAGATGAATATTGGCCACTTGGTCGACTTCTTGGTTTTCTTTTGAATTCCTCTCAATTGTTTCATGTCTTATTATCCTGTCAATTATGATTCCGTAAAAAGCACTTCAAGCATCCTTAGAGATCTTTAGCGAGCAATATCTTTCCCTTGCTATAACACGTGTCATTTCCAATTGGGTTTTCCAAGAACGATCAGGAATATAGTACAACATTGCCCCCCACATCGTCTTATCTTTGGTAAAAAGTGAATGCGATGTTAATTCATTGTTTGGTGCAATAAATTTAATTGTTAACATTAATTTTAGCTATCTTGGTCGAACTCAACTATATTGATAAAAAAATATGAAAGTCAGCCGACTTGACTGAACTCGACCATCTTGATTTTTTTTTTAAAGTAAATTTGGTCATTATGGTTAAACTCACTTGTCTTAATCGAAAGATAACAAATTCAGCCATTTTGGTCGAACTCGACCATGGTGATCGAAAAACAGTAAATTTGACTATTTTGGTCAAAATTGACCATCATGATTGAAAAATAACAAATTCGGTCATCCTGGTCAAACTCTGCTGTCCTAATCGAAAAACGACAAAATCGATCGTGACTATGAAGATTATCAGTCAATCCATTCCAAATAGAGCTTATAGTTGACCGATCTAGTGATATGGCTGCGAACTTGGCCTGTTTTTTCCTAAATCATTTGAATAACTTGGTCACAATTTAAACGGTGTGATTTGGCCATTAGAGGTGGCTCAAGGTATACCTGGTTTTATCTTCCATGATACGGTGGATTTACAAGGAATGGCTACCCGCCAGGTGTATCCTGGTTTCCTTCTTCAGGGATAAAATTCTTGACCTCCTGCTCTAGTCATCTAAATTCAGTGGACGGTGGAGTGTTCCACCCATCTTAGATCGGAACGGGAAGGGTGTTCCAATCTAATGGGTGTTATCGGTTAATCCATTCATGATATGGCTTATGGTAGAGCGAAATACTATTGCGACCGGGTACTTGGCCTGCAACTTTTTAGACCATTTGCATGATTTGATCGCGATCTACTCGCTGAGGTTCAACTATCGGTGGTAGATCGGGACCTAATTGGTTTGGTTCCTCCTGGAACAATGGATTCTTAGGGAATTGTTGGGGATTATATCCTCCCAGTAAGCCCTGATTCCAAATTTTAGTCGCTCTGGTCGTTTAAGTTCAATGGGATGCAGAGTATTTCGCATCTCCTGAATTGGGACCGGTGGTGGGTTCGTCTATGTTGGAGGCATAGGTGGCAGTTGAGCTGCATTTTCAATAGAACTTCCTTTGGCATTATATTGCATCACCAATAGCATTTGCTCGGCCATCATAGCCATTAATCGATACATTACCTCAATCTGTCTGGCTATGTATCTGTTAGTATTCTCTATTTAAATACCGAATTGCTCAACTTGAGCTCTTCTATATTCTTGTATGTACTGAATACTAAGTTGTACATCTCGAAGTACCACCGCTATCTCGTCTGAAGGAATGTTCTGAGAGGTTGATGCTCCTTCCTGGTCTCCGGTATCGAGCGTTGGACTATTGTTCAAATTCAACACTTCGGGGACTGCTTGAACCGGCAAATCCTTGACTAAAGGTGATGCGAGTAGAGGGATCGATCCTAGCAATTCGAGTACTTCTTTTGTTCATAATTCTGATTGGGAATATTACGCTGATAAATTAGATACAAGGTCCCACCAAGCATGCCAAAAACTATTGGTGCTTGGTACGACCAGTGCACAGTGTATATTTCTAATAGCCAAGTAGTTGTAGGGTCCCGCCGGGCGTACCAAAAATTGTTAGTGATTGGTTTTCGACTGTATGTGTACAGGTATGCCAGAATTGAAATTACGACTCAATTCAAATCGAACAACTATGACCCCAAGTGCCAAGATAGGCATACATATAGTGTATGACCGAGATCTGATGAGATCGGTCGCCTATTCAGCCACTCACTCAATGTGTAAACAATATCAGGCGATATTCAAAGGATGGAGTTTGTCATCTGATGATGGGTTACACATTTACCTTCTGTACGAAAGGATTTTTCAATACAGATAAAGTTAAACAGGAAATAAATTCTTATAGTCGGTCGTAGAGAACAGTTGCAAAGCACCTCTCCAAGCAAAAGAATTAAATCCAGTGTGTGAGCGTAGACTCAAATTACAGCTAAGATTACCAGTTACTTGATTATCGCCGTGGATTAAACTATAAAATGTAAACAGCAAGCTGAAAGTAAATGATTATACTAAGAAATATAAGTTACTTGACAGGAAAAGTAAAGGATTGCACTATGAAATGTAAATTGACTGATGTTTGATTTGATTGGATTGGTATGAGACCAAATCTTTCTCTTACATTCCCCTTCTATTTATAGCTTTACCCTGGTCCCTTTAGATCCTTTCCACGTTCTGACGGTTGTCATAACCGTCACCACTACTTGGCTTCCTAGATGCTTCCTACGTTCTAATAGTTGCTATAATCATTCAGTATTACACAACCTTCTGAAGAATTCCTTATTACTTGTCCTAGTAACCACTTCAGGCCTCCTTACTGACTTGACCTCATTCCGCTTGGCCGCTTAATCGAGCTCTTGGATGATCATCTGCTACTTGATCGAGTTCTTGGATGACCATCGGCCACTTGGTTTGCCTTTTGGATGATTATCGGCTATTTGATCGACCTCTTGGATGGTTATCGGCTGCTTAGTCGTGCTCTTGAATGATCATCGGCTGCTTAGTCGTGCTCTTGGATGATCATCGGCTGCTTAATCGACCTTCTGTATGAATATCGGGTATTAGCTCGACCTCCTGGATGGCTATTGGCCGTTTGGTTGATCGCTTGGTTTGCTTTTGAATTTCTTCCAACTGCTTCATATCTTGTCATCCTGTCAACTATGATTCCGTAAAAAACACTCTAAATATTTCTAAAGATCTTTAACCTATAATATCTTTCCATTTGCTATAATATGTTTCTTTTCTAATTGACTGACTTTCCCAATAACAGTCAAAAATACAGTACGCAAATGAATTATAAATCTTTTTTATTAAGATGGTTTTTTTTACCTTCGTTCAAGGCCAAGAGACCCCTTTAACATGTTGGGTGGAAAATAAATATATTAGCAGGAGGGTCTATTTTTATTTTTTATTTTTTGTTATCATGTTAGTTACACCCCCCGTCAATTGACACTTCACTGTTATCCAACCCCATCGTTGCCAAGACTTCAAGTGTTCAAACGAGGTATCTTTCACTCAATCTACCACTTGAGCTATGTGTCAGGTGTCCTATAATATCTGAAGAGTATAGATATACAATACATGATCAAGATGGCCCATGGTTATGTCCCATGGTGTTGGGTGAGATCGGGGCCTCTCCTAATTCACTCCCAGCTAGAGGAACCGAAATACGGTGGACTCATCTTGCATCAGTACACGTGGCATGGTGACGTGTTAATTGGAACTGTACATCTACCTGCCTCACGGTGGGTGGCTTACTTTTCAAAAATTACATTTACCAGATGATTACGTCCATCATTTTGCTTTGCACTTTCTGCCATATGGTATTGACTAATAACTACTCTCCGCCACCGTCGCTTTATGGCCACTGTTCAGATAGGATCATCTCATCTCCATGTCGGGATCCATTTGCCATCTCTAATGGGGCCTACCACATAGATAATTTCGATTGGGAAACGGATTGGCTACTCGCCCGGCCACCAACCAATTGCTGGTTGTCGGTGCTTCGTGGGCCCCACCATGATGTATGTGTTTCATCCATGCTGTCCATCTATTTTTCTAGGTCATTTTATTGGATAAGACCAAAAATGAGGTATATATCAATCGCATTGGACCACATTAAAAGAGACAGTGTTGAATGAACGTAGACCAGTAAAAACATTTTGGGGCCGTAAAAGTTTTGGATCAAGCTTAACTTTGTTTTTCCCCTTCATCTGGGTCTTTATGACCTAATCAACAGATTGGATATCAAATAAATAGTACATTGGGCCTTAGGAGGATTTTAATGGTGGATATCCAATCACTATTGTTTTCCTATAGTGTGGTCCACCTGAGATTTATATCCCTCTCATTTTTGGGTTCAAGCCTTAAAATGATCTTTAAAAATGGATAAATGGAATGGATGAAACACATACATTATGGTGGGGCCTTATAAAGCACTGACCATCAGCCACCGGGCCGGTGGCAGCGGGAGTAGCCGATCCGTTCCCGTAAAAGGGCGGGTAACGGAGGTGCATTGAATGTGAAGCATTGGTTATTCCGATGCGGATTGCGTCCTACCCCTGCCCATCTCTAGCCACGAACGAACGGCTTCTGTGTGCGGGCCCACGATTATGTATCTGTTTATCCATGCTGTCCATCTCTTTTCTCAGATCATTTTAACACGAGCATAAAAGTGAAGTAGATCCAACATTCAAGTGGACCACACCACAGATGACTCTTGCATTTCATGCTTTTGTGCATTTAATGCAGCTAAGCTTATTATTTGGTGTGGCCACCTGAGCGTTGGTTCTGCCTCCATTTTGTGCTCATGTCTTAAAATGATATGGGGGAAGGGATGAATGGAGTAGATAAACAGATACATCACAGTGAGCCCACTCAAAGAGCTGTCCATTTGTGGTTAGAGACGTGCGGGGCGAGGACCCAATCCGTGGCCTTGTTTGTAGACACCCATGTCTGTACTCACACTCCATGTTAGCCACCCTAATAGGGATCGATACCAAGACCTCGAGTGGGTGTTTGGGGCATGGCATTGGCAAGGATTAGGTGGGATGATGAGATTCAAAAAACATAATTATTACCCACGCAGGGATGGTCCCTGATAAGCTTAATTCCATGCTTTGTTTGTAATATAGTGGTACATTGAATGGATATACCCACCATCATTTGAAACTATAGAAAACAACACACGTGTTATATCTAAACTGTTCATTTATTTTGTAACCTCATTTTATGGCATAAGCTTAAAAATGAGGCAAATCCAAAACTTATGTGGCCCCAAAGAAGTTTTCAACGGTAAGTATTCAATCCCCGTTGTTTTCTATGGTAGGGTTTACTTGAGCTTTAGATCTGCTTGATTTTTTGGCCCATACTCTAAAATTGTCTCAAAAAATGAGTGGAGGGTGGATATAGCCCACACATCACAGTGAGACCTACACAACTTGCTAACATTGAGTGAAATTGGCACAGAACCCAATTCAATTCCAACTGATCTGATTCCAAGCTGAATTGGCAATTCCATCCCACCTAAGCCCATCTAATACCACGCGCCAAACACGCCCCAAGTGTTGAAACCAGGTATATCCGCTCAGTCTGCCAGCTGAGTTATGGATCCGGGTGTTCCTGGTTATTCTTTCTCAGTTGCACGTTTATTCTTTCACTTCAAATCACTTGACGGGATGATGGGCTCAATATTTTAGGCCGAGATGCATCCACCATGTGTTCCACCTTATGAATGGCCCAAATGCCTCATGGAAGAGATATCTAGCCACGACTGCGTCCTAGCTTTTGGAGAGGCCTGAAGATACATGCATTATGCAACGAAGAATCTTCCATCTTGATGCACCACCTTAATGGTCCTGATGCATTGGTCCATATAACTCATGATTCAGTGATCCGGACCGTTGATCCAGTGTAACCCATTGTCGTTTGGAGGTGCCCCAATAAGAAAAACAAAATTCTAGTTTAAATGAATCTTAACTTTAAACTACGGACCTGGAAAGGGACAGTTGAGCTAAAACTCAAAACGTGCCGATGAGTCGATGGATATCCAATCCACTATATGGTCCATCAGATCAATGAGCTAGATCCACCGAACCACGGCCCCACGTGCATGGACGCACATCAGGTGGTGTCTCGATGTGTTGGGCGCTGTAGGACCCAACGTCATGTATGTGTTTTATATCTACTCCGCCCATCCATTTCGCTCCTTCATTTTAGTGCATGTATCTAAAACGGAAGTAGGTCAAAGCTCAAGTGGACCACATCACAGGAATCAATGGTGATTCAATGCTCACCATTCAAAGCTTCTTGGATGCTACAAAAGTTTTTGTATAAGCTGATATTCGTATTTTCCTTTTTGTCTTGGGTGACCTTACCAACAGGTTAAATAATAATAAACATTACGTTGGGAAAGGGGATGGCGTAACGAATTACTCAACGCTGGTCCTTACTCATGCTCATGTGGTAGAATCTCAGGAGTTTCAACAACCGGTCAAGGGTTCGAGTACCCATAGGTGGTGAAATTTCACTAGCGTGAGTGTTTGGGGGTATGTGCGTGTGTAAAAAAAATTAAAAAATTACTCAACCCTTTTAGGGTACTGAATAAACTCTGTTGGCCCACCGTGAATGCATGTAGTGTATCCACGCCGTCCATCCATTTTTCCAACTAATTTAAGGGGTTGAGCCCAAAATTAAAGCATGTCCAAAGTTCATATGGACCACACCACAAGAAATAGTGGGAATAATGATTTCTACATTTGAAACCTTTGCTAGGGGCCACAGTGATGTTTGTCATCCAACCTATTCATAAGATCACATGGACATGGGCGACGGGAAAACACAAATACCTGCTTGATCAAGAATTTATGTTGCCCTCGAGAAAATTTCTACACAAAACATTCAATTCACACTCATTTTTGTGGTGTGGCCCACTTGAACTTTGGATATATTTTATTTTTGAACTCAAGCCCTTAAATTATTTGGTAAAATGGATGAACAGAGTGGAAAAAGTACATAAAATATGGTCGACCCCATAGAGTTTACTTAGTAAGCTATACAGAGTTACTCATCACTGCGTTTGCTTTCTTAAGTTGGGTCCTGGGGTGGGGGATTTTTGTTCTACATGACCCTGTAAGGTGACTTAGTTGTAGCAGGAGTACCGTACATACGAGAATGAAAAATTCTAACTCTAAATTCATTTTTTCATTTTTCATATGAAGAAAATGCCCTTTTGCTAGAGTTGTCCCTAGTACCTCAAGCTCTGGCATTCGGAATTGAAGGGTCCTTTTAAAAGGAACGTAGGCCCCATTTAAAATTAAAATTCAGCTTGCCTTTTTGCTGATTTTATCCATTCATTGTAATTGCACAACTATGAATCTATGGAAGAGTTTTTTAATATCCATGTTTAAAGATATCTGTAGCCCACAACTACACTAATGTTGTACGTTAATTCTAAGCTATTTTCTTTTGTGTGGTTCATATGTGATGAGTTTTTTCTTCAAACTTAGGCTGATGACAAGAAATTAAAACCTTATACATGTGGATGAGATAAATTTGCTTCTAGACAACCTAGTAGGCCCTACATAAGATGTAAATGAGTTCAAAACATTGGGCCCTTCCACAAGAGGGCCATTTGGCAGTTTCATTCTTCCCTTTGTGGTTTTTTTTTTACCCAGGGGAGGATAGTGTTTTTTAGTCGTCTTCCTTCTTCATTCTTCCTTACTTGGTTTCCTTTATATATATATATATATAGAGAGAGAGAGAGAGAGAGAGAGAGAGAGAGAGAGAGACATCTTCACCTACGCACCTACGCACCTACGCACGTGCACACCTTTGCACACGTGTCATAGGTGTCGAATCCGAACGGTCCATAAGATGCGGAATCCCATGAAATCTCAGGGGGTGAATTTTCACCCTGATCTAAGATTCTGGTGGGTCATAGCAAAGAGAAATTCAAATCAAGGGAAGAAACTATTTGCATTTTTCATGGCCTACTGAAGTTTTGGTTCATAGTAAAAATTGGTACCAGGAGGTTTCACGAGGTTCTGCTTCATGTGGACTGTTCAGATTTTCGAGATTCATTAGATATGATGAGTTCTCAAAAAAGTTCATATGTAGTTTGTACGAATTGGTTCGCAAGTGAGCGTTCCGCTATATATATATATATATATAGGGAAAAGGTACTATGCGCTCGAGCTCATGGGAACTTCCCATGAAGTCGGCTGTGTGGACCCCACCATGATGAGTGTCAACCATCAACACCGTGCATTTGATGGGTACCCTTTAAATTATGGGATATCCCAAAAATCAACCCTATACAGAACTTAGGTGGGCCATATCATCTAAAATCATGTGAAGACATGCCTAAAACATATAAAAGCACTTGGTGGGGCCCACTTGAAATTTGGATGCGTTTGAAACTTGGTCTGAACCCTCATCCAAGTGGGACACACATAATGGATGGGCTGGATTTGCAAACCACATCTCTATGGGCCTAACAAATGATTATGAATATATATTTTAATGGTGGGTAGCCCCTCTCAACTTCTGTATGTGGTGTGGCCTGTATGTATCCTAGATGCATTGGGCCCAACAAATGATTACAAATATTTTAATGGAGGAAGATCAACTTAACATAAATGTAAGCATAGGAGATGCTTGAATTTAAATAACTTGGAATGTAATTGCATAAAGGAAATCATGCGCATCAATAGGAGTATTGAGAATCACTCCTCAACGCCCACATTTAGTGTAATCAGTTACACTTAGATCATTCATGCATTTCTACAAACACTTAGCATTCATGGAACAACATACATGACGCATGTTGAAATACATGCACTTAGACAATTCCTTTTATCAAGGAATTGTCATACGCTCAGTCTGCCAGCTGAGTTATGGATCCGGGTGTTCCTGGTTATCCTTTCTTAGTTGCACGTTTATTCTTTCACTTCAAGTCACTTGACGGGATGATGGGCTCAATATTTTAGGCCGAGATGCATTCACCATGTGGTCCACCTTATGAATGGCCCAAATGCCTCATGGAAGAGATATCTAGCCACGATTGCGTCCTAGCTTTTGGCGAGCCCTGAATATACAAGCATTATGCAACGAAGAATCTTCCATCTTGATGCACCACCTTAATGGTCCTGATGCATTGGTCCATACAACTCATGATTCAGTGATCCGGACCGTTGATCCAGTGCAACCCATTGTCGTTTGGAGGTGCCCCAATAAGAAAAACAAAATTCTAGTTTAAATGAATCTTAACTTTAAACTAGGGACCTGGAAAGGGATAGTTGAGCTAAAACTCAAAACGTGCCGATGAGTCGATGGATATCCAATCCACTATATGGTCCATCAGATCAATGAGCTAGATCCACCGAACCACGGCCCCACGTGCATGGACGCACATCAGGTGGTGTCTCGATGTGTTGGGCGCTGTAGGACCCAACGTGATGATTGTGTTTTATATCTACCCCGTCCATCCATTTCGCTCCTTCATTTTAGTGCATGAATCCAAAACGGAAGTAGATCCAAAGCTCAAGTGGACCACATCACAGGAATCAATGGTGATTCAATGCTCACCATTCAAAGCTTCTTGGATGCTACAAAAGTTTTTGTATCAAGCTGATATTTGTACTTTCCTTTTGTCTTGGGTGACCTTACCAACAGGTTAAATAATGATAAACATTACGTTGGGAAAGGGGATTGCGTAACGAATTACTCAACGCTGGCCCTTACTCTTGCTCATGTGGTAGACTCTCAGGAGTTTCAACACCCGGTCAAGGGTTCGAGTACCCATAGGTGGTGAAATTCCATTAGCGTGAGTGTGTGGGGTGTGTGCGTGTGTAAAAAAAATTTAAAAATTACTCAACCCTTTTAGGGTACTGAATAAACTCTGTTGGCCCACTGTGAATGCATGTAGCATATCCACACCGTTCATCCATTTTTCCAGCTAATTTAAGGGGTTGAGCCCAAAATTAAAGCATGTCCAAAGTTCAGATGGACCACACCACAGGAAATAGTGGGAATAATGATTTCTACATTTGAAACCTTTGCTAGGGGCCACAGTGATGTTTGTCATCCAACCTATTCATAAGATCACATGGACATGGGCGAAGGGAAAACACAAATACCTGCTTGATCAATAATTTATGTGGCCCTCGAGAAAATTTCTACACAAAACATTCAATTCACACTCATTTATGTGGTGTGGCCCACTTGAACTTTGGATATATTTTATTTTTGAATGCAAGCCCTTAAATTATTTGGTAAAATGGATGAGCAGAGTGGAAAAAATACATAAATATGGTCGACCCCATAGAGTTTACCCAGTAAACTATACAGAATTACTCATCACTGCGTCTGCTTTCCTGGGGTGGGGGATTTTTGGTCTACATGGCCCTGTAAGGTGACTTAGTTGTAGCAGGAGTACCGTACATACGAGAATAAAAAATTCTAACTCTAAATTCATTTTTTCATTTTTCATATGAAGAAAATGCCCTTTGGTAGAGTTGTCCCTAGTACATCAAGCTCTCACATTCAGAATTGAAGGGTCCTTTTAAAAGGAACGTAGGGCCCATTTAAAATTAAAATTTGGCTTGCCTCTGGGCTGATTTGCTTCTTGCACAACTATGAATCTATGGAAGAGTTTTTCTATATATATGTTTGAAGATATTTGTGGCCAATAGCTACACTAATGTTGTACGTTAATTCTAAGTTATTTTCTTTTGTGTGATCCATATATGATGAGTTTTTTCTTCAAACTTAGGCTGATGACAAGAAATTAAAACCTTATACATGTGGATGAGATAAATTTGCTTCTAAACAACCTAGTAGGCCCTGCATAAGATGTAAATGGGTTCAAAACATTGGGCCCTTCCGCAAGAGGACCATTTGGCAGTTTCATTCTTCCCTTCGTGGTTTTTTTCACCAAGGGGAGGATAGTGTTTTTTAGCCGTCTTCCTTCTTCATTCTTCCTTATTTGGTTTCCTTTATATATATATATATATATCGAGAGAGAGAGAGAGAGAGAGAGAGAGAGAGAGAGAGAGAGGCATGCTCACCTACGCACGTGCGCACCTTTGCACACGTGTCATGGGTGTCAAATCCGAACGGTCCATAAGATGCGGAATCCCATCAAACCTCAGGGGGTGAAATTTCACCCTGATCTAAGATTCTGCTAGGCCATAGCAAAGAGAAATTCAAATCAATGGAAGAAACTGTTTGCATTTTTCATGGCTCACTGAAGTTTTGGTTCAAAGTAAAAATTGGTACCAGGAGGTTTCACGAGGTTCTGCTTCATGTGGTCCGTTCAGATTTTCGAGACTCATCAGATATGATGAGTTCTCAAAAAAGTTCATATGTAGTCTGTACGAACTGGTTCGCAGGTGAGCGTTCCGCTATATATATATATATGTAGGGAAAAGGTACTATGCGCTCGAGCTCATGGGAACTTCCCATGAGGTCTAGCTGCGTGGACCCCACCATGATGAGTGTCAACCATCAACATCGTGCATTTGATGGGTATCCTTTTAAATTATGGGATATCCCAAAAATCAGCCCTATACGGAACTTAGGTGGGCCATACCATCTAAAATCATGTGAAGACATGCCTAAAACATATAAAAGCACTTGGTGGGGCCCACCTGAAATTTGGATGCATCTAAAACTTGGTCTGAACCCTCATCCAAGTGGGACACACATAATGGATGGGCTGGATTTGCAAACCACATCTCTGTAGGCCCAACAAATGATTATGAATGTTTTAATGGTGGGTAGCTTCTCTCAACTTCTGTATGTAGTGTGGCCCATGTATGTATCCTAGATGCATTGGGCCCAACAAATGATTACAAATATTTTAATGGTTGAAGAAGATCAACTTAACATAAATGTAAGCATAGGAGATGCTTGAATTTAAATAACTTGGAATGTAACTGCATAAAGGAAATCATGCGCACCCATAGGAGTATTGAGAATCACTCCTCAACGCCCACATTTAGTGTAATCAGTTACACTTAGATCATTCATGCATTTCTACAAACACTTAGCATTCATGGAACAACATACATGACGCATGTTGAAATACATGCACTTAGACAATTCCTTTTATCAAGGAGCTGTCATACATGCATCTAGCATACATACATGACAAATAATCATGGCAAACACAAGTGCGTATTTTATACGTATACGGTACTTTATAAATACACTTAGAATACACAAATCTCAATATAGCATATGCATAACAGGAAAAGCAATGTAAACATGACATTTGACATGTGAAATCTCATCCATAACAAGAATAAATCACTAACGGGATTGAAAGCCTTGAAAACCATAACCTATACACTTAAAGTCCGCACCTTAAGCAAAGAAAGAACCGCCAACCGATTTAGACGAGTTGTCTTCGTAGACTAGAATACCCTAAAAATAAGGATATGAAAGAATGTGATACAACAACACCAAGTCTAATCTAAGCTCTAACGCAGGTTAGGGTTAGGTTAAGCTTACCCCAAAAGAACTCAAAATCGCCAAAGGAACGATTCAAAGCGAAGATTCAAAGATGTAGAAGAAGAAAAATAAGGAAGAATCAAGATGAATCACCAACCAATTTCTCTCACTAACTCTCTCCCTTTCCACTCTCTCTTCTCTTCTTTTCTCTAGAGAAATTCGTATGGAAATGTAGAGCTAGGGTTTAAGGACTATATATAGACCTTAAAATGATGGAAATAACTCCGGGGTCAAGGTATACTTAGGTAATAACCAAAGTACGCCTTTCTCGATCCAACGAAGCACCGGTGGGCCTATAACCACGAAAGGTCGGACTTAAGCTCACCGACCATGGATCTAGGGTCAGCCGAGTTTTGTCTACAGACCTGTAGTGACTTGAGAGTAAGCCGTGGCAGGACCACACTCAATCAACGTCAAACGATTTTTCTTCGATCAGATCCACAAGCACTTGGATGTGCCTGGCCAACCATCAGAATTGAAGGGTCCTTTTAAAAGGAACGTAGGGCCCATTTAAAATTAAAATTTGGCTTGCCTCTGGGCTGATTTGCTTCTTGCCAACTAAACTTATTAATTTTTCTATCTAATCTTTAATCTTTGCCAAATCGACCTAATGTAACATCGATCATTGATTTTGGGTTGAGATCCAATGATGATTTTTCTTCAAACTGGTGAGACAACGCAATTAACTTTCATGGGAAGCTAATTTGTTCCAACCGATGTTCCAAAATCTCACTGGGTCAAAACATTGGGACCTTACGATGGATCCATTTGTTTTTCCTTAACGTGGTATTTTCCAAGGGGAGGATATGTTTTTAGCCGTCATTCCAATTTATTCACCATGAGGTTTCCTTTAATTCACAAATTCAATCGAATTTAGCACTAATTACCCCAAACAACTACTTAAGGAAAGATTAGACAAAAATTCCAAGGTCGTTACCATCTACCCCCTCCCCACTTACGTATGTGGTGTGGCCCACAAAAGTCATGAATTGACTTGATTTTGAGACCTAGGCCCACGATGGAATGGATGAAACACAGACATCACGGTGAGGCCCACACGGCTCAACCTCATGGGAAGTTCCCATGAGCTCGAGGCGTAGTACCTTTTCCCATATATATAGTAGGTGGACCACCGGTTCACACAGAACTTTCGACACGCATCACGGTGAGGTCCACATAGCTCGACCTCTTGGGAAGTTCCTCAGCTCGAGCGCATAGTACCTTTTCCCATATATATATATATAGTGTGTGTGTGTGTGTGTGTGTGTGCGCGCGTATGGAAAAGGTACTATGGCTCGACCTCACGATAAGCTCCCGTGAGGTCGAGCCGTGGCCCCACCGTGATGCGTGTCGATCATCAACACGTGCATTTGATGGGTCCCCTCTAATTATGGGATATCCCAAAATCACCCATATACGGAACTCGGTGGGCCATACCATCTAAAATCATGTGAAGACACTGTTAAAACATATAAAAGCACTTGGTGGGGCCCACCTGAGTTTTGAATGCTGCTGAAACTTGGTCTGAACCCTCATCCAAGTGGGACACACATAATGGATGGGCTGGATTTGCAAACCACATCTCGATGGGCCCAAAAAATGATTATGAATGTTTTAATGGTGCACGGCCCCTCCCCACTTCTATATGGTGTGGCCCACCTAAGTCATGGATTGACTCGGTTAATATGTACCTTCATCTCTCACCGTAGAAAATTGATCTTCCATCCAACGGATTAGGAGGTGACAGCACTGGACCTTATGGGATGGTTCTATACGGTCGAGCATAAGTACCTTTTCCCATATATATATATATATATATATATATATATATATATATATATATATATATAATTTGGTATGAACGGTAGGATGTGGAAGAATATTGTAATAGATGACTTTTTATAATGGAAGGATGGTGTAATGGATAAATTTTGTAATATAAAAATGTTGTAATGCTTGAGTTCTATAATCGAAAATTATTGTAATAGATTAATGTGATGAATATTGAAATAAATGACTTTTGTAATGGATGAATTTTTGTAATGAAAAAATGCTAGAATTGAAGTATGTTGTATGATGCATTATTGATATTTATGGTGAATTGTCTATATGCGCTGCAGATCGTCGATATTTAGTATAGATCATTGATATTTACTGTGGACCACTGATATTAAGAGTGGATTACTAATATTCACTGTGGACCTCAGATATTAAGAGTGGACTGCTGATATTCACTGTAGGTTGTTAATATTTCTACTGTGATCGCAGATATTCACTATGGAACACACGTTCGATGAAAATGACCATAACTCTATCATTACATGTCTGATTTGTGTGATCCTGTACTCATTGGAAAATTAATTTGATGAATTTCCAATGACTTTCATCTTATTTGGAAACCATTTGATAGCTGAAAAGTAGGCCTAAAAGCTAATCATTCACTATGGATCTTTGATATTTACTTAGACCCACTTGTGGGTTCACTTTTGGATGGTCAAATGATATCCAAATGAAATGATTCTAAAGCCATTTGACATTTCATCAAATTGCATTTTCAATGAATATAAGATCATCCAAATCAGACATATATTGAGGGAGTTATGATTGTTTTTGTCAAACTGATATCCCTTATTGTAATATTAATGATTCATAATGATCTAGATGAACTTTGGGCCCATTTTTTGACAATCAAATGGTGTAAAAAAAGAGATAATTCTAAATCCATTTGAAAGTTTAAAATCACCTCTTCCAACGAGCACAAGATCACATAAATCGAACATATAACAAGGGAGTTACGGTTATTTTCGTTGGATGTGTACCCTACAGTGAATATCTGCAATCATAGTGAAAATATCATCGGTACATGGTGAATATCAACGGTCCGCTCTTAATATCAACGATCCCCATTGAATATCAACGATCTACATTGAATATTGGCGATCCACAATAAAAATACCGGCAATCCATGGTGAATATAGGTGATTCATAATAAATATTGATGATCCACCATATAACATTAATCTATTGCAACATACTTTCATCTTAGTATTCTTCCATTACAAAAATTCAGAAATTATAATAGTCATCTACCCCAACATTCATCACATTTATCCATTACAAAAATTCATGTATTATAACATTCATCCATTACAAAAATTTATGTATTATAACATTCTTCTATTATAAAATTTATCCATTACAAAATTCTTTCATTATAAAAAAAATAAAAAATCATCCATTACAATATTCTTCCACACCCTATTCTCATTCACAAACTCCCAGCATTCATATCAAAATTAAAAAAATTAAAAAAAATAATTATAAAGTAAACCAAGTAAGGACGAATGAAGAAAGAAAAAGGAAGAAGGAAGGGAGCAAAAAAACAGCATCCTTCCCTCCCGTGGAAAAAAACCTAAGGAAGAAGGAAACAATCAAATGGCCTTGTGTGGAAAGGCTTCACATTTTGAATCCATTCGCACCTTATATGGGATCTACTGAGTTGTTTGGAAGCAAATCCATCACATTCGCCTATATGAGGTTTTTATTTCATGTCCTCTGCCAAGTTTGAGGGTAAAACTCATTACAAATGAACCACGTATGAGAAAACATTTTAAAATTAATGCATGACATTAATATAATCGTGGGTCACGTAACTTCAAACATAAAATTGAAAAGATCATTCCATCACTTTACAATTATCTAATTAAAATGAACCGATTGGATCAACTAAGGAATGGACTGACTTTCAATTTTGAGGGGAGCCCACGCTGTTTTCTTCCGTTACCAAGGCAATAACGTGCCATACCATGTGCAACTATGGTATAGAGAAATATTTTCATCTGGAAAATGGAAAAGTGTATTCAAGGTTAAAATTTCTTATTCCAGTGACCACAGGCTATTGCAACAACTACATCACCTTAATGCCACGTGGACCAAAAACCCTTGAGGTGGTGTTGGCACCACCACCTAATCCCCGTTCACTTGCATGGAACACGCACAAGTAGACATTGCCCGGGTCCTTATGCATCAGGATCACAAATTTCAGACATATCATATCTTCAGCATTGCATGCTTAGCCCCAAAATCGGATGATCCAAACCGTTGATCTGATGAACATACTGTTGCCAACAACCCAGCAAATCTCCACAGCGGGATCACCCTAACCCTTCAATCCGTCATTTGCAAACAGAGGGTCAATAATTCACTTCACTGGATGTTCAAGATCGTCTAATTGTTATGATTATCTTTAATCTAAGATGCTACAACGAAGTCCACTATTGAACGGCTTGGATAACGTGTGTAGCCATTAAAAATACCTCGGTTGAGTTCAGAATTACGTACTCCTGCAGACTACTGGAATGAATTTCCCTCTACCAACCAACAGGAATTTTAAGACCTCACCTCCAACATGGACTTTTCTATCCATACCCTAAAAACTATTTTGACTACATCCATTGTTTACAAAGAAAAAGACGCTGATACTCCTCCAGAGTAGAGCATGATGGATAATACTCAGGCACTTGCTAATTGCACACGTGCAATATGGTTAACTCGAACTAAGCCGTCCATATAGTAGGCCAACTTTAGATGGTTTATAAGACTTTCCTTAACTGGTTGATTATTTGAGATCTAAGCGACGGTTAAGATGAAAAACAAAATCAATGGTTTCAATTCACCAAGAGAAAGAATCAGATCTTGCAATCATCCAAATAATATTATTTGAAGGTTATTTCTATCTAGTATGGTTTCCTTGATTTGGTCAGTTTGAAATGAATATCTGCCACGTGTATAATTCTAACTACCTGTGTATCTTCCAACTACTCTGCCGGAGTATCAAATAACTCATCTTTTGGAATTGCATTTATAGCGGTTCTACCAACAACGGTTCCAGAAGCTCCCAAAATGTCACCACTCCACGGACCATCTGTACCTGTCCTTTTCTCCTTGGGTTTTATTTAAATGACCAAACTACCCCCATTTTGTAATTGCGGGTGTGGCACTCTAGAAATGTACGCGCCATACAAGGGAGCATATTCGGTCAGTCGGGGTAACGACCGTTGGGGCCATATTGATGCACGTGTTTTATATCCACTCCGTCCATCCATTTTGAAAGATACTTTCAGGGCAGGTAAAATAAAGCTGAAGAAAGTATTAGGTGAACCACACAAGAGGAAATAATGATGATTGAAAGCCCACAATTAAAACCTTCATTGGTCCTATCGTAATGTTTATTTGCCATCCAAACTGTTGATACGGTGGCATATATCTGGATGAAGGGAAAACGAAAATATCAGCTTGATCCAAAACTTTTGTGGATCATAAGAAGTTTTTAGTGGTCAATCACCATTGTTTCATATGGCGTGTTCCATTCGACATTTGGATGTGCTTCGATTTTTGGTCCAGATACTAAAATAAGCTGGAAAAACGGATGGACGGCGTGGATATATGACACATATATCGAGATGGGCCCGTTACGGCCTGACCGAACTCTACCTAACCGATCCGCTGTGGGACCATGGCGAATAGGTCATCATCCCACAATAAGATCTATCGAACAATCCAAACCCTTAATATTCGTGGAACCTCGTTGCTAATTCGGATTGTGTACTGTGTAACTCAGGCGTATTAGTTACACTCTGTGGGGCCCACCATTAGTTATGTGTCTTATCCACCCGTCCATTTGTTTTACCAACTTATTTAAACTTATGAGCATAAAATTAAAGAATATCCAAAGCTCGAGTGGACCACACCACAGGAGTTTGCGTGAATTGAACACCTACCATTAAAACATTAATGAGACCACAAAGGTTTTGGTATTTTGGATCAAGCTAAGTTTTTCCTTTTATCCGTATCCGTGTGACGTCATGAAGAGGTTGCATGCCCAATAACTCACTTCATCCGTTTTACCAACTTCTTTTAGCTAGGAACTTAAAATTAAAGTATATTTAAAGCTAAAGTGAATCGCACCATCGAATATTCTGTGAATTGAATACTTACCATTGAAATCTTACAACGGGTGAAAAGGTTTTGGATTATGACCAGGTTTGATGATAAAAAAAATATTATTGTGGGCCTTTGGATGGACATCATTATCCCCACTCTTTCCTGTGGTTGATATTTGGATTTTCTTCCATTTTTTGCTAAACCCTAAAATGAGCTAAAAAAATGGATAGACCGCGTGGATAATCTACGTACGAATTTACACGGTACGATAAAGCATGCATGAATGGATGGTTAGTCGATCTTTCCGGCTTCAACCGTCCATTAAATATCCACCAATCAGATAGTTAGCTGATAAAAAAAAAATGAAATAAAAAAACAAATTCCATTTATAATCCATCCGAATTGGGCCTCAGGATTTAGACGCTTTGATTTAAACAAAGTTTATGCCATGTTTGCAATTTCTAAGTGCATGTGTATCAACTATTGGACTCTCTCAGAGTACTTCTCTTCGCATAGTGAATAGGTGGGCTCACGCCCCGAAATTCGGTACCCGAGTTGGCCAGACCCGAACTCGAATTCCAGGACCGTGAGTTGTATTTAAACAAAATATACATCGCAACCTACACTATTTTCATACATTTTCAAAGCAATCAGAGCCAGTAAAAGGATAATAATTATTATCATTAAATAATGTCCACTAATCAATCTTTGAATCTTTAATTACATTGATAAAACTAATAATAATAACAAAATGCATTAAATTTTAAGAAATCTTCAAATAAACAAAAGGAAAAGTCTTCGATCTTGTCCAGTTGGCTCTTCATACACAGACCCTACAAAACAATATATAAGGGTGTAAGCACGACGACTCGTAGGGTCATAGTATTCCCAAAATTAAAAATTCTACTTCAACACCAATACAACTTAATAAAATAAATATGATCAATTACGAGTATTGAATTGACATGTTACATGACAGCAATAACAATTTGTTTTTCAAAATATCAAAATAAGATAATACAATCATTTAAAATCATTTTTGGTTTAATCCATGGCAGAGCACTCGTGTGTGTTGATCCTTGACCCTCGACAGATCACCGGTGTTGATCCTTTTAGGGAATGACCCTCGGCAGAGTACCGATGTTAATCCATTTAAGGAATGACCCTCGGCAGAGCACCTGGTGAATAGAGGTGGGTATCGAGCTGAGTCGAGTCGAGGTGGGCCAAGCTCGGCTCGGCTTGTCCATGCTGTACTCGAGTTCGAGCTCGAGCTCGGCCTCGACCTTAACATTGAAGCTTGGCTTGTTTGCCAAAGCTGTCGAGTCGAGCTAGTGGTTCGAGTCAAGTCGAGTTTACCTCGAGTCGAGCTCGAGCTTGTTGGGTGAGAGAGTAATGGATTCTGTTCTTGATCCACCTCTATTGATGAAAAATTCAAAAATCTTAGGAGAATCAAAGCAAAACCCAATGAAAAACCAGACAAAGCTTCGAATCGGATGAGGAAACCTGTAAGAACCGATCTATTCTTGATCTTCTTCCACCAAGAGAAATCCAAGTACTAAAAAAGAAATAGAGCAGAACACATCAGAAATCCAAGTAAAGAGCTCTAGCCAATCAGATCATTGGATTTCCTTGAAGCTCTAACAAATCTGAGAAGAACCCATCTCGGATTTCTTGGGTTTCTCGCCCAAGAAGTACATCTCAAGAGATTGAAATCATAATATTGTGAAGCTGAAATGAAAACTGGTGGTGGTGGTCTTGGCGGGCGTGCAGCTAGCAGAAGGTAGAGAAAGAAAAAAAAGGGAAAGGGAAAGAGGGTGTGTGCGGTTGGTTGGGTAGAGACTCTAGGGTTTGTTTTCTTTTTTCCTTTTTTCTTTAAAAAAAAGTTAAAAGTTAAAACTTATATTAATAATATATATATATATATATATATATATATATAATATAATATAATATTTAATATTTAATATATTTATTAATTGAGCCGAGTCGAGTCAAGTTCAAGTCGAGTCGAGTTGAAATGCCCCTTGGTCGAACTCGGCTCGAACTTAACTCAAGCTTCAAATAATTAGCTTGACTCGGCCCGAATCGGCCATTCAAACTGAGTTAATCCGAGCTGACTCGAGCCGAGTCGAGCGAGTTTTTCGAGCTAGCTCCACTCGTGAACAACCCTATTGGTGAATAGACTTTTAGGGTAAATACCAAGGGCAGAGCACCCATGTGTACATATCTTTTAGGAAATCACCTAGGGCAGAACACCTGTGCCGATCCTTTCGAGAATGACCCTGGGCAAAGACCCGTACCATGCCGATCCTTTCGGGAATGACCCTGGGCAGAGCACCCATAACAACTTGATCATTTTTAGGGCAGAGCACTCATAACTTACTCATATTTAAAAGAGGGTAGAAATAATCAATTGAATTAATTTCACATATTAATAATCAAATAAACGCATTTTATTTTACGTGCACCCAAAATCAAATAACTTGAATCAATAATATGAAATAATAATCAATGGAAATCAAAGTACATACTAATGTAGGCTTTTTAACCGGGAAGATCACCTACCTGATTTAGTGTGACATATCCCATGTATGGCTGGACTAGGCGAGAAGATCTAAGATCGATACAAATGTGGTTCATTTGACCCAGTTAGATAAAGTTCAACTCAATTCAACACAACGCTACTTGGACTAGTGGTAAATATTTTCAATGTAAACGATGTCATCCCTACACAAATCATACATGCTGATTTATTAAGACCTACACTAAGGTTTCTAATTCTTTAATATTAAAATATAAAAAAATAATACGTTAAATCACTGAGTTGACTCAGTGAGTCGACTCGAATCAAGGCTACTCTAACGTATGAGGTCAAATGATGGAGAATAGAAACTTAACTCAAAAATGACTTTAAGTCAGAATCTGGAATCAGTTCGGATGATCGGATCAGCGGGTCATTGGTTTTTTTATTTTTGTTTTTAATTTTTAATTTA
The DNA here is from genome assembly GCF_029962835.1 of Magnolia sinica. NCBI lineage: Eukaryota > Viridiplantae > Streptophyta > Magnoliopsida > Magnoliales > Magnoliaceae > Magnolia > Magnolia sinica. Next base: position 46,743,519 of record NC_080573.1, on the reverse strand, counting down.
CACATGCACCCACCACACACCCATGCATTCAGTAGTGGAATTTCACCACCTATGGGTCATCGGGTTGACTCGCTGAGTTAATTCGATGAACTGCCTGCTTCTCTTTCTTCCTTTTATCTTTCTTTTTTCTTCCTTTTATAACTCTTTTCTTCTCTTTTTTGATCTCTCTTAATATTACTTTTTCGATCCTCTTTCTCTTGTTGATGGAATAACGGATTTTTGATACCGTAAAGAAGACAAGGGTCGTCAATAACGGATTTGCAATCAATGAGTTTTCCTTTGTTCTGAGATTGATGGACGATGTAGATTGGTTTATGAAAGCTTGTAAGTGCATGGCAATGGAGGTCCAGTGAGTTTTTGTTAGTGAATTCTTGGTTTAAAAGTTCCACACATCACAAGTTGTCGACGTGATCTTCTTGGAGTATTTTATGGTGTTGAGGATAATCCCAATGAATTTTGAACAGCCTGGATGTTGTAATGTGAGAATGATGGAGAAAGAAGTGGGCAGTTTGGATCGAGGTGGGTGTAGGACCCACCACGTCTGCCGAAGGAGAAAGAAGAGAGAGAGAGTCCAACAGGGAGTGGGGAGAGGTGACATGCTTTTGCACATCACTGCAAAAGATGCTTTTCTTTTTCTTTTTTTCTTTTAAATTTATTATTAATGAGGCAATGGGCCCCACCAATATGTTCAAGAAAAATCCACGCCGTCCATCTATCTTATTGGACGATGTTGGGACATGGGCCAAGAAATGAGGTAGATTTAAGGCTTAAGTGGGCCACACCAAACGAAAGAGTGAGATTTTGTTCTTACCATAAAAAAAAATAAATGGGTTGTTACATTCTACCCTTCTTAACAAAAATTTCATCCCGAAAATTTATTATGCTACTGCCTAAACTAAAATCATATGGTGGGTCTGCGAATGGCATAGTTTGCGTTGACGTTTACTTCAGTTATGGTGCCTCTTGAGGTAATGGTGTTATGAAATTATTGGTAGAAACTCACTCTCTTCTGGTAGTGCGGCAACACAACCAAGGGCTGACGTCAATGTCATGGAGGTCTTTGATTTTGTTGTCGTCATTGATGTGGTAGAGGTAGTTGTTTAGATTGTCGAAATGGTCCTCGACATGGCTACAATGTGACAGGTGCAGTGAATGTTATTTCTAAGATACTTGGTATGGCTATAGAGAAACCTCGCATTGCAGTTGAGTCTTTAAGTGTTGTTGTTACGATTCCAAATGTTGTGGCTAACTTCGAATTTTGTGGTTACCAGTGTGGGGGTCGGTAATATCTGCTCCCTCTTCACTTGATTTGTTGTGGGATGGTTAGTGTGATCTTGCTTCGGATTGAATCTCGGCGCCTAGTTATCAAAATCTTTTCATTTGTGTGTTGAGTCCTTGCATTATACTATAGTGACATTGCACTCATGCATCACGTCGTTCGGTGGTGGTGTTAAGTCACCATAACCTCAAGATGCATCTTTGTATTGTTAAGGTGTGTACCCGTAAGGTTGAATTATATTATTTGAGAGTAGTGTTGTGGCAAGGTGTATCCATGTAATGCCCTGAAAATTGGAGGTTGTGCATACGCTCGACTTTCAAGTTCCCGGGTATCACTTATGCTAATTTTTACTAATTTGTGTTTAAACAGGTTTAAATGAGTAGTATGGAATTTCTTAGAACATGACACATAATCACAACTAGTCTACTGAAATGAAAGGGATCAAATATATATATATATATATATATATATATATATATATATATATATAAGTCCAAAAGAATATATAATGGGTCGCACAAGGCGTTGCCCAGTAAAATCACAAAGAGAATGCCATGTTCAAAAGAATGAGGCTGAGTCCACTACTCAGCGACTCAAGTCCACCTACAAAATCTACGTCGAATCGCCCATCAACCGGAAATAGGATAGCTCGTCCTCCTCATCCAGGCTCGCGCTGAAAGGCTCCTTGTACATAGTGCCACTTGCATCTACTAAAGAGTCTAATTGGTGTTTTAAAACACCGTCCCAGAGTGGGAGTGAGTGATCAACTCAGTGGGTGCTATTAATATTAAGTTACATCAGGCATCAATCATATTATGAATTTAATGAAAGGCAGACATTCATAAATCCTTAACTAATCTTATTAATGCATATGCATGATAAATGATATGATGCATGACCTCGCCACAACACTCCCTCAAGCGACTCCGTCTAACGATCGCACATGGCCAGCACTCCATCATTGCGACCTCAACTGCCGAGTCACCAAATCCTAGCTAATGCAATTTATGAATAATGTTAACAGAGTATTTTGTCAATTCCATTCATCCAGCAGATTGGGGAATTTGGTATACTCCAAGATATCAACGCCCTTAACTAGTTACGAGACCAAGGCCCCTCAATGCATGAGGCCAAGACCCTGCGATCCTTGATCCCATCGGGTTCCCCATCCCCGATTTCAAACACATGGGGAGTGCTGGGAAAGGGATCGCTCGCGGTCACTATGGGGAAGCTCGTCACCCCAACGTAGGCCGACTGCTCAGACACAGTGTCCCATTCCACCATGCATGACTCTTGAGACAGTGGATCAGTTTTCAATGGTTATCAATGAGCTTTAGTGGGCGAAGGGTGTCGTAGGTTTCATTCAGGCGTGAGTAGACATGGTTAATAAACATGGTTGGTCAGTAAGTAGACTAGACCGCATGAGTTCAGGTGAGTATGTGACAGATGATATCGGGTACAAGCGACCTATGTAGTCTAACTACTGTCGCCCATAAGCACCCGCCCAAATTCATGGGTTTAGCCTTAGGGTAGTCCTACCAATGGGACCACCGTCTCTCTCCTCAGATTCTGGACCAACCCAAGGGTTTTGAGGGTAATCCATAACATGCCAACAATCAGAGTTATCATCTAGCATAAGCAATATTGTGCATCCATACGTCCCAACAGAAAATTCAGATTTTTCATCAACAAAGATAACAAGGTTGTGAAATAAAACTGCAAGTGGTTTGTGTGGTTAGTGAGAAAGCTAAGCATTTCATACATATGTCATAGGAGCGAAATGGATAATGGTTAATGAATCATACATGCTATAATGTAACATCATACACAGTCATGAACATGCAAACATACAATTTATACCCAATCATGTGAGCAACAATAAACATTCCATAACTATTCCATGTCGATTGAAAGGGATCAAGGTAAGGTCTTTCCTAGGTTCTCTCCAAATCCTCCAAATACATCATCTAAGTAATCAAAATCATTAGACTCATACTAAAATTGGTGCTAGGCCACCTAAGGATAATAGTCTGCACCTTAAGAGGAGATTTCCATTCTTTAAGATCTTAAGGTTTGGGTAAAACCGCCAATTCCTAAATGAAAATCAAGAAAGACAACATTAATGCCTAGAAATCTACACTAGGTTACTCTATTGAAGGAAAAATATACCATTCTTATCTCCGCTTCTTGGCATGGGTGGGTTTGGTGGAGGTTTTGTAGTAGCCACCGGTTTGGTTGAGGAAGTACCAACCCTACAAGCATCAAGATTTCCCTCACTCGCACAAACACTCTCTCCCTTGTCTTTCTTTTCATCTTCTCTCCATCTCTCTTTCTCTTTCTCTTCTCCTCCACCGAAAGTAGGGCATGAAATTCGTATGGGAGAAGGGGGTGCCCAAATGAGGCCCTTTTATAATGCTAGATTTGGTGTAAATGGCCCCAAGGGCTAGGTTTTTACTATACTAGACTTATAGTAGGGTCTTTCTAAGCTCTAGAGCCCACTATAGGGTGTACATATTGATATACACCATAGGATAGTTAGCCATAATGATGATCTACGTATGTATATGATCGGCTCGCCATTTGGATTCGTCGATTGACAGATATGATTAGAAGTCTGTTCAATGATCATCAATAGTCGATCGGGGTCGCGGCTATACGGATATGAGCATGGAAATATCCTTACTCTAGGGGTAAAGTTTGGTCGTAAACCGACGGTCCGAAATCCTTAACTTTGCATAAGAGTGGACGACCCAATTCACTTAAGTTTCAGTTCATTCTTCTAGGGTATTTGCACTTCTCATGCACTCATCCTTTAGCTCAAGTTGAGCGGTTCTAGACAGCACAAAGCTCCGACTCCCGCGATGGATGTCAAGCCCAGTAAGACGGATATTATTCTATAGTTTTGGAATTAATAGCCCACTAACGAGCGGTATATAACTTGTTCAAAAAATTGAGGCATTTCTGAAATGAATCTGGTAATGAGATTTTTCGTGGGCTATGATTAGGGTTCTGATTAACTATGTTCATAATGTGGCCTATTTATAACTAGTGAAGGTAGAGATTTGGTCATGATTACTCTAAACCGTCGGTTTTAGGCTAAAAGAGTAACAGGGTTGATTTAGTCTATTATTCAAGATCCGGGCCTTATCTAACTCGGCCCCGGTTAGATCTTTAATTTAGTCATGATTGTCTTGATTAGTAAGCGATGGGTCGATTAGATTTGGGTCCTATGTGAGTAAATCATGGGGCTATACCTGACGTTCAAGTGATTGGGCGGATTCGTTGGCTTCCTACGGTTGATCAATCGGATTGGTGCAGTTCTTTACTAGTACCACCCCTGTATAATCTAACATTGAGTGCTAATGGTCATTAAGTGATATTATAAGTTAATTAATAAAAAAAGAATTTCAAGGATTTTTTTTTAGAAATCCAAGATAGTAAAAATCCAGGATGTTACAATCTACCCCCCTTAAAAATAATTTCATCCTCGAAATTGCCTAAGGGTAATAAGTAAAGATATTATCATTTCATTTGCTTAAGTTTTGTTGGTTTCGGGTTTATATACGTTTCAGGGTATATAATAAATACACTAGCCTAGCTCATTGTGATTTACCCCCCTTAAAAGTTTTCACCAGTTGAGGTTTGAAAACAAATGTCAAAATCATCATTATTGTGATAAGTGTTTGATGATAAAGTTTACCTAAGGGTGGTATATTCTACTCTTTTATGATTGGGCTAATATGGAAAAATAGTTGTGGTAGGCTCAAATCCGATACGTAGATTGTTCGCCTGACTATGTCAAACAACTTGTTGTATCCACTACCAGAAAAATGGACAAAGGCTACAGATTTAATCCGTAGCCATAAACCTATAGCTACGGATTAATTCCGTAGCACGTCCGTGGCATGACCGTCGTCGTAGGTCCCAAAACAATAGATCTAAAACCTATGGCTACGGATCTAATCCGTAGCCATAGGTTAAATAGCTACGGATATAATTCGTAGCAAAATTTTCGGTAGCCAAAAAAACCTACAGCTACGGATATTATGGGTAGCTAAAAGTAGTGTTGGATCCATAGCAATATCCTAAATTTTATAACAGCTACGGTTAATATCCGTAGCTATAGCTTACATTAAATTTTTTTTTGTAATCATTCATTCATTCATTCAATTACCACCTGCATAATCATTCATTCATTCAATTACCACCTTCATAATCATTCATTCATTCAATTACAATCATTCATTCATTCAATTACCACTTGCATAATCATTCATTCATTCAATTACAATCATTCATTCATTCAATTATCACCTGCATAATCATTCATTCATTTAATTACAATCACATATGAGCTGCTTCAGATTGAAGTAATTACTAATGGTGAAGAGTTACAAGACCATTCAGCAATGGTGAACCAAGAACCATTCTCTGGCCTCATATGAGCTGCCTCAGATTGAAGCAAGGCAAGAGAAACACTTTCATTTCAGTTGCGGATGACTTCCATGGCCAGCTGGTGAGCAGTCTTGTTCTGCAACTTTGCAAGTTCATCCATGGCTTCATACGTATCTTTGTCAGCAAAAAGCTTTAGATTAAATCGTGCTGGTGCCTTTGTTATGCCCTCCCACTTCTCAACTGTGTCTTTCAGTTTGTTAAAGCCCTACATAGGACAGGAAGAAACTTGATGTATGCTTACTTTGCTAGTATAGAACCGTTCGAATTTTCTATTAGTTGCCCCATGAATGATATGTAGATGAAAATGGGGCAAAACCAAGCATTAAGACACTGCTGATATAGAAATTTTCTATGGTAGTGTTCTTTTAAAAATAGTTAGACATTTGCTAAATTTCAGATCCCAAAACCCATGAAATAATTCAAGTTACAAGTATGGCTGGAAGAAATTCAGATGTTGTAAATAACATGACCCAAATACAAACTTGGGTACTCACCAGGCGGGTTGTAAAATCGTCGAAAGATTCTCCCTGTTGGCGTTTGCGACTCCAGTTGTAGGTTTAGGGATTTGAGAATACATTTACGTTTTAGGTTTAGATTTAGGTTTTACGTTTTAGGTTTAGGTTTAAGTTTTACGTTTAGGTTTAGGTTTAGGTTATAGGTTTAGGTTTAGGTTAGGTTATAGGTTAAGGTTTAGGGAATTGAGTTTAGGTTATAGGTTATAGGTTAAGGTTTAGGGAATTGAGTTTACGTTATAGGTTATAGGTTATAAGTTATAGGTTAAGGTTTAGGCTATAGGTTAAGGTTTAGGTTTAGGAAATCGGGTTCAGGATCGGGATCGGGTTTATGTTTGGGTTTTCAAGTTTAGGTTTAGGTTTAGGTTAGGGAGTTGAGATTAGGATTATGTGTAGGTTTAAGTTTAGAGATTTGAGAATACATTTAGGTTTTAGGTTTAGGTTTAGGTTTTAGGTTTTAGGTTAAGGTTATAGGTTTAGGTTAAGGTTTAGGCTTAGGTTTAGGTTTAGGTTATAGGTTAAGGTTTTAGGTCATAGGTTTTGGTTAAGGTTAAGGTTATAGGTATATGTTAAGGTTTAGGTTTAGGTTTACGTTATAAGCTATAGGTTTAAGGAATTGAGAATAGGTTAAGGTTTAGGTTTAGGAAATCGGGTTCGGGTTTGGGATCGGGTTTAGGTTTGGGTTTTCAAGTTTAGGTTTAGGTTTAGGTTTAGGTTAGAGAGTTGAGATTAGGATTAGATGTAGGTTTAGGTTTAGGGATTTGAGAATACATTTAGGTTTTAGGTTAAGGTTATAGGTTTAGGTTAAGGTTGAGGTTTAGGTTATAGATTAAGGTTTTAGGTCATAGGTTTTGGTTTAGGTTAAGGTTATAGGTTTAGGTTTAGGTTTAGGTTAAGGTTTAGGTTTAGGTTTAGGTTATAAGATATAGGTTTAGGTTTAGAGATTTGATAATAGGTTAAGGTTTAGGTTTAGGAAATCGGGTTCGGGTTCGGTATCGGGTTTATGTTTGTGTTTTCAAGTTTAGGTATGGGTTTAGGTTAGGGAGTTGAGATTAGGATTAGGTGTAGGTTTAGGTTTAGGGATTTAAGAATACATTTAGGTTTTAGGTTAAGGTTATAGGTTTAGGTTAAGGTTTAGGCTTAGGTTTAGGTTTAGGTTATAGGTTAAGGTTTTAGGTCATAGGTTTAGGTTTAGGTTAAGGTTATAGGTATAGGTTAAGGTTTAGGTTTAGGTTTAGGTTAAGGTTAAGGTTTAGGTTATAAGCTATAAGTTTAGGGAATTGAGAATAGGTTAAGGTTTAGGTTTAGGAAATCGGGTTCGGGTTTGGGATCGGGTTTAGGTTTGGGTTTTCAAGTTTAGGTTTAGGTTTAGGTTAGAGAGTTGAGATTAGGATTAGGTGTAGGTTTAGGTTTAGGGATTTGAGAATACATTTAAGTTTTAGGTTTAGGTTTAGGTTTTAGGTTTTAGGTTAAGGTTATAGGATTAAGTTTTAGGTTTAGGTTTAGGTTTAGGTTAAGATTGAGGTTTAGGTTATAGGTTAAGGTTTTAGGTCATAGGTTTTGGTTTAGGTTAAGGTTATAGGTTTAGGTTTAGGTTTAGGTTAAGGTTTAGGTTTAGGTTTAGGTTATAAGATATAGGTTTAGGTTTAGGGATTTGAGAATAGGTTAAGGTTTAAGTTTAGGAAATCGGGTTCGGGTTCGGGATCGGGTTTATGTTTGGGTTTTCAAGTTTAGGTATGGGTTTAGGTTAGGGAGTTGAGATTAGGATTAGGTGTAGGTTTAGGTTTAGGGATTTGAGAATACATTTAGGTTTTAGGTTTAGGTTTTGATTTTAATTTTTAGGTTTAAGGTTATAGGTTTAGGTTAAGGTTTAGGTTTAGGTTATAGGTTAAGGTTTTAGGTCATAGGTTTTGGTTTTGGTTAAGGTTATAGGTATAGGTTAAGGTGTAGGTTTAGGTTAAGGTTAAAGTTTAGGTTTAGGTTATAAGTTATAGGTTTAGGGAATTGAGAATAGGTTAAGGTTTAGGTTTAGGAAATCGGGTTCAGGTTCTGGATCTGGTTTAGGTTTGGGTTTTCAAGTTTAGGTTTAGGTTTAGGTTAGAGAGTTAAGATTAGGATTAGATGTAGGTTTAGGTTTAGGGATTTGAGAATACATTTAAGTTTTAGGTTTAAGTTTAGGTTTTAGGTTTTAAGTTATAGGTTTAGGTTATAGGTTTAGGTTATAGGTTAAGGTTTTATGTCATAGGTTTTGGTTTTGGTTAAGGTTATAGGTTTAGGTTAAGGTTTAGGTTTAGGTTTAGGTTATAAGATATAGGTTTTGGGTGTAGGAATTTGAGAATAGGTTAAGGTTTAGGTTTAGGAAATCGAGTTTGGATTCGAGATTGGGTTTATGTTTGGGTTTTCAAGTTTAGGTATGGGTTTAGGTTAGGGAGTTGAGATTAGGATTAGGTGTAGATTTAGGTTTAGGGATTTGAGAATACATTTAGGTTTTAGGTTTAGGTTTTGGTTTTAGGTTTTAGGTTAAGGTTATAGGTTTAGGTTAAGGTTTAGGTTTAGGTTTAGGTTTAGGTTTAGGTTTAGGTTATAGGTTAAGGTTTTAGGTCATAGGTTTTGGTTTAGGTTAAGGTTATAGGTATCGGTTAAGGTTTAGGTTTACGTTTAGGTTAAGGTTTAGGTTTTGGTTATAAGCTATGGGTTTAGGGAATTGAGAATAGGTTAAGGTTTAGGTTTAGGAAATCGGGTTCGGGTTCGGGATCGGGTTTAGGTTTGGGTTTTCAAGTTTAGGTTTAGGTTTAGGTTAGAGAGTTGAGATTAGGAATAGATGTAGGTTTAGGTTTAGGAAATCGGGTTCGGGTTCGATATCGGGTTTATGTTTGGGTTTTCAAGTTTAGGTATGAGTTTAGGTTAGGGAGTTGAGATTAGGATTAGATGTAGGTTTAGGTTTAGGGATTTGAGAATACATTTAGGTTTTAGGTTTAGGTTTTGGTTTTAGGTTAAGGTTATAGGTTTAGGTTAAGGTTTAGGCTTAGGTTTAGGTTTAGGTTATAGGTTAAGGTTTTAGGTCATAGGTTTAGGTTTAGGTTTATGTTATAGGTATAGGTTAAGGTTTAGGTTAAGGTTTAGTTTTAGGTTATAAGCTATAGGTTTAGGGAATTGAGAATAGGTTAAGGTTTAGGTTTAGGAAATCGGGTTCGGGTTTAGGATCGGGTTTAAGTTTGGGTTTTCAAGTTTAGGTTTAGGGTTAGGTTAGAGAGTTGAGATTATGATTAGATGTAGGTTTAGGTTTAGGGATTTGAGAATACATTTAGGTTTTAGGTTTTAGGTTAAGGTTATAGGTTTAGGTTTTGGTTTAGGTTTAGGTTTAGGTTAAGGTTGAGGTTTAGGTTATAGGTTAAGGTTTTAGGTTATAGGTTTTGGTTTAGGTTAAGTTTATAGGGTTAGGTTTAGGTTTAGGTTAAGGTTTATGTTTAGGTTTAGGTTTAGGGATTTGAGAATAGTTTAAGGTTTAGGTTTAGGAAATCGGGTTCGGGTTCGGGATCAGGTTTATGTTTGGGTTTTCAAGTTTAGGTATGGGTTTAGGTTAGGGAGTTGAGATTAGGATTAGGATTAGGTGTAGGTTTAAGTTTAGGGATTTTAGAATACATTTAGGTTTTAGGTTTAGGTTTAGGTTTTAGGTTTTAGGTTTTCGGTTAAGGTTATAGGTTTAGGTTAAGGTTTAGGTTTAGGTTAAGGTTTAGGTTTAGGTTTAGGTTATCGGTTAAGGTTTTAGGTCATAGGTTTTGGTTTAGGTTAAGTTTATAGGTATAGGTTAAGGTTTAGGTTTAGGTTTAGGTTAAGGTTTAGATTTAGGTTATAAGCTATAGGTTTAGGGAATTGAGAATAGGTTAAGGTTTAGGTTTAGAAAATTGGGTTCGGGTTCGGGATCGGGTTTAGGTTTGAGTTTTCAAGTTTAGGTTTAGATTTAGGTTAGAGAGTTAAGATTAGGATTAGATGTAGGTTTAGGTTTTGGGATTTGAGAATACATTTAGGTTTTAGGTTTAGGTTTAGGTTTTAGGTTTTAGGTTAAGGTTATAGGTTTAGGTTTAGGTTTAGGTTAAGGTTGAGGTTTAGGTTATAGGTTAAGGTTTTAGGTCATAGGTTTTGTTTTAGGTTAAAGTTATAGGTTTAGGTTTAGGTTTAGGTTTTGGTTTAGGTTATAAGATATAGGTTTAGGTTTAGGCATTTGAGAATACATTTAGGTTTCAGGTTTAGGATTAGGTTTTAGGTTATAGGTTAAGGTTATAGGTTTAGGTTAAGGTTGAGGTCGAGATTTAGGTTTAGGTTATAGGTTAAGGTTGAGGTTTAGGTTATAGGTTAAGGTTTTAGGTCATAGGTTTTGGTTTAGGTTAAGGTTATAGGTTTAGGTTAAGGTTTAGGTTTAGGTTTATGTTAAGGTTTCGATTTAGGTTATAAGCTATAGGTTTAGGGAATTGTGAATAGGTTAAGGTTTAGGTTTAGGTTATAGGTTATAAGTTTAGGTAATTGAGAATAGGTTTAGGTTATAGGTTAAAGGTGTGGTTTAGGTTAAGGGTATGGTCCCTGTAAATACAAATATAAACACGACCATCAGCGCAAATGGCCAGGCCCTTCCAATACTGTCTATAGGAAATGGACAGCTTCATCATGGTCATAACAGCGGTTCCCACCTTCCACGGACCCCCGCTCATCTGGATAGCTCCGACGCATATCTGGGTCTACTCCATTAATTTCGAACAAATACATAAACACGGCCTATTGAAATGGCCAGACTCCTCCAATATTGTCCATAGGAAATGGACAGCTTGATCATGGTCATAATAGCGGTTCTCACCTTTCAGGGACCCCCGCTCATCCGGATAGCTCCGACGCACATCCGGGTCTGCATAATTAATTTCGAGCAAATTTAATGGAGCAAATACATAACCACTTGGCCCTAAATACTTACTTTATAAAAGAAATTTCCTCTGTTTTCTCAAAATTTCCATTTCAATCTTTTTTGGCCTAAATCCATGTCAATGCATGTGAATCATGCATAAACGTGGATTTTAAGCAAAATGCATGAGGGAAATTACAACATAGATATCATGCACACGATATCACATAATGTATTGTTTGATGAACTACACATGTGCATTCTTGACAAGAGACGTACCAGATGCTTAAATCTGAAATATGCAGCTCCAACCCTCCTATATGCAACATCCACCTGAAAGAATGCGCATAACCGTCATGCTTGAGTAATCAATATGGGAATGTACAAGTAAAACCATAAAACTAGAGATACTTACTACATTTTCAGGATCTCCTCCATAGTTGACGATTCATTCTAAAGCCCTTCTCCCTCCTCCTTTACCCGGGCTTGGGACCTGCAATGCAAGGAGTTGCATTGGCGGAGTTAAAAAAGGGCTTAGGCTCCATTTGATTTTCAAAAAAAAAATGTTTTCATAGATACTAATGTGATGACTAAATGGAGCCTAAGACTATAAATACGTTCAAATATAGAGTACAAAATTCATTCAATATTAAAAAAAATAATTGCAAATTAGTTCAAAATTAGTTCAAAATGCACACAACAAGTTCAGAATTAGTTTAAAATGCACACAACACATGTTCAATTATACAGTATCAAATTTGTTCAAATTATTGAATTCTCAAAGCCTCTTCCCCCCTTGCACAAATGATCCTGGACCAGCCTCTTCAAGTGTAGATGCGAACCCATCTTCTTTCCATAAAGGAGCATGAGGTTATACAACCTCAGTTAGGACAACAACAAAAGCTCCATCCTCCAACAGCTCGCAATGGACAGTTGCATTTGGATTAACTTTGTGTACTTCACCACCAGCAACTACACCACGTTTTCCAAAACCAAGCAAGTCGCATCTCTTACTGATATATATAATATCTGGCTACATTTACACATAAAATGACATTGGTATTGTTAGCGTTTATAATATAATTGTAAGCTTAATACAATAAAAAAATTATACTTGCATACCAACGATGCCTGAGTAGATTTAACGACTATTGGTGATGAGAGATTTTAAGTATACTGTCTCTCTTTCTGCATATCCACCAATGTTTTCTTCATCTCAACTATATCTTGAGTCATACCATCTAATTTTTTCTTCACCTGTGATAACTCTTGAGTTAAGCTCTCTTTTTTTTTTTGTCACATTCTCTACCTTTGAATGAGCAGGGGCTAACTTCTTCAGTCCTACCTTGCTTATTGAGCAACCTAGACTCCACTTTCGCCCTCTATTGTCAGAACCAACCAACTGTAAAACATTGTAAATCAAGTTATTAGGATATTCATAATTACCATAAAACTTAAATAATTTTTAAATTTTATTAGTACCTTTGTAAGGGCATCATCTATGTTGGTCATCCTAGAAGAAGGATTGCTACTATAGAGCTCATCTAGTTTTTCCTGTGAAAAAAATACAAATGAATGCAATATAATTCAAAGTTATACATAGGCTTTTCATAAGGGTACTAGTTAGTGGTACGAGGGATGAACTTACAGCAAGGTCAGGATATTGGACAACTTTGTCCTTTCTTATATGGGCTCTTAAGAAGACTTTACATCTACCTATCTCGACACCAGAGGTAAGATTCTTCTCCATCGCCTTTGGCACATTACATATCATTCAAATACACATCATTAATAGATTTAGATGCATGATAATTTAAATTTAAATTCAATTTTAAACTATAATATCTATTTTTAAATACATACCATCTTATGGCGAGTAACAGCCATGCTGTGCCTCCCAAGACACGCAGGTCCTTCTAGCTTGGCCCGATTGACTTTATTCCTTGCGCTTACCCTCTTGAATTCCTCGGTGGTACGTTGATCCATGAAGGCCATCCAATCCTCCATAGGGATACCTGGGGGGGCAGGACCATCTCTCACAGCAATAAGATCCTTGTTTGTAATATATTTTGTAGTCAATCTTCTCTTGTAATTCCTCCACGCTTCATTGATGCATTTTGTAACGTAATCAAGACTTGCAGCCCAACTTTGACCCTCAAACTCATAAAACTGTGACAATCTTTCTGTGACCATATGAATTTGTTCATGAGGCACCTGGTGAAAGTCCAGGTATATGATCAGGATATGAGAATGGGTAAGGACACCGACATGCGATGCAAAGTCTCTGTGATCGGAACAGTCCTTATTCGGTTGCCCGAATTTATTCGTCTTTAGAACTTTTTTCCTATCAGGTGGCAAAAGCAAAGAGACCCCCTAGTAATGCCTCTTTTTTTAGATGAAGAAGAACCTGACATAATTACATAAAAAGAATAACAGTTATATATACACATCATTGATTACTGCCAATATATAAGAAAAAAGAAATTTACATATATAATTAAGGAGAAGTATCTTATTACCTTTGGTGTTGCTTGAATCTTTACTCCCAAGCACCTGCACACCCAATACCTCTGGTTGTGAATCCATGTGCCTATTTCTTCCCTAATATAAAAAGAAAAGAAAAAAAGCTAATGGTTAAGAAATAATTTAGATCACAGATAAAGTACAAAAAATTCACTATATTATCCAAACCTTGATTAGATTTCCTCCAATAAATATCATTTTGTTACATGCTTAGAAAATACAAACAAATCAGTAGATTCTCTTCAATCATTTTCTTTTCTTTATTTTCTCGACCACAACACTGACATCTTCAGATTCATTAAATATCAACTCATCAACCATTACTAATGAGGTGAGATCAGGTCCTGCATCGGCATTACTTACAACCTTTAATCGTTCCAATAGAACGCACGTCTCTTTTTCGACAAATTTTTTTTTGGAACCTCCAAGACCACATGCCAGTCAAGATTTTTTGGATCTCTGAAGTAGAAAACTTGCGTGGCATGCTCTGCAAGAATAAAGGGCTCGTCACCGACTTTGTCTGAACTGTAAAGACTAGACAAATTTATTAATCTTAAATTTACTTCTTCATCAAAAGAAACACCATGATGTGTCACTTTTACCCAATCACACTTAAATAGGACGGGCTTGTACCCTGTTCGGTACTCCAATTGGATAATTCTATGAAGGACTCCGTAGTAAGGTTGATTTTCATTTATTGTATTGATATCCTTAGCACTTGATCGAAAGGTTATCATACCCTCTGTCTTAACCCCACTGTTTTGGTTCGTTTTATTCTCCTCATAGTCCTTAGTGATAAAGAAGAAACCATTAATACAATATTTATTATATTGCATAAAAAAAGCTAGAGGTCCTCTCACAACATCTTTAAATTCATTATTGTCAGATTCAATGAACTCTGGTTGCCTCTTCAACCAAGATATGAATTCATCCTCGCTAGGCACCCTGTTGGTCCTCTTATAGCATCGCTGCAAGAAATCTGTGCTTCTTGCACGATATTCGATAACATTGTTATATTAAAATTGCATAAAGTAAGGAAGATATATATATATATATACACACATATATATATATGAGCTTATTGTACATACCCTTTCCACTCGTCGTAGCTGAGATGACTCTTCAATACCCATCTACGAGCTTGTTCGTATTCGATACCCACTAGGATAACACTTTGACCCGAACCTACTGGATCAACATCGTCATCATTAGGGTCATCATCAACGATATCTTCCAACTTATGTAGTCCTAGAATGACTCTGCTAAACCATTTTTTCAGCTTTTCCAGTAGGCTTGTTTTCTGTTTTCCTTTATATTAGTTGCAGAATATAACTATCTCCTCTTGGATGTACTGCTTTGTAATAGGTCGTGTCTTGTTACGGACATAGGCCTTGAATGTCTTCATGAACCTGACAAAGTTAATGATACATTATATATACATGTAAATGTAGATGTTAAGCTAATTTATTCTTATTAAGCTCATAGCATACCTTTCGAATGGATACATCCATCGATAGTATACAGGACCACATATGCGAGCCTCGTAAGCCAAATGGATCGACAAATGCATCATAATGACAAATATCGATGGTGGGCATATAGTCTCAAGCTGACATAATGTCCTAGCCATGACCCTCTCGAGAGTAAGGAGTGTTTGAAGGTTTACGGTTGTCGAGCATGAGGCATTAAAGAAGGTGCAAAAGCTTGTAATTATAGAACGAATGACCTTTCTATCCCTGAATGCATGCTGGATGAGAACTGGGAGCAGATGTTGCATCAACACATGGTAAGAATGAGACTTCATTCCCTTTAAATCCACGTAATCTTCCTTTACGATGGTCCTCCAATTCGCACTAAAACCGATTGGAACCGCAGCTCATGCAAAGTCTGGATGAAAAGTTTTTTCTCTTCTTTTCTTAGACAGAAAGGACCTTGTTTCTGAATCACCTTGCCATTGTTCTTTTTCAGCTATAGACGCTTCTTAATTCCCAATTGTTTCAGGTCCCTATGTGCATTAACATCATCCTTGGTTTTGCCAGGCGTATTCAACATCAAGGCAACAAGGATTTCACATATATTTTTCTCAATATGCATGACATCAAGGTTGTGATGCACGGGAATATCTTTCCAATACTCCAGATCAAATAATATAGACCGTTTGAAGAACCACGGTGATTCACATCATCCGCTAGCTCTTGTCGGCCTTCATCAATACCCCTTATATTACTCTTCCCAGTCTTCCCCCACTGCATATTCATGTTTACGATTTGTCTTTTGACCTCAATCCCATTCAGACGGATCGGTTGACGTTCTATCTCCACCTTCTTGTTGAACATGCTAGCACTTGTGTCCTTCCTAGCCTGTTCTGACATTGACAACCATCGTCTATGGCCCATATAAATATGTTTATTTCCATATTAGAGTCGCAAAGAATCTGTGTTAGGACCATATACAGGACAACCATACTTACCCTTTGTCCTACAACTAGAAACGTTACCATATGCTGGAAAGTCATGGATTGTCCAAAGCAGAACGACACGCATGCTGAATTTGTCTTCATGGTATGCATCGAACGTCGTGACCCCTTCTCACCATAACTTTTGCAGTTCATCAATCAATGGTTGTAAATAAATGTCAATATCCTTTCCCAGTTGTCGTGGTCCCTCAATGAGCAAAGTCAACATAGTAAACTGAGGTTTCATGCAAAGCTTTGGTGGAAGGTTGTACGTCACACACATAAAGGGCCATGAACCATGCGACATATTGAAAGTGTCGAATGGGTTAAACCCATCTGTAGCTAAACCCAATCGAACATTGTGAGGCTCAGCTAAAAAATCTGTATACTTCTCATCAAGATTCTTCCATGCAATAGAATCAGCCGGATGCTCCATCTTTTTATGTTGAAATTTCCTGGTTGAGTGCCAAGACATTTCTTTCACCAACCATGGCACACTAAACATTCTTTGTAGCCTTGGTGTTAATGGAAAATACCTTAACACCTTCCTAGGTATTGTAGATTATTTTTTCTCAGAATCCATTTCAGTCTTGTACCTAGAAGTTTTACAATTTGGACAAATGGTTTTCATCTCGTTCTCTCTCCAGTATAAGATGCAGTCATTTGGACAAGCATGGATTTTCACATAATCAAGGCCTAAATTTGTAATGATCTTCTTCACTTGGTAGGTATTAGTTGGGGCCTTGTTACCGGAAGGTAACACCTTCTTTAGTAGTTGAAGGAGCTCTGTAAAGCTTTTTTCACTCCATCCATGATTCACCTTTAATTTGAAAAGCTGTACAACGGTGAAATCTTAGGCCCCAGGGTATAGCTCAGCCATTGCGTCTCGTAGATTTGCTTCAAACTCATTAGTTTCATTTTCTCCAAAGACGCCTTCAACTATAGGGGTCACATTGGGCTCATCCTGTACAACTTCATCTAGTTATTACCACCAAGTTCTTGAACGATCGCGTTGTGAACCTCATTTAAGTTCGGGACACTATGGTATTGTTGGGAACTTGATTCACGTACAGTACACTTAGTTGATACATGCTCCCATGCATGTTCCAAACCCTATAGCTTGGGTCGAATCCATTTTTCATTAGATGTATTTCCATATCATCATAAGAAACCGGAAAACGTGCACATGTGCAAGTGTTGCATGGAC
Organism: Magnolia sinica; assembly: GCF_029962835.1. Taxonomy (NCBI): domain Eukaryota; kingdom Viridiplantae; phylum Streptophyta; class Magnoliopsida; order Magnoliales; family Magnoliaceae; genus Magnolia; species Magnolia sinica. The sequence goes on along the minus strand of NC_080573.1, from coordinate 46,726,197 downwards.
AAGGAACGAATTCTCTACTAGGAAGGTTTTCTTGTGCAAACTTTGAAAAGCTTCTGATTCCAGAAAGAAAACGTGGGTCTGGGAAACTTAGTGTCATCCACTCCCTATTCATTATAGCCAAATCTCGATTAACTAACGGGTCCATTTTCAACCTGCACCTTACTAAAAATTAAAGTTGCAAATTAGCCTAATGCACCATCCTCCTCAAAAGTTGGAAATGAAGGAAGTGCTATCAGATGATTGGACCCATACAGATATTGTCTACCAAATACAATGTATTAAGGAGTTTGCAATCATTGTATTTTTACAATAAGTTAATAATGTAATTTATAAGTAAAATCTTAAACCACTTCCATAGATGAAAAGTCTCACATGCAATTCTAATATATCAAGCTAAATGATGGATCGTACCAGTTAAAGACTTCACCATACAAGGGCAATGGAATGCTTACAAAGACCTAGGATGAAGAAACCACACAAATATCAGCTCTATCCAAAATTTCTTCAGCCCACATTAAGTTTTAATGGTGAATTACCACTGTTTCCTGTGCATCCAATCCATTCATATAGTATTGACTCATCATGACGATAAAAACTACCCAAAAATTGTATTATTCCGAGACTGAAGTGGACCATACGATGTATATTTAGAATTTTTAGGTATAATTTTATAAGTGGCCAGACTAAGAGTTGAAACAGCTTGATTTTTCGAATAAAAGCCAAAAATGTTTACCCCCAAGCTAGTAAAAGAAAACCAAGGTACCCAGGCGTGGTATCTAGGCATGTTCCGATTTTATAAGTGGCCAGTCTAGGAGTTGAAACAGCCTGATTTTTTGAATAAAAGCCAAAAATGTTTACCCCCAAGCTAGTAAAAGAAACCTAAGGTACCCAGCGGAGTACCTAGGCATGTTCCAATTTTCTCTCTTCTTCCTTTCTCTTGCATCATCACACCCTTCTTTTCTTTTTCTTTTTTCTATCAAGACTTATTATAACAGGCCAATAGTCTTACCATCTAGCGTGAACAAAAAATAAATCATCCGCAGTTATAGACACTGAGAGAGATTTCTTTTGAGGATTTTCATTTAAAAGGTTTATAACTCTGTAGGGGCCGTTTGGATGCCTTTTACTTCTATAAAATGTAAAAAAGTCAAAGTAGGGTTGAAAGTCGGGTTAGATTGGTCAGGTGGATACATGCTAATATTTTTGTTATTAAATTAATCCGTTATATTTCAATACCCATCTTATTTTTTATACTTATGATTTTATTAATTATATATTCATTTATTTACAGTAAAAAAGCTTCATTTTTTCTAAACAAACAAGGTAAAATATAGGACAACTACTCCTTTAGAAGTTATGTTGTGTAGCATGCAATTTATTTGGGAGAGAGAAATCTGACATACTTTGTTAGCTCAAGTCATCTGAAATGGCATGGACCAATGAGACCCTATGAGGTCAGGAAGGGCTCATATATTTATAGATCGCTATTACAAGTAATTGGGAGACAGAGAGATTCAATATAATTACAACACGCCTGAAGTCAGATCATTTTATATAGCTGGGGATACAAGGAAGAAATCCGGATAGAAAATATTTAGAGTGGAGAATTATCTAAAAAATAAAAATAAAAATTCTTTCCTATTAAGAATATCAATATTGAGACATAAGAATTTCATGTGCCTTCAAGAAAGACAATCCGCACTCAATTATAATTTATATATCGATCAGGTTCGGGCAACCTGATACCTCAACCTGAGCCAGACCCAAGTTTTATCGAGTTGGTGTTTATATACCCAAGCTTGAGACCAAACCCAATACATCTTGCCCAAGCCCAACCTAATGTTAGGACTTTCAGCCCTAGTTACAAGAAAGTGAGTTAGGATGATGCAACAACCAATAAGTTCTCCAGCTACACTAAAGGGATGCCTTAAAACCCTCTCTTCATCATTATATATATATATATATATATATATATATATATATATATATATATATAATGTATTTTATATCTGGCAAGGCTTTAGATGGCACTGGTATAGCCACATGGCGGCTACTGGTTAGTGCCCTGTGAGGCAGACCATTTTGTAGGTGTTTTGGACCACACCATAGGGAAACATTAGTAATTGAATGTCCATCATTAAAAACCTCTAGCCCATTGTAATGTTTGGTTGACATCTGACTTGTTGATTAGGTCATAAGGACTTAATGAAGGGAAAACACAAATATTAATTTGATCCAAAACTTTCAAGGCAGCAAAGTTTAACTATAATGGTGGGCATTCAATTAACATTGTTTCATGTCATATGGGTCACTTGAGATTTACACCAGTGTTTAATAATCAGTTTTCAGGGCGTCCTATTTGCAATGCATTTTTGGCATTGTATTAGGTTGATACGGTTTCGCATTGGCCAATATAAACCATACTAGACAGGCCAATACGGTTCGCATTGGCCCTCAGCAGTAACCATCAACCCATCAGATAGGCCATACCCAAAAATTCCCTCAATACAAGTCCTCCCATTACAGCAGTAGTTTGTATTCAGCTTTAATGGTGGGCATTCAATCACCACAATGGTGAAATCCCACGGCGTGTGTGTGTAGGGTGTGTGTGCGTGTGGCGTGAGTGTGTGGGGGTGCGTGTGCATGTGTAAAAAAAAATCACCATAGATTTTAGAAACAGAGAGAGAGAGAGAGAGAGAGAGAGAGAGAAACTTACCGTCTTTCCTTTTCTTCTCCTTTTCCTTCTTCTCCTTCTTGCGGTGAAAGGGGGTTTTGACAACAGAGATACGAGAATGCGGCCAATAGACAGGGAGAGAGGGTGAGGGAGAGCAGGAGATCGAGAGAGGGCAAGGGAAAGAGAGAGGCTGAGTGCGAGAGAGAGATGGAGAGAGATGGAGAGATGGGTTTTCGTCTGCCTGTGCATGGGAGAAAATGGCGGACGGAAAGGTTTTGAGGGCGTTTTGGAAGCGGATTGTGTACTGAGTAACTCAGTACGCTTAGTGTACTGACTAAACTCTGTTGGTCCCACAGTCATTCGTGAATTTTATCCACTCCGTCCATACATTTTAGAAGATAATTTTAGGTCTTTAGCCTAAAAATGAAGCATATCCAAAGCTCAAATGGACCACACCACCGGAAACAGTGTGAATTCAACATCTACCATTGAAAATTTTGTGGGGGCCATAGAAGTTTTAGATCAATATGATTTTTGTGCTTTCACTTCTTCCATGTCTTTGTGATATTATGAACAGGTTGGATGAAAAATGAACATCATTGCGGGCCATAGAAATGTTTCAACAGTGGAAATCATTATTCCCACGGTTTCCTATGGTATATATCCACTTGAGTTTTAGATATACCTCAATTTTGGTATTAACCACTAAAATGATCTAAAAAAATGGATGAACGGAGTGGATATGACAATTGCATTCACGGTGGGCCCAATTGAGTTTACTCAGTATGATAAGAGAGTACAGCTCAGCACGCAACTCCTTTTAGGGAGTTTCTGAAGGGGCGCGTGACGGACGGCCCCTTTGCAAGTTGAGTTTTAGGACCGTGGGGCCCACTGGATATGTATTTTATATATCCACTCCATCCATTAATTTTAAATTATTATTTTAAATACTGATATAAAAAATGAGTCAGATCGAATCTGTAAGGAAACCACACAACATATTAACAGTAGATATTTAATTTTTATTATTTCTTATGGTGTGGTCCACTTAGACATTTAATTTATATAATTTTTGAGCTCATCTACTAAAATTATATATCAGAATTAATGGGCGGCTTAAATGACCCCATGGAGCCCCATAAGCACCATCTATGTTTAATACCGTTTAGGAGAGGAGTTACGCTTTAGCTACAGATCAGCTAGGATTTAGCTACGGATTAAATCCGTAGCTAAATTTGCTAAGGATTAAATCCGTAGCTAAATGCTTTCAACTTCTATAGCCTTTGCTTAATTTTTTGGTAGTGATCCCTTCCTAATCCTGATAATCTTGGTCTTCTGATTAGTCAAAACATTGAGTCCTTTGGTAATCACCAAGGATTGAGAATCGGGTCAAGCCGCGAATGCTTCGTAGGTGTATACTTCCGTAATTCCGTAGTCTGATCAATCTAAATGTTTAGGAAACGACCATTATTGGAAAGTTTAAATCTCCCATTTAGAAGGTTGTCCTTTGGGTCTTAGTCTACGAGAGTCCTTATTTTAATAAATCTCTCAATATGCTTATGGTCAAAGATCACCCTAAAAAGTTTTTATAGGCACAAAATTTTATATGAATTACCATTGTATGCAATGATATTTCCTCTAGCCTACCTACTCTGTCCATATATTTCTCTATAGTAACCCAATCATAGATGTTAATTTCTGTCATTCCCTTTCCTGTAGACCATAGAGTAAGTAACTCATGCAATTTGATTATTAAATCATTGATGATTGAAAACCAAAGAGGAAGGAAATTGGGGATCGTAATTGGAAGGAAAGGATTGGGCACTTCTAAGCAAATGGTGGCATAGGTTCAATAAAGAGAAATAAACTCCTCATCAGCTAATGTTGGAAAATATGTCTAAGCAGATAGGGATTGGTTTTTGTAAATAGATTCTCAAGGCAGAGGGTTTATCATTTGGATATAAGCAAGTTAAGTTCCTCATTATGGGATTTTGAAAGGGTGGAAGTACTAATGAGTGGGGGTATTCATATCTTGGTTACAATTTTAGAATGATATTTGGGCTGAGGATGATCTCATTTCATGAGAGGATGCGCCCACATCATGTACTCATCATGGGAATTGTGGTTTGGAAGCACTACAGGTTGTTGAAACCAAAGGCACCACAAGATAAGTAGCCTTGAGAATCTAATGAGCATCCTGAATGGGGTTGATGGGGATGTCTTTGAGTTTCATTGGAAGCTATGGATATGGTTCACAATTTCATCAAAAGTATTCTTCCCTTCTTAAATGACAGGCTTCTTGAATGGAGTTGAGGTGGATGTTTATGAGTCTGATTAGAAGTATGACTCCTCCTCTCCATGAGTAGAAGTGTGGATACTTGTCTCAGCCTAGGTTAGTTAGTACCTTAATGTGGAGTGTCATAGAGAATGAAATATTGTCTATGACTAATTTTGAGAAAAGTCACCTCTCCTCGCTTACATGTGCTTACTGTGTGTTAACTGTAGTAAACATAGTATATTGAATGCAATTTTGATGATAATAGGAGTGGAAATGGGAAATTAGTTAAGATTGATGGACAACTACCCCATAGCGACTATTTGATATGTTGGCCTATAATTTATGAAAACTAGATATTGAGAAGGATGTTGTTCATTGAATTTGAATTGGGTAGCTACAGTGCAGATTTGCATTTAGAGTTTTCATGTGATTGGCTATAAGACCAGCTACGCTTTATAAATAGAATGTTAGGCAGTCAAGAAGCAATATATTCATAGGATGTGTAGTGGAAATGAGGATGTTGAATTGGATGCGTGGCAAGCTAAGGAAGGATAGATTTAGAAATGGATGCTTTATGTATAGTATGTTCGGCAATCAAGAAACAAGAATGAGTGTAGCTAAATGTGGATGTGAAAGCGGATGAGTGGCAAGATGAGGTAGGGTATAATTCAGAATGAATGAATTTGTCAAACTTATGAGTAGCACCAACAGGTAGTAAGATGAAGGAAAGTCATCACGATTACTAGAAAAATTATTAAAATTCTAGAGGTGACAGTTGTCTAAACTAATGATTCATCATTAAGTTTAAAATTGTCTATATTTATTGTAACACTTTTTATACTTTTAGCACTTGAATTATTTTTTTTAAGTCATCCCACAAAATTTCATATCATTTGGAGTTGTAAATAAATTATTAAAATTCTAGGAGTAACAGCTGTCTGAAATTAATAATTTTTGGACAGTTGAAAGATCATCTTAATTTTAACTATATTATAGTTTTTATTTTATTTTTTTCTTATTTTTATATAAAACTAGACTCATCAAGCTTCAATTTGACTTTTGAATCACCTAAATCGGAATTGTAACGAAAGAAATATGAATTTTTTAGTCGGACAAAAATTGCAGCCCGCTGGAGGGTCGGGCGCTGGCTGCGCCCGCTGGGCGTTGTGGCGCCGGCTCGTTAGACGGTTGAGCGCTGGCTGCGCCCGCTAGGCGCCATGGCACTGGTTCCTGGACCGTCGATCTTTCAACGCATGTATCTCATAAACTAGAATGAGTTATTCGACGTGCCATATATGAATTTGGGGTAGTAGAAGCTGCTCTATCCAAATAACATGGTTATTTCATAAGATTCCGTTAGGTTAATGGTCAAAAGTCCATTTCACTTATGTTTTTCACTATTAATAGTAAATTTTTATTTAATTATAGTTCTTTATCCTTGAACTTTAGGATTTGTGTCTAAAATGAAGGTACATAGAAAAATTAGAAGAATAAAGAGGTGGAAGGTGAGGATTTAAAGAAGATAGGTTGAAAGGAGGAGTTTAGACTTAGGCCTGTTTGGCTAGTGGCATTAAGCTGTACTAAATGGGATTTCAATGCTAATCCCAACTCAAGATTAGGAATGCCATGTCTGTAATGAGTGTGGGATGGGATTTAAAATTAATTTCATAGGCTTTGCAAAATGAGCCTTGTGTTGGAAGGTGTAATATGGGATTTCCAAATCCCATGATGATGAATTTCCAAGTGTAATTTGAAAGGAAATTTTGGGATTTACCTTTAATTGCATGCAATCCAAACATGGTATTGGAAAACATAGGATACAATCTCGAGACAATACCTTACACATGCATTTATTGATACTTTTACAATTCCATTCACCTTAATCCCACCTAACACAGTTGGCCAAACAAGCCCTTAGGGATTAGGTGGACTGGACTACCTAAATTTCCTAGTTAGTCGAATCAAGTCTTACCGTTAAGTTCCCGAGTTCTTGCCCGAGAAGGGGCTGAAACGTGTTGTAAGGCTCCCAAGTCGAATTCTAATATTGTTATGGTCTCTCTCCTCAGTCTAAGCCCTTCGTAAGACTCTCAGACTTATTTCCTAGTGTCACTACTTACTCTCGCTACCCAACCCGAACACTCTGGAAGTCTCACCTTCCGTCTAAGAGCGTCAGCTCAGGGACTAGGATGGTTCTTAATATTTTTGTATTTTCTATTATGTTTCCTCTCAAGTTAGCAGATGCGTTAGTGAGTTCATGACCCATGGCCTAATTGATTCGAAACTATTGCTTTAATACCAACTTGTAACGCCCTAGAAATTGGAGGTCATGCATACACTCGTTCCCAAGTTCCCGGGTATCACTTATGCTAATTTTTACTAATTTGCGTTTAATCAGGTTTAAATGCGCAGTATAAAATTTCTTGGAACATGAAATATAATCACAACTGGTCTACTGAAATGAAAGGGGTTAAATATAATTATACAAGTCCAAAAGAATATATAATGGGTCGCACAGGGCGTTGCCCAGAAAAATCACAAAGAGAATGTCATGTCCAAAAGAATGGGGCTAAGTCCACTACTCAGCAACTCAAGTCAGCTTGCGAAATTTACGACGAACCGCCCATCAACTGGAAATAAGACAGCTCGTCCTCCTCATCTAGGCTCGCGCCGAAAGGCTCCTCGTACTTAGCGTCACCTACATCTACTAAATAGTCTGGTTAGTGTGTTAAAATACCGTCCCAGAGTGGGAGTGAGTGATCAACTTAGTGGGTGCTATTAATCTTAAGTTACATCAGGCATCAATCATATTATAAATTTAATGAAAGGCAGACATTCATAAATCCTTAACTAATCTTCTTAATGCATATGCATGATAAATGATATGATGCATGATCTCACCACAACACTCCCTCGAGCGACTCTATCTAACGTTCGCACATGACTAGCACTCCCTCATTGCGATCTCAACTGCCGAGTCGCCAAATCCTAGCTAATGCAATGCATGAATAATGTTAACCGAGTATTTAGTTAATTCCGTTCATCCAGCAGATTAGGGAATCTGGTACACCCCACGATATCAATGCCCTTAACTAGTTGCTAGGCCAAGGCCCCTCAATGCGCGAGGCCAAGATCCCGCGATCCTTGATCCCATTGGGTTCCCCATCCCCGATTTCAAGCACATGGGGAGTGCTAGGAAAGGGATCGCTCGCAATCACTATAGGGAGACTCGTCACTCCAGCATAGGCCGACAGCTCAGATACAGTGTCCCATTCCACCATGCACGGATCTCGAGATAGTGGATCAGTTTTCAATGGTTATCAATGGGCTTCGGTGGGCGAAGGGTGTCCTAGGTTTCATTCAGGCATGAGTAGACATGGCTAACATACATGGTTGATCAGTAAGTAGACTAGACTGCATGAGTCTAGGCGAGTACGTGACAAACGACATCAGGTACAAGCGACCTATGTAGTCTAACTACTATCGTCTATACGCACCTGCCCAAATTCATGGGTTTAGCCTCAGGGTAGTCCTACCAACGGGACCACCGTCTCTCTCCTCAGATTCCTGACCAACCCAAGGGTTTTGAGGGTAATCTATAACATGCTAACAATCAGAGTTATCGTCTAGCGTAAGCAAAATCATGCATCCATACGTCCCAACAGAAAATTCAAATTTTTCAACAACAAAGTTAACAAGGTTGTGAAATAAAAGTGCCTGTGGTTTGTGTGGTTAGTGAGAAAGCTAAGCATTTCATACATATGTCATAGGAGCAAAATGCACAAGGGTTAATGAATCATACATGCTATAATGTGACATCATACATGAATCAACCAGTCATGAACATGCAAACATACAATTTATACCCAATCATGTGAGCAACAATAAACATTCCATAACTATTCCATGTCGATTGAAAGGGATCAAGGTAAGGTCTTTCCTAGGTTCTCTTTAGGTCCTCCAAATACATCGTACAAGCAATTAAAATCATTAGACTCATACTAAAATTGGTGCTAGGCCACCTAAGGATAATAGTCCGCACCTTAAGAGGAGATTTCCATTCTTTGAGATCTTCAGTTTTAGGAATTTGGGTAAAACCGCCAATTCCTAAATCAAAATCAAGAAAGATAATATTAATGCCTAGAAATCTATACTAGGTTGCTCTATTAAAGGAAAAATATACCATTCTTACCTCCGCTTCTTGGCATGGGTGGGTTTGGTAGAGGTTTTGTAGTAGCCACCGGTTTGATGAGGAAATACCAACCCTTCAAGCATCAAGATTTCCCTCACCCACACATACACTCTCTCCCTTATCTTTCTCTTCATCTTCTCTCCATCTCTCTTTCTCTTTCTCTTCTCCTCCACCGAAAGTAGGGCATGAAATTCGTATGGGAGAAGTGGGTGCCCAAATGAGGCCCTTTTATAATGCTAGATTTGGTGTAAATAGTCCCAAGGGCTAGGTTTTTACTATACTACACCTATGGGAGAGTCTTTCTAAGCTTTAGGGCCCACTATGGGGTGTACATATTGATATACACCATAGGATAGTTAGCCCTAATGGTGATCTACGTATCACTACAAGAAAAATGGGCAAAGGCTACGGCCAAAAATTGTAGCAAAAGGCCTTTTGCTACGGATATAATCTGGAGCACGTCCGTCGCTATTGGTGAGGTAGCTAAAGGTATTGCTACGGATTATATCCATAGCAATTGATACCAATAGGTACGGATCATATCCGTAGCAATAGATACCAATAGCTACGAATTATATCCATAACAATACCTTTAGCTACCCCACCAATAGCGATGGACGTGCTACGGATTATATCTGTAGCAAAAGATACCTATAGCTACGGATTATATGCATAGCAATATATATCAATAGCTACGGACAATATCCGTAGCAATAGACAATAGCTACGGACAAAAGCCGTAGCTATAGCTATGGATTATATTCGTAGCTATTTTTTAAAAAATTGTAATAATACGACCTGTTTCCATTGCAAGAACCTGCTGTGATTGATAACTCATCTAAGCTTAATGCTGATAAAAATAGTACATAAAATGCAATCAGAAAAAAAAATGATGCATTTATTACAAATAGCAATCAAATCATACATCCTACATTCACATTTCTAAATAAACAATACTTCACTTTGCTCAACCTATCATAAGAATTACAACTAAGGCGTGCCCTCATGTGTAAGAAACAAATACACTCCAACACAGTAAACACCCTCCATATGCATTCAATAATGCTCACATTTTTATAGAATTTTCTTCCTTTAGATGGTCAATTTCAGCAAATGCAGAAGATAGAGCTTCTTCTTTCCTTAAAACTGCAGATGTAACTTCTGTGGACTTCGACACAAGATCACTTTCAAGTTTTGAAAACCTTCCCTTGAGAAAATGAATTTCATCCTTCACTGACTTCTTTAGCTTGTCAGTCTGTATAAAACAGCATTTGTAGACACAATCAAATAAGCATGCCTTTGTACACATCTCAAAAGGAAGAAAGACAAAAAAAAAACTTATATATGAAAAAATAAAAAATGTACCTACAAATCTTCTAAACTATGGCAAAATCCAACATGAGTAATGTGTTTAAACCTAGAATGGACTTTTAAACTCAAAACTCCAACTCAAAATACTAAAATACGTGACTTACAATAAAAAGTAAACTTACTATTTATAGACGATATCCATTCCTACAAGACTTTGTGGTTTTCTGCCAAAAGTAGTAATAGCCCAATTTGGTTATATGGGTCTTGGAATAATGTTGGTGACAAATCCACCTTGTATATTAATATTATCATATTGTGTTAGGACATGACTGTAAAAATGAGATAAATCCAAATCTCAAATAATCTATGCTATAAGAGATAGTGGAGATGGAAATAGATGCATTGTGATACTTGAGTTCAAGTATGCTTGCCAACAAAGCAAGATTTTCTTTTTCGTTGCTATGTGATTGGGCTACATTATTACATTAATCGGGTTCGGGTTCGGGATTGGGTTTAGGTTTAGGTTTTCAAGTTTAGGTTAGGGAGTTGAGATTAGGATTAGGCGTAGGTCTAGGTTTAAGGATATGAGAATACATTTAGATTTTAGGTTATAAATTTTGGTTATAGGTTTAGGTTTAGGTTTTAGGTTTAGGTTAAGGTTAGGTTATAGGTTATAAGTTTTGGTTATAGGTTATAGGTTAAGGTTTAGGTTATAGGTTTTGGTTTAGGTTAAGGTTATAGGTTTAGGTTTAGGTTAAGGTTTAGGTTTAGGTTATAGGTTTAGGTTAAGGTTTAGGTTTAGGTTATAGGTTATAGTATATAGGTTATAGCTTTAGGGAATTGAGAATAGGTTAAGGTTTAGGTTTAGGAAATCGGGTTCAGGTTCGGGATTGGGTTTTCAAGTTTTGGTTTAAGTTTAGGTTATGGAGTTGAGATTAGGATTAGGTGTAGGTTTAGGTTTAGGGATTTGAGAATACATTTAGGTTTTAGGTTTAGGTTTAAGTTTTAGGCTTAGGTTTAGGTTAGGTTATAGGTTAAGGTTTAGGTTTAGGAAATCAAGTTCGGGTTTATGTTTGGGTTTTCAAGTTTAGGTTTAGGTTAAGGAGTTGTGATTAGGATTAGGTGTAGGTTTAGGTTTAGGGATTTGAGAATACATTTAGGTTTTAGGTTTAGGTTAAGGTTATAAGTTTAGGTTTAGGTTTAATTCATAGGTTATAGCTTTAGGGAAATGAGAATAGGTTAAGGTTTAGGTTTAGGAAATCTGGTTCGGGTTCAGGATCGGGTTTAGGTTTGGGTTTTCAAGTTTAGGTTTAGGTTAGGGAGTTAAGATTAGGATTAGGTGTAGGTTTAGGTTTAGAGATTTGAGAATACATTTAGGTTTTAGGTTTAGGTTTAGGTTATAGGTTTAGGTTAAGGTTAAGGTTGGGTTATAGGTTATAAGTTCAGGTTATAGGTTATAGGTTAAGGTTTAGGTCCTAGGTTTTGGTTTTGGTTTAGGTTATAGGTTTAGGTTTAGGTTATAGGTTTAAGTTAAGTTTTAGCTTAAGGTTTAGGTTTAGGTTATAGGTTATAGCTTTAGGGAATTGAGAATAGGTTAAGGTTTAGGTTTAGGAAATCGGGTTCGGGTTCAGGATCTGGTTTAGGTTTTGGTTTTCAAGTTTAGGTTTAGGTTTAGGTTAGGGAGTTGAGATTAGGATTAGGTGTAGGTTTAGGTTTAGGGATTTAAGAATACATTTAGGTTTTAGGTTTAAGTTTAGGTTTTAAGCTTAGGTTTAGGTTATAGGTTTATGTTATAGGTTTAGGTTAAGGTTTAGGGAATTGAGAATAGGTTAAGGTTTAGGTTTAGGAAATCAGGTTCGGGTTCGGGTTCAGGTTTAGGTTTGGGTTTTCAAGTTTAGGTTTAGGTTAAGGAGTTGTGATTAGGATTAGGTGTAGGTTTAGGTTTAGGGATTTGAGAATACATTTAGGTTTAAGGTTCACGTTTTAGGTTTAGGTTTAGGTTTAAGTCATAGGTTATAGCTTTAGGGAAATGAGAATAGGTTAAGGTTTAGGTTTAGGAAATTGGGTTCGGGTTCGGGATCGGGTTTAGGTTTGGGTTTTCAAGTTTAGATTTAGGTTTAGGTTAGGGAGTTGAGATTAGGATTAGGTGTAGGTTTAGGTTTAGGGATTTGAGAATACATTTAGGTTTTAGGTTTAGGTTTAGGTTATAGGTTTAAGTTAAGGTTAAGGTTAGGTTTTAGGTTATAAGTTCAGGTTATAGGTTATAGGTTAAGGTTTAGGTCCTAGGTTTTGGTTTAGGTTAAGGTTGTAGATTTTGGTTTAGGCTATAGGTTTAGGTTTAGGTTTAGGTTAAGGTTTAGGTTATAAGCTATAGCTTTAGGGAATTGAGAATAGGTTAAGGTTTAGGAAATCGGGTTTGGGATCGGGTTTAGGTTTGGGTTTTCAAGTTTAGGTTTAGGTTTAGGTTAGGGAGTTGAGATTAGGATTAGGTGAAGGTTTTGGTTTAGGTTAGGGAGTTGAGATTAGGATTAGGTGTAGGTTTAGGTTAGGTTATAGGTTTTAGGTTTAGGTTTAGGTTATTGGTTATAGGTTATAGGTTCAAGTTTAGGTTATAGGTTAAGGTTTAGCTTTAGGTTATAGGTTTAGGGTGTGGTTTAGTTTAAGGGTGTGGTCCCTGCAAATACAGATATAAACACGGCCTGTCCAAATGGCCATCATGGTCATAACAGCGGTTCCCACCTCCCACGGACTCCCGCTCAACATTCGGATAGCTCTGACGTACATCCGGATCTGCTTCATCAATTTCAAGATAATATATAAACATGAGCCTGTCCAAATGGCCAGGCCACCCATATTGCTGTGCATAGAAAATGGACAGCTTCATCATGGTCATAACAGCGGTTCCCACCTTTCAGGGACCCCCGCTTAACATCTGGATAGCTCCGACACACATCCGGATCTACTTCATCAATTTCGAGATAATTTATAAACATGTCAATAAATCATTTAGTATGAAGGAAAGAAGACTCACCAATTTAGCTAGCAAGGAGAGAAAGTGTGAGTGCTTGGAATGTCGCCATTTCTTTTAATAATGGATGCATATTCCACAATGCAATCTAAGAATGAGTAAGTTTTTTAGTTTCTCCGACAATGCATATGGGCACAGATTTACATATAAAGATTTTAAAGATTGTAAAACAGAGTAAATGATTTTATTAACTTCCAAGTATCAATTAAGAAGAAAAATGTAAATGATGATGGGAAAGAAATCTCGATATATTAAATTATTGAAGGACAATGAGACATACCAAGACTACAGGTGCCCAGAGTAAGATAACTGCACCAATGTTGTACCTAGCTGCATTGACATAACAAAAAAAATTATACGAATGAAATGACAAAAAATGACGAAAGCTTGTATGGGTAACACATCATATATGCCAATGTACCAAAAAAAGAAGTGGAGGTAGATGCAAATTCTTACATTTGGGCCCACGTAAATACTTGGAATTGGTTTCCTGTTGGAATCCATTTCCACCAAAAGAGACATTTAAAAAAAAAATCAACAAATCAAGCCAATGTTTACACTAAATAGAAAAATAAACAAGATGTGTTATGCAAGCTTGCAGCTCATACATTTTCTTTCAAATTCATAGGTTAGAATCTCGGTCATACCATATAAGTCTTGTGAGAATGTGAGTTTTGCACGTATAGTATGTTCAGATCCACCAACAATCTGAAATATTTCACCTCTGCGCTAAATCATTAGTATTATGAAACAATAAAAACACTTTAAAAATGATAAAATCATATGTATATTGGACCCAAGACTCCTCTAAACTACATAATGCCTACTACATAAGATATTAACGATAGAAATTTATTTTTTATTATTTCTTATGGTGTGGTCCACTTAGACCTTTAATCTACATAATTTTTTAGCTCATCCACTGAAATTATATATCAGAATTGATGGGAGGTTTAGATCAAACACATATATTCCAATGGGCCCCATGGAGTCCCTTAAGCACCATCGATATCTAATAAGGTTATGGTGAGAGGTAGGTTTTAGCTACAGATAATTAACTTTTAGCTACGGATTAAGTCTGTAGCAAATACAGCTAAGGTTTATATCTGTAGCAAAAAATAAACATTTTCTGTATCCTTTGCCCCTTTTTCTGGTAGTGTATGTATATGATCGGCCTGCCATTTGGATGCACCGATCGACAGATATGATTAGAAGTCTGTTCAACGGTCACCGATAGTCGATCGGGGCCGTGGCTATATGGATATGAGTAGGAAAATATCCTTAATCCACGAGTAAAGTTTGGTCATAAATCGACGGTCCGAAATTCTTAACTTTGTATAAGAGTGGACAACCCAATTCACTTAAGTTTCAGTTCATTCTTTTAGGGTATTTGCACTTCTCATGCACTCGTCCTTTAGCTTAAGTTGAGCGGTTCTGGATACCACCTACGTCCGACTCCCGTGATGGACGTCAAGCCCAATAAGATGGATATTATTCTATAGTTTTGGAACTAGTGGCCCACTAACGAGCAGTCTAGAGCTTGTTTGGAAAATCGGGGCATTTTTGGAATGAATCTGGTAGTGAGATTTCTCGTGGGCCATGATTAGGGTTCAGATTAACTATGTTCATAGTGTGGCTTATTTATAACTAGTGAAGGTGGAGATTTGGTCATGATTACTCTAAACCGTAGGTTTTAAGCTAAAAGAGTAACGGGGTTGATTTGGTCTATTATTCAAGATACGGGCCTTATCTGACTCGGCCCTGGTTAGATCTTTAATTTAGTCATGATTGTCTTAATTAGTTTAGCAATGGGTCAATTAGATTTTAGGTCCTATGTGAGTAAATCATGGGGCTACACCTGACGTTCAAGTGATCGGGTGAATTCGTTGGCTTCCTACGGTTGATCAATCAGACTGGTGCGGTTCTTTACTAGTACCACCCCTGTATAATCTAACATTGAGTGCTAATAGTCATTAAGTGATATTATAAGTTAATTAATAAAAAAGAATTTCAAAGATTTTTTTGGAAATCCAAGACAGTGAAAATCCAGGATATTACAATCCATGCGCTTGAGGTCGTGGCGCATGACTCCTTGGGCATGTCTGTTGATGTCGGGTGGTCTAACTTGTCGATGTGGCTGCTGAGGTGGCCCTAAAATGTCTTGTGGATGACCCTTGCTATTGGGACTATGGTGGAGGTCGTTGATACAGTTGTCAAAATTTTCATGGCGATCCTTGTGGATACGACGAAGATGAGCTCAATGAATATTTATGTTGAAGAGTACAATGGAGATTCTCGGTGCATGGATGGCGGCACATGCTATGTAGGTGGCCAGTAGACTCGCTGAGGTGTGGGTCCTTGAATCTGTGGTTGGCAGAGACGAGGCGATTGTTGATGTTGAAGCACTGATGCTCCTTGAGTCCATAAATATAGCAGTTGTCGAGGTGAAAATGAAAACCATAATGGAGTTGAGGCGCTCGACATAGATGTGCAATGTGATCTTCATATCCTTAGTTGTAATAGGCTAACGCATGATCTCGGTCGGGTCTAACTCTTTTACTAATTATGTCATACTTAATAACTTACCAAGGCTTAAAGATCTCCTAAGACTTAGTTACTTACTCGCAATTAATCTGTTCCCAAGGGCATCGGGTACAGGTGTTTATGATGGAGTGTTGTGACTTGTATTGCTCAGATATAGTCTACTATTGATTGGACAATGAATTGTTTTTTATTTTTTTAGTACGTTGAAGATTTTATAGAATTGCAAGGAAGATTAGATGGTCTAAAAGACTTACACATGAAGGTTAAGAGAATAAGAGTTGTGATATGTACCGAGGTTGTAGTGCAAAAAATTTCAGATTCTGAGGATATTGTTCATGCCAATGTTGCTGGTATTTTTAGATATCAGATTGGTTTAAAACTTTTTATAACGATGCATCTATTAGTTTATTATAACTCTTTAAATCGATAAATTAGGTCTGCCCAGAAGAAGACGATTTCTAACTAGTATACACATACATTAAAATCGGTATAAGAGAAACCTAGAATTATAATTTTGTATTATTTTTCTATAAAACTATACTTGTTAATATACTACTAAAATTTTGAATCGCCTTAAATGGAGTTATAATTAATTAGTTATGATTTTTATAATTTAAGTATTTTCTACTTACTATTGCTATCCAACTTATCGTAGTAGGCTAAAAATTCTTAAAAATTCCTTAGGATCCAATTTTGAGCTGTTAGTTCAATTCCAAACCTAAATAATATCATATTTGATGTCATACAGATACAAAGGGTTTCCTAAGTTCATATATATATTTCTTTTCATCATAAAAGCAAAGAATCCTATATTTGGATCTCTAATTCAATATCTATCATAGGCCCTCAAATTGATTCTTGCCTAGGCTTAATCTAACAATTAGTGTAACATATATCAAAGGTCCTCATGAGAATCTATAACCTAAGCTCTGATACCAATCTGTCCACCCCGAAATTTGGTACCCGAGTTGGCTAGGCCCGAACCCGAATTCCAGAACTGTGAGTTGTATTTAAACAAAATATACATCGCAACTCACATTATTTTCATGCATTTTCAAAGCAATCAGAGCAAGTAAAAGGATAATAATCATTGTCATTAAATAATGTTCACTAATCAATCCTTGAATCTTTAATTACATTGATAAAAACTAATAATAATAACAAAATGCATTAAATTTTAAGAAATCTTCAAATAAACAAAAGAAAAAGTTTTCAATCTTGTCCAATTGGCTCTTCATACATAGACCCTACAAAATAATATATAAGAGTGTGAGTGTGACGGCTCATAGGGTCACATCATTCCTAAAATTGAAAATTCTACTTTAACATTAATACAACTCAATAAAATAAATATGATCAATTATGAGTATTGAATCGGCATGTTACATGACAACAATAACAATTTATTTTTCATAATATCAAAATAAGATAATACAGTCATCTAAAATCCTTTTTGGTTTAATCCAGGGCAGAACACTCATGTGTATTGATCCTTTTAAGGAATGACCTTCGACAAAACACTGGTGTTGATCCTTTTAGGGAATGACCCTTGGCAAAGCACCTGGTAAATAGACTTTTAGGATAAATACCCAGGGCAGAGTACCCATGTGTGCATATTTTTTAGGAAATCACCTAGAGCAGAATACCCATGCCAATCCTTTTGGGAATGACCCTGGGCATAACACCCATAACAACTTGATCATTTCTAGGGTAGAGCACCCATAACTTACTCATATTTAAAAGAAGATAGCAATAATCAATTGAATTAATTTCACATATTAATAATCAAATAAATGCATTTTATTTTACGTGCACTCAAAATCAAATAACTTGAATCAATAATATGAAATAATAATCAATGGAAATTAAAGTACATACTAATGTAGGCTTTTCAACCGGGAAGATCACCTACCTGATTTAGTGTGACATATTACATGTATGTCTGGACTAGGCGAGAAGATCTAAGATCGATACAAATGCAGTCCATTTGGCCCAATTAGATCAAGTTTAACTCAATTCAACACAACACCATTTGGACTAGTAGCACTCGGTAAATATTTTCAATGTAAACGATGTCATCCTTACACAAATCATACATGCTGCTTTATTAAGACCTACACTAAGGTTTCTAATTCTTTAATATTAAAATATAAGAAAATAATACGTTAAATCACTAAGTTGACTCAGTGAGTCAGTGAGTCGACTCGAATCAAGGCTACTCTAACATACGAGGTCAATGGATGGAGAATAGAAACTTAGCTCATAAATGACTCTAAGTCAGAATCTGGAATCAGTTCGGATGATCGGACCAGTGGGTCATCGGGTTGACTCGCCGAGTTAACTCGATGAACTACCTGCTTCTCTTTCTTCCTTTTATCTTTCTCTGTAAGACCCGTATCCTAAGCCGTACCGTTCCGTATGCTTCCGTGACCCTACCGGTCAAATTCCGGCAATCCTTGACTTGTAACCGATATTTTCGTGTAATCCTAAGCTGAGACCTGTATGCCAAAGTCAGCTCGAACCGAGACCTATATCTTGGCGACCGCGCTGTTGCCGCGGTTCCAACGCCTCAACTCACGCACCGACCCAATACCCAGGCTAGAAGATGTTGGTTTGCGTTTATTCGAAGAAACACCGCGCGTTGCGAATCTCGAGGGAATCTCTACAATAAGTCCCATCAATCAACCATAAATGCATCCCTTATCCAAGTACAACCACCCCACTCCTCCTTTTCTCACAAGTCAAACCTCTCTCTCCCTCACCATTCCTTCTTTAAAAAATTTCAAACTAAACCATCCCTCTTTTACCCATTTTTTAAACCAACCCATACCTCATTAATTACACTTACCACTCCATCCATCACTCTTAATATTCTTTTTCTCTCATTTACTCAAACAATCTCCCAAGCAACCCAAACTCTCACACGTCTAAGCTCCTCTCTCTCCCAAGCCAAGTGTGACCCACTTTCCCCACCCCTCTCATCTCTCATCTCCATCATCCAAACCCCATCATCCACCGTCCAAGGTGAAGGCAAGGAGCTTAGGAGCCCAAGGGATCAAGGAGAAGGCAAAGAGGTGGGTGATCTACCGTTGATCTCAAATTTTGGGGCCACTTGTTGTGGGACCCACACGATGTATGCACTGTTTAAGGGAGGGCCCATTAGTGGCGGGGTCCCTCCCCTTTCACGTCTCTCTCTCTCTCTCTCTCTCTCTCTCCCTTTCTTTCTTTATATGATATTTGATGATGAAGGGGTGAGTGTGGTCCACCTTGAATCACATATTCATGTAGGACCCATTGGATGAATGTGTTGGATCTACGTCATCCAGCCCATTAGCGGGCTCGAATGGAAGGGAAAACATAAGTATCAGGTCGATTCAAATCAGGTGGGCCACGTTCATGTGGGACCCACCATGATGCCGTGTTTGTCCCAGTAGTCCAACGTCTCTGGACACTGGACGTGAGGTAGGGGCAGCTAACATGGAGTGTGTGCGCTGATATGGGGGTGTACTAACGAGCTAACCAAATGGTGGGCCACTCATGCAGGCCCCATCTTGATGCATCTAGTTAATCCAAGCCGTCCATCCCTTTCCTCCGATCATTTTAGGCGTTGAGCCGAAAGTCAAACCCAATCTAGGGTTCTGGCGGGCCATAGTTTAGCAAAAGGTGGTTTTTACCGTTGAAACCCACCCCTGATGGTTGTATGCAATGAAATACCTTGAATATTAGACTTGTTTGGTCCGTCTCGGGCTGTGGAATTCAATGGGTGGGGTGGATTTCGTTGTTATGGGCCCCACCTAGGAAAATCTGTAGAAAAATAGATTTTTTTTATAAATAAATAAAATAAGCAGCAGCGTTGTTGCTGCTACTGACAGAAGGCGCAGGCAGTGCTTGCGCTGGCTGCCTGGCGGATGACCGGCTGGGCCTCATGGCTCCAGTTGTGGGCCCCCATCGTGATGCGTTTCGAACATCAACACCTTGCATTTGATGGGTCCCCTTTGTCCATGGGATGTCCCCAAAAATCAGCTGTAAACGGAACTCAGGTGGGCCAAACCATCTAAAATCATGTGAAGGCATGCCTAAAACATATAAAATCATTTAGTGGGGCCTACCTGAGTTTTGGATGTGACTGAAACTTGGTCTGGACCCTCAGCCAGGTGGGACACACATAATGGGTGGGCTGGATCTGTGGACCACATCACGGTGGCCCCCCTGACCGTGACCCTATGAATCGACTGGATGACAAATAAATATTACAGTGGGTCCCTTGGTCCGCATGACCTTACGAATAGGTTGTATGGAAAATAAGCAATACGGTGGGCTCCCTTGGACCACGGGACCTTATGAATAGATTGGATGAAAATAAACATTAAGGTGGGCCCCCTGGTCCACGTGACCTTACCAACAGGTCAGATGATAAATAAATATTATAGTGGGCCCTAGGCCCATGTGATCCTATGAACAGTTTGGTTGGAAAACAAACATTACAGTGGCCCCAAGGTCTGTGTGACCTTATACACATATTGGATGGAAAATAAACGTTTATGGTGGGCCCACACGGGACCCACTGATGTATGTTTTGTATCCACATTGTTCATTTATTTTGTGGGGTCCACCCTATTTATGTGCCCCAAATATGGGCCACCCAAGGCAAGTCCACCGTGATGAGTGTGTCGGACCCTCTGTCCTTCTAATTTTGCCAATCATGGGCTGCCATATGAGGCCCATGTGACTAGGCCTATTTTGATGTATTTATGGGCCGTCCATTGAGGCCCACTTTGATTTGTATAAGGCCATTAGTTGAGGCCCATCTTAATGTATTCATGGTCGCCCACTAAGGCCCACTTTGATATATATGAGACCATGGTTTGAGGCCCATTTGATGTATTGAAGGCCCATGGGTTGAGGCCCAATGGGTTGTACATGAGGTCCATTACAACGTGATTCTACCATGGTTCATGTGTTGACTATTGTAATGGGCTACGCCTCGAGAGTAATGATGGTTTGACGTCCACATTGAATGGATAATGTTGGTTGAATGTCCGTATTATAACTCTCCCTAAGGCCTACTAATAGGCCCATACTTGTAGTAAGTAGGCCGTCTAAGCCCATCTCCATTATACACAGAGACCATCTCTTTATATATGTTTAATATAGATCCATGATTCTTGATCATAGGCATCATATGTATGCCTGATATGAGGAGTGACCGATCATAGCATATGCCTTTGGGCAGACTGTTTATGGGCTCCCTGATAAGCGGAGTTGCCCCATATAAGTGCATGGTACACGCAGGACTGTTGCATGACTGGTAGTGTGACTCATGCACTTGCATTTGTGTGATTGTAGTTACTGTATGCCCTAGTGACATCAGGGCCATAGCCTCCACAGACACATCATGGATGGCAGGATTGGATATAAAAAATATTTGGTTCTAGCATACGGGCGCCATAGATGTCCCTGGGTGAAAATCTCTAAACCCGATGGTACCAGAGGATGACTCCAACGTCAAGACCGAGTGGATACACGAGCGCGCGAGGGCCGTATACTAGTAGGCCGCATCTCCCACTCTATCATGGTCGGTTGGAAAGGGGTGTGACCTTACCCGCCTGAGTGAGGGGGCAATTTCTAAGTTGAGTTTGACCAGCTTGAGGAATCGGTCCGCTATCGACGAGCTGGGCCCGATATTGGCAGGCGGATAGTGAGGTCTCCTACACCCTCCCAGTTGTGCGTCCGGATAGGGGCGGCAAGCTGGCATAGAGTGTACTTGACCCCAGTGATTATCTAGACTGAGAACCGCACTGATTTGATGCTCTAATGAGGAGCTGCATTGATATGTGGATGAGGATTGACATGCTTGACTTACATTGCGCATTGCATGGCCTTGATGTGGCTGATCGCATTCATATCTTGCACCGCATAGCCTTGGTACAGCTGATTGCATTCATGTACTCATCACCATGATTCCGCATTACTTTGACCTTGCATTCTGAGCACGCTTATATTGCGCACACACTTACCCACCCTCTAAGCTTTCTATAAGCTTATGCACGATTGATGCGTGCAGGTGACGCCAGGACGTAGCCGTAGCTTCGCCACTATTGGAGTGTACAGTCGAGCTTCTGGAGTTTTTGTTACTTTCAGTATATTGTATTTCCCTTACATACGCCTTGTACTCAAAGTTTTGATCATAGTGGATTTTGTGATGACGTTCTTGTGGTTATTGTTCGTGGGTTATGCTTTTGTTATGCTCATTACGAATCAAATGATATTAGAAATCCTCCTTGTGGGATCCCAGGATCGAAACCTGGTAAATGGGTACCGGGAGCCAAGAATGGGGTTCTACGGAGGCTGTTAGCCCGGATTCGGCGATCAGAAATTTTATGTGAGCCCGATTTTCGAGTTCGGGGCGTGACATTCTCTTTTCTTCCTTTTATAACTCTATTCTTTTCTTCTCTGATCTCTCTCAATGTTACTCTTTCGATCCTCTCTCTTGTTGATGGAATGACCGATTTTTGGCATCGTAAAGAAGACAAGGGTCGTTAATGGCGGATTTGCAACCAGTGAATTTTCTTTTGTTCCGAGGTTGATGGATGATGTAGATTGGTGTGTGAAAGCTTGTAAGTGCATGACAATGAAGGTCCAGTGGGTTTTTGCTAGTGGGTTCATGGTTTAAAAGTTCCACACATTAAAGGCTGTCGACGTGATCTTCTTAGAGCATTTTATGGTGTTGAGGATAATCTCAATGAATTTTGAACAGCCTAGATGTTGTAATGTGAGAATGATAGAGAAAGAAGTGGGCAGTTTGGATCGAGGTGGGTGCAGGACCCACCATGTCTGTGGAAGGAGAAGGAAGAGAGAGAGTCCAGCAGAGAGTGAGAGAGGTACCGCAAAAGAAGTTTTTTGTAAAAAAATAAATTTATTATTAATGAGACAATGGGCCCCACCGATATGTTCAAGAAAAATCTACGCCGTTCATCTATCTTATTGGATGATGTTGGGACATGGGCCAAGAAATGAGATAGATTTAAGGCTTAAGTGGGCCACACAAATGGAAAGAGTGAGATTTTGTTACCACTGTGTAAAAAAATAAACGAGTTATTACAGGTGGATAGCCCAATCATCGATCCCGACCCTTCGTTTGGTTAAAACCACTCCACAAGGGATGCGGAATAGCTACTTACGGCGAGAATCGCTACTAAGTGATGTCACCAAGTTTTGTGGGCACATGATGTATGTCTTGTCACTACGCCAAACTGTGAAAAAAGGACATGATGCATGTCTTGTCACTACACCAAACTGTGAAAAAAGGACGGTCCAAAATCGTCTCAAATGACCAAAAAGGATGGTCATGGACCGTCGTAAGGGCCATCAAATTTTGACGTGTCGTATTACTTAAAGGACGGTCGGAAACCGTCATTCTTATTGACGAAAAAAGGACGGTCATGGACCGTCTCTTACGAGCCTTTAAAGGACAGCCATCGACAGTCCTTTTTAAGAATAGTCATGGACCGTCCTTAAAAAGGACTGTCATAGACCGTCTCTGATGAGCCTTCAAAGGACATGGACCGTCCTTAAAAAGGACTGTCATGGACCATCTCTTATGGTCATTCAAAGGACGGCTATGGACCGTCTCTTATGAGCCTTCAAAGGACGGCCACAAACCGTCCTTAAAAAGGACTGTCATGGACCGTCCCTTATGAGCCTTCAAAGCACATTTTCAAATTTAAGAGGATCAATATATACCTGTTACAATATATTTCATCGTATTCTTCCTGATATACACCTGTTATACAATATATTTCATCCTATTCATATCCATCTAAACCCAAACTACGTAAATCCAACATATACTACATTCATCCAAACATAAACTACATCCATCTAAACACAAACAATCTTATCCACATTACATTCATCCATGCATAAATACATATAAGTTTAACATCATAAATAAAAAAAGGAAAAAAATCAGTAACAATTTTCTGTGTCTTTCATCTGAAAAAAATATTAAACCAATAAAACATTATAATTTAGAATCATGAAGAATTGCATAAACTTCTTCCAAAAAAGTGGGCACTTTTTAAAAATAAAACTGATCATTAAAATAAAACTAATGTAAGCAAATAATGCAAAAAAATGTTTCAATTCAAGTTAATAGAAACAACAACAAAAATTAAAGCTTTGTAAAAAGGGGCATGTGTTAAAAGGGATATATTCTTGTCTCTTGCCATGTGATTGGGCTACATTATTACAGCAATTGGGTTTGGGTTCGAGATCGGGTTTAGGTTTGGGTTTTCAAGTTTAGGTTTAGGTTTAGGTTAGGGAGTTGAGATTAGGATTAGGTGTAGGTCTAGGTTTAAGGATTTGATAATACATTTAGGTTATAGGTTTAGGTTTAGGTTTTAGGTTTTAGGTTTTAGGTTATAGGTTTAGGTTTAGGATTAGGTTTTAGGTTATAGGTTATAAGTTTAGGTTATAGGTTATAGGTTAGGGTTTAGGTTATAGGTTTTGGTTTAGGTTTAGGTTAAGGTTTAGGTTTAGGTTAGAGGTTTAGGTTAAGGTTTAGGTTTTAGTTATAGGTTATAGTATATAGGTTATATCTTTAGGGAATTGAGAATAGGTTAAGGTTAAGGTCTAGGTTTAGGAAATCAGGTCCGGGTTCGGGATAGGGTTTAGGTTTGGGTTTTCAAGTTTAGGTTTAAGTTTAGGTTAGGAAGTTGAGATTAGGATTAGGTGTAGGTTTAGGTTTAAGGATTTGAGAATACATTTCGATTTTAGGTTTAGGTTTAAGTTTTAGGCTTAGGTTTATGTTATAGGTTTAGGTTATAAGTGCAGGTAATAGGTTAAGTTTAGGTTAGGTTATAGGTTAAGGTTTAGGTTTAGGAAATCGGGTTCGGGTTTGGCATCGGGTTTAGGTTTGGGTTTTCAAGTTTAGGTTTAGGATCAGGTTTAAGAAATCGGGTTCGGGTTCGGCATTGGGTTTAGGTTTGGGTTTTCAAGTTTAGGTTTAGGTTTAGGTTATGGAGTTGAGATTAGGATTAGGTGTAGGTTTAGGTTTAGAGATTTGAGAATACATTTAGGTTATAGGTTTAGGTTTAGGTTTAGGTTTAGGTTAAGGTTTAGGTTTAGGTTTAGGTTTAGCTTATAAGCTATAGGTTTAGGGAATTGAGAATAGGTCAATGTTTAGGTTAAGGAAATCGGGTTCGGGTTCCGGATCGGGTTTAGGTTTGGGTTTTCAAGTTTAGGTTTAGATTTAGGTTAGGGAGTTGAGATTAGGATTAGGTATAGGTTTAAGTTTAGGGATTCGAGAATACATTTAGGTTTTAGGTTTAGGTTTAGGTTATAGGTTATTGGTTTAGGTTAAGGTTTAGGTTTAGGTTATAAGCTATAGGTTTAGGGAATTGAGAATAGGTTAAGGTTTAGGTTTAGGAACTCGGGTTCAGGTTCGAGATCGGGTTTAGGTTTGGGTTTTCAAGTTTAGGTTTAGGTTTAGGTTAGGGAGTTGAGATTAGGATTAGGTATAGGTTTAGGTTTAGGGATTTGAGAATACATTAGGTTTTAGGTTTAGGTTTAGGTTATATGTTATATAGGTTTAGGTTTAGGTTTAGGTTATAAGCTATAGGTTTAGGGAATTAAGAATAGGTTAAGGTTTAGGTTTAGGAAATTGGGTTCGGGTTTGAGATCGGGTTTAGGTTTGGGTTTTCAAGTTTAGGTTTAAGTTAGGGAGTTGAGATTAGGATTAGGTGTAGGTTTAGGTTTAGGGATTTGAGAATACATTTAGGTTTTAGGTTTAGGGATTGGTTATAGGTTATTGGTTTAGGTTTAGGTTTAGGTTAAGGTTTAGGTTTAGGTTTAGGTTATAAGCTATAGGTTTAGGGAATTGGGAATAGGTTAAGGTTTAGGTTTAGGAAATCGGGTTCGGGTTTGAGATCGGGTTTAGGTTTGGGTTTTCAAGTTTAGGTTTAGGTTTAGGTTAGGGAGTTGAGATTAGGATTAGGTGTAGGTTTAGGTTTAGGGATTTGAGAATACATTAGGGTTTAGGTTTAGAAAATCGGGTTCGGGTTCGGGATCGGGTTTAGGTTTGAGTTTTCAAGTTTAGGTTTAGGTTAGGGAGTTGAGATTAGGATTAGGTGTAGGTTTAGGTTTAGGGATTTGAGAATACATTTAGGTTTTAGGTTTATGTTTAGGTTATAGGTTTTAGGTTTAGGTTAAGGTATAGGTTTAGGTTTCGGTTTAGGTATAAGCAATAGGTTTAGGGAATTGAGAATAGGTTAAGGTTTAGGCTTAGGAAATCCGGTTCAGGTTCGGGATCGGGTTTAGGTTTTGGTTTTCAAGTTTAGGTTTAGGTTTAGGTTAGGGAGTTGAGATTAGGATTAGGTGTAGGTTTAGGTTTAGAGATTTGAGAATACATTTAGGTTTTAGGTTTAGGTTTATGTTATAGGTTATAGGTTTACGTTTAGGTTTAGGTTTAGGTTTAGGTTTAGGTTTAGGCTTAGGTTTAGGTTATAAGCTATAGGTTTAGGGAATTGAGAATAGGTTAAGGTTTAGGTTTAGGAAATCGGGTTCGAGTTCGAGATCGGGTTTAGTTTTTGGTTTTCAAGTTTAGGTTTAGGTTAGGGAGTTGAGATTAGGATTAGGTTTAGGGATTTGAGAATACATTTAGGTTTTAGGTTTACGTTTAGGATATAGGTTATAGGTTTAGGTTAAGGTATAGGTTTAGGTTTCAGTTTAGGTTATAAGGAATAGGTTTAGGGAATTGAGAATAGGTTAAGGTTTAGGTTTAAGAAATCGGGTTTGGGTTCGGGATTGGGTTTAGGTTAAGATTTTCAAGTTTAGGTTTAGGTTTAGGTTAGGGAGTTGAGATTAGGATTAGGTGTAGGTTTAGGTTTAGGGAATTGAGAATACATTAAGGTTTAGGTTTAGGAAATCGGGTTCGGGTTCGGGATCAGGTTTAGGTTTGAGTTTTCAAGTTTAGGTTTAGGTTTTAGTTAGGGAGTTGAGATTAGGATTAGGTGTAGGTTTAGGTTTAGAGATTTGAGAATAAATTTAGGTTATAGGTTTATGTTTAGGTTATAGGTTATAAGTTTAGGTTTAGGTTTAGGTTAAGGTATAGGTTTAGGTTATAGGTTATAAGTTTAGGTATAGGTTTTGGTTAAGGTATAGGTTTAGGTTATAAGCAATAGGTTTAGGGAATTGAGAATAGGTTAAGGTTTAGGTTTAGGAAAAGTGAGAGAGAAGTTGGTGAATCGCCTTGTGATTCTTCCCATTTACTCTGTGTACCTAATCCATCGCATCTGAATTGTTATTCCAGCGATTCTAAGCTCATTCTTGGGTAAGTCAATCAAACCCTAACTTGTTTTGGAGCTTAGAATAGTCTAAGTGTTGATGTAGCTAATTTAATTCATACCTTAGGTTATCTAGTAACCATTGACGAAGATTTATCGTCTAAATTTGATCTGTTGCGCACTTTCTGGTTTAAGGTGCGGACTATATTCGTATAGGTTATGGTTTTCAAAGCTTCCAATGTCACTTAATGATTTATTACTAACGTGGGTGCCATTTCACATGCCAAATGCGATATCTGTTTCGTTTTACATATATAGATAGTCTATGGTGTAAGTAGTGTGATTCATATGTTTGTTGAAATGTTTGTATGCATTTGAAATTTGGCGTTGTGATTGCCATGATAAATTGTCGTAGGAATATGATTGTTATTTATGCGACAACTCCTTGTCAAAAGGATTTGCCCTAATATGTACTATGGCCGACATATGTGATGTATGTTGCCAAGTGTAGTCTAAGTGTTTGTGGAAATGTTTGAATGAGTTCGTATTTAGTAAGGTGTGAGTTTTGAGGCAGTTGAGGTATGAAATCCCAATTACCTTACTTATGTGTACTATTTCCTCCATGAATTGCTTAGTCTAACCATCCATGTTGACTATGTGTTTAGGTTCGGGATCGGGTTTAGGTTTTGGTTTTCAAGTTTAAGTTTAGGTTTAGGTTAAGGAGTTGAGATTAGGATTAGGTGTAGGTTTAGGTTTAGGGATTTAAGAATACATTTAGGTTTTAGGTTTTAGGTTACAGGTTTAGGTTTAGGTTAAGGTTTAGGTTTAGGCTTAGGTTTAGGTTATAAGCTATAGGTTTAGGGAATTGAGAATAGGTTAAGGTTTAGGTTTAGAAAATCAGGTTTGGGTTCGGGATCGGGTTTAGGTTTTAGTTTTCAAGTTTAGGTTTAGGTTTAGGTTAGGGAGTTGAGATTAGGATTAGGTGTAGGTTTAGGTTTAGGGATTTGAGAATACATTAGGTTTTAGGTTTAGGTTTAGGTTATATGTTATAGGTTTAAGTTTAGGTTTAGGTTTAAGTTTAGGTTATAAGCTATAGGTGTAGGGAATTGAGAATAGGTTAAGGTTTAGGTTTAGGAAATCGGGTTTGGGTTCAGGATCGGGTTTAGGTTTTATTTTCAAGTTTAGGTTTAGGTTTAGGTTAGGGAGTTGAGATTAGGATTAGGTCTAGGTTTAGGTTTAGGGATTTGAGAATACATTTAGGTTTTAGGTTTAGGTTTAGGTTATAGGTTACAGTTTTAGGTTTAGGTTTAGGCTTAGGTTTAGGTTATAAGATATAGTTTTAGGGAATTGAGAATAGGTTAAGGTTTAGGTTTAGGAAATCGGGTTCGGGTTCGGGATTGGGTTTAAGTTTGGGTTTTCAAGTTTAAGTTTAGGTTTAGGTTAGGGAGTTGAGATTAGGATTAGGTGTAGGTTTAGGTTTAAGGATTTGATAATACATTTAGGTTTTAGGTTTAGGTTTAGGTTATAGGTTACAGGTTACAGGTTACAGGTTTAGGTTTAGGTCTAGGTTAAGGTTATAGGTTATAGGTTTAGGTTAAGGTTTAGGTTTAGGTTTAGGTTATAAGATATAGGTTTAGGGAATTGAGAATAGGTTAATGTTTAGTTTAGGAAATCGGGTTTGGGTTCGTGATCGGGTTTAGGTTTGGGTTTTCGGGTTTATGTTTAGGTTTAGGTTAGGGAGTTGAGATTAGGATTAGGTGTAGGTTTAGGTTTAGGGATTTGAGAATACATTTAGGTTTTAGGTTTAGGTTTAGGTTATAGGTTATTGGTTTAGGTTTAGGTTTAGGTTTAGGTTTAGGTTATAAGCTATAGGTTTAGGGAATTGAGAATAGGTTAAGGTTTAGGATTAGGAAATCAGGTTCGGGTTCGAGATCAGGTTTAGGTTTAGGTTAGGGAGTTGAGATTAGGATTAGGTGTGGGTTTAGGTTTGGGGATTTGAGAATACATTTAGGTTTTAGGTTTATGTTTAGGTTATAGGTTATAGGTTTAGGTTAAGGTATAGGTTTAGGTTTCGCTTTAGGTTATAAGCAATAGGTTTAGGGAATTGAGAATAGGTTAAGGTTTAGGTTTAGGAAATCGGGTTCGGGTTCGGGATCGTGTTTTGGTTTTGGTTTTCAAGTTTAGGTTTAGGTTTGGGTTAGGGAGTTGAGATTAGGATTAGGTGTAGGTTTAGGTTTAGGGATTTGAGAATACATTTAGGTTTTATGTTTAGGTTTACGTTATAGGTTACAGGTTTAGGTTTAGGTTTAGGTTTAGGTTAAGGTTTAGGTTTAGGCTTAGGTTTAGGTTATATGCTATAGGTTTAGGGAATTGAGAATAGGTTAAGGTTTAGGTTTAGGAAATTGGGTTCAGGTTTGGGATCGGGTTTAAGTTTTGGTTTTCAAGTTTAGGTTTAGGTTTAGGCTAGGGAGTTGAGATTAGCATTAGGTGTAGGTTTAGGTTTAGGGATTTGAGAATACATTTAGGTTTTAGGTTTAGGTTTAGGTTATAGGTTATAGGTTTAAGTTTAGGTTTAGGTTAAGGTATAGGTTTAGGTTTCGGTTTAGGTTATAAGCAATAGGTTTAGGGAATTGAGAATAGGTTAAGGTTTAGGTTTAGGAAATCGGGTTCGGGTTCGGGATCGGGTTTAGGTTTGGATTTTCAAGTTTAGGTTTAGGTTTAGGTTAGGGAGTTGAGATTAGGATTAGGTGTAGGTTTAGGTTTAGGGATTTGAGAATACATTAAGGTTTAGGTTTAGGAAATTGGGTTCGGGTTCGAGATCGGGTTTACGTTTTAGTTTTAGGTTATACGTTTAGGTTATAGGTTATAGGTGTAGGTTTAGGTTTAGGTTATAGGTTTAGGTTATAGGTTATAAGTGTATGTTTAGGTTATAGGTTTAGGTTTAGGTTTAGGTTATAGGTTATAGGTTTAGGTTATAGGTTAAAGGTTTAGGGATTTGAGAATAGGTTTAGGTTATAAGTTTAGGTTTAGGTTTAGGGATTTGAGAATAGGTTTAGGTTGTAGGTTTAGGTTTAGGTTTAGGTTTAGGTTAAGGTTATATGTTAAGGTTAAGGTTTTAGGTTTAGGTTAAGGTTATAAGTTTAAGTTTAGGTTAGGTTATAGGCTTTTGGTTAAGGTTTAGGTTATAGTTATAGGTTTTGGAATTTGAGAATAGGTTTAGGTTATAAGTATAGGTTTAGGTTAGGTTATAGGTTAAGGTTTAGGGAATTGAGTTTAGGTGATAGGTTATAGGTTATAGGTTTAGGTTATAGGTTTTGGGATTTGAGAATAGGTTTAGGTTATAAGTATAGGTTTAGGTTAGGTTATAGGTTAAGGTTTAGGGAATTGAGTTTACATTATAGGTTCAGGTTATAGGTTATAGGTTATAGGTTTAGGTTATGGTTTAGGTTATAGGTTTTGAGATTTGAGAATAGGTTTAGGTTATAAGTATTGGTTTGGGTTAGGTTGTAGGTTAAAGTTTAGGGAATTGAGTTTAGGTTATAGGTTTAAGTTGTAGTTATAGGTTTTGGAATTTGAGAATAGGTTTAGGTTATAGGTTAAGGGTGTGGTCCCTGCAAATACAGATATAAACACGGCCTGCTCCAATTGGTCAGGCCCTTCCAATGTTGTCCATAGTAAATGGACAGCTTCATCATAGTCATAACAGCGGTTCCTATCTTCCAAGGACCCCCGCTCAACATCCGGATAGCTCCGACGCACATCCGGGTCTGCTCCATCAATTTTGAGTAAATACATAAACATGGCCTGTCCAAATGGCCAGGCCACTCCAATGCTGTCCATAGGAAATGGACAGCTTTATCATGGTCATAAAAGTGGTTCCCACCTTTCAGGGACCCCCACTTAACATCCAGATAGCTGCGACGCACATGCGGGTTTGCTCCATCAATTTCGAGCTAATACATTTAAAAACAACATAATTATATCTAAAAGTATCTGGATACCTGGGGAAGGCCTCCCATATTCGTATTGTTGGTTACTCATCCCTTTGTCTATAAGCTACAATCGACCAACACTTTCTATTGCTACCTTTGCTCTGAAACCAACACAAATATAACTGGAAAACAATATAAGGAATAAGAAAAAATAAATTTACTTGTACACATCATTAAATGTTTCCCTATAAGGAGGTGATATTATATCTTTGATAGCCACAACCTGTATGATAGAGAAAAATGCAACCGATACGGTCTGTTACAATTTAAAGGAGAAAAAAGATTTGTCACAACATGCCACACATGTTGTCACCAATCACAAAAAAAAAAATAAAGAATTATGATTTTAACCTCACATTGCACATCTTACATGGTAACTGATATGAAATAAGATTGGACTGCAAGAATTATGATTTAATAATTGGATCTTTCTTAATTCTCTATCCATAGAAGTTCAGCTGATGCCGGGCAAAAACCAGACATGTCTTGTCAAAGCAAAAACTGATCTGATTATCAAAAAAAAAAAGGACACCAGAAAAAAACAAAGACAAGATGAGAAGCATCGTGGTGCTTAGAGAAAAAAAGGCACCAGAGCAATATTAAACCAATTTGATATTGACTTGTTAGCCCAAGAATGTGTGTTTGACCTAATGGACAGTCTAGATCAATTAATTAAAGGGAATAAGGAGCACTATAACTTATAAGTGCTATGAAAGCAAAGGAGCATCTCTCATTAAAATATATGTGATGAGGAAAGATTCTGCTGGCCCCTTCAACAATAGTGAGTGAGAAAAAATCTGTTGATTGACAACCATACATAACAGATTTGGGAAAATACTAAATTCCTGAAATCCATAGGTTTGTCAAATTCAAAATTTATTAATTTTCAAATCAGCAAAAAGAGAAACTCATAAAAGCTATAAAATATCTCCTTGCAATATCTAAAGGCCTTGTGAATTTGCTAAATCCTATTCTCATTTCCTAGAAGCCAAAGAGGCCCTTAAGTCAAATCAAGAAGTGGATTTTTGAAAAGTTTGGAATTGTTTTGGGTTTATAAGGTGGTAAATACAGTCTTAGGTAGCTATTTTGGATAGGCTTTCTTTTGCAATTCTGTTGAAGTAGTGAGTTATTTGATATGCTCGTGAATTCAGAAGAATGTGTATAAAACATCATACTTGCTATGCTAAAATGTTTAAATTTTCTCATTAGATTATGGTGAACATAACTTTTGAAAATGATGAGTAGAGTAAATCAATTAAAGTGTTAAATTCAAATCACAGACACACAACAAATAGATCTTGACTCTGGCAAGATACAAAAAAATACCAAAGGTAACTGAGTGAAAAAGCAAAGTCTTCCCACTACTGATCAAGATTGAAGAATGGGAGCATGCTGCAAAGGCTAACAAAAGAATGGGAGTTGTATTACCTGGCATAGGGTTATAACAATCGGTTCATTTCCAGAATGTGTCATTCTAAAGTTTGAAAGAAGATTATGGATGGAAGAATGCTTTGAAATTTTAATAGGTATGTAATAGGTATACTAGGATGTTGCTGCATTGAAAGAGAAAACAAGTGATAAACTATCATAATGGACACACTTAACTGGCTTACCTGTCCCTCTTCCTTACGAGACATCCAGAACTTTCAGTTTTGCTCGAAGAATTTGCATGTTAACCATAAAAAGTCCAAACAATCCCTTAAGGTCACCAATATACAGGAAAAAAAAAATTACTGTGATTATGGGAGTTCAAAGCATACTTCACTCAGTCATAGTTAGTCAAGATGTATTAGCCCCAACTCTTTAGGCCAAATTTATGTGACTCCAACTGACTTGATTTCCAGATATTGCACAAGAAAGTCAAGTGTTAGATTTATATGACTCCAACTTACTTGATTTCCAGATATTCATATGCTAAAGTGAAAATCACCTTGTTACTTTCTATTATCTGGGTCAGCCTAAAAATTATTAACAATGCAGGTGCAACCAAGGAGGCACATGTCAAGTACCTAACACAAAGGGGCTGCCTCAAGCCCATTGGATATCAAGCTATCAGCTTCATGTACAGGAAATGAAAAATGCATTGCTTTTCATGGTTCGCACTTGGTAACATATGCTTGCATATGCATTTCCTGGTTTGCACTTGGTAAACTCAAACTAAACCATCCATGTTATGAATTCAAATGTATATAGGTGGTATCCCAAAAATAAGACTTGTCTAATAGATTTATACTTTGATTCTTGAACCCTTTTGTTGAATTAGGTCCAAACTGTCGAATCTCCTAAGCGTAGGTGGGTTCATTGGCCCGTTGTTCTTCTGTCTTGGGAGGATCTAAAAATCTGATATTCCCATTAGTGGTCATGCTCAGCAGAGTCCATGTCATTAGTGTTCAGGCTTTAAGTCCGGTTGGGTCAAGTCTGTCTTAACTGCAGCCCTAGCGCCCAGCTCAATCTATAACGCTGTCAGTGTTATGGGCATGCACCTCTCCCATGGCCAATTCCAATGCCAGGTAGATGAGAGAGCCACTACGTAGTTCTTTTTAATTAACCAAGTTACTAAAGATCATAAATTTCAT
Organism: Magnolia sinica; assembly: GCF_029962835.1. NCBI lineage: Eukaryota > Viridiplantae > Streptophyta > Magnoliopsida > Magnoliales > Magnoliaceae > Magnolia > Magnolia sinica. The sequence continues at coordinate 46,692,320 of NC_080573.1, read as the reverse complement.
ATTTAACAAAGTATCATTGAACGTCGTCTCAAATCGTTTCTGGTTGGTGCATTTAAAAAAATTCAAATACACAATCAATGCATATTCTTGTTACACAATCAATGTATGGCACAAAAAAAATACTAACCATGAAGGAAAAAATAGAATCTTTTAAAGAATAACCAAATGAGAGGCCAAAAAATACATAATCCACATAAATCTATCACATGAATATATAAGAATCAGATCATTGACACACAAATGGTTAAAGGCATGTGGTACCTGCATATTACCCAATGAGAAGTGAAGATAAAACCAAGCCACGGATGGAAATGAGAACCACAAAGCAAATCTCTCAAACATAAGTACTTGTTTTCACTTGATTAAATTTTGCCAATTCAATTCATAGTCTGATAAAAATGTCCCTAGGATAAGCTGAACATACAAATTGACATGCAGGGCCTATTGAGATGTTTTAATGACATTCAATCCTTCCATCAATTCAGTCTGATACAAATGTCTCTAGGATGCACTCTAAAACAAAGAAAGAAATAAAGGTGCTTTCAAGAGAACCATTTAAATTAACATGGAATAGGGACCACCAAATGCTAACATGGAATGAAATGTGTAAGATCTCACTTGACCAGATTGCCAACTACAACCTCACTAACAGCTCGAGCCACTCCTCATCCTGAAAAAGCACTAGTCCCAGATATGTAAACCTGCAACCACTCCGCTGATTCATACTATGCATCAGTCCTATACAAAAATCAGCCAAGTTTTGCATTGACTTGGCCAATCCACCGGGCCATGAAAACTTAGCCGAGTCAATATTTGTCTTATAAAATTAGTTAATAAGAACCATTTTTTTAGGTGAACACCTTTTCTTTACTTCAAATCAACAAATTACCTAGAAACTAAAAAAGAGGGGAGTTCTTATGGCTAAATTACTAAAGAAAACAAATCTAGGAAAATCTAATGTTACCACAAAGAGATTATTATAAATTTGGAAGAAAGATGCCCAAAAATTGGTCCAAATGATAATGACCAGCAAAACCTTATTGCTACATCCAGATTCAATAAATCTAAAAGAAAAACAATCCAAAAAAATCTGAAGAATATGAAAGTTCAGCAAATCAAAATTAGTAAACCTGTTTTTAATCCAACCAAAGGGAACAAATCAGTTTAGAATTCCCAATAAGACCCTACTATTATTTCTGATAAAACACAACAGCCTTAAATATTTAAAGACTTCCAACAAAAACTTCAACAAGATCTCTAAGACACCACAACCGCAGGACCACCCCTCACAAATGACATACAATCAGTGATTGAAAGGTTAAGACTCTCAAACCAAGAAAGATTATATGAAAAGAAAATAAGAGGAGATTAGAAGAGATTAAAATATAAGATTTAAGATATAAGAAACCCTACGGACCTTCTTCCTCTGATACCATGTTTAGGAAAGAACGAACTTGGGAAGAAAAGAAACTTAGAGAGGCCTGAATGTCTAGCCCTCTCTCTTTCTATATTAAGTGAATAACATAAACTAACCTTAAAAAAATGGTAAAAAATGAACAAAAGAAAAGGAAATAAAAGACAACTAATAGAAGGAAAATAAGAGGCCCATGGACCAAGGGATATGGCCCAATTATGTCAATAAGACACACACACACACACACAGGGAGAGAGCCCAACATGCACAAAGCTTCAATTGAGAAGTGGCATAGCTAATTAATGATCTAGACAATCCATTCACTTACTCCACTAAGGACAAGCCAATGTGCAAAAATCACACTAACCAAATAGACATCAGATCAATCGCATGAAAAATGGATAATCTAGATCGAGCAAATAAACAAAATAGTTACATATGATACTATTCTAACATCCATTCAATAGGCCCTGCCATGTACTCCACTAAGGACAAGACAATTTGCAAAAATCACACTAACCAAATAGACATGCAAAGGGACAATTGAAAACAGTATAAATTGAATTTATTGGGGAAACATACTAGACTATTTCATCCCATGACATCGGAAACAAAGGAAAACATGGCATTTTTAACAAGAGTTAAGGAAGAATTTCCATTCTTTATAGACAGTTCGAAACACAATAGCAAATACATACATGTGCAGAAGGGGTTGCTGTGCAAATGTTCCAAAAGAAAATATATACTTCAAGGACAATTCTCCACCAGCTTTTGCAGCCAAAGTACGATACACAGAATCCTCCATTGAAATACATTAAGTTAGGATTCGTAAAACACATTAAGTTGTAGTCTCCCACTGTACATTGAGCACATGTTCATCTAGTGGGGTCATGTACTACAAACAATCACAACTAATTCATGTGCTGAAGATTAGACAGTGGGCCACACAACTGATAGATATTAGTTTATGATTCAAAATATAATAATAAAAGCCAACCAATAAAAGTATCCCATATGGAATCCTACTAAATGGATTTAGGGAAGACTAGTTCCTAGCAAGGCAAGACATTTCTTATAGAAATGCAGTTTAGGAAGCAATTTAACTACTTTCTCACTTTAACAAAGACCCAAATTTCTTATCAATATCCCATATGGAAATTGACAAAGGGTTCGGATTGATTTAAGGAACTACTGCAACATTTTAATCAAAATCTCTGTTTCTTTCACACTGTAAGACGTACCTCTTCAGTAGGTGGACCAGGTGGTCTGTGTGGACGATAGGTTTGCTGGCTATAATCGCCAGAAAGAGGAGAAGGCCTTACAGGGTTCTGAGCAAAAAAAAGTTATTAGAACTGGCAAAATGAAATATAAGTGCAAATCTTCTTCCAAAATAATTAGATGGGAAAGATGCTGATGAATGTGGAACTGTTAATTAACATTAATAGCAGGTCTATGCAAAAAATGCAAATAGAATACACCCTTCTCACATATCAAGAGAAGTTGTAATTGAAGGACATGGTAGAGAGAATGGGACAAGTAAATGAAATAATATTAAGGAGGCAATGACAACAGCAATTTCTGCATGGAATATATCGCTTCATCATGAATATCACAACAACACTGAGGCTGAAGTCCTAATCACAATGTGAATATAATTTCACGAAATGCATGCCTCACTAATCGAAGCCCTCATCTATGCATACACATCTAACATTTGCTTGATAATCACCTATGTCATTTCTAATAATTTTGGAAAGGTTCCAAAGGTCGATATGTTAGAATTAGCATTCTATTGATGTTGGATACACTTAAATGACATGAGATGAGATGAGACAAACCTGGTTATACACATCTAGCATTTTCATTCCACCGACCGTACAGAATCTTCTATAAATAAATAAAAACTTCCTGGTTATAAAATTATATATATTAAAAACTAAAAAATACACTCAAAACCCGTATAAAATGAAAAGAAAAAAAATTTCCTAAAAACCCAACAAATCTCACGTCAGATTTAACAATACCCATATCCCCAAATCCAACAAAAATCAAAACCTATATACTAAAATCCCACAAAAATCATTCCAGACCCTAAAAAAACCAATCTGGAGAAAAAATGGGGAGGGAGAGAGAGTACTGTTCTGCAAACCGATACTGGATTCATCGGTGTTGATTTTGTAGAGGACGCCTTCGTATCTGATTTCGCATTTGGATGTCAAGCTAATCACACTGCCGATGTAGGAATCTGCGGATCCTCCTCCACCGCTAGATCCTGAAGAAGCTTCTGCTGTAGCTGTTGTTGCTGCTGCTGCCGCCATGGCTTTTCACAACAGAGAGAGAAAGAGAGAGGGTTTCTCGTCAATGGAAGATGAGGAAAAGAGGGAAAATAGGAAATGAGGAGCAGGCGTTTGATGGTTTTCGTCTTTTGAAGAAGATAAAAATTTCAAATTCGTATATTGTGAGTTTACCATTATTTATAACACCAACTCTATTAACGGTCATACATGCATGGGACCATTTTCTGGATGGTTAAGATCGTTTTACAAAATAATTAAAATTATAAATATTTACTATTTACAACTAGACCGGTTATTTCTATGGTCTGGATAACTCTATATCTTAGCCACTATTGTTATGGATGAGTCAACACCATTTTACATAAAATGCAAGACTCACAATGAAAAACAATAGACTGAAAACGTTAACTTGAACTTTGGACCTGGAATCTCTATGGGCCCCACCGTGATCGATTTGTTTCATCCACGCCATCCATACATTTCATAACATCATTTTGTGTACGATCACAAAAAATGAGACTGAAATAAATCTTGGGTGGACCACACAATCAGAAAACACTATTGAGCGTCAACCATTAAAAACATTTTGGGGGCCATAGAAGTTTTAGATCAAGCTGATTTTTGTTTTTTCCCTTAATCTAGGCCTCTATGACCTAATCAACAGATGGATGTCAAATAAACAGTACATTGCGCCTTAGGAGGATTTTAATGGTGGATATCCAATCACTATTGTTTTCATGTGGTGTGGTCCACCTAAGATTTCTATCCCTCTAATTTTTTGGATCAAGACCTTAATTATCAGTAAAAATGGATGAACGGAATGGATGAAATACATACATCATGATGGGGCCACATATGGCTAGTGGTGGGGGAGTAGCCAATCCGTTTCCGAGAGGGTGAAAGAGAGCTGACGCTCCTCGAGCTCTAACTTGCACGAACAGTTTAAAGGAGATCAAAGTTAAATGGGCCTCACAATGATGTATTTATCATATCTACACCATTCATCACTTTGGAGAGATCATTTTAGATCGTGATCTCAAACATGAGTAATTTACAATTATTAAATGGACCACACTAGCATTACTGTCCCACTGTTTTCTGTGCTGGGGTCCACTAGAACTTTGGATTTAACTTGTTCTTTGGACATTGCCATAAAATGATCTCTCCAAATGGATGGAGGGTGTGGATACAAAACATACATCATGGTCGGGCCCAAAAATGAGAGGTATATAGATCTCAAGTGGACCACACCACATGAAAACAATAGTGATTGGATATCCATCATTAAAATCCTCCTAAGGCCCACTTTACTGTTTATTTGACATCCAATTTGTTTATTAGGTCATACAGGCCCCAACAGAGCTCTTTGTTGCCCAGCTCCTTTAGCCTAACCTCAACCATCCTTATGCCAGACTTGACCTTGGGCCTACTTTGATTTACATATTATATATCCATTTTGTGTGTCCCACTTGGATGAGGAGTCAGACCAAGTTTCATATGCATTAAAATTTTAGGTGGGCCCCACCAAGTGATTTTATATGTTTTAGGCATTTATTCACATGATTTTAGATGGTATGGTCCACCTTGAGGGGCTTCATGAGGCCCATTGAAATATTTGTGTTTGATCTAAACCACCCATCAATTCTGATATATAATTTCAGTGGATGAGCCAAAAAATTATATAGATTAAAGGTCGAAGTAGACCACACCATAAGAAATAATAAAAAATAAATTTCTATCGTTAATATGTTATGTAGTTTTCAACCAAGCTAATATATATGTTTTCCCTTATTCCATGTCTGTATTAACTTATAAATAGGTTGGATCTCAAATAAACATCACGGCGGGCCCTAAGAAGGTTTCAGTAGTGGGTGTCACTATCCCACTCTTTTCTATGGTGGGTCCACTTGAACTTTGGATCTGCCCTATCAGTCACATGCACCATTCCATGATGGGCCACAAGCTTAAAAATAAAGTCAATCCATGACTTGGGTGGGCCACACCACATACTATAGTTGAGAGGGTTACCCTCCCATTAAAACCTTCATAATCATTTATTGGGCCCACCTAGATGTGGTTCATAGATCCAGCCCATTCATTATGTGTGTCCCACTTGGATGAGGAGTTAGACCAAGTTTCATACACATCCAAAACTCATGTGGGCCCCACCAAATGCTTTTATATGTTTTAGGGATGCCTTCACATAGTTTTAGATGCTACGGCCCACCTGAGTTTCGTATACGACTGACTTTTAGACTTAAAGGGGGACACATCAAATGACAGGGCTATAAGACCCAGATGAAGGGAAAAAAAAATATATCATCTTGATCCAAAACTGTTATGGCCCCCAAAACATTTTTAATGGTAAAAATTCATTCAACACTATTTCCTGTAATGTGGTCCACTTGAGATTGAGATATAACTCATATTTTTTATCATCTCATAAAATGATATATAAAAATAAATGGACGGCATGGATGATAAACATACATCATGGTGGGCCCCACAGAGCACCGACCACTAGCCATTGGCTGGTGTCAGAGGGAGTAGCCAATCTGTTCCCCACCATAGCAAATACATGTGATTTAATCTCCATGTTTCCTACCGTATGGTCCACTTTAGCCTTCGATCTAGATGATTTTTGGTTTCATGCCCTATAATAATATTTTAAAATATATAGACGGCTTAGATAAGACATATTTTTAGGCCCTATAAGGCCCCTTATACCCTAAGCATCCTGTGGGGCCCACTATGATTTATTCAATTTATCCACTCCATCCATCCATTTTAACATATAATTTTATCACGTAAGGTCAAAATTGAAGCCTATAAAAATTTGAAGTGGACCACATCATAGGAAACAGTATAAATCGTCTACCATTGAAATTTTTTGGGAGGCCACTGAAGTTTTGGATCAAGTTGATATTTTTGTTTTCCCTTCATCCATGTATTTGTGATCTATTGAATTGGTTGGATGATAAATCAAAATCACTGTAGGCCATAGGAAGATTTCAACGGTGGAAATCATTATTCCCACTATTTATGTGGTATGGTCCACTTGAGCTTTAGATATACTTTAATTGTGGACTCAACCACTAAGGGCCTGTTTGGATGGGTGGATTGGAAGGGATTGAATGGTTTTAGGGTGGATGGCATGGATTTCAAGGTAATGATGGCGTTGTCAATGGATTGTCTTAAGATTCATGGAATTGCTATATTCCCCCGGATTGCTATATCAAGTCTGTTTGGCACACTCGGCCAATCTCGGGATTAAACCTTCCCATCCCTTCCAATCCCTCGAACCAAACATGTCCCAGGCAAATTTGACCTGATTAGGGTGGATTGGATGGGATTTAAAGGTAATGATGGTGTTGTCAGTAGATTGTCTTAAGATCCATGGGATTGCTATATATCCCAGGATCAGATCACCCAGTTTGTTTGGCACGCCTGGCCAATCTAGGGATTTAACTTCCAATCCCTTCCAATCTACCTGTCCAAATGGGCCCTAAAATGATCTGGAAAAATGGATTGACGATGTGGATATCATAAATCGTGACTTTGGGCCACGAGCTTAAAAATAAAGTCAATCCATGACTTGGGTGGGCCACACCACATACTATAGTTGAGAGGGTTACCCTCCCATTAAAACATTCATAATCATTTATTGGGCCCACCAAGATGTGGTTCATAGATCCAGCCCATTCATTATATACGTGTGTCCCACTTGGATGAGGAGTCAGCCTAAGTTTCACACACATCCCAAACTCATGTGGGCCCCACCAATTAAATGCTTTTATATGTTTTAGGGATGTCTTCACATAGTTTTAGATGTTATGGCTCACCTGAGTTTTGTATATGACTGATTTTTGGACTTAAATGGGACACATCAAATGCATGGTGTTGATGTTCTACATACATCATGGTGGGGCGCACACAGATTAAGCTCATGGAAAGTTCCCATGAGGTGACCTTATAGTACCATTTCATTATTTAGATAACTCCTTCATGGGTGTTACTCTAACTGTGTATGTCCCACCTTGATATATTTTATGTATATCGACATCGTCCATGTATTTTTCCATCATATATTTAGGATGTGATTTCGAATCATAAGAACTCAATAATCTCAGGTGGGTCATGAAATCGCTCTTATGATGATTTTTTCACCTTTGGATTTTGCTGTTTTGATGAGGCTGTATGTTGAATTCTAGGGGTTGTAGGGTTTGATTTTGTTTTCTTGTTAAAGATTGTTCGATTCTACTAGTGGTGTTTGGAAACTAACCTCTGATATTAATTTGATTCCATTTGGGAAAAATTCTATCTGTGTCAATGTCTTGTGTTTCTGCAAGTTCTAGGGTTTCTAGTGAGACTTATGTGTTGTGTTTTACTGTTTTGGAGTCCTTGGAGCTAATATGTGGGGGCCGACTGTGGATGGGTGGAGAGCTGGGAATGCCTTTCATGGAACAATCTCTGCCACCTGATTGGTGGACTTGGTACGATTGGATGGATGTCGGTCGTCTGTTTTTTTTTTTTTTTTTTGAGATTCCATTTGGCTTAAACTATATTCCAGTTCCTTTTTAATTAACAAGCAGCTTAAACTATATCTAAGCTATGCAAGGTTACATCTCATTGCTTTGGAGACAAGTTAATAGCCGAAAAATGATAACATGAGAATGGCCTATACTAATGTATGCATTTGATACCAATTCTTAATGTTGGCAACTCACCCACCCTGCACCTGGCATACCTGTACCTCTCCAAAGGTCGCACTGATTGGATGATCTTAACTGTCTGAAATTGTCGTTGGATTAATTTGGACCATTTTCTTTTTGACTATCCTGAGGAACATTGATTTGTACTATTCTTTTTAAACATCTATATGCTTTAATCTCCTTTGGTCTGCACTCCTATTGTGTTGAAGGGCACATCTATTCTGTTGGGTAGAACACTTATTTTAATATCACAATGATTGGATAATGTCAACCATTTGATATTACCGTTGAATTTAGACCATTTTCTTTTTTACCAAGGTATTGAGGAACTTTGATTTGCACTCCTCTTTCTTAAACGTGTATATTTTTTCTTAACCTCTAGTTAACACTCTTCTTCTTCTTCTTCTTTTTCTTTTTTCTTTTCACGTTTACATGTTTTTAATCCCACCTTGTGTATTGTAGGCCACATCCATTCAATTTGGTATAGATCCTTTTTTTTTTTTCAATTTTTCTTGTCAAAATACAAAATCTAGTTTTCTTTTTTAAAATATATTTTTTTTTTACATTTTTTCAATTTTTTCACAATTTTGTTTAATTTCTTTTTTTTTTTTTTCAAAATATCATTTTTTAATCTCACTTTTGTTATATAACTTTTTAATTTTTGTTGTCAAAATACAAAATCTAGTTTTCTTTTTTTAAAAAAATATATATATTTTTACAATTTGTTAATTTCTTCACAATTTTGTTTGATTTTTTAAATTTTCTTTTTCAAAATATTATTTTTTTTTATCGAAATCTTGTTATATAACTTTTTAATTTTTCTTTTCAAAATACAAAATCTAGTTTTCTTTATATATATATATATATATATATATATATATATATATATATATATATATTATTTACAATTTGTCAATTTTTTCACAAATTTATTTAATTTTTTAAATTTTCTTTTTCAAAATATCATTTTTTAAATATCACTTTTGTTATATAACTTTTTAATTTTTCTTGTCAAAATACAAAATCTACTTTTCTTTTTTAAAAAATATATTTTTTTACAATTTGTCAATTTTTTCACAATTTTTTTTTTATTTTTAAAATTTTCTTTTTCAAAATATCATTTTTTAAATATCATTTTTGTTATATAACTTTTAAATTTTTCTTTTCAAAATACAAAATCTACTTTTCTTTTTTAAAATATATATTTTTTTACAATTTGTCAATTTTTTCACAATTTTGTTTAATTTTTAAAATTTTCTTTTTCAAAATATCATTTTTTAAATATCACTTTTGTTATACAACTTTTTAATTTTTATTTTCAAAATACAAAATCTAATTTTCTTTTTTAAAATATATATTTTTTTTTTACAATTTGTCAATTTTTTTACAATTTTGTTTAATTTTTAAAATTTTCGTTTTCAAAATATCATTTTCTTATCGATTTTTTTTTTTTCAAAATTATCAACATTATTAAAAGTTCTTAATTTTTATTTCAAAATCTAGATTTTTATAAAATTACATTTTTTTTTCAAAATCTAAATTTTTTTCTTAAACATTGTTAGTTATTTTTCTAAGCTTTTTAACTTTTTTTTTCGAAATTCATAATTTTTGTTGTTCTTAATTTTTGACTTGAGACCGTCTCTAATGCAGACAGTCTTTGACAGTCTCAAATACCCACAAGAAGACGGCTAAGGACCGTCTCTAATAGAGACCGTCTTTGAAAGTCTCAAATAGAGACTGCTAAGGACCGTCCCTAATATAGGCTATTTTTGACTGCCTTAGAAAACCAATAAAAGACGGCCGATGATGTCACGCCCCAAACTCGGAAACCGGGCTCACAAAATTCCTGATCGCCGAATCCGGTGCTGACAGCCTCCGTAGTACCCCATTCTCGGCTCCCAGCGTATATACGCCAGATTCCGATCCTGGGATCCTACAAGAAGGATTTTCCAATGTACATTTATCTCGTAATAAGCATAACCACAAGATTACCCAAACCACAAAGGCAACATCATCATCACATATCCACTAATATAATTGTTTGAATACAATACTGAAAGGGAAATACATATATAAAATAAATCAAAGCTCCAGAAGACTGCTGCACGCTCCAGGCTCAATGTCGCTGCAACCTAACATCACCTGCACGCATCTATCGTGCATAAGCTTATAGAAAGCTTAGAGGGTGGTGTAAGTTTGTGCACAAGATAAGTGTCAAGTATTCAACGCAATTACATAATCATATAATGTCGAAATAAGCGCAAGGTCATGAATCATACATTATCAGAATAAGCGAAAACATACTGATAGGCCCATAACTACCACCAGTCTTATCCAGGCTATGCGATGCAGAAATATAATAAAAACAATATCATATACTGATGAAGCAATGTATATCAACTATGCAATGCGGAGACAACAAACCAAAAATCAGATGTCGCTGATGCAATACAATATACAAATCCTGATGAGTAAAATAAACAGCGTCAGTCATACCATATACCGTGGATGTAATGCAACATGGGTCTATCAGGCGCCAAGAGTATAATGCAATATGTAAATCCCGCTAAGTCCGTCTAGGCCATATAAGTGCAGAAACATAGTAACCCAAAATGCTAAGTACTGCGAATGCAATATGATATGCGGTGTAAATGGAATGACCATGCTGGAGTGTGAAGTCGGGATGATAGTACGTAGTATCGCAGGCTACAGGGTCCACCGCAAGGGACTCCTATCCAAACCAGTCCCATACCTAAATTTGGATAGCCAGACTCAATGTGGTAAACTCCTGATCTCAGGTTAGTCGCGCGCCCAACAGAAATCATCGCCATGCGAAAGTACACGTAATAAATAGTTACGCACCACCAGCCCGAGTGGATAGTGAATGAATGAATGAATAAATAAATATGCAATTCCTGCTCAATAAGTCCACATATCAGTACGGTTACTCTCTGGGAAATCACCAGGGTCTATTACACTCCAAACCAGATTGCCGCCCCATCGCGCGCAACAAGGTGAGTGGAAGAGACCTCACTATCCACCTGCCAATATCAGGCCCGGCTCGTCGATAGCGGACCCATTCCTCGAGCTGGTCAGACTCAGCCTAGCATTGCCCCCTCCTCTTGGGCAGGTAAGGCCGCACCCCCTTCCAACCGACCACGACACAGTGGGAGACGCGGCCTAACGGTATACGGCCCTCATGCGCTCATGCATTCACTCGGTCTAGACGTTGAAGCAACCTCTGGAACCAAGAGGGTTTAGGGACTTTCACCCAGGGATATCTATAGCACCCCATGTAGAACAGATTTCCGGTGTCCCATCTGGCCATCCACAAAATACCTGTGGAGGCTACGACCTTGATATCTCTAGGGCGTACAGTGATCACAATGCAAGATGCATGAGTCATACAATCCAATCATGCATCACTCCTACGCATACCATGCAGTCAGGTGAGACAATCTCTGCCTATCAGGGAGTCTCATAACAACCTGTCCAATGACATATGCAATGGTCAACCACATCTCATAACAAACATGCAGATGATGCGTATGGGTAAGTATCATGATGCTATGCTGTCAAATACTCATAATCGATATCAATAACCGGCATTGACAATCGACCTCTACAATGTGGACATTTAACCAACATTGCCCCCAAGGAATGGCCCACATAGGGCTTAACATATAGTGGACCCATGGCCTTATACAAGGACCTAATATACAACACCATGGGCCTCGCTCAAGAGTTTAATACACATCGCGATAAGCCTTTCACATGGGCCTAACATACATCACAATGGGCTTCATCGCCTGACCCTCAAATGCATCACAATGGGCCTCATCACATAAGCCTCGATACTTGGCCTCGACAATCGGAATCGGCTTATACAATCGGAATAAGCAAATCGGTCACGCCAATCGGCAATCGGTCATGACCGAAATCGATCGATAATCAGAACCGACAAATCGGTCTCGTCAATCAGAATCGGCAAATTGGTCACGACAATCGGGATCGATCGAAAACCAGAGTCGGCAAATCTGTCACTACACTCGAAATCAACAATCAGCCACGGCAATCGGGATCGATCGATAATCAGAGTCGGCAAATCGGTCACGATACTCGAAATCGACAATCGGCCACGACAATCGGAATCAATCGATAATCAGAATCAACAAATCGGTCATGACAATCGGGATCGATTAATAATCAGAATCGAAAAATCAGTCATGACAATCGGGATCGATCGATAATCAGAGTCGACAAATCGGTAACGATACTCGAAATCGACAATCGGCCACGACAATCGGAATCAATCGATAATCAGAATCGACAAATCGGTCATGACAATCGGGATCGATTAATAATCAGAATCGAAAAATCAGTCATGACAATCGGGATCGATCGGTAATCAGAGTCGGCAAATCGGTCACGATACTCGAAATCGACAATCGGCCACGACAATCGGAATCAATCGATAATCAGAATCGGCAAATCGGTCATGACAATCGGGATCGATCAATAATCAGAATCGAAAAATCGGTCATGACAATCGGGATCGATCGATAATCAGAGTCGGCAAATCGGTCACGACAATATGGATCGATCGATAATCAGAATCGAAAAATCGGTCACGATACTCGAAATTGATCGATAATCAGAATCGGCAGATCGGTCATGACAATCGGCAATCGGTCACAGCAATCGAAATCGATCGATAATCAGAATTGGCAAATCGATCATGTCAATCAGAGTCGGCAATCGATTACGACAATCGGAATCAATTAATAATCAGAATCGGTAAATCGGCATCGATAATCGGCACCAATAATCAGGGTCGATAATCGGCGTCAGCCTCGATAACTGGCATCGGTAATCTGTAGATAAACAAAGCGGGGTCCATAAATGATCAGTCGATCAACCATAATATAAAGATCGACACTCAACCGTGGTTATATTAAATCTGATAGCACGGAGTCATCCGTCTATGGTGAATGGGGCCCACTTATTTGGATTAACTCACAAGACAATGGGCCTAACCAAGCCTAAGGGAAGGTCACAATGAGGACATCTAACCATCATTGCCCATCAATGTGGACGTCAAACCGACATTGCTCCCAAGGGGGTGGCCTACATACGGCTAAACATATAGTGGGCCCATGGCCTCACGTACAATCATGATAGGCCTCATTTACTTCACATGTGCCTCGTCACACAGGCCAACATACATCGCATCGGGCCTCGAATATACACAATAGGTGGGCCTCGCACCAAAACCTCGCATACATCTCAATGGGCCTCTTATGTCAAGCGGCCACATCACATGGGCCACATTATATGGGCCACACCAATGGCTTCATATACATTAATTAGGTTGCACCAATGGGCCTCATGTATATCAAATTGGGCCCACCCTTGTATGTATTTGAGACTCGACCTATTCACAAGTTAACATAGAGATAATTGAAGTGGAAACAATATTGGGAACTACGGTGGCCCGTAGAAGTGTTGAACGGTGGACATCACTGTACACTATTTAAATGACGGGTCCACTAAATTTTAGATCTGACCCATTCTTTTGCTCACATCATAAAATGATACCTCAATGGTTAGATGGTTTGTATACAACACATGCCTCATGGTGGGCCTCATAGATAGACCGCGTGGATGGAATAAGTGAGGCTTATAGTAGCAGGTCTACACGTCGCATGACAGTTATATTGCTGCCGTACATGCAGCAAATGCAGCTTAAATAAAAGCAGAGGTGGGTCACATGTAGGGCTCACCCTCATGTACAAATATAATATATAATATATTTTATTAAGATACCTGCTGCGGTGCGGCTTTAAGCATTAAAAGGCACGTATATAAAATATATAATATATTTTAGAACACAGTAGCTACTAGTACAGCTTCAAGCATTTAAAGACTGAGGTAGGTCCCACGCAGGGCCCACCTTCATGGATATATATGTTATACATGATATAATATATATGTATATATAATATTATATAAAAGTGACGTCCAGGCCATGGCCTGGACGGTTACATACAACAAGGAGGGCCCCACTCGTGAAGTGGGTCCTACCGTCCAAGGACGGTGGACACCACACGTATGTGATGGTGTGGCCCACTCCAAATGGCTGGACGGCGTGGATGGATCACTTAAACCCCACCGTCAGTACACACTCCATGTCAGCCACCACCACAAGGATCGATACCAGACCTCCAGTGTTGAAAAGAGGTATCTTTCACACAGTCTACCACGTTAGCTATGGGCCCTCCGTTGAAACGAGGTACCTCCACTCAATCTGCCAGTGAGCTATGGAATTGGGAGGAGGGCCCCACCTGGATGTGGCCCCACTGTTAGAGGTGGTGGACGGTTTGGATGAAACACACATCAAGGTGTGGCCCACTAAATGGGTGATGGACGGTGATGGGTCCCATGGACCCCATCGTCACTCACATCACTGTTAGCCACCCCCTGTCAGTCCGCATTAGGGACAGATGCCAAGACCTCAGCGTGAAACGAGGTATCTTTCACTCGTTCTGCCAGTGAGCTATGGATTTGGGAGTGTAAGTGGGCCCCACACGGACATGGTCCACCGCCCAGAACGGTGGACGGTTTGGATAAAACACATACATCATGGTGTGGTACATTTGAAAGGGTGGAGGACGGGGGCGGGTCCCATGGACTCCACCATTAGCTGACCCCCTGACAGTACACCCACTGCTGTTCACACTCCACTGTCACAGACGTCCAGCGTCCCTGGACGCGGGACGGTGTGGATATAACACAAGTCTCATGGTGGGTCCCACATGGTCGTGGCCCACCTGATTTTGGATCAAGCTGATAAGTGTTTTTCATCATTCAAGCCCACTAGATGGCTTGGATAAAATAGATGGATGGCGCCGGTTGAAAGGGGCATGATCAGGGGGATCACACCATTTTGGATGGGTGGATGGGGTGGATGACATCATGCATCAAGGCGGGCCACAAGCCATCAAATATAAGAGAGAGAGAGATATAGAGAGAGACATCGGCAATATCGGAGGGGCCCCGCCACTATGGGCCCCTCTTGAATATAAGCATACATCAAGATGGGGCCCACATATGTGGACCATTAAATAGAAAAAAGATAAAAGACAAACATCCACGATCACCCACCTTAGATCTCTTCTTCCTTCTTCCGCCAATGCATGCTAAGGCTCCAAATGAACAATTTCTACGGTTGGGATTAAACTTGGATGGTGGAGATGGGAGATAGAAGTGGGCCACACAAAGCTTCTCCCATGGAGAGCCATGGACGTGGGTTGCTCTTGGGAGGAAAAAATGAGAGAGAGAAATGAGAGAGAGAGGTGTAAGAGAGAGAGAGAGATGGGGGTGATAGGTGAAAAGGTGAGTGATGGGTGTACTTTGTGTAAGAGAGTGTTGACTTTAGGGGTTGCTTGGGGATGGGGTGATGTGTACTTGACAAGAGAGGTGATGTGTGATTGATTGATGAGATTGATGGGATTTGATGTGATGTTCTCTTGGGTTTTGCAACAGCGCGGTGTTTTCCTCGAACTGACCGCGGGCCCACATCTTCTAGCCTGGGTATCACCTCAGTGTGCGAGACGCGGCATCGGAACCGCGGCGACGGTGCGGTCGCTAGGGTATAAGTCTCGGGTCGAACCGACTCTAAAATACAGGGTACAACTCAGGATCGTGCGCCACTGCTATTTACGCGTCGTAGGTCGTCGAAATTCGACCGGGAGGATCGCGAAAGCCTACGGAACGGTACGAGCTAAGACACGGGTCTTACAGATGACCGTCTATAATTGAGACGATCCATGACAATGTCAGATTACCAATACAAGATGGCCAATGACCATCTCTAATACGGACGGTCTTTGACCATCTCAATGACCGCATATGAGACGGTCATTGACAATCTCCAAAGGGAGACAACTGTGAACCGTCCCTAATACAAACTATTTTTCAATCTCAGATTACAGGAAAAGACGGCCAACGACCGTCTCTAATTGAGACGGTCCTTGACAGTCTCAAATTACCAGTAAGAGACGGCTAATGACCATCTCTAATACGGACAGTCTTTGACCGTCTCAAATGCCGGCATATAAGACGGTCAGAGACCGTCTCTTGTTCCAGACGGTCAATGGCCGTCTTTTAGCTGCAGTTAACGACGGTTTTTTACCATCTTAAATGATTTGTAGACGTTCAAATTTTGAAGACTGACGAAGGGCCATATAAAAGTTTAGAGACGGTTTACGGCCGTCTCTAAAGTGTCTTGAAACCAAGCAATTTTAGAGACGGTCCAGAACCGTCTCTAAATCCGTCATTTTTTTCCATTTTTAATGTAGTGTGTATCCACGCCGTCCATCCATTTTTAGAAATTGTTTTAGATCAAAAGCCAAAATGAGTCAAATCCAAATCTCCAGTGGACCACACCACAGAAAACGGTGTGGAGAGTGACGCTCCCCATGAAAATCTTCTAAAGCCCATATAAGTTTTCGATCAAGCTGGTACTTACGTTTTCCCTTCTTTCATGTCTGCGTTAACCTGTGAACAGTTTGGATTTCAAATAAACATCATGGTGGGCCTTAGGAAGGTTTCAACGGTGGGAATCACTCTCCCCATTGTTTTCTGTGGTGGGGCTTGCTAAAGCTTTGGATCTGCCTCATTCTTTGGCTCATGCACTAAAATGATATTTCCAAATGGATGGACAGTGTGGATAGAACACATACATCATAGTGGGGCCCACAGAACTTGGTGACGTAACTTCAGTAGGAGTCTCGCTACTCAACCTCAGTAGCTAGTCCATCCACGAGTAACCACATAAGTATTCACCGTCCGTCTGGAAGCATGCATGAATGTATGGCTATTTATGATTGTCCGAAATTATTCAGATAGATAGGCTGCTCCATTTGGACCCTGCTGAATGAATGGTTGATGACTGGACCTTTTTCCACGACTGGTCCATATTATAATTTTGGATAGAAAGGATCCACCAACTGGTGCCTCTTTTTTGCAGGACCTATACACAGTGGGCTAAACCTAATGGACGGTCCAGATCAATGATGGACCGTACAGATGTCTAAAGACACTGGATTGCACCAGTGAATTACACCGTACTGAGTGTACGTACAGGAGCAATAATCAAGGACGCGGATTATTGCCTAACGTAACTCAGTGCGTTAGCATGCTGAGTAGACTCCGTGAGGTGCACCGTGATGTACGTGTTTTATCCACGCCGTCCAATCGTTTACCCATGTCATTTTAGGTCATGATCTCAAAATTGAACAACCGGTTCATCTATATCATTTCAGGTCATGATCCCAAAATTGAAGCATATCAAAGCTTAAGCGGACTACAACCTGTTTATTTGTCATCCAACCACAGAGGTTTGTATAAAGCTATATTTGTGTTTTCCCTTCATTCATGTATTTATGATACTATGAATAGGTTGGATGACAAATAAACATCACTGGTGGGCCTAGAAATATTTCAGCGGCCGACGCATTATCCAACTGTTTCCTGTGTGTGGTCCACATGAGCTTTGGATGAACTTAAATTTTGGGCTCATGGCCAAAAAGATCTGCTAAAATGGATGGACGGCGTGGATAAGACAAATACATCACCTTGGCCGCCACGGAGTTACTAGCGAGTTAATCAGTAGGCAATCCGCGTCTAACAATCAGTGATCGGTGGAATAAAATCAATCCATCTGGACCGTCCATTATGTCCAGCCCATACTTAGTGAGCTACCATTCAATAGTCATATTTGAAAGCTGGCCGTCATTTTTCTATCCATCCACATTTTCTATGCAACAATCGAAAGAAATTGCATTTTTTTATCCCCCGCAATGGTGCAAGGCGGTGACCACCTGTAGAACATGCGTGCTGGGAGCGGATTGCCTGTGACGCCGAGCACAGAGATATCTCTTTGCCAGGAGCTGTGTGGGGTCCACTCCGTCCATCTGTTTTTAAATACCACAGTAGAACAGGATTTTTTTAAAATGAGGCAGAACCAATACTTATGTGGTCCATTCCACAAGAAACAGTGGTGATTGAACGCCTGACAGTGAAAGAAGTTTTCAGTTAGGATTATATTTGTTCCTACTGTTTATCTGAGTGGTAATAATTATATGAACGGTTTGGATGACATATAAACATCATGGTCAGCTTCAGAAAAGTTTCAACGGCGGAGTTTGCTGTTCTCACTGTCTTGTTGGTCTGGTCCACATGAGCTGTGGATCTCCTGATTTTTAAAATACTGTCCTACTATAGCTTTTCAAAAAACGGAGTGGATTTGTCACAGACATCTCTATGGACCCCACACAGCCCCGGGCATAGAGATATCTCTGTGCCCGGGCTTACAGGCAATCCCCTCCCATGCTTGTTCATTTGGGTGGGCCCACTTAGCCCCATTTCGAAAGAAGCATCGAAGAAACTCCCTTGAAGTTGATCGTCAAATGATATCAGAAGCTAACTACTTCAGTCTCACAATTTTCTTTGACCGTTCAATTCCAAAGGAAAAAAAAAAACACATGACCAGTTTAAATTTTCAAATCAGACGGCCACGATTATGGCCCGTAGGACACCATCCTTTTCTGATCAGAACCGTCTAGATCACCAAGGATTGGAATGAAAACATTGTGATCACAGAGGAGATGAACGAGGTCAGCGAAGAATGCGAATTGATTGGAAGTAAACTATTTGGGACCGCAAGGAGAAGAACAAGACCGTTAAATAAGTCTATACAAAATAATCAAACACTCTTGTTTTTAGGAATTCGTTTTTTACGCCTGTAGGGCCCACCGGTATGTATAGGTGGTGTCCATCCCGTGCAGCAAGGTACCTCCGCAGTAAATATTGGACATTAAAAGATCAGGCTAATTTAGTTATCAGGTGGGCCACACCCACCCTAAAACCTCCAAATTTACATGTTGGGCACTTGATGGTTGGACCAGTGTAATCTTATGGGATTTCGATTGTTGCATACGATGGAGCAATTGACTCATTGACCGTAACCAACCTATGGGATTGATTATTAGATAATGCTTGATTGTAATAAACCTGTATTATAGTCCATTACATTATACTTGTGGGAGTTTTGTAGCCAGAGGTTGCATCCTGTTGACAGTCGTGTCAAACTAATTATGTAATAACTTTTATATGAATCTAAACAATATATATCATTCCAAACTAATGTTAGGGCATTCCCTGTCAACAACGACGCTGCATGGGTGCAGTGAGAAATGGACAAATGTTTTGTTGGAGCATCCCCGGAAATGACATCCAATAACAATGGCTAATTGCAGTGAGAAGTAGGCAAACGTTCCCGTGCCATTCTAAATGCACATAAGTAACTAGTCTAGCCAAATAGGGTTGGATTGTCACATAAAATATAGGAAAATTGACAAGTATGAATTTAGTAGATATGATGAAGTATAGAAGAGTTATTTTACTTATGTGAAGGAGTTCAAGTGGAAGAAGCCACTGGTAGATAAATTTATGGATATAAATTTTTGCATACAGAAAGGGACAATAATAGCAATGTGATTGGGAATAATGGTAGATGGAGATTTGAAGGATGAAGTTATAGATGTTAGGAGAGTAAATGATAAGATTTTATTAGTGAAACTTATGTTTGAAGAGGAGATAATGAATTTAATGAGTATGCACTATAGGTAGGGTTAGATGATAACGTTTATATCTATACGTAGCCCAATGAAATATTGTCACGTGCCAATATTATGTACAAACGACGGACACAATCTCACTCGCGCTCTAAGAATATCTCCCAATCCACTTTCTTTGGTAACATGTAGCCTGCCAAAACCAAAATACCTCAAAGCCTTATGGACTTCTGCGATCGAGAAAAGTGAGACACTTAAAGAAGGACACATGATCATGGCATGAGTAACACGTGTGCTCAATCAATGCATGCAGCGAGTAATATAAACCTGCCAATGTCAAAAATCTTGTTATCCAAGATACACATGGCAAGGTCGTCTTGCACAATCATGTCGAAAATGGAAGTTTCCCAAAGACGGACAATGCTTTCATGGAGACTAACGGATGTCACGCCGCGAAATTTGATAACCGAGGTGGCCAGACTCGACTCTAAATTCCAAGTCATAAATTGAATTTTTAAGCAATCACAACCACAATTTAATAAGCATCACATTACAACAAATAAATTCCATAAATCTAATAAAGTTATATTACAGTAGTCTGGTCTCACTTCCAAATTCCCACTATCCACCATACATTTTTTCATACCATATAAAAGAGGAAAGATATGGCTAGATAGATGCCTAGATCTTTTCTTCACTATGCTCCTTGACTAAATCCTACACCCTGTAAAACTGTCTAAGTGGGGGTGAGCATAACAGCTCCGTGGGATCATGTCGCACCCAAAATTTTGAAAATTTAAAGTTCGTACAAATATGTGTTCAATATGTTAAATCGGTAACCAAAATCAAAGAATATATAATGAGATATTAAATCACATAGATACGTACTATTTGAAATTTCACAAGAATGACAAATCAAATCAATAATAACATTTGGTACGATCTTTTTTTTTGAAGAAATTCATGGCAGGGCACCCATGCTAATGTTTTAGGGAATGACCCAAGGCAGAGCACCTGTCCTGATCTTTTAGGGAATGACCTAAGGCAAAACACATGTGCTGATCCTTTTAGGGGATAACGCAGGACACAACACCTGTGTTAACCATTTTAGCTAGGGAGTGACCAAGGGAAGAGCATTTGTGCTAATCATTCTAGGAAATAACCCAAGGCAGAACACACATGAATATCCTTTTGAGAACAACCCTAGGCAGAACACATGTACTGGCCATTTTAAGGAATAACCTAGGGCGGAGCACCCGTGAACATCCATTTGGGAATGACTCTGGGTAAAGCACCCATGCAGTGATGATCATTTCAGGAATGATCCTAGCCAGAGCACCCATGATTCAATTTTATTTTTCATTCAAGAACAATATATGAATGAGTAACACATTCTGACAATCATAGTAGTCCATAATTTATATTTCACAAGTTCAGCATGTAAATAAGAATAAGCTTACATCCACATTCATTCCATATATATTAACTACATGTTCAAGGATAGGAACTCAAAATTAAATTAGCAAGTTAAACA
Source organism: Magnolia sinica (assembly GCF_029962835.1). Lineage (NCBI taxonomy): Eukaryota > Viridiplantae > Streptophyta > Magnoliopsida > Magnoliales > Magnoliaceae > Magnolia > Magnolia sinica. Next base: position 46,670,724 of record NC_080573.1, on the reverse strand, counting down.
TAAATTGAAAACAATGCGACTTTAAACATCATATGGGAAACAACAATAAACCAAGTTCAACGTAGATGTATAAATATACAATTTACAAAGTAGAAAAAGATCACCCATGCGTAAGGGTTTAAGATGATGCTGGAAATATGTGCATTCAATCGGGGTTTGGTTCCATTTATATGCAGTTCTACACAGTTAGACTAGAGCCGACTCGGTAAGATTTCTACGAGAATCGGTAAAGATCTCAACATGAAATCGTATGCACTGGTTATTTAAGTTCTTTTCTAGAGTTTTCGAGTTTTTTGAACTAAATATAATAAATCGATACATTGACTTAGTCGGTTGACTCGGTGAGTCACTAGACTTAAAACTATAACTAATGTATTATTTAAGTCAAAGAACTGAAAGAGGGGAACTTATCTGACGAATGGTGTGCACATAGGGTCTGATCTAGCCCTGGACTAGGTCTGATCTCAAAATTCAGCAGGCAGTTCGGTGAGTCAAGTTGGTCTAACTACTTCATTTTCTTTCTCTTTCTTCTCTTTCTCTTGTTTTGATTTTCTTCTGATTATTCCCCTCTTTCTCCCTTGGTTTCTTCTCTGTTTCTCAGCCTATAAATCTCATTCTGCTAAGAGCATGGGAATGGAAACTCAGAAAGTCATAACTTGTTAAATATCCTCCCGGTTTCTCTTGATTACTCTTCCTCGAGATGATTTCTCTCTCGAATTTCTTTTTTTGATCTTCTTCTTTCCTTCCATTCTTGCCTTTTAGAACAAATCTAGTGGTGAAACTAGAATCTATCCATCTCACAACATGATTTTTATTTTGATATTTCTCTCTCAAATGCTCTCTCTTTCCTTTTTCATTTTATTTCCTTTTTCTCTATGTAGATTTGATGTCTCTGATGCTTACCATTTTTCACATCATAGTAGGAGGGTTTTATAAAGATAATGGTTTTGGAATCAAAGTCGCATAAGGAGTTTTGCATCAAAACGTGTGTTTCCCATATATGACTGGTTGATGCTATTGTACCCTATTTTTTACTGTTCTTGGGAGAACCAATTAGGGAAGGTCGACACATGTCATTTTCATGAGAAGTATATAATAGGCTTAAGATCTTTGAGGATATTTCAAGCACATGTTACGAAATTATAACTGGCACTAATTAGGGTGTTACACATTATCTATAGACGGAACGCGACACAGAAACTCAAAAGAAGGACGTGGTCAAGAGAAAAGTGGTGCTAAAGCATTTACTAGGACACGTGTCCAAGAAGAATCCAAAAGATAAGAGTGGTGCCGAAATGGTTGCTATAACTGTCGGACGTGGGAAGAAGCATTTACATTGCTATCTCAAGAAGATCTATAAATAACAGAGGATTTCAACAAGCAAGATGTCTTATACCAACCCAATCAAACAAATCAAATCTATCTATTAATTATCTTTTATGTTCCTTAGCATAATCTATCCTTTACGTTCCTTAACATAATTAGTACCCTAATCTTACATTAAGAGTAGTTGTAATCCTTAGTTATAATCCAAGTCTATGCTCATACGCTGGTTGATTTTCATCGAAACACAGAGTTCTTCTTTCAGAAAGGTGTTTTAAAGTTACTATCTATGAATGATTGTAAGTATTTCCTTTTTTTGTGGTTTAACTTTTATATCTGAAAGTCCTTTCGTACATAAGGCAAGGTGCAACCTATTCTCGAAGGACAAACCCTACCCTCTCATAATCTCCTAATCATTTTAAACAACATCTTATGAGTAGCTGAATAGATGATTGGTCATCTAAGATCTTGGTCATATATTGTCAATTATGATGTATCTACCTATCTTGGCACTTGGGGTCAAAGTTTTTCGATTGGAATTGAGCCACATAATCGATTCTATCATGCCTACAAATATTACACATGATTGAATATGAAACTAAGAGGCAATAACTTTTGGCATGCCCAGTGGGACACCTGATTTGGTAAACATACCGGTGTGACAGAAGTGTGATTAATTAATCCAATTTTAGAAATATGAGTCGAAGGGATATCCAAAGCTCCTATGGGGTTAACGATGCTGTAACACCTTCTGCGTTACCTCCACTCAAGGAGATGTAAGTGTAACCAGCACCTGAACTCTTAGGTTCACCATCAAACCCAATGCCCAATCCTCCAACCCAAGATGGGGCATCATCGTCTCAGAGCGACCCTATTAAGACGATATTGGTTGGGCTGCACGATATGCAGTTGGGAATCTAGAATATTGTGGAACAAGGGAGGGCTCAAGCTAAGCAAGCACGAGCTTAGGCAGAATAATCGAGAATTCAAGCAAAAACCTTTAATAGGTAGATGGCCAGCTAGATCAAGAACTTAAACTGGATGATGGTTATAAGGGCCCCTAGTGTGTAAGACCCTACCCCGAGTATCCATTTTGTTCCCTTAGGTCTAGCGGTCCTACCGGTCGAATTCTGGCGACTCACAACCTGTGGATAGTGTTTGCGGTCATCATTGACTCGCGTTATGTAGACTCGACCCGGATCGACTCGAAACCTATGCCATTGCGTCCGCATCGGTGCTGCGGTTCCACCGCCTCGTCTCATGCATAAATCTGAGATATACATCTTGTGATTTCAACCTGAGCATTTCTTGGCCATTCATCATGTGGTGGGGCCCACTTCTTAGCCCTGCACATTTTTCAAGGTGGGCCCACCTAGTTGCAATTTCCTAGAAAGCCTATACCTAGCCTCTACCTAACTTAGCTACACCCATCATAGCCTAGCTTAGGTTTACTTTTTTAAAGAGTAATCATTTGCCTTGATCTCCACTCCTAATGGTACATCATGAGGTTTCTCTTCCCTAGCAAGGAGAGAAATCATGACATGGATATACCCTCCCTTCCCTCTCTCTCCTTCTCATTCTTCCATTCTTCCTCTCCTCCTTGCAAGAAAAAAAGACCAAGCATTCTCCTCTCCTCCAGCCCCTTCTTCCCCAATCTCCCCTCCATCTAGCCATTAGTAACCCATCTACACCCTTCAATCACCTTCCTCTTGAAGTCTAGAACTTGGATCTTGGAGTTTTGAAGGCCTTCTTCAAGGTGGGTGCCCCATCAAGCTTTTTCATATCTTCTTCTTCTTCCCTTTCTTCTTTTCTTTTTTTCTACATGCATGGAGGCATGTAGGACCCACAAATCCATGATGGAGATCCTACATGGCTCCTAGGATGAGGCCATGGGCCTAGATCCTCCATATTTCCATCCATGGTGGGCCATTCTCCATGGACCCACCATGATACTTTCTCCCTTTCATTTCTTGCACCCCATGGGCCATCTAGGCCTTGCATGCATGTGAGAAAAAAGGATCACTACCCTCTAGCAAGTTCCTTTGATGTATTATAGCATGCATGTATCATACAACGTAGTGGACGGTGTGGATTTGGGTGTGGGAGGTCCATTAGTGGCAGGACCTTCCACCAATGGCCGATTTGCTTCTTCTCTCTCCCTTTCTCTCTATTTTTCTCCTGTGTATTCTGATGATGTGTGGCCCACCAAGGAGAGGTCAGTAACGTCTCAAACCCTTAGCTAGATGGGACGTCCAAGCCCACCTTGATTGGATATCCAAGCCCACCATGCATGCATGGTTTGGGTGGCTTCCAAAATGGTTTTTTCATGGAGGTCTGAGTGAACTCATGGGTCTGAAATTTTTTTTAACCTATTAAGGTGGACTCCACATGTTGAATCAGGGCCATAAACCATTTGATTAATTTTTATGGGCAGAAATATGGACAGCCTATGTTGCTGTCCAGATTTCGGGCCCAGTTAGAGCATGACTTTTGAGCTATTGTTTAGACCCATTTGCAGGCCTTTCTATCTTAAATTTATTTATGGGTTTTTTTTTGTGTGGATCCCACTTTGATGTGGAATGGGGCCCACACCCTATCTCCCATGATTGAGGCCCATGGGATGGGTCAAAGTAGGCTAACTGCCAGAAATTTCTGGACAGTTCAGGAACACAACAAGGTGGAAATGTGCATGTTTACCTAATTTTTTGGAATAAGAAGGCCACCCCAGTGGACCCCCCCTGTTGTCCATGAGTAGGACCACCATTCCCATAAATTTTCCAAGGGTTTGGGTAGGTTTAGGCCCACTGCATGTGGTCCCAAACATAGGGACAGTAAGATTTCTGCAACAACCAGATTTTTGTAACATGTATGATTGCCATTTTATTTTAAAATATTTAACATGCTTATAAAAATATGAAATTTATTCTTGAGGTGGGCCACCCTTTCTAGGACCCACCTACAAGATTTGGAGCCATTTGGGCCACTGGAAATCAGAGTGTGGTGGCTGGACTGGCCCATCTGGCTGGATGTCCATGGTGGTGACGTCCAGCAAGGCTGGCCGTCCCCACCTATTTGTGGCCCACCATGATGTGTGTTTTATCCACTTCTCCATCCATTGTGGGACCCATTTGGACGTGGCCCACCTTGGTGTGGAACATCCAAGGTGGGGGCCCACCATGTGCATTGCATAGGGCTGGACGTCCAGCCCATTGGACCGCCCAGCCCATTGTGGGACGCCCCATGTGGGCTGCATGCTGGACCCTAGTCCAGCAGTAAGGCCCACCTAATTCTTTGTGTCCCTTGGTATACTCATATGTGGTGGGACCCTCTGACCTTATTGCTGGACCACCTAGATTCATGTCCCAATCAGATGAACATTTTCTGGGCTCTAGTAGGCCCATAAAGCTGGTGGAACAAAAAATCCAGCAAGATGTTATAAGGGCCCGTTTGGCTGGGTGGATTGAAAGGGATTGAATGGTATTAGGGTGGATGGCATGGATTTGTAGGTAATGATGGTGTTGTCAGTGGATTGTCTTGAGATCTATGGGATTGCTATATCCAATCTGTTTGGCACGCCCGGCCAATCCCGGGATTAAACCTTCCCATCCCTTCCAATCCCTCAGGAAAATTTGAATGGATTAAGGTGGATTGGATGGGATTTAAAGGTAATGATGGTGTTGTCAGTGGATTGTCTTAAGACCCATGGGATTGAGATCCGATCACCGACTTTGTTTGGCACGCCTGGCCAATCCCGAGATTTAACTTCCAATCCCTTCCAATACCATCTAATCCCTTCCAATCCGACCGGCCAAACAAGCCCTAAATGTACATGGATTTTGGGCTGAAGTTTTAAGGAGTGGAGCCTACCATATTGTGAGGACTTTGGAGGGATAAATTCATGCCTTTAATCCCCAAATTTTGGGCTTAATTAATGCACTCTTGAAGCTCACCATAGTTGAGTTATTTGGGTCCATGCATGTAATCAGATTTTTGGACTCTTTAGGCCCAAATGGGTTGGAACTTTCTAGATAGGCCCAGTGGAGTCTTGGGCTATATTCCCCATGATATTGTGTTGGGTTAGTGGGCTGGATTATACGAGTGGTTGGGCCCTTGGCTGCCCACCAAAACAACTATATCCATGGGCTAGAATGAAGGCCCAACTTGCTTGGCTAGAACATGATTATTGCCCATGTGGTTGGGGTAATGGGTTGCTCACTAGGCCCACCACAATATATAGATTTGGTGACCCTTATGCTGGGCCCTAACCTCCCTTATGGGCCCGTAGTATTGCATATGGGTTGGGCCATGTATGTTGCCCTTTGGACCTATGTATTGAAAAGGCTTTGGCCATTTATTTGAGGCCCAATATGAATGTATGTGGAATGTTATGACTATCCATTTCTTATTCATGGTGATGTTTGGGCCTTAGGCCTTAATATATGATCGATTAGTGATGAGCTACCTTTTTGGGACAATAGTGGTTGAATGTCCACATTGGTGGCCCCAAGGTAGTCCCACTTGCTTCTATGTGTGGTTAAAGGTCCACGATAGACCCTAGCTAGGACTGTTTCATTTATTTAGGCCCATGTCATTTTCCTTCCTTAGCCTTGTGGGCTACCCCAGACTATTGGGCCCCTACTAGAGGTTGATTTCTTATGAAAATTCATCTAAGTACCTAGACCTAGTCCCTTCTTGGAAAGGCGGACATCGTACATCGCCGCATGACACATCTTATTCATCTTTATGACCCATGTACATCATTGTGTACTTGGTTGGCATTGTGTGTGTGAGGTCATGGTTGTGCCATTGGGTAAGATATTATGGCTTCCTAAAGGGATGGAGTTCCCCTCTTGAGCACATAGGATGCTTGGAGCTGATGCATGACTGGTATGCATAATTTATGCATCTGGCATTTCATTACATGATTTATATTCACTCTTGCTTCATCAGGACCGTAGCCTCTACAAGAGTGTTGTGGATGGCCGTATTGGACACGGAAATATCTCTTGAGCATGTAAGGCACTTAAGATGTCCTTGGGTGAAAGCCCCTAAACCTTCATGTACCAGAAGATGCCTCAATGCCCAAACCGAGTGGAAAATATGAGTGTCAGAGTGCCTTATATCATTAGGCAACGTCTCCCACTGTTGCGTGGTCGGTTGAGATGGGGTGTGGCCTTACCCGCCTGACTGAGGGGGCAATAGCTAGGCTAAGTTTGACCAGCTTGTGAATGGGTCTGCTAACGTCAAGCCTTGCTAGTAATTTTCTGTATACAGGTGGGTAGTGTGGTCTCTTATGCTCGTTAGACTGTATGGTTAGGAGAGCGACAGTCGGCTGACAGTGTATTTGACCCCGGTGGTTTCCCTAGGGTGGAACTGTATGGATACATGGACTGGATATGAGGACTGGCATGATCGCATTTGCACCTTGCATATGACATTAGCTATGTAGGCCTCTTGTGCATCGCCTTGGTATGACGTCCAGTACTCATATGTTGCATCGCATAGCCTTATGATGGCTTACTGCATTCATGTTTGGTATAGCATAGCCTTGGTATGGCTGTTGCCATTGGTGGCATTCATGGTCCATGCCGCATTTTTGCATTTCTGATATTGCTTTCCTGGCATTGGTATTGTCACACACTTACACCACCCTCTAAGCTTTCTATAAGCTTATACACGATTGATACATGCAGGTGATTCTAGGTAGCCGCAGTAGCTGAGGAGCTTTCGGAGCGTGCCGATGACCTGTTGGAGTTTCCCTTATTCTGCTTATGTATTTCCCCTTTGAGCCTTGTACCTGTATAAAGTTTTAATTCCTAGATTATAACTTAAATTTGGACCACACTTTGGCTTCATATGACTACGATATTATAAAAAATTTAAACTCCGATCTATGATCCCACACCATTGAATGATGATTGCCTTGACTCGAAGTCCTTCCTTTTAGTGCAAAAGGTGAAATTTCAGATTTAAACTTTTTCCACCATTGATTAACTACCAACTTTTGTTCAATTGTTTCCCTATCCCGACTACACATTTCTCCCAAAATTGTGCCCTGATCATTAAGTGTAGACCGTTAATTGTGATTAACTTTGTTTCGGCACCCGTTAAGAGAATTTTCAAGATAGGCCAATCTAATTTTCGGATCATCAATAAAATCATATACCACAGCTCTATTCGACTACCTCAACATATCAGATGAATTAGATTTAAAGAAAGATCACTAGAAAATGTCAAATTGGAGAAACTCAATCTAAGTCGGATGTGAAGCACACCCCCTCTCACACGTCCACTCCTTTATAAAAGGGATGTGTATCCCTTCTCCACTCACATGCCCAATTTCCCAACGGCCAAGGAAGAGAGAGAGAGAGAGAGAGAGAGAGAGAGAGAGAGAGAGAGAGAGCTGGATGGTGTCTCCCTCTTACTCAAGCGATGTCGTGGTTCATGTAAAAGCTTTCTTACATCGAGATTTAGGGTTTAGATCTAAGGCTAAGGTGAGAGATTCCTTTCAGCTTACACTAATTTGAGTTGATATAATTTATCTTGTTTCGATATACTTTCATATTACTATTTTTTTTCCTACAATTGATTGATTTACCATTATCAATTATTTATCCTTTTGAAAATTATGGTTAAGGTATGATTTTAATTATGTATGACTTTTCATGAATTTATGTGTCACGCCCCAAACTAGGAAACCGGGCTCACAAAATTCCCGATCGCCGAATCCGGCGCCGACAGCCTTCGTAGAACCCCATTCTCGGCTCCCAGCGCCCATTCGCCAGGTTCCGATCCTGGGATGATACAAGGAGGATTTTCAACATCAGTTTAATTCGTAATAAGCATAACCAAAGGCATAACCCACAAACAACAACCAAAAACTCCATCACATTTTCACTATGATCAAAAACTTTACAAGTACAATGAGCATAAAGGGAAATACAATGGTGATAGACCAAAAGCTCCAAAAAGATTTGCCACGCGTCCAAGCCTCAGCGCTACTGCGATCCAACGTCACCTGCACGCAACGGTCGTGCATAAGCTTATAGAAAGCTTAGAGGGTGGTGAAAGTGAATGCTCAAGGTGGTAAAGTAGCTATGCAGTATCAGAGTAATGCGGAACATGCTGATGAATGCCAAGAATACCATTAGCCGTACCAAGGCCATGCGGTGCAAAGAATGATGTCGGCCATACCAAGGCCATGCAATGCGAAATGCAACTCAAGCATATAAATCCTCATCTAAGTCCACATCAATACAGCTCAAAATCTGGAATATCACCGAGGTCTAGTACACTCCAAGCCAGATTGCCGCCCCATCACGCGTAATAAGGTGAGTGGAAAAGACCTCACTATCCGCCTGCCAATATTGGGCTCGGCTCGTCAATAGCGGACCCATTCCTCGAATTGGTCTTACACTAGCATTGCCCCCTACTCTACGTGTAAGGCCGCACCCCCTTCCAACCGACCACGACACGCTGGAAAGCGGAACCTCTTGGTATTCGGCACTCAAGCCTCATGCACCCACTCGGTCTAGACGTTGGAGCAACCTCCTGGTACCATAAGGGTTTAGGGACTTTCACCCAGGGATATCTATCGCACCCCATGTAGAACAGTATTTTCGGTATCCAATCCTGCCAACCACGATACGTCTATGGAGGCTACGGCCCTGATGTCGCTAGGGCGTACAGTAACCATATCACATAATGCGAATGCATGAATCACACTATCCAGTCATACAACAATCCTGCGCGTATCGTGCGCTCATGTAGGGCAACACCCCCTGTACGGGAGCCCCTAAACAATCTCCCCAAAGGCATATGCGATGATCAGTCATTCCTCATATCAAGCATACGTATGATGCATGTGGTCATGAATCATGGAACTAAACATGCTAAATAGGATGGATGATAATCATAACAAAGATGGGCCTAGACGGCCTACACATTACACGTACGAGCCTAACAATGGGCCCTCGAGAAAGACATAATGCGGACATTTAACCAACACTATACTTGCAATGTGGACGTCAAACCAACATTGCTCCCAAGGCACGACTGTTACAAATATCATTACATAAATTATGTTGGGATCACACATTGCAATGGACCTTTGGTATATCCCATTGGGCCATAAATACATCAAATGGGCCAAATCACATGGGCCTTATATTCATTAAGTGGGCCACATCAATGGGCCGCACCAATGGGCCTTATGTACATCACAATGGGCTATAACCCGTGGGCCTTAGAATGCATCAAATGGGCCTAATCTTATGGGCCGTATGTGTATCAAATGGGCCTCGCCAATTGGGCCCCATATGTACATCAAATGGGCCTAAACCCATAGGCCCCAAAACATTTTTAATGGGCCATAACCCATGGGCCCCTAATACATCTATGGGCCTCGACCCATGGGCCTTACATATATATCAAGGTGGGCCTCAATCACAGGCCACAAGCAAACTGAGGTGGGCCTCCCACCAATATTATATTAAATATGGTATAATATATAATATATATATAATGCATATGATATTATATATAATATAATATTATATATATATAAATATACACACACGCACACACCCACACACGCACGCACCCACCCACACACGCACGCACACACATCACAGTGGGCTCCACCGTCCAGGCGGACGGTGGAAATAAAATACTTACATCACTGTGGGCTCCATGTGGGGCCCACCATAACATTTATTTTCCATCCAGACCGTTGATAAGGTCGCTTGGACCTAGGTGAAGGGCAAAAACAAATTTCATGCTGATCCTAAACTTTTGTGGGCCCAAAAATGGGATTTCAATGATAGAGGTTCAATCCCACTGTTCCCTACGGTGTGGGCCACCTGAGTCTTGGATCAGGCTGATTTTTGGGGTGGGCCCACGTCAGGTAGTGGCCCACCCTATGAACGGATTAGATGGTAAATAAACATCAAGGTGGGGCCCACGGCTACAGCCGTGGGTGGCTGTACGTACGTCCGTCCGGGCGCTGGCGTGCACAGGCAGCGCTGCTGCGTCTGACACAGCAGCAGCAGCTGCTGTGTTTCTTTTTTTTTCTGTTTTTTTGAGGATTTTGCAGGTGGGGTCCATATTTTGACAATCCACACCGTCCACTGGCATCCCATGGCTCAGCACGAGCAAAATAAGTCCAATATCGGACATATTTTGGCGTATAGGAAATCAGGGGAGGTTTCAATGGTGAAAACTGCCATTTGGTATGGTATGGCCCGCCAAGACCTCGGGTTGACACCATCTTTTGGTTCAACGCCTAAAAGAATGTTGGGAACGGAATGGGCGGCGTGGATTGAAGACATGCATCAAGATAGAGCCTACACAAGTGGACCACCCCCTTTCACTTGAAACTAAGCTAATATTTGCATTTTTTTTCTTTCAACAAAACGTCCAGCGTCCCTGGACGCTGGACCTTTGTAAACACATTAGAGGTGGGCCCTGCTTAGGTGGGCCACCTCATGGAGGATGGTGTGGATACTATGCCCAAAGTGGGCCCCACTTGTAGATGGCTTGGGTAGGATGTATGCTTCAGGGTGGGATCCATCCAAGTGGGCCATACAAGCATGTTATGATCACACATAAAAAAAAGAAATAGAGAGGGAGAGAGAGATAGAGAGAGAGAGAGTGGGACCCGCGTGATGGAGGGACCCCGGCACTATGGGCCCTCCCTTGCACTAAATCATACATTAAGTGAGTCCCATTACATGTGGGCCCATCAAAATTAAATCCAACGGTGGAGATCCCTTCTCCACTAAATTAGACGGTCTAGATGACCCTAAATATGCAAGAAAATAAACATCATGATGGGGTCCATGGAGAATGGCCCCATCATGGAATGAGCATGATGATCCAAGTGGGCCATCGGCCACATCTTAGGGTCCAAAGTGAGATCCAAACCATTGATCGGTTGGCCTCACTTGGCCCATCTTAAAAATATCAAAATCTACCCTATCAAGGCACCCACCACTTGATCTTCTTGCTCCCTTGGCTTCCTTAGCTCCTTGTGCTTCTCTTTGATGGAGGAAGATGAGAAATGGGTGGTTGAGATAAGAGATCTAGGGATGGAAAGGTGGGCCACACATGAGCATTTTTCTCACCATGGGAGGGCTTGGAGAGGTTCATACGTATGTGATTTTTGTTGCTTGGATTGGATTTGAAAAAAATGAATAAGAGAGAGAGTTATGGGTTGTAAGAAACTTTTTGACTTTTGGGGCTTGCTTGGGAAAGGGTGAAAGGTGATGTGTACTTGACATGATGGGATTGATGGGATTGATTGATTGATGTGACACCTCGTAGAGATTTCCTCAAAATTTACACGTGCGGCGTTTCCTCGCACCGAACGCTGGCCCACATCTCCCAACCAGAGCATCGCATCAGAGCGCGAGTCGCGGCATCGGAACCGCGGCGACAACGCGGTCACTAGGGTACAAGCCCTGGGTTGAGTCGACTCGGGTTGACGGCACGAGAATCTAGGTCGCGCGTAAATACCGGTTAAGGGTCGAAGGTTGCCGAAATTCGACCGGAAAGACCGCGGAAGCCTATGGAACGGTACGGTCTAGGATACGAGGCTTACATTATGTGGGGTGATGGATACAAGCCTTGCTCTTTGCCAATTTTGAGATCGACGTGAACTTCCACTTTATATTGAGTTGGCCTTTTACTCCTCTCTCCTTATTCTTGTTGAGTTAGCCTAATTGTTACTCTTCTCTTTTATTGAGATAGCTTAATATTACTTTTTTCTTTTATTAGGTTAGCCTTGTGTTACCTCCCTTTATGGCTTGGGCATATGTCTTGGAATTCTAAAACTTCCATAGTTCAATTTATTTTCCCTTTGGTGCAAGTGATGTGTTAGAGGTCTCACATCTATTGATTCATATATTTTTATCATGGACGTAATGCGCTTTGTGTAGTGACTCTCTTGATTGACTTGTAATTCCATGGATTTTAAGTAGTGGTGCATAAATCGATGTAAGTAATCCACAATGCGTGTTACATCACTTATAAGATTGGATGTTACAAATAGTCACTCTATGAACAAATTGTGTCCGTAATTCATCTGATTCATCTGTTGTATCACCTCGAGGTGTTTGCATAAATCCACGGTAGCGTTAGACATGCCGACGAATCTCCATAATATGAGAATGCTGGGCGAGCCGGGTTTTCTATAAATTATATTCCACATTGTTATGATCATTACGTATGATGGACCGCACACACTTTACTAGGCATGCATTTATATATATATATATGTTGCACATACTGATACTACTCATAGTGGTGGAGTATGAGATGTATCAGAACCCTCACATTATTCTTATGAATATCTTAAATTATTGTTAATCTTGAAGGATAACCATCATTTTGAGCAGTGCATTAACCCTCTCTAACCATACAGATGTTGTAGGTGAATTACAGGTTGATGTAATGGACGGCGACCATTCCATGGAAGATGGGTTTGAATAGAGAGGAAGAGTAGTACATGATTAGTTTTTTTAATTTTCCACTGCAAACTCTGAAAATGTAATAAGCTCTCATTGAGAGAGCATTTGATAATTTGTTGAATTTTTTTACTCTGATGGAATGATAAATACAGTTGATTACTCTCGTGAAGGGTTACCTTCGTGAATGTAATTGGACGTGATTAAAAAAAAAGTGCGATTTTGAAGCATCCAATTTTTACGTTATTAACACCTAGAATTTTCGGGCACGAGTATGTAATCAGGTAGCGAAAATTCGAGGTGCTACAGTTTGAATAGGGGTGGGGCTCAAGGTGACCAACTTGATAATGTCTGCAATAAGAGAAATTCCAATCACTTTATTTGTATTATTCTTCTCCCCAAATCAGGTTTCAATAAAGAACTTACATGTGTATACAAAGAAATCTTACAATGAAATCTAATTAGAACCAATCCTAATTAAAGTAATTATATACATGGCTAATTATAGATATGACGAATAAAGCTAATACTATACATGACAAATGTATAACTAATGACATCTAATATAATATCATACCCCCTCAAACTAATGTGGTAGAATGAACCAAGATGATGTCATGAATTTTTTAAATAAATCAGTAAGTTGTAGTTCTAATATCACATGAGGGAGAGAAATGATTCCAGCCGTGTATTTTTCTCACACAAAGTGGAAGTCAACTTCAATATGCTTAGTGCGCTCATGAAATATTGGATTGGAAGCCAACTGAATAACAACTCATGTTGTTAACATATAATGGAGTTGGCAAAAATGAATAAATCCAAAGATTTGTTAACAATCCCCTAAACCAAGTAATTTCACTACAAGTTTTTGCCATCGCACGGTATTCGTCTTCTGTGCTAAATTGATATATCATGGTTTGCTTCTTACATTTCCAGCTAACCAATGATTGTCCCAAGAAAACAAAATAGCTAGTAGTAGATCATCATAAAGTTGGACATCTTGCCCAGTTAGCATCAAAATAAGAAGATAACTGCAAATTATTTGAGGATGGAAAGAGAAGTGCCTCATCGAAGGTACCTCGAAGATATTAAATTATGCGATGAACTGCTGTCATATGCAATGTACAAGGTGTTGTAACAAACTGGCTAACAACGTGAACTGCATGTGCGATATCAGGACGAGTCATAGTGAGATAGACCAAGCTTCTCACTAACTGCCTATAGGTTGTAACATCTGAGAGAGAATCTCCATCATCTTTCCTATACTTGACATTTAATTATAGAGGAGTTTCATAAAACTTGAAATCTGTAAGGTTTGCTTTCTTGATCAGATCATAGTATACTTCTGTTGATACTTCTGTTGACTAAGGAAATATCCTTGAGATGTATGAGATATTTCAAGTCATAAAAAATATGTTAATGGCCCCAAATTCTTCATATAAAATGAGGTGTGGAGTAATGATTTGAGATTGTCAATGCTTTGCACGTCACTGTCGATTATGAGAACATCATCAACATAGACCAATAAAAACCATTCTTGAGAATAAATAGTGATGAGTCATATTGACTTAGGGAATAGTCAGCCTAGGTTAACACTCCATAGAACTTTTCAAACCATGCCCATGATGCTTGTTTGAGCCTATATAAAGCTTTAGATAATTTGCAAACTAGTTTAGGATTCTTTGATTTATAGCCAGGTGATTCTTTTATATAGACCTCCTCTTTGAGATCCTCATAGAGGAAGGCATTCTTAACATCAAGCTGATTAAGTTGCCAACCTTTGGAAGAATAGATAGCAATCAACGACTGGACTGTTTTCATTATTTCAACAAGAGAAAAAGTTTCATCATAATCTACACCATACTCTTGTTTATACCCTTGAGCCATGAGACGAGCTTTATATCGATTCACGCTTCCATCTGTTTTTAATTTCACAGTATAGAGCCATTTGATGCCGATAACTTGCTTCCCCTTAGGTAAACGAACCAGAGTCCAAGTACCATTTTCTTCGAGAGCCTGAATTTCGTCATCCATAGCCTTTACCCAACATTTTTGTGCAGATGCCTGAGAAAAAGATGTAGTAGCAACCAAATAATATAATCGAGAAAATTAGGAATGATGAGAGGCAAGGAGATTTAATCGAGTAGGAGGAATGGATGGATGACTAGAACGACGTAATGGAACATTATTGGAATGAGGAATACTCACTGGCTCAATAAGAGGAGAAGGCACTGGATCTGAAGAAGGTATCATTGTTAGAGATGGTGTTGAGATTCAAATATTGCATATTTAACCCTTCAATTATATTAGTTTTCTTAATATTTAATTGATAATTTGATTTAATTGTATATGTTTTTGTCATACGAGGTGATTCAGAAGCTTATGATAAATATACGCTTGAGAGGATGAATTTAGAGCTCAAAAGAAGATAATGAAGAATTGGAGATTTAGAAGTCATTAATGAAGAATTCACATGCCAAAGATCCAAAGAAACCAAGTGAGGAATGAAAAGAATCAAAGATTTGAAGTGAAGAAAAGGAATCTTGAAATTGTCCTGAAGAAAACATATTCCTGAAAATTGTCCTGAAAAAACATATTCTAGAATTCTGAGTCTAAAACAGAAATGTCCTGAATCACCTTTAGTCTAACTGAAATTCAATTTTGGTCAGACCGAAATCAGGTAAAATAGTCCAGCGAGAAGCAAAATTTTTAGCCTTAATTCTGTACGATCAAAGCCAACTTCGGTCTGACCAAAATTGAGCAGAATTGTCTTGCAAGAGAGTGAGATTTTCAGCTTTAATTCGGTCCAATTTGAGGCAGTTTCAAGGTCATTTTGTGGAAATTCCAAGGCGGTGTGAAATATGGTGTTTCACAACTATAAATAAGAGTCCCTAGGACGTCCCAAAGTATCTTTCAAGGCTTGGAAAGGGAGAGAAGGAAAAGACGGAGCGCTGACAACATTCTTTCACTTCAATTTCTTTATGGGTTCTAGTAAATCATTTTGTTTTTCTTTTAGGATGTTAGTCCACTTAGGTTAATCTCTTAGTTAAGGCTAAGGGATGAAACCTATAGTTTATTTTGATGTTTATCTTACTTTGATTCAAGTTTATGTTGAACTTCATTGGTTTCTAGTTTGATTTGAGGAATATTTTCAGTTTTCTATTATTTATTGTGACATTAATTACAGTAGATTCTGTGGAGGATTTTGATATCTTTTTAATCTATTTGGAGTTGTGGAGATTGATAAATTCTGTTGTTCACCATTGTCTCCTGGGAATGGTAGGATGATGGAATCCCTTCCAATCAATGTAATGGATCTTCATGTGTGAATTAATCCAATGAAAGTTCAGATTCTATTTTAACCACTCCATCATTCAATTGGATAGGATAGGACTTCGATTTCAATCGAGTTATCATTGAATCAAGTAGATTAATATTGTGATTGTTATAGGTAGATTCCTGGATCCTTAGTATTTTATCTTTATTATTTCAAAATATTTTTCTAAATCACTGGATTAAAAAGCCAGACAAACTAAGTTAGATTTATATTAGTTCTAGACCGTGTTTCCCATTCCCTGTGGATTTGACCTCGTTCTCATCGAGTTATTGCTACATCATGAACCTACACTTAGTATTGTGAACAGGTGTCACAAGAGTTGTAGGTTGCATCTGGTGTTGATAAACCTGAAAAGATGGAGAAGAAGAGTGCACAAGAGGAATAGATTGAGATTCATCAAAGGAGGTCATCTGAGAAATTGAAGAAGGCACAAGAGGAATAGATTGGGATTCATGGAAAGTTTTATAATACAGTAAATGATCAAAGAAAGTAACATGATGAGATACCCGGACACGACGAGCATACGGATCATAACAATGATACCCCTTCTGATTTTCACCATATCCAAGAAATACACATTTAATTGCTCGAGAGCTAAATTTATCTCATTCTTGCTCTAGAAGATGGACAAAGGCAATGCAACCAAACACCCATAGCCGTATATAATTAGGATCTTTACTATAGAGGAATGATGGTGACTTTCTATTTATTAAGACACTTAATGGTAATTGATTGATCAAATATACCGCTGTTGATTTTTCCTTAACCCATAAAGATTTACGAATATTTGCATAGTTCAAGATTGTGGTAGCCATCTCAATTATGTGCCTACTTTTGCATTCTGCTATGACATTTTGCTTCGGTATGTGAGGGTAAGACCATTGATGTATAATACCATTTGAACTAAAAAAGTTCTGAAATTCTAAAGAGATATACTCACCACCAGAATCTGATTGTAGAATCTTAATTTTCTTTGAAAATTAGGTCTCTATATATGTTGAAAATTTTCTGTAGCAAGAAAAGGCTTCTGACTTGTGTTTCATGAAATATATCTACATATACCTTGAAAATTCATCCACAAAGATAATATAATACAGAAAACCCCCAGGAGCCATAATAGGAGATGGACCCCAGACATCAGTATGGACAAAATCAAATAGAGTGGTAGCATGAGAGTTGCTTAATGGAAACGATAATGCAATAGATTTACACAGTCTACAACTAACACAAGTCATATCAATAGAATTAGGACTAATATTTATATCATTATTCAACAGACCAGACTTAAACAAGAATAATAAATTCTTGGAATTAAGATGGCTTAAGTGAGTATGCCATAATATTCAACACTTATTAGCAAAAGAAATGTCACTAAAAGATGGTAAAAAAAATATTTGGATGAGAGAACAATAGGATCAAACTATAGGATGAACAACCGGCCTCTATTATGGCCATTCCCAATCAGCCTCCCTGTTTCCAGACCCTGTATGAAACAACCAAATCGAGAAAACTATACTAAACAGTTATTCTCAAAGAGTTGGGTAATATAAACCAAGTTAGCAAACAACTTGGGAACATAAAATACTTTTTGAAGGAAGAAATTATGAGATGATAAAAGTGAAACTTTCAAGGAACCAATAGGTGATATAGATAACTGGTTGTCATCTGCAGCAGAGATGGAACCCACACCTCTATATGGAACAAAGTTAGTTAAGCAGAGATGGAACCCACACCTCTATATGGAACAAAGTTAGTTAAACAAGAAATGTCACCAGTCATGTGATTGGAAGCCCCCGAATCAATTTTGGTAGAGTCAATATTACCTATAAAACTTGAGGAACCCATAGCTTGGAGAATCTGTTAAATTTGTTCTGAAGAAGGCAGATTTGGCTGCATTGATGAGGGTGAGACGAAAGAGTAAGAATCAGTATTCTCAGAAGGAGATGCCACAAATGCACGTCCACGTCGCTGGTACTGAGGGGGTAAAGGAGGTCGAATCGTGCAGTTTGCTATGTCATGTCCTTCTTGTTTGTAGTATCAACAAAATAGAGTGCTTGGATCAGTGATTTCAAAGGCTTTTTCTTGTTGGTACAACGAGTAGCTATATGACCAAATTCATTACAATTATAACACTTAACTTTTGACATGTCATGCGACCTTCGCATAACATTGTGAGTAATGAGGGCAGCATCAGGAATAGTTTCTTTCAAGGAAGTAAGGGTTTTCAAATATGTCTCTTCTGCCATTAAATCTGATAGGGCTGCCTTGAGGTCGAATCATCAGTGCGGCCTAGGTTGGCTCAAACTCCGGACGAAGTTTATATAGGAATTGCATTAATTTACTTGTTTCTCGAAGTGTCTTCACTAACTCTACTGCTACGGCAGGGATCACTGGATCCATAAGTTGAATCTCATATGAAAGAGATGTAAGTTCATAATAAAAGTCCTGGACACTTAGAGATCCTTGTTCCAATTTTGACAGCTCGTACTCGATATCTACGAGTACGATTTGATTGCTGATAACACATTTTCAAGTAAGCTCATATTTCTGGTGCTATCTCGAAAGATGTGAGATTAATTGCAATGTTGCTCCCAACACTATTAAAGATCTCTATGATCACCTTCAAATTATTGGTGGCCCAAGTTATGAGTTCATTTTCATCAGTTGGTTTTCCCACAAAACCATCCACATAGTCATAAAGACTCTTTCCTACTAAAAAAATGTTTGAAATGAAATTGCCACAAGAAAAAATTCTTCCCATCGAACTTAACATGGATTGTCTCAATCTTATCTGAAGAATTCATTGATGCCATAGAAAACTAATCGTAGAGATGAAATGTGAAAAATATACTGCTGTGTGAATTGAGCAAAGTGGCCCCAAACTGAGAAGAGAAAAAAAAAAGAAGAAAAACCTTGATTGCAACAAGATGGGAATGGTAAAGGACCAGCATCGTCTGCTGGTTCTGTTGGTCATGCATAAGAGGAATTGACTGTTGTGCAACAATGCACCAAGAGAAATCTGGACCGTCTGAAGATTTCAGATCAATGGCTCTGATACCATGATAATGTCTAGAATCGGAGAAATTCTATTTGCTTTTTCTGTATTATTCTTTACCCTAAATCAGGTTTAAAGAAATAACTTACATGTGTATACAAGGAAATCTAATTATAATAAATCCTAATTAAAGTATTTCTATACATGGCTAATTATAGATATGACGAATAACGCTAATATTATACATGGAAAATGTACAACTAATGACATCTAATATAATCTCAAACAACACCCCTAAGGGATCATCAGTATCCTATCATACTACAAGAGATTGCTAACATAAATACGGCTACAAGAAATTGCTACCATGAATACAACTGAAACACTAGTAACGTCATTGTGTGCTTTCACAACATTTTAATTTCCATGACTTTCCTCCCCTCGTTTCCATGGAAAGCAAACTCACATGCATTGTCACTATCCTTTTGGATCTTTTATATGTCTACCTATCAATTTTTGTATTTTCCCCTATTTGGTGCGGCCAAACAATCTTAAAATGTAGTTGATTGGGCACTATTCGGTGTGAAAACACGAGAGTTCAACAAGGAAGAGAAAAATTCCTTTATATCTATGCGCCTAACATATTAAAATGCACCCAAAATGGATTCCTTCTCTAAAGCTTCTATTTGAATATCTAGACTAGATTGCATTTGATTTGTGGTAATTTGTTTGTATGCGAGAACAAATATGAGTGTCCACATTCAACTTGTGTTTGTTTCCTTTCATTTCCTCTCTCCACGACTTTATTTGTCTTATTCATTTCACATGGTCGTAATAAGTCTAATCATGATCTAGACAAGGGCGGAGTTTTTCCAGACAACTCCATCCAGCATTACGTGACCAATTAGTATTTTTTTACTCTCTCTCTCATAAAGTATTAGAATGAGACAGTAACCTAGATAATGATAGGGCAATGGTTGGAAATAAGAGAGCAAAGCCATTTAAATGATAGGGCTTTGCACTAAATTCATGGTTGATTAGAATTGGGTTTCTTAAGGTTGTCCTATATATAATTTTAAAAAAAAAGATTTGGTAGTTAATTTGGTTATGGAATCTGTAACGACTTCTTTTATATAATTCTTGTTAAGTGGAACTTAAAAGGTATGATTAAACCTTATAATAAGCGCCTCCATTTTTATCCTCAGTGTATAAGCAGTATCACTCCCCTCGCATTCTATGCACGCACAAATCAACGCACTTGTCAAATATTTTGAACTAAGATCCAAACTGAAGTAATTGTCAAATCTTTTGAACTAGGATCCAAAATATCACAAATGACTATCTCATGGATAATATCATCATCGTTTGGAGCTTTATTCTAATCATGCATAACACTAAGTCCATTCTTACGGCATGGGGTAACGTAATGATTACTTAATGATAATTTTTATGGTTACTTTAAAAAATAGGATTTTAAAAATGGTGTTTTCGTTTGTTTGGTAGTGTGTGGAGTCTTCAAATTTATTAGACACCAGTCACCTTATTTCTGTTGAAAGAAAATTCCTACTAAGAATATAAGTAATAATTACTATGTAAAATCCACGTCTCCTGGATGGAAAACAATTCCCGTTTTCACAAAGATTTCATATATCCAAGATGCAATTACATTCTACTACTAGGAAGTTGGTCAACGAGTAAATTACAAATAATCTAAGTGTTGTCCTTGGTGAATAATCAAATAGACTCCACTAATTTTTAGCTACAATGATGAAAAGATAGTAAAATTGACCCCCCTTAGCCTCAGAATAGAGGCATACAAGAAGTCTTTGACTGAATAACTTTCAGGTTTCAAGGCTAGCTGGAAGTGGCTTTACTTGATGAATGGTCTAAATCTCGCCTATGCTAGTATATTCCACGTTCTTTCTATTGAAGACCTTTTCCATGGTAACCCATTTACGAGCTAGACTTATGTAACTCAGCAGCTCCATGGCTCAAGGGAAAATAGGTCAGGAGTTATGTTTACTTGGGGTCACATCACCCAGGCAACTAGAGCCCGGGGGTTAGTGATGTGGCCCAAGCAGAGATAAGTAGAACCTGTGGGCGCTGGTGATGTGACCCAAGCAGAGATAACTAGAACCTGTGGGCTGGTGATGTGACCCAAGCAATCGTGAGGCTGGTAATATAGCCAATGATAAACTACGTACTTAGCTCTCCAGCAATCAAGCAACTAAGTTACACAACGTGAGCCTATAAAATGGGCCACCTTGCGAAAGGCTTGTCTGCTGATTTTAAGACTTGGGCGAGTCTTGTACAACTTGGACGACAGGGACCAGGCCTGATGGGCTGTTGTCAGCCTGCATTATCAAAAATTGCTTATGTTATATTTGTAGTACTTGTTTAATGTACTATTAAATCAATTGGTGGCCGAACCAATGTCTGAGAAATCAAATACAACAATGGTTTACGTTTCATTGGAAAAAGGCAAAATATTTTACTGTAAGGGTCTTCCAGATGAACAGAATTTTGTTGCAATGTTGTGGATCACCAAAAAATGGGTCCCACCTGCATGAACTACAAAACCTGAACGTACTGCAACTCAAGGCAAGATGGGTTGGTCCAGTCGTGGAGTCTTTTAATCATGGTATGGAGATGGTTAAGCGTCCTTAAGGTGTTGCTAGAGAATTTTTAGGAATAGAGTTTGGAGGAGTGAGGCCCGCTGACCAGTTATCGGAGCGTTGGTCTAATGGGCCTAAGTATGTAAACGGACTGGTTGGCTAGGTCCAGCCTAAATAAGATCTGCTTGGGCTATTTCTAGATTGGATCTAGACTTAAGTTTCAGGCCCAGTATCTATTTGGGCCAACCCATGGAAAGGCCCATGTGTTGGATGTAGTCTTAAGGTTTGGCTAAGCCAGAACTAGGTTTCCGTCCACCTACAGATCCAACAAGTCAACCCATCATGATTCACTTATGTAGATGGTGGGCTTAGTCCAATCCAAGCCTGATTATCTAGCGAATGGGTGTCTTGATCCGTTAGAAATTTGGCAGGTAAAGAAATTTCTCATTCAATTATGTACCTACTTAAAAACAAATAAACTTCAGTTCCAAGAAATCATATCATGGGGAATCGCCATTTCACAGCCATCCCTCTACTTGTACTTTTCACCCACCATGGCATTCTAATGATACCGAATCGGATCATGAATAACAATATCTAATCTATCAAATTGGATTCATTGCCGAGAATCAAATAGTATAACAAAGTCTAGTGAATGTGAGGTACTGAAGTCCCCTAACTAGACTTCTGGTAGATCCAGTGCTGTTCTAGACTCAAGACTCAAAACCTTAGTTCGGTGCATCACGACACACAAAGCTTTGGTGCGTCACAATACCTTCCTGAAAAGCAGCGCAATAAAAAGTTACGTGGTATCCACCAGGGCATCTGCGTGACATCCAATCCATCTCAATGTTAGGGGTGAGCTCAAATAAAAGACAAGTCCAAGCAGGAATGAGATGCCCACTATCGAAACTTTCGTTGGGCCACCCTTGTGTTGATTTGCCATCCAATCCTCACACCAGGACTAAGGGAAAACACAAATATTAGCCTGATCCAAAACTTCGGTGGGCCCGGGAAGGTTTCAATGGTTGGCGTCCTCATCCCCACTATATCCGATTGTGTGGCCCACTTGAGTTTTAGATCTGTCTGATATCTTGGCTCTTCTAATATATGAGATATAACAACCGAAGAGCATCCTGTGGGCCCCACAAGTCAGATTTTATTAGGTACATTTTTAATCTGCAAGCACATGCATCTTAATATTGCAATGGTTTTGAGGTATGTAGAATGCAGTGGAGCTCTCATCACATTATGCCTTTTCAAGATCACAGTCCAACCGGTCCAATAATAAGTGCATGACCATATGCACCTTATAGGTCCTCGTAGAGTTTGTGGGTCCACTTTGATTGAAAGTAATTATGTAGGGCCCACCTTTATAGGATTTATGAATTGAATAACACATGGTCTTGAAACCACTGAGATACACCATGTGAATAGCTCTACTTTGCAGTAAATGAGCCATCATATGTTGTGGCTCCGCCTAGAATAGTTGGGTCTGCTTAAATAATGATAATCTATGTTAATGCATTATGTGTAAGTTATCCATCTTGTGGATGATGCCAATGAGAAGGTGAGTGATGCCTGGCCCATCGGGCCCTCCATTGAACATGTACTTATTAGTGTGGGTTCACATGTTATAAGCGATGGTATGAGAAACACTTGCTTAGATGATTGCAAATGCAATAACATCACCATACACAAATCTAATTTATGCTAGTTTATGTTAGAATAAGGTATAGACTTAGTCGCACTATTTGAGATAGTTCGTACCCCGGCCCATGGTAGAATATTTTGATCAAGCAAGCTTCTAAGATATAGTCACCTAGCGTACAGTTTCGTCAGCAAGCACAGGCTGCATAAAACTCAACACCCATACCATCACCATACTTTCTTTGCACAGCTAGAGAGAAAAAAAAAAATGAGAGAGAGAGAGAGAGAGAGAGAGAGAGAGAGAGAAATTTTGTTTACGTAAAGCCCTAACAAAACCATGCCCATCAAGACTTAAAAGAAAGAGACCTACTTAAGCCTACCGGGCCACAATCTGCAACCCCTATGTGCGCATGTGTGTCTTTTTCCTTCGAACCCGCCTCGTATGCACGTAGTGGCTTCTCAAAGGACTATGGAAAGGAAAGTCTTATAAACCCTTCACATCCCTTCTCTTTATCCGACGTAGACTATCTTTTTGAACTTGAAAAATGTGAAGTACACTTTGTTTTTGCTCCTTGTCTTTTCTTTTCTTCTTTTTTTATTTTTTTATTTATTTTTATTTTTTTAAATACTTTAATAATCTACCACTTATTTTCAAAACAAAAAATAAGTATAGTAAAAGGCCATTGTATATAAATAATAGTGATAAGTTTTATTGAACCTCACTTAGTGAAACATGTTTGAATTACAAGAAAATTAGTGCATTAAATTATGAAATAAATTTCTTTAATATTGACTATATACAAGACACACATAGTAGTTTAAGGGTCCAGAAGCTATTTAGAGTTGTACATTATTTTAATGTGCAATATCCTAATTTCATGAGTGCTCTATAGAATTAGTCTATTTTTTTTATAGGGAGCAACCCCCACTTCTACACTCATATAGGTGAGTTTATCATGGGTCTTTCTATGATTACTATCAAACCACCTTAAAGGCTATAAATTCATTGAGGGATATACTCAAGCTCAATCCATTACAATTATTTACATCATAAAGATAGAAAGAGAGAGAGAGAGAGAGAGAGAGAGAGAGAGAGAGAGAGAGAGAGAGAGAGAGACTTGTCTCCTATATAATACATCTCAACCAAGAATCACATGGGAACTCATTTAAACCATTAAACTTAATTCTTGGAGTCTCTAATTCTTAGGATGGGTTATAATTTTGGGTTATTCATTTTTCTATAAGGTTTAAATTCCATTTTCCTTGATGTTCTCCAAATATTTTCACTATAGCCAGGCCTTGTTACAAAAGGATGTCTTAAATCTTGTATTCACCGTGCTGCTCGACCGGTCGAGGGGGTTGCTCGACCAGTCGAGGCCTGCTCGACTTGAAGTCCAGCAGCGATGTTTTTTTAGAGTTCCGTGGTGCTCGACCAGTTGAGGGTCAGGCTCGACTGGTCGAAGCCCTCCTTTGACAAGTCAAGGGTTTCGCAGATTCTATGCGGATTGCGTAAATTTAAGGCGGTTTCAGAGAGGTGCGTAAGTGGAGTTTCCTAAACTATAAATAGGAGTCCCTAGGGTTTTTCTAAGCAATACTAAGGCTTTCTAAAGGAGTTCCAAGGGTTCCTAAAAGGGTTTTAGGGTTTCTAAAGGGTGATATTCGAGGTTGTTTGAATCGGGTAAGTCCTCTCTCTTTGTAATTTATGCTTTCATAGTAGAATTCTGTCACTTTATGCCGTGGTTTTTTCCCGCAAGGGTTTTTCACGTTAAATCTTTGTGTTCGCTTCGTGCTCTTGGATCGTTATCCTAGATCCAAATCTGTGTGATTTCGCAGTGCAAATCCTAACAAGTGGTATCAAAGCAATCGTTAGGGCACAGATCGAAATTTGAAGGATAGGCAATAATGGTAAGCACTAGGTGTGATATTGAGAAGTACCCAGGGAAAATAATTTTGAGTTATGGAAGATCAAGATGATCAGTTCCTTAATCAAGCAAGGCGAAGATGGTGCTCTTGAGGAGTGAAAGTTTACTATGACTGATGATTATTGAAATACTCTTTGTAAGAAAGCTTTATCATCGATCCGTTTATGTCTCACAAATGAGGTTTTCTACGATGTCATGAGGGAGAAAACTGCGGCTAAGTTATGGGTGAAGTTAGAGGATGTCTATACGAAAAAATCTTCTGAAAATTACCTACACTTGAAGCAGTAGTGGTATAACTTCAAGATGGCAGAGGATGAAGAGCTGGAGACTCACATCAGCAAATTTAATAAATTGGTTTACAAATTGCTAGATATGAAGGAAGTGATGAAAGATGAAGAATAAACATGTATGTTGTGAATTCTCTTCCGACATCGTATGAGTCATTCAAGGACACTATGTGCACCACAAATAAAACCCTAAGTGTTAACACCGTTATCTCAACTCTTCAAGGGAAAGCTATAAGAAAGCTTAATGTCGATATGAGGATATCTTCTAATGCACTGTTTACAAGGGATAGGAATTCTAAACAAGGTAAAGGTTCTTTAGGTTCTAAATCTAAATCTAAGGGCAAAGGCAAAGGAAAGGTAAAGTGCTGGAATTGTGGGATGAAAGGACATGTGAAGAATGATTGTACAAATCCTAAATCTAAAAGAGAAGAATCTGAGGCTTCGTATGAGGAGGCTAATGCTACCATGTCAGATGGATCGAGTGGATGTGATGGTGATATTTTGTCTGTGTTTACGATCAAATGGCCATACAATGATCCTAAAGGCGAGTGGATTCTAGACACAGGGGCATCCTTTCATTACTCCTCATCGGAGTTGGTTCACCAACTACAGGGAGTGCGATGGTGGACAGGTATTTATGGGCAATGATAGTGCCTGTAATGTTGTGACTGTTGGTACGGTGCGTATCAAGATGTTTGATGGAATAGAGCGTACCCTGACTGGGGTAAGGCACGTTCCTAACATGAAAAAGACCTTGATTTCTCTCGGTACACTCAAGGCTATAGGGTACATGTTCACAAGTATTGATAGTGTCCTTAAAGTATCTAAGGGGGCACGAGTAATCATGAAAGCGCAACGACTCGATAATGTTTACAGGTTGATCGGTAGCACTTCAAAAGGTGGAGCTGCAGTGGCTGTAGCGGATTCCACCTCTTTATGTGTATGGCATGTTGGGCATGACCACATGAGCGGGTAGGGCATGAAGGCTGAGATGCACAGGCAGGGATACAGAGCAGGTGGAGCAGCCATTTGTGAGAAGAATCACATAGCATAATCACATGATATCGGCGAGGTACATGAATGACTCCAATATCGTAGGGGATCTGTCTTCTATTCAGATGGCTTTAAGAGAGCCTGGTGCTGAAAAGTGAAAGGTGATTATGGACGATGTGATGGACTCGTTGTACTAGACCGACACATGGGAGCTGGTGGAGCTTCTAGTGGGTCGAAAAGCGGTTGGATGCAGGTGGATCTTCAGGAGGCTACAATATAGATACCGAGTGGAATTGGTAGCGAAGGGTAATGCTCAGAGAGAAGGGATCGGCTTCTCAGAGATATTCACGCTAACAATATAACAGGTGTCTATTAGTTCATGATTGACACTGGTTGGCCAATGCAATCTTAAGCTGGAAAGGATGGATGTGGAGTCTGCACTTTTACAAGAAAAATTGGAAGAGCAAATCTATATGGAGCAACCAGAGCGATTCGAAGTTAAAGGGGCTGAGAAAAAGAGTTTGCAGGAGGTCTTGGTATGACTTGTCACCTAGGCAGTGGTTTGATTCCTTCATGGTGAGTCAGGAATTATATGTTGATGACATGTAGATCGCCAATTATGACATGTTTGAAATTAATATATTGAAGACTTGGTTAAGTGGGACATTCAGGATGAAGGATCGAGGGGTTGTAAAGATGGTTCTTGGCATTGAGACTGGAAGAGGAGCAGGTTTTGGTATTCACAGGTAGAATACCTTGGGTAGGTATTGATCAAGTATGTGATGGACCAGGCAAAGCTGGCGAGCGTTCCCAACGCGTCTCTCCTTAAGTTTTCCTCAGGACATGTCCCAAAATAGATGAGGCAAAGCAGGATATATCTCATGAGCCTTATTCGAATGTGGTTGGCAGTGCATGCCATTATCTATATTAGACTAGTTATTTCACAGGCTATCAGTGTTGTGAGCAAGTACCCCGTCAAGTAATATTGGGTAGCGGTGAGATGGTAAGAAGACTACGTCTTTACTTTTGGAAAAACAGGGATAAAGTTGGTCAGGTATGTGGATTCAGATTACGTAAGTAGTGTGGATTCCAGAAGGTCGACTTCAGGTTACTCGTTTGTACTAGTGGGTGGAGCAATTAGTTGGATGTTCATGTTATTTGACAGGTGCTTGAGGAAGGAGGTGTAATATTGGAGAAGATTCACACTAGCGTGAATCCGGAAGACATGATCACCAAGGTTGTTCCTCCAGAGAAGTTCAAGTTCTGTACAACTTCTCTGGACTTGGCGATGGTGTAAAAAGAAGGACAGAGTGTGTGCGAGAAGCGATAATGTGATGTAGAGATAAGAGAATAAGTCAAGAAGCTACACGGTTAAATATTAAAGACATGGTGGAGATTGTTGCAAAAGGATGTCTTAAATCTTGTATTCACCGCACTGCTCAACTAGTCGAGGCCCACTCGACTCGAAGTTTAGCAGCGATGTTTTTTTGGAGTTTCGTGGTGCTCGACCAGTCAAGGGTCAGGTTCGACTGGTCGAAGGGGTCCTTCGACCAATCAAAGCCCTCCTTCGACTAGTCGAGGGTTATGCAGATTCTGCATGAATTGCGTAAATTTGAAGCGGTTTCAGAGAGGTGCGTAAGTGGAGTTTTCTAAACTATAAATAGGAGTCCCTAGGGTTTTTCTAAGCAATGCTAAGGCTTTCTAAAGGGGTTTTAAGGGTTTGTAAAAGGGTTTTTAAGGTTTCTAAAGGGTGTAGCAAGGGTGAGATTCGAGGTTGTTCGAATCGGGTAAGTCCTCTCTCTTTGTAATTTATGCTTTCATAGTAGAATTCTGTCACTTTGTGCCATAGTTTTTTCCCGCAAGGGTTTTCCATGTTAAATCTTTGTGTTCTCTTGTGATTGCTTGGTGCTCTTGGATTGCTATCCTAGATCCAACTCTATGTGATTCCGCAGCGCAAATCCCAATAGGCCATTGGTTAAAAGATTTACTATATTATCAATGCATCTTATAAATTCAAGAGTTATTACACCATTCTTCAGTAGTTGTCTCATATATTTATTAAGATTTTTCATTATAGCACATGGTATTAACTCTTCCAATGACAACCATATTATCATCATGAACGAATATAGGTTGTATTAGTTTCATAAAAAAAACAGAGGCATATTTATTAATCCATTATACCTCTTCAACAACTGTTCCCAAAGAAACAAATTTTTATTTTATGGTAGAAAGATCTACACAAGTTGGTTTTATAAATTTCCATGAGATAATTCTATTTTTCATGATGAAAATATAATTAACCACTAGTAGATTTAGAATTATCTTACCCTAAATTTCAATCAACATTATTATAACCTTCACTGATAGTAGGGTACATCTAGTAATGATGACCAAAGTTCCGAGCCTTATTACAAGATACCTTAAGACTTCTTGAACAACATTCCAATGTTTATTAATCAAGCTATTTGAATATATACTTAGTTTTCTCATAGCAAATAAGATATTAGGCCTAACGTAATTCATAGTATAAGCAAAAGTACCAACAACACTAGAATATTTTAAAATAGATATACAATCACTAATATTTTGTTCAAGTTTATTACTAGGGTCATAAGGTGTACATGCACGTTTATATTCAAAATTATTATATTTTCTTAATATTTTCTTGTTAATGGGATTGAGTTAATATTATTCTAGTTTTATTTCAAATAATTTTAATCCTTAAAATGGTGATAACCTCTTCAAAGTCTTTTATGTCAAATTGAGAAGATATTTATTTTGTCTCAATAAAAACTTCTAAATTTGTAACAGAGATCAGAAAATCATCTACATACGGATAAACTAAAACTCCAACATTTTCAAACATTTTAGAAAAAATGCATCTTTTCACCTCCATTAAACTTAAACCCATTAGATATCATAATTTGGTGAAACTTTTTCTACCCCTACCTAAAAGTTTGTTTTAGTCTATACAAATACCTTAAAAGGCTACACACCTTATGTTATTGACTTTATTCTACAAACCCTTCTGGTTGAGGTATGTACATTTCTTCTTGTGGTACATTATTTAAAAAGCAGTTTTAATATCCATTCAGTCAATTAAAAAGTTATATTTGGAAGCAACGATGACTAAGTTTTAAATGAATGTCATCTTGGATATAAGGTAATAGGTATTGTTGATGCAAAATTCTAGTTAGCCTTCCGCTTACCTCTGTGTACCTGCACAAGGGACGGACAAAGGAGACCTTGGTTTTCTCAGGGGACTCTCCGATGCTTAGGTCAGATAGAGAGTTTGGGTCTGGTTGCAAATTGGGTTTTAGGCTAAAGATTGTGCGTACCTTTCACTGTTAGGGGTGGTCCTATTTATAGTTGAGAAGAGGGCAGTGATGTGAAAGGAGTTTTGCCTATTTAGCAGGGACGTATTGTAGAGGGATTCGGATCCCTAATGTATGGCACTTATCTTCCGAGATCTTCGACGGAGATCTCGAACAGACCCACGTTGTGGTCGTCTCCCTAGATCCTCGGCTAGGATCTCGGACGAGAAAGTTTGGTAAGATCCAGATAGTCGGTCCCAGGTTGGAACTAGTAATAGTGCGCATTGGGAGGTAGAGGTGGATAATTGTTCTGAGGAGGGGTTCAGCTGACCTAGGTTCCTCTGTCGGGTCGTTACTAAGCTCCTTCTGGCGTCGAGCAGAATAGTGGTCAGCCAATTGGCTTTTGGAGAATGTGTCGGGAGACTGAGGCCGATCTCCTTTTCTGCTCAGATTGAGGATGGGGTCTAGCTCTTCGCCGCATCGGTTATTAACTGACCTTGTAGTGCACACGGATGTCCAACCTAACCTTATCTGATTGACCAATCCATTTTTACCCATAACAGTAAGCCCCCCCCCCCCCCCCCAAACTTCCGAGCTTGTGCAGCGAGCCCGTGAAGTAGGTCGATATTGGTGAGGTCAGATCATCTTGTGCAGGGGTGTCGAGCCTGTTGGGCATTAATGCTAAATAGGGTAGCTGACACGAGGATCAAGGCAGCTTGACAATCATGGTATGACACGCTCGAGGTGGCATGTGTTGCTTCAAGGCCATGTGTGTTGGCACGACGCTTGTTTGGGTCATGGTTTATGGGGAGCTAACGTGTGGTGTTTCCTCGAGAGCTGGGTCGCCTAACGAGTAGGAGAGCTCCACCATCCAAGCGAGGGAGTCAACGAGCCACTCTGGCTACCGCATTGAATGCGCACATTAAGT
Source organism: Magnolia sinica (assembly GCF_029962835.1). Taxonomy (NCBI): domain Eukaryota; kingdom Viridiplantae; phylum Streptophyta; class Magnoliopsida; order Magnoliales; family Magnoliaceae; genus Magnolia; species Magnolia sinica. The sequence continues at coordinate 46,639,892 of NC_080573.1, read as the reverse complement.
GCCTGTACTGTTAAGTTTTCGATAAAGGGGGGAAACCCTCATCGAGCAGAGATTATTTGCTCTATTGTCACTCTCTCTCTCTCTCTCTCTCTCTCTCTCTCTCCTCTCGGACTGGGGCGATTTTCAGTAGCTTTCAAGTCAAAATTGCAGTAATGGGCCGCAATGAGTCTAAGTGCGGAAGCTTGGCGGAACTATTAGAATGTAGACTAAGTCCTAGAGGGGGGGTGATTTTGACCAATTAAAAATTATACCAATTTAAAATCCCAATTGCTCAACTTAAACTAATTTGCAATTAAACTAAGAAAGGTAATTCAACTCGAAAGGCTTCCAAGCCAATATAGGGTCCAATCACATAGGCTACTCAAGATATGCAAATTAAGCAACTAGCCTATAACATAGTGAACACGTAAGTATGGAATATTTTACCTATCAATTCTAGACATTCATCTAATCATGCATACATAAGTAAGCATTCAAACACATAAGCATAATTAAACAGATGCGCAAATGACAATCTTAAACACAAGCATGTATAGTGGTTCGGCTACGTGCCTACTCCACTCCTGGCGGACTCACACTCTCCTAGAGTATACCGGATTTCACTATGAGAGGTTTTAAATAAGGTTTACCTCAAACCTTTATAGCCCTACATAAGGACTCTACAATTTATGCCCTACACAAGAGCAAAGGTCCTACACAAGAACCTAAATTTTATGTCTTACACAAGGATAAGGGTCCTAATCCCGAACCCAATAATTTAGGCCACACAGACCAAGGTTCTACACAAGAACCTGACAATTTATGTCCAACACAAGAACAAAGGTCCTACACAAGAACCTAACAATTTAGGCCACATAGGCCAATGTTCTACACAAGAACCTGACATTTTATGTCCCACTCAAGGACAAAGGTCCTATACAAGAACTTAGGTTTAGGCCACATAGGCCAAGGTCCTAATTCCGAACCTAAGTTTATGTCCTACACAAGGACAAAGGTCTTACACAAGAACCCGACATGTATTTTCCTATCGGAGGCCTACGTAAGGACTTGAGTTGGTTTTTCCTTTGGCTAACCAACAACCTAGGTCCTACACAAGAACCACGGATTTAGGCCACATAGGCCAAGGTCCTACACAAGAACCTAGATGAGTTTATGGATAGCAAACTCTTAGCCTCACTCCTTCACAAAGAAGGAGGCTAACCTATGGACTCCTAACAATGACACTTACTTGTCGGATTGAGTCTCTTTTTATAGCTCCTCTTGGGTTGTTTGATCTCCTCTCTCCCGTGCTTCAATCAGCTCCCCGATGCTCTCCCGATCATGTTATCGTTGCTTTGCCAAGGCTTCAGCTCTACGATCTATCTCCTTGCATTTGATGTGTCTTCAAGATGACCAAGGTGATGGGAGTGGGTTGAATCTCCTACAACTAATGGGTAGTTGTTTATCTTAGGGGATTCAACTAGATGGGTCTCCTAAAAGAGTTAGACAATGATTTATCAAGAATGCTTAAGTCCAATCTCTAGGAAATGGAGGAGTTCAAGAGCATCTCAATGTTGAGGTTGGAATCCTCATTAGAGTTGTAATATGAAAGGAGATAGGTTGAAACTCAATGGAGTAGAGGTTAGGATGATGGATATGCATATGGAATCTCCCTACCTCTAGTTGCTCTAAAAACCTATGAAGATGCCCAAGAACCAACTGTCTTATTTAAAAAGTTCAAGCTCCAATGGCAAAAAAAATGGACAGAAAATGGTCCTATTGATTCTATCGAAGAGTCCCGTCGATGTCATCGAAGAATTCCAGTCAAATTTTCAGATTGGTTGCTAGACTTCCCTAATTCCCCTTCGATTCCATCGAAGATCTTATCGATGTCATCGAACATGCCCTCGAATCTACTATTTTGGGGCTATCTTTTACACAACAGATATGTACATCATCTAGCCTTCTTTATCATGTTTTTCTTGGTCTCCTAAGGCTAAGGGATGATCAAATTAATATTCCTATTGGGTCAAGATCATATAGAGGCTATATGGTTGTTTTGGGTTAAGGGTTAGGGTCACTAAGGCCACCTATTTACCTGTTCTTGCCACCTTGATGTTTCTGCTCCGCTGTGTCTTTGGTCTTTACTTTCCAAAGGCTCAACTGACTTTACGACACAACGACTCACGTGATTGACAAATTAGGATGCAAAAATGAGTGCACTAACACAAGCTTCTTCCCCTTCTCCGGTGAGCTTTGTTATTTTCCTTCCTCTCTCCCCTCTTTTCTCTTTCTTCTGGGGTCATGATATCTGCCATTCTCTCCGTTCGAAAAGGGAAAATGCCCAGATCGTCGGATTATTTAGGGGGATCATCTCAATGTGATGGTGGGTTAGACAGTTTGATCTTTTAGAGAATCCGCCCTCTCCGTTGATAATGATGAGTGATAAGGACTCCAAGCAGCCCATGGGTCGAGGATGGTTGCCCAATTCTTGGCCGAGTGATCGGTAGACACTAAGGGGGCCCCTTCAGCCGAGGAGGAGGCCAAGCAGTTTTCGTTAGGGTCGGAGGCAAGTGGGTCCATCAGGTCAACTTTGAAGGAATCCACTCTCGTGAAGATCAGGTTGGAGTACCACGTTCTAGATTCAGTGGTGCTCCAAGTTCACGCACTTAGCGAAATTCTTAGTGAACCTAGGGATGGGGTGGTAGTTATGTTTTTGGTTGCCCTTCAGTGTGCCCGACACTTCCTCTCCATCCTGTGAATAGGAGTGTCCTCCTGCACCTGGGATTGGCCCCAGGGCAGATAATTCCTAATGCTTGGAGGGCTCTGGTGGGGTCGTTCGTCTTGTGGTTCCAGCTCGAGCCCAAATTGACTGTGGACGAATTCCTACACCTCTACCAAGTGAAGTCCAACCCTCACCATGAGGGTTGGTATTATTTTTCTTCTTGGGTGAAGACTGGCAGGGCCCTTATCATAGATGCCCCGACCTCGAACAAGAACTGGAAAAGTAAATGGTTTTGGGCATCGGGAAATTGGGAAGCTCCGGCGAGTTCCGAACTGCATCTTTGGGTTCCGAACCACTTTACTGAACTAGGTCTATATGTCTAAAATTGCTTTTCCTTAGCTCATTTTTTCTCTCTCTATTTATAAGTATGTTTGTCTTTGACAGATCTACCCAAGCATCCTCCCGAGGCGAATGAGTCGACGCGCAGCCGAATTGCTAACATGAGATTGTTGAGTGTTAGGGTGAGGTCCTGAAGGAAGTTGATCATACCTGAGTTGCTCTATCAATCTGGGCTTGCTTCATCGATATCAGGTATAATGTCAACGAGTAGTCGATGGACCATTTCATTCTTGTATGCTGGCTAATTGTTTCTTTTTTGTTGTGTAGGGATGCTTGAGTAGAAGAGTCACAAGCGCAAGGCTCCCTCCCTGGCTGAGGTCACGTAGAAGAAGCAGAAGGTGACCTCCAAGAAGGGAGTGACTGGTTCATCATCTTCCATGGGTCAAGAAGGCCCGAATGAGGTTTCGACCTTAGCTTCTTCCGTTGCCGTTTCCTAGGCAATCGGAATTATGGTAGGGGTAACCCTTGTTTCTGAGGGTCAGCCTTTTACGGTATAAGGTGTTGCAGAGGTCGAGGCTTCACCTCGAGTCAAAGGTCAAACTGATGGTGGTCGGGTATCTTCCAGATCGGCTCATGCCTCAATAGAAGGCCTTCTGCCTTGGGTAGAATGACATGATGTCTTCTTAGGATTTATTTTAGATCAACCATGCCTCTTTAACCTTAGAGTTCTAGTACATGATGTCTTATTAGGATTTGTTTCATATCATATCAGGAATCATCCAACCAAGTTAGATTAACACTTACTATTTTTAGTAAACTTTTCTATTTCGGGTAAGTTTTGGTTGAGTTGATTCAGGACTCTTAGTTAGGATTTTGTCTTGTTATTTAAAGCCTATTAATTTCATTTTAGAGATAGACTTTAAATAAAATATTTTGAATTCTCTTATTTCTTATGGATTCAAGAGCCATTACGCTTTATGGATTCATGGATCATATCACATAGAGGAGATATCGCTCGTCCTCTTCCATTTTCCACACCCTAACGCCACATTTGCATCTTCCTAACATCTTTACCTCATCCTAAGTACCAACACCGTGATAAATACAAGCAATACCAAACCCCCATCAGATAAGAGAACTGATATAAATATGACCGGATGAATATGATTTGGAGTACACTACCTGGCCTTGAGGAATAGAACTTAGGCAATATGGGAAGGCAAATGTTTTGTACTAGGAATGATAAAATCCTAGAATGACAATAATGAATACAATTGTTTCTTTCTTAGCATGCTTACACATTCAAGTGTGATATAATGAATTAGAGTGGAATGCCTTTATCCTATTTCTGATGAGTGAATGTGAACGAATTCAGGTCATGACACCTAAGAAGGGTCACCCTCCCGTTACACGATCCCAGAAGAGTGTACCACATTCGGATCATCTTGTTTCACTTGATAATCGTGAGGTTCCTGCCTCAAGGCAAAACCCTACTACTCTAACCGCGCCATTTACTACCCAAACAGCACCGACCGAGGAAAATTTTGAACATACATTGTTCCTAATGCAATGTTAGATTCAAGTTCTAGCAATGCTCGTAGGAGCTATGGTCCAGAACACTCAAGTAACCCCATCCATCATTCCAACCCCATCTGTGGGGCATGCCCCATCAATTGTGCAAATCCCACCACTTGTACCAACCCCTAGTCACCCTCTAGTTCATGATGATCGTATATTCGATCAATTTTAGCGATTACGACACATACATTCACTGGCATGCGTGACCTAATAGAGGTTAAACAGTGGCATCATAGAATATCTAAGATGATTAAACCCATGTGATGCACAAAGACTGAATAAGTCGAACTCATAAGCTATGACTTTGCAAAAAGAGGTAGACTTGTGGTGGTACAGTGTATTGCGATCTATTTCGATTACGTATGTATGGACTTGGGATGAATTTGAAGCAAAAAATTTTTAACAATGCTTTCCCCTCACCTATCGGAGGGAGAAGGAAAGTAAGCATAATCGACTGTGACAGGGAAGTATGTCTGTAGCTAAATACGAGAATTAATTTACTAAACTATCCCAGTTTATACTGACCAATGTAGCCGATGACATATCTAAGATGAAACGATTAGAAGACATGTTACGACCAAGTATCCTTACTAAGATGTGTTGCTCATGTGCCAATTCATATTGCCATGGTAGACATGGCATTAAGATCAGAACATGACAAAGAACATATTTCAAAGGACTGCGTTTAGATGAATAACAAAATCAAGCTGGATCCTCCTCTACATCCTATCAACAAGAGACCTTGACTCTCTCCATAGCTATCACCTGCACCAAGGACATATAATGTACATGATAGAGCCTGACATTACTGTGAAAAGTCGGGTCATGTTTGTCAGTTTTGTTACCAAAAGATGAGGGATAACAACATCACACCTTCTTAGTCAAGAAATTACCCTCCATAGCGTGCAATCACAACTCCAACATGTACAGGTCATCCTCCACAGAGACCACTTGCCCCTGCAACTAACAAAGTATAATAGGCCCAGTTCCATGCATTGAGGACCGACGAACCAAATACATCCAACCTCGTCCCACGATCATGGGAAGGTACCGCTTACATTTACACTAGAAGCATAAGAAATTTTGGGGATAAAATTATTTTAAGGGGGGGTAGATTGTAACAACCCACGATTTGACCGTATTCTACCCAAGTAAATTCGCGGGTGTTGCTACTAGAGAACCAAAAAAAATGATTAAATGCCCTTAAACTATAAATAAATGCACTTTGTAAATAGTATCTTATACCTAACAATGGCCGATACAAACTTATTATAGAGACCTAGAAACTTCTATTCCCAAAATGACCGTAGAAGCACTCGAAATATGCAAAAGAGCTTTAGACCATTCATTGGCGGGCCATCAATCATGAAACTATAGGACTATGTTCATCTTAGTGGACTTGACATTTTTCCTGAATCGGATATCTAAGACCATATGCTGAATCACACAACTTGGATGGAGACCTAGGAGTGTGCGTTGCGTGACTCACCTCGATTGGTTCTTAGAAAAACTATAAATAGTAATTCTATTTCTAAAGGGTTAGAAATACATGCACACACACACACACACACACACACACACACATATATAGGGAAAAGGTATTATGCGCTCGACCTCACGATAAGCTCTCGTGAGGTCGAGCTATGTGGGCCCCACCGTGATGCGTGTCGACCATCAACATCGTGCATTTGATGGGTCCCCTCTAAATTATGGGATATCCCAAAAATCATCCGTATACGGAACTTAGGTGGACCATACCATCTAAAATCATGTGAAGACATGCCAAAAACATATAAAAGCATTTGGTGGGGCTCACCTGAGTTTTGAATGCTATTGAAACTTGGTCTGAACCCTCATCCAAGTGGGACACACATAATGGATGGGCTGGATTTGCAAACCACATCTCGGTGGGCCCAAAAAATGATTATGAATGTTTTAATGGTGCACGGCCCCTCCCCACTTTTGTATGTGGTGTGGCCCACACAAGTCACGGATTGACTTGATTTTTGAGACCTAGGCCCACGATGGAATGGTGCATCTGACTGATGGGGTAGATGTTCGAAATGCATCACGACGGTGCCCACACAACTCGACCTCATGGGACAAACTTGTGAGGTCGAGCGCATAATACCTTTTCCCACACACACACACACACACACACACACACACACACACACACACATATATATATGGGTTTTGGAGAAGGTCTTGTCGGATTTCATCCATTATGCTACCATTTCCTTCGGTTAATTGAAACTTAGCAGTAATCGAAGGTAGAGTAATATTCTATTGCAAAAATTAGGATTTAATTTAGGTTTTCTTGGGAATTATTTAGGTTTTTGTTGGAATTAGGTAAGAAAGGTATGATTTTTTTGAATCTTTCAATCCTAGGCATCGTTAGCACGTGAATTCACCCTAGTGGGTGGGGACTATTCTTCTAAGTTAGCTTTTATCAGCCCCTGATGGTTTTAGTTAGTAAATTTTGTATTTTAATTAAAATTATTTATATTTAAATGTTAAGATTATTCTATTATTATGATTCATATGCTATATGTGCTACGTTGATAACATGTTTGTTAAAATGTGTGAAATTGGATTTCGTTTAGGCTTGATATTGTGAATATTTGAAGTTGTGTGTTTCGCACGCCAAGTGTGTGGTTAAATGCCTAAGTGATGAAATTGATGTTATATTATAAATTTGTACTTCTTAACATATTTAGCAGATTATATACCCATATTACTTTAGATTTGTATTTGAAAAACTGTAAATGTGTGGACTACCTACCTAGAGTTTGGTCGTCACAAATTTACTCGGTCGATTTGGGTGGAACATGACTAATTAATACTGGCCCGACCGGTCTCATCGAAGTTCGCTCGATCCACCAGATCAGTCTAATTCAGAAATGATTATAGTTGTGTTGAACGTTCCCAAACATCTTATGGAATTTAGAATATTTTGATTACAATTATTGTGTAGTAACTTACAATCGTACATATTAAGTCTCATGAGTCAGGCACGTTGGTATAGGATACTATGTCTAAGCTGTTGACCTTTGCTGGTGACGAGTCCCACTAAGAGCCTTTAGCACTAAATCCTCTATACTGTAGCTCATGAGCTGTGCACGGTGATATGGGACACTGTGTCATGTGCTGTCTTTGGCCTGTATTGATTTGATAATCTTACAGTGAGTCTTGAGCACTAATGGAGGTGACGAGCATACCATTATTAACATTGGGTGACAACCCACAATTGTTTTGATTTTATTATTGGACATTGAAATCCTTACCATTTGATCTCCTATTCAGTTATATTTAATGATGAACCCAAATTAGGATTTTGAGACACTGGTAACGAGTCATAAGATCCTATCTATTTGACTCTTGTTACAATTGAGGTATTATAACTTGACAATCATGCATACATTACATGTGTGTCGTTGGGTGCCTGGTTGACTATTTATGTTAAAGACTAGTGTACTCCTTGGTTTACTATTTATGCTAAAGATGAATATGTTGTTTGAGCCTCCTATGTTACTCATAGGGCTTGCATTTGTATATCATAACATGCATGCACTAATTAACTAGTTTAGGAAACTATTTGTTATGTTATGTTTTATTACCTGTACTTGATATTGATAACATGTGTAACTTAGGAAATGGTAATACTGAGTTGATTACTCACTCCCATATGGGATGATGTTTTAAAACACCAACCAGTTATTGTTGACACAAGTACCTTAGAGACCACTGTCCTAGATAAGACTTACGTGGACCCGATGGAAGAAGTGTCATACTTTCACTTTTCTGGCTAGCAGGTGTAGTCCGGCATGGACCTCACCCCATAATTTCAGTGTTGACAAATTGTAGTAAATTTTTAGACATATATATATCGAGTCCCCAGATGAGTGGACTCCGAGTGATTTTTGGAATGACTGTATGGACATGACTATGTTTGTATGACACTGCTTTACTTTCAGACTATATATATATTAACTGTTTGGTTTAATTCTTCTTAACTATATTGATGCCATTTGATCGTGCCATTAAACTAGGCTTCCAGATTAAAGGAGATACCCATAAAATTGGAGATTATGGACAAACTCGACCCCTGATCTTACCATGGGCCCACCAATTGCATCTTAAAGATCTCCACAAGTGTCATGTGGTTATTAGATAGTAGGTTACATGGCACGTGTAAGTCAGAGAACCTCACTTGTGTCCTTGCTACAACAATGCACATGACTAGATCCATCAATTTTCATGACCTAATCATCCATCAGGTGAGCTCCAATAATGGAGATGCAATGGTCCAAAGAAATATTGTCAGTCCACTCTTTAGTGAAGCGCAAGTTAATAAACAACAAAAAAGATGTTGGAGAATGGTCCACATTCAATGTTTACATTACGCCACCTGGGTCCATCTCTCTATATCGACAATTAAGAGAGATAACCTAGTAAATACAACCAAATACTATGTGAAAATGCTATAAAATTGACCAATAAATTTTACGACCAAGGTCGGTCAAATTTTTTTAATTGTTTAATGACCGGTAAGCGTTGATCTTTTTATTTACTTATTTAACTGTTGGTATACATCATTTTTTTTGGCTCAATTATTTAAGGGGCAGTGTCACGCCCCGAACTCGAAAACCGGGCTCACAAAATTCTCGATCGCCCAATCCTGCGCCGACAGCCTCCGTAGAACCCCATTCTCGGCTCCCGGCACCCATTTACCAGGTTCCGATCCTGGGATCCTACAAGGAGGATTTATAATATCAATTTGATTCATAATGAGCATAACCAAAAGCATAACCCACGAACAATAACCACAAGAACACCATCACAAAATTCACTATGATAAAAAACTTTTGAGTACAAGGCGTATGTAAGGGAAATACAATATACTGAAAGTAACAAAAACTCCAGAAGCTCGACTACACACTCCAACGGCGGCGAAGCTACCGTTGCGTCCTAACGTCACCTACACGCATCAATCGTGCATAAACTTATAGAAAGCTTAGAGGGTGGTGTAAGTGTGTGCGCAATATGAGCGTGCTCAGGATGCAAGGTCAGAGAAATGTGAAATCATGCTGATGAACACATGTATGCAATCAGCCGTACTAAGGCTATGCGGTGCAAAATATGAATGTTATCGACCATGTCAAGACCATGCGATGCGAGATGCAACTCAAGCATGCTAATCCTCATCCACATATCAATGCAGCTCCTCACTAGAGCATCAAATATCAGTAAGGTTCTCAGTCTGGAAAATCATCGGAGTTTAGTACCCTCCAAATGGCACAACCCCTTTCCCAGGCGGGCAGTCCAAGTGAGCGTAAGAAACCTCACTATTTGCCTGACCAATAGTCTGCCAATATCTATCTGGCACGTCGATAATAGACCCATTCACGAACTGGTCAAAATCAGCCTACTAATGCCCCTTACCCTCGGGCGGGTAAGGTTACACCCCTTTCTAACCGACCATGACACAGTGAGAGACGCGGCCTACTGGTATACGGACCTCGCACGCTCGTGTATCCACTCGGTCTCGACGTTGGAGTCATCCTCTGGTACTATCGGGTTTAGGGATTTTCACCCAGGGACATCTGTGGTGCTCGTATGCTAGAACCAAATATTTCTGGTATCCAATCCTGCCATCCACAATGTGTCTGTGGAGGCTATGACCCTGATATCACTAGGGCATACAGTAACTACAATCACACAAATGCAAGTGTATGAGTCACACTACCAGTCATGCAACAGTCCTGCGTGTACCATGCACTTATATGGGGCAACTTCGCCTATCAAGGAGCCTATAAACAGTCTGCCCGAAGGCATATGCTATGATCGGTTACTCCTCATATCAGGCATACATATGATGCGTATGATCATGGATCTATACTAAACATGTATAAAGAGATGGCCTCTGTGTATAATGGAGATGGGCCTAGACGGCCTACTTACTACCAGTATGAGCCTATCAGTGGGTCTTAGGGAGAGTGATGATGCAGACATCTAACCAACATCATCCTTACAATGTGGACGTCAAACCAACATTGTTCCCAAGGCATAACCCACTACAATAGTCAACACACGAACCATGGTAGAATCACGTTGTAATGGGCCTCATTTACATCCCATTAGGCCTCAACCCATGAGCCTTCAATACATTAAGATGGGCCTCAACTAATGGCTTTATACAAATCAAAGTGGGCTTTAATGGACGGCCCATAAATACATCAAAATAGGCCTAGTCACATGGGCCTCATATGGCAGCCCATGATTGGCAAAATTAGAAGGACAAAGGGTCCGACACACTCATCACGGTGGGCTTGCCTAGGGTGGCCCAAATTTGGAGCACATAAATAGGGTGGACCCCACAAAATAAATGAATAGTGTGGATACAAAACATACATTAGTGGGTCCCGTGTGGGCCCACCATAAACATTTATTTTTCCATCCAATATGTGGATAAGGTCATACAGACCCTGGGGCCACTGTAATGTTTATTCCCATTCAACCAGTTGATAAGGTCACATGGACCGGGGCCCACTGGAACGTTTATTGCCATCCATACGGCTCATAAGGTCACACGGTCAGGGAGGGGCCCACCATAACATTTATTTTTCACCCAATCTGTTGACTAGGTCACGTGGGCAGGGAGCCCACCGTGATATTTATCTATCGTCCAACTTGTTTATAAGGTCACTTGGACCTGGGGGTGGGCGTGGGGCCCACCGAAATGTGGTTCACAAATCCAGCCCACCCATTATGTGTGTCCCACCTGGCTGACGGTCCAGACCAAGTTTCAGCAACATCCAAAACTCAGGTAGGCCCCACCAAATGATTTTATATGTTTAGGCATGTCTTCACATGATTTTAGATGGTATGGCCCACCTGAGTTCCGTTTACGGCTGATTTTTGGGATTTTGCATCATAGGGGAGCCGTGAGGCCCAGCCGGTCTGTCCGTCAAGCAGCCAGCGCAGGCGCTGCCTGCGCCTTCTGTCAGCGGCAGTAGTTGCTGCTGCTACTGCTGTTTTGGTTTTTTTTTTGAAAAAAATGAAATTCTGTGGTTTTTCCCCTGCAAGGCCCACATCAGATGAATCCACTCTAGCCATTGGATTCCACGGTCTAAGACCGACCAATGAGTCCAATATGCGGCCTATTTTTGGCGAATACAAGGATCAAGTGCGTTTCAATGGTAACACCGCTATTTCCCATGGTATGGCCCGTCAGAAAATGGGATCAGATTCATTTTTCGGCTCAACGCCTAAAATGAGCTGAAGAATGGAATGGACGACATGGATCGACCCCATACATCAAGGTGGAGCCTACATAGGTAGCCTATCCCAAAAGCAACTCTTTTTTTTTTTAACTTTATTAGTACCCACCCATGTCAGTATATACACTCCATGTTAGCCAACCCATGTCCAGCGTCCAGGGACGCTGGACGGTGCAAACACAGGCGTCATGGTGGGGCTCCACATGCATGTGGCCCACCTACACCTATATACATATATAATATTTATATATCTTATATTATGTATATAATATATTATATTATATATCATATATATTATATTAAATATAACATATAACAAGAAGGGCATTGGATCCATTTCAACAGTGGATGGTGTGGATCTTCACCTATAATAGGGTGGGCCACACCATCTGATGTTGATAGATGGAGTAGATATAACATATTTTGGTGGGATCCACACCATCACAATGGAAAAAGAGAGAGGAAGAGACAAGAGAGATGGTGATGGAGAGGAGGGACCCCGCCACTATGGGCCCTCCATTGATACAACACATACATCAAGTAGGTCCCACAACAAGTGGACCCTAAAATTTAAAATTAACGGTAGATCACCCACCTCTAGGCCTCCTCCTTGCTTCCTTAGCCTCTTAAGCTCCTTGCCTTCGCCTTGGACAGTGGATGATGGGGTTTGGATGGTGGAGATGAGAGATGAGAGGGGTGGGGAAAGTGGGCCACACTTGGCTTGGGAGAGAGAAGCTTGGACGTATGGAATTGTTGCTTGGGAGAGTGTTTGAGTAAATGAGGGAAAGAGAATATTAAGAGTGATGGATGAAGTGGTGGGTGTAATTAATGAAGTATGGGTTGGTTTGAAAAATGGGTAAAAGAGGGATGGTGAGGGAGAGAGAGGTTTGACTTATGGGAAAAAGAGGAGTGGGGTGGTTGTACTTAGATAAAGGATACATTTATGGTTGATTGATGGGACTTATTGTAGAGATTCCCTCGAGATTTGCAACGCGCGACATTTCTTTGAAATAAACACAGACTGACATCTTCTAGCCTGGGAATCGGGTCGGTGCGTGAGTCGCGGCGTTGGAACCGCGGCGACGACACGGTCGCTAAGATATAGGTTTTGGTTCGAACCGACTTTGGTATGCGGGACCTGGTTTAGAATCATGCGCAAACGTCGAATACGGTGCGAAGGTTGCCGGAATTTGACCGAGAGGACTGCAGAAGCTAACGGAACGGTACGGATTAGGACACGGGTCTTACAGACAGTGGCTATCAAAATTTTAAAATTTAAGGATATAAAATTCAGCATAAGAGAATTCATCTCTCAACACTGGCCCTCTCTCTCTCTCATTGGTAAGGCCTCTCCCTAGAGTCCCCCTCAATATCTCCCTCCAGCGTCACCTCTCCCTCTATCAAGTACTCTCTCTCTCTCTCTCTCTCTATTTCATCCATGTTATCTAGCTAAGATTGGGATCTATTGAATTTGTGGGCCATGCACGGCATGGATATACATTACATCATCATAGTAGGGTCCCATAATGTGGGCTTGAGCACACTGTTAAGAAGGACAACTTGCATATACAACACATACATTAGATGGGTTCCACAGTGGTGGGCCCTTGAACGGTTTTAATAGTGGGCATCTTTATCACCACTACTTCCTATAGTGGGTTCCACTTGAGATTTTAGATTTTCTTCGAATTTTTTTATCATACCCTAAAATGGGTTGAACAATGGGGATGAAATGCATGCATCATGATGCCCCCCAAAAAGTTCATTGATGGTCATCATTATCTCCACTGTTCACTGAGGTGGGGTCCATTGGATGGGTGGATAAAACAAATAGATTATGGTGAGTCCCACCTCAAACAAATGGGTGGAGTGGATTTCCCATACACATGGTGGGACCACGCAAATATTAACTTTATCCAAAACTATTGTAACCCACCATAAGTTTTAATGGTCAATCATCACTGTTTCTTGTGGTGAGGTATACCTGAGATTTGGATCTACTTCTATTTTAAGATCATGCCCTAAAATGAATTGTAAAAACAAATGGAAAATGTGGATGTAAAGCATATACATCAAGGTGGGCCCTACAGTCAAGGATCCACCCACCTTGGTGTGTTCGGGATCCACTGAAGCCGTGCCTATGGTTTTTAGGACAATGGCATGGCTTTAGTGGATCCCGGATCCATCGAAGTAGGTGAATCCATGAATGTGGGTCCTCCTTGATGTATGTCTTTTATCCACCTTTTTCATCCGTATTTTAGATTAATTTTTAACCTATGATGTACATGTGGGCACATTGTTGTAAACCGATGATTTTATTCCTCTAGATTAGATATCTAATGAGCAGTTAATGTCTTGCATGTTGTTGAGAATTGATTGAATATTTTCCATTTGTATACATGCTGTTAATAGTTGGTTGGATGATGAATGGTAGTTATAATTGAGCATGGAAAATAAACAACTAATACACATACATATGTGTGTGTTATCCTCGGAGGATTCATTTTTTAGGGGAACATAATATTCTTGATGGTATGGTGTCCTAATATTGCTTGTATGTTAATAGTTGGTATTAGATATTAGTAGGTTATTTTCTTTATACTTGTGGAAATCAAGAAATGGTTTATGAAGGATAAATTCAGTTCTGAGTAATTGATTCCTTTACATGTATGTACATGATGTCTTTGACATTTGTGATTCCAAGTAAAGAGTGGATGTTGAAACTTAGGATATCGGAAGAATACCTAAAATGTATTCTAACATTCATTTAAGTACTTGAGACAAAGTACGCAAAGCTTGGGAGTGATGACCATTATTATTGTCCATGTGTCAAATTCTATAATGCGGAAAGATGGAGGAAAAAAAAAGACCAAATTTTGGATCATTTAATCTGTGATGGTATATATACATCTTACATAGAGAATAGTGGGATGAAAGTCAGATAGCCGTTAGGGCTAGCACATCTGCTAGTAATCACAACAAAGATGTGTTTCCAAGGATGGCCAATATGGTGAATGTCACACTTGGATATTTTATTGATGAAGAAGATTCTAATGTTACATGCATGGATGAATGTCATGATAGAAATGATGTCTAAGATCATGATGATTCAACAAACGATATTCAGTACAAGAAGATGATGGAAGATGTGATTCAACCCCTATATCCATCGTGTCAAGCACGGAACATAAAATATCGATTTTAGTTGAGTTGCTTAGCAGGAAGACTGTCCCACAAGAGCTTTGATGAGTTATTGAAGATGATCAAAATGATACTGCTAAATGACAACACTTTACTAGAGAGCACCTACATTGTGAAGAAGATGATCAAGTCTTTGTGAATGGAGTGTGAAATTATTCATGCATGCCTTAATGATTGCATACTGTACTGGAGAGAACATATTGAGAAAAAATTATCCTAAGTGTGGTGAAAACATATGAAAATCAATTAATGAAAGGAAGTCGATGAGCAAATGTTTACCACATAAAATGTTAAGATACTTTCTATTGACTCTGAGACTGAAATGAATATATAATGTACCATTGATTGCAGAGAATATGAAATTCCATGTTAATGCGAGTTAATATGGAAGTGAGAGGTTCATGCATCATTTGATAGATTCCACATGTTGAAGAGGAGTGGATCATAAATGGAAAGATTATTTTTTTTTTTAAGCCATGTAATATTCAGTTAGAACTTGCAATAGATGGATTCAATCCTTTTGGAAACAAGAATAATTCATACAATTGTTGGCCTATTATAATTATTTTGTGCAATCTACCACTGTCTTTATGCATCTAGAATGAGTTTAACAATATTGATTCCTAGGAGAAATGTTCTAGAACATAGCATTGACGTCCACTTGTAGCCATTTATTGCAGAGTTGAATGCCCTATGGTCTATTAGAACCGAAACATAAGACTCTACCACCAAGTATAAGTTTAACATGAAAACAACTTTTTATGTGTTATACATAATTTTCTTACATACGACCATCTGTTGGGTTGTAGGATAACAGGAAAGTATGGTTTCCTATCTGTAATGAAGGGAAAATTAATGTAGCTAAAACATGGATGAGAGTTTGCTTATGTGGGCCATAGAAAATTCCTGCAAGATCCATTCCATCTCTTCAGGAGCTAGAAATCACAATTTAATGGGAATGAAGAACATGAAAAGGCAAGTCGTCGGTTAAGAGGTATTGGATTATTAACCAAAATGGAAAATATTAAGATCAAGCTTCGAAAAGTGACAGGCAAGTAGAGGAAGAGGTTTGCGAATCGATCTTCTTTGACTTACTATACTAAAAGGTATTTAAGTCAATAATTTACTTATTGCAAATGATTCCTTTTAATGTAAGCAAGTATACTTATCTTACAAACTGACAAGTATATATCAATCATATCATACAGGACCTACTCATTTGGCATAATCTATATGTGATGTGCATTGAAAACATTCTAGTAGAAAACCTCATTGCAACAATCATAAACATGAAGGATAAGACCAATGATGGTCGTAAACCCTGATTAGATATGAAAGAGATAAAGATAAAGAAAAATTGTGACCGGTGAACATTAATGATAATGGAGTTTTACCCAAAGTTCCTTGTAAATGATCTTGGGAGGAGAAATAATTAATTTGTAAAATGTTGTATAATTTGAAAGTTCCTGTTGGCTATAATTCAAAGTGGAACAAATAATGTGAACCATAAAGATCTGCAGAGTATTAAATAACGCATTGTAGATACACCATATCTTTAAAAAAGACTTTCCCCTACATTTTTTATTTCCCGTGTCCTAATCCGTACTGTTCCGTTGGCTTCCGCGGTCCTTTCGGTCAAATTCCGGCAACCTTCGCACCATATCCGGTGTTTGCGCACTATCCTAAGCTAGGTCCCGCACACCGACGTCGGCTCGATCCGAAACTTATGTCTTGGCGATCGCGTCGTCGCTGCGGTTCCAACGCCGTGACTTGCGCACCGAACCGATACCCAGGTAAGAAGATTCCGATCAGCGTTTATTCCGAAGAAACACCGCGCGTTGCGGATTTCGAGAGAATCTATACACAATAAGCCCCATCAATCAACATTTAATGCATCCCATACATCAAGTACTACACCCATTCCCTCTTTTTCCAAAAGTCCACCATTCTTTCCACCTCACCACTCCTCTTTTCTAAATTTCAACAACAACCATACACCTTTACAATTTTTTCAACCCAACCCATCACTCCATCACCTCACCTCACCCATCCATATCTTCTTTCTCTCTCTCATTTCTCATATCTCTCCCAAGCAACTCAGCCCCCCACACGTCCAAGCTTTCTCTCCCTCTCAAGTGTGGTCCACCTTCCATCTTCCATCTATACCCTCTCATCTCCAATCTCAACCATTCATCTTTCATCAACCTCCATTAAAAGTGAAGGTAAGGAGCTAAGGAGTCCAAGGGAGCAAGGAAAAGGAAGATAAGGTGGGTGATTTTCCATTATTTTAAATTTTTGGGCCCACTTGTTGGTGGGACCCATTTGAATGTATGTGATTTAATCAAGAGGGCCCATAGTGGCGGGGTTCCTCTATCTCACCGTATATCTCTCTTTCTATCTCTCTCTTCCTTTGTGATGGTGTAGATCCCACCAATATGTGTTACATCTACCCATCCATCTACATCATACGGTGTGGCCCACTCTATTACAGGTGATGATCCACACCATCCACTATTTGGATGGGCCCAAGGCATTTTATACAGGTTTTATTTTATATAATATGTATATAATATATATTATGTATGTATATATATATATATATATATATATATATATTATGTATATGTATATACATATATGATGGTGGGCCACGTCCACGTGGGACCCACCATGATAATGTGTTCATGCATGCCGTCCAGCGTCCCTGGACGCTGGACGTTGGCAAGCAGGGTAATGTAAAACGGCGTGGGAGGTACTAATGAGCTAGCCAAATGGTGGGCCACACATGCAGGCCCCACCTTGATGTATATGTAGAATCCAAGCCGTCCATGTTGTTCCCCATCTCATTTTAGGCGTTGAGCCGAAAAATGAAGTTGATCCCCTTCCTTGGCGGGCCATACCATAGGAAACAGTGTTCCTACCTTCGGTTTACTCCCTGACGCTCCTATATATCAAAAATAGCCCAATATTGGACTCTATGGGTTTGTATCGAGCCACAGGGACCCATGGCTGGAGTGGATGTTGCTAATGTGGGCCCTACCATAGAAAATCCGTAAAAAAAACTGGATTTTCAAAAAAAAATGAATAGAAGGGAGGCAGCAGCGCTGACGCTGCTGCTGCCATGCCGTACGGCTGCTGACGGACGGACGAGCTAGGGCTCACGGCCCCAGCTGTGGGCCCCACTTTGATGTGTTTCGTTGATCAACACCGTGCATTTGATGGGTCCCATGGACCACCCGTTCACCCCAAAAATCAGCCATAAACGGAACTCAGGCGGGCCATACCATCTAAAATCATGTGAAGACATGCCTAAAACATATAAAATCGTTGGTGGGGCCTACCTGAGTTTTGGATGCAAGTGAAACTTGATTTGGACCCTTAAAATTGTGGGACACACAATGAATGGGCTGGATTTGTGAACCACATTTCGGTGGACCCCACATCTGCCCCAAGGTCCAATGACCTCTTCAACAGGTTGGACGTCAAATAAACATTACAGTGGGCTCCCCGCCCACGTGACCGGCCTAGCAGGTCAGATGAAAAATAAGCATTACGGTGGGCCCCTTCACCACGTGGCCCTGTAAACAGGTTGTATGAAAATTAAACATTTCAGTGGGCCCTTGGTCCACACGGCCCCATCAACAGGTAGTATGGAAGTAAATATTGCAATGGGCCCTATCCAGGCCCACGTGACTTTTTGAATAGATTGGATGATAATAAATATTTTGGTGGGCCCTACCCTGGTCCACACGACCTTATGATCAGTGGTTGGAAAATAAACATTATATCGGGCCTTAGGCAGGGTGGAAAACAAGCATTATGGTGGGCCCCGCTTATGTATGTATTGTAAACCACACCCTCCATTAGTGTGGGCTCTATCATGATGCATGTGTTTCATCCAACAGTCCAACCGTTTGGAGATAAATTAAGGCCCACTATGAAGGCCCATATTCATGCATTGGTGGTCCTTGTCAAGGCCCACCTTGATTTGTATTAGGGCCCATATCCTGAGGCCCACTGTGATGTATGCAAGGCCCGTGTGACTAGGCCCATGTTGATGCAATTTTGGCCCGTCATTGAGGCCCACCTTGATATGTATCTGTGAGACCCATGTATGAGGCCATTTGATGTATTAGAGGCCCATGGGTTGAGGCCCAATAAGATGTATAAAAGGCCCATTGAAATGAGTGATTCGTGGAAGGCCATCCTTTGGGAGCAATGTTGGTTTGATGTCCACATTCTGAGGATAATGTCGGTTAAATGTCCGCATTATGATTCTCCCTAAGGCCCATTAATAGGCCCATACCTGTAGTATATAGGCCGTCTAGGCCCATCTTCATTTTAATCAGAGCCCATCACCACATAACATGTTTAGTATAGATCCATGGTTCATGATCATTCGCATCATATGTATGCCTGATGTGAGGAGTGACCGATCATAGCATATGCCTTTTGGGCAGACTGTTTATGGGCTCCCTGATAGGCGGAGTTGCCCCATATAAGTGCATGGTACATACAGGACTGTTGCATGACTGATAATGTGACTCATGCATTTGCATTTGTGTGATTATAGTTACTATATGCCCTAGCGACATCAGGGCCATAGCCTCCACAGATACATCGTGGATGGCAGGATTGGAGACCGGAAATATTTGTCCAGCATACGGGCACCATAGATGTCCCTGGGTGAAAATTCCTAAACCCGATGGTACCGGAGGATGACTCTAACGTCGAGACCGAGTGGATATACGAGCGCATGAGGGCCGAATACCAGGAGGCCGCGTCTCCCACTGTGTCGTGGTCGGTTGGAAAGGAGTGTGGCCTTACTCGCCCGAGGGTAGGGGGCAATACTAGGCTGAGTTTGACCAGCTCGCGAATGGGTCCGCTATCGACGTGCCGGATAGGTATTGGCAGACTATTGGTCAGGCGGATAGTGAGGTTTCTTACACTCACTTGGACTGTGCGGCTAGGAGAGCGACAGTGCCATTTGGGGTGTATTAAACCCCGGTGATTATCCAGAATGAGAACTGTACTGATACATGTTGAGGATTGACATGCTTGAGTTGCATCTTGTATCGCATGCCCGTGTTATGGCCGATAGCATTCATATCTTGCACCGCATAGCCTTGATACGGCTGTTTGCATTCATGTGCTCATCACCATGATTCCGCATCACACTGACCTTGCATTTTGAGCACGTTTATATTACGCACACACTTACACCACCCTCTAAGCTTTCCATAAGCTTATGCACGATTGATGCGTGCAGGTGACGCCAGGACGCAGTCGCAGCCATAGTCTCGCTGTAGTTGGAGCGTGCAGCCGAGCTTCTGGAGTTTTGTTTCTTTTATTACATTGTATTTTCCCCTTTCAGTCGCATTGTACTAAAAAGTTTTTGATCATAGTGGATTTTGTGGTGGTGTTCTTGTGCTTATTGTTTGTGGGTTATGCTTTTGTTATGCTCATTATGAATCATACTAATGATTTGAAACCCTCCTTGTAGTATCCGAGGATCGAAACCTGGTGAATGGGTGCCGGGATCCGAGAATGGGGTTCTACGGAGGCTGTCGGCGCCGGATTCGGCGATCGGGAATTTTGTGAGCCCGAAAAAAGACTTTCCCCTACATTTTTTATTTCTATAATACACGTCCTTGTGCCCTGAGTGTGCCCCTGCATCCCATAGGGAACCCCACTCGAGCCTGCTGTGAAAATGTCCCTGCATTAATCACCCTTGGTGAGGAGTCTCGAACATGAGACCTCCCGCTCTGATACCAATTTGATGCAAGACAATTAACTGCTTGCTCTAAAAGGTCGAACTATTAGAGCATGGTGAATCAATCCCTTTATCTCATAGCCCAGGCCCCACATCTCATGGGTTAGGACATCGGCCGAAACCCCCCTCATGGGCCCCAAATCACATGGGTACCGCCTCACACGGGTGGGGCCTGCCTCACATGGGCCACCCACCCCGAGTGTGCCCCTACATCCCACAAGCAACCTCACTCGAGCCCGATGTGAAAATGCCCCTGTATTAATTACATGACGGATAGTTTACATAGATTAGGAGGTCATAAATGAGGATGTGAAATGTTTATGGATGATGATGGTGAACGTGCCCACCCTATTGATAAAAGAAGGAAAACCCTACATTCCAACTCATGTGCAGTATCGGCACGTGCACAAATAGGTACTCTAGCAGTCTGTTGAAAATTTCATGTGGGAGAAATATATATATATATACAATCTATTCTTGATTATCGGATTAAATTTACATGTACACTTGTATATACTTAGACTCTAATGTACATCACACTACCTTACATAGGAAGTATCAAAATACCTTCAAATCCATAGATTTCAAAACCACGCTTCAAGGGTTCAAAATTGGAAGGGTAGTTCATGATCCAAAAAGACAGTGGTTTACGTCCATTGGGTTAGACAACAATTATAAGAATAATTTGGTTCCTCTATCATGAAGAAGCTTACCAATGGCTTGCACATTAATTCCATTTTATACAACGCATATGTTGTAAATTGATAATTTTCGATAAAGAAAAACATGAAATGAACTCGTCTATATCGAACTTTGGGGTTTTTAATAAAGGCAATAACTAGTTTCAGGGTAAGTTTTAGGGATACAAATCTTATAGATGAAGAAGTCACTTATTATGACATTGTAAAAAATAAAAAAAAATAAAAAAACTTTAGTTAGACTACATTGACTTTAAAGAAATGGTCTTCTATTATGATTAGGTGCATATAGGAGACTCAAATGGTTACTTTATTTATCTAAAGATGAATTTGATATATGCTAATCTGGGGAGGTTAATGAGTAACTCAAAAGAATATGACAAGCCTTTAATTCTTGCATCGTAAGAAAATCAAATCTTTTATTGCAAGGACCATAATAGGCCTACGAAAGATTGACACATTGTCTTAAATGCTCCTAAGAGATAAAATCGGGATGTGGATGCTTATGAGGATTCTGTAGTTTTCATGGAATTGATGAATGCATATGCTTTAGCATCAACCCTACAAGAAGATATAATAAAAGGCATATGTAAGCAGCTCTCTCATTAGTTATGGAAAGTCCAGTAAATAAAAATTCATCATATAACTTGGATTCCATTTTATTTTTTTCTTTATATTTTGGATGAATGAGAATATGAAAGAGAAACATGGAATGAGTGCTCAATTGATAAAGTTCATGACTGTGTGGTGGAGAACATTTATTAATGGGTTGAGCTCTCCATAGGTTGAGAGCCCAACTCTATGGAGAGCCCAACCCACAATAGACGTTCTTCACTATGTAGTTAGAAACTCTATCAGTTGATCTACATCAATGAATATTTTATTTCCTTATGAAACTCATCTAGATTCCTTGTTTCTCCTTCCTATTCTCATTAATCTAAAAAGGAATAAAACATAATCAATTAAAATCCAAGTTACATGTGATTTAATCTTATATTGATAATAAGCATGTAGGCAACTCTCTCGTTCGTTATAGAGAGTCATCTCTCTTTTTTATTGTTTGATTGTCTTATCAGCTAAAGGATTTCATCTTTATGTCTCTTTCATTTCTTCTTCTTTTTTTTTCTATTATTTATGAATCTCTAATCTATTGTTTGTATTCACTAAATAAAATACATATACAAGATAACGAAAGAAAAGAAACAGAAAGAGACATAAAGATGAAATCATTTAGCTGATAAGACAATCAAACAACAAAAAATAGAGTTTCTTTATATATATATATATATATATATATATATATATATATATATATATATATATATATGTATATAGAAACTCTTTATATATATATATATATATATGTTTATAGAAACTCTCTTTTTTGTCGTCTGATTGTCTTATCAGCTAAATGATTTCATCTTTATCTCTTTCTTTTTCTTTTCGTTCATTATCTTACATATGCATTTTATTCGGTGAATAAAGAAAATACACTAAAGATTTCATAGACAATGGATCCAGGATGGGAGGATTCACCTCCTAGAGCATCTATAGCCAGTCGAGACGTAGAGTGTCTTCATCTCGATCGATGACCCTAGATACAGACCAACCTTCATATTTTGGTCCACGTTGCCATTTGGACTTCAACTTAGTAGGGTAGTGGGTTGGGGAGGGATAAATTTAATTAGCAACGTAAATAAGTTACTTTGCAATGAGCAACATGTTGCCCCTATACCCTTCATGGGATTAGTTTCTAGCCTAGATGCTCGATTTACTTTGTCGTCTTATTCAAGTAATGTTTGAAGACTCAATTTATACATTTAATTCAAATTGTCTAATTATATTATGTAATAATTTGACTTATTTATTTAAATTATTCACAGAGCCACTTCAATATCATCGATGATTACCATGACTTTTGCTTGAAGAAAATGAGTAAATCCTAGAAAGATTAGAAATCCAGATAAGGAAGGGACTATTACGAGTCTGTTGATAAGGACGTGAAGCGTAAAATTAATAAGCACAACAAGTACATCAAAATAGAAGAGTGAAAAAAGTTCAACTTGAAGTTGATACCGACGGAGTAGGAGAAGAGTACGAGTTCAGGGAAATTTGCAACAAGAGGCAAATAGAGGTAAAGAAATGGTAAAGATTTTGGCCCGGATAGTATTTAGTTTCTTTCTTTTCTTGAAAGTGAAAGTTATGCTTATATATTAGTTTTTAATTTTACAGAATAAACAAAAGATGGACTATACATTAGTAACCATATTGGGGCTGATGGTAATACTCTAACACTTGAAGTGGCCACAACCATTGTGAATGATTATAGATTTATTTAATTTATATTTTTATTAATATAAATTAATATTTTAAATAATTTTCTTTTTATAATTTTGCAAGCACAAATAAGAAATATCATTGTGGCAAATCCCACATTTGGACAGAGTGATATAGAGCATGATTTGGTAACAATGGTAATAGATACATGTTATTTTAGATTAGTTTTTTTAACATCCATTTTCATATAAATACTTTTTCTAATAAAAATATTATTTATTACACATGTTTATGGAAAAGATAGGAAAGGTCGTGTGAAAGGGAGGGATCACGAAAACCGCTTTGCATTATTCAGCTCTTTTTTGGAGTCGACAAGATGTTGTGGAGTGTTAGTTATACAATGTAACTCGACAAATGCGGACAATGATGAAAAATATGAATGCAATGAAATGGTCATCTGCAAGGTCTTCCTCCCAAAACAAAGATGGAAGTTTTTCTAGAATATGAATTTTAGGCACTTTTATCTTGTACTTAATGTGATATTTTTACTTCTAGCATTGAATTATGAAATTACATATTTAATAGTTAGATTGAGTCTTAATTCCTTTAATTGTTAACAGGGAAGATGCGGATCTCTAAATCACGAGAGGTGAAGAGATCCATCACTGACATCAGAATCATCTCTCTTCCCACATATGTCTGATTGTCACTACAACAAAAAAGAGTTGAACCGGCACTTTGGGTGCTTCTTGCACCGACGCTATGTAAAACAGGGGCCCATGGATGTTTTACTATATATATATAGACCCTACCCTCATTTCGCTCCCAGACACCGCGCGACTCTTAGTTTCTTCCTACCCCGACTCTCTCTCTCTTTGCAGCTCCACCTTATGCTGCAACTTCGGCAACTATCGACCGCGACTCTCTCTCTCTCTCTCTCTCTCTCTCTCTGCAACTCTAGCAGATACCCACCGCAGCCCTCTCTCTCTCTCTCTGTTCTTCTTGGGAGAACGAGAGCTCTCTCTCAATCGAGCGGCGAAGCAACCTTTGCACGTGGTACAATCACTCTCGATCTCCCTCTCAGGTCTCTCTCTCTCTCTCTCTCTCTCTCTCTCTCTCTCTCTCTCACACACACACACACACACACACACACACAATCTCGTGCTCAATCTCTCTTGAGATTGAGTATATTCAATGTTGAAACCCTAATTAGGATTTTACAATGGTGAATTCCGAATTAGGGATTTACAATGTTGAAACCCTAATTAGGGATTTACTATGTTGAATCCCTAATTAGGGAACATATCAACTTGTTGGATGGTAGCTTATCATCCAATTGGTTGGGCATGACTATTTCCTATCTCCAAAACTGATTCCCAACATACCACCAGCTGGTGTTCCTTCATAGCATGCTAATGTGAAATTTCAGAAGAAATGTTCAATGTTGATTTGGGATGAGAGGATAATGAACAAAATCAGAACACAAAAAATAATTGAAACCAGTGAAGAGTTTGAGTCGCTTTGGTAAGGCAGCATTCAGTTTTGGATATTCCCTCCAATTGAAATTGTGTGATATTTTCTACCACGGTCTCTAACATGACCTCTTGTAGACTAGTGTGCAAACGTCCTATGAAGGGAATGTGGGAACTGAATTATAGTTTATTTTCCTCCACAATGATTGGCCTTTCTAGATCTGGAACCATTCTTAATGATTGGAATGGGAATACAGTTCTTGTCCTCTGAGCATATAGGAGAGGTGGGCCCTTGGTTCAAAAGGGTAATGTCTTTTTTGTTGAGGACTTCAGAAATATTGGCAGGGTGTTTAACAACTGTAAGGAACTTCTAGATGTGCATTTTTCATGGGGAAATTAGTGACGGAGCTTTGAGAAGGAACGCTTGGTTTTCCTTGATTAGTGATGCTGTGTGGTTTTATGGTTCATTGCCTGAACAATTTGTGCCCAACCATGCAAGACAACCCCAAATGCCACCTAAATCTGTGTACATAAATATGATGGATCTAAGCTCTCTCAAAACCTAACATATTGGGTCCAATCTGCTGTTTTTTTAGCTTGTTAAGAAAAGCTATGTTTGCTAAATAAAAGCTATGTTTGGTGATATGCATGATTTGTATTTTATTTAATAAAAGAAGGTTGTTTTTTACGTATCTTTCATAAAATAAAAAGTAAAAAAAAGGTTGTTTGAAATCTTGTTCAAGCATATCACTGATACTTTACAAAATCACCAAAAGTTTATTGAAAAATACTTTTTTTAGTTTTATGCATTTTCAATGCTTTCCCCAAAATAAAGATGTTGGTGCATTCCACTAGAATATCTAGCGATTACTTTTATCTTAAAAAAATTATTAACAAGTCCCATCAAGAGTTCTGCATATGTTCTTTGTGATTTCTTCAGTTCATAATATCTATCTTGGCAGGTCAAAGAAGAGGATGATGCAAATGCTGCACGGAAACTGCAAATTAATTTGAAGCAAAGGAGACGTAGAAATTGATGTTGTCAGGTTGCCCTCTTTCTTGCATGATTTTCTTGGCTTTTAAGCATTTTCTGTGCCTACTTAAGTTCGATAAATTTTTTTCCTCAAATAGTTTCCAATTCTATCCTATTTTTTGCTGGGTGAAAATATTTGCATAGGTAAGGAAATTAGTAAAGTATACACGTACCAAAATTTCAGTTGTGCTTTGGTTCATTTCGAACTTCTGGTCTGTTTTAAAATGTTTTCTTCTGCTGAAAGTTTGAGTGAACATTTCAATTTCTGGCCAATTTAGCTTATCCATATTCCAATAATGGAAGAACAAAGGCTGATTGCCAACGATGGCCCACCAACATCATCATGGAAACAAAGACAGAGTTATCTTTCTCTGTCTAGATGAGCATGGAGGACCATAAGGCAAATGGATCTTAAGCCCCTTTTTTAACTCCGCTAATGCAACTACTTGCATTGCCGGTCCCAAGCCCGGGTAAAGGAGGGAGAAAGGCTTGAGTGTCGCAAAGACAAGTAAAGCTTAAAACGCAAGAGAACAAGTACAATTTCATACTTTGTGTTTTCACATTTAAGTATCTTTAGAATCGGCACCTTGCTGTTGCATTTTTATGTATTTTGGTTATTTGGTGATCATTTTGTGATTGCATTGTACAAAGGTTTTACAAAGAGATCATAAGACCCTTCTTTATATGCGTTTTCAGTTTCTGGATCTTTTTAGATTTGCATCTTTCAGTTTCTAGGTTATTGAGCTACAAGTTTTTTTTTTTTTTTTTTTTTGACATCTGGGCCATTCAATGACTTTTTTTTTCTCCCTTGTGCATAGGATTTTTAATCAATTGTGCCTAAATTTAGGCCTACAAGCACTTCAGCCTTTTGACACCACTCGTACTAGGAGTAGACCATATAGAGGATTTGTTTTTATTTATTTATTTATATTTAAGACCATTTTTAATTTATTGTAATAAATATTATATATATATTTTTTTGTGTAGTAATCTAAATTTTGATTAATTTTCAATTTTATTTGTATTGCATCATTTTTGGGTTTCAAATATTTAAAAAATACAGGTTTCGATTGAATTATATATAATAAAAAAAATTACTGGCATGCTAGGGCCTTTCAAATCTATACAAAGGCTTTTACCGGCACTTGTGTAGAATCTTATGGCGCTTTTCCATGAGAAAAAGTGTCCAAAAACTACTTTTACCGGTGCTCGGAATGATTTTTGCCGGCGCTTATTCGCGTCAAGAAAGCACAATTGCCGGCACTCAGACAAGCGCCGCGAAAACTTACCTAGGGCCAGCAGTTCTTTTGCCAACATACCCATTTAGTGGCGCTTGACTAGCGCCGGTAATGGCATCGCCGGCGCTTTTAGGGGCTTGTACCGGCGCGCTTTTGCTCGCTGGTAAAAGTCCCAATTGTTGTAGTGTGTACAAGGTGCTACTTAAAGAATTACTGGCTGAATAAGACATGTGAGTGTATTGTTAGCTCAGACAGAAGACCCAGATTCAGAGTACTACGAGGTTTATGTCAAGGAGATCTTCGATATCACTAAGGAAATGAAGACATGGATTTTCTTGATGTTTGTAGATGTAGATATATGAATGTTGATTAGATGGCCTAAGTCTATGACAATGATTATATAAGTGATTTCAATGGGTGTTTGTATTTAATGAGTACTTACTGGTTTAGATTGGCATTTATGTTGGATGGGTGCTTCTATTGGATGGATATTTTGTACATATAGAAGTGTGGATTGGATGTTGTTTTGTCGATGTAGAAGTATAAATTTGATGTGTTTTTTTATGAATATATAGAACGATGACTTAAAGCCGTTGAATTTTAAATGATGGCTCATATCTATCAAAATTTATACCTAGAACAATAGTTGTGGACCATCGAATATTTGAATGGCAGTCCACGATTGTCGAAATTTTCATGAAAAATAAATAATAAAAAAAAGAAATTGACTCCCACATTCAACAACTACTTGGTGATCACGGAATATTAACTGACGTATTCTGACCGTCGAATTCTGAATTTGATGGCAAAAATTTTAATGAATTTTTCAATAGTAGTGTCTATTGAATTTACTTAATTTGACAGCTTTGGACGGTAAAAAATTTTAAAAAATAAAATTAAATTCAAAAATTTTTAAATAATAATAATAATAATAATATCTCTTTTCTCTGAGTGAACAGAACTACAAGATTCCCCAGGATTCTACATTAAAAAATAAATAAATAAATGGTTGGACAATTGAAAAATCTACCTAGATGCTTTTTGAGGAAGAGAATTACTAAAATGAGCTCATCTTTCTTTTTTATTTTTTTCCTTTAAAAGTAGTGAAGTTAAGAATTATGGGCTCCATGTGGTATGTCTATAACATCAACCGTCTAACATATATATGGAGCCCATAATGACGATCACACATGAACCAAAAAAATATGGCAAATCGAGTAATCAGATGTGTCACACTTGAATTTGGATGTTTCCAAGCGTACGTTATTTTTTTTTGCTTGGCCAACCTTATGATATTTGTACATTAATATTTGCAGCTCATCAAATAGTACTGGTCAGGTGCATCTATTGGATGGGTTGGATGTTAGACACGCCTTATGTGGGCACACAATTCTCGATTATCCACTTTTTAATATAAAAATAAAAAATAAACTAGAGCATTTATCAATATTTGAAAAGGAAAATTAAATATAAAAATGGCATAATTGTAGTTTCTAGAAACAAGAGGGTTACTATCACAGCTGTGAGCGCAGGTTTGAAGTCAGACTTGTGAACCGCGTACGTACTTGCCCCACTAAACAAAGGCTCGTACGTTGAATAGGACTCATGTAAGACTCTTCCTTCTATCTATTATATTACATTTATATCACATTTACCAAATTGATGTTTGGACTATGTCATATAAGAAGATATTATATAACAAATATCAAGTTGATATGTGGACTATGTTATATAAGGAGATGATATTTCAGGCATCTCTCCAAACCAAGAATTTTGAGTGGCGTCTTCTTCATTCAGATCTCATTATTTGCTTTCTCAATCCCAATCCTTAAGGTAATTCTAAGCTTTTCCTTCCTTGATTTTACCTCATTAATCTTTTCAAAGGTTGTTTCTTTTTTATTAGTTAAGAATATATTAACATCGGACCTTCAGAGATACTAGTAGAATATGAACTTATTCATAGATGAGATGCATGCAGCTGTTAACAAGTGGGAAGGTTTTCGTTGATGAACCACTGCATGTAAATGGCCCTGGTTAAATAGTTCTAATTGTCCAGTCCATTGAAAGTAGACCGTTTATTTGCTCTAATCATCATTCGTATGTCATTGATCACATGGCTAATGTTATCGATGGCATGCACTATGATAGCGATTTTCTCTGATAGGAATAGTCAAAAAGCAAGTAATCATGTGAATTTGCATTAATGCTAGCGGTGTGGTCAGTCAGATCAATGGCTCCGATCATTGTATATAGGTCACATGTAAAATAGAGATTGTGATGAGTTACTAACAATTTCCATTCTTATTGTCACAGGAGAATGGTGAATGTGGTTGTAAGTCTTCTCAAGCAGACATGCGCTGTGGCACTCACGAAAGTGCATCACAGGGTGCATGGCATGGGCATACAAATTAGGAGAGAGGAGAATTACACAAGTTTAGATGGTGGAGGCAAACAAACACTGACGAATATCGTTAGAAAGATACAGAGATCATCTGAAGGAAATGAAAAAGTCAATTCATCAATACCGGCGGTAGGGTCATCTGAAGGAGATGGAGATTCATCAATACTGGCTGTAGGGTCATCTGAAGGAGTTGTAAATGGAGATTCATCAATACAGGTGGTAGGGTCATCTGAAGGAGTTGTAGATGGAGGTCCATTAGTGATGGCTGTGGGGCCGTCGCAAGGAAATAAAAAGCCAGTTCGTCCGGGACAAACATGAAACCGGCCAGATTCTATACTTAAAGGCGCGTGTGGCATTGATTGTAGCAATGCAAAGTTACTTTCCCAGATTGCGTATGTAAAATTGATTTCCAGTAAACATGTTTTGTAAACATATATAGGAAAAATAATAAAAAATTGTCGGTTTCACACTTACATTAATTCATCCACTAATACACTATTTTATCTTCTAATTGAACATATAACCCAAATTTTTAGGTTACTTTTATGGACCTATTCAATTAGTAACCAAAATTATTATTTGATGGACTAAGATACTCTTCTAATTATCTGCGCAGGATCATGAACATGAATTTTATAGAATGCAAGGTGCATAACTGTTCTACCATGCAGTACCTGGTACACACTAATGGACCGGGCATGTGCGAGAGATCTGGTCCATTCATTAGGTATGGTAGAGTGGAGCACGATCTGCAATAAAATTTCGTTTGCACTCTGATTAAGAAGGTCAAACTTATATGAGAAAAAAGGTCGTTAAGGCCTGTTTGATACATGTAAATCTCTGGTAAATCAGTAATTATTAGTTTTTAATGTACACTTGTGGCTAACTTGCATGTTCACAGCGTGGATAGAAAAAAAAAAAAAAAATGAATGGAGTGGATCTCTGACACGTTTGGTATCCAATCCTATACCTAACGGAACTGACTCAAGGGTCCGGCATTATATGGCAAACCCTCTACTTACTGATTATACCGGCTATGGCCCATCCACGACCAAGCAGCAAAGACATGATTTTAAATGTCCACTCAAACCTGTACATGAGTCCCATGGGGTGATTTACATGAGACTAGACTCATCTGCAACCCGTCTTTCATCCCGCACCTAAAACACCAAAGCTCTGTGGGACCCACCATGTTTTATATGTAAAATACACTCTCCCATTCAGCAATTCTCGTTGGTACTAGGCAGTGGGGCCAAAATCAACCAGATTCACAACTGAAGTGGGCTAGACCATAACGAAAAATGGGGATGGGATGCCAACCATAGCTTCGTTCTTGTAGCCACCATGGTGCTCGTTTTTCAATAGAACCTGTTCATCATGTGTAACTCAACAAGACGATGGGGAGATAAAAATCAACCTGATCCTCAGATGATCAACACTGTGAAGTTAGAGGTGTAAGGAGTGGTTTTACACAGTTTTCATTGGTGTGGCCGATGTGAGTTTTTTTCTATTGGACTGATCCTTTCGATCTGGTGAACATAAGGATTCTGATGATAAGGTCCAACAGAGCTTGGATCTTATGGCAGTACTGTTGAAATTGTATATTTATGGCAGAACTGGGCAAATGTGCGGCCCACTTATCTGTTCACATAGTCGAACTCATCCGTAAGATGTGTCACCTCCAAACATATTGAGAGGGAAGCACATTGGGTGGGGTGACCCCATCACCTATGTGGGGCCCACCGTGATGTATGTGTTTTATCCACACCGTCCATCCATTCTTCTGGCTCATTTTATTGCATGTGCTCAATAATGAAGGAGATCAAAAGCTCAATTGGACCACACCACAGGAAACAGTGGTGATTAAAGAGCCATCATTAAAACTTCTTGGAGGCCAAAAATGCTTTGGATCAAGCTGATATGTGTTTTCCCGTCGTATCAACAAGTAGGATGGAAAACAACCATTACGGTGGGCTCTAGGAAGGTTTCAACGGTGGGTGTCATTATCCCCACTGTTTCCTATGGTGTGGTCCACTTGAATTTCGGATATGCTTCGTTATTTGGCTCCTGCCATAAAATGATCCGGCAAAACCGATGAACGGTGTGGATATAAAATGCATACATTAAGGTGGGCTCCACAGAGATGAACAGCACCTAGGTCAATCTATCTTCATGTTCGGATCCATAGAATGGATTATTAAGGTTTTCCAAATGTCAAGGCATGTATGTAGCACGGGTATACATGTCCCATTAACAAACTCCAGTGAGGCCAGAATTCACTGTCTGCATGGTGTAAATGTATTTATATTCGGGCCATCTGATGTAGAGAGGGTCACAGACACTTTCATGTCCAAGATAGATCGAAAGGCCTGACCAGAGGCGAAAGTCATCAAGACCATCATAACCATAAAACAGGCATACCTCGCAATCAAAATGAGTTACTCGACATATCATACATTGGGCTTGTTGAGATGTGGAGCCACATCTGGGGGCCACTCGACCAGTCGAGGACTGCCTCGACTCAAAGTCCATCAAGCATCAGGTTTTGGGTTTTGAGGTGCTCGACCAGTCGTGGCCCATGCTCGACCGGTCGAGGGTCCGCTCGATCGGTCAAGCAGCCTGCTCGACCAGTTGAGGTTACATAGATTCGTTTTCGGATTTGATGCGGACTGCGGATTTTTGAGTAGGTTTTTCACAGAGGTATGAAAGGGAAGTTGCCTAAACTATAAATAGGTGTCCCTAAGGATTTTCTAGGGTATAGAAAATAATTCTAAGGTGTGGGTAAAGGGTTTTCTCTATACTTCCAAGGGAGAGGTTAGTATATTACCTTGTAATCTTTGTTTTTCTTCATAGTGGAAGTTTACATCCGTGGTTTTTTACCATTATTGGGGTTTTTTCACGTATATCTTGTATTGTAGTTTGTTTGGAATGCTTTGATCCTTTTTCTAGTCTATATTTCTTTCTGTTTATTGTTTGTGGGTGAGACCAGAGATTAAATCTCGGTTCACTGCGTTGTTGGCGTGCTGCGTAACAACTGGTATCAGAGCTATTGGTTTAGTATTGGAAGCGATGACAGAAGAAGAGAATATTAGAATTGAGAAGTTTAGTGGTTCAAACTTTGCCTTCTAGAAGATACAGATAGAGGATTATCTATATCAGAAGGACCTCTATATTCTTGTAGGAGGAAAAGAGAAGAAACCATAAAAGATAATAGATGATGAATAGTTTTTATTAGATCGGAAGGCTTTAGGAATGATCTGACTCTCTTTGTCTAAGAGCGTCGCTTTCAATATATTCAAGGTGAAAACCATAAAAGAATTAATGGAAGCCCTAGCCACCATGTATGAAAAACCCTCAGTGTCCAACAAGGTTCATCTTATGAAATAGCTATTCAACATGAAGATGTCAGATGGTGGGAGCGTGGCTGAACATTTAAACTAGTTCAAAACAGTCACGAGCCTGTTGAAATCCATTGGCATTATTTTTTAAGATGGTTTGGTGATTGCTGTGAGCAATTCTTCAGGGTCGACAAAGCTGAAATTTGATGATGTAGCCGGTCTAATTCTCAACGAAGAATCTAGAAGAAAGGATTACGGGGATTATATGATTTAGTCGAACACTCATATTTTGTCATTTTGTATATTTTGGAACAAAATATGTATATATTCATCCCAGTAACACACTCATAGTCTAGAGGTTGTGAAACACGCATATGCTTTATATATCTATCACAGTCTTCCGCTTGCTTAATTTGTCTCTCTGGAGTATGATATGCTGATTTAGTGTAATCTTATTCATGTTTAATACACTAATATGGACACCATTTAATCATCATTATCTATGTTTACCAATAATTGGATGGTTGCTATGTTAGAGATAGTCCTGAACCACATGATGCCCTTCTTGTTTACCAATAAATGCTCTAATGGCTCTATCTACAGAAGTTCTTACAGTCTCACTTGAAACTTAAATGAACACAGACACACAACATTAAATATATCAAAATGAAAGCAACAAGAGCCAAATTGAAAGGTAATACAACTATACCAAGAAAATGTATATGGCATTACCAATAAAAAAATCTATACCTTATGCAGCATATGTCAACTATGAAGGATTACGCAAACCAGTTAAATAATATGAATAAGCAAAGAGCACATAGCATCTGATCCTTACATGATTATTTTCATACTGCATAGATACTTTAAAGATTTTCTTTACTTTTTTCATATTCTGCTTATGTGTCGACATGGATTTGTGAACGGTGGAAATGTGCGGTCTTGATTCAGGCCTACTGCAGATTCAATGGAGTGCCTAAGAAGCACTTCCCTTGCAGCCACTAACAACAATAACTAGTGCACTGCAATAAGAACTAGATCGATTTTGAAAGAAAATAACATATTTATAATTTCCAACAACATTCTCTTAATCCCTGATGTAAGTCGCAGTGACAACGTGGATATCTCCCGAGATTTGCTCATTCTCTCTGTATTTTAGTGAGAAATAATGCATGGAACAAATATGTTTTAAAAGAACAAATTGCCCAAGGAACACTTTTTAGGTTATTCACCTGGAACAAGTGGATGACAACATGTTGAAGCAATATGGAAAAACTACATCAGATTTATACAGAACATCTAAAATTTTAAGAAATCTATGATGATAGAAACTTATGGCAATTGCATGTGCATTTAAATCACTTTCAACAACACATCTAATAGGTCTTAAGTACAAAACATACCTCTCAATGCAATGTGCTTATTGGAACAAACATTTTGAGTATCATTCAAAGCATTCCTCAGAAGATCCATAAATTATTCTTTTGGGACACAATCATAGTTTAGTAGTGAAATTAAATTCTTATTTAGGTACATTTTCCTTAGCTGGTTGCTAAAAAATACAAGCACTAAAAGTAAGAATGGAATTTATTCACCCTCATAACGATCCCTAGTGATACAATACAACCCCAACTTTTTCATCCTAATAAAATTTCAAATACTCCTAACAAGGATGGAATTTATTCATCTTCGTATCGATCCCTAGTGAGGATGGCTAACATGGAGGGTGTGTACTAACATGGGTGTGTACAACAAGCCAACCGAAACAAAAAACAAAAAAAGAGAACATAAAATAAAATTAAAAATATATACGTAAAGTCGATTACATCGACATATCATCGATATTATCAACAGAAGTTATCGATATAATCGACATAAGTCATAGATCATGTTGATAATATCGAAATTGGATGACAATTGTCCAGCAAGCATTGATGGATTTTCATATAATGTCGATATATCGAGACTTCATCGATATATCGATATATCGACAGATTGTGGATAATATCGAATTATTGCTGTTAGTGTCCAGCAACCAATGCCACAAAATCCATATTTTATCGATATATCGACACGTTATCAATCACATCGATGATGACGATGGATACATTGACGATATGTCGATGATATATACATATAAAGCAATCATGTATGTAAAGTCGATTATATCGACATATCATCGATATAATAGACGTAAGTTATAGATCCGATCGATATATCGTCGATATAATCGATGTAATTCATCGATCATATCTACAATGTGTCGATAATATCGAAACCGGTTGACAATTATCCAGCAAGCATCGATGCATTTTCATATAATATCGATATATCAATATATCGATAGCTTGTGGATAATATCGAATTAAGGTTGTTAGTGTCCAGCAACGAACGTCTAAAATTTAATATTTTGTTGATATATCAACACTATCTCGATACTATAGACACCATAACTGTCCACCAACGGTTCAAATTCATTCTCGATATATCTACAACTTGTCGATATATCGTCAAACCAAACATCGATATATCGACAAGTTGTCGATAACATCGATGACACGTTCAAACTGCATTAACTGCTTTCGCCAACCATCCTTTATTACCCTCCATACCCCGATTTCTTTCAACTCCATCTTACAAAACGTTGCATCCTCTTCATCTCTAACGGATTTCTCCACGCAAGCAACCTTCCGGTTTGAGGGATTTCTTCTACGACAATCTCGGTAAGAGTTTGTTCATTGCAATTTTCATGAAATGCCGAGTTTGTCGATGATGGAAACACCTTTTTTCCTTTCTTCTATTTTTCAATCTGTAAATCAGATTTTAGCTTCTTTATTCAAGTTGAAAACGGAAATAGAGTTGTTGAGGTAGAAATGATTTATTAGAGGTTTTAATATTTAATATATAATTATTGTTAACATGAACTCACTATATATATCAGAGATTAAGATATCAAATACATAGTTACTGTTAACTAAAATGAGACGAAATCATTTTTAGATGTCTACCAAACATGACCTAAGACTGGTGATTTAGTTATACCAAACATGACCACTGCAGCGAAATCTGAACCAAAAGGCAAATATAGAAAGTAGAAAGGAGGGATAAGTGCAGGTGAGAACAGATACAAGCAAAATTAAACTAATTGGATGGTTGCTATGCTTGATCAGTTTGATTCAGCCCGTGGAGTAGTGGGAGTGAATTCCAGCAACGATCTCCCTATCTCACTCTCTTCTCCTCACTCTTTTCTCCTCTTTTCTCTATTCTCTCTCCTAATGTTAGAGAAATTCGTATAAAATGGGAATGGGGTGGTTTAAGGGCATTATATAGGCCCAGAACTGGTGTAAATGGCCCCAGGGCCATGGTATACTTAGGTTACAGCCAAAGGGTGCCTGTTTCTGGCAAACGGGACTCATCTGGAGGTCCATTACTCAACTATAGCATGGAGAAAGTTCTCTGACCATGGATCTAAGCCAAGTTATGATTTTAGTATGATCGGATTAGCAGATCAACCATGGAAGACCCGTGTCAGATCAACGGTCGTTGTCTCCTGATCACGGCCACAAGTATACAGATATGTGCAAGAAAATTTTCATGATCCATGGGTGATGTTCGGTCAGAAACTGACGGTCTGAAATCTTCAATTTTACCCGTAAGCCAATGACCCAATTTACTTAAGTTTTAATGCATTTTTCAAAGGTATTCGTGTTTCTCACACACTTTGCTCAGGGCTCAAATTGTGCATTTTTGGATACTATCTAGGATCGATTCCCGTAATGGTTGTCAAGCCTAATAGACAGTCATAACCTTATAGTTTCATGGACATCGGACTTTTAACATGCGGTCCATGTCCGATACATAGTTTCAACGCACTCCCGAGAGCAACCAACTTTTGAGATTTCTCCTAGGTTTTTAAGTAGCGTTGAGTTAGTGATTTTGATAGGTTTGGGTCTTGCCATTTGTATAGATAGTGGTTCAAGCTAATCTATCGATTAATTTAGTTTAGTACTTAATTAATTTTCATCTAATTTCTAAAGAATACGGTCCTTAGGGATTTCTGCCTGAGGTGATACTCGGGCCTTTGTACGGATTTTTTCGAGACATTATAATCTACCCCCCTTAAAGAAAAATTTCATCCTCGAAATTAATAGCTTTTCGTACTCCTCGAGGATTTGAGGGTAGTTCTTATAGACATCGGCTTCTGTTTCCCAAGTAGCCTCTTCCTCAGTATGGTGCGTCCACAGTACCTTCACAAGCGGGATACCCTTGCTGCGTAGCACTTGTTCCTTCTTATCAGGAATACGTGTTGGTCGTAGTACATAGGTAGCATCTTCACTCAACTATACTTGCTCCCATTTGATAATATGGGAAGGGTCAGGAACATATTTCTTCAACATTGATACGTAGAATACGTTGTGCACGCCTGCGAGTGGTGTGGACAAAGCGAGGCGGTATGCTACCACACCCACTCGGTCTAGAATCTGGAATGGACCAATGAATCTCGGCATGAGTTTTCCTTTCTTGCCAAATCGAAGGACTTCCTTCATTGGGAAAACCTTAAGGAATACATGGTCTCCAACTTCAAATTCCAGCTGTCGCCGTCTTGTATCGGCGTAACTCTTCTTTCTACTCTGTGCTGCAAGAAGTCGACGTTAAATAATGACAATCTTCTCTGAGGTCGCTTATACTAAATATGGGCCAATCAAACTCTTCTCGTCAACTTCTACCCAATAATGTGGTGCTCGACATTGGCGCCCGTACAAAGCTTCGTAGGGAGCCATGCCAATGCTTGCTTGGAAGCTGTTGTTATAAGCAAACTCAGCTATGGGAGATAGTCATCCCAACTGTCCTTGAAATTAAGCACACGCGTCGCAATATTTCTTTTAATACCTGATTTACCCGTTTCATCTGCCCATCAGTTTGTGGGTGGAACTTAGTACTGAACTTCAGTTTCACTCTCATTGCTTCTTGAATTCGAGTCTAGAAAATGACGTGAATCACGTTCTCGATCCGATACAATCTCCATAGGCACTCCATGCAGCCGTACAATCTCCTTGATGTACAGCTTGACTAAATCATCTGCAAAGTTAGAAATTCTGATCGGGAGGAAATGGGCTGATTTCGTCAATCGGTCCACAATCATCCAAATGGAGTCATGCCCCTTTCTCATCTTCAGTAACCCAGAAATGAAATCCATAGATATGAAATCCCATTTTCATTCAGCTATAGGCATGGGTTGAAGTAAACCAGGAGGTCGGCAAT
Source organism: Magnolia sinica (assembly GCF_029962835.1). NCBI lineage: Eukaryota > Viridiplantae > Streptophyta > Magnoliopsida > Magnoliales > Magnoliaceae > Magnolia > Magnolia sinica. Next base: position 46,601,295 of record NC_080573.1, on the reverse strand, counting down.
GTTCGGCCTTAACCTACTGGCACGTGAGACAATGGGATACATAATTTGCTATGTGGGCCTTCATGTTTTCCCACCAGTACAAACACTTCATGTCTCGATACATCTTCGTACTGCCAAGATGCATTGCCATCTTTGAATTGTGAGTGGCTTCTAGGACTTCCCCTCTCAAGTCATGGAGATTCCGGACGCATAGACGGTCACGATATCTCAAACCTCCATATAAGTCAATCTGCCATTCAGATTCCTCACTGTCACTTGCTAGTTCTCTTATCTTTACCAACCGTTCATTTTCTTTCTGAGCCACAATGATTCGATCATCAATAAGTGGCTATACATGGATATGTGTGACACTCTCGAATGGATCCTCTACTATAAGGTTCTGTTCGAAGTCTCGCACAAACTCTACCATATTCCACTCCTCTATCATCAGCGGAGTTACAAATTCTATTGTCTTCTTGCGGCTCAATGCATCGGCCACAAGGTTTTCCTTACCAGGATGGTAGGAGACCTCAAACTTGAAGTCTTTCAAAGTCTCCATCCATCGTTGTTGCCTCATGTTCAGGTCTCTCTGAGTAAAGATATACTTGAGGCTTTTGTGATCGTAAAAGAGCTCAAACTCCTCCCCTTAGAGGTAATGTCTCCAGAGCTTTAATGCAAAAATGACCGCCGCTAATTCCAGGTCGTGCATAGGGTAGTTTTCTTCGTGTTTCCTCAACTGTCGCGATGTATAGGCAATCACTCTATCCTTTTGCATAAGTACACAACTCAAACCAACACGAGATGCGTTGGTGTATATAGTATATCTGACCCCTTACTCTGTCAATACTAGCACGGGTGCGGACGTCAGCTTGTCCTTTAATTCCTGAATGGTTGCTTTTGCTTTCTCATTCCAAACAAACTTAAGATCCTTCCGAGTGAGTTGAGACAATAGCCTGGCTATCTTGGAAAAGTCTTTAACGAATCAACGATAGTAACCTGCAAGTCCAAGGAAATTTCTTACTTCTGTAACTGAACTGGGCTGCTTCCAGTCCTGAACCGCGGCCACCTTGGCAAGGTCCATGGTTATTCCTTCCTTGGAAACCACGTGCCTTAGAAACTTGACTTCTTCTTTTCAGAAGTCGCATTTTTGGTATTGTACGAACAATTAATTATTCTTAAAAGTATCGAAGACTACTCGCAGGTGTTCTTTGTGATCCTTCTGACTTACAGAGTATATTAAGATATCATCTGTAAGACCCGTATCCTAGTCCATACCGTTTTGTCAACTCCCGCGATCTTTCCTATCGAATTCCGCAACCCGCGACCTATAATCGACGTTTGCGCATGACCCTAAGTTATATCCTGTAGATTTGAGTCAGCTTAATCTGAGACTCGTACTATTGTGACCCCACCATCACCGCGGTTCCAACACCACGTCTTGCATACCGATCGGATACCCAGGTCAGAAGATGTGGGCCCGCGTCAGTTCAAGAAAAAACACCACGCATTTGCAATCCCAAGAGAATCTCTACATCATGTCCTATCAATCAATCAATCAATGCTTTCTTTCTCCTCAATTCAAGTAATTCCAAAGTCAACTCTTTCTCACCCTCTCTCTTACACACCCATACTTGTCAAGTACACCATCACCTCACATCCATCACTCAACTCACATCCATCACCCATCACTCTCTCTCCTTACAACCCTCTCTCTCTCATTTATCAAATACATTTTTCAAGCAAGGAAAAGTGGTGGACGTCCAAGCTTTCCCAAGAGAGAAAAGTGTTGTGTGTAGCCCACCTCCTCTTCCAAAATCTTTCATCCTAGCCCTGCATCTCTCATCATCTTCCATCAAAGTGAGACACAAGGAGATCGGCGTTCCATCGGACCAAGAAGATCGAACGATGGGTGCTTCTATAGGCTAGATTTTCATGTTTTGATGATGGGCCAAGTAAGGCCTACTATTGATGGTATGGATCTCGCTTTAGACCCTAGATGTGGCAGATGGCCCACCTTGATCCTCATGATCATTCCATGATAGGGCCATTTTCCATGGATCCCATCATGATGTTTATTTCCTTGCATGAATAGGGTCATCTAGACCTTTCATTTTGGTGGCGAAGGAATCTCCACCGTTGATTTCTGATTTGGTGGGCCCACATGTCTTGGGACCCACTTGATGTATGATTGAATGCATGAAAAAAGAGGGCCCATAGTGTCGGGGTCCCTCCATCACACGTGTCTCTCTCTCTCTCTCACTCTCCCTCTCCCTTTCATTTTTTTATTATATGTGATGATGTGGCCATGTGGCCCACCCGGATCAACCCCACCTTAATGTGTACCTTATCCACACCATCCAACCATTTGGTGGCCCACCCTGGTAGCACGACTGTGGGTGGGGCCCACCTTAAATGTGTTATATTCAAACCATCCAGCGTCCAGGGACGCTAGACGTGGTCCAGTGAAGACTGAGCAGGGGTGTATTGACGACAACAGAAAGACAAAAAATATAAATATTAGCTTGGGTTATGTGAGACGCTCATGTAGGCCCCACCTTGATGTATTGATCTGATCCACGCCGTCCATCCTATTTCTTAGATCATTTTAGGTGTTGAGCCGAAAAATGAAGTCAATACGACTTTCTGGCGGGCTATAGTTTAGAAAACAATATTTTCTACAGTTGAAATCCACCCTGATATTTCTGTACCCCAAAATATATCGAATATTAGGCTTGATGGGTCTGTCTTGGGCCATAGACACCAATGGTTGGGTTGAATTTTACCGATGCGGGCCCCACATGCAAAAAACCACGAGAAAATGGTTTTAAATATATAAATATATATATATATATATATATATATATATATATATATATATATATATATATATATATATATATATATAAGCAGCAGGTGCTGGTGCAATGTCCAGAGGATGCGCAGTAGTGTCCTACTGCGCTGGACATGAAAAAGGTAGGGACCATGGGTCCCAACCATGGGTCCCAGCCATGGGCCCCATCGTGATGTGTGGGAACATCAACACTGTGTATTTGGTGGGCCCCATTTAGACAGTGGCCCCCCCTAAAAATCAGCCCCATGTGGTGCCTAGGTGGCCCACAACACAGGGAACAACGTTGATTGAACGTCTGCCATTGAAACCCTTTTGGGTATCACAGAAGTTTTGGAGCATTATGATATTTGTTTTTTTCTTTTCATCCAGGTACGTGTGACCGTATCAACAGTTTGGATGGCAGATAAACATTGTGGTGGGCCCCACGTGGGACCCAATGATGTATGTGTTCTTCCCACACTGTCCACCCCACTGGACGGTGGGACCCCAATGGTGTACGTGTTCTTTCCACACTGTCCACACCACTGGACGGTGGGACCCCCAATGATGTATGTGTTCTCTCCACACCGTCCATCCTTATGGGACCCACCATGATGCATGTGTTGCATCCAAACCGTCCAACCATTTTGGAAAGCTCATTTTAAGGCTTGAGTACAAAAATAAGTCAGATCTAAAGTTCAAGTGGACCCCACCATTTAAAGTAGTGGACAATGACGTCCACCGTTCAAAATTTCTAAGGGGCCATAGTAGTTTCCTATTAAGCTGATATTTGTTTCCACTTCATCTATCATTATGTTAATTTATGAACAGGTTGGATGGGAAATATATGTTATGGTGGGCCTTAGGAATTTTAATGGTGGAAATCATTATCACCACTTATATTTGGGTGTGGCCCATTTGATGTACATATGGGGCCCATTGGTGTGGCCCATTTAATGTACATATGGCCAAGGTGGTGTGGCCTATTTACTATATGAGGGCCCATTGTGATGTATTCAAGGCCCTTGGGTTATGGCCCACTGCAATGTACATAAGGCCCATTGGTGCAGCCCACTTGATGAATATAAGGCCCATGTGATACGGCCCATTTGATGTATTTAAGGCCCAATGGGATGTATATAGGTCCATTGCAATGTGTAATTTCATCGTGGTGTATATAATGATGTTTATAACAAACCGTGCCTTAGGAGCAATGATGGTTTGACGTCCACATTGTAAGATTAATGTTGGTTAAATCTTCACATTGTAATTCTCCCTAAAGACTGTTGATAGGCCCATACTTGTTGTATGTAGGCCATCTAGGCCCATCCTCATTGGAAGGATAGTTCATCACCATATAACATGCTTAGTATAACTCCATGATTCATGTCCATACGCATCATATGTATGCTTGATATGAGGAATGTTTGATCATAGCATAGGCCGTTGGGCTGAGACATTTACGGGACTCCTTATGAGACGGAGTGCCCTACATGAGCACGTGGTATGCACAAGATTGTTGCATGAATGGACAGTGTGTTTCATGCATCTTGTATTTGTATGACTTGCTCATTGTATGCCCTAGCGACATCAGGGTCGTGGCTCCACAGGCACATCGTGGATGGCCGTATCGGATACCGAAAATAATTGGTTTTAACACTGTGGGCACTTAGGATGTCCTTGGGTGAGAGTCTCAGAACCTTTTTGGTAGCAGGAGATGCTCCAACATCAAGACCGAGTGGATACACGAGCGCCCGAGTGCCGAATACCAGTAGGCCACGTCTCCCACTGTGTTATGGTCGGTTGGAAGGGGGTGTGGCCTTATCCGCCCGAGTGAGGGGGCTATAAGATAGGATGAGTTTGACCAACTTGCAAATGAGTCCGCTATCGATGAGCCGGGTAGGTATTGACAGACTACTGGTCAGGTAGATAGTGAGGTCTCTTCCACTCGTTGGGCTGTGCGACTAAGGAGGCGATAGTCAGTATGGAGTGTACTAGACCCCGGTGATATCCCAGAGAGGAACTATATTGATATGTGTACTTGATGAGGACTGGCATGCTTGCTTTGCATTTCGCATATGACATTTGGTACAATTAGTCGATAGCATTCATGCCTTGCATCACATAGCTTTGGTACAATTGGTAGCATTAATGGACTTACCCGCATATTTCCACATTACTCTGATATTATATAATTGACACTTGCCATGTGCACACACTTACACCACCCTCGAAGCTTTTGTAAGCTTATGCACGACTGTTGTGTATAGGTGTCGTTGGATCGCAGCAGCGCTAAGGCAGGAGCGTGCATCATTTTATTTTGAAGCCTTTTGATCATCTTGTATTTCCCTTTCCGCATTGTACTTAAAGTTTTTGATATAGTGGATATGTGGTGATGTTGTTTTGTGACTTGATTATGCTTGTGGTTATGCTCCATTATAAAAAAAATCATACTGAAAATCCTCCTTATAGGATCCTAGGATCGGAATCTGACATGTGAGTGCCGGGATCCGAGAATGGGGCACTACGGAAGCTGTCGGTACTGGATTCAACGATTGAGAATTCTATGAGCCCGTTCTCCGAGTTTGGGGCGTGACATCAGCTATAAATACGATGACAAATCGGTACAGATATGGCCGAAACACCCGGTTCATGAGGTCTATGAACACGGCCGGTGCATTTGTAAGTCTGAACGGCATCATAAGGAACTTGTAGTGCCTAAAACTGGTTCTAAATGCTGTTTTCTACACGTCTTTATTTCTAACGCGCAACTGATGGTACCCAGACTGTAGGTCAATTTTAGAGAAATACTGTGCTCCCTTCAACTGGACAAATAGGTCATCTATCTTGGGCAAAGGATACTTGTTCTTGACCGTGATGTGATTCAATCTGCTATAATCAATGCACAACTGCAGCAATTCATCCTTCTTCTTTATAAACAACACAGGGGCTCCCCAAAGAGATACGCTCGGTTGTATTAAACCTGAATTCAACAGATCATCAATTTATGTCCTCAACTCCTCCATTTCACATGGAGGCATGTGATACGTCGGTAAAGAGATAGGTGTCGCACCCGACACTAGGTCGATGGTAAAATCGATCTCGCACTGAGGAGGTAGCCCAGGGATCTTTCTAAACACGTCCATGAAGTCTTGGACTACTGGCGTGTTCCCAAGTGTTGGACCCCCAAGATTTTTCAATAAGGAAACGTAACAACGGACGAGGAAAAGGCAACTGACTTGAACAGGGAAAGTGAAGGCTATGCCCTCAGGCACATGTGTTGTCACTAATCTGGTTTCACAATCGATCTCTGCCTTCATTTCAGTGAGCTAATCCATGCCGAGGATGATGTCGTAATGGTATATCGTGGTGACAATCAGGTCAATGTACACCACCCTGCTTCCTAAGTCTACTAAGAAATTCCTACACAGCTTAGTGGCATCAATAAATGTTCCTGCTGCTGTGATAACTCTCACCCCAACCACAGGGGTGGTATTCAACCCCAAATGCTTGACCGTAGAGTATGATATCATCGAAATAGTGGACCCAGTATCCACCAACAAAAATACAGGTGTACCTTGAATGTGGGCTGTGACTTCAAAGGCTAAAGGCACTGCAATTACTGACTCGGATGCTTCAGCTATAAGCACTTATTGAGAATGATTGGGTTGCCCTACCATAAGTCGTTGAGTCGGCCTATTTCGGGATAAGGGAGGTCGGTTGTACGGCTGTGCTGGTGGTGCAGATTGTAGAGGTGGAGCCGAAATAACTTGTGGCAACTGACGATTGATCTTCTGAGGCGGCATAAAGCCGTTGTCCCTCATCTTAGTAAAGCAAAAGGGCTCGTTATGGCCCATCTTCTTACAGTACACTAAAGATCTGATCGCCTCTACTGAGTCGGTGGAGCCATAAGCCTAGGAGACGAATTCACAAGTGGCCTCTTGCCGAGAAATGGTCGGTTCAGCAATTCAGGTCGAGGCCTTGGGCCCATTGGTAAACGTGTGCGAGACAATCTGTCTCCATCCTGCTCAGCTCGCAGGGACATGTTCACTAGCTAAGCATAGTTCGAAATACTAGCGCAATACATCTTCATACGGATATCGGGCCGCAAATCCTCAGAAAATCACTGCATTCTCATCGACTCATCTACTAGGATCAGTGGAGCATATCTGGCCAACTTCGTGAATCAGTTCTCGTATTCATCCACTGTCATTCCTCCCTGACAGAGGTAGAGAAATTCACCCTCCTTTTCATTACGGTAAGTGAGGGGAAAGTACTTTCCGTGGAAGCGAGTTTCAAATGTGTCCCATGTCCACACGTATCCTGCGAGGATGGTCCGTAGGATGCTGTCTCACCAAAGACTAGCCTCCTTCTCTAACATATAAGTAACCAGCTCAACTTGCTCTACCTCAGTACAGTGCAACGGCTTCAACATCTTGGAAATGCGGTCTAACCAATACTCAGCCTCCTCGGGTCGGTGAGTTCCTAGGAAAGTAGGAGGACGGAAGCGTTGAAAGCATTCAAATAAACCGCTCGTATTCATGGTTCCAGTGGGCTGCACTGGTGGTGCAGGAGGGACTACGTTCATGTTTTGGGCAATGACCCCCACAATAGTGGCCCAAACTTGCTTCTGTTGCTGCATTAGGAGCATCATTTGCTCCAACCTATCAGGGGGAGGAGCTGCCTGAGGCATGTGTGGCGTCGACGAAAATGCACGGTTCTGTTCTGGAACCGGTGGTGCATAAGGTGTTGGCCCATTGGTGGGGCCAGTGGCCAGCTGTGAATCTGGCATAGTCTTAATATCCGGGCCCAAACTGGGGTCTGTATGGATATCGCTCAGGGGAGGTGCCCCGTCAGTCAATCCGCCAAGTGTGAGATGTGCTATGTTCTGAGTGTTTTTAGGAGGCATTCCTTATATACAACATAGGGTGCAACATGTGTGAGATTAGGATAATATCATCTACCTTTCCAAACATTCCACACATCTCAAGTCAAAAGAAGCTTCTTGCATTTCATTGAACTAAAATTTGTCACAATACATGAGGTGTAGTATTACATGAATCATGACATAAGATGCATGTGAGCTAATCTAGTAAAAGTTTTAACACCGACTATTCTAGCATCCCACTAAGCCGACAAGGGCTATTAAATAAAAAGTAAGAAACAAAGCAAAATAATAGATGACTACTACATATCCCTATCCGCTGACTCTGGTGAAGGCGGAGGCGCCCCCTTATCCTACATACAACATAGGAGGGCCTTCAAGGTGCGAGACATCTTCTTGAATTTCTGTTTCAGATAAGCCTAATTCTCTTCAAGCTTTTGCTTCAATTCAGCTTAGTTTTCTTCTATCTTGGCCATACGAGTTTCTAAGGCGGCCCGATCATGGCGGTCTTCATACATAGCAAGCGGTCCCTCATCTATATCTTGGTACTCCTCTTCTTCCTGTTCTTCTTCCTCACAACTTTCCTCTCCATTGCCTTCCTTATCATTACCTTCCTCACCCTCACTACCTTCTTCCTCTTCACTCTCTTCTTCTATTTCATCCCCGAACTCATCCAGCCTTGCTTGTCATTGCCTAGGGCCTATGCCCATGTTGTTGAGTGTCGTGTCGCTAATGATATGGATCGAGGCATGGTTATCCATATGGAGTCGGAAGTTAAAATTTCATGCGATCTTACAAATAAGTCAACCGAACAAAAGTGAGGCATCTCCCCGCATTGATTGTGCAGTACCGATCATCTAAGACAAGACAAGAGTAGGCAGGCACAACTTGTCTCCTTGACCAGCTCTATACAAGAAATTCACCATGAATCGAGTACATTTCGTGCGGTTACTCCACCTAGGATATATGTTATACGTACATATGTGCTGGAGTAGATGGAAATCATTTGTCATTTTAGTCGATGCAAGGCTATTTTCTCGCCTCCACCACTCAAGCTGGCTGTAAAGGAAATGTGTGCGGCGATTTCTTTCTCGTTCACTAGTAAGGTTTTTCTCGCTGGCGTGTATAAGTCCATGTTCAACTCCCATGATACCAGCTATAGATCCACATTGACTATGGCTTCCTGCCTACCCAAAGGGATAGTAAACTGAAGAGGCTCCAATAGTGGGTTCCATATAGGGGCATAGAAAGCCCGTACGGTGCCTTCACTAGCATGAGTATTTCCTTAAACATAGGACCCCATCCATTTTCCAGGAGCATGTCAATTACTGGATACAACCCGAAGAGCTTTTCATCAACATGAGCCTCAAATACAAATTTATGGTCACAGAACTTACCAAGTACGGCGCTCGGCGGTAGGGATCTTTCGATGGGGATCCGAGGGTCGAGATCCCTTTTTGATCTTCTCTCTTGCTCGATACTTACGCTGACCTCGGCGCTCGTCTTCTTCCTTGAACGGGTTGGGCAGCTAGGCCTGGCTTCATCCGAGGCCACCCTCTTCTTTCCCATAAGGGAAGGGAGTGTGGAGAGGGAGAAGATACCGGTGACTAGCTTAAAAGGAGCCATTGGGTTGAAAAAGCTTGAAGGGTGAGATGGGCTTGTGGGTTTGGAAGGTTATAAGACACAAAAGAGGGCTTTTGTGCTCAAATAGATGGAAATAGAGAAGGTAGAGAGATGAAAATGAGGAATAGTGAGGTCAGGATGAATAAATAGAAGATTTGAAGGTTTTGAATGTATGGAAGAAAGGATTTGAGAGAAAGAAAGTTTTGGAGGGTTTGGGAGTGAAAATAGAGTTGGAGGGGTGCGAAATGGGTTTAAACAACCTAAAAGGGGATTTAGAGGGGTGGTGGGGTGGTCCCACATGTGAACCATGGCCCACATGGCCGGGTGGTGGGCGGTGCACCGCCGCTGCCGTGGGGCCACTGTAGCCTACTGGGGAGGCTAGATGTGGCTCCGCCTTAGGGCGGTGGCCACCCCCTGCCGGGGTGTCATACATGTGTGGGGGACCCCATGGGTCCTATCGTATTTTATGGTTTAGGCTCCTATGCCTGTGAGATGCACTTTTTCGGTTCAACACACACATATTCGCGCCTTTTGGTGTGTTTCGATTTTGGGATACACCAACTTATAGCTTAAACACGTCAATTGACAGCCTAAAAGGGACTGATCACAAGATCTCGGACAGGTATGGGCTACATTACAACGGTCAATTTCGCCCGTCGGCAAAACCTTTGGATCTTACGATCATTTCTACATTTAATCGCCCCCACCTAAGTCAAAGTGCGTCAGAGTGTATCATGTTACCTATAACCCAGGTCCAGTTTAATCCAAATCATGCTCTGGTACCAACTTATAACGCTCCAGATTTCGAGGGCCGAACAAAGCTCAACTCCCAGGATCTAATGCATCACTTATGTAACATGGATAATGATATTTAAATGTTGTCCACATTAACGTCTTAAACATGAGTGAGATTATACTAAAACAACATATCATACTCCAGATGTAATTAAATTAAGCAGTGGAAAACTAAAATATAGGTATCTCAGAACGGTAAATGTTATACAACCTCCAGAGTATGATAATGTAACAAAGTTTAATATATACAAAGGTTGTTTCAAAATATACACACTGCCAAAATATAAGTGTCCGACTAATCCATATAACCTTGTGATCCCTTCAAATCAGCACGAGGTCTACTTAGACCCGCATGACAGCTGAACGTAGGAGAATTCCTCCTCGTCTATGAAATCCAAATCAGTAGCATAGACTTTGTCGTCACCTGCATCTACAACAGAGTCTGGTTGGTGTTTTAAAACACCATCCCAGAGTGGGAGTGAGTGATCAACTCAGTGGTACTATAAGGCAAAGGTTAACATGTTATCAATTTACTTAAGCAGTAATGATAAAGTAGAACAACAATCATCTTAAGTACTCTTGTTAATGTAAGGATGGTATGCTGTAATGTTGCATGCCCTTGCATGAAGCTCCCTCACAAGCGACTCCGTCAACCATTCGCACATGACAAACTACCTAAACGTTCCCTTCTACGCCAAAGCACATGCAATGCGGTGTATAGTCATGTTAGCCAAGTACTTAATTAGGTTTATTCATACAGTAGATTCGGGAAGCTAAGGTACGTCCCTTTACATCATTGACCCAAACGGGGATCCATCTAGGGTCCTCAATCTTAGTTAATCACATACGATAGGCAAGTTGTAGGGAATCACCCTTAATGAAAGCAGTGGATAGGTAAATTCGAGAGTTTATACTCGAGGTCACTACAGGAAGGCTCGTCACCTTAGCGTAGGCCGACAGCTCGAATACAGTGTCCCATACCACCATATTTGGCTCACGAGTCTGGGTTGCTCATTGGTCAGTACGGGGAGGCTCGTCACCCCAGCGTAGGCTGACAGCTCGACCACGGTGTCCCATAGCACCATGCTCGGCTCATGAGTCTTATCGAATCATGGTACCATAATTGAAATGGGTCTTTACATTGGTAAGTGGTACCATAGATTCAAGAAGTGATGTCCATACATGGTAAACACACAATATGACAATCGGGCTATTTGACAAGTTCAACTGGTACGGGTGCACATCGACTTAATCGACATGGAGCGCACAAGCACTCCACGTGGCCTAACCACTGTCGATAATCATCATACGACCCGGATTCATCGAACGTATCTACTGTGACGAAGCTAGTTCGGCCACTCAAACAGGAATCATTATCGATTGCCTGGACCACGTTGTAGTCCTAATCTTACTCAGATGTAGCACATGAATACATGTGATAATCATATAAGCATTTAAGGAACAATCCAAATACAACATTCATTTGAGCATTTTATCAACACATTGAACATATCACCAAGCACTTGCATTTTATTCATAAATTGCGTAGCAAGATTAAGAGTACGTGAAGAAAACTACACATATGGATAAGGTAAATTGAGAATTCTATCTCAATACCCTTATTAAATACAATTCATCAATAACTTCTCATTCAGACATTTTATCAAACACTTAAACTACACCTTACTAAATACATAGACTAAATTAGTTACAACATGCACTATAGCAATTCATTATACAACATCGGTTATAAAGCATATAACTTACATGGATCTTATATTAGAAATCATGACAAGCACAAATCAAGATTTCACACTCATTCAAACATTTCAACAAACATATGGAATGCATCTTATATTCAACATAGTTCACACATGTATAATTTATCAAAAACGTTGTAACTAAGATCGTATGGCAGCAATCAAGTTAGACATAAATCATTGTTGACATTGAAAGCCTTGAAAACCATAACCTAAATGTTTATAGTCTGCACCTTTCGTCGGAGTACTCGCTTCGAACTCGATTCGAATCCTACGTTCCCGAATACAGAACAACGGTTACTTAAACATTGAAATAGGTTAGCTATTTCATCGAGTACTCTATTTGGATTCCTAAATCAAGATTAGGGTTAGGATTTCTTACCGAAATCGTAGTTGAAAATGATGGTGTAGCGAAACGGGAGAGGTGATTCAGCCTGTGGAGTGGTGGGAGTGAATCCCAGCAATGATCTCCCTATCTCACTCTCTTCTCCTTACTCTTTTCTCCTCTTTTCTATCTTCTCTCTCCTCGGGTTAGAGAAATTCGTATGAAATGGGAATGGGGTGGTTTAGGGGCATTATATAAGCCCAGAACTGGTGTAAATGGCCCCAGGGCCATGGTATACTTAGGTTACAGCCAAAGGGTACCTGTTTCGGGCAAACGGGACTCATCTAAAGGTCCATTACTCAACTACGATATGGAGCAAGTTCTCTGACCATGGATCTAAGCCAGGTTATGATTTTGGTATAATTGGATTAGCGGATCGACCGTGGAGGACCCGTGTCAGATCAACAGTCATTGTCGCTCGATTAAGGCCATAAGCATACAGATATGTGCAGAAAAATTTCCTTGATTCATGGGTGAAGTTCGGTTAGAAACTGATGGTCTAAAATCTTCAATTTTGCCTGCAAGCCAATGGCCCAATTTACTTAAGTTTCAATGCATTTTTCAAAGGTATTCGTGTTTCTCACACACTTTGCTCAGGGCTCAAGTTGTGCATTTCTGGATGCTATCTGGGGTCGATTCCTGTGATGGTTGTCAAGCCTAATAAGACGGTCATAACCTTATAGTTTTGTGGTCATCGAACTTTCGACATGCGGTCCAGGTCTGAAACGGAATTTCAACACAATCTCGAGAGCAACTGGCTTTTGAGATTTCTCGTAGATTTTTAAGTAGCATTGAGTTAGTGATTTTGACGGGTTTGGGTCTTGCCATTTGTATAGATAGTGGTTCAAGCTAATCCACCGATTAATTCAGTTTAGTACTTAATTAATTTTTGTCTAATTTCTACAGAATATGGTCCTTAGGTATTTCTGTCTAAGGTGGTACTCGGGCCTTTGTACGAATTTTTTCGAGATATTACAGCACCCCTTTAGAAAATTGGACTCCCTCACTCACATCATCATAAAGGATTCACTCACATCATCATAAAGGATTGATGAACTATTCATTTGTGATTTTCTGAGAAATTTAACCAACTCATTTTGTGGACAGCATAAGTGTTATCTAGTCGCTACATGTGATAGAGACTTGAAGCAAAGGATTCGCAAGGTATAAGAGATGTGGTAATGTAGTACATTTTATCTGATTTCACTGAATGCATCCAACTCATGAAATTGCTTGATTGCGAACAGATCCCGGGTGTGCCTATTATGTATATCACTCAACATAAGTATTCGATCGAGTGCTTGCCTGAAGCAGCTATTGGTGGAGGTAGACTAGGAGCTCTTGCTTTTGTTCTTTTTGCCTTTGAGCTCGATTTAATTTTCTCTAAGACGCATCTGCCATATGTTTTGTCTCAGCTCCAAGATTTTGATACTAGACACAGTCAGCAATAGGAACACCATTAAAGAAACCTGCTATATTTCAAGGTTGCCTGATCCTTTCAACTTTTGAAATTTTACGTCACTGAAATGTATGCATTATATCATGGATATTCTTTTTCCTTCTCTAGTGTAGTTGATATCTGTTTAATGTTTATCTATAAACTAGTTGGCGTGCCAGTCATCACTGTTCAACTTAGATACAATGGCTGGGTTATTGAGCTACAGGATTTGGAATGGTCTAGGTGATTTCTTTTATTCTAAAGTTTTGAAATATAATTGCTTGCATGTTTCAAATTGTGATGACTTGTTTATATATATATATATATATATATATATATATAATTGCTTGCATGTTTCCTGATATAGTAATTATATGGCTGGGTAACTGAGCTACGGTATGTTTTTTTTTTTTTTTGACATCTGGGCCATTCAGTGACTTTTTTTTTCCCTTGTGTGCAGGATTTTTAATCAATTGTGCCTAAATTTAGGCCTACAAGCACTTCAGCCTTTTGATGCCACTCGTGCTAGGAGTAGACCATATAGAGGATTTGTTTTTATTTATTTATTTATATTCAAGACCATTTTCAATTTATTGTAATAAATATTATATATTTTTTTATTGTGTAGTAATATAAATTTTGTTTAATATTTAGTTTTATTTGTATTGCATCATTTTTATGTTTCAAATATTTTAAAAATACAGGCTTCGATTGAATTATATATAATAATAAAAAATTACTAGCATGCTAGGGCCTCTCAAATCCATACAAAGGATTTTACTGGCGCTTGTGTAGAAATCTTACGGAGCTTTTCTGTGAGAAAAAGTGTCCAGAAACCACTTTTACTGGTGCTCAGAGTGACTTTTACCGGCGCGTATTTGCATAAAAAGTACAATTACCGGCGCTCAAACAAGTGCCGGGAAAAGTTACCTAGGGCCAGCAATTCTTTTGCCGACATACCCATTGAGTGGCGCTTGAGTAGCGCTGGTAATGGCATAGCCGGCGCTTTTATGGGTTTTTAGCCGCGCTTTTGAGCGCCGGTAGAAATCCCAGTTATTGTACTCTGCTACTTAAAGAATTACTGGCTGAATAAGACATGCGAGTGCATTGTTAGCTCAGACAAAGGACCCGAATTCAGAGTACTACGAGGTTTGTATTGAGGAGATCTTCGATGTCACTAAGGAGATGCAGGACATGGATTTTCTTGAGGGGGGTGATGTTTGTAGATGTAGATATATGAATGTTGATTAGATGGCCTAAGTCTATGACAACGATTATATAAGTGATTTGAATGAATGTTTGTATTTAATGAGTACTTACAGGTTTAGATTGGCATTTATGTTGGATGGGTGCTTCTATTGGATGGATATTTTGTAGATATAGAAGTGTGGATTGGATGTTGTTTTGTCAATGTAGAAGTATAAATTTGATGTGTTTTTTATGAATATATAGAACGATGACTTAAAGCCGTTGAATTTTAAATGATGGCTCATATCTATCAAAATTTATACCTAGAACAATAGTTGTGGACCATCGAATATATATTTGAATGGCAGTCCACGGTTGTCGAAATTTTCATGAAAAATAAATAATAATAATAAAAAATTGACCCCCACATTCAACAACTACTTGGTGATGACGGAATATTAATTGACGTATTCTGACCGTCGAATTCTGAAGAATTTGATGGCAAAAATTTTAATGGATTTTTCAATAGTAGTGTCTAACATACATATGCAGCCCATAATGACGATCACATGAACAAAAAAAAAAATGGCATATCAAGTAATCAGATGTGTCACACTTGAATTTGGATGTTTCCAAGCGTACGTTATTTTTTTATTGCTTGGCCAACCTTATGATATTTGTACGTACATTAATATTTGCAGCTCATCAGATAGTACTGGTCAGGTGCCTCTCTTGGATGGGTTGGATGTTAGACACGCCTTATGTGGGCACACAATTCTCGATTATCCACTTTTTAATAAAATAATAAATAAATAAACTAGAGCATTTATCAACATTTGAAAAGGAAAATTAAATATAAAAATGGCATAATTGTAGTTTCTGGTGACAAGAGGGTTACTATCACAGCTGTGAGCGCAGGTTTCAAGTCAGAGTTGTGAGCCGCGTACGTACTTGCCCCACTAAACAAAGGCTCGTACGTTGAATAGGACTCATGTAAGACTCTTCCTTCTATCTATTATATTACATTTATATAACATTTACCAAGTTGATGTTTGGACTATGTCATATAAGAAGATACTATATAACAAATATCAAGTTGATATGTGGACTATGTTATATAAGGAGATGATATTTCAAGCATCTCTCCAAACCAAGCATTTTGAGTCGCGTCTTCTTCATTCAGATCTCATTATTTGCTTTCTCAATCCCAATCCTTAAGGTAATTCTAAGCTTTTCCTTCCTTGATTTTACCTCATTAATCTTTTCAAAGCTTGTTTCTTTTTTCTTAGTTAAGAATATATTAACATCGAACCTTCAGAGATACTAGTAGAAATGAACTTATTCATAGATGAGATGCATGCAACTGTTAACAAGTGGGAAGGTTTTCGTTGATGAACCACTGCATGTAAATGGCCCTGGTTAAATAGTTCTAATTGTCCAGTCCATTGAAAGTAGACCGTTGATTTGCTCTAATCATCATTCGTATGTCATTGATCACATGGCTAATGTTATCAATGGCATGCACTATGATAGCGATTTTCTCTGATAGGAATAGCCAAAAAACAAGTAATCATGTGAATTTGCATTAATGCTAGCGGTGTGGTCAGTCAGATCAATGGTTCTGATCATTGTATATGGGTCACATGTAAAATAGAGATTGTGATGGGTTACTAACAATTTCCATTCTTATTGTCACAGGAGAATGGTGAATGTGGTTGTAAGCCTTCTCAAGCAGACATGGGCTGTGGCACTCACGAAAGTGCATCACAGGGTGCATGGCATGGTCATAAAAATTAGGAGAGAGGAGAATTACACAAGTTTAGATGGTGGAGGCAAACAAACACTGACGAATATCGTTAGAAAGATACAGAGATCATCTGAAGGAAATAAAAAAGTCAATTCATCAATACCGGCGGTAGGGTCATCCGAAGGAGATGGAGATTCATCAATACTGGCTGTAGGGTCATCTGAAGGAGTTGTAAATGGAGATTCATCAATACAGGTGGTAGGGTCATCTGAAGGAGTTGTAGATGGAGGTCCATTAGTGATGGCTGTGGGGCCGTCGCAAGGAAATAAAAAGCCAGTTCGTCCGTAACGAACATGAAACCGGCCGGATTCTATACTTAAGGGCACGTGTGGCATTGATTGTAGCAATGCAAAGTTACTTTCTCAGATTGCTTATGTAAAATTGATTTCCAGTAAACGTGTTTTGTAAACATATATAGGAAAATAATGAAAAATTGTCAGTTTCACACTTACATTAATTCATGCACTAATACACTATTTTATCTTCTAATTGAACATATAACCCAAATTTTTAGGTTACTTTTATGGACCTATTCAATTAGTCAACCAAAATTATTATTTGAAGGACTAAGATACTCTTCTAATTATCTGCGCAGAATCATGAACATGAATTTTATAGAATGCAAGGTGCATGACTGTTCTACCATGCAGTACCTGGTACACACTAATGGACCGGGCATGTGTGAGAGATCAGGTCCATTCATTACGTATATATGGTAGAGTGGAGCACGATCTGCAATAAAATTTCGTTTGCACTCTGATTAAGAAGGTCAAACTTATATGAGAAAAAAGGTCGTTAAGGCCTGTTTGATACATGTAAATCTCTGGTAAATCAGTAATTATTAGTTTTTAATGTACACGTGTGGCTAACTTGCATGTTCAAAATGTCGTTAGAAAAATAAAATAAAAAATGAATGGAGTGGATCTCTGACACGTTTGGTATCCAATCCTATACCTAACGGAACTGACTCAAGGGTCCGGCATTATATGGCAAACCGTCTACTTAGTGATTATACCGGCTATGGCCCATCCACGACCAAGCAGCAAAGACATGATTTTAAATGTCCACTCAAACCTGTACATGAGTCCCATGGGGTGATTTACATGAGACTAGAGTCATCTGCAACCCGTGTTTCATCCCGCACCTAAAACACCAAAGCTTTGTGGGACCCACCATGTTTTATATGTAAAATACACTCTGCCATTCAGCAATTCTCCTTGGTACTAGGCAGTGGGGCCAAAATCAGCCAGATTCACAACTGAAGTGGGCCAGACCATAAGGAAAAATGGGGATGGGATGCCAACCATAGTTTCGTTCTTGTAGCCACCATGGTGCTCGTTTTTCAATCGAACCTTTTCATCAGGTGTAACTCAACAAGACGATGGGGAGATAAAAATCAACCTGATCCTCAGATGGTCAACACTGTGAAGTTAGAGGTGTAAGGATTGGTTTTACACAGTTTTCATTGGAGTGGTCCATGTGAGTTTTTTCTATTGGACTGATCCTTTCGATCTGGTGAACATAAGGATTCTGATGATAAGGTCCAACAGAGCTTGGATCTTATGGCAGTACTGTTGAAATTGTAGATTTATGGCAAAACTGGGCAAATGTGCGGCCCACTTATCTGTTCACATAGTCGAACTCATACGTAAGATGCGTCACCTCCAAACATATTGAGAGGGAAGCAGATTGGGTGGGGTGACCCCATCACCGCTGTGGGGCCCACCGTGATGTATGTGTTTTATCCACACCGTCCATCCATTCTTCTGGCTCATTTTATTGCATGTGCCCAATAATGAAGGAGATCAAAAGCTCAAGTGGACCACACCACAGGAAACAGTGGTGATTAAAGGGCCACCATTAAAACTTCTTGGAGGCCAAAAATGCTTTGGATCAAGCCGATATGTGTTTTCCCGTCGTATCAACAAGTAGGATGGAAAATAACCATTACGGTGGGCTCTAGCAAGGTTTCAACGGTGGGACAGAACTACAGAGTATTGTAAAAAATATATATATAATAAAAAATAAATAAATAAATAAATCATAATGCGTAGACATGAAGGCATGCATGGGTAGGGCTTCGGCAACAAGAGCGTGGATTATTTTTCACATCTACTCATTCCATGGATGTCAGCAAATCCAATAATTGGCTACTCTTGAGGAATGTATTTTTTTTTTTTTTGTTGTGGTACATCCATACTAGCAAATATAATTAGGACAGCTTAGTTCGACGTGATTATATGCCATGTATGCAATTTCAAGTAATTTCCAAGTGCATGCAGATCAACTCTCATGCTCTTTCAAAGTTTCTCTCAGATAAAAAGCAGCTGCTCTGAAAGAGAATAACCATCCATATGCACGAGCCAAAGCACTGCACATGAAATGGTGGGAAATGAATTTGTTCTAAATGGCTCAGTTTTCTTGATTGTGCCATACATTTTTCAAGGTCTTTTCTTAGATGTGCAATACATTTTCCAAGGTCGACATGAAATGCAAAAACACGGGAAGGTCCTCAGGCAGTTCAAAAAAAACTACTTGATGAGAAATAGTTTAATGAGAAAAAGATTTTCTTTCAAAAACATGGTTTAATGAGAAAAGGCGTTAACAATTCAGTTTTTAAAATTCTGCAATTAGACAATGGGGGTAAAATGCCTTCATCTAATTTTGTTTTTTTTTCTAAGTGTTGGTGTCTAGCAATATTGGGCTGACATGGTGTGGTAAATGACATCCAACCCATCCAATAGGTGGACCCCCCATGATGATCATTGTCTAAAAAAATCAAGCAGTTCCAATTATCAGCTGGGTTTGGATGGACCCCCCATGATGATCATTGTCTAAAAAAATCAAGCAGTTCCAATTATCAGCTGGGCTGCACTCAAATTTGGAGGCTTGTAGGTGTGTTGTATTCCATGGTAGTCAAGTTGGATGTCATACATACAGTACATGACACGAGAATGTTGGATTTAGCCTGATCTTGTGGCCAGGTTGGATGTCGTACACACACTACATGGCACCATTATGTTGGATTAGCCCTCATAAGCTGTTTAGCAGGCCTGGCCGCTTCAGGCCAGGCCTGATATATGTATGTTGTATATTGATGCCGTCCATCCATTTTTCTATTTCATTTTAGGACATGGTCTAAAAATAAGACAAATTTAATCTCAGGTGGATCGACTACCGTTAAAAACTTCCTAAGGCCCACTATAATATTTAGTGCCATCTAACTTGTTGATAAGGTTGCACAAACCTAGATGAAGGGAAAACAAAAATAGAAGCTTTGGTTCAAAATTTTCATGGCCCCTGAGAAAGTTTTTAATGGTGGGAATTTAATCCCTTCTATATGGTACACCCGAGTTTGGATCTGCCTCATTTTCCGGACTGTGCCCAAAAATGAGGTGACAATTGGATGGATGGCATGGATATACCCACGTAAATCATGGTGGGCCCCACAGTCAGGGTCTCACCCAATAAGCCGTTAATCCACTTTCATTTTAACCAATATTTCTTTGGTTTATTCGTTAAAAAAAAAAAAAAATCGTAGTTAAAGGTTTTGAATTTCGAATCCCTAATTAGGGATTTTCAGTTTTTAATCTATAATCCACAATTAAGGAATCAACACTACAAATCCCTAATTAGGGATTCGAAAACTCAAAAAATCTCAATACATAAATCATTACATAATACTACTTGAGGATTAAAAAAATGCCCAAATTAATGAAATGGATAGATAAGGAGAGAGAGAGAGAGAGAGAGAGAGAGAGAGAGAGAGATACCTGATGTGCAACAGGGCTAGAGTGAGAGAGCGACGCGAGAGTGAGAGAGAGCAGAGAGGGAAAGGGGAGAGATAGAAAGAGCGACAGCAAGAATGAGAGAGAGAGAGAGAGAGAGAGAGAGAGAGAGAGAGAGAGAGATTGAGGGAGATGGATGGGTGCTGGAGTCATTTCGGCTTAAAACATAACCTTATTGCCAACGAAAATTTTCGTCGGTAATACTTGTTACCATTCGTCAACAAAAGGCTGTAAAATTATTTGGGCCCACCCGTACTCTATCAGCCCCATCCACTCCGTACATATGTTTTTAAATATACTTATTAGCTACACCAAAAATAAAAATTACAAATCAACATCTATGATCAACCACACAAAGTGAAATAATATGTCCACCGTTCATTTTGTCCGCCTTTACCAACGAAATAAAAATCCCCTTTACCGACGATATTATATAACGTTGGTAAAAATAGCATCTCGATGGGAATATGTTTAATATGGGCGGGAATCTTTTGCCGACGAAATATGATTTCGTTGGGAAAAGCAATATTTACCGACGAAATCAATATCGTCGGAAATAAGTTCGTCGTTTGTCCGGGCAGGGCTCTATGGGGCCCACCGTGATGTAACTGTTTTATCCACTCCGTTCGTCACTTTTCTCAGATCATTTTAAGGTATGCTCCTAAAAATGAAGCAGGTTCACAACTCCTGTGGGCCACGCCAAAGGAAGCTGTAGTAATAATGACACCCACCATTGAAACCTTTCTAAGGGACACCGTGATGTTTTCTTACCATCCAACCTATTCATAATGTCATGTAGACGTGGATGAAGTGAAAACACAAATATCAGCTTGATCTAAAACTTCTCCAAGAAGTTTTTTATGGTGGACGTTTAATCCCCACTTTGTGCTCCAGTACTTAAGCCTTGGACTTGTCTCATTCATAATCATATATTGGGCCCACCTAGATGTGATTCACATATCCAACCCATTCATTATGTGTGTCCCACTTGGATGAGGGGTCAGATCAACTTTCAACCACATCCAAAATTTATGTGGGCCCCACCAAGTGCTTTTATATATTTTAGTGTGTCTTCATATAGTTTTAGATGGTATGGCCCAGCTGAGTTTCGTATATGGATGATTTTTGAGATATCTCATTACCTATAGGGGACACATCAAATGCATGGTGTTGATGTTCGACACACATCATGATGGGCCCCACAAAACTTACTAACATTAATTCTTACGTTCTCAGGAGGTCAATAAGTTGGGTCACAATTTTGACCAAAATATTTGGCCCATTTTACATGTCTGGTCCATTCCCCCTCAATTTGACTAGTTACTCACCCCGATCATGCTACATATGAGAAAGATATTGGGCATACAAGATTGATTAACAATTTGAGTGAATTTTAATGTAAACATATGAAGTTATTTACTCTTCAATCTGGACTGATCAGATTGTGCAAAAACGGTTAAAGGTTGTTCATATTATCAAAAAGATATGAATGAAGAGAAAACACAAACATCAGCTTGATCCAAAACTTCTATGGCCTCCAAGAAATTTTCAATGGTAGAGGTTCAATCACACTATTTCCTGTGGTGTGGTCCACTTGAGCTTTGGATATGCTTCCTTTTTGTTCTTTAGACCTCAAATTATCTGTTAACAAGGATGAACAGAGTGGATAAAATAAATAAATAACGGTGGATCCCACAAATTTTACTCAGTATGTTAAGGGTAAAAATCACGTTTTTTTATAAAATGTATATTTTTTTTACTCTTAATTTTTCTTTCAAAACTTTTAACAAAATATTATATTAATTATCAAATATTTCAAAAAAAAATAAAATACAAATTCTAAATTTTTATTGTCAAAATCTTAAAAATTTTATCAAATTTTATTTTATTTTTATCAAAAAATTCAAAATGCCGATTTTTGCAGACGAGATATGTATTTCGTTGGTAAAAACTCCTTTACCGATGATTTTTTTCATCGGTTAAAAGTTCATTTACCGACGATATTGTATAATGTCAGAAAAATAGCCTCTCTGATCTTATGCCGACAAACTATTTGGTTCGTCGGGAAAAATTACATTAGTCGACGAAATGATCGTCGGGAAAAGAGTTTTCACCGACGATAAATAATTTCGTCGGGAAAAGTTTCCAGGCCGTCATTGTAAATGGTGGCAGGAACTTATTCGGTTGTGGCGAGAATCTTTTGCCGACGAAACCATATTTCGTCAAGGAACGTCATGTTTACCGACGAAATTGATTTCGTCAGAAATAAGTTCGTCAGTAAAAGGCTAATTTCTTGTAGTGATTATGCGGTACACTTGAGCTTTGGATCAACTCTGTAACGCCCTGAAAATTAAGGGTCGAGCAAAGCTCAACTCCCGAGTTCCAACGCATCACTTATGCAATCTAGATAATGATATTTAAATGTTGTCCATATTAGTGCATTAAACATGAGTGGGATTACACTAAAACAACATACCATACTCCATAGATGATTAAATTTAGCAAACAAAAGACTGTGATAGATATATAAAGTATGTAAGTGGTTATAAACCCCCAAAGTATGATCATGTCACCAGGCTGAATATATACATGTTTGTTCCAAAATATACAAAATGGCAAAGTGTAATGTCCAACTAATTCGTATCCCTGTAATCCCGTCGATTAGTACATGGTCTACATAAACCCGCCTGAGAGCTGCATATAGGAGAATTCCTCCTCATCATCGTAAAAGTCAGGCTCCGCTTCGTAAGCCTCATCATCATCTGTAGCTAAAACAGAGTCAGGTTAGTGTTTTAAAACACCGTCCTAGAGTGGGAGTGAGTGATCAACTCAATGGTACTATAAGGCAAAGGTTAACATGTTATCAATTCAGTCAAGCAGTAATAATAAAGCAGTACAACAATCATGTCCTAAGTACTCTTGTTAATGCAGGAATGATATGCTATAATGATGCATGCCCTCGCCTGCACTCCCTCAACGACATCATCTCACGGTCGCGCATGGTAAACTCCCACCGTGCTCTTCCTCGCCAGAGGCACAGGCAATGCAGTGCATGATCGTGTTAACCAAGTTCTTAATCAGGCTTATTCATACACATATTCGAGAAGATAAAGTACCTCTCTTTATATCATTTACCCAAACAATGATCCATCTGGGGTCGTCAATCCTAGTTAATCACATATGATAGGTAAGTTGTAGGGCAACATCACCCCTGATTTGAAAAGCAGTGGATAGGCAAGTTAAGGTTGCTACGAGAGGATCATCACCTCAGCGTAGGCCTAGTTTATACTCAAGGTCACTACGGGAAGGCTCGTCACCTTAGCATAGACCGATAGCTCGAATACAGTGTCCCATACCACTGTATTCGGCTCACGACTTTGGGTTGCTCACTAGTCACTACGGGGAGGCTCGTCACCCTAGTGTAGGTCGACAGCTCGACCACGATGCCCCATACCACCATCTCTGGCTCATGAGTCTTAGTGGATTGTGGTACCAAGGTTGAAACAGGCTTTACATTGGTAAGTGGTACCTTAGATTTAAGCAGTAGCGTCCATACATGGTAAACACACAATAGGCCAATCGGGTTATTTGACAAGTTCGGTTTGTACAAGTGTACGTTAAATTGATCGACATAAAGTACGTATGCACTCCACATGGCCTAACCACTATCGACAATCACAATACGACTTGGATTCCTCGAACGTGTCTAACGTGATGAAACTAGTTCGGCCACTCGAATAGGAGTCATTACCGATTGCCTGGACTAAGTGGTAGTCCCAAACATACTTAAATGCAATGAGGAATCACATATGTTACTCATATCTGCATTTAACAAATAATACAAACATGAATCTCATTTGATGCATTTTATCAAATACATTTGGCAAGTTAACATACACATGCATTTCATCCACAAATCATATAGTGACAATTTGCAATACATGAAGCAAAACAAATCATATGACTAAGGAAACTAAAAATCATATCTCAATACATTTAATAAGTACAATCCATCGACAAAATATCATTCAGACATTTTAACAAACACTTAGACTAAATAATACTATATACATGTACTAATCTAGTTATAGCATATATTATGACAAATCCTTTCATAAAGGAGTTGTCACACATACAACGAACATGTATTATAGGTTAATAGGCATGGCTAGCATAAATCATAATTTCACTTTCATTCGTACATTTCAACAAACACATAGAATGCATTTTAGTATACAACCTAGTTTACACATACATGATATATCGAAAACATTGTAACTAGGATCATATGGCAGCAATCAAGTCAGACATAAATCATTGCTGATATTGAAAGCCTTGAAAAGCATAACCTAAACATTTATAGTCCACACCTTTCGTCGGTACGCTCGTTACGAACTCGGTTCGTACACCACGTCTTTGTCTACAGCACAGCGGCTAGCTAAACATTGAAATAGGTTAGCTATTTTATTGGTTTCTCTATTTGGATTCTTAAAACAAGATTAGGGTTAGAATTTCTTACCCAAATTGAAGCTAAAATCGATGGTGTAGCGACGATGGGGTGGTTATTCAATACGATGAGCAGTCGGAATGAATCCTAGTAACGATCTCTTGAACTCTCTCTCTTCTCCTCACACTTTTCTCCTCTTTTCTCTCTTATCTCTCTTAGGGTTAGGAAAATTCGTATGGAATGAGAGGGGTAGGTTAAGGGCATTATATAGGCTCAGAACTGATGTCAATGGCCCTAGGGCCATGGTATACTTAGGCTATAGCCAAAGGGTGGCTGTTTCGGGCCAACGAAGCTCATCTAGAGGTACATTGCTCGCATACGGTCTAGAGAAAGTTCCTTGACAATGGATCTACACTAGGTTAAGATTTCGGTCTGATCGGATTTGTGGATCGACCGTGGAGGACCTATTTCAGTTCAACAGTCATCGTCACTCGATCAGGGCCACAACCGATATGTACAAGGAAATTTTCTTGATCTAAGAGTGTAGTTGGGTCAAAATCTGACAGTCTGAAACCTTAAATTTGGCCTGCAAGCGAACGGCCCAATTTACTTAAGCTTAAATTCATTTTCTATAGATATTTGCGTTTCTCACACACTCCACTCCAGGCTCAAGTTGTGCGTTTCTGGATACTATTTGGATTCGATTCCCGTGATGTTTGTCAAGCCCAGTAAGGTGGTCATAACCTTATAGTTTCATAGTAATCGGACTTTCGACGCACAGTCCAGGTCCGATATGGAGTTTCAATGTGTTCCTAGGAACAACTGGGTTTTGAGACTGATCCTACATTTTTTAGAAAATCTCAAGTTAGTGATTCTAATAGTTTTGGGTGTTGCAGTTCGTACAGAAAGTAGTTCAAGCTAATTTACCAATTAATTCAGTTTAGTACTTAATTAATTTTCGTCTAATTTCTACAGAATTTGACCCTTAAAGAAAAATTTCATCCTTAAAATTAGTACCTTTTCGTACTCCTCGAGAATCTGAGGGTAGTTCTTAAAGACCTCGGCTTCTGTTTCCCAAGTGGCCTCCTCCTCAGTGTGGTGAGTCCACAATACCTTCACAACCGGAATTACTTTACTGCGCAACACCTGTTCTTCCTGTTTAGGATACGCGTCAATCGCAGTACATAAGTCGCATCTTCACTCAACTGTACCTGCTCTCATTTGATAATGTGGGAAGGATCAGAAATGTATTGCTTCAACATCGATACATGAAATACACTGTGCACGCCTGCGAGTGGTGTGGGCAGGGCGAGACGGTATGTCACCATACCCACTTGGTCTAGTATTTGGAATGGGCTAATGAATCTCGGCGTAAGCTTCCCCTTCTTACCAAAACGAAGGTCTCCCTTCATTGGAAAAACTTTCAAGGACATGTGGTCCCCAACCTTAAATTCTAGGTGTCGTCGTCTTGTATCAACGTAACTCTTCTATCTGCTCTGGGTCGTAAGGATTCGAGCCTGATAATGTCGATCTTCTCTGAGGTCGCCTGCACCAACTCTAGGCCAATCAAACTCTTCTCACCAACTTTTGCCCAGCAATGCGATGCTCGACATAGACACCCATATAGTGCTTCGTAAGGAGCCATGCCAATGCTCGCTTGAAAGTTGTTGTTATAAGCGAACTTAGCATAAGGAAGACAGTCATTCCAACTATCTTTGAAATCAAGCATACATGCCTGTAACATATCCTCCAGCACCTGATTGACCCGTTCCGTCTGCCCGTTAGTCTGTGGGTGGAATGCGGTACTGAACTTCAGTTTCACACCCATTGCTTCCTGGATATGAGTCCAAAAGATAGATGTGAATCGCGCGTCTCGATCCGACACAATCTCCATAGGAACTCCATGCAAACGTACTATCTCCTTAATGTACAGCTTGACCGAATCATCTGTTGAGTTTGAAACTCTAATCGGGAGGAAACGAGCCGCTTTCATCAATCGGTCCACAATCACCCAAATGGAGTTATGTCCCTTCCTCATCTTTGGCAACCCTGAAATGAAATCCATAAAGATGAAATCTCATTTCCATTCAGCTATAGGCATGGGCTGAAGTAAACCAGGGGATCGGCGATACTCGACCTTTACCTGCTGGCACGTGAGACAACAGGACACATACTCTGCTATGTGGGCCTTCATGTTGTCCCACCAGTACGAACGATTCATGTCTCGGTACATCTTCGTACTGCCAGGATGCATTGTCATCCTCGAATTGTGAGCGGCTTCTAGAACTTCCTTTCTCAAGTCATGAAGATTCGGGATGCATAGGCAGCCCCGGTAATGTAAGCCCCCATCTGAACCAACTCTCCATTCGGACTCTTCACTGTCAATTTCTTGCTCTCTCATCTTCATTAACCATTCATCTTCTCTCTGAGCCACAATAATCCGGTCATCAATGAGTGGCTATAAGTGGATGTGTGTGACGCTCTCGAACGGCTCCTCTACTGTAAGTTTTTAGTCAAAGTCTCACACGAATTCCGCTATGTTCCACTCTTCTATCATCAGCGGAGCTACAAATGATATCGTCTTCTTGCGGCTCAATGCATCTGCCACAAGGTTGGCCTTGCCAGTATGGTAGGAGACCTCAAACTTGAAGTCTTTCAAGGTTTTCATCCATCGTCGTTGCCTCATATTCAGGTCTCTCTACGTGAATATGTACCTGAGGCTCTTATGGTCGCAAAAGAGCTCGAAATCCTCTCCGTAGAGATAATGTCTCCAAGCTTTAATGTAAAGATAACAGCCACCAATTCTAGGTCGTGTGTAGGGTAGTTATCTTCGTGTTTCCTCAACTGTCGCGATGCATAGGCAATCACCCTGTCCTTCTGCATTAGAATACAACCCAAACCAACACGAGAGGCATCGGTGTAAATGGTATATCTAACCCCCTGCTCTAGCAATACTAGCATAGGTGCGGATGTTAACTTGTCCTTCAGTTCCTGAAAGGCTGCTTCTGCCTTCTCATTCCAGGCAAACTTAAGATCTTTCCGAGTGAGCTGAGACAATGGTCTGGCTATCTTGGAAAAGTTTCTAATGAATCGATGATAGTAACCTGCCAGACTGAGGAAACTCCTCACTTCAGTAACCGAACTAGGCTGCTCCCAATCCTGAATTGTGGCCACCTTGGCAAGGTCCATAGCGATACCTTCCTTGGACACAACATGTCCCAGGAACTTGACTTCTTCTTTCCAGAAGTCGCATTTCTTGTACTGAGCAAACAACTGGTTCTTCCTGAGGGTATCAAAGACTACTTGCAGGTGCTCCTTATGATCTTTCCAACTCTTGGAGTATATAAGGATGTCATCTATAAATACGATGATGAATCGGTATAGATACGGCCGAAACAACCGATTCATAAGATCCATGAACACAGCTGGTGCATTTATGAGTCCAAACGACATCACAAGGAATTCGTAATGCCCAAAGCTGGTTCTGAACATTGTATTCTATACGTCCTCATCCCTGACACACAACTGGTGATACCCTGACTGTAAGTCGATCTTAAAAAAATATTGTGCCCCTTTCCACTGGTCAAACAGATCATCTATCCTGGGCAAAGGATACTTGTTCTTGACTGTCACTTAGTTCAACCTACGATAATCAATACACAATCGCAGTGATCCATCCTTTTTCTTCACAAACAACACAGGTGCTCCCTAAGGGGATACACTCGGTCGTATGAAACTTGATTTTAATAGACCATCGATCTGTCTCCTCAATTCCTTCATTTCGTATGGAGGTATGCGATACGTCGGTAGCGAAATGGGTGTGGCACCAAGCACAAGGTCGATAGTAAAGTCGATCTCGCGCCGAGGAGGTAATCCAAGGATCGTCTTAAACACTTCCCAGAAGTCCTGGACCACAGGCATGTTTTTAAGTGTGGGACCATTATGATCTTTCATTAGGAAAGCATAACAAAGAACCCGAAAGGGGCAACTGACCTGAACGGGGAAAGTGAAAGTTGTGTTTTCGGGCCTGTGTGCCGTCACCAGTCTCGTCTCACAGTCGATCTTGACCTTCATTTCAGTAAGCCAATCCATACCAAGGATGACGTCGTAATGGTATATCGTGGTGACAATCAAGTCAATGCATATCATTCTGCTCCCCAAATGTATCAAGCAACCCTCACACAACTTAGTGGCATCTATAAAAGTTTATGCTGCTACGATAACTCTCACCCCAACCATAAGGGTCATATTCAGCCCTAACCGCTTGACCGTAGAACATGATATCATCGAAATAGTGGACCAAGTGTCCACCAACAGAAATATGGGTGTACCTTGGATGTGGGCAGTGACTTTGAAGGATAAAGGCATTGTAGCTGCTAACTCAGACGCTTCAGCTGCAAGCGCATGCACTCACGCCTGCTGAGAACAGTTTAGTTGCGGTGTCATAGGTCATTGAGGCAGCCTAAATCGAGGTGCAGGTGGCTAGTAAGATGGCTGTGCCGGATGCACTGATCGTAGAGGTGGAGCTAAGATAGCCTGTGGCATCTGATGGTTGATTTTCTGAGGAGGGTCGAAGCCATTGTCCCTCATCCTGGTAAAGCAGTAAGTGTTAGTATGGCCCAACCTCTTACAGTAGGTGTACCACACATCCGATCGCCTAGGCTGTGTCGGTGGAGCCAAGAGCCTAGGAGGCGAATCTAGACGTGGCCTCTTGCCGAGGAACGGTCTGCTCGGCAAATTAGGTCGAGGCCTAGGGCCCATGGGCATACGTGTACAGGATAGTCTGTCCTTATCCTACTTAACTCGCAGAGACATGTTCACTAGCTCAGTATAGTTGGAAATGCTAGCGCAACACATCTTCGTGCGAATGTCGAGCCGCAGACCATCTGAGAAACGTCGCATTCATATCGGCTCGTCTACTAGTATCAAAGGAGCGTATCTGGCCACTCCATAAAGTGGTTCTCATACTCTGCTACGGTCATCCCTCCCTGTTGGAGGCGAAGAAACTCTCCCTCCTCATTACGGTACGTGAGAGGAAAGTACTTCTCATGGAAGCGGGTCTCAAAAGCTTTCATGTCCATACATACCCAGCAGCCATTGTCCAGAGGATGTTGTCCCACCATAGACTAGCCTCCTTCTCGAACATGTACGTAACTAGCTCGACCTGCTCTGCCTCAGTGTAGTGCAGCAACTTCAGCATCTTAGAGATGAGGTGAAGCCAGTACTCGGCCTCCTCAGGTCTGTGAGTACCCATAAAGGTGGGAGGTCGGAAGTGTTGGAATCGCTCAAATAAGCCGCTGGCATTTATGTTTCCAACAGGGTACACAGGTGGTGCAGGTGGGGCCACGTTCATGTTCTGGGCAAGGGCCCCCGCAATGGTGGTCCAAATCTGCTGTTGTTGCTGCATAAGGAGCATCATCTGCTCCAACCTATCAGGAGGAGAAGCCGTCTGAGGCATGTGGGGCGTTGAGGTAGACGCACGGTTCTGTTCCGAAACCAGTGGTGCCCTAGGTGTTGGCCCATTTGTGGGGCCAGTGGCCGGTAGAGAATCTAGCATAATCTCGTGATTTGGCCCTAAACTAGGGTCCATGTGGCTATCACTTAGGGGAGGTGCCCCATCACTCGATTCGCCAAGTGTAAGATGTGTCGTACTCCGAGTGGCCTTAGGTGGCATTCCCTATATACAACATAGGGTGCAACATGTATAAGATTTAGCATAACAACACTCAATTTCTCAAGCATCCTACACATTTCATAACAAAGGTAGCTATATGCATTCCATTTAACTAAATTTGTCACAATACATGAGATGTGGTTTTACATGGATCATGACAGAAGATGCATGTGAGCTAATTTAACTAAGCTTTAAATGCTAAAACACACCAACAACTCTACCCTACTACTAAGCCTATCAAGGCTGTAACATAGAAAGCAAGAAAAATAAGAAAAACCCAAAGACGACTACAACATTTGACTAGTCGTCCGAATCTAGAGAAGGTGGAGGAGCATCCTTGTCCTGCATACAGCACATGAGAGCCTTCAAGGTGCTAGACACCTTCTTAAACCTTTATTTCAAGTAAGCCTGACTCTCATCAAGATTTTGCTTTACTTCGGCCCAGGTCTCTCTGACCTCTTGTCTCAAGGCGACTTGGCTCTCCTCAAGCTGACCAAGTAGGCTTCTAAAGTAACTTAATCACGGTGGTGCTCTTGTTTAGTAGGAGGAGAGCCCCCATCAGAGTCTTGGGTCTCCTCTTCTTCTTCCTCCTGCTCTTCCTCATCACTTCTCTCCTCGTCACTTCCTTCCTTGCCTTCTTCATCTTTACTCCCCTCATCCTCTTCACTTTCTTCCCCTTCCTCTATCTCATCACCATACTCATCAAGTCAGGCTTGACATTGTCGTGACCCAATGCCCATGTTGTTGAGTGTGATGTCATTGTTGAAATGAATCGGCGCAAGCTCATCCGCGTTAAGTCTGTAGCTGAACTCATGAGCAATCTTGCATATAAGTCGGCCAAATAGGAGTGAAATATCAATCCTAACGGAGCATGCAGTCTAGACTATCTCCAGTAGTATGTACGTAGGCAGACGCAGCTTGTCTCCCTGCCCAGTTTTGTATAGAAACTCCACCATCAAATGCGTGCATTCGCTACGATTGCTCTACCTAGGATACACATTGTTGGTGAATATGTAGTAGAGTAGGCGAAAGTCAGGAGTCATCTCAGACGCTAGGAGGCAATTGCCTTGCTTCCATTGGACCAGTCGGCCACAAAGAAACCGTGTGCGGCGATCTCTTTCTCGTATACTCTTAAGATTCTTCTCGCTAGCATGCACTTCTCCACGTGGAATCCCTATGATTCAGGATATCACACCAACATCGACAATGGCTTCCCGCCTTCCCACGGGGATAGTGAACTACAGAGGCTCCAACAGTGGATCTCTTATGTGGGCGTAGAAGCCTCGAACAGTGGTCACACCCCCACGTGACTTGCCCTCAAATATGGGACCCCACCCGGTGTCCAACAGAAAGTCCATCACCAGATAAACCCAAAAGTCTTTCGTCCACATGCGCTTCAAAGATAACTCTATAGCCTTAAAACCTACCATGTGTGATGCCCATCGGTAAAGCTCTCTTGATAGGAATTTGGGGATCGAGGTCCCGCTTCGTCCTTCACTCACACTCAATGCTAGTAATAGCCTCGGTGCCTCTCTGCCTCCTTGGACGAGTAAGGCGGCTAGGCCCAGCTTCATTTGCGGGTGCCCTCTTCTTTTCCATGAGAGAAAGAAGTGTGGAAAGGGAAAAGATAGTGGCCACTAGCTCAAAAAAGAGCCATGAGAGTGAAGTAAGGTTGAAGGATAGGATGAGTTAGTGGATTTTGAAATTTATGAGACACAAAGGAGGGTTTGTGTGCTCAAATGGGAGGAAATTAGGGAGATAGGAGATGGGTTTGAAAGGAATGGTAGGAGGTGGGTATGTAGTGATGAAGAAGAAGAAGATTTGAGAATGGAGGGGGGACTTTGAGAAGAAAAATGAGAGTTTTGAGGGAAGGGAGAGCTTGAAAGGGATGAAATGGAGAGAAATGATGCATAGGGGCCAAAATAGAGGGTCCCACATGAATTCGTAAGGCCCCACATGTGTTGGAGGGTCAGCGGACCGCCGGACCCACGAGCCCGACTCGGCCTGCTGGACCGGACCATGAGGCCTCGTGGTAGGCATGATGCCATCGCGATCCACTAGACCTAGGGTGATGGCATCGCCTTAGGGGCGATGGCATCCACCTCTCGGGGTGCCAAAAATGTATGGGGAACCCCCTGGGACCCACTGTTTTGTGTCGTTTGGGCCCCCGAGTCCATTTGAGGTGGTTTCGGGTTCCATCTCACGCATATTCATGCTTTTCAAGTTATTTGAGTGTGGAATGCACCAAATTACCGTCTAAACCCATCGATTGACGGTCTAGAAAGGAACTGAGATCATCTCACATGATCATAGTTGCATACGAGTCATATTTCAACGGTCAGTTTGCCCGTCAGCGAAACGTGAAATCCTATGATTATTTCTGTGCTTTATCACTCCCTCCTAAGTCAAAGTACATCAGTGTGCAACATTTTACCATAACCCAGGTCCAATTTAATTCAAATCATGCTTTGATACCAACTTGTAACACCTTGAAAATCGAGGGTCGAGCAAAGCTCAACTCCCAAGTTCCAACGCATCACTTATGCAACATAGATAATGATGTTTAAATGTTGTCCATATTAGTGTATAAAACATGAGTGGGATTACACTAAAACAACATATCATACTCCAGAGATGATTAAATTTAGTAAGCAAAAGACTGTGATAGATATATAAAGTATGCAAGTGATTATAAACCCCCAGAGTATGATTATGTCACCAGGTTGAATATATACATGTTTGTTCCAAAATATACAAAATTACAAAGTGTAATGTCTAACTAATTCGTATCCCTATAATCTCATCGATTAATACATGATCTATATAGACCCACCTGATAGCTGCATATAGGAAATTCCTCCTCATCATCGTAGAAGTTAGGCTCCGCTTTGTAAGTCTCGTCATCATCTGCAACTAAAACAGAGTCTAATTGGTATTTAAAAAACCGTCCTAGAGTGGGAGTGGGTGATTAACTCAGTGGTACTATAAGGTAAAAGTTAACATGTTATCAATTCAGTTAAGCAGTAATAATAAAGCAATACAACAATCATATCCTAAGTACTCTTGTTAAGGCAGGAATGATATACTATAATGATGCATGCCCTCACCTGCACTCCCTCAGCGACATCATCTCACAGTCGTGCATGCTAAACTCTCACTGTGCTCTTCCTCACCACAGGCACATGCAATGTGGTGCATGGTCGCATTAGCCAAGTTCTTAATTAGGCTTATTCATACAGTAGATTCAGGAAGCTAAGGTACCTCCCTTTATATCATTTACCCAAACAATGAGCCATCTAGGGTCGTCAATCCTAGTTAATCACATACGATAGGCAAGTTATAGGGCAACATCACCCTTGATTTGAAAAGCAATGGATAGGCAAGTTCAGGTCGCTACGAGAGGCTCATCACCTCAACGAAGGCTTAATTTATACTCGAGGTCACTACGGGAAGGCTTATCACCTTAGCGTAGGCCGATAGCTCGAATACAGTGTCTCATACCACCGTATTCGGCTCATGAGTTTGGGTTGCTCATTGGTCATTACGGGGAGGCTCGTCACCTTAACATAAGTCGACAGCTCGACCATGATATCCCATACCACCATGCCCGACTCATGAGTCTTAACGGATCGTGGTACCAAGGTTGAAACAGGCTTTATATTGGTAAGTGGTACCTTAAATTCAAACAGTAGCGTCCATACATGGTAAACACACAATATGTCAATTAAGTTATTTGAAAAGTTCGGTTTGTACGAGCGTACATTAAATTGATCGACATGAAGCATGTAAGCACTCTGCGTGGCCTAACCACTGTCGACAATCACCTACGACTTGGATTCCTCGAACGTATCTAACGTGTTGAAACTAGTTCGGCCACTTAAATAGGAGCCATTACCGATTGCCTTGACTAAGTGGTAGTCCCAAACATACTTAAATGCAATGGGGAATCACTATGTTACTCATATCTACATTTAGCAAATAATACAAACATGAATCTCATTTGATGCATTTTATCAAACACATTTGGCAAGTTAACATATACATGTATTTCATCCACAAATCATATAGTGACACTTTGCAATATATGAAGCAAAACGAATCATATGACTAAGGAAACTAAGAATCCTGTCTCAATACATTTAATAAGTACGATCCATCAAAAAAATATCATTCACACATTTTAACAAACACTTATACTACATAATACTACATACATGTACTAATCTAGTTATAGCATATATTATGACAAATCCTTTCATAAAGGAGTTGTCACACATACAACGAACATGTATTCTAGGTTAATAGGCATGGCTAGCATAAATCATAATTTCACTTTCATTCGTACATTTCAACAAACACGTAGAATGCATTTTCGTATACTTACACATATATGATATATCGAAAACGTCGTAACTAAGATCATATGATAACAATCAAGTCAGACATAAATCATTGTTGACATTGAAAGCCTTGAAAACCATAACCTAAACATTTATAGTCTGCACCTTTCGTCGGTACGCTCGTTACGAACTCGGTTCGTACACCACGTCTTTGTCTAAGGCACAACAGCTACCTAAACATTGAAGGTTAACTATTCTACTGGTTTCTCTATTTGGATTCCTAAAATGAGATTAGGGTTAGGATTCCTTACCTAAATTGAAGCTAGAATCGACGATGTAGCCACGGTGGGGTGGTGATTCAATACGATGAGCAGTGAGAATGAATCCCAGTAAAGATCTCCTAAACTCTCTCTCTTCTCCTCTTTTCTCTCCTCTCTCCTAGGGTTAGAAAAATTCGTATGGAATGAGAGAAGGGTGGGTTAAGGGCATTATATAGGCCCAGAACTGATGTCAATGGCCCTAGAGCCATGGTATACTTAGGGTATAGCCAAAGGGTGGTTGTTTCAAGCCAACGGAGCTCATCTGGAGGTCCATTGCTCGCATACGGTCTGGAGACAGCTCCTTGACAATGGATCTACGCCAAGTTAAGATTTTGGTCCGATCAAATTTGTGGATCGACCGTGGAGGACCTGTTTCAGTTCAACGGTCATCACCACTCGATCAGGGCCACAAGTGTACCGGTATGTATAGGGAAATTTCTCTGATCCAAGGGTATGTTAGGTCAAAATCTAAAGATCTGAAACCTTAAATTTGGCCTACAAGAGAACAGCCCAATTTATGTAAGTTTAAGATCATTTTCTAAAGATATTCGCGTTTCTCACACACTTCGCTCCAGGCTCAAGTTGTGCGTTTATGGATACTATTTGGATTCGATTCTCGCGATGCTTGTCAAGCCCAGTAAGGTGGTCATAACCTTATAGTTTCGTAGTCATCAGACTTTCGACGGATGGTCCAGGTCCGATATGGAGTTTCAATGTATTCCTGGGAACAACTGGATTTTGAGACTGATCTTAGGTTTTTTAGGAAATGTTAAGTTAGTGATTCTAATAGTTTTGGGTCTTGCAATTCGTATAGAAAGTAATTCAAGCTAATTTACCCATTAATTTAGTTTAGTACTTAATTAATTTTTGTCTAATTTCTATAGAATTCGACCCTTAGTGATTTCTGCCTAAGGTAGTACTCGGGTCTTTGTACGGATTTTTCCCGAGTCGTTACAAACTTATTTTGGGCTCATACCATAAAATGATCTGAAATATTGGGTG
Source organism: Magnolia sinica (assembly GCF_029962835.1). NCBI lineage: Eukaryota > Viridiplantae > Streptophyta > Magnoliopsida > Magnoliales > Magnoliaceae > Magnolia > Magnolia sinica. Next base: position 46,565,034 of record NC_080573.1, on the reverse strand, counting down.
GACGGCATGGATGAAACACATACATCATGGTGGGGCCCACGGAGCACCCACCATTACCCATTGGCCAGTGGCAATCCATTTCCAAGGCGAATTGGTCACTGACAACGTCTATTGCGAGGAGACTACTAAGAGTGTTGTGTTGGTCCGGCATGATATATATGTCTTTTATTAAAGTCGTCCATCATTTTAAAAAAAAAGATTATTATATATTGCTAGCCCGAAAATGAGGAAGATCCAGATCTCGAGTGGACCACACCACAAGAAAATAGTATCGATTAAATGTCCACCATTAAAAACTTCCTAAGGCTCACTGTAATGTTTATTTGTCATCCAAGTTGTTGATTAAGTCACTCATACCTGGATGAAGAGAAAATGAAAATATCAACTTAATCTAAAACTTTTGTGAACCCTATAAAGTTTTTAATGGTAAGTGTTCAATCACCACCCGTTCCTGTGGTGTGGTCCATATGAGATTTAGATCTTACTCATTTTTGGGGCTCATTCCATAAATTACTCTGGAAAATGGATAGAAGGCGTGGATGGGATACATACATCATAATGGGGCCCACAAAGCACTGTCAAAACCACCTTGCTAACAACACTATCAACATGCAATCCGTGTCTAACGTGAAGGTTCGCACCTAAGGCCGAGCGAACCAGTGCGCGAGTGATCATTTCTATATATATATATATATATTTGTGTGTGTGTGGGAAATGATACTATAAGGTTGAGTCGTGTGGGCCCCACCATGATGTGTGTCGAACATCATCACTGTGCATTTGATGGGTCCCCTTTAGGTTATAGTATATCCCAAAAACTAGCCATATATGAAACTAAGGTGGGCCATACTGTCACGCCCCAAACTCAAAAATCGGGCTCACAAAATTCTCGATCGCCAAATCTGATGCCGACAGCCTCCGTAGTACCCCATTCTCGGCTCCCAGTGTCCATACGCCAAATTCCGATCCTAGGATCCTACAAGGAGGATTTTCAGTGTGAATTTTTTTTAAAGGAACATAACTACAAGTGTACCTAAATCAGAAGAGCTACATCATCATCATATATCCACTAATATAAACAATTGATTACAATGCTGAAAGGAAATACATGAATATAATAAAATCTCCACAAAGCTTGGCCTCCATACTCCTGCCTCAATACTTCTGCAGCCTATCGATACCTGCACGCAACAATCATGCATAAGCTTACAAGAAGCTTAGAGGGTGGCGAATGTGTGTGCATCGTGTGTGCCAAACATATAATATCATAGTAAGTGGAATACTGACAATTCTATAAGCCATTCAATATCAGAGTATGCGATGCAAATCGACTATGCAATGCAAAGTCATAGTGAACCAAATATCAAATGATGAGTATGCGATACGATGTGCAATACCTGACGAACCAAGAATACCATCATCCTCATCTAGGCCATGCAATACAGAAGCATAGTAAGGAATTATCATATACTAAGAAAGCAATATAAATTGACTACGTAATGTGGAGATATAGTAAACCAAATGTCCTATCTAGGCCACACAGTGCAAAATCATAGTAAACCCAATGTCATAAGCTAAGGGTGCAATGTAATATACAAATGCAAAAGAAATGATGATGCCGGAGTGTGTAGTCTGGATAATAGTACGTAGTATCGCAAGTTGTGGGGTCCATCACATGGGACTTTTATCCAAACCAGTCATATACCTATATTTAGATAGCTAGACTCAACGTGATAAACTCCTGATCTCAGGTTGGTCGCGTACCCAACCGAAATCATGGCCATTGTGAAAGTACACGTAATGATCTAGTTACGCACCACCAGCTCGAGTGGAAAGTGAATGAACGAATGAATGAGTCAAATACTGAGTACACAATCCCTACTCAGCAAGTCCACATATTAGTATATCTCATCTTAGGGATATCATCGGGGTCTAGTACACTCCACAATGATTACTGCCTCTTTAGCCGCACAACCAGTGAGTGGAAAAGACCTCACTATATGCCTAGCCAATAGTTTGTCAATACCTACCCAGCTCATCGATAGCAGACCCATTTACAAGCTGGTCATACTCAGCCTAAATTACGGCCCCCTCACTCGGACGAATTAGGCCACACCCCCTCCCAACCGACCACGAAACAGTGGGATACGCCGCCTATTGGTATTCGGCACTCGAGCGCTCATATATCCACTCGGTCTAGACGTTGGAGTATCCTCCGGTACTAAGAGAATTTTGGGACTCTCACCCAAGGACATCCTATGTGCCCACAATGCTAGAACCAAATATTTCTAGTATCCCATCTGGCCATTCACGACGAACCTGTGGAGGCCACAACCCTGATATCGCTAGGGCGCTAAGTGATCATGTCACACAAATGTGAGATGCATGAGTCATACCATCCACTCGTGCGTCAAACCTACGCGTACCGCACGATCATGTGCGACAACTGTGTCTCTTAAGGAATCCCCTACATAACTTAGCCCAATGACAATGCTATGATCAACCATTCCTCACAACAGGCATGGAAATGATGTGTATGACATGTATTATGATGTAATAATAAGCACAATCTCAGTGTGTCCTACTAGATTAAGTATACTAGCATGATTATTAGATATAATAGAAGATGACCGGTCTTTACCGGTATGCCACTTACGAGAGTAGGGGCTGAATGATATGCCCTATTAGACATGTAGAAGTCTATATGGAAAGGTCCACGATAAACTATCCTAACCTATTCAAGGTACTAACATATCATATATCCTAAGGCAGGGTCCACAGAGGGATGGTGGATCTAACACATACATCGAGATAGGCTCTACACAGTGGATACACTAAATCTGGTTCCACATATTCTTCCATTTACAGCAAGAGGTGATGGTGTACGAAGCAACAAATGGCCTAGATGATACACTAATTTCCAAGATGGACCTTGCACTTGTCCCAACAAAGAAACGGACAATGCAAATGATATGTACATGTCACGAGGTCCTAGCAAATGGGGTACAAGGGTAGGATACACCTCTCATGGTGGTTCAAATGGGTATACAGCAAGACGAGTTCATAAGGTGAGCTAACAGGGTGAACCATTGGGCTTTCTAATCATGAACAAACTGGGCTTCCTTATGGGGCTCGGTACATACACAAGGTGGGCTTGGTGGAATTTCTACATCTAGGACTACGTGTCCTTCCAAGCAGATTGGGTAGCACGTTCAACCCCTAAATGGGCCTTAGGTATGATCACTATGCGTGGGAAAAACATAAACACAAGGTAGGCTTCAAGGTTTGGGTACTTCTATTAACATCAATGGGGACCCAATAGTTTGGAGTAGCCCAAAAAGGTGAGATGAATCGTCATGGGCTTAATAACAGGCCCTAGGAAGATGTACAACATGGACACTTAACCACCATTTACAACGTGGGCATTTAACCACCATGCTCCCAAGGTGCAGTCCATTTAGGATTGGGATTAAAATGACAATGGGGCCCTCAGCCCTTAAAATCTCTTGAGGGATGGATGGATAGTGCGCATACAATACACACACCAAGGTGGGCCTCATACATCACAATTGGGCCTCTCCTATGGGCCTGGAATACATCATAATGGCCACATCCCATGGGCCTGAAATACATCGCAATGGGCCTCACCCCATGGGCTTCAAACACATCACAATGGCTTATATCCATAGGCCTCAAATACATCACAATGGGCCATCACACCGGCCCAATATACGTCACAATGAGCCTCATATACATCAAGTGGGACGCATCAATGGGCCGCACCAATGGGCCTATATACATCACAATGGGACTCATATACATCAAGTGGGCTGCATCAATGGGCCGCACCAACGGGCCTCATATACATCAAATCGGCTACATCAATGGGCCGCACCAATGGGCCTCAAATACATCAAATCGGCCGCATCAATAGGCCTCACATACATCAAGTCGGGCGCATCAATGGACCGCACCAATGGGCCTCATATACATCAAGTTGGCCGCATCAATGGGCCGCACCAATGGGCCTTAATTATATACATCAAGTCAGACGCACCATTCTAGGTGAACTATCTACACCATACATCTATTTTTAGAGTTCATTTTAGAACATTACCCAAAAAATGAATCATATCGGAAGATCATCTGGATCATATCACAAATAGCAGTGGTGATAATGATTTCCACTATTGAAACTCCACAAGGCCCACCATCACGTTTATTTTCCATCTAGTCTTTTCATAAGGTCACAAAGACTTGAATTAAGAGGAAAAACAAATATCGTATTGATCCAGAACTTCGGTGGTCCCAAAAGAATTTCAATGGTGGGCGTTCAACTCTCCACTATTTCCTGCAGTGTGGTCCACCTGATAGATCTGCCTCATTTGTAGTCTCGGGCCTTGAGACGAGCTCTCCAATTGGATGAATGGTGTGGATTTAACACATGCCTCATGATCAGGCTACTGTCTAGGTCCCTGGACGGACAGCCTGGATATAAAACACATATGTCATGGTGGTCCATGTTAAATGGTTGGATGGTATAGATGAAACGCATACACTGTATGGGACCCAAAGAACTTGTTGACGCAACAGCAACTGTAATTGCTGGTGTGGGGTCCACACATGTGACCCACTTAAAAAAATTGGACAGACGGTCTGGATTAGCACAGTACCACATTATCAGACCTGCAGTTGCTGCTGCCCAAACAAATGCATGATGTGGATGACATGTATTTATCAAGGTGGGCCCGGCAGATGGATGGCGTGGAGATATAATACACACATCACTGTGGGGTCCCACATACACAATATAAGGAGAATGAGATAGATACAACTTTCAGGTGGGACCCACAGAACTTGCTGAGGTCATGCAGTGGGACCCACTATGTCAGGCCCGTATCTTAGACCGTACTATTCCATAGACTTCCGTGGTCCTTCCGGTCGAATTTCAGTGACATGCAACGCGTAGATAGCAGTTGCACGTGACCCTGATTCGTATCCCATATTCCAAAGTCGGCTCAACCTGATACTTTACCCCAGAGACCATGCCATCGCTGCGGTTCCGACGCCACATCCTATGCGCCGAGGGGATACCAAGGCCACGAGATTTGGGCCCGCATTCAGTTCGAGGAAAATACCACGCTTTACAAAACCTAAGAGAACATGTCAAATCAATCAATCAATCATATTAATGGAGTACACATCACTAGTCAAGTACATATCCCATCACTCCCTTACCAAAGCAACCTCAAAGTCAAAGCAACCCATGTCAAGTACACATCACTTACTCACCCATTACTCCATCACCCATCCCTCTCTCTCCTTACAACCCTCTCTCTCTCTCTCTCTCATTTCTCTACCCATCTTCCAAGCCACCATGAGAGCAATCGTCCAAGCTCCCCAAAGAAGCTAGTGTGGCCAACCTTCCTACCACCCAATCCCACCCTCCATGATCAATCTCAGCCATTGAATCATGTTCCATTGAAGCTCTAGGATGCATTGGCGGAAGAAAGAAGAGAAGATCTAACGGTGGGTGTTCATTATCTCGATTTTGATGATTTAAAGGCCCACATATGGTGGGACCCATCTTGATGTATGCATTATATAGGGAGGGCCCATAGTGGCGGGGTCCCTCCCCTTCACACGTTTCTTCCTCTCTCTTCCTCTCTCTCTCTCTCTCTCTCTCTCTCTCACTTGATCCACGTCGTCCGTCCAGCGAGCCGAGCCCACCCTGTTGCTGCACTCACTGTCCAGCAGACTCCCTGTCCGCCCACTCATGGACAGACCTACATGAAGGAAAACACAGATATCAACTTGATATTTTTAACGACCTTGGAATTTTCTGTGCTAATCTTTCCTTAAGTAGTTGTTTTGGGGTAATTAGCGCTTTACTCGATTGCTTGTGAAATCCGCATCAATCACTTTAAATTATATCTGCATGGCTCTAATCGTGTAGATTAGTGAGCGCTACGTTACTCTGAAATCTGGGATCCATCGCTAAATCCAGTTGTTCTGGAGAATTTTTGGAAGATCTGGATCGGACCTGGACCGCGCGTCGAAAGTCCGATGGCGATGATCTTAGGCTATTGCGGTCACCGAGTTGGGCTTGACCATCTCCTCAAAAATCAAGTCCATGTGATGTTCTAGGTCGATTTGCTTGAGCTTGGAGTGAAGAGTGTGAGAACGGTTGGAATTTATTAAGCTTTTTATGAAATCTGAGTCGTGTCGCTTGCGCGACGATTTTAAGCTATCTGACCGTTGGATTCTGACCCAATTTCACCCTCTGATCAGGATAGTTGGCCCAGGCATATCCTAGTGCTTGTGGACCTGATCGAGATTCCGTGACCGTTGAATTGAGTGTGGTCCGCCACGGCTGATCTGAAGAGCCGGTCGGTATGAAAACTCAGCTTGACCTAGATCCATGGTCAAAGAGCTTAAGTCCGACCTTTCGTGGTTATAGGCCCACCAGAAGTGCTTCGTTGGATCGAGTAAGGCTTACTTTGGTTATAACCTAAGTATACCTTGTCCCTAGGGTTATTTTCATCAAGAATAGGCCTATTTATAGTCCTTAAACCCTAGCCCTCTTTTCCATACGATTTTCTCTAACCCTAGCTTGGAAAGAGAGTGGAAAAGAGAGAGGAAGTGAGAGAGATAAGTTGGTGAATCATCTTGGATTCTTCCTTGTTCTTCTTCATCTTCGAACCTTCACTTTGAATCGTTCTTCCGACGATTCTGAGTTCTTTTGGGGTAAGTTAACCTAACCCTAACCTGTGTTAGAGCTTAGATTAGACTTGGTGTTGTTGTATCTCATTTCTATCCTTATTTTAGGGTATTCTATCGCCGTTGACGAAGACAACTCGTCTAAATCAGTTCAGTGTTCATTCCTTGCTTAAGGTGCGGACTTTAAGTGTATAGGTTATGGTTTTCAAGGCTTTCAATCCCAGTTAGTGATTTATTCTTGTTATGGATGAGATTTCACATGCCAAATGTTGTGTTTACATTACTTTCCTGATATGCATGTGCTATATTGAGATTTGTGTATTCTAAGTGTATTTATAAAGTACCGTATACGTATAAAATACGCACTTGTGTTTGCCATGATTATTTGTCATGTATGTATGCTAGATGCATGTATGACGACTCCTTGGTAACAGGAATTGTCTAAGTGCATGTATTCCAACATACGTCATGTATGTTGTTCCATGTATGCTAAGTGTTTGTAGAAATGCATGAATGACCTAAGTGTAACTGATTACACTAGTAGTGGGCGTTGAGAAGTGATTCTCAACACTCCTATTGATGCGTATGATTTCCTTTATGCAGTTACATTCCAAGTTATTTAAATTCAAGCATCTCCTATGCTTACATTTATGTTAAGTTGAGTTTCTTCAGATGCTTATGTACCATGGTTTAAGTTGTTGTTCCATTACTGTTTTACAATCCATATGAATATCTGTAGTAGTGTAAAGTGTTTGGGACTATGCCTTAGTCCAGGAAATCGGTAATCGACTCTATATTCGTGGTTGAGATTGCTTTCGCCACGTAGGACGTATTAGACGAACCCGAGCCGTATTAGAGTTGGCGGCAGTAGTTTGGCCACGCGGAGTGTTTGCGCACTCTATGTCGTTCAATTCAAAGTGCGCTCGTGTAAGTCGAGTTGTCAAGTAACCCGATTGTCCGATATATGTTCACCTTGTATTGGACGCTACTGTCTGAATCTAGGGTACCGAACTTACCAGTGAAATCCTATTAACTATGGTACTTGATCCGCCAAGACTCATGAGCCGGACATGGTGGTATGGGACACCGTGGTCGAGCTGTCGGCCTACGTTGGGGTGACGAACCTCCCCGTAGTGACCAGTGAGCAACTAAACTCGTGAGCCGATTATGGCGGTATGGGACACTATATTCGTGCTGTCGGCCTACATTGATTGGTGACGAGCCCTTTGTAGTGACCTCGAGCATACCTGGATACCGCAATGAGGTGACGAGCCGAACTGTGGTAGTAAGGGCATGAAAGGCGTGCATTGATTGGTGACGAGCCCTTTGCTACGACCTCAAATGTATGATCGTATGAGATGTCTAGGATTGACGACCCTAGTATGGATTACCGTTTGGATGGTGACATGAGGAAGGTATCTTAGCTTCCCAATCCTGCTGTGTGAAATAGACTAATAACAACTTGGTAATCATATCCATGCACCGCATTTGCATGTGGTTTGTAGATGTGGCGCACTTTGAGGCGATGTCATGCGTAACGTAAGATGAAGACGCTGAGGGTGTACGCGTGAGGGCACGCATCATATTGCATTCATCCTTGCATTAACAAGAGTACTTAGGATTTATTTAATTGTTCTGCTTTATCATTACTGTTTGATTGAACTGATAACATGTTAACCAATGCCTTATTGTTCCACTGAGTTGATCACTCACTCCCACGTTTCTGGGGCGGTGTTAAACACCCACCAGACTCTGTCTTAGGCTCTGATGTTGCAGATGTGGATGCGACTTCTGAGGCAGAGCGGGAGCTGGATGATGACGAGGCTGCCTTCTCCTATATGCAGTTTTCAGACGGGTTCTAGCGAGCCTCGGTCTGATGTGCGGGATCTCTGGGATTATTTTTTGGGAATTTAAATGATGTAACTTGATACTTATAATTTTGTTAATTAACACTTTCACACGATCTGGCTTGTATATGTAATTCAGGGGTTTACACTTGCACATATTTTACTATAAGTCTTCCGCTTGCTTTATTCACTTATCCCTGAATCATATCTGTGTTTTTGGCTTAATCTATTCCATGTTTTATGCGCTAATACAGTCAACATACATCCATCATTAAATATGTTGCATAAGTGATGTTTTGGAACTCGGGAGCTGAGTTATGCTCGACCCCCGAATTTCAGGGCGTTACAATATTATGATGGGTCCCACATGTGTGGACCCACCCCATCCATGAAGATCCACACCGTCCAACAGCTATTTAGCTACTGGATTAATGCCAGCAAGAGGTGTGTTACACCATCCGTCCACTTAGCTCGTGTGGGGTCCATCCCACACATGCAATACGTGTGGGGGTGGGGCCCACCTATCATGTAATGTATTGCACGTGACCCTGATTCGTATCCCATATTCCAAAGTCACTCAACCTGATACTTTACCCCAGAGACCATGCCATCGTTGCGGTTCCGACGCCACATCCTATGCACCGAGGGGATACCAAGGCCACGAGATTTGGGCCTGCATTCAGTTCGAGGAAAATACCACGCTTTACAAAACCTAAGAGAACATGTCAAATCATTCAATCAATCATATTAATCAAGTACACATCACTAGTCAAGTACATATCCCATCACTCCCTTACCAAAGCAACCCCAAAGTCAAAGCAACCCATCCCTTAGATGTCAAGTACACATCACTCACTCACCCATCACTCCATCACCCATCCCTCTCTCCTTACAACCCTCTCTCTCTCTCTCTCTCTCATTTCTCTACCCATCTTCCAAGCCACCATGAGAGCAATCATCCAAGCTCCCCAAAGAAGCTAATGTGGCCCACCTTCCTACCACTCAATCCCACCCTCCATGATCAATCTCAACCATTGAATCATGTTCCATTGAAGCTCTAGAATGCATTGGCGGAAGAAGGAAGAGAAGATCTAACGGTGGGTGTTCATTATCTCGATTTTGATGATTTAAAGGCCCACATATGGTGGGACCCATCTTAATGTATGCATTATATAGGGAGGGCCCATAGTGGCGGGGTCCCTCCCCTTCACACGTTTCTTCCTCTCTCTCTCTCTCTCTCTCTCTCTCTCTCTCTCTCTCTCTCTCTCTCTTTTATCTTAATGATGATGATTGCATGGCTCACTTGATCCACGCCGTCCGTCCAGCGAGCCGAGCCCACCCTGTTGCTGCACTCACTGTCCAGCAGACTCCTGTCCACCCACTCATGGACAGACCTACATGAAGGAAAACACAGATATCAACTTGATATTATGATGGGTCCCACATGTGTGGACCCACCCCATCCATGAAGATCCACACCGTCCAACAGCTATTGAGCTACTGGATTAATGCCAGCAAGAGGTGTGTTACACCATCCGTCCACTTAGCTCGTGTGGGGTCCATCCCACACATGCAATACGTGTGGGGGTGGGGCCCACCTATCATGTAATGTATATCCAGGATGTCCATACCTAGACGGTCCTGTGGGACGCACTCATGGTATGTGTTAAATCCATTCCTCCAGCCAATTGAAGAGACCATTTTATGGCATTCGTGGGACCCACCCACATGTGCCACACACGTGGGGTGGGCCCACCTTGATGAATGTATTCTAATCTAGCCATCTGGCCAACGTCCATATCTGGATGGTGGACCCCCCCCCCCTTTTAAAATAAAATAAATAAATCATATAAAAGAGAAATAGAATATATATATATATATATATATTTGTATATCTGGTCAGCCCCACGTGGGACACACCTGATGGAAAGCTTATTAGTTAATGTACTTTACATTAGCCATATAGTTGATGTATTGACGTCAGTAGGTTCTGTGGGTCCCACTTGAGGCGTGCATTTCATCCTATGTTGTCCGTCCATTTGGATGGGACCCACCATGATGTATGTGTTACATCAAACCGTCCAGCAGTGGGTCCCACTGTATGACGTCAACAAGTTCTATGGACAGATCATGAGGTATGTGTTGTATTTAAACCGTCCAACAGGGTCCTGCTGGACGTGAGACGGTGTGACCCACCATGATATGTGTATTTTATTCCCAACCACAATGAGGTATTTGTTATATCTTCACCGTCCGTCCATCGATGGGGCCCACTTGATGTATGTTTTATTCGCACCGTTCGTGGGACGTGTGACCCACCATGATGTATGTTTTATCCACATTGTCCGTAGGACGTGTGACCCACTTGATGTACGTATTCTACATCTATGCTGACCATCTGGAGGGACCCATCTGTTAGGTGCAGGGCCCACCTCACCTGTTGTGTGAACGCAGGGCCCACCATGTTGTATGTGTTTCATCTATGCCATCCGCTTGTGCGGCCCATTGTGATATATTTAAGGCCCATGGAAGTGGCCCATTGCGATGTATTTGAGGCCCATTTAGAATGTGCAGGGCCCACCATATTGTGATGTACTTGTGGCCCATGGATGTGGCCCATTGTGATGTATTTGCGACCCGTGTATAGGGCCCATTGTGATGTAATTGGAGCCCGTTATGAGGCCCATTGCGATGTATATATGGCCCATGTGATAAGGCCCAATGTAATGTATTTGTGGCCCATGAGTGAGACCCAATGTGATGTATATTAAGCTCTTGTGTGAGGCCCATTATATTGTGCATGAGGCCTTTGTGTGTGGCCAATGGGATTTATATTAGGCCCTTATGCAAGGCCATGGGCCCACTATATGTTTGGCCGTATATGGGCCACTCCTTGGGAGCAATGTTGGTTAAATGTCCACATTGATGGGCAATGATGGTTGAATGTCCACATTGTGACCTTCCCTTAAGCCTTGTTAGGCTCATTCTCTCTGATTCCGATTATCGAGGTCGATTCTGATTGTCGAGGTCGATCATCGAGGCCAATTTCGATTGTTGAGGCCGATTCCAATTATAGAGGCTGATTCCGATTGTCGAGGTCGATTTCGATTGTTGGGGCCGATTATCGAGGTCGATTCCGATTGTCGAGGCCAATTGTCGAGGCCGATTATCGAAGCCAATTGTTGAATCTGATTATCGATGCCGATTATTAGTATGTGATAGCATAGCATTATGATACATGCCCATACACATCATCTGCATGTTTGATATGAGATGCGGTTGACCATTGCATATGTCATTGGGCAGGTTGTTATGAGACTCCCTGATAGGTGGAGATTATCTCACATGAGCGCACGGTATGCACAGGATTGATGCATGACTAGATTGTATGACTCATGCATCTTGCATTGTGTGTTGTGATTATTGTACGTCCTAGCGACATCAAGGCCGTAGCCTCCACAAGCATGTCGTAGATGGCGAGATGGGACACCAAAAATCTGTTACTAGCATCGGGGCACCATAGATGTCCCTTAGGTGAAAATTTCTAAACATCCGTGGCTAGGAGACGCCCCAACATTTAGACCGAGTGGATACATAAGCGCCCGATTGCCAAATACTAGTAGGCTGCATCTCCCATTATGTCGCGGTCGGTTGAGAAGGGGTTGTGGCCTTACTCGCCCAAGGGTAGTGGGCATATCTAGGCTGAGTTTGACTAGCTCGTAATTGGGTTCGCTATCAACATGTCGGGTAGATATTGCACATCCAATGGGCGGCGATTGCATGTAGGGTGTACTAGACCCCGGTGATGATCTCAGAGATGTACGGCACTGATATGTGGACTTATTAAGCAGGAGTTGCAAACTCATTCATTCATTCATTCACTATCCACTTGGGCTAGTGGTTCGCAACTAATTGATATGTATACCTTCGCAATGGTTAGGACTTCAGTTAGGGCGCACGACAACCTGAGATCAGGAGTTCACGACATTGAGTCTGATTATCTAAATTTAGGTATGGGACTAGTTTAGATAGAGGTCCCTTGTGGTGGACCTCGTACCATGCGATATTATGTAATATCATCCCAACTTCACACTCCAGCTTTTTCATTTCATTCGCACCGCATATTGCATTACATCTGCGGCATATGGTAATCTGGGTTGATACATTTCTGCATCACATAGCCTGGATAAGGCTGATAGTATTTATAAACTTACCAGCATGTTTCTGCATTACTCTGTTATTGTACGATTTATGGATTGGTAGTATTTCCGCTTACTCTGATATTTATATGCTTGGCACGTGCATCGCACACACTTTCACCACCCTCTAAGCTTTCTATAAGCTTATGCACGATAAATGAGTGCAAGTGACGCTAGGTCACAGCAGCGTTGAGATTCGAGCGTGCAGCTGTCTTCTGAAGCTTTGATTATTGATATATGTATTTCCCTTTCATCATTGTAATCAACTGTTTATATTAGTGGATATGTGTTGATGATGTTGCTTTTGTGATCTAGGTAAACTTGTGGTTATGCTTTTTATAAGATAAATGTATGTTGAAAAATCATCCTTGTAGGATCCCAGGATCGAAATCTGGCATATGCGCGCTGGGAGCCGAGAATGGGGTACTACGGGGGCTGTCGACACCGAATTCGGAGATCGAGAATTTTGTGATCCCGGTTTCCGAGTTTGGGGCGTGACATACTGCTGGACGATGATTGGGATGTACATCTCATACATCAATGGTGTGATTTCTCAGTGGAAATTCGTCCAACACGCTGGACTATCTGGTTTCAAAAAAAAAAAAAGAATGTATAATATATATATATACACACACTTATATAAAATATAATATATATATATATATATAATATATATATATATTTGAGAGGAGGGCCCCACGTGTGACCCACCCTCCGGGATGGAGTGGATGGGGCCCTTGACATCAGCAAGTGGTGGACCCCACCATTTTTGTGAGGTGTCATCCACTGTCCAGCACGTTGGACAAGTGGGATCCACCATAAATGTATATGTTTTATCCATCGTCCATCTAGACGGTGGCAGATGGGGCCCAAAACCGATGGGTGTATCACATCCAAGCCATCCATCCATCTATCGTGCATCATGTTCCCCACCTTGATGTATTGTTCTAGCCATGCCATCCATCCATTTGACGTGCACACGGCGCCACCATGATGTATGTGTTATACCTCTACCGTCCATCCATCTTGACCGTCCATCAACTGGCATGCCACGCCAGGTACAGCCCCACCATGATGCATGTGTTGTATCCCTACTGTCTAACCATTTGGCAAGCTTGTCTCTAGGCTTGAGACAAAAAAATAAGGCAGATCTAATATCAAGTGGACCACACTGCAGAAAATAGTGGGATGAAGTCCACCATTGAAAACCCCTTTTGGATTACAGGGTCCTGGTCTTGGACTAATGTGATATTTATTTCCCCTATATATCCAGGTCTTTACAACCTTATGAACAGTATGGATGGGAAATAAGTGCTATGGTGGGCCCTCTAAATTTTTACCTATGGAAAACATTATCACCATTGTCATTTGTGGTATAGTCCAGATGATCCTTTGGATATGATTCATTTTTTTAATGCTCTATAATGATCTCTAATAATGGATGAATGGTTTATTCGACTCGGCCATTTGACTCGGCCCATTCGACTCGGTTTATTCGACTCGGTCATTAGACTCGGCCGATTCGACTCGGCCTATTTAATTCAGCCCAATTGATCGGCCCATTTAAATCGGCCCATTTGATCGACCCATATGAGTTGGCCCATTTCATTCGGCCCCTTTAATTCGGCCCAATTGATCGGCCCCTTTGATTCGGCCCATTCGATCGCCCCATTTAAATCGGGCCCTTTGATTCGACCCATTTGATGTAGCCCATTTGATGTATGATTGACCCATTGGAGCGGCCCACATGATGCGGCCCACTTGAGGTATGAGTTTTATCCCCACCATCCATTAGGGATGGTGGGATTTCTCGGTGGAAATTCGTCCAGCACGCTAGACTATCTGGTTTCAAAAAAAATGTATAATATATATATATATATATATATATATATATACTCTTATATAAAATATAATATATATATATATATATATATATATATATATATGTTTTTGTGTGTGTGTGTAATATATATATGTGAGAGGAGGGCCCCACATGTGACCCACACTCCTGGATGGAGTGGCTGGGGCCCTTGACATCAGCAAGTGGTGGACCCCACCGTTTTTTGTGAGCTGTCATCCACCGTCTAGCACGCTGGACAATTGGGATCCCCCATAAATGTATATGTTTTATCCATCGTCCATCTGGACGGTGGCAGATGGGGCCCACCACCGATGTGTGTATCACATCCAAGTCGTCCATCCATCTTAAATCCCAACCGTCCATCCATCTGTCGTGCATAATGTGCCCCACCTTGATGTATTGTTCTAGCCATGTTGTCCATCCATTTGATGTGCACACGGCCCCACCATGATGTATGTGTTGTACCTCTACCGTCCATCCATCCTGACCGTCCATCAACTGGCGTGCCACGCCAGGTACGACCCTACCATGATGCATGTGTTGTATCCCTACCATCTAACCATTTGGCGAGCTTGTCTCTAGGCTTGAGATAAAAAAAATAAGGCAGATCTAATATCAAGTGGACGACACTGCAGAAAACAGTGAGATGAACGTCCACCATTGAAAACCCCTTTTCGGTGACGGGGTCTTGGTCCTAGACCAATGTGATATTTGTTTCCCCTCTATATCCAGGTCTTTACGACCTTATGAACAGTATGGATGGGAAATAAGTGCTATGGTGGGCCCTCTAAATTTTTAACTGTGCAAATCATTATCACCATTGTCATTTGTGGTATGGTCCAGATGATCCTTTGGATATGATTCATTTTTTTAATGCTCTATAATGATCTCTAACAATGGATAAATGGTCTATTCGACTTGGCCATTTGACTCGGCCCATTCAACTCAGTCTATTCGACTCGGCCATTTGACTTGACCCATTCGACTCGGTCTATTCGACTTGGTCATTCGGCTCAGCCTATTTGATTCAGCCCAATTGATCGGCCCATTTGAATCAGCCCATTTGATCGGCTCATATGAATTGGCTCATTTGATTCGACCTCTTTAATTTGGCCCAATTGATCGGCCCATTTGAATCGACCCCTTTGATTCAGCCCATTCGATCGGCCCATTTGAATTGGCCGCTTTGATTCAGCCCATTTGATGCATGATTGACCCATTGGAGCGTCCCACATGATGCGGCCCACTTGAGGTATATGAGGCCCAATGAGATGTATGTGAGGCCTTTATGTGGGCCAACTGTGATGTATATGAGGCCCATTGCGATGTGAGATTCCACCACGATGTATGTAATGATGTTTTGGCAGCCATGCCTTGGGAGCAATGATGGTTTGACGTCCACATTGTAAGAGCAATGATGGTTAAATGTCCGCATTGTAACTCTCCCTAGGGCCCATTGATAGGCCCATACTTGTAGTGTGTAGGCCGTCTAGGCCCCTCTTCGTTATGAATAGAATCCATCACCATATAACATGTTTAGTATAGTTCAATGATTCATGCTCATACACATCATATCTATGCTTGATATGAGAAGTGACTGATCCTAGCATATGCTTTCGGGTAAATTATTTATGGACTCCCTGATAAGTGGAGTTGCCTTTCATGAGCGCGTGGTATGCGCAGGATTGTTGTATGACTGGTAGTGTGATTCATGCACTTCATATTTGTATGACATGATTACTATACGCCTAAGCGACATCAGGGCTATAACCTCCACAGGCACATCGTGGATGGCAGGATCGGATACCGAAAATATTGTTACTAGCATCGGGGCGCCATAAATGTCCCTGGGTGAAAATTCCTAAACCCGATGATACCAGAGAATGACTCCAACGTCGAGACCGAGTGGATATATGAGCGCACAAGGGCTAAATACCAGGAGGCCGCGTCTCCTATTATGTCGTGGTCAGTTGGAAAGGGGTGTGGCCTTACTCGCCTGAGGATAGGGGGCATTGCTAGGCTGAGTTTGACCAACTCATGAATGGATCCGCTATCGACGTGCCGAATAGGTATTGGCAAATTATTGGCCAGGCAGATAGTGAGGTTTCTTACGCTCAATTGGACTTGAAAAAGGGCAGTTCCATTTGGAATGTACTAAACCCCGGTGATTATCAAAAGAGGAGTTGCATTGACATGTGGATGAGGATTGGCATGCATGAGTTGCATTTTGTATCGGATGGCCTTGATATGGCCGACAGCATTCATGGCTTGCACCACATAGCCTTGGTACGGCTGATTGCATTCATGTACTCATCAGCATGATTCCACATTACTCTGGCATTGCATTCTGAGCATGCTCATATTGCGCACACACTTACACTACCCTCTAAGCTTTCTATAATCTTATACACGATTGATGCATGCAAGTGACGCTAGGATGTAGCCATAGCTTAGTCGCAATAGGAGCATGCAGTCGAGCTTCAGGAGTCTTCGTTATTATTATCTTGTATTTTCCTTTATACGCATTATACTTTAAAGTTTTTTATCATAGTGAATTTTGTGATGGTGTTCTTATGGTTATTATTCGTGGGTTATGCTTATGGTTATGCTCATTACGAATCAAAATCATATTAGAAATCCTCTTTGTAGAATCCCAGGATCGGAACCTGGTGTATGAGTGCCGGGAGCCGAGAATAGGGTACTACGGAGGTTGTCGGAGCCAAATTTGGCAATAGAAAATTTTGTGAGCCCGGTTTTCGAGTTTGGAGCATGACAGAAGTTGGTATCAGAGCATAACTTGGGAATAACTGAGAACAATATCACATGTTTGCTATGAGTTTAGGACAATTAGGTTCCGAGTGCATAGCCTTCCGATTTAGTTCCTTAACATGCATGTATTCGAGAGATTCTCAAGGTTAGTTGGCGTCCTTATTCCTTCCTATAGGACATGTCACCCAGGAGAGCGACCCGAGTGACTCTTACTCCACCACCTGAGGCTCCCGCTTTACCACCTACGACTCTCATTCCACCCCCAGAGATCCCTGCTCCCTAACCTGAGGATGTCGTTCCTCAACCTGAGACCGGTGCGGATCCGACCGTACCTGTGAGTGCCTCCCAGTTACAGCAGATGTTGTAGGCTGTGATGGCTATGCTTTAGGGACAGGGCAGGCGCCCAGTTGTTTCGCCAGCACAGGCAGAGTAGGACCGCGCGAGCGCCCTTCTTTAAGAGTTCTGATGGCTCGATCCTTTGCATTTCCAGGGTGAGCCAGATCCGACAGTAGCCGAGAGATGGCGCTCCGATGTGGAGAAGATTTTTGACACTATGGCATGTACAACGCATCAGCAGGTCTAGTTGGCAGTATTTCTTCTCCAAGGTGAGGCCGAGCACTGGTGGACCTCCGTTACTCCTGTTGTAGGACCGAATTTCGTCTGGACATGGGAAAATTTTGTAGACCAATTCGAGCAACGGTACTTCCCTGACCACATTCGTCGGCAACAAGCATTAGAGTTCGAGACCTTGGTGCAGGGAGACATGTCTGTGGCATAATACGTGGCTCATTTCATGACGCTATCGAAGTTCATGCCATATTTGGTTGATGATGAGGGGTGGAAGGCCCTCTGTTTCGAGAACGGCTTGCGTTACAGTCTTCGAGGCCATGTTATTGGGCATGAGCTCCCAACTTTTCAGGCGGTAGTGCGAAGGGCTCAGATTTATGTGACTAAGTAGGCCGACATACACAGCAATCAAGATCAAAGGAGAGGTCGAAAGAGGCAGGCCCCCTCCAATAGCTCCCAACAGCATCGACGGCTACAAAGGTACAATAGCCACCAATCTGTCAGAGCACCAGTGGCACCTCTAGTGTCACCCCAGCAACTGTTTATAGGGACTTGTTTTGGATGTGGTGGGATAGGGCACCACGTGTATGAGTGCCCCCGCCCTCATCTGTAGCAGCCGAGAGGGCCACATCAGCCTCCAGCGCAGCGGTGACCCCATCAACAGTGACCGTAGCGACCGCAGCCACCGAGGCCACCGAGGCCCCAACAGTAGTAGAGACAACAGTACATGCCACCGTAGAGGCAGCAACAGTAGCAGGGATCTCAGAGAGGACATGCACCTCCCCACCCAGCTCAGGCTAGGTTCTACGTGGCTCAGCAGGACCCACAATCATCTGGAGGAGTCATCAAGGGTATACTCTCAGTCTCTGCATGCATCGCCTGGTGTATCACATTCGTTCATGTTCGAGAATTTTTACCATTCAACTGGATTGCCGACAGACTATGCTCGCGAGAGGTTAATCGTATCGATGCCCTTGGGGAAGACCATAGTGTTAGGTCATTTCTGTTGGTCATGTCCAATTCTGGTCGGTGATATCTTTTTGCCCGCCAATTTATTTGTACTGCCAATGTCAGATTTCGACGTCATCCTGGGCATGGATTGGCTTGCCGAGTATCACGCTGTGTTGGACTGTTCCGCGAAGACAGTCATATTCTGCATACCAGGCTTGCCACAGTTTCAGTTCATTACTGAGCTCAAATGAAAATCATTGTCTTATCTCATATCCTGCGCAGTTGAGGAGCCCGTTGCTTTGTGTATCGACCAGTTGCCAGTGGTCTGTAATTTTTTCGATATATTTCAGGAGATTTCAGGATTGCCACCGCACCGGCACATTAAGTTCCGGATTGATCTCGTGCCCGGAACCGCGCCTATTTCGAAGGCCCCGTATCGCATGGCACCGATGGAGTTGAGGAAGCTATAACGTCAGTTGGACGAGTTACGTGAGTTGGGATTCATTCGTTTGAGCAGTTCGCCTTGGGGAGTGCCGGTACTCTTCGTCGGGAAGAAAGATGGCTCGTTGAGGCTCTATGTGATTATCACGAGCTCAACCGAGTCACAATAAAAAACAAGTACCTGCTCTCGAGGATAGATGAATTATTTGATCAGCTGCAAGGTACACAGTTCTTTTCAAAAGATTGACATGCGTTTCGGTTATCATCAGATTCGGGTCCAAGAGGAGGACATCCCGAAGACGGCTTTTAGGATGCATTATGGTCATTTTGAGTTTCAGGTCATGTCTTTCGTACTGACCAATGCGCCCGCAATATTCATGCAGTTGATGAACGAGGTCTTTCGTCTGTATCTCGATTAGTTTGTTGTGGTATTCATCAATAACATTCTGATCTATTCGAGGACTCGTGAGGAGCATGTGCAGTATTTGGAGATTGCACTACAGACCCTCTGTGCCCACCAGCTATATGCAAAGCTGGAAAAGTGCGAGTTCTAGCAGGAGGAGGTGAAGTTCCTCGGTCACGTGGTGAAGAGGGAATGTATTGCAGTAGATCCCTCAAAGGTTGAGGCAGTGCGTCAGTGGGACCAGCCCACGACTGCGTCCGAAATTCATAATTTTCTTGGTTTAGCAGGCTACTACCGGCATTTCATTGAGGGCTTCTCCTATATCGCAGCCCCGTTAACCAGGTTGACTCGGAAGGGCATAGAGTTTGTTTAGAGTGACGCCTGTGAGCGAGCATTTATGGAGCTAAAGGACCGCCTCACATTCGCTCTTGTCATCACTCTTCCCTTTGGGAGTGATGGTTTTGTTGTATTTATCGATGCTTCACGTATTAGCTTGGGTGCTATCTTGATGCAGCATTGGAGACTAGTGGCTTATGCGTCTCGCCAGCTCAAGGTCCATGAGCTGAACTACCCCACACATGATTTGGATCTAGTAGCAGTCATCTTCGCACTGAAGGTGTGGAGACACTATCTCTATGGGGATAAGTTCGAGCTCTTCTCCGACTACAAGAGCTTGAAGTACCTATTCTCTCAGTCTGAGTTGAACATGAGGCAGAGGAGTTGAATGAAGCTCCTGAAGGACTATGATTTTAATCTCCAGTACCACCCAGGTAAGGTGAATGTGGTGGCTGATGCCCTCAGCCTTCAACCACGAGGCCTGGTGACACAGATAATGATTCAGGAGTGGAGGATGTTGGAGGATATAGAAGAGTTTGACTTCGATTTTGGTCTACAGTCTTCTATCGTTCAGCTATCGAGCCTGTTGATTCAACCCTCTCTTATCTCAAGGGTGATCGAGGCTCAGTAGACAGACGAGTCATTACAAGATTACCGAGTAGAGGCAGCATCTGAGAGTCAAACAGATTGGCAGATTGGTTCTGATGGTGAACTTCGCTTCAGAGGCCGATTGTGTGTCCCGAATATTCCTGAATTGCGCAGAAATCTTATGACCAAAGCATATCGATTCTAGTTTTTTATCCACCCTGGCTCGATGAAGATGTATCGTGATATGAGGAGACAGTATTTTTGGGCAGGGATGAAGCGTCAGATCGCTAGTTTTGTGGCCAAGTGTGACACATAACAGCGTGTCAAGGCCGATCATCAAAGACCCCCTGGTCCATTACAGTCGTTGAGCTTTCCGATGTGGAAGTGGGAGCACGTATCAACAGATTTCATTATGAGCTTACCGAGGACTCAGCGCAGTCATGACGTCATCTGGGTTGTCATGGACCGTCTGACGAAGTCGGCACATTTTCTTGCAATTCGTGAGACTTGGCATGCGGACCAGCTCACTAAGTTGTTTGTTAATGAGATCATGAGACTGCACGGTGTTCCTGTCTCGATCGTCTCAGACCGAGACCCAAAGTTCACGTCTTAGTTTTGGAGAAGCTTTCAGAGAGCGATGGGCACTGATTTACAGCTCAGCACCGCGTATCATCCACAGACCGATGGCTAGACCGAGAGGGTCAACCAGATCCTTAAGGATATGCTTCGGGCCTACGCGATTGATTTTGGGGGTTGCTGGGATGAGCATCTATGATTGGGTAAGTTCGCATACAACAACAACTATCAGGCGACCATTGGCATGGCTCCTTTTAAGGCATTATATGGCAAATCATATAGATCTCCGAGTAGTTGGACCAAGTTCGGAGAGCGGTATCTTCTGGGTCCCAAGTTTGTGCAGCAGATGTCAGAGGCTATCGATATCATCAGGCAGAGGATGCGCACAGCTCAGAGCCGGTAGAAGAGTTTTACTAACTGTCGGCATCATCTCTTAGAGTTTGCAGTAGGGGATAGAGTGTATCTCAAGGTCTCGCCCATGAAGGGCGTGGTTCGATTTGGAGCGAAGGACAAGCTTGCACCGAGATTTATATGACCTTTCGAAATCATTAGGGGCATTCGCGTAGTGGCCTATCGGCTTGCCTTGCCATCTCAGTTGTCTGGCGTCCACAACATTTTCCATGTCTCTATACTGAGGAAGTGTGGGTCAGACATCGTTCTTGTTATTGATTGGTAACCGTTGGAGGTTCATGAGGACGCTTCTTACATTGAGCAGTCAGTTCATATCCTCAATCGGAAGGAGCAGGTCCTCCTGACCAAGGTCATTCCCTTAGTGAAGTTTTAGTGGGGTCACCATTTTGTTGACGAGGCGACTTGGGAGCGCGAGGTCGAGATTCAAGAGCGCTATCCTCATCTCTTTGATAATTGATTATATGCTGTATCTTGTATGTTGTCTTCAATTTTATATGATGATGTTATATTCCTCTTCCTTATGAGTTATGTCTAAGTGCGATAATTGTGTAAATTTTGAGGACAAAATTTTTATTTAGAGGGGAGAGTTGTAAGACCCGTACCCTAGACCGTATCGTTTCATAGGCTCCCGCGATCCTCCCTATCGAATTTCGGTAACCCTCGACCTATATCTGATGTTTGCACGCGATCTTAAGCCGATTCCTGCATATCGGAGTCGACTCGACTCAAAACTTGTACCCTTGTGACCGCGCCATCGCCACGGTTCCAACGCCGCAACTCACGTACCGATCCGATACCCTGGCAAGGAGATGTGGGCCCACATTCACCTCGAGGAAAAATGCCGCGCATTGCGAATTCCAAGAGAATCCCTACAACATGTCTCATCAATCAATCAATCAATCAAGTACACACCATACCACAAGTACAAGCAACCCATCCCTTTCTTACAACTCCATCACTACACCCATCACCCATCACCCATCACTCCATCCCTTATTATCTCATCACTTCTCTCTCTCCCTCATTTCTCAAAACAATCTCCCAAGCAACAAAATTGCAAACGTCCAAGCTCTCTTTAAAATTCAAGTGTGGCCCACTTTCTCACTCACTCATCTCTCATCTCAACCATTCATTCATCATCTACCTCTATCAAAATTGAAGGCAATGAGCATAAGAGTCCAAGGAGCTAAAGAAGAAGGCCGATAGGTGGGTGATCCACCATTGATTTCAATTCTAGGGCCCACTTGTTATGGGACCCACATTGATGTATGCAATGTAGAGAGGGGCCCACAGTGGCGGGGTCCCTTTATTGCACCATTTCTCTCTTTCTCTCTCTCTCTCTTGTATGGATGATGGTGTGTTTGTGTGTGTGGCCCACCACAAAGTATATATTTTATCCATGCCATCTACCTTGTGGGACCCACCTAATTGATCGTTGGACACAAAAATACAAATATCTGCTCTTCTTGAGCTGGTGGGTTCCACATGCGGGACCCATCTGATAATTGAGCTAGTGGCCGTTGTCACATGGGCCCCACCATATTTGAGGTATGCGTTTTATCCCCACCATCCATTAGGGATGGTGGGATTTCTCTATCCGGTTTCAAAAAAAAAAAAAAGAATGTATATAATATATATATACATATATATATATATATATATATATATATATGTTTGTGTATATATATGTATATATGTGTGTGTGTGTGTGTGTGAGAGGAGGGCCCCACGTGTGACCCACCCTCCTGGATGGAGTGGCTGGGGCCCTTGACATCAGCAAGTGGTGGGACCCACCGTTTTTGTGAGGTCTCATCCACCGTCCAGCACGCTGGACAATTGGGATCGACCATAAATGTATATGCTTTATCCATCATCCATCTGGACGGTGGCAGATGGGGCCCACCACCGATGGGTGTATCACATCCAAGCCGTCCATCCATCTTAAATCCCAACTGTCCATCCATCTGCCATGCATCATGCGCCCCAACTGGATGTATTGTTCTAGCCATGTTGTCCATCCATTTGATGTGCACACGGCCCCACTATGATGTATGTGTTGTACCTCTACCATCCATCAACTGGCATGCCACGCCAGGTACGGCCCCACCATGATGCATGTGTTGTATCCCTACCATCTAACCATTTAGCGAGCTTGTCTCCAGGCTTGAGGAAAAAAAAAGGCAGATCTAATATCAAGTGGACCACATTGCAGAAAATAGTGGGAACGTCCACCATTGAAAACCCCTTTAAGGATGCAGGGTCCTGGTCCTGGACCAATGTGATATTTATTTCCCCTCTATATCTAGGTATTTACAACCTTATGAATAGTATGGATAGGAAATAAGTGCTATGGTGGGCCCTCTAAATTTTTAACTGTGGAAATCATTATCACCATTGTCATTTGTGGTATGGTCCAAATGATCCTTTGGATATGATTCATTTTTTAATGCTCTATAATGATCTCTAACAATGGATGAATAGTCTATTCGACTCGGCCATTTGACTCGGCCCATTCGACTCGGTCTATTCGACTCGGTCATTTGACTCGGCCCATTCGACACAATCTATTCGACTCGTCCATTCGACTCGGCCTATTTGATTCAACCTAATTGATTGGCCCATTTGAATCGGCCCATTTGATCGGCCAATATGAATCGGCCCATTTGATTCGGCCCCTTTAATTCGGCCCAATTGATCGGCCCATTTGAATCGGCCCATTTGATTCGGCCCCTTTGATTTGGCCCATTCGATCGGCCCATTTGAATCGGCCCCTTTGATTCGACCCATTTAATTTAGCCCATTTGATGCATGATTGACCCATTGGAGCGACTCACATGATGCGGCCCACTTAATGTATGAGGCCCAATGAGACATATGTGAGGCCTTTGTGTGCGCCGACTGTAATGTATATGAGGCCCATTGCGAGTGAGATTCATGCACTTCGCATTTGTATGACATGATTATTATACGCCCTCACGACATCATGGTTATGGCCTCTACTAGCACATCATGGATGGTAAGATCGGATACCGAAAATATTATTGCTAGCATCGGGGCGCTATAGATGTCTCTGGGTGAAAATCTCTAAACCCGATAGTACCAGAGGATGACTCTAACGTTGAGACCGAGTGGATACATGAGCGCAGGAGGGCCGAATACTAGGAGGCCGCGTCTCCCACTGTGTTGTAGTCGGTTGGAAAGGGGTGTAGCCTTACTCGCCCGAGGGTGGGGGGCATTGCTAGGCTGAGTTTGACTAGCTCGTGAATGGGTCCGCTATCGACGTGCTGAAGAGGTATTGGCAGACTATTGGTTAGGCGGATAGTGAGGTTTCTTATGCTCACTTAGGCTGTGCGCCTGGGAAAGGGGCAGTGCCATTTAGAGTGTACTAAACCCCGATAATTATCTAAAGTGAGAACTGTATTGATATTTGATGCTCTAGTGAGGAGTTGCATTGACATGTGGATGAGGATTGGCATGCGTGAGTTGCATTTCGCATCGCATGGCCTTGATATGGCCGACTGCATTCATGTCTTGCACTGCATAGCCTTGGTACGACTGATTGCATTCATGTACTCATCAGTATGATTCCACATTACTCTGGCATTGCATTCTGAGCACACTCATATTGCGCACACACTTACACCACCCTCTAAGCTTTCTATAAGCTTATGCACGATTGATGCGTGCAGGTGACACCAAGACGCAGCCGTAGCTTAGTCGCAGCAGGAGCGTGCAGTCGAGCTTCAAGAGTCTCCGTTATTATTATCTTGTATTTCCCTTTATACGCATTGTACTTTAAAGTTTTTTATTAGAGTGGATTTTGTAATGGTGTTCTTGTGATTATTGTTCGTGGGTTATGCTTATGGTTATGTCATTACGAATCAAAATCATGTTAGAAATCCTCCTTATAGAATCCCAGGATCGAAACCTAGTGTATAGGTCCCGGGAGCTGAGAATGAGGTACTACAGAGGCTGTCGGAGCCAGATTCGGCAATCGAGAATTTTGTGAGTCCGGTTTCCGAGTTCGGGGCATGACAAATGGTAGGCTCCACGTGGCACCGTCTAAAGATGGACGGTGCAGATGTAAAATACATACATTTAAGGTAGGTCCCACCGTCCCTCCTGGACGGTGTGGATAAGACGCATTCATCTGTGGGTACCACATAACTTGCTGACGTTATCCCAACAGCCATATGCTGCTAGGGCCACATAGATGGACGGGCGGTGTGGATTCATCCCACCTTACAGCAGCTACATAGCTGGTGTGCGATAGCCAGCCAATCTGCTCACATTGGGTGGGTCCCACGTGGAGCCCACCACAATACATATATTACATACATGTGTGTGTGCGCGTGTGCATATATATATATATATATATATATATATATATATATATATATATATATATATATATATATACTTATCTATTTATTTATTTTATTTTATTCCCACCATCCCAACAGTGAACGGTGTGGATCATCACATGCAGTATGGTGGGCCACATCGTCGGATGGACAGAGTAGATATAACACATACATTGGTGGGGCCCACTCCATCATAAAGGAGAGAGAGAGAGAGAGAGAGAGAGAGAGACACGGGGAGGAGCTCTACTACTATGAGTTCCCCCTTAATCATACAACACATACATCAATGGGCCCCACTACATGCGGGCCTAACAATAAAAGTTCAATGGTGGAGATCCCTTTCCACTAAAGAAATCCAAGGTCTAGATGACCATTCAAAATGAAAAATAAACATCATGATGGGGTTCATGGAGAATGGCCCCATCATGGGATGATCATATGAATCATGGTGGGCCATTGGCCACACTTAGGGTCCAAGGTTAGATCCATACCATCAATCGGTGGGCCCCACACTTGACCCATTATCAAAATTAAAATCTAAGCCTATAGAACACCCACCGTTCAATCTTCTTAGTCCCTTGGCTTCCATAGCTCCTTGGCTTCAACTTTAATAATGGAAGGTGAGGATTGAAAGGTTAGGATGAGAGATGAGGGGGGAGGGGAAGTGGGCCACACTTGGGATTCTCCTCTCCTTAGAAGTCCACACCTATGGGTTGCTTGGAAAATGGGTTGAGAAAGAGAGAGAGAGAGAGAGAGAGAGAGAGAGAGAGAGAGGTGATAGGTGGAGTGATGGATGGAGTAATGTAAGGGTTGACTTTGGGGTAGCTTGTGTAAGAGGGGTATGGGTTGTGTAAGAGAGGTGACATATGAGGTATGGGTGTGATAGGTTGAGTGATGGGTTGAGTACTTAATTGATTTGATTGATTAATGTGATGGGTTATAGAGATTCTCTCGAAATTCACAACGCGTGGCGTTTCTTTAGAAAATATGTAGGCCCATAACTCTTGGCTTGGGTATCGCATCGATGTGCAAAACGTGATGTTGGAACCGCAGCGACAACGCGGTCGTAATGGTATAAGTCTCGAGTTGATTCGACTCAGATTAATAGGATGCGACTTAGAGTCGTGCACAAATACAGATTAAAGGTCATGGGTTGCCGAAATTCGATGAGAGGATTGCGGGAATCAGCAGAACGGTGCAAACTAGGATACAGGCCTTACACATACCATCTAAAACTATGTGAAGACATTCTTAAAACATATAAAAGCACTTGGTGGGGCCACCTGAGTTATGGATGCAGTTGAAACTTGGTCTGACTCCTCATCCAAGTGGGACACACATAATGAATGGGCTAGATCTATGAACCACATCTCGATGGGCCCAATAAATGATTACAAATGTTTTAATGAGAGGCTAACCCCACTCAGCTATTGTATATGGTGTGGCCCACCCAAGTCATGGATTAACTTGATTTTTAAGCTTGTCGCCTACCATGGAATGTTACATCTGACCGATGGGGTAGATGTTCAACATACATAATTGTGGGGCCACACAGCTCGACCTCAAGGGAAGTTCCCATGAGGTCGACCTCTAGTACCATTTCCATATATATATATATATATATATATATATATATATATATATATATATATATATATAAAATATAATATGATCCCTCGCAAGTTTTTGAGTGAGACCTAGTGTGCACCTTTGCATATGTATCATGGACATATAACTCTAGATTCTCTACCTTTTAATGAAGACTTAAACAAGGGCAATTACAGAAATTCTCTCCTTAAAAAGCATAACGATGGAATTTTTGGTTCTTTGAAGTACTACCCGGTAGAGTATTGAGTTTGGTGAAAACCAATATTTAAAAAAGAAAATATACTTATCAAAATGGCATAAATGTAAATTCTACTAAGAAGAACGGCCATTGACACGTGTGAAATAGGTTTGAAGTCGTACCTTGTGAGCCGCGAGCCAACTTGCCACGGTAAAAAATAAATACAGTTGACTAGGACTCATGCAAGAGTACAGCTTCTATGTATCATATTATATTCATATAATATTTAGCAAGTTGATGTTTGTGATATGTCATGTAAGGAATGATATTTCAAGCATCTCTCCGACTAGAAATTTTGAGTCATGTCTGTTTACTCTGCGTTTGTTTGTTGGTCACGTGTGGTGTGTGTGGGTGTGTTAAAATCGATTATGTCACTCAATTCAAACCAAACAACTTTTTCAAGCACCAAGATAGGTAGATACGTCGAGTGATATCATATATAACTGAGACCTGAAAAGATCATTCGCTTATTTAGCCGCTCACAAAATAGTTATTAAAAAGTTCGGAGGGTAGGGTATTTCTTTTGAAATGGGTTGCATTTTGTCCTTTGCACAAAAAGGCTTTTATAAGTGAAAACAATAATATATATATTGATATAAACACACGCACACACTTACGGTCACTCATTGGAAGTAACTATAAAATGCCTTTCTAAAAGTTGAAATGATTATTTTGATATCGGAAACAGTCTAATGCAAAAGCATAGACTTAGATTATAGTTAAATATTACAGTTATTCCTAGTATAAAGCTAAACTGTAATAAGGAAAGATAAAGTTGATAAAATAAATTTGATTTGGTTTTTTGAATTGGTATGAGATTATTTACTTCACCGAACTTGTTGCTATTTATAGATCTCTGTTGTAGCTTCGTTTCAAGCACTTCTCATCTTTATTTCAATGATTATGGCAATTGAATAGTTGTCACGTCAGTATTCCAGATCATTTTGTCTCTTCATGTCATTCTAACCGTTCTTTTCCGCTCAACTACTTTCCATTTCTTAGAATTCTCAATCATGCATCGTCATCAGATGGCATATATCATCCAACTTAGCGCCAGCTGTACTTTCATGAAAAGCACTCCAAATATCTCTAAAGATTTTTTTTGCACATTATTTCTTTCCCATGCAATGACACGTGTCCATTTTTAGTTAGTTATTTTAGGAACAATCAGAAATATAGTACAACAATGTCTTCTTCATTTGAATTTTACCGTTTGCTTTCTCAATTATATTCCTTAAGGTAATTTTAAGCTTTTTCATCCAAGATTTTACCTCGTTAAACTTTTATAAGCTTGTTTCTTCTTTCTTAGTTAAGGAGTAGATTAACATCCAAGCTTTTAAAATACCACTAGAAATGAAGTTTATTGGTAGATGACGTGCAAGTGTTAACAAGTGGGAAGGCTTTCGTCAATGACCAACTGCATGTAAATCGCTGCAGTTAAGTAGTTCTACTTGCCTAATCTATTGATTTGTTCATTCCTGCGCCATTGATCACATGACTAGTGTTGTTGATGGCATGCACTACGATAGTGATTTTCCTATGATAGGCATAGAAAATGCACATGATTGCATTAATTTGTGTTATTGCTAGTGGTGTAAACCAATTGCGGCCTAATCCAATACAAATATTTACTTGATATACAAATCAATGTGTGGTCCACCATGATATTTCAAGGACATCCAATATTTCCATCATTTGCAACCCCCTATATTATCCTCGGAGCCCAAAAATCAGGCTGATCCAAGACTCAAGTGGGCACACCACCAGTAATAGTTGGGACAGAGATGTCTGCCATTAAAATACTCTAGACTATATATATGTGAGGCCAAGTGTGCATTTTATATTCCATCTAATCAATTGAGAAGATGCATTTGAAAAGGATCCATAGAGTCATCGTTGGAGATCTAATCCCACCAAAGCACCTTAATCTACATTGAAACAAATAAGAGAAAATGAAAATCCAAATAAACACACTGAGAACACATGATTTTTAGGTAGAAAATTCTTGCAGGAAAAAACCACGGCACAAAGTGACGATCATTCTACTATGCGGAGAAGATTACATGAATGAGCCAAAACTCTACCTTTCTCTCTTAGAAGATCTCAGAAATCACAACAAAAAAAAAAAAAGAAGAAGAAGAAGAAGAAGAAGAAAGAAAGGTGACTCCGTGGATTTGCTTAGATTTTCATTCTCTTGTTTGTTTGAATCCCAATTAAGGTATTTCTGCAGGGCAGATCTCCAACAGTCCCAACAAATCAGGCCATTCAAAAATTACAAGGAACCACAACACTTGATTTTAGATGTTTTGGCATGATTTTTTATATGGCATGGCCCACCAAAGTTTTGGGAGCTAAGGACATAATTGTTTTAGTCCAGTTGTAAAGGCACACTATTAGAACTCTTTTGGCCGAAACGCATGTTGTAAAAAATGGCCCTTAGAACAACTAGATGGGAAGAACGCTTTTCTACGTGAAGACCTAAAAGAAGATGTATACATGCAGTAGCTGCTATAGGTTTTTACGATCCTTAATTTCTAAATAATGTATGCAAATTCAAGAAAAGCGTTATATTAGTTAAAACGGGCAGCTACATTGCAGCTGAAAAACCCCTGTTACGTAAGGCAAGGTTGGCCTCATACGTTGACTAGTACCTTAACTGTTGAAACTATCGATTTAATTTGGTATCTTTATTACTGCATATCTTTGGAGTACAGAGTCAAGCTTTCCATTCAAAATCCAAAGTGTTGTCATTGCCCAATCATAGCCGTTGAATTGTTGTCCTATTGGTGTAATTTTCACCTATGGCAGCCGACGTGGTCAACTAGATCAACGGTTCCAATCGTTGTATACATGTGTCACACGTGGAATAGAGATCGTGTCGCTAATGATTTCTATTCTTATTGCCGAAGGAGAATGGCAAAGGTGGTCGTTAGCCTCCTTATTAATACATAGGCAGTGGCACTCGTCAAAATGCATGGCAGGGTGCTTGGCATGGTCATGAAAATTACGTGAGGATAATTCCACAAGTTTGGATGGCGGAGACAAACAAACACTCACTTTCCTCTCTAACCTTGCCGGCTTTGTGATGAATATAATTATAAAGAAAGAGAGAGAGAGAGGGAGGCGCATCAACTATGGCCGTAGGATCATCTGATGGAGATTAAGATGGCAATTCATCAATAACAGCTGTTGACGCAGAAATTTGATTAGCCCTCCTTGGGCCCGTAAACCTGCACAAAAAACGAACAAAGAGGACCCTGGCTGGTGCCAGGGACGACCCTCAAATGCCAAAGTCAGGAATACGGGTCTAGTTGAGTGTCGAGCGTATAGGGCTAGAGATTGTGTGTACGTCTCCCTTCTGGGGATCATATTATTTATAAGTGAGAAGAGGTGGTGGCATAGGGTGCGATCATCCCTGTTTTGGCAGGGACGGAATCCTAGTAGGATTTTGAGTTTATGCGCAACAGGGATCCTTCTTGATCTTCGGCAAGGAGAACCGTGTTGGAAATAGTTTCTGTGATCTCTGGCGCGGATCGCGGGCCAACTGTGTGTCGCTTAGTTCAAGCTTAGGCTGACATTGGGGTCGAGCATGGCTTATCTGTTGAGGTCAAGCTCGGCCAAACGTTGGAGTCGAGCGCGACTTACTCATTGAGGTCGAGCTCGGCCAAACGTTGGGGTCGAGCGCAACTTATTCGTTAAGGTCGAGTTCTGCCCGAAGTAGGGGATCGAGCTCCTAAATCAAGTTCGGACTGATGCAGAGATCGAGCTTCTCAATTGGGCCCTGTCCCACTGAGGACGGACTTGGCATGAAGCCAAGAGATGAGCTCCCTTTCTGGTCAGTCAAGAGGTGAGTGTTGGACCGTTGGGTCGTACCTCTTGTTTTTAGAGTTCCCTGTCCTGTCGATAGTAGGTCGGCGTATTTTCCCCATAACACCGAATATTGGGTCATCTGAAGGAGATGAAGAGGGAGGTTCATCAATGTTAAAAGTACGTTCATCTCAAGGACGCAAAAATCGGGCTCCTCCAAAACGAACATGAAAACTGGATGCTGCTATATTTAAGGGCTTGTTTGGCATTGGCATTGATTCTCAATTACTTATGTAGAAGTGATTCCTAATCAACATGTTTGGTAAACATATATAATAAAAAAATAATAATGAAAATGTCAGTATCACATTTATACAGTAATACAAACTTTTTCTTCTAACTAAAGGTATAGTTCAAATATTTTAGCTTACTTCTATCTACCTATTCATTTAATCAACCAAAATTATTATTTAAAGGACTTAAAATACCCCTATAATTATCCGTACATCTCTCTGTCCTTCGGCAAGTGACTTGCAAACAATGAATGCCAATTTTGTAGAATGCAGGGTGCATAAAAATACCCCTATAATTATCCGTACATCTCTCTGTCCTTCGGCAAGTGACTTGCAAACAATGAATGCCAATTTTGTAGAATGCAGGGTGCATAACAGCTACCATGCAGTACCCGGTTCACACCATTGGGCAGGGCATATAGATATATGAGCCATTCATTAGATATGGTGTGTGTGTATATATGGGAAATGGTTTTATGCGACTTCCCATGAGGTCGAGCTGTGTGGACCCCACCATGATATGTATTGAACTTTAACACCGTGCATTTAATGGGTCCCCTTTAAATTATGGGATATCCCAAAAATCAGCTATATACGGGACTCAGGTAGGACATACCATCTAAAATCATGTGAAGACATGCTTAAAATATATAAAAGCAATTGGTGGATCCCACCTGAAACTTGGTTTGACCCCTCATCCAAGTGGGACATTAAACACGTTCTGTTTAAATGATTCACAATTGCCTCTTGATTTTATTTTATTTTTGCGTGTTATAATGTGAACCATTAAACACGTTCTGTTTAAATGATTCACAATTGCCTGTGAATTTCTATTCCCAAAATTATCCATTTGTTATCTTAGAGTTATGGGTTACTAGCTGCAGCCCATCTGCGGTGATAAAGCCCCAAGGATGAGGTTTCAAATCTCCACTCATCCCTGCACATGAGTCCTATGGGGTTATGACTTTACATGAGACTGGAGTCCTCTGTAACCCATGTTTCGTCCAGCGCCCAAAACACAAAATCTCCAAGAGACCCACCATGTTTTATATGTAAAATGCACTCTGCCATTCAGCAATCCCCTCAGTGCTAGGCGATGGGGCCAAAATCAGCCAGATCCACAGCTAAAGGTGGGCCATACCCCAATGAACAAAGGGGATGGGATGCCAATCATAGCTTTGTCTGTGTAGCCACCATTGTGCGTATCTTTCATCAAAACCGTTCATCAGGTGTAACCCACCAAAATGAAGGGGAGATTTAAAATTCAACCTAATCCAGAACTCTATGGGGAAAACTATGTGAAGTTGGAGGTTTAAGGAGCAGTTTTACATATTTTCCATAGTGTGGCGCCACAGAGCTTGGATCTTTTACACGCTGCATGAAGAGCGGGCTCGGGTGGTACTGCATAAACCGTAGGCTTATGGCAGCGGACGCCACTTGGCTACCACCCGGAACATGGCTAGTACGTGGATTGTAAGGCCCACCTCCTCTATGTGAAAATACCCGAAATTTGACAAAAAAAATAAAAAAGAAAATTACTAAATTTGATTATCTATAACCATCGAATTAATTCAATGGCCTGATTGATGGGATTTCCTCCCAGGCTCAACCGGTCATGAGCCTCCCTCGACTGGTCGAGAGTGGTGCTCGACCAGTCGAGCCCTGACTCGACTCAAAGTCCAGCGACTTTAGGTTTATTTTTCCCGTGGTGCTCGACCGGTCGAGTGGGCCGCTCGACCGGTCGAGGACACTGCTCAACTAGTCGAGGTTACGCAGATTCTAGTCGGATTTTGTGCGGGATTCGAAATTTTGAGGCGGTTTTCGCACCCATGCGAAAGGGAGTTTCCTAAACTATAAATAGGATGTATCTAGGGCTTTCTAGGTAATGCAAGAGGATTTCCTAAAGCTTTGCAAGGGTTTGCTAAAGGGTTTATCAAAGGTGTGTGAGAGAGAGAGAAAGAGAGAGAGGAAGCTTGTGGAAGGGAGGTTATGCTCTAGTGGTGATCTACTGTGCACTCGACATCTCAGCGCTTCTACGTCCTCGTGATCGGTGAGATCTCTCTATTTTTCTTTTACTCTTACTGTTTATCCACTCCTGCGTGAGTGAAGAAGGTTGTAACGTTCTACTTCATAGTGGATTGTTGATCTGAATGAGGTCCCGTAGTTTTTACCTCTTTGAGGGTTTTCGCATAAAAATCTCGTGTGGTGTGGTTTGTGCCTTGATTTATTTCATTGCTTTATTATCTCATAATTCTGGTTTGATTTGGAAGGCTAGATCCTAAAGTTTTGTGCAAGGCCCCCAACAAAGTGGTATCAAAGCTCAGTTCATTGAATGGAGTGAGATCGGTTTTGAATTATGGAAGGTGGCTCATCAAGGATGATCAGCCTCAATGGTTCTAACTGGACCATATGGAAGGCTAAGATGGAGGACTTGCTTTATTACAAGGACTTGTATGCTCCAATCTTAGGCAAATCAGCAAAAACAAAGGATATGACAGATGGTGATTGGAAAAAATTGGACCGAAAGGCGGTAAGGTTTATTAGACAATGGCTGGATGATTTTGTGTTCCACTATGTGTCTACGAAGACCTCAGCCGCTAGCCTATGTCTGAAATTACAAGGGCTGTATGAGAGGAAGATAGCCAGCAATAAGATTTTCTAGATATGACGACTTGTGAATCTCAAGTTTAAAGATGGTGGTTCTGTGGCCGAGCACATGAATGAGGTCAGCAATATAGTGAACCAACTCTCCACTATAAAGATGGTCCTGAATGATGACTTACAGTCTTTGCTATTACTTAGCTCATTACCTGATAGTTGGGAGATATTGGTGGTGTCTCTAAGTAACTCCGCGTCAGACAGAAAGGTATCCATGGAACAGGTAACTAGTTGTCTCTTCAATGAGGAGACAAGGAGGAAGTCTCAGGGGTCTACTCAGTAAGAGACCCTTGTGACACAAGAATTGGGGACAGGAAAGAACAGGAAGGGCGGGAAGGCCCGAGATAAATCATGAGGCAAGTCGAGTACCAGGAAGGATGTTGAATGCTAGAATTGTGGCAAGAAGGGTCACTACAAGCATGAATGTCATAATAAGAAGAACGACAAGAAAAGAAAAGGAAAGGAGAAGGAAGATGAATCAGATTCCACTGCGGTAGCTTCAGATGGCAACGTTGTAGTTATTCTTTCAGCAGATCATGATGTTTGTCTTATGGCTACAAGTTAGGACACCGACTGGGTGATTGACTCGGGAGCCTCTTTTCATGTGACTCCACGCAGGGACTTCTTCATAAGCTACAAGTCAGGTGACTATGGGACCGTGAAGATGGGAAATTCAGGCATATCGAAGATTGTAGGAGTCGGTGATATTTGTGTGAAGACCGATGTGGGCTGCACATTGGTTCTTAGGGATATGAGACATATCCCAGATCTTCACCTCAACTTGATGTCGACGAGAAAGCTGGATGATGATGGCTATAAAAGCAATAGGTATACCTCTCAAAACCTGTATTAATTGTTTATAAGGGAAACAGCATAGAGTTTCATTTGTTAAATCTGCTTCTCATGTTAATAAAGTGCATGCATTAGATTTGGTTTATTCTGATGTTTGTGGTCCTATGAGGACAAAAACCTTGGGTGAGGCATTGTATTTTGTCACTTTTATAGATGATGCATCTAGGAGGGTTTGGGTTTATGCTTTGAAATCTAAGGACGAGGTCTTTGGAGTGTTTAAATTGTTTCATGCTATGGTCGAGAGAGAGACAGGTAGATCATTGAAGTGCATCCGCACTGACAATGGTGGTAAATACATCGGTGACTTTCATGAGTATTGTACATCTCTGGGTATATGACATGAACAAACTATTCCCAAGACCCCCCAACATAATGGTGTGGCTGAGTGAATGAATCGCACCATTGTAGAGAGAATCAGATACATCTTATCCCATACGAAATTACCCAAGATGTTCTGGGGAGAAGCAATGCACACGGCAGTGTATTTGATAAACAGGTCTCCATCAGCCCCGTTGAATGGAGAAGTACCTGAGAAGGTGTGGACTAGACAGGATCCATCATACAGTCATCTCAGGGTGTTTGGATGCAGGGAATCTATTCACATACCAAATGACGAAAGGTCTGAGCTCGATATGAAGATCAGGCAGTGTGTGTTCTTGGAGTACGGTGATGAAAAGTTCGATTACAGATTGTGGGATCTGACTGATAAGAAGATCGTCAGGAGCAGAGATGTGGTTTTCTTTGAAGATCAGTGTATAGAAGACATTGGTAAGCCAGAGAAGAACCAGCCTAGTTCAAGTGAGCTAGAGGACATGGATCCGATTATCCCTCCCGTGGTGCCTGATGACGGGGGAGTACAGCAAGGTACAGAGGATGAGGGAGTTCCTTCAGAAGATGGACCAGGGGAGCAGCCCCCACTTGATCCACCTGTTGAGCCACAGGTGAGGAGGTCATCTAGGGACAGAAAGCCGTCCAAGAGGTACTCGCCGCATGAGTACATTATGTTTGATGAAGGAGAGCCAAAAGATTATTCCGAGGCCCTAGCCGACAAACATAAGAGGGGGGTGGTTGAAAGCTATGCAAGAAGAGATGGAATCCTTACATAGGAACCACACCTATGATATGGTGAAATTGTCTAAGGGCAAGAAATCTTTGAGCAACAAGTGAGTGTTCGTTAAAAAGGCTGAGTAGAAGAATTCACATATGAGGTTCAAGGCTAGACTTGTGGTGAAAGGGTTTGGTCAGAGGAAAGGCATAGACTTCGAGGAGATATTCTCACCAGTGGTGAAGATGACATCCATACGGGTGTTACTTGGGTTGGCGGCTAGCATGGATCTGGAGATAGAGCAATTAGATGTTAAAACTGTCTTCCTCCATGGTGACCTGAAGGAAGAGATCTAGATGCACTAACCAGAGGAGTTAGAAGTCAAGGGCAAAGAGCATATAGTGTGTAAGCTGAGGAAGAGCTTGTATGGGCTGATATAAGCTCCACGGCAATGGTACAAGAAGTTTGACTTGTTTATGTTGAAGCATAGGTATGACAGAACGGAGTCAAAATCATTGTGTGTTCACGTGCAAGTTTTCAGATAATGATTTCTTAACTCTGCTGTTATACGTTGATGACATGCTCATCATGGAAAAAGACATCAAAAAGATCAACAGGCTGAAACAAGAGTTGGGCAAGTCATTTACGATGAAAGACTTGGTTCTAACTAAACAGATCCTAGGAATGGAGATAACTCGTGACAGAAGCAACAGGAAGTTTTGGCTGTCACAAGAGCGGTATATTGAGAAAGTCCTAGATTGGTTCAATATGAATGCAACGAAGCCGGTCAGTACTCCATTGGATAGTCACTTTAGATTGAGCGATAGGCAGTGTCCCAAGATGAAAGCAGAGGTGGATGAGATGCAGAAGATACCCTACGCTTCAGCAGTAGGAAGTGCGATGTATACTATGATGTGTACACGCCCAGACATAGCATATGCGGTTGGTGTTGTTAGCCGGTATCTTACCAATCCTGGCAAAGAGCATTGGGCAATGGTGAAATGGATACTACGGTATCTAAGAGACTCATCTAGGTTGAGTCTATGTTATGGTGACGAAAAACCTGTGTTAGAGGGCTACACAGATGCAAATATGACAGGTGACATAGACTCCAGGAAGTCTACATTGGGGTTCATGTTCACGTTTGTAGGAGGCTTTGAAGAGCAAGCCACAGAAGGTCGTAACATTGTCGACGACAGAGGCCGAGTACATTGCAGTCACAGAGGCATGTAAAGAGATGCTTTAGATGAAGAGGTTCCTACAAGAACTTAGCCTGAAGCAGGAGCAGCACGTGGTCTAATGCGATAGTCAAAGTGCTATACACTTGAGCAAGAATCCAAGTCAGCACTATAAGTTGAAGCACATAGAGATTTGGTATCGCTGGATCAATGATACTTTAGAACAGAAGGTGTTACAACTTGAGAAGATCGACACGGACGATAATGGGTCACACATGATGACCAAGGCTCTGCTTAAGGGCAAGTTTGAGGTTTGTAAAAACCTTGCTGGCTTGAAAAAGATGAATCCCTCCTGGGTCGGAAAGGGAGAGTTTTGATGGGATTTCCTCCCAGGCTCGACCGGTCGTAAGCCTCACTCGACCGGTCGAGGGTGGTGCTTGACCAAAGCCTTGACTCGACTCAAAGTCCAACAACTTTGGGTTTATTTTTCCCATGGTTCTCGACCAGTCGAGGGAGGTGCTTGATCGGTTGAGGACACTGCTCGACTAGTCAAAGTTACACAGATTCTAGTCCGATTTTGTGCAGGATTTGGAATTTCGAGGCGGTTTTCGCACCCATGTGAAAGGGAGTTTCCTAAACTATAAATACGAAGTACCTAGGGCTTTTTAGGTAATGCAAGAGGGTTTCCTAAAGCATTACAAGGGTTTGCTAAAGGATTTAGGGCTATCAAAAGTGTGTGTGTGAGAGAGAGAGAGAGAGAGAGAAAGAGAGAGAGGAAGCTTGTGGAAGGGAGGTCATACTCGTAGAGGTAGATCCTAAGGTTTTGTGCAAGGCCCCCAACGTTGATGACGTTGACTTTAGCACATTTTTATATTCGATTTTAGTCGATGAACCCAAGCTGTTAAATTGATGATTTATGGATTAAAATACAACATCACCCTAATTCCTCCCAGCCGGCAGGAAACAACAAAGTCTTTGTCATTTGATCCAATAGCATTCTGTTAGATAGGAAAAATTTTCAGGGAGATCACTGGGAGTATTCGAAAGGAAAGATCCGTTAGATAATGAATCTAAGTTCTAAGTCATCTCTGGCAATGAATCAACAATTTGAAATGAGAAACCTTATCTTGCTCCTTCTCGATCATCTTTATTCTCAGAGCCAATCCATCACTCCATCTCCTAAATTTACTGCACCTGCTCCTGGCTCCTTTCCTACTTTCAGGATTCTGCCCTTCATCTCAAAAAATTGATTCTGAAATAGCAGTCCCTCTATCCGGATAAGTGGAATTTCAACAGATTTTGAGGATGACTGTGAACCTTCAAATAAGATTAGGGATTTTAATCCTAGCCCAGCTTAGTGTGCCACTGAAAAAGCTTTATGGGCCCTATTATGAAGCGTGCATTTTATCCACTCTTAGGAGAAGAAAAAATCTTTGGGAGGTTGCTCCACCCTTTTGCTTTGCTCATTGAACCCTAATTCGTCCTTAGAACTTCTTGAAGAACCCATATTTATAAGCTTTCCCAGACTGACTTTAAAAACCGCCTCAAATTTATGCACTTTGCATAACACCTTCGATGTCATCAGACAGCTTTTGATGAGATCGAAGGTCGAATCTCGGTTTGAATCGAATTCAGAAATCATGCAATTTCGCATTGCGTAATCTTCGCTGTCATCGAACATACCTTCGATGTCATCGAACAGGTATTTGATGTCATCGAAAGCTATTCGATGAATCGAAAAATTGTCTAAAATGTTCCACCAAGTTTCTTCAAAAATTTCCAAAAATCTCGATGTTATCGAACAGATCTTCAATCAATCGAACCGGTTGTTGATGTTACTCCATAAATCCTTCAAATTCTCAATGTAATCGAATTGCCTTCGATGTCATCAAGTACTTACTTCGATGTCATCGAATGGCATTCGATGGCATCGTCAATAAAATTCATCTTTTCAAAATTTATACAATTCGCACTTTCAACTTCCTTCCTCTTCCACTTGGTTTCTTTGAATCTTGGGCCCTTGAAATCTTCAACCTTGGTCTCATAAGATCCAACCCTTGCCTTGGTGATCTTTAAGCATCAATTTTCATGTTTTTAGCATTCTTTTTAATCCAAGCTCTCAGACTCACCTCGCAATAAAACATGTCTAAAATTTACCAATTAAGCATTATCATGTTTATAAAACTAAGATATAAAAAGGGGAAAATATGCAATATTTAACACTCAACACACACCCCAACCAGCATTTTGCTAGTCCCAAGCAAAACATGTTTGAATAAATCCTCAATTCTCAATATTCAAACTACTTTCAGAAAATAATTTTTTGTGAAATCAAGTATAAATGAATATAATCAAGATGAGAAAGTGAAGATTTGAAAAGCTAGAATTGAATCTCATGGATAAACGATCGAGTTAAGTCTTCCAACATCAATGACCAAGAGAATAAGTTTGCATATCTAATTTCTAGTGTGCTCAGTGAATCTCAACCTATCTTCCATATAAAAAAAACAATTATTATTTCATAATGTTAGCCATGCTCATCACTTTAAGGCAAAATAGATTACTCAAGCATTGATTCCGAATTTATTCCATTTTTCTTCTTTTTCAATTTTTTATTTTATCTCGACAACCTTTTTGATATTTTTTCAATCTTCTTTTTAAACAATCTTTTCCAGTGAGAGTTTCTTTACAATACATGGCCTTTTTGTCGAATTATTGTTTTTTAACTGGTTTCTTTTATCTTTTTAGGTAAATAAAATTCTCTAACTTGATCCTCAATACCTATTAGTGATTTGCATGCTGAGATTAGAAGTTTTAGCATCCTCCTTAGAAGACAAGTCAAGAGTGAATTGTGAATCAGAAATGTGATATTCAACCATACTTTTGGAAGAATTTACTAATAGCTTACTTATTTGATCAACTCCAGCAATTCAAAGCTTAATTCTCTCATCTTATCATCATACTCAAAACATTCTTAATTATACAAACTTTTGTTTTACAAATAGCTCTTTTGTTTGAAAAATAAAATAATTTCAAAATTTTTTCTCAAAGACTAAGAGAACACTGATTAGGTTACCTAATCCATACCCCCCAACCTAAAATCCACATTGTCCCAAATGTAAAAGATATAAGCATGTAATGTATAGGAGACAACGAAAAGAAATAGGAAGTAATAGTTAGGTAGTACCTAAAGAAAGAGAATTGAACTTTTTCAAAGTTCTCAACATGTAAATGCATTAGCACGAAGACTAAACAAAACTAAAGACAAGTTGTCCTAATCATATTCCTATGAAAGCGATAAACCTAACTACACCTCCGTCCGATTAGGAGGTCAAACCTGATAGACAGGATAAGTAAGAGGGATGGACATATCCTAAATTGGCTTTTAACATATGTGGCCTATAAGGCAAATGATTTGGCTTGGTTATTTGCCCATTGGGCTTGCTTTCTACATCATTTCTCCATTTGCCACTAGTGGGCTCACTTAAGGCCCAAGCCTATATGTGGGCCTACTCTATCAAGTGCCCAAGGCCAATGAATTTTGGATCATGAAGCATGCCCCATTTTATCTAACAATAATATCATGTTGCATTATAATCATCAACATCTATAACATACCAAACCTTCACCCAAACAATCCACACAACCGGTGTAGTCCAAGATAATGAGTGAAACCATGGTCATCCAAATACACAAGTGATGAGCCCCTTGGACCGTCAAAGAAATAATATTACAGCATACATTGCCAATGGTACGAATAGAATCATAAGATTATGCTACGCACTTCATCATGTAACCACATCCACACATAATACAAACAACACAATACATGCATACTGAAGGGCCCCAAGTATTTAGCAACACACAATGATTAAATGGGCTGACACTCTAGAGGTATTAGGCCTCATTTTGGTTGGAAACATGCCTCAATTTGGGTTCCACACATAGCCCACTTATTAGCCCGCAATTTCAGTTGATTTAGGCCTTGGAAACGACTCCTTTCTGGGCTTGGTCAGGTATCACCATTTTGGCCCATAATGTTGCCCAGGAAATTTACAGCATGGGCCAAATTTTACTCATCAGAGTGACCATATGGACTGCCTAAAATTGATGATCGGAGGGTACAAGAAACACATACATCACAGTGGATCCCACGGCAAGGCAAAATAGATTACTCAAGCATTGATTCCGAATTTATCCTATTTTTCTTCTTTTTCAATTTTTTATTTTATCTCGACAGCCTTTTTGACATTCTTTCAATCTTCTTTTTAAACACCTTTTCCAATGAGAGTTTCTTTACAGTACGTGGCCTTTTTTGTCCAATTATTGTTTTTGAACTGGTTCTTTTATCTTTTTAGATAAATAAAATTCTCCAACTTGATCCTCAATACCTATTAGTGATTTGCATGCTGAGATTAGAAGTTTTATCATCCTCCGTAGAAGACATGTCAAGAGTGAATTGTGAATCAGAAAAGTGATATTCAACCATCCTTTTGGAAGAATTTACTAGTAGCTTACTTATTTGATCAACTCCAACAATTCAAAGTTTAATTCTTTTATTTTATTATCATACTCAAAACATTCTTAATTACACAAACTTTTGTTTTCCAAATAATTCTTTTGCTTGAAAAATTAAAAAAATAAATAAATAAATAAAAATCGAAATTTTTGCTCAAAGACTAAGAGAACACTGATTTGTTTACCTAATTCACATCCCCCTATCTAAAATCTACATTGTCCCTAATATAAAAGATATAAGCATGCAATGCATATGAGACAACAAAAAGAAATAGGATGTGATGGTTAGGTAGTACCTGAAGAATAAGAATTGAAGCTTTTTCAAAGTTTTCAATATGTAAATGTGTTATCACGAAGACTAAACAAAACTAAAGACAAGCTATCCTAATCCTATTCCTATAAAAGCAATAAACCTATCTACACTTCCGTCAGACTAGAGGTCAAACCTGATAGACAAGATCAGTTAAAGGGATGGACATATACTAAATTGGCTTTTAACATAGGTGGCCTATAAGGCAAATGATTTGGCTTGGTTATTTGCCCATTGGGCTTGCTTTCTACATCATTTCTCCATTTGCCACTAGTGGGCTCACTTAAGGCCCAAGCCTATATGTGGGCCTACTCCATCA
The DNA here is from genome assembly GCF_029962835.1 of Magnolia sinica. Lineage (NCBI taxonomy): Eukaryota > Viridiplantae > Streptophyta > Magnoliopsida > Magnoliales > Magnoliaceae > Magnolia > Magnolia sinica. Next base: position 46,522,175 of record NC_080573.1, on the reverse strand, counting down.
AGTGCCCAAGGCCAATGAATTTTGGATCATGAAGCATGCCCCATTTTATCTAACAATAATATCATGTTGCATTATCATCATCAACATTTATAACATACCAAACCTTCACCCAAACAGTCCACACAATCGGTGTAGTCCAAGATAATGAGTCAAACCATGGTCATCCAAATACACAAATGACGAGCCCCTTGGACCGTCAAAGAAATAATATTATAGCATACATTGCCAATGGTACAAATAGAATCATAAGATTATGCTGCGCATTTCATCATGTAACCACATCCACATAATACAAACAACTCAATACATGCATACTGAAGGGCCCCAACTATTTGGCAACACACAATGATCAAATGGGCTGACAGTTTAGAGGTATCAGGCCTCATTTCGGTTTGAAACATGCCTCGATTTGGGTTCCACACATAGCCCACTTATTAGCCTGCAATTTCGGTTGATTTAGTCCTTGGAAACGACTCCTTTCTGGGCTTGGTCAGGTCTCACCATTTTGGCCCATAACGCTGCCAAGGAAATTTACAGCATGGGCCAAATTCTACTCATCAGAGTGTCCATATGGACTGCCTAAAATCGATGGTCGGAGGGTATATGAAACACATACATCACAGTGGATCCCACGGCAAGTAGCCCCTCTTGTCGGCATCCAATACGTCCAACAAGGGGCCCCAGCCACTGCTCTAAATGGACTACTGAAATATGCAATACGTTCAACATGAAGATCCCACACACATATAGGGCCTTAACGGCCGGTCTAGGTGTTTAGAGTGGGCTCCAATCCCACCAAGTTCCGTGACATGGCCCACTTTAAGATTTGGATCTATTGCAATTTTTTTATATGCTCATTCTTCAAAATGAACAGGAAAAATCATGGTGGGCCCAAGTTTTCAATGGTGGGCACCAATGCCCGGTCCAGCCCATCTGAGTTTTAGATCTGTTTCATTTTTGGGCCCACACCCCGGGGTGGCCCAGAGAACATGATGGACGATGTGGGTGTAAGATAGATACATCAAGCGGGGCCCACAACGTGGCCCCACTCGTTGGCCTAAAGCAACAGCAGCAGCAGCTGCACGCTGATGCATGCAGCGTACAACGCACTCTGCTTGCAATCAGCGTGCAGTTGCCTGACGTTTACGTATATAGTTTTTTTTTGTTATTATTATTATTCTTTTTTTTTTTTTTTTACATATGATATCTATATATTTGAAAAGAAAGGGTTAGATGGAAAATAAACAGTAACGTGGCCCTTTTGGATGGTCTACATAGTTTTGGGTGGTCCATATGGCTGGTCACACCTTGATCTCCATGTCCACGACAATCAGTAGGTCAGATACGTGGCCTGGATGGTCAGGTGGGACCCATACACAGACGGTGGACCCCACAGGGATAGGCCCACACAAGTTCCATTCTAACATCTTTGTCATGTTTTAGTTGTGCAGAATTATGTCAGGCTCGTTTTTTTCCCTGAATTGTAGCCACATGGGGACTGCATTTTGCGAGAGGATTGTACCTCCTGATAGCCCTATATGTGGGCTTCAAAATCCCTAAGGTATGTCCTGCTGGAAGTGTGTGTAGAATTATTGGTGCAATGCCCAATATGGGTGTTTGCAAAAACTGTGCACCTTCTTCTGTGTGCAGGAACGACTCAGCCCCATTTTCTAGTATGTTGTTCCGTCGAGTGGGACACACATTTGGCTGCAGAATGTGACTACTTGGTGGTCCTACATATGGAATTAAAAACCCTTAAAGTGGGCCCCACCCAAAGCGTGTGTGGAATTAACTGTGCAAGGCCCAATACAAAGTACTTGAAATTCCTGCATACAGTTTCCGAACAACTATTGCCAGCCTCATTTTGGGCGTTGTGTGACAACCACGTGGGACCCACTTTGGTTGATGTAAGATGTCATTTCCACTATCCTATATCGGAGCTACAAAACCGCAGTGGTGGATCCCTCAGAAAACATTTGTGTGGCACGCCACGATGGCTCAAAGATGGGATTTGGCCTGAAATGCAGAAATTTCTAAACTGGTACTTAGTAAATGTTTGGACTACCATCAATGGTCCATGTGAGTCTCATTTCTAGACAACGTGGGACCCACTTTATACCACATTTCAAGACACTTTTAATCATATTAATGGGACAGCAATATGTCCCCAAATAAGGCCCAAAACTGTCCTAGAATTGGATTAAAAGGACAGTTGAGAGACCAATTTTTGGGACATGGCTTGACATCATGGTGGGCCCTCCTTTGATCAGCAAGGTGGACCCCACACATGGAATATAAGCCCTTAGATTGGGCTCCTAAAACAATATAAAATAAACGAAAATGAAAAGAAGAGGAAGGAAGGGGGAGGGTACACCCACCTCAAGACTTCCACTCTCCTTGCTCCTCTCCTAGCTCCACTCCTTCCACTCCCTCTCTCCACTCTAGTACTTAGAATTTTTAAAAAGTTCTAAACTCATGCTTGGATTTCTCCTTATATAGATGATTTGGTTGGAATTCTTAGTTAACATCTTGGTGAACTTTGGTTGAATACAATTGGTAAGTGAATTGGTGACATGACAAAAGGGCTAACATGCATTGGCTTACCTGAGATGTCTTGTAAGAGTGGGAGAGAGTTTGTAAGTGAAATATCTAGGTGGCACTTTGATGAGGTTTGATTGGAGTAAGGATGATGGTGTGGATGGGTGATGTGGTTAAATCCTATACATGCATTGGCCTAGATGAGAGAGGTATAAGAGGAGTGGGATGGACCATGATTTGTTGTAAGAAGAGTAGGATATACAATAATGTTTTGTAAGAGGAGTTGAGTATGAAATTATTTTTTATGGAAGAGAGTGAGGAGAGAGAATTAGTATATGTGATTAGAGGTGTACATGAGTCAAACCGAGTCGAGCTTGGCATAGCTCAACTCGGCTCGTCCACTAGTTGACCCCAACCTCGAACTTGGCTCGGCTCGGTCCTCGAGCCTGACTAGCCAGCTTGGCTCGGTTTGGTCAGCAGCTCAGGCCAGTTCGAGCCGAGTTTGCCTATGCAGCATTTTCACAAACACATAAACTGCACCTTCATATTCTCACTGTATGTAAAACAGCAGCAGCAGTTTTACAGGTATTTCTTCAAACACCTTGTAGGCAACATCAAAATAAAATAAAATAAAAAGGTATTTGTTTCATATACATACCTTCCTTGCCACCAGTCGACACTTTGTTAAGTCATTTCATCGAACACTTGGTGAGCAACATCAATATCAAAGTGACTGAGTCACCGAACTAGTTCGATACGAGTTCAATTCGAGCTAGGATTCAATCTGATTCGAGTTGAGCTCGAAATTTTTTCGAGCTCAAAAAATCAACTCGAACTCAGTTTCAAACCAAGTCAAATTGAGCTTTTTTAAGTCGAGTCGAGTCAAGCGAGCTAACCGAGTTAACTTGGTTCGTGTACAGCCCTAGATTTGATAGGAAAAATGGGTGATGTGGAGAGTGACATGGTGATGTGTAAATGTGCACATGACATGTAAAAGTGCATGGTGATGTGGAAAGGTGAAGTCAAAGTTCTTCTCTTGGTCTTTGGTCAATGCTTGACCATGGTACACTACATTAAGGTGTACGGTGCTAAGGTGCTCCTCTTTGGCTATCGGCACATGTACCATTGGATACGTATGCGAGGACTTGTTGATCATATGTAAGGGGTTCAAATGAGCACATGTAATGCGTCGGATCATCAATAACATACCAGAATAGTGCCTGAAACTCCTAGGTCCCACAGATAGAGAGAGAGAGAGAGTGTGTGTGTGTGTGTGTGCGCACGCGCACGCGTGCGCATGTGTGTGTGTGTGTGTGTGAAGCTCATTCTAGAGACGCCCACCCATCTTAGCCATCCTAAAGTGTGGGTCCCTTCTGAAATTGTGTATGGTGGGCACATGGGCTATGCGTGCTAAAGCTTAGCGGAACTAAGGAATGATGGCTATATCCTAAAGGGAGTGATTACGAACAATTAAAATGTATGCCTTTTAAATACACAATTGCTTACTTAAACCAATATGCAATTAAAGTAAGGTAATGTAACATTGAGACTTCCAACCCAATAGTGGGTCCAATTACAAAGATTATAAATGATATGTCATTCAAGCAACTAGTCTATAAATGATAGTGTGCATGTGTGTGGGATGAGCTACCTATTTAATACTAGCATTCATCTAATCATTTAAATATATAATTAAATATTGAATCACAGAAGCATAATTAAACAAGTGCTCAAAGACAATACTAAACACAAGCATGTATAGTGTTTTGGTTTCCCTACTCCACTCTTTGTGAACACACTCATCTTATGAGTATACCGGATTTCATTATCGGAGGTTATATGAGGACCGACTCCCGCAAGAGACTCTACGTGATTTTCTACAGGCTTGTCATGAACCTCGGTCCTATATAAGAATCTACTAACGTACGCTCCCGCCAGAAGGCTCCCACAAGAGACTTGAGTTAGTTTTCTGTAGGCTAACCAACAACCTCGATCCCAATCTAACAACCTACGTTTATACCCTCCAGAGCCTCCCACGGCGACTAACACGTACACACCTGTGTCTGCCTACATAAGGACTTTAATTTAGGTCTTACACAAGAACCTAGTCGAGTTTAAAAACTCAAACTCTCACACTCAATCCTACACAAGGAATGAGTGTATATGGACTTACAAATAATAACTTGTCGGATTGAGCCCCTTTTATAGAGTTGTCTTGGGTTACTTGATCAATGCTCTCTCATGCCTCAATCAAATCCTCATTGCTCCCCCGGTCATCATCTTAATGCGTTGTCAATGCTTAACCTTCAAGATTAACCACCTTGTATGTGATGCTCCGTTAAGGTGATGAATGTGATAGAATGTTGGGTGAATCTCTTATAACTAATAAAACGTTATAATCTTAGGAAATTCACATATATGGGTCTTATAGAGGATTTAGACAAAGATTTGACTATACGTTCAAGTCTAATCTCTAGAAAATGATGGAGTTCAAGCACATCTTCAAAGTGGAGGTTAGAATCCTCATTAGAGTGTTAATCTCTATAAATATGACTTAGAAATTATTGATTTAGAGGCTTGGGATAAAGGATAAGATCATGGAATCACCTAAGCTTCTATTGCACAAAAAACTCATAAATTGACCAAGAACCAAATGCCTTATATATGGAGTTCGAGCTCCAATGGTAAATTTAAAAAAAAAAAAATGGACAAAGCGTGGCTTGGATGGCATCGAGAAAATCGAGTTTTCAGTTGAATTAATATTAGACAATTTACACACTGCTACTCGATGTCATTGAGTGGTCTTCAATGAGATCAAGGGGATCCTTCAATGACATCGAAGGTTCCTCAATTCTATTGAGAAACTCATATTAAAGTATCAAAACTCACTAGACATATATGAGTTACCTACAGGATTATATCGAGTGGTCTTCGATGTCATCAAAGACCCCTCACAGTCTACTCGATGAGATCGAGCACCACTCGAAAGTCTATTTTGAGTATACGATTTCAAAAAAGCTTTGCACCTCTTCTATCCTTACTTATCATATTCCAATTAGGTTTTTAAGGCTAAGTGATGATAACAAGGTTTGTTTTGGGTCTGTTTCAACCAGAAATGAAAAGCATTTGATTTGGGGAATATCTCACTTAATATTAACAAAAGATAGAACGAAGAGAACAATCATCAATTTCATGTATTCTGAGTTCTTTTACATCCTTTTAGTCCTTTGATGCTAGGATAGAATCTCTTAGAAATGTCAGAAATACAAAAGCTAAGTAAATTCGAAATATGAATTTCGGCAGCATTCCGACTCATATTGATCATATCTCCAGGGGAGATGAGTTGTGCGGGTTTCTTATGCATTTCGTCCCTTATTGGCATAATAAAAGAGTGCTTGGATCCCTTTCGCACATCTGGAATAGCCTAAGGATCTGAAAAATTTCAACATAGTAGCTGCCTCAAAGAGCACCCACGCAACTCATGGAAGTTGCGTGGGTCGAGGAGTTGCGCGGACCTGCGCCACTCTCTAGGAGTACTGCGGTCCGAGCCTTCAATACCTGCACTCCCTCTCCTTCTCTCTATCTCCAATACCTATCAAAGGCACTGGTCTTCTGAACATTCGATACCCCAAATGAGGGGGATAGGGGATATTTATAGGCTTTCGCATGTGTGAGCCCTCGAATCCTGTGCCATGGACCCCACTTCTCATTCTCAATCAATTCTTCTCTGGTGAGATTTGCGTGGCCTAACATGACTATGGACGAGTTGCGTGGACCCACGCAACTCAACTCTCGCACAACATGCTTCCTGCGCAACTCGGGTCCCACATAACTCATCTGCCTTTCACTTCTATCCTTCATTTCTTTCACCAATTTTCCTCCTTGAAGCTTCTCTCCTTAACCATATTTTATACCCCAACAGATGCCCCCTTGATCTGAAACTTGACTTCTTTTTAAGTCAACTTGAAGGATCAACATCTTCTTGTAGAACTTGAGTTGCGCAAGTCCGCACAACACCTACCCACGCAACTCACTGCTGGTACCACTGATAGATAAATATCAAATCACCCAATCATTCAACACTTAAAAAATTTCTTCTCTCCTAACGAAACCCCTTTCCCGAGCAACTCGCCTGCGCAAGTCTTCAGCACTTAGTGCTAAAAACTCTCGTTCTGAAACCCTGTTGAAATTTCTAACTTTTTTCGGATTTAGACAATTTCTCTAAATTCTTCAACCCCTGAACCAAGAGGACCTTTCTCCTTATATAAGCGTCAACAGATCAACCTTCCCATGCAAATCTCCCTGACTCTTCTCAAGCCCTTGAACCCTCGCCAGCTCATGCAGCCCCTATACCCATCTACAACCCAAGTAGCCACTTCTCCCCCTCCATGACATGAAGAGCCTCAACAAAAACGAGTCAAGCAACCAAAAAACAGCCTGCGTATATAAAGGAACCAATCTTACCTATTCTTGACTTCTTTAGTAGAATCAAAACATTATCTTGGCCAATTTGTCAAGCGATCATTTCTGGCGAAATAATAGGACCTCCAAAGCAAGGTCGGGAGGTTGACTGGGAAGCCTGGCTGAAGTTAACAGCCAATATGTGTATTGATATCATTTGATACTCAGCAAGAGAAGATACACCGCTACCAACACTTTCGCAAAAGAAGCAGAAGAAATTGAAAAAGCAAGAACTCCAAGAGAAGATCCAAGAGCATAAGAAGAGAAACTCCCGAATACTTGGGACATTGTAAAGGCTCAAGATGGCTACATAAAATTCAATAGCCCTCTCAGGAATGAATTAATAACGATCCCACTGAACATTCGGCGACATCAGTCTATTCTTCAAAGTGAGCCAACAGATGGAACAACACAAAGCTGTATGATTTATACTCCCAATTGGTCAATACGAGAACCTAAAATGTTGGAGGGTATTCTTTCAGAGAGAGGATCAAAGCAGCAAATTAGCGAAGTGCACCGAATACGATTTTTGATTCCTTGCTGCAGTCCTCATGCACTGTTTTCTACAGTTTTCCACGAGATAATACGTCAACGCTTCAGAGAGAGAAGGTCATTATGGGGGACTGAAGAATTCCGCACACGCGGCTTTTTAACACCTCGCAAGTAATATACGAATTGGGTCAAGGCCATTCTCACCAAACATTCTGCAACGCTAATGGAGGTTGGCCTTTATGGGGCAATTGAAGCTACTTCTGAATACTTCTATAAAGATCATATGGTCTATAAGGGGTTCCTTAGTTACTGATGCCCTACCACAAACTCTTTTCATCTACCTCTTGGTGAAATCAGCATCACCCTATGGGACCTTCATAGGATGGAAGGCCTTCCCATAACAGGTCGCTTCTACGACGAGTACGTTCCCACCAACGAGGAATTCTCACACTTTTCCTCTTCCAAAAGAAAAGCATTGGTGTCGGACGCTTCCGTTGAACTCTTCACGGAAATGTCCAAATTTTCGGATACCGGAAAGATTCCACATCTCCTTTGGCTGGCTCATTTCTCTCAAGAGCTACGGTACATCCTTGTTCCTTACATCATAATTTTGCACATTTACTAGCATTGTTCTCATTCATACCCTTCTTCTTATGATAGGTTTAAGAATAGCAATTCAGATGAATTGGAAAATGCCTGTCGCAGGGTAAGGAACCCATCAGAATTCTCATCCAAAGGTGAGTTAGCAGCCTACCTGGCATATTGGCTGAGTGTAGTTATGTTACCCAATTCTTAGTGGGCTAATGCTATCAAGCCATCCGTATTCGTCGTTATAGGAGGATTAGCAGAAGGGAGAAAATATTCACTAGCACCTCCCGTACTTTGTTCATTATATCAGCCCTTTAGAGATGCTGCTACGCACTGTCAAAATCCATCTGTCGAAGCCAGTTCAGCATTCACCCCATGGCATTACTTTTCGGGATGGCTGGGCGTATACTTCCCATGGACATATGATGATCCAAAAAAAGCCTACTTATATCTCTCACGACTCCCCTTATGTCACTACCAGCGAAGGATAATGCCAAAACGAATGTACGAATGGGTGATTGATACTATTGAGTTAACAAATGCTATTGACTTCTACCAGTTCTCGTTTGCCCAATACATCATAGATCATGAAGCTATTGATGATCACAACCTCCCTCTAGCCGAGTGAGCCTTCTTCAAATCAACATGGTCCAACAGCCTGCCTCTGCGAGAAGGTAGTGAATTTTGAAGGGAGTCATACTACCCCAATCGATTTGCGCGATAGTTTGGATATGACCAGACTATTCCCGAGCATTCTGAAGAAGTGACTCGTAGCGTGTGAAGTTACGGTGTTGGGCCCTACAACTAGGGCTTGATCTGGAGGCAATTACTTACGGCCCGAATCAATTTAAAATTCATTATTCCAAGCTTTGACTGTTTTATCCGCACGACATACCCATGGATGTGATGGTGGGCGCACCAAGCATTTCTTATCTGCTAATGTCTGCCAGTAGATTCACCAATATGGATTCCCGCCCCTCGAATCAGAAAATGCGATATGATAGAATGGATAGGCTACACTGTCGAACACGACCGCGCTCCTGCCCCAACAAAGCTTGCATAAGAATTTCTATGGAGGAGCACATTCACGAAGTCAAACCCGCCAACACTCCTGAAGGTTGGATCACCTACAAGTTTCCATTAACACACTTTAAGTCCCAGAGGAAGCCCTCAATCAGAGAAACTGCTCTCATGGACACCACCGAAACACCCCATATTCCTGCTTCTACAGACTCTGCCCCCACTCTAGAGGTCATCGGGCCTTCAGAACCTTAAGAAGTGCCTTCATCTGTTCCACCACCTCCTCCTTGCAGAGATTCTTCATAGCCTGTGACCAGATCACAGACGCGGATGAGATCTTCTATATCCCCGATGACCACTACCGCAGTAGACCCCGTTTCTACTGGAAAGCAGTAATCAATACAAAAAGGAAAACAAGTGGTTATTGAAAAATCTTCTTTGGAATCATCATCGTCTTCATCATCCGCAGAGGGGGAAGACGGAGAATCCGCTTTTGGTGACTCTTCTTCCACTAATCAGGAGTCATCCTCTAGCGACTTACAAGAAGAGGGTGAACCGAATGCAGACATAGGGGAGGCCGAAGAAAAGGAAACAACGAAAGAAGGAGAAGTGGACATAGGCGAAGATGATGGAGTTGGTGTAACTGCTGAAATCAATGAAGAAATTCTACAAGAAAACATCCTCATAGGCACTGCTATGGACACTGACGAAGAAGAAGAAGAACCTTTAGACTATGGTGAGTATGATGATATAGCTAGGGCCAGCTTGACTTTATCATTTAGCACCAACTATTCTCCTCTCCCGTGCGCGGCACCTCCAAATTCCCCGACCAACATTGTAACATCTCCAAAGACTCTTCCGGCTCCTGCAAATGTGATTCAGGCTGCCCTTCCAGCCTCTGCTTCTGGTAAGCGTTCTGCTAAGAAAGTGAGGGAGCCCCTTAGATTTCTTCTCAAGACTAGCAGAGTAACTCGTGGAATAACTTTCCAAATAGAGTCTGCTGATGTCGCGACTCCAACTACCGTGGCATCAAGCACTAAGACTGGAGTGCCATCTTTTGCCAATATGGTTCCAAATTGACCCGAACCATCCACTCCCTTAGAAGAGAGGCAATCTACAGAAGCAACAATTCTTACTCCGGCACCTTCGGTAGTTGCGGGTACACTTTACTTTATTTCTTTGCTTCATACTAATTTACCTGCAATCCATACCTTAACCTATGTATTTTATTTGCATTTCACACTCTACGTTGTCTCTAATGGCTCTACAAGTTCAAATTCTATTGCTAGTGTCGAATATCATATCCCTGGAAAAGATCTCTCCTCCTGTGTTATCCCTGTTACAGAGTTCAGCATCAGCAGCCATCTACATCTTTAAAGACCCATCCCAATGGTCCGATTTGGAGATAATGTTGTCTTCTCTAGAGAATACAGCTCGAATTGCTAAGATTAATATCTCCCCTTGCGCGAGTCTTTATCCGATTTCCATGGGACTTTCTGCAAACTAGGAGATGCCTGAAACATAGTCGTCATACTGAAAATTCTTGCTCGACAACAAGAATTATTGTAGCTTAAAGAGAAAGTTTCTAATGTAATAATGACCGTTTCTAATTATGATAAGGAATCTCATTCCTTGGAGGAGCAAGTAAAGGCTACTAAGCATTCCTTGGTGACTATAACAGAGAAGATTGCACACCTCAAGCATAAAATTTTGAACTTAGATGCTCAACAGCGTAAAGTTGGTTCGAGAACTAACTAACTCGTGGCTGATATTGAGGTCAATAGGTGGATAGTCAATCTGGAACAGCTGGAGGTCTCAAAGGGGGAGGAAGCAATAATTTCCTTAGAGCAAGAGCTGATTGACGCTCTGAACCAGGCGAGGCTTATTATTGACGCTGAAGTTGAGAATGCGACCGCTGAGGTTCAACTAAGAGATGACCTGCTCCGATATATGCTTGCTCTAGGAATTTCAGAGGACATGAATTTTCTTTTGATATTTATCATGGCTTGTTTTCGTGCTTGTTACTTTTTCTTTTGATATCATAAACGAACTTTAATAAATCATGAATGCTATGAATGAATGAATATCATGAATGATGAATGCTATGAATGAATGAACCTCATGAATGAATATCACGCCTGACCAGTCATTTCTTCCAACTATATTTTTGTGTTAGCATTACTTTTCATATTGACATTTTTCTTATTAACATATAGTGTTGCCTATATGGTGTTATCTCGTATGGGCGGTGCTAAGTTCCGATTTTAGTCAGTAGTACACACAGTTTAGGCTCATAAGTAGTTGGAGCAATCACAGTTTAGACTCATAAGTAGTGGGAGTTAGTCTTACACGAATGGCTGCTGTAACTCTCTACAGTTCATGGGGCACACAAGGCTACCATCGGATACCAAATCCAAGGCCTTCAGTCCATTAATGAGGGATCTCTTGCTTCAGAGATTTGTCATCTTGCTTTAGAGACTTTCTCTCATGCGTTACTACTGAAATTAAACCAGGGATCTGGGGAGTCATCTTGCTTCAGAGACTCACTTTTTCTTCATCTGCAAGGTCATACCCATTCATGAGAAGGCGCTCTTTGGCCGCCCATGTGATGCTGCCTAAAGCTGTATAGATAGTATAGGTCATTACCCGCATGAGTGCGCGTGATGCTCTTTCCGGGCTTTTTAAGGCCATAAGCAACATTGCTACCTGTATAATTCTGTCATGTCGCCATCGCCAATAATGATAAGCCTTATATGTGTTCGGCTTCATAGCGACGTCTTTCTCACTGTTATACATGATAGATCATCATTACTATCACAACCCTTGCATTTGGCTTTATAAGCTCATTCTGCTGCAGCAAATGATGAGCTGGTCTCGCTAGGATAATGAATCAAAATTAATATATCACTCTTACTGATAATAATCAATAAAATCTTATGGTTAAAATGGTATATCAGCTTGGCGATGTTATTAATTTCGATAAATTTAAATAATAAAATGGCCTCGTATCAATATCATGATAATAGTAATGACAACTTTTGCTACAACTCTGGCGATAATCACTATCGATAATCATTGGCAAGTATCATTGGCGAGTGTCTAAAAACCTGTATTTTATTTATAGCATTTCATTTATATAGAAAGGGAAATACATTCTATAATGATTTTTCTTATTCTTATTACCTATCTTGTCCCCTTTGGTTTTGAAGGTATAGTGCCGATACCTTTTGAAACCAAAATTATTATCGCTCCTTAGATTGGTTTATTGTTGATAAACCAAATATAGACGTGTTGGCGAAAAATGCTTCATGTTCCAATTCCATATCTTTCACCTCGTTCGTCTCTTTTATCAAGGTATTTAAGCTGCGATACCCCAATTTTTTCTATTATCGGGCATCTTCAAATGCAGATTGTCATGCCCCAAACTCGGAAACCGAGCTTACAAAATTTTCGATCACCGAATCCGGTGCCAACAGTCTCTGTAGTACCCCATTCTCGGCTCCCAACACCTATACGCCATATTCCGATCCTAAGATCCTAAATGGAGGATTTTTCATTGTACATTTATCTAGTAAGAAGTATAACCATAGGTTTACCCATCACAAAGGCAACATCATCATCACATATCTACTAATATAAATATTTAAATACAGTGCTAAAAGGAAAATACATATATCGAAAACCAAAGTTGCAGGAGTCTGCTGCATGCTCCAAGCTCAACGTTGTTGCGACATAACGCCACCTGCACGCATTTATCGTGCATAAGCATATAGAAAGCTTAGAGGGTGGTGAAAGTGTGTGTATAAGGTAAGTGCCAAGCATATAGATATCAGAGTAAGCAGAAATACTGGCAATGCATAAATCGTACAATATCAGAGTAATGTGGAAACATGCTGGTAAGTTCATAAATACCATCAACGTTATCCAGGCTATGCGATACAAAAACATATTAGGCCAATATCATATACTGAGGAATGAATATAGATCAGCTATGCAATGCAGAAACATAGTAAGCCAAATATCACATACCGAGTCCACGAATACCGTCAACCTTAATTAGGTTATGTAATACAGAAGCACAGTAAACCAAATGTTATGTGCTGAGGATGCAATAACATATGTGATGCGAATGAAATGACCAAACTGGAGTGTAAAGTTGGGATGATAGTACGTAGTATCGTAGGCTACGAGGTCCACCACAAGGGACTTCTATCCAAACCAATCTCAAACCTAAATTTGGATAGTCAGACTTAATGTGGTAAACTCCTGATCTCAGGTTAGTCGCACGCCCCAACTGAAATCCTAGCCATTGTGAAGGTACACAATAATTAGTTACGCACCACCAACCCAAGTAGATAGTGAAAAATGAATGAATGAGTAAAATGTTGAATATACAACTCCTGCTCAATAAGTCCACATATCAGTACCGTACATCTTTGGGATCATCATCGCGGTCTATTACACTCTACACTAGCTTGCCGCCCCTATCCGAGAGCACAACTGCGTAAGTGGAAGAGACCTCACTATCCACCTGCCAATATCGGGCCTGGCTCATCGATAGTAGACCCATTCCTCAAGATGGTCAAACTTAACCTAAATATTGCCCTCTCACTCAGGCGGGTAAGGTCACACCCCCTCCCAACCGACCATGATACAGTGGAAGACGTGGCCTACTAGTATGCGACCCTCATGCGCTCATATATATCTACTCGGTCACCACGTTGGGGCATCTCTTGGTTAAGGAGGTTTAGGGATTTTCACCCAGGGACATCTATGTTGCCCATATGCTAAAACCAAACATTTTCGGTGTCCCATCTGTCATCCACAATATGCCTATGGAGGACCCTGATATCACTAGGGCGTATAGTAGACATATCACACAAATGCGAAATACATGAGTCATATCATCCAGTCACGCATTAAACCTACACGTACCGCGCGCTCATGTGGGGCAACTCTGCCTATCAGGGAGTCCCATAAATAACCTGCCTAATAGCATATGCAATGGTCAACCACATCTCATATTAAGCATGTAGATGATGCATATGGGCATGTGTCATGATGCTATACTATCACGTACTCATAATCGGTATCGATAATTGACCTAACAAAGGGCCTCAACAAGCGACCACGATAATCGGCCTCAATATTCGACCTCGACAATCGGCCTAACAAAGGACCTAAGGGAAGGTCACAATGTGGACATTTAACCATCATCGCCCATTAATGTGGATATTTAACCATCATTACTCCCAAGGAGTGGCCCACATAGAGCCAAACGTATCGTGGGCCCATGGCCTCACACAAGGGCCTAATATACATCAAGTCGGGCCCCATCATATGGGTCAGAAATATATCACAATGGGCCACGTCCCATGGGCCTTGAATACATCACAATGGGCCGCACCACCTGGGCCTCGAATGAATCACAATAAGCCATAACCCATGGGCCTCAATACATCACAATAGGCCACAACCCATGGGCCTCAAATACATCATGATAGGCCTCATCACATGGGCTTCAAATACACATCAGGTGGGTACTGCACATGGGCTTCAAATACACATCAGGTGGGCACTGCACATGTGCCTCAAATACATCACATCAGGCCTTGCCATATGGGCCATAAACACACAACAATGGGCTTTACCAAATGGGCCACAAATACATAACAAGTGGGCACTGCACATGGACCTCAAATACATCACATGGGCCACAACCCATGGGCCTAATTCACATCATAATGGGCCTCACTAAATGGGCTAGAAAAACATCACAACAGGCCGTAACACATGGGCCTTACACATCGCAATAGGCTCCGTCTCATGGGCTAAATATATATCACAATGGGCCACACCACCTAGGCCTTACACATCAAGTGGGCCGCATCCACAGGCCACACCAATGGGCCTCATATACATCAAGTAGGCCATATCAATGGGCTGCACCAATGGGCCTCATATACATCAAGTGGGCTGTATCAATGAGCCGAACCAATAGGCCTCATATACATCAAGTGGGTCGTATCAATGGGCCACACCAATGAGCCTCATATATTCCAAAAAAAAATGAATCATATCGAAAGATCATCTGAACCACACCCTAAGTAGCGGCGGAGGTGATGATTGGAAAATCATCTGGACCATACCATAAATAGCAATGGAGATAATGATTTTCACTGTTAAACAATTCACCGGGCCCTCTATAACATTTATTTACATCTAATCTGTTCATAAGGTCACAAAGACCTGGTTGAGAGGAAAAATAAATATCGTTTTGACCTAAAACCGCTGTGGTCCTAAAAGGATTTCAATGGTAGGCATTCATCTCTCCACTATTTTCTGCAGTGTGGTCCACCTGATAGATCTGCCTCATTCTAATGCCATAAACGATCTCTCAAATGGTTGGACGGTGTAGATAACACACACCTCATGATTAGACCCACGAGTTGTTGACGCCCAAACATGTGGACGGTTTGGATGTAACACATACATCATACAGGAGCCACAGAGCTGCTGACATCAGACAACTGGTGGACCCACAAAACTTGCTTACGTCCTAACAGATGGATAGTCTAATAAAACCCATCATCCCATAGGGCCCCACCGTCCAGTGATGGACGATGAGAATAAAGAATATATGCATCAAGGTGGGTCCCATCCCATACGTGCAGCACGTCTGGGTGGGCCCCACACGAGCTACCATATGGATGGGCGTGGGTGTGTGTAAAGCACATACATTGCAGTGCGTCCATCAGCACCGTCCATGGACGGATGGTGTGAGTATAGAAAACATACATCAAGGTGTTCCCACATACATTAGGGCCCACCGTCCCATACACATGGATAGTGTGGATGCTGCACACATGCAGCAAGTGGGGTCCACGTCCCAACCCTGGATGGCGGACGGAGTGGATATAAAACACTTACATCAAAGCGAGTCCCACCCATCCAGAGTGCTGGACGGTGTGGATGAGACCTTTACATCACGATGGGGTACTCAGAACTTGCTGACGTCAATCACACTAGTTGTATAAATGGTGTGAGATACACCAGCCAATCCACTTCCACTCCTCGATGGGTGGGTCCCACATAAGGCCCACCATAATGTATAATATATATACATATTATATAATAATAATTTATTTATTTTATTATTTTTATTTTTATTTTTAAGGGACAGCAACGTCCAAGCCTTAAACGGCCTGGAAATTACATCATGGTGGGCCCCACACGCTGCTATGGTGAGGTCCATGTCCAATGAATGGATAGCTGGGATATAACATATACCTTATCTAGATGGTGTGGATCTCACACACCACATGGTGGGCCACACATCAAAGAGAGAGAGAGAGAGGGAGAGAGATAGAGAGAGAAACGTGAGACGGGGAACAGATATGGGAGGGGTCCCGCCACTATGGGCCCCTCTTGATCACAACACATACAACAAAATGGGTCCCATCATATGTGGGCCCTCAAATCACAATAATCAACGGTTGAAAAATCATAAAATCACCCTCCATTAGATCTTGGACTCTTCCTTCCACCGATGCGTTCTAGAGCTCCAAGGGATGAATTTCAACGGTTGAGATGAAGCTTGGAGGGTGGAATTGGGTGGTAGGAAGGTGGGCCACATAAAGCTTCTTTTTTCCATGGAAGCTTGGATGTCCACCTCTCTCATGGGTGTTGCTTGGGAGATGGGTTTGAGAAAGAGAGAAAGAGAGATAATGTAAGAGAGGGAGAGGGATGGTGAGTGATGGGTGAGTGAGTGATGGGTGTACTTGACATGTATGGGTTGTATAAGAGAGAGAGTTGACTTAGGGGATGGGTGTTGTACTTGGGGATGGGATATGTACTTGGCATGATTGATGTGATTGATGGGACATGTTATCTTGGGTTTGTAAATGTGCGGTGTTTTTCTCGAATTGAACGCGGGCCCACATCTCCTGGCTTGGGTATCGCATCGGTGTGGGAGACGCGGCGTCAGAACTGCGGTGACAGCGCGGTCGCAAGGGTGCAAGTCTCAGGTTGAGCTGACTCAGATTAACAGGGTACGACTTAGGGATGCGCGTAAATGTTATCTACGCGTTGCGAGTCATCGAAATTCCACCAAGAGGACCGCAGAAACCTACAGAATGGTATGGTCTAGGATATGGGCCTCACATAAATGCCCCCAGAGTTTTCTTTCGACCGATGAACTGTCCCACCAGTTCATTGTTCTAGCGGTCAACAGAAGATAGATCTCCTGAATCAATTTCCCTAGCCAATGTTACGGACATCAGATTTGTTGTTGCCTTCCATTATTGTTCATCTTCCTTTTTCAGAACTATTTCTCCTTGTCTTATCATTTTTTGCAGTATATTTTTCAGTGTGAAACAATCTTCCGTTTGATGCCTCAAATAGCGATGATAATGACAGTAATTCCTTTCTTTCGTCATTGCAGCTTCTTCTGGATATCTTGGTGAGGGCAACCTAATGGTTCCGGTAGCCAATAATTGCTCCATCATTGGCAACACGTCCTCTATCTTGAATGCATACTCTCTGTGTGAGTCATATGGTTGTGGTCACGGAAGGTATTTTTCCTTTCATTTCCCTCTTGTCGTAGAAGGTGTTTTTTCCTTTTTTCCTAATCAACAGCATTTACTACTGCCCTGTTCGGTCCTCTTCTTTCGGTTCTAGCTTGAAAGGCTGGTATCTTTTTAGTCATCAGCTCCAACACATGCGCTTTGGTCGCCAGATCTCAAAAAGTCCTTATGTTGGCACTGGTGAGTCCAAATGCAATTCCTATGTCCATGGAGCTTAGACACATTTTTACTTACTCCCTCTCTTCAGGTAATTGCTAGCATGATGCCCCTAAGGTTTTCCACCTGCTAATGAATTTCTCCATAAACTCGTTTTCCCTCTGTCTCACGGATGCTAATTGCATAATACTAACATCACGGTCTGACGAAAAGAAATTCGACATATACGCATCTTACATCTGTCCCCAAGTCTTATTAATTTCGGAGCCAGGCTTGAATACCACTGGAACGCTTTGCCCATTAAGGAAGACCCAAATAGTCGTAGGCAATATTGGAAAATAGTAAAGAAATTCCCCATGGACGTGATGAAATGCATCAGATGTTCATCGGGAGATCCGTCTCCACTAAATTTATGAAACTCAAGGTGTTTGAAATTAGCAGGGAAAGGTACATATTCTACTTCCCTTGGATACAGAGTTCGATACTGGAACCTTCCTATACTGTCACGTTCCCTTTCTATTCTAACAGCTTTTGCAATGACTTGACGCACTTCTTCCTGAGTTATAATTCTTGTCACAGGAATGGATCCATGAGATCCCACTCTAGGCGGCTGAGAACCTTTGGGTTGTTATTCTCGTTCATTCATAGTAGCCACTATTGGGGGTGATATCATTTGGACTACATTGTGTGTGAGAGTAGCCAAAACTTCCCGAAGATTCTTACACTCATCAATTAACGTCTTTTGCGCTTGAGCTATTTCAGCTAGTCTATCTTTGGTGGTAGGCCTGGTCTTTACTCATTCCAGCCATACATACTGCAGCTTCTTTATTCCCTAACAAGGCTGTCATCGGGGTGGAGCAAGAATAGGTTGGCGTGGTGGGGCTTATTGGAAAAGGAGGTTTGTTTGACCCTTCCATGGTTTTGTAATATTCAACTAATTGTGTCATAATGTGAGGCGAAAGACTTCGAGGTGACATATAAATTTGTGAACTCTCCATATGTGACTTACCTTTTTGTTTTCTAGTCCATCGAGCATTTGTAGTAGGTAGAGCTAAAAGTTATTAGCGGGAGGGCGAAGATGAAGATTTTCCCGGATATATTGTTAGGGGAGCGAGTTCAAGATTTTTCTTTGCCACATTTCGTATAACGGGTCCCCTAGTTCTTGGCACTGACAGGCTCATCCTAACTGCCATTCTCAATTTTCAACACGCCACCACTATCCAATCGTTCTTGTTTTCGTGCACTATTGGGGAGACTGTTACAACCCCAACGATAACTGGGAATCTGCTTTTCCTGCTTAATACAGGCTGCTCTTGCTCGGTCTGAGGCTGGTCAGAGGCATATTCGACTACAAATCCTATCGGTATGAAGTAGAAAATCGTCTCTTTTGCTAGATCACCATATCTCCTGAAATCTAGAGTTCGAATGTGCACGCCCCTTATAATTTTTTCTGTCAGAGAACATATGCGATATTGGTTAGTATTTATTCATAAACATATTCTATCCCGGAGATAAAAGGAAGGATGTTCCCACTAAGAGTCACCATTTTTGCGCCTTATATGATGCCAAACAATGATGAAATTCTCCAAGTCATTCTTAAGTTAATACTTAGTAAGATAAAAGTTCTCCAGTGGAGTCGTCATTTTTTCGACCAGAAACAAAAAGCATTTGATTTGGGAAATATCTCACTTAATATTAACGAAAGATAAAACGAAGAAAACAATCATCAATTTCATTTATTCTGAGTTCTTTTACATCCTTTTAGTCCTTTAATTCTATGATAGAATCTCTTAGAAATGCCAAAAATACAAAAGCTAAGTAAATTTGAAATATGAATTTCGGCAGCATTCCAGCTCATATTGATCATATCTCCAAGGGAGATGAGTTATGTGGGCTTCTTATGCATTTTGTCCTTTATTAGCATGATAAAGGAGTGCTTGGATCCCTTTGACACATCTGGAATAGCCTGAGGATCTGAAAATTTTCAACATAAGAACTGCCTCAAAGAGCAAGCGTGCAACTCATGGAAGTTACGCAGGCCGAGGAGTTACGCGGACCCGCGTAACTCGCTAAGAGTAGTGCGGCTTAGGCCTTTAACACTCCTCACTCCCTCTCCTTCTCTCTATCTCTAATTCCTATCAAAGGCACTGGTCTTCTAAACATCCGATGCCCCAAATGAGGGGGTTAGGGGGTATTTATAGGCTTTCACACATGTGAGCCCTCAAATCCTGTGCCATGGACCCTACTTCAAATTCCCAATCCGTTCTTCTCTGGTGAGAGTTGCACAGCTTAACATGACTATGGACGAGTTGCGTAGACCCATGCAACTCAACTCTCATGCAACGTGGTTCCCGCGCAACTCATCTGCCTTTCACTTCTATCCTTCATTTCTTTCACCAATTTTTCTCCTTGAAGCTTCTCTCCTTAACCAAATTTTATACCCCAATAGGGTCTAGGGTTAAGATCACTAAGGCATCTCATTTGCCTATTCTTTGTTCCTTGATGCTCATGTCCACTTGTGTCTTCAATCTTTAGCTTCCAATGGCTCAACCGACTATATGACACATGAACTCACGTGATTGACAAGCAAGATGCACAAATCAGTGCAGTAACAATCTCCCCCTTTGTCAATTACATGACAAAAATCTAACCTAGATATTATTATGATCCATACCAAAACAGTATAAAATATTACATGTCTAAAATTATAATGATTTACAAATTTAAATACAGGACTCGAGACATGTAACATTAGCAATGCTCTCCCATACTTGCTCCTCATATCTCATCAATTCTTGTAACAACAAACAAAACCTACAAAAAAAAATTCATTATTTTAGTTAAACTTGATCTTTCTCCCTATTTTGTTAGTATTTGACAAAAAGTTAGTTCCAATAAATATACTAATGAAAACATAGAATGGAGTAACTATATAAGTCGTATATTTACTAATTACAAGGCTCATACTAAAAGGGATTAAAGGATGCATAAAATCATTAAAACATGGAGCATGTTTATTATGGTCATTGAATGAATATACTAATTAAATTAGGAATGATCAATGATAGTCTAAGCTAAAAACATATGATACTAAAAATTAGCAAATTTAAAGCTTAAACTATCTAAATGAATGAAACTTAATCCTCGGATTTACCAATTAGGCACAATACGAGACTAGAATCTTCAAATTTTCAATTGGGCTCATAATTGAGGCTGAAATCCTCATATTTATCTATTGAGCTCAAAGATGATGATTAATCCTTTGATTTAACAATTTAACCAAAAGAAATTTTCTAAGTTCACCTTTTGAGGTGTTATAGTCTCTCAAGTCTCTAGGAAGGAATATTATGTTGTAGGCCATTAAGATACGTAAGTGATTAAGGTATTCAACACTAGAGGAGTCTTCTAAAGCAAATTCGAACTCCTCCGTATAATCTCATATTGTTATCATAACCTTGTCTTTAAATCTCACTTTAGAAGGGAAATCAGGGGCAAGATGTCCATAACCCTCACAGTTGTAACATTGAACTAGCTTTGGTGGTTTAATAGATTTACCTTTATGTTTCTCAACCGTCTTGTCATTTTTGTTACAACTCTTTCATCTACTAAACTTAAGAAATTTCTTAAATTTTCTAGATAATTCTTTATCCTCATCCTCATCCTCATCATAACTATCACTTTTAGATTGAATAACTTTATGATGTATGAATACCTATGAGATGTTTTAAGGATGGCTAATTTCTTTCTGCTAAATGGAGGCCTTAAAGTATAGTTAGAATGTATGTATAGAACATAAGAGTTATTCTACTTTAATTTCATGCATTCATATACTTTTCTATTGAGGTTATCTTATGAATGAACCTATCGAGTGGGATCTACGTATCTTCCTATATATGCACCCTTCCGTAATGCTCTCTCATAAACCTCACATGGAATTGCAAATATCATTCGATTTAGAGTAGAATTTCATAAAATTTTCAGACTCTTCCATTTTAATGTTTTTAAAATTGGTCATTAAGAGTTAAAGCTTTAATCTCTTTATTACGCTAGTTTCCTCATGAGAGACTTCTAATATGTCTCATGTTTACTGCTCTGTTTCACATGTGCATATACATTTAAATTCAACGGGGGAAACTGCACAGTAAATAGTGTTAAGAACTTTAACAACATAGGTATACCACGCTCTCTCATTGGCACTGCATTTGGATTTATGTTGGAGACCGCTAATAGTTATACCATCTACCACGACTTGTTCTATGGGCATCATCCATCTTTATCTGACAATTGCCCAAACCATAAGGTCAAGTGATCTTGCAAAGACCATCATTCTAGCCTTCCAATAAATGTAGTTAGACCCATCAAAATATGACAATCATGTAACAGCACACCCCTCTTGGGTTGACATCATTCTTGAGCCCCTTAGATTAACTCAAGGTGGTAAAGCCCTTCAAGAGTTGCCCTTTCTAACACCAATTGAAATTGTGCATGGTGGGCCCACGAGCTATGCGTGTGGAAGCTTGGTGGAGCTAAGGAATGATGGTCATGTCCTAGACGAGGTGATTAGGACTACATAAAATTTATGTCTTTCAAACACACAATTGCTTACTTAAACTAATATACAATTAAACTAAGTAAGGCAATATAACACTAAGGCTTCCAAGCCAATAGTGAGTCTAATCACATATACTACAAATGATATGTCATTCAAGCAATTGGTCTATAAATGATATTGTACATGTGTGTGTGTCATGTGCTACCTATCTAATCTTATCATTCATCTTATTATGCATATATATAATTAAACATTGAATCACATAAGTATAATTAAACAAGTGCTTAAAGACAATCCCAAATACAAGCATGTATAGTGGTTCGGTCTCCCTACTCTACTCCCAATAGATGCACTCAACCCAATAATGTATTAGATTTCACTATCAGGGGTTTTAAATCAGCTTCACCTCTAACCTTTACAATTCTACACAAGAAACGGCCCCTGCAAGAGACTTTGTATGATTTTCTATAGGTTCACCATAAACCACGGTCCTACATAAGAACCTATTGACGTACACTCCCTCCGGATGCTCCCGCAAGAAACTTTAGTTAATTTTCTATAGGCTAACCAATAACCACGGTCCTAGACCAATGACTTACATTTACTCTCATCGAAGGCTCTTACAGAAACTAACATGTACACACCCGTGTCCAGTGGCCTACACAAGGACTTTAGTTTAGGTCCTATAGAAGAACCTAGTTGAATTTGGCAATTCAAACACTTACACTCAATCATTAACAAGGAATGATTGTAAATAGACTCTTACAAATGACAACTTACTTATCGGATTAAGCCCCTTTTATAGCGTCATCTTGGGTTGCTTGATCAATGCTATCTCCCGTGCTTCAATCAGCTCCCATTTACTCCCCCACTCATGATGCTGATGCATTAACAATGCTTCAGCTCTAAGATCAGCCACCTTACATGTGATGATTTTTTAAGGTTGTCAAGGTGATAGGAGGTTGGGCGAATCTCATACAACTAATGGCATGTTGTAATCTTAGGGGATTCACCTAAATGGGTCTTCTAAAGAATTTAGATAAAGATTTGACTATAGGTTTAAGTCTAATACCTAGAAAATGGTGGAGTTTAATCCCATCTTCGATGGAGGTTAGAATGCTCATTAGAGTGTTAATATTAAGGAAGATGACTCATAACTTAGTGGTTAAGAGGCTTAGGATGAGGGATATGATCATGAAATCACCTAAGCTTCTATCGTACCAAAAACCCATAAAAATGCCTAAGAACCGAATGCCCCTATATATAGACTTCGAGCACCAATGGTTAAAAACAAAAGGGCAGATAACGGCTCTGTCGATGGCATCGAACGCGGCTTCAATGGCATTGAGATAATTGGGTTTCCAACTGAATTTTTGTTGGACAGTTTACACACTGCTACTCAATGTCATCAAGTGGTCTTCGATGAGATCGATAGGACCCTTTAATGACATCGAAGGTTTCTTGTTTCCATCATGAAACTCATATCAAAATATTAAAACTCATCGAACATATCTGAGTTAACTACTAGATTTCATTTAATGGTCTTCGATGCCATCGAAGCACCTCGAGGTTTGCTCGATGATTTCGAGCACTACTCAAAAGTTTGTTGTTTTTTAGATACTATTTCACAGCAACTTTACATCTCTTTTAGCTTTACTCATCATGTTTTAATTAGCTTTCTGAGGCTAAAGGATGATCAACAAGGTTTACCTATTAAACTAAGATCATATACAAGTTCAAGTGTTGTTTTAGATCAACGGTTAGGGTCACCAAGGCACCTCATTTTCCTGTTCTTTGCTCCTTGATGCTCAAGTCTACTTGCGTCCTCGGTCTTCAGCTTATAAGGGCTCAATCAACTACATGACACACGGACTCACGTGATTGACAAACAAGATGCACAAATTAGTGCACTAACACCTTCATCCTTTTTCATGTGCTCTTCGTGGTTCGTGCAGGCATCGTCTTCCTTAAGATTTTCCGCTAAGGTTTTCAAGCTAGGCAAAGGTGAGGAATCCATTGAAGCTTAGTTTCAATTCTAGCCTTGGATTTCATCTTTTTATGTCTAAAATTCTAGGTTTGATTGGTGATTCTTTTAGATGCATGATTCCTTATTTAAGTTATGTTTTATCCTAAATTATTGATGTGATTTTTTTTATGAATGAATGAATTCATGTTTGGGTTTGATTTGGTGAAGATTGAATCATGTGAAGGCCCAAACCTAGACTATGTAGCGATGGGTATATAAACTAATTTAAATCTATGTTAATACATTGACCTAGATGGGGCATTTGCCCTTGTGAATACTGTGTGGATGTCCCATGATGTGGGAATCCGTGAATTCATCTAGGTCAACGAGTTAACTTGTTGAACCGAGCTAACCCGTCGACTCTTGGTTGGTGTGCTCACTAGGGTTGGACATGTGGACAAAATACAACGTAATTTTGAGTAGGGTTATATGTGTGATGTTTGTACATGTTGTAATGGTATTTTTCATGAAGTTATCATAGTGTATTATTACTAGACTTTTTATTAATATTCATCATGAGATGTGTTTAGACGTTTGGGATGAAATCATGTATGTAAACATGTTTATATGGAAACTATGTGGAAATTATGTTTGGTTTTCTGAATATTATGTGCTCAAGATAGATATAATATGAAAATTCACCTACTGTCTAATGGGATTACTACGACTGCGCATGCGAAAGCTTGACAGAGCTAAGGAATGAATATTATGTCCTAGAGGAGGGGTGATTAAGACTAATTAAAATTTTCACCCTTTAAACCACAATTGCTTACTAAGCTAATATGCAAATTAAGCTAAGCAAGGCAATTAACTCTAAGCCTTCTAAGCAAATAGAGGGTCCAATCACATAGACAACAAACAATATGCCAATTAAAAAACTAGTTTATAAATATGATAGTGTACATGTATGTGTGAGATGTGCTAACTATCAACTCCTAGCCTTCATCTAATTATACATACAATAATTAAACATTTAATGATGTAGGCATAATTAAACAAGTGCTCAAATAATAATCTCAAACACAAGCATGTATAGTGGTTCAGTTTCCCTACTCCACTTCCGGTGGACGCACTCAACCCATGACCGTATAGACGTCCGATAAGCACAATGGTAATCACAAACATAAGCATGTATAGTAGTTTGGGAGTATCTTAGACTAATCTTTGTATGTCTTAATTATCTTTTCAAGTACCCTGATAAACGTCTTGTTGACGGCTTTCACTCCTCCATTCATTTGAGGATGGTAGGAGGTTGACCATCGGTGCTGAATCTTGAACTTTTCGATGAAGTCGTCCATCCTTTTGTTAATGAAAGCTGAAGTATTGTCGATGATGATATTGTATGGGACTCTATACCAGCTGATGATATTGTTCTTCATAAACTTGATTGCCTACCTACTTTGTGAAGTAGTCAACTGCCACGAGTATATACTGTTGACTGTTTAAAGCTTTTAGGTTTACCTTTACAATGATGTCGATACCCCACATAGAGAAAGGCTATGGTGTAGTCAGGTTGTATAGCTATGAGGCAGGGGCATGTATTTGATTCGCATGCTCTTGACATTTTAAACACTTCCTGACGTGCCGACAACAGTCTGTCTCCATAGTCATCTAATAGTAGCCAAGTCGAAGGATCTTCTTTTCCATCATATGTCCATTCATGTGTGGGCTGCGCACTCCATCATGGATTTCTTCCATGATCTTTGCAACTTCAGATTCATTGATGAATCGAAGGGGAATTTGATTATAGGATCACTTATAGAGAATTCACTTTTGATCGTCAATTGTCCTGCCAAACATTGGATGGTTTGACGATCAGTTGATATAGCTTCTTCCAGACACTATTGGCTTTCCAGATAACGCTTGATGTTGGTATACCAGGATTTGTTGATATGAGCAACTTTAGTTTCTTTAATCTATTGGCAGAAGGCAGGTTCATTTTGAAGTTCAACTATGAGCTCCCATTCTAAAGCTCCTCTTGGAATTTCCAGCATCGATGTTAATGTGGTGAGAGCATATGTGAACTGATTCTTTGCTCGTGGCATATATGAGAAGGTGACTACTTTGAATTCTTTGACCAAATCATCGAGGTATACATGATATGGTATCAGCTTCTTATCTTTAGTCTTTCAGTTGTCATTGGTTTGGTTGATGATGAGCTATGAGTCTCTGTACGCTCATAGCTTCTTTATGCCCAAGATTATGTCTTCTTTAAGACCAGCAATGCAGGCTTCATACTCTGCTATGTTGTTGGTGCATTTGAATGCATTCACCTTGAGATAGAAATGGAGACCTCATTGGGAGAGTAGATGATAACTCCAATCCTACTTCCCTTAGAATTTTCTACACCGTCGAAGAATAATTTCCACTCATCTGCCTTCTTTTCTTCCTCATCCTTGATGAGTAAGAGATCTTCATCAGGGAAGAAAGTCTTCAACGACTAATAGTAAGGCAGTGAGTGGGCAGTGAGATGATCAACTAAGGCTTGCCCCTTAATTGCCTTATAAGTGACATAGATGATGCCAAACTTAGATAGAAGTAGCTACCATTTAGTTATCCTTTCAATGGGTGTCAGCTTCTCAAATAGATACTTGAGTGGATCCATGCGAGCAAGGAGGAGGATAGGATATGCAATCATGTATTGTCAAAGTCGCTAAGTTGCCTAAACTAAGGCCAGGCATGTCTTCTCGAGTGTTGAATATCTGGCTTCATAATCGGTGAACTTATGACTTGGATAATATATTGTTTGTTCCTTCCTTCATGTTTCAACGTGTTGGCCAATGATGTGCCCGATAGTGTCTGCTGCTATTGAGATATATAATAGTAGATGTCGTCCGGGAGTTGGTGGAACTAAAACTAGTGAATTCATGAGATATCTTCTGAAGCGATCGAAGGCAGCTTGGCAATCGTCGTTCCATTACTTTGGCTTCTAAATGAGCTTGAATATTAGCTCACAAATGGGTGTGAGTTGTGCGATGAAACGGCTGATGTACTAAATTCTACCAAGGAAGTCGCAGATTTCCTTTTATGTCCTTGGAGGTGGAATTTCAATGATGGGTTTTGTCTTCGTTTCATCGACCCTGATGCCTTCCTCGCTGACTATGAAGATGAGAAGTTTGCTGCCGATTGCACCAAAGACATGTTTTTGAGGGTTAAGTTGGAGCTAGTACTTTCCTAACCTATCAAAGATTTTCTTCAGGTCTTCAAAGTGTCTTTCAATTATGCGAGATTTGATGATCATATCATCTATGCAAACTTCCATGTCCTTGTTCATTATGTCATGGAATAAGGTTGTCATTACTCGCTAGTATGTAGCGCATGTGTTCTTTAGACCAAACAACATAACCCTAAAGTAGAATGTTCTCTATTGCTTGATAAATGAAGTCTTCTTGTAATCTTTAGCGACCATCTTGATTTGATTGTAGCCCGAAAATTCATCCATGAATGAGAAGATCTTGTACCCTGTAGTGTTGCTGACTAGAGTGTCGATTTGTGGTAAGGGGAAGTCATCTTTAGGCCTGGCTTTGTTGAGATCTCGAAAGTCGATGCACATATGAACTCTGTTATCTTTCTTTGGCACTTGCACGAAATTAGCAAGCCATTTAGGGTAGTTAGAAACTACCAAGAATCCTACATTATATTATTTGAAGACTTCATCGTGAACTTTCAGGGCCCATTCTGACTTCATTCTTTTAACATTCTACTTTATTGTCTTCATCTCTGACTTTGTTGACATATGGTGTACAACGAGCTCTTCATCAAGCCCCGTCATGCCTTTAATACGAGAATATGAAGTTGGACAGTCTCGGGGTCAGGAATTCTATCATTCTCTCCTTAAATTCTAGCAGCAAGGATTTCCCAATGCGTACTTCCCTAGGGACTTCAAGGGTTTCAAGGTTTACTACCTCGTAGTCATCAACTATGACATTGGCTTTGGTTTCGAACTTTTTAAGGAGATCCTCATGTTCGGGAGTTGGATCATCATCTTCCCCACCCTGGACTTCGTCCAGACCCATGAGTATGAAGTCTAACTCGATGTCAAAATCTATGTGTCAACTTCGAACTCATGCAACACTTCAAATGAATTAGACACATTATTAGATGTAGGAATTGAAAAGCTTTTTAATTTTTGAAAATTTTGTGAACTCAGAATGCTTGGTGTTTTTGGTTTTTGAAAGCTTCTAATTTTTTATTTTTTTAGATTTTTGGATTTCAAGGGACCCTGAGCAAGCCGACATTACGAACTATGATTGATCCTGACCTAGCTTAGAGTGCCAAATGTTACTTAAATTGGTTTTTTTTTAAAGACCAGTGCCCTTAAATGGCTAATCGGTCGATTCGATGTTAGGGGGTAACTATACAAATGAGACCCCGTGCTTCCTCCCTTGAAAAGGCGGGGGCCGATGCATTAAATGGAGAATCATGGTCTAGCCTGATGACCATAATTTTCCATCAGTCGCGTTCAAGATCTGCCCCCCCCCCCCCCTTACTGACTTACTGTGCATTAGAGCTCTTTTGATTTTGTTGTTTGGTACTGCTTCAGGATTTACATATCGGACCAATCCAGGGCTAATAATTTACCCTTATTGGTCCAATGGATTGACCTGTCATGGTTGTGATTGGGCAATGGGGATTTCTGCCCTAGGTTGTTGGTGGATGTCGCTAGCCCAGATGATGGTGTAAGTGGTGTAGGCAAGGCATACCCCTAGTTGACAGATGCTGAAGATGAGATGGGCAGGGTGTGCCCCTAGTTGATTGCTGAAGAAGCAGGGAGGTTGTACCCTGGATTGATTGAAGCTAGGATAATCAAGGTGTGCCGTTAGTTGATTGTCGAAGAAGCGAGGAGGTTGTCCCCTCGATTGACTAAAGTTGAGACAGGCGGGGTCTGTCCTTGGTTGATTGTTGAAGCAAAAAAGTTGTCCCCTCGATTGATTGAAGCTAAGATAGGTGAGGTGTGCCCCCGGTTGATTGTTAGAGTGGGGAGGTTGTCTCATCAATTGAATGATGCTAAGACAGGTAGGGTGTGTCCTTGGTTGATTACTAGAGTGGGGAGGTTCTCCCTCAATTGATTGATGCTAAGATAGGCAAGGTGTGACGAGGGTGCTCATTCCAAGACTACCTACTCCTATTTCATTCTTCTGCGAGCTACCTCTTGTCGAATCAGTGGGAGTGATGATGATGGATATGGGGTGAAACCCCCCTCCAGGACTACCGGTAAGTGACTTAATGGCACCCCTTGTAAAATGACTAGTTCGAAGCTGGAGAGTGCGCCTTCCAGTACCACCAGTTCTCATGGCTAATTGTTGGTAGGAGACGATGATGAGAGATAGAGAGTGCTCCTTCCTTAAAGGATTATTGGCTCAGATGCTGGGAGAGGGGTCTGGGAAGCCCCCTAGAAGACCAATGGTGCATTAGAATGATCCACCAAGAGGGCATAGATAGACTGCATAGGAGAGAAGAAGTGATCAATGATTTTGTAACGCCCCGTGTTTTCAGGACCCGAGTATATGACTCGTTTCCTAAAAACACGAGTGTTAACCTTAAAGGATGGTCAAATTCACGTATATTTTTTTTTTCTTTATCAAAGTAAGCAGATGAGCGTAGAGTGGATAAATCAACATAAGGGAAATTTCATTATCATTCAATTATACAAGCAGCACATAATGACTTATACAACCCAATGTCTCAACATCAACGATTACAAGATTTACATACATAAAAACTAACAGAAAGCATGTAAGTATAAGCCGCATGACCACGCAGCTCCTCTTAGTAATACGGCCGTGGTCCATGGCACCTTCACAACTCCTCATCAAGTTTGATCATATACATCATCTGGGCCACCTGTTCTACCTGTACGGTTGTATATTTGATGGATGAGTGGCCAGCTCAATGTGAATTCCCCTCAAGATTACACACCGCCGCATTAGGTAAGCATAGTTATAAAACAACAAGGCAATCAAAACAATACATGATACAATCTTTTTAAATGCATGGATGCATGAATGCACATCGGCCTGGGGATGCACATCCAGCCGGACTTGGGCTCGTCACCCATGTAAATCATTGACCTGGGAAAATCATCCAGTCGGACAGGGGTCGATAGTCGGTGGTCTAGGAGCTAGCGAAACGATACCCCGAAGATCCTAAGGGCACGTGCTACAGCATCCAGATTAGCCACCTGTCATCGCCAACATGCTATGGATGCATGATTAGCCAAACTGTTATTAGTCCAGTTACAATCAGCCAATTTAGGTAAGCTCAAGTTCACAATAGGGAGCTCAAAGCCTAGCGTAGGCCGACAGCTCGGGCATAGTGTCCCATTACCACCATCCCCGGCTCATGAGGCTACCACCTTAGGATGTTTAATGGAAAACCGTCGACTAGTGGTCAATCATATTACAACATATGGGGCTTACTATCGCATGGTTGTGCAGTATAAAACATCGAGCCCATATAAGGCAAATACCAAAATAAAGCCACATAGGGCGATATTGAAACAAGCCACATAGACAGATGTCAAAATAAGCCACATAGGGCGAGTATCAAAACCACGCGATAAAAGACCATCCTTGAAAACCGTTGGACACAACAACCCTGGATGGTAGGCCCACATCAATGGTTACTTTAAATCATCATTCAATAACCACTAAGCCAAAGGTCCATTACTATCACAACCAGTCAGGTTACATCCCAAGTATGGGTGTACACATATAGGTGGGGGTTTTCCACTGGTGTACCAATTCAAGTTCCATAAGCAATCCACAAATAATCCATGAACAATTATACAAGATGAACATTAAGCAGGCAATATAACAATTCAATTTCCACTAACTAACACATGTGATTATAAGAGAGAGATATCAAATATAAATTTAAATAAAAACTATAACTTAAGCTAATGAGAAGATGGAAAGCTCAAGAGGAAGAATCATCACCTGTATGGTAGTGTCCATGTACTCGGTCCGGGTCTTCTTGTGGCTCGCGGTTGCTCAAGGAATCTCCTAAGATTACAATTTCTCTTTGTCGGGTATGGCTTTATACATCTAACAAAAGTTCAAAGGGGTACATCACAAGGCCTTCTAGGCTTGTGTTAGGCATGCCATATATTTCAACAAGGTGATCTAACAAGATTCCAGCTCATCCTTACCAGGGGTTGGATTGGTCCTCCCAAATGGACCCCATATGTACCTGGTGGGTCCCATGGTTGGGTTCAGGTGAGGGTTGGTTTACACGAAGAGAGGTTTCCATGTGTGTCACTGTGCTCTATCACCCTTTTGGGGCACATGGCTTATTAATGATGATTGGCGTTGTCACATGTAAACCAGTGTTGTTTGAATGTTGTTTATGTGAATTGGCACCGCCCAATGGCAGTGGAGGTAGTTCAATGCTGCTCAAATGCAGTTAGGCACTGTTCTAAACATTGTCCAGCACCTATTGGACGGTGTGGATGAAGGTAGGGCACATGGGTTAATGGTAGGCCTAACCGTCATATGAGTGGCGTGAATACTTACATTAGGCTGGGATATACTATACAACCAGTGCGGATAAAGCACTCTACCATGGTGGGACCTACTGTGTTGATGGATGGCCTGGATGAATCATATGTATCAGGGTGAGGCCCACTGCTAGGACAAGCTTGTTGAATGAATAGACGGCTAGGATCGAACACACTCATCCGTGGTGGATTCCCCATGTGTTGAGGCCTACGTAGGACATATACATATATATGTAATATATGTATGTAACATGTATACCTAGTGGGTCCCACGTGGATGTGGTGCCCACATGTAATATCTTATTACATGCACTGGAGATACCCTAGTCATGCATGGTTGTATATAGTAATTTATTCTCATGCATGCAGTACATCTACATGAGGCATGCTCTCCTACTCACCTAGGCCCGTGCACACCTTTCCACACGTGACATGGGTGTCGAATCCGAGCGGTCCATAAGATGTGGAATCCCATGAAATCTTAGGTGGTGAGTTTTCACCTTGATCTAAGATTCTGGTGGGCCATCAGTAAAGAGAAATTCAAATTAAGGGAAGAAACTGTTTGCATTTTTATGGCCCACCCGGATTTTGGTTCAAAGTAAAAATTGGTACCAGGGGGGTTTCATGAGGTTCTGCTTCATGTGGACCGTTCAGATTTTCGATAATCATAAGATATGATGAGTTCTCAAAAATGTTCGTAGGTAGCCCGTGCGGACTGGTTCGCAGATGAGTGTTCCGTGCCTCTTCATACATACTTTTTCCTTCTTTTTTTTGTGGTGTCCAGGGCCGGAGGAAATGGATGGACGGTCTGGATGAAATCTACATACTCCAGGTTGCATTTATCAAAGGTACATGTAATCTAATATTTACATGCGCGTACAGGTGCATGCATGCATGCATGTATTATATATATATATTATTCTTTTTTTTCTTTGTTTTGAAAAAGTGCAGGAGCTTACGTCCAGGCCAAACCTTTGATGGACGGCCCAGACACACCATCCCTTGGTGGGCGTTTGATCATGGTGCGGCCCACTAGCAGAGCAGGCCACCAGCTTTTTAGTGGGGTCCACGGTCAGTGCATAAATCTGCTTTGGACGAGGCCCACCTGCATTTGTGTAGGGCCCACAGATTTTTGGTGAGGCCCACCTGCATTTTGGTGGAGCCCAGTTGGCTCTTTTTTTTTCAGGCGATTGAGGACTTGAACAGGGCTTACCTCCTGCCATGGTTCTGGCTCCAAAACGGCCCATCTCTGGCCACATTTCCACCCATGTTGGTGGCATGGTGGCTACCGTTTTCCCCAATAAGAAAATGACCCAAAACGAGGTCACTCACATGCCGAAAATCGGTCGTTTCTCAGCCGCCTTTCAGCTGAGGAACTTACTGTTTTTGTGTCTATTAGGAGTCTGATTTTTTATCCCCGTACGGCTCATTTCTGGGCCGTGGTTCAGCCTCCAGTGGTGCCATTTATATGTCATTGTTAGGTTCCAAACAAGGCCTGTACCCTGGCCATATTCGGCCCCCGAACAAGGCTGCATTCAGGCCATGCTCAGCCTGAAACAGGGGCTGCATTTGGTCCATTTTCAGCTTTAAAACGGTCGGTTCTCTTGGTCCTAAATGTGGTGTGTAGTAGGGTGTGATAGAGCCTTAGTTTTTGAGCTCTCTGAGAGTTTTAACGGAGTGGAGGGAAAGGCCTTTACCTGCTACAGTCAGTTTCGACTCCAAGCTTGGGCTGACACGCACATAACTACTTCCTTCTCCTTCTTCCTCTCTTTTCTTCCTCAAATGGTGCTGCTATGGTCCTACAGTGACTCAACTCGGTCCGATTTTCACGGACTGAGATGGGGCAATGAGCTCCAAGCTCACCAAGGGTGCGCACGCTTTCACTCTGTTTTCTCCCTCACTTTTCTTTCTGTGTGAGGTTTGAGAGGGTTGGGCCTCTCCTTATATAGGCAGAGAGAGAGGAGGCTTGGCGTTGGGTCTTTAATGCGGCCAGGAGACAGCAGCTGCGTCGCTGCCCTCCCCAACCTAGAAAAGAAGACCTCAGTTGGCCTTGTCTAGCCATTTCAGGCATGAGGGGAACTTGGCAGCTGGCGTGCAAGCGACCAGGCGGCTAAAATCCCGTGGATAACGGCATGCTAGCGTGCATCTCAAGTCTAGCATTGAAAGTTAGCCACGCTTGAAGGGCTTGGACGGCTGAGACTGATCTTCACAGTTTCAATGCATGGGTCTAAGATCTTATATCATTTTGTTCACTGGACCCACGTGATTAAAATGGACGGTTTGGATCGTCCAGAAAGTGGCTATGGTGGCTCACTTTAGTGCTCAAAATCTTCCAATTCCAAAATTCTAATGGTGGGAGGGACTTCTCTCGTTTGTGGCTTGGTCAAAGGCCATTTGACTGAGCTGCTCGGTTCGGTGCACATCCTGCACAATAGCCCAAGGTGCACATGCACCTTGTGTGGGGTTTATTGTGATGTTTGTGATAAATCTACACTAATCATTTGTTTAGGGGTCCCTATATAGGGCCCCTGGTCCAGTTTGGGAAATAGGTTAGGCCCAGGTGGGCCATATTATACCATTCAAGGCCTCATTTTTCCCATAGGTTGTGATCCAATGGTCAAATGGGTACGAGATTTTGTTTTAACAGTGGAACAGGGATTCAAGGGGGTTCCAAGAGCTTGGTATAAAGTTTCACATGAAACGGATCATGAGAACCTTGTGAGTTGGAATTCAGGGTTTAGGTTACTGGCATTTTCGTAATTATTGCTGATCTAAGAGTTTTATGGAATCTAATGGTTCTAGATGATTATATGTCATCTCCTAACAATTCTTACAAAAAGACTTATATTTAAATCATTATAAATAAAGACTTAGTCACTAATTTAGTTAAAGGAAGGTACACGTATCGAACTAAATGAGCAATGATCGGACGACTAGATTTATGGATGAATATCATTCATAATCGGTCAAATTCAAGTTGGAGGATGGATGTAGGGTTAGGTTGATTAGACTGATATCGTACATGTATATATACTAAGTTAAATTTATGGAAACACTCGAGGACTTTCAATACTCGGGTATTGAAAAGTTCGGGGTGTTACAGATTTCCTTCTCGACATAATTGACAAGTGGACTGTTTGATGAGCTGGGGTCTAAACTATGCTACGACAAAGGATTCTGGAGAATGCTCGTGGGAGCCACTGGAGCAATCCCAAGAGCAGAGATAGAAATCTTTCAACCTTTAATGAGATCTTGGATTGCGTGCTTCAGGGAGAAACATCACTTCATTGGGTGACCACCAAGCCTAGTGGTATATGTAGTACTCATTTTCATCGTAGTTCATCGATAGAGGATTTGGAGGTGGCTTGGGTTGTAAAGGAGTGAGGAGTTATTTTTGCACTAACGTTGCCATAATTTGGCTATATGTTTGTGTGAGTGGGGTGAACCTCCTGAATTCCTCGGTCATTTGTTAGTTCTCCCTCTGGGTTGTTGCTACTGTGGTTGCGAAGGTTGTGATTGTGGTTTTTGTTGCGGCGAAGGTTGTAATGACCCTGAAAATTTTTGTGCTAATCTTTCCCTAGTAGTTTTTGGGGTAATTAGCACTATACTCGATTGCTTGTGAAATCTGCATCAATCACTTTAAATTGTATCTGCATGACTCAAAACTTGTAGATTAATTAGCGCTATGTTACTCTGAAATCTGGTATCCATCGCTAAATCCAGTTGTTCTTGAGATTTTTTGGAAGTTCTGGATCGGACCTGGACCGCACGTCTAAAGTCTGATAGCGATGATCTTAGGCTGTTGCGGTCACCTTTTGGACTTAACCATCACCTCGAAAATCAAGTCCAGATGATGTTCTGGGTAGATTTGTTTGAGTTCGGAGTGAAGAGTGTGAGAACGGTTAGAAATTTATTAAGAGTTTATGAAATCTGAGTCGTGTCGCTTGCACGATGATTTTAAGCTATCTGACCGTTGGATTCTGACACAATATCACCCTCTGATTAAGAAAGGTGGCCCAGGCATGTCCTTGTGCTTGTGGACCTGATCGAGATTCAGTGACCGTTGAATTGAGTGTGGTCCGCCACGGCTGATCTGAAGATCCGATCGGTACGAAAACTCCGCTTGACCTAGATCCATGGTCAGTGAGCTTAAGTCCGACCTTTCGTGGTAATAGGCCCACTGGAAGTGCTTCATTGGATCGTGAGAGGCTGGTTTTGGTTATACCCTACGTATACCATGGCCCTAGGGTTATTTTCATCAACTTTAGGCCTATTTATAGTCCTTAAAACCCTAGCTCTCTTTTCCATGCGAATTTCCTAACCCTACCTAAGAAAGAGAAAGGAAAAGAGAGAGGAAGTGAGAGAGAAGTTGGTGAATCATCTTAGATTCTTTCCTGTTCTTCTTCATCCTTAAACCTTCACTTTGAATCGCTATTCTGACGATTCTGAGTTCATCTTTGGGTAAGTTAACCTAACCCTAATCTGTGTTAGAGCTTAGAATAGTCTTGGTGTTGCTGTATCTCATTTCTATTCTTGTCTTAGGTTATCTTGTCGCCGTTGACGAAGACATATCGTCTGAAATCAGTTCGGTGTTCTTTTCTGGCTTAAGGGGCGGACTTTAAGTGTATAGGTTATGGTTTTCAAGGCTTTCAATGCTAGTTAATGGTTTATTCTTGCTATGGATGAGATTTCACATGGCAAATGTTATGTTTATGTTGCGTTCCTGATATGCATGTGTTATATTGAGATTTGTGTATTCTATGTGTATGTATAAAGTACCGTATGCGTATAAATTATGAACATGTGATTGCCATGATTATTTGTCGTATACTTATGCTAATGGTATGTGCGGCAACTCCTTGGCAAAAGGAATTGTCCAAAGGTGTGTATTTCAACATACGTCATGTATGTTGTATTATGTATTCTAAGTGTTTGTAGAAATGTCTGAATGATCTAAAGTGTGATGTATCAACCTAGTATGGGCGTTGAGAAGCGATTCTCAACTCTCCCACTAGTGTGTATGATTTCCTTCTTGCAAGTTACATTCCTTATTATTTAATTTCAAGCATTACTTATGCTTATATTTATGTTAAGTTGATATTCTTCAAATGCTTGCGTACTACATGATTTGAGTTGTTGTTCCATTACTATTCTAAATTGTAGTTATGAATATCTGTTGTAGTGTAATGTGTGTGAGACTATGCATTAGTCCAGGAAATCGGTAATCGGCCTTAAGATCATGGCTGAGGTTGCTTTCGCCACATAGGACGCATTAGACAAACCCGAGTCGTATTAGAGTTGTCGGCAGTGGTTTGGCCACGCGGAGTGTTTGCGCACTCTATGTCATTCAACCCAACGTGCGCTCGTGCTAGTCGAGTTTGTCAAGCAACCCGATTGTCCGATGTATGTTCACTATGTATGGACGATACTGTTTGAATCTAGGGTACCAAACTTACCAATGAAATCCTATTAACTATGGTACTTGATCCGCTAAGACTCATGAGCCGAACATGGTGGTATGGGACACCGTGGTCAATCTGTCGGCCTACGCTGGGGTGACGAGCCTCCCCGTAGTGACCAGTGAGCAACTAAACTCGTGAGCCAATTATGGTGGTATGGGACACTATATTCGTGCTGTCGGCCTACATTGATTGGTGACGAGCCCTTTGTAGTGACCTCGAGCATACCTGGATACCGCATTGAGGTGACGAGCCTTAGTGTAGTAAAGAAGGTATGATAGGCGTGCATTGATTGGTGACGAGCCCTTTGCAACGACCTCAAACCATATGATCGTATGAGATGTCTAGGACTGACGACCCTAGAATGGATCACTATTTGGATGGTGATATGAGAAAGGTACTTTAGCTTCTCAATTCTGCTGTATGAAAAGGACTAATAACAACTTGGTAATCATGTTCATGCACTGCATTTGCATGTGCTTTGTAGATGTGGCGCACTTTGAGGTGGTGTCATGCGTAACGTAAGATGAAGAAGCTGAGGGTGTACGCGTGAGGGCACGCATTATTCTGCATATATCCTTGCATTAATAAGAGTACTTAGGACTTGTTTAATTGTTCTACTTTATCATTACTGCTTGATTGAACTGATAACATGTTAACCTGTGCTTCATTGTTCCACTGAGTTGATCACTCACTCCCACGTTCTGGGGTGGTGTTAAACACCCACCAGACTCTGTCTTAGCTGTTGATGTTGCAGATGTTGAGGCGACCTCTGAGGCAGAGCGGGAGATGGATGATGATGAGGCTGCTTTCTCTTTTATGCAGTTTTCAGACGGGTTCTAGTGAGCCTCGTTCTGATGCGTGGGATGCTGGGATTTCTTTTGGGAATTAAATGATATAATCTAATACTTATAATTTTGATAGTAACACTTGTCAGAACGACCTGGTATGTATATGTACTTCAGGGATTTGCACTTGTACACATATATTTCTATAAGTCTTCCGCTTGCTTTCTTCACTTATCCCTGAATTATATTTGCTATTTTGGCTTAATCTATTCCATGTTTTATGCACTAATACAGACAACATACATCCATCATTAAATATGTTGCATAAGTGATGTTTTGGAACTCGAGAGCTGAGTTATGCTCGACCCCCGAATTTCAGGGCGTTACAAAGGTGGTGGTTAATATCTTTATTGTTGATGTTGAGGATGGTACTATTGGTATTGCTGGCGTCCTGATTGAGGTGCATGATGGGTGCCTTGAGCTGTGGTAATGATGTTATTTTCCTCTACTGTGCGATGGGCGAAATCAATACCATTTTAATTCATGTATACCACGGGTCTTCCTTCAACTTTGTTCCATTTGATTAGAGCATTCCTGTGCATATTCTTGTTTCTACTTATTCTCCAGCGTAGATAAGTTGAGCAAAATTTGCATAGAGATGCGAGATCAGATATTTAGAGATGCCTAGATTCGTTGAATGGATGATCATGGAGATTTTCTCCTTGTTGGTGATTGGAGAGCGCATTCTAGCGGTCATTGCTCGCCATCATCCCACATATGAAGATAATGTTTCATCACCTTTTTGTCTCAAGGCTACCAAGTCTACTCACCTGGGAGCCATGTTAAGGTTGTAGGCAAACCTCTTGACAAATGCTTGTGAGAGTTATTCCCATTTCTTGATTCGGTGACAATCCAAATGTACCAATCCAAGGCATCTCACTTTAAAGACTTTTGGAATAGGCAAATGAGAGCTCATTCGTTTCCTACTATTGCATTCAATTCTCCACAAAATGCCTTGAGATGTGTCATACGACATCCATTGTCACCGTATCTCTTGAACTTGGGCACCTCAAAGTTCTAAGGCACCTATGTGTCTAAGAAGGGACACAAATCCCTAAACTTTATTAAGGGGAGATCGAACCCTTGTTATCTTTTAAGCTGGTTTCACATGGTTTGGAGCTACTCCCGCAACTCCTTTATTTTTAAGTGGCTTGTTTGGGGGACTAGCATCCCTTGTGAAAAGACCTGCTCTTCTTTGGCATAGTGATTGATTTCTTCAATCCTATAGTTCCCATGAGGGGGAGCTTGTTGAAATATAAATGTGTTCCTTGTTGCGAAAATTAAAATTAAAAAGCACTCCCGGTCGAGGGTGGCTGGGATGATGGGAAGTGACCCCCTTGTTGGGTATTCGTCATGTTCCATTGGTTGAACTAGGCTTGACACCGACCCCCATTATGGGCATTCGCCAGTGCTATCCCTGGGCTTTTAGTCAGAGAAGCTGCTGCTTAAAATTGATTTGAAATCCCAATTGTGGGATATGCTAGAAATTGACTAGAGAACCTATTTGTAAGATCAATTTGAAACTGATTTAAAGTCCCAGTTGCAGGATGTGCTGGAAATTGATTAGAAATCATGTTTTCATGATCGGTTTGAAAATGATTTGGAATCCCGGTT
Organism: Magnolia sinica; assembly: GCF_029962835.1. Classification (NCBI taxonomy): domain Eukaryota; kingdom Viridiplantae; phylum Streptophyta; class Magnoliopsida; order Magnoliales; family Magnoliaceae; genus Magnolia; species Magnolia sinica. The sequence continues at coordinate 46,482,338 of NC_080573.1, read as the reverse complement.
GCGGGATGTGCTAGAAATTGACTGAAAGCCTCAGCTACGAAGCTGTTCAAAATTGACTGAAGACGCTCTTTGCATGATCAGTCTGAAATTGACTTGGAATATTAGTTACGGGATGTGATAGAAATTGATTGGAAGCTTCGGTTGCGAAGTTATTCTAAAATTGACTGGGAATCCCTATTATGTGATTGTTTTGAGATTGATTCCCGACTGTGGGAGGGTACTGAGAAATTAAAGTGCCCCATGGTTAAAGGTTGCGCTGGCTGTGTCGGTGGCCCTATGCAGATTCCAATGGTTTTGCTTGATTTAAATTGGAAGCTGGAAAGAGTCTATGAGCTACTTATTATGCTGCTAAACTGGACCAACTTAGTTGCTGGCTGTGGTGGCTTTCTGCCTGCATGAATTGCTAGAACATTTTCTGCATTGCTTTTACGCCTTGTGCCAATTCCTGGATGCAGGCTATTAGCGCGGCTTCTACCTGTTATAGTTGGGCAGGCTGAGCTTCTGCGAAATCGAGAGTGTAGAAGGCTTAAACATCTTCCTTGTGGTTGGCCATAGCCATCTATGATCTAGTGCGAACTATGCTATAGTAAGGAAGGATTTTTCGAGGATGCCTGACTGATGCAGATGCAAATGCGAATGTGTGAGAATTGGTATTCCTTAGGTATTTGTAAGATCTTATTTTTTCAAGTTGGGCCGCAACTAGTGCAATTAGTTCATCCCTGGCACAGTCACTATTATGTGGATAACGGAGCTGATTTATCAGGCATGTGAGATCGTCTTGCTTTTTCACGGGTTGCATCACTCAAAAGCTTTAAGTTTGGAGGTAAGAGGGTGTTCTATTTGACCAGAGTTGCCATTAACCAATTACTTTAATCCTAAAATCGGTTAGACCTTGTAGAATACTTAGGATTTAGAAGTCAAAGATCCTTAACCCTAAGATGATTCTTGAGTTTACGTTCCAGAGATTTCGAGTAAGGGACCATAGTTACAGAGAGGGAAGTGTTAGGCACCCACTCTGCCTGTACAGATGTATGATCTTTATTTCACAAGATCTGACTAATTTATGAGGAATATGATTAGTTCTTATGTGCAAAAGATGTAATGTAATGCAATGACAATGATGATTGATTGACTCAAATTTCTCATAGGTAGGATCTGATTATATCGGCAAGTTGCAGAGCATATATTTGAAACGATCGAGCGCAAGGTGCAAAATATGTAGAAGTCTGATGTATGGGAAGCTTGACACTCTATTTATGTTTATGATAAAACAACAACTAACTAGCTAAGATTTCTGGCAGGCCAACTCCAATTATATGGGCAAGCCACAGAGTATATGCTTGCCAGTTAGATACAGGAAAATGATGAAATGCAATGTAGTGGTGATGTATCTGAGGAGTAAGGGGGTTGAGAATGAAATAAATATTGTGCAATGCTAATGCTCTGAATTGAATACAATTGATTGAAACTTGAATGGTTAGATGGATGGTAATGTTGCAAGGGTTAGACCGAATGACCTGAATTAGGACTTGGGTATCTCAGGAGACTCAAGTTCTAGCTAGGCTAGGGTAAACCAGGGCTGGAATCTCTATCTCTCTCTCTCTCTCTCTCTCTCTCTCTCTCTCTCTCTCTTACTCTTACTTTCCTCGGTGGAGGGATGGAAGGTGACCTCTTGAATGAGAATAGATGATTAAAATGAGAGTGGATGCTCTGAAATGAGAATGGGAGGGGGCTATTTATAGCCTTCAAATCCAGTTTTCTTATAATTCTTGGAAAGTCTATGGCCAAAAGGTGGTGGAAGGATTGGGATTGGATATTGCCACATGACATTATCTCATGGGTTAGATAAATTGAAATTACGGTAAAGACCACTTTAGTTGAAGTAGGAATATACCAATATGTCCTAGAGGGGGGTGAATAGGACTTTTTAAATTCTAATCCTAACAACAAGCATATTTTAGGATTACTCAAAAGTAACTCTACTGGCTTCCAAGCCCGGTAGAGGATCCAATCACAAACTATTTAAGAGATGAACAATATGCAAACTAGTTTATGATAGATATGACTGTGCGTGTGTGTGAAGTGTGATCTCAGATAATCATATATGAATGTATTTAAGGAAATCATATAAACAAATGAAAGACAATAATAATCTCAAACACAGTCATTTTTATAGTGGTTCGACTACTTGTCTACTCCACTCCCGGTAACCGCACTCAACCCTTAAGTGGACCAGATTTCACTAAGGAGGTTTCCCACAGATCACCCCAAACCCAAGGTTTTAAATCAGGTTCACCTTTAACCTTTACAACCTACACTTAGGCTAACTATTTATACTCTCACAAGCAAGGGTCAACACAACGCACCCACTTTTAGGCACACTGGCTAAGGATCTTCCATAAGACCCTAACTGTTTATGCTCTCCACAGAGCAAGGGTCAACACAGCGCACCCACCACGTACACTCTTGCCGGAGGCCTCCTAGAAGACTTGCAAGGGGTGAGAAACACCTTAAACCCAATCCTACAAAAGAATGATCACAAGGGTCCTTTGGACTCTGATAACTTACAGATAAGCAAATGAGTCCCTTTTAGCTCGTTGACGAAGATCTCCTCCTTTGTTGATGCAAAGTCTTCTGCTTCCTTGAACCGCAACTCATAAGATATACCATTGCATAGCGACGAGTTGGGTCAAGGTCATGATAGAATCCTACTCTCAAATGTTTTCATATCAAGGAGATAGAGAGATTCCAATAATTTATACATTCAAGGCATCCCAGTTTAATGATTTGCCATTAAGGTGATAGCTGGAGGATCCTTGAATGTGGAAGTTCATTCCCCAATCCACTCTATTGATGAGGGTGGATTGGAGGATGAACTCCCTTGAGAGAAAGGGCTTTGAGTATATGATCTAAGGTTAAACACTCAAAAGCACTCTCTTCTTTTTCTACCAGCAACTAAAGACAAGTCTCTATATATAGGCAAAAGTTCCAACGGATATAAAATGGTCACATTTATGACAGAGTTCGATATCATCGAGCAGGGTTGATGTCATCGAGCGTATACTCTCGATTGCATCGACTGGCTGCTCGATGACACAAACTCAATGTCATACGCTTTTGAAACCTTTTGCCAGCTGGTCGAGGGGATCGAAACATGCGTCGATGTCATCGGATTTCGAACTTCAATTTCATCGACACGAGGTTCGATTCCTCGACATTTGAAAATGAGAGAGACAAAGCCTTTGAAAATTTTCATGTCAAGGATATGATCGAGGTACACTCAATATCATCGAAATTTGAATGTCGATGATATCGAAGGTCGTGTCGATGCATCGATAAATCCAAAGATTTTATCAGTGAGCTAGCTATATAGTTTATGTCCTTTCTCGATGCCATCGATCCGACCTTGATATCATCAATATTTAAATATCGATTCTATCGACTGACCCTCGATCCTAGATAAAAACCACCTAAAAAAATGTTACTGGGAAAACTGTGTCTGAGATCGATATCATCGAAGGCCTTCTGATATCATCAGTTTTTGAATTTCGAGGATATCGAGGAGTGTTTCGATATATCGAAGGTCTATATGATTTTCTTATAAAAAACAAGGACACATACACTCTGCTGTCGATTTTATCGAGTCAACTTCGATAGACTCAAGTTTCAAATATCGACGATATCGATAGGGGTATCGATATATTGATAATTCCATCCAGATGAATATGTGGTTGCTGTACATCTTTGGTCCTCTTTTCAATGGTATTGATTGATCATCGAGGACATCGACAGCACTTCTCGATTATATCGATAAGTCTATCAATAAATCGACAGAGGTAGAAAACTTAGAGATTTTCTAATATTTAGAAAAGTTTTCTAACTCAAAAACTCTATGGTATTCTAATCAATTTTTAAGGGTTTTAAGTACCTGGTGTTTTAGGACATGGAATGTGAGGCTTAGATTTACCTATGGTGAGTTTGAGTACACATCTGGTTGAGGCAGACGGTTGATTGATCTTCCTATGGAGCTTCTCTGTCTTGCTGACTCAACACTCACTCTAATTGACAAACCAGGGTACTTTCAGAGATGGTAAAAGGGCAAATTTAGATAAGGAGATGTGCATTAGAGTAAATGTACATCAGCTGCACGTTTAGGGTCTGAAAGAAAGGAACCTCACATGCTTGAAGGACACCACCCTACAGAGGGGGGAGTGCCATGTGGCCGGCGGCAAGCCGGATACAGGCGGTACACACTTGGAACTCTTCCTTCGGGAGGTTGCCTCCCTCACTTATGTGGAGGCTCTGCTGTGAAGGATGCTACAATGAGGTTTCGCCCAGTACTCCGACTGGGTTGATTTGGGGCTTTTAGTTCGGTCTTAGTTTTAGGCTTAACTAGGTGACTTAAATGGGTTCTTAGATTGGGTAGGCTGATCGGATGAGTTGACTCAATGAGTTGATTAGGTGAGTTGACTCAAGGTTCTAGGGTTCTTGGCTCTTAGGGTTTAGGGTTAGGTTGATTGGGTTGACTAGATTGATTGGATTAATCGAGTTGAGTTTAGGGTTTAGGATCGGGGTTCCTAGTGTTTAGGCTTTTAGAGTTTAGATTTAAGATTGGGGTTTAGTTGACCATCCATTGGTTCAAACTCAATCTGCTTATTGGCCTGGGGTGCGACCACTTGAAAAGGCCAAGCTATATGTCCTAGAGGGGGTGAATAGGACAATGCCAGATAAAAACTTATAATAGCGGAATAATAAAGAAAATGATAGCCAAATTAAATAATAATGCAAGGAAGAAAAACAACCTCAAAATTCCGATATTGAGAGGTTGATACACACGGTTTTCTAAGGACACCCTTACACCCAAAACTGAGTTTATGGTAGGACAACCTTATTTCTAGAAAGGTCTTTGTATCAAGTCTCAAATCGAAGAGGAATACAAAAGCAAATATGAACTGAATTGAAATAACTTGTAATTAAAGATGTATTGTTCTAGGGACAGCCATACACCATAAAAATGGCAGGACAACCTTGCTGGAACAACTTTCAAAATGAAATTGAAAAACAAGCTTATAAAGGAATAGCAGAAAGTAAATTCTAAGCTATTACAACATTCTCACAAAACTTGAAATAATTACAACATTCACCACCATACATACATCCCACAAAAGAATAAAAATTAGAAGAGTAAAACAATCAACCACAACACAAGGGTTTATAGTGGTTCGCCTGTGTGTTCACCAACTGTTATCCAACAGCCACACAAAAAGCTACTCCACTCCTAATATCCTCACACAGGGGATATTAGCGTTCACTAAAGATAGGTTTTCCCAGGTTCACCCAAAACCCTTACAATTGTGTCTTTGTATGTGGGCTTACACAATTAAAAACCCCCACTTCCGAGTTTTCCTGGCTTTCCTCGGATAACCAATATAACAAGATTTTTACGGCAAATCTTGAAAGAAACCAAAATAATAGAAAGGAATTTACAATATGTAAAATACGAATATCTTCTTCGTTGTAGCCGGTAGAACCAAATCAAAGTAGATGATTGAATGTCCAAGTTCAATGTCCGGTGTTGATTACAATGGTTCTAATTCTAATAGATTTTAAATTAAACCAAATAGGGCTTGCCTTAATTGATTTTGATTCCAAAGAAAGGGAATAACAATTCCTCTTTTCAAATCAGATTGGAATATACGAAACAAAATCAATTAAAATAAAGCTAAGGAAAGAAGATATTAAATAAGCACACTTAGCTTAGATGGAGCGCAGAATTATCTCTCGAGAAGTTCGACGAAGATTGGCGTGAATACTTTAATTAAATCGATGATTTCTTGAGATTCGTGCACTATTTATAGGTGAAAAGATCAGGTCTTCGTAGTCTAGAGTGCTCTTCGACTAGTCGAAGCCATACCAAATATTTGAAAGATTAGGCGGGATAAGCGCGAGCCGTTCTACGAGGTCGTAGCCCTCCTACGATCGTCGTAGGTTTCCTTCGATGTCGTAGGACACGAAAACCTTATTTGGACTTCGAGTCGTAGATTCTACGTCTGGTCGAAGATGCAGAAACATTGTTCCTACGATGGTCGAACAGATTCGAGGACTAGTCGAAGGCTAATGATTTTATCCGGAATTTGTAACAAACTTACGATTGGTCGAGGATCTTAGACGGGTCGAAGCAAGTCTAGGACTAGTCGAAGGACTAGTCAGTCGAAACAGACCAATCACATGTAAAATAACATTCGGCTTATGTATCCGAAATGACCTACTTCTAAGGTCATCCTATGGTCAAACAAACCTCAATCATGAAGTATGGACATTGAAACAAGAGACCATGAAGAATGAGCCTTGAAGTCTTGATGTAGACTAAACCTTGAAGTAGCTCAATCATGAAAGTGGCTTGAGTTTCAGCTTGAGTCTTGAGTTCAGCTTGACTTTCAACTTGAGTCTTGAGTTCAGCTTGAGTCTTGCCTTGTACTTTCTTTTTCTTTTCAGCTTGAGTCTTGTGAGCAGTTCTTGCATTCAAGAGTCTTGTCTTGTGATCAGTTCTTTCATTCAAGATCTTGAGTCTTGTACTTGAGAGCTTTGCTTGATGTGAGCTTAGTTTGTTCATGAAGTCATGAATGTTGATCCTTGAGAGAGCTTCACTTAAGCAGGTTATATAAAACATAACAGAGATTTTGTCACCACAAATTTGACAACAAACAGGGATATAAACTATAGCACTTACAATCTCCCCCTTTGTCAAATTAGTGACAAAACACATAACCAAACAGAAGTAAATCAACTGGTTAAAACATGCAAATCAATAATCAACATACATTCCACAAGATCAAACATATATTCTTCTTGACACCCCACTCCCCCTGAGTAACACTCCCCCTGAGTAACATAACCAATGCTACTCCTCTCACAATCACATTAACAATAAACCATTCTCCCCCTTTTTGTCACAAGATGACAAAGGAGAACTAAATAAAGGAATGAGAGTAAACATGAGGAGGAAATAGAGTATAGCACAAGAGTCATAGAGATACTCAAGATAGCATCACAGATATCCAGCATAAATATTACATGAAAAACAAATATCCAGCATAGAATCCAACTCAAACTCAATCAAACAAGAGCAAAGTAATAAAGTTATTACATACCAAAAGTCTCATAGAAACTAGTCAGAATTAGAACTTGAAGATGGAGCAGGAATAGAAGGATCAAGTTGGTGCATGCCTTTGTTCAAGCGCCTTAGGTATTTGCGCATGTATTTGAATTGCAAATCATGAGCAACAGACATGTTCTCCAACTTAACATTAATATTCTCAACTTTATCTTCTAATGCACTCAGATGTGCATCAAATGAAGAAGGCACATAATCTGGATCATTAGCGAGTCGAATTCGGTTCCTCAAAAATATCATCCATATTAATATCAACACCGGCTTGATCAGACCACCACCACCACCACCTTGTTCGGGAAGCAGATCCAATTTCATCTTATTAATATTTGTATTGTTGAAGATCGGATGATGGATAGGGCTTCATCAACAGGCATATCGACTAACATTTGAGTAGCCAATACAATCATAAAGTATGCAAATGGAATGTCACTATGACCAGGATGGAGGCGAACCGAAGAATGAAATGACAGATTAAGGAAGGCAAACAAATCGAGTACCATTTGAGATAGCATAGATACCATTTGAAGTGAAACCCGTGCCCCACGATTGGTCGTGGGTATCTAAGACCGGTCGTAGTACGACTGGTGTATACTCACGACTGGTCGTACAAACCCCAAAAATTCAATTTTACTTGCAATTTACACAAAAATTGAAATTTAATCTAGCAAATATATACAATAATATACAAGAAGGCATAAATTATCAATTTAAAATGCACATGCCAAGATCAAATTTCATCTTTTTGAACCTGCTTTTATCAAGAGGTTTTGTGAAAATATCAGCACGTTGATCTTCAGTAGGAATATATTCTAGAGATATAACATTTTCTTCTCCTAATTCCCTTATATAATGAAATCTAATGTCAATATGCTTAGTACGAGAATGCTGAATAGGATTTTTTGAAATATTTATCGCACTGGAATTATCACAACTTAATAACATAGAATCCTGTTTAATTCCATAATCACTTAGCATTCGTTGCATCCAAACAAGCTGTGTACATGCATTACCAGCTGCGATATACTCAGCTTAAGCTGATATAGAATTTTGTTTCTTACTAAACCAAGAAACTAGACAATTTCCAATAAAAAAACAACCACCACTGGTTGATTTTCTATCATCTAGATTACCAGCCCAGTCAGCATCTAAGTACCCAGCTAATTGAACATTGGTTTCATGAGGATACCAGAGACCGAGATTTACAGTACTTGCGACATATCTAATAATTCGCTTGACAGCAATCAAGTGAGATTCTTTTGGATCAGATTGATATCTTGCGCAAATACCAACACTTAGAGAAATATCAGGTCTACTAGCAGTTAAATATAACAAACTACCAATCATACTCCGATAAAGTTTTGAGTCAACATTTTTACCATTAGAGTCTTTTGATAGTTTCGGGTAGTACTCATAGGAGTATCGAAATTCTTACCATTCTCAAATCCAAATCTCTTAATTAGATTCAAGGCATACTTAGATTGAGAAATGAATATTCCTTCAGGTTGTTGCTTTACTTGTAATCCAAGGAAATAAGTCAATTCCCCAACCATGCTCATTTCAAACTATGATTTCATCAAATCTGCAAACTCAGTAGTCAAGTCAGTACAAGTTGATCCATAAATGATATCATCAACATAAATATGTACCATTAAGATATGATCATTTTGTTTTTTAACAAACAGAGTTTTATCAACAGATCCCATTTAAAAATTATGAGTTAAAAGAAATTTCGTTAGTTTCTCATACCATGCCCTAGGTGCTTGTTTTAATCCATAAAGTGCCTTTTTAAGCCGATACACATGATCAATATTTTTGGAATCTTCAAAACCCATTAGCTGTTCAACATAGACTTCTTCATGTAAATCGCCATTTAGAAAAGCACTTTTACATCCATCTGATAGATCTTTATCTTTTTAAAACATGCAATGGATATAAATAGTCTGATAGATTCAAGACGTGCTACTGGTGCAAAGGTTTCATCGAAATCAATCCCTTCAATTTGAGTATAACCTTGTACCACCAGTCTAGCCTTGTTTCTAATTATATTTCCACGTTCATTAGACTTATTTTTGAAAATCCATTTTGTTCCAATGATGTGTTTATCTTTAGGTCTTGATGACGAGATACCAAACATCATTTCTTATGAATTGGTTGAGTTCATCTTGCATCGCAACAATCCGGTTCTCATCGGTAAGCGCTTCTTTTACGTTAGATGGTTCAATTTGGGATGTAAAACATACATAATTACATATATCCTCAAGTTGTCTACGGGTGCGAACACCGGTGAGAGGGTTTCCAAGAATTTGTGTGGTTGGATGATCTTTAACAGTCCTCAACTCAGAATCAGTTTGATTTGATGAAGTATCGGGTTTATCAATGATTAGTACTTCATCATTATCTGAATTAGAAGTTGGTGTGTTTAAATGATCATCAATGACAACATTAATGGATTCTTGAATCACACCGATCCTTTTGTTCAGGACCCTATAAGCTCGATTGTTTAAAGAGTATCCTAGAAAAATACCTTCATCACTCTTCGTATCGAACTTTCCCAAATTTTCACGATCACGTAAAATATAGCACTTCTGCCAAAAACTCGAAAGTATTTAACAGTAGGCTTTTTATTGAACCACAATTCGTAAGCCGTCTTATTATTATCTTTTTTGTGTAGACTCGGTTAATAATATAGCAAGCTGTGTTGACTGCTTTGACCCAAAGATTTTTAGAGAGCTTCATGCTATTCAACATGACATTAGCCATTTCTTGAAGCACCCTATTCTTCCTTTCTACAATTCCATTTTGTTGTGGAGTTTTGGGAGCAGAGAATTCATGTAATATTCCTTGGTCGGCACAGAACTTCTCAAAATTGCTATTCTCAAATTCGGATCCATGATCACTACGAATTTTACTGATTTGAGAAGATTTTTCAGTTTGAATCCTTTTAAGAACTTTTCTTACTTCTTCAAGGGTTTCAGATTTATCCCTTAAGAAGACTACCCAAGTGAATCCGGTAAAGTCATCAACTATTACCAAGATATACTTTTTACCACCACGACTTTCCGTTATGGTAGGTCCTATCAAGTCCATGTGGAGAAGTTCGAGTGGTCTTGATGTGGTATTTGAATTCACCTTTTTGTGTGAGTTCTTTGTTTGTTTGCCTATCGGGCACTCACCACATATTTTATCTAATTTCTGAAGTTTGGGTAAACCTCTTACAAGTTCTCGTTTGCTCAATCGATATAAATTTCGATAATGTACATGTCCAAGACGTTTGTGCCATAAATCGGTCTCGTCTGTATGGACCATGTAACATGTTTGATTAGATGAGCTGGATTCACTAATAATATAGCAATTTTCAGACGTTCTACGTCTAGTTAATATTACAGAACCCTTATTATTTAATATCTCACAACTTTGATTAGAAAACCGAACATTATGGTTATTATCACATATTTGTGATATACTAAGCAAGTTGTGCTTTAGGCCTTCAACGTATAAAACATTTTTAAACACGGAAGATTAAAAAGTTGAACCGTACCTTGGCCTAAAATCTTGCGATTGCTTCCATCACCAAATGTGACTGAACATCAGTCATATCTTTCAAATCGGTGAATAAAGCTTTGTCACTGTCATATGCCTGGAGCATCCACTGTCTAGGTACCACTTTGAATGACTTGTTGCTTTGAAAGCGGTGTGAGCAACCAAGCAGGTGACTTTAGGAACCCATTTCATAACTGTTTTGGGTTTAGGAACATAGTTGGTCTTCTTTTGTGTATACTTGTAGGAATGACCTATAGAGTTAGATTTTAATAGCTCCTTGAGTAAATCAACTATCTTTTCAGCTAGTGGATTTCGATTCTGATTAAAGTTGACATGGCTGTTTCTAGGTTTTTGAAAAGTTTTTGAATTTTTAGAAAAATCTTGATAAGTACTTTTCCCTTTTGAGTTTGAGGACTCTCCTTTAACAAACATAGGAGGAGTATACTTTTGTTTAGGAGGTTGATTTTTATCATAGCCCAACCCGGATCGATCGCCACATTTTCTTGATCCGGATAACAATTTTTCTAACTTTGGATCACCTTGGGCATATTTCCATGTGTCCTTTAAACTCAGAAGAGAGGAAACTTCAGTTTTAAGATTCTCAATTTCAAATTTTAAATCAACAATTTGAGAGTTTTTGAATTCCAAATCGCATTTTGATTTTTCAAAACAATCTGAAATTTGTGATTTTTCTAAAACAAGCGATTCAAAACAATTTTTGAGTTTAGAAAACTTTTCTTTTTGAAGTTTAAGTTTGACAGCAATTTTACAACTTTCCTTATATAGGGCATTGTAAGCATCTTGAAGATCATCTTCATTTTCACATTCACTATTTAGATTTTCTTCACTTGTAGAGTCATTATCTGAAAATGTGAATTTGGCTAGAGTCATAAGAGCTTTGACCTCATTGCCCGACTCGGTTTCAGAATCTTCTGATTCAGAAGAACCTTCAGAATCAGATGATTCATCCCATGTAGCCAACATACCCTTCTTCTTGGGTTTGTCCCTTTTAGGACATCTATTTGCTAAGTGCCCATATTTTAGACAGTTGTAACATTGACTATCTTTCAAAGATTTTTGAGATTTGGGTCTAAACTTCTTTTTGTCATTTGATTTTTGAAAATCAACTCTTTTCTTGCTTTTGAAAATCTTATAAAATTTTTTAGCTAAAAGAGCAATGTCATCTCTGAATCAGAATTTTCTTTTGAACTACATTTAGAAGATTTTAGAGCGATAGATTTACCTTTAGGAGCTTTAAAGTTTAACTCGTAGGTTTGTAGAGAACCAACTAGTTCTTCAACCCTCATATTATCCGTATCACGAAGTTCCTGGATTGCGGTTACTTTAGAATTGAACCGTTCAGGAAGTGAGCGTAATATAATGCACATACTTTACTTTCTGGGATTTTATCGCCAAGACCCCACATTGAGATTACAATGTCATTCAATATAATGTAGAAGTCCATAAACATAACATTTTCCTCCAAATGAATTTCTTCAAATCTGGTTGTGAGGAGTTGGACTTTAGATTTTTGACAATTGTAGTAACCTAGTGTGTCATTTCTAATATATCCCAAGCTTGCTTTGCTGTATCACAAGATATGATTCTTTTGAACTCATCCGGTGATAGTGCGCAAGTAATTTCATTTAGTGCTTTTGCATTTGCACTACTCTCACTTTTCTGAAGGGTGGTCCATTGGTAATATGGTGTGGTTTTCATAGACTTTGAACCATCAACCCCGTAACTTCCATGATAGGAGGATTCCATTCGGTCACCGTGGCTTGCCACACATTTTCATCCATTGATTTGAGGAAGATCCTCATTACGGCTTTCCAATAAGCATAGTTGGAGCCATCAAAGGGTGGAGGCCTAGTAGTGAAAGGCTATCAAAATTTGACATCTTAAATAGCTTAAATCGTTAGCTCGAATTAAATCTAAGAATTAAAAGGAGCTATTAGGCTTTGATACCACTTGAAAAGGCCAAGCTATATGTCCTAGAGGGGGTGAATAGGACAATGCCAAATAAAAACTTATAACAGGAATAATAAAGAAAATGATAGCCAAATTAAATAATAATGCAGGAAAGAAAAATAACCTCAAAATTCAGATCTTGAGAGGTTGATACAAACGTTATTCTAAGGACAACCTTACACCAAAACAGAGTTTATGGTAGGACAACCTTATTTCTAGAAAGGTCTTTGTATCAAGTCTCAAATCGAAGAGGAATACAAAAACAAATATGAACTGAATTGAAATAACTTGTAATTAAAGATGTATTGTTCTAGGGACAGCCATACACCATAAAAATGGCAGGGCAACCTTGCTGGAACAACTTTCAAAATGAAATTGAAAAACAAGCTTATAAAGGAATAGCAGAAAGTAAATTCTAAGCTATTACAACATTCTCACAAAGCTTGAAATAATTACAACATTCACCACCATACATACATCCCACAAAAAGAATAAAAATTAGAAGAATAAATCAATAATCACAACACAAGGGTTTATAGTGGTTCGCCTGTGTGTTCACCAACTGTTATCCAACAGCCACACAAAAAGCTACTCCACTCCTAATATCCTCACACAGGGGATATTAGCGTTCACTAAAGATAGGTTTTCCCAGGTTCACCCAAAACCCTTACAATTGTGTCTTTGTATGTGGGCTTACACAATTAAAAAAACCCCCACTTCTGAGTTTTCCTGGCTTTCCTCAGATAACCAATATAACAAGATTTTTCTGGCAAATCTTGAAAGAAACCAAAATAATAGAAAGGAATTTACAATATGTAAAATACCTGAATATCTTCTTCGTTGTAGCAGCCCGGTAGAACCAAATCAAAGTAGATGATTGAATGTCCAAGTTCAATGTCCAGTACTTGAATACAATGGTTCTAATTCTAATAGATTTTAAATTAAACCAAACAGGGCTTGCCTTAATTGATTTTGATTCCAAAGAAAGGGAATAACAATTCCTCTTTTCAAATCAGATTGGAATATCAGAAACAAAATCAATTAAAATAAAGCTAAGGAAAGAAGATATTAAATAAGCACACTTAGCTTAGATGGAGCAGAATTATCTCTCGGAAGTTCGACGAAGATTGGCTTGAATACTTTAATTAAATCGATGATTTCTTGAGATTCGTGCACTATTTATAAGTGAAAAGATCGGGTCTTCGATGGTCTAGAGTGCTCTTCGACTAGTCGAAGCCATAAGAATATTTGAAAGATTAGGCGGGATAAGCGCGGACCGTTCTACGTATGTCGTAGCCCTCCTACGATCGGTCGTAGGTCACCTACGTCGGTCGTAGGTTTCCTTCGGCCAGTCGTAGGACCGAAATTCGGACTTGAGTCGTAGATTCTACGATCGTCGAAGATGCGAAACATTGTTCCTACGGTGGTCGACAGATTCCGGGACTAGTCGAAGGCTAACAGTTTATCCGTAATTTGTAACAAACTTACGATGGTCGAGGATTTTCTTAGTCGGTCGAAGCAAGTCTAGGACTAGTCGAAGACTAGGACTAGTCGAAGAAGACCAATCACATGTAAAATAACATTCGGCTTATGTATCCGAAATGACCTACTTCTAAGCTCATCCTATGGTCAAACAAACCTCAATCATGAAGTATGGACATTGAAACAAGAGACCATGAAGAATGAGCCTTGAAGTCTTGATGTAGACTAAACCTGGAAGTAGCTCAATCATGAAAGTGGCTTGAGTTTCAGCTTGAGTCTTGAGTTCAACTTGACTTTCAACTTGAGTCTTGAGTTCAGCTTGAGTCTTGCCTTGTACTTTCTTTTTCTTTTCGGCTTGAGTCTTGTGAGCAGTTCTTGCATTCAAGAGTCTTGTCTTGTGATCAGTTCTTTCATTCAAGATCCCGAGTCTTGTACTTGAGAGCTTTGCTTGATGTGAGCTTAGTTTGTTCATGAAGTCATGAATGTTGATCCTTGAGAGAGCTTCACTTAAGCAGTTATATAAAACATAACAGATAGTTGACCATCCGTTGGTTCAAACTCAATCTGCTTATTGGCCTGGGGTGCGGTATTTATAACTAGCCCTTAAAAGCCCAGACTAAGCCTAAAATCAAGACAAAAACCAAGACAAATTATAAGCCAAGTCCTAAGCTTAAGGTAACTCTTAAGTTTAAGTAAAAACCTGAGTAAAATGCAATCCAAATTCAGGAAAAATGCAAGCCAATTTCAACTCAAATTTAGGCATAAAATCTAAGCCCTTACCCTGTAGGACCCACTTCTTGTCTAAACCGAGAACCACAGAGGCATCCATAAGGCCCACTGGAGCTCCCTATGAAATTTGGGGTCAATCCATGTGGCAAGCGGCACACGATTCATTGCCAGCCAAATGGATGATTATGAATTTGGAGGTGGGCCTTCGATGAGAAAAATGGGAATAATTTATGAGGTGAGTGGCGCATGATGCTCCGCTTGTCACGCGGATCACCTCGAAATTACATCATGGGTTAAGTGAATGAGATAAAGCAAACTTCGCCTCAAGAGTCCTTCTGGGAAGCGGATTTCGTACTATGTAACTCAGTACACTAAGCATACTATATAAACTATGTGGGGCCTACCATGATTTATGTATTTTATCAACTTTGTCCATCCATTTTACCAGATATTTTTAGGGCCTAAGCCTAAAAAATGAAGCAAATCCAAAGCTCAAGTGGACCACATCACAGGAAAATTTGTGAATTAAAGGTCTATCATTAATAAATTCTTGGGGGCCACAAAAGTTTTGGATCAAGCTAATATTTGTGTTTTCCCTTCATCCATGTCTCCGTGATCTTATGAGTATGTTGGATGACAAATAAACATTATTGTGTGCCTTAGGAAGGTTTTAATGGTGGAAATCATATTATTCCCACTATTTCCTATATTGTGGTCCACTTGAGCTTTGGATATGCTTCAATTTTAAGATCAATCCCTAAAATGAGCTAGAAAAATGGATGGACGGCGTGGGTAAACCACATACATTCACGTGTGGGCCCAACATAGTTTACTCAATACGATAAAAGGGTACTGAGTTAGTCAGTACACAATTCAATTTCGTCCTGTTTGGGGTAAAATGACCCATTTGCCCCTAGTTTTCTCCAAAATTACGCCTCTTACCATCTGATCCAACCAACCACAATGCGACACATGGCACACCCATCCCAATAGCCAATCACAAACCTCCAAGCTTCCATTTGCTCCTGATCTTCACCCAAACCACAAAAATGCCACCACATTTACTTATAAATACCCCTTCACCCTTTTATTTCTACATACACCACATCCTAAAGGGAGAAGGAGAAGAAGAGGAGGAGAGGGCTCTCACCCTTAACCTGGCCACTCCTCTAGCCTAGCCAAGTAGTCCATCCCTTAGCCTAGCCCGAGCTTAGCCCATCTAACCCATCCAAATCATCTAAACCCTCTAGCCCAATCTAGTAATCCAAGCCATTCATCCAAAGCCTAGCTTATATTCAAGAAAAATTAATTCATTCAAAGCCATCATCCAATCAATACACGTCATTCAACAAACTAACTTTTGTGGATTAAGGTCAGGATTGAATATAAGTCCCGTATCATAGTCTGTACCATTCCTTAAACTCCCTCGGTCCTCCCGATCGAATTTCGACAACCCACGACGCGTATATAGCATTTGCGCACGACCTTGAGTTGCACCCTATCAACCCAAGTCAACTCGACATGAGACTTCTACCCTTACGACCGCACCGTCGCCGTGGTTTCAACGCTGCGTCTTGCACATCGATGCGATACCCCGGCCAGGAGTTGTGGGCCCGCATTTATCTCAAGGAAATACTGCACATTGTGAATTTCAAGAGAATCTCTACCACATTTCATATCAATCAATCAAGTAAAAGCAAGTACATAACCCATCCCCCTCTTACCATTAAAGCATGGCACCCACCTCTCTCCCATTCCCAAGGCCAACTCTCATGTCCCCTCTCTTACATCACCCATCCTTTCCTTACATCCATCCCATCCCCTTTCATCCCATCACATCTCCTCTTCCTCTCATTTTCTCTTCCATTTCCAAGCAACTTAAGGGAGCGGACGTCCAAGCTATTCCTAAGGAGAGAAGAACCTAGGTGTGGCCCACTCCCTACCACCCAATCTCTCATCCTAGCCATCTAACTTCATCATCCTCCATCAAAATCAAAGCCAAGGATCTAAGGAAGCCAAGGGATCAAGAAGGAGGGCAATCGGTTGGTGATTTTAGGATATCCACCATTGATTTTCATTTAAGGGCCCGCTTGTGATGGGACCCATTTTAATATATGTGTTGTAAACAAAGGGGCCCATAATGATGGGGTCCCTCCACTACATCTCTCTCTCTCTCTCTCTCTCTCTCTCTCATTTGTATGGCCCACCTATGAAGTACGTATCATATCCATGTCATCCATCCATTGGGCCCATCGTGCTGGACTGTCTAGTGGACGGGATTGAAAACACAAATATCAGCCGATCCAAATCTTTGGTGGGCCACCACATGGACCCACCTTTGATGTATGTGGTGTACCCACAACGTCCAGACCTTGGACAGTGGGTCCCACGCAACTATTTAGCTGTTGTATTATGTCAGCAAGTTTTGTGGGTCCACTGTGATGCATGTGGTTGATCCACATCGTCCAGCCTCCTGGACGGTGTGACCCACCTCTATGTATTTGGACATCAGTAAGTTCTGTGGGTCCAGTCACGAGGTATATGTTATATCCCAACCATCTGTACATGTGCAACCCACCTCACACATGTTGCACGTGTGGAGGTGGGGCCCACCAGGTGTATGCGTTATATATCACACCGTCCATTCCTGGACGGGATAGGTGGGAGTCCGCCTTGTGCTTATTGGGCCCTTAGGAAACCTAAATTTGCTACATGATGGGACGGCTAAGGAAGCCCATTCCCTTGTTCTTAAGCCCATCCTTGATATGAGGAGAGTTCATCTTCATTATATAACATGCTTCATGATTAATGCCGATGAGCATTATATGTATGCTTAATATGATGAGTGATTGATCATCGCACATGCCATTGAGCGGATTATTATGGGACTCCCTGATAGGAGTAGTTGCCCACATAAGCGCGTGGTACGCGCAGGATTACTGCATGACTCGATAGTATGATTCATGCATCTCACATTTCTGTGATATGATTTTTGTACACCCTAGCAACAACAGGGCCATAGCCTACACAAGCATATCGTGGATGGCTAGATTGGACACCAAAAATACTGTTACTAGCATTAGGGTGTCATAAGTGTCCCTTGGTGAAAATCTCTAAATCCAATGGTACCAGAGGATGACTCTAACAACGAGACCAAGTGGATACATAGTGCACGAATAGGTCGCGTCTCCCACTATGTCGTGGTTGGTTGGAAGGGGGAGTGGCCTTATCCGCCCGAGGGTAGGGGCAATGCTAGGCTAAGTCTGATCAGCTCGTAAATGGGTTCGTTATCGATGGGCTGAGCCAATATTGGTAGGCAGATAGTGAGGTCTCTTTCACTTACATGGTTGCACGTCTAATGGGCAGCAATATGGTGTACAGTGTACTAGACCCCGGTGATATATATTCCAGAGACAAACTGTATTGATATGAGGATTCAGATGAGATTTGGTATACTCGAGTTACACCTCGCATATGACATTTGCCCTGTAGGCCTTGTATCACATAGCCTTGGTATGGCCGATAGCATTCATGTCTTGCATCGCATAACCTTGGTATGGCCGATAGAATTCATGTCTTGCATTGTATAACCTTGGTATAGCTGTTAGCATTCATGGACTTGTCAGTATGTTTCCGCGTTACTCTAATATTGCATTCTTAGCACGCTTATATTGCACACACACTTACACCACCTTCTAGGTTTTCTATAAGCTTATGCATGATTGATGGGTGTAGGCGACGTTAGGCCATAGCTGAGCAGAAGCAGGAGCGTGTCACAAAGCTTCTGGAGTTTTGTCATTATTATCATTGTATTTCCCTTTATGCGCGTTGTACTCAAGTTTTGATCATAGTGAATTTTTATAATAGTGTTCTCGTTATTGTTCGTGGGTTATGCTTATAGTTATACTTATTACGAATCAAAATCATATTGAAAATCCTCCTTGTAGGATCTCAGGATTGGAACCTGGTATATGGGTGTCGGGAGCTAAGAATGGGGTACTAAGGAGGCCGTCAACACCGGATTCGGCGATCGAAAATTTTGTGAGCCCGGTTTTCAAGTTTGGGGCATGAAAGAAGTTGTTATCAAAGCATAACTTGGAAATAACTTAAGACAACATCACATATCTGTTATGAGTTCAGGACAATCAGGTCCTAAGTGTGTAACCTTCTGGTTTAGTTCCTTAACGTCCGTGCCTTCGAAAGTTCTTAAGGTTGATAAGCGCCTTTGTTCTTTCTTATAGGACATGCCACCCAGGAGAGCGACCCAAGAGACTCCCGCTCTACCTCCCGCGACTCTCACTCCACCACCGGAGATTCCTACTCTCCAGCCTGAGGATGTCGCTCCTCTACCCGAGATCGATGTGAACCAAACCGTACCCGTGAGTGCCGCCCATTTACAGTAAATATTGCAGGCTGTGATCACCGCCCTCCAAGGGCAGGGCAAGCATCCCACCGAGATGTCCGAGCAAGTAAAGCAGGAACGCACGAGCACCCTTTTACGAGACTTGACTCAGCAGTGGGTCCCACTTGCGGTATTTTTACTGCAGGGTGAGGCTGAGTGGGCCGGTTCGCAGAGGGATCATGATCAGAGGAGAGGCCGGAAGAGGCAATCCCCCTCCTGTAGCTCCCTGCAGCATCGACAGCAGCAGAAGGGCGCAGCCCATCGAGCCACCAGAGCACCTGCAACACCTTCAGCACCATCTATGAGGCAATTCGCAGGGACTTGTTTTGGATGTGGTGGGACAGGGCACCGCAGGCATGAGGGCCCCCGCCCTCAGCAATAACAGCCGAGAGCACCTTAGAAGCCTTCACAGCAGCAGTAGCGACCGCAGCCATCTCCACCGCAGAGGCCCTAGCTGAAGCCGGGATAGCAGTACAAGTCGCTGCAGCGGCAGCAGCACCCTCAGAGGGGAAAGACACCTCCCTAGCCAGTTCAGGCTAGGTTCTATGAGGCTCAGCAGGACCTGCAGTCCTCCGGAGGAGTCGTTGAGGGTATACTTCCAATCTCTCCATGCATCACTCGAGTTTTGTTTGATTCTAGTGCTTCGTACTCCTTTATATTTAAGGATTTTTGCTGATCATCTAGATTGTCGATAAAGTCTACTAGTGAGGGGTTGACCGTATCGATGCCCTAAGAGAAGACTACTGTTTTAAGCTACTTCTGTTCGTCTTGCCCCATGTTAGTGGGCCTACCGACTTGTTTGTACTGCCGATGTCAGATTTCGACAATATCCTGGGCATGGATTGGCTTGTCGAATACCACGCCGTCTTAGACTACTCCGCGAGGACAGTCACGTTCTATATACCCGGCTTGCCTTAGTTCCAGTTTGTAGCCGAGCCCAAAGGAGAGCCGTTGTCATGTTTGATGTCGTGTACAGTAGAGGAGCCCGTAGGAGTGAGTGTTGATCAATTGTCAATCGTTTGTGATTTTTTCGATGTGTTCCAGGAGATTCCAAGATTACCGCCTCACTGACACACCAATTTTCAGATTGATCTTATGCCCGGTACCATACCTATTTCGAAGGCCCCGCATCTTATGACACCGTTGAAGTTGTGGAAACTGCAGAAGTAGTTGGATGAGTTGTGCAAGTTAGGCTTTATCCATCTGAGCAGTTTACCGTGGAGAGCGCCAGTACTCTTCATAAAGAAGAAGGATGTCTCGTTGAGGCTCTGCATGGATTACAGCGAGCTCAATTGGGGCACGATCAAGAACAAGTACCCGCTCTTGAGGATTGACGATTTATTTAATCATCTGTAGGGTGTATAGTTCTTTTCAAATATTGACATGCGTTCTAGTTATCATTAGATTCAAGTCCAAGAGGAGGACATCCCGAAGACGACTTTTAGGACGCGCTATGGTCACTTTGAGTTTCAGGTCATGTCCTTCGGACTGACCAATACGCCCGTGGTCTTCAAGCAGTTGATGAACAAGTTCTTCTGTCCATATCTCGATCAATTTGTTGTGGTATTCATCGATGGCATTCTGATATATTCGAGAACCTGTGAGGAGCATGTGCAGCATCTGGAGATTACCTTGCAGACCCTCCGCGCACAGCAGCTCTATGCGAAGCTGGAGAAGTGCAAGTTCTAGCAAGAGGAGGTGAAGTTCCTCGGTCATACGGTGACAAGGCAGGGTGTCGCAGTGGAGCCCTCGAAGATAAATGCAGTGCGTCAGTGGGGCCATCCTACGAACGCGTCCAAGATCCGCAGTTTTCTTGGCTTTACGGGATATTATTGACGCTTTATTAAGGGATTATCTCGTATCGCAGCACCATTGATTAGGTTGACCCGAAAGGGCATAGAGTTTGTGTGGAGTGATGCCTGTAAGCAAGCATTTGTGGAGCTAAAGGACCGTCTCACGTCCGCTTCTGTCTTCACTCTTCCCTCTGGAAGTGATGGATTTATTGTATTTACTAATGCTTCGAGTATTGGTTTAAGTGATGTCTTGATGCAACAAGGGAGACCATTGGCTTATGCATCTCGCCAGCTTAAGCTCCATGAGCTGAACTACCCTACACATGATTTGGAGCTGGCAGCAATCATCTTCGCATTGAAGGTGTGGAGGCATTATCTTTATGAGGTTAGGTTCAAGCTCTTCTCTAACCATAAGAGCTTAGAGTATCTATTCTCTCAGTCCAAGCTGAACATGAAGAAGAGACGTTAGATAGAGCTCCAGAAGGACTATGATTTTGATCTTTAGTATCACCCAGGCAAGACAAACATGGTGGCGGATGCCCTCAGCCGTCAACCACGAGGCCTGGTGCCACATATGATGATTTAGGAGTGGAAGATGCTTGAGCATGTGGCAGCATATGACTTCAAGATCAGTTTGTAGTCTTCTATCATGCAGTTATCAAGCCTGTCGATTCAACCCTCTCTTGTCGTAAGGGTGATCGAGACTCAGCAGACAAATGAGTCATTGCGGAGTTATAGAGCAGAGGCAGCATATGACAGTCAGTCAAATTGGCAGATTAGTTTTGATGGTAGATTTCGCTTCAAAGGCCGATTATATGTCCCGAATATTATAGAGTTGTGCAGAAGTCTTATGACTAAGGCACATTGATCACGGTTTTCTATTCACTTGGCTCGAGCTCGACGAAGATGTACCGTGATATGAGGCGACAATATTTTTGGGCGGGGATAAAGCACCTGATCGCCAGTTTTGTAGCCGAGTGTAACACATGTCGGCGTGTCAAGGCCAATCATCAGAGACCCCCTGGTCCTTTGCAGTCATTGAGTGCCCCAACATGAAAGTGGGAGCACGTATCAACAAATTTCATTATGGGCTTACCGAGAACTTAGCGCAGTTATGACACCATTTGGGTTGTTGTGGATCGCCTGACGAAGTTGGCACATTTTCTCGTGATTCATGCAACTTGGTCTATGGACCAACTTACCAGATTATTCATTGAGGAAATTGTGAGACTGCATGGCGTTCCATTTTCGATCATTTCTGACCGAGACCCGAGGTTCACATCTCAGTTTTGGAGGAGCTTTCAGAGAGCGATGGGGTCTGTTTTGTAGCTCAGTACCGCGTATCATCCGCGGACCAATGGGCAGACCGAGAGGGGCAATCAGACCTTGAAGGGTATGCTTCAGGCATACATGATTGACTTCAAAGGTAGCTGGGATAAGCATCTGCGATTGGTTGAGTTTGCATACAACAACACCTATCATGTGACTAATGGCATGACTCCTTTTAAGGCACTATATGGCAAACCGTGTAGATCACCAAGTTGTTAGACCGAAGTTAGAGAGCAGTGTCTCCTAGGTCCCGAGCTTGTGCAGCAGATGTCGGAGGCTATCAATATCATCAGGTAGAAGATGTGCATAGCTCAGAGCCGGCAGAAGAGTTTTGTTGATCGCCAGCATCATCCCTAAGAGTTCATTGTTGGGGACAGAGTGTATCTCAAGGTCTCGCCCATGAAGGGCGTAGTTCGATTTAGAGCAAATGGCGAGCTTGCCCCAAGATTTATTAGACCTTTCGAGATCACTAGGCGCATTGGCGCCATGGCCTATAGGCTTGCCTTGTCATCTCAGTTGTCTGGCATCCACAACATTTTCCATGTCTCTATGTTAAGGAAGTGTGGGTTAGACATCATTCATATTATCGATTGACAGACATTAGAGGTTCAAGAGAGCACTTCTTACATTGAGCAGCCAGTTCGTATCCTTGATTGAAATAAGTAGGTCCTCCAGACCAAGGTTATCCTTTGGTGAAGGTGCAGTAGGGTCACCATTCTATTAATGAGGCATCTTGGAGCACGATGCCGAAATTCGAGAGCGCTATCCTCATCTCTTTAATGATTAATTATATGTCATATCTTGTATGCTATCTCCGATTTTATATGATGATGCTATGTTTCCACTTTCCTTGTGAGTTATGTTTAGTTGCGCAATAGTGTAAATTTCGAGGATGAAATTTTTATTAGGAGGGAAGAGCTGTAAGGCCTATATCCTAGTACGTACTGTTCCTTAGACTCCCGCGGTCCTCCCAGTTGAATTTCGATAACTCGCAATGCGTATATAGCATGTATGCACGACCCTTATTTGCACCCTGTCAACCCGAGTCGACTTGACCCGAGACTTCTACCCTTGCGACCGGGTTGTCGCCGTAGTTCTAACGCCGCGTCTTGCACATAGATGTCATACCCAGGCCAGGAGTTTTGGGCTCACATTTATCTCTAGAAAACACTGCACGTTGCGAATTTCGAAAGAATCTTTACCACCTTTCACATCAATCAATCAAGTACAAGCAAGTACACAACCCATCCCTCTCTTGCCAATAAAGCATGGCACCTATCTCTCTTCCATTCCCAAGATCAATTCTCATGTCCCCTCTCTTACATCACCCATCCTTTCCTTACATCCATCTCATCCCCTTTCATCCCATCACATCTCCTCTTCCTCCCATTCTCTCTTCCATTTCCAAGCAACCTAAGGGAGTGGACGTCCAAGCAATTCCTAAGGAGAGAAGAACCTAGGTGTGGCCCACTCCCTACCACCTAATCTCTCATCCTAGTCATCCATACTTCATCATCATCCATCAAAATCAAAGCCAAGGAGCTAAGGAAGTTCAGAGATCCAGAAGGAGGGCAATCGGTGGGTGATTTTAGGATATCCACTGTTGATTTTCATTTAAGGGCCCACTTGTGATGGGACCCATTTTAATATATGTGTTGTAAACAAAGGGGCCCATAATGACGGGGTCCCTCCACTACACCATCTCTCTCTCTGTCTGTCTCTCTCTCTCTCTCTCTCCTGATTGTATGGCCCACCTATGAAGTATGTATCATATCCATGTCGTCCATGCATTGGGCCCACCTTGCTGGACTATCCAACAAACAGGATTGCCAGATGAAGGAAAACACAAATATTAACTGATCCAAATCTTTGGTGTGCCACCACGTGGACCCACCTTTGATGTATGTGGTGTACCCACAACGTCCAGACCCTAGACGGTGGGTCCCACGCAGCCACAACTACTTTATAACGTCAGCAAGTTTTGTGGATCTCAGCGTGATGTATGTGATTGATCCACACCATCTAGCCTCCCAGATGGTGTGACCCACCTCAATGTGTGTATATATATAATATAATATTATGGTGGGCCCCACGTGGGACCCACCTACAGTAGAAGCTGATTGGCTGGAGTACCTCACACGTGTTGCACATGTGGAGGTGAGGCCCACCAGGTGTATGCGTTGTATATCACACCGTCCATTCCTGGACGGGATAGGTGAGGGCCTAGCATGATGTATCTGTACATCCTCACTGTCCAATTAATTTGGCAGCTGTGGGCCCACCCCACACGTGCTGCACGTGTGGGGGGTGGGGCCCACCTCGTATGTATATATTATGTATCTAGGTCGTCCGTCCAGCTGGGACGTGGATGCCCTACCATGATATATGTGTTCTCCACGCCATCCATCTATTTTGGCAGTGTGTGGGACCACCCCACACGTGCTGCACGTGTGAGGGGTGGGGCCACCTTAATTTATGTATTCTATATTCACACTGTCCACCTGGGAGGCGTGGGGTGGGGCCCTTCTTGATGAATGTATTCTATATCTAGCCGTCCATCTGGATGGTGCTGGTGAGGCCATACCATGATGTATGTGTTGAGATTTCCACTGTCCATCCCTGAACGGTGGTGCCTCGTGGGGCTAGTAGTGATGTATAGGTCTTATCCACACCGTCCAGCACCCTGGATGGTGGGACCCACCCCATATATGTGTTGTATATCTAGCCACCTTCCGTTCCTTAGAGTGAGGCCCATTATGATGCATTCGAGGCCCATGGTATGTGGCCCATTGTGAGGTATTTGAGAACCATGAGATATGGCCCAATGTGATATACATGTGAGGCCCATTGTGATGTATTTGTGGACCATCTGGTAAGGCCCATTGTGATGTATTTGTAGACCATCTAGTGAGGCCCATTGTGATGTATTTGTGACCCATTTGGTGAGGCCCGATGTGATGTATATATGGTCCATGTGTGAGGCCTAATGTGATGTATATATGGCCTATATGATGAGGCCCATTATGATGTATGAGAGGGCCATTTGGTGAAGCCCAATGTAATGTATATGAAGCCTTTATGTAAGGTCATGGGCCCACTATATCTTTGGCTCCATGAGGGCCAGTCCTTAGGAGTTAGTTAAATGTCCACATTAATGGGCAATAATGGTTAGATGTCCACATTGTGACCTTCCCTTAGGCCTTGATTAGGCCCATTCTCATTCTCCCATAGTGGGCCACTCCAAAATGATGGGCCCCTACTAATATTAGTATGACCCATCTCACCTTATTGAGCTAACCCCAAACCGATGGGCCCCATTATTGTTGATTCCATCATGCCTTAAAGACTTGTCCAAGTCCTTAAGCCCGCCTTGTGCTTATTGGGCCCTTAAGAAGCCCAGATTTGCTACATGATGGGATGGCTAAGGAAGCCCATTCCCTTATTCTTAGGCCCATCCTTAATATGAGAAGAGTTCATCATCATCGTATAATATGCTTCATGATTCATACTCATGCACATCATATGTATGTTTAATATGATGAGTGATTGATCATCGTAGATGTCATTGGGCGGATTATTATGAGACTCCCTGAGTGGAGGAGTTGCCCACATGAGCGCGCGGTACGCGTAGGATTGCTATATGACTGGATAGTATGATTCATACATCTCGCATTTGTGTGATATGATTTCTATATGCCTTAGCGACATTAGGGTCATAGCATCCACAAGCATATCGTGGATGGCTGGATTGGATACCGGAAATACCATTACTAGCATCGGGGCGCCATAGATGTCCCTTGGTGAAAATCCCTACCCCCAATGATACCAGAGGATGACTCAACGTCGAGACCAAGTGGATAGATGAGCGCACGAGACCCGGATACCAGTAAGCTGCGTTTCTCACTGTGTCATAGTCGGTTGGAATGGGGTGTGGCCTTATTCGCCTGAGGGTAGGGGGTAATGCTAGGCTGAGTCTGACCAGCTTATAAATAGGTTCACTATCGACAGGTCACGTCGATATTGGTAAGCGGATAGTGAGGTCTCTTCCACTTGCATGGTTGCGCGTCCAGTGGGCGACGAGATGGTGTATAGTGTACTAAACCCCGGTGATATATATTCCAGAGATAAACTGTATTAATATGAGGATTCAGATGAGATTTGGCATGCTTGAGTTGCATCTCGCATATGACATTGTCCCTATAGACCTTAAAGTATGGCCGATAGCATTCATGCCTTGCATCGTATAGCCTTGGTATGGCTGTTAGCATTCATGGACTTGTCAGTATGTTTTCGCATTACTCTGATGTTGTATCTTGAGCACACTTATATTGCGCACACACAATACCACCCTCTAAGCTTTCTATAAACTTATGTACGATTGATGCGTGTAGGTGACGTTAGGCCGTAGCTGAACAGGAGAAGGAGCATGCCATAAAGCTTCTGGAGTTTTGTCATTATTATCATTATATTTCCCTTTATGCGCATTGTACTCAAGTTTTGATCATAGTGAATTTTTATGATGGTGTTCTCGTTATTGTTCATCGGTTATGCTTATAGTTATGCTTATTATAAATTAAATTCATATTGAAAATCCTCCTTGTATAATCCAAGGATCGAAACCTAGTATATGGGTGCTGGGAGCCGAGAATGGGGTACTACGGAGGCTGTCGGCACTAGATTCGGCGATTGAAAATTTTGTGAGCCCGGTTTCCAAGTTTAGGGCATGACATTGAAGATATTTGACAATCTCTTCTACGAATAGTGTATGGTCTCTCTTCCCTCTCTCACATCACTATTTTGCTGGTCACCTAATTTGGTCTATTTACTGCTTTTTAAAAAAAAAAAAAAGTTACAACACTCATTCTCTCTTCAATCTTCTTTAGTTTGTCCGAACGTACACTCTAAGGCTTACTGGTTTACCCGAATCCTGCCTCATAAAAAATTTCAGTTGACTGAGACTTTCTATTTCTTATTATCCTGAGTTAGACATTGCATTCACATCTCCCTTGCATTTTATACCTTTTGCATTCACCATGTTTAGTCAATCATAGTGTATGCTTTGTGGCTTGTAGGTTCCCCAAATCCTACCCATCAAAAACTTAGATTAACTAGATCTCGTCCGCTTCTTCAAGTAGGTGAGTCATGGTGGGGAAGTCTTTCTTGGTCCATTGCTTGAAGCAGGCATCACATCTCCACACACATTATTGCATCATTTGCATGCAAGAACTATCCCAATCCCTTATATTTTATTAAGTGATGTGAAATAAAGACCATACGTTCATACGAGTAAAGAGAATGCCTAACACCTTCCTATTTATTACCACAATCCTTAGAATCTCAGTTCACAGATTAGGAGTCATTTAGACAAGAACATATTCGGATTGTCTAGGTCGTTAGTTTTGTAGGGTTTACCCAATTGTGGAAATATGAATAACTAGTTAGTGATGACTCCAAATTAGATATACAACACCTTGAGTTACAAATATACTCAAAAGACCACGTGATCATGATATGCTCTTTATCCAACATCCACATAATGAAGACTCTGATGGAGACTTGCTAGTACAACTAGTCGTGACTCAACTTGAAAAATAGAGCTTTACAAAGTTTTGGAAATTATAACTCCTGTGCATAATATTAGCATCCAACGTTCATATTAAGCCAAACCCATATGCCTCACAAGTTAGATCTAACATATCCCAAGACACAATGAAGTCATTCTTATATCTAACCCATGTATCTCAAGGCTAAGATTAAACCCAGACATAGCATGTAATTGTCACTTGGCCGCTAAAAAGATCTAGAATTCAAAGATGATCTAGTGTAGGATCCACAATTCTAAGTTGTTGATCTAACTTCCCTCGCCCATGTTAGAAGCACACATCGTATGGTGTAGCCCATATGCCCAAACGCATGATTTTTTCTTGTTTTTAAAAATTAGGTTCCGGGCTAATATAGGAGAACACAAATCTTATGGGATTTTATTTCTAGGAAAGAGTAATTTGCCTATATATGTGTTGGGTAAAAATATGACAAGTCCGGAGACCCGATTATGGAATGGACCAACTCTACGGACAAAGCCTGAAGACCCGAGGTAACGGGTTTGACCGAGGAACGATAGTAAAGCCTATAGGAGACTTAGCTCAGATTGCAGGAAATGAATTTCGACCAAGACTCAAAGAGTCAAGAGCCATGGGCAAAATATATAAGACGCATTAAGTTGACTCGGTTAACAAGCTAGCAACGTCTAAAGGACCAACTAAGGTCCCAAGGCTAGAAATCGCCCGATCGATCATAAAACCGACTCATGTTAAGACGGTTGTATCGGTTATCGGAATAAAAAAGAGTATCAGTTACGAGCTGACTCTGTTTCATCCGATAGAAGATAAAAAGCCCTGTCCTTGTAGCCAGCCGAGACTCGTCTATTGCTAGAGTCGGTCAAGGCCAAGCCGAGCAAAGAAGAAACGGTGTAAGCATGAATACCATTCTGAAAATCTTATGAAATGATTTTGACCCCGAAAATCTCGGGATTGGGAAGCATCCATAAACACAAAGCAACTAAATCAAATCTCCTAGAAATCAGGGAGAAAATCCTTCACGCTGGGGCCTCTCACTCCTATAAAAGCAGGATTCTATGAGGCTAAAAGGTACGTAGAAAAATACCTCAAAAACTCCTCCCTTCTTCTCCAGTCATTGGCTTAAGCATCGGAGGTTCCCTGGCTCTAGCCAGGGTCCCCTTTTCTATCTTTCTTGTACAGGTGACAACTCAAAAGGAGGTGTACCAGTTTTTTGCATCAACAGTTTCGCACCGTCTGTGGGAAACGATACAAAAAGTCGTTCTCCAGGCTCTATTCAGAAGTTTTAAGTAAGCGTTAATGCGAGAACCAGAAAAACTGGTCCTAGCGAACCAAATGAGGCCGATAATGCTGGGCCATCAGGTCCAGACGAGGCCCAGGGAGCTCAGAACCAACCTGATAATCAACAAGGTTCCACGGCTCATCCTGCAGCATCTGCCGCAACTAGAAATACCCGGCGAAATTGAGGAAATGGGCGATTGAATCAGGAGGTACAGGAACTCAGAGCCGATATAAACGTTATGAAACAAATGTTGGAGTAGATGCACCGTCAACAGACTCAGTAGCTTCAACAAGAACAGGTGATGAATGTTCCGCAACAAGTTGCCGACCTTCAACCCACTGCCCCGCGATCGCTAGCACAACCGAGTCAGCCCTATGGGTCGTTCGAGCCAGCGCCCGCTCATTCCGCGACTGTCGTGCTACCTCCCACTGATCTCCGACACGAGATAGATCGGAGGAGGTGCGGTCGGCCTCCGGTTGAAGGTGTGGTAGAAAGTAATGAGCCTTGGAAAGCTGACCTTCGGGACTTTAAGAAAGAAGTGCTAGAAGAGATGGCGGACATGAGGCATAGTCGGGATGTATATTCAACCAAGACCGAAACAAAAGCATCCCCGTTCTTTGATGAAGTGATGTAAGCTCGGCTACCGGAAAGGTTTCGCCTCCCGCAGATTACACCTTTTACAGGCAAAACCGACCCAACTAAACACATCGAATGCTTCCTAACGTACATGGAACTACATAATGCCTCGAATGTCGTGATGTGCTGCGCTTTCTCTCTCACTTTAGCCGACATAGCCCAACTTTGGTTCAAGCAGCTGAAACCAAAGTCCGTCAGCACGTTCGCAAAACTCAACAATGTCTTCCTCACCAATTTCATTGGCGGAAGAAGAAGTTGAAGCCCCCTGCGCATCTGAACAATATAGTTCAGAAGGAGGGAGAGCTACTGAAAGACTACATCAAACGTTTCAACTTTGAATCACTCCAAGTTTGGAAACATTCAGAGAAGACGACACTCAATTCCATCATGCAAGGCGTTAGGGATAAGTAGTTTCTGGCATCCCTGGACAAGAATCCGCCTGAAACTTTGGCTAAATTCATGACTTGGTTAGATAAATACATAGACGCCAAGGAAACACGGAACTTGCGTTAGGCCGCCCAAAACGCAAAAACCCCAGCCAAAGAGTCAGCCAAAAAGGAAGTTGACTCGGCCGGAGGAAAGAAGCGTAAGGACGATCGAACGAGCGACGAACGCAAGTCGGGCAAGCAACTTGACCGAAGGTTTTCTACATATACTCCGCTTAATAAACCACAAGAGTGGGTGTTGATGGAGATCAAGAGTGAAAGATTTATCAGTTGACCGAATAAGCTTCGGAGTAATCCGAACCAGCGGAATAAGGATAAATATTGCCACTACCATCGCGATCATGGCCACAATACGAGTAATTGTTATCACTTGAAGGAAGAGATCGAAAGGCTTATCCGAGAAGGCCGGCTCAGAGAACACGTCAAAAGAACCGGTACAATGGAAGAATGCTCGAGGGACAACCGACCTACAGAGGAAATCCGGACTATTGTTGGCGGTCCCCGAGGCGGAGGCGACTCAAATAATGCTCGCCAAATCACGCCAGGAGCATTAGTTGACCTAAGTCTGAGATCCTGATCATAGCTCGACCTTCGAAAGAAAAGAAGTGAGAAAAGTACTGTATCTCGTTCACCGATAAAGATGCTAGAGGCATCCATCACCCCCATGATGATGCGTTGGTCATTACTCTCACTATCGCAAACCGAAAGGTATTCCTCATACTCGTCGACATAGGATCATCTGCTGATGTGTTGTTCACTCAGGCGTTCGACAAAATAGGTGTTGAACAATCGACCTTACGGCCGATGCATACCCCATTGATCGGATTCTCGAGAGGACAGATAATCCCAAAAGGTATCATATCGTTGCCACTTACTGCTGGAAAACTTCCGCGTTAGGCGACAATTATGGTCGATTTTCTGATAGTCAATCAGTTATCAGTCTACAATGCGATACTTGACTGACCCTCCCTGAGTCTCCTCCAGGCCGTGGTATCTACATACCACCTCTCCATGAAATTTTCGACCGACTTGGGAGTAGGAGTCGTCAAAGGAGATCAGCATGATGCGAGGCGTTATTACGCCACAGCCATGAAAGCTCCGGCCGAGGTATCTATGATAGAATCACTGGATCCCCGGGTCAAGACTCGCGAACGAGGACAACCAGTGGAAGATCTTATCTTGGTGCCTCTAGTCGAGACCGATGAATCTAAAACGGTGCATATTGGCTCGTCTCTCCGCTCGCCCCTAAAAGATAATTTAATAGCCCTGCTTCGAAGATATGCTGATGTGTTTGCATAGAGTCATGAAGACATGCTGGGAATCGATCCATCAGTAATCACTCACGGACTCAACATTGATCCGACCTACCGGTCGATCCGACAAAAGTGACGTCCACTCAGCCCTGAAAGGTATGCTATCATTAAAGAAGAGGTCAGCAAGCTCCTCAAAGTTAAATTCATAGAAGATATATACTATCCAGAATGGGTAGCCAACGTCATACTTGTGAAGAAAGCCAATGAGAAGTGACGTGTCTGTATTGACTATACCGACCTAAATAAAGCCTGCTCAAAGGATAGTTTTCTCTTTCGAGGATCGATCAGTTGGTGGATAACACTGTGGGGTACGAACTTTTTAGTTTTATGGATGCTTATTCAGGGTACAATCAAATTGTAATGTATCAGTCTGATAAATCTAAGACTACCTTTGTCACCGACAAAGGTCTTTATTGTTACCGAGTGACGCCGTTTGGTTTGAAAAATGCTGGAGCAACTTATGAAAGGTTAGTGAACAAAATCTTTGCTCGGTTGATCGGCAAAACTATGAAAGTGTACATTGATGACATGCTCGTCAAAAGTGTACACGCAACCGACCATATAGCTGACCTAAAAGAAACGTTCCTGATCCTACGCAAGTTCCAAATGAAGTTGAACCCGAGCAAGTGTGTCTTTGTGTGAGCTCTGGAAAGTTCCTCAGATTCCTAGTCAGCCACCTAGGAATCAAGGCAAATCCATAAAAAATTAAGGCATTACTCGATATAGAGTCTTCGAAAACTATAAAAGAGATACAAAGATTGACTGGACGAGTAGTGACACTCAACCGTTTCCTCTCCCGAGCCACTGATAAATGTCTCCCATTCTTCAAACAATTGAAGGGACGACAAACGGTGGATTGGACGGAAGAGTGCGAAGCAGCGTTCCAGCAATTAAAATCTTATCTCGGATCTCCGCCTCTCTTATCGAAACCCAAGCCGGGAGAAGCTCTGCTGTTGTATCTTGCGGTGTCCGAGGCAGCGGTTAGTTCAGCACTGATACGGGAGCACGAAGGAAAACAACTGCCGATTTACTACGTCAGTAAAGCACTACTACTGGCAGAGACAAGATATCCGCTTCTAGAAAAAGTGGCCTTAGTCCTAATAGTTTCCTCGCGGTGACTTCGGCCGTACTTCCAAGCTCACACTATTGTCGTTATGACCGACCTCCCACTGCATCAGATTCTACAGAAACCAGAAGCTTCAGGTCGATTTACAAAGTGGGCGATTGAACTCAGCGAATTCGATGTTCAATTCAAGCCGAGAGTGGCAATCAAGGGGCAAGCCGTGGCCGACTTCATTGTTGAAGTGACACCACGAGCAGATTCAATGACTTGGAATATCGAGCCTATTGAAGAATCGACGACCGCTTCTCCCGAGTCAGTGCCCGAACCAATCCCCTGGAAGCTGTATGTCGATGGCTCCTCCAACTCTAAGGCAAATGGGACAGGAATAGTGCTGGAAACTCCTGATCAAACTTACATGCATTATGCCTAAAGACTTGGATTTCAAACCTTAAACAATACAGCAGAATATGAAGCTTTATTGTTCGACCTCCGACTCGCAGCCAGTTTAGACGTTACATATCTCAATGTTTTCAACGATTCACAATTGGTCGTCAATCAAGTTGCCGGTGTGCATCAAACACGTAAAGAGCAATTGAAAACATACGTAGAGAAAGCCAAAGAGTTAATCGATGAATTCCAACAGTGTGTGGTTACTCAGATCCCTCGGACAGAAAACGCCAAAGCCGATCTGTTAGCAAGACTTGCCTCAGCCAATGATGACGACATACGTAAATCCATTCCGATCGAGTACGTCGCCAAGCCGAGTATCAGTGAACCAGTTAACTCGACCATGCATACAATTGATTCGGAACCCACTTGGCTCGACCCGATCATCCGATATCTCGACAATGGAGAGTTGCCCGAAGATCACACCGAGGCTCGACAATTAAAGATCCGAGTTTCTCGCTACACCATACTCAATGGGGTGCTGCACAAGAAAGGTTATTACGCTCCGTTGCTACGATGCCTAAACCCCAGTCAAGCTGATTACGTACTGCGAGAAATACATGAAGGAATATGTAGAAATCATTCAGGAGGACGATCACTCACGCATAAGGTTCTACGTCAGGGGTACTACTGGCCAACCATCCAGCACGACGCTCATAAGCTTGTCCATAAATGCGACAAATGCCAACGGATCGCAGCCATTCCGAGGTAACCCTTGAAGGAGCTGTCTCCAATGACTGGTCTTTGGCCCTTCACGCAGTGGGGAATCAATATTATTGGACCACTTCCCATGGGAAAAGGACAGACTAAGTTCGCTATCGTGGCAGTGGACTACTTCACAAAGTGGGCCGAGGCTGAGCCATTGACAAAAATAACTGAGCAGAAGATCACAGACTTCATATGGAAGAACATTGTCTGTCGGTTCGGGATACCCCGGACCATTGTTATCGACAATAGGAAGCAGTTTGACAATAGGAGCTTTCGTGAGATGTGCGATAATCTCGGAATCAGAAATGTATACGCATCGCCCCATCATCCTCAGACAAACGGACAGGTTGAGGTGGTCAATAAGATCATCAAACAGCATTTCCGAACTAAGTTTGACCGAGCCAAAGGAGCATGGGCCGAAGAACTCCCAAAGATACTGTGGGCATACCGAACTATGGTTCAAACCGTTACAGGAGAAACTCCTTTCTCCCTCGCTTATGGCTCGGAAGCCGTTACCCCGATCTAGATCGGGCTACCCTCAGCTCGAATCAGTTCGTTTAACGAAGAGGATAATGAAGAACCCTTGGCCCTCGGACTTGACCTTGTGGACGAACAAAGAGAAAGAGCTCGGCTACAAACTATGGCTCGGCAGCTAAAAGTAGCTCGATTTTATAATGCCCGAGTCAAGGTCAGACGATTTTGAGTCGGGAACATGGTTCTCTGAAAAACGTTCCTCGACACCAAGAAAGTTGGTACGGGCACACTGAGACCCAACTGGGAAGGACCATATGTCATCTCAAGCACCATCCGACCAAGAACATATCGATTGGAAGACCTAACCGGACAATTGCTACCTCATCCGTAGAATGCTGAGCATCTAAGAATCTACTATCCCTAAGTCAGCCTAGCGAAGTGCTCAGAAAGACTCAGGCTTGACAAACATGTAAACCGAATCAAAATGAGAAAGAAAACCAAGTATATTCATTTATCAGTACATTTGTTAAATTGAGTAACATCTTGTTGCGGCATTACATTGATGAAGTAAAAGGCTTAAAAGCAAAAGGAAAGGTCAGCCGTGACATGCAAGCATCTTCCTTGGCTGTGGATACTCTCGAGCCTGCCCTGGAGCTCGGTCGGTTTGGAGAGCTGGTGTGAGTGCCAAAAATGGAGCTGATGATGGTACCAAAAAAAGTGGTTCAGACTCAGCTACCACTACTAGAGCAACCTCAGCAACCTCAGGAGCTACCTCAACCTCGACACCAGCCGCAGCATCAGCAGATTCGGTGGTCTCAGCCTCCGGCTCCTCGAAATCAGCGGCACCTTCATCAAATCCCAAGAGATCAAGGTCAGAAAAAGATTCCTTCATCACCTTGATACAAGCTGTGTATCCGCTCTGATACAAGCGATCCCTCTCTTCCTCAAACTCTTGGGATTCGAGAAAGGCCTGCACAACCCGATCTTTGGCCTCCGTAGCCTCGTTGATGGCCTTCTGAATGGCTGCCTCAGCCGCACCCTGGGTTTGAGCCAACTTATCCGCGCAAGAGGCATGAGCTTGACGGATTCTCCGACTCTCTTCTTGAGCCTCCGTCAATAGCGAAGCCACACGAGCACACTCGACTTTGGCGTCAGCAGCGGCCTTCCTAGCGAGTCCCAACCGCCCGATAGAATTTCAGCCCGAGCCAAGGCAGCCTCGACTTTAGCTCCCGCCTTAGCAGCCTGCTTTTGAGCGGCAGTCAGATCCGAGCAGGCCTTAACCAAATATGGGGCCAACTGCAAAAGGAAAATGTGAAGCTAGACTGAGTTATCAATAGAAGAAATCACAAACAAAAAAAAGAGAGAAAAATCACCGACGTTACCTCAAGAAGTATCTTCGCTGCATAACCAAGAGTTTGCAGCGAAGAGGCGTTGTAAAGACTAGCAAAGTCTCTCTCGCTCCCATGAGCGATGGCCCAAGGGATCATCCCCGATACGACCTGTTGGAAAGGCGATGGCTCTTATTCAGTCATCCTCCCTCCTAAAGTCTCCCCTCTCTGCTCCTCTCTTAGTTCCGAGACTCGCTCTGTAACGGGTCCCGGCTCAGAAGCCACTTGAGACTCGGCAGGAGCCGCTCCTACCTCTTCCACCCTCTCTTCGGGGTTAAAAAGCACGATGACGGTGAGGATGACCGGAGCAGGGGCGACTGGGGCGGATGGCTCCTTAGCCTTCGGAGCTGTCTTCGCCTTCTTTGAAGGCCAAGGCTCCGACAGAAGCACCGACCTTGGAGGAGCCTTCATTTTTTACGCCGGTTTAAGAAAGGGTCAAGCTTCAGCCATCTCTGTATCAGATAAGGTAAAGAGTTAGGGAAAATTCAATAGAAACGCGTCAGAATAAATAGAGGATACCCGTCACGACAGAATCTAGGCCCGAGAGAAGAAGACGTTTTGGCTGAAGAAAAGCCTTCCAAGACCGATCCTCCAGACTTAGCGCCCTCAGATCCTTGATTCGACCTAGAGCACCAGCTCCTAGCTTCAGCCTTCTCTTAGGGATATCTGCAAAACGCGTTCAGTCAAACTTAGGAATGTCAAAACAAAAAAGATACGAAGAAAGGAAATGCTGAGCCACCTGCTTTAGAAAACGCCCGGGGAACACGAGACTCGAAGAGCCCAAGCTCGGTAGTCTCTCAGCGACCACATGCCCAGAACCACCTCTCTCTCCAGTGTTTGTTGAAGGTAGGAGGGTCGGTTATCAAATGACCGCCCTTGTTCAGCCAAGCGCACAAGAAGTACTAGCCGGGTTGTTGAGGGTTTGACCATACTTGGTACAAATAAAGGAACTCGTCCATAGTCAGTGAGGGTTGCTCTGTCTCGGCCCATAACACTGAACATCCAAACAAGTTCCTCCACCCGTTCAGCACTATCTGCCCAGGAGATTCGGAGTCGGGATAAAAAATCCTGAGCAACGGGTTGGAGGGGCAGATGTAAGCCACATTGCATTGCGAGTTGAAAAATTGCGACCATCCCATCAGGAGGATGGTCAGGCAATTCACTTGGAAGGGAGAGAAGAATAATAACTGAGTCGGGGACATGATACCCGACTCGAATCCTGTCTAAATTCGAAGGGACCGAATCCCTTTGATCGTCTCCAACTTCTCCTCCCTCGACAGCATCTCCTTCTTTGTCTGCCGACTCAACGGCCCTAGCCAACCTTCTAAGATGAACCGATTCAGTGGTTTCTTCTAACTCCTCATCTTCTTCTTCCAAGTTATCCCCAGGAAAACGAGGGTTAGGTCTCCCAGGGGCAGTCGCCAGAGACGCTCCTCCGCCGGAAGGAGCTGCCGAAGCAGGACATTCCGCTGAAGTTCCAGACGTTCTTTTAGAGAACTGAAAAGCTTCATTGACACTAATCGCCATCTCCGCCAGCAATGAGGGCGATTCCGAGACATTCCAGGGATGTCCCATTCATCCTCATCACCGGAAATCCCTTCACGGGGACTTGAAGAATGCGTCATCATTAAAGAGTCGAAAAGGAAAGGGAGGGAAAGAAAACTCACCGGAGAGGCAAAAAGCGCACAGTTGGGGAAGTAAAAAGGAGAAGAATGACGAAAATAAGGGAGGAAGTGGCGAAACGCGAAGACATGCAGTGAGAAGAAGAAAGGAAGAAGAGAAAACAAAAAGGGAAAGCACACGCGAAAATGGGAAACAAATCCCGCTCTCCCCTTTTATATCCGAGCCACGTGGTAACGACATTTAAGGAGGAGTCGAATCGACGCCTGCTTCGACTCCCCCGCCCGACACGTGGCGCACGCCAACTGACGCAAGTAACGCCCTCGCTACGCGTTCGATGCCCATAAGCAGACGAAACGTTCTAACGGCTGTCGGCTCGTGCGACCTCGAGGACCGAACCGATGCCAGTTAAGAATGACACAAGAAGCATTAAATGCTCCATTATAACCTCAATCTTTATGGCACACCGACTTCAAAGACTCATTACTCCTCAGTGTCGATATGATTGACACAAGGAGTAAGGAGGCTTACTGTTGGGTAAAAATATGACAAGTCCGGATACCCGGTTATGGAATGGACCAACTCTACGGACACAACCCGAAGACCCGAGGTAACGGGTTTGACCGAGGAACAACAGTAAAGCCTAAAGGAGAGTCTTAGATCGGATTGCAGGAAATGAATTTTGACTGAGACTCAAAGAGTTAAGAGCCATGGGCAAAATATATAAGACACGTTAACGAGCCAGCAACGTCTACAAAACCAACTAAGGTTCCAAGGCTAGAAATCGCCCGATCGATTATAAAACCGACTCATGTTAAGACGGTTGTATTGGTTATCGGAATAAGGAGTATCGGTTACGTGGCGACTCTGTTTCATCTGATAGAGGATAAAAAGTCATGTCCTTGTAGCCAGCCGAGACTCATCTATTGCTAGAGTTGGTCAAGGCCGAGCCGAGCAAGGAAGAAACGGTGTAAGCATGAATACTGTTCTGAAAATCTTGTGAAATGATTCCTGACCTTGAAAATCTTGGGATCGGTAAGCATCTATAAACACATAGCAACTAAATCAAATCTCCTAGAAATTAGGGAGAAAATCCCTTCATGCTAGGGCCTCTCACTCCTATAAAAGCAAGATTCTATGAGGCTAAAAGGTATGCAGAAAAATACGTCAAAAACTCCTCCTTCTTCTCCAATCACTGACTTAAGCATCGGAGGTTCCCCGGCTCTAGCCAGGGTCCCCTTTTCTATCTTTCTTGTGCAGGTGACAACTCAGAAGGAGGTGTACTGGTTTTTTGCATCAACAATATATATATAAAATCCTTAGTCCTATTCATATGGTAAAAAACATGTGCTCTCCAACCATAGCACTTGCACATAAGAAAGAAATAGGAAGAAAGTGATCCAAAGTTAGATCAAGATCATTGGACGCATGGATCAAGTGATCATGAACTATCAACTTCAAGCTTGGCACACTACAAAATCAAAGATCAAATGACACAAAGATAAGTGCTCGGTCTTACGATCAGTTAGGTGATTCTCATTTTGAATTCGTATGGTACGCATTTTTTATCCGTGAACATGGACTAAAATATACAAGTTCTGATAATAAATAACACTCCATAGATGAAGGATGTTCCAAAATCTCCTCCATTTAAAGATCCAACCATCCAATCTTTGCCCTTTTATTCCCATTCAATGGATATTATAGCTGCATTTATATCTTTAGGGTGCATTTGGTTGCACCCAATATTGTAAAATTTCATAATATTTTGATATAAGTCATACTTATTAGTCACGAAATATCATGAGTTGCACCTAATATTGGAGAAAATTCATTATATTTAATAAATGTAATGAAATTTGATGATATTTAGTGCAACCAACGCAACCTTACCATCTATTCGCATGGAGGAAATCTTCAGGGTATGGTCCATACCTGGACGCTGCACAGCAAGTCATCCTTTCGGATAAGCGAAGCATGTACCCTAGTTGCACAGACTTACGGCCTTGATTCCCTCAGCTCCTCTCTTTTCGCCCAACACGCTCAAGGGCATAATCTAGATCGTCCATCAGCTGGGTCCAACCAGAAAAAATGCCTGTAGCTTAGAAATGAGTAATATCCTCTTGTCAGGGGGGGCCGATGTGACTTTTGAACGTATACCTTCTCCCCTTTCTTTTCCCATGCGTGTATAATTCGAATTGCATCCACCACAAACCCACATAAAGTTCCTGTGCTCCCGTCCTAAATCCACTCCATCCATCAATTTCTAAAGATCACAATAAGATAGCAACTCAAAAATCATATGGATCAAAATCTCATATGGGCCACATCACACGAACAGCATGGATTGAATGGCCACCATTGGAAAAATTTTGGCTGTTTTTTAATTATCAGGATGATATTTGTGCCAACAGTTTATCTGAGTGGTGGTAAGAGCAGTTTGACATGGCATATAAAGATCATGGTCGGCACCAGGAAATTTTCAACTGTGAACGTTTATATTGTCACTTTTTCAAATGGTGTGGCCCACTTGAGTTTTGAATCTGAATGGTTTTTGGAATCCTGTTATAGTATGATCTCGAGAAACTGATGGACGGAGTGGATTTGTCACAGACATCTCTGTGAGCCCAACCTAGCTTCCGAGCATAGTAGCTTCATGTGGCCGGGGGCACGAGCAATTCACGTCCCAAATCACGTGGATCTGCCAGTATATTTTGCGAGTAGTTAAGGTGTTCTTCACTTCTACGTGTTTCTTTACACCTTGCTTGTGTTTGATTCGTAAAAAGGCTAATCTCACTCGCACACTTACTCGGACACACCTTCACTTACTGCGTACTCGTGAACTTACTAAGAGATCAGACCCTCTCATTAGGTGAGGCCCGCTGTAGGAATAGATAAATGTAAACCTCAGATTGTTGTGACAATCCTAACTAGTGAATTTCAGACAGATACCTTTTTCAGCCGTTTTTGTTTTTAAAATATACTGGAGATGATCATCCAACCGTTCTAATTTCCAGATCAGGTCATATCCACGGTGGGTCCCTTCTGAAGGGCACCTCAGGTCTTGCACGCCTGTGATTTGTTCGACCGTTTGCCGCGAGTAAGTTTTGTAAGTAAGATTGGCAACGTATTGACTGCGAGAATAATGGGCGGCAAAAAAAAGTAAAATGGGAGTGATAAGGTGCTGAGTATATTCCACAACTAAATGTGGCAGTGAGGCTTATGTATTGTACACATGGATCTACCTCAAATCTGAACTGTTAAAAAGGTGGGACCCATAGTAGATGGACTGTAACACAAAGCATACATTGGAAGAATGATCCTCATGGCCGACTGGTGGACAATAATAAAAGATCCATCTTCCGAAAATGGTACAAACCAATCAAAGGTCAGAATCGTGTAAATGTGACGAATCCACAGTGTATTACCTATTTCAACGGTTCAGATTGGAAGTAGATGCCAAGTGAATGTAAAGAGCGCCAAATACAGAACTGGAGTTGGGTTACAGTGCACAGCACAGTATCATTCCCAAAAAATTTCTATAAAAATAAAACCAACATAAAAAAACTCAACTGCTCCCATCAAGAATCCATCTCTCACTCGTAATCTCGTGCACTCCCTCGTGTAAGATGGAAGGACGGGCGTCGCTACAGATTAGCCAAAGGCATACGTGTATAGAATCTGGACCATTTATCGGGTAGATCGTATTTAGAGAATTCTGTATATAAAATATGTGGTTAATATACTCCTAATATAGGCCGCAATTGTACTTTGATTCTTAACCGTTGGTCATACTATTCCAACCGTCTATTTTTCCAATGCTAGGTAACCCAATATGGCCCGATTCGTTTGATATTTAGGCACATCGTGCCAGCCTAGTTGTCCTCTTCTTGCGCACGTGCTACGTTCGCACGTGCGAAGCGGTCATCCTCCTCTGTCACAGACGAGGAGGTACATTTTGCGTCTCTCCTCGGACGCAGATTGCGTGGCGATCCCAATACCACGTAGCTACGTTATGTTAGGACTCTGTGGGCCCACCGTAACGTATGTACTTTTATTCCCGCAGTCTATCCGTTTTTCAGCTCTTGTTAGAGAATGAGACCAACATTGAAGCCAATCCAAATCTCAAGTGGACCACATCATAGAGAAAAGTGAGGATAATGATTTTCACATCATGCAACCTGCTCATAAGATCAGTCAAACATGGATGAATGAAAAAAACAAAATATCAGCTTGATCCAAAAC
Source organism: Magnolia sinica (assembly GCF_029962835.1). Taxonomy (NCBI): domain Eukaryota; kingdom Viridiplantae; phylum Streptophyta; class Magnoliopsida; order Magnoliales; family Magnoliaceae; genus Magnolia; species Magnolia sinica. Next base: position 46,440,720 of record NC_080573.1, on the reverse strand, counting down.
TTCTTTGGCTCCGAAGAAGTTTTCAACGGCAGGTATTCAATCCCCACTTTTCCCGTGGTGTGGTCCAATTGAACGTCAGATATGCTCGAATTTTGAACCTTGAAACTTAAATGATCTGAAAAAAATGAATGGGCGGCGTGGATAAAATAAGTACTCTACTGTGAGCCCTAGAGAGTCCTTTCACCAAGTAGCTGGGCAGTACTGAGGTCACCGAGCAATCCGCGTGTTCGTCATTCCTTTCCCTCTGTCGTGCACCGGCTCTACGTGAGCTTTCAACATGGCCATTCCTAGAAACGTGTCACATGCGTGGAATATGCAAACAGTAGAAAAAGGTGGGCCACTCCATGATGATCACCTGGTATGAAAAATCATGCCGGTACACTCGTCGAGAGCGGGACGGACATAACGTCAAAACCATTGGACAGCTGACGTTACAGCTCAGAGTATTGGTGAGGCCCAATCAATAATTTGGTCGGTCTGATTTTCATAACAGGTCATCATCATGTTGGGGCCCACGTTTTACGCGAATAAGATATGCTGAAACGTGGCAGCTTGGCGGAAAAGAAATGGCTGTATGTGAAAGTTAACAACAGTTGCTGTACATGATCGTTTCTCAGATATATTCCTCCTCATCTTAGGGCTCTCTTCTGCATCAATCTCGGAGAGATCCAAAGTCTCTCTCTCTCACGCGCGCGCGCGCTCTCTCTCACACCCACCTCATCTTCTCCTTATTATCATGAGAAGAAAGAAATACCCCAGAATCGCACCAAAATTACGGTTTTACTTCTTTCCGCTCTCTCGTTCTCTCTATATAGGGTAGGTTTCAGATTTTCAGGTTCCAGATTCTTAGGGTTTTAGCGGATAAAGAGACGGAAGAGCGGGAGAGAGAGAGATGGAAGGATTTGACGGTGGGGATGGGATTGATGGGAACCCTAACCCTAACAATTTCCGGGAATTCGGCGACGGGTCCTCAGGTTTGCTCAGATTCTCTTTTCTTGATCTTTGCATCGTTTTGTTGGGAAATTTTGCTCGAATTCTGATGAAATTTGGAAAATTTCCGATTTCTAGATCTGGGTTTTAGGCGGATGTGGCTTGGGTTCGTTTGGATTTTTTTATTTTTTATTTTTAAATTATAAATTTTTTACTATTTGATTGGGAATTCTGTAGATTACATTTTGGTGGGATTTTAGGGTCTGATAATATGAATCTAAAAAGTGGAAACTGTTGATCTTTTGTCCGACCATTTCTTGACTGAAGAAAATCTGTGGTAATGGATTTTCGGTTCTGTTTGGAATTTTAGTGTTTGCTTGAGGTAAAGGGAGAGTAGAATATTAGAATTCTGTTATCTGATTGCATTACCGTTGTTCTAAACCTGTGTATTATTTGAGAAATTCTGTGAGAACAGGTTTTTAATTTTGTTTCGGACTCAAGTATTTGGTCGATATAACCGTATAATGTCTTCATCCTTTGGAATATAGATGAGATCGGAGACCATTGGGTAAACATGCAACAACTTTTTTAAGAGCAAAGCCTATATTCCTGTTAGCCTCATCCAGTCACTGCGTTCTTAAGTTAAGACTATATAAATCCAGTTGTTTATTGTGTTGTCTAGCTCTTGTTTGCTTGTCGTAGAAAGTTTCTGTTAGATTGCCAAAAATGGGGACTCGGTCTATGTACAATAAGATGAGGGAACCAAAAATCTTTCTCAGACAAGGAAGGTCGAATTTGAAATTACATTTGTCTGCTATATGATCGCATTCTTTTGATAGATGATCGGGAGCTTGATGCTGTAAACCATTTATTAGTTAGACAAATTCTGTGTGAACTGAAGATTGAGATTTTGGGGTTGGGAGTCTGATGTTGATTGAGAAATGAATTGCAAATTTGGTTGTCAGTTTCATTGATTAGGGCTGATTAGACACGAGAAAGCAAGTGGCATGGAAGCTTTTTGGCTTTTTTATGCCGTGCGATGAAGCAATTCAGTTAATTCACCATGTTTGGACATCCATGACGGGTCCTGATGTTTGATTGCGATATGTATTGTGGTTAAATAGCATTTGGAATTCTGTGTCAACATCATGTTTGGGGTTTTGTGTTGCAGGCTTGCGCCTTATATTGTGTTGCAGGCTTATGCCTTATATTGTGTTGAATTGATGTCAAGGTATTCAATAACAGTAATGATGGCTGTAATGGCCACCATCATTACTGTTACGATATGGGCACTAATGGCCTTTATGGCCATTTAAAAAGGAAAAAAAAAAAAAACTGTATCGACCCCATAAAGGGTCATTACGGATGGGCCATTTTTTCTATAATGGTCGTTACGGCCCTATAACGCATAATGGTTCCCACCGTTATGTAATGGCAGTTACGTAACCGTTTGTGAATGTCTCGATCGATGTAGTTATGCCCAAATGACTATTGCAACCATCTTAGTTTGATTATAAATAAATTAAATGGAAATTGAGGTGGGATTATGTTTGATTCACTTTTTGAACATGATTGATGCGACCTATCAAGATTATTTTTTGTTTGAATTCTTCTATTTAGCACAGCCAGCAGGTGCTTGAGCTTCTATACCAATGGTTGTTTTTTGGATTCTTGCTTGCTAGGCTGAAAGTTGGAGGTTTGTACTAGTGTTTCGAATAGCGCTGTAGCGTAGCTGCAAGCATACAACGCTGCATAGCATATGTAAATAGTGTAAATCCCCATATATATATATATTAGTTTTCTTTACCGGTAAGTTCAATTTTTATGTAAAATAGTGGTGACCCATTCTTATCTTAAATGATGCTAAACTCACACTTCAATATAACTTAAAACAAAAGGCTTTTGAAAGAGGGTTTTCGAAAACCCCTCTTTTGAAACCCTAAGTTGACGCAAGCACCCCTCCACCCCAAATACTCTCTTCCATACTCTCAATCCACAAAGCCATTGAAGGAGAGATTTTGGCCGATCAATCAACCCTCAAAGAAGGTCCATTTACTGCATTTTAAAGATCATTGGAGCTCAAACGAAGGAGAAAAGCAACTTCCCCCTTTTCACATCTATGCGGCTACGAAGCTCAAATTTTTTTTTTTTTGTTGTTTATTTTCCACCTCCACATGATGCGATCAACAGAAAGAGGATCCATATTGATGCTATGCAGTCTTTGAAGAAGCTCGACATATTCGGAGGCCTCCCGGTCCTGCAAATGTCTTCTACAGACCACATTCCAGATATCATTCCGCTAGAAACAACAACACATGTTAATCATGATTTCTTTGCTTGGGGCTAGCTGGAAGATGTTTGGAAATGCTTCTTTCAGAGGAACATCGCCCAACCAGGTGTCTTCCCAGAATCGAACACGATCCCCTTCCCTGGAGTAAAAATAACCCCCTTAAGCACCTGATTTTGCATTGACAAAATTCCCCTCCAAATTGCAGAGGCCCTATATGTAGTAGAGGGCTTGGACCACCAGCCCCTTATGGAACTACCGTACTTATATTTGATCATCTGATTCCATAAGCTGTCATTTTCAGTCCCAATTCTCCAGATCCACTTTCCCAGGAGAGCACTATTCATCACCTTGAGATCCTTTATACTACCACCCCTTCTTTAAAGCTGCGACACACCTGTTTCCACTTGACAAGATGGAATTTTCTTGTGTCTGTCTTGCCGTTCCAAAAGAACTCCCTCCTCAGCTTATCGATCATCTTCAGAATGCTAACCGGGCATCTGAAAAGGGACATGAGGTGCACAGACAGATTTGAAAGGGCCGCTTTTATGAGGGTAAGTCGACCGCCTCTCGAGAGATATCGACATTTCCATTTGGTGAGATAGGATTCGACTCGATTAATCACCTTATCCCACGCAGCTTTTGGGGGCACCCCAATACATAATGGAAGACCAACAAAGGAAGAAGGGAACGTGGCCGTTGCACAGCCCATCTTCTGAGCGTTTTCCGATACCTCCCTGTACTCCATGTTGATGCCGAATAATTTTGACTTGGCCAGATTCACTTTCAGACCCGACACTACCTCGAAACAGCGGATAGCGGAATGCAGATTATCCACCAGTGCTAGATTTGCCTTGCAGAAAATGAGTGTGTTGTCCACATATTGTATTTGAGAGATTGAATTGGGCATTCCTTTCATGCTGACTCCACTAAAGAGACTTTCCACTTCACCTTTTTGCAACATTCTGGAAAGGGCCTCACCAATAATGAGGGTAGAGAGGGGGACAACGGGTCACCCTGAATAGGCCACGAGAGCTTTTAAAGAACCCTTTGGGGGATTCGTTAAAAAGAATGGAAAAGTGAGCTGAACTGATACATTCCCCCATCCATTGTCTCCATTTTGTACCGAAGCCCATCCTCCTAAGCATGTACCGCAGAAAATCCCAGTCGAGGTGGTCGTAGGCCTTCTCAATATCTAACTTGCAGGTTAAAACTTTGAAGCTGGATTTGTGAGCGGAGTCCAGACATTCATTTGCAATGAGGGTACAATCCACAATCTGCCTTCCTGGTATGAACGCGCTCTGAAAGATGCCCCCAGCCCCTTAGACAGTCTGCCTCTATCATGAAATTCCATAAAAAACGCCATCAGATCTTCCTTAGTGACGTTCCAGTAGATTTGAAAGACATAGATGGGGAACCCATCTGGGCCCGGGGCCTCATCCCCACCGAGCAAGGCCACAACCCTCCACACTTCCTCCACGCTGAAAGGTGATTCTAGACTGTTGGACTCGTCTATTGATAGACTCGGCATTTGAAGATTGTCCAACCTTGGTTTGCCCCAACTCTCACCTTGGAACTGAGCTTTGAAATGGCGGATCACCTCTTTAGCAATTTGCACCGTCTTCAATCTGACTGCCATCAACCACAATACTATTAATTCTATTCCTCTTGGCGTTCATACTGGCAAAAGCCCGGAAATATTTTGTATTGCTATCCCCCTCCTTAATCCATCTGACCCGGGATTTTTGTTTCCATTCCACTTCATTCTCAAGAGCTTTGGTAGATAGGGCCTGAATAATCTTGATGCGTTTGGATCACTTAAAATAACTTACTAATTCCCATCATACCTAGTATATTGTTTTGATCATACTCTAGCTTGAGCTTATCTTTGAACTTGAGAATGTAGATTGCAGAGGGACTTCATAGTCCTAGGAAGTGTTTTAAATAGCTACGCTAAAATAACTAAGTCCCATCATACCTAGTATATTGTTTTGATCATACTCTAGCTTGAGCTTATCCTTGAACTTGAGAATGTAGATTGCAAAGGTACTTCATAGTCCTAGGCAGCGTTTTAAATAGCTATGCTATGTAGCGTGTAGTTTACACTATGTAGTGTAGTTTAGCCTTAACGCTATGTAACGCTGCATGATTAATTTGCATACGTTACACACTGCATGCATAGACAACGCTATACGCAATGTAGCTCGCATTACAAATTATTTTTCACTACAACATTAATTGAAATGTTTTCAATAATTTATTACATTTTTCTATTTTGAATAAAAATTAGTTAATCTTTTCAATGCTATTAGTAAAATAATATAAGTAATAATATTAACCCAGTTTCGTCGCTCTTTCTTTACCTTTATAGTTAATCATTGCCCTTTTCTATTACATAGGCTGCGTTTGGTTGCACTAAAAATCTTGAAATTTTGTTAAATTTCATTATTAATCAGTTTAAGTTGGTGTAGAATATTATCAAATTGGTGCAACCAAATGCAACTTGGATTAAAAATCTAGAAGTAGATTGTAGCTTATGCTACATGCTATGTAGCTTACGTCTCATGTTTTAGAGGGGTGAACGCCACGTTACATGCTATTTTCTATTTAAAACACTGGTGATCACCCAAGGAACAAGGCTTGGGAAAAGTTGTTGTTTCATCCAAACATTAGCATCTTTTATAATTTTGGTTCCTTCACGATTTATGTTTTGATATCTATTTTAATTTATACATGGTAAAATTATACATACAAAGGTATACAATCAAATTCAAGAATTCAAGGATTGAAGAACGATGCATTAATTTGTTATCTTTCAAAAAAAGAAGAGCAATGCAAGGTCACACATCAATTAGATGGGCCCATTGGACCCCACAAGATGACTGATCAAAGATTAGGCCATCAGATGGTAGATCTGTCCCATCAATTCCTAAATAAATATATGGCAAATTCAACTGTTGGATTGAGGATATGGTCCATTCAACCATCCATATTGAAGATTGGGTCGTTCAATTGTCCAGATTGATTATCTGGACTTCTTTTTATCAGATTGATCTGATGGAAGTTGGGGCCACATCAGAGGTCCATTTTGTGGGGCCTTAAACTCATGGGATCTAGTATTTCATTACTTCTCAGAGTTACGAGTTAATCTATAACTTGTTGAACAAGTTTCCCTATTCCGTGGTCTATAATTAAAGATCTTGTTCATCCAACTATTCATATTGAAGATCTGGTCCATCCAACTGTCTAGATTTAGTAGCTGGGCCACTTTCTGTTGTGATGAATCTGATGGAAGATCGGGATGGCATCAAGGGTCCAGATCAGAAATTTGGACTGAGTGGTTGGATTGGACTGTGGGACCACCGGTTCCATGTGGTATTATATAATTATTTATTCGAGTTAGAGTTGGTCAATGATTTGTTGAACAAGTTTTCCTGTTAGTATTTTGTGACTTATGTTTGGCTACTTTTCTAGTATCAAAGTATGCTAGAATGACATGAGATTGGTCTTGTTTGAAAGTCTATTTGGTTAGCTCTCAAATGAGAGCCAAAGATTATGTCAGGACTTCACCAAAAACTTAAGAATCGACCTATTTACTCTGTTGGTTCATCTGTTGGACATAGTCAAATCTTCATTCATCACCCATGCCTTTTTATGTCTCAGCTCCTCTCAATGTTGTCCATTTCCGCTTTTATGTATTTATTTAGTTCATGATATCTTGAAGCTTCAAACCGGATTCGAAAGATGCTGCCACTTCCATCATAAGAAAGGAAGATGTACTTTAACAAGATTGAACAGAAGCACACTCTCATATAGAAATCTAGACATTGAAAGACATACATTTTCTCTATTCTACTTCAAAATTTGATTTGGGGTGGATTACTGTCCTCTTCCTCCATTTCCTTAGAAAATCATTCATTAACTCTTTTCTTTTACCCCCACGCTGTTCTTCATTTCCCCCTTCACCGATATCATTCATGATTGGAACCTATTCAATCTCAATACATGATGTCTTTCTTCCCCCTCACTGATATCATGTATGATTGGAGCGGCTCCTAGTTAGAAGGATCTTGCAAGTACCAAACCTGGACTCAAAAGAATGGCTAAAAGGATGATATCATGTATGATTGGAGCGACTCCTAGTTAGTAGGATCTTGCAAGTACCAAACCCAGACTCAAAAGAATGGCTAAAAGAACGATATCATGTCTGATTGGAGTGACTCCTAGTTGGAAGGATCTTGCAAGTACCAAACCCAGACTCAAAAGAATGGCTAAAAATTTAAAACACAAAAAAGAGAAAGTTTTAAGGGGTTTTAATAAAAAAGGAAAAAAGAAAACTTGCAACTCAAATAAAGATAAACAAAAAGATTTGCAAAATTTTATATATGCTTTTGTGCCTTTTTGACGTGGAAGCGGATGTAAAGAAACGCCGTCGGAAACCAATTAAATATGAGAAAGGTACAGGGATTTATTCTCTGTAGGTTTTTGGGAAATAAAAAACCTCTAGTCCTCTGTCTTTTTTCTCTCTCAAACAGCGTAGAAGTGAAAACTAAAGCCATAGTTTAATAGAGGTGGGCCCTAAATGTGTTTTAGAAAGCAAAAGGAAAAAAAAAAGAATCTAAAAGTCAAATTTTAGTGATTTTCGGATGCCTTATTTATGCATGAATTCATCTGGTTTGTAGCGACCCTAATTAATTGGGATAAGGCTTACATGATGACGATGACGAATCATATGATTTGTATGGATTCATATGATCCAAGTACGATTCGTGCTGATTTGCGATTCAGATCATGTACAGGACAATACGATTTGGATCCTCCAATTCAAATTTGTAAATATTATGATAACATGACACTTTTTGTGACATCTTTGAGGAGCTTGATCTATAAATTGGTCGGTAATTTCAGATTTTTGCACAACAACTGAAATGTACTCGTTAAAAAAGAAAGAAAGAAAAAAAGAAGAAAAGAAAACAGATTCTAGCTCCTCAACTTGTTTCAGCAGGAGGACCGTTCTAACTTTTAAGCTTCCTGACATTACAGTTCGATTTGTAAAAGCAAAAAGGGATGGCCTTTTGGAGCATTTAGGAGGTGATGAAAGAAACCCTGATTTATCTCTCCTTTGTAAAATGGATAAATGAGTTATATAGAGGGTAGGGATGTGATTTTGCCTCAGGTTGCAGGGAGTCTCCTAGGCATTAATGAAATGCCAAGGTGACTGGTCAAACTGTTGGACTGTTGCCAAAACTTGGGTATGCCTAGTAAAATTCCATGTAATTTTAGCCTACGTGATAGATGTAGGTTCAGACGTCTGCATGAATTATCTTAACTACTATGTACGTTGATGTCCTTCGCATTAGGTAAATGCACACAGAACTACCTTTGCAGTGTATTCTTTTACATATTTGATCTAGGAAGAGATTTTTTACACCCAAGAATGATGCTTTAATTTGACCTGCATGAATTAATTGTGTTGAACTTACCCTGATGCTTGATAATTCAATTCTTCTATTTAGCATGGCAAGCAATTGCTTGACCCTGCATGCTAATCATCGATTTTTCTGACTTTATTTTGCTATTAAAAAAAAAAAAACCCACTATATATAGAAATGAATATGGAGTTCTTTATGTCTCCATATTATCTCTTGTAATGCTGTTTATTTGCTTTTTGTGGTTGTTTTGTTAGGAGTTAAGTGTGAACATTGATTCATTTTTTTCTCCGAAATTTCAATGGAAGTTTGCTTATAGTTCTGATTTTAGAGTGCAGCATGAACAATGCTTCATTTTCGACTCTGAAATTTCAATGAAAGTTTGCTTATAATTCTGATTTTAGAGTGTCGTCTGTCCCTCCACTGATTTTATATTTACTTCTGTTTTATTCTTGTTCCTTACATTCCTATTGCATTACTATTTACCTTCTTTTGGTAAATAGATGTATACATAAAATATGGAAGACCGTTGCCCTGTATTGCAGTTTTTAACTTTCGTTTTCATTGTCATTCAGATAATACTCGCTTTGACGCATCACAATATGCATTCTTTGGTAAGGATGTTTTGGAGGAAGTTGAGCTGGGGGGATTGGAAGATGATCAAGATGATGCTGCATTAGTTGGCTTTGAAGATGATGAGTATCGGTTTTCTTCCCTCGGGGATAGAGAAGAGGTGAGCTTTGAAGTTGCATAAAATTATTGCATTTTCATGGTATTTGTTATCTAAAGGATTATGACATGTTCATTGGTCGATATTGTAAGGGAAAATTGTAAACACCACCCCTTGCTTCAAAATTGTAAACACCTTTTTTGAAGATTAAAAGTAATTTTTCTATAAGGAAACCAAAACAAAAACAACCACTGACACTTTCAGGGAAAAAAAAACACTGACTGGAGGTGCCTACCAAGAGGCCCAAAAGAAAACAAAAACAACAGCAAGCTGGCACTAAACAAAGACCGCGGAAGAAAGACGACAAACAAAACAGCCGTGGCATGGACTGACAAAAAAAAGAAGAACAATCAACCAGATCTTTTGATCTTCCACTAGAAAATCAGCTCTAAGGTCCTCTGCTTTTGGTAGAAAATGTGTTACATCGTTGGCTTCATGTGGCATACTTCTAAACTCCACCGGCCGATGCTACATGATTTACAAGCCTTATCCACAAGATTAACAACTCTCCAAGGGCAGACGCCAGAGTGAACCCTACCAATCTGTGGGGTCACCTTCTAGGAACACTAGGAAACAGATTGAATTTTGGGGATCTTGATCGCTTGGAGTAAAAGCTGAGCCTCAAGCAAAATGGGAGCGAGGAATGCTAATGGGCCAGAAAACTCAATGAATGGGAGTATTTCCACCCAGTGTTCTAATTATCTTTGATATTATCGAAATATCTCCGATATTATCTTTATCTCTAGTTCAACGATGCCAATAGCACTGGTAGCGATACCGATAACGCTGGTAGTATCAGAAATTTCAGGTATTAGCAATGTATTGCTAAGTATCGCCAGTGTATTAATATCGCTAATGTAATTACCAATATTTTTAACTATGTAAATTCTAGGTGTCACTTGTATTGCCAATGCAGCAATATCGCCAATGTATCGCCGGTATTTTCAACTATGTAAATTCATATAATACTTGTATCATAAGTGTATCGACGATATTTCAATAATATCGCCAATGTATTGATATCATCAAAATTTTGTTTATTAGAAAAAAATTTATTTCATTTTTTTTATTTTTCATGGGCACATGGTTGTATGTGGTGTTCAATTTGTCATTGATAATATTGGTAATATCTCGATATTGTTGATATCGCAACATGCGTGATATTGAGACCACAATCTTTTGTTTCCTTTCCAATTGTTGATGATTTCTTGGTGAAATATCATGTGTTGTTGATATTTTGCAATATCGATGGATGTTTGGATGGAAGGTCGGATGGTTAAATTGGCTGGATGGGATGGTTGGACCGATTTCTTACAACAACACATGCTTTTAAGGCCCCATTAAATGGAAACTTGTTATATATGCATTCTTTTTGCATATTTATTTATTTATTTTTTAAATTTCTAAATATGCAAATATATGTACATTTTAACATCTCTTGAAGTTTCGCTGAAAATTCCACCGTTTTCCCTATGTTTCCCCACATTTCCAGTTATCATCAATATTATCGGCGATATCGATATTGTTTCCGTATCCTTGGCTAGCAAAACTTGTAGCAATATTGATACTTTGAACACTGCTTCCACCAAAATCCGTCAGTGCCAACCCCAGGTTATTGAAATAGCACTCATCAAAGTTGACTTCAACAAGAAGAGAGGGAGGGGGCTTCCAAATAGCAGCAATCTTAGGACTTGAAGATTCCAAAGGGCCTCCTCCTAATTCGATTCCATAGCATGGGAAGGAATGCACCTGATGTTTGCATCCCTTCTCAATCAGAAGGCTGACAATCTGAAAATATGCTTGACAATGGAGCACCTGGAAGCAGATCACCCTTAAGAAATGCGAGAGTTCGATTCCACCCAAGTAACCTATAATGTCACATGACCAATCAATTTCCCAAGCATAGAACCAACTGGGCTCCACGCAGATGCCGACCGCCCAATGATGTTCCTCAAAACTGATTGGGATGACCAAACTCAATCCAAACTTAGAAATCACATCCATCCAAATGGCTTTGGCCACTTGATTATGAAGAAACAAATGATTCACTGACTCTTCCTTGTGTTGCAGAATGCATCTGTATGGAAGCTGCACCTCTCGCTTCTTACAGACAATTGTAAATACCTCCCCTCTTGTTTGGATTATTGTAGGTATCTCCCCTCTGTTTGACAGATTCGTTGCAGATTTCACCACACCATCTATTAACACTGTTATCTTTGACCAATTGACCATTTTACCCCTATCTCACACTCGATCAGTTGTAGATTCGTGGGCCTACCTGAGTGCATATATGTCATCCAACCCATTCAGCAGGGTCACTCCATAAAAATGGAACGTGCTGAAAATCAGGTTGATCCAATCATCAGGTGGCCCACCAAATGAATTTCGAGGTTTTTGGGTTTCTCCATTGTTTTCTAGGCTGTGGCCCATTTGATGATTGGATTGGCCTAATCCTTTTGGCCCAGATATTATGGAGGGACCATGACGGACGGGTTGGATGCCATTCATACAGAACAGTGGGCCCCAAGCACAAGCAAAAATGAACTCCTCTTATGAGGGTATTTTCGTCATTTGGTACACTTCTCTAACGTAGGGAAGGTACTTGCAATAATCCAAACCAGAGGCGTTTACAACTATCACATTTGTAATCTAATGATTGTAACCTGTTTGATGATATAATTTAACTTGGAGATTGTTTATTTTCAGTATTATGTCAATTGTGTATCTTATGGCTTTCAGTCATTTGTTTTTTTTTTTTTTATTGGTCATTGCGCTTCATCCTAAAGACCAAACTCCACTTTGTAGCACTTGCTACCATCTGGTCCCTGCCTGGGTGCAGGAAAAGGGATGATGTCAGGTGGGCAGCCAACTACCATACTTTTAAGAATAAGCCGACTTGGCTTAAGAATATGTGCTGCCACAAGGTCCTCAACTCCTTGCAACTATGGACTCCTAATATTGTTGTGTTTATATGGAGTGTGGAGTTTTGTACGAAATTGGCTCTTGTCATCATAGTTGTCAAAATCCTATGATTTATAATTGGTTGAATGTTAGGCAAAATAGTGTGGGTTCACTTTGTGTGTTCTCATATTTTAAATTTTATTTGGCTTCCATTTTATGTTTTTATATTGGTGGGCTTTAAGAATCTTTTACAACAGGCCAATTGTTTTATTTATTTATTTTCTTTGTAGGAATTAAGTGATGAATTTACTTTTCAACTTTAAGAGATCAAATGATGGTTCTTTTCAATCTTTTGTTGGAGTATATTCAAATTTTGGTTTGCCAACATGAGAGAAAGCAGTCTTATAGACCTTTTGTTCCAAAAAAAGAAGAGATTACTTTTACCTTCTTCACTTGGTTTGAAGCAATCTTATAGACCTTGTGTTGTAAGAAAGATATCGTTACTTGTACCGGTTTCACTTTGTTTCATTTCATTTGTAAAATTGATTGGGATTCAAGGGCAAGTTCAAGGTTAGTTTTGGACATGCTTGAACCATGACCACTGGAACCTTGGTTGGGATTTGTTTATGTTGTGATTGCCATTCTCCAGCCAGAGCTCCTGATGTTCAGTCTTCTTCAAGTTTTAGTTAGATTTGATGGTTGTAAGGGGATTGAATCTCATTCATTTGGGATCCCTACATCTTTGGCATGGAATGCCCTTGCTACCATGTGGATCATTCGTTGAGGATTTTGGAGATTCATTTCAAGAGATTAATTGTTATGTGGGCTCATACTTCTCATGGTTTCTCAAGGTGTTTTCTATTATCTGGATCATACTTTGCATGGCATTTCAAGGTGTTTTCATGGTGTTTCAAAGTGAGCTTAACAGCAGATTCTTGAGATCAGCAGGGGTCCTAGTTGTTGGCTTGGCTATTTGAGAATGTGTTCCCTTGGTGCTGTTTATCACAAATATTAGTAGCGTATGACCCTGGGAAATAAAGTAGCCTTAGTTTGATATTTAAGATATGTTTTTCTATTTCTAGATGTTTGAAATATGTTAGAAATTAGTAGTACGTATTATTTATCCTTGTTCTTTCAATGTCACTGAACTGCAGTTCTGAAAATCTTTGAGGCAGTTTTGAATGCTAGAACTACAGGATGTTTGACCTGCGTTACTGGAACATCATTCCTAGCCAGAGAATATCTCATCCTAATGCAGCTGTTAGTTTTCCACGGCCAGTTTGTCATGCCTTTTACTTGGGAATGTTCTGAACTTGACAACTCATTTTCTTGTTTTGATGCTGAAAAATGCCCTTTTACTGAAAGTCAATTTTCTTAGCAATATTAGGGCGTCCTAGAACTTCATCGTGACATGCTACTGCACACGTCTTTGTTATTGCTGTGTTGCAAGATCAGTACCATGATCTTTGTTTATTGATCTTAAGAATGGAAGTTGGATGGCATAGTTTCAGTCAATTAGGATGACTTTTAGAGTGTTTCAACATCTTCAGCCTGTGTCACTAAGGGGCCGTTTGATAAAACTTATTTTCAGCACTTATCACTGAAATTTGATATTTTCAGTGATTTTCACTTAATCAGATTGTTTAGCAAATCCATTTTCAGTGATATTTTCTGTCTTTTTAGGGATTGGGCTCTGTGATCTTGTTAGGGGTTTGTCCAGTCGAGGGACTGGTTTTGTTGTATGTTACTTTTGTTTCTTCTTTTGCTTTGTCCTTTGTGTTGTTTGCTGTTTCTTGCTTTTTCTTTTGCTTTGGCTGAATAAAATCTTTATCTTTCAAAAGAAAAAAAGTGTTTAAATTAATTTTCACTGAAATATGGGTCTTTTTTGAGCTCCCCTTCCTTCATTTAATGCTGAAGCCTGAATGCTGAAAGTGGTGGTGCATTAAATTTTATTTTTTTCACTTTTCACTAAAATATCCCTAAATTACTTCAAATTTTCAGTTCAGCACTTTTAAGTTTTCAGAGCTTATATTTCAGTTTATCAAACGGCACCTTAGTTCTAATTTTTGGAGTTGTTATTGCACCATTGATTGTACTGTCTGGTTGTCTGTTTCTCTCGTAGCATGTTCATCCTTATATTTATTCATTTGAAGCTTTGGTTCCCATATCTGATTGCTCCCTAGTGATGACTCTGACAAAGGACTGATATGCATTTTCAGCACTTCAATTAATTTGCAGAGCTTATTTTTCAGTTTATCAAACGGCACCTTAGTTCTAATTTTTGGAGTTATTGCACCATCTGGTTGTCTGTTTCCCATGTAGTATGTTCATCCTTATATTTATTCATTTGAAGCTTTGATTCCATATCTGATTGCTCCCTAGTGATGAGTTTGGCAAATGATTGGCATTCATTTTCTCCTCGAGGGCATGATACATCATTTTGATCATAACTATTGCACTGAATTTGCAGGGTGAAGGCTTGGGATCTTTATCTGATGTTGATGATCTTGCAAATACTTTTTCAATGGTCAGTTTTTCTATTCTTTTGCTTGCCACCATTGATATAATTATGCAATGCAACAGAAACGTCCAACTGTATATTGGTATGTGAACGCAAGAAGTTCACTATTGTGAATCTTATATATGGAAAACGCCCACATGGTACTGGTACCACCACTATTAGTTGTGGCACCCCACTGTTGTGGGGGCCCACATGATGTGTGCATCAAATCCCTCCCATCCATTGGGGTTGTCCTTTGATATTATGCCATGGGGCCAAAATTCAGCCTGATGGAAACTCAGGTAGGCCACACCATAGAGGACAGTTGGAATGGGACGACAAACCAATGAAACCTCAGTGGAGATTTGTTGGGTCCCCCATGTTGTGGCCCGCCTGAATCTTCGTATGCCATTCAAGCTATTGATCTGACACGCCTCACACCAGGATGAAGGGACACCAAAAATCAGGCCATCCCAAAACTCAGGTGGGCCACACAATGTGAACTTAGAGATTTCAGGCATGATTTTACATTGTTCTCTAGATTTCAGGCATGATTTTGCATTGTTCTCTATGTTGTGGTCCACCCGAATCTTGGATTGTCCTGATTTATGGGCTCTACAGTGAACATGAGATTGAAGGTCTAACTTGATGGATGAGATAGATTGATTCAGGCATCACATGGGCCCCACAATAACCTGGTACCATGTGAACGTACCCCTATACATAATACATTATATATATGCACATATTTTCACACACACACACACACAAAGGGGTGTGCTCCAGTGGTACCAGCACCACTGTTAGCTGTGGTGTAACTGGGTAGAAGAGGGCCTAATTTGATGTATTCATGACATCCACCCGTCCATTAAATGTGCCGCCTCACATTGGCCCCTAGCCCCTAGCCCCAGAGTCAGCCCAAATGGGAACTCCTGTGGGCCACAAGAAAGGGGAGATGTTGAGAGGGGATGCCCACCCTTGATATGCACAGGAGCCCTTTCATATTGCGTATATAGAATCTAGGCCATCCAGACCATTCATTTGCCATGGCTCAAGAATCAACAAAAATTAGGCTATTCTGCAACTCAAGTGGGCTCCAGTGAGAATCAAGGGTCAGCATCCCTCCCACCTTGTACATTGTGCTCTGGTCCACCAGCGTTTTGGATTAAGCTGATTTCCATGCCATGGGGGTTATCTTGAGGGGATGCAGCTAATGGATGGGTTAGATGCGATCCATACACCAAATGGGTCCCACATCTGCTCATTACCATTGTAAATTTAAAGGGAGATACTGATAGCACTTGAATGCACCTCACACATTAATGTATGTTTTAAGCTTTTCTAAGCAAAATGCATGTATAAGGCAAGCCCATGTACACCTCACCACATGCTAGAATGGCACATGGGTGCGAGATCCAATCCATCCACCCTCTGTGTAGGGTACGTTGGCCAGCATCAGGCCGGTCAACTATTTAGGTGAGCCACATTTTAGGAAACAAATGCACCACTAAAAAACTTGGGTGAAGTCTTCCTGCAAATCCACCTCTCTCTAACATGGTGGCCCTCATGAGTTTACCAGAGCTTGATTTTTGGGTGAGAACATCTATACAGTTATGCTAACTTGGTGGATGGCTTGATTATTACCACGCTGGAGTGTGGTGGCATGTACATTGTATGCCTTGCACACAAGGTGTTCAAAAACAGTTAAGGCTGTTATGTAAGGGTAACAGTGGGAACCATTACGCATTATGGGGCCATAATGGCTGTTGTAGAAAAGAAATGGCCGGTAAGCTGTTATGGCCCATAACAGCCCATTATGGGGCTGATGCACTTTTTTATTTTCCTGAATAACACAGTCGTTACGGTAATGATTGTGGCTGTTAAAGCCACTGTTGCCATTATTGAATATCTTTCTTGCACATGCAACTTAGCATAGCAGACCTAATGCCTTTGATCAGTGTGAATCATTTAAATTTTCTTGAGCAATGTTTTGAAAATTGTACTATTCGATGAAAATTGAATCACATCCCACACATTTCATATCCATGATAGTATTCGCCTTTGGGCTAAATTGTATGTTTCAGTAATCCAGTGTTATGATTGACAAAAAATGACTTGATACCTTTTGCGGAAACCATGACTTGGGAAATTGTATGTTGGATATTTGAT
Organism: Magnolia sinica; assembly: GCF_029962835.1. Lineage (NCBI taxonomy): Eukaryota > Viridiplantae > Streptophyta > Magnoliopsida > Magnoliales > Magnoliaceae > Magnolia > Magnolia sinica. The sequence continues at coordinate 46,423,774 of NC_080573.1, read as the reverse complement.
TTTACTTCATTTTTAATCAAAGGTCTTCTTTCTTTTTCACACTGAAACCAAAACCATCCATTCCAATGCTTAGAGATTTGGCTGGAGGCTGAAGGTTTTGGATGTTAATTTTCAAATAGCAATCTCCATATTTTGTTGAACAAATGTTGATTTTCTTTTCCACTGGTTTTATGTCTCTTTCTGGAATTTTCGTGTAGGCAGGTTGACCACAGGGAGCCGTTTCTTTTTGAAAACTGTAAAATCCTAATGCAGGGATTTAATGACTTAGTATACTCATATGACATTCTTCAATCTTTAAAAAAAAAAAAAAAGAACACATAGCATTTGTTTTGTAATTGATGGATATGGCAGGAAAGGATGATTAATCAATATTTTATTTTTGCTTTTATCTTTCAATCTTCTATGTTTCTCCCTTTTTTTTTTTTTTTTTCTTCTTTTCAAAAAATAGAAAAAATGCGATTAATGATTTGATTAGCCTCCTATCGCTTTACAATTCAGTTGCAATTCTCAAAAATTCCTCTCAAGGCTAAATCCCATAAATATTCCTAGAAAAAGGATTTCTTTGATATATCAGGTTTCCTTTGATAAAAACCTTTTCTCTGTTTAGAATGCAGTGAGTTTGCATTTTTCAACTAAAAGATAATGTTATTATGAAGCAATTAGCATTGCTTGGCATTTTACCTTTAAAAATAAATAAATAAATAATGGCCTCAAAGCCATCTCGAATGGTTTCAAATGAGATTTAGTTCTTAGATTTTTATTTATTATTTATTATTTTTCCTTTTTTTGTTCATTAGCTATCCTTGAAGTCATTTAGGACTAACATTCATTGTAAGTTGATAGTTGATATATGTAATTGGTCTGTGATAGTAATTTAGAACTTTAAGATAGTTGCAAATACTTCACAAGACCTGTTGCTTTTCTAGGTTGCCAAACTGGTACAAACTGGCCCTGGACATGGCAATGCAAGCTATTTATGCGCAAGCCCTCACACTATCTGGGCAGAGCCCCAAAAGTCTCCCTGATTTGGGTAACCTAGGCATCAGAAGTGGATCCTTTCCATGAGCTTTTTCTTTTCTAACCATCCGGTTGTAGGCCTTCAATTGGATGTTTTCAATCTGATGAATGAGGGTTTTAGGGTGTAGACCGTCCATCTTGGGGCTCACCAAATGAATAGCGTGGATCGACCGTGGGATCCACATGTACTGTTGGTCGTGTTGAGAGAAATCGTATGTTATTCTATACTCATGCAAGGATATGTCAGAGTAGTGGAACTTTTCCATTAGCAATGCTATTTTTAAATTATAAGACTTCATGCCTCTAATTGGATGATTCATGGTGCAACTAATGAGAGTTTTAGAGCACAATATGTTGGACTCGGTTATTCCTTAGCCTTCTTGTCTGTGTGACGCTCACGTAAAACCCAAATGCTACTTGAGTTAGCCTTCCCGATGTGCACAACTTAGAGTTATGCACTGGAACTTGGCTAGGATGCTCAGTGAACACAAGAGGCAAAGAATGCTTGTATCATAATATGAGGATGGTGTTAGAATGCTTGTATCACACCAGTGAGGAGGATGTTACAACTCTTGAGGAGTAAGGGCAAGGGATGCTCATTGCTCAGCCCAAGAATGTTTTGGATATGTTACACTAATGGATTGGATTATGCCACTTGGCATTCGTCCGATGGTCCATAAGCCTTCTAGATTTTCTGGATCATTCGACATGTGTCCAGTTGTGAAACATCATAGAGATCTAGAGTCTGATGGACATCTCTACACACATGCTGCAAGGGTCTACATGGCTCTAGAGCCACACTTTTCCAGAGCAGAAGCCTCACTACTCTGTGCATGTTAGGCCAAAAACTGGCTAAGCCCATGGGATAAACATTCATTTCTGTGACAATGTGCCATTCACCTTGGAGATGAATCATTTGGATCAATCGATAATGGGATTCATGCATACTTCTACTGGATCCAGCAAACTATATGTATGATCGACACTGATGCAAGGAGTAGACTATATGGGGTGCATTTTACAGTAGAAAATAAGTTATCATTATTCAGGCAAAAGGCTTCTTCCTGTTGCAATGATCACACATTTATAGGGGTTGCTAAAACCCTTAGCATAAACTAGGAAACTACTCACAATTTGTTGTTACTTGTTACCCATAGTGAGGATATTATCCACATCTACATAACTACTCAGTACACAATTAATGAAACTACTTTTAGACGGCCAACTGGTTATGAAATTATGTTTCTTCATCTCTACACGGTTTCTTAAGTGCCCAAGAAAGTAGGAAAATGCCTATCTACCCCTCGCAGATCCATATTTGCATGGTTGGATGTTATTTGTACTTGAAATTTCTGTGATCTGGTTTGCAACTACAAGCATTCTCCGTTAAGCTGTTTTTTTTTTTTTTTTTTTTTTTAAATTTTAAAGATTGAACATTGTCTTTGATTTTTCTTTCCCTCAATCTTATGATCGTTCTCTGTGATTAAGCTTCTCAATTATCTCATGAATCTTCTCTACATCAACTTCTTAAATGCTGGATCTTTTGAATCAAACAACTTCAAGAATTCTGGAATCTAGTCATCACCTCAATTATCGATACCTCCACTTCTGACACTCTCTCATTGCAACTACATTTGGCAGCTTAGGGAAAAAATGAACTAAGATTGACACAACCTTTCTTCTGCAACAAATTCTTTATCTTTTTTCATACTTGAGAAAATATCTTCTCTGATCTTTTCCCCTCTTTTACCACCCTTTGAGACCATAGCCTAAAGTATGTTCTTTCCAGAAAGGGTGCTTGACTGAACCTTTCATTTAACAATTCTCATAATCTTTTGGAAAAGACGTTCAGTAACATTTCCCTAATATCAGTCCATAGAAACTCTATTTTATGAATCTTCTCTTTCCCCCAAACTCAAGGCCACAGTCTTGCACACCATGGCTGATCTTTTTCTTTTTCTTTTTTTTTTGAAAGTCGACGATTTTATTGAAAAGCAGCTTCAAAAGAAGATGGGAAAGAATACAACCAAAAGAAAAGGAAAAAGTTACAAGCCCAAATGGGTGAGGAGAGCACATGCGTTGAGCTCCTTGAACTTGGAACCCCAATCGACCACCCAAGAGGTTGTCTTACGAACAACCAAATCCACAAGCTCGGATCTATTTTCAAAGCATCGCCTATTCCTCTCGCTCTTGCCCCAAATAGGCCAAAGGACTGCCATAGCCACTAGGTGCCACACCACCTTTCCATCTTTGCTGACCACCCCTTCATGCGAAGCGGCCAGAAAATCCACAATCGAACCTGGCATCACCTGACAGATTTTAAGCTTCAAAATGAAGTCAAGTCTCAATTCTTCTTAGCGAAGAGAGAATGAAGAGAAAGGTCATTGACTGACTCCTCATCACTCTGCACATTACAAAGATATTTGGGAGCACCCTCCTACACTTCATCAGATTGTCCACGGTGAGCACCCTAATTCTCCCAGCTAACCAAACAAAAGCAACCACTTTAAGTGGGAGCCCAATAATTCCAAGGACGAAAGTTGAAGGGGGGGGGGGGGGCGTTTAATTTGAAAAAAGAACAAACAGAAAAATCTCTTGGAGGTATGACCCCGCCACACCAAGGAGTCTTCCATAGAGTCCTCAAACAAAATGAGCTTCAGCCTATCTACGAGGCTTATGAGCACAATTGCTTCGTCATCCGAAAGACCTCTACGACAAGGAGGGGCCCAAACCACCTCTTCGTCGGATTTAGAAAAATAGCACGCACTAGAAATATTCCTATTTGGCGCTAGGAGAGCCAAGCTTGGGAAGGCCTCCTTAAGAATGCAGTCTTCCAACCAAAGATCCTCCCAAAAGCAGATGAGGCTTCCATCCCCCACTGCAACAGACACACCTTCTTTGAATCTCGCTGAAGATGTGAAGTTTGCATAAGCCTGAGGCTCTATAGAGCGAAGAATCTTTGATCCACCAACCATTAGGAGAGGTCCCATATTTTGAAGCTAGCACACTCCTCCATAGACTGTCTCCTTCCATGGCAAATTGCCACAACCACTTCCCCAAAACAGCCTCCTGATTCATAAGATCTAGATTCATGGTTTATCTGTCTCAAAATATATGCTTCATGGATGCCTTTGGGATCTTCAGGTATGGAAAACATTGAGAACGATGGGAAATTGGTCAATTTTTTCATTGAAGCTTCGAGGGATGTTAAAATAAACATCATTACATGCTTACAACTCGTAATATTACAAGAAACAAGAATGAACAATGTGCTTCCTTTGCATTGGGTTGTATGCTATATGCCATCTGACAAAACACAGAAGTGATGCAGTTGTATTTGAAACAAGTTCATCTCATTCAAACATCCTATAACATATTTAGATTAAATCCGAGTTCCAATTTAGATGCATGGTGAACCAAAAATTACTCTTATTTCTTTATTTGACTATTAGATAAGTGGGCTAACAATTTGGACAGGCTAGATTCCCATACAACTATACCATGCACACAATCAAAGAGTTACCATCATTTTTTAAAATTATTATATGGTGCTAAACTAACGTGTTAATTTGTTCTAAATGAGAAGAGAAACTTTGATACTCTACCAGAATGTGTGGATAATATGCAGGCACCTAGAAATTACTCAGAAATTGTAGACATGGCATTCAAGTAGTCAAATGAAACCGTCCAAATTATGGTAGCCAGTGTCGATGTATCATCAAACAAAAGTTAAGCTTATTTAATTTTCTGATTATCAAATTAGAGACATTTCCTGGACTGTTAAAAGTGAAATATTTTAATATTCTTATTTCCACCAACAAGCATGCATGAATCAGAGGTTAGGATTATTCAACCAATCTGATCTTTGGGTTGTGATTTGGCAACTGTGGGCTGCACGATCTAGTCGGTTTTATTTGAGTTAATGTATCCACGTGTACGATTTTAGAGTGCATGTGTATCAAGTGTCATACATTGCCCAAGTATCATATAACTCTTGAGAAAAACTTTGATAATAAGTGTGATAATGATACACGCCATTTAGAAAATACTTAAAAATTCCAAAAGTAACATGCAGGCATTAAACTGTACAGATTAATCTTTTGTAGCTTAGATGTACCATAACCCAAAAAGTATGCTTATTTCATCATCTGACATTCAAATTGGTGGACATTTATTGGATGGTTAACAATGAAAATATCCGATGGTTCTGTACCAACAAGCAAGTATCCACAAATCAGACGTTTGGATTGTTCAAACAATCTAATTTTGGGGACTGTCACTTAGTGACAGCAGGTTCCACAACTTATTCGGTTTATTATGAGTTAATATATATGCCACTTGTACAATTTCTTGAGTGCCAGTGTATCAAGCATCATATGCTGCCTGAGTATCATATAACTCCTTTCTAATGATGATAATAGCAGAGCCTTTTCAGGCTCATTTATTTAAAATGAGGGAGGGAGGGAGGGACCTTGTGATATCTTCGATGATAATATCGTGAATCACGACAAATTGTGATATCGTGCTATATTATCACTGATATCAGGAAGAACGACAACTATCGTACTGCTGACTTGTGATACCGATAATATCTGTCAGTATATATCGTGCTATATTATCACTGATATCAGGAAGAACGACAACTATCGTACTGCTGACTTGTGATACCGATAATATCTGTCAGTATATATCGTGCTATATTATCACTGATATCAGGAAGAACGACAACTATCGTACTGCTGACTTGTGATACCGATAATATCTGTCAGTATATATCGATACAGTAAACAGTGCTTCCAAGTCCCATATACCTGTGCTCTTAAGGCCATCCTGGATCTCTTAGCCTGCACACTGGAATAGATTCCTCTATCCTGCTTGCATAATCAATCTACGCTTCATATAATTTCTCACAATAGATTGCACTTTTATAGCTTTTTATCTCAAACAGGATCCTCTCAACATGTTCACTTATATTTGGGGTTCCTATTGATGTAGTAACTGGTTATAGACATAATGTCATGGGATCATTGCTAAGGTGAAAGTCGATGCATCTTTTGTTAAGGTTTTGGAAACTACTGTTTCAGTTCTTTATCTGCAGAATTTTAGATAATGATGTTGGCTCCTCTATGATGATGATGTCGGCCTCATTATGACATTCTGCAACAGATTCTTTTGCCATTTTCTTGCATTTCCAAATGTTTCACACCAAAGTGTGCTTTGTATTGAGAATTGCTTGCCTCAAGCTGTCAATTAACCAAAAAAGCTTCTCCAAGAAAGATAGGAAGAGTCATGGCTTTATAACCAATTATTCAACTGGACCCCCAGATACCAATTATTTCATCTGAGCTGGGCTAGTTTGACTATCTGCTTCCACATGCACATGAAAGGTCCTAAAGTCATGTCTCATTATTGAACATTTTATTGTTTCTTACTGACCAAATTCTCAATGTAACTGCGAAGGAAATATTTGCTTTGTGGAAATCTAATGGAATTTAAATTACTGAGATGTTGTTTCCAATTTCAATGTTTTCCTCTGTGGAAATCTAATGGAATTTAAATTCCTGAGATGTTGTTTACAATTTCAATGTTTTTCTTTTTATTTACAGAATTTGCCTCTCTCTCTCTCTCTCTCTCTCTCTCTCTCTCCCCTCCATTGGATAGTCAAGAAATTCAATACCTACTTGTATGCATTCATTTCAATAATTCATCATATAATTGTTACAGGTCCAATATTAGTTTGTTATTTTTCCCTGTTTGCCTTGATCATTTCCCTGAGCTGTGGACCTTTCTAATATTAAACTTTTAGCTGTTTGCATTCACCCGAGCTATTTAAGCCAATATGTTCACATCTTACTCGCAGATAAACAAGGTTGTAAGTGGACCAAGCAGTGCAGGAAACATTGGTGATAGGGGATCTTTTTCTAGGGAAAGTGAGTGATATCCCCATTTAATATTTTATCTTGAATCTTGATTAACCAAAATAATTTCTTGAAGCCTTTTTTCTCTCCTTTTCATGCACCAATTAGTTTGTTCTGCCTGCCTATTGAATGTATTTAATTATTATCCATCAAGAATGTTTATGGATTATATTTCAAGGTGTTGCAGATCATCATAGTGGTTTATTTGATAATGATTATTTTGAGAATGGGTGCATGCTTGGGTGTTAAAATGCTGTCTGCAATTGAATTATGCACAAAAGTTTCAATTATGATGAAATCACTTGAATTGCTTTTTCTAAAACTTGCAAGTGGTGAAAATATCAGTCTATCTGAAATCGTTACAATAGATGGTTACATCCATCTCTTATGTGCACAATGATGTACCTTATATTTGATGATATATCTAAATGCTTTTAGGGCACACATATATGACAAAAATAATAATAACAATAATAACAATAACAATTATGGGTGCAGCGTGTAGGTTGATACGAAATATTGGTAATGACTAAAGGTTTTCTTATTCTGGTGGAGAACAAACTACTAGGTGCATGCTTGCTGTTTCAAGGAAGATTGGAATCCTAATATGCATGTTGCTCATGAATTAAAGGCATTAGTGCCATGTAAAGAATCCCTTGTAAGAAAATGCCTTCTTTGTTTGGATGAACATGAATATGATGCATCACACATGAATATCCTTACTAATAATCATCCTAGTTATTAAGCCACCTGGTCCCAATGGATTATGAGGAATTACTCCACAAAGTATGCATAAAATTTTAATTTTCTATTCAACTCTTAAAAGAGTCTTTATATGCATGTGTGCTTTTTTAAAGCAAGAGAGACCCTAATCTAATCCTAACCAGTCATTCTAACCATCTAGTATTAAAAAAATGTTAATAATTGCTATAATATCCTTAAACACAGTATTACCAAGCCCTTCCATAAATTGGCAATAAGGCAATCAATTAATGTCCTTATAAAAGCTAAGTGAGAAGGCTTTTAAACACCATGCTTGTATTGAGCATATCATCCAATAGGTTCCGAAGAATCGCTCTCTAGAGCAAGGTGTTCCGTAATGGTCACCACTGGTACCTTTATGATACGGGTTGTAACATTCGTAATGGCCATTGTGGTCTTGATGCAGGATGGATAGCCTAAACTATAATGATGTGAATGAATTAAACGGATTATTAGAGTAAATCAATATATAAAATATTGTCAATTTATCACAAATCTAAAGAAATCAAATAGTCAACTATGCTCAAAATCAAGGCCACATCACAATCCCGCAGATGGATCTTAAGATTATTGATTGGAAATGGCCCAATGGAAGTTAGAACTTCCATCTAGTATAGGATTCGATCTAAATCTGAGGATTCACTTGCACTTTGTTAAGGTTGGAAAGAATTAGGGTTCAGAGATTTAAGGTTTATAGAATCTGAGAGATTAGGGTTTAGAATTCTAAGTTTACAGAGTTTGGGAGATTAGGCTTTGGAATCCTAAGTTCTAGGGTTAGGGTTTTAGGTTTAGGATTATGGGGTTTTAAAGGAGAAGGATCAGGGGGGGGGGGGGGATGGCGGGCACTTGCTATATGGACAAGGAGTGGTCCGTACGGTTGGGTAGGGTTTAGGTTTTGAGGGTTTTGGGAGAAAACAAAAGAAAAAAAAGGAAATAGAGAGGGGCGATGAGAAAAGTAGAAAAAAATATCATGAAGAGGAGAGAGAGAGAGAGAGAGAGAGAGAGAGAGAGAGAGAGAGAGAGTTGAATCACTCCATGGCTTCACACCAAACTCCAATTACAAAAGGAATTTTTCTCCAAAACAAAACAAGAAGAAAATTTCATTCAATTGCCAAAAATCTCCTAGGCTTCACACGTCCAAGCCTTACATACTATATTTGGGGTGTTTTTACAAAAATAAAAAAACCATTAATATTAGAAAATGTCCAAAATACCGCTCATATAAACTAAATCATAAAATAAATCAAAATAATCAAACTAACTAAACAAAATAACTAAAACTAGTGTCCAATATGAGTCCACGATGAAGACAACCCAATGATTAGAATGGTCCACAATCAAGAGGGCCCATTGCAAAATCCAACGGTAATGCATGGGCATTTTCACACCGGGCTCGAGTGGGGTCGCTTGTGAGATGCAGGGGCACACTCGAGGTGGGTGCGGCCCGTGGAGGTCTTGTGTTCGAGACTCCTCACCGGGGTTGATTAATGCGCATATCACACCAGGCTCGAGTGGGGTAGCCCATGTGATTTACGGCCCACGAAGGGGGTTCGGCTAAGGTCCTAACCCATGCGATGTGGGGCCTGGGCTATGAGATAAAGGGATTAATTCACCATACTCTAACAGTTCGAGCTTTTAGAGCAAGTGGTTAATTGTCCTGCATCAAATTTGGTATCAGAGCTTAGGGTTCTTATAGGGGAATACATTATTTGTTTAGGGTTAGTTTGTTTGAGTCCGTCATGCATCTAGTCCATCACATGTAGCTTTTAGGAGTCCATAGTCTCTTATTTTATTAACTATATTGTTGGAGTAACATTGCATAGTCCCCTCATATAGAGTCTCATAGGATCATTTAGTCCCATATAGTCAGTCGTAGAAAGTCCTTAGGTGGAGTTAGCAAGTTGTACGCCCACACGTACGGGTCATGGTTTTGGCTAGCAACCTACACTAAACATGGAACAATTGCTAGAGTTAGTAAACAAGCTGTCCCAGCAGATCAAGTCTTGGGGTAAGTGCTTGGAACGAAGCATAGATCAACGCCTTAACCAAATAAAGGCCTCCTTCAGGACAAACCCCACCATTAGGGAAGATGGCCAATCTCAAGCAGGTGGCTAGGAGAATAAACCAATGAATAGAGGTGGCCAAGGAATCAGTCATAGGCGTGCACCCATACCCCCACCCCATAAGGGACATCAAGACCATTATTTTGAGGGGTACAACATATGCGGCCTCGTGGCTAGAGAGAGTGCACCAGAGGCTAGTGTAGAGTTACCCACTGAGATCGTTCCGGTAGTGGATGAGTTCCATGATGTTGTTCTTGATGATCTACCGGATGAGTCTCCCCTTAAGAGGGATATAAAGCACACCAGAACATGGGATACCGTAATACCTATAGTCGAGTTTACGTTTAATAGTTCTGTCGATAGGTCCACAGGTCTCAGTCCTTATGAAGTCGTTACTAGTTATAAACTTGGGAAACCTATTGATCTTGTCCCTATGTCATTGTCTCATATGCCGCCAGAGCCTGCAGAGTCTTTTGCGCATCACATTCATTCATGACATCAAGAAATCAGGCAAAAGATCATGACTAGTAATAAACATTACTCACTTTCTGCAGACCAACATAAATGTTTCAATGAATTCAATGTAAGGGACTCTGTCATGATTCACATCAGGCCAGAGCGGTACCCTCAGGGAGCCGTTCGAAAATTATGTGTATAGCGCTGGACCATTCAAAATTATAAAACGAAACAGTCTCAATGCGTATGTGGCAAATCTTCCACCCTCCATGGGAATTAGTTCCACATTTAATGTGGAGGATCTAGTTGCATTTCAAGGGCCATTGATGCATTGTCTAGCCTTTTTCCTAACCATCCTGATTCCCTAGACCTTTCCCTTGATCCATGGCCCCTCCAGGCTTCCCAGCCTCTACGTCACATTCCTACCCGTCTCGACCCATTTTCCCAGCCTCTACCTCTCGTACCTACCCGTCCCGACCCATTTTTTAGCCTTTACCTCTCATAACTACCCGTCCCGACCTATTTTCCCAGCCTCTACCTCCCATACCTACTCATCGTGACCGTTCTTCCTAGCCTCTACCTACCATACCTAACCTTCACACACCCAGAAAAGAAATAGAGGATATCCTGGACCATCAGATAGTTTCAATGTTGGACGACGGGTTTCAGAAGTTCTTGGTCAAGTGGAAATCACGTCCAGCTTCAACCAATATGTGGCTCGCTGAGGAGGAGCTTCAGAGACTTAATCCTTACATCTGGTAGAGGTTCAGGAGTTTTATTTTGCCAGTGGTGAAATCTCTGCAGCTGGGAGAATTGATGGGGAAATCCCGTGCACGCTGTCCACCCCCCCCCCCCCCCACTCTCGTACGCCAGGAGGGCCCCACCGTCGATCTGGATCGTTGAGGACGTCCAGAGAGGGCTTCCTAGTTAGAAGATGAAGTTTTGGTTCAAGAGAGTTGACCCGATAGCCAAGAAAAACCCATCGTGGGATTTCATGATCGTGACCCACTAGTCGGATTAAGTTCATATTTTAGGTTTAGCTTATTTATGTTATTTAGAACATCATGAACACTTTAGATTTTTTGTTTAGTTTTTATTCTGGTTTACTTCATCGCCAAATAATAGGTTACGCACATAACATGAGTTTTGGAGTATAGGGTTTTCTTATAAATAGGCACCCCTTGTAGCTTTTTTTCATTCATTGAAGATTAATAGAAATTTTGTGTTTTCCTACTTTCTGAGTTGTGAAGCCTAATTGGGTGCGAAGCCCACCCTTCATCGAAGGGTTAACTACCGTGGTGCGAAGCCACATCTATTCCGATTCGCCTCCATCCATCGCCATCTCTACTACCCATCTTCTACCATCCCTTCTTCTCATCTCACCCCATCATCTACACTTCAAATTAATCATCTATTGCAGCAATTCTCCTCCCTACAACAGAATTTCAGAATCTGGCCCTACAGGAAGGCTGAAGCTTCGGTAGAGCACCATGCACAAACTGTACATCGGATCGAGTTGAGATTTGGGGGTTTTGGAGTCCATCCCTGATCGACTAGGGCCAAGGTGGCATTTTTTTTGAATAATGGGCCCCACACACGTGCGGCCGGGATCACACGCACGTGTGTCTGGGCCATTGTTGTTGTCCACGCGTGCGGTACTTCTCTGGTTTATCTCTTGTCTTTCACTCCACTTCTACCCAAAATACCTAAACCTAACCTTAAATTACTCAAATCTCCAATTATATGCCCCTTTTCTTACCCTAGGGTTCCTCGAATTGGAATTTCTAAATCCCTTGGATTACGAACCGATTACTATGCATGTGTGGATGATTATTTCTTATCTTTGAGTATCGTTTGGTTCATAATTTTTTATTGATCCAACCCTATCATGTGTGGGCCCGGACCCGCATAGATTTACCTTAATTGAATGTTTGGACTTTCATGTGGGATATGGAATTTGTGTAATTGTTTTTGAACTAATGTGATCTTAAGCCTGAAATCTCGCATATCATATTTAATTTTCACGTCCTGCATCAAATTTGGTATCGGAGCAGGTCTCGTGTTCGAGACTCCTTGTTGGGGGTGATTAATGCAGGGGTATTTTCACACCGGGTTCGAGTGGGGTCGCTTGTGAAATACAGGGGCACACTCGGGGTGAGTGCAGCCCGCGGAGGAGGTCTCGTATTCGAGACTCCTCACCAGGGGTGATTAATGCGCATATCACACCAGGCTCGAGTGGGGGTAGCCTGTGGGATGCGGGGACACTCTCGGGGTGGGCAGCTCGTGTGATTTGTAGCCCACGAAAGGGGTTTGGTCGAGGTCCTAATCCATGCGATGTGGGGCCTGGGCTATGAGATAAAGGGATTAATTCGCCATACTCTAACAGTTCGAGCTTTTAGAGCAAGTGGTTAATTGTCCTGCATCAAACGAGCCGATAGATGCATCCAATCGATCCAACGGTCCTATACTCTCAATTAAGTAACCTACATGCATCTTTCCAGTAGGGTCTTCAAAGAAGCACAATCATGCGATATGGCTAGGAAATCGAATTGGGCCCACTGGGTCCCATGTAATGGTCACAACCATAAAAAAATTGGGGCAACTCTCCTCTGATAAACTCAAAAAGTTGCTCAGTTGTCTTCATCAACTCTCCTTGGCTGAGAAGAGTTCGCCTCTGGCGAAATAAAACTGTGATAACGCTCTAGGAGATCCGGTCTAGTCTCTGAAGTTCGGCCTTTGTAATCCATATATTGTCTTATTCTGGCATGTTCTTCCACTTGATGGCATGTTCTTCCACTTGATGAGATATTTTTGGAAACCCCTTGTCTGGTAGAAACAACTTGTTCATCCAAGATACATTCTATCTCCTCTTTTGGTACGTATGGATGGTAAAGGTGGTAAAGGCTAGGAAGGCTGGTCTGGCAAGAGCCACGAGTCATGGGCCATGTTGGAAGCACCACCATCCAGGCCAATGTAAGGGTTGGGAGAGGCCATTGGGTAGAGTTGCTAGACTGTTAAGAGACACAAGATCTTCCACATTGAATGTTGAACTAATTCCCATGTTAGGTGAAAGATCTACAATATACGCATTGGAACTTAATTCTTTTTAATATTTTTTAAGGTCTTGTATTAAAGGCTTATAATTTCTTCACAACCTCTTACGGATACCGTTTTGGCCTTATCCGAACCATCACATAATCTCCTACTTGAAATTCTTTAAACCTGCAAATATTTTGTACTTTTCAATGCTCACATTAATTCGTTTCTTAATTTCAACATGCAATTCATGAATATGTCATGCAAATGCATCTGCGGACTCTGAAGGTCTATGAGAGACTGACATGGGAATTAGATATATAGGCCTCCTAGGATTGTAACCATGCACTACCTCAAAAAGATTCATGCCTATCGATCTATTAACTAAACTATTATATGCAAACTCTACTACTGGTAAAACTGAATCCCAAGTCCTAATATGGTCATCCACACGACATCATAACAGGTTACCTAAGCTTCGATTGAGCACTTCCGTTTGATCGTCAGTTTGAGGGTGGTATGCCGTTGAGAACTAGAGTCTCGTACCCATCATATATCGTAGTGTCTTCCAAAATTAGCTCATGAACCTCACATTTCTATCAATCACAATGGCTTTTGGTAAACCATGCAAGCGAACCACCTCTCCAAAGAAAAGCTTGACAATTTTAGAGGCATCAGATGTTTTGGAACATGGAAGAAAATGAGACATTTTCGAGAAATGTTCCACCACCACAAAGATGAAATTGTGCTTTCTGAATGTCTTGGGTAGCCCAAGCTCGAAATCCATACTTATATCTTGCCATGGAGCGTGTGGCATTGACAAGGGCGTATATGATCCAGTGTTCTGCCTTTTCTACTTTGCCAATTGACAAATCCTACATTGCTCGATGACTTTGGGCATGTCTTGCTTGAGGCTGGGTTAATAAAACTTATCCTCGACAAGGGCAATGCGCGTCTCTACTGAAAAGATCGGCTACTCTGGCATGAAGCTCCTAAATTAGAAAATCCTGAAGTGAGGTGTGGGGAATGCAGAGTATATTGCCTTTAAATAAAAACTCATCAATAAGGATAAGCCATTAATCACCCCTTGATTGGTCATCCAAAAGTGACGTGTACACTTTTCTAAAATTTAGGCATGCAGAATACTCTCTTTTCAATATTTGAACCTAGTGACTTCCACGCTCATGGATTGGAGTAATGCTACTTTACGACTAAGTGCTTTGGTAGGTTTATTCTCGACTCCGGCCTTGACTTTCAAAACAAAGGTATACTCTTAGAGAAACTCAACCTACTTGACATGCCTTGGGTTTAATTTCTTCCGGGAGTTTAAGTATCACAAAGCCTCATTGTCAGAAAATAAGACGAACTCTTGTGGTAGTAAATGTCGCCACCGTTGTAAAGATTGGACTACCGCATAGAATTCCATGTCATATGTAGAATATCGTTGCTTCGCCTCATTCAACTTTTCACTAAAATAGGCAACAAGGTGTCCTTCCTGGCTAAGTACTCCACCTATACCTACACTTGACGCGTCACACGCAACATCAAAGACTTTAGAAAAGTCAGGAAGGTGTTTGACATGAGCCTTAATCATTTTTCCCCTAATATCCTTAAACACCTTAAGAGGCAGCATTAGTCCATTTGAACTCCCCCTTTTAATGCAGTCCGTGACGGGAGCTATAATGGAACTAAAGTCTTGAATGAATCACTTATAAAAAGTGAATAAACCATGAAAGCTATACACCTCATGAATGTTTTGCAGTTCGGGCCAACTCAACCTTGACTTTTTCGAGATCCGCATACATGCCCTAAGATGAAATAATGAACCTTGAGAACATAACTCTTTATTAGATATGAAAGAACACCTTTTCAAGTTGGATATAATTTCTCTATCCTAAGGACCCCACAAACTTGGATCAAATGGTGGAGGGGTTATTCCTTGGAGATACTATAAATGAGGATGTCGTCAAAATATATCACCGGGATCTTACCCATGAAGGGCTTCAACACATGGGGTCATCACTCTTATGAACGTACTTGGAGCGTTGGTCAAGCCAAAATGCCTGACTAGTCACTCATATAGCCCATCATTCGTCTTGGAGCCTGGAGGGGATATCTTCCATTCATCTCCTAGGCGAATACGCACTTGATGATATCCACTTTTGATGTCAATCTTGTAAAAGATCGCGGCACTGGCCATCATATCCATCATGTCGTCAAGATGCGGTATTGGTAACTGATACTTGATCGTAATCTTGTTGACGACTCAACTGTCCACGCACATGTATCAAGTGCCATCTTTCTTAAGCGTGAGTAGCGCTGGCATGGAACATGGACTTAAACTCTCCTTAACGAACCATTTTCTAGGAAGCTCATCAACTTGCTTCTTTAACTTCGCATGTTTTATGTTCTATGAGGTTGAAGCTCACCCGGTAGGTCGTTAGGGAAAACATCGCTAAACTCTCCTCCAACACCGGAATCACTTTGGGTGACAACTTTACACTAATATTGGGTGTGTCCTCTCTTGCCATGAGGGCATGCACCATCAAATCAGCCTTAGTCACCCGTTCAAACTCTTTGACACTGATTATGTGGAGAGACTTAGGCTGGGGCTTCCTCATATCTTTTAGGCCACCCTTCTTGACATCCTCTTTCTTCGGAGTACTTTTGGGTGGAAGAGGATTTAGCTTTATCCTCTTACCTTCATGAATAAATGAACATGTATTTGAACGACCGAATAGTATCACATCATGATCATACAACCAAGGTCTGCCCAAGATGATGTGGCTTACGTCCATAGGTAAAACATCACAGCACATAGTGTTTTTATACGAAGCAAACTGAATGGGAATAAGACACCACTAAGAAATTGGTATTGATAACGCATCTACCCATGAAACTCGATACGACTGAGGGTGAGAGACATGTTTCAAATCCAAACGAGATACAATGCTAGTGGAGACCACATCGGTGCAGCTGCCACTGTTAATTATCACCTTGTAGTTTTTGTCACCACAGTTAACATAATTATGGAAAATTAAATTTCTGCACCAATCATGACACTCTTTGGCATGGGCTAAGGCGCATCTAACAACTGTAATTAGCACGGGCTCAACCCCTTCAACTTCTTCATCATTAGCATTAACTTCAGGCTAATATTCTTCTTCTTCGTAATCGCCCTAATCATCCGCATCCTCATCAAACTCACCAATCACGAGGGCATTATTTCGCTCTTTCGTAGGGCACTAGTATGCAAAATGACCATATCATTGGCATTTGTAACACCATGTTTGTTTACCTCCCCTCAAGCTGGTATTAGCGCTAGACCTTTATCCTTCAATCCAGAGCCCCAACCGGTACTCAATCCAACAATATAGATGTGAAGGATAAATGCCTAGCTAGTACCAGCTGGATTCATGAGAGTCGAATTGCCCTCGAATTGCGGTTTCAGATACAACTCAAGTTCTAGCACCACTTGATAAGCATGCTCTAGGGTGCTGGCATCGTGAGGAATGAGCTCACACTGAAGTTCAAATCAAAGGCCCATTCTGAAATGGGAAAGGGTCACTAACGGATACTCGATGTTACAACACATCATATAGTAATCAAACTTGGCGATGTAATCAACCATGGGCATTGATCCCTGCCGAAGGGATTTCCATTGATTCAAAAGCTTTAGGTGGTAAGAGAGTGGAATGTACTTTTCGTTCAAGATATCTTTCATCTCAGCCCACAGTGAGACTAGGTCATCTCCAAACTTCTCCACCTTCCGCTCGAACATTAGTCCAAAATGACTTGGGCTTGGCCCACCAACTTCAACTTGGCAAATCTCACTCGATGTCGATCGGACATGTCGTACCACTCGAAATAATGATCCATGTCCAAAAGCCAATTGAGGAAGGCATTGGGGTCAAAGCGGCCATCATAACTCGGGGCCTCAATCTTCACACTCTTCATTACTCGTTCATCAGGATCATGGTGGTCTTGATACTCTCCAAGGGGTGGCTGGACGCACCCTACCACGACCATGACCTCTTCCATGTCCTCCAACTTGATCTCCCACTTGAGATTGGCCATCTTCCTCATCTCGGGGTTTGCCTAGAAGGAAGTTTCCAATTGGTTTACGTGAGTGTTGGTCACCACCAGTTGGTTGTTGGTAACTCTACTTTAGGCATCAAGAGCCGCAAGACAATTACTCATGGCATTGATAGCATCAGTAAGTTGTTCCAAATTCGTTATGAGGTGTAGACCAAAACCACGCCCAGTACGAGTGGGCATAAACCAAGGATCTAATAGGGAACCTAAGAATGAAAGACTCTAGATGCAATGCGATGAGAATGGGAAGACTATTAATCTTAGACACAACAATATGAACAAACCTACTTTAAATGTAAAATGAAAGTCCTATGTTAATTTGAGTACCATACTAAACCCTATGCTAAACCTAGGCTTCGATACCAAATTTTGATGAAGGACGGATAGCTTAAACTCTAATGATGCAAATGAATTAATAAATGGATTAGTAGAGTAAATCAAAATATAAAATATTGCCAATCTATCACAAATCTAAAGAAATCAAAGAGTCAACTATGCTCAAATTCAAAGCCACATTACAATCCCGCAGATGGATCTTAAGAATTATCGATTGAAAATGACCCAATGGAATGTAGAACTTTCATCCAGCACATGATTTGATCTAAATCTGAGGATTCACTTGCGCTTCGTTGGAGTTTGATAGAATTTGGGTTTGGAGATGTACAGTTTACAGAATTTGGGAGATTAGGGTTTGAAATTCTTGGTTTACGGAATTTGGGAGATTACTGTTTGGAATTCTAGGTTCTAGGTTTAGGGTTATGGGGTTTTAAAGGGGAAGGATCAAGGAGGGGCCGGTGGTGAGCCATGATCAACGGCCGTATGGTTGTACATAAAGGGGTGGTCTGTACAGTTGGGTAGGGTTTAGGTCTAGAGGGATTTGGGAGGAAAAAAATAATAAAAAATAGAGAGTGAAGATGAGAAAAGTGGAAAAAAAAAACCTTGAAGAGAGAGAGAGAGAGAGAGAGAGAGAGAGAGAGAAGAATGTTGGAATCACTCCATGGCTTCACATCAAACTCCAATCACAGGTGGATTTTTTCTCCAAAACAAACCAAGAAGAAAACTTCATTCGATAGCCAATAATCCCCTAGGCTTCACACATCCAAGCCTTATATACTCTATTTGGGGGTGCTTTTACAAAAAAAAAAAAAAAAATGCCCTTAATACTATAGAATGTCCAAAACACCCCTAATATCCACTAAATTATAAAATAAACTAAAATAATCAAACCAACTAAACAAAATAACTAAAACTAGTGTCCAATATGAGTCCACGATCAAGACGACCGAACAATCAAAATGGTCTAATGGTCAAGATGGCCCACCATGCGAAATCCAACGGTCTGATAGATGTATCTAATCGATCCAACGGTCCAATACTCTCAACCAAGCAGCCCACATGCATCTTCCTAGTGTGGAGTCTTCAGAGATGCACAGTCTTGTATATGGGGTCTTTAACATGGATAGGAACTCGGATTAGGTCCACTGGGGTCCATGTAATGATCACCTAGCCATAAAAAATCTAGGGCACTCTCTTCTTATGAACTCTAATAGGTGCTCAGGTGCCCTCACTAGGTCTCTTTTTTTTAAAAAAAAAAATTAAAATTAAATTTATTTAAAAAAAAAAAAAAAAACCTTTATCGGGGCTGTAATGGCTGCTACAGGTCCTTTTTTTTTTTTTTTCCTTTCACAATGGCCATTATGGCCGTTACAACCATGTATTGTGTAACGGCTGCTACCATTACCTTTACATAAGGGGGCCTTTACGGCCGTTACGGCACCCCTTGTTCCAGAGTAAGAGAATCTCTCTATTAATAAAAACTTCATTCAACTATTCATAGAAGTATCTTTACATGTGTATATACTTTTTCTAAAGCAAAAGAAACCCTTATCTAATCCTTAACTAGTCATTTTAACCATCTACTATAAAAAATTAGTAACTACTAACATATTCTTAAATTCCATCACAAGATTCAGAACCAACAGCCCTTTTGTGAACTGTCCGGTGGCAATGATTTATCCATGTCAGAGTTGTATGCTCTTGGACTCCTTTGAAAGATAATTCAATAGGCTTCAAACACCATGCTTGCATTGAGCATCATACCCAATTGATTCCGAGGAATTGCTTCCCAAATATCCTTCAGCTATTCATGGAAGATTCATTACATGCATATATACTTCTTATAAAGCAAAAGAAACCGTATTCTAATTCTAGCAGTCATTCTAACCGTCTACTTTAAAAACATTTCTAATTACTAAAATATCCTTAATCCTGTCACAACCAAGTCCTTTTGTCATGGAAATGACTCGTTCCAATTCTTGTTGGACTGGATGTGTGTGTGTGTGTGTGAGAGAGAGAGAGAGAGAGAGAGAGAGAGAGAGAGAGAGAGAGAGAGTAATACATCATGATTGGTAATTGAGTACTTGATTGTGACCAGAGTTGTCAAAATCCTATGATATATGATTGATGCTTAAGTCAAAGATTAGACAAAACAGTTTGTGGATACATGTCATGTCAAATTTGACATGTCAAATCCTGATGATCATTACCACAATACATTTAATGTCTTGAAGATTATGTCAAAAATCACTAGAAACTCTCCACGATTTAATGTCAAAGAGAGGATCCATCATGTAATCTTTTATAAAGAGCAAAAGAAATCAATGATCTGTTTCGATCAATCCAACAGTTTGTCTGCTGGTTTCTTCCTTTTATCCATCTGTAAATTCCTTTGCTGATACTTCTTATCAAGCTATCTATCTGTGTAATATTTCTTCAATGATTATGTATATTGATCCCTATATATATATATATATATATATATATATATATATAAGCCATCTGCAGATTCATCCTTGGATACATCCTTGCATGCATCCATGAATTTCCCTTTTATTTATTCTTTTGTAGGCTTCATGAAACTTGTGATATCCTGATACATGCCTTTACTATGAATTTCTCTCCTTTTTGAGGGTCATCAAAAAATTTATTTGAAAACAAGAACTCTTACAAAGTGGGTGGATAAGGCATCGCCCAGTTAATACAATGGAGAAAAGCAACCCCTAGGCTTCTGTGAGCGCACGTGCACACTCGCACAAAAAAAAAAAAAGAAGGCCTATCAGCAAAAACTTTAGACAATGTAGCCTATTCAATAGCCAATTGTTTCACTTTTTGAAAGAACCGAATCGGCATGCATGACTTATCCTAGGAAGAGAGATCTGAACAGAATAATTTGACTGAGAAATGGCCCAATCTGTCATTATTCTACCCCATCCTAGTTAGAAAACACTAAGCCAAACCTTGGAGGAGATCCAGAAGACAAGCAAAGTCAGCACTCTCATCATCTTTAAGTTCTCAACAAAAATGAGTCTAAACCACACCTTCTCCATTCGAGAGAGAAATATATATAGAGATGAAAACACCTTTCTCCACTGTGGTACTGAGAAAAGGCTTAATCAGTCAAAATTATGCACCCACCTATCTCGATTAGAAAGCACCAAGCCGAGACCTTGGAGTAGATCAAGAAGGTGAAAAAATTTGATGATCTAACCATGTATGAGGTTTTTACAAAAAAAGAGTCGAAGCCACACTATCTCCCACCGAAGAGACAGGGAGATGAAAGCACCCCTCCACCACAATACTAAAAGGACTTGTATAAGCAACATTGAGGAGCCTATCCACACAACATCTATCCAACCAGAACCAAATTCAATTACTAGGAATGTAGGAGACTTCCCCTCTTGAGAGACAACAAACTCTTAGCACAATTGCTCACCACCCCCAACCCCCCCCCCCCCCTGGCAAAATAATAATAATAATAACAATAATAATAAATAAATAAAAATAATGAAATCCAAGTGTTTCAATTAGACCAGTGTTTGAAATATCGTTACCGTGTTATGTATTGCATCCTTGGGATACAAGTACATATTGGTTATCGCACATGATAATATTGCTCGTGTTGAGTAATTTATCCCACTTTTTGAGAAACACGGGGAAACATTAGGAAAATGGTTGAATTTTTCAATGAAACTTCAGGGATTGTTTAAAAAGACCTTAATACACACTTTTAAATCATAAATCTCAAAAAAGAAGTGCACATAATAGGGTCTCCTAAGCTATGCGTTGAAGGGAAATTTCGAAAAACAAAATTATAATATTTTATTAATTTTTAATTAAAAATGATTTTTATTTTTTGAAAATTGTCAAGGACTTAACAAATCAGTAGATAGCCCTCATGCATGCTTGATTTCATGTTTGGAGTCTAACATTGCAAGCAATTTGGGAGAAATTGAGGAATTTTTGAATTTTTCCCCTATCAGACCACCTGCACTCAAATTTCAAAACTAGAGTGTATATGATTATCATTTCATCAAATACTCCTAAATACTTCAAAATTAGTCTAATTGACAGCTGGTTGAATGAAAATTTTGGAAAAAAAAAAAAAAAAAAAACATGGAGAACATGAAGAACCAATGGATATCGAAATCAAAGCTCCAACTTGATTTTTCATGCAAAACATGAGGAACCAATGGATTTATAACCATTTGACACTAATTTAGTATAATTTTATCGAAAAAGGGATTGGAAATTAAAAATGCTCAACAGATCGAACATGTGGGATATATCGGCACTACTTGTGCATTTCGTATCCTGCATGTGGGATACAAGGATATATCGTGGGATATATTGACCGATATTGTCAATATTTAAAACGTCAGATCATGTAACTATAGTCTTTCGAGAAGAATATGATAGTTGTCCATGGGACCGACAATGCCCTGCACACCCTTAGAGTAATCTCCAAAGGAATATGCACGGGGTAATGTTTGTTGAGTGTTCATTGCACGTTCTCCACGAAGACGAAATTATATAACTATTTCCACTGAGTACCATCTTTGTGATCCTTCTATCTATCACCCATCTAGTTCTAAATAACTCATCCTACAGTACCATCTCAATGATCCTTCAACATGTCATGCTTCTGGTTCTAAATAGATCATGTGAACAGGATGTCTAAGTTATCTTCTCCATGGAGATGAAATTTTGATAACTATTTTCATCTAGACTAGTTATTAATAAATCATCCTTTGTTACCATCATAATGATCCTTCCATCTTGTGAATTGGATGTCTAAATGTCGCAGGACAAATAACAACTTGCTCTAAATGCTCGAACTGATAGAGCATGTCAAATCAACCCCTTTATCTCATAGTGTAGGTTAGGCCCTTGGTCGAACCCCGAGTATGCCCCCACTTCACACATGCCACCCTACTTGAGCCCGGTGTGAAAATGCCCATGCATTAATTACCCTCAGTGAGGAGTCTCTAACATGAGACCTCCTGCTTTTATATGGGTGTTCTTTGCACACGGTTTCCACAGAGGCGGAATTATATAAGTATTTCCACTTAGTACCATCTTAATGATCCGTCTATGTATCACCCATATAGTTCTAAATAAATCATCTTGCCATACCATCTCAATGATCCTTCGGCATGTCATGCTTCTAGTTCTAAATAGATCATATGAATAGGATGTCTAAGTTATCTTCTCCAAGGAGATGAAATTCTGATAACTATTTTCATCTAGACTAGTTATTAATAAATTATCCTATGATATCGTCATAATGATCTTTCCACATATCATGCTTCTGGTTCTAAGTAGATCATCCTGCAAATTGGATGTCTAACTGACGCAGGACAACTTGCTCTAAAAGCTCGAATTGATAGACCGTGGCGAATCAATCCCTTTATCTCATAGCGTAGGTTAGGCCCTCGGCCGGAACCCTCTCATGGGCCCCACTTCACATGGGTTTGCCTCACACGGGCCGCCCACCCTAAATGTGCCCCCGCTTCACATAGGCCACCCACTAGAGCCCGATGTGAAAATGGCCTTGCATTAATTACCCTTGGTGAGGAGTCTCAAACGCGAGACCTCCCGCTTTGATATGGGTGTTCTTTGCACAAGGTCTCCACGAAGATGAAATTATATAACTATTTCCACCGAGTACCATCTTAATGATCCTTCTATGTATCACCCATCTAGTTCTAAATAAATCATCCTGCGATGCCATCTCAATGATCCTTCGGCATGTCATGCTTCTAGTTCTAAATAGATCATATGAATAGGATGTCCAAGTTATCTTCTCATTGGAGATGAAACTATGATAACTATTTTCATCTAGACTAGTTATTAATAAATTATCTTGTGACACCATCATAATGATCCTTCCACATATCATGCATTTGGTTCTAAGTACATCTTGTGAATTGGATGTCTAATTGGCACAGGATAACTAACCACTTACTCTAAAAGCTCAAATTGATGGAGCGCTGCGAATCAATCCCTTTATCTCATAACCTAGGTCAGGCCCTCGGCCGAACCTCCCTCGTGGGGCCCAATTCACATGGGTCCTGCCTCACACGAGCCACCCGCCTCACACGGGCCGCCCACCCTGAGTGTTCTCTCGCTTCACACAGGCCACCTCACTTGAACCTGATGTGAAAATGCCCCTGCATTAATAACAGTCTAAGGTCCATCATGGATGGGATGCTTGCCATCAGAAAGTCACATTTTCAGTATTAAGAAGACAGCATTGGTGAAAGTGGTGGAAGAAATCTAAGGCAGCATAATCAAATGGTTCTCATCCAGAAAGAATTCTGGGGATTTCTGCCTCAATTGGCTTATAGTGGTCGGATAGTTGTGCGATACTAAGAAGAGGGGAGGGCAAAGGTAAAATGGAAATAACTGTCCTCTTGAACAAGGAATTTAAATTTTGATGATTCCTTTTTTATGAGATGCCTGTCATATGAAACATTCATTTTCTGCAGTTGGAAGGAAATTTTGGAGAAAGTGGTGGAAGAAGTTGAAAGGAGCTTAAATGGCTAATCAAATGGTTCTCATTAACAAAGAATTCTGGGGTACTTTTCTCTTTGGTTTAGAGATTAGATAGTTTTGGCCAGTAAAGAAGAAGATGGTGAGGGCAGAGGTAAGATGGAAATATCTGCCTTTTGGAAGTTGCAATTTAAATTTGAGGACTCCTTTTTTGGTAAAAGTGTTTATTTTTATCCATTAGGATGACCGCCAAATTGGTATCATGGAAATGACCTCCCAAGGTCTCTTAAATTGAACTTTGATGGGTCTTCTTGTCGCAATTCTGTCCCAGCGGGTATTGGCGGCCTCATTCGGAATCATAGGGGGTGGGTCATTGTTGAATTTGCAGGGCCATTTGAAGTTGGAGACTCAAGTTTTGCTGAGACTGCTGCCCTCTGGCAGTCATGTAAAATAGCAGCAGAGATGGGCAATTGTCAGATTATCCTCGAAAGTGATTTGCAGATTGGTGCAACTTATATCTGCGGAGATTCACGGACATCATTGATGAAGCTAGGCATCTGCTCGTTGCCCATGATTTTTCTTTTGTCCATATACCCTGGGATGCAAATGGAGAAGCAAATACCCTGGCAAAGGAAGGGGTGTCCAGGGTCATTCTCATTATATCAGACATCAGGCTTTGGGCCCTCCAATCCCTGGTTGGGGGCTGTCCTGCACAGGCTTTTGGTCCTCTAATCCCTGATTGGAGGCTGCCCCCACCTCCCCCTTCATCAAAAAAAATAAAATAAAATAAAAATCCATAGGGATGACCCAGGTGCTATGAGAATGACTTCCTCCAGGCCTTTCGGGTTGAGAATCAATGAAAGTAGAAAGCCATTGCGCTTAGGGAAGAATTAAGGATTCATGTAGATTCACTGTTCGAAATTCTTGTTGTCGTAGGAGATTCAAGCAATGTGATCTGTTGGGTAATTAACAAGCCGGACATTGAATTGCCTCTAGTATTTGGAGGAGATCAATGATCTCTCGTCGACGAAAATGCTTCTGCTCTCATGGTCATGGGTAGGGATGCTAACAATTTGGCGAGCATCAAGGAGCAAATGCTCATTGCATGCGATGGTGCGATCCTTTGGTTATTTTGACATTTGTTGTGGACAGTCACAGCTTTACCTGCAGTTAGGGACGGATGCACTCTAGAAGGCATTTGAGTAATGTGCAGTACTGGCATTTGAATTTGGAGGGTCTAAATTAGAACGGAACAGGGTATAGGCTCATCAATGATCTCCCTTTGAATTGGATATGGGCCTGCTTGGGTAGTCACAGGTCATGGTTATGGTCTTGTTTAGATAAATGTTCTCTAGTTTTCTTTCTTTTAATGCCTAGGAACAGTCATGTTATTTATTGATGGGTAGAACATGTTGAGAATGGTACACCGTACACCAAAAACTTTGACCAAGAAAAGTGTGATCCAATGCAAAAGAAATCTGATGTCATTTGAAGTCAAGCTATGAGGATTGACATTTTCTCTGTATACAGTCTGGTATAGGATCGAACTTCAAACCTGATGGTTCACTCTGGTGCCATGTGAACTTCTAAAATCTGACACTTCATTCTGGTTATTGGAATTACATCCCTCTCTGGTGAGAAGTGGTCTTTAGTTAATTTGTAAAATCTGACAGTTTATTCTGGTTGTTGGAATTACATCCATTTCTTTCTGGTGAGAAGTGATATTTAGCTACACTATGTAAGAGTTCCGACACCAGTGCCCCTATACAGCTAGAAATGTTCCACGATTAAAATATCCATGTAGTGCAAATTGGCTAAAATATACCTAAAATATCCACTTCAGGTAATATATTTTGCACAGTTAAAACTGTTCCTCATATTGCAAGAAGACCATCCTGAAATAGTTCATCGCTCAACTTCTTATTCATTATTGGTTGTCCTTGTTTCTTGAAATTCTAATGATTTTTCCTCTTTCCCTTTCTTCTTTTCTTTTATTTATTTTTTCCAGTCGTAAGTATTTGGCTACAAGTATAAATTATGATGTTGTCTCTCAGGTTCATCTACTGCAGATTGGTCGCAGGAGGCAGACTTTTCTAACTGGTTAGATCAGCAGATATTAGATGCTGAAAATTTTCAGGAAGGCAAAAGATGGTGGTCACAGCCACACCCTTCTTCCGCTCGTCTCGCGGAATCCAAGCCATTGTACAGAACATCTTCATATCCCCAGCAGCCACAGGAGCAACATGGCTCCAGTGAACCAATTCTCCTACCCAAATCATCGTTCACTTCCTACCCTCCTCCTGGGGGTCGATCTCAGGCATCCCCGAACCATTCACACCACCCAAACAATCCACCCCCTCCTCCAGGACTCCAGATGCCTTTATCTGCACCGAATCTCTCTCCTTTCTCAGGTCCACAGCTTAATTTGCCTGGCCCACCTCATGGTTTACACTATAGTGGAAATATGCCTCAGTTCAACCCTCAAAACATCGCCATCAATAGTCGACCACACAACCCATGGCTGAACCAGTCCAACTTATTCTCTGGGGAGCATTCCAGTCTCTTGCCTGGCTTGTTACAACAGCAGTTACCTCATCCAAATGGATTAATGCCTCCACAGTTATTGGCACAGCAACAACAGCATAGGTTACACCAAGTCCAATCTTCTTTGGCCCATTTATCTGCCATTCAATCTCAACTTTTTAACCAACATCCTTCACCCCAACATCTGATCAACAAGTATGAAGCGATGCTTGGGGCAGCTGATCTGAGAGACCAAAGGTCGAAGCCAACACAAAGAGGGAGGCACAACCTTCGTTTTTCTCAACATGGCTCTGATACAGGTAGCCAGAAGAGTGATAATGGATGGCCGCAGTTTAGATCCAAGTACATGTCAGCTGAAGAAATTGAGAGTATTCTGAGAATGCAACATGCCGCTACTCACAGCAATGATCCATACATAGATGACTACTACCACCAAGCTTGTCTAGCAAAAAGCTCCAATGGGTCAAGGGTGAAACACCATTTTTGTCCTTCTTATGTAAGGGATCTGCCTTCTCGAGCCCGTGCTACTGCTGAACCACATGCTTATCTTCAGGTTGATGCTCTTGGGCGGGTTCCCTTCTCTTCCATCCGCAGGCCACGCCCTCTCCTTGAAGTCGACCCTCCATCTGCTCCCGGCGACAGTTCCTTCGAACAGAAAACTTCTGAGAAGCCCCTCGAGCAAGAACCGATGCTGGCGGCCAGAATCACTGTTGAAGATGGCCTTTATCTTCTTCTTGATGTAGATGATATTGATCGGCTTCTACACTTCGGTCAGCCCCCAGATGGTGGCTCCCAACTGAGGCGGAGGCGGCAGGTTCTGCTGGAGGGACTCGCTGCCTCGCTTCAGCTGGTCGATCCACTTGGACCAGGCAAATGTGGTGGCAACTCAGTGGGGTTAGCCCCCAAGGATGACCTCGTGTTCCTACGCATTGTTTCCCTTCCCAAGGGCCGGAAACTCCTCTCAAAGTACCTGCAGCTCCTCTTTCCTGGCAGTGAGCTTACACGGATCGTCTGCATGGCCATCTTCCGTCACCTGCGGTTCTTATTTGGTGGTCTTCCATCTGATTCAAGTGCTGCTGACACAACAGTAGGCCTCGCTAGGACAGTTTCTGCATGCGTGCACAGCATGGATCTGAGTGCACTCAGTGCATGCCTTGCTGCCGTTGTCTGCTCCCCTGAACAGCCACCGCTCCGTCCAGTAGGCAGTCCAGCTGGTGATGGAGCATCTGTCATCATAAAATCCGTTCTTGAAAGGGCAACCGACCTTTTAACCAATCCTCATGCTGCCGGCAATTACAGCATGCCTAACCGAGCCCTCTGGCAGGCATCATTCGACGAATTCTTTGGGCTGCTTACAAAATACTGCCTTAGTAAGTACGACACCATCATGCAATCCTTGATGTTGCAGGCACCAAACACGGCCGTTATTGGGGCAGAAGCAGCTAGAGCTATAAGCCGGGAGATGCCAGTTGAGCTTCTACGTGCAAGCCTTCCCCACACGGATGATCATCAGCGCAAGCTATTATTGGATTTTGCTCAAAGGTCCATGCCTGTCACAGGATTCAACACACACAGTGGCGGCCAGATAAATTCCGAATCTGTACCTGGGTAGTACTTCATGAAGAACAAACTATGTATGGTTTAAGAACACCATCTTGTATGCGAGTTCTCTACATTGTGGTCGTTTTCTGATGCTTTTGCACCCTGAAACGGAATGTCGCTGGTGGGGTGTGGGCAGCTCTAGTGGTCAGTCAGTTTAGATTTATGGGTTTTTCTTTATTTGGTTATCTTCTCTTTTTTTATTTTTCATTTCTCTTATGGATGAACTTTTTATAGTCGTATGGCCAATGTGTATTATGCTTCAACTTGTGTGGGATACAAGTGGGCTAGAGGTTTTCTTCAAAGGGAGCTTGATTTTGGTGTGCTCTGAAGAGAAACTCCAGACCCAAGTAGTAGTGTTACAATGTACAGGGAATATTTCTGGGAGCCTTTTCTCTTTTCTATTTTTTCATCTTTAAAGGGAGATAGGTGACCCACAAATGGGAAGGATTTTGGGATTTGTGTTTTGGTTGGTGAGGAAGTTGGGGTAGGTACTGTGTACTGTTTCTACTACCTGTAATAATCACAATGTACCTTTGTTATAGACAGATTGGGAATTTTCGCCTTCTTTTTTTTATTTCCTTTTTTATTTTATTTTATTTTATTTTTTTACTTTTTAAATTTTTGGCATCGGATATTAAGGGCCCCTGTAGTCTTTCTGCTAAAACTGTTGACAATGCTCTACAAATTCAAGCCTTTGTTTTATTGTGATGGCAATGTTATGTATTTTTCTCATGTCTTTTCATGTTAAATTTGCATGGAAATGTGTACACAGGCTGGTGCTTCATGCACTTGCTGCAACTGGTTTTTGTTTTATGGTGTTTTGGGTTTGATTGCGTGGTGCTGATGTTTTAGAAACTGGATTCTGGACCAGGCAACCTGTATGGCTTCTCGACCAGAAGCTCTATCCTTTCTGGTTTGTGTCTTCAAAAACTGTATAAAATGGGGGCCTGATTAGTTTTCGGTGTGAACTGTTTGCTTGTTTGTCCTCCAGTCCAGTTTCTAAAACATTGCTTAATGTGTATCATGGTAGAATTCTGATTATCAAAGCAATATGGAAGTTCATTTTAAAAGATGACTTGTTATCTGGTGAGTTGGGCGTGGTTTCTATCTCCATGGCTGAGTGGTAGACAGTCTCTGTTTCAAAGGGATGAGCGCCCATGTGGTGTGGGTGTGGGTTTGGGTAATTGCTGAGGTAATTACAACTTTCATTCAAATTTAAAAATCACATTTCAATTCGATTATGAATTCAAGATCCGCTAAAGGGAACATTTGGTTGCACAAGGTATCATGATATTTTGCACCAAATTGGCTGAAGAATCATGAAATATCATAAAATTTCAAGATATTTGGTGCAGCCAAACGCACCTTAAACCATAAATTCTGATATTGTTATTGTTTGCGTTATGAACACATTCGTATTACTGCCCCCGTGGTTTTGACTTTGACATAACTTTCCCACTTGGCATGGATCATGCTAATGCTTATTCATGAACCTAGTCACGCAGTTCTATTGTGTGTAAATGCGTGCCTTTTTGGAATCTTTCCTTGTGTTGGACCCCCATTGGGGCAGCGATTCACCAATCCCAACTTAAAGCGAGGTTTGTGGGGAAACAAATGATCGCGTGTGACATATGATAGACATTAAATGGAACACAATGTTTAAGTTCAAGTTTTGTTATTAAAATCATGAAATCGCCTAAACCTCTGTTGCATCAAAAAGTTATCTAAATGTTTAAAAACCAAATACTCTTTATAAAAAGTTTGAGCTCTAATTATAGATAATAATTTTTTTTAAAAATTAAAGAAAAAAAAAGGGCAAAAAATGGTTTTGTCGATGACATTGAGAAAATCAAATTTCTAGTTGAATTGTTGCTGGATAGTCTATATATACTACCTGATGTGATTGAGTGGTCTTTGATGGCATCGAGGAGACTCTTCAATGGATACTCAAATGTTATTAAAAAAATCATATAAAAAGACTTAATTGATTCCATACAGAGGATCTTTGATGTCATCCTAACCAAATGAGTGGTTTAAGGCCTAATTTCTATCCCAAGTGATCTACATTGTAAGGCATCCATTTTTACATGGGTCAGATTTCTCAGAGAATGGCACGCGGAGAACAAATCCCTGTGAAATTAAGTGTGTGGTAGTTGACGGTGATCATTTTCTCTAAGGAGTCAACATTGCCTAAAATATTGTTTGGTGATGTTTACAGCCATGGCCGTTTGGTTGCTGGTATTGTGCCCAATGCTAACAGGAAAACGTGGTGCATTTCAAACTGCACTTTTGTCACTAAGATCATGTGCTAATTTTGTGATTAAGATCATATCATCCATATGCCTTTGATCGTTTTATGGCCAGATGTCTCCTAGATGTCTATTTAAGTCAGATTCAAGAGGCAGATTTCGGCATCAATGCAAACACAATTCTATGCATAATTCTGTCTTTCCGAAATGCAGTT
Source organism: Magnolia sinica (assembly GCF_029962835.1). Taxonomy (NCBI): domain Eukaryota; kingdom Viridiplantae; phylum Streptophyta; class Magnoliopsida; order Magnoliales; family Magnoliaceae; genus Magnolia; species Magnolia sinica. Next base: position 46,392,986 of record NC_080573.1, on the reverse strand, counting down.
TTTTGTTTTTTTGTTTTTTGTTTTTTGTTTTTTTTTTGTTTTTTTTTTGTTTTTTTGTTTTTTTTTGCATCGTAAGTTTTTGTTGGTTTCTATACTTAATTTCTGTACAGCAAAAAATAACAGAGCATGCTCTTTCTAACAAATTCGTTGCAAGGCTGTTGGAATCAATCACCAACACTGCTCATTGTACATAAATTATAGAAAACTGCTATATTATATCCTGCAACAGACTGCTAGTAACCGAAATAAGTAGACTAGGATTTTATTTGTAACGGGTGAAAATACCATCTTAAGGAAAGTGACTCTGTAACATGGCTTGAAGCCGCTTTTATTTCTGCTCCTGTTTAAATTCTACTTTATTATTATTATTTTAATAATATTAAGAATCTGCGTTTTTTTTTTGAAAAAATTCTGAATATAATGGCACAAACTTTTGTTCGAGTCATCAATCCTGACATTTCCAAGCTTGATCTATTTGATGATACTAATTTCAAGTAGTGGCAACAAAAAGTTCACCTTCATCTCATCACCATTGAGTCTCCTGCGTTTTAACTTCACCAACACCATTGCCATTAGAGAGCAAGTCACTCGAACTAGCCCAAGAATCGAAAAAAGAAGAAGAAGAAAGAAGTTGTACGATTACCTATGTAAGAGACATTCTAGATTCATTGTCAGACTTATTTTCAACACAAACGAACTTATGGACACGACGAAGGATATGTGGGAAGATTTGAAATACAAGTACATGACTGAAGATGTGGAGACAAGAATTGTCTTGTAAGTTAGATCCTCGAATTCTCCATGACTAACAATAAGCTAAATTCAAGTTGCTTGAATACTCCATGACTAATAATGGGCCAGCTCTTTATCAAGTTCATGAGATTCAGCACATTGTCGGTCAATTTGAAAGAGAAGGCAACAAAATGGACAACTCTTAGTCAGGTCCATTATTGCAAAATTGCTTCGTAGTTGGAAAGATCACCATAAAAACCTAATGCACAGAAAGAATGAAATGTCTATGGATGATCTCTCTCAAATCTTTGAATTCATGAAAAGTCTAGACTCCAAGAAAAGAATGAATAACAAAATCAAGTGGCTTCCAAGGCTTAAATGGGGAAAGCAAAAGCTGAAAATCCTATGAACAACGACAACCTATTCAAGAATTCTAACAACAATCACAATAAAAGTTCCAACAAAGGCAAATGCAAGGGAGAGCGTTCCAATGCAAGAAACCTGATCATTTCATGCAGGAGTGTAGATTTCTAAAGAAGAATAAAACACAAGGCAAAACCACTCCCAATCCGAGGAAATGACCCAAAGGACATGTGACCAAAGATGAAATGGTTGATATGATCTCTGAAGCATTTGTGATGGGAGACGGCAAAAGTTGACTAATTGACACTCGGCTATTAAGTATGTATCAGATAACTAAAGTTTATTCAAGAACTATGAACATGCGGAAGAAAATAAACTTTACATAAGTGGATAAAGTCTACTCAAGAACTATGAAACCATGAAAGATGAAAATAAACTCAAAGGAAATCATCCACTGCAAAAGTAGTAGGAAAAGGAACATTCTCAAACAAACCTCTAGAAAGTCTCTCACCCTCATTGATGTACACAATGCATGGGAAATTCTGAAGAATTTTATTTTGGTAAATTTTCTTCAAAAACATGGTTTTAGGTTGGTTTCTGAGTCTAATAAGTTTATAACTAAGGGGTGTTTGTTGGTAAGGGATATACTTGGGTGGCTTATCCAAATTATTTTTTGAAGGGTTTTTTTTTAAGGCATATACGAGTAAAGAAATTCTTTCGTTTGCTTATATTGTTCGTTCCTTTTTATTGTGGCAAGGTAGGTTGGGTCATCTAAATTTTGGATGTATGGACACAATGATGAAATTAGGAATAGTTTCTATATGCATCAATGATAAGGCGGATAAATGCAAGGTTTGTGTCCATGCTATGATGACTAGTGAACTTTTTAGTTAGATAAAAAATTATTCAAAGCTACTAAAACTTGTACATGATATATATGACTTTAATAATATCTTAACTTATGAGGGAAAATGTATTTTATAAATTTTATAGATAATCACAATAAACATATCTTTGCATACTTGTTAAGGAGTAAAGATGAGATTTTAGAAAAACTAAAAATATACAAAGCTAAAGTAGAAAATCAATTAGGAAAAATGATAAAGTCATTTAATGAATTTTATGAAAGTGTAGTTATAATTTATCATACTACAACCTTTTATACATGACAACCAAAAAGAATTGAAAAAAATGAAAAAATAGGACATTAGTAGAAACAATAAATGTCATGTTAAGTTAATTCCAAATTAAGTCAACAATGGTGGGATGAAGCATTAATAATAGTATGCCACATTTTAAACAAAATACTTCATGAAAAAAAAATTAAAATTATGCTTCAAAAATTTTGGAAGAAAAGGTTGTCAAATCTAAAATATCTCAAAGTATGAAGGTGTAGAGCATTAGTTAGGCTTCCTAATCCCAAAAGATTAAAATTAGGAGATAGGCACATTAAGTCTCTATTTTTAGGATACGCACAAAACAATGATGCCTATGCATTCTTAGTGGTAGAACGAAATAGTACAATTGAAAAGAACACGATTATATAATTGAAGGATGTGGAATTCTATGAAAATGTATGTAAATTAATTCATAGGATAAATCAAAATAAGGACAATCCTCTAATACAACCAATTCAATCTTTAATTTAAGAGAAAGACTTAGAAACTAGGAGAAATAAAAACAACTAAAAAAGTCCCAAACTATAATTTCAAGTTATATTTCTACATGTTTTTAATAGAAGTGGAGGTAAAATAAAAGACAAAACATATAAAAGCTCCTAATGTGAAAGATGATCCAACCACATACAAGGAAGTAATGAAATCTCCTAATGTTACCTTTTAGAATGGATCTATTAATGATAAAATGGATTTAATAATAGGTAATAAAAATAAAAACTTGTGGATATACTTTTAGGATCAAATCCATAAATTACAAATGGATATTCAAAATAAAGATTAAAATAGATGGTACGGTAAATAAATAATGATTAAGTTAAGGTTAGTGGTTAAAGGCTTCAGATGAAAAGATTGAATAGACTCAATATGCACTAGTTGTTAAGACATAAACTATAAGAATTCTAACTGCCTTAGCATTTATTCATCATTTTAAAATATAATAAATGGATATTAAATTTATTTTTCTAAATTGACATTTATAAGAAGAAATATACATAAAGTAAGCAAATATTTTTATAATACTTATACGATAACATAAAATATACAAGTTTATAAATTTTTTATACAATCTAAAGCAAGCTCCTAAACAATCACACAAAAAATTCGATCAGCACTTCTAACCCATGGTTTTAAGATAAACAAATAAAGTAAATGTGTATATAATAGGTTTTATTTTTGAGAAATTGTATGTAGATAATATACTTATTTTCAAAACTAATATTCATAATATAGAAAATGGTAAAGGTTTTTGTTTAATATTTTTTATATGAAAGACATAAGTAAAGCTATGTTATGCAATGTATCAAAATAATAAAAAATTGTAATGAATTATAGTTAACACAATCTCTTTATATAGAAAAGATTCTAAAAAGTGCAATCACTTTGATTTAAGATCTATATATACTCTTTTGGATCATTGTGTTAAGTTGTGTTATAGTGAAGGAAGAACTATAACATAAGAATAATTAGCCTAGCAGTTTGATGTTATACAATACATTGCACAAGACCTAATATTACATATATAGTATGTAGACTTAGTAAATATACTTATAATCCTAATCACATGCATTGAAATGCAATCTATAGAGCATTAATGTATCTTAAGAAGATTGTGATATGGTTTATCCTGTAGCAGTTACCCAATTGTATTAGAAGGATATAATAATACTACTTAGATAATAAATTTAAAATAATCTAAGTCTACAAAAGTATAAATTTTTACTCTTAGAAGTGTTGTGGTATCTTAAGCTTCGAAGAAGCAAAAGTGCATAACTCATTCTTTAAGGGAATCAAAATTTATTAGTTGGCAATAAGAGCCAAAGAAGTAGAGAGACTACGAAATTTGCTACTTAAGATGCCTCTTTGGCCAAAGTTAATGCTACCAATTTCTATACATTGTAGTATTGAGGCAACACTATCTAAAGTGTAAAGTGTACAATGAAAAATTCGAAAATATCAAGTTAAGACATAGAAATGTGGACAATTACTCGATGGAGTAAGTAACATCGATTTTGTTGGTTGAGCCAAAATTTGGCAAGCCCACTTACAAAAGACCTTATAAGGGATTTAGGTTATAAAAATAAAAATAATAATAATAATAATAAAACTTATAGACGGATGTATTTAAAGTTCATTAAGGGCCTGTTAGGGCAAACGGCGTTAGGTGTATTAAAGGGGATAAGGTAGGATAGGATTGTCAAATCCCTCCTACCCTACCCCTCTGCATGTTTGGGCGGCGTCGTCTGCAAGTTTTCCACCGTCCTTCGCTGTATTCGCTGGAGATATGGAGGGATTGCGAAATCCCTCCTTGGATTCATGTGATGCGAACTGCCAAACCTCTGCGACTCTCTCTCTCTCTCTCTCTCTCTCTCTCTCTCTCTCTCTCTCTGACGCCTTAAATCCGAAGAAATCCTTCTATTCTCCTCCAAATCTCAACTCCTATTTCGATTCCTCCATCAGTTCTATCATCTGCCTGAAAAGCCCTAGTTCTCTTTCTTCTTAGAGTTGAATTTTTCCTTGCTTTTTTGATCAGGAGGAGAGATTTCAGCTCTTTGTTGCTGGTGTGTGTGGGTTTTTTTTTTTTTTTTTTTAAAGCAGTTTTGGGAGGGATTTTTGGAAAATCCATTTATCTATTTTTAGGAAGCTTTGCAGTTTTGGGAGTGCTTTTGGTGAAACCCATTTCTCTGTTTTGTGAGGTTTTGCAGGGTTTCTGGAAAACCAATTTATCTATTTCTCGTGTTATTGCAGTTTCGGGAGTGATTTCTGGAAATCCCAGCTTCTTGTTTTGTAGGGTTTTTGCCGTGTTGGGAAGGGTTCTTAAATTTTCAATTCTCTGATTCTCGATTTTCTACAGTTTTTGGAGAGGTTTATGAGACGCCCATGGTTTGAGCAGTTTGAGGAAGGAGTCATGAAAGAACATTTCACCGTTTCTAGGGTTTTTGCAGCTCCTTGTGAGATTTGTGCAAAAGATAATTTCTCTATATCTAGGGTTTTCTTTTTAGCATTTCTGAGAAGGATTCATGAAAACCCAGCTCGCTGTTCGTAGGTCTCTTTTTGTTGGCAGTTGGTTGGAAGATCTCCCTGTTCTCCATTTTATGTTTTTTTTTTTTTGTGGCAGTTTTAGGAGAGATTCCTAAAAACGCAGTTCTCTGTTGATGGTTCTTGCAATTTTTGAAAGCAATTCCTGGGTTATCCAAACAACATTAGTTGGTGGGATGGTTGCAATACCACAACACCCAAACAAAACCGATGCTGGGTATGGGATTCGCGTTTACAGCCAAACCACCCGACCATCCACTGACGGCATTAAATTCACCTGACATGGTAATTCAATACACCTCAATACACCTAAAGTCGTTTGCCCAAATAGGCCCTAAATGAATCATGACGACTGAGACTCAATTCAAGACTTATTGTAACATCCCGAATTTTCACAGCCAGAGTTTGTACGCGTACCCGATAAAAGCGAGTGTTAATAATGTATAAATTAGATACTTTGGAAATCGCACCTTAATTTTTTTCATTTAGATAACATCCAGATACATTTATAAAGGTAACATTCACGAGAATAAAATCGACTGTATTGATTATTTCATTACAGTAAAGGAATTCAGTAAATAATCAAATGCCCTCTCAATGTGAGCTTATTACATTCATCGAGTTTACAACGAAAGTATAAAACTAAATCATAAAACTATCTTCTTATTCTTTAAGCATAATCTTCCATAAGGAGATGGTCCTCTACGTCTTTAATCTATATATCACCTGCATCATCTGTACGGTTGGAGAGGGTCAATGCCTTACTCATAGTGATGGTTATTCTTTAAGATTAACAATAATTCAAGAGATTCATAAAAGCGATATAAAGGTTCCGATATGTTACATACTCCACTACTACGAGATGTATCAGTATGCGCAAACAACCTATATGAATGCATGCCTAGCAAAGTGTGTGTGACTCATCATACATAGTGAGCATTTCAATGTGGAATACAATTCATATAAAACTCGGATCGCCCCGCATTCTCTCACTACAGAGATTCATCGACATGTTTGACGCCACCGTGGATTTACGTGAATACCTCAAGGCAACACAACACATGAGCCGAATGAATTATGTGACACGATTTATTCATGGAGCGACAATTTGTGATAACCAATCCTGGAAGTGATGTAACTCACATTGCAAATTACTTACATCGATTTGTGCACCACTACACAAAATTCATGGAATTACGCGTCGACTAAGAGGGTCTCTACCCAAAGCACATTATGTCCATGATAAAATACTTGAATCACCAATTGCGATACCTCTTAACACATCACTTGCACTTATAGATAGATAAATTAAATTATGAGAGTTCTGGAATATGAAGCCACATGCCTAAGCCTCAAAGGTAAATAACATAAGGCTAATAAAGTAAGGAAGAGAGTAGCAATGGTTAACTCACAAAGAAGAGAGTGGCAATGGCTAACTCAATAATAAGGAGAGTAGCAATGGCTAACTCAACAAAAAGGAGAGTGGCAATGACTAACTCAATAATAAGGAGAGTAGCAATGGCTAGCTTAACAGAAGGAAGAGTGGCAACGACCAACTTAATAAAGAAAAGAGTAGCGAAGGCTAACTCAACAATTGATAAAGACAGGGCAAGGCTTGTATCCATGGCCTCACATAAATTCAGAAAGATCACGCATAATTAACGTCATATCAAAATTCACAAAGGGTAAATAATTGATGCTAGTAAATTAAATAATTGCAAAGAACATCACTATGTCATGAAAGCTTGTAAATGGTAGGATAATAATATCTTAAATCAAGCTTAAAGGATAAAAACCTTCACCTCTAGTTGTTGGATCGTCCTCAACCAAGGCTAGACGTCCAGCTACACACTTGAAGATTAATTTCTACTCTAAACCACATGGTTTGAATGGCTAGGATCAAGTTAGGGTTTGACTTATGATAGTGTTAGTTTTAACTCCATTACTAATCAAATTAAGAGGACTTGAATCAAACATTATTTAGATGAATAAGTTACCTTATTTAACAACTATTCTTAGCCACGAAAGACCCGTAATAAAGTGAATACTTCTGTCGAGTTAACTCAGCTTGACTTGCCTCTTTGAAAAATCTTTGCAGACATTAGATTCGTCTTGAATCTATTCCCAGCTTGGAACTTAGTGGGTCATGGCTCAACCCACAACACTCCCACTCTCTTCCTTTCTTTCTTTCTTCCTCTTTTTTTCTCTCTTGTTGGGGTATCTGTAACACCCTGAATTTCGAGGGTTGAGCAAAGCTCAACTCACGAGATTCCAAACATCACTTATGTCTTGTGGAAGATAGTTTTCTAATTTCTTCCTTGTTGATTGATTAAGCATGCATAGAATTTCACTAAATTACATATCATACTCCAGATCAAATGCAGTTAAGTTAATGCAATTAAGCAAATGCATAAATTTAAACATAGCTATGTGAATATGCACATGTTCCACAAATTCCTTCCAGAGTATGAGTTCGCACTAGGTTCAATATATATAGGTATAAGTCCAAAATAAACAAAATGTAGTAATGTAAGTGTGTCCAACGAAGCCCAGATGCCAGCGTTCCCTCTGTAACAGTACGTAGCCTAGGTCAGCCTGCCCGAGAGTTGGAAGTAGGAGAATTCCTCCTCATCTAAGAAGTCCTGCTCTGATGCATAGGCGACGTCAGTACCTGCATCTACATCAGCGTCTGGTTGGTGTTTTAAAACACTGTCCTAAAGTGGGAGTGAGTGATCAACTCAGTGGTTCTATAAGGTAAAAGTTACACATTTTATCAAGTCAATCAAAGCAGTAATGATAAAGCAATCATAACAATCTCTTCCTAACTACTATTTTTAATGCAGGAATGGAATGCAAGTAATGATGCATGCCCTCACCCATCAATGCTCCCTCAACACGTGATTCCGACCGCTTGTTTCGCATATGACGACACTTCCTCAATGTGTAACTCCAACGCCTTTTTGGCACATCCTAACTAATGCAGTGTAGTGCATGGTCGTGTTAGCTAAGTGATTAATTATGCTCATTCATACAGTAACTTTGGAAAAGCTAGGGTACATCTCTTTCTAAATATTGACCCCAAATCAAACGTTAGGGATTAGACAACTGCAGCGGTCTTCTTCCTGTGTTCTAGATCCGTCTAGGTTTATTACTCCTAGATAAACACATATGATAGACAAGTTGTAAGAGGTGGTGCTCGTGGTCACTACGGGGAGGCTCGTCATCGTAGCATAGGCCGACAGCACGAACACGGTGTCTCATACCACTATGCCTACCTCACGAGTCTTAAGGATCATGGTACCATAGTTAAAAGTGGATCTTTACATTGGCGAGGTGTACCTTAGATTCAAACAGTCGCGTCCATTAATGGTAAACACACAATAGGTCAACTGGTTTGTTAGGTAAGCTCGATTGGTACGGGCGCACGTTGACTTAATTGACATGGAGCGCATAAGCGGCCCTCGTAGCCTAGCCACTGTCGGCAGTCGTCATATGACTCGTATTCATCGAGTTTACCCAAGGTGGCAAAACTAATTCGGCCACCCAAACATAGACGTTTACCAATTGCCTGGACTACGTTTGTAGCCTCAATCCTATCCAAATTCTACTAACAACCACGTGTAATATTTATCCCAGCAGTCCACAAACAATCCATATGGATTTCTCATTTGGGCATTTCATCAAACACATAAACCACGTTAACTACAACTTACATTTTATCAATTGATTATATAGAGGAAATTATATATATTCATAAGACAATAAAAATCCTATCTTAATACTCGTAGTAAATACAAATCATTAACAATTTCTCATTTAGACAATTTATCAAACACATAGACTACGTTAGTTACAACATATGTTTTATCAATTCTTTATACAGAGAGATCTATGTGCATATGAAAATGATGAATCCTAAATTAGTATTCATGGAAAGCACTAATCATTTTTCATTTCTTATTTAAACATTTCAACAAACACATAGGTTGCATCATTTACTTATTACAGTTCATAGGTCTATCTCATACAGAAATCGAAGTATCTAAGACAATACGGTAGCAATCAAAGTAAGCATAAATCATTAGCTATCATGAAAGCACTGATAAACCATAGCCTAAGCGTTTATAGTCTTCACCTTTCGTTAGTACGCTCGACTCGAACTCAGTCCAAATTCTACGTAATTCTACGTTTCCAAAAATGAAACGTCAGGCACCTAAATGATGAAACTGGTTATCTAGGTTGACGAAAAACTATCTAGGAGGTCTACATCGATATTAGGGTTGGTATTTCTTATCCGAAATCATAGCCGAAAGAGCTTTGGTAGTGCAAAGGGACGTTGATTAGGCACGTGGATTTATGGGAGAAGATTTCCTACAGCGATCTCCCAAACTTCCTCTTTTCTATTTTCTCTTTTCTCCTCTCTCCCTCTCTAGGGTTTAGGAAATTCGTATATGGGAGAGAGGGGGTGAGTTGGGAGCTATTTATAGCCCCAGATGGGGTACAAATGGCCCCAGGGCCACCTTATATATTGTTTATACCCTGTGGGCGGCCGTTTCTGAAGAACAAGGTTCATAGGGAGGCCCACGACTCATCTACGTTATAGGGTAAACTCTCAAACAATGGATCCATGCTAGGACATGATTTCGGTGCGATCGGCTAGTCAGATCAACGGTCATACGTGTCCGATTGAGGCCACAATTATATGGATAGGTGCAGGAAAATTTTCTTTCTCCATGGGTGAAGTTTGGTCACAAACTAATGGACCGAATCCTTCACCGTTGCGTGAGAGCGAACGGTCCAATTCACTTAAGTTTCAGTTCATTTTCTAAGGATATTCTCATTTCTCACACTCTTAACTCACGGCTCAAGTTGGTCGTTTCTGGACACAATCTGGGCTTGATTCCCGCGATCAAGCCTAGCAGGATGGACATCGTCCAATAATTTCAAGGTCATCGGACCTCTGACGTGTGGTCTAAGTCCATTAAAGAGTTTCAATGTACTCCTAAGAGCGACAAGCCCTTGGGATTTCTCCTAGGTCTTAAGATGGCATTGGGTCAGTGGTGCTTATGGTTTTAGGCCTCCCCATTTGTAAAAATGATGGCCCAATCTTAATCCACTGACTACCTAACATTTTAACTAAATCCCGTCTAAATTATACAACCGGGTGCGGTCCTTGGGTTGTTCCTTCTGAGGTCGTACTTGGGTCTTTGTACGGATTTTTCCGGGACGTTACAGTATCTCCCTACTTGCTGCTGGTTGGCCGTTATTCTCTCTCTTTCTCTCTCTCTCATGTTTCTTCTCTTTTCTTTTCCTTTCCTTTCCTTTCTTTTCTTTTCTTTTCTTTCTTACTCTCATTTTCTTCCTTTCTTTTCTTTTCCTGCTTGTCTTCCATCATGGATGAGAGAGGCTTTTATAAGCATAAGGGATTCTAGATCCTTCCTGCATAAGACCATTTTCGCATACGAAAGGAGTCTTCCTCTGCACTTTATTTATGTACAGCGGTTTGCTACTACCTATGAGTGGTCTGGTTCCACACCCCTGCTATTGTGTTTGATTAGATCCATTCATATGGAAAGGTTTCCCTGATGGAGGGCTATCAGATGGTCATCCTCGATCATCTCCTGATCGCCTACACTTGGTCTTATCATTCGACGCTCGATTAGACAGTCGAGTTCTGTTTTATGGATAGGTTGGTTCCCAACTCTTCTTGAACCGAACTTGTTCCCTGAGCGGTCCGAAGTCGTCTTTTGCCGATCTTTAGCCCATTTTATTTGACATTTGATCATATTATTCCCTGTGAATGCAATATCCGGAGGGATTGCAAATGGTTCCTAGCTCTTCTTGAACCGAACTTGTTCTCTAAGCGGTCCAAAGTCATCTTTTGCTGATTTTTGGCCCATCACATTTGAGATTTGATCATGTTATTCCCTGTGAATGCAATATCCTAAGGGATTGCAAACACAATTTCGGGTGGAGTGGTTAACTTGAGAAAGAATCAACGTAAAGCTGATCTCTGTTTTCCTTCTTTCTTCCGGTCTCCTTGGGTGGCATCGAGACCCCTTGCTCTTCGGTTTTGAATGACCTAGATCAGCAATGATTACTTGTGTGGGAGAATGGAGGTCCTAGATCTCATCATCCTCCTCATTTGGCTTCGTGCAGTGTCTAGTTCGATCGGAAACATGTTGGTCTTCGTCCTTCCTTTGGTGTAAATTACCGAGTTCTTAGGTTGTGGGTGGAGGTCAGGTTTGATGGACAGTTCAGATTCAACCATCTTGCAGTGATGGTGGGTCCCATCTCAATTGGAGCTTGCAGTTTGGTTTGAAATCCGGGCGCGGGAGTGTAGGAATTTAGAAGAGTTCGGGTAAACTATGTTTGACTGGCTCTTCTAGCTTGGTGTGCTGCGGAGGTACATATGTGTTGTGTACACACACCGCGAGTGTGGGGTCCACAGTGATGATCGATCTGATCTGTGTCGTTTATTATATATTGTGGGCCCTCCAAGATTATGTGATCAAGAACGGTGCAGTTTCAAACCCCCAGATGAGCTATGATAAAGGATTTCATTTAAATTTGCATTACGGGTTGTCATAATAAGAGTTTAGAAATATCTATGGTCATATATGTTTATAAGCATTTTTCTAAATAATTTTTGCAAAAAGATTTTATATCCTAGTCTTTATGGATAAAGAGTCACTTGTCAATTCGTTTAAAGAAAGTACCTACGTCAAATCACATGATGGATGTATCTTAAAATCAACGGTCAGATGGCTTGATCTATTGATGGAGGTCATTCCCAATGGTTGGATTCGTGTCAGGGAATAGATGTAAGGTTACAATAGTTAGACACATATACAATTTACGTTAAATTTCATAGTAACACTCGAGAACTTTCAATACTCAGGTATTGAAAAGTTTGAGGTGTTACACTTATTACCCGAGTTCAAAATTCAATGAGCAAACTGTAAGGCCCATATCCTAAACTGTACCATTCCATAGGCTTCAGCGGTCCTCCGGATCGAATTCTGGCAACCTGTGATCTATAATCGGCATTTACGCATGACCTTGAGTTGCATCCTATTGATCTGAGTCGACTCGACCCAAGACTTATACCCTTAAGAATGCATTGTCGTAGCTGTTCCAATGCCGCATCTCGCGCGCCGATGCGATACCCAGAATAGAAGATGTGGGCCTGCGTTCAGTTCAAGAAAAAATACCGCACATTTGTAAATCCAAGAGAACATGTCCCATCAATCACATCAATCATGTTAAGTACATATCCCATCCCTAAGTACAAGAAACCCCTAAAGTCAACTCTCTCTCTCTCTATCTCCACCCATCCCTTTTCAAAGTACACCCATCACTCACCCATCACTCAATCCATCACTCATCCCTTACATCATTTCTCTCTCTGTCTCTCTTTCTCAAACCATTCTCTCCCAAGCAAGAGAGCAACCGTCCATGGCTTTCCAAAGAGAGGAGCCTAGTGTGGCCCACCTTCTTATCCCCACATCTTTCATCTTAGCCTTTCAACCTCCATCAACTTCCATCAAAGTTAAAGATAAGGAGCTAAGGAGTCCATGGAGCCTAAAAGAAGCGAAATCGGTGGGTGATCCACCGTTGATTTCCATTTAAGGGCCCACTTATGATGGGACCTACTTTGATGTATGTGTTGTGATCTAAGAGGGGCCCATAGTGGCGGGGTCCCTCAACTATACCGTCTCTCTCTCTCTCTCTCTCTCTCTTTTCCTTTGCATGGTGATGATGATGAAGAGGTGTGTGGCCCACCTGGTGTGTGTGTGTGTGTGGCCCACCATGAAGTATGTATTATATCCATGCCATCCTTATGTTGGGCCCACCTTGCTGGACCGCCCAGCGGCAGGCCCGCTGGCTTGTCCCAGGTGAAGGGAAACACAAATAACAGCTTGATCCAAACCTTGGTGGCCCACCCACGTGGCACCACCATGATGAATGGGTTTTACCCTCATCGTCCATCTGTGGATGTGGAACCCACGGATGTATGTGTTGCATCCCATCGTCCAACACGTGGACGGTGGGAACGACCGTAATATATGTGTTTTGTCTCACCGTCCTAGGACAGTGAGACCTTGCACGTGTGGTGTCCACACTGTCCAACTAGGGTGGTGGGACCCACTATGACATATGTGTTTGATCCACACCGTGTATCCAATTTTGCTATTCATTTTAGGCGTTAAGCCGAAAAATGAAGCTAATCCGAAACTCTGGTAGGCCACACCATCTAAAATATTATTTTAATAGTGAGAAATTGATAGGGCCCATTGCGATATTTCTATACATCATAACATATCCAATATTGGTCTTTTAGACCCGTCACAAGCCCAAGAACCCATCCGACGGACTGGATCCTCCTGATGTGGGCCCCACCTATGAAAATTTTTAGAAAAATAATATATATATATATATATATATATATATATATATATATATATTAAACAATAGATGTTGTTGCTGTCAGCAAGAAGCGTCCGCTACTTGGTTGGATGTAGGGTTAGTGGGCCCCACCACAGGCCCCACCTTGATGCGTGTTGAACATCAACACTGTCCATTTGATGGGTCAACTTTAATTATTGGGACATCCCAAAAATCAACCGTTCACGGCACTCAGGTGGTCCACACTAACAAACAGCAGGGGATTGAATGTCTACCACTGAAACCCTTTTTGGGTCCCAGAAGTTTTGGATAAATATGAAATTTGTTTTTCTTCTTAATTCAGGTCTTTGTGACCTTGTGAACAGATTGAATGGAAAATAAACATTATGGTGGGCCCCACGTGGACCCACCTCTATTGAAACGGACTGGCTAGTGTACCTTACAATAACTATATAGCTGTTGTACTGGCGCAGCAAGTTCTGTGGGTTTGACCCAAACCGTCCATTCTTCTTATTTGGGACGTGTGGACCCCACACATGATATATGTGTCTTATATACATTGTTCGTCCATCTGGACGTGTGGGGCCTGCTGATGTATGTGTTTTAGCTCCACTGTCCAGATGGAACGGTGGGCCCACCATGATGTGCATTTTATCCTCACCGTCCACCTGGACGATGGGCCTCACGATGGCGGCCCATGAGTGAGGCCCGATGTGATGTATTTATGGCCCATGTGTTGGGGCCCATTGTGATGTATATGTAGCCCATGAGTGAGGCCCATAGTGATGTATATTAGGCCCTTGTGTGAGGCCATGGGCCCACTACACGTTTGGCTTTATGCGGGCCACTTCTTGGGAGCAATGTTGGTTAAATATCCACATTGATGGGCAATGATGATTAAATGTCCACATTGTAACCTTCCCTTAGGCCCTTTGTTAGGCCAATTATCGATACCGATTGTGAGTACGTGATAGTATAGCATCATGACACATGTCCATACACATCATCTGCATGCTTAATATGAGGTGTAGTTGATTATTACATTTGTCATTGGGTAGGTTGTTATGGGGCTCCCTAATAGGAAGAGTTGACCCACATAAGCTCACGGTATGCGCAGGATTGCTGCGTGACTAGATAGTATGACTCATGCATCTCGCATTTTGTGATATGACCACCGTACGCCCTAGCAACATCAGGGTCGTGGCCTTCACAGGCATATCATGGTTGGCCAGATGGGACACCAAAAATGTTTGGTTCTAGCATACGGGCGTCATAAATGTCCCTGAGTGAATACCCTTAAACCTCCATGGCCAGGAGACGCCTCAACGTTTAGACCGAGTGAATATATATAAGCACATGAGGGCCGTATACCAGTAGGTCGCGTCTCCCACTGTGCCTTGATCGGTTAAGAGGGGGTGTGACCTTACCCACCTAAGTGAGGGGGCAATATCTAGGTTGAGTTTGACCAGCTTGAGGAATGGGTCCGCTATTGATGAGCCGGGTCCGATATTGGCAGGAAGATAGTGAGGTCTCTTCTACTTACCCAGTTGTACGCACGGATAGGGGTGGTAAGCTGGCGTAAAGTATAATAGATCCCGGTGATGATCCCAGAGATGTACGGTACTGATATGTGGACTTATTGAGCAGTAGATGTATATTCATTTATTCATTCATTCACTATCCACTCGGGCTGATGGTGCGCAACTATTTATTATGTGTACCTTTGTAATAACCAGAATTTTAGTTGGGGCACGCGACTAACCTCAGATCAGGAGTTTACCACATTGAGTCTGACTATCAAAATTTAGGTATGAGACTAGTTTGGATAGAAGTCCCTTGTGGTGGACCCCGTAACCTGCGATACTACGTACTATCATCCCGACTTCACACTCCAACTTGGTCATTTCATTTGCATCGCATATTACATTGCATCCTCAGCACATAGCATTTAGTTTACTGTGCTTCTGTATTTGTGGACACGGTATTTGATATTTAGCTTACTATGTCTCTGTATTGTATAGCTGATCTACATTGCTTCCTCAGTATATAATATTGGTTTATTATATTTTTTTTTGCATCGCATAGCCTGGATAAGGCAGATGGTATTTATGGACTTACCATCATGTTTCCGCATTACTTTGATATTGTACAATTTATGGATTGTCAGTATTTTCGCTTATTCTGATATCTATATGCTTGGCACGTGCATCGCACACACTTACACCACCCTCTAAGCTTTCTATAAGCTTATGCACGATAGATGCGTGTAGGTGGCGTCAGGTTGTAGCAGCGTTGAGCTTAGAGCGTGCAACGGTCTTTTGGAGTTTTAATTTTCGATATATGTATTTCCCTTTTAGTATTATATTCAACTGTTTATATTACTGAATATGTGATGGTGATGATGCCTTTGTGATTTGGGTAAACTTGTGGTTATGCTTCTTACGAGATAAGTGTACGTTGGAAAATCCTCCTTGTACGATCCCAAGATCAGAATCTAGCATATAGACGCTGGGAGCCGAGAATGGGGTACTACGAAGGCTGTCAGCACCGGATTCGGCAATCGGGAATTTATGAGCCCAGTTTTCGAGTTTGGGGCGTAACATAAACTATGTTACTCGTGTGATTTACAAGCACCGGCTTAAAGAACAAATCATCTCTCAAGTAGTGCTTTAAACCTTTAATAATTAATAGATGTCCAATGAGTACTCTTGATGAATCTGAAACCTTAGTTTTGGGGTATTAAGGTTACAAAATACCTTTAATAAATCCACCTATGTGAGTATGGAATTACATATTCTTTTGGGTTAGAGTATGACTTTAATTAAGGGCCTGTTTGGAAGCCTAAAATTTTAAGTTGTAAAAAAGTTACAGGTAATCCTATTTGGATGTAAGTTATAACTTACTTAAAGGTAACTTTGTTTTTGTGTTTGGATAACCTGTAACTTTGTTACAGGTAATAAGTTGGATATTCACACTAAATAGAGTTTGAAATAGGAAATCGTTGAAAAATCAGAGTGACACATAAAAAAGATGGGATAAAATTATTCTATTTTATTAAGCCCATGTAAATAAATAATTTGGCCGATTCTTAGGCTAAACTAATCAATAAGTGAGCCATAAAAGTGCGCCCATGTTTTCAAAATGCTTGTAATGTGGGCAAAAAACTTGAGGTAACATATCCAAGCAAAAAATTTTCATTTTCTTTATAAGATATGTTTACAATGTTATAAGGGAAAGAAAAACTAAAACAAATAACATCAAATTGGTATCATGAGATTAAAACCACATAATATTCTCTAAGATTTAATAGCATTTCAATTACTTAATTAACAATCAATTGTAGTATGCAAAACTACATCTAAAAGGGATCAAATATTTTATGGTTGACCCTACCAAATTTTGCATTAGCAGTTAACATCTCCAAATGGGACATTATTAAAATGGACCAATATCAAGCCCCACTTGTACAAAATGAACAATGGAATGACATGGATATAAATTCTCTGCATTATGTCACCACTGTTTCATGTGGTGTAGTCCATTAGAGTTGGATGTTCCTTAAAATAATAATTAGAAATGGATGGATGACATGGATATAACACATAAATCATGGTGGGGCCCACATAGCACCATCATCAGTAGTCACTTCTAGTAAACTACTGTCCATGGGCTGCTGGTGTGTTATGTGGGCCCACTATGATGTACATAAAAAATAAGTGCCTGTTTGGATTAAGGTACATCATTGGAAACAATGTACATAAAAAATAAGCTGCATCACTAGAAAACATAAGGTTGATTGAAATAAGGTACATCAAAAGTAAGGTTGGTTGAAATAAGGTCCATCCATTATTCTAGATCATTTTAAGTCATCAACCCATGAATAAGGTACATCAAAATTTCGAGTGGACCACATCACTGGAAACAATGTTGATTGAGCACCCACCATTACAAACTTTTGGTAGGCTACCAATGTTTTCGATCAAACTGATATTTGTTTTATTCCCTTCATCGAGATCTTTACGACCTAATCAATAGGTTGGATGTGAAACAACCATTACAGTGGGCCCTAGGAGTCTTTTAATGTTGGACTTTCAATCATTATTGTTTTCGGCGGTGTGGTCCATTTGAGATTTAGATACCCTCATTTTTGGAATCAAGTCCTAAAACGATCCAAAAGAATGGATGGATGGCATGGATAAAAACAAATACAAGATGGTGGGCCCCACAAACCATCAGCCATTATCCACGCCTCCTAGCCAAACTGTGTCCATCGACCCGGACACAAAAATAAAAAAGAAGGAAAAGAAAACAAGCAATAGAAAGAAAGAAAGGGGTTTCCAACCTTGTTGAAGCTCGATGGGAGAGGGAGAAGGAGACTGAGAGAGGAAATGGAGGCTAAGAGAGGGAGATAGAGACATCAGAGACGAATATCTGTTTATATAGCAAAATGACCACCAACCTTCTTCATTACACAGCTGCAATTCTCCCCAATGGCAGCCTCGTAGCCTTCATTGCATCTGCATGTAGTCTTATAACCTTTAATGGTTGCTTATAGCCTTGCCATCAATGGCCGCTTGTTAAGGGTCAAATATTGCATATCAGACCCAGTTGTTGCCTAGATTTATGAACATGGTACCGTTTAATAGCTCATTTTAATCATGTTTCTGTTGCAAGGTGGAATTGCGAGCTGGGACTGGATCGGGATGCTAAAAATATGGAATTAACGTTCAGAATGCACCAAGGCAAGGGACAGACCCCAGGAGACCAAGATCGACGGATGTGCACGCCAGGGATTCAAGAAAATTAAGAAACTAAAGCTCAAGCGGCCTGAAAGTCAGCCAGAATGCAAGATCACTGGGTTTGCATCATCTGTTCGGTTCAAAACTTTATTCATGGCTTGAGGACCAAAAAATAACCGTACACGTCAAATTTTAGCCATTGGATCCTTCTGGAAGTGGCCCAACGCTCAGATCAGCCCATAAACCATTGATTTTGGGCCCACCAGAGATCTGGATATTTTTAAAATTTAGTCTCAACCTATTATCTGAGGAGACAAGACGGATGGACGGAGCGGATTTCTCACGAACATCACAGTTTACTCCGCATGTACAGCGCGTGTACATGAGGTACAGCGCCCACGCCGCACCGGCGGTCAGCCCGGTCAAAGTCGGGCTGACCCGAGCCGTCTTCCTCGCAAAGGCAACGTCCAACACTGTCCGATCATTTTTTGATCAGTGGGCCCCGTCCATCATTCAAAAGAAAGATCCTAACCGTCCATTTGATCCGTAGGATGGCCAAGACCCGTGCCTAGGCGTCCTTTTAGTCCCATGCACGCAAACACACGCAGATTGCATAAAAATGCAGGAATGGACTGTGGGAGCAAAGATCGCATGGGCCACACCGAATCCAACATGAAGCTAGCCAAATCTTAGTGGTTTTTCGAGGTGGATCGAATGGTCGGAGTGGATTCTACACCTTGTATCAAGAGATGGTCCGCCGACCATCACAGCGCTCAAACGCGCAGGCTCTGTTTCGCAACAAAGCCTGCGGTGGATTGTTGTGGGCCACCCTCTGAGGTGATCGGTCCAATCTGGACCGTCTAGTGGACTCCAAAGAGGCCTGTAACCATCACCTAGGTGGAAAAATTTTAAAAGACAATTTGAGATCAGTTTAGATTGTTTAAACATCGGACGAACGGCGGCGAGGTAGATCAGACGGGCCGCACCAAGAGAGCCAAAACCATCTATTCCCAGTGTTTTTTCAGCAAGCATTCAATAGACGGAGTGGATTTATCAAAGTATAAGCGATGTGGGCTCCACCATCCGATCAGCGCAAGTACGTTGCGCAATCTGTTTACGCAGTCCGGGAAATCCAGAAATTCTGGACAGCTATGGGCCATCATCCTTGATCGGATGAACGATCTGAACCATTCATGTGGAGCCCACGCTAGCCGAGACCCCAGCCATGAGGAAATTTTGAAGCCAAGCTTGTACAGTCATCCTGAAAATAATCAAACGCATGGTGTTTGGAGCGTCTGAACTGCGTAAAACAGAGGCTACGCACACCTCCAGCAGGACTCTCTCCAGTCGACTCCAAGGCCTTATAAAAGGGGGCAGCTACGGCTTGAAGAAAGAAAAAGGAGAACGGGAAGGTGCGGGAGAGAGTACAGGGAGCTCGGTTGAAAGGCTGGACGTACGGCTGGCTTGGGCTTGGGCTGGAACGTGAAGACAGGGAGAAGGAAAAAAAGAATGTTCTTATTTTCTTTTTCTTATTTTTACTGACTGTTGTTTTTCCTTTTCTTCTTTTTCTTATGATGCCTAAGGTTATTAGCCTAATCATGTTGGGCTAAACCTCTTAGCTAGGGCTAAGAGGTGAAGCTTGTAGTCTGATGGGAGGGACTTTGCTTGTGCCTATTGTTTAGACTAACTGATGTTGATTTTTGTTCAAATTAAAAGAAATACTTTCAGTTATTTTTAATGGTTTGTTGTGACTGAAATTACAATAGATTTGTGATGGTTTTGAGTATTTCTTTCCCTTTTTATGTTTATGAAGTCAGGAAGCCCTGTTGTTCATCATTGTTCCATGGGCATGGTAGGATGACAGTACCCTTCCTGATCTTAATACATTGTTGATTGGTTGGTAATTAGTTTAATCCTGTTGTTTGCTTTGTCTCCTGGGCATGGTTAGATGATGGAATCCATTCTAATTCATATACCTTTCATCTCTTGAAAACCAGATCAAGTAAGTTCAGTTTGAATTCCATAATCCTTGATGCAGGCATAAGATCTCCCTGATCTCTACAAGTGGATCCTCTGAATCCCTAGTTTCCTTCCTCTGAATTCCTTAAAGTTTTAGATAATTATTCCACAATTATTTCTTAAATTCTATTTGGTTTAGATCACATCTTAGTCTAGTTCTAGTTCTACTTGGTTTCAGATAGCGTACAGGTATCAGTCCCTGTGGATTCGACCTCGGTCTTACCGAGTTTATCACTACATCACAACCCTATACTTGGGGAGTGAACAAGTTTTTGGCACCGTTGCCGGGGACTGACGGTTACGATTCTCTGAAATTAATTGGTTTTAGGATTAGTTTAAGATTAGGATTTTACTAACCTTAGTTTTTTTGTTTTTTTTTTTTATTTGAGTTCAAAACTAACTTGTTTCCTGTTTTATAGGATCTTGACATAAGTTTATCAATTGGTAATACATTCCTAATCTCTCTACTTTTTCCTATTTTTAGAATTAGGGTTTAAATTTTAGAAATTTTCTAATTCTAGTATCCTCCCTTCTGTAGGAAATAGTTTATTTTTAGAAATTAGGTTATTTCTTTTCCTTTTTAGAAATTAACTTTTTATTTTTAACTCTTTTAAAATCTAAATTGTTTCCTAAATTATTTTTAGAATTTTTGTTTAGAAACTAACCTTCCTATTTTGTAGGCCTTTAAAATAGAAATTTCTAATTCGGTATGCTCCTTCTCTACTTCCTATTTTTTTCAGTTCTCTTTTAGTAATTTACTTTCTAGTTTAAGACTTGCCTTATTTATTTTAGAAATTTTCACTTTCTTTTAGGAATTCTTTCTTTTAGAAGCTAGTTCACTTCTATCTTTCTTTTAAAAGATTGTTCTTCTCTTTTTAGAATCTAACTTATTTTGTTTTATTTTGCAGGTCCTTAACTTAGGGGCTTCAATTTGGTAATTTCTTTCCAACTCTCTCTTTCTTTTTAGACTTTCTTTTCCTTTCTTAGGATTAGGCTTTGAATTTGATTAAGGGTTGTGAGTGTTTCATGCCCAAGTGAGTCCGTGACAACACTCGACATCTCTTGACTGAAGGAGGATTGGTTGAGGGGTTGACTATCTATCGCAGAACTAGACACCGCTCGAAATCCCCTGAGTTAACTGAAGTTATGGCTGAAGACCAACCTCCTCTACTTCCACCAAGGGTGGAGGATACCCAAGATGAGAATGAGGTGCAACAGGCACCCCCGCCTCGTACTCTACGAGATTATCTACAACGGGCGGGAGTGAGTACGCCCTCATGCATGATTTTTCCTGAAAACACAGGACAAATGGACATCAAGCCAGGAGTTATCCAACTCCTTCCCAAATTCCATGGACTTGAATCAGAAAGTCCATATTTACATTTGAAAGAGTTCGATGAGATTATGGCTACATTATGTTTTCCTAATGTATCTAAGGATACAATCAGGCTGAAACTCTTTCCTTTTTCCTTAAAAGAGAAAGCTAAGACGTGGTTACATTCACTGCGTCCTAGATCCATTAGCACATGGAACGACATGCAAAGGGAATTCATAAAAAAATTCTTCCCACATCATAAAACGATTACCCTAAGAAAAGCAATCATGAACTTTGCCCAAAAGGAAGATGAAACATTCTTCCAATGTTGGGAAAGGTTCAAAGATTTGGTCAGTTCATGCCCACAACACGGATTTGAAACGTGGCGCATTACAAATTTTTTCTATGATGGACTGACATCTTCCATGCGCCAAATGGTCGAGACAATGTGTAATGGAGAGTTCATTAATAAAGATGTTGACGAGGTATGGGACTACCTCGACAGTCTGGCTGAAAAAACACAATCTTGGGACTATTACCCAAAGTCGAACACCACGTCTAGGCCGACTCAATTAAAGGAGAAAGGTGGATTATATCTCTTGAAAGAAGAGGATGATCTCAAGTGTAAAGTGACTACGCTCATAAGGAAAGTTGAAGCCATGGAAGGAAAGAAGGATAAGGTCAATGAAATTATTTGCGGCATCTGTGATTGCAACATTCACACAACTGAAAACTGTCCTACAATACCTGCCTTTCGAGGAGTGTTGAATGAACAAGCCAATGCCGTAAATAACTATCAAAGACCTTTTACTGGACCTAACTCTAATACATACAATCCTGGCTGGAAAAATCATCCAAACTTTAGTTGGAGGAATGGACAAACGGCTACCCCTCCAGGTTTCTTCAATCAAAATCTAAATCAAGTGAAACCTCAAGAGGAACCGGTCCAAAATTCCATACAAGAGCTGGCTCAGGCAATGCGGGGAATCACAGATTTTATGCAAAAGATAGATTCTCGTATGACGGTTATAGAAAAAGGGATGCTTCCTGCACAACCTCTCCCCAATCCTAAACCGCAGTACAAGATCAATGATCCCAGCTCTTCAAATCAGATGGGGCACACTAAATCCATCACCACTCTTAGGAGTGGAAAGATCATTGATAAAACTCTTCCGGTTAGGCCTGAAGAGCCTCAAGAACCAGAAGAGGACAACAATGATGGATCCAGTGATGCCCATAAAAATTAGAACCGGAACTTCTAAAGAAGCCAGTTGCTCCATTCCCCCAACGGTTGGTTTCACCAAAACCTCTCTCTAACTCTCAGGATATCCTAGAGGTGTTGAAACAAGTGAAAGTCAATATTCCTTTACTTGATGTCGTTAAACAGATACCTTCATATGCCAAATTTCTGAAAGACTTATGCACGACCAAAAGACGGAAAATTATTCAAAAGAAAATCTTCTTGACTGAGAAAGTGAGTGCCATCCTGAAGCAAGACGTGCCGCAGAAATTCAAGGATCCCGGTAGCCCAACCATATCATGTGTAATCGGGAACTATCGAATTGATTACGCACTTCTTGACTTAGGAGCGAGCGTCAATCTGATTCCCTACTCGGTATACAAACAGTTAGGTTTGGGTGAATTAAAACCCACCCTAACCACACTACAACTTGCTGATCGCTCAGTTCGTGTACTGAGAGGGATAATTGAGGATGTGTTTGTCCAGGATGACAGATTCTACTACCCTGTAGATTTTATCATCCTGGATATGGAACTCATCAACAACATGAGCACTCAGATTCCCGTCATTCTTGGTCGCCCATTCCTTGCCACGTCAAATGCAATTATCAATTGCAAGAATGGTGTCATGACTATGTCTTTTGGAAATTTGACATTGGAGTCAAACATTTTTTTCAATAACGGCAGCAACTCAGAGGATGATGACGATTTCCACGACATTAACATGATTGACTCTTTCGTGGAAGATACGACACCGCTGACCTTATCCTCCGACCATCTGGAGACGTGCCTGGCCTACTCCCATGATTTTGATGATGACATGATTAGGGAGACGTGTGCCTTGCTTGATACTGCACCGGTACTTGAAGTTAACCAGTGGAGGCCACAATTTGAAGAATTGCCACAAACCGATGTAGTGCCTCTACCGTCTAACCTCAAGCCGCCGAAGTTTGACCTAAAACCTCTGCCCTCTGATTTGAAATATGCCTATTTAGGTCAAGATAAGACATACCCGATGGTGATCTCTGCCCACCTGGAGAAAGAACAGGAGAGTATGCTCATATCTACTCTCATTGAGCATAAAGGAGCCCTGGGATGGACGATAGCGGACCTCAAGGGAATCGATCCCTCGATTTGTACTCACCGCATATATCTTGAGGATAATGCAAAAACCGTTCGGCAACCACAACGTAGACTAAATCCAAACATGAAGGAAGTGGTTAAGGCCGAGATTCTTAAACTATTGGACGTAGGTATCATATACCCTATATCTGATAGTCAATGGGTGAGCCCAACTCAAGTGGTCCTTAAGAAGTCCGGAATCACCATCGTAGCCAATGCTAATAATGAACTCGTGCCAACTAGAGTCACTACTGGTTGGAGAATGTGCATTGACTACAGAAAGTTGAATACCGTCACGAGAAAAGACCACTTTCCTTTACCATTTATTGATCAGATCCTGGAAAGGTTAGCTAGTCATTCCTATTATAGTTTCCTTGACGGGTATTCGGGCTACAACCAGATAGAGATAGCCCCTGAAGACCAGGAAAAGACCACATTTATATGTCCCTACGACACCTTTGCCTACCGAAGGATGCCATTCTGACTATGTAATGCCCCTGTCACCTTTCAGCGATGTATGCTTAGTATCTTTTCTGATATGGTGGGGTAATACCTAGAGGTCTTCATGGACGACTTCTCTGTTTACGGTCCATCTTTCAGCAAGTGCTTGGAAAGTCTTAAATGTGTGCTGAAAAGAGGTGAACAAAAGAACTTGGTACTTAATTGGGAGAAGTGTCATTTCATGGTTCAGAAGGGAATTGTCCTTGGGCATATCATCTCGTCCAAAGGAATCGAGGTAGATAAGGCAAAAATTGATCTTATCTCTAACCTACCTCCACCCAAGAACATCAGAGACGTGCGATCCTTCTTAGGACACGCAGGATTTTACAGGCGATTCATAAAGGACTTTAGTCTCCTCTCTCGTCCTTTATGTAATCTTCTTCAAAAGGATGCTCCGTACGAGTGGACTGAGCAATGCCAGGAAGCTTTCACCAAGCTTAAGGGCACGTTAACCACTGCACCTATCATGCAGCCACCCGACTGGAACCTTCCTTTTGAGCTTATGTGCGACGCTTCTGATTATGCTCTTGGAGCGGTTCTAGGCCGGAGAAAAGATAAGAGGCCCTACGTCATTCATTACATAAGTAGAACTTTAAATTCTACCCAAGTGAACTACTCGACTACGGAAAAGGAGCTCCTAGCCGTAGTGTTCGCCTTGGACAAATTTAAGTCCTACTTGATTGGATCTAAGATCATTATCTACACAGATCATGCGGCACTTAAGTATCTTCTTTCTAAGAATGATTCTAAGCCTCGTTTGATACGATGGATCCTTCTACTCCAAGAATTTGATTTGGAAATTAAAGATAAAAAGGGAGTAGAGAACGTAGTGGCCGATCACCTTTCTCGCCTTAATACCTCTGATTTCCTTGAGACGCCCCATATCAACGACATGTTCCCTGATGAACAACTGTTCAGAGTCTCCCATTCACCTTGGTTCGCTGATATTGCTAATTATCTTATCACAGGTTCTATACTAACACATTGGACTGCGCAAGATAAGAAGAAATTCTTTACCAAGGTGTGCAACTTTTTTTGGGACGATCCATATTTATTTAAATATTGCCCAGATTAAATCTTAAGGAGATGTATGCCAGACGATGAGCATTAGAGTGTCATCTCCTTCTGTCACTCACAGGCCTGTGGTGGTCACTTTTCTGCTAAAAAGACCACGGCCAAGATTCTCCAGTGCGGCTTTTCTTGGCCCACTATGTTTAGGGACACTCATGAGTTTTGCAAAGCTTGTGAGCGTTGTCAGAAATTGGGAGCATTGTCCCGTCGAAATATGATGCCCTTGAATCCCATCCTTATCATTGAAGCATTTGATTGCTGGGGCATCGATTTCATGGGACCATTTCCCCAATCGTTTGGAAATCTGTATATTTTGCTCGCCGTGGATTATGTCACTAAATGGGTCGAAGCGATTCAGTGTCGAAAGAATGACCATCGCACGGTCATTAAATTCCTAAAAGAAAACATCCTTTCTCGATTCGAAACGCCTCGAGCCATCATTACAATGGGCCTCCTCTGTAAGACCTGTGTCCTAATCCGTACCATTCTGTTAGCTTCCGCGGTCCTTCTGGTCAAATTTCGACAACCTTCACACTGAATTCGGTGTTTGCGCACGATCCTAAGCTAAGTCCCGCGCACCGACATCGGCTCGATCTGAAACTTATGTCTTGGCGATCGCGTCATCGCCGCGATTCCAACGCCGTGATTTGCGCACCGAACCGATACCCAGGTAAGAAGATGCCGATCAGCGTTTATTCCGAAGAAACACCGCGCGTTGCGGATTTCGAGGGAATCTCTACACAATTAGTCCCACTAATTAACCATAAATGCAACCATACCTCATAGTACTCCACCCATTCCCTCTTTTTCCAAAAGTCCACCATTCTTTCCACCTCACCATTCCTCTTTTTCTCATTTTCAACCTCAACCATCCCTCTTCTCCACCAATTTCAAACTAAACCATACCTCTCATCACTCCTTTCTTACAACCATCACTCCACCCATCCCTCCACCCATTATTTCTATCTCTCCCTCTCATTCTCTAGCAACTTTTCCAAATTCCATGAGAAATTTCACACATCCAACACACTCTCTCAACTTCAAGTGTGGCCCACCCTCTCATCTCCAATCTCAACCATTCATCTTTCATCAACCTCCATTAAAAGTGAAGGTAAGGAGCTAAGGAGTCCAAGGGAGCAAGGAGAAGGAAGATAAGGTGGGTGATTTTCCATTATTTTAAGCTTTAGGCCCACTTGTTGGTGGGACCCATTTGGATGTATGTGATTTAATCAAGAGGGCCCATAGTGGCGGGGTTCCTCTATCTCACCGTGTATCTCTCTCTCTATCTCTCTCTCATTCTTTCTTTGTAATGGTGTGGATCCCACCGATATGTGTTACATCTCCCCCGTCCATCTACATCAGACGGTGTGGCCCATTCTATTATAGGTGATGATCCGCACCCTCCACTGTTGGGATGGGCCCAATGCATCTTTTTATATGTATATATATATATATGTATGTTATATTTTATATAATATATGTATATAATATATAATATAATATGTACTTATATATATATACAATATAAGATAAATATTAAATGTATCTGTATATATATATATTGGTGGGCCACATTCACGTGGGACCCACCACATTTTTGTGAATATATACAAACCGTCCAGCGTCCCTGGACGCTGGACGTTGCAACAGTGGACTTTAAAAAAAAAAAAAAGGAAAGGAGTGGTGGGCCTCTCATGCAGGCCCCACCTTAATGTTTCTATACAATCCAAACCGTCCATTCTCTTCCTCAGGTCACTTAAGGCGTTGAACCGAAAAATGAGATTGATTTGGTTTTCTAGTGGGCCGTGATATAGGAAACAGTATCCCTACCTTTGATTTGCTCCCTGATGCTCTACATCTGGAAAAGCTCAATATTGGACTCTATGGGTTGGTATCAAGCCACCGAGACCAATGGATGGAGTGGATCGTACTGAAGAGGGCCCCACCTAGGAAAAACCGCAACAAAACCCTTTTTCAAAAAAAAAAAAAATCAAGCAACGAAGCAGCAGCGCCTGCGCTGCCGCTGACGGACGGACGGTCGGGCTGGGCTCACGGCCCCAATTGTGGGCCCCACCGTGATTCCTTTCGACCATCAGCACCGTGCATTTGATGGGTCCTCTCAGTCCACACGTCCACCCCGAAAATCAGCCTTATACGGAACTCAGGTGGGCCATACCATCTAAAATCATGAGAAAACATGCCAAAACATATAAAATCACTTGGTGGGGCCTACGTGAGTTTTGGACGTTCCTGAAAATTGGTCTGGACCGTTAGTCCAGTGGGACACACATAATGGGTGGTCTGGATCAGTGGACCACATTACAGTGGGCCCCCAAATCATGACCCTATGAACGTTTTTTTTTAATAAAATAAAATAAAAAGGGGTTCCAGTGACCCTGTGACAGGTTGGATGGCAACAGACATCACTGTGGGCCCTACCCACCTATGGTCCACGTGAGTTGTTTGGATGGCAAACAAACATCGTAGTGGGTCCTACTCAAGGTCCACGTGACCTTAGGGATGGATTGGATTGCAAATAAAGAAATAAATAAATAAATAAATATTACAGTGGGTAATAAATATTACAGTGGGCCCTATCACATGACCTTATGAATAGGTTGGACGATAAATAAATATTACAGTGGGCTCTACCCTGGTCCACATGACCCTATGAATAGTTGGTTGGAGAATAAACATTATAATGGGCCTTAAGTTGGGTGGAAAATAAACATCATATTGGGCCTTAGGCTGGGTGCAAAATGAGCATTTTGGTGGGCCCCACTTATGTAAGTATTGTAAACCATACCCTCTATTAGTGTGGGCTCCATCATAATGTATGTGTTTCATCCCACTGTCCAACTGTTTTTGGAGATAATTTAAGGCCCATTATGGAGGCCCATCTTCATGCATTAGTGGTCCTTGTTGAGGCCCACCTTAATTTGTATTAGGTCCATCTTGTGAGGCCCATTGAGGCCCACCTTGATATAGATATGGGGCTCATGTTATGTAGCCTATTTGATGTATTTGGGTCCTTGGGTCAAAGCCCAATTAGATGTACAAAAGGCCCATTACAATATGTGATTCATGGAAGGCCATTCCTTGGGAGCGATGTTGGTTTGACGTCCACATTGATAATGTTGGTTAAATGTCCGCATTATAGCTCTCCCTAAGGCCCACTGATAGGCCCAAACTTGTGGTAAGTAGGCCGTCTAGACCCATCTCCATTATACCTAGAACCCATCTCTTATTACATGTTTAGTATAGATTCATGATCATTCGCACCATATGTATGCCTGATGTGAGGAGTGACCGATCATAGCATATACCTTTGGATAGACTATTTATGGGCTCCCTGATAGGTGGAGTTGCCTCATATAAGTGCATGGTATATACAGGACTGTTGCATGACTGATGGTGTGACGCATGCACTTGCATTTGTGTGATTGTAATTACTGTATGCCCTAGCGACATCAGGGCCATAGCCTCCATAGACACATCATGGATGGCTGGGTTGGATACCGGAAATGTTTGGTTCTAGCATACGGGCGCCATAGACGTCCCTGGGTGAAAATCCCTAAACCCGATGGTACCAGAGGATGACTCCAACGTCGAGACCGAGTGGAGATACGAGCGCATGAGGGCCGAATACCAGGAGGCCGCGTCTCCCACTGTGTCGTGGTCGGTTGGAAAGGAGTGTGGCCTTACTCGCCCGAGGGTAGGGGGCAATACTAGGCTGAGTTTGACCAGCTCGCGAATGGGTCCGCTATCGACATGCCGGATAGGTATTGGCAGACTATTGGTCAGGCGGATAGTGAGGTTTCTTACGCTCACTTGGACTGTGCGGCTAGGAGAGCGACAGTGCCATTTGGAATGTATTGAACCCCGGTGATTATCCAGAATGAGAACTGTACTGATACATGTTGAGGATTGGCATGCTTGAGTTGCATCTTGCATCGCATGGCCGTGTTATGGCCGATAGCATTCATATCTTGCACCGCATAGCCTTGGTACGGCTGATTGCATTCATATACTCATCACCATGATTCCGCATTACTTTGACCTTGCATTTTGAGCACGCATATATTGCGCACACACTTACACCACCCTCTAAGCTTTCCATAAGCTTATGCACGATTGATGCGTGCAGGTGACGCCAGGACGCAGTCGCAGCCATAGTCTCGCCGTAGTTGGAGCGTGCAGCCAAGCTTCTAGAGTTTTGTTTCTTTCGTTACTTTGTATTTTCCCTTTCAGATGCATTATACTCAAAAGTTTTTGATCATAGTGGATTTTGTGGTGGTGTTCTTGTGGTTATTATTCATGGGTTATGCTTTTGGTTATGCTCATTATGAATCAGACTGATGATTTGAAACCCTCCTTGTAGTATCCCAGGATCGGAACCTGGTGAATGGGTATCGGGATCCGAGAACTGGGTTCTACGGAGGCTGTCGGCGCCGGATTCGGCGATCGGGAATTTTGTGAGCCCGGTTTCCGAGTTCGGGCGTGACACTCACACTTTTGTAATAGACCATTTGAGAGCTTAATGAAGAAATACGATATCTCTCATAAGGTGAGAACCCCATACCATCCACAGATAAGTGGACAAGCTGAGATTTCTAATAGGGAGATCAAACACATTTTGGAGAAAACGGTTAACCCAGATCGTAAGGATTGGTCAATTCGATTGACCGATGCCTTATGGGCATACCGTACTGCTTTTAAAACCCCTATTGGAATGTCTCCCTTTAGACTTGTCTATGGGAAAGCTTGTCACTTGCTTGTGGAGCTGGAACATAAAGCGTACTGGGCGATCAAAAATCTAAATTTCAATCTGGACAACGCTGGCTCGCTATGCAAACTTCAATTGAATGAACTTGAGGAAATCCGGAATGATGCGTACGATAATTCGAGAATTTACAAGGACAAGATGAAAGCATTTCATGACCAACACATTTTACGAAAATCATTCACGCCTGGTTAGAAGGTCCTTTTGTACAATTCTCAATTACATCTCTTTCCGGGTAAGCTTCGATCTCGTTGGACCGGCCCTTACATTGTTGTCACTGTTTTTCCGCATGGGGCCGTTGAGATAAGAGATCCCGACAATGGCAAGGAGTTTAAAGTCAATGGACATCGATTGAAACCATTTGTCGAGAAATTTGATTTAGAGGACATGTCCATGCCTTTGACTGATCCTGTTTACCAGGATTGATCTCCTAGTCTGATGGAGGTATAGGTAGGTTTCCTGTTTTCTTAGGACTAGGGTAGTTGCTTTATTTGTCTGGCTGAAGACAGTAAACTTAGCGCTCCTGGGAGGCAGCCCAGCTCTTCATTTCATTTCGTTTATATCATTAGTTAGTTCAATGTTTGTGGGTAACATTACTGCAAACCCTCACGAGACTACAACTCGTCCACTAGGGGCAACCTAGGGGTTTAAAGGCTTGTTGCATACGCTAAATGCAATCGAGAGCACCTACGAAAGTGGTGTGGGTAGGATTTCATTTTTGTTATTTTTATTTTATTTTTGTTGGTTTCTCTCTTGTGCTGACCCGCTCTTACGTAGATATCTTTGGAAAGCCTCTTGATTCTTTCGTCCAGGTACTATCTTTTCATCACTCTTATTTTTCCGTTGTCTCATGTGCATTGCATGTCTATTTCTTTTTACATTGAGGACAATGTAGATTTTTGGTTGGGTTTGGGAGATTAGGTTTCCTAATCAGTGTCTTCTTGGTCTTGAGCAAAAGTTGTGAAAATTTTTAATTTTTCAGGATTTCTGATGAAGTCGAAGTGATTTTGACAGGCCATCTAGGGCACTTAGAATTTCAAGATGCGTGATGTTGGTACTTCATGACTCTTGGAGTCAGTTATCTATTAAATTTCACAGCTAAGTTTGAATTGTTAATCCATTATTAGAATTTGTAAACATTGATTGAGTCATGAATTCGCAGGACACATCTCGCTTACACATTAAGGTTTCATTCGATATTAAAGGATTAACTTGGTAATCACTAAACATGAAAGGAACCAACTTGAGAAATCGAATGGATTGGGCGAACAGTCTTTACCATAGGTTTGCTCCCTATAGGTAAGGATTCGATTCCCCATGAATGATATGTGAAAAAGTTGGGTGTATAGTCTTTACCTTAGGTTTGCTCCCTATATGTGAGGATCTGATCCCTCTTCTTGGCGTTACTTTTAATGAAAAAATCAAAAATTAAAAGAATAAAAAGATAATGTGTAAGCCAAGTTGAGTTATCGTGAATTCTCTTAGTTGTTACCAATGATATCCTTAAATATCGAGGTGAATCTTAATGTTGACAAGTCGAGATTAGACTATACATTCATAGATCTCAATGGTTAGAATTTTTCTAATTAATGGAATAATACTTTGAACTTGATTATGAAGTTTACCGTGCGCTGGAGTCTAGGAGAAAGTAATATCCAACAGTCATGAATCTAAAAATTCTCATAACTGGATTACTCTATAAAAATCACTCGAGTTTATAAATTGTTCTGTAATTCTCAACTTACTTTTCGCATATTTTGCTTAGGACTAGCAAAATGCTGGTTGGGGGTTGTGTTGAGGGTCAAATATTGCATATCAGACCCAGTTGTTGCCTAGATTTATGAACATGGTACCGTTTAATAGCTCATTTTAATCATGTTTCTGTTGCAAGGTGGAATTGCGAGCTGGGACTGGATCGGGATGCTAAAAATATGGAATTAACGTTCAGAATGCACCAAGGCAAGGGACAGACCCCAGGAGACCAAGATCGACGGATGTGCATGCCTGGGATTCAAGAAAATTAAGAAACTGAAGCTCAAGCGGCCTGAAAGTCAGCCAGAATGCAAGATCACTGGGTTTCCATCATCTGTTCGGCTCAAAACTTTATTCATGGCTTGAGGACCAAAAAATAACCGTACACGTCAAATTTTAGCCATTGGATCCCTCTGGAAGTGGCCCAACGCTCAGATCAGCCCATAAACCATTGATTTTGGGCTCACCTGAGATCTGGATATGCTTAAAATTTGGTCTCAACCTATTATCTGAGGAGACAAGACGGATGGACGGAGCGGATTTCTCACGAACATCACAGTTTACTCCGCATGTACAGCGCGTGTACATGAGGTACAGCGCCCGCGCTGCACCGGCGGTCAGCCCAGTCAAAGCCGGGCTGACCCGAGCCGTCTTCCTCGCAAAGGCAGCGTCCAACGCTGTCCGATCATTTTTTGATCAGTGGGCCTCGTCCATCATTCAAAAGAAAGATCCTAACAGTCCATTTGATCCGTAGGATGGCCAAGACCCGTGCCTAGGCATCCTTTTAGTCCCATGCACGCAAACACACGCAGATTGCATAAAAACGCAGGAATGGACGGTAGGAGTAAAGATCGCATGGGCCACACCGAATCCAACATGAAGCTAGCCAAATCTTAGTGGTTTTTCGAGGTGGATCGAATGGTCGAAGTGGATTCTACACCTTGTATCAAGAGATGGTCCGCCGACCATCACAGCGCTCAAACGCGCAGGCTCTGTTTCGTAACAGAGCCTGCGGTGGATTGTTGTGGGCCACCCTCTGAGGTGATCGGTCTAATCTGGACCGTCTAGTGGACTCTAAAGAGGCCTGTAACCATCACCTAGGTGAAAAAATTTCAAAAGACAGTTTGAGATCAGTTTAGATTGTTTTAACATTGGACGAACGGCGGCGAGGTAGATCAGACGGGCCGCACCAAGAGATAGCCAAAACCATCTATTCCCAGTGTTTTTTCAGCAAGCATTCAATAGACAGAGTGGATTTATCAAAGTATAAGCGATGTGGGCTCCACCATCCGATCAGCGCAAGTACGTTGCGCAATCTGTTTACGCAGTCCGGGAAATCCAGAAATTCTAGACAGCTGTGGCCCATCATCCTTGATCGGATGAACGATCTGAACCATTCATGTGGAGCCCACGCTAGCCGAGACCCCAGCCATGAGGAAATTTCGAAGCCAAGCCTGTACAGTTATCCCGAAAATAATCAAACGCAAGGTGTTTGGAGCGTCTGAACTGCGTAAAATAGAGGCTACGCACACCTCCAGCAGGACTCTCTCCAGTCGACTCCAAGGCCTTATAAAAGGGGGCAGCTACGGCTTGAAGAAAGAAAAAGGAGAACGGGAAGGTGCGGGAGAGAGTACAGGGAGCTCGGTTGAAAGGCTGGACGTACGGCTGGCTTGGGTTTGGGCTGGAACGTGAAGACAGGGAGAAGGAAAGAAGGAATGTTCTTATTTTCTTTTTCTTATTTTTACTGGTTGTTGTTTTTCCTTTTCTTCTTTCTCTTATGATGCCTAAGGTTATTAGCCTAATCATGTTGGGATAAACCTCTTAGCTAGGGCTAAGAAGTGAAGCTTGTAGTCTGATGGGAGGGACTTTGCTTGTGCCTATTGTTTAGACTGACTGATGTTGATTTTTGTTCAAATTAAAAGAAATACTTTCAGTTATTTTTAATGGTTTGTTGTGACTGAAATTACAATAGATCTGCGATGGTTTTGAGTATTTCTTCCCATTTTTATGTTTATGAAGTCAGGAAGCCCTGTTGTTCATCATTGTTCCATGGGCATGGTAGGATGACAGTACCCTTCCTGATCTTCATACATTGTTGATTGGTTGGTAATTAGTTTAATCTTGTTGTTTGCTTTGTCTCCTGGGCATGGTTAGATGATAGAATCCATTCTAATTTATATACCTTTCATCTCTTGAAAACCAGATCAAGTAAGTTTAGTTTGAATTCCATAATCCTTGATGCAGGCATAAGATCTCTCTAATCTCTACAAGTGGATCCTCTGAATCCCTAGTTTCCTTCCTCTGAATTCCTTAAAGTTTTAGATAATTATTCCACAATTATTTCTTAAATTCTATTTGGTTTAGATCACATCTTAGTCTAGTTCTAGTTCTACTTGGTTTCAGATAACGTACAGGTATCAGTCCCTGTGGATTCGACCTCGGTCTTACCGAGTTTATTACTACATCACAACCCTATACTTGGGGAGTGAACACCGCTTGTAGCCTTCAATAGTCGTTCGGCCTTCACTTTGTCTAAAGGTAGGTAGGCCTCTTCAATGCAAGCTGCGATTCTTTTCAGAAATTTCGATTTCAAAATTTTCAACTGTTACCTGTATTAAAGATACAAGTAACTTGAAAAATGACTCAAGTGCCTATATTATTTTCACCTCTTTCTACTGTAAGAAAGTCACAAGTTGGGAGAAAGTTACGTATGACTTTCTTCCCCCAAACACCAACTACGTGATTATGAAATTAGAATATAGACATAATGCCAAAATAGTGTCGGCTTTAAAAGAATACCTCAAGTCGTATTTGAAAGCTTATATGTGAGGTACATACAATTTACCATATGGAGTCCTTAGTTCAAGGCCACGGCTACTAAGCACCTTGGTAAAATCCAGTGTATCATTACTAAGTGAAGGTTCAAATCTACAAGATACCTTCATTTATGTAAAGATTTTGGAATCTAAATTAGAAATATTTAGCCATACATTTTCAAAATAGTGGAGGATTGTTGGGTACTTTCTAAATAAGAAAATATTTTGGTTATTTATTAAAAAAAATAGAAAGTTTAAATTTTAAAATGATTATTTTCATTTCCCTCCAAAATTTAATTTTAAAAGTTATCTTTTTTATATTTGAAAATCATTTTCTTACCAAAAATTAAATATTATATGTTGGTTTGATGAGCATATTTTTTCACCTAAGATCAAGGTTTAAAACTCCACATATATGAAGTACCGCACATGTGTACATGATGCAGGCAGTGGGCTATAAGGCTGCTTCGATGTCTATATAAAACTCGTCCAAATGTCGTTTTTGGCATCGATACCAACACAATTCTCTATGAATCTATGTTTCTATTTTAGAATTTTTTTTTTTTTTTTTTTTTTTTTTTTTTTTTTTTTTTGTGCCATAAATTTTCATTGCTTCTAATACTATATATCTCACTGCAGAAACAAAGTACAATATGCTCTTTCTATTAGATTTGCAAGGGTGTGTGGGATCAGTCGCCAACATTGCTCATTGTAGATCAGTTGATGAAATTAAGCTTCATTAATTATATCTTGGGTACTTATTATCCCTAATTCAAATCAGTAGACTTGGACTTTGTATGCTAATTCAATATGTGTAAGGCTTGATATATACGCATGAGGAATTGTATAAATGATGTCCATAAACTCATATCCCCACTAAATTGTGGAACCACCCAAGGGTAAGTCACATTCCAAGATCAGATTATTCGAACAATCAAAATCCTAACCTCTTATTCATTGACACTTGTTTGTAAAAACAAGTTTGAATATTTTTCATTTTTAATGATTTAATAAGTGTCTAGCAATAATATAGTTAGATAATAGTCAAATAAATATAAAATTTATAGTAATTTTTACTTCAAAATTTCTTTGGATTTTAGATTTTTCTAAGTAGTGCTTGAGGAAATAAAATTTTCCGGACAATGCTTTATGAGGAAGGAAATTATATAACTGCTTTCCTTTATTATTTTTTCCCTTAAAACATAGAGAATTGAGAATTGTAGGGCTCACGTGGTTTGTGTGTAACATCCAACTCGTCCAACATGTATGCCTCACTATGTTTGCTGGACAAATTAAAATAGAGGCTAAGCAAAAATAAAAATAATATACACCACTAAAAATTACCTAAATTGAAGTGTGGGCCTCTAATGATTTAAACAGCCTGATTTTCAATTCGTGTAACCATCATGGTGGGATGCACATACTGGACGGATTGGATGTTATACCACCATGTGAGCCCCACAAACCCTGACTTTATTTATTCAGGCATTAGGCCTTCATGTTTGGTGACCTCATGAAGTTCCCAAGAGGTCAAGGTGTGTGGGCCCCACCTTCATGTGTACTGGAAATCCACACTGTCCATTTGATAAGTCTCCTCTAGGTTATGGGATATCCCAAAAATCAGTTGTATTCAGAACTCAAGTTGGCCACACATTTGAAACCATGTGAAATCATGCTTAGAACATTTAAAATCACTTGTTTGGCTCACCGGAGTTTTGGATATGGCTGAAACTTGGTGTGACTCCTCATTCAAGTGAGACACACACAATGTATGGGGTAGATTTTAAACCATACCTAATTGGGCTCTATAAACGATCATGAAAATATCAATGGCCGGATATCCACTCCCAACTGTTATCTTTGATGTGGACCACCTTAGTGATGAATTGACCTGATTTTTAGGCTCATAGCCCACCATGGAAGGGCCCATATGATTGCTGGAGTGGATGTCCGTCACACATCCCCATATATACACACGCAAATTCCAAATTTTGTTAAAACTCCCAATTTTATAGCGTCATGTCAATTTTAAATAATTTTTAAGCACATCCGTATCATCGATTATAGTATGCCCGAGTATGAAAAATTTTCTCTGCGGCTCTTTTTTTTTAGGTGAGAAATTGAAGTGATTGTACTTGTCAATTAATGCAACGGTTCATAGTGTGCTTCTTCAAGTCTCTTAAGTTGCACGGTCAGTTGCATGCATTTCGCGGTCAAATCGCTTCAAACCATGATCATTCCTATGCATTTCACGGTCATCCCAAACAATTCCGTGTTGATTCACGGTCGTTTCGAGGCATTTCGCGGTCAATTCCCTTCACTTCACGGTCATTTGCATGCATTTCGCGATCAATTCGCTTCAAACCATGATCATTCCCATGCATTTCACGGTCATTCCAAACAATTCCGTGTTGATTCATGGTCGTTTCGAGGCATTTCGCAGTCAATTCCCTTCACTTCACGGTCATTTACATGCATTT
Source organism: Magnolia sinica (assembly GCF_029962835.1). Lineage (NCBI taxonomy): Eukaryota > Viridiplantae > Streptophyta > Magnoliopsida > Magnoliales > Magnoliaceae > Magnolia > Magnolia sinica. The sequence continues at coordinate 46,355,431 of NC_080573.1, read as the reverse complement.
TGTGGTCAAATCACTTCAAACCATGATCATTCCCATGCATTTCGCGGTCATCCCAAACAATTCCGTGTTGATTCACGGTCGTTTCGAGGCATTTCGCGGTCAATTCCCTTCACTTCACGGTCATTTGCATGCATTTCGCGGTCAAATCGCTTCAAACCATGATCATTCTCATGCATTTCGCAGTCATCCCAAACAATTCCGTGTTGATTCACGGTTGTTTCGAGGCATTTCGCGGTCAATTCCCTTCACTTCACGGTCAGTTGCATGCATTTCGCGGTCAAATCGCTTCAAACCATGATCATTCATATGCATTTCACGGTCATCCCAAACAATTCTGTGTTGATTCACGATCGTTTCGAGGCATTTCGCGGTCAATTCCCTTCACTTCACGGTCATTTGCATGCATTTCGTGGTCAATTCGCTTCAAACCATGATCATTCCCATGCATTTTCCAGTCATTCCAAACAATTCCGTGTTGATTCACGGTCGTTTCGAGGCATTTCGCGGTCAATTCCCTTCACTTCACGGTCATTTGCATGCATTTCGCGATCAATTCGCTTCAAACCATGATCATTCCCATGCATTTCACGGTCATTCCAAACAATTCCGTGTTGATTCATGGTCGTTTCGAGGCATTTCGCGGTCAATTCCCTTCACTTCACGGTCATTTGCATGCATTTCGTGGTCAATTCGCTTCAAACCATGATCATTCCCATGCATTTTCCGGTCATTCCAAACAATTCCGTGTTGATTCACGGTCGTTTCGAGGCATTTCGCGGTCAATTCCCTTCACTTCACGGTCATTTGCATGCATTTCGCGGTCAAATCACTTCAAACTATGATCATTCTCATGCATTTCGCGGTCATCCCAAACAATTCCATGTTGATTCACGGTCGTTTCGAGGCATTTCGCGGTCAATTCCCTTCACTTCACGGTCATTTGCATGCATTTCGCGGTCAAATCGCTTCAAACCATGATCATTCCCATGCATTTCGCGGTCATCCCAAACAATTCCGTGTTGATTCACGGTCGTTTCGAGGCATTTCACGGTCAATTCCCTTCACTTCACGCATGCATTTCCCGGTTAATTCGCATCAATTCATGATCATTCCCATGCACTTCACGGTCATCCCAAACTATTCCGCGTTGATTCACGGTCGTTTCGAGGCATTTCGCGGTCAATTCCCTTCACTTCACGGTCATGCAACTGACCTTTGGCAAGCCTTCCATACAGCTGGGGCGTATTCTCGCAAAGGAAAATGAAGTGGGCTTAGTTTCCTAAATGGGCCATAAATGGGTCGTACAGTCGCAAATTTCTCCCAAAAATTAGTCATATTCAGAACTCAAGTTGGCCACACATTTGAAACCGTGTAAAATCATGCTTAAAACATTTAAAATCACTTGTTCGGCTCACTTGGATATGGCTGAAACTTGGTGTGACTCCTCATTCAAGTGAGACACACAATGTATGGGGTAGATTTTAAACCATACCTAACCGGGCTCTATAAGCAATCATGAAAATTTCAATGGCCGGATATCCACTCCCAACTGTTATCTTTGATGTGGACCACCCTAGTGATGGATTGACCTGATTTTTAGGCTCATAGCCCACCATGGAAGGGCCCATATGATTGCTGGAGTAGATGTCCGTCACACATCCCCATATATACACACGCCAATTCCAAATTTTGTTAAAACTCCCAATTTCATAGCGTCATGTCAATTTTAAATAATTTTTAAGCACATCCGTATCATCGATTATAGTATGCCCGAGTATTAAAAATTTTCTCTGCTGCTCTTATTTCTTAGGTGGGAAATTGAAGTGATTGTACTTCTCAATTAATGTAACGAATTCTCCTGTGGATGAATTTTCTGCAAGTGTCCTCAATAATTAAGGAGGACAACATGTAAGAAATCCTGAATAACAGAGCATGTGTCAGAGACCTGAACCATTCATCAGGTACTATTCACTCCGAACGTAAGCGGATTGGCTGGTGTACCATACACCCTCGACTTGGCTGGCGTATTAACGTCACCAAGTTTTGTGGGTCCTATCATGACATATATGTTATATCCAAACCGTCGGTTCGATTGGCAAGGTCGTCCTACGGCTTAGATGAAAAATAAGATGGATCCGAAGATTAAGTGGGCCAAGCTGCAAAAAGCAGTGGGGATTGAACACCTACCATTGAAACTTTTTTTTGAAGCCATGGAAGTTTTGGATCACCATGATATTTGCTTTTCCTCTTCATCCCGTCAACGTGACCTTGTAAACAAATTGGATGGAAAATAAATATTATGGTGTACCATATGAATATTTTAACGGTGAGAATTATTATCCCACTGTTATTTGTAGTGTGGCCCACTTAAGCTTTGGATATGGCTTATTTTTGGGCTCATAATCTAAAATAGTTTTATGGACATAATAAATACATCTTGAATTCTCCTTTACAACCAGATTTATAGCTCAAGTGGTAGACAGAGTGGAAGATACCTTGTTTTAGCACTGTGGTCCTAGTATCGATTTCCTAGTGGTGGTGGCTAACAGTGAATTGTGACGGTGGGCGTACTAACAAGCTAAAAATAAAATAAAACCTTAAATTCCACTCACGTACCTAGATCCATAGCTCAACTGCCAGATAGAGTAGAGATACCTCGTTTCAACAAACACCCCACTTTGACCGGGAGTTGAAACTCCTGGGAGTCTACTACCCGAGCCAGAGTAAGGACCGTAGATTCAAAGACGTTACACCAGCCAATACGCTTCCAAGATCATTTTAAGAGTATTATTGCAAAAAATTAACTAGATCTAATTATTAGGTGGATAATACTATTAAAAAAAAAAATCAATGGTGATTGACTATTAATGGGTCACAAAACATTTTGGATCAAGCTAATATTTGTTTTTATCTTTATGTGACCTTATCAATAGATTGGATGGTAAATAAATATTACCACGATATATTAAAGTGCACCTTAAGAAATTTTTAATGGTAGGAAAGTTAATCACCACTTTTCCTCGTGATATGGTTCACTTGATAATACGATCTGCTTTAATTTTTGGGATAATACTTTAAAATAATATAGAAAAAAATGATGAACAGCGTTGATACAAAATACATACATCAATGAGGGCTCCACAGTAACCCCATGAGCACCGGCCTAGGTGAGGCCAGGATCTAACCTAATCCGCTCTCCTGAACATGCCATATGGTAAGTATAAAAGTGGTACACTTGTGGAATAAACCACGCATGTAACTTGAATTTGAATTTGGGACACCGATTTTCTACTATGTTACTGTGCTAGGAACTTAGGTGGGACTCACCGTGATGTTTGTGAGAAATTCATCCCCAGCTATAGGACATATGGTAAAAAAATGAGCCGGATTCAAAACTAAGTAAGCTGAAAGGATTGAATGTCCACAGTTAAATTATTCGTGGGCCATTGAAGTTTTGAATTAGGATAATAATTGTGTTTTTAGCTATCCCAGTAGAAATGACATCATGAACGGTATATATGTCATGTAAGCATCATTGTAGACCCTGAGGAGGTTTCAATGGTATAAGTTTCCCTACCCAACTTTTTTCTTTGGTGCAGCCCACTTGAGTTTTGGATCTTGGTTACTTTTGGACTCAAGTTCTAAAATGAGCTCACAAAATGGATGTACGGGGCGGATGTCTTACAAACATCACAGTGGGCCCCACCTACGTTTCCAGCTGGGAAAGGTTTTTGCAGAAATTCGCGTCTCTTGAATTTGGAGTGTTGGCCTTCAACGGGTTGGACCCTCTTGATCAGCTGACAAACGTTATATTTTTTTGTCCAAGCATATTCACCGTGTATCCTACCTGACTAATGGCCTGAATCTCTGACACGTGTTCCATCCATGCTGATCTTTGACAGGTGTGTTCTGGCCCTTCAAATGAAGGCCCCTCGTTGAATCATGGTCCTTTTCATAGAACCCATGTATGCTTGTACTCAGATGTACATAATTAAAAATCTGGCCCTCACTCCCCAAAATCACACCCATCAGATGATCCTGACCGCATGAGGAGCAGGCATTTGGGCCATTTTCGTTTTAACGGTACATTTTAGACGGCTCTGATTGTCATTTTGGACATTTGTGGGGCTACAATTCCAACACTGATCTGTAACGGCACATCTATGCCACCTCACGTGTTTTGATTACTACCTTTGTGTGGTCACTGAGCTTACGGATATCATCCTCTGATGGATGTATTTTAAATACTACCCATCCACAGCACAGAAAACTAGATGGACGGCCCCGACTGCCAGTGAATATGGTAGAGCCATATCTTTATATTATACTGGACTGGATATTGAATCAAACGGAGCCATGCGTCTTATGCTGTGCACGCATCGTGTCCGTCAGTTTTCTTCTTGAGCTTTAGCTATTTTGGTTTACTCATGTGGGCCACACCACACCAAACAGCAAAGATTGAACGCTGACGATTGGAAGCTTTGTGGAAGCCAAAGAAGTTTTGAATCAAAATAATATTTGTTCCTACGGTTTATCTGAACTGTTTGGATAGCATATAAACGACATTTTCGTTACCACTGTTTCGTGTGGTGTAGCCTACATAAGTTTTGCATCTTCCTGAGTTTTTGAATCCTATCCAATTGTTACCTTGCAAAATTGATGGACGGAGTGGATTGGTGAAGATCATCTCTGTCGGCCCCACACAGCTTCCGACTACAGGAACTAATTCCTGTGACCGGTGGCACAGGCCGTTTCAAGTATACTGATAGAGATGGCCGGACCTTTTTTTCTTCCTTTTTTTTTAATATTTTGGCCGAATAACTGGGACTCAGTTTTCGTAGTAACTCCTCGATTACGAAACTCTCGTTACCGATTTGCCATGTGACCTCCACCATAATGTATTTGTTTTATCTAGAAAATTCTTTTATTTTTCCAATCCATTTTACCGTAAAGTAGAAAATAAAACGGGTCGAAATCTCACCTAAAATTTATTAGAAATTGATGTTTGGATACACTGAAAAAATATAAAAAATAAATATAAGAAAATTTATTTCACTAGGCTGAATCACGGATAGAATACGTTATCCTTAAAGCGTGATTCGCCCCTTTATCAATTGCTGATGGGTTACAGGCGAATTGTTTTCAGGATAAGACAAGCCTGTACTGAATCTAGTGTGCAGCAACCAAGATGGGTCCACTATAGAACGTTGTAACACAATTGATCTGTTCTGGCAGGATCAGATAGAGAGAAATGTTCACAGTATTCACAAAGAAGATTTGTATATTTCTGATGAGAGAGATGGTGTGTTGAGATGATAAAATCGGGCTGGAATGATCCAGTTTATATAGGCATCAAGTATAGTACCGTTACTGTGTAGTATTAAATGGTACAAAATGTTTGAAAAATGTTTCTGACCGTTGATAATTAATCCTAAACGTTTCTGGTTGTCAGATCAGAAGATTTGACCGTTAGATCATCCTGGCTCATCCATTTTCTGACCGTTGTGGCTTTCAAGGTGGCTATCCGTTTTTAGAAACGACTAGACGTTTTAGATTTAAGATCCGACCGTTCTTAGTCACGTATAAAATCCAGGCTCATTTCAAATTTTCAGATCCACCGCCCTAAGGCTCTGACCAGACCTATCGCACCGTCTCGCGCCGATTCGTGTACGGTCGCGAGGGAGCAACCACTCTGCAACACGATGCGCACTACAAAGTGCGCTATTATAGCCATACTGCCTCACTGCCCACGCCCGAGTTTAAGCGCGCACGCGTGTTCCAGTACTAAGAACATGCAACCCAAGTATCACCTCCTTCAAAAACTCTAAGTAAAAATACTCTTCAAAAGTTCTCATATAAATCATAAAACTTTTCTTTACATTTCTAACGTGGGACAAAGCGCGCACACATTGCACTTTTAAATTCAAAATTTTCAAAAAGCGTTTCGACGGAAATTTCTCCAAATTTTGAAAATTCGAATTTCGTTAAACCACTGATTTTCAACAAAACACACTACAACAAATAATAATAATTAAATGCCCACAATTAAAAACTTCCCAAGCCTAACTAAGATAATCTAGATGAAAAGAATACACAAAATATCATCTTGTTTCAAAAATTTTGACGGTGTTCAATCACTTAATTGTTTCCCGTGGTGTGGCCCACTAATAATTAGATATAACTCAATTTTCTAATTACAACGTCAAATAAACTGAAAATATATATGTAAGGCAAGGATAAAATACGTACAGGGCTGAAGGACCACCGAATCTCTCGTTGAAGTGTCAGTGTGTCACTATGCAGTCCGCTTCTTCACCCCTGACGTGTATTGGTCCCACCCCGGTGGTCCGGAGACGTGGCATGATTAACGGGTCGGAAAGCTGTCGGCTCATCTCTGACAAAATAAGGCTAAGCCAATAGAATCGGGCCACGTCTCCTCGTCATTCATCTCCCTCCCAATCAACGACCGCTCCTCACCGACCAATCCCTGTCCTTCATCCCAATTACGTGAGACTAGATGGACAGTCTAATCAGTACGTCCCACTGTCACTTGTACCATTGAGATGGCCATACCAAATTCCGATTCTAACCCCGTTCCATATCAGAATTCACGTATGCAGCAATCACACGGTAAAAACAGAGGATCTTGAATTTCCTGTTTGTTTCAAGGACGCATGCATACTATAACTCTAGCTAAATCCAAACCGTCCAACTTGTGGGCTCCACTGTAGGCAGGATATCATACCAAAATCAAACTGATTTGTCACTCATCATTAGTCGAATTCGGACCTGTGACTAGTTTTCGTTTTCAACCATTCGTTTGCTGATATGATATCACCCAACCCATGGTGGACCCCACTATTTGGACTGTTTGGATTGGAATCATATATGGCATGTGGACAGCGCATGGATGGCCATTCTACCGGTGATTATCAATGTTTTTATTTTTAAGGTAATGAGATGCGTCCACGTGCGGCATCGCTTGCAAGTTGCAAAACAAGTCTGTAAGAAGGACACCCGACCACACCACCAGGTCCACAGGGTATATGTAGAAATTCTCTATGATGATCAGAGCCGTTGTTCTGATGGGATGTCAGGTGGATTATCCACATCCCAAAAACTAATAAGATTGAGAAGTGGTACCATCCAATAAATAGCCAGGAAAAGAAACGGTTAGGAAGATAATTCACGCTCAACAATGGTTGGATCGGAATCTTCATGCACTTCGATTTTTGGTCCTACAACCTACCCACAGAGTGGCTCACCAGATCAACAGTCCAAATGGCCATTCACCTTTGCCACGTGTACACTGAGACGGGTAGTTCACGTAACTTTCGTGTGGCAACCAACACGCCCTCAATTGAAAACACATAGGAGGGGACGAGAAACGTGCGCGACGGCGAGTTTGAAGGGAAAGCCGGCTTCTCCTTTTCGGTGTACCTTTTTCACGTGGAAATGTCCTCTCTTTTTCTTCCAGTGGGGCCCACTTCCTGGATCCGAACACCCTGTTTTGCCCGTATATGAACGGTCCTAAGTCCTAACCCCTCAAAAGTGCCTTGGTATAGAACCTTGAATGCAATCGAGAAGCATGTGTTAGATATGGGCTGCTCATCCGTATGATAATGAGGTGTGACGTACGTACACAAATTCAATGATCAATGACAGGTAAAGAGAGACTAACAATTCTCAATTGTCCTTGCATGTGTAGCCCACCTACGTTCAGATGCACTTGATTTCGAATACATATTTGGAATTTAGGAACCGGGTTTACAAAATTTTCAGCCATCGATTTCGATGCTGACAGCATCCATATAACCCTATTCTTGGATCTCAGTTCTCACGTGACAAGTTCCGATCTTAGATCCTACAAGAAGTTTTTTCAGGGTGATTTACGATTATTATTATTATTATTTTTGTAAATGATTATAACCACAAGTGTACTCAAGTCACAAAATAACATTATCACCACATATCCACTAATATAATCTTTGAGTAGAATGCTGAAAAGGAAAATACAAAATGTAATCAAAACTCAAAAGAATATGCTCATGATCTAACCTTAATGCTGCTGATACGCCCTAATATCATTTGCAGCGTAAACAAATGCACATAAGCTTTCTACGAAGCACAGTAAAGTATGTGTGTACATGCACAATGCATATGACAATAATACAAATATCAGAGTATGCGGAAGATGATAAATGACTAAATTACTAAGTCAATGAATATTGTTAGTCATGCCAAGGTTATGCAATGCAAGACATATGTGGCTGAATGTTATATGCTAAGGATGCAATACAAAATATGTCAATCCTCAACTAGTCCACATATCAGTACAGTTCGTATCCGGAAACATCATTGGAGTCTGGTACACTCTAATACGGGCTGCTGCCCCATCGTGAGCATGATCAAGTGAGTGGAAGAGACTTCACTCGCCGCCTTACCAGTGGTATGCCAATGCTCACCTGTCTCATTGATGATAGACCTATTTACGAGCTGGTGAGACTCAACCTCAGGTGAATTAAATCACACACATTTTTAACCGACAACGACACAGTGGGAGATACAGCTTACTAGTATTTGGCACTCGGGCGCTCATGTTATTCACTCAGTCTCGATGTTGAAGCATCCTACTAGTACAAGAATGGTTTAGGGACTTTTGCCCAAGGACATCTATAGCGCTCTAATGCTAGGACAAATATTTTCGGTATCCAATCTGGTCATCCACGATATGCCTATGGAGGCCATAATCCGGATGTGACTAGAGTATAAAGTGATCGTGACATACAAGATGAAAAATACATGATTCATACCATCTAAGTCATGCACCAAACCTATGCATATCGTGCAATCATATGGGGCAACCCTATCTCATATGGGGTCTCCTAAGTATCTCAAGCTAAAAGGGTATGCTGTGATCAATCATCATCCACAACATGTATACAAATGATGCGTATGAGCATATAACTAGGCATGATATCATTACACTAAGTATGTTTTCAGTGTGTCTTATTAGGCCAAGTACAGTAGCATGTTATGAGAAATATCAGATGATAATCAGCCTTAATTGGCACATCGTATATAGAGAGTAGGAGTGTGGCCCACGTTAGATTAACATCGACTCTTCGTGTAGCTTATAAAGCATGAGTAAAATACATACACCAAAGTGGGGTCCCTGAGAGTGACCCGGATGGACACTCATATGTATAACATATGTGCCACTAGGCTACCATTCTATTTGGGCACATGACCCATTGATAATATCCTAAGATAATCAGATTATCAATGGCATCACTATAATTACTTTATTATAATGATTTGCGCCTGTTTGATCATTGCTAACGTAAATGGATGGTTATAGTCATTGGTTAGTCACTAGGATGTAAACCTGTGTTTATGGCTATCTGATTCTTCGGATTTCATCATTTCAGATAAGGTATATGCTTCAATGGTTTAATATGACTATAATGTCAACATTACTCACACATACTAATTAGGAATTTAAATTAATTTAATTACAAACCTTGGCAAATATATTGTATATTATTTTGTGATTATAGGAGTTTTGAATCCAAGCTACCAAACATGGCCAAGGGATTCTAGAAATCCAAGAATCCCAAGTCTAAAAAAGCTCCAAATCTAAGGAATCCGGAATCCATCCAGGGGTTTCCCAGTCCAAGGGATCCCAAAACCATTGAATCCAATTCCAAGAGATCCTAAGTCCAAAAAATCCAAAGTCCAGGAGGTTTTTACCCCCATAGTTCTCTATGGTGCGGCTCACTCGAGATATGGATCGGCTCGAACCTTTAGGACCATGGTCTAACATGACTGGAGAAAAGAATGGGCGGTGTGGATGGCATATGTAAAAAAAAATATAAAAAAGTTGAAGGAGCCAGCTGCAGCAACGCTGCTGCCAGCGTCCGGGCGGGCGGATGCCCCACCAGGGGAATGTTTTGGGGCCCACTCATAGACCCTCATGATGTATGTGAATTATACGAATCGTTCATCCGTTTGACCGGATCATTTTCGGCTAGGAGCTCAAAAATTAGATGGACCCAAACCTCAGAAAGACCACACCAATGGAAGCAAGGGGTAGGGAGAGTTGCCCATTTTTAGTAGCACTTGGGTCCTATTCGTGGGACCCACCATGATATTTATGTGCCATTCACACCGCCCATCCTTCTCTCCAATCATGCTAGACCATGGTCCGAAAGGTTCGGGCTGATCTATATCTCAGGTGGGCCGTATCATAGATAACTGTAAGGGTAAAAACTTTTTGAACTTTGAATTTTTTGAAGTTGGGATCCTGATTTTGGAATCCATTAAAACCCGTTAATTCTGAATTTCTTTAGATTTGAAACTATTTATTAGACTTGGATTCCTGAATTCATGGAATTCATTGGCTACATTTGGCATCGTATACTCAAAACCCATATAATCACGAAATAATATACATAATATATTTGCAAAGGCTTGCAATTAAATCAATTTAAATTCCTTGGCATGTGGACAGCGGGGATCGGCTGATGAGCGGCTGCGATCCCACCAATATGTTCCTTTCTTCTATGGGACACTTGGCGTTTCTCAATGCAGTCTATTTAGATTGCGACAAGTGGAAGCACACGGCTACAACATGGACTCGCGACGTGTTGGAATTGTCGACTACACTACTCTACGCTGCGCGTGAAACAACGAAGCACTTTGGGCCCACCATGTTGGGTGTGTCAAATCCACTCCGTCCATCAGGTGGTAAAGCTTACTTTAACCGTACAAACATTATATTTCCGATTAAAAACTTATATGGGCTGCACCAATGCGAATACAATCGTGCCTAAAACCTCCTTCTATAGCTCCTTAGTTTTGAATCAGGCTTATTTTTGTATATTCCCTTCGTCCCGTTGAGTCCCACCTAATGAACGTTCTTTATGAAATTTATTCATCATGGTAGACGCATACACAAACCCATGGTTGTCATTCTATCCTTATTGTTCCCTGTAGTTTGGCCCACCAGATTTATGAAAACGGTTTACTTTTGGCCTCAGGACATGTCATCAAGGATATAACCTGATGAACGGAATAGATTTAATATATACAATATGATGGACACCAAAGTTATTGGATGTTTTACGCGCTTGTAGAGGAAACCGGTCTGTATCAGTATGCGACATTTAGGATTATTTGAGACGTCGGACTTAGTCGGAGAAAAGTCCCTTTTAAAAGGAACCGAACACGTGTCATAAAGCCGTACATATGAAGCACTTGTCACCAATCCATGCAATTCATCGAGTAGGGTGCGCTGTAAAAATATCTATACAATATATATGGATAGGAGACCCGTCAAGCGAGCCACACTATGCGTCCTGCCTCTGTGGGGCCCACCTTGACGTATGTGTTTTATTCACGCCGTCCATACATTTTTCCATATTCTTATAAGATATGGACCCAAAATCGAGTCAGATCCAAGGCTCAAGTGGACCACAAAAGGGGGATTGAATGCTTACCATTAGAAACGTCTCGAGAGATACGAAGTTCTGGATGAAGCTGATATTTTGTTTTCCCTTCATCCTCATGAAAAGAGTGAATGGGAAATAAACATCACAGGTTTGTACGGTGTGTGTCATTATGACAGCTGCTTCCTGTTGTATGGTCTAGTTGAGGTTTGCATTTACCTTATTTTTTGACCCATATCCTTATAATAACCTGGAAAAATGGATGGACGGCGTGGATAAAACTCATACATCAAGGTGGGCTCCACAGAGCAACTCCCCCCCGGACAGATTATCGTCCCGGCGTGGAAAGGACGCAATCCACTTCCTTTACCGTTGTCATAGAAGTTTTGCCTGCCTGAGTACCAGGCCAACATAAATTTTCACCCGTCGCATCTCCACTGTGTAGCCTATATGATGAATGGCCCAGATCTCTGAAACGTGTGCGTTACACACCGATCTCCAACATGTATTCTACACCCTCAGGTAAAGGTCCACCTGCTAAATCACGATCCTTTACAAATACTGCGAAATAGGCAAATACGTCACTTCAGCGGCCCACATTCGCTAGGAACGGTCTGAGCGAGAACTGCCGACACCAAGCGGTCCAAAATTCCGTACCATGCGCTACCATGTTGAGGAAAATAAATGCTGCTTGGTCCACAGATTTTGGGGGGCCACACCTCTATGTTAGGGTACATATTCATGTAACCATAAAAGGGAGCAACATGATCAAAGTCCCTCTCTAGAAAGATATAAGAGGACACGCGCAGGGATTTTTAGAAATAATTAGGTAGGAGAGGGTTAAAAGGGGAAGTAGCTTTAATGGCTGCTTCCCAAAGCAACCCAACTACGCACCTAATCTTGTCATTGACAATCCTAATTTGGGTCCGTTTCTAGAGTTTGGGGTTGAATGGAAAGGTGGAAAATTCAAAAGTGGGATAAGTGTTTGTGATGCCACTTGACTCTAGAGATATTTGTGGTTAAAGCTTCATGGCATTTGTGTAAACCTTAAAATTAAAGAAATGTAGGGTTTTGAGAGAGAGAGAGAGAGAGAGTTAAATATTTACTATACTATGCATATCTCATGTGAAGTGTGGTGATTAAAGTTATAATAAGCTTGATGAAAATTCGATGCATGTATATTTTCTTATGAAATATACAAGTGTTATGATTTAGAAATGCATCATACCTATGACAACAATGATGTGAATTTTGAAATGAATTCATAGGGGAATTAAGATTCAACCACAATGATAGTCTCTTTAATGCATACACTATATGAAGAGCCAGATACATGTCCTTCCATACAAAAGTCATTAAGGCCAATGGAAATATCATAATTGCCATTGTCATTGTACATGTCCTTTTAAAGGAATGTTACATTTGGATAAAGGGATGATTCAAAATGAAGGTATCCTATTTGAGTTTTCCAACTCTAATTATCCCTGTGCTTAAATGTTAAGTTAGGTTGTTTGTTTGCGAATCATAAAATTACTTAGCTATCGAGTTAGTCTACATACCTAACTGAGAACATTAGTTAGTTTATGAGTTGTTTTGGCCTAGATTCTTAAGTTGAGCCCTTTGTTAAGTTTTCCCTTTTGAACTAAACTTTTTTGCTCATTTTCTCCTAAGGAAAAAAATTTTATTGAGTTAGGATAAGATAATCTACAAAAGGGTTAGGCCATCCATAAAGACAAGTGTTTACATTAAAAAAAAAAAAATAAAATTAAATAAAAAGTAAGTTCTCTCTCTTTGCATCTTCTCTGCAACCACCACTAATCTTCTCCATTGATTTTAAGACCTTTCTCTCCGTAGTCCTACTTGTCTAAATTTATATTGTTGCAACGGTTTGAACAAGATCTGGCAGTCCCTGATGGAACAACTCATTGCTGAGAAAATCTCCGAAGAGGCGTGCTGAGCATGTGACTTAGAGATAAGAGCTCGTAATCGTTATGGCTACATCAACATCAAAGAAATGTGCGGAAGGGCATGACGAGATAAAAACGCATTCAACAAAGGGCACACACGGTTAAATAGAGTTAACCGCTACTTTACAGTTGACAGCATGCAAGATTGCCATGTAGGCGATGATTATTTTTACGATTACACCAAGAAGTCTATAAATAGCAGAAGAAGATACGAAGAGAAGGATCCACGATCAATCAACCAAACCGAACACAAGAAATCACTCATGTGCAACACTATTTACCTAGTCCTTTGGGGCGTTTAGCTAAGCTCTTTCCACCGTTCAACAACCATGAAACCCTTAGTTTTCTAAGAATAGTTCTCAACAACTATGAAACCCTTAGTTTTCTAGGAATAGTTTAGTCCATCCCTGTAATCACACTGGACTGACTTGGTGATAGCTAATAGCTGTAATTTCCTTCCATCTGCATCTACGTGCCGGATCTGAAGGAAGACTGTAGCCTTAGGAATCTTCCACCTATGCTTATATGCTGGGTAGACGGTTATAACGTCGGAATTACTTAGTCCTCACTCATCAGTGGGCTGCTCCATTAAGCACCCCACTGCTCTTAGCCAGGTTGGTGATCCCACTTTAGTGGTAAGTTTTGCCTTTCTGCTCAATCACACAATTATTGTACCTTCGAAAGTATTTGATTTCCAAGGCAAAAAAGAACTCATTGGAGGAATATTTTCAAACTTCGTAAATTATCTGATATCGCACTCGACAATTGGTTAAATAAACGGCTGGTTGTATTTTCGACCAAGCACCACTCTATCTCCATGCAAAAAGGGTAGGTGGTTTCAGTTTGAATCATATTCTTATACGCCCGCAAATCTCACACATGTACCACGTGGCTGAATTCCAGACGAACACCATTTTGGCACATCCGATGGGACCGGTGTGCAATTATTAATAGAGTAATATTTTAATAAAATGAGTTATTGATTTATAAGAAATAGTGGAAACATCGACGAACAAGAACTTCATCAGGGCCCCAAAGTATTCTAAACACAGGCCGATCCTGAAGTTTCTGAACTAATGCTTTCGGTTGTTCTAGAGGTAGGGCATCATCTCAGACTAACTCCCTGGAACATGTGACTGGGGCATTAGGTAATATGCATGTAAGTTTGCAACAATTGACCAAGCAGTCCCGGGCTAAGGTCAAATTTGTTAACCTAATTTTGGGATTTTTAAACAAGAGGTTTCTCAAAGCGTGTGAGTACAACACAAAGGCACCTCTTTTCAAAAAAGTTCCACAAAAACCACCGATTCTACCTCTACAAAATGTTCGGTTAGGTCAAGGCCAAATTGCTCGAAACATGCAGCCTCAGGCTTGTGTTAGAGAAATGGTCATAATGGCTGATTGAACAATCAAAATGAATATGAAGGAAATACTAGCATACCCCTTGCAGGACAGTTCATGCCAAACAATGAAACATTGGAGGGGCAGAGTCGTTTTGTGCAACCACCTCAGATGGTTAACTAGGGACCCCAAGATCATAGGGAAATTGTTTTGTCTCCATAAATAAGCTAAGAAGAATTGGTCAACTTGATGTTGGAAGTTACTAACCAACGACATGGCCACCATACTAATCGACCCACATATCATAAACCTTATTCGGATTGGGTCGATCGACTCGCTAGGGTACCAAGAGGCTATAGAATACCATATTTACTCTATTTTCTTCAGAAACATGACAATCTACTATAGAACATGTTGGTCATTTTATCATGCGATGTTGTGAATTTTCAAATAATGAATATGTAAAGTTGAAATAGTTTCTATATCCATTGACTAATACTACTTTTTCATGATATATCAGTTTACCATCAAACTCAGTACATACTTGGCAATATATGGAGGAGATGTTTCACTCTCAGTTCTTTCGAACGGAACTCAAACTATCTTTAGCCAACTTATCTTGCATAAAACAGTTACCTAGCGAATTGGCTAAAAGTTATATTGCTCGGTTCAAGAGAGCAAGAAACAACTGGAGAGTTTACATGCCAGACGCTCAGTTTGTCAAATTATCCATGGAAGGATTAAATATTGAACTTCGAAAGAAATTCAAAGGAATGAATTTTGAACAGACCTATCTACTAGAGCGACTAGATACGAATGACTTTTACGTGAATAAAGCAAATGGAAGAACTCATCTCTTGGGACATATTACCATGACCCGAATTATGCAATTATAATGGCTGATGTAAATTTTAAGAAACCTTTTATTTGATTTGAGGGCCCACATGTGGTGGGGTCCATTTGATGCATGTATTAAGGGGCCCATAGTGGCGGGGTCCCTCCATCACCGCCGTCTCTCTCTCTCTTGATGTGTGGCCCATCCGATGATGCATGAGTGTGATCCATGCCGTCCACTACATGGGATGCACCGCTGTCCAAGTGAGGCCCACCTCACTGCCATGTCCGGGGCCCACCGTTGTTGTCTATTTGGAGTGCCCCAGACCGGGAGGAAATCACAAATATCAGCTTCCATTCAAGCTGGTGGGCCACCACGTGGACCCACCTTGATGCAAGTGTTCTTATGCACTGGACGGTGGCGTGATACCCACCTTGAAGCTGTATTATATGTATGTGTCGTGCCCCATGCTGTCCAGCAGCTGGGAGCCCACGTGGTGTATCTGGTTCACCTATGTGGGACCCACTCTTTTTGGCAAGGAGCGGCTGGTGTACAGCAGCTATATAGTTGCTATGCTAACGTTAGCAGGTGGGTTTGATTTTTTAATCCCCACCGTCCATTTCACAGCAACAAGCGTTGTGGGCCCCACCAGCCAATCAGCTGGAGCGTGGACACCAGCAGGTCCACTGGACCATGCATGAGGTATGTGTTATATACCATACCGTCCATCTTTTTTTTTTAAAGCAACAGATGTATGAGCCCACCCACACGTGCTGCACGCGTGGTGGATCCACCTTGATGAATCTATTCTACATCCACTCTGTCGGTGCGCCACAGGACGGTGGGACCCACATGTATGCTGCTGCATTCACGTCAGCATGCTCAGGCGGTCCCATCATGAGATATGTGTTATGATCCAAACCATCTGTCCATTTGCGGCCCCCCACCCACTGTATGTGTGCAATATCCGCACCGTTCATCCGCTGTGCTGGCCCTGCCTTGATGTATTTGTAGCCACGCCGTCCATCAGGTGGAACGTGCAGACCCCACCTTGATGTGTGTTTCGTATCCAGGCCCTTGACGGCCTGGACGATGTTGTATGTAATGTATTATATATTATATAATATATTACATGTAATATATAGTGTTATATTATATATAATATAATATAATATATAATATATATTATATCTGGTGGGCCCCACATGGGACCCATCTTTAATATATGTATTTTGCATATGCACCGTCTATCTGGACGGTGCCAAGAAGGCACGTTGTTGTGTGTGTGGGACCCACATGAAGTATATGTTATATCCTTACCGTCCATCTGCTTTATCCAAGCTGTCCAGATGCCTGGACGTGATCGAAGACCCCACCAATGTGGCTGCTGTACTGGCGTCAGTCAGTGGGTCTGATTTGAGGTACATGTTACATTCACACGTCCATCCATCTGGCAGGAGGGGCTCACCATGATATGTGTTTCATTCACACCATCCATCAGAAGGTGGGAGCCAAAGTGAAATATGTGTTTTGCCACACCGTCCAGACCATGGACAGTGGGGCCCTCATTTGATGTATGTGTTATATCTCACCATTCATCAGCAGCATTTTGCTACCGTGAAGACGTTAGTGTGTTCCATGGGTCCCGCCTTGATTGTATGTATTTTGTATTAGCCGTCCATCTGACAGGCTATGTGGGGCGCACCGTGATGCATTTGTGACCCACACCATCCAGCCATCAAGTGGACCACACAGTAGAAAACATTAGAGAATTGAACGGCTACCTTTGAAACCCTTTTTAGGTCACAGAAGCTTTGGATCTGTATGAAATTTGTTTTACCTCTTATTTAGGGCTTTGTGACCTTATAAACAGATTGGATGGAGAGTATACGGTGGGCCTTACCTTGATGTATTTATGGCCCATCCGTGGGGCCCACCCGGATGTATTTGTGGCCCATCCATGAGGCCCACCCTGATGTATTTGAGGCCCATCTTGTAGGGTCCACCCATTGTATATTGAGGCCCATGCGTTGTGGCCTATTGTGATGTATTTTCAGCCCAGATGGCAAAACCCGATGTGATGTATGAGTGGCTGTTACATTGTGTATGAATCCCTTATGTGGGTCACTCCTTAGGAGCAATGTTGGTTAGATGTCCACATTGATGGGCAATGATGGTTATATGTCCTCACTGTGACCTTCTCTTAGGCCTTGTTAAGCTCATTCTTACCGATTCTGATTGACATGACTGATTTGCCGACTCCGATTATCAATCGATTCCGATTGTCACGACCGATTAACGTGACCGATTTGCCAATTCTGATTATTGATCGATTCCGATTGTCATGACCGACTGCTGATTTCGATTATCGTAACCGATTGCCGATACCGATTTGCCGATTCCGATTATCGATCGATTCCGATTGTCATGACCGATTGTCGATGATTGACGTGACCGATTTGCCGACTCCGATTATCAATCGATTCCGATTGTCATGACCGATTGCCGATTTCGATTGATGTGACCGATTTGCCGATTCCGATTATCGATCGATTCCGATTATCATGACCGATTCCGATTCTGATTGACGTGACTGATTTGCCGATTCCGATTATCAATCGATTCTGATTGTCATGACCGATTGTCGATTCCGATTGACGTGACCGATTTGCTGATGCTGATTATCGATCGATTCTGATTGTCATGACCGATTGCTGATTCTGATTAACGTGACCGATTTACCGACTTCGATTATTAATCGATTCCGATTGTCATGACCAATTGTCGATTCCGATTGACGTGACTGATTTGCCGATGCTGATTATCGATCGATTCCGATTCTCATGACCGATTGCCGATTCTAATTGACGTGACCGATTTGCTTACTCCGATTATCAATCAATTCCAATTGTCACGACCGAATGCCGATTCCGATTAACGTGACCGATTTGCCAATTCTGATTATCGATCGATTCAGATTGCCTGACCGATTGCCGATTCTGATTGTCGTGACCGATTGACGTGGCCGATTTGTCGATTCTGATTATCGATCGATTCCGATTTTCATGACGATTACCGATTCTGATTGACGTGACCGATTTGCCAACTCCAATTATCAATCGATTCCGATGTCATGACCGATTGCCGTTTCCGATTGACGTGACTGATTTGCCGATGCTGATTATCGATCGATTCTGATTGTCATGATCGATTGCCGATTCTGAATGACGTGACTGATTTGTCAATGCTGATTATCGATCAATTCCGATTGTCATGACCGATTGTCGATTCCGATTGACGTGACTAATTTGCCGATGCTGATTATTGATCGATTCCGATTGTCACGACCGATTGCCGATACCGATTGACATGACCAATTTGCTGATTTCGATTATCGATCGATTCCGATTGTCAGGACCGATTGCCGATTCTGATTGACGTGACCGATTTGCTGACTCCGATTATCGATCGATTTTGATTGTCATGACCAATTGCCGATTCCGATTGACGTGACCGATTTGTCAATGCTGATTATCGATCAATTATGATTGTCACGACCGATTGCCGATTCCGATTAACGTGACCGATTTGCCAATTCTGATTATCGATCGATTCCGATTGTCATGACCGATTTGCTGATTCCGATTGATGTGACCGATTTGTCGATTTTGATTATCGATCGATTCCGATAATCGAGGCCGATTCTGATTTGTCGAGGCTGATTGTATAGGTCGATTCCGATAATCGAGGCTAATTCTGATTTGTTGAGGCCGATTGTATAGGACAATTCCGATTGTTGAGGCTGAGTATCGAGGCCGATTCCGAGTGTCAATTGCGATTGTTGAGGTCGATTTCGATTGTCGAGGCAGATTTTGATTGTCAATGCCGATTGTCGAGACTTATGTGATGTTTACACAGCCCGTATTTGAGGCCCCATTGTGATGTGTATTCAACCTGTGTTTAAGTTCCAATGAGATGTATATGAGGCCTATTTGAAGAGGCCCATTGTGATGCAATTGAGGGCCAGGCGATGGAGCCCATCGTGATGTATGTTAGGCCCGTATTTGAGGCCATGGATCCACTATATGTTAAGCTCTATGTGGGTCATTCCTTGGAGGCAATGATGGTTAAATGTCCACATTGTCGAGGCTGATTGTTGATGTCAGTTATTGATATCGATTATGAGTATATGACAACATAGCATCATGATACATGCCCATCTGCATCATCTGCATGTTTGATATGAGATTTGGTTGACCGTTGCATATGCCATAGGGCAGGTTGTTCATGAGACTTCCTGATGGGCGGAGTTGTCCCACATGAGCATACGGTATGCACATGATCGATGCATGATTGGACTGTGTGACTCATGCATCTCGCATTGTGTGATTATATTACCGTACGCCCTAGCGACATTAGGGTTGTAGCCTCCACATGCATATCATGGATGGCCAGATGAGACACCAAAAATCTATTCTATATGGGGTGCTATAGATATCCTTGGATGAAAGTTCCAGAACCCTGTTAGTTCCAGAGGTTGCTCCAACGTCTAGACCGAGTGGATGCATGAGCGCATGAGGGCCGTATACCGATAGGCCGCATCTCCCACTATGTCGTAGTCGGTTGGAAGGGAGTACGGCCTTACTTGCCCGAGAGGAGGGAGCAATGCTAGGCTGAGTCTGACCAGCTCTAGGAATGAGTCCGCTATCGACGAGCCGGGCCCGATATTGGCAGGCGGATAGTGAGATCTCTTCCACTCACCTTATTGCACGCGATGAGGCGGCAACCTGGTTTGGAGTGTAATAGACCTCGGTGATTCCTTAAAGAGTAACCGTACTGATATGTGGACTTATTGAGTAGGAATTGCATACTCATTCATTCATTCATTTATTGTTCACTTGGGCTGGTTGTGCGCAACTATTTGTTATGTGTACCTTCGCATGACCAGGATTTCGGTTGGGTGCGCGACTAACCTGAGATCAGGAGTTTACCACGTTGAGTCTGACTATCCAAATTTAGGCATGAGACTGGTTTGGATAAAAGTCCCTTGTGATGGACCCCGTAGCCTGTGATACTACGTACTATCATCCCGACTTCACACTCTAGGATGGTTATTTCATTCGCACCGCATATTACATTGCATCCGCAGTACTTAGCATTTTGGGTTACTATGTTTCTACACTTATATGGCCCAAACGAACTTAGCAGGATTTACATATTGCATTTGCACCCTTAGCATCTGATATTTGGCTCTCTTTGACTCCTCATTTGTATAACTAATCTGTATTGCGTACTCTAATATTGTATGACTCGTGGACTTACCAGTATAATTCCACTTACTCTGATATCTTATCTTGTCAGTATTTCCATTTATTCCATTGTATGATTTATGACATTGTATTGCATACTTGGCACTTACCTTATGCACACACTTACACAACCCTCTAAGTTTTCTATAAGCTTATGCACGATAGATGCGTGCAAGTGATGCTAGGTTGCAGCAGTGTTGAGCTTGGAGTGTGCAGTGGTCTTCTGGAGCTTGATTTTCGATTGATGTATTTTCCTTTCAGTATTGTACTCAAATGATTATATTAGTGGATATGTGATGATGATGTTGCCTTTGTGAATTGGGTAATCTTGTGGTTATGCTTATTATGAGTTAAATGTACGTTGAAAATCTTTCTTGTAAGATCCCAGGATCGGAATCTTGCGTATGGACATTAAGAGCCGAGAATGGGGTACTACGGAGGCTGTCGGTACCGGATTCGGCGATCGAGATTCCTGTGAATCCGATTTTCGGATTTGGGGCGTGACATACATCATTATCACATATCATTTTTGCATTAACAAGAGTATTAGGACATGAGTCTTGTACTACTTTATCATTATTACTTGACTGAATTGATAACATGTTAACCTTTGCTTTATGACTTCACTGAGTTGATCACTCACTCCCACGTTCTGGGATGGTGTTTTAAACACCAACCAAACCCTATTGTTGATGTAGATGATGACGATGCTTTCGAGGCAGAGCCGGACTTTTATGATGAAGAGGAGGAGTTCTCCTATATGCAGCTATCGGGCGGGCTTATGTAGACCGTGTTCTGATTGACGGGTTGCAGGGATGCTGTCTAGATGCCATTACACTTGTCATTTTACATTTTTGGAGCACCCATGTATATTCATTTTGTCTATTTTGAGAGTATACATGTATATATTTAACCTGGTAATATGTTTACACTTTGGAGACTTACAACAGTTTATACATTTTATATAATTATCACAGTCTTCAGCTTACGAAATTTAACTATCTCTGAAGTATGATATATTGTTTAGTATAATCCCCCTCATGTTTAAGGCACTAATACAGACAACATTTAATCATCATTTTCTATATTTCATAAGTGATGTGTTGGAACTCGGGAGTTAGACTCCTGCTCGACCCCCGATTTTCAGGGCGTTACAATGTTCTCAGTGTATCTTATTAGGTCAAGTATAGTAGCATGTTGTGAGAAATATTAGGCGATAATCAGCCTTAATTAACATATCGTATATAGAGAGTAGGAGTGTGGCCCACGTTAGACTAACATCGACTCTTCATGTAGCTTATAAAGCATGAGTAAAATACATACACCAAGGTGGGGTTTACTGAGAGTGACTCAAATGGACACCCACGTATATAACATATGTGCCACTAGGATACCAATCTATTTGGGCACATGACCCATTGATGATATCCCAAGATAATCAGATTATCAATGGCATCACTATAATCACTTTATTAGAATGATTTGTACTTGCTGGATCATTGCTAATGTAAATTGACGGTTACAGGTCATTGGTTAGTCACTAGGATGTGAACTTATGTTTATGGCTATCTAATTCTTCAGATTTCATCATTTCAGACAAGGTATATATTTCAATGGTTTAATATGACCATAATGTCAACATTACTCACACATACTAATTAGGAATTTAAATTAATTTAATTACAAACCTTAGCAAATATATTATGTATATTATTTTGTGATTATGAGAGTTTTGAATCCAGGCTACCAAACATGGCCAAGGGATTCTAGAAATCTAAGAATCCCAAGTTTAAGAAAGCCCCAAATCTAAGGAATCCGGAATCCAGGGGTTTACAAGTCCAACGGATCCCAAAACCATTGAATCCAAGTCCAAGATATCTCAAGTCCAAAAAATCCAAAGTCTAAGAGGTTTTTAGCCCACAGTTCTCTATGGTGTGGCCCACTCGAAATATGGATCGGCTCGAACCTTTAGGACCATGGTCTAACATGACCAGACAAAAGAATGGGCGGTGTGGATGGCATATGTTAATTTTTTTATTTTTTTTTATTTTTAAAGGTGAAGGAGCCAGCTGCAGCAACGCTGCTGCCAGCGTCCGGGCGGGCGGATGCCCAACCAGGGGCATGTTTTGGGGCTCACTCATGGGACCCTCATGATGTATGTGAATTATACAAATCTTTCATCCGTTTGACCGGATCATTTTCGGTTAGGAGCTCAAAAATTAGATGGACCCAAATCTCAAGTAGACGACACCAATGGAAGCAAGGGGTAGGGATTGTTGCCCATTTTTAGTAGCACTTGGGTCCTACTCGTGGGACCCACCATGATGTTTATGTGCCATTCACACTGCCCATCCTTCTCTCCAATCATGCTAGATCATGGTCCAAAAGGTTCGGGCTGATCTATATCTCAGGTGGGCCGTATCATAGAGATCTGTAAGGGTAAAAACTTTTTAAACTTTGGATTTCTTGAACTTTGGGATCCTGATTTTGGAATCCATTGGACACGAAAACCCGTTAATTCTGAATTTCTTAGATTTGAGACTTTTTTTAGACCTGGATTCCTGAATTCATGGAATTCATTGGCTATATTTGGCATCCTAAATTCAAAACCCATAAAATCACAAAATAATATACATGACATATTTGCAAAGGCTTGTAATTAAATCAATTTAAATTCCTTGGCATGTGGACAGCGGGGATCGGCGGCTGCGATCCCACCGATCTGTTCCTTTCTTCTATGGGACACTTGGCGTTTCTCTAATACAGTCTATCTTAGATTGCGACAAGTGGAAGGAGGCGGCTACAACATGGACTCGCGACGTGTTGGAATTGTCGACTACACTACGCTGCGCGTGAAACAACAAAGCACTTTGGGCCCACCATGTTGGATATGTCAAATCCACTCCGTCCATCAGGTGGTAAAGCTTACTTTAACCGTACAAAAATTTATAATTTGATTAAAAACTTATATGGGCTGCACCAATGCGAATACACTGGTGCCTTAAACCTCGTTCTATAGCTCCTTAGTTTTGAATCAGGCTTATTTTTGTATATTCCCTTCGTCTCGTTGAGTCCCACCTAATGAACGTTCTTTATGAAATTTATTCACCATGGTAGACGCATACACAAACCCATGGTTGTCATTCTATCCTTATTGTTCCCTGTAGTTTAGCCCACCAGATTTATGAAAACGGTTTATTTTTGGCCTCAGGACATGTCATCAAGGATATAACCTGATGAACGGAGTAGATTTAATATATACAATATGATGGACACCAAAGTTATTGGATGTTTTACGCGCTTGTAGAGGAAACCGGTCTGTATCAGTATGCGACATTTAGGATTATTTGAGACGTCGGACTTAGTCGGAGAAAAGTCCCTTTTAAAAGGAGCCGAGCACGTGTCATAATGCCTTGCATATGAAGCACTTGTCAGTTGTCACAAATCCATGCAATTCATCGAGTAGGGTGCGCTGTAAAAATATCTATACAATACATATGGATAGGAGACCCGTCAAGCGAGCCACACACTATGCGTCCTGCCTCTGTGGGGCCCACCTTGATGTATGGTTTTTATTCGGGCCGTCCATACATTTTTTCATATTCTTATAAAGTATGGACCGAAAATCGAGGTAGACCAAGGCTCAAGCGGACCACAAAAGGGGGATTGAACGCTTACCATTAGAAACTCATCGGGAGACACAAAGTTCTGGATTAAGCTGATACATTCTTTTCCGTTCATCCATATCTGTTTAACCTCATGAACAGAGTGAATGGGAAATAAACATCACAGGTTTCAATGGTGTGTGTCATTATGACCGCTGCTTCCTGTTGTATGGTCCAGTTAAGGTTTGCATTTACCTTATTTTTGGACCCATATCCTTAAAATGAACGGACGGTGTGGATAAAACTTTTACATCAAGGTGGGCTCCACAAAGCAACTACCCCCTGGACGGATTATCGTACTTTTGTCATAGAAGTTTCGCCTGCCTGATAAATTTTCACCCGTTGCATCTCCACTGTGTACCCTAGCTGATGAATGGACCAGATCTCTGGAACGTGTGACTTACACACCGATCTCCAACATGTATTCTACACCCTCAGGCAAAGGGCTACCTACTAACTCACGATCCTTTACAAATACCGCCAAAACGTTTTTAATGGTCCACGTTCATTCAACACTATTTCCTATAATATGGTGCACTTGAGATAGATATATAATTAATTTTTTATTTCATATACTAAAATGATCTATAAAAATAGATGGACTGCATGGATGAAACACATACGTCATGATGAGGCCGCCAGAGCACCGACCACCAGCAAATGGCTGGTGGCAGGGGGAGTAGCCAATCCGCTTCCCGCCAAATACGCAAAATACGTCACTTCAGCAGCCCACCGTCGCTAGGAACGGTCTGAGCGAGAACTGCCGACACCAAGTGGTCCAAACATCCGTACCATACGCTACCATGTTGACGAAAATAAATGCTGCTTGTGGAAAATAAATGCTGCTTGACCGTTGATGTAGGGACCACACTAATTCTAGTATTTGGTTGGTCCACAGATTTTGGGGGGCCACACCTCTATGTTAGGGTACATATTCATGTAACCATGGAAGGGAGCAACATGATCAAAGTCCCTCTCTAGAAAAATATATAAGGACACGCAAGGATTTGTAGAGAGTTAGGCAGAAGAGGCTTAAAAGGGGAAGTAGCTTTAATGGCTGCTTCCCAAAGCAACCTAACGACGCACCTAATCTTGTCGTTGACAATCCTGATTTGGGTCCATTTCTAGAGTTTGGGGTTGAATGGAAAGGTGGAAAATTCAAATGTGGGATAAGTGTTTGTGATGCCACTTTACTCTAGAGATATTTGTGGTTAAAGCTTCATAGCATTTGTATAAACCTTAAAAATAAAGAAATGTAGGGTTGAGAGAGAGAGAGAGAGAGAGAGAGAGAGAGAGAGAGAGAGAGAGAGAGTATACCATACTATGCATATCTCATATGAAGTGTGGTGATTAAAGTTATAATAAGCTTGATGAAAATTCGATGCATGTATATTTTCTTATGAAATTTACAAGTGTTATGATTTAGTAATGCATCGTACCTATGACAACAATGACGTGAATTTTGAAATGAATTCATAGCGGAATTAAGCTTCAACCACAATGATAGTCTCTTTATTGCATACACTATATGAAGAGCCGGATACATGTCCTTCCATTCAACAGTCATTAAGGTCCATGGAAATATCATAATTGTCATTGTACATGTCCTTTTAAAGGAATTTTACATTTGGACAAAGGGATGATTCAAAATGAAGATATCCTATTTGAGTTTTCCAACCCTAATTATCCTTGTGCTTAAATGTTAAGTTAGGTTGTTGGTTTGGGAATAATAAAATTACTTAGCTATCAAGTTAGTCTACATATCTAACTAAGAACATTAGTTAGTTTATGAGTTGTCTTGGCCTAGTTTCTTAAGTTGGGCCCTTTGTTAAGTTTTCCCTTTTGAACTAATAACCTTTTTTTTGCTTATTTTGCCCAAGGAAAAAAGTTTGTTGAGTTAGGATGAGATAATCCACAAAAGGGTTAGGTCATCCATAACTACAAGTGTTTACATTTTTTAAAAAATTAAATAAAAAATAAGTTCTCTCTCTTTGCATCTTCTCTGCAACCGAGCAAATCTAGACAATAGGGTTTGGTTGCACCGAGTGGAACTTGGTTGAACTGAGTAAATTTGGACAGCAGGGTTCGATTGAACTAAGTGGGACTTGGTTGAACCGAGTAGCCTGTACAGTAATGTATAACTATGTACAGAATTGACAATTTCAGTACATTGACTTCAAAAGTACATACTCCTTCAATATAACTCCAATTGATTCAAAAGTCAAATTGAAGATTGATGAGTCTAGTTTCATGAAAAAATAAATAAAAAATAAAAAACTTAAAAGAGGTTAATTTTCGGGCGTTTTGGAAACTATACCAAAATCATTGGTTTCAGGCAGTTGGTACTTCTGAAAATTTTAGAATATTTATAGAACTCGAAATGGAATGAAATTTGGTTGGGTTAAATTATACTTGATGATGAATTATTAAAAAAATTATAAAAATAATCTACTAATTAAAAGTACTAAAAACATTACAAGTAATAAACCTATTAAAACTGAAAACTTTATGCGACTGCACGTTATCGATGAACCGCACATATGTTTTTCATCTTAGAGCTTTTGTATTCAGTGTCTTCTTAGGAATTAATTCTAATCATACTAGGAATTATGCCATATAATTAAATTAGTATTTTCTATTTTTGGTATATTTTACTAATTTGAATAGTTTTTAGTATAGTTGAATTAGGGTTCTTGATTAGGATGGCTAGAGACGAATCATTATTTCCTCTAATTATGAATAGGCCGCGCTATGAATTTAGATAATCTAAACTATAGTTGCTGTATACAAGAAATATTGCTATTGAGTTTATTTCAGAAGTTCCCGGATTAACCAATCAAGCCCTAAACCGCTTGTTAGTAGGCTACTAAACTCGAAACTATAAAAATATGTTCGTGTCACGCCCCAAATTCGAAAACCGGGCGCACAAAATTCCTGATTGCCGAATCCAGTGCCGACAACCTCTGTAGTACTGCATTCTTGGCTCCCAGTGCCCATACGCCATACTCCGATCCTGGGATCTTATAAGAAGAATTTTTCAATGTACATTTATCTCATAAGAAGCATAACCATAAGTTTATCCAAATCACAAAGGCAACATCATCATCACATATCCACTAATATAAATAGTTGAATGCAGTACTGAAAGGGAAATACATATATCGATAATCAAAGCTCCAGAAGATAGCTGCACGCTCCGAGCTCAACGCTGCTATGACCTAACACCACTTGCACGCATCTATCGTGCATAAGCTTATAGAAAGCTTAGAGGGTGGTGTAATTGTGTGCACAAGGTAAGTGTCATACACACAACTATCAGTATAAGCCGAATACCGGCAAGTCTATAAGTCATTGAATATCAGAGTATGCAATGCGGAAACATGCTGGTAAGTCCATAAATACCATCAGCCTTATCCAGGCTATGCGATGCAAAAACATAATAAGCCAAATGCTATGTGCTGAAGATGTAATGCAATATGCGGTGCGAATGAAATGACCAAGCTGGAGTGTGAAGTCAGGATGATAGTACGTAGTATCGTAGGCTATGGGGTCCATCACAAGGGACTTCTATCCAAACCAGTCCCATATCTAAATTTGGATAGCCAGACTCAATGTGGTAAACTCCTGACCTCAGGTAGGTCGCCTCAACCGAAATCCTAGCCATTGCGAAGGTACATATAACAATTAGTTGCACACCACCAACCCGAGTGGATAGTGAATGAATGAGTAAAATGACGAGTATACAACTCCTGCTCAATAAGTCCACATATCAGTACCGTACATCTCTAGGATGATGATGATATACTCTCCTCATGTCAAGAATGGGCCTAGACGGCCTACTTATATCAAGAATGGGCCTAATGAGGCCTAAGGGAAGGTCACAATGTGGACATTTAACCATCATTGCCCATCAATGTGGACATTCAACCAACATTGCTCCTAAGGAGTGGCCCTCATAGGGCCAAACATATAGTGGGGCCCATGGCCTCACATACAACATAATGGACCTCACATATCACAATGTATCGCATCACATGGGCCTCATATACATCGCATGTGCCACATAAACATCACATCAGGCCTCATCACACAGGCCTCACATATATCACATTGGGCCTCATCATATGGGCCTCACATATCACAATGGGTCGCATCACATGGGCCTCATATACGTCAAGTGGGCCGCATCTCATGGGCCTCAACAATGGGCCTCATATACATCAAGTGGGCCGAATTACATGGGCCTCAACAATGGCCTCATATAGATCAAGTTGGGCCCACTGTTCTAGGTGAACTATCTACACCATACGTCTATTTTTAGAGATCATTTTAGAGTATTACCCAAAAAGAATATGAATTATATTTAAAGATCATCTGAACCATACCACAATGGTAGCAGAGATGATGATTTAAAGATCATCTGGACCAAACCATAACGTTGATTTTCCATCCAAACTGTTCATACAGTCACAAAGACCTGAATTAAGAGGAAACAAATTTCATATTGATCCAAAACTCCCGTGAACCCAAAAGGGTTTCAATGGTAGACGTTCAATCCCCATAGTTTTTGCAGTGTGGTCCACTTAAATAGATCTGTCTTATTTTTAGTCTTCAAGCCTTATGACAAGCTCACCATTTGGATGGACGGTTTGGATGTAACACATACATCAAGGTGGGCCTGGCAGATGGATAACACTGACATAAAATACATACATCAACGGTGGGTCCCACCGTCCAGCCATCTGGACAGTGTGGATAAGACACATACATCACGGCGGGTCCCACACAGACGAATGGTGTGGAATACAAAACATACATCAACGGGACCACCGTCCACGTCCAGGGACTAGACGGTGTGAATGAAACACATACATTATGTGGGTCCCACGTGTGGAGCCACGTGCCAACAAGATAGGGCCCATGGATGGACTGAGTAAATAAAACACTTACATCGGTGGGACCCACCATCGTTTACTGGACAGTGAGAATTTCACACATACCACGTGATGGGGTCCATGGACTAACAGAGTGGATAAAAACTACATCATGGTGGCGTTCCACCGTAGATACAACATAGACATCATGGCTAGGCTCCAAAGGCTGGATTGACGGCCTGGATCAACGCATACAACATGGTGGTGGGCGTCACACCTTGCAATGGGCCCCATTGACTTGGACAGCATGGATATGAAGCACGTGCAGCAAGGGGCCAGCGGCCAACAGTTGCTACACGCTGGCCGTTTATGGTCTAGGCCCTAAAACGATATGAAAAATTGGATGGACCATGTAGGTGTAACACACGTGTGTGCCAGGGTGGGGTCCACGTGCGTGTGGTCCACCAGCTCAAGCTGGTATTTGATTTTATATATATATATATATATATATATATATATTTACCAACGTCTGTTGCTGGACAACAGGTGATCCAGTAGCTCACGACCCATCTGGCCCATGGTTTGGTTGGCCGGATGATGCACAATGGGGATATAGATAATGTGCATCAAGGTGGGGTTCACCAGGGTGGGCCCCATAGCCTTAGATCAAGCCGATATTTATGTTTTGCCCTTCATATGGGCTGCCTCAACAGGACAGCAGGCCGTCCAACCTGCTGGACAGTTTGGATCATCATACCCATATCAAGTGGGCCATAAATCAGGGAAGAAAGAGAAAGAGAAAGAGAAAGAGAGAGACAGAGATAGAGAGAGACGTTTGAAGGGGAGGGACTATGCCACTATGGGCCCTTCCTATACTCAATACAATGCAAACATCAAGTGGGTCCCACCACAAGTGGGCCCACAAATAGAAATCAACAGTGAAAATCCCAAGATCACCCATCGATTTCGCTCCTTCTTGGCTCCTTGGAATGTTAAGCTCATAAGCTCTCTCTTTGATAGAGGTTGATGAAGTATGGATGGCTAGGATGGGTGGTAGGGAGTAGCCCACACTAGGCTTCTTTCTCTCCTTTGAAGGCTTGGACGGTTGCTCTCTTGGTTTGCTTGGGAGTGAAGAGAGAAATAGAGAGGAGAGAGAAGTGATGGGATGAAAAGGGATGGGATGGGTGTAAGGAAGGGATGGGTGACGAGAGAGACTGTTGACTTTGGGAATGGAAGAGAGATGGGTAGGGTATGGGTTGATACTTGACTTGTGATGGAATATGTACTTGATTGATTGATGTGATGAATGGTAGAGATTCTCTCAAAATTCGCAACGTGCGATGTTTCTTCGGAATATAAGTACGCCCACAACTCTTGGCCTGGGTATCGCATCGGCGCGCAAGACGCGGCATTAGAACTACGACGACGACGTGGTTGCTAGGGTACAAGTTTCGAGTCGAGTTGACATAGATCTAAAGGATGCGACTTAGGGTCGTGTGCAAATGTTATTTACACGTCACGAGTCGCCGAAATTCAACCAGGAGGACCGCGAGATCCTAAGGAACGGTACAGACTAGGATACGAGCCTTACAACTCTCCCATCCTACTAAAAATTTTTTCATTGAAATTTACAGAATAAACAAGGGAAGAGGAAGCATAATATATATATATATAGGCACAATCAATCTACAAAAGGATGGGGATAACGCTCTCTAATCTCAACCTCACGCTTTCAAGACGCCTTATCTATATTATGATGACTCCACTAATCCTTGGATCCTAGTTAGAAATAATCAATACTGGGGCATTATGCAACCTCTTAATCCCAACAGTAGGGAGCTATATCAGAAAATCTCTAAGTAATTCGAACTCAGGAACCTAATATTCTGAGTTCTCAATAATTATAGAGTGTAGGGTAGATATCAATAAATATATGATGTTATCCTCAGGTATTCTCAAGTAATTTTCTGATACCAACTTCTATCATGCCCCAAACTCGGAAACCGGGCTCACAAAATTTTCAATCACCGAATCCGGTGCCAACAACCTCCATAGTACGCCATTATTGGCTCCCAGCACCCATAAGCCAGATTCTGATCCTGGAATCCTAAAAGGAGGATTTTTCAATGTACATTTATCTCGTAAGAAGCATAACCACAAGTTTATCTAAATCACAAAGGCAGCATCATCATCACATATCCACTAATATAAATTGTTGAATATAGTGCTGAAAGGGAAATACATATATCGATAATCAAAGCTTCAGAAGATAGCTGTACATTCCAAGCTCAACGCTATTGTGACCTAATGCCACATGCACGTAGCTATCGTGCATAAGCTTATAGAAAGCTTAGAGGGTGGTGTAAGTGTGTGCGCAAGGTAAGTGCAATACACACAACTATTAGTATAAGCAGAATACCGGCAAGTCTATAAGTCATTCAATATCGGAGTATGCAATGCGGAAACATGCTAGTAAGTCCATAAATACCATCAGCCTTATCCAGGCCATGCAATGCAAAAACATAATAAGCCAAATACTATGTGCTGAAGATGCAATGCAATATGCGGTGTGAATGAAATGACCAAACTGGAATGTGAAGTTAGGATGATAATACATAGTATCACAGGCTATGGGGTCCATCACAAGGGACTTTTATCTAAACTAGTCTCATACTTAAATTTAGATAGCCAAACTCAATTTGGTAAACTCCTGAACTCAGGTTGGTCGCATGCTCCAACCGAAATTCTGGCCATTGCGACGGTACACATAATAATTAGTTGTGCACCACTAGCCCGAGTGGATAGTGAATGAATGAATGAATAAGTAAAATGATGAATATACAACTTCTGCCCAATAAGTCCACATATCAGTACCGTACATCTTTGGGATCATCACCGGGGTTTATTACACTCTACACTAGCTTGCCGCCCCTATCCACTGTGTCCCATCTGACATCCACGACATGCCTGTGGAGGCCACGACCTTAATATTGCTATGGCGTATGGTGGTCATATAACAAAATACAAGATGTATGAGTCATATCACCTAGTCATGCAATAATCCGCCCAATAGCATGTGCTATGATCAATCACTACTCACAACAAGCATACATATGATGCGTATGGGCATGGATCGTGGAGCTATACTAAGCATGTTATATGATAATGATGTACTTTCCTTATGTCAAGGATGGGCCTAGATGACCTATTCATATCAAGAATGGGCCTAACGAGGTCTAAGGGAAGGTCACAACGTGGACATTTAACCATCATTACCTATCAATGTGGACATTCAACCAACATTGCTCCTAAGGAGTGGCCCTCATACGGCCAAACATATAGTGAGGCCCATGGCCTCACATAAGGGCCTCACATATCATAATGTGTCGTATCACATGGGCTTCATATACATCAAGTAGGCCGCATCGCATGGGCCACATATACATCACATCGGGCCTCATCACATAGTCCTCACATACATCACACTGGGCCTCATCATATGGGCCTCACATATCACAATGGGCCGCATCACATGGGCCTCATATACGTCAAGTGGGCCGCATCACATGGGCCTCAACAATGGGCCTCATATACATCAAGTGGGCCACATCACATGAGCCTCAATAATGGCCTCATATACATCAAGTCAGGCCCACCGTTCTAAGTGAACTATCTACACCATGCATCTATTTTTAGAGATCATTTTAGAGTATTACCCAAAAAGAATGTGAATTATATTTAAAGATCATCTGGACCATACCATAATGGCAGTGGAGATGATGATTTAAAGATTATCTGGACTACACCGTAACGTTGATTTTCCATCCAAACTGTTCATACGGTCACAAAGACCTAAATTAAGAGGAAACAAATTTCATATTGATGCAAAACTCCCGTGACCCCAAAAGGGTTTCAATGGTAGATATTCAATCCCCACGGTTTTTATAGTGTGGTTCACTTGATAAATAAATCTGTCTTATTTTTAGTCTTCAAGCCTTAAGACGAGCTCACTATCCGGATGGACGGTTTGGATGTAACACATACATCAAGGTGGGTCCGGCAGATGGATGGCGTGGACATAAAATACATACATCAACGGTGGGTCCCACCGTCCAGCCATCTGCGCGGTGTGGATAAGACCCATACATCACGGCGGGTCCCACATAAACGGATGGTGTGGAATAAAATACATACATCAGTGGGACCACCGTCCACGTCCAGGGACTGGACGGTGTGAATGAAACACATACATTATGTGGGTCCCACGTGTGGAGCCACGTGCCACCAGGACAGGCCCCATGGATGGACCGAGTAGATAAAACACTTACATCCGTGGGACCCACTGTCCTTTGCTGGACAGTGTGAATTTCACCCATACCACGTGGTGGGGTCCACGAATTAACAAAGTGGATAAAACACTACATCATGGTGGCATTCCACCATCCAGCAGGATACAACACACACATCATGATTGAGCTCCAAGGGCTGGATGGACGGCCTGGATCAACGCATACAACACGGTGGTGGGCCTCACACCCAGCAATGGGCCCCATCGGCTTGGACAACATGGATATGAAGCATATGCAGCAAGGGGCCAGCGGCCAGCAGTTGCTGCACGCTGGCCGTTTATGGTCCAGGCCCTAAAACAATCTAAAAAACTAGATGGACCGTGTAGGTGCAACACATGTGTGTGTTAGGGTGGGGTCCATGTGCGTGTGGACCACCAGCTTACGCTGGTATTTGATTATTATTTTTTTTATATTTTTTACCAACGCCTGCTGCTGGACAGCAGGTGGTCTAGCAGCTCACAACCCATCTGGCCCATGGTTTGGTCGGCTGGATGATGCACGGTGGGGATATAGATCACGTGCATCAAGGTGGGGTACACCAGGGTGGGCCCCATAGCCTTAGATCAAGCCGATATTTATGTTTTTCCCTTCATATGGGCCTACCTCAACGGGACAGCAGGCCGTCCAACCTGCTAAACGGTCTGGATCATCACACCCACATCAAGTGGCCATAAATCAGGGGAGAGAGAGAGAGAGAGAGAGAGAGAGAGAGAGATGTGTGAAGGGGAGGGACCCCGCCACTATGAGCCCTCCTTATACTCAATACAATGCATATATCAAGTGGGTCCCACCACAAGTTGGGCCTACAAATAGAAATTAACGGTGGAAATCCCAAGATCACCCATCGATTTCGCTCCTTCTTGGCTCTTTGGAATGCTAAGCTCCTAAGCTCTCTCTTTAATGGAAGTTGATGAAGTATGTATGGCCAGTATGGGTGGTAGGGAGTGGGCCACACTAGGCTTCTTTCTCTCATTGGAAGGCCTGGATGGTTGCTCTCTTGGTTTGCTTGGGAGTGAAGAGAGAAATGAGAGAGGCGAGAGAGGTGATGGGATAAAAAGGGATGGGATGGGTGTAAGGAAGGGATGGGTGATGACAGAGAGTGTTGACTTTGGGAATGGGAGAGAGATGGGGGTATGGGTTGGTACTTGACTTGTGATGGGATGTGTACTTGATTAATTGATATAATGGATGGTAGAAATTTTCTCAAAATTTGTAACGCATGGTGTTT
The DNA here is from genome assembly GCF_029962835.1 of Magnolia sinica. Classification (NCBI taxonomy): domain Eukaryota; kingdom Viridiplantae; phylum Streptophyta; class Magnoliopsida; order Magnoliales; family Magnoliaceae; genus Magnolia; species Magnolia sinica. Next base: position 46,320,413 of record NC_080573.1, on the reverse strand, counting down.
CTTCGGAATATACGTGGGCCCACAACTCCTAGCCTGGGTATCGCATCGGCACGTAAGACGTGGCATTAGAACTGAGGAGACGACGCGGTCACTAGGGTATAAGTTTCGACTCGACTCGACATAGATTTACAGGATGCGACTTAGGGTCACGCGTAAATGCTATTTACGCATCGTGGGTCGCTGAAATTTGACCGGGAGGACCGCAGGATCATAAGGAATAGTATATACTAGGATACGGGCCTTACAGCTCATCTTAGTAGGCTTGACATCCATCGCGAGACATCGGGCTAAGATTGCGTCTCAAATCACTCAACTTGGACTCGCTAGGCTTGTGCATGAGATGTATAAATATTTCTAAAATTAATTAGGAACTTGAGTTAATTGTCTGTATTCGGTCATTGCCAAAGTTGTGGCTTTCAGACCGTTATATGATATCCAAATTTAGGAAACCAATCGAATTATTACCCTTCTCACATTCGTATAGTTGTAGACCTGATTGACGCTCGGTGACCATCAATCTGGGTTAGGGCCTTCCTGGTTGATCGACATGTCCGATCAATAGATGGTTGTGTCCATACATAGATCGCTCACCGGGATACTTATTCCATGACTTAGAATGACCTGTACACCTCCTAGTGGGTCTCATTAGTTGGAAACAACTCCCTATAGGGTTAGTATAATGAATAAACGGCCATTGAGGCCATTTTCACCACTTTTAGCTCTATAAAAGGGCCTCACTTGGACGACTCCTCTCCCCATATGATTTTTTCCTAAGCTAAGGAGAGAAAGAGAAAGAGAGAAAAAGAGAGAGAAGGGAGAAATGATGGAGCCTGGTGCTAGATCTCGTCGTCCGATCGTCGTGCACGTTGGATCTTGTAAGATTTCGCATTTGCACCCAGTTTCAAGATTTTCACAGCCATAATCCGATGATTTGGGGATAGATTCTTCACCCCTTGCTAGTTAAGAGGTTTTTTAGTTATCTTTTTATCTCTTTCTCTTTTTTTTTTCTTACATTTTGAGCCATTAGGGTTAGAAACCCCATTTGTTTCCTTCATTTCTCGCAAACCCTAATGTTAGGGTTTTGAGTCCCGATTATTGATTGGGGCAGTCCATACCCTTGTGGGAGTTATAATCTAGCTCGGCTCCGTTAGGGTTTCGATTATGCACTAATTTTGGGACCTAATCCATCGCATCGAGTTGAGGGATCATTCTAATCGAGTTAGTTAAGCTATAATTCGTTATTTAATGTTTAATTAGTATTAAATTCATATCATTAATGATAGTCTTGTACTTTTAATTTATGTTTAGGTGCTTTCCTCAAATTCTTGGCGCTAAGGTCGCATCCAAGTCGATGATTTCGATTCTAAGGTGAAGATCTACCCTGAAGCTTCTGCATGGCATTTTAGAATAACTAAATGTGTTTGTTTGTTATTTGGTTGATAACATTTTTGATGAAATGCTTGAATGATATGAAAATCTTGATATTAAAATTTTTCGATTTCTAACGTTAAAGAATGTTAATATAATTAAATTGTGTTGTTGTGGTGGATCTAGCTTCATAAGTTATTTAAATATGCAGATAGCCCACTTTAGGGACGCTATCCCAGATTTATACGGCCAACCAAAGTTGAACGTGGACGATCGATAGTAGTTAGGGCTACACGGGATGCTTTGCACCCAATGCCAATTTGCTCGGGGTCTTCTATAGTCAATCACATCAGTTTATTGCAAGCTCGATCATTATTATGCTAGTGATTATATAACATTCAATAGAATTTGGGATACCACCATTACCATTAATTTAGTCTACTTATAACTATTAGTGCGTTACAATCCAACAAAGACTCATGAGCTGAGCATGGAGGCATGGGACACCGTGTTCGAGTTGTTGGCCTACGCTAGAGGATAAAACTCCACATAGTGACCAGTGAGCACTGATAAAGGTGATAGAATGTTGTTCAAACAGTCCCCATCAAATTACTTGACCGATAGTTCCGTGCTAAATTACTGTTCGAACGACCGAGTGTGAATGGGATTGGGTGACGAGCCATTTCCTTTGTATTGATTTAGTTTTGAATAACAAGCCCGCCTCTCTGAATTGATTGTTCACACTCAATGTTGGGTGATGACCTGTACCGCGTTGATACCTTAATTTAGATCAAGGGACACTGGTGAGGAGCTGTCATATGTCACAATGAGCCACGGGATCCGGATAATGACTTGTAATATAACAACAGGATCATAGCTTCGCTAACCTGTTGTACGAACTGAGACTAATAATCACTTGGCTAATCATGTATACTCTAGAATATGTTATGATTTGGTGTTGGAATCGCTTATAAGAGAGTGTTAGCATCTGCGAAATAGGCATTGAAGTCGCTTGTGAGGGAGTGTTGGATTGTAAGGAGCATGCATCATTTCATCATAATATTATTATACTTAAAAACTATATTAGAAAACTATTTGTTTATTATGTCATCATTACTTGCACTTGGTTGAATTGGTAATATGTGTAACTTGATTAGTAGTTGTGAGTTAAGGGTAACATGCTTAAGTTTATTACATGTATGAATATGTATTTATCGTGAACTTACTAATCACTAAAATATCTCAACTAGCAATCTTATGGATATTTCTTCACTATGTTGGCTTTTGACGCCTCTTATTTGACATATGCAGATAACTCAGGAATATGACCAGTAGGTGGTACCCTCGGGGCGCCCAGTAGATCTTTAGCTTCTTCCCACTTGGTAGTTGTTCTTCGGTTCCTATTGTAATTATTGTTATTTGTATAATTCTCACATGCATAGTCACCACTTTTAGAACTGTAACTTGTAGGTGTTAGTCCTATGTTTTTGGATTTTGCTATCTCTACCTTTCTTTGGTTCTGCTAAGTTGAAATGCATTACTGTGATTATTTGTGTGTAAAATGAATGTGAATCTGAATGAGGACACATGTGCATTTTATTAAGTTAATACTTTAGAACTCGAGATCGAAGTCTATATACTCAGATGCCGATTTTCGGGGCGTTACAAAAAATATTATAATAATCTACCTCAAGGATACAAGAAGCATCCTCTCTAAAACTGAAGAAATGTGGGCTTCGGCCTCCAAAATTGAAAATCCAAACCCCGAACACACTTTTGTAGCATACACCATTGGCTTCTATGATGTTACAATTTATCCGCTAATTGTTTAATTGTTTGCAATTTACCTCTTGGAAAATCTATAATTATTTAAGGGGAAAAAAAAACCAAAATAGAAAATGAAGAAGGAGATAAGATTGTTCGAGTTGTTGTAAATTGGATTAATCCAAAATTGAATTTTTGTAGAGCCATAAGGGTCACTTTGAGTGCTTTTTCATGAAAAGGCATATTTTTTCAGGTTGTCTTTTTATTAATGACATATCTTCATCACCATTAATAGCAACATTTCACAATTATTTTGAAGTGAAAGACATTTTAATTGTCACCAACAAATACCAAACACCACAACCCTTTCTTCTTGTTTTCCTTTTATATCTAAAAAAAAAAAAAACACAAATCTCGTTTTTATTTCTTTATTTTGGAAAAGATCCAACATTTTTCACTTTATCCATCCACCAAATGTCAACCGGTCTTATGGTTAAATTACCAAAATAAGAGTTATTATTCATTCATGTTATATCTAAACTACGACTCATAATTTGGACAGTTAAATTTGAATTACTTTAATTTGGATAGTTAAATTTAAATTACTTTTATGCGAAGTTTGTAGTTTTTAAATGCTCATATTTTCCAGCAAACCTTGGTGATTGATGCATGCCATACCTTGAAACTTTTTTTAATCCTTGATGAGGTATTTAATCTCTTCTTACCCATGATTTAAGAAAATTCACTTACTATTCTCACTCTAATAAGGCATTATTTGTCAATCCTAACCACTTGTATTTTAACATTAGACCCATCCGGATATGATCTTAATCATCTGAGGCTATCTTAGATTATTTTAATAACGTGGATTTCATTGTAGGGTAAATCATTAGTTGAATTAACCACGTGGAAGACATTGTTAGTCTATCCTAACCATAAGTATTTCCACATGGGGCCCATCCATAGATGATCTTAGCCATGTGGCACCTATCGTTCCATTTGTATTTCTAAGGGGGGCGGCCATGTGTATCTCCGCATGGAGGCCATTATTAGATGTGATCAACCGTGGGAGGCCTATCGTTCATCAATACTAAACCCTTATATTTCCACGTGGGATGATCTTAACCATGTGGGGCTCATCCTTAGTCGATTACAGCCACTTGTATTTTTATATAGGCCTATCATTAGATGACCTTAGCCATGTTGGGCCATCATTAGCTAGTCCTAAGCCAATGCATTTCCACATGCAGCCCACTTGAGACTATCTTAATCACGTGGGCCCCATAGTTAGTAGATCCAAACAAATTTGGCACATGCAGGACGGTAAAATTCATCTATATATATGGAAAAGGTTCTATGTGGTCGAGCTCATAGGCACTTCCCATGAGGTCGAGCTGTGTGGGCCCCACCATGATGTATGTCGAACATCGACACCGTGAATTTGATGGGTCCTCTTTAAATTATGGGAAATCATAAAAATCAGCCATATACGGAACTTAGGTGGGCCATACCATCTAAAATCATGTGAAGATATGGCTAAAACATATAAAAGCACTTGTTGGGGCCCACCTAAAATCTGGATGCATCTGAAACTTGGTCTCACCCTTCATCCAAGTGGGACACACATAATGGATGGGCTGGATTTGTGAACCAGTTCTCAGTGCATGGGTCGAACAAATGATTATGAATGTTTTAATGGAGGGTAACCCCTCTCAACTTTTGTAAGTGCTGTTAAGGTGGGGCCGGCTGAAGTGGATTTCATCACAATGTTTAAGTGAAATCTATCCTAAGCAACAAGTGCATCACCCATCTTAATTATTGGATTCAAAAATCAGCTTGGTTCAAGATTCAAGTGGGCAATAGCAGGAGAAACAATACGGAGAGAAATGCCCATCCTTAATTTTTACATGGCCCACTGAGATGTTTATGAGAATTTTACTTTAACCATTAGATGCATCATCCAAAATTAGATCTAACGTCAACCATGGAGGCTGAAAGGAGAGATGTTCACCTTAACTATTTAAGGCCTATTATAATGATTTTATGAAACCTACTCCAAACCATTTTATGGCCCCATAAAATGTAGGTCTATATCCCAAAAATCAACCTTATCAATAATTCAAGTGCGCCACATAAAGGGAAACAGTTTTAATGGTGGGAGTCCCTTTTTGCACTATTTTCACATGTGCGGCGTACCTGAACAAGGGATAGGGCTGATATTTGGGACTAAAGCCTGAATTTCACGGGCACATTATAACAAGGGCCTAGAGACATTAAATTGCTTAATTAGGAAACCGGTGAGCTATATGTGTGTACACAAACACACTAAGTTACAAAATTTTGTGTGAAAATTGAGATAGGTTGTCAAAAATTACAGGAAAAAAAAAAAAACAAAAAACAAAACAAAACAAAACAAAACAAACAAAATAGAAACAAATTTCATCATTTATTTATTTATTTTAGGAACAAACGTGGCAAATAGTGCTTCATTTCTACTAATTTTTACAAATTTGTTATTATGAAGTAAATTGATTTTTGGCTTTTCTATTTCAAACCCAAACATGACCTCTTGCCGGCCCTAAGAGAGAGAGACCCAATTCTTTTTGCAATAGACTATCATGCTAGCTCAGCACCATTTAAAAAGTGGTGGTGACTTTTCAACCGTCCAAAGGGCATGGTTTTATGGCAATTCATACGGTCCTAATCTTTGACAGAACTTAGAATAGAGAATAACCAGAAAATTACACTGAAAAGATAATAATAATAATAATAATCTGATTTTCCCTTCAATTTTGAAGTATTTTAGCCATCTATTTGATAGTTATCAATTGGATGGTCAGCAATGTTGATTAGCATGATTTTAGAGATAATCCCCATCCAAATGGGCCCCACAATTTGGATTGGTCCGGATAGCTCTGCCGCATGTGAGAGAACAAAAATAAAAAGTCAAAAAAATAAATTATTCCTTTCCATATATGCTTATTAAATCAGCGGATACCAATATACAGTACATATGATTATTAATCAACAGCTAGCCTGTCCACAAATCCATCATGCTTGAGGAAGCCTTGCCAGATGGGGCACGTCTGGGATTCAATTGGTTGTATATACAGATGATCTGGACCGTCCATCTAATGGGCCCTGAAGTGGACCAGCAATAATATAAAAATATCACATCGGTCGTATGATATGACCCATCTGATTGAAACGCTTTAAAGTTAACCCCTAGCTAGTAGCATAAATGCCTAACGTCCACTTTTAATGGGAGTAATCAGTACACTAACAATGCCCAATCGATACAAAATTTCTACAGTCATCCATTTATGGTGTGCCACATCTGACGAACGGTCTGGATCTATCATGCTTGGAACGAAGCCACGAATCCACACATGTAGACGTAGAAATACCGACTCCAATAATCAAATGGGACCATGTGATGTGTGAAACGTGGGTAGAACATTCACTTGAAAATCCAAAGGCCTTCAAAGGAAATCATAAACAAATCAGGGTCGTTGGAAGCAACGTGCTAACGACATGTGTACGTCCACGATGCCGACTCACGACCTATCATTGTGTTTGATTCAAGACAGCCAGCCAATACACCAGCATCGTGGCCCACTTGTTTTCTTTTCAAAAAGGGGTTGTATGTACTTCAACTGATGTAGAGGGGTGTGTATGGGAGCATTCCCGTGCAACTAGTTCTATGTGGATTCTTTGGCACCGCATCATCTATCTGGACCGTCCATTGCGTCCAGTTCACTCTTCTTAGGCTGTTTTGAAATGCTCGTAATGATTGAATGTTCAAAGTATCTAGCCAGTGGCATGTGAATTGGATGCGCAGGATTGAATGTGCGTTTGGGACCTGTCAGTTTTCAGTGAATTCTGCCAAGTAAATAAAAAAGTAAAGTCTGGATCTAGTGGACGGTCCAGATATTTCAGATGGTTTTAAATGTATCGAAATGATAGTAGGTACTTTGGAAAGCTTCCATACACATAGGCCATTGAATCATCTCTCACGCTCTTTCATGCATTAAGAAATGACGATGATTGCGTGACCTTAAACCATGTGATTGTTATGGTGTTCCACAAGAGCAATTCAAACTATGTCTTTCTCGTTATATTTGTACATCTTGAGAAATAATATGACGATCAAGACCGTCCATCTTGTAAATCCAACTATAGACAGACGAGATAACGAAAAATGAAAATAAAAAGTTTTACTATTGGACTTGCATTTCCATGAGATGTGAACTTCCTCCTTTAATTATGGTTGATGCGGGGTGTAGATAACCAAGTCATCAACATCGACACCTTCCTTTTTTTTTAGAAAAAGGCTTATATATTGTAATGGAGTCGAGATCTAGTCCACTTGGGAAGACGAAATCTACGGCCCACCAGGTTCTGTACAATACATAGTATAGGTGTAATGATCTGAACCATTCATTCATTGTATATTAAATATCATGGTCATCAGAAAATCCTAGCTATTAAGAAATGGCATAACAAAATCACTAAAATCTGGCCACCGATTTTTGTAACAAGCTGTACGGTACACATGCACTGTGAGAATTTGCATTAGAAAAAATGATTATTTACAAAGAGAAGCATGGTACAATCCTCTCGGCAAGAACTGATAAAATAATATCTTTAATGATTTCTGTTGTCCTTCAGGAGCGCTCCAAAGCATGTTTCGCTCATTCCCTTCATGCATGTTATCTAATGGTTCAGATTCGACGTCTTATGGTCCAGCTCTCCCTCTGGACGGGCCATGGTGCAAAGATCTTATTGTATTGATTGGACGTGTCACATGTATAACCTGGATCACTGGTTATCACACTCTTGAAAATGGACGCGGATTAGCTACTGAACGTCACCACGTTCTGTGAGCCCCACCATAATGTATGTGTTGTATCTACACTGACCGTCTATTTGTAGAGATCATTTTAGGCTGTTATCCAAATAATGAGGCAGATCTAAAGCTCAAGTGGATCACACCACACGAAACAGTGGGATTGAATGCTTACTATTAAAAACTTCCTTGGATTATAAAAGTTTTCGATCAAGCTAATATTTATGTTCACCGTTATTTTATGCCTGTATTAACTTATAAACAGGTTAGACCTCAAATAAACATTATGGTGGGCCTTAGGGATTTTTCAATGGTGGGAATCAATGTTTTTACTCCTTTCTGTGGTGGGGTCTACTTTAACTCTGAATCTGCCTTATTCTTTAGCTCATCCCTTAAAACATCCCTCCAAATGAATAGATGGTGTGGATACACCACATGCATCGTACTAGGGCCAAAAAAATATAATGACGTCACTTCAGCAGCGAGACTCGTTACTGTCGGTGCTAATCCGCGTCCCTTGAAAAAGGTGTAATCAATCCTGTATACAGGTGGCATTCATGCACGTGTATCCGCACCATTGTGTTGCCCAATGTGGTGCAGCATGTCCGGAGAATCTGGCATAATTGCTGTTGGCTGTTAAAGGGCGCTACTTGGCTCCTGTAGCCCGGGAGCTGATTAGGTTAGACGTGGACTAGCTACTGACAAGTTGGGTTGCTAGACTTGCTATCCAAGTGACGCCACCAAGTTCCCGTAGCCTTATCATGATGTATGTACTGTATTCATGCCATCCTTCCATTTGAAAATATCCTTTTAATATATGTTGGAATTTATACCGATTAATATTATTTATGTATAATTTAAAAATTGAAAATAAAAAATATCGGAACTAAGGACGGGCTGAAGCATGTCTGGGACATTGTCCTGAAAACATTATTTGCCCTTATGTTGGAAATTATATGGATTAATATTATTTATGTATAATTTGGAAATCGAAAATAAAAAATTATCTGAACTAAGGACAGGCTGAAGCACGTCTGGGACGTTCTCCTTAAAATGTTATTTGCCCTTACTCAAGTGAATTGAGTATGCTGATAGGTTACAGGCAAACCACTTCTAGGATACGACGAGCCTAGTGTGGGTCAGCGTTCAACAAACACGAAGGCCCACCAAATGGAACTCTGTCACACTCAGTCTCGCAGAAATGCAATAAAAGAGAAAAATTCCAAAAGGAAAAAAGATAGAAGAAGATGTATGTAAATGAGACCACTACACTGGTCTATTCTTCCTGTTCTTCAGCTATTGGTTCAATTGAACCGTTCTAGACCACACCGTTGGTCTGTTCTTCAAGGAAAGGTTCAACCCTTGTTGTCTTGCTGGAATCGTTGAAGTATAGGAGGGAACTGGGTCTGCTGGAGTGGGTTGAGAGATGGTTTGGAAACTCATCCAGGCCCTCCTTTTATAGGCTATGGCGGCTGAGGGTTATGATCCAGGGAAATAAATCACATGACCATTTTCTAGCTGTTGGAGAAAACTAACCATTTTATGGCCGTTTTCTAACTGTTGTGCATGGACCATTAAGCTGCTGCATGTTGACTGTTGTGAGACAGCAGCTAGCCGTTTTCTAGCTGTTGGGCTAGCCATGTAGCAATTACTGCTGGACCCTGCACTAATGGCACAACTGTTACAGATCTGCTGCAACAACTCTTTTTTCAGCTCTCTATATATACTAGATGACTCTCATTCAGTCCTTTAGTCATCTGCCTTAGCTACTTAGTCGCACCGCGTCTCGCACACGTCTCGCTCCGGTTCGCTCAAGGTTGTGAAGAAACGACCCTCTGCGACATGATGCGGACGTGCGAAGTGCAAAGTGCACTACTAGCGCTTCTACAACCACACTGCCTCACATGCCCACGCCCTTGCACCGAACCCGAGACCGAGACCGTGACCATGCCTGAGCGTAAGCGCGAGCGTGGGTGTTCTCATGGTCCTCGGACTAGTTAAGCAAATATTATAGTACTCCAACACTTTCATTTAAATCCAAAAAACTTTTCCTCTTTTTCCAATGTGGGACTATTCCCAAAAAACCCATTCAAACACTTTTTGTAATATATATATATATTATTTATTATTATTAAAATATATATTAAAATCAATATTTTACAACAATCCCCCACTTTATTTTAAAAATATATTTTCCTCGAAAAAATATTTCTGTCAAAATAATCAGCTTACAGGCATAAAGAAAGATATCTTTCAATTTTAATCTTCCTTTAGTGTAAGTATCTCAAAACTCTGCCGAAATGATTAGTAGCTGCAGCATTGAACCAGTTATTCTTAGATAACAAAGTCAGAGAAACTACACACATATTCGCTATGTGTTTGTTAGAGTTCCCACAATCTTGCTCAGCACAATTAATGGCCATGTGCTTATCCTATTTCGTGAACGATCCCGAGAGAAACTCCTAACTCTCATGAGAGACGGCACTATCTCTACATTCATATAGTTGAAATCCTTCCAGTGTCTCCGTCACTGTAAGACACTGTCTTATAGACTGGATTTCATTAAGAGTTTTAAGACTCAACCCTCTTTCGTAACGCTTAACACTTATCTATTATGGATGAGGGTTTATATTTTAGTGCTGAAAAACTTTCAATATATCAGTGACTTGTTTTTACTCATTAAACCCAAAATTAGAGAATTTCTGACTTTAGATTGGGTTACCATCACTGGTGGAACTTTTGTTGAATAGTTTTAACTCCATCCCTTTAGATGCAACCTTTATTACCTCTCTCGGTAGAGGTTTAGTGAAAGGGTCTACCAGATTATTGCTTAATTTCACATAGCAAATAGCAATGATTCTATAACGCCCTAGAAATTGGGGGTAGTGCATACACTCGACTCCCAAGTTCCCGGGTATCACTTATAACCGATTTTACTAATTTGCATTTAATCAAGTTTAGATGCGCAGTATGGAATTACTTGAAACATGAAGCACAACCACAACTGGTCTGCCGAAATGAAAGAGGCTAAATATATATAAGTCCAAAATAATATAAATGAGTCACACAAGATGTTGCCTAACAAAATTATAAAAAAAATTATGTCCAAAAAGAATAATGATTGAGTCCAACACCCAGCGATCCAAAATCCGTCTACTAGGCCGATTGAGAATCGCCCATCAGCTAGAAATAGGACAACTCGTCCTCCTCATCAAGACTTGTGCTGCTAGGCTCCTCGTACTCTACGTCACCTGTAACAACGGGACAGAGTGGTTGGTGTTTTAAAACACCATCTCAGAGTGGGAGTGAGTGATCAACTCAGTGAGTGCTATTAGTCTTAAGTTGTAACAAACATCAATTATATTATGAATTTAATGAAAGATAAGCATCCATAAACATCTAACTAATCTTGTTAATGCAGGTACATGATAAATGATATGATGCATGACCTCGCAACAACACTCCCTCGAGCGACTCCATCTAACGATCACATATGACCAGCACTCCCTCATTGTGACCTCAATTACCGAATCGCCAACCTAATTAGTGTAATGCGTTTATGATAGTGTTAGCCGAGTTCTTAATTAATTTCATTCATCTGGCAAGTTGGGGAAACTGATACACCCCACGTATCAATGCCCTCAACTAGTTGGAGGCCAAGGCCCCTCAACGTGCGAGGCCAGGACCCCGCGATCCTTGATCCCATCGGGTTCCCCATCCCCGACTTCAAGCACATGGGGAGTGCTAAGAAAAGGGATCGTTCGTGGTCCCTATGGGGAGTCTAGTCACCCCAGCGTAGGACAACAGCTCGGACACAGTGTCCCATTCCACCATGCCCGGCTCTCGAGTCAGTGGATTAGCTTTATATGGTTTTCAATGGGCTTCAATGGTTGAAGGGTGTTCCAGGTTCTATACAGGCGTAAGCAAACAGGGTTAATAAACATGGTTAGTCAGTATGTAGACTAGACCGCACGAGTTCAGGCGAGTATGTGATAGACGACATCAGGTACAAGCGACCCATGTAGTCCAACCACTATCGCCCATACGCACCCGCCTAAATCCACGGGTTTAGCCTCATGATGGTCCTACCAACGGGACCACCGTCTCTCACCTCATATTCTTGACCAATTCAAGGGTTTGATGGTATTCAATAGCACTTCAACAATCAGGGTTTATCAACTCACACAAGCGATATCATGCATTCATATTTCCCAACATAAAATTCAGATTTTTCTACAATGCAAATGATAACAATATTACGAAATAAAGGTGCATATGTGTTGTGTGGGTTAGTGAGGAAGCCAAGCATTTCATATATCTCATAATACCAAAAATATATACAAGGGTTTGTGCATCAAACATGTTATGAGGAGACATCATACAAGAATCGATCAATGAATGAACAAGCAATCATCAATTCATACCCAATCATGTTTAGAACATTAACATTTCCATAATCATTCCACATTGATTTGGGGAGGATCTAAAGTATAAGGTCTTGTCTAGGTTTCTCTAGATTACCTAAGTACATCACCCAATAAGTAAAATCATTAGATTCATATTAAAATTGGTGCTAAGCCACCTAAGAATAATAGTCCGCACCTATGGATCGTTGAGATCTCGGGAACAACCTAGGAGTGTGGATTTTTGGGATCGATTGGCCAGAATCCTTGAGGCAAAGCATTTACATGTTAGAACTTCATGTAAATCCCCTCTCAACACAAGGGTTTCAAAAAAAGGATAAGGGATTACCTATACAATCAGCGGGAGTGGTTCTTGCAGTTGTGATGGAGGGTTTTCTTGAAGAAGAGGTAGGGAGTTGCAAGATTGAACTCCCTTGGGCCCCACCTTGCATACGGTCTACCTTCACTCTCACCTTCACTCTCTTTCTTCTCTCTTTACTCTTTTTGCTCTCTCTTTACTCTCCTTATTTTTTGGAGTGATGGTGGGAGTTATGAGAGAAAGGGCCTTAGGGCTTTATTTCCTAGACTTGGGCCCATTGGCCTTAAGTTTCAACAATTACCCTTAATGGCCCTGTGGGAGCCCCTTTTTAGCTTTGGGGCAGCCCTATCACCCCCTTGGCCACCAAATTTGGTATGTGAATGTCTCGTGGCCCGATGAGGGGCCATGCAAAATTTAAAGACAAACGGACATGGGATTTTATCATACGGTTCCGATCTTTAAATAGCCCTGTGGGGTCCATTCTGGTGATTGGGGCGGTTCTGATGTTCCTTTGGCCACCAAATTTACAGGATAGGTGCCCCATAGCCCGATGAAGGGCCATGCAAAGTTTGAAGGAAAACGGATGCAGGGTTTTACCGTACGAGGCTGATTTGCGATCAACGGTCATCGTCACACGATCGAGTTCCATATTTTATGGACGGGCATAGAAAAATACTTGAGGCCCTCACCATAAATGTAGAAGAGATCCGACAGCTGCAAATCCTGGTATCTCAGTTTCATTTAGAGGTGTCAGATTTAAGTTATGGCCCTCGGGTCAAGGCTGGGTGAGTCGCGTTTGGAAAGTGCCGTTGGGACAGCGTGGACAATTAATTTCTAGGTGTCTACTGAGTCTGTGGTCCGTGATGGACCATAAGCCTAGTGAGATCTGTGGTTTCCCCACATTTTAGATTTTTCTGACCTTCCTGGGCCATTGCATGGCCTACACAGGCTGTTAACAAGCACAAACAGGTTATCTGGCTTGACGGCCCGTACACGGTCTGATCATAACCAGATTGGTCCACCCCAATTGGCTAACAATGGTTAATTATTTGGTGGTACCTCACACATGAGCGGTTTAAGTGAACGGTCCCGCGGCAAATCATACGTGGATGCCTCAGGACACTGTTCTGGTTGGATAGGATGTTATAATCTACCCCCCTTATAAGTAAATTTTGTCCTCGAAATTTGTACATGTTCGTATTGCTGAAGCAGGCTTGGGTAATGCTTACGGACTTCTGCTTTCGTCTCCCAAGTGGCCTCTTCTTCATCATGTTGGGTGCATAATACTTTGACCAATGGGATGACCTTGTTGCGTAGGACTTACTCCTTTCTATCCAGTATTCGAGTGGGTCGGAGAATGTATGTGGCATTTTTCTTGAGCTCTACATGTTCCCACTTGATGATATGCGAAGGATCGGGGATGTACTTCTTCATCATTGAGATATGAAAGATGTTGTGCACTCCGGCGAGTGGTGTGGGTAGGGCCAAGCGATAAGCAACTGCACCCACGCGGTCTAAAATCTAGAAGGGCCCAATGAATCGTGGCGTGAGCTTTCCCTTCTTGTCGAAGCGTTCAACTCCCTTCATTGGAGAGATAATGAGAAATACGTAGTCCCTAACTTCAAATCCCAAGTCTCTCCGCCTCGTGTCGGCGTAGCTTTTCTGTATGCTTTGGGCCGTCAAGAGGCAACTCTGGATAATTTCAATCTTCTCATTCGAAATTCGCACCAAATCTGGCCCTAGCAAGCTTTTCTCCCCAATTTTCTCCTAACAATGTGGGGCTCGGCACGGATGCCCATACAAAGCCTCGTAAGGCGTCATGCCGATGCTAACCTGGAAGCTATTGTTTAGACGTAGGGAAGGTAGTCATCCCAGCTCTCCTGAAAGTCCAATACACAAGCCCGTAACATGTCTTCTAACACCTGATTCACCCATTCAGTTTGCTCATCTGTCTACGGGTGGAAAGCGGTGCTAAATTTTAGCTTCACTCCCATAGCTTCTTGGATGCACGTCCAGAAGATCGACGTGAATCGAGTGTCCCAGTCTGACACAATTTAAAACGGGACGTCATGAAGTCGCACTATCTCCTTGATATATAGCTTGGCTAAATCATCAGTAGAGTTAGAAGTCTTTATCGGTAGAAAATGGGCTGATTTGGTTAACCAGTTCACAATCACCCATACTAAGTCATGCCCCTTCCTAGTCTTAGGCAAACCGAAAATAAAATCCATTCATGTGAAGTCTCATTTCCATTCTGCTATGGGCATGGGTTGCAAAAGGCCCGGTGCTCGGTGGTGCTCTGCTTTGACCTGTTAATAGTGAGGCATCGGGACACATACTCCGCTATTTCCTTCTTCATGTTGTCCCACCAATAGTTTCACCTCAGATCCCGGTACATCTTAGTACTACCAGAATGCATCGCCAATTTGGAGTTGTGAGCGGCATTTAGAACTTCTTCTCGTAGTCCTTGAAGATTTGGAACACAAAGGCAGCCCCGGTACCGCAATCCCCCATCACTACCGACTCTCCACTCGGATTCCGCATCATTCCCTGCTCTTTCCTTCATCTTCTTCATTAACTCATTGCTCTCCTGGGCTTCAATGATTTTACTGAAAATCATGGGCTGGACCTGAATGTGGGCTATGACCTCGTACGGTTCCTCCACGGTTAGTTTCATGTCGAAGTCTCGTACAAATTTCACCATGTTCCACTCTCTCACCATTAACGGGGCTGCAAATTTGAGCGTCCTTTTGCGGCTCAAGGTGTCCGCCACCAAATTGGCCTTGCCAGGGTGGTATGAGACTTTAAACTTGAAGTCCTTTAACGTTTCCATCTAGCGACGCTGTCTCATGTTCAGATCCTTTTGAGTGAAGATGTATTTGAGACTCTTATGATCACAAAAGAGCTCAAACTCATCACTATAGAGATAATGTCTCCATATCTTCAATGCAAAAACTACTGCCGTGAGTTCAAGGTTATGTGTAGGGTAGTTCTCATGTTTCCTTAACTGCCGAGACGCGTAAGCAATTGCCTTGTCCTTTTGCATGAGTACGCAACCCAAGCCGACACGAGAGGCATCAGTATAGCTGGTATACTTGACCCGCTGCTCAGGTAACACGAGTACAGGTGCTGACGTCAGTTTATCTTTCAACTCTTGGAAGGCCACCTCCGCCTTCTCATTCCAGGCAAATTTGAGGTCCTCCCGTGTAAGCCGGGATAACGGCCGAGCTATTTTAGAAAAATCTCTAATAAATCTTCGATAATTACCTGCGAGACTAAGGAAACTTCTCACTTCCATAATTGAGTTCGGTTGCTTCCAATCTTGTACAGCCACCACCTTGGCGAGGTTCACGAAAATACCTTCTTTGGATACCACATGACCCAAAAATTTAACTTCTTCCTTCCAGAAGTCATATTTTCCATATTTGGCATACAATTGGTTCTTCTTGAGTGCTTCGAGGACCGCATGTAAATGTTCTTCATGCTCTTCTCGACTCTTGGAATACACCAGTATGTCGTCGATGAATACAATGACGAATCTGTATAAGAATAGCCTAAAGACTCTGTTCATGAGGTCCATAAATACCGCTGGAGTATTAGTGAGTCCGAACGGCATAACTAGGAACTCATAGTGGCCAAAGCATGTTCTAATGGCCTTTTTCTGTACATCCTCTTCCCTGACTCGTAGCTGATGGTACCCAGATTATAGGTCAATTTTTTAGAAGTATTGAGCACCCCTCAGCTGGTCGAACAAGTCGTCAATCCTGGGCAACGATTGCTTGTTCTGAACCGTCACTTGGTTCAATCTCCTGTAGTTTACGCATAATCGCAACGTGTTGTCCTTCTTTTTCACAAATAGGACCAGAGCACCCCATGGCGAGATGTTGGGTCGGATGAAGCCTGATTCTAACAAGTTGTCGATATGGGTCCTAAGCTCTTCCATCTCACATGGGGGCATGCGGTAAGTGGGCAAGGAGATGGGCGCGACACCTAGAGTCAGATTGATCGTGAAGTCTATCTCACATCAAGGAGGTAGCCCGGGTATGGCCTTGAATACATCGACGAACTCTTGGACCACGAGAGTGCATGTTAGAGAAGGTCCATCATAACCCTCCTCTAATGATGCATAACACAATTCTACGTGCGTAGCTGACCTGGACTGGGAATGTGAAGGAAGTGCCATCGTCCTCATATATTTTTACAGATATAGTGTCACAGTCGATTTCTACCTTCATCAGGGTCAACCAGTCCATGTCCAAATGACATTGTAATGGAAAATTTTGGTCGCTATCAGGTCTACGAGCACCACCTTGCCCCCCCAAGTCTATGGGGCAGTCACGCATATCTTTGTTGTTTCTGAGAAAGTACTGGCGGCGATAATAATCTTTACTCCTACGAAGGGGGTAGGGCGTAGCCCTAGATGCTTTACAGTCGCATGCGATATGAGCGAAGTAGTGGATCTAATGTTCACCTAAAGAAATATGGGAGTACCTTATATGTGGGCCGTCACCTCGAAGGCCGTATGAGTGGGGGTGACTATATCTTGGCCCTCTGCCGCTAGTGCATGTACTCGTGCTCACTGTGGAAAGTTCGGTCACTGCATAGGCCGTTATAACGGCCTAACTTGAGGTAGAGGAGGATGACGGAACTGCTAGCTAGGCCCCATCGTCCACAGAGAAGGAATCTGTAATGCCTGCTGTGGGGGTCTATTGATGTGCTGAGGGGGCGTGAAACCGAGGTCCCTCATTCTTGTGAAACAGTATGGCTCAAAGTGACCTGTCCTCCTACAGTAATCGCATGTTTGGGTAGGTCGTGTAGAAGGTACCAGTGTGGCAGCAAGCCTAGGCAGAGAATTCGAGCGCAGCCTTTTCCTGGCAAAAGAAGAGGACTGTCCCTCCATCTTGCACGCGGGCCCAGCTGTGAACGGGTCCGTGAGACTCGCTCCTCATCTTGTTCCCCCCGTAATGACATCTCGATCAGTTCGGCATAAGTTTTGATGCTTGCACAACACATTTTTGAGCGAATGCTGCTCCTAAAACCCTCAATAAATCACCTCGTCGGCGACTATCTGGGAAGCGTAACACAATAATTCGGTGAAGCGATTTTCGTATTGCGCCATAGACATCCCTCCTTGTTGGAGGCGTAGGAATTCATTCTCCCTCTCGTGCCGGTATGTTTGAGGGAGGTATTTCTGATTGAAGCGGCCCTCAAATGCTTCCCACGTCCATACGTGGTTCTCGAGAACGGTCCTAAGAATGCTCTCCCACCATAGGTCCGCCTCCTTCTCAAAGGGGTAAGAGAGGAGTTCAACACTCTCTGCTTCAAAACAGTGGAGAGGCCAAAGCAGCTTGGTTCTTTGGTTAAGCCAGTATTCTGCTTCCTCTGGGTAGTGGGTGCTATCAAAAGTAGGTGGCTTAAACCTTTGGAACCGCTCACATAAGTTGCTCGTGGCGGTTGTAAGCGCAGCCATGCCAGGTTGCTCTAGTTGTTGCATACCCATGTTATGGGCCATGACTCCCATCATAGTGGCCATCATTTGTTGTTATTGTTACATGAGAAGTAACATCTGACCCATTTGGTCCATAGCCGGCGTCGTGAGAGGTGTGGGTGTCGTGGCTTATGTTGGCGGCACATCCGGGGCCGCATCTTGGGTACTACTACCCGTGTTGTGGGAACCGGTCGCCCCTGGGTGGCCTTGTTGATTATCAGGAATTTGGTCCCTCTCGACCAGGCCGCCATGAGGTAGGCGAACAAAACGAGCATCACTCCTAGAGCGCATTTCCTGGAAGGACGTTCCTTAGAGTGTTAATCACTAGAGCATCGTGTAAACAATGCATATAAGACCTATAGGTTAAATTTGTGACTATAACAACTATACATACAAGGTACTCACAAGCAAGAAGAAGACTTCAAGGCAATCCATACATTCACATTGATTTCAAAATGCCATTGGTATGGCCAGTTACATCCTACAGCATGGATTACATGTATCACTAGATATTCCAAATATAAAGGAAACACAACCTAGTCAAGCAAAAGTTCTAACTATCCTTCAATACATGTAGGTAGACCTAACTAACTTAAAGTAAACTACTAATTATCGGTAAGGTTATGCTACTACTCTTCTGGGTCGGGTGAAGACGGGAGTGCTCCTTCCCCTTTGCTGCAGCAGATCAAGATCTTTATGGCTTGATATATCTTCTTGTTCCATTTCTCCTGCTCTGCGTGGTGCCTTGCTTGGGTTTCCTCCATCTTAGTCATCCTAGCGTCAAGCGCATCCAAGCGCTCATGTATGTCTGGAGTGGTAAGCGATCCACCACCGAGTTCTTTGGCTTCCTCAATTTGTTCAGCCTCCTCGGCTTCATCCTCATCCTCATTCTCATCCTCGTCACTTTCATCGCCTTCCTCTTCCTCTTCGTCAGCTTCCCCGAACTCCTCAATGTGGGTCTGTCGCTGCTTGGGGCCTATCCCCATGTTATTTAATATATCGTCGCCCAATAGCTGCAGCAGTATAAGGTTTCCATCCGATCCACCCACACCGTATTGCCGAGCCAACTGACAGACGAGGTGACCAAAAGGAAGGCATACATTCTTCCGTGTTGCCCTTGCAGCCCTCACGATCTGGTGGAGTACTATGCTAGGGAGGCACACATCTGCTCCCTATCCTACTTGATATAAAAACTCCACCATATAGTAGAAGCACTCGGCACGGTTCTTCAACCTCGGGTACACATTATGGGTGTAAATGCGGTGAAGTATTCGATACTCTGGAGTTAAGTTGGATGAGTTTAGGCCAACCTCTCGCCTCCACTGGGCAACCCGTCCACCCAAAAAGCGGGTCCGCTTATCGCGGGATCGACTCGTATCCAATTTTCTCCCATTGATCTGTACCTCCCCTCGTGGCACTCCAAGTATGTCGGCAATATTCTCCACCCCGAAGTGGATCCTCTTGCTACGCACTATTAATATCAAAGCCCAAGGGCTTAAATTGAGGGTTTCTGATTCGCGTGTAGAAAGCCCTAGCTTGTCCTTCATCTGCCTGGGAACCTCCATAGAATATGGGACCCCATTCCTTTTCCATAAGCCGACTGAGCAGAGAAGAATTTTTGAACAGGTGCTCCTCTATAGAGGCTTCGAAGGCGACTTTGCACTTGCGGAAGTTTCCAACATCCTCAACGGGCGGTGAGGAAGCTTGAATTGTGAGCCCTCTTTGGGAATCGTTTCTTCGCTTGGATCGGATTTTCGAGCTCGCCTTCCCCTTTGTATCGACCTTCTGCTTACTTCGCCTTTCTTGGCTCGGTCCTGCCATAGCGGGAGCCAGTCTTTTCTTCCCCATGAGGAAAAGAATCACCGAAATGGAGAAGAAAGAGGCAACGGTCGCTAGGAATGCCATTTCCCTTGGCTAAGATGGATTGGGTGTGAGAAATGTAGGTGGATCTTTAGAGGAATGATCTTAGGAATGGCTTGAGAGTGGCTCAAGGATGGGTCTAGGAGTGGGTTTTGGGGAATGTATTTTTGGAAATGGTCTAAGGATATATTTGAGAAATAAATAGTTAGGAATGGGTTTTGGGAATGATGGGTTGGAAGTGGATGTTGGTGGATGGGTTTGGGTTGGATAAGAGAAAGAAGAGATGAGAGTTTGTTAGAGGGAAGGGATTTGAGAGTGGAATTTTATGAATGGGTTTTTGAGATGGGTTTTGGGAGTGAATGGGTGAATGGATTTAGTGAATGGGTGTTGAGAGGGGATGGGTTTTGTGAAGAAGAATAAAATAGGTGTGGAGAAATGGGTTTGAGGATGGGAGAGTGAGAGTGATGGAGTAGAAGTTGATGAGTTGAGGAAATGAGATTTGAGAAAGGTTTGGAATGGGTTTGAGAAAATGAAATTTGAGATGGGTTAGAGTGAAAGGGAAGATGATGGGTTTAAGATTTGAGATTGAGAATGGGGAAGGGAGAGGCTTTCTAGGGGTTTTAGAAGCAATAGAGGGGAGTGAGATAGGGGGAAAATGAGGTTTTTGGTCCTTTATTTGCAAGAAAGATGGGCCCCACATGTGTGTATGTAGCAATGGGGAGAGGACCAAGCAATTGGGGTCCAGGCGGGGCCCATGCTGGACGAGCGGGGTCCTGTCGAATCTCTGGACATCTGGGGGGGGGGGCCCACATCGGTCGGGCGGGGTCCCACGGGCATGGTGGCATGCTAGGCGGGGGCCACACCTAGTGGGCTGGGTCCCGCCAAGTCACTGGTGGTCCGGGCAGGGTCTGGTAATCGAGTAAGGTGGCTGGGGCAGGCTCGTGCGAACAGGCGGGGTCGGTGGGTGGGGTCCCGCCGGCCTGTGTTCCCAGGCGAGGTCCACTTCAATCACGGTTTCCAGGGCACTGGTACGGCCCCCTGGAAGGTGCCATATATGATTTTGGGGTAGGAGAAGCTGGTCTACGTAGTGGGCCTATTTGTTTCATGATATTCCTCCTAGTTAGGGGAAAAAATCTAATTTTTCTACAGTTTCACTATTTTTGGTAAATTCTCATTCGCCTTTAAGTTTTTATCCCCGAATGGGTTGGAACTATCAATTTCGGCCCGGTATTAGCTCATTCGGACTTGGACGATGGTTCGACCGTCTAATCACTCCGTTCCAGTTCGCTCTTATCGTCAAGCTAAGGTATTGTAAGTCTTTGGGACCTATTCCCTAGTGTCGTTACTTTCTCTCTCTACCCAACCCTAACACCTTGGAAGTCCTACCTTCCATCTAAGATTGTTGGTTAAGGGACTGGGATGGTTCCTAACGTTCTAAGTCTCTATTGCGTTTCCTCTCGAGTCAGTGGATGCGTTAGTGAGTTCATGACCCACGGCCCAATTAATTTCAAACCATTGCTCTGATACCAACTTGTAATGCCCTAGAAATTCGGGGTCATGCATACACTCGACTCCCAAGTTTTTGGGTATCACTTATAATTGATTATACTAATTTGTGTTTAATCAGGTTTAGATACACAGTATGGAATTATTTGAAACATGAAGCACAACCACAATTGGTCTGCTGAAATGAAAAAGGCTAAATATATACAAGTCCAAAATAATATAAATGGGTCGCATAAGGTGTTGCCCAATAAAATTACAAAAAAAATTATGTCCAAAAAGAATGATGAGCTGAGTCCAACACCCAGCGATCCAAAATTCGTCAACTAGGCCGATGGAGAACCGCCCATCAGCTAGAAGCAGGACAGCTCGTCCTCCTCATTAAGACTCGCAGCACCAGGGTCCTAGCACTCTGTGTCACCTGCAACTATGGGAGAGTCTGGTTGGTGTTTTAAAACACCGTCCTAAAGTGGGAGTGAGTGATCAACTCAGTGGGTGCTATTAGTCTTAAGTTGCAATAAACATCAATTATATTATGAATTTAATGAAAGGCAAGCATCCATAAACATCTAACTAATCTTGTTAAGCAGGTGCATGATAAATGATATGATGCATGACCTCGCAATAATACTCCCTCGAGTGACTCCGTCTAACGATTGTGTATGACCAACACTCCCTCATTGTGATCTCAACTGTCGAGTCGCCAACCTAACTAATACGATGTGTTTATGATAGTGTTAGCAGAGTTCTTAATTAATTCTATTCATCCAGCAAGTTGGGAAAACTGATACACCCCACATATCAATGTCCTCAACTAGTTGTAAGGACAAGGCCCCTTAATGTGCGAGGCCAAGACCTCGCGATCCATGATCCCATCGGGTACCCCATCCTCAACTTCAAGCACATGGGGAGTACTGAGAAAAGAGATAACTCATGGTTACTGTGGGGAGGCTCGTCACCCCAGCGTAGGTCGATAGCTCGGACATAGTGTCCCATTCCACCATGCCCAGCTCTCGAGTCAGTGAATCGGCTTTAGACGGTTATCAATGGGCTTCAATGGTCGAAGAGTATTTCAGGTTTTATACAGGCGTGAGCAAACAGGGTTAACAAATATGGTTAGTCAGTACGTGGATTAGACCACATGAGTTCAGGCGAGTACGTGACAGATGATATCGGGTACAAGCGACCCATATAGTCCAACTACTGTCGTCCATATGCACCTGCCTAAATCCACAGGTTTAGCCTTAAGATGGTCCTACCAACGGGACTACCGTATCTCACCTCAGATTCCTGACTAACCTAGGAGTTTGATGGTATTCATTAACACTTTAACAATCAGGTTTATTAACTCACACAAGTGATATCATACATTAATATTTCCCAACATAAAATTCAAAATTTTCTACAATGCAAATGCTAACAATATTATAAAATAAAGGTGCATGTGTGTTGTGTGGGTTAGTGAGGAAGCCAAGCATTTCATATATCTCATAATACCAAAAATATACATAAGGGTTAGTGCATCAAACATGTTATGAGGAGACATCATACAAGAATCGAGTAAAGAATGTACAAACAATCATCAATTCATACCCAATCATGTTTAGAACATCAACATTTCCATAATCATTCCACATTGATTTGGGGAGGATCTAAAATATAATGTCTTGTCTAGGTTTCTCTAGATTACCCAAGTACATCACCTAACAAGTAAAATCATTAGATTTATATTAAAATTGGTGCTAAGCCACCTAAGAACAATAGTCTGCACCTATGGATCGTTGAGATCTCGTGAACGACCTAGGAGTGTGGATTTTTTGGGGTCGATTGGCCGGAATCCCTGAGGCAAAGCATTTACATGTTAGAACTCCATGCAAATCCCCTCTAAACATAAGGGTTTTAAAAAAAGGATAAGTTATTACCTATACAATCAGTGGGAGCAGTTCTTGTGATTGTGGTGGAGGGTTTTCTTGAAGAAGAGGTAGGGAGTTCCAAGATTGAACTCCCTTGGGCCTCACCTTCCCTATGGTCCACCTTCACTCTCACCTTCACTCTCTTTCTTCTCTCTTTACTCTCTTTGCTCACTCTCTTTACTCTCCTTGGTTGTTGGAGTGATGGTGGGAGTTATGAGAGAAAGGTCCTTAGGGTTTTATTTCCTAGACTTGGGCCCATTGGCCTTAAGTTTCAACACTTACCCTTAATGGCCTTGTGGGGGCCCCTTTTTAGCTTTGGGGAAGCCTTATCACCCCCTTGGCCACCAAATTTGGTGTGCAGATGTCTCGTAACCTGATGAGGGGCCATGCAAAATTTGAAGACAAATGGACATGGGATTTTATCATACGGTTCCGATCTTTAAATGGCCCTGTGGGGTCCATTCTAGTGATTGGGGTGGTTCTAATGCCCCCTTGGACACCAAATTTACAAGATAAGTGCCCTATAGCCCGATGAAGGGCTGTACAAAGTTTGAAGGCAAACGAATGCGGAGTTTTACCGTGCGGGGCTAATTTGCGATCAACAGTCACCGTCACATGATCGGGTTCCAAAATTTATGAACGGGCATAGAAAAATACTTTAGGCCCTCACTGTAAATATAGAAGAGATCCGACGGCTGTAAAGCCTGGTATCTCAGTTTCATTTAGAGGTGTTAGATTTAAGTTATGGCTCTTGGGTCAAAGTTGAGTCGCGTTTGGTAAGTGCCGTTGGGACGGCGTGGACAATTAATTTCTAGGTGTCTACTGAGTCCATGGTCTACGATGGACCACAAGCCCAGTGAGATCTACGGTTTCCCTAAATTTTAGATTTTTCTGACTTTCCTGGGCGGTTGCACGGCCCGCACAGGCTGTTGCCAAGCACAAACATGTTATCTGTCTTGACAGGCCGCACACGGTCTGATCACAACCAGACTGGTCCACCCCAATGGATTGTACCTCACACATGAGCGGTTTAAGTGAACGGTCCTGCGATAAATCCTACGTGGATGCCTTGGGACATTGTTCTGGTTGGACAAGACGTTACAGATTCCATCTCGAATCTATTGTCTGACATAATCATGTCGAAGACTGATATGTCTAGACTTACCATTATATGTGCCACTATAGGCTTTAGCTAATATGGTTTCACTATCACAATGTAGTGACACAGCTGATATAGGCTTTACATAGAAAGGAATTTCTAATAGAAGATCCCTTAGCCACTCAGCCTCTTTGCCTGTTGCAGCTAAGGCTATAAATTCAAACTCCATAGTCGAGTACGTTATGCAAATCTATTTTTTATATCCCTAAGATACAGTTGCACCTCCTAGGGTGAATACCCACCCTGTAGTAGAGTTGTTATCCCCTGCACTCGATACCTAGCTCGCATCGGTATATACTTCCAATACGGCAGGAAATTCTGAATAAAATAGTCCTAAGTCTTTAGTTACTTTTAAGTAACCAAGGACTCTACTAATTGCATTCTAATGTTCAGTATTGGGGTTACTAGTAAATCTACTGAGTTTACTCACAGCATATGCGATATCAGGTCTAATGCATTGCATAGTATACATAAGACTCCCTATAGCACTGGCATAAGACTTTTGATATTTTCTTTTAGTATGATACTTGGATCAAATAGGGTTTTTGCTTTCAAATGGTTAAAATTGTTTAGTATCTTCTCAATACAATGAGATTGACACAAAGCATAACCCCCACAATGTTTTTTAACTTTGATACCTAAAATGTATCAACTTGTCCAAGATCCTTCATTTTGAATACAGAAGATAGAAATCTCTTTGTTTCAGTCATACCTTCCGTTTTATTACTTATTATTGACATGTCATCAACATACAGACAAATAAGAATGATACAACTACCATCTACTTTAGAATATATGCATTTGTCAGCTACATTATGCATAAAACCATGAAATAGTATTTTGGAATTAAACTTCTCATGCCATTGTTTTGGTGCTTGTTTTAATCCATACAAAAATTTGACTAATCTACATGCTTTGTTTTCATTTTCCGGTTGAACGAATCCTTCAGGTTGTTCCATGTATACCTCCTCATTGAGGTCACTATTCAGGAATGCGATCTTTACATCCATTTGGTGGATGTGAAAATGATGTATGGAAGCTAGCATAAATAATATCATAATGGATGTTATCTTAGCTACAAGAGAGTATGTGTTAAAGTAATCTATCCCTTCTTTTTGTCTAAAACCCGTAGCTACTAGTAGAGCTTTAAAAGTTTGGATAGCCTCATCATGTGATATTTCTTTCTAAATACCCACTTACAACCTATGGGTCTAGAACCTGGAGGTAAGTTAACTAGTTCCCATGTTTGATTTGACATTATAGATTCCATTTCATCATTTATAGATTCTTTTCAAAAAGCTGAGTCACTAGAGGATACAACCTCTTTAGTCATTACTATTAGTATTTTTCTTATAACATTTTCTCTATCTCCTTCGACAAGATAGAAAATGATGCGTTGTAAGTCTATGTAGTCATCTTCTAGACTCTTCTCTATTCTTGTCCTTTGACTCCTACGAGGTTCAATAGGAGCTTGTACTATTTGTGGAGCTGTGCTATCTGGTTCTCTATTAGGAGTTTGGACTTCATTATCCTTTGACTCTAAGGATAGTGAGTTCTCAAAGAACTCAACGTCTCTTGATTCTATTATTGTATTAGACTCTATGTCCAGAAGTCTATAGGCTTTACTATTTTGTGCATACTCTACGAAGGCGCACTTAATAGCTTTTGGTCCTAACTTAGTTCTTTTTGGTTTAGGGGTTCTGCAATATGTAAGACACCTCCACACTTTTAGATATCCTAGGTTAGGTTTTCTACCTCTCCATGTTTCATATAGAGATATTTTATATTTTTTAGATGGAATTCTGTTTAGTATATGACATGCTGAAAGCAGTGCCTCACCCCATAAACTTAGTGACAACTTTGCTCTTATCAGCATTGAGTTGACCATCTCTACTAATGTTCTATTCTTCCTTTCAGTTATTTCGTTTTGTTGAGGTGTGTATGGCATAGTACATTAATGATTAGTCCATGTTCTTCACAGAAGTTATCGAATTTATTGGAGAAGTATTCTCCTCCTCTATTGTTACGGAGAATTTTTATCTTCTTATTTAGTTGATTCTCTACTTCTGCTTTATATATTTTAAACATGTTTAATATTTCATCTTTGCTCTTTAACAGATAAACATACACATATCTAGAGCAATCATTTATAAAGGTTATGAAGTACCGTTTACCTCCACGAGTAAGAATGTCGTTTAACTCACAAATATCACTGTGCACAAAATCCAATAGTTGAGACGATCTTTCAACACTTGGAAATTATTTTTTCGTTATTTTGGATCATATGCACACTTCACATTTATCGATTTCATTATCTGTGTATGAGATTAAATCATTCTTAGCCATGAACTTCAAAATACTATACCTTATATGGGTAAGTCTATCATGCCACAATCCAGCGGATTTAACCATATACGCAGAAATGCTACTTTCATTTAGAGAAAACTTGACCATCCCGTTACAAGCATATCCCTTTTCGAAAAAAATTTCATTCTTTGATAGAATCAGTTTCCCTGACTCATACACCACTCTTATGCCTGGTTTACCCAGGAGATCCCCAGAAACTAAGTTTCGCCTCATGCCTGGGACGTGTAGTATATTAGTCAGAATCACTTTCTTCCCAGAGGTGAATATCAGTTCGATAGTTCATTTACCGACGACCTTCGATCGGACTTCATTATCCATTTGGACTTCTTGACCATCGGTCAATTCCTCATAGGTTTTGAAGGCTGATTTGTCGTAGCACACATGTACTGTAGCGGCAGTATCATACCACCAACCTGAAACTTTACCTTGGATGGTATTCACCTCAGTGATCATAGCCACAATATTGCCTTCTTCTACTACACTTACCTCTTTTTTAGATTTGCGATATTGGCATACTCGAGCATAATGCCCAGTTTTTTCACAGATATGACATAGGCCTTTGAACTTTTCGTTCTTCTTTTAGGTGTTTTTCTTAAATTTCCCTTTATTGGGTTTCAGGGAATCGTCCTTCACGGGATTCTTGTTATTAGTGTTCTCTACTGCATGTACCTTGAACGAGATATTCCCATGATCATTCTTTCTGTCACAGTTACGGGATTCTTCCTCAATTCTGAGGTGTTTTTGGATTTGGTCTAGTGTGTAATCCTCAGTTTTATCCAACAACTTCTTTCTATAGTCTTTCCACATCGGTGGCAATTTAGCGATTATAGCCCCGACTTGGAATGATTCAGGAAGATCAATTTTGATGGCTTAATTTTGTTACTATTAGCTGCAGTTCTTGGATTTAGGGCAGTAGCGATTTGTTATCTACCATGTTGAAGTCAAAATACCTGGTGATGAGGAATTTGTTGGTACCTTCTTCTTTAGCCTTGTATTTGAACTCTAGAGCGGCCTAGATCTCCTTTGCTGATGACATTTGTTGGTACAGATCATACAGGCGATCGGAGAGCGCGTTCGGAATGTATCCTCGACACAAGAATTCGTCTTCAGCTCGTTTGGTGCGGGCAGCCACCTGTTCAGGTGTGTCTTTGTCAAATGCCTCAAGTAATGCTTGCAGATTTTGATATAATATGTAAAGATCTTTAGCGCCGTCAGAAGAAATTTCAGCTTGTCTTGCCA
This sequence comes from Magnolia sinica, assembly GCF_029962835.1. Classification (NCBI taxonomy): domain Eukaryota; kingdom Viridiplantae; phylum Streptophyta; class Magnoliopsida; order Magnoliales; family Magnoliaceae; genus Magnolia; species Magnolia sinica. The sequence goes on along the minus strand of NC_080573.1, from coordinate 46,292,181 downwards.
TCTCGTAAAATTAGTTCCATCGAACCGATCAAGACGTATTAAGTCCTGATTCATCAACTTGATGGATGAAACACTGTCGGCTTCCATCGAAAATAACGCTTTAAGATTGTTGGAATTTATACAGATTAATATTATTTCTGTATAATGTGGAAACTGAAAATAAAAAATTATCTGAACTAAGGACAGGCTGAAGCACGTCTGGGACGTTGTCCTTAAAGCGTTATTTGTCCCTACTCATGTGAATTGAGTATGCTGATAGGTTACAGGCAAACCACTTCTAGGATACGACGAGCCTGGTGGGTCTGCGTTCAGCAAACATGAAGGCCCACCAAATGGAACTCTGTTACACTCAGTCTAGCAAAAATACAATAAAAGAGAAAAATTCCAAAAGGAAAAAGAGAGAAGAAGATGTATGTAAATGAGACCACTACACTGGTCTATTCTTCTTGTTCTTCAACTATTGGTTCAATTGAACCGTTCTAGACCACACCACTAATCTATTCTTCAAGCAAAGGTTTAACCCTTACTGTCTTGCTGAAATCACTGGAGTATAGGAGAGGAGTGGTTGGTTGTCTTAGTTCGTATGGGTCTACTGGAGTGGGTTGAGAGATGGTTTGGAAACCTATCTAGGCCCTCTTTTTATAGGCTATGGTGGCTGGGGATTATGGTCCAGGGAAATAAATCCCATGACCGTTTTCTAGTTGTTGGAGAAAACTAGCCGTTTTATGGCTGTTTTCTAACTGTTGTGCATGGGCCATTAAGCTGCTACATGCTGACTGTTATGAGACAGTAGCTAGCCATTTTCTAACTGTTGGGCTTGCCATGCAGCAGTTACTGCTGGACCCTGCACTAATGGCACAGCTGTTACAGATCTACTGCAACTGATCTTTTTTTAGCTCTCTATATATACTAGAGGACTCTCATTCAGTCCTCTAGCCATCCGCCTTAGCCACTTAGTCGCACCGCGACTCGCACATGTCTTGCTCCGGTTCGCGAAGGAGCAACCCTCTGCAACACGATGCAGACGTGCGAAGTACAAAGTACACCATTAGCACCTCTATAGCCACACTACCTCACATGCCCACACCCTCGCACTGAGCCCGAGACCGAGACCGTGACCGTGCTCAAGCCCGAGCGCGAGCGCACACGCGGGTGTTCCAGTGTGCAAGTCCCATGGTCCTCGGACTAGGTAAGCAAATATTATAGTACTCTGACACTTTCATTTAAACCCAAAAAACTTCTCCTCTTTTTCCAATGTGGGACTATTCCCAAAAAACCCACAAAAAAGTGTTTTTCAAACACTTTTTATAATATATATATATATATTATTTATTATTATTAAAATATATATTAAAATCAATATTTTGCAACAATGCATGATCCAAAGAATGAGGCAGATCCAAATCTTGAGTGGACCCACCACAAAAAACAGTGGAAGATTGAATTCCTTTAAAAACTTCAAAGGGCCACATAAGTTTTCTATCAAGTTGATATTTGTGTTTTCCCTTATTCTATGTTTGTGTTAACTTATAAATCGGTTGGATCTCAAATAAACATTTTGGTGGGCCTTAGGAAGGTTTCAACGATGGGCATCACTCTCCCCACTGTTTTATGTGATAGGGTTCAACTCAAGCTTTGGATCCGCCTCATTCTTTGGCTTACGTTATAAAATGATCTCTCTAGGGGGATAGACAGGTGGATGTAGAACACATACATCATAATAGGGCCACAAAACTTGGTGACATTACCTTCGTAGCGAATCTGGCTACTCAACATGTGAGTAGATAATCTGTGTATGCTACAGTGGATTCCCCCTTGACTCGGTCGATGAATTCCTTATTGTGGGGCCACCATGATATATTTGCCTGATATACATGTCGTTCATTGTTTTGACTTCTCATTTTAGGGGCATGATTCCAAAAATGAAGCAGATCTAAATCTTAAAGGGACTGTGTCACATGAAACAGTGGTGATTGAATACCCACCATTAAGAATTTCTTGGGACACCCGAATGTTTATTTGTCATCCAACCTATTGACAAGGTGAGACCTGAATGAAGGGACCATACAAATATTAGCTTGATCCAAAACTTTTTGTGGCCCATAAGAAGTTTTTAATGACTAATCACCACCATTTCCGTGGTTCGGTCCACCTGAGATTTGGATCTACTTTATTTTTTGGTTTATACCCTAAAATGAGCTATCAAAACATATGAACAACATAGATGTAAGGAACATATGTCGTGGTGGACCCCATAGTTGGGGAACCACCAACTTTGATGTTATCCTCTTTTTTTTATTATTATTATCCTAATTTATGAGAATATTGTGACAGATCTAGATTTACTTAATTTGAGATGTGGTCAAATAAACTTAGAAAACATCTTGTTAGCATAACTAGTGGCGGTGATAATCATAAGTCAATGTGGAAATATGATAAGGTAACCATTCATTAAATAATTAATAGTATAATTTAACTCATGAATAACTTAATTTATAATTATTTGTACATCTTCAATAGGTATACATATCATTAAATGCTTACAATAATCATTAAATAGTAGCCATTGTCCACCAATCTAAACAAAGAGATTGTTTGTATTGGTGTAATGTGGGCCTAATTGATCAACGGTCTTGATCTCCCTAAGGGTTAGATATGATGATCAGGCATATTGATGGACCTCACTAAAGTTGTGATTAATCTAAAATCATATAGGGGTGGCACACTATAAATTTGTTACAGGCATAGTATTTTGGTTGGACTAGGAATGTTAAATTAGTTAGAGACTAAAGGGGAGGAGTTTTGATGGGTTTCAAACTCCTCACCCTCAATAATTATAAAAATAAGAATGGGTCCCCAATCCTACATATCTAAGGTTATTTTTCCATCCTTATGCTTCTATAAGGATGTAAGGTATGGAAGACTGCGACAATCGGTTTACAATAATGGCATCTCAACCAGGTACGAATTTCGGGTTTCGATTACTCGATCCCCATATCCGATGCACTGTTCGATCCTCTTTCAAATTTGTAAATTAGTTAACAGCTGGTATCAGAGACAACTATACATCAGCTATGGTGGATCGGTATAGATAATTAACTATATTTAGGAATCCTTAGGGTTGGACCTCTGCGTTCCTTTTTGGCCATTGCGCATGATTATGCACCTTTTCCAGCATCTAGCGATGACAGCGGCATGAACCTTCATTGTTGCTAGGTTTTTTTTTTCTTTAAATATGTCATTGAGCTATTACTGAAAACTGCATCTAGAACCATTTATTGAATGAATTGTGGACAATCAAGGATAGATCTAAACTATTAGTTGTTCAGTTCATTGGTTCTGCCGCACAGACCACCATTAATGACTGCTTTAGGGTCCAATTTTTTTACCCTTTTGGCATTGCTGGAATATGTATGGAAACCCATCACCAATTTTGTCAATCAAAGATTCAAAAAAAAAAAAAAAAACTAGGGTTTTAAAACCCTATTTGGGTGTGGCCTGTACCCCAACCCTCTTGCCGACATCCAAAACCGTCAAAATTCATGGGTTTGCTTAGCTAAGATGGCCATAATGGGCAAAGGATTTCCTTATCGTTGAAAGTTGGAAGTAGTCATTAATGGGAACCTTTTGTAAGGGGATCTGAGATGGGCTTAGCTGTTTTTGAGATTCCACCTCATAGCTGTCAAATCTGGTTATTATCTATCCTTGAAATTTGTCTCGTCAGCATCCCTATTTCACATTGGTGTTGTTGGATTTATCAGGGGAAAAGGTAGAATCGCATTCATTTGGATATTCCTTTCTTTTGTTGTGTGTGGTGGTTAGACTCCATGGTCGATGGTGTTCGACCATAGTTTTTGGGGATTTCTTCTCCAGTTGATAGTCGATGACGTCATTCTTTCCAGCGACATCAACGGCGACATTAACTGTTCTAAAAAAGCAACTCATCCCTTCCATTGCTGGCCACCCATCATGTGGAAGTTGTTAGAGAGAGAGAGAGAGGGCAACGACGGCTATGGGCTAGGGTTAGGGTTCCAAGTTTCCTTTGAAACCCCTTTTGTTGGAATGAGAGGGTAGCCACCTTCCCTGTTGATATGCTATTAGGACATGGAGTGCATCCGGCTTACAGGCCTTGTGCCCGAACTTAGTTCAACATTTTATTTTATTTTTTTATTTGGGTTTTGGGCCCGACTGTGAGCCTATTTGACTATGCATCTATTGGCCTTTTTTGGGGTTGTTTCACTCAGTTTTGGGACTATTTTAGGCCCGTTAGCATGTCTAAAGCCCATGTTGTTACATACCCTTTAAGGTTTAGTTATAGGCCTCCTTTAATTGAGTTTAGGCCAATAGTGAGCTTATTTGCCCATTCTCCTTTGGGTCACCTCATGGACCCACTTTGGTTACTATTGGGCCCAATTAAGGTAATAAGGTTGACTAGATAAATGTCTCTGCTTTTGGCCTATATCCTTTTTTTAATTCAGCCCAATTTTTATGGCATGTTGGATACCTAATTTAAATTTTATGCATGGGTTTTTCCATTTCTAGATTGTTTATGGGATTTTATCATAGATCTGGACTATCTATTCAGTTTACAATGAGTGTTCACTCTGCTACATTCACTAGATGAATGATTAATCATATGGACTTTCTTTACGTGGACCTTTAGTATCACTTTTGACCCGACCATTGCATGGTCCCTAATGTAATAATCAGACCGTCCATCTAACCAGGTTAAAACATTTCATCTGGACTGTCCATCTTGTGAATATTTAGGGCCAGACTTAGGATACTCATTGATGATGTTTAGATCATAAAGAGTCTTAATTGGGCTTAGTTGTGGGCCCATTACCCATACTCTGGAAGTAGACATAGACCGTTGATTTAATAGGAAAAAGGAGAGAAATATAATCATTTGTTTCCTTTTAAGATCTCTTGTGCTTCATCAATCAATGTCAATTACTTTTTTAGCCAAATTAGACTATTTAGTTGAAATTCGTTGAGGGCAGGATTATATTTGCAATCCTAGAGTCTAAGTTCATGGGAACTGAATTGGTTGTGTTAGCCATCACAGTGATCTCAATCAGTGAAAATTTTACAAATTTTAACTCTTAAGAGCAGGATACAATGGTATGATTGCATATAGTTGTGTTTGCAACCAATGTAGATAGTGACGAAAACACAAATGATCACTATTCAACATGGATGTAAGCGGTGTAGAGTAAACAATGATGGTGGTGTAAAGCTGAGAGACTCATTTCACCTGCAGCTGATGATTGTTTTAGATTTACATGATAGACATTGCTTAGCTTCATGTTTAGGAGAGTCACTTGCATGTCATGACTACATCCCATAGGAGTGATGATGGTGTGATTGATTCTCATAAGGATTGACTGGTTGTGCTCATCTTTATCATGGGCAATTCAATTTAAAGTTGCAATCAATTGAATTTATAATTTTACCTGATATTCAATTTTATTCATCAATTTTTTAAGGTAAATATATTGGCTAATGTGAGTATTACATTATAAAATTAGCATTCCAATTCAATGCAATTCGGTTCCCCTTTTAACTGGGTCAAATTATTCCAAAAAAGAAAGAGTCCATAGAGAAAACCTAGGGAGCATGGCAAATGACCTTACCTAAAGAAAGGAGGAAAGGTCTACTAAGAAAGATAAGGTTCATGGTGCTTATCTAGTAACATTGGAACATGGACATTATTGAAAAAGAAAAAGAAAACATAGTTCTATTGAGAGATCTTTAGGTTCTATGGCCAACAATCAACCTAACGATCTGTCGATTAATAAATGAGCTAAGAAGGATAATTGCTTCTTCTGCAAGAAGCTGAGCCATCAGGAGATAGAATGTATTAAGTTCAAGTAGTAGCTCGCAGAGAAGGGTAAAGATCAGGTCTTGGTCTATTTTAAGTCCAATCTTACCAATGTGTTAAAAGATTCTTAGCGGATAGATTATGGTACAACTTTCACATTTGTAATTTCATGTAGAATATGCTACAGACCCAGCCACCAACTGATATAAAGAAATCAGTATATATAGCCAATGGCATTAAAGTGGACGTAAAGGCGGTCAAAGTCTACAAGATTAGGTTAGAGTCGGGACATATATTAGATCTAGTAAATACATTTTATATGCATTCCATAAAGCTTAATCTAATCTCAATTTCTCTTTTAGACAAATATGGTTATATGTATAGATTGGAGAATCAAAAGTTTAATATTTACTATGATTCAAATGTGATTGGTACTAGCACACATGATTAATAACTTGTACTAATTGAATTTGAATGCCTCACACGTTTATAGTGCGAATGCTCAGCATGAAAATAAAGTAAGATATAAGAAAAGACTAAAGTATGAAAATTCCTCTATGTTGTGGAAGAGGCAATTAGACCATATCTCTCATAAAAGATTATAAATGTTAGTGCATGAAGGAATTCTTTATTATCTAGACTTCTCTAATTATAAAGCATGCACAAATTGTATTAAGGGTAAACAGACTATAATAAGCAAGAAAGGTGCAAGTAGGAGTATATGACTTTTAAAAGTGATACATATGGACATTTGTGGTCCATTCCCTATAGCATTTTGGAGTGGACATAAATATTTTATTACTTTTATACATGACTATTCTCATTTTGGGTATCTTTATCTTATAAATGAAAACTTATATGCCCTAGATGCTTTTAAAATATATAAGTTTGAAGTTGAAAATAAACTCGATAAGAAGATTAAAGTCGTCAGGTCTGACCTTTGTGATAAATATTATGACAGATACAACGAATCAGGTTACAATCTAGGACCCTTTGTTAGATACCTACAAGATTGTGGCATTATCACCCAATATACCATGTCTGAAATTCCAAAGCAGAATGGTGTAGCTGAAAGTTACAATTGCATCCTTATGGACATATTACATTGCACAATGAGAGATTCAATATTGTCAAAATCTCCGTGATGTGATGCGATTAAAATTGTACTTCATATCTTTAATAGGGTCTCAACAAATTTGTAATGAAAATCCCTTTTAAGTTGTAGAATTGGAGAAAAATAAGTTTCCGATACCTCCACGTTTGGGAATGTCCTACTAAGGTTAAAGCGTATAATCCGCATGAAAGAAAGCTCGATCCTAAAATCATAAGTTGTTTCTTTATACAATACTCGGAAACGTCAAAAGGTTATCAATTCGACTGTCCTTCCCACTCCATTAGGATTATTGAGACTGGAAATGCCAGATTCATCGAGGACACTGAAAATAGTGGGAGTTGTATTCGAGTAAGAGCAGACTATGACCCTTGTCACGGTCATTCCAAACCACTTGGATATTAGTCTTGCAGTTGAGCCTGTAATCATAGCAGATCACCACATTGAACCTCATATACAACTCATTGAAAAATAAATCAAAATCAAACTTAAGAGGGTGAGCCATCATGAAAATCACGGAGAGAAAGGAGGCATGTGATTCCAGATGACTGCATTTTATACTTGTAGGAGTATGAGTTTGACATAGGGGTGAAAAAAGATCATGAATCCTTTACACATATCTACTTTTGCGCCATGACAATCTCACTCGAATTATGGGGACCTACACATATTAGTACAGTATACTGGGGTCCCCGACCAGAACCACACGTGCAAGTTTCCCTACATGTGGCTCGTCCGTGCTTTCTAAGGCGCTGCCTGTGACTCAACATGGGAGAAGAGAAGGGGGCTGAACTGCAAACTTTCGTGTTCAGAGCATTGTCCAAGTGAGTAGGCAGCGCCTACCAAGCAAAGCTTTCTGGAAGAGGCTGCGCTGGTTCCTTTTCAGCGCCCGCCCGTCTATTTAGATGATGGGGCAAGGCAAGCCCAAGGAAAGTATAGGTTGGCTCCCAGCTCCATCTCGGCTGGCATCCCGCTCTCGAGGGGGTGGGGTCCTGGAGCGAACTACTCTTTAATCAAATCTTGAGTTCAAATATTGATATGATGGATGGTATTCAAGAGAATAGTGACATCGACATGTCAACTCAAGGATAAGGCCCCCCCTCCAGGGGAGGCCAGGTTACCAGCTCTGTTCACCTCCGGGATACTAGGGAAACTGTTGCTTTGCGCGTGTGCGCACACGCGTAACAGCACATTTGTTGAGTTACAACTATTTTTAGAACAAATAAAATGTTGAAAAGCAAGCATAGGGCTTCCCGGAGAGAGAAGCCTGAGCGCAGCGCCTAGTAAGAGCATGTGTAAGTGAGCCGTAGCGAGCGTTAACCAGCGGCCTCTGGGTTTTAAATAAATCCCCTCCGGCCGGCTGGGTTTCCGTAGCTCAGTTCACCGAAGGCACTTCCCAATCATACGCACACGCGGGGGTGTATACATGCGCTCGCGTAGATAGTACGTGCGCATACACGCTCACGCGCCAGTGCACATGCCAACGCGCGTATATAGTACACGCGCCAGTCAACAAAAAAAATTAAAAAAAATTTATTTGTTTTCTTATTTGTTGACAATCAGTCATAACCCACGCAAAAAGTAACTGTTTCCCTAGTAAATTTGTATCCCGTATGGAGCCACGTCGCAGTATAACCGCAGTCGGGAGTCCCACCTAGACCTTGTCCGGCAGATGGTCAACCCCCTAGAACTAGGTATTCTCCGTAGCTTTCGGAATTGCTCTAGCCCATCATAGCCTTTGTGTACAAAAAGTCCCGCGTTTGTATCGGAATTCGTTCCAAGAGGTTAACCGCTCCATGGTAGCCGCCCCAGGGGAGTTCCTCGTACGAAGTTAGATGATCTTAAAATCTCCTTTGCTACTCGAACCCCCTTCAGAATGGTTACTGGACAAGGGTAAGGTTAGCTCAACCTTTCGTACACGGCAGGGTTTCGAAGATTCCCATGCCTGCGGCCGTCGTGGCAATGCAGTACCAGTGCATGCTATCCGTTGGTACGCCGAGTTGGAGATAAAATGCTGAGTTCGAAGCGGTCCAGCTACGCCTCTCTTAGCAACGGAGACACATCCTCTCTAATTACCATTGACTTCTTAGCCAATTCCAGCTAACTATCGAGAAAGGGGGAACATCCTGTGATATTCCCCGCTGTAGTCAGCTTTATTTCACCGGGAGTGAAGTATCCCATCCCTGCTGTAGCTACAGTGTCTTCGAACTCAAGGAACCGGAAACGAGTTCACAGTTCTGGGTTGGATCACCAAACAGTAAGTGTTCTATGATCATATACGATCAAACTTGGATTAAAATCTAGAACCAAATGTAACCTAAAAAGATGAAAATAAATGCATTTAGTGTTTCATTTTCAAGGCATTTAGGAATTCGATGAGGAATTGAGTAAGGGCGGACTCAAGAATCATATCCGAGGGAAGCTCATATCGAAGGAAAGCTAAGATCGAAGGGCAGCTCAGATAAGGAGCCGAAAGCATCTTTGATTTAGGAAAGGTACGGCCTGAAAGGCCACTTTTCTTTAATCAAATCTTGAGTTCAAATATTAATATGATGGATGGTATTCAAGAGAATCTTATCTTAAGATTCTCTTTAGTGATATCGACATGTCAACTCAAGGACAAGGCCCCCCCTCGGGGGGAGGGCGGGTTACCAGCTCTATTCACCTCTGAGATACTAGGGAAACTGTTGCTTTGCGCGTGTGCACACGTGTGTAACAGCGCATTTGTTGAGTTACAATCGTTTTTGGAACAAATAAAATGTTGAGAAGCAAGCGTAGGGCTTCTCGGAGAGAGAAGCCTGAGCACAGCGCCTAACAAGAGCATGTGCAAGTGAGCCATAGCGAGCGCTAACCAATGGCCTTCGGATTTTAAATAAATCCCCTCTGGCTGGCAGGCTTTCTGTAGCTCAGTCCATCGAAGGCACTTCCCAATCATACGTGCGCATGCAGGCGTATACGTGCGCGCGCGTAGATAGTACGCGCTCATACACACTCACGCGTCAGCACACATGCTCGCGCGCATATATAGTTCGCATGCCAGTCAACAAAAAATTTTAAAAAAAAATTATTTGTTTTGTTATTTGTCGACAACCAGTCATAACCCACGCAAAAAACAACCGTTTCCTTGGTAATTTGTATCCCGTATGGAGCCACATTGCAGTATAACCGCTGTCAGGAGTCCCACCTACCCGGCTTTAAGTTTCGGCAAGGCGGTAAACCCTTGACGACTAGGTATTCTCCTTAGCTTTAGGAATTGTGCTAGCCAATCATAGCCGTTTCGTACAAAGAGTCCCTCTGGCTAAATAAAGTGCTAACTCTTCTCGATGGATTGATGTTATAAAGGATGAGTTGAAATCCATGAAGGATAATAAAGTTTGGGATCTTCTTAAACTATCCCTAAGAATAAAGTCGATTGGTTGTAAATGGGTGTTTAAAACCAAATGGGGCTCGAAGGGTAATATCGAAAAATATAATGCCAAACTTATTATCAAGAGTTTTAACCAACATGAATGCATTGATTTTCAGGAGTCTTTGTCATCAATATCTAATAAAGATTCATTCATGATTATAATGAATCTTGCAGCTTATATGGATCTGGAGTTACACCAGATAGACATAAACACTACGTTTCTCAATGGAGATCTGAATGAGAATGTATATATGATTCAACTAGAAAAGTTTTACAGTCAATGACTCAAAATATATGGTGTACAAACTTAAGAAATTCATACATGGGTTGAAACAAGCATCACGACAGTGGTACCTAAAGTTTCATGAAGTTATTTTTTCATAGGTTTTATAAAAAAATATTGCAGATGAGTGTATCTACATTAAGATCAGTGAGGGCAAGTTCGTTGTTTTGGTTTTGTATGTGGATGACATTTTGTTGGCTATCAATGACATTAGGATGATGTGCGATACTAAAAAATTCTTGTCTTAAACATTTGAGATGAAGGATCTTAATGACTCTTCTTTTATCATCGGCATTGAGATATGCCATGATAGATCACGCGAACTGCTTAGTCTATCATAGAGGATCTATATTGATAGGGTACTTGAAAAGTATGGCATGCAAAACTGTGATACTGGACAATCACCTATTGTAAAGGGTAATAAATTCGGCCAGTTCCAGTGTCTTAAAAAAGATTTGGAAAAGAATCGTATCAAGGATTTTCTATATACGTTAGTAGTAAGGAGCATCATGTATACTCAAGTCTGTATGTGACCAGACATTATTTTTATAGCTAAAATGTTAGGCAGGTATCTCTCTAATCCGGGATTACAGTATTGAATAGCTATAAAAAAAGTGTTGCGCTACCTGTAAAGGACAAAGGACTTTGGATTCACATACAGAAGGTCTGACCATTTAGAGTTGGTTGGATGCTCAAACATAGATTATGCTGGCTATGTTGATATAAAGAGGTCCACCTCAGGCTATATCTTTATTAGGGTTTGTGGGGCTAAGTCTTAGAAGAGCGTGGAATAGTCGACGATAGCCTCATCCACCATGGAGTCTAAGTTTATTACTTATCATGAAGCATTAAATCAAGCATTATGGTTAACACGTTTAATCTCATGTTTGCAGGTATTGGAGTAAATCCCAAAACGATTGAAAATCCTTTGTAATAAATCAACTACGGTTTCCTTCTCAAGCAACAATAAGTACTCATCAATGTGAAAGCATATCAACATCAAGTATCTTATTATGAAGGAAAAAGTTCAGAATCATCTAGTGTCTATAGAGTTGATAGGCACTAAGCAAATGATTGCAGATCTTCTCATAAAAGGGCTCCCCATCACATTATTTCAGGAGTATGTAACATCCGTGGGAGTTATTGATCCCACATGTGTATTCATTTATTATGAGTTGAGAGTGATTTATTGTAAGACCCGTATCCTAAAAGATTATTTAAGCACCTAATTTTTAGTATCGACACACTTTGGATAGACCAGATCAACGAGTTCCGATCAGACACTCTGTTTTAATACATTAATGATTCGAGACCTATACCCAATTGACCACACTGACACTTTGATTCCAACACCGCGCGACACGTTCCATTTTGACGATTAGATCGAAGGATGTATGCCCCATTAGAATCAATGCATGGCATGCACCGTACATTTGTGCACACGTGACGTGGGGCCTACTTTGTATAAAATATCTGGAATAATAAAAAGTCACTTTCAAATATAAAAAAAAATATCTAACACATTTACACCTCACCCTTACCACGTCATGCCTATCCCACGTCTCCTCTATATTCAATGATGACCATGTCGTCCTCGTGTATAAAATCATCTCCCGTCCATCTCAATGACTGCGTGAAAGAAATCGAAAGGAAAAAAGAAACAATACAGAGAAAGAAAATATATAATCAAATGAGAGATTATAGGAGATTAGGAAGAAGGAAAGGCAAACGGTTTAAACAAGAGATTATAGGAGATTAGGAAGAAGGAAAGGCAATCTCAACCGTTCATATACATCCAATGTCCAAATCAATCGTTGAGGTGAGTGCATGGGTTGTTTACCCATTATCTTGATGTCGGGCCCATCAAATGGACTCCATCTTGACGTATATGTTAATATTCATGTCATTTTTCCATTTTACCAGAAGGAGGAACCACCTGTCCATATTACCTAGCGTGGCCAACGTGTGGTCCACTTAGATATGCATATTATTTGTATATATGGGTTCCATAGTGGTGGAAGTTCATTCGATGGCTGGAATTTCATGTTTTCTTTTCCCTCTCTATTTATATATTCTTGGGTTTTAATTAGAGTTGTACATGAGTTAAGCCGAGCCGAGTATTGCCCAGCTCGTGCTCGGCTCGCACTACTCGAGTCCCAGCTCATACTCGGCTCGGCTCAGGCTTCGAGCTCGGATGCCCAACTTGTGCTCGTGCTCGGCTCGTCCAAGTTCGAGCCGAGTTTGAGCAGATGTCTAGCCGAGTCGAGTTCGAGTTTTTTCGAGTCGAGTAAGAGCTTTGAGCCGAGTTCGAGTAGAGTTTTTGAGCCGAGTATCGAGTTACGAGTTCGAGCTTTGAGCCGAGTTTGAGTTATAAATTGAGATTCATTTGAATTTCAATTCGATTATCAATTGAAATTCAAAGTTGAACAAAACAATAATATATATAAAATGCATAATTTACGATTAAAAAACTTTAACAATTACATATTTACATTGTTCAAATTTCAAAATAACAATTTACAACTAATAACCTCCATAAGAGGAATGCCTTCTTGTATTATCATCTGATTCATTCGAACTACTATCTATTTTTTCATATACATATTGGTTCACTTCCTTTGAGTCATAAGGTGAAGAGATATTTCCTTTGTGTTCTTTTATACTTTGAACTAGACTTTTCAAACTTTCTTTATGTGAAGAATTATATGTAGTACGCAGTGCCTTATAAAATTCACCGAGATGGGTTAGGAATTTGAATTTGTTACTCTTCTTCTTCTTCTTATTTGTCGTACTCGATCTTGCTTCAACATAGTGTTGTCTTTGACTCGAATATCACTGAAGTCTAGAAACTTCTTCCATACTGTGTTTTAAGGTGAGTTGAAATTGTTCTTTTTCCAAAGTTTTTAATCTGACTTCCTCATCTGCATCTTTTGTGGATGTCATTCATTTACTAGATCAAGAAGCAGAAGGTTTTAATGGAGTGGAAGGTTTTCTATTCGAATCTAACAGGGCCTAAAAAAGAATTTGGACATCCTTAGGGGCATTAGGGCATGGTTTTGCATCATCACCTCGACATGATAAGTGTAACCGAAACTGATTAGTCTTGTTCATAAAATTTTTACCACACAAACCACACTTAATCTTTTATTTTTCCAAACCTTGGTAGTGATTCAACTAGGGAAGTATAATCTCAAATGTTTGTCGATGGGTCAGATGACGACGTCAACATATCTACAGACTACACTTAATTTTTAATATACCAAAAATCAGAATATTGATAAATAATTTGAACTTGATATATGAACAAAATAAAAGCAATATAAATGTATCAAAAATAAAAGTAAATGAACAGGCATATCATATGTAAATAAATATCAAAGATTCAAAGTCTTACAAACACATTCCAACACTTTCATGTTTGAAGTGAAATAATATTACAAATCATTCAACTTTCAACTAAAAAGAATTGAAAAACTGAAAATAATTACTGATCTGTAGGTAGAGACTCGTCACGAATCTTAATCTCTTCTTCTTCATCATCATTTATATCTCCTCCCCATATTGGGCGCAACCAATCTTCCGTACAAATCTACGCCTCAACTGTATTTGGCGAAAGTAAGCTTCGATATTTGCTCACAACCCTACTCCTTGTGCTGAATACGGATTCTGATGTCACTATTAAAATTGGTATTGATAATATGTCTCATGCCATCACAGATAATATATTGTATTTTGATTCACTAATCCTCATCTTCCACCATTCCAACACATCAAATTCGGATCACACTAGGATTGGCTCATTGAGGTAAATTTCTAGATCTGATTCCTTAGTCTTAACTCCCATTCGTTCTTGTGCTGAGTATGATTTATATTCATTTAGCACATCCGGATTACTAGGTACAGAAATATCCGCATCTCTACTTTCTTCAACACTCGCTGCAGGTAAAGTAGTAACATACGAATTATACAAATCTTCAATGGCTTGATGAACTTTGGATGTCTTTGTTGCCGCTCTTTCAGTAGGATAAATCTTCATGAAAATAAACTTAACCAACCCCATATTACAATGAGGATCAAGAACAACTGCCAAGGACATCAACAGATGACATTCGTCTCAGTATTTATCAAACTTCGTTTTCATACTAACTGTTATCTAGAGTATGAAATCTGGACCTGCAATGACATTTTTCTGTAGAGCATCCTTAATCTTCCAAAGAGACGGAAGAAACAGATTCGCGGTTGGATACTAATTCTCAGAAAAAATCTTCGTGCAATTGTAGAAAACTTTGAAAAATGCTTGAACTTGTTTTGCTTTAGCCCAATCATTTGTGCTCAGCAACTAAGAATACGTTTTATCACGCGCCGCATATTCAAAAAATATAAATTGTAATTCCATTGCTATATTTAACATTTCATAAGTCGAGTTCCAATGTGTACACACATCCAACTTCAATATTTTTTTAGATGGCACCTTCAAATGTTGGATGATGTCATTCCATACACTCAGTCTCAATGGCGAATCCCTTATATATTTCACAATTTTTCTTATGTTCTCTATAATATTGTCAATTTCTTTCAGCCCTTCTTGTACAATTAAATTTACAATATGGGCACAACATCTGACTTAGAATATTTTTCCTTCAAAAAATAAATTTCCTGTAGCCTTGAACTAGTTACATAAGTATGAAATAACACTATCATTTGCTGAAGCATTGTCTAAAGTTATTGCTAAAATTTTCTTCTCATTGCCTTAGCCTTCTAGACAACTGTAGATGCAATCTGAAATAAGTAAACCAGTATGTGGAGGAGGAAGGTTGCGAAAGTTCAAAATTCTCTTGCAGAGTTTCCAATCCTTATCGACATAGTGAGTGGTTAATAAAATGTATCCTTTTCTTTAATTAGACGTCGTCC
Source organism: Magnolia sinica (assembly GCF_029962835.1). Taxonomy (NCBI): domain Eukaryota; kingdom Viridiplantae; phylum Streptophyta; class Magnoliopsida; order Magnoliales; family Magnoliaceae; genus Magnolia; species Magnolia sinica. The sequence goes on along the minus strand of NC_080573.1, from coordinate 46,276,643 downwards.
ATAAATCAGACGTCAAACCTATTCTGGACACTGAAGCCAAAACTTTTTTAGTTCCATCTTCTCCTTTACGTACATCTTCATGCACTCTCCTACACTGTGATGCGGGAGACATTCTCGGCTCAAGGGCTAAGGAATTGACAGAAAGCCCTAAACCCTTTACTTTCTATTATTCTAAAAGATTTTTCTTCCAGAATCACTAATTAAGCATACCGGTCATTTAGCTTCTCTTTGTCAAACTTATGAGTGAACACTATGCCTTGTGAGTCATTCCCTTCTGACTTTGTAAATGGCAGCAATTGTTGGCCGGTAGGAGGGAGTCTTGGTCTCTTAAGAAACGTCTTCAAATGTCTATTTAGATGTGTCGTAGTTCATCCTGGAATCTTACTATAAACCCATTGCAGTGATTACATTTTATCTTTTATACACCGTTAACTGTCACTTCTTTAAGTCATCCCACATTACTGATCTCTTCTTCTTCCACCTGCAGTTGACGTGTCTCCTTTTTACGATTAGAGGAGATGTGGCTGATGCACCCATTCCGAGGGTATTTGGGCTTTCGTCTTGACTAATCATCTATAAAATAAAGTTCTTGATATGTTATATGGTTATACCTAGACCACTAGATGGGCATACTTACTTAACTGTCCAAATCAGTCACCCATTCAAGGTTGGATAGATTGTAATGCCTTCATTTTTCAATTTAAATTCTATGCCGAAATTCCGGCAACATCTCCCCTTATCTCTATTAATCATGTATTTGATTCACATGTCAATAATCAACACAAAGTGTAGACATTTGACGACGGACATAAATACAGGAAATATATCCGTTTAGAAAAAAGAGAGATGAAACCGGAACAGGCATATGCATTTAAATTGGAATAAATGACGACATTACAATCTATCTAACCCTGAACTGTCCAAAAATGGATAATTTGAGAATTTCTATGCATCCAAGAATACACTGAATCTATGTCTAGCAACGTAGAAATCCTCAAATGGGCAACTGATTATCCTATATTACAAGTAGAACAATAAAAATAATTAATATCTATACAAACAAATGAGCGAGCTGAAAGAATAACTATTAAAAACATTTATAAAAATAAAAGTCATCCATGTTAATTTAAAAACATGTAAAATGAAAAACAAAAGGCATCTTAAAGTGGTAGCATTCAACACTAATGGTGGGATCCAGAAATCACATCCCACACATTAATGAATGTTAAAGGATGGAGCGTTTTGCGAACATACCCTAGTCCTGCATGTGTGCATATGATAATCTAGGGCCATTAATTGTTGGAATTTGGAATCTACTCATATAACATGCACAGGCCCAAAATTCAAACGAGTCCACTCATCAAGTGGTGTGAATATCATGTGTTCTAGGCTTCTAGCCTCATTAGGTTTGCTTGTAGTCCAATAGTTTTTCGGGAAAAAAAACTTGTCCATAGAGAGTGGAGAGGAGAGGGCGGCCAAGTAGGTAGATATGGAATTCTATAAAAAAAAAATCAGATAAATTCAATTTTCTTGAATATCCAAAGTATGTCTAAATGTTACAATTTGGTGTTTAGTGGATGATAATGATGTGATTCAATTTTTTGGGTTTCAATCCATATTTGTATATAAATTTACTTTTGTGTAAAATGTGAGGGAAGATTGGTCAACTTGTAACAAGTTAGATAAAAGAATCAACTTGTAAGATTGGGACAGTGATGATTTTGGATTTAGATAGGTACTTCACAACCTAGTCATGCATCCTGTCATAGTTCATTAGCTGTTCGATCGCGGTGCCAATGATAAGCCATGTCTTAGGGCCTTGTCTGTTCCTTTGGGCCCATCGATGGATCAAAACCCATGATAAAAATAGGTAGACAAGTATATGTGTATATTTATATGTATAATTAGTGCATCTATTAATGTTTGCATATAGGTAGACAAGTATATGTATATTTATATGTATAATTATGATAAAATCTCTCTTGAACCCTTCTCTTTCTACAAAGGACTCCTCTATATATGTATGCACCACTCCATCCACATCTTCGAACATGTGCATTTCTATACAGAAGGATTGGAAATATTTGTAAATAAATATGTATCATGTATATTTTATCACCTAAATGAGTGAAACCAAATAGTTTCATTTTTCATTGTCTATTTCTTTAGGCATGTGTGGCCCACCTTCTAAAATAGGATTTTATCAATTTTCATGTGGGACAGAGCCTGGCCCAACAATTTCTTTTCAAGCTCTAGCCAAACCTGGTCCATTGCCACACCTAATTGTTGGTTTGGTGTAGACCATCTGCACTTTGGACCCGCTCAAATGGATGGTTGACAACTGATGTGCATTGATCACAAATAAAGCATGCTGGGCCACAAGGATCTAGGGTGGTATACGTATTACACAATCTCAAGTGTAAAATAAGCTTTTCACATCCCAAACAATTAGCTGAACAATCCAAATAAAATAGACAATAAAATAAAATAAAAATAAAAAATGAATTGTTGTAATATATGTAATCAAAGGTACTTACCGGGTGAACTGCTGTAGGAACGATCGGCACCGTGCAGGGCAGGGATAAGCGGCAGGGATTACTGGCATTGGACAGGGGAATGAGAGAGAGAGAGAGAGAGAGAGAGAGAGAGGAGAAGAAGAAGAAGAGGGATGGGCCAGACGACTAATGGGAGAGGGGACGGCCAATGGGAGAGAGCCAGAAAGGGGACAACCAATTGCAGAGAACGTTGGACGTCGATCGAGCGCTGAGATGGGGTTTTTGGTTTTGAATGGGTGTTGGGAAGGAAGCGGCTGAAGGGACGTAGGGTTTTTTTAAACGGGTTGGCAGACAGTGACTGCTGAGAGAGGGACAAAGGGTCGCTATCGCTAGTAGGGAGTTAGGGTTTTTTGTTTTGGGGTATATTATATATACCCCTGGTCGAGTATCGAGTCGAGTACGAGTCGAGCTGAGTCGAGTCGATTCTGAGTAGCAATCGAGTCGAGCCGAGTCGAGCAGCGTCAAGCTCGTGCTCGACTCGAACTCAATTCGAGCACCAAAAATCAGGTCATGCTCGGCTCGAACTCATTTCGAGCCGAGTTGAGTCAAGCAAGTAACCGAGTCAACTCTGCTCGTGTACAGCCCTAGTTTTAATGGATATACAAAGCTCAGTAGGCCGACTATGAGCTGGCCAACTTTATAGATGGAGTTGATCACTTACCTGGAACCTAATTATGTATTTACAAAGAATATAAAAAAATAAACCAAGTAGTCACTGTCTAAGACATGCAAAAGGTCTCTACGTCAATAGGGTGAATGAAGTTTTTCACTTGTATCCCCACCTTAAAGCAGATAGTTAATCTAAACCTTTCATCTTCTTTTCCTAATCATTTTATGGCCGAAAGCCAAATATGGGGTAGATTCAGACCTCAAGTGGGACACACCTTAGGAAACGGTGGTGACAGTAATGCACACCATTGAAACCTTCCTAGAGATGTACCATGGGATTTATTTCCATGCTCATATGGTCCCTGTGCATGGTGAAAACACAAAACCAATATAGGTGACCTCACTCATAAGACCCACTTGTTGTATGTGTGGCATCCGAACCATCTATCAGTTTTGCTTGGCCATTTTATGCCTTGCTACCAATAATGGGCCTGACCTTGATCTCGAATGGGCCACACTACAGGATTTAATTAGTACAAGGATGTAAACCGTTGAAAACTAACTACTATGGCATTTATTGCCACATGCTATTTTCATGAGATGATGTAAGCTTGAAAGTGACATCCCAAACAATAGGTGGTCCACTCATGGAACTTATCTGGATATATACGTTTGATCCATACCATCCATACTTTTTACCAGATAACTCTAATCTTAGGAACTGAACTCTTAGACAGATCCCTAGAATAGGCAAACCACACTATAGAAAAATAGTGGTGAGACTGATGGCCACCATCAAAACCTCCCTGGATGTTCAGCTATGCAGTGACTTGCGTGTTTGACCCAAAATTTTCGTGGACTTCACATTTAGTGTCAACTTTGGTGCATCTATACCACCCATCTATTTCTCCATGTTATTTTAGAGTATAGTCCCTAAGCTGAGGCAGATCCAAATCTAAGGTGGGCTACACCACATAACCCAAATAGACAGGAACGTCCACCCTTAAGCCCTTTTTGTCCTTTATGTATATATATAAATGCTAATATAATAGTATATATAGTATATGTTACATAATATATTATTTTATATAAAGTAAAGGGAGAGAGGAATGTCCAGTTCCTTATTTATGCAATGGGATGTGGGACCTGGTTTGGCCCCACCATGATATATATGTTCTTTCCAAGCCGTTCATTCATTTTGGACTGGCCGTCTTAGGCATTGGGATCAAGAATGGGATAGATCCAAGCCTCATATATAGGCCACACCGACAGGAACTGCAATATCTCATATAGGCCACACAAGCAGGAAAGGTAATATTGAAAGTCCATAAGTGCCACCTTGTTCACACAACCCACACATATGAGGTCACACGTGACCTGTAGATGAAAGGAATACACAAATATCATCTTGATACCGTACTCCTATAAGCCCCATGCACCTTTACATCAGTGGCAATTAAATGGCTACGTTGAATATTCTCAAGGGCTGTAGTGTGGTCTGACATCCATCCTGTTCAGTAGGTGACACCGACTTGTATGAGTGGAAATCACATATATTACCACATTTTCAACTGGTGTATGTGTTTCTATCTACATTGATTTACCATGGAACCCATGTAACATGTGTAATATCCACACCGTCCATCCCTTTTGCCCTATCATTGTAAGATTGGAGCCCGAAATTAGAATAGAACCAGATCTTTGGTGGACCACATCAAAGAAAATAGTGGGAACAATGATGTTCACCGTTGAAATTTCCCAAGGGCTCTAAGATGATGATTGATTGTCATTCAACCCGGTGACAAGGTCACCCAGGTATGGACATGACCAAACCCTGAATCCAGGGAAGATCTAAGGCTCTAGTAGAACCTACTCCCTGTTGATAAGTCAGAGAGACCTGTATAGAAGAAAATCACAAAGGTTAGCTTGATTCAAAACATGACCATTGGTCACTGGAATCCACGGTGATGTATACGTTGTTTTTTTTTTAAAATCATACAACTATTTTACCAGCTCATTTTATGCACACATACCCAAGTAGGGTGCCAATGCAAGTCTTAAGTGGGCCACGCCACATGAATATTTAAAATTGTACATCCACGCTCTTTATCTTAAGCTATTTAATGTTAATTATCACATATACTATGCAACCTCCATGAATTAGAATATGTGTTTACCAAAATTTGGTAACATGCTATTATACCTGGCACTGATAAGGTCGACACCAATAATATGCTTACTATAAGGCATATCATGCTCATTCATATGCTACACACATCATCTGTATGTCTATTATGGATTCCGATTAATCATAGCATACGCCTTTCAGATTGATATACTTAGGGGACCTGTATGAGACAAGGTCGCCCGCATGATCATCATATGACTTAATGCATGACTTGAAAGTATGATTCATGCATAACGCATTATGTGTGGCACGTTGCATCTACTTCTTAACGACACCAGGGAAGTAGTTCTGCAATCGGGATATGGCTGGTGTATATAAGTAAGGACACCAGAAACTATTGAGGTTATAGGGCGTCATAAGCATTCCTAGGTGAAAATCCCTAAACCCTATGGTACCAGTAGGATGCTCCAATGTCTAGACCGAGTGGAGTCATGAGCGCATGATGACTGGATACTGGTAAGCCGCGTCTCCCACTGTGTCGAGGTCGATTGGAAGGGGGTTTGACCTTACCCGCCCGAGTGAAAAGGGTTATAAGCTAGGTTGAGTTTGACCAGCTCGTGAAATGGGTTCGCTATCGGCGAGCCAAGTGTGTTTTCGTATACCACTGATGAGGCGGATAGTGAGGTCTCTTGCACTCGCTTGGTCTCCGGCGAGATGGGTGGCAACTAGTGTTGAAAGTGTATTAAACCCCAGTAATGATCCAATTGTAAACTGTTATGAGATGTGGACTAAACATCAGAATTGACAGGTGACATATGGTAACCATACATTCATGTAGCACTTGAGATTGTAGATGTGTAAATATATGTTATAAAATCATGGGCCCTATCCCCAATAGGTATGGGACTATTCGGGATTAAGAGTCTATCATTCTGAAATTACTTTACATGTTAGGTATGGAACTAACATGTGTTATAACCTTGGGTGTGAAGCCCCTACCGACATACGACATTACTCACTATGACTCATTTCTTTATCATGCATTTTTTATATTACATTACTGTATGTGACATTCGGCTCAATAGGCCTTTTACTTTGTATAACCTTGGTATGACCGTTAACATTCATGACTTGGCAGCATAACTCCCCATCATTTCCGCATACTCTGATATCGTTATACTCGTCATATCTATTGTGCACACACTCATGCACTCTCTAAGCTTCATAGTAAGCTTACGCACGTTGTTTATGTGCAGGTTATGCTAGACAACAACAGTAGTGAGGCAAAAGTACATGCCTGACCTTTCGGGGTTTTTATATATGCATTGTATTTCCCATTCCAGTATTATACCTAAATCCTTTTATAATGGATATATGTGATGATGTTTGACTTATGGTACATTCATGGTTATGCTTCTCCTTTAAAAAAAATTTAAAAAAAAAATCACCCCGAAAATCCTCCTTGTGGGATTCTGATTTCGAAACTTAATGTAAACTAAGAATCGAAATTGAGGTGTCATGGAGGCTATTAGCACCAGATTCGGTTTACAGCGAATGAGCGCCGAAAATTGGATCTGGGATGTGACATTTGTTTTCATGGGCATGTATAGAGATCTTGTTTATAAAGTATGATTTTGATATAAAGTTTGTTTCTACTTCTCCTTAAGTATGCATAATTTTTTTTGAGTAAGCAGAACTAAAGTCTTATCTCATTAGATACGTTTGAAAGCTCTAGGACCTCTCCAGGATAGACACATATGAGCACATCATGTATATAATCCTCATACCACACTTCCTAATCCCTGATTTATGTTGTTAAGACTAGTGGTGTTTGTCACGATGCTTAGTCTCACTTTGCAAAGATTAAATGTTTTGTTAGCTACCGGGATCTAATATTAGTAGTCTTGATAGACCAAATTATAAAAGCGTTGGCCATATTATCCAACAATCACATTGGTTAACCATTCAGATAATTTTTAAAATTAAACTTTAGACATTGATCAATGTGGTCCAAGTGGAAGAATGTAAGAATTTCAATAAGGTGAGCTTAATTGATCAACGATCTGGATCTCCCTAAGGGTTGGATATGATGATCAGGCATAATGGTGGACCACACTAAAGTTATAATTAGTCTAAAATTGTGTAGGGGTGGTGCGCTACAAGTGTGTTATACTCATAGTATTTTGGTTGGATTAGGAATGCTAAATTTGTGTGGAGCCTAAATGGGAGGAGTTTTTATGTGTTTCAAACTCTTCACCCTCAATAACTATAAAAACATAGTTGGGTCCCCAATCCTACACACGTCTGAAGCTATTTTTCCATCTTGATGCTTTTGTAAGTGTGTAAGGCGCGAAAGACTATGGCAATCGGTTTACAGCAATGACATCTCAACGAGGTACGAATTTTGGATTTAAATTACTTGATCCCCATCTTTGATGCAACGTTCGATCCTTTTTCAATTCAACAATTCAATTTACAGTTGGTCGATAGTTTATTTGAAGAATGGAAGGGGAGATACTATAGTTACCTCAGTCTTTTACTTATTGGACTCACATGTCTCTATCATATACTTAACGACATGAATTCATTAGAAGATAACAATTAGAATGTGGGAGAGTCGGCCAAAGCAAAGGAATAAAGATAATTGTAATATCTTCATAATGAAGTTCATTGACTTCTTATATATTGATATAGATATGAAATTCACACCAGTTTATTTTGAAGGAATATAGTGGATATCTTATCATATATGTATTATTTGGATGCGTCTAATTAAGTTGTATGTTAATTTGCATAATATTTTTTCTAATTTCAAATAAACTATTTCATTTTATTGTCTCTAAATGTGTAAGATATGGCAATTGGATAAAATAATCAATATGAATGAATAAATTATGAAGAAATCTTTAAAGGAATCTTTGACCCAACTAGTAAAGGAATTGAAGACAAAACCAGTAGATAAACCAAAAAGAAATTCAGTGGATGAATAAAAAATGAAGCTGGTGAAGAAAACGACAAGGGGATAAATTAACAGAAAAGGAAATTGATGAAGTGAGGATTTTTAATGTCTATTGATATTTGTTAATTTTTTTAGATATATTTTTTCTGTAATTCTTTAAATGTATGGGTTGTGGAATATTTTGGATGTATATGAGTTGTGTAAAAACATTAATGTAAAAATTGGATATATATAATGTATGGGTTCTTATGTGGTGTATGATAATATTTTGGATATATGAAAATAATATAAAGGAATGCATTTTTTATGTATTATAACATCGGTGATTGTTTTTGTAATACCTCAAAGATCATGGTTTACAAACAGGAGTGATCGTTGTTTGAAAATAGTGAAGATCGTTGTTTTCAATTAGGGTCAATCGTGATAATTAAGCAGGGGCGATTGTTGTTCGCAAATAGGAGTGATCGTGGTTAGCAAACTTGTGAATTTAAAGGTGGGATAGCTATTGGGATGCTACATTTCTTGATTCAGGAAACCCAACTGGAATCAGAGTCCTATCTTATCCAATTGGAGAGAGAGATGATCAAATCTCTGAACTTTTCATTGATCCAGCCTCAATGGAAGAGAATTGTGGCGATTGGAAGGAATTCCATCACCCAACCATGCCTAGGAGACAATGGCAAACAACAGGATTTACCAATCCCACAATCTTAAATAAGAAAAGAAGATATTTAAAGCTATCGCAGATCTACTGCAATTTGAGTCACAACAAACCATTGAAAACTAAAAATATTCTTTAAAATCAACTAGAAATCAATGATGTTCAACATAGACATAAATCAAAGCAAAATAAACATCTCAATCATGCTACAAGCTTTACCTCTTAGCCCTAGCTAAGAGATTTAGCCAACCATAGACATGATTGAACTAAGAACTCTTAAGAAAAACATAAAAACAACTAAGGAAGAAGAAGAAAGACTCTTGGCGGTGACCCTCCACCCTTTGGCTCCACTCTTCAAACCCTAGATGATCCTTAAGAATGCCCGAAAGGCTCTTATTTGTAGTTGTGAATCCTCAATCTGGTTGTGAAAGGCCTCAACTTACGCAGTTCACAGTTTTTCTGCATTACGCTTCGGTTGGACCGAAGGTGACTTTAGTCGGGCCGAACTTGAATTTGAAGTCGAGTCTGGATTTGGAAAGGATTCTGTTTCAGTAGTTGCTTGATTTCGGTCGGACCGATCTGGGTTCGGTCAGACCGAATTAATCTTTGGTCAAACCGAATTAACTCCAAAATTCATCGTTCTTCACTAGACTATTTTGTGCAAGTTCGGTCGAACCAAACTTGTCTATTTTCTACTACAGATTCTGTGATTTTTCGAGTCATTTCTTCAGCCTTTGTACTTGGTTTCCTCAGATCTTTGGCATATGAATTCTTCATTATTGGTCTTCTAAGATCCAACCTTTGGCTTGGTAATTCTTGAGCATTAATTTCATGCTTTTAACATTCTTTTCAATCCAAGCTCTCAGATTCACCTTGCAACACAAACATGCATAAGATATACTATTAAGCATTATCATGTTCTTAAAACCAAGATATAAATAGGGGAGAATATGCAATATTTGACACTCAACAAAGGTGATAGTGGAAAAACAAGCAGAGGGAAAATGTGAAGGTACTAAAGACAGATAATGGTGGAAAATTCACTTCAACGAAATTCAATCAATATTGCAAGGATGAAGGGATCGTGAGGCACAACATAATGCGTCATACACTAGAGCAAGACGGTGTGGCTAAGCAGATGAATCAGACTATATTGGAGAAGGCCTGATGCACGATTAGTAATGCTAGGTTGGGAAAGGAACTGTTGACTGAGGCCATTAATACAGCTTGTTACTTGGTGAATGGATCCCCTTCTACAGCCATTGAATGTAAAATTTCAGAGGAAGTGTGGAGTGGTCAGTAGGTAGACTATTCGGGACTACCTGTGTTTGGTTGTGACGACTACTCTCATATACTATTAGTTGAGAGAGATAAGCTAGACCAAAGAGCAAATAAGTATATCTTTATCAGCTATGGTGGTGGTTTGAAGGGGTTCAGGTTGTATGATCAGGTCACATAGAAAATTATCCTTAGTTGTGACGTAAAATTCGACGAGGATCCTTGTTCCTTAAGGATGAGTACGAGAAACTAGAAAAGTTAGTTATGGACGTTCAGGTGGACACAAATGATATTCAGGCCATTATAGAGACACAAACAGAGGTACAGGAGAAGGTGAAGCAACCACCTGTGAGAAGAAATCCGCTGTGAGATCACAAATTACCGACGAAATACAGAGATGACTCAAACGTCACTTTTACCTTCATTACGGATGAGGGGGATCCATCTACTCTTCATGAGGTTCTTGATGAGCCGGATGTTAAAAAGTGAAAAGCAGCAATGGACGATGAGATGGACTCCTTATATAAGAATGAGATGTGGGAGCTGGTGGAACTTTCGTCAGCCGTAAAGCGATTGGGTGTAAGTGGATCTTCAAGAAGAAATGTGATAGGTACAAGAAGAGGTTAGTAACGAAGGGATATGCTTAGAGAGAAGACATTGACTTCACTAAGATATTCGCACCTGTAGTGAAACAAGTATCTATAAGATTCATGTTAGTAGTAGTTGCCCAATACCATTTCGAGCTAGAGCAGATAGATGTGAAGACTGCCTTCCGGCATGGGGAATTGGAAGAGTAGATTTACATAAAGTAATTAGAAGGTTACGAAATATAAGGGGCAGAGAACAATGTTTACAGGTTAAAGAGGTCATTGTACGACATGAAATAGTCGCCTAGGCAGTGGTATAAAAAGTTTGATTATTTCATAGTGAGTCAGAGGTTTAACATGAGTAAATATAATCAATGTATCTATTATAAAACACTAAGTGATAGAAAATTCATTATCTTGGTTTTATACATCGATGGCATTCTTATCGCAAGTCATAACATGTCTGAGATTGACTTACTGAAGACTAAGTTATTAAGGAGATTCGAGATGAAAGATTTGGGGGTTGTAAAGAGAGTTCTCGGCATTGACATACACAGAGACAAGAAGAGGAGCAGGCTATGATTATCTCAGGCGGAATACCTTGAGAGGGTATTGATAAAGTATGGGATGCACAAGGGAAAGCCAGTCAGTGTTCCCCACACGTCTCACTTTAAGCTATCTTCAGAACAATGTCCTAAAACTGATGAAGAAAAGCAGAGTATGTCTTGTGTGCCTTATTCAAGAGCAGTTGGAATTTAATGTATGTTGTAGTGCATATAAGACCAGATATTTCATATGCAGTGGGTGTTGTTAGTAGATACATGTCTAACCCCGGCAAGTAATATTGAGAAGCAATGAAATGGCAACTTTGATACATTTAAGGTTCGTAGGACTACGTCTTATCTTTTAAGGATCAAGGATCAAGTTGGTAAGCTATGTGGATTCTGACTACACAGGTAGTGTGGACAATAGAAAGTCGACTTCTGGTTACTAGCTCGTTTGTACTAGCGGATGGAGCGATCAGTTGGATGTCGAAGCTTTAGTCTGTGGTAACTCTTTTCACAACCGAAGCTGAGTATATGGCGATGACAGAAGCGTTCAAGGAAGGTGTTTAGTTGAGAGTGATGATAAATCAGTTGGAGCTTCAACAGGAGGCCGTGTCGGTTAATTGTGACAGTGAAAGCACGATCAATTTGGCTAAAAATTCTATTTATCACTCACGTACTAAACATATTGATTTGTGTCACCATTTTATTTGACAAGTACTTGATGAAGGAGGCATGACTACAGAGAAAATTCACATGAGTTGTGAATTTATCACGCCCCGAACTCAGAAACGGGGCTCACAAAATTCCTGATCGCCGAATCCGGCGCCGACATCCTCCGCAGTATCCCATTCTCGATTCCCGGCACCCATATATCAAGTTCCGATCCTGGGATCCTACAAGGAGGATTTCAAACATGATTTTGATTCTGTATAAGCATAACCATAAACATAACCCACGAACAATAACCACAAGAACACCATCATAAAATTCATTATGATAAAAAACTTTGAGTACAATGCGTTATGAAGGAAAATAGAAGATAATGATAATAATAGAAACTCCAAAAGCTCGACTGCATGCTCCAACTGTGACGAGGCTATGGTTGCGTCTGGGCATCACCTGCACGCATCAATCATGCTTAAGCTTACATAAAGCTTAAAGGGTGGTGTAAGTGTGTGCACAATATGAGCGTGCTCAGAATACAAAGTCAGAGTTGTGCGGAATCATGTTGATGAGTACATGAATGCAATCAGTCGTACCAAGGCTATGCGGTACAAGATATGAATGTTATCGGCCATATCAAGACTATGCGATGCGAGATACAACTCAATCATGCCAATCCTCATCCAAATCCTCATATAGCTCAGCAAATATCAGTAGAGTTCTCATTCTAGATAATCACCGGGGTCTAGTACACTCTACGTCAGCTTACTGCCCCTATCCGAACGCACAACTGGGAGAGTGGAAGAGACCTGACTATCCGCCTGCCAATATCGGGCCCGGCTCGTCAATAGCGGACCCATTCCTCAAGCTGGTCAAACTCAACCTAGAAATTACCCCCTCACTCAGGTGGATAAGGTCACACCCCTTTCCAACCGACCACGACACAGTGGGAGACGCGGCCTACTGGTATACGGCCCTCGCGCACTCATGTATTCACTTGTTTTTGACGTTGGAGTCATCCTCTGGTACCATCGGGTTTAGGGATTTTCACCTAGGGACATCTATGACGCCCTGATGCTAGAAACAGTATTTTCAGTGTCTAATCCAGCCATCCACGATGTGTCTATGGAGGCTAAGGCCCTGATGTTGCTAGGGCATACAATAATCACAATCACATAAAATGCAAGTGCATGAATCGCTCTACCAGACATGCAACAATCCTGCGCATACCGCGTGCTCATGAAGGGCAACTCTGCCTATCAGGGAGCCCATAAACAATCTGCCTGAAGACATATGCTATGATCAGTCACTCCTCCTATCAAGCATACATATGATGCGTATGAGCATGAATCATGGATCTATACTAAACATGTTATATGGTGATGGACTCTGTTCATAACGAAAATGGGCGTAGACGGCCTACACAGTACAAGTATGGGCCTATCAATGGGCCCTAGGGAGAGTGACAATGTGGACATTTAACCAACATCATTCTTACAATGTGGGCATCAAACCATCATTGCTCCCAAGGCACGACCTGCCATGAACATCATTACATAAACCAAGGTGAAATCGCACATTGCAATGGGCCTTATGTATATCCCGTTGGGCCTCAACCCAAGGGCTCCAAATACATTAAATGGGCCGCATCACGTGGGCCTCATATATATCCAGGTGGGCCTTAACATCGGGCCTCATATATCACATCGGGCCTAATCAAATGGGCCGAAACAATGGGCTGAATCAACTAGGCCAAGTCGAATGGGCCGAGTTCAAATAGGCTGAACCCAACTCATCTATTTTTGGAAATATATATATATATATATATATATATATATATATATATATATATATATATATAATAAATAATTAATTAATTAATTAATTGACAACTAGATCATTCAAAGAGGGATGATTTTTCCACTGTTAAATTCCAGTGGGCCCCATCATAGGGTTTATTTCCCATCCAGCCTATCCATAAGGTCACAAAGGCCTAGATCTAGAGGAAAAACAATATCATTTTGGTCCAACCCCTGTAGCCTAAGGGTTCAAATGGTGGACGTTCAAACCCACTATTATCTATAATGTGGTCCACCTGATCCTAGATCTGTCTCATTTTTCCTTTGCCACAAGCTTTAAAATTATCATTCAAAATGGTTGGACGGTTTGGATGCAACACATACATCATGGTGGGTCCCATAGGGATGGACAACATACATAAATCACATACCTCATGGTGGGGGTCCACATTGATGAAAGGTGTGGATACACTACATACAACAGTGGGTCCCATGTGGGGCCCACCATAATGTTTATTTTCCACCCAATTTGTTGAGAAGGTCACACAGACCCGTATGAAGAGGAAAAACAAATTTCATAATGATTCAAAACTTCTGTCAACCCAAAGAGCGTTTCAATGGCAGGCGTTCAATGACACTGTTTCCTATTGTGTGGGCCACCTGACTCCTGCTTACGGTTGATTTTGGAATGGCCCATGGTCCCAGAAGGGGGCTTACCAAATGCATGGTGTTGATGTACGAGACACATCATGGTGAGGCCTACGCATAGGACCCACGTCCCTGCCCTTTCACGCCATAGCAGCGCAGCAGCACCCTGCTGCACGTCCTCTGGAAGTCAGCTGCAGCAGGGCTACTGCATATATATTATTTTATTTTTTTAAATGGTTTTTCTACAGTTTTTCATAGGTGGGGTCTGCATCAGTAAAATTCAACCCAGCCATTGGTTTCTATGGCCTAATACAGACCCATCAAGCCCAATATTCGACATGTTTTGGTGTACTGAAACATCATGGTGGATTTCAACAGTAAAAATACTGTTTTCTATGCTATGGCCTGCCAGATAGTCGGATTGGTTTCATTTTTCGGCTCAACGCCTTAAATGGGCTGAGAAATAGGATAGATGACGTGGATTACATTCATACAACAAGGTGGGGCCTGCATGAGTGGTCCACCCAAGGCTTGTTGAATCAAGTTGGTTAGTGCACTCCACCGTCATTTTCCCATATATGTGAGTTCTACCAGTGTGTTAGAGATAAACTTGTTAGACGTGTCGTTATATGTTGGAATATTTGGTTGAATTAAATAGACTATTAAAAAATCGAGAACCAAAAAAATTTGAGAAAGAAGAACTTATTGAATTGAGTCGAGGCGTGATCGAGTCACTCGGCTTGAAATCGAATTTGCTCCCCTTGGACGGCGTCCCAAGTGCAACAGTTTAGAGCAATCGACCTCCAGGATACAACGACTATGACCCGGTCCCAGCGGTGCACTCACTGTACACGGGCTCGAACCACTTGCAGTTTAATTCGAAAGTGCTGAGTTGACTCAGCGATGAACTCAGTAGAAAATGCTTAAAACCGAATATCAGAGAGCGTTTTATAAGAGAAGAATTTTTCGTATATTAAAACTGGAATCGGATGTCTTTTTATAGACTCCGAAGTGGTGCATAAGCACCCTTTTCAAAAGGTTAGGTCCGTTGGGTTTAAACCCAACCGAGGCGACCAACCGGAAGGGACGCATCTCTCTGGTTTAAAACGAAAAGGCGCAAGTGCGAGTACACTCCCGCACATACAGTCCTGCGAGTACCCATACACACACCCACGCGAGTATACACACACCGCACCCGCACCCGCACCCACGCCCAGCCCGTCCCGTCCCGTCGCGTCGCGTCGCGCACGCGCACGCGCACACGGACTCGGACTCGGACTCGGCTCGGCTCGGCACGGCACGGCACGGCTCGGCTCGGCTCGGCGCGCGCGCGCGTGTGTGGTCAATGGCATAGATTAGAGCTATTGGCATAGCCCCCCACAGGACCAAATTCACATGCCCCCTGAAAGGGGCTCAAGCCCTAAGCAAAAATACTATCTTATATACAAGATAGTTAACTTTGTGAAATCCGATGTGGGACAAAACCCCAAACTCAAAAGTACTACAATTTCAAAAATGGAGGGAAATTACCGAAAATTTGAAAATTCAAATTTTACTACTATTTTAAAACAAAATATAACAATCCCCCACATGTTTTAAAATAAAACCCTTTCGGATTAAAGCGTAATAGTTGTGCAATGGTGCCGGTGTCACCATAGACTTGAACCGACATTAGAGTAAGCAAGACAGGTCTACAGGAATCAGGTGACACCATAGTCTTGAACCTGAATCCTTTTAATGTAAATCGCAAGTACATGCCACTCACACAACTCTTCCTCTGCAAGTGATTCTGCGGTTCGGTGCGTTTTGATCATACACCATTACCTGGATTTCATGAGTGTTCTAGAGAATTCGCCTACATTCTCATTGGAAGCGGCCTTCACCTCCACACCCATATAGGTGAATTTCAACAAGTGTATCCAACAATTGTATACACCACCAAATATATGGCTATGGATTCATTAAGAGTTCTAACAACTCATCCTTCTACGTTGCTGCTCGCACTGTACACCATAGAAGGGGCTCATACAACTCAGTGCAATCGTCTACCTCGTGTCTTGTTGTTTACCCATTGAACCTATCTCATGGGATCTCCACTTGTATAGGTTGGGTTGCCGACACTGGTAGCTCATATATTAGGCTCAGCCCCATTCCCTTCGATGTATCATTGACTAACCTTTTAGATAGTCCTTTGGTCAGAGGATCTGCTAGATTCTTTTCTGACCTCACAAAGTCAATAGATATGACTCCATCACGCAACATATGTTTCACTATGTTGTGTCTGAGTCTAATATGCCTGCTCTTTCCATTATATATTTTACTCTTTGCTTTCGCTATAGCTGCTTGACAGTCACAATGAATAGATACGGCCGATATAGGCTTTGGCCACAATGGTATATCAGCTAAGAGATTTCTAAGCCACTCGGCTTCTGTTCCAGCCTTTTCTAAGGCAATAAACTCGGATTCCATAGTAGACCGAGCGATACATGTCTGCTTGGTAGACTTCCAAGAGACTGCTCCTCCACCCAAAGTGAAGATGTATCCACTTGTAGATTTTGTCTCATCTGAATCACTAATCCAGTTAGCATCACTGTATCCTTCTAATACAGCAGGAAAACCACTATAATGTAAACCATAGGCTATACTGCCTTTTAGGTATCTCAAAATCCTAGACAAAGCATTCCAATGCTCTTTTCCAGGGTTATGTGTATATCTACTTAGCCTTCCTACTGCAAAAGCTATGTCTGGTCTAGTGCAGTTTGTTAGATACATAAGGCTACCAATTATTCTGGAATATTCTAATTAAAAGACACTATTTTCTGTATTCTTCATGAGAGTCACACTATAATCATAAGGAGTACTGACAGGTAAACAGTCAAAATGGTTAAACTTTCTCAATATCTTCTCAATGTAATGAGATTGAGATAATATAATAACACCATTTTTTCTGGTTACTTCAATACCCAAGATTACACTAGCCTCTCCTAAGTCTTTCATGTCAAACTTAGATGACAAGAATTTCTTAGTTGTATTAACTAATTTAATATTAGTTCCAAAAATAAGCATGTCATCAACATAAAGGCATATAATAACATAATCATTTCCAGAAATTTTACTATATACACATCTATCTACATCATTTATATGATAACCATTTGATTTTAAAACACCATCAAATTTTTCATGCCATTGTTTAGGAGCTTGTTTTAAACCATATAATGATTTAATTAGTCTACATACTTTATTTTCTTTTCCTGATATCTTATAACCCTCAGGTTGTTCCATATATATTTTATATATGGAAGCTATCGCTATTAAGACCCCGATAGTTGTAATTCTAGTTTATATATGGAGGCTATCGCTATTAAGAACCTGATAGTTGTAATTCTAGTTACAGGAGAGTATGTATCAAAGTAATCTATTCCTTCTTTTTGTTTAAAGCCTTTTGCTACCAACCTAGCCTTAAACTTATCAATAGTCCCATCTGGTTTTAGTTTCTTTCTAAACACCCATTTACAACCTATTGGTTTATTTCCAGGAGGTAGGTCTACAATTTCCCAAGTGTTATTAGATATAATAGATTCTAATTCATCATTTATTGCTTCCTTCCAAAAGGTTGCATCTGGAGAGTTAATTGCTTCTATATAGGTTGTAGGATCATCTTCTACTAAGAAAGTGAAAAAACCATCTCCTAGGTTAGTTTCTCTTCTAACCCTAGTACTTTTTCTTGGTTGTATCTCTTCTACTACTTTCTCGTATGCATTTTTACTAGTAGATGCAATATCTGATTCTTTGACTTCCTCTATTCCTATAGATTTAGATTTCATAGGGAATATGTTCTCAAAGAACTCTGCATCCCTAGCTTCTATAATTGTATTAGGATCTAGAATATTATCCTTAGTTTTTAAAACTAGAAACCTATAGGCCGCACTGTTTTGTGCGTAACCTATAAATGCACAGTCAGTCGTTTTAGGACCTAACTTTCTTTTCTTAGTTTCAGGTAATCCTACTTTAGCAAGACACCCCCACACTTTAATATATTTGTAACTAGGAACATGATTCTTCCATAGTTCATATGGTGTTTGTTCAGAAGATTTAGAAGGAATCCTATTTAGAATATAACAAGCAGATAGAATTGCTTCTCCCCACATATTTGAGGGTAAGCCAGAACTATTTAACATAACATTCATCATCTCTTTAGAGTTCTATTCTTACGTTCTGCTATTCCATTCTGTTCTGGTGTATAAGGAGCTGTAGTTTCGTGAACTATTCCATTCTTTTCACATAATTCTCTAAATTGAGAAGATTCATATTCACCTCCTCTATCTGTTCTAAGTCTTTTAATTTTTATATTTAACTGATTTTCAACTTCAATTTTGTATTTAGAAAAAGCATCTAAAGCTTCGTCTTTGTTCCTTAACAGATAGACTCTAGTGAACCTAGAGTAATCATCTACAAAAGTTATGTAATATCTTTTTCCACCTCTAGACATGTGATTTCTAAAATCACCTAAATCACTGTGTATTAACTCTAATAGAACAGATGATCTTTCTATTTGTTTAAAGGGTTTTCTAATGAATTTTGATTCGACACATGTTTCACATTTGTCAAATTCTTCATTAGATATATTAGGTAATAAACCTAATCTTTTCATTTTCTTCAAAGATACTACATTCACATGACTTAATCTACTATGCCATAGATAAAAAAGTTCAACGATATAAACAAAACTGGATGTCTTCTTCTTATTATCATTGGATACATTTACAGTGAATAAACCATAATACAGTATCCTTTACCAACAAAAATTTCATTCTTAGTCATTACAAGCTTATCTGAATCAAATACCAACTTGACACCAGTCTTATTGAGGAGTGAACCAGAGACCAAGTTTCTTCTAATGTCAGACACATGTAAGATATCATTCAATATCAGAGTCTTTCCAGAAGTGAGTTTCAGAAGTATTTTCCCTTTCCCTACAACTGGATACGTTTTAGCATTACCCATGAACACATGTTCATCATCTCCCGATACTTGGTAGGAGATAAACATGCTATCATCCTTGCACACGTGCCTAGTTACACCAGTGTCTAGTACCCACTCTAAGTTATCTATAAGGAAGACTTTTGACACCACAACTACTACTATGTCAGACTCATTATCTATTTCTGTAAGATTAGTCTGCGACTTATCTTTATTTTTCTTAAGCCTGTATGTTTTAACGTGATGCCCAAGCTTTCCACAGTTGTAGCAAATTCCATTTTTCTTGAATTGATTGTTTGCATTCTTCTTTTTGAACCTGCATTCATTTGCGTAATGTCCAGGTTTGTCATTGTCATGACGTTTGTCCTTTTTCTTATTATTTTCCTTACTTAATTCCACAAGATTCATCTTTGGATGTATCTCATTTCTATTTTCTTTTTGGTCTCTGATTCTATTGACATCCTCTATTCATATGTGTATGATAGTGGTTTCCAAAGAAACACTGTTTTTTTATGTTTCATTATATTCTTATATTCTTTCCAAGAGAGCAGTAACTTTTCTATTAGCGCTCTAGACAGAAACACTTCATCCAACTTAATTCCTTCAGTTGACAGTTCGTGAACTGGATTTTGAAAATCATGAATCTGATTTGTGACAAGTTTATTGTCTGTCATTTCATAATGAATGAAATTAGCAATTGCATGTTTCTTAGCATCTGCATCTTTAATATGTATTTCTTTTCCAAAGCAGTCCATATGTCTTTAGCAGACACGTAAGAAGTATACACGTCATATAGTTCGTTGGATAAAGAGTTTAGAATATAATTTTTACAATTATTTTCATCTGTTACTTCAGTTTGATTTGCTGGATCTATAGTAAATTATTCAGATAAAATGTATGAAACTTTCAGGGTGGTCAGAGCGAACATCAGTTTCTGTTTCCACCGTTTAAATGATTGTCCAGCGAACGGTTCGATTTTGGCTAACTCAGCAGAAGCATTTACTGTTACTGTAGTCATAGTCTATGTAATTCAACAATTCGATTTCAATATTGTTAGAATATTTGGTTGAATTAAATAGACTATTAAAAATCGAGAAAAAAAAAATTGAGAAAGAAGAACTTATTGAATTAAGTCGAGGCGTGACTGAGTCACTCAGCTTGAAATCGAATTTGCTCCCCTTAGACAGCGACCCAAGTGCAACAGGTTTCCAGAGCAATCGACCTCCAAGATACAACGACTATGACCCGATCCCAGCAGTGCACTCACTGTACACGGGCTCGAACCACTTGCAGTTTAATCCGAAAATGCTGAGTTGACTCAGCAATGAACTCAGCAGAAAATGCTTAAAACCGAATATCAGAGAGTGTTTTATAAGAGAAAGATTTTTCATATCTTTGAAACTGGAATCGGATGTCTTTTTATAGACTCCGAAGTGGTGCATAAGCACCCTTTTCAAAAGGTTAGGTCCGTTGGGTTTAAACCCAACCGAGGCGACCAACCGGAAGGGACATCTCTCTGGTTTAAAACGAAAAGGCGCAAGTGCGAGTACACTCCCGCACATACGATCCTGCGAGTACCCATACACACATACACACACACCGCACCCGCACCCGCACCCGCGCCCACGCGCACGCGCACACGCACATGCACATACACTCAGACTCGGACTCGGCTCGGATCGGCGCGCGCGCGTGTGTGGTCAATGGCATAGATTAGAGCTATTGGCATAGCCCCCCACATGACCACATGCCCCCTGAAAGGGGCTCAAGCCCTAAGCAAAAATACTATCTTATATACAAGATAGTTAACTTTATGAAATCCGATGTGGGACAAAACCCCAAACTCAAAAGTACTACAATTTCAAAAATGGAGGAAAATTACCGAAAATTTGAAAATTCAAATTTTACTACTATTTTTAAAACAAAATATAACATAATATACAGGTACGCCATTTTCTTCTCTCTATGAATACTATCACTTGTTCCCGTGGAAGATTTAGATTAGCTCAAAGCTTTCACTGTACGGGCCAACCAAAACCAGCCTCTCGACAAGAAATAATGAAGGTTCGTGATTGTATTATCTTATCATTGCCATTCAATTCCATGATAAGAATTGCAAGTGTTCACATTGATTTCAATCCATGAGCTGCACATATGAATGGTTTGGAAGAAAATCTACAAGCGGCACATGCACTTTTGGTTGTATAGAAGCATCGATGGCACGATCATATTTCTTAGTTTTTGTAAAAATGCTGCCTGTGGACATTGCACGCACTCAAGCGGAGAGAGGATAGTTTTTGTAAAATGCTGCCTGTGGACATTGCACGTACTCAAGTGGAGAGAGGAAGCCGTTTGCCGGACGTAAGAGATAGAGGCAGACGAGCGATTCTCGAGAGTAAATTGATACTCATGCGCTTGCATTTGGAACTTATACACGTGGCGTACACTATAAAAGTCAAAATTGGAAAACCGGCTGCGATTGGGTAAAAGTCCATTGGCAATGCAAGTTTGAACGAGACGGCACTTGAAGTTGGACAAGCGACAAAACAAGTGATCCAAGCAATTCATTTGGTGGGGTCCACTACTGCCAGTCAATCATGTCCGATAAATTAACCCGTTGAATGCTCTTCCCCACACGCTCCTTTTTTTTTTTTCTAGTCAACATGGAATATTGACTACAACATCCATAGGGAAGCGGATTGCGTCCTACCCCCGCCTGGACGATAATCCGTCTGGGCAGGGCTCTGTGTGGCCCTTCGTGATGTAAGGATTTTATCCAAGCCGTTCATCCATTTTATTAGATAATTTTACGGTATTATACCAAAAATATATTAGTTACACATCTCTGTTAGACCACACCAAAGGAAGCAAGGGGTGATAATGACACCCACCGTTGAAACCGTTCTAGGGGCCAGCGATTCTTTTTTTACCATCTAACCTATTCATAAGGTCATGTAGACCTGGATGAATGAAAACGCATATATAAGGTTGATCCGAAACTTTTGCAGCTCCAAGTTTTGAACGGTGACCGTTCAATCTCCACTTTGTGGTCCAGTTAAGCGTCAGTTCTGCCTTATTTTTAAGTTTATATTCTAAAATGATCTTTAAATATGGATGGACGGCATGGATAAAACGTTTACATCAAGGTGGGCCCAACAGATCCCTGCCTGGACGGATTATCGTCCGGGTGGGGGTAGGACGCAATCCGCTTCCCCATATGCAGCAACCAATTGTATTATAGAGATCTAGTGGAGTTTGACTGGAGGACATGGCCCACCCAAATCATGGCCCATTAAATTAACGATCCGGATCATTCAGGTGGGTCGTAGTCGTACTATTAATGAATTAAAAAAAAAAAAAAAAAAAAGAAGAGTAGAAAAGAGCGGGTTGAGGGGCATGGGAAGAGAGATTCCATCGTTCGTGCATCCAAGTCAATTCTGCATATATGGCACACCTAGAGTAGATCTGAACCGTTCATTTGGCAATAGTGAGTGGGCCGTGGACCTAAAGCCACAATGGGTGGAAGATCCTAGATGTTTAGTTGGTGACAAACTCACCTTTCGTCAACCCGAGCCATCGATCTTGGACAGTTGATGGGGTTGGGCTGTTGAGGTTGTTAGATCGGAGGGCGGCGCGGGGTGCGGTGGGGTGGGTCCACGCCTGGTTTTGTTTTTTTGCGTATAACGTAAGAACGCGGAATAAACGGTGAAATAAGAGAGGACGGAAAAAAGGCAGTGTCGTGATTGGTAGGCCGGTTTTCGTATACGTTCAAACAAGGAACGTGGGAGGGAAGGGCCACCTCATTAGAAATCAAAACTCCCCGCAGGCCTCCTGATCTCTCTCTCTCAAACGCCACCGAGAATCCTAGGACTGATTCCCCCCCTTTCAAGGTGCTTTCTCTCTCATAGGGTTTGTTCCATCTTACCTCGGTTTTTTCTTTCTGTTCATCGCCTTCTTCTTCTCAATCTACGGCAGGAATATGAAATTCCTTGTTGGGTTCTTCTCAAATAGGGATTTTATTTCTGGGTTTTTTATTTGGGCTCCTTTGATCTTGAAACCTCACGTTATTTGTATTTTGCTCTGTTTTATTTTATTTTTTGAAAAAACCTCTCTCTCTCTCTCTCTCTCTCTCTCTCTCTCTGTTATTTCGATCGGATTTGGGCAATTTTCTGCAGAATTCGAAAGATCATTTCGGGTTTTCGGTAATTTGGGTTCCTTAGGATTTTGATCTGGTTTCTTTTGATGTTGAAACTTTCAAATTTTATTCTCTCTCTCTCTGATTCTTCATATTAGGCATTTTTCTAATAACAGCAGGAATCTGAAGATCCTCGTTCTTGTGTTTGGTTTTCTTTTTCTTTTTTTTTCTTTTTTTTAAATTTTTTTTTTTTTTTTTTTAAATTTTATTTGTGTTCTTTTTCGTTCCTTAGAATTTTGATTTCTATTATCTCTAGGATTTCTTTTTATTTTTTTATTTTCACTGCAGGAATTTAAATTTGTTTGGATTCTTCTTAAATCCAGAACCTTTTTCTCTACATCTTTGATTTGGTGTACTTTCTTCTTGAAGATTTTGATTTTTAAGGTTTTGCTACCTTTTCCTGTCTCTTTTCTGATTTTATTTTATTTTTTCCTTTTCTTTTCTTCCTTTCCTTTTTCATTTCTCAAATTACTAGAGGAAATTCAAGCATGGGCTGAAAGTGTGATACATTATTTTCAGGTTTTCAGTGTGTACAAGTAGGCCCTTGGTTCAGTGATCCAGACCATTGATGTGATGGAATGCATCGAGTATGGCCCATGCACCCAAATTCCCCCAGATTTATAGATCTTTGCTATAGAATATTTGGCCTTTTTGTTTGTTGAATGTGAGCTGTTGCTGTATTTTCTATCTTTACTGCTTATTTGTTGGCCATCTGTTGAAGCATTTAGAAAATTTTCCACTGGGAGATTTTTGGTGCATGGGAGATCCATAGTGGGCCCATAGTATCAAAGGTTTAGATCATTGATCCATTGGCTCGCATATACAAACTGAAAGTATTAACAGACGTTCCACCCTAGCATTCTACACTACCTCTTTTATAATTGACTTCTTCATAAAATTATCTTTTTTTTTTCTCTTGATTTTGGTTCTTTTGATTTTATTTTTTTCTTTTCCTTTTATAAGTGTTTTGCTCTCTCTCTCTCTCTCTCTCTCTCTCTCTCTCTCTCTCTCTCTCTCTCTCTCTTTCTCTCTCTCTTTGTTATCTCTTAGTGTTTTTTTTTTTTTTTTGGCCTTGTTTCTGTTTATAGTGGTATTGTCTGAGAATTTAAGGCTCCTTTTTAGAAGTTGACTAAAGCAATTGAAATGCTGCTTTTTTTTTTTATCTGTCCAATGTTGAAATTTTGAATTCTTATGCTTTTGAAATTTGAATTATGATGGTTGATCTTGAGTTGGTATTTAATAATTAGGTTGTCCGACACATTCCTATCTTGTGGTCTCATCAAGACGAATGAGTAGGGATTGATTTCTACGGGCTTTGGTTCCACATGCTGCCTTCCAGTAGGAATAGAGCTCAGCCAAGGGCTAGTAGATCTTGGACTTTTCCAGGTGAGCTTTGTACAGTTGCTTGAACTGGGGATATTTGTTTTGTTTTTTTTTTTCTTGTAATAAAAAACACGATTTTCAATGTTTAGTATCAAGTGATGGATTTATTTATGATGGGGCATTATTAGTACAAGAAGATTTACATTGCTAAATGCATTGGCTCTTATTTTATTTACTTCTTGATCAGGTGAATTTGTGTGTAAATAAATACCCGGTCAAGGGTTGGAGTGCCCATAGGTGGTGAAATTCCACTAGCGTGAGTGTGTGTAAAAAAAAATAAATAAATAAATACCTTTCAAAAAATGTGTAAATGTTTTTTATTTTGATTTTTAATTTTTTATCAAATAGAAAACGCATGACTTTTGGCTTGTAACTGAAAATCCATAAATTTATTGTTCAAGACAATGGTTTTTTCTTTTGGTATTGTTAAATAAAGAAGGGTTATGATGTGGATTTATAGTATTTTTCAATAAAGTCAATTCTTTCTTTATTCATTGGCTTGAACAAAAACAGTTTCTGACTTAGATTTTTTTGCCTGATGAAATGTTTTTTTGTACATCCTTTTTCCCCCCTCTCATAAGAGATAGTGACAATATCGCCTTTTTTTTTTTTGTTTGTATAAATTGGGTATATATTTCTGCCAAGTGTGGAAACTTTTTTTTTTTTTTTTATTATCAAGACAGTCTCTATGCTCACAATTTTGTTATTATTCCCTATTTTTTACCAGTCAAGCATATCTGTAATTTATATCCATGGTAGAACTAATTTTAATCATCAATCTCAAAAGTATGGTGTGTTAGATATGAAGGGCTGCAATCTTTTTCTCATATGTAAATAAACACAACCATTCAGTATTCAAGCTGCCATTCTCTTATATATTGTTATCAGTTTCTTTTTTGAGGGGTGTATGTTAGGAGAATTTAGTTGATTCTTGTGTCATCTATATTGCGTTGGACCATCAAGCTTTCAAAAGTGTATATCCTGCATTGGACCATCAAACATTCTGAAGTGTTTATCATTTAATGGGAACTGATAACCTGATATAAGAGAATGCTAGTTCTGTTGTGTAGTGTTTGTGCATGCATTTATATTGGTCGACTTATCTGTTTTGAACTTCAAATCTTTTCATGGTTCTGACTATATTGTGCATGTAGGAATGGATTATTCAGACTCTAGGCGAAAGCCACAAGTTATTGGTAAAGTTATTTTGGCTGGTATATTGATCTCCCTTTGCGTCATCATGCTGAAGCATTCCTCTGATTTTAGTGGCACGAGTCCGGTAAATCTCCATCCTTGAATTTTCAGTTGGTTTTCATTATTTTTATTGATTTTCAATGGAGTTGATCTCTATGATCAGTATCTCACTATAGCTGCCCATTGATCTTCCAAAAGAAAAAATCCAAAGAAAAATCTCACTATAAGCATAACCCTCAGCATTTCATTTTGTACACGTCTCATACTAATTGTCGAAGGCAGAAGCAGTTTTTGTGTTGTTAGTGGTGTGAGCCAATTTATGCTGGAAGAACTAAGAAGGACATCTGGTTTTGTCCATGGGGTACCCTGAAACATCAAAATTTAAATCATACCACTTGTGTGTCCATCTTGGTACTGAAACTCCACTGAAACCAAGTTGGCTAGCTTGTCCCCGGTCCTTTAGTTATGCTTGGAGTCAATCACCACCTGAAACTGGAACATTTCCATGAGTTAGAATGACCCACAACAGTATTGGTATCAGGTCGAGTATGATTAGTTTGATTCTTTGTCTGTAAGCTCTACTCATGAAAGAATAGTATTCCATTGAGAAAATCAGCTGTTTTCATCATCAAAAGTTGTTTTGAGTTTCATTGGGGGTGACCTGAGAATGTGTGATTTTGTCATCTTGTGAAGAGGATTGCTATTGATTATGTGCCCAGTGTATTGTTGTCCGAGTCTAGGAGGGTGTTTTAGTCTTTTACTTTGTTCTAAATCCAAACCTAAAAGGGGAATGATGGTAGATGACACCATTCCTGTATTTTCTTATATCGTGTCCCTACAAGGAGTCGATCATTGAAAAATGAATCTCTGTTCTTGGAAAGGTATTACATAATGGTATCAGCTAGTATATGTCATATGATCAGGCTGTATCAGCTGATATGGCCTCATAATGACCAAATCTTTTATTTGTGAAAAAATCTAAAAAATTATTGGTAGAATTCTTTAAAAAATAAAAATGTAAGGAATCCCAAAAATGTATTCTTTTTTGGTTTTGTACATGTATTTGATGGTGTAATGAGTCATTCTTTGGTAAGAATGATGTCTGTCAGGCAGTGTCAACTTGACCCACTGAAAGTCAATTAAATAGGCTCTAATTAGGCACAAATCAAGAATTATTTGGTGGATTAGGCCCCCTTACATATAAATTTGACAAAAAAAAAAAGATGGAAAAACGAAAGGAGAAAAAGAAGTGGAAAAATCAGTTATGGTCATCAAAATAGGCTTTAGATCTAGTTTAAAATTATTTTCTAAGTTTCCTTCATGGTTGAAATGAATAAAGAAGTGGAAAAATCAGTCATGGTCATCAAAATAGGCTTTAGATCTAGTTTAAAATTATTTTCTAAGTTTCCTTGATGGTTGAAATGAATAAAGAAGCGGGAAAATCAGTAATGCAAGGAAACAAGGGAGTTGGCTGATAAAATATTCCTAAGTCCCATGATTGAAAAATCTATTCTTATCTTTTATTCCAGATAATGTTTCATTTCTTATGGATTTCTTCCAAACTGTATTTCTCATTTGTTTCTATTACGGTCGAGAGTGAAATGAGAGTAAAAGAAAATAAAAAGCTTTCATAATGGGCCTTTTTTGGCTTTATCGGACTGTAATGGCCATATTGACCCCATAACGGCCCCAATATGGGGAGATACGACCCATTTTTTCATAATAGATTGATTCACCCCCATATTGAGTAATGGGAGTGATGACTGTTTTCTCTATGTAATGGTTGATACAGTCCCAATGTAACCATTATTTATACGTCTAGCATTCGATTGTTTTATTTATTTATTTGATACTGGGTGCAAGACCACAAAGAATGATGAAATTTTGTATGTTTAAAACAGTGCAAAGTTTCCTTCTTGCTTCTTGCTTCTTCTTGCTTCTTCTGCTTCTTCTTCTTCTTCTTCTTCTTCTTCTTCTTTTTTTTGTTGAAGAAATTCTATGATACTATATTAGTGGCCTTGAGGTTTTACAAGAGGGGTAAATGATTCACTGATCTGATGGTCCCACTATGGATGAAGGATGGCTGCCAAAGTGTGTGATGCAAGCATATCCATCTTTGTGTGGATCAGCTTGATCACGTGTCTGGGGTTCGCATGCCTTCATGTATGGAGTCCACATGGATCCACTTGATGGGAGGAGACAGCTTTAGATACTTTGTATTTATTGCTTATTGCTTACTGAATACGGTGGATTTGTCAAATTTTCCCTCACTAGGGCTGGTAGGGGCTAGTGTTTAAGTGAGGGAGTGTAGTAATTTCCATCTTATTGGGGTTTTATTTATTTGTTTATTTTTTGTGTTAAAGTCTTTGAAGCCCATTTTGGCCATGCGATTGCTATTATGGTTGAAGTTTAATAAAAGTTTGAGAATAAGCTTTGTATTTTGTGTGACATGTTGTTTGGTGAATATTAGCATGTATCGCTAACTCCCAACCTTCAACATGTGTTCAGAAATTAGACTCAAGGCATGAAGTCTGTGCAGTAATGTCATTTTATGTCCCTGTAAAGTTAAGAGTGATATACTGTACCATAACTAACAATTTCATGATGTCTATAGATTTTTGTTTTTGAATGGCATTTTTTATGGATTTCTTTGTTTCGAACTTCCAGTATATTTTTTCATTTAAATGTCGTTTGTTATCTCCTATCAAATTTTGAT
The DNA here is from genome assembly GCF_029962835.1 of Magnolia sinica. Lineage (NCBI taxonomy): Eukaryota > Viridiplantae > Streptophyta > Magnoliopsida > Magnoliales > Magnoliaceae > Magnolia > Magnolia sinica. Next base: position 46,247,737 of record NC_080573.1, on the reverse strand, counting down.
TCTACCTTGCATCTTGTTTCCAGTTCTCCCGCCGCGAACCTGGGGTAATGCATGTCTTAGTGACAGGGGGTGCTGGTTACATTGGCTCACATGCTGCACTTCGACTACTGAAGGACTCATACCGAGTAACTATAGTGGTATCTCCCATCGTATTCTTTCTTGTATCCTTAATTGGATTTACCAAATAGTTGGGACAAGGCTATGATGATATCTCCTAATCAGATTATGACTTTCTAGAGAAATGTGCTTACTACTTGCCAGAGAAGGATCCCAATTTGCAAATCCTGCTTTAATTCTAGTCATTCATCATGTGTTCAGTGTAGGAGTCAGCTCTGGCGAATCAGCCTGTTTGGTCATCAAGTGCTCCACGCCATGTGAAAGAAAAAAGATGGATGGATGGTTGAAAAAGAATTGACGAATAGTCTACATTTGATTTCTACATGTGGCCACTGATGACCATACATTGATGTGCCTGATTTGTGACAGAAGACACTGTTGGCCCCATCTTATAAATGTCCTATATCTCTCCCACATGTGCCAATCAGCGTGTATTCCTCCTAGTAGCTGTGGAAGTGCTCAAATTTCTTTGCGTTTATCTAATTTCCAGTACCATTAATTGTAAGATTTAATAAGTCTTCCTTACACAATAATCTTTCTCCATTTTCGACAGGATAATCTTTCTCGAGGAAACCTCGGTGCTGTTAAGGTTCTTCAGGGGAAATTTCCACAACCTGGGAGACTTCAGTTTATCTATGCTGATTTGGGGGATGCAAAAGCTGTATCCTAATATCATAGATCATAGACAAAACGAACATGTTCATGGCATCATCTTTTTGCATATTGAAATGGACATTAAAACTTGATATTTCCTTAAAGAGTATTCAGGTGAACAAGATATTTGCAGAAAATGCATTTGATGCTGTGATGCATTTTGCAGCTGTTGCTTATGTGGGGGAGAGCACCCTTGAACCTCTTAGGTATGTAGATTGTCTTCCAGAAAGCCTCAATAATTCTTATTAGTTCTACTCTTTTAACCTGAGTTTTGCAAGACAAAAAGCAACTGGGTTTGTCTTGTTTGCAGTTATTTCTTGAATTCTTTTTTGCTTGTTCTTATTTCGTTCCTTTTTCCAATTATGAAAGACAAATCGCATCTTTCGGCTTCAGGTCACTACCATTTGATTTGCACCTTTGACTTCTGGCTGACTGATGTGGGATCAATCTAACAGGTTGATGGTACCGGTTGATTGATTCGACTTCAAATCAAATATATGGGATAGATCACAACTAATTTTTTTCTCCAATAAGGCTGGAAATAATTGATAGACCGAACTTCCCAATCTCCAGCAATTTAAATAATTTCCAGAATGCAGATAAATTTTTTATAACTGGGAATCGATTTTGTGCAACTAGGAATCCTTAGAACTGTCTTCAGCAGTGATATGTCATTTTCCAGCAGCTAGGACAATAATTCAACCTCCAAAATACAAATTCCAGCATTCGACACTATTCCCAACGACTCCAAAACAATTTTCCGGTGATCTCAAAAAGTTCCAGCAGAAAGCGAAAAAAAAAATAAAAAAATGTGAATCCAAGTATAAGCAAGTCAAAAGCATGTCATGTTTGCTCAGGTAGAATATGAGGAAAGTTCAACTTTGATAAGAGACAAGGGTCTAAAATTCCAAATCCCCAAATTGATCCCACATTTTATGTTCTAGAAAGAAAAGACAGCAATCAGTCCACAATAACAAATCCTAATGCTGAATAGCCTTATATATGATAAAGCAAAACGCTAATCTCTTCTTTACTTTTTTTATCCCTTTGTTGGTAGAATCTATAATTTTGTTATTTTAAATCTTATGGTCCAAGTGGGATCCAACTTAAATCCTATCAGGCAAGAATATGATTTTCTGAAAATGGAACGGCCTAGGGTTCCAACCCATGGGTCAGTGGTAAACAGAGTGCATTTCAACATTGAGGTCATGGGTTCAAGTCCATGTTACATTTCAAAAAAAAAAAGAGAAAAAAGGAACAACCTAGGGTTTCAAGATTGTTAGCAGATCTATGTGTTTAGCTGAAAATGGAACTTAAGGGAATTCCAAGAGTGACTACTTCCCAGTATATGAATTTTCTGGTTGTTCTTCATGGTTCGATTCTACATAGAAATACTACGGAATGAAATAAGTTGACAAAAGACCAATGTCAAACGATGAGTACAGTTGATTTGGCTATATCTTATGTTTTCAGAATTTTTTAATAATGTGTACAATTTCATGTTTTGATTCCACTCAGCTCCTTGTGATTCACTTTCTAACTTAATTCTAATGTTTTCTAGAACATCTAGGGTTACTGCATCTTGGTCCCCTCATATCATTGTGTTCGGAATGAACCTATTGATGACAAGTTGCTGACACTCCATGGTCCATATTTCTGTTTCTTTTTGCAATACTATTTCTTTTATCACAGTATTATAAAAGGCTATGTAAATTGGAGATGGGTACATGTTATGGTCTGTGCATGGTAGACCCTGCAGACCTGATACACCACGAAGTACAATGGTAAAAAATCGAATTCCTGCCCTAAACGTGCAACTCCACTTGTCATGCATGCACAATATATCAGAACATGCAACTTGTAGCATACATGACACCAATATGATCTGTCTGAATTGTCAGTCCATTGTGGATCGTAATTGCCTGAAAAATCATACTGAATGGCAATCCGGAAATGTTCAGGGGTCCAAATTCAATGAGTGAAATCAGGAGTTTTAAGATTGTCCAATCTGCATGAATTTTGGGCTATGCTCCATCCAAAATTGTACTGCATTTTGTTCATACGGATTGCCTTGCATGGATGCCGCATGAGTGACTGTATGGTAATGCTCTCTGGCCGCAAGATGTGTGTCTGCACAAGCACACCCGTATGTGTGCTTGTGTGTAATAAGTGTTACTTTTTCATCCAATCAAAATGTCTCTGAAACTCAATTAAATGCTAAAATATTACTGTGTAAACCATGTATCTACAGATTTATTTTTTATTTTTTTATTTGGAATAAATCGATGACTGCACTCCTATTTTCTATTGATTTTTGTATACTGCTGATAAGAGGAAGTCCTCCCCATGCTTTCATATGAAATGCCTTTTTATTGTTGACACTGCCAAATTGTGCCACAGGTATTATCACAATATTACATCAAATACCTTGGTAGTTCTAGAGGCTATGGCGGCACATGGTGTAAATACATTGATTTATTCTAGTACTTGTGCTACTTATGGAGAGCCTGAGAAAATGCCTATTACAGAAGAAACTCCTCAGGTGAGTGCAGAATGCCATTTGATTGTTTGCGACTCTAAGGGCCTGTTTGGGGGAGAAAAATAGGATCACTCCTATTTCATGTCGTCCCAGGGGCAAGTGGGTTCACTTGCTACAGCTCAGTATTTAGTATTTGGGCTGTAGTTCCAACACAGTGCTTGTTGCATTTCCATAGGTGCATTCCTTCAATTATACAGAGGCTACTGTTTTGGAAATGTAAGGGGTGCTGCTGCTGGACAACAGTGGATAGCGAACTGTTGTTGGCAGAGCCACCTGCTTCTGGAACTACAAAAAACAGGAGCGCTTCCTGAACTGGTTCTGAATGAACCCAAAATGTTCTGGCACATTTGCTTTGAATTACTGGGTGTGGATGAAGAAATATTCTGGTATGTAATTCAAGCTGTTTGAAGTTGACATCTTATGACTGATCTCTGTAATTTGCCAATGCAGGTTCCTATTAACCCATATGGAAAAGCCAAGAAAATGGCAGAGGATATCATCTTAGATTTCTCGACGAAATCAGACATGGCTGTCATGATTCTAAGGTTGGTTGTTTAAGATTCCCAAATTTCAGACCTCTTTCTCACAAGATGATTCTTGTTCCTGGTAGATGTTTTACTTCTTGATGACTGCTCTCTCTCTGTTGGCTGTTCTGTTTCCTCCAAAATTCTTCCATTTCTAAGGCGGGGTAAGAAAATGTCTTCTCGAGCAACTTGCTTAGACTAATAAGCTGTACATGTGTATTCCAAATGTTCATATGGCGTGGCTCATGGTGGATAAGAGAGCCAATAATTTCCCGCATCCTGTCTGGTTGGGCACCTGTTATATGTGGATCACTGGTGGTGATTGTCCATTACCATCAGCTGGCTAGGATAATCTTATAGGGAGAAATTTAGTATAGCCCATGCCGTGATAGGCCCACCAAATAAATTGTTTCATTTAGTGAAAAAAAAGATAGGGCCCCATGTGGCATTGCTCGTTTTTTTACAAAATAGGGCTGTTTCTTTGGATCAAGCATCATATTGTACCTCATCTAATGCAAAATTTCTTCAAACCAATGATTTAAATATCGGTATCAATGCATGCATTGCACCTTGGAATATGTAAATATATCTGGTTTTGCATGGTAAATATTGTGTTTTGCGGAATGTATCATTGTTTGAGGGAAACAATGGGAAATGATGAAATTTACAATAAAAACATCAGGATTGGTTGAAAGGGACATGATCAAGGTGTCCCGTATCGGTATCGGTTGGTGTAACGGTGCCTTCCGAAACCGATACGGATACGGAGGCGTAACGGCGATACGGGGGCGTAATGGTCCGTAACGGTACAAATTTTTTTTTTGCCAAAAAATATGAAAAAATATGGATTAAATCCGGAATATTCTAAGCATTCCAAATATGCATTCATTTATAAATTGGAACATGTTTATAGTGGTGTAACGGTCCACTCTTTGGTGAGAAGTTGTATCGGACTGTCTAATGAATTTATGAACCAGATAACCTGAATTTGACTACAAAATTTATATATTTAATTTTCTAAGTATTTAATTTATATACTTAACAACTTGATATCATTTCTCCCAATAGTTCTTTAAAAAAATGAAATTAAATTCAGGTAGATGGCGTTGCCAATTTGGGGCTGACTTGAAGGACCAATCTATACACCAAATCGGCCTCAAATTCATGCAATTTATTGTCATTATCCCACTTATGAATTGGTGAACATTTATTGGATAGTGAATCATGAAAAAAATAATCAAAAGACCCTATTTTAAAAAATAAAAGTCTACAAATTAACAATTAAAACTATTCAAACAATTTGATTTTGGCATTGTGAGTTAGCAATTGCAGTTCATAATTTAATCGCTAAATTTTAAGTTAATATATGTCTCGTGTACAATTTTTTAAGGCTCAAATTAGGCGGGACTCGGATTGTGAAGTATAACACACGTGTCAAAGTTTTTTAGGCCCCACCCGTGATGAATGTGTTATATCCACATCGTCCATCCATTTTGCCAAATAATTTTAGGCCATGAGCCCAAAAATGATGCACATCCAAAGCTCAAGTGGACTGCACCATAAGAAACAACACTAATTAAACGTTTACCATTAAAAATTTATTGGGGGGCTACAAAAGTTTTAGATCAAGCTGACATGTGTGTTTTCTCTTCATCCACGTCAGTGTGACCCAATTAATAGGTTAGATTGAAAATAAACATTACAATGGACCTTAAGAAATTTTTAATGGTGAGCATTCTATAACCACTGTTTCCTATGGTGTGGTCCACATGAGATTTGGATATTATTAATTTTTTAGATCCTGATGTAAAATGACGTGACAAAATGGATGGACGACATGGATAAAATATATACATCATGGTGGGGCCACTCAGGTCTGATCAAATCAGATTGGATGGAAAATAAACGTTACCGTGGGCCCTAAGAATTGTTTTACGGTGAAAATATTATCTCCGCTGCTATTTTTGGTGCGGTCCAAATGATCCTTGGATATAATTCATTTTTTGGGTAGTGCTCTAAAATGATCTCTGAAAATAGATGAACGGTGTAGATGTAATAAATACATCACTGTGGAGCCCATATAACTTTGATCTCCTTTGAACCGTTCGTACAACTCGGAGCTCGAGGAGTGTCAGCGCTCGTCTTAGCGTGACACGTACCCTAGCTGGTGCGCGGTACGCCTGAAAAAAAAAAAAGAGAGAGGGAAACCGAAAAGAAAAGAGGGAAAGAAGAGAGAAGAAAAAAGAGGGAAAGAGGGAAAGAAGAGAGAGAGAGAGAGAGAGAGAGAGAGAGAGAGAGAGAAGAAGAAGAAGAAGAAGAAGAAGAAGAGGAAGAAGGCCGCAGCCGGGGCCGCAGCCGTAGCCTCAGTTGCAGCCTCAAACTCAGCCCGGGCCGCAGCCGCAGCCGCAGAAGAAGAAGAAGAAGAGGAAGAAGAAGAAGAAGAAAGAGAAGAAGAAGAAGAAAATAAAGGAAAACAGGTATTTTTATTTTTATTTTTTATTTTTTGAAGGCCCGTAACAGCCGTTACGTGTATAGAATATGGACTCGGCCGATACGACCCCGAAACGGGGTACCACCGTTACCGTTACGTATCGGCCGTTACGGCCGATACGTAACCGTTTTGGGACACCTTGGACATGATTAAACACTTGGACTAGTGTAGTATCGGTATCATTACATATCGCTAACTGCGGATATGAAAACATGTACCAATATCACCGATACCAGTAAATGCATCACTGACTGAGAGAAACATAGGAAAAAAGATGGATTTTTTCAGTGAAACATTGGGAGATGCTAAAATACATATATGATAACGGATGGGCAGCTAGAATAACAAGTTGATGCAGACTGATGCCAACAGGTATCTAGAAACCTAATAATAGCAGATGGAAGAATTCGGGCTAGAAAAAGCTCTATTTGTTTCCCTAGCCCTTCTCTCTCTCTCTATATATATAAAACCCTAAGCACCCCTCTTTATTTCTTCTTTCCCTTAAACCCTAGATCTGATATCACCGATACCAGTAAATGCATCACTGACTGAGGGAAACATAGGAAAAAAGGTGGAATTTTTCAGTGAAACATTGGGAAATGCTAAAATACACATATGATAACGGATGGGCAGCTAGAATAACAAAGTTGATGCATATTGATGCCAACAGGTAACTAGAAACCTAATAATAGGGGATGGAAGAATTTGGGACTGAATAATAAAGATAAAAGAAATCTGAAAATTTAGGAAGCAACAGATCTAGGGTTTAAGGTAAAGAAGAAATGGAGAGGGGTGCTTAGGGTTTATATATATAGAGAGAGAAGGGCTAGGGAAACAAATAGAGCTTTTTCTAGCCCTGTGGAGTTGGGAAAACCCAACCTCCATATTAGGGTATGGATGTGAATGGGATTTGAATAGTCCAGGGATTTGAAGGTTCACAACTTTAAAAATCTTGGATGGGACCTTTAGATGATCTTTGAGGGTCAATGGGTTTGTCTAAATTCAGAAATAAAGAAAAACAAATGACATTCAATGGTTGAAATAGAAGATGTGAAAGTAAGAAGAGAAGAAGATTATAGAAGATTAGAGGGAAAGAGATATGTTTCACCATGGAATCAAAACCAATGATGATCTTGGAATCAACACCAAGACGAAGGAGAGGAATTGACACCTCTACCAGCCATACACCCAAAGAAAGCTCTTTTCTTTTCTTCAAAAACCAAATTACAATGTCCTCTTCCCCAAAGAAAAAAAAAAAAAACTAAATAAAGACTACTAGGCTGATTTACAGAAAATACGTATTACTAAAATACCCCGGCCATCAACTTTTCTTAACGAAAAGCACATGTGTGATGCTGGGCTCAAGGGGGCCCAACCACACCACTCATTTTAGCTTTTAAAAGTGGTCAGTTGACTTGTGGGCCCCACCCTAGCCTTATTTCTCCTTTTATAGGCTTTAAGGCCTCAATCAACATATTTACATATTTAGGAAAAAAAATTGCAAAAAAAGAATCATACATAATAAATTTCCATTTAATAGGGGGCTAAAGCACGTGCTGTTGTAAAAAAATCAGTGCAATAATAACCAACATAAGTTATTTTCCCAATAATATTATTAGGAGCACAATAATCACTTAAGAAAAAGTCATCCATCCATGCATGTGTACATACATTCATAAATCCATGCATGTCTACCCATACATACACACATTAATAATCCATCCATGCATACATATGCTAATAAGTCCATCCACCCATTTAATTCATGCATGCATACATGCATCTCTAGCCATCCTATCCATCCATCTTTCCATACATGCATGAATCCATCCATACATACACGAAAAAAAAAATATCTTTAAAAAAATACAATTATACATCCTCCCATCATTGCATGCATGCATACATACATCCATGCATCCATCCATCCATTCATACACCAATACATTCATCAATCCATCCATGCATACGTACATTAATACATCCATCATTCATGCATACATACACTAATACATTCATCCATGCATACAAATACATATACATGATCCACATCCATCTATCCAACCATCCAGCCTTCCGTCCATCCAACTATCCATCCATCCATCCGTCCATCCAACCACCCATCCATCCATCCGTCCATCCATCCATTCATGCATACATACACTAATGCATCCTTCCATGCATGCATACATACATACATCCATGCATGCATGCATGCATACACTAACATGCACACATGATCCATCCATATTCCATACATTCATAACACATCCATCCATACATGCATACAAACATGCATACATGATCCATGCATGCATGTATACATGATTATGAAATAAAATAATTATTTTTTAAAAGTATAGAATTTTTATTTTTTCATTATTCTTCAAGTTCCGGAAAATAATTTTTTATTAAAAATGCAAGAAATCACTTGTCAACGTTCATCCATAAAGAAAAAAATTAATACTTTTTTCATGAAATAGTGCCATTTAAAAAAAAAAAAAAACAGTTTATGTTTTATTTTTGCATTTTTGCATTTTTGAAATTTTAAATAATTAAAATTTTTTCTTTCTAAAAATTTGAAGTGGTCGAAATCCACTCCCCAACCAAATCCCCATTTAAAAACTTGCCCTGTACATACAACATTGGCCACATTTGACATCGATAGCATCTGCAGATATATTGGCCTTTACTATCGTTATTTAAATCACTGATTCAAACCACATTTGTATATTTTTGCACAGCCAACTTATCTAGTCAGAGGTTGAAGGATGGTTAATCCTGTTGGATTAAATGACACTAGAAGTCTTAAAATCTGGGACTTCTTTACCTCATACATTAGTTCTTTCTTGTGATCCTTGTTTCCTGATAAGTGATGATCAGTAGAGGCAGAAAAGGAGTTGATTAATTTTGGGAAATGATTCATCAGCCCAAAAACACTCAATAAACCAATAATGCATGCTAAGAAATACAACAGGGACTTGCAAGTTGGAACTTGCAAATGGACTTGCTGCCACCTGTAGACAACGTGCAAAGACTCAAGCTATACATCAGGCTGGTCAAACCAGATGCCCTGGCTGAAACTCAGGCTGGAAGTTCATCTGGTGTGCAACACATCCACATTGAAGGTAGACTATTGGTCAATGCTTTTAATCTTCCTTTTCTTTTCAACACCCACGGCCATAGTGGCCTGATTTTGGGCCAGGGCATCAACGTAGTGGCATCCGCCTGATGAGAGGCTTCAATCTAGTGAATTTGTGAACCTTGAGTCCCTTGGCAAGTTCAGATTTTTTGCAAATTCCATTGGCTTTTTGGCCATTGCCATGAGATGGTTTACAGCATATACTCATGTTGTTAAGGTCATGATGACATGGGAGCAATACTGTTTCTTTTCTTTTCTTTTCTTTCTTTCATTTTTTTCTTTTTTCTTTTTATTTTTATTTTTTGAAATGGCAATTTAATAAATCAGCCTTGTTAAATGATTTTAGCCTATAAATAAAGCATTGTCATCATCATCCGCAGGCAGGCATAGGCTGAAAGAAAATAAGCTGGATCATCTTAATGCCGGATCTCTTCTATGAAATACTTCCATACTGCCCAAGCAAGGGTGCAAATGAGTGGGCTGGCCCTCTTTAGGCTGAGTTTGGTGTGAGCTAAAGGTCTGTTGGCTAGTCCTGGCAAGGGGCTCATCACAGCCCTAACTTGTCCATGCATTTGTACCCTTAACCCCATCAGGTTGGTAACTACATCAGGTCGGTTGCTAACCTGACGGGGAGGGAGTCCAATCCATTGATCTAGGCTGTTCATTAGGTTCAGTGCACATTTCATGGCTAACATGCTGGAATGGAATATCCAATCAATGTGATTTTTTTTTTTCCCATGGTAGGCCATGTGTTCTGATTGTCGTGAACTTAATTGGCAGTTAGGCCTGTACATGAGTCAAGCTAGCTCGAAAAACTCGCTCGACTCGGCTCGACTCAGCTCAGATTGACTCGGCTTGAAAGGCCAATTCAAGGCGAGTCAAGCTTGTTTACTAAAGCTCGAGTTGAGTTCAAGCCAAGTTCGACCATGGTGTATTTCAACTCGACTCGAGTAATATTTTTTAATAATATATATTATATATATTATATTAATATTAAATATATATAATCTATATACTTAAGTTTTTTTTTTAAAAAAGTTAAAACTAAAAAGTTTTTACTAAAAAACCCTACCCGACCCTACCCGTCCCCATTCCCTCTTTTTCTTTCCCTTACCCTACCGAGGTAAACTCGACTCGACTCGAACCACTAGCTCGACTCGAAAGCTTTGGCAAACAAGCCAAGCTTCAATGTTGAGCTCGAGGGCGAGCTCGAGCTCGATCTCGAACTCGAGTATAGCATGGACTAGTCAAGCTGAGCTTGGCCCACCTCGACTCGGCTCAGCTTGATGTACAGCCCTATTGGCAGTTCAGATTGATCTATTGGACTGTCCAAGTGAGCCAATTAAACTAGGAGCACTATAACTTACAATGATCTGAGAGCACTGGATCATTTCTCCTTTAGTTACACATGCACTATTGCTGATACTGGTACCCTGAGCATATACACATTTTGTACCCTATCATCAAAAGATTTCATGAAAGCTCTCTGTCAAATGTCAAGCATGAACCCTGCTGATGGGACTTGCATGAGTGAGATGGTGAAGGGGCATCGTCAGATACACATGGACATTGCATGTCTGAGGTCAGGGCCATTCATTAGGTAAGGACCACTCGCCACTTAGAACATGTCCTGGCCTGGAAAGTTGGTCCAATCATTAGGCGCGCCATCAGTGTGCATTGAATGCAGACTGTTAACAGTTTTTATTTTTCTGAATTTCTCATATCGTTTGGCCCACCTGATGAGTGTACTACCCTGATTTCTGGGCCAGGGCATTTGACCTGATAAATGGCCTGTCTTGCACATGTGCCTTGCCACCTCATGTGAGGTCCCCTTCACCATCTCACTTGCACATGTCACACTGGCATTTCTCTTCCTGTTTTGAATAAAGTTTGTGCAATAATTTGTTTTATTTGGATTTTATATTGAGCAAAACTACTCATCAGAGATGCAGGTCATAAACTGATACTTGTTTTATGCGTATTGGCAGATATTTCAATGTAATTGGATCAGATCCAGAAGGAGCATTAGGGGAAGCTCCCAGACCTGAATTGCGTGAACATGGCCGGATATCTGGTGCATGTTTTGATGCTGCGTTGGGGGTTATTCCTGGGCTTAAGGTATTGATTGCTGACCACCTTCCCATGTTTATTCATACGCAAAAGGTATCTGGTTCCTTGACAGGTTAGCCTGTACAAGTTGGCCCATGATTCATTGATCCAGGATGTTGATCTGATGGAAGCATGATGGTTGGGGCATATACTCTACAAAAGTCTTCCATACTGAGAGATCTTAGCCCTCTATTCTTTGACCTCTTATTACTTTTCCCCCCTATTAACTTCTGTTTGTATACGACTGATGGGATAGTTTGGGGCATCCCCCATTCATGGTGGGGTTCATGATATCAACAGTCCCTACCGCCAGACCATGGACTTACTTGTGTGGACTGGGCTTCAGGATGCTGTTGAACATCCTGATGCCTTGAATACTCCAACATGGAACCCATGTTATCTTCTCTGCTGGCTAATCTCTCTCCTTTGTTTTATTTTGTTTTGGTAAATCTAATTTCTTTTGGCAAATTGTAGGTTAAAGGAACAGATTACCACACAGCTGATGGAACTTGTATAAGAGACTACATTGATGTCACAGATCTAGTTGATGCTCACGTTAAAGCTCTTCGCAAGGCGAAACCCAAGAAAGTTGGCATATACAATGTCGGCACAGGAAAAGGTCATCAAAATAGCTCTTTCATCATTCACAGCTCTCACTTTTCTGATCTTTCTACCCTGTTTTTCTTTGATCATGGGTGTGCATAGAGATAGCATATAGGCTCTTGGTTTTTTTTTTTATTTATTTAATTTTTATTAGAAGCATACAGCAATTGGGCAAGAAAATGGCTTTCTTGCTCAACCGACAACCAAGGTAGGGGCCCGCCCAGCTTTATGTAATCCAGACCAGTGTTTTAAATAACGGTAAGTAGTGTCTTGCGTAGCGTTCAGCCCTCTGTAGTGTGTAGAAGTTTACACGATACTTCTATTTTTTAATTTAAAAATAGGAAAAATATGATGCATACACTGCAGCGCTATGCTACGCGCGTACACTACATACGCTATGTACACTACAGGGGATTTGCGCTATTTGCTAATGCTACGTAACCTCGTAGCTACCCTACGGATGCTATTTAAAACACTAATCCAGACCATTCGTGTGGTGGGCATCCATCATTGATGGGTCAAGCCACAAAAATTTCTCCACCGGAAACTCTTGAACTGGTGGATTTTGTCCCATGGGCAAGGTATTCCGTAATGGTAATTGTGGGTATAATGGCCACCACTGTTACCTTTACAATTTGGGTTGTAATGGCTGTTACAATCCCTGTAACGGCCGTTATGTTCAGCTTTTTTATTGGAAAAAAAAAAAAAAAAAACTCGAAATATCTATATCTGCCCTATAATGTTGAAAAAAAAAATAAAAAAAAATCCAACAAACATGTCTGCCCTGTAACAGGCCATTATGGGGCTATTACGGCCTTTACATTGACATAACGGGTCGTTCATGGTGGTAACTAGTAATTTTTTTCCATAACAGTTGTTACGGCCGTTACGACCCCGTAACGTGTAACAGTTGCCACCGTTACCTTTACGTAACGGCCTTTACGGCATGCCATTCCCATGGGCCGTTGTGTGGACTGCCCAGTTGCAGGCCATCAACCAACAGAGGACGATTCCTTGAAGGTTTCCCATGGTCTTTTACTGCAAGAAATATCCCGTGGTTTCTCTTCTTAAATTTTGACGAAGTCCTCTCTAACGTCTAGGATAAACGCATGGCTTTGTCCATTCTTGTAGAGATGGCAATATCATGGCTGTTGTCCTGGCTAGAGGATCTTCCTCATCAGTGTGTTTTTTTTTTTTTTTGTTGGAATTCATTCTCCCTCCAAGTTTTTATTCTCCTTTTTAAAATTAAATTCATTAGTTCTAAGGAAAAATATATATATATATATATATATATATATAGTATTTTCGATGGAGGTGACTTTTTTCATCCAGACCATTGATGATTAGTCCCGCCAAATGATGGCGGTCTGGACAACAGAAAGGTGGATCCCCACATGTTATTCCCTCCGAATTCAGTCTGGTCTCCCGCTCGTTAGATGAGCTGGTAGAGACAATGTAGTAGTGTAAGTGATCCAGGGTTCAATCCCTGGTAGTGTTACCTTAAAAAAACAATTCAGTATCTTTTGTCCTCAAGAGAGTAGAGCTTTATGGAGCTACCTAAATTCTGGTGAAAAATCTAAAGATTGTTTGTCTGTGGTGATCAGGTAGATCAGTGAAAGAATTTGTGGAAGCGTGTAAGAAAGCCACCGGGGTCGAAATTCAAGTTGACTACCTCAGCCGCCGGCCTGGCGACTACGCTGAAGTCTACAGCAACCCCTCCAAGATTAACCGTGAGCTGAACTGGTCAGCCCAGTACACGGACCTCCAAGAGAGTCTGCGGATTGCATGGAGATGGCAGAAGTCGCACAGGAATGGGTATGGGCCACCCTTGGCGATGGTTTCTTAATACAGACAACCCCATGATGGTAGCACAAAAGTAGACAGGATCCACGTCATGCGAGTGAAGTACTGGTACTTACTATTTCCTTTCACGTTAAGAGAAAAGAGGGGTGATTTTGTGGTGGGTTAGGAGTAAAGAGGAAGGAGGTCTTTTTGAGATGGAAATAGTGGGAGGTAGGAGCAAAGGCCATTTGTTATTATTATATTAAACAGATGAAGGTAAGCCCAATAAATGCATGCAGCAGTGAGTTCTTTCCCTTCTGATACATGTATCTCATGGCTGTTCTGTCTTATTTTGTTGCTCAATATCTCATGCTAGGAGGTTTGCTAAGTCTACACACCTGCGGAACGCTGCCCATATACACTCACGCTGCTACTGTGTAATGTTTGCATTTTCCGTCGGGTGGACCACCACTGTTTGGATATTCTGGCTTGAAGTTGGGCCTTTTGCAGCTCTTGGGTAGGACTCACCTGATGGATAGCTCGGGTCTTGCACATGTGTGCTGAGTGTGGATAGGCAGGGTCTAACATGAGTGTGGGCTTACTAGACCTCATCCCTATTCTTGGCGCGAGACTTTTTTAGTATGTGGAATTGGGTCCTGGTGTGAGCCGTTGATAAGTTCGTCCTCTCCATGTTGCCCTTTGGATGCCATTGATGTATTTCTTTCATAATAGTCTCTTTGCTGGCCATTACCTGAAAAGAGTGTTAGGATATGTCTCTGAGATCTTCGGTTCATGGGCTATCTTGAGAGGTCAAATTATATTAACAAGATAGTTAACTGGCTGCTCAGTAGACTTGGACAACCTGAAAACCCTAACCTAAGCATGAGGTAGAAACTGTTGTATTTGGAATTTCGCAAAAGAATGTTTCAATTTGGCTAGCTTGCATTGTGTTAACGCCTCTGCATGTGTAAGATAAGTGGACCTCAGTTTAAGTCAATCCGAGACTGTTGGAATTGAGTGGTCCACCTTGGATAGCTGATGCTTGGCAATCAATCCTGATCTGGCAATCCTTGTCTTCTGATACATGGCTTTTTTTAAACCAGTGAATGCGGACCATTATATATATATATATATATATATATATATATATATATATATATATATATATATATATATATATATATATATATGGGAAAAGGTACTATGCGCTCAACCTCACGATAAGCTCCCATGAGGTCGAGCTGTGTGGGGCCACCGTGATGCGTGTCGACCATCAACACCGTGCATTTGATGGGTCCCCTTTAAATTATGGGATATCCAAAAAATCAGCCGTATACGGAACTCAGGTGGGCCATACCTTCTAAATTCATGTGAAGACACCGTTAAAACATATAAAAGCACTTGGTGGGGCACCCTGAGTTTTGAATGCTGCTGAAACTTGGTCTGAACCCTCATCCAAGTGGGACACACATAATGGATGGTCTGGATTTGCAAACCACATCTCGGTGGGCCCAAAAAATGATTATGAATGTTTTAATGGTGCACGGCCCCTCCCCACTTCTGTATGTGGTGTGGCCCACACAAGTCACGGATTGATTTGATTTTTGAGATCCAGACCCACGATGGAATGGTGCATCTGACTGATGGGGTAGATGTTCGAAACGCATCACGGTGGGCCCCACACAGCTCAACCTCATGGGAGGGTCTTGTCAGCTCGAGCGCATAGTACCTTTTCCATATATATATAAGCACCAGTTTGCATGAGTTGGTGCCAACTTTTTTAAGAACTCATCATATGTGATGTGACTCTAAAATCTGAGCGGTCCATGTGAAGCAGCACCTCATGAAACCCCTTAGGCCCAAATTTTACTTTGATCCAGAGCTTTGGTGGGCCATGAAAAGAGAAAACAGTTTACTCCTTTGATTTTCATTTCTCTTTTTTATGGCCCACCAGAATCTTATATTAGCGTGAAAATTTGTCCCTCAGAATTTCATAGGATTCCGCATCACATGGACCGTTCAGATTAGACACTCATGACATGTGTGCAAAGGTGTGCACGTGTATATATATCTATATAGAGAAGGGGGTGGAGGGGTTGCTCACCCTCCCACCGGTTCTCACAGGAACTTTTTCAGAACTCATTACAACGTGATGCGGGCCCAAAATCTGAACCGTCCATGTGATGCAACACCTCATGAAACATCTCAAGCCTGACTTTCACTCTCATCCAAAAATTTGGTAGGCCATGGAAAAAGGAAAAAGTTTCCTCCCTTAATTTGTCTCTCTTTTGCCATTGGATCGGAGTAAAATTCGAGTTCCGGAGTTCCATGGGATACTACGACACATGTACAGTTCAATTTTTGGATCCACGTTACGTTTGATGAATTCTGAAAAAGTTCTCATGTGGGTGTCTGTGTGTGTGTGTGTATATATATATATATATATATATATAAAATTGTGAAGGCCCAACTTTTACCCTGACATGGAAAAGGAAATGGTACAACGAGGTCGACCTTATGGAGGCTCCCATGAAGTCAAGCTGTGGGCCCCACCTTGATGTGTATCGAACATCAGCATTATGCATTTGATGGGTCACCTTTAGGTTAAGGGATATCTTAAAAATCAGCCGTATATGGAAGTCTCCTTTAGGTTAAGGGATATCTCTAAAACCATGTGAAGACATGCCTAAAATATATAAAAGATGGTGGGGCCCGCTTGGGTTTTGGATGTGGCTGAAACTTGGTCTGACTCCTCATCCAAGTGGGACACGCACAATGGGTGGGCTGGATTTGTTAACCACATCTCGGTGAGCCCAATAAATGAAAGGAATGTTTTAATGGAAGGGTAACCCCTCTCAACTGTTGTATGTGGTGTGGCACACCCAATTCATGGATTGACTTGAGCTTTAAGCCTGTGGCCCACCATGAAATGGTGCATCTGACTGATAGGGTAGATGTTCGACACACATCATGGTGGGGCCCACACATTGTGAAAGCATTGTGCAACAATTTAGGTGAACGTATTTCTCTTAAAGGCAGTTAGGCAGCCTAGATTTGAGGGTATTACGTATCCAAAACCCACCTTTTCCAATGCATTCTAAACCCTCTAAAATGTAAGGATTTGAAATAAAAACAAAGTATTAAGATTCCAGCCTTATCATATTCTCTTCAATCACTGGAGACCTTTGACACTACGATGGATGGACAATCTCACGTGCATAGGAATCAACAGAGCGCACATAGGCTCCACCATAATATTTATATGAAATTCATTCTGACCAATAGATCCTTCACCCTTCACCCATGTTAGGCTCATGTCCCAAAAATCAGCCCCATTGATGATTTAGATGAACCATGAGATTGGAAATAGTGTACAAGCAAGGTGGACCCTCCAAACTATTTTCTTTGGTGTCGCCCACCTCAATCACATATCAGCTTGATTTTTGAGATCTAGGCCTCAATTTTTGTGTGCCATCTAATGGATGGAGTGGATTTCATATAACTTTCACGGTAGCCTTCTAAAAATTAAGGATGGACATTTCTCTCCCGATGTTTCTGTTGTTGCGGCCCACCTAAATCACAGATCAGTCTCAATTTTTGCCTTTAATTGTAACAGATCAGTCTCAATTTTTGGCTCTAAGTGTAACATTGGATGAACCATCTAACGGTGAGAGTGGATTTCATGTACACATCATCATGACCTTTAGATGAATTGTCTTTGACCTGGAACTTATTTAACTTATTGAAGAGTAGATGATTGCCTGAGGCTTGAAATTACCTCAATTTTAACTAAAATGTATTCTTTGATGGCCCTGTTACAGTGACTATGTAGATGTACACCATTTTGGAATGTTGTAAATGATTTAGTTAATTATATTCAAGCTTTTGCGAATATAATATGGATTCTAAGGCTTTTTTAATGCAGGTTATTAAACAAAAACTTTGGATTTCAGTGCATTCCAATCACAGGACGCCAAACACAATTGAGGATTCTAACACATTAGATACCAATGTATTTGGGATTTAAAATCTAATGCATTCCAAATATAAGCAACGAAATGAGCCCTTAGCATTGAAAGACATCAAGAGTGAATCAAATCTATATTTCCAAATCATAGTTTAAAATGCATATGGATTCCTACTCATCATGACTGGAAGTAGAGATGTGTGCATAGATTTTAAGGCATAGTCTTGCCATACGGTCTTTCATTCCTTACATTTAACCCATATTTCATCTATTCTACTTTATACTATGTGAAAAAAAAAAAAAACATGTATTTGTTTATTTGTTTATTTTTTAGTTTTTTATGCTGTTAATTCGTAGCATAAGACAAAAAGAAGAAGTGGAGGTGTATTCCTTGTTAGCTTTTACCGCAATGAAATTTAGTGATAATTAGTGAATGTTAGAGACACTCACAATGGACATAATTTTGTGTCTATAATATTTATGTAGCATTTGAATTGTGCATCCAGTGTGTCCTCTCCCAAACATGGGATATCTAAAAAAAATTGGCATTATTTGGAACTCTAGTGAGCCACACCATCTGGAATATTGCAAAATCTGTGGCCCTCCCAAATATGTGTATGTATGTATACTACTACAGTAGTTACCGGTAATGGGTTCAAAATGGAGTCCATTTGGTGTGTGCATAACATCCAAACTATCCAAAAAGTATGCCAAAAAATAGGCCATTCCAACACTTAGGTGGGCCATTCCATAGAAATCAATTAAATTTTTTTATTAAGAAGGCATAAATATAGAAATTTGGGTGTTTCATCATCATAGTAGGGATACTTGATGCATGGGTGTTGACAGTGTACACACACTATGGTGTCTCGACCCCCCACTTAGGTGGGCCATTCCATAAAAATCAATTAAATTTTTTTATTAAGAAGGCATAAACATAGAAATTTGGGTGTTTCATCATTATAGTAGGGATACTTGATGCATGGGTGTTGACAGTGTACACACACTATAGTGTCTCGATCCCCCACTTAGGTGGGTCATTCCATAAAAATCAATTAAAATTTTTTAATTAAGAAGGCATAAACATATAAATTTGGGTGTTTCATCATCATAATAGGGATACTTGATGCATGGGTGTTGACAGTGTACACACACTATGGTGTCTCGACCCCCCACTTAGGTGGGTCTTCTCGTTTATATATATATATATATATATATATATATATATATATATATATATATATATATCCCACCTGATGATTGGCTAAGCTTTATAAAATAATAATAATAATAATAATAAGTTCAAAATCATTTGAGTATAAAAAGAAAAAGTTTATGAGAAATAATTACATTTTCTTTAATTTCTTAGGAAGAAAGTCCTCATTAATATTATCATTTTCTAAAATTGTAAAAGTAGAAAATGACAACATGACTTGTTACATTGAATTGCAGTTACAACCCATTATGACAACCCCAAGTGCAGGGCTGCGATGTAGTAATAACTCGGTGAAACCGAGGTCGTACATATGAGAACTTGCTCTTGTGCAATTTCTAAAATATGTTAGAACTAAAATTTGGTTTAAGAGAATAATTGTGAAAGAAACTATCAAAGATAAAATGCTAAAGTACCAAGGATCCACTTATAGCTTCCTTAATATTACTTGATTCAATCAAATCACACAACTAAAATTGAAGTCCTATCCTATCAAGTCGGATAATAGAGCAGTTAAATCATCATTCAGATATTCCAAAACAGATCTGAATATCATTGAATTGGTTCCATAAAGCATCAACATATTGATCGCAGGAAATTTAAAACATCTATCATGCCCGGAGTTAATGATAGATCAATGGATTTAACAGATCAAACAATTGCAAAACATGTAAGATAATATGAATAGTCTTCTTAAGCATTCAAAGTGCCCGAAGTCGATAATGGATCAAAGTAAACTAAAAAATACTTCTTCATTCAATCCAAAAATAATAAATTGTTCAACATAAAAACCAAATAACTTGAATCAAAATAAAATAAACTTTAATAAGAACTATAAGCTTCACCTCTTAGCTCTAGCTAAGAGATTAGTCAACCATATACATGATTGAACTAAAACTCAAGTAGAAAAATATAAAAACTAACTAGAACTGAAGGATTGAAGAGAATAGAGAAATTCTTAAAGCACCACAACTCCTTGATCTACTCCTTCAACCATAATTTGTCCTTAGAAACTCTTAAGACATCCCTTTATATAGGCTTCATTCGCACCGACTTAATTTTACACAACTATTGCAACTTTGATAGTATTGAGCTCCAATCGAAGAGTCTGGATGAAATTGAAAAATTGTCCAGCAACAAAATTTTGATTTTGTATATTTTCTTAATGGGATCGAACTTGCTTCGATAGCATCCAACATCGCCTTAATGGAATCGAAGAATACTCAAATATGTCCAACAATAAAATTAGATTTTTCTTTAGTTTTGTGATGGATCAAAGTGGCTTCGATGACATTGACATTTACTTCGATGACATCAAACCATCGATTTCTACACTTCTGATTTTCTGCACTTTGTCTTCTCGATTTTCTTCTATCTTCACTTAACTTCCTTAGATGTTAGATCCGTGAATTCTTCAATCTTAACTTCCATAAATCCAATCCGTCACTTGGTAATTCTTTGAGCATTAAATCCATGCTTTAAGCATCATTTTCTCATTGACTTTCAAAATCACATCATAAGAAAAAAATATGTGTAATTGGATCAATTAAGCACATTCATGTTCATAAAACCAATGCATAATAAGGAAAAAATATACAATATTTCACTCTCAATACAACCCAGTCATAAAATATGTCCCATGCATGTAAGTTAGTTTTAATTGTCTAAAACATGACTACTTTATATTGGAAGCTTGACTCAATAAGTATAAATCCTTAACATTCAATTGTTGGGTTATTAATTAAAGAGTTAATTAAAAGAAAAATTGCTCAACTAAAATTCAATGTGCGAAGTCTAATGGTTATGATAGTTTGGTCAGCCATTTTGGGCTATACTCCATATACAATACAATGTTGCTTAGAAAAAATAAGGATGAAATGTGACAAATTTGCTAGGAGTCATGACTTTTACACCACCTACTACGTTTGATTTGTTTAGAGTCATAAACAATACACTTTTAAAAAAAAATGTTTATATTATGTTTTGTGATAAGCTTTAGTAGTCTTACAGTAGCATCAAACAAGATTTATTGTGGTATCATTCCTTAAAGAATTAATAAGAAATGAAATAATTGTTGAAAAACTTCCCTTCCTAGTTTTTTTTGATTTTTAAATTCACTTCAAGTTCGATACTAAGCAATATTATTTTATTAGGACAATCAAAGTCTAATACGAAATATCTCATTATTATCGATGCTACCTTCATATAATACACTTCTATGTTCTTACATAGTTTAAGGCTTGCATGTTTTATTCCCATCATTGTTGTGAACAAGCTGATATGTCTCTCTTTGAAGTCACTATCGGTTGGGATAATTATAAATTTTGTGAGTGGGTTATCTTTGTTGGCAACCCATACCATCATTTCGATATTGTAGATTTCTTATACCACATTTCAACTCTATGATTTGGAATTGTCGGGATTAATATCACTCCCTCTCAGGTCTTAAATCATTAGATTCTTATCATCATGGGCTATGTTAAGTCTAGAATAACCAGTATATAAGATTTTTCAGTTGGCAAACCAAACTATTTACTTAATTATTTAAAACTTTCTTATACCATTTCCAACGCAGATATTCTTACTACAAAATTAGCCACTTAGTTGATTTTTTCTATAGATAACATGTCCTATTGTTAGCTTAATCATTTGTAGTTTTCTTATACCAGTGTACCACATTCTAATATATATATTTTTGGAATTGCTAAGACTGCTAAGATTCTCTGAGGTCATAGATCATTCGATTTATATAAACTATCAGTTCTCATGACAAATTCTTTCCCATGATTGCCCATATTAGCATTGTATTTCTATTCTATTCATGCATGTGTAATTCATAGAATTGTTAGGATTGAGAAAATTTGATTATGAGTTTTACCAATAAAAATTAGGACTTATAGTATTTGCTCAAAGTTTCTTATACTATATTCTGATGCGGTGCCTCTTGGAATGGATATGGATTGTTCTTGGATTATAAATCGGTAGATTCTTATTATTGTGGGATGGAGAAGATTTGAATGAGGCCATAAACAAATTTTTTCCATTGGTAGCCCACACTACTATTTTATTTTATCATATTCTTAAATAACAGTTCTTAGTATTTCTAAGATTAATAAACGATAATTCTAATTTTTTTTGTTGATAGGAATCGGGACTTTATAGTGCTTCTCCTATATTTTCCATCCAAACAAATGAATTAGAACCTTCCAATTTTTGAATCATTAGGCCTTGTATAATAGTGACTTGTTCATGAGAAAGTAATTTTAAAGAAGTGAGAAAATCTCCGACCACACTAAGCTTAAGTCAAGAAAACAAGATAGCTACCATGTGGACATTGAACTCGAATTCTTTAGCCGTTGACTAGATGATTCAATTGAAATTAAACTAAAACAATATACCCAATATCAATGATAAATTGAATGAACTGCCCAATCTCATAAAAAAATTTGCATGAGTTGTGAATTATGCGGTCATGATGAAGTTAAATAAGAGCATATATGGGTCTACCAATCATATTTCTTAATACATCCCTTGGTAATACGAATTCAAGTGGAGTATCTATTTACTACTACACGAGATGAATGATTTTTTGCAACAGTTGAATGGATATATACTAATATGTATTAGTACAGTTAGGAGAAACAAATATGATATTTCTTTTTTTTAGTAAAGAAGGCTCATTTTTTATTACCATCAATGAATTTTTTTTTAAAAAATAAAAAATACATGTCACGATTGGCTTTCGACAATGTTATACTTAAGAATGTTCATTCTATTTATAATTGTATAATTAATTATAGCTTCTCAGAAGGTGAATAAACTATCATTTCCTAACAACGAGAGCTTTGTTTTCTATTATGCTTGGCCTCAATAATTCGTTTTTCTTTTCCAGCCCACCTTCCATGTGAGGGCCACCACTAATGTAGATATTTCAATTGGTGGGCTCAATTATGGATGCATGTTATTGGGTGCACAAGTGGACAACATTGCATTTATAATAATAATAATAATAGATTGAGCGATACGATTAAATGACCAATTCGAGAAGCCGAAACATGATACCTGATTGCCTGTTTGAATCAACCACATGTGGAAAGACAAGACAATTCACATCTTCAATTTGATGAAGAAAGTGGTAATGCCGATGATATGGTCCTGTTCAACTTGTGATTAGACAAGCCCCACATAACATACACATCTTATTTAATCCTACGTTCCTTCACCTTAGATGTCAATACGACCGCATAATAGGATGATGTTATATCCCAAAGAATTGGTGTGGGTTTTTCCAAAACACGGTAGGCACGACTTTTTCACAAAACAAGGCAGGCGCAACTCTTTCACAAAATAGGGAATGCATGACTTTTTCCAAAAATATGGATGGTCTGACTTTTCCATAAAATAGGGAAGGCGGCATTTTTTCATAAAATAGGAAAGGTGTGTCTTTTCAAACAAGTATAGCACGAATTTTTTCAAAATAGGGTTAACATAACTTTTCTTAAAAACAAGGGTAAGGGTGAGAGAGAGAGAGAGAGAGAGAGAGAGAGAGAGAGAGAGAGGTTATATAGGCCCCCATACACGAACTGCACAAAGGGGTGGGTCCCACTAGGGGTTGGCCGTGCTACCTTATCCATTTTCAACATCTACCACTCAACTTAAGTGGGGAATACAACTAGCCTTTTTTACAAAAATAATATTAATTGAAATCGTATACAGATAACCAAAGGATCAGTATCTTTACATACAGTTGTTTGTATGCTAAGCATCTACTTCACTAGTGTACAACCTCTCAAGCTCTCCATGACCTACTCTATACCCATATGATCATACTAGATGGAGATAATCTTTGATTTAGAATCGATCTACCAGCATATGCACTTAGTCTCTTATCGAGTTCAAATTACAAATCCTTTACAAATGTTATCTAAAAATTTTTTAAAAATAAATTATTTATTTACATATAATATAATTTCAAAAATAGTTTGCAAGTCATGTTTTCAAAACTTGATAATGCCACAACAGATAAGTCTCAAAGTACGTAATCATAGTCTTGGGAGCTTAATGTCACTGTCAATGGTTCTTTTCCATGTAACTATGCAATTCAAAATCAGCCAAGTCATTTTTCTAGTAGTACATCCCCAACCACATCAATAATTACCTTCGTATTGTATGCTAAAGTAACGATACTCAATATCATCCTCCTATACTCAAAAGTGGATAGTTGAGGGTACAAAGGTAACCTAAAGTCAAAGATACCACTTCCTCATCTTCTTCATCGCTATAAAAGGCGGTCACACCTCATCGTGCTTCCTTATCCTAAACATTTCTTCTACTCGTATGTCAGGGGCGGTTAATTCTTATGTAAGTGGGGAAGATCGGCATGCTAATAAAAACCATCATTGTTGATCTAAGGCCTAGAAAGATTGACTGCACATGTATATTAAAATTATGACTTAAAGAAATGCATGTCATTATGCATACAAAAAATAACAAATTATATCACATACTCTCTGAAGTGTACGAATTGATCTATCTCATTTCACATGGGCAAGTCTTAGAATGCAGTATAGTGGGATCTTTATCATCATAACCACTGAAAATAAAATATTATACTCCCACTTATATAAAGGCCATCAAAATCTCCTGAGTGCATCTGCCTGACATGCATCTCAAATAAATATCTAGTAATGGACTTCATCATGAAATCAACCAACATTTCTCTAGTGGGAATGTACTCAAGTACAATATGCCAATTTCTCACTTGATCTCTTACAAAGTGATATTTAATCTTGATATTTTATGGTATTTTAGATCCTTGATTATATCAACAGTCGATATGTTGTCCATCTTAATTAAGAGATGATCTTTAGCAGTCGGTACACCTAAAGCTCTTAAAAATTTTACAATTCACACTCAAATTATTACACAAAATGAAATATATTTAGCTTGTATAGTCGACAAACCAGTCGAAGACTGTTTCTTGCTAGACCATGAGATGACATGGCCATTCAACATAACCACATAACCTAATGTAAAATTGCTCTCATCTTGATCATCTCCCCAAGATGCATTAAAATAAGTTTACACTCTCAATTCAGTGCTATGATAGCATAATATATATTCCTTAGTTTCTCACAGGTATCAAAAAATCATTTTACATATATCAAACTTAGTTAGCATATATAAGGTTGCTTGTTGTACTGGCATAGGGCATAGATGACATAGACTGCTTCTCAACATCAATCAGGGCTTTGACTGACCTTGAATTGTGCATTTTAAAATGCTCAAGAATCTTCTCAATATAAGATGTTTGGGATAAATCTAAAAACTTCTTCGAATAATTCTTGATAATCTTAATCTCTAGTATAAAATTTTTTTCACGAAGATCTTTCATTTCAGAATTTGAAGATATTCATTCATTGAAAACAACATTTTCATATCATTGATATTATTGAAAAATAAGGATTATATCAAAAAGTGTCTTTCATATCGCTTCATACATATGCAATGATCTGCTTCACACTTTAAAAAATCAAAGGAAGTGATTGCATCATAGAATCTTATATACAATTACCTTGATGATTGTTTCAACCCATGAATGAATTTTAAGAGTTTACAGACCTTGATGATTGTTACATATAAATGTCTTCTTACAAATCTATATTTAAGAATTTCGTTTTCATGTTCATCTAATATAACTCTAAATCAAGATATGCTACAAACGCCAAAATTATACGGATTGATGTAAATTTAGCCATAGGTGAAAATGTTTTTTCATTGTTATTATTTTCCACTCGTGTAAAACTTTTCACAACTAGATGAGCTTTATACTTATTAATTAAACCATCTGATTTCCTCTTAATTTAAATAACCATTTATTCATAATTACTTTATGGCCAATGAAAGATCGACTAACCCCCAAATATGATTTTTTTTCATAAAATCAATTTCTTTATTCATCGCAAGAATTTAGTCCTTAAATTTTGGAGATGCCAATGTGTCTCGTACAAGTTGAGTTCATCTTCGTCAATTGCAATGCATGAGTATGTCATGGTATAAGTTAGGTTCATCTTCGCCAATTGCAATGCAGGAGTATGACTTACCTTCTATCTCAAAATGTCTTATAGGAATTAAATCGAAAATTATATCACAATTCAAGAATACTGGATGACGCACTCTCACTATCATCATTCTGTCATGTGCATGCTCAAAACTAGGTTGCAGGACAAACTTAAGAGACATATTTTGGTAAAAGAAAATGAGGCAATAAGGGCCTAACAATGTATTTGTGATATCTAACCAATTCAAAAGGGTTGTTATCATGCCCCAAACTCAGAAACTGGGCTCACAATTACGATGAGCATCATATAATCACAATGAACCTCATAAAATCACAATGGACCTCATATGGTCACAATGGGCCTCATATAATCACAATGGGCCTCACATGGTCATAATGGGCCTCACATGGTTATAATGGGCTTCATATAATCACAATGGGCCTCATACAATTATAACGCTATGCTAACTCATACTCAGTGCGTATACTAACTTAGTCGTAATCAATAATTGGCCTATATATAGCGAAGTCCATAGAAGGTCAGCAGATCTAATCTGCAACATGAGGATTAGTCCTCAACGGTGGATATACCAAATCTGATACCACCGATCCTTCCATCTACGGTGATGATGTACTCTCCTCAAATTAATGATGGGCCTAGATGGTCCACTCATATCAAGAATGGGCCTAAGATCAAGAAGTGGGCTTCCTTACCCATCCCATCATGTACCAATCTGGGCTTCCTAAGGCCCAATAAGCACGAGATGGGCTCTATAAGTCATAGTGGAAGTACAATACATAATGGGGGCCCAACAGTTTGGGGTTAGCCCAATAAGGTGAGATGAGTCACCACTAAGGGTTCAACAATTTGGGTTAGCCCACTAAGGGAAGATAAGAATGGGCCTAATACAATCACAATGGGTCTCATACAATCTCAAGGGGCTTGTATCATGATGTTATACTAGCATGTACCCATAGTCGGCATCGATAATCGGCCTATACACAAGGCGGGGTATATAGATAGACAACAGACCCGTAATATGAATGTCGGTCCTCAATTGTGGATACAACAAATCTGATAGCACGGATCACTCCGTCTACGATGATGATGAACTCTCCTCATATCAAGGTTGGGCTTAGGTGGCCTACCTATAATCCTAAGGATCCGGAACGGGCTTCCTTCACCATACTATCATATGGCCTACTAGATGCCCTAGAGGGCCCAAATAAGTCTTAGATGGACTCAAAGATTAAAAGAAATAATCGTACAAGCAACCAATGGGGGCCCAACATTATGGGTTAGCCCAATATAAATAGATGGGTCATGCAAACATCAATGGGGTCCAATGATTTGAGTCAACCCTCTTAGAGAAGGATGAGAATAGGCCTAATAAAGGCGTAAGGGAAGGTCACAATGTAGACATTTAACCATCATTGCCAATCAATGTGGACATTTAACCAACATTGCTCCCAAGAAATGACCCACATAGAGCCTAATATATAGTAGGACCATGGCTTCACACAAGGGCCTCATACACAATATAATGGGCCCCACACAAGGGCCTAATAAAACAGCCCATAGCCGTCATAATGGCTGAAAAATAAATGGGCTTCACTCATATTGTCTCGTACATCAATATTGGGCCTCTTGGGTCAGCCCATAGCCCACATACATCAAGATGGGCCACATGGGGCAGCCCAAAGCCCGGCAAAATGCTAAGATAAGCTATGTCTAGTTCATCCAACATGGTGGGCTTCTTTGGGCAGCCCATAGGCTCAACAAATATAGCTGGGCTAAGTGTACAATATACCCAGTATAGTGGTTTACAACTCAGCCCATGAAGTCTAGCATAATGGATAGATAACACCTTACCAATAGGAATTCTAAGGCTAGATATTCAGCCCATCTAGCCCATTAAACATCTAGAAAATCTGGGCAATCTGGCCCTTATACAATGAGGTGAAATGTGGGCCTAAAAAGGCATCAAAGGGCCCAAGTTCTGCTCAACTAGGAGGTGAGCCTACTGCTGGACTTTTGGGCCAGCAGCAGTCCAGTCAATCTGGAAGTTCAAGGGCTGGATGGCTGAGATTAAAACACACATCAAATGGGTCCCACAAATACATCACAATGGGCCTCACCAAATGGGCCACAAAACATCACAATGGGCCTCACCAAATGGGCTACAAAAATATCACAATAGCCTTACTCATGAGCCATAAATACATCACATTGGCCTTATGGGGCAGCCCATAATCCAGCAAAATAGATGGGCCACATGTACAATATATACCTCAAGGTGGGCCTGCAAGATGGGCCTTAACTACATCACATTGGGCCTCACTAAATGGGCCTCTCATACATCATAATAGGCCATATATTCATCACATTGGGCCTCACACATGGGCCTATGGGCTAAGCATAGGGGATGGATTGTAAGTGCATCACACACATCATAGTGGGCTTGATGGGGCAACCCACATAGCCCAGAAAATAAATGGGCAACAAGGTCAATATACACATCAAGGTGGGCCTCACAAATCAGCCCAATGGTCCAAAAAAATAGGTGAACAGAGTGCCTACAATACATACATCAATGTGGGCCTGTTGCACCACAAAATGGGCCTCATGAGGCAGCCCATGGTTCAACCAAAATAGATGGGCAGCAATGTACAACATACATCTTGGTGGGCCCTGCACATTCCAAACGGGCTGCACATATGGGCCACACAAACATCATATATCATGGCGGGTCCCACGTCCAGGCAGTGGGCTGTGAGGACGTGCAACACATACATCTTGGTGGGCCTCACCATCCAAAGGGTGGACAGATGGCTAGATATACAGCACATACATCCTGGAGTGGCCCACGCAGCACCGTCTAGATGGACGGCCAGGTACAGAGTACATACATCAAGGAGGGCCCCACCCAGCAGAACGTCCAGATGGACAGCTGGATATAGAATACATTTACCAAAGAGGCCCCCCACATGGCATCGTCCAAATGAACGGTGCAATATAGAATACATATATCAGGGTGGGCCCCACCCCTCACACATGTAGCATGTGTGGGGTGGTCCAACACCCTGAAAACGGACGGCATGGAGAAACACATACATCACAGCTGGCTTCATTCAGCACCGTCCAGCGATGGACGGTGTGGATACAAAATACATACATCAAGGTGGGTCCCACCTGCCCACACGTGCAGCATGTGTGGGGTGGGCCCCACCTGCTGCTAGGTGGACGGTTGGGGTCCACCATCCCAGCTTGTTGGGCGGACGGCTGGGATGAATCCCACACATCACATGGCCCCACACATGGATGGGCTATATACATCAAGGTGGGTCCACACGTGTGGGACCCACCAGCTTGAGATATCAAGCTGATATCTGAGTTTTTTCTTCTGTTCAGGTCTGTCCAAGCGGACAGGCAGGTGGCCTGCTGCTGGACGTCAACAAGGTGGGCCCCATACGTGGGTGGCGTGGATGAAACACTTACATCAGTGGGTCCCACGTGCATGTGGCCCACTTGAATCAAGTTGGTATATGTGTTTTCCCATCGTCTAGACCTGCTGGACAGTGGGACAAAACATGCATTAAGTGGGTCCCACGTCCACGTGGCCCATTGGTGGACAGCAAGGTGGCTGCCACTGATGGACGGTGTGGATCTAATCCACTCATCAAGGTGGGCTGCAACAGGAAACGAGAGAGAGAGAGAGAGAGAGAGAGAGAGAGAGACACCCACCTGACTTTCTTCTTCTTCCCTTATGCTCTAATGCTCCTACGAAGCTTCCTCAATGGTGGAGATGACGATCTAAAGGTTGGATTGGTGAGGATCTAAGGTGGGAGAGGGCTGGATTTTTGGGATGGGTTGGACGTCCATGGGTCTTGCAATGGAGAATGATGAAGAAAGAGGGAGGGAGAGAGAGATAAGAGAGAGAGAGAGAGAGAGAGAGAGAGAGAGAGAGAGAGAAATCATGGCTTAAAATGATGATGTAAGGCCATCATTAATTTCTTGGTAAGGGGAGTGTTGACTTATGAGAAAAAGAGAGGAAATGATTACCTAGCATGGGGTGATGGCATCACCCCATGATGGCCTAGGAAATTATGTCATTGTAATAGGTGGGTCCCGCAACGTGTGGTCCACAACCATTATAATGCACGGGCCACATCTTATGATCTAAGCGTCGCATTAAGGCATGAGGCACGACAGTGGAACCGCGGTGATGATGCGGTCGCAATAGCATAGGTCTCGGGTTAAGTCGACTCGGGTTCACAGGCCGCAACTCAAGGTCGCTCATAAATGCTATCT
The DNA here is from genome assembly GCF_029962835.1 of Magnolia sinica. Lineage (NCBI taxonomy): Eukaryota > Viridiplantae > Streptophyta > Magnoliopsida > Magnoliales > Magnoliaceae > Magnolia > Magnolia sinica. The sequence continues at coordinate 46,217,224 of NC_080573.1, read as the reverse complement.
ACAAGTCGCGGGTCACCGGAATTTGACCGGAAGGACCACATGATCTTAAGGAGTGACAGGGTACTAGGACACAAGCCTAACAGTTGTTTCCATTAAATTAGGATGCTGAAAAAATCAGACTAACTACGCAGGCCACCACTTGAATTAGGAGACTTTTGGATGATTGCCTGTTGTTTTAGTGAGGTCCATCAGATGATTGTATAGGCATAGTTTTTATATTTTATTTTTAATTTTAAATCCCATCGTCATGATAAGGCTCAATTGATGAACAAATTGTGTAAAAATAATATAGTGGGACTTCCCCGTAGAAAAAAGAAAACCACCACCCAAAAATCTCCAATTCACATGGTGGCCTACGTGATAGTTAGATCGTCTTAATTTTCCAAACCTGTCAATTTCATTGTCATTCCCTACAATTAATCATTGTAGAATACCCTAATTCTACAAACATGGTGGAGGATATGAAGAGGAAAAGAGAGAATTTTGCATGGAGAACGTCTTGCATCTTTGGCGGAGACTTATATTACTTTGGGTCTCATCACCCACATGATAGATGATCTACATCAAGCGGGCCCCACCTAATGGAAGGTCCACATCAAAGGTGGGACCCACATAATAGATGGTGGACATTGGAGGTGGGACTACATGATGGAAGGTTGACATCAAAGATCAACCTACATGATGAATGATCCATATTATAGGTTGGACCCCCATGAAGGGTGGTCCATAGCAAAGGTGGGACCAATATGATGGATGGTGAACATAAAAGGTGGGTCCCACATGATGGATGGCCCACATCAAAATGTGGCCCTGCATGATGGACTATCCACATAAAGTGGACCCCACAAGATGGATGGTCCATAGCTAAGGTGAGACCCACATGATGGATGGTGGACATCAAAGGTGGGCCTGCATGATGAATAACCCATATTGAAGGTGCCCCCCCACATGAAGGGCCCACATCAAGGTGGGCCCACATAATGCACAATTCACATCAAAAGTGGACCCCATATGATGGATGGCCCACATCAAAGTGTGGCGCAGCATGGACCGTCCACATTAAGTGGGCCTTGTCACTTTGTGGACGATGGACATCAAAGGTGAGCCCATGTTAGGGCTATACATCGAGCCAAGTCGAGTCGTGGTGGGCCAAGCTTGGCTTGACTCGTCCATGCTATACTCGAGCTCGAGCTCACCCTCAAGCTCAACATTGAAGCTTGGCTTGTTTGTCAAAGCTTTCGAGTCGAGTTCGAGTCGAGTCGAGTTGAGTTTACCTCTGTAGGGTAAGGGAAAGAAAAAGAGAGAATGGGGACAAGTAGGGTCGGGTAGGGTTTTTTAGTAAAAACTTTTGAGTTTTAACTCTTTTTTTTTAATAACTTAAATATATATTATATATATTTAATATTAATATAATATATATAATATATATTATTAAAATATATTACTCGAGCCGAGTCGAGTCGAGTTCGAGTTGAGTCGAGTTGAAATACACCATGGTTGAACTTGGCTTGAACTCAACTCGAGCTTTAGTAAACAAGCTTGACTTGCCTTGAGTCGGCCTTTCAAGCCCAGTCAATCCGAGTTGAGTTGAGCCGAGTCGAGCGAGCTTTTCGAGCTAGCTTGATTCGTGTACAGCCCTAGCCCATGTGATGGATGGTCCACATCAAAGGTGAGCCCATATGATCGATGAATTGTTTTGAAGGTGAGGCCCGCATAATGAATAGTCCACATCAAAGGTGGCCCACATGATGGACGGAGTGGGCCTTACATGATGGATGGCCCACATTAAAGTGTGGCCCCTTGTGATGGGCAATCCACATCAAGTGGGCCCCACCTAAAGGGTGGTCTACATCCAAGGTCCCACATGATGGATGATGCATATCCAAAGTGGCCATGGACAATCCACATAGAAGGTGCTCCCCAGACGATGGATGGTGAACATCAAAAGCGGGCCCCACATGATGGACAACCCACTTTGAAGGTGGGGCCCACATGATGGACACATCACATGTGGATTCCATGTGATGAGTAATGGACAGTGAGGGGCCCCAAATAAAGGACAATTAGCATTGATGGTGGGCCCCACAGATGAATGACCTACATCAAGGTTGGCCCCACATAATGAACGGTCCACGTCAAAGATCATGCTCTAATGATGAATGGTCCACATCCAAGATGGGCCTCACATGATGGATGACCCGCTTTAGGTTTGGCTCACATGATGGACGATCCACATCAAAGGTGGGATCCATATGATGGGCGATCCATATCCAATGACTGACATAATGGACGACCCAAATGTCTTAAAACTTGAAGATTGTAGCCATCCATTCTTTTGCAATTTGAGTCACAGTCAATGTATACCAAGATCTACCTAAACAACCGGTTGTTTTATTTTTGTAATAAAGTTGTTGTGATATTTAAAAATGACATCAACTCCTTTTTAAAAAAGCTTTTATTTGAAGGTTTTACCCATTGTGCTTATTTCAAATAAATACATTTTTTAAAACATGATTTTAGCAAACAAACTTATTTAAAACAAGTGCTAGAATAACAAAAAGCTTATTACAATAATGCTTATTTAAAAAACTCTTATTAAACTAGAGTAGAGCTGCCAATGGAGCCCCAATAATTACAGATACGGTTGAATGCTAAATGTGCATTATCATTAGGGGTGTACATCGAGTCGAACCGAGTCGAGCTAGCCTCAGCTCAAACTCGGCTCGGCTCCGTCCTCAAGCTTGATTGGCCAGCTTGGCTCGGTTCGGTCAGCAGCTCGGGCTAGCTCGGGCTGAGTTTGAGCCAAGATCGAGCCGAGTTCGCTACTGAGGCATTTCCACAAACACCTGGACTGCAACTTCAAAATCCTACTGTTTTACAAATAGAAGCATGGGTCTTATAGGTATTTTATCAAACACCTTCTAAGCAACATAAAAATCAAGAAAAACAAAGAGAAAAAGGGTATTTGTTTCATGTACATACCTTCCTTGCCACCAGCCACATTTCGTTGAGTCATTTTATCAAACAGTTGGTGAGCAACATCAATGGCAAAGTAACCGAGTCACCGAACTGGTTTGATCCAAGTTTGATTCGAGTTGGATTCGATCCGAGTAGAGTCGAGTCGAGCTGGGGCCTGCATGAACTCCGCTCGAACACATTTTCGAGCTAAAAAAATCAGCTCAAACTCAGCTTCGAACCGAGTCGAATCGAGCTTTTTCGAGTTGAGTTGAGTGAGCTAACCGAGCTAGCTCGGTTCGTGTACACCCCTAATTATCATGGGAGTAATGACCATAGCAAAACAACCATATTCATGAGATTACTGTATTCAAGTAACGCTACGATGGGTGCCAAATGGAGCATAAGACACGTTATGATGCATGCCAAATGGAGCATAAGACACGTTATGATGCATGCCAAATGGAGCATAAGACACGTTGCACATCCATCAAGGGATCGGAATCATCAGCAACACTTGTTTGTTTGGAAGTGGATTGCGTGGTGTGCCACGCACCATCGCATCTCTTAGGTGTGTTGATGTCACCAAGTTCTATGGGCCCACTATGATATATGTTATATCCACACCGTCTATCCAATTCAAGAGATCATTTTAGGAATTGGCCCAAAATCAAGGCAGATACTAAGCTCAAGTAGACCACACCACAAAAAACAGTGGAGACAATGATTCCTACCATTGAAACCTTTCTAAGGCCCACCATGTTATTTATTTGATATCCAACCTAATCATGAGGTCACACTTACCTGGATGAAGAAAAAATAAAACAAATATCCTATTGATCCAAAACTTCAATAGCCCCCAAGAAGAAGGTAAGCGCTCAATTCCCATTATTTTTCGTGGTGTGGTCGACTTGATCTTTGGATCTGCCTTAATTTTTTAAAATAATCCAGTAAAATGGATGGATGGTGTGAATATAACACATACATCATGGTAGGCCCACAAAACTTGGTGACGTCAACACACCAAGGTGGGTGGTGTGTGGTACAACAGGCAATCCGTTTTCCTACAACAGGTACAGGCATCCAAGATCTGCGGACGGGATCTGGCTGGTGTGGGTACGAAGACGGGAAGCAGATTAGCTACTGACAGGTTGAGTAGCGAGACTCCTAATGAGGTGACGTCACCCAGTTATGTGGGCCTCACCATGATCTACACCGTCCATCCATTTGGAGAGATCATTTTAGGACATGAAACAAAGAATGAGGCATATGGAAAGCTGGAGTGGACCCACCACAGAAAATATGGTGGGGAGAGTGAGGCCCACCATTGAAACCTTCCTAAGGTCCACTGTGATGTATATTTGAGATCTAACCTGTTCATAAGTTAAAACATACATTAAAGAAGGGAAAACACAAATATCAGCTTGATCAAAAACTCTCGTGGCCTTTAGAAGTTTTTAATGGTGGGCGTCATTCTCTCCACTGTTTTCTGTGGTGGGGTCCACTTGAGGTTCGGATCTCATTCATTCTTTGGATCATACTCTAAAATGCTCTCTAAAAATTGATGGGCGGTGTGGATATAAAATATACATCATGGTGGGACCAACATAAATAGATGACGTTACTTTAGTATCGAGTCTACCTACTCAACCCGTCAGTAGCTCATCCGCGTCCGCGAAGACAAGCGCTGCCACTCCTCGAGCTCCTTGTGCGACCGGTTCAACGGAGATCAAAGTTAAATGCCCCAAAAATGATGTACTTATCATATCCACACTGTCCATCTATTTTGCGAGATCATTTTAGAGCATAATCTCAAAAATGATTCATATCCAAAGTTTAATTAGACTACATCACAATGATTCTCACCGTTAAAACATTCTTAGGGCACACCATATCTTTATTTTCCTTCCAAACTGTTCGTAAGGTCACATATACCTGGATGAAGAGGAAAAACAAATATCATGTTGGTCCAAAACTTCTGTAACCTAAAAAAGGATTTCAATAGTAGACGTTTAATCCCCCACTGCCTCTTACAATGTGGTCCACTTGATCTTTGGCTGTGTCTCATTTTTAGCTCAAGCCTTACGAAGAGCTTGCCAAATGGAAGGACGGCTGGGATATAACACATACCTCATGATGGGACCAGAACTTGGCGACCTCAGCACATCAGCCAGATTGGTGGTGTGTGGTCCACCAGCCAATCCACTTCCCTATGGACCACTGACCTTCGATGGTGTGTTGACGTCACCAAGATCAATAACCCCATCATATCCACACTGTCCACCCATTTTATGAGATCATTTCAAGGCATGAGGCAAAAAATTGAGGCAGATCCAAAGCTCAACTGGGCCACACCACAGAAAGTAGGGAGGATATTGGGGCACAAAAGTTTTAGGTCAAGCTGATATTTGTGTTTTCCTTTCATCCAGGTCTGTGTGACCTTATGAGCAGCTTGGATGGCAAATAACATCATGGTGGGCCTAGAAAGGTTTCAATCGTGGGCATTATTGTCCCACTGCTTTCTGTGGTGTGGTCCACTTGAACTTTAGATCTACCTCATTTTTAGGTCCATGCTCTAAAATGATCTCGTAAAATTGATGAATGGTGTAGATATAAGACATGCATCATGATGGGCCCCGAAGAACTTGGTGACGTCAACACACCACCAGGGTCTACAGTGTGCGTTGCGTGTGACATCCTCTGTGTACTTCGGATGCAAAACATCATTTTCATCGCCACCATCATTATCATCATCCTGGATATACGCAATGGTTATAGAAGACGTTCTTTTCTTCAGTTGGAAGCTTGTATTATGCAAATGCAATGGATAAAATCTATGAATATGTCTGGCAGTATTTTGCAACCCTTAGTGCAAATCAACATAGTCATGCGCGTTACATCCAATAGCCGCAATAGCACGTCTGCAAGGGTACCAATGGATTTGACAGACCTGAGAGGAATGCAAAACAAACCTCAAACTCTCTTGCACCTCAACGTACACAGAGGGTTCCAATCCTTGCCCGTCTCTTGCACCTCAACGTGACACAGAGGGTTTCAATCCTTGCCCGAGTGGTAGACTCTGAGTAGTTTCAACACGAGGTAACCCATATGAAACTACGAGGTAACCCATGGGTGGTGAAATCCCACTACCGCATGGTTGTGTGGCGGGTGCGTGTGTAAAATAAATAAATAATAACAATAATAAATGTGACATAGAATAATCTTCTGCGCATCTTTTCTTTTATTTATTTCTTTATTTATACACACACACACGCACACACGTGCACACACACCCCCACACACTCACACGGTAGTGGGATTTCACCACCTATGGATACTCGAACCCTTGACCTGGTGTTGAAACTCCTGAGAGTCTACCACCAGGGCAAGAGTAAGGATCCTTTTGCGTATATCTCTATTTCAGAAATAAGATGTTCAATTCCGAGAACCAATATATAGCGTCCCAGTTTAAATTTTTTCAAAACCATTAATTAACTATCAGTATCATATAAACGTGCAAGTTTACCAACACCAAAGTGATGGATAGGGAGGTATTTCTATCTCTTCAACTTATCCTTCCAATTGTTATCCTCCCAAAAATAAAGCTTCTCTTCCTTGTCATAATCAGAGGTGGGCATCGAGTCGAGTCTGACCGGATTAGGTCCAACTCGATTCGATCCAGTTTTTGTAAGTACCTAACCCAAACTCGATCTGATTCGGGACCGAGTCCAGCAGGATTGACTCGATCCGAACCAATTCCTTGCTATCCTGACCCGAATCGATTCCGACTCGGTCAGGGAAACCGAGTTGGATGAGTTTGGTACAATTCGGATTGAGTCTTTTGTTTAAATTTTTTTTTTCTTTTTGAATTTTTTAAAAAAATAAAAAATATGGAAATTTTTCAAAAAAAAATGTTTTTTTTTAAAAAAAAAGAAAAAGAAAAAAGAGAGAGAAGAAATTAAGGATAACTTTCCTAAGTTAATAAATAACTAATTTTACATATTTAAAATATATTTGAGAAAAATAAAATCAATTAAACAATGAATTAAATAACAAGTGCTTGAATCTTGATCTTTCAACTTCCAAGAGAGGGAATGGGGGGGGGGAGAGAGAGAGAGAGAGAGAGAGAGAGAGAGAGAGAGAGAGAGAGAGAGAGAAATTAAGACCACTTGAAGTAGAAATATAAGAGAGAGATTAAGAGTCCATTCATCGTATATGCAATCGCATATTTCCGCATATGCAACATATGCGATCGCATTTGTACCAGATCGCATATGTACATGATATCAATACATTAGACCATTTAACTAGGTCATTAAATTGTTAAAAACTTAAAATATCATAGATTTAACTTCCAAAGTAAATAAACTTTGTCCAAAATCAAAAGCAATTAAACCTAACATGCACATACAGACAAATAAAACTTTCATACATTCAATAACCTCTGTATGATGAATGCCTTTATGGCATGTAACCAGTGAACCTTGTCTGTAATAGCAACCCCCTCCTCCACCTCCACCTTTGTTTGCCAGAATCATCATTTGGTTATCTTTTTATGGCTTCAACTGCACTCGAACTCTGGGCCGACTCCGAGCTGGAGGTGTTCAAAAGATGGTCGTTCACCTCTGTCGAATCGGATGGTGAAGATGTCTTCACATCGTCCTCATTCATAAATTGAACAAGTTTTTTCAGCCGCTTTTTATTATCCAATTTGTACGAGATTCCCAACCACTTATAAAATGCTACGAGACTTTTAAAAAACTTTAATTATTTACTCGTGCTCGTGCTTGTTTCAGCATCATGTTGTCTTGTAAGGGGTGGATGTTGTTGTCTGGTACTCCTGGATATAATTTTCAACCTTTCTTTTATGACCTTTTTATAATCGTGTTCTTCTTGTTCCCTTAAAATTTTCTTTTGTTCTTATTCTCTACTAACTGTGGATGACCTAGAGGTAGTTCCTCTGCGTAACCCTTCTTCATTTATAATAGGCCTACTTTTATATATTCTGTGGTTGGTTGTATTGGTTGTAATTGTAGGGGGTGTAGAAAGTCTTTATATTTGAGTCGAGAATGGTTCGAAATAAATCCAGGACTTCCTGAGGTACTTTGCTACATGGTGCAACGTCTCCTTCCTGATAAGCTAAATGTAATTTCAGCCGATTTGTTTTGTTTACAAATTGCTTTCTACACAACTTACATTGTAACTTTATCTTTCCATTTTATGAGTAAACTTGGACTCCATAATCTTAAATATCTGCCGATGCATCATCTTTCGATGACATATCTACAAGTGTATATTTTTTTTAAAAAATATCTGGTTAGGTTAATGCAACATAAAAAAAATAAGTTATATTGATGAATGAACGTAATTAGCCAACCATATAATATGATATTTAAGCAACATTAATTAATTGAATAGTACAAATGAAAATAGAGAAATATCCAACCATCCATAAAATATTACAATTTAAGCCATCAAAAAATAATTACAAATATCTTGTTGTAACTTGTAAGCAAATGCAAGATAAATAGAAGACAGTGTCTTATCCTGCATGTACTATCTCATCTTGCTTGTCACTCTCTTCTTCCTCAAACTCCTCATCAACAAAGTTCCCTTTCCCCCAAATCGGACGCAGGCAATCCTGTGTACAAATGAGTGCTTTAACCGATTCCGGTGTAAGTGAGCTTCAATACTTGTTCACGACCCTACTCCCCGTACTAAAAGTGGATTCTGAAGTCACAGTTAAAATTGAAATTGATAATATGTCTCGTGCCATTAACGAGAGAACATGGTATTGTGAATCACGAGATTTCTTATTCCACCAATCCAAAACATCAAATTCATCGCCTTTATATTTTACAAGTGACTCATTGAGATACTTTTCAAGTTCTGATTGGGGTGTTTACATTTGAGTCTCATGTTGTGCCACGAAAGACATGAAATCATCTACCGTTTCTTTTGGTGGTTCATCAACAGCAGAACTAGAACCCATTTGACGAGTTTTGTCTTTTGCGGTGCACACATAGAAATTGTACAAATCAATGACTGCATCACGAATCTTATCGACTTTAGGGGCACACATCACACCATACGACTTATTACATATAAATACAACCATGATTATCTTGTATCGAGGATCAAGAATAACTGCAACAGCCATTTTCAGACTACACTCAGACCAATACTTATCAAACTTTAATTGCATACCCATGGTCATTAATTGTAAAAAAGTCTGGTCCACTATAGCTTTTGTGCAAGACATCTTTTACCTTCTAAAGTTTTTGTAGAAATATATTTGTTGTTGGATACTTACTTCCTGAAAATTTCTTCATTGTGTTATAAAAAATTGAAAGGAACTTGCGAAATAATTCAGCTCTTGACCGATCATCTTTAGAAGGCAACTAAAGATACACATTATCACGCTCCACATAATGAGAGAATGCATATCTGAAAGCTATCGCTGAATCCAATATTTCAAAAGTTGAATTTCAACGTGTCATGATATCTAGCTTAATCGTTCTCTGAGATGATAAATTCAATCGCTTCATGATCTCATTCCATGTATATAATCGTGAAGGTGACCTCTGTATGTACTTCACACACTCTCTTATGTTCTCGATTGTTAGCTCAATTGTTTTAAGGTTATCTTGTATAATCAAGTTTAAGATGTAGGCACAACACCTAACATGAAATATCTTTCCACCAAAATACAAGTAACTGATGGCCCTAAATTGGTTCCGCATATTCGTTATCACGCTATCATTTACAAAGGTATTGTTTAAAGTTATTGAGGAGATTTTCTTCTCAATGTCGCACTCCACAAGAAATTTGTACATGCAATCTGAAATCATCAATCCAGTGTGAGGAGGCGCAAGATAACGAAAGTTTATGATTCTCTTGCAGAGCCTCCATTCGGCATCAACGTAGTGAGCAGTTGGTGATGTATACCATTTTCATTGATTGGATGTCGTCCACAAATCTGATGTCAAGTTACTTTGAGAAATCGATTCCAACTGTCCTTTCAACTTGAGCTTCTCGCATTCATATATCTTCATGTACACTCTCTTTATTGTTGTACGTGAGATCTTCTCATATATGCAGTTAAGGCATCTGGGTAATTTGACAAAAGTAGGGCTCTCTACCATCTGAAATAGTCTTTTATTGACAATAATAAATTTGGCCGTCAACTCATTCACCTGATCTTTGCTATACTTATAGATGGACAACGTACCTTGCGATGGACCCACTAAAGATTGGGTAAATGAAAGTGTCTGTTGCCCTCAGGTTTGAGTTCTCACTTTTTTACAAGACTTCAAACTGTGTTTCTTTAGAGTCGTGGTCGACCTATCTGCTTGCTTAGTATATTGAGTCTTGCAGTACTTGCATTGTATCTTCACGATGTTGTTCTTCAGAGTTACTTCTTCAAAATCGTCTCATACTACTGATTTTATTTATTTATTTTTTTGCTTTTTCCGCAATATGCGACTGTGACGTACTAGTATCAATGGGCACTTCTTCATCTTTTAGACCTAATTCTTCATCTTCCAGGATCATCGGCGATGTAACTGACAAACTGCCTAGGGTATTGGAAAGACCCTGACTAGCTATTTAATAGTAGAAATATACTAAATCATATTAGCATTAACAATCTAATGCTAAAAGAGTTATACGAAATCCTAAATTAGTTATCCATCCAAGGTTGGATAGATTGTAATACTTTCATATTCCTATTTAAACGCTCATGCCGAAAATCCGCCAGCATCTCTCCATATCTCTCCGAATAAATTGATCTTCCGTTATATTCCGATGCCAAATATCTAAGCAATGTAAAGATATTTGATATTAGAAATGAAAATGAAGAAACATATCCAGAGAGGAATGAGGAGATGGACCGCAGATCAGGCATGAATATTTAAATAGGTTATATGAAAGCATACCATCCATCTAACCTTGAATTGTATAAAATGAGACAATTTGAACGATTTCTATGCTACCAAAAACATACTATATCTATGTATGACCACATAGAAATTCTCAAACAGACAACTAATTATCTAACTCACAATCACAAGTCACAAGTCACACTAATAAGCTAAGGAAAAAAAGCAATGTAATTAAGCTAATATTATAATGCACAAAAATAAGAAAATAAAAAAAGCAGTGTAATACAATTATACAAACATATTAAGCTAACTAGTAAGCAGTAAGCAATAAGTAGTAAGCAATAAGCAATGTAAATGATAATTCCAATAAATTAACTGCTAATTGTTTAATTCAAAATTTTAAATAAATTAAATACTTTTGCAATTTAGGAATTAAGATTTAGGGATTAGGTTTAGGGTTAGGGAGGGTTAGGGTTAGGTTTAAGGTTTGAGGTTTACGATTTAGGGTTAGGGTTAGGTTTAAGGTTTAGGGTTTAGGTTAGGGTTTGGGTTAGGATTTAGGTTTAGGGTTAGGGTAGGGTTTAAGATTAGAGTTAGGGTAGGGTATATGATTAGGGTTAGGGTAGGGTTTAGGGTTAGCTCGGTCGGACCACCAGCGACCTAGGGCGGGATGCTATAGCCGAGCCAGTGAGGTCCCGAGCTTGGTCGGACCATCAGCGAGCCAAGGCGGGACCCACCATGAAGGCCGGTTCGAGTGTGAGGTCGAGCTAGGGCGAGACGCTAGCTGCAGCCAAGCCAGCGAGGTCCCGAGCTCGGCAGGACCACTAGCGAGCCAAGGCAGGACCCACCATGAAGTGCAGTCCACTGGCAAGCTAGGGCGGGACCCACCGTCGTGTTCAGTAGCTAATCTATGTTCGTCCCGATCTAGGGCGGGCCACCAGCGGCCTGCACAGCTACACCCGATGTCCCGAGCTAGGGCAGGAGCTCGAAAATACACACAAAAAAAAACATATAAATGATGAATGGACAAGGATGACTGATGAATATAGGGTGCTAGGCTACTGAGTGGCCTGGATTCCGATCGAGTTTGGTGCGGCACCGGCTCGGGTAGGGTTAGGGTTCGGGTAAAAGAAGGGTAAAGGTTTTTTTTTTTTTTTTAAATAAAATCTAACTTTATACTACCTGATTCTGATCCGGATCGGATCAAGTTGCTACATGACCTGAACTCGACTTGATCGGATGTCCGATCCGAGTGGGTCTACTTGATCCGACCCGACCCTAACTTTCGGTTCGGGTTGAGTCAGATCCGACGAGTTGGATCGGATCCTGCCCACCTCTAGTCACAATTATCAACCACACTTCAAGGTGATTCTTGATTATTTGTCAACAAGCAGTCCATTTTACGCAAGTCATTTGATGCACTTGGAACATCATTGTTATAGGCATTGGCATTATTACTATGAGAGGAAGGTCCAAGTGTTCAAAAAATTAAGTCAAAGATTAAAACCAATCCATGTCTCAATATTCTCAATCTCGAAGCAGCTCTTCTTTTTTCTTTTCTTTTTTTTTTTTTTGTTTTTTTTTAGAGAGAGAGATGTTAGATACGGTGGAATACTAAAACAAAAAATAAACAATAATCAGTAATCAGTAAAATTCACATCAGGATTGTTGAATCACACTTAACAAAATACTAAACAACTTACAATAATAATAATAATGATAATTATCCATCATCTATTGTAACAATAAAAAACAAAAACAAAAACAAAAAAAAAAAAAAGAAACCAAAACAAATCAAACAAAACAAAACAAAACAAAATTCATCATTTATAAAGCATTCTACAAATATCAATGATGTTTCTTTCGTGTCCAATGCGTTAGTAATGCAATCAAAATTTAGGGCCAGGATCCTTGCTATAAATGCCAAGGAATTGCAATCGAGTTGTTCCATTTTATTATATTAATAATTGCAATCCAATTCAATGACGGGTTGCAATCCAACTTGATGCATCTGACCAACCTGTTGGGGCAAATGTAAAATTGAGCAATAGTACAAATTCCTAAGTTGTAAACTACTTGCAAAGTACCATCACCCACTGACAGACCCTGGCCCATTATTGTTGTTTACCGTCAATTTGAACCCCACCAATCAGATGAGAAATAAAAGGAATCCCACAAAACATAACATCTTATATCTTAGTTCACATCCAGCAGAAATTTGTTACCTCTGGCATTTTAACGGTCGATGGGAACCACAAATGAGCATTGGCGTTGCTCCTATGGCAGGGAAACGAATTTATGGGGTTGATGAGTTACTGTGCGTTTCTTTCTTTCAGCGGTGGAGCCGAGCCCTTAAAACAACATGTTTCTTCTTTCATCGAACGGCTGAGACCCCAGCTGCTGAAGCCCACTTCCCAGTCAGACAAGTTAGAAATATTCATTCCAAGACCCTGATGTTACAAGGCATACCTGAAGGCCTGTTTGCAGCCATTGAACTGCAAACACTCACAGCAGAGATATGGGATAACACATTTGTATCCATTTAGATGTACCCGTCGAGATTGGAATCCTTGATTATTGGCAGTGTAAAGCAATAAAGGGTAGCAAATCATATTACACAGCACGCCACATGCCCAAACATACAAGCAAACCTCCAAAAGTACAACATCTAGACACTCAATGTACTACCTGACACATGCAAACAGGAGTGGGATCTGTATAGATGGATTGTGTTGCCTCTCTCAATCTCATCTGCCCTTGCCTGTTCTTGTGCACCTCCCGAGCTGCCTGCTGAAATTCAGACCACTCCATGCTCTTATTCAGAAATAGCTGACCAGACAATGCAATGTTCGGCCTCATTGTCTTTAGGTTCTCATACATTTCGGTAACCCACCTGATAGAACCAAGATCCTTAGTTTCTCCATTCCAAATAGAGGTTATTTGGGGCCCACATTATGGCAAGTGAGATTGTTGATCTGATGGGAGCCATCACTGATCGAGTATGCCCAATAATCTCCTTGACAGGAAGATCCTAGCCAGGGCAAATATCTAAGGTTTAGGATCTTCCAATCTTTGGGACACGGGCACACACCTCTCCACAGAGGGGCCACAAGATCAACAGTCTGGATGGCCACCAAACTGTGGGCCCCACATGTATGGAATCAACAAGTCAGCAAACAGTACATCTGCTGATGCTCAGTACACCTATAATTCATTGCCAGCAGCAGTATACAGACAAAACAAGGTAATGAAATATTACCTGTGCATTGTGCATGCTGCCAAGAGAAGCAGATGCAAACACATCACTGTGCATGCTCACATAGTAATTGACTGCAGCTAGCAGGGAAGCCTTCCCTTCGATCTTAGTCTGTTGCCCTGCGGAAGAAAGGCTCTTCTTGTCTTCCATTAAGGGGAACAGGTTGCACAGCATCGAAATCCTTGCCCCACCCACTGTAGACCTTGCAAAACAGGAACCCTTCAGAACTTCAATCTCTAAGTAAAAATATGGAAAGTCAAATATTCGGGAAAGAAGAAAGTAGTACAATAAACCTCGTGGGAAGCAAGATGGAGGAGGGTGTTGTTGTCAAAGCCTAAAGCAGCCACCAGCAATCTGATCTCTTCTGAGGTCAACGGGCAATGTCCCCCACTCAACTCCTCATCGGTGAACTGAGAGTTCAAGACTCTCCCTTCCCAAAGAACTTGGCAATACTTTGCCAGAGCCAGCTTTTCAGCTTTACCACCACTGAAATCGCATGCCATATGAGCAGCCATATCCTGTGGATTTATCAGGTTTAGGAATGAGAACACATTGGGATGATTGCTCGCATGTAAAATAAAAGGTAACATGTCAACAGGCTACAGATATCTCCTAAATGCTTAAACCTATGAACCATCAGAATTCACCGAGGAGTTTAGAGACATCAGATCTTTATGCATTAAGATAAGAATTACGTCCCGATGCAACCACTCCATGCAGGTGGTGCCCATTTTTGCTGATCCATACAGTTGATCTGCTGGGCCTCATTGTGGATGGGTAGGTCCCAAGAATCTCGCAGAATGGAAGATAGTAGCCCTCAAATGAGTGGTCTACAAATAGACAGTTGAAATAAAAATCTCAATGGATAAGAAAAGGCAAGAGGTTGAATAATTAGATAGCTAGGATCCTCTACTCTGGAAGATTTTTGGAAATTCCCCATTTACAGAAGGGCTCATTTGATCAACTTTCAAGATCACTGAAACCATGGGACCCATTTTGTATGAAATGGGCTCATCCACAATGCACTGATGCAAGAGAAATCAGGACCCAATCTTTTTTCCCTGAAAGATAGGAGCCAATCATTCCTATTTACTCTGGCAAGAACTTTCAGCAAGCAACTGGCCAATGACTCAGAGAATTCAGTGTTACCTTATTGAAAGGTGTAAGAAAACAAATTTTCAATTCACTGGATTGATGCTTTCATCTGTTGCCTCCAGTAGGTACTCATTGGCAACACCTTTGCTAGATGGGTACCTCAGGCATCTGACAAGGGTTTCTCCCAAAGCATTAATATGAGGCACAAAAGCCAATGCTCAAAAGTTGATCTTACAACATAGGCATTGAATATCCATTGGTATACTGTCAAAAGGCAGACAATGAGAAAAAAAGGGGCAACAGCAGCAATCCTTTTTAACTGGATCAAAGACAGTCACTAAGCAACATCATACGAGATGAGAGAATATTGGAAAATGTGGTACTGTTTTATTTAAATGATGGACCAGCAATGACAAAATCAATAAGCCACGTCATAGAAGTTAATATTAGAAATAGTGGTACTAATTTATTCAAACAATGGGCAATTTATTCAAACAATGGGCCAGCAGTTATTACCAATGAAGGCATTTTGGCATTCGGCAATATATCCATACACCATGAAAAGCTCATATGATACTCATTTTGAAGAAGTTACTGTCATAGTTATTATTATCACTATTTGACTAGGAAGGTGATATTATTATTACTGAGGTGAGGACTACCTGCAGTTCAAATGAAACCCCCACTGGAAGTAAAAGCATTTCCCATTTTGTAATTTAGGTGATTCAAGCCTCTTGGGCAGGTTTGCCTTATGGGTACATGAGGAGCCGACCCATCGACAGCCATAATCCATTTGGCTTGTTAATCCCACCAAGCATATTATTTGGTGCTACAACCAAATGCTACATTAGATAGAATGATAAACTTAGTGGAGTTTATCAGCACAGTCTTTCTTTCTTTCTTTCTTCTTCTTCTTCTACTTTTTTTTTTTTTTTTTAAAATATGAATATGAACTCACATAAATCCCAATAGTCCTGCTCCTTCCCTAGAAAAATTGGTAAGGATAAACTCCTCTGCAGACATTGTGGCCGCTGCCAACATGTTCATGAGCATTGTAGGAGATTGTGCACGTGTACATGCACACTTGTATGTTTGTAGTAGTGGGTATTATTGTTGGTGTGCATATCTTTTCCTTTGGCAGTTCTTCAGGACAGTATCTTTCTATGTTTATGGCTTCATAATAAAATATATTAGATGAGAGGAAGGAGCTTAATCTCTCTACACCTTTTCTCTTCCCAATATTTTCTTCTTCTCTGTTCCATATTTCTACATATCACCATGTGCTTTTATGGTAATCATTAGGGTGCAACTTTCGGCCAGGCTCAACCGGAACCCAACTGGTCCAACCGGACCATAACTCAGCATGAGGTAGGTTTTGTTGAATTTTGTAATCCAATTTAGGATTGGCTTCAGGTTTGAGTCATAACCTGATCTGACCCAAATGTGCAAATTGAACCCAATCTGACTCCAATCTAGAAGAGTTCTAGGTCACCATGATAGGGATTTTCATGACAGCTCTCTGCATCACCTTTTTCTTTCCAACCTCAATGTTTGAATGCACTCTATCTACCACTGATCGAGTTTCATTACCCAAAATCCACAATGGAGGTTGGGCAGGGTTGGGTCCAAGTTCAGATTGGGCAATATAAAAATGACTCGGGCTTGGGTTGATGACGCCAGGTTGAAAATCGGGTTGACATTTCAAGCTAACAACTGAGTCGTTTTGGTTCACATCAACACAAGCCAACCTGATCTGAGTTGCACCCCTAATCATCATACTCATCATCATCATAATTGCAACCTTGTCCCAGCTATTTCGGATGCATCAATAGCAGACTGAATCAGAAAATAAAAATTGACGCAATATATGTTTGGACCAGAAAATCAAATCAGCAACTTAAGTTGTAAGTCTAAACCAAAAGAAGATCTGTACCTCTGCAATACAGGTAAGATGTTCTCCAGGAACCAGTTCGCTACAGAATGAACAGGGGCTGTTTTAATTCTTGTAGCTCAAATTTCTGTAGCATAATACTCTCGCATGCTCCATGAGTATTCTTTAGGCAAATGTTTAACTATAGAAATTTCATTGTTCAGGACATTAATGAAGTGATACACATCGAACATCTCCGTGAATGAGCTGCAGCAACCTCACCATGAATCCTCTTTTTCAAGATATTAGACACAAGTTGTAAAAATAGTAGATGCCAGGAGTACCTTGAATCTTTTCCGGAGAGGATTTACTTCGAAATGTGGGATCACAAGCATCACATTCAAAATTTTAGCAACAGCAACTGCATCACAGATCTTCAAAATAAAACAAATCAATGAATAAATGAAAGATGGTATTCCTTGTTATTATTTAGGGAAAAAGAAAAAAGAAATAAATGTAAAACCTCGAGAGCCTTTACAAACAAGAAAAAGTATGCTGTTTGACGATTTACCTTTTTTTTTTTTTTAATGCCCTGTTTGTGATCTACGGAATGAGAATGTGAATTTGGTAAATCCATGAATTGTCAAATTCATTGATTTGCATTGGCTTTGGATTTGACAGTCCAAAAGCCCACTTGGATTTGGGGAGCATTCATTGCAATGGTAAAGCATTCACTGCAAAAGAATTACTTCTTTTGCTTTTATAAGAGTCTCTTATCTTGAGGATTTGCCAAGTCTTTTTTATTTTATTATATATATATATATAGGGGGATTTGGGTTTGCTCCATGAATTTATGGAGGAATGAATTTTTGGCAAATCCTCAACAAAAAAACAAATGAATGAGATTAGAAATCTGTGGATTTCAGAAATCCTTGACCCTACTCCCTCACACCAAACAGGACCTAAATTCTAGTAGAAAGAAACAAAACTTCTTGAAAAAATGAATCGCATACTCCCATTCTTTGTTGGTTCGACCCCCTGTCAAGAAATACCTGGATAGATCCCCATGTTTTATTCGGCAACACTAATTTTAAAATAAGATATAAGAAGGAAAAGAAAAGGAATTAGTCAAATTACAAACCTGCCAGAAGAACAATCTCATATTATTTCCTACCAAAAAAAGGGCCCCCAATTACTTCTCTTTCTCCAATTATTGATTCCACTACCAACCACTCACCAGAGTGGACTCAATGCATGGTTTCCATCCTTGGTTAGACAAGAGGGACCAGAGATTGGATTGTTGTGCACCCGACTGAAAGCAATAAATATTAGACAACCAATGGAGTAGCATAGGAAATATGATGTTAGAGAATGCCCGTAGTTCAAATGTGGGACCACTGTGGTGATGAAGCATCAGCGATCTTAACTATCTAATTTCACCCTTTTAATTGAGAGGACCAAGTATTGTTAATGGTTCATCTACTATATGAAATGAGTACCCTGACAAGAGGACTAATGATCCATCTTGCACAAACTTGTACATGAAAGGACCAAATATTATTTGTTAGAAGCTTTTCTATTTGGGATTTTTTCAGGGCCACAGTGGCAGATTGCATCATACAAATGGGTTTGGATGGCCAAATGGTGGGCCACTTCTACTAGCAGAAAATCGAACATAGTCTATCTCGGACAAAGGCAGGCACTCTACAAGCCACAAGATGTGCTGACATGCTCCAAGGGTATCAAATCCAACAGTGGGTCCATTGTGTAAATTTGATGTCCGAAACTGAAAGTGCGGCCACTTCTCTTATCTTGTGAGCCATAGGGTTAGAAGCAATGGACAGCTTGATTTTGGCCAGCTAATCCACATGGTGGAACCCACTTGCTGAACAACTTGAATCTTTCACTATGTACCGCCTACTGAACTGCTTAGTATAGACGGGCTGAGGAACATATAAAATTACTCCACAAGCATTAAACAAAAACTGAGGCACAAAAGTATCCACAATCAAGGCTTTGCATAATATACTAAGGTTCTTTGTTTATTATGATAAGTGGACCCATGTTTCACTAGACCAAACAATTGTTCAAATGATTCCTTCCATGGACTATGCTTTGATCTGTGGATCTAATTTGTTCAAATAGAGGCCTGTTCGATGTTTGTTACATTCAACGGTCAAAAAACCAGGAGGGCATTTCCATCATTTATAAAAACTAAGCTGCATAATCTAAATTGCTGTTAAGGAAATTTAATGGAAGGTATTGAAATGAAAAATACCTTCACTAAATAGGTATGTTAATGAAAAACTTTTTAAGAAAGGTACCAGAAAGCAAATTCCAAAATAACAAGGTCTCCTTTTGTAAGAATCCCTGATAATTATATCAAGAAATGTTGTCATTGATGATAGATGTTTAAAATAGTAAGAGTACCAAAAAAGAAAGAAAAAAAAAAAGAAAAAAGAAAAAAAAAAAGGAGCTCATTTTGTTGCAAATACAATGAATAATAAGATGGTAACAAGATGTGAATTTCGGCGGTAAGGTCGGGTGCTTGCGCCTCATCTCCTGCATTGACTTTCATCAACTGCCCGCCACCCCCCCCCCCTCTTAAAAAGTCATTCCCTCAGCAAGTGACTCAGTTCCAGTCACATCAAGTAGTGTCAACCAAGTTCAGAAGCCGACTCGATGAGTCTTGCCGAGTCCCAAGTGAGTCTTGCTTGTCAGTGAGTTTCTCAGCGACTTGGCTCAAGATCTTGTTGAGTCGAATTGACTCGGCTGAGTTTCAAGTCAAGTCACCGGGTTTTAGAACTATGGTACAGAACCTGAATATGAATGCTTTGAAAATTAAACTAAAATAAAATAAAAATAAAAATAAAAAACTACAATTTGGTTAATTCATTTCATTATACAAATGATTGCAATACAATTCAACAGTGCTTCCGAACGTGTATCCTAAATGATACCTTATAGAAGCACAATCCTTTGTACCATTGACCTAACCAACCAAATCACTGATCCTAAAACATAGTCAATCCCCACACTTGGCCTGAATTCTCATACTATTCGGCGATAACATCACAGCCAATCCAATAGCGTTGAATGCATTCCTGTTATGTTGCACAAGTTGTTAGACAGGAAAACTATCCAACCAACAATGGCAGAATCTATTTCGTTAGACCATAGAGCCTGCGAAAACCACTTGCAAAAAACAGTGCAATCATCGTCAGTTGGGGAAGAAGCACAAGAGACAATCTTATATTTGCGATCTACTAATTTAATCACACCATTGATGGAGTTCCACAACAACCCGAAATTATAAAACATTTGAAATGATATTTTCATGGATGGCATCATCGTCAGTGATGGAAACAAGGAAAAAGAAAAAAGCACGAGAGAAGGAATACATCTGAGAAAGAGAATCATTCTAGGAAAGCACCTGACCAAACTGCCTTGTTGAGTTTGGCTACTACCTCGAATCACGTAACAGAAAAGCCGTGACAATATGAACAGCATGGGAAATCAACTCAAGTCAGTAATCATAACAGTGGGGCTGCAAGCTTGGAAACTGGAGCCAAATTCTTGGCTCGCAATCCCTTGCCATGATTCGCGTGTGTTGCCTTTCTCCGTCAGGAGGCTTGACCTTCAAGTGTTTGTGGGCCTGCTGTTCCCATCCCTCCTCCAAACCTTTGCCGCTCAATTGCACACCATCGTCGCTCAAAGGCTCGCAGTTTTCTGTTGTTTCAATGTCCTGTCGAGAAGGATGGTTTTGTTGGCAGGGGATAAACAAATCCTGACTCTCCTTGCTCTCAGAAACAACTTCCCCCTCCCAAGTATCTTCAACCACGCAAGTCTCCAGCCTCTCATCAGAAGCCAAAGCTGGGTTATCGGAGTCACCCCCAAAATCCTCCGGCAAGATCGACCACGGCTTTTCCTCTGTTTCTTCTACCCGCTCACAGCATGCTTTTCCACACCAGCAACAATCGAATTCAGTGACCCACGGCTCAATGACTCGGATGAGGCATCCCCAGCCTCATGCTGCTTGGGGTTGCATCGATGTCTCTTGGGAACATGACACCTCAGTGCTGCAACGTCATTGGAGCAATACGGGGCTGGACATGCTTCGGCTGTAATTTCAGCCTGCAGCTTATAACCAACTTTATCTGAAGGCAACAATACAAACTGCCCACCAGTTTCAGCATCTTCCTATTGAAGCAAACACCAGATGCGGGCGAAGTAATAAGGAAACGAAATCACGAGCAATTTTTAACTTTCAGAAATGCAAAATGTGCAGCAGATGTTGTGATTTTAATCTGCCTTTTTGTTTAGTATTTCGAACGGCTACCAAAGGACCAATTAGTGTGCAGCATGGTGGTCATGTAAAAATGCAGATCCTTTTTTAGTCTGGCCCAAGTTGCACCTAGAATTCACTGATTTCAACCAAAATGCAAAATCTGAACTAAGGAACGTGTTGACAACAGAAGAAAGCACAGAATCTGGAGTCTTCCTGATTCAACTGCTTCAACATCTACGATAAAGCGTAGACGCAATTGCTGCTTGATGAAAATGAGCCTCTTCAGGGCCTCTGGAAATCAGGTTGATTCATTGAATGAGGACTGCTGAGACCAGTCGTACATCTCCAGTTGCCAAACCAATTCCCCTCACATGCCATGCTTGCACACATCTGAGATCCGGGCCATTGACCAGGAAGTCTCCGAGGTGAATGTGCCTTAGCCGAGAAACCAGCCTGGCATAATCATCAAGTGAGCTACATGTGTATGAAGTTGGATAGTTAGAAAAGGATAACTGACAATCCACATTGACATGCATCGGTGTCCATCTGATGAGTTGTTCAGCCTGATTTTCAGGCCTGGAACATTAATTGTGGGACCCAGTTGATGCATGTTCCATTCTCACAAATGGGGCAAAGAGGTGTGGTAACTGCATATGCACGAAGGAGCACAGAATAACTACTCTTAATATTAAGCGGTTCTTATGCTATCCAACTAATCATGGCTACAATTTAAAGGTTCAACGATAGCATAGGTATGGTGTTATAATTAAGAGGCAATCTCAAGTAGTATCAGTACCTCAGTAACTTAATGTGGTACAGTGCATAGTGGGCCCAATGTGATACATGCATGCCATTCTACCAGTCCATCAGACAACGTCACCTCATAGTACCCCCAGGTGCCAAAAATCAGACCCATCGAATGCTCAGGTGGGCCACAACACAGGGAACAATGTGACAGATGACGCCCACCCTTGATTTGCACAGGGGGCCATCTGAATTGCAAAAAAGCTTGAGTTTTCGCCTGACCCTTCATCCAGGCTAGTCGTATGGTTTTAACAGCCTAGATTCCATATAAACAAAATGCTGGGCCCTTTGGGCATTCCTTCTAACTTGCACCCTGTGGCATTGCCCACCAGATTCAAGGATAAGCCTGATCTTTGGGATCTGAGGCGAACAAGCTTGATGCATCTGATGGACAGGTAGGATTTCATTCATGCATCACATGGGCCCCACATCTGACCAGTACGACTATAGCTTATGGTGGTCTGGTACCACTAAAGCACGACTTTATTATTAAACGGAAATTGACTTTTTATTGTAATATAAAAGAATAATAAAATACCTCCATTTGCGACATTGGACTACTGAGCTCTTGAAAGGAGTCCACCCGGTGAAAAAGTTCACATTACGCATCCCGGGAAGATCCTGCAATATCACCTTGTTCAATAAAATCCCTGAAAGTAATGCCTGATTCGTTATCAGGCTGAACACTGCAAGAAGACAATGGAGGCAACAGTTTGATCCCAATGCCTCTGTTGATGGTATAGCAAAACGAATTACCAGGACCCCTCTTCTTGGTTGGATTGCATTGCTCAAAAGGGAATTCTACAGCTTGTTCTTTCTAGGCACCAATTTCTTGAAATTTTGGAGGACTATGTTGACCACTGCATGCAGCTGGAGGATTTTTCGGGGAATGGTCATTCGGAAGTTCAAAGATTAGTTTCTGAATCACAGAACGCTTGTGAGAAGCCTCAGAAGGCAGAAACCAGTCCACATTGAGCTGTAAAGAAAAACCCACTACATGTACGTGAGCTGAATTGGCATGTATCTTTTAGTTTGAAAAAAAAAAACATATATGCCTGAATATTGAATCTTTGCTATACTGCAACTGGACGCCTCAAACAAGCAAAACTCGAGAATTTTAGTTTATTTTATTGAGAATATGACTATTTCATTAAGAAAAACAAAAGAAAGCAAATAGAACTCGAGACCAGCAGCAGAGGTGATCATCTCGTCACCCTGCCCTAAAAGCGCAGAAACAAAAGGCTGCAATAGCCCCAAAATGAAGGAAAAATCAAGGACTCATTTGGCAGCGTGGATTTGAACTCTATGGAATCAAGTGGATTTTACTCCATACAGAATCAAGTGGATTTGGAATCAGAGCTTTGAGGTGGGAGTTCAAAAGGAGTTCTTTTGAAGGATTTGGATTTCTCTCAAATCCAAATCCCTCCAATTCCTAAGCTTTTTTTTTTTTTTTTTTTTTTTTTCATGCAAAAAACAGCAAATCCCCATGCTGACAAACAAACCCTAAGGGAAAAGCATGCCTTCCCAAAGACAGAGCTAGCTAAATATAATAGAATTCAATCCCCAAGCATCACCTCAAAGTAATATCCAATTTGATGGAGGGGGGAGACTTTGCCTTCGAAGATCTTAGCATTCCTCTCTCCATATGCCCCACAAAATAGCACAAGGGTCCATCTTCCAGGTCATTTTATGCATCTCGAGAAGGACCCAGCACTCTAGTCTTCAATAACCTTTGACACTGAGATGCTTGTCACCCAGCTGGCTCTAAAAATTTGAAAATGTGAGCCCAAACCTCTTGAGCAGCCTGGCAATGAAGGAAGAAGAGACGGTTCACAAACTCCTCATCTCTTCTGCACATGAGGCACCTGTTCAGCAGTGATCATATTGCTTTTCTTTATATTGCCAACCATAGGAATTCTTTTCATTACCATCACCCAAACAAACACTTGGATCCTTAGGAGGAATAGGGAGCTTCCACACATAAGAAACCTTGTATGACAATTGCCAACACCACCCAATTTCGAGAGGAGGGATTTGGATGAGAAGTTACCATTTGCCGACCACTTCCAAACCTTCCTACATCATCATTCCTGACTATGCTCACCTTATTGAGAGCATACAATAGGGATGCATACTCGCTTAATCTTCATTTAGGCTCCTTTTGAGTGCCATATTCTACAATATAGAACCTCCCAAAGACAGGTAGCACTCCGCCACCTTTGCCTCCTTGTTCACAGTGGAAGCAAACAAAGCGGTAAAAGATATTGCCAAGGGGGTGTCCCCAATCCAAATATCCCTTCAAACAATGTTTTAAATAGGTTACACTAGTATAGCTTACCCTTCATGCTATGCAACTCATGAAAATAGCTTAAGTCACATTTATCCTATACTACACGGTATGTAGCTTACACAAGTTATCATTCACTAAAACAAAAATCAATTAACATTTTAAATGATTTTTTATATTTTTCTACTTTTCACAAAAAGTTAATCTTTTCAATGATTTTAGTATAACAATATAAGCAATGGTATTAAAATAGTTCTATTACTCATTCTTTCTAGTTAATTTTTAAGCTATTTTTCATATTATTTTAGGTCATGTTTGGTTGCACTAGGTATCATGAAATACATTTTTAATCAATCTAATTTGGTGCAAAATATCATGAAATTTCATGATATATGGTTGATGCGGACATCAGTGGTGCACCCTTTAGAGTGTACCAGAGGAGGAGGCATCGCCGACAGAGTACCAAAGCGGAGGAGTTGATGTGGATGGACAATGGGTCCATCGGATCCACTTTCTGACGCGCTACGAGTGCAAGAGCGACATGACCACACCCCGAACATAGATTTATGAGTCGGATTTCACACCCTACCACACGGGTCTTCCCCCTGACCATAGATCTATGGGTCGGATTTCACACCCTACCACACGAGTGTTTTAGTTTTAGACTTTTTTATTCTTTTTCTTGTTTCAGGGACTTTATTATAACTTTCTTTAGTTTTCATCTTTTTGTTATTTTTCTTGTTTCCAGGGACTCTAGTGCACTTTTACTTTTTCCATAGCTTATATATATGTTGTGAGAAACCTTATTTTCATTATTATTGAATGAATAGAAATTCGTCTCTTTTCTTCTTCTTTATTCAAGAGATTAGGGTTTTAGGATTAACCCTTGGGTGTTGAGGATTCCACCCTGATTTCAGGTTTCATTCTTTCTAGATCTTCGAGGTGTAGGAAAAGGTAAGAATCATCTTCTTTTTTTTCTTTTGACGACAAAAGGACCCGTACTTTCTTCATCTCGAATCCCTCATTCTTCAACCCTTTTGCTCCTCTCTGGATACCCCCTTTCTAGTTTGAATAGAAAAGATGGATGGTTAGTCAGTAGGATGAGATCCAAACTTGACCGTGGATTGACTTATGCTAGATCTGGGATATCCTCATATCCCTAGATCCTCCCTTTTTACTGTTTACATGATCTTATGCGAAGGGGCATGATCCTGACAGAATAACCTCATCTTTGTGTTGAGATTTACCTAATCCCTTTGATTGGAAACGATTAGTTAATTGGTGTATTTATTTGAATATTCTTTAACTTGATTATACATGCATCTAGGGTTAGGTCATCACATCTCCCTGCATCAAATTTGGTATCAAAGAGCCCAGTTTTAGTGTAGGTCAGTTTATTATCAATCCGTCTTTGTAGTGAAAATTTTCTACAGAAACTCTTTGCCTAAATTTTAAAAATCGTTTAGGTTTCGGGCGCTCTGCCCCGAACCCTGGGCAAGGGTGCACCCCCCGACCCGCGTGACCGCTCTGCGTAGGGGGCATATTTTGTTGAGTTTAGTCAGCCATTTTTCTTAGGTTTCGTTGAGTCCACATATAGATCTAGGCCATATAAGGTAGTTGTATTGCATTAGTATCATTGCTTTTACCCATTCTCGCACATAAATCTAGGACCATTCACTTGTCATTCCTGGTGTATGCCCACGCGCACTGGTCGTGGGTTCGGTCTCCATTACACTATGGACTCTGATCAATTTACCAAGCTATGGAGGGCCTAATTAAGAGAATGGATCAACAGTTTCGAACCTTGAGGGATAATATCGTCATCAGGATGGTAGGTTTACGCGTCTAGATGAGAGAGTTGTGCGTCTAGAGGCTAGTATTCTAACCGCCACTGTAAGTGAAGCCCAGGCAACCCCCGACACTGGGGTTGTCGATTAGTCCCAAGTTGTGGGCCCTGATCCACCTAGGGATGGTTTGGGCGTAGACCAGGCCCGCGGGCCTAGCAACAGACACGATGGGGTATATCCATTACCACCCACACATAATCGTGATCATGTTCTTCCTGCCCAATGGGAGGGCCATGATGGGGTGCGTCGTTAGCACCCCGGAGATATCATGAGCACAAGGACCCTGTTTCTAGGGTCATGAAGGGCATCAAGGTTGACGCCTCCAGTTTTGATGGGAGATTAGACCCCAAAGTTTTTTCCAACTGGTTAGCAGACATGGACCACTTCTTTGAGTGGCACGGTCTACCAGACCCACGACAAGTCGGATTCACCAAGATGAAATTGGTGGGCCAAACAAAACTATATTGGGGAAATGTGGAGTGTCGCCGTGAGCGATCTGGAGAGGGGCCAGTTCTCTTTTGGATTGAGATGAAAGAGTTGTTGCGAGAGAAGTATGTTCCCCTTTCTTATAGGCAGTGGTTGTTGGATCAATGACACATTTTGTGCCAAGGATCCATGACGGTGACGGAATACATCGCCAAGTTCGATGAAGATATGATGAGGTGCGATGTGG
The DNA here is from genome assembly GCF_029962835.1 of Magnolia sinica. Classification (NCBI taxonomy): domain Eukaryota; kingdom Viridiplantae; phylum Streptophyta; class Magnoliopsida; order Magnoliales; family Magnoliaceae; genus Magnolia; species Magnolia sinica. The sequence goes on along the minus strand of NC_080573.1, from coordinate 46,190,266 downwards.
ATGAGGACCCTGCTGTGGTTCTCTCCCGTTTCCGTATGGGCCTCAGGTCTGAGCTTTAGCTGGAGCTCACGCTTCACATGGTCACCAGTCTGGAACATGCTTACCAGGTGGCGTAGGAACTGGAGCAATGTGTGCGCCAGTCCAATGTGAAAGGGATTGATTTTCGACCTACTATGCCTAGAGTAGCTCTGCAGGGAGCGAGACCCCAGGTCGGAATTCAACCCAAAGGTCAACCTGGTACCCAGCCAATCAGCAAAAATCGAAGTAATAATATGGTCGGACCAAGTACTAGGCCCGCCATAACACCCCGAACATTTCAATACCCGAGTATTGAAAGTTCTCGAGTATTACCATGGGAAGTAACATAATATGTACATGTGTACGATACAAATCTAACTATCCTAACCTTACATCTATTCCCTGATATGAATCTAACCGTTGGGAATGATCTTCATTCATAAATCCAACAATCTGACCATTGATTTTGAGACAAGACCATCCATCATGTGATTTGACATGTGTACCTTCCCTTAAATGAATTAGCGAATAACTCCTTATTCATAATGATTTAGATGTAAGTTCTTTTGTAAGAATTGTTTAGAAAGGTGCATATAACCATGTAAAACCATTAGATTTCACAAAACTCTTAGATTAGAAATAATTACGAAAATGCCACTAACCTATACCCTTGAATTCTAGATCATATGGTTCCCACTATCCATTTAATGTGAAATTTTATATCATGCCTATGTATCATAAATTAATTATACATGTCGAATTTCAGCCCTTAGATCATTGTAAAAGTGACTCAATTGACAGATCAATCCCTTAACCATTGATTTTGGTGTCCATCGAGTGAAGAAATCCCATGGGTAGCCGTAGTTGGATATTTCTCTTCATATGAACGACTTGGATTGCCCATCATATGGACTAAGTGTGAAATATGAACACCCCATTTTGGTAGGCTTTTCGTTAGGCGCAAAGTTATCCTTTCAAGGCTTATCAACTCTTTATAAATCTAGATCTTCATATCTAGCCACTTCCTGTCGTCCATCGAAACTCAAACTTGGACCACACATTGGCCTCACATGACTACGACATCATACAAAATTTGGACCCCGATCTATGATCCTATACCGTTGAACCTTGAAGCCAGTTCCTTCCTTTTGACGCAAAAGGTGATATTTCAGATCTAGGCCTTTTCCACAATCCATCAACCACCAAAATTTTCTCAACCGTTTACCTATCCTGACTACACATTTTCCCCAAAGTTGGGCCCTGATCATTAAGTGTGGACTGTTAATTCAGATCAAGTTCGTTTTAGGCATCCGCTAAGAGAATTTCCAAAATAAACTTATGTAAGGCTCGAATCTGCTTCATATTTCGACTCATGGGCCAACATGATCTTACCAGACTGATGAGTGGAATGGATTTCCCAAAACTTCATCGTAGTGGGACCCACTGATTCCGTACAATCGAGCCTAACTTCCGCACAAGGAAATCAGTTATGTAAGTGGATTTCTTACGATAATTGTCACCCACACCGGCTGATCGTGTGGCCCAGTGGGAGATCAAATCCAACCCAAACTTGGGGCCATGGGCCACCACAACCTGCTTAAACTAATGAATGGAATGGATTCCTCATAAAACAGCATGATGGGCCCCACCTGTCCCTCACGTAGAACCGGAAGTAAGAAGCTTCCGCACGCTATAACAGCGCGTGAGAAATTCACGCTGGAGATAATCTCTCCCACCAACAAACTCCCGATTTTGAAATCCACAAATTGATCTAGACCGTCCAACCTTCAAGCAAGGCAATTCCGACTCCAACCTGAATTATAGGAAAGGTAGGAAAATCACATGCCACTGGGAGTTGCCGACTTTCGTGGACTCGGTTGCAAGGATGTGTAGAAAACGCCCGCCGAAAGTTTTCGTTGAACCCACCGAACCAATACATCTAAACCTTCGATTCTTGACATCTATAAGCTTCCATGCTTCCATCTGGACCATCCACAACGATCGCCTTGAAGAAAGATGGACAGGAATGAAATCTGCCATTGAAGCAAGCTTCATCTTCTCCAATTTAACGTCAACCGTTTGATCTTGAGAAACCTTGATCGGGGAATCAGATACATCATTAAGGTAGGCCCCACAAATCTGAATAAACTCCTATAGCTCTCGGCCTAACCATCCAGCAATACATCACCCAAACGAATCCAAATACAACGTGGCCTTATTGTGCGCAATTACACCATGCGCATGTTGCGATCTCTCCTCATGTATAAAAGATGACCCAATCTAGGAGTAATAGCCAAATATTTTGGGAGAAAAATCTAGACACAGTGTAGGAAAAGAAAGGGACGAGAGAGAGAGAGAGAGAGAGAGAGAGAGAGAGAGAGAGAGAGAATGGTGCGACTACATCTGCCGCACCGAGTCGGGCCAAGGTAAGCTACTGTCCAAGCTTGGGACATACCTGGTCGTGGGAAAACAAAAGAGAGAGAGAGAGAGAAAGAGAAGGAGAAAGAAAGAAAGAAAAAGAAAGAAAAGAAAAGAAAAGAAAGGAAAAGGAAAGAGAGAGAGAGAGAGAGAGAGAGAGAGAGAGAGAGAGAGAAGGGTGAGTCGACCTTAAGGTGAGGGTATATTCATTTAAGCTTACAGTAATTTAAGTTGATATGTTATTATCTTGCCTTTTACATACTATGTTTCATGTTACTGGGAATTCTCCATGCAATTATATGTTTTACCATCAATTATCTGCCCTTTGGGATTTTAGTATAATGTTGATTACATGAGATCTTTATGAATTTATGTGGGGCGATGGATATAAGTCTTGCCCTTGCCTTTATCAATTTATTGAGTTGGCCCTTGCTACTCCTCTTTATTGAGTTGGCCCTTCCCACTCTCATATTTGTATAGTTAGTCATTGCTACTTTTCTTTTATTGAATTGGCCATTGTCACTCTCCTCTTTGTTATGTTGGCCATTGCCACTTTTATCTTTGTTGAGCTGACCATTGTCACTCTTCTCTTTATTATATTGGCCTTGTGCTATTTATCTTTAAGGCTTGGGCATGTGTTTTGATATTTCAGAACTCCATGATTCAGTTTATATTTTCTATAAGTGCAAGTGATGTGTTAAGATGTATCACAACTAGTGATTCAAATAATCTATCATGGACGTAATACACTCTAGGTAGAGACCCTCTTGGTCGTCACGTAATTCCATGGGTTTGGGTAGTGGTGCACAAATCAATGTGTGTAATTCACAAATGCAGTGTCACATCACTTCCAGGATTGGAAGTGGCAGATAGTCGCTCCATGAATAAATCGTGTCACATAATTCATCCGACTCATGTGTTGTGTGCCTTGAGGTATTCACGTAAATCCACGGTAGCGTCAGACATGCCGGTGAATCTCCATAGTGTGAGAATGCGGGGCGATCCGGGTTTTCTATGAATTGTATTCCACATTGTAATGATCACTATGTATGATGAGTCGCACACGCTTTACTAGGCATGCATCTCATGTAAGTTGTTTGCGCATGCTGATACCCTCATATTAGTGGAGTATGGGACGTATCAAAACCCTTACATTACTTTTATGAATCTCTTGAATTATTTTTAATCTTAAAGGATAACCATCACTATGAGTAGGGCGTTGACCCTCTCCAACCGTACAGATGATGCGAGTGACGTACAAATTGAAGACCTAGGGAACCACCTCCCTATGGAAGATTCTGCTGAAAAAATGAGAAGATAGTTTTAAGATTTAGTTTTATATTTCCGCTATGAACTCTGATAATGTAATAAGCTCCCATTGAGAAGGCGTTTGATTATTTATTGAAATCTTTTACTCTGATGAAAGAATCAGTACAGTCGATTTTATTCTCATGAATGTTACCTTCATGAATATATCTGGATGTGATCCAAATGAAAAAAAAAAAAGTGTGATTTTTAAAACATCCAATTTATACATTATTAACACCCGGTTTTCTCGGGCATGAATATAAACTCTAGCCATGAAAATTCGGGATGTTACACCCATGATGCCAGAGCAGTGTTATTGCTGTGGTGGCATGGGTCACATCGCTGCCGAGTGTTCAAATAAGGGTGGGCGCATTGTCTTTCTTTCCGAACACCCCACAGAAGAAGTGGCAGATAAAGTTGATGGTGACCAAGGTGACAAGGAGATCATTATCCCCTCCCTTGACCCGGCTAGTGATGTCGAGGATGATGCTGTGGTGACTGTCCCACTTGCAGTGGTGAGGTGCACCTTGACCCAAACGAAGGAAAGCGAAGATTGGCATAGAACCACCATTTTCCACACTTACGCTAAGTGCGGAGAAAAGAGCTGCAATGTGATCATAAACAACGGGAGCTATGAAAATGTAGTTTCCTAGTTACTTTGAGTTGCCTGGGGTTGAAGCCAGTCCCTCACCCCAACCCATACAGAGTTTCTTGGGTGGATGCGACATCCCTCCCTGTGACCCAGCAATGTCTTGTTCCGATTGAGTTTGGACCATACAAGGACAAATTGTGGTGTGATGTGGTCACGATGGACATTGGCATATCATCTTGGGAAGGCCATGGCTTTATGACAAAGATGTCACAATATTCTGGTATACGAATAATTATGTATTTAAACATGAAGGAAAGAAGCTTGTCTTGAGCCCGCTCCTTCCCAAATCGTCAATAGGAGCGAAAGATGTTGCGTCCCCAGGCGGTCCTAAGAGTCAAAGGGCGCTTGAGTCGAAGTCTCTTCACATCACAGATGTTAAGGATTTTGAGAGAGAAACTAAGGCGGGGACTATGGTGTACGGCCTACTGGCTAGGGAGAGTACGCCAGAGATTGCTATAGGGATACCCCAGGAGGCTCGTCCGGTCCTAAAGAAGTTTCGGGATGTCTTCCCTAAGGACCTTCCAGACAAGCTTCCACTGATGCGAGACATTCAGCATGCGATAGATCTCGTCCCAGGGGCGACCCTACCAAACCTCTCTCACTACAAAATGAACCCCACCGAGCATGCCGAGTTGAAGAGGCAGGTGGATGAATTGCTTAAAAAGAGATTCATTCGTGAGAGTCTGAGCCCGTGCGTCGTGCCCGCACTTCTTACGCCTAAGAAAGATGGCACGTGACGCATGTGTGTTGATAGTAGAGCCATAAACAAGATCACTGTCAAGTATCGGTTTCCCATCCCAAGGCTTGATGACATGCTTGACATGATGGCCACCTCTATTATCTTTTCGAAAATTGACGTCAACAGTGGTTATCACCAAATTCGTGTTTGCCCGAGAGATGAATGGAAAACTACCTTCAAGACGAAGGACGGGTTATACGAGTGGCTAGTTATGCCCTTCGAGTTAACCAATGCCCCAAGTACGTTTATGAGGGTGATGACCCAAGTGATGCGACCCTTTATGGGCAAGTTTTTAGTTGTGTACTTTGATGATATCCTCATCTATAGTACGTCCCCTAGCCAGCACATCGAGCACTTGAGGCAGGTCTGCAACGCCTTGCGCGCAGAAAAGCTCTATGCGAACTTGAAGAAGTTTTTCCTCCTTGACCTCTCGTGTTATCTTCCTGGGGTTCGTTGTATCGTCAGAGGGTATGTCTGCAGACCCTGAGAAAGTCAAGGCCATTGTTAATTGGCCTGAGCTGCGTATCATACACGACGTGCGAAGCTTTTATGGCCTAGCTACGTTTTATCGGTGGTTCATCCGTGGATTTAGCTCGATTATGGCTCCCATCACAGATTGCATACGAAAAGGGGAGTTTCAATGGACTAAAGCCACGGCACGGGCTTTCTCAGAAATTAAAAAGAAGATGACGGAAATGTCAGTCATGCGTCTACCTGACTTTACCAAAGCCTTTGAAGTAGCGTGTGACGCGTCAGAAATTGCGATAGGCGGAGTATTAAGCCAAGAGGGACATCCTGTGGCCTTTTTCAGTGAGAAGCTGAACAAGGCTAAACAATATTACTCCACTTATGACAAGGAGTTCTATGCGGTTGTGCAATCATTGCGCCATTGGCGACATTATTTATTACCACAAGAATTCGTTTTGTTTTCTGATCATGAGGCCTTGAAATATTTGAGCTCTCAAAAGAAGTTGAGGCCTAGGCATGCCAAGTGGGCACAATTTCTTCAAGAGTACACGTTTGTGCTTAAGCACAAGGCTGGAAAAGAGAATAAGGTTGCTGACGCGCTTAGCCGTCGTATCATGACACTTCGGTCCATGAGCAATGAAGTTACAGGCTTTGAGCAACTCAAGTGTGAGTACTCAAACTATCCTGATTTTGGGATCATTTATGTGTCATTGTCTAGTGACCCGCCCTCGAGGAGTGAGGAGTTCGTCCTTACAGATGGATATCTTTTTAGAGGAGACAAGCTCTGTATCCCACGCACATCCCTCCGCGATTTTCTAGTTTGGGAGCTGCATGCTAGAGGGATGGCAGGTCACTTTGGTCCAGATAAAACAGTTGCCCTTGTGTCTGATCGTTTCTATTGGCCTAATCTCTAATGAGATGTAGCTAAGATTGTAAGGCAGTGTTGGGCATGTCAACTAGCGAAGCGGAGGAAGCAAAATACAAGTTTATATACTCCTTTGCCAGTTCCACATGCCCCGTGACAAGATGTTAGTATGGACTTTGTGCTTGGCCTTCCCAAGACAATTCGTAAGCACGACTTCATACTCGTGGTTGTTGATCAATTTTCTAAGATGGCCCATTTCCTACCCTATTATAAGACCTCAGATGCCTCCCACATTGCTAAATTATTCTTTCAGGAGGTTGTGCGACTCCATGGAGTACCTACATCCATCATGTCTGACAGAGATACTGGGTTCACTAGTTATTTTTTGAAGACTCGCTGGCATCTTTTGGGTACGAGGCTCCAGTTTTCTTCAGCATATCATCCCCAGTCAGATGGTCAAATAGAGGTAGTGAACTGTAGCCTAGGGAATTTGTTAAGATGTCTGGTTGGAGACCACCACAGGACCTGGGACACCGTTCTTCCCACGGCAGAGTTCGTTATAATTCTTCAATGAACAAGCCCACAGGAATGAGCCCGTTTGAAACTGTTTCAAGTCTTAAACCCCGAGCCCCCATAGATTTGATCCCCATGGCTACCCCACAAAGTCTGTTAGAGTTAGGAGAGTCCTTTGCCCAGCATATACATGCATTGCATAGTGAGATCGGGAGGAAGATTAATTCAAGTAATGAACATAATTAACTTTCTGCTGACACTCACAGGAGATTTAGGGAATTCCAACCTAGAGATGACGTCATGGTTCATATTAGGTCTGATCGGTTTCCACTTGGATCCATGAAGAAGCTTCATGCCCGTAGCATAGGCCGGCATAAAATCGTGAAAAGGTTGGGGTCTAATGCTTATGTTATGGATATCCCTGCTACCATGGGCATCAGTTCCACATTTAATGTGGAAGATGTAGTTCCCTTTCACGAGCCATTACCTCTATCCACTGGTTCCCTTGTGTCTTCCCAGACCCCCCCTATATATGGACCTTGGCCATAGCCTGATCTTCCTGTACCCATCTTACCTTCTCTTCCACCTGCACCAAGAAGAGACAAGATCAAGGAAATTTTGAACTCCGAGGCGGTTTCCACTCGCTCCGGGGGTTTCCAGAAATTCCTAGTCAAATGAAGGGACAGGCCCATTATAGATAACTCTTGGATCACAGAGGTAGAGCTGCAGCGCATCGACCCCGATTTGCTCGAGAGATACAGGAGTTTACTTTCGCCAGTGGTGAATTCTTCCTACCTGGGGAGAATTGATGCGGACATCAATGGTGCGCCCTTTAGAGTGTACCAGAGGAGGAGGTGTCATCGACAGAGTACCAGAGGGGAGGAGTTGATGTGGATGGACGATGGGTCCATCGGACCCACTTTCTGACGTGTTACGAGTGCAGGAGCGGCATGACTGCACCCCAGCCATAGATTCATGGGTCGGATTTCACACCCTACCACACGGGTGTTTTAGTTTTAGATTTTTTTGTTCTTTTTCTTGTTTTAGGGGCTTTATTGTAACTTTCTTTATTTTTCGTCTTTTTATTATTTTTCTTGTTTCCAGGGGCTTTAGTGCACTTTTACTCTTTCCATAGCTTATATATACGCTGTGAGAAAGTATGTTTTCATTATTATTGAATGAATAGAAATTTGTCTATTTTCTTCCTCTTTATTCAAGAGATTAGGGTTTTAGGATTGGCCCTGGGGTGTTGAGGATTCCACCCCGATTTCAAGTTTCCTTCTTTCTAGATCTTTGAGGTGCAGGAAAAGGTAAGAATCATCTTCCTTCTTTTCTTTTGATGACAAAGGGACCCATACTTTCTTCATCTCGAACCCCTCGCTCTTTACCCCTTTCGTTCGTCTCTGGATACCCCATTTCTAGTTTGAACGGAAAAGAGAGATGGTTAGTCAGTAGGATCAGATCCAAACTTGACCGTGGACTGACTTATGCTAGATTTGGGATATCCTCATATCCCTAGGTCCTCCCTTTTTATTGTTTACGTGATCTTATGTACGAGGCATGATCCTGATGGAATAACCTCATCTTTGTGTTAAGATTTACCTAATCCCTTTTATTGGAAACGGTTAGTTAATTGGTGTATTTATTTGAATATTCTTTAACCTGATTATACATGCATCTAGGGTTAGGTCATCACATGTCCCTGCATCAATGGTGCACCCAAGGGAAACCTTAATTAAAAATCTAGGAGTAGCATGTAGCTTATGCCTCACGCGTCAGAGAAGTGAACTCTATGCTACATGCAATTCGCCATTTAAGACACTACCTCCAAAGGCAGATCCTACGCCTCCCCTACCTTAAACCAGTGTTCGCATTGTTGACGAAATGTCGATAATATCGCCGATAATATCGGTGTCGCTAGTCTAGCAACACGGAAACCCCCATTTTTCGTTTCTCTTTGGATTATCGGCGAAATATCGGCGACATCTTCGATAATCTTTGATTTTTTCCGACAAAATAGGTAAAAATGGAAAAATAAACCTTTGATTTCGGTAATACCTGGTTGATGGTTGATCGGAACTTGGAAGCAAAGAATCTCATGGGCAGCAATCGACAGCGCTCGTCTCGTGTGACTCATAGATACATGATTTCGGCGAAAAATCAGAGATTTTGGCGAAAAATCAGAGATTTAGGGAGATTGTTTGAAACCCTCGTCGAAAATCGCCCCTGCTCGATGGAAAACCCTCTTCGCAGACGAAACCCTTTTTTTTTCTTTCGTTTTTTTTTTTTTTTTTGCTTTTATGCTTCAGCGGAAGCAAACAAGCGCACGGTGCGCTTCAGCGGACTGAGTAAACTTTCTGGGCCCATCGTGAATGTATGTGATTTATCCACGCCGTCCATTCATTTTTCTAGTTTATTTTAGGGGTAAATCCCAAAATTAAAGCATATCCACAGCTCCAGTGGACCACACCACAAGAAACAATAAGAATAATGATTTTCACCGTTGAAACCTTCTTAGGCCCCACAGTGATGTTTATTTGTCATCAAACCTTTTTTTAAATATAAAAAGGCATGGATGAAGGGTTAAAATAAATATCAGCTTGATTCAAAATTTCTGTGGCCACCAAGAAGTTTTTACTGATATGCGTTCAATTCACAAAGTTTCCTGTGGTGTGGTCCATTGAAGATTTGAATCTGGTTCATTTTTTATATCACACATTAAAATAAGCCTTCAAATATAATGGATGGTGCAGATGTAAGGTACATAATTCATAATGGGTCCCACAGTTAGGGATCCATTAGAAGCGGATGGGTTACTGTACCTCACACCAGCTATATAGCTGCTGTAGGTACGTGTCGTGCGAAGACCAGCACTGACGCTCCTCGAGCTCCGAGTTGTACAAACGGTTCAAAGTTACGTTGGCCCCACAGTGATGTATTTATTATATCTACACCGTTCATCTGTTTTTAGAGTTCATTTTAGAGCATTATCCAAAAAATGAATCATATCCAAAGATTATATGGACCGCACCATAGATAGCAGCAGAGATAATGATTTTCACCGTTAAACAATTTGTAGGGCCCACCATAACGTTTATTTTGCATCCAATCTATTCGTAAAAATACAAATATTTGAATGAAGTGGAAAAACAATTTTCATACTAATCCAAAACTTTTGTGACCTCAAAAAGAGTTTCAATGGTAGACGTTCAATCCCCCACTCGTTTTTTCAGTGTGGCCCACTTGATAGTTATATCTATCTTATTTTTCGTCTAAAGGCTTAAGGCGAGCTCTTCAAATGGATTAACGGTTTGGATATAACACAAACCTCATGATCAGACCCATATCACTTGCTGATGTCAATAGCTGGTATGAGGTGCACCTGCCAATTCGCTTCCGGACTGCGCCGGAACGAAGTGAATTGCACACTGAGTAAAATGTGGGCCCATAGTAATTGTGTATTTGATCCAACCCAGTCCATCCATTTTATTAGATGATTTTAAGGCACAAGCCAAAAAATGAAGCATATCCAAAGCTTGGGTGGACCACACCACATGAAACTGTGTGAATTGAATGTTTACCATTGAAAAATTATCGGGGGCCACAAAAGTTTTGTATCAACATGATATTTCCGCTTTTTATTCAACCATGTCCCTGTGATCTTATGAACAGTTTGGATGACAAACAAACATCACTGGGCCCTATGAAGATTTCAATGGTGGAAATTATTATTACCACTGTTTCATATGGTGCGGTCAACTTGAAACTTAAGATAAATTTATTTTGGTTATTATTAGAGTAATTTCTTATGAAAATGTATGCTTTTTTGGGCCCCATTAAATGAAAATTTATTATTTAATGCATTTTTTTACAAATTTTTAATTTCTTAATATACAAATATGTGTATTTAGGCATGTCTTGAAGTTTCATGAAAAAATTTCACTGTTATCATATTTTTCTCCGAATTTCCGGTTATCAGCAATATTATCAGCGATAACGATATTATATCTTTATCCCTGGGCAGCGAAACTTGTAACGATACCGACAACTCAAACACTGCCTTAAACAAGCCACCAACTTTCCTCGGACTTGAATGCTCCTCCCTTCTAGATTCCTTCCCAACTTTGCTAAGGGCCCTCCAAACTTATGACAATCAATTAGAAGATGACACCTCTCCCAACAATTTCCAAGCAAAGCCCTTTTTTCTTTCCTTTAGGGGTTGTTTGTAAAGGGATTACAAGTAATCGGATTGCAGGGGCTGCTTGGATAGCTGCAGTTTCCTGTAAAGGTTTTACAAGTTGTAAAACATTACAACTTTTAGCTGTAATATGAAACCTAGCAAAAAGCCATGTTTCATATTACAGGTAAAGTCTTTACAGCTAAAAAGATATTATACATAGGAGAACACCATGGTCGATACACACTCGTGATGTGTGGGACCCACCATGGTGTACAGTACATCCAATTTGTCCATCACTCCATCATGTGCTTTCCTTGATGCTCTCTTGTGGGCCCAAAAACAACCTAATTGATCATCAAATGGACCACATGAGAGAGAAGGATGGGGTGTCCACCATTAAAAACTTCTAGATTGCATCTGGGCCCACTGTGATAGGTGAAGGACATCATATCCATCCAGTGCATGCATGCTTTGATGCATACTCCAATCTTTTTGTTGTTATTTGCATATTTTGGTAAGATTTACCACCCCAAGCTCTATGTGGTCTGAATACCTATTTTATATTTTGTAAACACTTTATGAATTAGCCAAACACATAATTTGTTTACTTATAAACAAATTACCGCTTAAAAGCCATATAAAAAATAAAAATAAAAATGCATGTAAAAAGTTTACACCTAAAACTCTCTATGGGTGTAAAGCGTTTATAACTTGAAACTTGACAAGCATCTAAACGACCCCTTAGCCTTCCCAAATCAAGGCGACCTTCCGATTTCGGCTTTTGAACGTCCTTCCAGCACACGAGATGGATTTTTGACCATCCACCCTACCTTCCTAGTTCCCACAGGAAGTCCCTTTTAATTTTTTAAATCCTCTTAGTAACTCCAACTGGCTTGTTAAACATGGATAGGAAGTAGACCAAGAGATTAGAGAGGACTGAGATCATAAAAGTTATTCTACCCCAAGAATAAATATGAGGTTTTCCATTTTGCTAATCTATTTTCAAGCTTCTCCACAACCGTGTCCCAAAAAGATGCAATGTCAGCATTCTCCCTATTGGAGCCCAAGATACTTCATTGAAAGATTCTCCAACTAACACCCCAAGGCCTTTCTAAAAGAGGCCATTACCTCACCTTATATAGCCACCCTTGTCACCACATTTTTCCATAAATTAACACTAAGGCCCAAAACCACTTCAAATCTTAACACCCCTTCAATGATTTTTAATTGACTTCTCAAAGCCTCATATAAGATGATCATATCATTTAGCCAATTGCAAGTGAGAAACAATCATATCTAGTCTTTCAACCCCAAAATATTTGACCAAATACAAAGAAGTAGCCTTCCTCATTAACATACTCGGGCCTTTCGCCACAAAGCCTTCCTCATTAACATACTCGGCCCTTTTGTCATGATTGAGAAGGGTTCCTCATCAACATACTCAGCCCTTCTCAGTGTTCAAAGTATCGGTATCGCTACAAGTTTTGTTGGCCAGGGATATGGAAACAATATCAATATCGCCAATAATATCGCTAATAACCGAAAATGTGGGGAAACATGTAAAAACGGTGGAATTTTTAGCGAAACTCCAGGAGATGTTAAAATGTACATATTTTCATATTTAGAAATAAAATAATTGTAAAAAGAATGCATACATAACAAGTTTCCATTTAATGGGGCCTTAAAAGTTTGTGTTGTTGTGAGAAATCAGTCCAACCATCCCATCCAGCCTATTTAACCATCCAACCTTCCAACCTTCCATCCAAACATTCATCAATAATGCAAAATATCAACAACACATGATATTTCACCAAGAAATCATCAACAATTGGAAAGGAAACGAAAATTTGTGGTCTCAATATCGCGCATGTTAGGATATCGATAATATCGAGATATTATCAATATTATCAATGACAAATTGAATACTACATACAACCATGTGCCCATGAAAAAAAAAATTGAAATAAAATTTTTTCTAATAAACAAAATTTTAATGATATCATTTCGTTGGCTATATTATTGAAATATCGTCAATACACTTATGATACAAGCATTACCTAGAATTTACATAGTCGAAAATATTGGTGATACATTGGTGATATTGATGCACTGGTAATACAAGCGACACCTAGAATTTACATAGTTGAAAATATTGGCGATTACATTAGCGATATTGATACGTTGGCGATACTTAGCAATACATCGCTAATACCTGAATTTTTTATACTACCAGCGTTATCGGTATCGCTACCAGTGTTATCGGTATCGCAGAGATAAAGATAATATCAGAGATAATTTGAACATTGGCCCTTCTACCACGTTTGAGAAGCAGGGGGGAACCATTCACCAAGATATAGAAAGAGGAACTAATGCATTCTTTGATGGATTTCATCCATGGTAAACCAAACCCCTGCCTTGTGAGAGCATACAACAAAAGTCCCGATCCACATGATCGTAGGCCTTTTCCATGTTCACTTTGCATAATAACCAAGCCTCCCCTTTCCATGTCCACTTAAGCTCATCTCTCTAAAATCAATCACTTCACTTGCTACTAAAATATCGTCTAATATCTCTCTTCTTCACAAAGGCTCCTTGGATTGGGGATGTAATTGACTTAAGCACCTCTCTTAGTCTTAAGGACAACGTTATAGCCAAGATCTTGAGACTCACCTCACTGACTTACAAGATTAAAGTCTTCACGGTCAACACATCCTCAATCTTTGGAATAATAATAAAAGATGAATTTAGACCCTTGCTCAAGATAGCTCTATCATGACACACCTTCATTAAACACATGACTTTCTCTTTTATAGGTTCCTAGCATTCTTGGATGAAAGAAAAGGAGAAGCCATCCAGACCTGGGACCTTGTTTGCATCCATCTCCCAAACCACTTTCCTAATCTCACCTTTGAAATCTCTCTCAAGACAGACCTTGCTTCTCATTTATAGTCTGGAAAACTAGGGCATCCAACCTTGGCCTTATGTGATCTTCTTTTGCATAGAGGCACTTGTAAAGTCAACAATTACTTTACTACATATGGGATCCTCCTACAAAAATTTTGATAATGGATCTTATGAATTTGGTTCCTGGTGTTGGACGGCCTAATCCAACCCTAAATGAATGTGGTATTTGAAAGGGGCAGATTTATGCAATCTTTAACAACAAATTAATTTATAGAATAAAATAACATAAAATAAAAATAAAAATAAAAAATCAGCTTTATACATCATAAACACAAGAAGGAAAAAGGAGAATGCAACAATGATCATGGCCACCATCACAAACACGTTGTATTGAACCTTAAAATCTGAATTTAGTCGGATCTAGCAAAAGATAGGACTTTCGTCTTACAATATGTCCGTCTAACGATCCAAGTAGATTTTCTAATCCAGGAAATAGGAATTTTCTAAATTGGGAAATTTGGAAAATTCAGGAAAAAAAAAAATGATGGTTCTTCAAATCTAAGGCCTCGGGTGATGGGATTTGAAGAAGGTCAAAATATGCAAATGTGGGGATGAATATCTTCCAAGATTTAAATATTTGGGTTGAAAAGAAATGGGATCGGCTTCTAGATCTAGATAATTTAGAAGAAAATGAAAAAAAAGAGGTTTAAAGAAGAGAATACCTTGAGAAAAGAAAAAAGGAGAGAGAAGAAGATGAGAAATCACGGCCTTACGCCCTCTTCCAATTACTGGAAGTTGAAGACGGGATCTTCTAGTCTTTAAGAAGCAAAAACTCTCTTTCTTTTCATAAACATAACATTGCATTCTTAGGTTTAGGGCAAAACACCCTTATAAATTGGTAATTACATTAAATGACCAAAATACCCCTACTAAAAAATTTGTGCGCACACTGTCTCAAAACTCAAATAAATAAAATATTCATAAGATAAACTCAAATCTAAGATGCCCAATGGGTCCCAATGATAGCGCAATGAAAGTGGGCCGCGACGATCCAATGGTCCGATCACACCATCATCGCAATCCAATGGTACAAATATCTCCTTCAAACAACTTACACATGTCACGAGCACATGTGTTAGGTCTTCAACCTCTAGAAACCCGACCCGTACCTGTCATCTAACCACATTGACACGGGTAACGCACGCCTCTTGCGTTGATATACTTTGAATGGTCCAGTGTCCGCATCAATTCCTCCTCCGTCTCCCATTTGTGATCTTATATAAGAAAGATGTCTTTCTCTCTCTTTCAATCAAATTGCCCTAGACTTTTGTCTTGACGTAGCTTCTTCTCTAGATAGGATCACTTGATAAGATGATACGAGGGCCTCTTTCTCCAATCATCTTTGATTATCTGACACACCACTCTCTCCTTCTCTATCAACATTGCTAATCTTGCCAAGCAACTCCTCTTTCCTCAATCTATCAGCTCCACATTTAGATTTACTCCACTCTTTCAGCTTAATCTTGACAAATTGAAGTTCTACACCAATCTATATCCAGCCCACCCCTCTAACTCGCATCCACTCTGCCACCTCTCCCCAAAACCCTCTTGCTTTACCCCACCAATTATGGAATTGAAAAGGAATTGGCACACACACGCACACGATACCCCTCAACTCGATGCAAATAACCCTATCCAACTTGTACATGACCAATTGATCTTGATCCCCCCCCCAAAAAAAAAAAAAAATGGTGATGAGCTCTCCACCCACATGGCATGGAAAATTCCAACTCCTATTTACAATTGGCAACTCCTAGAGATGCAGAAGTTATTGGTTCCTAATTTTGACAATACAAAAACCTTCAAGATTTTTTAGAGAGTGAATTTATTGAAGCACGCACAAAGGCAAAAAACAAGAGAGAATAGAAAAATGGTATATATATAATAAATAAATAAATAACCCAAAAATACAATACAAACCCAGCCACAAGAAAATCAAGGATCCCACTCCTTAATAAAAGAAAACACCTTTCTTACAACAATAGGAATAGATTCGCTCATGTTCCTAAAGCACTTGTTATTCCTCTTCAATCAGATTGACTGTAGGACCATGAGCAACGCAAGCTGCCACTTGGACCTTTCTTTGGCAAGAGGAACTCCTTCATGACAAGACAAAAGCAGCTCTTCCACATACTTAGACATAAACCAATAAATATTGAAGGCAGGGAGAACACCTTCCCCGACCCCCTTTGCGAAAGGGCAATGAATAAAAAGATTATCCACTGATTCTTCGATCTTCAAACAAAGAAGGCAAGCATTTCATAAAACCACCCCCCTTTTACGTAAGTTGTCAACAGCTTAAAAAGCTATAACAAGTCAATGAAAATTCCTCTAATTTCATGGCAAAAGCCTAAAATCTACAAGAGGTCAATGAAAATTCCTGGATACCAATGAAGCACGTGACACTAACAAAAGGTTGTCTCAAGAATGGAAATATGCATAGATATAATCAGCCCACTGTGTTTATAGAATGTGGACGAATAGTAATTGGCATAAGGCTTAGATGATGATGATGTTTATAGAACATTGAGGAATAGCAACTGCACTCACACCAGTGTTCAAGTTGTCGGTATCACTACAAGTTTCGCTGGCTGGAGATAAAGATATAATATCGTTATCGCCGATAACCGAAAATGCAAGGAAAAAGGGGAAACATGGAGAAAATGGTGGAATTTTTCAGTGAAACTTCAGGACATGCCAAAATACACGTATTTACATATTTAGGAATAAAAACATTGCAAAAAGAATGCATTCAATTAGAAGTTTCCATTTAATGGGGGCCAAAAGGCATGCATTGTCATAAGAAATCACTCAAATAGTAACCAAAATGAGTTTATATAATACAAATGCAAGCTTACAACAATTAAGACATGCAAAAGTAAATGAATTAAAAAAAAAATACACATTTGCGGCCATGTTTCATCCCCACATAGAGTGACGAGGTGGCTCGTAATCATTGTTCGGATCCCATGGCAGTTGAGAGTAGTACTGTTGCCCAACATATTGGCAGTACTGTTCCCAGGTCATCCTCTGCTCGTACCAATTGAGGAACTCTCTCATGTACCTCTGATAGTCATCCTCTCCAAACTGTACGAGTACGCCTAGACGTGGGAGTTGAGTGACATACATCGACGGCATTTGCTGAGCAGAGTGCTGGGGAACAAATCAAGTCCAACCCCGACTCCTTGATAGTATTACTGCCAGTCATACAGGTACCCTAAATATCCTCCAGTCAAAGGGTCATGACTCGAAGAACTATCTTCCGACTGCCTGTACCCATAGGTAGATGAGCGTGACTAAATGTCAGAGCTGTCATGGCCATACCCGTGATATCCCCCATGAGCATAAGGTGAGACCAAGGTATCCCGTATCGGTATCGGTTGGCGTAACGGTGACCTCCAAAACCGATACGGATACGGGGGCGTAACGGTGATACGGGGGCGTAACGGCCCGTAATGGTGCAAAAAAATTTTTTTGTCAAAAAATATGAAAAAATATGGATTAAATCCGGAATATTCTAAGCATTCCAAATATGCATTCATTTATAAATTGGAACATGTTTATGGTGGTGTAACGGTCCACTCTTTGGTGAGAAGTTGTATCGGACTATCTGATGAATTTATGAACCAGATAACCTGAATTTGACTACAAAATTCATATATTTAATTTTCTAACTATCTACTATCAATGATAGATATATTAGAATGAATGTAATATGAAAATATCTTACATTTAGGTGTTTGCAATTATTTTTGAGGGCCAAAATTCATGCGTAAATAGAAAAAAATATATTAAAAAAATATAAAATGGGACCCCAAATATGTAAAATGCACATTAACATGTTCTACTATGATTAACACATCATATGACATCATTAAAACAGCAAAAGAATCATTAAAAAATGATTTTTCGAATTTTCAAAAAAAGGGACGAAATAAATGCGTAAATAGAAAAAAATATTAAAAAAATATAAAATGGCACCCCAAATATGTAAATTGTACATTAACATGTTCTACTATGATTAACACATCATATGATATCATTAAAACAGCAAAAGAATCATTAAAAAATGATTTTTCGAATTTTCAAAAAAAAGGCCGAAATAAATGCGTAAATAGAAAAAAATATAAAAAATATATAAAATGGCACCCCAAATCTGTAAAATGCATATTAACATGTTCTACTATGATTAACACATCATATGGCATCATTAAAACAGCAAAAGAATCATTAAAAAATGATTTTTCGAATTTTAAAAAAAGGGGCCAAAATAAATGCATAAATAGAAAAAATATTAAAAATATATAAAATGGCACCCCAAATCTGTAAAATGCACATTAACATGTTCTACTATGATTAACACATCATATGATGTCATTAAAACAGCAAAAGAATCATTAAAAAATGATTTTTCGAATTTTCAAAAAAAGGGCCAAAATAAATGCGTAAATAGAAAAAAATATTAAAAAAATATAAAAGGGCACCCCAAATCTGTAAAATGCACATTAACATGTTCTACTATGATTAACACATCAAATGGCATGATTAAAACAGCAAAACAACCATTAAAATTTGATTTTTCGAATTTTAAAAAAAGGGGCCAAAATTCATGCGTAAATAGAAAAAAATATTAAAAAATTATTAAATGGCACCCCAAATCTGTAAAATGTACATTAACATGTTCTACTATGATTAACACATCATATGACATGATTAAAACAGCAAAACATATTAAAAAAAGTATAAATACCTATTTTTGATGAATTTCTGAAAAATGGCCCACCGAGCTTTGATTCAAAAAAATCTGTGATATAATGTGTTTTTATCTCAAATACCTAGCTAAGGTTGGTCGAAATTAGTAGTAGAAGGAGTGAAAAACAGTTTGGAAGCAAGAGGTTTCAAAAAAACAGCAAAAAATGAGCTAAAAATGAAAAAAAAAAAAAGTTACCGTTACGGGCCCGTAACGGCCCGTTACGGCCGTTACACCCCGTAACGGGCCCGTATCGGCCGATACGGGTACAAAATCGGGTATCGGCCGATACGACCCCGAAACGCGTAACGGTTCCCACCGTTACCGTTACGTATCGGCCGTTACGGCCGATACGTAACCGATTCGGCACACCCTGGGTGAGACAGAGGTGGAGCTCCCCTGATCTGAACTTATGTCCATAGATGACAAGCTGCGTGTGAGAGCATCCGCAACGACGCATTCGGCTTTCTTCTTCAAACGACTTTCTTCTTCAAACGACTTTCTTCTTCAAACGACACTCGAACATATATGTGGGCTCTGATGCTCTCGCCCTGGATGGTGGACGAGATCCATGGTCCTCGTCCTAAGTGGTATGGTCAAAGCTCTGCTCCTCAATGAACTGGTCAAAGGATCGTTGGCTCTGAGCCGTCGTCTACCCCCCACCACCCCCACCCCCACCCCCACTAGTACCACCTATGCTAGTGTCGGTGCCTCTGTCCCCTCCCTCATCACCGTCGTCATCGTCGTCATCGTTGTCTGCAGGACCAGTGTCGAGTGGGGGTTGAGTCTCATCATCATCATCACTCACAACGACTTGATGATGGGGAGGGGGCCATGAAGATGCTTCCTCACCCTCATTGGAACGTGCCAAACTCCTCGCCAAAGGATCAAAGGAGTCTGTATCCGCCTTCTGTTCGATTACTATTTGATCGACATTGATACCCAGAGACATTGCTCCCTCGGCTACCTGTAAAGCAGGGCCTCCCTCCACATCATCTAAATCAGCTGATTTGATCTACTCATAAAGTGGGTCATCATCATCATCACCCATCTATGCCATGTTACCTATAGACAACAGGTCTAGCGGGTCCTGATTTTCCTCCATGTCTCGGTCTACCCGCAACTGCCTCTCTCTTAACTTCATATTGTAGTGGCAGTAAACGATCTTTTGTAGCTTCTCATATGCCAACCTATTCCTCTTGCTGGTGTGTATGAGTGACCATGTGCTCCAATTCCTCTCACACGGTGAGGAGGATACTGTCTGTGCGAGAATACGGACTGTCAATAACTGCAGTGCGGGCGTGTCGACTCCGTACATCGCCCACCACTCACCTCTATATCCATGAGGAGCTTGTTTTAGTTTGAAGTTTAAACGAAAAATGCAATTACCTAATTATGTTACTATACTCACATGGCATCATCGTTTCAGTCAATGCTTTTGCTAGTGTGGATGAGAACTTACCCCTTGCATCCCTAAACCGCAACAACTGTAAACACAGATTTACAGGTCATTATTTTTAATCACCCATATTTCTAGAGGCTATAAGGAAGAAAATTTATTGCATTACCTAGTTACCGAAATCTGCTTGCGCTGTCGATTCTGGGAACAATCGTTCGAACGCCTCGTGGACGGCCATCGTCAAATCTTGATTCTCATGGAGCGACATTTATAATGAAATTTGGGATTCAGGTAGTATGCTGAAACTCAAATATTAGTTACTCAATTGTATTAACATGCAAACAGAAGTGATGCTTAAAGTACTCAGTTGTATTAACAAACTTATCAGCTTGGTGGAGTGGATGCTTGAGAGTCCCGGTCCATCGATGATCGATGATATTAATCACCCATTGATACGAACTGGGGATTGCAGTCATTATCCCCTCTCATAATTCTCGTAAGCTCATACATTAACCCTATCAAAGGCTACATCTCATTATCTACAGCTCGTAGGACCTTGTACATTGGATGCAGGAAGGAAACGATGTTGTAAACTTTATCCCAGAAGGAATCAGAAAGCACTATCTTCGAACATGTCTTTGCACCCTTAGTCTTCCTCTGATTCCACTCCATGTATCTCTCAGATCTGAACAAATTTTTGAGACCCATGCGGTGCCTGTATAAGCTGTCGAGTGCAATGAAGTTCATGGCAAACCGTGTCGCACCTGGTCTAACGATGTCCCCTCCACAACACTCATGCATTGCAGCCAACAACCATGAGTGATTGTATATAAAGTTTGTCACTCTCCTCGCATCCCGGATTGTCTTCCTAACAAAATCCATCTGGCCTATCTCCTTGAGCATTAAATCAATGCAGTGTGCCGCACACGAGGTCCAATAGAGATTGAACTTCTTCATCAATTTCTTCCCCACCTTAACGAACTCACTATCATTGTCCATCACAACTCGGACAACATTCTGGGACCCAACATCTCTAATCACTCCTTTTAGGAGAGCATATATGTATTCGTGATCTTTTATTTTGGTCGATGCATCAATGGATTTGAGGAAAACGGGTTGCCCTCTACAGTACACCATGAAATTGATAATAGACAATTTCGTGGGTCCCGTCCACCCATCACACATGATTGTCACCCCGTACTGCTTCCAGTTCAGCTTGAGTCTACATACCCAAGCCTGCATCTCCTTGTGCTCCCGATCGAGGTAGACGCCAAGAATCTCCTGTGGCGTGGGAGGCTTCACGTCGGGCCCGGCATGCTGCACCTCCTCAATCGTATTTTTGAAGTGAGGACTGGCTCCTGCATTTGTGGGTACATGGCTCGAGATGAACCACCTAGATATAGCGCCACCCACTTTCTCCCTGAGCCCCTTGCTCCACATATTTTTAATCTTTTTTTATTAACGCCTGCGATGGGTGCATCTGGGACACGAGCGCTTTGCGTGCATTGTAAGCCATGCCCACTGCCTCCCTCAAATCGTCTGCTACTCCCACCAGCCTCATGTCAGGATGTCTTAAATGACGGCCTACTCTCATCAACCCATCTTCTTTGCTCCCCCTCCCACTCTGAAGCCCGAGACTCACGAATCACTTGTCTAAAATCACTCCTTTCTCGAGCTATAACACAGTCATCGGGGTACGCGATCCCCTCATTATCATCATCATCGTGCTCGTCGATAGCACCTAGGCCCCGTCCAGTGCCTCGTAGCTCCTCCCTCATATCCCTCTCCCAATCCTTTTGCTGCAGCTTGCGTGACTTCGCTTCAATCAACACTCTTCTCATCTCATCTCCTCTCTCACTAGCCTTGTTACACTTGGACAGTCTTTCACATTCTTGTATCCCCCTGCAAAATGTTCCTTTAGCCTAGACACTCCCCCACTCCGTATCACTTGGCCACAATAGTTGCATATGGCTCCATATTTATTCCCCTCCACTGGCCGTCCATGTTTCCACCCAATGTCCCTTGCTCCTTTTCCCGATCCAGACGACATTTTGCTCCCTAGTAGTATACAAATTTGCAATAATCGATTAAAAAAAAAAAAAAAAAAAAGTGCATCAGCTTGTATTCAGTGTAATAAGGCCAAATCATTTCAAGGGCTAAGATGTTAGATCAAATCAAAATTTCATATAAATTACAATTGAGGAAAGAGTCTACAGATTGCATACTGAGTAAACTTTATGGGGCCTATTGTGATTTATACATACAACATGATGGGTCCACGTAAATAAAAGGAGGACGTTATCTCCCAACTTGTTCCCTCTGGTGTAGCCCAATCATCCTGATTTTTGGGAATTTGGAGTAAAAATCACAGTTTCATAGGATGGACGGGTTGGATTTTACTTTATGAATGCATGTGCATGACCGCCACATGGAGTAACAGGGAGAGGATTAGGTGCGGCCCTAGCCTCATCCATGACAGTGCGGTCCTTATTGTGGGGCCCACCTTGATGTATTTATTCTATATCCACGTCGTTCATCTGCTTTTGTAATTAATTATAGACTACTAGAAAAAAAAATGAAACAAATATCGTCTCAGGTGGACAATGCAAAAGGAAACAATTGTGATTGTACGGTCCACCATTAAACACTTTTTAAGACCCACCGTAATGTGTCCATAATGTTTATTTTCCATCCAACCCGTTGAAAAGGTTACATAAATCTAGATGAAGTGAAAAAACAAATATCAGCTTTATACAAAACTTTTGTGGCCCATAATAAAGTTCAAGTGGACCCCACCATAGAAAATAGTGAGGACAGTGACATCCACTGTTCAAAACTTCTTAGGGGCCACAATAGTTTCCGAAGAAGCTGATATTTTTGTTTTCACTTCATCTATCTCTATGTTAACTTATGAATAGGATGGATCTCAAAAATACATCACTGTGGGCCCTATAAATGTTTCAACGATGGGTGTGACGGCTCCCATGGTTTTCTGTGGTGGGTCCACTTGAAATTTAGATCTATCTCATTCTCTTTGTAATGCCATAAAACGATGTCTACAAATGGTTGGACGGTATGGATACAACACATGCATCATGGTGGGGTCCACAAAGCTTGGTGACATCACTTCAGTAGCCATTTGGCCACTGACCTTGTCAGTATCTAATCCGCACCTGACTCATGTGGGTTTAGGACAGTCTCTGGTGGTCAGTGCTCTGTGGGCCCCACCATGATGTATATGTTTCATCCATTCCGTTCATCCATTTTCACAGACCATTTTAGGGCTTTATACCAAAAATGATAGGAATATAAATCTTAGGTGGACCACACCACAAGAAAATAATAGTGATTGGATATCCACCATTAAAATCCTCCTAAGGACCGCTGTACTGTTTATTTGACATCCAATTTGTTGATTAGGTCATACATATCTAGATGAAGGGAAAAAACAAAGATAAGCTTGATCCAAAACTTTTATGGCCCTCAAAAGGTTTTTAATGGTTGAAGTTCATTCAACACTGTTTCCGATAATGTGGTCCACTTGAGACTGTTATATACCTCAATTCTGGTCTCATTCTATAAAATGATGTAGAAAAATAGATGGACGGCATGGATGAAACACATTCATCATGGTGGGGCCCACAGAGCACCGACCACCAGCCATTGGCTGGTGGCAGGGGGCGTAGCCAATCCGTTTCCTTTGGCTACAGCTCTTATCAGTAGCCAATCCACACCGAAATCGGATTACGTATTGAGTTACTCAGTACACTCTTATCATACTAAGTAAACTCAATTGGGCCCACTGTGAATTTATGTGGTTTATCCACACCTTCCATCCGTTTTTCCATCTCATTTTAGGCATTGAGCCCAAAATTGAAGCTTATACAAATCTCAAGTGGACCATACCATAGGAAATAGTGGAAATAATGATT
Source organism: Magnolia sinica (assembly GCF_029962835.1). Taxonomy (NCBI): domain Eukaryota; kingdom Viridiplantae; phylum Streptophyta; class Magnoliopsida; order Magnoliales; family Magnoliaceae; genus Magnolia; species Magnolia sinica. Next base: position 46,166,060 of record NC_080573.1, on the reverse strand, counting down.
TCCACCATTGAAACCTTTCCATGCCCCACAGTGATGTTTATTTTTCATCCAAACTGTCCATAAGATCAAACAAACATGGATGAAAGGAATAAACAAATATAATTTTGATCCAAAACTTCTATGGCCCCCAAGAATTTTTCAACGATATAACTTCAATTCACACTGTTTCTTGTGGTGTGGTCCATTTTAGCCTTGTATATCCTTCGGTTTTGATCTGAGGCCCTAAAATTATCTTGTAAAATGGATGGACAAACTGGATAAAATACATAAATCACGGTGGACCCCATAGAGTTTACTCAGTACGCTTAGCGTACTGAATTACTCAGTACGCAATCCGCTTCCATCCACGCCCGTTTCAATAGCAGTGCGGGACTCGGATTTCCTTCTTGCACTGCAAGCTTAGGTGGGGCCCACTGTGATGTTTGTGAAAAATCCTCCCCGTCCATCCGTTTTGTGAGTTCATTTTAGGACGTGATGCCAAAAACGAACCATATCTAAAGCTCAAGTGAGCCTAAAATGTGATAATTAAACATCCACAGTTGAAATATTCATGGGGCCACTGAAGTTTTGATTCATGCCAATATTTTTGTTTTCAGTTCATCCCAATAGTAATGACGTTATTAATGGTACAAATGGCATCTAAACATCACTATTGAACCCAGCAAGGTTTCAACGGTAGGAATTTCCCTAACCACATTTTCCATTAGTACGGCTCACTTGAACTTTAGATATGGTTCATTTTTTGCAACAAGTCCTAAAATGAAATCACAAAACGGATGGACGGGGAGGATTTCTCTCAAACATCACAGTGGGCCCCACTTGAGCTTGCAGCGCAAGAGTACAGGGAAAGGCTTCCGTAGGAAATCCGCGTCCCTGATCCCCTGATCCGCACCGCTGCGGAAACGGATTGGCTACTCCCCCTGTCGTGCTCTGTGGGCCCCACCACAAGGTATGTGTTTCATCCATGCCGTCCATCTATTTTTATAGATAATTTTATGATATGGGGAAAAAAAACGAGGTATATCCCAATCTCAATTGGACCACATTACAAGAAATAGTGTTCAATGAACTTTGACCATTAAAAACTTTTTGGGGGCCATAAAGGTCAACCTGATCTTTGTTTTTTCCCTTAATCTGGTCTGTATGACCTAATTAATAGATTGGATGTCAAATAAACAGTACAGTGGGCCTTAGGAGGATTTAAATGATGGATATCCAATTACTATTATTTTCCTGTGGTGTGGTCCACCTAAGATTTTATCCATCTCGATTTTGGGATAAAGCCTTACAATGATCTGTAAATATGGATAAATGGAGTGGATAATATACATACATCATGGTGGGGCCCACATACATCATGGCTGGACCACACCGCAGGAAACAATTGAATTGCACGTCTACCGTTGAAAAATTCTTGGGGGCCACAAAAGTTTTGGATATGCTTCAATTTTGAGCTCATCCCCTTGAATTAGATGGAAAAACAGATGGACAACTTAGATAGACCACATACATTCAAAGTGGGCCCAACTGAGTTTAGTCAGTATGATAGGAGCGTACTCCTCAGTCCTCACTAGTGCGTCCGTCCGATTTACCTCCCAGGGAGAGAGGGATTTTCGTAGGGTGCGAACTCCTCACCAGTGCGAGAGAGATTTTCGCTCGGCGAAATCCGATTTCCCAGTGCGAGAGCGATATTTGCTCGGTGCGAAATCTGATTTCCCAGTGCAAGAGGGATTTTCGCTCGAAGGAAGAAATTAAAAAAAAAAAAAAAACCCTAAAGAGGGGAGATGGTGAGATAAGAGGGGTTTTGCATACACATACCGACTCTGTCAATCGAGAAGCTCCTATTCCAGCTCCGGTTCCGACTTCCAATTAACCAGGTACGAAAATCACTTTGAAATTTGTTTTTCCCGATTTTTACGGCAATTTTAGCCCCGATATTCCCGATATTTATCAAAGAAAAGAGGTAGGTAGCTACAGTTTTCTCGTGTGGTTGGTGGCTACAATCGATATTCCGATAATATCGCCCGTACGCCGATAATATCTCCCGATATTTCGTTGATAATGTAATATGAAATGGAAGATTCCGATAATATCACCCATATCAAAAAAATTGTCGATATTTCGTCGATATTTTGCCGACAACTAGCAGAGAAACAAATATAGGGGGTTTCGATGTCGCAGCGCTGGCGACACCGATATTATCGACATTTCATCGATAACTCAAACACTGACTCACAAAAGGCCTCACACAAGTGTGAAAGATCTAATCTACTGATCATGTTGACCCCACTGTCTAGATGCCTTATCTAGCAAATATGCCGATCTAATCATCAGGTGAGCCAAAGGTGTACATCGAATGTGGACCAATGATCAATTTCTCTTAATCACCCTTTTTTTGGACACATGCAGCCCTCCTGATGGTCAGCTTGGCCTGATTAGAATATGGGACTTGCTCGGTGACTGGCTTGGAACTTCCATGTGATGCGAGTGCCAAACAATTACAGTGCACACCTAGCATTATTCAAAATAAATATACAATGAAAAAATTAATTTAACTTCGAAAAAAAAAAAAAAATGGATCTCTGAATACCATGGTCATCTGGTTCTACATGTGGGAGATAGTAAAACTAAAGCATCATAAATTTTGTAGAATTAGAAAGGATCACTTACAAATTTTGAGAAAATTGGGCTGAAATTAACTGGAGCTTCCTTCAAAAATAGTTCCACATAGTGGAGTAAAAAGAGGCCACAATCAAATGAATTTTCTTGTTGTGGCAGCTGAAATACATGGGAAAATGATAACGTGTGAACATTCCATGCATTTTCAATGAATAGAAGAAAAGAACTGATTTAGCTAGAATAAAGTAAAAAATAGTTATAAAGAAGTTTGAAAAAGAAAGCAAATAAGAACACTCTGCTCCATTCCCCACATTATGAACAAAAGGGCATGCTTTAAATATTCTACGATATTGGCTGATATATTGTTTCTCCAATAGGTGTGATACGATCCATTATTGGAATACATATTCTACAATATAACAAAGACAATATTGTTTCAACTGGAACAATGTAAATAAGCATTAAAATAAAAAATAAAATAAAAATCCCAAAAGGGAAAAACTTCTAGCCAAAATTTTTTTGGGATTCCATTTGTAGTTGTGTTTTAACAACTTCACTTGAGACGATTTGCATCAAAACACAGATTTGGTGGAGAAAATGTTTGGAGAGGGATTTCGGGTCAGAACACCAAAGGTGAGAAAATCATGCTTTTAAATTCGTTCTTTCTACCAACAAATTAGCAACAAAATGTCTTGAAACTCATGTATATGCTAATTGCTAACTTTGATGCATTGAAATGGATTTCAAGCAAGCAATTTGGATTTTCAAGGTGAAAACAGAAGAATTGGGGAAATCCAAGTTTCTTCAGTTTTTACCCTTTAAAATTGTTACATAAAGAGTGGAAAAAAGTACAGATTAGCCAAGTCTCCCTTTCTTTCTCTCCTTCTTTTTCTTTTTTCTATGTAGTGCTTTGAGTTCGAGCGTGTAATTATGTCTCTTTTAACATCTTCTGAAATTTCACCAAAAAATTCCCCTATTTTCCAAAAGTTTCCCTCACAGTATGAAACTTTACATAATATTTCCAAATGTTTCCCATGATATTTCCAATTATTGACAATAACCATATTAACAACATCAACAAAAGGGCATTGAAGTTTCAAGATTTCCACAAATGTTTTTGAAAGAAAACACTCTTATTTATTAAAAAAGAATAGGAAACTACAACATGGAGATGTTGGACCTACAAGGAGAGGATCCAATGACTCCGTAGTTAGGGGATCATCTTCTTCTTTTTAAGCATGCCTGGGAGTCTGCTTTTGAATTCCCTTCTCCACGAGTATGAAAAAACTGTAAAGAATAAACAGAAACAATCTCCTAAATTTCCTCAAACCAATCGGCAAGTCTCCGGGATAAGTCAACAAGAGAGTTCACCCATCAGGTAACATCCGATGAATCAACCTTGGGCATCAATAATTGTGGGACTCATATAGAAATTGTTGAGCTCACCCATCTCATCACAAACGAGGCACTCACAGCAACAAGTCCCAGATTCCCTTGAGCACCATCAAAATTGAGTTTGAGCATATCCCTAGGGGGAGGATTCCATTGGATTTGTATATAAGTTTTGTAATTTACTTCTAAAGAAAATTCTAACCAACATCTCATTAGATCGCCACTAATGATACCTGCAAATTCATCACATCTCAACCCATGAAGGTTCCCTAGTTCAAATTCACTTCGCTACAAGTCACTCCTTTCTGATTTGTGCTTGAATGCACAACGGCATTCTTTTTGAAGGACCACAGAGTGGCTGTTGGGAAAAGATCCAAAAGGATATGACACCTAGCGGATGGAAGACCTGAATCTCCATGCTTCCAACATTTCCACAATCAAAGTTAGCAGGACCTAATCTACCCCAAAGCAGCCCATGATCTTCAACCAAAGCAAGAATGAAATTTCAGTAATGGTCAATATATATATATATATATATATATATATATATATATATATATATATATATATATATATATATATATATATATATATATATATATATATATATTGATTGTTTCTGCATCACTCAGATAAAGATAGCAACCATAGACAAGAAAGTTGTTTCATGATGAAGATGATCAATGGTTAGGATCGGGTCAAGGCCTGCCATAAAATGGAAAACCAATCCCATAGAAGTCTTGATAATCATCCAGATTCTCGTTGATGACTCACATTGGAGCAGGTACCCTCGAAGAGAGCATAGAAAGATCTCAATAAGAATTCTTCATGCATCTCCAAGGCCAATCTACATCTATCAATGACATCCCTGGGTATGAAAACACTTTCAACCAAGGCAAGGAGGGATGTAAAATCCCCGATCTCTTCCGCCCTAAGGTTTCTTCTCAAGTTATCATTCCAAACAGTTCAACCTTCCACTCTAATGATATGTGGTTGCACCGATGTCCCCTTGTATACTACCAACCTATAAAAAAAACTCAGTACCTTCAATGAATTTGGATATCAGTACTCGATACAAGAATTTAGATTTCCTAACTTCTTCTAATCTTTACTAATGGCTCAATCTTCTAAAAGTCAATCCAGGGAACTAACCTCCATTAGACACTCCATATCTTCTCAATATTACATTTTGTCATAGATCTTTTGGATTTTCCCTAAACCTCCACTGCCGCCAACTACCAAGCAAGGCTAAGTTTTTCCAATACTCTCCAAATGCCTATGCCACCTTCCTTTTTTTATTACTGAACATCAGGCCAATTGAAAAGCTAAAATTTATGCAGTTACGCCTTCCAAAAGGAAGTTTATTTGCAATCACTCAATTTTTCTAGCCAATATCTTAGGCATTTGGAAGAGAGAGAGATAGTAGACCAAAAGATTTGACGGAATTGCCTTAATTAAAGCTATTTTATCCCCCAAGTGATAGGTAATTTCTTTTCCTAGTAGCCAGTTTATCTGGATTCATGATGAAAGATATGTCAAGAGTTTGATGCTAGCTACTAACCTGAAGCAACCCTCCTTTATCCAAGCTTGGAACGGCAATGAGAGTGAAAAACTCCGATAGGGCTAAGTAATAGATTACTAAATAGGTTGATTACATAGATTACTACATAGGTTGATTACAATCAAGAGCTATCTAATAGGCCTATTATGTAGGTTCATTACAATCACCAAGTGGAAGGAACGGGATTCAGGTAGCCGACCCCAGTTAGTTGGGATAACGCTTAGATAATGATAGCCAGCTTTTTCTCAATCCATGCAAAATGGAAATCCAAAATTTCCGAAGGTTGACTTTTCAAAACCAAGAAGTTGTCCTAATATTTAATCATTTTTCTCTATGACTGACTTTGATAACCCTCAAGGAGTTCTCTCACCATAAAATTGAATATGCTTCTATATTGGTTTACATGCCAACATTTTAGAAGGCATTTATAGGGAATTTATGTGTGCTTTGTCAACCCTACCCGTAGGTTATTATAGAAATAAACATGATATTGGCCCCCATGGATCTTCTCAACAAGATAAAGAGAAACCCCATCGGTCTCCTAATGGGTCGTAAAAAGGTAGGACAAGATTACCACAATTTTGAGATAAAAAATCATTAACATTTTAAGATAAGTTCGAATAAATTTTAAAAAATACACTTAAGTAACCAAGGGCAGCTTCAAAGGAAAGAGGGGAGAGGGGTGATCGGTGAGGGGGAGCAAGTTAGGGCGGAGAAGAATGATAAGGGGTAGATGAGGGTGGATGAGGGATTGTGGGAGGATTCGCCATGGGATGAGTGAACTAGGGTAGAGCCAAAAAGGAAAAAGAAAGAGGTGTTCTTCAGGAAATCCAACCTCTCAAAGTTGCCAATGTTATTTTGGAGAATTTTCTTATTGGGTGGACGGAATTCAATTTCCAATGAGCCTTCAAAGAGGTTTGCAAGGTGTAAGAGGTCATCGTACCAAGAGAGAAAAACACATGGAAATATAGGCGGTTCGCATTTCGTCCAACTCAATAGATTGGAGGATTTGAAAAAGGTGGTGGCAGAGATGAAAGGCAAGGTGATGAAGGCCGAAAACAATTTAGGTCAAAGGTCATTAATAATATGCCGGAGAAGAGGATTGAGGAGCCTTTATCTGATGAGCCTCCGACAAAAGCGGTGGTGTTGTTGCGTGGGGGGGTCGGAGAAAGAAGATTGGCGGTTACCTTCAAGGAAGCAGTGGTTTCGAGGTTGGTGAGGTCTTAGTAGAACGAGGGGTATGGTGGGAAAAAGGCTATCTAGGAGATGGTTGCGGATACTAGTTGGTTCCATGTAGAGGATGATGATGTCAATCCAGTGATCAGGGTCTACCCGAAGGCAATCACGAACTCTTGAAAGTCTCTACAGTGGAGTGTCGTGGCAACGACAAGGGTTGCATACTCGGGGAAAGGGGTTGCGAGCTGCATCAAAGCGTCTGGTGGCCTCACTGAGGGTCTGATCAGCACCAACCCAATTTTTGAAATGGAGGTATGGATTTCCCTTTCTTCTCAGGAGATGGTGGAAAGGACGTTGGGGGTGGGCTAGGAGAGTTCAGAATAGACCGTGGAAAGCCTATGTAGATGGTCAAAATGGTCGCTGATGGGATGGGCGGTCCTATAGTTTGTCGTGAAAGGGTTGTCGATGGAGCTATGGTGTTCGGATATGCTTCATTAGGGGGATTGCATAGGGGAGGTGATGGAAATTGATATGGCCACCTCTAGTGCTTTGAAGGTGACGGCGGCTCACATCCAGGTGAGGAGAAGGATAGCTAAGTATGTTAACAACATTTATGTTAATATTAATATTGCCAATGGAAGGATCTTTCTTCCTATTTATGAGGGCTCAGAGAGTGAGAATGAAGGTCTGCGAGTTGAAAGAGTGACAGCCATGGCAGATGGGGTCGGTGAAGGGAGGAGAATCGAAATTCTAAAAGAGGGTGTGCACAGGGAGGGGTGCTCTTGTGGATCGTTGGATGGGAGGGGAGACATGTCAGTTGTCTCTCCTCAAGGGGTGGCATGCTTAGACCATCAGTTTAGGTGAGGGCAACTAGTGACAGAAGTTGCATTTATAGTGAAGAGGTGCATGGCCTGACAAGGGTGGTTGTCAAAGTGCTCGAACTCTCTTAAGAGAGACCTATTTTTTATGACAACGTCAGTTGAAGCAACTAGGTTTTGAGCTGAGGCTCGGAAGGATGTGGCAGTTTAGATGGAATGTGTGGTGGATTGGGATGCAATCGTGGAGGCTCAGGAGCTAATCGAGGAGGTTTGGATCATCCAATTGGAGGATGCAAGTGTGGTTATAGCTTTGAACAGAAGTTCGAGAATTTTTTCTCTGAGGAGACGTGTCTCCCTTTGGTTTCTAATGTGTCTTTGAAAGGTGTAGTGGCTAAGGTGTTGCCACGTGTTAGAGCCGGCAACTTGTGTGAAATCACCCCTTTTCTCACACGTGCCAACTCTTTTAGTAATGGCATGTTTGGAGATTAGAACTTTCATATTTTGAAGCCCCTCTCTCATCAAGAGACGTTTGCTTTTCTCCAAGTCATTCGAGTGGGACCCTTTTGGAGGTCAACAACCCGTTGGGCGAGATCGTCGGCCCTCTTCAAGGGGAGTGCTCTTGCAATTTGGAAGATGCTTGGCTTGGCGATCAATGCAATGCAGTGATGCACTTCTCAACTGGGAGGGGGGCCAATGATTTAGTGATCTCTTCCAGAAATGGAGAGCTAATGTGAGAAGTCCTTGAGTAGAACACCTTTAGATGGAGACCGAGAACGTCAAGTTTGGTTTTTTACGAGTGGCGAGTGTTGATACAATTGCCTAGGTAAGGGATCCAAGGGTAGAGGGTTTTGTTTGAGTCGCTCGGGGCAAAAGATGGATTGGGGAGGCTTTGATGCATATGGGAAAACTAACTGGAATTACCTTTGGAGATCAAGAGGACTGCTATGAACTATTTAAATTTGTCTCACAATGTGGCAACCACAAGGACTTAGCAATGACTCCTATTAGAAGCCAAAAAGTTAGCGAGGGCAACATGAACAAGCAAACTTTGTTTCTTCCATCAATTATGATCTCGGGAGAGGGACAAGTAGAGTTTGACTAGGCAGAAAGAGAAGACCAGTGTCCAGATGATGATTCTCTCATGGAATGTCAAAGAGTTGGGTGACTGGCATTAAAGAGGGCAGGTTAAAGAAATATGTACAAGGTCGAGGACGAAAATCATCATTTTGCAAGAAACAAAGTAGGTTGTTTGTGACAGATAGTGGATTCTATGTAAGGTTGTAGCAGCAAGGATTGGGTGGTTGTTAATGCAAAAGGCTCTACTAGTGGAATTGTTGTGATGTGGAAATGTTCTATTTAGGTTAAGGAAGATTAGGGAATTTTTCGTTGTCGGTTATCTTCAAGTATGTTGCTTCGGATTTTCGATGGTTGTTCACGTTTGTTTATGGGCCTAGTGCTACAATCTGAAGGTCTAAGTTCTCGGTGGAATTGTTCGACTCAAGTAGTTGGTGCGTTGACCCATGGATTGTGGGCAGTGACTTCAATTCAATGTTACAAGATTTCCGTCAAAAAAGTCCAACAAGGGCAAATTAACTCACAACATGATCAATTTCTTTAATTGGGCTGAATTCCCATGAGTTGATAGATCTTCCCATGGGGGCAGTTAATTTCACTTGATCGAATGGGCAAGAGAGGCCTATTATGACCAAGATTGATAGTTTTTTTTTTTGTTTCTACGGGATGGGTGGACAAGTTTCCTTTGGTGACTCAATGTGGTTTGCCAAAGCTGGTCTCCGATCATTGCCCTATTGTTTTAGAATTTGAAATTGAAAATTGGGAGCCATAGCCCTTTAGGTTTGAATTGGCTTGGTTGGAAGTGGATGGTTTCCCGATATTAGTGAAGCTTCAGTGGGGCTCGTTCGAGGTGGAGGGCTATGCCAGCTTTAAGTTATACAAAAAATTACACATGTTCAAAAATAAAATTAATAGTTGGAAAAAAATAGAGGTTTTGGGGAATCGGGAAGAGGAGTTGGGAAGCATCCTTGTAGGAATCCAAGAGCTAGACATCAAGGAAGAAAGCTCAATGTTATCGGAGGAAGAAAAACAAGTGCACTCTAAACTATCTCGAGATTACCAAAACCACTTAAAGGAAGAAATTAAATGGCATCAATGATCAAGAGCAGTCTAGTTAAAGGAGGGGGGCAAGAACGTGAAATCGGGAAGCCACCGAAGCATCTTTTAGACAAGATGGTGTAAAGGGTTGAGAGGAAACTTTCACGTTGGAAATGCAAATATTTGTCTTGGGGGATCGAATTACACTATTCGCTAATTACATTAGCTCTCTCCAATACGCCACTTCACTTTTTACCCCTTTTCCAAGTCTAGATGTGATGATGGAGGATAGTGGATAAGAGATGATTACTTGTACAAGGCATCTAGGTTGTGGAGGGTATTGTGAGCGTGAAAGAAAATTTTGAAGGGATTAGTTTTTTTGTTAGAAATGGAGAAATGATTAAATTTTGGAAGGATGTATGCATGAAAGATTCCTCCTTCATGAACAAGTTTCAAGGTTTGGCCAGATTAGCGACGGATGTAGACATTTCGGTTGCGGATTCTTGACTAGCCGGTGGCTCCTCTGGAGTGTGATCACCTCCTTATCATCAAAATCTCTCAAATTAAGAATTTGAAGAGTTTATGCTCCTCTTTCAACAAATCCATCTGGTTTGTCTGAATCCTGGGGAGCAAGATTGGTTGGTATGGTGAAAGGAAAGTTCGAGCTGCTTCTCGGTTAGATCTTTCTATGCTTTATTGTGTTCTCCCTTGCTCAAGGGTCATGCTCAGATAGCCATGTTATGGCAGTATGGTGCTCCTCCGAAAATGGAGGCTTTTGCGTGGCTTGTTGGTAAAAAGAGGGTCTTAACTATCAACAACCTTTGGAAGTGAGGATTGGTGACTCCGAACATGTGTGTCCTATGTAAAGATAGCAATAAGACAGATGATCACCGATTCATACATTGCCCTTTTACTTAGGGGATTTGGGATTCTTTCTTCCTTTTCGTTCAAGATGCAGTGGTGCATGCCCATGTTGGTGGATACTTTTTTAGAGGTGAGTCACAAGATTTGTCTTCCGAAGCAAGCTTGGGTGGAGTGGCAGTTGGCGATCTTAGCGGCCCTTCGGTCTATTTGGGGGGAGATAAATGGAAGATGCTTCAATGATTTTGAAAAGGACGCTCATTTTGTCATTCTCAAGGTGAAATCCTTTGTTGCAAATGGGCTTCTTGTATGCATTACTGAAAGATCGTGTTTTGCTTTTTACTAGATAGGGTTGTAAGCCTTTTGGAACCATCTCAGCTCGTCCTTAATAAATTCCTTTTATCTTTCCCAAAAAAAAATAAAAATCATTTCATTGTAAGGACTAACATGCAGGTCCAAGGAAGATGGTAGACATAAGATACCACAAAACCTGCCTTGATAAATCTACTTATCTAGCAAATTACCACCATGATGAAAGAATGGGCAGCCACTAGATGGGAATTCGAAGGAATGTAGCCGAGTGGAAGTCTCAGACTCTTAATCTAACTTTAGGACGGAATGGCTAAAAAAACAAGGGTTGCATGAAACCTATTGCCATAGGTGCAACTAAAGTTGAACATGGTGGTTGTCTTCAATAGTCATGATCCAGCTTAGATTGGAGTGGTCAGAAATGATAAGCGTTTAAGTATTGGCCTTCTTAAGCCCTTGTAGCGCAAGGGATTCAATATCTGCAAACATACACTCTTAGAGGTCCGCACATTTTTCTCCTAGAATCTTATTGTGGAGGCAGACTATTAAGCAATTTTTCAGTGGGTAGTAGAGTCTTGGCAAGGTCGTTGGGGCATAGATCCTTGAAGATCCTTGTATAGCTAAATTGAAGCTCTCGTTGGACAAACTTGGAAATTCAGTGCTCGATTGTTTAAAAAGAAGCGAATGGCATGCCCAAACTAAAATCGGATAAATAAGAGATTCACCAATATTGGCCAATCCCTGCATTTGTAATATGTTTTCTATTGTCTTCCATTCCCTAATAAAAGAGCAAAGAAAAAGGAAAAGAAAATATTTACAATCAACCAGTGTTCGAAGTATCAGTATCGCTACAAGTTTCACTGATCAGGGATACAAAAACAACATAGATATCGTCAATTTCCGAAAATATAGGGAAACATTAATGAAATGTGGGTTAAATGATGGAATTTTTCAGTGAAACTTCATGATATGCTAAAATACACGTCTTTGCATATTTATGAATAAAAAATTTGCAAAAATAATGCATACATAATAAGTTTCCATTTAACATGGCCTAAAAGCATGTGTTGTCGTAATAAATCAGTCCAATAGTAACACAACAATCACTTAAATTCATTAAACCAATTAACATGCAAACAAACATGCATAATGGATTCATACATTATACATCCATGCATAAATAAGCATATCAACACAATACACGTGCATGATGATCCAACCATCCAACCATCAATCCATCCAATCCATCCAACCATCCACCCATCGATCCCATACATCCACCCAACCATCCCATACATCCACCTAACCATCCAGCCATCCCATCCAATCATCCAAACATCCATCCATCCCATCTATCCATTCATCCATCCAAACATTTTTTAGGAAACAGATTTTTGGCAATATCGATACATTGGTGATAATATCGAAATATCACCGATACACTCACGATACGAGCAACACCTGAAATTTACGCGGTAAAAAATATTGGCAATCCATTAGCGATATTAATACATTGGCAATTCAAGCAACACTTGGAATTTACACAGTCAAAAATATTAGCGATACATTCACGATGTCAATATGTCAGCAATACTTAGCAATATATCACCGATACCTGGAATTTCTGATACTACAGTGTTATTGATATCGCTACCAGTGTTCTCAATATCACTACCGGTGTTCTTAGTATTACCAAGCTGGAGATATAGATAATATCAGGGATAGTATCGTAATATCAGGAATACTCTGAAAAATGCGATCAATTTATATGGTGATTCTCCCTGATCAACAAATATAATTACAAGGAGTTATGATATTGATTGAAAAAGAGAGACAAACCTCTAGAGGGACAAATCGTAGTTTTGAGAATTTTAAAGAAACATCATTAGATGACTCCCTGCGTCGTTCTTTCCACTCCTCCCATAGATAACTATCCTCCCAAGATAAACAAGTGAGAGTCAACCATGGTTCTTAGAAACTTTAAACACCACAAAAGATACAAATACTAAACAAAATTTATTTATCAAACAAAAGTGTGATCATCAATCATGTAAAAAAGGACATATACATAACTATCTTCTCAAGATAAAGAAGTGGAAGTCAACCATAGTTCTTAGAAACTTTAAACACAACAAAATATATAATTTATAAACAAGATTTATCTTTAGAACAAAAATGGTGATTGTCAATCATGAAAAAGAGGATCCATGTCATATAACCTACAATACAAATTCTTCAAAAAGGTTAACATATGCAGATAACATTGTGTCCAACACTTTTAACTTGTTGTGTAAAATCCATACTTATGAGTTATGACCTTCCAATCATGTGCTCACATCATATCTGGGTATTGGAGCATAGAGCAAAATAAAAAAGGTTGCCTCGTGAAAATCGCTAGAGAAGTGAAAGTTGATTTGCAAATGGGACCAAATCTAGCTTGAAAACCCAAATTGGATGCAAATGCTGGTTATCATTAAGTCTACAATGTGATACTCAAAATTTTGCTACAACTTCACTTTGTATAACTACGAAATGACAAACAACATGAAGACCTATTTCCAATCCAGAATAAATATCCCTGAGCAGACGGAAATTGAATTTTCAGGCATTAGCTAAAATGATATCAACCAGTGTTTTAAATATCGACGATATTGGCCAATATATCCCACGATATATCTTGTATCCCACCCATGCGATACGAAACTCACAAGTAATGCGATATATCTCACATGTTCGATCTGGTGAGCATTTTTTCTTTTCGATCCTTTTTTTTTCTATAAATCATGTTAAATCAGTGTCAAATTGTTGCAAATCCATGGTTTTTCATGTTTTGCATGAAGAATCATGGATTAGGAGCTTCAATTTCAATATTTGGGGGAGATGGGCCGAGTTGCGAAATTTATTTTAAAAAAAAAAAAAAAAAAGAAATCAAAATTTCACACTTTCTTGCAAATCGGTTGCAATCCTTGTGTCCAAACATAAAATCAAACATGTATATAATCCGATCTAGTGATTCTTCTTTTTCTTTTGAATGTATTATTTGTGTTTCCACACGTCTTCTTACATTTATAAACTATATGAATAGACTTTGAATATACTTGCATCAATTCAGTTAGACAATGCATGAATTAGGACCCCATGCAAAGAAAACCTATTATGTGCACTTATTTTTTGTAATGTTTTAATTTATAAATGTGTGTTGATGTCTCTTTTAACAATCACTGAAGTTTTATTGAAAAATTCGACCAATTTCCCCATGTTTCCAACAACAACGATACATTACGCGATACAACCGATATATCCCATGCGATAACCGATACGTATCTGTATCCCAAGGGTACGATACGTAACACGATACCGATATTTCGAACACTGATATCAACCAAATGAATCATGTGGCATGGAAAAAGAATCACTACTGCACGAAACATCAAACTGCCTAAGAGGGAAAAAATTCACAAATGAGAGAAGCTTTACCCAAGGAGAAACCTCCATCGCATAAAGAATCATAATCGAACAAACTGTTTTGGAAATGCCCTTCTAAGCATGGATAAGATACCATAGGGAGAAAAAGTAGATTCTGGAAAGTTTCATATGCATTTACTTTCTAAAACGTTCTTTATACAAGGAAAAACATATACTGCATTTTTTATATGGAAATTGGTGCGTTTCTACAGAAAAAGATTTTAGGAACCTATCATTCAGATCAGACGGATTTTATTTTTAATTGCCAACGGAAACTTGCTTAGGATAAGACTGATGGTGATGGTGATGACAATCAACAGAAGTAATTTTATTAGAACAAGCTTAAAGATAACAAGTATCCATCAAGGCAATGAATTAAAAAACGCATCCTTGAAACCCTACATAAACCAGGACGGAAATTGAAGGAGACCATTCACCTTTGAATAAGATTATTTAAACCTATGTGACTTCCTTTGGAAGAATCCATGTGCAATATGCATGGTACTTTAGGTGCCTTTTCAAATTCTTCATCTGAAAGACAAAAGTATAGCATGAGCAAAAGAGAGAAATTCATACTTGAGAAAGAAATGGAGTCTGCAAATACTGGACACTTGCCTTCAAAATTAGCTACTTCTCCAGGATGACAAATAACTATCAAACTCCAATGAACCCTGTCGTCCAATATACACCAATGCACAAATTTGGAATATCAGAGTTAACTTATAAGCATTAAATATGCATCAAGCATAATTTTTCTTACTTGAAATTTACAGGTATGAAGATGTAATCCTTTTCAAATATATTTACTTTCCGTGTCCATTTGCAAACACGTAGGAAAGCTGCCCTCCCTTCTTTTGCACTTTCTGGATCCTTGTCTAGATCAGCTAGCTTGCGGAAGAAAAAACAGTTGAAAAAATGGAACCTATGCTTGTCCTCAAGTTGGTTATTATTCTTCAAGTATCTGTCATTCAAGTAAACTATTATAAGCAACATCTCTGGAAGGTTGAATTGAAGCCCTCATGTAACAATTTAAAATAATAATAATAATAAAAAAAAAAAAAAAGAAATAAAAGCAATAGTATGCATACACAGCAAAATGGGTATGATTAGATAACTTCAAGGAACGAAAAAGAGACCGGATTGAAGGATGAATGTAGTCAAATTTTCTTTAATTTATGATTCTCTCTCCTTCCATCAAAATAAGCCAAAAAATACTCGCATATAGTCATCCTATGGTTGCACGAAGCATGAAGCATCGTGGCAACAGGGGTAAAATATCAGGCTTGAAAGAGAAACACACACAGAGTAAGTCCATAAGTCTGATAATGGTAGAACTGAAGAATATGCTATCCAAATAGTGATTAAATGAAATGAGCAAGAATGGTGTATACAAATAATGAAATTTCACAACCAAGCCTTTGTCACCTAGTTATAAGAAATAACTTTAAAAAGGAACAGTGGATGTGGAAAACAAGTGTTTTTGTCCTCAACTAGAAGAGTCATGGAAGTTTCTATATTTCAACTTACTGAATATAAAAGTCAATGATAGTGTCATTGATGAATTTCTCTGCTTGCAATAGCTCAATGTCTCCCTTACTAATTGAAACAGCATCAGCATCTCCTTCCGGATAGATAACATCTTCAAAAGGCTGATCAATGATGAATGTCTCTGGTTGCAATAGCTCAACGTCTATCTTACTAATTGAAACAGCATCAGGATCTCCTTTTGGGTGGATAACATCTTCAAAAGATTCATCAATACTGAAATTTTAAATTTTGTCAGCATATCAGGATTGAATACAAAAAGAATATAGGGCAAACCAGAAGTTCCTATCAAATTTTGAAATATGAAATCATTTTAGTGAAAGTGAAACTAACATTGAATCATGATGCTCACAAAGCCGGTTAAGTACCTAGATATGTTCTCATCCATGATTGGGAAAAGATGCCAGAGAATACAGAATATAAAAAATGAATGAAAAGTGATGTGCCATTTAATATGCATTTTCATCATAGTGGAAAATGAACCTATGTCGAATTAAGAGAATATAAAAGGTTTTTTTTATGGATAATTAAAATTCATTAAAAGAAAAGAAAGGATCAGAGATCCCACAAAGACAACAGACCACAATGACCAAGGACATGAACGATCAAAACCATATAACGCCTTGAGGACAACAGATTGTTAAGCCTAAAGGGGTTCCAAAGAGCCACCCAAAAGGATCAACAATACCCCAAGCCTGAAGTAAGAGGATGTATCAACATGCCGAAAAAGCCACTACTATCACTTTGATAGAATCTGCACTGTCAAAATACCAGTGAACTCCTGGCAAACATGGGCCCAACAGCCATACAACCCCCTAATGTTCTCCACCAAAGCTTCCAGAGACTTCATGTTGCCTTTGAAGATATGGCTTTTTATTCTTTTCATAAATCCCATAAGAGTGCCACGAGCAGCTTCACGTAGAGTATCTTCCCATGCTTCTAAACTGGACCACCTATCGATCCTTAAACTATATCTGCTGCTATATGTTGAAGAATCCAGGAGGACCCAATCTCTTAAAATGACCTCTTCCATATTCTCTCTTCGTCCGCAACAATGGAAAGTAGGATCTGATGCAAACTAGTTGCAGGAGTATTGAGAAATATGTACCAGATTTGCAACACCGGATTCACAAAAAAATTACATTGATAAGAGTCACAAGCAAGAATCAGAAGAAAAAATGATCAGCATAGTGTTGTTGATGAATGTCTCTGGTTGCAATAGCTCAAGCCTAAAGGACAATGAACTGCTAAACCTCAAGGGGATCCAAAGGCCATCAAAAAGAATCAACAATACCTTGAACCCAAAGTAAGAAGATATATCACCATCCTGAAAAGGCCATTACTACCACTTTAATAGAATTTCCATGATCAAAAGATCAGTTAACTCCTTGCAAAGAGTGCCAAATGGCTACATCGCCCCCCAATGTTCTCCACCAAAGTTTCAAGAGACTTCACTTTGTTTTCCAACAAAGAACTTTGTTTTTCAACAAAGATGCAGCTTCTTTTCTTTTCATAAATCCCACAAGACCACCATGAGAAGCACCTTCCAGAGTGTGTTTCCATGCTTCTTAAATGGACTTTCTTTCCATCTTTAAATTATATCTGACTTTTAATTATATCTGCCGCTATACCTTGGAGAACCCAAGAGAGCCCACCTTCCACATGAGGGGCCCTAGACATCATTAATTGATAACTAATCATCCAACTAATAAAAGAGCCTCTGATTCTTCAAATAATAATAATAATAGTAATTAGTATTATTATTATTATTATTATAATAAAAGATCCTCTGAAGCAAAAGGAAATCCCCAAAATAGCCATATGTATGAGCTAACTTACATCTAGCCCATACGTAGCAGCACTTTGGTCATTTCCTTGATTATGATTTATGTAGGGAAATCTATCAAATAATTCACTAACCGATTCGTGCTTCCCATGGTTTCACCACACATGGTCGTGTGGGCCCCACACTTGGGCAATGAGATCTGATTGCATCAGATTTTCCTTTTTTTTCTTTTTTTGAAAGACAACTCAAGAATCCAATTGCATCATGTGCATCTCTAACGCAGAATAAATCGATCATCTATTCATCCATTGTCCTTTCACTGAATCAATATCTGCCTCATGTGCGTGTCTAACGCCGAATCAATCGATCATCTATTCATCCATTGTCTTTTTGCAAGCCGAGTGTTGCCTGCTATCCTTGGTAGATTCAATTTAGCTTGGTCTATGCCTTTTGATATTGGAGATCTGTATAGGCTTGGCATGGTGTCGCTTTTAACAAGTAAAAGTTTTATTGAGATTTTGCCTATTGGCTGGCCTATGGATGATTTGAGGAGAAAGAAAGGGTGCTTCCGAAGTGAAGGCAATCGAGAGTGGCTCACTAGTACAATGTTTCTTGTAATTGAATGGGTTGTGGGACTAGGTTGCTTGAGATGTTGTAATTTTAGTTTTCTGTTTCTGGGTTGTGTATGTTTCTGTTTGGGTTTTAGTTAGTGTCATCTCGGTGCTTCTTTTCTCTTCTCAATAAAGGTCTCTATTAAGTATTACCTTTCAAAAAAATATCTGATTCAATCAGTAACTCAAGCTCTAATGGGAAGGGGGGAAATGAAAGGAAGCGGACAGCCACAACTGTGGTGAGTTGGCTTTAATGTGGAATGCTAAATTATACCTCACAGCTAGGCATTTTGAATAACATGCCCAACCATATATCTTGATGACATGCATATGGAAAGATACCACTAACCACTTCACGAATCCCTTCTCGACTATTCATCCAAGTACTTGAGCCAACTCACCACAGAACCATTCCTAACTCCCTACAATCTTCAATTCAACCAATGCACATGCGACTAGGAACCCATTGTCTTCCGCATTGAAGGCCATGGCAAAGCGCCACACACCTGGGTGTTTTCCATCTATATTTATACAATCAAGCATCACATTCACAAGTGATCTGCATGCTTGCTTGAAACCACAAATGGTAGCTGTATATATACAACAAAAAGTCTCAATGAGTGGTCTACTGACCTGCTAATCTTTGTTGTACTTCCTGGATTGGTTGTCTGTATTTCTTCACAAATCGTCGTAAGAGGTGTAATGGATTGTTCATAGTGCATCTCTTTTAGTGACACTTCTTTTCCCCTCCAAGCATTATCATTACTTACTTTGATCCTGCATTCTCGACTAATCTCATCCATAATATCTTTGGGTGTATAGTGCAAATTTTTCTGGAGTCGATCCTCGTCCAAAGCAGCAATCCGTTTCCTACTGGCTTGTCGATGCATTGTTGTGTTTGACATTGTTGACTCATTTGCAGCATTACAAGTATGGTTTCCCTGCAAGGATTTTATCTTGAATGTAAGCTTATCAGGAAGCTTACATGCATGTATGCGCCATGAGCAATCACCTTTAATGCATTTCGCCTGATAATGGCCACCACCTGACCCAGTGTGCTTGTACTGGAAATTCAAACGTACGGCATACTCACTTAAAGCCTTGATAAAAGCATTTGCATTTTCAAATTCTTGGCCTTCTTTTAAAATCAACATCATTTTCAGCATGTCATTGACACAACCGTCCATCAACAAGCAGTCCGTTTCATGCAAGTCATTTGATGCACTCGGAACATCATCATTATTGGCGTTAATATTAGGTGAGGAAGGTCCATGTGTCTCATTACTTCCATGTAAATCCCGCAATGATACTTGAACATTTCCAGTATCGACATTCTGCATCAGATTACTGAGAAAACAAAGACAGAAACAAGTGAGAAATAATCAGTGAACTATATAACTGAGAATACAAACAAATTTGTGTTGAAGTACTACCTGGGAATCGGAATAGTAATTGAAAGGTTTTGGACAACAAAAACATAGAGGTGAATAGGTTCGCTGCTTTGAGGAAATGCTTCCATCATATTGGATACGTCGTTATCATTCTCAATCGGCACAAGTGATTCCAAATCTAGACCAGGAGATTTGTACTTGATGCTGCTAGCAATGGTCAACTTGCAAATCCCGCACACTTTGGATAAAAGAGTGAGGTAATTGATCGCTCGATCGACATGAGCAATGCGGTTCGTACCTCCCTTGTAATAAACCTTATTTGAATCCCAAATGAAGTTGCCCCCAAATCTACAGAGTACCCGCACCTTGTTCGTAGACATCATTTGGGTGTGTTGCAATGAACTAAAAATCCATAACAAAAGAAATGTTGTTATGCTTGAGAAAGCTCAAAGAACAAAATTTTCATATGCATGTTTAGAAAAAGAAAAGACCCAAATTCTAGTCTACTTATTTGTTTACTTTTGGTCTCACCTTGGTTCCTTTGTAATTATATCACAGTTTCCTTGTGTACGTATTTGAACAAGCGAGAAGCATGATATTGTTTTCAAGGACAAGGACCTCACGGGCCTCATGGTGCATGAAACATGCCCTAAATTTTGCCCAAATTGTAAAGAAAAAAAAAAAAAACAAAAAACAAAACAAAACAAAAATCCCATCAAACCAATGATTAGTTGTTTTCCCATTGTGTAGGTCACTTGCAACATTCTTTTTAAATTCCTGTCTACTCATAGGCGGCATATTGAAGAGATAGAATTGTCCCATCCTGAAGATATTTGGAGAATGGTGGAAGCATTGCTGCCGAAATCATGGGTATTAACCACAAACCATGATCCCTGCTTGTACAAACAGACAGCTCCAGATTACCGCACAATCTCATCCCAAAACGCTCCAAATGCAAGTATCATATGATTCTCGATCAAGCAAAACATGCAATTTCGACCCACCTTTCACTAATACGGTGGGCCATCATGAGTAGGCTCTACTACGACAATAACTTCTATTGAATGATTTTAATTGTTCAAACCAGTAGAATCCAAATGCATTACTATGCCAGTGGTCCACATTAAGAAAAGGGTCACCTATCTTATGAAGAAGATAATTCAATGGGAGTACGATTGCCAAAGGAGTGGGTTCAGGTCCTATAGGGACACATGTCGGGTTCAACTACTATTTTTTCATGACCCGGACATGAAATTGCCATGGTCTTCCACATCGAAGGCCATGGCAAAGAGCCACGCACCTGGGTGTTTTCCTTGTATATTTACACAATCAAGCATCACATTCACAGATTATCAGCATGCCCGCATGAAACCACAAACGACAGCGGTATATACCACAAAAAGTCTCAATGAGTGGTCTACTGACCTGCAAATCTTTGTTGCGCTTCCTGGATTTGCTGTCAATATTTCTTCACAAATCACTCTAAGAGGTGTAATGGATTGTTCACAGTGCATCTCTTTTAGTGCCAATTCTTTACCCCTCCAAGCATTATCATTACTTAATTTGATTCCGCATTCTCGACTAATCCCGTCAACAATATCTGATATTGGGTGTACAACGCATATTTTTCTGGAGTCGATCCTCGTCCAAAGCAGCAATCCGTTTCCTACTGGCTTGTCGATGCGTTGTCGTGTTTGACATTGTTGACTCATTCGCAGCATTACAAGTATGGTTCCCCTGCAAGGATTTTATCTTGAATGTAAGCTTGTCAGGAAGCTTACATGCATGTATGTGCCATGAACAATCGCCTTTAATGCATTTCGCCTGATAATGGCCACAACCCGACCCAGTTTGCTTGTACTGGAAATTCAAACGTACGGCGTACTCACTTAAAGCCTTGTAAAAAGCATTTGCATCTTCAAATTCTTGGCCTTCTTTTAAAATCAGCATCATTTTCGGCATGTCATTGACACAACTGTCCATCAACAAGCAGTCCGTTTCACGCAAGTCATTTGATGCACTCGGAACATCATCGTTATTGGCATTAATATTAGGTGAGGAAGGTCCAAGTGTCTCATTACTTCCATGTAAATCCCGCAACGATACTTGAACATTTCCAGTATCGACATTCTGCATCAGATTACTGAGAAAACAAAGACAGAAACAAGTGAGAAATAATCAGTGAACTATATAACTGAGAATACAAACAAATTTGTGTTGAAGTACTACCTGGGAATCGGAATAGTATTTGAAAGGTTTTGGACAACAAAAACATAGAGGTGAATTGGCTCGCTGCTTTGAGGAAATGCTTCCATCATATTGGATACGTCGTTATCATTCTCAATCGGCACAAGTGATTCCAAATCTAGACCAGGAGATTTGTACTTTATGTTGCTAACGACGGTCAACTTGAAAATCCCGCACACTTTGGATAAAAGAGTGAGGTAATTGATCGCTCTATTGACATTTGCAATGCGGTTCGTGCCTCCCTTGTAATAAACCTTATTTGAATCCCAAATGAAGTTGCCCCCAAATCTACAGAGTACCCGCACCTTGTTCGTAGACATCATTTGGGTGTATTGTAATGAACTGAAAATCCAAAACAAAAGAAATGTTGTTATGCTTGAGAAAGCTCAAGAACACAATTTTCATATGCATGACCCAAATTCTAGTCTACGTATTTGTTTACTTTAGGTCTAACATGGGTTCCATTGTAATTATATCACAATTTCCTTGTATACTTATTTGAACAAGTGAGAAGCATGATATAGTTTTCCAGGACAATGCCCTCACAGGCCTCATGGTGCATGAAACGTGCCCTAAATTTTGCCCAAATTACAAATAAAAAATAAAATGAAAATCCCATCAAACCAACATTAGTTGTTTTCACTAAGGCACTCGCTGCATTCTTTTTTAATAACTATCTACTCACAGGCCACATATTGAAAAGATAGAATTATCCCATCCTGAACATATTTGGAGTATGGTGGAATCATTGCTACCAAAATCAAGGGTCTTAATCACAAACCATGATCCCTGCTTGTACAATCAGAGAGCTCTAGGTTACCACACACTATCATCCCAATCAGAGAGCTCTAGGCTACAACATTAGTTGTTTTCACTAAGGCGCTCGCTGCATTCTTTTTTAATAACTATCTACTCACAGGCCACATATTGAAAAGATAGAATTATCCCATCCTGAACATATTTGGAGTATGGTGGAATCATTGCTGCCAAAATCAAGGGTCTTAATCACAAACCATGATCCCTGCTTGTACAATCAGAGAGCTCTAGGTTACCACACACTATCATCCCAAAACGCTCCAAATGCAAGTATCATATGATTCTCGATCAAGCCAAACATGCGAGTTTGACCCACCTTTCACTAATATGGTGGGCCATCATGAGTAGGCTCTACTACGACAATCACTTCTATTGAATGATTTTAATTGTCCAAACCAGTAGAATCCAAATGCATAACTTCGCTAGTGGTCCACATTAAGAAAAGGGTCACCTATCTATTGAAGAAGATAATTCAATGGGAAGAGGATTGTCAAGGGAGTGGGTTAGGGTCCTATAGGGACACATGTCGGGTTCAAGTACCATCTTTTGATGACCCAGACCTGAACTTGCCATCGTCTTCTGCATTGAAGGCCATGGCAAAGAGCCACGCACCGTGGCGTTTTCCTTCTATAGATACACAACCAAGCATCACATTCACGGGGGTGATCGGCATGCTCGCTTGAAACCACAAATGACAGCTGTATATACAACAAAAGGTCTCAATGAGTAGTCTACTGACCTACTAATCTTTGTTGCGCTTCCCGTATTTTTTGTCTGGATTTCTTCACAAATTGTCATAAGAGGTGTGATGGATTGTTCACAGTGCAGCTCTTTTAGTGCCAATTCTTTACACCTCAAAGCACTATCATTACTTAATTTGATCCCGCATTCTCGACTAATCCCATCAACAATATCTTTGGGTGTACAGTGCATATTTTTCTGGAGTCGATCCTCGTCCAAAGCAGCAATCTGTTTCCTAGAGCCTTGTCGATGCGTGGTTGTGTTTGACATTGTTGACTCATTCGCAGCATTACAAGTATGGTTTCCCTGCAAGGATTTTATCTTGAATGTAAGCTTGTCAGGAAGCTTACATGCATGTATGCGCCATGAGCAATCGCCTTTAATGCATTTCGCCTGATAATGGCCACCACCTGACCCAGTTTGCTTGTACTGGAAATTCAAACGTACGGCGTGCTCACTTAAAGCCTTGTAAAAAGCATTTGCATCTTCAAATTCTTGGCCTTCTTTTAAAATCAGCATCATTTTCGGCATGTCATTGACACAACTGTCCATCAACAAGCAGTCCGTTTCACGCAAGTCATTTGATGCACTCGGAACATCATCGTTATTGACGTTAATATTAGGTGAGGAAGGTCCAAGTGTCTCATTACTTCCATGTAAATCCCGCAACGATACTTGAACATTTCCAGTATCGGCATTCTGCATCATATTACTGAGAAAACAAAGACAGAAACAAGTGAGAAATAATCAGTGAACTATATAACTAAGAAGACAAACAAATTTGTGTTGAAGTACCACCTGGGAATCGGAATAGTAATTGAAAGGTTTTGGACAACAAAAACATAGAGGTGAATTGGCTCGCTGCTTTGAGGAAATGCTTCCATCATATTGGATACGTCATTATCATTCTCAATCGGCACAAGTGATTCCAAATCTAGACCAGGAGATTTGTACTTGATGCTGCTAACGACGGTCAACTTGCAAATTCCGCACACTTTGGATAAAAGAGTGAGGTAATTGATCGCTCGATCGACATGAGCAATGCGGTTCGTGCCTCCCTTGTAATAAACCTTATTTGAATCGCAAATGAAGTTGCCCCCAAATCTACAGAGTACCCGCACCTTGTTCGTAGACATCATTTGGGTGTATTGTAATGAACTGAAAATCCAAAACAAAAGAAATGTTGTAATGCTTGAGAAAGCTCAAGAACACAATTTTCATATGCATGACCCAAATTCTAGTCTACTTATTTGTTTACTTTTGGTCTAACATGGGTTTCATTGTAATTATATCACAATTTCCTTGTGTACTTATTTGAACAAGTGAGGAGCATGATATAGTTTTCCAGGACAAGGCCTTCATGGGCCTAACGGTGCATGAAACGTGCCCTAAATTTTGCCCAAATTAAAAATAAAAAAATAAAATAAAAATCCCATCAAACCAATGTAAGTTGTTTTCCCTAAGGTGCTCGCCGCATTCTTTTTTAATTACTATCTACTCATAGGCCACATATTGGAAAGATAGAATTATCCCATCCTGAACATATTTGGAGTATGGTGGAATCATTGCTGCCAAAAATCAAGGGTCTTAATCACAAACCATGATCCCTGCTTGTACAATCAGGTAGCTCCAGGTTACCACACACTATCATCCCAAAACACTCCAAATGCAAGTATCATATGATTCTCGATCAAGCCAAACATGCAAGTTTGATCCACCTTTCACTAATATGGTGGGCCATCATGAGTAGGCTCTACTACGACAATCACTTCTATTGAATGATTTTAATTGTCCAAACCAGTAGAATCCAAATGCATAACTTCGCTAGTGGTCCACATTAAGAAAAGGGTCACCTATCTATTGAAGAAGATAATTCAATGGGAAGAGGATTGTCAAGGGAGCGGGTTAGGGTCCTATAGGGACACATGTCGGGTTCAAGTACCATCTTTTGATGACCCAGACCTGAACTTGCCATCGTCTTCTGCATTGAAGGCCATGGCAAAGAGCCACGCACCGTGGCATTTTCCTTCTATAGATACACAACCAAGCATCACATTCACGGGGGTGATCGGCATGCTCGCTTGAAACCACAAATGACAGCTGTATATACAACAAAAGGTCTCAATGAGTAGTCTACTGACCTACTAATCTTTGTTGTGCTTCCTGTATTTGTTGTCTGTATTTCTTCACAAATTGTCGTAAGAGGTGTAATGGATTGTTCACAGTGCAGCTCTTTTAGTGCCAATTCTTTACCCCTCCAAGCACTATCATTACTTAATTTGATCCCGCATTCTCGACTAATCCCATCAACAATATCTTTGGGTGTACAGTGCATATTTTTCTGGAGTCGATCCTCGTCCAAAGCAGCAATCTGTTTCCTACTGGCTTGTCGATGTGTTGTTGTGTTTGACATTGTTGACTCATTCGCAGCATTGCAAGTATGGTTTCCCTGCAAGGATTTTATCTTGAATGTAAGCTTGTCAGGAAGCTTACATGCATGTATGCGCCATGAGCAATCGCCTTTAATGCATTTCGCCTGATAATGGCCACCACCTGACCCAGTTTGCTTGTACTGGAAATTCCAACGTATGGCGTACTCACTTAAAGCCTTGTAAAAAGCATTTGCATCTTCAAATTCTTGGCCTTCTTTTAAAATCAGCATCATTTTCGGCATGTCATTGACACAACTGTCCATCAACAAGCAGTCTGTTTCACGCAAGTCATTTGATGCACTCGGAACATCATCGTTATTGGCGTTAATATTAGGTGAGGAAGGTCCAAGTGTCTCATTACTTCCATGTAAATCCCGCAACGATACTTGAACATTTCCAGTATCGGCATTCTGCATCATATTACTGAGAAAACAAAGATAGAAACAAGTGAGAAATAATCAGTGAACTATATAACTGAGAAGACAAACAAATTTGTGTTGAAGTACCACCTGGGAATCGGAATAGTAATTGAAAGGTTTTGGACAACAAAAACATAGAGGTGAATAGGCTCGCTGCTTTGAGGAAATGCTTCCATCATATTGGATACGTCGTTATCATTCTCAATCGGCACAAGTGATTCCAAATCTAGACCAGGAGGTTTGTACTTGATGCTGCTAACGACGGTCAACTTGCAAATTCCGCACACTTTGGATAAAAGAGTGAGGTAATTGATCGCTCGATCGACATGAGCAATGCGGTTCGTGCCTCCCTTGTAATAAACCTTATTTGAATCGCAAATGAAGTTGCCCCCAAATCTACAGAGTACCCGCACCTTGTTCGTAGACATCATTTGGGTGTATTGTAATGAACTGAAAATCCAAAACAAAAGAAATGTTGTAATGCTTGAGAAAGCTCAAGAACACAATTTTCATATGCATGACCCAAATTCTAGTCTACTTATTTGTTTACTTTTGGTCTAACATGGGTTTCATTGTAATTATATCACAATTTCCTTGTGTACTTATTTGAACAAGTGAGGAGCATGATATAGTTTTCCAGGACAAGGCCTTCATGGGCCTCACGGTGCATGAAACGTGCCCTAAATTTTGCCCAAATTAAAAATAAAAAAATAAAATAAAAATCCCATCAAACCAACATTAGTTGTTTTCCCTGAGGTGCTCGCCGCATTCTTTTTTAATTACTATCTACTCACAGGCCACATATTGGAAAGATAGAATTATCCCATCCTGAACATATTTGGAGTATGGTGGAATCATTGCTGCCAAAATCAAGGGTCTTAATCACAAACCATGATCCCTGCTTGTACAATCAGAGAGCTCTAGGTTACCACACACTATCATCCCAAAACGCTCCAAATGCAAGTATCATAGGATTCTCGATCAAGCCAAACATGCGAGTTTGACCCACCTTTCACTAATATGGTGGGCCATCATGAGTAGGCTCTACTACGACAATCACTTCTATTGAATGATTTTAATTTGTCCAAACCAGTAGAATCCAAATGCATAACTTCGCTAGTGGTCCACATTAAGAAAAGGGTCACCTATCTTTTGAAGAAGATAATTCAATGGGAAGAGGATTGTCAAGGGAGCGGGTTAGGGTCCTATAGGGACACATGTCAGGTTCAAGTACCATCTTTTGATGACCTAGACCTGAACTTGCTTGAAACCACAAATGACAGCTGTATATACAACAAAAGGTCTCATGAGTAGTCTACTGACCTACTAATCTTTGTTGTGCTTCCTGTATTTGTTGTCTGTATTTCTTCACAAATTGTCGTAAGAGGTGTAATGGATTGTTCACAGTGCAGCTCTTTTAGTGCCAATTCTTTACCCCTCCAAGCATTATCATTACTTAATTTGATCCCGCATTCTCGACTAATCCCATCAACAATATCTTTGGGTGTACAGTGCATATTTTTCTGGAGTCGATCCTCATCCAAAGCAGCAATCTGTTTCCTAGTGGCTTGTCGATGCGTTGTTGTGTTTGACATTGTTGACTCATTCGCAGCATTACAAGTATGGTTTCCCTGCAAGGATTTTATCTTGAATGTAAGCTTGTCAGGAAGCTTACATGCATGTATGCGCCATGAGCAATCGCCTTTAATGCATTTCGCCTGATAATGGCCACCACCTGACCCAGTTTGCTTGTACTGGAAATTCAAACGTACGGCGTACTCACTTAAAGCCTTGTAAAAAGCATTTGCATCTTCAAATTCTTGGCCTTCTTTTAAAATCAGCATCATTTTCGGCATGTCATTGACACAACTGTCCATCAACAAGCAGTCCGTTTCATGCAAGTCATTTGATGCACTCGGAACATCATCGTTATTGGCGTTAATATTAGGTGAGGAAGGTCCAAGTGTCTCATTACTTCCATGTAAATCCCGCAACGATACTTGAACATTTCCAGTATCGGCATTTTGCATCAGATTACTGAGAAAACAAAGACAGAAACAAGTAAGAAATAATCAGTGAACTATATAACTGAGAATACAAACAAATTGGTGTTGAAGTACTACCTGGGAATCGGAATAGTAATTGAAAGGTTTTGGACAACAAAAACATAGAGGTGAATAGGCTCGCCGCTTTGAGGAAATGCTTCCATCATATTGGATACATCATTATCATTCTCAATCGGCAGAAGTGATTCCAAATCTAGACCAGGAGATTTGTACTTGATGCTGCTAACGACGGTCAACTTGCAAATCTCGCACACTTTGGATAAAAAAGTGAGGTAATTGATCGCTCGATCGACATGAGCAATGCGGTTCGTGCCTCCCTTGTAATAAACCTTATTTGAATCGCAAATGAAGTTGCCCCCAAATCTACAGAGTACCCGCACCTTGTTCGTAGACATCATTTGGGTGTATTGTAATGAACTGAAAATCAAACAAAAGAAATGTTGTTATTGCTTGAGAAAGCTCAAAGAAGAAAATTTTCATATGCATGTTTAAAAAAGAAAAGACCCAAATTCTAGTCTACTTATTTGTTTACTTTTGGTCTAACCTCGGTTCCAATGCAATTATATCACAGTTTCCTTGTGTACTTACTTGTACAAGCAAGGAACATGATACGATTTTCCGGGACAAGGACCTCATGGGCCTCATGGTGCATGAAACATGCCCTAAAGTTTGCCCAAATTATAAAAAAATAAAATTAAATAAATAAACCATCAATCCAACGTTTGGCTGTTTTCTTGTTAAGGGTGCTCGCTGCATTCTTTTTTCATTACTGTCTACTCCCAGGCCACATATTGAAGAGATAGAATTGTCCCATCCTGAAGATATTTGGAGCATGGTGGAATCCTTGCTGCCAAAATCACGGGTCTTAATCATGAACCATGATCCCTGCTTGTACAATCAGACAGCTCCAAGTTACCGCACAATGTCATCCCAAAACCCTCCAAATGCAAGTATCATATGATTCTTGATCAAGCAAAACATGCAGTTTCGACCCACCTTTCACTTATATGGTGGGCCATCATGAGTAGGCTCTACTACGACAATCACTTCTACTGAATGATTTTAATTGTTCAAACCAGTAGAATCCAAATGCATAACTTTGCCAATGGTCCACACTAAAAAAAGGGTCTCCTATCTTATGAAGAAGATAATTCAATTGGAGTAGGATTGTCAAGGGAGCGGATTAGGGTCCTATAGGGACCTGTTTCAGGTTCAAGTACCGTCTTTCGATGACCCAGACCTGAATTTGATCAGGTTTTCGAGTACCTATCACGTGTTAGGACCCAACCTTGACCATCAGTATCACCAATCAAGGGATCATGATTATCCAATGGAGACTTCAAAGCAAGATCCATCAATGGGGCCACTTGTACAAATTGAAGAACCAAGGATACAATATACATGTCCTTAGAGCAAAGATATGCAACACAACAAACCACACAATTCAAATCTAGAATGGGATTAATCAGATCTCAGATCTCGATCAGAATGGCTTAGATGAGTTAGATCTGGTTCCAATTTTCCAGAGAACCATCAATAGATCCAAAAACAGAAAAAGATATAAAAATCGTGGGAGTCTACCAAAACTGACAGTTCCATGAAATTAAATGGTGGATGGGGCTTTGAAGGTCATTGCTGGGATGGCTTAAGATCAGCGATACCACACCAAAGAAAATAGTGGGTTCAATGGTGGAGTCGTTATTCCCACTACTTCCCATGATGTGGCCCACTATATATATATGTGTGTGTGTGGGAAATGGTACGATGAGGTCGACTTCATGGGAACTTCCCGTGAGGTCGAGCTGTGTGGGCCCCACCGTGATGTGTGTCTAACATCAACACCATGCATTTGATGGGTCTCTTTTAGGTTATGGGATATTCCAAAAATCAGCCGTATACAGAATTCAGGTGGGCCATACCATCTAAAACTATGCGAAGACATGCCTAAAACATATACAAGTACTTGGTGGCACCCACCTGAGTTTTGTGAAACTTGGTCTGACCCCTCATCCAAGTGGGACACACACAATGGATGGGCTGGATTTGTTAACCAAGTCTAGGTGAGCCCAATAAATGATTATGAATGTTTTAATGGGAGGGTAACCCCTATCGACTGTTGTATGTGGTGTGGCCCACCCAAGTCATGGATTGACTTGATTTTTAAGCTCATGGCCCATCATGGAATGGTGCATCTGGCTGATGGGATAGATGTTCGACAAACATCACAGTGGGGCCCACACAGCTCGACCAGCTCGACCTCATAGTACCATTATATATATATATATATATATATATATATATATATTCACACACACACACACACACACACACACACAAAATATATATATATATATATATATATATATATATATATATATATATATATATATATATATATATATATATATATTCACACACACACACACACACTCATGCCGAAGTGGGATTTCACCACCTATGGGTACTGGAACCCTTGACCTGGCGTTGAAACTCCTGTGAGTCTACCACTGGGGCAAGAATAAGGACCCTGAGGCGTGTTATATAGTTTGCTTTCTTTTAGGCAATCATGTTCCCATGTATGGCTTCACAGGTGGGTGAATTGTCCAAGCTACTCCTCTGGGTGTACACCCTTTGCTCCTATCTATGCATTATAGGTGGTGCGCCCCCACCTTTCTTTAAAAAATAAAATAAAATAAAAATAAAAAATAAAAAAGAGTAAAGCCCTCAATTGAGAGAGTGGTACTGATTCAAGTATACCCTCCGCCAGGAACGGTTGAGATGAGTACCTTCCATATTGATTTATACTGCCTTTCTATCATATCATTTGGTCCATGTCAGTAAGAAAATCATCCAGTGTTACCTCAAGATGAAAAATTCATCTGGAGTAAAGTAGGAGGGAATGCGAAACAGTATGAAGAAAGAAGGAAAGAGGAGAAAGGAACGTCCATTGAGATGGAATCCTTGGGACAGTAATTGAGAGGAAGAATTTTGAATGACGTGATTCAAAATCTTTCCAACCTGAGATCGCAAGATGGGTTACTCATTAGGAGTTATCAGCACTACTAGGAATGGTTCATGCACCAAAAGTCTCCTCATTGAAAATTTGTCGAGCAGGTTATCATCACGGAAATGGTCACATCAGAAACTAGAGGGAGGTGACTGGTGAGAAAGAGGACTAAAGGATTTCTTCTTTACCATGTTTTGGATCTACAGAACCAAATCCCAAACGCCAACGATTGATAGTTTTTCCTGGCCATTGAGTGGATAGCTGGAATCATTGGATCGAATTATTTAAGACCTGCGCGACCAAAGTTGGGGATCAAGATGGAATATGTTGCCTGCGACCCCGAGCGCACGAAGTTCCTGAGGTGGAAACTAGGCGGGGCCCACCGTGATGTTTGTGAGAAATCCACCCCGTCCATCCCTTCACCACATGTAAAGTTGAGATGGAGCTGTTCCAAATTCCACTTTATTTGTGTCTATCGTATCCCAGGAAAAAAAAAAACACGGGGGGGAGGGGGGAGGAATGCATATTGAATCAATGAATAATGGCCGCTAATGAAACAATAACGAATGCTGCGGAGATAAAACTAATGTGTGTGATTGTAAGATTACATAAAATAGCCAAACTATAAGCTAAGAGAACGAAAAACTTACTTAATTGAAGACCGTTGCTCTGTTCTATACAAGAGACAATCTTAAGACACGGATGGAAATAAAGATTTGTGATTGACGGTATGGAAAGAGAAGAGAAAGTGATACGAAAGTCCGCTCTGTTGGGCACGAGAGAAACGAACAACTCCGAAAGTTTGCAACTCTCTTTAGCAGAGTTGCTCAAGACAACTTTCCATTTGCTATTTTGGGCTTTTAATTTTGCATGTTTGAACGGAAGTCTCGAGTCAACTGGTTGGACCACAATTTCAATTTTGCATGCTTGAACAACTTCTATATTATGTCATGTTTTATCTATTAGTGTACTTATTTGTATATATATTTATCAACTGAGTTGGTTGAACCCTTATAAGTCGAAGATCAGAGACACACAAAGTATTAAGGAGTGAAGAAATAGATAAATTGAGCTACGTTGGTAACTCTGACTTTATAACTAAAATAACATAGCTTCTAAACGATTGATTTATTAATATGTAAACATTTGTTTGATCATCCTTTAGTTGTAGGAGTTTTATTGGAACATGCTTAAATAAGCTATATAAGTTCAAACTGTTGTAAACCAAACTGCCCAAAACAACATACTATAAGAATAACTCGATGAAAGCTCGATCAATCGATCGAAGGTCGACCTCGATCAATCGATGGTGTCTAAAAGTGTCCAGCAAACTTTCTATTGAAAATCTATCTAGCTCGATCGATCAAGGGTGTCGTTATTTACCAACTTTTTTAGCCATTGCAACT
The DNA here is from genome assembly GCF_029962835.1 of Magnolia sinica. Classification (NCBI taxonomy): domain Eukaryota; kingdom Viridiplantae; phylum Streptophyta; class Magnoliopsida; order Magnoliales; family Magnoliaceae; genus Magnolia; species Magnolia sinica. Next base: position 46,133,280 of record NC_080573.1, on the reverse strand, counting down.
TATTAGTTATATAAAAGCATCCACTTTTTAAGCATTGAGATTGGTTTGTGGTAGCATTAAAGCCTATGTGTATTTCCCTTGAATTTCTATTTTGGACACTTCATACTAAAGAGATCTAGGCCTTCTTCCTTGTGATTCATCACTCAAATGAGCATTCCAAGCTTCCTTTGAAGATGAAATTGATCTCCTCTATTCTCTATATATTAGACATTAAACCTATAGGCAAATCATTGTCTAAATTCTCTAGAATACCCATATAGGTGAATCCCTACTAGGAACCAACTCAAACCATTAGTTGTAAGAGATTCAACCTAACTCACATACCTTGGTCACCTCATTAGAGCATCAAATACAAGGTGATTAATTATATAAGCTGAATAATTTGCATTAACGATCGTGGAAGCAATTGAGAAGCTGATTAAAGCATGAGAGAGCATCAATCAAGCATCTCAAGCAAGGTGCAGCAACAGGGCTCAATCCGACAAAGTTGTCATTTGTAGAGTCTATATACTATTTCCTTGTGTAGGGTTGAGTATAAAGTTTGTAATCCAAACTTGAATAAATTCTTATATATGACTTAGGCTCTTATACAAGGCCAAATTCACCGAACATGGGTACTTGCATGTTAATCTCCGCAGAGAGCCTCCAACGGGAGCAAAATGTAAGTCCTTAGATTATGATCGTAGTATTGTTGGTAAGTTGATAGAAAACCAACTAAGTCTTTGTGAGATCCAACAAGGATAAAAATATGTTCCTCCAACATGAGAGACTACGTGTTAAGTTCTTGTGTAGAAGTAACGTCTCAGAAAAATCTGTACAAACACCCGAGTACCACCTCAGGCAAAAATCACTAAGAACCAAATCATTTAGAAATTAAACGAAAATTAATTAAGTGTTAAACTAAATAATCTGTGGATTTAGCTTGAACCACTATCTATACGAATGGCAAGACCCAAAACAATTAAAATCTTTAGCTCAACATTACTTAAAAACCTAAGAGCAATCTCAAAACCCAGTTGCTCTCGGGAGCACATTGTAACTCCGTATCAGACCTGGACCGTGCGTCAAAAGTCCGATGACCGTGAAACTATAAGCTTAGGACCACCTTATTGGGCTTGACAATCATTTCGGGAATCGAGCCCAAATAGTGTCCTGAAATGCACAACTTGAGCCCTGAGCAAAGTGTGTGAGAAACGCGAATATCTTTAGAAAATGAACCAAAACTTAAGTGATTTGGACCGTTCACTTGCGGGCGAAATTGAAGACTTCAGACCGTCAGATTTTGACCAAACTATACCATTAGAGTAGGGAAATTTTCTTGCACATACACGTATACTTGTGGCCCTGATCGAGTGACGACGACCGTTGAACAGATACGGGTCTGTCACGGTTGATCGGCCTATCTAAATGCGCTGAAATCTCATCCTGGCCTAGATCCATTGCCAGGGGACTTACCCTACACCGTAGATGAGTAATGGACCTCCAGATGAGCTCCGTTTGCCCAAAACAGTCGCCCTTTGGCTATAACCTAAGTATACCATGGCCCTGGGGCCATTAACATCGGTATTGAGCTTATAAATAGCCCTTAAACCACTCATTCTCATTCCATATGATTTTCTCTAACCCTATGAGAGAGAAGAGAGAAAAGAGAAGAAAAGAGTGAGGAGAAGTGTGAGAGTTCGGGAGATCGTTGTTGGGATTCACTCCCACCACTCCACGCACTGAATCGCCGCCACACCATCCCTACACGAACGATTCCAACTTCGATTTGGGTAAGAAATCCTAACCCTAATATTGATTTAGGGATTCAAATAGAGTAACCGGCGAAATAGCTAACCTATTTAATGTTTAGGTACCCATCATTCCGTATTCGGGAACGTAGGATTCGAACTGAGTTTGAGACGAGTATACCGACGAAAGGTGCGGACTATAAACGTTTAGGTTATGGTTTTCAAGGCTTTTAATGTCAGTTAATGATTTATGACTGACTTGATTGCTGCCATATGCACATAGATACGACGCTTTCCATATATTCACATGTATGAATTATGTTGAATATATAATGCATTCCATGTGTTTGTTGAAATGTTTAAATGAAATTACTATTTTGATTTGTGCTTGCCATGACTATTAATCTAGGTTATATGTTTGTTGTATGTATGACGACTCCCTTGTGAAAGGATTTGTATAATACATACTATAAACTAGGTTAATTCATGTATGTAATAATGTGTAGGCTAAGTGCTTGATAAAATGTTTGAATGAGCAATGGTTTGATGAATTGTATCTATTAATGGTGTTGGCATAGGATTCGCAACTACCTTATCTATATGTATAAATTCCTTCATGTAACCTTAATTCCAAATACGTGATTTATGTATAAAATGCATGTGTATAATATTATGTTCTATGTGTTTGATAAAATGCTCAAATGAGATTCATGTGTTGAATTGTTTGTTAAACGTTGTTATGATTATCACATGTGACTACCTACTGCATTGGAGTGAGATTAGGACTACTATATAATCCAGGCAATCGGTAACGGTTTTCGATTGAGTGACCGAACTAGATTCGCTACTTAGATACGTTCAATGAATCCGAGGCGTACAGTGATTGTCGACAATGGTTAGGCCACGCGGAGTGTTTGCGCACTCTATGTCAATTAATTCAGCGTAAGCTCGTACCAATCGAATTTGTCAAGTAACCCGATTGACCTAATGTGTGTTTACCATGTATGGATGCTACTGCTTGAATCTAAGGTACCACTTACCGATGTGACAGCCCGTTTCAACCATGGTACTACGATCCGCTAAGACTCATGAGTCGGGCATGGTAGTGTATGGGACACCGTGGTCGAGCTGTCAGCCTACGCTGGGGTAACGAGCCTCTCCGTAGTGACCAGTGAGCAATCCAAACTCGTGAGCCGAATATAGTGGTGTATGAGACACTGTATTCGAGCTGTCGGCCTACGTTCAGGTAACGAGCCTCCTGTAGTGACCTTGAGTATAATCAATTGAACTTACCTGTCCACTGCTTGGATTAGGGGTGACGCCCTATAACTTGCCTATCGTATGTGATTAACTAGGACTGACGACCCTAGATGAATCTCTGTTTGGGTTAATGATATAAAGGGAGGTATCTTAACTTTCTAAATCTGCTGTATGAATAAGTCTAATTAAGAATTTAGTTAACATGACCATGCACCGTATTGCATGTGCTTTGGCGAGGAAGCGCACATTTAGGGAGTTTGTCATGCGTGACCGTGAGATAAAGTCGCTGAGGGAGTGCAGGAGAGGGCATGCATCATTACAACATACCATTCCCACATTAATAAGAGTATTTAGGATATGTTTGTTGTACTGCTTTATCATTACTACTTGACTGAATTGATGACATGTTAACCTTTGCCTTATAGTACCACTGAGTTGATCACTCACTCCCACTCTGGGACGGTGTTTTAAAACACCAACTAGACTCTGTTGTAGTTGCAGATGATGGCGAGGCTTGCGTGACGGAGCCAGACTTCCTTGACGAGGAGGAGGAGTTCTCCTACATGCAACTCTCAGGCGGGTCTATGTAGACTTAGAGTTACGTCGCCGAGATTACGGGACTATGGATTAGTTGAAACTTTGCACTTGATATTTTGTAAATTTTAGAACCATACATGTACTTATTTAGCCTAGCAACATACTCATACTCTGAGGATTTGATAAACATTTGTATACTTTTTATATCTATCTCAGTCTTCCGCTTGCCTAATTACGTTAACTGTGGAGTATGATATGCTGATTTAGTGTAATCTCATTCATGTTTAATGCACTTATATGGACAACATTTAAACATCATCATCTATGTTGCATAAGTAATGCGACGGATCTCGGGAGTTGAGCCTTGCTCGACCCTCGAAATCTGAGGCGTTACAGTAGAGTTCTAAAGATTAGAAATAAACCTAATTTAAAACTCTCGAAATAGTGAAATCTAGTACACTCGAGGAGTGTGCATTTGCCTAATTACGTTAACTGTGGAGTATGATATGCTGATTTAGTGTAATCTCATTCATGTTTAATGCACTTATATGGACAACATTTAAACATCATCATCTATGTTGCATAAGTAATGCGACGGATCTCGGGAGTTGAGCCTTGCTCGACCCTCGAAATCTGAGGCGTTACAGTAGAGTTCTAAAGATTAGAAATAAACCTAATTTAAAACTCTCGAAATAGTGAAATCTAGTACACTCGAGGAGTGTGCATTTGCCAATAGTAGAGTAGGCAAATAGCCAAACCACACTATATGCTTGAGTGTTACGATTGTGAGTGTTTGCATTTTTATTCATGCTTATGTGTTTAATTAGTAGAATTATATGAATACTTGCATTGAATTCTATGTTTGGCACTTAGTTTGTAAGTACGCATAAGATTGTTATCTCTAACTTGGACTAGTTGTTTATATTGTTGCATGTATTGTAGTTCATGTGATTGGACCCACAAGATTGTTATCTCTAACTTGGACTAGTTGTTTATATTGTTGCATGTATTGTAGTTCATGTGATTGGACCCACTTGGCTTGAAAGCCTAAGTGTTACTTGTGTTATTGATTTGAATTGATAACTATGTTAATTAAGGAAAAAAAAAGTGATTCTATTTAACCCCCCCTGGACTTGGACATAATTCTTAGCTCCGCCAAGCTTCCGCGTGTAGCATAGTGTCATGTTAGACTACCGATGCAATTTCCCTGGCCACATCTAACCCTTTCAATAAGTTGTCAAGATGACAAGAATTAACTTGAGAAAAAATCAGCCCCATCTACTCATTAGATAAGATAGGAAATGTCAAAGAAAACAAATTCTAACCATTGATAAATAACAAAATAAAATTATGGTTCACTCAATGAGTGGATGTGGCTTGTTTTTTCACAAGATAATATTAATGTTGTGAACAACCTATCAGGCAGGTTGGATGTTCCGCATCCTGAAAGGTTTTAAATTATTTGCTAGGTGTATTGTTATATGTAGTCCAACTAGTTGGACTTGAGACTTCTCTATTTGGTATTGTTTAGTTTGCCTTGAAAAGCTAGCTACCCACTTTGCAATGTTAGGCTAACAGTTTGCATTTTCATAAGATTTTTGCAAAAGGAGTAATGCTTCACCAAAAGACACCTTGCCTCGTCTCTCCCTTCCTATTTTCCATGTTTTATTATGGATTGGAGATGGTAGCAGTTTGCCACGATTTGTTTTTAAAGGTGGATTGGGTACTACCCTCACTAGGACCTAGCTAGAAATAGGCAATCCTAACAAGGTTCTATGGGGCCGTCGTGATGTATGTGTTTTATACAAGTCGTTCATCCATTTGACAGATCATTTTCAGACATGAGCCCAAAAGAAGGTCAATCGAAGGCTCAAGTGGACCACACTAAGGAAGCAAACAGTGAGAATTGAATGCCCATCCCCTATTTTTTGAAACCTTCTTAAGGCTACCTAAGGACTCTTTTGGGAGCTTATGAATGAAGGTAAATGGGAATTGGAATTGGAGGTAAATGAATTCGGAGTAAATGATTTACATAGTTGTGTTTGGATGTGAGAATATGAAATGCATTTGTAACCAAATATTCAGCTTGAATGGGAGGAATTGGAATGCATTTGAATTTTTCAAAATATTCACAGTAATATATGTAATATTCCAAATCAGCTTTAATATCCCAACTTAATGTATATATTCTATATTTAATGGAATGATTGTAATAAGCCCATTGAATTATATACTTTAGTAAAAAAATTGACAAAATTTTGAGCCTCAAGTAAGCCACAAATGCAAGGATCAAAAACAAACAACTTGCCAATATTTTTTAAGCATGCAATTAGATGGCCATCCTTTGGACAATTTGGATCATTCTTTTGGTGTGATTTTGTGATGTAACTCATAATTGGATCATTCTGGAGTATCATTAGCGTGACATGTGTATTGTGGACATGTGCATAGTGGCACTATTGTTTACGCGTGCGATTCTCCAAGGGAGTTCAAAAAGGCATTTCACCTTATTTACTTCCAAATCTTCCCTCAGCGAGAGGATTTCATTTACATGCACATTTACTCCCGTTTCATTTTATTTATGTGCATTTTCTTCCATCCAAACACACCTCAAATATCATTTACCTCCATTCACTCTCAATTCCATTAATTTATCTCAATTTACTGCCATCCAAATGGCCTTAAGTTTTGTATCAAGTTGATATTTATGCTTTCCCTTCATCCATGTCCATGTGACATAAACATATCGATGCGCTCTAAGAAGGTTTCAACAATAGCATCATTGTCTCCATAGCTTTCAGTGGTATGGTCCCACTTGAGATTTCCATTTGCCTCCTCCTTCAGGTTACGCCCTAAAATGATCTGCCAAAGTGGATGAATGTCATGGACAAAACACATATATCGAAATGGGCACTGCAGAGCCACTGTCAGGACCATCTGGCCCATTTTTTAACCTGTGGCGACATACATCGAAATGGGCACCGCAGAGCCATTGTCAAGACCATCTGGTCCATTTTTTAACCTGTGGTGACCTATTTACCAAGGTGATACATGTATGGCTGTCTATTTGACCGTCCTTATAATAGGTCACTCAAGATGAGGCATGACACTAAGTCACATTGATCAAACAACCCTAACCAATAAATAGATGGTGATCACATAGATGGTCAAGGGTCCCGACGATTAACTAATTAAAGTGTGCTCCAGCTCTACCCCATCTATGATTGAGCCCACAATTTGTATGGTTTGGATTGCCCTACATGCAATGGATGAACGACCACTTTTGAACATTGATGGAGGACAATCATGTTCACAACCCCAAGTGTAGGGGCGCAATATAATAATAACCCGGTAAGACTGAGGTCGAATCCACAGGGACTAAACTTTTACGTATTCTAAAAATAACTAGAACTAGAAAAAGATCTAAATTGAAATTTGAATAATTGAGAGTAATGGTGAATAATGTTGATTAAAACTTATGAATTTAAAGGTAGAAACTAGGGTGCCAAGGATCCACTTATAGCTATTAAGATGCTACCTTGCTTGATTCAATAAACACATTTGGAATTGGAGTCCTATCATATCCAATTGGAAGATAAAACAATTTAAATCAAACCTGAACTTTTCATTGACGTAATTCTCAATGGAGGAGAATTGTGAGGATTAGAAGGGATTCCATCACCCTACCATGCCTAGGAGATGATGGTGAACAATGAGATTTACCAATCTCACTATCTTAAAATAAGAAAAGAAGATATTCAAAGCTATCACAACATCTATTGTAATTTGAGTCACAATAAATCATAGAAAACTGAAAATATTTTTTTAATACCAAACTAAAAATCAATGAAGTTCAATAAGGACAAGAATCAAAGAAAAATAAATATCTCAACACGCTACAAGCTTCACCTCTTAGCCCTAGTTAAAAGGTTTAGCTAGCCATAGACATGATTGAAACCAAATCTCTTAAACAAAACATGAAAAATAAACTAGGGAAGAAGAAAAACTCTTTAGCGGCTGCTCCACCCCTTTGTTATGCTCCTTAAAACCTTTCCAAATCCTAAAAGATGCTTTGGAGCATCCTAGAGAGTCTTATTTATAGTTGTGGACTCCAACTTTCGCACCTAATTGGAAAAATCTAGAAAGCGCCTCAAATTTATGCACTCTCCTCAGTTTGCTAAATTACACTTCACTCTAAGCATTTTCCCAAAATATACTTCACTCTGCACAGCTAAAATAAACTCCAAGTTTCAGAATATACTTTTTCAGGACAATTTCAGGAATATGTTTGTTTTCAGGACAATTTCAGGATTCCTTTTCTTCACTTCAAATCTTTGATTCTCTTCCTTTGTCACTTGGTTTTCTTGGATCTTTGGCATGTGAATTCTTTATTAATGACTTTCAAATCTTCAAATCTTCATTTAGTAATCTTTTGAGCATAAATCTTCCTTTTGACATCAATTTCACCTTAAGCTCTTGAAATCACCTCGCACATGAAAACATGCATAATTAGATCGATTAAGTATTATTATGTTTATAAAACCAATGTATAAATAGGGAGAAATATGCAATACTTCACACTCAACATATCCCCCAACTAGGGCTGTACACGAGTCAAGCTAGCTCGAAAAGCTCGCTCGACTCGGCTCGAGTCAACTCGGATTGACTCGGCTTGAAAGGCCGACTCGGGGCGAGTCAAGCTTGTTTTCTAAAGCTCGAGTTGAGTTCAAGCCAAGTTCGATCATGGTGCATTTCAACTCGACTCGACTTGAAGCTCGAGCTCGAGCTCGACTCGGCTCGAGTAATATATTTTAATATTATATATATATATTAATATTAAATATATATATTATGTTTAACTTTAAAAAAAAAGAGGTTAAAACTTAAAAGTTTTTAACTAAAAAACCCTACCCGACCTCGCTAGATTGAGTCGGGTTGGGGTTTGGGTCAGGGTGGGGGCTGGGTTAGGTCGGGTTGGGCACCGGGTTGAGTTGGGTGTGGGTTTGGGTTGGGCTGGGTGCTACGTTGGCATATGAACAAGCTCGACTCGACTCGAACCACTAGCTCGACTCGAGATTGACTTGAAAGATTTGGCAAACAAGCCAAGCTTCAATGTGAGGGTGAGCTTGAGCTTGAGCTCGAACTCGAATATAGCACGGACGAGTCAAGCCGAGCTTGGCCCAGCTTAACTCAACTCGGCTCAATGTACAACCCTACCTCGAACCAGCATTTTGCTAGTCCCAAGCAAAATGTACGTGAAGTAATTCTCAATTCTCAATGTTCAAACCCTTTTTCAGAAATCAATCCTTTGTGTAATCAAGTATAGATGAGTAGAATTAAGATGAGAAAGTGAGATTTTGAAAACCTAAAGCCGAATCATATAAAGAATCCATAAAATAGGTTCTTTATCGATTAAATCAGAGAATAAGTTCTTATATTAAGTTTTCCTAACGTGCTTAGTGAATTCCACCTTACTTTTCACAAAAATATACTATCACTACATAATTTTAGCCATGATCACCATGTCAAGATTAATTGAATAATCAAGTACTGATTCCGAACTTATCCTCGTTTCATTCTTTTTCCAATTTTTGATTTTATATCGACGGTTTCTTTTTATTTATTCATTCTTTTCCAATCTTTTCATTCTTTTCCAGTCTTTTCATTATATATGACATTTTTGTCGATCTCACTTTTATTTTAACTAGTTCTTTTCATCTTTTAAGGTAAATAAAATTCTCAAAACTCAATTCACAATCATCTATTAATGCTTCACATACTAACAATCAGAAATTCTAGTATAATTCACAGAAAGCAACTTGAATGTGCCTTGTGACTTAGATTAACATGATATTCAAATTTCCTCTTAATCAATTAAATGCAAGAACTATAGTTGATAGATTACTTGGTTGATTGAACTCCAACAAATCAAAATTCAATCTCAATCTTATCATCATACTCAAAACATTTTTTACATACACAATTCATCATTTTCCAAACAGATTTCAACTTGAAACATTGAAATTTTTTAAAAAAAAATTTGCTCAGAACTAAGAAATTACTGATTAGTTTACCTAATCCACACCCCCCAACCTAAAATCTACATTGTCCTCATTGTAAAAAATATATATAAGCATGCAATGCATATGAGACAATGAAAAGAAATGAGAAGTGATGGAAAGGTAGTACCTGAAGAAAGGGGATTGAAGCTTTTCTAAGGTTCTCAATGTGAAGATGGGTTAGCATAGAAACTCAAACAAACTGAAAGCAAACTATCCTAATCCTAAATCCTACGAAAGTAATAAAACTAACTACTCCTCCATCAGACTAGGAGATTAATCTTGGTACACAGGATCAATCAGAGGCATGGTCATGTCCTTTGAGTCAAATTTCTCAACAAATGGCTTTAAACGATATCCATTCAGTTTAAAATTAAACATGGTCATTCATTAGATTCTTTATCTCAATGGCCCCATGTGGATAGACATTAGTAACAGTGAAAGGGCCGGTCCATTGAGATCGGAGTTTACCCAAAAAAAGGTATAATCGGGAATTGTACAGAAGGACTTTTTAATCAGTTATGGATGATTTTCGAAGGATGTTCCTGTCGTGGAATACCTTCATCCTGTCCTTGTAAATTCTCGAGTTCTAATATGTGTCATTTTGCATTTTCTCAAGTTCATTCAACTGTAGTTTGCGTAGTGAACCAGCGTTGTTCAAATTAAAGTTTAGATTTTTGATAACCCAGTAGGCTCTATGTTCTAACTCTACAGGCAAGTGGTAAGCTTTCCCATAGACGAGTCTAAAGGGAGACATTCCAATGGGGGTCTCAAAAGCTGTATGGTATTCCCATAAAGCATTGGTCAAACAGATTGACTAATCCTTACGATCAGGGTTAACCGTTTTCTCCAGAATTTGTTTAATTTCCCTGTTGGAAATCTTAGCTTGCCCACTTGTCTGCGGGTGGTATGGAGTGCTCACCTTACGAGAGATACCATATTTCTTCATTAAGTTTTCAAATGGCCTATTACAGAAGTGTGAACCCCCATCACTAATGATGGCCCGAGGTGTTCCGAACTGGAAATGATATTTTCTTTTAAAAATCAAATGACTGTACGATGGTCATTGTTCTGGCATGGGATTGCTTTAACCCACTTAGTTACATAGTCAATTGCTAGCAAAATGTACAAATTCCCAAAGGATTGAGGGAATGGCCCCATGAAATCGATGCCCCAACAATCAAATACTTTAATGATAAGAATGAGGTTCAGAGGCATCATATTTTGATGGGACAATGCACCCAATTTTTGATAACGCTCACAAGCTTTGTAAAACTCATGAGTGTCCTCGAACATAGTAGGCAAGTAAAAGTTGCACTGCAGAATTTTGGTCGTGGTCTTTTTAGCAGAAAAGTGACCACCACAGGCCTGCGAATGACAGAATGAGATGATACTTTGGTGTTCATTATCTGGCACACATCTCCTTATAATTTGGTCTGAGCAATGTTTGAATAAATATGGGTCATCCTAGAAGAACTTACAAACCTTGGTGAAGAATTTTTTTCTTATCTTGCACATTCCAATAAGTCGGCGTAAAACTTGTGGCAAGATAATTAGCAATGTCAGCAAACTAAGGTAATTTGGAGAGTTTAAAGAATTGTTCGTCAAGGAACATATCATTTATAGGTGGCGTTTTAAGGGAATCGGGGAGATCGAGTCTCGAAAGATGGTCGGCCACTACGTGCTCTACTCCCTTTTTATCCCATATTTCTAAATCAAATTCCTCGAGTAAGAGGATTCATCTTATCAAGCGAGGCTTAGAATCATTTTTAGAGAGAAGGTACTTCAATGCAGCATGATCAGTATAGATGATGATCTTGGATCCGATTAAGTAGGACCTAAATTTGTTCAAAGCAAACACTACGCCAAGAGTTCCTTCTCCGTAGTAGAGTAGTTCACTTGGGTAGGATTTAGAGTTTTACTTGCATAGTGAATAACGTAGGGCTTCTTTTCTTTTCTCTGGCCTAACAACGCCCCAATAGCATAGTCAGACACATCACACATAATCTCAAAAGGAATGTTCTAATTGGGTGGCTGCATGATAGGTGCGGTAGTCAACATGCCCTTAAGCTTAGTGAAAGTTTCTTGACATTGCTCAGTCCACTCGTATGGTACATCCTTTTGAAGTAGATTGCATAAAGGACGACAGAGGTGACTAAATTCCTTTATGAATCGTTTGTAAAATTCGGCATGTCCTAAGAAGGATTGCATGCCTCGTATGCTCTTGGGTGGAGGTAGGTTAGAGATAAGATCAATTTCAGCCTGATCTACCTCAATTCCCTTTGATGAGATGATACGTCCAAAAACAATTTTCTTACGAACCATGAAATGGCACTTCTCCCAATTTAGCACCAAATTCTTTTCCTCACATCGCTTCAACACAATTTTCAGATTTTCCAAACACTCGCTGAAGGATGGACAAAGATAGAGAAGTCGTCCATGAAGACCTCTAAATATTACCCCACCATGTCAGAAAATATACTCAATATGCATCGCTGAAAAGTAGCGGGGGCATTACACAGTCCAAATGGCATCCTTCGGTAAGCAAATGTGCCAAAAGGGCATATGAATATAGTCTTTTCTTGATCTTCAAAGGGCTATCTCTATCTGATTGTAGCCCGAATATCTGTCAAGGAAGCAATAGTAAGAGTGACCAGCTAGCCTTTCCAAGATTTGATTAATGAAGGGCAAAGGAAAGTAGTCCTTCCTCGTGACGGTATTTAATTTTCTGTAGTCAATGCACATTCTCCAACTAGTAGAAACTCTAGTTGGCACGAGTTCATTGTCAGCATTGGTTACGATGTGATTCCGGACTTTTTAGGAACCACCTGAGTTGGGCTCACCCATTGGCTATCCGATATGGGGTATATGATACCCACATCTAACAACTTAAGTACCTCAGCTATAATCACTTCCTTTATGTTTGGATTTAATCGGCGTTGTGGTTGTAGGGAGGTCTTCGCATTATCCTCAAGATGCATGCAGTGAGTTTCAATTCCCTTGAGGTCTGCAATCGACCATCCAAGGGCTCCTTTGTACTCAATGAGAGTAGAGATAAGCATACTCTCCTGCTCTTGCTCAAGGTGGGAAGAAATCACCACCAAGTATGTCTCATCTTGACCTAAATAGACATATTTAAGATCAGAGGGTAAAGGTTTTAGGTCAAGCATCGGTGCTTTGAGGCTAGACAGTAGAGGCACTACATTAGTTTAGAGTAATTCTTTAAATTGTGGCCTCCACCGGTTAACTTCAAGTACCGACGTAGCATCAAGCATGTCATTCATCTCCCTAATCATGTCATCATCCAAATCAGGGAAGTGGGCCAAGCACGTCTCTAGAGTGTTAGAGTATAGAGTCAAAAGTGCTCTATCTTCCATGAAAGAATCGATCATGTTAATATCAAGGGTATCGTCATCATCCTCTGATTATTTGCTCATATTGAAAAAGATGTTGAGCTCCAATGTCATATTTTCGAAAGATAGATTCATAATCTCATTCCTACAATTAATGATAACATTTGATGTAGCAAGGAATGAACGACTAAGAATGACAGGTATCTGAGTGCTCACATCCACGATGGGTTGAGTATTCAGAGCAATAAAATCTACTGGGTAGTAGAATTTATCAACCTGGACCAACACATCCTCGATCATCCCTCTCGATACACAAACTGATCGATCAGTAAGTTATAACATAGTCCGGGTGGGATTTAATTCACCAAGACCCAGTTGTTCGTAGACCGAGTAAAGAATCAGATTTACACTTGCCCTTGAGTCAAGAAGTGCAGGCTCAATCTGGTAATTCTTAATTACACAAGTGATGGTTGGGTTACCGGGATCTTTGTATTTTTGTGACACATCTTACTTGAGGATGGCACTCACTTTTTCTGTCAAAAAGATTTTCTTATGTATGTTTTGTCGTCTTTTGGTTGTGCATATATCTTTTAGAAATTTGGCATATAAAGGGATTCGTTTAACGACATCCAATAGAGGGATGTTGACCTTCACTTGTTTAAGCACCTCTAGAATATTATGAGAATTAGATAAAGGTTTTGGTGCAATCAACCATTGAAGGAATGGCGCAATCAGCTTACTTTGAGGTTCCGGTTCTAACCCATGTGGAGTAATGCTAGCTTTATCATTCTTATCTTCTTCAAGGTCTTTAGGCTTTTTGGCCCTTTCCGGAATAGATTTGTCAATTGTCTTTCCACTCCTAAGAGTGGTGATAGACTTGGCTTGCTCCATTTGATTTGAATAGCTTGGGCTACTAATTTCATATTGTGGCTTTGGATTGGGGAGAGGTTGGGCTGGAAGCATCCCTTTCTCCCCACCCGCTAAGTGTGGCTCAATCCTTTGAATAGACGATGCAAATATTCTCATTGTTGGTTTGATATCCTGAAATGCTTATACCGTATTCTGGTTGAATAACTCTTGGTTTTGCATAAATTTTTGAATCGTATCCTCTTGAGGCCTCTTCTGATTTAAAAATTGAGTAAGGGCCTCTTGTGGGTTAGCTGTTTGTCCATTCCTCCAACTGAAATTTAGATGGTTTCTCCAGCTGGAATTGTATGTATTTGAGGTGGGTCCTCTGAAAGGTCTTTGGTAGTTGTTCAGGGCATTTGATTGCTCATTCAATATCTCTTGAAAAGCAGGAATTGTTGGGCAATTCTTAGTTGTATGTATGTTACAAGCATAAATACCACAAACAACTTCCACAACTTATTAGATTTGATAGGTTCTTCCTTCTTAAGTTCCATAGCCTTGATTTTTCTTGTGAGATTGGCCACTCTTGCACTCATATCATCTTCCTCTTTTAGAACATAAATTCCTCCCCTTTCCTTTGATTAAGTAGGCTTAGAAGTGGTGAGTCTTGGAGAGGTGTCCCATAATTGCTTGTTTTTTGCCAATTGATCAAGGTAATCCCACGCATCATCGGCCTCTTTGTTCATGAATTCACCATTACACATCATCTCTACAAACTGGCACATTGGTGAAGTCAATCTGTTATAGAAAAAGTTTATTGTTCGCCGTACTTCGTAGCCATAATGTAGACAGGAATTCGTGAGATCTTTGAACCTTTCCCAGCATTGGAAGAAGGTCTCTTCCTCTTTTTAGACAAAGTTCAATATTGCCTTCCTTAAAGTGTTAGTTTTATGAAACGGAAAATTTTTTTTGAGAAATTCCCGGGTCATCTAGGCCCATGTACCGATGGGTCTTGGCTTTAAGGAGTGCATCCATGTCTTAACCTTCTCTTTCAATGAAAAAGGAAACAATTTAAGTTGCACTGTGTCCTCAGACACGTTTGGAAAGTGTAATGTAGCGACTATCTCATCAAACTCCTTGATGTGCAAACATGGACTTTCAGAATCTAGTCCATGACACTTAGGGAGGAGTTGTATCACTCCAGGTTTAATATCCACATTTCCTGCATTAAGTGAAAAGACCATGCAGGAAGGTGTACTCACCCCCGCCGGTTGTAAATAATCGCGTAGAGTACGAGGCGGGAGTGCATTACGCACCTCATTTTCATCTTGAATTTCCTCAACTGGTGGTTGAGGTCGAGGTTGATTTGCATCCATCACTTCAATTAACTGAGAGGATGTTAAGTGGTGTCTAATTCTTTAATGGATAGGAAACCCTTCGACTAATCCTCCTTCACTCAAGAGACGTTGAATGTTCTTACGAACCCACTTGGGCATGAAACACGCACAACCCTCAAGTACCTAAAGAATTAAACCTAAAAAGAAAACTAGAAAAACTAAAATAAATAAGAGATCTAAATAAGAAAAGAAAGAGAGAATTGAAAAGAGGTTATCGGATTGGAGTTGCTATGTTAGGATCCTACAAAACAGAAAACAATGTTAGTTTCTAAAAAAAATTTCAAAGAAAAAAAAAATCTTAACCTAAAATCAAAGTAGAAACTTAACTCTAATCTTAACCTAATTCTAATACCAATTAATTCTAGAAAAACATAGCAGTAGTCCTCGGCAACGGCGTCAAAAACTTGTTCACAACCCCAAGTGTATGGTTGCGATGTAGTAATAACTCAGTAAGACCAAGGTCGAATTCATAGGGACTAAACTTCTACGTATTCTGAAAATAACTAGAATTAGAAAAAAGATCTAAATTGAAATTTGAATAATTGAAATGGTGAATAATGTTGATTAAAATTTATGAATTTAAAGGTGGGAACTAGGGTGTCAAGGATCCACTTGTAACTATTAAGATGCTACCTTGCTTGATTCAATAAACACAACTGGAATTGGAGTCCTGTCCTATCCAATTGGAAGATAAAACAATTTAAATCAAATCTGAACTTTTCATTAACCTAATTCTCAATGGAGGAGAATTGTAAAGATTGGAAGAGATTCCATCACCCTACCATGCTTAGGAGATGATGGTGAACAATGGGATTTACTAATCTCATTATCTCAAATAGGAAAAGAAAATATCCAAAGCTATCACAACATCTATTGTAATTTGAGCAATAAATCATAAAAAACTGAAAATATTTCTTTAATATCAAACTAGAAATCAAAAAAGTTCAATAAGAACAAGAATCAAAGCAAAATAAACATCCCAACATGCCACAAGCTTCACCTCTTAACCCTAGCTATGAGGTTTAACCAACCATAGACATGATTGAAACCAAATCTCTTAAACAAAGCATGAAAAATAAACCAGGGATGAAGAAAAATTCTTTAGCGACCGCTCCACCCCTTTGTTATGCTCCTTAAGACCTTTTCAAACCCTGAAAGATGCTTTGGAGCATCCTAGGGAGTCCTATTTATACTTGTGAACTCCAACTTTCGCACCTAGCTGGAAAAATTTAGAAACCGCCTCAAATTTACGCTCTCCCCGTAGTTTACTAAATTAAACTTCACTCTGCACAGTTTTTTAAAATATACTTCACTTTGCACAGCTAAAATAGACTCCGAGTTTCAGAATATGCTTTTTCAGGACAATTTCAAGAATATGTTTGTTTTCAGGACAATTTCAGGATTCCTTTTCTTCACTTTAAATATTTGATTCTCTTCATTCCTCACTTGGTTTTCTTGGATCTTTGGCATGTGAATTTTTCATTAATGACTTCCAAATATCCAAATATTCATTTAGTAATCTTTTGAACATAAATATTCCTTTTGGCATCAATTTCACCTTAAGCTCTCGAAATCACCTCGCACATGAAAACATGCATAATTAGATCGATTAAGCATTATCATGTTTATAAAATCAAGGTATAAATAGGGAGAAATATGTAATATTTTACACTCAACAAATCACTTTCACCCTTTCAAGACAGTTGAAATGAAATATGGTAGTGCCCTCACCAATGTATATGTTGCATGGATGGTACTTTTGTACCTTGTTTATGGTCGTCCCAAAAAAATAACAGGAGGATGACATTTGGCATTGTACGAGAAATAGAAAGTATAAGAGAAGATTTTCTAAGCTATTTGGAACACTTTTTGTGGAATCATAGTTGGCATAAATTCAATACTATACATCATTGGATGGTCGACGAAGTAATGCGGTTAAGCTATCCAAAAGTTTGACGTGCGGTCGAGAAGTAAAGCATGACCGAGAAGCTCGTAATAAGGCATTGACTAATGGAAGAGGAACAGTCTAAAAGAAGAAATGAAATAAGAGAAGGATATATATATATATATATATATATATATATATATATATATATATATATATATATATATATATATATATATATATATATATATATATATATATATATGGCGACTCTTCCTGATGAAATGAAAAGGAGAAAAACTTGAAGGAGAACTATAGAAGAGATCTATAAATAGCTAGAGGATTAGCAGGAGAAACACAACATACCAATCAAATTAAATCAAATCTATCAATTTACTTCTATCTCAAATTATCTTAGGAGCAACGATAATCCAATAGTAGTAATTTTTAGTCATAATCCTTAGTTTTAATCCAAGTCTTCAAACATACGCTGGACTTGATCCTTATCCAATATCAAGCAGTTCTTTCAGGAAACGCAATCTTCCACTCGCTCCTAACAACTGATTACGAGTTTTTTTTTTCTTTTGTTTAATTTGCACCAGTATACTTAAAATTCATTTCTTGTGAAAGGCAAGGCACAACCCATCTTCGAAGGAAGAACCCCACCCTGCCCACCATCCCCTGATCATGACAAATATTCCGCAAGTGGCTGGGTAGGTGACCGATCTTATCAGATTCTAGTCATATAGGTTCATATCAGATGTATCTGCTTATTTCAGTGATTAGGGTCGAAGTTGTTTGGTTTGAATCAAGCCATTATATCGATTTTGGCATGCCCGTGGGACGTCAACAACTAATTGGTTATCATAAATATTCATTTTGCACTGGTCATGTAAAAAGAACAATTTTAGCACGCTCGATGGACACTGATTATAAGTATACTTACCGGTGCAATAATCTTATGGAATCATGAGTCGAAGAGGTGATTGTAATGCTACTGCAACTACTAATGCTGCCACAACTAATGAACCTCAACCTTGAGAGGAAGAGTTGCAGGTTCCATAGATAGATGAGCAAGTGAATCAACCACTCATTTCAGTGCCTATTCTACCAAACCGAGCTAGGGCTTCGACATCTCGGGTTGAACCCCTTGAAATAATGTCAGCCAGGATAGTCAATGTTCAAAGGGGAATTTGAAACATTGCAGAACTGTCACGGGTGCAGGCTAAGCAATCACGAGCTCAGATGAAAGCTTTTAACAGGTGGATGGTTAGCCATGCCGAAAACATGAATCAGTTGATGGCTATGTTTGCCGAAAGGCCACTTGTTGCGCCCCAATAACAGACCGATACCATTTATATTGAGAATCTGGCACCAGTACCCCTGGTACAGCCAGTACCATAGGCACTTCCTCCATGCACAAAACACTTCTCTTGTCCCTTTTTCAATATAGGAGGTGTGAAATTCACCACCAACTATAATATGCAAGCATCCTAAACATGAGAATAGGAACTTGGTTCTTGAAGTTAGGAATCAAGGGATACCTGGGGGCAGCCTTTGCCTAGGAATCAACCTTATAATGAGGAGTAGTATTAGGTTGGTCTGAAACCACCTCCAATAGCTACACAACAATATTGGGATCGTAATCAAATTGCACGGCTGGTCCAGGAGGTTGCAAGCTAAGTTCTCGGTTAAACTACTACCCCTAGTATATCACAAGCCTTATCCTGATTGGATCAACCGAAAGTATTTATTGTCGAGGAATTATCAACCTGATTTTACATTGTTTACAGGTGATACAGGTCAATCGACCATAAAATATATAGGTCATTTTATCATACAGTGCATGAAATTGGCCAATAATGATAATTATAAATTATAATTATTTGACCATTCACTAACTGGGGTAGTCTTTACTTGGTAAATTCCATATAAACCTGATAGGAGATGGAATAGAAGTTTTATGTCTAGTTCTTTTATAAGGACATGAAAATTATATGGCTGATCTTACATGTTTTTTACAATTATAAGGAGAATAGGTCAAAAATTATATTGTTCGGTTTAAAAGAGTAAAAAGCCGATGTAAGATAGTCATGACCAAGGCAAAATTCATCCAATTGGTCCAAGATGATTTGGAGTTTAAACTTCAAAAGAAGTTTATTAGGACATAGTTCACAAATCTTTATGATCCGATTAAAAAAATTATCTCAATATGAGACTCTGCTTCAGGAGTCAATACGACAAAAGAATTCTTTAGCAAGAACATACTATTATGATCCTAATTATGACATTACAGTGGCTGAAGTAATGGCTAAACAACCATTTGTATGCTCAGCATTAGTAAAAACAGAGGTAACGGTACTATCTAATCAGAAAGTTCAATGGACGTACACCTTTGATATTACTCGAATTGATGAGATCTTTGATATTTTGTTAGCCAAAAAATTCATCAAAGTTCCTGTCAACCATAAGATACCAATAATTAAATAATTGAAAAAAATTAACTATTATAAATGACATAAAACTCGGTCGTATTCCACTAACAAATGTGTTATTTTCAGAAGTTATCTAAGACAACATTGACTAAGGATTGCTGAAGTTTTCCAAAAAAGAAAAAGAAGCAATGTTGATCGATACTGATCCACTTTCATCCAATGTGAAAATCATTATCACCATCATTAATCCTCAAAGGTTGGTTTGGCCACGACAAAAAGTTGACCTTAGAGCTCACAAATTCTAGGATACTGGGAAAAGAACTAAGAGGTCTACGGATACAGTTGAAAATACCGAAGCATATCCAAAGGCGATAAACTTTACATATTAAAGGTTGCACTTGTGTGAGCAATGTGCAAGGCTGATTTGGCCAAATAAGTAATTTCATATGATAAAAAATCAAATAGAGTCACTAGCTATTCAAAATAATGAAGAAGGTGACTCCTTTTACCAACAAAGAATTAAGTATGTTGGCAATCACCTCGGGTCCATTCTAAGACAAAGGATGATTAAACCTTGGCCTACTCAAGAGGGAGTTTGGAAAAGGTTGAGCCATTAAAAGTTTCCACCGGTACCAGACAAGATGACACATACTCAAAAGCAACTTTAGCAAAGGTACTAGGCAGCTAAAAAAAGATAGTTAGCCACTATATGGGGTGAACCTAATACAAAGTTCACGCGGATACGATTAAGTCCGATAATTTCAAAACTAGAAGAAGAAAAAATATCAGTTAATATAGTCAAACTTTATATAGGAGTTTAATCAACTAAGAATGACTAGAATCTTAAAAAGGAAGGCATGTATATTGAAGGATTGACCGAATATTTCAACAATGAATACTTTTTGGATAATATTCTTATTGAACAATTGCTTGCGAAAGCAAAGTCATTAGGACAGATCTCATCCAAGCCGAATGAGGATATTGTAGCAAAAGTCATAAATGAAATTGACAACCAACCGAATTCAAAGAACCTGGGGAGAAATGTCTGAATTCGGTGAAATAATTTGGGTTGTTACCACCAGTTGTATTGGATTATAATATGTGTTGACACTACCATTGAGTTTTCAAGCTAAAACCATCTCAACCAAATAAGATGAAAGGACATGTAGAGGAGTTAGGTTCTCCCATAATCATACAACATAGTTCCTTTGATTCAGAGGAGGATACGAAAAATGTGTCGATTGTCTCAGTTGAACCAAGGTTACCGTCTGAAAAGATAGTGATCGAAAGACAGACTCACATCATGACTAACATCTAAAGCCATTGATTCAGAGGAGGATACAAAAATGGCTTATGTTGCTATCAACAGACTTCCAACTAAAATGATGGTTAAGTTGTTAAAGACTCAAGATGACTTAATTCCGACTGAGGTTTCGATGAGTAATTTCATTAGTGGAGTAACACAAACATAGGGTATTTTACCGGTCGAATTAATGGTGGGAACTAAGAAGCTGTTGGCTGCTTTCATCATGGTCAATACTTCTTTAAACTATAACGCTCTATTGGGGAGAGACTGGATTCATTCCTTCTCGTGTATTCCATTGTCACTCCACTAATTTGTGATTTTTTGAAATCAAGATATAGTGGAATTGGTTTTGGTCAATAATAAACCATTCATGGCCATGTCCAATGCGACTGAGGCTTATTTCTATGAAAATGAGATCGGATCAATACGATTCACAGAACGAGACAAAAATGGCAGACCAACCGGGATAGATGCTAGACTTAGCCCAGAAAATGTCGTACAAGATACGTCACTATGATACGACTAGACGGAGAGTTGCTGAAGGCTATCATTCCCTTCTAAGCAACTACAAGTTGCACTATAGAAGAAATTCCATGATGAATCAGCCATCGTCCAAGGATGAATTTATGGCAAGACTAAGGAAGCTTGAGGAGAGTATGCAAAGATACGATAGTGGATGCTTTATGGATATAGACGAGATAGCATTATCGCCGATCAACTAGCTAAAGATGATATTGATTTGAATTATTTAAAGTAAACTTTAAAGAAATTAGATGATTCTCAAGTTCAAGTTCAAGATCCTTTAGTTGAAGTTAACTTAGGAACATAACAACATCTTAAACCTACTTTCATCAATGGACAATTAAACTCACAAATCTAGGTCGAACTTACTAAATAACTCGCAGAGTTTGTCGATTTCTTTGCATGGGACTATCATGAGTTGCTTGGATTGGACTGAAACCTGGTTGAAGACAGGTTACCTATAAAAGATGACTATCGGTCACATAAACAACCATGTAGGCAGATGAAGGCCAATGTTACCCAAAAGAGAAATGAAGAAATTGAATGGCTTTTGAAAGTAGGTTTCATCAAACTCATCAAGTATTCTGATTGGATTTCTAATGTAGTACTAGTTATTAAGAAAAATAGTAAACTTGGAGTCTATATTGATTTCAAAAATTTAAATCGGGCCACACCAAAAAATGAGTATCCCATATCCATGGCTGATCGATTGATTGATCAAGCTGCGGGATATCAAATGTTTTCTCATTTATTGAAGCTAAAGCAAGGAGACGAATTCAGATGGGAGACAAAATATCAATTATCTTTTGACAGGATTAAAGATTACTTAATAAGGCCACCAGTGTTGATGTCACCAGTCAAGGGTCGACCGCTCAAGTTGTATGTCGCGGCCTATACACAATCAGTCGGTGCTCTGTTAGCTCAAGATGACGATGATTGAAATGAACAACCAATTTATTATCTTAGTCGAACATTGTTAGATACTGAGAGACGGTATTCTGCTATAGAAAAACTACGTTTGTCATTATATTTTGCGGCAACAAAAATTGCGTCATTATTTATTGATTGAGTCAGTCAATGTAATTCCAATAACTGATCTAGTTAAATATATGTTAAATTGACTGATTCTAAATGGTCAAATTGGCAAATGGGTTTTAGCATTATTTGAGTTTGACCTAACATATGTACCACAAAAGCCTGTAAAAGGGCAGACTATATCAAATTTCCTAGACGATCACCCTTTGAACATAGAAAGTCAGCCTCCTCTTGAAGTATTGGACTTATACGTGGCATATTAATCACCCTGTAAACAAATATTTGACAGTTCAATGACCGACAAAGGATTAGGAGATAGGATTGTCCTTATCGACCTAACTGGGAGGAAAGAGGAATTTTTATTCTAGCTTGAGTTCGATTGCACTAGTAATCAAGTCGAATATAAGGCTTTGATAATCGATTTTAAAATGTTAACCGAATTGGGAGCCAAAAATATGTTGGTAATGGGTGATTCCTAACTAGTAATAAACCAATTAACTGGCTTATTTAAATGTAAAAGTACTACCTTGCAATCGTATTATGTTCTGGCAATTGAGTTGTTAAACGAATTCGATTAAGTTGAATTGAGGCACATAACTTGTGAGAAAAATATTGACGCTAATGAGATGGCACAATTGGTAGCAAGACTTCATAATGTTCAAGGGTAAAGTAACAGAACAATAGACATTTCAAAGAGGTTTTTGCCTTTGGTGTTCCAGAGAGAATCAATTAAAGAAATATATCAAGTCGAGATGAATGATGATGATTGGAGGTTGCCAATCATAAACTATTTCTAATCTCCTCATAATAGAGCCGGCCAAGATATTAGGAGAATGGCCATAAATTATGTCCTAATCGATAATGAATTCTACTGAAAAGGAGCTGATGGTGTGCTAATGTGATGCTTAGGTAAAAAAAAGAATCAATGTCAGCTATGGGAGAGGTCCATGAAGAAATTTGTGCAGCACATCAGGTTGAGCGAAAATTGAGGTTAATGCTCCGACGCTATGGGAATGTCATCCTTAAAATGTACTTAGTATGCTAAAGAATGTGAAGCATGCAAGAAACATGGGTTGATACAGCATGTGTCGACGACTGAGTTGCATCCTATTATTAAACCTTAGCCATTTTAAGGATGGGTCATTGATTTGATAGAGAAAATTTACCTTCTTTCATCTAAAGGTTATAGTTTCATCATTGTAGCTACCGACTACTTCACCAAATGGGTAGAAACAAAATCTATGTTAGGGACCAATCATCAGGAGATGAATTCAATGACACTCATAAATCCACCGGCTTGGAATTCCTAAATCAATCACTATGGACTAAGGAGCAGCTTTCTCGTCCAAGGAAGTCAAAGAAATGGCCGATCAATATAAAATTAAGTTGTTTCATTCATCACCTTACTATGCTCAGGCCAACGGTCAGGCCGAGGCAAGTAACAAAGTTATTAAGAATATTTTACATAAAATGATCGATGAAAACCCCAAAGAGTAGCATTATAAGTTATCTGAGGCCCTTTAGGTTTATCAAAATTTATCTCGAACATGCACAATGATGAGCCCATTCATGCTTACGTATGGACACAATGTTGTGCTACCTCTGGAGATAATTGTACCATCATTAAGGGTAGCCTATTAGGCCAATCTAACCACAACTGAGTCACATAGGTTATGCTGGTTGAACACAAAGACTTGGTTGAAATATGGTTGCAAGCTTTGGATTCTATTGTATCAAACAAAGCCAAGGTCGCCCCGGTGTATAATAAAAAAGTAAAAAAAAAAAAAGCTTTTGGAGAGGGTGATTTGGTTTCGAAAGTGATCTTGCCTTTCAGAATGAAGGATGTCGATTTTCGCAAATGGTCGCCCACTTGGGACAGATTGTTCACAGTTCTCCATGGGGAGCTTATGTTCTTCCTGACATGTGGGGGGAAATCGGGAAAAATCCTATTTATTGTCAGTTTCTAAAGGCTTATCCTAGTTTATGGGAAGTATGGCGAGATTAGGCCAAATGATAGCTGGATTGATTACAAACTATGCATAGAAGACCGAAATCGGTTAAGAGATAAATGTAAATAAGTACTATAGACCAAAAGAAAAGGATAAACTGTGGTCAGGGCCAATTACATATACATATATTCATATAAACAAAGCAAACAAAAGAAAAGAGAAAGAGATCTAGCCAAGGTACAACTTAAGCATAAGCCGCCTTCATCTCTTCAAACTCCTTAATGGCATGCTCCTTGATGAGTTTGACCATTTCTCTTTGAGCCATCTAGGATTCCTTACTCTCCAGAATGCAGTAAAGGAAGCGCAGAACCCGGTCGATGTAGCTATCGATTACGTCGGCCTTATGCTTTGCCTCTTTCTTATGTTCGTTGCTCTCTCTTGATCGAGCTTAATAGAGATCAAGTTGAGAGTTGATGAAGTTTAGAAGAGTCTGAGTATAGTCTGAGCATCTACAAGGGCAGAGGCGCTCGGTCTCCTGGAGGTCATCATCAACCTCCTTGCATTGAACTTGGAGGGTTCTTAACATCACCATGTTAAAGTGATGATGTCGAGTCTAGTGCAAGCGATTATACTAGCGGCCCAATCATATTGGTTAGTAAGTATCTTTGTTTTCCTATGAATGGTAGCACACTCATATGCATGAACATTTAGGATTTCAAGGTCTTTTTTGGCAATGAAATAGGCATTCTTGATGCGTTGGAGCTTAGTCAGATCATTCGGGAGTTCTTTCAGAGGCATATCATTATCTGCGATGGTCTGGATTTCACAGACAAAGGGATAAATTTGGAACTGGAGAGTTGAGTGTGCAAATGAATCAATTTCGAGGGAAAGGATTTCCCTTAAGAAGGTCCGAGCACAATCGAGAGGAGACATGGGTACAACAACCATAATAAAAGAAAGCAAGAGTTTTTGAAGATTGAAAGTAATAAAGCTTGAGTGCGTAGGGGAGAAAGCACTAAGGATTCCTTTATATAGGCACTCATAGAAGATAATAATGACCGAACTCAAGGCATTGTGATGGTTGAAGTGACCATTAATGGCATGAAATGTTCCTCAGGGAAAGGGAATGAACAGGTGCACGACTTCTCATGTATGTGCTACGTCATCAATACAGTCATGCTTTATACGTAGAACAAAAGGAAAAAAGCTAAGTACTGGAGGCAATACAAGCACAAAGGGGAAGAAAACATTCTGGCCGATTGTATTAAGGATAAAAGAAAGTATAGACCGACAACAGATAGATACAAAGCAATAAAAAATTGAAGGAATTAAAGGAGGCAATCGTCTCTTGAAGCTTTGATCGCCTAGCTTCCTACCGATGAAGAGCAATTGTGGTCTTAACTTCTGAGCGTGCTATTTGATTAATCAGTAGAGTCTTGAATATATGCGTCCAATTTATTGATTTTAGCCTTTTGACCATGTCTGAACTCGGTCAAATATTTTTCTTCCTCTTTCGGCATTTTCAATTTGTCCTCCATTGTCGAGATTTGAGCCTTTAGATCAATAAGAGTCGAGTTTGACTCCTTCAGGTTATCATATACAACCGAAAGTTGTTCTTTAGCAGTTGTCATCTCGGTCATTCTGAAGGAGACAATTGAATGCTCATATTAAAGTTTGTTGACCGTAGTAACTGTATCCTGGTGCTCATGAATCAGATTCAGAAAATTGTAGTACGCAGGCATTTTGGCCAACAGAGACTCATCAAACTGAGCGAGAGTTCGATGATGACGAATGAGAAGGTTAAATCTCTAATTGATTTGGACAAAATGATGTCAACAGCACCAGAGTGAATGAGAACACACAATTCTTCTTGAAGCCATTGAATATCTGATGAAGGCACATGAGATTCATCCACTAGAATATCACCAGGGAAGGCTTCGTCAAAAGGGGATAAAATTTCTTCCATGGGAAGAAGGTCCTCGTGTGAAGGAGGAAGGGTACGAGAAGTATCCATCGATGCGGCTAAAGAAATAGAGATGTCAACCACAAGAATCGCTGTGAGTACAACTCAATCAGGAGATACTTCAGTTGGTCGAGATGCTTCCTCTTCTAATACTTCTGCTTCTTCTAAAAAACCATCGTGTGTTCGTTGATTAGGTGTAAGACCCGAACCGGTTTCGTATGTGTGCATGTGTGTGTGTGAGTATGCATCTCGTTCATTTTGGTCCCGTGGTCCTACCGATCAAATTCTAGCAACTCGCGACCCTCAGATTGTGTTTGCGGTCATCCTTGCGTCTGGTCACGTAGACCCAACTCAGATCGAGCCGACACCTATTCCATCTTGTTCGTATCGTCGTTGTAAGGCCCGTATCCTAGACCGTACCATTCCATAGGCTTCCGCAATCCTTCCAGTCGAATTTCGGTGACCCACGATCTGTTACAGGCATTTGTGCATGATCCTAGTATTGTCCCATATATCAGAGTCGGTGTGACTCGAGACTTGTACCCTAGCGACTGTGCCATCGCCACGGTTCCGATGCCATGTCTCGCGCGCCGAGGTGATACCGAGGCCAGGAGATGTGAGCTCACGTTCAGTTCGAGGAAAACGCCGCGCATTGCAAAACTCAAGAGAATCTCTACATCATGTCACCTCAATCAATCAATCAATCAATCCCATCAAGGGTCAAGTACTTGTCAAGTACACATCACCTCACACCCATCCTTAAGCAACCCCATAAGTCAACAAACCCTTACACAACCCATACCCTTCTTACACAAATTTCCTCAAAAGTCAACAAAGTTCTTACACACCCATCCCTCTCTCTCATCCATCACTCCATCCCATCTCCTCTCTCTCTTATTTCTCCCTTCTTTTCCAACCAACCCAAAACACCAAAATACCACACGTCCAAGCTCTCCCAATCTCCATGAGAGAATTTTGTGTGTGGCCCACTTCCTAACCCTCTCATCTCCCATCTCAACCCTTCATTCTTCATCATCTTCCGTTGGAATCGAAGTTAAGGAGCAAAGGAAGCCAAGGGAGCAAGAAGATCGAACAGTGGGTGTTTCTATAGGCTTAGATTTCATTCTTTTGATCATCGGCCAAGTGGGGCCTACTGATTGATGGTATGGATCTCACTTTGGCCCCTAGATGTGGCCGATGGTCCACCATAATTGACATGATCATTCCATGATGGGGCCATTCTCCATGGACCCCATCATGATGTTTACTTTCTATTTTGAAAAGGGTCATTTAGATCTTCCACTTTGGTGGAGAAGTAATATCCACCGTTGATTTTTGATTTAGTGGCCCCACATGCATTGGGACCCCACTTGATGTATGATTGAATGCATGAAAAGGGAGGGCCCATAGTGTCGGGGTCCCTCCATCGTACTGTCTCTCTCTCTCTCTCTCTCCTTCCTTTATTTTGTGGCCCACATGATGAGTGTATGTGATATCTAAACTGTCCATCCAATGGACCCCATGGCTGACCAAACCATGTGGGCCCTACCTTATGGATGTTGGAAAAACACAAATATCTGGTTGACCCAAATCAAGTGGGCTCGACCATGTGGGACCCACCTTGATAATATATACAGACCGTCCATCCAGCGTCCCTGGATGCTGCACGTGGGTTAGTCGAGTGTGAACGGACGTGTACTGGCAGGTGAAAACAAAAATGTCAGCTTGGTTCAAAGGCTTTGGGTGGACTACTCATGTAGGCTCCACTTTGATGTATGGGTCTAATCCATGTCGTCCATCCTGTTCCCCAGATCATTTTAGGCGTTGAGCCGAAAAATGAAGCTAATCCGATTATCTGGCGAGCCATAGCATAGAAAATAGTGTGCTTACCACTGAAATCCACCTTGATGTTTTTGTACCCCAAAATATGTTGAATATTGGTCTTGATGAGTTTGTCTTGGGTCATATAAACCAATGGTTGGGCTAGATTTTCCTAATACAGGACCCACATATGAAAAACCGTGAAATTTCTGTTTTTAAGAAAAAAATAAAATAAAAATAAGTAAACATGCTGCTGCACGTCAGAGGACACTACAGCAGCATCCTGCTGCACCAGCGGATGGGCAGGGACCACAGTCCCAACCGTGGGCCCCATTGTGATGTGTGTAGAACATCCACACCATGCATTTAGTGGGCCCCTTCTTGCGGTGGGCCCCCTCCAAAAATCAGCTGTACTAGGAGCTCAGGTGGCCCACGTCACAGGAAACAATGGACTGAACGGCTGTCATTGGAACCTTATTTGGGTTCACAGAAGTTTTAGGTCATTATGAAATTTGTTTTTCTTCTTCATTTAGGTCCGTATGACCTTATCAACAGATTGGATGATAAATAAACATTATGGTGGGCCCCCACGTGGGACCCACCTCTGTGGACAGATTGGCCAGTGCGCCCTCACAGCTATATAGCTGCTATATTGTCTATAGCAGCATTGTCGACAACAAGTTCTGCGGGTCCCACACCAGCCTTCCAGCTGGTGTGTTGACGTCAGCAAGTTTGGTGGGACCCACCTTGATGTAAGTGTTTTATATCCACCCCATCAATAAGGGGATGTGGACCCCACCTTGATGCATGTGCTTCATTCCATGTCGTTCGCTCAAGGGTCCCCGTGATTGCATATATTTCTCCAAGCCATCCATCTATTCAGATCAATATGACCCACTTTGATGTACCTGTTGTATAGGTGGACCCCGATGTGATGTATATGTTTTATATCCACACCGTCCAACTATCTGGACGGTGGAATCCTACCGTGATTTGTGTATTTTATTTCCGCCGTCCATCTGGACGGTGGGGACCATAGTGATGTATGTGTTATATACACAGTCCATCTATGAGACCACCGTAATGTATGCATAGTATATCCAGCTGGTGGGACCCATTCTGTGATTCATAAGGCCCACCTGTCGCGTACGCAGGGCCCACTTGTTGTGCTAGGCCCACCTACTAGCTGTACGTGGGCCATTTGATATGTATAAGGTCCGTTGTTGAGGCCCACCTTGAAATATAAGAGGCCCATATGGTGAGGCCGATGTAATGTATTTGGGGCCCATGGGTTGAGGCCCATTGTGATGTATTTGGAGGTCATGGGTAGAGGCCCATTATGATATATTTGAGGCCCATGGTACGTGGCCCATTGTGATATATTTTCAGCCCGTTTGGCGAGGCCCCCTGTGATGTATTTAAGGCCCATTTGGTAAGGCCCGATGTGATATATGAGGCCTGTTGTTGAGGCCGACCTCAATGTGTACAAGGCCCATGGTTAAGGCCCAGTGCGATGTATGTATGGCCCGTTAAGTTGTGTGTGAATCCCTTATATGGGCTACTCCTTGGAAGCAATGTTGGTTAAATGGCCATATTGTTAGGCAATGATGGTTTAATGTCCACATTGTGATTTTCCCTTAGGCTTTGTTAGGCCCATTCTCATCATTCTCTTAGTGGGTTAACCCAAATAAGTGGGCCCTATTCACCATGGACGGATGGCTCCGTGCTACCGGATTTGATATAACCACGGCCGAGGGCCGATCTTTATATTATGGTTAATCGGTTGTTCATCTATGGACCCCGCTTTGTTTATGTACTGGTTGTCGGTGTCGATTATCGATTCTGATTGTCGGTGCCGATTATCGATGCAGATTATCAGTGCTGATTGTTGATACCAATCATTGGTGCCGATTATCGAGGCTGATTCTGATTGTCGAGGCCGATTCCGATTGTCGAGGTCGATTCCGATTGTCGAGGCTAATTGTATAGGTCGGTTATCGATACCGATTATGAGTATGTGATAGCATAGCATCATGATACCTATACCTTAGGGCCCACCTAGTTGATGTATTTGCCGCTCCGTCCAGCATGGGATGGTGGGCCTGCCCTGATGTATGTATTTCATCCCTGCTGTCCACATGGGACACAGGCGATGTATGTGCCTTATATCCTGATCGCCTATGGGACGTGGACCCCACACAAAGTATGTTTTATCCACACCATCTGTGGGACGTGTGATCCACTTGATGTGTGATTCATCCACGCCGCCAGGGATAGGGGACAATTGTGATATATGTTTTATCCTTGCTATCCATCAGTCTTCAAGGCCCACTTGCTTTATGTGTAAGGTCCACCTGTGATGTATATTTAAGGCCCGATGTGATGTATTTATGGCCCATGTGTCAAGGGCCATAGTAATATGTATTAGGCCCATGTCATGCGGCCATTGTGATGCATATTAGACCCATGTCATGCTGCCCATTATGATGTGTATTAAGCCCAGGTATGTGGCCCGTTGTGATGTATTTGTGGCCCATTTGATAAGGTCCATAATGATGTACCTGTGGCCCGTATGGTGAGACCCAATGTAGTGTATATGTGGCCCTTAAGTGAGGTCCAGTGTGATGAAGGTATAGACCGATGTAATGTGTGATTTCACTATAATGTATGTAATGATATTTATGTGGGCCACTGCTTAGGAGCGATGTTGGTTAAATGACCACATTGATGGGCATTGATGGTTAGATGTCCACATTGTGACCTTCCCTTGGGCCCATTATGAGGCCCATTCTTGTTATGAGTAGGCTGCCTAGGCCTATCCTTGATATGAGGAAAGTACACCATTATCATATAACATGCTTAGTATAGCTTCATGACCCATGGCTATGCACATCATATGTATGCCTAATATGAAGAATGATTGATCATAGCATATGCCATTAGGTAGGTTATTATGAGACTCCCTGATAGGAGGAGTTACCCACATGTGCAGAATCATTGACGCTACATTACCTTGAAAACTAGAATCCATCCTTAAACCCGGTTGCTCTCGGGAGCACACCGAAACTCCGTATCAGACCTGGACTGCACGTCGAAAGTCCGATTATCCCAAAACTATACAGTTATGACTGCATTACTGGACTTGACAACCCCCTCGGAAATCAAGTCTTAATTGTGTCTAGAACTATACAACTTGAGTCCGGAGCGAAGAGTGTGAGAAACGTGAAAATATTTAGAAATAAAAATCTGAATTTTAGTAATCTGTGTCGTGTTGCTTGCGGGCCAAATATAAGGATTTGGACCATCAGAATTTGACCCAAATACACCCTCTAATCAGGAGAAATGTCCCACACATGTCGATGTACTTGTGGCCCTGATCGAGTGACTGTGACCGTTAAACTGAAACTGGTCCGCCACGGCTGATCTGTAAATTCGATCGGAACGAAAACTCAGCCTGACTTAGATCTATGGTCAGGGAGCTTAAGTCCAACCGCACGTGAAAAAGGGACCACCAGAAGTGCTCCGTTGGACCGGAACAACCCATATTTGGATATAAGCTAAGTATACCTTGGCCCTGGGGCCATTCCCATCAAACCTGGGCTTATATAAGGACCTTAAACACCCTCTCTCATACCCCATACGAATTTGATAAAACCCTAAGAGAGAGAGAAGAGAAAAGAGAAGGGAAAAGAGTGAAAGTGAGAGTGAGAGTTGGAGATTTCTCATAGGATTCGATCCCATTGCTCCTCGGCCTTAGCTACTGCATCTACATCATTAATCCGGTGTTTCTGACAACGTACTGGGGTAAGAAAACCTAAACCTAATCTATTTTAGGATTTCAGATAGTGTAAGTTATGAAATAGGTAACCTAATTTATGCTATAGGTTACCAATCTGCCGTAGACAAAGACTTAGCTTTAAAACTGAGTTCGATACGAGTCTACCGGCGAAAGGTGCAGACTATAAACGTATAGGTTATGGTTTTCAAAGCTTTCAATGTCGGTTAATAGTTTATTATTGATGTGGGTGAAATTTCACATGCCAAATGCGATGTTGGTATCGCGTTTCTGATATATATGAACTATATTGAGTTTAGTGTATTCCATGTATATATAGAAAGTATCGTATACGTATGAAATTTGAACATGTGTTTGCCATGATTAATTGTCGTATGTTTATGCTAGTTGTATGTGTAACAACTCCTTGGTGAAAGGATTTGTCCTAATATGTGCTATCACCAACATACATCATGTATGTTAGAATATGTAGTCTAAGTGTTTGTAGAAATGTCTGAATGAACAAGTATGTAATATATTGTACTTTATATGGGCGTTGAGAAGAGATTCTCAACTACCTTAACGATGTGTATGATTTTCTCTATGCAACTTACATTCTTTGTCTGTTTTACTTAGACATTGCATATGTGTAAATTCATGTTTAAGTTGAAATCCATCAAATGCTCACATGATTGTATGATTGAAATTGTTGATCCATTACTGTTTTGATTAGCCTGTATAATTATCTGTTATAATTGAATGTGTCTGGGACTACGGAATAGTCCAGGCAATCGATAACAGGCACTGAATAGGTGGCTGAGGTTGTCTCGCCACATAGGACGTGTTCGATGAACACGAGTCATACCTTGGTTGTCGGCAGTGGTTAGGCCACACAGAGTGCTCACGCACTTCATGTCGATTAACTCAACGTGCGCTCGTACTAGTTGAGCTTGTCAAGTAACCTGATTGACCCGATGTATGTGTACCATGTATGGACGCTACTGCTTGAATCTAAGGTACCAAACTCACCAGTGAAAACCCTTTTAAACCTTGGTACCTCGATCCGCTAAGACTCATGAGCTGGGCATGGTGGTATGGGACATCGTGGTCGAGTTGTCGGCCTACGCTGGGGTGACGAGCCTCCCCGTAGTGACCAGTGAGCAACCCAGACTCGTGAGCCGAATACGGTGGTATGAGACACTGTATTCGAGCTGTCGGCCTACACTAATAAGGTGATGAGCCCTTTATAGTGACCTCATGCGTACACTAAGACTGCGTAGAGGCAACGAGCCCTTACGTAGCAACAAAAGTACACTAGGCCTGCACTGATAAGGTGACGAACCCTTTGCAGCGACCTAGAACCGTATCATCGTATGAGATTTACTAGGACTGACGATCC
Source organism: Magnolia sinica (assembly GCF_029962835.1). NCBI lineage: Eukaryota > Viridiplantae > Streptophyta > Magnoliopsida > Magnoliales > Magnoliaceae > Magnolia > Magnolia sinica. The sequence goes on along the minus strand of NC_080573.1, from coordinate 46,100,005 downwards.
TAGAATGGATCATTGTTTGAGAATTGATATAAGGGGGGTACCTTAGCTTCCCAATCCTGCTGTATGAAAAGGACTAATAATAACTCGGTAATCACGCTTATGTCATCGCACTGCATATGCCCCGAGTTGAAGAGCATAGAGGGAAGAAAGTATGCCACGACCGTAAGATGGTGTCGCATGAGGGAGTGTAGGCGAGGGCATGCATCATGCTTACATTTCATCCTTGCATTAATAAGAGTACCTAGGAATGTTTGATATGTCTGCATTATCATTACTGCTTGATTGAATTGATAACATGTTAACCTTTGCTTTATTGTTCCACTGAGTTGATCACTCACTCCCACATTCTGGGACGGTGTTCTGAACACCCACCAGACTCTGTGTTAGTTGCAGATGATGATACGACTCAGGAGGCAGAGGCTGATTACTATGATAATCAGGATGAGTTCTCATATATGCAATTCTCCGGTGGTTTCGCTTAGCCCATCCAGATCGATGGGGCTACAGGGTTTATTTTTGTAGTTGAACTATTTTGAACTATTACATGTATAGGATGACTCAGTGATGTATTCATACTCTAGAGACCGATTGTGATCTTTTTGGTTCATACATGTTTATATACATTTTTCAGTCTTCCGCTTGCGTTATATGAATTGATCTGGAGTATGAATTACTGTTTTGGTATAATCTCACTCATGATTAATGCACTAACACAGACAACATTTAATCATCATTATTTATGTTGATAAGCGATGCGTTGGAACTCGTGGATTGAGTTTATGCTCGACCCCCGATTTTCAGGGCATTACATTGTTGTGCGCGATGGGGCAGCAATCTGGTTTGGAGTGTAATATACCTCGGTGATTTTCCAGAGAGTAATCATACTGATTATGGACTTATTAAGTAGGAGTTGCTTATTCATTCATTTATTCATTCACTATCCACTCGGGCTGGTGGTGCGTAACTAATTGTTGTGTACCTTCGTAATGGTAAGGATTTCGGATGGGCGCGCGACTAACTTGAGATCAAGAGTACTACATTGAGTCTAACTATCCAAATTTAGGTATGAGACTGGTTTGGATAGAAGTCCCTTGTGATGGACCCCATAGCCTGCGATATTATGTACTATCATCCCGACTTCACACTCCAACTTGGTCATTTCATTCGCATCTCATTGCATCTTCAGCACATAGCATTTGGTTTACTGTGCTTCTATATTGCATAACATAATTAAGGTTGACGATATTCATGGACTCGGTATCTGATATTTGGCTTATTATGCATGTCTCCCCATTGCATAGCTGATCTACATTACTTCCTCAGTATATGATATTGGTTTATTATATTTTTGCATCGCATAGCCTGGATAAAGCTGATGGTATTTATGGGCTTATTAGCATGTTTTTACATTACTCTGATATTATATTATTTATTAACATGCCCGTATTACTGATAGCATTTATGGACATGTCAGTATTTCCACTTACTCTTATTACTCTGATATGGAATACTTGGCACTTATCTTGTGCGCACACTTTCACCACCCTCTAAGCTTTTTATAAGCTTATGCACGATAGATGTGTGCACGTGGTGTTAGGTTGCAGTAGCGTTGAACTTGGAGCGTGTAGCTGTCTTATGGAGCTTTGATTTTTAATATATGTATTTCCCTTTCAGCACTGTATTTAACTGTTTATATTAGTAGATATGTAATGATGATGTTGCCTTTGTGACTTAGGTAAACTTATGGTTATGCTGATTACGAGTTAAATGTACATTGGAAAATTCTCCTCGTAGGATCCCAGGATTGGAATCTGGCGTATGGACGCTGGGAGCCGAGAATGGGGTACTACGGAGGTTGTCGGCACTGGATTCGGCGATCAGGAATTTTGTGAGCCCGGTTTCCAAGTTTGGGGGTGACAGTCGTTACGGTTCCAACGACGCATCTTGTGCATCTATCTGACTTATGGATCAAAAGTTATGAGCATTTCATCAAGAGGCCCACTTTTTGTACAAATGCAAGTGGACCACTTTTATGGCAGAATTTTTTCATACACACCACACACACACACTACAAATCCTATGGAATAAACACCACCCACTTTTGTGCAAACTCCAACACACACCACCCACACACTACCAAAACCTCATCCTCTACACCGCCCACTACGCACAAACTACCCATCCCTACCCCAAACCTATGAGTCTATGAGCATTATTTATATCACCCTAGTTCTCATGATGGGTTTCCCTATCCTAGGTGAGAGAACTCATGATAACTCTCCCTCCCTCTCTTTTCTAGCAATTTCCTTACTCTCGCTCTCATTTCTCTCTACTCTCTTCTCTCTCTTCTCCTTACTACCCCTCCACACATCCAACCCACCCTCCATTTTCCAGCCATTTTCTTCCTTAATCCCCCACCATCTAACCTTTGAAATCCCATCTTAGCCTTAGAATCTTAACCCTTGGAGCTTGAGGTTCCTAGCGATGGTGGAAGCTTAAAAATCCGAGGTGGGTGCGTCTACAAGTGTTGATTTCCTTTGCCTCCCTTATTTCTTTTACTTCTTCATATATGGGACATGTGGGACCCACCAATCCATGGTGGGGATCCCATTTAATCCCTTGGATGTGGCTATGAGCCCATCCTTTATGCATGTGTTATTCCATGATGGGGCCATCCTCCATGGAACTCATCATGATGTATTTCATAATCTCAACCCTTATAAGGTCATTTAGACCCTTGTTTCATGGTGGGGATGGCATCCCCACCTCAGATTTTTATTGTGAGGGGCCATGCATGCATGGATCCACGAGATAGGCATTGTATGGTTAGTTCTTCCTTGTGCATAAGGGATTTATAGTGGCGAAATCCCTCATGAATGGCCGATCTCTCACTTGTTTCCTCTCTCTCTATTTCTTTCCCCTAATATTGTTGATCATGGTAGCCCACCTGATGTGCAAGGCACATCCAACTATCCACCCTTGATGGGACGTCCCTATGTCTCAGTTGCTGGACATATGGAGATCCACCTTGCTGTCCATTCTCACATGCAAGGTTCGGATCGATTTGGAGCATGTTCCGGATGTGTGTAGCCCATCTAGGTGGCGCCACCTTGATGTATGTGAGGATTTTTCTTGCTGGACTTTTATTTCTGGGTTGAACTAGACAGCAATATACCTTGCTATCCAAAATTTTCTTAAGCTCATGTTGCTGATTTTTGGGAAGTGTTTGGCACATATGTTTGATTTGTTTTCGAAGGAGTTAAGGGTGGGTCATTGGTGTGTGGACCCCACCCTAATGTATGCCAACAACCATCCCATGCAGCTCCTCTTTGGGAGGCCCAAGAGCTGGGCCCATGGGCCTGGACGGTTTAATATGTGGGACCGTCCAGCCATGTATATGGTCTGGGAAGCCCCTTTGTGGGCCATGTTTTTGGATGGTGGGCTACTGATGTGGACCCCACCCTGATGTACAATAGCAGAGGCACCTCTCCCAACCACTGTCCATTGATTTTTATGCCATGGGCCCACTCCATGGATGATCTAAAAAGGGGGCAGCAACCTGCATTTTCTGCAACCTTGATGTCCATAAATTGTATGAGTTAATTAAAATACTTTTACCATCGTAAAAATTGTAAAATTTTGCAGAGAGGTGGTCCATCCATGGCAGGACCCACCTACAAATTTCGGCGCCAATGGACACCTATACACACTATGGCAAGGGTTGGACCGGCCCACTACATTGGGATTTCCAGATTAGGCAGAATTTCAGGATAGATTGTTTTCTTTAAGTAAATTAAAATATTTTTAGTTACCCAAAAATACTAAAATTTTATGGAGGTGTGGCCCACCCATGAAAGTATCACCCTATAAAATTTCAGAACCATCAGGCCCCTGCACTGCCCGTGGTGTGGCCTGGATGGCCCACCAGGCAGGGACACTCAGGCTGGGACGTCCAGCCTACTTTGTAGGCCCAACTAAATGTGTTGTATATCCCACCATCCATCCATGTGGGGTCCTTAGGGGACTCGATCATCCTCCCCTTTGGTAGCATTTAATTGGAGCCCATGGGATAAGTTTTTGGGCCAAATACCTGGGCCCATAGAGTTGTCCACATATGGGACATCCCTATCTTGGGCCGCAGCTGGGCATGCAATCTAACGGCATGGCTCACTTGAAACATGTGTTGTATATCCCCCTCTCATTTGGTGGGACACACAGTGATATGTGTGGGCCATCAGGGAATTAAATATACTATAAAATAATTTTATCGATGGACTCCAACCAACCTAGAAAATGGGTGGGCTGGAATTTGGCAGTGGCCCAATGTGTTTTGCCCATAAATGTTGTTCTTAGGGCAGCATGGTCCACCAGATTTAAGGATGGATTAATTAGCTATCTTGCCATTTTTCCTTTGGTATTTTTGAGTTTAATTAGGGCCCATCAGAGGCCCACCCAAGTTGGGTTTTATTGGATCATTGTATGTGGATAATTACAAGTTCCTTAGCCTTTTTCTTTTGGACTAGATCCTTCTAAGTAGGCCCATTGACCTTTGGGCCTACACTCTTCCACCTATTGTGATGGGTTTAGGGGCTATAATATGCAAGTAATTGGGCCCTTGGCTGCCTACTAAATTAACCCTGTACTTGGGCTAAGATGTGAGGCCCAACTCACTTGTAATAGGTGTGAAATTTGCCCATAAGGTTGAACTATTGGGCTGCCCATGAGGCCCACCGCAATTTGTGGGTTTATGACCTTTATGGTTGGGCTCAAACCTTACTTGAGGGCCCACCATATTGCTTATGAGTTGGGCTTGTGTATAGCCCATTAGGTCATACAATGCTTGGGCTTTAGACCTTACTTTATATGCATAGTGGGCTACCTTTTGGGACCCAGTTGAGGTTGGATGTCCTCCCTGGTGGCCCTAAGGTAGGCCCATAGGGCCCTTATAGGTGGTTGAAGGCCCACCTTGGGCCTGGGTAGGACCGTTTCCTCCTTAAGACTTTATTGACTCTCTTAGCTTGTGGGCCACCCCAAAGAAATGGGCCCCTACTAGAAGACTTCACTTCTCCTTAGAGCACTTGTCTACGTACCTACACCTTGACCCTCCTTGGGACGGAGGATTACATATTTTACAGGTAGCACACTTACATCATTATGACCCATATGCGTCATCTGTATGAATTGATTGCATTGTATGGTGGTCATTGAGGGATGAAGTTTCTCCCCTCGTGCACAGTGAGTGCCTGAAGCTTGTGCATAATCTGTATGTGTGACTCATGCATTGGCATCATATTTCATGATGATACCGCCCTTGTTTTATCAGGGCCTTTCCTCCACAAGGATATTCGTGAATGACTAGATGTGTGGACACTGAAAATGATACTTAAGCATACTAGGTGTATAGGATGCCCATAGGTGAAATTTTTAAAACTTCCATGGTACCAAGGGACTGCCCCAACGCCATGACCGAGTGGAAACTATGAGCGCACAAGGGTCTTATACCGTTAGGCCGCGACTCCCACTGTCGAATAGTCGGTTGGGGAGGGATGTGGCCTTATTTGCCTGTGAAGGAGGACATTATTAGGCTGAGTCTGACCAGCTCATGAAATGGGTCCGCTACCATCGAGCCTCGTTAGTGATTGGTTGTCGACAAGCAGGTAGTGAGGTCTCTTACGCTCGTTTGACTGTGCGGGTCTGTAGAGTGACAGTCATTCTGCAGTGTAATTAACCCCCTTGATTTCCTTATGACTAGAAATGTATTTGATATGTGGATTGGAAATGAGCACTGACAGTATTGTGCATCGCATTCCCATCGACTGCATAAGCCCCTCCATGCATTGCCTTGGTACGGCACCCAGTACTCATTTCATCGTACTCATGATAAGCCTTGGTAAGGCTAGTGATATTGTTATTGAGCATGTTTTCCCTTCTTGTACCTCCTTCTATTCTTATGTACACCATTGACACATACTCTCATTACCCTCTAAGCTTTTATAAGCTTATGCACAATTGATGAGTGCAGGAGATCCTATGCAGGTGTTGTAGCTGTAGAGCGTGGAGTTGAGTTGAGCTTGAGGACTCCAGCATTGCTGACTTTCCTTTCCTTCTTCTATTATCTTATGTATGTCATTTTGGACCTTATGGACATTTGTAAAAGTTTAAATTCATAGTGGATTTATAATGTGTGCCTTTGTTATTCTCAGATATACTTGTTGTGATCTTGGGTATGCTCATATTGGTAATGATTATACTATTATGAAAATCCTCCTTGTAGGATCCCAGGATCAGAACCTGCTTCAGGAGCCGAGAATGGAAAACTACGGATGCTGTTATGGCCAGAACTGGCTATCGGGTTCCTTGCTAATCCGGTTACCGAGTCTGGGGCGTGACACCAGGATAGGGTCGACTTGATTGGCCGATTATGAGGATGAAACAGGCTGAATGGAAGACACATAAATTGCAGGAGAAAAGATTGTCGGCACAGTCTACTTCACAACTACCTAATCCTGATCATGTGTGAGCGACTAAGTTATAGAGTGTAAAAGGAGACTGAAGGACTCAATGGGTTGGTATGGTATTACCTCCTCTTGAGTTTGACCTTCCATCTGATTTTCTAGTCGACGAATGTCACTCATAATCTATTTGGAATCAAAAACTTCGAGTCTTTATGCAGGAGACTGAGTATTATCAACCAAAGAATCTGGGATAGATGTCTCGGCCTGAGGATGTGGCACAAAAACTAGTCTTTCAGAAGCTGAGAGCTCTTTAGTTATTGTGAAGAGAAAGGGACGGTTAAAAGAAATATTGGATTATAAAATGGTAAAAGGAAAAAGAATATGAACGACATCTACCTAAATTTGACCAAGCAACTACAGTGGTAAATCTATCGACTAATTTGGTGGGATTGACAAACAAAGCCAGAGCTCGATTTGAACATGGAAAATGAGGAGGATTAAGATAATATGGCTTGAGAAATCGATCAAAATGAAGATTGTGATCATTTAATCTTTTATTTTCTCTTTGCCGCTTATTAAAGGCCTTATTGAAATGAGCATCTTTATATCTCTTATATGTCTTTTCCATCTCCCAAGAATATTATGAAGGAGGAATACCCAATCAAAACTTAGTTTTGTAATAATTTTCAAAGACTGCAATAACCTCGGCCGAAGAAGAAATACCTGGAGCAGATCGACTAGAAGCTGCAAGAGATGTAGAAAGAGGAGCTAAAAGAGGTATGAGCTTAAAAATCTTCAAAATGGTCGGAGGAATTGTAAATGCTGGGATTGAAGAAGGTGTCGGAACAACTTTAGTTGAACCTGTGACCATGGCCTTCCAACACTTCAGTTTAGGTTGAGTTGACTCGACAGTTCCTATTAAGGTGAAAGGAGAAGGTTTGACTACTCTTATTGGTGCTGGGGACAGGACGGTCGATGCGACCGAAGTTGTTTTCTTTTATCGTATCTTCCTGTGGATAGGAGATACGACCGACTGAGGTGTTGTTGACTTTTTAGTGCCTTCTTCGGTTGTCTTCTTATCAGCCATAGGTTTCTTCACTTTAAATGAAGGAGTCTCCACTTTGAATGAAGGAGAAAGTCAGCTGATGATCAATTTATAAGACCCAATAACCAAAGTCCTGTGATGATTTTTTCACTAGGAATGAAACAAATCTAGCTGCGGGGACAGTTGGTAAATGGGGGAAGCATGAAAGAAAAGCTCACGTAATCAAAACCTTTGTAGAGAGTAGAGCTGTACACGAACCGAGTTATCTTGAGAGAGGACTCCTTATACACAAAATAGTGGTCCCTAGGCAAATCAATGGTGGAAGTCCCCTTTAAACATGGCCCCCTTGTTTTGGCGCACCTGAGTTTCCTTTGGGGCCGATCTGTGATCCCTAGATATAATACGAGGCAAAGCATCTCATGGACGGATTGTTATGAATACATCACATGGTCTCCACTTCTGCGTGAACCACTGGAGGGCATCTCATGGATGACTGGCCCACCTTTAGGACTTGATGCAGAACCATCACCTATACGCTCTCTAAACAGTTGAAGTGGAATATGGTAGAGCACCACACCAGCATACATGCGGCCGTAGTACGTATGAATCAGGACCTTCCATTCAGTGGGCCCTACCTTGAATGGTCCATGGTACAAAAATCATGCCAATAGGATGAATGGTTAAAGTTTTCATAAAAGTGACGGCTAAGATATCTGATTGGTTTAGTTCGTGAAACATGGGCCATACAATGTAAGCACCACCGTTTCGCTTGTAAATTGCCACATTGGCATGGTTGTACCCTTTCCCTTTTTAAGTTTTATTAATAAAGATTGGAGCCCAACATTGGCTGAGATGTCAATAATGTAATGTTAATAAAGGAAAGTTTCAGAAAAGCTTTGGAAAAAATACGGAAGATTAAAAAAAATAAAAAAATAAAAGGTAGGATGAGTCCTGATATACAAAGGAACTCTATGCTTTTTGCAAGACATCTGAGTCCGGATCCTCCGTTATAGCCTAACAGGGATTCTCTGCTTGTGGCTTTCCCATTGATCCACGTCATCTGTTATTTTAAAAAATAAATAAAGAAAATAAAAGTTCTGAAAATTTTAACAAATGAAAAAAAAAAAAGGAAGAAGAAAAGGAAAAATAACATTAGAAAAGAAAGAGCCTCCGTCGGCTGTAACAGAGGATCCGGACTCCAAAAGAAAAAGCGAAAAGAAAACGTTAAAAGAAAAAATATAGATATTCCTAGGCAAAAAATCCAACTTCTCCCATTTAAGACCGAAGCATTTATCATACTCTCAAAAAATAAAAAGTAGAAAAAGAAAAAAAAGAAGAAGAGAAATTTAGGACTGTGGACCCCACCTTTTATCCAGCTATTTTTACGAAAGAAGACAAACCTTGTTTTGCAACTTAGACCTCCAAGTGCGGAGACCGAATTTTAGGACGAAAATACCCCTCCTTTTTACGTACTGCTTTCACTACATTGCTTTCACTCCCCTTAACGAAAAAATAGGTGCTTCGAGCCCTACACTCTCTTGGAGCTAAGAGCTAACATACGAAGGGTTTTCTTCTCATTTTCCTGACTGAAATCTCTGTGAATCATTTAGATATCATCGTTCTACATTTGTCATTTTTCATCTTGGCTAGGGTTACGTGAAATCCCACGAGCTGGTTGCATCTCTTTGAAAAAGTTTAAAATATTCTCTCACTCTAAAGCACCTCTCTTCAACCTGCATTTGACCGATATTGCGGCAGTCGGAGGTACAAATCTTGAAAAAAAAATGCTACACTTGTACAATGGCATTGCATGCGAAGTTTAGTTAATTCCATGCGTTAGGCTTAGTTAATTTCATGCGTTAGGCTTAGTCAATTTTATGCATTGATTGATCAAATTCAGTCAAACTCGCTCAATTCAATTTGAAGCTCACTCAATTCCATGCTAGGGCTCACTTGATCTCATACTAGGCTCACTGAATTCCATGTTTACCCTGCTCAATTTCATACTAGGATTGCTCAATTTAATGTTTACCCAGCTTAATTTCATAGTAGATAAGGTCAATTTAATGTTTGTCTCGATAAATATCATGCTACGATCACTCAATTTAATGTTTGCCTCGATAAATTTCATGGTAGGATCGCTCAATTTAATGTTTGCCCAGCTTAATTTCATGGTAGATAAGGTCAATTTAATGTTTGCCTCGATAAATTTCATGATAGGATCGCTCAATTTAATGTTTGCCCAGCTTAATTTCATGGTAGATAAGGTCAATTTAATGTTTGCCTCGATAAATTTCATGGTAGGATCGCTCAATTTAATGTTTGCCCAGCTTAATTTCATGGTAGATAAGGTCAATTTAATGTTTGCCCAGCTCAATTTTATACTTGCCTCGCTCAATTTCATGTTTGCCCCGCTCAATTTCATGCTTGCCCTGCTGAATTTCATGTTTGCCCCGCTCATTTTCATATTTGCCCCGCTCAATTTCAAGTTTGCCCCGCTCAATTTCATGTTTGCCCTGCTCAATTTCTAGTTTACCCCGCTCAATTTCATGCTTGCCCTGCTGAAGCCCCGCTCAATTTCCAGCTTGCCCCGCTCAATTTCATGCTTGCCCCGCCCAATTTCATGTTTGCCCTGCTCATTTTTATGTTTGCCCCGCTCAATTTTTAATTTTCTCCGCTCAATTTCATGCTTGTCTCGCTGAATTTCATGTTTGCTCCGCTTAATTTCCAGTTTGCCCTGCTCAATTTCATGCTTACCCCGCTGAATTTCATGTTTGCCTCGCTCATTTTCATGTTTGCCCTGCTCAATTTTCAGTTTGCCCGCTCAATTTCTTACTTGCCCCGCTAAATTTCATGTTTGCCCCGATCAATTTCATGCTTGCCTCGCTGAATTTCATGTTTGCCTCCCTATTTTCATGTTTGCCTCGCTCAATTTCCAGTTTGCCTCGCTCAATTTCATGCTTGACCCGCTTAATTTCATATTTGCCCTGCTCAGTTTCATGTTTGACCCACTCAATTTCCAGTTTAACCAGCTCAATTTCATGCTTGCCCCACTGAATTTCATGTTTGCCCCACTCAATTTTCAATTTGCCCCGCTAAATTTCATGTTTGTCCCGCTCAATTTCCAATTTGCCCTGCTTAATTTCATGCTTGCCCCGCTCAATTTCATGTTTGCCCCGCTAAATTTCATGCTTGCCCCGCTCAATTTCATGTTTGCCCCAGTCGGAGAAGTCCGTTCCTCTGCCCATTCCGATTTATGTCTTGATCGGAGTTTCGTATGATCCCCCCTGAATGACTCTCCAACCATAGCCCTTTTTCCTTTATCTTTAGGCATTATGATTGTTGCGATGATAGTACCTGTTTCAAATAAAGGAAATGATAAACTAAACTCGAAAAATCTATATATATCTGGCCAATTCATGATTTATCATTGAACAGTGAACTGATGTATCTATATAAATCATCTAACGATTGGGTGAAGAACTCCGCATGGGCAATTGCAGCACAACTTGTGGTACCATACCATATTTCATACGTACATGCCACTTCTATATGAAATCAGCTCCATTCACATCTACTCACACAAGCATAAAATGAATCTGGCAGTCTCATTGAAAATTATTAAGAGTCATGCTTGATGCATGTCCCCTTTTTGCAATCTCAGTAGCTCAATTTCTTCTGTCCATGCACATGATAATGCAAAGGACATCTTTCAGTCAGAAACAGTAAAGGACATCTCAGTTAAGCCTTGTTAATAAAAACCTCAAGTCCAAACAACTCCCATCATGCAAATCATTTTAATATTTGTCCCAACTCCCGACATCAATCGACAAACTCAAAACACTCAATAAAAGAAAGGAATAACAGAAGAACTAATCATCTTGGAACCCCAACAAGAAATCGACCCATAGTCAACTAACATATTCCAGTCATACTGATTGAGCTGAGGCTTCATTTAAATGCATAATAGAATTGAATTGCAAGCCTTCAATTTAATCAAGATGAATGGGAAAGTTAATTGCTGCTCATGGTATTCATATGGGGAAATGACCCTCAAATTGTAGTTGTCCCTATCATGTCTAACTTAAAAGTAATATAAGGATTCAAAAACCCATCCTAAATAAGAATGCCAAGGAAGGAAATTACAATCTAGTTATTTCCACTTTATTTGACAGATGGTTGCAATCCAATTGGATAATGCAACCAAAGACAACCCTAAAGAAGAGAGACTAGAAAGATAGAAGACCTTAAATTCAGAATGTAGAAATGGAAAACATGACTCAATTTGCTTGTCCCTAGCAACCAAAAGAATTATCCCATATCAAAAACCAAACAAACCCAATATGAAATAACATTTCTAAAACACGCCCACCGAAGAAATCAAATTCAGAATCAACAACCAAAACAGATGGCTTTTGACATTGACCCTCACTCAAACCGTCCCATCCCCGCAAACCCAGCATAAAAACACCAAGCACAAACCTTTATTTTCTGACAACATGGATATCTTCAAAGCGTAGTCCAGTTCATATTTTAGACTGTTGGACATTCATTTTCTGTCATATCCTTTATTTATGGAAGAGATCTTAATGTCGACGGGGATCTTGCAAGTCAAGGCTTGAAAGGTTATATAACGATCAGATTTTTCTTCTAAAGTTTGTAGCTGAAAGATCTATTCTCAGATGCATTTTTTCAATTGTTTTGCAGTGCAGGTTTGATATTGCGCCATATCATATTGTCATGAGTTTCTACAGCAGATTTTTGTTGAGTTTGATCTTGTTCCACTAGTAAGTGCTTCCCTCGCAAAGGTTCATGTTGCTCACATGCATGATGGCAAAAAAGTTGTGGTAAAGGTAATTTTTTGGCGTTCTTCCATTTGCATAGGCAACTAGAGCTTCAAACTCCAGATTGGAAATCTCTATGGCATAAATTTGGAACTTTTTATATTAAAGGTTACATTCTCTATGGTGTTTTATTGCTTTGTTTCTTTGTTTTTTTTTTCTTTATTTATTTATTTATTTTTGCATTAGGTGTGAAGACGAAAGTTGATAAAGTAATAGTACTTGTGGGGAAAAGAGAGGAGAAAATGACCATAGACCTATGCCCCGCTCAATTTCATGTTTGCCACGTTTAATTTCCAGTTTGCCTTGCTCAATTTTATTTTTGCCCGGCTCAATTTTCCGTTTGCCGTACTCAATTTTTAGTTTGCCCCGCTCAATTTTCAGTTTGCCCCGCTCAATTTCTAGTTTGCCCCGCTTAATTTCATGTTTGCCCCGCTCAATTTTCAGTTTGCCCCACTCAATTTCTAGGTTGCCCTGCTCAATTTCATGTTTGCCCCGCTCAATTTTCATGTTCGCCCCGCTCAAAGGAGATCAAAGTTACATGGGCCCCACAGTTATGTATTTATTATATCCACAACGTTCATCCATATTTCGAGATCATTTGGGGGCATTATTTTTTTTAAAAAAAGAATCATATCCAAAGATCAATTGGACCACACCACAAAGAGCAGCAGGAAAATTGATTTTCACCGTTAAAAATTTTGTAGGGCCCACCATAACATATATTTTCCATCCAATCTATTCATAAGGTCACAAAGACCTGGATGAAGAGGAAAAACAAATTTCATAATGATCCAAAACTTATTTGACCCCTAAAAGGGTTTCAATAGTAGACGTTCAATCCTCCACTGCCTTTTACAGTGTGGTCCACTTGATAGCTAGCTTTCTTTTTTTTTTTCGTTGTAATTCCCGGTTCATGATTGGTTGAATTCCCCGAGTAATGACCTTAAAATTCGATGTTTGGCTAGTTCAATCGCATTTCAAGTTCATTGAAATTCATGTTAGGCTAGTTCAATTGCATTTCAATTATGTGTTAGGCTAGTTCAATTGTATTTCAAATTCATTGAAATTCATGTTACCCTCGCTGAATTTTCATTTTTTTTTAATATATATAAAACCGCTGAATTTCATGTTTACCCCACTCATTTTCCAGTTTGCCCCGTTGAATTTCATGTTTGCCTTGCTGATTTTACCCTTCCCATTTTTCAGTTCATGTTTGCCTCACTCAATTTCCAGTTTACCCCGCTCAATTTTTAGTTTGGCCTGCTGAGTAACAAGCGTAATCGGATTGCGTACTGAGTTAGTCAGTACGCTCCCATCATAGTGAGTAAACTCAGTTGGGCCCACATTGAATGTATGTAGTATATCCACGTCGTCCATCTGTTTTTCCATCTAATTTAAAGGGTTGAGCCCCAAATTGAAGCATATCAAAAGATCAAGTGGATCATACCACGGGAAACAGTAGGCATAATGATTTCCACCGTTGAAACCATATTAGGCCCAACAGTGATGTTTATTTATTATCAAACATGTTCATAAAATGATTCAAACGTTAAGTCCCTATTAAATTCAAGAGTAACTAATCAAATAACAAGCCTTTCTTGTTGCATGATAATATGGAGGAATGTTACTGAAAATTCAAAATAAGATTTATGGTGTAATATGCATACTAGGGCATGTCACATCTCAACTTGATAGGTATCATTTTTGCATTGATTAGTGGATAATGTTAATACTTCTTAACTTGATTCGGAATTTTTTAAAATAAATTTGCAATGGAATTGGATAGAATGTGTTGTTTGGAATTGGATTGAGTCCACTATTTAAATCAGTCCTATATGCATGCGTAATTTCATTTTGAAATTACATTAATTCACGAGGGGTAGTGGGTTTTTACTTTACATCGTATCCTACACTATTGCTACTGAAATGATGTCTGGTTTGTTGCAATTTTGAAAATAAATCGAGGGCTTTTTCTCTTTCATAGCAAGTAATAGGTCTTAGGTGGCCATGATTGTTGGTTATGAAAAAGATGGACTTTTTCGGAATCTCAAGAATTGCATTGTGTGATCGCCATATACAATCAAAACCACATGCCTGTATCTGTATCTATATGTGCATATGCATATCTATATATTTCTATAAGTATGTATGTTTATATATGTGTATGAATTTACAAATGCATCATCATCACCATTATTATCTTAGTCTTCTCCTAAGAAATTGGGTTGGCTTTTAGGAAGTACATGGCAGAGGTTTCTACATGGAGCACTCTTTATAACCAACTTCAACCATGTGAACTACCAAAGCAACCAGAGCAACATTCATCACATTGGGCATTTATTGAAGCCAGGCAGATGGAAGTTCGAAACTGAACCAGACTTCAGATTACATGAGTTATATTATAAAATATATTATATTGTAATTCAAATATTGGTCTAATTGCATTCTCATCACTGCACCATCCTATTCTAGAATAGGACAAGAATCTTGTTGATACTTCCTCCTTTCATAATTTGAGCCTTCTTGTGTTGTAGGAAGATGTTGCCCATGAAGCTCAGATGGGCAAAACATTGCCTTTTAAGATTACATTCTCTATGGTGTCCTAATGCTTTGTTTCTTTCTTTTTTTTTTCTTTTTTTTTTGTTTTGTTTTGTTTTGTTTTGCTTTATTTATTTATTTTTGCATCAGGTGTGAAGAAGAAAGTTGATAAAGTAATAGTACTTGTGGCGAAAAGAGAGGAGAAAATGACTATAGACCTCTATGGCTACGGATTATAACCGTAGCGATAGATTGTTGATAATATCGAAGATGAATGCCAAATTGTCCAGTAACAAAACTCGAAAAATGGATGAATTTTCGATATCATCGACATATGTTCGATAGCATAAGTCATCGATAATATCGAGATATGACCAATATTATCGATAACTAATATTGAGTAATGACCATAGACCTATGGCTACGAATTATAACCGTAGCAATAAGTACTGTAGCGAACCGCAATAGGGAATTTTTTTTTTATATAGATTTTTACGGTCAGTGGGATCCTATAGCTACGGATTTTAATCGTAGCGATAACCGTAGCTTCGATATATCGAAAGTCTTTCGATATTATCGTAAAAATCCAAAACTGTCCAGCGAGTTTGCCTGGAAAATCCTGCAACTTTTGATACACTATGGCTATGGATTATAACCGTAGCCATAAACGTAGCAGACTGCGCAGCCGTCTATGTTTTGTTTTTTTTTTTGGCTGTGTTGTTTTTGTGGGTCCCATAATGAGGTCTGTGTTATATCTAAACCATCCATCTATTTGGCGAGCTCATATTATGGATTGAGACGAAAAATAAGATAGATCTAACTATCAAGTGGACCACACTGTAAAAGGCAGTTGGGAATTGAACGTCTACCATTGAAACCCTTTTAGGGGTTACAGAAGTTTTGGATCATTATGAAATTTGTTTTTCCTCTTCATCCAGGTCTTTGTGACCCTATGAATGAACTTAGACGGGGAGGATTTCTCACAAACATCACAGTGGGCCCCTTAAAGGTTTCTAATGGTTGACGCTCATTCAAAACTGTTTCCTATAATGTGGTACACTTGAGATTTGGATATACCTCATTTTTCGTCTCATATCATAAAATGATGTGGAAAAATATATGGACGGCATGGATGAAAAGCATACATCATGGAGGGCCCACAGACCACCGACCATCCACCATTGGCCGGTGGCAGGGGGGTAACCAATCCGTTTCCGCGAAAGGAGGGGTATTTTCGTCCTCAAATTCGTTGTCTGTACGAGCAGGTCTATGTTGCAAACCAAAGTTTGTATTGTTTCGTAAAACCAGCGGGATAAAAGGTGGGGTCCACAGTCTCAAATTTCTCAAAAAAGACAAAACTGTCATCATTCAATGAGTTTTAGCTGTTTTCGAGGTATAACATCTTTTAGTCTTCTTTTTTTCCCCTAAATTTTACTATTTATTTATTATTATTAATATGGCACTTAAATCAAGAAAAGGATAATTGGGTTTTTTTTTTTTTTTTAAATTAGTGAATTTTGTGACAGGTAAGATTTGGGTGGTATTCTGTTGATAGATTTTGATTGAATCTTTTGTATTTTTTGGTGGGTTTTGTTGGTTCTTTTTTTTTTTTTTTTTGCTATCTCGAATTATTTTTACAACCCTAGATTTTGGTTGAAATGTTATGATTTTTTGTCCTTTTTTTGGTGATTTTTTTTTTTTTTTGTTGTGAATTCTTTTCAGGTTTTGGTTTTGGTGAATTGAGTTGTGTTTTAATGTCAAAGATTATGTCTCTGTTCTGATTTTTGGTAAATCAGCTGTTTTTTTTTTTTTAATGGTTTTATTATTTGAAGATTTTGTTTGGGGTGAATTATTAATTTTGGGTGTTCGGTGAATTTGGGTTCTTTTTTCATGTCTTAAATCATGTCATTATTATGACATTGGAAGATCACATGGTAGGTTTTTTGTCATTTTCCATGATTCTATTATCTATTTTGTGTTTTCTTTTGTAAATCTCTTACATTGGGGGAATCTGTATTTTGGTTTCATTTTGTAATGTTTGGTGAATTGGTTGTTTTTTTTTTTTTTTTTCATATCTGAAATCATGCTATTGTTCCGATTTTGGTAGATCACACGGTGGGTTGTTGGTCATTTTGCATGATTTTATTATTGTTTCTTGTGTGTGTCTGTGTTTATGTTTTTTTTTTTGGTAAATCTCTTATTTTGCTTTATTTTGTAATGTTTGGTGAATTGGGTTCTTTTTCCATGTCTTAAATCATGTCATTGTTCTGATTTTGGTAGATCACACAGTGGGTTGTTAGTCATTTTCGTGATATTATTATTATTTTAATATATCTTATATAGGGGGGATTTTGATTTTGGTTTAATTTTCTAGTGTCTGTTGAATTGGTGTATTCTGATTTGGTATGCCTTTTTTTTTTTTGGATTTCTAATAGTCTGATGATTAATTAGTTTATATATTTATTATTTATTTTTCACTTTCACATAACGGCATGTTTTGATTAGATCTTTGATGTTGAGATGACTTTGCTTTGAAATTTCTGTAAAAAGTAAGTTTTCATGTTTCTAACCTTTGAATTCTCATGGTTTGGATAGATCTTGCTGATTGATACTTTTCTTTCTTTTTTTTCTTTTTTTTCATTTTTTTTTTTTCTTTGTGTGTGTGTGTGTTTTGTTTTACAAGGAAAAGAGAAATAGCTGTTTGGATTATGAGATGTTTTCGTGCTTGTGCAAGAGTTCTCATAGCTGGAAGGAATTTGCAATGGGGAGGTTATATTCAAATCATTCCCCCTGAACTTATATTTGCCTGCATTAAATCTTTGAAATTTTAGATTTAGCTTAGATCCAAAGTTGATTTTGATGGATTGCAGAATCTATGTTTTGATTCTGTTGCTTTCCAAAGTTGATTTTGATGGATTGCAGAATCTATGTTTTGAATCAGTTGCTTTCTTACTCAGATCTTTTTCCCATATTCCGAATTACGACTGGAAAATTTTCATCATGTTCTAACACGAGTCCTTTCCAAGAAACGTTGAATGTCTGTAACTGTCTCAGACCTAGGAATTGGTCCATTTTTTGAGAAAATATGAATGCAAATTTCTTGCCAGTTATGTTACAATATAGGACCTCTCTACAAGGCAAACACACCAATTCATGTGTGTGGGACATCTTATCTTTGCAACCATCTCGGCCTCATTGTCAAGATGGCCGGACACAAAAATCATTTGTCTGCTCATCGGACAGGTCATGCATGTTATTGTGGACCGTTAGTAAGTTTTTATGAAGTATCCATATCATGTGGGTGGGCCCACCTGATGAGAGGACCAACCTTATTTGTGCACCAGATCATCTGCATGGTGAGGTCCACATCATGCAATGTCCAAATGGCCCACACATGTACCAAACTGGAGTGTATACTGTGTTTCAAGGTGCACATGGGGGCTAGTGAACCTTTGGGTATTTAGTAATGTCTATAGTTTGTACTCATTGAATTGTAGAGTTACTGCACTTTGATGTAAGCAATTCATATGCTAGTGAAAGGCAGGAGGTGTCAAAAGTCCTTATGATGTGGATTTGTTGATAGGAATGATGTATCTTTCCTATACTTTTTGTGAAAGACATACATAAATGATAGGGTTTTGTAGTCAATTCGCCAAGGAGAGTATGCGATACCAACCTACTCTTTGGAAAAGGGCGCAAATGGCTATTGTGCTCCTCAAGTTGAGGAGACTGCTCTGTTCGGAAAATGCAAAAAGCCATTCTTCATCAAGCAGAATGGAAAACGTCCATCAAACCAGCTCAAAATTTTCAGTTGAGCTCATTTCTCCTAATAGAAGAAATGATACAAGGCCAATCTTGTTTTCTATATATGCAATGATGCATCTTCTAGTTTGCTGAATTTATACAACCCTATGATCTAGATCCCTGAATTTCATCAAACCTAGTCATATCACCAAACCTATACATGTATATTTTTTCTTTTAGTAAAATAGAGGATTTCATTAGAGAGTGGAAATTCCATTAGGAGAAAATTCTTAATGGGCATATTCAGTTTAACAACATCAACTTCAGTAGAAGTGGCAAAGGTATTCTGTAATGGTAATCATGGCTGTAATGGCCACCATCGTTACAGCTACAATACGGTATTTAAAAATTTATAAAAAAAAAAAAAAAAAAAAAAAACCCTGTATCGGGCCTGTAACAGGCTGTTATTTTTCCATAACGGCCTTTACAATCTCGTAGTGCATAATGGTTGCCACCGTTACCGTTGTGTAACAACTGTTACAACACATTATGGAAGTGGCAAAAAACTAATAGCACACTCATATCCTGAATGATTGGAGTAACAATTTCGAGCTGGTTGAATGGAAAAGCAATAGCCCGCTCTGTTACACTGAAGGAGGACGATGGCAGATCAAGAAGCAAAGAACAAAATCAAAACAACATGGTACACAAAACTGCATATTTGCATGGTTCATCATAATGTATGATTCTACCCATGGGAAAAAGACGAGCAATGAGTTTTCGCCATGCAGAAATATGAAAGTACAATTACCTATAGCAAGATTTTATAGCAACCTAAACTACTTCCATTCAAATGCTGAGATGAATGGGGGAAAAGTACGGTGGTACTGTTTACAAGTACAAAGGAGACAGGTATTTTGGTTTGGTCCTCCTACAGTTTTTTGCGACACTCAGACAGGGATGGTCCGATGTGTTCATTGCCAATGTGTTGCACTATAAGGCTCCCCCGAAAGTTGCGACCTTCGGATAGACTACCCCCAAAGCCAATCAATGGTGTTACCAATGTGTGCGAGATGTGTATGGCAGATACTGAGACTGCATATCACCTCTTTATCCAATGCTCGTTTGCTAGGCAAATGTGTAGCTTTTTCAGGATCTTTGACATATGCTGGGTGATGCCAGAATCAATCGGGGAGTTATTTTTGCTTTGGCATGGGTGGGACTAGGGAGAAATGTAAAAGCTTTGGTAGATTTTTTTATAGGCTATTTGAGGGGAAAGAAAAGTGAGGTGCTTCCACAATGAGTCCCTAAAGGTAGAGTAGGTTTTCTTAAAAGCTCATCTTCATGTTGTGGAATAGGCTTATTGGATCAAATCATTAGAAGATTGTAAATTTTCTTTCTTTGTCTGTAGCCTTTGTGTCATCTTGGCACTTCTTTAATAGAATCATTGTTACTCTTATAAGAAAAAAGGAGACATACAAAGCCGCACTATCTTGGGATTAAACTTATGAGCCATACTATGAAATTTTGTGAGAGAGTGACTGAATAAAGACCAAGGCACGAGGCGAATGTATCAAAAAATTAGTTTGGTTTCATGGTCTTTATTGATTTAGAGAAAGCATACAATGGGGTTCCTTGAGAGTTAATCTTGCGGATGTTGGGAAAGGAAGGAGTCCATGGTGGAGATTTTTAATATCATGGTGGAGATACAAGTGAGATCCCAAGTACTATAGGCTTACACTAGCGGTCGATATTGAGCCCATGGTCTGTTGCTTCTGGGCCCCTGCAATTAGGGCGTCATGGATAAGTTGGTTCCTTGATCAGGTAAACATAATACAAAGAGACTTTCATTCGTGTATGCTCAATGCAGAATGCGCCTTCTATGTACTTACAAACACAATGCTCTCTTGAATGTATTCCACTAGAATTGTGGCAGTGAGCCTACTTCCAAATGCATGCTCAATGTTCCGAAATGTAGTCTCGTAGATTGGATGCATCAATGATCATATTCACACAAGTTCTATTGTAAAATACATCGATTGATAAATCCGGCAATATACTGTACAAAATTCACTATTCACTTTCTTGAAATCTTGACTGAGAATTGCTTGAACTTGTTTGTATAGATCTCAAATGTTTGGTATGCACGATATTCTGTACCTTTGGTGCCCATGGTCAAGTGATGCAAACTGCGACACAGATTAGGGATGCCTAAAAACTCTTCCAGATGGAAAATCCCGACCCTTCAATTTGGTGGCCTACAAACAGATGTTCAGAGAAAAGAACACCTATTTTCCACATTCAATGTAGAAAAGGAGAAATGTTAAAAGGTTTAGAATCTAGTGCTCTGGGAGATTTCTATGGCACCCCTAATTCAAAATGGGCCCCTCAGATCAACGGTTTGGAACACTAAACCATGTGCCCCGCATGTATGGAAACCTGCACATCAGATGACCCTTTAGTTCTGCTTCTTCTCTTGGCTTTCTTTTTTCTTGCAAATATTTAACAAACATGCATTGTGAAATATAAATATGATTTTTTAAATTTTTTTTTTAATTTTTTTTTATACAAGTGAACATTGATGGTGACAGAATGCATTCAGAATTGCTTCACGAAAGAATATCAAGAAATTTCAAGTTGCAGAAATTTCACATTAGATACACCTTTTAACATTGGAAGGATGCCCGACGATGCTGCATTAATTTCTCAAAATGAAGCAGAAGCTACAGTGGCTGAGCTGCAACAGATGCAAATGACTGCCGAGACCAGTGGTCGTGATGAAGTGAAGGTCATGCGGTGTCTATTATGGGATATTTGATAGTTGCTGCGATGAGGAGTCGGATCACGATCAGTCTGCTAAGGTTAAAGACAGAAGACAAAAGCAAGCGGAAGGTCAATCTCACAGATGTCATGAGACAAAGAATAGATGAGGTAAAGAAGAAATTGGAGATTCAGAGCAAGAAGAATGTGGAACTTGAGTTGCAAAACAAACCGTCGGAGCTCAAAAATCTTAGTGCTGATAGCTTACCTCTGCAAAGTCTCCAAGAAAATCTTAGCTTAATAGATAAGACCTTGGAGAAGGTTCATGAGCGGATCTCAACACTACCTAAGGTTGCTATAGGTTCAGTTCCTCAAGCATATGACACCCTATGCAGCTCATTGCCATCTTCAGATCCACAAAATATACAGTTGGACTACCCTCAATATTTCAACCCTCAATCATGCTTCTTTTAGCTCTTAGACATTCATTCCCTTTTCCCAAGAGAATACCCTCATAATCCTTTGAACTCGATGACTTCTACCCAAAACAGCTACATCAGTGACATTTCTAGCTTCTCATCCCCTGCTAGTCTTCCCAATTATGAGAGTGGTCTTCCCAGTTATGAGGTGGTCTTCCCAATTATGATGCACTCTCATCGGTTGTCCCTTCATCTGTTGTCCCAACGATACACGTATATATGTATTTGTAGCTCGCAATCGAGATGTTTTATTATTTCTTGTTCAAAGGGATTATTTACGTTCAAGTTATGTAAGAAAGACTGGCAAAAGTGGGGTTTTTAATGAAATCAAGTATTCTTTTTATTTGTAGCTTGTGTACTGTTCTTAGAATATAAAGAAGACTATTGGCACGATGGGATGAATGCAAGGCTTTTTTTATATTACAACGAGAAGAACTCGTTATGGAATATTGATTGTTCTTTACTTTTATTTATGGGTACTTGCTCTTCTTATCTAGCAATTGATTATGTCTGCATTTAGATGCGCAGCGGAACTTGATGGTTTCAATCAAGAGGAAATAATCTAGCTGTGGAGTTTCTTATATCGTAATGAGCAAGTAGCCCTCAGATACTTAATGGAGTTTCTTGATAAATCAACAATGACATTCCAAAAGCAGTTTAATGAACTGATAACTGCACTTCAATTGGGCTAATAAATTGTAACAGCTTTTCAATTTGATGCAGGTTTTGGTTAGTCGAGGGGTTTGGGCACCCATGGTGCATGGCCTTCGGGCATTGGTTTAGGATGTGAGGGTGGCGGTTCCTTCGCTAGGGTGTCATCTCAGTTTCTGTTTATTTTTTGGAAAACTGGTTCCATCTCTTCTGCTATTTAAGGCTCTGCAAGGCAGGTATCTCATTTGAGTGGAGTCTCTGAGAGTGGTCCTCTGCTTCATGGTCTGTTTGGGCTTTGGGTGCTTCAGTGCATTCAGTGCAAGGATTGGTGGAGCAGATGGTATGGTGGGCTGATTGGTGCATTCAGTGAAGGTCATTTTTCCTGTAGTGCTATATGATGAGATTGTACTTTGAGTATGTGATATGGTAGTGTGTAATATGATGAGGTTACACTTGAGAATATGAAACAGTTGATAGACAATGTGATGAGATTACATTTAAGAATATGATAAGAGTATGACAGTATAATGATGTTACACTTGAGAATGTGATACAACTGATGGACTATATGATGAAGTTATTATAAGACCCGAGGCCCCAAAATCTGGTTTGTACACTGGATAGCCGTTAGCTGTAAGTCCATTGGCCCCGAGAATGTTTTGACTTGATCATAATGTCATTCTGTTATCGATCCACAAGCCGTATTTCAACCCGATGTCCGAATTTTAAGATACGGACTTAAAATTAAACAATCTGAGAAATGACAATTATGTCCTTATTTTATTTGGTGGAGCCCCACCATCGAGTTTTCAAAATCTGTTAGGTCCGAGAGCCTAACCGTTGTGGACGTAGTCAAGTTATGGAGTTACTGGTGAAAATGGTATGTCAATAGGACACCCGGATTGTAAGTTACACATAGATATGCACATATATATTTTGAGAAAATATACTCAAATGACCTCGATGTTTTTAAACTCCTTGGAATAAGTTAGTTCAAATTGCTTAAATAACATTGTTATATTGTTACCATAAGCCTACACTTCTCAAAAACATCACAAAACACCTCCCAAACATAAATATAAACATAAAAACACTCTTTCAATATCCTATTTCCAGCACTCTAGTTAAAAAGAAGAAGAAAAGGAAATAGAAGCTGAGGTTGAGAACCAATCCTCTAATAGTTACAAGTGAGTGCATAGATTAGGAGCACGCATATGTGTACGTTGGGGTTTTCTTGAAAACCCTATTGCTGAATTTTCTAATTTCAGGATAGGTTATTGCTGAATTTTCTGTTTTAGGGTTAGGTTATTGCTGGATTTTCATTTAGGGTTAGGTGATTGCTGGATTTTTTGAAGATTCTTGCTGGATTTTCTAATTTAGTTAGTGAGATTATTAATGAAAGGTTGGATAATAGAGATGATTTAGTTTTGTTTAAATTCATATGTATTGCCATCGATTTCTCTCTGTCCCTTACAAAGTTCGCCCGCTACTTATTTGACAAAATGTTTGAAAGAATTATCCTTCCTCCTTTTGATGTAGTTAATTCTTGAGAAAAAGCATACTTGTGGCATGGAGTCTTATAGCGAAATGAATCCCGAATTGGAGTTAAATTGGCTAAGTCATATGCATATCACATGCATGGTTCATAGGTGTTGTATCATTGTATGATTTAGAGTGAATGATTCATATCATGGTATGGTGATCATAGTGGGTTGTGTTGCGATAGACGATATCTCTATGATTAGTATGTGAACCGTCTAGATACATGATGCATTACATGAGACCCCGATGAGACACTTAAACTTCATAAGGAGACCACATGAGGAAGATCAACCTTTTCTTGTCTTGAAAAAAAATATATTGTGATTGTGTATGGACTCATGCATATGGTGATTATAAATGCGATGAAACATACTTTGTTCTGACTTGAGTTGGACACCACACCGAAAATGTGAAATTCAATAGGACATAAATAGAGGGTCCGTGGGTGAAAATCCCTAAACCCCGATTGGTACCATTGGGAGTAACCAATGCCTAGACCGAGTGGAAGAACAGAGCGCTGGAATGCCAAAATACCAAAGTAGGCAGCCACTCCCACCGATGCGTGTTGATTGGTTGAGAAGTTTGACCTGACCTGCTTATGGGCAAGCAAAGATAGGTTATGTGTGACGAGCTTGTAAATTGTCTGCTATCGTTTTGTCAGGCGACTTATGACTTCTCATTGTTAGGCAGATAGTGAGGTTCAACACAAGTGGGTTAGACTAGTTCCGCCCGTAAACTATGTAGTCCCACCTCTGTAGTTGACTACGGTGGAAAAGTCTATACAAGTGGGTAGCAATCATATGCGAGTCCTACCTTTGTTTCAGACTTTGGTGATCCAATTGGAAAATGTGGAAGGTTGTGGAAACGTTGAGAGAGTATGTACGTTACAAGTGGGTAGAAGTTCCACCTCTATATATAAAAATGATTTGGAACATAAAAAGTGGCATAATCCATTGTATCTTTATTTTATTATTATCGGTCCAATAGGCCTGTGTATTATATGAGCATGACTTGAAACATACATTTTCACTGCACACACGCACTCACTAGGCTTAATAGCTCATGTAAGACCCATATCCTAGTCCGTACTATTTCGTAGGCTTCCGCGGTCCCCTCGGTCGAATTCCGGCAATCCTCGACTCATATCCGACGTTTGCGCGCGATCCTAAGCCGAGTCTTGCATACCAAAGTCAGCTCGAACCGAAACCTGTACCTTGGCGACCGCGCCGTTACCGCGATTCCAACGCCGCAACTCGCGCACTGATCCGATACCCAAGCTAGAAGATGTGGGCCCACGTTCATTTAGAGGAAAACGCCGCATGTTGCAAGTTTCGAGGGAATTTCTACAACATGTCCCATCAATCAATCAATCAATCAATCAAGTCAAGTACACACCTACCACAAGTACAAGCAACCCATCCCTTCCCATTCCCAAAGTCAACTCTCTCTCTCTCTCTCTCTCTCCATCTCTCTTGGATGGATGATAGTGTGGTTGTGTGTGACCCACCATGAAGTGTATATTTCATCGACGCCATTCACCTTCATGGGACCCACCTGACAGATGTATTGGGTCTACACTGTCCAGTCCCTTAGTGGGCCTGGATGGAAGGAAAAACACAAATATCATGTTGATCCAAACAGGTGGGCCACGTCCATGTGGGACCCACCATGATGCTTGTGTGGTTTCCACACCGTCCAGCATCCAGGGACGCTGGACATGGTATTACAGTGAAGTGTGAACTAGACAGTGTGGTGTTTGACGGCAAAGTAAAAATATTAGCTTTGCTTCAAGCTTTTGGGTGGACCACTCATGTAGGCCCCACCATGATGTACAAATCAAATCCACGCCGTCCATTCCATTACTCAGCCCATTTTAGGTGTTGAGCTGAAAAACGAAGTTAATCCGATTTTTATGGTGGGCCATAGCATAAAAACAGGAATTTCTACCGTTCAAATCACCTTGATGTTTCTACCTACCAAAATATACTGCATATTGGGCTCGTTTGGTCCGTCATGAGCCATGAACCCAACCAGTGGGTTAGAACCTCCTGATGCAGACCCCACTTGGGCAGAACCATAAAAAAAATTTGGTTTTCAAAAAAAAAAAAACATGCAACAGCGCAGGACGTTGCTGCTCGCTGCGCCGTAGACAGAAGAGGCAGGGACCCTGGGTCCCAACCGTGGGCCCCACCGTGCTGTGTGTAAACATCAACACCGTGCATTAGTAGGCCCTCTTTGGGTAGTGGACCACCCCAAAAATCAGCTGTAGGTGGAGCTCAGATGGCCCACGTTACAGGAAACAATAGGGATTGGACGTCTGCCATTGAAACCCTTTTTGTGTTTTTCACAGAAGTTTTAGTTCATTATGAAATTTGTTTTTCCTTTGCATCCAGGTCTGCGTGACCTTATTAATAGATTGGACGGCAGATAAACATTATGGTGGGCCCCACGTGGGACCCAATGATATATGTGTTCTATCCACACCGTCCACATCACTAGACAGTGGGACCCACCATGATGCATGTGTTGCATTCAAGCCATCCAACCACTTTGAAAGCTCATTTTAAGGCTTGAGTTCAAAAATGAGACAGATCCAGTATCAAGTGGACCACACAGCAAAATCAGTGGGGATTGAGTGTCTACCATTGAAACCTTTGTTGTCACAGAAGTTTTGGATCATTAGGAAATTTGTTTTTCCTCTTAATTCAAGTCTGTGTGACCTTATGATCAAATTGGGAAGAAAATAAATGTTATGGTGGACCTCGAGAGTTTTAAATGGTGAAAATCGTTCTCACCACTGTTATTTGGAGTGCGGTCCGGCTGATCTTTTGATAAGATTCATATACATATAAGGCCATATGATTAGGCCCGTCTTGATGTATTTGTGGCCATCCGTTGTGGCCCACCTTGATATTTATATATAAGGCCCATGTGATTAGGCCCATCTTGATATATTTGTGGCCCATTGTTGAGGCTCACATGATGCGGCCCATTTGATGTACCTGAGGCCCATGGGTCAAGGCCCAACGGGATGTACATAAGGCCCATTGCAATATGTGATTCCACCATGGTTATGTAATGATGTTCATGGCAGGTCGTGCCTTGGGAGTAATGATGGTTTGACGTCCACATTGTAAGAATAATGTTGGTTAAATGTCCGCATTATAGGGCCATTATTAGGCCCATACTTGTAGTGTAGGCCGTCTAAGCCCATCTTCATTATGAATGGAGTTCACCACAATATAACATGTTTAGTATAATCCATGATTCATGCTCATACGCATCATATGTATGCTTGATATGAGGAGTGACTGATCATAACATATGCCTTCGGGCAGATTGTTTATGGCTCCCTGATAAGCAGAGTTGCCCTACATGAGCACGCGGTATGCGCAAGATTGCTGCATGACTGGTAGTGTGATTCATGCACTTCGTATTTGTATGACATGATTACTGCACGCCCTAGCGACATTAGGGCTGTGGCCTCCACAGGCACATCGTGGATGGCAGGATCAGACACCGAAAATATTGTTTCTAGCATCGGAGGCCCATAGATTTCCCTGAGTGAAAATTCTTAAACCCGATGGTACCAGAGGATGACTCCAACGTCGAGACCGAGTGGATATATGAGCGCACGAGGGCCAAATACCAGGAGGCCGCATCTCCCATTGTGTCGTGGTCGGTTGAAAATGGGTGTGGCCTTACTCGCCCGAGGGTAGGGGGCATTATTAGGCTGAGTTTGACCAGCTCATGAATGGATCCGCTATCGATGTGCCGGATAGATATTGGCAAACTATTGGTCAGGCGAATAGTGAGATTTCTTACGCTCACTTGGATTGCGCGCCTGAGAAAGGGGCAGTGCCATTTGAAGTGTACTAAACCCCGGTGATTATCCAGAATGAGAGCTGTACTAATATTTTATGAGTTGTATGAGGATTTGGATGAGGTTTGACATGCTTGAGTTGCATCTCACATCGCATGGCCTTGTTATGGCCGATAGCATTCATATCTTGCACCGCATAGCCTTAGTACGGCTGATTGCATTCATGTACCCATCAGCATGATTCCACATTACTCTAGCATTGCATTCTAAGTACGTTCATACTATGCACAAACTTACACCACCCTCTAAGCTTTCTATAAGCTTATACACGATTGATGCGTGCAGGTAACGCCAGGACGCAGCCATAGTCTCGCCGCAGTTGGAGTGTGCAGTCAAGCTTCTAGAGTTTTTGTTATTTTCATTATCCTGTATTTCCCTTTCATTTACATTGTACTCAAAGTTTTTTATCATAATAGATTTTGTGATGGTGTTCTTGTGGTTATTGTTCGTGGGATATGCTTTTGGTTATGCTCATTACGAATCAAATCATGTTTGAAATCCTCCTTGTAGGATCCCAGGATCGGAACCTGGTAAATGGGTGCCGGGAGTCGAGAATAGGGTTCTACGGAAGCTGTTGGCGCCGGATTCTGCAATCGGGAATTTTGTGAGCCCGGTTTCAGAGTTTGGGGCGTGACAGCTCAAGCTTTCCTTTCTATTTTTTTACAGGTGAGAGTAGGGAGCTGCAAGAGTAGAGGATACAAACTCTAGTTGTCCCTTTTATTTTGTACATATCAGTGTATATATTTTTTTGTAATACCCTAAATATGTACATCAGGTATAGTAAATATAACATGGTTTATGTTTTGGTTTTGCCTTGATGTGCTCAGTTATACACAGTAACATATGTTGAATATGATGAAATTCTGAGAAATAATACGTGTTTGTCATCTTTACTTTCAAAAATCCTCCTTGTGGAGCCCTGCTTATGGGACTTAGTATGTGATAGTTGGAAGTCCCAAAATCGGAGTTCTATGGAGGCTGTCAACCAAAATTTGGGGTATAATAATCATGGATTACCAACACTAGATTTAGGGTCGTGATAGAAAATTGTATCAGAGCATGATCTGGGAAATATCTGCATAAATCATATAATGTATTTACTATATGTTGTCGTGTTAGAGTTGTTAGGTTCATGTTTTGCGAAGTAGAGGAGTTGTATGGTTATTTACTATTGTGTATATTATATAGGTTTACTTGTTCTTTTTAGACTAATTCGGTATTTTATTTATAGGATGCCGCCTAGAAAGAATCTTATTCAGACTCCTCCAGTGCAATCCAAGTCTAAGTCAAAATCTACTTCAAAATCTGTTCCAGATCCAGTTATACCTGTTCCTGCAACACAACTTCAACAACTGTTGCAGACTATGTTAACTATAATGGCTAATTAAAAGCAGTGATCTAGTCATACTCCTGAGACATCAGCGCAAGAGCGGGCCAGTGCTCTTTTTATAGAGTTTAGATGTCTAGATCCACCTTGTTTTTTTGGCAAGCCAAATCCTATGGCAGTCGAGTTATGGAAGTCAGAAATAGAGAAACTTTTTCAAGTTATGGGTTGTACTTCCAAGCAATGTGTTACCTTAGCGACTTATCAATTGCAATGAGAGACAGAACAATGATGGAAGTCAGTTGTTCGTTCAATAGATCTAAAATTTGTGTAGACATGGGAAGTATTTAAAGACCAGTTCGATCGTAAGTTTTTCCCGTAGCTATTCGTTGTCAGAAAGCACTCGAATTTGATTCTTTGGTTCAGGGTGAGATGTCTGTTGCTGACTATAAGGCTCATTTTATAAAATTATCTCGTTTTGCTCCACATTTATTAGCCAATGATGATTTGAAAGCGAGGAAATTTGAGGATGGTTTGCATCTTAGTTTACGATCTTGAGTTAGAGGGTTTGAGTTGTTGACTCTTGAGGGAGTAGTAGCGAAGGCACAGATTTGTTAGTCTGATTGGAACTAACAACAAAGTATGTATCCATCTACTTCTAATCAGCAAAGGAAGAGGAGATTTATTTCAGAGGGTGGTAGTAGTTTTCAGCCTTTTTCATCCTCAAAGAGGCCTACAGTTTGATATGATACTATAGCCAAACATGATGTAAGACCCCCAGTATCACCATCTGTTCCTCAACGATAGTTTTTAGCCAGACCTGATGTCAGATCCCCAGTATCACCGTCTGTTCCTTAGCGAAAGTTTTTCAGAGCCTGTTATAATTGTGGTGGTGTAGTTCACTGTAAAAAGGATTGTCCCAATCCGCAGAAACAGCAGCCATATCAACCACCTAGACATCAACAGCCCCAGCAGCAAAGGCCACCATATAGGACACAGTGTAGGCCCCAACAACAACAGTCTCAACAGCAATTACAGCAGTAGCAAGGTAGACAACCCTTACCCCTTCAGACACAACCTCGTGTTTATGCAATCCAGAAGAGAGATTCTGTAACGTCTCGGAAAAATCCGTACAAAGACATGAGTACCACCTCAGGCAGAAATCACTAAGGACCGAATCATTTATGGATTAGACAAAAATTAACTAAGTGCTAAACTAAATCATCTGTGGAATTAGCTTGGACTGCTTTCTATACAAACTGCAAGACTCAAAACTAATAGAATCGCTAACTCAACATTACATGAAAACCTATGATCAATCTCAAAACCCAGTTGCTCTGGGGAGCATCTTGAAACTCCATATCGGACCTAGACCGTGCGTTGAAAGTCTGATTAATGCGAAACTATACAGTTATGACTGCCTTACTGGGCTTGACAACCATTTCGGAAATCAAGTCCAAATGGTATCTAGAAATGCACAACTTGAGCCCGGAGCGAAGTGTGTGAGAAACGAGAATATCTTTAGAAAACAGACTTAAACTTAAGTGAATTGGGCCGCTCGCTTGCAGGCCAAATTTAAGGTTTCAGACTGTCAGATTCTGACCCAACTACACCATCGGATCAGGAAAATTTCCCTACGCATGTCAATGTACTTGTGGCCCTGATTGAGTAACGATAACCGTTGAACTAAAATTGGTCCTCCATGGTCGATCTGTAAATTCGATCGGACCGAAAACTTAACCTGACATAAATCCATTGTCAGGAAACTTTCTTTGGACCGTACTCAGGAAATGGATGTCACACCACGAACTCGAAAACCGGGCTCACAAAATTCCCGATCGCCGAATCCGGCACCGACAGCCTCCGTAGAACCCCATTCTCGGCTCTCGGCACCCATTTACCAGGTTCCGATCCTGGGATGCTACAAGGAGGATTTTTAATATCAATTTAATTCATAATGAGCATAACCATAAGCATAACCTACGAACAATAACCATAAGAACACCATCACAAAATCCACTATGATAAAAAACTTTTAAGTACAATACGTATGAAAGGGAAATACAATATAGTGAAAGTAACAAAACTCCAGAAGCTCCGCTGCACGCTCCAACTGTGGAGAGACTATGGCTGCGACTGTGTCCTGGTGTCACCTACACGCATCGATCGTGCATAAGCTTATAGAAAGCTTAGAGGGTGGTGTAAGTGTGTGCGCAATATAAGCGTGCTCAGAATGTAAGGTCAGATTAATGCAGAATCATGCTGATGAGTACATGAATGCAATCAGCCGTACCAAGCCTATGCGGTGCAGGATATGAATGTTATCGGCCATGACCTGACCATGCGATGCGAGATGCAACTCAAGCAGGCAATCCTCATACAACTCGTCAAGTTCTCATTCTGGATAATCACTCGGGTTTAGTACACTCCAAGTGGCACTGCCGCTCTCCTAACCGCACAGTCCAAGTGAGCGTAAGAAACCTCACTATCCGCCTGACCAATAGTCTGTCAATACCTATTCGGCATGTCGATAGCGGACCCATTCACGAGCTGGTCAAACTCAGCCTAGTATTGCCCCCTACCCTCAGGCGAGTAAGGCCACACCCCTTTTCAACTGACCACGACATAGTGGGAGATGCGGCCTCCTGCTATTCGGCCCTCGTACGCTCATATATCCACTAGCTCTCGATGTTAAAGTCATCCTCTGGTACCATCGGGTTTAGGAATTTTCACCCAGGGACATCTATGGTGCCACGATGCTTAGAAACAATATTTTCGGTATCCAATCCAACCACCCACGATGTGTCTGTGGAAGCTATGGCCCTGATGTCGCTATGGCATACAATAATCACAATCACACAAATGCAAGTCCATGAATCATACTTTCAGACATGCAACAATCCTGCCCGTACCGAGCGCTCATGTAGGGCAACTCTGCCTATCAGAGAGTCCATAAACAATCTACTCGAAGGCATGTGCAATGATCAGTTAATCCTCACATCAGGCATACATATGATGCGTATGATCATGAATCATGGATCTATACTAAGCATGTTATGTGGTGAGGGGCTCTAATCAAAACGAAGATGGGCCTAAACGGCCTACACATTACAGGTATGGGCTTATCAAAGGGCCCTAGGGAGAGTGACAATGCGGACATTTAACCAACATCATCCTTGCAATGTGGACATCAAACCATCATTGCTCCCAAAGCATAGCCCGCTATAAGGGTCGACACATATACCATGGTGGAATCACACTACAATGGGCCTTATGTACGTCCTATTGGGCCTCGACCCATGGGCCTCTAATACATCAAATGGCCTCATAACATGGGCCTTATATATATCTTAGTGGATGAGCCATAACTACATTAAGATGGGCTTAATCATATGGGCCTCATATACGGGCCATATGTACATTGCAATGGGCCATAACCCATGGGCCTT
Source organism: Magnolia sinica (assembly GCF_029962835.1). Classification (NCBI taxonomy): domain Eukaryota; kingdom Viridiplantae; phylum Streptophyta; class Magnoliopsida; order Magnoliales; family Magnoliaceae; genus Magnolia; species Magnolia sinica. Next base: position 46,067,291 of record NC_080573.1, on the reverse strand, counting down.
GCACACATCACAATGGGCCTTATACCAATCAAAGTGGGCCTCAATGAATGGCCCATAAATACTCCAAGATGGGCCTCATCGCATGGTCTTAAAATAATTTTCAAATTATTGGACCGGTTGGATGCAACACATGTATCATGGTGGGGCCCACACTAATGGAGGGTGTGGTTTACAATACATACATAAGTGGGTCCCATGTGGGGCCTACCATAATGTTTATTTTCCATCCAACCCATTGATAAGGTCACTCAGACCTGGGGCCCATAGTAATGTTTATTTGCCCCACAACTTGGGCCCACTGTAATGTTTACTTGCCTCCAATCTGTTTAAAGGGTCACGTGGACCAGGGGGCCCACTGTAATATTTATTTGCATCCAACCTGTTGATAGGGTCACGTGGACCAGGGGGCCCACTGTAATATTTATTTTCCATCCAACCCTTTGATAAGGTCACACGTGACCTGGGCCCACCGTGATATTTATCTGACATCCAACATATTTAAAAGGTTACGTGGACCTGGGAAAACCGGGGCCCACTGGAATGTTTATTGGCCACCCAAACTGTTCATAGGGTCACGATCAGGGGCCCACCGTAATGTGCTTCGCAAATCCAACCCACCCATTATGTGTGTCCCACTTGCTGAGGGTTCAAACCAAGTTTCAACTGCATTCAAATTTCAGGTAGGCCCCACCAAGTGATTTTATATGATTTAGGCATGTCATCACATGATTTTAGATGGTATGGCCCACCTGAGTTCTATATACGACTGATTTTTAGGATATCTCATAATTTAAAGGGGACTCAGCAAATGCACGGAGTTGATGTTCGAAACGCATCACGGTGGGGCTCACAACTGGGGCCGTGAGGCCCAGCCCGTCCGTCCGCCAGGCGCAGGCAGCGCCTGCGTGCGCTCTGACAGCAGCAGCGCTGCTGCTGCTTATTTTTTTTAAAACCAGTTTTCCTGTGGTTTTTAGTAGGTGGGGCCCGCATCAACAAGATCCACTCCAGCCATTGGTCCCTGTGGCTCGATACAAACCTATCGAGTCCAATATTGGATGGTTTTTGATGTACAGGAGCGTCAGGGAGTGTATCAATGGTAGGAACACTGTTTCCTATACCATGGCCCGCTAGGAAACCAGATTAAGTTCATTTTTTGGCTCAACGCCTAAAATGATATGAGGAAGAGGATGGACGGCTTGGATTAAGTACCTGCATCAAGGTGGGGCCTACATGTGCGGCCCACCTCAGAAGTAAATATTTTATTTTATTTTTTGTTAGTACACAGCCACGTCAGTATACACACTCCATGTTAGCCACGCCGGCATGGATAAACACATGCATTGTGGTGGGTCCCACATGGACGTGGCCCACCAACTATATATATATGTATATTTATATATTAGCATAATATAAATATAATATATTGTATGTATATATATATATATATATATATATATATATTTTGCAGGTGGGACTTCCCACTGGACAGTGGATTTTGCCTAAAATGTGGTGGGCCACACCATTGATGAATGGAGTGGATTTAACATGATTTGAGAGAGAGAGAGAGATACGGTGATAGAGAGGAGGGACCCCACCACTATGGGCCCTCCATTGATACATCACATACATTGAAATGGGTCCCACCAACAAGTGGGCCCTCAAATCATGAAATCAACGGTAGGAACTCAAAGATCACCCACCTCTAGGCCTCCTTTTTGCTCCCTTAGCCTTCTATGCTCCTTGCCTTCACTTTTGATGGTGGTTGATGGAATTTTGATGGTGTGGATGAGAGATGAGAGGGTGGGCCACACTTGTGGTTTGAGAGAGAGGGAGGTTAGACGTGGGATGGTGCTTCGGAGAGATTTTTGAGAAATGAGGGAGAGAGAGAAGTGATAAGATGATAAGGATGGGTGATGTGGTGGTTGTAAGAAAAAGGCGATGGGAGGTATGGTTGTGGTTCAAAATAGGGTAAAAGAGGGATGGTGAGGGGAGAGAGAGAGTTGACTTTTGAAAAGGGAGGGATGGGGCTTGTACTTAAGGTATGGTTGTACTTGACATTAATTGATTGATTGATGGGACATGACGTAAAGATTCTCTCGAAATTCGTAATGTGCGGCGTTTCTTGGAAACAAACGCTGGCCTATATCTCTTGGCCTGGGTATCGGTTCGGTGCGCGAGTCATGGCGTTGGAACCGCGGCGATGGTGCGATCGCTAAGATACAAGTTTCGGGTCGAGCCGTTTCGGTATGTAGGACTCGGCTTAGGATTGCTCGCAATTGTCAGATACGGTGTGAAGGTTGTCGAAATTCGACCGGAAGGACCGCGGAAGCCAACGGAACGGTACGGATTAGGACACGGGTCTTACAATGGACCTCCAGATTAGCTCCGTTGGCCCGAAACAACCACCCTTTGGCTATATCCTAAGTATACCATGGCCTTGGGGCCATTGGCATCAGTTTTGAGCCTATATAAGGGCCTTAACCCACCACTCTCTCATTCCATACGAATTCCCTAAACCCTAGGAGAGAGAAGAGAGAAAATAGAAGGAAAGAGTGAGGAGAAGTGAGAGAAAGTGAGGGATAGTTGCCAGGATTCGATCCCACCACTCCATGTGCCGAATCATCCCTTCTATATTGCTACACCGGCGATTCTGATTCCGTTTTTAGGTAAGAAATCTAAACCCTAATCTGTTTTAGGTATCTAAGTAGATGAATCGACGAAATAACTAACCTATTTCGTGATTCAGGTAGTCGTTGTGTCGTAGACGAAGGCATAATGTTCGAACTGAGTTCGATATGAGTTTATCAACGGAATGTGCGGACTATAAATGTTTAGGTTATGGTTTTCAAGGCTTTCAATGTCAATTAATGATTTATGATTGACTTGAATGCTATCACATGTGCTTAGATACGGATGTTTTTCGTGTATTACACATATATATATAAACTATGTTGATTTAATGCATTCCATGTGTTTGTTGAAATGTTTGAATGAATATAGAATTAGGATTTGTGCTTGCCAAGATTTTCGATGGAGAATACATGATTGTTGTACGTGTGGCGAATCCTTTGTGAAAGATTTGCTACAATACCTGTTATAACTACTTTATTACATGTATGTTGATACGTGTAGTCTAAGTGTTTGATAAAATGTCTGAATGGGAAAATGCTTGTTGAAATATATTTAATTAGGGTGTTGAGATATGATTCTCAATCTTCTTATCTATAGTTACAATTTCCTTCATATAACCCATCTTACTACTACATGCCTTATGGATAAAATACTTATGCATGACAACATGTGCATTATGTGTTTGTTAAAATGCTCAAATGAGATTTATATTTGAATTGGTTGTCAGATGCGGTTTGACTATCACATATGAATGCCTATGGTGTTTGAATATGATTGGGATTACTGCGTAGTCCAGGCAATTGGTAATGATTCCCAAATCACTGGCCGAGGTCGTTCCGCCACACAAGACATGTTCGATGAATCCGAGTCGTACGCTGTTTGTCGACAGTGGTTAAGCCACACGGAGTGCTTATGTGCTTCATGTCGATTAAGTCAACGTGCGCTCGTACCAGTCGAGCTTGTCAAGTAACCTGATTGACCTAATGTATATTTACCGTGTATGGATGCTACTGCTTGAATCTAAGGTACCACTTACCAGTGCAAAGCCTGTTTAACCTTGGTACCACGATCTGCTGAGACTCATGAACCGGGCATGGTGGTATGGGACACCGTGGTCGAGCTGTCGGCCTACGCTGGGGTGACGAGCCTCCCCGTAGTGACCAGTGAGTAAACCGAACTCGTGAGCCGAATACGGTGGTATGGGACACTGTATTCGAGTTGTCGGCTTACGATCAGGTGATGAGCCTCTCATAGTGACCTCAAGTATACACTAGGACTATGCTAAGGTGACGAGCCTTTTTGTAGTGACTTCGAGTATAAACTAGGCCTACGCTGAGGTGACGAGCCTCTCTGTAGCGACCTAGAACTGCCTATTGTATGTGATTAACTAGGATTGACGACCCTAAATGGATCATTGTTTGGGTCAATGATATAAAGGGAGGTACCTTAGCTTCCTAAATCTGCTATCTGAATAGGTCTAATTAAGAACCTGACTAATCACGTACATACACCGCATTGCATGTGCCTTTGGAGTTGGAGTTGAATACAGGGGGAGTGTTGCATGCGCGACCATGAGATGTTGTCGCATAGGGAGTATAGGCAAGGGCATACATCATTAATAAATATCATCCTTGCATTAACCAGAGTATTTAGGAATGCTTATTGTATTGCTTTATCATTACTGCTTGACTGAATTGATAACATGTTAACCTTTGCCTTATAGCTCCACTGAGTTGATCACTCACTCCCACTCTGGGACGGTGTTTTAAAACACCAACCAGACTCTGTTGTAGTTTCAGGTGATGTCGAGGCTTACGAGGCGGAGCCTGACTTCTATGACGATGAGGAGGAGTTCTCCTACTTGCAACTCTTTGGCGGGTCTATGTAGACCTAGAGTTGCGTCATCGGGGCTATAGGGATATGGATTAGATGACATTACATTTCATCATTTTGTATATTTTGGAATTAAACATGTAATTATTTAACCTGGTATCATGTTCATACTCTGGGGACTTACAATCACTTATATGCTCTATATATTTATCACAGTCTTCCGCTTGCGTAATTTAACTGTCTCTGGAGTATGATATGCTAATTTGGTATAATCCCACTCATATTTAATGCACTAATACAAACAACATTTAATCATCATTATTTATATTGCAGAAGTGATATGTTGGAACTCGGGAGTTGAGCTTTTGCTCGACCCTCGATTTTCAGGGCGTTACAGATTCTCAGACTAAGGGAGGAATTATAGAAGGTATACTTGTAGTATCATTCCTTTTTATAGGTGTCATTTTTTATTCTGGCATATCACATTCATTTATAGCAGATAGTTTTTATCAGTCGTTGGAATTGCCGAGAACATCGATGACCAAGGGATTAGAGCTCTTGACTCCTTTAGGGAAAAGAATGGTGTTGAGTTGTATATGTCAGGATTGTCCTGTTTATATAGCAGAGTATGCCCTTCCAATCGATTGTTATGTTTTGGAGTTGTTAGAGTATGATGTGATTTTGAGAATGAACTGGTTATCCAAGTACCATGCAGTGTTGGACTATACAGCTAAGACAGTCACCTTTTCTATACCTGACCAACTTCGATTTCAGTTTGTGGCTGATTCTAAAGATAAGTTTATAGAGACTTTGATGTCTTGTATTTATAACGACTCCAAAGGTGTATATATTGAACAGTTGCTGGTAGTACGTGATTTTTCAGATGTTTTTCAGGAAATTCCAGGTTTGTCACCCGTTAGACGTACAGAATTTCGAATAGATCTTATCCTTAGCACTGCCCCTATATCCAGAGCCCCTTATCGAATGACACCGTTAAAGTTGCACGAGTTACAAAGATAGATAGATGAATTACGTCGTTTGGAGTTTATTCGCTCGAAGAATTCACCTTGGGGAGCGCCTGTGCTTTTTGTAAAGAAGAAGGATGATTCTTTACGGTTGTGTGTCGATTATAGAGGACTTAATAAGGTTACGATTAGAAACAAGTATCCGCTCCCAAGAATAGATGATTTATTTGATTAGTTAAGTGGTGCACAGTATTTCTCGAAGATAGATTTACAGTCTGGGTATCATCAGATTCGGGTTCGGGAGGAAGATATCCCGAAGACATCTTTTGTAACTCGTTATAGACAATTTGAATTTCAAGTCATATCATTTGGTCTGACTAATGCACCTGCAGTATTTATGCAGTTGATGAATGAGGTATTCCGTCCTTATTTGGACCAGTTTATTGTTGTTTTTATTGATGATATTTTAATATATTTAAAGACAAGGGAAGATCATGAGTGTCACTTAAAGATGACGTTGCAAACCCTTCGTGCTCACCAGTTATATGCTAAACTGGAAAAATGTGAGTTTTGGTAGGAAGAAGTGAAATTTTTGGGGTACACGGTTTCGAAGAATGGAGTTTCAGTTGATCCAGCTAAGGTTGAAACAGTTTTACAATAGAAACGGCTGAAGAATGCATTTGAGATTCGAAGTTTCTTAGGTCTAGCAGGGTATTACAAACGTTTTGTTAAAGGATTTTCTCGTATAGCTGCTCCACTGACTCGAAAGGATGCAATGTTTGTTTGGAGTGGAGCCTGTGAGTGGGCATTCACAGAACTAAAAACTCGTCTTATGACGGCACCGATTCTCACTCTTCCATCTGGGAGTGAGGGATTCGTTGTTTATACAGATGCCTCGCTTATAGGTTTGGGGTGTGTCCTAATGCAACAAGGCAAGGTAGTAGCATATGCATCTCGTCAACTTAGGCCTCATGAGCAGAATTATCCTACACACGACATAGAGTTAGCAGCGATAGTTTTTGCCCTCAAAGTATGGAGGCATTACTTGTATGGGGTTAAATTCGAACTCTTTTCGGATCATAAGAGCCTGAAATACTTCTTTTTCCAAGCCGAGTTGAATATGAGGCAGAGACGTTGGATGGAATTGATGAAAGACTATGATTTTGATCTTCAGTACCATCCAGGAAAAGCTAATGTGGTGGCGGATGCTTTAAGTCGTCAGCCACAGGCCCAAGTGGCACAATTGATGATGCGAGAGTGCAAAATGGTAGAAGATATAACTGAATTTGATTTTAAGATGATTCTATAGTCCTCACTTGTACAATTAGCAAACTTGGCGATTCAACCCTCTTTGATATCCCAAGTAATAGAAGCCCAACAGTTTGATCAATGGGCGTTGTTTTGTAATAAAGATGTGATAATAAGGAAAAGTCAACCGGAGTGGCAGATAGGTTTGGATGGTAAACTTCAGTTTCAGGGCAGATTATATGTTCCAGATATCTCGGAATTGAAGAAGGCCCTTATGGATGAGGAACATCGCACTCAGTTTACTATCCACTCAGGATCTACGAAAATGTATAAGGACATGAAAATGCAATTTTGGTGGACTGGAATGAAATGTGAAGTTACTAGGCATGTGTCAGAGTGTGACGTTTGTAAACGAGTAAAGGTAGAGCACCAAAAGCCTGCAGGGGAATTGCAACCATTGGAGATACCAGTATGGAAGTGGGAACATGTAACTATGGATTTCATTGTGGGTTTACCAAAAACCTTACATCGACATGATGCTATATGGGTTATTGTAGATCGTTTGATAAAGATAGCCCACTTTCTTCCTATTTGTATTTCTTAGTCTAAAGATCGACTCGCAACGTTGTTTATAAACAAAATTGTTAGATTACATGGTGTGCCTATTTCGATTGTATCTAACTGAGATCTGAGGTTTACATCAAAGTTTTGGAAGAGTTTTCAAAAAGCAATGGGGACGACTTTAAGATTTAGCATAGCATATCATCCACAAACAGATGGGCAGTCCAAAAGAGTTAACCAGATTCTCAAGGACATGCTCAAATCATGTACCTTAGATTTCTCTGGTAGTTGGGACGACCACTTGCCGTTAGTAGAATTTGTGTATAATAATAGTTTTCAAGCTACTATTGGCATGGCACCTTATGAGGCATTATATGGTAGACCTTGTAGATCCCTAAGTTGTTGGACTGAAATTGGTGAGCGATGTCTTTTAGGTCCTGATGTTTTCCGACAGACGTCTAAAAAGATTGATCTTATTCGACAACGTATGCTTACAGCTCAAAGTCGGCAGAAGAATTTTGCAGATCGCCGGTGTAGACCCTTAGAGTTTGTCGAGGGAGATCGTGTATATCTCTGAGTTTCACCAGTGAAAAGTGTAGTATGATTTGGTGTTAAGAGAAAGTTAGCCCCAAGGTTTATAAGGTTCTTTAATATTGTTGAACGAGTTGGTACTGTAGCTTATCGTCTCACTTTGCCACCCCAAGTATCTGGAGTTCATAACGTTTTTCATGTCTCAATGCTCAGTAAATGTGATCCGAGGATAATAGCACCTGTTATTGACTGGCAATCCGTAGCAGTTCGGGAAGATGCATCCTATATCGAGCAGCCAATTTGTATCGTGGATAGAAAAGAACAAGTTCATCGTATTAAAGTCATTCTAGTTAAAGTCCAATGGGGCTATCATTCTGTAGAAGAAGCGATCTGGGAACGGGAAGAAGAGATATGCCACGCCCCAAACCCAGAAATCAGATTCACAGGAATCCCGATCACCAAATCTGGTGCCGACAGCCTCCGTAGTACCCCATTCCCGGCTCCTAACGTCCAGACGCCAGATTCCGATCCTGGGATCCTACGATGAGGATTTTTTTTTTCTTTTAAACGAACAATTAACTCGTAATAAGCATAATCACAAGATTACCCAATTCACAAAGGCAACATCATCATCACATATCCACTAATATAATCATTGAGTACAATGCTAAAAGGAAATACATAAATCGAAAATCAAGCTCCAGAAAATCACTGCACGCTCCAAGCTCAACACTGCTGCAACCTAATATCACCTGCACGCATCTATCGTGCATAAGCTTATAAAAAGCTTAGAGGGTGGTGTAAGTGTGTGCACAAGGTAAGTGCCAAGTATTCATTACAATGCCATCATCATACAAACCGAAAATACTGGTAATCCGTAAATCGTACAATATCAGAATAAGGAGAAATACTGACAAGAGCAGGAATTATTAGAGTAAACAGAAATACTAACAAGATCATAAATCATACAATAACAGAATAAGCGGAAATACTGAATAGTCCACGAGTCAAACAATATCAATGTACACAATACAAGTCAGCTATATAAATGAGTCAAATATCAGATGCCGATGATACAACGCAATCTACAATTCCTGATGAGTTCATGTATAGCGTCAGCCGTACCTAGACCATATAAATGCAGAAACACAGTAATCCAAAATACCATAAGCTGCGGATGTAATGCAATATGCGGTGCGAATGGAATGACCATGCTGAAGTGTGAAGTCAGGATGATAATACGTAGTATCGCAGGCTACGGGGTCCACCACAGGGGACTTCTATCCAAACTAGTCCCATACCTAAATTTGGATAGTCAGACTTAATGTGGTAAACTCCTGATCTTAGGTTAGTTGCGCGCCCCAACCGAAATCCTGGCCATTGTGAAGGCACACGTAACAAATAGTTGCGCACCACCAACCCGAGTGGATAGTGAATGAATGAATGCATGAATAAGTATGCAACTCCTGCTCACTAAATCCACATATCAGTACAGTTCATCTCTGGGATCATCACCGGGGTCTATTACACTCCAAACTAGATTGCCGCCCCATTGCGCATAATAAGGTAGTGGAAAAGACTTCACTATCCGCCTGCCAATATCTGGCCCAGCTCGTCGATAGCGGACCCATTCCTCGAGCTGGTCAGACTCAGCCTAGCATTGCTCCCTCCTCTGGGGCAGGTAAGGCCGCACCACCTTCCAACCGACCACGACACAGTGGGAGACGCGGCCTAATGGTATACGGCCCTCATGCGCTCATGCATCCACTCGGTCTAGACGTTGGAGCAACCTCTGGAACCAAGAGGGTTTAGGGACTTTCACCTAGGGATATCTATAGCACCCCATGTAGAACAGATTTTCGATGTCCCATCTGGCCATCCATGAAATACCTGTGGAGGCTACAACCCTGATGTCGCTAGGGCATACGGTGGTCATGTCACATAAATGCGAGATGCATGAGTCACACAGTCCAATCATGCATCAATCCTGCGCATACCGTGTGCTCAGGTGAGACAATCTCTGCCTATCAGGGAGTCATAACAACTTGCCCAATGACATATGCAATGGTCAATCACATCTCATAACAAACATGCAGATGATGCATATGGGCATGTATCATGATGCTATGCTGTCACATACTCATAATCAATATCAATTACTGACATCGACAATCAACCTCGATAATGTGGACATTTAACCAACATTGCCCCCAAGGAATGGCCCATATAGAGTCTAACGTATAGTGGACTCATGGCCTTACACAAGGGCCAAATATACAACATCATAGGTCTCACTCAAGAGCTTAATACACATCATAATGGGCCTTTCACATGAGCTTAACATACATCATAATGGGCTCCATCGCCTAGCCCTCAAATGCATCACAATGGGCCTCAACCCATAGGCCTCACATACATTACATGAGCCTCAAATACATCAGGTCGAGGCCGAATGCTCATCAGAATGGGCCTCAATAGTAGGAATCGGTGATCGAAATCAGCCTCAATGATTGACCTCGATAATCGGCCATAACAATCGAAATCGATCAATAATCGGCATCGATGATCGGAATCGGCAATCGGCCATAACAATCGGAATTGATCGATAATCAGAATCGGCAAATCGGTCACGAGAATCAGATTGATCGATAATCAGAGTTGGCAAATCGGTCACGAGAATAGGATCGATCGATAATCAGAGTCGGCAAATCAGTCACGAGAATCGGATCGATCAATAATCAGAGTCGGCAAATCGGTCACGAGAATCGGATCGATCAATAATCAGAGTCGGCAAATCGGTCACGAGAATCGGATCGATCGATAATCAGAGTCGGCAAATCGGTCACGAGAATCGGATCGATCGATAATCAGAGTCGGCAAATCGATCACGAGAATCAGATCAATCAATAATCAGAGTCGGCAAATCGGTCACGATAATCGGATCGATCAATAATCAGAGTCGGCAAATCGGTCACGATAATCAGATCGATCAATAATCAGAGTCGGCAAATCGGTCACGAGAATCGGATCGATCGATAATCAGAGTCGGCAAATCGGTCACGAGAATCGGATCGATCGATAATCAGAGTCGGCAAATCGGTCACAAGAATCGGATCGATCGATAATCAGAGTCGGCAAATCGGTCACGAGAATCGAATCGATCGATAATCAGAGTCGGCAAATCGGTCACGAGAATCGGATCGATCGATAATCAGAGTCGGCAAATCGGTCACGACAATCGGATCGATCGAAAATCAAAGTCGGCAAATTGGTCACGGCAATCGGCCTCAACAATCGGAGTCGGCCTATACAATCGACCTCGATAATCGGAATCGGCTTCGATACTTGGCCTCGATGAGAATGGGCCGAACAAGGCCTAAAGGAAAGTCACAATGTGGACGTTAAACCATCATTGCCCAATGATAACAATGTGGCCATTTAACCAACATTGCTCCCAAGGAGTGGCCCACATGGAGCTTAACATATAGTGGACCCATGGCCTCACACAATGGTCCAATATACACCACCATGGGCCTCTCAATGGCTTAACACACATCATGATGGGCCTCACATATGAACCGCACATACATCACTCTGGGCCTCACTCATGGGCCTCATATATACAACAGGTGGGCCCTGAACATGTGTCGAAAATACATCTCAATGGGCCTTACCAAATGGGCCGGAAATACATTACAATGGGCCTCATCATATGGGCTGAAAATATATCACAATGGGCCATAAATACATCAAGTCGGGCCTTATTCAAGGGCCAAAATATATGGTCTTCAAACACACAGCAGGTGGGCCCTGCACATGGGCCATAAATACATCACATTCGGCCCACACAAAGGCCTCACATACGTCCCATTGGGCCCACTCATGGTACTTGTTTACATTACTTTGGGCCTCAACCCATGGGCCTCATGCATTACATTGGGCCTCAATCCATGGGCCTCATACATCAAGTGGGCTGCATCAATGGGCCCATATACATCAAATGGGCAGCATCATGTGGGCCGCAATTGCAATCAAGGCGGGCCTTAATGGATGGGCCACCAATACATCAAGGTGGGCCTTATGGATAGGCCACAAATACATCCGGGTGGGCCTCATCACATGGGCCGTACCAAAATCATTGCAATAGTTGTAGGTGTAACATATGTATCACTGCACACATGGTCCACGAATGATGATCAGCACTGTCCAAACATTGTCCAGGTAAACCAGTACCGTCCAACATTATCCATGTAAGTCGGTGCCATCCAAACATTGTTTAGCACCATCCAATGCAATCTGGACGGTGTGGAATAAATACATCACGATGGATCCACGGTCCAGATGGACGGCGTGGATTATAAAACATCGATGGATCCACGGTCCAGATGGACGGCGTGGATTATAAAACATACACACGATGGGTATCCACGGAACTTGCTAACATCATAAGCAGCAGGTGGGTCCCACGGTTGCTGACGTGAGGGCAGCAGCCAGTCCAACAGATGGACAGTTAGGCTTTAACACATACATCAATGGCCCACACAACTCACTGCATCAGTGGGTGGGATCATGTAACACATACATCATAGAGGGGATTCACATCCCACCCACGTGGAAGGCCACACGTGTGGCTGTCCTCAGGCCAGCCCTGGACGGATGGGCAGACACATACATCACTTGGGTCCACTGTCCCTATCTGGGTAGTGGACCGCATGGATGAACACATGCATCAAGATAGGGCCCACCGTCCAGATCTGGTGGGCCACGTCAAAATGGATGGGCGAAGGGACATGGGACACAGGTATTAATGGTGGTGGGGTCCACGTCCTCAGCAGACGGACGGTTGGGATTTAACCCACACCTCGTAATGGACCACATATTGGAGGCGTTAATACAGCAGCTATTGCTGCTGTAACGTTAACGTACACCAGCCAATCTGCTTCCAACAGTGGGTCCCACATATATCAGGGCCCACCGAGCCATGGTTCACAAATCCAGCCCATCCATTTAGTGTGTCCCACTTGGTTAAGGGGTCAGACCGAGTTTCAGAAGCATCCAAATTTCAGATGGGCTCAGCAAGTGCTTTTATATGGCTTAGCAGGTCTTCACAGGATTGTAGATGATGTGGGCCACTTGAGTTCTGTTTACGGCTGATTTTTGAAGACACCACATAAATAAAAGGGACCCATCAAATGGACGGTGTGGATGATCCACATGCATCACGGTGGGGGCCTGAGGTGGGGCCAACTCTCCCTACCCATACGTACAAACAGCAGGACGCGGCTGCTGCCAGCGTCCTCTGGACGCTGCAGCAAGCAGCGTCAACTTCTCACTCTTTTTTTTATATCATTTTCTTAGGGGTTTTCCATAGATGGGGCCCTTATCAGGAGAATCTACTCCATTTGTTGGATTCCTAGACTCGGGACAAGTCTAACAAGCCCCATATCGTATATGTTTCGGTGCATAGAAACATCATAGCGAGCCCGAATAATTAATATCACTCAAAACCACTAGTTTCCACAATATAGCCTGCCAGAGATTCGGATTAACTCCATTTTTTGGCTCAACAGCTAAAATGAGCGGAAAAATTGAATGGACGGTGTGGATCAGATTCAAACATTAAGGTGGAGTCTACTTAATCAAACCTTCAGAGCTTGCTAACCTTGATGCATTGCTGTATCGTGGAGAAGCCAATCCGCTGCCTACCTCATATTGGATAAGATGATGTTTGTGTTTCCTTTCGTCCAGGGACACTGGGTATCCAGTGGATGGACGGTGCCTAGATGGGGCACACCATCAGGGTGGGTCCCGCGGTTAGATGGCATGGATATACCACACATACACACATTAGGTGGGCCACCAAAAAAATCGAGGAGAGGGAGAGAGAGAGAAGATGAGTGGGCTACACATACAAAGCATACATCAAGATGGGTCCCACCATGTTGGCCCTCGAATAAAAAAAATCAAGTCATAAAATCACCCATCTTTGATTTTCATGGACTCCTTCTGCCAACACGATCTAAAGTTCTAAGGGGACAACTTCGACGGTTGGGATGATGGTCCAAGGGTTGGATTGAGTGGTATGAAGGTGGGCCACACTTGGCTCCTCTCATGGAAGCCATGGACGTGAGTTGCTCCCATGGAGCTTGGGAGAAATGAGAGAGAGATGATGAGAGAGAAGTGATGGTGAGTGATGTAAGTAGGTACTTTCTTTTAAGAAAATGTTGACTTTTTGGGGAGGGTGGTTGTACTTGGGGATGGGTGTAAGTGATGGTGAGTGATGAGAGTGTACTTGACATTTGTTGTGATGGATTCTCTTGGGATTTGCAACACGCGGCGTTTTTCTCGAACTGAACGCGGGTCCACATCCCCTTGCCAAGGTACCGGATCGGTATGCAAGACGCGGCGTTGGAACCGCGGAGACGGTGCGGTCGTAATGGTACAAGTTTCGGTTCAAACCGACTTCAACATGTAAGTCCCGGTTAAAGATCGCGCGCAAACGTCGGATACGGGTTGAGGGTTGCCGGAATTTAACCGAAAGGACCGCGGAAGCCAACGGAACGGTACGGACTAGGACACGGATCTTACAGATACGCAATCGTTACCCTCATCTATTTGATTCCTAGGTACTTATAAGTATGATATGATTATTGTTGTTATAACCGGATATGTTTTGAAATTTCGAGGACGAAAATTTTTTTTTATAAAAGGGAAAAGTTGTAAGACCCGAGGCCCCGAAATATGGTTCGTACACTAGATAGCCTTTGGCTTTAAGTCCATTGGCCCCAAGAATGTTTTGACTTAATCATAATGTTGTTCTGTTATCCATCCGCAAGCCGTATTTCAACCTGATATCCGAATTTTATGATACGGACTTAAAATTAAACAATCTGTGAAATGACAATTATGTCCTTATTTTATCTAACGGAGCCGCACCATTGAGTTTTCAAAATCCTTTAGGTCCGAGAGCCTATCCATTGTGGATGTAGTCAAGTTACGGAGTTACTGGCGAAAATGGCATGTCAATAGGACACCCGGATTGTAAGTTATGCATAGATATACACATGTATATTTTGAGAAAATATACTCAAATAATCTCGATGTTTTTAAACTCCTTAGAATACGTTAGTTCAAATTACTTAAATAATATTGTTATATTGTTACCATAAGCCTACACTTCTCAAAAACATCACAAAACACCTCCCAAACACAAATATAAACATAAAAACATAAAAACACTCTTTCAATATCCCATTTCCAGCACTCTAGTTGAGAAGAAGAAGAAGAAGAAAAGGAAATAGAAACTGAGGTTAGAACCAATCCTCTGATAGTTACAGGTGAGTGCATAGATCAGGAGCATGCATATATGTACATTGGGGTTTCCTTGAAAACCCTATTGCTAAATTTTCTAATTTCGGGATAGGTTATTGCTAGATTTTCTGTTTTAGGGTTAGATTATTGCTGGATTTTCTGTTTAAGGGTTAGGTTATTACCGAATTTTCATTTAGGGTTAGGTGATTCCTAGATTTTCTGTTTTAGAGTTAGGTTAATGCTGAATTTTTCTGTTTTAGGGTTAGGTTATTGCTGGATTTTCATTTAGGGTTAGCTGATTGCTGGATTTTCTGTTTTTGGGTTAGATTATTGCTGGATTTTCTGTTTTTGGGTTAGCTTATTGCTGGATTTTCATTTAGGGTTAGGTGATTGCTGGATTTTCTGCTTAAAGGTTAGGTTATTGCTAGATTTTCTGATTTAGGGTTAAGTGATTACTGAATTTACTAATCGAGGGTTAGGTTATTGCCGGATTATCTGAAGGTTATTACCGGATTTTCTGATTTAGTTAGCAAGATTATTAATGGAAGGTTGGATAATAGAGATGATTTAGTTTTGTTTAAATTCATATGTATTGCCATCGATTTCTCTTTATCCCTTACAAAGTCCACCTGCTACCTGTTTGACAAAATGTTTAAAAGAATTATCCTTCCTCCTTTTGATGTAGTTAATTCTTGAGAAAAAACATGCTTGTGGCATGAAGTCTTATAGCGAAATGAATCCCAAATTGGAGTTAGATTGGCTAAGTCATGTGCATATCATATGCATGGTTCATAGGTGTTGTATCATTGTTGATTTAGAGTGAATGATTCATATCATGGTATGGTGATTATAGTAGGTTGTGTTGCGACAGACGATGTGTCTATGATTAGTATGTGAATCGTCTAGATACATGATGCATTACATGAGACCCCGATGAGACACTTAAACTTCGTAAGGAGACCACATGAGAAAGATCATCCTTTGCTTGTCTTGAAATACATACATATATATATATTGTGATTGTGTATGGACTCATGCATATAGTGATTGTAAATGTGATGAAACATACTTTCTTATGACTTGAGTTAGACACCACACCGAAAATGTGAAATTCAACAGGACATGATTAGAGGGTCCGTGGGTGAAAGTCTCTAAACCTCGATTGGTACCATTGGGAGCAAACAATACCTAAACCGGGTGGAAAAACAGAGCGCTGGAATGCCGAAATACCAAAGTAGGCAGCGACTCCCACCGACGCGTGTCAATTGGTTGAGAGGTTTAACCTGACCTGCTTATGGGCAAGCAAAGATAGGTTGTGTGTGACAAGCTCGTAAATTGTCCACTATCGTTTTGCTAAGCGACTTATGACTTCTCGCTGTTACGCAGATAGTGAGATTCAACACAAATGGGTTAGACTAGTTCGGCCCGGGAACTATGTAGTCACACCTTTGTTGTTGACTGCAGTGGAAAAGTCTATACAAGTGGGTAGCAATCAGATGCGAGTCTCACCTCTGTTTCGGACTTTAGTGATCCAATTAGAAAATGTGGAAAGTTGTAGAAACATTGAAAGAGTATGTACGTCACAAGTGGGTAGAAGTCCCACCTTTGTATATAAAAATGATTTGAAACATAAAAAGTGGCATAATGCATTGTATCTTTATTTTATTGTTATCGGTCTAGTAGGCCTGTGTATTAATGAGCATGACTTGAAACATACATTTTCACTACACACACGCACTCAATGGGCTTAATAGCTCAAGCTTTCCATTTTATGTTTTTTTTTACAGGTGAGAGTAGGGAGCTGCATGAGTAGAGGCTACTGACTCTAATTGTCCTTTTTGTTTTGTATATATCAATGTATATATTTTTTTTGTAATACCCTGAATATGTACATCAGGTATAGTAAATATGACATGGTTTATGTTTTGGTTTTGCCTTAATGTGCTCAGTTGTACACAGTAACATATGTTGATTATGATGAAATTCTAAGAAATGATATATGTTTGTCGTCTTTACTTTCACAAATCCTCTTTGTGGAGCCCCGCTTATGGGACTTAGTATGTGATAGTTGGAAGTCCCAAAATCGGAGTTCTACGAAGGCTATCAACCAAAATTTGGTGTATAGTAATCATGGATTACCAACAATAGATTTAGGGTCGTGACAGTTACACTTGAGGATATGATATGGTTGGGTGATAGTGTGATGTGGTTACACTTGAGAATATGATCTGATTGATGGATTATGTGATGCGGTTGTACTTAAGGATATGATATGGTTGTATGATAATGTGAGTATATCCACTTAAAAATGTAATATGGTTTATGAATTATGTGATGAGGTTGCATTTGAGGATATGATATAGTTGTGTAATAGTGTGATGAGGTATATCCACTCAAGAATGTGATACGGTTGATGAACTATGTGATGATATTGCATTTGAAAATATGATTGGTTGTATAATAGTGTGAAGTAGTTCCACTTGAGAATGTGATATGGTTGATGGACTACATGATAAGGTTGCACTTGAGGATGTGATATGGTAGTGTGATAGTACGATGAGGTTACACTTGAGAATGTGAAATATTTAATGGACTATGTGATGATGTTGCACTTGAGGATGTGATATGATTGTGTGACAGTGTGATATAGTTGTTCCACTTGAGAAGGTGATACGATTGATGGACTATGTGATAAGGTTGCACTTGAGGATGTGATATGCTTATGTGATACTATGATGTGGTTTCGGTTGAGAATGTAACAGATTTGTTTATTTTGGCAAAGATTATAATTTTATTTTATATATTCAATTTCCAATATCCATTCATTTAAATCTCTCAAAAGAAATAATTGAAAAGAAAAAAAAACCTTAAGTCTTAAAAAAAAAAGTAGCAGCTACCTAAATAGATTCAAGTGACAAATTTTAATTAAATGTAGGGTCATATCACTTGGTGAATAAAATGCCATATTTGGATGTTCAATTGAATTATAACAATACAATGTAATAAAGTAAATAACAAAAGTGGCACAATTGAATTATAACACCATGTTGGGATATTGACCTGAACATCTGACCAACGTTGAACTGAGACTCGACCGGGTTTTAAATGAATGAAGATTGAAATCTAGAAATAGAAAAATGAACTATAATTTTCGCCAAAATAAATAACCATATCACATTTCTAAGTGAAATTACTTCACACTCACACAACCATATCATATACTCAAGTGCAACCTCATCATATAGTCTATCAACCGTATCATATTCTCAAGTGGATCCACTACACTATACTGTCCCACAACCATATCACATCTTCAAGTGCAATCTCATCACACAGTCCATAAAGTGTTTCACATTCTCATGCGAAACCACTCACACTATCACACAACCATATCATATGCATCCTCAAGTATAACGTCATCATATAGTCCATCAACTGTATCATATTTTCAAGTGGAATCACATGACACTATCATCTCAATCATGTCATGCGCTCAAATGCAACCTAATCACATAGTCTATCAACCATATTATATCCTCAAGTGTAACCACATCACATTATCATACAACCATATCATATCCTCATGTGCAAACTCATCACGTTGTCCATCAATCATATCAAATTCTCAAGTGGATATATACCTCATCACACTATCACACTACCATACCACATCCTTAAGTACAACTCCATCACATTGTCCATCAACTGTATCATATTCTCAAATGGACACATCACACTCACACAACCACATGTCAACTACATATCATATCCTCAAGTGTAACCTTATCACATAGTCTATCAATTGTATCATATTTTCAAGTGTAACATGATCACACTGTCACACAACCTTAGATTATCCAACGTCATGACATAGTCCATCAACCGTATCACATTCCCAAGTGGAGATCATTTATCACACTCTCACACAATCATATCATATTCTCAAGCGCAAATAATTCATCAACTGTATCACATTCTTCAATCTAGAACCACTTCACACTGTCACACAATCATATCATATCCAAATATGCAACCTAATCATATGGTTTATCAACTATATCATATTCTTAAATGTAACCACATCATATTATTACACAACCATATCATATCTTCAAGTTGAACCACATCACACTGTCACATGACCATATCATATCCTCAAGCGCAACCTCATCATGTAGTCTTTCAACTATATCATATTCTCAAGTGGAACCACTTCACACTATCACACAACCACATCATATCCTTAAGGGTAACCTCATCACTTAGTCCATTAACTGTATCACATTGTCAAGTGTAACTCCATCATATTGGGACAATATTATATTAACACCTCAAGTATAATCTTATCACATAGTCCATCAACTGTATCACTTCCACAGATGCATGTACCTATTCTGATATAGATTCTACTCTCTTACATTTTGTTTGTCATTTCTTTCATTTATATTTGAAAAATTTTCAACCCTATAAAAAAAACACAAAATTATTTATCTTACCTGCATTGGAACGCCTTCTAATAATCCAAGTCATCAATCTCAACTAGTTATTAGTTACAAACTTTTACCGGCGGTTGTGTTGGACGCCCTTATAGGTAAGATTTACCAGCACTTTTATAAGCGCCAGTAACGGCTTGTGGAATAGCTGGTAAAGGCTTGTGTAACCGTCAGTAATGGCATGTGGAAGTGCCGGTAAAAGGTCTGTACATGTGGAGGCCAATGTTTATTATATTTGATTGAAACCTACATTTTCTTTTTTTACATATTTAAAATTTAGAAGATAATATTATATAAATTTCATTGTCAACTTTGTTGCCACACTCAAATCAACATTTTCGAGTGTGGCAACTTGAAGATGACATGGTTGAGACGAGTGTGATGTGATTCCACTTGAGAATATGATACAGTTGATGGACTATATGATGAGGTTACACTTGAGAATGCATATGATATGGTTGTGTGATAGTGTGATGTGGTTCGGCTTGAGAATGTGAAACACTTTATGGACTGTGTGATGAAGTTGCACTTGAGGATTTGATATGGTTGTGTAACGGTATGGTGTGGTGGATCCACTTGAGAATATGATACGATTGATAGACCATATGATGAGGTTACACTTGAGGATATGATATGGTTGTGTGAGTGTGAAGTGATTTAATTTAGAAATATAATATGGTTGTTTATTTTGGCGAAGATTATAGTTTATTTTTCTATTTCCAGTTTTCAATCTTCATTCATTTAAAACCCTCAAAAGAAATAACATAAATTTTTTTAGCAAAAAGTAAAAAAATAAAAATAAAAAATCTTAGATGATAAAACAAAAGTAATAGTTACCTAGATAGATTTAAGTTATAAATTTTAGTTAAATAAGAAGTCATGTCAGTTGGTAAATAAAAGGTCATGTTTGGATGTTGAATTGAATTATTTAGGATATTGTACATCCCAAAACAGCACCAGCCCCGACCTGTCGAATACTAATTAAGGCAGGAAGTATCAAACCCAACAATCAAGATGACTAAAATTGCAATTCAACACCTAAGCTTGGAGATGTGATATTCGTTATACAAGTATATTGTGTTTGTAAATCATCAAAAGTAAGCACCGACTCAATTGAAGAGCCTCAAGAGCCTCCAACAATCTTCAAACTTGTTACTTGCATGATTTCAACTTCCTTGATCGTTATCACATCTCAAAAATGAAATTTCATTATATAAACGGTATTCCATTACATCTATAAGTGGAATTTCAATATGTAATTTCATCATTTTTCAAAATTACTGTACATGAATTCTTGAAGACCCACAAAAAGAAACATACCTCACCTATTGCATGATGCATTTAAACAACACAAAATATACATTAATTCAAGTGGGCCCCACAAAAATGGAGTTCACCTTCCTCGCATATCGTATAATACACCTATAACTGCACAAAATGTACATGAACTAGGACAAGCCCTACAAAAAAAAAAGACCCCACCTGTCGTATAAGGCATGTATATAATACAAAATGTACATTTGTTTTATATATA
The DNA here is from genome assembly GCF_029962835.1 of Magnolia sinica. NCBI lineage: Eukaryota > Viridiplantae > Streptophyta > Magnoliopsida > Magnoliales > Magnoliaceae > Magnolia > Magnolia sinica. The sequence continues at coordinate 46,046,184 of NC_080573.1, read as the reverse complement.
TATATATATATATATATATATATATATATATATATATATATATATATATATATATATATATATATATATATAATCATTAGAGAAAAGGGATGGTTAAAAGAAGAAAGGGAAATGAACAATGATCCTTGGCATAACTGAATTACCCTCCCGCAGCATATAATGAAGGAGTTGTTATTGCTCGAACTTCTTATCTGCATAAACCCATCCATAACTGAATTGTCCTCCTGTAGCATATAATTCAAAATGAAGTTCACCCTCATGAAAATCCCGTTCATAACAACACACCATTCCTAATTCAAAGCAATGCCTGAAAAAATGAATGAAAGCAATATATAATTACACATGTAATCCACATTTTGTATATTTGGGTTATATATTTGGAGATGTATATATTTACATTGTACATGAGAATGCGAAGAGGTTTGAAGACAAAGATGATATGGTTTTATTGATAGTGTGATTAGGTTACACTTGATCATATGATATGCATTTATGTAAATGTGATGCATTTACATTTAGGAGTGTAATGAAAATGAATGTGTGTGTGAGTTGGTTACACTTAAGAATGTGATGTGGTTGTAGTATATATCTAAGTTAGAATATGTGATGGGATTACCATTGAGAGTGCGATGTGGTTGATTGGGAGTATAACTTGGTTCCACTTTACGATGCGAATGGATTTTTAGTTAGAGTAGTCCCATTACACTTGACAATATCATATTGGTGATGAAGTGTGTGTTGAGGTTAAACTTGAGGATATGATATAGATAGTGGAGTGTGATTGGCTTACACTAGACAATCTGTTGTGCATTATAAGGAAGTGTAATATGATTACACATAAGGATGTGATAAGGATGGAGTATGTGATTATACTTAGGGCCTGAGATATTTTAGGAAAAATTTGAAAATGGTTTAAGAAAATATTAGATAAGATGAACCTTACCATATTCTATTTCGATAAAGGTCGTTGATCCTCTGTTCCAAATTTTGAATTACTGCTTCTTACCATGAACTGTTGGAATGCATCATATGTAACAGGATACTACACAGTCAACATTCCATAAATTTCGAGTTAATTTCATTAAAATATAATCAAATCAAAGTTTAAATTGAATAATAATTACTTTTTTAATTACTAAAATATCTAAGTTTACAAAATACATATGCATACTACACAATCTTCTAATATATCTTTCTTCCAAAGGTCAAATTGTTTTTTGAATCAATTAACTGTGGGGGAATTTTTACCCCCAACAATGTTGCATTCTATAATAGATACATAAACACGTCGTTCAAAAAACCACTTGATGCAAAATTAATTTGTGGTGTAGCCCAGGCTGCTCTAATGTTGTGCCTCTTATCCATTATCTTAAAGGATAGAGCCATTGTTTTGGTTTCTTAAAATTTTTAAAAATAAAAATAAAAATGATGTTAATGATAAAAAAAATATTGAAAAAAAAAAAGAAGAAAAACTCAAAAGCTTCTTTCAAGATATTCAAAATAACTTTGTATCATCATCACCTTCAAATTTTATTTTCTGCAATTGATGTATTGAAACAGTCACTTTGCAAAGCATGCTGCATCATACCATGACACGTGTATCTCCAACTAACAATACAAACTCTCATGATAAAAGGTCAAGAACTACAACTAACAATATATGGGGTTCAGGTACATCACAAACAAAAAAAGTCTTTACACAAACGGATAAAAGACTCACCTGGAATCATTTCTGAGGATTTCGTTAAGACCTGAACACATACATAACAACATAATGTTACCTTGAATTGTCAGAGGAAATTACCATTTACTTTCAAAATTACAAGTGTTGACAACATCAACTTTCTGCAACAAAATCAATGAACTAGAGCAGAACTGCATAAACTATTCCAATACGCAGATGCTATTCTTCTACAGAAAATCAATCAACACATGTTGCTACATGTTTAATCGATATAAAACGTTAACTTACAAACATGGGCTGCATTTGGATGTTCAATGAAACAGAAATGCAATGATTCAATTCAATAAAGTTGAAATGACGCCCACTTTCTACGCTGAATTGAATTGCTATAATTCAGTTCTAATTGGCACCAAAATGTACCCCATTGGTAATCAAATGAACCAAACACTATCTGAAATGAGTTCAGGCTCCTGTTTGCTGAGGAAAGGATATCTTATATTAATTCAAATCCCGCTAAAATGGTGCCAGACAAATAAACATACTTAGGCAACAGAAGTTTAGCATTCTGACTAATCAGACACTCCCATAGTGATCCTCTCACAACGAGGGCAAAGATGACTTAAGGAAAATCAAAGGCAATTAAGAACCTTTGGACCTAATATATCAATGCAATGAAATGGATGGCTGACCTCGGGGTGCAGCAGGGTTGTCAAACAAGTCGTAAAAACTCAAACAATGAGCTGTTGGATGGGCTGCCAAAAACGCGATGAACAAAATGCTCCCCAAAGTCCAAACTATCAGTACAGAAAATCAGCCTTTTAATACTTATGTAGTCATCGGCAGGTGCCCATGAAAGTATGGTTCAAAAGAAATCTATCTACAATTTTTGGACGAGAAAACACAGAGAGCTTGACGAGCAATGGGGAAAAAGGGGGGTCATGCTCATTTCATAGCTTTCTAGAGAATTTCATCACATCACAAGGCAGAAGCAGCCCTTATTTCCAACACAAGAAGATAGCGACTTATACCCTATCCTTGCAACTTTGGATTTCCCATCCCCTACTTCAAAACCTTCATTTACGTTGATTCAACCTATTTCTGTAACTGACAGTACCAAATGGTTGCCTAAGCATACCTCTGTAATCAGTCCATGCACTAGCTAGAGTTTCATCAACAAACATTAGTATTCTGCACTTATTTTGTAGTACCCTTCATCGATATCAATTTAGAATTTAAAAAACTTGAGAATTGCAATAAAGTGTTTATGCTTATTGCAATCAGGTAGCTTCCATGCAATCCCAGAGAGAATTCTATTCATCATCTAAGCGTTATCTCAATTTACTTGGGGTCCCAGAGAGATTTGCATTCCATTAGAATATTTCCAGAAGTGAAATTTTGAATTGGGTCACCCAAAAAGGAACCATTAACCAGGGGAAAAAAGAAAAAGATAAAGAAACCCATGTCTTCAAACCTCAAGCTTGACCTTCAACTACTGGTTTGAATCTAATAAGCATCTTTCAGGAGCATCACTATAATCAGTAAAAGCATCTTCCAGAACCATCACTATAATCAATAAAGCAACCATATCAAAACTGAATCAAGGAACAGTGGATCATGCCTGTGTTGGGTAACTAATGTACTTCAATGCTTCAATTCCCATTGCCGGACCAATCGTGTTTGTGATGCTGGCACTCCAATAACTCCACCATGGAGCACCACGGGTACTTCTGGACCATAGCTTTATCACTGTTCAACAATCCAAAGATAATTTTAAGTGTACAGTGTAGCTATTAAGGAAATACTCTACCCCAAAACTTTTTTTTTTTTAGAGGCACAAAAAATTGTTTCTTTAGTAGGAAACAGAAACACTGACTAAAAAACATCAAAAAATAAAAATAAATAAATAAATAAATAAACCCAAGCAACTTACTTATCAATGACCAAAGAAAACAAATGACATTTTGTACAAGGTTAAAAAATGACAGGTGTTCGAACCGCTTCCCATCTGGGCCAAATCGCTTGGTGGACCTGAAATCAAGATGAGGCTATGTTAGATCTTATTTCAACTAAGAAAAGATGACAAAAACCTGTCCCGCATATTTCAATAATCTAAGAAAAGTGTAATCCAGTTAAGATCAGACAGTTGGAACTACTCGAGGAGAGCATCATTTCACTGAAGCTGTTTCTGTGGAATTCAATTACTTTGACATTACAGAATTTGAGATTCAAGAACAGCATTTCACACAGAAGTAGTTTTGTGCAATCAGATGCACCAATGCGAAAACATTACCAAAAAAATGCAGTAAAATATACAAGCTGCACCTTACTCAGATGCAGTGGGTATGTAGGGCCCATCGTCGCTAAAGAACAGCACAAAATTACTCCCAAACCGAATAATCCAAACCATCTAGTTGATAGCGATTCAATGGGCAGTTAAAAATGGAATGATTGACTGTCCAAATTCCACGAGCAAAATCAGTGTGAATTTCGAGCTACAGTCAGTCGGAAATAGGGCAGATGATTTGGATAGCTCGGATCGGGCGCCACAACTTAAGAAATGGCAGTGAACTATCAAATACGCAATCGCCTTTCCCTCAAAATGATTTTGTGAAAATGCAAGTACAAAATACATTAACTTTATGCCCTTGATATTTCAAGAACGAAAAAGAAAATGAAAATCTCCCATCCAAATGCTCATTCGAGATCCGGGACTAAAGAAAATTCCCCATTTTCTCCATTCGTTCGAGCGCGATAAACAATTCACGAACAGAAGCGAGAAATCAAAGAATCGGGGAGAGAGAGAGAGAGAGAGAGAGAGAGAGAGAGAGATCTGAGTACTGACAGAGTTTCTTGAAGAATGCCGTGCGAGATATACGCCGACCAGATCCCAGCGACGTAAAAGGCCAACACCAGAACTCGGCCGATTCCGGTGGCGTTGCCTTCCATTGCGGCGAGAAGGCCGGAAAAATGAAATCCGGCGAGGTTTCCCGGCGAGGAAAAGAGGAGCGGAAGAAGTCATCCGATTCGGCGGAAGTAAGAATATGAGTCCGTCTTCCGAAGAAATCTATAAAGGGAGAGTCTGTTATAGCCGACGGAGGCTTTTTCTTTTCTTCTGTTATTTTTCCTTTTCTTTTCTATTTTCTTTTCTTCTTTTGTTTTTTTTCTTCTTTTTTTTTTATTTTGTTAAAAATTTCAGAACTTTTTTGCTTTATTTATTTTTTAAAACAACAGATGACGTGGACCAATGAGAAAGCCACAAGCAGAGGATCCCTGTTAAGCTATAACAGAGGATCCGGACTCAGTCTGAGTCTTTTTGCAATATTGTTTTTGTTTTGTCGAGAAAATGCCAACTCCCTATTTCCTGCGTTTGAGCATTTTCACCTGTTTGGGTATTTGTCTTGCCTTGGAGTGGAGATAGTCTATGTCAACTTGTACTCAATGCAAAATCATGCGTTTTTTGGCGAAACAAAACAAATTGCCTTTCATCTTCAAATTTAATGGTAGAAATCCGGTCTAATAATGAATTTGGACTGTCCATTTTGCTTATCTCACTTATATTACCTGTGCCTATGTCTTGAATTGCTTTGATCTGATCATTACAATGAAAATTGATGATATTGATTGTAGGAAATAGGAATGGGTTTAATCATCAATGACCGTCCATCTTGCACGTTCCATCTTTTATTGCATGTGTTTCTTGAGAATCGCATTGATTAAATCGTTCTAACCATCGTATTATTGACTGCTTGGAAAACTGAATGGCTCATACATACATTCGAATCACACAAATGAGTGCATGCGTCTGATCCATCACGTTCTCTCACAGTATCAAATAGCTACTACTCTCTTTTCCTCCTCCCGCAGCTCTTTCTAATTTTTCCTGCTTTCCCTCCTCCATCATCTCTCCTTGTCAACAGAAGGAGAAGAGGAAGCTGAACCTTCGGATCATCGACGGCTGCTGTGGCCATTCTCGTAGGTGAGTTAACCATCGATGTGGCCTCCTTTCCTTTGCAAACGAACCGCCAAGGATTCAATCCCAGACTCCATTTCCGCTATCTTGATTGTTGTTGTTTTCTTCATATCCGTTCGTTCTGATTTTCTGTTCCCGGAGTGATTCCTGAAATGCTACTTGCATTCTCAATGAGATCGAACTCTCTAGGTCGTGCCTCTGCTCTGGAGTCCACCAATAAATCAGCGTGGCCTAGAATTAGCCACTGATAGCCGGTTGGCGGGAATCTCGGCGCAGTTCCGAGATGGGATCCGGAGAGATCCCGTTTTGTATCTGCGTTGGGATTCCCGCCAGCTGCTCGCTGGAGTGAGTGGGATGTTGGGGGTAAGACTAATGGCTCTCTCTCTCTCTCTCTCTCTCTCAGTGAAATATCCCACTGTAAATCTGCATCGGGATTCCTACGGATTGGGGTGTGTTGTGTTCATTATGTACCCATGGGTAATACCCAATCTGCTCCCAATCGACCAGCATCAGTGGCGACGGCATTAACATATCTGGTTTCAAACAGTTCTAATTTCCATTTGCTTCAGGATCTCCACTCATCCCGGGTGATAGGAAATTGAGGGTACGCTGCGGTGTTAGCATATCTTGTTTCAAACAGTCCCAATTTCCACTTGCATCGGCATTCCTGCCCATCATTAGACGGGGGGAAATTGAGGGTATGCTGCAGTCTTAACATCTGTTTTTTTTAAATTTTTTTTTTTTTTAAGAGTCCCAATTTCCATTTGCATTGGGATTCCCATAAGTCAGGTGGTGGGAAACTGAATGCACGGTGCATTGTTAACATATCTCGTTTGAAACTATCTGAATTTCCATTTGCGTTGGGATTCCTGCGTGTCCTCACGGTGGCGGGAAATTGAGGCTACGCTGTTGTGTTTTCATATTTGGCTTTAAATATTCCCCAGTTACATTTACATCAGGATTCCTGCCTGTTATCAGGTGGCAGGAAATTGAGGGTCCACTGCAGTGTTAAGATATCTGGTTTTAAACAGTCCCAACTTCACCATTTGCATTGGAATTCCTGCCTGTTCTTAGGTGGTGGAATGGAAATTAGGGGTACTGGTGCTTGTGTTACACTGTTCCCTTTTACCCTAACGTTGATACTGGTAAATTTTAATAATGCCCCACTTGTCTCGAGTGACGATGGAGATACCGAAGGAACCGGGAGAGACGATGGTGATATCGAAGAAACCAGAGACTGAATATCCGGCGATACGAATTACTCTCATCAATAATCGAGCGACGGTAAATGGCAACAGATCAGAAAAAAGAAAAACGGGAAGTTGAAAGAGTTTTACAGAAAAGGGAGAGACATCGCAAGTTTCTCAACCCTATTTGTGAAAGGATTTCCAGAAGGTGGTTACCCATTAATTTCTAAAGAGTTTTCGGTCGAGCGGGTACAGTGATGGATGTATTTTGACTAAGGGATAGTGTAAGTGCTATGGTTGAAAGCCCTTTTATGTTGTCAAATTTGTGGTGCCAAAAGCACTGCTTGTACTTTGTGAAATTACATAAATGCAAATGTTCGAGACACAATATGGATGAAGCATGTATGGATAAAGCGAGTCTCAGTGTATAGATGTTGACTGCATTAGTGAAGCACAATGCTCAACTCAAGATATGTCAAGCCATGACATTGTCTCACAAGATCGACTTCGAAAGACAAGACATGTTTACAAGTCAAGACTCGAGAATGTTCAACTGAATTTACAAGTTACAAGTCAAGATTCAAGATTGCGTAATTGAAGCTTTTAAGGAAAAGCTACATCAAGATTTCAAGCTTCACTTTCTTTAAAGGTTACATATCTTAAGGGTTCAATATCCTTACTTCACTATTAAGGTATGTTTGACCTTAGGTTAACCTTTAGAGTAGGTCATTTCGAATATATAATGCAAATGTTTTATATTTGGGAATCTGGTCTGCTCTAAGACTAGTCCTGGATCTTTCTCGACTAGTCCTAGGACTGCTTCGACCTGTCTAAGATTTTTCTGGACCAGTCGTAAGTTTGTTGCAAAAATTTGAAATTTTTTGTTAAGCTTCGACCAGTCCTGGGGTCTGTTCACCAGTCATATGAACAGTATCGACTGTTCCTTCAACCAGTTGTGAACCTATGACTCAAACTATAGCGATGTATTTTGCTTGGCTTCGACTAGTCGTGATCAACCTAAGACTAGTCGAAGGTGTCCTTCGACCAGTCGTGAAACTGTCTTATCTTATCCCACTCAAATTTTCAAATATCCGTTGGTTCTAAGACCAGTCGTAGCAATCTCTGGACCAGTCGAAGATGCGATTTGCTCACCTATAAATAGAGCACGAATCTTTGAATATTGAGGACATCTAAGTAATTGTAATTCGGCCTTCTGAGAGATAAGTCTGTGCTCCATTTTAAGCTAAGTATGCATATTTAATATTTTCTTTCTTTAGCTTTTTAAATTGATTTTATTTCTTGTATTCCAATCTGATCTGAAAAGAGGAAGTGTTATTTTTCTTTTTCTGGAATCAAAATCAATTAAAGCTAGCCCATTCTGATTTAATTTAAAATCTTTTAGAACCTAGAACCATTATAAAGTGAGTATTGGACATTGAACTTTAACATTCGAACCTCTACTCCGACTTGGTTCTTCTGGGCTGTTACAAAGGAAAAATTCAGGTATTTTACATTATTGTAATTTACATTCTGTTTTTGGTTTCTTTTAAAATTAAGCCAGAAACATCTCGTTGTGTTTGTTTATTTGAGGAGAGCCAGAAAACTCAGAAAGTGTGGGTTTTTAGATTGTGTAAGCCCAAGTTAAAAAGACACAACTGTAAAGGTTTTAGGTGAACCTGTGAAACCTATTTTGATAGTGAACGCTAATATCCCCTGTGTGAGGATATTAGGAGTGGAGTAGCATTCTGTGTGGCTATTGTTTAACAGTTGGTGAACACACAAGCGAACCACTATAACTCCTTGTGTATTGTAGTTTGAATGTTTGCTTAATTTCCTATCTTTTATCATTCAAGTTGTGGAATGTATGTGTGAATGTGAATGTTGTAATATTTACATTTCAAGCACAGTGGGGAATGTTGTAATAATTTAGATTTAAATTCTTGCAAATTTTCAATTCTTTGCTATTTATTTATTCCTCTTTAGTTTGAGTTTTTGATACAAAGAACGTTCTAGAAATAAGGTTGTCCTGCCATAACCCTTGGTTTTTATGGTGTAAGGTTGTCCTTAGAACTACATTTGTTTCAATCTCTCAATACTTGATTATTGAGGCTGCTTTTTATTTTAAGCATTATGAATTGATTTATTTTATTTGGTTATCATTTTTCTGCTGTTATAGTCTAAATTTGACATAGTCCTATTCACCCCCCCTCTAGGACATATAGCTCATTTTTAATTCTTTATTCTTGGATTCATTTCCTGAGCTGACGATATAAGATACATATATAAGATGTCAAATTTTGATAGCCTTTTAGTCACTAGGCCTCCACCATTTGATGGCTCCAATTATGTTTATTGGAAAGCTAGGATGAGGATTTTCCTCAAATCAATAGATGAGAGTGTGTGGCAAGCCACAGTGACTGAATGGAACCCACCTACCACTGAAGTGACTAGGATCGATGGTTCAAAATCAATGAGAGTAACACCGTATTTCTCATGGAATACTCTTCAGAAAAATGAGAGTAGTGCCAATGCAAAAGCATTAAATGCAATCACTTGCGCTCTATAACCAGATGAGTTCAAAGGAATTATATCCTGTGATACTACAAAGCAAGCTTGGGATATTTTAGAAATGACACACAAGGATACTTCAATTGTCAAGAAATCTAAAGTCCAACTCCTCACAACCAAATTTGAAGAAATTCATATGGAGGAAAATGAAATGTTTATGGACTTTTATACAAAATTAAATGACATTGTAAACTCTATATGGGGTTTTGGCGATAAAATCCCAGAAAGTAAAGTGTGTGCAAAAATATTATGCTCACTTCCTGAACGGTTCAACTCTAAGATAACCGCAATCCAGAAACTTCGTGATACGGACAATATGAGGGTAAAAGAACTAGTTGGGTCTTTACAAACCTATGAATTAAATTTTAAAGCTCTTAAAGGCAAATCTATCGCTCTTAAATCTTCTAATGTATTACTCAAGAAAATTCTAAAGATGATATGGCGCTTTTAGCAAAAAAGTTTTACAAGATCTTCAAAAGTAAAAGGAGAGTTGATTTTCAAAAATCAAATGATAAGAAACGACTTAAATCTAAATCAAAAATTGAAAATCTTTGAAAGATAGTCAATGTTACAACTGCCAAGAATATGGGCATTTAGCAAACAAATGTCCTAAAAAGGAAAAACCCAAAAAGAAGGGAATGTTGGCTACTTGGGATGAATCGTCTGATTCTGAAGCCTCTTCTGAATCAGAAGATTCTGAAACCGAGTCGGGCAATGAAGTTAAAGCTCTTATGACTCTAGCCAAGTTCACTTTTTCAGATCATGATGATTCAACTAGTGAAGAAAATCTGAATAGTAAACATGAAAATGAAGAAGATCTTCAAGATGCTTACAATGCCCTATACAAGGAGAGTTGTAAAATTGTCGTAAAACTAAAACTTCAAAAAGAAAAGTTTTTAAAACGTAAAGAAAATTTTGAGTCTCTTGTTTTAGAAAAATCCCATATTTTAGACTGTTTTGAAAAGACTAAATGCGATTTAGAATTCAAAACCTCCCTGATTAATAATCTGAAATCTGAAAATGAGAAACTTAAAATAAAGTATCTTCTCTTCTGAGTTTGAAGGATACATGGAGGTATGCTCAATGTGATCCAAAGTTAGAAAAACTTCTATCCGGATCTAGAAAATATGGTGACAGATCCGGGTTGGGCTATGATAAGAATATACCTTCTAAACAGAAGAATACTCCTCCCAAGTTTGTAAGAGGAGAAACTTCAAACTCAAAAGGGAAAAGTACTAATCAAAGTTTTTCTAAAAATGTTAAATCTTTTCAAAAATCTAAAAGCAATTATGTCAACTATAAAAATCAGAACCGAAATCCTTTAGCTGAAAAGATAGTTGATTTGCTTAAGGAGCTCTTAAAATCTAACTCAGTGGGTCATTACAAATACAAGAAGACCAATTATACTTCTAAACCATAAACAGTTATGAAATGGGTTCTTAAGGTTACTTGCTTGGTTGTCCACACCGCTTTTAAAGCTACAAGTCATTCGAAGTGGTAACTTGATAGTGGATGCTCCAGGCATATGACAGGCGACAAGGCTTTATTCACCGATCTTAAAGATATGACTGATGGATCAGTCACATTTGGTGATGGTAACAACTGCAAGATTATTGGTCAAGGTACGGTTCAACTCTATAACCTCCCCTTATTTAAAAATGTTTTATATGTTGAGGGACTAAAACACAACCTGTTAAGCATATCTCAAATATGTGATAACAATCATAGTGTGAAATTTTCTAATAAAGGTTGTGAAATTTTAAACAAAAAGGGTTCTGTAATATTAACTGGTCGCGGGACTTCTGAAAAATGCTATATTGTAAGCGATGGTAGCTCATCTAAACAATTGTGTTACATGGTCCATACTGATGAGAATGAATTATGGCATAAACGCCTTGGACATGTACACTACCGTAATTTATACAGATTGAGCAAGAGAGAACTAATAAGAGGTCTACCAAAATTACAAAAAGTAGACAAAATATGTGGTGAATGCCAGTATGGCAAGCAAACAAGGAGCTCTCACAAAAAGGTGAACTCCAATGCCACATCAAGACCACTCGAGCTTCTCCATATGGACCTTATAGGACCTACCAGGACGGAGAGTCGAGGAGGCAAAAAATACATACTGGTAATCGTGGATGATTTTACCAGATTAACTTGGGTAGCCTTCTTAAGGGATAAATTAGAAACTCTTGATGAAGTAAAAAAGATTCTCAAACGGATCCAAACTGAAAAAGGCTCTCAAGTCTGTAAGATCCGTAGTGATCATGGATCTGAGTTCGAGAATAGCAGTTTTGAGAAACTCTGTAACGATCAGGGAATATTGCATGAATTCTCTGTGCCCAAAACACCACAACAAAATTTAATTGTGGAAAGGAAAAATAGAGTGCTTCAAGAAATGGGAAACGTAATGTTGAATAGTATGAAGCTCCCTAGAAATCTTTGGGCTGAAGCCATAAATACTGCATGCTATATTATCAACCGAGTGTATACATATAAGTCTGATAATAAAAGTGCTTATGAACTTTGGTTTGATAAGAAGCCTACTGTCAAATACTTTCAAGTTTTTGGCAGCAAGTGCTATATTTTACGTGACCGTGAAAGTCTGGAAAAGTTTGATACAAAGAGTGATGAAGGGATCTTCTTAGGATACTCTTTAAACAGTCAGGCATATCGTGTTCTGAACAACAGGACTGGTGTGATCCAAGAGTCTATCAGTGTAGTCATTAATGATCACTTGAATACACCTGCCCCAAGTTCAGATAATGATGAAGTTCTTTTGATTGACAAACCAGATACTTCATCAAATCAAGTTAATTCTGAACTAAGGACTATCAAAGATCATCCAACTAATCAGATACTTGGAAACCCTCTCACTGGTGTGTGCACTCATAGACAATTAGAAGACATATGTAACTACGTGTGTTTTACATCCCAGATTGAACCGATAAATGTAAAAGAAATGCTTTCTGATGAAAACTGGATAGTAGCTATGCAAGAAGAACTTAATCAATTTGTTCGAAATGATGTCCGGTATCTTGTTCCTAGACCAAAAGATAAACATATTATTGGATCAAAGTGGATTTTCAAAAATAAGTCTGACGAACTTGGTAATATTATTTGAAACAAGGCAAGACTGGTTGTTCAAGGGTACACTCAAATAGAAGGCACTGATTACGATGAAACTTTTGCCCCGGTTGCTCCCCTTGAATCAATCAGACTTTTCATATCCATTGCATGCTTTAAAAATTTTAAAATTTATCAAATGGATGTAAAGAGTGCCTTCTTGAATGGCAATTTACATGAAAAAGTATATGTTGAACAACCTGCAGGGTTTGAAGACCCTAAGCTTACTAATCATGTATACCGTCTTAAAAAGGCTTTATATGGTCTAAAACAAGCTCCCAGGGCATGGTACGAAAAATTGACCAAGTTTTTACTAAGTCATAATTTTCAAATGAGGAGTGTCGATAAGACGCTCTTTGTTAAGAAACATAACGATAATATCTTAATGGTTTAAATATATGTTGATGATATTATTTATGGATCAACATATACTAACATGACTATTGAGTTTGCAGATTTAATGAAATCTAAATTTGAAATGAGCATGGTTGGGGAATTAAATTATTTCCTAGGGTTGCAAGTAAAACAACAATCTGATGGTATTTTTATTTCTCAAACCAAGTATGCCTTGAACCTGATTAAAAGGTTCGGATTTGAGAATGGTAAGAATTTTAATACTCCTATGAATACAACTTTGAAACTCTCAAAAGATTCTGCAGGTAAAAATGTGGATCCGAAATTATATCAGAGTATGATTGGTAGTTTACTGTATTTAACTGCTAATAGACCTGATATCGCTCTAAGTGTTGGTATTTGCACTAGATATCAGTCTGATCCTAAAGAATCGCACTTGATTGCTGTCAAGCAAATTATGAGATATGTCGCTAGTACTGTTAATCTCGGTCTCTGGTATCCACTCGAGACTAGTGTTCAACTAGCTGGGTACTCGGATGCTGACTGGGCTGATAATCTTGATGATAGAAAATCAACCAATGGTGGTTGCTTTTATATCGGAAATTGTTTAGTTTCTTGGTTTAGCAAGAAACAAAGTTCTATATCACTTTCAACTGCTGAAGCTGAATATATCGCGGCTGGTAATGCATGTACACAGCTTGTTTGGATGAAACGTATGCTAAGTGATTATGGAATTAAACAGGATTCTATGTTATTATATTGTGATAATTCCAGTGCTATAAATATTTCGAAAACTTCAATTCAGCATTCTCGTACCAAGTACATTGACATTAGATTTCATTATATTCGTGAATTAGTAGAAGAAAAGGTTATATCTTTGGAATATATCCCTACCGAGAATCAATGTACTGACATTTTCACTAAACCGCTCGACAAAAGTAGGTTTAACAGCGAATGGAGATGGCGAGCGAGCGATGTGCGGCTTCGGGATCGGGGATTGGGCGACAAATGGCTTCGTGATAGGTGATCGAGCGACACGTGGTATCGGAAACAACGAACAGATATCACATGCTGTGGAAGTTAGCCTGCAAGAGAAACGTGGGAAGGACCCTAGTGATCGATACATGTGCGAGGAACCCTCGTGTACGGCTGAGATTCAGCCACGTCACCATAAGCAGGATGTTTTTTCAAGGGAGCTCACTCGCCAACAGCAATCCCAAGATAATGGGACGCGTGGTAGCCCAGGAGTAACAGAAGGCGACAATGCATCCCTTCGAACGAACGATATGCATCCTCGATTGCATAGAGATATTGAGAGAGTCTAATCGGCAGTTGTAGACCTATCAGAAAGGGACGCGTGTTAGGGTAGGACGTGAGTTTCATGGCTCGGGTTTGGATTGAGAAAATCGAGCTTCGTGGGAGGTTCGGGACCACTTAGACGAGTCGGATGAAGCCTTACGGGTTGTAGAGATAGCTTCGGTCCACCCAACCACTTCACCTTTTAATTTTAATCTCCCTTCAAGCACTGAGCCTTCATCCAAATGTAGCCTTTGGCCAATTAACAGGGGAGCGATATCTGAGATAGAGGAGGACGCAGAGGGTGCAGGAGACCGGTCTTCCCCGTCTCCAGCACGGATGATTTGGTTGATCCCTCCCCCATTTCTATTAGCCATAGACCTTGTTCTTAACTTCGGGGATGCTTGTATGGACAGGTCTCGGATTCCGAAGGAGGGGAGTGCATTCATCAGATTTTGACAATCTTTCTTCGAATGTAGATTATTAGGAATCACATTCCGATCCTCTATCTTCCCCCCTATCTTCTAAAAGTGCGATCTCCGAGCGGGCCCTAATCACCTTATTTCATGAAGAAGGTGGAGAAGATATAATTGAAGTAGAGCCATTGCAGACGTAGATGGGAAGAGATGCAGAAGAGACTGACGATATTCAGCTGACGAAGATCGTAACAGATATACAGAGGGCAAAGCTAATCGACACAATACAAAAGAAGAAATGGATTAGAGATGCAATCGGCCACGTAGGAAGATCTTTAGGATTATCGTTTGGAGACTGCTTAGAAGATTGTATAGATCTCTTCAGATGTGTAGAGAATCTGTCAGGTAACAGGTCTCCTAGTAGCCATCCTTCCAAATCAAACAGCAATAGGGAGCTTCAAAGTCTGTCATCAACTATCACCTTACCCACTGGTTAGTAGGCGGGAAAAAGAAAGGCAGTTAAACGAGGCAACTCAGTTTCTCTATAAAGATTCTCTCTTGGAACGTGAGGGGTGTAGGTTCTAAGCAGAAAAGGAGCCTTCTCAAAGATACCTGTGGGAGAAATAGTCCAGATATAATCAGTTTTCAAGAAACTAAGGTCCAACAGTTCTCTGATAATTTGATGGGATCATTATGGAAGGCGAAAGACACTAAGTGGGTAGTGCTAGATGTGAAGGGCAGTGTTGGAGGTATTCTCGTGGTATGGAAATCTTCTCTATGGTCTCTCGAGAACAGCTAGATAGGAGAATTCTCAGTCTCTATCATTATGAAAGAATTAGCGTCTGATTTTCGATGCCTCTTTACTGCAGTGTATGGTCCCAATATGGAAGCCAACAGAGCTGAATTTTGGAATGAGCTGAATAACTCAAGACTCAAATTCAAGGGCCCTTGGTGTGTAGGTGGAGATTTCAACATAACAAGATATGCCGAAGACAAATCCGGATCAGCAAGGTCTCCTCAGCAATGTGTTGTTTCTTCTCTTGGATAGAAGATCAGGAATTGGTGGACCTTCCTATGTTAGGGTCTCGATTCACTTGGTCTAATGGAAGGGCAAACCCGATTCTATCTAGGCTAGACAAATTTCTTGTCTCCCCTAAATGGATTGAGGCATTCCCTTTAGTTTTCTAGTTCGCTCTTCCTAAAACTACATCCGATCACTGCATGCTGCTTCTTCAAGCGGTTCAACAGAATTGAGGACCGAAACCGTTTAGATTTGAATCATTTTGGCTGAAAATTAAAGGTCTTCCACATCTGATAAAAGATTGGTGGAAGAGTTTCGTGGTGGAAGGATATGCAGGATACAGGCTGAGTTGTAAATTGCATTTGTTGAAAGATAAGCTAAAGCAGTGGAAAGATACCAATCTGCGTTTAAGGGAGAAGGAAACGGAAGCGATTCTGATTGAGATTCAGGCGATAGATGTGAAAGTGGAAGAAGGTTTTCTGTCAACGGATCAAGTATCCAGGAGGATCCAACTCATCCAAGATCTCTCAGCAAGGGTGGCAGAAGATGAAACTTTTTGGAAGTAAGAGAAGGCGATAAAAACTCAAAAAATTTTCATAGCATAGCTAGCGTGCAAGCCAAATGTAACGAAATTAACAACATGATTATCAATGGATCCACATTGAAGATAAAGTCCATATAGAGACAGAAGCAATATCTTTCTTCGACAACTTACTTAAGGGAGAAGACTAGAGTAGGCCTGGTTTGGATTTTCTTCATTTTGATAGGTTGGCGGATGAGGAAGCATCATATCTCGAGGCTCCTTTCTCGGTGGAAGATGAAGTTGGCGGTAAATGCTTTGGGTGGCGATAAGGCCCCTGGGCCTGATGGGTTTTCGATCAGTTTTTTCCAGACTTTCTGGGAGGTCATCCTGGGAGATGTTATGGATTTCTTTGATGAATTTCATGCTAGAGGTCATCTGTCGAAAGGACTGGGGGCTTCTTTTATAGCGTTAATTCCAAAGATCTCGGGGGCAGCATCTTTTAAAGATTATAGGGCGATTAGCTTAATTGGAGGGTCGTACAAGATCCTAGCAAAGGTTTTGGCATCACGTTTAAAGAATGTGATAGGGAAGATCATATCTGCTAATCAAAGCGCATTTATCTCGGGTAGACAAATCACTGATTGTGTGTTGATAGCGTATGAATGCCTTCATTCCTCGGTCAGATCTGGTTCAAAGGATATTCTATGCAATCTCGACATCGAAAAGGCATATGATCATGTGGACTGGAGATTCCTTTAGTATATGCTATCGCGCTTGGGTTTTGGTGAAAAATGGAAAGGATGGATTGGAGAGTATATCAGTTCCACTCATTTCTCAGTTCTTCTAAATGGATCTCTAAAGGGTTTCTTCAAAAGCTCTAGGGGACTTCGTTAAGGAGATCCCTTGTCTCCTTTTTCTCTTCCTTATTGTTGGGGAGGCTCTATCTAGAATGTTGTTTAAAGGTCAAGAAGAAGGTTTATTAGAAAGTTTCAGGATAAAGGGCCTCGACTTTCTGATGTCGCATATTCAGTTTGCGGATGATACGCTGCTCTCCAATGTTGCTAGTCAGCAGAAGGTGAGTAACCTGCGTAATACGATCCGCTGTTACGAGGCTGTCTCTAGGTTGAGAGTTAACATGTCAAAGTCCAAGATGTATGGGGTGAATTTAGAGAATGAAGATATCAGGATCTATGCCAATATATTTGATTGTTCTATTGGTCGTTTCCCAACTTCTTTTCTTGGCCTTCCTTTGTGTATTGGCAAGCCTCCGTTATCTTTATGGGATAAGGTCATAGACAGATTCGACAAGTACCTAGCTAGATGGAAATGCAGATACCTATCGCTTGGGGGAAGGTTAACTCTCATAAAGGCGGCCCTTTTGAATCTCCCATTATATTTCATGTCTCTGTTTAAGTGTCCGTCATCAGTGCTGGCTATTCTAGAGAAGTTAAGACGCAACTTCTTATGGCATGGAAAGGAAGAGAAAAAGAAATTTCACTTGGTCGAATGGAAGAAAGCGTGCAAGCATATTCAAGGAGGGATAGGGATTAGGGATCGAAGACTATGAATTGAGCTATGTTAGGGAAGTGGATTTGGAGATTAGGGTATGAAAGCGGGAGTCTTTGGAGTAAGTTGATCAAAGGTAAGTATGGTACTTCTAAGGGAGGGTGGTTGACAAAAGATTCTTCTTTCTATAGAGCTTCGGCTCTTTGGAGGGATGTTCAATCCATGAAAGGGGAGGTTCTCAAAGGCATTGGTTTTGTTATTGGTAGAGGAGATAAAATCCATTTTTGGGAAGATGTATGGGTGGGTGGTAGAGTTTTGAAAGAAGAATTTTCGTATATCTTTCGCATAGTTCAAAACCCAAATTCTTCGGTAGCCAGCTATTACACTCTTAGTGATGGAGAGGTGCTTTGGGATTTGAAATGCAGAAGGTATCTCCATGATTGGGAGATAGCAGAGTACATGGCCCTCCTTGATCGCATTTCTAGTACCAAGTTGGATCTCCTCAGCTCAGATTCGTTGGTTTGGAAGATAGATAAATCTAGCACTTTCTCAGTCAAGTCCTTCCATTCTTTGGGCAATGTCCCTCTCCCCATAGAAGAAGTCATGACTGATCATATTTGGAGCAACTTGGCTCCCCCAAAGATTGTTTCTTTTGTTTGGCTAGTTGGTTTAAGTAAGGTTCTTATGGTCGACAATTTGAGAAAAAGAAGGATGAATTTAGTAAACATGTGCTCTTGCTTTATGGCGGATGAAGAGACGGTAGATCACCTATTTGTTCACTGTACCTTCATCTACCCAATTTGGTCAGAAGTGTTGAGGATCTTTAATATCAAGTGGGCTTTCCTAGATTTAGCAGGCCGCCTCCTAAAGGCCTGGCACGGTGCCAGATGAGGTAAGCAAAAGACAAAATTGTGGAGAGTAGCCCTCCTCGCTGTTTGGTGGTCTGTTTGGGAAGAAAGGAATGGGAGAGTGTTCAGGGACATCTCCAATTCGGTGGAAGTTCTAGTGCGTAAGATAAAACGTTTGATTATAGAATGGGGCTCTAATGTAGATAGCCTTAAGGTTGTAATTTTATCTTTATTGGAGTTTAGGTGGTCCGCTTTCTCAGCGGCCCCTCTCCTTCTGTTTTCTTCTTTTTCTTCTTAATACAATGCAGTGATCTTTCAAAAAAATAATAATAATAATTCCCCACTTGGAGATTTTGACTGCTAATGTGGAATTTGGTAGAAGCAGCTTCCTATGCTTGTGATTTCTGCTGTGGGATTCGCGACTCTCTTCTTGGTTCACATGGCAATGTGGCTTGCATGTGATATGAGGTATTTAAATATAGTTCATTCCTTAGTTGGAGCTCGCAGTGAGAAGAGCCTTGCCAAAAAACTAGG
The DNA here is from genome assembly GCF_029962835.1 of Magnolia sinica. Taxonomy (NCBI): domain Eukaryota; kingdom Viridiplantae; phylum Streptophyta; class Magnoliopsida; order Magnoliales; family Magnoliaceae; genus Magnolia; species Magnolia sinica. The sequence continues at coordinate 46,027,148 of NC_080573.1, read as the reverse complement.
CCAGTTTATTCATCAGATAAACTGTGAAGTGCATCCCTTTTGATGAGTGGACTGCTTATGTTTTAGCCAAGGCGTGCTCAAAGTGGTCTGGATTGCACAAGTGTGTTGATTTAGCATGTGTGCTGAGAAGATGTTGCCTACTCATGACATACAAATGAGGGGGAAGTGAAAGCAGATACAATTCAAAATGTCTTCTCCTATCTGATTTGCTTCATCACACAATAAGAATATCATCTCTCTTATTTCTGTTTCTTTCAGTGTACTGCTACACTTGCATGATCAAATCATAAAACTTGCATGAAGCACGAAAAGTTGAGAGTTTGGGAGCGTAGAAATACTTATGTGGAAATACACATCCCCACATAAATCAAATAGTTCGCTCATTCGTGAGTTTGTGGAAATGTCCCATCTCCATCAAAATTCATTTCTTTCCATTACCATTTTCAGGAAAAATCCTTGTTTAAAGTCCAGAATTTTCGTGAGAGGTATCATGAAAGATATCTTATCACTTGAGAGGTATTTCTGAAAATATTGCAAACATATTTAATAGATATAATGTTAGAAAAGTGAATAATGATGTCAATTTTTACTAGGAAATAGAAAAAGCTCTCTAACATCCCATTTCCATTTCCATTTCTAGTCAAGGTGTTCCATATCCGCTACGATATAACCATAAAGGCCAATACGAATAGGTAACGGGCATGACCATTATGCGATGCAAGGGTGAAACGAGGCGATTGGGTTTTTTTTGGACCGTATCGACCGTTACGGGGGCCGTAACTGCCATTACAGGGCACAGTGACCGTTACCCCTATAATAGTCGAAAAATGACCACCTTTTTTTTTTCAATTTAAATCTATTTTTCTCCTCATTTTTTTCACTTTTTTCATTCCAAAAACTTTTAAAGATATTCTACAATAAATTTTGACCACTCTTACTATAGTTTTTAGGATTAAAACCAACGTAGATTGAAGTGATTTGGGTGAATAGAAGCTCCGAGGGCTACTTTTTTTAAAAATTGAAAAAGTGGTATTTATGCATTTTTTCGATTTCTTGTTCTAATGCTTGATTGTGATGTGTAAATATTAGAGACACATAACCATGTTCATAAATTTTCCTGACAACTAGACACAACACTCTCACCAAAGATTGGATCATTACGCAACCATAAACATATTCAAAATAAAAATGAATACATATTTGGAATATTTACATTATTTTGAATTTTTTAAATATATATATATATATTTTTTAAAGAATATTTCGGACAAAAAACTTTCAACTGTTATGGCGGTTGTAATGGTCATTACACCCCATATCAACCATTATGGCCGATACCTGTATCAGTAATGGTGGTGACCGTTGCGACCACCATTATCGAAATGGAATACCTTGTTTCTAGTAGTTGTTAAAAAAGGTGTTCCAAGGGAACAAAAAATTTCCACAATAAGCCCTTTCAAAAGATAAAAATTTCCACACTTCAACTTTTCAGCTCTCTTCAACTGATTGTTAGAGGCTTAGAGTATATGCTCAATGCATGGCATTTTCTAGGATACCATACTTCTGATTTGCACTTCTATTTGCTAGAATCAGCTTCCTAAGAGAACTACCACCAACTTCAACTCAAGAGCATCGGAGCGTTGAGCTTTCTATCTTAATGACTATAGATTGAGCCCAATTGCTTTCAACACAATCCTCCAAAGAAATACTTGGGAAATCTTTTGTAAAATTTTGCTTGAGAGGTTACCATATCTAAGGAAGATACTTCCAAAGTTGATATGTATTTGATTTGAGTTTGTCCTCTTGTAAGTGTTGAGCTGAAAGTTATCTTGAAGGCGAGATTTGACCGAGTGAAGGTGTGGTCTTATTCTTTTCTAAACTTTGCATGGATTAGTTGGAGAAAACAACTGTTTCTTCAACCTCTTTGATGCAGGATGGGATGATCTAACCTAATATGATGCATTGAAACTAGATAGTGGATTAACTAAAGCAATCAAAAGACAAAATAAAGCTAAACTACCACAAGTTAAAGAAACTCAGATTTGTAACATGTTAAGATTCAAAACACCTGACAGTCCTGCAATGTGATTCTTATGAAGTATCAAGTAATTAGGATCATGTAGAAGATATGACTCCCACTTAGCATTAGTATTAAATCTGAACATACATGGAATCACTCGAGTTCTATGGGTTTTGCATAGGGTTGTTTCAAGGGTTAGGGAATGTAGGGAATAAGTTTAGAGTATTTAGCAAACTAGGAATTTAGGGCTTTAATATAGGGATTTAGGATTTTGGGGACAGGGATTTGAGGGTTTAGGGTTAATAAGTTGGGAAAAATTGGGGAAATTAGGTTTAGGGTTATAGGATTTTAGGGGAATTCGGATTAAGGTTCAGATTTGGGGATTAGGGTTTGGTTGTGGGTGAGGGTTCGATTCCCCTCCTTGGCTTTACCCGATACACGTGGTTATGGGTGATTGCATGTATCCGCAAGGATTAGTCTCACTTCAAAAATGAGGTGGGGACACCCTGTGTCTTCAAAAAAAAAAAAGATTAGGGTTTGGAAAGATTGGGGATTTTAGGAATCTTAGGGTTAGGGTTTGGGATTTATATTTAGGGTTTGGTAAACGAGATCAAAGTGAAGAGGGAAGTCAAAGATTCGAAGCAAGGGGGCCACAGATTGGGGCTGTCTGTACAGACATTGTTCACGCGATACTGTTCCCATGGTACTATTCATGGTTGGAGCTTGGGTTTAGTTGGGTGTATGTTAGGTCTAGGTTGGTTTAGAATCATAAAAAATAAGAAGAAATAGAAGAAGATGATGAAGAAAGAAAGATGAGAAGAGAAGTACCTTGTGAAAGAGAAAATAAGAGGATAACTAGGGGAATCACTCTCCAAATGGCTTCACACCATCAATCCAATCGTAGGATGAATTGCTAAATCACATAGTAAAGGAGAGGAAACTCTTTTCATTCACGGTTTATAATCATCAAACCCTAAAGGGGGTCCGAACCTTTTATTGTATTAGAAAGAGACTTTTACAAAAAACCTCTCTTAGGAAAGAATTTTTTAAAAAAATCCATATCTTAAGTAAAACATAGAATAGTCCAAAAATAATAAAATAAATGACAAAAAGTACTCAAAACAAATAATTCTAAACTATCCCAAACTATTCATGGCCAATGAGGTGGTCCTTGATCAAGATGGGCCATAACCAAGAGTGGTCCAAAGGTCTATCGTGCGCGATCCAACGGGCCGATCGATGTGCCCATGCAATCCAACGGTCCAAACGCTCCAAACAAGCAACCCAGGCACATCTACCTAGTGTGGGGTCTTCAATGATGGCTACGAATGCGACTTGGGTCTCGTGGGCCCACGTGATGATCGTCTAGCCATAATTGCTCGAATATCCTCATCACTTTTTTCTTTGAATTTTGTCATCTTGTGCTATCTATAAACTGATATCTTATTCTTCCATTGTTCAATTGATTCTAACTCGATCCAAGAAAGTATCCATGCAGTGATTTTTCATGCTTCCTCCAATATTTACTAGAAAATGCTATCTATTGTGAACATTATTTTGAAAAATGTACCCTTTTCAATTACGTTGAATATAAGATGTCTGCACTTGGCCCCACCTCCCAAGACTGTAGCAAGGCAAATTGGAATGGACATGATACTTTCTTAGTTAAAGGATTGATAGAGCAAACTAATATTGGGAAACACAATGCCTCGGTGTGGAATAAGGAAGCATGGAAGTCCATTAGAGACGCATTCAATCTTAGATTCGGGTTAGAATTTGATCATATCAAAAATTAAAAATTGCTACCACCTGCTCAAAAGGCTATATCACATTCTATAAACACTTGTTCAGCAAAGTGGGTTTGGTTGGGATGATCATTTCCATGCTCTTACTGTTAACACGGAAGTGTGGAATCAGTATCTCTTTGTAAGTTCATCAACTAGGATTTATTTTGATGGTTAGTTTGTGCATGATTTTCACTAATAAGAATCTATTTTCTTTTTATCATAGGCGCATACTAAAGCGAAGTTTTTTAGAAAGGCAAACTTCCCTATTTACAATCAGCTAGACATATTAATACAGGGTACTTGTTTTCTTTTCATTCTGTTGATATGTTAAAAGCTTTAGGGATTTTTTATATGATTTTTTTTTTTTTAATTTATAAGTTTTGGATTCAATATCAAAGCATGCATCCTTTTCATATTTGGTTTTCATTCAAATGTGAGAATACGAAGGATCTATATATTTGAATATCAGTATTGTATTGGCTGATATGGTCGTATCGTATTTGTATTGTCATGAGACGATACGTTATAGGGGGTTGTATTGGTATCAATACAGGTTGACGCAAGCTGATACACCCATGAAAGCCCACTTTTGAATGCTTTTTTAAAAAAAATTAAATTAAATTAAATTAATTTTTTTTTAATTTTAATTTTTAAATTTTTTTTTTTTTTTTAACTTTCACTCGTCTCCTTTGTTTTTCATTGAGACCAAAGAGGAAGCTTAAAAGCTCATTTTAAGCTAGATCTAGGCCTATTTTGGGATTAAAAAAATGATTTGAATGTGATTCGATAATGTGAAGTGAAGTGGACCATTATGGGAAAAATCAGAAAGAAGGGTAAGCTTTCACTTTCTTTTTGATATTTTCATCTTCTCTTTGTTGTATTTCAATGTGATGGATCTTAATTCACCAAATTAAGCTTGATTTGTGTTCAATTAGGGCGCATTTAGTTAACCTTCAACAAGTAAAACCAACGACAACATTCTCATCAAGGAATGGTTTGATACACCATCATATGTATGTCCATAATAAAAAGAAAAGGATAGAATTTTCAATATCTTATTTTTCTCTTTTATTTTTCCTGGTTTTTCCCTTACTTCTTTGGCTTTTTTTTTTCCGACCGATTCAGGCCGATATGGTCCAATAGTGTCCGATATCGATACGCGACGCCCATATCATATCGTTTTTTAGCTGGGGCTGATACACTCCCCGATATCGATATTCAAAACCATGAAACAATCTTTTTTATTTTTATTTTTTCTGTTCATTAATTTTCTGATAATTTTGAGATTGCGATGGAGATGAGAATCCTAACATCTTTCCTATCTAGAAGTGTGAATATCTCAATCTTTTTTAAGATTTTGTTAGTATACTTTTCTTGTAGTTATTCATCTATAATGAGGTAAAATGGCAAGATCCCATGGTATTGCAGTTTTCTTTTCTTTTGATATATGATATCAAATTCCGTGTCAAATATATGCAATTGTGAATTCATTGCATTCAGTGAATTAGAAGATTTTCAGAAATGTTCTGTTCTGTTATCATTTCTGCAAGTTTGATTGAAATTCTGAGTTTTCTGTTTCCTTGTATTCAATTCAATGCTTCATTGTGAATTGTCAAATATATGCAATTGTGAATTCATTGCATTCGGTGAATCGTAAGATTTTCAGAAAGGTTCTGCTCTGTTATCATTTCTGCAAGTTTGATTGAAATTATGAGTTTTCTGTTTCCTTGTATTCAATTCAATGCTTCATTTTGAATTGTGTTTGGAATTTTCTTTCCTTGGTCTACTGTGTGATTTTCAATTATTCCTACTATTATTTGTTTTCTACTATATACATCAATAAGATACATTCAAATCTTCACTTCTATGAGAAGAAATCAATTTTCTGGTACATGGATTTTAAAGGATTTTAGATGTGGAATGTTGCTACAGCTGGTGTTCTTTGCATTGTGGAAGTGGCACAAACATCACAACTGCAAGGAATGGAAATGAGCCTAAGAAAATAAGAAGGAAAATAATTCTATTGATCCTTTGGATCTTTGCTTCCAAAAGATGACTAGGAACATCAATTTCAAGAAGAAGAAGCAGAAGAAGAAGAAAAAGAAGAAGATGATGATGACTGGATGCCAAATCAGATCTGTTGGAGAAGAGAACCAAGTATTACTGATCTGTTGAAATGGGAAGATATTGGTTTGCAGACATCACTTTTTATCTAAATCAACCAAAACAAATCATATTCAGAGATCTGTGCATCTTTGCGTCTATATTTCAATTTGAATCCTCATATTTAGTTGATAACAGTATGGTCTAGTGACTGTTTTCCTTCCGAGATTAAACTGTAGCATGTGAATGCAGCATATTGTGTGTTAATTTGCACTCTACTTGAAGTTTTGATGCTTGGACCATTAGATTAAGTGGATTGGCAGACCCATGGCCCACCATTCTAACATGTTCTGAATTTGGGCTGTTTGTTGCAAAATTTGAGGTTAAATGTCAGTGATCATATTTGCCATTTGTGGATGATAGGGGGGCTGATGTGGAAGATATGATTGGAGATTTTGGGGTATTTAATAGATTTTCTTTTGTTATTTTAAGCCAAATCTTTGTTGGTGTGATTTTTGTTATTGTAAATAAATTATAGATTGATTTAAAATCAATGTAATAGTTTGTGTATTTTCATTGAAGATTCATAGGGATCGTCTTTAGGGTCTATAAAGGGGGAGGTGCTATAGGAGGTAGGCATTCCACATTTTTTTACATTTATGAGTTTTTGTGTAAGTCTTTGTAAGGAGAATTTTAATTTTCATTGAAGTTGCTTACTCCTCTCTACTCAAACATTCTTGGGGGCATACTCTTGTCCATTCTTGCGATCCAAGTATTGAAATCTCATTGACTCAATAACTGTGTTTGTACTATTTTGGAATCAAAGCAGGTGCTTGTTGGGGGGATTTTGACTCCACATCATTCCCTAATGGTTTCGAAGGGGTGACACAGGAAGAATTCGTATAAGTTATCCAATTGATCCATGTACTTATAGACTGTGTTTTAAATAGCAAATAGGGTGTAGTGTAGAATTCACCCCTCTGAAGTACAAGGTGTAAGCTACAAAGCATGTAGCATTAGCTACATGCTACTTCTAAATTTTTAATCAAGGTTGCGCTTAGTTGCACCAATTTCATGATATTTTGGACCAAATTAGACTGATTAATAATAAAATTTAACAATATTTCATGATATTTGGTGCAACTAAACTTAACCTAAAATAATATAGGGTAATGATTGAGTGTAAATGTAAAGAAAGCAATGAAACTGATTTAATGCTGTCACTTATATTATTTTTACTAAAAGCAGTGAAAAATTAACTAATTTTATTGAAAAAAAAAAATGTAACAAATCATTGAAAGCATCAATTGATTTTAATGTTGTAGTTAAAAAATTTGTAATGTGAGCTACATAACGTGTGGTGTAGTTATGTAGCATGTTGCACATGAAAATTATCGTGTAGCGTAGGCTACACATGACTTAAGCTATTTTCATGAGCTATGTGGCGTTAAGGCTAAGCTACGCTACATAACGTAAGCTACATGCTACACAACGTAGCTATTTAAAACATTGCTTACAGAGTGAGTAGATTAACTCATGCTATGGTAGCTAATCTCACTAATCAAGTGGGAGAGCTCCAGTGTAGAGGGATCTAGATACCGAAGTTGGAGCACGTGGGCACGTAGGGGAAGATTCCTACCAAGGTCCTAGCCAACAACAGTCAGCCCCAACTTGTGATGGTACTTGTTGATGCAAAAATCTGGTCCACCCTCACTGAGCTGTTGACCTTCCAACTACCTGCACAATTAGAAGATGGCAATGGAGACCCTGGTTTGAGCAGGGGACCCTCTGATGCCAAAGTCAAGCTAGGAATCTGGATCTGCTAGTGTAGAGGGGTTTTGGGTGAAAGATTTTGCGTACCTATTCTTGTGGATGAGTGCCTTATTCATAGTGTCCATGAGACGTGAGGGCCCGTCATCTTCAACGCGATCTCAGCCATTAGGCAAGCCATGCGCGAGTGGTGATGTCGTCGGTTACCCTATGATCGTGGGTAGGGTAGTCATTCCTGTTGTGCGTTACCGGAGTGGAATTAGCTTCGCTGGTTGGCCGAGGATCATCTGGGCCAAGCTTACCTGGTCAGCCGAGAATCATTCGGGCCGAGCTTATCTAGTTGGTCGAGAGTCATCCGGGCAGAGCCCGACCAAATTGAGCTTCAGTAATCTGCTAAGGACGACCCGATTCGAGCCGAGACTAGTATGGACTTTAGCTTGGGTGTGATTCTTTGTTTGGTCCGCTCGGTTCTGACAACCTTATAATTCTGATGAGCAACTTAGTGATGCAGGACAATTAACCACTTGCTCTAAAAGCTTGAACTGTTAGGTATGGTGAATTAATCCCTTTATCTCATAGCCTAGGCCCCACATATCATGGGTTAGGACCTCGGCCGAACCCCCCTCGTGGGCCCCAAATCACATGGGTACCGCCTCACATGGGCCGCCCACCCCAAGTGTATCCCCACATCACACAAGCTACCCCACTCGAGCTCGGTGTGAAATGCGCATTAATCACTCCCGATGAGGAGTCTCGAACACGAGACCTCCCCCTATGGGCCTCGCCTACCCCGAGTGTGTCCCTGCCTCCCACAGGTGACCCTACTCGAGCCCGGTGTGAAAATGCCCTTGCATTACTTGGCCTATGACAGGTGATTCCGAGCAGGAGCTCAGAGTAACTTACCATTTAGAACTATTATTTTGGGGTCAGATACTGGCTTTATGTTACTTCCTCTAGCCGTGATATTGCTGTGCTGGCCTAAAAGAGGTTAGACTACATTTCCCATAACAATACCAATGTAGAACTCTTTGATTGTTGCAATGTGAAAGAGAGTCTGAAATTAAGGTGAATTTAATTCCTACATTCCATAGTCGTTTGCATGCTGGTGACTTAATCAATTGGTTGAGCAATGTGGAAAAGGCCTCAATATAAAGAAATTGCAGACAATCTAAAGGTTAGGTTAGGTATGAAGTCCTTTGGTCACACGTTAGCATGTTGGAATGATTTCTAAGCCGAAAAAATCTGTTAGGATAAGGAAAAAGTAAATTCTTAGGAAAAGATGAGAAAAAAAGTTAAAAGAAAGATCCTAGCAACGACTTATGCCTATGTCCTTTATCAAAGATGCCACAATCTACGTCAAGGAAAGAAAGAAATAAATGAATATACTAAGGAGTTCCATACATTAACATTATGATTGTGTTTCTTGAGTATGAAGACCAAAAGATTTCAAGATATCTTAATAGTCTTAATTAGGACATTAGAAATAAATTGTTTGTCTACAAGGTATTTAATAACGGTAATGGTGGCCACAGCGGCCACCTTCATTACAATTACAATATGGGTCATTTCTGGTGTTACAAACTTTACAAAAAAAAAAAAAAAAACAGAAAAGAAGAGAAAAGAAAGATAAAAAGAAAAGAAAAAGAAAAAACTGTATTAGCCCCATAATGGATCATTAACGGCCTTTATGGGCCATTTTTTCCGTAATGGCCGTTACGGCCCCGTGATGCATAACAGTTCCCGCTGTCACATAATGACCATAATAACTATTACATAAACTATTTTTTAATACCTTGTTTTTTAAAAGATGTATTTAAAATGTCTGATTTATGTGTACTTGCAATGAGATAATTAATTGGGAACTTGGGAGACGATTTGGTGCCTCACAGGAACTTTCATTAACAATGGAAAACATGCTAACTTCTCACGTAGGGCAACCACTAAGCCTTCCATATGTTTAGGGATGATGGGCTAACATCCAACATTGAAGCCAAACACAAACCTGGTGGGAGCTGGTTATGGACAAGGGGTTAGTGCACCCAAGGCGGGGTAAAACAACACTCATTTCTAATGCTTTAAGTGTGAGCAACTAGGATGTATTTCTTTTCATTGTCCTGAACATCAATCCACAATGAAAGTAAATTTTGTTGAGGAAGGAGAATTGTTTATGACACTTTTGATTGAAAGAAGGCCAAGGATGGCACAAAAATATAAAGAACATGCATGTATATGAGGATGGGGCACATAGTGGGGAGAATGTAACAGATGTGTATGGTGATAGGGGTGAGTAGATGGTTATCCACTAGAGTGCTATTTATGCCTCGGGTGATTGATGAGGGATAATGGCTGTGACACAATACTTCTTGACCACTTGCACTTCTGGTGGGAAGATATGCACGATTTTGGTAGATGGGGAAGTAGTGAGAACATTTTCTCACATCACAAGATATGGGGGATAAATTAAAATTGAAAGAGCATAAGCATTTACATCCATGTCAAATTTGTTGGTTTGAAAACAAGGGTGAAGTCTCCGTTAACTCCCAAGTGCTTACTTTCCTTTTCTATTGAATCTAGGTGCAAAGATGATGTGTGGTATGATGTGGCCCCATGGATGCCTACCACATTTTGTTAGAGAAACTGTGGTTGTGAGATCGAGATATGGTGCATATAACTCGGGTTAACACTTATTCTTTTGTCAATGATGGCGTTAATATCACATTGCACCCAATAAAATAATTCCTAACACTCAAATCTGATAAAGAAAAGGGTCAACAATTTCCTAGTGTAAAGAAGTATGAAAAAGAAAGGACAGAGACTCAATCATTTGTCTTAGTGTTAAAGAAGAAAATGGTTGGATGTTCCACCTCTCATGTGAAAGCACCCTCGTGAACATCAAAACTTGGGTGCCTAAGGATCTCGCAGTTGGGCTTCCTCCCATGAACAATATTCAACATATTATTGACTTGGCACTAGGTTTGAACTTGCCGAATCTTGTGCATTACCAAAGCAGACAAGCCAAAAGTCGAACTCCTACCAATTGAATAGTCTAGCATAAAGAAGTTCAAAAGAAAGAAAGAAAAAAGAAGCAAAAGAAAAATATCAAAGAGAGTAGAGTCAAGTACTAAGAAGCTACAAATGAATATTATTGCAAGAAGATATATAAAGAAAGTGACTTAGTCATGGTTTATCTCCACAAAGAAAGATCTCCAAGGTGAACTTACACTAAGCTCAACTGTAAGAAGATTGGTCCATGCCAAATCAAGAGGATGTTAGGTGGAGTGTTTAAGTATCGAAGATATCGGCCGATATATCCCACGATATATCTTGTATCCCACCGCTGCGATACGAAACACACTAGTGGGATATATCCCACATGTTCAATTTAGTGAGCATTTTCGATTTTCGAACTTTTTTTTTTTCTAGAAATTATGTTAAATCAGTGTCAAATTGTTACAAATCTACGATTTTTCATGCAAATAGTTTCGATTTCAAGATTTGGGAGATGGGCTGAGTTGCAAAAAATTGAAAAAAAAAATCAAAATTTCCTAATTTCTCGCAAATCGGTTGCAATATTTTTTTCCAAACATAAAATCAAACATGTATGTAACCTGATCTAGTGATTCTTCTTTTGCTTTTGAATGTATTGCTTGTGTTTCCACACGTCTTCTTACATTTATAAATTGTATAAATAGACTTTGAATATACTTGCATCTATTTAGATAGACAACTCTTAGATTAGGACCTCATACAAAGAAAACCTTTTATGTCAACTTGTTTTTTGTTATGTTTTGATTTATAAGTGTGTATTGATGTCTTTTTTAACAATCACTGAAGTTTCATTGAAAAATTCAACCAATTTCTCAATGTTTCCCCATGTTTTCAACAACAATGATACATTATGCAATACAACCGATATATCCCATGCGATAACCGATACGTATCCGTATCCCAAGGGTGCGATACGTAACGCGATATTGATATTTCGAACACTGGTTGGGTGACAACACCCAAGAGATCAAATTTTCAGACATCTTGCCGACTTTCAATATGGTGGATTTGTTCGAGTACTATGTTGAGCTGTTCGACGTACAAGATGAAGTCATTATTGATATGGATAAATGTCTCCTAAAGAGAAAGAAGCAACAAGTATTGCCCATGAAGGCCACTAACACTCGACAGGGCCAACATAGCTATACTCGGTGAAATGGAAGAGCAAGACTGATTTTGTATGCACATCGATTATGGGTGATGAATTAAAAAGATTGGATTGAACCTCCACTATTTGTATGAAATGTCCAACTCGCCGGATTCAAGTTCTTTCCAATTCTGAGGCCCACCTTAGGGCCTAACATCTGTTGATTTTGGATTGTTTGTTGAAAATTTGGGGCCTAAATGCTAGAGACCGCATTTGCCATTTGTGGAAGATATGACTAAAGATTTTGGGTGTATTTAATGGATTTTTTTTTTTGGTTATCTTAAATAAATTATAGATTGATTTGAAATCAATCTAATAGTTGGGGGATTTCATTAAAGATTCAGAAGGATTGTCTTTAGGGTCTAACCTATAAAAGGGGAAGTGGTGTAGGAGAGGTAGGCATTCTATATTTTCCATGTTTATGAGCTTTTGTTCTTCTTTGCAAGGAGAAGTTTAATTTCCAAAAACTTTCTTATTCTTCTCTTCTCTGACATTCTTAGGGATGTATTCTTGTTCAGTCTTGCGAGTCGGGTATCAAAATCTCATTGATTCGATAACCCAACCTCCTCTTTTTTCTTTTTTTTTAAAAAATAAAAATAAAAATTATTTTATGGAAAAATATGAAATAGCTCATTGACGTTAACATCAACTCAGTTGTATACCTTTCCATTGTGATTTACAATGGGATTTGTGCTCAACGATCTATGGATATGGCTTGAAGGATATACACTTGATATTAATGTGTGATATGGTCATATGGGTGTCACACCTTATGTTCTTGACTCTCTGGGTATGGGCATCTATTTCAACAAAAGACCGATTGTGGTGGATCATTAAAATTCAAAATTCAAGATGTGTTGGTGAGGAATGGTTTCTACTGATGAGTATAATCATTCATCAGGTTAAAACATTCCCTTAGCAATATCATGTGTTGAATTTCTTGCTCAATTGGTGTGCTTCACTACGAAGCCAAAATAATTGATAATTTAGAGCTCAAAATCCCAACAAAATCTAGGTTTCAATTTTCAAGTGTTGGGAAAGGGAGATCCTTACTCTTGTCCAGCTATTCAAGTATCTGACTTGGGCACCCCAGTTTTTTGTTTCGAAGTATCAAAGTCATTGATCACTCCCATTTCCAAGTATTAACAATTCTAGTTGTCCCACCAGAATATATTGATTGCTAATGTGGAAGTGGCTATAGGCTGCTTCCTATAGTTTCAATGCTCCAAATTTCCTTGGTACTCTTGCAGAAAGCTTCTCCGTATGATTGTACTTCAAGTTCATGGTAATCCATGGACATGCACCTACTTGTGAGTCTCGTGACCTAGAAACAAGTTGAAGTAAACACGAAGGGCCCATTTGGATACCACCAAATAAATTACTTTTTCTACTTAACAGTAGTAGACAAGTAACTTATTTGAGATAACTAAGTTTGGTTTATGATCAATTATAAGTTTTTTTTTAAAAAAAAAAATTTGAAGTTACTTCACTTAAGTTTAATAAGTAGAAATCAAGATAAGCTACTCAAGGCATAAGAAGCTTAAGTAACTTATGATCCAAACGCCCCCTAAACATCTGGAAAGCTATGTATTTGTCACATTTGTTTTTTTTTTTATACGACTCATAGGGAATAAACTTTGAAACTTTATTAATCTCAAACTGACAAATCCTGAACTCACACTTTCACTTGGATAAAAAAGGGAAGACTATCCATTTTTATTTTATTTTTTTTATTTAAAATTCGTATAAGTATTCTTAAGTGACTTAACACCTATTGCATGAACCACTCCATTACACCTTGCATTGTTGACTTCTAAGTTCTAACATGCATATTCTGCCTGCTAGTCGAGGTTAAATCAATACATGCTTGTGATGTTATGAGAACATGAATAACAATATGGTCATTTTGTGTATTGAAGCTCTTTCTTTCTCAAAGAATAGTTTTCTAGTCTTTTAGGATTATGGGTTTCTATCCTCGTGAGTGTTCTTGATGCATCTTTTTGGCAATTGGTTTCTATCATTTCTTGTTGAACCAAAGGAAGATAATTATTACATTGATGTGTATCTAATTTTAACGTTCCTAGCTGCAGGTGTTGAGCCAAAAGTTACTATCTCACTGGAAAGCTTTGATCAAGTGCAGGTGTGGTTTTGTTAATTCTTTAACTCTGCTTGAAAGCAACTGATCTTATCTCTCTTCATGAATTCAAACAACGGAATCTTTTTGTTTCCTTCATGTTTTCCTTTAATCTACGAACTTTGCCATTTTGCATTCAGAATGCTTCTGATTTTGAACTTCCAGATTTGTTACAGATGCATCAGGCAATGTGATACCTGGAGTCTGTGGTGTTCATAATCGATGGCAGGTTAGGTTCTCATTGATAAACATTATATTGTAAAGTGGCATTCATGAACAAATGCACAATGATTGGCATTCTAAATTGATCAACTCGAACAAATTTCTGCGCTGATCCATAAAGATGGGAAACAAATTACGTAGTACCAGTTTTGAGCTCCTGGTAAATTCCAATCAGTTTGAAGGATCCCAAATAAATTCAGGTTCTAGAGTACCATAGCATTTTACCCACCACAAATTGAAATCACTTGTTTTGAAATATCTTATCCATTACTCAGTTTGCAGCATGCACGAGATGGGCAGTTTGTAACTGTTTCAATCTGATATGTTCAGTTAGTCTACAATTCAATACTGGCAGAATTTGCTGGCCATTGATTGGTGAGGAGACAGTTCCAACTGAACTGACAGTTCTGCATTTTGACACTTCACAGAGGGAGGGAGAGGGTTAAGGATTTCTTCAAACATGTTCAAGTCGCCACTGTTTGTCTTACTACTTTTCACCATGCCATTTGATTCATCAGCTGGTTAAGGATCTCTTCAAACAAGTTCAAGTCACTACCGTTTGTCTTACTACTTTTCACCGTGCCATTTGATTCATCAGTTGGTTAAGGTTCTCTTAAAGTTCAAGTGGCCACTGTTTTTTCTTACTACTTTTCACCATGCCATTTGATTCATCAGCTTGTTTTGAAAGGTTTTTGGGGGTCCATTTGGTATGGATCTGTTCAAATAAGCTTTGTTTTGTCTTACTTAATGGCTTGTTACTGCTTTTCACCATGCCATTTGGTTCATCACAGTTTTTAGTGTTTTCAGAATGCCCTGGGAAAGGAATTATGGTATTTGGCGCTATCATCCACATTTGTATAATCAAATGCTTATAAAAAACAACAGCACTAACACAGAGGAGTCTGTTTTTTTGCTGCTCTTCTATGGTGATTTGATGGATTCATGGATTTAAATTTGCTTGCATTTGATTCGATGATTAAGGATGCAGGGGCCTATAGTGGTCCTTTTGGTGGTCTTGAATTTTGAAGTTTATCACCTTTCAAAAAAATAAAATAAAGAAAGAAAGAAAGAAAAGAAAAGAAGAAGTAAAGTTTATAATATTATTTTGTGGGGTTTTTGGGGTTTTGTGGGCCTGATCTATGGCATCCCTAATGAAATGTTAAATAGAAGTGATTGACGAGGGAGAGAGATGTTAACAAAAACAAATGCAACAACTGAACATTACTGCAATAGCTACATCATTCAGAAGAAGATTTGAATGCAAACATTACTGCAATAGCTACATCATTAAGAAGAAGATTTGAATGCAAACATTACTGCAATAGCTACATCATTCAGAAGAAGATTTGAATGCAAACATAACTGCAATAGCTACTTCAGATTATGTTTTGTATTTTAAAGTTACCACTAACAAATAGCACAAACAAACTCTTCCATGTCCATCCTGCAAATCACTTTGGATTATTGCAAAGGCTGGTTCAATTGCAACCTTTGTGAAGCATAAACCAGCTAGTTATCGCAGTTTCAACAATCTTCATGCTGTAAGAAATGAGTTTCCTTTATCTTTGAATTTTGCTGTCTCTTTCCATAAATAGATTATTGTTAATAAACCATATGCATATGATCTTAACAAAATCCAATAACTAGCCACACTGAATTTTTTGTGCTTCTTCCATCCAATAGAGTATGCTATCCCTTCACATTGATGATTCTATTTATATTATTTTGAGAAATAGGGCATTCTCATTTAGGGGCTGTTTGGATCTTAAGTTGCTTAAGATAAGCTACTCATACCACAAGTAGCTTATCTTAGTTTCTACTTATTAAGAAGATAAGTATGTTTGGTAAACATACTTATCAGCCTCTCCTCTCTTTCATCTCTCTTGATGCCTCTCTTCAGCAACTCGTGAAAAGTAGAAAAGCTAAAAAATTAACGAAAGTGATCAAGTACTTTTAAGTAAAAAAGTTACTTATTAACTAATCATAAAACAAACTTATCTGAAATAAGTCACTTATCTACTGCTGTAAGTAGAAAAGTAACTTATTTGGTGGTATCCAAACGGCCTTTAATATAAGCTTTTGCACTTTGTCCCATCTCCCATAACTGTAGCAAAGTAGATTGGAATGAGCCTTCTTAATTGGAATATTGATAGAAAAACTAATATTGGGAAAAGGATCAGATACAGGGTGGACTAAAGAAGCTTGGAACTCTACAAGATATGCATTCAATCTTGGTTTTGTGGTTCAAAATGATTTGCAACAATTAAAGAGTCATTATAAACTGCTTAGCATGATCTCACTATACAAACTCCAGGACAGATGATTGTTGCATCAACTTTTAATGCAACCCAAGTTTACTAGTTGGTATGGTCCACTTGAGCATTGGATTTGCTTCATTTTTGGGCTCATACCTTAAAAATGAAGGCATGTTATGGTATAACCTCAAAAATTAGGGAAATCCAAGGCTCTAATGGACCACGCCAAAGATGACTCTTGCATTTAATGCAACCTAAGCTTACTATTTGGTGCGGTCCATTCGAGCATTGGATCTGAGAAAAGTGATTAATGGCATAGATAAACAGTTGCATCATGGTGGGCCCTTGTGGGCCCCCACACAGATTTGGCCTGTTCTTGTTACATCCAGGTCCTGCCCCACCTCACGCACGCATTAAATACTTAGGGGGCATTTGGCGTGGGGTATTAGATGGGATAGAATTGCATTAGGCCCCATGCGATTCTATCCCGCATCTGGAGAGGATGGGAAAGGTTGGGATTAGGTGGGATGGAATTACATTTAGTCCCGTGCTGGATTATAGTGTATTTTGAAATCCATTACACATGTGGGCCCCACATTGATGCATGCATTTATCCATGCCATCCATCCATATACACTGTTAACATGTGACATTCTGGATATATATGTGTACAAGTGAACACCATCCATTGTGAACTTGATCCATTGATTACAATTCCATGGTCCACCAAACATGAATTTTCTTAATCCCATGTTTTCCCTTTGCAAAATTTTTATACCAAACATGGGATTGGATGGCTACAATACCATTGTATTTCCATACATGCAATCATTGTGTAATAATGATGTTAATCCCATCCAATACAATTCAATACCATTCAATTCCATGGACTGCAATTCAATCAGCTCAATGAGGATTTCCGAAATCTATGAGATTTCCTCCTAAAAGCTTTTAGGTTGAAGTTCTTACGTTGGGAAAGGAGGTGGGGCCCACCTTGATATTTGCGAGGAATCCATCCGTTTTAAAAGATCATTTTAGGGCATGCGACAAAAAACGAGGTAAATTTAAAACTCAAGTGGGCCACACAAGAGAAAACAGTGGGGATTGAGTGACCACCATTGAAACATTCATATGGCCACAAAAGTTTTGTATCATGCTAAGGTTTTCTATGTTGTCACTTGTCAGTTCATCCCGGCGGGAATGACCTTATAAACGATTTGGATGACATTTAAACATCAAGGTGGAGCTCACGAAGGTTTCAACAGTAGGAAATTCTTTCCCCATTGTTTCCTCTCGTATGGCCCACTTGAGTTTTGGATCCGCTTGAATTTTGGTAGCATGTCCTAAAATGATCTCACAAAACAGATGAACGGGGTGGATTCCTCACAAACATCAAGATGGGCCCCGCCTTACTTCCCAGTGTAGTTTTCAAACATGGTTTTTGAGATTGTTGGTTGTTTTCCATGTACAACCAAACATTACATGAATCAAAACATGTATTTAAGTCATACATCCTATATGATCTAAACACCAAAGTGAATAGGCTCACTTCAATGGCATTAAGAGACAATCCACCTAAGAGTGCTTTTATTGGAAAAAAAGCAATTCCATCCCACTCAATACCATCTAATTCGTTGCACAAAACACCCCCTAAAATGGTCTAGAAAAATGGATGAATGGCATAGATAAAACCCATACATCATTGTGGGCCCCAAAAAGCCGGATTATTGTCCCAGTCAGGGCAAGATGCAATCCGGTACCCGCTGAAAACGCCAATTGGACTAACCATAGTAAATGCCATTTGTCAAATGATTATTTAATACGTTTACTTCAATCCATACCGTCTAAATTGTGGACACCATATGATGCATGTATGGCAGCCTAAAAATCACATGGTCGAATGATCTTAATTATCTGATATTTCTACCCTTTTGATTAGATTTTTTAATTAATAAATTCTTAGCATAAGTATTTTAATTATTAAAAAAAACAAAGTAAATAATAATTTACATAGTTCATCATTAATTTATGACATTGCAATTTGTGTAATCCAAACACCATATAGCGTAAACACAAAGGTCCACAATAATAGTAACAAAGTCACTACCAAACGCTATAAATAAGCATTATCATTATAAAATACCGGCATCAAGATTACTTCATACACAATGCTATAGTGCACACAAAACGAAGGCTAGGACACGTGGCACACTCAACAAGTACAACAATGCTATAGGGAATGGGCAAAACATACACGCACTGTGGTGACCACCATGTTGTGTGTGACATCCTCTCTGTCCATTGGCTGCGAAATATAATTTTCATCATCATCACTATCCTGATTGCAACCAATCAGTCAGAGACACCACCTCAGAATCTACATGTTTTCTCTTCTTCCCTTTGTTTTGGCTTTTGTTATCCAAATGCAATGGATGAATAACCTCTGAATATGTCTCCCTGTATTTGTCAACCCTGTGATGCACATCAACATAGTCACATCCACTGTATTCGATAGCTGCAATGGCATGTTCGCAAGGGTACCCACACTTTTTCCATGCAAGGCATGAGCATGTTCGCCGTTCAAGATCCACCTTCTTTGGATGTGCATTTGCTTTGTTCGCATAACGAACCTCAAACTCTGCTGCACCACCTGACACACAATAATATTTTGACTTCTCTCCATCAGAAATAGCTTCTTCAACTCTAGGAACGAATGTTGTGTTCCAGTTTGAACTTTCATTAAACCTTTTATCAAATATCTCTATCATATAATCGTGCAACTTTACCAACACTCCAGTGATAGACACCTCTCTCGATGCTTCTTTATATTTATCATGAATTTCATGCATGCAAGCATCCAATTGAGAACGACCCCCTGCATAAACTGCATTCTTAAAAAGTTGATCCAAATCCTGATCCTGACAGTTGGACTTCTCCCACACTTCTCCAATCAGCTCCATCTGAGAGTATCCATGAGATGCATATGGAAAGATACCACTATCAACTTCAAGAATCCCTTCCCGTCTATCTGATTTAAATGTTAGTTTAGGTATGCATTCCAGGACTTGAGCCAACTCAACACAGAACCATGTCCAACTCCCTAGGTTCTTTGATTCAACAAATGCATATGAGACTGGGAACACATCATCTTTTGCATCAATGGCCATGGCAAAGAGCCACACACCTTGGCATTTTCCTTCCATCTTCTTACAATCAAGCATCACAAGTGGTCGGCATGCTTGCTTGAAACCATAAATGGCAGCCTTATATGCAACAAAAAGTCTCAAGGAGTTGTCCGATGACCTACTAAGCTTTGCTGTGCTTCCTGGATTTGTTCTCTGTATTTCTTTACAAATCTCTTCACAAATCTCCATGACAGATGTAATGAAGTTCATGTCTTTTACTGCCAATTCTTTACCCCTCCAAGCTTTATCATAACTCACCTCGATCCCATATTCTCGACTAATCTCATCGACAATATCTTTGGGTGTACAACACAATTTTTTCTGGAGTCGGTCCTTCACCACATCAGCAATCCATTTCCTACTGGCTTGTTTATGCGTCCTTGTATTTGACTTTGTTGACTCGTTCACAACGTTACAAGTATGGTCTCCCTTCAAGGATTTTATCTTAAATGTAGGCTTGTCAGGATCCTGCTTACATGCATGTATGCGCCATGAGCAATTGTCTTCAATGCATTTCGCCTGATAACGGCCACCGCCCGACCTGGTGCGCTTGTATTCAAAATTTGAACGTATGGCGTACTCCCTTAAAGCCTTGTGAAAAGCATTTGTATCTTCAAATTCTTGGCCTTCTTTTAAAACTAACATAATTTTCGGCATGTCATTAACACAACTACCAACCACCTTGTCATGGAATTCTTGATTATCCATCAACAAGCAGTCCACTTTACGTAAATCATTTGATGCGCTTGGAACATCATTGTTATTGACATTAGTATTATGTGAGGAGGTTGCAAGTGTTCCATTACTTCCATTCAAATCCCGCAATGATGCTTGATCATTTTCATCGTCGGCATTCTGCATCAGAAAACTTAAGAAACAGAGAGAGTTAGAAACGAGAGAGAGAGAGAGAGAGAGAGAGAGAGAGAGAGAATCAATGAACTGCATAATTGCAAACACAAACAAATTGGTATTTCAGGTACCTGGGATTCACAGTGGGGATTGAAAGGTTTTGGCCACGAAAAATGAAGAGCTGAATAGGCTCGCTGCTTTGAGGAAATGCTTCCATCATATTGGATACGTCATCATCATTCTCAATCGACACAAGTGAATCCAAATCTAGACCAGGATATTTGTACTCGATGCTGCTAATGTCGGTAAACTTGCAAATCCCATGCACTTTAGATTCAAGATTGATATAATCAATCCCTCGATCGACATAAACAATGCGGTTTGTGCCTCCCTTGTAATAAACCTTATTTGATTCCCAAATGAAGTCGCCCCCGAATTTACAGAGCACCGGCATCTTGTTCGTAGACATCATTTGGATGTGTTGTAATGAACTGAAAATTTATAACAAGAGAAATGTTGTTATGCTTAAGAAGCTGAAGAACAATAACTTTCACATGCACATTTAGAAAAGAAAAGAGCCAAATTCTTGTCTACTTAATTGTTTACTTTTGACCTAAACTCAATTCTATAGTAATTATATCACAATTTCCCTTTGTATTTACTTGAACAAGCGAGGAGCATGATCTTGTTTTTGAGGAAAAGGATCTCATGGGCCTCATGGTGGATGAAACAAGCCTTAAAATTTGCCCAGATTAGAGAATCCTACCAATCCAACGTTTAGCTGTTTTCCTATTGAGTTGCGTGCTTTTTGCTATTCTTTCTTCCTTACCGTCTACTCACAGGCCACACATTGAAGAGTTAGAATTGGGATAGAATTGTCCCATGGTGAAAATATTTGAGGCATGGTCCAATCAGAGCTGGCCAAAATCACAAGTCTTAATCAATCACGAACCATGTTCCCGGCTTGTGCAATCAAAAAGCTCCAAGTTACCACACATCTTCTTGTCCCAAAACTCTCAAAATGCAAGTATCATATGATTTTCGATCAAGCAAAACATGCAGGTTTTGACCCACCTTTCACTAATATGGGGGGCCATCAAGGAGAAAGTTCTACTAGGACAATCACTTTTATTAAATGATTTTAATTGTTCAAGCTAGTAAACTCCAGATGCATAACTTTGCCAATGGTGCACACCAAGAAAAGTTTAACCAATCTCATGAAGAAGATGATTCAATGGGTGTGTGATAGGGTCCAATGGGGACCCATTTCAGGCTCAGGTACCATCTTTTGATGACACAGACCTGAATTTGATGAGGTTATCAAGTACCTATCACGTCTAAGGACCTTGGCTTAACCATCAGGACCACCAATCAAGGGGTCATGATCATCCAATTGAGACTTTAAAGCAACATCCATCCATGAGGCATTGTACAAATTGAACAAGCAAGGATACAATGTTACATGTCTTTAGAGAAAGGATATACAAGATAACAAACCACATGATTTAGATATAGAACGAGAGAAATCAGATCTCAGATGTCAATCAGAATGGCTTAGATCTAGTTCCAATTTTACAGAGACCCGTCAATACAGACAAAAACAGAGAAGGATTAAAAAACAGAAATTAAATGGGGAGAGGGGCCTTTGAAGGTCATAGCTGGGATGGCTTAAGATGATCCGTTATTGTTATTTGTTATTTTTATACTGCATTTCTATCATATAATTTGGCCCATGTCAGTATAAAAGAAGAACTCATCTGAAAATAAAGTAGGGGTAACCTGAAACAGTGGAAAGAAAGAAAGAAGGGAAAGAGGAGAAGAAACGTTCGTACCTTTGCCTGTGCAGATCGATTCCTTTGGGACGGTCCAAAGACGGTATTTAAGAGATAAAAATCTTGCGATTCAAAATCTTTATAACCTTAGCTCGAAAGATGAGATATTTGTTATGAGTTATCAGCCCAAGAATGGTGCAAACGCCGAAAGTCTCCGCGTAGATAAATAGTCAAGCAGGAGACGCGGTTTAGCTGGTGACCCGCACACCCGCCAGCTAGCCGGTGTCAAAGCACTGTGGGTCCCACCGTGATATATTTGTTTTTATCTACGCTGTCCATCCATTTTTCCAGCTCATTTTAGGGCATGGTCCCAAAAATGAGGCAGATCCAAAACTTAAGTGGACCACACCACAGGAAACGGTGGGGAGAATGATGTCTATCGTTGAAATCTTCCTTGCGCTTACTATGATATTTATTTGTGATCCAACCTGTTCGTAAGGTTACACGAACCTAGATGAAATGAAAACACAAATACGAGTTTGATCCAATACTTTTGTGGCCTCCAGGAAGCTTTCAACGGTAAACATTCAAATCCCAAGTTTTCCTGTGGTGTGGTCCACTTGAGATAATGACATAAATTGAGCTGAAAAAATAGATGGACGGCATGGATAGAACACATAAATAATGGTGGACCCACATAGCTTTGACACCAGCTAGCCGGCTGGTGATGGTGTCACAGAGATGCGAGAAAGGAGTACGCGGATTCCGTGGATCCTTACTTTGGGCCCGTCGGTGATGTATGTATGTGTCTTATATCAACTCTGTCCATCCGTTTCGGGAGCTCATTTGAGGGCATCAGCCCAAAAATTCAGCAGAACAAAATATCAGGCGGACCACACCCAGGAAACAGTGGTGATTGAAGCTTGACCATTAAAAAATTCTTGGGGTCAATGGAATGTTTATTTGCCATCCAATCTGTTGATAAGTTAGTATAAAACTGGATGAATGGACCACAGAAATATCAGCTCGACACAAAACTTTAAAAAAATAAATAAATAAATAAAATCTCAAACGAGTTTTTAATGGTGAATCACCACTATTTCATGTGGTGTGGTCCACCTGTGATTTGGATCCGTTGCATTTTTGGGTTATGGAAAAACAGATGGACAAAGTGGATATATGAAACATACATTACATGGGCCCACATAAACGGATCCACCGAAGTCACTTCTCACAAATAAGAGATTTTTCCCACAGTATACCCTACTTTTATCCTCATCTTTTTAGCTGTGCGTCGCAAATTTTACTTTCCCAAACTATTACCCATATGTACGGATGCTTTTTTACTGGACAAAAAAGCCCTGTGCATTGGAACCCAATTTTTAAAACCTTCTCTCCTTCAAGTGACAAAACTCTAGCAGTAGAAATCCCATTATCTAATTTCTAGGATGTGGCCTACCAGAGTTTTGGAATGAGCTAATTTTTGAGTTCTAGGATGAACACAAGGCCACACACTTGATTGACGAAGAGGATCTCATGTACGTTATCCCCACATGCTGTTCCTGTTACAAAAAAATATTGATTTTAATAAAAAATAATTTAATAATAAAATAATATATAATATAAAAAGTTGTTTTGAAAAAACATTTTTCTGCGGGTTTTTAGGAATAGTCTCACATGGAAAAGAGAAGAGAAAAACCTATGGTTTATATGAAGGATGTGGAGTATTATAATATTTACCTACCTAGTCCGTGGACGCTCACGCTCGGGCTCGGGCACGGGCACGGGCTCGGGCTCGGGCATGGGCTCGAACTCGGTCTCGGTCTCGGTATCAGTCTCTGTCACGGGCAAGGGCTCGGTGCGAGGGCGTGGGCATGTGAGGCAGTGTGGCTGTAGAGGCGCTAGTGGCGCACTTTGCACTTCTCACGTCTGCGACACGCGGTGCGACTAAGTGGCTATGGCGGGTGGCTGGTTAGCAGAGAGATTAAAGGACTGAGAGAGAAATCTCTCAGTATAAATAGAGGGACTGAAAAGAGTTGTTGTAGCAAAACTCTAACAGCTGAGCCATTAGTGCAGGGTCCAGCTGTAACTGCTGCATGGCTAGCCCAACAGCTAGAAAACGGCTAGTTGTTGTCTCACAACAATCAGCATGCAGCAGTTTAATGGTCCATGCACAATAGTCAGAAAACGGCCATAAAACGGCTAGTTTTCCAACAGCCAGAAATGGTTTAATGGAATTTAAGTCTCTTGACCATAACCCCCTAACCACCATAGCCTATAAAAGGAGGACCTGGATGGGTTTTCAAACCATCTCAACTCACTCCAGCAAACCCATACGAACTGAGATAGCCAGCCTCTCTCCACTCATATATTCTAGTGTTTCCAGTAACATAGCAAGGCTTAAACCTTAGCATGAAGAACAGACCAGCGGTGTGGTCTAGAACGGTTCAACTGAACCAGTGGCTGAAGATTTGAACTAACCTGTGTAGAAGTCAAAACTCTTTTTCTCTTCTTTTCTTCTTCTTTTGGAATTTTTTCCTTTATACTGTAATACTGCTAAAAAGTGTGTAATTGAGTTCCATTTGGTGGGCCTTCGTGTTTGCTTAACGCAGACCTATACCAGGCTCGTCGTATCCTAGAAGCTATTTGCCTGTAACCTACCAGCATACTCAATTCACTTGAGTAGGGGCAAATAACGCTTTAAGGACAGTGTTTCAGACGTGCTTCAGCCTGTCCTAATTTCTGATTATTTTGCACTTTTCGGTTTCCACATTATACAGAAATACATTAATCTGTATAAATCCAACAATCTTAAAGCGTTATTTTTCTGATAGAAGCCAACAGTGTTTTATCCATGAAGTTGATGAATCAGGACTTGATACGTCTTGATCGATTCGATGGAACCAATTTCACAAGATGGCATGACAAGCTGAAATTTCTCCTGACGGCGCTAAAGATCTATTACATATTAGATCCAAATTTGCAAGCACTACCTGAAGCATCTGACAACGACACACCAGAACAAGTCTGCCCGCACCAAAAGAGCCGAAGACGAACTCTTGTGTCGAGGACACATTCTGAACGCTCTCCCCGACCGCCTGTACGATCTGTACCAACAGACGTCATCAGTAAAAGAGATATGGACTGCTTTGGAATTCAAATATAAGGCTGAAGAAGAAGGTACCAACAAGTTTCTCATCGCTAGGTATTTTGACTTCAGCATGGTAGATAATAAACCGATACTGCCTCAAATCCAAGAACTGCAGCTAATAGTAAACAAAATCAAAGCGATAAAAATCGATCTTCCTGAATCATTCCAAGTCGGGGCTATAATCGCCAAATTGCCACTGATGTAGAAAGACTATAGAAAGAAGTTGCTGCATAAAACCGAGGACTACACACTGGAACAAATCCAGAAACACCTCAGGATTGAGGAAGAATCCCGTAACCGCGATAGAAAAAATGATAACGGGAATACCTCATCCAAGGTACATGCTGTAGAAAACACTAATAACAAATATCCCGAGAAGGACGATTCCCTGAAACCTAATAAAGAGAAATTCAAGAAGAACACCCAAAAGAAGAACGAAAAGTTCAAGGGCTCATACCATGTCTGTAGAAAAAGCGGGCACTATTGTCGAGTATGCCGCTATCGCAAATTTAAAAAAGGGGTAAGTGCAGTAGAAGAAGACGATATCGTGGCTATGATCACTGAGGTGAATACCATCTAAGGCAAAGTTCCAGGTTGGTGGTATGATACTGCCGCTACTGTACATGTGTGCTAGACAAATCAGCCTTCAAAACCTATGAGGAATTGACCGATGGTCAAGAAGTCCAAACGGGTAATGAAGTCCGATCGAAGGTCGTCGGCAAAGGGACTGTCGAACTGATATTCACCTCTAGAAAGAAAATGATTCTAACTAATGTACTGCACATCCCAGACATGAGGTGAAACTTAGTTTCTGGGGATCTTCTGGGAAAACCAGGCATACGAATGGTGTATGAGTCAGGTAAATTGATTCTGTCCAAAAATGAGAATTTTGTCGGAAAGGGATATGCTTGTAACGGAATGGTTAAGTTTTCTCTGAATGAAAGTAGCACTTCTATGTATATGGTTGAATCTGCTGGACTGTGGCATGATAAACTAGCCCATATAGGGTATAGTACCTTGAAGTTCATGGCTAAGAATAGTTTAATCTTATACACAGATAATGAAAGCGAAAAATGTGAAGTGTGCATAAGATCCAAAATGGCAAAGAAACTTTTTCCAAGTGTTAAAAGATCGTCTTAAATATTGGATCTTGTGCACAGTGATATCTGTGAGTTAAACGGCATTCTTACTCGTGGAGGTAAATGGTACGTCATAACCTTTATAGATGATTGCTCTAGGTATGTGTATGTGTACCTATTAAAGAGCAAAGATGAAGCATTAAACATGTTTAAAATATATAAAGCAGAAGTAAAGAATCAATCGAATAAGAAAATAAAAATTCTCTGTAGCGATAGAGGAGGAGAATACTTCTTCAATGAATTCGATAACTTCTGTGAAGAACATGGACTGATACATCAATGTACAGTACCATACACACCTCAACAAAATGGAATAGCTAAAAGGAAGAATAGATCATTAGTAGAAATGGTCAACTCAATGCTAATAAGAGCAAAGTTGCCACTAAGTCTATGGGGAGAGGCACTGCTTGCAGCATGCCATATAATAAACAGAATTCCGTCTAAAAAATATAAAATATCTCCATATGAAACATGAAGAAGTAGAAAACCTAACCTAGGATATCTAAAAGTGTGGGGGTGTCTTGCATATTGCAGAACCCTTGATCCAAAAAGAACTAAGTTAGGACCAAGAGCTATTAAGTGCGCCTTCGTAGGGTATACACAAAATAGTAAAACTTATAGACTTCTAGACATAGAGTCTAATACAATAATAAAATCAAGAGATGTTGAGTTCTTTGAAAACTCACTATCCTTGTAGTCAAAGGATAATGAAATCCAAACTCCTAATAGAGAATCAGATAGGTCAGCTCCACAGATGGTGGAAGTTCCTATTGAGCCTCGTAGAAGTCAAAGGACAAGAATAGAGAAGAGTCTAGGAGATGACTATATAGACTCACAACGTGTCATTTTTCATCTTGTAGAAGGAAATAGAGAAAATATTATAAGAAAAATACCTATAGTAATGACTATAGAAGATGATCCTAAAACATATAAAGAGGCCATATCCTCTACAGACTCAGCTTTCTGGAAAAAAGCTATAAATGATGAAATGGAATCTATACTATCAAATCAAACATGGGAACTAATTAACTTACCTCCAGGTTCTAGATCCATAGGTTGTAAGTGGGTATTTAGGAAGAAATATCATACTGATGGGACTATCCAAACCTTTAAAGCTCGACTAGTAGCTAAGGGTTTTAGACAAAAAGAGGAGATAGATTACTTTGACACATACTCTCCTATAGTTAGGATAACATCCATTAGGATATTATTTATGCTAGCTTCCATACATCATCTTCACATCCACCAAATGGATGTAAAGACTGCATTCCTGAATGGTGACCTCAACGAGGAGGTATATATGGAACAACCTGAAGGATTCATTCTACCAGGAAATGAAAACAAAGTATGTAGATTAGTCAAATCATTGTATAGATTAAAACAAGCACCAAAACAGTGACATGATAAGTTTTATTCTAAAATACTTTCTCATGGTTTCATACATAATGTAGCCGACAAATGCATATATTCTAAAGTAGATAGTCACTACATTGTGATAGTGATCTTTTATTAGAAATTTCTTTCTGTGTAAAGCCTATATCGGTTGTGTCACTACATTGTGATAGTGAAGCCATATTAGCTAGAGCCTATAGTGACACTTATAATGGTAAGTCTAGACATATTAGTCTTCGACATGATTATGTCAGACAATTGATTCGAGATGGAATCATTGTTATTTCTTATGTGAAATCAAGCAATAACCTGGCAGATCCTTTCACTAAACCTCTACCGAGTGAGATAGTAAAGGCTACATCTAGAGAGA
Source organism: Magnolia sinica (assembly GCF_029962835.1). Classification (NCBI taxonomy): domain Eukaryota; kingdom Viridiplantae; phylum Streptophyta; class Magnoliopsida; order Magnoliales; family Magnoliaceae; genus Magnolia; species Magnolia sinica. The sequence continues at coordinate 45,998,804 of NC_080573.1, read as the reverse complement.
TGGGGTTGAAACTCTTCAACTAAAGTTCCACCAGTGATGGTAACGCAACCTAAAGTCAGAAAATCTCTAATTTTGGGTTTAATGGGTAAGAACAAGTCACTGATATGTGGAAAGTTTTCAGCACTAAAATTATAAAACTTCATCTATAATAGATAAGTGCTGAGCGTTACGATAGAGAGTTGAGTCTTAGAACTCTTAATGAAATCCAGTCTATAAAGACAAGTATCTTATTGTAACGGAGACACTGGAAGGATTTCACCTATATAAACGTAGAGATGGTGCCGTCTCTCATGAGAGTTAGGAGTGCTCTCTCGGGATCGTTCATGAATTAGGATAAGCACATGGCTATTAATTGTGCTGAGCAAAATTGTGGGAACTCTAACAAACACATAGCGAATATGTGTGTAGTATTTCCAATTCTGTATCTAGGAATAACTGGTTCAAAGCTGCGGCTACCAGTCATTTCGACAGAGTTTTGAAATACTTACACTAAGGAAAGATTAAAATCGAAAGATATCTTTCTTTATGTATATAAGCTGATTATTCTGGCAATATTGTTTAACCAAGAAAATAATTTTATAAAATCAAGTGGGGGATTGTTGCAAAAAATATTGATTTTAATAAAAAATATTTTAATAATAAAATAATATATAATATAAAAAATTATTTTGAAAAAATACTTTTCTGCGGGTTTTTGGGAATAGTCCCACATGGAAAAGAGAAGAGAAAAACATATGGTTTATATGAAGGATGTGGAGTATTATAATATTTACCTACCTAGTCTGTGGACTATGGATACGCACTGGAACACCCACGCGCGCGCTCGCGCTTGGGCTCGGGCACGGGCACGGGCTTGGTCTCGGTCTCGGACTCGGACTCGGTTGTGGTCTCAGTCTCGGTCTCGGTCACGGGCTCGGTGCGAGGGCGTGGGCATGTGAGGCAATGTGGCTGTAGAGGCGCTAGTGGCGCACACGGGTACGGGCACGGGCACGGGCTCGGTCTTGGTCTCGGTCTCGGACTCGGACTCGGTCTCGGTCATGGGCACTGGCACGGGCACGGGCTCGGTGCGAGGGCGTGGGCATGTGAGGCAGTGTGACTGTAGAGGCGCTAGTGACGCACTTTGCACTTCGCAAGTCCGCATCGTGTCGCAGAGGGTCGCTCATTCGCGACCTTGAGCGAACCGGAGCGAGACGTGTGCGAGTCGCGGTGCGACTAAGTGGCTATAGCGAGTGGCTGGTTAGCAGAGAGACTAAAGGACTAAGAGAGAAATCTCTCAGTATAAATAGAGGGACTAAAAAGAACTGTTGCAGCAGAAACTGTAACAGCTGATCCATTAGTGTAGGGTCCAGCTGTAACTGCTGCATGACTAGCCCAACAGCTAGAAAACGGTTAGCTATTGTCTCACAACAGTCAGCATGCAGCAGTTTAATGGTCCATGCACAACAGTCAGAAAACGGCCATAAAACGGCTAGTTTTCCAACAGCCAGAAATGGCTTAATGGAATTTAAGTCTCTTGACCATAACCCCCTAGCCACCATAGCCTATAAAAGGAGAACCTGGATGGGTTTTCAAACCATCTCAACTCACTCTAGCAAACTTATACGAACTGAGACAGCCAGCCCCTCTCCATTTATATATTCTAGTATTTCCAGCAATATAGCAAGGCTTAAACCTTAGCTTGAAGAACAGACTAGCGGTGTGGTCTAGAACAGTTCAACTGAACCAGTGGCTGAAGATTTGAACTGACCTGTGCAGAAGTCAAAACTCTTTTTCTCTTCTTTTCTTCTTCTTTTGGGATTTTTTCCTTTATACTGTAATAGTGCTAGAAAGTGTGTAATTGAGTTCCATTTGGTGGGCGTTTGTGTTTGTTGAATGCAGACCCATACCAGGCTCATCGTATCCTAGAAGCTATTTGCCTGTAACCTACCAGCATACTCAATTCACTTGAGTATGGGCAAATAACGCTTTAAGGACAGCGTTTCAGACGTGCTTCAGTCTGTCCTGATTTCTGATTATTTTGCACTTTTCGATTTCCACATTATACAGAAATACATTAATCTGTATAAATCCAACAGTTCCTTTGGTAACAGGCTCGCTCCTGCCATACGGTGAGGCTAATACGGTTCTTTTGAAAGACTACCCTCCTTGCAGCCATGAACTTCTTGTTTGAAATTACAAGAAATTTTGCAAACGAAAGCCTACTTGCAGCAAGACATGTCATTCACTTGTTGGCAGCATTAGACCCTCTTGCTTTTTTCTTTTTTTTTTGGCAATTCTTGTTGTTGAGGATGTGAGACCAAGAAATTTACTACAGATTGCACCTTTTTAGGGTGTTGTGATGACCATTGACTGAACACACGCATCCATGTCTGGCTACCATCTTCAGAGTGGGCCACTGAGGAGGGTGCGTAGCATAAAATCATATTTTGATCAAACAATCCTAACCATCCAATAAAGTAGACCAATACTTCATCGATGGTCAGGGGTTTAAATTCATCCACAACCTAAATGGTTTGGATGATGCTTCAGGCTCTACCCCATTTATGGTTCATGAAACTACAATTTGTATGGCCTCGATTGCGTGCAATGGATGAGGAGGTGATCCAGTGGTACTGGGTAGAAGTGGGGCATACGTGGTGTATGTATCACCTCCAAACCGTGATATATCTCCTTAGGTTACCGCCCAGGCTTGAAAATCAGCTTGATCCAAAACTCTGATGGACCACAGAACACGGAACAAGGTGGAAGGTCACTCTAACCCTGCGTTCTCATCAGGCCCACCTGAGCTACAGAGCAACCTGATTTTTGTCGTGACATTTCATCTAGGGCAGATGAAGGGTCTGGATGGTCTAAATGCCATATACACACACAAAATCAGGGATAGCCTTCTCCTCTAAACTTGTCCTTGTGTTGCGGCCCAATTGAGTTTCCTTTTTAGGCTGATTTGTGAACCCTGAGGGATAATCGAGGGAATAGGTCTGATGGACAGATTGGGTGTTGTGAATAAATTGACGTGGTCATCCATCTAAATGACTGGAACCAGAACATGATGCAGAGCCATCATTAGCGCGGACGCGGTTTAGATACTCATAGAATGAATAGCGAGACTCGCTTATGAAGTGAAGTCACCAAGTTCCGTGACCCCACTGCGATGTACGTGTTGTATCCACAACGTCCATCCATTTATAGATATCATTTTAAGGCATGACCCAAAGAATGAGGCAGATCCAAAGCTTTAGCGGACCCCACCACAGAAAACAGTCGGAAGATCGATGCCTACCATTGAAACCTTCCTAAGGCCCACCATAATGTTTTTCTGAAATCCAACCTGTTTAAAAGTTAACAAATACATTAAGCTTGTTTGATTTTTGAAGTAAATAGTAATTCCTTGGTAAATAAGTAATAATTACTTATCAGGAATTACCCCATCATTACTGCGCCTATGTTTACGGCTTAACTTTTTGGTGTTAAAATCAAGGATAGCTGCCAAATGAATATAGGGCCTACTGTGATGTACAAGATGTATCAACACCGTTCATCTTATACGTCAGCCTGATTTAGGCCATGAACCCAAAAATGAGGCAGATCCAAAGCTCCAGTGGACCACACCACAGGAAACAGTGGAAATTGAATGCTTGTTGTATAAAAATTTATAAGGCCCGTAGAAGTTTTGGCTGAAGCTGATATTTGTGTTTACCCCTTATCAATGTTTTTATGACCTCATGAACAGGTTAGACGACAAATAAACATTAATAGGGCCCAATAAACAAAATAACTGTTAATGGCAGACGTTTAAGGCCTTTGTTTCCTGTGATATGGGCCACTTGAGCATTGAATTTGTCTCAATTTTGGACTTAGGCCCTAAAATCTCCTGATAAAAAAGATGGACGGTGTGGATATGTCATGAACGTCACAGTGGGGTCCACAAATGCAAGTCAACTTTTTCGGACCAATTTTCGAGAAGAAAATGCATTTGAAATTTCAAACAGGGAAAAGGTAATAATGACCTTTTTCAAGGGTATTTCCCTATTCCGTCAAAATCAAACAGGCCCTAGAGAAGGGAAAACACAAATACCAGCTTCATTGAAAACTTTAGTGGCCTTTAAAAGTTTTTAACGGTGGTGTCACTCTCCCCACTGTTTTCTATGGTGGGGTCCACTGGAGCTTTATATTCGACTCATTCTTTGGATTTTACCCTAAAATGATCTCTCCAGGTGGACGGACAGTGTGGATAAAAAACATACATCATAGTGGGGCCCACAGAACTTGGTGACGTCACTTCAGTTGCAATAGCCCATCCACGTCCGGTTGTACCTCTCACCTTTTCTAGTTCTTCTTACAAATAAAGATAATTTTCGTGGTGGGTCTCATAGTGGATGAATTCTCTTTCATTCTTGTAAACGAGAAATAGATGTCAATGATGCAACAGAAAAGGAAGTTTCAGAGAAGCTTTGGAAAAGTGGATAGACACAAACTAAAAAATAAAATAAAATAGTTAGGTGTGTCCGGATAAATAAATGGACTCTCCGCTTTTTGCAATTCCCTTTTTATTTGTTATCCAAATGACCGACTTATCATTTCCCATGTCTTTTTTTTTTTTTTTTAAATAAAAAATCTTTCTGGGCATTTGTCTTGTCTTGAGGTCCGGCGACATCCTCTTCAGACCAATTGTTTTTACAAAACTAGGTATTCATTTAGTAAAGCCATGGTAAAACAAAATGTGACCCTTATGTCAAGGGCAACATCCTCTTTTGCTTTCCTTTTCAGTCTCCGCATTTGACGGACTGTAACACCTCGAAAAAATCCATACAAAGCCCCAAGTATCACCTCAGGCAAAAATTAGTAAGGATCGAATTATGCAGAAATTAGATGAAAATTAATTAAGTACTAAACTAAATGATCAGTGAAATTAGCTTGGACCACTATTTATACGAACTGCAAACCCAAAACCATTAAAATCGCTAACTCAACATTACCCAAAAACTTAGGAGAAATCCCAAAACCCAATTGCTCTTAGGAGCACATTGAAACTCCGTATCGGACCTAGACCGCGCGTCGAAAGTCCGATTACCACGAAACTATAATGTTATGACCGCCTTACTGGGCTTGACAAGCATTGTGGGAATCGAGCCCAAATAGTATCCAGAAACGCATAACTTGAGCCCAGAGCAAAGTGCGTGAGAAACGAGAATATCTTTAGGAAATGAACTCAACTTAAGTGAATTGGACTATTCGCTTGCGGGTCGAATTGAAGACTTCAGACTGTCAGATTCTAACCAAACTTTACCCTTGGATTAGGAAAATTTCCCTACACGTGTCAGTATACTTGTGGCCCTGATCGAGTGACAATGACCGTTGAACTGATGCAAGTCCTCCACGGTTGATCCACAAATCCGATCGGACCAAAACCTTAACCTGGCTTAGATCCATGATCAGGGAACTTAATCCACGACACAGGTGAGTAATGGGCCTCCAGATGAGTCCCGTTTGCCCGAAACAGACACTCTTTCGCTATAACCTAAGTATATCATGGCCTTGGGGCCATTGACATCAGTTTTGAGCCTATATAAGGCCCTTAAATTACCCCTCTCTCATTCCATACGAATTCTCTAACCTTAGGAGAAAGAGGAGAGAAAAGAAGAGGAAAGAGTGAGGAGAAGAGAGAGAGAGAGAGAGAGAGAGAGAGAGAGATCGTTGTTGGGATTTACTCCCACCACTCCACGTACTGAATCACCTCCCCACCATCGCTATACCATTAATTTTAGATACGATTTGGGTAAGAAATCTTAACCCTAATATCGTTTTAGGATTCCAAATAGAGGAATCAACGTAATAGCTAACATATTTCATGATTTAGGTAGTCGTTGTGCTGTAGATGGGGACGTAGTGTAGGAACCGAGTTCGTAACGGGCGAACCAACAAAACGTGCGGACTATAAACGTTTAGGTTATCGTTTTCAAGGCTTTCAATGTCAGCAATGATTTATGTCTTACTTGATTGCTGCAATATGAGCTTAGTTGCGATATATTCGATACACTATACATGTGTGTGAACTATGTGAATATATAATGCCTTCCATGTGTTTGTTGAAATGTTTAAATGAAAGTGAAATTCTGATTTATGCGTGCCATGACTATTAACCTAGAATGCATATTTGTTGTACGTATGACAACTCCTTTGCGAAAGGATTTGCCATAATATATGTTATAACTGATCTAGTTTGTGTATGAAGTATTATGTAGTCTAAGTGTTTGATAAAATGTCTGAATGAGTAATTGTTTGGTAAATCGCTTTTATTAAGGGTGTTGAGATGAGATTCTCAACTACCATATCCATATTGGTAGTTTCCTTTATATAACGTAAATTGTTGTTATATGATTTATAGATGAAATGCATATGTATGTCAACATGCTCAAGGTGTTTGATAAAATGCTCAAATGAGAATTATGTTTGCATTGTTCGTTAAATGCTGTTATGAGTAATATATGTGATCTCCTATGGCATTTGAGGATGTTTGGGACTACCACCTAGTCCAGGCAATCGGTAATGGATCCTAATTAAGTGGACGAACTAGTTTCGCCACATTAGATACGTTCGATGAATCTGAGCCATACGCTGATTGTCGACAGTGGTTAGGCCACACGGAGTGCTTACGCGCTTTATGTCGATTAATTCAACGTGCGCTCATACCAATTGCACTTGTCAAATAACTCGATTAGCCTATTGTGTGTTTACCATGTATGGACGCTACTGTTTGAATCTAAGGTACCACTTACCAATGTAAAGCCCGTTTCAACCATGGTACCAAGATCTGCTAAGACTCATGAGCCAGGCATGGTGGTATGGGATACCGTTGTCGAGCTGTCAGCCAACGTTGGGTTAACGAGCCTCCCCGTAGTGACCAGTGAGTAACCCAAACTCATGAGCCGAATATGGAGGTATGGGATACTGTATTCGAGTTGTCGGCCTACGATGAGGTGACGAGCCTTCCCATAGTGACCTCGAGTATAAACTAGGCCTACGCTGAGGTGACGAGCCTCTCCGTAGTGACCTTGAGTGTAAACTCGTGAACTTACCTATCCACTGCTTTCATCAGTGGTGATGCCATACAACTTACCTATCGTATGTGATTAACTAGGATTGATGACCCTAGATGGATCATTGTTTGGGTAAGTGATATAAAGGGAGGTACCTTAGCTTCCCGAATCTGCTGTATGAATCAGCCTAAGAAATTACTTGGCTAACACGACTATGCACCGCATTGCATGTGCTTTGGCGAGGAAGCGCATGTTTAGGGAATTTGCCATGCGCGATCGTGAGATGATGTCGCTGAGGGAGTGCAGGTGAGGGCATGCATCATTACGTATATCATTCCTGCATTAACAAGAGTAATTAGAACATGATTGTTGTACTGCTTTATCATTATGTTTCACTGAATTGATAACATGTTAACCTTTGCCTTATAGTACCACTGAGTTGATCACTCACTCCCACTCTGGGATGGTATTTTAAAACACCAACCAGACTCTGTTTTAAATGTAGATTATGGCAAAGCTTATGTGACGGAGCCAGACTTCTTCGACGAGGAGGAGTTCTCCTATGTACAACTCTCAGGCGAGTCTATGTAGACCTAGAGTTGTGTCGCCGGGATTTCGAAACTATAGATTAGTTGAACCTTTACACTTGATATTTTGTAAATTTTGGAACCATATATATATATATATATATATTTATCCTGGTAACATACTCATACTCTGGGGATTGATAAACATTTACAGACTTTACATATTTATATTAGTCTTTCGCTTGCTCAATTTAAGTAACTCTTGAGTATAATATGCTGATTTTGTGTAATCTCACTCATGTTTAATACACTAATATAGACAACATTAATCATCATTATCTATGTTGCATAAGTGATGCATTGGAACTCGGGAGTTGAGCTTTGCTCGATCCCCGATTTTTGGGGTGTTACAAGTTGGTATCAGAGCATGATTTAGATTAAACTGGACCTGGGTTATAGTAACACAATACACACTGACGTACATTGACTTAGGTGGGGGCGATAAAACATAGAAATGATCATATGATCCCAAGTTTCACCGACGGGCGAAACTAACCCTTGAAATGTGACCCGTATGCATCTGTGATCATGTGAAATGATCCCAATTCCTTTCTCGACCGTCAATCGACAGGTTTGGACGATGATTCGATGAATACCACCCTCAAATGCGGAAAGCTTGAATACACACTCGTTGGGACCTGAAACCACTTCAAACGGACGAGGGGGCCCAAACCACGAAAATTGGTGAGAATCAGGGGGCCTCCCACACATTTCTGGCACCTCGACAGGGGGGGCCACCGCCCCCAGGGCGGAGCCACCGCCTGCTGTCCAGTGGACCGGGGTGCCACCGCGGCGCGCCGTGCTTATGTCTAGCGGGCCGCGGCGGGCCCGCGGGTTCGGTGGCTTGCCACCCTAACCCACTCATGTTGGGCCCTGTACACATGTGGGACCACCCTATTTGGGTCCCCTCGTGCTCCCTTTGTTCATTTCACCGCTCCTCTAGCTTTTAAAACTCTCCAAACCTCTACAAATCCTCATTTTTCCTCTCAAATCTTCATTCTGTACTCCATCTTCTTCTTCTTCTTCAATACACATACACCCACCACCATTTCCCTCAAAACCCATCTCCTACCACCTCCTATTTCCCTTATTTCCTCTCTTTTGAGCACACAAATCCACCTTTGTGTCTCATAAACCCCAAAACCCACCAACCCATCTCCTCCTTCAAACTTTCTTCACTTCCATGGCCCTTTTTGAGCTAGTGGCTACCATCTTTTCGCTCTCCATACTCCTTTCCCTCATGGGAAAGAGAAGAGTGTCCACAGATGAAGCCGGGCCTAGCCGCCCAACCCGATCGAGGAAGAAAGCGGGTGCCGAAGTAAGCATAAGCGTCGAGCGAGAGCGAATGACGAAGCGGGATCTCGATCCCCAGATTCCACTTGAAAGAGCTCTACCGGCGGACATCGGATATGGTAAGTTTCGTGGCCGTAAAGTTGTGTTTGAAGTGCATGTGGACGGAAGGCTATTTGGGTTATATCCGGTAATGGACCTCCTGTTGGAATCCGGGTGGGGTCCCATATTTGAAGGCAAGTCTCATGCGTGTGAAACCACCATACGAGCCTTCTATGCCCACATACAGGATCTACTACTGGAGCCTCTACAGTTTACTATTCCCATAGGAAGGCGGGAAGCAATAGTCAATGTAGATGTGATGGCCCGGATTATGAAAATTGCACGTGGTGAAGTGCATGCTAATGAATCTTGTCTCAAGAGTATGCGAGAAAGAGATCACCACACGCGGTTTCTTTGCGATCGACTGGTTCACTGGAAGTGAGGCAATTGCCTCTCATCGACCAAATTGACAAACGATTTTCGCCTGCTCCACAACATATTCACATATAATGTGTATCTTAGGTGGGGCAACCGTACCGAATGCACTCATTTAATGGTGGACTTCCTGTATAGAGCTAGGCAGGGAGATAAGCTGTATCTGCCTAGGTTCGCCCTACTACAGATAATCCAGACCGTATGCTCTGTTAGGAGAGATGTTTCACTCTCATTCGGCCGACTTATATGCAAGGTTACTCGAGAGTTCGGCTATTGACTTAACATGGATGAGCTTGCGCCAATCCACTTCATTAATGACACTACGGTTAACAATATGGGAATTGGCCCTCGACAACGTCAAGCCCGACTCGATGAGTATGGGGGCGAGACAGAGAGTGAAGAGGAAGAAAGTAATGAAATAGATGAAGAAAGTAATGAAGAAGAGGAAGAAAATGAAATAGAAGAAGGAAGTGAGGAAGAAGAGGAGGAAGCCCAAGACTCTGATGGGGGACCTCCTACTGCTACACCTGAGCACCGCCATGATCGGGCCGCCCTGGAAGCCCGCCTGGCTCAGATTAAAGAGAACTAGGCCGTCCTGAGACAAGAGGTCAAGGAGACCCAGGCTGAACTGAAGCAAAAGCTTGAAGAGAATCAGGCTTATGTGAAATAGAAATTTAAGAAGATATCTCGCACCTTAAAGGCTCTCATGTGTTGTATGTAGGACAAGGGTGCGCCTCCGCCTTCACCAAAGACGGACGACTAGTCATATGTTGTAGTTGTCTTTGGGGTTGTTTTATTCCTTGCTTTCTATGTGATAGCCCTTGTTGGCTTAGTTGGATATTAGTAGTTAGTTCTAAAGATTTTGTTAGGTTAGCTCACATGCATCTTCTATCATGATCCATGTAAGACTGCATCTCATGTATTGTGACAATTTTGGTTAAATGCATGAAGCTTCTTTTGATTTGGAATGTGTAGAATGCTTTGAAAAATTTGAATGTTGTCATTTAAAATCTTACACGGGTTGCACCCTATGTTGTATATAGGGAATGCCACCGAAGAGCACTCGGAGCACTGCACGTCTCGCACTTGGCGGATCGTTTGACGGGGCACCTCCGCTAAGCGATAGCCACATGGACCCTAGTTTGGGCCCTGATAGTGACACCATGCTAGATTCTCAGTCCGCCACTGGCCCCACAAATGGGCCAACACCTAGTGCACCACCGGTTCCAGAACAGAACCGTGCTTCTACCTCGACTCCACGCATGCATTAGGCAGCTCCTCCTCTTGATAGGTTGGAGCAGATGATGCTCCTAATGCAGCAACAATAGCAAGTTTGGACCACAATTGCGGGGGCCCTTGCCCAAAACATATGGTCCCGCCTGCATCACCTGTGCATCTGCTGAAAATATGAATGCCAGCAGTTTATTTGAGCACTTTTAGCGTTTCCGACTTCCTACCTTCACGGGCACTCACAGGCCCGAGGAAGCCGAATACTGGCTTGACCGCATTTCCAAGATGTTGAAGCCGCTGCACTGCACTGAGCCGGAGCAAGTTGAGCTGGTCACGTATATGTTCGAGAAGGAGACTAGTTTATTGTGGGATAGCATCCTATGAACAGTTCCTGAAGGACACATGTGAACATGGGATGCGTTTGAGACTCGCTTCCATGGGAAGTATTTCCCCCTCACTTATCATAAAAAGGAGGGTGAGTTCCTTCGCCTCTGATAGGGAGGAATGACCGTGTCAAAATATGAGAACAGGTTTACGGAGCTGGCCAGATACACTCCTTTGATCCTAGCAGACGAGCCGATGAGGATGCGACAATTTTCTGAGGGTCTGCGGCCTGAAATCCGCACGAAGATGTGTTACGCTAGCATTCTCAATTATGCTGAGCTAGTAAACATGTTCCTGCGAGCTGAGCAAGATAGGGACGGATTGTCCTGTACGCATGTGCCTATGGGCCCGAGGGCTCGACCGGACTTGCCAAATCGACCGTTCCTCGACAAGAGGCCACGTGCTGATTCGCCTCCTAGGCTTGTTGCTCCACCGACCCAGCCGATGCAATCAAATTTGTGGTGCACCTACTGTAAGAGGATGGGCCACATAGATACTTATTGCTTTACCAAGATGAGGGATAACGGCTTTACGCAGCCTCAGAAGATTAACCATCATTTGCCATAAGCAATTTCAGCTCCACCTCAACAATCAGCACCGCCAGCACAGCCTTTTTATGGACTGAATGTACCTCATAGTAGGCCACCTTAACAACCTATAGCAGCGCAACCAAATCCTCCTCAACAAGTGCGTGTGCATGCGCTTGCAGCTGAAGCATCTGAGTCAGTAGCTACAGTGCCTTTAGCCTTTGAAGTCACCGCCCACATCCAAGGTATACCAGTTTTTCTGTTGGTGAACACCGGGTCCACTATTTTGATGATATCATACTTTACGGTCAAGCATTTAGGGTTGAATACTACCCATATGGTTGGGGTGAGAGTCATTGCGGCAGAAGGAACCTTCATAGATGCCATTAAGCTTTGTAAGGGTTACTTGATAGACTTAGAAAACAGGGTGGTGTCCGTTGACCTGATCGTCACCGCAATATACCATTACGACATCATCCTCGGCATGGATTGACTTACTAAAATGAAGGTCGAGATCGACTATGAAACCTAATTGGTGACGGCACACGGGCTCGAAAACATGACCTTCACTTTCCCCGTTCAGGTTAGTTGCCCCTTCCGGGTTCTTTGTTATGCTTCTCTATTAAAAAATCATAATGGTCTGATACTTGGAAACACGGCTATGGTCCAAGACTTCTGGGAAGTGTTTAAGATGATCCCTAGATTACCTCCTTGGCGTGAGATCGACTTTACTATCGACCATGTGCCTGGTGCGACACCCATTTCCTTACCCACGTATCGCATGCCCCATGTGAAATGGAGGAATTAAGGAGATAGATTGATGATTTGTTGGATTCAGATTTCATACGACTGAGTGTATCTCCTTGCGGAGCACCTGTGTTGTTTGTGAAGAAGAAGAATGGATAACTGCGATTGTGTATTGATTATCGCAGGTTGAACCAAGTGATAGTCAAGAACAAGTATCCCTTGCCCAGGATAGATGATCTGTTTGCCCAGTCGAAAGGGGCACAATATTTCTTGAAGATCGACTTACAGTCCAGGTACCATCAGTTGAGCATCAGGGATGAAGACGTGCAGAAGACGACATTTAGAACTAGTTTTGGCCACTATGAATTCCTTGTAATGTCGTTTGGACTCACAAATGCACCGGCAGTGTTCATGGACCTCATGAACCGGGTGTTTTGGCCATACTTGTACCGGTTCGTCATTATATTTATAGATGACATTTTGATATACTCTAAGAGCCAAAAGGATCACGAAGAGCACCTATGAGCAGTCTTCGACACTCTCAGGAAGAATCAGTTATTTGCTCAATACATGAAATATAACTTTTGGAAGGAAGAAGTCAAGTTCCTGGGACATGTTGTGTCCAAGGAAGGTATCGCTGTGGACCTTGCCAAGGTGGCCGCAGTTCAGGACTGGGAGCAGCCCGGTTCGGTTACAGAAGTGAGGAGTTTTCTGGGACTTGCTGGATACTATCGCCGATTCATTAGAGATTTCTCCAAGATAGCCAAACCGTTGTTTCAGCTTACGCGAAAGGATCTTAAGTTTGCTTGGAATGAGAAGGCAGGAGCAGCCTTTCAGGAACTAAAGGACAACTTAACGTTCACACCCGTGCTACTATTGCTAGAGCAAGGGGTCAGATATACGATATACACCGACGCATCTCGTGTTGGTTTGGGTTGTGTTCTTATGCAGAAGGACAGAGTGATCGCCTATGCCTCGCGACAGTTGAGGAAGTACGAAAAAACTACCCTACACACGACCTGGAATTGGCAGCAGTTATCTTCGCATTAAAGCTCTAGAGACATTACCTCTACGGAGAGGAGTTCTAGTTCTTTTGCGACCACAAGAGCCTCAAGTACATATTCACGTAGAGGGATCTGAATATGAGGCAGCAGCGATGGATGGAAACCTTGAAAGACTTCAAGTTTGAGGTCTCCTACCATCCCGACAAGGCCAACCTTGTGACAGATGCAATGAGTCGCAAGAAGACGATAACATTTGTAGCTCCACTGATGATATAGGAATATAATATGGTCGAGTTTGTGCGAGACTTCGAATAAAAGATTACAGTAGAGGAACCGTTTGAGAGCGTCGCACACATCCATGTGCAGCTACTTATTGATGACTAAATCATTGTGGCTTAGAAAGAAGACGAACTGTTAGTGAAGATGAGAGAGCAAGCAACTGACGATGAAGACTCTAAATGGAGAGTTGGTTCGGAAGGGGGTTAATGTTATCGTGGCCGCCTATGCGTCTCGAATCTTCATGACTTGAGAAAGGAAGTTCTCAAAGTTGCTCACAATTCGAAGATGGCGATGCATCCTAGTAGTACAAAGATGTATCGAGATATGAAACGTTCGTACTGGTGGGACAACATAAAGGCCCACATTGTAAATTTTGTATCCTGTTGTCTCACGTTCTAGTAGGTCAAGACTGAGCATCGCCGACATCCTGGATTGCTTCAGCCCATGCCCATAGCTGAATGGAAGTGGGATTTCATATCTATGAATTTCATTACCGGGTTACCGAAGACAAGGAAGGGACATGACTCCATTTGGGTGATTGTGGACCGATTGATGAAATCAGCTCATTTCCTCCCAATTAGAGTTTCAAACTCCACAGATGATTTAGCCAAGCTATACATCAAGGAGATTGTATGGCTATATGGAGTGCCTATGGAGATTGTGTCGGATTGAGACACGCGATTCACGTCTATCTTCTGGACTCGAATTTAAGAAGCAATGGGGGTAAAACTAAAGTTCATTACCACGTTCCACCCACAGACTAATGGGCAGACGGAATGGGTAAATCAGGTATTAGAAGATATGTTGCGGGCATGTGTGCTCGATTTCAAGGATAGTTGGGATGATTATCTTCCCTATGCTGAGTTCGCTTATAACAACAGTTTCCAAGTGAGCATTGGCATGGCTCCCTACGAAGCATTGTATGGGCGTCCGTGTCAAGCACTGCATTATTGGGCAGAAGTTGGTGAGAAGAGTCTAATTGGCCCATATTTAGTATAGGCGACCTCAGAGAAGATCGACATTATCAGGCGTCGACTCTTGCAGCACAGAGCAGACAGAAGAGCTACACCGATACCAGATGACGTCAATTAGAATTCGAGGTTGGGGAACATGTGTTTCTTAAGGTTTTCCCCATGAATGGAGTCCTTCGATTTGACAAGAAAGAAAAGCTTACGCCATGGTTCATAGGCCCATTCCAGATTTTGGATCAAGTGGGTGTGGTAACATACCGTCTCGCCTTGCCCACACCTCTCACCGACGTGCACAACGTATTTCACGTATCAATGCTAAAGAAATATGTTCCTAATCCTACTCACAACATCAAGTGGGAGCAGGTGCAGCTAAGTGAAGATGCTACATACGTACTTCGACCAACACGTATCCTGGATAGGAAGGAACAGGTGTTGCGCAGCAAAGTTATCCCTCTCGTGAAGGTATTATGGACTCACCATACTGAGGAAGAGGCGACCTGGGAAACGGAAGCCGAAGTCCGTAAGAAGTACCCTCAGATTCTCGAGGAGTACGAAAATGTACTAATTTCGAGGATAAAATTTTTATTTAAGGGGGGTAAATTGTAATGCCTTAGAAAAATTCGTACAAAGCCCTGAGTATCACCTCAGGCAGAAATTACTAAGGATCGAATTCTGTAGAAATTAGATGAAAATTAATTAAGTGTTTGATAAAATGTCTGAATGAGTAATTAGGATTTACTCCCACAACTCTACGTACTGAATCACCTCCCTACCATCGCTACATTGTCGATATCAAATACGATTTGGGTAAGAAATCCTAACCCAAATCTCGTTTTAGGAATCCAAATAGAGGAATCAACGTAATAACTAACCTATTTCGTGATCTAGGTAGCCATTGTACTGTAGACGAGGATGTAGTGTACGAACTAAGTTCGTAACGGGCGAACCGACGAAAGGTGCGGACTATAAACGTTTAGGTTATGGTTTTTAAGGCTTTCAATGTCAGCAATGATTTATGTCTCACTTGATTGCTACAATATGAGCTTAGTTACGATATATTCGATACACTATATATGTGTGTGAACTATGTGAATATATAATGCCTTCCATGTGTTTGTTGAAATGTTTGAATGAAAGTGAAATTCTGATTTATCCTTGCCATGACTATTAACCTAGAATAAATGTTTGTTGTACATATGACAACTCTTTTGCGAAAGGATTTGCCATAATATATGTTATAACTGATCTAGTTTGTGTATGAAGTATTATGTAGTCTAAGTGTTTGATAAAATGTCTGAATGAGTAATTGTTTGGTAAATCGCTTTTATTAAGGGTGTTGAGATGGGATTCTCAACTACCGTATCCATATTGGTAATTTCCTTTATATAACTGAATTGATAACATGTTAACCTTTGCTTTATAGTACCACTGAGTTGATCACTCACTCTCACTCTAGGACGGTGTTTTAAAACACCAACTAGACTCTGTTTTACATGTAGATTATGGCGAGGCTTATGCGATGGAGCCGGACTTCTTCGACGAGGAGGAGGAGTTCTGCTATGTGCAACTCTCTGGCGGGTCTATGTAGACCTAGGGTTGCGTCGCCAGGATTTCGGGACTATGGATTAGTTGAACCTTTATACTTGATATTTTGTAAATTTTGGAACCATATATGTATTTATTTAGCCTGGTAACATACTCATACTCTGGAGATTGATAAACACTTACATACTTTACATATTCATCTCAGTCTTCCGCTTGCTCAATTTAAATAACTCTGGAGTATGATATGTTGATTTGGTATAATCTCACTCATGTTTAATGCACTAATATGGACAATATTTAATCATCATTATCTATATTGTATAAGTGATGCGTTGGAACTCGGGAGTTGAGCTTTGCTCGACCCTCGATTTTTGAGGCGTTACACCGACTCTCTCTACCGTGTTGATAATAGGCCAAAGAGGACAGGGCATTGAGTGTTATCATGTTGATCAGACCATCTTAAACTTTTTATAGGAAGAAAGCTATCAAATAGATGATTAGGGCTCCTAAATCAAAGAGGGAAAATAAAATGGTTATGATCATTAACTAACTAATGTGCTCTTTTAAGTTCTGCATGAGCCTACAATTTGCATTGTCTGGATTTCCATGCACTATATGGTAAAGCTACTCATCACCATGGGTGTATAGGATTATGTACCAGTCAAGATCATCCATCTAGTGACCCGTTCATGGTTAAAAAACAAGACCAAATTGGATGATTAGTTATACAACCATTTCCCTTCAAACTTAGACAAATAGCAAAAATAGTTTGATTCAGCCATCATAACCATTCACTCAATTGCTTTGAAAATGGAGAGACCATCATAAATGAACTCTCCGCATTTTATTGCATGTTTCATATAGGAAAAAGGTTCTAATAATCAATTTATACCTTATACTATGTGGGCTCCACTTTTTATTGCATGTGTCTTCGTCTAGAATTGTCTTCATCCAACCATCTTAACCAGATGATTATTACAAATAAAATTGGGAATCCAAATTGATTGTAGGAATGAGTCTAATCATTCTTTTAATGGAACATGTTACTCAAGATTTGCTTTTCTCGTTCCATCCTAATTAATCAATTTATAGAAAAATGGATGGTTCATACTATTAGTAGGAAAATGAATTTAATTACTTGTCTAAAAAGTCTATAATGTGAATAAATTGATTTAAATCATTGCTATGAGTATCTTCTCCTAATTAGAAGGGTAATGAAATACCATTTATTATTATCCAAATTTGAAACCAATAGCTAACAACTTAATTGAATTTGAAACAACTTTTTTGTAGTTCTCATAACCCTACAAGTCAAATGGGTTTTCTAGTTCTAAAGATGAACCCTTCAACTTGGTTGAATGTGAGTAACCGGTTTGGTTCACCATACATTCTTCCTTTATTAAAAAAGAAAGAAAAAGAAAAATACACAAAGAGAGAGAGAGAGAGAGAGAGAGAGAGAGAGAGGGAGTTGTACCTTGTTTCAATGCTGAGGTCTTGGTAATGATTCCCTAGTGGGGGCGGCTAACACTGAAGTATGTACTGATAGTGAGGTATGCACTAACAAGCTAATGAATAAATAAATAACCTCAGAGAGAGAGAGAGAGGGAGTTGGCCTGCTTTGTGCTTAAAAGACCTAAAATGTTGAGTGTTGAGGGCTAACATAATGTAACACTATCAATCTCACACACAGTGCCATAATTGCATGTGGCCACATCTTTACGGGTGGGGTTACACATGAATGCGGCAACCATGTTTCAATGTTCAACATGGAACAATCTAAACCCTTTAATAGGTGGCCTATAAATATATATTTAATGAGAACTTCAACAGAAAATTTTGCAAGCTTACATGGATTGGACTTCTCAATAAAGGCATTAGGTGCACCCAAGGTACACCTAAGTGACTCCACTGTTGGGGGCCTTGCACAAAACCTTAGGATCTAGCCTCCCAGAACAAACCAGATTTATGGGATAATAAAGCAATGAAATAAATCAAAGCACAAACCACACCACACAAGAGATTTTTACGTGGAAAACCCTCAAAGAGGTAAAAACCACGAGACCTCGTCTAGATCAACAATCCATTATGAAGTAGAACGTTACAACCTTCTTCACTTACGCAGGAGTGGATAAACAATAAGAGAATAAAAGGAAAAACGGAGAGCTCTAACCGATTACGAGGACGTAGAAGCGCTACGATATCAAGTGCACAGTAGATTACCTCTACGAGCAGAACCTCCCTTCAACAAGCTTCCTCTCTCTCATTCTCTCCATCTCTCACACCTTTGATAGCCCTAAACCCTTTAGCAAACCCTTGTAAAGCTTTAGGAAACCCTCTTGTATTACCTAGAACTACCCTAGGTATCCATATTTATAAATTTGAAAATCCCTTTCCGCACCTATGTGAAAACCGCCTCAAATTTACACAGTCCGCACAAAATCCGGAACGAATTTGCGTAAGCTCGACTGGTCGAGCAGAGTCCTCGACCGGTCGAGCACCTCCCTCGACTAGTCGAGCACCACGAAAGAAAATAACCTAAACTCGCTTGAGTTTGAGTCGAGCCAGTCCTCAACTAGTCGACCACCACCTTCGACTGTTCGAGTGAGGCTCTCGACCGGTTGAGCCTAGGGAGAAAAATCTCATCAAATCTCTCCCTTTTCGACTCAGGAGGGATTCACCTTCTTCAAGCCAGCCAGGTTTCTACAAACCTCAAACTTGCCCTTGAGTAAAGCCTTGGTCATCATGTTTGACCTATTATCGTCCATGTGGACCTTCTCAAGCTGTAACACCTTCTGTTCTAAGGTATCCTTGATCCAGCGATACCGAATCTCTATGTGTTTCGACTTGGAACGCTGACTTGGATTCTTGCTCAAGTGTATAGCACGTTGACTATCGCAATAAACCACGTGCTGCTCCTGCTTTAAGCTAAGTTCCTGTAGGAACCTCTTCATCCAAAGCATCTCTTTACATGCCTCTGTGACTACAATGTACTCGGCCTCTGTTGTCGACAATGTTACGACCTTCTGTAGTTTACTCTACTAGGAAACTGCTCTCCCTACAAACGTGAACATGAACCCCAATGTAGACTTCCTGGAGTTTGTCGCCTGCCATATCTGCATCTGTGTAGCTCTCTAACATAGGTTTTCCGTCACTATAGTATAAGCTCAACCTGGATGAGCCTCTTAAATACCGCAATATCCACTTCACCGCTGCCCAATGCTCATTGCCAGGATTGACAAGATATCGACTGACTACACTAACCGCCTATGCTATGTCTGGGCGTGTGCACACCATAACATACATCAAACTTCCTACAGCTAACGCGTAGTGTATCTTCTGCATTTCTTCCACCTCTGCCTTCGTCTTGGGATACTGTCTGTCGCTCAATCTGAAGTGACCATCCAGTGGAGTACTAACCGGTTTTGCTGCATTCATATTGAACCGCTCTAGGACTTTCTCAATATACCGCTCTTTTGATAGCTAAAGCTTTCTGCTACTTCTGTCACGGGTTATCTCCATTCATAAGATCTGTTTAGCCGGGCCCAAGTCTTTCATTGCAAACGACTTGTCCAACTCCTGTTTCAGCTGTCGATCTTCTTGATATCTTTTCCTATGATGAGCATGTCATTAACGTATAATAGTAGAACTAAGAAATCACCATCTGAGAACTTGTGCGTGAACACACAGTGGTCCGACTCCGTTCTGTCATACCCACGCTTTAACATAAACGAGTCGAACTTCTTGTACCATTGCCGTGGAGCTTGCTTCAGCCCATACAAGCTCTTTCTCAGCATACACACCATATGCTTTTTGCCATTGACTTCGGACCCCTCTGTTTGGTGCATGTAGATCTCTTCTTCCAGGTCACCATGGAGGAAGACAGTTTTAACATCTAACTACTCTAATGATGAAATTGTGTTTATTTGTCTAATTATGTGTTTTTATAAATGATGTATGACTTAGTATTGTCTACTTTACGACGTGGATTGTAGCCATGGCTGAGACCTTTTACCTACAAATTACTTTGATTCAACCTAATTATTGCGATGTGTAAGTAGCTAGTCTTGTAGGTGACTCTGTGTCCTTAACTACCCTCCTCTTGTGTATAGGAGGATGAGATTGAGTGTCACTACTTTAGTGTACCATGAAAAAATGTCCTTGATTAGCCAGACTCAGTTACGTTAGGAAAGCAGCTAGATTGATTTTAAATTATACATCTGCGTGTGGAAGATCCCGTGATAGCTACACCAAGTTTCTAGAACTATAAATACTCACTTGAAGACTTATCCACTGACAGTATCGAGTTTTTTATTAGACTTTTGCAAACGACATTCTTTCTTAAAAGTGCGCGCGCGCGCATGTATATATATATATATATATATATAAGTATTTCTTTAAATTGATTTTAGTCGAAGTTTGTAAAAAATAGGGTTTTCAGAATAACTCGATAAGTTTGATAAGTGCGTATGTTGGCCGAGTACTCCAGATCGAGAGTTAACTCCATTAGGTGTGGTGATGCGGAATATGATAGGCATTGCAAAGTTTGGGTTATTGAGTACTAGTTAGGTGGTCACTTAGTACTTAAATACCTGTGAGAAGATTACGGTGATCCAGCTGGTCCCACGCCTCTGATTCTTTTGATCACGATGTTTGGTTTTGATTGTTATTAAGCGAGTTAAATGGACTTTTTTTTGTATCTATCCCATAATGTGATTGAGTGGGAGATGTTGGATATAGGCTAGTGGGGCCCACTAGTGGGCAATCACTAATGGGTGGGTCCCATGAGTTTAAAATCAAATTAATATTTGTTTTTCCCTTCATCCAAGTCTTTATGAGCTAATGAGGTAGGACATCAAATAAACATTATAGTGCATACTGTGAAGTTTTTAATCATGAACACCTAAGATTGAGATTTGCCTCTGTTTTCTCGTTTTGGGATCAAGCTCTAAAATGATATGAAAAAAAATGATGAATAACATGGATAAAAAACAGGCAACATGGTAGGGCCTATAATACACCAACTGGTAATGATCTAGCTATTAGCTAACGTCGCTAGTCAAACTGGAGTGGATCCATCAAGGCATGTGGGATCCTAAATTTTGAAGCCCATTGTGATGTATTTTTCTCACATCTACATCGTTCATCCGTGTTGAAAGCTCGTTTTAGGACATCATCCAAAACATAAGAAGATATAAATCTTGAGTGGACCATAGCTCATTTTAGGACATCATCCAACACATAAGAAGATAGACCATGGTATAGGAAATAGTAGTAATTGACCATTGAAAACTTCTCCTTTACACAAGAGTTTTTGAATCAAGATGATATTTGTTTGGTATCTTCTCCCAAGGCTTTGTTACCTTATCAACGTAACTCTTTAAGGCTCACTATGATTTATGTATTGTATCTTCTCCGTTCATCCATTTAACCATATAGTTTTAAGTCTTGATCCTAAAAATGAAGAATATATAAAGATCAAATGGACCACACCATAGGCAACAATATGAATCAAACTTCTACCGTTAAAAAATTATTGGGGGCCACGTAAGTTTTGGATCAAGCTTATATTTGATTTTTCCCTTCATCCATGTTTGTATGATCTCATGATCAGGTTGGATGACAAATAAACATCACTGTGGGGCCTAACAAGGATTCAACCGTGGACTGTTTCGAGTGATATGATCCACTTGAGCTTTGGATTTGCTTCAATTTTGGTCTCAGTAATCGCTTAAATGAGCTGGAAAAACGGATGGACGGCTTGGATAAACCATATACATTCAGGGTGGGCCCAAATGAGTTTACTCAGTACGATGCGAGCGTACGCGATCCGATTTCATTATCAACGGCAAATAAATATTTCAGTGGACCCGTGATGTTTTTAATGGTAGGAAATTAGTTAAGATGGTTTCTTGTGGTGTGGCGCACTTAAAAATTTTATCAGCTTTATTTAATGGCTTATACCTAAAATGAGCTTTCAATACGGATGGACGGTGTGGATGTAAGGAAAGTACATCACTGTGGGCCCCGCAGTTAGGGATCCGAAACCGCCCCTGCCTAAATAGCGCCCGTTCCCCACTCACGCCAAAGGAAAAAAACAATGAAGGAGAGGAATAAAAAGGAAAAAACAGAAAAGAAAAAAGAAAAACAAAGGAGGTCAGGGCTTACCTTGCTAGAGCAGAGAGAGGGAAGGAGACGCTGAGAGAGAGAGAGAGAGAGAGGGAAGGAGACGCTGATAGAGAGAGAGGGAAGGAGACGCTGAGAGAGGGAGAAGGAGACGCTGAGAGAGAGAGGGAAGGAGACGCTGAGAGAGGGAGAAGGAGACGGTGGGTCAGAGCAGGTAGGTGCACTTTCAATGCAGCTGCGTTTCCACCTCCATCTCCAAAATTCGAAATTTCCTGTAACAAAGTAACCTATAACTTGAAAAACTCCTAATTCCTCTGTTACATTTATTGCAATATTACCTGATAGAAAGTTACAGGTTGAGACTTTGTTACCTGTAACATTTCTCCCCCAAACACAAACTGTAAGAAAGTCACCTGTAACTTTCTTACATTTTACAGAAGTTACAGGCATCCAAACGGCCCCTAATATAATTGTGATTCTGAGGAGGTACTGATAATTTCGGTATTTCCATTTTATCGAAATAATATTACAATGCTCTTTAGGTGTTTGTTCCATGCACTAAGAGGAATATGTTCAGTGGGGGGCCGTGGTTCAGTGCTTTGGATGGACCACGCCCCAAAAGTCTTCCATATTCCATATTGGAAGATTTTAGCCACCGGTTTCAGAGGGTCCTTTTTCAGTTGAAGGTGGACCTTTGCAGCATTTTATGTTCTTAATTGACTATTTTTAGTCTACAAATCGAAAGTATGGATTGTCCTGTCTAGGGGATTTTTTGGGGCTTTGTCCATTGTGAGCTGAACAGACCAATGGTCTGGATCAAGTGTAACATGGGCCCTGCTTGTACAGACTGAAAAACAATTATGATATGCTTATCCATGGTCGATGATCATATAATTCTGCATGCACTTGTAATTGCTGATTTATAGCGTATAGTTTTGCTCCGTAGATGGCGGTGGTTCAATAGATGGTTGTGGATTATCTGTTGCTGATCCTTTTGTTTGTAAAACTTCGGTGACATTAAGTAACTCCATATCTATTCAGGTAGTATTTTTTCAGCACATATTGACAGTTAGGATGGGGATGAATTGGGTTCAGATCGTGTTTGGGTCATCCCAAGCATGACCTGTTTACTAAATGGGCCAAGAATTCTGGTCTGAATCCAACCCACAACCCATTACCCTGGGGCCCAACCTGAACCACCTAAAGTTCATTGGGCCCAAACCTGACCCAAACCATTTAATTGTAATCGGGTCGAGCTCGACTGACCCAGCACGAGAACAGTCAGATTTAAGGATGGAATATGGGGCTGAAGGTATGCCTAACCCTGCATAAGTAATGGTACATACAAACATGCATACATATTGCTTCAATGTACGTATCTATACTCATCGTCTGTCAATTTGTTTCGGGTTTTGGGCCAGATCCCCCTTTAAGAGGATATATGGGCAGGATGGGTTGGGAAGGGTTCAAGTTGGGCCGGACCCATTTACTTAAATGGCCCTGTTTTCTAACCATTGCTTGAACCACTACCCATTAACTTGGCACAAACCCACCTCAAAACTAGGCTGGACAAGTTGACCTGCAGGCTGATGTGACCCATTGCCACCCCTCTCAACAGTACACTGCATAGTGCATCAAGCCAGATCATGCAAACCAGGGTTCTAATGGGGAAGGGGATGGGGATGGCCCAAAAATACATTGATCAGATGATCATAACCATTCAAATTTGCCTGTTGGAGAATGCTTTCCTCTTTTCAGCTACCATTCCTTGGCCAATGGTCGGATGGTTAGGATCTATGATACTTGAATCCTTCAAAAACTGGAGTGCCTGTATTAGATATGCACCAATAAGGTCAAGGATAAGGGATCTCCCTCCCTTATGACTTTTAACTCTGGCTCTATTATTGTTTAACTCTAGATGTACTAATTATTTAGAATTCTCCTGAATACCACCGATCGGGACATACCTAAATTACAACATTATTAGGCGAATTTTTTAGGGGCATTATTAGGGAAACTTTTTAACATGATCGTACTTGTGACTTGTAACGAGTACTTCAGCACATGTATCTAAGAATTTTGATTTAGAGGACCCTCTTTACCTGATCCTTACTTGATACGTGTACCCATAACGGGATTACACGGTATGATCATGGTGTACTTTTTTCTCCTTAATTCATAGTGAGGTCTGATTTGGCTTGACAACTTGACATACTTCTATGCTGAGAGGCTTGTGGATATCTACGTGAACATATGATCTACCTTACATTGCCAGACTATGGTAGAACTCCTCCTGGTGAAATGTGTTTCTGTTCTCTATTTAAATGATGGTTACATAGATCACAGGTCGCCTCGGCACATGGTATGGGAACAGTTATGCATTGCACTACCTCCAATACATGGTACGCTAGGGGTAGGATTATGTGCTTCATTCGAATGCATACACTGTGTATGCAGTATAGTTTTATATATGAACTCATATTGCAGCTTATATATGAAATGGTGCATGTTACTATTATAGACCTCACACACTTAGTGTTATATTATAACTAAATAAATAAACGTATATGTCTCTACATTGTAATAGAGATTTCATTAACTTAATAAATAGTAGGAGTAAAGATCCATAATTTTGGAATTTGCATTAACTTAATAAATAGGAGTAAAGATCCATAATTTTGGATCGCCAGAAATAGCAACCTGGATCGCAAATGGCCCACAATCTGGAATTTTCTATCTGGAAAGGAAAAAGTGGGCAGTTTCATGTTTTAGGTAACATTGATTTAGTGCTCTTCAGCTTACACATGCAAACTGAAATACCTTTGGGGTTTTGGTGATGAGCAAATTATATATAGCTTTTAGGAAGCTCGCTTACAATCTTTGTATGTTTTCATGCACAAGTTGCGTGGTACGTATACCTTTGACTCATGTTGTGTACTTGTACACAAATGCATGGCTTTGCACATGCTAGTAAATTTTTCACAAAAGAAGCCACTATTTATGCCTACCCCAACTAATTAAGGCACCCAACTCCACCCTACATAATATGATTGTCCAAGCTTGTGTTATTGTCCTGCCATAAGCAGAAAAGAAAGGGTGTTTTTACCAATCAGGATGGATACCTTGATATCAAGTGCTGTCAAATAAGGTGTTGCTAGTGGGAAGTGTTGGCAAATTTATTGAAAATAAGGATGTAATTGCACTTGTAGTTGTCTTCCAGTCATGTGCATTTGGTTTGTTTCTTTATCCAGAGTAGTAGTTTTGTATTGCCCTGGTTAAAGATTGCAGGCAAATGAGTATTCTTTTGTTGTTTCGCAGTTTAAAAGCATCCTTTTTCTTGTTGCAGGGGCTTACATTTTTTCTATTGGTTGTAAGAGATAGTAGTGATGGATGCACCAGCTTTAGATATGGATGCTCAGGTGCAGGGGAACGTACTGGAAACTGGAAATGCAGGATCTGGGTGGGCAGAAGACGGGGGTGTGGAAGTGGGAATGATTAGGCACCAGGTTGATGAAGTGACCACTAAGGTTGACGAGGTTAGATTAGAAAGCTCTTATTTCCTGTGACTCCATTGTTGAATTCTCTGTCCTTTTCATATATTGAGTTAGCGAAGTCCTTTGCATTGTAATTTCTCAATCACACAATTTGCTTTTTATGAGGTATTCAATGTTGTTCATTGCATAAATTTGTTTGAGAAACGATTTAGAAAAGAAATCGGTTGCAATAGACTTCCAACGCAATAGAATCTCAGTAAAGGTTCATGGAAATGCTACATCTATGAATATGAGACAACTCAAGGGATATCCATGAATGCTTTAAGCATGACACTTTTATGGCATATATCATAAGGGACTTAGCAGTTCATTCTTCCTCCATGTTAAACCTTCAACTCATCAGTTTTTCATAGTCTCGCATGATAAAGATATTTATCCGCATCACTTTGCTGTTCTCCTCAAAATCTTGGATAGAAAGCATTCTAAAAGGTCCCACAAGTTGCTCTCTTTTCTTACTGATATAGGTATCCGATCAGCTACTTCAATAGTATGAGATAACTGCTGGGACCCCATGAATATAATGAACTCACTAATGGATGAAATGAAACAATAAATCAACATCTTAAATGTTCAAGCATGCTATCCAATTGCTCTCTGATTGTGCTAGCTTGCCTACCACCTTCCAAATTTTGAGTTGATAAACAATGTTGGGCCATGTAGTATATGTATCAACCCCATTTGTTACTGGTAATTAAGCTTATGCAGATATGCTTAGTCTATTCACATTTGTAAACCTTTTTGTAGGATTTGTCGGTTTTCTTATACCTGGAACATTTTTACAGTGTTTATTAACCAAATTAAAATGAAATTCTTATCCACTTGATACAACTAATCAAAGAGAAATTTTGATAAAAGCAATTAAGGAACAGATTCGGATTGTGTGGTCTCTCTCTCTCTATACATAAAATTTTATTCAGTAGGTCTCAGAGGCCAATTGTTAGGATTCACCATCATCGTTGTCGTCTAACCCTTATGCCAATCAATTGGGGCCGGCTACATGAATCTTGTTCAGCCATTCCACTCTACCAAGGGCTAGATCTTCAGTTAGACCATAGGTCATCAAGACTTTTCTTACTACTTCCAACCATGTCCTTTCATGCCTTCCCCTTGCCCTTTTAAAGCTCACTCACTCCTAAACGCCACGATTCTTGATCTCAGTTGCACATGACCAAACCTTCTAAGTCTACTTACCCTATTGGTGCTACTTCTAGGTTCCCCGAATGCATTCATATCTAATTCAATCCTTCCTTGTCTTGCCACTCGTCCATCTCAATATCCTCATTTCAGCTATACTCATCCTATGAACATGTTGTTCCGTAACTACCTAACATTCTGTCCCATATAGCATGGCCAGTCTTATACCTATCCTATAAAATTTCCTTTCAGTTTGAGTGGCACATGACGATCTCATAAAACTCTAAAGGCACATCTAAATTTCTTCCAGCCAGTTTGAATTCTATGGGAAACAACCTTCTCAATCTTTCCACTCTCAAGAATTATTGACCTGAGGTAACAAAAGTGGTCATTTTGGGAAACTTCTTGGTCAGCAGCCTTAACTGTTCCTCGTTTTCACTCCTATTGTTTGTAAAATTGCACTCCATATACTCTGTTGCAGTCTCACTAATTCTAAATCCTTTAGATTCTAAAGCACCCCTCCATAAATCTAGCTTTGTGTTTACGTACTCCCTTGTCTTGTCAAACGGCCAATTGCTAGAATTATAGTTTTAAATTTATAAGTAGTTCTGTTTTCTTTTTTAGTTTGTCAGTGTCTAATGACTATTCTGCATGTATATACTATTCATAGATGTATGCATTTTACTGCTCACTGGTAAATGTCTCCATGGATGCCATTTCAGGATCATCTGTGACCATAGTGTGACATTTATAAAAAAATTCTGGTGTCCTTTTAACTTTATCAGGATTTGTGGACAATCAACTTCAACGATGTCTGCCTGGAGAGGATTGAGAATTCTCTTTGCAGCACAAGCATGGAAGATTTGGAACTTTCATCAGGTGGCCCTGCCATGAATATATCTGCCCCAAAATAGACAGGTCTTCTCATCAGATGTGCCACATTTGTTTGCTGACTGTGGACCACTGATCAAGTTATCCCAACTGTTGATTTTTATGTACATAAGTGATTCTCTTAACGAGACTGACTGATCTTTGGCCCAGGGCATGCATGCCTAGGACCTACCTAATCTCCTGGATCACAGACTCGTGTGTCCTTTTCGCACACAGAATGCAAAGAGGATTATGAATCCTCTTCATATAACATTCTTAGTAGTTCTCTTTTGAAATATCCAATGAATCAACTATCTCTATTAAATTGTTTAATTACATTTGCAGCTCGAGCAAAGAGTGATTGAGGTTGCTCAGTTTTACTCATCCTCAAGTAAAAAGCAGCTCGGTAGTTTTAAAGGTAGCTCGATTGTGAAAGATCGGGAAAAGGAGAAGCAGATCACAAGCAGTAAGAAGCATCTTGATCCAACTCGTAGAGAAGCTGCCAGTACAAAGAGAATGCAAGAGCTCATGCGTCAATTTTCCACAATATTGCGCCAGGTAACTTGGAACCTTTTTCCCTGCAAACAATCTTTGTCTAGTTTGACTTCAATATTATAAAGCTTAAAATATGTCTTTTGCTCTTGCTTGCTTCCTTCTAGGACATTTTTCCTGTGCTAATTTAAATGAAAGAGGAGCTTATCGTGTTGCATATGTGTTGGGGAGTCCCATGATACATGCCGAGACATCTCTAGTAGCACATGGTACTAGTGTTCAGTGATCAGGCCCATTGATTTTGTGGTACACCTTGTGAATGGGCCATGTGCTGAAAATGAAGGGGATTCACCATGGTTTCCATCCAGCCTATGCCCAGAACAACGGACAGTTGGCTCAAAAAATCAAAACAGAGCAAGGGTCCACATTTAACAGGCAGAATTTGCAACAAATGTAGAACTCACAACTAATGGTTGATCTGAGTTGTCCAGACATTGCGACTTTTGGCCTATAGCCCATCTACATGCTTCCTTTACTGCATAGAACTTATAGGATGCATGCATCTCAAAAGCATACCTTGCAAGTGAAAACATTGATTAGTTTTTTAACTTCTCCATTTTCGTTTCAGGCTGTGTTCCTATTAAAATAAATTTGTATTTTAGTGAGGTGTATTGATACAAATCGCTAATGCCTAGCAACACCCCACAGCTAACATTTCCATGTTTCCTTGATAATGCGATACAAGTCAACAAGTTCTTTTGTATTCGTGGATTTTAAGGAATTATTTGTTCACATGTACGAGTCATTTGTCTCTTGTAGGGTCCTACTAGTGGTAGACTGGTAGTTAATTGACACTTCCAAGGTGGTTTTCCAATCTTCCAATTTGTTTCTATTGCAAGATTTAGATTTTGCTGTCTTTTTTTCTTTTTTTCTTTTTGCTCTTCCAGATTGTTGAAGCCTAATTGGTACCTACATAAATCCTTTGGCCTTTTTCTTTCTACTAATGAAACTCAAAGTGGCTTCATAAGATTTTCTACTAAATGAGTATGGAAGGGGGTTTCCATTATGGACTCTTAGGCAGCAGGGTTGACAATGATGCAAATGTGGTAGGAATGCACACGTGTGTGTCAATCTCCCCCTGAGACTCATTAATGCCATTTTCGATAGAAGGTAATATTTCATGAGATGATTGCTTTCTTTTCATGCCGATTATATAACAACTGTTATCCTTGTGTTGGTTCTTTAATCCCATCTTGTGATAAAGGAGTCTCATTAGATGTCTGCTTTCCCATTTCAAATCCCATTTATCAATAACTAAATCCCTATTGGTAATTGTCAATCTTTGAATGCATATGAATATTTGACAAATGGTCTGTCTTTTGAATGCATATGTATATTTTACATGGATGTATATTAAGAATGAAGTACCAAGAAAAGTCAGGTTTTACTTGGACCTTTTTCTTTTTACTGGGAA
The DNA here is from genome assembly GCF_029962835.1 of Magnolia sinica. NCBI lineage: Eukaryota > Viridiplantae > Streptophyta > Magnoliopsida > Magnoliales > Magnoliaceae > Magnolia > Magnolia sinica. The sequence continues at coordinate 45,969,079 of NC_080573.1, read as the reverse complement.
TTTTCATTACTCAAAAGGTCATGCCATTTCTTGTTGTATGTGCTACACTTTGTTTTTTGCTTTGTCAAACTAGAGTCCATTTAAACTGTAACTATTTCCCATGCAACCCTGTCATTTCAATGTATGAAGGTCAGGGATTACTTTGATGCTCCTAACTTAAGAGGCTGATTTGTTAATTAACAAAAAGTATTAGAGGTTGATTTCCCTTATGAAGCATGCCCTTTATTTTCCAGATCACACAACACAAGTGGGCTTGGCCCTTCATGCAGCCTGTAGATGTTGAGGGCCTTGGTTTACATGACTACTATGAGGTAATGCTTCTTGTTACTTACAGCCTTCTATGCATGCTTCATTTTCTAAGAAATGTTCCTTTACATTCCTAATTGTAACATCCAGGCATGTCGTATGTCACTTTGAACATGCTATGGTGCCTATGTAACTTGAACATCTGCTTGAGCCTTAGTTTCAGTCATGGACCTGATGTGTTGGACATGAGGACCCTGGAAAACCCAACATGTGCTGACAAATAGATAATGAGAAATAAAAATGTATGATGATAGAAGTTTTCTTCATACATACTTAACATATAGAAAACTGTAGCTATATAACTAGAGATACGCTAGGAATTTTGTAGGAGTATACAAGTACTCCTGAAAAATACAAAATGAAAATGTAAATTAGGTTGTTTCCTAATAGAATTGTTTATTTGCGTCAGACACAGACACACATGCGCGTGTGCATACTTGAGACAGGTATTGAACATAACAACTTTTAAGGAAATTTTATACATTCAAAAACAAAAAGGGAAAAAAATGGAAAAAAAGAAAAAAAGAAAACAAAAAAAGAAAAGAAAGAAATGGGGTGCCTTTATTACATAGTATGATGGTTGATATTAGCCTTGTCGCTTAGCCTCTTCCCAAGTTCTTCAACATGTCATTCTGTTTTTCCTTTATTTATTTATTTTTAGAATTTATGCCACTCCTGAATTCAGCCGGAAAGTTCACTTTATATTAGCTGGCCTCCAAGCCATTCAAAATTCGAATGTACCCTTATTAGTGTGAATTTCAACATAAATTCAAAAGCCGTTAAAGCACTCTTTTGACTTTGATAAGGAAGGTCATTTTGTGAAAGTCAAGATTCTACAAAATAAAAGAAAGGATCTATCAAGAATGAGGCTGGTTTTCCTTGGTGTAAAATTGATATTTTTGATTTCCCTTCTTGTTAGGGATTTTGTATTCATAAGCAATCCAAAAGCAGAATATGCATGCTGATCATAGACTTTCAGTTCCTGATTAAATTATTTGAGACTCATTACAGCTTTAACATGGCCATGATTCTAAACCATGTTGTTAGTTTAGTTACCACTAATTATCTTAGTAAAATTTCTATTGTCTTATGTATTTTGGAGTTCACCTACAGCTCAATTATGAAGCAACTTCAATTCAGACATTTTGAAAAAACTGTCACTTTGGCTTTTAATGGGAGGAACTTTAGGGTTCTTATTCCTTGGAAATATGAATAATGCTCCAATGCACCAGTTTGTGCCCTGTACATGCAGGGTCCATGGTTTGGTGATCCCAACTGTTTATGTCAAGGAACTGGCAGTGGATGGCTTACCTAAAACTCTCCCAGATTCAAGCTATTCAAAATCGGTTACGTAACAGCCGTAACGGCCGTTACGTAACACTAACGGTCATAACCGTTACGCATTACGGAGTCAAAACGGCCGTTATAGAAAAACAGGACGTAATGAATCCGTAACGGCCTTGTAACAGTTTTTTCAAAAAATAAAAAAACGGCCGTAACGGCCATTACGGTCCATATCATAACGGTAACGGTGGTGGCCGTTACGGCCTCCGTTACCATTTTTGAACACCTTGCCAGATTAGACAATTCCAACCCTTGGATCAGTGGCCCAGAAATAAACAGTCAAGGCAAGACAGTAAAGAATCCACAATAACAATCACGGAGCAGATGGATAGAATCATTTAATCTGGAAGTCTCATATGTCATTCTCCATCTATGTGGGGGCACATCAAATCAACAGTCTGGATCAAATGGACACATCAGGGCACTTAATTTGCTCTTATGCATAATTATTCGGGGTCTTTTCTTTTCTTCTTCGTCTTCTTCTTGGTTTTTTTTTTTGGAAGGATGACAACTTTATTAAAAGTGCCAAAAAATACAGAGAAAAAAGTAACAACTAAAAACAAGCAGATACAATACAGATATTACAAAGACATCACCCCATCCCACTCAACAACATTAGCAAGCGCTTTGAGGAAAACACCCCTTGCAATGCCACTCAAATTTCAGAAATGCATATTGTTTCTTTCAGCCCACGGAACCCATAGACCAGCCAAGAGAAATAGTCTCCACCTCCTCCTAGTACCTGCTACCAACCCACCATCATGACATTGGACAAAAAAGTTGGCAATCGATTCTGCCATCACCCAACTGACTCCAAAGTGACCTAGCACACTGATCCACAACTCCCTTGAAAATTGGCAGTGCATAAATAAGTGATCCACTGATTCTTCATCTCTCCAACATAAGTATCAAGCATTCACAATAGGAAAACCCCTTTTCCGCAAATTATTGACAATAGGAATTAGAAGAGCCATCTGCCGCCTGGATTTTCCTCTCCTCCAGGCCATCATCATGCCAGGCCAAGAGCCCTTCAATGGAGCCCAGAATTTTATTTTTCTTTTCATGGATCATATGTGACAATTTTAATTTTCTTCACCATTTTCTCTTCATGAATTTTTCTTCACCGTTTTCTCTTCATGAATTTTAATTTTCTTTCCATGAATTTTTTCTTTTCATGGATGATATGTGACAATTTTATTTTTATTCACCATTTTCTCTTCTTGTAATGTCGCTTCAGAGTGGTCCATTGATTTGTTTGCAGTGGGTATTACCCCAAAGCTGCATTTTCATTGTATGTTCTAAACCGTAATGTGCTTTAGGTTATTCAAAAGCCCATGGATTTTAGTACAATTCGGAACCAGATGGAAGCTAAGGATGGGACTGGATATAAGAACGCGCGGGAAATATGTGCTGATGTGAGACTGGTTTTCAAGAATGCGATGACATACAATGACGATAGAAGTGATGTTCATGTAATGGCCAAAACATTGTTGGATAAATTCGAAGAGAAGTGGCTACAACTGTTGCCTAAAGTTATTGAAGAGGTATAACTCGTAATCTCATTATCAGTGGTGGGTTCGCTTAAGCTTTATTAGGAATGCTGCTTGCAAGCACCATCAGCCTATGTGGAGGACTAGCAACCTACATATCCCAACATGGATGCACACATGTGCCTGATTCGGGCCTTCCATCGGGAAGTACCCACCGTGAATTTGACATAGCCCAAAAAAGGCCTCCACTCATCAGTTTGAATGTGGATCATGGGTTATCCTCTTTCAGCATGCACTTTTTTGGACAATTTTGGCCCTGCAGAAGAGTGGACTGGCCTGATTTTGGGGTATTAGGACACATTGCCAGTGGGGTCTACCTAGTGAACAACCTGGATCTTGCACACATGCAATGTTTGTGTGGGCCACTCTTGGCTTCTGCATAGGGGCTACAAAAAATAGTTTCCTCTATTAGGAGATACCTACAGCCAAAAGCTTGGAATTAGGTGCAGTACTCGTGCCTAATACTTCAATTTTAATTGTAAATATCTTGCTTGCATGTATACCCATGCCGTCTGTACCTGGGCAAATGTAGGGAGATGAAAATTTTATTTTCCAAATGCAAGAAGTTTACTGTGCGGTGTTCATTTCCGTTCTTGCAGGAAACAAGACGAAAAGAAGAGGAAGCGGAGGCAAATTTTGATATGCAGATTGCTCAAGAGGCTGCTAATGCAAAAATGGAAAGGGATATCAGCAATGAGGTACACTTTTTTTTTTCCAAAGCTGCGTACCAATCAAAGGGTACAAGAACTCGGACAAGGCATTGGTGTGCATTGTGCCATTTTAAATGGTGATGATGTGTCCACCATATGCATAGCATGCTTGCACGTCAATCCAGGACGTCAAAATTTTGGTGGGTTGTGGCTTGTGGGTGAAGCATTGCCTGAAAATCACAATGGCTGTACAATCTTGATTGTCCAATTGCGGCCAGCTAATGAATGGTCAACAACAAGGCCAATTGCAACAGACCTGACTATGGTTGCCCAATCAGTTTGATTTTCAGGATACGCTTTACTCACAGGACCACCTGTGATTTGAATGGGTTTTGGTCGGAGGACATGTATGCCGTGTATGTAGTGGATGAATTATGTCCATTTAACATGGTTTGGTAAATGCACACGAGAGTTTCTCCAAAATGGGGATATAAGATCAGCTTGGAAGATGATTCTAGAAAGTTTCCTGCAAGCTGTAGTTTATATACACCCTTGAATAGGTTCCAACATGAAGTGAAGTATATCTTCCTTTTTAATAACTTTGCATATCCTCAAATATGGTAAATTTGTTCTTACCATTGTCACATTCTGTATTAACAAAAGAAATTAACCATGATTGTGGAAATATGAAGTGGATATGCCTTCACAAACTTATTATGGTCTCTTTTCAGCTTTATGAGCTCGATTTGCATTTGGAGGAACTTAGAGAAATGGTGGTCCAGAAGTGCAGGTTTGTTCTATATACACGTACTAGTACGGAATGTTGATGAACGTTGCCATCCTCCACCTGCTGATAACACAATGTGCTCAAGTTTTCAGTTTGTACAAGTTAGGCCTATTATTCAGTGGCCCAGATCATTGGCCTGATGTGGCCCACCATGGATGTACCTTGTCCCAAAGTTCTCCTAGAATGAAAGATCCTAGCCACCAATCATGGACCTTTTGTTCAGTTGAATGACTGTTGCTTTATTTTTCTTCTTAGCCATCTATTTGCAGGAGAGGAACTGGATAGTTAGGATTATCCTATTGAGGATAGTTTTGGGGAAGCTCCATCCACATTGAGGCCCAATGATCCCATGACCTAGATCACTGTAACATGGGCTCCCACGTGTGCAATTGAAACCTGAAGATACTGCATCTGCTTTTTTTTATTTTTTATTTTTTCTTTTTATTTGAACAATTATAAAAGTTATTGAAAAGAAGCCGAAGCCTAAAGAATTACACAAAAAAGCAAAAAAGAAAGAAATGATACTGCACTTGTTTAACTAAAGGATTATATAATCCTCTGGAATGCGTGGATATTTCCTGATTTTGCCCTGCTACTTCTGCTTTGTTTTTCCTTTTTGATATTATCAAGCGTGCTGGGAATGGTCACTATACTATGATTCTGTTGATAGTTTTGGGTAGAAACATCACCATTTGTAATTATGAGCACTAACTGTTGGAAGATTTTTCTAGGAAAATGACTATAGAAGAGAAGAGAAAGCTTGGATCAGGCCTGAGCCGATTATCTCCTGAAGATCTCAACAAACCACTGGAAATCATTGCTCAAAAGAATCCAAGTTTCCAGGCGACAGCAGAAGAGGTGGACATCGACATGGATGCTCAGGTCATCACTCCATCATGTGAACATTGTCAAACTCTTTCTTCAAAAAGTCCGAATGAACTCAGATATATGTCTTCTTGATTTCTGAGTTCGGATCACCTGTCAAGCATCCGGACTCTAGACTCGGTATTAAAGCACCTTTGGAATCATGGGTGGATGGAAAGTTTATTGGCAGATTGATGTTTCACTGAAACGAACGGAATGGTTGTTACCGGGTGGAAAGCTACTAAGTCTTCCAGTTGGGTTTGGCTTCCTTGCCATCCCAAATCCTCATTAGTTAAAATGAAGTTGCTCCAGCAGTATATAATGTTCAATAAATAAAAAAGTGGCCGTACTCCAACAACATATATAACCAAATATCGATTTGGGGATCCTTCCAAACACGCCCCAAAAACCCCACCCCAAAGCTATTTTTAAAGGAAGCGGGTGGCCTTTGTCTTCAAATTGGGAATTGCCATAACAATTTGATGCCTGCCATTAACTCTCAAGTGTTACAAAACTCGGGTCACATGTTTTTTCTCATGATGCAGAGTGAATCAACACTGTGGAGGCTCAAGTTCTTTGTGAAGGGTGCATTGGAAGCAAAGAGTTCTGCAAGCAAGAACCAGGACAACAAGCGCAAGCAGGAAATATGTGATGCCATTGCCAAGAATGCAAAGAAACGGAGTAAAAAGCTCTCGACTTGATATATTCACTTGCATGTCAACCTGTTTATTTATTTATTTTTTTTCAATTGTGTATATGATTCTAGTCGTCTGTAGTCGAAAGCAGGAAAAAAAAAGGTTTCAAATTTGTCCTTTTTGACTATGGGTTGTGTTTGGATGTTTAATTGGAAGCTGCTACTCTCAAAGTATAGAAAATCAAATCCAAGAGTATGCCAATATCCTCTGTTTCCCTCCCTACAGATGAACATGGCAGAATCAGATAAAGCGAAATCGGATTGCGTACTGAGTTACTAGTAGGCTCTTATTGTACTGAGTAAACTCAGTTGGGCCCACCTTGAATGTATGTGATCTATCCACACCGTCCATTAGTTTTTCCATCTAATTTAAGGGGTTGAGCCCAAAATTGAAGCGTATCCAAAGATCAAGTGGACTATACCACAGGAAACAGCAGAGATAATTATTTCCACCGTTGAAACCTTTCTAGGCCCTACAGTGATGTTTATTTGTCATCTAACCCGTTCATAAAATCATATAGACATGGATGAAGGGAAAACACAAATATAAGCTTGATCCAAAACTTCTATGGCCCCTAAGAAATTTTCAACAGTAGACGTTCAATTCAACTGTTTCCTGTGTTGTGATCCATTTGAACATTGTATATGTTTAATTTTTGGCCTCAAGCCCTAAAAATATCTGGTAAAATGGATGGACGGAGCGGATAAAATACATAAATCATGGTGGACCACATGGTTTACTCAGTACGCTTTGGGTAGTGACTAAAGGCACTACGCAATCCGCTTCCACAGAAAACAACCTTTTGCCCCTTTGCTTGAATAACTGCATTTTCCAAGAAATATGTGGACCACCATGTCCTTGATATCGTTATCACATGTCATTCTCCTCTGCAACCCCCTATCGATTTCATTATCCTACCAAAATAAAAACTATTGATTTAGCTGTCCCACTTCTTTTTATTTTTTTTTGTTAGCTTGTTAGTACAAGTATTTCTTTAAATTGATTTTAGTCGAAGTTTGTAAAAAATAGGGTTTTCAGAATAACTCGATAAGTTTGATAAGTGCGTATGTTGGCCGAGTACTCCAGATCGAGAGTTAACTCCATTAGGTGTGGTGATGCGGAATATGATAGGCATTGCAAAGTTTGGGTTATTGAGTACTAGTTAGGTGGTCACTTAGTACTTAAATACCTGTGAGAAGATTACGGTGATCCAGCTGGTCCCACGCCTCTGATTCTTTTGATCACGATGTTTGGTTTTGATTGTTATTAAGCGAGTTAAATGGACTTTTTTTTGTATCTATCCCATAATGTGATTGAGTGGGAGATGTTGGATATAGGCTAGTGGGGCCCACTAGTGGGCAATCACTAATGGGTGGGTCCCATGAGTTTAAAATCAAATTAATATTTGTTTTTCCCTTCATCCAAGTCTTTATGAGCTAATGAGGTAGGACATCAAATAAACATTATAGTGCATACTGTGAAGTTTTTAATCATGAACACCTAAGATTGAGATTTGCCTCTGTTTTCTCGTTTTGGGATCAAGCTCTAAAATGATATGAAAAAAAATGATGAATAACATGGATAAAAAACAGGCAACATGGTAGGGCCTATAATACACCAACTGGTAATGATCTAGCTATTAGCTAACGTCGCTAGTCAAACTGGAGTGGATCCATCAAGGCATGTGGGATCCTAAATTTTGAAGCCCATTGTGATGTATTTTTCTCACATCTACATCGTTCATCCGTGTTGAAAGCTCGTTTTAGGACATCATCCAAAACATAAGAAGATATAAATCTTGAGTGGACCATAGCTCATTTTAGGACATCATCCAACACATAAGAAGATAGACCATGGTATAGGAAATAGTAGTAATTGACCATTGAAAACTTCTCCTTTACACAAGAGTTTTTGAATCAAGATGATATTTGTTTGGTATCTTCTCCCAAGGCTTTGTTACCTTATCAACGTAACTCTTTAAGGCTCACTATGATTTATGTATTGTATCTTCTCCGTTCATCCATTTAACCATATAGTTTTAAGTCTTGATCCTAAAAATGAAGAATATGTAAAGATCAAATGGACCACACCATAGGCAACAATATGAATCAAACTTCTACCGTTAAAAAATTATTGGGGGCCACGTAAGTTTTGGATCAAGCTTATATTTGATTTTTCCCTTCATCCATGTTTGTATGATCTCATGATCAGGTTGGATGACAAATAAACATCACTGTGGGGCCTAACAAGGATTCAACCGTGGACTGTTTCGAGTGATATGATCCACTTGAGCTTTGGATTTGCTTCAATTTTGGTCTCAGTAATCGCTTAAATGAGCTGGAAAAACGGATGGACGGCTTGGATAAACCATATACATTCAGGGTGGGCCCAAATGAGTTTACTCAGTACGATGCGAGCGTACGCGATCCGATTTCATTATCAACGGCAAATAAATATTTCAGTGGACCCGTGATGTTTTTAATGGTAGGAAATTAGTTAAGATGGTTTCTTGTGGTGTGGCGCACTTAAAAATTTTATCAGCTTTATTTAATGGCTTATACCTAAAATGAGCTTTCAATACGGATGGACGGTGTGGATGTAAGGAAAGTACATCACTGTGGGCCCCGCAGTTAGGGATCCGAAACCGCCCCTGCCTAAATAGCGCCCGTTCCCCACTCACGCCAAAGGAAAAAAACAATGAAGGAGAGGAATAAAAAGGAAAAAACAGAAAAGAAAAAAGAAAAACAAAGGAGGTCAGGGCTTACCTTGCTAGAGCAGAGAGAGGGAAGGAGACGCTGAGAGAGAGAGAGAGAGAGAGGGAAGGAGACGCTGATAGAGAGAGAGGGAAGGAGACGCTGAGAGAGGGAGAAGGAGACGCTGAGAGAGAGAGGGAAGGAGACGCTGAGAGAGGGAGAAGGAGACGGTGGGTCAGAGCAGGTAGGTGCACTTTCAATGCAGCTGCGTTTCCACCTCCATCTCCAAAATTCGAAATTTCCTGTAACAAAGTAACCTATAACTTGAAAAACTCCTAATTCCTCTGTTACATTTATTGCAATATTACCTGATAGAAAGTTACAGGTTGAGACTTTGTTACCTGTAACATTTCTCCCCCAAACACAAACTGTAAGAAAGTCACCTGTAACTTTCTTACATTTTACAGAAGTTACAGGCATCCAAACGGCCCCTAATATAATTGTGATTCTGAGGAGGTACTGATAATTTCGGTATTTCCATTTTATCGAAATAATATTACAATGCTCTTTAGGTGTTTGTTCCATGCACTAAGAGGAATATGTTCAGTGGGGGGCCGTGGTTCAGTGCTTTGGATGGACCACGCCCCAAAAGTCTTCCATATTCCATATTGGAAGATTTTAGCCACCGGTTTCAGAGGGTCCTTTTTCAGTTGAAGGTGGACCTTTGCAGCATTTTATGTTCTTAATTGACTATTTTTAGTCTACAAATCGAAAGTATGGATTGTCCTGTCTAGGGGATTTTTTGGGGCTTTGTCCATTGTGAGCTGAACAGACCAATGGTCTGGATCAAGTGTAACATGGGCCCTGCTTGTACAGACTGAAAAACAATTATGATATGCTTATCCATGGTCGATGATCATATAATTCTGCATGCACTTGTAATTGCTGATTTATAGCGTATAGTTTTGCTCCGTAGATGGCGGTGGTTCAATAGATGGTTGTGGATTATCTGTTGCTGATCCTTTTGTTTGTAAAACTTCGGTGACATTAAGTAACTCCATATCTATTCAGGTAGTATTTTTTCAGCACATATTGACAGTTAGGATGGGGATGAATTGGGTTCAGATCGTGTTTGGGTCATCCCAAGCATGACCTGTTTACTAAATGGGCCAAGAATTCTGGTCTGAATCCAACCCACAACCCATTACCCTGGGGCCCAACCTGAACCACCTAAAGTTCATTGGGCCCAAACCTGACCCAAACCATTTAATTGTAATCGGGTCGAGCTCGACTGACCCAGCACGAGAACAGTCAGATTTAAGGATGGAATATGGGGCTGAAGGTATGCCTAACCCTGCATAAGTAATGGTACATACAAACATGCATACATATTGCTTCAATGTACTTATCTATACTCATCGTCTGTCAATTTGTTTCGGGTTTTGGGCCAGATCCCCCTTTAAGAGGATATATGGGCAGGATGGGTTGGGAAGGGTTCAAGTTGGGCCGGACCCATTTACTTAAATGGCCCTGTTTTCTAACCATTGCTTGAACCACTACCCATTAACTTGGCACAAACCCACCTCAAAACTAGGCTGGACAAGTTGACCTGCAGGCTGATGTGACCCATTGCCACCCCTCTCAACAGTACACTGCATAGTGCATCAAGCCAGATCATGCAAACCAGGGTCCTAATGGGGAAGGGGATGGGGATGGCCCAAAAATACATTGATCAGATGATCATAACCATTCAAATTTGCCTGTTGGAGAATGCTTTCCTCTTTTCAGCTACCATTCCTTGGCCAATGGTCGGATGGTTAGGATCTATGATACTTGAATCCTTCAAAAACTGGAGTGCCTGTATTAGATATGCACCAATAAGGTCAAGGATAAGGGATCTCCCTCCCTTATGACTTTTAACTCTGGCTCTATTATTGTTTAACTCTAGATGTACTAATTATTTAGAATTCTCCTGAATACCACCGATCGGGACATACCTAAATTACAACATTATTAGGCGAATTTTTTAGGGGCATTATTAGGGAAACTTTTTAACATGATCGTACTTGTGACTTGTAACGAGTACTTCAGCACATGTATCTAAGAATTTTGATTTAGAGGACCCTCTTTACCTGATCCTTACTTGATACGTGTACCCATAACGGGATTACACGGTATGATCATGGTGTACTTTTTTCTCCTTAATTCATAGTGAGGTCTGATTTGGCTTGACAACTTGACATACTTCTATGCTGAGAGGCTTGTGGATATCTACGTGAACATATGATCTACCTTACATTGCCAGACTATGGTAGAACTCCTCCTGGTGAAATGTGTTTCTGTTCTCTATTTAAATGATGGTTACATAGATCACAGGTCGCCTCGGCACATGGTATGGGAACAGTTATGCATTGCACTACCTCCAATACATGGTACGCTAGGGGTAGGATTATGTGCTTCATTCGAATGCATACACTGTGTATGCAGTATAGTTTTATATATGAACTCATATTGCAGCTTATATATGAAATGGTGCATGTTACTATTATAGACCTCACACACTTAGTGTTATATTATAACTAAATAAATAAACGTATATGTCTCTACATTGTAATAGAGATTTCATTAACTTAATAAATAGTAGGAGTAAAGATCCATAATTTTGGAATTTGCATTAACTTAATAAATAGGAGTAAAGATCCATAATTTTGGATCGCCAGAAATAGCAACCTGGATCGCAAATGGCCCACAATCTGGAATTTTCTATCTGGAAAGGAAAAAGTGGGCAGTTTCATGTTTTAGGTAACATTGATTTAGTGCTCTTCAGCTTACACATGCAAACTGAAATACCTTTGGGGTTTTGGTGATGAGCAAATTATATATAGCTTTTAGGAAGCTCGCTTACAATCTTTGTATGTTTTCATGCACAAGTTGCGTGGTACGTATACCTTTGACTCATGTTGTGTACTTGTACACAAATGCATGGCTTTGCACATGCTAGTAAATTTTTCACAAAAGAAGCCACTATTTATGCCTACCCCAACTAATTAAGGCACCCAACTCCACCCTACATAATATGATTGTCCAAGCTTGTGTTATTGTCCTGCCATAAGCAGAAAAGAAAGGGTGTTTTTACCAATCAGGATGGATACCTTGATATCAAGTGCTGTCAAATAAGGTGTTGCTAGTGGGAAGTGTTGGCAAATTTATTGAAAATAAGGATGTAATTGCACTTGTAGTTGTCTTCCAGTCATGTGCATTTGGTTTGTTTCTTTATCCAGAGTAGTAGTTTTGTATTGCCCTGGTTAAAGATTGCAGGCAAATGAGTATTCTTTTGTTGTTTCGCAGTTTAAAAGCATCCTTTTTCTTGTTGCAGGGGCTTACATTTTTTCTATTGGTTGTAAGAGATAGTAGTGATGGATGCACCAGCTTTAGATATGGATGCTCAGGTGCAGGGGAACGTACTGGAAACTGGAAATGCAGGATCTGGGTGGGCAGAAGACGGGGGTGTGGAAGTGGGAATGATTAGGCACCAGGTTGATGAAGTGACCACTAAGGTTGACGAGGTTAGATTAGAAAGCTCTTATTTCCTGTGACTCCATTGTTGAATTCTCTGTCCTTTTCATATATTGAGTTAGCGAAGTCCTTTGCATTGTAATTTCTCAATCACACAATTTGCTTTTTATGAGGTATTCAATGTTGTTCATTGCATAAATTTGTTTGAGAAACGATTTAGAAAAGAAATCGGTTGCAATAGACTTCCAACGCAATAGAATCTCAGTAAAGGTTCATGGAAATGCTACATCTATGAATATGAGACAACTCAAGGGATATCCATGAATGCTTTAAGCATGACACTTTTATGGCATATATCATAAGGGACTTAGCAGTTCATTCTTCCTCCATGTTAAACCTTCAACTCATCAGTTTTTCATAGTCTCGCATGATAAAGATATTTATCCGCATCACTTTGCTGTTCTCCTCAAAATCTTGGATAGAAAGCATTCTAAAAGGTCCCACAAGTTGCTCTCTTTTCTTACTGATATAGGTATCCGATCAGCTACTTCAATAGTATGAGATAACTGCTGGGACCCCATGAATATAATGAACTCACTAATGGATGAAATGAAACAATAAATCAACATCTTAAATGTTCAAGCATGCTATCCAATTGCTCTCTGATTGTGCTAGCTTGCCTACCACCTTCCAAATTTTGAGTTGATAAACAATGTTGGGCCATGTAGTATATGTATCAACCCCATTTGTTACTGGTAATTAAGCTTATGCAGATATGCTTAGTCTATTCACATTTGTAAACCTTTTTGTAGGATTTGTCGGTTTTCTTATACCTGGAACATTTTTACAGTGTTTATTAACCAAATTAAAATGAAATTCTTATCCACTTGATACAACTAATCAAAGAGAAATTTTGATAAAAGCAATTAAGGAACAGATTCGGATTGTGTGGTCTCTCTCTCTCTATACATAAAATTTTATTCAGTAGGTCTCAGAGGCCAATTGTTAGGATTCACCATCATCGTTGTCGTCTAACCCTTATGCCAATCAATTGGGGCCGGCTACATGAATCTTGTTCAGCCATTCCACTCTACCAAGGGCTAGATCTTCAGTTAGACCATAGGTCATCAAGACTTTTCTTACTACTTCCAACCATGTCCTTTCATGCCTTCCCCTTGCCCTTTTAAAGCTCACTCACTCCTAAACGCCACGATTCTTGATCTCAGTTGCACATGACCAAACCTTCTAAGTCTACTTACCCTATTGGTGCTACTTCTAGGTTCCCCGAATGCATTCATATCTAATTCAATCCTTCCTTGTCTTGCCACTCGTCCATCTCAATATCCTCATTTCAGCTATACTCATCCTATGAACATGTTGTTCCGTAACTACCTAACATTCTGTCCCATATAGCATGGCCAGTCTTATACCTATCCTATAAAATTTCCTTTCAGTTTGAGTGGCACATGACGATCTCATAAAACTCTAAAGGCACATCTAAATTTCTTCCAGCCAGTTTGAATTCTATGGGAAACAACCTTCTCAATCTTTCCACTCTCAAGAATTATTGACCTGAGGTAACAAAAGTGGTCATTTTGGGAAACTTCTTGGTCAGCAGCCTTAACTGTTCCTCGTTTTCACTCCTATTGTTTGTAAAATTGCACTCCATATACTCTGTTGCAGTCTCACTAATTCTAAATCCTTTAGATTCTAAAGCACCCCTCCATAAATCTAGCTTTGTGTTTACGTACTCCCTTGTCTTGTCAAACGGCCAATTGCTAGAATTATAGTTTTAAATTTATAAGTAGTTCTGTTTTCTTTTTTAGTTTGTCAGTGTCTAATGACTATTCTGCATGTATATACTATTCATAGATGTATGCATTTTACTGCTCACTGGTAAATGTCTCCATGGATGCCATTTCAGGATCATCTGTGACCATAGTGTGACATTTATAAAAAAATTCTGGTGTCCTTTTAACTTTATCAGGATTTGTGGACAATCAACTTCAACGATGTCTGCCTGGAGAGGATTGAGAATTCTCTTTGCAGCACAAGCATGGAAGATTTGGAACTTTCATCAGGTGGCCCTGCCATGAATATATCTGCCCCAAAATAGACAGGTCTTCTCATCAGATGTGCCACATTTGTTTGCTGACTGTGGACCACTGATCAAGTTATCCCAACTGTTGATTTTTATGTACATAAGTGATTCTCTTAACGAGACTGACTGATCTTTGGCCCAGGGCATGCATGCCTAGGACCTACCTAATCTCCTGGATCACAGACTCGTGTGTCCTTTTCGCACACAGAATGCAAAGAGGATTATGAATCCTCTTCATATAACATTCTTAGTAGTTCTCTTTTGAAATATCCAATGAATCAACTATCTCTATTAAATTGTTTAATTACATTTGCAGCTCGAGCAAAGAGTGATTGAGGTTGCTCAGTTTTACTCATCCTCAAGTAAAAAGCAGCTCGGTAGTTTTAAAGGTAGCTCGATTGTGAAAGATCGGGAAAAGGAGAAGCAGATCACAAGCAGTAAGAAGCATCTTGATCCAACTCGTAGCGAAGCTGCTAGTACAAAGAGAATGCAAGAGCTCATGCGTCTATTTTCCACAATATTGCGCCAGGTAACTTGGAACCTTTTTCCCTGCAAACAATCTTTGTCTACTTTGACTTCAATATTATAAAGCTTAAAATATGTCTTTCGCTCTTGCTTGCTTCCTTCTAGGACATTTTTCCTGTGCTAATTTAAATGAAAGAGGAGCTTATCGTGTTGCATATGTGTTGGGGAGTCCCATGATACATGCCGAGACATCTCTAGTAGCACATGGCACTAGCGTTCAGTGATCAGGCCCATTGATTTTGTGGTACACCTTGTGAATGGTACACCTTGTGAATGGGCCATATGCTGAAAATCAAGGGGATTGACCATGGTTTCCATCCAGCCTATGCCCAGAACAACGGACAGTTGGCTCAAAAAATCAAAACAGAGCAAGGGTCCACATTTAACAGGCAGAATTTGCAACAAATGTAGAACTCACAACTAATGGTTGATCTGAGTTGTCCAGACATTGCGACTTTTGGCCTATAGCCCATCTACATGCTTCCTTTACTGCATAGAACTTATAGGATGCATGCATCTCAAAAGCATACCTTGCAAGTGAAAACATTGATTAGTTTTTTAACTTCTCCATTTTCGTTTCAGGCTGTGTTCCTATTAAAGATAAATTTGTGTTTTAGTGAGGTGTATTGATACAAATCGCTAATGCCTAGCAACACCCCACAGCTAACATTTCCATGATTCCTTGATAATGCGATACAAGTCAACAAGTTCTTTTGTATTCGTGGATTTTAAGGAATTATTTGTTCACATGTACGAGTCATTTGTCTCTTGTAGGGTCCTACTAGTGGTAGACTGGTAGTTAATTGACACTTCCAAGGTGGTTTTCCAATCTTCCAATTTGTTTCTATTGCAAGATTTAGATTTTGCTGTCTTTTTTTCTTTTTTTCTTTTTGCTCTTCCAGATTGTTGAAGCCTAATTGGTACCTACATAAATCCTTTGGCCTTTTTCTTTCTACTAATGAAACTCAAAGTGGCTTCATAAGATTTTCTACTAAATGAGTATGGAAGGGGGTTTCCATTATGGACTCTTAGGCAGCAGGGTTGACAATGATGCAAATGTGGTAGGAATGCACACGTGTGTGTCAATCTCCCCCTGAGACTCATTAATGCCATTTTCGATAGAAGGTAATATTTCATGAGATGATTGCTTTCTTTTCATGCCGATTATATAACAACTGTTATCCTTGTGTTGGTTCTTTAATCCCATCTTGTGATAAAGGAGTCTCATTAGATGTCTGCTTTCCCATTTCAAATCCCATTTATCAATAACTAAATCCCTATTGGTAATTGTCAATCTTTGAATGCATATGAATATTTGACAAATGGTCTGTCTTTTGAATGCATATGTATATTTTACATGGATGTATATTAAGAATGAAGTACCAAGAAAAGTCAGGTTTTACTTGGACCTTTTTCTTTTTACTGGGAATTTTCATTACTCAAAAGGTCATGCCATTTCTTGTTGTATGTGCTACACTTTGTTTTTTGCTTTGTCAAACTAGAGTCCATTTAAACTGTAACTATTTCCCATGCAACCCTGTCATTTCAATGTATGAAGGTCAGGGATTACTTTGATGCTCCTAACTTAAGAGGCTGATTTGTTAATTAACAAAAAGTATTAGAGGTTGATTTCCCTTATGAAGCATGCCCTTTATTTTCCAGATCACACAACACAAGTGGGCTTGGCCCTTCATGCAGCCTGTAGATGTTGAGGGCCTTGGTTTACATGACTACTATGAGGTAATGCTTCTTGTTACTTACAGCCTTCTATGCATGCTTCATTTTCTAAGAAATGTTCCTTTACATTCCTAATTGTAACATCCAGGCATGTCGTATGTCACTTTGAACATGCTATGGTGCCTATGTAACTTGAACATCTGCTTGAGCCTTAGTTTCAGTCATGGACCTGATGTGTTGGACATGAGGACCCTGGAAAACCCAACATGTGCTGACAAATAGATAATGAGAAATAAAAATGTATGATGATAGAAGTTTTCTTCATACATACTTAACATATAGAAAACTGTAGCTATATAACTAGAGATACGCTAGGAATTTTGTAGGAGTATACAAGTACTCCTGAAAAATACAAAATGAAAATGTAAATTAGGTTGTTTCCTAATAGAATTGTTTATTTGCGTCAGACACAGACACACATGCGCGTGTGCATACTTGAGACAGGTATTGAACATAACAACTTTTAAGGAAATTTTATACATTCAAAAACAAAAAGGGAAAAAAATGGAAAAAAAGAAAAAAAGAAAACAAAAAAAGAAAAGAAAGAAATGGGGTGCCTTTATTACATAGTATGATGGTTGATATTAGCCTTGTCGCTTAGCCTCTTCCCAAGTTCTTCAACATGTCATTCTGTTTTTCCTTTATTTATTTATTTTTAGAATTTATGCCACTCCTGAATTCAGCCGGAAAGTTCACTTTATATTAGCTGGCCTCCAAGCCATTCAAAATTCGAATGTACCCTTATTAGTGTGAATTTCAACATAAATTCAAAAGCCGTTAAAGCACTCTTTTGACTTTGATAAGGAAGGTCATTTTGTGAAAGTCAAGATTCTACAAAATAAAAGAAAGGATCTATCAAGAATGAGGCTGGTTTTCCTTGGTGTAAAATTGATATTTTTGATTTCCCTTCTTGTTAGGGATTTTGTATTCATAAGCAATCCAAAAGCAGAATATGCATGCTGATCATAGACTTTCAGTTCCTGATTAAATTATTTGAGACTCATTACAGCTTTAACATGGCCATGATTCTAAACCATGTTGTTAGTTTAGTTACCACTAATTATCTTAGTAAAATTTCTATTGTCTTATGTATTTTGGAGTTCACCTACAGCTCAATTATGAAGCAACTTCAATTCAGACATTTTGAAAAAACTGTCACTTTGGCTTTTAATGGGAGGAACTTTAGGGTTCTTATTCCTTGGAAATATGAATAATGCTCCAATGCACCAGTTTGTGCCCTGTACATGCAGGGTCCATGGTTTGGTGATCCCAACTGTTTATGTCAAGGAACTGGCAGTGGATGGCTTACCTAAAACTCTCCCAGATTCAAGCTATTCAAAATCGGTTACGTAACAGCCGTAACGGCCGTTACGTAACACTAACGGTCATAACCGTTACGCATTACGGAGTCAAAACGGCCGTTATAGAAAAACAGGACGTAATGAATCCGTAACGGCCTTGTAACAGTTTTTTCAAAAAATAAAAAAACGGCCGTAACGGCCATTACGGTCCATATCATAACGGTAACGGTGGTGGCCGTTACGGCCTCCGTTACCATTTTTGAACACCTTGCCAGATTAGACAATTCCAACCCTTGGATCAGTGGCCCAGAAATAAACAGTCAAGGCAAGACAGTAAAGAATCCACAATAACAATCACGGAGCAGATGGATAGAATCATTTAATCTGGAAGTCTCATATGTCATTCTCCATCTATGTGGGGGCACATCAAATCAACAGTCTGGATCAAATGGACACATCAGGGCACTTAATTTGCTCTTATGCATAATTATTCGGGGTCTTTTCTTTTCTTCTTCGTCTTCTTCTTGGTTTTTTTTTTTGGAAGGATGACAACTTTATTAAAAGTGCCAAAAAATACAGAGAAAAAAGTAACAACTAAAAACAAGCAGATACAATACAGATATTACAAAGACATCACCCCATCCCACTCAACAACATTAGCAAGCGCTTTGAGGAAAACACCCCTTGCAATGCCACTCAAATTTCAGAAATGCATATTGTTTCTTTCAGCCCACGGAACCCATAGACCAGCCAAGAGAAATAGTCTCCACCTCCTCCTAGTACCTGCTACCAACCCACCATCATGACATTGGACAAAAAAGTTGGCAATCGATTCTGCCATCACCCAACTGACTCCAAAGTGACCTAGCACACTGATCCACAACTCCCTTGAAAATTGGCAGTGCATAAATAAGTGATCCACTGATTCTTCATCTCTCCAACATAAGTATCAAGCATTCACAATAGGAAAACCCCTTTTCCGCAAATTATTGACAATAGGAATTAGAAGAGCCATCTGCCGCCTGGATTTTCCTCTCCTCCAGGCCATCATCATGCCAGGCCAAGAGCCCTTCAATGGAGCCCAGAATTTTATTTTTCTTTTCATGGATCATATGTGACAATTTTAATTTTCTTCACCATTTTCTCTTCATGAATTTTTCTTCACCGTTTTCTCTTCATGAATTTTAATTTTCTTTCCATGAATTTTTTCTTTTCATGGATGATATGTGACAATTTTATTTTTATTCACCATTTTCTCTTCTTGTAATGTCGCTTCAGAGTGGTCCATTGATTTGTTTGCAGTGGGTATTACCCCAAAGCTGCATTTTCATTGTATGTTCTAAACCGTAATGTGCTTTAGGTTATTCAAAAGCCCATGGATTTTAGTACAATTCGGAACCAGATGGAAGCTAAGGATGGGACTGGATATAAGAACGCGCGGGAAATATGTGCTGATGTGAGACTGGTTTTCAAGAATGCGATGACATACAATGACGATAGAAGTGATGTTCATGTAATGGCCAAAACATTGTTGGATAAATTCGAAGAGAAGTGGCTACAACTGTTGCCTAAAGTTATTGAAGAGGTATAACTCGTAATCTCATTATCAGTGGTGGGTTCGCTTAAGCTTTATTAGGAATGCTGCTTGCAAGCACCATCAGCCTATGTGGAGGACTAGCAACCTACATATCCCAACATGGATGCACACATGTGCCTGATTCGGGCCTTCCATCGGGAAGTACCCACCGTGAATTTGACATAGCCCAAAAAAGGCCTCCACTCATCAGTTTGAATGTGGATCATGGGTTATCCTCTTTCAGCATGCACTTTTTTGGACAATTTTGGCCCTGCAGAAGAGTGGACTGGCCTGATTTTGGGGTATTAGGACACATTGCCAGTGGGGTCTACCTAGTGAACAACCTGGATCTTGCACACATGCAATGTTTGTGTGGGCCACTCTTGGCTTCTGCATAGGGGCTACAAAAAATAGTTTCCTCTATTAGGAGATACCTACAGCCAAAAGCTTGGAATTAGGTGCAGTACTCGTGCCTAATACTTCAATTTTAATTGTAAATATCTTGCTTGCATGTATACCCATGCCGTCTGTACCTGGGCAAATGTAGGGAGATGAAAATTTTATTTTCCAAATGCAAGAAGTTTACTGTGCGGTGTTCATTTCCGTTCTTGCAGGAAACAAGACGAAAAGAAGAGGAAGCGGAGGCAAATTTTGATATGCAGATTGCTCAAGAGGCTGCTAATGCAAAAATGGAAAGGGATATCAGCAATGAGGTACACTTTTTTTTTTCCAAAGCTGCGTACCAATCAAAGGGTACAAGAACTCGGACAAGGCATTGGTGTGCATTGTGCCATTTTAAATGGTGATGATGTGTCCACCATATGCATAGCATGCTTGCACGTCAATCCAGGACGTCAAAATTTTGGTGGGTTGTGGCTTGTGGGTGAAGCATTGCCTGAAAATCACAATGGCTGTACAATCTTGATTGTCCAATTGCGGCCAGCTAATGAATGGTCAACAACAAGGCCAATTGCAACAGACCTGACTATGGTTGCCCAATCAGTTTGATTTTCAGGATACGCTTTACTCACAGGACCACCTGTGATTTGAATGGGTTTTGGTCGGAGGACATGTATGCCGTGTATGTAGTGGATGAATTATGTCCATTTAACATGGTTTGGTAAATGCACACGAGAGTTTCTCCAAAATGGGGATATAAGATCAGCTTGGAAGATGATTCTAGAAAGTTTCCTGCAAGCTGTAGTTTATATACACCCTTGAATAGGTTCCAACATGAAGTGAAGTATATCTTCCTTTTTAATAACTTTGCATATCCTCAAATATGGTAAATTTGTTCTTACCATTGTCACATTCTGTATTAACAAAAGAAATTAACCATGATTGTGGAAATATGAAGTGGATATGCCTTCACAAACTTATTATGGTCTCTTTTCAGCTTTATGAGCTCGATTTGCATTTGGAGGAACTTAGAGAAATGGTGGTCCAGAAGTGCAGGTTTGTTCTATATACACGTACTAGTACGGAATGTTGATGAACGTTGCCATCCTCCACCTGCTGATAACACAATGTGCTCAAGTTTTCAGTTTGTACAAGTTAGGCCTATTATTCAGTGGCCCAGATCATTGGCCTGATGTGGCCCACCATGGATGTACCTTGTCCCAAAGTTCTCCTAGAATGAAAGATCCTAGCCACCAATCATGGACCTTTTGTTCAGTTGAATGACTGTTGCTTTATTTTTCTTCTTAGCCATCTATTTGCAGGAGAGGAACTGGATAGTTAGGATTATCCTATTGAGGATAGTTTTGGGGAAGCTCCATCCACATTGAGGCCCAATGATCCCATGACCTAGATCACTGTAACATGGGCCCCCACGTGTGCAATTGAAACCTGAAGATACTGCATCTGCTTTTTTTTATTTTTTATTTTTTCTTTTTATTTGAACAATTATAAAAGTTATTGAAAAGAAGCCGAAGCCTAAAGAATTACACAAAAAAGCAAAAAAGAAAGAAATGATACTGCACTTGTTTAACTAAAGGATTATATAATCCTCTGGAATGCGTGGATATTTCCTGATTTTGCCCTGCTACTTCTGCTTTGTTTTTCCTTTTTGATATTATCAAGCGTGCTGGGAATGGTCACTATACTATGATTCTGTTGATAGTTTTGGGTAGAAACATCACCATTTGTAATTATGAGCACTAACTGTTGGAAGATTTTTCTAGGAAAATGACTATAGAAGAGAAGAGAAAGCTTGGATCAGGCCTGAGCCGATTATCTCCTGAAGATCTCAACAAACCACTGGAAATCATTGCTCAAAAGAATCCAAGTTTCCAGGCGACAGCAGAAGAGGTGGACATCGACATGGATGCTCAGGTCATCACTCCATCATGTGAACATTGTCAAACTCTTTCTTCAAAAAGTCCGAATGAACTCAGATATATGTCTTCTTGATTTCTGAGTTCGGATCACCTGTCAAGCATCCGGACTCTAGACTCGGTATTAAAGCACCTTTGGAATCATGGGTGGATGGAAAGTTTATTGGCAGATTGATGTTTCACTGAAACGAACGGAATGGTTGTTACCGGGTGGAAAGCTACTAAGTCTTCCAGTTGGGTTTGGCTTCCTTGCCATCCCAAATCCTCATTAGTTAAAATGAAGTTGCTCCAGCAGTATATAATGTTCAATAAATAAAAAAGTGGCCGTACTCCAACAACATATATAACCAAATATCGATTTGGGGATCCTTCCAAACACGCCCCAAAAACCCCACCCCAAAGCTATTTTTAAAGGAAGCGGGTGGCCTTTGTCTTCAAATTGGGAATTGCCATAACAATTTGATGCCTGCCATTAACTCTCAAGTGTTACAAAACTCGGGTCACATGTTTTTTCTCATGATGCAGAGTGAATCAACACTGTGGAGGCTCAAGTTCTTTGTGAAGGGTGCATTGGAAGCAAAGAGTTCTGCAAGCAAGAACCAGGACAACAAGCGCAAGCAGGAAATATGTGATGCCATTGCCAAGAATGCAAAGAAACGGAGTAAAAAGCTCTCGACTTGATATATTCACTTGCATGTCAACCTGTTTATTTATTTATTTTTTTGAATGGTACGGTAATGTATATGATATATCCGTTCCGTCCATCTATTTTAATACAATATTTTAAAGCATGAGACAAAAAATGAAGTAGATACAACACTCAGGTGGCTTACACTGAAAGAAATAGTGGCTCCACAAAGTTTTTAACAGTAAGTATTCGATTCCCTTTGTCGTATGGTGTGGTCCGCTTGAGTTTTGAATATATCTCATTTTTTTAATTCATATTATAAATTCAAATGGCATAATGGATGAACGGCATGAATAAGCAAAATGCATCACAGTTGGACTCATATATATCTTATAATGTTTTTGGCTCCCGTGTCAAAAAAGTAAGTAGCAAAATCAGGTAAGTTGCAAATACACCGGAAAATAAGGATTACTCTTTTACCTAGTATTTACAATTGCACTCGAAAATCAAGTAGGCTCACGTTCGCAATTTTCTAACTACAGCGGCAAAACAAGGTAAGTATGTATAAACAGTAATGATGAATGGTTTCACCTGTTTGAAATATGTGACGGATTACCTCTCGAAAACCGTTCACAAAAACTACGTTACAACCGATTTCAACTTGTGGGCCCCATCATGATGTATGTGACTTATCCATACCATTTAACTTTTTTTAACAATACCTTTTAGTGTATGAGTCCAAAAATGAGGCAAATCCCACGGTTAAGTGGGCCACACCTTAAGAAATAGTGATCGTAAAGACATCAGCAGTTGAAAGCTAATTTCTCCCTAGGGCCCACATTGATGTTTATTTGTCATCCAACGTGTTCATAAGGTCACAAAGCCATGGATAAAGGGAAAACAAAATTATCAACTAGATCCAAAACTTCCAGGGCTCTCAAAAAGCTTTCAATGGTAAGAGCTTAATTCACATTATTTCCTACTGTGTGGTCGACATGAGGTTTAGATCTGCCTCATTTTTCGATTCACATGCTAAAATGATCTAGATAAAGGGATGAACGGTGTGGATAAGACACACATATCACGGTGGACCCCACAAAAACAATATCACCTCGATATGTGTGTCAATTCACATTACGTTTGATTTTTTTCTTGGATGACGTGAGAGTGCTAAAATTGAAGGCGGCCGTCAAAATCACCTCGATAATGCAGTTGGAAATTCAAACGTAAATCCTTAATACCCATTGACCCTGAATTACCCCTGCAAGTAAATCAAACAGGCCCTTACGCCACGTTCGCAATTTATAAGTAACATCTGAGTGACTGCGTATCGTCCTCATACTCCGCCAGAGTATAAAAAGTTCTGCTGATAAATAAAACACCATGACTAGCCTGCCTTTTAAACCGGTCAACATCACACTTTCTCAGGTAAGACTTTTCACTCAGCCATTTCCCATTCGATATCATGGCTTTTTTGTTCTCCTCCTCCTTTGGCTTTTCTCATTTGTATTGTTTGTGTATGATTTCAGTCTTCAATTTTGAATTTTGTTTACTTGGGTGTATTGGCTTTTTGTCTAATTTTGATGTTATACTGGAAATTCTTTATGGATTTCCATTGGAATTTAGCTTTTCTCGGTGTTGATATTTATTTATTTATTTTTAATTTGCTACAGATGGTATTTTCTATATCTTGAGGATTTTCATGTGTTTTTTTTTTTTTTTTTTGGACATATTGTTGGGTTTTTGCCATTTTTTTAACAAGTTCAAACATTGTGTGTGTATTGGGTTTATGCATGAATCTGATGATATAAATTCCTAATGCAAAATGATAGGGCCTGTGTGGGTGACACCTAAAAAATGAGGTTTTCTCATTTTAGTTGGCAGTAGTTATTATTAAAGATTTTGATAAGAATTAATAATAATTTTGACAACCATTATTTGTATAAACTATGATTTCTAAAGCTTAATCACTGTTACCTAAAATGTAATGAAATCATTTTTAAGTAGCAACCAAACAGGGCCATAGGCTTTAATATTATTGAGCTTTGTATGATATTGAATTCCAATTAAAATCATTTTTTGGGTGAAATGTAGTGACAAAAATTCTGAAGTAAGCTATATGCTACTCATCATACTCTTCGACTGTGAGAAATATAGCTGAGATTATGAAAATCTTGTGATGTTTTTCGCAGAAAATTAAGCAAATGATATTAATTTGTTAATACTGTAAGATTTTCATAATCTCAGTAAAGTTTATTTATTCGCAGTTTTATTTTTTATTTTTTTAAAAGAAATTATCATAATTTTTTTAAGTGATTTTTTTTTTTTTTTTCATTACGTACATATATTAAAATTTTAATATTATGCATTAATTTATATTAAGATTTTTAAATTTTTTAGCTACAGCCAGACTCCTGATAACGTCCTGAGAAAACCCTCAAAATCTGAGAATCCTTCCTGGACTGAGAAATTGACGAGAACGAGATTTGTGACTTTTGTTTACAAGAGCTATTTCACTATTGATGTTTGAAATAAGAATTCTAATGTCTGCTTAGCAAATGTTTTCACAAGTGGCTGCCCACCTGACATCAATCCCTTCTTCCTTGCTTGGCCTTGGGATTAGATGGAAGGTTGCCTCCAAGCATGGTTTTAAGAAATTGAAATGCATTATTAAATGATAAAATATTATATTTAATTGAATAATGCAATTATACAAGGCCGTGTTCCATGTTTGGTACCTAATCTTCTCATGTGGGGGCCATGGTTGGTTTATTCGAGCCGTTGGTCTGATATCCCCCTTCATTGTCGAAGCATGCCCAAAAATCTCTGGACCTTGATTTATGTAGTACCCAAATTGCAAAGGGAATGGTACCAACATAAGAAAACATGCATTGCTATTTCAAGCTCTTCCACCTCAAGAAGGACATGGATTTCCTGTTTTTTATCTCAACATGCTTTGAGGCTCAGGCACCCTGTTGGCCCTGGGTATCACAGATGCCCAAACACAACCGTTGGGCCTGTTTCAACTGTACACCATTATTTGTGTGTGTGATAACTGCAACTGCTCATGTTATCTCACAATCTAAGGCATTGTACTCTTACCTTAGTCCTTATCTGAAGATAGTTTTAAAATGCGTGCCCAGGTAGGACTTAGGAGGTGCCAAGAGCTGATATGCATACATCGAATGATGGTGTATGGTCTACACACCCAATGATCCCTTCTTTCAACTGCCATGTCTTTCTGTTTGTTGTCAATCAAGTTCTTATCTTGCTGTTTCATTCTCCAGATTTTATTCGAATATGTAGTAAATCTTGCCCCTCCGGTTTTACACCGCTAGATGGTGCCTACATATAGCAATAGTACTATACTCAAAAACCATTCATTGGATGGAAACAACCAGGGTTACACCATGGTCCAAAAATCACAATGAAAAAACATTCCTTGACAAGGATTTTTTGCTTTCAATTCAATGAGTTCTGTTTTCAATTGTCCATTCAAATGTTTTCAATTTATTAAAAAACAAAGAAATGACAATACATCATGGGCCTAGAAAAACATAAAGAAGTTACCATATTGACAAAAAAACAAGCTACTGGTTGATGACTTTCAGCCATCAATGTGATTTTTTATTCATGGTCCATCACTGTATTGCTTGGACAATGGATGGATTTGTTTATCTGGAAATTGCTGCATTTTGGCCCCATCTAGAAAATCATGTTGATGGGGGCATCAGTCTCTTGTATCTATCATCTTATGCCCTTGTCTTCACCAATGTTCGGGTGCTAATGCTAGAACCAGTATATGTCCCACAAGGATAAAGGCCCTCTGGCAATTATTAGAGATGTGAGAGCATTAATCCTAGCCTTTGCATCAAAAGCATGGACCCCCAATTACATGAGGCCGCAAGACGAGGGAGCGTCCCACTCCTGAAAGCCATCAAAGATGAGGACCAACAAATTCTCCACTCTACAGCTCCCCAAATGAACAATGCCCTACACATTGCAGCTAGATTAGGACATGCAGAGTTCACCAAAGAGATCTTGGGCTGATGTGGGGCCCATCTCATGCAAGTGAATTCCACAGGTGACACTCCTTTACACTGTGCCACAAGGACTGGACGGCTCAATGTGGTTGAAATCCTATTGAATTGGATTGAGACAGAAGACAGAAGTCTGGGGCTACTTAGGATGACCAACAAGGAAAAGAACACGGCCTTACACGAAGCATTGAGAAATCGGCATGGGCCTGTGGCCATGAAGTTATTAGAATCAGATTGGAAATTGGCGTGTTTGGTTAATGAAGCTGGTGAATCGCCATTGCATATAGCTGCCAGAGAGGAGTTGCTGCAAGTTGTTCAGATGATTTTGGACACTAAACCATCAGCAGATGAGCTTATGCCTATACAAGCAGTTGTAAACAGGATTCATGTTGGTAAGTTTACTCCTAAGCTCCCGCCACCTTATGCCCTGACACATGGTAATCCCAAAAGTTCAATTGAGAAGAGATCCTCACCATCCACACAGAATTGAACCACCACTCTGATTGCTGAGATTTTTGCCATGACGTCCACCTATATTTCATCCTTTTAGATGAATGGTCTCATCATTGTGTAGTGGGGCAAGATGGGTGAGCCCCGAGTTCGCCACTTTTGTGCTTTCTTTTCATAACAGGCAATTTGCAGAAGTGGAGATGTTCTGCCACCTTATTGCACCTAGCCCACTATAGAATGGTCAGGGATCCATATTCATCCATCAAAATCAGATGGTTAAATTCTTTTGATCAGTTGTTCCATCCACTATGTGGCCCATGCTTTGGAAGGTGCAGAATGCCATACATATATGCAGCTCGTATGGTGGATGAGTCATCACCATTTCGAAAATAACAGTGAATTATCCCCATCTCTAGCAGCAGAGTATTCTTTCAATTTACACACCAATCTGATGTTTGGGATTATTTTTTGCTTGATGTCCCTCCAGTGGGCCCCGCAATTTTTTATGGTTCTTATTGCCACACATTTGCACCAGGGAATGAGTTGCCAACATTTCAAAAAATTTCTGCTATGCTTTCATTCTGCATTATCATTTCTCTACTGAATTCCATGCAAACACACCAATGGGAGCAAAAGAGAGACATAGTCAGAATCCAAGACACCCATGGCCGAACTGCCCTTCACTATGCAGCATGCCAAGACAAACCTACCATAGTTTCAATGTTATTGAGATCTGACCGTTCCCTCGCTTACATATTAGACAACAATGGCTGCTCACCTCTTCACATTGCGGCTGCTTCTGGTTCCCCATTGGTGATCACTGAGCTACTTAAACACTGCCCGGACGTTAGCGAGCAACTCGATCCAAGTGGGAAGAATGTATTTCACATTGCTATTATATACAGCAAGTATTCCACCGTTCACTGCTTATTGCGTATGCCAGAGCTTGAGGGGATGATAAACGAGCCCAATGCAGATGGAAACACTCTTCTTCATCTTGCTGCGAAGTACCGTAGTGATGCACTGTTGCTGTTGTTGTCAAGGGACAGAAGGGTGGACATGACGATCATGAATAAGGATGGTCAGACCGCGCTTGACCTTATAGAAATGGACCTGGAGAATCACGAAATTCAGGTATTGCCTCCTGCATCATGCACATTTGGGCCCACATGAGATCTTAGGAAGTGGCCATAGGAGGGCTAAACTAGAAAGACTCATTTGAGTTGGTTATGACTCATCCGAGTCAACTTGGACTCAGTCCAGTCCAATCCACAGTTCATTACCAGTGTCTCTGGATTTGGAAATAGAGGGTGACTCAACCCAGATCGTGCAAGTCTCAACTTGACTCAAGACCAAATGAGTCGGTCTGAGTCACGAGTCAAAAAAACCATTTTATTAATCATCCCACATTGATGAGATCTGAGTTTTGCTCAATGGTTCCAACTATGGATGGATGA
The DNA here is from genome assembly GCF_029962835.1 of Magnolia sinica. Classification (NCBI taxonomy): domain Eukaryota; kingdom Viridiplantae; phylum Streptophyta; class Magnoliopsida; order Magnoliales; family Magnoliaceae; genus Magnolia; species Magnolia sinica. The sequence continues at coordinate 45,940,523 of NC_080573.1, read as the reverse complement.
ACCTTGGACCAGAAATCATGCTGATGGGATGATCCTAGCTGTCCGATTGGTGGCATGCAATCAAAGACACTGAAATACGGTTTACTATGGGCTGCAAACAGTATACAAATGTTCATCAGTTGGATGGTTAGGATCTTCTAAACAGGGCAATCATTGTTTAGTGGCCAATTAATCCATGTTGGAGCCCACAGGATGAATGGTTCAGACTGTCATACATGGGTTTCCACACCCATGGACATGCAAATACTCGATAAATTAACCGAGCTCAACCATCCATTCAGTCTTGCCCACTCCTCAAGTCCTCATTGACCACCTTGTAAATATCATATTGTTCGCAAAAATCCTTCAGACATTGGTCTTTCTGTTACAACTTTCAACTATCCATTTCTAAAACCATGTGTGAGTCGGCCTGATTGAATAGATGGTTAGCATTGATGATGGAGCCTTGCTATTGTAAACAATCGAGGATATCCATTTTTTAAGGCATGGGTGTCATGGATGGGATCGTTCAAAGTTAGATGATCACCTCAGTTTCCATTGGTGAAAATGATGGGGCCATCCTTGTGTGGCTTGGGTCCCCAAACAAAAATAAGTGGGCCCCATCATTTCCACTAATTGGGGTCTATAAGCCATTTTAAGCTGCTGCTAGTAAAAGGTCTCTTCAAGTCAGGTTCCAAGAGAAGGTTGATGTTTGGTGGGCGGACTTGATGTTCCACTGAGTTGAGTTGACTCAAAGATTCAATGAAGTCTTGATTCGACTCAACCCCATACTTAACAATTTAATTAGATATATTTATAAGAGATGCTCCAGTGCTCTTAGAACACCATAAGTTATACTGCTTTCAGAGCATTATAAGTTATAGTGCTTCTAGTTGCATCCAATGAATTGGACAGTCCAATTGATTGATCTGAACTGTCTCTTAAATTCACTCCAGAACACAATTTGTGGATTACCATGCAAAAATCGCACTAATTAGATGATCCAATCCATAGCCTTATTTTCTCTAGCCATCCATTTTCCAGGCCATGGATGGGATGATTATGAATGCCTATGATTCTTTAAAATCATTTGTAATCCATGATGGCCCCCAACAAATAAATGGGTTAAATTGTTGATTTGACCTATTATTGTGTAAACAATCTTTACAGTATTAAAGCCCATTGATCAAATGGTTAGTATTTGTTATATTGCATGAGAGTATTAGAGCATTTCTCTTTGTAGAATAATTAAATATCGAAAACTTTATATATTTAAGTAATATAATAAGGCCAAGTCAAGGATGGATTGGATCATTCAATCAGTGTGTTTTTCTGATGGTAGTCTATCATGTTCTGGACTAGGCAGTTCAGATTGATGGATTGAACTGTTCAAATGGATAGATGAGACTAGGAGAACTGTAACTTATAATGCTCTGAGAGTTCTGGAGAATTTCCCTAATATAAAATATCTAAAATAGATAGCTAAGTGCTATTGTCCAATGGTTGAGATCCTTGCCATCCAAGTTAACACCCAAGCGGGGGTGGCTAACATGGAGTGCGTGTACTAACAAGCTAACCAAAAAAAAAAAAAAAAGTGAACACCCAAGTCCAGTACAGTCCAGTAAAAAGTACAAATTTACAGGACAACTCAACCTAGAATGCAGCTGAGTCGAGTTCATTGGGTCAGATGCCTAGTCAAGTCATCGAGTTTTAGAACTATGTCTGAGAGAAGAGCTAAGATGATGATGATGGGTCTATCAAACCACCCAATAAATCAGTCTGGGCAGATTACCAGCCTTCTAATCCTATGGATTGGGATTCCAACTAACACTTCCTCTCACAACAGCTGCTCATGTTGAAATACTTGAGATATCATGGCGCGATCCATGGACGGCGGCAGCAAATGCCTAGTGGAATCGAAGAAACAAGGCTGCAAAACATCGACGTGGCTGACTGGAACGAGCGCTACAAAGCCAGGGTCAGCACATACACATTAGTGGCTGCACTCATCGCCACCGTCACCTTCGCTGCCGCATTCACAATGCCGGGTGGGTACAGGAATGATGACCCAAACCAAGGTGCTGCAGTGCTCGTGAAGCGTTGGTCATTCAAAGCTTTCTTGTTCTCAAATACAATTGCGTTATGTTGCTCACTTATTGTCGTTGTCTGCTTCATCTGGGCATGGGGTCATCACATGAGTTTCTTACGTGATATGCTTATGTGGGGCCATCGGCTTACGATCATTGCATGCCTGGCGCTGATGGTTTCATTCATGGCAGCTGTGTATGCAGTGGTTGCACCAGAGTGCTTGTGGCTAGCTATTTTGATCTTGGCTATTGGTTTTAGCGGGCCATTCCTTGTCTACTGTTTGATTGGTCACACAATCTGCTACATTCCTTTCTAAGGTGTTTCGTGGGCTGGAAAGATCAGTGGTCCAATATGAGAAGCCAGTTTGATGCATGTGACTGCATGGATGTTGTAATCCCACCATTTGGTAAGTAAACCATCTAAAGGTAACCATAATTGCAAGTTGCCCCAAAATTGAGTACTTCTGCTTATAAAAATGTATATCGTCACCGGCCATTTATGTACAACGTTTATAGAATAAGCTTATTTTGTAACATTTTTGTATGGGCACTACTGTGATGTGTGCATGACATTCACTCCAATATATCATACACCCTCTCTTATATTTGTTGATAGTATTTAAAAATAATAATCTAAATATACTTGTTACTTGAAACTTCTTAATATAAACTACTTACGTTTGTTTGTTTGTTTTTTTTTTTTTTAAGTGTAAAAGCTTGTCTTACGGTGGATGAAAAGAATGAGTGAAGAATGATTATAAAGCATCAATCTCTTGAATAATTGTGAAAATGCTCACATTATGTTCTAGCTCGTATTCATGTAGAAAGTTGGCTTGTGAGGTAAATTGGCAAGAAAATTAGTTAGTGCATGATAGGCTTGAGTGAGTTCTTTTCTTTGAGTTTATAATCATTCTTTTTTTCTTTTTTTCTTTTTTTCTTTTTTTTTCTTCTCTTTTTGTTGTCAAAACCGTTGGATGTTGCTTATTATTTAAGGTCATTTCTATGCTTAGAGTTTTTACATAAAAAAAAAGGAATTTTCCTCTAGTTTTCTTTTTTTCTTTTTGCACAATTAAACATTCTCGTTCTCAAAATGATCTCTCTACATTTGAGCGAACGCAGGAAGGTGATTTTTCAATGATTTTTTTATTGGGTTTCCAGTCCATGTCTGCTGTGAAACTCAGCACTCTGAGCAATTGTATCCTAAGAATCACTGGTCGATCTCATCAAAAGCCACAAACTATTTCAAAGAGAGCAACCTAGTCTCACCTCGATTCAACAAGAAATCTAAACCGTCATCATTGGTATTAGTTTTTATCAATCTTCTAATCAAATATGGCATTTAATAAGATCGTCGATTTATTTTATTAATGCTTTTCCCCTGACATTAGTCTTAACAATAACAATGTTCTCCTTGAAGCTCAAAATAAAGCTGGTCCAAAACTCAGAAAGCCGCCACACCATGTAAGAACATGCGTGGAACGTATGTATAGAATCATATAGCATTAGCCGTTATCAATTTTGGAATGGCCTAACTTTTTAGGGCACCTGGGATGGTTGTGTTATGAATGGATTGAATGACATATTGGAAATATGTGGGCTCTATGCACAAACGGGAAGGTGTTAATTGTGGGCTTTCCCATCCCAATTGTTCCTTGTGGTTTGGTCCACCTCTTTTTTGGATCATCTGTTTTTGGTAAATTAAAGGGACAGACCTTATTGACGGAATGGATCTGGGCCTTACATTAGGGAGGGCCCCACACACAATTCTATAGAAAATGGATTATTTATACCGCATTAATAAATATGATCTGATCTGGGCCTTTTTTTCTTCTTTTTTTTTCTCGTTAAAAAACCAGCTTTTTTAAAATTAATTATTATTTATTTTTAATTTTTTATATTTAAATTAGGGGGGGGGGATGACATAAAAGGCGCAACATACGAGCAAACCACTCGCGCAAAAGGAGCATCCCACAAGCAGGACCGGTGGAAGACACTAGCGAGAGGGACAACCAGGATAGAGGCCCAAGATAGGGGGGATTAGCCCACGCCTTTCTTGATTTTGCAGAGGCGGATCTGCCCTACTCCTGCTCTATCTAAAACCAAAGGTCCTTTAATGAGCCTGGGGAGATCGGGACGACTGAGGAAGACTCTATCCAGGGCGCCACCACTAGCAATGTTGGCGAGACCATCCGCTACAGAATTGCCTTCCCGGAAGGTGTGGCTGAATTTGAGGTTGAGAAGAGGCTTGAGTTGATGGATGGCTTCAAGGATATACCAAAGTTTCCATCCACATGAAGTAGATTGGTTTGATACTACTTCAAAAAGAACTGGGGAGTTTGTTTCCACAATGATCGAAGAGAGACCCAAGTCCCTACATAAAATGAGGCCATCGATCATCGCACGGGCTTTAGCTAACATATTCGAGATCTGATCATAGGAGTGGTGATAAGCAAAGATAAGATCACCGGAGTGATCTCGGCATACACCTCCTCCGCCACCGGCCCCTGGGTTTCCCCGAGCAGAGCCGTCCATATTCAATTTCTTCCAGCTTTCAAGTGGTTTTAACCAGCGAATGACGGAAATATTCCTAGTTTGCGTTAGGGAGGTCGATGCTATCGTTAAAAAACCAGCCGCATTAAGTTTAGACCGCTAATCTTAACACCTATTTGATGAACTCCGTAAAGATAGGATATCTCAATCACCATGATCTTTTGAACATGCCCCATTGGTAATATGCCCTAGAATTTGGACATTGTGGTTGGCCTGATATGTGTGTCACGTGTAAGGAGCTGTTTTTAGGGCGTGAGGCCAAAAATAAGGTAGATCTAAAGTTCAAGTGGCCTATAACACAGGAAACAGCAGCCTTCAACGTCCTCCGTTAATAGTTTTTTTGTCAATCTGCCTACATTGATGTTTATTTGTCATCTAACTAATAAAAATCACATAGATATTGACGAAGGGAATCACAAATATAAGCTTCATCCAAAACTTCTAGGGCCCTAACAAGTTTTTTAACCTTAAGCGTTAAATTTCCATTATTTTTTGTAGTGTAATCCACTTGAGCTTTGAATCTGCTTCATTTTTGGGATCATGAGGACGTGGATAAACTACATACATCATGGTCGGCCCACTTTATTTTGCACCCTTCTTCGGTGTTAGCATTCAAAAAGTTAGCTATCAATGTATGCAAGTTAACTGTCAAGGTATGTACTGGAATTGTTATGGTGTAATATGCTGTCAATGTATGTAGTTGGCTGTCAATGTATGTACCGGAATTGTTGTGGTAATTGCACCCTTCTTCGGTGTTAGCGTTCAAAAAGTTAGCTACCAATGTATGTAGTTAGCTGTCAATGTATGTACTGGAGTTGTTGTGGTGTAATGCTGTCAATGTATGTAGTTAGTTGTCAATGTATGTACCGGAATTGTTGTGGTAATTGCATGTGTAAGTAATTATTTTCTATTTACAAGGTATAAAGAAATGAAAAATCAAACAATCTCTTAGTATCAATTGGTTATACACATGCCATTCAAACAACTTTTTCGCTTTATGGTTGAATGTTTTTTAGACATACGCCATTATATAGATTTCATGAGTAGTTTACAAAACTCATTTAGATCTCATACGAAGTGTACATAACAATTACATACGCCATTATATAAATTTCATGAGTATTAACGTTGCTTTATTTTGCACTGTCCAGCCACCCTCACATTTGTATATATGAATTCCATCAAGTGTACACAACAATTAAATACACCACCAATATATAGATATGGGTTCATTAAGAGTTAAAAACTCATCATTAGTCATTCCTGCTTGCAATGCCTACACGATAGAAGGCACTCACTTATTGTAGTGTTAAACATCCCTAGCATCTTGTTGTTTATTCATTGAATCCATCTTATGGGATCTCTACTAATATAGGTTTGGTTGCTAATACTAATATCTCATATTTTAGGCTCAATCCCGTTCCCTTTAATGTGATCAATGATTAACCTTTTAAATAGTCCCTTCATCATAAGTGTTTGTTAATCAATTAAACACAAGGCTACATGTATTAACAAACTTGTAGTCGATCAAATGTGTGCAATTAGGATAGTGCGGGCATGCCAGAGTCGCACTCGACTCAAGATGATTGAACACTTGCGACCCCATGTACCAATTCAGTCGTATTATCAAACCTGGTGAAGGTTGACCCGACTGTCCAACCACCAATATTGTAGCGATCAAGCGATTTAGAATGGGGGGTTAGTCATTCTGAATGGAAACTTTTTGCCTTGAGATAAGGACTTTTCTTTCAATAGTGATGACAAGCCTTAGGTTTCTCAATAATATAGTAATTGATGGAAAGAAATAAAAACTAAAAGTTAAAACTACCAATTTTATTGATTTATAATTGAAGCTCAGTACAATCAGTAAGAAAATAGAATAAGCAAAGAAACAAATAAAAAATAAATACATATAATCCTTTTTGTGGACATACAAACAAGGCGGATGGTTGGTAGGATGTGACCGGAGTGTGATCTTCCAAGTAAGGACTCGGTTGATAAGGAATCCAATGATGGTAGGTCATGGATAGTTATACTACTCCTAGGTGTACCGTGGTGATAGCCTTGGACACCAACAATCTAAGCTAACCTAAACTCTGAACGTTTTGTAGCGAGGTTGGACAGAAGTGGAGGAACTACCAGTACAATTAGGATAAGCAACGTTGTGTTATGTAAAGAGTTTGTATTTTGGCATGGGCCCCGATTTCTTTATTGCGTGCTCCTTATATAGCTAGAGAGCTGATGACCCTTGTTGGGTTTCCATGGTGGTCCAGGATCATTGAAGGCTATGGGTTGAAACCATTTTTATGTCTCCTTGCCATCTTGTTTACAGATATCCTCGAAGGTTATGGGATCAAACCGTATTATATCTAAACTCATATTCATCATCACATCTTTTGATTTCCTTCTGTTTTGGGAGGAATCGACTTCTCAAATCTCTATACTCTCCGTAAAATCATCGATTGTATCTAGGGAGGTTTCTCATTTTGGTAGGATTGTGTGAGACGGCCTTGCCAAGTGTATCTGGATTGCGATAGACTTCATATCTCAACAGGTCTTTATAAACTTGTTCAACACTCTGCTACGAGCATACGAAGCACCAATGTGAGAGCCACATATTCTTCATCGCAGTGTCTCATCAGAAAGCGTGCATAAGACTTTAAACCATGTGTATCTGGATTGCGATAGACTTTATATCTCAATAGGTCTTTATAAACTTATTGAGTACACTGCTTTGACCATACGTACCACCAATGTGAGGGCTACATGTCCTTTGTCACAGTATCTCATCGACAAACGTGCATACGACTTCGAGACGTTATGATTTTGGCAAGTAACACGTCGCTAATGAATATGGGTCGAAAATATATCATCAACGCATGATTATGATTTTTTCCGTCATTTGTACAAGAATGCACTAGTTTTTCTGGTTAAGTTTAAGATAAATCAGTGTAGGAAGTTTATTTGGCTGATGAACCTTTGTAACTCCTTATTCTTAGGTGATTTGGCTTTTAAAATTGCTCATACCCTATTTTGTTCAACTTAATGCCTTGTTGATGAAGTAGAAACCCTAAGAAGTTACCGGTTAAGACATTGAAGGCACACTTTAAGGGATTCATCTTCAACTTATGCCTTCTCATGCACTCAAATGACCGTCTTAGGTCTACAAAATGATCCCCAGGTCGACCGACTTTACCACCACATCATCAATGTAGACTTCCATGAACTTGCCAATCATGTTGTGAAATATGGCATTCATGGCTCCCTTATTGTTGCTCCGACATTCTTGAGACCAAACAGCATTACAACCCAATAATAAGTTCCAATTACTTCCAGAAACTGAAATGCCTTTTTAGGCACATTTTCTTCGGCGATGTATATTTGGTTATGTCTTGAGTAGTCATTCATAAACGACATTATTTTGTGTCAAAGATTGGAGTCTCAAAGATTATCAACGTTCAAAGCATTGAAGAAATGAGAAAACGATAAAATACGTACGTTAACCTCTTCAAAACCTATGCCTGTGTAAGTCCCAAAACCATGCCTCCTTGTTAGCCCAAACTCAATATGAATAGTTATTCCATTGTTAGCTAAATAGATGGTCTTGGGAAGAAATCAGATCAAATCAAAATCTTCAAATTATATCTGATTCGATCTCATTGAGCGATCCTCGAGGGGGCTTCGATGGCATTGAAGTCCACTTGATGACATCAAGTAGTTGTATTAGATTTATCCAACGAGTTTTGACAATTTTATCAAATTTTTTTGATGAGAGCAATGGATCTTCGATGACATCGAATAGAGAAGTATAAACTGTCTAACAACTTCTTATCTGGAATTTGAATCTTTTTCGTTGCCATCGAAGGGAGCCTTAATGCCATCGAAATAAGAGATTTCTGTCAAATTTTTTTAATCATTGCAAGCTCCTCTATTTAACCCAAAGATGACTTTTCTTGCAAGGTGGTGAGAAATACATAGAGCCTTGAGAGAGTGTTATTCCATTGGTAAAATTCCACATCCCAAGCTCTTTCCTTCATGGAGTTCATTATTCAATCCTTGTAATTAAGCACATTTATCGAGCATTCAAAGCTCGAATTGAAACATAAACTCCAACATTCATCGATGCCCTAACCCTGATCGTTAATGAAAAATCTTTGGTATTTAAGGGCACTGAATGCTAGTATTTAGGTATCCTAACTTGTACGCTAAATATCCCTCACCTTTAAGTTAGGTTCATTTAAAAGAGATAATTTTAATTTTTGAATGGTACGGTAATGTATATGATATATCCGTTCCGTCCATCTATTTTAATACAATATTTTAAAGCATGAGACAAAAAATGAAGCAGATACAACACTCAGGTGGCTCACACCAAAAGAAATAGTGGCTCCACAAAGTTTTTAACAGTAAGTATTCGATTCCCTTTGTCGTATGGTGTGGTCCGCTTGAGTTTTGGATATACCTCATTTTTTTAATTCATATTATAAATTCAAATGGCATAATGGATGAACGGTATGGATAAGCGAAATGCATCACAGTTGGACTCATATATATATTTTATAATGTTTTTGGCTCCTGTGTCAAAAAAGTAAGTAGCCAAATCAGGTAAGTTGCAAATACACGGAAAAATAATTATTACTCTTTTACCTAGTATTTGCAAGTGCACTCGAAAATCAAACATTCCCACGTTCGCAATTTTCTAACTACAGCGGTAAAACAAGGTAAATAGGTATAAACAATAATGATGAATAGTTTCACCTGTTTGAAATGAGTCTGGATTCTCTCGAAAACCGTTCACAAAAACTACGTTACAACCGATTTCAACTTGTGGGCCCCATCATGATGTATGTGACTTATCCATACCATTTAACTTTTTTTAACAATACCTTTTAGTGTATGAGTCCAAAAATGAGGCAAATCCCACGGTTAAGTGGGCCACACCTTAAGAAATAGTGATCGTAAAGACATCAGCAGTTGAAAGCTAATTTCTCCCTAGGGCCCACATTGATGTTTATTTGTCATCCAACGTGTTCATAAGGTCACAAAGCCATGGATAAAGGGAAAACAAAATTATCAACTAGATCCAAAACTTCCAGGGCTCTCAAAAAGCTTTCAATGGTAAGAGCTTAATTCACATTATTTCCTACTGTGTGGTCGACATGAGGTTTAGATCTGCCTCATTTTTCGATTCACATGCTAAAATGATCTAGATAAAGGGATGAACGGTGTGGATAAGACACACATATCACGGTGGACCCCACAAAAACAATATCACCTCGATATGTGTGTCAATTCACATTACGTTTGATTTTTTTCTTGGATGACGTGAGAGTGCTAAAATTGAAGGCGGCCGTCAAAATCACCTCGATAATGCAGTTGGAAATTCAAACGTAAATCCTTAATACCCATTGACCCTGAATTACCCCTGCAAGTAAATCAAACAGGCCCTTATTCCACGTTCGCAATTTTTAAGTAACATCTGAGTGACTGCGTATCGTCCTCATACTCTGCCAGAGTATAAAAAGGTCTGCTGATAAATAAAACACCATAACTAGCCTGCCTTTTAAACCGGTCAACATCACACTTTCTCAGGTAAGACTTTTCACTCAGCCATTTCCCATTCGATATCATGGCTTTTTTGTTCTCTATTCCTTGCATGGAAATTCCAAAGAGTATTGGCTTTTCTCATTTGTATTGTTTGTGTATGATTTCAGTCTTCAATTTTGAATTTTGTTTACTTGGGTGTATTGGCTTTTTGTCTAATTTAGATGTTAAAGTGGAAATTCTTTATGGATTTCCATTGGAATTTAGCTTTTCTCGGTGTTGATATTTATTTATTTATTTTTAATTTGCTACAGATGGTATTTTCTATATCTTGAGGATTTTCGTGTGTTTTTTTTTTTTTTTTTGGACATATTGTTGGGTTTTTGCCATTTTTTTAACAAGTTCAAACATTGTTTGTGTATTGGGTTTATGCATGAATCTGATGATATAAATTCCTAATGCAAAATGATAGGGCCTGTGTGGGTGACACCTAAAAAATGAGGTTTTCTCATTTTAGTTGGCAGTAGTTATTATTAAAGATTTTGATAAGAATTAATAATAATTTTGACAACCATTATTTGTATAAACTATGATTTCTAAAGCTTAATCACTGTTACCTAAAATGTAATGAAATCATTTTTAAGTAGCAACCAAACAGGGCCATAGGCTTTAATATTATTGAGCTTTGTATGATATTGAATTCCAATTAAAATCATTTTTTGGGTGAAATGTAGTGACAAAAATTCTGAAGTAAGCTATATGCCACTCATCTACTCTTCGACTGTGAGAAATATAGTTTGAGATTATGAAAATCTTGTGATGTTTTTCGCAGAAAATTAAGCAAATGATATTAATTTGTTAATACTGTAAGATTTTCATAATCTCAGTAAGGTTTATTTATTCGCAGTTTTATTTTTTATTTTTTTAAAAGAAATTATCATAATTTTTTTAAGTGATTTTTTTTTTCATTTCATTACGTACATATATTAAAATTTTAATATTATGCATTAATTTATATTAAGATTTTTAAATTTTTTAGCTACAGCCAGACTCCTGATAATGTCCTGAGAAAACCCTCAAAATCTGAGAATCCTTCCTGGACTGAGAAATTGACGAGAACGAGATTTGTGACTTTTGTTTACAAGAGCTATTTCACCATTGATGTTTGAAATAAGAATTCTAATGTCTGCTTAGCAAATGTTTTCACAAGTGGCTGCCCACCTGACATCAATCCCTTCTTCCTTGCTTGGCCTTGGGATTAGATGGAAGGTTGCCTCCAAGCATGGTTTTAGGAAATTGAAATGCATTAGTAAATGATAAAATATTATATTTAATTGAATAATGCAATTATACAAGGCCGTGTTCCATGTTTGGTACCTAATCTTCTCATGTGGGGGCCATGGTTGGTTTATTCGAGCCGTTGGTCTGATATCCCCCTTCATTGTCGAACCATGCCCAAAAATCTCTGGACCTTGATTTATGTAGTACCCAAATTGCAAAGGGAATGGTACCAACATAAGAAAACATGCATTGCTATTTCAAGCTCTTCCACCTCAAGAAGGACATGGATTTCCTGTTTTTTATCTCAACATGCTTTGAGGCTCAGGCACCCTGTTGGCCCTGGGTATCACAGATGCCCAAACACAACCGTTGGGCCTGTTTCAACTGTACACCATTATTTGTGTGTGTGATAACTGCAACTGCTCATTTTATCTCACAATCTAAGGCATTGTACTCTTACCTCAGTCCTTATCTGAAGATAGTTTTAAAATGCGTGCCCAGGTAGGACTTAGGAGGTGCCAAGAGCTGATATGCATACATCGAATGATGGTGTATGGTCTACACACCCAATGATCCCTTCTTTCAACTGCCATGTCTTTCTGTTTCTTGTCAATCAAGTTCTTATCTTGCTGTTTCATTCTCCAGATTTTATTCGAATATGTAGTAAATCTTGCCCCTCCGGTTTTACACCGCTAGATGGTGCCTACATATAGCAATAGTACTATACTCAAAAACCATTCATTGGATGGAAACAACCAGGGTTACACCATGGTCCAAAAATCACAATGAAAAAACATTCCTTGACAAGGATTTTTTGCTTTCAATTCAATGAGTTCTGTTTTCAATTGTCCATTCAAATGTTTTCAATTTATTAAAAAACAAAGAAATAACAATACATCATGGGCCTAGAAAAACATAGAGAAGTTACCATATTGACAAAAAAACAAGCTACTGGTTGATGACTTTCAGCCATCAATGTGATTTTTTATTCATGGTCCATCACTGTATCGCTTGGACAATGGATGGATTTGTTTATCTGGAAATTGCTGCATTTTGGCCCCATCTAGAAAATCATGTTGATGGGGGCATCAGTCTCTTGTATCTATCATCTTATTCCCTTGTCTTCACCAATGTTCGGGTGCTAATGCTAGAACCAGTATATGTCCCACAAGGATAAAGGCCCTCTGGCAATTATTAGAGATGTGAGAGCATTAATCCTAGCCTTTGCATCAAAAGCATGGACCCCCAATTACATGAGGCCGCAAGACGAGGGAGCATCCCACTCCTGAAAGCCATCAAAGATGAGGACCAACAAATTCTCCACTCTACAGCTCCCCAAATGAACAATGCCCTACACATTGCAGTGAGATTAGGACATGCAGAGTTCACCAAAGAGATCTTGGGCCGATGTGGGGCCCATCTCATGCAAGTGAAATCCACAGGTGACACTCCTTTACACTGTGCCACAAGGACTGGACGGCTCAATGTGGTTGAAATCCTATTGAATTGGATTGAGACAGAAGACAGAAGTCTGGGGCTACTTAGGATGACCAACAAGGAAAAGAACACGGCCTTACACGAAGCATTGAGAAATCGGCACGGCCCTGTGGCCATGAAGTTATTAGAATCAGATTGGAAATTGGCGTGTTTGGTTAATGAAGCTGGTGAATCGCCATTGCATATAGCTGCCAGAGAGGAGTTCCTGCAAGTTGTTCAGATGATTTTGGACACTACACCATCAGCAGATGAGCTTATGCCTATACAAGCAGTTGTAAACAGGATTCATGTTGGTAAGTTTACTCCTAAGCTCCCGCCACCTTATGCCCTGACACATGGTAATCCCGAAAGTTCAATTGAGAAGAGATCCTCACCATCCACACAGAATTGAACCACCACTCTGATTGCTGAGATTTTTGCCATGACGTCCACCTATATTTCATCCTTTTAGATGAATGGTCTCATCATTGTGTAGTGGGGCAAGATGGGTGAGCCCCGAGTTCGCCACTTTTGTGCTTTCTTTTCATAACAGGCAATTTGCAGAAGTGGAGATGTTCTGCCACCTTATTGCACCTAGCCCACTATAGAATGGTCAGGGATCCATATTCATCCATCAAAATCAGATGGTTAAATTCTTTTGATCAGTTGTTCCATCCACTATGTGGCCCATGCTTTGGAAGGTGCAGAATGCCATACATATATGCAGCTTGTACGGTGGATGAGTCATCACCATTTCGAAAATAACAGTGAATTATCCCCATCTCTAGCAGCAGAGTATTCTTTCAATTTACACACCAATCTGATGTTTGGGATTAATTTTTGCTTGATGTCCCTCCAGTGGGCCCCACAATTTTTTATGGTTCTTATTGCCACACATTTGCACCAGGGAATGAGTTGCCAACATTTCAAAAAATTTCTGCTATGCTTTCATTCTGCATTATCATTTCTCTAATGAATTCCATGCAAACACACCAATGGGAGCAAAAGAGAGACATAGTCAGAATCCAAGACACCCATGGCCGAACTGCCCTTCACTATGCAGCATGCCAAGACAAACCTACCATAGTTTCAATGTTATTGAGATCTGACCGTTCCCTCGCTTACATATTAGACAACAATGGCTGCTCACCTCTTCACATTGCGGCTGCTTCTGGTTCCCCATTGGTGATCACTGAGCTACTTAAACACTACCCGGACGTTAGCGAGCAACTCGATCCAAGTGGGAAGAATGTATTTCACATTGCTATTATATACAGCAAGTATTCCACCGTTCACGGCTTATTGCGTATGCCAGAGCTTGAGGGGATGATAAACGAGCCCGATGCAGATGGAAACACTCTTCTTCATCTTGCTGCGAAGTACCGTAGTGATGCACTGTTGCTGTTGTTGTCAAGGGACAGAAGGGTGGACATGACGATCATGAATAAGGATGGTCAGACTGCGCTTGACCTTATAGAAATGGACCCGGAGAATCACGAAATTCAGGTATTGCCTCATGCATCATGCACATTTGGGCCCACATGAGATCTTAGGAGGGCTAAACTAGAAAGACTCATTTGAGTTGGTTATGACTCATCCGAGTCAACTTGGACTCAGTCCAGTCCAATCCACAGTTCATTACCAGTGTGTCTGGATTTGGAAATAGAGGGTGACTCAACCCAGATCGTGCAAGTCTCAACTCGACTCAAGACCAAATGAGTCGATCTGAGTCACGAGTCAAAAAAACCATTTTATTAATCATCCCACATTGATGAGATCCGAGTTTTGCTCAATGGTTCCAACTATGGATGGATGAACCTTGGACCAGAAATCATGCTGATGGGATGATCCTAGCTGTCCGATTGGTGGCATGCAATCAAAGACACTGAAATATGGTTTACTATGGGCTGCAAACAGTATACAAAGGTTCATCAGTTGGATGGTTAGGATCTTCTAAACAGGGCAATCATTGTTTAGTGGCCAATTAATCCATGTTGGAGCCTACAGGATGAATGGTTCAGACTGTCATACATGGGTTTCCACACCCATGGACATGCAAATACTCGATAAATTAACCGAGCTCAACCATCCATTCAGTCTTGCCCACTCCTCAAGTCCTCATTGACCACCTTGTAAATATCATATTGTTCGCAAAAATCCTTCAGACATTGGTCTTTCTGTTACAACTTTCAACTATCCATTTATAAAACCATGTATGAGTCGGCCTGATTGAATGGATGGTTAGTATTGATGATGGAGCCTTGCTATTGTAAACAATCGAGGATATCCATTTTTTAAGGCATGGGTGTCATGGATGGGATCGTTCAAAGTTAGATGATCACCTCAGTTTCCATTGGTGAAAATGATGGGGCCATCCTTGTGTGGCTTGGGTCCCCAAACAAAAATAAGTGGGCCCCATCATTTCCACTAATTGGGGTCTATAAGCCATTTTAAGCTGCTGCTAGTAAAAGGTCTCTTCAAGTCAGGTTCCAAGAGAAGGTTGATGTTTGGCGGGCGGACTTGATGTTCCACTGAGTTGAGTTCGACTCAAAGATTCAATGAAGTCTTGATTCGACTCAACCCCATACTTAACAATTTAATTAGATATATTTATAAGAGATGCTCCAGTGCTCTTAGAACACCATAAGTTATACTGCTTTCAGATCATTATAAGTTATAGTGCTTCTAGTTGCATCCAATGAATTGGACAGTCCAATTGATTGATCTGAACTGTCTCTTAAATTCACTCCAGAACACAATTTGTGGATTACCATGCAAAAATCGCACTAATTAGATGATCCAATCCATAGCCTTATTTTCTCTAGCCATCCATTTTCCAGGCCATGGATGGGATGATTATGAATGCCTATGATTCTTTAAAATCATTTGTAATCCATGATGGCCCCCAACAAATAAATGGGTTAAATTGTTGATTTGACCTATTTTTGTGTAAACAATCTTTACAGTATTAAAGCCCATTGATCAAATGGTTAGTATTTGTTATATCGATGTGATGTTCGCATGAGAGTATTAGAGCATTTCTCTTTGTAGAATAATTAAATATCGAAAACTTTATATATTTAAGTAATATAATAAGGCCAAGTTAAGGATGGATTGGATCATTCAATCAGTGTGTTTTTCGCATGGTAGTCTATCATGTTCTGGACTAGGCAGTTCAGATTGATGGATTGAACTGTTCAAATGGATAGATGAGACTAGGAGAACTGTAACTTATAATGCTCTGAGAGTTCTGGAGAATTTCCCTAATATAAAATGTCTAAAATAGATAGCTAAGTGCTATTGTCCAATGGTTGAGATCCTTGCCATCCAAGTGAACACCCAAGGGGGGGTGGCTAACATGGAGTGCGTGTACTAACAAGCTAACCAAAAAAAAAAAAAAAAGTGAACACCCAAGTCCAGTACAGTCCAGTAAAAAGTACAAATTTACAGGACAACTCAACCTAGAATGCAGCTGAGTCGAGTTCACTGGGTCAGATGCCTAGTCAAGTCATCGAGTTTTAGAACTATGTCTGAGAGAAGAGCTAAGATGATGATGATGGGTCTATCAAACCACCCAATAAATCAGTCTGGGCAGATTACCAGCCTTCTAATCCTACGGATTGGGATTCCAACTAACACTTCCTCTCACAACAGCTGCTCATCTTGAAATACTTGAGATATCATGGCGCGATCCATGGACGGCGGCAGCAAATGCCTAGTGGAATCGAAGAAACAAGGCTGCAAAATATCGACGTGGCTGATTGGAACGAGCGCTACAAAGCCGGGGTCAGCACATACACATTAGTGGCTGCACTCATCGCCACCGTCACCTTCGCTGCCACATTCACAATGCCAGGTGGGTACAGGAATGATGACCCAAACCAAGGTGCTGCAGTGCTCGTGAAGCGTTGGTCATTCAAAGCTTTCTTGTTCTCAAATACAATTGCGTTATGTTGCTCACTTATTGTCGTTGTCTGCTTCATCTGGGCATGGGGTCATCACATGAGTTTCTTACGTGATATGCTTATGTGGGGCCATCGGCTTACGATCATTGCATGCCTGGCGCTGATGGTTTCATTCATGGCAGCTGTGTATGCAGTGGTTGCACCAGAGTGCTTGTGGCTAGCTATTTTGATCTTGGCTATTGGTTGTAGCGGGCCATTCCTTGTCTACTGTTTGATTGGTCACACAATCTGGTACATTCCTTCCTAAGGTGTTTCGTGGGCTGGAAAGATCAGTGGTCCAATATGAGAAGCCAGTTTGATGCCTGTGACTGCATGGATGTTGTAATCCCACCATTTGGTAAGTAAACCATCTAAAGGTAACCATAATTGCAAGTTGCCCCAAAATTGAGTACTTCTGCTTATAAAAATGTATATCGTCACTAGCCATTTATGTACAACGTTTATAGAATAAGCTTATTTTGTAACATTTTTGTATGGGCACTACTGTGATGTGTGCATGACATTCACTCCAATATATCATACACCCTCTCTTATATTTGTTGATAGTATTTAAAAATAATAATCTAAATATACTTGTTACTTGAAACTTCTTAATATAAACTACTTACGTTTGTTTGTTTGTTTTTTTTTTTTTTAAGTGTAAAAGCTTGTCTTACGGTGGATGAAAAGAATGAGTGAAGAATGATTATAAAGCATCAATCTCTTGAATAATTGTGAAAATGCTCACATTATGTTCTAGCTCGTATTCATGTAGAAAGTTGGCTTGTGAGGTAAATTGGCAAGAAAATTAGTTAGTGCATGATAGGCTTGAGTGAGTTCTTTTCTTTGAGTTTATAATCATTCTTTTTTTCTTTTTTTCTTTTTTTCTTTTTTTTTCTTCTCTTTTTGTTGTCAAAACCGTTGGATGTTGCTTATTATTTAAGGTCATTTCTATGCTTAGAGTTTTTACATAAAAAAAAAGGAATTTTCCTCTAGTTTTCTTTTTTTCTTTTTGCACAATTAAACATTCTCGTTCTCAAAATGATCTCTCTACATTTGAGCGAACGCAGGAAGGTGATTTTTCAATGATTTTTTTATTGGGTTTCCAGTCCATGTCTGCTGTGAAACTCAGCACTCTGAGCAATTGTATCCTAAGAATCACTGGTCGATCTCATCAAAAGCCACAAACTATTTCAAAGAGAGCAACCTAGTCTCACCTCGATTCAACAAGAAATCTAAACCGTCATCATTGGTATTAGTTTTTATCAATCTTCTAATCAAATATGGCATTTAATAAGATCGTCGATTTATTTTATTAATGCTTTTCCCATAACATTAGTCTTAACAATAACAATGTTCTCCTTGAAGCTCAAAATAAAGCTGGTCCAAAACTCAGAAAGCCGCCACACCATGTAAGAACATGCGTGGAACGTATGTATAGAATCATATAGATTTAGCCGTTATCAATTTTGGAATGGCCTAACTTTTTAGGGCACCTGGGATGGTTGTGTTATGAATGGATTGAATGACATATAGGAAATATGTGGGCTCTATGCACAAACAGGAAGGTATTAATTGTGGGCTTTCCCATCCCAATTGTTCCTTGTGGTTTGGTCCACCTCTTTTTTGGATCATCTGTTTTTGGTAAATTAAAGGGACAGACCTTATTGACGGAATGGATCTGGGCCTTACATTAGGGAGGGCCCCACACACAATTCTACAGAAAATGGATTATTTATACTGCATTAATAAATATGATCTGATCTGGGCCTTTTTTTTCTTTTTTCTTTTTTCTCGTTAAAAAACCAGCTTTTTTTAAAATTAATTATTATTTATTTTTAATTTTTTATATTTAAATTAGGGGGGGGGGATGACATAAAAGGGGCAACATACGAGCAAACCACTCGCGCAAAAGGAGCATCCCACAAGCGGGACCGGTGGAAGACACTAGCGAGAGGGACAGCCAGGATAGAGGCCCAAGATAGGGGGATTAGCCCACGCCTTTCTTGATTTTGCAGAGGCGGATCTGCCCTACTCCTGCTCTATCTAAAACCAAAGATCCTTTAATGAGCCTGGGGAGATCGGGATGACTAAGGAAGACTCTATCCAGGGCATCACTGCTAGCAATGTTGGCGAGACCATCCGCTACAAAATTGCCTTCCCAGAAGGTGTGGCTGAATTTGAGGTTGAGAAGAGGCTTGAGTTGATGGATGGCTTCAAGCATATACTAAAGTTTCCATCCACATGAAGTAGATTGGTTTGATACTACTTCAAAAAGAACTGGGGAGTTTGTTTCCACAATGATCGAAGAGAGACCCAAGTCCCTGCATAAAATGAGGCCATCGATCATCGCACGGGCTTCAGCTAACATATTCGAGATCTGATCATAGGAGTGGTGATAAGCAAAGATAAGATCACCGGAGTGATCTCGGCATACACCTCCTTAGCCACCGGCCCCTGGGTTTCCCCGAGCAGAGCCGTCCACATTCAATTTCTTCCAGCTTTTAGGTAGTTTTAACCAGCGAATGACGGAAATATTCCTAGTTGGTGTTAGGGAGGCTGACGCTATCGTTAAAAAACCAGCTGCATTAAGTTTAGACCGCTAATCTTAACACCTATTTGATGAACTCCATAAAGATAGGATATCTCAATCACCATGATCTTCTGAACATGCCCCATTGGTAATATGCCCTAGAATTTGGACGCTGTGATTGGTCTGATATGTGTGTCACGTGTAAGGAGCTGTTTTTAGGGCGTGAGGCCAAAAATAAGGTAGATCTAAAGTTCAAGTGGCCGATAACATAGGAAACAGCAGCCTTCAACATCCTCCGTTAATAGTTTTTTGTCCATCTGCCTACATTGATGTTTATTTGTCATCTAACTAATAAAAATCACAGATATTGACGAAGGGAATCACAAATATAAGCTTCATCCAAAACTTCTAGGGCCCTAACAAGTTTTTTAACCTTAAGCGTTAAATTTCCATTATTTTTCGTAGTGTAATCCACTTGAGCTTTGAATCTGCTTCATTTTTGGGATCATGAGGACGTGGATAAACTACATACATCATGGTCGACCCCACTTTATTTTGCACCCTTCTTTGGTGTTAGTGTTCAAAAAGTTAGCTATCAATGTATGCAAGTTAGTTGTCAATGTATGTACTGGAATTGTTGTGGTGCAATATGCTGTCAATGTATGTAGTTGGCTATCAATGTATGTACCGGAATTGTCGTGGTAATTGCACCCTTCTTCGGTGTTAGCGTTCTAAAAGTTAGCTATCAATGTATGTAGTTAGCTGTCAATGTATATACTGGAGTTGTTGTGGTGTAATGCCGTCAATGTATGTAGTTAGCTGTCAATGTATGTACCGGAATTGTTGTGGTAATTGCATGTGTAAGTAATTATTTTCTATTTACAAGGTATAAAGAAATGAAAAATCAAACAATCTCTTAGTATCAATTGGTTATACATATGCCATTCAAACAACTTTTTCGCTATAGGTGATTTTATGGTTGAATGTTTTTTGGACATACGCTATTATATAGATTTCATGAGTAGTTTACAAAATTCATTTAGATCTCATACGAAGTGTACACAACAATTACATACGCCATTATATAGATTTCATGAGTATCAACGTTGCTTTATTTTGCACTGTCCAGCCACCCTCACATTCGTATATATGAATTCCATCAAGTGTACACAACAATTAAATACACCACCAATATATAGATATGGGTTCATTAAGAGTTAAAAACTCATCATTAGTCATTCTTGCTTGCAATGCCTACACGATAGAAGGCACTCACTTATTGCAGTGTTAAACATCCCTAGCGTCTTGTTGTTTATTCATTGAATCCATCTTATGGGATCTCTACTAATATAGGTTTGGTTGCTAATACTAATATCTCATATTTTAGGCTCAATCCCGTTCCCTTCTTCAATGTGATCAATGACTAACCTTTTAAATAGTCCTTTCATCATAAGTGTTTGTTAATCAATCAAACGCAAGGCCACATGTATTAACAAACTTGTAGTCGATCAAATGTGTGCAATTAGGATAGTGCGGGCATGCCAGAGTCGTACTCGACTCAAGATGATTGAACACTTGCGACCCCATGTACCAATTCAGTCGTATTATCAAACCTGGTGAAGGTTGACCTGACTGTCCAACCACCAATATTGTAGCGATCAAGCGATTTAGAATGGGGGGTTAGTCATTCTGAATGGAAACTTTTTGCCTTGAGATAAGGACTTTTCTTTCAATAGTGATGATGAGCCTTAGGTTTCTCAATAATATAGTAATTGATGGAAAGAAATAAAAACTAAAAGTTAAAACTACCAATTTTATTGATTTATAATTGAAGCTCAGTACAATCAGTAAGAAAATAGAATAAGTAAAGAAACAAATAAAAAATAAATACATATAATCCTTTTTGTGGACATACAAACAAGGCGGATGGTTGGTAGGATGTGATCGGAGTGTGATCTTCCAAGTAAGGACTCGGTTGATAAGGAATCCAATGATGGTAGGTCATGGATAGTTATACTACTCCTAAGTGTACCGTGGTGATAGCCTTGGACACCAACAATCTAAGCTAACCTAAACTCTGAACGTTTTGTAGCGAGGTTGGACAGAAGTGGAGGAATTACTGGTACAATTAGGATAAGCAACGTTGTGTTATGTAAAGTGTTTGTATTTTGGCATGGGCCCCGATTTCTTTATCGCGTGCTCCTTATATAGCTAGAGAGCTGATGACCCTTGTTGGGTTTCCATGGTGGTCCAGGATCATTGAAGGTTATGGGTTGAAACCATTTTTATGTCTCCTTGCCATCTTGTTTACAGATATCCTCGAAGGTTATGGGATCAAACCATATTCTATCTAAACTCATATTCATCATCACATCTTTTTATTTCCTTCCGTTTTGGGAGGAATCGACTTCTCAAATCTCTATTCTCTCCGTAAAATCATCGATTGTATCTAGGGGGGTTTCTCATTTTGGTAGGATTGTGTGAGATGGCCTTGCCGAGTGTATCTGGATTACGATAGACTTCATATCTCAACAGGTCTTTATAAACTTGTTCAACACTCTGCTACAAGCATACGAACCACCAATGTGAGAGCCACATATTCTTCATCGCAGTGTCTCATCAGAAAGCGTGCATAAGACTTTAAACCATGTGTATTTGGATTGCGATAGACTTTATATCTCAACAGGTCTTTATAAACTTGTTGATTACACTGCTTTGACCATATGTACCACCAATGTGAGGGCTACATGTCCTTTGTCACAGTGTCTCATCGACAAACATGCATACGACTTTGAGCCGTTATGATTTTGGCAAGTAACATGTCGCTAATGAATATGGGTCGAAAATATATCATCAATACATGAGTACGATTTTTTTTGTCATTTGTACAAGAATGCGCTAGTTTTTCTGGTTAAGTTTAAGATAAATTAGTGCAGGAAGTTTATTTGGCTGATGAACCTTTGAAACTCCTTATTCTTAGGTGATTTGGCTTTTAAAATTGCTCATACCCTATTTTGTTCAACTTAATGCCTTGCTGATGAAGTAGAAACCTTAAGAAGTTACCGGTTAAGACATTGAAGGCACACTTTAAGGGATTCATCTTCAACTTATGCCTTCTCATGCACTTAAATGACCGTCTTAGGTCTACAAAATGATCCCCAGGTCGACCGACTTTACCACCACATCATCAATGTAGACTTCCATGAACTTGCCAATCATGTTGTGAAATATGGCATTCATGGCTCTCTTATTGTTGCTCCGACATTCTTGAGCCCAAACAGCATTACAACCCAATAATAAGTTCCAATTACTTCCAGAAACTGAAATGCCTTTTTAGGCACATTTTCTTCGGTGATGTATATTTGGTTATGTCTTGAGTAGTCATTCATAAACGACATTATTTTATGTTAAAGATTGGAGTCTCAAAGATCATCAACGTTCAAAGCATTGAAGAAATGAGAAAACGATAAAATACGTATGTTAACCTCTTCAAAACCTATGCCTGTGTAAGTCCCAAAACCATGCCTCCTTGTTAGCCCAAACTCAATAGGAATAGTTATTCCATTGTTAGCTAAATAGATGGTCTTGGGAAGAAATCAGATCGAATCAAAATCTTTAAATTATATTCTGATTCGATCTCATTGAGCGATTCTCGAGGGGGCTTCGATGGCATTAAAGTCCACTTGATGACATCAAGTAGTTGTATTAGATATATCCAACGAGTTTTGACAATTTTATCAAATTTTCTTGATGAGAGCAATGGATCTTCGATGACATCGAGTAGAGAAGTATAAACTGTCTAACAAGTTCTTATCTGGAGTTTGAATCTTTTTCGATGCCATTGAAGGGAGCCTTGATGCCATCGAAATAAGAGATTTCTGTCAAATTTTTTTAATCATTGCAAGCTCCTCTATTTAACCCAAAGATGACTTTTCTTACAAGGTGGTGAGAAATACATAGAGTCTTGAGAGAGTGTTATTCCATTGGTAAAATTCCACATCCCAAGCTCTTTCCTTCATGGAGTTCATTATTCAATCCTTGTAATTAAGCACATTTATTGAGCATTCAAAGCTCGAATTGAAACATAAACTCCAACATTCATCGATGCCCTAACCCTGATCGTTAATGAAAAATCTTTGGTATTTAAGGGCATTGAATGCTAGCACTTAGGTATCCTAACTTGTACGCTAAATATCCCTCACCTTTAAGTTAGGTTCTCTTACCCTTATCCCTCACCCCGGCACTACAAAGGCACATCTACTTTAAGGTTGTTGTTCAAGGAAGCTGAAGAAGAAGCTTTCATGATAGATTAAGCTCTTTAACAGGGCACATTTATGGGGGCTCATCTACTTTGAGTAATAAAGTTATTTATGAGTCCATTTTGTCTAGAAACTGATTCTTGTGTAGAGTTGGATTTCAGAGTTTGATAAACCAAACTCGCCAAGTCCATGTGTAGGCCTCCGATGGGAGTATACATATGTCATCCTTATATAGGAAATTTTATTGAGTTTGACATCCAAACTTACTAAGAGTTTATGTAGGCCATTAACGAATGAAAAATGTATAGACTTTGTGTAGGTTGTAAAGGTTTATGGTAAACCTAATTTAAAACAATTGTGATAATGAAATTTGATACACTTTAGGAGAGAGTGAGTTAGCCGAAAGTGGATTAGGCACATAGCCGAGCCACTATACATAGTATGCAATGGGTTGAATGAATCTTATCTATTGTTGGTTTCATTTTTGCTGAATGTTCATGAGTGCATATCCTTAGTGTAGCCAACATGTTTGATAAATTGTACACATGATGATTCACTATACTCATGTTTTAGAGTTGAGCTAAATTGGTATATCTATATCTTTTTTAATTGATTGAGGGATTAGAGGTGGACCTTAGAAATTTAATTTAATTATTTTTAAAGATCCTATTCACCACCCCTTTAAGACTTAGCCTTACTTTCTAGATCCTATCGTAACGGTTATTGAACTTATACCATAATTTCACAAACATCTCTAATTGTCATACTCATAGGCTACAAACAAAGTGAAAGGTGTTTGTCGATTGGCTCCAGAAAGCCCAAACAATAGCCATCAAAGGTAAGTTAGGTAGTCGATGAGAGAAAATCCAATACATTCATCAATATCAATCGATTTTCATGTATCACCCTGTTGTTTGGATACACGATGTATCATTCTTCCCATCCGTTTATAGGATTCGGCCAAGCACTTGGGGGTTTAAGAGTAGTAAAAGTATCCAAAAAAATTGATTGAAGGAGAATGGTTTCATTTGGATGTTCTGGGAAGAATTGACTTCATGATTCGAGTTGGGAGCAAGTGGTTTCCGGATCGAAGGCTGACCTGAGGACGCAAAAAGTCTTATTTTCAAAAATATAAGCTTTAAATAGGATTTCGTCGATAACATAAAAGGCAAATTTTTCTAATTCCTAAATCATCTCTTCTTGAGATGTAATCATAAGAACGGAAGACGAGGAGGTAGCTATGCGGTACTTGAAAGGTTTTAAGAAGAGAAATAAACAATACGAGCAAGGAGGGATGAAGAAGAGAGAAATATTTGAAATGACATATATATAGTGTAAGACCCATATCCTAGCCTGTACCATTCCGTAGGCTTCTGTGGTCCTCCTAGTCGAATTTCTGCGACCCGTGACGCGTAAATGCCAGTTGCGCATGATCCTGAGCTGTATCCCGTATTTCAGAGTTGGCTCGACCTGAGACTTGTACCCTAGCGACCGCGCTGTCGCTGCGGTTTCGATGCCGTGTCTCATGCGCCAAGGTGATACCCAGGCTAGGAGATGTGGGCCCACATTCAGTTTGAGAAAATGCCACGTGTTTGCAATCCCTAGAGAATCTTTACAACATGTCTCATCAATCAAGTGCACATCAATCATCTCATGTCAAGTACAAGAGCAACCCCAAAGTCAACTCTCTCTCTTACACACCCTTACATGTCAAGTACACATCACTCACCTTTTCACCCATCACACCCATCTCTGTCTCTATCTCTCTCTCTTACATCCCATTCTCTTTCTCTCTCTCTCATTTTCAAACTCCATCTCCAAGCAACCCAATGTCCAAGCTCTAAGGTATGGGCAATGGATTTTCTCTGTATTTCCAAGGGAGAGGTTAGTATATTGCCTTGTAATCTTCGTTCTTCATAGTGGAAGTTTGCATCCGTGGTTTTTTACCCTAGATTAGGATTTTTCCACGTATATCTTGTCTTGTGGTTTGTTTTGGATTGCTTTAATCTGTTTTTGGTTTATATTTCTTCCTGTTTATCGTTTGTGGGTGAGGCCTGAGATTGGATCTAGGCTCACTACGTTGTTGGCGTGCTACACAACAACTGGTATCAAAACTATTGGTTTTAGTTCTATTGGGAGCAATGACGGAAGAAGGGAAAACTAGAATTGAGAAGTTTGATGGTTCAAACTTTGCCTTCTGGAAGATGCAGATGGAGGATTATCTGTATCAGAAGGACCTCTATATTCCTCTAGGAGGAAAAGAGAAGAAACCAGAAAAGATGACAGATGATGAATGGTTTTTACTGGATAGGAAGGCTTTAGGAACGATCCGACTCTCTTTGTCTAAGAGCGTCGCCTTCAACATATCCAAGGTGAAAACTACAAAAGAATTAATGGAAGCCCTAACCACCATGTATGAAAAGCCCTCAGCATCCAACAAGATTCATCTTATGAAACAGCTATTCAACATGAATATGTCAGATGGTGGGAGCATGGCTGAATATCTAAACGAGTTTAATACAGTCACGAGCCAGTTGGAATCTGTTGGCATTGTTTTTGAGGATGAGGTCAGGGCGTTATTGATCTTATCTAGTTTGCCAGACAGATGGTATGGTTTGGTGATTGTTGTGAACAATTCTTCAGGGTCAACAAAGCTGAAATTTGATGATGTGGCCGGTCTAATTTTCAGTGAAAAATCTAGAAGAAAGACATCAGGAGTTTCAGGGGATTCAGAAAATGTTCTAAACGTTGAAGGAAGAGGAAGATCGCTAAATAAAAGATGTAATAAACACGGGCATTCTAAGTCGAGGAAGAAGTCCAAGGGACCAAGGAGGCAAGAAGTTTTCATTTCGCAAGAGGGGCATATATTCCTGTAATTTCGTTTTATATGGAATTTGCATCGGCGCTTTTTACCCTAGATTCAGGATTTTCAGATACTTTCTGTGGTTTGTTTGGATTGCTTAAGATTTCGGTTTATATTATCTTCGTTTATGTTTGGGGTGAGCACGAGGCTTGGATCTAGGCTCATTTGATGCGGGTACAACTTGGGTTATAAACTATGGTTTATTCTATTGGGAGCAATGCACTTTGAGAAGGAAAATCTGAATTATGGTTCGGTGACTGTTGAAGATTTACCTTACGGAAGATGCATGATGAGCGTGAATATCTGTATCGGAAAGGAGCTTATGTTCATTAGGAGGAAAAAAGAGAACGAATTGACAATATGAATGGATTTTCGGAAGAACCGAGTTTGAGGAAGGAATCGACTCTCTTTGTAGAGGCGCCTTAACTTCCAAGGGAAAACTACAAAGAATTAATGGAAGCCAACCACCATGTTGAAACCCTGGTCAAAGATTCATCTTATGAAGATCTATTCAAATGAATTGCCGATGTGGGCATGGTGAATATCTAAACGAGTTATCGCAACTGAATGGATTGTTCTTTGTATGGATTGAGGTCGGCTATAATTGATCTTGATCTAGTTTCAACGGAGTGGTATGGTTTGCTGATTTATGGTACAGAGTTTGGGTAACAAAGTGAGAAATTGATGATGTGGGGTCTAATTTTCTGAAAATCTGAGAAAGTTATCGGTTTAGGGATTAGAAATGTTCTATTACTTGAGGAATAGGAAGATCGCTAAATAAAAGTGTAATAAACACGGGCATCTAAGTCGAGGAAGAGGGTCAAGTTTGACGAAAGACAAAGACGTGTCATTCCAAGAAGGGGCAATCAATATTTGGGCCTCAGAACAGAACGAAAGCTTCAGGCGGGACGCATTCGGTAATCTATTTCTGGAGAGTACACGTTATCTTGTCTTTCTTTTTGATGCAGAGGAATGAGGTCTTTTTTAAGACATAAATCGGTGTATTTGTTTCATGACTTTTGTAAGTAAAATTTGCGTGATATGGCGGTAACTTTGGAAGTGTCTACGGTGATCGAAATGAGCCGTGCAGATATTGTTGAAAGGAGATTTAGAGTATTATCAAAAATGGAACAAACATCATTGAAATTAAGGATTTCGGACATTCCATTTAAGAAGGAATGATCGGTGGGCGTTGGCAAGACCAGTTTTGATGACATTCCTAGGAGATTCTAGAAGTTACAAGATGCCTTGGGATATCTCGAGCAAGACCAAATATTTGATGTGCTTGAGATCTGTTAATTCACTTGCGCATATCCATCAATGGAGTGCTCGTGACCATTATGGTATCGAGGTTGGGCTATGATGAGAAACGTGGATGAAAGGTATTGAAAAGTGAACTTACTAGCTCAAGTTATGTGACTTGGATATTTCGAGCATGCTGTATGAACATAGAAGAGGTAAGTTTGAGAGTAAGTTCGCGCCAATGCACATCTTTTGGAGCTTACAACGAGGTGGCCGGCATAGGATTATTCTTGGTGCTACGTTATTTTGTTTTTTTATGGATGCAGAGGAAAATCATGAAGCTACTTTCATAAAAATGAATGCGATAAGGAAATATGTAGATTTAAGCAGAAAAAATTTGAGATGGAAGATTACTGAGACAGGTGAAACAAGACCAGATGTCTCAATCGAATTATGAGGCGAGACGTATACTCGGTTATAAGGAGGTCTCTTGGAGAGAGATTCATGGCCGAATGGATCAACCATCTAAACATTATTATCGGTGACACCACGATAATGGTGTGGTTGAGTGTTTTGAAAAGGACCATCTTGACACGCTGGACATGGGTTACATGGGTTGCCAAGACCATTTGGGTCAGATCGGAATCGCGATCTCATAATAGAAGTCCTCAACATTAATGGTGGGCTACACACAAGTGGATGAAGAGAAGTAACTTTAAATCTGGTGTTGGTTGCACTAATGTCAAGAAGGAGGAGCAGAATGGATTGAAGTCAGAAGTGCATTTTATAGGCTAGCATTGGTTTTGTAAAGGGTTTTAGACAAAAGGTAGTATCATTTCATGCAAGGACGTATTTTCAATGGGAAAATGTCTAGGAAATATGTGGAAAATAGGCCGGAAAAAATTCGTATAGTGGTAAGAGTTACGGACTTACGGTGTTAGGCCGGGATGATAGAATGATTAAGAGCGACCTTATACATGGTTATAGGGGCACTTGGAGAAGAGAATACATGGCATACACCTTTTACATTATTATGGCACCAAGATAAGGAGACAGATGTTTTGAAAGAAGAGTCTATTAGCTCAGCAGTCACGAGGTTAAGTGGAGCAAGACATGGTGAGAGATGGTTCATGTCTGAATCATACATGGGAGTGTCATGCAACCAAGGGTTACTTGAAGAAGCTTTGATAACGGTGGTTTACAGTCAGAGCACATGTTCGAACATACAGTGAGATATGGTTGTAAAAGGTGTTTTAACATGAAAGGAGTTCGATTTCTAAAATTTTACTGGAAAATGTCTAGAATTTGCCATGGCTTAAGATTTAGGAGTTCAAAGGACTTACATTCTAGAGCATAGAGATAAAGCGGACTTCTTTATGGGGAACTTGAAGAATAGTTACATGATCACGCGACAGATAATGGCCCAAGGATTGATGATTCATATGGATGTGCAGATAAGAAGAGTCCTATATAGCCAACCATTCCAGGCGTGTACTAAGGAGTTCACAGATTATGCGTAAGCGATTTCGGAAGTATCTAACCATGGTACTTAAAAGTCCTATACTACGTACATATCCTTCTTAGGAGTCTATGTATGCTATAGTGGGCCGTAAGCTAAAGACATTGACTCAAAAGACAAGTGCGAGAATTTGCCTAAGGATTAGGAGTTCATATCAAATCCCTAAGCATAGGATAAACTACGGAAAACTAGAATTAGTTACTCCTTAGATACATGCCAAGGTACTAACGATTATAGGGAGTGTGCTAGGCGGTACTCCATTACCAACCAACTTCAAGGCTATCTAAGGATTGATTTGGAAGTAAAATCGTAGGAGGAAGACTACAGCTAAAGTCCTATCGTCAACTATTAGACTCATGTAGCTAAGTGGGCACGAGGCTGACATTCTCACTGGATTGTAGATGGGTATCATGATCAACCCGGAAGGAACATTAGGAAACTATGAATGGATCCTTAGATACAGTAGCGTACTAAGGAGAGGTGTGCTATGGCGATCGAAAACAAGGTATCAAGCTACGGGATTGATTTGGTAAGAAACATCGCATGATGAAAGCCTACAGTTATAGTATCAACCTTAGCTAACGAATTAGCCTTTATTCAAGAACCAAGCTATCTACCATCGAGATATCACTTCATACGTTTATCTATAGGAAGATGGATGGATTGCAAGTTTCAAGAAGATTGGTAAAGAAATGAAGAATCCATTACAAACATTACTAAGACATTCACCTTTTATCAGAACCAAGCATATTACCTCGATTATCACTTTATTGGTCTTTTCTTGGAAGATGGATGAGTGTGCCTCGAGAAGAAGATTCAAAGTGAAATCCTTAAACTGTTACCAGAATGTCCACGAGTAAGGAAGTCTGTTAAAGTTGATTGGCTTCAGCTCTGAAGATGCGGCGACCGGTGGCCTGCCGACTCGGATGAGAAGACAAAGTTTATGACGAAGTCTCCGTGGAATTTAGAATGCCGTCTGGCGACTGCGACTCGTGACACGACTTGAAATCCAGCGAGCATCAGTTTTTTGGGTCCGAGGTGCTCGGCCGGTCATGGGCCATTCACGACTGGTCGTGGGGTCCACTCGACCGGTCGTGCAGTCTGCTCGACCGTTCGTGGTTACGCAGATTCGTTTCCGAATCTGATGCGGACTGCGGATGTCGGTGTCGCCTTTCGCAAGGGTGCGAAAGGAAAGTTGCGAAAACTATAAATTGGGGTCCCTATGGCTATTCTAGGGTTAAGGTGAATATTGGGATATATTTCTAAGGTGTGGGCAAGGGATTTTCTCTGTACTTTCAAGGGAGAGGTTAGTATATTGCCTTGTAATCTTCATTCTTCATAGTGAAAATTTGCATCCGTGGTTTTTTATCCTAGATTGGGGTTTTTTCACGTATATCTTATCTTGTGGTTTGTTTTGGATTGCTTTGATCTGTTTCTAGTTTATATTTCTTCCTGTTTATCGTTTGTGGGTGAGGCCTGAGATTGGATCTAGGCTTACTACGTTGTTGGCGTGCTACACAACACAAGCTATCTTCATGAGAGAAGCCATGTGTGGCCCACCTTCCTACCTCCTATCTCCACCATCAAAGCCTCATCTCAACCGTTGGATCACGTTCTTTGGAGCTATAGAACGAGTTGATGGAATAAGGACGAAGAGATCTTGAGGTGGGTGATCTTGGATTTTCATCTTTTATTTTTAATTTAAGGGTTCATATATGGTGGGACTCACCTTGATGTATGCTTTGTATCAAAGAGGGACCCATAGTGGCGGGGCTCCTCCATCACCACCTGATCTCTCTCTCTCTCTCTCTCTCTCTCTCTCTCTCTCTCTTTCCTATTGCGGCTCACCTGATGAATGTGTGGATCCACACCGTCCAGCAGATCTGGACGGTGAGACCCACCTGTTACATCCAGGCCGTCCGTTTTGGACAGGCTCAGATGAAGGGGAAATAAATGTCAGCTTGATCCGGAGCCCGGTGGCCCACCACCATGATTGTGTGCGTTGATCCATCCATCCATGTGGGCCACACGCATGATGTACATGTTCATACCCACACCATCCATCTGAGGAAACCCACCTTGACGTACACGTGCCTTTCAACCTAACCGTCCATTCATCTGGACTTGCTGGCAGCAGCATAGTTTTATTTTATTTTATTTTTTAAAAATAAAAATTATAATATATATATATATATATATATATATATATATATATATATATATATAAACATATAGTAGTATATGGTGGGCCCCACGTGGGACTCACCTGTTCTGGGATTGGCTGGGTACCGCATACCAGCTATGAAGCTGCTATAGGTGAGGTTAATCCACACGTGTGGACCCACAATCAACACCGTCTGCCTGTTTTTCCTTGGCAGGACCGTGGGACCCACTCCACACGTGTGACACGTGTGGAGGTGGGCAGCCCACCTTGATGTATGCATTCTACTTTCACACCGTCCATTTGGACGGTGTGGTGTAAGGCCCACCGTGATGTATTATATATACATGCCGTCCATCTATTTACAGGATGCGGGACCCACCCCACGTGTGAGGGTGGGGCCACCTTAATGATGTATTGTATATCCCCACCGTCCACGTGGACAGTGGGGTGGGCCATGAGTTATTGTTACAGCCATACCGTCCATCTTTGCTGAGTCCCAGCGGCAGCCGCTGCTGCCTGCTGACGTCAGCATAGTTCCATGGGCCCCACGTGTGGGGCATGTGTTGTATCCACAACGTCCATCCAATTTGGATATATTATTTTAAGGGATGAGCCTAATACGAGGCAGGTCCAAATCTGGTGTGCCACATGGATAGTGGTAACCCACCGTTGATGTATGTGTTGTATGTCCATGCCTTCCATCCGCTGGGTCCCACCTTGACGTGTGTTGTACACATATGCTATCCAGCATGTGGAGTCCACGTGTGATGTATTTGTTGTATCCAGCCATCCATCATTTGGACGGTGGAACACCACCTTGATGTATCTGTTTTATCCAGCTTGTGAGGCCAGCTGCAATGCATACGACCGTCCAAACTCACGTGAGCCCACCACGCCGTACGTGATTCATCCACACTATCAGCATCTGGACTGTGGGATCCACCTTGACTCATCCAGACCGTTCGTCCATTGTGGATCCGCATTTGATGTATATTTTGTATCCCACGCCGTCCATCTGACGGTGGGACCCACTCCAGATGTATGTGTTTCATCCCTGTGATGTGAGCCCCAATGATGTATGTGCTTTATCTACACCGTCCACTGTTTGGTCGGTGGGTCCCATCATGATGCATGCATTGTATCCATACCGTCCAACACTTTGAGATATCATTTTATGGCATGAATGAGAGGATGAGTCAGATCTCAAGTTCAAGTGGACCCCACCATTGAAATAGTGAACAGTAACATCCACCGTTCAAACTTCTTAGTAGTCACAATAGTTTCCAATCATCACTGATATTTGGTTTTCACTTCATTTATCTCTATGTTAACCTATGAATAGGTTGGATCTCAAAAATATATAACAGTGGACCCCACTTAATGTATATGAGGCCCAATGGTGCTGCCCGTGGACGCGGTCCACTTGATGTATATGAGGCCCACTGGTGTGGCCCATGTGATATGGCCCACTTGATATGTATGAGGCCCATATGATCCGGCCCACTTGTTATATATGAGGCCCATATGATGTATTCAAGGCCCATGGGCGTGGCCCAATGTGATGCATATGTGGCCCATGAGCGAGGCCCATGGTGATGTATATTAGGCCCTTGTGTGGGGCCATAGGCCCACTATACATATGACTCTATGTGGACCACTCCTTGGGAGCAATGTTGGTTAGATGTCTATATTGATGGGCAATGATAGTTAGATGTCCTCATTGTGACCTTCCCTTAGGCCTTGTTGGCCCATTTTCATCATTTCCTGAGTGGGTTAACCTAAATAAGTGGGCCCCATTTGTCATAGATGGATGGCTCCGTGCCATTAGATTTTAGATAACAACGGTTGAGGGCCGATCTTTATATTATGGTTTGATCGGTCATTCATATATAGATCCTGCGGTGTATATAGGCCGATTATCGGTGCCGATTATCGAGGCCGATTCCGATTGTCGATACTAATTTCGATTGTCAAGGTCGATTGTTGAGGCCGATTTCGATTGTCGAGGCCGATTTTGATTGTCGAGGCCGATTTTGATTCTGATTGTCGAGGCCGAATATCGAGGCCAATTCCGATTGTCGATTTGATTCTGATTGTCAAGGCCGATTGTTGAGGTCGATTCCGATTGTAGAGGCTGACTATTGAGGCTGATTCTGATTCCGATCATCGAGGCCGAATATTGAGGCCGATTCCGATTGTCGATACCGATTCCGATTGTCAAGGCCGATTGTTGAGGCCGATTCTGATTCCAATCATCAAGGCCGAATATTGAGGCCGATTCCGATTGTCGATACCGATTCCGATTGTCAAGGCCGATTGTTAAGGCCGATTTCGATTTCGATTGTTGAAGCTGATTTCGATTGTCGAGGCCGATTGTTTAGGCTGATTCCAATTCCAATTGTCGAGGCCGATTTCGATTGTCGAGGCCAATTGTTTAGGCTGATTCCGACTCTGATTGTCGAGGCCGATTGTTGAGGCCGATTCCGATTTCGATTGTCGAGGCTGAATATTGAGGCCGATTCCAATTGTAGATACCGATTCTGATTATCGACGCCGATTGTTGAGGCCGATTCCGATTCTGATTGTCGAAGCTGATACCGATTGTTGAGGGTGATTGTATAAGCCGATCAATTATTGAGGCTAATTTTGATTGTCGAGACCGAATATCGAGGCAGATTGTCGAGGCCCAATGTGATGTATATGCGGTCTGTATTTGAGGCCCATTGTGATGTGCATTCGGCCCGTGTTTGAGGCCTAATGTGATGTATATACGACCCGTATTTGAGGCTCGTTGTGATGTGTATTCAGGCCGCGTTTAAGGTCCAATGTGATGTATATGAAGCCTATGTGATGAGGCTCATTGTGATGCATTTGAGGGCTAGGCGATGGAGCCCATTGTGATGTATGTTAGGCCCATGTGAAAGGCTCATCGTGATGTGTATTGAGCTCTTGAGTAAGGCCCATGGTGTTATATATTTGGCCCTTGTGTGAGGTAATGGGTCCACTATATGTTAGGCTTTATATGGGTCATTCCTTGGGGGCAATGTTAGTTAAATGTCCACATTGTCGAGGTCGATTGTCGATGACAGTTATTGATATTGATTATGAGTATGTGACAGCATAACATCATGATATATGCCCATACGCATCATTTGCATGTTTGTTATGAGATATGATTGACTATTGCATATGCCATAGTGCAGGTTGTTATGAGATTCCCTGATAGGCGGAAATTGTCACACATGAGCGCACGGTATGCTCAGGATTGATGTATGACTGGATTATATGACTCATGCATCTTGCATTGTGTGTTATGATTACTGTACGCCCTGACGACATCAGGGTCGTAGCCTCTACAAGCATATCGTGGATGGTCAGATGGGACACCGAAAATCTGTTCTACATGGGGTGCTATAGATATCCCTTGTAACACCTGGTCCATTCGGTACTATTTCCATGCTTATGATGATTGAAGCCCTTAGCTAGACATGGATTAATCATTCATAGTACACACCCAACTGACCGGAACCCCAAGACCTTGAAACCTATCTCATATCGACCGCCCCATCGCCGCGATCGTGGAGGTACCACCCGTGCGTCGGTATGATACTCCGTTAGTGAGATACGCCGTAAAGAATAATAAGTGTATCATGTGCGCATGGCACCATGTATTTTATTCCACACATGTGCACAACACATGTCAACCACACATGTATATGCCACACATGGGTGAGAGAATCTCTACCCATGTGTGTGATGTCACATACCCATACCTCTTCTCTCTCATGTGCATAAAAGTCAACCTTTCTCCATGCCATACACTATGCATGACATCACCACACCATGCCATCCCATGCTCCTTAATCCACCATTAATTGCAAAGCATGAATTAAGTACTATAATCCTAGCCTAAGATAATATTAATCACATTAGCTTAACTTAACCAAAATTTTATCCATTTCTTTATAAATACCCCTCCATCCCTTAGTATTTCACTATTTTTCCATAAGAGAGAGGAGTGATCTTGGTGGGCCATCAACTCCATCAATCCCATACCTTTCATCCATCTCAACCATCAATTCCATCCCTTCCATACATCTCAACCATCCATCTAATTCATCAAGGTGAGTACACCAACCCTACTCATTCTTATTTTATTTTTGTTGTGTTTATGTATGGTGGAAATGATGTTAATGATGATGTGATTAATGGTGTGGATGGTGAAGATAGTATGATTGATGGTGAAGATAATTGCAATAATGATGATGATGCTATTAATGGTGTGGATGCATAGGAGAAAATATATAAAAAATCAATTTATTATAGAGCTCATGTGGGACCCATTGATAGTAGGACCCACCAAAATGTTTGTATGGCATCCAAGTCATCCAACCATTGGCCCATTGGGCTGGCCAAACTCACACACACCTACACGTATATAAAATAAAATAAAATAAAAAGAAGAAGAAGAAGAAGAAGAGAGAGAGAGAGAGAGACGCTGATTGCTGGTAGCAACATCCCAGTGATTTGATTTAAAGGGGTAGGGACTGTGGGTCCCCAACGGGCCCCACCCATGATGTATGTATTAAATCCACGCCGTCCATTCAATTTTTCAGATCATTTTACGCTTTTAGCCAAAAAATGAAGCCAATACATTTCTCTGGTAGGCCACACCATCAAAAGTCATGTGAAAACATGCTAAAACATATAAAAGTACTTTCTGGGGGGCCCACCTGAAATTTTGATGTATTTGAAACTTGGAATGACCCCTTAACTTAGTGGGACACACGTAATAGACAGACTAGATCGTCCTGCCATGAGCCCCAATTATGAAAAACAAAAAAAAAAAAAAAAAGTTGCAAACAGCAATGACGCTGTTGCTGCCAGCGTCGCTGCAGCAAGCAGCGTCTCAGTTGACGCTGGAAGAAGTGATCCCCACTATAGGCCCCACCTTGATGTATTTCGAACATCAGCACCGTGAATTTGATGGGTCCCCTCTTAAAAAGGGGTCACGCTAAAAATCAACCGTATAAAGAACTTAGGTGGCCCACACCGTCTAAAATAATGTGCAGACATAGCTAAAACATATAAAAGCACTTGCTGGGCCTCACCTGAAATTTGGATGCATCTGAAACTTGGACTGACCCATCAACCACGAGGGACACACACAACAGTCGGACTGGATCGTCCTGTTGTGGGCCCCATATTTGAAAACAAAAAAAATAATAAAAATAATATATATGCCGTCACCCGCTGCTGCTTGGAATGGGCAGGGATGGTGGGCCCCACCACCGGTCTCACCGTGATGTATGTCGGACATCTACACCATGCATTTGATGGGTCCCCTTTCGAAATTGGGATACCCCAAAAGTCAGCCGTACACGGAACTCAGGTGACCCACACCATAAATATATATATATATATATATATATATATATATATATATATATATATATATATATATTAATAATAAATAATAATTACAAAAAAAAATATATTTGGATCAATCTGATCATGAGGTATGTGTTATATCCAAACCGTCCATCCATTTGGCAAGTTTGTCTTAAGGCTTGAGAAGAAAAAAAAAAAAAAAAAAAAGATAGATCTAACTATCAAGTGGGCCACACTACAAAAGTGGCAGGGGTTGAACGTAAACCATTGAAACCCTTTTTGGGTCAGAAATTTTGGAGCAGTATGAAATTTGTTTTTCCCCTTAATTCAGGTCTTTGTGACCTTATGAACAGATTGGATGGAAAATAAACGGTATGGTGGGCCCTGTAAATTGTTTAATGGTGAAATCATTATCTCCACTACTATTTGTGGTGAGGTCCAGATAATTCTTCGGATATGATTCATTTTTGGATGGTGCTATAAAATGATCTCAAAAAAAAAAAGAAGAAATAAAAATAATAAAAAAATAAAAATAGATGAACTGTGTATATGCAATAAATACATCTCTC
Organism: Magnolia sinica; assembly: GCF_029962835.1. Lineage (NCBI taxonomy): Eukaryota > Viridiplantae > Streptophyta > Magnoliopsida > Magnoliales > Magnoliaceae > Magnolia > Magnolia sinica. The sequence continues at coordinate 45,903,122 of NC_080573.1, read as the reverse complement.
TGCACCCATGTAACTTTGATCTCCTTAACTGTCTGTACAACTCGAAGCTCGAGTATGTAAATCACCTGTTAGGTCCACCTGAAATTTGGATGTATCTGAAACTTGGTCTGACCACTCAACCAAGTGGGACACACATAAGGGATGGGCTGGATTTATGAACCACTCCTCTGTGGGCCCAACAAATAATTATGAATATTTAAGGGAGGGTAACCCTCTCAACTTGTGTGTGGTATGACCCACTTTGATGTAGGTGTTATGCCACTTAATCCACCATGGTTATGACATGATTTATATTTAAGATCCTCATCGTTTATCTATTTTATCAACTCTTTTGACGATATGTTACCAAGACTTAGGCCCATCCAATGATTAGATAGTCGTACGTTCTGAAATAATGCAAATTAAACTCTCATCATTGAAAATTCATTATGGGCCATCCTGACGATGTATTAGATATCGACCCATATACCGGGTTTCCTTTAGGCCATTATCCCACAGAACAGTCAATCCAACCTGAATTGGACCATGCAATACAAGGCTGTGAGGATAAGTACTTAACTATTGAATCCAACCTAAGGCCACCATGGTATATCTATTTAATCCATGCAGACCATCCACTTCCTCATATCATTTTAGGACTTAGACTAAAATAATCCAAGCAGACCTAAGTCGTAGGTGGGTCACACACAACTCAACCTCATGGGAAATCCCCATGGACTCTACTGCATAGGACCCATTATGAATTCCATTGATATGTGAGCCCAAGAATGTTAAGGCCCATTTTGAGTGAACGCCATGTGGGCCCATCAGTGATAGCCTTGTTTGGGCTAACCATTGGGCCTCTTCGATAAGAGTTTGTAATTTCCATGTGTAGAATGTATGATGAACTGGTATTGTAATTTTTGAAGTAATGATGATTAATCCTTTAAATGGGCTGATTGTGGACATCCCTTGATCACTTGGCACTTTGGTTAGAGTGCGGCCCCAAGTAATAGGATCATGATACTTGTGTTTAAACTCTTAAAAACATGTTTAATTATAACAAATATATAAACTCTAGTGGTGTGAGGGTGTGATATTACCTGTTTGGCCCATTGATCATGTGGGTATTTGATGTATGTATAGCCACCTAATCATAGGCAATGGTGGAGTACATGTAGTATACGTAGTCATCTAATTGTATGAATGTGAAATACGTACAAGGCCACCTAACCGTATGAAATCAAGTGACATTGATGACCATTCAACAACGTAGGTTTGTACTTATCAACATAGATACCACCACTTGAATCACAGATGACCAAGTTGTACACTAAACCGAATATGATTTAGGGTTATATTACCTAAGCTAATGCTATCAAGATCCTGGATTTTTATACAATGTGATCTTTAAACTATAAATGGTATGATGAAATGTGGCTCTCGGCCCTTAACCAGGTGACACCGAATATGAGTCATTATCTATGTGACGTGTGAAGTGGTTGTAGTATAAGACTTATCATAATTGGTGTAGCCATGTATTCGTGGCCTATGGGCAAGGCCCATTGAGATATATTTCCGGTCCATATGATGAAGCTCATTGTGATGTGTTTTCGGCCCATGTGATGCGGCCCATAGTGATGTGTATTAGGCCCAGGTATGTGGTCTACCTGTGAAATAGATTTGAGGCCACTTGCAATGTATTCGAGGCCCATGAGCGAAGCCCAATGTGATGTAATTGAGACTCATGGGCGTGGTTAATTGAGATATATTTTAGGCCCATAGGTTGTGGCTCATTGTGATGTATTTGAGGCCCGTGTGTAGGGCTCACCTCTTGAGTATTTGAAGCCCATGGGTCGTACAGCCTGATGTGGTGTATTCATGGCCCATGAGCCAGGGCCCATTGCGATGTGTAGTGCACATATGATACGGCCCAATGTGATGTATATGCGGTCCATGAGTGAGGCCCAATGCGATGAATGTGCGGCCCTTGTGTGAGACCCGAAGCGATGTATCTGAGGACCGATGTGGTGTGATTTCACCATGATGTATGTATTGATATTTATGTGGGTCATTCCTTGGGGACAATGTTGGTTAAATGTCCACATTGTCGAAGCCGATTGTTGAGGCCGGTTATTGATACTGATTATGAGTATGTGACAGCACAGCATTATCATACATGCCCATACGCATCATCTGCATGTTTGTTATGAGATGTGGTTGACCATTGCATATGTCGTTGGACAGATTGTTATGAGACTCCCTGATAGGTGGAGGTTATCTCACATGAGTGCACGGTATGTGCAGGATTGATGTATGACTGTATTGTATGACTCATGCATCTTGCATTGTGTGCCCTAGTGACATCAGGGCCGTAGCCTCTACAGGCATATCGTGGATGGCCAGATGGGACACCGAAAATATTTGGTTCTAGCATACGGGCGCCATAAATGTCCCTGGGTGAAAATCCCTAAACCTCCGAGGCCAGGAGACGCCCCAACATCGAGACCGAGTGGATACATGAGCGCCCGAGTGCCGAATACCAGGAGGCCGCGTCTCCCACTGTGTCGTGGTCGGTTGGGAGGGGGTGTGGCCTTACTCGCCCGAGGGTAGGGGGCATTACTAGGCTAAGTTTGACCAGCTCGTGAATGGGTCCGCTATCGACGTGCCGGATAGGTATTGGCAGACTATTGGCCAGGCGGATAGTGAGGTTTCTTACGCTCACTTGGACTGTGCTGCTAGGAGAGAGACAGTGTCATTTGGAGTGTACTAAACCCCGGTGATGATCCCAGAGATGAACTGTACTGATATGTGGACTTATTGAGCAGGAGTTGCATACTCATTCATTCATTCATTTACTATTCACTCGGGCTGGTGGTGCGCAACTATTTATTGTGTGTACCTTCGTAATGGCCAGGATTTCGGTTGGGGCGCGCGACTAACCTGATATCAGGAGTTTACCACATTGAGTCTGACTATCCAAATTAAGTATGAGACTATTTTGGATAGAAGTTCCTTGTGATAGACCCCATAGTCTGCGATACTATGTACTAACATCCCGACTTCACTCCAGCACAGTCATTTCATTCGCACCATATATTACATTGCATCCTCGACATCTGATATTTGGCTCTTTATAACTCTTCATTTACATACTGATTTATATTGCGTACTCTGATATTGTATGACTCATGGACTTGTCAATATTTCCGATATTATATAATTATGGCATGACAATATGATGATGATGATGTGATTACGGATGCATGTAATATGGTTATGGCTGTGGTATGATTTCCTTGTAGCATATTTATCTTGCCTGCAGTAGGACACATTGCACACACGTGTGTACTCACTAGGCTTTTTGCCTAAGCCTCCTATTTCCTATTTTTTTCAGGGTTGGAGTAGCTTGGAAGACTTAGCTTTCTTGATGCATTGCATCTATTCTTCGATTTGGCAATGTTGACGTTACGTATCTTTTGTAAAGCATTATACTTAGAACCATCGGGACTTATGATGGAGAGTATTGCTTGGTAGTTTGATCATGGATCTTCGTGCTCAGGTATTACTATGTATATATAAAAAAAAATCAGTCAAAAATCTTCCTTGTGGTGCGCCAAACTCGGGACTTGGTTTATGGAAGTCGAGTGTCGAATTCGGGGCATCACGGAAGCTGTCCGTCCCCGGGTTTGGGGCGTGACATCCCTGGGTGAAAGTCCCTAAACCCTCTTGGTTCCAGAGGTTGCTTCAACATCTAGACCGAGTGGATGTATGAGCGCATGAGGGCCGTATACCGTTAGGCAGCGTCTCCCATTATGTCGTGGTCGGTTGGAAGGAGGTGTGACCTTACCTGCTTGAGAGGAGGGGGCAATGCTAGGCTGAGTCTGACCAGCTAGAGGAATGAGTCCGCTATCGACGAGCTGGGCTCGATATTGGCAGGTGAATAGTGAGGTCTCTTCCACTCACCTTATGCGCGCGATGGGGCGGCAATCTGGCTTAGAGTGTAATAGACCCCGGTGATTTTCCAGAGAGGAGCCATACTGATATGTGGACTTATCGAGTAGGAGTTGCATGCTCATTCATTCAATTATTCACTATCCACTCAGGTTGATGGTGCGCAACTAATTATTATGTACTTTCGTTATGGCAAGGATTTCGGTTGGGGCGCGCGACTAACATGAGATCAGGAGTTTACAACATTGAGTCTAACTATCCAAATTTATGTATGGAACTGGTTTGGATAGAAGTCTCTTGTAATGGACCCCATAGCCTGCGATACTACGTACTATCATCCCGACTTCACTCCAGCTTGGTCATTTCATTCGCACTGCATATTGCATTGCATCCATAACATTTAGCATTTTAGATTGCCATGTTTCTGTACTGATATGGCTGTTAGCATTCATGCCTTGCATCGCATAGCCTTGGTACGGCTGATGGCACTCATGATCTTACCAGTATATTTCCACTTACTCTGATATCGTATGATTCATGATCTTGTCAATATTTCTGCTTAATCTGATAATTCATGATCTTGTTAGTATTTCTGCTTATTCCGATATTGTACGATTTATGGATTGCCAATCTTTTCGACATTGTATGATTAGGGTGTTGTATTTATGTGCTTGACACTTATCTTATGCACACACTTTCACCACCCTCTAAGCTTTTATAAGCTTATACACGATAGATGCGTGTAGGTGGTGTTAGGTTGGGCAGAGTGGAGCATGGAGCGTGCAACTGTCTTCTAGAGCTTTGATTTTATTTAACCTTTGTATTTCCCCTTCAACATTGTATTCAAAGTTTATATTAGTGGATATGTGATGATGATGTTGCCTTATGATTTGGGTAAACTTGTGGTTATGCTTCTTATGAGACAAATGTACATTGAAAAATCCTCCTTGTAGGATCTCAGGATCGGAATCTGGTGTGTACGTGCTAGGAGCCGAGAATGGGGTACTACAGAGGCTGTCGGCACCGAATTTGACGATCGAAAATTTTGTGAGCCTGATTTCTGGGTTTGGGGCGTGACATCTCCCGAAGTCGTATGTATTAATGATGAGGTAAGCATGACTATTCACAACCCCAAGTGCAGGGCTACGATGTAGTAATAATCTCGGTGAGATAGAGGTCGAATCCACAGGGACTAATCTCATGTGTTTTATGAGAGCAACTAAAATTAAAACTAGAAAAAGATGTATATCTAAATCTGGAATAAGTGAGAGAATAATTGTGAAAAACTTAATGAAAAACTTGTGAAATTCAAAAGTGGGAAACTAGGGTTTCCAAGGATCTACTTGTAGAGATTAGAGAGACTTATGCTTGATTTATGAACATAACCAGAATCAGAGTCCCATCTTTATCCAACTGGGAGATATCTCATCAAATCTGAACTTCTTTTAATCTAGTTCTCAATGGATGAGAGGTATGAGACGTAGAAGTGATTCCATAACAAAACCATGCCCATGAGACAAAGCAAGCAACAAAATTTACTAGTCCACAACCCATTTGAGAGAATTGTGATTGTTAGGGAGGATTCCATCATCCAACCATGCCCAGGGGACGATGGTGAACAACAAGATTTCCTAAATTCATAATCTCAATTCATAAAAAGAACATACTCAAGGCTATCACAGAACCATTGTAATTTAAGTCACAATAAATCATTAAAAACTGAAAATATTTCTTATAATCAAACTAGAATCAAAGAGAGTTCAATAATAGCATGAATCAAAGCAATAAAGACATCCCATCACGCTACAAGCATCACCTCTTAGCCCTAGCTAAGAAGTTTAGCCAATCATAGACATGATTGAACCAAAATCTCTTAAGAAAAGCGTAACAACTAAGGAAAGGAAAGAAAAAAACTTTAGGCAATAGCTTCTCCACGCTATCCTCCTCTGGCCGTTGCGCTCTCTCTCTCTCTCTCTCTCCTTTTACTGTGTCCCCTTGCTCACGTTCCCTTGCTCATGTTTTTTTATTACCTTTTTTTAAAAAAAAATTATCGGATGGGGGAGTTCCTTTTATAGAGTTGAGGTTCACTAGAGCTTTCTTGCGTAAGGTAGTTTACGCACACAATAGAGTATTGACAAACGTTTTACGCACCCTATTTCTGCGCAGAGTTGGTCAGAGACCGCGTGTGGCCCACTTTTCTCCTTCCGATCACTTCTACCAGCATGGAAGTGGTCGAGTCTTCCCTCTTTAACGTTTGGATGGTTCGGATCAAGGCCACGATCTGGACCTTGATCACCTAGCGGGCTGCAGTTTTCGAGCTGCGTCCGCTTCTTTCGCATTTGCATTGGATGCGAAAATCACAGATCTGTGATGATTGGTGGGCCCATTATCGGAACTATCTGGGAAATCCACTCCTTCCATCGCATTTCTCTTGATGTTTTCATCCCGCGTGATTTGTTACGGATCAGACCTGTGGTAGTCCCTTTGGTGTCGTCCCTCTTATGTTTAAATGATCAGGGACCATCTTCGTTGTCTTTCTGCAATTTCTTCGCCAAGGTCTTGATTAGATGGTTCATTGGAGGTTAATGAACGGTCCGGATCGAACGTTTGAGTCGAAATTAATGGCCCATCAGGACCGTCCACAGGTCCCTGTTCGAAACTTCCATAGCGAGAAGTCACTAGAGAGAGATATCTCTTTTCGTTGGAGAGCACGGGTCAACGTGCTTTGACTAGTAGTTCCGGTCTAGTGTATTGCAGCTATGCGCAGCCAGCATGCACATAGTCTAAGTGTGGGGTTCGTCGTAATGTTTTAAAGGCATCTACACCGTCCATTCATTTTTCCATCTAATTTCAAGGGTTGTGTCCAAAATTGAGGCTTATCCAAAGATCAGGTTGGCCACAAATCAGTGATTAACTCCTGATTGGTTGATCTATCCACTGGCTTTGATGATTCTTGAGCGTTAAATCCATGCTTTTAGTATCCTTTTCAATCCAAGCTCTTGAATTCACCTTGCAACACAAACATGATTAAAATAGAACATTAAGCATTATCATGTGCATAAAACCAAGTAATAACTGGGGTTTAATATGCAATATTTGACCCTCAACACAATCTCCAACCAGCATTTTGCTAGTCCCGAGCAAAGTATGCGAAAAATAAGTTTAATGCGCAATGTTCAACCATTTTCAGAAAACAATCTTTCGTGTATTAAGTATGCATGAGTAAACTTAAGATGAGAAAGTGAGTTTTTGAAAACCTGGAGCCGAACCACATAAGCAACCGATCAAATAAATCCTTTATCCATTAGGTCAGAGCATAGTTCGCATATCAAGTTTTTCAACGTGCTCAGTGAATATACTATCTGATCATAATGTTAGCCATGCTCATCACTTCAAGATTGGTTAAAAACCCAAGTACTGATTCGAACTTATCCCATTTTTCTTCTTTTTCCAGTTTTTAATTTTATATCGACATTCATATTAATTTATTCAGTTTGTTTATCTTTTTTTTTTCTTTCAGACATTACATCCTTTTCAAAGACATTTTTCATTCCCCTTAAAGATGTTGTCATTCTTCATTCTTTACGACCTTTTTGTCGATCTCCTATTTTTTAACTGGTTCTTTTCTTCTTTTAAGGTGGATAAAATTCTCCAGACTCAGTTCTTAATATCTTGCAATAATCATCATACTAACAATTAGAAAATCTAGTACTATTCACTAAAAACAATAAAATAACATAATATTCAAACTTACTCTTAATTAATTGAATGTAAGAACCATAAGTGACAAGTTACTTAGTTGCTCCAATTCCAACAATTCAAAATTCGATTTCTATCCTATCATCATACTCAAAATAGTCTTAAATACACAACTTGTCGCTTTCCAAATAAATAAACATTGAAAAAATTTTAAATTTTTTATTTCAAAATTTGCTCAAAACTGAGAAAACACTGATTAGGTAACCTAATCTCCCATCCCTAACCTTAAAAAAAAACACTAGAATTTCATTACTTCAGGGAATTTACAACCATTCAGGAGGGTCCCAACAAAAAAGAGCGGACCACTCCCATCATATAACTTTAACTACACAAGAAAAATCCGAAAAAAACAAGAGAGAAAAAACCCTCCACCCCCCATAAGCAGGGTACAAAACTAGTGAGACAACGACTCACTTACATGGAAAGAATGGCCCCCATTCCCGCATTATCCAACGCAAGAGCGCCCCGCATTATCCTAGGAAGGTCAGGGCGGGAAACATAAAGCCTATTTGGGCAACCTTCGTTAGCCAATCTAGCCAAAGAGTTTGCAATCGAGTTACCTTCACGCAAGATGTGGTTGAAAGAAAGGTTGAGAGGTCGACGGAATTGATGGATCACTCCCAGCTTAAACTAGATGTTCCAAGCGCAGAAGGCGCTACTGTTGTAACACCTCGAATTTTTGCCAACTTGGAGATAGATGTCCTTAAGCAATGGGTCGACCATAACACCTTACTGACTTTTTGAAACTCAATCTTAAAGTCCAAAATTCCTTTTTAACCCATTTCCTTCAAATTCTCACCTTTCGCTGCCTTATTCTTTAAAATTTTCTAAGTCCTTCCATATTAGATATGAATCCTAAAGTTTAAGTGATGAAGAACAATACTTAAACAAAAATTTACTATAAATAGTAAATAAATAAATAAAATGGATTTTTGACTCTTAAAATTTTGGAATCTCATGAAATACATAGGTTATTTGGATAGATCAGCTTCTCCTACCCCAAAATCATATATTGCACGTTAAACAACTCATTCCATTTTGCAAAGGGGACCCGAAAACACATCAAACGGACTCGCGGGGCCAAACGATGCAAATTGGGAGGACCTGAGGTGGGTCCTGCACATTTTCGGCACCCTAGGGGGGTGCCATCGCCCTGGGATCTAGGGATCGGCGATGGCATCGCCGAATCGGCGAGGCCTCGCCAGCCTCTGCGATTTTTTCACACTTGTCGTCTGACTTTGAAAAGTCATATCTCTCTCGTTATAACTCCGATTTAGGTGATTCAAAAGCCAAATTGAAGCTTGATAAGTCTAGTTATATATAAAAATAGATAAAAAATATAATAAAATTTTTAATATAGTTAAAAATAGGTCATTGTGACAATTATTTGAAGATTATTAGTTGGACAACTGCTGTTTCTGAAATTTTTAGAATTTTTCTACAACACAAAATCTTATGAAATTTGGTGGAGGTGAAGTAAACTTGATGATGAACTACTAGAAAAATAATTAAAATAATATACTAGCTGAAAGTACTAGAAAGGGGCATAGAACTGCCCTAGGACCATATTCTGTCATAATTAGGGCATAATTTAGTTAAGTACTAGACTGAATAATCAGTATAATTAGCTCGAACCACTTTCTATACAAACTGCAAGACCCAAACCTATTAGAATCGCTAACCCAACATTACCTAGAAACCTAGAATCAGTCTCAAAACCCAGTTGCTCTCGGGAGCATCACGAAACTCTGTATCGCCGCGGTTCCAATGCCGCAACTCGCACACCGATCCGATACCTAGGCCAGGAGATGTGGGCCTGCATTTATTTTGATAAAACACCGTGCATTATAAATTTTGAGAGAATCTCTACAACATGTCACATCAAATCAAGTCAAGTACACCATCATACCTCAATGCCACCTCACCCTATTCCAAGTATAAGCAACCATCACTCTTTTTCGACAAGTTAACTCTCTCTCCCCCCTACCCAACCCTCTTTTACAAAAATTTCAAATAAGCCTATGCTTTCCCATTCCCCTTCCTTACAATAGCCATCCCACATCAATCCATCATTCTTCTCTCTCTCTCTCTCTCTCTCTCTCTCTCTCATTCTCTAGCAATTCCCAACTTCCATGAGAGCTCCAACATCCAAGCTCCCTCTTCCAAAAACAAAGTGTGGCCCACTTTCCCACCTTCTCATCTTCCATCTCAACCACTCATTCTCCATCAACGTCCATTAAAATGGAAGGCAAGGAGCATGGGAGTCCAAGGAACTAAAGGAGTGATATAGGTGGGTGATCTACTGTTGATTTCATGATTTCAATTTTTGGGCCACATGTTGTGGGACCCACATTGATGTATGCAATGTAGAGAGGGGCCCATAGTGGCGGGGTCCCTCTATCTCTCCATTTTTCTCTATCTCTTCCTCTCCCACTTTATCCTTTTCTTTTGGTGATGTTGATGATGAGAGTGGCCCGCTTATGACGTATATATTATATCCATACCATCTGTTTTGGGACGTATGGACCCCACCGTGATGAGTGGATTAGATCCACACCATCCATCTAGGGACTATGTATAAGTGGGGCCACCTCTCTATATATGTGTGTTGGTGGGCCACGAGTATGTGGACCCCACCTTGATGAAGATATTGCAACCATACCTTAGACATCCAGCAGTCTCTGCTGCCGGACTGTGTGAAGGAAAACACTCTTCGGCCAAAAAAAAAAGGGTGAGAGAACTTAATATTTAAATTATATATATATATAAAGAGAGAGGTGAGTGGAGTGGGGTGGCCCACTCACGTGGACCGCACCTTGGTTATGTGCTGTATCAGCTGTGGAACGTACCATGATGTATGTGTGCTTCATACCCACGCTGTCCAGCTGTATGCAGGGCCCGCGTAATGTATGTGTGATATCCACACCACCCAGTAGCAGGACGCTGGGACCCACCTGATGTGTTTGCACATCCACATGGTCCAGCTCTATGGATGGTAAAATCCCTCTGCACATGTGCAGTGCATTGGACGTGGGACCACTTTGATGCATATGCCTTATTCACAACGTCCAACATTCTGGACGGTGAAGTCCACTTTGATTCCTCACCCTCCATTGCCCAGACGTGGGGCCTCGCCTTGATGAGTGTGTTGCAATCCACACTGTCCACACTAACGTGGAGCCACCCTGGTATGTATGAGCTTTATATCTATACCATCCACCCTGTTTTCCAGGTGATTTTGTGATGTGGAACCACTTGCATGTAAGTGTTTCATCCATACCATCTAGTCCTTGGGCGCCCAAGGACTGGACCCCACCATAATTTGTATCCATGCCGTCCATCTTGTTGGATGCTAGAGCGGGCCCCACCTGCCGTACATGCAGGGCCCATCGTGATGTATTTGACCCACACCATCCAGCAACCTGGGACGGTGGGATCCACCATAATGTATAAGTTATATTTCATGTTGTCCATTTGTATGTGTAGGGCCACCTTGATGTAGGTGCATGTTGCCCATCTGTTTTGTTGGACGGCTGCCCCATCAGGCCCATGTGATGTGGCCCAATGTAATGTATATGGGGTCCATGTGATAAGGCCCAATGAGATGTATGTGAAACCGATGTAATAAGGCCCAATGAGATGTATGTGAGACCATGTAATAAGGCCAATGAGATGTATGTATGACCCTTGGGATGTGGCCCGCTTTGATGTACCTAAGGCCCATGTATGAGGCTCACTTGACTGTATTAGGCCCATATGATGAGGCCCACCTGCTTGAATTTGAGGCCCATGGGCAAGGCCCATTGTGATTTATTCGTGGCCTATGGGCAAGGCTCATTGTGATATGTATTAGGCCTATTGGTACGGCCTGTTGATGCGGCCCACTTGGTGTATATGAGGCCCGACTTGATGTACACGAGACCCATTGTGACATGTATTAGGCCCATCATGCATGGCCCATTTGATGTATTCGAGACCCTGATACATGGCCCATTTGATGCATAAGAGACCCATGTGTAGGGCCCACATGTCATGTATTTGAGGTCCATGAGCAGGGCCCACCTGTTGTGTATATGAGGTCCATTAGTGCGACCCATTGATGCGGCCCACTTGTTGTATTTGAGGCCTATGGGTTGCGGCCCATCATGATGCGTATTAGGCCCATGTGATGTGGCCCATCGTGACGTATATTAGGACCATGTGATGTGTATTAGGACCATGTGATATGGCCCATTGTAATATACATTAGGCCCTTATATGAGGCCATGGGCTCACTATATGTTTGGCTCTATATAGGCCACTCCTTAGGGGCAATGTTGGTTGAATGTCCACATTGATGGGCGATGATTGTTAAATGTCTACATAATGACCTTTCTTAGACCCTTTGTTAGGCCGATTCTGATTGTCGAGGCCGATTCCATTTGTCAAGGTCAATTCCGATTATTGAGGCCGATTCTTATTATCGGTGCCGATTATCGATGTTGATTATTGGTGTCGATTATCGAGGTCGATTGTCAAGTCGATCCGATTGTCGAGGCCGATTCCGATTATTATCAAGGCCGATTCCAATTATTGAGGCCGATTCTTATTATTGAGGCCGACTCCGATTGTCGAGGCTGGATATCGAGGCCGATTGCCGAGGCCCATTGTGATGTATATGCGGCCCGTATTTGAGGCCCATTCTGATGAGCATTCGGCCTCGGCTTGATGCATTTGAGGCCTATGTAATGTATGTGAGGCCTATGTGATGAGGCCTATTGTGATGCATTTGAGGGCCAGGCGATGGAGCTCGTTGTGTTGTATATTAGGCCCATATGAGAGGCCCATCATGATGTATATTAAACTCTTGAATGAGGCCCATGGTGTTGTATATTAGGCCCTTGTGTGAGGCCATGGGTCCACTATATGTTAGGCTCTATGCGGTTCATTCCTTGGAGGCAATGTTGGTTAAATGTCCACATTGTTGAGGCTGATTGTCAATGCCGGTTATTGATACCAATTATGAGTATGTGACAGCATAACATCATGATACATGCCCATACGCATCATCTGCATGTTTGTTATGAGATGTGGTTGACCATTGCATATGTCATTGGGCAGGTTGTTATGAGACTCCCTGATAGGCGAAGATTGTCTCACATGAGCGCACGACATGCGTAGAATTGATGCATGACTGGATTGTATGACTCATGCATCTGGCATTGTGTATTGTAATTACTGTACGCCCTAGCGATATCAAGGCTGTAGCCTCCACAGGCATATCGTGGATGGCCAGATGGGACATCGAAAATATGTTATTAGCATCGAGCTGTCATAGATGGCCCTGGGTGAAAATTCCTAAACCCTCTTGGTACCAGAGGACGCCCCAACGTCGAGACTGAGTGGATATATATATGAGCGCATGAGGGCCGTATACCAGTAGGCCACGTCTCCCACTATGTCGTGGTCGGTTGGGAGGGGGTGTGGCCTTACCCGCCTAAGGGAGTAGGCATAGCTAGGCTGAGTTTGACCAGCTCGTGAATGGGTCCGCTATCGACGTGCCGGGTAGATATTGGCCGACTACTGGCCAGGCGGATAGTGAGGTCTTTTTCACTTACCCAGTTGTGCGCTTGATGGGGCGGCAAGCTGATGTAGAGTGTACTAGACCCCGGTGATGATCCCAGAGATGAACAGTACTGATATGTGGACTTATTGGGCAGGAGTTTGTATATTCATTCATTCATTCATTCACTATCCACTCGTGCTGGTGGTGCGCAACTATTTGTTACATGTGCCTTCGCAATGGCCAGGATTTCAGTTGAGGCGCGCGACTGACATGAGATCAAGAGTTTACCACATTGAGTTTGACTATCCAAATTTAGGTATGGGACTGGTTTGGATAGAAGTCCCTTGTGATGGACCCCATAGCCTACGATACTACGTACTGGCATCCCGACTTCACACTCCAGCATGGTCATTCCATTCGCACCGCATATTGTATTACATCCGCGGCATATGGTATTTTGGGTTACTGTATTTCTGCATTTATATGGTCTAGATACGGCATCTGATATTTAGTTTTTTATGACTCCTCATTTGCATAGCTGATCTGTATTGCATACTTTGATATCGTATAATTCATGATCTTACCTAACTTCCGACATTGTATGATTGTGACGTTGTATTTGTGTGTTTGGCACTTATCTTGCGCACACACTTTCACCACCCTCTAAGCTTTCTATAAGCTTATGCACGATAGATGCGTGCAGGTGATAATAGGTTGCAGCAGCGTGGAGCTTGGAGCATGTAGCTGACTTCTGGAGTTTTGATTTTAACATATGTATTTCCCTTTCAGCATTGTATTCAAATGTTTATATTAGTGGATGTGTGATGATGATGTTGCCTTTGTGATTTGGGTAAACTTGTGGTTATGCCTCTTACGAGATAAATGCATGTTGAAAAATCCTCTTTGTAAGATCCCAGAATCAGAACCTGGTATATGAGTGCTGGGAGCCGAGAATGGGGCACTACGGAGCCTGTCGGCATCGAATTCGGCAATCCGATTTCTGGGTTTGGGGCATGACAGCACCGCATGATCTGTGTAAATGACGATCTTAGATCCCATCAAGTAAGACCTAAATTTGTCCAAAGCGAACACTACGACTAAGAGTTCCTTTTCCGTAGTCGAGTAGTTCACTTAGGCAGGATTTAGAGTTATACTTACGTAATGAATAACATAGGGATTCGACCGCCCTAAGAGCATAGTCATACGCGTCACATAGAAGTTCAAAAGGAAGGCTCAGTCGGGTGGCTGCATGATAGGTGCAGTGGTTAACATGCCCTTAAGCTTAGTGAAAGCTTCCTGTCATTGCTCAGTCCACTCGTATGGTGTATCCTTTTGAAGTAAATTATATAAAGGATGAGAAAGATGACTAAAGTTCTTTATGAATCTATTATAAAAGTTGGTATGTCTTAAGAAGGATCACACGTCTCGTATGTTCTTGGGTGGAGGTAGGTTAGAGATAAGATCAATTTTAGCCTTATCTACCTCAATTCCCTTAGACGAGATAATATGTCCAATGACAATTCCTTTACGAACCATGAAATGACACTTCTCCCATTTGAGTACCAAATTCTTTTCTTCACATCGCTTCAACACACATTTAAGATTCTTTAAGCAATCGCTGAAAGATGGACTAAAGACAGAGAAGTCGTCCATGAAGACCTTTAGATATTGCCCCACAATGTTAGAAAAAATACTCATCATACATCGCTAAAAAGTGGCGGGGGCATTACATAGTCCGAATGGCATGCTTCGCTAAGTAAATGTGCCAAAATGACATGTGAATGTGGTCTTTTCTTGATCTTCAGAAGCTATCTCTACCTGGTTGTAACCCGAATACCCGTCAAGGAAACAATAGTACGAGTGACCAACTAGCCTTTCCAAGATTTGATTAATAAAGGGCAAAAGGGAAGTGGTCCTTCCTCGTGACAGTATTCAACTTCCTGTAATTAATGCACATTCTCCAACTAATAGTAACTCTAGTTGACACGAGTTCATTGTTGGCATTGGCTACGATGGTGATTCCGTACTTTTTAGGAATCACCTGAGTTGGACTCACCCATTGGCTATCGGATATGTGGTATATGTTACCTACATCCAACAACTTAAGAACCTCGGCCTTAACCACTTCCTTCATGTTTGGATTTAGTTTACGTTGTTGTTGCCGAGAGGTCTTCACATTATCCTCAAGATAAATGCGGTGAGTACAAACCGAAGGGTCAATTCCCTTGAGGTCCGCAATCGTCCATCTAATGGCTACCTTATGCTCAATGAGAGGAGATACGAGCATACTCTCTTGTTCTTGCTCAAGGTGGGAAGAAATCACTACCGGTTATGTCTCATCTTGACCTAAGTAGACATATTTCAAATCTGAGGGCAACGGTTTTAGGTCAAGCTTCGACGCCTTGAGGCTAGACGGTAGAGGCACTACTTTGGTTTGGGGCAATTCTTCAAAATTTGGCCTCCACTAGTTAACTTCAAGTACCAACACAATATCAAGCATAACACCTATCTCCCTAATTATATCATCATCTAAATCATGGGAGTGGGCCAGGCACGTCTCTAGAGGGTCAGAGGAATAGTTCAAAAGTGTTCTAACTTCCACGAAAGAGTTAATCATGTTAATGTCGTGGAAATCGTCACCATCATCTAACAGTTTGCTTGTGTTAAAAAAGATATTCAACTCCAATGTCATATTCCTGAAAGACATACTCATGACTTCATTCCTGCAATTAATAATTGCGTTTGAAGTGGCGAGGAATGCGCGACCAAGAATGACGGGAATTTGAGTGCTCATGTTACTGATGGATTCTGTATCCAGGACGATAAAATTTACCGGGTAGTAGAATTTATTAACCTAGACCAACACATCCTCAATTATCCTTCTCGGTACATGAATTGAGCGATCAACAAGTTGTAATGTGGTCAGGGTGGATTTTAATTCACCCAAACCTAACTGTTTGTAGACCGAGTAGGGAAGCAAATTTACACTTGCACCTAAGTCAAGAAGTGCGTGCTCAATTCGGTAGTTCCCAATTATATAAGGTATGGTTGGGCTACCGGGATCTTTGAATTTCTGTGGCACATTTTACTTTAGGATGACACTCACTTTCTCAGTTAAGAAGATTTTCTTTTGAATATTTTACCGTCTTTTAGTCGTACACAAGTCTTTCAGAAATTTGGCATATGAAGGTATTTGTTTAATCGCATCCAGTATAGAAATATTGACCTTCACTTGTTTCAACACCTTTAGATGTCCTGAGAGTTAAAAAAGGTTTTGGTGCAACTAACCGTTAGGAGAATGGGGCAATGGGCTTGCCTTGTAGTTCCAGTTCTAATTGTTGTCAAGCAATGCTAGGTCTAACATTGTTGTCCTCTTCCAAGTTCTTAGGCTTTTCAGCCCTAATCGGAATGGTTTTGTCAATGGTCTTCCCACTCTTAAGAGTGGTGATAGATTTAGCTTGCTCCATTTGGTTTGAAGAGCTCAGGTCGCTAACTTCATATTGTGGTTTTGGATTGGGAAGAGGTTGAGCTGGAAGGCTCCCCTTATTCCCAATCGTATTCCTTGTGTCAAGCCCTTGTATGACTTTAGTAAGGTCTTGAAAGACTCGTAGCATCCCCTGATTGAAAAGCTCTTGCTTTTGAAGATGTTTTAGAACTGGATCCTCTTGAGGTTTCTCTTAATTTAGAATTTGGTTGAAGAAACCTTGAGGTGTAATGGTTTGTCCGTTTCTCCAACTGAAGTTTGGATGATTTCTCCAATTAAGATTATATGTGTTAGAGATAGGTCCACTAAAAGGTTTTTAGTAATTATCACAGCATTGGATTACTCATTCAGCACCTCTTGAAAGGCAGGTATTGTTGGACAATTTTTAATTATGTGAATTTTGTAAATACAAATACCGCAAACAGTTTCCTTAGCCTTATCCTTCTTTAATTACATGGCCTCGAGTTTTCTGGTGAGATTAGCCACTTTAGTATTGATATCATCGTCCTCTTTCAGGAGATACATTCCACCCCTCTCTTTGGATTGAGTCGGCCTAGACATGTTGTTTGATTTTGGGGAGACGTCCCATGATTGTGTATTTTCAGCAAGCTTATCAAAGTAGTCCCTCACATCATTGACACTTTTATTCATAAATTCCCATTACACATTGTTTCGACTAATTGGCGTATGGGAGATGTCAGTCCATCATAGAAAAAGTTCGTTATGCTCCACATTTCAAAAACGTGTTGTAAGCATGAATTGATAAGATCCTTGAACCGCTCCCAACATTGGAAGAATGTTTCATCTTCATTTTGGGCGAAGTTCATAATCGACTTTCTAAGGGTGTTTGTTTTATGGTATGGGAAAAATTTCTTTATGAACTCCCTTATCATGTCATTCCATCTACCAATAGATTGAGGACGTAGTGAATGCAACCATGTCTTAGCTTTCTCTTTCAAAGCAAAAGGAAAGAGTTTCAGCCTGATCGTGTCATGGAACATGTTTGGAAAGTATAGAGTGGCTATAATCTCGTCAAACTCTTTCAGGTGTAGATACGGATTTTCAGATTCAAGCCCATGAAATTTTGGAAGGAGTTGGATTATCCCTGGCTTGATATCCATATGTCCTGTATTTTCTTGAAAAACTATACATGAGGGTATACTCACCCCCGCCAGTTGTAAATAATCTCATAAAGTACGAGGCGGGGGTGCTTGATGCACCTCATTCTCATCCTGGACTTCCTCAACCTTAGGTTGAAGTTGTTGATTTACCGATTGATTTACAACCATCACTTCAATTAACTCTGAGGATCTCGAGTGGTGTCTAATCTTGCGATGGATAGATAACCCCTCAACCAATCCTCCTTCGCTCAAAAGACGTCGACTGTTGTCACGGACTCACTTGGACATGAAACACTCACAGCCCTCAAATTCAGATTCTAACTTAAACCTAAAAGAGAGAGCGAAAATAGAAATCTAAAAATAGAAAGAGAAAGGGAGCTAGAAAGAAGTTACCAAATTAGAAGTTCTTAATTAAATTCCTGCTAAATAAAACAAAATAAGTCAGTTTCTAAAAATAAAAAATAGCAAGTTTCTAAATCTAGAATTAGAAAGTAAGTTAGTTTCTAAAAATAAAAGAAATCCTAGAATTAGAAAATTTCTAAAAACAGAAAACAAACCCTAACAGAAAACAGAAAAATTAGAAAGATATTACCAATTTAGAAAGTTTATATCAGGATCTTACAAAATAGGAAAGTTAGGTTTGTATTTAAAATCAAACAGAAAAACCTAATCCTAAAATTAATCTCAAAACTAGCTAATCTTAGAAAAACACAACCGTTAGTCTCCGGCAACGGTGCCAAAAACTTGTTCACAACCCCAAGTGCAGGGCTGCGATGTAGTAATAATCTTGATGAGATCGAGGTCAAATTTACAGGGACTAATTTCGTGTGTTTTCTGAGAGCAATTAGAATTAGAACTAGAAAAAGATATATCTAAATCTGGAATAAGTGAGAGAATAATTGTGAAAAACTTAATGAAAAACTTATAAAATTCAAAAGTGGGAAACTAGGGTTTTCAAGGATCTACTTGTAGAGATCAGAGAGACCTTTGCTTGATTTACGAACACAACTAGAATCAGAGTCCCATCTTTATCCAATTGGGAGATATCTCATCAAATCTGAACTTCTTTTGATCTAGTTCTCAATGGATGAGAGGTATGAGAACAAGAAGTGATTTCATCACAAAACCATGCTCATGAGATAAAGTAAACAACAGAATTTACCAGTCCATAACCCATCTGAGAGAATTGTGAGAGTTAGAGAGGATTCCATCATCTAACCATGCCCAGGGGACGATGGTGAACAACAAGATTTCCTAAATTCACAATCTCAATTCATAAAACGAACATACTCAAGGCTATAGCAGATCCATTGTAATTTAAGTCATAACAAATCATTAAAAACTGAAAGTTTTTCTTATAAACAAACTAGAATCAAAGAGAGTTCAATGATAGCATGAATCAAAGCAATATAGGCATCTCATCACGCTACAAGCTTCACCTCTTAGCCCCAGCTAAGAGGTTTAGCCAACCATAGACATGATTGAACTAGAATCTCTTAAGAAAAGCGTAACAACTAAGGAAAGGAAAGAAAAAAAAAAAAACTTTAGGCGATAGCTTCTCCACACTGTCCTCCTCTAGCCGTTGCGCTCTCTCTCTCTCTCTCTCTCTCTCTCTCCTTTTGCTGTGTTCCCTTGCTCACATTTTTTTTTTCTTTTTTTTTTTTCTAATCATCGGATGGGGGAGTTCCTTTTATAGAGTTGGGGTTCACTAGAGCTTTCTTGCGATGGTAGTTTACACACACAACAGAGAATCAACGGACGTTTTACGCACCCTGTTTCTGCACCGAGTTGGTTGGAGACCGCGTTGGCCCACTGTTCTCCTCAAATACGGGTCATATATGTTCTCATTAGACATATCTGCTTATTTCAACCCTTATGGTCAAAGTTAAACAGTTTGAATCAAGCCGCAATATCGATTCTGACATGCTCGCACATATTGCACATGATAGAAAGCAAAACGAGTGCCAACCGCTATTTTGTGTTTTCAGTTAATCCCAACGAGAGACTTTATGAATACTTTGGATGGCAGATTAATATTACGGTAGACCCCGGGAAGGCAGGCATTCCTCTTCTCACCTTTTCCTGTTACTTGAGTTGTAGATCTACCTCATTCCTAGACTGTCCTATGATTAGCTTGCAAAACGGATGCAAGAAGGAAATTTCTTACAAACAACAAGATAGGCCGCCCGTTCCAGGCAATCAGCGTCCACTTACACCGACCTCCTTGACGCGTACAGCGTCCGCGGAAACGGATTGGCTACTCCCCCTGACACCAGCCCCGAAGCTGGTGGTCGGTGCTCTGTGGGCCCCACCATGATGTATGTGTTTCATCCATTCCGTTCATCCATTTGTAAATATCATTTTATGTCTTTATCCCAAAAATGAGAGGGATATAAATATCAAGTGGATCACACCACAGGAAAACAATAGTGATTGGATATCCATCATTTAAATCCTCCTAAGGCCTGATATACTGTTTATTTGACATCCAATCCGTTTATTAGGTCATAAAGACCCAGATGAAGGTATAAACAAAGATCAACTTGATCCAATACTTTTATAGCCCCCAAAAAGTTTTTAACGGTCAAAGTTCATTCAACACTGTTTCCTGTAATGTAGTCTACTTGAGATTGGGATATACCTCATTTTTTGTGTGTTAACATAAATTGATCTAGAAAAATAGATGGACGGAATGGATGAAACACATACATCATGATGGGCCCACAGAGCACCGACCACCAGCTCCGGGGCTGGTGTCAGGGGGAGTAGCCAATCCGTTTCTAGCGTCCGCTTACTTTCCGTGTATCGCGTACTGTCCGGAAGCGGATTGGTTGGTGTACCTCACACCAGTTATATAGCTGTGTAGGTACGTGTCGTGCGAAGACGAGCACTGACGCTCCACGAGCTCCGAGTTTACGAGCGGTTCAAAGGCGATCAAAGTTACGTGGGCCCCACAGTGATGTATTTATTGTATCTACACCGTGTGGACTGACTTGCTCCGCGCGTATTGCGGGAGCGGACCAGGTGAGACCCCGAACTCACCCAAGACCGTGCGGCCCTTACCGTGGAGCCCATCTTGATATATGTATTCTGTATCCTCGCCATCCATCCGTTTTTCCATGGCATTCTAGGTCTTTGTCCTAAAACTGAAGCAGATCCAATTATCAAGTGGACCATACCACAGGAACAGTGGTGATTGACCATTAGTGGGCCAAAAATGTTTGCCTTATCCCCTTGTGTGGGTTTTATCTTTGACGACGGTTAGCAATCCAATCAAATCCCACTACATTAAGAGTGGATGGAGCTCGGGGGTGAGGGCAACACTTTATAGGCGTCCAAATGATGGGTCTGATTTCAAACTCCTCCTGTAGAGTATGATGCTTTGTACTCATGCCCTCGTAAATGTACGCTTGGCATACATGAACTTAAATGAAACTATATAAATAGTGGAATCAGATGTTTCTAAGCTACTGTTGCAAAATAAGATTGTTTGAACAAATCCAACCTCTTATTCAGGGATAATTGTTTATTAAAATAGAATCATTTTATACTTTTCGTTTTCAACCATCCAATAAATGTCTACTAATTTGATAGTTAGACGTGTTTATGTAAAATCCATCCCCACCATTAGATGAGTCACCTCATGCTAGGCCAAGGACCCAGACAACTTCATTCATGATTTAGGTGGACCATATAATTGAAAATAATATATAGAGCAACAATCATCCTCCAAATTATTTCTATTGATATGGCTTAGGTAAACTACAGATGGGCCGCATTTTTAAACTAGGACTAAATTTTGGTGTGGCATTTAATTGTTGAAGTGGATTTCGCATAATCATTTTGGTGGCCTTGTAAAAATCAAGGGTGCGTCGCTCTCTATACTGTTTCCTTTGAGGTGGCTTATCCAAATAACTAGTCAGTCTAATTTTGCTTGGCCTTAAAATAGGATTATGATTTTAATGGTGGAGGGTCCTGATAAAAAATGAAATTCCCGGTTCTTCTCCAACTGTACAGAAAGATCAATTAGAAAAAAAAATAAAATTATATGGGACACAACTCTTACTTTCAATGATGTCCACTATGATGTTTATGTTAAGTTTAAAAGGAAGCATTTGGGAGAGAGACGTCCATTGGATTCCATGCATAAATTTAGGCGTTGACCCAAAAATCATATTTATCGATGATTCAAGTGGGGCACACTAATTGAAACAGTTTGTAGGGCAAGAGCAACCCTGTACATTGTTGCCAATCATGTGGTCTGCCTAAATTATAGATGGAGCAGATTTTTTTAGCTCGACCTAACATGGGGTGACGCATGCACCTGGTGGTAGTAAGGATAGATTTTACATAAACATCATGATGGCCCACCCGAGCCACACTGCGGTCTTGCTAGTGTAATGATATTTATATACATCAATGAGGTGGTCAATTCCACGTTGATTACTTCTTCTTCTCCTTCTACTTTTTTTTTTTTTTAGCAAAATTTCCTTTCTTAATCATGTTGAATCAAAACTGGGACCCATGTCTTGGAAGTTGGAATTGCTCAAAACTGGGACCCATATCTTGTAAGTTGGAATTGCTCAAAACTGGGACCCATATGCTGGAGAGGTTTGAATTGCTCTTATGCCACGTTGTCAATTTCTAAGTAATTTCTGAGTGACCGCGTGGCAACTATCAGAACTCTTCCAGAGTACGAGGGTTCTTCTTATAAATAAAACACTCACGATTCCCAACATATTTCATTAATTGAATCTGGAGACATCGGACAGAGTTTCTAAAGTAAGATCTTTCACTCTACCAATTCTCATTCGACCATCGTAGCCTTTTTGCACTTCTCCTCCTTGAATGGAAATGCTCAGTAGTGTGGGATTTTCTAATTTATATGAGTGTATCATTTCAGTCTAAAGCATTTTACTTGGGTGTATTGGTTTGTTGTTTAATTTTGATGTTAGAAATGGGAAATTCTTTATGGGTTTCCATTGGATTTTAGTGTTTTTTGTCATATTTACTTTTATCTTTTTATCTTGGTAAAAATGGTATCTTCTATATCTTGAGGATCTTAGTGGGGCTCTGTGGGGCCCCACCGTGATGTAAGTGTTTTATCCAAGCCGTTAATCTCTTTTCTCAGATCATTTTTAGGTATGAACCAAACATTGAGTAAGCTACAGGGCTTAACTAGACCACAAAGTGGGGATTTAATGTCCACCATTAAAAACTTCTTGGGAGCTAGAGAAGTTTCAGATTAAGATAATATTTGTTTTTCACTTCATCCACGTCTTCATGATCTTATTAATAGGTTGGATGATAATATAAAAAAAAACATCACGGTGGCCCTTAGAAAGGTTTCAACGGTGGTTGTCATTATCACTGCAGCTTCCTCCAGTGTGGTTTACTGGGGCTGTAGACCTGCTTCAGTTTTATGTGCATACCTTAAAATGATATGAGAAAAGTGATTAACAGCTTGGATAAAACACTTACATCATGGTGGGCCCCACAAAGCCCTACTCAGACGGATTACTGTACGAGAGGGGGTAGGTCGTAATCCGCATTCGTTATTTCTCAGCAGAAATGTTGACAACGAGCATTTTGTTTAGGTTGCAGTGATCGAGTGCGGATTTCAAAGTGACTAGCTCTGACCTGATGTATGCATCTTATATCCACACCATCCATTCATTTTTATTTATTTTTTCAGTTCAAAATTGAAGCATATCCAAAGCTCACACGAAATATTGAGAATTGAACGCCTACCATTGGCAACTTTTGGGTAACAGAAGTTTTGGATCGAGCTGATATTTGTGTTTCTCCTTCATTCATGTCTGTGTGACCTTATGAACAGATTGGACTAGAAATAAATCACTGTGGGCCGTAGGAAAGTTTTAATGGTGGATGTCAGTATCTCCACTGTTTCCTACAGTGTGGTCCAATTGAGCTTTGGATATGCTTTAATTTTAGGCTCGTGCCCTAAAACGAGCTGATAAATATGGATGGACGTATGGATAAGACACATACATTGCCCCCGTGTTTACACAGTTATCAATCTGCCAAAGTAACCCGCAGTGTGGCCCCACATTGATGTGTGTTGAACATCTACCCCATTAATCAGACACACCATTCCATGGTGGGCAACGGGCTTAAAATTAAAATCAATCCATGACTTAGGTGGGCCACACCACATACAACAGCTGAGATGGGTTACCCTCCCATTTAAACATTCATTATAATTTATTGGGCCCACCGAGATGTGGTTCTTAAATCCAAACCATCGATCCATTGTGTGTGTGCCACTTGTATGAGGGGTCATACCAAGTTTCAACCGCGTCCAAAACTCAGGTAGACCCCACTAAGTACTTTTATATGTTTTAGGCAAGTCTTCATATTATTTTAGATGGTATGACCCACCTGAGTTCAACACCGTGCATTTGATGGGTCCCCTTTAAATTATGAAATATCCCAAAAATCAGCCGTATATGGAACTCAGGTGAGCCATACCATCTAAAATTATGTGAAGACATGCCTAAAACATATAAAGGCACTTGGTGGGGCCCATGTGAAATTTGGATGCATCTGAAACTTGGTCTGACCCCTCACCCAAGTGGGACACACATAATGAATGGGCTGGATTTGTGAACCACATCTCAGTGGGCCCAACAAATGATTATGAATGTTTTAATAAAGGGAAACCCCTCTCAACTTTTGTATGTGGTGTGGCCCACACAAGTCATGGATTGACTTGATTTTTAAGCCCTAGTCTCTCCATGGAATAATACATCTAACCGATGGGGTAGATGTTCGAAACACATCACCGTGGGGCCCACACAACTCAACCTCATGGGAAGTTCCCATGAGCTTGACCGCATAGAACCTTTTCCATATATATATATATGGGAAATGGTACTATAAGGTCGAGCGCATAGAACCATAATATAAGGTTGAGTCGTGTCTTTGTCCAAACCATTAGATGATAAATTTTCAAAATATACAGCGGAGATGCCATCCCCAAAAAAGGGCAAAATCGGATAAATCGGCATTATACAATATTGGGGTGTGTTGTCATCACCAATTATGTGGTCCTTCATGATATATGTGTTATAGCCATACCGTCTATGTATTTTGAGATATCATTTTAGGGTTCAACCGTAAAACTATGGCAGATCCAAACCTCAAGTGGACCACGACACATAAAGGAGTGGGGACAATGATGCCCACTGTTGAACCTTTCTACGGCCCATCATGATGTTTATTTTACATCCAACCTGTCCTTAATGTCACACAGAACTGGATGAAGGGACCAAACAAACATCATCTTAATCCAAAACTTTTGTGGCCCTAGGAAGTTTTCAATGGTAGGCGTTCAATCCATTTTACTTTCTATGTTATGGTCCACTTGAGCTTTGGATCTGCTTATTTTTTGTGTTAATGCCTTAAAATGATGTTTCCAAATGGATGGATGATGTGGATATAATACTTATATCATGGTGGGGTCCACAGAACTTAGCGACAACAACACACTACCAAGGTCAGTGGCGTGTGACACACCACCCACGTGAAAGGGGACGTACGGATTAGATACTGACAGGTTGAGTAGCGAGTCTGCTACTAAAGTGACGTCACCAAGTTCTGTGGGCCCCACTATGATGTATGTGTTATATTCACACCGTACATCCACTTTTACATATCATTTAAGGGTATGAACCAAAGAATGAGGCAAATAAAAATCCGTAGTGGACCCCACCAAAGAAAATAGTGGGGAGAGTGATTCCCACCGTTGAAACTATCCTAAGGCCCATCATAATGTTGATTTAAAATCCAACTTGTTAAAAAGTTAAAAAAGACATGAAATAAGGGAAAACACAAATACCAACTTGTTCTAAAACTTTTGTGGCCTTTAGAAGTTTTTAACTGTCCCACTATTTTTTGTGTTGGGTCCACTGGAGCTTTGAATTTAACTCGTTCTTTGGATATTGCCCTAAAATGATCTCAACAAATGGATGGAAGGTGTGGATACAAAACATACATCATGGTGGGGCCCACGGAACATGCTGATGTCACTTTAGTAGCTAGTCTCGCTACTCAACCTGTCATTAGCTAATCCGCACCCCACGGAAGGGAGTAAATTAGGTGCAGCCTCTGCCTAACCTACGATGGTGCGTCCCTCATCGTGGGGCCAACTTGATCTACATGTTGTGTACCTGCACAGTCCATTTGTTTTGGAAGATAATTTTAGGTCCTGATTCCAAAAATAAAGAAGATCCAATTCTACGGTGAACCATACTATTGGAAACAATAGTGATTGAATACTTTACCATTAAAAACTTCCCATGGCCCACTGTAACGTTTACATCATGCTTATTTTCCATCTAACCATAAACTTGGATGAAGTAAAATAAAAATTATATCAGCTTCATCCAAAATATAAGTGGCCCATTGAAATGGCCTACCTATACGTCCTAGAGGGGGGGGGGGGGGGGGTTGAATAGGACGATGCCAAAATAAAACTTTAACAGCGGAATAAAGAAAGATAGATAGCCAAATAAACTAAATCAAATCACAATGCTGAAATAAAAGCAACTTCACTAAACAAGTATTGAAAGGTTGATACGAATTCAATTCTAAGGACAACCTTACACCATAAAAACCAAGGGTTTATGGCAGGACAATCTTATTTCTAAAACGTCATTTGTATCAATAACTCAAATCGGATAGGAATAAATAAATAGAGTAGAATTGAAATAAATTGTAGGAATTTAAAACTAAATTATTACAACATTCCCACTATGCTTGAAATGTAAATATTACAACATTCACATCCACGCATACATTCCACAAATTT
This sequence comes from Magnolia sinica, assembly GCF_029962835.1. NCBI lineage: Eukaryota > Viridiplantae > Streptophyta > Magnoliopsida > Magnoliales > Magnoliaceae > Magnolia > Magnolia sinica. The sequence goes on along the minus strand of NC_080573.1, from coordinate 45,876,447 downwards.
GAATGAAAAGAGATATAAAACTTAAGCAAGCATTCAAATCACAAGACAAAGAGTTATAATGGTTCGCTTGTGTGTACACCAACTGTTCAACAATAGCCACATAGCGCTACTCCACTCATAATATCCTCACACAGGGGATATTAGCGTTCACTATCAAAGATAGGTTTTTCAGATTCACCCAAAACCTTCACAATTGTATTTTTCTCTGAGAGCTTACACAATTAAAAAAACCCCTCTTCTGAGTTTTCCTGGCTCTCCTTAGATAACCAATATAATGAGATTTTTCTGGCAAATCCTAAAAGAAAACCAAATGAAAGTAAATTACACCAATGTAAAATACCTGAATTTCTCCTTCATTGTAGCAGCCCAGAAGAACCAAGTCGGAGTAGAGATTTGAATGTTAAAGTTCAATGACCAATACTCACTTTATAATGGTTCTAGGTTCTAATAGATTTTAAATTAAACCAAATTGGGCGTAGGAATTGTAAGGCCCGTGTCCTAGTCCGTACCGTTCCGTTAGCTTCCGCGGTCCTTCCGGTCAAATTCCGACAACCTTCGCACCGTATCCGATGATTGCACGTGATCCTAAACCAGGTCCCGCATACCGAAGTCGGTTTGAACCAAAACTTGTATCTTAGCGACCGCGTCGTCATCACGGTTCCAACGCCACGACTCACGCACCGACCCGATACCTAGGCTAGAAGATGTCGGTCTGCGTTTATTCTAAAGAAACGCCGCACGTTGCGAATCTCGAGGGAATCTCTATAACAAGTCTCATCAATCAACTATAAATGCATCCCTTATCCAAGTACAACCACCCCACTCCTCCTTTTCCCACAAGTCAAACCTCTCTCTCCCTCACCATCCCTCTTTTACCCATTTTTCAAACCAACCCATACCTCATTAATTACACCCACCACTCCATCCATCACTCTTAATATTCTCTTTCTCTCATTTACTCAAACAATCTCCCAAGCAACCCAAACTCTCACATGTCTAAGCTCCTCTCTCTCCCAAGCCAAGTGTGGCCCACTTTCCCCACCCCTCTCATCTCTCATCTCCACCATCTAAACCCCATCATCCACCGTCCAAGGCAAAGGCAAGGAGCTTAGGAGCCCAAGGGATCAAGGAGAAGGCCAAGAGGTGGGTGATCTACCGTTGATCTCAAATTTTGGGGCCACTTATTGTGGGACCCACACGATGTATGCACTGTTTAAGGGAGGGTCCATTAGTGGCGGGGTCCCTCCCCTTTCACGTCTCTCTCTCTCTCTCTCTCTCTCTCTCTCTCTCCCCCTCTCTTTCTTTATATGATATTTGATGATGAAGGGGTAAGTGTGGTCCACCTTGAATCACATATTCATGTGGGACCCATTGGATGAATGTGTTAAATCTACGTCATCTAGCCCATTAGCGGGCCCGAATGGAAGGGAAAACATAAGTATCAGGTTGATTCAAATCAGGTTGGCCACGTTCATGTGGGACCCACCATAATGTCGTGTTTGTCCCAACAGTTCAGCGTCTCTGGACGCTGGACGTGAGGTAGGGGCAGCTAACATGGAGTGTGTGCGCTGACATGGGGGTGTACTAACGAGCTAACCAAATGGTGGGCCACTCATGCAGGCCCCACCTTGATGCCTGTAGTTAATCCAAGTCGTCCATCCCTTTCCTCCAATCATTTTAGGCGTTGAGCCGAAAGTCAAACCCAATCTGGAGTTGTGGCGGGCCATAGTTTAACAAAAGGTGGTTTTTACCATTGAAACCCACCCCTGATGGTTGTATGCAATGAAATACCTTGAATATTAGACTTGTTTGGTCCATCTCGGGTCATGGAATTCAATGGGTGGGGTGGATTTCATTGTTATGGGCCCCACCTAGGAAAATCTATAGAAAAACAGATTTTTTTTTAAAAAATAAATAAATAAAATAAACAGCAGCGCTGTTGCTGCTACTAACAAAAGGCGCAGGCAGCGCCTGTGCTGGCTGCCTGGCGGACGACCAGCTGGGCCTCACGGCTCCAATTGTGGGCCCCCATCGTGATGCGTTTCGAACATCAACACCTTGCATTTGATGGGTCCCCTTTGTCCATGGGACGTCCCCAAAAATCAGCTGTACAAGGAACTCAGGTGGGCCATACCATCTAAAATCATGTGAAGGCATGCCTAAAACATATAAAATCATTTAGCGGGGCCTACCTGAGTTTTGGATGTGACTGAAACTTGGTCTGGACCCTCAGCCAGGTGGGACACACATAATGGGTGGGCTGGATCTGTGGACCACATCATGGTGGTCCCCCTGACCATGACCCTATAAACCGACTGGATGGCAAATAAATATTACAGTGGGTCCCCTGGTCTGCATGACCTTACGAATAGGTTGTATGGCAAATAAACAATACGGTGGGCTCCCTTGGACCACGGGACCTTATGAACAGATTGGATGAAAATAAACATTAAGGTGGGCCCCCTGGTCCACGTGACCTTACCAACAGGTCAGATGATAAATAAATATTATAGTGGGCCCTAGGCCCATGTGATCCTATGAACAGTTTGGTTGGAAAACAAACATTACAGTGGTCCCAGGGTATATGTGACCTTATCCACATATTGGATGGAAAATAAACATTTATGGTGGGCCCACACGAGACCCACTAATGTATGTTTTGTATCCACACTATTCATTTATTTTATGGGATCCACCCTATTTATGTGCCCCAAATATGGGCCACCCTAGGCAAGCCCACCGTGATGAGTGTATCGGACCCTCTGTCATTCTAATTTTGTCAATCATGGACTGCCATATGAGGCCCATGTGACTAGGCCTATTTTGATGTATTTATGGGCCGTCCATTGAGGCCCACTTTAATTTGTATAAAGCCATTAGTTGATGCCCATCTTAATGTATTCATGGTCGTCCACTAAGGCCCATTTTGATATATATGAGACCATGGTTTGAGGCCCAGTTGATGTATTGAAGGCCCATGGGTCGAGGCCCAATGGGATGTACATGAGGCCCATTACAACACGATTCTACCATGGTTCATGTTTTGACTATTGTAGTGGGCTATGCCTTGGGAACAATGTTGGTTTGACGTCCACATTGTAAGGATGATGTTGATTAGATGTCCGCATTATCACTCTCCCTAAGGCCCACTGATAGGCCCATACTTGTAGTAAGTAGGCCGTCTAGGCCCATCTCTGTTATACATAGAGCCCATCTCTTTATACATGTTTAGTATAGATCCATGATCATACGCATCATATGTATGCCTGATATGAGGAGTGACCGATCATAGCATATGCCTTCGGGCAGACTGTTTATGGGCTCCCTGATAGGCGGAGTTGCCCCATATAAGTGCATGGTACACGCAGGACGTTGCATGACTGGTAGAGTGACTCATGCACTTGCATTTGTGTGATTGTAGTTACTGTATGCCCGAGTAACATCAGGGCCATAGCCTCCACAGACACATCGTGGATGGTAGGATTGGATACCGAAAATATTTGATTCTAGCATACAGGCGCCATAGATGTCTCTGGGTGAAAATTCCTAAACCTGATGGTACCAGAGGATGACTCCAACGTCGAGACCGAGTGGATACACGAGCGCGCGAGGGCCGTATACCAGTAGGCCGCGTCTCCCACTATGTCGTGGTCGGTTGGAAAGGGGTGTGACCTTACCCGCCTGAGTGAGGGGGCAATTTCTAGGTTGAGTTTGACCAGCTTGAGGAATCGATCCACTATCGACGAGCCGGGCCCAATATTGGCAGGCAGATAGTAAAGTCTCTTCCACCCTCCCAGTTGTGCGTCCGGATAGGGGCGGCAAGCTGGCGTATAGTATACTTGACCCTGGTGATTATCCAGATTGAGAATCGCACTGATTTGATGCTCTAGTGAGGAGTTGCATTGATATGTGGATGAGGATTGACATGCTTGACTTGCATTCTGCATCGCATAGCCTTGATGTGACTGATCGCATTCATGTTTTGCACCGTATGGCCTTGGTACGGCTCGTTGCATACATGTGTTCATCAGCATGATTCCACATTTTTCAGACCTTGCATCCTGAGCACGCTCATATTGCGCACACACTTACACCACCCTCTAAGCTTTTTATAAGCTTATACACGATCGATGCGTGCAGGTGACGCCAGGACGCAGCCGTAGCTTCGCCGCCGTTGGAGTGTGCAGTCGAGCTTTTGGAGTTTTTGTTACTTTCAGTATATTGTGTTTCCCTTACATACGCCTTGTACTCAAAGTTTTGATCATAGTGAATTTTGTGATGGTGTTCTTGTGGTTATTGTTTGTGGGTTATGCTTTTGTTATGCTCATTACGAATCAAATGATATTAGAAATCCTCCTTGTGGGATCCCAGGATCGGAACCTGGTAAATGGGTACCGGGAGCTGAGAATGGGGTTCTACGGAGGCTGTCGGCGCTGGATTCGGCGATCGAAAATTTTGTGAGCCCGGTTTCTGAGTTCGAGGCGTGACAGGAATACATCAATTCCTCTTTTCAAATAAGATCGGAATATAAAAATAAAATCAAATAAGAAAAGCTAAAGAAAGAGAACATTAAATATGCACATTAGTTTAAAATGGAGCACAAACTTATCTCTCAGAAGGCCGAATTAAATTAGCTTAAAATTCATATTTAATTCTAAGATTCGTGCTCTATTTATAGGTGAAGAAATCATGTCTTCGACTGGTCTAAAGACCTCAACGACTGGTCGTAGAACTAACAGATATTTGAAAATTAAGGCGCGATAAGATCTGGTGGTTTCACGACTGGTCGAAGGTTTCCTTTAACTGGTCGTAGGTTGCACACGACTAGTCGAAGCTAGCCGAATTTCAACGCTGTATTTTGAGTCGTAAGCCTACGACTGGTCGAAGCAACAGTCGACACTGTTCATACGACTAGTCGAACAGTCCCTAAGACTAGTTGAAGCCTAACAGAAAATATCCGAATTTTGCAACAAACTTACGACTGATTTAGGAAATTCTTAGACAGGTCGAAGCAGTGCTAGGACAAGTCAAACAAGGTCCAGGACTAGTCTTAGAACAGCCTAAACTCACATATATAAAACATATGAATTATGTATCCAGAATGACCTACTCTAAAGGTCAACCTAAGGTCAGTCATACCTCAATAGTGAAGTAAGGACATTGAACATAGGAGACAAGTGACCTTTGAAAGTAGTGAAGCTTGAAGTCTTGATGAAGTTCAAACTTGAAAGCTTCTTGAGATCTTGAGGTTGAACTTGAAAGCTTCTTGAGATCTTGAGGTTGAACTTGAAAGCTTCTTGAGATCTTAACTTGTGAACAGTGCTTATCAATTAAAGCTGAGCTTGAGTAAAGCATTGTTCTTCACAAATGCACGCTTCATAACAGTGTCTTTGGCACCACAAATTTGACAACAAAAAGGGGCTATAAACTATAGCACTTACACCCATTAATTGTCAATCACAACCTTTTACTATGGTTTGGTCCACTAGAAAATTGGATTTGCTTCAGGTTCTGAATCATATCTTAGAAGGATCTATAAAGACAGATGGGTGGAGTGGATATAAAATTCATACGTCAATGTTGGCCTACAATAAGGGTCGCATCGTCTTGAGTCAAGCTTGAGCCACACCTAATACACTCCCCACGTAGACAGCCTATCGTCTGGATTGTGTAGGAAGGAATTTTTATCTACACAGATAGGTGAGTTCATTATAATGTTTATGATAAATCTACCACGTTCATTCATTTTTTTTGGTCATGTTAGGACGTGAGAAAAATAATGAGGTATATCTATAATTCAATTAGGCCACACAACAAGAAAATGTGAGTAGTTAAATGCCTATTGTTGAAACATTCCTAAGGTCTATCATTATTCTTATATGCCATCCATACTGTTCACAACGTCATTTTTACTAGGATGAACTGAAAATACAAAAATATTAGCCCAATCCAAAACTTCTGTAACCCTACCAATGTTCACCAGCAGACATCCATTCCTCATTATTTCCTGTCGTGAACCCACGCTATTTTTGGATCTGCCCCACTTTTTTATCTCATATCCTAACGTGACATAAAAAACAGATGGACGGTGTGGATTTCTCACAACATGATGGTGGGCCCTAACTAGCTTCCTATCAAATTAAGCTTCCTTGAGAGGTTGTCCCATCTTCCAGTCACATCGCGCATTCTGAATGTTTATCATCCAACAACTCACACTAAGACACGACTCGACCTTATGTTAAGGTTACATGCGCTCCACCTCATAGTACCATTTCCATATATATATATATATATATATATATATATCAGATCTGCCTCTTTTGAATATCAAAACAACAAGAACAAAAATATAAAAAGTTATGCCAAAAGTTTAGTCTCCAGCTATCCTTTTTGACATCTTTTTATATGATACTCAGGCTCATTTGATGCTTGATGTAGAGACACTGAGAAATTGCATGCATGGCATTCATTAACTAAAATTAAACCAACTAAATACCATGGAATCCATTCATAAGTCAACCTCAACTTCTAATTCATGGACACTTGTTTCTTCAATTAAGATCGTTAGTTGTTATTATTTTTAGTTGTCCAATAAATGGTAAAATGATCTAATGAGTATCATATTTGGTTCATAAATTTGGAACCATAATTAGGATAGTTTAATTTGACTTAATTGCATATGCAGTTTCTAAGTTGATTGTAGGTACCTATGTATCATCCATTTTAGTTTACCAGGGTATCAAAGTTTTTCTCTAGGCAGCACTGTTATCTTTCTTTTCTTTCTTATTTATTTATTTTTAACACACACTTACACCACACACACCCATAATACATGGGCACTCGATCCCATGATCCCAATGTTGAAACAAAGTTTGCCTACTACTGAGCCATAGAGGACCCAATTCACATTTTGTTCACTTGAGAGTGTACTAGCCGAAACTTTTCAAAATTCACGGTCACAGTAAGCCCACCTGATGAACAATCCCAATCTCATAAATCTATGCCATGCTGGAACCGGCATCACCAAAGAAGAGAACTATGGAATTGATTGGTTGAAGAGAGACTGAAAAGTGAATTCACTGATTGTAGGATATCTTGGCCATTCATGAAGCAAGGCTCTCAATCAACATTATGTCCTAAAAAATTAGAATGGCCACCCATCTTGTGGGTGACACAGAGCTGGACACTCATTGAACCGAGTCGAGCTTGGCACAACCGTCAACCAACCTCAGCTTGAACTCGCCTCGGCTTAGTCCTCGAGCCTGACTGTCTAGCCAGTTCATTCAGTAGCTCAGATCATCTCGAACCAAATTTGAGTTCGAGTTTTTGAGTAAGAGGCGCTCGAGTGCGTTATTGGGGTGGATAAAGATGTAGACGGTTGAGAAAGACGGACACGCAAGGTAGGTGACAAGCTCAGATGGAGGCAGGGAAAGTCGAATAAGCGCGCAGGGTAGTGACTTGCTCGGACGGAGGCAACAATGGGTGGGGTTAGGGCTCAGAAAGAGAGAGAAGAAAAAGGGGAAAGGGAAAGGGAGCTAGGGCTTGGGGTAGGGGTGTTAAGGCAGAGAGAGAGAGGAAAAGGATTAGGGTTTAGGGTGGGAGTGTTCGGGCTCAAGCGTTCAAATGGAAAAAGAAGAAGAAGAAGAAGGAGAATTTGAAATTTCAATTTAGGATGGAGGTGCTCGGACTCGAGCGTTTGAATGAGAAATATGAATTAAGGTTTTTAAGTTGAGTAGAGCGAGGTAACCAAGCTAACTTAGTTCGTGTCCTACTCTAGCCTAACACACATGGGGTGTGTTGATATAGAAATTTGGTTAACCTTCATTGAACCTTCGAGCACTTGCACCCGAAGAAAATGAAGGAGACCCTAGCTATAATAAGGGGACTCTCTGATGCCTAAGTCAAAATCTAGCAAAATGGGTCCAGTAGAGTCGAGGGTTCATTGGTGCGTACCTTTCTCTGTAGATAGGAGCCTCTATTTATAGGCTATGAGTTGATTACGTGAACAAAAATGCTTCATTAATCACAGCGCATTTAACAGATGTTTCTCAACCGTTTTGCAAGATCCTCAGCAATGATAAGTGTTGAGCGATCAGGGTTAGGAAGAACATGTAATAAGAGATCGAGGTCAACCCTCCGAGCTGATTGATGGGGTTTTCCTCAGTTCAGGGAAGAGACAGTGCAGCGGTTGAAAATTCAGAGTGTTTCATCGTGCTGTTTGACCGGTCGAGTGGTCTGCTCGACCGGTCGTGGGTGGCGCTCAACCGGTCGAGTGGGGCTCGACTCAAAGTCCAGCAACCATCTGTTTATTTTCTCCGAGGTGCTTGACTACTCGAGGGAGGTGCTCGACTGGTCGAGTGGGCCACTCCACTGGTCGAGGACTCTACTTGACCAGTCGAACTTACGCAAATTCGTTCCACGATTTTGTGCAGATTGCTGAATTTTGAGTCCTTTCGCAACAAGGTGCGGAAGGGAGTTTCCTAAACTATAAATAAGGGTGCCTAGGGCTTTTTTAGGTAATGCAAGAGGGTTTCCTAAAGCTTTACAAGGGTTTGTTAAATGATTTAGGGCTATCAAAGGTATATGAGAGAGAGAGAGAAATAGAGAGAAAGCTTGTGGAATGGAGGTTTTGCTCGTAGAGGTGATCTACTGTGCACTTGATATCTCAGTGCTTCTATGTTCTCGTAATCGGTTAGATCTCTCCGTTTTTCTTTTATTCTCTTATTGTTTATCCACTCCTGCATGAGTGAAGAAGGTTATAACGTTCCACTTCATAGTGGATTGTTGATCTGGATGAGGTCCCGTGGTTTTTTCCTCTTTGAGGGTTTTCCACGTAAAAATCTCGTGTCGTGTGGTTTATGGTTTGATTTATTTCATTACTTTATTATTCCATAATTCTGGTTTGTTTTGGGAGGCTAGATCCTAAGGTTTTGTGCAAGGCCCCCAACAAAGTGGTATCAAAGCTAAGTTCACTGAACGGAGTGAAATCGGTTCTGAATTATAGAAGATGGCTCATTAAGGATGATCAGCCTTAATGGTTCTAACTGGACTATATGAAAGGTTAAGATGGAGGACTTACTTTATTGCAATGACTTATATTATCCAATTTTAAGCATATCAGCAAAATCCAAGGATATGTCTGATAATGATCGGAAGAAGATGGACCGAAATGCAGTAATGTTTATTAGACAATGGTTGGATATTTCCGTGTTCTACCATGTGTCTATGGAGACCTCAACCGCTAGCCTATGGCTAAAACTAGAAGGGTTGTATGAGAGGAAGATAGCCGACAATAAGATTTTCTTGATACGACGACTTGTGAATCTCAAGTTCAAAGATGGTAGTTCTGTGGTTGAGCACATGAATGAGGTCAGCAATATAGTGAACCAGCTCTCTTCTATAAAGATGGTCCTAGATGATGAATTACAGGCTTTGCTATTGCTTAGCTCATTGCCTGATAGTTGAGAGATATTGGCGGTGTCTCTAAGTAACTCCGTGCCAGACGGAAAGATATCCATGAAACATGTAACCAGTTATCTCTTCAATGGGGCGACAGAGAGGAAATCTCAGGGATCTACTCAGCAAGATGCTCTTGTGACACAGGAACGGGGGAGAGGAAAGAACAGAAAGGGAGAGAAGGCCTGAGATAAATCAAGAGGCAAATCGAGTATCAGGAAGGATATTGAATGGTGGAATTATGGCAAGAATGACCTCTATAAGCATGAATGTTGTTAGAATAAGAACAACAAGAAAGGAAAAGGAAAGGAGAAGGAAGATGAATCATATTTCACTGCGGTTGTTTCAGATGGTGACGTTGTAGTTATTCTTTCAGTAGATCATGATGTTTGTCTCATGGCTACGAGTCAGGACACCGATTGGGTGATTGACTCGGGAGATTCTTTTCATGCGACTCCACCCAAGGATTTCTCACTACCAAAAAACAGGACAAAGCTGACGGACTGCGGGTGTTTTTGGCTACGGCTAAAATCCGTCGGCGAAACCCAAAAATTCAGCCAATTTAAGTAACCTTTTGAATGGTCGACGTCCAACGGTCTGATGTTTTCTCAGTTTGTGGTCCATCCGAGATTTAATTAGGACTAATTTTTGGGGATCGATCCCAAAATGGTGTATAAATGGATGGACGGAGTGGATGAAACATATCCATCATGGTGGGGCCCACGGAGCCCTCCCCTTTCCAAAGAATTTTTTACGGTTTTGTTGTTCTGTAAAAAATCTGTGAGTTTTGTACAGAATGTAAAATAGTGGTGACTCGTTCATGAAAATAGTGGCATTGATATAACGTTATCCAGACCATTGAAATAATTCATCTAGTTGTAGATGTTTAATATTTGTAATTTTCTTATATAATACATTCTGAACCATCCAGAAAAGGGTCCCTCTTGCATGTACGATTGTTAAGAGAGTTTTTGTTATAAACAATGGTAAACGCACACTGTTTCGTCTTTCATAATTTATATTATTTAAAAAAGGATTTGTGAAATAACGAGCGCCCTTTCTCTTTTCACATTTTCAACTTCTTCCTTCGAGCGGCGTGGTGTCTTCTTCCTTCGAGTGGCGCTTGGAGACGGCCATTGCACTGACCCCCACTACCGGGATCCTGGTCCGCTGCATCTTGATTGCTGTGATGCAGAAGAGAGCGTCAGTGAAGAATCCAATCCCGGCTATGATGATTGCTGTGAAATGGTAGAGATGGGTCTTTGCATTGTCAAGTGCCGAGAAGATGGCGAGCGTCCGTTGCCCTTGAGACATTGCTAATCAATCTCAGCTGTCCGATTGTCTTACCGAGCTGGGCCAAATGGGTGTCGAGGATTGTGTGTTGGAGATGGAATGGTGGTGTTGGAAGGGTGTTTTGAATAGCAGAAATTACAGTTAGAGGTGATAGGGTGCGTTGGGGTGCTGGTTTCCGTTTTATCTGGATTGCGTTTAGGAGAGGTGGATAATTCCACACGCATGTTGGAGCTGTAGGTGCATCTGTCTAACTGTTACACATTTGTGATATCTTAGATGTTCTCAGTTATTATTTATCATTTTCTCAATGTTTGCCTCGATCAATGAAATTATTTTGAGTATTGGTGATAATATCGGCCATGTTAATAAATGTTCTTATATCCCCTTGTCATCGATGCATATACAATGACCAGCCATTGATTGAGATTCAAATCTCACCAATTGTACATGTGGGTCCTTGTTATAGACTGTACTTATGGTGGGCCCCATTGTGATATGGGATTCTAATCATCTGCTTTGGCCCCTCTTAAAAGTGGAACATGACTGTAGTTGGGTAGTTCAGATCATCCTATTCAAACCATCTGGTCTGGCCTCTTAAAAGTGGAACATGACTTGGGTGGTTCAGATCATCGTCTACGTGAATTTATAGGGTGTGGACCATCCCATGATAGACCTCATGAAAAGATTGTGTCAGAGACACTGTTCTCTGTATCTGACTTTAAAATCATGCAGAGTGAACTCTTCCTCATTACCTTGACGGCTTATCTGATCTGGTCCCGATAGTGGATGATTCATGGCCCAAAAATCACATTAATGACTATTCACCCGCCTGGACAGACTCGGTCAGGCAGGGGCCTGGGGAAGATCCCTGACTGTGGGGACCACCTTGATGTATGTACCTTACAACCAGGCATTCCATCCAATTTCACAGCTCATTTTAGGACATGATCCCAAAAATGAAGTAGATCCAAATCTTAGGTGGACCACACCACAGGAAACAGTGGTGATTGAATACCCACCATGAAAAACTTCTAGGGGCCAATGAAATTTTTATTTACCATCCAACTCATTGATAAGGTCACAAAGCTTTGGATGAAGGGACCACACAAATATCAGCTTGATCCAAAACTTTTGTGGCCCATAAGAAGTTATTAATGGTCAATCATAACTGTTTCATGTGATGTGGTCCAACAGATATTTGGATACACTTCCTTTTTGGAATCATGCCTTAAAAAAATCTGACAAAACGGATGAAGGTGTGGATGTAAGGCACATAAATCACAGTGAACCCCACAGGATATTGTGTCTTGTTTTGGGAATCATTCCCATTTCAGTTAAAATTCCAAAAGCATTTCTGTTTGCAGCTATAAAACCATATTTTGTTTAAAATCTTGCTGAAGAGACTGTCAATGCAATTTGAGTGCCTACCTCTCATTGTGAATACTAGAAGCATCATTATAGTTTCTGGTCTTCTCAAAGTGAAACCATATTTTGTTTGAATCATGAGTAATAAGGGCTCAGCCCATTCGGATTGACTTGTCTTGTCTAGAGTCTGAGTTGCGCAGGACTTGTCCCAAGTCTCAAAACCATGGTTTAAATGATTGCTGAAGAGAATGCAACGACCATTTGTGGATAGTCATCATCGTGAATGCTTAGGAATCGTCTTCATTTGTCGCCATTTGCGTTTTAATCATATAACTCATTTTTTTTTTACCACATGTACACACCCCCACACACTCAGCCATAGTGGGATTTTACCACCTGTGGGCACTCGAACCCTTGACTGGGTGTTGAAACTCCTGATGTTATTTTGAACGTGTAGAACATAAGCATGAGATCAAAAAACTATCCATTTCATGCTCCCAATGGTAACTGAACTATGATAAAAATAAAATATATATATGTAAGTTTTTTTTTTTTTTTTTTTTTTTTTTTTTTAAGTAGCATTTAGATTGTTCTCACTATTTACTTGGTGAACACCTGATATAAACTAGTTTTGCTAAGTAAGAGAAGGCTCAAAATTTTCTGTAAACACTTATGTATGCCATTTAAGTTGTATGTCTAGCTATTTGGCATGTGGGGATCACCATGGTATTTGTATGACATCTTGCCTATATGCTAAGGATCTCCCACTATGAAAATGGGATGCCCAAAAAATCAGGTGGATCCAACTATCAAGTGGGGTACACAATAGAAAACAGCAAACAACCACCCTAAAAGCACTACATTCATACAGGGGACATAATGGTTGAATTGAGTTGATTTTTGAACTTCATGGTGGGATAACCTACTGCAGTTGTGCCTTAGAAAACTAATAGTATTAGACCTAAATTAATAAGCAATATGCATTTACCTTTTGAATTAATCTTTTTGCAACATGTTTATAAGTGTTTAAGAGTATAACCTCTGATGCGCTTGGTTTTCTCTTTAGTGATGAATGGAGGAATGTTCTATAGGAGTTATTTTTTAACCACTTGTATTATTTTGTTTTGTTTTGTTTTGTTTTGGGTTTTTTTTTTTTTTTTTTTTTAAATGTTTCTCTAAATGATTTCTGGATTCTTAATGCACAAGTAGTAAAAGCTTTCACAATTCGTCTACAAGTTCATTGTTAGATGCTTAGAGATGCCCTTTCTGTGACTTGATATTGGTTTTTCATTTTGCAATTGATCATTTTTAACTATTTTTTGGCTTTATCAACCTATTCAAGGTTTCAGAGTATTACATCCTATTTTTGTTTGAGGCCTTTTGTTTTAAGGTGTCTAAGATGTACTGGTTTTCTTTTTTTTCCAGAGGTTGTCGGCTGGATTGCTTAGGCAAGCTACATACACAACAACACGACTTGGGTCATTTAGGTGAAGCTCTTGCACATGAAGTACAAATATGTTAGACTGTGTATGATGCTTTTGAGATAAATATGTTTTATATACTTATTTATAGTTATGCTTCAAAAACTGTTGAAATAATTGATTGTGTTTCACTATAACCCATTTCTTCTTAGATATTCCGTCATGATACAATTATAATTAGTATTTATTCCACCTAGTGGTTTACAATGTATCCCCCCCGTTTAGGAATTTATATTGAACAAGTATATTCATTTGATTGAATATGCTTGTTCTTTATGGATTCCTAAATTGTCCCATTTTGGACAGTTCGGTACCATACCATGTACTTAGGTTGTCATCAATTTCAGTTTACATGTAGTTGGAAAGGTACTCTTACATTTTTTGATGCCTTGATTGCTAAGTACACATTTGGGACTGATTTGGTTTCCGTTGTTGTAGGTTGGTGTAGGTGTCACTTCAGGGGGAGTTAACCAGATAAGTTTGTATTTTTCTTTTTGGTTGCATTTGAGTGTCTAATTACCTGCTTGCCTTCTTTTCTTTTCTTTTTTCTTTCTTTCTTTTAATTGTAATTCTCTTTGGTTGTTTTAGATCAATAAGGGACGTCCCCATATTCAAGGAACGGTTTCAACATGACAATGACGGTAAGCTTAACTCTAAATATCACCTTTATAATTAGAATTTGTGCTCTTTATTGTCTGCTTTTGAGAGAATTGTATGATTTTCTGGAACTAGAATGAAATACAATATCAGGTTACTTGCTTAGACTGAACTGCTTATCAGTAGAAATGCTATAAAACTTGCCAAAGAGGTTCTACAATGAGCTGCATAGAACCTCTTTGGCAGACACCTGAATATCAGCAATCCTTTTGAACAGTTCTGCACTGAACATCCAAGTTTTGCACATGCACGTTTTAAGTTTCCTCATTACAAGTTTAGAAGGTAACCTTCTTAGTCAGTGTTTGGATGTAATAGCTGTGGCGGGATTTACAATCCAACATGATGTGATTAATTGGTAGTGAGGTTATCTGACTTGAGGTTTGGGGACATCCAAACATACTCTTGAATGATCTTTCTAATGGTTTCTTAACCAGGTATGTTATGAAGAAGATTCGTTTGGCTAAGCAAACGGAGAAATTCAAACGTACAGCACATCAAGAGGTTGTTTACTTTTCTTTTATCTGTACTGTTTTTCCTTTTCTTTTTCTAGAGGTTGTTTCTCATCTTTCCTTCATTTTTTTTCTTATTTAATTAGAACTTGCTACTATTTATTGCAGCTATCAGAATCCTGAAGGCCAAATGAGACTGCAGGTTACAACTATTACAAGGACATGGGCAGATAGTTCTGCCAACTCAAGAGGTCAGATGCAAGTTTCAATGTTTATCCTTTAGGCTTTGTCAGTGGGGATGAGATGTTTATCCTTTAGATGTATGTAGATGTATCCTCCTATATAGTTACATAAATGCATCCTTTTGGGGATTCTGAGGGTTTGGAATCGTAGAGAGACGGAACTCGGCCATCTCTCCTACATAGTCTTATGATTATGACCCATAAACTAAGTGAATAACGAGTCATTTATATTATCGCAATATAGGTATGACTGATCAATTAAATTGGGTACTGAGTAAACTCTATGGGGCCACCATGATTTATGTATTTTATCCACTCTATTCATCCATTTTGCCAAATAATTTTAGGGCTTGGGCCAAAAAATGAAGAATATCCAAGCTCAAGTAAACCGCACCAAAGGAAACTGTGTGAGTTGATTTGTCCACAGTTGAAAAATTCTTGGGAGTATAGAAGTTTTAGATCAAGTTGATATTCGTGTTTTACCTTCATCCATGTGTGTGTGTAATCTTATGGACAGATTGGATGACAAATAAAAATCATTGTGGGCCCTAAGAAGCTTGCAACAGTGGATATCATTATTCCCACTGTTTCTTATGACATGGTCCACTTGATCTTTAGATATGCTTCAATTTTGGGCTCAACCCCTAAAATGAGCTGGAAAATGGATGGCGGGCTAAACAACATATATTCATGATGGGCCCAACAGAGATTACTCACTGTGATGTAAGCATATGGAGTTACTCGATAGGCAATCCGTTTTCCTAATGCTCTACGTGGATTTCATACGATCATTACAGTTGGCCATGTAAAAATCAATAGTGGATGTTTCTACCAATTGTTTCCCATGATGTGGCCCACCTATCCTTGTTCCATATTCCATCTCACTCCTATTTTGTAGCTGCTCCGCAGCTCCTTATTTACAAAAGAATAGGTCAATCTGATTTTATTTTATTTTTTTATTTTTATTTTTATTTTTATTTTGTTACGGGCATAACATAGGATTACACATAATGGTAGATCACCGGTCAAAAATAAAGGCAGGTCCCTAAAATTCCCTGCTTTTAACAAGAAAGTCTCATCTGTTGGACTTTAGGTTAAGATTCAACCAAACGGATAACTTCCAATGTTTCATGTGTGTAAGAAATCTAACCTGTCTGATAGGTTTACCCCATTATGCCAATTACATCTTAGAAATCTCACTGAATTTGCTGGTTTTTAGGTCAGTGGTATTTATGTTTTTTCAAAATATAAAGTTTGACAGCAGACGCTTGTTGTTCTTTATTTTTTTAAGTCACAACTATGCCTATAAATTTTATTTTGTAATAGATATTTGTAGGGATACCTTTGGCATGGATCAAAATCTGTCCCTTTTTTTCCCACAGCAGAGAGAAGCAAGTACAAGGGGCTTGGAGAAATGGGTATATCTAGTTTTGAGAAGGTAAAGTCTTGCAACAGAGTTCATGTTTTCTTTTATCCTTATATTGTGTATGGGAAATGATTTGATTGGACATGAGTTGCCCTGTAATTCCAACCATTTATTTGGGTGGGTCTCATTGTGGATTAGCTGTAGAAGCTACTCTAATCAAACAATCCTGACCATATCAGAGTTTTTTTCTTTCTTATTTGTTATATATGTGCTGCTGATTTTTGTTTGTAAATATCCATTTTCAGCCCAAAATATGGATTATTAGGATAATCCAATTGGTGTTTGTTTTAGGGTAATGGTGCATTTGGTTGCATCATGAAATTTCTTCATTAATCAGAATAATTTTGTGTGAACGCTCGCTAAACTAATTCAGTAGCAGTCCACTCAATAAGCAGTCAGGGTCATGTCTTGGCCCAAGGACTGGTGGCACTGGTACTAGCTCAGCGAAAATGTACTAGACCAACCGAAAGCACGAATCCTGAAGAGGTGGTTTGATTTTGTTCTCTCCAACAGCTGATGCTTATGATTTCATACACGTGGGAACCAATTATAGGGTCAAGCTCATTATCCAACATACAGTTGATGGTGCTTTCAAACATATGGACTATAGTTTGTTGATGCTAACCATCCATGATAAGGCCTCTCCTATAGACAGTTTGGATCATTGAAACAGGTCCCCCATAATGCAAAATCCTGCATGTCAGCGAACAGTACATTTGCTTAGAAGCAGAATTTCCTGCAAAAATCTTCATTCATTAGAGCATTGTCCAACCGTCTCCCCTCGTGTATGTCCCAAAACATGACCAATCACATGGATTTTTGTTTCTGTTTTACAAAATCATAATCATAAAGTGACAAAGGATGTGCAGGTGCAACCATAGTAATCCACTTGTGGTGCAGCGATGATGCATAGAGTCATGACAAAGTGAGTCTTCTTGGGAAAACCCCATGGAGAGGATGAATTGTGTTATGCCTGAATCTCCATACCAGTTGAAGCTCTAAGCCGCATGATGATGATTATGATGGGAATGGTTTCAGTAGAAGATGTTTGGAGGAAAAAACATATCACCTTTTAGCAAGGATAGGTTTGAAAATTTGTAATCATATCGGTATTGTTTGGTTAATACAATCAATATACCACCCTCATTGGTATACCGCCTTTTCTCCTAACAACTTGTTCTGGGTATCCAAACACAAACTGGATTTCCTTTTTCCTTTCTTCTTTAGCAAGCAATGTAACTTTATTTCTGTGGTAATATATCACCCTCATTGGTGTTTTTTTTTTTTTTTTTTTTTTTTTAAAAATTTTCCGGGTAAAATACTTAGTTTTGTTTATTTTATTTTATTTTTTATTTGTTCTTCTTCAGGTTGGTGAACTGACTGGCTTGTTGACATCTGATTTGGGTTCTCTTAAAGATATCATGAGTGAAAACATTTCAAGGGACCACGGACTTAGAGCAACCTCCACTATTAAAGAAAAGGAATACCTGATTGCATTATGCACAACATATTTCAAAAGTTGGGTTGTCGAGTTCCATGTAATGCACAACATATTCCCATTTCATGCATTGTCATCTCTTACCTATGAGTTCTTTGTTTGTAAGATTGAAATACCTTGTTTAATGTGGTATTGTCTCAGTCTATTGATATTCGCCACTGAGTCCTTAAGTTGATAAATGCATAAGCATCATATTAGCTTGGCTATTTTATTTTTTTCCTTTTTAATGACTGAAATTATTAACAAGTATCTTCTCATTCTTCTTCTTCTTCTTCTTCTTTCTTGCAGAATCTTACCAATAGGGATCCTGTTGAGACTACTAGGTGGAGATCACCTGTAACACAGGGTCGTGGCGTTTGAGGGAGCTATTCTTCTCGTTTCATCTCCTATGGTATACATGTTCCCCATCTTAATATGAAAAAACTGCATTTATTTGAAACACTTGGTTACTGTTGAAGCCTGCTTTAGCACTGGGAAGGTCTCAAATTCATGGCAATGCATTTGCTTCTCTCAAATTCCATGTATGATAGTGATGTTAATTTTTTTGTTTTTGTGTTACCATTTTACATTTGAACCATGACCATATGCAATTTCAGGTGTGGGGAGGCTCATGAGGTTCCTTGAAGATCTTTCTCAGCTGTCTCTAGCATCCCTGGATTAAGCTGAGAAAATGACCTTTGTATACGAGGTTGGTCATCTTGTGCACAATGTATGAGGACGGAGATGACATTTGTATACAAGGTTGGTCATCTTGTGCACAATGTGTATCAATCATTTACTTTGTGCTTCCACAAAAATTGGACACATGCCATGATGGTTTGTGATCTGAATTTTTGGTGAGGAAACTCGTTTGACAGTCATGTTGAAGGTGATACTTTTGTCCTTCTGTATCATATGTATGCAACTGATGCTTGATGTGGAAATCTGGCCCTTCTGAACCTTTTGAACCTTCCCTAATTGCGTAAGTGGCTGAACCAGCTCTGTATGTTACACATAATTTGTCATCCACTAGTTTCTGTAAATGAAGATAAGAGGATTGATCTTAACAATATGGTCGTCATGCACATAGACAGAAAATGCTTGCAATGAATGTTTATGAGTACTAGGTGGCCTATTAATGAAAACAATTTAAATTCGAAACTACAGATTTTGAGCTGTTCTTGTCCTTGATAGAGTGGAATGGCAGAAAAAGAATCATGTAGCAGACCCCTGTTAGTTGGGATAAGGCTTAGGTGATGATGATGTTCTCTAGTACTTCTTTCCAGGCATACCATATTTTCTGAGCTTGCTGAATAACCCTGTACACTCCTAATAAACTGAGTTGATTCACTGTTTGCTGCGAAAATTTGCCGGATTTGTTTTTTATAAAGATTGCATGGAATTGAATTAGTGGGATGGGCTGAAAATTTGAGAAGACTTAAAACATTAGACTTTCTATAAGATTGAAAATGACCATGAGTACTTGGTAAATTAGATTTACAGATAGTGTGAGTTAAGCCTACAACTGAGAATCAAAGCCACGTACTAGTTGGACTGATGGCAAACAAAACTTGGGTTCGTTATTGTTATAGGGCTGTCACTGGACAAAACTGGCCCATTTGGCCTGCAACATAGATCAAATGGCCCATTTGGTTCTGTAGGTGTACAGAAATTACACCTCAAACAGAGTACCATCTGCTGTAAGTTACTTCAAGGGTAAATGGTTTTACTCTGGCTATCTTAAAATCATGTAAATAGCAAGATGCTCATCCTAGAGGTACTCTTATTTGCAGGATCTGGTTTTGAGTGTTGCAGGATCATCTGCTGAAGCTACACTGGCTGGTTCTCACCCCAAAGGTACTCTTACATTTTTTTTGATGCCTTGATTGCTAGGTACACATTTGGGACTGATCTGGTTTCCGTTGTTGCAGGTTGGTGTAGGTGTCACTTCAGGGGGAGTTAACCAGATATGTTTATATTTTTCTTTTTGGTTGCATTTGAGTGTCTAATTACCTGCTTGCTTTCTTTTCTTTTCTTTTTTCTTTCTTTCTTTTAATTGTCAGTCTCTTTGACTGTTTTAGATCAATAAGGGACGTCCCCGTATTCAAGGAACAGTTTCAACATGACAATGACGGTAAGCTTAACTCTAAATATTACCTTTATAATCAGAATTTGTGCTCTTTATTGTCTGCTTTTGAACTATAAATTTTTTTATATAATTGACACCTTTTATCTCGGAATATGGATACCAAAAAATACCAAAAAAATAAGAAGAAGAAGAAGAAGAACTACAAGTGACAAAAAAGAAGCCATCTGGCACCATCCTTGTGTATATACTAAGTTTGTTTAAATAATTTCAACATGCAATACTATGTATACCTTTGTGGTGCCGCTGAGGTTCATATACTATGCGATAGTTGACTGCAAGTCATTAGAATTTCCTAGATTTGGGGGGTTCCCCCACAGTGGCAGTTTGGTAATTTTGGAGTCCTTGGTTAGGGTTTGGGCTGAAAGTACGAGTGCTGGAGCCGACGCTTTCGGAGTCCGAACTCATTCTTTTGAAAAATAGAGAAATGGGAATAGTAGTAAATATGGATTTTCTTGTTAAGAAGAAAATAGAAGATGGATTGAAAAAACATAAAAGAGATTTTTTTTTTACTCTTGCAAATAAAGTCGATTTTTTGTGCTTTTCTTTTTGGGTTCTTTCTCTGAAAACAGAAGTTCTGGTTTTTCCCCCTTTTCCCCTTTGTACTTTACTGTTTTTAGATCGAAAGTCTCTTCTATTTCATCCAAGAAAGTAGAAACTATCGCTTTCTTCCTTCCCTGTTTTTTGCCTTTTCTGTTCTTTTCTTTTCTTTAACAACCTCTTCTTTCTCTAATAAAATGTATACATTTTTTATTATTTTTTTTCATTTCTGTATTTGGGTTTTCTCTTTAGACAGCTTCTCTTTCCCTCGTTCTTCCTTTTCCATTAAAAATGGATTCATTTTCATACTCCCCTGTTTTTATTTTATGTTTTTTCAAAAATCAGAGTCTGTTTTCAAGTTATTCTCTTTCTAATTTTCTGTATTCATTCCACAGATCATTCGAATATCTATCCTTGTCATAGTTGGATTCCTCTCTTTAAAAACAGCTGAATGCACTAGGGAATGTAAAGATGAATCATTCTCCTACCAGTCGACGAAATGCAGAACTCACAGTGTCTTGCTGACGGACTTCGGCGGAGTCGGCGACAGCATGACGGTGAACACGAAAGCATTTCAAGCTGCGATCTGTCATCTCAGCCAGTTTGTATCGGACGGTGGAGGACAGCTCTATGTTCTGCCTGGAAAATGGCTGACAGGCAGCTTCAATCTCACCAGCTGTTTCACTCTCTATCTCCATAGAGATGCTGTCATTCCTGGCTCTCAGGTATGTCTGAATTCTCCCCCTTCTATCATATCGGTTTTTGTATCGGTCCGATATCCAGCTTATTTCTAGATCCGAAACAAGATTTTCTTCAAAAAAAAAAAAAACACTCGTTGACAGTGACACAAACAACACAAATGCTCTCAGGTATGGGTTATCCATTGTAGGAAATTTTTTTCAGTTTTGCATTTTTTTCAGATTTGCAATTCAGTTTACTTGGTCATCAAAATGCAACTTGAGAA
Source organism: Magnolia sinica (assembly GCF_029962835.1). Lineage (NCBI taxonomy): Eukaryota > Viridiplantae > Streptophyta > Magnoliopsida > Magnoliales > Magnoliaceae > Magnolia > Magnolia sinica. The sequence goes on along the minus strand of NC_080573.1, from coordinate 45,854,951 downwards.
ATTAGATGGTGAACATTGTTGTAACAGTTCTCTTTCATTCTGCAATTTCTTTTTTCCTTTTAAGCTTTTATCATTGGTTTTGAAATTGTTGGAGGAAAGAAATAAATACCCATCTTGAGATTTGACAGTGACACAAACAACACTCAATGAGGCTCAATTACTTAGTCAATTGAAATTGCTTGATAATGCTTAAAAAGTTCGTAAAAGATCCTCTCGTTGAAGAGTTGGGTTTTTTGGTAGGTGCCTTTTAGGCAATGGTCCATTTTGTTTAGGCCTCCTTTATGATCGTTGCGATCTTGTTCATGTTCTCTACAATGTATGAGAATGGATTCAATGTAACGATCTAAAATTTCTTAAGTAGTTACTATATTCTCCTATTTTAAGAATAGTGAAGTAAGGACATTGAAACTTTAGAGACGAGTGACCTTTGAAAGTAATGGAGCTTGAAGTCTTGCTATCGTTTAAACTTGATAGCTTTTTGAGATCTTGAGATTGAACTTGAAAGCTTTTTGAGATCTTGAGGTTGAACTTGAAAGCTTCTTGAGATTCTTGACTTGTGAACAGTGCTTGTCAACCTAAGTTGATCTTGAGTAGAGCATTGTTCTTCACAGATGCAAGCTTCATAACAGTGTCTTTGGCACCACAAATTTGACAACACAAATGGTTATAAACTATGGCACTTACACTTTGCAACAAGTGAAAAGGTTTTCTCATAATCAATGCCTTCTTTTTGTGTAAAACCTTTATCAACTAATCGTACTTTATACTTGTCCACTGTACCAACTGCCTTTCTTTTGATCTTTAGTACCAATTTATTACCTATTGCTTTGCGATTGGAAGACAAATCAATAAGTTCCCAGACTTTATTCTTTTCCATGGAAGCAATCTCTTCGTCCATAGCATTCACCCAATCGGCCGAGTTAGAAGGCGATAATGCATCCTGATACGAATCAGGTTCATCATCATCAACTGCAATGCAAGAGAATGTTTGCCCCTCAATATCGAAGTATCTTTAGGGAATTAATCCTCTTTTGCTTCGACGAGCATGCTGAGATGTCCTCCCACTATACTGACAAACTATAGGAGCATTATCATCTCGAGAAGCAGAACTCCCACTCTCTTGAGATACATTGGGTATTTCAAAAAGTTCTATTGGAACCTTTTGCTGCATTTGGTTCGGGTATCTATCTTCAACAAAGGTCACGTCCCGGGATTCTATCTCAATCCATCGTCCATGGTCCTCATAAACTAGAACGTATCCCTTTGAATGCATAAGGTATCTTATGAACACGCATTCAATGGTTTTACTATCAAGTTTACCTCTATGCGGAGTAGGTAATAAAACATATCCCAAAGATCCTCAAGGGCGTAGGTTGGCTAGAGAAGGAATCCTCCTAGACCACATCTCATATGGGATCTTAGGAATGGATTTGGATGGGGCTTTATTAAGGACATAAATGGCTGTTAACAGTGCGTTTCCTCAGAATGTGGTAGAGAGATTGGCTTGTGCCATCATCAATCTAACCATGTCCAATAATGTCCTATTCCTTCTCTCTGTAACACCATTTTGTTGTGTAGTGTAAGCCATCGTGTATTGCCGAACAATTCCAACGTTTTCACAATATGATTTAAACATTTCAGATGTATACTCGCCGCCTCTATCAGATCGAAAGATTTTAATCTTTTTCTCAAGCTAATTTTCTACCTCAGCTTTATATTTAAGAAAACAATCAAAAGCCTTAGATTTATGTGAGATTAGATACACATATCTATAACTCGAGTAATCGTCAATGAAAGTAACAAAGTATTGACATCCATTTCTGGCATGTACATTGAAGGGTCCACAGATATTTGAATGGATTATCTCTAATGTGCCCTTGAACTTAACCGTTTTAGGAAATGGTTTCTTCGAAGTCTTTCCGAATACATAATGTTCACAAAATGACAAATCAACTTTGGATAAGGAGTCTAATAGACCAGAACGTACTAGTCTTGTCGTACAATCCTTTCCAATGTGACCTAACTTTGCGTGCTATTTTTTATATTCAGTTACTGCAGTTTCATTCGGCATAGCAGATAAAGCAAGAGGTGCATTATCAGTATTTATATCAAGAATAAATAAATCTGAAATTAAATTTTTTCATGCAAAGATGAGGTTATTTAGTCTCAAAGAAACTCTTGTCCCAAAAAATTGAATATCAAAACCATCAAATAATAACGTAGAAGCAGAAATTAAATTTTGACGCATCCTTAGTGCATAAAGAGTATCACAGAGGATTATTGTTCGCCCTATGCCCATACGGAGATGGGAAACGCTAATCCCTAGTACTTCTTCGATAGCATTATTTCTCATATACACCTTATAACTTCCCTTGGCTACAGGCCGGAATTCCTCGAGTCCTCGACGACTCCATGTCATGTGCTTTGTTGCGCCTGAATCCAAAATCCACTTGTTAGATATAGTATCAACGGAAAAGATTTCAGAACAAACGCCTACATACAAAGTATCTAGTGACTTAGGAATTACCATATTTTTATGGGCACACTGCCGAGTATAATGGCCGAAATTTTCACAGACAAAGCAGATTATATTTATATTTTTCTGCTTATTCTTTTCATTCCCCTTCTTGAGATTTGGAGGAGGTGCTGTGGTCTTCTGTTCTTGGTTATTCTTTTTTGCCTTCTTGCGAGCTTTGAACCGTTTCTCATTAGCTTTCCGCTTATGGGTCTCTGCTACAAAGGCCTTGGCCAAACCTGGCTGAATTCCATTCATTTCAACCTCACGTACCAAGTAACCACAAAAGTCTCTGAATGTAGTGATAGAATCAGTATGGTTCATAATTCTTTTAATTGGGGCCTAAGATTCAGGCAAGGAATGGTGCATGACTATAATCTTTTGATTTTTAGTCAATTTATACCCAACATTCGTAAGGGCACTTATCATTTGTTCCATTTTACGGATATGATCTTTGATGGGGCAGCCGACTGGCATCCTATACTCCTGGAATTCTAATTCCATAGCCCGAACTTTCGCATCTGACTTCTGCGTATAGACATTTGTTAGTGCTTCCCAGATTCCCTTAGCGATGTCATGCACTTCATACGTGGGTATGAGTTCTTTGTGCATTGTGCTAAGAAGGACATTACGAGCTAAACGATTCTGTTTTCGCCACTTATTGTAGCGAGTTATCGTAACCCTATGTTCTTGTAAATTCCTATTTTCAGCCAATATGGGTTCCTCTTGAACCTCATCGAGTGTGTGCGATATGTTGTCCTCGTCCAGAAAGCATCACACCGCACAGGACCAGTCTTCGCAGTTGTTACTGTCGAAATGTTGTCCTTTCAGCTGTTCAGTGATTAACGCTTTGATAGCCATCTCTACATTGCATAAGTATCACTACTTAGTTATAATCTAAGATATTGATTCTCATCAGCATTTTTATGTGTTATACAAATTTTCAAAGTACAAAAGTAGTCAACACGTTTTAACAAAATCTAAAAGTCCATATACCCGAATGGGTGGTGTAGATCAATCAAGTTTTCTATTTAAGATGAGTTTAATGCTTTTATAAGAATAAATTTATATAACGTGTAACCTTCCATTACTTGGTTGCATGCATCATTTGGTGGAAGAGAATAAACTCCCACTCAGGTTATGCATAACCTTTATATATATATAGGGAGCATAAGCACTAAATTTTCTATTTTCAAATGAAAAATGGGCTTATATCTAATCACATCAAGCCAAATTATATTACACATATAAACATCATCATCAGAAAGAAAAATGAAGTGCTAAGATACGAAGAGAATTCTATCTTCACCTATGATCATGATCATTAATGATGGATCCGATCATTACCATTAATGTTCAATATTGATAATTGATCCTATCAAAACAGGTAAAGGCTACGGCCAAAAACCGTAGCAAAAGCCCTTTTGCTACAGATACGATCCGTAGCACGTCCGTCGCTATTGGTGGGGTAGCTAAAGGTATAGCTACGGATTATATCCGTAGCAATAAATACCAATAACTATGGATATAATTCGTAGTAATAGATACCAATCGCTACGGATTATATCCGTAGCAATATATACCAATAGCTACGGATTATATCCGTAGCAATATATACCAATAGCTACGGATTATATCTGTAGTAATACATTTAGCTATCCCGCCAGTAGCGACGGACGTACTACGGATCATATCCGTAGCAAAATGAATTTTATCCATAGCAATAGATACCAATAACACTAATAATATCCGTAGCAATAGATACCAATAGCTACGGACAAAAGCCGTAGCTATAGCTACGGATTATATTTATATCTATTTTTTAAAAAATTGTAATAATACGACTTGTTTCCATTGCAAGAACCTACTGTGATTGATAACTCATCTAAGCTTAATGCTGATAGAAATAGTACATAAAATGCAATCAGAAAAAAAAACGATGCATTTATTACAAATAGCAATCAAATCATATAATGCATCTTACATTCACATTTCTAAATAAACAATACTTTACTTTTTTCAACCTATCATAAGAATTACAATTAAGGCGTGCCCTCATGTGCAAGAAACAAATACACTCCAACATAGTAAACACCCTCCATATGCATTCAATAATGCTCATGTTTTTACAGAATTTTCTTCCTTCGGACAGTCAATTTTAGCAAATGCAGAAGATAGAGCTTCTTCTTTCCTTGAAACTGCAGATGTAACTTTTGTGGACTTCGACACAAGATCACTTTCAAGTTCTGAAACCCTTCCCTTGAGAAAATGAATTTCATCCTCCACTGACTTCTTTAGCTTGGCAGCCTGTATAAAACAGCATTTGTAGACACAATCAAATAAGCATGCCTTTGTACACATCTCAAAAGGAAGAACGGCAAAAAAAATACTTATATATAAAGAAATAAAAAATGTACCTACAAATCTTTTAAACTATGGCAAAATCCAACATGAGTAATGTGTTCAAACCTAGGATGGACTTTTAAACTTAAAACCTAGGTTTAGGTTAAGGTTATAGGTTTAGGTTTAGGTTTTAGGTTTAGGTTAAGGTTATAGGTTTAGGTTATAGGTTTAAGTTAGGTTTAGGTTATAAGTTATAGCTTTAGGGAATTGAGAATAGGTTAAGGTTTAGGTTTAGGAAATCGGGTTCGGGTTCGGGATCGGGTTTAGGTTTAGGTTTTCAAGTTTAGGTTTAGGTTTAGGTTAGGGAGTTGAGATTAGGATTAGGTGTAGGTTTAGGTTTAGGTTAGGGAGTTAAGATTAAGATTAGGTGTAGGTTTAGGTTTAGGTTAGGGAGTTAAGATTAGGATTAGGTGTAGGTTTAGGTTTAGGGATTTGAGAATACATTTAGGTTTTAAGTTTAGGTTTAGGTTTTGAGGTTATAGGTTTATGTTATAGGTTTAGGTTTAGGTTTAGGTTTAGGTTAAGGTTAGGTTATAGGTTATAAGTTTAGGTTATAGGCTATAGGTTATAGGTTAAGGTTTAGGTTATAGGTTTTGGTTTAGGTTTAGGTTAAGGTTTAGGTTTAGGTTATAGGTTTAGGTTATAGGTTAAAGCTTTAGGGAATTGAGAATAGGTTAAGGTTTAGGTTTAGGAAATCGGGTTCGGGTTTGAGATCGGGTTTAGTTTGGGTTTTCAAGTTTAGGTTTAGGTTAAGGAGTTGAGATTATGATTAGGTGTAGGTTTAGGTTTAAGGATTTGAGAATACATTTAGGTTTTAGGTTTAGGTTTAGGTTAAGGTTATAGGTTTAAGTTAGGTTTAGGTGTAGGTTATAGGTTATAGTTTATAGGTTATAGCTTTAGGGAATTGAGAATAGGTTAAGGTTTAGGTTTAGGAAATCAGGTTCGGGTTCGGGATCGGGTTTAGGTATGGGTTTTCAAGTTTAGGTTTAGGTTAAGGAGTTGAGATTAGGATTAGGTGTAGGTTTAGGTTTAAGGATTTGAGAATACATTTAGGTTTTAGGTTTAGGTTAAGGTTATAGGTTTAGGTTAGGTTTAGGTGTAGGTTATAGGTTATAGGTTATAGCTTTAGGGAATTGAGAATAGGTTAAGGTTTAGGTTTAGGAAATCAGGTTCGGGTTCGGGATCGGGTTTAGGTTTGGGTTTTCAAGTTTAGGTTTAGGTTTAGGTTAGGGAGTTGAGATTAGGATTAGGTGTAGGTTTAGGTTTAGGGATTTGAGAATACATTTAGGTTTTAGGTTTAGGTTTAGGTTTTAGGTTTTAGGTTTAGGTTTAGGTTAAGGTTAGGTTATCGGTTATAAGTTTAGGTTATAGGTTATAGGTTATAGGTTAAGGTTTAGGTTATAGGTTTTCGTTTAGGTTAAGGTTATAGGTTTAGGTTTAGGTTAGGTTTAGGTTATAGGTTTAGGTTAAGGTTAAGGTTTAGGTTATAGGTTATAGGTTATAGGTTAAAGCTTTAGGGAATTGAGAATAGGTTAAGGTTTAGGTTTAGGAAATCGGGTTCGGGTTTGAGATCGGGTTTAGTTTGGGTTTTCAAGTTTAGGTTTAGGTTAAGGAGTTGAGATTAGGATTAGGTGTAGGCTTAGGTTTAAGGCTTTGAGAATACATTTAGGTTTTAGGTTTAGGTTTAGGTTAGGTTTAGGTGTAGGTTATAGGTTATAGGTTATAGGTTATAGCTTTAGGGAATTGAGAATAGGTTAAGGTTTAGGTTTAGGAAATCAGGTTCGGGTTCGGGATCGGGTTTAGGTTTGGGTTTTCAAGTTTAGGTTTAGGTTAGGGAGTTGAGATTAGGATTAGGTGTAGGTTTAGGTTTAGGGATTTGAGAATACATTTAGGTTTTAGGTTTTAGGTTATAGGTTTAGGTTTAGGATTAGGTTTAGGTTTAGGTTATAAGCTATAGCTTTAGGGAATTGAGAATAGGTTAAGGTTTAGGTTTAGGAAATCGGGTTCGGGTTCGGGATCGGGTTTAGGTTTGGGTTTTCAAGTTTAGGTTTAGGTTAAGGAGTTGAGATTAGGATTAGGTGTAGGTTTAGGTTTAAGGATTTGAGAATACATTTAGGTTTTAGGTTTAGGTTTAGGTTTAGGTTTTAGGTTTAGGTTTAGGTTAAGGTTAGGTTATCGGTTATAAGTTTAGGTTATAGGTTATAGGTTATAGGTTAAGGTTTGGGTTATAGGTTTTAGTTTAGGTTTAGGTTTAGGTTAGGTTTAGGTTTAGGTTATAGGTTTAGGTTAAGGTTAAGGTTTAGGTTATAGGTTATAGGTTATAGGTTAAAGCTTTAGGGAATTGAGAATAGGTTAAGGTTTAGGTTTAGGAAATCGGGTTCGGGTTTGAGATCGGGTTTAGTTTGGGTTTTCAAGTTTAGGTTTAGGTTAAGGAGTTGAGATTAGGATTAGGTGTAGGTTTAGGTTTAAGGATTTGAGAATACATTTAGGTTTTAGGTTTAGGTTAAGGTTGTAGGTTTAGGTGTAGGTTATAGATTATAGGTTATAGGTTATAGCTTTAGGGAATTGAGAATAGGTTAAGGTTTAGGTTTAGGAAATAAGGTTCGGGTTCGGGATCGGGTTTAGGTTTGGGTTTTCAAGTTTAGGTTTAGGTTAGGGAGTTGAGATTAGGATTAGGTGTAGGTTTAGGTTTAGGGATTTGAGAATACATTCTCTAAGAAAGTTAACGAATCAACAAGATCTGAACTGCTCCCAAAGGTTCTAATATCAATTCAATAGCAAAAACCGTAAAAGTCCTGTAGTAAACAACCTTAAATATCATACACCATAACCTAAAAGTTCCAACAAAATAATCCTTAATTCAAATAGATCCTCGACCATCATTCTCTAAGAATTTTCCAACACAAGGAACCCACTTACCACTATAAATCAAGCAATAACATAAAACAGGAACTTGCCAAATTACAACACTGTCTAACAATATAATGACTTTGAAAGTCAAATCAAAAGGGGACTTTTTAATGCAACACTATTGGCCAAGTAAGACAATTGATCCTACAACGTGGTCCACCAATTGCCTCGTTTTTTTGGACATCACCTAAACTGATTTGTCAAAATGGATAGATTGGGTGGATAAAACACATACATTTGGAACAATCGAATATATGGGAAACATCATGGAATGGGGAAGATTGCGGAGGTAGAGTGTAGCATTTTGTGCTGATTTTGGATATTTTGGTAATGGGAAGTCATTACATGGTGGGGTCGAGTCTATATTTCACATCATTGGTTGCAAAAATAAAATAAAATATGAAGTGTTGGACCTGTCATGAGCTGGTATAATGACCATCACAGCCATTGTATTAGTCAAGCTATCATATATTTGATATATTTAAATAAAAAACATCACTGTCGTGATGTTCTTTAGGGAAAAAAAAAACAGCCAGCTTTTCAAAACCTTAATAGTGCATAAGTTCATAGACATCCAGAGAATCGTCAAACAAAAACTCATGACAGCAACAATAGTGATTTGGGAAGAAGAAATTGAACTTCTTAGTGAGATACAAACACGAATTTCATCATCATAGCCTTGTCCATTCTTATATGGAAGTATCTTTACTATTACAAAATGCAAAGTAGAGATGAAAAGAGAATTCTTATCAATTGCCTCACCAGAATAATGGAGTGCCTTTGTTGCGCAAGCCATTGGAAATCCCATGGATTTGAGTTCGCCAATCTTATCAACTTCCGAAACAGCCATCTCTGAAATAAAAAAGAAGAGATGCCAAAGGACTAGAGCTCTGTCTCTAATTCATTCAAATTCATAAACTTCAAACAAAGCACTAAGGCTGCATTTGGAGATGTGCAATGAGGCAGAATCACACCAAGATAACTGACACGAAAATGTTTTAGACAGACATCTTTTCCTCAAGGTGGCTAGAGTTGGACTACCATTATGACTTCTAGACACGGAGTCAATTAGATACGGTGAGCTTGTAGTAGTATGCATCTACATATTTTTCTTTTTTCTTTTTTTTTGGAATTTATTATACACAAACTATATAGAATAACTGAATAAAAGAATACTTATTCCATACACAAACTATGGAATTACTTCTACCCAAACAAGCATCATGTAATCGTACATGCCTTTCTTAAAACAACTTAATCTAAATCCTTCATTCTTGGTGACACAAACCATACTACATAAGACCATAAACAAAAATTAATGCCTTCCCAAAAGTCAAAGCCAGTAGAAAAAAAAACAACATTGGATGTAATGAAAAATCAAAGGAATCGTGGCCTGCAAGATGAATCAACCAGATCTAAGAAGACCATACCTGTACAAATACTGGCATGAATAAAAACCTTGAGCATGGATTTTTTTTTCTATGAGGCTGGCATTTTAATCCAAAATTAGAATAGATTTCCACTCCATTAACATCGATTTCAAGAATCATGTGATCAAACAGAACCCTAACCCTTATCTCAACCCCGTTCGTCAATGCACTCAATGGATTCAATCCCCTGTGTGCGGAGATGGGTTACCGAGTTGCTGCAGTTGAGCATAGCTAACAGTCCGATTGAGAGGAAGAGAGATCGACGAGAAGAGAGAGAGAGAGATACCTTTTAGGGTTGTGAACTTGTTGTAGCCCACGAGAATGGCAACGAGATTGAGAGAGGGAGAGAGGGAAAGAGAGAGGGCGAGGGAGTGAGAGAGGGAGAGGGCAAGGGCGAGCGAGAGAGCGAGAATGAGTGGGAGAGTGAAAGTAAGGGCCGGAGTGAGGGATTTTCAGGGTCTTTTACCGAAAAAAGACCCCGTCAATGCTTTTTGCTAGCGCGCCCAATTTGGGCTTCTTCTCACGGACGGACGCAGATGGTCTGGACAGGGGCTCCATGGGGCCCAACATGATGTATTTGGTTAATCCATTCCGATAAATAATTTTAATAAATTATTTTAGTTTATGATACCAAATTTTAGGTATATTTAAGGCCCAAGTGGACCACACGATAAGAAGCAACTGTAATTTAATATTCATGTTTCCTACCGTGTGGTCCACTTGAGCCTTGAAAATAGCTGATTTTTTTTTTTTTTGCATCCTCTAACGTAATATTTACAAATATATAGATGGCTTAGATATAACATATAGTTTTTTTAGGCCTCATAGAGCCCCTTACAACACCATTAATTATTAATGGTGTATTAACTTTTTAGCTATGGATTAAAACCGTAGCAACCATAACTAAGGTTTATATCCGTAGCAAAAAACTAACGTGATCTGAATCCTTTGCCCCTTTTTTTTGGTAGTGTCTCCTCATAAGTTTAAACAAGTCTCAACCTAAGATCGTACGGCAGTTTATAAATCATGGAACTGGAGCATTGTTCAAATCGATAGGTGCTCAACAACTGTTGTGATATACAATACATCGAATATGGCCTGGCCTACACACCCAATGATCCATTCTTTCAAATTTCATGTCTTTTTGTTTCTTGTCGATCAAGTTCTTATCCTGCTGTATCATTCTCCAAACTTATTCGATCATGTAGTGAGTCGTGCCCTTCGGGATTTCTCCGCTAGATGGGCCTACGTGTAGCAATCGTACACGATGTTGCAAACCATTCATTGGATTCTAACAACCAGGCTATGCCAAGGTCCAAAAATCACAATGAATAAACATCCAATATATGTTTTGTTTTATTTTCCGTTCATATGCTTCCAATTTTTTTAAACAAGAAACATAAATACGTCAGCGGCTGAGGAAAACATAAAAGTAAGTGACCCCATTGAAATATATATATATATATATATATATATATATATCACTGCATTTGGGCTCCATCTAGAAAATCATGTTGATGGGGCATCAGTCTTGTGTTTATCATTTTATTCCCTTGTTTTTACCAATGTTCAGGTGCTAATGCTAGAGCAATTTTGTGTCCCACAAGGATATAGGCCCTCTGGTGATTATTAGAGATTTGAGAGCATTAATCCTAACCATTGCATCTAAAGCATGGACCCCCATTTGCACCAAGCTGCAAGACTGGGGAGTGTCCCACTCCTAAATGCCATCACCACCGATTCAGACCAACAAATACTCTACTCTTCAACTCCTGAAATATTGAACAATGCCCTACACATAGCAGCGAGATTGGGACACGCAGTGTTCACCAAAGAGATCTTGGGCCGATGTGGAGCCCGTCTTATGCAAGCTAACTCCACAGGTGACACTCCTCTACACTGTGCCACAAGGACCGGACGGCTTAATGTAGTTGAAATCCTATTGAATTGGATTGTGATGGAAGAAAGAAATATGGAGCTACTTCGCATGACAAACAAAGAAAAGAACACAGCATTACATGAAGCGCTGAGGAATCGGCACGAGAATGTGGCTGTGAAGTTATTAGAATCGGATTTGGGATTGGCTTATTTGGTTAACGAAGCAGGTGAATCACCATTGCATATGGCTGCCAGAGAGGAGTTGTTACAAGTTGTTGAAAAGATTTTGGACATTAAGCCATCAGGTAATCGTGTAAGAGCGGACGAATTTATGTGTTTGCTGTAGTTAACTCCAAAGCGGCCACCACCTTATGCCCTCCTACATGGTGATCCAGAATGTTCAACTAAGAAAGACCTCACCATTCACACGGAATTGGACCGGCACTCTAATTGCGGAGATTTTCGCACTGCGGTCCGTCTACATTTGATCCTTTTAGATAAAGAGGGAGGACGGATCCAATTCGATGAATGGTCTCATCATCACGTAGCCGGGCATGATGGGTGAGCTTTGAGTGCATTTGCCTATTCTTTTCATAGAAGTCCATTTTCAGACCACCACTTTTGTGGAGGTGTTCTGCCACCTTATGCCACTAGCCCACTAGAGAATGGTCAGGGATCCAAATTCAACAGTCAAAATCAGACCGTTAAAATCGTTTGATCAGTTGTTCCATCCACTATATGGCCCATGATTGGGAAGGTGCAGAATGACATACTACATCCCCATCTCTAGCAGCAGAACATTCTTTCAATTGACACACCAATTAGACAGTTAGGATCGACTCATCAGTGTGATTTTTGCTTGATGTCCCTATAGTGGGACCTACAATTTTCATTTTTATTTTATGGTTCCAACTGCCACACGTTTGCACCAGCGGATGATCGATCACCAACATTTCATAATTGTTCCTCCATTTCTTTCATTCTACATTATCATTTCTCTAACAAATTCCATGCCAACACAGATGAAAAGACAAACATGGTACGAATACGAGACGCCCATGGCCGAACTGCCCTGCACTATGCAGCATGCCAAGACAATTCTACCATAGTTGAAAAGCTATTGAAAGTCGACCATTCCCTAGCTTACATCTTAGACAACATTGGCTACTCATCTCTTCATGTCGCAACTGCTTCTGGCTCCCCAAAGGCGATTGCTGAGCTACTTAAACAGTGCCCGGACGCTAGCGAGCAACTGGATCCAAATGGGAAGAATGTGTTTCACATTGCTATTATGTACAACAAGAATTCCACTTTTCGCCGTTTATTGCGTATGGAGGTGCTTGAGGGGATGATAAATGAGCCTGATACAGATGGAAATACCCTTCTTCATTTTGCTTTCAAGTACCATAATGATCCGATGTTCCTGTTGTTGTCAAAGGAAGGAAGAGTGGACCCAACGATCGTTAACAAGGATGGTCAAACCGCCCTTGATTTTATAGAATTGGACGCCGAGTATGCAGAATATTTTCGGGTATTGCCTCGTGCATCATGTAAATTTGGTCCACACCGTATCTCACTACCTTTTTCAAAAGCTACCTCACTAATGGATACAATTATCATCCCACTACCTTCACCATACAAGCAAATGAGTTGCTGGATTGCGAGCGCACCGTCATCTTGAAGTTTATGTAAAATCCATCCCGACCACCTGGTGCATCACCCCATGTTAAGCTAATGGCTGATAATCAGTACCATTTGTGATTCAGGTGGATCACATGATTAGAAATAGTATAAAATTAACGGTACATGTCCCTGTCTCAACTGTTTCTTTTATGTGCCCCACCTGAATCACAAGTCACCCTGGTTTTTTTTTTTTTTTCCTTTCTTTCTTTCTTGATTTGGGTTTGAAAATGGATTAGAGATCTAATAGTAGGAGTGTATTTCGCATACAAGTCATAGTAAGACCTACCGAAAATCTAGTCCTGCTTCCCTCTTCATCTCTAAGAGAGATTATTTAGAAAAGCCACTCTTTGGGTCCACCATGATGTTTATATATATTACAATTTGGACCATTAGGTATTTAATCCCATACTAAACCTAGAGACCAAAAAAAAAAAAAGTTGATTTATCAATTAATGAAGTAACATTTTGAAAAAAGATACCATAATGTAAATTCTATATTGATTAGCTGGCTTTTTGTAAAATTTCCAATTAAATTGTATTTATAAAATAGATATGCTCTGGTGCTCTCAGAGCAATATAAGTTATAGTGCTCCTTGTTGAATCCATTGAAATGGACACAATCTAATTAATCGGAACTCCTTATTCACTCTATAACACATTTTGTGGATTACCATGAAAAAGTCACAGTAATAAGTTGATCTGATCCATCCTTGATTTGGCCTTATTTTTCCTCTACCCATCCATTTTTACAAGACATGGCCTAAGAAAAGTGATTCTTTAAAATCTTATGCAATCCATGATGAGCCCTAACAAATAGATAGATCAAATTGTTGACTTGACCTATTTTTTTGTAAACAATTTTAGATATCTATATTAAATCACATCAATCAAATGGTTATTATTTGTTAATTGGTGTGATATTCTTATGGTACCCATGAAATGTAGGATGTAAGTAATATGGAAAACTTTATGTAAGTAATATAATAGGCCAAGTCAAGAATGGATTAGATCATTTGATCAGTTGCGTGATGTTTGCATGGTAGTTCATGCAATGTGTTCTGGATTTAATAGGCAGTTTGGATCTACCATCTGTTTTGGATTTAATAGACATTCAGATTGATCAGTTTAACTGTCCAAATGAACAGATGCAACTAGGAGCACTATAACTTATAGTGCCCCAAGAGCACTGGAGCATTTCTTTAATATAAAATGTCTAAAATAGGTAACTGAAGTCTCTATTGTCCAATGGCTGAGAGCCTTGCTCTCTAAGTGAACACTTAATTTGTCCAGTCCATAGTACAAATCAAATTTACAAGACAACTCAACTTAACTAGCATGTAGTTAAGTAAACTTCACTGGGTCAAATACTAACTTATTGAGTTTTAGATCTATGGCTAATGGCCGATTTGTTTTGCTAATTATATATAATGTAAAGAAAATGTGTCATCAATTATGATTATGGTCAAGTCAAACAACAAAATTAATAGTTAAATGTAGAAGTATTTAGGAGACAGATAAAGTAACTTGTAATCATTGATCACATATCTAAACATTATCGCCAATTTATTTTAGTGATAATTTGACTTTAAAATAATATAGAAATACAGTCATTATGATTTCTCCGTTGATAAGCAAAACAATTACTAATTACCGTGGATACCGAATAACACTTCCTCTCACAACAGTGGCTCAATCGCTCAAGATATCAAGGCACAATTTGTGGACAGCGGCGGAAAATGCCTAGCGGAATCTGCAAAACAAGACCGGAATACATGGCTGCCAGGAGTGACCGCTACAAATCCAGGGTCGACGTACACACATTGGTAGCTGCGCTCATCGCCAGCGTCACCTTCGCTGCCACTTTTACAATGCCGGGTGGGTACAAGAACGATGGCCCAAATAAAGGCTCTGCAGTGCTCGTGAATCATGCCGCATTCAAAGCTTTCTTGCTCTCCAATACAATTGCATTATGTTGCTCACTACTCGCCGTGGTGGGCTTCCTCTGGATGTGGTCCCAGCAAAAGATGTTCTTACCTCTTGTACTTTTATGGGTCCATAATTTCACGGTCTACGCATCCCTGGCGATGATTGTTTCGTTCGTGTCAGCTGTGTATGCAGTGGTTGCACCAGAATGTATGTGGCTAGCCATTGTCACCTTAGCCATTGGTGTTGCTATGCCATTCTATATCCAGATCTTGTTATTTCGGTTAGAAGTTAACTTTCACAGGGCGTTTATTGGGTATAAAAGATCAGCGGCCCACAACCAGAAGCCAGTTTGATGCATGTGATTGCATCGATGATGTAATCCCACTATTTGGTAACCAAACTGTCCTAAAAAGTAACTATAATTTTGAGTTGCCCCAAAATTGTTTTCTTTTGCTTATAAACACGTGCTGGTCCATTGTCGGTTCTTGTACAACGTTTATAGATTGAGTACTTTACTCTCTAGCATTTTTGTGTGGGCCCTATTATGACATGTGCATGACATGCACTCGGATCTACCACGTGCACTCTCTTCTAGTTGTTGAGAGTATTAAAAAAGCAGTTGTCAAGAACATTAAAAAGAAAAACGATCTTTAGTATAGTTGTGATTTGAAACTTTTGAATAAATTCTACCTTTTGCTTCTTCTTTTTTTTTTCAAGTGTAAAAGCTTGCCTTAGATGGAATAAGGAAAATGAGTGAAGACTACTTATAAAGCATCTCTCTTTTTAATAATTATCAAAATGCTTATATAAATGGACACTTGCAGGGATTTCTCTCTTCAAATATATAATTATTTTATTACTTATCGTCATAATTATTAATGTGGCTTATTATTTAAGGTCGTTTTTATCATGCAAGATATGCATTTATATTCCGGCACATCTCAATAAATGTGACCATTTAGTAGCAGACATGTTTATTAAAGTTTTTATTTTTTTAAAAAATGATTTTCTTTTTTCCTTTAAGTTGTTTGCGAATCAAACAATCTTCTTCTCAAAATCATGCATCTCTTCGCATTCTTTTTTCTTTTTCTTTTTCTTTTTTTTTTTTACACATGCACACACACCCCTACACACTCATGCCGTAGTGGGATTTCACCACCTATGGATACTCAAACACTTGACCAGGTGTTGAAACTCATGAGAGTCTACCACTGGAGCAAGAGTAAGGACCCTCTCTTTGGATTCAAGCATACATGAAAACAGTGTTTCTTTTAGTGATTTTTATATTGTTTTTTTTTCCTGTGCATGATGTGATGAAACTTCGCTATGCTAAGCAATTTTATTTTAAGATAGTGCGCTAATAAACTATTGCACTGGTCGATGAAGGTGCAAACTATTTGAAAGAGAAAAACCTATTATGCACGTCGAGCTGGCAATAAATCCGAATCGTCATCATTTGTGTTATTGTTTTTGCCAATCTAGAAACTAGATGTGGCATTTTATATTCGCTTGTTTGTTTTATTTGTGTTTTTCCTCTAGCATTAGTTTTAACAATAACAATGTTCTCCAGGGAGCTGAAAAAGAAGGCTGATTCTAAATTCAAACAAGCCATACCACCAAAAAAAACATATGGAAAACCTCTAAAATCACATTGCATTGGCCACATCAATTTCGGAATGGCCTAACTTTTTGGGGCATCCACCCATCCCGATCGGTGCATCTTATGAATGAATTGAATGGCATATGCAAAGTAAGTGGGCTCATGCACAAACTGGAAAGAATTATTTGTGGGCTTACTCATCCCAATTGTACCTTGTGGTTTGGCCCACCTCTATTTTTTATTACCTGATTTTTGGTAGACAATATGAAATTAAAGGGACACACCTTATTAACGGAGTGGATGTGCATGGGTCTTACATTACAGTGGGCCCCACACACAATAATATAGAATGTGGTGATTATTTATATTGCATTAACAGATATGTTTTTAGCTTTTGTCTTAATTCTTCCTATGTCCCCCGAGTACACACTCGTCTGAGGTGGCTCCTGAGTTGCGGCTCACAATGTGCGAGATCCCATCCACGCATCGGATATATGGCACCCACTTTGAGGATTGCATGAACAAAAGAGACGAAGGGATCTACCTGAAATGGATGCTGGAATGTGGTTAGGCTCATCCATCCCTTGGATCATAAATTATGGACAATCTTATGAGTGGGCATGCGTTATTTCTCAGAGGAAAATGTTGACAACGAGCTATTTGTTTAGGATTGTAGTGATCGAGTGCGGATTGCTAAGTGACTAGCTCTGCCCTGTTGTATGCATCTTATATCCACGCCATCCATTCATTTTTTTTCAGTTCAAAATTGAAGGATATCTAAAGCTCACATGAAACATTGGGAATTGAACGCCTACCCTTGACAACTTTTGGGTAACAGAAGTTTTGGATAGAGCTGATATTTGTGTTTCTCCTTTATTCATATCTGTGTAACCTTATGAACAGATTGGATGACAAATAAACATCACTGTGGGCTGTAGGAAAGTTTTAATGGTGGATGTCAGTATATCTCCACTGTTTCCTTCTGTGTGATCCACTTGAGGGTTGGATATGCTTTAATTTTGCGCTCGTAGCCTAAAATGAGCTGATAAAATGGATGAATGGTGTGGATAAGACACATACATCGAAGTGTGCCCCAGTGTTTACTCAGTTCTCAATCTGCATCCATTGTTATCTTTTTATTTTTACTTTTACAAGTCATATGATAGTTGCAGAGTAAGCGCCCACCCACACATATACACACACACATACTCGTCTTACGAAAATAATATTTGTACCTCAAATAGACCATCTGATAGTAGTAACCTTGCTGATTTTAATTGAATTTTGTTTCTTTTTCTTTTACTTTATTATTATTATTATTATTCTTCCTTCTTTTCGTTAAACAACCAGCTACATTAAGTTTGGACTGCTAATCTTAAGAATCCATTTGATGACGTCCGGAAAGATAGGATCTCTCGATCACCATAATCTTTTAAATATGCCCCATTGACAAATATGCCCCAGAATATGGATGTTGTGGCTGGCCTCATATTTGTGCCACGTGTAAGGAGGATGAGCACCATTTTGGAATTTTTTAGTGTATGATTAACTACTAGCAAGAATGCTACTATGCAGGGTGTGCCGTGTGGACCATCGAGTTCCATGATGCACATGTAACAAGATATCTATTTTGTAAGCAGAAACTAATGTGTTGAGGCCATAATGAAATGGTCCATTATGGGATGATACATATTTTTAATTCTTTTTTTTTAATCGTAAGTGGCAGAACAACTGTTACAACACGTATCGTAATGGTAATAGTGATAGCTATTATGACCACCATTACCATTATAAAATAACATGGCACTAGTCTCATTAATGCATATCACTGATTTTGTGGTGCATGCACGTATGATCCAAAAATCAAAAGGGGGTTGGAGCTTTGTAGCCACCTAATTGTCCATATATTAAAAAATAAAAACTACAAATAAATGGTTGTTTGGATATGAGAATCAATGAGTGAAGATTGAAGAAATGGAATTGGACAAATTTTTGTCAGACAAGTCACTGTTGAGGGGATCCTATGCTTTTTCATGCATACAAGACGCAAATGAACAATCAAAAGAAAATTTTCTATGAAATTATGGAAGAAAGATTCTTTAGGGTCTAATCATTTGTCACATAGCCTGTCCAGGTGGTGCCCACTTGATCAACAGTTTTGATCATCATATATGTTTTCCACATGTACTGTGAAGGGGAATTGATCCCATACCTTGATGTATGGGCTGCACATTAGGTTTACATGGATTCCAAACCTTGCATTTGGCGCTACCTCAAAACAGTGAAAAAAACGACACAAAAGTGCTTGGTTTTATGATGGATCGTCTATCGCAAAAAATAAATGTTGGTTACTGTTTGAACGCTAGCGGGATTTTTATGGCGGACTTAAACCTGTCGTAAATTGCTATTTTAAGACGGATAAAATCCGTCGCAATATTTCCGACGGATTATATTTGTCGCAAAATTAAAATTTTCAATTCTTAGTCGCCTATGTTTTAGGTTTAGCGATGGACTTTTCATCAATTTGCGACGGATGATGGTCCGTCACAAATCTGGTCCAATTTCTTACTTTGCCCCAACCTTAATAATATTGTTTTTTGTAGAATTTGATGGAAAATTGCACTTTATTTTAATCAAAGAAGTGAGTTTTAATGAAATTATTAACTTTTGCCCCAATTTTTAATGTGACTTTTTTAATGTAGAATTGAGTGAAATTTATATTTATTTTTGCATAAAAACGGATTTTTAAATGCTTGGCAATATCACATGAAACATCCCTTTTTGTAAAAAAAAATGGAACTTTTATAAAAGAAGTAAATTAGAAGAAAATTGAGATTAAAAATAAATTAAAATTTTGACTAAAAAATTATATCTTGAAAAAGAAAATTCAAAAGATAAAAAGATATGATTCTGAAACAAAATGTTGAGAAGTTTAAGAAAAATTGAGATTTTGAAAAGAATTTTCATTCAATAAGCATAGGGATTGTGAAGAAAAAAATTAATCTTTTCAAACAATTTGTGAAATTTGAATAAAGTTGATAATTTTGAAAAAAAAAAATTTCAATAAAAATTGTGATTTTAAAAAATAAAGTTCAAATTTTCTCAAAAATTAATAATGTTTGAGAAAATTTTAGATTTTGAAAAGAATCGATATTTAAAAATAACTGAAATGTTGAAAAAACTTGACATTTGAAAAAAAAAAAAAAATGGCACTGAAAAAAAAATTATTAGTAGAAAAAATGAGATTAAAAAAAATGGCATCTTGAGAAAATTGAGAAGAATGAATAAATAAGTTTGAAAAGAACAAAAAGAATTTGGAAATGGAAGAGATTTTCTATTTTGAAAAAAAAAAATTGAAAATTTTGATAACAAAATTTAGTGTTTGAAAATTAAAATAGAATTTGAAAAATAAAATTGCAAAATTTGGAAAAATATATTTTAAAAAAGAAAATGGAGAAGTTCGAAGAAAATAGAAATTTTGAAGAGAAAATGAGATTAAAAAATTCGGAATTTTGACATAAAAAAAACTGACATTTTAAGAAGGAAAATTGAGAAGTTTAAAAAAATTGTGATTTTGAAAACCAAAGTTCAAATATTTTTTAAAAATAACAAGGTTTGTGAAAAATTGAGATTTTAAAAAGAATTGATATTAAAAAAAACTGAGATGTTGAAAAAAAGACATTTTAAATAAAAATATTGACACTTTGAAAAAAATTGATTAGTTTGAGAAAAATAAATATTGGAAAAAATTTGAGTTTTTTAAAAAAGAAATTGAGATGTGTTTAAAAAAAATTTGAAAATCTCATAATTAAACAAATGAGATTGTAAAAAAAAATTGTGATTTTGAAAAAAAATTACAAGTTTGAAAAAATGACATTTTGAAAAAAATAAATAAAGAAGTTTGAAAAAAATAGAATTTAACAACTATTCGATATTTGGTTTTGGATTTTATTTTATTTTTTTGAAAGAAAAAGTTAATGGATTTGTATCTTAGTTAATCTGATTGATTGCTTTTATTCTTGAGAAAAGGGCCAACAAAAAAGTTATGGCAAGGCTTGAGAAAGCTTAAATTGAATACAATGACTTATTGTTCAAGAATTGAGGCATATTGGCTGCATTTCTGATCCTCTGAATTAGTCTCTTTTTTTGAAGAAAAAAAAAATTGAATTTGTTCTTGTCTGAAGTTATTTGTTTATTGTATTCTTCTTTTGCTTAGAATGATAGGTCAAAAATCAAGGTATGAAGGGTTTTGTATCATTTGAAGATCAATAGGTATGGCAATCATAGTTCTAAAACTTGGTGACTTGACTTGAGACTTGACCGAGTCAACTTGACTCAGCAAAACTTCGAGCTTTTCACTGAAACTTGCTGATGAGTGAGATTCAATCTTGCATCAGTGAGACTGATCATTTAGTTGGCTTACCAACTAATTCAACTTGATTCGACTTGGGTGTAAGTGGCTCGCCAGATAAAAAAGAAAATCAAAGTGGGCTAATTGCACGAGACATTACCAACTAACCTATTCTATTTTTAACAACAGGATCCATTTTTTGTACTCATAATCTTTTTAAGTACCTAGTATTAACAAATACTCTTCTCAATTTAATTATCAAACATCAAGTTGAATCATGTCCTCAGTTCAACCTGACCTCGCTGAATATCAAGCTGAGTTCAGTTTTCAGCTTTTCAATTATGGTAACAATAAGCCGCTCCAGCCCTTGCCCCCTTTGCCTTGGCCCTGGCCTGAATTGAACTAAGAAGGCCCAGGTCCTAGCCCTACATTGGCAAGCTTGGGTCAGCCTTGTAGGAAAAATATTTTAATGATGAATGGCTTGAAATAGTCGAATCAAATATATATAAATTTTTTTCTATCCTTCATCTATAGTAAGTCCCATCATATGAACAGTTATGATCATTGAAACACGACTCACCGATCCAACTGAGTGTCATGTACGTATAATGAATGGGAATCGCTCCCAATTGCCTTGAAACTGTCCATTTTTATTGTATATAATGGTGGCCCACTAAATTATTGGATCAGGATCATCATTAGTGTGGACCTAACATGGCCAGACATCGAGTCTAGATTTCAAGCCCGGGCTTGGCCTCCAGCCAAGTTAAGCAGCCCAATCCCTTGCTCGACAGGGCTGCTGAGCCAGGCCGCCCAGCTGATCACTTCCATGCTTACTACTTAATCGGTTGTTAGGAATACAATTAAGGCTATGGTTAGTTGTATGAGTTGATCAGTAATTCACTTGATTTGATGCGTCATGGCCTAATTTTTCAAGCCATGGACTTATTAGGTTTTCCATCCATAGACCATAGGTCCATATGTATGATCAGGTGCAATCAATTCAGACTAGTAGAAAGCATGTATATATTCATATGTTTATTGGATCCAAGAAACTAAAAGAAGAAAATGTTCAAGAATTACAATAAAAAAGGTTAGCAAACAAAGGACTCGAAGTATTCGAAAAATCACATTTGTAGAAGCCAATCAGGCCACCACTGTTGTGGAGACCTTCAGTTGTTGCTTCATATAGACCATGGTAAAGGTGATCGAGCACAAAAAGGAGCAAGTGCTATTTGTCAGCTGCTAGCCAATGCCTCGGCCAAATGGAGGTACTCTTTGGTAATTTGGATTGCGTGCATACAAAGTAAATATTGACAAATTCACATCAAAAGAAATGTCACATGCTTTTGATGGCTGATGATATTTGTATTTTTGTGGTAGTGTAACATAAAGCTAGAGTACGATCTATCATGCCTCTCTGAATAAACAAGGAAATGTTATCCTTACCAGTCAAGCTTAGGTAGACTGCTAGGAAGAAGATGGGTTAAGGCACAAATTGTACGTACATTTTTGTCAATTAACATGCAGTCATTGAGTTTGGAGAACTCCATGAAATGTTGAAGATTGAAGTCTCAAAGACAATCGGCGTTCAAAGTATTGAAGAAACAAGAAAATGATAAAGTGTCATGACCTCCTCAAAACCTATGCCGGTGTAAGTCACAAAATCATGCCTCTCTAACTAGCCCAAACTCAATAGGAATAACCATTCCATTATTACCTAAATAGATGGCCTTGGGAAGAAATCAGATTGAATCAAAATTTTCAAATTATATTCGGATTCGATCCCATCGAGCAATCCTCAAGGGAGCTTCATTGGCATCGAAGACTACTTGATGGCATCAAGTAGCTGTATTATATATATCCAATGAGTTTTGACAATATTATCGAATTTTCTCAATGAGATCGAGGGATCTTCGATGACATCGAAGGGTCACTTCGATGTCATCGAAGACCACCCGATGACATCGAGTAGAGAAGTGTAAACTATCCCCAACAACTTCTCATTTGGAATTCAAATTTTTTCAATGTCATTGAAGGGAGCCTCGATGCCATCAAATTAGGAGATTTTTATTCATTTTTTTATTTTTTATTTACCATTGCAAGCTCTCTATTTAATTCAAAGAGGGCTTTCCTTGCAAGGTGGTGAGAAATACATAGACCTCTGAGAAAGTGTTATTCCCTTGCTAAAATTTCTCATCCCAACTCTTTCCTTCATGGAGTTCATTGTTTAATCCTTGTGATTAAGCACATTTATTTAGCATTCAAAGCTCGGATTGAAACATGAACTACAACATTCATCGATGCTCTAACCCTAATTATTAATGGTAAATCTTTGGTGTTTAAGGGCACTAAATGCTAGTACTTAGGTATCCTAATTTGTACCCTAAAGATTCCTTACCTTTAAATTAGGTTCTCCTACCCTTCTCCCTCACCTTGGCACTACAAAGGCATATCTACTTCAAGGTTGTTATTCAAGGGAAATAAATAACATGCTTTCATGATAGAGGAAGCTCTTCAACAAGGTGCATTCATAGGGGCTCATCTACTTTGAGTAAGAAAGTTATTTATGAGTCTATTTTATCTGGAAACTGATTCTTATATAGAGTTGGGTCTTAGAGCTTGACAAAACAAGCTTACCAAGTCCTTGTATAGGCCTCCAACGAGAGCATACATGTGTCTTCCTTGTATAGGATATTTTGTTGAATTTAAGATCCAAACTCATTAAAACCTTATGTAGGCCATCGATGAATGCAAAACGTGTAAACCTTATGTAAGTTATAAAGATTTATGGTAAATCTAATTTAAAACCATTGTGATAGTAAAATCCGGTACACTTTAGGAAAGAGTGAGTTAGCTGGAAGTAGATTATGCACATAGCCGAGACACTATACATAGTGTGCAATGGGTTGAATGAATCTTGTCTATTGTTGGTTTTATTTTTACTAAATGTTCATAAGTGCATATCTTTAGTATAGCCTACATGTTTAATGAATTGCACACACGATGATTTACTATACTCATATTTTAGAGTTGAGCTAAATTGGTATATCTATATCTTTTGTGATTGATTAAGGGATTGGAGGAGGACCTTAGCAATTTAATTTAAATTTTTTAAAAAAAGATCCTATTCACCCCCTTTAGGACTTAACCTTACTTTCTAGCTCCTATCGTAGTGGCTATTGAATTTAGACTGCAATTTCACAAATGTCTCTAATTGTCGTACTCATAGGGACAAATAAAGTGAAAGGTGTTTGTCGATTGGCTCCAAAAAGCCAAGGCAATGACCATAAAAGGGGGGTAAGTTGGGTAGTCGATGAGGTAAAATCTAATACATTCATCAATTCCAATCGATTTTCATATATCATCATGTTGTTTGGATACACAGTCGTATCATTCTTTCCATCCATTTATAGGTTTCGGCTAGGCCCTTGGGGGTTTAAGAGTGTAGTAGAAGGATCCGAAAAAGTTAATTGGAGGAGAATGGTTTCATTTAGATGTTTCGAGAAGAATTGACTTGATGATTCGAGCTGGAAGCAAGTGGTTTCAAGATCGAAGGTTGGCTTGAGTGCGCGAAAAGTCCTATTATAAAAAATATAGACTTCAAATAGGATTTCATACATAACATAAGGGTGAAGTTTTTCTAATTCATAAATAATCTTTTCTTGAGATGTAATTGCAGGAATAAAAGACAAGGATGTAGCCATGAGGTACTTGAAAGGTTTTGAGAAGAGAAAGAAACATTACAAGCAAGGAGGGATGAAGAAAAGAGAAATATTTAAAACGACATATATATCGGCCGAAGTCGTATGCATTATTGAGGAGGTAATCATGACCCCTCGAGCGACATGACCAAGTGCGACATGTCGCAAGGGTAACGAAGAACAAACCACCATTCGGTTGTTATCTCAATCGAATTTGGTCAATGGGGAGCCGACACGTGGAAAAGAATTGATTGCATTAATTACATGGAGTAACGAAGCAATGTCGCCTTCACCTTTTTTCCTAAAGGTGAGGTGACGTGGGAGGCAATGTTGTACCCTATTTTCGACCGATCGAAACAAAGCCATTACACAAAGGATATGAGGTGTATGAAAAGATTTTTTGAGAGATGTATTACGATTTTTATGGAATCATAACTGGTACTTATTAGGCGCTACATGTCATCTAATATTGGGGCGTAATCAACAAGGTATTTCGGTCGAGATGAAAAAGTCTGAAGTGTGATCGAGAGGCAAAATGGGACCGAGAATGAGGAATGGAGTTCGGTCGAGAGAAGAAGAATAGTCGAAAGAGAAATGCACACAGAAGAAGGATCTAGATGTGACTCTTCAGCTATCATAACTGACAAATTAAAGAGAGAGAAATGTATGAGAAATGGCTACAATGGAGGTTTATAAATAGCAAACGATTAACATAACAGTGGGACATAACCAACATACCAATCAAATCAAATTAAATCTATCAATTTACCTTTACCTCAAGTTATCCTAGGAGAAGCAGTAATCTAGTAGTAGTAATTCTTAACTATAATTTTTAGTTGTAATCTAAATCTAAATACACTCAATATCGAGTAGTTCTTTTAAGAGATGCATTTTTACCGTCGCTCTTTATGACCAAGTGTAAGTTTTTCCTTTTGTTTGATTATACTAGTATAATGAAAAGTCATTTCTTCTGAAAGGCAAAGCACAATCGAACTTCGAAGGAAGAACCTCAGCATTCGATTATCACTTGATCATTATAAATATTCTATAAGTGACTAAATAGGTGACCAATCTCTTCAGATTTTGATTATATATGTTCACATTGGACATATCTGCTTATTTCGATGCTTAGAGTCAAAATTAATTGGTTTGAATCGAGCAACTTCATCAATTCTGGCATGCTCACCTACATCTCACGTGAAAGAAAGCAAAGAAGGTGCCAACAGCTACTACTTTCATGTTTTCAATTCATCCTTGTGAGAGACTTTATGAACACTTTGGATGGCATATTATCATTATGGTAGACCCAGGAAGGCAGTCATTCCTCTTCTCACTTTTTCCTGTTGTATGACCCACTTGAATTTTGGATCACCTCATTTTTAGGCTATATTATAAAATTAGCTCTAAAACGTATGAGAGCATGAAATTTCTCTCAAACGTCAATATGGCCCAACTAACTTCGGCAATCAGCGTCCACTTACTTTCCGCGGATTGCGTACTTGCCCGTCTAAACGCGGAATGCATGCTGTGCCCGCCTTGACCGATCTTCTGCACGTAGATGGTTTACTTTGACCGGAGCGGATTAACTGTTACCCGGCTAAAAGCTTAGTGGGTGTTACCTTACCGTGTGGGGCTCACGTTGATGAATATGTTTCATATCCACACTGCTCATCCGTTTTTCAAGCTCATTTAATGATGTTATACCAAAACTTAAGCATATATAAGTTATGAGTGGACCACACCACTGGAAAAAGTAGTTAATGACCATTAAAAGCTTTTTTATCTTACAAAAGGTTTGAATGAAGCTAATCTTTGTATTTTCTCTTCATCTAGTTCTGGTTCCGGTTGAAATTATCAACGGTTTGGATGACAAATAAACATGATGCATTTTCTTATGGTGAGCCTTGGGAAGTTTTTAATAGTGAGCATTCAATGATCACTAATTTTTTATGGTGTGGTCCACCTGAGATTTGGACGTGCTTAATGTTTGAAACTGGTCCTAAAATGGGTTGGAAAAACAAATGGAAGGAGCGGATATACAACATAAGGCCCCACGGTAAGGATAACACCCACGACCTTACCCGGGTAACCCTTAATCCCCGCCCTACTTTGACCGTCTGTACTGGAACGCGGATTGCGTCCTACCCCCGCCAGCTGAGAACGGGCAGCAGATTTGAGTGGCCACTGTGATGTATGTGTCTTATCCGCTCTGTCCGTCCATTTTTTTCCTATCATTTTACGCAATAAACCCAAAAACGAGGAAGATCCAAGGCTCAAGGGGACTACATAATGGGGATTAAACACTTGCCATTGAAATCTTCTTCAGGGCCACAGAAGTTTTGGATAGATTGATATTTGTGTTTTCTCTTCGTTCAGGTCTATGTAACTTTATGAATAGATTGGATGACAAATAAATATCACGGTGGACCTTAGAAAAATTTCAACGGCGAGAATCATTATCACTGCAGCTTCATGTGGTGTGGTCCACTTGAGCCTTGGATCTGCCATAAAATGATATGAAATAAATGAATGGACGGTGTGGATGAGACACATACATTAGGGTGGCCACTCAAAGCTGCTGCCCCTTCCCACCGGAGACGGGCGGGGGTAGGACGCAATCCGCGTCCCCCGCGTATTGCGGGAGCGGATCAGGTGATACCCCAAACTCACCCAAAACCGCGCGGCACCGTGGAGCCCACCTTAATGTATGTATTCTATCCTCGCCATCCATCTGCTTTTTCATGTCATCATAGGTTATTTTCTTAGAAATGAAGCAGATCCAATTATCAGGTAGACCATACTATAAGAACAGTGGTGATCGACCATTAATAGGCCACAAAAGTTTTATATGAAGATGATATTTATTTGTTTTACCTTCATCCCAGTTTACGTGACCTTATCAACAGATTTGATGACAAATAAACACTACTTAGACATTAAGTTACCTCCCATGAAGTTTTTAATGTTTGGACGTTCAATCACCACTGCTTCTAACAGTATGGTCCACCTTAGATTTGGATCTTCTTCGTTTTTGGTATAATGACTTAGAATGATCTGGAAAAATGAATGGACGGCGTAGATACAGAATACATATGATCTGGAAAAATGGATGGACAGAGTAGATACAGAATACATACCAAAAAAAAAAAGGACGCGGATTGAATAGTACTGTTGCTGCCGGCAGCGAGGTAGCTACTTAATGGTACTCTGTGGGCCACACTATGATGGATGTGTTTTATCCACTCCGTTTACCTATTTTTCCACGTTATTTTAGAGTATAATCTCACAAATAAGATAGGAAAAAGACCCAAGTGGACCACACCACAGTAAAATAATAGTGATGGAATGCCTGTCATTAAAAACTTCCTAAGACGTATTATTTATTTACCATCAAATCTGTTGATTAGGTCACACGTACCTGGATGGAGGGAAAAGAAAAATCCGCTTCGTCCAAAACTTTTGTGGTTTCAAGAAGTTTTTAACGATGAGAGTTTAATCACTACTATTTCTGTGGTGTGGTTTATATTATATTTGGATCTGCCTATTTTTTTGGTTCATGGCTTAAAATGATCTGAAAAAATGGATTAGACGGTGTGGATAATATATATACATTATAGTGGGTCCACATAGCACTGTACAGTATCTAGTAGCTACTGACCGCGTCAGAGAGCAATCCACAACGCTCGACAGAGCTCGACTTACGCAGGTACGCGGATCGGCCGCCAAAGTCTTCCTAGAAGCTTTCGACAAAGCTCTGACGCAGGTACGCGGATCGACCTCCAAAGACTTCCATAAATTTCCTGTGATGGAAAGTTAGTGTACTAACTTTTGGTGTTTGTGATAAATTTAAACTCAAGTGGGCCATACAACGGAAAAAAAAAAAAAAAATGCTTACCATTGAAATATTAGTAAGCTACAAAAATTTTATATTAGGCTAATATTTATATTTTAAGTTCATCCCCCGGTATGAATGACCTTATGAAGGTATGAATAAAATATAAACATCAGTGTTACCCTATAGAGGTTTCAACAATATGCATTTTCCTACTGTAGGGGTGTCAATGGGTAGGGCTCGGGCCTTCCAAAATCAGAATTTTGAATAAACCTACTGAGGGTTTGGCTGAAATAGTTCAGAATTCAGGCTGATACCAACCCCAGGTCTGGCATGTCGACAGCCTTACCTAACCCCATTTTCCTATCACGTGACCAAGTTGAGTTTTGGATTTATTTCATTTTTGGGCTATGTCCTACCATAATCTACTAAAAAAAATGGGCAAAGTGAATTTCTCACAAACATCACAGTTGAACCCACTTAAAGGCTATGGAAGTGTTGATAGATGTCTTAAATATGTAAATTCAAAAGTCTATCGATGACAAGTTCGATGCAATAGAGCAGACTTTGATGCCATTTAAATCAGTTCGATGCCATCAAAAGCTTTTAGAATAAATCGATTTGGTTGTTGGACACTTTAGGTGCCCTTTTCGATGTCATCGAAGGTGTGATCGATTTCATCAGTAAAATCTGAATTTCCATGTTTGGTTGCTCGATCATTTTGATATTATTTCAATGACATCGAAATAGGTTCGATGCCATTGAATGTGTCATTGAACGCATGTGCAGAATTGTAAATATGTGATATTTGTTTTCGATTTCGATTGTGATTCTTACAAAGGCTATATATTTGGGTGCAATCGGGATTGAGATGTATCTAAGACGTACTTTCTAATTTGTTTATACGGTTTCAAGGGCTTATAAGTGAGATTCGAGCTTGTTCGAATTTGATATTCTCTTTATCTCTTGTAAATTATGCTTTCATAGTGCTTTCTATTGCTCTGTGTTGTGGTTTTTCGCTGCAAGAGTTTTTTCACGTTAAAATTATTGTGTTTGTGTTGTGCTTGCTTGAAGTGATTGGATTACTTCACTTGCTTCTTTGGTCCCCTAGCAAGAAGTTTTGTTGTGGGAAGCTGTGTGGGGTCCTCCCTGATGTTTGTGAGAAATCCACCCCATCTATCCATTTTTCAGTTCATTTTAAGATGAGACAAAAACTGAGGCAAATCCAAGATTCAAATGGGCCACACGAAAGTAAACAATGGAGATTGAATAACCATCATTGAAACAGTTGTATAGCCGTAGAAGCTTTCTATTAGGCTAAGTTTTTGTTTTTTCAGTTTATCCCAGTGGAAATGTCCTTACAAACAGTTTGGATGCAATATAAACATCAATGTGGAACCCAAGATTTTGGATCCACCTCAATTTTAATCTTATATTTTGAAATGAGCTGCAAATGGATGAATGGGGTGGATTTAGGCAAACATCATTGTAGGCCTCACATAGCTTCCCAAAACAGAAACTCTTGTGAAGGCCTTTTACAGACAATCCACATGCCCTCTACCATTGGTGGGATAGATTTGATCCCATAGAGATCACCACAGGGTGGGGATTTGGTCAGTGCAAGTGCTCCGTTAGAGATGGGGCTTATGCTTTGCCTAGTCCCTTTGTGTGGGTTTATCTTTGACAGCCGTATGCAATCCAATCAAATTCCACTACGTTAAGAGCGGCAGCGGCTAAAGGGGTGTGGGAAACACCCGATGGGCTTCCAAATGATGTGGCATTATTTCAAACTCCTATAGAGTATGATGCTTTGTACTCATGCACTCATGAATGTACGCTTGGCATACATGAACTTAAATGAAACAATAAAAATAGTGGAATCAGATGTTTCTAAGCCACAGTGGCAAAATAAGATTGTTTGAACAACTCCAACCTCTTATTCAGGGATAATTGTTTGTTGAAATAGGATCATTTTATACTTTTCATTTTCAACCATTCAATAAATGTCCACTAAATTGATAGAGTTAATGTGTTTATGTAAAATCCATCCCCATCATTAGGTCAGTCACCTCATGCTAGGCCAAGGACTCAAACATCAATCCCATTCGTGATTTAAGTGGATCACATGATTGAAAACAATGTACATAGCGACAATCATCCTTCAAATTGTTTCCCTTCGTATGGCTCACGTAAACCACAGGTGAGCCTGATTTTTAAACACTAGGACTAGAGTTTGGTGTGGCATTTAATTGTTGAAGTGGATTTCGGATAATAATTATGGTGGGCCTTGTAAAAATCAAGGGCATGTCCCTCTCCATACTGTTTTCTTTGGGGCAGCTTATCCAATTAGCTGGTTAGCCTATCCAAATAGCTGGTCAGCCTAATTTTGGTCAGGCCTAAATTAGGATTATGATTTTAATGGTGGAGGGGCCTGATAAAAAAAATGAAGTCCTCAGGTTCTTCTCCAGTTAGGGTCCTTGCTCTTGCTTCGGTGGTAGACTCTTAGAGTTTCAACACCTGGCCAAGGGTTCGAGTACCCATAAGTGGTGAAATCCCGCTACGGCATGTGTGTGCATGTTAAAAAAAAAAAAAGAAGAAGAAAAAGAAGAAGAAGAAGAAGGTTCTTCTCCAGTTATGCAAAAAGATCAATTATAATAATAACAATAAAATGTATGGGACACAACTCTTAAATTTGATGAGGTCCACTAAAATGTTTATGTAAGGTTTAAAGAAAGCATTTGGGAGAGAGACGTTCACTCTTGATTTTTGTAGGGCCCACCATGATAGTTATTATGGGTAAAAATAGATTGACTAAGATAACTATAATGAGAGAGAATACAAAGCACACGTAAGGGAGGTCGGATAAGAGCTCGGCCTTGACAATGGAGCACGATCTCTACAAATAGCTCAAGATCGACCACCAACAGCGGGCTCAGCTCTGGTCGACGTCTCGCTATCATGACCAATGAACGATCATAAGCATTGACCCGACTTACCTTGAAGAAAGGTCCAGACGACAACCGACAGTTCAACTGGGTCTGTGGGACCTCAGCCATTCCGACTTTGAGGTTGGCCTCGGCCGTCTATCACGATGTCCTTGGAAGCCGACCACCGGGAGATCTCCTTCTTATACGGGGTAGATCAATCTCTCGAGATCTTCGCCGAGAACAAAGCCGAGGATAACACTTTTGATTTTGGGGACAATCCCTTTTATGATATGCAACTGAACAATAGATTCATTGCCATAAATATTACCAATATCAAGAGACTATAATAAGAGTCTTACCTGCGGTAAAAGGTACACACAGAAAAATTCTAAGTTTTACTAGACCCAGTTTGCCCACTCTAGCTTTGGCATTGGACAGTCCCCTACTGTGTCCAGAGTCTCCATTGTTATTTGTTTTTGCGGGTGCACAGCGGCCTAATAAGGACATCCAAATCACAACAGCAGCAATAGTTATATGAAATTCAATCCAACCATTAGATTCTATGCATAAATCTAGGCTGTGACCCATAAATCATTTCATTTGGTGATTCAAGTGGGGTACACTAATTGAAATACTTTCCATGATAAGAGCAACCCTATACTAATATAAAATGATAAGGCCTTTTGGATGAAACCTGTTTTTTTACAGGCGCCCGCACAAACACCCCACACTACCCATGCACACACCCCCACACTCACACCTTAGTGGGATTTCATCACCATGGGAACTCCAACCCCAAACCTCCTGTTGCTCCAGGCCAATTCGATGAAAAATAAAAATGAAGTTTTCTAATTTTAGTTAGCAGTAATTATTAAAGATTTTGGTAAGAATTAATAACAATCTTGATAACTACTATTTGTATAAACTCTGATATCTAATGCTTAATCACTGTTTCCTAAACTGTTATAAAATCATTTTTAGGTGGCAACCAATTTAGGCCATAGGCTTTGATGTCATTGAGCTTTGTATGATATTGAATTCCAATTAAAATCATTTTTGGGAGGAATGTAGTGACAACGAATTCTAATGTAAAAGTATATGCTACTCATCATCATCTTCACCTTGTTGCGTCGACTGTGAGAAATATAGAGAAGATTTTGAAAATCATGTGATATATTTGTGGAAAATTAAGGAAATGATATTATTGTATTAATACTGTTAAACTTTTCATAATCTCAGCCAAGTTTAGTTATTCACAATTTTCTCACAAAAATATCAAAAAAATATTATAATTTTTAAGTTAAATTTTGTCATTTCATTATATACATTTATTTAAAATTTTAATATATGTCTTAATTTATACCACCATTAAAAATAAAAAAAAAATTACCTTCAGAGAAAGACTCTTGATAATATCATGAGAAAACCCTCAAAATTTGAGAATCCTCCGAAAAAATTATGTTATGAGAAATTGATGAGAATGGGATATATGAGTTCGGTTTTAAAAAACCCATTTCATCATTGAAGTTTGAAATAAGAATTCTTATAATTCCTTAACAAATATTTTTTCAACTGGCTACTAACCTGACATCAATCCCTTATCCACATTATTCTTGGGATTACCTAGAAGGTTGCCTCCAAGCAAGGTACGTAGTAAGAAATTGATATGCATTAATACATGAAAGTATATTATATTTGTTGGTTCTAAAATACAAAAATATAATAGAAAATTCAAAATAATAAATCAGAAATAATAACAGAAGAATTTGGAGAACTAAGACACGTTATTCTCACTGTCTTAAAGATAAATTTGTCCCTATAGGAAGGTGATATTGAATGCACTGGGTCCTAACAAGTTTACCCCCGTGATACAATAACTCTCCTCTAAGATAAACGGCTTAGATTTGGTGTACTCTTGATCATAGCCACACAAACTCAATAATAGTCAAATTATTTGTTCAGAAAGAATATAAAAGGAAAAAACCAAAGAAGAGAGAATTTTTTTGGGTGATTTACAATGAGATGAGATGTCCTTAAAAAGGAAAATTAGATAGCCATTGTGGCTCAAGGCGCATGTGAGTGGTGTAATAAACGTATGTTATGTCGACTCATTCATTTTAGGTAGGTGTACAGTAACTCTTTGTTTTCATATGCATGATTATAAAATAAATGTCGAAAAAAAATTAAAAATGTCCAATCAAAGACACATTGCACTGTGACGTGCCTCGCTTCGTCACGCCACACCACCAAACTTGCTCCTATGACATATCCTTATTTTTCTAATACAAAGGATTAGTGAGGAGTTTTAATATAAAGGCTTAGATTTCTTAGCAACTTTCCAATTTGGGACAAAACTATAACAAAGGCAAAACTAATTTTCTTAGATTTTTCAAATCTTAATTTTAAATTCTTTTAATCTAACAATTCTTCATAATTTGAAAATTCTTGAAAATGTATATAAAATTAGTTAGATAAATCAACAAAACGAAGTGCATCAGTAAAGATATCTAAAAGATTTGAACCTTGCCTAGTGTAGATATGTCTAGTTTGTTAGGATGAAGTAATATAAAGTTTTGAACTAATCATCTACAATAATAATCCAAATACATTATACTTACAACATTTCAGAGCAACTTGAATTTCTTAAGCCAACACATTACGACCATGTGCTTTATCCCAGATTCATAAGTGTTCTAGAGGTCCTAATTTTTATAGGAAGTAGCCCCACTTCCACACTCATATAGGTAGGTCCATCAGAGATGTACCTGCAGCTAAACATCTCACTATATCACCGTTATAGAACTCATTAAGGACATAATCAAACCTTTCCCGCTACAAGTCATAGCACTGTCATACCATATGAATGAGATTCTCAAATTTCACATACAATGTTAATACCAAATCACTCAAAGCAACTTGTTTTTACCTACTGAACCTAGTTCTTGGGATCTCTAGTCGTATATGTTAGGTTCTCATTACCGATGATTTATCTATATGTGACTCAACATCATTCCACTTGATGTACTCATCAATAGTTCTCTAACTAGCACTTTAGTTAGCGAATTTGCTAGATTCTCCTTGGACCTTATAAAACCAATTGTAAATATCCTTTCTCGGATTAATTGTTTGAATAAATTATATCTCAAACATAGATATTTGGACTTTTCATTATAGGTCATATTGTTTGCCTAATTAGCTATCACAGCTTAGCCATCACAATACAGTGCAATTGTTGCTACCAGTTTACCCAACAATGGTATATCTGAGAGCAGATTTTTCAACCATTAGACCTATTCACTTGCACTTGCAAAATCTATGAACTCAGACTCCACCGTGGATCGAGATATACAAGTTTGTTTCTTAAACTTCCAAGATATTATGACTCCTTCAAGAGTTCACACATAGCCACTATTGGACTTGGATTACATTGAATCTGATATCTAGTTTGCATCAGTATATATCTCTCTAATACGGTTATATATCTAGGTATACATGAGACCATAGCTGCAAGTACTTTTCAAGTATCATAGTAATCTATTTACGACATTTCAGTGATCTTCTCTAAGATTACTAGTGTCTCTATTTAGCTTACCAATTGCATATGCAATATCAGGTCTAGTAAAGTTCATTAGATACATGAAATGCCTAATAATACTAAAGTACTCAAGTTGTGATACACTATCACCTTCATTTTTACATAATTTTACATATTGATTAAATGGATTGCTTGTCGGTGTACAATCTAGAAAATCATGGTATAATTAAGAGAAAGTGATTCCGTTGTAATCTTTCATAATTTTGATTTCAAGAACCACATCTACCTCTCCCAAATACTTCATGTCAAATTGTGAAAATGAATGACTTAGTTTCATTCACCACATCAATGTTAGAACCAAAGATCAACATGTCACCCACATACAAACATATGATAATGCATGCATTTTCAAACAACTTGATATACATACATTTATCTGACTCATTAATTTGAAAATTATTTGACAGCAACACTTTGTCCAAGTTCTCATACTATTACTTTGGAGTTTACTTTAGCCCATAAAGAGATTTAATTAGTTTGTAGACCTTATTCTCATGACCTTTTATCACAAACCCCTCTAGTTGGTTCATGCAAATCTATTAATCTGATTTTTCATTTAAAAAGGTAGTTTTCACATCCATTTGGTGGATCACAAGATTATGGTTGAGGAAATAGCTATCAAATACTCATATATTTGATTTTGATGGCTGATGAATGTGTCAAAAATGTTAATTTCTTCATTTTTCTTATCCTCTTACCCACAAAAGTATCCTTGAATTTCTCAACAGACTCATTTAATATAAGTTTAGTCTTAAAAACACATTTGTAACATATGGTTTTATTACCCTGAGGTAGGTCTACCAATTCCCAAGTGTTTTTGTGCAAATAGAGTCTATTTTATTATTAATGGTTTCCTCCCAAAAGCTTACATTAGGAGAGCTCATAGCTTCGACATATGAAGATGGATCATCCTATATAAGGAATGTATAAAAGTTGAGTCCAAAGTTAGTCTTAACTCTAGTCATCTTACTTCTTCTTGGTTCCATGGGCTATTCTATTGTGTCATTCTCTATATCGATTCTTACGGTCAAATCTGCTACTTCCATGGAAGTAGTCTTAGATTTAGCTAGAAATATATTTTCAAAGAAATTAGCATTTAAGGATTCAATAATGGAATCAACATTCGTATGACTGTGAGACTTTAAAACCAAGAATTTATAAGCCATGATATTTTGCCCAGAGCATATGAAAGCATGCACAATCAATATTTTTATCCCCTAATTTTGTTTTCTACTTTAGCTAGGCACCTCCACATTTTAAGATATTTCAGGTTTGGAGGTTCGTTCTTTTATAATTTATAAATGATTTTATCAAAATACTTATGAGATACACTATTTACAATATGACATGTAGTAAGGAGGGCTTCCCCTGATAGATTTACGATGCTCATCAAATCTAAAAAGCATGGCATTTACTATGTTCCTTAGAGTTCTATTTTTTCTTTCAGTTATTCCATTTTATTGAGGTGAATATGGTACTGCAATTACCTCATATATAATCTCTTTTGATTCAAAGTAATATGCGAAGTCATGAGAAACATATTCTCCACCACGATCAGATTTAAGAACATTCACCTTTATTTTTAATTAATTTTTCACTATATTCACAAAATCTATAAATATATCTTTTGCTTTATCTTTACTCGTGATCATATATATCTTTGCATATTTGGAGTAATCATCTATAAAAGTTATAAAATATTTCTTTCTTTCACAAATCATAATATTTTTAAGGTCAAATATGTCGCTATGAGTCAAATATAAACTTGGTTATTCATTTTAACTCTGAATATTTTTCTGAAATACTTGGATTGTATCCATATTTCATATTTATTTTAGTTTTCTATTTCTACTAGTCTAGGAATAAGCTCTATACTAATCATGCTTTCAAAAGAATAATAATTAACATGAGCTAGTCTAACATACCACATATCAAGAAACTCAATCAAGTAAGCGAAAAAACTAGCACTATTATCATTCATAACACTCAGTTTGAACAATCCATCAGTTACATAGAAATTTTCAACAAAAAAACCATTATTAAATATAACACATTTTCTAGATTCAAAAACTAACTTAATCCCATTCTTGTCAAGAGTAGAGTCAAATACAAGATTCTTCTGAAGGTCCGGCACATGCAACACATTAAAAAGAGACAACACATTTCTAGAAATAAGCTTCAAGCTCACTTCCCCTTGCCAACGACCTTTGCCTTGAATGATATTTTCATGAAAATGTTCCTAACATCCTCTACCTTTTCGTATGAGGAAAAGGCACCATGGTCGTAACAAAGATGCTTGGTAAGGTAACACTTAAATTAATCCACTAGTCATTTGAGTCAAACAATGAGTGCTTCAGTGATGACTCTCACAAACTCATCAGCAACATGTACATGGTCATTTTCTTTCTTATCACCTTTGCAAAATCTACATTCCTTAGCAAAGTGTCCCCTTTTCTCACACACATAACATCCTTCATTATTCTTATTGTTTTTATCTATTTTCTTGTTTCTTTGGCCATGTGTATGCCTTTTCTTTTGAGGTCCAAACTTTCAGTTTTCTTGACACTTTTGCTTATTCTCAACAAGGTAGGCGTTAGTTACACATTCTAAGTTAAGAAAATGTTTATCACGGTTTCTAGCTTCCTCTTTTACATGTGAATGATGAAGTCATCCAAAATCATGTCCATTCTCTTATGCTTTAAAGAAATTTTATACTTTTTTCAAGATGATGGAAGTTATTTGATTGTTACAATAGCTTGGAAAGCCTCATCAATTATCATACCTTCATACGAGATTTCATAAGATATCTTATGTAAATCATGTATCTGTTCTGCTATAGACTTATCATCAGACATTTTAAAATCAATGTAATGACTAACTACATACTTTCTTATTTCATTATCATCATTTTTAAATTTCTTTTAAAGATAATTCCACAGTTCTTTGACGGTGGAGAGATGACGATGGATATCATAGTTTTCATTGGTCATCACATATAGAATATGATTTCGGCACAGATAGTCATCATTCTTTCATTTTGATAATTCAAAAGATGTCGTTGGTTCATTCGCCTCAAGCGATATGGCGGAATCTTTGATAATGTAAATTAACTTAAGGGTAGTAAGATAGAACTCCATTTTCTACTGTCATCTCTTGAAGTTCTTCTCATAAAAAAATTTTGATTCTAGGAATATAAAAAATGGTAGCCTTAGTGCCAACATTTTTTAGAGAAAAATCTATTTTTAAATTGTTAGTTCTAACATACAGAGATATAATAGAAAATCTATAATAATAAATCAGAAATTAACAAAAGAATGTAGAGAGCCGAGGCACATTCTTGTCGCTGTCTTAAAGACAAATTTGCCTCTACTAGAAGATGATCATTGATGCAGTGGGTCCCAACAAGTCTGACACCGAAATACAACAACTCTCCCCAAGATGAACGGCTTAGATCTGTTGTACTCTTGATTATAGCCACACGATCTCAAGAATACTTGAAATGATTTTCCTAGAAAGAACACTGAAGAAAAAAAAAATCAAAGAAGAGGAATTTTTTCGGGGTGATTTGCAATATTGGAGATGATATATTCTTATAAAGGAAAAGTAGGTTGTCGTTGGGGCTTGAGGCGCATGCGAACGGCGTAATAAATGCATGTCGGCACATGCCAGTTCATTAATTTTAAATAGGTGTTCAATAGCTCTTTGTTTTCATGTGCATGAGTATAAAATGTATGCCGAAAAAACTAAAAGTATACCATCAAATACACACTACAGTGCACTACATCCCCGGCCACGGCGTGCACGTGTGCGAGGTTGCTCGCATGGCATACCCTTGTTTTTTCAATACAAATGATTAGTAAGGATTTTTAATATAAAGACTTAGATTTCTTAACAAATTCTCTAATGTATAACAAAACTAAACCCAAGCCAAATTAGTTAATAAAGGCAAAATCAATTTTCTTAAAATTTTCAAATCTTATTTTTAAATTCTTTTAATCTAATAATAATTAATAGTATATCGCAATTATACATGGCCGTGTTCCCAGTTTGGTACCTTAGCTGTACACATGGGGCCATGGTTGGTTTATTTGAGCCGTTGATCTGATGTCCTCCATCATTCAGGAATCCTGCCCAAAAATCTCTGAAGCTTGTGTAGTACCCAAATTGCAAGGGGAATGGTACCAACATAAGAAAAAATGCATTCCTATTTAGGCCTTTTCTGCCCCAAGGACATGGATTTCCAGTCTCTCCCAACGTGCTCTGAGGCTCAGGGGCTTCAACTATACACCGTTATTTGTGTGTGTGATAACTGCAACTATTCAATTTATATATAAGGCGTTGTACTGTTATCATGGCATCTATCTGAAGATAGTTTTACAATGTATCCATAGGTAGGCCTTATGAAGTGCCAAGAGTTGTGATATACGATACATCGAATGATGGTATATGGCCTACACACCCAATGATCCCTTCTTTCAACTTTCATATCTTTCTGTTTTTTGTCAATCAAGTTCTTATCCTGCTGTTTCATTCTCCAAACTTAATCGAGCATGTAGTGAGTCGTGCCCTTCCGGGATTTCTCTGCTAGATGGGCCTACGTGCAGCAATAGTACGATGATTAAAACCATTCATTGGATTCTCACAACCAGGTTACACCATGGTCCAAAAATCACAATGAATAAACATCCAATAAGTTCTGCTTTATTGTCTGTCCAAATGCTTTCAATTTTTTTAAAACAAAGAAACGCAAATACGTAGGTGGCTGAGGAAAAGAAGTGACCCCATTGAAAAAAAAGAAAGATATATCACTGCATTTGGGCTCCATCTAGAAAATCATGTTGATGGGGGCATCAGTCTCTTGTGTTTATCATTTTATTCCCTTGTTTTTACCAATCTTAAGGTGCTAATGCTAGAGCAATTATGTGTCCCACAATGATATAGGCCCTCTGGTGATTTTCAGAGCATTAATCCTAACCATTGCATCTAAAGCATGGACCCACATTTGCACGAAGCTGCAAGACTGGGGAGTGTCCCACTCCTAAATGCCATCACCACCGATTCAGACCAACAAATACTCTACTCTATAACTCCCGAAATATTGAACAATGCCCTACACATCGCAGCGAGATTGGGACACGCAGATTTCACTAAAGAGATCTTGGGCCGATGTGGGGCCCGTCTTATGCAAGCTAACTCCACAGGTGACACTCCTTTACACTGCGCCGCAAGGACCGGACGACTCAATGTAGTTGAAATCCTATTGAATTGGATTGTGATGGAAGAAAGAAATGTGGAGCTACTTCGCATGACAAACAAAGAAAAGAACACAGCATTACATGAAGCGCTGAGGAATCGGCACGGGAATGTGGCCGTGAAGTTATTAGAATCGGATTTGAAATTGGCTTATTTGGTTAACGAAGCAGGTGAATCACCATTGCATATGGCTGCCAGAGAGGAGTTGCTACAAGTTGTTGAAAAGATTTTGGACATTGAGCCATCAGGTAATCGTGTAAGAGCGGACGAATTTATGTGTTTGCTCTAGTTTACTCCAAAGCGTCCACCACCTTACGCCCTCCTACATGGTGATCCAGACTATTCAACTGAGAAGAGATCTTCACCATTCACATAGAATTGGACCGGCACTCTAATTGCTGAGATTTTCGCACTGCTGTCCATCTACATTTGATCCTTTTAGATGAAGAGGAAGAACAGATCCAATTAGATGAATGGTCTCATCATCACGTAGCGGGGCAAGATGGGTGAGCTTCGAGTGCACCATGTTTGCCCTTTTTTTTCTTCATGTAAGTCCATTTGCAGACCACCACTTTTGTGGAGGGGTTCTGAGGACACGGATATCCTGCGAGTGCTTTCGCATGAAGTTCCTGAGCTGGGAACCTAGGTGGGGCCCACCGTGGTGTTCGTTAGAAATCCACCATGTCCATCCGTTTTGTGAGCTCATTTTAGGACATGAGGCCAAAAATAACCCGTATCCAATACTCAAGTGTATTGGACCTAAAACGTGAGGATTGAACGTCCACAGTTGAAATATTCGTGGGGCCACAGAAGTTTCGAATCAGGCCAATATTTGTGTTTTCAGTTAATCCCAGTACGAATGACATTATTAGCGGTATGGATGGCATGTAAACATCACTGTCTACCCCAGGGAGGTTTCAACGGTAGGAATTTCCATGCACACCTTTTCCTTTAGTGCGACCAACTTGAGTCTTGGATCTTGCTTAATTTAAGTCTCAACCACGAAAATGAGCTCAAAAAACGGATGGACGGTGTGGATTTCTCACAAACATCACGTTGGGCCCCACCTATATTTCCAGTGTAGGAACTTCCTGCGAAAGGCTTTGGCAGGAAATCCGCGTCCGTGTTCTGCCGCCTTATGCCACTAGCCCACTAGAGAATGGTCAGGCATCCACATTCCACAGTCAAAATCAGACGGTTAAAATCGTTTGATCAATTATTCCATCCACTATGCGGCCCATGATTCGGAACGTGCAGAATGACATATTACATGTAGCACAGACGGTGGTCGTAACCATTTCAAAAGGGGCAGTGAATTATCCCCATCTCTAACAGCAGAATGTTCTTTTACACACCAATTAGACAGTTAGGATCAACTCATCAGTGTGATTTTTGCTTGTTTTTTTATGGTTTCAACTGCCACACGTTTGCACGAGCGGATGATCGATCAGCAACATTTCATAATTGTTCCTCCATTTCTTTCATTCTACATTATCATTTCTCTAACAAATTCCATGCCAACACAGATGAAAAGACAAACATGGTACGAATACGAGACTCCCATGGCCGAACGGCCCTGCACTATGCAGCATGCCAAGACAATTCCACCATAGTTTCAAAGCTGTTGAGCTTCGACCGTTCCCTCCCTTACATCTTAGACAACATTGGCTATTCATCTCTTCATGTCGCAGCTGCTTCTGGCTCCCCATTGGCTATCACTGAGCTACTTAAACACTGCCCGGATGCTAGCGAGCAACTTGATCCAAGTGGGAAGAATGTGTTTCACATTGCTATTATGTACAACAACAATTCCACTGTTCGCCATTTATTGTGTATGGCGGAGCTTGAGGGGATGTTAAATGAGCCTGATACAGATGGAAATACCCTTCTTCATTTTGCTTTCAAGTACCATAATGATCCGATGTTCCTGTTTTTGTCAAGGGAAAGAAGAGTGGACCCAACGATTGTTAACAAGGATGGTCACACCGCCCTCGATCTTGTAGAATTGGACCTAGAGTATGAAGAATTTCAGGTATTGCGTCATGCACATTTGGTCCACAGTATCTCACGACCTTTTTCAAAAAGCTACCTCACTAATGGATACAATTATCATCCCACTGCCTTCACCCCACAAGCAAATGGGTTGCTGGATTGTGTGGGCACCATCACGATGTTTATGTAAAATTCATCCCGATCACTGGGTGCATTACCCCATGTTAAACTAATGGCTGATAATCAGTACCATTTGTGATTCAGGTGGATCATATTATTAGAAATAGTGTAAAATTAATGGTACATGTCCCTCTCTCAACTGTTTTCTTTCATGTGCCGCACCTGAATCACAAGTCACCCTAGTTTTTTCTTTTTTTTCCTTGATTTGGGCTTGAAAATAGATTACACATCTAATAGTAAGAGTGTATTTTGCATACATGTCTTAGTAAACCCTACTAAAAATCCGGTCCTGCTTCCCTCTTCAACTTTAAAGAGTGATTATTTAGAAAAGCCGTTCTTTGGGTCCACCATGATGTTTATATATATTACAAGCTGGACCATTAGATATTTAATCCCATACGAAACTCAGAGACCCAAAAAAAATAAAAAAAAAATTGACTTATCAATTAATGAAGTAACATTTTGAAAACTTTTT
The DNA here is from genome assembly GCF_029962835.1 of Magnolia sinica. Lineage (NCBI taxonomy): Eukaryota > Viridiplantae > Streptophyta > Magnoliopsida > Magnoliales > Magnoliaceae > Magnolia > Magnolia sinica. The sequence continues at coordinate 45,812,297 of NC_080573.1, read as the reverse complement.
TGAAAAAACTACCATAATGTAAATTCTATATTAATTAGCTGACTTTTTGTAAATTTTCCAATTAAATTGTATTTATAAAATAGATATGCTCTGGTGCTCACAGAGCAATAAAAGTTATAGTGCTCCTTGTTGCATCCATCGAAATGGACAATCTAATTAATCGGAACTCTCTATTCACTCTACAACACATTTTGTGGATTACCATGAAAAAGTCACAGTAATAAGATGATCCGATCCATCCTTGATTTGGCCTTATTTTTCTTCTAGCCATCCATTTTTACAAGCCATGGCCTAAGAAAAGCGATTCTTTAAAATCATATGCAATCCATGATGAGCCCTAACAAAAAGATAGATCAAATTGTTGATTTGACCTATTTTTGTGTAAACAATTTTGGCTATATATCCATATTAAATCACATCAATCAAATGGTTATTATTTGTTAATTGGTGTGATATTCTTATGGTTGCCTATGAAATGTACATTGGATGTAAGTAATATGGAAAGCTTGATGTAAGTAATATAATAGGCCAAGTTAAGAATGGATTAGATCATTTGATCAGTAGCGTGATGTTTGCATGGTAGTTCATGCAATGTGTTCTGGATTTAAAAGGCAGTTTGGAACCTGTTTTGGATTTAATAGACAGTTCAGATTGATTAGTTTAACTGTCCAAATGAACAGATGCAACTAGGAGCACTATAACTTATAGTGCCCCAAGAGCACTTTGTTGGGGATTAGATGGAGGAATCACAAAGAGATGAATCTATTATAACAATCCAAGAGTACCAAGCAAACACAAGAGAACACAAAGATTTAAAGCAGAAATTACAAAGAGAAAGGACTTACCGAACTTGAGCAACACTCAAATCTCTCCTTGCTCCACCCTTTTGAAACCCTAGAGCCCTTTTAAAAACCCTAGAAGCCTTTTAGAAAGTCTTTGAATCTCTTAAAATAGTTCTCAATCCCGTATACATCCCTTTATATAGGTTTAGAAAGAAACTTAAACAAAATTGGAAGGAAAAAACGCAGAATTTGCGTAAACCTTCAATGACATCAAGCAACCTTCGATGTCATCGAAGAATGACAAAATATGTCCAGCAACCAGAGGTGGAAATACCAAAAATACTAGATGACATCGACTGGCTTCAATGACATCGAAGCATGCTCGATGTCATCAAGCCAAGACAAACAGACAGATTTAAGACATCTATTAGTAACAATCCCCACGTCTTCAATCTTCAAACGTGTAGCTTCTTCTCCTCTTCTCTTATCTCTGCCCCGCATTATAGCTTCATCAATCTTTTTCATGCACACTGTCATCCTTTTATGCCATCACCAAGCCTAGAGAAGTTGTACAAAACTTCTCTATAAGAACAACATTAGTGAGCATGTCTACTGGATTCATGTTGGTGAGAATCTTCTCCAGTGTTACACCTCTTTCCTTAAGCACCTGTCGGATAAAATGGTGACGAACATCAATGTGTTTAGTACGAGAGTGATAATTAAAATTTTTAGCCAAATTAATAGTGCTCTCACTATCACAAGGCATGGTCTCCTGCTGAAGTCTCAACTGATTTATCATGCCTCTTAACTAAACACCTTCCTTAAATGCTTTCATCACTGCCATATATTCTGCTTCGATCGTGGAAAGAGCCACCACGGAATAAAGCTTCGACATCTAACTAATTGTTCCACCCGCTAGTACAAGCGAGTATCTTGAAGTTGACTTTTTGGAATCCATACTGCCTGCATAGTCTAAATCCACATATCCTACCAACTTTGTCCATATATTCTCAAAAGTTAAGACGTAGTCTTTTATACCTCGAATGTATCGAAGTAGCCATTTCACCACTTTCCAATGTTGTTTGTCGGGGTTTGACATATATCTGCTCACATCACCGATTGACTGTAAAATATCTGGTCTTGTACAGACCATGTCATACATTAAACTATCGACCATATTTAAATAAGGCACATGAGACATAACATGCTTTTCCTCATTTGACTTAAGATATTGTTTTGAGGAAAGATTGAAGTGAGCTGTGTGGGGAATACTTACTAGCTTTACATGGTCCATCCCATGCTTAATTAGTACCTTTCTGAAGTATTTTGCTTGTGATAACCAAAGTCTTCTCCCCGTCTTGTTTCTATGAATATCTATTCCAAGAACCCTTTTTGTAGCCCTCAGATCTTTCATCTAGAATGTCCCTGATAACTGAGTCTTGAATATGTTAATTTCAGATATATCATGATAGGCGATCAACATATCATCAACATACACTACTAGGATGATGAACTTGCCATCACTCAATGTCTTATAATAGACGGTGATCATATTCACTCCGAGTAAATTTTTGACTCAACATGAAATAATCAAATTTTTTATATCACTACCTAGGAGACTGTTTCCGGTCGTACAACGACCTCATTAACCTGTAAACCTTTTTCTCTGCCCATTTTATTTCGTAGCCTTTTAGTTGCTTCATGTAAATCTACTCTTCCAACTCCCTTTGCAGGAATGCAGTCTTGACATCCATCTATTTTAGCTCGAGATTGTATTGAGCAACCAACGACAACACAAATCTGATAGATACTTACTTAACTACTGGTCGGAATATCTCTGTAAAGTCAATTCCTTCTCTCTGAGCATACCCCTTCACTACCAACCTTGCTTTGTATTTATCATGTTACCTTTTGAATAATCACTTGCATCCAATCATTTTTTGGCTCATTCGAAGCTCCACCAGCTCCCATGTGTGGTTTTTGTCCAACGATTCCATCTCATTATCCATAGCCGCCTTCCACTTTTCTGCATCAGGCTCATCAAGAGCCTACGGAATAGTTAACGGGTCCCCCTCATCTTAATGAGGGTACATGCGATATTAAAGTCATCCTTGTATCTTGTTGATAACTTGCGATCACGCGATGGGTTCCTTCTCACAGGTGACTGCTCCACCTACTCCCGTACTTCTGTCTGCACATCTGTCTCTGCCTAAGTATCATATGTGTCAGTCTAGACATCTATGATCAACCTTTCTGATTCTTCTTTCTCCTCTTGATCATTTTTGCAAAATAGGGAGCTTTCATCGAATCTGACGTCACGGCTAGTGATGACCTTGTATGTGATCTTATCAAATAACCTATAACATTTTACACCAATACTATATCCAACAAAGATGTACTTTTTTATTCTATGGTTTAGCTCATCTCTCTCAACTGACGGTACATAAGATTAAGTCTCACAACCAAACATACGCAAATTTGAGTAGTCCAACTTATGACCACTCCATACTTCCTCTGGGATTTTACATTCAATTGTCATAGATGGGGATCAGTTCACCAAGTAGCAAGTCATGTTAATGATCTCAGTCCACAAGTCTTTGTCCTAACATGCATCGGGCTCTCTCCAAGAAAGTCTGATTCATCCGCTTAACCACACCATTTTCTTTGGGCATGTGGCGCACTATGTTGTGCCTAATGATCCCTTCATCTTTTTAATATTCATTAAACTCATTGGAAGTGAATTCTCCATCATTGTCAGTCCTTAAAACCTTTAGTTTGAGCCCTGAATGTTTTTCCACCATTACCTTCTATTGTTTAAATATGGTGAAAACTTCAGAATTATTTTTCATGAAGTAAACCCAAACTTTCCTAGAGTAGTTGTCAATGAATGAAACAAACCATGACGATCCCCCAATGAAAACTTCTGGCGATGGCCCTCATACGTCAGAGTGCACATAATCAAGCACTCCCTTACATACATGTTTTTCAGTTTTAAAAGATAATCTAGATTGTTTACCATATATACAATGCTCGCATATATATATATATATATATATAATATAGGGAAAAGGTACTATGCGCTCAACCTCATGAGTCCGTCCCATGAGGTCAAGCTGTGTGGGCCCCACCGTGATGCGTTTCGAACATCTACCCCATCAGTCAAATGCACCATTCCATCGTGGGCCTAGGTTTGAAAAATCAAGTCAATCCGTGACTTTTGTGGGCCACACCACATACAGAAGTGGGGAGGGGCCATGCATCATTAAAACATTCATAATCATTTTTTGGGCCCACCGAGATGTGGTTTGCAAATCCAGCCCATCCATTATGTGTGTCCCACTTGGATGAGGGTTCAGACCAACTTTCAGCAGCATTCAAAACTCAGGTGGGCCCCACCAAGTGCTTTTATATGTTTTAACGGTGTCTTCACATGATTTTAGATGGTATGCCCCACATGAGTTCCGTATATGGCTGATTTTTGGGATATCCCATAATTTAGAGGGGACCCATTAAATGCATGGTGTTGATGGTTGACACGCATCACAGTGGGGCCCACACAGCTCAACCTCACGGGAGCTTATCGTGAGGTCGAGCGCATAGTACCTTTTCCCATATATATATATATATAAGAGTTTAGGAGTTAAGTAAAAATAAAATAAATAATTTATTTATACATCCATGACATCCACCTTCTAAAAAGAAAAATGGCCATGTTCATGTCAATGGTCCGTGTTTTTAATGCCCATTCAATTGCATAAGGGCCAAAGGAATCCGGATCCTCTATTTCCTTAAGCAGGGATTTTCTATTTTCCTACATTGGATACCATCAATACCAGTGAACTTGCACCCTATAGCATTAAGTGCACCAAGAGAAATCAGACTTTTCTTCATATCAGAAATGTGCTTAACATCAGTCAAGGTACGCTCTATACCGTCAAACATATGTATGCTCACCGTACCAATAACCACAACATTACAGGCATTGTCATTGCCCATAAAAACCTGTCCACCATCGCATTCCTTGTAATTGGCAAACCAATTCCGATGAGGAGTCATGTGTTATGATGCTCCTGTGTCAAGGATCCACTCATCTCTAAATTTATCTTACAAGCATTCGACCATAAACACAGACAGAACGTCACCTCTACTTATTTCTTCATCAGATGTGACAACATTGGCCTCTCCGAAAGAAGCCTCTGAGTTTTCTTTCTTCGCTTTAGGATTAGTACAATCCTTTTTAATATGTACAGTCATCCCACAATTCCAACACTTTAGTTTTCCTTTGCCATTGCCCTTAGATTTGGATCTAGATCTTGAAGATCATGTATCTCGCTCAGTATTTCTTCTCATCGTAAACAGTGCATTAGAAGATGTCCTCATGCCGCCGTTTAACTTTCTTATAGGCTTCCCTTGAAGGACTGAGATAACGATGTCGACACTCAGGGTTTTATTTGTGGTGCACATTGTGTCCCTGAATAAGTCAAACGATGCCAGAAGAGAATTCAACAACATACATACTTATTCATCATCTTTGATCACTTCCTCCATATCCAGCAGTTTGCAAACAAATTTATTTAAGTTGCTGATGTGGGTCTCTAGATATCCACCCACTGTCATCTTTAAGGTATACAACTGTAGCTTCAAATGTAGGCGATTTTCAGAGAATTTTTTCGCATAGATATTCTTTAACTTAGCCCATAAACTAGCCACAGTTTTCTCCATCAAAACATTGTAGAGAACCTCATCCGTGAGACATAAACGGATAGAAGTTAAAGCATTCATGTCAAGAGTATTCTAGTCTTCGTCATTCATAGTCGATTTCAATTCCTCAAGAGTCTTAACTTCGCTTTGCTTAGTTAATAGATTAATCATCTTGATCTTCCATAACTCAAAATTATTTTTGCCAGAGTACTTCTCAATATCAAACTTGGCGTTTTCCATTGAAGTTAATCCTACAAATTCAAATCTGTGCCCCAATGATTTCTCTGATACCACTTGTTGGAGATTAGATGGCGGAATCACACAGAGATGAATATAAGATAGTAATCCAAGAGCACCAAGAAAACACAAGAGAACACAAAGATTTAATGTGGAAAACCCTTTTGGGAAACAACCACGACATGAAGCGACAGATCTTCACTATGAAAGTAGAAATTACAAAGAGAAAGGACTTACCGGACTTGAGCAACACTCAAATCTCTCCTTGCTCCACCCTTTTGAAACCTTAGAACCTTTTTAGAAACCCTAGAACCCTTTTAGAAAGTCTTGGAATCCCTTAGAATAGTTCTCAATCTCGTATACATCCCTTTATATAGGTTTAGAAAGAAACCTAAGCAAAATCAGAAGGAAAAAATCGCAAAATCTGCATTTCCGCAAAAAATCTGCGTAAATCTTCAATGACATCGAGCAACCTTCAATGTCATCGAAGAATGACAAAATATGACTAGCGACCAGAGGTGAAAATACGAAAAATACTCGATGACATCGACTAGCTTCGATGTCATCGAGCCAAGACAGACGGACAGATTTAAGACATCTGTCAGCAACACACTGGAGCATTTCTTAATGGCTGAGAGCCTTGCTTTCTAAGTGAACACTTTGTCGAGTCCAAAGTACAAATCAAATTTACAAGACAACTCAACCTAACTAGCATGTAGTTAAGTCAAGTTCACTGGGTCAAATTTAACTTACTGAGTTTTAAATCTATAGCTAAGGGCTAGTTTGTTTTGTCAATTATTTGTAATGTAAAGGAAATATGTCATCAATTATGATCATGGTCAAATTAAATATGGAAATCAATAGTCAAATGCAAAAGTCTTTAAGAGACAGATAAAATAATTTGTAATCATTGATAACTTATCTAAACAATATCATTAATTTATTTTAGTGATAATTTGACTTTAAAATAATATAGAAATACAATCGTTATGATTTTTCCATCCACAAACAAAACAATTACCAATTACCGTGGAACCGACTAACACTTCCTCTCACAACAGTGGCTCAATCGCTCAAGATATCAAGGCACAATTTGTGGACAGCGGCGGAAAATGCCTAGCGGAGTTTGTGAAACAAGACTGCAACGCAGGGCTGCCAGGAGTGACAGGCACAAATCCAAGGTCAGAACATACACATTGGTGGCTGCGCTCATCGCCAGCGTCACCTTCGCTGCCACTTTTACAATGCCGGGTGGGTACAAGAACGATGGCCCAAATCAAGGTTCTGCATTGCTCATGAAGCATGCCGCATTCAAAGCTTTCTTGCTTTCCAATACAATTGCATTATGTTGCTCACTCCTCGTCGTGGTGGGCTTCATCTGGGCATGGTCCCAGCACAAGATGTTCTTATTTAGTGTACTTACGTGGGGCCATCAGCTCACGGTCATCGCATTCCTGGCGATGTTGGTTTCGTTCATGACAGCCGTCTATGCAGTGGTTGCATCAGAATGCAGGTGGCTAGCCATTGTGATCTTAGCCATTGGTGTTGCTACGCCATTCTATCTCTTCATCTCGTTTTCTCAGTTATACAGTATCTTTTACAAGGCGTTTATTGGGTATAAAAGATCAGTGGCCCATATTAGGAAGCCAGTTTGATGCACGTGATTGCATCGATGATGTAATCCCACTATTTGGTAACCAAACTGTCCTAAAAAGTAACTAGAATTTTGAGTTGCCCCAGAATTGTTTACCTTTTCTTATAAACACGTGCCGGTCCATTGTCGGTTCTTGTACAACGTTTATAGAATAAGTATTTTAATCTCTAGCATTTTTGTGTGGCCCTATTATGACGTGTGCATAACATTCACTCGGATCTACCACGTGCACTCTCTTATAGTTGTTGAGAGTATTAAAAAAGCAGTAGTTAAGAGTATTAAAAAGAAATACAATCTTTAGCATAGTTATTATTAGAAACCTTTGAATAAAAACTACCTTTTGCTTTTTTCTGTTTTTTTTTTTTTTCCTCGAAGTGTAGCTTAAAATGAGTGCAGACTGCATCTCTCTTTTTAATAATTATGAAAATGCATATATTATGCTCTAGCTTATATGGACACTTGAGCGAATTTCTCTCTTCAAATATATAATTATTTTATTACTTATCGTTATAATTATTAATGTGGCTTATTGTTTAAGGTCGTTTTTATCATGCAAGATATGCATTTATATTCCCGCGCATCTCAATAAATGTGACCATTTAGTAGCAGACATGTTTATTGAAGTTTTTATTTTTTTAAAAAATGATTTTTTTTACCTTTAAATTTAAATTTTTTTTTTTTTTTTTGGGACCAATAATCGATCTGAGTGGTTATAACCCTATGAACTGGCTTATACAGTGGACCCCACCACTGTTGGGAGATATCCAAGAATCTTACATATCTGATCCCCATGAAGTGAACACAAACATCTCCATTAAACAATTTCTGAGTGGTTACCTTTAAATTGTTAGCGCAGTCAAACAATCTTCTTCTCGAAATCATGCATCTCTTTGCATTGTTTATTTTTTATCTTTTATTTTTACACACACACTCCTGCACACGCCGTAGTGGGATTTCACCACCTATGGGTACTCAAACCCTTGACCAGGTGTTGAAACTTGAAACTCCTGAGAGTCTACCATTGGAGCAAGAGTTAGGACCCTCTTTTTGCATTCAAGCATACATGAAAACGTGTTTCTTTTAGTGATTTTTGTATTAGATTTTTTTTTGGTAAACTGTGCATGATGTGACGAAACTTCGTATGCTAGCAATTGTATTTTAAGATAGTGCGCTAATAAACTATTGCACTGGTTGATGAAGGCGCAAACTATTTGAAAGAGAAAAACCTATTATGCACCTCGAGCTGACAAGAAATCTGAATTGTCATCATTTGTGTTGTTGTTTTTGCCAATCTAAAAAGTAGATGTGGCATTCTATATTCACTTGTTTGTTTTATTTGTGTTTTTCCTCTACCAGTAGTTTTAACAATAACAATGTCCAGGGAGCTGAAATGGAAGGCTGATTCTAAATTCAAACAAGCCATACCGCCAAATTTTTTTTTTTAAAAAAAAACATATGGAAAACCTCTAAAATCACATTGCATTAATAGCCACATCAATTTTGGAATGGCCTAACTTTCTGGGGTATCCACCCTTCCCGATCAATCGGTGCATCTTATGAATGAACTGAGTGGCATATGCAAAGTAAGTGGTCTCATGCACAAACTGGTGGGGCCCACACAGCTCGACCTCATGGGAAGTACCCTTGAGCTCCATAGTTGAAAAGCTGTTGAGCTACGACCGTTCCCTCGCTTACATCTTAGACAACATTGGCTACACATCTCTTCATGTCGCAGCTGCTTCTTGCTCCCCATTGGCAATAGCTGAGCTACTTAAACACTGCCCGGACGCCAGCGAGCAATTGGATCCAAGTGGGAAGAATGTGTTTCACATTGCTATTATGCACCACGAGAATTCCACTGCTCTTGCCGTTTATTGTGTATGGCGGAGCTTGAGGGGATGATAAATGAGCCTGATACAGATGGAAATACCCTTCTTCATTTTGTTTTCAAGTACCATAATGATCAGATGTTTCTGTTGTTGTCAAGGGAAAAAAGAGTAGACCCAACGATCGTTAACAAGGATGGTCAAACCACCCTCGATCTTATAGAATTGGACACCGAGTATGCAGAATTTCAGGCATTGCCTCATGCATCATGTACATTTGGTCCACACCGTATCTCACTATCTTTTTCAAAAAGCTAGTGAGATACAATTATCATCCCACCACCTTTACCCTACAAGCAAATGGGTTACTGGATTGGGTGGGTGCTGCCATCATGAAGTTTATGTAAAATCCATCCCGACCACCTGTGCATCACCCCATGTTAAGCTAACGGCTAATAATCAGTACCATTTGTGATTCAGGTGGATCACATGATTAGAAATAGTGTAAAATTAATGGTACATGTCCCTCTCTCAACTGTTTTCTTTAATGTGCCCCACCTGAATCACAAGTCACCCTGGTTTTTTTTTTTTCTTGATTTGGGCTTGAAAATGGATTAGGGATCTAATAGTAGGAGTGTATTTCGCATACAAGTCTTAGTGAGACCTACCAAAAATCCAGTCCTGCTTCCCTGTTCAACTTTAAGAGAGATTATTTAGAAAAGCCACTCTTTGGGTCCACCATGATGTTTATGTATATTACAATTTGGACCATTAGATATTTAATCCCATACTAAACTTAGAGACCAAAAAAAAAAAAGTTGACTTATCAATTAATGAAGTAATATTTTGAAAACTTTTTTGAAAAAAATACCATAATGTAAATTCTATATTAATTAGCTGGCTTTTTGTAAAATTTCCAATTAATTTGTATTTATAAAATAGATATGCTCTGGTGCTCTCAAAGCAATAAAAGTTATAGTGCTCCTAGTTGCATCCATTGAAATGGACAATCTGATTAATCGGAACTCTCTATTCACTCTATAACACATTTTGTGGATTACCATGAAAAAGTCACAGTAATAATTAAGATGATCTGATCCATCCTTGATTTGGCCTTATTTTTCCTCTACCCATCCATTTTTACAAGCCATGGCCTAAGAAAAGTGCTTCTTTAAAATCTTATGCAATCCGTGATGAGCCCTAACAAATAGATAGATCAAATTGTTGATTTGACGTATTTTCGTGTAAACAATTTTGGCTATCCATATTAAATCACATCAATCAAATGTTTATTATTTGTTAATTGGTGTGATATATTCTTATGGTAGCACATGAAATGTACATTGAATGTAAGTAATATGGAAAGCTTTATGTAAGTAATATAATAGGCCAAGTCAAGAATGGATTGGATCAATTGATCAGTTGTGTGATGTTTAATTGCATGGTAGTTCATGCAATGTATTCTGGATTTAATAGGCAGTTTGGATCTACCATGAGTTTTGATTTAATAGACAGTTCCGATTGATTAGTTTAACTGTCCAAATGAACAGATGCAACTAGGAGCACTATAACTTATAGTTCCCCAAGAACACTGGAGCATTTCTTAATGGCTGAGAGCCTTGCTCTCTAAGTGAACACTTTGTCCAGCCCAAAGTACAAATCAAATTTACAAGACGACTCAACCTAACTAGCATGTAGTTAAGTCAAGTTCACTGGGTCAAATACTAACTTATTGAGTTTTAGATCCATGGCTAAGGGCCGGTTTGTTTTGCCAATTATCTGTAATGTAAAGGAAATGTGTTATCAATTACGATCATGGTCCAATCAAACAACAAAATTAATAGTCAAATGTAGAAGTATTTAGGAGATAGATAAAGTAACTTGTAATCATTGATCACATCTAAACATTATTATCAATTTATTTTAGTGATAATTTGACTTTAAAATAATATAGGAATACAATCATTATGATTTCGTAGTCGATAAGCAAAACAATTACCAATTACCGTGAATACCAAATAACACTTCCCCTCACAACAGTGGTTCAGTCGTAGATACTCAAGATATAGAGGCATGTACAATTTGTGGACAGCGGCGGAAAATGCCTAGCGGAGACGGAGAATGTGAAACAACAAAGCAATTCATGGCTGCCTAGAGTGACCGCCGCAAACACAAGGTCAACACATACACATTGGTGGCTGCGCTCATCGCCAGCATCACCTTCGCTGCCACTTTTACAATGTCGGGTGGGTACAAGAACGATGGCCCAAATCAAGGCTCTGCAGTGCTCGTGAAGCATGTCGCATTCAAAGCTTTCTTGCTCTCCAATACAATTGCATTATGTTGCTCACTCCTCGTCGTGGTGGGCTTCATCTGGGGATGGTCCCAGCAGAAGAGGTTCTTACCCAGTGATCGTCTGCTCGGATAGTAGATCGCTTGTTCTTTTCTCCCTGTATCGTCGTGCTAGCCAAGAATGCATCCGATTGCTTCTGTTGCGACAAAGATATATAGCAGTAATGGCCTACTTGAAGTAGGTGGCATGAGCACTGGAGGATTTAGCAAGTACTTTTTGATATTATCAAAGGCCGCCTGACAGTCGTTATTCCATTCCTTTGGCGAGTTCTTTCGCAGGAGCTTAAATATGGGCTGACAGACCAGAGTGAGCTGTGCGATGAATCGGCTGATATACTAGATCCGCCCCGAGGAAGCACCAAATTTCTTTTTTAGTCTTGGGTGGTGGCATTTCGATGATTGCCTTAGTCTTGGTCTCATCCACCCGAATACCATCTTCGTTGACAATAAAGCCTAATAGCTTGCCTCCAGTCACACCGAAGATACATTTTTGCAGATTGAGTCGGAGCTTGAACTTTTCTAGCCTGTCGAAGAGCTTTTTGAGGTCCTCAAAGCGTCCTTCGATCGTGCGAGACTTGATAATCATATCATCCACGTAGACTTCCATTTCCTTGTTTATCATGTCGTGGAACAAGGCAGTCATGGCTCGCTGATATGTAGCTCCTACGTTTTTTAGCCCAAAGGGCATAACTCGATAACAAAAAGTTTCCCATGATGTGACGAAAGAAGTCTTCTCTCGATCTTCAATGGCCATCTTGATCTGGTTGTAACCGGAGAAACCATCCATGAAGGAGAAGATCTTATGTCCAGCAATATTATCCACCAGCGTGTCGATGTGATGTAAAGGGAAGTTGTCTTTAGGGCTTGCTATGTTGAGGTCCCTGAAATCGATGCACATCCTGACTTTTCCATCCTTCTTTGGAACTGGTACAATATTCGCGAGTCATTCCGGATAGTTGGAGATTACCAAGAACCCCGCATTGTATTGCTTGATGACTTCATCACGGACCTTCAGGGCCCATTCTGGCTTCATTCTTCGTAACTTTTGCTTGACAAGCTTCATGTAAGGTTTTGTTAGCAAATGGTGCACCACCAAATCTTCATCGAGCCTTGGCATGTCCTCATAAGAGAAAGCAAAGTTGGACAATCTCGGTTTCAGAAACTCCATCATCCTCTGCTTGTTTTTCAGAGACAGCGGTCTTTCGATGCACACTTCTCTAGGGAGTTCCACTGACCCTAAGTTCACAATTTCGAAATCGTCTGCTGTAACGTTGGCCTTTGTTTCGGACTTTTCGAGAGAATCCTCGAATTCGCCAGCGGTATCATCATTTCTCTCATCCAGGGCTTCATCCAAACCCATGAGTTCGAAGTCCAACTCTGGATCGAAATCATATGAGTCGACCTCAAACTCCTGCGTTGTATTTGAGGTGTTTAGCGCAGCGATTTTTGAAAGTTTTTCTATTTTTTTGTATTTTGAAAATTTTCGACGTGTTGTGGTTTTGAGGAATATTTGATTTTTTTTGTATTTTTGGAAATATGTGTTGTTTTTGTGTTTTGAAAATTTTTTGATTTTTTTGTGTCGCCAAGGGGTCCCGAACAGGACGGTGTTGCAAACCATGATTGATTCTGTCTGGATTCAGGATACCAACTGCTATTTACATTGACTTTTTTTTTAAGGCCGGGATCCATGAATGGTCCGCCGGCCGATTTGATCGTTAGGGGGATGGCTGACCATTGTAGTTCTTTCCCCCTTTCAATCTTGTTGTTCTGACCTGTCTGTTCCTGTGGGTCATATGTCCTGATGACTATGATGTCTGCCGAGCTGGGCTTAGAGTCAGAATCTGATTCAATTTCTTCGCCTAGGAGTTGGAGTTCTTCTGGCTCCTCAAGTTCATCTTGTGATGGGACTTTGATGTCCGTCTAATCAAGGGCAGGCCACTTTCCCTTGTCAATCCAATGAATGGGCTTCCATTGCAGCTTGTGTCGCTGGGCTGGTGGCGAGGATATGTCCTCTTGCCTGTGGGTGGAAATAGGTGTCTCCCCGTTCTTGCCTGTGTCTCCTTCAAGGAGCACTCCTGGTTCTGGGTCCTTTCTGGGTGGATCCTTTTCCATGCCCCTAGCCTCATGTGGTGGGTCTGAGGGTTCTGCCCCTGGCATCAGATGTGCTTTTGACATAATGAGAATCTTGTCCCACCTTATCGGTGGCCAAACGAACTCCTGGCTGGAATGTTCTGAGAGTTTGAGCCGTTGGAGGTGGTCCTCAAGAGAGATCATCATGTCCCCACAAATTGTCCCGGCCTCGACGAATTTAATAGGTGTGCACTTAAACGGTTGACCCTTTCTTGGCCTTTCAGCTTGATGTTCACTCCCCAAGTATAGGGTTGTGATGTAGTAATAAACTCGGTGAGACCAAGGTCGAATCCCAAGGGACTGATACCTATATGTAATCCGAAACTAAGTAGAACTAGAATTAGACTAAGATGAAATCTAAATCGAGTGTAAATTGAGAAATAATCATGAAATAATTATCTAAATCTTAAAGAATTCAAAGAAAGGACATTAGGGATTCAGAGGATTCACTTGTAGAGATCAGAGAGATCTTATGCCTGTTTCAAGAACTCAATTGGACTTAGAGTCCCATCTTCATCCAGTTGAAGGGTGTAACTATGAAAATCAACTGAACTTCCTTTGATATAGTTTTCAAGAGATAAAAGGTATATGAATTCGAATGGATTCATTACCAAACCATGCCCAGGAGACAAAGTAAACAACAGAATTAAACTAATTACCAACTAATCAATAATGTATGAAGGTTAGGAAGGGTACTGTCATCCGGCCATGCCCAGGAGACTATGGTTAACAACAGGGCTTCCTGACGTCATAAACATAAAAAGGAAAGGAACATGCTCAAAGCTATCACAAACCCATTGTAATTTTAGTCACCACAGACCATTAAAAACTAAGAAACATTCCCTTAATTAAACTAAAATCAACATCAGTTCAGTCTAAACAAAAGGCACAAGCAAGAAGTTCTTCATCACGCTACAAGCTTCACCTCTTAGCCCTAGCTAAGAGGTTTAGCTTGACATGATCAAGCAAATATCTAAAGAAAGGAAATAAAGAAGAAGAAGAAGGACAATTGAAAGCTGTCTCCACCCGCCTCTCTCTCTCATTCAAACTATGCCTCCACGGCTGCCAAGTTTTTTCTTGCATGTCCTCTCTCTCTCCCTTTTGTAGGTAAAGGAAGTCGGTTGGTTTGCTGGAGTGCGAAACTCCTGGAGTCGGTGCGGAAGGTCGGGCGTTTACGCAGAGAGAACGCAAGACTGTTTGCTTTTTGGACTGTTTTGGGACGGATGGCCATCCATCTCCTTTTTTCAGCCTTCATGGTGAGGGTCACGGCTCCATGTTGATGAGTTTGAACAGTTTGGATTGCTAATCTGATCACAATCTTGATCATGGAACGGCTCGGAAGTCTTGGTTTTCCCGGACGCAGAGCCTTCGCAATTCCTTGCGCTGTGCTGATGGTGGGGCACGGGATCGATGTCTTCAGGAAAATCCACTCCGTCTACTGAATGAAAATCGAAAAAACAGGTGGGAATGGCTGATTTCGGATCAAATTCGATGTGGCCCACGGATTTTTTCGTTGCACCGCCTATCTTCCGTTTTACGGCTGAAATTAGATATCAGTTGTCTTCCGGGATTCCATCACCTAAATCATGGTCATGCCTACCCTCTGGAGTGAATGAACGGTTCGGATCATCAGATAGGATGATTAGTGGGACCCACAACTCAAATCAGCGTCCGCACCTTGCGGATGCTGCGTACTCAAAAACCGGATCGGATCAGCGCCCGTTGACCGATCTCAGTGGTGTGGTGTGGTGCGGGAGTGCACTGCCTATGCACTCCCACATGTACATGTGGGATCACTGTAATGTTTGTGAGAAATCTGGTCTGTCCATCTCATTTAAGAGTTTGGGACTAAACTTGAGGCATATTCAGATATCAAGTGGGCCCCAAATTGAGGATTTATGGTCTGATCTGTCCGTTGGGCCACTTCTAGAGGGATCCAATGGATGAAAATTGACTTGTACGGTTTATTTATGGTCCTCAGGCCATGTATAAAGTTTAAAGCCGAACGAATGGTGGGAACCCTATGATCTTGCATTCTGGCTAACTTTTAGGCCACTTGAGCTCTAGTTTCTCGATTTTCTGGGATCTCTGGCATGTAAATCCGTCGTTCTTAGTCTCCTGAGGTCCATCCCTTGCCTTGGTGAATTCTGAGCATTAAATCCATGCTTTTAGTACCCTTTTTTAGTCCAGGCTTCTAAATACACCTTGCATCAAAAACACGATTAAAGCAGGGCGTTTAAACGGTATCATGCTCGTAAATCTAGGATAACTGGGGTCTAATATGCAATATTTGACCCTCAACACAACCCCCAACCAGCATCTTGCTAGTCCCGAGCAAGGTATGCGAAAAATAAGTTGAGAGTATAGAACAATTTCTCTAAACTTGAGTGATTTTTGAAAAACAATCCTTATCCTAGAATTTTAAGATTCATGAATGTTGGGCCTTACTTTCTCCTGGACTTAAGCACATGGTAAACTTCATAATCAAGTTCAAAGTATTAATCCATCAATTAGAAAAATTCTAAACATTGAGTTTCATGAGTGTATAGTGTAATCTCAGCTTATCATCATTAAAATTCATTTCGCTATTTTATGATACCATTGGTAAGTAACAAGAGCATTCAGAACACCTAAAAACTAAACGTACCACACAAATCATTCTTTTGTCTTTTGAGTCTTTTTTTTGTAGTAACGTCGAGGGGAATCAGATCTTCACCTATAGGGAGCAAACCTATGGTGAAGACTGTACACCCAACCCTTTTCACATATCATCCATGGGGAATTAAATCTATACCTATAGGGAGCAAACCTATGGTGAAGATTATGACGGGTAAATTTTCCAGGTTCCAAGCCGGTTCCTTAGGTGCTTAGTGATTACCAAGTTATAATTTAATATCGAACTGAAACCTTAATGTGAAAGCGAGATGTGACATGTGAAATCATGACTCAATCAATGTTTACATTTTCTAATTCTGGATTAACAATTTAAACTTAACTGTGAAATCTAACAGATACTGAATCCAAGAGTCCTAAATTATCAACATCACATATCTTAATTCTGAATCAAAGATGGCAAAAATAAAAACACTTGGAGTTTATAAAAGTTTCCAGAAAAAATTTAAAAATTTTCACACATTTTGCTTAAGACCACGAAAACACTGATTAGGCAACCTAATCTCCCACCCCAACCTAAAATCTACATTGTCCTCAATGTAAAGGAAATAAGCATGCTATGCACATGGGACAGTGAAAGTAAAAGAGGAGTGATGGAAAGATAGTACCTGGATGAAAGAATCACGAGGCTTTCCAAAGATATCAGAGCAGGTTAGCACAAGAGAGAAACCAACAAAAGCAAACTATTCTAAAACAATGTATAAAGCAAACTATCCTAGTCCTATGAAAGCGATAAACCTACCTATACCTCCATCAGACTAGGAGATCAATCCTGGTAAACAGGAGCAGTCAGAGGCATGGACATGTCCTCTGAATCAAATTTCTCGACAAATGGTTTTAATCGATGTCCATTTACTTTAAACTCCTTGCCATTGTCGGGATCTCTTATCTCGACGGCCCCATGAGGATAAGCAGTAACCACAATGTAAGGGCCGGTCCAACGAGATCGAAGCTTACCCGGAAAGAGATGTAGTCGAGAATCATACAAAAGGACTTTCTGACCTGGTGTGAATGATTTCCGCAGAATATGTTGATCATGAAACGCCTTCATCCTGTCCTTGTAAATTCTCGAGTTCTTGTATGCGTCATTCCGAATTTCTTCAAGTTCATTCAACTGCAGTTTGCATAGCGAGCCAGCGTTGTCTAGATTGAAATTTAGATTTTTGATCGCCCAGTACGCTTTATGTTCCAACTCCACAGGCAAGTTACAAGCCTTCCCATAAACAAGTATAAAGGGAGACGTTCCAATAGGGGTTTTAAACACAGTACAGTATGCCCATAAGGCATCGGTTAATCGGGTTGACCAATCTTTACGATCAGGGTTAACCGTTTTCTCTAAGATATGTTTGATCTTCCTATTGAAAATCTCAGCTTGTCCGCTTGTCTGTGGATGGTATGGGGTGCTCATGTCACGTCCCAAACCTGGAAATCGGATTCACAGGAATCCTGATCGCTGAATCTAGTGCCGACAGCCTCCGTAGTACCCCATTCTTGGCTCCCAGCGTCCATACGCCAGACTTCCGATCCTGGGATCCCACAAGGAGGATTTTTTTTTTATACATTTATCTCGCAATAAGCATAACCACAAGATTACCCAATTCACAAAGGCAACATCATCATCACATATCCATTAATATAATCAGTTGAGTACAATGCTGGAAGGAAATATGTAAAAAAAATAAAAAAATAAGCTCTAGAAGGCCGCCGCACGCTCCAAGCTCAACATTGCTGCAACCTAACATTACCTATACGCATCCATCGTGCATAAGCTTATAGAAAGCTTAGAGGGTGGTGTAAGTGTGTGTACAAGGTAAGTGTCAAGTATTCAATACAATGCCATCATCATACAAACCGAAAATGCTGGTAATCCGTAAATCGTACAATATCGGAATAAGTAGAAATACTGACAAGATCATGAATTATCTAAGTAAGCAGAAATACTGACAAGATCATAAATCATACAATAACGGAGTAAGCGAAAATACTGAATAGTCCATGAGTCAAACCATATCAATGTACACAATACAGGTCAGCTATACAAATGAGGAGTCAAATATCAGATACCGATGATATAACACAATCTACAATTTCTGATGAGTTCACGTATAGCGTCAGCCGTACTGTCACGCCCCGAACTCAGAAACCGGGCTCACAAAATTTTCGATCGCCTAATCCGGCGCCGACAGCCTCCGTAGAACCCCATTCTCGGATCCCGGCACCCATTCACCAGGTTCCGATCCTGGGATACTACAAGGAGGGTTTCAAATCATCAGTCTGATTCATAATGAGCATAACAAAAGCATAACCCACAAACAATAAGCACAAGAACACCACCACAAAATCTACTATGATCAAAAACTTTTTAGTACAATGCGACGAAAATGGAAAATACAATGTAGTGCAAAAGATAGAAACTCCAAAGCTCGTCTGCACGGTCTAACTACGGCGAGACTATGGCTGCGACTGCGTCCTGGCGTCACCTGCACGCATCAATCGTGCATTAGCTTATAGAAAGCTTAGAGGGTGGTGTAAGTATGTGCGCAATATAAGCGTGCTCAAAATGCAAGGTCATAGTAATGCGGAATCATGGTGATGAGCACATGAATGCAATAAGCCGTACTAAGGCTATGCGGTGCAAGATATGAATGCTATTGGCCATAACACGGCCATGCGATGCGAGATGCAACTCAAGCATGTCAATCCTCAACATGTATCAATATAGTTCTCATTCTGGATAATCACCGGAGTTCAATACACTCCAAGTAGCACTGTCGCTTTCCTAGCCGCACAGTCCAAGTGAGCGTAAGAAACCTCACTATCCGCCTGACCAATAGTCTGCCAATACCTATCCGGCACGTCGATAGCGGACCCATTCGCGAGCTGGTCAAACTCAGCCTAGTATTGCCCCCTACCCTCGGGCGAGTAAGGCCACACTCCTTTCCAACCGACCACGACACAGTGGGAGACGGGGCCTCCTGGTATTCGGCCCTCGTGCGCTCATATATCCACTCGGTCTCGACATTGGAGTCATCCTCTGGTACCATCGGGTTTAGGGATTTTCACCCAGGGATATCTATGGTGCCCGTATGCTGGAACCAAATATTTTTGGTATCCAATCCTGTCATCCACGATGTGTCTGTGGAGGCTATGGCCCTGATGTCGCTAGGGCATACAGTAACTACAATCATACAAATGCAAGTGCATGAGCCACACTATCAGTCATGCAATAATCCTGCGTGTACCATGCACTTATATGAGGCAACTCCGCCTATCAGGGAGCCCACAAGCAGTCCGCCCGAAGGCATGTGATATGATCGGTCACTCCTCACATCAAGCATACATATGATGCGGATGATCATGAATCATGGATCTATACTAAACATGTATAAAGAGATGAGCTCTGTGTATAATGGAGATGGGCCTAGACGGCCTACTTACCACAAGTATGGGCCTATCAGTGGGCCTTAGGGAGAGTTATAATGTGGACATTTAACCAACATTATCCATTCAATGTGAATGTCAAACCAGCATTGCTCCCAAGGCGTGGCCCGTTACAAAATCAATACATATACCATGGTGGAATTACACTACATTGGGCCTTATGTATGTCCTATTGGGCCTTGACCCGTGGGCCTCCAGTTCATCAAATGGGCCTTATAGTATGGGCCTAATACAAATCAAGGTGGGCCTCAACAAGGACCACTAATATATGAAGATGGGCCTCCACAATGGGCCTTAAATTATCTCCAAAACAGTTGGACAGTTGGATGAAACACATACATCATGATGGAGCCCACACTAATAGAGGGCGTGGTTTACAATACATACATAGGTGGGTCCTAAGTAGGACTCACCATAATGCTTACCCAGCCTAGGGCCCAATATAATGTTTACTTTCCACCCAACTTAGGGCCCATTATAATGTTTACTTTCCACCCAACTTAGGGCCCATTATAATGTTTATTTTCCAACCAACTGTTCATAGGGTCATGTGGACCAGGGTAGAGCCCACTGTAATATTTATTTATCATCCAATCTCTTCATAAGGTCACGTGGGCCTGGATAGGGCCCACTGTAATATTTATTTATCATCCAATCTCTTCATAAGGTCACATGGGCCTGGATAGGGCCCACTGTAATATTTATTTTCCATACAACCTGTTGATGGGGCCGTGTGGACCAAGGGCCCACTGAAATGTTTATTTTTCATACAACCTGTTCACAGGGCCACGTGGTGAAGGGGCCCACCGTAATGTTTATTTTTCATCTAACCTGTTGGGCCGGTCACGTGGGCAGGGAGCCCACTGTGACGTTTATAATGCCACCTGTTGATAGGGTCTGGTCAGGGGCCCACTGAAATCTGGTTCACGAATCCAACCCATTCATTGTGTGAGTCCCACCTGGCTGACGGTCCATACCAAGTTTCCGCGACATCCAAAACTCAGGTAGGCCCCACCAAGTGATTTTATATGTTTTGGCATGTCTTCACATGATTTTAAATGGTATGGCCTTCCTGAGTTCCGTATATGGCTGATTTTTGGGATGGACGGCTGGTCCGTGGGGACCCAGCAAATGCACGGTGTTGATCGTCAAAACGCATCAAGGTGGGGCCCACAGCTGGGGCCGTGAGCCCCAGCCCGTCCGTCCGTCATCGGCCAGCGCAGGCGCTGCCAGCGCCTGCTGTCAGTGCAGCAACAGCGTCAGCGCTGCTTCCTCCCTTGCTTTTGTGTTTTTTTTATATAAAGAAAATGGTTTTTCTACGGATTCTCCATGGTAGGGCCCACATCAGCAACATCCACTCCAGCCATGGGTCCCTGTGGGTTGATACAAGCCTATAGAGTCCAATATTGGGCTATTTTTGATATACAGGAGCATCATGGAGTAAATCGAATGTAGGAACATTGTTTCCTATGGTATAGCCCGTTTGATTTTCAGATTGGTCCCAAATTTTAGCTCAACGGTTAAAATGATCTGGGCAACAGGATAGACGGCTTAGATTATATGTATACATCAAGGTGGAGTCTGCATGAGTGGCCCACCATTTTGGCTAGCTCGTTAGTACCTCCCATGTCAGTTTACACTTCCCTGTTTGCCAACGGACGCTGGACGGCATGCATAACACATTATCGTGGTGGGTCCCACGTGGATGTGACCCACCAACATGTATACGTATAATATATACATAATACATCTTATATTATATTATATATATATATATATACATAATACATATCATATTATATATATTATATATATATTATATAAAATATAACATATATATAAACAAAAAGGATACATTGGGCCCATCCAAACAGTGGATGGTGTGGATCATCACCTGTAATAGAGTGGGCCACACCGTCTGATGTAGATGGACGGATAGATGTAACACATATTGGTGGGATCCACACCATTACAAAGAAAGAGAGAGAGAGATAGAGAGAGATATACAGTGAGATAGAGGAACCCCGCCACTATGGGCCCTCTTGATTAAATCACATACATCCAAATGGGTCCCACCAACAAGTGGGCCCTAAAATTTAAAATAATGACAAATCACCCACCTTATCTTCCTTCTTCTTGGTCCCTTAGACTCCTAAGCTCCTTGCCTTACTTCTTGATGGAGGTTGATGGAAGATTGATGGTGTGGATGAGAGATGAGAGGGTGGACCACACTTGGGAGGGAGAGAATGGTTGGACGTTTGAGAGGTTTGAGTTGCTTGGAGATTTGAGAAATGAGAGAGAGAGAGGGGTGATATGGATGGGTGAGGTGTGATGGGTGATGGGTTGGGTTGAAATTTTGTAAAGGTGGTATGGTTGTGGTTGAAATTTTGTAAAGGTGGTATGGTTGTGGTTGAAATTTGGAAAAAGAGGAGTGGTGAGGTGGAAAGAGGGTAGACTTTTGAAAAAGGAGGGAATGGGTTGTAGTACTTGAGGTATAGTTGCATTTATAGTTGATTGATGGGACTAATTGTGTAGAGATTTTCTTGAAATCCCCAACGCGCGGTGTTTCTTCGAAATAAACGCAGATCGGCATCTTCTTGCCTGGGTATTGGTTCGGTGCGCAAGTCGAGGCGTTGGAACCACAGCGATGACGCGGTCGCTATGATACAACTTTTGGATCGAGCCGACGTCTGTACGCGGGACCCGGCTTAGGTTCGTGCGCAAACTCCAAATATGGTGCGAAGGTTACCGGAATTTGACCGGAAGGACCGTGGAAGCCAACGGAACAGTACGGATTAGGACACGGGTCTTACACGTACCTAGACCATATAAATGTAGAAACACAGGTAACCCAAAATGCTAAGTACTATAGATGCAATATAATATGCGGTGCGAATGGAATGACCATACTGGAGTATGGAGTCGGGATGATAGTACGTAGTATCGCAGGCTACGGGGTCCACCACAAGAGACTTCTATCCAAACCAGTCTCATACCTAAATTTGGATAGTCAGACTCAATGTGGTAAACTCCTAATCTCAGGTTAGTCTCATGTCCAACCGAAATCCTGGCCATGCGAAGGTACACAACAATTAGTTGCGCACCACCAGCTCAAGTGGATAGTGAATGAAATAAATGTATAAGTATGCAATTCCTACTCCATAAGTCCACAAATCAGTACGGTTCCTCTCTGGGATCATCACCGGGGTTTATTACACTCTACACCAGCTTGCCGCCCCTATCCGAGTGCACAAATGGGTAAGTGGAAGAGACCTCACTATCCGCCTGCCAATATCGGGCCCGGCTCGTCAATAGCGGACTTATTCCTCAAGCTGGTCAAACTCAACCTAGACATTGCCCCCTCACTCAGGCGGGTAAGGTCACACCCCTTCCCAACCGACCACGACACAGTGGGAGACGTGGCCTACTGGTATACGGTCCTCATACGCTCATATATCTACTCGGTCTCGACGTTGGGGCGTCTCCTGGCCACGGAGGTTTAGGAATTTTCACCCAGGGACATCAATGGCGTCCGTATGCTAGAACCAAACATTTTCGATGTCCCATTTGGCCATCCATAATATGCCTGTGGAGGCTATGACCCTGATGTCACTAGGGCGTACAGTTATCATAATGCAAGATGCATGAGTCATACAATCCAGTCATACATCAATCCTACGCATATCATACGCTCAGGTGAGATAACCTTCGCCTATCAGGGAGTCTCATAACAACATGCTCAATGACATATGCAATGATCAATCACATATCATAATAAACATGCAGATGATGCGTATGGGCATATATCATGATGTTATGTTGTCACATACTTATAATAAGTATCAATATCCGGCATCGACAATCAATCACAACAATGTGGACATTTAACCAACATTGTCCCCCAAGGAATGGTGGACCCATGGCCTCACATAAGGGCCAAATATACATCACCATAGGTCCCTCTCAATAGTGTAGTATACACTATGATGGGCCTTTCACATGGGCCTAACATACATCACAATGGACTCCATCGCATAACCATCAAATGCATTCCAATAGGCCTTATCACATAGGCTTCATATACGTCATATTGGGCCTTAAACACGGGCTGAATACACATCATAACGGGCGTCAAATACTGGTCGCATATACATCACATTAGGCCTCAATAATCGGAATCGATGGATAGTCGGAATCGGCCAATCGGTCACGACAATCGGCATCGATCGATAATTAGAATCGGCAAATCGGTCACGTTAATCAGAATCGATCGATAATCAGAATCGGTAAATCAGTCACATCAATCGAAATCGGCAATTGGTCACGTCGATTAGAATCGGCAATTGGTCACGACAATTGGGATCGATCGATTATTGACAATCGGCCACAACAAATAAGAATCAGTAATCGGCCTCGATCGATAATCAACAATCGGCCGATCAAGGCCTAAGGGAAGGTCACAATGTGGACATCTAACCGTCATTGGCCAACAATGTGGACATCTAACCAACATTGCTCCCAACGAGTGACCCACATAAGGCCAAACATATAGTGGGCCCATGGCCTCACACAATGGTCTCATAAATCAAGTGGATCGCATCACATGGGCCTAATGCACATCGCTATGGGCCACCTCACATGGGCCGAAAATACATCTCAATGGTCCTCATCATATAAGCAGGAATATATCACAATGGTCTCACTAAATGGGTCGGAAACAAATCTCAAAGGGCCACACCGTATGGGCCGAGCATACATCTCAATGGGTCATGACCCATGGGCTACATTACATCATAATGGGCCGCAACCCATGGGCCTCAAATACAATAAGTGGACCACATCAATGGGCCTCATACACATCAAGTGGGTTGCATCATATGTGCTGCACTAATGGGCTTCGCCCATTGGCCTCGGATATATCACAGTGGGCTATGTCTCATGGACCTAACAAGACAAACAGATGGCCCGCACATAGGCCAAACACATCATAATGGGCCACATACGTCACAATGGGCCGTACTAATACATCAAGGTGGGCCTCATTATATGGGCCACACCAAAAATTCATTTCAATAGTTGTAGGTATAACATGCGTATTATTACACCCATGTCCCACGTATGATGATCAGCACTATCCAAACATATCCATGTAAATTGGCGCCAACCAAACATTGTCCAGCACTATCCTAACATTATGGATGGTGTGGATAAAAAATACGTACATCTAGGCAGGCCGCACAAGTGGACGGTATGGGTGAAGTACACACAGCATGGTGGGCCCAGCACATGCAGCAAGCGGGCCCTACGCCAGCAAGACAAGTAGACAGTGTGAATATAAAATATATACATCGGGGGAAAGTCCCACCATCCAGCGGGCTAAATGGTGCAGATATACAATACATTTATCATGGCGAAATCACACATTGAAATGGGCCTTATATGCATCATATTGGGCCTCGACCCATGGGCCCTAAATACATCTAATGGGCCGCATCACACGGTCTCAAATACATAACAAGGTGGGCCTTAACAATGGGCCATAAATATGGTAAGTGGGCCACACCACATGGGCCACATATATATCAAATGAGCCACAGTCAAATATAAGTGGTGATAATAATTTCCACTACTAAAACTTCCCAAGGCCCGCCATAACATTTATTTTCCATCCAATCTAATCATAAGATCTCAAGGATTTCAAAGGTAGCCG
This sequence comes from Magnolia sinica, assembly GCF_029962835.1. Taxonomy (NCBI): domain Eukaryota; kingdom Viridiplantae; phylum Streptophyta; class Magnoliopsida; order Magnoliales; family Magnoliaceae; genus Magnolia; species Magnolia sinica. The sequence goes on along the minus strand of NC_080573.1, from coordinate 45,786,791 downwards.
TTCAATCCTCACCGTGAGAAACACAGGTAACCTAAAATGCTAAGTACTTTAGATGCAATGTAATATGCGGTGCGAATGGAATGACCATACTGAAGTGTGCACGGGATGATAGTACGTACTATCGCAGGCTACGGGGTCCACCATAAGGGACTTCTATCCAAACCAGTCCCATACCTAAATTTGGATAGTCAGACTCAATGTGGTAAACTCCTAATCTCAAGTTAGTCGTGCACCCAACCGAAATCCTGGCCATGCGAAGGTTCACAACAATTAGTTGCGCACCACCAGCCCAAGTGGATAGTGAATGAAATGAATGTATAAGTATGCAATTCCTACTCCATAAGTCCACAAATCAGTACGGTTCCTCTCTGGGATCATCACCGGGGTCTATTACACTCTACGCCAGCTTGCCGCCCCTATCCGAGTGCACAACTGGGTAAGTGGAAGAGACCTCACTATCCGCCTGCCAATATCGGGCCCGGCTCGTCAATAGCGGACCCATTCCTCAAGCTGGTCAAACTCAACCTAGACATTGCCCCCTCACTCAGGCGGGTAAGGTCACACCCCTTCCCAACCGACCACGACACAGTGGGAGACGTGGCCTACTGGTATACGGCCCTCATGCGCTCATATATTCACTCGGTCTCGACGTTGGGGCGTCTCCTGGCCACGGAGGTTTAGGAATTTTCACCCAGGGACATCTATGGCGCCCGTATGCTAGAACCAAACATTTTCGATGTCCCATTTGGCCATCCATAATATGCCTGTGGAGGCTATGACCCTGATGTCACTAGGGCGTACAGTAATCATAATGTGAGATGCATGAGTTATATAATCCAGTCATGCATCAATCCTGCGCATACCGCGTGCTCCAGTGAGATAACCTCCCTCTATCAGGGAGTCTCATAACAACATGCTCAATGACATATGCAATGATCGATCCCATTTCATAAAAAAGATGCAGATGATGCGTATGAGCATGTATCATGATGTTATGCTGTCACATACTCATAATAAGTATCAATATCCGGCATCGACAATCAATCACAACAATGTGGACATTTAACCAACATTGTCCCCCAAGGAATGGTGGACCCATGGCCTCACACAAGGGCCAAATATACATCACCATAGGTCCCTCTCAATAGCGTAGTACACACCACGATGGGCCTTTCACATGGGCCTAACATACATCACAATGGACTCCATCGCCTAACCATCAAATGCATCCCAATGGGCCTCATCACATAGGCCTCATATACGTCATATTGGGCCTTAAACACGGGCTGAATACACATCATAATGGGCATCAAATACTGGTTGCATATACATCACATTAGGCCTCAACAATCAGAATCGATGGATAGTCGGAATCGGCCAATCGGTCACGACAATCGACATCGATCGATAATTAGAATTGGCAAATCGGTCACGTTAATCGAAATTGATTGATAATCAGAATCAGTAAATTGGTCACATTAATCAAAATCGACAATTGGTCACGTCGATCAGAATCAACAATTGGTCACGATAATTGGGATCGATTGATTATCGACAATCAGCCACAACAAATAAGAATCGATAATCGGCCTTGATCGATAATCGATAATCGGCCGATCAAGGCCTAAGGGAAGGTCACAATGTGGACATCTAACCGTCATTGCCCAACAATGTGGACATCTAACCAACATTGCTCCTAACGAGTGACCCACATAAGGCCAAACATATAGTGGGCCCATGGTCTCACACAATGGTCTCATAAATCAAGTGGATCGCATCACATGGGCCTAATGCACATCACTATGAGCCTTCTCACATGGGCTGGAAATACATCTCAATGGTCCTCATCATATGAGCAGGAATATATCACAATGGTCTCACTAAATGGGTCGGAAACACATCTCAAAGGGCCACAACGTATAGGCCGAGCATACATCTCAATGGGCCATGACCCATGGGCCCCATTACATCATAATGGGCCGCAACCCATGGGCCTTAAATACAATAAGTGGACTACATCAATGGGCCTCATACACATCAAGTGGGTTGCATCATATGTGCCGCAGTAATGGGCTTCGCCTATTGACCTCGGATATATCACAGTGGGTCATGTCTCATGGACCTAATAAGACAAACAGATGGCCCGCACATAGGCCAAACATATCATAATGGGCCACATACGTCACAATGGGCCGCACTAATACATCAAGGTGGGCCTCATTATATGGGTCGCACCAAAAATTCATTTCAATAGTTGTAGGTATAACATGTGTATTATTACACCCATGGCCCATATATGATGATCAGCACTGTCCAAACATATCCATGTAAATCGGCGCCAACCAAACATTATCCAGCACTATCCCAACATTATGGATGGTGTGGATACAAAATACGTACATCTAAGCGGGCCGCACAAGTGGACGGTATGGGTGAAGTACACACAGCATGGTGGGCCTGTACAGTGTAGGCGGGCCCAGCACATGCAGCAAGCGGGCCCTGCGCCATCAAGACGGGTAGACAGTGCGGATATAAAATACATACATCGGGGGAGGGAGTCCCACCATCCAGTGGGGCTAAATGGTGCGGACAATACATTTATCATAGCGGAATCACACATTGAAATGGGCCTTATATACATCATATTGAGCCTCGACCCATGGGCCCTAAATACATCTAATGGGCCGTATTACACGGGCCTCAAATACATAACAAGGTGGGCCTTAACAATGGGCCATAAATATGGTAAGTGGGCCACACCACATGGGCCACATATATATCAAATGAGCCACAGTCAAATATAAGTGGTGATAATGATTTCCACTACTAAAATTTCCCAAGGCCCGCCATAACATTTATTTTCCATCCAATCTAATCATAAGATCTCAAGGATTTCAAAGGTAGCCATTCAATCCTCACCGTGCACTATGGTCCACTTGATAAATAAATCTGTCTTATTTTTGTCCCAAACCTTAAAATCATTTTCCAAAAATGGTTGGACGGTTGGATGAAACACATGCATCATGGTGGGTCCCATAGGAATGGAAGGTATAGATAAGTCACATATTCCGTGATGGAGGTCCACAATTGTGGACACAACACATACATAAATGGGTCTTAAGTAAGACCCACCAAAATGTTTATTTTCCACCCAACCTAGGGCCCAACATACTGTCCATCCAACTGGGGCTAACATGATGTTTATTTTCCATCCAAACTGGTCATAGGGTCACATGGGCCTAGGGCCCACTGTAATATTTATTTGCATCCAACCTGTTGATAAGGTCATATGGACTTGGGGCCCACCGTAATGTTTATTTCCATTCAAACCTGTTGATAAGGCCATATAGACCTGGGGCCCACTACAATATTTATTTTTCTCCCAACCTGTTGATGGGGTCACACGATCATGGGACCCACTGCAATGTTTACTTGCATCCAATCTGTTGATAAAGTCACAGGGGCCAGGGGCCCACTGTAATGTTTACTTGCCATACAACCTGTTTATAAGGTCACGTGGGCCTGGGGCCCACCATGATATTTATTTTCCACCCAACCAGTTGATTGGGTCACATGGACAGGGAGCCCACTGTGATGTGGTCTACAAATCCAGTCCACCCATTATGTGTGTCCCACCTGGCTGAGGGTCCAGACCAAGTTTCAGCCTCATCCAAAGTTCAGGTAGGCCCCACCAAATATTTTTATATGTTTTAGGCATGTTTTCACATGAATTTAGATGATATGGCCCACCTGAGTTCCGTATACGGCTGATTTTTGGGTGGGCCATAGCCAGGAGGAAGGCCCACCAAATGCACGGTGTTGATGTTTGAAACACATCACGGTGGGGCCCACAGCTGGGGTTGTGAGGCCCAGTCGTCCGTCCGCCCATTAGTACGCCAGCGCGCAGGCGCTGCCTGACGTTGCTGCTTTTTTTTATATTTTTTTTTTGGGAAATTTTATAGGTGGGGCCCTCATCAGGGAAATCCGTCCCGCCCATTGGCTTCTACGGCTTAAGATAAGCCAAAACAAGACCAATATGCAACATATTTGGCGAATAAAAACATCAAGATAGTTTCTTTAACGGTAACCACTACTATTTCCTATGGTATGGCCTACTTGATTGTCAGATCAGCCTCAGCTTTTGGCTTAACACCTAAAATGGGCTGAGAAGTGAAATGGAAAGTGTGGATTTTATACATACATCAAGGTGGGGCCTGCATGAGCGGCCTACCCCAAAGCACTATTCTTCTTCTTCTTCTTTTTAGCTTGATAGTACACCACCATGTCAGTACACGCACTCCACGTTAGCCACTCCCTATCCAGTGTCCCCTGGACGTTGGACAGCATGGATATGACACACTCATCATGGTGGGTCCCACGTGTAGGTGGCCCACGTGTCATCAGGGTGGGTCCCACATGAACGTGGCCCACCGTACTTAAATCAATCTGATATTTGTGTGTTTCCACCACTATAAGGTAGGGTCCACATGACTTGGACGGTTTGGATAAAACATACCTCAGGGTGGGGTCCATCCAAGTGGGCCACACATCACACAAAAAAAATGAGAAGGAGAAAGAAAGGAGCACCCACCTTGATCTTGATCTCCCCCTTCCGCCAACATGATCTAGAGCTCCAAGGGGATGATTTCAACGGTCGAGATGTTCTTAGGATGGTGGAGATAGGGGGTGGGAAGTGGGCCACACATGGCTTCTCATGGGGAGGCTTGGACGATTGTTGCTTAGAGAATGAGAAAGAGAGAGAGAGGGAATGAGAGAGAAGTAATGGGAGAGGGATGGGTGTAAGGTGATGGGTGACTTGTGGTAAGGGAAAGTTGACTTTAGAGAGAGGTGGTTGTACTTGGGGATGGTTGTTTATACTTGACTTGATTTGATTGATTGATGTGACGTTCCATAGAGATTCTTTCAAAATTACAACGCGCGATATTTTCCTCGAACTAAACGCGGGCCCACATCTCCTACCCCGGGTATCGCCTCAGCGCGCGAGACACGGCATCGGAATCGCGGTGACGGTGCGGTCACACTACTACAGGCCTTGGGTCGAACCGACTCAGGAATATGGGATACGACTCAGAGTCGCGCGTAACTGCCGATTATAGGTCGCGAGCTGCCGAAATTCGACCGAAAGGATCGCGAAAGCCTATAAAACGGTACGAGCTAGGATACGGGTCTTATAGCTCACCTTGTGAGAGATACCGTATTTCTTCATTAAGCTTTCGAATGGTTTATTACAAAAGTGTGAGCCCCCATCACTAATGATGGCTCGAGGCGTTCCGAACCGAGAAAGGATGTTCTCTTTTAAGAATTTAATGACTGTGCGGTGGTCATTGTGTCGGCACGGAATCGCTTCGACCCATCTAGTGACATAGTCTACAGCGAGCAAAATATACAAATTTTCAAAGGATTGGGGGAAAGGTCCCATGAAATCAATGCCCCAGCAATCAAATGCTTCTATGATAAGGATGAGATTCAAAGGCATCATATTTCGATGGGACAATGCCCCCAATTTCTGACAAAGCTCACAAGCCTTGTAAAACTCATGAGTGTCCCTGAACATAGTGGGCCAATAAAAGCCACACTGTAGAATCTTGGTCGTGGTCTTTTTAGCAGAAAAGTGACCACCACGGGCCTGTGAGTGACAGAAGGAGATGACACTCTGATGCTCATCGTCTGACACACATCTTCTTAAGATCTGGTCTAGGCAATATTTAAATAAATATGGATCATCCCAGAAAAAGTTACGTACCTTGGTAAAGAATTTCTTCTTATCTTGTACAGTCCAATGTGTCGGTATGGAACCTGTGGTAAGATAATTAGCAATATCAGCGAACCAAGGTGAATGGGAGACTCTGAACAATTGTTCATCAGGGAACATGTCATTGATATGTGTCATTTCAAGGGAATCAGAGAGATTAAGGCGAGAAAGATGGTCAGCCACTACGTTCTCTACTCCCTTTTTATCTTTTATTTATAGGTCAAATTCCTGGAGTAGGAGGATCCATCATATCAGGCGGGGCTTGGCATCATTCTTAGATAGAAGATACTTGAGTGCCGCATGATCAGTGTAAAGAATGATCTTGAATCCGATCAAGTAGGACCGAAATTTGTCCAAAGCGAACACTACGACCAAGAGTTCCTTTTCCGTAGTCGAGTAGTACACTTGGGCAAGATTTAGAGTCTTACTCGCATAATGAATAACGTAGTGTTTGTTATCTTTTCTCTGGCCTAGAACCACCCCAAGAGAATAATCAGACGCGTCGGACATAGTTTAAAAAGAATGCCCCAATCGGGTGGTTGTATGATGGGTGCACTAGTCAACATGCCCTTAAGCTTAGTGAACGCTTCCTGACATGACTCAGTCCACTTGTATGGTGCATCCTTTTGAAGTAGATTATACAAAGGACAAGAGATGAGACTAAAGTATTTTATGAATCTTCTGTAAAACTTAGTGTGTCCTAAGAAGGATCGCACGTCCCGTATGTTCTTGGGTGGAGGTAGGTTAGAGATAAGATCAATTTTTGTCTTATCCACCTCGATTCCTTTGGATGAGATAATATGTCCAAGAACAATTTTCTTATGAACCATGAAATGACACTTCTCTCAATTAAGTACCAAGTTCTTTTCTTCACATTTTTTCAGTACACATTTAAGACTCTCTAAGCACTCACTGAAAGACGAATCGAAAACAGAGAAATCGTCCATGAAGACCTCTAGATATTTTCCCACCATATCAAAAAAGATACTCATCATACATCGCTGAAAGGTGGCAGGGGCATTACATAATCCGAATGGCATCCTTCTGTAGGCAAAGGTATCGTAGGGACATGTAAATGTGGTCTTTTTCTGGTCCTCAGGGGCGATTTCAATCTGATTGTAACCCGAATACCCGTCAAGGAAACAGTAATAGGAATGACCAGCTAGCCTTTCCAAAATTTGATCAATGAAGAGCAAAGGAAAGTGGTCCTTCCTCGTGACAGTATTCAGCTTCCTATAGTCAATGCACATTCTCCAACCAGTAGTAACTTTAGTTAGCACGAGTTCATTATTGTCATTAGCTACGATGGTGATCCTGGACTTCTTAGGAACCACCTGAGTTGGACTCACCCATTGACTATCGATATGGGGTATATGATACCCACATCCAATAGTTTAAGAACCTCGGCCTTAACCACTTCCCTCATGTTTGGATTTAGTCTACGTTGTGATTGCCGAGAGGTCTTCCCATTATCCTCAAGATATATGCGATGAGTACAAATCGAGGGTCCCCTTGAGGTCCGCTATCGTCCATCCCAAGGCTCCTTTATGCTCAATAAGAGTAGAAATGAGCATACTTTCCTGTTCTTTCTCCAGGTGGGCAGAGATCACCACTGGGTATGTCTTATCTTGACCTAAATATGCGTGTTTCAAATCAGAGAGTAAAGATTTTAGGTCAAGCTTTGGTGGCTTGAGGTTAGACAGTAGAGGCACTGCATCGGTTTGTGGCAATTCTTCAAATTGTGGCCTCCACCGGTTAACTTCAAGTACCGGTGCAGTATCAAGCAAGGCACACGTCTTCCTAATCATGTCATCATCAGAATCATAGGAGTGGGCCAAGCACGTCTCTAGAGGGTCAGAGGATAAGGTCAGAGGTGTCGTATCTTTTACGAAAGAGTCAATCATGTTAATGTCGTGGAAATCATCATCATCCTCCAAGTTTCTGCCGTTATTGAAAAAGATGTTTAACTCCAATGTCATATTCCTAAAAGACATAGTCATGATACTATTCCTGCAATTGATAATTGCATTTGAAGTGGCAAGGAATGGGCGACTAAGAATGACGGAAATCTGAGTGCTCATGTTATTGATGGGTTCGGTGTCCAGGATGATAAAATCTACAGGGTAGTACAATCTATCAACTTGTACCAACACATCCTCAATTATCCCTCTTGGTACACGAACAAAGCAATCAGCAAGTTGTAGTGTGGTTAGGGTGAGTTTTAATTCACCCAAACCTAACTGTTTGTATACCGATTAGGGAATCAGATTGACGCTCGCCCCTAAGTCAAGAAGTGCGTGATCAATTCGATAGTCCCCGATTACACATGAAATGGTTGGGCTACCGGGATCTTTGAATTTCTGCGGCATGTCTTGCTTCAGGATGGCACTCACTTTCTCAGTCAAGAAGATTTTCTTTTGAATACTCTGTCGTCATTTGGTCGTGCATAAGTTTTTCAGGAATTTGGCATATGAAGGTATCTGTTTTACGACATCAAGTAGAGGATTGTTGACTTTCACTTGTTTCAACACCTCCAGGATATCCTGAGAGTTAGAGAGAGGCAACAGTGCCAAAAACTTGTTCACTCCCCAAATATAGGGTTGTGATGTAGTAATAAACTCAGTGAGACCAACCGTTGGGGAAATGGAGCAACTGGCTTTTCTATAAGTTTTAGTTCTAATTTTTGTGGGGCATCACTTGGTCCATCATTGTTGTCCACTTCTGGTTCTTAAGGCTTTTCAGGCCTAACTGGAAGGGTTTTATCAATGATCTTCCCACTCTTAAGAGTGGTGATGGATTTAGCGTGCTCCATTTGATTTAAAGAGCTAGGGTCACTTATTTCATATTGCGGCTTGGGATTAGGGAGAGGTTGAGCAGGAAGCATCCCCTTCCCTCCACTTATTAATTGTGACACTATCCTTTGAATAGACGACGCAAGCGTTCCTAATACTGTATGGACATCATGAAACACTTGTGCAGAATTTTGATTAAGTAGCTCTTGTTCTCGAATATGTTTTTGAACTGGATCCTCTTGAGGTTTCCCTTGATTTGGAATTTGATTGAAGAAACCTTGAGGGGTAGCAGTTTGTCCATTTCTCCAACTAAAGTTTAGATGATTTTTCCAACCAGGATTATACGTATTAGAGGTTGGTCCATTGAAAGGTCTTTGATAAGTATTTATGGCATTGGATTGTTTATTCAACACTTCTCGAAAGGCGGGTATTGTAGGATAATTTTCAGTTGTATGATGTTGCAATCACAGATGCCGCAAACACTTTCATTAACCTTATCCTTATTTCCTTCCATGGCCTTAAATTTTCTTATGAGCGTAGTCACTTTATACTTGAGATCATCCTCTTCTTTCAAGAGATACAATCCACCTTTCTCCTTAGATTGAGTCGGCCTAGACGTGGTGTTTGATTTTGGGTGATAATCCCATGATTGTGTTTTTTCAGCAAGACTATCGAGGTAATCCCATACCTCGTCGATATTTTTATTAATGAATTCTCCATTACACATTGTCTCAACCATTTGGCGCATGGAAGATGTTAGTCCATCGTAGAAAAAATTTATAATGTGCCACGTTTCAAAGCCGTGTTGTGGGCATGAACTGACCAAATCCTTGAACCTTTCCCAACATTGGTAAAATGTTTCGTCCTCCTTTTGGGTGAAGTTCATGATTGCTTTTCTAAGGGTAATCGTTTTATGATGTGGAAAAAATTTCTTTATAAATTTCCTTTGCATATCATTCCATGTGCCAATGGATCTAGGACACAGTGAATGTAACCACGTTTTAGCCTTCTCCTTCAAGGAAAAAGGAAAGAGTCTTAGCCTGACTGTGTCCTCAGACACATTTTGAAAATATAAAGTGGCTATGATCTTATCAAACTCTTTCAAATGTAAATATGGTTCTTCAGATTCAAGCCCATGGAACTTAGGAAGGAGTTGGATAACCCCTGGCTTGATGTCCATATGTCCTGTATTTTCAGGAAAAATCATGCATGAGGGCGTACTCATCCCCGCTGGTTGTAAATAATCTTATAAAGTACAAGGCGGGGGTGCTTGATGCACCTCATTCTCATCCTTAATGTCCTCCACCCTAGGCTGGGGTAGAAGAGGTTTGTTTTCAGCCATCACTTCAATTAACTCAGAGGATTTCGAGTGGTGTCTAGTCCTGCGATGGATAGTTAATCCCTCAACCAATCCTCCTTTAGTTAAGAGACATCGAGTGTTGTCACGGGCCCACTTGGGCATGAAACACTCGCAGCCCTCAATCAAATTCGAAACCTAATCCTCAGAAAGGAAAAGAAAATCTAGAAAGAATGAGAGGGTTGTTAAAAAGTTACCAAATTGGAGTCCCTAAGTTAAAAACCTGCAAAAGAAAACAAAACAAGTCGGCTTCTAAAGAGAAGGTCTAAAATTAGAAAATCCTTAAAAAGAAAGATAGAAGTAAACTAGTTTCTAAAAGAAGAAATTCCTAAAGGAAAGTGAAAATTTCTAGAAAGTAAGTTACTAAAAGAGATCTGAAAAATAGAAAGTAGAGAAAGAGCTTACCGAATTAGAAATTTCTATCTTAAAAGCCTACAAAATATGAAAGTTAGTTTCTAAACAAAAAATCTACAAGTAGAAAATTTCTAAAAATAAATTAGGAAATAAAGTTATATTCTAAAAGAGTTAGAATTAAAAACTTGCTACATATATATATATATATATATATATATATATATATATATATATATATATATATATATATATATATAAAACAAATCCTAATCTAGAAATGACAAGGAAGAAATTAAGAAAGAAATTAACAATTTATAAACCTATCTCAGAATCCTACAAAACAGGAAAACAGATTAGTTTCTAAAAACAGAAAAAATTCTAACCTAAAATTAGAAAATCCTAATCATAAACTAATCCTAAAACTAGTTAATCTTAGAAAAATGCAACCGTCAATCCCCGGCAATGGCGCAAAAAACTTGTTCACTCCCCAAGTATAGGGTTGTGATGTAGTAATAAACTCGGTGAGACTGAGGTCGAATCCCAAGGGACTGATACCTGTACGTAATCCGAAACTAAGTAGAACTAGAATTAGACTAAGATGAAATCTAAATCGAGTGTAAATTGAGGAATAATGATGAAATAATTATCTAAAACTTAAAGAATTCAGGGAAAGGACACTAGGGATTCAGAGGATCTACTTGTAGAGATCAGAGAGATCTTATGCCTATTTCAAGAACTCAACTAGACTTAGAGTCCTATCTTCATCCAGTTGAAGGGTGTAACCATGAAAATCAACTGAACTTCCTTTGATATAGTTTTCAAGAGATAAAAGGTATATGAATTAGAATGGATTCCATCACCAAACCATGCCCAGGAGACAAAGTAAACAACAGAATTAAACTAATTACCAACCAATCAATGATGTATGAAGGTTAGGAAGGGTACCGTCATCTGGTCATGCCCAGGAGATGATGGTGAACAACAGGGGTTCCTGACGTCATAAACATAAAAAGGAAAGGAACATGCTTAAAGCTATCGCAAACCCATTGTAATTTTAGTCACAACAGACCATTAAAAACTAAGAAATATTCCCTTAATTAAATTAAAATCAACATCAGTTCAGTCTAAACAAAAGGCACAAGCAAGAAGTTCTTCATCATGCTATAAGCTTCACCTCTTAGCCCTAGCTAAGAGTTTTAGCTTGACATGATCAAGCAAATATCTAAAGAAAGGAAATAAAGAAGAAGAAGAAGGACAATTGAAAGCTGTCTCCACCTGCCTCTCTCTCTAGTTCAAACTATGCCTCCACGGCTGCCAAGTTTTTTCTTGCATGTCCTCTCTCTCTCCCTTTTATAGGTAAAGGAAGTCGGTTGGTTTGCTGGAGTGCGAAACTCCTAGAGTCGGTGCAGAAGGTCGAGCGTTTACGCAGAGAGAACGCAAGAATGTTTGCTTTTTGGACTGTTTTGGGACGGATGGCCATCCATCTCCTTTTTTCGGCCTTCATGGTGAGGGTCACGGCTCCATGTTGATGAGTTTGAACGGTTTGGATTGCTAATCCGATCACAATCTTGATCATGGAATAGCCCGGAAGTCCCAGTTTTCCCAGACGCAGAGCCTTCGCAATTCCTTGCACTGTGCTGATGGTGGGGTGTGGCCGGGATCGATGTCTTTAGGAAAATCCACTCCATCTACTGAATGAAAATCAAAAAACCAGGTGGGAATGGCTGATTTCGGATCAAATTCGATGTGGCCCACGGATTTTTTCGTTGCACTGTCTATCTTCCATTTTGTGGCTGAAATTAGATATCAGTTGTCTTCTAGGATTCCGTCACCTAAACCATGGTCATGCCTACCCTCTGGTTTGAATGAATGGTTCGGATCATCAGATAGGATGATTAGTGGGACCCACAACTCAAATCAGCATCTGCACCTTGCAGACGCTGCATACACAAAAACGGGATTGGATCAGTGCCCATTGACCGATCTTAGTGGTGTGGTGCGGGAGTGCACTGCCTATGCACTCCCACATGTACATGTGGGATCCACTGTAATGTTTGTGAGAAATCTGGTCCGTCCATCTCTTTTCTCATCTCATTTAAGAGTTTGGGACTAAACTTGAGGCATATTCAGATATCAAGTGGGCCCCAAATTGAGGATTTATGGTTTTATCTGTCCGTTGGGCCACTTCTAAAGGGATCCAATGGATGAAAATTGACTTGTACAGTTCATTTATGGTCCTCAGGCCATGTATAAAGTTTAAAGCTGAACGAATGGTGGGAACCCTATGATCTTGCATTCTGGCTAACTTTTAGGCTACTTGAGCTCTAATTTCTCGATTTTTTCGGATCTCTGGTGTGTAAATCCGTCGTTCTTGGTCTCCTGAGGTCCATCCCTTGCCTTGGTAAATTTTGAGCTTTAAATCCATACTTTTAGTACCCTTTTTCAGTCCAGACTCCTAAATACACCTTGCATTAAAAACACGATTAAAGCAGGGCGTTTAAACGGTATCATGCTCGTAATCCAGGATAACTGGGGTCTAATATGTAATATTTGACCCTCAACACTTGATCTTCTAGTGTCGGTTGATATCTCAGTCCCCGTCTCTGTATGTTGGCACGTGTTGGCTTTACCACCATACCTTTTTCACGGAACTCAGTACGATAGTTCAGGATTAATTGCTCAGTAGGGGGAATGACATATTCAGTAGGGAGAGGTCGTGGATTGGCAATTGCATTCACATTTTTGAATTTGAAGCTGTGATACGATATGTCACCCTTTACATGCTGAATGTCAATCACTGGGATGTTGGTTTCTAGGATATTGACCGTTACTGGTAAGATGGTTTCTGGCTCGGCCAATGCTGTAATGATTCGATTTTTTGAAGGGAATTTAACCCTTTAATGGAGGGTAGATGGGATGGCTCTAACAGCATGGAGCCATGGCCGCCCCAACAGAAGGTTAAATGAGGCAGGAATATCAATGACCTAAAATGTGACAAGGGTCATGTCTGGTCTGATTTGCAATTCAAGGTCAATTTCTGCCTCAACCTGTCTCGAGAGTTATCGAAGGCTCTCACGCTCATGGTATTGGGTCTAAAAGAAGATAGTTCTATGCCTAATCGTTCGATAGTTCTTAAGGGGAAAACATTAAGGCTGGATCCATTGTCAATGAGCATGAGTGAGACCTTGAAATTCTTGTGACGGGCAACTATGTTCAATGAGCGTCCATGTTTGTGACCTTCGGGTGGCAACTCCTCATCAGAGAAAGTGATGAGTCACAGCGCGAGGAGTTGTCCGATCATACTTGCCACCATTTCGGAGGGTACATCAGGAGAGATATGCACATCATTCAATATTTTCGCAAAGATTTCCCTATGCGATCTTGACATGCACAAGAGTTCCCAGATGGATATTTGAGCGAGGATGGATTTGAGTTGGGTTGTTATGTCATAAGCAGCATCGGTTTTGCAAGTAGTTTCCGACAAAGCCTCCTGGGTTTCTTTTGGGCTCTGGTTATCTCTCCTGAAATACCTCTCGTTATTACCCACTTCAGCACATTCTGGGTAATGCCATGGGACTGCTTTCGGGTTTTAGGGGGAACCGGTCTTCCTTCCAGGTATTTCATTGGTTCTTGAGGCTGAGAGATTATGGCTAGAACTATTTGTGATGGGCTTGATGATTTCTCTTGAGGTGCTTTCGACTCTTGATCGAGTTTGGCCATGGAATTCTCTTCCCTCTTTTGAGGTGTGGGAAGGATCATCTAGCATGTGCCAGTTAGTGAGGCATTAGGAAACTTGGTTCTTGAACAGGGGGTATCCCTTTCAAAGTTAGCGGGGCTAGATCACGGAGGCCTATTGGGAGAATGATAAGTTCAAATTCGACCTTTCTGGATAGGCCGAGTTTGGGGTTGGATGTGCCTCTTGGGGAGTGCGGTGTTGAAGATATGACCTGGTGGATGTTGGGGGTGCCTCTTACAAGATGAGAGACTGAGTTGTTAGTGTTGCTTCAAGGAATATGAGAGGCTGTGTTGTTGGTGCTGCTTAAAGGAATATGAGAGGTTGTACTATTGATGCTGCTTCAAGGAATACCTGTGGTCCAGGTGATGGCGCCTGTCGATATCCCCATGTCTAATTTATTGTATCAGGTATGATTGCTTGTATGGAATGATGTGGAGAGGAGTGTGTGGGTTATCCTCCTTCAATATGGTTGACGGTAGAGGTGCTAGGTGTGCTGGGTCCTGCTTGATGCAATGGCAGGGGATTTTGGAGAATGTTGGCTTGAGCTGTATTGTTGGCCTATGGGGTGATTGCAATCTTCTGGCTTTCGATAAAATCTTGGACCACATGTTTCAAAGCAAAGCAGCGGTCAGTTAGGTGGCCAAGAGCCTGGTGATATGCGCAGTATTAGTTTTCGTTATAACCAGGTGGCAAGGGGTTAGGTGGAAGTCGAGGCTAGAGTGGTGTCAAGAGTTGCTTTTGCATTAGCATTGTCAGAACCTGACTATATGTTTGTGCCAAAGGGGTGAACTTCCTTCCCAACATCGCCTGCTTGTATGGACCTTGCGTATTCCCCCTAGGTTGTTGCGATTGTTGTTGAGATGGTTGTGCTTGATATCTCTGTTGGGTTTGCTGTGGTTGGTACTGTCTATTTGACTATGGCTGATATTGTCTGTCATGTCGTGGCTCCGGTTGTGGAGCATACTGATTGCCTTGAGTGTTGGCGATGATGTTATTAACGTTTGTAGTGCGCTGTGCAGGAGTAGCACCGTTTCCATTCCCATATCCAATGGGTTTCCCTTCAACTTTATTTCTTCTGATTGTGGGAGTCTGGTGTGGCCATGGGGAAATAGTTCTGGCTCTGATCCCGGCTTCAACTTGTTCTTCAGCTCGGATGAGTTGGGAGAAATTTACGTATAGGTACGAGATTAGATATCCTGAAATGCTGGGATTTGCTGAATGTACGGTCATGGATATCTGCTCTTCATCATCGATGGGGTTTCTCATTTGAGACGTCATAGCTCGCCATCATCCTACGTATGCTGACAATGACTTGTCATTTTTTTGTCTCAAGGCAGCTAGGTTGGATCTTTTTACAGCCATATTCAGGTTGTATGAGAACCTGTCGATGAACGCCTGGGAGAGCTTTTCCCAGGTTCTGATTTGATGGCTGTCCAGTGAGGTGTACCAATCCAAAGCGTCGCCCTTAAGGGATTTCTGGAAGAGCCGTATCAAGGCTCCATCATTCCCTGCTATAGTATAGAGTTCCCCGCAAAATGCTTTTAGGTGTGTTATGGGGCATCCGCTACCGTCATACCTTTTGAATTTTGGTACCTCGAAGTTTAGAGGTACTCGGGCGTCTGGGAAGGGACAAAGGTCCCTAAATTTGGTGGATGGATGGTCTATTCCTTGCTGTCTCTAGAACTGATTTCGCACCATTTGCAACTGCTCTCATAATTCCTCAATTTCTGATTTGCCTTGCTGCGGATATCTTGCCCCTTGCTGTAGGGCTTGTGCTGCTTCCTCTTCATATGGATCGAGAATGGGGGGTTGTTGGAAAGATGGTAGACTCCTGGTGGCGGGAGGTAGCTGGAATTGAGCACCACTCCCTTTCGAAGGAGGGGATGATGTTCGGAAATGGCTCCCGCCTGGGGTATCTACCAATTCCGGAATGTTACTCTCATTAGGGGAGTGAGTTGGACTCGAAACTGGCCCCCTTCATGGGCATCTGCTAGTTCTTGTCTGTGGTTCCTGTTTGGGGGAACTTGTGTTGTAACCTGATTGTTGTGCTGTACTGAGTAGAGATGTGCGGGAGGGTTGCTCCCATTTGCTGGTTGTTGTTGATCTTATGCTGACTCTTCTGGGAGAGGGAGAACAGGATTTGCTGGAGGAATGAGGAAAAAAGCGAAAGAGGTTTGGGGGAGTGAACTGTTTTGTACACTAGGCTGAGTTGCGTGTGTATTTGATGTGGCACTTGGCACTAGGCGAAGTAGTAACTCTTGCATCATTCGAAGTAGCAGCTCTTGCATGGTTGCATTGGCTTATAGGTCTGTTGGAGCTACTGGTGGGAGCAGCGCGGGTGTTGGTGTAGGTGCAGATGTTGATGTTTCGGGAGCTGGCTGAGCTGCCGGCTCTTCTTCATGGGTAGCTTGAGAGGTCATGGTTGCACGGCATTGGGTGATCATGGTTCGAATCTATGCCTAAGAGAATGCAAGTCAAAGATTTTTTTTTTAATGCAGTGATGATGTCCCTTGGGATTGAAGTACCACACACTTTCGAGTCAAGTCTCAGCTAGTGCGAGCTAGATCATTCCCATGCTGATTTGTATATTGTGTTTTTGGTGGTGGGGGTGATTAAGCTGATTTGCGAATATTGGAGTCGCCACTAGCTAATTAATCTCGAAATCCGGCAGTTGGCTAGAACCCGCGGAATATGTAAGGTTGGAGAAATCCGAAGACTCTCCTACCTTAGATTGACTCCTGGTCTGCGATCCGGGATTCCGGATAAGGGACCTCAATTACAAAGAGGGAAGGGGTTAGGCACCCTCTCTGCCCGTACAAATGTACGGTCTCTACTTAGTGTGGTAAAACAATCTCAAGGGATGATAGATGCTGTGGTCGAGATGGGACTAGGCACACACGTGGATTTCTGATGGAGCCAGATCCGATATTTCAACAAGCCATAGAGCATACGTCCAATGTCGTGTCTAGAAGGTAGATATAATTATTCTTATGCAAAGAGGTAAGAAAAACGGACTAAATCACTAGGAATTTCTGATGTGACAGGATTCGATGTACGGCAAGTCACAGAGCATACGTTCACTAGAGATCTAGAGAAGCAGGGGGGGTTGAGAAGGGAATAGATGTCATGATGAATGCTTGTATGTAAAATGAATAGATCTTTGGCTCGATCTTGAGTAAGCTAAGACATGGACTACACCATGACCAATCCGGGCTAGGTTTGGACGAGTTAGAGAGGTCAAGAGGAAGGACAAAAGGGGGTGACTTGAAAGGTTAGAACTTTGAAGGCTTGGGAGCTCCTTCCCTTTCCTTCACTCTCTTCCTCACTCTCTTTCTCTCTCACTCTCTTTAAGCTTAAAGGGAGGAGTGGCTTGTTGGGGATGTTGAAATGAGAAGAGGAGGGGGCTATTTATAGCCTTCTCCAATGGCTCTATGGTAAATAAGGGGTAAGTAAGGTTTAAAATGATGAAATGGAGGCTTGTGATTGGCTAGGGAGAGAGGAACGCCACATGGCGCGCTCCCATTGGCTCTTGAGGCCGGTAAAATGGTAAATAGTGGAGATGGAGGGGGTAAATTCAGGAAAAAGTTGACTTTTGAATGCTGGGACAACTGTCCACACGCGAGCCTCATGTGGCGGCACATCGAGTACCGCCGGCGGTAGTCAGACTACCGCCTGGGCCTCGTTCGGGCCGGGCTCGAGCGTGCGGGTTTTGTTCACTGTGTTGGTTTGCCTGGTGGCCCTCTTTTGGGGTTTTACTGCTCAGATAAGTGGGCTTAGGTTTGGGTAAAGGGGTCCTAGTTAGGGTATAGGGTAAAGCGGGGACTATATGTAGATTGGACGGTTTAGATCAAGGTTTTGGGTCTCAATCTGAAAGTTAGAGACTTTTGTGTTAGGGTTAGGTTTAGGCTAAGATTAGGGTTGATCATGGTTCCTAGAATATCTTAGCCTTCTCAAGATGTTAGTCTGGGTGGGGTATCTACATTCAGCCTTGGTTCGGAGGAAAGGACAATGTCCATCGGAGGGCGCGGGGGCCTTCTTCTCTTCGAACCACCTGCCTCCATCCCTGTACAAGAAAAGAGGAGTCAGCGCGGTGAGATCCATGAAACGAACGAGGGTCAGTGAATTAATCTCCAAAGGCCTTAACTTTGCTTACCTAAGGCAAAGAGAGTGGGCTGAACTCTGCAAAAGCCTGCCGAGACCAAATTCTCCTAGTTAATGAGGTTAAACCAGGTACGCTGGTCCGGAGGACTTGGACCCGGTTAACCCGTCGCTTATCGAAGGCGGAGACGTCGGGGGCCCTCTTCGACTAAGATGTAAGCAGAAGTAATATGTTAGAACATGAAAGGACGAATCGAGGATGTGATGCGACCAAAAAGAAAAGAAGTGCTCAACCTAGGTTGGCGAATTTTGTGGGGACTCGAACCCGCAGTCTGTCCACCTCAGAGGCAGTGGCCTCCCATTCCTCCGAGGCCCAGAACCACTTCCCCTTTCATTCCTTGTTGGAAGAATGAAGTTAAGTTGCCAAACCCAGGATGCATGGAGGCCTGGTTGAGGAGTACCACCAGGCCTTGTCCGATCTGTCGAACTTGGCCATGTACAAGAACAGGAACTCTTCCAGGGTCAGTTGTTGGTTCCCCACCCAATGCTAGAGGACGAAAGTGGCGGCAAGGATCCTCTAAGAGTTCGGGACTAGCTGCCCCGGCGCAATTCCTAGCTGCGCTATCAGCTCACGTAAGAATGGATGGATGGAAAATTGGAGCCCACACTAGAGGGCGCAGATAAAAACGACGATCTCCCCCTCAGCTGGAGAGCCTGCTTGGTCTGTAGGGGAAGGGGCTCGAATACGAACCGAGTCAGGGATTTGATAATCAGCATGAAGCTGATCTGAGACTCGACCAGGATCGAGCCCCCAGGAACTAAAGGTTTTAATCTTCCTCTCGAGGGACCCACCTTCGATCGCCCAGCAGGATCTCTCAGAGTCCTCTTCGGCCTCTTGCCTCGACTTTTGGTCCCCTGACTTGTGGTTCTCTGGGCCGGGGTTGAAGTGCCAAGGGGAACGACCTTGAGAGGACCTTCGGACTCCCCGGATCCCGAGGTTGAAGCCTCTGGTTTGGACTCTGAACCAGCTCCTCGAACCGAACTCATCTCGTCAGAGTCACTCAGCATAAAGGAAAAATGCATTTAATGTTGGAAGACTCATAGCGTTGTAGGCGATTTCTTTCGATGCCTTCTGGTGGGCTGAATCTCCCCTCAGATGGTCGGGAATCCTTTACCCGGTGATAAAAATGCCTTCTCCGGCAGAAGGTGATTTTCGGTGAAGGACGATTTCCGGTGAAGGCAATTTCTGGCAGGAAGCGATTCTGAAAGGAGCAGAGGAAATGAGAACGCGAAAAGTGTGAGAGCAAGCACGAGAGGGGTTTATATAGCCGCCCCGTTGCTCGGCGCCATCATTGCAAACGATCGCTCCAGAAGCCGATGCAACTCGACGCTGGTGTCAAGGGACACGTGGGAGAGTGATATGCCCAAACTCGTGCTTTGAGGTCGGAATCTTCTCAGCATTTAATGTCATTAAAGACGCAGGCGCTTCCTCGCTCCCCTAACACAAATGGCGCCACTTCCTTCGTCCCGCCGTCTGCAAAACATAACTGTCACCACGTGTCAATTGCTGAGTGGAAGAAAGCTGAAGGGATGTAGCTGTGGCGCCGCATGCAAGATCAGAGATGTAAGAATCGCATTAATTGCGCCCTGATCATCCCAATCGACACCATGAGCTGAGATACGAAGGCGTCATCTCGTTACCCCAAACATTTACTCTTTAAGTCCGAGCTCGGACTAAAAGAGTAGAGGTCTTTTGTTGTGGGGAAATCCAACTCGACAGGCCAACCACTGACCTTGGAGCTCGAAGGGGAGACCTCAAGAATATAGGAAGGATAAGTGGGGCCGAGTCCTCCCTCGGCACATCTTAGTTCAGCCATTACCCTCGTTTATGAATCCGATGACAAGGGGGTCACTTTATGTGCCAGTCAGGGTCCGAGGCTTGGAGCTGAGGCCAACTCAGTCCAAGGAATGGAGCTGAAGGAAAGGGGACTTGACTAGTCCTAACTACTAGCACTTAGCCTCGGACCGGGTGAGGCCAATGACGAGGTCAGAATTGGATACTCCGAGTGTCGAACCAGAAACTGCCTTACGCGGACGTGATCGAATACTTCGCCCGCGAATTCGCTCCCTTAAGACATGATACGCCACACAATCCCTGGATTATGGACGAAATCTCGACGATCACAATATCTCACTGATTGAGCGAATCATGCCGAGATTAACGGACGCGGATCATCCAACCTGCAGGTATAACTACCAAGGGACCCCATTGCTACAGGTATGCAATATCTCGTACTCATCCTCTCTCTACATTCAACCTAGACCCTAATTCCCTAACTTGACTTATGTCACGCCCTAAACTCGAAAACCAGGCTCACAAAAATTTTGATTGCCGAATCTGGCGTCGACAGCCTCCGTAGTACCCCATTCTCGGCTCCCGGCATCTATACACCAGGTTCGGATCCTAGGATCCTACAAGGAGGATTTCAAGTATGATTTTAATTCAGTATAAGCATAACCATAAGCATAACCCATGAACAATAACCACAAGAACACCATCATAAAATCCACTATGATCAAATTTTTTTTAGCATAATGCGTATAAAAGGAAAAATACAAGATGATGATAATAACAGAAACTCAAAAGCTCGACTGCACGCTCCAACTCTGACGAGGCTACGGCTGCGTCCTGACGTCACCTGCACGCATCAATCGTGCATAAGCTTATAGAAAGCTTAGAGGGTGGTGTAAGTGTGTGCTCAATATAAGTATGCTCAGAATGCAAGGTCAGAGTAATGCGAAATCATGGTGATGAGTACATGAATGTAATCAGCCGTACCAAGGCTATGCGGTGCAAGATATGAATGCTATCGGCCATAACACGGCCATGCGATGCAAGATGCAACTCAAGCATGTCAATCCTCATCATATATCAGTACAGTTCTCATTCTGGATAATCACCGGGGTTTAGTACACTCCAAGTGGCACTGCCGCTCTCCTAGCCGCACAGTCCAAGTGAGCGTAAGAAACCTCACTATCCGCGTGGCCAATAGTCTGCCAATACCCATCTGGCATGACGATAGCGGACCCATTCATGAGCTGGTCAAACTAGGCCTAGTATTGCCCCCTACCCTCGAGCGAGTAAGGCCACACCCCTTTCCAACCGACCACGACACGGTGGGAGACGTGGCCTTCTAGTATTCGGCCCTCGTACACTCAGATATCCACTCAGTCTCGACGTTGGAGTCATCCTCTGGTACCATCGGATTTAGAAATTTTCACCCAGGGACATCTATGACGCCCCGATGCTTAGTAACAATATTTTTGGTATCCAATCCAGCCACCCACGATGTGTCTGTGGAGGCTATGGTCCTGATGTTGCTAGGGTATACAATAATCACAATCACACAAATGCAAGTGCATGAATCATACTATCAGACATGCAACAATCCTGCGCGTACCCCGCACTCATGTAGGGTAACTCTGCCTATCAGGGAGTCCATAAACAATCTACCCAAAGGCATGTGCAATGATCAGTCAATCCTCACATCAGGCATACATATGATGCTTATGATCATGAATCATAGATCTATACTAAGCATGTTATGTGGTGATAGGCTTTGATCAAAACGAAGATGGGCCTAAACGGCCTACACATTACAGGTATGGGCTTATCAAAGGGCCCTAGGGAGAGTGATAATGCGGACATTTAACCAACATCATCCTTGCAATGTGGACATCAAACCATCATTGCTCCCAAAGCATAGCCCGCTATAAGGGTCGACACATATACCATGGTGGAATCACACTACAATGGGCCTTATGTACGTCCTATTGGGCCTCGACCCATGGGCCTCTAATACATCAAATGGCCTCATAACATGGGCCTTATATATATATATATATATATATATATATATATATATATATATATATATATCAGTGGATGGGCCATAACTACATTAAGATGGGCTTAATCATATGGGCCTCATATACGGGCCATATGTACATTGCAATGGGCCATAACCCATGGGCCTTGCACACATCACAATGGGCCTTATACAATTTAAGGTGGGCCTCAACAATGGGCCTTATACAAATCAAAGTGGGCCTCAATGAACGGCCCACAAATATGCCAAGATGGGCCTCATCGCATGGCCTTAAAATAATTTTCAAAATGATTGGACTGTTTGGATGAAACACATGCATCATGGTGGGGCCCACACTAATGGAGGGTGTGGATTACAATACATACATAAGTGGGTCCCATGTGGGGCCTACCATAATGTTTATTTTCCATCCAACCCATTGATAAGGTCACTTAGACCTAGGGCCCACAGTAATGTTTCTTTTCCACCCAACCTGGGCCCACAGTAATGTTTCTTTTCCACCCAACCTGGGCCCACTGTAATGTTTATTTATATCCAATCTGTTCATAAGGTCACGTGGCCCAGGGCCCACCATAATGTTTAATTGCATCCAACCTGTGTATAAGGTCACGTGGACCAGGGGGCCCACTGTAATATTTATTTGCATCCAAACTGTTCATAAGGTCACGTGGACCAGGATTGAGGAGGAAAAACAATTTTCATTTTGATCCAAAACTTTTGACCCCAAGAAGGGGTTTCAATGGTATACATTCAATCCCACTATTTCCTCTGTCATGGGCCACCTGAGCATTGGATATGGTTTATTTTTGGGTGGCCCACAATCAGGGAGGGGGGCCAACAAATGGGCGGCGTGGATGTATAAAACACACATCGTGGTGGGGCCCACGGTTGGACCATGGGTCCAGCCTGTCCGCCCACCCGAAACACAAGACGCTGCTTCGTCCTCCGCAGCAGCAGCGGCGGCTGCTTCCTTTCTTTTAAAAAAAAAACTTTTTCTCACGGTTTTTCACAGGTGGGGCCCACTCTAGCCATTGGATCCTACGGCTCATTACAGGCTAAATGAGTCCAATATCCGAGGTACTTTGGCATGTGAAAAACTTCAAGGTGCATTTTAATAGTAAGAACCCCTATTCTCGACACTATGGCCCGCCAGATAATCTGAATGGCTTCATTTTTCGGCTCAACGCCTAAAGTGATCTGGAGAATGGAATGGATGGTGTGGATTTGATTTTGTGCATCAAGGTAGGGCCTACGTAAGTAGCCCACCTAAAAAGCCCTTTTTTTTTGTTAGCTTGTACATACACACCCTGTCAATACATGCAGTCCATGTTAGCCCACTCATGTCCAGTGTTCAGGGACGCTGGACGGTGCAAACATAAGCATCATGGTGGGGCTCCACATGCACGTGGCCCGCCTGCATGTATATACATATATTATATATATCTTATATTATATATATACAATATATATTATATTATATATATCATATATATATTATATAAAATATAATATATATATATATATATATAAAGAAGGGTGTATTGGGTCCATCTAAACAGTGGATGGTGTGGATCATCACCTGCAATAGGGTGGCCACAGCATCTGATGTTGATGGATGGGGTAGATATAATAGATATTGGTGGGATCCACACCATCACAATGAAAGGAGAGAGAGAGAGAGAGAGAGAGAGAGAGAGAGAGAGAGAGAGAGAAGTAGAGAGAAATAGAGTGAGATCGGTGGAGTGGAGGGACCCCGCCACTATGGGCCCCTCTTTAATCACAAACGCATATATCAGGTCCCATCATAAGTGGGCCCCTTAAAGAGAGAATTAACGGTGGATCACCCACCTTTAGGCCTTCTTCTTGTTCCCTTAGGCTTGTATGCACATAAGCTTAACATTTAATGGTGGATGATGAGGCCTTGATGTTGGGGATGAGAGATGAGAGGGTGGGCCATATTTGTTGATCTTGGGAGAGTTGGGAAGGCTTGGGACGTGTAGAAATTTTGGGTTGCTTGGGAGATCTTTGAGAAATGAGGGAAAAGAATAATAAAAGGGATGGATGGAGTGGTGGGTGTAAGGAAAAGGTGATGGGAGGTATGATTGTGATTGAAAATGGGGAAAAAGAAGAATGGTGAGGGGAGAGAGTGGACTTTTGAAAAGGTAGGGATGGGCTTGAGGTATGGTTGTAGTTGACATTGATTGATTGATTGATTGATGGGACATATCATAGAGATTCCTTCGAAATTCGCAACTCGCGGCGTTTCTTCAGAATGATCGCAGGCCCACATCTTCTAGCCTAAGTATCGGTTCGGTGCACAAGTCACGGCGTTGGAACCGCGGCAACGGCGCGGTCGCTATGATACAAGTTCTGATTCAAGCTGACTTTGGTATGTGGGACCCAGCTTAGGATCGTGCGCAAACGTCGGATACGGGTCGAGAATTGCTGGAATTCGACCGGAAGTACGGTGGAAGCCAACGAAACGGTACGGACTAGGACACGGGCCTTACAACTCTCCCCTTAAAATAAAAATTTTGTCCTCAAAATTTACACAATCATTGCAAGTAAGCATAACTCATAAGGATGAGGAAACATAGTATCATCATAAAAAATCAGAGACATCATACAAGATACAACATATAATCAATCGTCAAAGAGATGAGGATAGCGCTCTCGAATCTCAGCCTCACGCTCCCAAAATGCCTCATCAACAGAATGGTGACTCCACTGAACTTTTACCAAGAGAATGACCTTGGTCCGGAGGACCTGCTCCTTTCGATCAAGGATACGAACTGGCTACTTAACATAAGAAGCGTCCTCACGAACCTCCAACGGTTGCTAATCAATAACAGGAACGATGTCTGACCCACACTTCCTCAACATTGTGGATGCCAGACAGCTGAGATGGTAAGGCAAGCCGATAGGCCACGGTGTCAATGCGCTCAGTGATCTTGAAAGGTCCAATGAATCTCGGGGTAAGCTTGCCCTTCGCTCCAAATCGAACTATGCCCTTTATGGGCGAGACCTTGAGATACACGTGGTCCCCTGCATTAAACTCCAAGGGGCAAAGCCGACGATCAGTAAAACTCTTTTGCCGGCTCTGAGTTGTGCGCATCCTCTGCCTGATGATATCGATAACCTCTGACGTCTGCTGCACAAGCTCGAGGAGACGCTGCTTTCCGACCTCGGTCCAACAACTCAGAGATTTGCACGGTCTGTCATATAACGCCTCAAAAGGAGTCATGTCAATAGTCGCTTGATAGCTATTGTTGTATGCAAACTCAGCCAATCGCAGATGCTCATCCCAGCTACCCCCGAAGTCAATCACGCAGGCTCGAAGCATATCCTCAAGGATCTGATTGATCCTCTCGGTCCGACCTTCGGTCTACTAGTGAAACGCAGTGCTGAGCAGCAAATCAGTGCTCATCGCTCTCTGAAAGCTCCTCCAGAACTGAGATGTGAACCTTGGGTCTCGGTCAGAAACGATCGAGACTGGAACGCCGTGCAGTCTCACAATCTCCTCGATGAATAACCTCGCAAGCCGGTCCAAAGGTCAAGTCGCACGAATCGCAGGAAAATGTGCCGACTTCATCAGACGATGGTCCACGATAACCTAGATGGCGTCATGACCGCGCTGAGTCCTCGGCAAACCCATAATAAAATCTGTAGATACGTGCTCCCACTTCCATGTCGGGACGCTCAACGGCTGCAATAGACTAGGGGGTCTCTGATGATCGGCCTTGACACGCTGGCATGTGTCACACTCGGCCCCAAACTGGCAATCTGGTGCTTCATCCCCGCCCAAAAATATTGTCACCTCATATCATAGTACATCTTCATCGAGCTAGGGTGGATAGAAAACAGCGATCGATGTGCCTCGGTCATAAGATCTCTGCGCAACTCAGGAATATCCGGGACACATAATCAACCTCTGAAGCAAAGTCCACCATCAGAACCAATCTGCCAATCTGTCTGACTCTCAGATGCTGCCTCCGCTCGATAATCCTATAACGACTCATCTATCTGTTGAGCCTCGATTACCCTTGTGACAGGAGAGGGTTGAAACGACAGGCTCGATAGCTGAACGATAGAAAACTGCAGACCAAACTCGAAATCGTACTCTACAATATCCTCGAGCATCCTTCACTCCTGAATCATCATGTGCGCCACTAGGCCTCGTGGCTGACAGCTGAGGACATTCGCCACCACATTTACCTTGCCTAGGTAGTACTGGAGATCAAAATCATAGTCCTTCAGGAGCTCCATCCAAGGCCTCTGCCTCATGTTCAGCTCAGACTGAGATAATAGATACTTCAAGCTCTTGTGGTCAAAAAAGAGCTTGAACCTGACCCCATAGAGATAGTATCTTCACACCTTCAGTGTGAAGACGACTGCTGCCAGTTCTAAGTCATGCATGAGGTAGTTCAGCTCATGGACCTTGAGCTGATGAACGTGAAGGCTACAGTTCTGTCGTGTTGTATTAGGACAACACCTAAACCAATACGTGAGGCATCGGTAAATACAACAAATCCATCACTCCCAAAGGGAAAAGTGAGGACAGGAGCAGACGTTAGACAGTCCTTCAGCTCCACAAATGCCTGCTCACATGCATCAGTCTAGATAAAATCTACGCCCTTCCAAGTTAACCCGGTCAACAGGGCTGCAATACGGGAGAAGTCCTCAATGAAACGTCGATAGTATCCAGCTAAACCAAGGAAACTGCGGATCTCGGACGCAGTCGTGGGCTAACCCCACTGACGCACTACCTCAACCTTCGAGGGGTCCACTGCGACACCCTCCCTCGTCACCACGTGACCGAGGAATCTCACCTCCTCCTGTCAAAACTCGCACTTCTCCAGTTTCGCATATAGCTGGTGGGCACGGAGGGTCTGCAAAGCGATCTCCAGATGCTACTCATGCTCCTCACAGGTCCTCGAATAGATCAGAATGTCATCGATGAATACCACAACAAACCGATAGAGATATGGACGGAAGACCTCATTCATCAACTGCATGAAGACCGCGGGTGCATTGGTCAGTCCAAAGGACATGACTTGAAACTCAAAATGACCGTAACGCGTCCTGAAAGCCGTCTTCGGGATGTCCTCCTCTCGAACCTGAATCTGATGATAACCAGAACGCAGGTCAATCTTCGAAAAGAACTGTGCACCCTGCAGCTGATCAAATAAATTATCTATCCTTGGGAGCGGGTACTTCTTCTTGATCTGACTCGGTTGAGCTCGCGGTAATCTATGCAGAGCCTCAACGAATCATCCTTCTTCCTGACGAAGAGTACTGGCGCTCCCCAAGGCGAACTGCTCAGACAAATGAATCCCAACTCACGCAACTCGTCCAACTACTGCTGCAGCTCACGCAACTCCATCGGTGCCATATGGTACGGGGCCTTCGAGATAGGCGCAGTACTAGGCACAAGATCTATCTGGAACTCAATATGATGGTGCGACAACAATCCCGGAATCTCCTGGAACACGTCGGGAAAATTACAAACAACCGGCCATTGATCAATACAAATGGTAATAGGCTTCTCGACGATGCAGGACATTAAGCATGACAACGGCTCTCCTCTAGGCTCGGCGACGAACTGAAACTACGGCAAGCCGGGTATAAAGAATGTAAAGGTCCTCACGGAATAGTCCAACACGGCGTGGTACTCGGCAAGCCAATCTATGCCCAAGATGACGTCGAAATCTGACATCGGCAGCACAAATAAATCGGTGGGCAAAAAGATATCACCGACCAAAACCGGGCAAGATGAATAGAAACGGCCCAACACTGTAGTCTTCCCCAAGGGCGTCGATACGGTCAACCCCTCGTGAGCAGACTCTGTCGGCAATCCAGTCGAATGATAAAAATCCTCGGATATGAATGAATGCGATGCACTGAAATCAAACAGTACACGTGTGATACATGCGGAGACAGAAAAGATACCCTCAATGACTCCTCCAGATGATTGCGGATCCTACTGAGCCACGTAGAACCTAGCCTGAGCTGGCTGGGGAGGTGTCTGTCCCCTCTGAGGTCCTTAGTGTTGCTGCTGCCTCTGCGGTGGCCTGTACTGCTGTCTCTGCTACTGAGGTGGCTGCGGTCGCTGCTGATAGGGTTGTTGGTGCTGTGGGGGCTGTTGCGGTGCTCTCGGCTGCTGCTGTGAAGGCTATTGTGGTGCTCTCGACGGCTGTAGATGAGGGCGAGGGCACTCAGACAGGCGGTGCCCTATCCCATCGTATCCAAAACAGGTCCCTACAAATGGCTTCTGGGGTGGCATTGGAGGTGTTGCTAGTGCTCTAGCATGTGGGTGGCTCCTATACCTCTGTGGTCGTCGATGCTACTGGGAGCTACTAGAGGGGGCCTGCCTCTTTTGAGACTGTCCTCTCCTCTGATCTCGATCGCTCTGCGAGCTGGCCCACTCAGTCTCATAAATCTGAGCCCTCCATACTACTGCCTGGAAAGTCGGGAGCTCGTGCCCAATCACACGGCCTCGAAGACCATAATGTAAGTCGTTCTCAAAACGGCAGGCCTTCCACCCCTTATCATCAACCATATATGGCGCGAACCTCGATACCGCCACAAAACAGGCCATGTATTGCACCACGGTCATGTCCCCCTGCACCAGAGTTTCAAACTCCAGTGCTCTCTGACGTCGAATGTGGTCAGGGAAGTACTGCTCCTCGAATCGGTCGATAAAGTCCTCCCATGTCCAGACATAATCAGGTCCTATAACATGGGTGATAGAGGTCCACCAATGCTCTGCCTCACCTTGGAGAAGGAATACAGCCAACCAGACTCGTTACTAGGTCGTACATGACATAGTATTAAAAATCTTATCCACATCGAAGCGCCATCTCTCAGTTGTTGTCGGATCTGGATCGTCCTGGAAACACGGAGGATCGAGCTGTCGGAACTCACGAAGAAGGGCGCTCGCGCACTCCTGCTCTGCCTAGGCTGGTGAAACAACTGGGTGCCTGCCCTATCCCTGAAGTGCAGCCGTCATGACCTACAACATCTGATATAACGCGAGGCACTCACAGGCACGGTCGGATCCGCACCGACATCAGGTGGGGGAACGTCATCCTCAGGCAGGGGAGCTGGGATCTCTGACGGTGGAACGGGAGGTGCAGGTGGTAAAGCGGGAGCATCGGGTGGTGGAGCAAGAGTCAATCGGGTCACTCTCTTACGCGGTATGTCCTATAGGAAGAATAAGGACGTCAATCAACCTTGAGAATCACACGTTAGGGAATTCAATCGGAAGGTTACGCACTCGGAACCTAAACTCATAGCAAACATGTGATGTTGTTCTCGGTTATTCCCAAGTTATGCTCTGATACCAACTTCTGTCACGCCCCGAACTCGAAAACCAGGTTCACAAAATTTTCGATTGCCGAATCTGGTGCCGACAGCCTCCATAGTACCCCATTCTCTGCTCCCGGCATCTATACACTAGGTTTCGATCCTTAAATCCTACAAGGAGGATTTCAAATATGATTTTGATTCAGTATAAGCATAACCATAAGCATAACCCACGAACAATAACCACAAGAACACCATCACAAAATCCACTATGATAAAAAACTTTTAAGTACAATGCATCTGAAAGGAAATAAAAGATGATGATAATAATGGAAACTCAAAAGCTCGATTGCATGCTCCAACTCTAACGAGGTTACGGCTGCGTCCTGGCGTCACCTACACGCATCGATCGTGCATAAGCTTATAGAAAGCTTAGAGGGTGGTGTAAGTGTGTGCGTAATATAAACGTGCTCAGAATGCAAGGTCAGAATAATGCGAAATCATGGTGATGAGTACATGAATGCAATTAACCGTATCAAGGCTATGCGGTGCAAGATATGAATGCTATCGGCCATAACAAAGCCATGCAATGCGAGATGCAACTCAAGCATGTCAATCCTCATCATATATCAGTACAGTTCTCATTTTGGATAATCATCAGGGTTTAGTACACTCCAAGTGGCATTGCCGCTTTCCTAGCCGCACAGTCCAAGTGAGCATAAGAAACCTCACTATCCGCTTGGCCAATAGTCTGCCAATACCTATCCGGCATGACGATAGCGGACCTATTCACGAGCTGGTCAAACTCAGCCTAGTATTGCCCCTACCCTCAGGCGAGTAAGGTCACACCCCTTTCCAACCAACCACGACACAGTGGGAGACGCGGCCTCCTAGTATTCGGCCCTCGTGCGCTCATATATTCACTCGGTCTCGACGTTGGAGTCATCCTCTAATACCATCGGGTTTAGAAATTTTCACCCAGGGACATCTTTGACGCCCCGATGCTTAGTAATAATATTTTCGGTATCCAATCCACTCACCCACGATGTGTCTGTGGAGGTTATAGCCCTGATATTGCTAGGCATACAATAATCACAATCACACAAATGCAAGTGCATGAATCATACTATCAGACATGCAATAATCCTGCGCGTACTGCGCGCTCATGTAGGGTAACTCCGCCTATCAGGGAGTCCATAAACAATCTACCCGAAGGCATGTGCAATGATCAGTCAATCCTCACATCAGGCATACATATGATGCGTATGATCATGAATCATGGATCTATACTAAGCATGTTATGTGGTGATGGGCTTTGATCAAAACGAAGATGGGCCTAGACGGCCTACACATTACAGGTATGGGCTTATCAAAGGGCCCTAGGGAGAGTGACAATGCGGACATTTAACCAACATCATCCTTGCAATGTGGACATCAAACCATCATTGCTCCCAAAGCATAGCCCGCTATAAGGGTCGACACATATACCATGGTGGAATCACACTACAATGGGCCTTATGTATGTCCTATTGGGCCTCGACCCATGAGCCTCTAATACATCAAATGGCCTCATAACATGGGCCTTATATATATATATATTAGTGGATGGGCCATAACTACATTAAGATGGGCTTAATCATATGGGCCTCATATACGGGCCATATGTACATTGCAATGGGCCATAACCCATGGGCCTTGCACATATCACAATGGGCCTTATACAATTTAAGGTGGGCCTCAATGAACGGCCCACAAATACGCCAAGATGGGCCTCATCTCATGGCCTTAAAATAATTTCCAAGATGATTGGACGGTTTGGATGAAACACATGCATCATGGTGGGGCCCACACTAATGGAGGGTGTGGATTACAATACATATATAAGTGGGTCCAATGTGGGGCCTACCATAATGTTTATTTTCCATCCAACCCATTGATAAGGTCACTCGGACCTGGGGCCCACAGTAATGTTTATTTTCCACCCAACCTGGGCCCACTGTAATGTTTATTTGTATCCAATTTGTTCATAAGGTCACGTGGACCAGGGCTCACCATAATGTTTAATTGCATCCAACCTGTGCATAAGGTCACGTGGACCAGGGGGCCCACTGTAATATTTATTTGCATCCAAACTGTTCATAAGGTCACGTGGACCAGGATTGAGGAGGAAAAATAAATTTCATTTTGATCCAAAACTTTTGACCCCAAGAAGGGGTTTCAATGGTATACATTCAATCCCACTGTTTCCTCTGTCGTGGGCCACCTGAGCATTGGATATGGTTTATTTTTGGGTGGCCCACAGCCAGGGAGGGGGGCCAACAAATGGACGGCGTGGATGTATAAAACACACATCATGGTGGGGCCCACGGCTGGACCATGGGTCCAGCCCGCCCGCTAGCGCAGGAGGCTGCTCCATCCTCCGCAGCAGCAACAGTGGCTACTTCCTTTCTTTAAAAAAAAAAAAACATTTTCTCATGATTTTTCACAGGTGGGGCCCACTCCAGCCATTGGATCCTATGGCTCATTACAGGCTAAATGAGTCCAATATCCAATGTACTTTGGCATGTGGAAAACTTCAAGGTGCATTTTAATGGTAAGAACCTGTATTCTCGATACTATGGCCCACCAGATAATATGAATGCCTTCATTTTTCGGCTCAATGCCTAAAGTGAGCTAGAGAATGGAATGGACGGTGTGGATTTGATTTTGTGCATTAAGGTAGGGCCTACCTAAGTAGCCCACCTAAAAAGCCCTTTTTTTTGTTAGCTTGTACATACACACCCTGTCAGTACACGCAGTCCATGTTAGCCCACTCATGTCCAGCGTCCAGGGACGCTGAACGGTGCAAACACAGGCATCATGGTGGGGCTCCACATGCACGTGGCCCACCTGCATGTATATACATATATAATATATATCTTATATTATATATATACAATATATATTATATTATATATATCATATATATATTATATAAAATATAATATATATATATATAAAAAGAAGGGTGTATTGGGTCCATCTAAACAGTGGATGGTGTGGATCATCACCTGCAATAGGGTGGGCCACACCGTCTGATGTTGATGGATGGGGTAGATATAATACATATTGGTGGGATCCACACCATCACAATGAAAGGAGAGAGAGAGAGAGAGAGATCGGTGGAGTGGAGGGATCCTGCCACTATGGGCCCCTCTTTAATCACATACACATACATCAGGTGGGTCCCATCATAAGTGGGCCCCTTAAAGAGAGAATTAACGGTGGATCACCCACCTCTAGGCCTTCTCCTTGCTCCCTTAGGCTTGTATGCACATAAGCTTAACATTTAACAGTGGATGATGAGGCCTTGATGGTGAGGATGAGAGATGAGAGGGTGGGCCACATTTGTTGATCTTGGGAGAGTTGGGAAGGCTTGGGACGTGTAGAAATTTTGGGTTCCTCGGGAGATCTTTGAGAAATGAGGGAAAAGAATAATAAAAGGGATGGATGGAGTGGTGGGTGTAAGGATAAGGTGATGGGAGGTATGGTTGTGGTTGAAAATGGTGAAAAAGAGGAATGGTGAGGGGAGAGAGAGTGGACTTTTGAAAAGGTAGGGATGGGTTGTTGTACTCGAGGTATGGTTGTGCTTGACATTGATTGATTGATTGATTAATGGGACATATAGTAGTGATTCCCTCAAAATTCGCAACGCACGGCGTTTCTTCAGAACCATCGCAGGCCAACATCTTTTAGCCTAAGTATCGGTTCGGTGCGCGAGTCACGGCGACAGCGCGGTCGCTATGATACAAGTTCTGGCTCAAGCCGACTTTGGTATGCGGTACGCGGCTTAGGATCATGTACAAACGTCGGATACGGGTCGAGAATTACCGGAACTCGACCAGAAGGACCGCAGAAGCCAACGGAACGGTACAGACTAGGACACGGGCCTTACAACTTAGGCATCAGAGGGTCCCCCAGCTTAGTCAGAATCTCCTTTGCTCACTCTTTTGTGTAGGATCAGGGGGCATCGAAGGCTCAACGCATTGAGTGGAGGGTGGTCCAGATATTGACCTCAACAGTTATAATTATTAATGTGGCTTATTATTTCAGGTTGTTTTTATCATGCAAGATGTGCATTTATATTTCGGCACATCTCAATAAATGTGACCATTTAGTAGCAGACATGTTTATTAAAGTTTTTATTTTTTTAAAAAAAATGATTTTTTCCTTTTAAGTTGTTTGCCCAATCAAACATTCTTCTTCTCAAAATCATGTATCTCTTTGCATTCAAGCATACATGAAAACGGCATTTCTTCTAATGATTTTTGTATTAGTTTTTTTTTTTTGGTAATCTGTGCATGATGTGAAAGTTTGTATGCTAAGCAATTGCATCCTAAGTTAGTGTGCTAATAAACTATTGCACTAGTTGATAAAGGTGCAAACTATTTGAAAGAGAAATCTATTATGCACCTCGAGCCGATAAGAAATCTGAACCGTCATCATTTTTGTTGTTGTTGTGTTTGTCAATCTTGAAAGTAGATGTGGCATTTTATATTCTCTTATTTGTTTTATTTGTGTTTTTCCTCTAGCATTAGTTTTAACAATAACAATATTCTTCATGGAGCAGAAAGAGAAGGTTGATCCTAAACTCAAACAAGCCATACCACCAAAAAAACATATGAAAAACCTCTAAAATCACGTTGCATTAGCCACATCAATTTTGGAATGGCCTAACATTCTAGGGTATCCACCCTTCCCGATCGGTGCATCTTATGAATGAATTGAGCAAAGTGGTCGCATGCACAAACTGGAAAGAATTAATTGTGGGCTTACCCATCCCAATTGTATAGATGGGATTGCTCGATCACCATGATCTTCTGAATGTGCCCCATTGACAAAATATGCCCTAGAATATGGATGGTGTGGTTGGCCTCATATTTGTGCCACGTGTAAGGAGGATGAGCACCATTTTGGAATTTTTTAGTGTATGATTGATGGTACAAAATTTCATAAAATATCAAAGAAATTTTCACCAATCATACCGATCTATAATGATATTTGGTGCAACCCAACCGTCCCCTAGTTATTTTAACTACTAGCAAGAATGCTACTATGCAGGGTGTGCCGTGTGCACCATCGAGTTCCATGATGCACATGTAACAAGGTATCTATTATGGGATGATACATTTTTAATTCTCTTCTTTTTTTTAAAATCATAAGTGGCAGAACAACTGTTTCAACATATATTGTAATGGTAATAGCATTACAAGAAAATAGGCCTTTAGCCACAATTTTTTAGCCTCGGTTGAAAAAACACACCCAAAAATCGTGGATTTGCGACGGACCAAATCCGTCGTAAAACCAAATAAACGACGGATTTCGTTTGTCGTTTGGTCCATCGCAAAAAATAAAAAATCCGTCACTGAAATTTGGAAAAAACCACCTGAAGCAGTCATTTAAAATATTAGCGACGGATAAGGTCCGTCGCTAAAACATCTGCGAATTAAAAAGAAATTATTAGATTTGTTTGTATTTATTTTGAATCTTACACCTAATAGTCATTCAAAAAATAATTCACACGATTGTTTAATAATATCATAATCAATCAATGATTAAACATGAGCGTGCATGTTTCACCCATTTAACAGTCATCAAGACAATAATCAACACAATACCAATAAAATAGTTAATGGACTATTTAGTGTTTTCATACTACAAATGCACATGAATGTCCATTTTCCATGCTACAAATTTTTATAGCAATACAACTTTCCATGCAGCCACATAGCCTGATATAGCCAAACAGGCAAAATCAAAAATAGCATGGTAGACATTTCACATACCTTCTCATCACCACTCAAAAGTGAGACTTTTGTCAAGCATGTTGGCTTTGACTTTTGTCAAGCATGTTGGCTTTAAAATTACAACAACCCAAGGGCCTGCTTATATCATCTATTCTCCAGTCCTTTGCAACTTCTGCTACTATTTGAAGCACAATTTTCTCCAGATCAAGAGCTTCCGCCTGATAGAAGAGTAGAATAATCTTCATGAATTGTATATGACCTCTCAAGTAATAACAAATGGGAGCTCTTTACAGTAACAAAAACTAAATGGATGTACACAATCTCTGTGGTTACCTTGTAGATCCATCTACTAGATGACA
The DNA here is from genome assembly GCF_029962835.1 of Magnolia sinica. Lineage (NCBI taxonomy): Eukaryota > Viridiplantae > Streptophyta > Magnoliopsida > Magnoliales > Magnoliaceae > Magnolia > Magnolia sinica. The sequence goes on along the minus strand of NC_080573.1, from coordinate 45,751,341 downwards.
AGTCAAGGGTTTCATTGTTGAATCCTGCTATTTTGACACTGGTTAGTCCTGCTCCTATCCATTCATAAAATGGTCCTACATTCTGGTGGAGAAAACAAAAACAGTAATCAAGGAACAAACAAGTGCATCTTCAAATAACAGGGAAACATAGCAATCCTGTTTAGGAGCTTCTATTAAAGAAACTGAAGAATCAGAAAAGTGGATACATGTTCCCAAATTGGAAGATGGGATTAAAGCAATAGAACTTTAGAGGTAGCAAATAGGATTAAAGCAATTTAAGACATTGGAATTTGACCTTCAGACTGTCCAAGATGCCAACAAAGTAAAACTGAGTTGCTTTCCACATGGCTCGCACACGATTTTATCAATGTCAACATTCATCCAACCTGTTCTGGCAGAAGCCAGTGAACTGACAACCTGCAAATACCCCTCTCAACAGGTTAAAAACAAAAACACAGAACAAACACAGAAGACAGGAATTATCAAAGGACATGAGAGTACCAATAAAGGAAATGGTAAACATGTGTAACTCAAATGTCAAAGGACATTAGAGTACCAAGATAATTTTGATGCAGATCCAAGGGCCACCATAAGCTGAATTCTTGGACCTCATTTTTGCTGATTTCAACATTTGGAAGAGCAGCGGCTACTTTAGGGCCTGTTTGGATTTGCAGAAATGTAAATTGAGGATATGACATTTCCACTATTGCATGTTTTCCTATTTCCTAAAAAATGACATTTCCACAACTTTCCATGGCCTTCTTTGATAGAATAATAATGAACATAAAACGCCCAAAATCATAACTCGAAATCACAGGAGAATTCCACATTTGGTGTAGTGAAAATATAGCTCCTTCCAAGTTGAATTATTTAGACGTATCTTTTTATCTAATATGACTTTCAATTAAAAACATTATTATACAGATATTAATTATACGGGGTGCATAAACACATTGGGACAAATAGAAATATGTGGAAACTACATAAATAGAACATAAATGGTAATAAAAAAAAAATAAAAGATAAAGATAAATTAAGGTTTTCTTTAATAATTACTAGGCATCGTGATGAGTCTTACTCAACAAGTTTCTAAGAACAAAAATGAAAATAGAATTTGCTTCTCGGAAAGGTTCTACTAGATAATTCCTAAATGCATTAAGATAAGGAAAATCAATCAATCATGAATTCATGATTTCTATGACCTTTGCATATATAGACTTGACATGCACAAGAAAAAGAAAAACATCCATGGTGACTACTTATAGAAGCTGGCGTGTTTATTCCACTTCAAAATATATACCTTCTGCACCTACATCAGCTTGCTGGTGTATTGCAGTCCTGGTGCTAGTTTCACCATGGCCCTTGCAATGGAAAAATAGTTTAAATAAGTTTTCCCAAAGAATGATACTAATCACAAGAAGAAAATTAAAAAGTTGAATTTTATTACCAAGCCTCACATCCATTATTTCGTCCATTCAAGATGGGACATGAGTGGTAGAACGGATGGATTATCTAGTCCAAAAAATGCAAATAAGAAAGGAAGACATTCTTGTACTTGTGTCATTACATCATCCATTACCAACATTTGTATCTTACTCAACAATTCAACAATGTACATGTGCAAAAACAAGAGACAACGTCTAGTTAAAGGCATGACGTGTTAGTGAAATTTAAAAATAAATAAATAAATAAATAAATAAATTGAAAAAGGTAAATCAATATTGTTGAGAGCAAATGTATAGAAATTAACCGGGGTTCAGTAACCTCAATCTGACTAATTTTGTGTGTTCCCTACATAACCATTTTCGCTCTATTTTCATACATCAGATCAACATGTAAAATATTTGTAACTTCCCTCCAAAATAAGCATGTAAAATAAACAATACTTTTTATGTGTTGCACAGCCAGAAACAAGAACCATGATGAACCAAAAGAAATTCAAGTCATGGCATCTCCCTCGAGCAGCTAGTAGTTCAAGAATCATTACATGCCAAAATAGAATAGTAACTCCAGGCTTCTGAGGTAAAAATTGCTAAAATTTCGAAAAGAAAAATCCTCAAGAGGCTACCCATAATCATTTGCAAAGCCACCATGAAGAAACTATAAATATAATCTCTTTCGGTGTTGAGGATCGTGGAACACTTGCACTCAATTCAAGAATGTCCATTGGAAAGAACAGAAAAACATCCAAGTTTTGATGAAAGAATGGCAACGTGCAAATAAATCAAGTGTCCAATGATAGATTACATGCACATTGAGTTTTTTTCGATAAGTTATGGCACTTTAAAAATTAAAAAAAAAAAAAAAAAATTCTAACGCAATAAGCTTCAGCACATTCAATATTGATGAAAGTTAGAGCTGGCAAAATGAGATGGTGTAAGTACAATCATCATGCAAAAATGAGATTGAAAAAGGTACAAGAAAGAAGAGATTTCATCTACCATTGTTGGTACAAAGGTTTCAAGGAAGGCAAACGAGTAGCAGGCCATTCTTCTTTACTACATGATCAAGATCATCGTGCATATGACCTATCCACATGTCAATAAAGGAGCAAAGACTTGAGATGGAAGAGACCGTTTGGTAGGTGAAAGAGGCAGCCAATGGTTTCACTGCCAAAGACCAAACATTCATAGAATTCCATAAGCCAGCACTAGCAAGTAACCCAATCAGACCACAAATTGATGTCCAGGCACACAATAAATTACAAATTAATAAACAAATATACTGGGTAAGATCGAGAAGTAAACAATGTTACAGACATTCTGCATATAGCATGGAAAATTTGATGGATTTGCAGAACTATTTCTCCCACAGTACCATTATTGTCTTTTTACAAAGTCTTAAACTAACACATTTGAGCATTTTGATACAACGTAGGAGTAGGCCCCACAATCTATCCGATCAAAGGTTTGGACCCCACATTCTACCTGGATGGTTTTATGGGCCCTGATAATGGTTATTAAGTCATTCCACTCTATTTGAGAAAAAGTATATAAAAACATGTAAAGTATAGAGATGTGAGATATTTACTTATATTTTTAGATTCAATTGTCAGCCTCACTTGAGTCTTTGGACCAGCATATGAAAATTTGCAATCCATACAAGATTGATCAACAATTTGAGTGAAATTTGATTTAAACATGAAGTTATTTAGTCTTCAATTTGGACTAATTTGATTGTCCAAAAACAGTTAAATGTTCAATTAGTGGATGTGCCCAATAATTTATTAAAAAATATATTTTTTTCACAGATAAATTTCAATTTCCATTTAAAAATTACATTTTTTTTCAAAATGTATATTTTTTTACTCTAAATTTTTCTTTGAAAACTTCTAACAAAATATCATTTTTTTATAAAATATTTCAAAAAATAAATTAAAATACAAATTCTGAATTTTTATTTTCAAAAAATCTTAAATTTTCACAATTTTTAATTTTTTTTCCCAAAAATTCCAAAATGCCGATTTTTTTTCATCAAAAGCATCATGTTGTTTTCAACTTTTCAATTTTTTTTAAAAAAAATTATATATATTTTTTCAAAATCTTAGTGTTTTTATAAATAACTTTTTCTTTTAATTTTGAATTTTGAACATTTTCAATTATTTTTCAAAATCACAAAAATTTTCAACTTATTGATTTTTTGTTTCAAAATGTTTGTTTTTCGATAAAGTATCGATTTTTTAATATCCTTTTATTTTAAAATTTTCAATTTTTTTTTACTTCATTTTTTTAAAAGCATTTTATTCGAACTTGTCAATTTTTATTGAACTTCACAATTATTTTTTTTTTCAAATTTCAGACTCTCATTTTCTTTTTTAAAATATTTTCATTTTTCAACATTGTGAAAATTTACACATTTTTTAAAATATTTTTAATTTTCTTTTTTAGGATATTAGTTTTTCTCAAAATCAAATGCTTTTTTTTTTCAAATTTATCAACTTTATTAAATATTCCTTTTTGTTCCCACAAAATAGATTTTTATTAAATCACGATTTTTTATTTTTTCAAAATCTATTTTTTTTTCTCAAACATTGTTAAACTTTTTAAACTTCTCAATATTCTTTTTCATGTGATATTACAAATCATTTAAATATTAGTTTTAAATTAAAAAATAAAAATAAAAATTCCACTCATTTGATATAAAAACAAAATAAATTTTCTTTTTGCATTCAATCAATTGTTAAAAAATAATCTTAGATACAAATATGTACAATTAAACCACTGAAATTCTATTAAAAAACAATTATTAGACTACAAAAAAACTTAATTTTCCACCATATTCTAAAAAAAAATGAATAAAAGAATAATCTCAAGGCAAAAGTCCTTTTACGACGGACCATGATCCGTCGCAAAAGAAACTGAAAAGCGCTTCATTTGGCATTTTGGGCAGGCATTTGCAACTCATTTTCCGTCGCAAATCAAAACTTGCGACGAATTTAGTCCGTCGCCTAGTTACGACGGACGAAACTCCGTCGCAGATACGTCGTCAATCAGATTTTAGCGACGGATTTTGTTTGGTCCGTCACTTGAAAGACGAGCTTAGCGAGATACTTTTTCCGTTAGCGACGGATTAAACCCAGTCGTCCGTCGCAAAAATACATCTCAAATTGGCCATTTTGGCATAGTGAAATTGAGGCTAAATGTGTCTTTTAGTCTCGGTTGTTAAGGAACTGGGGCTAGAAGTTCATCTTTCACCATTACCATTATAAAATAACTATTACGACCACCAATACCACTATAAAATAACATGTATGGCACTAGTCTCATTAATGCATATCACTGATTTTGTGGTGCATACACGTGTGATCCAAAAATCAAAAGGGGGTTGGAGCTTTGTAGCCACCTAATTGTCCATATTAAAAAAAATAAAAACTACAAATAAATGGTTGTTTGGATATGAGAATCAATGAGTGATGATTGAAGAAATGGAATTGGACAAATTTTTGTCAGACAAATCACAACCCATCGACCTGACCTTCATTTGAAATCCACATCAACAATTAAATTACATACCAAAAGTTAGGCCTGAGGCCCAAAACATAGGCCTATACGTGATTGATGTGGGCCACACATGGAAAACAGTTTGGAAGGTGTGCTTTCTATGTACACGGTTTTTAATCTTATGTTCCACCTGAACTACGAGGGATAGAACTGATTTTGTGTCCTAGGTAAAAAATGAGGTTACACTCCTGATTATTGAGGTGAATTTCACATTAATGGACACAGATTAGGTAATACCCCCGCTTGTTCAGAGCTCGGGACGGGCGGAGGCTCTGAGGGCCACTGAAGGGCCAATATGATGTATGAATATAATCCACACCTTCCATCCATTTTTCCAAATCATTTTAGAATACTGGATAAAAACTAAGGTGGATCCAAGGCTCAATTGGACCACACCACAAGAATCAGTGGTGCTAAGGACGCACACCATTGAAACCTTCTTAGGGTACCATGTGTTTTTTTATTTGCCATCCAACTTGTGGGTGAATTGAAAAAACAAAACTTTTGTGGTCTCCAAGTATTTTTCAATGGTAGGAATTTAATGACCAATGTGTGGTTCATTTGACCCTTGAATCTTAACTGTTTTTGGGTTCATAATTTAAAATGATATGTAAAAATGGATGGACGGATAAGATCGCCAGCCTGATAACTTCGGTGGCCTGGGAGCCCTCGCTGTATCAAACTCCAGAGCGGCAGGTTGTACATCTGGACCCCACGTAACACTCGATGAAGCCGGCAAGATGACAACTCCTTTGTCTTTGAAATAATTTTTATCCAAACAGCATTTGCTAGAATGGATCCTTAAATAAGCTATGAAATCTCAACCGCTAAAGTTTAAAAAACTCATCAGGCTCTTATAGAATGGGTTAGAATAGACTTGAAATTTGGCCAAACAAGTTCCTTCCTGACTCTTCCCAAAAAAACAAAAAAATTAAATACATGGTGGATAGGAAACACTCTGGCGATAAGGAAAAAGCTGATCGGGAGAAGGCGTTGATCTTTTACAGGCCAGTGTAATGATTATGTGAAATCCATGAAAACAATTAGCATTTCCCTGGTATTATATGTTATTCGTCTTCTCTTCGTCATCGATGGGGTTTCTCATTCTAGACGTCATAGCTCGCCATCGTCCTACGTATGCTGACAATGACTTGTCATTTTTTTGTCTCAAGGCAGCCATATTCAGGTTGTATGAGAACCTGTCGATGAATGCCTGGGAGAGCTTTTCCCAGGTTCTGATTTGATGGTTGTCCAGTGAGGTGTACCAATCCAAAGCGTCGCCCTTAAAGGATTTCTGGAAGAGTCGTATCAAGGCTCCATCATTCCTTGCTATAGTATAGAGTTCCCCACAAAATGCTTTTAGGTGTGCTGTGGGGCATCCGCTACCGTCATACCTTTTGAATTTTGGTACCTCGAAGTTTAGAGGTACTCGGGCGTCTGGGAAGGGACAAAGGTCCCTAAATTTGGTGGATGGGTGGTCCACTCCTTGCTGTCTCTGGAGTTGATTTTGCACCATTTGCAACTGCTCTCATAATTCCTCGATTTCTGACTTGCCTTGTTGCGAATATCTTATCCCTTGCTGTAAGGCTTGTGCTGCTTCCTCTTCGTATGGATCGAGAATGGGGGGTTGTTGGAAAGATGGTGGACTCCTGGTGGTGGGAGGTAGCTGGAATTGAGCACCACTCCCTTTCGAAGGAGGGGATGATGTTCGGAAATGGCTCCCACTTGGGGTATCTGCCAATTCCGAAATGTTACTCTCGTTAGGGGAGTGAGTTGGACTCGAAACTGGCCCCCTTCATGGGCATCCGCCAGTTCTTGTCTATGGTTCCTGTTAGGGGGAACTTGTGTTGTAACCTGATTGTTGTGCTGTACTGAGTAGAGATGTGCGGGAGGGTTGCTCCCATTTGCTGGTTACTGTTGATCTTGTGCTGACTCTTTTGAGAGAGGGAGAACAGGATTTGCTAGAGGAATGAGGAAAAAAGCAAAAGGGGTTTAGGGGAGTGAACTGTTTTGTACACTAGGCTGAGTTACCTGTGTATTTGATGTGGCACTTGGCACTAGGCGAAGTAGTAACTCTTGCATCGTTCGAAGTAGCAGCTCTTGCATGGTTGCATTGGCTTGTAGGTCTGTTGGAGCTACTGGTGGGAGCAGCGTGGGTGTTGGTGTAGGTGTGGGTGCTGATGTTTCGGGAGCTGGCTGAGCTGCCGGCTCTTCTTCATGGGTAGCTTAAGAGGTCATGGTTGCGCGGCATTGGGTGATCCTGGTTCGAATCTATGCCTAAGAGAATGCAAGTCAAGGATTTTTTTTTTGAATGTAGTGATGATGTCCCTTGGGATTGAAGTACCACACACTTTCGAGTCAGGTCTCAGCTAGTGCGAGCTAGATCATCCCCATGCTGATTTGTATATTGTGTTTTTGGTGGTGGGGGTGATTAAGCTGATTTGCGAATATTGGAGTCGCCACTAGCTAATTAATCTCGAAATCCCGCAGTTGGCTAGAACCCGCGGAATATGTAAGGTTGGAGAAATTCGAAGACTCTCCTACCTTAGATTGACTCCTGGTCTGCGATCCGGGATTCCGGGTAAGGGACATCGGTTACAAAGAGGGAAGGGGTTAGGCACCCTCTCTGCCCGTACAAATGTACGGTCTCTACTTAGTGTGGTAAAACAATCTCAAGGGATGATGGATGCTATGGTCGAGATGGGACTAGGCACACACGCGGATTTCTGATGCAGCCAGATCCGATATTTAGACAAGCCACAGAGCATACATCCAATGTCGTGTCTAGAAGGTGGATCTAATTATGCTTATGCAAAGAGGTAAGAAAAACGGACTAGATCACTAGGAATTTCTGATGTGACAGGATTCGATGTATGACAAGTCACAGAGCATACGTTCACTAGAGATCTAGAGAAGCAGGGGGGTTGAGAAGGGAACAGATGTCATGATGAATGCTTGTATGTACAATGAATGGATCTTTGGCTCGATCTTGAGTAAGCTAAGACATGGACTACACCATGACCAATCCGGGCTAGGTTTGGACGAGTTGGAGAGGTCAAGAGGAAGGGTAAAAGGGGGTGACTTGAAAGGTTAGAACTTTGAAGGCTTGGGAGCTCCTTCCCTTTCCTTCTCTCTCTTCCTCACTCTCTTTCTCTCTCACTCTCTTTAAGCTTAAAGGGAGGAGTGGCTTGTTGGGGATGTTGAAATGAGAAGAGGAGGGGGCTATTTATAGCCTTCTCCAATGGCTCTATGGTAAATAAGGGGTAGGTAAGGGTTAAAATGATGAAATGGAGGCTTGTGATTAGCTAGGGAGAGAGGAACGCCACATGGCGCGCTCCCATTAGATCTTGAGGCCGGTAAAACGGTAAATAGTGGAGATGGAGGGGGTAAATTCAGGAAAAAGTTGACTTTTGAATGCTCGGACAACTGTCCACACGCGGGCCGCATGTGGCTGCACAACGAGTACCACCGGCGGTAGTCAGACTACCGCCTGGGCCTCGTTCGGGCCGAGCTCGAGCGTGCGGGTTTTGTTCACTGTGTTGGTTCGCCTGGTGGCCCTCTTTTGGGGTTTTACTGCTCAGATAAGTGGGCTTAGGTTTGGGTAAAGGGGTCCTAGTTAGGGTATAGGGTAAAGCGAGGGCTGTATGTAGATTGGAGGGTTTAGATCAAGGTTTTGGGTCTCAATCTGAAAGTTAGAGACTTTTGTGTTAGGGTTAGGTTTAGGCTAAGATTAGGGTTGATCATGGTTCCTAGAATATCTTAGCCTTCTCAAGATGTTAGTCTGGGTGGGGTATCTACATTCAGCCTTGGTTCGGAGGAAAGGACAATGTCCATCGGAGGGCGCGGGGGCCTTCTTCTCTTCGAACCACCTGCCTCCATACCTATACAAAAAAAGAGGAGTCAGCGTGGTGAGATCCATGAAACGAACGAGGGTCAGTGAATTAATCTCCAAAGGCCTTAACTTTGCTTACCCAAGGTAAAGAGAGTGGGCTGAACTCTGTAAAAGCCCGCCGAGACCAAATTCTCCTAGTTAATGAGGTTAAACCAGGCACGCTGGTCTGGAGGGATCACTTGGACCCGGTCAACCTGCCGGTTATCGAAGGCGAAGAGGTCGGGGGCCCTCTTCGACTGAGATGTAAGCAGAAGTAATATGTTAGAACATGAAAGGACGAATTGAGGATGCGATGCGACCAAAAAGAAAAGAAAGTGCTCAACCTGGGTTGGTGAATTTTGTGGGGACTCAAACCCGCAGTCTGTCCACCTCAGAGGCAGTGGCCTCCCATTCCTCCGAGGCCCAGAACCACTTCCCCTTTCATTCCTTGTTGAAAGAATGAAGTTAAGTTGCCAAACCCAGGATGCATGGAGGCCTGGCTGAGGAGTACCACCAGGCCTTGTCCAATCTGTCGAACTTGGCTATGTACAAGAACAGGAACTCTTCCGGCATCAGTTGTTGGTTCCCCACCCAATGCTAGAGGACGAAAGTGGCGGCAAGGATCCTCCAAGAGTTCGGGACTAGCTGCCCCAGCGCAATTCCCAGCTGCGCTATCAGCTTGCGCAAGAATGGATGGATGGAAAATTGGAGCCCACACTAGAGGGCGCAGATAAAAACGACGATCTCCCCCTCAGCTGGAGAGCCTGCTTGGTCTGTGGGGGAAGGGGCTCGAATACGAACCGAGTCAGGGATTTGATAATCAGCATGAAGCTGATTTGAGACTCGACCAGGATCGAGCCCCCAGGAACTAAAGGTTTTAATCTTCCTCTCGAGGGACCCGCCTTCGATTGCCCAGCAGGATCTCTGAGAGTCCTCTTCGGCCTCTTGCCTCGACTTCTGGTCCCCTGACTTGTGGTTCTCTAGGCCGGGTCTGAAGTGCCAAGGGGAATGACCTTGAGAGGACCTTCGGACTCCCTGGATCCCGAGGTTGAAGCCTCTGGTTCAGACTCTGAACCAACTCCTCGAACTGAACTCATCTAGTCAGAGTCACTCAGCATAAAGGAAAAATGTGTTAAGTGTTGGAAGACTCATAGCGTTGTAGGCGATTTCTTCCGATGCCTTCCGGTGGGCTGAATCTCCCCTCCGATGGTTGGGAATCCTTTACCCGGTGATAAAAATGCCTTCTCCAGCAGAAGGTGATTTTCGGTGAAGGACGATTTTCGGTGAAGGCAATTTCTGGCAGGAAGCGATTCTGAAAGGAGCAGAGGAAATGAGAACACGAAAAGTGTGAGAGCAAGCACGAGAGGGGTTTATATAGCTGCCCCGTTGCTCGGCGCCATCATTGCAATCGATCGCTCCAGAAGCCGATGCAACTCGACGCTGGTGTCAAGGGACACGTGGGAGTGTGATACGCCCAAACTCATGCTTTAAGGTCGGAATCTTCTCAGCATTTAATGTCATTAAAGAAGCAGGCACTTCCTCGCTCCCCTGACACACGTGGCGCCACTTCCTTCGTCCCGCCGTCTGCAAAACATAACCGTCACCACGTGTCAATCGCTGAGTGGATGAAAGCTGAAGGGACGTAGCTGTGGTGCCGCATGCAAGATCAGAGATGTACGAATCGCATTAATTGAGCCCTGATCATCCCAATCGACACCATGAGCTGAGATACGAAGGTGTCATCTCGTTACCCCAAACATTTACTCTTTAAGTCCAAGCTCGGACTAAAAGAGTAGAGGTCTTTTGTTGTGGGGAAATCCAACTCGATAAGCTAACCACTGACCTCGGAGCTCGGAGGGGAGACCTCAGGAATATAGGAAGGATAAGTGGGGCCGAGTCCTCCCTCGGCACATCTTAGTTCAGCCATTACCCTCGTTTATGAATCCGATGACAAGGGGGTCACTTTATGTGCCAGTCAGGGTCCGAGGCTTGGAGCCGAGGCCAACTTAGTCTGAGGAATGGAGCTGAAGGAAAGGGGACTTGACTAGTCCCAACTACTAGCACTTAGCCTCGGACCGGGTGAGGCCAATGCCGAGGTCAGAATTGGATACTCCGACTGCTGAACCAAAAACTGCCTTACGTGGACGTGATCGAATACTTCGCTCGTGAATACGCTCCCTTAAGACATGATACGCCACACAATCCCTGGATTACGGACGAAATCTCGACGATCACAATATCTCACTGATTGAGCGAATCATGACGAGATTAACGGACGCGGATCATCCAACCTGCAGGTATAAATACCAGGGGACCCCATTGCTACAGGTATGCAATATCTCACACCCACCCTCTCTCTACATTCAACCTAGACCCTCATTCCCTAACTTAAATTATGTCGACCCTAAACTCGGAAACCAGGCTCACAAAAATTTCGAATGCCGAATTCAGCGCCGACAGCCTCCGTAGTACCCCATTCTCGACTCCCGGCATCTATACACCAGGTTCGGATCCTGGGATCCTACAATGATGATTTCAAGCATGATTTTAATTCAGTATAAGCATAACCATAAGCATAACCCACGAACAATAACCACAAGAACACCATCATAGAATCCATTATGATCAAAAACTTTTTAGTACAATGCGTATAAAAGGAAAAATACAAGATGATGATAATAACAGAAACTCAAAAGCTCGACTGCACGCTCCAACTCTGACGAGGCTACGGCTGCGTCCTGGCGTCACCTGCACGCATCGATCGTGCATAAGCTTATAGAAAGCTTAGAAGGTGGTGTAAGTGTGTACTCAATATAAGCGTGCTCAGAATACAAGGTCAGAGTAATACGAAATCATGGTGATGAGTACATGAATGCAATCAGCCGTACCAAGGCTATACGGTGCAAGATATAAATGCTATCGGCCATAACACGGCCATGCGATGCAAGATGCAACTCAAGCATGTCAATCCTCATCATATATCAGTACAGTTCTCATTCTGGATAATCATCGGGGTTTAGTACACTCCAAGTGGCACTGCCGCTCTCCTAGCCACATAGTCTAAGTGAGCGTAAGAAACCTCACTATCCGCGTGGCCAATAGTCTGCCAATACCTATTCGGCATGACGATAGCGGACCTATTCATGAGCTGGTCAAACTCGGCCTAGTATTGCCCCCTACCCTAGGACGAGTAAGGCCACACCCCTTTCCAACCGACCACGACACAGTGGGAGACGCGGCCTCCTGGTATTCAGCCCTCGTGCGCTTATATATCCATTCAGTCTCAACGTTGGAGTCATCCTCTGGTACCATCGGATTTAGAGATTTTCACCCAGGGACATCTATGGCGCCCCGATGCTTAGTAACAATATTTTCGGTATCCAATCCAGCCACCCACGATGTGTCTGTGGAGGCTATGGCCCTGATGTCGCTAGGGCATACAATAATCACAATCACACAAATGCAAGTGCATGAATCATACTATCAGACATGCAACAATCCTGCGCGTACCGCGCGCTCATGTAGGGCAACTCCGCCTATCAGGGAGTCCATAAACAATCTACCCGAAGGCATGTGCAATGATCAGTCAATCCTCACATCAGGCATACATATGATGCGTATGATCATGAATCATGGATCTATACTAAGCATGTTATGTGGTGATGGGCTCTGATCAAAACGAAGATGGGCCTAGACGGCCTACACATTACAGGTATGGGCTTATCAAAGGGCCCTAGGGAGAGTGACAATGCGGACATTTAACCAACATCATCCTTGCAATGTGGACATCAAACCATCATTGCTCCCAAAGCATAGCCCGCTATAAGGGTCGACACATATACCATGGTGGAATCACACTACAATGGGCCTTATGTACGTCCTATTGGGCCTCGACCCATGGGCCTCTAATACATCAAATGGCCTCATAACATGGGCCTTATATATATATATATATATATATATATATATATATATCAGTGGATGGGCCATAACTACATTAAGATGGGCTTAATCATATGGGCCTCATATACGGGCCATATGTACATTGCAATGGGCCATAACCCATGGGCCTTGCACACATCACAATGGGCCTTATACAATTTAAGGTGGGCCTCAACAATGGGCCTTATACAAATCAAAGTGGGCCTCAATGAACGACCCACAAATATGCCAAGATGGGCCTCATCGCACAGCCTTAAAATAATTTCCAAAATGATTGGACTGTTTGGATGAAACACATGCATCATGGTGGGGCCCACACTAATGGAGGGTGTGGATTACAATACATACATAAGTGGGTTCCATGTGGGGCCTACCATAATGTTTATTTTCCATCCAACCCATTGATAAGGTCACTCAAACCTAGGGCCCATAGTAATGTTTCTTTTCCACCCAACCTGGGCCCACTGTAATGTTTATTTATATCCAATCTGTTCATAAGGTCACGTGGACCAGGGCCCACCATAATGTTTAATTGCATCCAACCTGTGTATAAGGTCACGTGGACTAGGGGGCCCACTGTAATATTTATTTGCATCCAAACTGTTCATAAGGTCACGTGGACCAGGATTGAGGAGGAAAAACAAATTTCATTTTGATCCAAAACTTTTGACCCCAAGAAGGGGTTTCAATGGTATACATTCAATCCCACTGTTTCCTCTGTCATGGGCCACCTGAGCATTAGATATGGTTTATTTTTGGGTGGCCCACAGCTAGGGAGGGGGGCCAACAAATGGACGGCCTGGATGTATAAAACACACATCATGGTGGGGCCCACGGCTAGACCGTGGGTCCAGCCCGTCCGCCCGCCCCCCAACGCAAGACGCTGCTGCGTCCTCCGCAGCAGCAAAGCGGCTGCTTCCTTTCTTTAAAAAAAAAAAATATTTCTCACGGTTTTTCACAGGTGGGGCCCACTCCAGCCATTGGATCCTACGGCTCATTACAGGCTAAATGAGTCCAATATCCGAGGTACTTTGGCATGTGGAAAACTTCAAGGTGCATTTTAATAGTAAGAACCCCTATTCTCGACACTATGGCCCGCCAGATAATCTGAATGGCTTCATTTTTCGGCTCAACGCCTAAAGTGAGCTGGAGAATGGAATGGATGGTGTGGATTTGATTTTGTGCATCAAGGTAGGGCCTACCTAAGTAGCCCACCTAAAAAGCCTTTTTTTTAGCTTGTACGTACACACCTTGTCAGTACACGCAGTCCATGTTAGCCAACTCATGTCCAGGGTCCAAGGACGCTGGACGGTGCAAACACAGGCATCATGGTGGGGCTCCACATGCACGTGGCCCGCCTACATGTATATATATATATATAATATATATCTTATATTATATATATACAATATATATTATATTATATATATATATATATATATCATATATATATATATATTTATTATAAAATATAATATATAGAAAGAAGGGTGTATTTGGTCCATCTAAACAGTGGATGGTGTGGATCATCACCTGTAATAGGGTGGACCACACCGTCTGATGTTGATGGATGGGGTAGATATAATACATATTGGTGGGATCCACACCATCACAATGAAAGGAGAGAGAGAGAGAGAGAAAGAGAGAGAGAGAAATAGAGAGAGATCGGTGGAGTGGAGGGACCCCGCCACTATGGGGCCCTCCATGGATATGTTACATTCATCAAAATGGGTCCCACCAAGAAGTGGGCCCAAAAATTAAAATTAACGATGGATCACCCACCTCTAGGCCTTCTCCTTGCTCCCTTAGGCTTGTATGAACATAAGCTTAACATTTAACAGTGGATGATGAGGCCTTGATGGTGAGGATGAGAGATGAGAGGGTGGGCCACATTTGTTGATCTTGGGAGAGTTGGGAAGGCTTGGGACATGTAGAAATTTTGCGTTGCTTGGGAGATCTTTGAGAAATGAGGGAAAAGAATAATAAAAGGGATGGATGGAGTGGTGAGTGTAAGGAAAAGGTGATGGGAGGTATGGTTGTGGTTGAAAATGGGGAAAAAGAGGAATGGTGAGGGGAGAGAGTGGACTTTTGAAAAGGTAGGGATGGGTTATTGTACTTGAGGTATCATTGTAGTTGACATTGATTGATTGATTGATTGATGGGACATATCACAGAGATTCCCTCGAAATTCTCAACGCGTGGCGTTTCTTCAGAACGATCGCAGGCCCACATCTTCTAGCCTAAGTATTGGTTTGGTGCGCAAGTCACGGCGTTGGAACCGTGGCTACGACGTGGTCGTTATGATACAAGTTCTGATTCAAGCCGACTTCGGTATGTAGAACCTGACTTAGGATCGTGCGCAAATGTCGGATACGGGTCGAGAATTGCTGGAATTCGACCAGAAGGACCGCGGAAGCCAATGAAACGGTACGGACTAGGACACGGGCCTTACAACTCTCTCCTCCAAATAAAAATTTTATCCTCGAAATTTACACAATCATTGTAAGTAAGCATAACTCATAAGGATGAGGAAACATAACATCATTATATAAAATCGGAGACATCATACAAGATACAACATGTAATCAATCGTCAAAGAGATGAGGATAATGCTCTCGAATCTCAACCTCGTGCTCCCAAGATGCCTCATCAACAGAATGGTGACCCCCTAAACTTTTACTAAGAGAATAACCTTGGTCCGGAGGACCTATTCCTTTCGATCAAGGATACGAACTGGCTGCTCAATGTAAGAAGTGTCCTCACGAACCTCCAACGGCTGCCAATCAATAACAAGAACGATGTCTGACCCACACTTCCTCAACATAGATACGTGGAAAACGTTATGGAGGCTAGACAACTGAAATGGTAAGGCAAGCCGATAAGCTACGGTGCCAATGCGCTCAGTGATCTTGAAAGGTCCAATGAATCTTGGGGCAAGCTTGCCCTTCGCTCCAAATCGAACTATGCCCTTTATGGGTGAGACCTTGAGATACACGTGGTCCCCTATATCAGACTCCAAGGGGCGACGCCGGCGATCAGCAAAACTCTTTTGTCGGCTCTGAGCTGTGCGCATCCTCTGCCTGATGATATCGATAACCTCTGACGTCTGCTGCACAAGCTCGAGGAGACGCCGCTCTCCGACCTCGGTCCAACAACTCAGAGATTTGCACGGTCTGCCATATAATGCCTCAAAAGGGGTCATGCCAATAGTCGTCTGATAGTTATTGTTGTATGGAAACTCAGCCAATCGCAGATACTCATCCCAACTACACCCGAAGACGCAGGCCCGAAGCATATCCTCAAGGATCTGATTGACCCTCTCGGTCTGACCATCAGTCTATGGGTGAAACGCGGTGCTGAGTTACAAATCAGTGCCCATCGCTCTCTAAAAGCTCCTCCAGAACTGAGACGTGAACCTCGGGTCTCGGTCAGAAACGATCTAGACTGAAACGCCATGCAGTCTCACAATCTCCTCGATGAAAAACCTCGCAAGCCGGTCCAAAGGTCAAGTCGCACGAATCGCAAGAAAATGTGTCGACTTCATCAGACGACGGTCCATGACAACCCAGATGGCGTCATGACCGCGCTGAGTCCTCGGCAAATCCATAATAAAATCTGTAGATACATGCTCCCACTTCCACGTCGGGACGCTCAACGGCTGCAATAGACTAGGGGGTCTCTGATGATCAGCCTTGACACGCTGGCATGTGTCACATTCGGCCACAAAACTGGCAATTTGGCACTTCATCCCTGTCCAAAAATATTGTCACCTCATATCACGGTACATCTTCGTCGAGCCAAGGTGGATAGAAAATTGCGATCGATGTGCCTTGGTCATAAGATCTCTGCGCAACTCTGGAATATCCGGGACACATAATCGACCTCTGAAGCAAAGTCCACCATCAGAACCAATCTGTCAATCTGTCTAACTCTCAGATGCTGCCTCCGCTCGATAATCCTATAACGACTCATCTGTCTGCTGAGCCTCGATTACCCTTGCGACAGGAGAGGGTTGAATCGACAGGCTCGATAGCTGAACGATAGAAAACTGCAGACCAAACTCAAAGTCGTACTTTGTTATGTCCTCGAGCATCCTCCACTCCTGAATCATCACATGTGCCACCAGGCCTCGTGGCTGACGGCTAAGGGCATCTGCCACCACATTCGCCTTACCTGGGTGGTATTGGATGTCAAAATCATAGTCCTTCAGGAGCTCCATCCAGCATCTCTGCCTCATGTTCAGCTCAGATTGAGAGAATAGATACTTCAAGCTCTTGTGGTCAAAGAAGAGCTTGAACCTGACCCCATAGAGATAGTGTCTCCACACCTTCAGTGCGAAGACGACAGCTGCCAGCTCTAAGTCATGTGTGAGGTAGTTCAGCTCATGGACCTTGAGCTGACGAGACGTGAAGGCTACAGTTCTGCCGTGCTGTATCAGGACAGCACCTAAACCAATATGTGAGGCATCGGTAAATACAACAAATCCATCACTCCCAGAGGGAAAAAGTGAGGACAGGAGCGGACGTTAGACAGTCCTTCAGCTCCACAAATGCATGCTCACATGCGTCAGTCCAGATAAAATCTACGCCCTTCCAAGTCAACCTGGTCAACGGGGCTGCAATACGGGAGAAGTCCTCAATAAAACGCCGATAGTATCCCGCTAAACCAAGGAAACTGCGGATCTTGGACGCAGTCATGAGCTAGCCCCACTGACGCACTGTCTCAACCTTCGAGGGGTCTAATACGACACCCTCCCTCTTCACCACGTGACCGAGGAATCTCATCTCCTCCTGGCAGAACTCGCACCTCTCCAGCTTCACATACAGCTGGTGGGCATGGAGGGTCTGCAATGCGATCTCCAGATGTTGCATGTGGTCTTCACGGGTATTTGAATATATCAGAATGTCATCGATAAAGACCACAACAAACTGATCGAGATATGGATGGAAGACCTCATTCATCAACTGCATAAAGACTGCGGGTGCTTTGGTCAGTCCAAAGGACACGACCTGAAACTCAAATTGACCATAACGCGTCCTAAAAGCCATCTTCGGGATGTCCTCTGGGACTCAAATCTGATGATAACTGGAATGCAGGTCAATCTTCGAAAAGAACTATGCCCCCTACATCTGATCACACAAATCATCTATCCTCGGGAGCGGGTACTTGTTCTTGATCGTGACTCGGTTGAGCTCGCGGTAATCTATGTAGAGCCTCAGTGAACCATCCTGCTTCCTGACGAAGAGTATTGGCGCTCCCCAAGGTAAACTGCTCGGACGAATGAATCCCAACTCACGCAACTCGTCCAACTGCCGCTGCAGCTCACGCAACTCCATCAGTGTCATACGGTACGGGGCCTTCGAGATAGGCGCAGTACTAGGCACAAGATCTATCTGGAACTCAATATGATGATGCGGTGGCAATCCCGGAATCTCCTGGAACACGTCGGGAAAATCACAAACAACCGGCCACTGATCAATACAAATGGTAATAGGCTCCTCGACGGCGCAGGACATCAAGCATGACAACGGCTCTCCTCTAGGCTCGGCGACGAACTGAAACTGTGGCAAGCCGGGTATAAAGAATGTAACGGTCCTCACGGAATAGTCCAACACTGCGTGGTACTCGGCAAGCTAATCCATACCTAAGATGATGTCGAAATCTAACATCGGCAGCACAAATAAATCGGCGAGCAAAAAGATATCACTAACCAGAACCGGGCAAGATGAACAGAAATGGCTCAACACTATAGTCTTCCCCAAGGGCGTCGATATGGTCAACCCCTCGTGAGCAGACTCTGTCGGTAATCCAGTCGAATGACAAAAATCCTCGGACATGAATGAATGCGATGCACCGAAATCAAACAGTACATGTGCGATACATGCGGAGATGGAAAAGATATCCTCAATGACTCCTCCAGATGACTGCGGATCCTGCTGAGCCACGTAGAACCTAGCCTGAGCTGGCTGGGGAGGTGTCTGTCCCCTCTGAGGTCCTTAATGCTGCTGCTGCCTCTGCGGCGGCCTGTACTGCTGTCTCTGCTGCTGAGGTGGCTGCGGTCGCTGCTGATAGGGTTGTTGTTGTTGTTGTGGGGGCTGCTGCTGTGCTCTCGGCTGCTGCTGTGAAGGCTGCTGTGGTGCTCTCGATGGTTGTAGATGAGGGCGAGGGCACTCAGACAAGCGGTGCCCTATCCCACCGTATCTAAAATAAGTCCCTACAAATGGCTTCTGGGGTGGCACTGAGGTGCTGCTGGTGCTCTAGCATGTGGGTGGCTCCTATACCTCTGTGGTCGTCGATGCTGCTGGGAGCTACTAGAGGGGGCCTGCCTCTTCCGATTTTGTCCTCTCCTCTGATCTCGATCGCTCTGCGAGCCGGCCCACTCAGTCTCATAAATCTGAGCCCTCCGCACTACTGCCTGGAAAGTCGGGAGCTCGTGCCCAATCACACGGCCTCGAAGACCGTAACGTAAGCCGTTCTCAAAACGGCGGGCCTTCCGCCCCTCATCATCAACCATATATGGCGCGAACCTCGATAGCGCCACAAAACGGGCCGCGTACTGCGCCACGGTCATGTCCCCCTGCACCAGAGTCTCGAACTCCAGTGCTCTCTGACGTCGAATGTGGTCAGGGAAGTACTGCTCCTCGAATCGGTCGATAAAGTCCTCCCATGTCCAGACATAATCAGGTCCTGCAACACGGGTAACAGAGGTCCACCAGTGCTCGGCCTCTCCCTGGAGAAGAAATACAGCCAACCGGACTCGCTGCTCGGTCGTACATGACATGGTATCGAAGATCTTCTCCACATCGGAGCGCCATCTCTCGGCTACAGTCGGATCTGGCTCGCCCTGGAAACGCGGAGGATCAAGCTGTCTGAACTCTCGAAGAAGGGCACTCGCGCGCTCCTGCTCGGCCTGGGCTGGAGAAACAACTGGGCGCCTACCCTGCCCCTGAAGTGCAGCAGTCACAGCCTGCAACATCTACTGTAACTGCGAGGCACTCACAGGCACGGTCGGATCCGCACCGGCATCAGGTGGAGGAACGTCATCCTCAGGCAGAGGAGCAGGGATCTCTAGGGGTGGAATGAGAGCGGCAGGTGGTAAAGCTGGAACCTCAGGTGGTGGAGCGGGGTGCACTCGGGTCGCTCTCCTGGGCGACATGTCCTATAGGAAAGAACAATGACGCCAATCAACCTTAAGAATCGCACGTTAGGGAACTCAAACGGAAGGTTACGCACCCGGAACCTAATCGTCCTAAACTCATAGCAAACATGTGATGTTGTTCTCAGTTATTCCCAAGTTATGCTCTGATACCAACTTCTGTCACGCCCCAAACTCGAAAACCGGGCTCACAAAATTTTCGATTGCCGAATCCGGTGCTGACAGCCTTCGTAGTACCCTATTCTCGGCTCCCGGCATTTATACACCAGGTTCGAATCCTGGGATCCTACAAGGAGGATTTCAAGCATGATTTTGATTCAGTATAAGCATAACCATAAGCATAACCCACGAACAATAACCACAAGAACACCATCACAAAATCCACTATGATCAAAAACTTTTAAGTACAATGCATATAAAAGGAAAAATACAAGATGATAATAATAACAGAAACTCAAAAGCTCGACTGCACGCTCCAACTCTGACGAGGCTACGGCTACATCCTGACGTCACCTGCACGCATCGATCGTGCATAAGCTTATAGAAAGCTTAGAGGGCGGTGTAAGTGTGTGCGCAATATAAACATGCTCAGAATGCAAGGTCAGAGTAATGCGGAATCATGGTGATAAGTACATGAATGCAATCAACCGTATCAAGGCTATGCGGTGCAAGATATGAATGCTATCGGCCATAACACGGCCATGCAATGTGAGATGCAACTCAAGCATGTCAATCCTCATCATATATCAGTACAGTTCTTATTTTGGATAACCATCAGGGTTTAGTACACTCCAAGTGGCACTGCCGCTTTCCTAGCCCCGCAGTCCAAGTGAGCGTCAGAAACCTCACTATCCGCTTGGCCAATAGTCTGCCAATACCTATCCGGCATGACGATAACGGACCCATTCAAGAGCTGGTCAAACTCAGCCTAGTATTACCCCTACCCTCGGGCGAGTAAAGTCACACTCATTTCCAACCGACCACGACACAGTGGGAGACGCGGCCTCCTGGTATTCGGCCATCTTGCGCTCATATATCCACTCGGTCTCGACGTTGGAGTCATCCTCTGATACCATCAGGTTTAGGAATTTTCACCCAGGGACATCTATGACGCCCCGATGCTTAGTAATAATATTTTCGGTATCCAATCCAGCCACCCACGATGTGTTTGTGGAGGCTATAGCCCTGATATCGCTAGGGCATATAATAATCACAATCACACAAATGCAAGTGCATGAATCATACTATCAGACATGCAATAATCCTGCGCGTACCGCGCGCTCATGTAGGGTAACTCCGCCTATTAGGGAGTCCATAAACAATCTACTCGAAGGCATGTGCAATGATTAGTAAATCCTCACATCAGGCATACATATGATGCGTATGATCATGAATCATGGATCTATGCTAATCATGTTATGTGGTGATGGGCTTTGATCAAAACGAAGATGGGCCTAGACGGCCTACACATTACAGGTATAGGCTTATCAAAGGGCCCTAGGAAGAGTGACAATGTGGACATTTAACCAACATCATCCTTGCAATGTGGACATCAAACCATCATTGCTCCCAAAGCGTAACCCGCTATAAGGGTCGACACATATACTATGGTGGAATCACACTACAATGGGCCTTATGTACGTCCTATTGGGCCTCGATCCATGGGCCTCTAATATATCAAATGGCCTCGTAACATGGGCCTTATATATATATATATATATATATATATATATATATATATATATCAGTGGATGGGCCATAACTACATTAAGATGGGCTTAATCATATGGGCCTCATATACGGGCCATATGTACATTGCAATGGGCCATAACCCATGGGCCTTGCACATATCACAATGGGCCTTATACAATTTAAGGTGGGCCTCAATGAACGGCCCACAAATACGCCAAGATGGGCCTCATCGCATGGCCTTAAAATAATTTCCAAAATGATTGGACGGTTTGGATGAAACACATGCATCATGGTGGGGCCCACACTAATGGAGGGTGTGGATTACAATACATACATAAGTGGGTCCCATGTGGGGCCTACCATAATGTTTATTTTCCATCCAACCCATTGATAAGGTCACTCGGACCTAGGGCCCACAGTAATGTTTATTTTCCACCCAATCTGGGCCCACTGTAATGTTTATTTGTATCCAATCTGTTCATAAGGTCACGTGGACCAAGGCTCACCATAATGTTTAATTGCATCTAACCTGTGTATAAGGTCACGTGGACCAGGGGGCCCACTGTAATATTTATTTGCATCCAAACTGTTCATAAGGTCACGTGGACCAGGATTGAGGAGGAAAAACAAATTCCATTTTGATCCAAAACTTTTGACCCCAAGAAGGGATTTTAATGGTATACATTCAATCCCACTGTTTCCTCTATCGTGGGCCACCTGAGCATTGGATATGGTTTATTTTTGGGTGGCCCACAGCCAGGGAGGGGGGCCAACAAATGGACGGCGTGGATGTATAAAACACACATCATGGTGGGGCCCACGGCTGGACCGTGGGTCCAGCCCATCCGTCCGCCCGCCCACCAGCGCAGGACGCTGCTGCGTCCTCCGCAGCAGCAGCAGCGGTTGCTTCCTTTCTTTAAAAAAAAAAATATTTTCTCACGATTTTTCACAGGTGGGGCTCACTCCAGCCATTGGATCCTACGGCTCATTACAGGCTAAATGAGTCCAATATCCAATGTACTTTAGCATGTGGAAAACTTCAAGGTGCATTTTAATGGTAAGAACCTCTATTCTCGACACTATGGCCCGCCAGATAATCTGAATGGCTTCATTTTTCGGTTCAATGCCTAAAGTGAGCTAGAGAATGGAATGGACGGTGTGGATTTGATTTTGTGCATTAAGGTAGGGCCTACCTAAGTAGCCCACCTAAAAAGCCCCTTTTTTTTTGGTTAACTTGTACGTACACACCCTGTCAGTACATGCAGTCCATGTTAGCCCACTCATGTCCAGCGTCCAGGGACGCTGGACAGTGCAAACACATGCATCATGGTGGGGCTCCACATGCACGTGGCCCACCTGCATGTATATACATATATAATATATATCTTATATTATATATATACAATATATATTATATTATATATATCATATATATATATTATATAAAATATTTTATATATATATATATATATATATATATATATATATATATAAAGAAGGGTGTATTGGGTCCATCTAAACAGTGGATGGTGTGGATCATCACCTGCAATAGGGTGGGCCACACCGTCTGATGCTGATGGATGGGGTAGATATAATACATATTGGTGGGATCCACACCATCACAATGAAAGGAGGGAGAGAGAGAGAGAGAGAGAGAAAGAAAGAAAGAGAGAAATAGAGAGAGATCGGTAGAGTGGAGGGACCCCGCCACTATGGGGCCCTCTTTAATCACAAACACATACATCAGGTGGGTCCCATCATAAGTGGGCCCCTTAAAGAGAGAATTAACGGTGGATCACCCACCTCTAGGCCTTCTCCTTGCTCCCTTAGGCTTGTATGCACATAAGCTTAACATTTAACAGTGGATGATGAGGCCTTGATGGTGAGGATGAGAGATGAGAGGGTGGGCCACATTTGTTGATCTTGGGAGAGTTGGGAAGGCTTGGGACATGTAGAAATTTTGTGTTGCTTGGGAGATCTTTGAGAAATGAGGGAAAAGAATAATAAAAGGGATGGATGGAGTGGTGGGTGTAAGGAAAAGGTGATGGGAGGTATGGTTGTGGTTGAAAATGGAGAAAAAGAGGAATGGTGAGGGGAGATAGAGAGTGGACTTTTGAAAAGGTAAGAATGGGTTGTTGTACTTGAGGTATGATTGTACTTGACATTGATTGATTGATTGATTAATGGGACATCGTAGAGATTCCTTTGAAATTCGCAACGCGCGGCGTTTCTTCGGAACCATCGCAGGCCAACATCTTCTAGCCTAAGTATCGTTTTGGTGCGCGAGTCACGGCGTTGGAACCACGGCGACAGCACGGTCGCTATGATACAAGTTCTGGTTCAAGCCGACTTCGGTATGCGGGACCCGGCTTAGGATCGTGCACAAACGTCGGATACGGGTCGAGAATTACCGGAACTCGACCGGAAGGACCGCGGAAGCCAACGGAACGGTACGGACTAAGACACGAGCCTCACAACTTAGGCAACGAAGGGTCCCCCGGCTTAGTCAGGATCTCCTTCGCTCACTCTTTTGTGCAGGATCAGGGGGCATCGAAGGCTCAACGCATTGAGTTGAGGGTGGTCCAGATATTGACCTCAACAGTTATAATTATTAATGTGGCTTATTATTTAAGGTTGTTTTTATCATTCAAGATGTAAATTTATATTTCGGCACATCTCAATAAATGTGACCATTTAGTAGCAGACATGTTTATTAAAGTTTTTATTTTTTTTAAAAAAATGATTTTTTTTCCTTTGAGTTGTTTGCGCAATTAAACATTCTTCTCAAAATCATGCATCTCTTTACATTCAAGCATACATGAAAACGATGTTTATTTTAGTGATCACAATTTTTGTATTAGTGTTTTTTTTTTTTTTTTTTTTGTAATCTGTGCATGATGTGAAACTCCGTATGCTAAGCAATTGCATCCTAAGTTAGTGTGCTAATAAACTATTGCACTAGTCGATAAAGGTGCAAACTATTTGAAAGAGAAACCTATTATGGACCTCGAGCTGACAAGAAATCTGAACCGTCATCATTTGTGTTGTTGTTGTGTTTGCCAATCTTGAAAGTAGATGTGGCATTTTATATTCTCTTATTTTTTTTATTTGTGTTTTTCCTCTAGCATTAGTTTTAACAATAACAATATTCTTCATGGAGTAGAAAGAGAAGGCTGATCCTAAACTCAAACAAGCAATACCACCAAAAAAACATATGAAAAACCTCTAAAATCACGTTGCATTAGCCACATCAATTTTGGAATGGCCTAACTTTCTAGGGTATCCACCCTTCCCAATCGGTGCATCTTATGAATGAATTGAGTCACATATGCAAAGTGGTCGCATGCACAAACTGGAAAGAATTAATTGTGGGCTTACCCATCCCAATTGTATAGATAGGATTGCTCGATCACCAGGATCTTCTGAATGTTCCCTATTGACAAAATATGCCCTAGAATATGGATGTTGTGGTTGGCCTCATTTGTGCCACGTGTAAGGAGGATGAGCACCATTTTGGAATTTTTTAGTGTATGATTGATGGTACAAAATTTCATAAAATATCAAAGAAATTTTCACCAATCATACTGATCTATAATGATATTTGGTGCAACCCAATTGTTCCCTAGTTATTTTGACTACTCGCAAGGAATGCTACTATGTAGGGTGTGCCGTGTGCACCATCGAGTTCCATGATGCACATGTAACAAGATATCTATTATGGGATGATACATATTTTTAATTCTCTTTTTTTTTAAAATCGTAAGTGGCAGAACAACTGTTTCAACATGTATTGTAATGGTAATAGCACTACAAGAAAATAGGCCTTTAGCCACAATTTTTTAGCCTTGGTTGAAAAAACGACCCAAAAATCACGGATTTGCGACGGACCAAATCCGTCGTAAAACCAAATAAACGACGGATTTCGTCCGTCGTTTGGTCCGTCGCAGATCACCTACCGATAAGATTCATCGCAAAAAATAAAAAATCCGTCGCTGAAATTTGGGAAAAACCACCTGAATTAGTCATAAAAATATTAGCGACGGATAAGGTCCGTCGCTAATATGAGGAGCGACGGTTCTCAAATCCGTCGTCAACGTTCAGAAATTAACGACGAATTTGGTTCGTCGCTAAAACATCTGCGAATTAAAAAAAAATTATTAGATTTGTTTGTATTTATTTTGAATCTTACACCTAATAGTCATTCAAAAAATAATTCACACGATTGTTTAATAATATCATAATCAATCAATGATTAAACATGAGAGTGCATGTTTCACCCATTTAACAGTCATCAAGACAATAATCAACACAATACCAATAAAATAGTGAACGGTCTATTTAATGTTTTCATACTATAAATGCACATGAATGTCCATTTTCCATGCTACAAATTTTTATAGCAATACAACTTTCCATGCAGCCACATAGCCTGATATAGCCAAACAGGCAAAATCAAAAATAGCATGGTAGACATTTCACATACCTTCTCATCACCACTCAAAAGTGAGACTTTTGTCAAGCATGTTGGCTTTGACTTTTGTCAAGCATGTTGGCTTTAAAATTACAACAACCCAAGGGCCTGCTTATATCATCTATTCTCCAGTCCTGTGCAACTTACTGCTATTATTTGAAGCACAATTTTCTCCAAATCAAGAGCTTCTGCCTGATAGAAGAGTAGAATAATCTTCGTGAATTGTATATGACCTCTCAAGTAATAACAAATGGGAGCTATTTACAGTAACAAAAACTAAATGGATGTACACAATCTCTGTGGTTACCTTGTAGATCCATCTACTAGATAACAAGTCAAGGGTTTCATTGTTGAATCCTGCTATTTTGACACTGGTTAGTCCTGCTCCTATCCATTCATAAAATGGTCCTGCATTCTGGTGGAGAAAACAGAAACAGTAATCAAGGAACAAACAAGTGCATCTTCAAATAACAGGGAAACATAGCAATCCTGTTTAGGAGCTTCTATTAAAGAAACTGAAGAATCAGAAAAGTGGATACATGTTCCCAAATTGGAAGATGGGATTAAAGCAATAGAACTTTAGAGGTAGCAAATAGGATTAAAGCAATTTAAGACATTGGAATTTGACCTTCAGACTGTCCAAGATGCCAACAAAGTAAAACTGAGTTGCTTTCCACATGGCTCGCACACGATTTTATCAATGTCAACATTCATCCAACCTGTTCTGGCACAAGCCAGTGAACTGACAGCCTGCAAATACCCCTCTCAACAGGTTAAAAACAAAAACACAGAACAAACACAGAAAACAGGAATTATCAAAGGACATGAGAGTACCAATAAGGGAAATGGTAAACATGTGCAACTCAAATGTCAAAGGACATGAGAGTACCAAGATAATTTTGATGCAGATCCAAGGGCCACCATAAGCAGAATTCTTGGACTTCTCATTTTTGCTGATTTCAACATTTGGAAGAGCAGCGGCTACTTCTAGGGCCTGTTTGGATTTGCAGAAATGTAAATTGAGGAAATGACATTTCCACTATTGCATGTTTTCCTATTTCCTAGAAAATGACATTTCCACAACTTTCCATGCCCTTCTTTGATAGAATAATAATGAACATAAAACGCCCAAAATCATAACTCGAAATCACAGGAGACTTCCACATTTGGTGTAGTGAAAATATAGCTCCTTCCAAGTTGAATTATTTAGATGTATCTTTTTATCTAATATGACTTTCAATTAAAAACATTATTATACAAATATTAATTATACGGGGTGCATAAACACATTGGGACAAATAGAAATGTGGAAGCTACATAAATAGAACATAAATAGTAATAATAATAAAAAAAAAGATAGATAAATTAAGGTTTTCTTTAATAATTACTAGGCATCATGATGAGTCTAACTCAACAAGTTTCTAAGAATAAAAATGAAAATAGAATTTGCTTCTCAGAAAGATTCTACTTGATAATTCCTAAATGCATTAAGATAAGGAAAATCAATCAATCATGAATTCATGATTTCTATGACCTTTGCATATATAGACTTGACATGCACAAGAAAAAGAAAAACATCCATGGTGACTACTTATAGAAGCTGGCGTGTTTATTCCACTTCAAAATATATTCCTTCTACACCTACATCAGGTTGCTGGTGTATTGCAGTCCTGGTGCTAGTTTCACCATGGCCCTTGCAATGGAAAAATAGTTTAAATAAGTTTTTCCC
This sequence comes from Magnolia sinica, assembly GCF_029962835.1. Classification (NCBI taxonomy): domain Eukaryota; kingdom Viridiplantae; phylum Streptophyta; class Magnoliopsida; order Magnoliales; family Magnoliaceae; genus Magnolia; species Magnolia sinica. The sequence goes on along the minus strand of NC_080573.1, from coordinate 45,723,480 downwards.
AAAGAATGATACTAATCACAAGAAGAAAATTAAAAAGTTGAATTTTATTACCAAGCCTCACATCCATTACCTAGTCCATTCAAGATGGGACATGAGTGGCAGAACGGATGGATTATCTAGTCCAAAAAATAGTTTTGATAAGTTTTTCCAAAAAAATGCAAATAAGAAAGGAAGACATTCTTGTACCTGTGTCATTACATCATCCATTACCGACATTTGTATCTTACTCAACAATTCAACAATGTACATGTGCAAAAACAAGAGACAACGTCTGGTTAAAGGCATGACTTGTTAGTGAAATTTAAAAAAAAATAAAAAAATAAAAAATAAAAATAAAAAATTGAAAAAGGTAAATCAATATTGTTGAGAGCAAGTGTATAGAAATTAACCGGGGTTCAGTAACCTCAATCCAACTAATTTTGTGTGTTCCCTACATAAACATTTTCGCTCTATTTTCATACATCAGATCAACATGTAAAACATTTGTAACTTCCTCCAAAATAAGCATGTAAAATAAACAATACTTTTTATGTGTTGCACAGCCAGAAACAAGAACCATGATGAACCAAAAGAAATTCAAGTCATGGCATCTCCCTCAAGCAGCTAGTAGTTCAAGAATCATTACATGCCAAAATATAATAGTAACTCCAGGCTTCCGAGGTAAAAATTGCTAAAATCTCAAAAAGAAAAATCCTCAACAGGCTACCCATAATCATTTGCAAAGCCAACATGGAGAAACTATAAATATAATCTCTTTCGGTGTTGAGGATCGTGGAACACTTGCACTCAATTCAAGAATGTCCATTGGAAAGAACAGAAAAACATCCAAGTTTTGATGAAAGAATGGCAACGTGCAAATAAATCAAGTGTCCAATGATAGATTACATGCACATTGAGTTTTTTTCGATAAGTTATGGCACTTTAAAAAAAATAAAAATAAAATTCTAACGCAATAAGCTTCAGCACATTCAATATTGATGAAAGTTAGAGCTGGCAAAAAGAGATGGTGTAAGTACGATCATCATGCAAAAATGGGATTGAAAAAGGTACAAGAAAGAAGAGATTTCATCTACCATTGTTGGTACAAAGGTTTCGAGGAAGGCAAACGAGTAGCAGGCCATTCTTCTTTACTACATGATCAAGATCATCGTGCATATGACCTATCCACATGTCAATAAAGGAGCAAAGACTTGAGATGCAAGAGACCTTTTGGTAGGTGAAAGAGGCAGCCAATGGTTTCACTGCCAAAGACCAAACATTCATAGAATTCCATAAGCCAGCACTAGCAAGTAACCCAATCAGACCACAAATTGATGTCCTGGCACACAATAAATTACAAATTAATAAACAAATATACTGGGTAAGATCGAGAAGTAAACAATGTTACAGACATTCTGCATAGTGCATGGAAAATTTGATGGATTTGCAGTAGAACTATTTCTCCCACAGTACCATTATTGTCTTTTTACAAAGTCTTAAACTAACACATTTGAGCATTTTGATACAACATAGGAGTAGGCCCCACAATCTGTCCGATCAAAGGTTTGGACCCCACATTCTACCTGGATGGTTTTATGGGCCCTGATAATGGTTATTAGGTCATTCCACTCTATTTGAGAAAAAGTATATAAAAACATGTAAAGTATAGAGATGTGAGATATTTACTTATATTTTTAGATTCAATTGTCAGCCTCACTTGAGTCTTTGGACCAGCATATGAAAATTTGCAATCCTTGTGTTGTTGCATTGGGGTCTATCGAACAAAAAATAAAAAATAAATTTAAACTCAGTATACAAGTCAAAAGATCAAGCTCAAATAGAAGCCGAAGATGACAAGAAAGGATAGTGTAATTGTTAGGAGGACAAGTTAAACCAAGAGGTAAAGCATTGCACCATGCACAGCTACTGGCAGTACAATGGAGCCCAGTAGTATTTCTATTAGAAAATATTATACAGAAGGTGGATGTCATCGGTTTCACAAAATTAACCATGAGAGAAACAAGATATATATATATATATGTCATCAAACATGTACAAATTAAAAAATAAAATCAAGAAAGAAAAGAAAGCAACTTCTGAGACTTAGAAAAAAGTCCCAAACATATGTAGTCCTTAATGCTTATGTCCAAATTAACCTCAGTGAATGAGGTGCTGCTATGGAGTACCGTGAAATTTTTTTCCCAAAGCTGGTTGTAACCCACGATGATCTGTAAGCTTGATGCTACAATCAGTGCTCCTTGAATTACTCTCATGGTTTGCATGAATCTCTGGATGTCAGAAATATTTGGATTAATTTTACCATGCTGTTAACTTAAGGATACGAGAATACCAGCTAATTACAATTCCAAATGGAATAAATAGACAAGCAGCTACAATAATCTGATTTGGGAGCATTATTGAGTAGTGATAAATGAATGTTCAGCAATTAAATTCGATCAAGCATCCAAATGCATCCGAAAGTAGAATTTCTCTAGGAAGAAAAAAGAGGCCTGCACAAAAATAGCCTGCTTGTTTCAGCTCTTAGATAATTAGATAATTTTTCCATTTGGAACCAGTGTGCTGCTCCCAATCACCGAGTGTCCTTTTCTCTGCCTGGCAAGAACCACACCGACGTACAACTCTAGAACAAGCATGCAATGAATATTAATAAGTAAATGGAATACATCTCCAAATCAAAATGCAAAGCAGATGAATACAATTAGTATAACATTTGAAAAGCAAGGTATCAAACTCAAGACTTAACTCAGACCAACAGGTCACAAATTAAGCAGACCCAAGGAAATCAATTTTAGCTGGGCAATTCTCCTTTTTAGTCATGTACAAAAAGACAAAAGGGATTCATAGAACTTGGGGAAAAAAAAAATGAAACATTTGAAGCTTACAAGTGGAGACTCAGAAAGTATGTGCCTTCCACACCAAAACACACAACCGTTATCTCGTTGGGTAGCACAAATGGCCCATTGTTGTTATTAGATCTGTTTTACAAGTTCAAACATCTATTAGTCAAAAAGCCCATTTACAACTCGTGGAAGTATTCCTTTTTTCTGTCCATCACACTCTGACGTACTTGGGCCCTGCTTCAACATGAGGAATTTACTAGATATCATCTGAATTGAAAGCAAAACAGTTCAAAATACACCACTATTTTTTATTTTTTATTTAGGATGACTCATTAAACAACCCATTCATGAATACAATTTAATCACTTCACCTCCAAGCTGTATGTCTTCCCAGCTCCAGACTGTTCCAAATGCATTATTTGAAGGTTACAATTTGTTAGTATGACATGAAAGCTTTACATTACTTGCCGAAACAAACAAAACACAACATCTATCAGTTTTGCTTTTTGTGAGGAGGTGATTGGCAAAGAACATGCCAATGTAGCATGGATGTGCTAGATCCAGGCCATTCATCAGGTGGGGCAACCTATGAACATCCCCTGGTGCAAAAAAAAATAACGTGAGCCACCATCCATTCATCAGATTAGGCCACATCAGTATGAGAAAAATGGACTCCAAGAAAATGATCAAGGGTCTATATTCAACATACAAATATGATCCACCTGATGAGTGAACCAGCCTGATTTTTGGGCCAGGGCATGTTCTTGGTGGGCCCACCTGAGACATACACTTGACATGATGGCACGAGTCCCATTAAGATTTCTGTACATCTGATGTATGATGCATGCAACGGTCCATCCATTATTTACCTTTTTCTAATTCATCTTCGTCTACAGCTTTTGAGGAAAATACTTCACAAGAAATGGGCCCAACTTTGATCTCTAAACAGGAAAAGAACACCAAAAACAGCAAAATAAAATAAAATAAAATAAAAATAAATTAAATTAAATAAAAAAATAATCACCATCTAAGCCTTATCCCAATTAATTGGGGATAGCTACATGAAACCTATTCTACCATTCCAATCTATCAAGGGCCAGACCTCTACTTAAGAATCACCCATTTGGAATCACCCATTTGGAATAACCATTGGCGCTGGGGTTTCCAATCATGTGGGTTCCGAATCCAGGGGGTTCCGAATCATGGCGTTGGGAGAGAGAGATTGAGAGAGAACCACCACTATCAATCGATTGAGAGAACCACCACTATCAATTGACTGAGAGAGAGAGAGAGAGAGAGAGAGAGAGAGAGATTGAGAGAGAGAAAGAGAGCATTACCTGATGTTCGTGAAGAGACTGACAGGAAGAGAGAGGTGGGAGAGATCTCTAGGGCCGGCGCTGGGAGAGGGACAGACGGAAGGGAGATTGGATGAGAGGGAGAGAGAATAGGGGTTTCTCGTTTTAGGGGACGTGGATTGCGTGCTAAAGGAGGCATGCTCACATACGCACCTACGCACGTGAGCACCTTTGCACACGTGTCATGTGTGTTGAATCCGAACGGTCCATAAGATGTATAATCCCATGAAATCCTAGGGGGTGAATTTTCACCCTGATCTAAGATTCTAGTGGGCCATAGAAAATAGAAATGCAAATCAAGGGAAGAAACTGTTTACATTTTTCATGGCCAACTGAAGTCTTGGTTCAAAGTAAAAATTGATACCAGGGGTTTTATGAGGTTCTGCTTCATGTGAACCATTCAGATTTTAGAGACTCATCATGTGTGATGAGTTCTCAAAAAAGTTCATACGTAGTCCATGCGAACTGCTTTGCATGTGAGCATTCCGCGTGCTAAAGCTAAAGCCTTTCGCAGATAAGTTCCTGCGCAAGGATGCTGGGTGGGCCCCAACATGACGTACGTGTTTCATCCACGCCGTCCATCTATTTTTCCAGATAATTTTATGGTATAAGACCAAAAATGAGGTATATCCCAATCTCATATGGACCACATTACAGGAAACAGTGTTGAATGAGCGTGGACCATTAAAAACCTTTTGGGGCCATAAAAGTTTTGGATCAAGCTAATCTTTGGTTTTTCCCTTCATATGGTCCTGTATGACCTAATCAACAGATTGGATGTCAAATAAACAGTACAGAGGGCCTTAAGATGGATTTTAATGGTGGATATCCAATCGCCATTGTTTTCATGTGGTGTGGTCCACCTGAGATTTATGTCCCGCTAATTTTTGGTATAAAACTGTAAAATAATTTGAAAAAATGGATGAATAGAATAGATGAAACATGTACATCATAGTGGGGCCCACAGAGCACCGACCACCAGCGACGTGGCTGGTGGCAGGGGGAGTAGCTATTCCGTTTCCCGCTAAACGAAGGAGATGAATAGTTGGCTTACATCAACAAGTTTTGTGGGTCCCATCGTGAGGTATGTATTATATCCAAACCGTCCATCCAACTGGCGAGCTTGTCGTAAGGCTTGAGACAAAAAATAAGACAGATTTAACCATCAAGTGGACCACACTGAAAAAAGCAATGGGGGATTGAACGTCTACCATTAAAACCCTTTTGGGGGCCATAAAAGTTTTGGATCAAGCTGATCTTTGTTTTTTCCCTTCATAAGGGCCTGTATAATCTAATCAACAAATTGGATGTCAAATAAACAGTACTGTGGGCCTTAAGAGGATTTTAACGGTGGATATCCAATCAATATTGTTTTCCTATGATGTGGTCCACCTTAGGTTTATATCCCTATCATTTTTTCGATCAAGCCCTAAAATGATTGGTAAAAATGGATAAACATAATGGATGAAATACATACATCATGGTGGGGCCCACATAACACCGAATACTAGCCAACGGGCGGGTGGCAGGGGAGTAGCCAATCCGTTCTCATCCATGCTAGTATTTGTGGTGCGGTCCATTTAATCTTTGGATATGATTCATTTTTTGAATAATTCTTTGAAATGATCTTGAAAAATGGATGAACAGTGTGAGTTGATCCCAAATTTTCGGTAAATCCAAAACTCAAGTGGACCATGCCACATGAAACAATGTGGAATAATGATTTCCACCATTAATACCTTCCTTGGGCCCACAGTAACGTTTATTTGCCATCCAACCTATTTATAATATCAAATATATATGAATGAAGAGAAAACACAAACATTAGCTTGATCCAAAACTTCTATGGCCTCCAAGAATTTTTCAATGGTAGAGGTTCAATCACACTATTTCCTGTGGTGTGGTCCACTTGAGCTTTGGATATGCTTCATTTTTGTTCTTTAGACCTCGAATTATCTGTTAACATGGATAAACGGAGTGGATAAAATAAATAAATAACGGTGGACCCCACAGAGTTTACTCTGGTAAGGGTAATGACTAACTCACCTAAATGTAGAAGGGTTTCCTTAAAACATTCATAATCATATATTGGGCTTGCCTTAATGTGATTCATATACCCAACGCACTCATCATGTGTGTCCCACTTGGATGAGGGGTCAGACCAAGTTTTAGCCGCATCCAAAATTCATGTGGGCCCCACCAAGTGCTTTTATATTTTTTAAGATGTCTTGACATGGTTTTAGATGGTATGGCCCACCTGAGTTTCGTTTACGGATAATTTTTGAGATATCTCATAACCTAAAGGGGACACATTAAATGCACGGTGTTGATGTTCGACACACATCATGATGAGGCGCACAAAACTTATTAACATCAATTCGTAGGTTCTCGCGAGATCAATAAGTTGGGTCACAATTTTGACAATAATATTTAGCCCATTTTATATGTATAGTCCATTCACTCTATTTTATTGATCAATACCCTTAATTTGACTAGTTACTCGCCCCAATTAGGCTAGCTACATGTGAGAAAGGTGTTGGGAATACAAGATTGATCAACAATTTGAGTGAAATTTGATTTAAACATATGAAGTTATTTAGTCTTCAATCTGGACTAATTTGATTGTCCAAAAACGGTTAAATGTTCAATTAGTGGATGTGCCTAATAATTTATTAAAAAATATTTTTTTTCACAGATAAATTTCAATTTCCATTTAAAAATTACATTTTTTTTCAAAATGTTTATTTTTTTACTCTAAATTTTTCTTTGAAAACTTTTAACAAAATATCATTTTTATTATAAAATATTTCAAAAAATAAATTAAAATACAAATTTTGAATTTTTATTTTCAAAATACCTTAAATTTTCACAATTTTTAATTTTTTTTCCCAAAAATTCCAAAATGCCGATTTTTTTCATCAAAAGCATCATGTTGTTTTCAACTTTTCAATTTTTTTAAAAAAAATTATATATATTTTTTCAAAATCTTAGTGTTTTTATAAATAACTTTTTCTTTTAATTTTGAATTTTGAACATTTTCAATTATTTTTCAAAATCACAAAAATTTTCAACTTATTGATTTTTTGTCTCAAAATGTTTGTTTTTTGATAAAGTATCGATTTTTTAATATCGTTTTATTTTAAAATTTTCAATTTTTTTTTTTACTTCTCCATTTTTTTAAAAGCATTTTATTCGAACTTGTCATTTTTTATTGTACTTCACAAATTTTATTTTTTTTTCAAATTTCAAACTCTCATTTAAAAAAATATATATATTTTTTCATTTTTCAACATTGTGAAAATTTTCACATTTTTAAAAATATTTTTAATTTTCTTTTTCAGGATATTATTTTTTCTCAAAATCAAATGCTTCTTTTTTTTTTTCAAATTTATCAACTTTATTAAATATTCTTTTTTGTTCCCACAAAATAGATTTTTATTAAATCACGATTTTTTTTCATCAAAAGCATCATGTTGTTTTCAACTTTTCAATTTTTTTAAAAAAAATTATATATATTTTTTCAAAATCTTAGTGTTTTTATAAATAACTTTTTCTTTTAATTTTGAATTTTGAACATTTTCAATTATTTTTCAAAATCACAAAAATTTTCAACTTATTGATTTTTTGTTTCAAAATGTTTGTTTTTTGATAAAGTATCGATTTTTTAATATCGTTTTATTTTAAAATTTTCAATTTTTTTTTTTACTTCTCCATTTTTTTAAAAACATTTTATTCGAACTTGTCAATTTTTATTGAACTTCACAAATTTTTTTTTTTTTATTTTTCAAATTTCAAACTCTCATTTTAAAAAAATATATATATTTTTTCATTTTTCAACATTGTGAAAATTTTCACATTTTTAAAAATATTTTTAATTTTCTTTTTCAGGATATTATTTTTTCTCAAAATCAAATGCTTCTTTTTTTTTTCAAATTTATCAACTTTATTAAATATTCTTTTTTGTTCCCACAAAATAGATTTTTATTAAATCACGATTTTTTTTTTTTCAAAATCCAATTTTTTTTCTCAAACATTGTTAAATTTTTTAATTTTCTCAATATTCTTTTTCATGTGATATTACAAATCATTTAAATATTAGTTTTAAATTAAAAAATAAAAATAAAAATTCCACTCATTTGATATAAAAACAAAATAAATTTTCTTTTTTGCATTCAATCAATTGTTAAAAAATAATCTTAGATACAAATATGTACAATTAAACCACTGAAATTCTATTAAAAAACAATTATTAGACTACAAAAAAACTTAATTTTCCACCATATTCTAAAAAAAATGAAAAAAAGAATAATGTCGAGGCAAAAGTCCTTTAACGACGGGCCATGATCCGTTGCAAAAGAAACTGAAAAGCGCGCCATTTGGCATTTTGGGCGGGAATTTACAACTCATTTTCCGTCGCAAATCAAAATTTGCGACGAATTTAGTCCGTCGCCTAGTTACGACGAACAAAAATCCGTCGTAAATACGTCGTCAATCAGATTTTAGCGACGGATTTTGGTTCGTCGCTAAATTCCGCGACGTTCGGACCGGATATTTGAGGAGCTTAGCGAGAGACTTTTTCCGTTAGCGACGGATTAAACCCAGTCATCCTTCGCAAAAATACGTCTCAAATTGGCCATTTTGGCATAGTGAAATTGAGGCTAAATGTGTCTTTTAGTCTCGGTTAAGGAACTGAGGCTAAAAGTTCATCTTTCACCATTACCATTATAAAATAACTATTACGACCACCAATACCACTATAAAATAACATGTATGGCGCTAGTCTCATTAATGCATATCACTGATTTTGTGGTGCATACACGTGTGATCCAATAATCAAAAGGGGGTTGGAGCTTTGTAGCCACCTAATTGTCCATATTAAAAATAAATAAAAACTACAAATAAATGGTTGTTTGGATATGAGAATCAATGAGTGACGATTGAAGAAATGGTATTGGACAAATTTTTGTTAGACAAATCACAACCCATCGACCTAACCTTCATTTGAAATCCACATCAACAATTAAATTACATACCAAAAGTTAGGCCTGAGGCCCAAAACGTAGGCCTATACGTGATTGATGTGGGCCACACATGGAAAACAGTTTGGAAGGTGTGCTTTCTATGTACACGGTTTTCAATCTTATGTTCCACCTGAACTACGAGGGATAGAACTGATTGTGTCCTAGGTAAAAAATGAGGTTACTCCCCTGATTATTGAGGTGAATTTCACATTAATGGACGCAGATTAGGTAATACCCCTGCTTGTTCAGAGCTCGGGACGAGCGGAGGCTCTGAGGGCCACTGAAGGGCCACCATGATGTATGAATATAATCCACACCTTCCTTCCATTTTTCCATATCATTTTAGAATACTGGATAAAAACTAAGGTGGATCCAAGGCTCAATTGGACCACACCACAGGAATCAGTGGTGCTAAGGACGCACACCATGAAACCTTCTTAGGGTACCATGTGTTTTTTTATTTGCCATCCAACTTGTGGGTGAATTGAAAAAAACAAAACTTTTGTGGTCTCCAAGTATTTTTCAATGGTAGGAATTTAATGACCAATGTGTGGTTCATTTGACCCTTGAATCTTAACTGTTTTTGGGTTCATAATTTAAAATGATATGTAAAAATGGATGGACGGTGTGGATAAAATTCATACATCACAGTAACCCCTCGGTGGCCCTGGGAGCCTCCGCCTGTATCGAGCTCCGAACAGGCAGGGGTTGTACCTAATCTGAGCCCCACATTAACACTACGATAGGCCCAACCAAGATGACAACTCCTTTTATCTTTGAAATAATTACTATCCAAGCAACATTTACTAGAGATGGATCCTTGTGCGCTATGAAATCTCAACCGCTAAAAGTTAAAAAACTCATCCGGCTCCTGCCGGATAGGTTGGGATGAACTTGAAATTTGGCTCCAAGTTCCTTCACGAATGACAACTCTTCCCAAAAAACAAAAAAAGTCATCTGTAGTGGATAGGGAAACTACGCGACCAAGGGAAAAACAGTCGGGAGAGAGAGACGTTGATCTTTTTTACAAGACTCGGTGTAATGATTATGTGAAATCCATGAAAACAATTAGGTACCACACAATTGATATATGTATTCTACATCCAGGTCGTCCATCCGTTTTGCCAGATCATTTTACGGCATGAACCCAAAAATGAAGTGGATCCAACTCTCTGATTGAACATATCATAGGAAACAATGGTGATTGATCATAAATGGGACATGAAAGTTTTGGATCAAGCTGTTATTTGTTTTTTACCTGCATCAACAAGTTGGATGACAAATACATATTAGAGAAACATTGCAGTGGTCCTTATTAGGAAGTTTTTAATACTAAAACGTTTAATTACCATTTTTTCCTATACTATGGTTCACCTGCGATTTGGATCGTCATTTTTGGTCTCAGACCCTAAAATGATATGGAAAATTAGATATAGAATACATATATTAAGGTCAAGGTGTCCCGTATCGGTATCGGTTGGCGTAACGGTGCCCTCCGAAACTGATACGGATACAGGGGCGTAACGGCGATACGAGGGCGTAACGGCCCGTAATGGTGCAAATTTTTTTTTTTTGCCAAAAAAATATGAAAAAATATGGATTAAATCCGGAATATTCTAAGCATTCCAAATATGCATTCATTTATAAATTGGAACATGTTTATGATGGTGTAACAGTCCACTCTTTGGTGAGAAGTTGTATCGGACTGTCTGATTAATTTTTTAACCAGGTAACTTGAATTTGACTACAAAATTCATATATTTAATTTTTTTAAATATGTAATTTATATACTTAACAACTTAATATCATTTCTCCCCATAGTTCTTTAAAAAAAATGAAATAAAATTCAGGTAGATGGCGTTGCCAATTTGGGGCTGACTTGGAGGACCAATCTATTCTCCAAATCAGCCTCAAATTCATGTTATTTATTGTCATTATCCCACTTATAAATTGGTGGACATTTATTGGATAATGAATCATAAAATAAAAATAAAAATCAAAAGGCCCTATTTAAAAAAATAAAAGCTCACAAATTAACAATTAAAACTATTCAAATAATTTGATTTTGGCATTGTGAGTTAGCAATTGCAGTCCATAATTTAATTGTCAAATTTTAAGTTAATATATGTCTCGTGTACAATTTTTTAAAGCTTGAATTAGGAGGGACTCAGATGTAAAGTGCAGCACACGTGTCAAAGTTTTTTGGGCCCCACCCGTGATGAATGTGTTATATCCACACCGTCCATCCATTTTGCCAAATAATTTTAGGGCATGAGCCCAAAAATGAGGCACATCCAAAGCTCAGGTGGATTACACCATAAAAAACAACAATAATTAAATGTTCACCGTTAAAATTTATTGGGGCTAGAAAAGTTTTAGATCAAGCTGACATGTGTGTTTTCCCTTCATCCACGTCAATGTGACCCAATTAATAGGTTAGATTGATAATAAACATTACAGTGGACTTTAAGCAAATTTTAATGGTGAGCATTCTATAACCACTATTTTCTATGGTGTGGTCCACCTGAGATTTGGATATTATTAATTTTTTGAATCCTGACCTAAAATGACGTGGCAAAATGGATGGACGATATAGATAAAAAATATACATCATAGTGGGCCCACTCGGATTTGATCAGATATGGAAAATAAACATTACCCTGCGCCCTACAAATTATTTAACCGTGAAAATCATTATCTCTGTTGCTATTTTTGGTCCAGATGATCTCTGGATATAATTCATTTTTTGGGTGGTGTTCTAAAATGATCTCTGAAAATAGATGAACGGTGTAGATGTAATAAATACATCACTGTGGAGCCCAAATAACTTTGATCTCCTTTGAACCGTTCGTACAACTCGGAGCTCGAGGACTGTCAGCGCTCGTCTTTGCGTGACACGTACCTACAACAGTAGCAGCTAGCCGCTGCAAATTAAAAAAAATGGAGAGAGGGAAACGAAAAGATAAAAAGAGGGAAAGAAGAGAAAAGAAAACAAGAGGGAAAGGGGGAAAGAAGAGATTGAGAGAGAGAGAGAGAGAGAGAGAGAGAGAGAGGAAGAAGAAGAAGAGGAAGAGGAAGAAGCCGCAGCACTCAGCAGGGCGCAGCTGCAGCCGCAGCCGCAGCTGCTCGAGAAGAAGAAGAAGAAGAAGAAAGGAAAGTTTTTTTCTTTTTTTTTTTTTTTTTCACTGTTACGGGTACAAAATGGGACATCGGCCGATACGGCGCCGTATCGCATAACGGGTCCCACCGTTACCGTTACGTATCGGCCGTTACGGCCGATACGTAACCGATTTGGGATACCTTGATTAAGGTGCCCCCATGCTAAGGGCCTCACTGTCTTAGGTGAGGCATCTACTCTCTTATGCAGTTTGGAAAACTGCTCAAGTGACGTAAAGGTCATTTGACCAAAAGGTGTGATTTAGCTAGGGTGGTGCGAGGCACCCACCCTAGGTATGCGAGACGTCGTCAACAAGTTGGATAACAAATAACATTATAGTGGGCCCCCATGGCGGGGCCCACAGAAGTTCTGGATCACGCTGGCATATATACTTTTCCTTCTTCTAGATCTGAACAAGTGAGATGACATAAAAATATCATGGTGGACCCCACAAGGTGGGGTGCACGCTCTCACATCGAGGCCCACTTTTTGGCCCCCTATATGAGAGAGAGAGAGAGAGAGAGAGAGAGAGAGAGAGAGAGAGAGATCGCGTCAGTGGTGGCCCCTCACCACTATGGAGCCCACTGCATACATACTATAAACATAGGGTGGGGTGTCCCCACTGTCCACGTTGGACAATATTAGGGCTGAAAATCGGGCAGGTTGGGTTGGGTTGGTGCTCAGAGATGTTAGTAATGTAGAGAAAAAGATACAAACCCACATGATCTGATAGGGATGGACCTATAAAGAAATGTAGTTGGAAGAGAATGAACAATTATTGGTGTGTAATTAGTTGCACAACTCAGATTTACAGTTCAATTGCTTGAATAGCCTTAGATGATGGTAAATAGAAACTAAATGCATTAGATAGGAGTGATTAGACCAGAAAAAAATAAAAATGAAGAGGAATTCCAATGAAATTAGGCCTTGACAATGTATTGAATAGTTTCAAAGGAGAGGAAAGAGGCAAATTTTAGAAAGATATACCAGTTTCCAATCAAAACGTTAATAGATCAACAGGGAGAGATTTTTATATTCAAGAAAACAATGCCAGATTGCAGTTAACCTTCCTTCTCATTGTGGTGACCAAATGTATCCGGAGTCATGTTGACAATCATGGTTACATTTATGGATCCTTTTTGTTAAGGTTTCGGAGTTAGCAAGAGGTAGGCATATGGACTTTCTTTTCAGCCCTAGAGGTTGCCTTTTATGGATCCTTCACAACAGGAGTGCACTGTTAAATCCATCTGGCAAGTGACCTGCAGCTGGAACGGTTAGAACAATAGATTAAAACTCACAACAATTGGATGGTCGAAGCCTTCAATCACCGATATTTTTGGCATAGTTGATCCACACAATGGCCCACTAGATCAACAGTCCTGATTAGCCCATGTTTGCCACTTGCACCATGCAATCCCTATGCATCGCACCACATACAAGCATCTTCAAGGAAAATACGACTGAACTTGGATAACTTTTGAGGGGTTAACTGTTGTTTATGCATGCGTTGTGTGTGTACAGCCAAATAGTTTTTTTTTTTTTTTAAAAAAAAAGGGCAGCTGCAGGCATGGCACATGCATGCCTGTGGCTGAATGTGGCTGTGCATGCCTCTATTGTGCATGTACGGGCACATGCATGCCTGTGACTGAATGTGGTTGTGCATACCTCTCTTGTGCATGTTCGGGCACATGAATGTTAGGAAGTGTTCCATAGCAAAAGAGAAAAGATCCACATTTTCTTCCCCACACTAAGACTTGAATCCAAGGATAAAAATTGAGCAGAATCTATGACTCTAAAGGAAGACTGGAAATACTGTTAAAAACAAAGTTGATAAGGGAATACCATTGTATCTGTAGAATATTACTGAAAGGCCAATTTCATTGTGCTGGAAATAGCCAAGCCACATTGGTTGTAAAAATCAAAATAATTTATTAGATAAGAACTGAAAACAAAATCATGCACTCACCGGTAAACATATTAAGCTCTTTTTGTGTCATGCTTGCCAGAGAACATCTTCACTGTCACTGTGTATTATGGACAAAATAAACTACTCGCCAGGGCAGGACATCCATATCAAAGTTGCATAAAGATCAGCTACGCAGGTTAATCTTAAAAGTTTCAATTGAAGTATGAATATCTACAGGACGAATAAAAGTTTCATAACCAGAAATGCCTGTATTGATTGATCTACAAACGAGCATACTGACCATAAAACTGAAAATAAAATCAGCTTACCCAAAATAGAATATACATTAGTTACCATTATTGTGTCAGTTTAGGTTATATACTCGGTTTATATCAAATTGAATCAGCATATTAGATCATCACAATCCATAAAACTATTAAAAAAAATTAATTGTGTCTATCTTTTGATTATTTTGGAAAGGCAAACTATTTATTGAGTATTTTTGAAAAGACAAACTTGTATCAGCCATCTAATCCTTAAAGAGAGAAAATATCATGTTTTTAGCCTCTCTCCCTTTCTCTGTTAATTTGAGACAATATTAGCATTAGATGGGAATGGGATAATGTTGTCATGCGAGTATTTTCAATACAAACCTCTGCCACGACAAGCCTCATCAAATCAGGGTGAAAGGAAGGTTGATGTCTGGTGGACAGTCGATCTTAAAACTTTTGCTAGTCTACGTGAAGTAAAGATTTTGGGGCTGTGGAGGAGACTTTGTAAGCTTCCTTCACTAGAAGATCTATGCTCAAATAGCATGTGAGATTGAAAGGCCACATAAAGGCCATAAAAGCAAGTACCGAGGAAGCATGTCATATGCCAACCATTTCTTTTGCTTGGACTTTATGCAAGATATCGAAAACATTTATAATAATAATAAAGAAGAAGAAAGAAACTGAAGTTTTAGCAAGAACAATCATTATGAAAGCATCATTGCCTTACAAAGAAACTAGAGAGCATGTTAAAGATTTTCAAGCAAATGAAACCTTAACCAAAATACATGTGATTAATCCCAAGCCAACCCGAATTACCAAAAATTGATGTAGGACGGCCTAATCCAACCTCAAATGAGCATGGTATTTGAAAGGGACAGATTTATGCAATCTTAAAAACAACAAATAAAATATCAGCCTTCTACATCATAAACACAAGAAAGAAATAAGGTTAATATAGCATTGATTATGGCCATCCATCACAAACATGAAGTATTGAATCTTAAAATCTGAATTTAGTTGGATCTAGCCAAAGATAGAACTTTTGTTTTGCCATAGGTCCGTCTAACGATCCAAGTGGATTTTCTAATCAATAAAAATAGGAATTTCCCCAGATGTGCAGTTGGGTCCTAACGTTTGAATCTGCGCCTCAACCCAACCCAATCAAATGACTGGGCTGTTGATGGAGCTCAAAATGCAGAAACCACACATTAATTATCTCCTGTCAATATTGACAAGACTAGACTTTGAATCTTGTTCTAGTCTCGTTGATATTGACAGGAAAGTGTTTTGGTCCCACATCATCCATTTGAATTTTACAAATATCTTCTTCAGCAAAAGAAGTAATCATTACTCCTTTTTCTGCACTTTAAATGGCAAAAGCACAAGGTTATCTTCAGTAGCTGCAAACAAAACCAAAATCCCATAGTGTTTGGTGCTTAGAGTAAATGACAGTAATAGCAGACTGCTTCATCCAAGCAAATATTACATGCTATTGATCTTCCAAAGATGACGTAATTCAACATCTAAAAAGTTCAATACCCAATTGGAAACAAATTATTGGAACTCAATGGATGCCAAATGCTCTAGATTCATGCTTTCACATAACATGCAAGTCATAGAAAATGCATCACTAGTGTGGAAGTTCACCAACTAATAAACAGGGGATCATGGATATATGCATGAGAGAGAGAGAGAGAGAGAGAGAGAGAGAGAGAGAGAGAGAGAGAGAGAGAGCAACTAATTCCTTTTTTTTACTCAGCTATTTCCTTTTTTTTAACTCCTTTTCC
Organism: Magnolia sinica; assembly: GCF_029962835.1. Taxonomy (NCBI): domain Eukaryota; kingdom Viridiplantae; phylum Streptophyta; class Magnoliopsida; order Magnoliales; family Magnoliaceae; genus Magnolia; species Magnolia sinica. The sequence goes on along the minus strand of NC_080573.1, from coordinate 45,707,142 downwards.
AAGAGGAGTTCAGATTCATATCACCATTCTTCCTATGCAACATCTACAAACAACAAGGAAATTATAAATGAGTTAGCAAGTATAGGCATCAGGCATGGTCTTTCAAGGTTAGCAACTCAACTAGACTATTAAAGTATACCCATTCAACTCTGCTGTAAATGATCTCAACAGTATTTCCTTAACAGAACTACTCAACACCATTCAAGGCATCTAAACACATACTTGACCACTTGAATACAAGATTCCATAAAATTATAATATTGGATAACCATGCAAGACTTCTTACTCGAAAAGACACCATTCATTGGTAGCAAATGTAGTGTTTTCATAAACATGCTCTGACAATTATTTAATTTGTTAACATGGTTCTTCTGCTTGAAAATAATTGGTGTGTGTGACATTTGATAATTTTCTTTTTTCCAACATGAAAAATCTCAAGAGATATCAAAAGGGAGCCACAAAGAAACAACTACAACTTCATGAAAATAATCCATTCTATACGTCAATGATCTAAAAATCAAGCAGTACTTACTATATCAATGTCCTCTGCCATTATCGAAGCAAACTTCATTATTGGATGCTTAGAATAACAAAGGTCTCTTGCTCTAATCAATTTCTGAAAAACAAAAAACTGCACAAAACAATTGTTCCTCTGGCTTGATAGTGTAAATCCTCACTCGAAAACTAGTAGACTACTGCCATTACCAGTTTTTTTTTAAAAATGAGATAGGAGAATGCAGTGCTATCTGATAAGAGAAGTTTGACTCTCTTTTTTTCCTTATTCTGAGAGAGAGAGAGAGAGAGAGAGAGAGAGAGAGAGGAGGAGGAGGAGGAGGAGGAGGAAAGGAGAAGGAGAAGAAGAAGAAGAAGAAGAAGAAAGGCATGCCGCAGCTATAACAACCAGCTGTAGGGTAAAGTAACTTATGTGCTAAAAGATACTTACCTAAATAAGTTTTTTTACAGCTTTTTAACTTGTTACTTTTCTACGTTGTAACTTGTTACTTTCCTATGTTTTAGTTTCCTTTTTCACTTGAGTTATTTTGGTAAGCATCATTGTAAAAGTAACTTATATGCTAAAAGATACTTACCTAAATAAGTTTTTTTAAAGCTTTTTAACTTGTTACTTTTCTACGTTTTAACTAGTAGAAAGGAGAACCAATACAGCGAAATGCATATTGGAGTAGGAATAACTGCTAGCTTGGTAACTTTAAATAGGTGCAGCCAGCTGTTAAACCACTTCTTCACATTAATAAGGTATAGAAAATCTATTGTGATGAACAGAAATATGTTAGAGACATCAATACTACCACTTCTTCATATTAATAAGGTGTAGAAAAACTATTGTGACAAACAGAAATATGTTAGATGTATCAATAGTACGTATAAAATGAAAGAAAAAAAAAGGTTTCTAACTAGACATTCAGATGACATTTTGACCGTGTTGTCTGAAGACGAATTCTTAGATGAAGTTACTTGCTACATTTTTCACCATTATTCTCAATGAAAAATCTGAGTGTTGTCACTAAGAGAAGTTTTCCAGCAGTGCCTTACAGTAACTAAGGCCAAAGGGATCAATTCGATTAATATCTTGTAGTCCTTTTTTTTATTTCTTTATTTTATAGTGTGCACGTCCAACACAAGTGGTCTCTATTCCAAGGTACGCATTTTAATATTTTCATGCCCACTTAACCATTTCCCACAAACGGAGCATTCATTAGTGGTGTTTTCATATACACCAATTCTTTCGTGGATTACCACTCCTCGACGCTTGATAGGATAAAGATTCAAGAACAAAAATGAATGCAATGCCTTTTGCTTAAGGACTTCTCATAGAGAAACTTCCAGAGGAGTTTAGAAAAAGTACCCATTTTGAACTAGACATCCTTATGGTTAATTGGATAATAAAAATAACAACAATAGGATGTGAAATAACCAAAACTCCATTCGAGTTCCATAGTTTCAAAAGTACGATACTCTCTAAGCTATCTTAAGAGGTAAGATCTATGTACAATATGCATTTGAAAACACTCCGGAAGTGTCAAAACCTCCGACAATGTTGTTTCTTCTTCAATTTGTGTCAGATAAGCAAAGACCATACAGATCAATTGCTTAGTGATAAGTTGTAGTATGAGCAATTGTTGAAGATAACATCTGACCATGAATGGGTGATCATAGTCGTGATGTTAGTTTCACAGGCATTAAGAGCATGAAGGGGCCCGAAAAAAAATAATTTAAGTGGAAAAGAAAATTATCCTAATTTGAAAAACAAGATATTCCATAAGAAGAGGAGTGTCACCATTTGTACAAAAAGTAAAAAGTTTATGCAGTAAGGTGACACTATCAAAGTTAGATTAGTCATGGTCTTACTTTCAAATGCTCGAATTTACAAAGAGAATAACTTTCAAAAGAGTTTAGAGAAGTACCCTTATTATTTGAACTAGATGTCCCTCATGTTAATTGGCTAGAAAAAAAAAAAAACATTGCGATGTGAAAAAACCAGCAAACAATTAAATTCCATAGTTTCAATAGTAAAATATTTTCTAAGCTCTCTTGAAAGTTAAGCTCTATGTAAAGTCCAATATTTGAAAACACCCCATAAGAATCAAAGACTCTAATGGTGCTGGTTTTAATCAATATTTGGGTCAAACAAGCAAAAATGATACACGTGCACAATCGATATAGAAGCAATTGCTCAGTGATAAGTCGTAGGGTGTTAGTTGTTTCAAAAACATCAAAAACACGAGCGCACGAAAAAAAAAAAAAAAACATTTTAAACGGAACATAAATTGATCTTCATTCAAAAAAAGAACAATTGCTTGACAAGAGCATGATTGCCACCATGTGCACAAATAGTTTACATAGCAAAGTGACACCATCGAAGTTAGATTGGTTGTGGTCTTGATTCGACCTTGAAATCAAAAATATTTCTTGATGAGATTTTAACGCACCATTAGTGAGGAGTTCAGAAAAGTACTCTTACTATATAAAAGCAATTACTAGGTGATAAAAGTTATAGGATGATTTTAGCGCACCATTAGTGAGGAGTGATGACGAAATTGATGTTAAGATTTAGAGAGTCTTCAGCTGAGACAAACAACTTTCTGCAACACTCTTAAGCTCTTTCACTACAAATGAAACCTAAGGTCTTATAAAAAAGATAACTTTCGAAGGAGTTCAGAAAAGCACCCTTACTATTAGAACTAGACGTCCTTCAGGTTAATTGGCCAAAAAAATAATCATTATGATGTGAAATAACCAACAAACCATTGGATTCCATTGTTTGAAAAGTAAGACATTTTCTTAGCTCTCTTGAAGGTTAAGCTCTATGTAAAGTACAACATCTAAAAATACCCCGTTAAGCTCTCTTCATTTTCTTAGCTCCTTCAAGTATTTTGTTTTTTCTCTTTAGTACTCTTTCTTGCCCTTATAATTTTGCTATAGCAATGATGAGAAACACCATACTTGTAAATTTGGGAATCTTTTTAATAACAACATGGTGTCCCTGTCCCTTTAAGGCGAGACTATTCCCTATGGATGCACGCAATCACCCATCAACCACGTGCATTAGGTAATCCGTGGGGAGGGGAATCGAACTCGGGTCTGTTGGGAGCAAACCCACGACCAAAGCCGTAACACCTAAACTCATGACGGGTAATCCACATGGAGGGGAATCAAACTCGTGATTGTAGGTTGCAAAACCATGACCAAAGGCATTTGCCCAAACTCGTGACAGGTAATCCACGAGGAGGGGAATCGAACTCATGTCTGTAGGGAGCAAACCCACGACCAAAGCCGTTCGCCCAAACTCGTGACAGGTTTTGGAATTTTTTTATGTAACAATAGGGTGTCTCTGCCCCTTTAAGGTGAATTTATTTCCCTGTGGATGCACACATCACCCGCCAACCACGTGCATCGGGTAATCAACGGGGATGGGAATCAAACTCATATCTGTGGGGAGCAAACCCATGACAAAAGTTGTTTGCCCAAACTCGTGACGAGCAATCCACGAGGAGGGGAATCGAACTCGTGTCTGTGGGGAGCAAACCCACGACCAAAGCCATACACCCAAACTCGTGACGGGTAATCCACGAGGAGGGTAATCGAACTCGTGTCTGTAGGGAGCAAACCCACGACCAAAGGCGTTTGCCCAGTCTCGTGACAGGTAATCCACGAGGAGAGAAATCGAACTCGTATCTGTGGGGAGCAAACCCAAGATCAAAGTCGTTCGCCCAAACTTGTGACGGGTAATCAACGATGAGGGGAATCGAACTCGTGTCTGTGGGGAGTAAACCCACGACCGAAGTTCCCAAACTTGTGACTGGGTATAATCCACGGAGAGGGGAATCTTACTCATGTCTATGAGGAGTCAACCCATGACCAAAGCCATTTGTCCAACCTCGTGATGGGTTTAGGGAAGTTTTATTTTTATAACAATAGGACGTTCCCAACCCTTTAAGGCGAGACCATTCCCTGTGGATGCGCGTAACCACCCGCCAACCCTTTAAGGCGAGACCATTCCTTGTGGATGCACGTAAACACCCGCCAACCACATGCATCTAGTAATCCACAAGGAGGGAATCAAACTCAGTTGTTAAGCATCATGAGCTTACGCCTATAGGGGCACGATCAAGCTTGAAAGGAATGGATGGGCACAGGCTTAAGATGTGAGGATTAAAAATAATCCTTGATACACCACGTGCATCGTGTAATCCACAAGGATGAGAGTCGAACTCGTGTCTGTGGGGAGCAAACCCATGACCAAAGTCGTCTGCCCAAACTCGTGATGGGCAATCCACAGGAGGGGAATTGAACTTGTGTTTTTGTGAAGTAAACCCACAACCAAAGCCATTCAACTAAACTCATGACTAGCAATCCACGGAGAGGGGAATCGAAGTCGTGTATGTGGGAAGCAAACCCACGACCAAAGCCATTCGCCTAAACTAGTGACCGGTTTTGAGAATTTTTTTTTATAACGACAGGTGTCCCCACCCTTTAAGGTGTAACCATTCCCTGCTGATACATACAATAACCCACCAACCAAGTGCATCGGGTAATTCACGGGGAGGGACTCAAACTTATGTCTATGAGGAGCAAACCCACGACCAAAGCCGTTCACCCAAACTTGTGATGTGTAATCCACAAGGAGGAGAATCATACCGGCGTCTATGTGGAGCAAACCTATGGCCAAAGCCATTTGCACAAACTCATGCAAGTAATCCACATGGAGGGGAATCGAACTCAAGTCTGTGGGGAGCAAACCCACGACAAAAGCTATTTTCTCATAATCATGACGGGTTTTAGGAAGTGAAACCTTACATCTTTTAAAGCTCCAAGTAAAAGGAGAAAAAAATTTATTGGGATAGGCTCATCCTTGAGTATGGATTTGACTATCCTTTTATTGGAGGTGATTGATATTCGACATTTAGTGAAGTTATGTATTGTGCGTTTAGGGTGTAATTAGCTATATGTGTAAACTGTCAAACCCTACTAAGATCAAGAGTATCCTAAAACAAGAAAGACCCTTAGCATGAAGATTGGTTTGCCTCGAACAAAAATATCATTCATAAGTGGTAATTTCAAATAATGCATTTTTTAGAGACCAGAAAGTTAATCTGTATATGGAGTTTCATTGATTGATAGAAGGTCATTCTAAGAAAAAAATTGGGACATTATTTAGTTTTCACCTACTTGAAATCTTGCTCAATAACCATCTTTTGTTTAGACTTACGTTTTTACTTTTTTAGTTTTCTTCTTTATTTCTTTTTGTCCTTCTTGTTTTTCATTTTGTATTTTTTGTCTAAGTAAAATTTAAAACCAACAAAAGAATTTAGCTATGGATCATTATGGATCATTTCAACTTGCATTTAAAAATAAAAAAATAAAAAAATAAAAAAAAAACTTTTTGAGAGAGAGCTTCATTAAAAGCACATAAAATGTGCAAAACAAAACAACCTACCTCTACAATTGAAAAACAAATGAGAGATTAGCAAGATTAACTACCTTTACATAAGAAGCCCAACCCAAAAATTAAATTAAATTTCCCTAACGACCACAACATGCGAAGATCTTCTATTAAGAAAATATCTCCGATAAAAATAAAAAATAAAAATAAAAAAATAAAAAAAACAATTTCCACAAAGCTTTCCCCACTTTCTCGCCCCTCTTGAATGCCAAGCTATAGAAGGTCCAGTACAAAATTCGGTTTCACTTAAGCTTGTATGAAGAGCATTGAGAAAGTAGTCCCACACCTTTCAAGCAAACATGCAGTGAATGATCAGGTGATTAATTGACTCCGCATCTCCCATACAAATTATACATATGTTAGGAAGGATAAGGGATCATTATTGATTGTCAGTACCCTCTTTCTTCCCACAAGTCAAGCGAATGCCACCGCCCTTGGTGGAGCTCTGTATAACCATACAAAAAAGAATAGACGTGGTAAATGATTATTTCTCCCATAGTTTCTTTGATTTTACAACCCTTTATCAGTAAATCCTCACCTATTTATTTAATATCTTACATAAATTTTGACGACTTCCTATTCCAAGGTAGAGGCTCATAATCACCATCTAAGGTCATTTGCCTCAAACGTTATCAAAGATATTTCTTTCATGATAATAGTTTCTTGAAGTTAGGAGTTGTAGTTAAAGGGTTTTTCCCCATTAACAATAAAAGGGCACTATCATTGTACATATTGTTTCACCTATTGGAATTTTTGGTAGACCTTATGGATATATTCATGTATCTCTTCATACATCTCATTCATTGAAATTAGCCTCCATTTGAAAACATCCATCAGAATGAACAATTTAAAGGCAGTATCAGTGTACGTGTTGTATCACCAAAAACGACATCAATGATATTTAGAGCATATATCACTAAAAGCAACCCCAATCATATGATGTGTTGGATCACTAAGTATAAGCCCAATCATATTAACGGTTCAAATCAATTGAAATGGCCCAAGCATGTCAAAGGTTTGCATCACCGAAAACTAGCAAATCATGTGACAAGTTTGGATCAACCATAAACTAACCATGCCATATTAACGATTTGGATCATTGAATATAGGCTAGCCAGATGAACAATTAGTCAAGAAAAATAACTATGCTCCACACTCAACTACAAAAGAGAGAAATATTCTATGTCAAGATTGCTCCACTAACAATTTTTTTTACCTTACCACATCCAATGAGGGGTATTAATAACCAACGGAATTGATTAGCGAACACAGGCCTTAGCATATATTGGTTCAGATCATTAAATTGACCTCAATCAAATGAAGGGTTTAGATCACCAAAAATGCCACAATGATACAAAGGGTTCAGATCACTTACAACAGGCCCAATCAAATGAACGATTTGAATCACTTGGAATGGCCCAACCATATCAAATACTCGTTAATATGATCAATTTGTAGCATTCTAAATGGGCTGGGAAGTATTAACAATTTAGATAATTGAAAATGGTCCATCGTGGATGATTCATGTACCAGTCTCTTACATGTGAAAAATTACAATTCAACATCTACCGTGGGGATGTATCACGTCAACCAATTAGATTACTAAAAATGGGTTTGGGTCGGTTCTACTTAATTTTAACATTTTTTTAGTTGGGTTCACTTAATTTCAACATTTTTAAAAATTTTCCCTTATTTTCCCAATATTTTTTGAAGACTTTTTGTGCAAAAGTTTTTTTTACCAATACAGGTTTGTATGTTCAATACGCCAAGGAAATCTGCTTCCTTGTATAGATCCCTTTTGTTTATCAAGTATGAGGTTTTGAGTAACTGTTTTGCGCGTATCAACCAATCCCAAAAATGATGAGATATGTGGCGTATTGAACATACAAACCTGTATTGGTAAAAAAAACTTTTTGCACAAAAAATCTTCAAAAAATATTGGGAAAATAAGGGAAAATTTTAAGTAAGAATCCATCATCCTTCGCAATATTAGACTAAATAATTAACAAAACAAGAGGGAAAAAGTGTAGTAACAAGCTTTTCTGATAATGCATCTAAAGTTGAAGTACAAAATCTGTTGACCATCTCTTCCTTTATTACAAAGTCAACTTCCTCTACTTGGTGCTCCTTTCTCGGCATTTTTTAGCTTGAGTGGGGTTGTTCAAATAGTGGAGAAAATTAAGATATCCTTGGTTAATTGGAGTTGGAGGTGCCAAAAACAATTCGATTTTTCAAAAGCTTCTCTTTAATATTGTTGTTGTAGATGTTGTTGCAACTCTCAAACTGAACAATGAGGTTCCAAGCATCATTTAGAATGAGATTGAAGGCAACTAAAAAGTTGTAAATCCATAAAGAAGACACATAATAATCAGAACAACAATGAAATAATCAGCAATTAAGAGAAAAGGAAAAGCGAGAAAGAAATCAAGAATGGGGATTCTATAATTCTGTAGCAAGGGAAAAGCATTTTTTCTTTGTGTGAGGATGGGAAAATCAAAAGCTAAAGACAGACAGGAAAAGATGAAATGAGGGGAGGAGGAGGATCTGTACCAGCAGGAAACAAAAAAACACTTTCTTTTGTTCAAATAAAGAAGTTGAAAACTGGATCAAAGAGGAGTCTTTTTTTTTTTTTTTAATCCATTCGAATCTGGCAAAAATTGACAGCATCTTTGAAGAATTTTGTGTAAAGACCGCTTGAAAACTGTTGAATTCTTTGGGGAAATTAATTTAAAAGAAAATTTCAAGATGGAAACATGTAGGTGGATTGCAAAAGGAAAACGATTAAGGAAAAATCGGTCAATAGCACAAACAAGAGCTGAAAAAAATCCAATTCAAGTGAAAAATGAAAAATCAGAGGGATCGGATCACTCAAGACTAATAATTTCCTTAAATGCATGAGATGTTGCTTGTGCTACCACCAAAAGACAGATTTTTAAGGATTAGGACCAGACGGCAAATTACCTGTAGCAGCACAATTCAAATTCTAAAATAAAGAGACAAAGTTGATAGGTGATCTGACTCAGACCGGTTCTCACCAAAACCAATATGAATATAACAATACCAAGTCATACTGGACAATACTTTGAACCATGGGCATGCTTCCATATCCCATGCCAACTTCCAACATTGAACAAAAACATGTAGAAATAAGTGGACTGAAATGTAGCAAGCTTCCTATGAGGTATGAGTTGTAAGACTGGAAAGGAAGGCTCCACAAAGAAAGGAAAGAAATGATTGAATCATTCATAACAAATTTCAAATAAGAAAATCAAATTTCCTCACTGCAGATCTCTAGAGGAAGGAAACAAAAAAGAACGATAAAAAGAAAAAAATAATAAAAAGAGAGGAGACCCATTCCCTATTTTCCGAAAGAATTCCATGAAGTAAAGCTATCAAAATCCTTCAACAACCAAAGATAAAAGGGTTAATGAATTCCCTCCCAAGTTGGGGCTCAATATCCTCATAACCAATCCCTGCAAGGGGACCATAAAGGGACCATAATACCATATTTTAAAGAATTCTTATCAAATCCATCTGAACCCATGGAGGATTCTTGACTAAAACCAATCCAAAAACCTATAAAGAATTCCTTATCTAAAACTCAATACATTCACCGATATCCTATACATAATAAGGAAAAAAATCACCTTTTCAAAAAGGTTGCCCTCAATGAACATATCAAAACCCTTATTAGAACCAATTCCAATCCATAATGTCCTCATGAACAATCTCTACAAATCATAACGAAAAAACCAAAACGATTGTTAGAAAGAGTAACACTAAACTAAAACTATCCAAGCCCTAGATCACCAAATCCAACATGCTAATGAATTCTCGATAAAAAAAACTTGATATCCTCAAAAAAGGACCAAACTACCCTTTTTTGAAAAAGAATTCATGATACCATTGATCGCATTATAAAACGTATCCAAAGACCATATTTGTAGCAGAATTCAAATGGAGAATCAATTTTCCAGAGGCCGATCAATAGATCAAATCAAAAGAAGAGAGACAATACATCCATCTGCCCCAAAAATTATTGAATCACACATCGAAGAATAGGAGATTAAAGAACATTCGACTAGAGAGAGATGACCTAGTGGTTGTTTTCGGGGTTTGAATGCCATGAAAATGTAGACTAACGAACCAGATCACATCATCATCATCGCCATTACAGAGAGGAGAGAGATCAAGTGTTTCATGGGGGGCAAGAGGAGATCGAGTGGGGGTTGTTGGGACTTGGGAGGGGAAAGAAGATGCTTCGAGATCGATTGAGGGAGGGGAAAGAAGACACTCGGAGGAGAAGCTGAATGCGGCAGAGATTTGAATTTTATAATAATAACAGGCAACCTACAAAATTAACGATTTGGATAACAAAATGTAGGCCCAATCATTAAGAACGACTTAGATAATTAAAATGAGTCCAATCATATAATCAATTTGGACTATTAAAATAAACCCAATCATATGATCAATTTGTAGCATTCCAAATGGGCTGGGAAGTATTAACACTTTAGATAATTGAAAATGGTCCACTGTGGATGATTCATGTACCAGTCCCTTACATGTGAAAAATTACAATTCAACATCTACCCAGGGATGTATCACGTCAACCAATTAGATTACTAAAAACGGGTTTGGGTCGGTTCTACTTAATTTTAACATTTTTTTTAGTTGGGTTCACTTAATTTCAACATTTTTTTTAAACTTTCCCTTATTTTCCCAATATTTTTTAAAGATTTTTTGTGCGAAAAGTTTTTTTTTACCAAGATAGGTTTGTATGTTCAATACGCCACATATCTTATCATTTTTGGGATTGGTTGATACGCTCAGAAAAATCGTTACTCAAACCTCATACTTGATAAACAAAGGGATCTATACAAGGAAGCAGATTTCATCAATCTCTTAGAATTCTTTTAGAACTTCTGTGAATTTAGCTTCTTACATTCACCAAGTAAAAAATCCATCATCCTTCGCAATATTAGACTAAATAATTAACAAAACGAGAGGGAAAAAGTGTAGTAAATAATGCTTCTAAATTTGAAGGACGCAATCTGTTGACCATCTCTTCCTTTATTACAAGTCAACTTCCTCTACTTGGTGCTCCTTTCTCGGCATTTTTTAGCTTGAGGGAGGTTGTTCAAATCAGTGTTTTAAATAGCGTATAGTGTGGTGTTTGGCCCTTTATAGCATGTAGCGTAAGCTACATAGCGTATAGCATAAGCTACACAATCCTTAATATTTTTAATTAAAATAATAGAACATATGATAAGATTTACAAAATGTGTAATTTCTATAAGTTCTTGACTATGAATCTGGATCATCAACCACTTATTTGCATGCAAAATCCCTCTCTCTTTGCCTTTAGACATCTCTAAGTATGACGTCTTTCTTATTTATTGAAACATCACAAATTCATGATATAGACCACAATTTTGATGGTCCGGATTGATCCAAGTGCTCTATCTACTATATGGACCACAATTTGGATGGTCCGGATTAGTTTAATGTAGTGCCATGTGTCATAGGTATAAGTCATCACCATTTTAAAATAGGTGTTTAACTAACATGGAAAAAACACTTGAAAAAAAATGAGATTTCAGGGAGCTTACGCTATGCACGCTACGCTACATGCAGCATAGCTTATGCTACATACCTTGTAGCTCACGCTACCAGGGAATTACGCTACGTAACGTTTTCAGTACGGTACGTAGCGTACGCTACACGCTATGCTACAACGCTACTAAAAACATTGGTTCAAATAGTGGAGAAATTTAAGATATCCTATCCTTGGTTAATTGGAATGGGGTCAATAGGCCCAATCAAATGAACGATTCCTAAAATAGATTGCATTGCGCCCTAGAAGTTTTTAATGGTAAATCACAGTTGTTTCATGTGGTGTGTTCCACATGTGATTTGAATCTTCTGCATTTTCAGCTCATATTATAAAATGCCCTACCAAAATAGATGAACAAGATGGATGTAAGACATAAATCAAGGTAGGCCATGTGGTCAGGTATCCACTAAAACCATGGCCAATAGTGAGAGACTTTGGGAGGACTCCGATTGCATAGCATAGCACATAGCATCAGTGATGATACCGTGGGCCCCACTATGTGCATGTGTTTTATCCACACCGTCCATCCATTTTTTGGATCATTTTAGAACACGTTCCCAAAAATGAGACAGATCCAAATCTCTGGTGAACCACACCAAAGGAAACTGTGGTGATTTAATGCCAACCATTAAAAACTTCCTAAGCCCCCCTGTAATGTTTATTTATCATCCAACCTGTTAATTAGGTCATATAGACCTAACCAAAGCGCTTAGATAAAGCATATACATCATAGTGGGACCCATGTAGTTCACACCATGGTAAAGGGTGCTTAGCTCTCACTGCACATTCTGAGTCCGGTCAATAAAAATCTTTTAGGAAAAATTAGGGTAATTGTGCAGTAAGGGTGGGATCCACCATTATGTACCTTCAAAATCCTCTCCAACCAGCTGATAAGTAACCCAATTTTAGCCATAAAGATGAAAAACTAGATCCATTCATGATTCAAGTGTACCACAAGATTGGAAATAATGTATAGGTGACACTCACCCTCCAAACTCTTTTCCTTGGTGTAGCCCACTTGAATCAGTTATAGGGCTGATATTTGGGCCTTGAGCCTAATATAGGAAGAAGCTCCTGGCAATTGGGGTAGATTTCACATAAACATCATGGGGTGACCACTTAAACCATTGTTTAAGTGGGCCACTAGAATCAGTTATAGGGCTGATATTTGGGCCTTGAGCCTAATATGGGAAGAAGCTCTTGGCAATCGGGATAGATTTCACATAAACATCATGGTGGTGACCACTTAAACCATCGTTTGCTTAAGAAAGCACTTTGGGCTCTCCTTGGGTCTAGTTCACGGTATACCACTACTCTATTCTTTAAAGAAATGAGGTTTCCTAAGCCACTCGTATGCAAGAGAGCCCCATGTGTTTAAGTAGGACGTGTGATCTAATCCATGCAACTTATGGGATCAACCACCCAAATGCTCTTATTTGTCCCAAATTCAACTCTAAACCCAATCTCAATCAGATCTAAGCTTGGGCCTTTAAGAACTAGACCTAGGCTTGAAGGGAACTCGGCCTAGGAAGACCATAACTTGGTTGGCCTCATACGAGTACTACAGGAGCCAACCGAAATCTGATGAGTTAACAACCCTAATAATATGCATTTTGCTGCATTAAAAGTTTTATGTTGTTTCCTCCTGGCCAAGGTGTTACCTTTACGATACGGGGCATAACGGCATAGTCTCTCTTTTTTATTTTTATTTATTTACTGAAAAAACCCTTGAAAAACCTATATCTGCACCGTAATGTTGATTAATAAGTATGAAAAACCTGTATATGTCCCGTAATAGACCATTACGAGGCTATTATAGCCTTTATAGGGGATGTAACATGCTGTTAACGGCAATTACAGGTCATTTTTTTCCATAACGGCTATTACGGCCGTTACAACCCCGTAACGTGTAACGGTTGCCACCGTTACCTTTACGTAACGGCCTTTACGGCACAGCATGCTCCCGACATGCATTTCACTAATTATTTTCTAACAATCAAGACTATTTATCCAATTGAACGCTATTTCATCCCTGATGAGTTGACCACCCTACTAATATGCATTTTGTTACATTAAAAGTTATATGTTGTTCCCTTCCACAATATGCATTTCACTAAATATTGTCTAACAATCAAGACCGTTGATTGAATTGGACACTGTGGATGACATATATTCCGAATTTTCAAATGTTGGACAACCTTAACGGAAGGTTGTTCGGTGCATGATCCTTGTATATGTGGGATGCAACAAGTTGAGTCAATTGGTTGAGATAGACCAGGTCGAATCAATGACCCAATTTTAATTGGGCCCAAAATTTAAAAGGCCGTGCACACCAATAACAGCTTCATGCGCATAAGATCCACCCCATCCACAACATTTTTAACCTTGACCTTTAAAAAAAAAGGTCGGCCCAACACGTGGCTAAGCCACAATATGAGAACAGTGTAAAGTCATCCTTAAAACCACTATACATTCACGTTGTGTGGCTCTCCTAAGTTTTGGAAAAGAATGATCAAAAGGGTGTTCCTATGCCGTAGTGAATGAGGTGCATTAGATGAATGGATTAGATGGCGGATGAGCCCCACAAAGCAAAGGATGGGCATCCCCTTCACAATTGTTCCCTAAGGTATGACCAACTTGTGTTTTGGATCAACTTGATTTTTGCATCCCAAGTGAGGGAGACCCAAGAGCCCTACCAACATTAGGTAGCACACATAATGGATGGGATGGTTCTCCTGCACATTCCCCATAGTCAAGCAAACCTCAAAATCAAGTTGATTGAAGATTGATAGGCCTTGTATTACAAGCTCATACTGGACTTGTATTGGGCTGGGACCAAATCCCCACCAACTATGTAAGTGTGATTGTCATTGATCTACTGGTCCTATCATATATGGGTATGCACAAAAACCATCTTTGAATGATTGATCAGAGTTAATGGGACGAACATTGTGAGCACCGTCCAATCACTGTAATTTTGGGCTTATAACCCATCGACATGGTGAGGTTGCAAATCAAAAGGCACGATCGTTGCCATATGTGCAATGAGGGATTTGCACAACACTATAACGAGGGTTGTGTATGTTAGCAATCCCACATTATACTCAGCTCGAATTAGAGTCGCGTACATGTTGGGCCCACCAAACGGGTTGCGAAATGATCAGTAGGGCTATCGATGGGCTCCTGATGAACATCACCTGATGTTAATGAGTTCAGTGTAAGAACTTTATAAGGTAGGCCTTATTGATCAATGGTCTAGATCACCTTAAGGGTTGGATAGTGTGATCGGGAGAACCACTGGAAACCACTCAGTTGTGATTCATCAAAAATCATGGAACCGGTGGTGCGCTACAACTGTGACACATGCACAGTGTTCTAGTTGGACTATGATTGACAAATTTGTGTGAACCCTAAAGGGAGAGGAGTTTTGATGGGTTTCCAACTCCTCAATCCTCTAAAATACTTGAACAAGGTTGGGTCCCAAGCCTACACATGTTGAAGCTTCTATTCCCATCTTGGTGCGTCTCTAAAGAGTGTAAGGTGCAGAAGACTGCGACATCAAGCTTACAGAGATGGCATCCCAATCAGGTACGTCATTTATTCAGGTTATTTGATCTCCTACTTTATGCATAGCACGGTCCTTTGCAATTCTGCATATTACAGTTTACAATCAGGTCCAAGAAATTGAACCCAATACGAGATCAGGTTTCAGGATCTGGTCTTATCTTTTGGACTTGATTAAAAATCTAGCCTAGTTAGGTATGGGTAAGGTCCATTTAATTGACTTAGTTAAATTTGGGTCTAGTTTGGTGTAGCTCATGTCTATAAAATTATATACATTTGATATGCTGGAACTATTCTAGTAAAGAAACCTATTCCATACACATGTAAGAGACCCTGTCGACACATAATGCATTTGTCAAAGGGACACGTGTGTGTGATCTGTCTAATCCATCCATAGTGTAGGGCCAAACAAATGCTCCTAATTGTCCCCAACCCAACTCAAACTTAGATCCAAAAAACCCATAGGTACTCAATCGGTATCTTCGATCTCGTTTGGTGTAGCTCATGTCTATAAAACTATATACATTTGATATGTTGCAATTATTCTAGTAAAGAAACATATTCCATACACATATAAGAGAACCTGTCTACACAACATGCATGTGTCAAATGACACGTGTGTGATCTAATCCATCCATAGTGTAGGGCTAACCAAATGCTCCTAATCATCCCCAACCCAACTCAAACTTAGATCCAAAAACCCCATATGTACTCAATCGGTATCTCAACCCTAATTAGATCCAGGTCCGGCTCTCCAAGATCCAAACCCAGACCTAGCCAACCTAGGTTTGGGTACTAACCTAATCCATTGATAACTTGGGTCAAGTTTAGGCTGGGTATATAAATTAAAATTGATTGACCAATTATGATGGCTATCAATTTTGATGGTAAAAAAAAAAAGGGGCGGTGGAGGATGGTGTAGTGGAACATAAATTTTGGTTTATTTTCCATCTCACGCTATCCGAATTATCACAAGTAGTGGATTGGATGGTTAACCATTTCTTGTTATTTAAAAGGAAATTATAAATTTTTTTTAAAAAAAAAAAAAAACACACAAGTAATTTACCTTTTCTCATCTAAACTACTGCATATTGTGGGCTTCCAGTAGGAGAAAACATAAAAATATTTGAATAATGAATTAAACCTGAGAGATCACATACATTTGCTGATTTTGACTGTGTACCTAGTGGATCACAAAGTGGATAGGCCGTATCCCATTAGAAAAGGGGTTGGCTTGTGGCAAATATCATATCACTGGGCTTCTAAAAGGAACTGTTAGAAGAACAAGTCTACATTCAAGTTTAATCCTTCAAGATAAGAGAAGACAACGAGAGTTATCAAGTTGTTTTTTTATCAATAGCCCATCCACATAGTGAGGCAACAGATCTACCACCCTAATAAAAACCATCATTTGGCAAAATTCAATGGGACGATCACGGACAATGAAATTTGTCCAATCAATGCAATTTTTGGCCTATAGCCCATCAACTTGGTTGAGGTATCAGATCAGCGGCCCGATCACTATGGCTGCCATGTGTACCTTGATCAATGGCAATACCAAAATAGAAATGCAAAAATAGTACGCATTCAGCTGAAAAAAGGCTAAAGATTGATGTAGCAAGGATCCTTCATTCTACCATGTTTTTGGGTGACTAGAGTATCAAATAACTCCTATAGCTTGAAACAATGATAGCAAACTCCTGGTTGTCTAATGAGTCTATGATTTTAATGGTCTTCATATGCATAATGTACGCTACATCTACCATTGATCGTGAGCCACCCGGCATGCATTGGATGTCCAACCATGCATGCGTCAATTAGCTCTCAGCATGCTATAGAGAGAGAGAGAGAGAGAGAGAGAGAGAGAGAGAGAGAGAGGAGCTCAGGCACGATAGGTTGGGTAAGGAAAGGAAAATGTAAGAAATGAACAGACGAGTAAGGTAGGATTTTATTATTTTTAAATTATATATGTGTGTGTGTGTGTAATATAATATAATATAATATATTAGAGGGCAATAGTATGATCAATTCACTAGCTAGGGAAGACTTTGTACATCTTCTCAATATATTGGGTAGGATTTTATTATTTTTAAATATTATATATGTGTGTGTGTGTGTGTAATATAAAATATATTAGAGGGCAATAGTATGATCAATCCACTAGCTAAGGAAAGACTTTGTACATCTTCTCTATATATTGGGGACTCTAATCCATTGCCTTCCTAAACTAATGTATATTTTCACCCTCTGGGTTTCTTTAACAATTTTTTGCTTAAACAGTAACGATAATTTGATTAGATTGAACGAAAAATGCAAAAGGGAAAGGAGATGGCAAGGTGTCTTATAATCTATTTAAATCATCATTCCAATATTCAAACAATGCAAGTTTTACATGTGTTCATCTCCATTAGAGGTTCAACATCTTTCCTAATCAATTTATTAATCAGTTTATCTTATCTAAGCCCATGGTCAATTTGCATGGCGTCCTCTCCATAGTACTAAGCCCATGGTCATATATCTTACAGAGAAAATTTCACCAATTAAATGGCTAGGACGTATTATTCGATGAAACAGAGTTCCTCAACAACACCCATACAAAGTGAAACCCAATAGACAAACAACAAGGGACCAGAATCTTCTACAATAATTGTTATATGCAATAAGTGAAAAAGGCAAACCCTGTGGCCCACCATGTTGTGAGTGTAACATCCACTCCATTGATCAAGTTATAATTCTCATTCTCTCACCGTACATATCCAAAACTAGCCCTACTATCCAACAATCAAGTGGATGGAATAATAGATGTCACATGCAAAATAAGGTGGCCCCACACACAACAAGTGTTTTACATGAATCCCATCCAACAATCAAAATAATTGATTGATAGACCCACATGTGCGAAATACTGGCCCCAGATGAAAACAACAGCAACAATTCATGCTAAACATTGAAGAATGCTAATCTATAATCATACGTATCCCATAAAAAGAACCAAACAGAAAAAATCATTTTAGATTCCAACATACAAATACCATTTTTCCGTGATCCATCAATCGAAAGAAAAGCATTCTAAAGTAATTTTGGGTGGAAAGATCATCATGTCCATACCTGTGCTTCACTTCGTAACCGATGGCGTCGAAGGTGCCAAAAACAAATTGATTTTTGAAGAGCTTCTCTTTAGCATTGTTGTAGTAGATGTTGTTGTAGCTCTCAAACAAAACAACGAAGTTCCAAGCATCATCTAGAATGAGATTGAAGGCATCTAACAAGCTGTAAATCCAGAAAGAAGATACATAATAATCAGAACAACAATGGAAAAATCAGTAATTGGGAGAAGAAAAGGCAAGAAAGAAATCAAGAATGGGGATTCTAAAATTCTTTATCAAGGAAAAGCATTTTTCTTGGATGGGAGGATGGGAAAATCAAAAGCTAAAGATAAAAAGGAAAATATGAAATGAGGGGAAAAGGATCTGTACCAGCAAGGGAATAAATAAGTTAAAAACTGGATCAAAGAGGAGTCTTTTTTAATCCAATGGAATTTGGCAAATTGACGGCATCTTTAAATAATTCCGAGCAAAGACCGCTTGAAAACCATTGAATTATTTGGAGGAATTAACTCAAAAGAAAATTTCAAGATGAAAATTGGTCAATAGCACAGACAAAAGCTAAAAAAAATCCAATTACCCTGTTAAGAAAACAAAACTGAATTTTTTGAATAATAGATTCAGTTGAAAATAAGAAATAATCAGAGGGATCGGAGCACTCAGGACTAATAATTTCCTTAAATGAACGAGATGTTACTAGTGCTCCATTAGCAGACGGAGGCGGCTTATAAGGATTAGGACCATATGGGATATTACCTCTAGTAGCACAATTCAAATTCTAAAATAAAGAAACATAGTTATATAGGTGGTCCGACTGAAACCGATTCCCACCAAAACCAATATGAATCTGACAATACCAAGTCATATTGTACGATACTCAGAACCATGGGCATACTTCCATGGCCCATGCCAACTTCCAACATTGAAAAGAAACAAGATGTAGAAATAGGTGGTGGACTGAAATATAGCAGCCTTCCCATGAGGCATGAGTTTTAAGACAGGTAAGGAAGGCTCCACAAAGAAAGGAAAGAAATGATTGAATCGTTCATAACGAATTTCAAATAATTAACTCAAATTTCCTCGCCACATATCTCAAAAGGGGGGGAGAAAAAGATGGAGACCCATTCCCTATTTTTTGAAAGAATTCCATTAAGTTATTAAAGCTATCAAAGCCTTCAACAATCCAAAGCTAAAAGGGTTAATGATTTCCCAAGTTGGAACACAACACCCTCACAACCAGTCTCTACAAGGGGACAATAAAGGGACCAAAATACCATATTCTAAAGAATTTTGATCAATGAATCCATCTGAACCCATGGAGGATTCTTGACTAAAACCAATCTAAAAACCTAAAGAATCCCTGATCTAAAACTCAATATATTCCGGATAGCCTTTACATAATAAGGGGAAAATAATCAGAAAGACTGCCCTAGATGAACATATCAAAATCCTTATCAGACCCAATTCGAATCCACAATGTCCTCATGAACAATCTCCACAGATGATAAAGAAAAAACCAAAATGCTTTTCAGAAAGAATAACATTAAACTAAAACTATCCTAATGTAACGACCTTGGAAATTTTGTGCTAATCTTTCCTTAAGTAGTTGTTTTGGGGTAGTTAGTGCTTTACTTGATTGCTTGTGAAATTCGCATCAATCACTTTAAATTGTATCTGCATGGCTCTAAACGTGCAGATTAGTGAGCGCTACGTTACTCTGAAATCTGGGATCCATCGCTAAATCCAGTCGTTCTGGGGATTTTTTAGAAGATCTGGATCGGACCTAGACCGCGCATCGAAAGTCCGATGGCGATGATCTTAGGCTGTTGCGGTCACTGAGTTGGGCTTGGTCTTCACCTCAAAAATCAAGTCGATCTGATGTTCTGGGTCGATTTGATTGAGTTCGGAGTGAAGAGTGTGAGAACGGTTGGAATTTAATAAGCTTTTTATGAAATCTGAGTCGTGTCGCTTGCGCGACGATTTTAAGCTATCTGACCGTTGGATTCTGACCCAATTTCACCCTCTGATCAGGATGGTTGGCCCAGGCATATCCTAGTGCTTGTGGACCTGATCGAGTTTCCGTGACCGTTGAATTGAGTGTGGTCCGCCACTACTGATCAAGAGCCGGTCGGTACGAAAACTCGGCTGACCTAGATCCATGGTCTGTGAGCTTACGTCCGAGCTTTGGTTGTTATAGGCCCACCAGAAGTGCTTCGTTGGATCGAGAAAGGCGTACTTTGGTTATTACCTAAGTATACCTTGACCCTGGGGTTATTTCCATCATTTTAAGGCCTATATATAGTCCTTAAACCCTAGCTCTCATTTCCATACGAATTTTCTCTAACCCTAGCTTGGAAAGAGAGTGGAAAAGAGAGAGGAAGTGAGAGAGATTGGTTGGTGAATCACCTTGATTCTTCCTTGTTCTTCTTCACCTTTGAATCTTCACTTTGAATCGTTCCTCTGACGATTCTGAGTTCTTTTGGGGTAAGTTAACCTAACCCTAACCTGTGTTAGAGCTTAGATTAGACTTGGTGTTGTTGTATCTCATTTCTATCCTTATTTTAGGGTATTCTTGCGCCGTTGACGAAGGCAACTCGTCTAAATCAGTTCGGCGGTTCTTTCTTTGCTTAAGGTGCGGACTTTAAGTGTATAGGTTATGGTTTTCAAGGCTTTCAATCCCAGTTAGTGATTTATTCTTGTTATGGATGAGATTTCACATGTCAAATGTTATGTTTACATTGCTTTCCTGATATGCATGTGCTATATTGAGATTTGTGTATTCTAAGTGTATTTATAAAGTACCGTATACGTATAAAATACGCACTTGTGCTTGCCATGATTATTGGTCATGTATGTATGCTAGATGCATGTATGACAACTCCTTGGTAAAGGGAATTGTCTAAGTGCATGTATTCCAACATACGTCATGTATGTTATTCCTTGTATGCTAAGTGTTTGTAGAAATGCATGAATGACCTACGTGTAACTGATTACACTAAATGTGGGCGTTGAGAAGTGATTCTCAATACTCCTATTGATGCGCATGATTTCCTTTATGCAGTTACATTCCAAGTTATTTAAATTCAAGCATCTCCTATGCTTACATTTATGTTAAGTTGATATTATTCAGATGTGTATGTAACATGATTTGAGTTATTGTTCCATTACTGTTTTACATTCCATATGAATATCTGTAGTAGTGTAGGATATTTGGGACTATGCCTTAGTCCAGGAAATCGGTAATTGACCCTATATTCGTGGTTGAGATTGCTTTCGCCACGTGAGACGCATTAGACGAACCCGAGTCGTATTAGAGTTGGCGGCAGTGGTTTGGCCACGCGGAGTGTTTGCGCACTCTATGTCGTTCAATTCAACGTGCGCTCGTGCTAGTCGAGTTCGTCAAGTAACCCGATTGTCCGATGTATGTTAACCATGTATGGACGCTACTGCTTGAATCTAGGGTACCGAACTTACCAGTGAAATCCTAATAACCATGGTACCTGATCCGCTAAGACTCATGAGCCGGACATGGTGGTATGGGACACCGTGGTCGAGCTGTCGGCCTACGCTGGGGTGACGAGCCTCCCCGTAGTGACCAGTGAGCAACTAAACTCGTGAGCCGATTATGGTGGTATGGGACACTATATTCGTGCTGTCGGCCTACATTGATTGGTGACGAGCCCTTTGTAGTGACCTCGAGCATACCTGGATACCGCAAGGAGGTGACGAGCCGATCTGTGGTAGTAAGGGCATGAAAGGCGTGCATTGATTGGTGACGAGCCCTTTGCTACGACCTCAACTATATGATCGTATGAGATGTCTAGGATTGACGACCCTAGTATGGATCATTGTTTGGATGGTGATATGAGGAAGGTATCTTAGCTTCCCAATCCTGCTGTATGAATTGGACTAATAACAACTTGGTAATCATATCCATGCACCGCATTTGCATGTGCTTTGTAGATGTGGCGCACTTTGAGGCGATGTCATGCGTAACGTAAGATGAAGACGCTGAGGGTGTACGCGTGAGGGCACGCATCATATTGCATTCATACCTGCATTAGCAAGAGTACTTAGGATTTATTTAATTGTCCTGCTTTATCATTCTTGTTTGATTGAATCGATAGCATGTTAACCAAAGGCCTTATTGTTCCACCGAGTTGATCACTCACTCCCACGCTTCGGGGCGGTGTTTCACACCCACCAGACTGTCTTCTGTCTTAAATGCAAATGATGATGCGACGCCCGAGGCAGAGCGGGAGCTGGATGACGACGAGGCTGCCTTCTCCTATATGCAGTTTTCAGACGGGTTCTAGCGAGCCTCGGTCTGTTGCGCGGGATCTATGGGATGATTATTTTGGGAACTGAAATGATGTAACTTGTACTTATAAATTTTGATAAATAACACTTTTACACGATCTGGTTGTATATGTAATTCAGGGACTTACACTTGTACACATATTTTACTATAAGTCTTCCGCTTGCTTTATTCACTTATCCCTGAATCATATCTGCGTTTTGGCTTAATCTATCCCATGTTTATGTGCTAATACAGTCAACATACATCATTCATTAATTATGTTGCATAAGTGATGTTTTGGAACTCGGGAGCTGAGTTATGCTCGACCCCCGAATTTCAGGGCGTTACAAGTTGGTATCAGAGCATGATCTGGATTAAACCGGACCTGGGTTATGGTCACACACCGCACGTTGTCACCACTATAGTGTAATTGGGTGCGGGTCTATCATCGCTTTGTGTTTGTGCTCCGTAGTTTCTATCGGCGAAAGTTTCCTGAAAACCTTTACCGAGATCGAGTCTGTACCCTTACCTGATCACACACAGCGACCCGAAACCTGTTCTAGACCCTCTATTAATGAGTGTAGATGGTCTACCCTCCCATTATTCATTTTTAAACCTTCCAGAAAGCGCTGTTTCTGTCAGAATGACCCGATAGGCTTCTAATTACACAAGGGGCCAATCGGGGCATTTTCTGTGGGACCGGGGGAACCACATCATTTGGACCAAGGAGGACCAGGAGGACCTCGCCAAATCGGCGAGGCATCGCCGATATGTCCAGAGACCGGCGATGCCATCGCCGGTTCGACGAGGGATCGCCGGTCGGCGGGCCGGGCCGACGCGGGCCGATCGTCCATGAGGCTTGTGTGGCCCACCCCTCCACGGTTTTCATTTTAAAACCCTTCCTTTCATCTATTTCCTTCACAAAACCCTCTTCCAAGCTCTCCTTTTCTTCAACAACCTCTCCAAACTCTCTCAAATCTCTCCCAAATCTTCATCTTCCTTCCATTTTCGTGCAAACCCATCACCCCATTCTCAAATCTTCCATCCCATTGCTGATTTCTCCATCTTTCCTCTCATTTGAGCCCTTTCATTCCCTTTTTGGCTCATAGTTGTGTGGAAGCTTCACCATCTTCCTATTTCTCTCTTTCTCTCATTTCTCATGGCCCTCTTTGAGATTGTGACGGCCATCTTTTCCATTTCTTCCCTTCTTTCCTTGATGGGGAAGAAGAGAGCGCCCGAGTATGAAGCTCTTCCGAGCCGCCCAACCCGTGCACGGAGGCCGAGAGGTGCCACCGCTAGCACGTCCGCCACGCGCGAGTTCCAGACGAAGCGGGACCTCGATCCTCGAGCTCCCGTGTAGGACCTTGTTGGCGAAATTGTCGCATGGAGTCTATAAGAGGCGTAGAGTCCTTTTTGAGGCTCATGTTGATCCGCGGCTCTTTGGAGAGTTCTTTTTGTTGGAGCGCCTAGAAGGGGCTGGTTGGGGTCCCTTGTTCGAAGGCGAGTATCGCGCGAATGCTAGCACTGTTCGGGCCTTCTATGCCAACATTCTGGAGCCTTCGCTGGATCCTCTGCAGTTCAAGATTCCCTGTGGTAGCGGTCGAGTTGGAATTGTCAATGTTGCTTTGATATCCCGACTCTTGAAGGTGCCACTTGGGGAAGTGCATGCCAGCGAGAAGAATGTGGACAGTGTGCGCGAGAGGGATCGTCGCACCCGATCCTTGTGTGGTCGTCTGGTCGAATGGCAGCCGAATAGGAGTCTTTTGGCTTCTCACATGACGGACGACTTCCGTTTGCTTCACCACATCTTTACGTTCAATGTGTATCCCAGGTGGAGCAACCGCAGCGAGTGTACGCGCCTGATGGTCGATTTTCTATATCAGGTGGGGCAGGATGCGAAGTTGTGTGTGCCGACGTACGTCCTGCGTCAGATTATTCTCATCGCTCGTTCGAGTAGACGGACCGAGTCTCTTCCCTTTGGCCGCCTCATTTGCAAGATTGCACATGAGTTTGGCTATAGGCTTGGAGCTGAGAAACCGGTCCCTGTTCGTCATCTCAACTTGAGGACCCTTAAGGCCGATGGAGGTTGGTTCGGTCGGCTTGCCTCGAGGGTGAGGCCGGTCCGAGAGTGATGATGAGAGTTATGCTGATGGTGCGGAGTCTGAGGAAGAAGCAGAGCAAGACGAGGAAGAGAGTGGGGCACAAGATTCGAGTGATCGCTCTCCTCCCGTGGTGCCAGAGCAGGGGCAGAGCAGGTTGCCAGAGATGCCCGTCTTACACGGCTTGAAGAAGGGCAAGCGCTTACGCCAGGAGATGGTGGATCTTCGAGGCTTGGTTAAGCACAAGTTCAAGAAGATGTCCCGGACTTTGAAGTCTATCCTGTGTTGCTTGCAGGATAAGGGTGCTCCGCCTCCGTCCCCTGACTCCGACGAGTAGCATCGTCGTGGCCGTCTTTGCTTTGTTTGTGTTTTTCTTTCTGTGTGTAGCCGTTGTTGGCTTGTAGTTGGAGTTGTTGTAGTGTGGTAGCTGTTAGTGGTTGTAGTAGTTGTGGTTGTTTGTAGTGTTAGATGTTGTTGTTTTCATGCTTTCCTAGTCGTGATTCATGTATTGCCGCTGCACTACTTGTATTGCGACGATTTTGATTAATGGAATGCATGTGGTTTGTTTTGGTGTTGTGCTGTTGTGTTGTTGTTGTGTGGATGGATTATGTGACTTAGAATCGACAAGTTGCATCCTTTGATTTAATGTAGGGATGCCTCCTAAGGGTTCGAAGGCTTCGCCCGTCTTTCTCTGATTGAGTCGCTTGCCGGGGTTCCTCCCTTGAGCGATAGCGAGTCAGATCCGGTCCATCTCGGGCCGGTGTTGGGTCGACACCTATGGCTCCTCCAGTCACACCCTCGGTTCTTGAGCCGAGCCATGCACCTTCTTCTGCTTCACCTGTAGCAGCAGATTCAGCAACAGCAGCATCAGCAGCAGCAGGAGTTCCTCTCTTTCATGGCTGGCATCTTTGCTCAGTCAGTAGGGGCGACTCCACCTGTTTCACCTATGCCTCCATCTGGGAGTGCCAGTGTCAGTGCCAGCGGCACATTCGAGCGATTCCAGCGCTTGCGACCTCCTACTTTTACGGGTTCTCACAGACCCGAGGAGGCCGAGTATTGGATTGACCGCATCTCTAAGATGCTGAGACCGTTGCACTGCTCTGAGGTCGAGCAGGTTGAGCTTGCCACCTTCATGTTTGAGAAGGAGGCCAGTTTGTGGTGGGACAGTGTGGTCGTGGCAGACGTTTGAGGCGCGCTTCCACGAGAAGTATTTCCCGGTGACGTACCGACATGAGAAGGAGAGTGAGTTCCTTCGCCTCCGCCAGGGAGGGTTGTCGGTTACGGAGTATGAGAACCGGTTTACTGAGTTGGGGCGGTATGTTCCTTTGATCCTGGGTGATCAGCCGATGAGGATGCGGCGTTTTTCTGAGGGGCTGCGACCTGAGATCCGATCGAAGATTTGCTGTGCCAGCATTTCTTCATATGCGGAGCTAGTGAGCATGTCCTTGCGAGCAGAGCAGGACGGAGATAGAGCGTCCCGCATGCGAGCACCGATGCCTCCTAGGCCGAGACCGGATTTCCAGCTAGCCCATTTCCTAGGCAAGAGGCCGCGAGTAGATTCTCCTCCTTGGCGGTCAGCGCCGCCCGCTCAGCACCAGCGAGCTGATCTGAGATGTTCTTATTGTGGGAAGGTTGGGCACTTGGACCGTTTCTGCTTTTCCCGTATGCGAGCAGGTGGTTTTACTCCACCGCAGAGGGTTAGCCGTCCGATGCCTCAGGTTATTTCTCCTCCTCCTCTTCGATCAGCGCCAGCTCATCCATCCTTCAGACCTGCAGTTCCTGGTTTCAGGCCACCTCAGCAGCCCATGGTTCCTCCGCCGATCAGCAGCAGGCTCGTGTTCATGCGCTTTCAGCAGAAGCGCCTATGTCTGACTTGGTGCCGAGGTCCTTTGAGGTGACAGCGCATATGGAAGGTATTCCCGTTTCTGTGCTAGTGGATACAGGGTCCACTACTTCTCTTATTTCTTATGCGGCAGTTAGGCGTTTGGGTTTGAGATCTGTTCCTATACCTGGAGTGACGCTTACTACCGCTACGGGGATGTCCTCTGCCTTGGGCAAGCGTTGTATGGATTGTTTGGTCGATCTGGGAAGTGGATCGATCCGTGTTGATTTGCTAGTCGCACCGCTTTATCACTACGATGTTATTATGGGTATGGATTGGCTCACGAGGATGCGAGCTGAGATTGATTGTGAAGCGAGATCAGTGACGATCCATGGACCTGAGGGCGAGATTGTTACTTTCCCAGTTCAGGTCAGTTACCCTATTCGTATTGATTTTTATTCTTCTCTGTTGGAGAGTTCGGCCGAGTCGGCGTTGGTTAGTACGCCGGTAGTTCAGGAGTTTGTAGATGTGTTTGAGTCGATTCCTGGATTACCTCCTCAGCGTGAGATTGATTTTGCCATTGATCTTATGCCCGGTGCGGCGCCCATTTCTTTACCCACCTATCGGATGCCTCCGAGTGAAATGGAGGAGTTGAGGAAGCAGATAGATGGTTTGCTAGAATTGGGTTTTATTCAGCCCAGTGTGTCTCCTTGGGGAGCACTGCGTTTGTGAAGAAGAAGGATGGTTCCTTGCGATTGTGTATTGATTATCGCAGTTGAACTTCTGGTAATCGTGAAGAATAAGTACCCTTGCCCATGATTGATGATCTGTTTGATCACGGTTGAAGGGGGCACGGTACTTTTCGAAGGTTGATCTCCAGTCAGGATCATCAGATGCGCGTCAAGGATGGGGACGTGCGGAAGACCGCTAGTTCCGGCCATTATGAGTT
Source organism: Magnolia sinica (assembly GCF_029962835.1). Classification (NCBI taxonomy): domain Eukaryota; kingdom Viridiplantae; phylum Streptophyta; class Magnoliopsida; order Magnoliales; family Magnoliaceae; genus Magnolia; species Magnolia sinica. The sequence goes on along the minus strand of NC_080573.1, from coordinate 45,679,725 downwards.
CCTTGTGATGTCGTTCGGTCGACGAACGCACCGGCCGTGTTCATGGATCCGATGAACAGGGTATTTCGGCCTTTCCTGTTTCGATTCGTCATTGTATTTATTGATGACATCTTGATTTATTCGGCGAGCCGGCAGAGCACGAGGAGCACTTAAGAGCGGTTTTGGGTACTCTTAGGGAGCATCGGCTTTTCGCACAGTTCAAGAAGTGTGATTTCCGGAAAGAGGAAGTCAAGTTCTGGGACATGTGGTGTCCAAGGAAGGTATAGCCGTCGACCTTGCCAAGGTAGCTGCAGCGCAGGACTGGAAGCCTGGTTCGGTTATCGAGGTGAGGAGTTTTCTTGGCCTTGCAGGTATTATCGACGCTTTATTCATGACTTCTCGAAGATTCAGATCGTTGTCGTAGGTGACACGGAAGGATTTGAAGTTTGCTTGGAGTGAGCGGGCGGAGTTAGTTTCAGGAGCTCAAGGACAAGTTGACGTCCGCCCCTCTGCTAGTATTGCCGAGCAAGGGGTTAAGTATATTATTTATACCGACGCCTCTCGCGTTGGTCCGGGTTGTGTCCTTATGCAGAATGACAGGGTGATTGCTTATGCTTCGCGTCGCTTAAGGAAACACGAAGAGAATTACCCTACGCACGACCTGGAATTGGCAAGTCATCTTCGCATTAAAGCTTTGGAGACATTACCTTTATGGTGAGGAGTTCGAGCTCTTTGCGACCACAAGAGCCTTAAGTATATTTTCACGCAGCGTGATTTGAATATGAGGCAGCGCAGATGGATGGAAACATTGAAGGACTTCAAGTTCGATGTTTCTTACCATCCTGGTAAGGCGAACCTTGTGGCGATGCGTTGAGTCGCAAGAAGGCTTTGAAGTTTGCTCCTCCGATGATAGCAGAGTGGGAGATGTTGGAGTTCGTGCGCGATTTTGAGCGAAGCTTACGGTGGTTGAGCCGTATGAGGTTATCGCACACATTCGTGTACAGCCATCGACGAGAGGATCGTTGCAGCTCGTAGATGATGAGCTCTTGGTGAAGATGAGGCAGGGTTGGTACAGATGGGAACTCCGACCGGAGTGTTAGTTCTGATGGGGGCCTACGATTCGTGGCCGGTTATGTGTTCCCGACATCCCTGACTTGAGACGTGAGGTTCTCGAGTTAGCCCATAGTTCTAAGCTTGCGATGCATCCAGTAGCACGAAGATGTATCAGATATGAAGAGGTCTTATTGGTGGGACAATATGAAGGTCCAGATTGCTGAATTTGTTTCTCGTTGTCTCACGTGCCAGCAAGTCAAGGCAGAGCATCGCCTCCTTGGCTGTTGCAGCCCATGCCCATAGCTGAATGGAAGTGGGATTTCATCTCTATGGATTTTATTTCCGGGTTGCCGAGGACGAGAAAGGGATTTGACTCTATTTGGGTGATCGTCGATCGATTAACGAAGTCGGCGCATTTCTTACCGATCGAGTCACTTACTCTGCAGACGAGTTGGCTAGGTTGTATATCAAGGAGATAGTGCGTCTGCATGGAGTTCCCCGGGAGATTGTGTCTGATAGAGACACGCGTTTTACATCTATCTTCTGGACTCGTATCCAGGAAGCGATGGGTGTAAAACTGAAGTTCAACACTGCGTTTCATCCGCAAAACAGATGGGCAGACGGAGCGCGTGAATCAAGTCCTGGAAGATATGTTGCGAGCTTGTGTTTTGGATTTCAAAGACGGTTGGGATGATTGTCTTCGTATGCAGAGTTCGCGTATAATAATAGTTTCGGCGAGTATCGGTATGGCTCCCTTCGAGGCGTTGTATGGTCGCCGTGCAGAGCACCACATTGTTGGGCGTAAATTGGTGAGCGTAGTTTGCTTGGCCCGAATTGGTGCAGTGACTTCAGAGAAGGTCGACATCATTCGACGTCGACTTCTAGCAGCACAGCAGAGAGTTATGTCGATACGAGGCGTCGACCGCTTGAGTTCGTAGTGGGAGATCATGTTTTTCTGAAGGTCTCTCCTATGAAGGGAGTTTTGCGGTTCGGTAAGAAGGGGAAGCTGACGCCGAGATTTATTGGTCCATTTCAAGTTCTGGATCGAGTGGGAGCGGTAGCTTACCGCCTTGCTTTGCCCACACCTCTTGCGGGCGTGCATAACGTATTTCACGTTTCTATGCTGAAGAAGTACGTTCCTGATCCTTCGCATATTATCAGTTGGGAGCAAGTGCAGTTAAGTGAGGATGCCACTTATGTACTGCAACCGACACGTATTCTGGATAGAAAGGAGCAGGTACTGCGTAGCAAGGTTATCCCTCTCGTGAAGGTGCTATGGACGCATCATGGCGTAGAAGAGGCTACTTGGGAATCTGAAGCTGAGGTCAGGAAGACCTACCCTCTGATCCTCGAGGCTTATATGAAGGTATGAATTTCGAGGACGAAATTTTCTTTAAGGGGGGTAGATTGTAACGACCTTGGAAATTTTGTGCTAATCTTTCCTTAAGTAGTTGTTTTGGGGTAGTTAGTGCTTTACTTGATTGCTTGTGAAATTCGCATCAATCACTTTAAATTGTATCTGCATGGCTCTAAACGTGCAGATTAGTGAGCGCTACGTTACTCTGAAATCTGGGATCCATCGCTAAATCCAGTTGTTCTGGGGAATTTTTGGAAGATCTGGATCGGACCTAGACCGCGCATCGAAAGTCCGATGGCGATGATCTTAGGCTGTTGCGGTCACTGAGTTGGGCTTGGTCTTCACCTCAAAAATCAAGTCGATCTGATGTTCTGGGTCGATTTGATTGAGTTCGGAGTGAAGAGTGTGAGAACGGTTGGAATTTAATAAGCTTTTTATGAAATCTGAGTCGTGTCGCTTGCGCGACGATTTTAAGCTATCTGACCGTTGGATTCTGACCCAATTTCACCCTCTGATCAGGATGGTTGGCCCAGGCATATCCTAGTGCTTGTGGACCTGATCGAGTTTCCGTGACCGTTGAATTGAGTGTGGTCCGCCACGGCCGATCCAAGAGCCGGTCGGTACGAAAACTCGGCTGACCTAGATCCATGGTCATGAGCTTAAGTCCGACCTTTCGTGGTTATAGGCCCACCGTAAGTGCTTCGTTGGATCGAGAAAGGCGAACTTTTCTTATAACCTAAGTATACCTTGACCCTGGTGTTATTTCCATCATTTTAAGGCCTATATATAGTCCTTAAACCCTAGCTCTCATTTCCATACGAATTTTCTCTAACCCTAGCTTGGAAAGAGAGTGGAAAAGAGAGAGGAAGTGAGAGAGATTGGTTGGTGAATCACCTTGATTCTTCCTTGTTCTTCTTCACCTTTGAATCTTCACTTTGAATCGTTCCTCTGACGATTCTGAGTTCTTTTGGGGTAAGTTAACCTAACCCTAACCTGTGTTAGAGCTTAGATTAGACTTGGTGTTGTTGTATCTCATTTCTATCCTTATTTTAGGGTATTCTTGCGCCGTTGACGAAGACAACTCGTCTAAATCAGTTCGGCGGTTCTTTCTTTGCTTAAGGTGCGGACTTTAAGTGTATAGGTTATGGTTTTCAAGGCTTTCAATCCCAGTTAGTGATTTATTCTTGTTATGGATGAGATTTCACATGTCAAATGTTATGTTTACATTGCTTTCCTGATATGCATGTGCTATATTGAGATTTGTGTATTCTAAGTGTATTTATAAAGTACCGTATACGTATAAAATACGCACTTGTGCTTGCCATGATTATTGGTCATGTATGTATGCTAGATGCATGTATGACAACTCCTTGGTAAAGGAATTGTCTAAGTGCATGTATTCCATCATACGTCATGTATGTTATTCCTTGTATGCTAAGTGTTTGTAGAAATGCATGAATGACCTACGTGTAACTGATTACACTAAATGTGGGCGTTGAGAAGTGATTCTCAATACTCCTATTGATGCGCATGATTTCCTTTATGCAGTTACATTCCAAGTTATTTAAATTCAAGCATCTCCTATGCTTACATTTATGTTAAGTTGATATTATTCAGATGTGTATGTAACATGATTTGAGTTATTGTTCCATTACTGTTTTACATTCCATATGAATATCTGTAGTAGTGTAGGATATTTGGGACTATGCCTTAGTCCAGGAAATCGGTAATTGACCCTATATTCGTGGTTGAGATTGCTTTCGCCACGTGAGACGCATTAGACGAACCCGAGTCGTATTAGAGTTGGCGGCAGTGGTTTGGCCACGCGGAGTGTTTGCGCACTCTATGTCGTTCAATTCAACGTGCGCTCGTGCTAGTCGAGTTCGTCAACTAACCCGATTGTCCAGTGTATGTTAACCATGTATGGACGCTACTGCTTGAATCTAGGGTACCGAACTTACCAGTGAAATCCTAATAACCATGGTACCTGATCCGCTAAGACTCATGAGCCGGACATGGTGGTATGGGACACCGTGGTCGAGCTGTCGGCCTACGCTGGGGTGACGAGCCTCCCCGTAGTGACCAGTGAGCAACTAAACTCGTGAGCCGATTATGGTGGTATGGGACACTATATTCGTCTTTGTCGGCCTACATTGATTGGTGACGAGCCCTTTGTAGTGACCTCGAGCATACCCGGATACCGCAAGGAGGTGACGAGCCGATCTCGTGGTAGTAAGGGCATGAAAGGCGTGCATTGATTGGTGACGAGCCCTTTGCTACGACCTCAACTATATGATCGTATGAGATGTCTAGGATTGACGACCCTAGTATGGATCACTGTTGGATGGTGATATGAGGAAGGTATCTTAGCTTCCCAATCCGGCTGTATGAATTGGACGAATAACAACTTGGTAATCATATCCATGCACCGCATGGGCAGGTGCTTTGTAGATGTGGCGCACTTTGAGGCGATGTCATGCGTAACGTAAGATGAAGACGCGGAGGGTGTACGCGTGAGGGCACGCATCATATTGCATTCATCCTTGCATTAACAAGAGTACTTAGGATTTATTTAATTGTCCTCCTTTATCATTACTGTTTGATTGAACTCATAACATGTTAACCAGTGCCTTATTGTTCCACCGAGTTGATCACTCACTCCCACGTTTCGGGCGGTGTTTCACACCCACCAGACTGTCTTAGGCCCCGATGTTGCAGATGTGGATGCGACGCCCGAGGCAGAGCAGGAGCTGGATGACGACGAGGCCGCCTTCTCCTATATGCACTGACGGGTTCTAGCGAGCCTCGATCATTGCGCGGGATCTATGGGATGATTATTTTGGGAACTGAAATGATGTAACTTGTACTTATAAATTTTGATAAATAACACTTTTACACGATCTGGTTGTATATGTAATTCAGGGACTTACACTTGTACACATATTTTACTATAAGTCTTCCGCTTGCTTTATTCACTTATCCCTGAATCATATCTGCGTTTTGGCTTAATCTATCCCATGTTTATGTGCTAATACAGTCAACATACATCATTCATTAATTATGTTGCATAAGTGATGTTTTGGAACTCGGGAGCTGAGTTATGCTCGACCCCCGAATTTCAGGGCGTTACACCTAACCCTGGAACACCAAATCCAACACACTAACGAATTCCGGATATAACACTCAATATCCTCAAAAAAGGACCAAACTACCCTTTTCTGGAAAAGATTTCACAATACCATTGGTTGTATTATAAAACCTATTCACAGACCATAATCGTAGCAGCATACAGATGGAGAATCGATTTCCCAGAGGCCAATCAAAAGAATAGACACAAAATACATCTATCTGCCCTCGAAATCCCTGAATCGCACATCAAAGAACATGAGATTAAAGGACATTCGACCAGAGAGAGAGAGAGAGAGAGAGAGAGAGAGAGAGAGAGAGAGAGAAAGAGAGATGACCTGGTGGTTGTTGCCGGGTTTTGGATGCCATGAAAATGGAGACTAACGGACCAGATCACATCATCATCTTCTCACCATCATCGCCATTATAGATAGGAGAGAGATCGAGGGTTTCATGGGGCGAGAGGAGACCGTTGAGAGAGGAAGGGAAGAGGGGGGTTGGGTTTTTCTCGGGAGAGAGAAGGCGAGGCAGAGGCGAGAGATTGCAGAGGCATGGTTTCCGAGTAAACCGTCCTCTCTCTCTCTATCGGTCGGAGAGAAGCCGTGGGCTGAGAGAGAGCGAGAGAGAGAGAGAGAGATAGCGAGAGACGAACGTTGGGAGAGGAGCCGAACGAAAGACACATTTGATTTTTACTTGGGTATTCAAAGTTTTCGAATAGAGTGCCGTTGGGTGCATTTCACTTGGGAAACGGATCGGACACTCAAAATGGCCACTGGACGGTGATCTGTGGGCCCTACCGTGATGTACATGTTTCATCCACGCCGTCCAACCATTCTTCCAGATCATATTATGGTAAAAGCCCAAAAATGACGTTGATCCAAATCTCAAGTGGACAGCATAGTGTTGATTGAACGCCCACGATTAAAAACTTCTTGGGGCCACAAGTTTTGGATCAAGCTGATATATATGTTTTCCCTTCATCCAAGTCTCTATGATATAATCAACAGGTTAGATGTCAAATAACCATTACAGTGGGCCCTAGGAAATATTTAATGGTGGACATTAAATCACTATTGTTTTCCCATGTGTGGTCCACATGAGATTTAGATCTACCTCATGTTTGGGATAAAACGTTAAAATTATCTTTAAAAATAGATGAACGTCGTGGATTACGTCATGGTTGGGTCCACATAGCACCGATTGAGATTGGCTATATAGGCAATGAAATCGGATTGAGTACTGAGTTACTCGGGAGGCTCTTATGGTACTGAGTAAACTCAGTTGGGCCTACCGTGAATATATGTTGTTTATCCACGCCATCCATCCGTTTTCCCATATCATTTAATGGGTTGAAACCAAAATTGAAGCATATCCTAAACAAACTGAAGTCGACAAAATCAGGTGCAGATCCAAGCAAAAAGGATCAGAATACTCACCTTGGATTGGTGAAATGGCTTTCTTTTAAAGAGAGGCATGGAAACAGGCTCATCTGGATTCAAATCCTGTGGTGGTTGAACGTGGGGAAATAGCTTTCTTTTAAAGAGAGACATGGAAACCCTGTCAAAACCCAAATCGCAAAACCTGCTTCCTGTAAAACCCATGAAGATTTTAGCCACATAAAAGAAGCAGAGCAAGAAGCAACCATTAAATAATTCTCTCCCACAAGAATTTTCTTCCTACAACCCCGCAACATTGAAGTGTTGGTCCGAGTCTAGCTCCCGAAGTTGGCATCTAATGATACATGGTGGTACTCTAATGGAGATTTTTTTATCAAGAAAACACAAGATTCCTGAAATTTAGGACATCAATTCACATGAAATGGATTCAATGATTGAAATGGACTGCAATTTGAATTTGAATGGCAAACTTTTACAAATCATTCCACATCAAGAAACCTTAAAAACTACTAAGAAATTTTGTCACTAAATATTATTAAAGAACACAAAAACCATAGATCAATACATAGCTTGCCCCAAAGTTTACAATAAACCATGCCAGTCTATTGAAAAAATTAAAGATGAAGGTGCTTGAATGTGCACAACATATCAAAATTTGAGAAAGGTGTCATGCTACCATGAAAACAATATACATTGTGCATTGACTACCATACAGAAGCAAGTATTGTTTGTATATCATGATACACCATCTAGCAGATGAAATGACATTATAGAAGCCAACCCATTCCATGAGGCTTACCATCCAATTCAGCATGCAGGCTTGCTTGCATGGGTTACACGGCTAGTAGCCATCTAATGGTATATGTTCCAGTCAACACATGCTATGGGCTATGTTTTCCCGTAAAGAAGACCTACTCATTACCATGAATGCATAGAAGATAGTATTTAAGTATTATTGTTATGCTCTACAGCCATAAGCTTTAATAAACCAGACTAGGACATGTATGCCTCAAAACTAGACACAAGTTTAGACACATCCTTATCACACTCTCTCCATCAAAATGAATAAACGAAACAAAAGCTTAAATTACAACTGATACAGAGACACAAATGATCCATGAAGAATCTTACATGGAATAACTTCTACAAAATCACCAAAAACCCACATCCGTGTGAAAAGGGCGCTGCTCAAAAAGAAAAAGAAAAAAAAAAAAACAGAGGATTAGGATCCATGGGCCACCTATCCTTCAGGAATTACCTTGACTACATTACATCATATAATACCCATAGCCATATATAGAATCCCCCATTCAGTTGGTAATATAGAAAGATAAATGTGCATTGGAAAGAGCATCCAAAATTGCCAGTCCAGTAGAAACATTTCTACCCAAATGATATGCAGAGTTTAGGAAATGTAGAAGTTGGAAAAAGACCACCCAATAGAAATATAATCCCAAATGCACCCTAAACTGAGACCATCATATTCCTAAATACCGGATAAAAGTTCTTGAATCCATCTCTAATCCAGGATCAAGGAAAATACATCCAATTAAAAACCATAAATAAATACAACGGAATACAGCAGCAGCAACACACCTCATGGAATATAGCAGAAACAAAGAAGGCAATCACTACGACAACTCCCTGCAATTGAAACCAATCAAAACATCATTAAAATCGGCATTAGCAAAAATGAAGGTCATCCAAAAATCAAACCAGTCAACTTATATAGGAATGGAGCAAAAAGGGTGTTGAAAAGAATTGGTTCAAGAAAAAAGGTAAAAAAGAAATGAAGGAAAAGGAAGAGGAGTAGGAGAACAAACATTCCTAATTGGCATCACTACACCAAAAATGTTGTTTTACAACAAATATGGTACAACTTTAAAATAAAAATTATATATATTTACAACAATAAATTTACAATTGCACCAAACACACCTTTAAACATTTTCACTACATCTGAACGCCATGGGGCTAATTGATACTAAGTCTCTTTTAACTTTGCCTGTAATATTGAATGTAAATACAAGGCCATATTAAAAATCTGTAAAAGGATGCTAGCTATTTGATGTGCAAGATGATAACGACAATGGAACAAAAAACAAAAATACCCCTTAATTCAACTTTGTAAAATCAAAGATGCCAGCAGTCATATCACAGATAAATATTGGAACAGCTTATCAGTATCACATCATGATTTCTTTTATCAGTGTCACAGATAAAATAGTATCACATCCTGATATTATCATAGTTGAACTTCGGAATGCATGGAGTTAGTAGATTGCATCCAAGTCACTTACATCCAAGCATCTGATGTCAGATACTTACATGCCCCAAGCAAAAATCAGGTTGGCTGATTGAGTTCAGCAAGATTTGCATATTTTTCCATCAATATGAAAAAGGAAACAATACATATTTTTCCATCAATCCATCCGTTTATATAAAATCACACCTTGTTACGATTCAACATTAGAACAAGGAAAGGATTGATCCAGTGGACTAACACCAATCACTAATTTCGTTTTTACTATAAAGACCAATAAAATGAAGATGTATGGATACTCGCATCTGGTCAAGTAGCTGGGGAATTGATAGAAATGAATGGTGTAAGTAAGATCTAGAAACCCAAATAAGGAGCCAAAACTAACCATAAATCAGTATTCAACTATATACTTCTGGTTGAGGTTCAGCAGCAGAAAAAGCAGAGGAAAAACGTAATTCCCAAACAACTGTGTTGTACATCCATGCTATTCATCCATTTTCTCAGCTCATATCACAAGTAAACAGTTGGTATTGAATGAGCACCACCGTTGAAAACTTTCTAAGAGCTCACCTTAATATTTATTTTCCATTCAACCGGTTGATAAGGTTATAAGATCCTGGATGGATGTCACTTGATTTAAAACTTTTGTGGCTCACAACATAAATATGGGATTGTTTTAAATGGTAGATTGAAAAAAGTTGTACGGTCAGCTGCTCACCTAACATTAGCCCTCTTTCGAATGGGCTCTTTGGATAGGCCATGAGGAAGGCTAACATTGAGAACACTCACATGACAACAAGTTCCCTACCAGTAAGGAATGCCAATCCGCCTATAACATGCATGCCCCAAAGGAAAAGCAGATAATGTGGGGTCATGGATGGGCAATTGCCATCCGACTAAGCACAAAGCACCCACCTGCATCAAAGGTCATGCTCGAGTAGTTGGCTGCAAATAAATGGATACATAGATATTGCAAAGAAAGAAGCAAAATAAATATAATTCAATTCCAAGGTGAAAATAAAATGCTAATGACAAAATATGAAGGATGGAATTGAAACATGGAAGAGGAATTATAAGGTGCTAGTGAATCAAAACACAAATAGTGTCCAAGTGACCTGTTGAGGTCAAAATTTGGACCAACCTCCACTCAATGCGGTGAACCTTCGACAGACCCCGGTCCTGCACAAAAGGGTGAGCAAAGGAGACCCTAGCTAAGCCAGGGGACCCTCCGATGCCTAAGTCAGGCTAGGGAAACTAGGTCTAAGTAGAGTGTAGAGAGAGGGTGTGAGATATTACGTACCTGTTTCCTTCCCATAAAATGTTATTTATACCTTATCGCCTAAGGTGGGCATGTCCGCATAACTTGACGTGTCTTAAGGCATGATGGGCATATCCGCCTAACTAGGCGCATCTTGGGGCATTTGCCTTATCTCACGGGTTATTCGGCTACTCAGTAGTTGTATGGTTGTGTAGACGTAGGTGGTTGAGTAACTATTGCTAATTGTGTGATAGTGAGACACTCATGGCCTTCCTCATCAGTGAGTTCCGGTCTGAGTCCCAAACCAAACACCTTGGCACCAGATCGTTCCGAGCCGACAGCTTCAGCCACAAATCATTCCAGGGTTTCGTTCTGACCTCCGGGCGGACCGACTCAACCTCAAATCATATCGTCTGGGGCCTCGGATCATAACAGTCATCGAATCGGATGACCATCCTTCGCACATACTCGAGACTTCAAGCATAGTTCCATGCCTCGAGTCGGCTCTGGATTACCTTAGACCTCAGAGCTAAGGCGTCTCTGATCTTCCTATAACAGAAGCCCCCTACTCTTTGAGTTCAGACACAGAATCAGAGAGTAAGTACATGCGAAAGATTGGTAGCTTCCTCTACTGCTCCCCCCATGCGTGCAGTTGTAATTATGATTTCCATATTTGAAAGGATACGTCCTCGGGGCTTTCTGTCCACGGGTTAGCCTCGAGCGGACGCGTGGTGATGGTTAGGATCTAGAATCGTCAGGGACATTATGAGGGATCACCACGTAAGGTACAAAGGGTGGCTAGGAGATGCTCCCACTGCTTGGAGCTCGTCGCCCAATGCTAGCGACACATGACTTGGCAGTGCTCAAACTAGTGACCTCCAACCACGTGTCCTCTGAAGTCGGCTCGCGACAGTTCGGTTGAGATCATTATATCTCGCCATTAATGCGAGAATCATTTGTGGATTATAAAAACCCTAGCGCTCGGAGGCGTCACATTTCCACTTTCTAAATTCTTGTTACTGTGGGCTACCTAAGGAGGCAATTTTCGGCAAAGGTGACCTACGGGAGAGGCGATTCCGACCGATTAGCAGTTTCTGGCAGAAGCGATTTTCGGTGACCATCCAGTGATTCCTCTCTCACGTTTCTGGTTTACCCTTATTTCCTTCGCTTCTGTGGGATGTCGAACGACTTAGAGATGGTCCAAGGTGATTATGCCTTTGAGGATGACTCCGGGCTAGAGAGCTCGGACGATAGACGAGAGGCCTCAGAAGGCCCCCTTGATGTCGTACCTCTCTACCCTCCGCCCAGGAGAAGCAAAGAAGCTGGGGCTAGGACGCACCACAAGGGAGGGAAAAAGGCCTCTCAAGCCCCCCGAGATCTGACGGAGGGGGTTGTGGAAATGCCTGTGAGTGGGCGAACTGCAGAGACCATCCCGAGAGGCTCCATACTGGTCGAGTCCCAGATGGAATGGATCCAATCAGAATTTGAGATCCCTGACTCCGTACAGATACGGGTGCTAGAGCCCCTTAACAATGCTAGAGCCCCTGCAGAAGGGGAAGTAGCAATCTTCCTCTGCACCTTACAATGTGGCTCCGACTTCCGATGCATCCCTTCATCGGAGCCTTGATGACATATTTGGGACTGGCCTGAGGCCAGTTTACTCCCAATGCTTAAAGGGTTTTAATATCTTCATACGTTAGCTTGTGTTAAGCTAAGAACCCGGAGCTGACACCAGAGGAGCTAATAAGCTTATATTTGATCAAACACGATAGTCAGGAGCCGTGGTACTATTTCGCGAGTCGAGGTAGCAAGGTCTCGGGGCTAGTCCTGCAACTTCCATCCTCTAATAAGGATTGGAAGAACAAGTGGTTTTGGGCTTCGGGCAAGTGGGAAGCACCGGTAGTAGAGCTCAAGAATCTTATGACTCGTGTTCCTACCCGATTCACTCTTCCAGGTCGAATCCCGAACAATCCTTTTACAATGTTTCTTTACTTGCTATACTTTGAACGATGTTTATCTTCATTTCTGTAGACTTCCCAAGAGGTCAGCCTCTTATCACTTCAGACCAAAAGAATCAGATCGCCAAGGCCAGGGGGCATTCGGAAGATTTATGCTCCCGGTCGGTCCTGATCACTGCTGATAATCTTCATCGATCTAGGCTCTGTTAGTCCAAGCGGCTCCCCACTTCATTCAGTAAGTGCCCTTAAGTCTCTTATCGTGATGGAATTGAAGGTCTCTCAGCTCAGCCATTAACTCATTGTCCTGTGTGTAGGCATGGCCGAGGCCTCCGGATCTCGGAAGAGGAAGGCCGCCCCATCCGTCGACGAGATGTTGAGGTTCGAACAACATACGAAAACAATGATTCAGAGGAGGCAGGTGACTCCTTGTGACGGGGGCCCCTCAGCTCCAATTTCTATCACTGTAGCTCCGACTCCAGCTGTTGCAATTTCAGCACACACTGCGGTCGGGCCGTGGTCGATAATGTTCAGGCTCTAATTCCCCCTCCAGTTGTCAACCCTCGTGTTTCTGATGTGCCTCCACCTGCCCTCGAACCTTGCATAGCCATCCTGTCTTCCTCCGAACAGGAGGAGGCCATTCGGATGGCCGACACGATGCTCTCTCCTCCCAGAGCTAGAGATGATCCCAGAGCTGAGGCCCAAGCTTCAACAGGGAGCGGGACCAGGGCAGGTGGAGCGATGGGGTCAGCTCGGGTCGGAACTAGTGGGGATGAATTTCTGTCAGGCTACCATATGTTGGGCTTAGTTCACTGGGTAGCGAAGCATGCCCTAGAGGAGGAGATAGTAGCCGTTCTTACCAAGTCGGAGGAGTCCTTCGTCAACGATATGGCCTCCGTCTTCTACTCAGTATTTAACTAACCTTTCATGTCTTGATTCTCTTCTCATCATGTCCCTAACGATTCTAGATCCGGGCTTATATTCTTTTTTTTTTAATTCAGTCTGTCCCGAAGCTTCTGATGACTTGGGAGAGGTTGAGGGAGCTCACGAAGAAGGATAAGGAGATAGCAGCTCTCAAGGGCGAGGTCGGGACTCTCCGAATGAGGCTGCGTTCCCTCGGATAGAGCAGGCGGAACTACAGCGATAGCTCGATGATGGAAAACCGCGAGAGCTACAGCTCCAGGGGGTCATCGACGACCTTCAGGCATGATGTGCTGCTACTGCGACTGAGCTGTCCTGAGCCAGGGCCCACGCCGACTCGCTCACAAAGGACAATGCCAGATTCAGAGACGTGCTGGAGCGAACCAAGGTCGAGGCGGCGGAAGAGTTGAGCCAAGCAATAACACAGGCAAAGGAAGCTCAACAAGCTGAAGATGAGGCCACCCTGGCGTTGGCGGTAGCCGCTGCAGTGGACGCGTTCAAGTCCTTGGAGGAGAGGACCGCTGAAGCTGCTAAGTTCTATAACTGCAGCTTTGATGCTTGCATTGATGCGGTCCAAGAGCTCTATCCGGATCTCAACCTTGAGCCCCTACTTCCGAGGACGTTAGGGAGAAACCTACTGAAGACGTCCCTTCGGGCCCGACTCTCGCCTCTCAGCCTCCACCGACCGAATAGTTCTCCCTCTTTTTTAATTCTTTTAAACAATTGTTCAATGGATGATCTTTTTGACCCTCCGGAGAGGGCGTGATAATCATAGTTGATTTTTTTGAATGATGATTGTTAGATGTTAAGCTGTCGATTGTCGAGCTGATTCCTTAGCAGGTCGACTCATCTCAAGGCCGTCTTCCCATACCTAGGAGACCCCTTAGTCATTTCGTAGATTTCTATGATATTAAAATTATAAAGACCGACCCCCTGAGGGGTCAATCCTCCCCACAAATGGTGAGCGGCTTTTTGTAGATCCGTTAGTCGTATGACGAGCTGACTCCTTTGCCAAGGAATTGGGTCGTCCATGGGCTTTTCCCCTAAATATGAGGGGATCCCTTGACGAGTTTTCGTGGGTTAATTACTAACCCCTTCTCTAAGGGATCAGTTCATTGAGTCGGCCTCTGCTTGTGAGAGGCAACTTTTTCCATTTGTTGACAAGTCGTTCAAGTAGATATGTAGAAACAGAGATTTTATTGAAAGCTTTAGGTAGTTAGCTGCTCCGAGGTATACACTTATTGAGGTCCTTCAGTGGCCAGTACATCATGGGTAGTAGATTTTCAGGTGCTCGGCGTTCCAGGGGTGGGGGAACTGATGCCCTTCGAGATCTTCAAAGTGGTAAGAGCCAGGCTTAGTCGATCGGACCACACGGTAAGGCCCCTCCCAATTAGGATTGAGTACCCCAGCCCCCGGCTCTACAGTATTCTAAAAAACTTGACAGAGGACCAAGTCTCATGGACAGAATCACTGAATCTTGACCTTAGAGTTGCAGAATTGTGCCACCTGTTGATGTCAAGTGGTGACTTGGAGTCTGGAGACATCTTTAGCTTTCTCGAGTAGGTCCAGATTAGCTGCAATCTGCTCGGCGTTCTGACCTTCCTGATAGTTCCTGACTCGAGCTGTAGGAAGGCTAATCTCGACCGGCACCATCGCTTCCGAACCGTAGGAGAGTGAACATGGGGTTTCCTCAGTAAACGACTGAGCCATAGTCCTGTAAGCCTAGATGACGAATGGGAGCTCCTCGACCCAGTTACCCTTCACTTTCTCTAATTTTGTTTTGAGATGGTGCTTGATAACTTTGTTGACTGCCTCCACTTGTCCATTAGACTGCGGGTGTCGGGGCGAGGAATACGCATTCGAAATCCCGAGCCCCCGACACATGCCTCGGAACTTGTCGTTATCGAACTGCCTGTTGTTATCATATACAATAGTGCACGGGATTTCGAATCGACAGATGATGTTCTTCCAGACAAAGTCAACCACCTTCTGCTTCGTGATTTTTTTGACGGGCTCGGCCTTGGCCCACTTGGTGAAGTAGTTTACTGTAACAATAACAAACTTGACTTGCCCTTTCCCAGTGGGTAGGGGTCCGATGATGTCGATCCCCCACTAGGAGAAAGGCCACGGCCTGCTCATGGGGGTCATTTCTTCCACAGGTTGCCTTGGCACGGCTGCATTTCGTTGACACTTATCCCACCTCTGGACGTAGTTCTTCGAGTCCTCCCTGATGGTCAGCCAGAAATATCCTTAGCAGAGTATTTTCAGAGTCAGGGCTCGACCACTAGAGTGATTTCCGCAGATGCCTTCGTGAATCTTCCGAATCATGTAGTCTGCCTCATCGGAATGGAGACACCGAGGTAGGGCTGTGAATGCCCTTTCTTATATAAGATCCCGTCCAAGACTATGTACCGTGCCGCTTTAACCCTTAGACGCCTTGCCTCTAACTTATCCGAGGGGACCTCACCAGATGTGAGGTAATTGTAAATCGGTTCCATCCAACTCGGTGTGACATTCACTGGGTTGACCGCTTCTTGCTCCATTCGGTCAATGCTCGGATGCTCTATGAATTCTACAGGGACGACCCGAGGAATCTTTCCTTCCATAGCCGAGGCTAGCCTTGTGAGAGCATCGGCCTAGGAATTCTCTGTTTTCGGTATCTGATTAATAGTGTAGCTCCCAAACTTCTCTATCAACTTTCTGGCCTCGGCCAGATAAGCTACCATCCTGGTCTCTTTAGCCTCATATTCGGTGGAGATGCAATTCACCACCAACTGAGAGTCGTATTGCATCTCGAGGGACTGGACCCCCAGACTGGGCGCCAGTCTGAGCCCAGCTAACAGGGCTTCGTATTTCACCTCATTGTTAGTGCCTTGAACCCTAATCTGATTGCGTACTGGATAGGTGTAGAGTCAGGCGTAACTAAGACTACCCCTGCTCCAGCACGCTTAGCATTGGATGACTCGTCCACGAAGAGGGTCCACCTTGGTCCTGACTCTGTATCTTGTTTAGTTGGAGGAGCGGGCGAAGGAGCTGCTTTTACTTCAGTGTTCGTCCCCTCTAGATTTGGGGCAGTGAACTCTACAATAAAATCAGCCACTGCTTGACCCTCGATCGTTGTCCTCGGTCGGAACTGAATATCGAACTCCCTGAGTTCGATCGCCCACTTAGTTAGCCGACCTGACACTTCATGCCTCTGAAGCACTTGCCTGAGGGGAGAGTCGGTCAAGACATTGATAGAGTGAGCCTGGAAGTACGGGTGTAACCTCTGAGTTGAAACAACCAGGCAGAGTGTCAGCTTCTCTAGAGGCGGTTACCTTGTCTCGGCAGGTACCATTGCTTTACTCACATAATACACAGGGAGTTGCTTGCCCCCACCTCCCTGATCAGCACGGAGCTGACAGATGAATCCGAAACTGCCAGGTACAGGAACAAGAACTCACCTTCTTCAAGTTTGGACAATAGGGGCGGCAAGCCCAAATACTGCTTCAACTGCTAGAAAGCGAGTTCACATTCCGATGTCCATTCGGCCTTCTTATGACCCTTCAACTGTTGAAAGAAGGAGAGGCATTTGTTAGTGGCTCTGGATATGAACCGCCCAAGTGCTGCTACTTATTTGGTGAGGCATTGTATATCTTTTATAGTCCGAGGCGAGCTTATATTGAGGAGCCCCTTTATCTTGTCAGGATTTACTTCAATGCCCCGCTAACTAACCTGAAACCCGAGGAATTTACTGGAGCCGACTCCGAATGCACACTTCGAGAGATTCAGCTTCATATGATATTCTCGGAGGATAGAGAAGGTCTCTCCGAGATTTGCTAGATGATCGGACACCTTAATGCTCTTGACGAGCATGTTGTCAACATAGACCTCCATGGTGCGCCCTATTTACTTGGCGAACATCTGATTCACCAATCTCTGATATTTAGCCCCAGCATTTTTCAGGCCGAACGGCATGACTCGGTAACAGTAGAGTCCCCTATCAGTGACGAAGGTAGTTGTAACATCTCGGAAAAATCCGTAAAGGACCCGAGTACCACCTCAGGCAGAAATCACCCAAGACCTAAACTTTTAGAAATTAGGTTAATATTAGCAAGTGCTAAACTAGAGTACTTGTGAAATTAGCACTAATCACTTTAAATATGATCTTCAAGACCCAAATCGTGCAGTATCATTAACGCTATATTACCCTAAAATCTAGAATCCATCCCTAAATCCGGTTGCTCTCGGGAGCACACCGAAACTCCGTATCGGACCTGGACCGCACGTCGAAAGTCTGATAACTGCAAAACTATACAGTTATGACCACATTACTGGACTTGACAACCCCCTCAGAAATCAAGTCTTAATTGTGTCTAGAAATGCACAACTTGAGCCCAGAGCAAAGTGTGTGAGAAACGTGAATATCTTTAGAAATAAAATCTGAATTTAAGTAATCTGAGTCGTGTCACTTGCAAGCCAAATATAAGGATTCAGACCGTCAGAATCTGACCCAAACACACCCTCAGATCAGGGAAAATGTCCCATACATGGCAATGTTCTTGTGGCCCTGATCCAGTGACCGTGACCGTTGAACTGAAACTGGTCCACCACAGTCGATCTGCAAATTCGATCGGAGTGAAAACTCAGCCAACCTAGATCTAATATCAGGGAGCTTAAGTTCGACCGCACGCAGAAAAGGGGCCACCAGAAGTGCTCCGTTGGGCTGAAACAGTCGCCCTTTGGATATAACCTAAGTATACCTTGGCCCTGGGGCCATTTCCATTAGACCTGGGCCTATATAAGGGCCTTAAACCCTCTCTCTAATATTCCATATGAATTTTTAAACCCTAAGGAAGAGAGAAAAGGAAAAGTAAAGGAAAGAGAGAGAAAGTGAGAGTGAGAGTTGGAGATTTATCTTGGGATTTGATCCCGTTGCTCCATGCACTTAGTCACCCCATCTGTATCACTATACGGGCGATTCTAATTTCGTTCTTAGGTAAAGAATCCTAACCCTAACTTGTTTTAGGGTTTTCAACTATTGTAATAGATGAAATAGCTAACCTATTCCCTGATATAGGTTATTGTGGTGCCGTAGACACAGACTCGGTATACAAACTGAGTTCGATACGCGTTTACTGGTGTAAGGTGCGGACTATAAATGTTTAGGTTATAGTTTTCAAGACTTTTAATGTCAGTTAATGATTTATGACTGACTTGATTACTATCACATGCTTAAATACGACATTTCCCGCGCTTTACATATATATATGAATTATGTTGAATATAGTGTATTCCATGTGTTTGTTGATATGATTGAATGAATATGGAATTTGGATCTGTGCTTTCCATGATTATTAACCATGAATATATGCCCATCGTGTACGTGGCAACTCCTTTGTAAAAGGGATTACCAGGATATATGTTATAACTAGTCTAATACATGTATGTTAAAGTGTGTAGTCTATGTGTTTGTTGAAATGTCTGCATGGAGATAGAATTATGATTTATGTCAGCCATGTCTATGGAATGCAAATACATGAATTGTTATACGCGTGCCAACTCCTTGTTGCGAGGATTTGTCCACATATATGTTATAATCAACATATGTTGTGTATGTTGATATGTGTAGTATAAGTGTGTGACATAATGACTGTATGTAAAGTAGTTAGATGAATTGTACTTAGTATGGTTATTGGGATAGGATTCCCAACTACCGTAGTTATATGCATAAATTCCTTTAAGTTGTTGTAATCTAAATAGTGTGGTTTGTGTAGAATACGTATATGTAGAATGACATGTTATATGTATTTCATTATACATTCAAATGCTTTCCATGTTTGCATTGATTGTTAAATGTTGTATGATTGTCATGTGTACATATTTCTCATATTTGAATGTTTTTGGGACTATAGTATAGTCTAGGCAATCAGTAATAGGCTCTATTTTGGTGGCTAAGGTTATTTCGCCACGCAGGACGTGTTCGATGAGTCCGAGCCGTACTTCGGTTGTCGACAGTGGTTAGGCCACACGGAGTGCTCGTGCACTTCATGTCGATCAATTTGAGGTGCGCTCGTACCACTCGAGCTCGTCAAATAACCCGATTGACCCAATGTATGTTCACCATGTATGAACGCTACTACTTGAATCTAAGGTACCAAACTCACCAGTGGAAACCCCTTTAACCTTGGTACCTCGATCTACTAAGACTCATGAGCTAGGCATAGTGGTATGGGATACTGTGGTCGAGCTGTCGGCCTATGCTGGGGTGATGAACCTCCTCGTAGTAACCAGTGAGCAACCCAAACTCGTGAGCCGAATACGGTAGTATGGAACACTGTATTCGAGCTGTCGGCCTACACTGATAAGGTGACAAGCCCTTTGTAGTGACCTCGAGCATACTCTAAGACCCCGTAGAGGCGGCGAGCCTTTATGTAGTAACCAGAGTACATACTAGGCCTGCATTGATAAGGTGACGAGCCCTTTGTGGTGACCTAGAATCGTAACATCGTATGAGATTTACTAGGACTAACGACCTTAGAATGGATCACTGTTTGGAAAATCATATAAGGGAGGTACCTTAGCTTCCCAATCCTACTATATAAAAAGGATAATAGAACTTGGTAATCACGCTCATGCACCGCATTACGTGTGCATTTGGCGTAGTAGGTCAAGCACTGAGGAAGTGTTGCATTGCGCGATCGTGAGATGAAGTTGCTGAGGGAGCGCAAGCGAGGGCATGCATCATTACTTCATATCATTCTTGCATTAATCACAGTACTTAGGGATGTTTGCTTGTATTGCGTTATCATTACTGCTTGACTGAATTAATAACATGTTAACCTTTGCTTCATTGTTCCACTGAGTTGATCACTCACTCCCATGTTATGGGATGGTGTTGTACACACCAACCAGACCCTGTTGTAGGTTCAGATGATGGCGTAGCTTGCGAGGCGGAGCCAGACTTTGAGGATGACAAGGAGGCATTCTCATATATGTAGTATTTAGGTGGATTTATGTAGACCGTTCTGAATTGTCGGGACTTTAGGGTTTATGCTTGTAGAGGACTACCACTCTTTTGACATTTTGTATTTTAAATCAATATTTGTAACTATTTAACCTGGAAATGTGTTCATACTTTGGGGACCTACAATGGTATATATATTGTATCTACTTATCACAGTCTTCCGCTTGCGTAAATTCAACTATCCCTAGAGTATGTTTCACTGATTTAGCTTAATCTCATTCATGTTTTATGCACTAACATGGACAACATCAAATCATCATTATATATGTTGCATAAGTGATGCGTTGGAACTCGGGAGTTGGGTACTTGCTCAACCCCTGATTTTCAGGGTGTTACAAGTTGGTATCAGAGCATGATTTGGATTAAACTGGACCTGGGTTATGGTCACATGATGCACACTGATGTACTTTGACCTAAGAGGGTGTGAGAAAATATAGAAATAGGCATAGGATTCCCAGTTTCACCAATCGAAGAAATTCACCAAAATCGACCGCCAAGATCGGGCCCGTACACACTCGTGATTATGTGAAATGATCCCGGATCACTTTTAGACTGTTAATCGATGGGTTTAAACCACGATTTACCCCATCCCAGCCTTCAACAATCGATAAACGCGAATGTACATTAGAAAGTACTCGAAATGGCCCGAAATGACTCAAGAGGTAGTCGGGGGCCAATTGAGACACTTCCAAGGGGACCCAGGAGGGGACCCACACATTTTTAGGGTCCAGGGGGCAGGAGGACCTCGCCCCACCGGCGAGCCATCACCGGAATGTCCAGAGACCGGCGAGGGCCTCGCCGATTGGACGGGCGGGCTTGTCGGGTCGGCGCTGGTGTGGTACTGTGTCACCCATCGAATCATGTGGGGATGGTTTTAAACACCCCATTTGCTCCCCTTCTTCATTTCCCACCCCTCCTAGCTCTCCTTTTTCTCCAAAATTTCTTATTTCTCTCTCAAATCTCCCCTCCATCCACCCATTTCCTCATTTTCCTTCACTACACACACCCCTCTATCATTTTCCATCAAAACCCTCTCTTATCTCTCTCTTTTCCTTTGATTTGAGTGCACAAATCTCTCATTTGTGTCTCATATACCTCCAAGTCCAACAACCCATCATATTCCCCACATATCCTTCCACTCCAATGGCTCTATTCGAGCTTGTGATGGCCTTTTTCTCAATTTCCACCGTTCTCTCTATGGTGGGAAAGAAAAGGGCTCCTGTGGATGAAGCCGGGGCTAGTCGCCCTACTCGTTCAAGGAGGCCGAGAGGCGCCACCGCAAGTGCAAGTGTTGATCGAGAGATAAGGACCAAACGGGAGCTTGATCTCAGGGCTTCCCTCGAAAGGATCATTTTGATGGATATGTCTCATGGGAGGTTTCATGGTCGCAAGGTCCTTTTTGAAACTCATGTGGATGAGAGACTCTTTAGGCAATACTTGGTGATGGACCGCCTAGTCGAGGCCGGGTGGGGTCCCGTATTCGAGGGTGAGTACCGCGCAAATGTGAGCACAGTTCGAGCCTTTTACGCCCACATTCGAGAGCCTACGTTGGAGCCCTTGCAGTTCAAGATCCCAGTAGGTAGAGATCAGGAGGCCACAATTGATGCTAGGTTGATAGCTCGACTTACGAAGATGCCACTTGGCGAAGTGCATGCAAGCGAGAAGAATTTAAAGAGTGCATGTAAAAGGGATCACCACACGCGATTCCTTTATGGACAACTAGCCCACTGGAATCCAAACAACAACCTCCTAGCAACCAATATGACTGACAACTTTCGCCTGCTCCACCACATCTTCACATACAACGTGTATCCCAGGTGAAGAAACCGCAGCGAGTGCACCCGTCTAATGGTAGATTTTCTGTACCAAGTGGGGCAGGGAGAGAAGTTGTGCTGCCTACGCATGTTCTACGACAGATAGTTCTTACCGCACGCTCCACTAGAGCGTTTGATTTGCTCCCATTTGGCCGACTCATATGTAAGATTGCACGTGAGTTTGGCTATAGACTTGGGGCGAAAATGCCGGTGCCGACCCATTACATCAACGAAACTACTCTCAATCAGATGGAAATTGGGCTATGGCAGCGGCAAGCTCAACTGATGAGAGTGAGGACGAGACGGGTAGCGAGGAGTATGAAAGCGAGGAGGAAAGCAAGAAAGAGATAGAGGAGGAACAAGAAGAAGAGGTGGAGGCTCAGGGCACGGATGAGAGCTCCACTCCTACGGCACGGGAGCATGACACTGATCGGACTACTAGAGAAGTCCGTTTAGTTCGACTTGAGGAGGGCTAGGCTGCCCTACGATAGGAGATTATCGATACCCGGGCCCTCATGAAGCACAAGTTTAAGAAAGTGACTCGCATCTTGAAAGCTATCCTGTGCTGCCTGCAAGATAAGGGCGCCCCTCCTCCATCGCCAGACTCAGATGTCTAGTCATTCATGCCGTTGCCCAGTAGCTTATTTTTGTTGCTGTCTTAGAATGTCTGTGTTTTAATGTTGACGAGCTTAATAGTATTGTAGGTAGAAAGTATGTTGTGCTTATTAGCTTATTTTAACGTTTGTAGTCTTGCTTGTAACAGCTCATATGCATTTCCTGTCATGATTCACGTAATGTCGTATCTCATATAATTGTGACAATTTTGGTAAGTGAAATGCATGAAGTTTCTTTAAACTATGTGTGTATGTTGTATGGTTGAGTAGTGGGCATGCTGAATCTGACCTGGGTTGCACCCTATGTTGTATATAGGGAATGCCACCTAAGGTCGCACGGAGTATGGCACGTCTCATTATTGGCGAATCGTTTGACGGGGCACCTCCCCTGAGCGATAGCCATATGGACCCCAGTTCGGGCCCGTCTCCCTCTGACACCATGCTGGATTCTCAGCCGGCCACTGGCCCCACTAATGGGCCTACACCTATTGTACCACCTGTTCCAGAGCAGAACCGTGTGTCCTCTTCGACGCCATCTGAACCTCAGTCAGTTCCCCCTACTGATAGGTTAGAGCAGATGATATTGTTCATACAGCAGCAGCAGGTACATCAGCAGCAGGCATAGTAGCAGCAGCAGAAGTAGCAGTTCTTGACCACCATGGCAGGGATTTTTGCCCAGGGTATGGGCGTGGCTCCACCTACATCACCTGTGCCCCCTGCTGGGAATGTGGGTGCTAGTGGCCTTTTTGAGCGATTTCAGCGCTTGTGGCCCCCTACCTTTGCGGGTACTCACAGACCTGAGGAGGCTGAGTATTGGCTTGACCACATCTCTAAGATGCTAAAGCTGCTGCACTGCACAGAGCTTGAGCAGGTGGAGTTGGTCACCTTCATGTTCGAGAAGGAAGCCAGCTTATGGTGGGACAATGTCCTCCGTACTGTTGCGGTCGGACACATGTGGACGTGGGAAGATTTTGAGACCCGCTTCCACGAGAAGTACTATCCCATCACCTATCGCCATAAGAAGGAGAGTGAGTTCTTTTGCCTCCAGCAGGGAGGGATGTCGGTGACTGAGTATGAGAACAGATTTACGGAGCTAGGCAGGTACACCTCGTTGATTCTGGCGGATGAATCGATGCACATGTGTCAATTTTCTGAGGGTCTGCAACCCGAGATCCGCTCGAAGATGTGCTGCGCTAGCATACCCGGCTATGCTGAGCTAGTGAGCATGTCTATGCGAGCGGAGTAGGACGGGGACAGGCAGTCCCGTATGCGAGCACCTATGGCTCCCAGGCCGCGACCAGATCCTCCGAGCAGACCGTTCCTCGGCAAGAGGCCGCGTGCAGACTCACCACCGAGGCTGATGGCTTCTCCTCCCCTAGTGAGGCGACCTGATGTGTGGTGTGCCTACTATAAAAGGCCTACCCACACAGAGGTGAACTGCTTCACCAGGATGAGAGATAGCGGCTTCTCACCGCCCCAGAGGATCAACCGCCAGCTCCCCCAGGTTATATCAGCACCACCTCTACGATCGGCACCAGCTCATCCATCATTCCGGCCACCCGCACCTCGATCTAGGCCGCCTCAACGGCCTATGGTACCTCAGCCCAACCGTTTTCAGCAGGCTCGTGTGCACTCACTTACAGATGAGGCATCAGAGGCAGCACCTATAACACCTATGGCTTTTGATATTATGACACACATCCAAGGTACTCTAGTGTTCTTATTAGTGGACACTGGGTCCACTGTCTCTATCATATCGTGTGCAGCAGTCAAGCGGCTAGGGTTGGAAACTAGTCCTATGGTTAGGGTGAGAATCCTTATCGCCATAGGGACTTTCTCTGATGCTACCAAGATCTGTAAGGGGTGTTCGATAGATGTAGGGAGTGGGACATCACTCCTCGACTTGATTGTCACTCCATTACATCATTATGATGTCATTCTTGGTATGGATTAGCTCATAGAGGTGAAGGCAGAGATCGATTGCGATACTAGAGTGGTGACAGCCTGTGGACCAGAGGGCGCGACCTTTACATTCCTAGTGCAGGTCAGTTGGCCCTATCGCATTGGTTGTTATGCTTCCATGCTGGAGGATGTTCATGGTCCAACACTTGAGGACACTCCTGTGGTCCAAGAATTCTCAGATGTGTTCAGGAAGATACCTGGACTACCCCCTCGGTGCGAAATCAATTTTACCATCGATCTAGTGCCGAGTACGACACCTGTATCTCTTCCGACCTATCGCATGGCTCCGTGTGAGATGGAAGAGCTGAGGAAACAGATCGATGATCTGTTGGATGCAGGTTTTATACGACCCAGCGTGTCTCCATGGGGAACACCTGTGTTGTTCGTAAAGAAGAAAGATGGATCTCTGCGATTATGTATTGATTATCGCAGATTGAACCAAGTGACAGTGAAGAACAAGTATCATTTGCCTAGGATAGATGACTTGTTTGATCAGTTGAAGGGGGCAAAGTATTTCTTGAAGATTGACTTGCAGTCGGGGTATCAGTAGTTGCACGTCAGCGATGAAGACGTGCAAAAGACGGCCTTTAGGACCAGTTTTGGACACTATGAGTTTCTTGTGATGTCGTTCGGCCTTACAAATGCATCGGCCGTGTTCATGGACCTGATGAACAGGGTATTTCGGCCATTTCTTTTTCGATTCATCATCATGTTTATTGATGACATACTTATATACTCTAAGAGTCAGGAAGAACATGAGGACCACCTGCGAGTAGTCCTAGATACACTGAAGAAGAACCAGTTGTTCGCACAGTACAAGAAGTGCGACTTCTGGAAAGAGGAAGTCAAGTTCCTGGGACATGTGGTGTCTAAGGAAGGGATAGCTGTGGACCTTGCCAAGGTAGCCGCAGTTCAGGACTGGGAGCAGCCCTGTTCGGTTACTGAGGTGAGGAGTTTTCTTGGGCTGGCAGGTTATTATCGATGATTCATTTGGGACTTCTCCAAGATAGCCAGACGTTGTCTCAGTTGACTTTGAAAGATTTTAAGTTTGCCTGGAAGGCAGAGGCAGCTTTTTCGGAGTTGAAAGACAAGTTGACGTCCACCCCCGTGCTAGTATTGCCAGAGCAAGGGGTCAAGTATACGATATACACGGACGTGTCTCATGTCGGTTTGGGTGGTGTTTTGATGCAGAAGGGCAGAATTATTGCCTACCTATCGTGATAGTTGAGGAAACACGAGGAAAACTACCCTACGCACGACGTGGAGTTAGCGGCCGTCATCTTCGCTCTAAAGATCTGGAAACATTACCTCTACGGAGAGGAATTCGAGCTTTTTTGTGACCACAAGAGCCTCAGGTACATATTCACTCAGCGGGACCTGAATATGAGGCAAAGATGATGGATGGAAACCTTGAAGGACTTCGAGTTCGAGGTTTCCTACCATCTTGACAAGGCCAACCTTGTGGCTGACGCGTTGAGCCGCAAGAAGACCATAGAGTTTGCAGCTCCGCTAATGGTGGCAGAATAGGGTATGGTAGAGTTTGTGCGAGACTTCGAGTAGAAGCTCACCGTGGAGGAGCCGCTCGAGAGCGTCGCGCATGTTCATGTTCGACCACTTATTGATGATAAGATCATTGAGGCCCAGAAGGGTGATGGACGATTGTCTGAGCTTCGAGAGCAGGCTAGCGGCAATGAGGACAGTGAGTGGAGAGTTGGTACGGATGGGGGCTTACGTTACTGTGGCCGCCTATACGTCTCAAACCTTCCCGACTTGAGACCGGAAGTTCTCGAGGCTGCGTATAATTCGAAGATGGCGATGCACCCTGGAAGTATGAAGATGTATCGCGATATGAAGAGGTTGTACTGGTGGGACAACATGAAGGCCCACATAACAGATTACGTGTCCCGTTGTCTCACGTGCCAGCAGGTCAAGGCCGAACATCGCTGACATCCTAGACTGCTTCAGCCCATGCCCATTGTTGAATGGAAGTGGGACTTCATCTCTATGGATTTCATCCCAGGGCTACCGAAGATGAGGAAGGGGCATGATTCCATTTGGGTGATCGTGGACCGGTTGACGAAATCGGCTCATTTCCTCCCTATCAGAGTTTCGAACTCTGCAGACGAGTTGGCCAGGTTGTACATTAAGGAGATTGTATGTCTACATGGAGTTCCCTTAGAGATCGTGTCGAACCAAGACATGCGATTTACATCTATCTTCTGGACTCGTATCCAGGAAGCGATGTGTGTGAAGTTGAAGTTCAGTACCGCGTTCCACCCATAAATTGACGGGCAGACGGAACGGGTGAATCAGATTCTGGAAGATATGTTGCGAGCCTGTGTGCTGGATTTCAAGGACAGTTGGGATGACTGTCTTCCGTATGCAGAGTTCGCCTATAACAATAACTTCCATGTGAGCATTGGCATGGCTCCCTATGAGGCACTATATGGGCGCCCGTGTAGAGCGCCACATTACTGGGCAGAGGTTGGCGAGAAGAGCTTGATTGGCCCGGAGTTAGTTCAGGTGACTTTAGAGAAGATCGACATTATCAGGCACCGACTTCTGACAGCGCAGAGCGGACAGAAGAGCTACGCCGTTACGAGGCGGCGGCAGCTAGAGTTCGAGGTTGGGGACCATGTATTCCTTAAAGTTTCCCTCATGAAGGGAGTCCTTCGATTTGACAAGAAGGGGAAGCTCACGCCTCGATTCATTGGCCCATTCCAAATACTTGATCGAGTGAGGACGGTAGCATATCGCCTTGCTTTGCCCACTCCACTCGTAGGCGTTCACAACGTATTTTATGTCTCTATGCTAAAGAAATACGTTCCCGATCCTTCCCACAATATTAGATGGGAGCAGTTACAATTGAGCGAAGACGCTACTTATGTACTGCGACCAACGCGTGTCCTGGACAGGAAGGAACGGGTGCTGCGTAGCAAGGTTATCCCACTTGCAAAAGTGCTGTGGACGCACCACACTGAAGAAAAGGCTACTTGGAAAACAGAAGTCGAGGTTCGAAAGAACTATCCTCAGATTCTCGAGGAGTATGAAAAGGTGCTAATTTTGAGGATGAAAATTTTCTTTAAGGGGGGTAGATTGTAACGTCTTGGAAAAATCCGTACAAGGACCCGAGTACCACCTCAGGCAGAAATCACCCAGGACCAAAACCTTTAGAAATTAGGTTAATATTAGCAAGTGCTAAATTAGAGTACTTGTGAAATTAACACTAATCACTTTAAATATGATCTTCAAGACCCAAACCGTGCAGTATCATTGACGCTACATTACCTTGAAATCTAGAATCCATCCCTAAACCTGGTTGCTCTCGGGAGCACATTGAAACTCCGTATCGGAGCTGGACCACATGTCGAAAGTCCGATAATAGCAAAACTATACAGTTATGACCGCATTACTGGACTTGACAACCCCCTCGGAAATCAAGTCTTAATTGTGTCTAGAAATGCACAACTTGAGCCCGGAGCAAAGTGTGTGAGAAATGTGAATATCTTTAGAAATAAAATCTGAATTTAAGTAATTTGAGTCATGTCGCTTGCGGGCCAAATATAAGGATTCAGACCGTCAGAATCTAACCCAAACACACCCTCGGATTAGGGAAAATGTCCCATACATGGCAATGTTCTTGTGGCCCTGATCGAGTGACTGTGACCGTTGAACTGAAATTGGTCCACCACGTTCGATCTGCAAATCCGATCGGAGTGAAAACTCAGCCTGACCTAGATCTAATGTCAGGGAGCTTAAGTCCGACTGCACGCAGAAAAGGGGCCACCAGAAGTGCTCCGTTGGGCTGAAACAGTCACCCTTTGGATATAATCTAAGTATACCTTGGCCTTGGGGCCATTTCCATCAGACCTGGGCCTATATAAGGGCCTTAAACCCTCTCTCTAATACTTCATACGAATTTTTAAAGCCTAAGGAAGAGAGAAAAGGAAAAGGAAAGGAAAGAGAGAGAAAGTGAGAGTCAGAGTTGGAGATTCATCCTAGGATTTGATCCCGTTGCTCCATGCACTTAGCCACCCTATCTGTATCGCTATACGGGTGATTCCAATTCCGTTCTTAGGTAAGGAATCCTAACCCTAACTTGTTTTAGGGTTTCTAACTATTGTAATAGATGAAATAGCTAACCTATTCCTTGATATAGGTTGTTATGGTGCCGTAGACACAGACTCGATATACAAACTGAGTTCAATACGCGTTTACTGGTGTAAGGTGTGGACTATAAATGTTTAAGTTATGGTTTTCAAGGCTTGCAATGTCAGTTAATGATTTATAATTGACTTGATTACTATCACATGCTTAAATACGACATTTCCCGCGCTTTACACATATATATGAATTATGTTGAATATAGTGTATTCCATGTGTTTGTTGATATGATTGAATGAATATAGAATTTGGATCTGTGCTTGCCATGATTATTAACCATGAATATATGCTCGTTGTGTATGTGGCAACTCCTTTATAAAAGGGCTTACCGGGATATATGTTATAACTAGTCTAATACATATATGTTAAAGTGTGTAGTCTATGTGTTTGTTGAAATGTCTGAATGGACATGGAATTATGATTTGTGTCAGCCATGTCTATGGAATGCAAATACATGAATTGTTATGTGCGTGACAACTCCTTGTTGCGAGGATTTGTCCACATATATGTTATCATCAACATATGTTGTGTATGTTGATATGTGCAGTATAAGTGTGTGACATAATGACTGTATGTGAAGTAGTTAGATGAATTGTACTTAATAGAGTTGTTGGGATAGGATTCCTAACTACTGTAGTTATATGCATAAATTCCTTCAAGTTGTTGTAATCTAAATAGCGTCATTTGTGTAGAATATGTATATGTAGAATGGCATGTTATATGTGTTGTATTATACATTCAAATGCTTTTCATGTTTGCATTGATTGTTAAATGCTGTATGATTGTCATGTGTACATATTTCTCATATCCGAATGTGTTTGGGACTATAGTATAGTCCGGGCAATCGGTAATAGGCCCTGTTTTGGTGGCTAAGGTTGTTTCACTAGGCAGGATGTGTTCGATGAGTCCGAGCCGTACTTCGATTGTCGACAGTGGTTAGGCCACACGGAGTGCTCGTGCACTTCATGTCGATCAATTCGAGGTGCGCTCGTACCAGTCGAGCTCGTCAAGTAACCCGATTGACCCAATGTATGTTCACCATGTATAGACGCTACTGCTTAAATCTAAGGTACCAAACTCACTAGTGGAAACCCTTTTAACCTTGGTACCTCTATCCACTAAGACTCATGAGCCGGGCATGGTGGTATGGGACACTGTGGTCGAGCTGTCGACCTATGCTGGTGTGACGAGCCTCCCCGTAATGACCTGTGATCAACCCAAATTCGTGAGCCGAATACAGTAGTATGGAACACTGTATTCGAGCTGCCGGCCTACACTGATAAGGTGACGAGCCCTTTGTAGTGACCTCGAGCATATTCTAAGACCCCGTAGAGGCAACGAGCCTTTACGTAGTAACTAGAGTACATACTAGGCCTGCATTGATAAGGTGACGAGCCCTTTACGGTGACCTAGAATCATAACATCATATGAGATTTACTAGGACTGATGACTTATAATGGATCACTGTTTGGGAAATGATATAAGGGAGGTACCTTAACTTCCCAATCCTACTGTATGAAAAAGACTAATAAGAACTTGGTAATCACGCTCATGCACCACATTACGTGTGCATTTGGCATAGCAGGTCAACCACTGAGGAAGCGTTGCATGCGCGATCGTGAGATGAAGTCGTTGAGGGAGCGCAGGCGAGGGCATGCATCATTATTTATATCATTCTTGCATTAATCACAGTACTTAGGGATGTTTACTTGTATTGCATTATCATTACTGCTTGATTGAATTAATAACATGTTAACCTTTGCTTTATTGTTCCACTAAGTTGATCACTCACTCCCACGTTACGGGACGGTGTTGTACACACCAACGAGACCCTGTTGTAGGTTCAAATGATGGCGTAGCTTGCGAGGCAAAGCCAGACTTTGAGGATGACGAGGAGGCATTCTCATATATGCAGTATTCAGGTGGATTTACGTAGACCGTTCTGAATTGTCGGGACTTCAGGGTTCATGCTTGTAGAGGACTACCACTCTTTTGACATTTTGTATTTTAAATCAATACTTGGAACTATTTAACCTGGAAATGTGTTCATACTTTGGGGACCTACAATGGTATATATATTGTATCTACTTATCACAGTCTTCCGCTTGCGTAAATTCAACTATCCCTGGAGCATGTTTCACTGATTTAGCTTAATCTCATTCATGTTTTATACACTAATATGGACAACATCAAATCATCATTATATATGT
Organism: Magnolia sinica; assembly: GCF_029962835.1. Lineage (NCBI taxonomy): Eukaryota > Viridiplantae > Streptophyta > Magnoliopsida > Magnoliales > Magnoliaceae > Magnolia > Magnolia sinica. The sequence goes on along the minus strand of NC_080573.1, from coordinate 45,648,646 downwards.
TGCAAAAGTGATGCATTAGAACTCGGGAGTTGAGTACCTGCTCGGCGCCTAATTTTCAGGGTGTTACAGTAGTCTTTTGCCTGTCTGGGGGATGCATTGCGGTCTGGTTGTACCCGGAATAGGCATCCAGGATGGAGAACAATTCATGTCTAGCTGCACTGTCCACTAACTGGTCGATCTGAGGTAATGGGATACTATCCTTGGGTCAGGCCTTGTTCAGATTCGAGTAATCCACACAGACCCACCACTTTTCGTTCACTTTCTTAACGAGGACCACATTCGCAATCCAATTTGGATAATGCACCTCATTGATGAAGCCAATGCTGAAGAGTTTGGAGACCTCGTCAGCTATGGCTGCATATTGCTCGTCGTCAAACGGTCTCCTCTTCTGTTTCACTGGCTTGTTATCTGGATCCACATTCAACTGGTGAACCATGACATCGAAAAAGATTCTCGGCATATCCTCATGTGACCATGCGAAGATATCTCTGTGTTGTAAGACTCGTGCCCTAGTCTGTACTGTTCCGTATGCTTCCGCGATCCTACTGGTCGAATTTCGGCAACCATCGCACTATATCTGATGATTACGCGCGATCCTAAGCCAGGTCCCGCATACCGAAGTCGGCTTGAACCAAAACCTATATCTTGACGACCGCGCTGTCGCCGCGGTTCCACCGCCGTGACTTGCGCACCGAACCGATACGCAGGCTAGGAGATGTGGACCTGCGTTCATTCTGAAGAAACGCCGCGCGTTGCGAACCTCGAGGGAATCTCTACGATATGTCTCATCAATCAATGTCAAGTACAAGCCTTACCTCATGTACATCAACCCATCCCTACTTTTTCAAAAGTCTACTCTCTTTCCACCTCACTATTCCTCTTTTTCTCATTTTCAACCACAACCATCTGTCTTTCCCACCAATTTCAAACTAAGCCATACCTCTCATCATCCTTTTCTTACAACCACCACTCCACCCATCCCTTCATCCATTATTTCTTTCTCCCTCTCATTCTCTAGGAATTTTTCAAAATCTCATGAGAGCTCCAATATTGAAGCTCTCTCTCAAATAACAAGTGTGGCCCACCCTCTCATCTCTCATCCACACCATCAATCTTCCATCAACCTCCATCAAAAGGCAAGCTAAGGAGCATTGGAGTCTAAGGGACCAAGAAGAAGGAAGATAAGATGGGTGATCTTTGAGTTTCCACCATTGATTCCTGATTTGGGGGCCCACTTGTTGGTGGGACCCATTTTGATGTATATGATTAAACCAAGAGGGGCCCATAGTGGCGGGGTCCCTCCACTCTACCAATCTCTCTCTATTGTTCTCTCTCTCTCTCTCTCTCTCTCTCTCTCTCTTTCTTTGTGATGGTGTGGATCCCACCAATGTGTTATATCTACCCCGTCCATCTACATCAGACGGTGTGGCCCACCCTATTGTAGGTGATGATCCACACCATCCACTGTTTGGATGGGCCCAATACATCCTTCTTTCTATATGTTATATTTTATAATATATATATATATATATATAATATATAATATAATATGTATTGTATATATATAATATAAGATATATATTATATGTATATATGTTGGTGGGCCACGTCCACGTGGGACCCACCACAATGATGTGTTTATGGATGTCGTCCAGCGTCCTTGGACGCTGGACGTTGGCGAACAGGGAAGTGTAGACTGACATGGGAGTGTACTACCGAGCTAGCCAAAGAGAAGGGAGAGGTGGGCCACTCATGCAGGCCCCACCTTGATGTTTTTATACAATCCAAGCCGACCATCCTATTTCCCAGATCATTTTAGGCGTTGAGCCGAAAAATGATCTCAATCCGAATTTATGGTGGGCCATAGCATAGTAAACAAGTTTCCTACGATTGAAATATACTCTGACATTGCTGTACATAAAAAAACCATTCAGTATTGGTCTCGATAGGTTTATATCGAGTCACAGGGGCTAATGACTGGTGTGGATCTTGCCGATGCGGGCCCCGCCTATGAAAAATTGCAGAAAAATGATATTTTCAAAAAAAAAAACAAAACAAAACAGTAGCAGCGCTGCTGTTGCTACTAACAGAAGGCGCAGGCAGCGCCTGCGCTGGCTGCTAGCGGACGACCGGCTGGGCATCACAGCTTCAGCGGTGGGCCCCTACCATGAGGCGTTTCGACCATCAACACCATGCATTTGATGGGTCCCTTCAGACCAGGTGACCACCCCAAAGATCAGCCGTATACGGAACTTCGGTGGGCCACACCATTTAAAATCATGTGAAGACATGCTGAAACATATAAAATCAGTTGGTGGGGCCTACCTGAAATTTGGATGTAGCTGAAACTTGGTCTGAACGGTCAGCCAAGTGTGACTCACATAATGGGTGGGCTGGATCTGTGGACCACATCAAGATGGGCCCCCCTGACGGTGACCTTATGGTCAGTTTGGATGGCAAACAAACATCACGTTGGGCCCCAGTTCCACCCAGGTCCACGTGGCCTTGTGAACAGGTTGGATGTAAATAAACATTATGGTGGGCCCTACCCATGGTCCATGTGACCTTATAAATAGTTTGGGTGGAAAATAAACATTCCAGTGGGCCCTACCCTGGTCCACATGACCTTATGAACAGTTGGTTGGAAAATAAACATTATGTTGGGCCCTAGGTTGCTTGAAAAATAAACATTACTTTGGGCCCCGGTCTGAATGACCTTATCAATGGGTTGGATGGGAAATAAACATTATGGTAGGCCCCACATGGGACCCACTTATGTATGTATTGTAAACCATAACCTCCATTAGAGTGAGCTTCATCATGATGTATGTGTTTCATCCAACTGTCCAACCATTTTGGTGATAATTTAAGGCCCATTGTTGAGGCCCACCTTGATGTATTGGTGGTCCTTGTTGAGGCCTACCTTGACTTGTATAAGGCCCATATTATGAGGCCCATTGTGAAGTATGTAAGGCTCGTGTGATTAGGCCCAGCTTGATGTATTTGTGGCCTGCTCACTAAGGCCCACTTGAGATATATGAGCCCATGGTTTGAGGCCCATTTGATGTATTTGGGCCCATGGGTCAAGGCCCAATAGGACGTACATAAGGCCTATTGTAGTGTGATTCCACCATGGTATATGTATTGATTTTATAGTGGGTTATACCTTGGGAACAATGTTGGTTTGACGTCCACATTGAATGGATAATGTTGGTTAAATGTCCGCATTATAACTCTCCCTAAGGCCCACTGATAGGCCCATACTTGTGGTAAGTAGGCCGTCTAGGCCCATCTCCGTTATACACAAAGGCCATCTCTTTATACATGTTTAGTATAGATCCATGATTCATGATCATTCGCATCATATGTATGCCTGATGTGAGGAGTGACCGATCATAGCATATGCCTTCAGACGGACTGTTTATGGGCTCCCTGATAGGCGGAGTTGCCCCATATAAGTGTATGGTACACGCAGGACTGTTGCGTGACTGATAGTGTGACTCATGCACTTGCATTTGTGTGATTGTAGTTACTGTATGCCCTAGCGACATCAGGGCCATAGCCTCCACAAACACATCGTGGATGGCAGGATTGGATACCAAAAATATTTGGTTCTAGTATACGGGCGCCATAGATGTCCCTGGGTGAAAATTCCTAAACTCGATGGTACCAGATGATGACTCCAACGTCGAGACCGAGTGGATACACGAGCGTGCGAGGGCCGTATACCAGTAGGTCGCGTCTCCCACTGTGTCGTGGTCGGTTGGAAAGGGGTGTGACCTTACCCGCCTAAGTGAGGGGACAATTTCTAGGTTGAGTTTGACCAGCTTGAGGAATCGGTCTGCTATCGACGAGCCGGGCTCGATATTGGCAAGCGGATAGTGAGGTCTCTTTCACCCTCCCAATTGTGCATCCGGATAGGGGCGGCAAGCTGGCGTAGAGTATACTTGACCCCGGTGATTATTCATACTGAGAACCGCACTGATTGGATGCTCTAGTGAGGAGCTGCATTTATATGTGGATGAGGATTGACATGCTTGACTTACATTCTCCATCGTATGACCTTGATGTGGCTGATCGTATTCATGATTTGCACCGCATGGCCTTGGTATGGCTGATTGCATATATGTGTTCATCCGCATGATCTCGCATCACTCTGACCTTGCATTCTGAGCACGCTTATATTATGCACACACTTACACACCCTCTAAGCTTTCTATAAGCTTATGCACGATTGATGCGTGCAGGTGACGCCAGGTCGTAGCCATAGCATAGCAGCAGCAGGAGTGTGTGGTCGAGCCTTTAGAGTTTTGTTATTCGCACTATCTTGTATTTCCCTTCAGATGCATTGTACTTAAAGTTTTTGATCATAGTGGATTTTGTGATGGTGTTCTTGTGTTTATTGTTCGCAGGTTATGCTTTTGGTTATGCTCATTACAATTGAATTGATGATTTAAAATCCTCCTTGTAGCATCCTAGGATCGGAACCTAGTGTATAGGTGCCGGGAGCCGAGAATGGGGTACTACGGAGGCTGTCGGCGCTAGATTCGGCGATCGGAAATTTTGTGAGCCCGGTTTCTGAGTTTGGAGCGTGACATGTGTTACCGCAAGAAGGCTAACATCTCAGATCGTTGCTTAGGATTCAATGACATTCTGAGCTGAATGGTTTTGCTTGGATCTGCTTCATTGAGTTGTACAGCCTCCAAATCTTTCACTGATGAATCCTCTGTAGGTCCCTTGGGATCGAGGACATTAATGGTGTGGGCCTGTTTCACCGACCCTTTCTTCACCACTATTGCATAATATTTTCGAGCCTCGCGCTTATCTCCTCAGAGGTAGCATATTCCACCCTTGGCGGGAAACTTCATCATCAGGTGGTAAGTGGAGACAACTGCCTTCATTGCATTCAAGGAGGGTTTGCCCAGGATGACATTATACACCGATGGCACATTAACGACAAGAAAGTCCACTAGGAGGGTGACTTGATACCGTCCTTCTCCTGCGGTCACAGGGTGGGAGATAGCTCCCTCGGAGATCACCCTTTCTCCGGCAAAGCCATATAGAGGGGTCTTCACAGGTCTGAGACGTGATGTTGGAATTCTCATTCTTTCAAAGGCTTCCCTGTAGATAACATTAGCTGAGCTTCCGGTGTCGACCAGGATGCGGTACACCTTGTGGTTGACTATGGTCATAGTCACCACCAAGGCGTCATCATGTGAACGCTAAATTCTGCGCCCATTATCTTCCGTGAAGGCAGACTGCACTGACTGACTCGAAGCTCCTTGCTCGGCCTCTCGGTCATGTGGACGTAGTGTTCCGGATCAGACTTTCAAGAATGGGCTTTACGGGCCCTGTTCAAGTCTCCTCCACCGGATGAGCCACCAAAGATGGTACGGATCTCAACCGGCTCTTCTGCGGCATTGCTCGGCTGCTCTTGCTCTTCTCTCCGAGTTGTTCTCTCCTTGGTATATCAGCGCAGATGACCCTTACGGATGAGGGTCTCGATCTCATCTTTGAGATCCACATAATTAGTCATGTTGTGGCCGTGATCACAATGGAAGCGACAATACTTGTGCTTGTCTCGATGATCTGGGTCGGCCTTCATACAAATGGGCCATTTTAGGAGCTTCTGACCTCTGATGTCTAGCAGTATTTGTTTTGTAGATGTGTTGAGGGGAGTGTAGGAACGAAACTTGCCCTCAGGTTTTTTGCTCGGGCGATGATCACGAGGAGCGCGGTCGTCTGATTTTTTGCTAGATGATTAGGGTTCTTCATTCCTCAGCCTCTTCCCCTTGGTAGTCGGCTCTGCTACTTGAACATTTTTATGAGAGTTGGAGAATTCCTTGGCATTAGTGTATTTTTGAGCTCTGGTGACGAGCTTAGCTAACGTCTTCGGCTGATTCTTTCCAATGGAGAAGGTAAACTTCCCCTCTTTCAAGTCGCTGAACATGGCAGAGAGCGCCATTTTGTCGTCATAGTCCTTCACCTTCAATGTTTCCTCATTGAAATGGGCGATGAAGTTTTTTAACGATTCTTTATGCCCTTGCTTGATGGTGAACAGATGAGTATTCGACTTCCAACTCTTCTTACCACTTATGAATTGGGTAAGGAATAATCTGCTGAGCTTTGCAAAGGAGCGAACGAAATTTGGTTTGAGTTGCCAGTACCAACTCCGAGCAGATCCAATGAGGGTTATTGAAAATCCCCTACACATCATCACGTCCGTTGCTGTCTGGATTTACATCCACGAATGATAGGCCTCTACGTGCTCGGACGAGTCGCCAGATCCAGAGTACTGGATGATGGGAGGTATCCGGAACTTCTGCGGCATCACCTCGCTCATGATTGCAAAGGTGAAGGGAGGTTCGGTCTCTTCCATCATCACTTGAACGGTGGCAGGAACAGACGAAGGCTGGTAATTCTGCTGTAGTTTCGGAACCTGATTATTACGTTCTGCAAATAGCGCCTCCCACAGATCTTTGTTTTCAGCTACTATCTCTTGTGGAGCTCTACCTCAGGAGTCCTTCTTCCCCTCCTCCTCTCTAGCTCATGACGGAGATCCGTCGGCGCCAGAACCGAGGTGGCCAAATCATTCATCGGAGCCCAGGTCGTTGTGTTTTGAGCCGAAGCTTGGTTTTGGGTCGGGGGAGGATTCTGAACTGAAGCTGGAACTCGAGCGGATTGATGTTGTGACCATTCGGGTCTTATACTCCGCGGTGCAGACTGGACTTCCACCACCTGTTCGATCGTTTCCTGAATCGGATGCGGCTGTTTCTCCTGTCACTGTTTCATCTGATTAATTTCGTTGCGTAGGGCTTGTATCTCGCTTTGCATAGCTTGATACTTGCTAGCCCGATTGCGAGAGCGCTGGGAAGACCCTGGAGCTGACTCGGCGTGAAGTAATGAGGAAGAACGAGTCTGATCATTCTACTCCGGTTCCACGCTGCAGATTTCTTCTTTCCTCTTGCCATTGTACTTGAGAATAGGAAATTGACTTTTCGTATCAGTTTCCCACAGACGGTGCCAAAAAATGTTGAGGTCAAAATCTGGACCACCCTTCGCTCAATGCAGTGAACCTTTGACGGACCCTGGTCTTGAACAAAAGGTTGAGCAAAGGAGACCCTGCCTAAGTCGGAGGACCCTCCGATGCCTAAGTCAGGCTAGAGAATCTGGGTCTAAGTAGCGTGTAGAGAGAGGGTGTGAGATATCGCGTACCTATTTCCTTCTCATAAAATGCTATTTATACCTTATCACCTAAGGTGGGCACGTCGTGTAACTCGGCTCATCTTAGGGCATGATGGGCATATCCACCTAACTAGGTGCATCTTGGGGCATTTGCCTCATCCGCGGGTGATTCAGCTACCCAGTAGTTGTATGGTTGTGTAAACATAGGTGGTTGAGTAACCGTCGCTAATTGTGTGATAGTGGGACACCTCATTGCCTTCCTCATCAGTGAGTTCCGGTAAACCGAACACCTCAGTGCCAGATCGTTCTGAGCCGACAGCTTTAACCACGAATCATTCCAGGGTTCCCTTCTGACCTCTGGGAGGACCAACTCAGCCTCAGATCATATCATCTGGGGCCTCAGATCATAACAATCATCGAATCAGATGACTATCCTTCGCACATACTCGAGACTTCAAGCTTAGTTCCATGCCTCGAGTCGGCTCTAGATTACCTTAGACCTCAGAGCTGAGGCGTCTCTAATCTTCCTATAAGATGACCTTATTACATATAGTTCAAAGGACATGATTTGGTGATCTAGAAAGTTAATCTGATGGAAACAAACATGGATGAGAGATTTCTTAAATATCTCTAAGATGGGAAGATCGCAAGCCTTAAACCAGTACCTCCAAACAGACACATGGATACATAGGATCCGCCTCGTCAATTCAATGCACACTTCGATCTTAGACCATGGGGCCAAAAATCAGCCCAAAAGGAAACTTAAGTGGACCACCCACAAGGAACAGTTGGGAAGGGATGGCAAACCAATAAAACCTTCACCACTCTCTATGGGGTGCACTTTTTTGGGTATCCACCATATAATCCATCCATTGACTACATTCAGCTAGGATGAAGGGACACCAAAAATCAGGCAAATTGTCACGCCCCAGACTCGGCAACCGGACTCACAAGGAACTCGATTACCGGTTCTGGCCGCAAAAGCCTCTTTAGTATCCCATTCTCGGCTCCTGAGGTAGATTCCGATCCTGGGATCCTAGAAGGAGGATTTTCATAACAGTATAATCATTTCCAATACGAGCATACCCAAGATCACAACAAGTACATCTGAGAATAACAAAGGCACACATCGCAAAATCCACTAAAAATTTAAACTTTTACATCATCCATAAGGTCCAAAAGGACATACGTGAGAATAAAAGGAAAAGAGAGAGAAATCAGCAACACTGGAGTCCTCACTGCTCAACTCTACTTCACGCTCTACTGCTACGGCGCCTACCTAGAGTCTCCTGCACGCATCAATCGTGCATAAGCTTATAGAAGCTTAGAGGGTGGTGTAAGTATGTGACAATGATGCACATAAGAATAGTAAGAGGTATAAGGAGAGAAGCATGATCAATGAGCATATCACTAGCCTTACCAAGGCTTACCATGAGCGCGATGCAATGAGTAATGGGTGCCATACTAAGGCAATGTATGAAGGGGGGGCTTGTACAGCCAATGCTAATGCGATGCAAGTAATGTCAGTGCTCATATCCAAACCATAAGTCAAGTACATTTCCAATCATAAGAAAATCACCGGGGTCCATTACACTGCTGAATGACTGCCGCTCTGCAGACCCTGCATAGTCAAATGAGCGTAAGAGACTTCACTACCCGCTTGTGGACAACCAATCACCAACAAGGCCTGAAGGTAGCAAACCCATTTACGAGGTGGTCAGACTCAGCCTAGCAATGCCTCCTCACACCAGGCATGTAAGGCCACACCCCTATCTAACTGACTACACGACAGTGGGAGTCGCGGCCTAACGGTATAAGGCCCTCGTACGCTCATGTATTCCACCCGGTCACGACGTTGGAGCAGATCCTTAGTACCATGGAAGTTTTGAGAATTTCACCCATGAGCATCTTATGCACCCGGTATGCTCAACTAATATTTCTGGTGTCCAGACATAAGGACATCCACGAATACCCCTGTGGAGGTAAGGCCCTGATGAAGTAAGGGCGGATATCCACAAGCTATGCAATGCCAGATGCATGAATCACACTATCACCCATGCATCAATCCCAAGCATCCATCTCTTGGGGAGATACCAACATGTCCTACACAATGGCACAACCATGACCAATCACACCTCAACCAAGCATGCATATGATGCATATGGGAGTGGGCCATGAAGATGAATGGGGGTGCCAATGAGGTGAAGATGAACTCTCTACCTAACCATGAAGGGTATAGGTACTTAACTAATTCCTCATAAGGAATACAACCTCCAGTGGGGGCCCATATACCTGGGGTAGCCCACGAGACTAAGGAGAACAATGGTATGGGCCTAAATAGATGAAACGAGCCTAGCAAGGGTCTATGGTGGACCTTTAACCACCCATAGAAGCCCATGGGCCTACCTTAGGGCCACCAATGTGGACATCCAACCACAATTGGTCCCCAAGAGGTAGCCCATCTCTAATTGATCATGGATCAAGGCCCAAGGCCCACGCAACGTCAGAAATAAGAAACGGGCAGCCATAATCATACCACAAATACTCATGTTGGGCTTTAGAAAGGGCGGCCCAAGGCCTATCTAGAACATGGGTCCAAGGGAAACACACATAGCCCAACTCACAATTACCATTATGGGCCCATAGGGGAAAGGTTAGGGCCCAACATAAAGGCTACTATTCCCATATATTGTGGTGGCCTAGTGGGCAGCCCATTGCTCAAACCACATGGGAAAATGTTATGCTCTTAGTTAAGTGAGTTGGGCCTACAACCCGGCCCAAGTATAAAGTTGATTTGGTGGGCAACTAAGGGCCCATCTACTGGTGTAATTTAGCCCACTAACCCAACACAATAGTATGGTAAAATGGCCCAAGAGTTCAATGAGCCTATTTAGAAAGTTCCAGCTCAATTGGGCCTAAAGTGTTCAAGAACTAGCTACAATCGTGGACCCAATTAAATTCAACTGTGGTGGGCCTCAAAAGTGCATTTATTAAGCCCAACATTTAAGGAACTAAAAATATAAATTATTCCCTCTAAGATCTTCACAATGTGGTGGGCCTCACTCCTCAAAATTTCAGCCCAAAGGCCAAGCATAATTATAACATGTTGCTGTCCTAAATTTGGGCACTCCATTGGAGTCCAGGGCCTCTAAAACTCTGGAAATTGAGGGCCAAGGCCCCTCATCATGCAAACAATGAAAGGAAACCCAAAAAGGTGGCCCACCATCAGAGGAAATATTTTTGAATTATGGTTTTATCAAGGCATATTGCTGGACTGCACAGCAGAAAATCTGGCGGTCCAACTATCTTGACCCATTCTTTTGGATGCCCAAATGAGGTCAGTTGGGGCTGAAATTTTACAAAGTGATACTACCATAGGTGGGCCACACTCTCAAAAAATTTCAGAATTTTTAGACATCTATAAATATTTTAATTCATTTAAAGAAATCAATCTGTCCTGAAAATCGGACTGATCTAGACACCATGTTGTAATGGGTCGGTCCAGCCACCACTATAGTGTGTACAGGTGTCCATTGGCCTCAAAATTTTGTAGGTGGGTCCCACCATGAGTGGTCCACCTTTTTGTAAATTTTTATAATTCTTATACACCCAAAAATATTTTAATAAATTTTGGAATTCTAACCTGTCCAGGGTGGATTGCTGCTGGAACAGTGCAGAAAATCCAGACTGTCCACCTCACTTGGACCACACCTTTGGGACCCCAATGAATGTCAGATGAGGCTGAAATTTGGGGAACATCAAGATAAGATCCCAAACTTTCAGAAAAGTATATTTGGTGGTTATGAATAGTCCCCCAAACAGTCCCAAAATCTGGTCCAAAATCAACAAGAAACTGTCCAGAAAATTCTGGACAGCAACATGTACTTGGATAAAATTAATTATATAAGTTAAATAAAAAGGGAAAATACTCCAAGAACTAGTTGCTATGGCCCTCCCTAGTGGGCCCCAAAAATGTCCAAAACAAATCCCAAGGTTACCACACTTGCATGCATCAATAAAGGTCAGCAAATGGGACACCCAACCATATTGTAGTTGGGTATGGATATCCCACCCTAGCTGGACTTTTCTAGACTATTCAGGCCCACCAAGTGGACCACACACATCATCAGCAATCATAAGAAAGGTGGAAGAAGAGAAAAAAAAAATATTCTGGCTATTGGGAGAAGGCTCCGTCACTATTGAGCCTTCCCCAACACAATCACACCCATACATTGCATTTCCATCTATATTTCATCATGGATCTTCATCATGCATGATCTACGCTTGAGATGAATGGATGAGACACCATCCCAACCATGATGCAAGGGTCTAGATGACCCATCATGTTATGGAATGTGGAGAACCCTCCATGATGGGGTCCATCAAGAGGAAACCCCATGCATGAGACATGCATGCATAAGATGGACCATTTGGCTACATCCAAGGAATTGTGTAGGATCTCCACCATTGATTGGTGGGTCCTACACTTTTCGAATGAAAGAAGAAGAAGATCTACACTATGGAAAGGAGATTTCATGGAATAAAGAAGCACCCACCTAAATATCTTCACCAAAACTTGGATCACCAAGCTCCAAATGCTCCAAGGAACCAAGATAGATGGATGAGATGGGTTTTCAATGGATGGATTAAGAGGAAAAAGGAGGAGAAGGGGCTGGAGAATTTGGGAATTTTGGGAGGAAGGTTGCTAGGGAAGAAGAGAAGAGAGAGAGAAATGAGAGGGAAAGAGAGAAAAATCTCTTTTAAGCTAAGTAATCATGAGTTTCTTACCTTGGATAGAGAAAAGAAATCATGGCAATAGGGAGTTAGAAATAATGTTGTAGGGTTAATAGGCTTTTTAGGTTAGTGGGTGGTGGTGTAGGGATAGGGCCTAGGTAGTGTGTGTTGGAAATAGTGTAGTGTGTTTAGAAATAGTTCCAAGAGATGGGACCTACCTAGAAATCCATGCACACCACCCCTAGGTGGGCCACATGATCATGATCAAGGGCATAAAAAATGAAATGCACCCAACTTACGATCTACACATCGGATGGACGCACAAGACGCGTCGTTGGAACCGCGGCGACGATGCGGTCACAATGGCATAGGTCTCAACTCGATCCGAGTCAGGTCTTCACGACTAGGCTCACGGATAACCGCAAACATCATCCAAGGGTCACGGGTTGCCAGGATTTGACTAGTAGGACCGCGGGATCAAGATGGATGGAATGCATACTCACACACACACATGCACACATGCGAACTCGGGTCAGGTCTCACACAAAACCAAAACACAGGTGTTTGTACCCTACATCGTGGTCCACTTAGTTTTGAATCAACCTGGCATTTGGTTTCTATGGTGAACACAAGGCGGAGAACACAATTGACAAGGTGGATCCGATGCACAGATGATGGCCTAAGCCAATATTCCACTTATGGAGCATTTTATTTTAAAACCCGCCAATTAATAGCCACCAGTAATTCTAAAATTTTAGAATTTCTATTTATTTTTTAAAAAATAGGAATTCTAACATTATAAAGTTCCTAAAAATAAAAATAGAAAGTAAACTGGTCCTAAAAAGGAAAATTCCTAAAAATAGAAAATAAAAAGTTTCTAAAGGAATGTTAGAAAGTAAGTTAAATTCTAAAAATAAAAGAAACCCTAGAATTAGAAAGTTTTTAAAAATAGAAAAAGTAGAATAATTAGAAAGAGATTATCTATTTAGAAAGTTTATCTCAAGGTCCTACAAAACAGGAAAGTTAGGTTAGTTTCTAAAAATCAACAGCAAAAGCTAGACCTAAAATTAGAAAACTATAAAACCCTTAATCTTAACATAATTCTAAAACTAGCTAATCTCAGAAAAATGTAACCGTTAGTCCCCGGCAACGGTGCTAAAAAGTTGTTCACACCCCAAGTATAGGGCTGTGATGTAGTAATAATCTCGGTAAGACCGAGGTCGAATCCATAGGGACTGAACCTTGTACGTAATTTGAAAGTAACTAGAACTAGAACTAGGTGAAGATGTAATCTAAATCAAGAAAATTTTAAGGGAATTATAGTGAAATCTTAAACTAAAACTTGTCGAATTCAAAGGTGGTAAACTAGGGTTTCTAAGGATTCACTTGTGGAGATTAGTGAGATCTATGCTTGATTCATAAACACAACTAGAATCAGAGTCTCATCTTCATCCAGTTGGAAGATATATCATTAAAAATCCAAATATGAACTTCCTTTGATCCAGTTTTCAATAGATGAGAGGTATGGGAATTAGAATTAATTCTATTACAAAACCAAGCCTATGAGACAAAGCAAACAACAGAATTTAGCCAATCCACATCCAATCTAAGAGAGTTATGAACGTTAGGAAGGGTTCCATCATCCAAACATGCCTAGGAGACGATGGTGAACAACAGGGACTCCTAAATTCACATTTCCTATAATGCTAAGAACATGCTCAAAGCTATTGCAGATCCATTATAATTTAAGTCACAACAAACCACTAAAAACTGAAAGCATTCCTTAATATCAAACTATAATCAAAGAGAGTTCAATGTAAACATGAATCAAAACCATAGAAACACCCCATCATGCTACAAGCTTCACCTCTTTGTCCTAGCTAAGAGGTTTAGCCAACCATAGACATGATTGAACTAAAATCTCTTAGAAAAAAAAACATAAAGAAAAGTAACTAAGGAAGGAAAGAAGGAACTCTTTGTGACAGCCTCCCCACGCTTTCTACTCTCCTTGATCCGTTGCTCTTGCTTCCATTTCTCCTTTTTCCTCAAACCAGACGGTCGGTTTTATAGGCCTGAGAGGCTCACACAGCATGCGTAGCTTCTGTTTACGCAAGACAACTTACGCAGTAGGGGCGAACTTGCATGTGAAAGAGGTGGAGTGGTCCTCACCTTTGATCTTTCGATGAATCAGCATTGATCATTAGCTTCGGAAGGTTGATTCAGGCTAATACTCCAGATTTGAAGTGGATCCGAGTTTTGGGTGGACCACACCACTAATCGACGTGGCGACATTTTCCTTGTTGCTGTGACCTTGAATGCATGCATAGATGAATGGAAATGACTAGGGTTTGGTCGAAACCTTCGTCCGGACAGGTTGGAAGAGTCAGATCATTCATTTGGATGACCGTGGTGGGCTACTACTCATCCCAACGGACGGTCGTCTATGCGGATGCAAAAGAGGAGAGAGAGTCTCTCTCGTTTGTTTTTTTTTTCCGCACTTCCGACTGTGGTGCATGCTGTGGGGTCAGCTCTAGATGATTATTTGAGGAATCCACTCCCTTCATTGGCTCTGTAGGGTCACGGTTGGCCATGGGCCAAAAGATGAAGGAATTCCAAGTCTTTGGTGGGTCATAACCCCCTGATAATCCGAGGCTTTCCGTGTTTGAATGTGACTGAAATCACGTAACAAGATACACGTGATTGGTTGGCCATCGTAACAAGGTACGTGTTTCACCATGGCATCTGGTAGGGTCCACTTGGTGATCTTTCCAGAAATTCGTTCCCTATACCAACTTCAGCTCGTTATGTGGGCCCATGGCCCTGAGTTTGAAGTAGATTCGAGTTCTGAGTGGGCCACACCATCAGCTAGCATGAGGACTGCATTAGCCATCGGTGGAAAATCAGTTACGTAGATTTTTTGTTTCATGAATGACTGGGGCAAAGGTGGGGTCCACTGTAATGTTTGGTGAGTAATCCGCTCCGTTCACCAGAGCTACATGGTTATTTTATGTTATGGGCTTGAATATGAACCAAATCTGAGCTTTTAGTGGCCCACACGTTGCAAAACATCCGAGTGAAACTCACACGTAGAACTTACGTGGGTTTGGCATGCAACGCTGGTTGTGTAAGCAGAGGCTTTATAATTATGAATTCGCCCTTATCTTTTATTACAACTTCTGCCATCCGTATCTCCTGACTGCACCATGCAAATGAGACAAAATTTCACTAGTACTTGTTATTTTTCATGCTCTTTCTAATGCCTAAGTTTGAGCCTTGATCGCTTATGAATTACCAAGATGCTCTATAATGGCTGTTGGGCCACTTCTACAAAGATCCAATGGCTGAAATTTGACGTGTATGGTTAATTTAGGGTCATCAGGCCAGATATAAAGTTTTGAGCCAAACGGATGGTGAGAACCTTGTGATCTTGCATTCAGGACAACAGGTAATAAATGGGGTCTAATATGCAATATTTGACCCTCAACAATTAGTAACTGAAATAAGAGGACACACCATGCCATGAGTGGACAATGAAAAGCTACAAAATGGAAAGGAAAAAAGAAAAGGAATGTGTAGGAATAGAGCGATTTTTAGGACCTTATGCAAATCACTCCGAATAGGAATATGTGACCAAGCTTCCTATTGAGGTCGAGGAACAATGATCATGTTTAAAAAAAAGCTGTGATAAGTAATTCACAAGGAAGGGAATTAAACTTTTGTCTATGGGGAGCAAACGCATGACCAAAGTTGTTCGTCCAAACTCGTTACAAATAATCCACAGGGAGGGAAAATGAACTCGTGTTTGAGTTGAGCAAACTCATGACCAAAGCCGTCGCCCAAACTCGGGATAGGTAATCCACGGGGAGGGGAATCAAACTCATGTCTATGAGGAACAAAACCATGACCAAAGCCCCTACCCTAACTCGTGACAGGTAATCAACAAGGAAATCGAATTCGTGTATATAGGGAGTAAACCCATGAACAAACCCGTTTGCCTAAACTTGTGACGTGGAATCCATGGGGAGGGGAATCGAACTCGTGTCTGTGAGGAGCAAACCCATGATCAAAGTCATTCACTAAAACTTGTGGCATGTAATCCACGGGGAGGAAAATCAAACTCATGTATGTGGGGAGCAAACCGACGACCAAAGTTATTTGCCCAAACTTATGATGGGTAATCCATGGGGAGGGGGATTGAACTTGTGTTTGTGGGGAGCAAATACACGACTAAAGTCGTTCACCCAAACTCGTGACGTGTAATCCACGGGGAGGGGAATCGAACTCTTCTTTGTAGGGAGCAAACCCATGACCAAAGTCGTTTGCCCAAACTCATGACAAGTAATCCATGGGGAGGGGAATTGAACTCGTATCTGTGGGAAGAAACCCATGACCAAAGCCATTCTCAATAACTCATGACGGGTAATCTACGGGGAGGGGAATCGAACTCGTGTCCATGGGAAGTAAACCCACGACTAAAGCCATTCGCAATAACTCGTGACGGGTAATCCACGAGGGGAATCGAACTTGTGTTTATGGGGAGCAAACCCATGACCAAAGTTGTTCGTCCAAACTTGTAACAAATACTCTTGTGTGTGGGGAGTAAACCCACAATCAAAGCTGTTCGCCCAAAATTGTGACAGTCAATCCATGGGGAGGGAAATTGAATCCATGTATGTGGGGAGCAAACCCACGACCAAAGTCGTTCACCCAAACTTGTGACAGGTAATCCACGGGGAGGGGGATTGGATTCTTGTCTCTGGGGAGCAAACACACGACCAAAGTCGTTTGTCAAAACTTGTGAAAGGTAATTCATAGGGAGGGAAATTGAACTTGTTTCTGTGGGGAGTAAATCCACGACCAAAGCCGTTCACCCAAAATAATGACAGATAATCCATTGGGAGGGGAATCAAACCCTTGTCTACAAGGAGTAAACCCACGACCAAAGCTGCTCACCCAAACTCGTGACAGGTAATCCACGGGGAGAGGGATTGAATTCTTGTCTTTGGGGAGCAAACACACAACCAAAGCCATTTGCCAAAACTCATGAAAGGTAATCCACGGGGAGGGAAATTGAACTTGTGTCTGTGGGGAGTAAACCCATGACCAAAGCCATTCACCCAAATTAGTGAGAAATAATCCACTGGGAGGGGAATTGAACCCTTATCTACAGGGAGCAAACCCACGACCAAAGATGCTCACCCAAACTCGTGACAGGTAATCCACGATGAGGGGAATCAAACTCGTGTATGTGGGAATCAAACCCATGACTAAAGTCATTCGTCCAAACTCATGACGAGTAATCCATAGGGAGGGGAATCAAACTCTTGTCTGTAGGTGTAAGACCCATATCCTAGTCCGTACCGTTCTGTAGGCTTTCGCAGTCCTTCTGGTCAAATTCCAGCAATTCTTGACCCATATCTGACATTTACGCGTGATCCTAAGCCGGGTCCCACATACCAACGTCGGCTCGATTCGAGACTTGTACCATTACGACCGCCCCGTCGCTGCGGTTCCAGTGCCGCGTCTAGCGCACCGATCCGATACCCTGGCAGGGAGATGTGGGCCGGCGTTTATTTTAAAGAAAACGCCACATGTTTACAATCTCAAGAGAATCTCTACATCATGTCCCATCAATTAATCAATCACTTCATGTCAAGTACACATCACCTTTCACCCCATCCCTAAGCAAGCATCAAGTCAACTCTTTCTCACCCTCTCTCTTACACGCCCATACATGTCAAGTACACTATCACCTCACACCCATCACTCACATCCATCACCCATCTCTTTCTCTCTCCTTACAACCCCTTTTCTCTCTCTTTCTCAACACTCTATTCCAAGCAACAGAAAAATCACACATCCAAGCATTCCATGTGAGAAAGAGTGATTTTGTGTGGTCCACTTTCCATCTAAAAAATCCATCATCCTAGCCATTCATTTCTCATCCTCTCCATCAAAGTGAAGCACAAGGTGATCGGCGTTCCAATAGACCAAGAAGATCAATCGGTGGGTACTCTATTAGGCCTAGATTTCCTTTTTTGGATAAAGGGCCAAGTGAGGCCTACCGATTGATGGGATGGATCTCACTTTAGACCCTAGGTGTGGCCGATGGCCCACCTTGATGCCCATGATCATTCCAAGATGGGGCCATTCTCCATGGACCCCATCATGATGTTTATTTTCTTACATAAATAGGGTCATCTAGACCTTTCATTTTGGTGGAGAAAGGATCTCCACTGTTGATCTTCAATTTGATGGGCTCACGTGTAATGGGACCCACTTGATGTATGATTTCTTGCAAGGGAGGGCTCATAGCAGCGGAGCCCTCCATCGCATGCATCCCACTCTCTTTCTCTCTCTCTCTCTCTCCCTCTCTTTTTCATTTCTTTTCATGTGATGATGTGGCCGTATGGCCCACTCGGATGGACCCCACGATGAGGCATGTATTTTATCCAAGTGATCCATAAGTGGGGCCCCACTTTATACGTATTGTATCCCCACCATCCATCATTTGGTGCCACACCTGAGCAAGGCCCACCTTGTTACATGTGTTCTGCATAGACCGTCCACGTCCAGGGACGTCTCTGGACGTGAAATGAAAACACAAATATGAGCTTGTTTCAAGCTCTTGGGAAGGGTCACTTGTATAGGCCCCACCTTGATGCATGTTGTTAATCCACGCCGTCCATTTCATTCCTCAGACCGTTTTAGGCGTTGAGCCGAAAAATGAAGTCCATCTGATCTTCTAGTGGGCCATAGTACATAAAACAGTGGTTTCTACCATTGAAAAACCATCCTGCATTTCTATACGCTGAAAAATATTAGATATTGGGCTTGATGGATGGGTTATGGACTGCAGATTCCATTGGCCGGGGTGGATTCACTTGAAGAGGGCCCCATGTATGGAAAATCGTGATAAAACACGATTTCAAAAAAAAACATGTAGCAGCTGACGTTGCTGCTATCAGAGACGCAGGCAGCGCCAGCGGGCAGACGGGCAGGACCACGGGTCCCCTGCCATGGGCCCCACTATGATGTATGTGCAATATCCACACCGTCCATCTTGTTGGCCCTTAGGGCAGTGGGCCCCACACCAAAAATCAGCCGTATACACGGCTCAGGTGGCCCACATCAGAGGAAATAGTGGGATTGTACGTCTGCCCTTGAAACCCTTTTATGGGCCACAAAAGTTTTGGATCAAGATGCAATTTGTTTTTCCTCAGCGTCCAGGTTTGCATGACCTCATGGACAGATTGGATGGCAGATAAACATTACGGTGGCCCCACATGGGACCCACAATGATATATGTGTTTTATTCCCACTGTCTAGGCGGACGGTGGAGCCCACAGTAATGTATGTGTTTTATTCACACCTTCCACTGTTGTGGACAGTGGAGCCCACCTAGATGTAAGTGTTCAATCCATGCTGTCTAGCCATTTTAGCTGGCTGCTGGACGGCAGGGGGACCCCACCATGAGGTATATGTTTCACCCATGCCGTCCATCTTTATGGACCCACCCTTGATGCATATGTTGCATCCAAACCGTCCAACCACTTGGCGAGCTTATCTTAACGGCTTGAGACTAAAAATAAGATAGATATATAGTTTAAGTGGACCCCACCTTGGTATATATAAGGCCTAAGTGATTAGGCCCACCTTGTTATGAATGTAAAGCCCATGTGATTAGGCCCACTTTGATGTATGATAAGGCCCATGGGTTATGACCCATTGCAATGTACATAAGTCTCATTGGTGCGGCCCATTGATGTGGCCTACTTGATGAATATAAGGCCCATGTGATATGGCCTATTTGATGTATTTAAGGCCCAATGGGGTGTTTGCAATGTGTGATTCCACCTTGGTTTATGTAATGATATTTATGGCGGGCCGTGCCTAGGGAACAATGATGGTTTGACGCCACATTATGAGTACAATGTTGGTTAAATGTCCGCATTGTAACTCTCCTTAAGGCCCATTGATAGGCCCAAACTTGTTGTGTGTAGGCCGTCTAGGCCCATCTACATTGTAAGGATAGTTCACAACTTTATAACATGCTTAGTATAATTCCATGATTCATGCCCATACGCATCATATGTATGCTTGATATGAGGAATGTTTGACCATAGCATAAGCCGTTGGGCTGAAACATTTATGGGACTCCTAATGAGACAGAGTGCCCCACATGATCACGTGGTACGTGCAGGATTGCTACATGATTGTATGGTGTGACCCATGCATCTCGCATATGTGTGACTTGATCACTGCATGCCCTAGCGACATCAGGGCTGTGGCCTCCACAGACACATCGTGGATGGTCGTATCAGATACTGAAAATATTGGCTCTAGCATTGTGGGCACTTAGAATGTCCTTGGGTGAAAATCTGAGAACCTTTTTGGTACCAGGAGATACTCCAACGTCTAGACCGAGTGGATACACGAGTGCATGAGTGCCGAATACCAGTAGGCCGCATCTCCCACTGTGTCGTAGTTGGTTGGGAAGGGGTGTGGCCTTATCCGCCCGAGTGAGGGGGCTATAAGCTAGGCTGAGTTTGACCAGCTCATAAATGAGTCCGCTATCGACAAGCCGGGTTGGTATTGGCAGACTACTGGTCAGGCGGATAGTGTGGTCTCTTCCACTTGCTTGACTGTGCAGCTAGGGAGGAGGCAGTCAGTGTGAGGTGTATTAGACCCCGATGATATCCAAAGAGGAACTGTACTGATATGTGTACTTGATGAGGACTAGCATGCTTGCTTTGCATCTCGCATATGACATTTGGCTATATAGGCCTTGCATTGCGTGGTCTTGGTATGACTGATAGCATTCATGCCTTGCATCACATAACTTTGGTATGGCTGGTTGTATTCATGGGCTTATCACGTATTTCCTCATTACTCTGATATTGTACACTTGGCGCTTGCCTTGCGCACACACTTACACCACCCTCTAAGCTTTTGTAAGCTTATGCACGACCATTGCGTGCAGGTATCGTTGGACAGCAGCAGCGTTGAGGCAGGAGCGCACATCTGATCATTTTGGAGTTTTTTCGATCACCCTGTATTTTCCTTTCCACATTGTACTTAAGTTTTTGATATAGTGGTTGTGTGGTGATGTTATTTTGTGACTTGATTATGCTTGTGGTCATGCTCCATTACAAAAAAAATTCATACTGAAAATCCTCCTTGTAAGATCTTAGGATCGAAATCTGGCATGTGAGTGCCGGGATCTGAGAATGGGGCACTACGGAGGCTGTCGGCACCGGATTTGGCGATCGTGAATTTTATGATCCCTTTTTTCGAGTTTGGTGCGTGACAGAAGTTGGTATCAGAGCATAACTTGCGAATACTTGAGGATCACCTCACATATCTATTATAAATAGGTTCCGAGTCTGAATAACTTAGCAATTTTTCGACATAGTCCCTTAACATTTATGCCTTCAAGAATTCTCAAGGCTGATAGGTCCTTGTTCCTTCCTATAGGACGTAATGGCTAGAAGGTCGACCCGAGCAAATCCCGCTCCACCACCCGCGACTCCTGCTCCACCACCTGCGACTCCCGCTCTACCACTTGCGATTCCTGCTCCACCACTGGATATTCCTGCTTTCCAGCCCGAGGATGCCACTCCCTTACCTGAGACCGGTGCAGATCCGACCGTACTTGTGAGTGCTACTCAGCTGCAACAGATGCTACATGCGATAACCGCTATTCTTCAGGGGCAAAGTAGGTGTCCTACTGTTACGCAGGCCGAGGCAGAGCAGGAGCGTGCGAGTGCCCTTCTCAAGGACTTCTGACAGTAATATCTTTCGCGTTTCCTGGGCGAGCCTGACCCTACTCCAGTAGAGATATGGTGCTCCGAGGTGGAGAAGATATTTGACACCATGAGATGTACGACCCAGCAGCGAGTCCCATTAGCTGTATTCCTTATCCAGGGTGAGGCTCAACATTGGTGAGCATCTGTAGCCCGATCGATAGTGGCCGATTTTGAGTGGACCTGAGATGACTTTGTAGACCGGTTTGACCGGAAGTTCTTTCTCAAGCATGTGTGACAGCAGCGCGCATTAGAGTTTCGTCACGCTGTTAAGATTCGCGACCTACCTTATTAATGATGAGGGGCAAAAGGCCCGATGTTTTGAGAACGGTTTGCGTCCTATCCTTAGGAGTCGTGTGATCGGACTCATGCTTCCGACATTTGAGCAGATCGTAGAGAGGGACCAGATCTACGAGTCAGATTGGGCTAGTTTGCAGAGAGCCTGCAACCAAAGAGGAGATCAGAAGAGGAAGACACCCTCTGGTAGTTCCCAACAGCAGCAGCATCGTTCACAGCAGCGACGCACGACCCGCTCAGCATTTCGAGCACCAGCAGTACCCCCAGCACCACCTCTGGGACCGTTTACATGTACTTTCTTTGGGGGCGATAGCACAGGACATCGCGTGCACGAGTGTCCCCATCCGCAGCGGCAGCAGCTGAGGACACCGCATCAACCTCCATGACAGCCACCATAGTAGCAATAGTGACCATAGCACCAGCCTCCAAGGCCTCCCCCACAGCAGCAGAGGCGACAGATTAGGCTGCCACAATGGCAGCAGCATCAGCAGAGACCTCAGAGGGGACCTGCACCTCCCTAGCAGGCCCAAGGCAGATTTTATGCCGCACAGCAGGACCCTCAGTCATCAGGAGGGGTCGTCGAGGGTACTCTCCCTGTTTCTGATTGCATTGCACGTGTATTGTTTGATTCTGGTGCATCGCATTCCTTTGTGGCCTATGATTTCTGCCGATCGACCGGTTTACCGATGGAGTCTGCCCGTGAGGGTTTGTCAGTATCGATGCCCTTAGGGAAGACTGCAGTGTTGGGCTAATTTTATGCATCTTGCCCTATTCCGATTGGGGATATTTTCTTGCTTGCCGACATATTCGTATTGCCGATGTCCTAGTTTGATCTCATCCTGGGTATGGATTGGCTCGCCGAGTACCACACCATATTAGACTACTTCACGAGGACAGTCACGTTCTGTATAACCAGCATGCCAGAGTTCCAGTTTGTTGTCGAGCCCAAAGGAGAGCAACTTTCTTGCCTGTTATCGTGTGTCGTTGAGGAGTAAGCTGCTTTGAGTATCGACTATCTGCCGGTCGTTTGTGGTTTTCTCGACGTGTTCCAGGAGATTCCGAGGTTACCACCTCGTCGGCACACCGAGTTCCAGATTGATCTTGTGCCTGGTACTGTCCCTATTTCGAAGGCCCCGTATCGTATGGCACCGTTGGAGTTACGAGAACTGCAAAAGCAGTTGGACGAGTTGCACGAGTTAGGCTTTATCCATCCGAGCAGTTCACCGTGAGGAGCGCCGGTACTCTTCATGAAGAAGAAGGATGGCTCGTTGAGGGTTTGCGTAGATTGCGGTGAGCTCAACAAGGTCACGATCAAGAACAAGTATCCACTCCCGAGGATTGATGATTTGTTTGATCAACTGCAGGAGGTGCAATTCTTTTTGAAGATAGACTTACGGTCCAGTTATCATCAGGTTCGGGTTCGAGATGAGGATCTCCTGAAGATAGCTTTTAGGAAGCGCTACGGTCATTTTGAGTTCCAGGTCATGTCCTTTGGGCTGACCAATGCGCCCGTAGTGTTCATGCAGTTGATGAACGAGGTCTCCCATCTGTATCTCAACCAGTTTGTTGTGGTGTTCATCGATGACATTCTGATATATTCAAGGACCCGTGAGGAGCATGAGCGGCATCTAGAGATTACATTGCAGACCCTCTGTGCACACCAGACTTACACGAAGCTGGAGAAGTGCGAGTTTTGGCAGGAAGAGGTGAAGTTGCTTGGTCATGTGGTGACGAGGCAGGGTGTCGCCGTGGACCCCTCGAAGATTGATGCCATGCGTCAGTGAGGCCAGCCCACGAACGCATCCAAGATCCGCAGTTTTCTTAGTTTTGCGGGTTATTACCGAAGTTTTATTGAGGGATTCTCTCGCATTGCAGCCTCGTTGACCAGGTTGACCTGAAAGGGTGCCGAGTTCGTGTGGAGCGATGCTTGTGAGTAGGCATTTATGGAGCTGAAGGACCGCCTCACGTCTGCTCCTGTCCTCACTCTTCCATCTGAGAGTGATGGATTTATTGTATTAACCGATGCCTCGTGAGTTAGTTTGGGTGCTGTCCTGATGCAGCACGGGAAGCCGGTGGCTTATGCATCTCGTCAGCTCAAGGTCCATGAGCTGAACTACCCTACGCATGATTTAGAGCTGGCAGCAGTGGTCTTCGTACTGAAGGTGTGGAGGCACTATCTTTATAGGGTGAGGTTCGAGCTCTTCTCCGACCACAAGAGCTTGAAGTATCTGTTCTCTCAGTCCGAGCTGAACATGAGGCAGAGGCATTGGATGGAGCTCCTGAAGGATTATGATTTTGATCTCCAGTACCACTCGGGCAAGGCGAACGTGGTGACGGATGCCCTCAGCCGTCAGCCACAAGGCCTGGTGGCACACATGATGATTCAGGAGTGGAGGATGCTCGAGGATATAACAGAGTATGACTTCGAGTTTGGTCTGTAGTCATCTATCGTTCAGCTATCGAGCCTATTGATTCAACCCTTTCTTATTGCAAGGGTGATGGAGGCTCACCAGACAGATGAGTTATTACAGGATTACCGAGCAGAGGCAGCATATGAGAGTTAGATAGATTGGTAGATTGGTTCTAATGGTAGACTTCGCTTCAGAGGCTGATTATGTGTCCCAAATATTCCTGAGTTGCGTCGAGATCTTATGACTGAGGCACACCGATCGCAGTTCTCTATCCACCCTGGCTCGACGAAGATGTATCGCGATATGAGGCGTCAGTATTTTTGGTTGGGGATGACGCGTCAGATAACTAGTTTTGTGGCCGAGTGTGACACGTGCCAGCATGTCAAGACCGATCATCCGAGACCACCTGGTCTATTGTAGTCGTTGAGCGTCCCAATGTGGAAGTGGGAGCACATATCTACTGATTTTGTCATAGGTTTGCCGAGGACCCAGCGCGATCATGACGTTATCTGGGTTATCATGGACTGTCTGATGAAGTCAGCACACTTTCTTACGATTCGTGAGATTTGGCATACGGACCGGCTCGCCAAGATGTTTATTGATGAGATCATGAGACTGCATAGTGTTCTTGTCTCGATCGTTTCAGACTGAGACCCAAGGTTCACGTCTTAGCTTTAAAGGAGCTTCCAGAGAGCGATGAGGACTGATTTGCAGCTCAACATTGAATATCATCCGTAGACCGATGGCCAGACCGAGAGGGTCAACCAGATCCTCGTGGATATGCTTCGGGCCTGTGCGATTGATTTCTTAGGAAGTTGGGACGAGCACCTGCGATTGGCTGAGTTTGTGTACAATAATAGCTATCAGGTGACCATTGGCATGACTCCTTTTGAGGCATTATATGACAGACCGTGCAGATCTCTGAGTTGTTGGATCGAGGTTGTTTAGGGGCATCTCTTGGGTCCCGAGCTTGTGCAGCAGATGTCAGAGGTTATCGACATCATCAGGCAGAGGATGCGCACAACTCAGAGCCGGCAGAAGAGTTTTGCTAATCGTCGGCGTCGTCCCTTGGAGTTTGCCATTGGGGACTATGTGTATCTCAAGGTCTTACCCATGAAGGGTGTAGTTTGTTTTGGAGCGAAGGGCAAGCTTGCCCCGAGATTTATAGGACCTTTTGAGATCACCGGGCACATTGGCATCGTGGCCTATCGGCTTACCTTGCCATCTCAGTTGTCTGGCGTCCACAACATTTTTTACGTCTCTATGTTGAGGAAGTGTGGGTTAGACATCGTGCCTGTTATTGATTGGCAGCCGTTGGAGGTTCGTGAGGACGCTTCTTACGTTGAGTAGCCAGTTCATATCCTCGATCGAAAGGAGTAGGTCCTGCGGACCAAGTCATTCCCTTGGTAAAGGTACAGTGGGGCCATTATAGTGTGGATGAGGCATCTTGGAGCGCGAGGCGGAGATTCGAGAGCGTTATCCCCATCTTTTTGATGTTTGACTTTATGATGTATGGTGTTTTGATTATATATGATGTTATGTTTCCTATTCCCTTATGAGTTATGTTGAGTTATGATGGTAGTGCAAATTTTGAGGATGAAATTTTTATTAGGTGGGGAGAGTTGTAAGACCCGTATCCTAGTCCGTACCATTCCTTATGTTTCTGCGGTCATTCTAGTCAAATTCTGAAAATCCTCGACCCATATCGGATGTTTGCGCACGATCCTAAGCCGGGTCCCACATACCAACGTCGGCTCGATTAGAGACTTGTACCATTGCGACCGCACCGTTGCTGCGGTTCTGGTACCGTGTCTCACGTACCGATCCGATACCCTGACAGGGAGATGTAGACCGGTGTTTATTTCGAAGAAAACACCGTGCATTTGCAATTCCAAGAGAATCTCTACATAATGTCCCATTAATCAATCGATCACTCTATCAATGAATTAATCACTTCATGTCAAGTACACATCACCTTTCACCCCATCCCCAAGCAACTACTAAGTCAACTCTTTCTCACCCTCTCTCTTACACACCCATATATGTCAAGTACACTATCACCTCACACCCATCACTCACATCCATCACCCATCTCTTTCTCTCTCTCTCTCTCTCTCTCTCCTTACAACCCCTTCTCTCTCTCTCCCTCTCTCTCTCTCTCTCTCTCTCTCTCTCTCTTTCTCAACACTTTATTCCAAGCAATAAAAAAAATCACACGTCCAAGCATTCCATGTGAGAAAGAGTGATTTTATGTGGTCCACTTTCCATCCCAAAAATCCATCATCGTAGCCCTTCATTTCTCATCTTCTCCATCAAAGTGAAGCACAAGGTGACCAGCGTTCCAACGGACCGAGAAGATTAATCGGTGGGTGCTCTATTAAACCTAGATTTCCTTTTTTTTTTATGAAGGGCCAAGTGAGGCCTACCGATTGATGGTATGGATCTCACTCTGGACCCTAGGTGTGGTCGATGGCCCACCTTGATGCTCATGATCATTCCATGATGGGGCCATTCTCCATGGACCCCATCATGATGTTTATTTTCTTGCATAAATAGGGTCAGCTAGACCTTTCATTTTAGTGGAGAAAGGATCTCCACTGTTGATTTTCAATTTGATGGGCCCACGTGTAATGGGACCCACTTGATGTATGATTTCTTGCAAGGGAGGGCTCATAGTGGCGGAGCCCTCCATCGCACGCGTCCCACTCTCTCTCTCTCTCTCTCTCTCTCTCCCTCTCTTTTTCATTTTTTTCATGTGATGATGTTGCCTTATGGCCCACCCGGATGGACCCCACGATGAGGCATGTATTTTATCTAAGTGATCCATAAGTGGGGGCCCACTTTATATGTATTGTATCCACACCATCCATCATTTAGTGGCCCACTTGAGTAAGGCCCACCTTGCTACATGTGTTCTGCACAGACCGTCCACGTCTAGGGACGTCTCTGGACGTGAAATGAAAACACAAATATGAGCTTATTTCAAGCTCTTGGGAAGGGTCCCTTGTATAGGCCCCACCTTGATGCATGTTGTTAATCCACGCCGTCCATTTCATTCCTCAGACCGTTTTAGGCGTTAAGCCGAAAAATGAAGTCCATCCGATCTTCTAGCGGGCCATAGTACATAAAACAATGGTTTCTACTGTTGAAAAACCATCCTGATGTTTCTATAACCCGAAAAATATCAGATATTGGGCTTGATGGATGGGTTATGGACTACAAATTCCATTGGCCGGGGTGGATTCACTTGAAGAGGGCCCCATGTATGGAAAATCGTGATAAAACACGATTTTAAAAAAAACAAACATGCAGCACTAGCGCTGCGCTGGCAGGCAGATGGACAGGACCACGGGTCCCTTGCCGTGGGCCCCACTGTGATGTATGTGCTATATCCACACCATCCATCTTGTTGGCCCTTAGGGCAGTGGGCCCCACACCAAAAATCAGCTGTATACATGGCTCAGGTGGCCCACATCAGAGGAAACAGTGGGATTGTACGTTTGCCCTTGAAGCCCTTTTATGGGCCACAGAAGTTTTAGATCAAGATGAAATTTGTTTTTCCTCAGCGTCCAGGTCTGTGTGACCTCATGGACAAATTGGATGGCAGATAAACATTACGGTGGCCTCACCCACAATGATATATGTGTTTTATTCCCACCGTCCAGGCGGACGGTGGAGCCCACAGTAATGTATGTGTTTTATTCACACCGTTCACTGCCGTGGACGGTAGAGCCCACCTAGATGTATGTGTTCAATCTATGCTGTTCAGCCATTTTAGCTGGCTGCTGGACGGCAGGGGGACCCCACCTTGGTATATATAAGGCCCAAGTGATTAGGCCCACTTTGATGTATTATAAGGCTCATGGGTTATGGCCCATTGCAATGTACATAAGGCCCATTGGTGCGGCCCATTGATGTGACCTACTTGATGAATATAAGGCCCATGTGATATGGCCTATTTGATGTATTTAAGGCCCAATGGGGTGTACGTAAGGTCCATTGCAATGTGTGATTCCACCTTGGTTTATGTAATGATATTTATAGCGGGCCGTGCCTAGGGAACAATGATGGTTTGACGCCCACATTATGAGTACAATGTTAGTTAAATGTCCGCATTGTAACTCTCCTTAAGGCCCATTGATAGGCCCAAACTTGTTGTGTGTAGGCCGTCTAGGCCCATCTGCATTATAAGGATAGTTCACAACTTTATAACATGCTCAGTATAATTCCATGATTCATGCCCATACGCATCATATGTATACTTGATATGAGGAATGTTTGACCATAGCATAAGCCGTTGGGCTGAAACATTTATGGGACTCCTTAGGAGATGGAGTGCCCCACATGATCACATGGTACACGCAGGATTGCTGCATGATTGTATGGTGTGACCTATGCATCTCGCATATGTGTGACTTGATCACTGCATGCCCTAGCGACATCAGGGCCGTGGCCTCCACAGACACATCATGGATGGTCGTATCGGATACCGAAAATATTAGCTCTAGCATTATGGGCACTTAGGATGTCCTTGGGTGAAAATTTCAGAGCCTTTTTGGTACTAGGACATGCTCCAACGTCTAGACCGAGTGGATACACGAGCGCCCGAGTGCCGAATACTAGTAGGTCGCGTCTCCCACTGTGTCGTGGTTGGTTGGGAGGGGGTGTGGCCTTATCCGCCCGAGTGAGGGGGCTATCAGCTAGGCTGAGTTTGACCAGCTCGTAAATGAGTCCGCTATCGACGAGCCGGGTAGGTATTGACAAACTACTGGTCAGGCGGATAGTGTGGTCTCTTCCACTTGCTTGACTGTGCAGCTAGGGAGGAGGCAGTCAGTGTGAGGTGTATTAGACCCCGGTGATATCCAAAGAGGAACTGTATTGATATGTATACTTGATGAGGATTGGCATGCTTACTTTACATCTCACATATGACATTTGGCTACATAGGCCTCGCATCACATGGTCTTGGTATGACCGATAGCATTCATGCCTTGCATCACATAGCCTTGGTATGGCTAGTTATATTCATGGGCTTACCGCGTATTTTCGCATTACTCTGATATTGTACACTTGGCGCTTGCCTTGCGCACACACTTACACCACCCTCTAAGCTTTTGTAAGCTTATGCACGACCGTTGCATGCAGGTGTCGTTGGATAGCAGCAGCGTTGAGGCAGGAGCACTCATTTGATCATTTTGGAGTTTTTTTTATCACCCTATATTTCCCTTTCCGCATTGTACTTAAAGTTTTTGATATAGTGGATGTGTGGTGATGTTGTTTTGTGACTTGGTTATGCGTGTAGTTAAGCTTCATTATAAAAAAAATTCATATTGAAAATCCTCCTTATAAGATCCCAGGATCGGAATCTGGCATGTGAGTGCCGGGATCTGAGAATGGGGCACTACGGAGGCTGTCGGTGCCAGATTCGGCGATTGTGAATTTTGTGAGCCCGTTTTCCGAGTTTAGGGCATGACAGTAGGGAGCAAACCCATGACCAAAGTTGTTCGCCCAAACTCATGATAGGTAATCCACGAGGAGGGAAATTGAACTCGTGTCTGTGGGAAGCAAACCCATGACCAAAGCCATTAGTCCAAACTCGTGATGGGTAATCTATGGGGAGGGAAATTGAACTTGTCTATGGGGAGCAAACCCATGACCAAAGCAGTTCCCCTAAACTCGTGACAGGTAATCCATCGAGAAGGGATTCAAACTCATGTCTGTGGGAAGCAAAATTATGACCAAAGATGTTCACCCAAACTCGTGACGAAAAACTTATGAGGAACAAACCCAACCATGAGAATCATTTCTATCAATAAAAGTAGAATAAAAAATTTTAATTGTTTGGATAATTGAAAATTGACCCATTGTACATGACACATGCACTCGATTGTCTTAGACGAATGAAAACACAATTTCAGATACCCAAACGACAGAGTGATAAATGGTTTGTGTCACTACAAAAGGACTCACTCATAAGAGAGGCTTCTGCCAATAAAACCAAAACAAGAGATATTAATGGGTTGGATAATTGAAAATAGACCCATTGTGCACGACTCATGAACTAAATTCTCAAATGGGTGAAAATACAATTTCAGATCCACCTAGGGTTATGTCTAACTATTTGGATCATAAGCATAAGGCTCGGCATAATCATGGATGACATTAGTGGCATATCAATCCTACCAACATAGGCTATCAAATATCTACTTGGATTATTGAATTTGAGCCTTAAAATATCAATTAGTTTCGATCACTAAAAATGGTCAAAATAATATGAAGGGTTTTTATCTCTAAAATGTCTCAAATTATATGAAGGGTTTGGATCACTTTGCTTGGATTGTTGAAACATAGGCCTAAGCATATCAACTGATTTGGATCACTGAAAACAACCTCAACAATACGAATGAGGTGGATGAATAAAATGGCTCAATTTATATACAGGGTTTGAATCACTTAAAAAGAGCCATTATGCACGACTCATGCACTCAATTTTCTAAAATGGATGAAAACACAATTACAGATCCACTAAGAGCTGAGCGATAATCATTTTGTGTTACTCTAAAAGACCCAATCATAAGAAAGGCTTCTACCAATAAAATCAGAACAAGAGATATTAATGGATTTGATAATTGAAAATGGACCCATTGTGCATAACTCATGCACTTAATTATCTCAAATGTGTGAAAATGCAAATTCAGATCCACAAAGGGTTATGTCTAACTATTTGGATCACTAAGCATAAGCCTCAGCATATTCATGGTTAACATTAGTGGCATATCAACCCAAGTAACACAGGTTATCAAACATTTGAAGGGTTTGTTGAATATGAGCCTTAGAATATCAAATTTTATTTTTTTACCTCTAAAATGGCCCAAATTATGTGATGGGTTTGGATCACTTTGCTTTAATTGTTGAAACATGGACCTTTATATATCAATATATTTTGATAACTGAAAACAACCTCAATAATAAGGACAGTATGGATTAATAAAATTACTCAATTACAAAAAGGGTTTAGATCACTTAACAAGAGGTAGTAATATGAATGTTTTGTATCACTCCAACAACCTAAGCATTTCAAAAGGTACATTCTACACCAACCCAAGATTTTTAAAAGGTTAACCCAATTGGATCCCTTTAAATGGAGCAAGCATTTCAAAAGGTAGGCTGATCCAATAAATGATTTTGTTAGCAAAAATGGGACCATTCCGATAAATAGTTCACATCACTAGAAGCGAGCTGAGTGATTAATGTCTTGGGTCACTACAAATGGATCCAACCATAAGAACCATTTCTACCAGTAAAACTGAAATAAGAGATATTAATGGTTGGATAATTGAAAATGTGCCCATTGTGCATTACTCATGCACTCCATTATCTAAAATGGGCAAAAACATAATTACAAATCTACCAAGGGTTGTATCACATTGACTACATGGATCACTAAAGATAAGCCTTTGTGTACTCATGGTTGACATTAGTGGCATCTCAATCCAACTAGCACGGGCTATAAAACATTTGCTTCCATTTTTGTATACGAGTCTTGGCATATCAATCAATTTGGCCCACTGAAGTCATCCTCAAACATAGGAAGGGTTTGGATCACTAAAATGGCCCAAATTGTGTGAAGGGTTTGGATCACCTTGCATGGATCATTAAAACATGGCCCTTAATATATCAATTGATTTGGATCATTAAAACATGGCCCTTAATTTATCAATTGATTTGGGTCTCAATAATACAAAGGGTATGGGTGTGGATTAGGGCTGTACATGAGTCGAACTAGCTAAAAAGGCTCGCTCCACTCGGCTCAAGTCAGCTCGGATTGACTCGGCTTGAAAGACTGACTTGGGGCGAGTCAAGCTTGTTTTCTAAAGCTCGAGTTGAGTTCGACCATGGTGCATTTAAACTCGACTCGACTCGAACTCGACTCAACTTGAAGCTCGAGCTTGAGCTCGACTCGACTTGAATAATATATTTTAATAATATATATTATATTAATATTAAATAATATATATATATATATATATATATATATATATAAATGTAAAAAAAAAGTTAAAATTTAAAATTTTTTACTAAAAAACCCTACCCAACCCTACCCGTCCCCATTCCTTCTTTTTCTTTCCCTTACCCTACTGAGGTAAACTTGACTCGACTCGAAAGCTTTAGCAAACAAACCAAGCTTCAATGTTGAGCTCGAGGGCAAGCTTGAACTCGAGTATAGCATGGACGAGTCGAGCTGAGCTTAGCCCACCTCGGCTCGATGTACAGCCCTAGTGTGGATCCATAAAATGGATGAAATTATATAAAGGGTTTGGATTACTTAAAATGAGTCAGCAATATGAAAGATTTAGATAACTCCAAATAACCCAAGCATTTCAAAAGGTTAAACTAATTGGATCACTTCAAATGGCCCAAGCATTTAAAAAAGGTAAGCCAATCCAATAAATGGCTGGGTTAAAAAAACCAAAAGGTTAAACCAATTGGATCACTTCAGACGGCCCAAGCATTTAAAAAAGGTAAGCCAAACCAATAAATGGTTGGGTTAACAAAACAAGGAGGAA
This sequence comes from Magnolia sinica, assembly GCF_029962835.1. NCBI lineage: Eukaryota > Viridiplantae > Streptophyta > Magnoliopsida > Magnoliales > Magnoliaceae > Magnolia > Magnolia sinica. The sequence continues at coordinate 45,615,646 of NC_080573.1, read as the reverse complement.
CCATTGCTATAAATTGTACACATCAATAGAAGTGTGTTAAGTGATTAATGGCTTGGGTCACAATAAAGGAACCCAACCATAAGAATGGTTTCTACCAATAAAACTAGAACAAGGGATATTATTTTTTGGATAATGAACATGGGTCCATTGTGCATGATTCATGCACTCAATTGTGTTTAAAATGGATGAAACCACAATTACAGATCCACTAAGCATTGAGTGATAAAAAAAATTATACTAAAAAGGACCCAATCATAAGAAAGGCTTCTACCAATAAAACTAGAATAAGAGATATTAATGGATTGTATAATTGAAAATGGACCCATTGTGCATGACTCATGCAGTTAATTGTCTCGAATGGGTAAAAATGCAACGTCAGATCCACCAATGGTTATGTCTAACTATTTGGATCACCAAACGTAAGCCTTCACATATTCATAGTTGACAATAATAGCACTTCAATGCAACCAACACAGGCTATCAAACATTTGCTTGGATTGTTGAATATGAGCCTTAATTAGAATATTACTTTGTTTCATTCACTGAAAATGGTCACATTTGCAGGACCCACCTGATGAATAACTTAGATCTCTTATAAAAAAGCATGCCTCATTCTCACAAATGGGGCAAAGAGGTGTGGTGACTGCATATGCATAAATACTACTAATATTGCTATCCAACTAATCATGGCTACAATTTAAAGTTTCAAAGATAGCAAAGGTATGGTGTTATAATTAAGAGGCATGCTCTAGTGGTACCAGTCCCCCAATAACTTAATCTGGTACTGGGGGAATGTGGGGCCCATGTAATATATGCAGGCCATCTAACCAGTCCATCAGACACGTCACCTTATCTTACCCCTAGGTCCCTAAAATCAACCCCATTGAATGCTTAGTTAGGCCAAAAACATGGAACAATGTGAGATAAGACGCCCACCCTCGATTTGCACAGGGGCCCACCTGAATTGCAAAAACGCCTGAGTTTTTCCCTGACCCTACATCCAAGCTAGACATATGGTTGTAACAGCCTAGATTCCATATAAACAACATGGCGGCCCTTTGCACGAATCAAGGGTGGGCGTTCCTTCTAAGTTGCACTATGTGACATTGCCCACGTCTGACTGTTATGACTATAGCTTATGGTGGTACTAGTACCACTAGAGCATGTCCCTATTATTAAATGGAAAGTGACTTTTAATTGGAAATACAAAGGAATAATGAAATATATACCTCTAGTGGCAACATCGGAGTATGAGCTCTTGAAAGGAGTAGACCTGTTGAGCAGGTTCGCATTATGCATCAAGGGAAGACCTTGCAATATCTCCTTTCTCAAGAAACTCCCTAAAAATAATGCCCAGTTCTTTTTCACGCCGAAACTGCAAGGAGATGATGGAGGCAACAGTTCTATCTCAATGCCTCCCATTGACTTTGGAGTAAAATGAAATTACCAAGAGCCCTCTTCTTGGTTGGACTGCATTGCTCAAAACGGAACTCTACAGCTTGCTCTTTCTGGTCACGAATTTCTTGAAATTTAGAAGAACCATGCTGATTGTTGCATGCTATTGGAGGGATTTGGGGAAAATAGTCATTCAGAAGTTCAAAGATCAGCTTCTAAATCACAGTATGCTTGTAAGAAGCATTGGAAAGCGGAAACCAGTTGTTGGTGCACAAAAAATGTATAAAGCTTCTATCATACGATGAAGAAAGGATTTTAAAGGATGAGAAGATATCAGAGACGAGGAAGAAGGAAGAGAAAAGAATAAAAGAAGAATCATGGAAAAGCTATGAAGAAAATACAGGAAGAAGGAATGTCCATGACTTTGTGCTGACCCGTGCAAAGGGTACTGATTGCGCGGGTCTATGCAAAGGCTCTGATCATTTGTGCATACCTACACAATGGAGTCTGATCAAACAAGTAAGAGTCTTTGAGACGGTCCACACAACAACATGCTGTTGTGCGGACCCGTGCAAAGGGGAATGAGGTGTTGCGCGCACCTACTCAAGTGATGACGTGGGTATGCTGACGTGGACGATTGAGATTTGATGAAAGGTGGGCCCATAGCACGAACTTTGAGGGTTCACACATGTGGAGGCCTATAAATACCCCACTCTCCCTCTCATTTGTGGAGATTGAAGTTTCGAGGAAGATCAGAGCTCAGGAGAAGAATAAAGTATTAAAGGTAATAGAGGAGGAAGGAGGGAAGGAGAAAGGGAGGGCTTCCCTCCAGGCCGTGCAACAACATGCTGTTGCGCGACCATCAATGCTTGAGGGTCAAGTTGCTGCTGAGATTTCTGTTGATTCGATCTCCGAAATCTCTGGTTCAGCCTTTATAGTCGTCAGTCTTCCTTTTGTGCATGGACATGAGCTTAGGAAGGAGAGATCAGATGATCAGATTCGCACAACATTCCTCTTGATGAGATAATCAAATTACAAGCCGAAATGCTGCTGGATTTGATATTCAAACTCTTCAATTTCCGTTTCTTAAGATAATCTATCTTGGAATCAAGGGAAATGAAAGGATGTAAACGAACTCAATATGAATAAATATGAAGATTGTTCCCCATAATCTCTTTCTGTTATGATTGAATAAGATAGTCTCCCAAATCAAATGCATTTATTTCTTGTCGAAATAAAATGGTGACTCTGCTGGAGAATTTGTCTTATTTACAATTAACATTGAGAAGGTTACAAGAACTTTTATCATAGTTTGGCGTTTTACCGGTGCTAAAATGGCGACTCTCAACGAGAACATCCTTCCCTTCATCTTTAAGATAGAATGTTTCATCATTTAAATACTAACTACAATTATTCTTATCCGAAGGTTATCAAACAAAACTACAAATTACAATTAATGGCAAGTGTAACAAAGAAGACGAATTTCTACTTCACTGCAGCCAGATTCGTGGTGGAATATGCAACGAATCAGCTTACAGGCCATAAAGCCCAATCTCCTGCAAGTAAGAATGACAAACCCCAAGTTATGGCCGAAGGCATATCAGCTTCGCCATTGGCACAAGAGAATGACAATGACTGGATTGTCATAGCAACTCGAAGAACAAGGACCCGGAATACAGTAACTGCCAAGATGAATTCATCTCCACAAAATCAGGGGACCAATAACATAGAATACAGTTTAAAAGAATCCTGAACTCGCTCCTCCAACCCTATATCTAGGGATATCTCTTCCTTCTCTGACATCACAAGACTTCTTAGCACAACCTATTATGAGACTCGATGGATGAGAAAAGAGAAAGGCAAAGCACCGATGAATAATGCAGTTTCTGTTTTACCTCAAGATACACCTCAGTAAGAAATCTCGCAGTCGGCCGAATTCTGCAGGATTACGAAAGGTCGAATGGAACCCCTCTCTCAATAAGTCCCATTATACCCGAATATTCTACTCCTACGACTGTCTCTTCAGATAGTGTCGAAGCGACTGTGTACATGGCAGGGATCGATCAAGGTTCCCTGCCAGATGTTGATGAACGAATGGCTGAGATGGTCGAAGCTCAAAGAATCTTAATGGAGTGTTGAAGCCTTCGAGAAGCTTTGACTACTCTTACTCATAACGTGGCTCAAGCGACGGCCCCGCTAGTAATGGTCGCTGTGAATGAACAAGAGAGCAACAACCCGAGGGTTCATTTCCGCATAAGTAGGATCGCACGGATCTGCCCCGGTGTCTAGGCCAATAACACAAGAGGAAATGCGACAGATGGTTGCGGAAGTCGTCAGAGAACGTGAACATACTGGGAGGTTTTGATATAAAATGCCATATCTAAGAGAGGTAAAAGATGTTCCCTTCCCAGTAAATTTCAAGCAACTAGATTTTCAGAAATTTAATGGAGAAGGGTCTCCAGAGGAACATCTTGTACACTTTATAACCACCATGGGGAACTTCTCTACTGTATCACAATACTATTTACGGCTATTCGGTTCTTCCTTGACTGGAAAGCATTTTGATGGTATTCTAATCTGACACTGAAATCAATAAGAACTTGGGAATAGATGTAAGATGCATTTATATCCAGTTTCTTCTCATCAGAGTGCGATGTCAGTGTTGCAGAATTGGCCACTGTCGGACAAAGAGAAAATGAACCCGTGGAGATATGGGTTTCATGTAGACAGTTGGCAGAAGAGAAAGAACAAGTAAACATGTGTTTAAATTCTATAGAACCGAGAATTGCCTTCAGGCTCACAAGTGCTAATATAAAGAATTTTCGAGATCTTGCAACAAAAGCGCATGTATTGGAATTGATGGCTAGGAAAATGCTAGCCTTTAAGATCAGGACAGAAAGAAGAGGATTGAATAGATTAATGGTAAATACCGTTAATTAAGAAAAGAAAAAGAATACTTTTTACAATAAGCGAGAAACTAGGAAGAGGGAGGATTTGGATCGTTATAAAGATCAAGTAAATGATAAGCGGACTTGATCATACGACTATCATAAATAATATGATTTCGAAAAGGAAGATGTTATACCGATGATGGAGCAGTTATTGGCTATCGGGACCATTCAACTACCTTAGCCTAGACGTCCAAAAGAAGTCAATATGACTAAGGATAAGAGATATTGCCATTATCATCATTATGTGGGACATCCAATGGAAAATTGCTATACACCAAAGGACATGTTGCGAAGGATGATAAGATAGGGTGAGATAGTGATGAAAAAGAATAAGAAGCAAGACAAGAAAGTCACTGTGAACATGACATCTGCAAGATATCTGTCGAAAACCTGGAAAGATAAAGGGAAGATTGTCACGACAAGGGAATGACCAGTTGCGATAAAGTTTATTAAAGATTCTTGTTCTCATTCCCAGTTTGCTGAATCATCCTCTAAAGAAGTCGGTTTAAGTGACATAGCTCCCATTTATTAGAAAGAAGATGAATCGGTAGAAGAATTTATTAATCGATGGAGAATACTGGGAGCATCGTGTTTACAATTGATAAAAGAAGAAAGAGAACAAATCAAATTACGTATAGAATGCATGAGGCCGAATATTGCATTAAGTCTTATTGGTCCAAACACACAAACATTCCAAGATCTGATCGAGAAAGCTTGCAGTTCAGAAAGAATCAGTGCAAAAGTGTCTGATTTTTATATAAGCCAACTGTCCCACAATTTTAAGAGAAATCTGGCCGATACAATTGAAGAAGAAAGAAAAATGAGGAATTGACAATATGGGCAATGAAAACGTCACACCCCAGACCCGGTGATCGGACTCACAAGGAACCCGATAGCCGGTTCCAGCCGTAACAGCCTCCGTAGCACCCCATTCTCGGCTCCTGAGACAGGATTCCGATCCTGGGATCTTACAAGGAGGATTTTCATATCACAATTCCAATCTAATAGAGCATACCCAAGATCATGGCAAGTAAATCTGAGAAATAAACCAAGGAACACACTGCAAAATCCACTAAGAATTTAAACTTTATAGGTACAAGGTTCAAAAGGAAATACATAATATAGAGAGAGGGAAGGAAGGGTCTGTAATAGGTCCTCAGCTCGTGCCAACCAAATCCATGGCTCCTCCGCTACGGCGTTGACCTAGAATCTCGTGCACGCATCAATCGTGCATAAGCTTATAGAAATCTTAGAAGGCAGTGTAAGGTGTGTGACAATGGTGCTTAAAAGAAGATAAGGGAGGATGTAAAAGGAAACATGAATGATACCAACACCACTAGCCATACTGAGGCCAATCGATGAATACAGTAAGTCGTACCAAGGCTATGTAATGTAATACATAAGTACTGGGGTGATACCAAGGCGATGCAATATAAGGCTTATATAGCCAATGCAAATGCAATGCGAAGTAATGCTAGTCCTCATATCCAATCCACATATCAAGTACAGTTCCATCATAAAGAATCCACCGGGGTTAAATACACTGCAGGACGACTGCCGCTTTACAGACCCACACAGTCAAATGAGCGTATGAAACCTCACTACCTACCTGTGGATAGCCAATCACTAGTGACGCTCGACGGTCGCAGACCCACTCACGAGTTGGTCAGACTCAGCCTAGTAATGCCCACTCACTCAGGTGGATAAGGCCACATCTCATCTCAACCGACTACACGATAGTGGGAGACGCGGCCTAACGGTGTAAGGCGCTCGGGCACTCATAATTTTTACTCGGTCACAGCGTTGAGGCGCCTTCTAGGTACCTTGAAGGTTTAAGGGCTTTCACCTAGGGATATCCTATGCACCCCAAATGATTAAAGAATATATTTCCGGTGTCCACATACAGCCATCCACGAATATACTTGTGGAGGCAAGGCCCTAGTGAAGCAAGGGCAATAATATCCACGAGATGTGATGCCAGATGCATGAATCACACATACCAATCATGCACCAGCTCCAAGCACTCAATGTGCACAAGAGGTGAAAACTCTATCCCTCTATCATACAAACCCAATGACCCCACACTAATGCAATCCAACCATGCAATGATGCACATGGGTCATGAGGGTGAAATAGGTGTGCCATACAGCGATGATGATGTGGAATACACTCCTCCTTCCCAAGGAGGGATCAAGTCTAGGCACTTAGATAGATCCTCTAAAGAGACATCCTCAAGTGGGGGCCTAATAGTTCGGGTTAGCCCACAAAGCTAAGGAGAACAAGACATAAGCCTGAAAGGATAAACGGTCTTAACAAGGGTCTATAGTGGACCTTTAACCACCTATAGAGAACCCATGGGCCTACCTTAGGATCACCAAGGAGGACATCCAACCTCAATTAGTTCCAAGAGGTAGCCCGCCTAAAATTAAATGTGAATCAAGGCCCAAGGCCTATACCAATACATGGGCCTAGTGGGCAATCATACAAGGCCCAACTCATAAGAAATATTATGGGCCCATAAGCAAGGTTCAGGCCCAAACATAAGGGTCATAAACCCACATATTGTGGTGGGCCTAATGGGCAACCCATTATTCAACCTATATGGGCAATCTTTAAGCCTAAATCAAGTGAATTAGGCCTTACAACTTGGCCCATGTATATGGTTAATTTGGTGGGAATCCAAAGGTCCAACTATTTGTGTAATCAAACCTATAAACCCATCATAATAATATGGTAAATATAGGCCCAAAGGTCCAATGGGCCGATCGAGAAAGTTCCAGCCCAACAAGGCCTAAAGAGTCCAACAACAAGCTACATACATGGACCCAATTAAATCCAACTGAGGTGGGCCTCAAGAGTGCACTAATTAAGCCCAAAAATACTGTAAGAAGATGACAAGATATATGTACAAAACATCCTTAAATCTGGTGGGCCATACTGCCCCAAAATAAAAATTATGGGCAACTACTTTGGGCCTATTGCTGAAATTCCAACCCACCCACTTTCTAGGCCTGATGGAGTCCAGCAATAATTAATTTATATAAATATTTTGTTCCCTTGTGACCCACATGTCATAGTGGGTCCCACCATGTGAAAGGAGTGGATACAACACACATATCAAGTGGGCCAGCTGCTGGACTGGAGGTCTAGCAGTAGTCCAATATGGCTAGTGTCCTAGGGTGAACGGTCTTGAGGCCATGGTCGGCTGCCCCTAAAAGGCATCAAAGTGGGTCCCACATGTGGACGTCCCATTGGGAGTTGGGCCATGTCCGTGTGGGCCACAATATGGAGGGACGACGTGGATAAAGCCATACATTAAGGTGGGCCAAAACATGGTGGACGGCTAGTCCATGGCTAGACGCCAGCCCAACTAGGACGTCCAGCTATGGCTGCCAGTCCAGTAGCAATTCTTCTTATTTGGGTGAAAAAATGGTGGCCCACACCCCCAAGATGGGTCCTAACATGATGGACCACAAGATGGGCCAATTAGGGAATCATAAACCCAAGCAAAACATGAAGAAAACATATGGACAACAAGGTAGGAATTTAAAATCTGTTGCACAAAATATGATGCTGTCCATATAATGTTCACCCATAAAAGTGGGCCCAGACTTTCCTAAGAGGGAAAAGATGAGTGGTTAATAATTTTTATGAAAAATAAAGTAAGGTGGGGTCCACAAAAGTGGCCCACCACTCAAAGAATCAAGCTGATATTAGTGTTTCCCCTTATTCATTAAGGCTGGGTGGTCCAGCAAGGTGGACCGTCCACCCTTATGGGCCTCCCCTTTTGGGTGCCATTACATGGACAATCTAAGGTGTGGTCCATCATGCTTTAAGGTGGGGTCCACTCCTTCAAAGGACACCCCACATCAAGAAGAAATGGGATTAAATGCATGGGTAAATCCCAAGCAAAAAAAAATCAGCTATAACAGTCCAAGAAAAATAGTCCAGAATTTCTGGACAGCCATATATGGCTGGACATACCAGCCCATATCTAGAAATACATATTAAATAAAGGGTGACATGGCCTTCCTTAATGGTCTCCACTAGTGTTCAGATCATAAACTCAAACCAAAACACTTTGCATGCATCATATAGGAAGCAAGTAGGACACCTAAGATCTTGGTGTAGGTGGTATGGGCGTCCCATCATTGCTGGATTTTCTAGACATCCCAGGCCCACCAAATGGGCCACACACACTCATCAGGGAAAAATAAAGGGAAAAAGGAGACAGAAGAACAATCCGGCCATAGGGAAAGGGCTTCGCCACTATTGAGCCCCCCCAAGAACAATCACACCACACATCAACATTAATATACAATTTACATCATGGACCTAACATATGTATGACCTAAAATCAAGATGAATGGTTGGGATTCCATCCCCACCATGATTCTAAGGTCTAGATGACCCATCATGCTATGAAATCAAAGGATACGACCATGATGGGGTCCATAGAAGAGAAACCCCATGCATGGATCATGCATGTATAAGATAGGCCATTTGACCACATCCAAGGGATTGTGTAGGATTTTCACCATTGATTGGTGGGTCCTACACCTCCCTCATGAAGAAATGAGAAGATCTAGACTATTGAAATCATATTTGTAAATCTAGAGGAACACCCACCTTGGATCTCCACCAAACTCAAGCTCCAAGCTCCTAATGCACCATGGAAGTAAGATTAATGGGTAGGATGGGTTTGGGATGGATGGATGAAGAGAAAATGGAGGAGAGGAGGGCTGAAATGGGAAGGGATGGTGGGAACTTCCAAGGTCTCTCTTGCTAGGGGGAGAATGAAATGAGAAAAGAGTATGAGAGGGAGAGAAGAGAGAGGGGAGTTGTAGAAAGTCCATCATTACAAGAGGCTTGAAAAGAGCAACCATCATGTTCTCTCTCCAAGGAAGGGAGGCTTGGGTTAGAGAGCTCATCATGGGCTAGCAAAAGAAGGGCTATATGAGGGCTATAGGGTAGGGATGGGTGGTGTTGGTGGTGTGGGTAGTGTAGAAGATGGAAGTTTGGGTGGTGTGTGTTGGAAACTACACAAAGGGAGCGGGCCACCTTGAAAAATGTGCTCTCCACACTAGGTGGGCCGCATGATCATGATCAAAGGACTAGAAATAAAATGCTTACAAATTATGATCTACACATGAGATGGGTGCACAGGATGCGGCATCAGAACAACAGCGATGATGCGAACATGATGGCATAGGTTTCGGGTCAATTCGGGTTGGGTCAACGTGACCATACTTGAGGATGACTGCAAACACTATCTGAGGGTTGCGGGTCACCGAGATTCGACCGGTAGGACCGCGAGACCAAGAAAAATGAAATGCACACACACACAAACCCACTTGGGTCGGGTCTTACAGAAAATCTGATGAGAGAGACATGAACAAGCATACAACTAAGGAGGTAAAGAGAGAATTTAGACAGTCCAAGGATTACAGAAGGTATTCGTTTGAAGAAGATGATATACTCCCTATGCTAAACAAATTGTTGGCATTGGAGAAAATCAAGTTGCCATGGCCAAAATGTCTGAAAGAGATGAAGAAAATAAGTGAAGGAGATTATTGTTATTATCATCATTTCCTTGGACATCGAACTAGAATTGCTTCAATCTAAAGAAGATATTACAGGAAATGATGGATAACAATGAAATAATCATAAGGAAAGCATACGATATAAGAGAAGAGATAAGAGCACACAAGTTTGATTGAAGCAATTTTTTATATCTTCGTAATCAGGACACAAAGCTATAAGACAAATATATTCATGAAACTGGGGGTAATTTTAATCTCAGATAATCCATATGCAAGGATAAGGCATCAGTATATTTGTTGAAATCTGATGCATCAAGGTATATTGTCTCTGAAGATCACTGTGATTTTGATTACGAAGATTTTTGGTAAAATACTTCATAACCAAATGGGGGGCCAGACAAGTAGAATGATGAAATAGCCTCAGAAGGCAAAGCCATGTACTCTTCCCTGTATGGATGAATAAAAGGTGAATTCTCAAGCAAAGGCAAATTCTTAAGCATATCAAGATCAAGTGCATAAAAAATGATGTTATCGTTAACTATTGCCAAGCATCGATGGTTATCACCAAATTAACAATCATCACCATCATCATTGATCACTGATACGAAGGCCATTTTATCAAAATTGTTATCATTGCCAAGCTGATACACTATTTTAACCATGAACATTATCAAAATATCATCAGCAACGACGATATATATATATATATATATATATATATATATATATATATATATATTATTTGGGTAGTAGTGAGAAGCCAGTGGCCCTAAAAAGCCCGTATAGGTCATTATATGCATACCCATGTGGGCAGCGGATGGAGCCAATGACTAAAAGCCTAAGTGGCCAAAAAGTCCTCAACGACCAATCATGCGTGAGACCAATGCCACCTGTAGAGCTTTCGACAGCGTCACGGGGAAGGATGAAAATACCCTCCTATGAATGGGTCTGACCTTGCATGCGAAGAAAAAGCGGGCTGTAGTGTGCGCTCTTTGGCTCGTCCATAAACAGGCTAACCATGCATAAGACCCCCCAGATTCCTGGTTTGATTCCGGTAGAAACTCATGAGGAAGATTGTTTAACCTACTTATTGATGGACTGGTGACCTTAGATTTGGTACCCAAGGTAGCTTTGTTTGCCCCATGAACTCTAGAGAGTTATTGCGCCCAACCCTGTGCATAAATCCCACTGAGTTCACAGCCCCGGTAACTTCACTAGCCCCTCTGATGGATCGCGGTTTGTGAACTCCCGGGCCGCGATAAGTCCAACGAACTCATAAAGAGTTACAGTGACCATTCGTGTATGACCCGACTCCAACATGAGTCGAAGAAACTGTGCTTGCCTCACTACTCAAGAGATTAAACTATGTGTGTAAGTGTCTAGTCAAGTCCAGTCAAGTAAGTTCAGTCTAGTCTAATCAAGTCCAGTCAAGTAAGTTCAGTCCAGTCCAATCAAGTCCAGTCAAGTATATTCAATCAGTATACTAGCTCTATCATTCAAGAGCTTAAACTATGCGTAGCATTAAAATGCTGCAGATACATTGATATTGCGAATGTATATGTTCACTTGTTTTACTTAAAATATGCTCAAATGTGCAATTGCTTGACATGATGATAATAAATCAAGAAAATCTCAGATACCGATTAGAAAAACATATAGAAATGTATTTTTCTTGAAATAAGTACAAATTAAAATGACAGATACTTCCAAAATGTTTACAATACTATTCTAAAGTTAAATTCTTTAAAATTCACTACGAGTCTTCAATTATAGTATACTTATCCTTCCTAAGAGAATAATTATGCCTTCCCGTCTCTTGCCTTCCTAACAACGAAGGAAGTTTATCTCACAAAATCTGCAAAGGTGGAAAATGAAGATATGAAGAATTATCATTCTTTTCTGGATGATTTAAAATTTTAGATCTTTGGATTTTTTAAAAGAACACCAAATGCTATCCATCCTTCAAGGGTATCAGCAGGATTTATTTCGTCAATATTATATTCTGAAGAAATCTGTATGCAAAGTTGGCTTAAAGAGGGGGCATGATCTCTTTCTTCAAAGTAATCTATGCCTTGGTCTTTCTGATAATTTCTTATGCGCAACAGAGGAATCCATATGACATGATCTACTAGATAATAATTGCGCACTAAGTAATATTAATGAGCCCATCAATGCTCCAACTATAAGAAGTATGAACTGGAGAATTATAGCTGGGAATTATGAAGCGTGATCCAGTATGAACGTTCAAAAAGTTGCTTCCATATCAATGCTCAATTATATGTTAATAGTGGAAGCCGATGAGGATTTAAATAGGCTCTTTCAAAATCAACAAATGTCCAAGGAGCACAAACTAGAAAAGACTCAACGGTTGAACCTTTAGAGCTGGAAATGATATCTCCGAAAGCACGATATAATGAGTAAAGGATGCAACAACTGCAATGCAAAGCACGTTGACAAACACAAAGATGAAATGATTAAATCATTATCATATTGTAAATATTACAATCATTCTAAAAAGCTTTCAATATAGTTTTAAAATTATCAATACTTCATGAAACTAAATTAGAAAATTATGATATCTCGAGATACTAGTTTCAATTAATTTGGCAGGAAAGATTACCATTTGAAAACCTGGTTTATACAGACTATGAATAAAGGCATTGATCGAAGAGATTGTTGTAGCAGGAACATCATTAAAGGACAGTTCTTTAATCAAGTTACTCAAAAATGAAGTCACCATAGCCATTACAGCGATAAGTTTCGATGAGAAGAAAAAAATTGCACAAACAAGAGAGTCAAAACTGTGGTGGATGTACTTGTGGCCCTATTCATAGAAAGACGTTCTATCTTATTGACCACTATGGAAATAGAGTGCTTTCGTTGTCGCCATTATCTCTTTATCGAGGCATTCACTTGCCACTTCTGACCATGGGCATTCAGTCTTCCGTTCGCGTCATTCGATCTTTTGTCCGGGCTTGATTCTTTTGAACTAGATTGTTGAACTTCTTCATTTAAGTGATCCTTCTCTGATAAGTAATCATCTCTACATTCATGAAGAAGTTTTTTTCAGGAAAGGATTTTTGTGCAGAAGAAGATCGATCTGCCTTTTGATTTTGTAAATCAATCAAAGAAGGATCGAGGGGGCATCTGTTGGTGCATAAAAAATGTATGAAGTTTCTATCATACGATGAAGAAAGGATTTTAAAGGATGAGAAGATATCACAGACGAGGAAGAAAGAAGAGAAAAGAATAAAAGAAGAATCATGGAAAAGCATGAAGAAAATACAGGAACAAGGAATGTACATGACTTGTGCTGACCTGCGCAAAAGGTTACTCATTGCGCGGGTCTGCGCAAAGGGTTTGATCATTTGTGCATACCTGCACAATGGAGTCTGATCAAATAAGTAGGAGCCTTTGAGATGGTCTGCGCAATAGCATGTGGTTGTGCGGACTCGTGCAAAGGGGAATGAGGTTTTGCACGCACCTGCTCAAGTGATGACTTAGGTATGTTGATGTGGACGACTGAGATTAGATGAAAGGTGGACCCATGCACAAACTTCAAGGGTTCGCATGTATGGAGGCCTTTAAATACCCCACTCCCCCTCTCATTTGCGGAGATTGAAGTTTCGAGGAAGATCAGAGCTCAGGAGAAGAAGAAAAGACTGAAGGTAACAGAGGAGGAAGGAGGGAAGGAGAAAGGGAGGGCTTCCCTCTAGGCCACACAACACCATGCTGTTGCGCGACCATCAATGCTCAAGGGTCAAGATGTTGCCGAGATTTCTATTGATTCGATCTCCAAAATCTCTAGTTCTGCCTTCACAGTCTTCAGTCTTCCTTTTATTTATGGACATGAGTTTAGGAAGGAGAGATCAGATGATCATATTCGCAAAACATTCCTCTTGATGAGATGATCAAATTACAAGCCGAAATGTTGCCAAATTTGATATCCAGATTCGATATTCGAACTCTTCGATTTCTTTATCTTAAGATAATCTATCTTGGAATCAAGGAAAATGAAAGGATGTAAACGAACTCAATATGAATAAATATGATGATTGTTCCACACTCTCTCTTTCTATTTTGATTGAATAAGATATTCTCCCATATTGAATGCATTTGTTTCTTGTTGCAGCACCAGTACTTGTTGACCTGTAAAGAAAAGCCCACTACATAAACTGAATTGGCATGTATGTTTTAGTTTGTTAAAAAGTATGCTCAAATATTGAATCTTTGCTATGCTAATATTGTATGCATCAAATAAGTAAAACTCAAGACTCAAAATTTTATGTATTTTATTGAGAAGATGACTAATACATTAAGCCCGACAAAAAGAAAGAAAACAAAACTTGAGACTAGTAATAGAGGTAACTATCTCATCACCACGCCATGAACAAGTGCAAAGCAGAAATAGACTACAAAGCCCTAAAAAGAGCAGAAAAGAAAGAAGAACGCAGAAATGAAAAGCTTGAGGGCTCGTTTGGAAGCATGGATTTGAACTCCTATGGAATTAAGTAGATTTTAGTCCTTATGGAACTTGATTTGGAATCAGTGTTTTGAGATAGAAGTTCAAAAAGAGCTCTTTCAAAAGATTTGGATTCTTCTTAAATCCAAAACCCTCCAAATCCTAACTACCAAATGCCCCAAAAAATAGCAAATCCCCACAAATCCCTTCGATTCCATCTTGCCAAATAAACCCTAAGGGAAAAGCATGCCTACCCAATTGTTAGCACCCTCTTTCTTCCCACAAGTGAAGCGAATGCCGCCACCCTTGGTGGAGCTCTGTATAACTATACGAAAAAGAATAGATGAGGTAAATGAGTATTTTTACCATAGTTTCTTTGATTTTACAACCCTTCATTGGTAAATCCTCACCTTTTCTTTTAATATCTCACATAAATTTTGACGTATTCCTATTCCATGGTAGAGGCTCATAATTACAATTTAAGGTCATCTAGCATAAAGGTTATCCAAGATATTTCAAGTAAGTAGTCGTAGTTAAAGAGTGTTTTCCCATTAACAATTAGAAGGCCTTATCAAATAAATGTCATTAACAATTAGAATAGAAGTGGTAAATGACATTTTTTTCATAATTTCTTTGATTTTAGAACCCTTCATTGGTAAATCCTCACCTTTTCTTTTAATATATCACATAAATTTTGACTTATTCCTATTCCATAGTAGAGGCTCATAATTACCATCCAAGGTCATCTAGCATAAAGGTTATCCAAGATATTTCTTTGATGATAACTAGCATCTTGAAGTAAGTAGCCATAGTTAAAGAGTGTTTCCCCATCAACAATTAGAAGGCCTTGTCAAATAAATGTCATTAACAATTAGAATAGATGTGGTAAATGAGCATTTTTTTCATAGTTTCTTTGATTTTACAACCCTTCATTGGTAAATCCTCACCTTTTCTTTTAGTATCTCACATAAATTTTGACGTATTCCTATTCCATAGTAGAAGCTCATAATTACCATCTAAGGTCATCTAGCATAAAGGGTATCCACGATATTTCTTTGATGATAACTAGCATCTTGAAGTAAGTAGTTGTAGTTAAAGAGTGTTTTCCCATTAACAATTAGAAGGCCCTATTAGTGTACTTACCATATCACTTATTGGAATTTTTGGTAGATCTCATGGATATATTCATGTATTTCTTCATACATCTTGTTCATTGAAATTAGCCTCAATTTAACAACATCCATCACAATGAACAACGAATGCCCTAAGAAGGACAAAAACTTAAGAGAAGCATTAAATTGAACAAATTTTCAAATCATATGGCAACTAACATAGGCTATAAAACATTTGCTCTAAGTGTTGAAGATGGGCCTTAACATATCAATGGACTTGGATCACTAAAAACAACATCAATAATACAATACATTTGGATCACTAAAATGACACAAATAAAGGGTTTGTAACACCAAAACACAACACCAATAATACGAAGGATTGGGATCACTTTAAAGAACACAAGTATTTCAAAAGGTTAGTCCGATTGGATCACTTCAAATGGCAAAGCATATAAACTGGTTTAGACCAATACTACAAATGGTTCGCTTAGTGAAAATGAGACCCATCCTACAAATACTTTGCATCAATTAGAAGCAAGCCTAGTGATTAATGGTTTTGATCACTACAAAGGGACCCAATCAAACCAAGGGTTTCTATAACTAAAATTGGAATGGGAGAAATTATAGGTTTTATAATCATTGTAAATGAGCTAATTGTGAATGACTCATGCACTCAATTATATCAAATAGGAAAAAACATAATTCTAAATCCAGTGAGTGTGTGTCACATCAGACTATGTGGATCACTAAACATAGGCCTTAGCACATAGTTGGTTTGGATCACTAGGAACCAGCTGGTGACATTCATAGATGAGATCACTAAAAGTACGCCCAATCATTTAAAAAAAAAGGTTTAAACCACTGAGTAAGGGGAAGGATCATGGAAAACAGGCCAAATCATATGAAGGTGTGAATTATTAAATACAGTGCCAATCATATGAAAATTTCGATCATTGAGAATGAGCCAACTGTGGACAGTCCATGTACCAAGTCACCCAAAGAGGAAAAATGATAACTCTACAATATGTAACTAATAATTGATAGTAAAAATACTCAAACAAATCCCATACAACAGTCATAGTTCAAACTATGCTAAGGCCAGACTCCATCGCTAACTATTTTAGTGCATGTGACATCCAAAAATGACTATAAAACATTAACATATTGGATTGTCAAACAATATTCTGTGAATATCAATTGGCTTATATTGATGAAAATGGCCTCTAATATGAATGGTGTGGATCAATAAAATGGCCCAAATTATATAAAAGGTTTTGATCACTTAAAAATAGCCAGTAATATAAGAGACTTGGATCACCCAACCTAATCATTTCAAAAGGTTAGCCAATTGGATCACTTAAGATAGCCCAGGCATTAAAAAAAGGTAGGCCAATCCAATAAATTGTTATAAATTGTTCACATCAATAGAAGTGCACCGAGTAATTAACAATTTGAGTCATAGCAAACAAAACCAACCATAAGAATGGTTTCTACAAATAAAACTAGAACAAGAAAATATTAATTGTTTGGATAATTGACAATGGGCCCATTATACATGACTTATGAACCCAATAGTCTTAGACGAATGAAAACATAGTTACATATCCACAAACGGTGGAGTGATAAACGGTTTGTGTCACTACAAAAGAACCCAATCATAAGAAAGGCTTCTACCAATAAAACTGGAACAATAGATATTAATGGGTTGGATAATTGAAAATGGACCCATTATGCATGACTCGCACTAAATTGTCTCAAATAGGTGAAAATGCAATTTCAAATCCACCAATGGTTATGTCTAACTATTTGCATCACTAAGCATGAGTCTTGGCATATTCATGGTTGACATTAGTGGCATATCAATCCTACCAACACAAGCTATCAAAACTTTACTTTGATTGTTGAATATGGGCCTTATGATATCAATTAGTTTCAGTCACTGAAAATGGTCACAATAATATGAAGAATTTTTATCTATAAAACAGCCCAAATTATATGAAGGGTTTAGATCACTTTACCTGGATTGTTGAAACATGGGCCTAAGCATATCAATTATATGAAGGGTTTAGATCACTTTGTTTCTTTCTACGTGTGGCACCCAACATGGGCTATAAAAAAATTGATTCAATTATTGAACATGGGCACCAAACAATAGATATTAAAGGGTTGGATAATTGAAAATGAACCCATTATGCATGACTCATGTACTAAATTGTCTTGAATGGGTGAAAATGCAATTTCAGATCCACCAAGGGTTATCTCTAACTATTTACATCACTAAGCATAAGCCTCGACATATTCATGGTTGACATTAGTGGCATATCGATCCTACCAACACAGGTTAACAATCATTTTGGATTGTTAAATATGGACCTTAGAATATCACTTAGTTTCGGTCACTGAAAATGGTCATAATAATATGAAGGATTTTTATCTCTAAAATGGCCCAAATATATGAAGGGTTTAGATCACTTTGCCTAGATTGTTGAAACATGGGCGTAAGCATATCAATTATATGTAAGGGTTTGGATCACTTTGTTTCTTTCTACATGTGGCACCCAACATGGGCTATAAAAAAATTTCTTCAATTATTGAACATGGGCCTTAGCATATCAATTTACTTGGAATATCGAAAACGGCCTCAATATTGAGGGTTTAAATCACTAAAAAGGCCCAAACCTTGTAAAGGGCTTGGATCACTTAAACGAGCCCAATAATATTTGAATCAACTTCAAACAACCCAACCATTTATAAGGTTCCCCCAATTAGATCACTTCAAATGGCCAAAGAATTTCACAAGGTTAACTCAATCCTATGAGGGCCGTGAAACATCATCTTTTTGGATTACAAAACATCGCCCTTCAAATATTAATTGGTTTGAATTTATAAAAATGGCTAGAACGATATGAAAGGTTCAAATCACTAAACACAGGCCCGATAATATGAATGGCTTGGAATATCAAATAAGGGCCCAATCAAATTAATGGTTTTGGATCATAGAAAATCAGCCCAATTATATAAAAAGGACAAATTACTACATGTGACGACAGTCATAAGAAAAGTTTTGCATCACATCAAAAGGGCCTAGTATAAATGACCACGCACCAAGTCTCTTAAAGAAAAAAAATTCAAAACTCTATAATAAATAGTTATACCTAAACAATCCACATTTGAATTATATTGCCGAATTCCTCTGCTCTAAACTAGTTCTGGTTGTTTTGTTTCTTTTACATATGGCATCTAACACTGGCTATAAAAAAATCTGCATGGATTATTGAACATGGGCCTTAGAATATCAATTGACTTGGCACAAAACGGCCTCATTAATGAGGGATGTATTCTCACAAGCCTTTAATATTGTTACTTCTAAAGTTATTCTTTAACTTGTTTAGCAGAAATCCAGGCCTTGAATAAACAATTGATAATGCAGCTTCTTAAATATGAAAATCATTTATAAGTTTAAACCACTTTTATGTCATTATTAATGAGAAAATAATTAAGAAAAAAGAGAGAATCCTGCTGTAAAAGTAAACCCCTTGTACCTCAGAGTAATGCAGGGGCATTTCCACACAGGGCTCGAGTGGGGTAGCCTGTGGGATGCGGGGACACACTCGGGGTGGGTGACCCATGTGATTTGGGGCCCATGGGGGAGATCTCGTATTCAAGACTCCTCACCGGGGGTGATTAATGTGTGTTTCACATCGGGCTCGAATGGAGTAGCTTATGGGATGTGGGGACACACTCAGGGTGGGCGGTCGGTGTGAGGCGGGTGGCTCATGTGAGGCGGTACCCATGTGATTTGGGGCCCACGAGGAGGGTTCGGCCGAGATCCTAACCCATGCGATGTGGGGCTTGGGCTATCAGATAAATGAATTAATTCGCCATACTCTAACAGTTTGAGCTTTTAGAGTAATTGGTTAATTGTCCTACAACAAATTGGTATAAGAGCGGGAGGTCTCGTATTCAAAACTCCTCACCAGGGGTGATTAATGTAAGGGCATTTTCACATCGGGCTCAAGTGGGGTAGCCCATGGGATGCGGGGACACACTCACGAGGGGAATAAAATTTTTAAAAATAAGAAAAATCCTTGTATTAGATAAATCTCATGGGGTAATGAGTCCGCAAGAACAGTTCTTCCCCTCACACATTGCATTGCTAGCTTTGAAGAAGAAAAAAAGGAGCCCTTTTATCAGTCCACATAAATAACTCTTTTCAGTGTCACACATTAGGTAACAATCGCCAAAACCACCCCCAGAAAATGACAAAATCTCACCAATCTTCAAAAACCCAAAATCCCTATCTCTCTGTCAAATAAAACTCTCCTAAATAAGCTTATGGTGGAAAAGCTTACCTAAAAATAAAAAAGAATAGAAAATTCAAGAAGAAAAGAGAAATCAAAATTTGAGAAAAATTGTTATGAGGAAAGTATACTAACCTACCGTCAGTAGGCCAGGTCAAGTATTCTAACAGCAACAGGCATGACTTAATGGTCCAACACTCACCTCTCAGCCAACTAGGAAGAAAGCTCGGCCTCTCAGCATTAGTTCGAGCTCGACCCCTCAATGTTAGGCCGAGCCCGACCTCAGCGAATACACCGTTCTTGATCTCAACAGGCCAGAGGACTATCTGAAAGAGATCACCCACCTCGGGTCGGCTACGCTCGCCACCCCCGATAATGACGCAACCTCAAGAGAACCAGGCCAGACCACCTCAAATTGGCCAAGCCTGACCTAACCAACATCTAGTGGGCCCACGATTCACGTCGAAGATTGTGGAACTAGCTCCAACACGGTTCTCCTCGATATCCTAGCTGAAGATCTAAAAGGATCTATTGCGCGTAAACTCAAAATCCTACTAGGATTCTATCCCCACCAAAATAGGGACATACGTCCTCTATGCCACTGCCTCTCCCCAACTATAAATGAGAACATCCCTAAAGGTGAGAGGTACACACAATCTCTGGCCCTAAACCCTTGACACTTAATGTAACGCTCCGGATTTCGAGGGTTGGGTAAAGCTCAACTCCCGAGATCCAACGCATGACTTATGCAACATAGATAATGATGTTTAAATGTTGTCCATATTAGTGTATTAAACATGAGAGGGATTGTACCAAATCAGTATATCATACTCCAGAGTTAATATGGTTAAGCAAGCGGAAGACTGAGATAGATATATAAAGTATATATGTGTTTCACAACCCCTAGAGTATGAGTATATTACCAGGCTGAATATATACATGTTTTGTCTTAAAATATACAAAATGTCAAATTGTAGATGTCCACTAATCCATGTATCCCTGTAATCCCGTCGAATCAGTACAAGGTCTACGTAGACCTACCTGATAGTTGAACGTAGGAGAATTCTTCCTCCTCGTCATAAAGTCCAGCTTAGCTACATAGACTCCGTCATCACCTGCACCTAAACCAAAGTCTGGTTGGTGTTTTAAAACATCGTCCCAGAGGGGGAGTGAGTGATCAACTCAGTGGTACTATAAGGCAAAGGTTAACATGTTATCAATTTAATCAAGTAATAATGATAAAGCAATACAACAAGCATTTCCTAACTACTCTTATTAATGCAGGGATGATATGTAGTAATGATGCATGCCCTCGTACGAAGCTCCCTCAAGCGACTTCATCAACCATTCGTGCATGGCAAAGTCCCTAAACATGCACTTCCTCGCCAATGCACATGCAATGCAGTGCATGGTCGTGTTAGCCAAGTACTTAATTAGGATTATTCAAACAACAGATTTGGGAAGCCAAGGTACCTCCCTTTATATCATTTACCCAAGCTAGAGGATCCATCTAGGGTCGTCAATCCTAGTTAAGCACATACGATAGGCAAGTTGTAGGGCATCACCCCTAATGAAAAACAATAGATAAGCAAATTCAAGAGTTTATACTTAAGTTCACTACGGGGAGGCTCGTCACCTCAACGTAGGGCAATAGCTCGAATACAGTGTCCCATACCACTGTATTCGGCTCACGAGTTTAGGTTGCTCACTGGTCACTATGGGGAGGCTCATCACACCAGCGTAGCCGACAGCTCGACCACGATGTCCTATACCACCAAGCCTGGCTCATAAGTCTTAGCGGATCGTGGTACCATGGTTGAAGCGGGTCTGTACATTGGTAAGTGGTACCTTAGATTCAAGCAGTGATGTCCATACATGGTAAACACATAATAGGCCAATCGGTTTATTAGACAAGTTCGATTGGTACGAGCACACGTCAAATTAATCGACATGGAGCGCGTAAGCACTCCCTGTGGCCTAACCACTATCGACAATCGTCGTACGACCCGGATTCACCGAACGTATCAAATGTGGCAAGACTAGTTCGGCCACTCAAACAGGAATTTGTTACCAACTGCCTGGACTATGTTGTAGTCCCAATCTTACTCAGATGTAGCATGTAAATACATGTGAAAATCATATCAGCATTTGACAAATAATTTAAATCAATATCTCATTTGAGCATTTCATTAAGCATATTAAACATGTTACCAAACATTGCATTTCATTTATAAATTGCGTAGTCGAAATTAAGATTTCATGAAGAAAACTATACATATAGATAAGGTAATTGAGAATCCTATCTCAATACCCTTATTAAATATAATTCATCAACAATTTCCCATTCAGACATTTTATCAAACACTTAGACTACACATAACTACTTACATAGTCTAAATTAGTTATGACATGAACTATAACAATTCATTACACAAAGAGATCATGATACACACGACAAACATGAATCCTAGATTTAGAGTCATGACAAGCACAAATCACAATTTCATATTCATTCAAATATTTCAACAAACACATAGAATGCATCATATATTCAACATAGTTCACACATGTATAATTTGTCAAAAACGTCGTAACTAAGATCATATGGTAGCAATCAAGTCAGACATAAATCATTGCTAACATTAAAAGCCTTAAAAACCATAACCTAAACATTTATAGTTTGCACCTTTCGTTGGAATACTCGATTCAGATGCGGTTGAATCCTACGTCCCCGAAAATGGAACAACGGGTACCTAAACCACGAAAGCCGTTAGCTAAGTCGACAAACGACTATTCTAAACCTTAACCACAACGTTGGGGTTTGGATTTCTTACCCAAATCATAGTTGAAATGAATCGTGTAGCGTAATAGAGAGGTGAATCAGTGCGTGGAATTGTGGGAAAGAATCACAACAAAGATCTTCTAGAATCTCTCTTCCTTTCTTCTTCTTTTCTCTACTCTCCTCTCTCTCTCTCTCTCTCTCTCTCCTAGGGTTTGGAGCCAATTCGTATGAGAGAGGGGTGGAGTGGTTTAAGGCCTTTAAATAGGCCCAAAACTGATGTGAATCACCCCATGGCCATGATATACTTAGTTTATAACCAAAGAGCGTCTGTTTTTAACAAACAGGGCATATTAGGAGGCCCGTCCCATTATTCACTTATGGCGTAGGGTAAGTTCCTTGACAATGGATCTATGTTAGGACTATGTTTTTGGCACGATCAGATGGGCTGATCGACTATGATGACCTGTGTTAGATCAACGGTCATACTTATACGATCGGGGCCACATTTATACAGATATATGTAGGAAAATTTCCCTGATCCATGGGTGAAGTTCGGTCAAAAACTGACGGTCCAAAATCTTCAATTTTGCCGGCAAGCTAAAGGCCCAATTTACTTAAATTCTGTTACGTTTTCTAAACATATTCGCATTTCTCACACACGTCACTTAAGGTTCAAGTTGTGCGGTTCTGGGTACTATTTGGGCTCGATTTTCGCAATGGTTGTCAAACCCAATAAGACGCTCATAACCCTATAGTTTCGCAGTCATCGTATTTTCAATGTGCGGTCCAGGTCCGATACGGAGTTTCAATGTGCTCTCGAGAGCAACTGACTTTTGGGATTACTCCTAGGTTTTTAATAGCATTGAGTTAGTGCTTTTGATAGTTTTAGGTCTTGCCATTTGTATAAATAGTGGTTCAAGCTAAATCCACCGATTATTTAGTTTAGTACTTAATCAATTTTTGTCTAATTCTTACAGAATATGATCCTTAGGGATTTCTACCTGAGGTGGTACTCGGGTCGTCGTACGGATTTTTTCGAGATGTTACAATTTACCCCTCTTAAAGAAAAATTTCATCCCCGAAATTAGTACCCTTTTGTATTCCTCGAGGTTCTGAGGGTAGTTCTTATAGACATCGGCTTCTGTTTCTCAGGTTGCCTCTTCCCTAGTGTGGTGTCTATAATGCTTTCACAAGTGGGATAAATTTACTGTGTAGCTCTTGTTCCTTCCTATTTAAGACCCGTGTTGGTCGCAACACATAGGTAGCATCTTCACTTAGCTGCACTTGTTCCCATTTGATAATATGGGTAGGGTCAGGAATGTATTTCTTTTGCATTGACCTGTGGAACACGTTGTGCACGCCTGTGAGTGGTGTGGGCAAGGTGAGGCGGTATGCTACCACACCCACTCGGTCTAGAATTTGGAATGGGCCAATGAATCTCGGCGTAAGCTTCCCTTTCTTGCCAAAATGAAGGACTCCCTTCATTGGGGAAAACTTCAGGAATACATGGTCCCCAACTTCGAATTCCAGTTGTCTTCGTCTTCTATCGGCGTAACTCTTCTGTCTGGTCTGGGTCAAGAGAAGTCGACGCCTGATAATGTCGATCTTCTCTGAGGTTGCCTGTACTAAATCTAGGTCAACTAAACTCTTCTCACTAACTTCTGCCCAATAATATGGAGCTCGACATGGATGCCCATACAAAGCTTCATAAGGAGCCATGCCAATGCTTGCTTAAAAGCTGTTGTTATAAGCAAACTCAGCATAGGGGAGACAGTCATCCCAACTGTCCTTGAAATCAAGCACACATGCTCGTAACATATCTTCTAATATATGATTTACCCATTCCGTCTGCCCATCAGTCTGTGGGTGGAACGCGGTACTGAACTTTAGTTTCACTCTCATTGCTTCTTGAATCTGAGTCCAGAAAATAGACATGAATCACGTGTCTCGATCCGATACAATCTCCATAGGAACTCCATGAAGCCGTACGACCTCTTTGATGTACAGCTTGGCTAAATTATCTGCTGAGTTTGAAACTCTAATCGGGAGAAAATGAGCCGATTTCGTCAATCGGTCCATAATCACCCAAATGGAGTCATGCCCCTTTCTCGTCTTCAGTAACCCGAAAATGAAATCCATAGATATAAAATCTCATTTCCATTCAGTTATGGGTATGAGCTGAAGTAAATAAGGAGGTCGGTGATGTTCGGCCTTGACCTGCTAGCACATGAGACAACGGGCCATGAAGTCCGCTATCTGGGCCTTCATGTTATCCCACTAGTACGAACGCTTCATGTCTCGATACATCTTCGTACTACCCGGATGCATCGCCATCTTTGAATTGTGAGCAGCTTTTAGAACTTCCCTTCTCAAGTCATGGAGATTCGGGACGCATAGGCAGCCACGATATCATAAACCTCCATTTAAGCCAATCCTCCATTCGGATTCTTCGCTATCATTTACATCTTCCCTCATTTTCACCAATAGTTCATCTTCTTTCCAAGCCACAATGATTCAGTCATCAATAAGTGGCTACACGTGGATGTGTGCGACACTTTCAAAAGGCTTCTCAACTGTAAGCTTCTGTTCAAAGTCTTGTACAAACTCTACCATATTCCATTCTTCTATCATCAGTGGAGCTGAAAATTCTATTGTCTTCTTGCGGCTCAACGCATCGGCCACAAGGTTGGCCTTGCTAGGATGGTAGGAGATCTCAAACTTGAAGTCTTTCAAGGTCTTCATCCAATGACACAGCCTCATATTCAGGTCTCTCTGCGTGAAGATGTATTTGAGGCTCTTATGGTCACAAAAGTGCTCGAACTCCTCTCCATAGAGGTAATGTCTCCAAAGCTTTAATGCAAAGATGACCGCCGCTAATTTCAGGTCATGCGTGGAATAGTTTTCTTTGTGTTTCCTCAACTGTCACGATGCATAGGCAATCACTCTGTCCTTTTGCATAAGAAAACAACCCAAACCAATGCGAGACGCGTTGGTGTATATAGTATATCTGATCCCTTGCTCTGACAATACTAGCACGGGTGCGAACGCCAGCTTGTCCTTTAATTCCTGAAAGGCTGCTTCTGCTTTCTCGTTCTAGGCAAACTTAAGATCCTTTCGAGTGAGTTGCGATAATGGTCTGGCTATCTTGGAAAAATCTTTAATGAAGCGGTGATAGTAGCCAACAAGTCCAAGGAAACTCCTCACTTCTATTACTGAACCAGGCTGTTCCCAGTCCTATACCGCGGTCACCTTGGCCAGGTCCACGGAAATTCCCTCTTTGGACACCATGTGTCCCAGAAACTTGACTTCCTCTTTTCAGAAGTCGCATTTTCGGTATTGTGCAAACAACTGATTCTTCTTGAGAGTATTGAAGACTACTCGTAGGTGTTCTTCGTGATCTTTCTGTCTCTTTGAGTATATCAAAATGTCATTTATAAACACGATGACGAATTGGAACAGATATGGCTGAAACACCCGGTTCATGAGGTCCATGAACACGGCTGGTGCATTCGTAAGTCCAAACGACATCACAAGGAACTTATAGTGCCTAAAACTGGTTCTGAATGCTGTTTTCTACACGTCTTTATCCCTGACGAGTAACTGATGATACTCGGACTGCATGTTGATCTTAGAGAAATATTATGCCCCTTTCAACTGGTCAAACAGGTCATCTATCTTGGGCAGAGGATACTTGTTCTTGACTGTGACGTGATTTAGCCTACGATAATCAATACACAATCGCAACGATCCATCTTTCTTCTTTACAAACAATACAGGTGTTCTCCAAGGAGATACACTCGGTCGTATGAACCATGAATTCAACAGATCATCAATATATGTCCTCAACTCCTCCATTTCACATGGAGGCATGTGATACGTCGGTAAAGAGATCGGTGTCGCACCCTCCTCTAGGTCGACGGTAAAATCGATCTCGCATTGAGGAGGTAACCTAGGGATCTTTCTGAACACGTCCGTGAAGTCTTAGACTACTGGTGTGTTCCCAAGTATTGAACCCCCGACATTTTTCAAAAAGTTAGCATAACAGAGGACGCGGAAAGGGTAACTGACCTGAACTGGAAAAGTGAAGGCTATGCCCTCAGGCCTATGTGCTGTCACTAATTTGGTTTCACAATCGATCTCTGCCTTCATTTCGGTGAGTCAATCCATGCCGAGGATGATGTTGTAATGGTATACATGGTGACAATTAGGTCAATGCATACCACCCTGTTTCTTAAGTCTACTAAGCAATTCTTACACAGCTTAGTGGCGTTAGTAAAAGTTTCTGCTGCTACAATAACCCTCACCCCAACCATAGGGGTAGTATTCAACCCTAAGCGTTTAATTGTAGAGTACGATATTATCGAAATAGTGGACCCGGTATCCACCCATAGAAATACAGGTGTACCTTGAATGTGGGTAGTGACTTCAAAGGCTAAAGGCATTGCAGTTGTTGACTTAGATGCTTCAGCTGCAAGTGCATGTAAACGCGCTTGTTGAGAATGATTGGGTTACGCTGCCATAGGTCATTGAGGTGGCTTATTTCGAGGTACGGGTGGTCGGTAAAATGGCTATGTTGGTGGTGCGGATCATAGAGGTGGACCCGAAATAGCCTGTGACAGCTGACGGTTGATCTTCTGAGGTGATGTGAAGCCGTTGTCC
This sequence comes from Magnolia sinica, assembly GCF_029962835.1. Lineage (NCBI taxonomy): Eukaryota > Viridiplantae > Streptophyta > Magnoliopsida > Magnoliales > Magnoliaceae > Magnolia > Magnolia sinica. The sequence goes on along the minus strand of NC_080573.1, from coordinate 45,588,438 downwards.
CTCATCTTGGTAAAAAAATAGGTGTCTGTATGGCTCATCTTCTTACAGTAGACGTACTAAAGATCTGATCACCTCGGTTGGATCGTTGGAGGCATTAGCCTGAGAGGCGAATCTGCACATGGCCTTTTGCCGAGGAATGGTCGGTTTGGTAGTTCAGCTGAGGCCTCAAATCCATGGGTATACGTGTCTGGGACAACCTATCTCCATCCTACTCAGCTCGCAGAGACATGTTCACTAGCTCGGCATAGTTGAGAATGATAGCGCAACACATCTTATTGTGGATATTAGGCTGCAGACCCTGTAAAAATCGTCACATTCTCATCGGCTCGTCTGCTAGGATTAGTGGAGCATATCTGGCCAGCTTCATAAAGCGGTTCTTGTATTCAACAATGGTCATCCCTCCCTGTCGGAGGCAGAGAAATTCACCCTCCTTTTCATTACGGTAAGTGAGGAGAAAATACTTTTCATGAAAATGTGTTTCGAACGTGTCTCACGTCCACACGTATCTTGTGAGAACGGTTCGTAGGATGTTGTCCCACCAAAGACTAGCCTCCTTCTCGAACATATAGGTCACAAGCTCCACTTGCTCTGCCTCAGTATAGTGCAGTGGCTTCAGCATAGATATACGATCCAACCAATACTCTGCCTCCTCAGGTTGGTGAGTACCCACAAAAGTAGGAGGATGAAAATGCTGAAAGTGCTCAAATAAGCCACTCATATTCATTGTTCCAGCAGACTACACAGGTGGTATAGGCGGGACCATGTTCATGTTTTGGGCAATGACCCCCGCAATAGTGGCAAAAAACTGTTGTTGTTGTTGTATCAGGAGCATCATCTGCTCCAACTTATTAGGAGGAGAAGCCGCCTGAGGTACATGTGGTGTCAATGTAGACGCACGGTTCTGTCCCAGAACCGGTGGTGCACTAGTTGTTGGCCCCTTGGTGGGGCCAGTGGCTGGCTGTGAATTTGGCATTTATTGATATCCGGGCCTAAACTAGGGTCTGTATGGCTTTCGCTCGAGGGAGGTGCCCTGTCAATTGATCCGTCAAGAGCAAGACGTGTCATATTCCGAGTGGTTTTTGAAGGCATTCCCTATATACAACATAGGGTGCAACATGTGTAAGATTTAGGATGATATTACCCGTCTTGTCTACATGATCTGCACATTCCAAATCAAAAGAAGCTTCACACATTTCATTTAACCAAAATTGTCACAATACATAAGATGTAGTATTACATGAATTATGACAGAGAATGCATGTGAGCTAATTTAACAAAAGTTTTAACACCAACCACTCTAACATTTAACTAAGCCTACTAAGGCTATTACAAAGAAAACCAGAAGACAACTGCAACACATCACTAGCCCTCTGACTCTGGTGAAGGTGTAGGCGCACCCTTATCCTGCATACAACACATGAGAGTCTTCACAGTGCGAGACATTCTCTTGAATTTCTATTTTAGATAAGCCTGATTCTCCTTGACCTCTTGTCTCAGGGCAGCCTGGTTCTCTTCAATCTTGGCCATGCGGGCTTCTAAGGCGGCTTGATCATGGCGGTCTTCATGTGTAGCAAGAGGAGGTCTCTCATCAGAGTCTTGGGCCTCCCCTACCTCTTCCTTCTCTTCCTCCTTACTTCTTTCTTCATCCCCACTGCTTCCTTCCTCACTGTCTTCATCCTCACTGCCTTCTCCTTTTTCTTTTCCTTCTTTATCTTCACTTCCTTCTTCCTCTTCACTTTCTTCCTCTATCTCATCCCCATACTCATCAAGTAGGGCTTGGCGTTGCCTAGGGCTAATTCCCATGTTGTTGAGTGTGGTCTCACTGATGAAGTGGATGGGCGCAAGATTATCCATATTTAGTCTAAATCCAAAATTTTGAGCAATCTTGCAGATAAGTCGGCCAAATGGGAGTGATGCGTATCCTCGAGTAAAGCATGCAGTTCTGATTATCTGAGACAGAGTGAAGGTAGGAAGGCACGGCTTGTCTCCCCGTCCAACTCTGTACAGGAAGTCCACCATCAAATGAGTGCATTCTGTATGGTTACTCCACCTAGGATACACATTATATGTGCATATGTGGTGGAGTAAGCAGATTTCTTCCATCATTTTAGTCGATGGGAGGCTATTGTCTCGCCTCCAATGAGCCAGTCAGCCACAAAGAAAACGTGTGCGGCGTTCTCTCTCTCGTTGACTAGTGAGATAAGATACACTAGCAAGTACCACACCACGTTCAATTCCCATTATACGGGCCATCACATCTACATTGACTATGGCTTCCTGCTTCCCCAATGGGATAGTAAATTGAAGAGGCTCTAACATTGGGTTTCGTATGTGGGCATAAAAGGCTCGGATGGTGCCTTTACTTGCGTGAGCCTTGCCTTCGAACATAGGACCCCATCCGATCTCCAACAGAAGGTCAATAACCGAATAAAGCCCAAACAACTTTTCATCAACATGAGCTTCAAATACAACTTTACGGTCATGAAACTTAGCAAGTCCGGTGCCCGCCAGTAGAGATCTCTCAAGCGGGATTTGAGGATCAAGATCTCGTTTCGTTCTTCGCTCTCTCTCGATGCTTATGCTAGCCTCGGCACTCGCCTTCTTCCTCGAGTGACTTGGACGCTCGACGTGGCCTCATCTGGGGCCTCTCTTCTCTATTTCATAAGGGAAATGAGCATAGAAATTAAGAAGATGGCAGTGACAAGCTCAAAGAGAGCCATGAAAGTGGAAAAGCTTGAAGGATGAGATAGGTTAGTGGGTTTTAAAAGTTATGAGACACAAAAGGGGGCCTTTGTGCTCAAGTGGGTGTGAATAAGGAGGATGGAGGATTGCAAGGGATGTGGAAGAAGATGGAAGGTTATGTGTATGGAAGAGTGGATTTGAGAGAGAAAGAGGGTTTAGAGGTTGTTAGAGGGGTGAAAAAGGGTTTGAAATAGAATAAAAAGGGTTTTAAGGGGGTTAAAGAGGTAGCAAAGGGGGTCCCACATGTGGGAGGGCCTCACATGATCAGGCGATGGGCGGTGCGCTGCGGGTAGCGTGGTGCCGCTGCGGCCTGCTATGGAGCCAGGCGGTGCCGTTGCGCCCCTCTAGGGTCACCGATGGTGGCTCCTCCCTGGGGCGGTGGCCACCCCCTCCCGGGGTGTTGTATATGTGTGGGTGACCCCCTGGGTCTCATTGAAAATTGTGGTTTGAGTCATTACACCCGCGTGATGTGTTTTCTCGGTCCAACAAATGAGTATTCATGCTTTTTAGATTATTTCAAGTGTGGGATTCGCTGAATTTTCATTCAAACCCATCGATCGATGGCCCAGAGGTGATTTGGATCACTGCATGCGATCCAAGTCCCTCAGGTATTAGCTGGGAACTAACCTACCACATTTTGTTTCGCCCGTTGGTAAAACTTGGGATCTTATGATCATTTTTACATTTCATCGCCCCCTTCCTAAGTCAAAGTGCGTCGGATTGCATTGTGTTACCATAATCTAAGTCCAGTTTAATCCAAATCATGCTCTGACACCAACTTGTAATGCCCTGGATTTCGAGGGTTGAGCAAAGCTCAGCTCCCGAGATCCAATGCATCACTTATGCAACATAGATAATGATGTTTAAATGTTGTCCATATTAGTACATTAAACATGAGAGGGATTGTACCAAATCAGCATATCATAATCCAGAGTTAATATAGTTAAGCAAGCGGAAGACTGAGATAGATAAATAAAGTAAATACGTGTTTCACAACCCCCAGAGTCTGAGTATATTACCGGGCTGAATATATATATATATATATATATATATATATATATATATATATGTTTTATCTCAAAACATACAAAATGTCAAAATGTAGATGTCCACTAGTCCATGTATCCCTGTAATCCCATCGAATCAGTACAAGGTCTACGTAGACCCACCTGATAACTGAACGTAGGATAATTCTTCCTCCTCGTCCATGAAGTCCAGCTTAGCTGCATAGACTCGGTCATCACCTGCATCTAAACTAAAGTCTAGTTAGTGTTTTAAAACGCCATCCCAGAGTGGGAGTGAGTGATCAACTCAGTGGTACTATAAGGCAAAGGTTAACATGTTATCAATTCAATCAAGCAGTAATGATAAAGCAATACAACAAGCATTTCCTAACTACTCTTATTAATGCAGGAGTGATATGTAGTAATGATGCATGCCCTCGTACGAAGCTCCCTCAAGCGACTTTATCAACCATTCGCACATGACAAACTCCCTAAAGATGCACTTCCCCACCAAAACACATGCAATGCGGTGCATGGTCGAGTTAGCTAAGTACTTAATTAGACGTATTCATACAGCGGATTTGGGAAGCTAAGGTTCCTCCCTTTATATCATTTACCTAAACTGGAGGATCCATCTAGGGTCGTCATTCCTAGTTAACTACATACGATAGGCAAGTTGTAGGGCATCAAACCTAATGAAAAATAATGGATAGACAAATTTAAGAGTTTATACTCAAGGTCACTACGGGGAGTCTCGTCACCTAAGCGTAGGCTGACAGGTCGAATATAGTAGCCCACACCACCGTATTCAGCTCACGAGTTTGGGTTGCTCACTAGTCACTACGGGGAGGCTCGTCACCCCAGTATAGGTCGACAGCTCGACCACGGTGTCCCACACTACCTTGCCCGGCTCATGAATCTTAGTGGATCATGGTACCATAGTTGAAGTAGGTCTGTACATTGGTAAGTGTACCTTAGATTCAAGTAGTGATGTCCATACATGGTAAACACACAATAGGCTAATCGGTTTATTTGACAAGTTTGATTGATACGAGCGCATGCCAAATTAATCGACATGGAGCGCGTAAGCACTCAATACCCTTATTAAATACAATTCATCCACAATTTCCCATTCAGACATTTTATCAAACACTTAGACTACATATAACTAATTACATAGTCTAAATTAGTTACGACATGAACTATAACAATTCATTACACAAAGAAATCGTGATACACACGACAAATATGAATCCTAGATTTATAGTCATGACAAGCACAAATTAAAATTTCATATTCATTCAAACATTTCAACAAACACATGGAATGCATCATATATTCAACATAGTTCACACATGTATAATTTGTCGAAAACATCGTAACTAAGATCATATGGCAGCAATCAAGTTAGACATAAATCATTGCTAACATTGAAATCCTTAAAACCATAACCTAAACATTTATAGTCCACACCTTTCGTTGGAATACTCGATTCAGACGCGGTTCGAATCCTACGTTCCCGAAAATGGAATAACGGGTACGTAAACCATGAAATTCGTTAGCTAGGTCAACAAACGACTATTTTAAACCTTAACTACGGAATTAGGGTTTGGATTTCTTACCTAAATCATAGTTAAAATTAGTCGTGTAGCATAATAGAGAGGTGAATCAGTGCGTGGAATTATGGGAAAGAATCCCAACAAAGATCTCCTGGAATTTCTCTTCCTTCCTTCCTCTTTTCTCTCCTCCTCTCTCTCTCTCTCTCCTAGGGTTTGGAGCAAATTCGTATGAGAGAGGGGTGAAGTGGTTTAAGGCCTTTAAATAGGCCTAGAATTGATGTGGATGGCCCCAAGGCCATGGTATACTTAGTTTATAACCAAAGAGCATCTATTTTTGACAAACAAGGCACATTGGGAGGCCCATTATTCACATACGGTGTAGGGTAAGTTCCCTGACAATGGATCTATGCCAGGACTGTGTTTTTGACGCGATCGAATGGGCTGATCGACCGTGAAGGACCTGTGTCAGATCAATGGTCATACTTAGACGATCGGGGCCACATTTATACAGATATGTGCAGGGAAATTCCTCTGATCCATGGGTGAAGTTCGGTCAGAAATTGATGATCTGAAATCTTCAATTTCGTCAACAAGCGAAAGGCCCAATTTACTTAAGTTCTGTTACGTTTTCTAAAGATATTCGCGTTTCTCACACACTTTGCTCAGGGCTCAGGTTGTACGGTTCTGGGTACTATTTGGGCTTGATTTCCGTGATGGTTGTCAAGCCCAATAAGACGCTCATAACCCTATAGTTTCGCGATCATCGAACTTCTGACGTGCGGTCCAGGTCCGATACAGAGTTTCAATGTGCTCCCGAGAGCAACTAGCTTTTGGGATTACTCCTAGGTTTTTAAGTAGCATTGAGTCAGTGCTTTTGATAGTTTTGCATCTTACCATTTGTATAAATAGTGGTTCAAGCTAAATCCACCGATTATTTAGTTTAGTACTTAATCAATTTGCGTCTAATTCTTACAGAATATGATCCTTAGGGATTTCTGCCTGAGGTGGTACTCGGGTCTTCGTATGGATTTTTTCAAGACGTTACACTTAATTAGACCCAAATCCCTGACTTTAGCATTGGAGATTCCCCGACCTGAGCCAGGGTCTTCTTTCTTTGTTCTTTGTACAGGTTCGCGAGCCTAGGGAGTATTAACCAGATTTCTGCATCAACAATTTGGCACCGTTTGTAAGAACTACATTTGAAAGCTGTTCTCATTTCATCACAGTCCAGCAATGGCAAGAGGAAAGAAGAAAGCACCGGCCTCCCCAAGCGCACTCAACGTATCACAGCCGGAGCAGTCAGCCAACCATATAGATTCATCTTCTCAGATGCAAGCCGATTCTCTACTTGCGGGTCCGGAGCAACAATCCCGCAACCGTGGAGGTCGACTTGTGTCCCTCGAACACCAAGTCGAGGCATTAAACAACAACATGAGCTCGATGAAGCAGTTACTGGAGCAACTGCAACCCCACCCAACCCAAAGGGCAGAGCATGCTTCAGGACGGATGGTCCCAGAAGCTTGCGATGCATTAGAGGCGCTTGCCCGCTCCCAAAGAAGTAAGTAGGACAATGCCTCCAAGCTCGTGCCTTCCCATGTCTCTGGCACCACTGCTTTGGTGACGACCGACCTATGTCATGAGTTGGAGAAAAAGAAGTGCGGTAAAGCCTCTGTGGTGGCAGACGAAGTGGTAGTCGAAAGCGGAAGCCCCTAGGAAGCTGAGCCCAAAGACTTGCGAGGTTAAATCGGTGACATGCGGTAAACCTACCAACTGAATGCCCCGACCCTAGTGAAGGGGATGTTGGAAGAGACCAAACCTCCCTTCACTACCGACATTATGATCACGCAGATCCCTCCAATGTTTTGAATGCTGCAGATCGCCCCGTACACAGGAACTACCGATCCTGCCAAACGCTTGGAGTCGTTGAAAGCCAAGATGGAACTGCACTGTGCGCCAACCACAGTCATGTGTCGAGCATTCCCGGTAACCCAGACTGGGCTAACTAGATGTGATTTCGATAGTTAAAGCCACAATGATCAGTTCCTTTGCGTAGCTCAGTAAAGCTTTCATTGCTAACTTCATTAGAGGAAAACAAAGCCTTAAACTAGCATCCCACCTCCTCCATGTCATCCAAAATGATGGAGAACTACTGAAAGACTACGTCAAACATTTCAACCTGGAGGCATTACAAGTGCAAGCACACTCAGAGGAGATCGCCCTAACCGCAATGATGGGAGGTCTACGACTATGGCCAACCTCCTCAATAGAACTCATAAGTACTTCAACGCCAAGGAAATCGTCGCCTATGAAGGGAAGCTCGGCTAAGGAAAAATGGCCTAAAGAAGAACCGGCTCCAACCAACAATAATGAGAGGAGGAAAGACGATGAACCCCCGAACGAGTAGCACACGAGTAGATGACCCGACAGCAGGTTTAGCTCGTATACCCCTCTCAATGCAACGCCCGAGCATGTTTTCATGGAAGTTTGGAACAAGCGGATCCTAAAGTGGCCGAGCAAGATGAAAGCTAATGCCAGTCAGCGAGATAAGAGAAAATATTGCATTTTCCATCGCGACCATGGTCACTCGACGAGCGACTGCTTCGTTTTGAAGGAAGAGATTGAAGACATTATCCGCAACGGACACTTGTACGAATACATCACCAAGAGGGAAGAACACGTAGACTCTAAGAATGAGCAACCTATCAACAACGAACCCAATGGGGAAATCCACATGATCTTCGATGGACCTGTCGAGGGAGGTGACTCAAATAGAGCTTGGAGGGCCCATACTCGGAGTATCAGCCAAAGTGTTCCAGAACACCAAGTGCATGTCGCTAGCAGGCCTCCAAAAGAGCAGAGGATGACTTCCTATGATCTGACCTTTACCGAGGATGATGCCAGAGCTGTCCACCATCCCCATGATGGTGCACTCATGGTGACTATGACCATAGCCAACCGCAAAGTGTTTCAAATTTTGGTGGACACCGGTATCTTGACAGATATTCTCTTCGCCGAAGCATTCCACAAGATGTTGGTCGGGAGGGACTGACTCTGACCTGTTAAGACACCTCGGAAGGATCAATCTAACTCCCAGTCACCACTGGGGAATGACAGAACCAAGTGACAATAATGATAGACTTCATAGTAGTCGACTGCCCCTCTGTATATAACGTGATCCTCCGACGACCCTCACTCTACACCCTACAGGCATTTGTATCAACGTATTATTTGGCAATGAAGTTCCCGATCGAGCACGACACTGGACTAGTCAAAGGTGATCAACATGAAGCTCGAAAATGCTATTCCTTAGCATTAAGGAAGCACCAAGCGATGAACCTCACTTCCCTCGATCCCCGAGAAGAATCCAATGAAAGAGGACACCCGATGGAAGTCCTCATGTTTGTCCCCCTCGATGAGTCTAACCCAATACGTACAGTTCAGGTCGAATTGTTGTTGGCCCCAGCACTACGAGACAAAATCATAACTCTCCTTCGGCGACATTTTGATATATTCACCTAGTCGCGCCAGGACATGCCCGGCATCGACCCAAAAGAGATGGTACACAAACTTAATGTCGATCTCGACCACAGGCTGGTCAGGAAAAAGAGAGAGCATTTGAAGCAAAATAATATGCGGTAATTGAAGAGGAGGTCGAGAAACTCCTCGAAGTAGGTTTTATGGAAGAGATATACTATCCGGACTGGATAGTTAACGTTGTCTAAGTGAAAAAGTCCAACGGGAAGTGGCGAGTTTGTGTTGTCTACACCGACCTAAACAAAGCCCACCCCAAGGACAATTTCCCTCTCCCTCGGATCGACTAGCTCGTCGACATCCCCCGAATCGACCAGCTCATCGATAGTATGGCTGGACATGAGCTCTTGAGCTTCATCGATGCATATTCATATTACAATCAAATCCCGATGCACCCTTACAACAAGTAAAACACGAGCTTCATCACTGACAAAGGTCTTTATTGCTACAAGTTCATGCCCTTCGAGCTGAAGAACGCTAGGGCTACATATCAGAGACTTGTAAACAAGATGTTCGCTCAGCAGATCGGGTGATCTATGGAGGTCTACATTGATGATATGCTGTTTAAAAGCATCAAGGCCGCAAACCACCCTTCCGACCTTAATCTTAAGGAAATACCAGATGAAGCTGAACCCAAACAAATGCACCTTTGGCGTTGGCTTGAAAAAATTCTTTGGATTATTAGTGAGCTAAAGATGGATAAAAGCGAACCTCGACAAGATCCAAGCACTGCTTGATATGATCTCACCAAAGAAAATAAAGGAGATCCAAGTCCTTACAGGAAGAGTGGCCGCGCTCAGCAGATTCGTCTCTCGAGCTACGGATAAATGCCTGCCCTTCTTTAAACAGCTGAATGGGGACCAAAAGCAGAGTGGAAAGAAGAGTGAGAGGTTGCCTTCCAGGAGCTCAACCGATACATGGGATTCCCGCCACTACTCTCGAAGCCTGAACAAGGGGAACCAGTCCTATAATATCTAGCATTATCATCAGCCACGGTCAGTTTGGTCCTTATCAGAGAACAAGGAGGAAAGTAATTTCCCATGTACTACGTCAGCATGACCCTAGTCCCAGTAGAAACCAGGTATCCAAGCATCGAGAAACTTGCCTTAGCCCTAATCATCTCGGCACGGTATCTTTGACCTTACTTCTAAGCCCACACCATCGTGGTTCCGACAGACCAACCCCTTCAACAAGTGCTTCAGAAGACGGAACCATCTGGAAGGTTCATGATGTGGGCAGTCGAGCTCAGCGAGTTTGATATCAGCTATCTCCCCTGCACTATTATTAAGGGACAGGCTGTGGCCAACTTCCTCGTTGAACTCATGCCCGAGGATGACTTGGAAGCCCTCCCCCCCAACATCCAAGTCGAGTAGCGTGGTGGCCAGATAACCAAACCAGAGCTACCAACATGGATGTTGCATGTAGATGACTCATCCAATTCTAAATGCAGTGGGGTTGGGATAGTCCTAGAAGCACTAGACCAGACCTGCACACAATATGCCTTAAGATTCGGATTCCAAGCGTCAAACAACGCAGCAGAATATGAGGCCCTCTTGGCCTTACTAAGGCTAGCATCAGCAATGGGAGCTCAGCACCTGAAAGTTCACAGCTTGTCGTGAGCCAAATAACTAGCAAATACTAAGCGAAAGAAGAGAGAATAAAGGCTTACTTACAAAAAGCCCGAGAGCTAATAAATAAGTTCTCAAGATGTAACATCAACCTGACCCCTAGGTCAGAAAACTCTTAAGCGGATATGCTGGCGAAGTTGGCCATGACGGTCGAAGATGATATCCCAAAACCTATCCCAATCGAGTTTTTGACAAAGCTGAGCATCAATGAACCTAATCCTGGCACGGTACTTCCCATAAATCCTAGTCCGACCTAGATGGACCTGATAACTCATTACCTCAAGGAAGGTAAGCTACCCGAAGACCAATTAGAGGCACGCAGACTCCGATCCAGAGTATCTCGCTATACCATGCTCAGAGACATCCTCTACAAAAAAGGGTTCTCCCTTCCTCACCTCAAATGCCTGCGTCCCAATGAAGTTGAGTACATTTTGAAAGAAAATCACAAGGGCATCTGCGTCAACCACTCAGATGGCCGGGCCCTCACTCATAAAATCCTTCGGCAAGGCTATTTCTAGCCAACCATCCAAGCAGATGCCAAACAATATACCTGAAAGTACGATAACTGCCAGCGCTTCACGACAATACCTCATCAGTCGCCCGAGCTGTTGATCCTCATGACCGGACCATGGCCATTCGCCCAATAGAGAATCGACATCATCGGCCCCCTACCAACTGGCCAAGGGCAGACCAAATTCATTGTGGTTGCTGTTAACTATTTCACCAAATGGGTAGAGGCTGAGCCCCTGGCCATGATCACTGAACGAAAGTTACAATCTTCGTTTGGAAGAATATAATATGTCGGTACAGGGTTCCCGACACGATCGTCTTTGACAATGGGAAATAGTTCGACAAGAACCGATTCTGAGGCATGTGTGAAAACCTTAGAATCCAGAATGTCTATTCATCACCTTGGCATCCCCAAGCAAATGGACAGGTAGAAGCAATCAACAAGAATATCAAGAGTCACCTCCGAACTATGCTTGAAAAGGCTAAAGGAGCTTGGGTGGAAGAACTCCTCCTCGCTCTCTGAGCATATAGGACTACCGCTCGAACGACAACAGGAGAAACCCCTTTCTCCCTGGCCTTTGGCGCCGAAGTAGTCGTCCTAGTGGAGATCGGGTTCCCATATGCTCGAACCCAATCCTATGATGAGGATCAAAATGCCGAATTGATGATGCTAGACCTAGATCTGAATGAGGAGAAAAGAGAGCAAGCCCGACTAAGGGACATAACTCAGCAACGATAAGTTGTACGTTTCTACAATTCCAGAGTGAAAGTCAGGAGGTTCTGAACTAGAGACTATCCTCCGCAGGACATTCCAGAATACTAAGGAGCTCAGCTCTGGAACTCTAGGTCCAAACTAGGAAGGCCCCTACACGGTGACTAGCACAAGTTGACCAGGAACATATCAACTCGAGGACATGGAAGGGTGATCTCTGCCTCATCCATGGCACGTCGAGCACTTGAAGATCTATCATGCCTAAATCTGTCGCGTAAAACCTCGAACCCTTCTTTTCTATTACATTGTCTGTGATCTACGTACCTTCTTAAAAGAGTTATAATAATAATCTCAGTTCAAGGGAGTTCATTTTATATACATTTTTGAATCCTGATTCTCGACCTACGAAGTCTACTAAGGGCTCCCCTTGTAGAGGAGAAAATGCCCTTATTAAAGTGACTTAGCTTCTAAGTGAAAGAGCTAAATCTTTTGTCCAAGCCAACTAATGTAAGAATTCTTGAAACAAAGAAGTTTACAAGCAAAATGCCTGACCCTTAGAATAGAGGTCGATCCATTAACCGAACAACGCATTACCACACAGATAAACAACAAAATGGTCTTTTCATTAACAAAGTTAAAAGATCATAAAAGTCTTAAGATACAAAGGGAAAAATAGAAAAAGAGAAAGATAAAGCTCTCAAGGAGTGTCCGCAGAAGCCTTAGCAGGAGTGGGGACCTCGATGGGAGCAAAGGCCCCAAGGGATGCAGGAGCATTGGTAGAGGGGGTGTTGGCAGCAAGGTTGTCCGTGACATCCTCACCCAAGCTATCCAGGTCCAAGCCTGGATACTTCGACTTAACAAATTCTTTGCATCAAGCAAAGCCGAAGTTATAGTAATCTTTTAGCCTTTTTGCGTGCTCCATAGAGGCCTTGAAAGCTTCCACCGCGACCAGCTTCAGCTCAGGAACAGAGGCCTCGACCTTGGTCAATCGAGCCGAGGTCTCTAATAACTTGGAAACCACCTCCGCGAGGGCAGCCTCCAGCCTCTTCCTCTCCGCCTCTAAAGCAACTTCCTTCGAAGCATTCTCCACAAGGGCCTCGTTCAGCTGAGCCTCCTCCATGCACAAGGCTTCCTGAAGATCTGCCAACTGGGCCATGGCAGCATCATGAGCCCTAGTAGTAGCATCTTGAGCTTTGACTGTGGCTTGAAGCTCAGAAGTCGTCCTTGGAAGGTTGGCCTCAAGCTTCTCATAATCACGACCGACCTCCTTAAATACTAGGTAGGAGCCACCTAAAGTAGAAAGAAAAGTTAAAGCACCAGAAGTAAAGGCATGAATACCAATCTAAAAAAGACTTACGGAAATACCCTTTGAAGGTTGATCGCCGAATCATGCAGCACGTCTATCGGGTGCTGCTTGGCCAATGCGGCGATGTCTTGCCCCTCCATGTGATGAGAGGTCCACGCAGCCAGCCTTACCAAGTTGCCCAACTCGAACCACTGCCCTTCGCCTCATAAACGGAAGTCCTTGCAGCAGCACCAAATGAGCTCCCTCCACCTCGGGAGCAGCAGGAATAGCCCTCTCAGTTTCTCGGTTAGTAACCTCCTCCTCGGGTGCTCACTCCACCTCAAGAGTTGCAGCGATAGTAAAGGTAACAACCTCCTCCCTGAGGGAATCACCTGGCCATGGAATCTTGGGCGGAGGCCGAGTAGTCGGTAGAGCCTACATTGTAGCTCGGCGAGGAGCTCCCTCCTTCATCTACTTCCTAAACTGATCCACCTCGACCTCGAAAGGGAGTTTCTGCTTCTTCGAATGACGAGGAAGGCCTGACATACTATTGGGTATAAAAACATCAACAAGAAGGTATTAGAACTAAGAAAACTTATAGAGATGTGTGTTTATGAAATATGAAGTGTAGCATGTATGTTTGAATTTTTTTTTCACAGGTTCTGCAAATCACCTCTCCTGGATTGAGGGGGAGTAAATGAGAAGGAGATGTGGGGAGATGTGTTTATTGATCATTTGTTACTCTTATGGTGCATGATTCTTTATTGTGCATGTATGGTGCATGATTCTTTATTTTGGTTGATTCTCTTTATTTAGTTTTGTCACAAATTTGACAAAGGGGGAGATTGTAAGTGCTATTGTATAAATCTAGCACCTGTTGTATTGTCAAATTTTGTTGTGCCAAACCATTTAGTATTTGTACCATGCTTTGAGTTGAAGTTATCAAGTTCATACATTTTCAAAGTTCTCTAGATCTTCATCGATCTTGTCCACATCTTCAAGTTGAAGTGAAGCATGTTGAAGTTCATGGTTTCAAGATCATATTCAAGAACTCAAGTTCAAGATTGAAGTTCAACTACTAAATGCTTAAGATTCAAGAACTCAAGCATAACTCAAGCTTCAAGTATCATAAGTATTCAAGAATTTAAAGCGAATGATGTTTCATTTGTTCCTACTCACAAACAGGTTTGGATGACCCTAGATTGACCTTAGATTGTGTCATATTCATTGCATATTATATGTGGGTCATTTCATATGTTTATAGGTCATTTTCTCGATTAGTCTTAGACCTTGTTTAACTAGTCCAAGTACTGGCTCGACCAGTCTAAGAGTTTTCTCGACCACTCCAAGGTTTATTGCTAATATTTAGAATTTTCTGTTAGACCCTAGATTAGTTGTGGAGACTGGTCGACCAGTCAAGTGAACAGTGCTCAACCGGTTGTGTAGGCTCAACTCAAAGTCCAATAAGCTTTTTTGGTCCCACTCGACCAGTCGAGCAGGCTAATCGACAAGTCGAGCAAGCCACTCGACCAGTCGAGTAACGGCCTTATCTTATCGCGCCAGAAAATTTAAAATTTTATTGGTCCTTCGACTAGCCAAACCGACCCTTAGGCTAGTCAAGAGAACAGTATTTTCACCTATAAATAGAGCACAAATTTCAGAGTTTATTCATTCATTAAAGTGAAATTAAGACACCACTCTGGGAGATAAGTTTGTGATATTTTAAAGCTATGTTGTGCTCATTTAATATTCTCTTTAATTAGCTTTTGTTATTTGATTTTGAGATCTCTATTTAATCTTACTTTAAGAAGGGATTTGTGTTTTCCCCTTTCTTAAGATCAAAATCAAATCAAGCTAGCCGAGGTTGATTTAATTTAAAAATCATATAGAACTAGAACCTTTTAATCTGTGAGACTAGACATTGAACATCATCGTCTACATCGGATTGGTTCTACCAAGCTTCTTCAAAGGAGAATTTCCAGATAAGTATATTTACGTTTTTGTATATCTCCTTTTGGTTTTTAAGGTTGTGCCAGAAAAGTCTCTTCTTGGTTTGTCTGAGGTGATCCAGAAAATCTCAGAGTGTAGGGTTTTTAGAATTGTGTAAGCCCAATCAAAGACACAATTGTGAAGGTTTTAAGGTGAACCTTGGAAAACCCTTTTCATAGTGAACGCTAATATCCCAAGAGAGTGGATATTAGGAGTGGAGTAGTTGTGTGGCTGTTTTCTAACAATTGGTGTACACTCAAGTGAACCACTATAATTTTTGGTGTTGTGGTGGATGATTGAATGTGCCTATATGTGTGAATGTTGTAATTTATTTTAAGCATTTTTGGTGAATGGTGTAATTTATTTTATGCACTTGTGGGAATGTTGTAATAACTTAGTTTATTTTATTTGCTATTCCCTTTGCCTCTTCATTGGTTTGGGTTTTTGATACTTACAAACGTTCTAGTAAGGTTGTCTTGCCATAAGCCTTTGGTTTTTAGTGTTAGGTTGTCCTTAGAACTAAGTATGTATCAACCTCTCAAGACTAGTACATTTGAGGTTGTTATTTAATTATGCTTATTTACTATTTGTTTGTGTTATCATTCTTTAAATTTTGCATTTATTTTTTAATTTGGCAAAGTCCTATTCCCCCGCCGCTCTAGGACATATAGCTCGGCCTTTTCGGCAGGAACTTTAATCACTGGGTCTGCCCACTCCCCAGACACAAAAAACCATTTGTCTTGTCATCTCTTATTAGAAGAGGGATTGTCGGTGAAAAGTGCCCGACATTGATTAGCCCGGGCAGAGAGATAGTACCACCCAGAAGGGCATGGTTGTGCTTGACTTATACAAATATAAAATTCAACATAGACAGTTCGGGGAAGCCGAGCTGCTACAAGAGGACGCACGTCCCGACCAGAGCCCTCTAGGCATTTGGGATCAATTGGCTCAGGGCCAATCTCACCACCGCAAGAAATCTCTGTATCGTCGGATACAGAGGTAGGTAGAGGCCACACTAAGGAGCCATGACATAAATGTCTAGCTCACCCACGCGAGTCTGACCAGGGACCTCCCCCAAATCCAGAGCCCAAATACTCGTAGACTCAGGGATTTGGTAACCCCCTACCCCCTGAGGAGATCGGTCCACGTCATGGTAGAGCTGAAAGTACTGACCTCCTCGGCTACAACAGCGAGGTCCCCTGACCTCGATCGAGCCCCTTCATCGCTCAGGCCTTGGAATCCCACCTCTTCGTCCACCACGTCCGAAGGGGGGGTTGGAATATTTGCCCGATTATCCTCGAGGGACTAATTAGACTCATTGTGGAAAGCCCCTGACACCGACTTGACCATGGACCAATCTGACATCTTGACTGAGCTAAAGGAGGGAAAGAAAAGACTATCTCAGAAAGGTAAAAACTGCTGTAAAGGGAAGAAAACCAGCCCAAAAAAGGAAAAGCCACCTGAAAGAAGAAAAACAGAGGGATTTTTGATTTACTGGAAATCGCCTACTCCAGAAGTAGGTAGAGGAAAATGAGAAAGAGTGGAGGGCTCTGGGTGCCCTCTCCCTCGTTAATACACATCATGCTCTGCGTATTGATGACGCCCCATTAGTGCCTTAGTACGCGAAGTCATTGTGTCGCATGCTAGCGCTCCCTTTGCCGGATACATGGTGTATGATGCCTCGAGCCCGTTATAAGGATAGCTGGCACGTATCAGGTACTCGCAGATCAAGCGCCGTCGTCACACTACCATCATTAGACTCATGCCTCGAGCTCCACGTTTGCTGACTTCCCATCACCCATAGTGGTATATGGACGATCCACCTTCCTCGGCCTCTTGACTTATTATGCAGAGACCTTGACCCAACTCCTAGCTCGACCTGATGTTAGGTCTAACCTGGCCAAAACTCATGCTACTTATCCAGTCCACTACGCAAACTAGAAAGTAGGGGGGTGTAATGACCCGGGAAATTTTTGTGCTTATCTTTCCCTAAGTAGTTGTTTTGGGGTAATTAGCGCTATACTCGATTGCTTGTGAAATTTGCATCAATTACTTTAAATTAGATCTGCATGACTCAAAACTTGTAGATTAGTTAGCACTATGTTACTCTGAAATCTGGGATCCATCGCTAAATCCAGTTATTCTGGGGAATTTTTTAAAGATCTGGATCGAACCTAAACCGCGCGTCGAAAGTCCGATTGCGATGATCTTAGGCTGTTGCGGTCACCATGTTGGGCTTGACCATCACCTCAAAAATCAAGTCCATGTGATGTTCTGGGTCGATTTGATTGAGTTCGGAGTGAAGAGTGTGAGAATGGTTGGATATTTAATGTGATTTTATGAAATCTGAGTCGTGTCGCTTGCGTGATGATTTTAAGCAATCTGACCATTGGATTTTGACCCAATTTCACCCTCTGATCAGGGAAGGTAGCCTAGGCATGTCCTTGTGCTTGTGGACCTGATCAAGATTTCGTGACCGTTGAATTGAGTGTGGTCCGCCACGGCTGATCTGAAGAGCCGGTCGGTACGAAAACTCAGCCTGACCAAGATCCATGGTCAGTGAGCTTAAGTCCGACCTTTCGTGGTATTTGGCCCACCAGAAGTGCTTCGTTGGATCAAGAGAGGCTTGCTTTGGTTATAACCTAAGTATACCTTGTCCCTGGGGTTATTTTCATCAATTTGAGGCCTATTTATAGTCCTTAAACCCTAGCTCTCTTTTCCATATGAATTTCTCTAACCCTAGCTTGGAGAGAGAGTGGAAAAGAGAGAGATAGTGAGAGAGAAGTTGGTGAATCATCTTGGATTCTTTCCTGTTCTTCTACATCCTTGAACCTTCACTTTGAATCGTTATTCTGACGATTCTGAGTTCATCTTTGGGTAAGTTAACCTAACCATAATCTGTGTTAGAGCTTAGATTAGTCTTGGTGTTGTTGTATCTCATTTCTATCCTTGTTTTAGGGTAATCTATCGCCGTTGACGAAGACATCTCGTCTGAAATCAGTTCGGTATTCTTTTCTGGCTTAAGGTACGGACTTTAAGGTACGGACTTTAAATGGTAGAAAATATTTAAGAAGATGAATGAGAAAAGGGTTGTACAGAAACTAATGATCGTTTATTTTTTACTTTGATGGAGAGCACTTTGAAGGAGATCAGGGATGGGACCTCTGTCTTGGATATGGATCTGAAGTCCACCGTTGGTGGAGGGGTTAAGGATGTGTATGGTAAGATCTTGCCATGGAAGATCAGCTCGTTACCCCGTGGACCATCTCTGTTGTAAGGTGACAAACGGAGAGACGTGGGTTTTTATTTTTTATTTTTATGTTTTTGTAGTTTTGTTTTATTGTATTTTAGGTGGTGTGTTTGGTTGATTTTTGAAATGAGTTTTGTTTCTGCCTCGTTATTATCGATGCGGTTAATGGCTTTTTTCTTCTTCTTTTGTTTAATTTTCTTTTTCTCATTGAAAATTTCAAATTTAGGTTCCAATTTGATGATGTTGATCTAGACTTTTAGCTGATGTGAACGGCTCTGTTTTTTTTGTTTTTTTCTTGCGTCTTTTTGGTTTGGACTGCTCTTTCTTATTTCTTTGATTTTTTTTCTTCTTTTGACATGCATCTACTGCTCTTTTACCTTTTCTCACATGTCAGATCAGATCTTGCATACGCTTTCATTTCTTTTCCGTTTTAAGGCTCTCTCTCTCTCTCTCTCTCTCTCTCTCTCTCTCTCTCTCTCTCTGCGCACATGTGATTTTCTGTTTCTTTGGCGGAAAGCCATGAATTCCATGAAATGGGATAAATCTAATTCTTTGCAAAAGGGTTTTCAAAAGGGATTATCGATTCGAACCTTGCCCAATCTGATCCGACTCGATTTTCCTGACCAAGTCAGACTCGGATCATTTCAGGCCAGTAGGGGTTTGGGTCAGTCCGAGTCAGATGACCTGGACTCGGTCTCGGCTCGGTCCGAGTTCGAGTTGGGCCACGTAGGATTTGGACTGACTCGAGTTGGACCCAATTCGATCCGACTCGGTCCGATGCCCAGCTCTAGTTATTAGGTTAATACCACCCAGATTAAGTAGTAAGAACAAACATCAAACTAGTATAAACTTCTGTGACCTCACAAAATTTACAATGGTGGGTGTTAATCCCGGTTGTTTTGTTTGGTGTGGCCTAGTTAAAATTTAGATTTGTCTAATTTTTATAGTCTTATTTTATTTTTATATTTATAGACTAATGGATGGAGTGGATTTTTAATGGTCATATCTTTGGTCCCCACACATCTTCCCACCAAATGATCACGGGTCACTACACGTCCTTTCGGGGGAAGTGCATTACGTAGTGAGTAACTCACTATGCTTAGCGTACTAAGTAAAATTGTGAGGTACAACATGATTTATGTATTTTATCCGCTTTGTACATCCATTTTTCCAGATAATTTTAGGTCTTGAGCCCAAAAATGAAACATTACAATGCTCAAATGGACCACAACATAGGAAACAATTGAATTGAACTTCTACTGTTGAAAATTTCTTGGGGCCATAGATGTTTTGGATGAAGCTTATATTTATGTTTTCCATCCATCCATGTCAGTATGATCTTATGAACAGGTTGGATGACAAATAAACATCATTGTGGAGCCTAGAAAGGTTTCAATGGTGGAAATCATTTTCCTCACTATTTCTTGTGGTATGATCCACTTGATCTTTGGATATGCTTCAAATTTGGACTAACTCCTTAAATTAGATGGAAAAATGGATGGACGGCGTGGATATACCACATACGTTCAAGGTGGGCCCAATTGAGTTTATCACTGAGTAACTTAGTACTCAAACCGATTTCACTTTCGGGGATGTTTAGTGCATGATATTGGATGGGATTAGATGGGGTGGAATTCAAATAACAATATGATTGCTGGAATTACAATATGCATGGCAAGTATGGAAGCCCGTTTGGATTACATGGAAGAATACAATCGGTGCTAGGACATCCATGGTGTTTGGATGGAAGTCTGACCTTGGATTATGTGTGGATCATATTCCAGACCTGTCTGGATACCTATTCGCATTGTTCCCCACAGTCATAGTTTTCTACCATCCACCGCAATGTTTGGCAGGTTGGCTACAGACGCGGATCAATCGATTTTGCCAACTACACCCCTAGTGGTGGTGTGCTGATTTCTATGGCGTTGTGGGCTAAGCTTGATGTGTATATGCTTTAGACAATGTTGATTTGAAGGACTCTGAAATCAATGTTAGAATATTGACAATGTTTTGGAGTACAAGTAGATAATGTGTGATATCGCAGTTGTCTGTATTTAAGTATTAATTATATTACCTACATTCATAATTGTATGTCCTATTCATAGGTCAGATGTCAGAAATGTGGACAAGTCCAGGAGTGTTAGTGCACTAATTCTTACATCGTTTTTGTCAATCACATGAGACGTTGTGTCATGTAGTTGGTTGAGCCTTTAAAAAGTGAAGACCAAAGACACAAGCAAAGATGGAGCATCAAGGAGCAAAAAATAGGTAAATGAGGTGCCTTGGTGACCCTAACCCTTGACCCAAAATAACCTTAGACCTCTAGATGATCTTGACCTAATAGGAATACCTAATTGATCATCCCTTAGCCTTAGAAAATCAAGAGAAACATGATAAACAAGGCTAGAAGAGGTGTGAAGTTGCTGTGTAAAAGTTAACCCAAAACAGTAGTTTTCGATAAGTCTTCAATGGCATTGAGATGCCATCAAAGTGCCTTCGATGACATTGAAGACCTGCTTGATGGCATCGATCGAGAGTCAGAACTATCCAGCAAGATCTGGCATTTTGTTATGATTTTCTTGATGGCATTGGGGTACCATCGATGACATCGAAGTATAAGCTCGATGATATCGAAGTACCTCTCGATGACATCGATTGAGAGACAGAATAGTCCAACAAGAAATCAGATTTATTTTTTACTTTCTCGATGGCATTGAGGACACCTTCGATGCCATCAAAGGTTAAGTTTGACATTGAAGGACTTTCGATGACATCAGAATTGATCCATATATGTCTAATGACTAATCAAGATAAATGTCTGGATTCATCGATGACATCGAGGAAACCTTTGATGACATCGAAAGAGCCATTTTCTGCCCCTTTTTTTACTGTTAAAGCTCGAACTTTTTATAAAGGACAATCGGTTCTTGGACATTTTGATGGATTTTTAAAGCAATAAGAGGTAGGGTGATTCCATATTCATATCCCTCATCCCTAGTCTCTATTCCATGGAGTTCTAAGAACTCTTCCTTGAGATTCACACTCATATGAGGATTCCAACCTCTACTTTGAAGATGTGTTTAAACCCTTCCATTTTCTAGATATTGGACTTAAGAAATCTTGGAATACCATTATTTAAATCATCTAGAAGACCCATCTAGTTAAATCCCTTAAGAAAACTACTTCCCACTAGTCATAGGAGATTCATCTAACCTCTCATCACCTTGGTTACCTCAAAGGAGCATCACATGTAAGGTGATTGATCTTGGAACTGAAGCTTTGGCAGAGCAGCGATATTATGATTGAGGGGAGCATCGGGGAGCTGATTGAAGAATGAGAGAGCGGAGATCAAACAACCTAAGAAGGCGTGATAAAATGGGCTCAATCCGACAAGTAAGTTGTCAATTGTAAGAGTCTAAGTTTACTCTTTTTCCTTCTGTAGGATTGAGGGTAAGAGTTTGCAAAATGAAAATTGACTAAGTTCTTATGTAAGACCTTGGTTCTTTTGTAGGGCCCAGATCTCAAGGTTCTTGTGTAAGACCTTGGCTCTTATGTAGGGCCTAAACCTTTGGGTTCTTTTGTGGGGCATTAGTTCTTACGTAAGGCCTAAATCATTGGGTTCTTGTATAGGACCTTGGCTCAGGAGTAAAGCCTAAATCATCAGGTTCTTGTGTAGGACCTTGACTCAAGAGTCAAGCCTAAATGATTGGGTTCTTGTGCAGGACCTGGGCTCTTGCGTAGGGCCTAAAACACTGGGTTCTTGTATTGTAACATCCTGAATTTTCATGGCCAGAGTTTGTACTCATGCCCGAGAAAACTGGGTGTTAATAATGTATAAACTTGGATGTTTTTAGAAAATTGCACCATATTTTTTTCATTTAAATCACATCCAGATACATTCATAAAGGTAACATTCACTAGAATAAAATTGACTATATTGATTATTTCATCTGAGTAAAAAATTCAATAAATAATCAAATTCCCTCTTAATGGGAACTTATTACATTTATCGAGTTCGCAGTAGAAGTATAAAATTAATTCATAAAACTATCTTCTTATTCTTTCAGTATAATCTTTCATAGGGAGATGGTCCTCTAGATCTTCAATCTGTCCGTCACTTGCATCATCTGTACGGTTGGAGAGGGTCAACGCCCTACTCATAGTGATGATTATCCGTTAAGATTAATAATAATTCAAGCGATTCATAAAAGTAATGTAAGGGTTCTGATACGTCTTGTACTCCACCGATACAAGGGTATCAGCATGCGCAAACAACCTACATGAGATGCATGCCTAGTAAAGTGTGTGCGGCTCATCATACATAGTGATCATTATAATGTGGAATACGTTTCATAGAAAACCCAGATCGCCCTGCATTCTCACACTAAAGAGATTCACCGGCATGTCCGACGCTACCGTGGATTTATGTGAATACCTCAAGGTGCACAACACATGAGTCGGATGAATTATGTGACACGATTTGTTCATGGACCGACTATTTGCAATATCCAATCCTGAAAGTGATGTGACACTGCATTTATGAATTACACACATCGATTTGTGCACCACTACCCAAAACCTATGGAATTACGTGACGACTAAGAGGGTCTCTACCTAGAGCGCATTACGTCTATGATAAAATAGTTGAATCACTAGTTGTGATGCATCTTAACACATCACTTGCTCTTATAGGGAATATAAACTAAATCACGGGGGTTTTAGAATATCAAGACACATGCCCAAGCCTTAAAAATAAGTAGCACAAGGCTTAAAAAGAGGAGAGTAGCAATGGCTAACTCAATATAGAGGAGAGCGGCAATGGCCAACTCAACAACGAGGAGAGTAGCAATGGCTAACTCAACAAATAGGAGAGTGGCAATGGCCAACTCAATAATAAGAAGAGTGGCAATGTCCAACTTAGTAATAAGAGGAGTGGCAATGGCTAACTCAATAAATAGAAGAGTATCAAGGGCTAACTCAATAAATTGATGAAGGCAAGGGCAAGGCTTATATCCATTGCCTCATGTAAATTCATGAAGATCACGCGTAATATCATAGTTATCAAAGGGTAAATAAATGATGGAAATAACTCAATTAATTGAAAGGATAACTCTCAATAATATGTAAACATGAAAAGGCAGGATAATTCACATCAATTAAATCAAAGTACGCTTAAAGGATAAAAACCTCACCTTTACAAGGGAATTACTTTCTAAGATTGTCAGTACTCGTTGTATACAATGTAAGATCGAATTTTAGCCTAGTTCATACGGTTTGATTTTATTAGTATGCGGTTAAGACTAAATACTAAAGTTTGTAGATCTGGGTTTATACTAAGTAGTGATTTAACTAGGAGCTCGAATTAAATTAGAATAACTTACCCTGCTTAGAGAATTCCTAGTCTGATAGCTTGGACTTTAGCAACACTTGGTGTTGAGTCAACTTGCTTTGACTCGATCTTGAATAGCCTTTCACATTGGGAAGTCTGTCCCAATCTTGGATTTCGGACTAACAGTCGCCTCCTGACTCAATCGGACCTGGATTTATATTGGCATTCTACGGATCTTGATGGAACTCGGCTTCTTCTTACTTCCTTCTTTACTTCTTCCTTCCTTTCTTTCTTTTCTTTCTTTCCTTGTTGGTGTCCAACAGGGCTGGGCGTTGCTCCTTCTTTCTCACTCTTTCTCTCTCATGTTTCTTTTCTCTCTCTCTCTCTCTCCTCCTTTGTTGTTTCTTCAAGGTGTCGGGTGGAAGGCCTTTTATAGAGCATCCAAGCTCCCGGAGTCACGTGTGTAAATCTTATGCAATCCCTATTCCACAGGGGCGTTGGCTGAAACTTATGCAGCCCCTATTTTCTGCGTAGGGATGTCGGTAGTGGATTGTGTCTAAAGAACAAACTGGCTAACAATCCATGTGTGGGGTCATTCCAAATGGTCTCCTTGGAGGGGGTCAGTTTTGAGTGGGCCATCATCTGGACGACACTGATCCCTTAAGGGTGTTGACTTACAACATCTGGAATGGCCGGCTTGTGTGTGGGAGGTGGCCCCTGTTTTGATGGTGGAACAATGTCTGGCCTGTCTTCTTCCAAAGTAAGGTCCCTGTATGATTAAGATCTTCCATCCGATGCCTCCTGGACCGTCGGATTGATGGTTGGTGCAAGATCTCACCGGGCCTATAGCGATCACAAAGCTTCTTCACATGGTGCAGTGCGGTGTGAAAACTAGCGGAATGATGAGGTGTTCTTGAAGCAGCAAGTGGTTTGATTTTTCCTTATGCATGGGCCACCTTACTTGAATCTAGAGGGGCGACCGATGAACGACCCTGATTTTCTATCTTTCTATGATGGTGGCCCACTTCCGATCCTCATGGAGACACCCTATTTGAAGCGTCACAGGCGGGAATATGAAAACAGAAGGAGAGTTCCCTCTCT
This sequence comes from Magnolia sinica, assembly GCF_029962835.1. Lineage (NCBI taxonomy): Eukaryota > Viridiplantae > Streptophyta > Magnoliopsida > Magnoliales > Magnoliaceae > Magnolia > Magnolia sinica. The sequence goes on along the minus strand of NC_080573.1, from coordinate 45,563,795 downwards.
CCTTAGAAAATGTAGGTCAACACTGTTTGACTGATCTTTTAGTTCCGGTGATCCGTGGGAGTGTACACATTCCATGAACACTAACCACATGTGTGGGGCCCATGGTGATGGTTAACGGGATCCATGTTGTCTACTATTTTCTATGGGCCCCACTAGGTCATGTGGCCAAGTATGGTGTACGTTCAAACTCAGGTGGGCCATGTTAAAGGAGTTCACTTTGGTTTGAATTATGGTTGTTGAACGATAAAGTTGACTAATTGGGCCCACATTTACAATGATCTAAGGGTTTTATGAAATCTAATGGTTCTACAAGGTTATAAGCACGTTTCTAAGTAACTCTTATGAAACTTAGGTCTAAATATTGTGGCTTAAGAGTTATTCGTTGCCTTGGTTAGGGGAATGTACACGTATCAAACCACGTGATTAACGGTCGGATGGTTAGAGAGCGTTCTCAAGGGTTAGATTCTTATCAGGGAGCAGATGTAAGGTTAGGATAACTGGATTGGTATCATACACAGGTACATATTATGTTACGTTTCATGGTAACACTCGAGAACTTTCAATACTCAGGTATTGAAAAGTTTGGGGTGTTACATGTGTAGACCCTAAAATTTTAGAGTCCTCGTGTAGGGTTGTAAAGGTTTGAGGTGAACCTAATTTAAAACTTTCGATAATGAAATTTGGTACACTCATGGGTTGAGTGCATCCACCAGGAGTGGAGTAGGCAAGTAATCAAACTACTATATATGATTGTGTTTGGGATTGTCATTTGCACATTTATTTAATTATGCTTGTGAATTTGAATGTTTACATTATACATGCATGATTATATGAATACTTAGTGATTGATAGGTAGCACATCCCACACACACATATACACTATCTTCATATAGACTAGTTGTTTATTTGCACATCATTTGTAGTCTAGTGTTTGCACTCTTTATTGACTTGGAAGGCTTAGAGTTATATTGCCTTGCATTTATTGTTTTAAATTGGTCCTAATCACCCCCCTTTAGGACATAGCACCCCACTAAGACATAACCTTCATTCAACCAAGCTTCCACAAGCGCAGCTGTGGTAATCCCATTACAACATAGGCACAATTTCAATGAGCGACACCTACACAATTGCCTGACAAAACTCCGATTATCCTAACACAATTTTCGCCTCATGCAAAGCCTGTCGACTCCTTATCGAGCCATCAATACGAGCACTAAAAATAAAATGAGTTAGAGTAATGGATCAAGTAATGTTGAACACGTTGCTAGAGTAGATTTTGCTAGGACGCAAAACAGATAATGACTTCAAGAGAGAAGCGTACCAAGCTGCAGCGGATGAGGTGATGAAAGAAACTCACATGTGTGTGAATTGGTTGAATATGCAAAACCGTATAAAGTATCACAAGAACTGTTACAATGATGTGAAGGATATGCTCGTCGCTAACGGCTTTGAATGGGACAAAGAGTGAATGGTTGTAACGGCTTCGGATGAAGTTTGTGAAGAATAATAAGAGTAAGAATATCTCACAACACTCTCGTCTGAATGTCTTTACATAAAACTTATTTTCATTAGTATATCATTAACATATTAAAGTGATTATTTGCTAATCAGTTATCCATATTATTTTTTTGTAGTCTCATCCACGAGCTGAAAGACTTCATGGCAAAAGAATTGAGAGAATGGATGATTTAGCCGTAATTGTCGGTGATGATCAGGCTACGGGATGTTAATTACAAGTTAATAGGAATATGGCTGCGTCCACATCTCATGTCCAATGAGATTTAAATGAAACATGGTCAGATGCGGATGAGGATATAAAAGATATTGTGGATTTATCTTCCGACAATTTAGGGAACTTGATAATGAGCTTTCAATTTTCTTTTGACAGTCAGTCTAGGGGGAAAATCTATCAGATAGCAGTACACCAAAATGTACATCTGATTCTGAGAACAATCGTGGCGAGAGTACACAAATAAGTGGATGCGTCGTGGTCGTCCTTGTGACATACTTGGCATGTCTCTTAAGAATATTGCAAAGGCCATACATAAATTTGGACTTAGCAAGGAAGTCAACCATAATAGTAAAGTATTGGATATCCTACACCCAAATCCATAACTCAACTAGTAATTGAGTTGACATACCTCATTTCAACACTTGAGGTCTTGCTATCAATCCCTAGTGGGGGTGGCTAACAGCGGAGTGTGTATTGACATGGGTGTGTACTAACAAGCTAACCCAAAAAAAAGTATTGGATATCCTCAAAGAGGTGCCCGAGTTGACCAACACTGAGTTCGTCGACATTGGTCAGCTCCTCTCCAAGGTTGAGCAGCTTACATCCTTCTTTATTAGTCTTGAGAGGAACGCCTCATGGAATGGTTGAAGAAAATTCTCCACAGTTCTCTGAAAAATGTAGGTGATGATTTTTCATGAGGGGTCATGTTTGATATGTGTGTGAAACTTTCTAGACAGTTAATCTGGTGTAATAAAGAACTTGACATTACCTTCTTAGGAGAAGGTTGGAACTTCAAACTTTGTTGTTGGCACTTTTTTATTTTGTTTGGATGTTATGGACATGTAATATCTTTATAACCTCTCACGTGTGTCTATTGAATTTAATTCTTCTTCCTTTTCTTTGCTTCCTTTATATCAACTTTAGGCACTGTGTTCACAACCCCAAGTGTAGGGTCACGATGTAGTAATAATCTCGATGAGACCGAGGTCAAATCCATAGGGACTAATCTTGCACGTATTCTGAAAATAACTAGAACTAGAACTAAGAGAAGATCTAAATATAAATCTGGAATATAAGAGAGTAATTGTGAATAATGTTGATATGAAACTATCAATTGAAAGGTGGGAAATAGGGTGTCAAGGATCCACTTCTAGCTATCAGGATGTTATCTTACTTAATTCAAGAAACACAATTGGAATTGGAGTCCTATCCTATCCAATTGGAAGATGAGATAATCAAATCTCTGAACTTTTCATTAACCTAATTCTCAGTGGAGAAAAATTATGATGATTGGAAGGGATTCTATCATCATACCATGCCCAGGAGCCGATGGTGAACAACAGGATTTACGAATCTCACAATCTCAAAATAAGAAAAGAAGATATCCAAAGCTATCGTAGCATCTATTATAATTTGTGTCACAATAAATCACAGAAAACTGAAAATATTCCTTAAAATCAAATTAGAATTCAATGAGATTCACGAAGAACAAGAATTAAAACAAGAAAATCATCCCAGCACGCTATAAGCTTCACCTTTTAACCCTAGCTAAGAGGTTTAGCCAACCATAGACATGATTGGATCTAAAACCCTAAAAGAAAGCATTAAAAATAGGAAGGAAAGGAAGAAAAATTCTTGGGAAGATGCTTCACCCCTTGGCCCGACTCCTCAAAACCTAATTTATGTTTAGAAGTCCTTAGAAAACCCATATTTATAGCCTTGCCCATCTAAAATTGAAAAACCGCCTCAAATTTATGCAGTCCGCGTAACTCTGCATAATGCCTTCAATGTCATCGAACGTAACTTGAATTTGGATGTTGTGCCTTTTTGCACTATGTAACTCTTCTTGTCATCAGACATACCTTCGATGTCATCGTACTGCCTTCGATGTTATCGAACGGTGTTTTAGTAATCGAGAAATGTGTCCAAAGTGTTCCAACGAGTTGCTCCGAAAATTCACAAACATATCAATGTCATCGAACTACCTTCGATGTCATCGATCAGGACTTCGAGTAACCGAACATGGCTTCGATCTCATCGATAAATACATCCAATTTGTCCAGTGACCAAACTCGATTTTCATGTAATTCTTTGATGTCATTGACACATGCTCAATGTCATCGAACATTAGCTTCGATGTTATCGAATGGTGGTCGATGACATAGTGAAGTTCAGATTTTGTGAATTTCTACACTTTGCACTTTCGACTTCCTTCTTTCTCCACTTGGTTTCCTTGAATCTTGGGGTCTTGAAATCTTTAATCTTAGTCACCTAAAATCCATCCCTTGCCTTGGTGATTCTTGAGCATTAAATCTATGTTTCTAACAGTCTTTTCAATCCAAGCTCTCAGATTCACCTTGCAATACAAACATGTATAAAATATACCCATTAAGCATTATCATGTTCATAAAATCAAGATATAAACAGGGGTAAGTATTTAATATTTGATACTCAACATGCCCCCCAACCAATATTTTGCTAGTCCCAAGCAAAACATGCGTGATATAATCTTTAATTCTCAATTTCAAATCACTTTCAGAAAATAATCTTTTGTGTAATAAAGTATGAATGAGTATAATTCAAAGAAGCGAGAGTAAAAATTTGAAAACCTAGAGACTAATCATATGAGCAATCAATCAAATAGGTTCTTTTTAATTACTTAGGAGTATAAGTTCATATATCCAGTTTCTTAATGTGTTCAGTTAATTTTAACTTACTTTCCATAAAACCACTATCGTTTCATAATGTTACCCATGCTCATCACCTCAAGATTAATTAAAAAATCAAGCTCTAATTCCGAACTTATCCCATTTTCCTTTGTTTTCCAGTTTTTTATTTTATATCGACGATCTCTTTTTATTCATTCTTTTTAAACTTTACATTCTTTTCATTCTTTTTTTATTCTTTTCTAGTCTTTTTGCCATACATGACCTTTTTTGTTGATCTCATTGTTTTTTAACTGGTTCTTTTCATTTTTTAAGGTGGATAAAGTTCTCCAGACTTAATTCTCAATATCTATCAATAATTCACGTACTAACAACCAGAAATTCTAGCATAATTCATAGAAAATAAATTGAATGTGTCTTGTGATTTAGATCAACATGATATTCAAACTTCCTCTTAGTCAATCAAGTATAAGAACTTAAGTGATAGTCTACTCTGTAACGCCCCGAACTTTTCGATACCTGAGCATCGAAAGTCGTCGAGCATTACCATGGAATGTAACGCAATACGTACATGTATACAATACCAATTCAACTATGCTAGCCTTGCATCCTCACTCTGAGACAAACATAACCATTGGGAATGACCTCCATTCCATAGATCAAGTCATCCGACCGTGGATCACGTAGTTCAATACGTATTCATTCCGTTAACTAAACCAATGAATAACCCTTCATCCATGGTGGTTTAGACATAAGTTCTTTCATAAGAAATATCTAGAAACGTGACCACAACCACGTAGAGCTGATAGATTTCACAAAACTCTTATATCTACAATAATTATGAAAATGTCATGACACTAAACCCCTGTATTCAAGATCACATGGTTCCCATGATCCTTTTTGGCATGAAACCTTGTATGAATCCTAAGTATCATAAATTAACCATACACGTCAGATTACAACCCTTGGATCATCAGAGAAATAACCCAATGGCAAAGGATCAGCTAATAGCCACTGATTTGGGGCCACCTAATCCTCGGATGTGCTCCAAAATTGGGCCCAACCCCTTAATTATATGGAAAAATGGATGAACGGGGCAGATTTCAATGAGCATCACTGTGGGGCCCATTCGTATCAAATAGGTGCACCAAAACAAGTGCACGACGTTACACCAGACCACAAGACCGGTTAAACACCAAAGCTTTAAAGAAAATTTCGAACAAGCGAGATTCTCGCCGCTACGATGGAAAACAAGGAAGATGTGAGAGCTTTGATGGGCCATCAAGATTAAACCAGATGGAAGATCTAGACCGTCCATTCGAAGCAGATCAGGCCGCCGACCAAGACCCGACTGAAATCCATTGGAAACCGGCCAGGTTATAGGCCCCACAAAGGTTACCGCACCCTGCATTATGCAGGGACGTGTGTCTAAGAAATTCAGACTATCTGACGATCAAATCCAGGATCAAGAAGATGATCCGGTCTGTCCAAATGCTAGAGAGAAGGATTTCGACCACATCCACGTGGTCGGATTGTTTGGATGGAACGATCCTTCGCCACGAACTTGGATCAACCGTAAGATGTCTCCACGGTTTTGCAACACAAAAACAGAGTTGTGTAGATCCGTTTCGTGAAAGATTTCACTGGAATACTTCGAAGAGAATATGCACCCCCTATAAATAAGGTGTTGTCCGGTGACGAGGAGAAGCATAAAAAAAACACAAAGAAGAAACAAGAGAAAAAGCTTCGACCGAGCGTCAGCTGTAGGAGAAGTTCGTCCGCGCCTGTGGTCGCCCAGCAAGGAGAGAGAGAAGAAAGGGATTGCTGCCCGAACCAGAACAAAAGAAAGAGAAAGAAAATAAGAAAGAAAGAGAAGGAAAGAGAGAGAAGAAGAATAAGAAGAAGAAGAAGGATAGGAAGGGCCGCTACAGCCACACGCCACTACGTCCGATTCAATTTACTATCTCTTCTTTTCTAAATTCTACCCTTTAATAAGGGCATTCTGTCACATCTAAATACAATGGTTTGATGGGCCTTAACATGACATGTAGAATGTATCAACCCGTCTAAAGTATGAACTCAGTTGAATTCCTTAACCTTACGCTAACCTCTAATATTAACCAATTTAAATCAGGTTAGAGTAAAACCTGATCCTAAAAACACGCTTCCGAGCATTCAACTTGAATGACACCATGACCTAAAGGTGAGGGTTTTATCCATTAAGCTTATGTTAATTTAAGTTGATATATTTATCTTGCCCTTTTATGCCTTCATGCTATTTTATCGCACCTTTTATGTACCTTTTGTCTTAACTGAGTTGATGCATTTTATCTTGCCTTTACATTTGTCCTTTATGTGACTTTTATCTGTTCTTAGATTTTCATTACTTTCCCTCCGTTTTCATTTTAAATTGTTATCCTCACCGTTGGCCCTTTGAGATTTTTACGTGATATTTATGGTAGCGAGCCTTCCTGAGTCTATATGAGACTATGGATATAAGCCTTGATCTTGCCTTTAATCATCATGAGTTGGCCTTAACCAGTCTCCTCACATTCAAGTTGACCTTTGTGACTCGCCTCTTATTCGAGCTGGTTATGGTCACTCGTAGTTGGCCTTAACCACTCTCCTCACGTTCGAGTTGACCTTCGTTACTCGCCTCTTATTCGAGCTGGTTATTACAACACACTTATTTTTATACCTTAAGGGTATGACAGGTGTCTTGATATTCTTAACCTTCCAAAAATTAAGGATTACATCTTGATGCAAGTATTATATTGGGAATCCCTCCTCTAGCGATCAATTAAATATCGTGGACGTAATACGTTTTCAGTAGCGGCCCTGGGGTGACACATAATTCCTTGTTTCTAAGGTTGATGGTGTCCTAATTAGTGTACGTGAGACGTTCTGTATACATAGTACATCAATTTTGAGTTAGGGGGGGTTGGTTGTTGCAAATAGTCGCTCCAATCTCTGGGGGCGTATTCTCCCGATTCATGTGTTGTGGCCATCTTAGGAAAACCACATAAAACCATGTTAAGCGTGGGACACGCCAGTGAATCTCCATAGTATGGGATGCGGGGCGAGTCAAATAACTTTAATCATAGTCCACATTGTGGCGATCGCTAAGTCTGATACACCGCATATACTTTGCTAGGCATGCATCTCATATAGATTGGTTGCACATTGATACCTCTTGTAGTGTGGAGTTCTTGATATATCAGAACCTTTGCAGTGCTTTATGAATCTCTTGAATTATTGTTAATCTTAAAGGATAACCATCACTATGAGTAAGGCATTGACCCTCTCCCAACCGTACAGTTGATGCAGGTGACGTACATATTGAAGACTTAGGGAACTACTTCCCTATAGAAGATTATACGAAAGAATGAGAAGATAGATTTATGATTTAGTTTTATACTTCTGCTGTGAACTCGATGAGTGTAATAAGCTTCCATTAGGAAGGCCATTGATTATTCTTTTTACTCTGATGAAATATAATCAATACAATTAGTTTTATTCTCATGAATGTTACCTTCATGAATGTATCTGGATGTAAACCAAATGAAAAAAAATAGGGTGTGATTTCAGAGTATCCAGTTTGTACATTATTAACACACAATTTTCTCGGGTATGAGTATAAACTCTAGCCATGAAATTTTGGGATGTTACATACTTAGTTGATCAAACTCCAACAATTCAAAGTTCAATCTCCATCTTATCATCATACTCAAAGCATTCTTAAATACACAAACTCTCATTTTTTGAGTAGATTTTTAATTTGAAAAATTGAAAATTTTCAGAATTTTTTCTCAAAGACTAAGAAATCGCTGATTAGTTTACCTAATCCACACCCCCAACAAAAAATCTACATTATCCTCAATGTAAAAGAAATGAGCATTCAATGCACACAAGACAACAAAAAGAAAGGAGAAGTGATGGAAAGGTAATACTTGAAGAAGGAGAATTGAATTTTTACCAAAATTCTCAAAATCAAATGGGTTAGCGAGAAGACTAAACTTATTGAAAAATAAACTATCCTAATCCAAAACCAGGAAAGTAGGAGAAAAACTACTCAATCATGCAGTAGGGTTCCTCCTCTAGTCAATATCTTGATAAATTTCTCAGTAGGTTTCTCAACAAGATCATTCAAAAGCCCTTTTTGTAATGGGCTTAGATGCCTTGGAGCATGAATGTCTAGAGAAATTTATAAACCTTTGTATGAAGTTTTTTTTTACTCTTCTGAGGTGTCCGAAGTAGATAAAATTCACCTATGACAGAAAAATTTTCAATGTTAGTGCACCACGGTGAATCAGAGACTATAAGTAAGTGAAATTCAGAAAAATTCTCATTGGGTAGTGTAGTCTGAATATATTCCAAAGTATTAGACTTTGGTTCAATTTTCAGCTCCTCTTCCTTTAATGGTAAACACTTAGGATCTATGGAAGGAGGTGCTTTAGAGAAATGATTCCCTCATTCAGTATCAACTACCAAGGTACTTTCTTGCAGGGCATTCACTATGTCTTGAATCATATAGTCGTTAGAATTCTCGAAGTGTGACAAGCAAACTTCTAAAGAATTGAGACGTTCAGTTGAACAGGGCTCATTCTCCATATCGTGGTCTATGATGATATGCCCAATGACTCCTATATCTTATGCGAGAGTAAAAATGAGCATACTCTTCGGTTCTTTCTCAAGGTGGGATGAAATAACTATCTGGTATGTCTCATCCTGACTGAAGTAATCATGTTTAAGATTAACAAGTAATGGTTACATGTTAAGCTTTAGTGCCTTGAGACTAGATGGTAGGGCACTACATTGGTATGAGGAAATTTATCAAATTGTGGCCTCCTCTGATTAATTTCAAGTATTGGCTCAATATTAAGCATGACATCTGTCTCCCTAATCGTGTCATCATCCAAATCGGGGGATTGAGCCAAGAACGTCTCAAAAAAATTGTTAGATTTACTTGAAAGGAGCTCATCCTCCACGTTTAAATTAAACGTGTCAGATGGGTAAATTAGATCATTATGGTCGACAACTCCTTCTACCTCTTGATCATGTACATGGACCATAATTGAGATCGATTCCAAGGAAATCTAGGCTCTAAACTCATGATTGTCATCCAACTCTTCATCATTTTCTAATTCAGTACAGTTCACAAGTGAGTTGGATCACTTTCCACACATTGTGTTTGTAGATTGGGTTGAGGCTCAAATAGACTATCCTCTTCCTCCTTATTGAGGTTAAGTGTGTCATGTGGTTAGAGTGAGTCCACATTACTATGTTTGAAAAATACTAAGGTCTCTTGATTATTACTTTGGACAGTCATCGAGATCGACTCTTCGGGAAATTGAACCGTATACCGAAATTGCGGTTTAGACCACTGTAGTAAAAGTATGGAACAATTTAGGAGTCCTAGAGGGGGGGGGGGGGGGGGGTGAATAGGACTTTTCAATGATTGTACTAATTTAAAATTTTACTGCCTTGCATAAACTCAATTTTCAATTAAATTAAGCAAGGTAATGTAACTGTAAGGCTTCCAAGCCAATAGAGGGTCAAATTACATAGGGTACTCAAGATATGCAAATAAAGCAACTGGCCTATAGTATTGTGAACTTATGTGTGGAATGTGCTGCCTATCAATCTTAACCATTCATCTAATCATGCATAAATAATCAAGCATTCAAACTTACATACACATGATTAAACAGATGCGCAAATGACAATTCCAAACACAAGCATGTATAGTGGTTCGGTTACATGCCTACTCCACTCCCGGTAAACTCACTCTCTCCTAGAGTGTACTGGATTTCACTATCAATGATTTTAAATCAAGTTCACCATAAACCTTTACAACCCTACACAAGGACTTTACAATTTATGCTTTCCACATGAGCAAATGTCCTACACTAAGAACCTACATTTAGGCCACACAGGCCAAGGTCCCACACTACGTACCTACATTTAAGCCACACCGGCCAAGGTCCCACATTAGGCACCTACATTTAGGCCACACAGCCCAAGGTCCCACACTAGGCACCTATGTTTAGACCACACAGGTCAAGGTCCCACACTAGGCACCTACATTTAGACCACACAAGTCAACATCCCACACAAGGCACCTAATCGAGTTTGTGGATAGCAAACTCTTAGCCTTAATCCTACACGAGGATAGAGACTAACTTGTGGACTCTTAACAATGACACTTACTTGTTGTAATGAGTCCTCTTTTGTAACTTGTCTGGGTTGCTTGATCTTCTCTCTCTCGTGCTTGAATCAGCTCCCCGGTGCTCCCCCAACCATGATGTTGTGGTTTTCCTGTTGTTTCAACTTCACGATCAAGTACCTTATATATGATATTCTTATTAAGGTAACCAAGGTAATGGGAGTTGGTTGAATCTCGTATCAAGAATCTCCTATCAAAGGTTAAGATGGATTTCCTAAGAGATTCAACTGATGGATGATCTAGAGTATCATGGAGACTAAGGTTTTACTAATAGGTTCGGTCTCTATACTCTAGAGGAGGCTTGAGATCATGTTCTTCATTAATAGGAGCTTTGAATGCTCATGAGTGAAAAATCACAATGAAAAGAACATGAATCTCATGTGGATAGAGTCTAGGATGAGTGGGTAGAGCTTGGGATATACTAGAGACTTTAAAATGCCTAAATCAACACTTTCCATAAAGTTATGAGTCCTATATTTATAAAGAAAAGGTCCTAACGGATCTATAACGGCTACTTTTAGGTCCTACCAAAATATCACTCGGTGGTACCGAATTAGATCCTAAAGTTGTTGGATGAAATTTGTCACTTTCGGTGGGAGTCGGTGGGACCGAAATACTAGTCAGTGGTACCGAATTATCTTCGAATTGTTGCTAGACTGTTTTGGTCACTTTCGATGATACTGAAGGCATCTTCGGTGGTACCAAATGTGATTCAATGGCACCTTCTCCAACTGAATGTGAGACAAATTTTCCTGTTTAAGTTTTTTTTGCAATTTATTCAACAACTTTGAATTCTCTAAAGCCAACTCTAGAATAGTGGAAAATATAAGCTTAGAATGGCTTGAATAGATGATCTAAGTAGGTTTTCCTATTATGGGTCAAGGTCATCTATAGGTAAGATCCAGATAGTAAAAGCTTCTCTGTACTTTGAACTTGTAGCTTGGGCTTCTGCTCCAGTTACGCCGTTGGTCTTCATTTGCCAAGGACTCATTCGACTACTTGACACAACTAGTCATGTGATTGATAAACAAGTGTACAAGATGAGTGTACTAACAATCTCCCCCTTTGTTAATTACGTGACAAAACAACTTAATCTAAAACATTGTGATGGCCCATACTAATGACATACCAAAACAATGAAAGATTACATATCAATATATCGATTTACAACTCAAACACAAGTAATCTCTATAGAAAACTCACTAATGTTCTTCTATGATCAACTTGTAACAAGAAGGAACAAACTCTGCAGAAAACAACAACAGATTGTTTTGGTGGGTAGGTGTTTCTTCTCCCCCTTTTTGTTAGTCATTGGCAAAGGGTTTTCCAAGAAGTAAGCCAATAAAATATGATGAAGCAGATTAGAGGGAAAGAATATATATATATATATATATATATATATATATATATATATATATATATATATATATATATATATCAAATAATGACTGAGTATAACAAGAGAAAGCTGTAAACATTATGTGAAAATTTCATTCCAGAAACAAAATATAACCATGAAATAGAACCACAGACATGAGCATAAGGATATCATCATGAATTCATCAAAATTACTACCCCAAGCTTGGGTAGAACCATTCATCATCCAAAAAGAAACCAAGCCTTTAGGGGCATAAGCAATCCAAAAAAATTTGATCAAATAACAATCACAGATCAAAGGAAATATCATTTAGAAGATTTGCCCTCATATGGAGGGATATAAGTGCGGCGAGACGGAAGCTGCTCTGTAATGTGCTCCCTAGTATGTTGAAGAGCGTCAAGACGCAGTTCAATTCTAGAGAGCCAATTTTCGTATTGCCAAAGGCGAGCTTCTATATTGGATTGTCCATCAAGAAGAAGACAAATCAGATCGTTTTATCGAAGAAGGTGCCTAGAGCTGACTGAATTTGGACTTGGTGTAGGCAGGGGAGTGTGACAAGATTCCCAGGCAGTGACCATAGGGGTATCTTGGACATCTTCTTTACTCCTGCAGTTATGGTTGTCCTTAAATACTTTTAATTGGCGTAGGTTTTTCTTAGTAAAGCATATCGTGGGATATATTGTATCATGGGTAGGTGATAGGCCTAGAAACTTGGAAAGTTTACAGATGACGCTTGGAAAAAGAAGTTGATGCGGTGAGTGCCTTTGATAACTAAGATCAATTATTTCAAAATGAGAGTGGGTAGACATATTTCAACTCTCCGATATATATCATATAGGACATTTTGAATAAATGGAGAGAGCATATCCCCTGAAACTTCACATGGATATGCATTGGTACTCAGTATATTGTGAAGCACTTTTGTGGTTAAGTTTAGATGCGATGAAGGTAGGTAGTTTCTTCTATTCCTGGGAATCATCAAGTCAACACACAGTAATCTAGTCACTTCTTCCCAGACACCTGGATGATTGAAGGAATGTTCAGTTGGTGAGATATGTGTGACTCTAAGATTCAGAAGTTGGCCCGACATCAAAGGAGTGATCTCCTTGGTTTTGTTGATGTAATTAATGCTGATTGATGGGGGATCATCTTGAGTGTCTTGATAAGAATTTAAGAATTGATGAACGAGGTCATATTGTATCTCTCCTCCTAAGTGAAGTATGTTATCCCACCCAACTGATTTAGATAGGTGTCTACCCTGTATGGTTCTATGAGAAGAGTTTTGTCAAATCAATTAAAGATAAATTCATTTGCCATAGCCATGGCAGTAGGATTTGGGTAAGGGGATGACTTTTAACTCTTCTAGAGGAGGTTTCTCCTTTTGCATGTGCCTTGCCTTTGTCCTTAACCATGTTCAGCTGACATCATGTGTTAAAACAATAATCACAGATAAGATAATGACTAAATTTTAAAGAGAGCTTATATACTAAAATAGAATGAGATTTAAACTACAAATTTTCCAATTAAACACACATAGATCATATAGTGAGTTTCTTAGATGTTTTCTTTAAAGGAGGCTTGAGATTATGTTCTTCATTAATAGGAGCTTTGAATGCTTATGAGTGAAAAATCACAATAAAAAGAACATGAATCTCATGTGGATAGAGTCTATGATGATTGGGTAGAGCTTGGGATACACTAGAGACTCTGAAATGTCTAAATCGACAATTTTTGTATAGTTATGGGTCCCATATTTACAAAGAAAAGGTCCCAACGGATCTATAATGGCCACTTTTTGGTCCTACCGAGTAAACCTTTGGTGGTACCAAAATATAATCGGTGGTATCAAAATATCACTCGGTGGTACCAAATTAGATCATAAAGTTGCTGGATGAAATTTGTCACTTTCGGTGGTACCGAATGTTGTTCTTCAGTGGGAGTCGGTGGGACCGAAATATAGGCTGGTGGTACTGAATTATCTTTGAATTTTGGTTAGACTGTTTTAGTCATTTTCGGTGATACCAAAGGCATCTTCAGTGGTACCGAATGTGCCATTTGGTAAAACCTTCTCCAACCGAATGTGAAACAGATTTTCCTGTTTAAGTTTTTCTCCTGTAATTCATTCAACAACTTTGAACTCTCTAAAGCCAACTCTAGAATGGTAGAAAATATAAGCTTAGAATGGCTTGAATAGATGATCTAAATAGGTTTTCCTATTATGGGTCATAGTCATCTATAGGTAAGATCCATAATGTAGAAGCTTCTCTGTACTTTGAACTTGTAGCTTGGGCTTCTGCTCTAGTTGCACTGTCGGTTTTCATTTGCCAAAGACTCATCTGACTACTTAATACAACTAGTCATGTGATTGATAAACAAGTGTGTAAGATGAGTGCACTAACATATACTCATTAACACAATCGAACTCTTCATTCTCAATTTCAGTACTCACCACAAGTGAGTTAGGATCACTTTCCTCGCATTGTGTTTTTAGATTGGGTTGAGGTTGGGATAACCTAGCCTCTTCCTCATCAATAAGGCGTGACTGAATTGCTTCTAATGATTTTCTAATGTCTACAATGAATTGGTTGAGTTGTTGGTTGATTTGTTCTTGAGCATCCACGTATTTCTGAAGTGAATTCTCTTGGATTATTTCCAGTTGGATCTCAAGGATAGGCAATCTAAGAGAATAGTCATTATAATCGATTGTTGGTTCATCTCTCCAATGTTGATGTTTCCACTGATCATAGTCATACGAGTCATATGTGGGAGGGCGGTTTGATGGTTGTTGGTACGCATTATCACCCATAATGTAATCATCCATTGTTTTCTTATTGCCAGATGGGTGGTAATTGTTCTCACTCTAATAATCACGTAATGTTTTCGTAATCTGTGGAGTGTTATTCTCCCGCATATGATCGCGTATAGACTTCTTAACCGGTGGAATATTATAGTTTGGTTGGCTCTCAATCATAATTTAAAAAAAAAAAATCGAGATATAGGTTGTTTCCTAGCATAATCAATAAACACTTCTTCATAGTACCTCTCATCCTCTAGAAGTAGATTAACATACTTACGGGCCCACTCTTGCATGTCCATGGTGAAACCTTAATTCTGAATCTATTCCTAAAATAAATTCTTATATAAAAAAATTCTACAAAATTAAAACAATCAAACTATGTTAGTAATGATAGAAGAACAAAGAGAAAAGAAAAAAAAATAAAGATCAATCCTAAAAACCAAATATGAAAACAGAAAAATCCTAAATACCCTAAAAAAATTCAAAAAACAGGAAAAATCTAACCTAAAACAGAAATTAAACCTAAAAAGAAAACTAGAAACACTAAAATAAATAAAAGATCAAGAAAAGATAAGAGAGTGGGTTGGAAAGAAGTTACCCGATTAGGGTTGCTATTTTAGGATCCTACAAAATAGAAAACAATGTTAGTTTCTAAAAACAGAAAACCCTAACCTAAAAAACATAGAAGAAAAATAAACCCTAATCTTAACCTAATTCTAATACCAATTAATCTTAGAAAAATGAAACCGCAGTCCCCAGGAACGGCACTAGCAACTTGTTCACAACCCCAAGTGTAAGGTCACGATGTAGTAATAATCTCATTGAGACTGAGGTCAAATCCATAAGGACTAATCTTGCACGTATTCTGGAAATAACTAGAACTAGAACTAGGAGAAGATCTAAATCTAAAATTGGAATATAAGAGAGTAATTATGAATAATGTTGATTTGAAACTATCAATTGAAAGGTGAGAACTAGGGTGCCAAGGATCTACTTGTAGCTATTAGGACGTTACCTTACTTGATTTAAGAAATACAATTGGAATTGGAGTCTTATCCAATCCAATTGGAAGATGAGATAATCAAATCTCTGAACTTTTCATTGACCAAATTCTCAATGGAGAAGAATTATGATGATTAGAAGGGATTCCATCACCCTACCATGCCTAGGAGACGATGGTGAACAACATGATTTACTAATCTCACAATCTCAAAACAAGAAAAGAAGATATCCAAAGCTATCACAACATTTATTGTAATTTAAGTCACAATAAATCATAAAAAACTGAAAATATTCTTTAAAATCAAATTAGAATTCAATGAGGTTCAAGAAGAATAAGAATCAAAGTAAAAAAATCATCCCAACATGTTACAAGCTTCACTTCTTGGCCCTAGCTAAGAGGTTTAGGCAACCATAAACATGATTGGATCTAAAACCCTAAAAGAAAGCATTAAAAATAGGAAAGAAAGGAAGAAAAACTCTTGGGAGGTTGTTTCACCGCTTGGCTTTTCTCCTCAAAACCTAATTCATGTTTAGAAGTCCTTGGAAAACCCATATTTATAGCCTTGTCCATTTAAAATCTGAAAACTGCTTCAAATTTATGCAGTCCACGTAACTCTGTGTAACGCCTTCGATGTCATCAAACGTATTGAATCCAGAAGTCGTGCCTTTTCACACTACACAACACCTTTCGCACTACGTAACTCTTCTTGTCATTGAACATATGTTAGGCCTTTATCCTAGTCCGTACCATTCCTTAGAATCTTGCGATCCTCCCCGTCGAATTTTAGCAACTCGCAACCTATAATCGATGTTTGCGCGCTACCCTAAGTCATATCCTGTAGATCTGAGTCAGCTCGACCTAAAACTTGTACCCTTATGATCGCGTCGTCGCCATGGTTCCAATGTCGCGTCTTGCTCTCCGATGCGATACCCAGGCCAAGAGTTGTGGGCTCGTGTTTATTTTGAGAAAGCGTCACGCATTACAATCCCAAGAAGAGAATCTCTACAATCTATCAAATCAATCCCATCAATCAATCAAGTACAATACCCATCTCTCTCTCACCCAAAAGTCAACACAGCTCATGCCTCTCTCTTACACAACCCATACCACTTATCACCCATCTCCCATCACTCCATCCATCACCCATCCCTCTCTCCTTACATCTCCTCTCTCTCTCATTTCTCACTCCATCCTAAGCAACCTAAGGAGAGAAAAACGTCCAAGCATTCTAAGGGAGGAGAAGCTAGGTGTGGCCCACTTCCTACCCCCTAATCTCCCATCTCCACCCTTCAATCTTCATCTTCCACCATCAAAGGGAAAGCTTAGGAGCTAAGGAATCCAAGGAGCCTAGAAGAAACGGAATTGGTGGGTGTTTATGGCGCTAGATCTTGGTTGTGATTGAGGGTCCACACAATTTTTGGGGCCCATCTTGATGTATGTATGTCTATGGAGGAGCTCCTCCCATCTCTGTCGTTTCTTCCTCTCTCTCTCTCTCTCTCTCTCTCTCTCCCTCTCTCTCTCCCTCTCTTTCAATTTTTTACGGGATGATGAGGCCGTGTGGCCCACCCGGATGGACCCCACCATGAAGTATGTATTTATCCATGCCATCCACCTAGTGAGCCACCTTGCTGCCCGATTTGGGGCCTGCGTGACCGGTCGGTCACACAGGCCCAAATGAAGGGGAAAACACAAAGATCAGTTTAATCCTAAACTGAGGTGGGCCACACATGTGGACCCACCTTGATGCATGTGCAGATCCACACCATCCAGACTGTGGATGGTTGGTCCCACGCAGCTGTATAGCTTTTGTAATGTCGTCAGTAAATTATGGGGGAAAGATCATATGGTATGTGTTATATCCATAGCCGTCCATCCATTTTTGGATGTGTGGAGCCCACCCCACACATGCTGCATGTGTGGGATGAGACCCACCTTGATATATGTATTTCATCCTAGCCGTCCATCCATTTTCAGGATGGTGGACCCACTGCAATGACATCAGTAAGTTCTGTGGGTTTGACCAGAGGTATGTGTTATATCCAACAGGCCTTATGTGGGGCCCACCCTGCACGTGTCACACGTGCGAGTGATGGGACTAGCCATGATATATGGGTTGTATCCCCACCGTCCAAAGGTAGGGACGGTGGGGCCAGCTGTTCATGTTATATCTAGGTCGTCTGTCAACAGACGTCCAGGGCCTGGACGTTTAAACAACAACAACAATAAAATAAAATAAAATAATATTATATAATATTATATATATAAATACATATATTAATAATATTATAATATTATGGTGAGCCCCACATGGGACCCACCTGTTGTGGAAGAGGATTGGCTAGTGTACGTTGACACCAGCTATGTAGCTGATGTTTGATGTCACCAAGGTCTGTGGGCCTCCATCATGAGGTATGTGTATATCCATACCATCCGTCCATTCAGCGGACGTGTGGGTCCCACCCCACACGTGCTGCATGTGTGGGATGGGACCCACCTGGATGTATGTATTCTTTATCCTCAGCGTCTATCGCTAGGACGGTGGGTCTCCACCTTGATGTATGTGTTTTATGCACACCATCCATCCTAGGACGGTGGTGCGTGGGCCACCACGCTATACGTGTTGTATCCACGACATCCAGTCCAGCTGGACGTGGACCCCATCTACGTGGCCCACCATGATTTATGTATTGTATTCCCACCGTCCAGCAAGATACGGTGGGATCCACCATTATGTATGTGTTTTGAACATACCATCCAGCTGGGATGGTGCTAACCCACTCGATGTGTGTATTTTAATCCACACCGTTCATCCATTTTTTGGATCGTGTGGCTGACCCATGGGATCCACCATGATTTATGCTTTGATCCACACTGTCCAATCAAGAGGCCCACGTTGCTACTGCCTTGATAATTGAGACCCACCTGTTGTATCTATATGGCCCACCATGATGTGTGTGTTATGTGCACACTACCCATCCATTTCTCTGGGCAATGGGTTGCCTTATGAGGCCCATGTGATGTATTTATAGTCTATTTAACGAGGCCCAATATGATGTATTTGTGGCCCATTGATAAGGCCCATGTGATGTATTTATGGCCTATTTGGCAAGGCCCAATATGATGTATTTGCAGCCCATTTGATGAGGCCCGATGTGTTGTATATGAAGCCTATGTGATATGGCCCATGGTGATGTATATGAGGTCCATTGTGATGTATGAGAGGCCCATGAGATGAGGCTCATTGTGATGTATATCAGGTCCATGTGATGCGGCCCATTGTGACATGTATTAGACCCAATATGATGTATTTGTGGCCCATTGATGAGGCCCAATATGATGTATTTGTGGCCCATTGATGAGGCCCAATATGATGTATTTGCAGCCCATTTGGTGAGGCCCAATATGATGTATATATAGCCCATATGATGAGGCCCATTATGATGTGTATGTGGCCCATGAGTGAGGCCCGATGTTATGTATATAAGGCCCGTATGTTGAAGCTCATTGAAAAATACATTAGGCCCTTGTGTGAGGCCATGGGCCCCACTATATTTTAGGCTTTATGTGGGGCCACTCCTTGGGAGCAATGTTGGTTAAACATCCACATTGATGGGCAATGATGGTTAAATGTCCACATTATGACCTTCCCTTAAGCCCTTTGTTAAGACGATTATCAACACCGATTATGAGTACGTGATAGTATAACATCATGACACATGCCATGCGCATCATCTGCATGCTTAATATGAGAAGTGATTGATCATAGAACATGCCAATGGGCGGATTATTATGGGACTCCTTAAGAGATGGAGTTGCCCCACGTGAGCGTGCGGTATGCGTAGGTTTGATGCATGACTGGATGGTATGACTCATGCATCTCGCATTTTGGGATATTACTACTATACGCCCTAGCGATATCTGGGCCATAAACTCCACATGCATATCATGGATGGCCAGATGGGACACCGAACTCTTTTTCTACATGGGGTGCTATATATGTTCCTGGGTGAAAGTCCCTAAACCTCCGTAGTCAGGAGACGCTCCAACATCTAAACTGAGTGGATACATGAGCGGCCGAGTGCCGAATACCAGTAGGTCGTGTCTCCCACTATGTCCTGGTCGGTTGGAAGGGGGTGTGGCCTTACCCGCCCGAGGGTAGAGGCATAACTAGGCTGAGTTTGACCAGCTCGTAAATGGGTCCGCTATCAATGTGTCGGGTAGATATTGGCTGACTACTAGCTAGGCGGATAGTGAGGTCTCTTCCACTCGCATGGTTACACGTTTAGTGGGTAACGATCTGTGTAGAGTGTACTAGACCCCGGTGATAATCCCAGAGATGTGCAGTACTGATAGGTGGACTTATTGAACAGGAGTTGCATACTCAGCATTTTACTCATTTATTCATTCATTCACTATCCACTTGGGCTAGTTGTGCGCAACTAATTGTTATGTGTACCTTTGTAATAGCCAGTATTTGGGTTGGCGCGCGTGACCAACTTGAGATCAGGAGTCTACCACATTGAGTCTGGCTATCCAAATTAGGTATGGGACTGGTTTGGATAGAAGTCCCTTGTGATAGACCCCATAGCCTACAATACTACATACTATCATCCCGACTTCACACTCCAGCTTGGTCATTTCATTCACACCACATATTACATTACATCCGTGGCATATGACATTTTGGGTTGTTATGTTTCTGCATTTATATGGCCTAGGTGAGGTTGACGGTATTCGTGGACTCGTCAAGATTTGCATATTATATTGCATCCTTAGTATATGATATTTGGTTTACTATTACTACGCATTGCAGAGCTGTTCTACATTGCTTTCTTAGTATATGATATTGGCTTATTCTGTTTTTGCAACACATAGCCTAGGTAAGGCTGATAGTATTTATGGACTTACCAGCATGTTTCTGCATTGCTCTAATATTGCATACTTGACACTTACCTTGAGCATACACTTACACCACCCTCTAAGCTTTTAATAAGCTTATGCACGATAGATGCATGCAAGTGCCGTTAGGTCGCAGTAGCGTTGAGCTTGGAGCATACAGCTATCTTCTGGAGCTTCAATTTTATATATTTGCATTTCCCTTTCAGCACTATAATCAACTGTTTATATTAGTGGATATGCGATGATGATGTTGCACTGTGATTTGGGTAAACTTGTGGTTATGCTTCTTACGAGATAAATGTATGTTTGAAAATCCTCCTTGTAGGATCCTAGGATTGGAATCTAGCGTATGGGCACTTGGAGCCGAGAATAGGGTACTACGGAGGCTATCGGTACCAGATTCGGCGATCGAGAATTTTGTGAGCTCGATTTCCGAGTTTAGGGTGTGACAACAAACCTTCGATGTCATCGAATTGCCTTTGAAGTCATCGGACGGTGTTCGAGTAATTGAGAAATGTGTCTAGAGTGTTCCAGTGAGTTGCTCCAAAAATTCATAAAAATATCGATGTTATCGAATTACCTTTGATGTTATTGAACAGGTCCTCGAGCAATCGAACATAGCTTCGATGTCATCGATAAAAACATCCAATTTGTCCAGCAACCAAACTCGATTTTCATGTAATTCTTCGATGTCATCGACCTGTGCTCGATGTCATCAAATACTGGTTTCGATGTCATCGAATGGTGGTTGATGACATGGACAATGAAGTTTAGATTCTGTGAATTTCTGCACTTTGTACTTTCGACTTCCTTCTCCACTTGATTTCCTTGAACCTTGGGGTCTTGAAATCTTCATTGTTTGTAAGTGTAACACCCCAACTTTTCAGGACTCGAGTACACGACTCGTTTCCCAAAAACCCAAGTGTTAACCTTAAAGGATGGTCAAAGTCGAGTATATATTTTTCTTTTATTTTTCATCAGAGTAAACAGATGAGCGTAGAATAGACAAGTAAGCATAAAGGAAAATTTCAAATTTCATTTAGAATATACAAGTGCTGCCCATAATGACTTATACAAACCAATGTCCCCATTCTTACAATTACAAAATGAAATAATATTACTTGTGAAATAAAGTAAATTACAACAAATTTGAGATATGAAATCCTGTAGCAACCCTTAGCAATTATAATCATTCATCCCTGTCAAATATAGCTTGCTCCTCGTCAATATAAACATGAATTTCACCTGGGCCACCTGTGCTACCTGTATGGTTATATATTTGATGGATAAGTGTCCAACTCAGTGTGAATTCTCCTCAAGATTACACACCACCACATTAGGTAAGAAATAGTATAAAACATCCAGACAACTAAAACAGACTAAATGCAGTCTTATTAGATGCATGGATGTGTGAATGCAATCATCGAACCTGGGAAACGTCATCTATTTGGGTCACCTATGCAATCATTGACCCGGGTAAAACATCTAGACGATTTGTGCCCCGGGTAAAACATCCAGACAGGCATATGAGTGGTCATCAGCACAACATTCAGCGTAATTGCAGGGCATGATGATCCAAGTCATCATCATAAATCGAATGACTGGTCATTAGCGCAACATTCAGCATAATTGTGGGGCATAATAATCCAAGCCATCGTAAATATGCCATGTATGCATGATTAGCCAAGTCATTATTAGTCCATTTACAACTAGCCAATTTAAATAAGCTCAAAGGTCACTACGGAGAGCGTATAACCCAGCGTAGGCCGACAGCTCGGGCATAGGTCCCATACCACCATCCCCGGCTCATGAGACTACCACCTTAGGATGTTTAATGATACCCCGTCGACTAGTGGCCAATCATATTTCAATATATGGGGCTTGTCATCGCATGGTTACACTATATAAAATATCGAACCTATCTAGGGCAAATACCAGAACAAAACCATGTAGGGCGAGTATCAAAATATGCCACATAGGACCGATATTAAAACTATACGATAAAGACCATCCTTAAAAACCATTGGGCATAACAACCCTAGATGGAAGCCCACATCAATGATTCATCTAGACCACCACTCAATAACCACCAAGTCGAAGGTCCATTACGATCACAACTAGTCAAGTTACATCCCAAGTATGGGTGTATATTCATATGTGGGAATTTCCCACTAATGTACCGGTTTAAGTTCCATAAGCAATCCACAAAAGAAAATCCACAAGCATGAATAATTATACAGGATAATCATAAAGCATGTAATACAATAATTCAATTTCCACCAGCTAACACGTGTAATTATAAAGAGAGATATCAATTATGAATTTAAATAAAAACTATAACTTAAGCTAATGAAAAGATGGAAAGCTCAAGGGGAAGAATCATCACCTTACACTTTGAATCACCAACTGATGTTGCTAGTAAGCGTGTGCACCCTTAGAACTGAACCTACCATGAATGGTGAAGTTACATGTGAGATCAATGTTCTACCAAGTACCTATGGTTAAGACCAATACAACCTAGGGTCTGGATTGCTCGTTTTTAGGGTTTTGATGTAGAACTTAGGGTTTCATCCTAGGGTTTAGTGATAAGCTTTAGATTCTAGGATTGAATCCTGGATTAATATTACTATCATTATTATTATTATTAATGCTGTACGATGAATTGAATAATATTCATAGTAGGAGTACTAATCCATTATTAATGATGGCTCCTAAGTTCCTATTAAATATACCGACATTACCTAATATTCTTATAATGACTGATACCCTCTTAGATAATACAAGTAATAGTATTAAAGTCTTTGCTAACGATAGTACAGTAAGGACTAATACTGATAATTATATTATTAAGAATTATACTAATCCTATAATGAAAATGATGATATTCCCTAGTGATAATAATAATAGTTATCATTAATACACCTAGCTATGGTAATAGATGCTACGCTCTACCATAATTTGTGAAATTCTATAATCAGGTCAAACCCAACACACACCTATAGTTTAGATTACTTAGGTCTAAGATAGATTTTTGGTTTTGAGTGTTAATTGGAGTGCAATTGCAACCATTATCATTAACCATGCAATTATGGTTAGCTATATGACACTAGCAATCATTGCGATGTATTAAGTAGTATGATCTACTATCAATGATTGTACCAAAGGATGATAAGTAAATTACTAATGTTTAATAATGGTAATTTTATTTGTAATAACTACATTAGCATGGATAATCTATTAATGGTTAATCATGCTCAATACCCGCAATCACAATAATAATTCAAGATAATCTATTTTGGGGGAGAAGAGTTGACTCACCTTGTTGACTCGGCTCAAGCCGAGTTGGCTCGGTTGCCACCAACCCATCTTCTTTTCTTCCTCTCTCTCTCTTACTTAGACCCATGCACTAGCAGGGTTGCTGGACTCAACCACCCAATGGACAACAATCTAACTTGGTTCTCTTCTCTACCTTCTTCTTTTCAAGCAGCCAGATTGAAGCCAGAAAAACACTAGGCTCCACCTAACTGAGTCAACTCAGTTAAAGTCAACTCGGTGCAATACGCCCATCTTCCTTCTTTCTTCTTCTTCTTTCTTTCTTATTTCTTCTTCTATGATGGACGCCCAGCAGCAGACATCAAGTGTTGTCTGACTCGGTTCAATGACTCGGTTCGGCTCAAGGAGAACCAAGTCAGTAGTGCTTGGGCTAGCAGCGCAACCTGCACTCGACTCCGCTGGTTTGCCATCTACCTCCTCCCTCTCCTTCTCTTTTCTTTCTTCCTTTCCTATCTCTCTTCTCTTTCTTCTCCTCACTACTTCAACTAGGTGAACGGTCTGGATTTGATCAGACTCAACCCAGCTCGGACCCAACTCAGCCTAGCTCGGACTGAGTAACCGCACCACCTCTTCTTTCATTTTCTTTCTATTTTTCTTCTCCCCTTCTTTTTCCTTTCTCCTTCCTTTGCTGGAAACCTAGCGAGACACGAACTGGCCCACTCAGACTGCGGCTTGGTGTAGTTTTGAACGAGGAAAATGACCAGGCTATAATGGTGGATTCAGATGTGGAGCTTCTTCCTCCAATCCGTTCCTTTCAGGCAGTCCATATGGATCCTAGAGAGCTTAAGGATAGGCTTTTTCGAAGCTAGGGAGAGTTTTGGGTGATGGGTTCTAATGGAGAAGGGAAATGGCTGGTTGACAAGCTGCGGCAAGGGCATGGGAGAGAGACCCATTGCAACTCCATATTCTTGACTTAAATTAAGCCTTAGGCTTTCTCAAGGCCGTTGGATGAGGACTGGAGAGCCCGAATTGAATGTCGTCATTCAGTTTTCTCAAAACAGTGGGAAGGAATGAAAACCGGTCGTGATTTTTAGTTGGAATGCCCTAAGCAAATCAGACGTCCGAGAGCCACTTAAACGGATGAGTGAGATCACCTGAAGACCCTCACATGGATCGCCAAGCTGGCAGCAGCAGGGCAGTTTCCATTTTTGGAAACATGGTTTTTCGTGGTCTATAAGCGCCTGGATTTGTGGCCACACATGTGTACATCTTCGCGTGAAATAGCTGGGGTTTTGGTCAGCCTCACGTCGCTAACACGATGAAGGGTTTGGATCATGGATGTGACCACGGATAGTGGGCCACTGATCACACAAACGAGCGTCGATCATTTTTGCTGGTGAGAAACTAAATGGAAGGAGAGAAATTCCTTCTTTGGAATTAGCGAGTCAGCCCGATTTTGACTGGAGGTGTACTCCCATGCATCACTGGTACACGTGGATCGTCCACATGCACGTCTCAAGGTGGGGTCCACCATGATGCTGACGTGAGATCCCCACCATCCATTCCCTTTAGTGGTCCCACTAAGGGCCTTTGACTGAAGGTTGGCCAGATCCAACAATTTGGTGGGCCCTACCAACTGAACTACGGTTTTTAGGTGTCTATGATGGCAATGCATCGGTTGTATTAATTCCAAACTGATTATCGACGGTTGAAAGGTACTAATGGGCCATTGTATATGCCCAAGGCCTCCAAAATACGTTAGTAACTAATCAATAGTTTTATTATAAAGTTTGTTATTACTTTATTATAGATTATTATTATTATTATTGTTTATATATTTTATAATTTACATTATTATAGATTGCTAATAAATATAAATTGTATGTACATCAGTAATAAAAGATTAGTATATATATATATATATATATATATATTATTTGTATATTATTTATATATGTGTGTGTGTGTGTGTGTGTGTGTGTGTGTGTGTGTGTGTTAAATTGCTTGAAATATGTTATTTAGCATAAATTTTATTAATTCATGTAATATAGATTTTTATCATTGAAACTCATGTAAATAATGTCATGAGTGTATAATTATAATATGGATTGTAATTACACATTAATGTATTATGAAATTTTAAATATTTATGAAATGTACAAGTAGCATTTCGTAGTGTATGTATTTATATTGTATTATAGTATTTATTTAAGCAGTTAGATCATGTAACGTACATATACTAAGTTATGTATATAAATGTGTATATTATTTGATAATTATTACATTTACACATCCTGAATTGGATGACCAATTTGCTGATCGGATAAATTCCAGTATAAATCCCAAGTGCACCCATTTGCTTTCTGATATTTTCATCGATGCTTCTAAGTGTCCCCAAGCTATCTACAATGGTTGGATAGCCTAACCTTTAGACGGTCACGATGATCAAAGTGTGGCAAATCGAAAGGTGATTAGCAGGGTGGTTCATGTGTGTTCCCATACAAGCCTGTTAATTAGGTTTTAACGGTAACAACCGAGTACGGAAAGTACAGGGTGTTATAGTAAGACCTATATCCTAGACTGTACCATTTCGTAGACTCCCGCGGTCCTCCTGATAGAATTTTAGCGACCCATAACGTGTAAATAACATTTGCGCGTGACCCTGAGTCACATCCCGTATATCTAAGTTGACTCGACCTAAGACTTATACCCATGCGACCGCACCGTCGCTGCGGTTCCAACGCCATGTCTTACGCATCTATGCGATACCCATACCAAGAGTTGTGGGCCCGCGTATATTTTGAAGAAATGCCGTGGGTTACAAATTATGAGAGAATCTCTACAACCCATCAAATCAATCAATCAATGTACAAGTCAAGTACACATCCATCACTCACCCATCCCTCTCTCAACCAAAGTCAACTCTCAAGTCAAGTACACCCATCACTCACCCATCACACCCATCCATCTCTCCTTACATCACTCTCTCTCTCTCTCATTTCTCTTTCCATTCCAAGCAATTCCCAAGAGGGAGAACCATTCAAACTCTAAGGAGAGCCAAGTGTGGCCCGCTTCCTACTCCAAGATCTCCCATCCTAGCCCTTCAATCGTCATCAACCTCCATCAAAGAAAGAGCCAAGGAGTTTGGCATTCCATCGGACCAAGAAGATCTAACGGTGGGTGATTTGTAGGTTAGATTTTACTTTTTGATGATGGACCAAGTGGGGCCTACCGATTGATGGTATGGATCCTATTGGGACCCATCTTGATGTATGCTTTATATCATGTATTAAGGGACCCATAGTGGCGGGGCCCCTCCATCACACGATTCTTAGTATCTCTCGCTATCCTGTGTTTGATGTCCCACCCGATGAATGAATGTATTTTTATCCATGTTGTCCACACGTGGGACCACTTGATGTAAATGTTTCATCCACCATCCGCACGTGTGGACCATCATGATTTATGGATCGTATTTGCACCATTCAATAGCAGACGCTGCTGGAGATGCAAGACACAAATATTAGTTTGATTCAAATCAGGTGGGCCACACTCGCATGGATCCCACCTGGACGTATGGACCTAATATCTGGACTGTACATCAGTGGCCATTGGAATGGTTAGATGATCCAGGACCTGCTAGACTGTCCAGACCGTCCAGGGCCTGGAGATAATATATTATAATATAATAATATATATAGTATTATATGGTGGGCCCCACGTGGGACCCACTTGATGGAAAACGGATTGGCTGGTGCGTCTCACACTAGCTATATAGCTGCTGTGCTGTAGCCAGCAAGTTCTATGGACCCCACCGAGATGTAAGGGTCTTATCCACACCGTCCAACATCTTGGACTAGTGGGACCCACCCTGTATGTGTTTTATCAACACCGTCCATCTGTTTCCCACGTGGGACAGGTGGGCCCACATTGATGTACGCATTATAGCCCAATCGTCCATCTGGACGGTGGGGATCAAGTAGCCATGTAGCCGCTGAAATGTCAGCAAGTTCCATGGGGCCCACATGATTCATGTGGTGGGACCCACCCCACGTGATGTATGAATTCATCCAAGCCGTCCCAGGCCTAGACGCTACTACTGATTAAAATATATATATAATAAAATATTAATATATATATATATGTACATATCTGGTAGCCCCACGTGGGAACCCACCTGTTGTGGGCCAGCCATGAATGTATGGGTCTAATCCACACCATCCAGATGGCTGGACGATAGGACCCACGCCATGATGTATCTGTTGTATCCGCACCGTCCACCAGACGGTGGGACCCACGTCATGATGTATCTGTATTTCTACATCATCCATCCATTTTGGGACGGTGGACCCCACCAGTAATGTATGTGTTACATCTAAACCGTCCATCCAATTGGCAAGCAAATTGGTCATCCATTGAAATGAGGCAGATCTATCAGTGGACCACACTGCAGAAAACAGTGGAGAGTTGAATGGTTACCATTGAAATTCTTTTAGTACCACAGAAGCTCTGGATCAATATGATATTTAGTTTTCCTCTTAATTGGATGGAAAATAAACGCTATGGTGGGCCCTATGGAGTTTTAATAATGGAAATCATTATCACCACTGTTATTTGTGGTATGGTCCAGATGATCTTCCGTTATTATTTATTTGGTAATGCTCTAAAATAACCTCTTAAAATAGATGAATGGTGTAGATGGCGTGGCCCATTGATGCGGCCCACTTAATGTAGATGAAGCCCATTGGTGCGGCCCGTGGATGCGGCCCACTTGATGTATATGAGGCCCATTGGTGCAGCCATGTGATGTGGCCCACTCGATGTATATGAGGCCTATTGTGATGTATTTGATGGCCCATGGGTTGAGGCCCAATGTGATGTATATAAGGACCATGAATGAGGCCCAATGAGACATATGTGAAGCCTTTGTGTTAGGCCAAATGTGATGTATATGAGGTCCATTGTGATGTGTGATTCCACCATGATGTATGTAATGAGGTTTATGGCGGGCCATGCCTTGGGAGCAATGATGGTTTAACGTCCACATTGTAAGAGCAATGATGGTTAAATGTCCACATTGTAACTCTCCCTAGGGCCCATTGTTAGGCCCATACTTGTTGTGTGTAGGCCATCTAGGCCCATCTTCGTTATGAAGATAGTTCATCACCATATAACATGCTTAGTATAACTCCATGATTCATGCCCATACGCATCATATGTATGCTTGATATGAGGAGTGACTGATCATAGTATATGCCATTAGGCAGATTATTTATGAGACTCACTGATAGGAGTTGCCCACATGAGCGCGCGGTACACGCAGGATTACTGCATGACTGGACAGTGTGATTCATGCATCTCGCATTGGTATGACATGATTACTGTATGCCTTAGCAACATCAGGGTCGTGGCCTCCACAGGTACATCGTGAATGGCCAGATAAGACACCAAAAATATTTATTTATAACACTTTGGGCACATAGGATGTCCTTGGGTGAGAGTCCCAGAATCCTCTGGTACCGAAGGAGACTCCAACATCTAGACCGATTGGATACATGAGCGCCCGAGTGCCGAATACCAGTAGGCCTCGTCTCCTACTGTGTCGTGGTCGGTTGGAAGGGGGTGTGGCTTTATCTGCCTGAGTGAGGGGGTTGTAAGTTAGGTTGAGTTTGACCAGCTCCCAAATGGGTTCGCTATCGACGAGCTAGGTAGGCATTGGTATATTGCTGGTAGGCGGGTAGTGAAGTCTTTTTCACTTGCATGGCTGTGCGGCTAGGGAGGCGGTAGCCAGTGTGGAGTGTACTAGACCCCGATGATGATCCCAAAGATATACAGTACTAATATGTGGACTTATTGAGCAGGAGTTGCATACTCAAAATTTTACTCATTCATTTATTCTTTAGCTATCCACTCGGGCTGGTGGTGCGCAACTAATTGTTGTGTACCTTAATAATGGCCAGGATTTCGGTTGGGGCGCACGACTAATCTAAGATCAGGAGTTTACCACATTGAGTCTAACTATCCAAATTTAGGTATAGGACTGGTTTGGATAAAAGTCTCTTGTGATGGACCCCATAGCCTGCGATACTACATACTATCATCTCGACTTCACACTCCAGTTTGGTTATTTCAATCGCACCTCATATTGTGTTACATTTGTGGCATATGGTATTTTGGGTTGCTATGTTTCATGGACTTATTAGGATTTGTATATTGTATTATATCCTCAGTATATGATATTTAGCTTACTATGTCTCCGTATTGCATAGCCGATCTGCATTGCATACTCTAATATTGAATGACTTATAGCCTTATGAGTACTTCTGCTTACTCTGATATTGTATGATTTATGGGCTTGTATTGTTTACTTGGCACTTATCTTGCGCACACACTTACACACCCTCTAAGCTTTCTATAAGCTTATGCACGATAGATGCGTGCAGGTGGCGTCAGGTCGCAGCAGCATTGAGCTTGGAGTATGTAGCGGTCTTCTGGAGCTTTGATTTTCGATATATGTATATTTCCCTTTTAGCATTGTATTCAACTGTTTATTTTAATGGATATGTGATGATGATGTTGCCTTTGTAATTTGGGTAAACTTGTGGTTATGCTTCTTACGAGATAAATGTACATTGGAAAATCCTCCTTGTAGCATCCAAGGATCAGAATCTGGCGTATGGGCGCTGGGAGCCGAGAATGGGGTACTACGGAGGCTGTCGGCACCAAATTCGGCGATCGAAAATTTAGTGAGCCCGGTTTTCGAATTTAGGGCATGACAATGTTAGTCTCCTAAGATCCATTCCTTGCCTTAGTGATTCTTGAGCATCAAATGTATGCTCTTAATATTCTTTTCAACCCAAGCTCTCAGATTCACCTCACAATACAAACATATATATAATATATCCATTAAGCATTATCATGTTCATAAAACTAGGATATAAAAAAGGGTAAATATGCAATATTTGACACTCAACACACTAGTCAAATATTTCATGCATTCATTGTTTTTATGTCTTCTTTTCATGGATCGCTATTAACAATATACTATTTACCGCATGACGGGACTAACTTATTTATCTAATTCAATTGAGGTATCTTATAACACTAGAAGTGTGGTGTTACAATTTAGTCTATCTATATGGCTTATCAATGTTATGTATTATATGCATTCAAGCATATTTCTGCATATTTAGAAGTAAGTTTTTCTATCTTCGAAGGAGTTAGTTTATGCTGGAGCTGAATTGTTGTCAAGAAGATATGTTCTGATTCAATGCAACCTCATTGTTTGCAGGTACATATAAGTATAATTTTGTCCTAAATTATGACTTCCTATAATGCAATAATAGGAGCTCGTTCATAATATTTTTATCCTATGCATGTATCATGGATGGGTAAGGATAAAAAATATTATGTTGTAGCAGTTGATCACCGTCTGGGCATATATTTCTCTTGGGAGGAGGCAAGGTTGCAGGTTGACGAATACAATGGTTGTGATCATCTCTCTTTCAAATTATTGAAAGATGTGAGTGATTGGTGGAATTTTAAATAGAGTATTCGGACTGCGGAGCTTGTGGGCCAAGGCACTCATATGGAAAATAATCATGGATTTAGAACACCATCTTGTAATGAGGTAGTCACAACAACCCCATCAACCTCAGTAATCCAACATACAGGCCTAAGCATGGTTTCTATGGGTACATTGACGAAGGGGAGCCCCTTATCAGCTGGGGATATAGTGACCACATTGGTTGTTGGGATAATTGTTCTTTTTATGGCTTTATATATTGTTATTAAGCTCTAATTCAAGTCATTAAACTGTACTTCGACTGACGGATGACATGTTGGTGAACTGAACAAGTCATATAAATAATTTTGTTTGTAAATTATTTTTTTGGATCCATATTCTGCATGCACATTTCTTTCTTTGTGATTTAACCATAACTTGGAAGATCGACATGTATCATCTACAGTTTAATAATCGTTGGAATGTTAAATATCCAGCAGATTACCCAACTCACGTCAACTATGCCATGAGTTGAATTACATGTCTAATACTTGATTCTTCTTCTACATCTTTGGATTAGCCATATGTTTTCTTTTTCATTACATTTTTTAGGAATGTAACGACTGTGATTCACATATTGGAGCAGTGATTAGGACAAATATAAAGTATCACAACATTAATTATCAATATGCTCCACTATAGGAACAATTCATATTCAATTTCATACATTTCCATTCTTATATGACAAATTACTTCATATCATCTGAGAGGAGACTTGTCAATCCCACTTGATAGTGAGAGAGTGGATGATGGGTTTTGATGACATTTCATGGTATGTCTATGACTTTCTTGTACCAATATAGAAATGTATAAAGGTATACGTAAAAGTCTCATAAAGTAACACCCGCTACGATGGTGTGTCGTTAACACCCGCTACTTTCTTGTACCACATTGTTTGTCAAAAAAAAATAATCTCATGTAGTATTTTTTAAATTTCCAAGCCTCTTTAAAGTAACAAGCATGAGTAAGTGCTTTGTATAATATAGTATGGGAGGTAGAGAAACAAGTGGGGCCAAACATAACGTCTAAGTTTGGGGGTGTTAACGACAACACCCGCTACGATGGTGTGTTGATGTGTTATACTCTATGGGGGCCAAACATGACATCCAGGTTTTATTTCAACATCGTCCAGAGTAATCATCCAAATCATTTCAAGGGTAGAAACCCAACCAGTGAAAAAAATGCTGAGTGACAAGTCCAATAGATCTGAAGGTCAAGTGGACCACATCACAAGAGATAGTGTGGATAATGAAGTCCATTGTTTTAACAAATGGGTAATATAGTCCCTATCAATGCTATGCACAATAGAATTGATGAACCTCGCTTGCTCATCATCTCCCAAACGTGCTGGTTGTCTAAACACGTAAAGCCGACAATATTCCCCAACTACAGCTACGCAAGCTACTGTAACAAGAACAACGATATAATGGCCCAACTCTTCCCCACTCAATTTATCCATCTCCTAATAAAAACCTACACTTTGGGAAGAAATGTCATTAATTATTGGTTCTCACATGTTCCTTAAATGAAAGGACTAGACTTAATGTGTATTGTGATACAGTTTCAAAACAGAATGGATAGATTGAGAGAAGCATTGAATGAAGTTAATTTTTCACTCATTGCAATGTGAATATACACTTTGAATAGATGTGATCACATGCATCCAATCAGCCACACATCCCTATTTTCATATGACAACTATTAATATTTTTTCGAAAGGACCGCACACGCTTTCTTATAAATCCCTTGTAATAATTTTTTTACATCATTTTCTTCCAGAAGGTTATCACACCTTATTAAAAAAGGGAAAAAAAAAAAGAAGAAACAAATAATCTCCTATTTATGATAACAAAAATGAAGTAGATGGACCCCATATATGTGGCATTTGAGTTTTCAACAAAGATTGGATAAGTTGTGTTAAAAGCACAAAGGCTATATTTTCATCCCACTGATTTGTATAATGGTATGGTTAACAATTGCATAGACTAACTACATACAAAGCTCACCAACCGTATGGGTTGTTTATGCAATAGTTGCATGGGAGAGAACGTTGGATTGCTTGTGTAACAGCCCACGCCCACACTGTATGATATTGTCCACTCTAGGCACGCACACGCGCCCGCATGGTTTTGTTCTCGGGGTCGCCCCCAAAAGGCCTCATATAATATAGGGTGACAACCCCACATATAACCACACAACTTTTGACAACTCTTCCGATGTGGGATAAGGTTCCACCTCTCACTGGGTACACAGTAGCCTGCCAACCACTGGTAGCTCGCCCAGATCCTCAGGTCCCGCCCACATGTGTGACCATAGTGACGGGGCGTCACAATATCCCCCACCGAGGGCAGAGCCGTCCTCAGCTCTGATACCATTTGTAACAGCCCATGCCCACACTACATGATATTGTCAGCTCTGGGCATGCACACGCGCCCGCATGGTTTTGTTCTCAGGGTTGCCCCGAAAAGGCCTCATACAGTATAGGGTGACAACCCCACATATAATCATCACAACTTCCGACAACGCTTCCGATGTGGGAGAAGGTTCTGCCTCTCACTAGGTACACAGTAGCCTGCCAACCACTGGTAGCTCACCCAGATCCTCAGGTCCTGCCCACATGTGACCACAGTGACGGGGCATCACAGCCTGTGTTGGCATGTGAGTGTCTACCCATGTGACACTATTATGTTTCACGTGTGAGTGCCATCAATTATGATCTATCATATATTCTTCCTCTTGAGTCATTCAAGTGGGGTGTGGCTTCCTGTTCCAATACACTGTAAGGTTTATGCATCCAAAGGTCCAAACGTTATCAAACTTTAGGAAGAAAAAACCATTGGATCTTAATCTTCGAAGATATTTTCATTTTCCCATTCACACGGTTGATAAGGAAAGTAATATTACAAAAAACTCATAGACCCAACTTTGCATATAGCTACCAAAGATAAACTTTCCATAATCACCTCTCAAGATTTATATTTGTCCTTATATAAATATGCAAAGTGCATGGAACAACCTTGGAAATGAAAAATAAATATGGATCATTACACAAGAAAATCTATTAAAACTATGCATTCCTTGATATGTGGGTGTGGAAGGAAGATATTGTTGGGTTGGAACACTCTAATTACCCATGAAAGACTTATCGAAATACATAGATACACCTTCTATTGTGTAACAGGGTGAGATATGGATAGGCCGACTTCTTTGTATTATGAGGAAAACAACAAGTTCATCTACTAGTATCTAATTCCATGGCTATTTTCTGTACTTCCCAATGAATCCCTTTAACTTTTTTTTTTTTAAAAAGGGATTCTCTTGGAAAAAATTGCATTTCTACACTTCTCTTTAGAAAACGCCACATTATTATTTCTCTCATGATGCATAAATGAAAAGAAAAATGTCATCCATAATATAGAAGTAATGACGATGGATTTATCTACTTATTGAAAACAACTTTAATAGATAATGAGACACTCCTGATGTATGACTTTTCTTGCTCCTTGTCCTCATAAATCTGTATTAAGAACATACAAAATCACTTTCAGAAAATAGACAGAGAGAGGAAATGTATTAAGCATACCAGAAGATCATGTTTAACCACATACTGGATCTGTTATAAACTTCATACCTGTTTCAGTTGCATGTATTAACAAAATGTTAAGGAAATTTTTTCATTAGTATGGAGGTCAATTTCATGCCCATAGAAAGTGACGGTTGATGCTACTCACATAACCCTACATGTCCTATGGAAACCTTTGAACTGCAGGGTCCATGAATAGTCATCACGAGATGGGGTATGAGAACTAGAAACGGAGAAGAAAAAGAAAAATAAAATGATACGTGCGCATCTCCAGAGAGAATAATGGAGCTTTTATGTGAATCTCCTCATACATCTCATTCTTATATATGGTGCAGATTTGCAACAATGGGCATTCAAGGACTGAAGATATCTTGGATCATTGAGTCCTCTCACCCTTAGCAAGACGTCTGCTCAAAGGATTCAGAGTTATTTTGTAATGACTCAGAAAAAATTGTGCTAATCTTTCCTTAGTAGTTGTTTTTGGGGTAATTAGCGCTATACTCGATTGCTTGTGAAATCTTCATCAATCACTTTAAATTGGATCTGCATGACTCAAAACGTGTAGATTAATTAGCGCTATGTTACTCTGAAATCTGGGATCCATCGCTAAATCCAGTTGTTCTGGGGAATTTTTGGAAGTTCTGGATCGGACCTGGACCGCGCGTCGAAAGTCCGATAGCGATGATCTTAGGCTGTTGCGGTCACCATGTTGGGCTTGACCATCACCTCAAAAATCAAGTCCATGTGTTGTTCTGGGTCGATTTGATTGAGTTCGGAGTGAAGAGTGTGAGAACGGTTGGAAATTTAATAAGCCTTTATGAAATCTGAGTCGTGTCGCTTGCGTGACGATTTTAAGCAATCTGACCGTTGGATTCTGACCCAATTTCACCCTCTGATCAGGGAAGGTGGCCCAGGCATGTCCTTGTGCTTGTGGACCTGATCGAGATTCTGTGACCGTTGAATTGAGTGTGGTCCGCCACGGCTGATCTGAAGAGCCGGTCGGTACGAAAACTCAGCCTGACCTAGATCCATGGTCAGTGAGCTTAAGTCCGACCTTTCGTGGTTATAGGCCCACCGGAAGTGCTTCGTTGGATCGAGAGAGGCTTGCTTTGGTTATTACCTAAGTATACCTTGTCCCTGGGGTTATTTTCATCAATTTGAGGCCTATTTATAGTCCTTAAACCCTAGCTCTCTTTTCCATATGAATTTTCTTTAACCCTAGCTAAGTGAGAGAGAGGAAAAGAGAGAGAAAGTGAGAGAGAAGTTGGTGAATCATCTTAGATTCTTTCCGGTTCTTCTTCATCCTTGAACCTTCACTTTGAATCGTTATTCTGACGATTCTGAGTTCATCTTTGGGTAAGTTAACCTAACCCTAATCTGTGTTAAAGCTTAGAATAGTCTTTGTGATGCTGTATCTCATTTCTATCCTTGCTTTAGGGTATTCTATCGCCGTTGACGAAGACAACTTGTCTGAAATCAATTCGGTGTTCTTTTCTGGCTTAAGGTGCGAACTTTAAGTGTATAGGTTATGGTTTTCAAGGCTTTCAATGCCAGTTAATGGTTTATTCTTGTTATGGATGAGATTTCACATGCCAAATGTTATGTTTATGTTGCGTTCCTGATATGCATGTGTTATATTGAGATTTGTGTATTCTACGTGTATGTATAAAGTACCGTATGCGTATAAAATATGCACTTGTGTTTGCCATGATTATTTGTCATGTATGTATGCTAGATGTATATATGACAACTTCTTGGTAAAAGGAATTGTCCAAATGTGTGTATTTCAACATATGTCATATATGTTGTATTATGTATTCTAAGTTTTTGTAGAAATGTCTGAATGATCTAAAGTGTGATGTTTCAACCTAGTATGGGCGTTGAGAAGCGATTCTCAACTCTCCCACTAGTGTGTATGATTTCCTTCTTACAAGTTACATTCCTTGCTATTTAATTTCAAGCATTACTTATGCTTACATTTATGTTAAGTTGATATTCTTCAAATGCTTGAGTACCACGTGATTGAAGTTGTTGTTCCATTACTGTTCTTCATTTAATACGAATATCTGTTGTAGGGTAATGTGTTTAGGACTATAAATAGTCTAGGAAATCGGTAATCTACCTTAAGGTTGTGGCTGAGATTGCTTTCGCCACGAAGGACGTGATTAGACGAACTCGAGTCGTATTAGAGTTGTCGGCAGTGGTTTGGCCACGCGGAGTGCTTGCGCACTCTATGTCGTTCAACTCAACGTGCGCTCGTGCTAGTCGAGTTCGTCAAGTAACCCGATTGTTCGATGTATGTTCACCATGTATGGACGCTATTGTTTGAATCTAGGGTACCGAACTTACCAGTGAAATCCTATTAACCTTGGTACCTTGATCCGCTAAGACTCATGAGCCGGACATGGTGGTATGGGACACCGTGGTCGAGCTGTCGGCCTACACAGGGGTGACGAGCCTCCCCGTAGTGACCAGTGAGCAACTGAACTCGTGAGCTGATTATGGTGGTATGGGACACTATATTCGGGCTGTCGGCCTACATTGATTGGTGACGAGCCCTTTGTAGTGACCTCGAGCATACCTGGATATCGCATTGAGGTAACGAGCCTTAGTGTAGTAACGAAGGTGTGATAGGCGTGCATTGATTGGTGACGAGCCCTTTGCAACGACCTACAACCATATGATCGTATGAGATGTCTAGGACTGACGACCCTAGTATGGATCACTGTTTGGATGGTGATATGAGGAAGGTACTTTAGCTTCCCAATCCTGCTGTATGAAAAGGACTAATAACAACTTGGTAATCATGTTCATGCACCGCATTTGCATGTGCTTTGTAGATGTGGCGCACTTTGAGGTGGTGTCATGCGTAACGTAAGATGAAGATGCTGAGGGTGTACGCGTGAGGGCACGCATCATTCTGCATGCATCCTTACATTAACAAGAGTACTTAGGACTTGTTTAATTGTTCTGCTTAATCATTACTGCTTGATTGAACTGATAACATGTTAACCTATGCTTTATTATTCCACTGAGTTGATCACTCACTCCCACGTTCTGGGGCGGTGTTAAACACCCACCAGACTCTGTCTTAGGTTCTGATGTTGCAGATGTTGATGCGACTTCTGAGGCAGAGCGGGAGATGGATGATGATGAGGCTGCTTTCTCTTATATGCAGTTTTCAGACGGGTTCTAGCGAGCCTTGTTCTGATGCACGGGATTTTGGAATTATTTTTGGGAATTAAATGATGTAACTTGATATTTGTAATTTTGATAGCAACACTTACATTACGACTTGGTATGTTTATGTACTTCAGGGATTTGCACTTGTACACATATATTTCTATAAGTCTTCCGCTTGCTTTCTTCATTTATCCCTAAATTATATCCGTGCTTTGGCTTAATCTATTCCATGTCTTATGCACTAATACAGACAACATACATCCATCATTAAATATGTTGCATAAGTGATGTTTTGGAGCTCGGGAGCTGAGATATGCTCGACCCCCGAATTCCAGGGCATTACAAGTTGGTATCAGAGCATGATCTGGTTTAAACCGGACCTGGGTTATGGTCACACACCGCATGTTGTCGCCACTTTAGTGTATTTGGGTGCGAGTCTATCGTAGATTTTGTGTTTGTGCTCCGTAGCTTCTATCGGCGAAAGTTTCTTGAAAACGTTCACCGAGATCGAGTCTGTGCTCTCTCCTGATCACACACAGCAACCCGAAACCGTTCCTGGACCATCTATTAATGAGTCTAGATGGTCTATCATCCCATCTTAACCCTTAAATTTTCAAGAAATCTTTATTTGAATCAGATTTCTGCTCGAATGGCCCAATAGGTGTCAAATCATGCAAGGGGCCGATCGGGGCATTTCCTGTGGGGCCCAGGGGGGAACCACATCTTTTAGAGCATGGGGGCCCAGGAGGACCTCGCCCAAATGGTGAGGCATCGCCGGCCAGTCCAGAGACCGGCGATACCATCGCCGGTTCGGCGAGGGCTAGCCGATCAGTGGGCCGGCGTGGGCCGACGCATTTTAGGCCTTGTGTGGCCCACCCCTCCACGGTTCATTGGTTTAAACCCTTCCTATAACTTATTCCCTTCACAAACCTTCCTCCCAAGCTCTCTTTTCTTCCAAGTTCTTCTCCAATCTCTTCCAAATCCTTTCCAAATCTTCTTCTTCTTCCATTTTCATGCAAACCCCATCACCCCATCTCAAAACCCTCACCCCCATTGCTGATTTCACTCCTTTTCCTTCTCATTTGAGCTCTCACATTCCTTTTTGGGCTCTCAAGTGTGTGGAAGCTTCACTATCTTCCTATTTCTCTCTTTCTCTCATTTCTCATGGCCCTCTTTGAGTTCATCACGGCCATATTTTTCATTTCCTCCCTTCTTTATTTGATGGGGAAGAAGAGAGTGTCCATGGATGAAGCCGGACCTAGCCGCCCAACCCGTGCACGGAGGCCGAGAGGTGCCGCCGCTAGCACGTCCGCCACTCATGAATTCCAGACCAAGCGGGACCTCGATCCTCGAGCTCCCATTAGTAGAACTTTGTTGGCGGAGCTATCGCATGGAGTCTATGAAGGCCGTAGAGTCCTTTTTGAGGCTCATGTTGATCCGCGGCTGTATGACGAGTTTCCGTTGTTGGAGCGCCTGGAAGGGGCTAGTTGGTGTCCCTTGTTTGAAGGCGAGTATCACGCGAATGCAAGTACTGTTCGAGCCTTTTATGCCAATATTCGTGATCCTTCACTGGAGCCTCTGCAGTTCAAGATTCCTTGTGGTAGCGGTCGAGAGGGTATTGTCAATGTTGCTTTGATATCCCGACTCCTGAATGTGTCACTTGGTGAAGTGCATGCCAGCGAGAAGAATGTGAATAGTATGCGCGAGAGGGATCGTCGCACCTGATCCTTGTGTGGTCGTCTGGTCGAATGGCAGCCGAATAGGAGTCTTCTGGCTACCTACATGACAGACGATTTTCGTTTGCTTCACCACATGTGTACGTTCAATGTATACCCAAGGTGGAGCAACCGCAGTGAGTGTATGCGCCTAATGGTGGATTTCCTGTATCAGGTGGGGCAAGAAGCGAAGTTGTGTGTGCCGACATACGTCCTGCGCCAGATTATTCTCATCGTTCGTTCGAATAGGAGGACCGAGTCGCTTCCATTTGGCCGCCTCATTTGCAAGCTTGCACATGAGTTTGGCTATAGGCTTGGAGCAGAGAAGCCGGTTCCTGTTTGTCATATTAATCTGAGGACTCTTAAGCAGATGGAGATCGGTTCTGGTCGTCATGCCTCAGAGAGTGAGGATGAGTCAGAGAGCGATGATGAAGAGAGTTATGCTGAAGGTGGTGCTGAGATTGAGGAAGAAACAGAGCAGGACGAGGAAGAGGTTGAGACACAGGATTTGAGTGATAGCTCTCCTCCTGTGGCGCCTGAGCAGAGCGCAGAGCGGACTGCCAGCGATGCCCGTCTCGCACGGCTTGAAGAAGGGCAGGCTGTTTTACGCCAGGATATTGTTGATCTTCGAGCCCTTGTTAAGCATAAGTTTAAGAAAGTGACTCAAACTCTGAAGTCTATCCTGTGTTGCTTGCAGGATAAGGGTGCCCCCCCTCCATCTCCTGATTTCGACGAGTAGTTGTCGGTGTAGTCGTCCTTTGCTTTGTTTGTTGTTTTCTTTCTGTGTGTAGCCATTGTTGGCTTTGTAGTTGGAGTTGTTTGTAGTTGTTTGTTGTTGCTTGAAGTGTTAGATGTTGTAATTCACATGCTTTCCTAATCGTGATTCATGTAATGTTGCACTACTTGTATTGCGACAGTTTTGTTTAATGGAATACATGTTGTTTCTCTTTGGGGTTGTGTTGTGTATGCTGTATGGATGGATTATGTGACGTAGAATCTGACAGGTTGTATCCTCTGTTGAATGTAGGGATGCCTCCTAAGGGTTTGAAGTCTTCGGCCCATCTCTCCTTGATTGAGTCGCTTGCTGGGGTTCCTCCCTTGAGCGATAGCTAGTCGAATCCACAGGCAGGCCCGTCTCATGCTGGTGTTGGGCCGACACCTATAGCTCCTCCAGTAACGCCTTCGGTTCCTGAGCCGAGTCGTGCACCTTCGTCTGCTCCGCCGTCTGATAGGTTTGAGCAGATGATGCTGTTGATGCAGCAGCAGCAGATTCAGCAGCAGCAGCAGTAGCAGCAGCAGCAGCAGGAGTTTCTCTCTTCCATGGCTGGCATCTTTGCTCAGTTAGTGGGGGCGACTCCACCTATTTCACCTATACCTCCATCTGGGAGCGCCAGTGCGAGCGGCACTTTTGAGCGATTCCAGCGCTTGCGACCTCCTACGTTTGCGAGTTCTCACAGACCTGAGGAGGCCGAGTATTGGATCGACCGCATCTCTAAGATGCTGAGACCGTTGTACTGTTTTGAGGTTGAGCAGGTTGAGCTTGCCTCCTTCATGTTTGAGAAGGAGGCCAGTCTGTGGTGGGACAGTGTTCTTCGCACTATCGAGGAAGGTTTTGTGTGGTCGTGGCAGGCGTTTGAGGCACGCTTCCACGAGAAGTATTTTCCGGTTACGTACCGACATGAGAAGGAGAGTGAGTTCCTTCGCCTCCGCCAGGGAGGGTTGTAGGTGACGGAGTATGAGAACCGGTTCACTGAGCTGGGTCGATATGTTCCTTTGATCCTGGGCGATCAGCCGATGAGGATGCCGCGTTTCTCTGAGGGATTGAGAACTGAGATCCGATCGAAGATTTGCTGTGCTAGCATTTCTTCTTATGCGGAGTTGGTGAGCATGTCCTTGCGAGCAGAGCAGGACGGGGACAGGTCGTCCCGCATGCGAGCACCGATGGTTCCTAGGCCACGACCGGACTTTCAGCGTGCACCTTTCCTAGGCAAGAGGCAGCGAGCAGATTCTCCTCCTAGGCGTTCAGCGCCGCCTGCTCAGCAGATGAGAGCTGATGTTCGCTGTTCATATTATGGAAAGACGGGGCATTTGGACCATTTTTGCTTCTCTCGTATGCGGGCCAGTGGTTTTACTCCACCGCAGAGGATTAGCCGTCCGATGCCTCAGGTTATCTCTCCTCCACCTCTTCGTTTAACGCCAGCTCATCCATCCTTCAGACCTACAGTTCCTAGCTTCAGGCCACCTCAGAGGCCCATGGTTCCTCCGCCGAATCGTCAGCAGCAGGCTCGTGTTCATGTGCTCTCAACTGAAGCGCCTATGTCTGACTTGGTGCCGAGATCCTTCGAGGTGACAGCGCACATTGAAGGTATTCCCGTTTCTATGTTAGTGGATACAGGGTCCACTACTTCTCTTATATTTTATGCGGCAGTTAGGTGTTTGGGTTTGAGATCTGTTCCTATGCAAGGAGTGACGCTTACTACCGCTACGGGGATTTCCTCTGCTTTGGGCAAGCGTTGTATGGATTGTTTGGTCGATCTTGGGAGTGGATCGATCCGTGTTGATTTCTTAGTCGCACCGCTTTATCATTACGATGTTATTATGGGTATGGATTGGCTCTCGAGGATGCGAGCTGAGATTGATTGTGAAGCCAGATCAGTGACGATCCATAGACCTGAGGGCGAGACTGTTACTTTCCCAGTT
Source organism: Magnolia sinica (assembly GCF_029962835.1). Classification (NCBI taxonomy): domain Eukaryota; kingdom Viridiplantae; phylum Streptophyta; class Magnoliopsida; order Magnoliales; family Magnoliaceae; genus Magnolia; species Magnolia sinica. The sequence goes on along the minus strand of NC_080573.1, from coordinate 45,521,076 downwards.
CAGTTCAGTTACCCTCTTCGTATTGATTATTATTCTTCTCTGTTGGAGAGTATGGCTGAATCGGCGTTAGTTAGCACACCGGTGGTTCGGGAGTTTGAAGATGTGTTTGAGTCGATTCCTAGATTACCTCCTCAGCGTGAGATTGATTTTGCTATTGACCTCATGCCTGGTGCGGCGCCCATTTCATTACCCACTATCGTATGCCTCCGAGTGAAATGGAGGAGTTGAGGAAGCAGATGGATGGTTTGCTGGATTTGGGTTTTATTCGGCCTAGTGTGTCTCCTTGGGCAGCACCTGTTTTGTTTGTAAAGAAGAAGGATGGTTCTTTGCGGTTATGTATTGATTATCGCAGGCTGAATCTGGTAACTGTGAAGAATAAGTACCCTTTGCCGGGATTGATGATCTGTTTGATCAGTTGAAGGGGGCACGGTACTTTTCGAAGGTTGATCTGCGATCGGGGTATCATCAGTTGCGCGTCAAGGATGGAGACGTGCAGAAGACCGCTTTCAGGACTAGCTTCGGTCATTATGAGTTCCTTGTGATGTCGTTCGGTCTTACGAACGCACCGGCTGTGTTCATGGATCTAATGAACAGGGTGTTTCGGCCATTTCTGTTCCGATTCGTCAGTCTTTATCGATGGCATCTTGATTTATTCGGCGAGTCGGGAAGAACACGAGAAGCACTTAAGAGCGGTTTTGGATACTCTTAGGAAGAATCATCTCTTTGCGCAGTTCAAGAAGTGTGATTTCTGGAAAGAGGAAGTCAAGTTCCTAGGACATGTGGTGTCCAAGGAAGGGATAGCTGTCGATCTTGCCAAGGTAGCTACAGTGCAGGACTGGAAGCAGCCTGGTTCAGTTACTGAGGTAAGGAGTTTTCTGGGTCTTGCAGGCTATTATCGACGCTTCATTCAAGACTTTTCGAAGATTGCCAGACCGTTGTCGCAATTGACACGGAAGGATTTGAAGTTTGCTTGGAATGAGCAGGCGGAGTTAGCTTTTCAGGAGCTGAAGGACAAGTTGACGTCCACCCCTGTGCTAGTATTGCCAGAGCAAGGGGTTAAGTATATTATATATACTGACGCCTCTCGCGTTGGCCTGGGTTGTGTCCTTATGCAGAAGGACAGGGTGATTGCTTATGCTTCGCGTCAGTTGAGGAAACACGAAGAGAATTACCCTACGCATGACCTGGAGTTAGCGGCTGTCATTTTCGCATTAAAGCTTTGGAGACATTACCTCTATGGTGAGGAGTTCGAGCTCTTTTGTGACCACAAGAGCCTTAAGTACATTTTCACGTAGCGTGATTTGAATATGAGGCAGTGCCGGTGGATGGAAACATTGAAGGACTTTAAGTTCGATGTTTCTTACTATCCGGGCAAGGCGAACCTTGTGGCAGATGCATTGAGTCGCAAGAAGGCTATTGAGTTTGCGGCTCCGCTGATGATAGTAGAGTGGGATATGTTGGAGTTCATGCGCGATTTTGAGCAGAAGCTTACGGTGGTTGAGTCATATGAGGTTATCACACACATTCGTGTATAGCCCCTTATCGACGAGAGGATCGTTGCAGCTCAGGCAGATGATGAGCTTTTGGTGAAGATTAGGAAGCGGGTTAGTACAGATGAGAACTCTGACTGGAGTGTTAGTTCTGATGGGGGCCTATGATTTCGTAGCCGGTTATGTGTTCCTGACATCCCTGACTTGAGACGGGAGGTTCTCAAGTTAGTCCATAGTTCTAAGCTTGCGATGCATCCAGGTAGCACGAAGATGTATCAGGATATGAGGAGGTCTTATTGGTGGGACAATATGAAGGTCTAGATTGCTGAGTTTGTTTCTCGTTGTCAAGTCAAGGCAGAGCATCGCCGACCTCCTGGGTTGCTGCAGCCTATGCCCATAGCAGAATGGAAGTGGGACTTCATCTCTATGGATTTTATTTCTGGGTTGCCAAGAACGAGGAAGGGATATGATTCTATCTGGGTGATCGTCGACCGATTAACGAAGTCGGCGCATTTCTTACCGATCAGAGTCACTAACTCTGCAGACGAGTTGGCTAGGTTGTATATCAAGGAGATAGTACATCTGCATGGAGTTCCCCTGGAGATTGTGTCAGATAGAGACACGCGTTTCACATCTATCTTCTGGACTCGTATCCAGGAAGCGATGGGTGTGAAACTGAAGTTCAGCACCGCGTTTCATCCGCAAACAGATGGGCAGACGGAGCGCGTGAATCAAGTCCTGGAAGACATGTTGCGAGCTTGTGTTTTGGATTTCAAGGATAGTTGGGATGATTGTCTTCAGTATGCAGAGTTCGCGTAAGGTGAGTATCGACATGGCTCCCTATGAGGCGCTGTATGGTCGCCCGTGCAGAGCACCACATTGCTGAGCAGAAGTTGGCGAGCGTAGTTTGCTTGGCCCAGAGTTGGTGCAGGTGACTTCAAAGAAAGTTGACATCATTCGACGTCGACTTCTGACGACGCAGAGCGGGCAGAAGAGTTATGCTGATACGAGGCGTCAACCGCTTGAGTTTGAGGTTGGAGACCATGTTTTTCTGAAGGTCTCTCATATGAAGGGAGTTCTGTGGTTCGGTAAGAAGGGGAAGCTGACGCCGAGATTTATTGGTCCATTTCAAGTTCTGGATCGAGTGGGAGTGGTAGCATACCACCTTGCTTTGCCCACACCTCTTGTGGGCGTGCATAACGTATTTCATGTTTCTATGCTGAAGAAGTATGTTCCTGATCCTTCGCATATTATCAGTTGGGAGCAAGTGCAGTTGAGTAAGGATGCCACTTATGTACTGCGATCGGCGCGTATTCTCGACAGGAAGGAGTAGGTGTTGCGTAGCAAGGTTATCCCTCTTGTGAAGGTGCTATGGACGCATCATAGTGAAGAAGAGGCTACTTGGAAATCTGAAGCAAAGGTCAGGAAGAGCTACCCTCTGATCCTTGAAGATTATGAGAAGGTATGAATTTCGAGGACAAAATTTTCTTTAAGGGGGGTAGATTGTAATGACACGGAAAATTTTGTGCTAATCTTTCCTTAGTAGTTGTTTTTGGGGTAATTAGAGCTATACTCGATTACTTGTCAAATCTGCATCAATCACTTTAAATTGGATCTGCATGACTCAAAACGTGTAGATTAATTAGCACTATGTTACTCTGAAATCTGGGATCCATCGCTAAATCCAGTTGTTCTGGAGAATTTTTGGAAATTCTGGATCGGACCTGGACCGTGAGTCGAAAGTCCGATAGCGATGATCTTAGGTTGTTGCGGTCACCATGTTGGGCTTGACCATCACCTCAAAAATCAAGTCCATGTGTTGTTCTGGGTCGATTTGATTGAGTTCGGAGTGAAGAGTGTGAGAACGGTTGGAAATTTAATAAGCCTTTATGAAATCTGAGTCGTGTTGCTTGCGTGACGATTTTAAGCAATCTGACCGTTGGATTCTGACCCAATTTCACCCTTTGATCAGGGAAGGTGACCCAGGCATGTCCTTGTGCTTGTGGACCTGATCGAGATTCTGTGACAGTTGAATTGAGTGTGGTTCGCCACGGCTGATCTGAAGAGCCGGTCGGTACGAAAACTCAGCCTGACCTAGATCCATGGTCAGTGAGCTTAAGTCCGACCTTTCGTGGTTATAGGCCCACTGGAAGTGCTTCGTTGGATCGAGAGAGGCTTGCTTTGGTTATTACCTAAGTATACCTTGTCCCTGGGGTTATTTTCATCAATTTGAGGCCTATTTATAGTCCTTAAACCCTAGCTCTCTTTTCCATACGAATTTTCTCTAACCCTAGCTAAGTGAGAGAGAGGAAAAGAGAGAGAAGTTGGTGAATCATCTTAGATTCTTTCCGGTTCTTCTTCATCCTTGAACCTTCACTTTGAATCGTTATTCTGACGATTCTGAGTTCATCTTTGGGTAAGTTAACCTAACCCTAATCTGTGTTAGAGCTTAGAATAGTCTTTGTGATGCTGTATCTCATTTCTATCCTTGCTTTAGGATATTCTATCGCCGTTGACGAAGACAACTCGTCTGAAATCAATTCGGTGTTCTTTTCTGGCTTAAGGTGCAGACTTTAAGTGTATAGGTTATGGTTTTCAAGGCTTTCAATGCCAGTTAATGGTTTATTCTTGTTATGGATGAGATTTCACATGCCAAATGTTATGTTTATGTTGCGTTCCTGATATGCATGTGTTATATTGAGATTTGTGTATTCCACGTGTATATATAAAGTACCGTATGCGTATAAAATATGCACTTGTGTTTGCCATGATTATTTGTCATGTATGTATGCTAGATGTATATATGACAAAACGATGTGATTGTGAGAGGAGTAGCATTGGTTATGTTACTCAGGGGGAGTATGTTTGAACTAGTTGAATGAAACTGGTTGAATGTTGAATGTTGAATATTGAATATTGATGTGCAGGTAAGCCAGTTTATATGACCTGGTTCATAACTCTTTAACCAGTTGTTTTACTTTATGTTTATCTTGGTTATGTGTTTTGTCACTAATTTGACAAAGGGGGAGATTGTAAGTGCTATAGTTTATATCCCTGTCTGTTGTCAAATTTGTGGTGCCAAAATCACTGTTATATATAACTTGCATAAATGAAGCTCTCTCAAGGATCAACATTCATAAACAAGCTAAGCTCACAACAAGCAAAGCTCACAAGTACAAGGATCAATCTTGAATGCAAGAACTGCTCACAAGATAAGACTCAAGCTGCAAGACTTCAAGAAGAGTACAAGGCAGTTTGTAAAGAACTCAAGACACTTTCAAGATTGAGCTACATCAAGATTTCAAGATTAAACTACATCAAGACTTCAAGGCTCATACTTCAAGGTCACTAGTTCCTAATGTTTCAATGTCCTTACTTCATGGTTGAGGTTTGACTAACCTTAGGTTGACCTTAGAAGTAGGTCACTTTGGATACATAAGTCGAATGTTTATTTTACATAAGTTTGGTCTGTTCTTCGACTAGTCCTAGGCCTTCTTCGACTAGTCCTAGAGTTGCTTCGACCAGTCTAAGAAATTCCTCGATCAGTCGTGAGTTTGTTACAAATTTCGGATAAAATCTGTTAGACTTCGACTAGTCCAGGAATCTGTTCGACCAATCGAAGGAACAGTGTCGATTCCATCTTCGACCAGTCGAAAATCTTCGACTCAAAATCCAGCGATGTTTTTCAGGTTCTTCGAAGGAGACCTTCGACCAGTCGTAGAATAGTCAAAGCTTATCGCGCCTGATTTTTCAAATATCTGTTATTGCTTCGACTAGTCGAAGAGCTCCCTAGACCAGTCGAAGACGCGATCTGCTCACCTATAAATAGTGCACGAATCTCAGAAGAAATCATCAAATTAATTAATCCATTCAAGCCAATCTTCGTCGAACTTCTGAGAGATAATTCTGTGCTCCATCTAAGCTAAGTGTGCTTATTTAATATTCTCTTTCCTTAGCTTTATTTAATTGATTTTGTTTCTGCTATTCCAATCTAATTTGATAAGAGGAATTGTTATTCCCTTTCTTTGGAATCAAAATCAATTAAGGCAAGCCCTATTTGGTTTAATTTAAAATCTATTAGAATTAGAACCATTGTAATTGAGTACTGGACATTGAACTTGGACATTCAATCATCTACTCTGATTTGGTTCTACCGGGCTGCTACAACGAAGGAGATAATCAGGTATTTTACATTTAATTGTAAATTCCTTTCTGTTTTGGTTTCTTTCAAGATTTGCCAGAAAAATCTTGTTGTATTGGTTATCTGAGGAGAGCCAGGAAAACTCAGAAGTGAGGTTTTTTAATTGTGTAAGCCCACAGACAAAGACACAATTGTAAAGGTTTTGGGTGAACCTGGGAAAACCTATTTTGTTAGTGAACGCTAATATCCCCTGTGTGAGGATATTAGGAGTGGAGTAGCATTCTGTGTGGTTGTTGTTTAACAGTTGGTGAACACAGGCGAACCACTATAATCCCTTGTGTTGTGGTTGAATGATTTATACTTCTGATCTTTAATTATTCTTTTGTGGGATATATGTATGGTGGTGAATGTTGTAATCATTTAATTCAAGCATTGTGAGAATTTTGTAATAGTTTAGAATTTATTTTCTGTTATTCCTTTATCAGCTTGATATTCAATTTCCTTTAAAAGTTGTTCCAGCAAGGTTGCCCTGCCATTTTTATGGTGTATTGCTGTCCCTAGAACAATACATTTGTGATTACAATTTATTTCAATTCAGTTTGTATTTATTTCTGTATTCCTCTTTGGTTTGAGATTTGATACAAAGATCTTTCTAGAAATAAGGTTGTCCTACCATAAACTCTGGTTTTTGGTGTAAGGTTGTCCTTAGAACAACATTTGTATCAACCTCTTAAGATCTGAATTTTGAGGTTATTTTACTTTCTTGCATTGTGATTTATTTTAGCTATCATATTCTTTTTAATTCCGCTGTTATAAGTTTTATTTGGTATTGTCCTATTCACCCCCCCTCTAGGACATATAGCTAGGCCTTTTCAAGTGGTAAAGGAATTGTCCAAATGTGTGTATTTCAACATATGTCATATATGTTGTATTGTGTATTCTAAGTGTTTGTAGAAATGTCTGAATGATCTAAATTGTGATGTTTTAACCTAGTATGGGCGTTGAGAAGCGATTCTCAACTCTCCCACTAGTGCGTATGATTTCCTTCTTGCAAGTTACATTCCTTGTTATTTAATTTCAAGCATTACTTATGCTTACATTTATGTTAAGTTGATATTCTTCAAATGCTTGAGTACCACGTGATTGAAGTTGTTGTTCCATTACTGTTCTTCATTTAATACGAATATCTGTTGTAGGGTAATGTGTTTAGGACTATGAATAGTCCAGGAAATCGGTAATCTGCCTTAAGGTTGTGGCTGAGATTGCTATCGCCACGAAGGACGTGATTAGACAAACTCGAGTCGTATTAGAGTTGTCAGCAGTGGTTTGGCCACGCGGAGTGCTTGCGCACTCTATGTCGTTCAACTCAACGTGCGCTCGTGCTAGTCGAGTTCGTCAAGTAACCTGATTGTCCGATGTATGTTCACCATGTATGGACGTTATTGTTTGAATCTAGGATACCGAACTTACCAGTGAAATCCTATTAACCTTGGTACCTTGATCCGCTAAGACTCATGAGCCGGACATGGTGGTATGGGACACCGTGGTCGAGCTGTCGGCCTACGCTGGGGTGACGAGCCTCCCCGTAGTGACCACTGAGCAACTGAACTCGTGAGCCGATTATGGTGGTATGAGACACTATATTCGCGCTGTCGGCCTACATTGATTGGTGACGAGCCCTTTGTAGTGACCTCGAGCATACCTGGATACCGCATTGAGGTAACGAGCCTTAGTGTAGTAATGAAGGTGTGATAGGCGTGCATTGATTGGTGACGAGCCCTTTGCAACGACCTACAACCATATGATCGTATGAAATGTCTAGGACTGACGACCCTAGTATGGATCACTGTTTGGATGGTGAAATGAGGAAGGTACTTTAGCTTCCCAATCCTGCTGTATGAAAAGGACTAATAACAACTTGGTAATCATGTTCATGCATCGCATTTGCATGTGCTTTGTAGATGTGGCGCACTTTGAGGTGGTGTCATGCGTAACGTAAGATGAAGACGTTGAGGGTGTACACGTGATGGCACGCATCATTCTGCATGCATCCTTGCATTAACAAGAGTACTTAGGACTTGTTTAATTGTTCTGCTTTATCATTACTGCTTGATTGAACTGATAACATGTTAACCTATGCTTTATTGTTCCACTGAGTTGATCACTCACTCCCACGTTCTGGGGCGGTGTTAAACACCCACCAGACTCTGTCTTAGGTTCTGATGTTGCAGATGTTGAGGCGACTTCTGAGGCAGAGCGGGAGATGGATGATGATGAGGCTGCTTTCTCTTATATGCAGTTTTCAGACGGGTTCTAGCGAGCCTTGTTCTAATGCACGGGATTTTGGAATTATTTTTGGGAATTAAATGATGTAACTTGATATTTGTAATTTTGATAGCAACACTTACATTACGACCTGGTATGTTTATGTACTTCAGGGATTTGCACTTGTACACATATATTTCTATAAGTCTTCCGCTTGCTTTCTTCACTTATCCCTGAATTATATCCGTGCTTTGGCTTAATCTATTCCATGTCTTATGCACTAATACAGACAACATACATCCATCATTAAATATGTTGCATAAGTGATGTTTTGGAGCTCGGGAGTTGAGTTATGCTGGACCCCCGAATTCCAGGGCGATACATATTTCTGGTGGGATTTGATCAGAACAAGGATGGTGTGTGGGATTTGGTAGTCTTCCCCAAATCCATCTTTGGATTCAGTGGAAGTGACCCAACACCCTCGTTAAATCCGATGGGAGATTGCAAGAATCCCTCATCCTGGAGCATCACTCTCAACCCAGGTGTCACACCCCAAACTCGGTAACCGGACTCATAAGGAACCCGATAGCCGGTTCTGGCTGCAACAGCCTCTGTAGAACCCCATTCTTGGCTCCTGAAGTAGGTTCCGATCCTGGGATCCTATAAGGAGGATTTTTTTGATAATTATATATCCATTTCAATACGAGCATACCCAAGATCACAACAAGTACATTTCAGAAATAACAAAGGCACACATCACAAAATCTACTATAAATTTGAACTTTAATACAATGTTAAAAGAAAATACATCTGATGACAAGAGAAGGAGGAAGAAGATCTGCAACAGTGGGGTCTTCGAATCAACTACTATCCAAGCTCTGCCGCTGTGATGCCGACTTAAGATCTCCTGCACGCATCAATCGTGCATAAGCTTATAGAAAGCTTAGAGGGTGGTGAAAGTGTGTGACAATGGTGTGCAAAAGAATAATAGGAGATACATAAGGGAAAAATGATCAATGACAATAGCACTAGCCTCACCAAGGTTGAGCCATGGATGCAAGAAGCCATACCAAGGCAATGCAATGCAAACAACTGATACTAATGCAACACGAAGTAATGTCAATGCTCATAACCAGTCCACATATCAAGTACATTTCCAGCATAAGGAAATCACTGGGGTCTAATGCACTACGGGATGACTGCCACTTTATAGACCTGCACAGTTAAACCAACGTAGGAGACCTCACTACCCGCCTATGGACAACAATCACCAGCAAGGCTCGACGGTAGCAGATGCATTCACGAGCTGGTCAAACTGACCCTAGCAGTGCCCTCTCACTTGAGTAGATAAGGCCACATCCCATCTCAACCAACTACATGACAGTGGGAGATGAAGCCTAATGGTGTAAGGCCCTCATGTGCTCATGAATTTCCACTCAGTCATGGCATTGAGGCGTCCCCTCGGTACCGTGGAAGTTTAGGGGCTTTCACCCAAGGGCATTCAATGACCCTAATGCTCAAGAAGAATATTTCTGGTGTCCACATACGGCCATCCATGATGTATCTGTGGAGGCTACAGCCCTGATGAAGCAAGGGAGGTAATGTCCATGAGATGCGATGCCAGATGTATGGATCACACACACTACAATATGCACCATCTCTAAGCACTCAATGTGCACAAGAGGGGAACTCCATCCCTCTATCATATTAATCCAATGACCACACACAAATGCAATCCAACCACTCAATGATGCATATGGATCATGAGGGTGAAATAGGTGTGCTATACGGCGATGATGACATGGAATACACTCATTCCCAATGAGGGATCAAGTCTAGATACTTAGACAATTAATCTAGGGAACAATCCTCTAGTGGGGGCCCAATACTTTGGGGTAGCCCACAAAGCTAAGGAGGGCAATAAATAAGCCTAAAAGAATAGGCGGTCCTAAAGAGGGCCTATAGTGGGCCTTAAACTACCCAAAGTAACCCATGGGCTTACCTTAGGGCCACCAAGGAGGACATCCAACTTCAACTGGGTCCCAAAAGGTAGCCCGCCACTATCGAATGTGAAACAAGGCCCAAGGCCTAAGTAATCCATGGCCTAGTGGGGTATACACCAAGCCCAACACATGGGCAATATGGTGGGCCCTCAAGCGAGGGTTGAGCCCAACCAAAAAGGTCATAAACCCACATATTGTGGTGGGCCTAGTGGGCAGCCTGGTAATCCAACCATATGGGCAATTTCTATGCTTTATCCAAGTAAGTTGGTCCTCACAACTTGGCCCAAGTATAAGGTTATTTTGGTGGGCGACCAAGGGCTCAACTACTTGCACATTATGGCCCACAAACCCATCACAATAAGTAGTGAGATAAAGGCTCAAAGGTCAAGGGATCTAACTAAAAGATCCAAGACGAATGGGCCTGCTAAAGCTAACCAAAACTATGAGCATAGATCCAAAATAAAGTCTAATAGAGGTGGGCCTCCAAGTAAACATAATGAAGCCCACAGACATCTCAGATAATGAAAATCTTATGTGCATAATCCATCCTTAATCTGGTGGGCCATGCTGCCCAAAAATAGGCTATTAGGGGCAGCCAATTTGGGCCCATTGCTGAATTTCCAGCCCACTTATTTTTGGGCCTGCTAGAGCCCAACAATAAATGATATAAATTAGGTATATGTTACCTGGTGGCCCAAATATATCTCTGTGGGTCCCACCAAAGGGGATGACTAGATTACACACATAAAAAAGGTGGACCATGCTGCTGGACTGGAAGTCTAGCAACAGTCCAATGGGCCTGGACGTCCCAAGGGTAGACGGACCTATGGGCCTGGGCAATTGGCCCAAAACTCATCCAAAGGGGTCCCAAAAATGGATGCCACTGAGGGAGATGGCCATGACCCACATGGAACATAGATGGATGGATGGTGGGGATAACAAATACATCAATGGTGGGCCCACAAGAAGGGGTGGACGGCCAACCATGGCTGGACGTCCCAGCCTGGTGGGCCGGTCCAGCCCTGACCACCAAATGTACAGGGGTCCGTTGGCCCCGAAACTTGGTAAGTGGATCATACCATGGGTAAGTCACCTCTTTATAAAATTTGAAAATTTTTAAAATAGCAAAAGTATTTTAATTAATTTAAAGAAAACAGACTGTCCGGAAAATCTATTTAACCTGGGCGTCCCAGCCTGGTGGGCCGGTACAGCCCATTCCATGGTGTGCATAGGGATCCAGTGGCCCCAAAAATATGCACGTAGGTCCTAACATAGGTGGGACACATTTATATAAAATTTTAGAATTTTTAGAATAGCAAAAGTATTTTAATTAATTTAAAGAAAACAGACTATTCAGAAAATCTGTTTAATGCATATTTTTGACAGGCCCTGATCTGAGCTTCCAATGGTGTTGATTAATGGCCTCTAAAAATTGGGAAAAATTAGTTTTTGTGTCCCCTCATATGTGTACTACAAATTGGGGTCCATGGATGTGGCCTAATAGTGGAAACATTATTTTATGATTAAGGAATTCCACACTGATATGTTGTTGGAACAGTGCAGAAATTATAGACTAACCATCTCACTTGGGCTACACCTTTGGGACCTTAATCAGGGTCAGGTTGGGCTGAAATTGGGTAGGCTTATAGGTGGGACATAGGTCTTCAAGAAACATGCATTGGATGACATTAAAGTCCCCACCAAAAGATCAAAAATCAAGCCTCAAAATGGTCCAGAATCTGTCCAGACAAACTGGACATCAACATATACTCCACAAAAGTAAATTGCAAACATACATTAAATGGGGATTTAACCCCTGAAAATCATGGTGTGGTCCACCCAAGTGGGCACCACAAATATCCAAACCATCCCATCACCAAAAACAAGCTTGCATGCACCCCTTTATGTGTATTTACGGGCCACACGTTTAATGGGAGAGACTATGAAAATGTCTCCTCTCTATGGATGTTTGGGATCTTATTGGTCCACAAGGTGGGCCACACACTCATGATCAGCACTCTCAGCAAGAAAAGGAGAAGCAATCGGTCATAAGAGAAGGGTCTCTGCCTCATTGAGGCCCTTCCCTTCATCACACACATACAAGGAGATTTCATTGTCATAGGATGCACATATTATATGATCAAGCTTATTAAATAGAGATCTATGCTGGAGATCCAATCTCCACCAAGGATCAAGATTTACAATATGAATCGAGGGTTGTGAGTGCTTCATGCCCCAGTGGGCTTGTGACAACACTCGACGTCTCTTGACTAAAGGAGGATTAGTTGAGGGATTAATTGTCCATTGCAGGACTAGACACCGCTTAAAATTCCCTGAGTTAATTGAGGTTATGACTGCAAATCAACCTCAAGCACTACCCCAACCTAGGGTTGATGAAGTCTATGATGAGAATGAGGTGCATCAAGGACCCCCGCCTCGTACTTTATGAGATTATTTACAACCGGAAGGGGTGAGCACGCCCTTATGTATGGTTTTTTCAGAGAATATGGGACATATGGATATGAAGCCAGGGGTAATCTAACTCCTTCCTAAATTTCATAAGCTTGAATCAGAAAATCCATATTTACATCTGAAAGAGTTTGATGAGATCATAGCCACTTTTTATTTTCCAAACGTGTCTGAGGGCATAGTCTGGCTAAATCTCTTTCCCTTTTCTTTGAAAGAGAAAGCTAAGACGTGGTTGCATTCACTACGTCCTAGATCTATTAGCACATAGAATGATATGCAAAGGGAGTTCATAAAAAAATTCTTTCCACATCATAAAATGAACACCCTTAGAAAATTAATCATGAACTTTGCCCAAAAAGAAGATCAAACATTCTTCCAATGTTGGGAAAAGTTCAAGGATCTTGTTAGTTCATGCCCACAACATGGTTTTGAAATGTGGTACATTACACACTTTTTCTATGATAGACTGACATCTTCCATGTGCCAATTGGTCAAGACAATATACGATGGGGAATTTATGAATAAAAATGTCAATGATGTGTGGAATTACTTGGATAGACTTGCTGAAAATGCACAATCATGGGACACATACCCAAAATAAGTACCACTTCTAGGCCCACTCAATCAAAGGAAAGGGGCGGAGAATACCTTCTGAAAGAGGATGATGATATCAATGCTACAGTGGCTAATCTCATAAAGAAATTTCGAGGCCATGGAATTAAAGAAGGACAAGGGATAATGATAATCTATTAGATAATACAAGTAGTAGTAATAGAATACTTTCTAATGATAATATAATAAGGGCTACTACTAATAATTACGTATCATACTAATTTCATGATAAATGTTTTTCTACTGTTATTAGTCCTAAGTATTAATAATGAATCTGGCCACGATGATAGATATTATGACCTATCATGAATTATGAAATTATATAATTAGCCCTGATCCTAACATATTATCTGCATTTAAGGTATTAGCCTAGGGTTTAGATTATTTAGGGTTTAGGCCTAGGCTAGATTTTCAGGTTTTAATGTAGAGTTTTAGGGCTTCATTTTAGGGTTTAGTTCTAGGTGTAGGTTTAGGATTTTAGTGCTAATCGGTGTACATTCGATCGTAATACTAATAATACTAATAACCTCAAAACAAACTTCAGTATTACGAATATACTTAATACTAACAATCATTGTGATGAGAATTCATTGTATACTCTAATATCAATGATAATGTCTAATAATGACAAAAATAAAATACTAATAGTTAATAATGATAACTTTGTTTCATATGTAATACTAATATTAACATAGATAATTTGTTCATCCCTAATATACATAATCCTAATGGTAATGGGAATGACATCAACGATAATTTTAATTAGAAGAATCTCAATCTAGAAGGAAAAACATGGACTCACCTCGGTGACTAGATTCGAGTTGAGCGGGCTCGGCCCAAGCACACCCATGCACCTTACTCTCTCTCCTTCACTATCTCTCCTTCCACTCTCGCTTTCTTCTTCTTATGTAGAGAGGTCCAGCAGGCCCTGGACTCGATCCAGCCAACGAACAGCTAGCCGACTCGGTGAGTTGACTCGACTCAACTCTTCCCTCTTCTTCTTTCTTTCTGTTTCCTTCCTTCTCCCTTTTCTTTCTCTTTTCTTCCTTCTTCTTTTTCTTTCCTTTCTTCCCTATTTCCCTGAAACCTCAGCCATTTCTAGCTCAAACCAAGTCGAGTCGCGTCAGTAAGTCATCGACTCAGTGCAGCCCAAAACCGCACTCCTTCTCCAGTTCAAGCCGAGACTCGGCCCGATCTCGAACTTGCACTCAAACTGGGCTCGGTTCGAGTTGGTGCAGCAATGCACCAATCCTCTCCCTCTGTTCTTCCTTTCCCTTTCTTCCTCTTTCCTTTTCTTCTCCTCCTTCCTCTTCATTTCTCTTTTCGTTCTCCCTCTGTTTCTTCTTGTTTCCCTACTTCTATTTCTCTGCTGCTCGCAGCAACGACCAGACCAGATGTCATCCCGGGTCGAGCTGGTGTGACATTACAGCCCGTCCGATCTCACCCCCTGTTTTTCTCTCTCTTTCTCTCTGTTTTTTTTTTCTCAAGTGTGGCAGCTAGGGCTGGAGAGAGACACGAAGCCACCATTGTTCTGAGTTATCAAATCCCCAGATTGACTCAGAGACGTCAGATCGTCAATGGATGGTCCGGATCTTCTTTGACCAAAACCGCCGATGAAACGGTGGGTAGGCAAGCGTCAGTTTTCCTTTGGTTTGCTAGGAATACCTCAAACCAGGGGAAGCAATCGCTGAGATCCGTCCAAATGGATGGCTAGGATGGACGGACGGCAGGGCACGCGGATTGCCAGCGTGTTGTCCAGAAATCAGTTTCCGTTTATGGAAACAAGTGCTTGTAGGGTCTGTTCTCGGCAAGGATTGTGTGCATGCGGGTGTATGCCAACGGGTGAAACCACCTAGAGTTTGGTCAGAGTTTAGTGCCTCAAACGATGGATGGTTTGGATTGTCCAGATGGACAATGCAGCTGGGCCGCTGATCAAAGAATGGACGTACGTCCGTTTCGCTGGCGAGAAATCGAAAAGGAGAGAAATTCCTTCTTCGCAATTGTCGGGTCATCCCGACTTTGACTGGAGGTGTACTCTAGTGCACCGCTGGTACAAGCGAACAATGCACACGCACGACTCGATGTGGGGTCCATCATGATGATGACGTGAGATCTCCACCATCCATTCCCTCCAGAGGACTCACTAAGGGCCTCTGATTGAAGACCGGTCAGATCCAAAGCCTAGGTGGGCCCCACGACTTGATTCGGGTCTCGTTTATGGATTTCCCGCTGATTTGTTGGTTAGATCAGCCTGAAATTGAACGTCAACGGTTAAAACAGTCTAAGGGACTATTTAAGCTAAGACTTAATGGTCATATTACGAATATATGGCCTGTTCTGATTTTATAAAACTAAATATTATGTTATACTACATTTAATAATATTATTTACTATTATAATTATTAATTTTATTATTATTATTACTACTTCCATTATTATTATTATTATTATTATTATTATTATTATTATAAATTAAAATTGTAAGGCCTACCTCTAGTCAGAATTATTCCTCCAGGAGAGTAGATCCCTTCGAGTTATGTACCCCATCCTTCGACTAATTTTAACTGTTAAATGAGCCACACCAAGTGAACGTCCACTTATTATTTTCAACATCCTCATGATCCAAATAATTCAACAGTTATTAATTGTCCTAGGAATTCTATGAAGTGATTAGGTGTGATCTAGTAGTCAAATATGGGGGTAGGTGATCCAGTTTACGTTTCCAAGGGATGGATTATCCAACGAGACATTGTAACCTGACGAACGGTGGATCTTGTGACCGTTATCCCTAATTTACTTTATACGTTCTAATTGTACTAAGTGGGTGTATTCTAGAACATCATCATGTTCAAGATTCTAAAATGGAATTTTTATTTATTTAAGTACTTGGTAAATTTAGGACAGATCGATCTTAAATCTTACGATTAGTGTCACGAGTTGTCATCGTCTAAAATCAGATGGCTATTTTATGATTTATGAAGATTTGATGATCAGATCAATTCTAAATCTGATCATTAATGATTCATAGGGTTCTTAGTAAGTTCTAGAAGAATTTGACAGTTATCATCCAGATCAGATGATCGGATTATCTGGTTATACGGTAACACCCGAGTACTGGAAAGTATGGGGTGTTACATGTATAGATGAAAAAACATGGAAGAATTGATGGTCATAACCCTTGATTTGAAGATCTTAGCTCTTGATTCCAAAAGGAGAGGCAACCCATGATGCACGGGCCTTGCTAACACTTGTTTAGTGTCACGCCCCAAACTCAGAAACTGGGCTCATAAAATTCCCGATCACCGAATCTGGTGCCGACAGCCTCCGTAGTACCCCATTCTTGGCTTCCAGCGTCCATACGCCAGATTCCGATCCTGGGATCCTACAAGGAGGATTTTTCAACGTACATTTATCTTGTAAAAAGCATAACCACAAGTTTACCCAAATTACAAAGACAACATCACCATCACATATCCACTAATATAAATAGTTGAATACAGTGCTGAAAAGGGAAATACATATATCGATAATCAAAGCTCTAGAAGACAGTTGCATGCTCCAAGCTCGACGTTGCTACGACCTAACACCACCTGCACACATCTATTTTGCATAAGCTTATAGAAAGCTTAGAGGGTGGTGTAAGTGTGTGTGCAAGGTAAATGTCAAGTATGCACTATCAGAGCAATGCAGAAACATGCCAGTAAGTCCATAATTACCATCAGCCTTATCAAAGCTATGCGATGCAAAACATAATAAGCTAATATCATATATTGAGGAAACAATGTAAATCAGCTATGCAATGCGGAGTCATAGTAAGCCAAATATCATATACTGAAGATGCAATGCAATATGCAAATCTTGGTGGGTCCATGAATACCACCAACCTCATCTATGCCATATAAATACAGAAACATAGCAAACCAAAATGCCATATGCCACAAATGTAATGAAATATGCGGTGCGAATGAAATGACCGAGTTGGAGTATGAAGTTGGGATGATAGTACGTAGTATTGCAGGTTATGGGGTTCATCACAAGGGACTTCTATCCAAACTAGTCCCATACCTAAATTTGGATAGCCAGACTCAATGTGGTAAACTCCTGATCTCAGGTTAGTCGCACTCCTAACCGAAATCATGGCCATTACGAAGGTACACAACAATTAGTTGCACACCACCAGCCCAAGTGGATAGTGAATAAATGAATCAATCAAATGCTGAGTACGCAACTGCTGCTCAGTAAGTCCACATATCAGTACCGTACATCTCTAAGATCATCACCGGGGTCTATTACACTCCAAGCTGGCTACCACTCCTACCGGCCGCGCAGCCCAGCTAGTGGAAAAGACCTCATTACTCGCCTGCCAATATCAGCCCAGCTCATCGATAACGGACTCATTTGTGAGCTGGTCAAACTCAGCCTAGCTTACAGCCCCCTCACTCGGGTGGATAAGGCCACATCCCCTCCCAACCGACCATGACATAGTGGGAAGCGCGACCTCCTGGTATTCGGCACTCGGTGCTCATGTCTTCCACTCGGTGTAGACATTGGAGTATCCCTTGGCCACGGGAGTTTAGTGACTTTCACCCACGGACATCCAAAGTACCCATATGCTCAAACCAAACATTTTCGGTGCCCCATCTGGCCATCCACGATATGTCTATGGAGGCCACAGCCATGATGTCGCTAGGGCGCCAAATGATCATGTCATAAAATGCGAGTCGCATGAGCCATATCATCCAATCATGCATCAAACCTGCGCGTACCGCGCGCTCATGTGGGGCAACTCCATCCATAAGGGAATCCCAGCAACTCTGTCCCTAAGGGAATCTCATAAACAATTAGCCCAATGACACATGCTATGTTTAATTACTCCTCATAACAAGCATGCGAATGATGCGTATGGGCATGTATCATGAAGTATACTAAGCATGATTATAATCACATACATCATGGTGGACCTGTATAAGGCGGCCCATGGCCCGTAATAATGAACGAGTGGTGCGCACACAATCACATACATATGGTGAGTCTCAGACATCACAATTGGGCCTCGCGCATATAAGGGGCTTCACACAATCACAATGGGCCTCATATAATCACAATGGGCCTCATATAATCGCGATGGGCCTCATATAGTCATAATGGGCCTCATACAATCACATTGTTATGCTAACACATACTCAGTGTGTATACCAATCATAGTCGTAATCGATAACCGGCCTATATAGATGGCGGAGTTCATAGAAGGACAACAAATCTAATCCATAACATGAGGATCGGTCCTCAATAGTGGATATACCAAACCCGATACCACCGATCTTTCTATCTACGGTGATGATGTTCTCTCCTCATATCAAGGATGGGCCTAGATGACCTACTCCTATCAAGAATGGGCCTAAGAACAAGGAGTGGGCTTCGTTGCCCGTTCTTTCATGTAGCAGTCTGACCTTCCTACCACATTCCCTATGGAAGGCTCGGTACGAACACAAAATGGGCTCCAAGGCCTGGGTGGTCCTACAGGGTATGGTGGAAAGCATCATTATCAAATGGGGGCCCAACGTATTGGGATAGCCTAACCAAAGGAAAAGATAGATAATATAATCATCAATGGGGCCCAACGGTTTGGGTTAGCCCATTAAGGGGAGATGAGAATGGGCCTAATAACGGGCCCTAAGGAGAGTTACAATGTGGACATCTAACCATCATTGCTCATACAACGTGGACATTAAACCATCATTGCTCCCAAAGCATGGCCCGTTTAATATCAATCAGGAACATGGATGAGCATCATAAACATCATTACATACATCCTGGTGGAATCACACATCACAATGGGCCTCATATACATCACCTTGGGCCTTACACAAGGGCTTTATATACATCGCATTGGGCCTCACTCATGGGCCTCATATAGATCACATTAGGCCTCATACTTAGGCCTCAAATACATGACAATGGGCTGCATCACATGTGTATAATACACATCTACATGGGCCACATCACATGAGCCTCACTCATGGACCACATATACATTATAATGAGCCACATCCCGTGTTCCTCATGTACATCACCATGGACCTTAAAGATGGGTCGCATGCTCATTATAATGGGCCTCAGATACATCACAATGGGCCGCACTTATGGGCCTCATATACATCAAAATGGGTTGCATCACATAGGCCTCATATACCTCAAGTAGGTTGCATCACGTGGGCCGCATCGCATGGGCCTCATATAATCATAATGGGCATCATATCTGGGCTTCAAATATATCACAATGGACCACATTACATGGGCTTCAAATACATCACAATGGGCCGCTCATATGGGCCACATATATGGGCGATACAAACATCACATTGGGCCTCACATGTGGGCCACACAAACTTCATATGGGCCCCACCAGATGGACAACTTGGATCAAATATGTACACCACGTGGGGGCCACATGGATGAACGGTACGAATATACAACACCACACAAGGTGAGCCACATTAGTGGACGGTATAGATGAAACACGTACAACATGGTGAGCCATGATATTACACAACAGGTGGGCCCACCGATCACAGCCGAATGGTGTGGATTATACAACACATACATCATTATGGGGCAGCGGAGATGATGATTATTTTCATTTTATTATATCTACACCATACATCTATTTTTAGAGATTATTATAGAACATTACCTAAAAATGAATCATATCGAAAGATCATCTAGACCATACCACAAATGGTAGTGGAGATGATAATTTAAAGATCATCTGGACCATACCACAAATGGCAGTGGAGATGATGATTTAAAGATCATCTGGACCATACCACAAATGGCAGCAGAGATGGTGATTTAAAGATCATTTGAACCATATCACAAATGGTAGCGGAGATGATGATTTAAAGATTTTCTGGACCATACCATTACGTTGATTTTTCATCCAAATCGTTCATATCATCACAAAGACCTGAATTGAGAGGAAACAAATTTCATATTGGTCCAAAACTTTCGTGACCCCAAAAGGGTTTCAATGGTAGACATTCAATCCTCCACTATTTTTTTTGGTGTGGTCCATTTGATAAATAGATCTGTCTTATTTTTGGTCTCAAGCATTAAGACAAGCTCACCATCCAGATGGATGGTTTGGATGTAACACATACATCATGTGGTGGGCCCCACACATGGATGGTGTGGATCAACATATACATCATGGAGGGACCCACAGAACTTGCTAGCATCCAGGGCACTAACAGCTGCCTACTGCGTGGGTCCAACCATCCAGATGGATGGTTTAGATAAAACACAAGCCTCATGGTCTAGACCCACCTGCTAGCTGACGACAATCCAGCAATTATAGCTGCTCTTGGGAGGCACAGACGGACGGTTTGGATGGGATGTTACACACATCTCATGATGGGGCCCACAGAACTAGCTGATGTTAGCAGCTAGGTATCAAATACATCATGGTTGGCCCCATCAGCATCATCCAGGAATGGACGGTGTGGATATACAATGCATACATCAACGTGGCCCCACCCTCACACGTGCAGCACATGTAGGGTGGGCCTCACATGGCTGCTAATGGAGGATGGTATGGATATACACATACCTCATGCAGACTCCACCGTCCAGCCTATTTGGACGGTGGAATAAAACACATATATCATGGTTGGCCCATGATCTGGACGATCTGGATGGGACGGTGTGGATTCTCCACACCTCATAGCAGGCCCTGCGTTTAGGGATGGATGGCTTAGATGAAACATGCGTCAGGTGGACCTGCAGCTTCCCATGATCAAGCTAATATTTGTGTTTTTACTTCATCCAAGCCTGTCTGAATAGATAGGTAGCGAGGTGAGGCCCAACACATGGACGGTCTAGATCAGATGGGCCATAGTCCATCACAAAAGAGAGAGAGAGAGATCGATGGAGATGGGAGGAACTCCGCCACTATGAGCTCCTCCAAGCACATGCATACATCGAGATGGGTCCCACCACATGTGGGCCCTCAAATAGAGATTAAAGATGGAAATCATAAGTTTACCCACCAATATCACTTCTTTAGCTCTTTGGACTCCTTGGCTCCTAAGCTAGCTTTTTAAGGGTGAATGATGAAGGCTAGATGGTGAAGATGAGAGTTTTTGGGGTAGCGAAGTGGGCCACACTTGGCTCTTTCTCTATGGAAATTGCTTGGACGGTTGAGAGAAAATGAGAGAGAGAGAGAAGTAATGGGATGAAAAGGAATGGAGTGAATGGGAGAGAGGAATGGTGTGGTGTAAGAAAGGGATGGGTGTGTGTAAGAGAGAGTTGACTTGTGGGGGTGAGGTGGCATAGGGTATAGGTTGCTTGTCTTTATTGGTAAGAAAGGAATGGGAGAGGTATGGGTTGTGTACTTACTTGTACTTGATTGATTGATGTGATGGGTTGTAGAGACTCTCTTAGAATCTGCGACGCGCAGTGTTTCTTCGAGATAAACGCGGGCCCACAACTCCTGGCCTAGGTATAACATCGGTGCAAGAGACACGACGTTGGAACTGCGGTGACAGCGGGTCCCTAGGATATAAGTCTCGAGTCGAGCCGACTCTGATATACGGGATGCAACTTAGGGTCGCACGGAAATGCTATCTATGCATCACGGGTCGCTAGAATTCAACTAGGAGGATCGTGGAATTCTATATAATGGTACGGTCTAGGATATGGGTCTTACATTTAACCCAATTACTCTATCACAAACCATGCATTCCATTTCCATAAAAAGATGGAGTTTCCATTCCCTTCATTCATTTCTCACTCATTTTCCTTCTTCATGCATTTATGCATATTCTCTTGAGTTGAGCATATCTAAACCCAAAAGATTTGGTGACTCTAGTGATATTTCTAAATTACATTTTCCTTATTATTTTTGTATTTTAATAATATTTTGAAGTTCATAGGAAGTGTCTTCCATTTATCCTTTGACATGTAACATAAACTTAGGTCTTTTAAAAGCTAATAGATGTAAAAAGAAAGTACATAACTAAGTAGATGTCATATAAATGATGCGTGATAGCTAACAAATCAAAACATGATAATAAGATCCAATATTTGCATTTTAAATGAAGTGTTCTAACCTCAAAACATGATATGAAGATCCAATATTTGCATTTTAAATGAAGTGTTCCAACTGTGGATAAAACTTGCATATCTAATTTGAAGAAACCAGCACAGTAACCATTTCGTCCAATGCCCACTCTCCTCAAATTGAATGTAGGGACTCATGGAAACACTCCCAAAAGCATTTATCGCATCTTTTGCCTTGCATGAAATGTGAACATTGTGGATTCGAAGCTCTAATGCTTGATTATGGACTTAGATGTGAGTGGATACAACTATAATTTTTTTAAAATATAATGAAGAAATGGACATGATACAACCGAATACAATGAAATCATAACTTATGAGTGTCCATGCATTACCTATTACATGTAATGATAAAATATTAAAATTGGACCTTAGCTAATACATGTGTAAATACAAATATGTAATTGAAAGAGAATATGAAAACTATCAAACTTTTCATGAACTTCAATGATATTGTATCAAACTTTTCGGAATAGAATGTGACCCCAAAACCCATGACCAATGCCATTGATGTTGGGGGCCGTTACACAAAACCTTAAGATCTAGCCTCCTAAATACCACCAGAATTATGGGATAATAAAGCAATCAAATAAATCATAGCACAAACCACACGACACAAGAGATTTTTACGTGAAAAACCCTCAAAGAGGTAAAAACCATGGGACCTAGTCTAGAGCAACAATCCACTATGAAGTAGAACGTTACAACCGATCATAAGCACACACCGCTTGGATCAAACCTTCTTCACTCACGCAAGAGTGGATAAACAATAAGAGAATAAGAAAAATGGAGAGATCTCACCGATCACGAGGACATAGAAGCGTTGAGATGTCGAGTGCACAGTAGATCACCTCTACGAGCAGAACCTCCCTTCCACAAGCTTCCTCTCTCTCTCTCTCACACACACACCTTTGATATCCCTAAACCCTTTAACAAACCCTTGCAAAGCTTTAGGAAACTCCTTTACATTGCCTAGAAAAGCCTTATGAACCCCTATTTATAGTTTAGGCAAATCCCTTTTGGCACCTCTTACAAAACTGCCTCAGATTTCCATAGTCCGCACAAGATCCAGACTCAAATTGCATAACCTCGACTGGTCGAGCACCTCAAAGGAATTAATTCAATTGGTCACTAGACTTTGAGTCGAGCCTCACTCGACTAGTCGAGCGCCACCCTCGACCAGTCGAGTAGCCCACTCGACTGGTCGAGCAGCGCGGTGAAACACTCAATTTTCACCCTGATACACTCTCTCCTCTAAACTGAGGAGGAAAACCCCATCAAATATCTCCCTTTCTGACTCAGGAGGAGTTCACATTCTTCAAGCCAGCCCGGTTTCTACAAATATCAAACTTGCCCTTAAGCAAAGCCTTGGTCATCATGTCTGACCCATTATCGTCTATGTGGACCTTCTCAAGCTGTAACACCTTTTATTCCAAAGTATCCCTGATCCAGTGATAGCGAATCTTTATGTGCTTCGACTTGGAGTGCTGACTTGGATTCTGGCTCAAGTGTATAGCACTTTGACTATCACAATAGACCACGTGTTGCTCCTGCTTCAGGCTAAGTTCTTATAGGAACCTCTTCAACCAAAACTTCTTTTTATATGCTTCTATGACTGCCAAGAGACCGCTCCCCCTATAAACGTGAACATGAACCCCGATGTAAACTTCCTGGAGTCTATGTCACCTGCCATATCTGCATCTATGTAGCCCTCCAACACAGGTTTTCTGTCACCATAGTATAGGCTCAACCTGGATGAGCCTCTTGGATACCGCAGTATCCATTTCACCATATCATAGGTGTGGTTCTTATGCAAGGATATCATCTCCTCTTACATAGCTTTTAACCACTCCCCCTAATGCTCGTCGGCTAGGGCCTCAAAATAATCTTCTGGCTCTCCCGGTCCATCTTCTATAGGAATTCTCTCGTCCTCTGCACCTTGTTGTACTCCCCCGTCATCAGGCACCACGAGAGGAATAACCAATCCATATCCTCTAGCTCACCTGAACTAGGTTGGTTCTTATCTGGCTTACCAATGTCTTCTGTACACCGATCTTCAAAGAATACCACATCTCTGCTCCTTACGAGCTTCTTCTCGATCGGATCCCACACTCTGTAACCAAAATTTTCATCACCGTACCCCAAGAGCACACATTGCCTGATCTTCATATCAAGCTTAGACCTCTCCTCCTTTGGTACGTGAATGGATGCCCTGCATCCAAACAACATGAGATGACTATATGATGGATCTTGTCCACTCCACACCTTCTCGAGTACTTCTCCATTCAACGGGGCTGATGAAGACCTGTTTATTAAATACACTGCCGTGTGTATTGCTTCTCCCCAGAACGTCTTAGGCAACTCTGTATGGCATAACATGCATCTAATTCTCTCAACAATGGTGTGTTTCATTCGCGCCACACCGTAATGTTAGGGGGTCTTGGGAACCGTCTGTCCATGTCGTATACCCAGGGACTTGCAATACTCATGAAAGTCATAGATATATTCACCACCATTGTCGGTGCAGATGCACTTCAATGATCTACCTGTCTCTCTCTCTCGACCATAGCATGAAACAATTTAAACATACCAAAGACCTCGTCCTTGGATTTCAAAGCATAAACCCAAACCCTCTTAGATACATCATCTATAAAAGTAACAAAATATAATGTCCCACCCAAGGTTTTTTTCCTTATAGGACCATAAACATCAAAATAAACCAAATCTAATGCATGCACTTTATTAACATGAGAGGTAGTTTTAACAAATAAAACTCTATGTTGTTTCCCTGATAAACAATTAATACAAGTTTTGAGAGGTACACATGTCACGTCTGGAAGGAGCTGCTTCCTCGCTAGTACCTGAAGCCCCTTTTCACTCATGTGGCCTAGACGCCTGTGTTACGTGTCAATAGATGAATCTTTCGCTACATTTAACCCACCTTTGCACACATTGACACTTACCTTATAAAGGGTGTAACACTTCTTTCCTTTGGCGGTGATCAATGAACCCTTGATGAGCTTTCAGCGCCCACCAACAATCTGGCTTTCATAGCCATCATCATCCAACCTTCCCGTCGACATCAAGTTGAGGCAAAGGTCTGGGATATGCCTCACATCCCTAAAAACCAATGTGCAGCCCACATCGGTCTTCACACAAATATCGCCGACCCTTACGATCTTTGATACACCAGAACTTTCCATCTTCACGGTCCCATAGTCACCTGACTTATAGCTTGTGAAGAAATCCTTATGTGGAGTCGCATGGAAAGAGGCTCCTGAGTCTATCACCCAGTTGACGTCCTGACTTGTAGCTGTGAGACAAACATCATGATTTGCTGAAAGAATAACTATAATGTTGCCATCTAAAGTGACCGCAGTGGAATCTAATTCATCTTCCTTCTCCTTTCCTTTTCCTTTCTTGTCATTCTTCTTACGACATTCATGTTTGTAGTGACCCTTCTTACCACAATCTCAGTATTCAACATCCTTCCTAGTACTCGACTTGCCTCTTAATTTATCTTGGGCCTTCCCTCCTTTTCTGTTCTTTCCTCTCCCCTGTTATTGTGCCACAAGGGCCTCTTGCTAAGTGGACTCTTGAGACTTCCTCATTATCTCCTCATTGAAGAGACAACTGGTTACCTATTCCATGGACACCTTTCCATCTGGTGCGGAGTTACTTAAAGACACCACTAATGTCTCCCAATTATCAGGCAATGAGATAAGCAATAGTAAAGCCTGTAATTCATCATTCAGGATCATCTTCATGGCGGAGAGTTGGTTCAATATATTACTGACTTCATTCATGTGCTTAGCCACATAACCACCATCTTTAAACTTGAGATTCACAAGTCGTCTTAGCAGAAAAAATTTATTGCCGGCTATCTTCCTCTCATACAACTCTTGCAGTTTCAACTATAGGCTAGCGGCTGAGGTCTCCGTAGACACATGGTGGAACACAAAATCATCCAGCCATTATCTAATAAACCCCACCACCTTCCGGTCCAATTTCTTCCAATCAACATCTAACATATCCTTTGACTTTACTGATATGCCTTGCATTAGAGAATATAAGTCCTTGCAATAAAGCAAGTCCTCCATCTTATCTTCCATATGGTCCAGTTAGAACCATTGAAACTAATCATCCTTAATAAGCCACCTTCCATAATTCAGAACTGATCTCACTCCGTTTGATAAACAAATAGCTCTAATACCACTTTGTTGGGGGCCGTTACACAAAACCTTAGGATCAATCCACCCAAATACCACTAGAATTATGGGATAATAAAGTAGTGAAATAAATCAAAGCACAAACCACATGAAACAAGAGATTTTTACGTGAAAAACCCTCAAAGAGGTAAAAACCATGGGACCTAATCCAGAACAATAATCCACTATGAAGTAGAACGTTACAACCGATCACAAGCACACACCGCTAGGATCAAACCTTCTTCACTCATGCAGGAGTGGATAAACAATAAGAGAATAAGAAAAATGGAGAGATCTCACCGATCACGAGGACATAGAAGTGTTGAGATGTCGAGTGCACAGTAGATCACCTCTACGAGCAGAACCTCCCTTCCACAAGCTTCCTCTCTCTCTTTCTCTCTCTCTCTCTCACCTTTGATAGCCATAAACCGTTTAGCAAACCCTTACAAAGATTTAGGAAACTCCCTTGCATTACTTAGAAAAGCCCTAGGAGCTCCTATTTATAGTTTAGGCAAGTCCCTTTCGCACCTCTTGCGAAACCGCCTCAGATTTTCACAGTCCGCACAAGATCCGGATTCAAATCTGCGTAACCTCAACTGGTCGAGCAGAGTCCTCGATGAAAGTGCCCAGGTTTGTCAATTAGCGTGAGTGTTGAGTCGGTTAGACAGAGAAGCTCCATAGGAAGATCGATCAACCGTCTGCCTCAACCGGATGTGGGCCTAAACTCGCCATAGGTAAATCTAAGCCTCACATCCCATGTCCCAAAATACTAGGTAATTAAAACCCTTAAAACTGATTAGAATATCATAGGATTTTTGAGTTGAAAAACACTTTTTTAAAATTTAGAAAAATCTCTAATTTTTCTACCTCTGTTGATTTATCGATAGTGCGATCGATATAATCAAGCAAGTGTTGTCGATGTCCTCAAAGCTCACTCGGTAATATCGAATGAGGACATAAGTTGTCCAGCAACCACATATACTTCTGGACGGAATTATCGATGTATCGATAGCTGTATCGATTTCATCAAAATTTGAATCTCAAGTTTATCGAAGTTGACTCGATAAAATTAACAGCAGAGATTTTGTGTCCTTGTTTTTTTTATAGAAAATCATGAAGACCTTCGATATATCGTAGTACCCCTCGATATCCTCAAAATTCAACTATCGATGATATCGGAAGGCCTTCGATGATATCGGTCTTAGACACAGTTAACCAGCAATATTTTCAGGTGGTTTTTATCTTGGATCGAGGGTCACTCGGTAGAATCGATATTCTAATATCGATGATATTAAGGCTGGGTCGATTGCATCGAGAATGGATATAAACTATCTAGCAAGCTTAACTGGAAAATCCTTTGGATTTATCGATGCATAGACCCGACTACCGATATCATCGACATTCAAATTCCAATGATATCGAGTGTACCTCGATCATATCTTTGTCTAAAATATTTCAAAGGCAAGTCTCTCTCATTTTCAAATGTCAAGGAATCGATCCTCGTATCGATGAAATCGGAGTTCGAAATCTGATGACATCGACGCATGTTTCGATTTCCTCGACCAGTTGGTAAAATATTTCAAAAGCGTATGACATTTGAGTTTGTATCATCGAGCGGCTAGTTAATGCAATCATTGTAAGACCCGTGTCCTAGTCTGTATTGTTTCGTAAGCTTCTGCAGTCCTCCTGGTCGAATACCGGCAACTCTTGACCCGTATCCAACGTTTGCGCGTGAGCCTAAGCCGAGTCCTGCATACTGAAGTCAGCTTGACCCGAAACTTATACCTTAGTGACCGCGTCATCGCCGCGGTTCTAACTCCGTGACTCGCGTACCGAACCGATACCCGGGCAAGGAGATGTGGTTCCACGTTCATTTCAAAGAAACATCGCGTGTTACGAATTTTGAGGGAATCTCTACGATATGTCCCATCAATCAATCAATCATCCAAGTCAAGTACACACCATGCCCCAAGTACAACAACTCATCCCTCCTTTTCAAAAGTCAACCCTCCTCTCCCCTCACCACTCCTCGTTTTACATAAAAAATCAAACAACACCTACTTCCCATCCCCTTTTCCTTACAACCACCACATCACCCATACCGTTAATATTCTTTTTTCTCTTTCTCTCATTCTATCCGTACTCTCCCAAGCTCCATACGTCCAAGCCTTCCCAAGCAAGCAATAAGTGTGGCCCACTTTCCCCACCCTCTCATCTCTCATCTCCACCATCAAAACCCCATCAACCACCATTAAAAGTGAAGGAAAGGAGTTTACAAGCCTAAGGGAGTAAGAAGGAGGCTAATAAGGTGGGTGATCCACCGTTAATTCTTATTTTAGGGCCCACTTGTTGGTGGGACCCATTTTGATGTATGTAATGTATCCATGAGGGGCCCATAGTGGCGGGGTCCCTCTATCACCGTCTCTCTCTCTCTCTCTCTTTATATGATGATGATGAAGGGGTGTGTGGCCCATCTAGTGTGTGTGTCCCACCAAGGAGCATATATTTTATCCATTCACCTTCATGTGGGACCCGCCTAATGGATGTATTGGATCTACACAATCCAGCCCATTAGTGGGCCCGGACGGAAGGAAAAACACAAACATCATGTGATCCAAATAGGTGGGCCATGTACATGTGGGACCCACCGTGATGTTGTGTTGACCCATGTCGTCCAGCATCCCTGGATGCTAGACGTGAGGTAGGGAGTTGCTAGCATGGAGAGCGTGTACTGACATGGGTGTGTACTTACAAGCCAAAAAAAAGGAGATCTTTTGGGGTAGGCTACTCATGTAGGCCCTACCTTGATGTAAAAATCAAATCCACACCATCCATATCATTTCTTAGCCCACTTTAGGTGTTGAGCTGAAAAATGTATCCAATCCGATT
Source organism: Magnolia sinica (assembly GCF_029962835.1). NCBI lineage: Eukaryota > Viridiplantae > Streptophyta > Magnoliopsida > Magnoliales > Magnoliaceae > Magnolia > Magnolia sinica. Next base: position 45,491,879 of record NC_080573.1, on the reverse strand, counting down.
TTCTGGCGGGCCGTGGCATGGGAAACAACACTTTTCACCTTTAAAATCCATTAGGACCCACCTTGATGTCTCTACCCGCCAAAAACATATTGCATATTAGGCTTGTTTAATCCATCATGGGCCATAGAATCCAATGGGTGGAGTGGATTCTCAAGACACCGGCCCCACATGTGAAAAACCTCGAGAAAACAAAAAAATAGAAAAATGAAAAATATTGCATGCTACTGCAGCAGGTGTTGCTGCTGTCAGCAGCATGTGCAGGCGCTGCTAGCGAGCGGGCGGACGGACGGATAGTAGGACCCACTGTCCCAGCCGTGGGCCCCACCATGATGTGGTTTAGACATCCACACCATGCATTTGGTAGGCCCACTTAGGGCAGTGGGCCACCCCAAAATTAGCTTTATTCGGAACTCAAGGGGGCCACACGGCAGGAAACAGTGGCGATTGACGTCTGCCATTGAAACCCTTTTGGGTCAGAAGTTTTGAATCAATATGAATTTGTTTTTCTCTCATCCGGGTCTGCATGACCTTCTCAACAGATCGAGTGGAAAATAAACATTATGGTGGGCCCCACTTGGGACCCACTGATGTATGTATGTATGCCCACACTGTCATCCATTTAGTGGGAACCACTTATGATGTATGTGCTCTATCCGCATCGTCCACTGTTTAGACGATGGGACCCACCATGATGCATGTGTTGCATCCCAACTGTCCAATAATTTTGAAGATAATTTTAACACTTGAGATTAAAAAAAAAATAGATCTAATTGTCACGTGGACCACACTACAAAAAAAAACAGTGGATTAAATTCCTACCCTTGAAACCCCTTTTGGGTTACAAAAGCTTTGGACCAATATGATTTTTGTTTCTCCCCAGGTCCTTATGACCATGGGAATAGTCTAGATGAAAATTAAATGGTGGGCCCATTGGAATTTGATAATGGAAAATTATTATTATCACAGTTAGTTGTAGTATGGTCCAGATGATTCTTTGGATATGATTCATTTTTGGTATGCTGTATAATGATCATGGATGAATGGTGTATTGGACTTAGCCCATTCAACTCGGCCCATTTGACTTGGCCATTTGATTCAGCCCATTTGACTGGGCCTATTTGTAACGGCCCACTTTGATAAATATAAGGCCCAGGTGATTAGGCCATCTTGATGTGTTTGTGGACTATTTTTGAGGCCCACTTTGATATATATATAAGGCCCATATGATGGGGCCCACCTGTTTGAATCTGAGGCCCATTGTGACATGTATTAGGCCCATGACGCATGGCCCTTTTAATGTATTCGAGGCCCATGGGCAAGGGCCAATGTAATGTATTCGAGGTCCATTAGTAAGGACCTAATGTGATGTATTCGAGGCCCTTGTGCGAGGCTGTGGGGCCACATGGTGTTCGGTTCTATGTGGACTCCCCCCTTGGGAGAAATGTTGGTTAAATGTCCACATTGATGGGCAATGATGGTTAGATGTCCACATTGTGACCTTCCCTTAGGCCTTGATAGGATTCTCACCGATTGTCGAATATCGATTGAGGTCGATTACCGATTCTAATTGGTCGCGGCCGATTGCCGATTATCGATCGAGGCCGATTACCGATTCTGATTTGTCGTGGTCAATTACCAAATATCGATCGAGGCCGATTTTCAATTCTGATTTGTTGTGACCGATTATCGATTATCGATCAAGGCTAATTACCAATTCTGATTTGTCGTGGCCGATTACCAAATATCGATCGAGGGCGATTTCCGATTCTGATTTGTCATGGTTGATTGACCGATTAGCGATCGAGGCCAATTATCATGACCGATTGCCGATTCCAAGAATCAAGGTCAATTATCGATCGATTCCAATTGTCGTGGCCGTTTACCGATTCTGATTATCGTGGCCGATTAACCGATTAGCAAATCGAGGCCGATTACCATGGCAGATTGCCGATTCCGATTGTTGAGGCCGATTTCGACTACCGATGCCAACTACCGAGGCCGATTTTGATTGTCGAGGCTAATTTACAAGACCCATTGTGATGTATATTCAGCCCATGTTGAAGGCCCATTGTGATGTATTTTAGGCCCTTTGTGAGGCCATGAGTCCACCATATGTTAGACTCTATGTGAGTCATCCCTTGGGGTCAATGTTGGTTAAATGTCCACATTGTCGAGGTTGATTATTGATGCCGGTTATTGATACCGATTCATGAGTATGTGATAGCATAACATCATGTACATGCCCATATGCATCATCAACATATTTATTATGAGATGTGGTTGACCATTGCATATGTCATTGGACAAGTTGTTATGAGACTCCCTAATAGGTGGAGATTGTCTCGCATGAGTGCACGGTATGCAGGATTGATGCATGGCTGGATTGTATGACTCATGCATCTTGCATTGTATGTTGTGATTACTGTATGCCTTAACGACATCAGGGCCATAGCCTCCACAGGCATGTCGTAGATGGCTAGTTGGGACACCGAAAATGTTTGGTTTAAGCATCTGGGTACTTTGGATGTCCGTGGGTGAGTCCCTAAACCTTCGAGGGCAGGAAATGCCCCAACGTCAAGACTGAGTGGATACATGAGCGCCTGAGTGCCGAATATCAGGAGGCCACATCTCCCACTGTGTCGTGGTCGGTTCGGAGGGGGTGTGACCTTATCCACCCGAGCGTAGGGGGCAATACTAGGCTGAGTTTGACCAGCTCATGAATGGGTCCACTATCGATGTGCCGGATAGGTATTGGCAGACTATAGGCCGAGTGGATAGTGAGGTTTCTTACGCTCACTTGGACTATGTGGATGGGAGAGCGGCAGTGCCATTTGCAGTATACTAAACTCCGGTGATGATCCCAGAGATGAACTGTACTGATATGTGGACTTATTGAGCAGGAGTTGCATACTCATTCATTCATTCATTCACTATCCACTCGGGCTGGTGGTGCACAACTATTTATTATTTGTGACTTCGCAATGGCTAGGATTTTGGTTGGGATGCACGACTAACCTGAGATCAGGAGTTTACCACATTGAGTCTGACTATCTAAATTTAGGTATGGGACTGGTTTGGATAGAAGTCCCTTGTGCTGGACCCCATAGCTTGTGATACTACGTATTATCATCCCGACTTCACACTCTAGCATGATCATTCTATTCACACCACATATTGCATTACATCTGCGGCATATGGTATTTTGGGTTACTATGTTTATGCATTTATATGGCCTAGACACGAATGACGGTATTCGTGGATTCATCAGGATTTGCGTGTTGCATTGTATCACCGGCATCTAATATTTGGTTTGCTGTCTCTGCATTGCATAGCTAATCTACATTGCTTCATTAGTATATGATATTATTTTTATTATATTTCTGCATCACATAGCCTGAATAAGGCTGATGGTATTTATGGGCCTATCAGTATATTTATGCATTACTCTGATATTGTATAATTTATGAGCTTATCAGTATTTTCTGCTTACTCTGATTACTTTGATATTGCTTACTAGGCACTACCTTGTGCACACACTTTTACCACCCACTAAGCTTTCTATAAGCTTATGCATAATAGATGCGTGCAGGTAATATTTGGTTGTAGCAGCATTGAGCTTGGAGAGTGCAGTGGACTTGTGGAGCTTTGAATTTTTTGACATATGTATTTTCCTTTCATCACTATATTCAACTGGTTATATTAGTGAATATGTGATGATGATGTTGCTTTTGTGATTTAGGTAAACTTGTGATTATGCTTCTTATGAGATAAATGTACGTTGGAGAAAAAATCCTCCTTGTAGGATCCCAGGATTAGAACCTGACATATGAGCGCTGGGAACCAGGAATGGGGTATTACGGAGGTTGTCGACACCAGATTCGGCGATCGAGATTCCTGTGAATCCGATTTTCGAGTTTGGGGCGTGACAGAAGTTGGTATCAGAGAATAACTTGGGAATACCTGAGGGTAACATCACATATCTGCTGATAGCTACCCTGTACTTTATGATTGTCGAGAACTTAGAATAATTAGGTCCCGAGTTCAAATAACTTAGCGATCTTTTGTTATAGACTCTTAACATGCGTGTCTTCAAGAATTCTCAAGGTTGATAGGCGTCTTTGTCCTTCCCTATAGGACATGCCGCCCAGAAGAGTGACTCAAGCGAATCCCGCTCCACCATATGAGGCTCCTGCTTTACCACCTGCGACCCCTGCTCCACCCCCAGAGATCCCTGCTCCCCAGACTAAGGATGTTATTCCTCCACCTGAGAGCGGTGCGGATCCAACCATACCCGTGAGTGCCTCCCACTTACAGTAGATGTTGAGGGCTGTGACGACCGCCCTCCAGGGGCAGGGCAGGCACCCCGTTGTTTCGTCAGCCCAGGTAGAGCAGGAGTGCGCGAGCACCCTTCTTCAAGAGTTCCAACAGTTCGATCCACCGCATTTCCAGGGCGAACCAGACCCGACAATAGCCGCGAGATGGCATTCCGAGGTAGAGAAGATTTTTTATATGATGGCATGTACAACCCAGCAGCGAGTCCGATTGGCCATATTTCTTCTCCAGGGTGAGGCCGAGCACTGGTGGAACTCTGTCACTCGTGTTGCAGGGCCTGATTTCGTCTGGACATGGGAGGATTTTATTAATCGATTCAAGCAGCAGTACTTCCCTGACCACATTCGTCGTGTACATTGTTGAGTTGCTGAATAAGATGCAGATGTTAGGGATGGATGTAACAATAGAGGTGGAAAACCTTTTACTTCCTAAAATTTGTGCTTTCAAATCCTATTTTATTATTTGAAATGAATTTATTGATGCGGATGCTACTTTATAACATCCACATTTTTTTCTATTGTTTTTCATTTTACGGCAACATGTACATTCCAATGCTGAGATTAACACAGGATTACAAACCCAAATAGACATGCAAAACATGAATTCTCAGATACCAAATCAAACACAGGTATTTACCACTATAAACGGTTTTAGCAAACAATTTCACATTCGACTAGTATATCAATCTAGAATATTCATCTTTTAATCCATATAAGATGCAAACTATACAGAACATGAATGGCAGACAATTCTTGGGAACTAATTTTCGTACATAAATGTAAGTCTAATGACTTTTTTTTCCCTCGACATTTCTGAACCATCTGATTTAAATTGGTCATCAGATAGATGGGATTGCCCCATGGACATTAGTTCTTTACGACTATTGATCAACTATGGGGCTTCTATATTGACAAATCAAATAGACAATTCATTCTTCCACGTTTCCCATCATGGATGGTCCATGCAATGGACATATAGCTTCATGGATGAAAGTTTCCATCTTAATTTTATTCTTGTAATTATTTATGTGATCAGCATCTTATTTTGGTGGAACAACAAATTTAAACCCTCCCTATATTGTAAGGGCCATGAAACCAACACCACGATTGCAATAAACCAACAAGCTGATAGAGTAGGAGGAGGAATGAATTCTAAAGTTGATCAATCACAACCATCACAAAATGAGACACAAGCAAAAGACCTAAAGACCGGATTAACGGTTGCAATCTGGGCTAGTGAGATTGCCGCCTACGAAGTTATTGCAATTTTGGCAGGATTTCTTAGAAATCAAACAACAGGTTTAAGCCACAAGTTTTTCTTCAAGGCGTCCTTAATTTCGTTGTGCATCACTTTCATCTTTGGGAGCTGTATACTTGTACTTAAAAGCATATGCCCAAACACACAATGTTTTATTGTTATTATTGAAGTTCTCATGTACGCTACCATAGTATCGATTGATGGGGTTTTCCTCCTCAGTTCAAAGGAGAGATAGTGCAGCAGGGTGAAAATCAGAGTGTTTCACCGCGCTGCTCGACCAGTCGAGTGGGCTACTCGACCGTTCAAGGTTGGAGCTCGACTAGTCGAGTGAGACTCGACTCAAAGTCCAACAACCAATTGAATTAATTCCTCCGAGGTGCTCGACCAGTCGAGGGAGGTGCTCGACTGGTCGAGTGGGGTGCTCGACCGGTCGAGTGAAATTGCGGTAGGGACCATCTTAGTTGAAGTAGGAATATGTCAATATGTCTAAGAAGGGGGTGAATAGGACTTTTATAAAATTTTACAACAATTTGAAATCCTATCACTCTAATCTTAACAGCAAGCATATATTAGGATTATTCAAGAGTAACTCTACTGGCTTCCAAGCCTGGTAGAGGATCCAATCACAAACTATTTGAGAGATGAACAATATGCAAATTATTTTATGATAGATATGACTGTGTGTGTGAGGTGTGATCTCAAATAGTCAAATATGAAAGTATTTAAGGAAATCACATAAGCAAATGTAAGACAATAGCAATCTCAAACACAATCATTTTTATAATAGTTCGACTACTTGTCTACTCCACTCCTGATAACTACACTCAACCCTTGAGTGTACTAGATTTCACTAAGGAGGTTTCACATGGTTCACCTTAAACACAAGGTTTTAAATCGGGTTCACTTTTAACTAGTACAACCTATTCCTAGGCTAACAGTTTATGCTCCCATGAGCAAGGGTCAACACATAACACCCAATTTTAGGCACACTGATCAAGGATCCACACAAGGAACCTCTCACATTTTATGCTCTCACAAGCAAGGGTCAGCATAAGGCACCCACTTTTAGGCACACTGGCCAAGGACATCCTACAAGGCCCTAACTGTTTATGCTCTCCACAGAGCAAGGGTCAACACAACGCACCCACCACGTACACACCCACCAGAGGCCTCCTAGAGGACTTGCAAGGGGTGAGAAACACCTTAGACCCAATCCTACAAAGGAATCATCACAAGGGTCCTCTGGACTCTATTGACTTACAGATAAGAGATGAGCCCCATTCAGTACGTTGTCGAAGATCTCCTCCTTTGTTGATGAAGAGTCTTCTACTTCCTTGAGCCGTAACTCAGAAGATGTACCAATGCATGGCGACAGGTTGTGTCAAGGTTATAATGAAGTCCTACTCTATTAAAGGTTTTCCTATAAGGAAAATAGAACAATTCCAATCATTTATGCATTCAAGGCATCCCGGCTCAATGATTTACCATTAAGATGGTAGCTGGAGGATCCTTGAATGTGAAAGTTCATTCCCCAATCCACTCTATTGAATATCAATAATGAGGGTGGATTAGAGGATGAACTTCCATTAGAGAAAGGGCTCTAGGTATATGATTTAAGGTTAAACACTCAAAAGCACTCTCTAATTTCTCTACCAGCAACTAAAGACAAGCCCTTTATATATAGGCAAAAGGTTCCAACGGATATAAAATGGTCACATTTATGACAAAGTTCGATATCATCGAGCAGGGTCGATATCATTGAGCGTATACTTTCGATTGCATCGACTAGCCGCTCGATGATAAAAACTCAAATGTCATACGTTTTTGAAACATTTTGCCAACTAGTCGAGGAAATCGAAACACATGTCGATGTCATCGGATTTCAAACTCCAATTTCATCGATACGAGGATTGATTCCTTGACATTTGAAAATGAGAGAGACTTGCCTTTGAAATATTTCAAGACAGGGATATGATCGAGGTACACTCGATATCATCAGAATTTGAATGTCGATGATATCGGTAGTCGGGTCGATGCATTGATAAATCTAAAAGATTTTTCAATTAAGCTTACTAGAAAGTTTATGTCCATTCTCAATGCAATTGACCCAGACTCAAGATCATTGATATTAGAATATCGATTCTATTGAGTGACCCTCAATCCAAGATAAAAACCACCTGAAAATATTGCTGGTTAACTGTGTCTAAGATCGATATCATTGAAGGCCTTCTGATATCATCGATAGTTGAATTCTGAGTATATCGAGGGGTACTTCGATATATCGAAGGTCGTCATGATTTTCCATAAAAAATAGGGACACAAAATCTTTGCTGTCGATTTTATCGAGTCAACTTCGATAGATTCGAGATTCAAATTTCAATGATATGGATACAGCTATCGATACATCGATAATTCCGTCTAGAAGTATATGCGGTTGTTGGAAAACTTATGTCCTCATTCGATATTATCGAGTGAGATTTGAGGACATCGACAGTACTTGCTCGATTATATCGATCACACTATCGATAAATCGACAGAGGTAGAAAACTTAGAGATTTTTTTAAATTTTGAAAAAAGTTTTTTAACTCAAAAACCCTATGATATTCTAATCAGTTTTAAGAGTTTTAATTACATGGTGTTTTGGGACATGGGATGTGAGGCTTAAATTTACCTGTGGCGAGTTCGGGCCCACATTCGGTTGAGGCAAACGGTTGATTGATCTTCCTATGGAGCTTCTCTGTCTAGCCGACTCAACACTCGCGCTAATTGACAAACCAAGGCACTTTCAATCTCCCCCTTTGTCAATTACGTGACAAAATACCAAAACACCCTAGAACAACATCTAGAAAAACACATCTTAAATTGTGTGTACATGTATTTTACATAATTTTACAATGTCCAGTGAAACCATACACAATAGTAGCTGCTCCCCCTAACAACATTCTCCCCCTATCTTGGTGCAGCTGCTTCCCCTAACACCTGCATCACCATTCAAGTAGATATACAATTTTCCTTTCGAGGTGTTTGATTCGTTCTCCCCCTTTTTATCAGTCATTGGTAAAGATAGGTATATCAATTGATATTTGACTGAAGTTGGAAGTATTTGAGAGAACCATCATGCAGAGATCATATGCACATAATAGATAGATGTAAGACAAACATCGCATTTCAGCAACCATGTATGCATAGACAGTATGTAGATCAAAATATCATGTTCACACATATCATAAAATAGATAAACTAGGGGATCTAATCATGGTAGTAAATATGAGTGAATTATAACCAGCCATATCAAAAAATATCCAAAATGTATATACTGCCCCAGTTTGACAGTAATATGATCATTCATCTCAAACCAAAATAACATTCAAACCATCCATGGGTACCAAAAAAAAATATAATCCTCATTCAGAGGATATCACACAAACTGGTCAAATTATGTAAGTTAGTAATTTATCACAAGGACTTAAATATGAGCGAAGGACATCCAAAAAGATATTTATGTCCTGGGCGTTCCACGGAGACTCCAGATGTGTGATGAAGGAAAGAACATACTACAGACAACGAAGGCCTTTACTGCGTTGGTAGGGAATCCAAAATTTGTCGTGTAGCATGTTGCAAAGTTACTAGCATATGTTTGATCTCCAAAAGATAGACTTCATAGTCATCCAGTCGTTTCATCATGTAAGATTGTTTATCAAGAAGATCTTGTATAATGTCTCATTTTGTGACAGCCTGAATGATCTTAACCGAGATAGGGCTGTGCACAGGATTATCCTTGCCTGAGGATGGATCGATTCTTCTACCACGAAACACATTGTCAATGATTTGCAGGTTACAAATGTCTTCGTAGCTGAACGAGGCACAAGGTTGCGGAGAATCATTTGTAGGAGGCAACCCAATTTGTCGTGAAAGCTTGGACATAAGACATGGAAACGGAAGGGTACTGATGTAGTCCTCTGTAGTCACACAGATCAGCTGTTGTAGAAGAAGAGTTGGTAGGCACAATGGAGTACCTTGGTGAACATCATGCAGAATATTGAGGATATACGGAGAAAGCTTGTTACCAGAAACTTCACAAGGGTAGACGTTTGTACTAAAGATACTGTGAAGTATTTTATAAACAGGATCGAGGTGCTTAATGTGAAGAACGTTCTTTGCATTTCTAGGTATTGTAGCATCGTTACATAATGCCCGAGTCACTTCTCCCTATACACCAAGACCGTTCATGTTCCATTCGGTTACAGGTATCACAGTGACTTCTACACCTACCAGATGACTTATCAATCCGGGGTTGATGTGCTCAGACCAATTGATGACAGCGACTGAAATGAATGGGGGTTTGTTCTCTACATTATAGATTGAGTTCATAAATTGGTGTACTAGATCATACTGAAATTCCCCTCCAAAATTCACGATATTGCTCCACCCAATCAGTTCCAAGAGATTGATGACCCCAAAGGATTTAACGCACTTTCTATGAACAGTTCGTTCTGCCATGATTTCTAGATCTGACAATGAACATGTGGCAGTTACATTCTTCTTACCTTGCTTGCTTACAGTTGAGGCACTTTGTTTGAGGGCTAGACCTTTGTCTTTAGTCATTGAAGCTTGAAGGAAAAAATGGTTAACCAAGGAAAGAAGAATGTGATGGAAGACGCGATGCCGAAGTGGGAAGGAAGACATTTTCCCGCTCAATACAGGCGGCTATTACCATATTTTGAAGACATCTCGAACCTTCTAATGATCCTCCTTGTGCACCGGTTGAAGGAGACAAGCAGGGACAAGGTGAAAAGTTTTTCAGATGTGAAATGCCATTTTCCCGTTCGAGCACCTTTTATCGGGTGACATACTTTAATATCATTGAATAGTGTTTCGATAATATCGATGGACCCCATTCGATGTTATCGAGACTGTCTTCGATAACTTTTTCAATCATGTGACTTTTCAGATTCCAAAGAGGCATCGTTGACATCGATCCTTGGTTGATTTCATCAATAGTTCACATGATTTATCGACAGACATATCGAAGATGAATTTTTCATTTATCAACATTTCGACACTCTTCTATGTATAATATAGTGTTTCTATATATCAACCAGTATACACAGCAAAAATTTGTACAAGTATTGTACAATCCAAAATTATAAACATCAAGATGTTTATATACAAAAAGATTGAGGTGAGAGACCTCAGATGTATCATTAAGAGCTAAGCAAAAATTGCATCATTTTAGCAAACTTTCCAGATCTAGATGCAAGACCTGGACTTGTTTTTCTATGCGCAATGTTTTTAGGCATAGGGATCATCATTTCCTTCACCTTTGATTAGATAGCAGTGGTTATTTGTGCAAGAACCCTTCATCACTAATTTTCCTGAGAGGTCTAGGATTTCGCATTTTTCTTTGTTGAATGTAACCACATGCTCATTGTCACATATTTGAGAAATGCTTAGAAGATTATGTGTTAATCCTTTTATATAAAAGGCATTCTCATTTTTGAGCAAATTTATTCCTTTAATAATTCCTTGTCCAATTACCTTAGCGGTGCTTCCGTCTCCATAGGTGACTATCACATCATTAAGGTCTGAATAATTTGTAAGGAGAGATTTATCACCTATGACATGTCTTGAACATCCGCTATCCAGGTACCACTTAGTTTCATTGCCTGATATATGGTTTGAATGAGTTATCAGATAATTCTTCTTTTCTTTTGGGACCCATTTTGTGACAGGATTTTTTATTGTGGTAGATTTAGTCACTTGATTCAGAACTTCCTTCACTTTGTCATTTATTCCAGGTGGTGATGGGTGTGTATTTCTCATATTCCTAGGTAGACACTTGATGTCTTATATTTTCCTGGTTGGTTTGAATTTTTGTCCAGAATTATGTTGTGTCCTCCTAGGTGATAAGCATTTGAACTTATAATGACCCGAATCACCACATAAATGACAAACTGGAGTAGTTCTAGTGTTACTTCCTGAAGCAGCAGATTTTTCAATTTTATGTGCTACTTTTCCAGATTTTGTTTTAGATTTTTCATATCCTAAGCCCCTCTTGTCCTTTCCAAGTCTTCCCATACCTAAGAGTTTTTCTAACTTCTCACCACTCTAGGAAACTTATAGTTTAGCTTAGCGATTTTTCTAGATTCTTCTAAATCAAATAGGAGTGTTTGATTTTCATTTTGAAGGAGCATGTTTTTGTCTTTTAATAGCTCAACCTGTTTGTTTAGTTTTTAAGACTTGGATTTAAGGAAGGTGTTGATTCTTTCAAGTCTATCGTTATCTGAATGATATTATTGTAAGTCATTGATTAGATGTGTATTAATTTCTAGAGTTTTATCCAAATCTTTTTGCAGCAATTCCTTTTTGTTTTCAGATATTCCAAGTCTTCTAACAATGTTGATGCTATAAATGTAAAGTTGATTGTAAGCATCTTGTAGTTTATTCTGTTCTTCTTTTTCTTCCTTTTCAATTTCCTCATTATCTAATGGAAATGATTCAGTGGCTTGCGGTTCTTCCTCGTTCTCAGTTTCACTAGGAATGATTGTAGTAGTGGAGACCATAAGAATTTTTAAAGATTTCTAGCCTCCATCGCTCTCTGAGTCGCTAGATTTTGAGTTTGACTCTTCCGTATTATCCCAAGTGGCAGCCATTACCTTACCTTTAGTTTTTCTATTTGAGCATTCAGTAGACACGTGTCCAAACTTCTGACAGGCATAACATTGTGGTTCTTTAGTCTTTTTACCAAATTTACTTGTAGATTGTCTGTTGTCCACCCTTTTCCCTTTAAATGGACAACCACGATTTTTCTGAAAAAACTTTCTGAATCATTGAGCCAACAAAGCTACTTCCTCATCTTCATCTTCTTTTTTCACTTTCAATGTCCTCATTTGTTGTTTTCTTTGAAGTTTTGAGGATAGTAGTTTTGGATTTTTGGATTTGTTTGAAGTGTAGTTCAAATGTTTGCAGGAAACCTACTAGTTCTTCTACTTTCATTTCATCTATGTTTCTACATTCTTCAATGGTTATTACTTTAGGATTGAACCTTTCCAATAATGATCTTAGTATTTTTCTACAAATTTTAGGAACCGGAACTTTCTCACCTAATCCACTCATGGAGTTGTAAATGATATTCAGTTTTGTGAAAAAATCCATGAAGGTCTAATGCTCTTCCTTTCTGAGACTTTCAAACTGTGATGTTAAGAGTTGTAGTTTGGATCTCTTCATAGTGCTTGTTCCTTCATGGATTGTTTCCAATAGATCCCATGCTTCTTTGGATGTCCCACACATACTGATTTGATTGAAAATATCTTGGGACACATCACAGTAGAGAGCATTCATAGCTTTAGCCTCAGCAGTTTGGTTTTCTTTGTTGAATGTTGTCCACTTCTCTTTAGATTTCGATTTGGTGATAGTTGTGCCATTATCAAGTACTATTTGTTCAGATGGTGGCACATATCCTCTTTCAACTATATCCTAAACATCATGATCTAAGGATCTCAGAAAGTAGTGCATTCTAGCCTTCCAGTATGCATAATTTGATCCATAAAATACTGGACATCTAGAGACCGATGAGCCCTCTCCTTTGGCCATATTCATAACTTCAGTCAAGATCACTCTCTAGGCAATGAAGCACTTTAAGAGAGACCCGCTCTGATACCAATTGAAATTGCAGTAATGACCGCCTTAGTTAAAGTAGGAATATGCCAATATGTCCTGAGGGGGGTGAATTGGACTTTTGTAAAATTTTACAACAATTTGAAATCCTATCACTCTAATCCTAACAGTAAGCATATATTAGGATTACTCAAGAGTAACTTTACTGGCTTCCAAGCCCAATAGAGGATCCATTCATAAACTATTTGAGAGATAAATAATATGCAAATTAGTATATGATAGATATGACTGTGTGTGTGTGAAGTGTGATCTCAAATAGTTAAATATGAAAGCATTTAAGGAAATCACATAAGCAAATGTAAGACAATAGCAATCTCAAACACAGTCATTTTTATAGTGGTTCGACTACTTATCTACTCCACTCTTGACAACCACACTCAACCCTTGAGTGTACTAGATTTTACTAAGGAGGTTTCACATGGTTCACCTCAAACCCAAGGTTTTAAATCAGGTTCACCTTTAACTAGTATAACCTACACCTAGGCTGACAGTTATGCTCCTACGAGCAAGGGTCAACACATAGCACCCGATTTTAGGCACACTAGCCAAGGATCCACACAAGGAACCTCTCACGTTTTATGCTCTCACGAGCAAGGGTCAGCACAAGGCACCCACTTTCAGGCACACTGGCTAAAGAACTCCTACAAGGCCGTAACTGTTTATGCTCTCTACAAAGCAAGGGTCAACACAATGCACCCACCATGTAGACTCCCGACGAAGGCCTCCTAGAGGACTTGTAAGGGGTGAGAAACACCTTAGACCCAATCCTACAAAGGAATGATCACAAGAGTCCTCTGGACTCTATTGACTTACAAATAAGAGATGAGCCCCATTTAGCATGTTGTTGAAGATCTCCTCCTTTGTTGATGAAGAGTCTTCTACTTCCTTGAACCACAACTCAGAAGATGTGCCAATGCATGGTGATAGGTTGAGTCAAGGTTATAATAGAATCCTACTCTATTGAAGGTTTTCCTATAAGGGAAATAGAGCGATTCCAATCATTTATGCATTCAAGGCATCCCAGCTCAATGATTTGCTATTAAGATGGTAGCTGGAGGATCCTTGAATGTGGAAGTTCATTCCCCAATACACTCTATTAAATATCAATAATAAGGGTGGATTAGAGGATGAACTTCCATGAGAGAAAGGGCTTTGGGTATATGATCTAACGTTAAATACTCAAAAGCACTCTCTTCTTTCTCTGTCAGCAACTAAAGACAAGCTCTCTATATATATATAAAAGGTTCCAATGGATATAAAATGGTCACATTTATGTTAGAGTTCAATATCATCGAGCGTATACTCTGTCATGCCCCAAACCCGAAAATCGGATTCACAGGAATCCCGATCGCTGAATCTGGTGCCGACAGCCTCCATAATACCCCATTCTCAGCTCCCAGCGCTCGTATGCCAGGTTCCAATCCTGGGATCCTACAAGGAGGATTTTTTTTCAATGTATATTTATCTCATAAGAAACATAACCACAAGTTTACCCAAATCACAAAAACAACATCATCATCACATATCCATTAATATAACTAGTTGAATACAGTGATGAAAGGGAAATACATATGTCAAAAAAATCAAAGCTCTAGAAGTCCATTGCACGCTCCAAGCTCAATGCTGCTACAACCTAATATTACTTGCATGCATCTATCGTGCATAAGCTTATAGAAAGCTTAGTGGGTGCTGAAAGTGTGTGTACAAGGTAGTGCCAAGTAAGCAATATCAAAGTAATCAGAGTAAGCAGAAAATACTGATAAGCTCATAAATCATACAATATCAGAGTAATGCGTAAATATACTGATAGGCCCATAAATACCATCAGCCTTATTCAGGCTATTTAATGCAGAAATATAATAAAAACAATATCATATACTGATGAAGCAATGTAGATAAGATATGCAATACGGAGACAGCAAACCAAATATTAAATGCCAATGATACAATGCAACACGCAAATCCTAATGAATCCACGAATACTGCCAGTCGTGTCTAGGCCATATAAATGCATAAACATAGTAACCCAAAATACAATATGCCGTAGATGTAATATAATATGCGGTGTAAATGGAATGATCATGCTAGAGTGTGAAGTCGGGATGATAGTACATAGTATCACAGGCTATGGGGTCCAGCACAAGGGACTTCTATCCAAACCAGTCCCATACCTAAATTTGGATAGTCAGACTCAATGTGGTAAACTCCTGATCTCAGGTTAGTCACGCATCCCAACCAAAATCCTGGCCATTGCAAAGTCACAAGTAATAAATAAATGCGTACCACTAACCCTAGTGGATAGTGAATGAATGAATGAATGAGTTTGCAACTCCTGCTCAATAAGTCCACATATTGGTACAGTTCATCTCTGGGATCATCACCGGGATTTAGTACACTCCAAATGGCATTGCCTCTCTCCCAGCCACACAGTCTAAGTGAGCGTAAGAAACCTCACTATCCGCCTGGCCAATAGTCTGCCAATACCTATCCGACACGTCGATAGCGGACCCATTCACGAGTTGGTCAAACTAAGCCTAGTATTGCCCCCTACACTTGGGTGGGTAAGGCCACACCCCCTCCCAACCGACCACGACACAGTGGGAGACGCGGCCTCTTGGTATTCGACACTCAGATGCTCATGTATCCACTCGGTCTCGATGTTGGGGCGTCTCCTGGCCTCAGAGATTTAGGGACTTTCACCCACAGACATCCAAAGTGCCCAAATGCTCAAACCAAACATTTTCGGTGTCCCATCTAGTCATCCATGACATGCTTGTGGAGGCTATGGCCCTAATGTCGCTAGGGCGTACAGTAATTACAACATACAATGCAAGATGCATGAGTCATACAATCCAGTCATGCATCAATCCTGCACATACCGTACGCTCATGCGAGACAATCTCCACCTATCAGGGAGCCTCATAACAACCTGCCCAATGACATATGCAATGGTCAACCACATCTCATAATAAACATGCAGATGATGCGTATGGGCATGTATATGATGCTATGCCATCACATACTCATGAATCGGTATCAATAACCGGCATCGAGAATCGACCTCGACAATGTGGACATTTAACCAACATTGCCCCCAAGGGATGACTCACATTGAGTCTAACGTATGGTGGACCCATGGCCTCACAAAGGGCCTAAAATACATCACAATGGGCCTTCAACACAGGCTGAATATACATCACAATGGGTTTTGTCAATCGGCCTCGACAATCAAAATCGGCCTCGGTAGTCGGCATCGGCAGTCGGAATCGGCCTCGACAATCGGAATCGGCAATCGGCCACGGTAATCGGCCTTGATTCGCTAATCGGTCAATCGATCACGACAATTAGAATCGGTAAATGGCCACGACAATCAGAATCGATCAATAATCGGCCTTGATACTCGAAATCGGCAATCGGTCATGATAATCGGCCTCAATAGCTAATCGGTCAATCGGCCACGACAAATCAGAATCGAAAATCGCCCTCGATCGATATTCAGCAATCGGCCACGACAAATCAGAATCGGTAATGGACCTCGATCGATAATTGGCAATCGGTCACGACAAATCATAATAAAAAATCAGCCTCGATTGATGTTCGGCAATTGACCACGACAAATCAGAATTGGTAATCGACCTCGATCGATAATCGACAATCGGCCATGACCAATCAAAATCGGTAATCGGCCTCGATCGATATTCGACAATCGGTGAGAATCCTATCAAGGCCTAAGGGAAGGTCACAATGTGGACATCTAACCATCATTGCCCATCAATGTGGACATTTAACTAACATTTCTCCCAAGGGGGTAGTCCACATAGAACCAAACACATAGTGGCCCCACGGCCTCACACAAGGGCCTCGAATACATCACATTGGGTCCTTACCGATGGGCCTCGAATACATTACATTGGGCCTTGCCCATGGGCCTCGAATACATTAAAAGGGCCACACGTCATGGGCCTAATACATGTCACAATGGGCATCAGATTCAAACAGGTGGGCCCCATCATATGGGCCTTATATATATATAAGTGGGCCTCAACAACGGTCCACAAACACATCAAGATGGGCCTAATCACATGGGCCGTATATTTATCAAAGTGGGCCATTACAAATGGGCCGAGTCAAATGGACTGAATCAAATGGCCAAGTCAAATGAGCCGAGTTGAACGGGCTAAGTCCAATACACCATTCATCCATGATCATTATAGAGCATACCAAAAATGAATCATATCCAAAGAATCATCTGGACCATACTACAACTAACTGTGGTAATAATAATTTCTCATTATCAAATTCCAGTGGGCCCACCATTTAATTTTCATCCAGACTATTCCCATGGTCACAAGGACCTGGGGAGAAACAAATTTCATATTGGTCCAAAGCTTTTGTAACCCAAAAGGGGTTTCAAGGGTAGGCATTCAATCCACTATTTTTTTGTAGTGTGGTCCACCTGACAATTGGATCTATTTTATTTATTTTTATTTTTTTTGTCTCAAGTCTTAAAATTATCTTCAAAATTGTTGGACAGTTAGGATGCAACACATGCATCATGGTGGGTCCCACCATCCAAACAGTGGACGATGCGGATAGAGCACATACATCATAGGTGGTTCCCACCAAATGGATGACAGTGTGGGCATACATACATACATCAGTGGGTCCCACATGGGGCCCACCATAATGTTTATTTTCCACTCGATCTGTTGATAAGGTCATGCAAACCCAGATGAGAGAAACACAAATTCATATTGATTCAAAACTTCTAACCCAAAAGGGTTTTAATGGCAGACGTCAATCACCTGCTAAATGCACGGTGTGGATGTCCAAACCACATCATGGTGGGGCCCACGGCTGGGACTGTGGGTCCTACTATCCGTCCGTCTGTCCACCCGCTAGCAGCGCCTGCGCACGCTACTGACAGCAACAACATGCATTATTTTTTATTTTTTATTTTATTTTCTCGGGGTTTTTCACATGTGGGGCTCGTGTCTTGGGAATCCACTCCACCCATTGGATTCTATGGCCCATGACGGATCAAACAAGTCCAATATACAGTATGTTTATGGCAAGTAGAGACATCAAGGTGGGTCCTAATGGATTTTAAAGGTGAAAAATATTGTTTCCCATGCCACGGCCCATCAGAAAATCGGATTGGGTTCATTTTTCGATTCAACGCCTAAAGTGGGCTGAGAAATGAAATGGACGGTGTGGATTTGATTTTTACATCAAGGTAGGGCCTACATGAGTAGCCTACCCCAAAAGCTCTCCTTTTTTTGGCTTGTAAGTACACACCCATGTCAGTACACACTCTCCATGCTAGCAACTCCCTGCCTCACGTCCAGCATCCAGGGCCACTGGACGGCATGGGTCAACACAGCATCACGGTAGGTCCCACATGTACATGGCCCACCTATTTGGATCACATGATGTTTTTGGTTTTCCTTCCGTCCGGGCCCACTAATGGGTTGGATTGTGTAGATCCAATACATCCATCAGGCGGGTCCCACATGAAGGTGAATGGATAAAATATATGCTCCATGGTGGGACACACACTAGATGGGCCACACACTCCTTCATCATCATCATCATATAAAGAGAGAGAGAGAGAGAGACGGTGATAGAGGGACCCCGCTACTATGGGCCCCTCATGGATACATTACATACATCAAAATGGGTCCCACCAACAAGTGGGACCTAAATTAAGAGTTAACGGTGGATCACCCACCTTATTGGCCCCCTTCTTACTCCCTTAGGCTTGTAAACTCCTTGCCTTTACTTTTAATGGTGGTTGATGGGGTTTTGATGGTGGAGATGAGAGATGAGAGGGTGGGGAAAGTGGGCCACACTTGTTGCTTGCTTGGGAAGGCTTGGACTTATGGAGCTTGGGAGAGTAGAGATAGAATGAGAGAAAGAGAAAAAAGAATATTAAAGGAATGGGTGATGTGGTGGTTATAAGGAAAAGGGGATGGGAAGTAAGGTGTTGTTTGATTTTTTTATAAAAAGAGGAGTGGTGAGGGGAGAGAGAGGGTTGACTTTTGAAAAGGAGGGATGAGATGTTGTACTTGGGGCATGGTGTGTACTTGACTTGGATGATTGATTGATTGATGGGACATATCGTAGAGATTCCCTCAAAATTTACAATGCGCGACGTTTCTTCGAAATGAATGCAGACCCACATCTCCTTGCCTGGGTATCGGTTCGGTGCCTGAATCGCGGTGTTAGAACCACGATGACGGCGCGGTCACTAAGGTATAAGTTTCGAGTCAAGCCGTAGGACCCGGCTTAGGCTCAGGCGCGAACGTCGGATACGGGTCGAGAGATGCCAGAATTCGACCGAAAGGATAGCAGAAGCCTACAGAATGGTATGGACTAGGACACAGTTCTTATAATTCTCCCCTCTAAATAAAAATTTCATCCTCAAAATTTACATAACAGATAAGAGAAGAGGAAACATCATATATAAGTCAAGGCACAATCAGTTTACATAAGGATGTGAATAACGCTTTCTAATCTTAACCTTGCGCTCCCAAGATGCCTCACCGACACTGTGGTGACCCCTACTAAACCTCAGATCCTGGATCAGAAATGATTGAAACTATAATACCTAGCAACCTCACCATCTCACCAATGACTAATCTAACATAGTGGCCATAATGCCTGGTTACGTGAATCACCGGTGACTCCTGATGACTAAGGGTCCTGTAGAGTAACATAAACCCGGCTTTAGGTCTGCTAGGGGAGGTGTATGTTCCCCCTAAAGAGGTCATTGCTACTGAAAATGGGGGCACTTATGCTTACGATGCCCCATCTAACCACATTTGAAGTAAACACCCGTAAATGGTCTCTTTGATGATGCTGAAGATGCTGTTGGTGCTCAAAAGGATGGACAGTTCCTCTGCCTTTACGGCCGTCGACGTTGCTACTGGAAACTACCAGATGGGATCTTCCTCTTCCGGTCTCTTCTGTGGTCACGAACCCTCTACGAATCATTCCATTTCACATCATAAATCTGGGCCCTCTGAACTACCTACTCAAAGGTCTGGAGCATGTGTCCTATGCACGGTTCCTGAGGCCAAAAGGTAAGCCGTTTTCAAAACGGCGGGCCTTCCGCCCCTCATCATCAACCAAATACGGCGTGAACCTCGATAGTGCCACAAGACGAGCCACGTATTATGCCACGGACATGTCCCCTTGCACCAGAGTCTCGAACTCTAACGCTTTGGATGTTCCTTGGTTCAGGCCAATCAACTATGGCCTTGACTTTCTCTAGGTTTGCACGCATCCCTTCTACTGACACTATAAACCCTAAGAATACAACCTGACTAGATATGAACGAACACTTCTTAAGGTTAGTGTATAATTTCTCCATCCTAAGGATGTTACAGACTAACTTCAAATGTTCAAGGTGTTATTCTTTAGTGGTGCTATAGATTAGGATATTGTCGAAGTATACCACTAAGAATTTTCCCATGAATGGTTTCAAAACTTGGATCATCACCCGCATGAAAGTGCTAGGTGTCTTAGTCAAGCCAAAAGGCATGACCAACTACTCATATAGCCCATCCTTAGTCTTGAAGGTTGTCTTTCATTCATCACTGGGGTGTATATGAATTTAGTGATATCCACTCTTGAGATCTATTGTGGAGAAAATGGTAGATTCAATCATCATGTCTAACATGTCATCAAGCCTAGGTATGAAAAACCTATACTTGACTGTGATTTTGTTGATGGCTCTATTGTCCACATACATGCTCCAAGTGTCGTCTTTCTTAGGTGTCAGTAAAGCGGGTACGACACATGGGCTCATGCTTTCCTGGATGAAACCCTTTCACAGGAGCTCATCTACATGCTTTAACTTTGCATGCTCTACAAGGTTCATCCTATAGTGAGGAAGGTTAGGTAGAGTCGACCCAAGGATAAGATCAATGGCATGTTGGATGTCCCTTATGGGTGGCAACTCATCCAGTAAATCCTTAGGGAATACGTCTTTGTACTCCTCTAAGACTAGGGCTACCTCGTGGGGTATCCCTACTGGTCCCTCTAGTGTAGCCTCTCTAGCCATTAAGGTATACACCGTAGAATCCTCCCCAGTCTCTCTTTCAAACTCTTTAGCTGTGATGATGTGGAGAGACTTGGGTGTGGATTTCCTCACTTCTTTAGGTTCACTAGCCTTCTCACCTTTCTTCTATGCAGTGTTTTGTGGTGGCATAAGATTAATTTTGATCTTCGTGCCGTTATGCATGAAGGTACACGCATTAGAACGGCCGTAGATCGTGACGTCATTATCGAATAGCCACGGTCTGCCTAGGATGATGTGACTACATCCATGGGCAACACATCACACCACAAAGACTCCTTATAAGACCCAAACTCGATGGGTACAAGACATTGATGGGTGATGAGAAGGGAAGTCTTGTCTACCCATGAGACTTTGTACGGGTTAGGATAAGGGGTGGCCTTTAACTTTAGACGACCTAAGATGCTGTGGAAATTACATTCTGGCAACTCCCATTGTCCATTATCACCTTGCAATTTTTCTCTCCACACTTGGTGATAATGTAAAAGATAGTGTTGCGATGACAGTAAACACTACTTCCAGCCTAGGCTAGCACATACTTGACAACTGCTAGTGTGGCATCATCACCCACCTCATCCTCATCACTCAATGATCTTATGGGCTGATATTCTTCGACTTCAGAGTTGCCCTGATCATACTTGTTATTCTGGGAATCGCCTATAACTAAGACTTTTCCTTTGCTCTTAGTGGAACACCGAGTTACAAAATGGCCAATATTTTCACATTCGTAACATCGCACATTCTGTCCTCCACTTGGACCAGCACCAAAGACGTCTTTTCCCTTATCATCCTTAGGCCTAGGCAAAACATTCGCCTGTGCCCTGGGTTAATTACCAACGTTGGGTCTAGTTCCCTGAGAACCAAGCCTAACATTAGAGTCTCGGGAATCGAACCGTCTTGTGACCGGAGTCTTCAGATAATGCTCTAATTCCTGCACCACTTGGTACATATCGTCCAAATTTGTCACAGGACGAGCCCAAAGCTCACACTGAAGATCCAATAGAAGGCCCATCTTGAAATGCATGAGCATTACTAGAGGGTCTTCCTCAATGACACACCACATCATAAATTCCTCAAATTTTGTGATGTATTCTGTGACAGGCATGGATCCGTGGCATAAAGATTTTCATTGTTCCAGGAGCTTCTGTCAATAAGAGAGAGAGAGGTACTTCTCTCTTAGCATAGTTTTCATCTCACTCCATTGGGTAATTGGACCTCCTCCCACCCGTTCAATCATATGCTCTTTATTGGTCTACATCTTTAATTGCCCCACAAGCTTCATTTTGGCAAACCACACTTGTCAGTTCTCTGACATCTCATGCCACTCAAAATAGTGGTCCATGTCAGCTAACCAATCAAGGAATGCATTGGGGTCAAAGCAACCATCAAAACTTGGGACATCAATCCTGACATTCTTCATGACCCTCTCGTCAGGATCAAAGCGGTCCTGATATGCCCGTTCTTGAACCACATGCCCGCCATTGGTGGGGATTTGTCTTAGGGTTGGCCCCTCACTAACACTACCTGCCTGCGACTGTACATCTCCCCCGACAGTGGGGTTCTCCCTTTGGGATGTCTCTAATCGTTTAAGTCTAGCCTCGATGGTGGTTAGTTTTCGTTTGATATCTTTATTAGATATCTCTATAGCAATTATCTTTTAGAGTAATTGAGCGAGGTGATCACTTAATTGCTCGTTACTTATGATATATGGGGTGTTGTCCAAAACCCTTACCACTTCTAGTGGGCCTAAACCAAAAACTTGAACTCGATTTTCCTAATCTCGACTCTAAGGTTTGAACAAACCTCAATATGGATGTATGATCCTATTTTTATATGATGTATGAATGTTGCAGATTTTCAAATTTAACTAGAATGAAAACACAAATCTGGAAATTTAGATTTATATTTCACAGGAATGTGAATATGAAAAATCAGGTTCGCAATTTCTGTGGGATGTAGATTTGGAATTATTTAGACAATCCTAGATGAGAAAATGGATTATTCTAAGTTCATATAACTCGATCTAACAAAAACCATGCAAAATCTAAAGCTTTGATACCAAATTTGATGCAGGACGGTTTAAACTAGAATGCATGTGTGAGCAAAAAAATGATCCGGTGAAATAAACTAAGCAAATTAATTGAAATATTCATATTTCACATCATAGTAAAGATAATAATGAAGGGAACATGTAATGGTTGCAGTCCATCATCAAAATCCTGTCGTACCATATTCAAATCATGCGTGGATTGGATCCGACAAGGGATGGGACCTCCCAATCTTGCATTGTTTCAATCCAATAATCAATGTAGCTTCTCTAGTCTAGGAAATCAAATGCTTTCTGGAATAGGGATGGGTGGAAAATGTAAGAGAGTGTTGGGATCAATTCTTAGAATTTCAGGGTTAATAGGGAAAAAAAGAAAAAAGACAAGGCATATGAAGAGAAGAAGAATGTTGGAGGGCTAGAAATAGAGACATTCTATAGTCGGTTCATTAGGAGTTTTAGCATGATTATGTCTCCCATTACAGAGTGTATGAAGAAGGGAGAATTCCTATGGTCGAAAGCCACAGTTAAGGCTTTCAAAGAAATTAAAGGTAAGATGGTCAAAGCTCCCGTCATGCACCTTCCCGACTTTTCTAAAGTCTTTGAAGTTGCGTGTGATGTATCTGGTGTTGGTATAGGTAGAGTCCTAAGTCAAGAGGGTCATCCTGTTGCCTATTTCAGTGATAAACTGAATGAGGCAGAATAAAAATATTCTACCTATGATAAAGAATTTTATGTGGTAGTGTAGTCTTTGAGACATTAGCGCAACTACCTCCTACCACAGGAATTTGTCTTATTCTCTTATTATGAGGCCTTACGTTATCTTCACTCCCAGAAGAAACTTAACCCAAGGCATGCTAAGTGGGTTGCATTCATTCAAGAGTATTCGTTTGTAGTGAAATACAAGGCCGGAGTAGATAATAAACCAGCTAATGCCCTTAGTCGTAAAATGGTGTTGCTTAATTCTTTGAGTGTAGGAGTTGTCAGCTTTGAGCAACTGGGAGACAAGTACCCCACATGTCCAGATTTTGGGGGTACCTATATGTCACTCTCGAGTGATCAGCAAAGTGAGGAGAATTTGGTGTTGAGAGACAGATTCCTTTTTAAAGAAATCGTTTATGTATTCTTCGTATGTCCCTCCATGAATTCCTCATTTGGGAGCTTCATTCGAGAGGGATAGCTAGCCACTTTGAACGCGATAAGACTATTGCCCTCGTAGAGGATCGTTTCTATTGGCCAAGTCTCAAGTGAGATATTGCCAAAATTTTAGAGCAATATAGAACATGACAGATAGCGAAATAGCAAAAGAAAAATTCTGGATTATATATGCCATTACTTATGCCACATGCTCTGTGGCAAGACATTAACATGGATTTTGTGCTTGGGCTTCCCAAGACGATTAAAAAGTACGATTCCATTTTTGTTGTTGTGAACTACTTCTCCAAGATGGCGTTCTAAAACTTCGGATGTGTCTAATATTGCTAAGATCTTTTTCGATGGTGTGGTCCGTCTCCATGGTTTACCTAAGACCATAGTGTCTGACCGTGATGTAGATTTACCATCTATTTTTGAAAGACGTCATGGCACATGATGGGAACACATTTGCAGTTTTCTACTGCATACCACCCCTAAACTGATGGCCAAACTGAGGTAATTAATTGCAGCATTGGAAACCTCTTACAATGTTTAGTGGGTGAACATGTGAAAACTTGGGATTTGATTCTACCTATAGCCGAGTTCATCTACAATAGTTTAGTCAATAGATCTATAGGGTTGAGTCCATTTGAAATTGTTAGTGGGTACAAATATCGGATGCCCGTAGACTTGTTACCCATGTCAGTTACGCAAAGATCTTTTGAGTTAACCGATGCATTTACACAACACATTCATGATTTGCATGCACATGTTAGACAGCGAATAAATGTGAGTAATGATAATTATAAATGTTCAGCTGACCAACATTATAAGTGGACATAATTTAATGAAGGGGATTATGTAATGGTTAGGATTAGACCAGAGCGGTTTCTTCTGGGTTCCACTAAGAAATTACAAGCTCGCAGCACTGGACCATTCAAATTATTGTGTAAAATTGGATCTAATGCATTCAGGGTAGACCTTCCACCTGAAATTGGAATAAATCCAATAATCAATGTGGAAGATCCAGTCCTCTATCCTAACCCTTCCATTATTTCTTCTTCCCGCCCCTGGCAACTTTACTTCTTAACCCACTCCACCCCTTCCACCATCAATTGACCGTAAGGAAGAAATTGAAGGGATATTGGATGAGGAGATTGTTTCCACATGAGATGGGAGCTTCCAAAGGTACCATGTCAAATGGAAGAACAAGCCGTCACATCCGATTCCACATGGCTTACAGAAGTGGAACTGCAGCGGATTGATCCAGACCTTCTCGAGGCGCACAAAAGTTTTAACTCGTCGGAGCCGAGCTCTTTTCACCCAAGGGGAGTTGATGCAGACATCAGACCCTTTAAAGTTTATTAAAGAAGAAGGCGGCAGACAAATACATCTTTATGGCTCGATGATGCTTCATGGCACAAGCGAGGATGATTTTGAAGATATAGTTAATTGCACAACTAAATGATGATTTTAAAGATTTGGTTAATTGCAAAACTAAGGATGATTTTGAAGACCTTACACATGTCGTTGGATTAATTGAAGGCCCCACATTAGGAGGACACACATGTAGGATGAGTTAGAAGACAGATCTGTTACGCATGATTTTTTTTAATATTTTTTTTAGACAGCTTTGTTTTGCATGTTTTTTTTTTCCCTTTTATTATAAGGGCGGTTTAGTAATTTTCTTATAAATAGAGTGCCTTCTATCCTAAACCTAATAATGTTTTTTTAATGAAAGCTTAGTGCTTCCTTCCCCTTTCTCTCTGTGGTAAGTTCTTCTCTTCCCCTTATCTCTTCTCTTCTTCTAATCTCTTCTCTTCTTCTAACTTCTATTTCTAACCCTCTAACCTTCTTCTCTTCATATGCCTAGTATTTTCTTCTTCTTCTTCTTCTTCTTCTTCTTCTTTTTTTGTTGCTATTAACCTTGAAATTCTGATAATTGATCCCAACCTCTCTCAGATTTTCCAGCCATCTCTATTATAGAAATCCTTTGATTTCCTGGACTAGAGAAGCTGCATTGATTATTGGATTGAAACCATACAAGATCGGGAGGTCTCATCCCTCGTCAGTTCCAATCCACGCATGATTTGAATATGATACCGTAGGATTGTGGTAATGGTCTGTAACCATTACATGTTCCCTTTATTATTATCTTTACTATGATGTGGAATATGAATATTTCAATTAATTTACTTAGTTTATTTCGCAAGATCATTTTTGTGCTCACACATGCATTCTAGTTTAGACCGCCTTGCATCAAAATGTAGGACAACGATCCATGAGGCTAAACATCTCCAAAAAAATATGAATGCATTCCCTTCCAGAAAAATATGAACGGCAGTAAAATGGGAAGCCAAAGTTTTAAAAAATTAAAATTAAAATTAAAAGAACATAAGGAAAAGAAAAGAAAATGCGGTCTGACATTATCTGATGGCTGCACCTAATATCCTTCCATGCTTATAAAATTGTATCTCGACAAATTTACCAAAATGACTGCACCAATATAATCAAGATAGCAATCAATATAGTATAGACGTTCCATAATTTCAGGAAAAGTAGGATGATCATAGAGTACAAAAGCAATTCAAATTCTTCATATGTGAAAGATGCACATGGCAATTTGAAGAAATTTCAGAAAGATTCATGATTTTTTTTAATATATATATTAAAAAAAAAAAAAAACTATACATCTATACTCACAACCATAAGCTCAAAACTATGATGTGCTAGATTTCAAAAAGGCAAAATACATTACATAATTTCTTAATGAAACATACACTTGGAACAGTATCTCACATGAAATTGTTGTTTCTTACAGTTTTAGCGTTACCAAATGCCTCCAGAATTGGATTTGACTGCAGTCACATCAGTTAGACAAGCATTTTGATTGTCTCATTTTTACTAGCGCAACTTTCACCGCACATGAGAATGGAATTGCTTTTTCCCTCATTAATCATTGCCGTGTTTCTAAAAATTAATTTTTATAAATACACTCATATTTACTTAGATCAATACGTGACAGGAATTTGCTGTGAAGGAGTATTATGAGTTCACCTGTACTCAAAACTGCAACAGCAAACACGTGGGCTTAGCTCACCAAATGGTGCACCTTTGTATTGTTCCATCACGTGGGCATCATACAGATGAGGCAATCTTTGAAATGGGTTGATGGCAATAAGAATATTTCAGGTATAGGTCTGCAAAACATTATATAAATTATAAAGATTAGTAGTTAGTACATGTCTATCAGAGCCCATAATTGCAGTAAACAATAGTCTTCATAGAAATAGCATAAGCTGAAATCGAAAATAAAAAGAGAAAACAACGTGTACATGTGTGTGTGTACCTAAGCCGTTAGCTCACAAAAATTTCATTGAGTTCATATCTAGTTGATAAGTTTTGCAGGATTCCAGGCTCATGCAAATAAGAGAGCTTGGTCATTTCATCAACTCCACCAGCAGGAGCAACCTCAACAAGAGAGCTTGGTCATGTCATCAACTCCACTGGCAGGAACAACCTCAACAACATCAACATTGATTGTATGTCACTATGCTGCATGAAGATATTCTATCAATTATTATAGCCATAAAATTTTTGGAGAACTTGCATGTATCACAGTTATAATTTTATAGGTTATAATAAATCCGGACATTGAATCATCAAAAATTAGATAGAACTTTCAGCAACAATCACTTTTTCCTCAAAAACTGGACGATGGTAATAGCAGCAACAACAACAGTAGTAGTAAGAATAAGATGAATAAGATGAAGAAGAAGAAGTTACACAGAATGAATATTAAAATATAACGGCCAGGTAATAATGCAGCCAGGATTAAATATAACCACAACCACAGCAATGCCAAGGAGATTGGCTTCATCAAGTATCGCTAAGTGAATCATTCGGGATGCAGCATGCAATGGAGGAAGAGGAGTCTCATTTGTTTTTATATTTTCGTTTTATGTGTGAATATGGATGTCTCTGAAATAGGTATGTGTGAATATGGATGTCTCTGAAATAGGTATAGATATGTACATTGGGTGTTTGCTTTCACTGATGTGCTACCAATCTTAGACTAAGATTCTGGATGTTTTTTAAAGACATGATTAGCATGATTCCTCCATTTCTCTGAATACCTATTGTCGTACATACAGTCTAAAAATAAATAAAATCTAACGACAAATGAGTCTTTCCACAAACACCAATACTCCAAACCTGCCATTAGATTGATAACAAAACAAAAAATAATAATAATAATAAATCATATCACAAAACCAATACTATAAACCCATTACAATTTGAGAAAATAACAAATGGTTATTTCAACAAATAAGACAATTATAATAAAAGTAACAAATGTGTCTTTCCAAAAATACCACAATTACAAAAACAAGAGAGAGAGAGAGAGAGAGAGAGAGAGAGAGAGAGAGAGAGAGAGAGAGAGAAAGAAAGAGAGAAATCTAAAAATTTTGAGAAAAATAACAAATGAGTACTTCCACAAACACCACAATTACAATAGAAACAAAAACAAAATTGAAATAAAAAAGAAATAGCTACCTTTACAATGTCTAGTAGATTAACGAGGATCATTGACAGGACAGCAGTCCTAGCAGCGGAAAACAAGGTGTCCCGAATCAGATACGTTACGCCCGTATCGGCCGTTATGTATCGGTAACGGCCGATGCCGTTACGTGATATGGGGCCGTATCGGTGACCCTCCTGATATTGTATACATAGCGGCCATTACGGGGCCATTATGGGTGTAACGGCTGTTACTGCCTAGTAACGGCCAGACCGTAACGATCAAAAAATGGTAACATGGTTTTTGACTTTTTAAGGTCCATTTTTTCACTTTTTTTTCAAATTTCTTTCTTCCAAACACTTCTTCATCAATATTTTACTATTTTTAACCAATCTTAGCTTCATATTTCAGAGAAAAACAACTTATATGAAAGATTTTCTTGATTCGAAGCTCCATGAGCCATTTTCCAAAAATTTCTCAAAAATAGGTATTTATACTTTTTATTAAACGTTTTACTATTTTAATGGTAGAATATGATGTACCAAACATAGTAGAATATGTTAATGTGCATTTTACAAATTCTTGATGTCATTTTCTTTTTTTCTTTTTTTTTTTCTATTTACGCACTATTTTCGGCCCTTTTTTTGAAAATTCAAAAAATTATTTTTTATTGAATGTTTTTTTCTATTTTAATGATAGAATATGATGCGTTAATCATAGTAGAACATGTTAATGTACATTTTACAGATTCTTGATATCATTTTCTATTTTTTTTTAAAAAAAAATTCTATTTACACACTATTTTTGGCCTTTTTTTTTAATTCGAAAAATCATTTTTTATTAAATGTTTTGCTGTTTTAATGATAGAATATGATGTGTTAATCATAGTAGAACATGTTAATGTGCATTTTACAGATTCTTGATGTCATTTTCTTTTCTTTTTTTTATTTTTTTCTATTTACGCACTATTTTCGACCCTTTGTTTGAAAATTCAAACAATCATTTTTTATTGAATGTTTTGCTGTTTTAATGGTAGAATATAATGTGTTAATCATAGTAGAACATGTTAATATTCTTTTACAGATTGTTGCTTTCATTTTATATATATATATATATATATATATATATATATATATATATATATATATATATATATATATATATATATATATTCAATTTTCAAATTAGTGATTTTATATTTTTATTTTTCTTATATTGGACAGGTTTTGGAGCTTTTTAGGGTTTAAAACATAAAATCACCTTTATTGATTAGATTCTGAAACTGTATATAATATTATAAATTTAGAATAGCGAGAGTGTCAAGTAGACTGGACTCACAATCTCACATAGACATAAGTCATACACTCATACTCATATCTAATATATATCTAATTATCTAGTATCTACTTAAACCTAAAGAAATGTCTGGTTCTGACCAACAAGTAATTAAGGATATTGGATGGCAACATTGTCAGAGAGTTGGTAGTACTAGGCACCAAATGAAGTGCAACTATTGTGATAGACTAGTGACTAGTGGAATTACTCATCTTAAATAACATTTGGCACATCGAAAGGGTCAAATTGCGGGATGTACTAGAGTATTGAAAGAGATAATGATTTTAATGCAAGCTAATCTGGATGAGTCGAAGGGTAAATATGCTGTTATACAAAAGCAAAATGATGATATTTTGGATGCAGCTCGACAGGAGGTGTTTGGTCCTGAATATACAGGCGTTTGTGATTAAGATATTATTGATTCTGACGAAGATTCAGATTGGAAATTAACTATAGCTAGGAGAGAGAGCTTGCGTCTAGCTCGTGAAGAGGAAGAACGTCACCGCATGACAGCGGGGGCCAGTGAGAGTGAGAGTAGGAGTGGGAGTGCAACTGGGAGTGCAACTGCTTCTGTAGGTGGGAGTGGGGGCACTACAAGAAATACTACTTTTAGCGACGAAAATTTTCGTTGCTAAAAGTCAGATTTTCATAGTTAAAACCCTTTAGTGAAGAAAATTTATGTCGCTAAAAGACCGACGTACAAGGATTTTATCAGCGAAAACAAAAATTTTCATCGCTAAAAAAACTATACAAGACTTTTATTACGCTGCTAAAAAAATTCGTTACACTTTTAGCGACGAAAATTTTCATCGCTAAAAAACCTGTACAAGACTTTTAGCAGCGAAAATTTTCGCTACTAAAAAAATTCGTTACACTTTTAGCGATGAAAATTTTCTTCACTAAAAAAACTGTATAAGACTTTTAGCAGCGAAAATTTTCACTGCTAAAAAATTCGATACACTTTACTAAAAAAATTTCCAAGACTTTTAGATCATTCCACTTTTCGCGACGAAAATTTTCGTCGCTAAAAAAACTGAACAATACTTTTAGCAGCGAAAATTTTTGCTACTAAAAATTCGTTCCACTTTTAGCGACGAAAATTTTCGTCGCTAAAAAACCTTTACATGGCTTTTAGCAGCGAAAATTTTCGCTGCTAAAAAATTCATTACACTTTTAGCAACGAAATTTTTCGTCGCTAAAAAACTTTACAAGACTTTTAGCAGCGAAAATTTTCGCTGCTAAAAATAAATGTGGATGGGACTTTTACTGACGAAATATTTTGTAGGTAAAAGTCTCTTTTTTTCCACACAAAATTCCTGATATACACCTGTTAACAATATATTTCATCATATTCATCCTGATATACACCTATTATATAATATATTTCATCATATTCACATTCACATCCATCTAAACCCAAACCCAAACATAAACTACATTCATCCAAACACAAACAATCTTATCCGCATCACATTCATTCATACATAAATACATATGAACTTAACATCATAAACAAATATACAAAAAATCACAAAGAAGAAGGCGGAGGTGGTGGAGCATCGGTGGGTAAGCGTGCAGTGAAAACCTGAAATATCTCCATCATCCATCGCTCATGCTCCACCCGCATCTCCTCCATCCTCCTCTCCTGCTCCTCCCTCTGCCTCGCCAGCTGATCGTCCATCCTCCTCTCCTGCTCCTCCCTCTGCCTCACCAGCTCCTCCATCATCTTCCTCTCCTGCTCCTCCCTCTGCCTGTCCAGTTGATCTTTGATGTCATCGACGATGACCCGTAGCTATTGAACCTCTCTCTCTGCAGTATCAGCTCAGCATATGGTGCTGTCGCCAATGACGATGGATCGGCTGGAGGCAGCTCTAGCAGGTGCCATGAGCTTAACACCATGGCCAAACCCACGCACATATCCAGAACGAGTGCCAAGCACCTGACTCAGGATCTCTGGCTCACTCCGTTGAGTACCATCGGGAGTGGGCTGACTACGTAAGGTGTCCATCTCCTCCTGTAATGAAAACATATGAATTTTCATAATAAATGACATTATTATAATTTAATGAAAATAAATTTTACAATGTAAGGATCTTTACCCAAATCTCGCTAGCTCTAGGATGTACCCAAGATCCCGTCGCCTGCCGACAGTGAGTTCCTTGTAGAAGTCTACTGACCCGGGCTCCTGGCCAGTGACGGAATCTCGCTACGCAATCGAAAAGACAATAGAATTAATATAAATGTATGGAAAGAATATATAAACGTAATAATTACCAGTACTTTCTTACCATGTCGTGACGAAGTCGTACAAATGACTTTGAACCAGCTACGTGCTTCACTTCTAACTTTCTTCTGTTGTCAGAATTTATTTTTCTCCTCTTCTAACACATTATTCATAATACATTGTTATTAATTATGAATTTAATTATTACATTAAGATATCATAAATATGTAAATATTACCTGAAAAAAATCAGACAAAAACCTATCGTAGAGTATCCGCTAGTCTTCATCAGTCACGTGCAGTGGTGCGGACTGTACGGCCTCCTCGTGGCTCATGCACCGCTTGTACTGCGGGTGTAATTTACTGCAGTAATCCTTGAACCGTTCCTTCATCATGTCGTCGACGGCATGAGAGATGTGCGGAACACTCAAATCCAAGTCAAATTTATCCTGCAGTTTCGTAAATAATAGATTAAGACAATAAACTTATTAAGAAAATAACTTAACAGTAAATGAACTTTTATAAAATAAATTTTAATTTACTAAAATTTACCTGAGGGCACTGACGGATGAGCTGCTGCACATCATCTGTCACGTCTCCCCAACGGAGGGTGGTGGGGGGATCAGAGATCGGCATAAGACACTGACCTCCGACTTAAACAACATGGCATTGTTCCCAACAGGTCTAATGCAGTCCTGTGGAAAATCTACCGTCACCCTACCCTCACGCGTAAGTCGCTCTAAAAGTAACCCACACGTAGGTCCACATCCTTGTCAGCTGGTCGATGACGCTGTTGCAAAAGAAATATGTAAGTCTAAATATAAAGAGAAATCATTAAAAGAAATATATCTCAAGACTTACATGCAGTGCCCGGTGTATGCGCAACTAAGGGATCAGACGCCTGTGATGCAACATGTGACGGCGATGCTGGCTCCGTCGCATCACGGGTAGAAGGGGTAGATCCAGTGCGTGAATGACGTACTCTTCCACCTGGTGCCATCATTGAATATGTGCGAGCTACGAACTTATAAATTTAAACAATGTCAATACAAGTGGAATATACTAAAATATTATACAAGTAGTATTGACGGTACAATGTATTTGTGCTTATGCTTAGAGAGATGATTAAAATATTATTAGACCATTACACTATAATGCAAGCAGAATATAATAAAACTGTAAACTTTAATCTATAACTATTGAAAATTCCATTATACATTATCATTCTATATTAAATACACATATTTCGTTGTAATACGAAACAACTTTGAGGTAAACTATTCGAAGTACTCCTTGCGTAAGCTATCATATGCTTTAGAAGTATATGTCATTTCGTGTGAAGCACTCGACATATTTACTTACAGCCAACATGCCAGTCACAATAGGCAAAATGTGGTCTCTCGGGACTCCATTCAGATGTGCAAGTGACAGAGTCGTATCTTCTATATCTCATTTCTCGCGATTATATATCTTCATCAGCCACGAAATTTCTTTGAGATGACATAATCTTTCCTTTAAGTCGTCGTCGATATATTTCATTCTACACTCATCGACCAGACCGGGTATCTCTATGGCCCTACCAGAAGAAGATAGGACCGAAACATCCATCTGCAATAGCTGATGAAGTATGTTGTGTACTTCTGCTATGCTTCAGTTTAAGGAAGACATGATCAGAAATTGACTCAACTGCAAATGTGGATTATAAACAAGTCAATAAAAAGAATTAATCATGACTTGTAATTTTCACGTATACATGGAAAACATAAATTATTCGAATTGAAAAATGACATGTAAATCATATGTACATTTAATAATCGTCGTTTGTATCACTATCGCTTAGGGCTATTTCTTCACCATCACTATCGCTGATCAATATTTCATCCTCATTGTCCGTAACGTCGTCATCAATGAAACTGCTATCATCTCTAACAATATCACGTATTATTGAGGCATCAACATGATCAGGTGGCACATCATCTCTATTTAATTGCACCACATCAATATCAACACTTGAATTAGTCCCTGTATCCCTAGATGGCATGTCTTCTTGATATGCTTCTTCAACCCTAAACGTGTCATTTCCCCCATCCTCGCTATCTTCAACTTCTGGTACGGGAACGTTAAATACGTTCCTGGGCTTTATTTTTTGCACCACGTGCCAAGAGCCACCTAACTTGGTGTCAGCGAGGTAAAATACTTGTTCGGCTTGGCTGGTGAGAACAAATGGGTCGTCCTTAAACCACTTTTGAGATAAATTTATGCTTATAAAGTAGTTGTTAGTCTGTATTCCCAACTTCTTATTTCCAATGTCCCACCAATCACATCTAAATAAATACACCCGCTTTCTCATACAATAACTCAGCTCAATAATATCTGTCAAAATGCCATAAAAGTCAATTTTATCCTCCTCATTTGTTCCCTTCACAACCACCCCACTATTTTGTGTGGTCCTGTACTTCTCACGTTCTTCGGTGTGAAACTGAATCCCGTTTACAATACAACCTGTATATCTAGATACACGTCTATCAGGGCCACACGCCAGTGAGTATAATGCATCAGACGCATCCACAGAGTTGCTTGTGCGCAACGTCTTCATCTATTATCATATACAGAATATAATTATTTAGGAATTTTCATAAGTTGAAATAATGTGCAATACAACGAAAATGTTAAGTGTGGTGAGATACAATGTGAAATCTTACACGTTTGGCGAACCATTATAGAAACTGATCCTGATGCATTCGATCATAATTTGTGGGGAATTTGGACTTCATCTTGTCTATGTGTTCACTACACA
This sequence comes from Magnolia sinica, assembly GCF_029962835.1. Taxonomy (NCBI): domain Eukaryota; kingdom Viridiplantae; phylum Streptophyta; class Magnoliopsida; order Magnoliales; family Magnoliaceae; genus Magnolia; species Magnolia sinica. The sequence goes on along the minus strand of NC_080573.1, from coordinate 45,456,475 downwards.
TAAATGGCACGTCATTAGTAAGAAACATTAAGATCATCGTATGTAGAGAAAATAATAATCGAGAGAAGACTTACTCTAAGTACGACTCTATTCCTTCACAATTATGTAACACATACCACCGCGCCTTTGCTAAATCCTCAAGGTCCATATCCTGAAATGTCGGGGATCCTAAAGGACGAACGTTATGTGCAAATACAGATATGAGTCCTTGTTCATGCTCCTGCCCTTCATCGGCATTCTGATCTTCTCGGTTGAATCTAGTCTCTATGCCATGAAGATACATGGAGCAAAATGTAAGGCACTCATTATCAATGTATGCTTCAACTATCGACCCCTCCAGTCGTGCCTTATTCCTCACAAATCGTTTCAGTGTGTGAAGGTATCTGTACACAAAACCACTATGTTATACGTATGAAAACATGGATATATGTAGTTTATGGAATGAATAAAAATTTTAACATATTGGTACCACCTTTCAATCAGATACATCCAACGATATTGTACTGGGCCTGCAAGCTTCGCCTCGTGCGGTAAGTGAATCGCTAGGTGTATCATGACATCGAAGAATGCAGGTGAAAATATTCTTTCAAGTTTGCAAAGGATTACGGCAATGTCCCTCTCCAGTCGTTTAATAACATCTACATTCAACGATCTTGAACACAAATCCTTAAAGAATATCTCTAACTCAATCAGTGTCGCACTGATATCCTTGCTCAAGAATCCACGAATCACAACCGACAGTATGCGTTGCAGAAGGACGTGACAATCATGACTTTTCATTCATGTTACCTTACAATCCGTAACGTTGACGCGCCAAGATATGTTTGACGCATACCCATCGAAAAACTTCACCGATCTCAACCATTCACATAAACGCTTTCTCTCTAGTTTTGTCAACGTGTAGCAGGCTGCTGGTATAGTATACGAATTTTTATGTGGTTGCAAGTGCAACTCTTTCCTTAAACCTATTTTTTGTAGATCCAATCAAGCCTTGAAACTGTTTTTTTTTTCTTCTCTATATTCATCAATGTTCCGAAGATATTGTCACATATATTTTTCTCAATATGCATGACATCCAAGTTGTGTCGCAATTTCAAATCACTCCAATAGGGCAACTCAAAAAATATGCTCTTCTTCCTCCAGTTATAGTCCAATACGGTATATTTCCTCTTCTTCAAGTGTGATGCCTTACCAAATCTAACTTCTCCAATGTTACTCAGTTGCTACATCACGTCTTCTTCAGATAGCTCTTTCGAGGGTGGCCTATGATTTTGTTTGCCATTAAAGATTATCGTCTTCATACGCCAACTATGATCGCTCGGAAGGAAGCGACGATGACCCATATAACACGTTTTTCTACCATGCTTCAATAACAATGAACAAGTCTCAATACCACATATAGGACAAGTCAACTTGCCCTTCGTACTCCACCCAGACAAATTTTCATAGGCAGGAAAGTCATTTATAGTCCACAAGACCGCTGCATGTAATCGAAATGTCTATCTTGCAAATGTATCATACGTTTGTACACCTTGACTCCACAACTTGTTTAACTCGTCTACTAATGGTAGCAAATACACATCAATGTCATTCCCAGGTGACCTGGGTCCAGGAATAAGCAATGACATCATGAAAAATGACTCCTTCATACACAACTAAGGAGGTAAATTGTAAGGCTAAGTACTACTGGCCACATATTGTACGAGCTACTCATATTACCAAATGGATTAAAACCATCACTTGCAAGACCTAGTCGAATATTGTGAGAATCCTCTGCAAACCAGTCATGTTGCTTGTCAAAATTTTGTCAGGCTTCAGAGTCCGTAGGGTGTCTCAGTGTACTATCATCATGAACGCATTTCTCCTTATGCCACCTTATATCTTCAGCCGTCTTACGAGACATAAAAAAATCTTTGCAATTTGGGTTTCAATGGGTACCTTAACACCTTTCGCAGGATTTTCTTACCCCTGGCTCTGTCATTCTTCCACCTAGACTCTCCACATTCTTGACACTCTTCAGCCATATCATGCTTTTTTTGATATAATAAACAATCATTTATACATGCATGTATGAGTTCATATTAAGGCCCAAGTCTCACATCAAGAATTTTCCCTCGTAATGAGACTTAGGCAATGTCTCACCGTCCAATAATGCTTCTTTCAACAACTCAAGCAACATGTCGAACGTTTGTTACTCCAACGATTTGTTGTCTTCAAATGAAGTAACTTTGTAAGAAAATTCAACTTGGAGAAGTTCTCACACCCCGGATAAAGTGAACGTTGCGCATCCCTCAACAACCTACTAAACTTTTCTGATTCAACATCACCCATTAGAGGAATATCTTGGCTACTGCTTGTCATTGCAAAATCAGTATCCGCAGTTGTTCCCCTGAACACATCCCCTATGATATCTTGCATTTCGTCAACGTCTTCATCCTCATCATCTGACATAATTGGGTCAGCAAGGAATTCAATGAGCTCAACTCTATAGTTCATATCTTCACCATGATAGATCCACCAAGTGTAACCTTGGTTAATCCCAACTATAAATAAATCATCCTTTACTTTGTCTAAAGTCTTATATATCATGTTCTTGCATTTTCGACATGAACACCTAATCTTATTCCTTGAATCTGCCCAATTTCGCGCAAATTTCATGAACTCTAGAACCCCTTGTTTATACTCTGGGCCAAACCTGTTCTTAACTCGCATCCAACTCTTATCCATGTCTACAATGAAAAGACTAAAGTCAGTTTACGGAAATAGCTTTAAGATTAAGCTAAGTTATAGGGTTTAGGTTATATGTTTAGGTTTAGGGAATAGAGAATAGGTATAAGTTTAGGTTTAAGTTTAGGGAATTGGAGTTAAGATTAGGATTAGGTGAAGGTTTAGGTTTAGAGATTTGAGTTTAGGTTATAGATTATAAGTTATAGGTTATAGGTTTAGGTTAAGGTTATAAGTTTAGGTTAAGGTTATAAGTATAGGTTTAGGTTATAGGTTAAGGTTTAGGTTTAGGTTATAAGTTTAGGTTTTGGAATTTAAGAATAGATTTAGGTTAAGTTTATAAGTATAGGTTATAGGTTAAGGTTAAGGTTTACATTTCGGCTATAGGTATAGGTTTTGGGATTTGAGAATAGGTTTAGGTTAAGGTTATAGGTCATAGGTTATAGGTTTAGGTTAAGGTTAGGTTATAGGTTATAGGTTTAGGTTAAGGTTTAGGTTATAGGTTATAAGTATAGGTTATAGTTTAGGTTAAGGTTATAAGTATAGGTTATAGGTTAGGGTTATAGTTTAGGTTAAGGTTATAAGTATAGGTTATAGGTTAAGGTTAAGGTTTACGTTTCGGCTATAGGTATAGGTTTTGGGATTTGAGAATAGGTTTAGGTTAAGGTTATAGGTCATAGGTTATAGGTTTAGGTTAAGGTTAAGTTATAGGTTATAGGTTTAGGTTAAGGTTTAGGTTATAGGTTATAAGTATAGGTTATAGTTTAGGTTAAGGTTATAAGTATAGGTTATAGGTTAGGGTTATAGTTTAGGTTAAGGTTATAAGTATAGGTTATAGGTTAAGGTTATGGGTTATAGTGTTAGGTTAGGGTTTAGGTTATAGATTTAGGTTTAGGTTATAAGTGCAGGTCATAGGTTTAGGGAAAGGTTAGGTTTAAGTTATAGGTTTTGGGATTTGAGAATAGTTTTTAGTTATAAGTATAGGTTTAGGTTATAGGTTTCAGTTTTAGGTTATAGGTTATAGGTTTAGGTTTAGGTTATGGGTTTTGGGATTTGAGAATACGTTTAGGTGATAAGTATAGGTTTAGGTTGGGTTATAGGTTAAGGTTTAGGGATTTGAGAATACATTTAGCTTTTAGGTTTAGGTTATAGGTTTTGGGATTTGAGAATAGGTTTAGGTTATAATTTAGGTTTAGGTTTAGGTTATAGGTTTAGGTTAAGGTCTAGGTTAAGGTTAAGGTTAAGGTCTAGGTTTAGGTTATAAGTATAGGTTTAGGTTATAGGTTTCGGTTTTAGGTTATAGGTTATAGGTTTAGGTTAAGGTTGTAAGTATAGGTTAAGGTTATAGTTTAGGTTATAGGTTAAGGTTATAGTTTAGGTTAAGGTTATAAGTATAGGTTATAGGTTAAGGTTAAGGTTTAGGTTTCGGATATAGGTATAGGTTTTGGGATTTGAGAATAGGTTTAGGTTAAGGTTATAAGTATAGGTTAAGGTTATAAGTCATAGGTTATAGGTTTAGGTTAAGGTTAGGTTATAGGTTATAGGTTTAGGTTAAGGTTTAGGTTATAGGTTATAAGTGTTATAGGTTACGGTTATAGTTTAGGTTAAGCTTATAAGTATAGGTTATAGGTTAAGGTTAAGGTTTACATTTCGGCTATAGGTATAGGTTTTGGGATTTGAGAATAGGTTTAGGTTAAGGTTATAAGTCATAGGTTATAGGTTTAGGTTAAGGTTAGGTTATAAGTTATAGGTTTAGGTTAAGGTTTAGGTTATAGGTTATAAGTATAGGTTACAGTTTAGGTTAAGGTTATAAGTATAGGTTATAGGTTAGGGTTATAGTTTAGGTTCAGGTTATAAGTATAGGTTATAGGTTAAGGTTAAGGTTTAGGTTTCGGCTATAGGTATAGGTTTTGGGATTTGAGAATAGGTTTAGGTTAAGATTATAAGTACAGGTTAAGATTATAGGTTATAGGTTATAAGTTATAGGTTTAGGTTAAAGTTAGGTTATAGGTTATAGTTTTAGGTTAAGGTTTAGGTTATAGGTTATAAGTATAGGTTATAGTTTAGGTTAAGGTCTAGGTTTAGGCTATAGGTATAGGTTTTGGGATTTGAGAATTAGTTTAGGTTAAGATTATAAGTTTAGGTTAAGGTTATGGGTTATAGGGTTAAGTTAGGGTTTAGGTTATAGATTTAGGTTTAGGTTATAAGTGTAGGTCATAGGTTTAGGGAAAGGTTAGGTTTAGGTTATAGGTTTTGGGATTTGAGAATAGTTTTCGGTTATAAGTATAGGTTTAGGTTATAGGTTTCGGTTTTAGGTTATAGGTTATAGGTTTAGGTTAAGATTTAGGTTTAGGTTATGGGTTTTGGGATTTGAGAATAGGTTTAGGTGGTAAGTATAGGTTTAGGTTGAGTTATAGGTTAAGGTTTAGGGATTGGAGAATACATTTAGCTTTTAGGTTTAGGTTATAGGTTTTGGGATTTGAGAATAGGTTTAGGTTATAAGTTTAGGTTTAGGTTTAGGTTATAGGTTTAGGTTAAGGTCTAGGTTTAGGTTAAGGCTATAAGTATACGTTATAGGTTAAGGTTAAGGTCTAGGTTTAGGTTATAAGTATAGGTTTAGGTTATAGGTTTCGGTTTTAGGTTATAAATTATATGTTTAGGTTAAAGTTGTAAGTACAGGTTATAGGTTAATGTTATAGTTTAGGTTAAGGTTATAAGTATAAGTTATAGGTTAAGGTTAAGGTTTAGGTTTCGGATATAGGTATAGGTTTTGGGATTTGAGAATAGGTTTAGGTTAAGGTTATAAGTATAGGTTAAGGTTATAGGTCATAGGTTATAGGTTTAGGTTATGGTTAGGTTATAGGTTATAGGTTTAGGTTAAGGTTTAGGTTATAGGTTATAAGTATAGGTTATAGGTTAAGGTTATAGTTTAGGTTAAAGTTATAAGTATAGGTTATAGGTTAAGGTTAAGGTTTAGGTTTCGTCTATAGGTATAGGTTTTGGGATTTGAGAATAGGTTTAGGTAAAGGTTATAAGTAGAGGTTAAGGTTATAGGTCATAGGTTATAGGTTTAGGTTAAGGTTAGGTTATAGGTTATAGGTTTAGGTTAAGGTTTAGGGATTTGAGAATACATTTAGGTTTTAGGTTTAGGTTATAGGTTTTGGGATTTGAGAATAGGTTTAGGTTATAAGTTTAGGTTTAGGTTTAAGTTATAGGTTTAGGTTAAGGTCTAGGTTTAGGTTAAGGTTAAGGTCTAAGTTTATGTTATAAGTATAGGTTTAGGTTATAGGTTTCGGTTTTAGGTTATAGGCTATGGGTTTAGGTTAAGGTTGTAAGTACAGGTTATAGGTTAAGGTTATAGTTTAGGTTAAGGTTATAAGTATAGGTTATATGCTATAGGTTATAGGTTATAGGTTTAGGTTAAGGTTAGGTTATAAGTTATAGGTTTAGGTTAAGGTCAGGGAGTTGAGATTAGGATTAGGTGTAGGTTTAGGTTTAGGGATTTGAGAATACATATAGGTTTTAGGTTTAGGTTTAGGTTTTAGGTTTAGGTTATAGGTTTAGGTTTAGGTTTAAGTTATAGGTTATAAGTTTAGGTTATAGGTTATAGGTTATAGGTTTTGGTTTAGGTTAAGGTTATAGGTTTAGGTTTAGGTTTAGGTTAAGGTTTAAGTTTAGGTTATAGGTTTAGGTTTAGGTTATAGGTTATATGTTATAGGTTATAGCTTTTGGGAATTGAGAATAGGTTAAGGTTTAGGTTTAGGAAATCGGGTTCAGGTTCGGGATTGGGTTTAAGTTTGGGTTTTCAAGTTTAGGTTTAAGTTTAGGATAGGGAGTTGAGATTAGGATTAGGTGTAGGTTTAGGTTTAGGTTTAGGGATTTGAGAATACATTTAGGTTTTAGGTTTAGGTTATAGGTATAGGTTATAGGTTTAAGTTTAGGTTTTAGGTTTAGGTTAAGGTTTGGTTATAGGTTATAAGTTTAGGTTATAGGTTTAGGTTTAGGTTATAGGTTTAGGTTAAGGTCTAGGTTTAGGTTATAAGTATAGGTTTAGGTTATAGGTTTCAGTTTTAAGTTATAGGTTATGGGTTTAGGTTAAGGTTGTAAGTACAAGTTATAGGTTAAGGTTATAGTTTAGGTTAATGTTATAAGTATAGGTTATAGGTTATAGGTTATAGGTTTAGGTTAAGGTTAGGTTATAGGTTTAGGTTAAGGTTTAGGTTATAGGTTATAAGTATAGGTTATAGTTTAGGTTAAGGTCTAGGTTTAGGCTATAGGTATAGGTCTAGGGATTTGATAATTGGTTTAGGCTAAGGTTATAAGTATAGGTTATAAGTTAAGGTTAAGGTCTAGGTTTAGGTTATAAGTATAAGATTTGGGATTTGAGAATAGGTTTAGGTTAAGGTTGTAGGTTTAGGTTAAGGTTGTAAGTGTGGGTTATAGGTTAGGGTTTAGGGTTATAAGTATAAGATCTGTAGTGAGGTCCACTACATGTTTTTATCTGCCTCATTCTTTAGGTCACGCCCTAAAATAATATTAAGTGGACCACTACATGATCATTGCACACATGGTCATGACGATACATCGAATAATGGTGTATGATCTATACATATAATAATTTTTTGTAATTATAAGAACAAACATGATTAAATGTATCAAAAATAGTACAGTGGGCCTTATGAGGATTTTAACGATGGATATCCAATGACTACTGTTTTCATTTGGTGTGATCCACCTGATATTCATATACCTCTCATTTTTGGGCCCCACCATGATGTATGTTTTATATCCACACCTTCCATCCATTTGGAGAGATCATTTTAGGGCAATATCCATAGTTAAATCCAGAGCTCCAGTGGACCCCAGCACAGAAAATAGTGGGGACTATGACACCCACCATTAAAAACTTCTAAAGGCCACGAAAGTTTTAGATCAAGCTGATATTTGTGTTTTACCTTATTTCATGTCTTTTTTTACTCTTGAACAGGTTGGATTTCAAATAAAAATTATGGTGGGCCTTAGGATAGTTTCAATAGTGGGAATCACTCTCTCCAGTGTGTTCTGTGGTGAGGTCCACTACATGTTTTTATCTGCCACATTCTTTAAGTCACGCCCTAAAATAATATCTCAAAATGGATGGACGGCGTGGATACAACACATACATCATAGTGTGCCCCACAGAAATTGGTGGCGTCACTTCAGTAGCTAACTCGCTACTCAACCTGTATCTAATCCGCGTTCGGCGTCCAACGTCCAGCAGAGAACCTCTGCTCTCTCTCTCGCCCTAATCCTCTCCCTCCCTCTCTCTCTCGCCCTAATCCTTTCCCTCTCTCTCTCTCTCAACCTGTCAGTAGCTAATCCACGTCCCCCTCTCCTCTCTCTCTCTCTCTCTCAATGCCAATTTATGAATTTGGGGATTTAGTAATTTCTGAATTTTTGATTTGATGTGGACCCTCATTTTGGGATTTGGGGATTTTAGGGCTTATAGATTTGAATGTGGACCCCGAATTGGGGTTTTTCTGATTTTAAAATTAGGGATTTGAGGATTTTGGGGATCTGAGGATTCAACCAGAATTAGGGATTTCTGATTTTACAAATTAGGGATTTCTGATTTTACAAATTAGGGATGTTTGATTTCCACCATGTCTTTTGATGAATAATGCATTTGTCTTGATTTTAAAATTGTGAGGTTGCTATTTTGTTTATGAGTTGCTTATACCATGCTCTCTCTTAATGCTTGGATAATTCAGGTAGAGAATTAGGTTCACTTTCTACTGAAGAAGCTAAACTTTAGTGGCAATTTGAAAAAATTTTGTTAGACCAATTGAAAAGAACAATGAAAAAAAATATTGTCTGTCATTGACTTGGCCAAATTGAAAAGAGAAGCTACTGAATTCTCATACCCTGGCTAGACCAATTTATTCTCGAATTCTGTGTTATGATTCTTATACATTGGGTATTGATGTTATCTTTATTACTTTGTTTAATACCATTTTTATTTTTATTTTTGGTTTGAAAGGATGGATTTTCCAAATATAATCTATCTATACAAAATGGCATGCTTGCTTCTACTGTAAAGCCTTCTGCCTTCTACCTTCAAGCCCATACCTACTGCCTTTTCTTTTTCTACATAAACTTTTCTTCCTAGCTTCATTTTAGAACTCATTTAACTTGTCAACATGTGGATGTAATGTGTTTTTTTTTTTTTTTTTTTTTTGGGGGCGCTTATGGTGTTATATCTATACTAGAGTTTTGGGGCAATTGATTCTTTTTCTGGTTTTCTACTGATCAATGCAGAGAGGTTTTGGCTAACTTGAAAGCAGCTGGGGCTACTTGGGTGCAGTTCGATGAGCCAAAGCTTGTGCTAGATTTGGACTTATATGAAGGGAAAATACAAAGAGTCCCTGTCGCAAAAACTAGGTCGTTCGCCTCATGATCATCGAACAAATGTATGGTTGTGAAAGGATGAGCCATAGGCTTATTACAATATTTCTTAAAGTCGCTACCGATCCTAATTACAGATTTGATCTAGCTGTCCAGCTTGGGAGATTAGAGTTTGCAAAGGTATGTTTCTCTTCATCTAATAAATGTGTAAATGATGATCTGTTGGAATTAGTTTTATATTACTCCACTTCTGCAGTCCTTTTCTAGAATGGGCCTACCCTCGTAATCATTTGGTTCATATTTGAGGACACACGACCTTCTCTTTGTAAGCAATTCCTGTTTGGGGAATGCCTCCAGCTATTGGTAGAGAGCTAACTTTTGCATGGGAACCAGCTCTGTATGTTACACATAATTTGTCATCCAGTAGTTTCTGTAAATGAAGATAAGAGGATTGATCTTAATAGTATGGTCGTTATGCACATAGACAGAAAATGCTTGCAATGAATTTTTATGAGTACTAGGTAGCCTATTAATGAAAACAATGTCTCCGTCCATAATACGTCTGTTTATGATTTGACCAACTTACAAATATGTACGTCCTTTTGAACCCTCCCTAATTGCACAAGTGGCTGAACCATCTCTGTATGTTACACATAATTTGTCGTTCACTAGTTTCTGTAAATGAAGATAAGAGGATTGACCTTAACAGTATGGTCGTCATGCACATAGACAAAATGCTTGCAATGAATTTTTATGAGTACTAGGTAGCCTATTAATGAAAACAATGTCTCCGTCCATAATACGTCTGTTTATGATTTGACCAACTTACAAATATGTACGTCCTTTTGAACCTTCCCTAATTGCACAAGTGGCTGAACCATCTCTGTATGCTACACATAATTTGTCCTCCACTAGTTTCTGTAAATGAAGATAAGAGGATTGATCTTAACAGTATGGTCGTCATGCACATAGACAGAAAATGCTTGCAATGAATTTTTATGAGTACTAGGTAGCCTATTAATGAAAATAATGTCTCCGTCCATAATACGTCTGTTTATGATTTGACCAACTTTCAAATATGTATGTCCTTTTGAACCTTCCCTAATTGCACAAGTAGCTGAACCGTCTCTGTATGTTACACATAATTTGTCATCCACTAGTTTCTGTAAATGAAAATAAGAGGATTGATCTTAACAGTATGGTCATCATGCACATAGACAGAAAATGCTTGTAATAAATGTTTATGAGTACTTGGTAATTTTAGAGTCCATGGTTAGGGTTTGGGCTGAAAGTACAAGTGCTGAAGCCGACACTTTCGGAGTCCAAACTCATTCTTTTGAAAAATAGAAAAATGGGAATATTAGTAAATATGGATTTTCTTGTTAAGAAGAAAATGGAAGGTAAAGAAAAGACATAACTGAAACTTTGCACTGTGAAAAGTAATATTAACCATCTTACTTTCGCCATTGAATTTGACGTCCAGGAAATGGACCTTTTCTAGAAAATCATAGATTTAAAACCATTAAATCCTTCTCAGAAATCTGAGTTTATTGAACTGAATCGAATTATTACAATTCAATTTTTGTTGAATATTCAAACACAAGGTTTCCATGAATTAAGCAAATGAATTCATTTTAACCAATTTTCTTAAATATCCAAACGCAAGGATTTTTTATTTTTTATTTTTTATTTTTTATTATTATAAATTTTTTTGGTGATATGTAATAACTTTTCAGAATTCATATGTAGGTGCATACTTGTGCTCATTCACATGGACTTTGACTATCTTTCTTAAATTTCTTTGGGTTTTCTAATTTTTGTATCTAATTTTGAATTTCTAGGCCCTAAAATAAGATTCGAGGTGCCGTCAACATTGCTAACAGAATCCTCCAGGTCAGATTATTGATTGGACCTGATTTTATTTAAATGATCTTGATAATCCATTTTATTTAAATGAGCAGACCCGGATGTGCGTCGGAGCTATCCGGATGTTGAGCGAGGGTCCCTGGAACGTGGGAATCACTGTTATGACCATGATAAAGCTGTCAATTTTCTATGGACAACATTGGAGGGGCCTGGCCATTTGGACAGGCCGTGTTTATGTATTTGCTTGAAATTAATGGAGCAGACACGGATATGCGTCGGAGCTATCCGGATGAACGAGGGTCCCTGGAAGGTGGGAATCACTGTTATGACCATGATGAAGCTGTCAATTTCCTATGGACAACATTGGAGGGGCCTGGCCATTTGGACAAGCCGTGTTTATGTGCTTGAAATTAATGGAGCAGACCCGGATGTGCGTCGGAGTTATCCGGATGAACGGGAGTCCCTGGAAAGTGGGAACCGCTGTTATGACCATGATGAAGCTGTCCATTTCCTATGGACAGCATTGGAGGGGCCTGGCCATTTGGAAAGGTCGTGTTTATGTATTTGCTTGAAATTAATGGAGCAGACCCGGATGTGCGTCGGAGCTATCCGGATGAGCGGGGGTCCCTAGAAGGTGGGAACCGCTGTTATGACCATGATGAAGCTGTCCATTTCCTATAGACAGCATTGGAGGGGCCTGGCCAATTGGAGCAGGCCGTGTTTATATCTGTATTTGCAGGGACCACACCCTTAACCTAAACCACACCCTAAACCTATAACCTAAACCTATTCTCAATTCCCTAAAGCTATAACCTATAACCTATAACCTAAACCTAAACCTAAACCAAAACCTATAACCTTAACCTAAACTAAAACCTACAACCTAAACCTTAACCTATAACCTATAACCTATAACCTAAACTTATAACCTATAACCTAACCTTAACCTAAGCCTATAACCTCAACCTAAACCTATAGCCTAAATGTATTCTCAAATCCTTAAACCTATAACCTATAACTTATAACCTATAACCTAAACCTAAACCTTAACCTATTCTCAATTCCCTAAAGCTATAACCTATAACCTATAACCTAAACCTAAACCTTAACCTATTCTCAATTCCCTAAAGCTATAACCTATAACCTATAACCTAAACCTAAACATAAACCTTAACCAAAACCTATAACCTAAAAGTTAACCTATAACCTAAACCTAAACCTAAACCTATAACCTATAACCTAAACCTAAACCTATAACCTAAAACCTAAACCTAAACCTATAACCTAAATGTATTCTCAAATCCCTAAACTTAAACCTATACCTAATCCTAATCTCAACTCCCTAACCTAACTTAAACCTAAACTTGAAAACCCAAACCTAAACCCGATCCTGAACCCGAACCCGCTTTCCTAAACCTAAACCTTGACCTATTCTCAATTCCCTAAAGCTATAACCTATAACCTATAACCTAAACCTGACCTAAACCTATAACTTAAACCTATAACCTAAACCTTAACCTATAACCTATAACCTATAACCTAAACTTATAACCTATAACCTAACCTTAACCTAAACATAAACTTATAAACTAAACATATAAACTAAAACCTAAACCTAAACCTAAAACCTAAATGTATTCTCAAATCCCTAAACCTAAACCTACACCTAATCCTAATCTCAACTCTCTAACCTAAACCTAAACCTAAACTTGAAAACCCTAACCTAAACCCAATTCTGAACCCGAACCCAATTTCCTAAACCTAAACCTTAACCTATTCTCAATTCCCTAAAGCTATAACCTATAACCTATAACCTAAACCTAAACATAAACCTTAACCAAAACCTATAACCTAAACATTAAGCTATAACCTAACATTAACCTAAACCTATAACCTCAACCTAAACCTTTAACCTAAATGTATTCTCAAATCCCTAAACCTATAACCTATAACCTATAACCTAAACCTAAACCTTAACCTATTCTCAATTCCCTAAAGCTATAACCTATAACCTATAACCTAAACCTGACCTAAACCTATAACCTAAACCTATAACCTAAACCTTAACCTATAACCTATAACCTATAACCTAAACTTATAACCTATAACCTAACCTTAACCTAAACCTAAACCTATAAACTAAACATATAAACTAAAACCTAAACCTAAACCTAAAACCTAAATGTATTCTCAAATCCCTAAACCTAAACCTACACCTAATCCTAATCTCAACTCCTTAGCCTAAACATAAACTTAAAAACCCAAACCTAAACCTGAACCCGAACCTGATTTCCTAAACCTAAACCGTAACCTATTCTCAATTTCCTAAACCTTAACCTATAACCTAACTTAAACCTAAACCTATAACTGTAAGTGTTATAGTTTATATCCCTGTCTGTTGTCAAATTTGTGGTGCCAAAATCACTGTTATATATAACTTGCATAAGTGAAGCTCTCTCAAGGATCAACATTCATAAACAAGCTAAGCTCACAACAAGCAAAGCTCACAAGTACAAGGATCAATCTTGAATGCAAGAACTGCTCACAAGACAAGACTCAAGCTGCAAGACTTCAAGAAAAGTACAAGGCAGTTTGTAAAGAACTCAAGACACTTTTAAGATTGAGCTACATCAAGATTTCAAGATTGAACTACATCAAGACTTCAAGGCTCATACTTCAAGGTCACTAGTTCCTAATGTTTCAATGTCCTTACTTCATGGTTGAGGTTTGACTGACCTTAGGTTGTCCTTAGAAGTAGGTCACTTTGGATACATAAATCGAATGTTTATTTTACATAAGTTTGGTCTGTTCTTCGACTAGTCCTAGGCCTTCTTCGACTAGTCCTAGAGTTGCTTCGACCAGTCTAAGAAATTCCTCAATCAGTCTTGAGTTTGTTACAAATTTCGGATAAAATCTGTTAGACTTTGACTAGTCCAGGAATCTGTTCGACGAATCATCAAGCATCTTCGACCAGCCGAAAATCTTCGACTCAAAATCCAAATGATGTTTTTCAGTTCTTCGACTCGAAAGGTGACCTACGACTCGAAGGAGACCTTCAACCTAGTCGTAGAACGGTCAAAGCTTATCGCGCCGAATGTTCAAATATTCATTATTGCTTCGACTAGTCGAAGAGCCCCCTAGACCAGTTGAAGACGCGATCTGCTCACCTATAAATAGTGCACGAATCTCAGAAGAAATCATGGAATTAATTAATCCATTCAAGCCAATCTTCGTCGAACTTCTGAGAGATAATTCTGTGCTCCATCTAAGCTAAGTGTGCTTATTTAATATTCTCTTTCCTTAGCTTTATTTAATTGATTTTATTTCTGCTATTCCAATCAAATTTGATAAGAGAAATTGTTATTCCCTTTCTTTGGAATCAAAATCAATTAAGGTAAGCCCTATTTGGTTTAATTTAAAATTTATTAGAATTAGAACCATTGTAATTGAGTACTGGACATTGAACTTGGACATTCAATCATTTACTCTGATTTGGTTCTACCGGGTTGCTACAACGAAGGAGATAATCAGGTATTTTACATTTAATTGTAAATTCCTTTCTATTTTGGTTTCTTTCAAGATTTGTCAGAAAAATCTTGTTGTATTGGTTATCTGAGGAGAGCCAGGAAAACTCAGAAGTGGGGTTTTTTAATTGTGTAAGCCCACAGATAAAAACACAATTGTAAAGGTTTTGGGTGAACCTGGGAAAACCTATTTTGTTAGTGAACGCTAATATCCCCTATGTGAGGATATTAGGAGTGGAGTAGCATTCTGTATGGCTGTTGTTTAACAGTTGGTGAACACACAGGCGAACCACTATAATCTCTTGTGTTGTGGTTGAATGATTTATACTTCTGATCTTTAATTATTCTTTTGTGGGATGTATGTATGGTGGTGAATGTTGTAATCATTTAATTCAAGTATTGTGAGAATTTTGTAATAGTTTAGAATTTATTTTCTGCTATTCCTTTATCAGCTTGATATTCAATTTCCTTTAAAAGTTGTTCCAGCAAGGTTGCCTTGCCATTTTTATGGTGTATGGCTGTCCCTAGAACAATACATTTGTGATTACAATTTATTTCAATTCAGTTTGTATTTATTTCTGTATTCCTCTTTGGTTTGAGATTTGATACAAAGATCTTTCTAGAAATAAGGTTGTCCTACCATAAACTCTGGTTTTTTGTGTAAGGTTGTCCTTAGAACAACATTTGTATCAACCTCTCAAGATCTGAATTTTGAGGTTATTTTACTTTCTTGCATTGTGATTTATTTTGGCTATCATATTCTTTTTAATTCCGCTGTTATAAGTTTTATTTGGCATTGTCCTATTCACCCCCCCTCTAGGACATATAGCTAGGCCTTTTCAAGTGGTATCAGAGCCTAATAGCTCTTTTTTATTCTTGGATTTAATTCCCGAGCTAACGATTTAAGCTATTTAAGATGTCAAATTTTGATAGCCTTTCAGTCACTAGGCCTCCACCCTTTGATGGCTCCAACTATGCCTATTGGAAAGCCAGAACGAGGATCTTCCTCAAATCAATGGATGAGAGTGTGTGGCAAGCCACAGCAACTGAATGGAAACCTCCTGTCATGGAAGTTACCGGGGTTGATGGTTCAAAATCTATGAAAGTCACACCATATTACCAATGGACCACTCTTCAGAAAAGTGAGAGTAGTGCAAATGCTAAAGCACTAAATGCAATTACTTGCGCACTATCACCGGATGAGTTCAAAAGAATCATTTCTTGTGATATTGCAAAGCAAGCTTGGGATATATTAGAAATGACACACGAGGGTACTACAATTGTAAAAAAATCTAAAGTCCAACTCCTCACAACCAGATTTGAAGAAATTCATATGGAGGAAAATGAAATGTTTATGGACTTTTACACTAGATTGAATGACATTGTAAACTCAATGTGGGGTCTTGGCGATAAAATCCCAAAAAGTAAAGTGTGTGCAAAAATATTACGCTCACTTCCTGAACGGTTCAATTCTAAAGTAACCGCGATCCAGGAACTTCGTGATACGGATAATATGAGGGTAGAAGAACTAGTTGGTTCTCTACAAACCTACGAGTTAAACTTTAAAGCTCCTAAAGGTAAATCTATCGCACTAAAATCTTCTAAATGTAATTCAGAAGAAAATTCTGATTCAAAAGATGATATGGCTCTTTTAGCTAAGAAATTTTACAAGATTTTCAAAAGTAAGAAAAGGGTTGATTTTCAAAAATCAAATGATAAAAAGAAGTTTAGACCCAAATCTCAAAATTTTTTGAAAGATAGTCAATGTTACAACTGTCAAGATTATGGGCACTTAGCAAATAGATGTCTTAAAAGGGACAAACCCAAGAAGAAGGGTATGTTGGCTACATGGGATGAATCATCTGATTTTGAAGGTTCTTCTGAATCAGAAGATTCTGAAACTGAGTCGGGCAATGAGGTTAAAGCTCTTATGACTCTAGCCAAATTCACATTTTCGGATAATGACTCAACAAGTGAAGAAAATCTGAGTAGTGAATGTGAAAATGAAGATGATCTTCAAGACGCTTACAATGCCTTATATAAGGAAAGTTGTAAAATTGTTGTCAAACTTAAACTTCAAAAAGAAAAGTTTTCTAAACTCAAAAATTGTTTTGAATCACTTGTCTTAGAAAAATCATAAATTTCAGATTGTTTTGAAAAATCAAAATGCAATTTGGAATTCAAAAACTCACTAATTATTGATTTAAAATCTGAAATTGTGAAACTTAAAACTGAAGTATCTTCTCTTCTGAGTCTAAAGGACACATGGAAATATGCCCAAGGTGATCTAAAGTTAGAGAAACTTTTATTCGGATCAAGAAAATGTGGCGATTGATACGGGTTGGGCTATGATAAAAATCTACCTCCTAAACAAAAGTATACTCCTCCTATGTTTGTTAAAGGAGAGTCCTCAAACTCAAAAGGGAAAAGTACTTATCAAGATTTTTCTAGAAATTCAAAAACTTTTTAAAAACCTAGAAGCAGCCATGTCAACTTTAATCAGAAACGAAATCCACTAGCTGAAAAGATAATTGATTTACTCAAGGAGCTCTTAAAATCTAACTCTATAGGTCATTCCTACAAATATACACAAAAGAAGACCAACTATGTTCCTAAACCCAAAACAGTTATGAAATGGGTTCCTAAAGTTACCTACTTGGTTGCTCACACTGCTTTCAAAGCAACAAGTCATTCAAAGTGGTACCTAGACAGTGGATGCTCCAGGCATATGACAGGTGACAAAGCTTTATTCACGGATCTGAAAGATATGACTGATGGTTCAGTCACATTTGGTGATGGTAGCAATTGCAAGATTATAGGCCAAGGTACGGTTCAACTTTTTAATCTTCCTGTGTTTAAAAATGTTTTATATGTTGAAGGCTTAAAACATAACTTGCTTAGTATATCTCAAATATGTGATAATAACCATAATGTTCGGTTTTTTAATCAAAGCTGTGAGATACTAAATAATAAGGGTTCTGTAATATTAATTGGACGTAGAACGTCTGAAAATTGCTATATTATTAGCGAATCCAGCTCATCTAATCAAACTTGTTACATGGTCCATACAGACGAGACTGATTTATGGCACAAACGTCTTGGACATGTACATTATCGAAATTTATATAGATTGAGCAAACGAGAACTTATAAGAGGTTTACCCAAACTTCAAAAATTAGATAAAATATGTGGTGAGTGCCAGATAGGCAAACAAACAAAGAACTCACACAAAAAGGTGAATTCAAATACCACATCAAGACCACTCGAACTTCTCCACATGGATCTGATAGGACCTACCAGAACAGAAAGTCGTGGTGGGAAAAAGTATATCCTAGTAATAGTTGATGACTTTACCTGGTTCACTTGGGTAGTCTTCTTAAGGGATAAATCTGAAACCCTTGAAGAAGTAAGAAAAGTTTTCAAAAGGATTCAAACTGAAAAATCTTCTCAAATCAGTAAAATTCGTAGTGATCATGGATCTGAATTTGAGAATAGCAATTTTGAGAAGTTCTATACCGACCAAGGAATATTACATGAATTCTCTGCTCCCAAAACTCCACAACAAAATGGAATTGTAGAAAGAAAGAATAGGGTGCTTCAAGAAATGGCTAATGTCATGTTGAATAGCATGAAGCTCTCTAAAAATCTTTGGGCTGAAGCAGTCAACACAGCTTGCTATATTATTAACCGAGTCTACACTAGCAAAGATAATAATAAAACGGCTTACGAATTGTGGTTCAATAAAAAGCCTACTGTTAAATACTTTCGAGTTTTTGGCAGCAAGTGCTATATTTTACGTGATCGTGAAAATTTGGGAAAATTCGATACGAAGAGTGATGAAGGTATTTTTCTAGGATATTCCTTAAACAGTCGAGCTTATAGGGTTCTGAACAAAAGGACTGGTGTGATTCAAGAATCCATTAATGTTGTCATTGATGATCACTTAAACACGCCAATTTCTAATTCAGATAATGATGAAGTACTAATCATTGATAAACCCGATACTTCATCGAATCAGACTGATTCTGAGTTGAGGACTGTTAAAGATCATCCAACCACACAAATTCTTGAAAACCCTCTCACCGGTGTTCACACCCGTAGACAACTTGAGGATATATGTAATTATGTATGTTTTACATCCCAAATAGAACCATCTAACGTAAAAGAAGCTCTTACTGATGAGAACTAGATTGTTGCGATGCAAGAAGAACTCAACCAATTCATAAGAAATGATGTTTAGTTTCTCGTATCAAGACCTAAAGATAAACACATCATTGGAACAAAATGGATTTTCAAAAATAAGTCTGACGAGTGTGGAAATATAATTAGAAACAAGGCTAGACTAGTGGTACAAGGTTATACTCAAATTGAAGGGATTGATTTCGATGAAACTTTTGCACCAGTAGCACGTCTTGAATCTATCAGACTATTTATATCCATTGCATGTTTTAGAAAGATAAAGATCTATTAGATGGATGTGAAAAGTGCTTTTCTAAATGGCGATTTACATGAAGAA
This sequence comes from Magnolia sinica, assembly GCF_029962835.1. NCBI lineage: Eukaryota > Viridiplantae > Streptophyta > Magnoliopsida > Magnoliales > Magnoliaceae > Magnolia > Magnolia sinica. The sequence goes on along the minus strand of NC_080573.1, from coordinate 45,437,461 downwards.
GTCTATGTTGAACAGCCAATGGGTTTTGAAGATTCCAAAAATACCGATTATGTATATCGGCTTAAAAAGGCACTTTATGGATTAAAACAAGCACCTAGGGCATGGTATGAGAAACTAACGAAATTTCTTTTAAGTCATAATTTTCAAATGGGATCTGTTGATAAAACTCTGTTTGTTAAAAAACATAATGATCATATCTTAATGGTGCAGATTTATGTTGATGATATCATTTATGGATCAACTTGTACTGACTTGACTACTGAGTTTGCAGATTTGATGAAATCACAGTTCGAAATGAGCATGGTTGGGGAATTGACTTATTTCCTTGGATTGCAAGTAAAGCAACAACCTGAAGGAATATTCATTTCTCAATCTAAGTATGCTTTGAATCTAATCAAGAGATTTGGATTTGAGAATGGCAAGAATTTCGATACTCCTATGAGTACTACCCTGAAACTCTCAAAAGACTCTAATGGTAAAAATGTTGACTCAAAACTTTATCGGAGTATGATTGGTAGTTTGTTATATTTAACTGCTAGTAGACCTGATATTTCTCTAAGTGTTGGTATTTGCGCAAGATATCAATCGGATCCAAAAGAATCTCACTTGATTGCCGTGTTAATTATTAGATATGTCGCAAGTACTGTAAATCTCGATCTCTGGTATCCTCATGAGACCAATGTCCAATTAGCTGGGTACTCGGATGCTGACTGGACTGGTAATCTAGATGATAGAAAATCAACTAGTGGTGGTTGTTTTTACATTGAAAATTGTCTAGTTTCCTGATTTAGTAAGAAACAAAATTCTATATCACTTTCAATAGCTGAAGTTGAGTATATCGCAGCTGGTAATGCATGTACACAGCTTGTTTGGATGCAACGAATGCTAAGTGATTATGGAATTAAACAGGATTCTATGTTATTACATTGTGATAATTCCAGTGCAATAAATATTTCAAAAAATCCTATTAAGCATTCTCGTACTAAGCACATTGACATTAGATTTCATTATATAAGGGAATTAGTAGAAGAAAAAGTTATATCTCTAGAATATATTCCTACCAAAGATCAACGAGCTGACATTTTCACAAAACCTCTCGATAAAAGCAGGTTCAAAAAGATAAAATTTGATCTTAGCATGTGCATTTTAAAATGATTATTTATGCCTACTTGTATTATAGTGTATATATTTGCTAGATTGAATTCTAATTTTTGTATAATTTGCAAGAAATATGAATTTTTGGACTTTCTTCGACCAGTCATGAGTATACTCGACCAGTCGACCTTTGACCAGTCGTAGAACTCGGGAATCACTTAAAATTTGGAGATTTTTGCTTTCTTCCTCATTCCGTTTTTTTCTCTCTGAGGAGCTGAGCTTCGACTTGTCGAACCCATCTTTCATGTTCTTCAAGGTTAGTGTTCCTAATCACATTTTTCTTGCAGATTTGTGTCTATATTACTTACTTTTCTAGCTTGAAGCTTTCTATTTTGGATTTCATTGAGATTTGGGGTTTGGATTTTGAAAAATCTGTTTTGAGTAAACCCACTTCTCAATCCTTTGCAACTTCTTATTTCCTTGATATCCTTGTTGCAAATGGCTTCTAGAGGTAGAAAAACTACTTCCCGTGGTCCTTCTTCTTCCTCCAGATCGACCATTATCTCTAAGCGTCATCTTCTTGTTCCCAATGATGATCCATCTTATGTTAAGGACATTAGATTACGTAATGTTATTGTTGAACATCCTGTTGATTTTAATCATATTGTACCTTTTGACATCCTTCCTATGCTTGAAGCTGTAGGTTGGGTTAACTTATTACATTGGGGTGGGCCTGCATACCGGTCCATTGCCCAATCCATGTTTACATGTATTAGTGCTTTCTCACAGGATAATTTAACTTTTAAAATATCTACTAGAGAAGGGCCTTTTGACATTGATCGTCATTTAATTTCAGCCCTTATGGACATTCCTGTGAATGATGAGGGTATTCCTATCCATAACTTAACTGATAAACCCTCAATGTCTGAAAAACGCATGCTCACTAGAGATTTGTGCAACATGGATGTTCAATGGACACAAAAAGGGAATGCGCTTCCCGCAAGGTATTTGTTACCCAAATACAGAATTCTCCACAAAATCTTTGTGTCTAATCTGTATCCTCGTTCGGGTAATAAAACTGACTTGACTTCGTTTATGGTTCGTGTTATCCATGCTATTTCCAATGGTACTCAGATTTCTTTACCATCCTTAATCTGTTATTTCATTCTTAAGTTTAGACTCCATCCTGGTCATAGTGACATTCCTTTTGCCTATTTAATGACTGTATTGGCTTCACATTTGTTAGTCAATATGCCGGTTGATGAGGCACCAATCCATCATCTGATCTTCAACAATACTAATATCAATAAGATGAAGCTGGATCTACTTCCTGAACAAGGTGGTGGTGGTGGTGGTCATGAAGAAGTTAGTGATGACATTAATATGGATGACATTTTTGAGGAACTGGATTCTGACTAAACAAATGATCCAGATTTTGAACCATCTGATGTTGATGCTCGTCTGAGTGCATTAGAGGATAAAGTTGAGAATATAAATGTAAAGATGGAAAACATGTCTGTTGCTCATGATTTACAATTCAAGTACATGCGCAAATATCTTAGGCGATTGAACAAAGGCATGCACCAACTTGATCCTCTATTCCTGTTCTGTCATCTGGTTCTGGTTCTGACTAGTTTATATGAGACTTATGGTCCGTAATAACTTTATAACTTAGCACTTGGTTGACTGATTTTGAGTTGGATACTATATATGTTTTATGCTGGATATTTATTCTATGTGAAGCTATGCTGAGTATCTGTATCACTGTTTTGCTATACTCTCATAACTCCTCATGTTTACCCTCATATATCCCTTTATTTAGTTCTCCTTTCTTGTTGTTTCCTTTGTCATATTGTGACAAAAAGGGGGAGAATGGTTTGTTCTTAACGATGTGATTGTGGGAGGAGTAGCATTGGTTATGTTACTCAAGGGGAGTATGTTTGAACTAGTTGAATGAAACTGGTTGAATGTTGAAGCATTGGTTATGTTACTCAGGGGGAGTATGTTTGAACTAGTTAAATGAAACTGGTTGAATGTTGAATGTTGAATATTGAATATTGATTTGCAGGTAAGCCAGTTTATATGACTTGGTTCATAACTCTTTAACCAGTTGTTTTACTTTATGTTTATCTTAGGTTATGTGTTTTGTCACTAATTTGACAAAGGGGGAGATTATAAGTGCTATAGTTTATATCCCTGTCTGTTGTCAAATTTGTGGTGCCAAAATCACTGTTATATATAACTTGCATAAGTGAAGCTCTCTCAAGGATCAACATTCATAAACAAGCTAAGCTCACAACAAGCAAAGCTCACAAGTACAAGGATCAATCTTGAATGCAAGAACTGCTCACAAGATAAGACTCAAGCTGCAAGACTTCAAGAAAAGTACAAGACAGTTTGTAAAGAACTCAAGACACTTTCAAGATTGAGCTATATCAAGATTTCAAGATTGAACTACATCAAGACTTCAAGGCTCATACTTCAAGGTCACTAGTTCCTAATGTTTCAATGTCCTTACTTCATGGTTGAGGTTTGACTAACCTTAGGTTGTCCTTAAAAGTAGGTCACTTTGGATACATAAATCGAATGTTTATTTTACATAAGTTTGGTCTGTTCTTCGACTAGTCCTAGGCCTTCTTCGACTAGTCCTAGAGTTGCTTCGACCAGTCTAAGAAATTCCTCGATCAGTTGTAAGTTTGTTACAAATTTCAGATAAAATCTATTAGACTTCGACTAGTCCAAGAATCTGTTCGACCAATCGAAGGAACAGTGTCGACTGCATCTTCGACCAGTCGAAAATCTTCGACTCAAAATCCAGCGATATTTTTCAAGTTCTTCGACCAGTCGAAGGAGACCTTCGACCAGTCGAAAGGTGACCTACGACCAGTCGAAAGAGACCTTCGACCAGTCGTAGAACGGTCAAAGCTTATCGCGCCTGATTTTTCAAATATCTATTATTGCTTCGACTAGTCGAAGAGCCCCCTAGACCAGTCGAAGACGCAATCTTCTCACCTATAAATAGTGCACGAATCTCAGAAGAAATCATGGAATTAATTAATCCATTCAAGCCAATCTTCGTCGAACTTCTGAGAGATAATTCTGTGCTCCATCTAAGCTAAGTGTGCTTATTTAATATTCTCTTTCCTTAGCTTTATTTAATTGATTTTGTTTCTGCTATTCCAATCTAATTTGATAAGAGGAATTGTTATTCCCTTTCTTTTGAATCAAAATCAATTAAGGCAAGCCCTATTTGGTTTAATTTAAAATCTATTAGAATTAGAACCATTGTAATTGAGTACTGGACATTGAACTTGGACATTCAATTATCTACTCTGATTTGGTTCTACCGGGCTGCTACAACGAAGGAGATAATCAGGTATTTTATATTTAATTATAAATTCCTTTCTATTTTGGTTTCTTTCAAGATTTGCCAGAAAAATCTTGTTGTATTGGTTATCTGAGGAGAGCCAGGAAAACTCAGAAGTGGGGTTTTTTAATTGTGTAAGCCCACAGACAAAAACACAATTGTAAAGGTTTTGGGTGAACCTGGGAAAACCTATTTTGTTAGTGAACGCTAATATCCCCTGTGTGAGGATATTAGGAGTGGAGTAGCATTCTGTGTGGCTGTTGTTTAACAGTTGGTGAACACACAGGCGAACCACTATAATCCCTTGTGTTGTGGTTGAATGATTTATACTTTTGATCTTTAATTATTCTTTTGTGGGATGTATATATGGTGGTGAATGTTGTAATCATTTAATTCAAGCATTGTGAGAATTTTGTAATAGTTTAGAATTTATTTTCTGATATTCCTTTATCAGCTTGATATTCAATTTCCTTTCAAAGTTGTTCCAGCAAGGTTGCCCTGCCATTATTATGGTGTATGGCTATCCCTAGAACAATACATTTGTGATTACAATTTATTTCAATTCAATTTGTATTTATTTATGTATTCCTCTTTGGTTTGAGATTTGATATAAAGATCTTTCTAGAAATAAGGTTGTCCTACCATAAACTCTGGTTTTTGGTGTAAGGTTGTCCTTAGAACAACATTTGTATCAACCTCTCAAGATCTGAATTTTGAGGTTATTTTACTTTCTTGCATTGTGATTTATTTTGGCTATCATATTCTTTTTAATTCCGCTGTTATAAGTTTTATTTGGCATTGTCTTATTCACCCCCCACCCCCCCCTCTAGGACATATAGCTAGGCCTTTTCAATAACCAACACTTATAACCTAAGACCTAAATGTATTCTCAAATCACTAAACCTAAACTTATACCTAATCCTAATCTTAAGTACTTAACCTACACTTAAACTTGAAAACCCAAACCTAAACCCGATCCAGAACCTGAACCCGATTTCCTAAACCTAAACTTTAACCTATTCTCAATTCCTTAAAGCTATAACCTATAACCATAACCTATAACCTAAACCTTAACCTAAACCTGACGAAAACCTATAGCCTAAATCTATAACCTTAACCTAAACCTAAAACCTAAACCTAAACCTAAACCAAAACCTATAACCTTAACCTAAATCAAAACCTATAACCTAAACATTAACCCACAACCTAAACCTAAAACCAAAACCTACAAACTAAAACCTAAACCTAAACCTAAACATAAAACCTAAATGTATTCTCAAATCCCTAAACCTAAACCTACACCTAATCCTAATCTCAACTCCCTAACTTAAACCTAAACCTAAACTTGAAAACCCTAACCTAAACCCGATCCTTAACCCGAACCCAATTTCCTAAACCTAAACCTTAACCTATTCTCAATTTCCTAAAGCTATAACCTATAACCTATAACCTAAACATAAACATAAACCTTAACCAAAACCTATAACTTAAACGTTAACCGATGACCTAAACCTTAATCTAAACCTATAACCTAAAACCTAAACCTAAACCTAAACATAAACCTAAACCTAAAACATAAACCTTAACCTAAACCTAAAACCTAAAACCTAAACCTAAACATATAACCTAAATCTATAAACTAAAACCTAAAACCTAAATGTATTCTCAAATCCCTAAAATTAAACCTACACCTAATCCTAATCTCAACTCCCTAACCTAAACCTAAACCTAAACTTGAAAACCCAAACATAAACCCGATCTCGAACCCGAACCCGATTTCCTAAACCTAAACCTTGACCTATTCTCAATTCCCTAAAGCTATAACCTATAACCTATAACCTAAACTTAAACCTAACCTAGACCTATAACTTAAACCTATATCCTTAACCTAAACCTAAAACTTATAACCTAAACCTAAACCAAAACCTATAACCTAAACTAAAACCTAAAACCTAAACCTATAACCTATAACTTATAACCTATAACCTAAACCAAAACCAAAAACCTAAACCTAAAACCTAAACCTATAACCTATAACTTATAACCTATAACCTATAACCTAAACCTAAACCAAACCTAAACCTAAACCAAAACCAAAACATAAACTTATAACCTAAACCTATAAACTAAAACCTAAACCTAAACCTAAACCTAAAACCTAAATGTATTCTCAAATCCCTAAACCTAAACCTACACCTAATCCCAATCTCAACTCCCCAACCTAAACCTAAACCTAAACCTAAACTTAAAAACCCAAACCTAAAACCGATCCCGAACCTGAACCCGATTTCCTAAACCTAAACCTTAACATATTCTCAATTCCCTAAAGCTATAACCTATAATATATAACCTATTACCTAAACCTAAACCTAAACCTAAAACCTAAACCTTAACCTATAACTGAAACATATAACCTATAACCTAACCTATAACCTAACCTAAACCTAAACCTAAAACCTAAACCTAAACCTATAACCTATAACCTAAACCTAAACCTAAAACCAAAATGTATTCTCAAATCCCTAAACTTAAACCTACACCTAATCCTAATCTCAACTCCCTAACCTAAACCTAAACCTAAACTTGAAAACCCAAACCTAAACCTGATCCCGAACCCGAACCCGATTTCCTAAACCTAAATCTTGACCTATTCTCAATTCCCTAAATCTATAACCTATAACCTATAACCTAAACCTATAACCTTAACCTATGACCTATAACCTATAACCTAAACTTAAAACCTATAACCTAACCTTAACCTAAACCTAAACTTATAAACTAAACATATAAACTAAAACCTAAACCTAAACCTAAAACCTAAATGTATTCTCAAATCCCTAAACCTAAACCTACACCTAATACTAATCTCAACTCCTTAGCCTAAACATAAACTTGAAAACCCAAACCTAAACCCGAACCCAAACCCGATTTCCTAAACCTAAACCTAAACCTAAACTTATTCTCAATTCCATAAACCTTAACCTATAACCTAACTTAAACCTAAACCTATAACCTACACTTATAACCTAAAACCTAAATGTATTCTCAAATCCCTAAACCTAAACCGACACCTAATCCTAATCTCAAGTACTTAACCTACACTTAAACTTGAAAGCCCAAACCTAAACCCGATCCCGAACCCGAACCCAATTTCCTAAACCTAAACTTTAACCTATTCTCAATTCCTTAAAGCTATAGCCTATAACCATAACCAATAACCTAAACCTAAACCTAAACCTGACGAAAACCTATAACCTAAATCTATAACCTTAACCTAAACCTAAAACCTAAACCTAAACCTATAACCTTAACCTAAACCAAAACCTATAACCTAAACCTTAACCCATAACCTATAACCCATAACCTAAACCTAAAACCAAAACCTATAAACTAAAACCTAAACCTAAACCTAAACATAAAACTTAAATGTATTCTCAAATCCCTAAACCTAAACCTACACCTAATCTTAATCTCAACTCCCTAACTTAAACCTAAACCTAAACTTGAAAACCCTAACCTAAACCCGATCCTAAACCCGAACCCAATTTCCTAAACCTAAACCTTAACCTATTCTCAATTCCCTAAAGCTATAACCTATAACCTAAACCTAAACATAAACCTGAACCAAAACCTATAACCTAAAGGTTAACCTATAACCTAAACCTTAACCTATAACCTATAACATAAACCTAAACCTAAACCTATAACCTAAAACCTAAATCTAAACCTAAACCTAAACCTAAAACCTAAACCTTAACCTAAACCTAAAACCTAAACCTAAAACCTAAACCTAAAAACTAAAACCTAAAACCTAAATGTATTTCAAATCCCTAACTTAAACCTACACATATTCCTAATCTCAACTCCCTAACCTAAACCTAAACTTGAAAACCTAAACCTAAACCCGATCCCGAACCCGAACCCGATTTCCTAAACCTAAACCTTGACCTATTCTCAATTCCCTAAAGCTATAACCTATAACCTAAACCTAAACCTGTAACCTTAACCTAAACCTAAAACCTAAACCTAAACCTAAAACAAAACCTATAACCTTAACCTAAACCAAAACCTATAACCTGTAACCTAAACTTATAACCTATAACCTAACCTTAACCTAAACCTAAAACTTAAACCTAAACCTAAAACCTGAACCTATAAACTAAAACCTAAACCAAAACCTAAAACCTAAATGTATTCTCAAATCCCTAAACGTAAACCTACACCTAATCCTAATCTCAACTCTCCAACCTAAACCTAAACCTAAACTTGAAAACCCAAACCTAAACCTGATAACGAACTCCAACCCGATGTCCTAAACCTAAACCTTAACCAATTCTCAATTCCCTAAAGCTACAACCTATAACCTATAACCTATAACCTAAACCTAAACCTAACCTAAACCTATAACTTAAACCTATAACCTTAACATAAAACCTAAACCTAAACCTAAACTAAAACCTATAACCTAAGCCTAAACCAAAACCTATAACTTAAACCTATAACCTTAACCTAAACCTAAAACCTAGACCTAAACCTAAACCAAAACCTATAACCTTAACCTAAACCAAAACCTATAACCTATAACATAAACCTAAACCTAAACCAAAACCTATAACCTTAACCTAAACCTAAACCTTAACCTATTCTCAATTCCCTAAAGCTATAACCTATAACCTATAACCTATAACCTAAACCTATTCTCAATTCCCTAAAGCTATAACCTATAACCTATAACCTATAACCTAAACCTAAACCAAAACCTAAACCTAAAACCTAAACCTAAACCTAAAACCTAAATGTATTCTCAAATCCCTAAACCTAAACCCTAACCTATTCTCAATTCCCTAAACGTTAACCTATAACCTAACTTAAACCTAAACCTATAACCTACACTTACAACCTAAAACCTAAATGTATTCTCAAATCCCTAAACCTAAACCTTAACCTATTCTCAATTCCTTAAACCTTAACCTATAACCTAACTTAAACCTAAACCTATAACCTACACTTATAACCTAAAACCTAAATGTATTCTCAGATCCCTAAACCTAAACCTATACCTAATCCTAATCTCAACTCCTTAACCTAAACCTAAACTTGAAAACCCAAACCTAAACCCAATCCTGAACCCGAACCCGAATTCCTAAACCTAGATCTTAACCTATTCTCAATTCCCTAAAGTTATAACCTACAACCTAACTTAAACCTAAACCTATTACTGACACTTATAACCTAAACCTATAACCTAAATGTATCATCAAATCCCTAAACCTACACCTACACATAATCTTAATCTCAACTCTTAACCTAAACCTAAACTTGAAACCCCAAACCTAAACCTGAACCCGAACCCGATTTCCTAAACATAAACCTTAACCTATTCTCAATTCCCTAAACCTTAACCTATAACCTAACTTAAACCTAAACCTATAACCTACACTTATAACCTAAACCTAAACTTATAACCTAAACCTAAGTAATCTCAAATCCCTAAACCTAAACCTAAAACCTAAATGTAATTTCAAATCCCTAAACCTAAACCTACACCTAATCCTAATCTCAACTCCCTAACCTAAACCTAAACCTAAACTTGAAAACCGAAACCTAAACCCGATACCGAACCCGAGCCAGAACCAGAACTTGATTTCCTAAACCTAAACCTTAACTTATTCTCAATTCCCTAAAGCTATAACCTAAACCTAAACATAAACCTAAATCTAAACCTAAACCTATAACCTAAACCTAAACCTAAACCTATAACATTAACTTAAACCAAAACCTATAACCTAAACCTTAACCTATAACCTATAACCTAAACTTATAACCTATAACCTAACCTTAATCTAAACCTAAAACCTAAACCTAAACCTGTAAGTGTAGGTTATAGGTGTAGGTTTAGTTAAGGTTGTTTTTCTTTTCATTTGTCTGGATCACCTCTCATATGTTCTCTCTCTTTTCATTTGTTTTTTTCCATAAGATTGTTTGTGTTTGGATGGATGCAGATTATGTTTGGATGAATGTAGTTTATGTCTGGATGAATTTACGTTGTTTGGGTTTAGATGGATGTGAATGTGAATATTATGAAATATATTATATAACAGGTGTATATCAAGAAGAATATAATGAATTATATACTAACAGGTGTATATCAGGAAATTTGAGATGGAATATTTTTTTTTAAAAAAAAAGAGATTTTTAGTTACCAAAATTTTTGTAGCTAAAAGTAATTTTTGAAAATTTGTTGTGGCCTTTAACGACGAAAAAATTCGTTGCTAAAAGTCTCGTCTAGGCTTTTTAGCTACGAAAATTTTCGTAGCTAAAAGTGAATGAAAAATTTGTTTGTTGCCTTTAGCGACGAAAATATTCGTCGCCAGAAGTTTCATCGAGGGTTTTTAGCTGCAAAAATTGTCATAGCTAAAAGTAATCCATTCGAAATCATTGAAAATTTGTTTATAGCCTTTAGCAATGAAAATTTTCATCGCTAAAAGTCTCATCCATGATTTTTAGCTGCGAAAACATTCGTCGTTAAAAGTTTCGTCGCTAAAAGTAAACTTTTAGCAACAAAATTTAATTTCTTCGCTAAAAGTGACTTTTAGTGACGAAAAGTTATTTCGTCGCTAAAAGTTTCGTTACTAAAAACCCTCTTTCTTGTAGTTAGGGGGGGGGGGGGGGGGGGTAAGTTTGGTGGGTTAAGACGTGTTTGAGAGCCGACAACAGACATCTTCACATGATGTCCCTATATGTTTGGATGAAGAAGTAAATGAGCTAGGAGACCCTCTATTGATCCAATCCTGTTTAGGAAAGAATCAACTAAACAAAAGAAGATAAAACAAATGTGGAGTAAAACTTCCATTGAGAAGCTAGGTAGAGCAGCAGCAAACTTATTTATATATGCCAACATACCTCCTAACATGGCCAATTCTCCATATTGGCAGGTGGTAATTGATGCAGCAGCAGAAGCAGGTGAAGGAATAAAAGCTCCCATGGCTAAGGAGATTAGGGAAAAATGGACAGATGCAGAGTATGCAGATGTGGAAGCATACATGGCTACCTTTAAACCTATATGGCAAGCCAGATGATACACCATCATGTGTGATGGTTGGACTAGCCCAACCAGACGTAGCATGATCAACTTCATGGTGTACTGCCACTTAGGAACTATATACTACAAGTCAATCGATGCCTCAGAGATAACAAAAAATTCTACTTATATTACTGAACTAATGGATAAAGTTGTAGATGAGATTGGAGAGGAGAATGTAGTACAAATTGTGACAGATAATGAAGTATCATATAAGCTTGCAGGACATATGTTGATGAATAAGAGAAAACATCTTTTTTTGTCACCATGTGCTGCCCATTGTATTGATCTTATATTGGAAGATATTGGGAAGAAGAAAAATGTTAAAGAAATAGTCAAAAGGGTAAGAGAAGTGACGGGGTTTATTTACAACCATAATCAAGTAGTCACAATAATAAGAAAGTTCACGAAAGGACGAGAGTTGTTGAGGCTTACGGCGACTAGATTCGCAACAAACTTTATAACATTAGAGAGTTTATTCTAGCATAGGAGAGAGTTTAGTGAGATGTTTGCTTCTTAAGAATGGCTCAATACAAAACATGGGAAGAAGACATCAGGGACACCGATTGAAGTTGCGAACACCATACGGGACAACAAATATTGGAAGAGGATCAAGTCGATCCTAAAGGTAATGAAGCCACTAATGAGGGTACTCCGTCTTGTTGAAACCGATGAAGCACCTACCATGGGCTTCCTATACGATGTCATGGATAAGGCAAAGTTGGCAATTCAATGTGATTGTAGAAGCTGGGAGTCTTGTTAGAGGATGATCGACAGGAGATGGACAAGACAGCTCCATCATGATCTACATGCAGCAGGTTACTACCTAAATCATATGTACAGATATGCCTAATCATTTGTTGCAGATGATGAAGTTCATGTCGAGCTAAAGAATATGATAAAGAGATTAGAACCTGACTTAGATATGCAAATAAAGGTGTTGAATGAATTAGATACATTTGGAAACCGCCTGGGTAGCTTTGGAGATGCTCTTGCACAGCATGCAGTATCTAAGTTGCAACCGGCCGAATGGTGGATTAATTTTGAAGAGAGTACGAAGGCTCTCCAAAAAATTATAGTAAAAGTTTTGAGCCAGACAACATCTTCCTCTAGCTTCGAAAGGAATTGGAGTTGTTTTGCGCTTATTCCACTACCAAAAAATCGATCAAAGGCTACGGACTTTGGAAATTTATGGTTACGGATATAAACAGTAGCTAATTTGCTACAGATTTAATCCCTAGCGAAAGCCTACTTATTCCATAGTTAAAACCTATATCCCACTAACCCTTATCAGAGATTGATGGTGCTTAAGGGGCTCCATGGGTCCCATTATAATATATGCGTTTTATCTAAGCCACCCATCAATTATGACATATAATTTTAGTGGATGAGCCCAAAAAGTAGTTAGATTGAAGGTTTAAGTGGACCACACCATAAGAAATAATAAAAAATAAATTTCTATCATTAATATGTTGTGTGGTCCACTTACAGCTTCGATCTGAATCCTTTTTTGGATCAACCCTTAAAATGAGCCGTTAAAATGAATGGACGGAGTGGATAAATAACATACATTACGGTGGGCCCCACGAGTCCTATAAATAAGTAATGAAAGTGCCGTCTGTCACCCCCAATACCCAATCCCCATCTGCATTAATCTCCCACGCGCACCCTTCTCCCAAAACCAAAACCCTCTTTCTCTCTCTCGCGCGCGCACCCATCTCCCAAAACCAAAACCCTCTCTCTCGCACTCAGTCTCTCCCTTTCCCTCTCTCTCTCTCTCTCTCTCTCTCTCTCTCTCTCTCTCTCTCTCTCCCTCTCACTAAGGTTTTCAAAACCCCCTTTCGTTGTAAACCCGCAATTGATTCGTGAGCATACCCTGTGCTAGGGTTTTCAAAACCCCTTTCATCAAACCCTCGTCACCGCCTTAGCTCATCCACTAGTCACAGCCTTCATCCGATTGCAATTTCTTCTTTGCTTAGGTGCGTGATGATAAATCTATTTGTTGTTTGTTAGAATGTACCTATCTATCTCCACAGGAGAGGATTTGCATGTACCTGTCCATCTCCAACTAAGCCAGCCTCAGCAACAAAACTATGAGAGCCAGCAAGAGCTATGAAGTTGGGGTAACTTTTTCTCCTCGTCAGTACTCTTGACAGTTTAATATGGTAATAAAAAGCTCTTAGATCAAAAAAAGAAGAAGTTTAGTATGGTAATCCCATTGATTGTAATATAATTTGGATCTATTTGTTTTGATCATAGCTGAAAATATAGTATTTTGGGTATTTATCACTGCTTCTATTGCATGCATTTATGCCTGTGGGAGTTTTGCACTGTCATGAGGGTTGTGTCAGGTTGGTAGGCTGCCTGAAACTTCTAGCACAACTTCTATCAAGCTGAGGATATGGTTCTTAACAGAATAGAATGTTGGAATAGGATTCATGCAACAGAGCCCAGGGATGACGGTGGTGGTGGTGGTGAGGCAACTCATCAGGTGGGTGACACATCCACACTGAATGAGTGCATTTGGCCATCCCTTTTTAGCCGTCCATTTTTTTTCAAGTACAATGACTGCGTCATTGGTCCTTTGGGTGGGTTAAAAAAAGGAATGAAAAGAAAACCATACTCCCCATTTCAGTATTTATCATTTATCCTTAAGCATCTCTTTTTACCACTTACAGCATCAGCCATTGATTGGTTACTAACCAAGAATTACCTTGATAGGACAATCCCGACCATCTATTAAATATCCTTAAGCATCTCTTTTTACCACTGTTGCAGCTGCAGGCTCATTCTCACCAAAAACTCATAAAAAATGCAAACACCCAAATGGGATTCTCCTAAAACCTATTATAGCTAATGAAGATGAAGAGAAAGAAAAAGAATTTTTTTCTCAAAAATCTCAAGAGTTTGCTCCATGTTCTATCAAACTCTGTTATTTCATCATTTTGAGGTTTTCTAAGTGGAGTCTCATCTGTCCAGTAATTCCTATTTGGTTTTCTTGACAAATCTTTGTTCTGATCTTTCAAACTGCTTCAATAATGAAAATATTACTATTATATTGGCAAACCAAATTAATTTGTAAATGAAGACTGGATTACTACCATTTGTTCTTGGAAGTCTTTGTTAATGAGCTTTCTCTTAGCATTTTCTTTCTTCTTTTTTTATTCATGTAGGAGATACGCAAAGTTCTATGGCACTTCCAAAAGATCAGCAGTTGACTTGGTATATGATGCTTTGATGAATATGAATCTTTCTAGGTTGTATTTGAACCTTTCTTGTGAATTCTGATCATCCTGGAAATTGTTACTTATTACTTTATCAAAAGCAAGCCACCAATTTCTAGTTTATCTCCTAGACGATATAATTCAATAGCCTTAAGTATTTTTACAACTTGATTTTGAATATTGAGAAAGAATCAAAGATTCCATTAACATTGTTACTCATTGGCTACTTTGTATTATAACAGGATTAATAATGGCCACAACTGGATGTTGCACAGGTAATAACAAAAGTTGTGTAAACAGTTTTTATGACATGATCTTACATTGATTTTCTCCCCATCTGTTATTATGTCTTGGCTTCAACTAGGCTTGAGTAGGTGTAGATGTTGTCAGCCCCTACAGTGACATTTTGGATATCTGTGTTGCAGCAATTCGAGTAGCTTTGGATGCAATAGGTTTCCATGACGTGTCTATCATGTCATGTACTGCTAAGTAATGAACTTGTGTTGGATAGTCTCTTTTTTATTTCTTCTAAAGAACCATTGGGGACATGTCCACTAATTGGGATATTCTTCCTCCTCGAAAAATCAAAGATGTTAATGCCAAAAAGGTTTGAGCTCAAGATCTTAGCCATGAGGTGTGATTTCCTTCAATTCAGTGCTTTTGCTATAGTTGTCTTATGATACGTCGTCTTTCTGTTTGCAGCCCAAGGACCGGGATGATAGGGAGTATATCGATCACCCTAATAATGTCAAATAAGAGGTACTCAGATGCACTTTCTATTTATAATATTGATGCATTTTTATTTGTGGGAATCTATTTGGATAGAAGTAATTTCAAGAGATGAACTTTTCTCTGTTTCTATCTTACCTTTTCTTTTTTTCTTTTTTTTTTCTTTTTTTTTCTTTAATTTTTTTTTCTTTTTCTTTTTCTTTTTCCTTTCTTTCCTTCCAACAAAATTGTGTAACCATATGTGAGACACATGATGACCCTTGTAAGAGCTAAGACATAATACTCTCTCATTGTGCCCTTGTAAGGGTTTTGATTCAAGCAATAGCTGGTTATAAGATGCCGACATTGCTATTTAACAAAATGCATATGTGCATCTTTAGGGCTCCAATGTCATTCTTTGATGCATATTGTGTTTTCATGTACATTTTGGTTGTGTTTGGATTCTCAATTCAATCAAATTTGTAATAAGTCAATTCAATAAAGTCGGAATCATAGAACTCTAGGCTTTGATTATAATTGTGAGTTGTCATTCCCATTTGATCATTTCTTTTATATTAGATCATAGACTATTTAGTAGTAAAGTAATAGTTCTGAATCTACAAATACCAGCAATTTGGGCTGAGTATTATATAATAACCATGTTAACATGCACATTTCTCTGAGTAATTTAATCTAACCATTCAGGTAATGCACCACTTCCACACACCTGAATTTAGAGGAGTTAATTGGTTTGCTAAACCTTTTCTTTTAAAAGGATCTGGGAGGTCAAATTTTGCTCCATGATCTGGAACGTCTATGGAATCATGAATGAGGGCCCTGCCATCAATGGGCTATTGATCTGGAGAGGAGAGCAGCAAACAGCTGCATTCCCTTAGTGATACTCAAACTGGATGGTCAAAATTTTCTAACATGATCTTGACCTTTAGCTTGACTCCACCGTATCAACAGTTCCTATTATTGGTTGGCCGCTTGTACCATGAAAGGTCACCAAATCCCTGGTTGGCTGCAAGGCACATGCAAAGGTTACTATCGAAATTTGATTTTTGTAGTGTGATTACAGTTTGTGGTGCATGCTTCTTCAGGACTTGTTGACCCACTTGGTCAATTGGGGATTCCATTATAGCTTTGTGAAGCTTTTATTTTTTGTTGAATGCAGCATTCCAGAATTGCTAGTTAGATTACATGAGGATTTGCAGGTGAGAATCATGAACATGGGCTACAGATGGCCCTTTCATGTGGCTATTCTTAAGAATGATCTGGCTGGGGGAAAACCATGAAAACATTTGGCGTGCAAGTCTGCAACCCCACCTGATTAAAAAATAAATAACGACAGGATATGGGGCCATGAAAGAAACTAGAACGCCAGCTGCAAAATAGTATGGCCGAGAGTCCCACTGTCACATACAATCCAGGTTGCTGGCATATAACTCAAAGAGGACTGCTTAAAGTCTAACTTTGTAAACAAAACATGCAAATTGTAACCTATGATTTTAGCATTATAGGTTGCTGGTAATGAGAATGACATCACTGCATTTCAGATGGACATAAAGGTCAAGACAAATCAAATTAACAGAACTCAGTTTCTTCAGGAGATGCTTTATTTCTTGTGCATTGGAAAGACAGGTTTTTAAATGTCAAGTTTTTGTCATGTTGATTCAGGTTTTAAGTCATGTTGATTTAAGTTTTTATTTTTATTTTTATTTTTATTTTGTTGTTGAAGCATGTATGTTTCTGGATCTGTTCATCTATTTGTACATTTAGTTTTCCTAGCTTGATTCTGAAACAAGATTTCATTACTTCCTTTTTTTTCTTTCTTTCTTTGTTTTCTTACATAATCCTTTCATGATGGAAGTTGAAATCTGCTAAGGAGTGTGCAACAACTTACTACCTACTTTCCTAACAATTGACCCCTAATCACCTACTTTTCTTTCTTGTCCATTTGGCCATGCATGTAATAGTTGGGCTGGGAGGAAATAGTAGGTCCTGCAGGAATGAGGGGAGAGCACATCCCGCCATGGGCGTGCAACGTTTTCTGTTTTACTTTTTCAAGTCTCTCCTGTTGATATGAATCTTAGCCTTATAGTTTTGTTAGTAGTGATGTTATCTTGAAAAGAAAGCTGCAATCAAGCTAATAAGGGTACATACTGTGGCAACATTAGAACATTTCATTAGAACATTAAACAAAATGAAGAGAATGAAACTAATCAGGATAATGAATAGAGGATGGATAGATGAAAATTTTGTAAATTCATTCCTTTCAGAATTTCTGATGAAAAATTTACAAGTTTGAGTGAGAATTTGAGAGTTTGCAGCTCCCGTTACTTGTTTACTTGTTGCAAATGTCTTGTATTCATAGCAGATCTTGACTAGCTTTTATGTGAACAGAATCCTAGGTATGTGGATCCACTCAATATAACTACAATGGCATGTCCCGTACTACTGTTATGCCCTCTGGCAATAGCAGAAGCAGAGCGTGGAATTCCTGACATTCTCAAGCGGGTTCGAGTTGTATTTGATAAGGCAAGCCATAAAGCTATATACTCATGCACGTTTTTTTTTTCCTTTTTTTGTGTGTAATTCAAAATTGAACAGAAAATATGCATCAAACCTGTTTTTCCATGGGGTCACCCAGACACTTGAAAATGGTGTTTTGTTGTTACAGGTTGGCCTAATAAGGGTAACTGGATGCCCTAATGGTTGTGTCAAACCTTATATGGCTGAGCTTGGACTGGTTAGCGATGGACCCAATATGTACTAGGTATTTCACATGCTGATTTTGTCGAAACCCTAGAAACAAATGTATCATAGATGAGTTATATTCTTTTACAAGGATAGGTACCATGTAGTTGCCAAAATGGTGATTTGAGCACGACACGTCCTATCCACCCCCAAAAATGGGGAAAAAACCCAAACAAGCAGGAACACTGAAATGTCCTTCTAAAGATCCATTACAGGATGTCTCTTACAAATCCTTAAAATAGGACTTATTTTAGAAGGATGAATAATGGGGTACTTTTGCATGTTTCAAACAGGTTTGGCTCGAGGGAACGCCTAACCAAACCTCACTAGCAAAATGTTTCATGAATAAGGTGAAGATTTATGATCTAGAAAAGGTTTTGGAGCCATTGTTCTACAACTGGAGGCGCAAATGCCAACAGGGAGAATCTTTCAGCGATTTCACAACCTGCCTGGTGAGTACCCAAGTTTGTATTTGGGTCATGTTATTTACAACATCTGAATTTCTGTTAGCCATACTTACAACTTGAATTATTTCATGGGTTTTGGGATCTGAAATTTAGTGAATGTCTAATCATTTTTAAAATAACATTACCACAAAAAAAAAATTTATATCAGTAGTGTCTTAATGCTTGGTTTTGCCCCATTTTCATCTACATATCATTCATGGGGCATCTAATAGAAAATCCGAATGGTTCTATACTAGCAAAGTAAGCATACATTAAGTTTCTTCTTGTCCTATGCAAGGCTTTGACAAACTGAAAGAGACAGTTGAGAAGTGGGAGGGCATAGCAAAGGCACCGGCACGATTTAATCTAAAGCTTTTTGCTGATAAAGACACATATGAAGCCATGGATGAAGTTGCAAAGCTGCAGAACAAGACTACTCACCAGCTGGCCATGGAAGTCATCTGCAACTGAAATGAAAGTGTTTCTCTTGCCTTGCTTCAATCTGAGGTAGCTATATGAGGCCAGAGAATGGTTCTTGGTTCACTATTGTTGAATGGTCTTGTAACTCTTCACCATTAGTACATGAAGCTTCATCTTCCACTGAAAGATCTGCCAGCTCCAGAAACTGATTGATTACTGTAGGATCTTTCGACTCAGATCCATCAAATGAGACCATGTGATTTTGTTGAACAGTAGTAGCATAGGAATCATCATAGGTATCCCCAACACCAGAATCTTGCATTTCCTTTTCCAGAATCTTTTGACTTAGATCCATCAAATGAGACCATGTGATTGTAATTGAATGAATGAATGATTGTAATTGACTGAATGAATGAATGATTATGCAGGTGGTAATTGAATGAATGAATGAATGATTATAATTTTTTTTAATGTGGGGTATAGCTACGGATATTAACCGTAGCTGTTATAAAATTCGGCATATTGCTACGAATCCACCACTACTTTTAGCTACCAATAATATCCGTAGCTGTAGGTGCTTTTGGTACAAAAATATTTGCTATGGATTATATCCGTAGCAATTTTCAACTATGGCTACGGATTAAATCCGTAGCCATAGGTTTTAGACCTATTGGCTTGGCACCTACGACGATGGTCGTGCTACGGATTTAATCTGTAGCCATAAGTCTATGGCTACAAATTAAATTCGTAGCTTTTGCCCATTTTTCTGGTAGTGTTCATTCAAAGAATAGGAATAGATTGCAGACTAGGACATTAGATAGACTTGTCTTCATACATTACAATATAAAACTAAGAATACGACGACATCATAAGAGCATTACGGCCGTCAATGACGCGGACTACTATCCAATAAACATGGACAATATTTATGATGAGGATAACTCGCTTCTACCTTGGTTGGAAACAAGGGAAAAGCAAATTGAAGAGGATGGTGAAGAATTGAAAATTGATGACCCAGAAATACGTAGAGCACAATAAGAGAGTTGTGCAGATGTGTTGGACTCAGTAAGAGGGGCAGCGTTTATGCTAATTACGGGTACGGCTCAAGATCAAGAAAAGAATATAAGAAGTGGTAGCGTGACCGTGTCGGATGTTGGTGATGATGACCCCTCTGCCCCTGGCGCTAGCACTTCTAGTGTTGCTCAGCACCCTATAAAGCCGTCTACAGATCGCGAGGCTGATCGATGAGGTAATACATGAGGTCGAACTTATGAGTGTACCGAGTCACGATACAGCCAACAGGAGGAGGATACGTTTAGTGGTGCACCGGGTCCGGGAGGTCCGGAACATTAGTAGGCTCATGGTCATGGTTATCATGATAGATATTCTTATGGTCAATTGGATTATGATTATGTTGGTTATATTGAGCCTGTACCATCGCATTCATATTGGAGTAGTCCTCCCGATCAATATCCATATGATTATAGATATCCAGAACCAAATCCAAGTTACTCATCACAGCAGACGTACTCTCAATCTCAAGATTCTCAACAGTCTGAGTACGGGCACCAGTATGGCTATTCAATGGGCACTAGTGGATATCCTTACTCATCATCGGAGTTGTTGCCTATGCCTAGTCATGATCAATCATCCTCTAGTTTCGTTGATCTAGTATTTCCTTCTGGCACTTGATATCATGGATATGCAGCACCTACACCTATTGGACAGCCTCAACATGATAATGACGATGATGATGATGATGATGTAGAGGTCGAACAACCACAAAAAAGAAGATTTTCATTTGGGTGGTGACTTGTGATTGTAAGTATATATTGTATTAAGGTAAGTATTTACAGCAGATAGCTCACAGCAATATTATTGCAAAAATCCAAGTACACACTTGACACTGTCGAACTTGTATTTACAATAGCTCCCCTGACATCCAATCAAGTAATCCCTAATCAAGTTGCAAGGGAGTATATTAGACACTACTAATTTTTTAAAAAAAAAAAATATTCTTGACTTCAGGATGACAAGTCATAGACAAGAATCACAGTCACATCCACAGGTATGTTCGAGAAATTCCTCAAAAATAATTGCAAACACCTAATGTAAGATATTTTCATATTACATTCATTCTAATATATCTATCATTGATAGTAGATAGATAGAAAATTAAATATATGAATTTTGTAGTCAAATTAAGGTTATCTAGTTCGTAAATTCATCAGACAGTCCGATACAACTTCTCAGCAAAGAGTGAACTGTTATACCACTATAAACATGTTCCAATTTATAAATGAATGCATATTTAAAATGCTTAGACTATTCCAGATTTAATCCATATTTTTTCATATGTTTTTGGCAAAAAATAAATAAATTACGCCATTATGAGCCGTTACGCCCCCGTATCCATATCGGTATCGGAGGGCACCATTACGCCAACCGATACCGATACGGGATACCTTGGTAGAAAAAGCACATTTAGCGAAACCCATATTGGCATCAGAGAGAGTGTTGGAATGATGCTAGTGAGGGAAAGCATCCAAACCTAAAGATGATGAATTAAAGGTACCCCCATGATCACCTACACCTCAAAAAGAAAGCATTAAGCAAACAAAGGAATACCTTCTTGCAATATTTCCCACAAAAATATAAAGATTTGGAGCCCATCATGAGAAAATCATGTCCCCAAAGCACATTCCCTATGAGTTGCAGTAACATTATAATTGAACAATTAAACAAAGGGAAAGTTTAAGGCTGAAAGGATCTGAAACTAATTGAGGCATCAATGTTAGTAGATTTACTTACATCTGCACCTGCATTGAATACATTTAAGTAACGTAAAAGATTCTCGGGTTCTATTTTCTACCTACTTAGCCCTCATACAGAATGCACATCTGCACCCAATTGAGGCATCAATGTTAGTAGATTTACTTACATATGCGCCTGCATTGAATACATTTGAGTAACGTAAAAGATTCTCAGGTTCTATCTTCTACAAAATGCACATATGCAATATGGGCAATACCAATTGCCTTCTAGAAGGGCCTGCAATAGGTTACGAATTCAGCTAGCACAGAGTGCCTTGAATTTGAAAGCAAAAATAAAAAATAAAAATTAACTTGAAGAAATTATTTTATAAACAGAAAATGTGTTGGATGATGGATATGGACTAACAAAACAGGGGACAACATGGTAATAAAATCCTTTTTTTCTGCAAGTTCAATCCTAGCATACCCAACATAACAGTACTCCCAGTCTTTCAAAATACAAACAAAGAACGCATCACATCAGAGGGCTTGTTATTGCTTTCTTTGTTTCAAACCTATGTATCATGGGTAATGCTAAGGGTTTTGAACAACAATAAAGTCATTTCCACTTAGGTATATAGGTGGCATTAAAAATAAAAAATTTCATTAAAAAAAATTTAAGGGAAAAAGAAAAAGAAAGAAATTGAAATGTTAAATGGGGGTAGGGAAAGAGGTAGAGTTCCTATAGAGAGGGAAGCCTTTTTAGAAAAATACCACAATAAACTCGTATATAATTATTATGAAGATATCACAACATTTTTTTAGAGTTTTTAATTTGAGAGATGCTCCAATGCTCTTAGAGCACTATAAGTTGTAGTACTGCTAGTTGTATTGGGGCAGTTAAACAATACAATCTGTTAGTGCACTGATTTATGCATCATATTTGTCAATCACGTGAGTCCTTGTGTCATGTAGTTGGTTGAGCCCTTAGAAGATGAAGTCTGAAGACACCAATGAAGGTGGAGCATCAAAGAGCAAAAAAAATGTATATGAGGTGCCTTGGTGACCCTAACCCTGGACCCAAAACAACATAAACCTCTAGATGATCTTAAACACAATTGGTAAACCCTTTATTGATCATCCCTTGAACCATATGAGCCTAAATTGACCATCCTTATATTTTCTTTAAAGGTCTCGTATTGCTGGAGAAACTATAAAATTTCAACAACCTTTGGTCCCACTGAAAACGGCTAAGACAGGACAATAGGCGGGTGTAGAATTTCGGGTAATTCGCCTGCAACCGAGTGCTATCTTCCATCTCACTAAAGACCACTTTTGGTGCGACCAAAGACCACCTTTGGTGCGACCAAAAGTACCCAAATCTATCCAACGGCTTTTCTGTTTAATTCGGTTCAACCGAACCTCAATTCGATGAGACCGAATATAATTTGGTGCAACTGAAGTCTAGCCGTTATAGATCCGTTAAAGCCTTTTTCCTATAAATCTAATAACCGGATCTTTGTGGAGATTGAAGTTTGGCATTTTAGAGACCCTAATGCATCCTAAACTCTACCAAACCTCGTAGTCTCTATCCCAATGAGATCTATGATCTATTCATGGTGATTCTTCACTCTAGTGAGCATTCCAAGCTCCTCTACAAGAAGACCATGATCTCAAGCTCTCTCTAGAGTACAGACACCGTTTTTCTTGGCAAACCCAAGTGTCTATCAACATTTAAAGTGTCCATCAAGTAGATACCTCTGGGGTTTACAACTTCGTAGGAGATTCTACCCAACCTCCCATTACCTTGGTCACCGAATCGAAGCATCACATGCAAGGTGTTTAATCTTAGAGTTGAAGCGTTGGCAAAGCATTAACATCATGATCGGGGGAGCAAAGGGGAGTTAATTGAAGTACAAGAGAGAATCAATCAAGCAACTCAAGAATGCGCTACAAAATGGGCTCAATCGACAAGCAAGTTGTCATTTGTAAGAGTTCACGTACACTACTTCCTTGTGTAGGATTAAGTGTAAGAGTTTGCTCGACTAGGTTCTTGTGTAGGGCTTGAATCAAAGTCCTTCTGTAGGCCACTAGACACAAGTGTATATGTGTTAGTCTCCAAGTAAGCCTCCGACGGGAGTAAACGTAAGTCCCTGGATTATGATCGAGGTTGTTAGTTAGCAAATTGAAAACCACCTAGGAGCATCCGCTGGGAGTGTATATCAGTAGGTTCTTGTGTAGGACCGAGGTTCGTGGCGAGCCTATAAAAAACCACACAGAGTCTCTTGCCGGAGCCAATCCTTGTGTAGGATTGTAATTGTTAGATGTGAACCTGATTTAAAACTTTCGATAATGAAATCCAGTACACTCATGGGTTGAGTGTGTCCGCCGGGAGTGGAATAGGGAAATTGAACCACTATATATGCTTGTCTTTGCGATTGTCTTTTGAGCAATTGTTTACTTATACTTATGTGATGAATATTTAATTATATGTATGTATGAATAAATGAATGCTAGGGGTTGATAGGTAGCATATCCCACACACACATGAACACAATCATGTTTATAAACTAATTGCTTAATTGTCACATCTTTTGTAGTTTATATGATTGGACCCTCTATTGGCATGGAAGCCTTAGAGTTAAATTGTCTTAGTTTAATTTACATATGCATTTAAGTAGGCAATTATGTTTTTAAAAGGCATAATTTTAATTGGTCCCGACATAGCCGTCATTCCTTAGCTCTACTATGCTTCTGCATGTAGTCGTGGTATCTTATTCCACACAATTTCACAATCAATTAATCTAGATGGTCCATTAGGTCCAACACATATTTCATGGGCTACCATGCAAATATCACAAACCTCTTCACAAGTTGTGATTATTACAACTCATAGATCCATTCTTGTCATTAGATAACAAGACAAAAGGATCAAAAGACAACAACAACAACAAAAAAATATAATAATAATAATAATATAGAAAAAAATTCATATCATTTCATACTCTCCAAAGTACCTCTGATATAAAACCCAGTGCTACAAGAGCTTGAAAAAGAAAAAGGGGGGAAAATGGTAA
Organism: Magnolia sinica; assembly: GCF_029962835.1. Classification (NCBI taxonomy): domain Eukaryota; kingdom Viridiplantae; phylum Streptophyta; class Magnoliopsida; order Magnoliales; family Magnoliaceae; genus Magnolia; species Magnolia sinica. Next base: position 45,412,530 of record NC_080573.1, on the reverse strand, counting down.
AAATGATGATGACCAAAAAAAAAAAAAAAAAAAAGCCCGCTAAAGTCTGCAATGAAACCCATCTCTCCTTTTAGAAATCCTTATGATGAATCCTTTCCTCTTTTTCTCTTTTCCTTTTTCTGTTTTTTTTTTTAAGAGCAAAAGCTTTTCTTATATTATGGGGAGGAAAACACATCTACTGATATGTGGCCTAGTGTACCATGAAACTCAATATTATTTTTTTTCCACCCTTTGAGAAATGACAATTAGCTCAGCGCAAGTGAGTCCCTCTCCCTCGTCACTTTGTGACCAAGGAAAGAGCTAAAAGACCAACAATCCAAAAAAAGGGACCCTCCAAGACCTACTAGACAAAAAGAAAAAGACAAACAAACATCCTACAATTAAAGAACCACAATCTCAGAGAGGTCCATCAAAGAACATTCTCGAACCTCCTTGGCTTGTCCCATCCTATAGAAAACCTCTAGCGCATCCTCAGCAAGCCTATAAATAGCCAAGCCAGCAATCATCAAGCTCCAAGCCTATGTATCTATATTGGGCATTTCATCAAACACCTCTCTTGCCCTTTTGATACACCACACTTTGCATACATATCGACAAGCACAGTATTAAGCTCAAGATCAAGCTTAATCCTACTCCCGTTAATAAACGCGTGGACCCACCTCCCCAAATCCAATGCGCCCGCCTTCGCACAAGCTGAAATGACACTAACCATCGTAACCTCATCCAGGCAAATCCCCACCATTTGCATCTCCTAAACAAACTGAAAGCCTTATTAACCAACCCAACCCTTGCATACCCACTAATCATTGCACTCCAAGTGATGAAATTCCTCACCCCACGTGCACACCCAATCACTTCACATTTTGCATAGAAATTCAACAACCCAGTCTGCACATACAAGCTTGAGTCAAGCCTATGGCAGAAAACATATATTTCTCAACTCTAAAACAATCATCATCCATATAAGGTGGACATGAAACTTGCATGATGGCCAATTTCATGTGTATCTCTATCATACTCTACCAGTTAATCTAACAACTCTTTTAAGAAAAAAGATGACGCAGGACAGCCCTAATTATGATGCATGCTCATAGAGATAATTAAACAGCGGAAATAAAAGGAATAAATGATCTAAAATTCTAACAGTAATCATCATAACTGAGAAAATCATAAAGGAATCATGCAATGGAGCTACCCATCACTACAACCATGGATTATGGAATTCAATTACTACTTAGGTTGGATCCGGCGAGGGATGAGACCTCCCGATCTTGCATGGTCACACCCAATCGATCAATGAAGATCACTAGTCCGAAGAACCAAGAAGTTTCTCGGATTAGGGATTTGAGAATTTGGGGATTTAGGGTTTAGATCTGTTCTCAAGATTTTGATCGAAGAAGGATTAGCCAAAACTGAAAAATAAAAGGAAGAAAATTATTACCTTGAAGAAGTTGGAGGGGCACAAGAAGAAATTAGAAGAAGAAGATCAAGGGGAGAGAAGAAGCACCATTAAAGAGAAGAGAGGACGGAGGCAACCAAAGGGTTTGCTTTTCATTAATCAATAGTTAAAATTCGAGTTTAGGGCTTTAGCCCACTTAAATAAGTAAATAAAGACATAAAATTACTAAAATACCCCTAGAATAAGTAAATAAAGACATAAAATTACTAAGACCCCTAACTAAGTCAAAAACAGGTAAATAACATAAGTACGGGAAAGTTTGGACGCTCGGTCTTCTTTCTCCAATCTTCCTTCACATGTGTCTTCCCTGAGTGGGGTCTTCTATATGTCCAATCACATGTGAAAGATCTTCAGCTCCTCAATAGTCGCCTATCCACAAGGACGACACTTGTGGTTGGCGCTTTCTTCATTAGTACACCTTAAATGCGCTTGTGTCCGCATCAATTCCCCTCGGGTGAGAAAAACTCGACTCCGATGAGTTGAAACTTTTGTAGCGCTCGAGTAGATCTGGATCAATATCCTGCAATGCGTCGCCCGACAACCACGTAGATTCAGACGACGGTTTGTTCTTCCACTTGACAAGATACCTTTAGAAACCCCCATCTCTCGTGGATATTATCTCGTCATCCAAGATTTCCTCAATTGTTTCTTTATGGGTAATGGGTAGAGGAGGGGGTGGAAGGGGTTGGGTAGCAAACTCAAAAAAAGGCCATGAAAGGGACGATGTATCAACAATGGGAGTATGGGCACGGACTAGATCTTCCACATTAAAAGTTGGATTAATACTCATTTCAGGTGGAAGGTCAACCCGATACGCGTTGGACCCAACCTTTTGTAATATCTTGAATGGTCCAGCACTACGCGCTTGTAATTTCTTTGCAGATCCTTGAGAGAATCGCTCTGGCCTTATTCGCACCATTACATAGTCTCCTTCTTGAAATTCTTGCACTCTACGATGAGAATTAGCTGAAACTTTATAATCACCATTGCTCTTATTTAACCGTTGTCTAATATGTGTATGCAAATCATGAATATGGCGTGCGAATGCATCGGCTGACTCAGAAGACCTTTGGGTAACAGACATAGGTAAGAGATCTATGGGCATTCTAGGTTTATTACCACTTACAATTTCAAAAGGACTCAACCCTATAGATCTATTAACTGACCCATTATAAGCAAGTTCAGCAATTGGTAAAATTAGGTCCCAAGTCTTAACATGTTCACCCACTAGACAACGTAGAAGATTTCCAAGGTTACGGTTTACCACTTCAGTTTAACCATCTCTTTGTGGGTGGTAAGTAGTAGAAAATTGCAAACGAGTTCCCATAATGTGCCACGGTGTCTTCCAAAAATAGCTAGTAAATCGAACATCACGATCAGACACTATGGTTTTAGGTAACCCATGGAGACGCACCACACCATAAAAAAAGAGACTAGCAACATGAGACGCATCTGACGTCTTCGAACATGGGAGAAAATGCGCCATTTTAGAAAAACGGTCCACAACGACAAAAACAGAATCATGCTTTTTTATAGTCTTGGGAAGCCCGAGCACGAAGTCCATACTAATGTCCTGCCACGGAGCATGTGGCACTGGCAATTTTTAGCAATTTTGCTTTCTTTGCTTTGCCAGCTGACATATTCAACACTGCCCTAAAACTTTGGCTACGTCTCGCTTGAGGCTTGGCCAATAGAAACAATCTTCCACGAGGGCAATGGTCTTATCACGACCAAAATGGCCAGCTATCCCTCCTGAATGAAGCTCCCAGATGAGGAATTCACGAAGGGACATACGGAGAATACAAAGTTTGTCTCCCTTGAAAAGAAAGCTATCTTTAAGAATATATTCACCCATAATATGCTGGTCACTAGAGAGCGACGCGTAAGTACCCCCAAAATCAGGACATATGGGATATTCATCTTTCAGTTGCTCAAATCTGACTACCTCTACACTCAAGGAGTTGAGCAACGCCACTCTCTTACTAAGGGCATCCGCTGGTTTGTTTTCAACACCAGCTTTGTGTTTCAAAACAAACGAATATTCCTGAAGAAACGCTACCCACTTGGCATGCCTTGGGTTGAGTTTCTTCTGAGAATGCAAATATCTCAAAGCATCATGATCAGAAAACAAAACGAATTCTTGCGGTAGGAGGTAGTGTCGCCAATGTCTCAGGGATTGCACTACCGCATAAAATTCTTTATCGTAAGTGGAGTATTTTTGTTTTGCCTCATTCAGTTTCTCATTGAAATAGGCACTGAGTGTCCTTCTTGACTCAACACTCCACCTATACCGACACCAGACGCATCGTACACTACTACAAAGACTTTAGAAAAGTTAGGTAGATGCATGACAGGAGCTTCCACCATCTTGCACTTAATTTCTTTAAAAGCCTTGACGGCGGCTTTGGACCACACGAACTCTCCCTTTTTCATGCACTCGGTAATGGGAGCCATGATCGTACTAAAACCCCTAATGAACCGACGATAAAAAGTTGTTAGGCCGTGAAAACTTCGCACCTCATGAATGTTCCTTGGTTCTGGCCACTCAACTATGGCTCTGACTTTTTCAGGGTCTACGTGCATCCCTTCATATGACACTATAAATCCTAAGAACACAACTTGGCTAGACATGAATGCACATTTCTTAAGATTAGCGTACAACTTTTCCTTCCTAAGGATACTACAGACCTTCTTTAAATGTTTAAGGTGTGATTCCTTAATGGTACTATAAATAAGGATATCATCAAAGTACACCAGTAGAAATTTTTCCATAAATGGCCTCAAAGCTTGTGTCATCACCCACATGAAAGTACTTGGTGCGTTAGTCAAGCCGAAGGGCATGACCAACCACTCATACAGCCCATCTTTCGTCTTAAACGCCGTCTTCCACTCATCTCCTGGGCGTATACGGATTTGGTGATATCCACTCTTGAGGTCTATCTTAGAGAATATAGTGGACCTGGCCATCATATCAAGCATATCATCAAGTCTAGGTATAGGGAACCTATACTTCATAGTAATTTTGTTTATGGCATGGCTGTCCACACACATGCGCCACGTGCCATCTTTCTTTAGCGTCAACAATACAGGCACGGCACACGAGCTCATACTCTCTTGGATGAAACCCTTTTGCAGAAGCTCATCAACTTACTTCTTCAACTCTACATGCGCTGCAGGGTTCATCCTGTAGTGAGGAAGGTTCGGTAGAGTAAACCCTGGGACAAGATCAATGGCATGCTGTATGTCCCTCATAGGTGGCAACTCATTCGGTAAGTCTTCAGGAAATACATCACTGTATTCCTTCAGGACTGAGGTCACCTCACAGGGCAACTCTGATGGAACCTCAGGTGTAATTTCCCTAGCCATAAGGGCATACACCATAGAATCCTCCTTAGCCTCCTTTTCAAACTCTCTTGCGCTGATTATATGTAAAGACTTAGGTTTGGATTTTCCCATTTCTCTAAGCTCACTTGCCTTCTCATCATTCTTCTTCCCTAGTGTATTCTCAGGTGGCATGGGATTAAGTTTGATCTTTTTACCATTATACATAAAAGTACACGCATTCGAACGGCCAAAGATCGTGACATCATTATCGAATAGCCACGGTCTACCTAGGATAACATGTCCCACATCCATAGGTAAAACATCACACCACAGGGACTCTTTGTATGACCCAAACTCGATGGGGACTAGACATTGTTGGGTGACAAGTAGGGATGTCTTATCAACCCAAGAAACTTTATACGGGTTTGGATGAGGTGTGGATTTCAGTTTTAAGCGATCTAAGGTGCTAGTGAAAATCACATTCTGACAACTTCCACTGTCCACTATTACCTTACAATTCTTTTCACCACACTTGGCAATAGTGTAGAAGATAGTGCTTCGACGCCAGTCAACACTACTTCTAGACTGAGCTAACACACGCCTGACTACTGCAAGCGTTGCTTCTCCATCCACTTCTTCTTCATCAGTAAGTCCTCCTTTAGGGTGATACTCTTCAACTTCATAATCACCCTGGTCATCTCCATCCTCGTGGGACTCGCCTATAACTAAGGCTCTCCCACGGCTCTTTTTAGGACACTAATTAGACATGTGGCCAAGGTTGTCACACTCATAGCACCTCACTTGGCTCATGTTACTTGGACCGGCACCAAGAACCCTTTTGCCCTTGTCCTCCCTAGGCATAGGCGGAATGGTCGCCTGTGCCCTAGGTTGACTACCAATATTAGGTCTAGTTCCTTAGGAACTAGATCTAGCACTGGAGTCTCGGGACTCAAAACGACAAACGACAGGAGCCTTCAGATATTGCTCTAACTCCTGCACGACTTGATATGCTTCGTCTAAGTCCGTTAAGGGTCGAGTAATAAGCTCGCGCTGAAGATCCACACAAAGGCCCGTCTTGAAACGCGAGAGCATTACTAGAGGGTCTTCTCGGATATCACATCGCATCACATACTCTTCAAATTTAGCGATGTAGTCAGCGGCAGGCATTGACCCTTGGCATAAGGATTGTCATTGGTCAAGGAGCTTCTGACGGTATGAGAGAGGAAGGTACTTTTACTTCAACTTCTTTTTTATCTCATACCAATGTGTGATAGGGGCTCTACCAACTCTCTCTATCCTACGCTCGGTGTTGGTCCAGAAGAGCTTGGCTTGACCCACAAGCTTCATCTTAGCAAACCGCATTTAACAGTTTTTCGACATGCCATAGCACTCAAAGTAGTGGTCCATGTCAGCAACCCAGTCAAGGAACGCCTTGGGATCCAAGCGCCCATCAAAACTCGGGGCCTCAACTCTCACACTCTTCATCGCACGCTCATCTGGATCATAGCGGTCTTGATGACCACATGTGGCTCGTGCCTCTCGCACTACACCACGACCATTACCACAATCTCTATCCTCACTACCACCACGTGTGGCAGTGCGTTCTTCAATGATTCCTTCCACTTGGGAGTGTGCATCTTCCCCTACAGTGGGGTTTTCCTTTTGGGACGCCTCTAGTTGCTCCACCTTAGTCATGGTAGTGGTAATTTGGTTCTCAAGGCGGGCAAACTCACGCCTTTGACCCGCTTCTAAGGCGGATATCTTTTGTATCAATTGAGCAAGTTGCTCAGATAACTGCTCGTTATTCATGGTAGGTTGAATTCCGAAACCTCTACGTCTTCTCGTGGGCATACAATGAAAACTTGAACCAAACTCTACCTAACTAGACTACTAGGTGTTATAATTTTCAAGATGAATGCGATGAATGCAAAACTACTATGAACTGACACAATTAAGTTGAAACAGAAAACAACTCAAATATGAAAATTTTCCAGATTAGGAACTTTCTAAAATTGGAAGGTTTCTAAACCTGGAACTTTCCTAAGTTAAACCTAAAAATTAAAACCCTAATTTGATAACTCGATGTAGACAAAAACCATGCAAGCCTAAGCTCTGACACCAAATTTAACGCAGGACAGCCCTAATTATGATACATGCTCATGGAGATAATTAAACAGCGGAAATAAAATGAATAAATGATCTAAAATTCTAACAGTAATCATCATAACTGAGAAAATCATAAAGGAAACATGCAATGGAGTGGGCCATCACTACAATCATGGATTATGGAATTCAATTACTACTTAGGTTGGATCCGGCGAGGGATGAGACCTCCCGATCTTGCATGGTCACACCCAATCGATCAATGAAGATCACTAGTCCGAAGAACTAAGAAATTTCTCGGATTAGGGATTTGAGAATTTAGGGATTTAGGGTTTAGATCGGTTCTCAAGATTTTGATCGAAGAAGGATTAGCCAAAACTGGAAAATAAAAGGAAGAAAATTATTACCTTAAAGAAGTTGGAGGGGCACAAGAAGAAATTAGAAGAAGAAGATCAAGGGGAGAGAAGAAGCACCATTAGAGAGAAGAGAGGAAGGAGGCAACCAAAGGGTTTGCTCTTCATTAATCAATAGTTAAAATTCGAGGTTAGGCCTTTAGTCCACTTAAATAAGCAAATAAAGACATAAAATTACTAAAAGACCCCTAACTAAGTCAAAAACAGGCAAATAACATAAGTACGGAAAAGTTTGGGCGCTCGGTCTTCTTTCTCCAATCTTCCTTCACATGTGTCTTCCCTGAGTGGGGTCTTCTATATGTCCAATCACATGTGAAAGATCTTCAGCTCCTCAATAGTCACCTATCCACAAGGACGACACTTGTGGTTGGTGCTTTCTTCGTTGGTACACCTTGAATGCGCTTGTGTCCGCATCAAAAGAGTTCGGATGACAGAGGATGCAACAGGCTGGCTTGGCCAGGAAATTTCAAATAAAAATAAATAAATAAATAAATAAAACCTACCTCTACCCATAAAACATTTGGGTGTGTGTGGACCTTGAAGAAGTAATCAGTGCCACATTTGGTAGCCCCGAGCCCATGGTCATACTCACCGACAACAATCTCTTCACTGTACTCGATCACACTCCATGAAAGCATTGTGATGGTGAAGGCCATTCGAGCATAGCCGGGAAAATCAGTCACAAGGTTTCGAGGTCCATCTCTAGCTACAATTGAGGTCAGCGGGTGGCCCCCCCTTCTCCATCTTCATCTGCCATTAAAATTGGGGTTTCAGGGACCATCTCCCACTGCAATCAAGAGCAGTCGCCGGCCCCCCTTTCTCCATCTCTGATTAGGTGAAGCAGCACCCTTTCCCATTGCTTTCCACGACATGGGCCTAGACCGCCAAACGCAGCCACCACCAGCGCCCCTTTGCTCCGCCTCTAATCTGTCATCCTTCTCAGATCCGGTAGCCACAACCATTGTCAATAAAGCCAACAACTTCATCCGTTGAGCCCTTTGTTGCATTATCCAATCGTAGCAATAACCTCTGCCAAGTGCATCATCGTCGACATCAATCTCAGCGGAAACCCTAGAAATGGAGAGAGAGAGAGAGAGAGAGAGAGAGAGAGAGTAGGGGCGGTCATTCTTTGGAAGAGGAAATGAGAGGTTTTTTTAAAAATAAGAAATGAGCAAGTATTTATAGTGTTAGGGTTTTTTAGATTTTACTGACAGTCGTTTGCTACATTAGGGGCAGCCACACGAAAGCACCAACGATTCATACCAACACCGGCTGTTTATCTTAGTCGTCGGTACAAAATTGCCGGTAATACACATTTCTCGTGGTGGGTTGATGGTGTAACTAAGAAGGAAATTGGGGGGATTTTTCAAGAGACCAGGATCAGCTCTCGATCAGATGATCTCACCTAATCTCCCTTGCAGATCTCTAGTTGTGCCAGCTGGTAGACAGCATTCAGAACGCCACCTACCATGTGGCACATCTCCAGCTTATAGTGGGTTCTCCATCAGGTCTAGTTACAGCTTTAGGTTCTTTGGGTTCAAGTTGAAATGGTTCCTATGGGGTTTTGGCTACTGACTTTAAAAACTTGGGTTTGAACTTGGTCTTAGTTTTGAGCTTTATTTTGGGCCTGCATTTGGGTTTGAAATTGGGCAATGGGATTGGGTATGTCATTATGTATGGGAATTGTAGACCATTTACAGTTCAAGCTTGCATAATCGGTCTTCGTGCACTGGGTGGGATGTCTATACCTAACATGAAAGGACCAAATATTATTTGCTGCAATCTTTTTATAAGGGAGACTTTTCAGGGCCACAGTTTCAAATTGCATCATACCGGCCAAATGGTGGGCCAGTTGTACTGGCAGAAAATCAAACATGTTGTCTATCTCGGGCACATGTACAAAGGCAGACCCTCTACAAGCCACCGAATGTACCGACATGCTACATGGGTATCAAATCCAAATCGTCCATCAGTGGGTCTTTTATGTAAATTTTGATGTCCACTCCTCTCATCTAGTGGGCCATAGGGTTAGAAGCAATGGGGAGCTTGATTTTGGCCAACTAATCTACATGGTGGAACCTACTTGCTGAACAACTTGAATCTTTCACCATGTATTACTTGGTGAACTGCTTAGTATAAACAGGTTAAGGAGCACACAAAATTACTCCACAAGCATTAAACAAAAACTGAGGTTCTTAAGTATCCATAATCAAGACTTTGTATGATAAACTTGGTTTTTTCTTTTTATTATGATAAGTGGGCCCATGTTTCATTGGTGTAAATGATTGGTCGGATCATTTCTTCCATGGATTATGCTATGATTTGTGGACCCTCGTTTGTTCAAATTGGACTGTTGGACGTATGTTATTTTCAATGCTTCAAAAAACAAGAGTTCATTTTCATCATTTAGCAAACCTAAGCTACGTAATGTAATTGCTATTATATCTAACGGAAGGTATTGAAATGAAAAATACCTTAACTAAATAGGTAAGCCAATGAAAAGCTTTCTAAAAAAGGTACCAGGATGCAAATTCCAAATAAAAAATCACCTTTTTGTAAAATTCCCTTGTAATGATATCAATATATGTTTTCCACTTACAATAGACGTTTAAACATCCCTCGAGCTTAGCATTGGAGTTTGCCTTGTTTGCCAAACAGTTCGAGGCGAGGTAGTGGATCGAGTCAAGGTGAGCCTACTCCTACCTCAATTTATTATATTTTTTGTTACAAAATACAAATTAAAAGTCAATAACATTAAGTCCAAAAAGTTTTACATGCCATAACATCAAGTCTAAAAAAAAGTCTCACATATACTATCTATATGCCGCAACATCAAGTCCAAAAAGTGAAAATATAGTACAAAATACAAAAGCTTAAATAAAACTTAAAAAGTATCCATTCATTCATGCAGTTTTAGATGCATTATCATCTTCACTTCTATTCTCATCCTCATACTCCTCAACATCAAAATTGTTACCACCCCAAACTGGGTGTAACCAATCTTATGTACATATCAGTGCTTCAACTGTTTTCAAAGTGAATGAGCTTCGATACTTGCCACAACCTTATTCTTCGTGTTAAAAGTTTATTCTAATGCCACGATTGAAATTGGAATTGGCAATATGTCTCATGCCATCACCGAAAGTTTATAATATTCACGAGCTCTCGACTTCCACCATTGCAAAACATCAAATCCTCTTCTTGTAATCTTATGACTAGCTCCTATACATACTTGTGCACTTCTGATTCAGTTTTTTGTGTCTCTGTTTCTTCTTCGTCTAAGAAAGACATAAAATCACAAAGTTGCTTTCCTCCAATAGAAGTACTACACCCGGATTGAGGAGTAACTACTGTGCTAGATGTTGCAGTGAAAGTACCAACATATGAAGTGAACAACTTTTCAATTGCAGCACGAATAATGGCAGTCTCTGCTGAAACTCTTTCATAATTGAAACAAAGGGACCTGAAAACATACCTAACCATTGTCATCTTGTACCGTTGATTCATAACAACTACAATGGCTATTAACAAATGGTAGTCGGCCCAATACTTATTGAATTTCAGTTGCATTCCCAGAGCCATCACTTGTATAAAAAAAATATGAGCGTTCCCTCATTAGCATACTTTTTTAGAGCATCCATAATGAAAATATTTTTTTTGTAAGAAACTGATTTGTCGTAAGATATTTATTCCCATGAAAAATCTTCGTGCAGTCATAAGAAACTTTGAGAAACTGAAAAACTTATTCAGCTTTCATCTAGTCTTCATCACTAGGCACGTATATGTACATTTTATCAGGCACTACAAGTACAGGGAATACATCTTTAAATTCTAAAGCAGTATCCAACATTTCATAAGTTGAATTCCAAAGCATGCAAACATCTGACTTCAACAGTTTTTAGATTTCAAATCCAAACATTGGATTATATCATTCCACTTATCAATTTTGAAGGTGACCCCCTTATATATTTGAAGGTATCTCGTATGTTGGCAATAATGGGGTCGACTGCTTTTAACCCTCCTTGTGCAATCAAGTTTAATATGTGGACAAAAGATCTAACTTGTAATATTTTACCCTTAAAGCATAAATTTCTTGCTACGTTGAATTGACTATGTAATAAATAAACCAAAGTGTTATTAGAAGACACATTATTTAAAGTTATTGAAGAGATTTTCTTTTTGATGCCCCACTTAACAAGATAATTATAAATGTAGTCAACATTACCACACCAATATAAGGAGGAACGTAGCGAAAGTTTATAATATTCTTTTAGAGTTTCTAATTTGCGTCAATGAAGTGTCCCTTTCTTTGATTTGATGTCGTCCACATATCCGAAGTCAAACTTATTCTTGATATAGATGTTAAAAGAGCTTTCAAGTTTGATTTTTCAATTGCACAACTTTATGCACTCTCTTTTCACAGTAAGACGAGAGGCCTTCTCACATTTGGGATTAAGAAATTTATAAAAATCTCATAAAAACTTTGCTTTCTACCATTCTAAATGGCATTTCCTCAACTATCACCAATGTTACATACCACCTTTTCAGCTTTTCCTGATTGTGCTTATAGGTAGAGAGTATATCTTGAGAGTCGTCTTTTTTGTTGCGCAGCACGCCAACAATGCAGTAAACCGAAATCCAATCTCAAGTCTCACCCACAAATGATAAACAAGAAGAAATATAAACAAGAAACAGATCAAAGAATCTAAACAAACCACAAGACAAGATATATGTGAAAAAATCCCAAATAAGGGTAAAAAACCACGGATGTAAACTTTCACTATGAAGAAAACAAATATTACAAGGCAATATACTAACCTCTCCCTTGGAGATACAGAGAAAATCTATCGCCCACACCTTAAAATAACTCCCCAATATTCACCTTCTACACTAGAATAGCCCTAGGGACCCCAATTTATAATTTTGGCAACTTCCCTTTCGCACCCTTACGAAAGGCAACACAGAAATCCGCAGTCCGCATTAAATTAAGAAACGAATTTGCGTAACCACGACTAGTCGAGCAGACTGCACGACCAATCGAGGGGACTCCACGACCGGTCGAGCATGACCCACAACCGGTCGAGCACCTCAAAACCAAAAAACTGATGCTCGCTAGACTTTGAGTCGATCCAATGCACGACTGATCGAACAGGGACCACGACCGGTCGAGCAGGGCCCACGATCGATTGTGCGGCCCCCAGATGTGGCTCTACATCTCAACAATCTCACACTTAGAGACACATCGTTATAAACCTTCGTCTTCTACATCCGGAGTGCATCACCTCCCCGTCTTCAAGCCTGAAGACCAATCAAAGGTGAACAGAGATTTAGCTTCTCCAGTGTGACCGCCTTGGTCAACATATCCACAGGATTCTCACTTGTATGAATCTTCTCCAGAGCAATCAATCCATCTTCTAGTAATGAACGTATGAAGTGATATCTGATGGCAATATGCTTGGTCCTTGAATGAAAGGCTGAATTCTTAGCCAAGTGTATTGCACTCTGACTGTCACTGTACAGCTTGCAATCTGCTTGCTTCTTACCCAACTCTTCCATGAAACCTTACATCCACGCCATCTCCTTGCATGTTTCTGTAACGCAACATATTCTGCTTCTGTCGTACTGATAGATACTATCTTCTGTAACTAAGAGACTCAACTGACTGCAGCACTACCCAAAGTAAAGACATAACCTATAATGCTTCTTCTGTTGTCGATATCTCCTGCCAAATCTGAATCTACGTAGCCTTGTAGCTTGATTTTCGATCTTCCATAATACAGCCTTATATCCACAGTACCTACCAGGTATCTGAGGATCCACTTCACAGCTTCCCAATGTTCCTTTCCGGGGTTGTTCATGAACCTGCTAATAACTCCCACTGCTTAAGCAATGTCTAGCCTCATGCTCACCATAGCATACATGAGACTCCCAATAGCTGACATGTATGGGACTTTAGCCATGTAGTCCCGTTCCTCCTGCGTCTTTACACCCTGCTCCTTAGATAGCTTGAAGCGGTTCGCTAATGGAGTGCTAACCGGCTTAGCACCTCCCATATTGAATCGATTAAGTACCTTGGCTATATACTCTGCCTGTGACAAAACCAGTTTCTTGTTTTTCCTGTCACGCTTTATCCTCATGCCTAGGATTTATTTTGCAGCTCCTAAATCCTTCATGGCAAATTCTCTAGACAGTTGTCTTTTGAGATCTGAGATATCCTTCATGCTTGAACCGGCCACAAGCATGTCATCAATATACAGAAGAAGGATGATGTACGACGTATCAAACTTCTTCAAATAACAACAGTAGTCAGCATGACATCTCCTATATCCGTTTCCCTACATAAAATTGTCGAACTTCTTATACCACTACCTCGGGGCTTGCTTCAGGCCATATAGACTCTTCTTCAGTCTGCATACCTTGTTCTCCTTTCATGGTGCTACGTATCCTGTCAGCTGATACATATATATCTCTTCTTCAAGGTCCCCATGAAGAAAGGTTATCTTAAAATCTAGCTGCTCTAGATGTAAGTCCTCTGTAGCTACTATACTCAATACCATGCGAATCGTAAACATTTTCACCATAGGTGAAAATATTTCAGTGAAATTGATACCTGCCTTTTATTGAAACTCTTTCACAACCAATCTGGCCTTGTACCATTTCAAACCATCGTGCTCCTCTTTTAGTCTGTAAACTCACTTGTTATGAAGAGCTTTCTTACCTTTAGGTAGAGTAACTAGCTCCCATGTACAATTAGACTCAAGAAAGTCTATCTCATCATCCATGGCCTACTCCCACTTAACCCATGTATCCGACTGTAATGTTTCTTCAAAACACTCTGGTTCACCATTACCTGTCAGCAGTAGATAATGTAAGGAGGGTAAGTATCGGACCGTGGATCTCCTCTCCTGAGTAGACCTCCTCACAACTGGTGTATGCGACTCTGCCTCATAATGCTCCTATCTATGATCATCCTGTGGCGCTGTAACACCCGTATCCGATAACTCTTCCACCTCTACGAATTCCTTTTCCTCAGCCTTATTTTCTTACACACTGTCCTTATGCATCACTTTTTCATTGAAAACTGTGTCCTTGCTTCTGATGATTTTCCTATTTTCTACATTCCAAAACCTGTAACCAAAATCATGCTACCCGTAGCCTATAAATGTGTACTTCCTGGACTTCGCATCCAGCTTGTTTCTGTGATCTGCATTAATATGAACATATGAAGTACAACCGAACACTCTGAGATGTGCAAGGTTCACTTCTTTCCCAATCCATATTTCTTCTGGTATTCAGCACTTGGGCGATCATGTATCCACTCGGTGTAGACGTTGGAGCATCTCCTGGTACCAAAAAGGTTCTGGGATTTTCACCCAAGGACATCCTAAGTGCCCACAATGCTAGAGCCAATATTTCCAGTATCCGATATGACCATCCACGATGTGTCTGTGGAGGCCACAACCCTGATGTTGCTAGGGCGTGCAATGATCAAATCACACATATGCGAGATGCATGGGTCACACCGTATAATCATGCAGCAATCCTGCGCGTACCACGCGATCATGGGGGGCACTTCATCTCATAAGGAGTCTCGTAAATGTTTCAGTCCAACGGCTTATGTTATGGTCAAACATTCCTCATATCAAGCATACATATGATGCGTATGAGCATGAATCATGGAATTATACTAAGCATGTTATAAAGTTGTGAACTATCCTTACAATACAGATGGGCCTAGACGGCCTACACACAATAAGTTTGGGCCTATCAATGGGCCTTAAGGAGAGTTACAATGCGGACATTTAACCAACATTGTACTCACAATGTGAGCGTCAAACTATCATTGTTCCCTAGGCACAGCCCGCCATAAATATCATTACATAAACCAAGGTGGAATCACACATTGCAATGGACCTTAGGTACACCCCATTGGGCCTTAAATACTTCAAATGGGCCATATCACATGGGCCTTATATTCATCAAGTAGGCCACATCAATGGGCCGCACCAATGGGCCTTATGTACATTGCAATGGGCCATAACCCATGGGCCTGATAATGCATCAAAGTGGGCCTAATTACATGGGCCTTACATTCATAACAAGGTGGGCCTCAACAACGGGCCATAAATATGACAAGTGGGCCACATCACATGGGCCATATGTGTATACCAAGGTGGGGTCCACTTAAACTATAGATTTGTCTTATTTTTAGCCTCAAGCTCTAAAACAAGCTTTCAAAATGGTTGGACAGATTGGATGCAACACATGCATCATGGTGGGGGTCCACATGAAGGCCCACCATCATGTATATATTATATATAATATAATATATAATCTATAGATAATATATATAATGTATACAATATAATATAATGTATACATATAGATATGTATATATATACACATACACACGCACGCACACTGCAGTCCCATACGTGGGGTGGGTCCCACCGTCCAGTGTGGATGGTGCGGATAGAACACATAAATCATGGTGGGTTCCACCGTCCACGGTCAGTGGACGGTGTGAATGAAACACATACATCACTATGGGTCCCACGTGGGGCCCACCATAATGCTTATTTGCAATCCAACCCGTTAATAGGGTCACACGGACTTGGATAAAAAGGAAAAACAAATTTCACACTGATTTAAAACTTTTGTGATGCCCAAAAAGGGTTTCAATGGCTGACGTTCAATCCCGCTGTTTCCTATGATGTGGGCCACCTGAGCTTAGGATGGCCCTCGGCCCTAAGGGACCCACAAAATGGACGGTGTGGTTCATAAACACACATCATGGTGGGGCCCACGTGGGACTGTGGATCCCTGCTCGTCCGCCCGCCAGCACAGCAGGTGCTGCCTGCGCCTCTGACAGCAATAGTGTCAGCTACTGCATGTAATTTTTATTATTATTATTATTTTTCCTGTGGTTTTTCACAGGTGAGACCCGCATCAAGGAAATCTGACCCAACCATTGAATTATATGGCTCAATACAAACGCATCAAGCCCAATATCTGATACATTTTGGTGTATAGAAACGTCACGGGGGTATTTCAATGGTGCAAACGCTCTTTGCTATGCTATGGCCCACTAGAAAATTGGATCAGTTTCATTTTACGACTCAACGCTTAAAATGATTTGGGAAATGGAATGGACAGTGTGGATTAGTCCCATACATCAGGGTGGGGCCTACATAAATAGCCCTCCCCAAAAGCTTTCAACCAAAGCTAATATTTGTGGTTTTCATTTCACGTCTAGCGTCTCTGGACGCTGGACGGTTTGGCCATAACCTATGCATTTAAGGTTGGCCTTGCTCAAGTGGGCCACCACATGCACGGATGGTGTGGATAAAACATACACCAAGGTGGGGTCCATCCGAGTGGGCCACTCAACTATATCATCACAAAAGGGAAGAGAGAGAGAGAGAGAGAGAGACAAACACGTGCATGGAGGGACCCCGACACTATGGGCCCTCCTTTGAAATCAATCATACATTAAGTGGGTCCCATTACACGTGGCCCACCAAATCGAAAATCAATGGTGGAGGTTCCTTCTCCACCCAAAATAGACGATCTAGATGACCTCTTTTTATGCAAGGAAAGTAAACATCATGATGGGGTCCATGGAGAATGGCCCCATCATGGAATGATCATAAGGATCAAGGTGGTCCATCGGCCACATTAAGGGTCCAAAGTGAGATCCATACCATCAATCGGTAGGCCTCACTTGGCCCATCATCAAAACATGAAAAATCTAGCCTAATAAGCACCCACCGTTAGATCTTCTTGGTCCGTTGGAAAGCCGATCTCCTTATGCTTCACTTTGATGGAGGGTGATGAGAGTTGAATGGTTAGGATGAAGGTTTTTGGGATGGAAAAGGTGGGCCACACAAAGTCATTTTTCTCTCTAGGAATGCATGGACGTGTGGTTTTTGGTTGTTTGGGAGGTTTTGAGAAATGAGAGAGAGAGGGGGGGGGGATGGGAAGATTGGATGAGATGATATGGTGGTTGTAAGGAAAGGAGATGGATGGGTATGGTTTGGTTTGAAAATTGGTAAAAGAGGGATGGGTAGGGGAGAGAGTGTTGACTTATGGAAAAAAAGAGATGGGTTGCATGTACTTGAGGTAGGAAGTGTACTTGATTGATTGATTGATTGATGGGACACATTGTAGAGATTCCCTCGAAATTCGCAATGCGTGGCGTTTTCTTCGAATTGAACATGGGCCCACATCTTCTAACCTGGGTATTGGTTCGGTGCGCAAGTCGCGACATTGGAACCGCAGTGACGGCGCGGTCGCTATGGTACAAGTCTCGGATTAAGCCAACTCAATTCTATAGGATACAGTTTAAGGTCGCGCACAAACATCGATTATACGTCGCAGGTTGTCGGAATTCGACAGGAAGGATCACGGCAGTCGACGGAACAATACGGACTAGGATACAGGTCTTATACCACCATCCAATGGTGCCGAGGGACTTCTATTGATGAGATATGTGGCAATATTCACAGCATTTGTCCAAAAAATCTTTGGCAACCCTGCATGTAATCTCATGCTCCTGGCGCGCTTAAGGATGGTCCTATTAATGCGCTCAGCCACACCATTCTGCTACGGTGTCCCTGGAATCATTTTCTGATGTTTGATTCCATTTGTTGCATAATACTCCTCAAATTTCTTATCACAGTACTTTCCCTCATTATCAGATCTGAGACATTTTACTGTTTTACCTGTCTCGTTTTCTGCCATAACTTTCCATTTCTTAAATACATCAAATACATCAGATTTATGCTTTAAGAAATGGACCCACAATTTTCTACTAGTATCATCAATAAAAGAAACAAAATAACGTGAGCCACCAAGAGATAATACCTGTGCCGGTCCCCACACATCAGTGTTTACAAGCTCCAACAGATGCGTCTTTAGGGCGCGTCCCGTCTTCTTGAAACTTACCCTCTTCTGCTTGCCATACACGCATTCCTCGTAGAATTCCAAGTCAATAAACTTCAGCTTTGGTAGCTTCCCTTTTGACAATAGTATTTTCATCCCCTTCTCACTCATATGTCCCAACCTCTGATGTTACAACTGCCCATTCACTCCAGTTGATGCGACTGAGAGTGAACAATACGATCCTGAAGTCACATACAAAGTACTTTCCTTTTTGCCTCGAGATATCACCAAGGCACCTTTTGTGATCTTCCAAGAATCACTGGTGAATGTCGTCACATAACCGGTATCGGCCAACTGCCCCACTGAGATCAAGTTACGTTTCAAACTCGGTACATGTCTGACATCCTACAATTTCAAAGTCATTCCGTCTTTCTGATTTACATAAATGTCCTCCTTTCCAACAATACTACACGGCTCATCATCACCCAGGTAGACTCTCCCAAAGTCACCTGACACATAATCACGCAGAACTTCCTTACACGAAGTAGCATGAAATGAAGCACCCGAGTCTATAACCCAAGACTCATTCCTCGCGTCAAGAGACAAAATCAATGCCTCTAGTCACTCTCCTCAGATAGATTCACTGAATCTTTCCCGCCTTGAGAGCTTCCTTCTTGTTTCTTGAGCGCCCAGCAATCACATTTCATATGCCCCTTCTTGCCGCAATGCCAACACCCGTCTTTGTCTTTCGGTCCCTTGGACTTCTTCCTTGACTTAGAATGCCCGTATTTATTGCCTCCTTTGTTCAGCAATCTTCCTCTTCCTTCAACGTTTAGAGTATTCCCTGAATCCCCTGAAACTCCTGATGCCTTTCTTCTAGATCTTCATTGAGAATTAGACCGACCACATCATTAAATTTCAACTTTGTCGACCATGAAGAATTGCTCATAGCAATCACCAAACCATCCCAACTGTCTGACAAACTAGATAAGATCAATAACGCCCTGACCTCATCCTCAAAAACAATGCTGACGGATTCCAACCGGCTCATGACTGTATTGAACTCGTTTAGATGTTTAGCCACACACCCACCATCTGACATCTTCATGTTGAATAGCTGTTTCATAAGATGAACCTTGTTGGATGCTGAGGGTATTTCATACATGGTGGCTAGGGCTTCCATTAATTCTTTTGTGGTTTTCATCTTGGATATGTTGAAGGCGACACTCTTAGACAAAGAGAGTTGGATTGTTCCTAAAGCCTTCCTATTCAGTAAAAACCATTCATCATCTGTCATCTTTTCTGGTTTCTTTTCTTTTCCTCCTAGAGAAATAAAGAGGTCCTTCTGATACAAATAATCCTTCATCTGTATCTTCCAGAAGGCAAAGTTTGAACCATCAAACTTCTCAATTCTAGTCTTTCCTTCTTTCGGCATCGCTCCCAATAGAATTAAACCAATAGCTCTGATACCAGTTGTTGCGCAACACGCCAACAACGCAGTGAACCGAGATCCAATCTCAAGTCTTACCCACAAATGATAAACAAGAAGAAATATAAACTAGAAACAGATCAAAGCAATCCAAACAAACCACAAGACAAGATATACATGGAAAAACCCTAAACAAGGGTAAAAAAACCACAGACGCAAACTTCCACTATGAAGAAAACAAAGATTACAAGGTAATATACTAACCTCTCCCTTGGAGATACAGAGAAAACCATTTGCCCACACCTTACAATAACTCCCCAATATTCACCTTCTACATTAGAATAGCCTTAGGGATCCCAATTTATAGTTTTGGCAACTTCCCTTTTGCACTCTTGCGAAAGGTGACACAGAAATCTGCAGTCCGCATCAAATTCAGAAATGAATCTGCGTAACCACGACCAGTCAAACAGACTGCACGATCGGTCGAGCGGACCCCACGACCAGTCGAGCACAGCCCACGACCGGTCGAGCACCTTGGAACCAAAAAACTGATGCTTGCTAGACTTTGAGTCAAGCCAGTCCATGACTGGTCGAGAAGGAGCCATGACCGGTCGAGCAGGGCCCACGACCAGTCGTGCGGCCCTCAGATGTGGCTCCACATCTCAACACTTTTTACAAAGGGTAAATGAAAGCAACTGTTAGACTCCACCAGTCGACATTCTTGGTCTCTTTGCACATTTATCAAGATGCCTTTGATAAATAGTAGAAGAAGCAAAATGCTTGCCATAAAATTTTTTACGATACTTACATCTAACCTTAACCGAATCATTTGGCAGCGTGATCTCATCGAAAAATTTCAATACCGCTGATCTTTTTTTCCCTTTCGCTGAACCTGAAGTCATTTCAACTTTGTTTTCATCCACATCTCCCTCCATAATAAGAGGATATGTGACTAACCTACCGACACCATAAGTACTTAAGGTTTTCCGTACTAGTCATATATTAATCAAAAGATAACAAGGATAAAGTAAGATCAGAACTTTTATAAGTTGAAGCAATCATTCAATCACATTTATGTGTATATAAATATATAGTATAAATAATATCGGGGCCCCTCTATAAACTGTAAAACACAAGTGTCTCATAGTACCCTAATCAATAAATCCATCGGGGTACATACATATACATAACTATAAATTGTCCATAATTGTTTCAAATTTTGTTTGCTACTTTTCTCTAAATGTCTCACCTATTCCTAGTTGTCTCTATATAGATGTGTTAATTGTCTCTATCCCATTCGTTAAGATACTATGTAGTGTTCTCATATAGTTTACATGCGAGCTGAAATTTCGATGGCATCTCCTCATATTCTCCAGATATATGTAAAATTTAATATTGATTGGTTGCCACATGTAATCCATTATACATGGATAGAGGCAACCAATCGGTAAAGAACCACATATCTGGATAAACTATAAGGAGACGGTACCGAAATTCCGATTGCATGTAAACTGAAAACGAGGACAATTTAAGTACATGGTATGGTATCGAACTGTCCAAAATGGGACAATTTAGGAATCCATAAAGAACAAGCATTTCCATTCAAATGACTGTACTTGTTCAATATGAATTCCTAAACAAGAGAGGTGGGGGATACATTGTTAAACCACTAGGTAGCCTAAATACTAATTAACAACATAAGTTAATAAAGAATCATAAGCATAAACATTTAAAAAACAAATATCAAAATATATATAAGAAAAAGCATGAAATAATGATTTAAAGCACAAATATGGAAATATGAAAACATAAAGTGTGCAAAAAAAATTAACTTTCTATAGATTTAAAAATATAATAGCCTACATGGTGGTTCAGACCTGATCTTCAAGTTCCTAGATTACTTTGCAATAGTAAATTGAAGCTCCAAAACCGACTAGACGATCTTGTTTGAGTTTATCTATCTTTTCCTTTTGGTAATCCAAAAATCAAGCCGAGATGCAAGTACAATTGCATAAAATGTGCAGCAACAGTTAGGTGAAAGACTATTTCGAAATGTTAACAAGTACAACTAGCTATGAAGCAGGAATGCAAGCATGACTCGAAGGAGTAGTACCTAGAGTCAATGGAAGGAACACGCAACTAAGGACCAAAGTTTAAGGGAGTTTTCATTCCCAAATTCTTCTACAATTGGTCTTTGGTGATGAATAGTGAAGCCCCTATAGGGAAGGTGATCCCTGGAAGGAAATGCATGCTGGTGGGTGCTGTAAGCTCAATTTTGATGGTTACTTCAAAAGAGAACACAACTCCAAGTGGGGTATTTGAGAATCCTGAAAATGATAGTGAGAAGCTTCCAAGAACATATTTGATCATCAAAATATTGCCAAGGTGGATCCCATAGCCTCCATGGCTGAGAGATCTAACCATCAAAATTGTTCTGGAGGCTAGACTGAATCTACGCTTCTAGACGAGTTTTTAGAACCTAAATTGATGATTAGAATGTCCAAAATATTAACATATATATTTTAATGTGCTCCACAGGTGACCCCCCGTGTGGGGGTAGCAAAATTAGTCCTATCCACAGACTTGTAGTAGCCATATGGTTAAGAGTTCTAAGTTTTGAGTTGCCTTGAGCAACCGGTATCTAGATTAAGCTTTCCTTTATTGAAAAGT
Source organism: Magnolia sinica (assembly GCF_029962835.1). Taxonomy (NCBI): domain Eukaryota; kingdom Viridiplantae; phylum Streptophyta; class Magnoliopsida; order Magnoliales; family Magnoliaceae; genus Magnolia; species Magnolia sinica. The sequence continues at coordinate 45,390,248 of NC_080573.1, read as the reverse complement.
TTCCTTCTATTTTTTACAAATCTTAGTTAGCTTGAGTCTTCATTGAGTTGGAAAGGCAACCATATATAATCATACATATGACGCATTGGAAAGGCAACCATATATAATCATTTTTTTAATTATATAAAATCATACATATGGAGCAAAAGGTACAACTATACCTTTTGTACCTGTAGCTATATGAAACAAAAGGTACAACTTTTTTTTTTTTGAAAGGTCAAAAGGTATAGCTATTCCATAATCGTCAAATGAAATTGTTCTTTCTTAAGACTAGAAAGATCCCTTTATGGTTTCTTCTTTTCATTTTATTTTATTTTGGACGATTGGTTTTCTGTCCTAGTTATCCACCCTAAAGTAAGACTCTTCTAGGATTTGAGGAAAGACTCCACGCTTATCATCTCTTCTATCTATTCAATTGATGTTTCCCTCTATTACTACTCATATATGTCATATTTCTGGAGACTTGGAATGCAACCAAGTCCCTACAATTAGCCATTTGTTTCCATATCTTGATCACTACACGAAGGTAAACCCGTAAATTGAGTCAGTGATTTGTGATCTGATTTTCTACAAAAAATTGGATATGTAATGATGATTTTGGATTTGTTTGCCATCAAAGCAAGTTCCTGTCTAGCAAATTTGTATTTTTTCTTTTCTTTTCTCTTATGTTCTCCTAGTCAACCAAATCCATAGCCCTAAACCTAATACCATACCTCAAACCCTAATCCAACTGCTTTTACATCTTAAAATACCCTAAAATCAAATCCTAATTTATCTTTCAAATTCTAAAAAATACACAGCTTCCATCCCACAAAAACACTAAGCACGTCCCAAATACACAACCATCTCAAACCAACACCCTTTCTAGCCCTACAAATCCAGCCATAGCTCTTAATTTATCCAAAGTTTCCATCCAAACCCAAACCAAAACCTTGTAACCCCAATGATGGGGACATCATAGGACCCACTTGGGTGTACCAGAAATAGAGATGACTACCAACATTAACGCAACTTTCTTTGTGGATGAGAGATGAGTTTCAAATGGGGCCCGTCGAGCTATTTTGAAGACCTCGCATGCATTGGACATGCATCAGGAAGACCCTACTTTGGGATGATGCATGTGGCTTGCTTAGGAGATCATTTTAGCTATAGGATTTCTATTTTGTGTCGATCCAACCGTTAGATCTTGTCGATCACACCATTGAATTCTGATCTTGCTTTTTTTATTCTTTTTTGTTATTGTTAAAATTTATTTAATGGTTAAGATTAATAATACATGTTTTGGTTTTCTTATTTTGGATGATGGGCCACTTTACTTAAGTGAGGGTATAATTATAATTATGCTGAATTTTTAATTTCGAATTTTTAATTGTAAAAGCATAGGGTGGGTGGAGTTCCAACCCTAGTGGAGATTTGAGAAGGAAGAGAGAGAGAGAGAGAAGCTCTCGTGTGAAGAAATTTTCCTCCTTATTTTTTAGGTTTATATATATATATATATATATATCCCTTTCAATTAAATTGTGGAAGCGTAGAAGCTTGTTTAATGGTGGATTCCCCAAGGTACATCATTCATCTCTCTTCTTCGAAAGGTATTCTTCTTCTTTTTCTCTTGTCTTCCTCTTTTCCCTTCCATTACAACCTTCTAAACCTTATATCTTCAATTTTCTATTTTCTCCAATTTCTAAAAACCCTAATTCCAAAATCCCTAATTCTCATGAACCCTAATTTTTCAAGTTTCAGACTTTTCCCTTCCTAATCCTAATCATAAACCTAGAACTCTGTCCCTTGAGTGTGGAACATGCCTATACTAAATTACAAGTTCTATCCTTCCATTGAGCCTTGTTTTAATTAATTTATGTGATTTCCTTGCATGCGGGCATGTGATTTAGGTTAAATCGGATTTTATTTCCTATTGTTTACTCTTAATTACTTAATAGATTAGCATCTTTTGTTAATTGATTTACTTTATGGACTCTTTCATAATCCCCACATTGCATGTTAGCATTAAATCATGTGTCCTGCATCACCCAACTGCAACATTTTGAATGCATAAAACCCTACCAGCAGTACTTGCACATAAATCCTACGTACAGCCCCTAAACCCAATTTTCAAATTCTAATACATCCTAAACCCAAAATCCCAACCCTAAGTCCATATCTTAACCCTTTCCCAACCCCCAAATCCAACTTATAGCCCATAAACGTTCCTTAATCCAAACCATACCACTTTTAGAGTCACAAAACGGTAGGAGGAAGCATACCAGATTGAATCGAGAGCTTGTAGAAAGAGGAAGATTGAAGATGGAAGATGGCTCTTGCAATCATCCAAAGACTCAAGAAATTGGGAATGAGAGTTTTGGGAAGATGAAGAAAGGGGGAGAAAAGGGGGGCAGTTGTCCGGGTGAGTTAGAGAATAGTCAAATAGGATTTTCTTTTTTTAAACTATTTATAGAGCCGAGTCCAGTATGAGTCAAGTCGAGTTTCGAGGCGAGTCAAGTTGAGTGACCCAGTGCTCGACCTCGACTCAATTTTTGACTTGAGCTCCTAAATATGACTCGCCTTGACTCGTCCCACTGAATCAAGGCAAGTCAAGTTGAGTTTTTTGAGTCGAGTCGATCGAGTTTCTCGAGCTGACTCGGCTCATGACCAGGCCTATCACTTACGATATATGTTTAAAATACTAAGAGTATCAAGGAAAAAAATTTATAATAAAGGGATCATTCTATTGCAAACAAGATAACTGAAGGCGAATTTCACCTGTAAGGTTGGGCATTGGAGTCTCATCTCTGGCGTTGACTTTTTTCTTTTTCTTTTCTGTCCATTAAAAAGTCATTCACTCAGCGACTCAGTTCTAGTCGCGTCAAGTCATTTCACTGAGTTAGCAAGCCAACTCAATAAGTCTTACTAAGTCCCAACTGACTCTTGCTTGTCAATGAGTTTCTCAGTGACTTGGCTCGAGATCTAGTTGAGTCAAGTTGACTCAGGCAAGTTTCGAGTCAAGCCACAAGGTTTTAGAACTATGGTACATAACCTAAAACTACAATTTGGTTATTTCATTTCATTACACCAATGATTGCAATACAATTCAACAGTTCTTCCAAACGTGTCCTAATTGATACTTTATAGAGGCAAAGTCGTTTGTACCATTGATCTAATCAACCAAATCATTGATACTAAAACATAGTCAATCCCTGCACTTGGCCTGAATTCTCCGAATATTCGACTATAATGTCACAGCCAATCCAACAGGGTTGAATGCATTCCTATTATGCTCAACAAGATGTTGGAGAGGAAAACAATCCAACCAGCGATGAGGAAACTATTTCATTAGACCATAGAGCCTGCAAAAACCATTGGCACTAACCAGTGCGATCATCGTCAGTTGGTGAAGAAGCACAAGAGATTCTTAGATTTGCAATCTACTAATTTAATCACACCAATGATGGATTTCCACACTAACTTAAAATCTAAAAAGCGTATGAAACATATTTTACAAGGACGACATCGACATCAGCATCGACATCGGCATCAATGATGGAAACAAGGAAATAGAAAAAAGCACGAGAGAAGGAATACATCTGAGAAAGAGAATCTCTTTGGGAAAACACCTGACCAAACTGCCTTCTTGAGTTTGGCTACTACCCTCGAACCACGTAATGGAAAAGCCATGACAATATGAAAAGTCAGTAGTCATAACAGCAGGGCTGCAAGTTTGGAAACTGGAGCCAAATTCATGACTTGCAATCCCTTGCCATGCCTCGTGTGTGTTGCCTTTCTCCCTCAGGAGGCATGACCTCAAGTGTTTGTGGGCCTGCTGTTTCCATCCCTCATTGTGTTCTTTCAACATCCTAACAAGAAGGATGGTTTTGTTGGCAGGGGATATATGAATCCTAACTCTTCTTGCTCTCAGCAACAACATCCCCCTCCTGAGTATCTTCAACCACGCTAGTCTCCAGCCTCTCACCAGAAGCCAAAGCTAGGTTATTGGGGTCATTGCCAAAAGTCTCCAGCAAGACCGACCTTAGCTTTTCCTTTGTTTCTTCCACCCGCTCATTCGAACCTGCAAAATTTCCACTTTGAAGGGGTATGGCATATTGTCCACACCAGTAACAATCGAATTTTGGGTTCCACAACTAAATGACTCGGATGAGGCATCCCTAGCCTTATGCTGCTTGGGTTGCATCGATATCTCTTGGGAACATGACACCTTGGTGCTGCAACACTACAAGAAATGGGACTTTTACTGAGTGCCGATAAAAGCCCCCAAAAGCGCTGTCAATTCTTTTAGCGGCGCTTAAGCTTTTGCCGGAGCTACGCTACAAGCGCCGGTAATTATGTGTTTTCTTACGGCGCTTTTGGTGGCTGCTAGTATTTCTGAAAGAAGCGCCAGGAAAAGTCTCTCCAAGCGCCGCTAAAAGAATCATTTCTGGACACTTTATCATGGATAAGCATTGATTAAAAACTATACAAGCGCCGGCAAAAGTCTTTGTATTGATTTGACAGGCCCCAGCAAGCCAATAATTTTTTTATTATATATAATTCAATTGAAACCTATATTTTTTTTAATATTTGAAATATAAAAAATGATGCAATACAATTAAAACTGAATATTAAACAAAGTTTATATTACTACACAATATATATATATATATATATATATATATATATATATTTACAATAAATTGAAAATGGTCTTGAATTAAAAATAACAAATAACAAATAACAAATCCTCTATATGGTCTACTCCTAGCACGAGTGGCGTCAAAAGGTTGAAGTGCTTGTAGGCCTAAATTTAGGCACAATTGATTAAAATCCTGCACACAAGGAAAAAAAAAAAAAAAAGAGTCAAAAGGTAGCATTCAAATAGGCCTAATAGGACCCTACCCATTGACAACCCTACCTACAGCCGCACAACCCCTATTGGCTGTCCAGTTATATATAGAAAAGGAAGAATTTTTTCCTCATTTGATCTACTTCTTGACATTATCCTAATTACTTGTATGTTTATAAGTGTATGTTTGATGGAGATTGAAGAGTAGTGGATATTTCTGTAGATAATGACAAGAATATCTGCTTCTGGAATAACTACTTGATTCTTGTTTCTTACAAGAATATTATGAAGGGTGTAACCTCACAAAATTCCAAGTCTCACATATCAACATTAGTATTTAGGCAAAAACCAAAATGTTCATGACAGTTATTGAGTCTATTCTGATAGAAAAGTATTTTCACCATTTCTAAAATGCAGGGTATTTTCATTGGTATATTGAAGGAAAGTCAGTTCAGAAAAATTCCCATTATATCATGGAGAAATCATATATATCCCCTTATTTCATAAAAGAAACCTTCTCTGAGAAAGAGAACATACGTTGTGTGACATTTGTTCCGAACACTTTGTTAAAAGAAAATACTCTCCTTGCATCTTTACCATGCTTAAGAGGATTTACAATCATGATACTCCCATTTTCTCCAATATAATCTACAGTAGTCTGGCCATCCGCTTGCCCTGGTAAGAAGGGTCTCACTCTACAGTAGACCCTAATACACCCTGCAACAATGACAAAAAAAAAAAAGTTGATATTAGGCTTCAAAGCTCCTACAAAATCAATATAGCCTTCAATCCTACAAATGCCAGGTAGTAACCTTTAAGGTCTTGTACTTAATTGAAGAGTGTACGATTTTCCTCGAGCACTTTATGATAGGAAGATGCAGCCTGTTCCAGGCTGTTGATATGATGTTCTGAGGTGACAAAAAGCAAAAACTGGTCAATGAGCTTTTCTCTTTTAAATAAAGTAGGAAAGTCAGAAGTTTTTTTCCCTCTTGTTTTTCTTTTTCCTGCTAACCAAAGAACATCAACCTATGTAAGTTTCCAGTTTCTCACCAAGCCTTTTGTGTTCCTCCTCCCACTTTGATTGAATCCACCGGACCTGACCTTTAGTCTCATGAAAGACTGATTTCATCTCCTGAAAATCATAGGGAAAAATGATTTTATTATGATCCTGTTTGGGTGCCCACTTAAAAATAAGTTCTTCTCATTTGAGTGTGCATTGAAAATTCCTGATATTTGGTGCAACCAAACACACCCTCAATCATAATTATGCATTAGATATCATGAATGTTTGTTATCAAAATTACTTTTAATCTGTACATATAAGATTAACTCCAATGAGATTGGCTCATTTTTAAGTGGTGAGTGGTGTTTGTTCCAACCAATCAATGACAGTACAGACCTTCTAGCGTATCAGAACCATCATCTCCAATTGCTGGATCCGTCATTATCACTGAACTAGAATTTGAAGACAAATCAGTAAATCTTGAAAAAGATCCAAGTATTACCTTTGGCAGTTCACAATTACGTCTGATTGATGTTCTCCACCCAACAATATCTTAATTGAAACTTAGTCATGAAAAACAAATATAGTAAAAGCAGGGTGCTTAGGACAAGATAAATAATCAACAGCAGTACAGACGGCAGCAACAAGAAAACCCGAGAAGGGGATACGATCATAACCGACATTAGAATATACCACTCGGTGTCTGAATGCACGCAGAGCAGACCTACATGAGAAAAATCAGGTATCATGATCATGTATCCTAGTTCCCGGAGAAGGACATCTGACAAATTTCTGTGGTTTAGCAAAAGCATCAGAACTGAAATCTTGGATGGTAATTAAGCATACATAAAGTAAAGGTCACCATAATCATCCTCCATGTGCTGCAACAGTGGAGGCTCCCCTTCATCATTATCAGTAAGAAAAAGATGCCGACCAGTTCTCCTAAACATCAAGTGAATAACATAACGTGCAGATCTCTCAAAAAAGGGGACGCCGAAAAGAAATGGAACTTGCAAATGAAGAACAATTCCCCAAAAAGCCCATGAATAAAATGATGCACTACGCCCCATTTGACCTTTTAAAAAAAGAATGAGATGACGCATTCTTTTTTCAATTAAAAAAGTAAACAATGATTTTTCAATTAAAAAAAGGACAGTCATGAGAAAGAAACAAGAGAGCACTAAAATAGTTGTCTTCTTATTATTTTGAAATGGCAGAACCCATTGAAGTTGAAGCTTAATTCTAGCTTAAGTCTAAGAAAGTTAACAAAGAAACTACATGAACATCTGCATGTCAGTCTTCAATTGAAGTATCTTAAGTTCACACCATTATTGTAGTTTGACAATGTGAAACTATTACTTATGTAGTTTGAAATACTCCAAAAATCATCATTAAAGCTGCATTTGGATGCACTATCAAACAGAATACCAGTAATTAGTTCAATGAAGTGGATTAACCAGATTGCAATTACCATCCTTAGTATTGATATTGAGGACTAGGGCCTAAATTGAAATCATGTTACTATCAAGTTGCACTTGAAAAGTATGCAACTCAGTTTGAAGTCTACTTCCTCATTGTGAATGCTAAGTTAATTACAGTTCAGTCAGTTCTTCTCTATTTAAGTAATCTTTGCAATTCAACGCATCCAAATGACTGCATAAATCATCCTGAGAAACTATTAAAAATTCAGGGCATGGAGGAAATCTTACATGCTGACTGCTGGTAGCGTCAAGTCTATCATGACCAGAAAATGCACCAAGAAGAATAGCAGTGTCGATGACTGATGAACTGAAGCATCCAATGACATCCAATGATGATGCATACGCCATGAGTCCAAAGCGAGAGACGCCCATAGGTTGGCTGCATTCCCACAACACCACAGAAAAATGTTGGCTGCCTGACAGTACTGCCCCCTGATGATCCTCCGGGGACCCGAGAAATGTCCCAAACAATTTTTTTATTTTTTGTTATTTTTATTCATATTCTTTCTTCTTCTTCTTCCTTCTTCTCTTGCTACAAAATTGTGCCAGATCAAGTTTGTGTTTATTGGTATGATAAGTTTTTTTTTTTTTTTTTCATAAACCCAAAGCAGCACCAAAGCAAATTTCTGATGTTTTGAGACCACGGGAATTTTTCCATTAAGGCAATATTTGGATACATGGAACCCAAGGGAAAATAAAGGAAATGGAGAAGGTTTTCCATCAATGTGACAATTTGGGATGTTTGGGTAAAAGAGAGGATTCCAAGCAATTAGTGTGCCTTTCCATAGTAGCAAATGAAATGATGTGACCGTTGTCTTACAAATATAAGATTTTCACTTGTCATCCAAATAAGAAATCCAATCTTGGAATTTTTGGGAAAATATTGCTCTTGGAAATAATGATTTTCCCCCTTCCCTTTCCATTGCCAGCCATCCAAACATGCCCCAAGTGATATCAAGGAACAAAAAGGTTTCACCTATGATACCAAGTAATGTAAGGAATTTGGCAAACAATTATTTTGGTCAATCATAAACAAACTTAATCTGCTAGCAAATTTATGTTCTCAGAACATGGAAAATAAACAAGTGATATCAAGGCACGATCCACACATGATACCACGGAAAGGAATTTGGCAAAAATGATTTTGCACAACCATGAACAAACTTCATCTGCTAGCAATAATGGGCAGACAGAATACCTGTACTCAGTTGCTAAACTCTTCCTTATTAATAGAATTGATGATACGAAATACATGCCCATGATCTCAGACAGGAAAAGAACAACGTTAATTGTTGATCCACCACTCCCAACTCTTGAAACCGCAAAGAAAAACTGCACAGAGGCAACAATTGTGAGCTAAGACATTGGAAATCAAATTCCATTTCAATAAAAAACCACTCTTTTAATTATCTGTGCTATACCTCGTAATGTTATGCTGTCCCTAGAAATATTATTAAATTCTCTACACAGTCTGTTACTTGCTAAGAAAAATAAAATAAAATTCGATAATCTTGCGTTCTCCCAGTTGTGAATATTTTAAGTTTTTCCGAGCGTTGTTGAAAAGATGCTGTGCCCTTTGAAAACTGAATGAAGTTTTTCAAAACCTGGAACAGACCAAATGATCAGGGACCATACCCGTAATTGGCCACCAAAATGGCTGGATAACTGTAAAGACAGGCGCATTAAGTGATGAACTATTTTCTTACAAAAAAGGCAAATACATTTGTAAAAGCTCAAAACCATGACCTATATTCGAAACCCCTATGCAAAACAAGGACAGCTGCATCATTTCCTGATTTCTTGAACCAATGCAAATAACAAAATTACAACATGCAAAAAACATGAAATGTGCGTGCAACCTAACTGGAATGTAAGACCGATATCTTGGAATAGATTTACAGGAGAATAGTTGAACAATTTTGATTTAAGAGGGATCCATGAGGAATTTACAAAAACATACCTCCTTGAAAACCACACTCTGCAAAGACTGCAAAAATCAACGATAACAGTCACATACCTCGCTCAATAGTAACTAACTGTGTAAAACCAGGTAAAGAAAGAACAGATGATAAAAGGACAAGAGCGTAATTTGGTCAGAGAAAAGATTGGAAAACAAATAAAGAAAAGATGCCTAAGGTTTCATATGCATACCTTAATCATTTTATACACACAGTACTCAGAGCAAGCATAGCCCAGCAAATTCTGCAAGTGCCCCTGCCAGGTTCGAGAATATGCTGCGGCTTCCTGAAAATACACATCAAGTTAATATCCCAATCTGCAAAAGCATAGGAAAGCACCAGACTCATAACAACATCAGCTAGATTAACTGCAACGGCTAAAAGATGGTATCATCATCATATCCTTGTCCCAGCTATTTGGGGTCAGCTTTGTGAATCATGTTTCACAAATGACCAGCTGCCTACCAGACATCAACCCCTAGTAAATGGGCTGCTGAAGATATGTTCTTGATTTCATTAATTGAGAAAAACAGTTTCGAAGGCACCAGATTAGATGGGCTACCCAACACCCAAGAAACAAAGTTGCAAGAATATCCTTTGACAACAAGCACCAATTTAGTTTTCTTTGAAAATAGTATTTCTGTCGTTGATTGCTTCACCACTGTCCCAAAAAAGCAAAGATGAATGAAACCATTTTCATACCTAACATCATCCTTCAAACCCACCCAGATTTCCAAAAACCATGAGGTAGCAGAGTCCATCTTTCAACCAGCTTCAATGGAAAAACACTGCTGTGAATTGAATTTACCCAACCTTGATGAAGGCTTGAGGCAATACACCTTTAATCCCTGTCTGAAACTAATAAGCATACTTATGATCTTTTTTCTCTAGGAAAGCATATAAATGAAGCGACAAAAATATAAATTAAGACCTGCCCAATGTTTACCCCTATCCATGGCTTGAAAAATGGATGACTATAATTCATCTGATCAGTGCAATTTTAGCATGGTAGTCCATGAAATGTATTCTGGAGTTAATGAACAGTTCAGGTCACTCAATCGGACTGTCCACATGAACCAGTGTAACTAGGAGCACTATAACCTCTACATATGCAATTAATTTCATAAAAGAAAAAAGACAAAAAGCCAAGTGCATAGCTAAATATAGCAACTATTTTCAGAAAAGAAAAAAAGACAAGTGCATAGAAAAATATAGTATCATCATATGATTAAGACCTGCCCAATGTTTACCCATATTTTACCGCATTTTGTTTCATGTCAATATTCCGTACAGGTCTGGCCCACCTTTGAGTGGCATATGTATTGAAATGTTGGGACCGACAGTGGATGGGTAGACCCAAAATCCTCTCCACCAAACAATATAATTTATCCAATCAATGGGGCTCTTCCATTAGGTGTCCCATTGGCTATGTTTTATTTTTAATCCTTGGTTGTTCGCAGCTCTCAATCAGAGTCAGTATAAATTCTATGAAGGAAATTTTTGGGGCATAGCACATCCATCGATGCACCCTTGTAAAGGATGTTTGTGGCCTAGTGTTGTCTTTGATCCAAACGGGAGTTGATCTTGTGCGTTTGGATGCTCCTTTGCAAACCCTGTTCTCATCTCCCACTTCAGAAAATAGGTGCTAAAATGCTGTCTTCAGAAAACAGTGTGATCTTTCTAGGACCTGAAGCTCCTCAAGCTTTTGTCTGCATCTTTCCTCAGCCTCAGATAAACATAACTTTGTGATTCGACTGGCATACTCCTCCTCGATCTTTTTGTTCTTGGCAATTGCAATACATTTCAGGGCTTCAGCTTCTCTTCTTGCATCATCAGCACGTGTTTGGAACATGTTAGCCTCCGCCTGTTTAATCGTCACAATGCTCTCCAGCTCATCTAGAACAGGCTTCTTATCGACATTCAATTGAGACTCTGGGACTGAAGTTTGTCTGCCCAACCGATCCCAATCCATGCTTGGAAGAACACAGTTTGCATTTTCGACTCGAGGAGCATTCTCTGTGGAAACGGATCTCAGCCACATGGCTTTTTGACTTGGACCAACCATCCCATTACTTCCTTCTCTTGGGTTCTTCTGTGAAAGTTCCTTCACCAATATGAATGGACAATGGCATGCTTGGAAAGCAATATGCAATTAAGCATGATTCAAATGGAAATACACGTCTCTGACCTTACAGTTGTTGACGTGTGTAGCATCAAGGAGGTTTCCTCTCTTTTACACCAAGCTGCACAAAGCAGGTTAGTCTTTTAAAGGACTTGTTGTTGTAGATTTACAATAGTTCTCCTTCCAAATAAGGGTGGAAGATATTAAATGGTGGCTTGCTATATGGTTTAATTGTGCTAATTTCTTTTATACTATGAAAAGATAAATCGAGTAGTTTCCTCTGTAGTTATTTTTTTGATTTGCACATCTTTTCAAACTGTTTTCTTATGTTTAACTGTGAAAGCTATGAAATGGTGGTTTCCTAAATGGTTCCATTGTGCTCGTTTCTTTTATACTATTCTATGATAAGACAAATTGAGTATCTTTCTTTATATTATTTTTTACTTGAGTTGCTCATCTTGTCAGCCTGTTTTCTTATGTTTCTTTCTTTGTCATCTTATGCTAGAACCTCACAAAATGAGGTAAATGAAGTAGTTTTGCAAGAACATGACACTAATTAAAGTCAGATGGTCGTGCAATCTGATGAAGCATGTGCACAACTTGAAAGTATTGAACTAGTAAAGTTTACAACCTCCAATATTATACAAAATTGATAAACTGTTCGTTTTCAATAGAACTAAAACGAATGGAAAAGGACAATCCACAAGTTTGGGCCGTTTGGCATTTAATCGAGCATGTAAGGTGCCAAAGCATAACATAACCAAAATTTAAAAAAAGATTGATGAAAACTTCACAGATTCAATCATTTGCACCTCGTTTTATAACCTACAATCATAGACAAAATCTGGAAAAAAAAATAAAAATCGATCTAACAGATGGATGACAGATATATACAGAGAGACGACCTGTAGATCTTCGGGGAGATATTTGTGCTTTATGGAGAGATCCATTGAATGCTTGAGATGCAAGTGGCTAAGGCTTCCTTGATGTCCATATCATACATCAGATTGCAGAGATCCTTGTATCTCATCCTTAGACATGTTAAAAGAGAGATAGAGATTAAAAACCCCTAAGAAAGAGAGAGAGAGAGAGAGAGAGAGAGAGAGAGAGAGAGAGAGAGAGAGAGAAACCCTAGAGGAGTAGAGGTGGATTGAGAAAGGGGAAACGAAGAGAGATGGTCGATTGAGAGAGGGAAAAGGGGAAATAGAGAGAGAGAGGGTCGATTGAGAAAGGGATAGTAGAGGTGGAGATGGCGATGGCTATCGCTGCATCTAGAGAGAGAGAGAGAGAGAGAGAGAGAGAGAGAGAGAGAGAGTCGGGATAAGGGAGAAAAAGGGTTAGGGATTTTGGTACGTATGGTATTTATACCCGATCACTGACCGACGCCCCATTTTAATTAGCGCCGGTAAACTAGCCACGCACATTGTCAGCTAATCCAGCTTTTGTTGTAGTGCAATGTCCTTGGAGGAATATGGGGCCAGACATGCTTCGACCATAATTTCAGCCTGCAACTTGTAATCAATTCTATCCGAAGGCGAGAATACATACTGCTTGCCAGTTTCGGCATCTTCCTGTTGGAGCAAACACTAGATGCAAGCAAAGTAATAAGGAAATGAAATTAAAAGCAATTTTTAACTTTCAGAAACACAAAAATGTACAGCGGATGTTGTCAGTTTAAATTCACCATTTTGTCAAGTATTTCAAGGGAAATTAACCGTACTCGCCTCCAAGTTTGGGCAAATTACCTAGAAAGCTACGACACTCCGTATATTCCTGGAAGGGCCTTCTGACAGCTTTTGGAGATTGTTTCAGACAAAAATGCCCCTGAACTTGGTTCAGGACTTGTACGGTCTTGGAGTGAAGTAGAAGCACCTGTTGTTGCAACCCCCAAGAAACGGACGGATCTGCTACTCCCCGGGACACCGGCCAATGCTAGTGCTCGGCGCTGTGGGCCCCACCACCACGTTTGTGTTTCATCCATGCCGTCCATATATTTCTCCAAATCATTTTATGGTAGGAGTCCAAAAACGAGAGATAATCCAATCACAGTGGGCCTTAGGAGGATTGTAATGGTGGATATCCAATCATTATAATTTTCCTATAGTGTGGTCCACCTGAGATTTATATCACTCTCGTTTTTCGGTTCAAGCCATAAAATGATATTTAAAAGTGGATGAACGGCATGGACGAAGAATATACATCATGGTAGGGCCCACAGAGCACCGATCACGAGCACCATGAGCTTCGGAAGGGGCAAATGTCGCATTTATTTACCTTTAAAAGACCCTCTTCTTCTTCTTCTTCTTTTGTTTTCCTAGAAAAGCGAAGATCCAGGGACCAACAGCCAGAGAGCGACGTTGTTACAATGGTACTTTGGTGATACTTCCACAAGCCAATCCGCATTCATGCATTTCTTTGCTCTTTCATTCAAAATAATGGAGGAGATATTCGAAGAAACCATAGAGCCCCTATCGCGTTCTTCCTTTATTCATGATCTCTTCTCTTTCCTCAGGGACGTTCACGATCTTCCTGAAGCTCAACGGTCTCCACAGGAAATTTTGAAGACAATTTCCGAACTCCGCCAACTCGACAATTTCAATGGGCACCCGGCCAGCAGAAAAACGTTAGCTTCTTCCATTTCCTTCTGCCCTGTCCTTCGCAACTCTTGCATTTCTTTGAAATCATCGCAGTTGAGCTTAAATACTTCCCATACAACATGACAACCACGACTGTTGTAACATGACATCCAAGACCATAATCACAACACAATAGGAAGAACAGTCTCTTCAACGGGACCCAGGGAGCTTTGCTGAAAAACACCTGCGAGTATGTCTTGTTTAAGCCTGACCTTCTCAATATAGTTTTTGTTTACAGATTTTTTCTGCATCGCTGGTTGTCGGCTGAAGAGAGATCTTCTTCCTACTGTAAATGTGATTATGGTCGTAGTTGTCATGTTAAATCAGTCGTGGCTGTCTTACAATGGATCGAGATTTTTAGGTTATATGGGTCGTGGTTTGTAATGTAATATGGGATGTATTTGTCATGTTAGATCGGTCATGGCTGTCTTACCATAAACAATTCTCTTCAACGAGTACCTAGTGAGGTTTGGTGGTGGTTTGCATTGCAGATTGGTCGTGAAGATGACATGGGTCGTGGTTTACATGAATAATGGGTCGTGACTGTCACGGCATATGGGTCGTTGTTCTCATTTGACAACAATGATCCACTATTCATCATAACCACGACACAACGCAAGGGACAATCACGACCCACTATTGATCAAAGTTTCATGGGTCGTGGTATCGTTTGATATGGGTCGTTGTTGTAATGTTGTATATGTCTTGGTTGTGATGAAATTTGGATCTTGAATGTAAGTATCAGAGGGTCGTGGTTGTCTTCTTATAGTGATCGTGGTTGTCGTGTAATATGGTTCGTAGTTGATGTGAAGCATTGATCGTAGTTATCATTTGATATGGTAAGATCTTAGTTTCTTGCACTGATTTTTTGCACTACTCATTTACAACCACGATCATTATATCATGAAAACCAAGACCTATTGTTATGTACACTATTTTCATCTTTCTGTTCGTGGCTCAGATGCATAAAGGCCCGTGATTATCATCCACGTTGGGTCATGGTTGACATGAAATATGGGTCGTGACTGTCATTGGATAGGTCTTGGTTGTCATGATACATGGATCCTAAAATGGATTGATACATAAGTCGTTATTGTCATTTTATTTTGGTCGTGCTATACGTGAAGCAATGGTCGTAGTTGATCTGAGTCGTGGTTGTCATGTTAAATTGGTTGTGGTTCGCAGTTGTAATTGTTCGCGGTTGTCGTCCATGTTGGATCATTGCAAACAACCACGATCTTATGAGAAACACGACCCATAGAACATGACAACCATGGTCCACCTGTCATGAGTGCCACGACCCGTTGTTAAGCTCACCATTTCCTCAATGGGTCGTGGTTCAAATGCACAAGAATTCGTGGATCGTGGTTAACATGCATCAAGGTTCATGAATCAATAAGTATATATATATATTACAGTTCAAATTACATTATCGCAGACAATACAAAAATAAACCAACATATCAAGTCATTATCAGCCTCAGCCAGCAGGGACGAAAATGCATCAACGCCGATCGTGTCATATTCGTTTGCGTCTAGAGCATTTGGGTGTTGACATATCTTCTCTCTGGGATGTAATTCAAACCTTTTTCGGTCTTCCAGCAGATCTTCTCGTTTCCAGAGGCTTCATATTCTCACATAAAACCTTCACTTCCTCTGAAGTGTTCCATTGTGTCTTGTTAAGCACTGGGTAAACTGACTCTTTGTATGTTTTACAATATATTTCATTGAAGTAGAATGGAGAGCAGTATTTGTACATATCAAGCTGATACTTATCACAGGCCGCAATCACATGAACACAAGGCAACAACATTTTTCCAAACTCACTGCACGTACACTTCATTTCT
This sequence comes from Magnolia sinica, assembly GCF_029962835.1. Classification (NCBI taxonomy): domain Eukaryota; kingdom Viridiplantae; phylum Streptophyta; class Magnoliopsida; order Magnoliales; family Magnoliaceae; genus Magnolia; species Magnolia sinica. Next base: position 45,374,371 of record NC_080573.1, on the reverse strand, counting down.
CTTAGATTCACTACATCAGTCATTCCCCGTGTGGCCACTTGGAACTCATCCGCTGAAATCGCAATGCATTGTCTTTTGCCTTGGAACCTGCGGCACATCGCATATTTACATAGACAATATTGTAATCAACCTTTGTCCTTGAACACTTGCCCGACAGATATTTCATTTAGATCTTCCACAAATTTTAGATATCCTTGATGATCTGAATTGACAAAAGCATCATCAGATAAGGCAAAGACGGTATTCAATGATCTAGGAATATCTCCATTTTCTTCATGCACCGATATGGGTAAATTTAAATTTATAGGCTGCGGATTGACCTGCACGGATGGATCAACAAACGGATCATTAATGGATGGGGTTTGGAGATCACACTGGTCAGCTGTTCCTTGAAATGATTGTTACTTGAAGGGCTGCCTATATCGCAATCGTCGAGTCCTTGGTCATGATATCTATCACTACTTGATGAGCTAGGTATGTCGCAGTCATCATTCTCCAAATCATGATGTGTATCGTTACCTAAAGGGCCGCCCATATCGCAATCATCGAGTTCCCGATCCTGATATCTATCACTACTTGATGGGCCAGGTGTATCGCAATCATTATTCTCCAAATCATAATGTATATCGTTACATGAAGGGCCACCTATATCGTAGTCGTTGACTCCTTAGTCGTGATATCTATCATTACTTGAAGGGCCAGGTATATCGAATTCATCGACTATCCGATCATTGCTTGAAGGCTGCGAATGAAGAGACGATGGGTTCGAATGTAAGGTATAATCTAAGTTGTAATCCTCAACAAAAGGACAACGCCTCACTTTTTCTGTATACAATGGTATTTATGTTGAAAGAATCTGTCTACAGAATAACATATATGGTTCGAGATCTTCATTGTCTTTAATTGTATGTGGGCATAGGAATCCACGAATTGCATCACCGTACACAACTTTAATATTATTAAATCAAATTCATCCGACGCAGTCTTCGTAATCTGATGTATTTTATCTAGCAACTGTCGATAAGTGATATCATCACTCACAACAAATCCCTTTGAGTCTCCACCATCGTAAGTAAACATTCCCTTGTCATACACACTCTCCATCATAATAGCATAATATAGCCCTACGACCCATACTCCTTCCAATATTGGTTATTCTGTAAAAAAAATAAAAAATGAATGGGTCCAACTTGTGAGTAATGCAGGATACTGGTTGTCATCTTAAATGGGTTGTGTTATCAACCACGTTCAATGACCCATTGCAACACTTTAATCATTAATGGATTTCATTGCTTTTTCAATTAAGATAATGGAGAACATATACAATGAAGGCATCAAGTCCTTCTCGCATTCTTCCTTCAAGGCAACTACGTTCAACGACCTATATACGACTACGATCCATTGTTCATCGTAATCACGATCCAAATTTGATGGCAACCACGGTCAATTGTGCATGTGAACCACGATCACACGATAGGGTCATGGTTGTTACATTAGACAGGTTGTGGTTGTCAGCTGATATGGGTTGTGGTTCTCATGTTACATATATTGTAGTATTCACGGTATATGGATCGTGGTTGGCAATGACGTTGTATGACCCATGTACAGTCGTGATCAATTGTTCATCAGGACCACGATCCAATGTCCTCTTGTCGATTTTTTTAGTCATCTTGCGGAGTTCACAGTTAATGTATTTTTCGGATGCAACGGAAAGTCATGTAGGTCGTGGTGAGGGTCGTGATTGTAAGGGCCGCGTTATAGTCCCAACTCATTGGCCCCACTGTGTTGCATTGTGGTTGACATGTTATATGGGTCGTGGTTGACAAGTTATATGGGTCGTGGTTCACAGTTATATAGATTTCGTGATTTACAGTTAGGAACCACTCAAAGGGTCGTGGTTTTCAACCAAAATGGGTCATGGATTCACAGGGCAGTGAAAAGCACGATCCTTATAACGTCCGCCAACCATGACCCATCTGGCATGACAACCATGACCCATAACATTTGCCAACCACGACCCATGTAACATGATGAACACGACTCACGTGCATGCGAAATGCACGATCCTTATTACGTGACAACCAAGATCCAATGTGCATGGGAACCCGGTAAGCATGGGAACCTTCTCAACTTGCCTACAGTATAAAATAAAATACGGACCCACTATTAGAAGTGGACATGTAACAACCGCGACCCATATAAAATGACAACCACGACCCATATGGGCCCACATTGAAGTATGTTTATTGTCCGTGCAGCCCATCCTTTTGTCTTGTGATTTTAGGGCTACGACCTATTTCACATTCGAACAACGATCCATTTAACATGAAAACCACGATCCATGTTACATGACAACAACGATGCATATTACATTACAACCACGACCCATATTACATTGACAACCACGACCCATATTACATTACAACCAAGACCAATATTACATGATAACCATGACCTATATTACATTATAACCACGACCCATGTCCACCACGACCCATAAAACGTAATAACTACGACCAATGACAACCACGACTCATATTTCATAATAACCACGACCCATATAACATGACAACCACAACCATAATTAAAATATAATATGAAGAGCTATATACTCTTCGAAGGGCACCCAGTGAGATGAAAAACTCTTTTGAGTATGTCTTGTTTTAGCTTGACCAAAAACTCAGTTGAGAAGGTGAAGCTTAAATAGGACACTCTCAAAAGTGCTTTTCAGCTCACTAGGTGCCCTTCGAAGAGAACTGTTCTTCATATTGTATTTTAATTATGGTTCTAGTTGGCATGTTATATGGGTAGTGGTTATCATGAAATATGGGTCATGGTTGTCATTGGTCATAGTTATCATGTTTTTTGGGTCGTGGTGAACATGCAACAACCGCGACCCATATAACATAACAACAACGACCCATATTACATGATTACCACGACCCATGTTACATGACAACCACGACCCATGACAACCGCACTCTCACTTCTCTAGTCAGAACGCTGGATTGTGAATTTATTGTTGCCGTGAGAGTAGAGTTTGAGAGATCTGCAAAAAGAACACAGAATTAAGTGGAAGATAATATGGGGTGGTGACGTTTACCTTGAAATCACTGACGACTACTATCAGCAACGATTATGAAGAACAGTTCTCTTCAAAGAAGACCCAGCGAGCCAAAAAAAATCTGTTGAGAAGGGGTCGTTGATCTTCCACGCGCACCAAATGGTCTTCAGAATTTCAGGTTTTGGCCGTTGATCTTCAAGAAGATCGTCAACATTCCTAAAGAAAGGGAAGGGATCACCTATGAAGGAAGAATGTGAGAAGGACTTCTGGTTCGGATTCGCTTCTGAAAAAATGAAACCCAAGTACCACTTTTATAGGCTGGTCAACTAATGGTTAATGTGGGGGTGGTGATTCCGAAGCGTCGCTTTGATTTCGAAAGGATTACGGGTAGGTAGCAACATTAATGCGATTTCCTGCAATTGAATGTGGTGCTAATTCCAAAGGGAAGGGTCGTGGATAGGACGAATGTTGGATCGTGGATGTGAACCACAACTCAGTGTAGATAACAACAACGATCTCTATAGCATGACAACCACGGTCGTGGTTTCGATCGTCGTTGGTTTGCATAATGGATCGTGTTTGACTGGCACAGTGGATCGTGAATCACATGGTGGGTGGTCGGTCTCGACTATTGACGTCAATCCAGCATAGATGACAACAACGAACCGTGTAGCATGACAACCACAATCCTTTAGAACTCGTGATAACCATGACCCTTTGTTTGGTTACATCAGCGATCAACTATGTAATACAATTACGATCATGTTAGATTTTGAAAGATATTCTTATTATTAATTAACAATCCACAACCATATTGGAATGTAGGTCGAAAAAGAACTCATGATATTTCTCTGGTCATTCAAGTCAACGCGTTGATCCCACAAACGGCTAAGGATGAAGCACCATGAATAACACAGCAAGGTTGCTCTCCCTCTCCCTCTGAAGGGGTGGAGAGTTTTCTACCCGCCGTCGTATTTATAGAGAGGTGTGGTTGAGAAATTATCTTATGAGCTAGAAGTGTATAGAAATCTGCCCATCCACATATTTTGATCTGTTCTCGTTGAAGTGTATGGAAATCTGCCCATCAAAGTTAGGACATGACATATGTAGATATCGAAAATCCCATGTATATATATGTGTCATAGTTATTAACATGTGGAGAACATGTTCGTCGGTGAATTTATTGTTGCCATGAGAGTAGAGTTTGAGAGATTTGCAAAAAGAACAACTAGATCACTGGTGGTGTTAATATTGGTCGTTGTTGTCGTGTCAATATTTTTGTGGTTCATATATGTAATAGATTGTGGTTGTCACCCATGTTGGATCATTGTTGACAACCACAGGCCTAAGAGAAAACGATACATACGTCATGGAAACCACGATCAATATGTCATGGAAACTACAATCCCCACGTCATGACAACCATGACCCATTAAAGTGGTTATAAGGGTGTAACATCCCAGATTTTTCCCAACTTGGCAATGGACGTCCTTGGATGTAGAACTGCCCTAGGACCTTATTCTGTTGTAATTAGGGCGTAATTTAGTTAAGTATTAATAGCTTGGATCACTTTCTATACAAACTACAAAGGCCCAAGTACCACCTCAGGCAGAAATCAAATAGGATCAAATCCTTTAGAAACTAAATGAGAATTAATTTAGCGCTAAACTAGATTCTCTGTGCAATTAGCACTAGATCTGCAAGACCCAAACCGTGCAGTATCATTGACGCTACATTACCCTGAAATCTAGAATTCATCCCTAAACCCAGTTACTCTCGGGAGCGCACCGAAACTCCGTATCGGACCTGGACCGCACGTCGAAAGTCCGATAACCACAAAACTATATAGTTATGACTGCATTACTGGACTTGACAACCCGTTCAGAAATCAAGTCTTAATTGTGTCTAGAAATGCACAACTTGAGCCTGGAGCAAAGTGTGTGAGAAACGTGGATATCTTTAGAAATAAAATCCGAATTTAAGTAATCTGAGTCGTGTCACTTGCGGGCCAAATATAAGGATTCAGACCGTCAGAATCTGACCCAAATACACTCTCGGATCAGGAGAAATGTCCCACACATGTCGGTGTACTTGTGGCCCTGATCGAGTGCCGGTGACCATTAAACTGAAACTGGTCTGCCACGGCTGATTTGTAAACCCGATCGAAACGAAAACTTAGCTTGACCTAGATCCAATGTCAAGGAGCTTAAGTCCGACCGCACGTGGAAAAGGGGCCACCAGAAGTGCTCCGTTGGACCGGAACAGTCCGTATTTGGATATAACCTAAGTATACCTTGGCCCTGGGGCCATTTCCATCAGTCCTTAAACCCTCTCTCTCTCATTCCATACGATTTTGCAACCCTAGGAGAGAGAAGAGAGCAAAGAGAGAAGGAAAGAGAGAGAAAGTGAGAGAGAGAAGTGGGAGAGAGTTCCTGGTATCCGAGCCCATCGCTCCACGTGCTGAACCGACCTATCTGTATCGCTATACTGGCGATTCTGATTCCATTTTCGGATAAGAAATCCTAACCCTAATCTGTTTTAGGGATTCAGGTAGAGTAAATGGTGAAATAGCTGACCTGTTTCATGCTATAGGTTGTCGTTGTGCTGTAAACAAAGACTTAGTATTTAAACTGAGTGTGTTACACGTTTACTGGCGAAAGGTGTGGACTATAAACGTTTAGGTTATGGTTTTCAAGGCCTTCAATGTCAGTAATGGTTTATGACTGACTTGATTACTGCCACATGTGATTAGATGCGATGTTTCCCGTATATTACACATATATGTAAACTATGTTGATTTTAATGCCTTCCATGTGTTTGTTGAAATGCTTAAATGAATATGAAATTATGATTTCTGCTTGCCATGATTATTGTTTGAGAATACATGCTTGTTGTATGGGTGGCAACTCCTTGGTGGAAGAATTTGCTATAATATAGGTTATAACTAATTTATTTCATATATGATGGAATGTGTAAACTAAGTGTTTGATGAAATGTTTGAATGAGAAATGGTCCAATGAATTGTATATATTTAGGGCGTTGAGATAGGATTTCCCAACTACCTTACCTAGGTATATAATTTCCTCCATGTAGTCATAATTTCAACTACGTGGTTTATGTATAAAATGCACATGTATAATAACATGTTCTATGTGATTGATAAAATGTTTGAATGAGGTATTGTTCGTTGAACTATATTTAATAAGGGAGTTGAGATAGAATTCTCAGCTACCTTATCTATATGTATAGTTTCCTTCTTGTAACCTAAATTCCGATTATGCAAATTTATGGATGAAACGCAATATATGGCAATATGTGCAATGTGTTTGATGAAATGCTCGAATGAGATTCATGTTGGAAATGTTCGCTAAATGCTTATATGATTATCACATGTCTCCATATGCTTTATTTGAATATGATTGGGACTACTATGTAGTCCAGGCAATCGGTAACAATTCCTATTTGAGTGGCCGCATTAGTCTCGCCACAATTGATGTGTTTGGTGAATTCGAGTACACGGAGTGCTCGTGCACTTCATGTCGATCAATTCAGCGTGCGCTCGTACCAGTCGAGCTCGTCAAGTAACCCAATTGACCCGATGTATGTTCACCATGTATGGACGCTACTGCTTGAATCTAAGGTACCAAACTCACCAGTGGAAAATCCCTTTAACCTTGGTACCTCGATCCGCTAAGACTCATGAGCCGAGCATGGTGGTATGGGACACTGTGGTCGAGCTGTCGGCCTACGCTAGGGTGACGAGCCTCCCCGTAGTGACCAGTGAGCAACCTAAACTCGTGAGCCGAATACGGTGGTATGGGACATTGTATTCGAGCTGTCGGCCTACCCTTGCGCAGCCTGGCTGTGGTCCCTAGTCGGGTTGGTGACGAGCCTTCGAAAATAGACTGCCAGTTGGTAGGGTGTAGGTGGTAGTGACCTCGAGTGTACTCTGAGACTGCGTTGAGGCGATGAGTCTTTCCGTAGCAACCAGAGTACAAACTAAGCCTACACTGATAAGGTGATGAGCCCTTTGTAGCGACCTAAAACTGTAACATCATATGAGATTTGCTAGGACTGACGACCTTAGAATGGATCATTGTTTGAGAATTGATATAAGGGAGGTACCTTAGCTTCCCAATCCTGCTGTATGAAAAGGACTAATAAGAACTTGGTAATCACGTTCATGCACCGCACTGCATGTGCCGTTTGGCGTTGGGCAGAGCACTGAGGAAGTGACTGACATGCGCGACCGTTAGATGAAGATCGCAGAGGGAGTGCAGGCGAGGGCATGCATCATTTATACATACCATTCCTGCATTAATCAGAGTACTTAGGAATGTTTAATTGTAATGCTTTATCATTCTGCTTGACTGAATTGAGAACATGTTAACCTTTGCTTTATTGTTCTACTGAGTTGATCACTCACTCCCACGTTACGGGACGGTGTTTTAAACACCCACCAGACCCTGTTTTAGTTTCAGATGATGGCGATGCGTATGAGGCGGAGCTGGACTTTTATGATGATGAGGGTTTCTCCTATATGCAGCTATCAAGCGGGTCTATGTAGACCATGTTCTGATCGACGGGGTTACAGGGATGCTGATTAGATGCCATTACACTTGTTATTTTGCACTTTTGGAACACCATATATATTCATTTTGTCCATTTTTGGAGTATACATGTATATATTTAACCTGGTAACATGTTCACACTCTAGAGACTTGCGACAATTTATATATTTTATAAATCTATTAGTCTTCCGCTTGCGAAATTTAACTGTCTCTGGAGTATGATATGTTGTTTTGGTATAATCCCACTCATGTTTAATGCACTAATATGAACAACATTCAATCATCATTATCTATGTTGCATAAGTGATGCGTTGGAACTCGGGAGCTGAGCTTCTGCTCGACCCCCGATTTTCAGGGTGTTACAAAGGGCCACGTTTTCTTGTTATATTGTAAACTTAAGTGAAAGAAACTTGCAGAGTCTTGCGCATCACTAAGCTTCTCTTCTGGCAGTTACTGTGTTATATGGGTCGTGGTTGTAATGTTATAAGGGTCGATGTTTTCATGTTATATTGTCGTGATTGTAATGTTATATGGGTTGTAGTTGCCATGTTATATGGATCGTGGTTGTCATGTTGCCTTGATCGTGGTTGTGGTGCGCAAGACTTTGCAAGTTGTATGGGTCGTGGTTGTCATCCACGATGGATGTTGAACTTAACAACGGGTCGTGGTTCTCATAACATATGGATCGTGGTTTCAATGTTGTATGGGTCGTGTTCCTCATACGGTCGTGGTTGTCGAATACGATCCAACGTGGACGAGGACCACAATCCATTACAACTGTGAACCATGACAAATTTAACATGACAACACGACCTATATCAACTACGAGCAATGCTTCATGTATACCACGACCCATATAACACGACAACAACAACCCATATATCATATCATTCAGGGTCCATGTATCATGACAACCACGACCTATACAACCTTACAACCATGACCCATATACAATGACAGTCACAACCCATGTATCATGTTAATCACGACCCAAATGTGGATGATAATCATGAGCCTTTATGCATTTGAACCACGACCCAAATATGGAAATAGTGTATATAACAATAGGTCGTGGTTTTCGTGATATATTGTCCGTGGTTATCATGTTAATGGGTCGTGCTTTCACTCACGCATGTAAAATGTCAACCATGACCCAATCATCATGACAACCACGACACGTATAACATGACAACCATGAACCCATATCGGAAGACAACTACGAGCAATGCTTCAGGTCAACACGAACTATACAAGACATTAATCATGATTTTTTTAACACAACCATGACCCATATATCATTACATTCAGGATCCATATTTCATGACAACCACGACATATACAACATTACAACTACGATTCATATACAATGACAGTCACGACCCATGTATCGTGTCTCGAGCGCGATCATAGGTTGTCTCTATCTAAGCACGACCTTATAAGCTAAATCCCTCCATATCAGCTTTTTTGAGTTCCAGGCTGATGTAAAAGCCCTATAAAAGAACTTGATATTTTGTCAATGAGCACCTACTCAGAGTTGACAAGCCTGGTGTGTAATGGCTTCTTCGAGATTTCAGGCTGATGTAACCTGGCTTCTTCGGGGTTCCAGGCTGACGTCAAAGCTCTACAAAAGAACTCGTTATTTTGTAGCATGACAACAATGATCCGTATAATACGACAACAACGATCCATAAAACATGAAAACCACGACCCATAGCAACCGACACCACGACCCATGTAACTTTGACAACCACAATCCATATATCATAACAACCACGATTAATTTTACATGAAAACCACGATAAACAAAAACTGTCAACAATCATCCGTTGTCTAGGTCATGTTTGGACAACGTGAATGATCGTGGTTGTCATCTATGAAGGGTCATGTTTATCACTGTGGAAGGTTGAGATGACTTTGATTAAGGTGTGCCCTACAGTAAGCTCCCTTCACTTGAAAACGAAACCCCTCACCATATCCAGTTTGATCTTCACGATCTGTAGCAAGTGTCTACAAGAAGGTCTGATAAATAGATACACTCCCATCTAGGGAAACAGTCATTTTCCATTGATAAATCCATTACATTACATTACATTCCCTGTATGGGGAACAGTCGTTGTCCTTTTCCCAGAACATTCCAGGTAAGGGGAAACAGTCGTTTTATGAAGGAGGTTGGGTCGTTGTTGTCATGTTAATGGGTTCGTGGTTGTCATGTTAATGGGTCGTGGTTGTCATTTAATGGGTTTGTGGTTGGGAACCACCGTCCATTGTGTATGACAATCACGGCCCGGAAGTCAGGTCGTGGTTGACATGCATATTGAATCGTGGTTTACACTAACAATGGATTGTGGTTGTTATCTGTGATTGTGGTTGTTACATTAACAATGGGTTGTGGTTGTCACTTACGTAGTGTCGTGGTTATGATGAATAATGGATCGTTGTTGTAAACTGATAACCACAACCCATATGCCGTGACAACCACGACCCATTACTCAATTGAACCACGACCCATGTCATCTGACAATCACGACCCTTCTAACATGCAAACCACGACTCATATAACATGACATGAGCGAGCATATCTACTGGAACCCACAAACCATATTCCGTCATAACCACGACCCATGTTCAAGGGGCCGTGTTGAAGCCCAATTCTTTGGCCCACAACTTTGTATCGTGGTTATTATGTTATATGGTCGTGGTGTTAATGTTCGATAGGTCGTAGTTGATATGACGATATAGATCATGGTTTTCATTGTATATGGATCGCTATAGTCATGATATATGGATCGTGGTATTCGAATTTTATGGACCAATATGCCCTTGACACGCAAAAAAGATGTAATGATGAAAAGGTAAGGTTGGCGTGGACGTGCCTTTCACAGGAAGTTCCTGCACTGGAAACCTAAGTGGGCCCCACCCTGATATTTGTGAAAAATCTATCCCGTTCATCTGTTTTTTTACCTTAATTCAAGGCTTGAGACAAAAAGTAAGCAGGATGCATGACTCAAGTGGACCACATTAAAGGAAAATGTCGGTAGGGAAATTCCAGCCGTTGAAACTTCTCTGGGGTCGACAGTTATGTTTACATGCCATCCATACCGTTCATAACGTCATTCCTACTGGGATGAACTGAAAACACACATTATCACAAGCATCAAGGTGGGCCCCACCCAAGTTTTGAGCGCATGAACTTCCTGCGAAAGGCTTTCATAGGAAATCCAAGTCCGATTGGCGCCGGTTTTATTTTGTTGTGCTGGTATGTCTCATACAGCCTGGTTATCTCTTGGTTGTGGGATAGATCTTGTATAAATTTTCAATCTACACCAATTGTTAGTTATTTGAGTATGTACTAATCTTTGTCCAGAAATATGAACGTTACTTACAGATGTATTTAACCACACCGAAATAAACAGTTATAAGGTGTTTAGAACTATGTGGGCAGTACATCCATCTGAGAAAACTTATTTTTATGCTATGCCTTTATATACGTACATTACATACGATGATCAGTTTAGGTGACATTTATAAATCACTGTGGACCCCACATATCTTAGTTTGTACTGAAAAAATATGTCGCATGTACATACATTAAAATGGTGTGTAAAAGGCGGAAGGTTCGCTTACGATTCCCAACGCATAACATCAATCGTCGATCATCTTGGTCAAGTCTATGGGCCCATCATAAATCGGATCTAATCTGATGGAATTGTTCATGGCTGATGGATTCCTTCGAAAAGTTTAATAGCGACAAGTATCGAGCCATCAGTGGCCCACACTGTGTAAAGATGACAAATTATGAGATTTTACGTAACATGTTAGTTTGAACTATTGTGGTCCATTGGATTTAAATATTTTGGTCATTCTTTAGGTAATTATGTTTCTTGATGTTACAAATAGAATGGACGGTGCGGATCAGAGAAAAGGCAGTTCGATGTGACTTAGAAACGTCCGAGGTTGTACAATGTAAAGCAACCGCTTGTCCCCATATGGAACACCGACTTTATATATTTATATATTTATATATTTCTCTTGGAGCTTCTTCTCTGGGACCCCTTTCACGTTTAATCCCTAAACCTTTATTTTTATTTTTTTTACTGGTTTTGAATCTTCTTCACTAGGCCCCTCCATTGCCACTCAGTGAGTACATCTATACAAGTTGAGTGCAGCTCAGTTCATATAAATGGCAAAGCAAGGTAATGGTTGACAGGGACAGTATATCGTTGTTCACATGTTACATGGGTAGTGGCTGTCAACCACGACCCAATGTATGTGACTACAATGATATGTATAGTATGACAATCACAATCGTGTTTGTGATCGTGGTAGATGTGCAAAAGCAGATCATAGTTGACAAGCACAGTGGATCGTTGCTCACATGTTATGTGGGTCGTGGCTGTGAATCATGGTAGTCATGTTATATGGGTCGTGGTTATGCCCACATAAATGACAACAACAAACCGTATAGCATGACAACCACGATCGTGGTTGCGATTCAATGTAGACGACAACAACGATCTATATAGCATGACAATCACGATCATGGTTGTGATCGTTGTTGATGTACCCAGTGGACCGTGGCTCACATGTTTTGTAGGTCGTAGATGTGAACCACAACTCAATGGATCGTGGTTGACAGGGACAGTTTATCGTGACCCACAGTGAATGTCAGTAGCGGCTGTGAAACATGACCTAATGTAGATGACTACAATGATATGAATAGCATGACAATCACGATCGTTGAGTTGTGATCGTGGTTGATATGCCTAAATGGATTGTGGTCGACACGATCGTGGTTGGGTGGTTAGTTTACCTATTAGATCATGGTTGACAGGCACAGTGGATCGTGGATCACATGGTGGGTGGGTGGTCTTGACTATCGACCTCGACCCAGAATAGATGACAACAACGAACCGTGTAGCATGACAACCCCGATCTTTTAGAACTCGTGATAACCACGACCCTTTGTTGGTTACATCAACGATTAACTATGTAGTACAATTACGATCATGTTAGATTTTACAAGACCTTATTATTGATAAACAGTCCATGACCATATCGGAATGCAGGTCGAAACAAGCCAATAATGACCACGTGCTTAGACTTCGAAGACGCACAGGTCTCTCCCAAGTGCTCCGTTAGTTTTTTGGAATATATGATTGCAGATATGGAGAAGAATCCTGATAGACAAAATCTATTTAAAGACAACTGTTTTGGATTTCTTCTTCACTTTCCATTGAAGAAGTGGAGGGCACACTCTCAGATCATGCATTGCCTAATGCAAAGGCATGTTGGTGATCTGAAATTCGATGTTCAAGGCACCAAGATAAAATTTACTGAGCTCGATTTTTCTTTAATAATGAGTCTTAAGTTTGGACCAGTTAGGATAGACGGTGACGCTCATGCCGAGGCCAGAAGAGTAGAGGGAGGAAGAGGTATTAGGGAGACCTACCTGAGAGCAGGTGGTGTTAGTAAACAAGAATTGAAAGAAGCCTATTTGTCACTCGTTGATAAAGAAGAACATATGGACGTGGTGAAGCTGGCTCTAATAATTTGCATTGAGAAACTATTAGTTGGATCTCCGCAAAAGAATTACTGTGCTGATAGGTTTATCGACATGGTTGATGACCTAGATTATTTTAATAACTACCCCTGGGGCAGTGTGGGGTATGACTATTTGATGGGTGGGATTAATGCTGCATCTAGCATTATTCGGGCGACTGGCTGGTACCCCAAATCATATAACATATGCGGATGCGCGCTTGCCCTGCAAGTACGTTATTCTTGTCTTGATTCATAATTTGAGTTTGATTTTTTTCTCCATACATGTCAACCAATATGTAATGCATGATAATTGATCTTAAACAGATTTGAGCTTATGAACAGTTCCCAAAACTCACTGGTGACAGTGAGTGAGCAGTTAGAAGACTACCTGCAATGATTCCTCGAATATTAAATTAGAATCCGAAGAAAGTAGGCAGATATCACTCCTTATCTGCCATCTTCAGAGCTGTACCGGTAAGAGTTATTTAATTAATAGTGTAATTTAATTATGCAGTATGTTTATAATTAATAAATCAATTTTGCCCATGCAGGTGGTGCTAGCTTCAAAGCTTCAACCGACGATCGAAGAAGTAGAGACCGAGGTTGTCAGGAGTATAACTGACGAGACTTATATGAATGACAAAGCTTGGTGGGCAGCACCCACGGCAGAGACAATGGTGGTGGAGGACGATGAAATAAGAAATAAAGTTGAGGCTGATCTTACCGTCTCCTTCTTGGAAATGAGAAATGAAGTTGGGGTTGAGGTTAGAACCTCCATCCAGGGAGATATTAGCAAGGTATTGAAAGATAATAAAAAATCAAGACCTGCAATAAAGAAATTGAATAAGCGGATTGAGTTCCTTATCACTGAAGTGGAAGGAATAAAGGATGAAGTGAAGTGAATTGATGAGTTTGGCAGAGAAATAAAGAACCTGAGGATAATGCTTCTTTCCGCGAAGAAGTGAAGTCGATGAGAGATGGTGTTAATACAAAATACGTACGTGAAATTGCCCTATTTGATTTGTTAATAGCTCTCTGAGAATGTACTGTCTTCTAATATAATGATTTTAATACAGGTCAACAGCACAACAACAACTGTTGATGATTGGATGGACCATCTCAAACGTTTTGAAGATGGGATGAGTCATCTCAAAGATGACAATGCTTCACTGCAGGAGCAGATAAATCAACTAATAGTTGAGTTTCGAGCAACGAAGGTAAATGAAAAATGGATCGGGGTTATCATCCACATAAGATTGTTGTTATCATATAGGAAAGGTCGTGGTTGTCATGCACATTGGTTCGTGGCTGATACACGACCCAACCTTGGTGGTAACCACGATCCAGCCGAGAGTCGTGGTTTTTATGAACTATTGATCGTGGTTATCATACATGGAAATACATAATAATATACGACTTACTACAAGAATTCGTTGCTTCGATCGCTCCTCTCATAGGAGAGAATGCTTCAATGCAAGAGCAGGTGAAGCAACTTAGAAAGGAGATTTAGGCAATGAGGGTACATGAAACTGAATTTATAAATTTATCCTGAATCTTATTTGGTCGTTGTTGTGTCCCGTTTTGGCTCATTTCTAATATATGATTTTATTACAAGACAATGTCCCTTCGACCAACCCTCCGAGCATAGAGAATGCTTCACTGCTGGAGCAGATGAAGCAGTTTGGGAAGGAAATATAGGGAATGAAAGTATATGAAGTTGAAATTTTCCTGAATCTTATTGGTCGTTGTTGTGTTCCTTTTCGGTCGTGGTTATGATAATGTGTGTGTCGTTGTTACAGGCCCATTTCCATTCAGTGGCCCAACTCAGGGAAGAGAATGCTTATATGAATGAGCAATTGAAGCATATTGAAGAGGAGATACAACCAATAAAGGTATATGATATTGAATTTTGGTCATAGTCGTGTTCCACCTTGGATCGTGGTTATTGTGAAGGTCAAATCGTTGTTATCACATGTGGTTGGTCGTGTTTATCATCCATATGGGTTGTGGTTGACGCACGACCCAATGTTGATGATATAGGATATCACTTACAGAATATGTACATGGTTTGCTTTTGGATTAATATCGTATGAGTGAGATATACGGTGTTGAGATTAGTTACAAGAAAGCGTGGAAGGGTAAAGAGATTGCAACGGAACAAGTCTTGGGATTCTACGAGGGTTCTTATAATGAGCTTCCGGCCTATCTCCACGATTTGAGAAAGGCCAATTTAGGGACTGTGACGGAGTTACAGGTGAACGACGAAACAAATAGTTTTGAACGATGCTTTATTACAATTGAACAGTGCATCAGAAGCCTAAATTTGCATGTTCGGAGGGTGTTGTGTGTTGATGCTGCACATTTGACGGAAAGGTACAAGGGTGTTCTTTTCATGGCTACTGCATTGGATGGAAATAATCACATCCTCCCTGGGCATATGGGATTGGAGAATTTGAGAACAATAGTAGTTGGAGGTAGTTCCTTGGGATTTCATCCAAGTTAATCGGTAATCTTCTAGGACTAGTAATAGTGTCAAATTGTCACAAAGGGTTGGTCAGTGAAGTCCCTAACATGTTCCCACATGCGATCCATGGATATTGTGCTCATCATATACTTAGAAACATAAAGAAGGCATGTTCAGACGATTCTGAGGGAATACTTTTGGGGTGTTGTTAAGACATACCGGACATCCACGTTTTGGTAGATGATGCGATACATTCAAATGTTGAATCCCACAACGTATCAGTTCCTTAATGGTATACAAAAAGAAAGATGGGCATCCGTTTTCTTTCCTGGCATTTAGTATAACATCATAACCACTAACATCGTCGAAAGCATGAATGCATTGTTCGTAGATGCGAGAGCGTACCCTGTCACTAAACTTCTCAAATCAATAAGGAGTAAAATCCAAAACTTCTTCCTCCGCCAATGGGACGAGGCCTGGGCTTGTAAGGAAATTTTGACTCCTTGGGCATCAAAAAGGCTGTCCAAACTTTATCACACGGAAGTACGAAAGACACAATGCACTGCGATTTCAGCGGATGAGTTCCAAGTGACCGCACGGGAATGACCGATGTAGTAAATCTAAGAGAAATGAAGTGTACGTGCGGTGAGTTTGGAAAAAAGTTGCTGCCTTGTGTTCATGTGATAGCGGCATGTGATAAGTATCAGCTTGCGCTGTACAAATACTGTTATCCATTCTACTTCAATGAAATATATCGTAAAACATACCAAGAGTCAGTTTACCTAGTGCTTGACAAGACACAATGGAATATTTCAGAGGAAGTGAAGGTTTTATGTGAGAGTATAAAACCTCCGGAAATAAGATCCACTGGAAGACCGAAAAATGTTCGAATTATATCCAAGGGAGAAGATAGGACAACACCCAAATGCTCTAGATATAAACGAAGAGGTCAAAATCGGTGTCGATGCACTTTCGCCCCTACTGGCTGAGGCCGAGGCTGATAATGACTTAATATGTTGGTTTATATTTTTATTGTTTGCGATAATGTAATTTGAACTGTAATATATACACTTATTAATTCATGAACCTTGGTGCATGTTTACCACGATCCACGAATTCTTGTCCATTTGAACCACGACCCATAGAGGAAATGGTGAGCTTAACAACTGGTCGTGGCACTCATGATAGGTGGACCGTGGTTGTCGTGTTCTATAGGTCGTGTTTCTCATAAGATCGTAGTTTTTTGCGACAATCCAACATGGATGGCAACCACGAACAATTACAACTGCGAACCACGGCCAATTTAACATGACAACCACGACCCAGATCAACTACGACCATTGCTTCACATATACCACGACCAAAATAAAACGACGACCTATGTATCAATCCATTTCAGGATCCATGTATCATGACAACCAAGACCTATCCAATGACAGTCACGACCCATGTTTCATGTCAACCACGACCCAACGTGGATGATAATCACGGACCTTTATGCATCTGAGCCACGAACAGAAAGATGGAAATAGTGTACATAACAATAGGTCATGGTTTTCATGATATAATGATCATGGTTGTAAATAGGTAGTGCAAAAAATCAGTGTAAGAAAGTAAGATCTTACCATATCAAATGACAACTACGATCAATGCTTCACATCAATTACAATCCATATTACACGACAACCACGATCGATATAAGAAGACAACCACGACCCTCTGATACTTACATTCAGGATCCAAATTTCATCACAACTAAGACATATACAACACTACAACAACGACCCATATCAAATGATACCACGACCCATGAAACTTTGATTAATAGTGGGTCGTGATTGTCCCTTGCGTTATGTCGTGGTTATGATGAATAGTGGATCGTTGTTGTCAAATGAGAACAACGACCCATATGTCGTGACAGTCCCAACTCATTATTCATGTGAACCACGACCCATGTCATCTTCACGACTAATCTGTCATGCAAACCACGACCAAACCTCGCTAGGTGCCCGTTGAAGAGAATTGTTTATAGTAAGACATCCATGACTGATCTAACATGACAAATACATCCCATATTACATTACAAACCACGACTCATATAACCTGAAAATCACGATCCATTGTAAGACAGCCACAACTGATTTAACATGACAACTACGACCATCATCACATTTACAGTAGGAAGAAGATTTCTCTTCAGCTAGCAACCAGCAATGAAGAAAAACTCTGTAAAGGATGACTTGTTTTAGCCCGAACAAAAACTCTATTGAGAAGATCAGGCTTAAACAAGACATACTCGCAAGTGTTTTTCAGCAGAACTCCCTGGGTCCCGTTGAAGAGACTGTTCTTCCTATTGTGTTGTTATTATGGTCTTGATGTCATGTCACAGTTGTCGTGGTTGTCATGTTATATGGAAAGTATTTAATGATTCCGAAGAAACACAACAGTTTTATCCAATACAAGGCAAAAGGAAATGGAAGTAGCTAACGTTTTTCCGCTGGCTGAGTGCCCATTGAAATTGTCGAGAAAGAGAAAGGATCATGAATAAAGGAGGAACGCGATAGGGGCTCTATGGTTTCTTCGAATATCTCCTCCATTATTTAGAATGAAAGAGCAAAGAAATGCATGAATGCGGATTGGCTTGTGGAAGTATTACCAAACTACCACTCTTATAGGCTGGCCATTCAATGGTCAAGGCGCCGATTCCGAAGGGCCGCGCTGATTCGGTACGATTGCATGGATAACGAAGGGTCGTGCTCAATGCCCAATGGATTACAGGGAAGTAGCGATTTTAATGTGATTTCGTGAAGAAGAAGAATGTGGCGCTGTTTCCGGAGGGTCGCGTTGAATTCCAAGGGAATGATCGTGGATGGGACGAACAAAGGGTCGCGGTTGTCTTCCACAATGGATCGTGGTTGGGAATCACAACCCAATGTGTATGACAACAATGATCGTTCCGTGTGATCGTGGTTCTCTTGCACATTGGGTCGTGATTGTGTTACATGGATCGTGATTGTAAGAAGAACACCTGGAATTAAGCGGAAGATAATGAGGGATGGAA
Source organism: Magnolia sinica (assembly GCF_029962835.1). Taxonomy (NCBI): domain Eukaryota; kingdom Viridiplantae; phylum Streptophyta; class Magnoliopsida; order Magnoliales; family Magnoliaceae; genus Magnolia; species Magnolia sinica. The sequence continues at coordinate 45,355,670 of NC_080573.1, read as the reverse complement.
TGGAGACGTTTAACTTGAATATCAATGAGTCATGGATTGCTTGGGTCATGGGTTTTATGTTATAAGCCTCGTGATTTTTCATGTTATATGGGTCGTGGATTGCTTGGGTCGTAGTCCCATGTTACATGGAACGTGTTTGTCATGTTATGTGGGTCGTGATTGTAATGTTATATTGGTTGTATTTGCCATGTTATACGAATCATGTTTGTCATGTTGCCTGGATCGCTACTGTTGTTTCAACGTGTACGGCAGGGCATGGATTATGTATGCCATGGATGAAACACATAAGCACCGATCCGTCCATGAGCCATGTCGTGTACATAATCTGTGGTTGTTCGGTTACGTGCACTGTGGTTGTGACGGTATATGGATCATGGCTTGAAGGCTGTTACGGATCATCCTTCTCGTGTTATATGGGTTGTGGTTTTCATGCTTAGGGGTCGTGGTATTGCACTCACTTCCATGACTTGTCATAATGTACATATATCATGTAGGCTTTTCAGGGGATCAGATTAGGGTCGTGGTTGTGACCCAAGAACCAACGGGGACAATAACTACGATCCAACGTAGACAATAACCACGATCTAACATGCATGTGAACCACGGGATCAGATCACATGACAGTTTCGTGGTTGTCATACAGACTGCGTCGTTGTTGTTATGGACCATGGTTTTCATTTTAGACGAGTCGTGGTAATGATGTTAGACAGATCGTGGTTGTAAGATGATATGTTTCGTGGTTCTAATGCTACAGGGGTTGTGGTTGTCACGATATATGGATCTTATTTGGCATCCACGTTCAACCACCCATATACAACAACGATCCATTGTGCATGTCAACCAACGTGGCTAACAGCCACGAGCCTAAGTGCAATACAACTTCGAATTGTTCATGGACAATAACGACCTATCTCATTCACCAACCCATTATAGATGATAATAAGCAGAAGAAACATCAAATACACTAATCCATTCATCATTCAACATCAAATCAGTATTTGGCTTTCTTCGCTGGTCTACCCGACGCCTCTTCTTCTCGTTTTTTTCCGACAGCAGCATCTTCTGCTCTTGTCTACTGCAGACAGTCATATGCAATTGTCTTTCTAAATTTTGGAATTTCCTCCTACAGAAACAGAACGAACTAGTATTAAAACAAAGTACAAAGCAATCAAGATTGAATGTAGACGAATAAATACATACTTACAAGCGTAAAGTCAATTGCACTCATGCTGCACAAGAAGTCTATATATTTCAGCATGAATACGCCACAATCGTCCGAGTTGTGTTGCGCAGGCCTGTCAGCGGATGGCTTCACATTCCATGGCTTCTCCCACCTAACTAATCCGCCATCAAGAACATGGAATAACCACCTCAGTCCGTCCGTTACCTGCGCAACGACCAGCTTGTTTTTCTCTTCCAATTCGATACTCAAGCTGTCGTACAAAGTGACCTCTTTTTTCCTCGGATAAACAGCAGCCATCAGCCAGTGATGCCCCCTTGCGTTAAGAGGGATGTACACCTATGAAGCACAAGAAATACGACAACAGATAAAGCATTGCCTTTTCAAAAATTGGACTTAATCATTTAAGTCCATGTACAAGTGCAAGAAACTAAGATCTTACCACATCATACTTCCATAGAGGTTTCGGTTTACAGTCGACTATTTGTATAAGCACTTCGCTCAACCTTGACTTCAAGGTCCCACGATCCTTATGGTTCCCAGCGCCATAAGTTCGCAACAGGTCAAGTTGATATTCCATGCATTGCTATTAATATATTGAATATTATTAGAAACATAAATGATTAATGATGTTTTAAAAATAACTATGGTCCTCAAATTCACATTACCGTAAATAGAGACGAGACGAATGCGCAGTCTTGTCTACCCTGTAGTCGATCTTCCTGACGCGCTGATAGGTATCTTAGGTATAAGTCTATGGCCTACGTAATGAGGAAAATGTGTGATATAACTATAATATTCATACATTGATATAACAAAGAAGGAGAAAGGATAGAAACTTACTTCAGAGTCGACCCATGAATTTAGGTCATAGACACTTTTCAACCAGACGAGTGAACCTGACTCTCTGACAACTCTCAACTCGTCCTCTTCGGCATTGGTTAGAGCTCGATGGAGTTCACTGAGCCCCTGCCAAGGCTCTGTTACAGTTAGAGCTCGGTTGGGATCCGCTGTATCGCGACGTGGTCTCCCTTCCTCACTCAATTGCGAGGTAACGATGTTGAGCTGTAATAAAATGACAAATTATCTATGGAGTTCATAATATAATATCTAATTTAAACCACAATCCAAATGTAATTTCATGTACAATTGTCTTATTAACTTCATCCTTTAGCAAGTTCATCTCCTGCTTCATTTGCGCCCGTAGCGCAGCATTCTCATCTTTAAGATGGGTCATCCCAGCTTCAAAACTAGAGAGCTAGCTGATCTTAGCCTCAACATTGGAGCTATTGTCCTATTCTAAAATCATATATTAGAAGATATTACATGCATAATGACTTGTTAACTATTAAACCAATGACAAAGCACGTACATATTTTGTATGTATATCCTATCTCGTTCACTTTGGGTCATGCGTCAACCACGACCCATGGTGGATGATAACTACAACCAATCAAAAATGATAACAACGATCCAACATTGACAATAAGCATAATCCAAGGTGTGACACAACAACGACCAAATAAGATGTAACGCAATAGTTTTCAGAACCCGATTATAAGCCTCGCGTTCTAAAAACCCAGGAGTTTACTAATAGTGGTAATCAATAAGTAAACCAAAGTGCAAATAACAGGAATGAAACATAGCATAGATATGATCTGAAAATGTGAACAATATTCTAACCCACTCAGCTGGGGGCCAATTTGAAAACTTCAAGTTTCTAATGTACTGAAATAATCATGAAGGGCTAATCTACTGGTTTAGCCCAAAATAGGCGGCCGCCTCCTACTGCGGCTCATCGTCATTGAGCTCCTCCTCGACCGCCACCGCCTCCAGATCTGCTGCGTACTCGTCGACTCCTATACCTACGTCCTCTGTACGATTGAACATTGATGAATGAGTGGCCAGCTTAGTGCGATTTTTCCTCAAGATTACACACCGCCGCCCTAGACAAGATATAACATAAAACAATATACCACACAAAATGATACATGATGCAGTTTTATTAAATGCATGGATGTATGAGTGCACATCAACTGGAGATGCTCATCCAGTTGGCTTTTGGGCAAAACCCATGCAATGTGGCCGGTTACCAGCGAAAGTACATAGTACATGCGTAGTGCCAAACTCACCAAAGGTGGGTCGATAGTTGATGGTCTGGGAGCTAGCGAAACGATACCTCAACTAAATCCTATTAGGCACGTGCTACAACATCCAGAATTAGCCATCCGTCATTGCCCAAATGCAATGTATGCATGATTAGCCAAACCGTCATTAGTCCAATTTCACTTAGCCAATTTAAATGAGCTCATGGTCACTACGGGGAGCACAAGGCCCAGCGTATGCCGACGGCTTGGGCATAGTGTCCCATGACCACCATCCCTGGCCCATGAGGCTTCCGCCTTAGGGTGTGTGTAGAGCCCGCCAACATGTGGTCAAATAATTCTAATGCGAATGGGGCCACCACTAGATGTTGTCTTGGAATGAAGTATCGAAATTGTCAAGTACGGTGATTAAACATGACGGCATGTATGATTCAAAGACGAGTAAACCGCGGTAATTGTAAATATTGCAAGGTTCATTCCATAATCAGGTAGGTGAGACCACTCCTGGATAGCAAATCCCACAATCAAACGACACTAACACAACCTCCATGTTGGAGGTCTACTTATGTCACAGCTAGTCTAGTTACACCCCAAGCACGGACTCTCCTTAGAGTTTCATGGAGAGATTTCAACAATGTGTGTATCATAACAATAGCATGGAACCTACTTATGAATAAGAAGTAGAGAGTATTGCATGTAATCCTACGAGTCATGTGGTCATGAGTTTATAATCCAAAATATGTACTAAGTGAACTAACACGCCGTGCATGTAATTTGGACGATTTTAATACACAGGTTCAAGCGAGCTAACCAAGCATAAATGTGACCCTAGAGCATGCTTTCAATCTCAACGATCGAACGTACTAAGCAATCTCACCAGGTAAGTCCATATTTCTAAATCATGGGAATCATTATTTTAAACAAATATACAAATAAATACAATCTATTTCCAAGCTATTAAATCATTCTTTGAAACGGTCTTAAAAATCTAGATAGTCATTATATGCCTCTACATTTCTAGATTATCACAAAGACTACTCTTAGACTAGTTGGGGATGGAAAGCCCAAGGGGAGAAAAATCATCACCTGATCGGTTGGAGCTCCGCACTTGGTTACATGTATTAAGGCTAGCTGATAGTCCAATGCCGCATAAGGGACCACCTAAGATCATTTCCAAGCGAGAGTTTCATCAATAGTTGGTAATTTGAACAACTGGATAGAAGCCTTCCTTTATGAAGCTTTGGGCTGGACTTGGCCCACAAACCAAGGCCAATTGGGCCTGTCTTGGCCCAGCTATTGATTCCAATTATAAGCCCAAGGGGATGCTAGCCCACTGCACCACCTGGCCTGGGTTGGACAGGGCCCACAGTCCAGTGACGTGAGGCCCCACCAGCAATGTTCTGCTGTAAGTAGCCCACCTGAGACATGAACAGCCCACAAAGCCGGTGAGGTCTGCTGCCAGACCCCGGCCCATCTAAGTCCCTCACTTGGTGTGGCCCACCTGATGTAAAGTGTGGCCCACAACACCTGTAGTGAGGCCCATCACGATAGAACGTGGCCCGTGGTGATTTAAGGTGGGGCCCATCCTTCTGAAATGCTCAGGGCCCACAGCCCTAGTGTGGTGCGGCTGAGGTCAGGCCCAGAACGGGCTGGCCTCAACCCAGTTGTGGGGCCTAACTCCAACTATCCGAACAGCTCAGCTAGGGCCCATTTTCTGCCAACATTTCCAGCCCAGCTGAGGCCGACTCCAGCTCACAGATCATCTTGATCTCAATACCATTCATGGCCCTCAGAGGGTCCGTTCTTCACGACCAGTCTGGAAGCCATTTTCGGCCCAGACTGCAGGCAGGTTTCAACCCAGCACAAGCCTAACTGAAGGCTATTTCTAGCCCATATTTGGGACTGCTTCTGGCCTGGACACGGTTTGGCTTGGTGACTGGGATTTTTAGGCCGTTACAAGACCTGATGGAGGCTGGCTCTTGGCCCGTTTTCACGATCTGATGAGCGTCCTCACCTCAGTCCTGTGCTCGGCCCAAAATGTGGGCCAGCTTTGGGCCCACGGCTGCAGCAGCGGGAGCAGTTTACAGGGCCTGCTTCAAAGCTCAACTAAGAGCTTGAATCAGGACCACCAATGCACGGCCCAATGGGGCTTGCTTTCTACCACAATCCAGGCCCAGAGATTGGCCATCAATTGGCCTGATCCTGGCCCGAGACAGAGCCACGACTCGGTCTAGTTTCAGCCCCAAACAGAGCCCTTGTTTGGCCAGGTTGGGGGTCTAAACCGGGGCTGTTTCCTGGCCTCGTTTTGGGTCTGATCACAGCCATCATTTGGCTGGTTTCCAACCCGAACTACGACCACTATTTAGGTCTGTTATCCGCCTGAAACCCGACCATTGTTTGGCTGGTTTCCAACACCTAATGGTGCTTGTGCAACAACAGTTTCGGGGCCCCTATGGGAGACAAACATGCTTAGTCCCCAAGCCTGTTTCCAAGGTCTATTGAGGCTCAAAACAAAGCCCAATTGAGGCCTGTTAACTCACTCAAACTCTGCCCGTTTTCAACCCGAATTGTTCCTATAATTTGCCTGATTTTTGGCCTGAAATAGTGCTCTTGCTTGACAGTATTGCAGCCTGAAGTGGAGCCATTGCTTGGCTCGATTCCAGTCCCAAACGTCACTGTTGCTGGACCTAGATTTGTCCCGAATCACAGCCATTACTTGGCCTGGTTTCGGTCCAGGCAAGTGTTACTTCTTCCTCGCTGAAAACTACAGGGAGATGGGAGGAATGGGTCACCTAAGATGGGTGGACACTGCTTTCTTCTCTCGAGCTGCAACAGGGGAAACCGGCCACTCCTCCCTCTTTCCTTGGTGAGAATCCGTAGGCCTACAGGACCTTTATATAGAAGGAGAGAGAGAGAGAGAGAGAGAGAGAGAGAGAGAGAGAGAGAGTAGCAACGACTAGGAAACGCCCCCACTGTGCGCGGCTGAGATTGGATATCTTCCTTGCATGGGGCCCATCCATTCATTTGGATGGAAAGCTGACCCCAAGGCCCATCAGAAAAGCACTTTTTCTGGTCTGGTGGGGTCCATCTCGTGGTGGGGTTCGGCCTGATCAACAGAGAAGATGAGAGGGCCGACAATGGCAACTTTCAATCTTGGATGTATGCCTGAGATCTGATCCGTTTGGACGGACCAGATGAGGTCTTTGATGAGTGTGGGGCCCACTTTTCGGGCTCCAAATGTCATTTTCGGAAGATCCCACGAGATCTTCAAATTCTCACCGCTCTTACCCGTGAGATGGGGTATTTCTCCCCAAATTCTCTCTTAGCTTAACAGGGGATGGTCAGGATTTCTCCATGTGGCCAAGGGATGGCTCAGATCGTGCCAGCTCTGAAAGTGCCATGGTTTGTCAATTGGCGTGAGTGTTGAGTCAGCCAGACAAGTGAGCCCCATAGGAAGATCATTTAAGTGTCTACCTCAACAGGATATATGCCCGAACTCGTCAAAGGTAAACTTAGCCTCACATCCCCTGTCCAAAAACACAAGGTATATAAAACACTTAAAAAATGGACAGAACAACTTAGGGTTTAAGGTGAAAAAATTATTTGGCAAAATCAAGAAAATCTCTAAGTTTTCTGCTTTTGTCGATTTATCGATAAGTGGTTCGATGAAATCGAACACTATTATCGATGTCCTCAAAACTCACTCGATATTATCGAAATGAGGACTTCAGATGTTCAGCAACCACAATGAATCCTGGACTGAATTATCAATAAATCGATGGCATGTTCGATATCATCGACTTTTAAATCTTGAGTTCATCGAGACGGCTCGATAACATCGACATCTTGTCATTTCTGTCCAGAAAGCTCTTGAGGAAAATCATATGATTTTCGATATCTCAAAGAGAGCCTCGATATCATCGAAATTCAAACCTCGATGATATCGACTGATATTCGATGATATCGGATTAAGACACAAATCTGACCAGCAAGCTTTCAGGTAAATTCATTCAAGTATCAAGGAGTACCCGATAATATCGATATTCAAATATCGATCATATCGAGACCAGGTTGATGTCATCGAAATAGGACATAAACTGTCCAACAACTTATAGGAAAATTCCTTGAAAATATCGATGAATTGAAACTAGTATCGATATCATCGACATTCAAATTCAGATGATACCAAGGGACGCTCGATCATATCAAATACCTATTAAGTTTCAAAGGCAAGTCTACTCTCGTGTTTTCAAATGTCGAGGAATCGAACCTTGCATCGATGAAATCAGAGTTCGAAATCCGATGACATCGAAGATCGTTCGATATCCTCGACCAGTTGGTAAAAGGTTCAAAAGCGTTTGACAAATTGAGTTCGTATCATCGAGCGGCCATTCGATGGTATCGAGAGTATGCGCTCGATGATATCGAAGTCTGCTCAATGACATTGAACTCTATCAAAAAATATGACTGTTTTATTTCCGTTGGAACTTTTTGCCTATTTAAAGAGAGCTTACCTTTGGTTGTCTGTAGAGAAAATAGATAGAGCTTTTGAGTGTTTAATTCAGATCATATATACTAAGCCTTTTTCTCTCGTGAGAGTTCATCCTCCAATCCACCCTCATCATTAATACGTGGGAGTGTTGTGTGTTAAGCCTTACTTTGTGGAGAGCATAAACTTAGGTCCTTTGTGTAGGTCCTTGACCTGTGTGGTCTAAAACCTAGGTACTGTGTGTTGACCTTTGCTCTTGTGTAAGGCATAAACTGTTAGGTTCCTTGTGTGGATCCTTGACCTGTGTGGCCTACAATCTGGGTGTTGTGTGTTGACCCTTGCTCCCGTGTGAGGCATAAACTTGTGTCCCGTGGAGACATGTTAGGTACCTTGTGTAGGTCCTAGAGTCAGCCTTGTGTAGGTTGTACTGGTTTGAGGTGAACCTAATTTGAAACCTCCATTAGTGAGATCCAGTACTCTCAAGGGTTGAGTGCGTCCGCCGAAAGTGGAGTAGACACATAGTCGAACTACTATAAAAACGACTGTGTTTGGGATTGCTATTTACTTTTACTGCGTGTGTGATTTCTCTGAATGTTCTTATAGTACATGCTTACATGATTACCTAGAACTAATTAGAATCACATCTCACACAGAGTCACATCCATCATGAACTATGTTATACATCTTGTTTATGTTTTGAATAGTCTTATGATTGGATCCTCTATTTGGCTTGGAAGCCAATAGAGTTACATTGAAGAAGTCCTGCCATTTGCATATTAGTGCAGGATAGGGTTGATAGGATTTAAATCACCATAAAATTCTAAAAAGTCCTATTCACTCCCCTCTAGGACATCCTGTCATATTCCCACTTCGACTAAAGCGGTCATTACCGCAATTTCAAGCTCCAGCTCTCCTAGAGAGGAAAGTCTCCTCTTTACTTTCCCATATACAAGCGTTGTTTGGCCATTTCTAGAAAAGAGAGAGCACCGCTCCCTCGGGCGATGGACAGCTAGGATGGCCAGATCGGGACGATCACGGGCCACCCATGCGGTCCCAGATGGGCCCTATCTTGCAGATATCCGTCACGTGCAACCCATTGGACGATTGCAACCTATCTCCTTCGTCCGTTTACAAGGGCTCAAAAGCCTACATGGTTTTGATCACGAGAGTCCCACGAAGAAGTTGGATGGTTCGGATGGTTCGGAAAGGGGCCTGGGTGGGCCAATTTGGAGCTCAAAGATCGCCAGATTCAAATAACCGTTGGTGGGAGAGGAGTTTTTGTGTTTTGGCACAATCAAAGTTGGTTTGACCAACAAGGGACGTCCAGTGCACTTCGTGCACTAGTGTTAAGGTGCACGTGCACCCTATGGGAGGTCAATTTTGAGGTTTGTGGCAGATCTAGACCGTACATTTACCTTGGGATCCCCGTGTAGGAGTCCCGGCCTAGTTTCGGGTTGGGCCGAGGCCCAAGTGGGCCATATTATACATCTACATCCTCTGTTTAGCCAACCTACCCCGATCCCAAGGTTGGATTGATTTGAAATTGGGTTTTAACGGTCAAAATGGGGCCCAAATCATTTTGAGGGCTTGATTTGTTACTAGCTAACTCTCAAGAGTTGGTTGTAGGAGCATTGTCCCTAATATGATTCAATTAATGACGCAGGGCTTCTATAAGTCGGGATTTTTGGTTGATATTACCTTCCTGGCTGTCATGGAGTTCGTCTCAGCTCCCATGGCCCTTGATGGATGGCTTTACTACTGATTGGAACACCTATCCTGCACGCGTTGAGTGCAAACCATCTAATTAATCCATCCAGATTTCTGCTAATGCAGGTTTAAAAAGGGTAACACCCGTGTACCAAAAGTACGGGGTGTTATAGTCTACCCTCCTAAAAAAAAATGTCCTCGAAATTACTTGCGGTTTTCCACTGAATAGATGAGGGTACTTCTCCATAACTTCTGCTTCTCGTTCCCAAGTCGCCTCCTCTTCTCCATGATGTGACCAAAGGACCTTGACTAGTGGTATAGTCTTTGTCCGTAGGACCTACTCCCTGTGGTCCAGGATGCGGATAGGTTCCTCGATGTAAGAGGCATTATCTGTAAACTCAATTTGTTCCCAGCTAACGATGTGTGATTCGTCGGGCATATATCTCTTCAACATGGACATGTGGAAAACGTTGTGGATGCCGGCCAATGCAGTAGGTAGTGCAATACGGTATGCTACTGCCCCCACACGATCCAAAATCTCGAAAGGCCCAATGAAACGCGGTGCTAGCTTCCCTTTCTACCCGAACCTCATCAGACCCTTCATAGGTGACACCTTCAGAAATACATGGTCGCCAGTCGCAAACTCCAAGTCGCGTCGTCGATTATCCACATAGCTCTTCTGTCTGCTCTGGGCGGTGCGTAAGCGCTTTCTGACCACATTAATGACTTGAGTGGTAGCCTGAACAAGCTCGGGCCTTAACAAGCTCCTTTCCCTAATTTCTGCCTAGCACTGAGGAGCTCGGCAAGGGCAACCATAGAGAGCTTCGTACAGTGCCATGCCTATGCTGGACTGGAAACTGTTATTGTATGCAAATTCTGCCAGTGCCAGGTGATCGTCCCAGTTGCCCTGAAAGTCCAGGACACATGCTCTCAGCATATCTTCCAGGATATGATTCACCCTCTCAGTCTGTCCATCTGTCTGAGGATGAAATGTTGTACTAAACTTGAGTTTCGTGCCCATCTCTTCCTGCAGCCTCTTCTAGAAGGCAGAAGTAAATATGGAGTCTTGGTCTGATATCATTTCTCATGGAACTCCATAGGATCGCACGACTTCCTAGATGTATAACTTCGCCAAATTATCGGTGGAATCTGTCGTGCGGATCGGAAGGAATCTGGTGGCCTTTGTCAACCTATTGACAATGACCCAGATCGAGTCATGCTTTCTCTGCGTCCTAGGGAGACCAAATGTGAAGTCCATAGAGATGTTGTCTCACTTCCATTCGGCTAGTGGTAGCGGCTGAAGGAGGCCAGCAAGCTTACAATGTTCGACCTTGATCTTTTGGCACACCATGCACTTCGCTACAAAGCCTGCGATGTCCCTCTTCATGTTGCTCCACCAGTACTGCCTTTTAACATCGTTTTACATCATAGTGCTCCATGGGTGGATAGCTAATTTGGAATGGTGGGCTTCTATCATTACTTCCTCAATTCGGCGTCGTTTAGAACGCATACTCGCCCCTGTTATCGAAGACCGCCGTCACTACCAACCCTCCAGTCAAGCATCTCTTCACTCTTACATCTTTCTTTCATCTTGACAAGCCATTCATCCTGGTCCTGTGCAGAGATCACGTGTCGGACCAGGGTCGACTCTGCAGTCAATAGAGCCACATAAGCATCAGGCTCGTCGAGGGTGAGCTAGATGTCGAAGTCTTGTACGAACTCCATCAGCTCCCATTCCTTGATCATCAAAGTGGCTACCAGCTCATGCTTCTTCTTCCGACTCAGAGCATCGGCCACAGAGTTTGCCTTGCCAGGGTGGTATGAGATATCAAAGTGGAAGTCCTTAAGTGTCTCCGTCCACCAACGCTGGCGCATATTCAAATCTTTCTACGTGAATATGTATTTCAGGCTCTTATGATCGCAGAATAACCGAAAATCCTCTCCGTATAGGTAATGCCTCCATATCTTTAAGGCAAAGGCCACGGCTGCCAACTCCAGATCGTGAGTCGGGTAGTTCTCTTCATGCTTCTTCAACTGCCTTGAAGCGTAAGCGACCACTTTATCATTCTGCATCAGTATGCACCCTAGTCCCAACTTAGATGCGTCACTGTATACCACGAACGTCTACCCTTCTTGTGGAAGGGTGAGTACTGGCGCAGAAGTTAATCTCATCTTCAACTCTTGGAACGCTACTTCTGCATTCTCCTCCCATGTGAACCGGGCGCTCTTCTTTGTCAGTTGAGTGAGTGGTCACGCAATTTTGGAGAATTCCTTGATAAAGTGCCTGTAGTACCCGGCCATACCTAGGAAACTTTCGACCTCTGTAACTGTAGTGGGCCGCTCCCACTGAGACACTGCTTCTACTTTAGCCGGATCAATCGCTATTCCTTTCGCTTTCACTACATGCCCCAGGAATTTCACTTCTTCTTCCTAGAATTCACACTTGCTTAGCTTGGCGTACAGTTGATTCTCCTTCAGAGTATTCAGGACTGTGCGCATGTGCTACTCGTGCTCTTCTCGATTTTCGAGTAAACCAAGATATCATCAATAAATACGATCACGAACCGATCTAAGTTAAGGCATGAAAACCCAATTCATCATGTCCATGAAAACCGCCGGAGCATTCGTGAGGCCGAAAGACATCACCAGGAACTCGTAGTGCCCATAACAAATCCTGAAGGCCGTCTTAGGGATATCCTCATCCCTGATCCTCAACTGGTGATACCCTAAATGCAAATCTATCTTGGAGAAATACTTGGCGTCCTTCAACTGATCAAATAGATCGTCGATACGCGGTAGGGGATATCTGTTCTTGATCATCACATCATTTAGCCTCCTGTAGTCTATACAGAGGCACATCGAGCCATCCTTCTTCTTTATAAAGAGAACCAGCGCTCCCCAAGGAGAAACGTTGGGACGGATAAAACCTTGAGCCAGCAGTTCATCAATCTAACTCCTTAGCTCCTCCATCTCGCAAGGAGGCATGCAAAATAGGGGGAGTGATATAAGAGCGGTTCCTAGCTTGAGGTCGATACAAAAATCTACCGCACACCTAGTAGGTAGTCCTGGTATCTCTTGGAATACTTCGGAAAAGTCTCGGACTACTGGTATTCGTCCGATAGTGGCTTCCACTATCTCAGCCTCCACTAGAGCCTGCATGCTCTCGAACTTTTGGCATTTGCCCCTCCCTTTTAAAGTGAAAGAGGCATGTCCTTGGATGGATATAGTCACCGTTTTGTCGCGGCAATCCATGACTGCACGCACCAACGTGAGCCAGTCCATCCCAAAGATGACGTCGAACCCTCTAACGAGCATGACAATTAGGTCTACAGCAACCTCGCGATTTGCGAGCGTGATGGGACATGCCCTGCATATCTTATCTGTTGCTACAAATTTGCCCATAGGGAATGCTACAACTAAGGGGGTATGCATCCTAGTGGTGTTCAATGCCAGTCTAGATGCAATGGCAGAATCAACAAAAGATAAAGTTGCACCGGAATCGAATAAAGTAAGGACAGGGGTACCGTTAATGTGGGCAGCATCATTAATAGTCTGCGAGGGGTCCTACTCGGCCTCTGTAGCGGCGACGACATATACTCTGGCTTGGGGAGCCCTCTGCTCTACCGGAGGTCCTTGCCTGGGCTGTTGTGGCCTAGGCCCTCCTCGGATCGCAGCTCGATTTTGCCGAGGGCAGTTTGCTAGCGGCGCGTTGCCTTCCTCGGCTATCCTCTTGTAACAGAATCGAGTAGTATGGCCATCTCGCCCGCAGTACTCGCAACGTCTCCTTGGAAGTGCGGGCGGGACGCCAGCAGGCTGAACCCTAAACCTACCTGCTGGAGCAAGTGGGGCAGGAGGTGCCTGCCTCGACCGGAACAGAGTGTCTCGCGCTGGAAGGCGAGAGTGGATGGTGCGCTCAAAATCTCTCTCCACTCGCATCGCCTTATCCACCAGCTCGAGAAAGTCTCCAAAATCCCAGGTGCACAACCGAGATTGTATCCCAGGCTACAGCCCCTCCTTGAACTTCCCCAACTTGTACTCCTCGTCTTCGAGAGCTTTGGGTATGTACCAAGACAGCTCATCAAACATTGCCTCGTACTGGGCGACCGTGAGGTTCCCCTATTCCAGCTTTAGGAACTGCGCGATCTTCTCACTCCGGCATGATCGCGGGAAATACTTCTCCACGAACTTCGTCTTGAAGCAGACCCACATCCAGGCGTACCCGGCTGGCACGCCCCTCTGCACGTTGTTCCACCAATTTTCCACCTCACCCTCGAGCAGATATGTGGCCAACGTGACCATCTAAGAATCTGTACACTCGATAGGCCGCGTCATTTAAGCGATCCTAGCTAGCCAATGCTCGACCTGAACTGGGTCAGGCGCCCCTCCAAAAGCCGGCGGTCAGAGTCGCATAAATCAGTCGAACACGTCCTAACTCCTAGTATCCCTATCCTTAGATGTCGCCCTACGGTCCCGAAGAGCCTCCACTACTAGTGCGTGTACGTCCTGCTACTGCTGGACGAATGTATCTTGTTGTTGCTACATAGTGGCAGCCATCTGTACAAATGTCACAAAGGCTGCTGCCTCCGTTGGCGAATCTGTGTGTACATCCGCTGAGGGCTCAGCCGAAGGGGTTCGCCGCCCGAAATACTGTGAGGGCATCCCAGACGTGACTATCCGAGGGGAGGGAGAGTCCCCTACAGCCTCGGATCTCGTGTCCCCATTTGCTATTCCAGGCAGAAGGCCTAGCGTGTAGACAGGATTGCGCTCTCGTTAGCGCTCTGGAGACGGGAGGGGGTGGATGTCGATTGCGTGGGTCTGCTGTAACCGCAGTACGAGTGGCATGGCTACCTGTGTGATCAAAATTTCAGGGTTCATGTGTGGGAAAAATAATTCTAGACAGTTACATAAGAGTTAAGGGTCTATTTTAGTTGAAATTTCGAGGGGACTAAGGTATTTTTTTTTCCAAGTTCAGATGACCAACTTGCCGTTTCCCAAGGGATTCTAGGTGATTCATATACTAAGTTCTTCCTAGATATTCAGGGATTCCTTTATGAGTTCAAATGTTCATCCTGCTAACATTTAAGGGGGCCTAAGTGTTTTGTCTTTAAGTTTTCTCATCCTTCCTACTTTCTAAAGGGGAACATCTACGTTTTGTCTAAGTTAATCCTTTAAGGTTTTATGTATTGATCCCACAGCCAGGCTATCTCAAACTCTGCTTTGATACCAACTTGTAACGCTCCTGTTTTCAGACCTGAGTATAAGCCTCGCGTTCCAAAAACTCAGGAGTTAACTACTAATAGTGGTAATCAATAAGTAAATCAAAGTGCAAATAGCGCGAATGAAACGTAGCATAGATATGATCCGAAAATGTGAATAATATTCTGACCCACTCAGCTGGGGGCCAATTACAAAACTTTAAGTTTCTAAATGTACTGAAATAATCATGAAGGGCTAATCTACTGGTTTAGCCCAAAATAGGCGGCCACCCAAAAGGGCTAATCTTCGGGTCGTGCGTCAACCATGACCCATGGTGGATGATAACCACGACCAATCAAAATGATAACAACGATCCAACATTGACAATAACCATGATCCAAGGTGTAACACAACAACGACCAAATAAAATTCAAGAAAAATTCAATTTCATATACCTTTATTCCTTACATTTCCTCCCCAAGCTGCCTCATCTGCTCCAGCAATGAAGCATTCTTTACGATCAGAGGGCTGGTTGAAGGAACATTGTCCTGTAATAAAAACGTATATCACAAATGGTTATTACGGCCAATGGAGCCTGGTTGTCGTCCATAGTTGGTCGTGGTTCACATCCATGGAGATTCGTAGATGTTAACCACAATCCACTATGTATGATAATCACAATCCACATTGAATGAGAATAACGATCACAACGGATCATAATCACAATCCACACTAGACGATAATCACGATCCACATTCCGTAGAAACTACGACCCTTGTCTAAATAGACGACTATGATGTTATACGGATCGCGACTCATCCACGATCCAGTGTGCATGTCAACCACGACCCGCATGATAACAACGATTCAGGATCGATTCAACTTCATATACCTTCATTGTCTGGATCTCCTCTCTGAGTTGCTTCACCTGCTCCTGCAATGAAGCATTGATCTCCTCTCTGAGTTGCTTCGCCTGCTCCTGCAGTGAAGCATTCATCTCCTCTCTATATTGCTTTGCCTGCTCTTGCAGTGAAGCATTCATCTCCTCTCTATATTGCTTCACCTGCTCCTACAGTGAAGCATTGATCTCCTCTCTATGTTGCTTCACCTGCTCATGCAGTGAAGTATTTTCTCCTCTGAGAGGGCTGATCGAAGAGACTGTCTTGTAATAAAATCATATATAATTATGTATTTCAATATGCCTTTTTATAAGGAACCCAACCACGACACACTGTGGATGACAACTACGATGAACTAAGGGTCGTGGTTATTACGAACATCGGATCGTGTTTATCGACCATATTGGGTCGTGGTTCAACCACACAAACCATCGTTGATGAAAACCACGATCCACTATGTATGATAACCACGATTCATATTTCATTGAAACCACGAACCACGATACACGGAAACAACTACCCCAAGCCATCAATGTTGAGTCGTGGACCCTAGGTGCATGAAAAACCACGACCCTTCCTGGACGATAACAACGATCCTGTGTGGATGACAACCACGATCCATTTTTCATTTACCTTCACAGTGAGCTATTAACAAATAGGTTAGATAAAGCAAGGCAATTTCACGTATGTGTTTTATATTAATATCATCTCTCGACTTCACTTCTTCGAGTAAAGAAGCATAATCTTCCTTGAGGTGCTTTATTTCTACTCCAAACTCATCAATCTGTTTCAATTCACCCTTTATTCCTTGCACTTCAGTAGCGAGGAACTCAATCCACTTATTAAATTTTCTTATTGCGGATCTTGTTTTTTTATTATCTTTCATTTCCAAGAGGGAGGCTGTAAGATCAGCCTCAACTTTATTTCTTATGTCATCCTCAGTTGTCTCTGCCGTGGGTGCTGACCACAGAGCCTAGTCCTTCATATGAATGTCGTCATCAGTTATAATCTTGACAACCTCAGTCTCTGCTTCTTCGACTGTTGGTTGAAGATCTAAAGCTAGCACCACCTGCAGGAACAAAATTGATTCCTTACTTATAAACATACTGCATGATTGAAATTACACTACTAATTGAATAAATCTTACCGGCACAACTGTGAAGATGACAGATATGGTTTCATATCTGCCTGTTTTCTTGGGACCCCAATTTAGTGTTTGAGGAATCCTTGTAGGCAGTCTTCTAACGGCCCACCTACGATCACCAGTGAGTTTTGGGAACCGTTCGTAGGCCCAAATCTGTTTAAAAACCATTATCATGCATTACATATTGGTTGACATATATGGAGAAAAAATTCAAACTCAACGTATGAATCAGGACAAGAATAACGTACTTGTAGGGCAAACGTGCATCCGCATATGTTGTATGATTTGGGGTACTGGTCACTCGCCTTCCCCCCCGAATAATGCCAGACGCAGTGTTAACCTCATTCTTCAAATAATCATACCCCACACTGCCCCAGTGGTAGTTATTAAAATAATCCAAGTCATCAACCATGTCGATAAACGTATCAACACAGTTATTCTTTTGCGGAGATCTAATTAATAGACTCTCAACACAAATTATTAGAGTCAGCTTCACCGCGTCCATGTGTTCTTCTTTATCGGTGAGTGAGCGATAGGCTTCTTTCAATACTTGTCTACTCACGCCACCTGCACTCAGGTAAGTCTCCCTAATGCCTTGTCCCGCCTCTACACTTCCGGCCTCGGCATGACCGCCACCATCTATCCTAAGTGGTCCAAACTTAAGACCCATTATTAGCGCAAAATCGAGCTCAGTAAATTTTATCTTTGTGCCCTGAACATCGAATTTCAGATCACCAACATGCCTTTGCATCAAGCAATGGATGATCTGAGACTATGCCCTCCACTCGACCAGTGGAAAGTCAAGCAGAAATCCAAAACAGCCGTCTTTAAATAGTTTCTTTCTATCAAGTTTCTTCTCCATATCTTCAACCAAGTCTTTCAGAAAACTGACGAAGCACTTGGGAGAGACCTGTGCCCTTTCGAAGTCTAAGCATGTGGTCATGATTGGCTTGTTTCGACCTGCATTTCAATATGGTCGTGGATTGTTAATCAATAATAAGATGGTCTTGCAAAGTCTAACATGAGTCGTAATTGTACTACACAGTGGATCACGATTATAATCCACGAAGGGTCCTGTTTATCACGAGTTATAGAGGATCGTGGTTATCATGCTACACGGTTCGTTGTTGTCATTTACGTTGGATCGTGGTTGTCATCTATGATGGGTCGTGGTTGACAGTCGTGCTACACGGTTCGTTGATGTCATCTATGTGCTTGTCAACCACGATCCATTAGGCAAACCAACCACGATCGCAACAACGATCGTGGTTCACAGCCACGACCCACGTAACTTGTGAGCCACGATTCACTTTGACTGTCAACCACGATCCATTATGCAACAAATCACGATCACGACCACGATCGTGGTTGTCATACCATACATATCATGGATGTCATCTGCATTGAGTCGTGGTTCACAGCCACGACCCACAACACGTGGGCCACGATACACTGACCCGGTCAACCACGATCCATTCAGCATATCAACACCGATCATAACCACGATCGTGATTGTCATGCCATACATTTCGTTATAGTCATATGCATTGGGTCGTGGTTCACAGCCACGACCCACATAACATAATAACCACCATACACTGTCCCTGTCAACCATTACCTTACTTTGCATTTATATTGACTGAGTTGCACTGAACTTGTAGATGTGCTCACTGAGTGGCGATGGAGGGACCCAGCGAAGAAGATTCAAAACCAATAAAAAATTTATTTAAAAAAAAAAAAAAAAAAACAAGGGTTAGGGATAAAAAAGTGAAGAGGTACCAGAGAAGAAGCTCCAAGATATAGTTGATGTTCCGTATCGGGACAAGCGGTTGATGTTCTACGTTTGGAATCGTAAGCGTCCAAGATATAGTTGGTGTTCCGTAAGTCACATCGAACTGCAGATATTCTCTGATCCACACCGTCCATTTTATTTGTAACATTAATAAACAGAATTACCCAAAGAATGGTCAAAATATTCGAATCCAATGAACCACGACAGTTCAACCAATAGTTTTCATAAAAGCTCATAATTTGTCATCTTTACGCAGCATGGGCCACTGATGGCTCGATACGTGTCACTAAATTTTTTTTCAAAGGAATCCATCATCCATGAACAATTCCAACAAATTAGATTCGATTTATGATAGGCCCATAGACTTGAACCAAATGATCGACGATTGATCTTCTACGTTTGGAATCGTAAGCGAACTTCCCGCCTTTAGCACGCCATCTTTAATGTATGTACATGCAATATATTAATTCGGTGCAAACTAAGATATATGGGGTCCACAGTGATATATAAATGTCATCTAAACTGACCATCGTATGTAATGTACATGTATAAAGGCATAGCATAAAAATAAGTTTTATCAGGTGGATGTATGGCCCACGTAGTTCTCAACACCTTATAACCGTTTATTTCGGTGTAATCAACTACGCCTATAAGTAAGGTTCAAATTTTTGGATAAAGATTAGTACATACTCTAACAACTAACAATCGGTGTAGATTGAAAATTTACATAAGATCTGTCCCACAACCGAGAGATAACCAAAATCTTATGAGACATACCAGCATAGCACAAATACGGTGCCGACCTCACCTTTCATCATTACCTCTTTTTATGTGTCGAGGGCATACTGGTCTGTACAATTCAAATACAATGATCCATAACTGCAACAATCCATATACAACGAAAACCACGATATATATCGTCATGTCAACTACGACCCATCGAACATTAACACCACAATTATATAACATAATAACCACGATACAGAGTTGTGGGCCAAGTCATCTCTACCTTGCACAATGACAAACACGACCCTTCGTAGATGACAACCACGATCTTTTACGTTGTCAATACACAACCCAGGCAAAGGATCGTTGTTGACTCTTTCTTTCTTTTTTATTGTGGTTTTCATGTAAAATGGATTGTGGTTGTTATGATATATGGATCGTGGTTGTCAAAGTTACATGGGTTGTGGTGTCGGTTGCTATGGGTCGTGGTTTTCATGTTTTATGGATCGTTGTTGTCGTATTATACGGATCGTTGTTGTCATGCTACAAAATAACGAGTTCTTTTGTAGAGCTTTGACGTCAACCTGGAACCCGGAAGAAGCCAGGTTACATCAGCATAGAATCCCGAAGAAGCCATTACACACCAGGTCCGCCAACTCCGAATAGGTGCTCATCAACAAAATATCAAGTTCTTTTGTAGGGCTTTTACATCAGCCTGGAACTCAGAAAATCTGAGACGGAAGGATTCAGATTATAAGGTCGTGCTCAAATAGAGACAAGCCCTATGATCGCGCTCGAGACACGATACATGGGTCGTGACTCTCATTGTATATAGATCGTGGTTGTAATGTCGTATATGTCAAGGTTGTCATGAAATATGGATCCTGAATGTAATGATATATAGGTCGTGGTTGTCGTGTAATAAAAATCGTGGTTGATGTCTTATATGATTCGTGGTTGACGTGAAGCATTGATCGTAGTTGTCTTTCGATATGGGTTCGTGGTTGTCATGCTATACGGGTCGTGGTTGTCGTGATGATTAGGTCGTGGTTTATTTTTTTATTGTTTGCGATAATGTAATTTGAACTGTAATATATATACTTATTGATTCATGAACCTTGGTGCGTGTTAACCACGATGCAATGTGGATGATAACCACGACCCATAAAGGAAATGGTGAGCTTAACAACAGGTCGTGGCACTCATGATAGGTGGATCGTGGTTGTCATATTGTATGGGTCGTGTTTCTCATAAGATCGTCGTGTTTGCGACAACCACGAACCATTACAACTGTGAAGCACGACCATTTTAACACGATAAACACGACCCAGATCAACTACGACCAATGCTTCACATATACCACGACCAAAATAAAATGACAACAACGACTTATGTATCAGTCCATTTCAGGTTCCATGTATCATGATAACCAAGACCTATCCAATGTCAGTCAAGACCCATGTTTCATGTCAACCACGACCCAACGTGGATGATAATAACGAGCGTTTATGCATCTGAGCCACGAACACAAAGATGGAAACAGTGTACATACAATAGGTCATGGTTTTCATAATATAATGATTGTAGCTGTCATGTAAATGGGTAGTGCAAAAAATCAATGTTGTGGTTGTCAATAACGAACCATGAAACAAGGCAACAACGACCATGCAAAACGATTAACACGAACCCATTTCAAAATGACAACTACGATCAATGCTTCACATCAACTACGAACCATATTATACGAAAACCACGATCTGTATAACAGGACAACCATGACCCTTTAATAATTATATTCAGGATCCAAATTTCATCACAACCAAGACTACAACATTACAACCACGACCCATATCAAACGATACCACGACCCATGAAACTTTGATCAATAGAGGGTCGTGATTGTCCATTGCGTTGTATCGTGGTTATTATGAATAGTGGATCGTTGTTGTTAAATGAGAACCACAACCCATATGTTATGACAAACACGACCTATTGTTCATGTGAACCACAACCCATGTCATCTTCACGACCAACCTGCCATGTAAACTATGACCAAACCTCACTGGGGCCCGTTGAAGAATATTGTTATTCATATAACATGACAAATACATCTCATATTACATTACAAACCACGACCCCCCTTAGGATCGGAGATATTTTCACCCGGCTATCATGTCTCTCTTAATCGACTGGGCGGCAAATCAATCGCCAATACTCTTACTCGCCTTCCCGAGTCGTTCATCAACGACTATGCCTCGGTCTGTTATACGATAAGCTCTCAACCTTACTCGATTTGTTGGCTCTGATTGTCGTTTTCTACTTTCTAACTCTTTTCTTTCTCAGGCGTTGCCAATGTTTCTGTTGATTCGGGAGAGGCCAAAGGCGATGACTAAGATTGAAAGGAGAAGGCCAAGGTGGAAGAGCTCCTGAAGACTTCTGCCGAGGAACAGGAGAAGCTGAAGGGCCTAGTAGGAGAAGGCCAATTAAGGGAGCTGATGCTCTAGGGGGAGGTCAACGGGCTTCAGTCTCGTTTGGACTCGGCTGAGTCCGAACTGACAAGCACAAAGGCTCATCTTGAATGGGTGGAGGAGGACAATACACGACTAGTGGCTAAACTGGGGCAAGCTAAGCTTGACCCATATAACCTGAAAATCACAATCCATTATAAAATTAAACAAACGATCCATGACAACTACAATCCATACAACATGACAACTACAAATCATATAATACAGTAACTTTCAGAAGAAAAGCTCGGCATGCAAGCCAAAACTCCACAAGTTTCTTCCACCTAAGTTTGCAAATGGGGATATTATCATCCTCCTCACTCTCATCTTCGGTGGTTAAAAACTACGACCCTTTCGTTCGGATTCAGAGCGACCGTCCAGAATAAGCGCCACATGCAGCATGCAAGCTACAACCCATTTAACATGCAAGCCACGACCCAATTAACATGACAAACACCATAAATGCATCTTGGTCTCTTTTCCAGTAAGACAGCCACGACCGATTTAACATGACAATTGTGACCATAATCACATTTACAGTAGGAACAAGATCTCTCTTCAGCCTGCAACCAGCAATGCAGAAAAACTCTGTAGAGGATGACTTGTTTTAGCCCGAACAAAAACTCTATTGAGAAGGTCAGGCTTAAACAAGACATACTCACAAGTGTTTTTCAGCAGAGCTCCTTGAGTCCCGTTGAAGAGATTGTTCTTCCTATTGTGTTGTGATTATGGTCTTGATGTCATGTCACATCGGTCGTGGTTGTCATGTTGTATGGGAAGTATTTATTATCTGCGCGATGGTACCAAAGAAACGCAACAGTTCTCTCCAAGACAAGGCAGAAGGAAATGAAAGTAGCTAACGTTTTTCCGCTGGCTGGGTGCCCGTTGAAATTGTCGAGTTGCCGGAGTTCGGAAATTGTCTTCAGAACTTCCTGTGGAGGACGTTGAGCTTCAGGAAGATCGTGAACATCCCTAAGGAAAGAGAAGGGTTCATGAATAAAGGAAGAACGCGATAGGAGCTCCATGGTTTCTTCGAATATCTGCTCAATTATTTTGAATAAAAGAGCAAATAAATGCATGAATGCGGATTGGCTTGTGGAAGTATCACCAAAGTATCATTGTAACAATGTCGCTCTGTGACTGTTGTTCCCTAGATCTTCACTTTTCTAGGAAAACAAAAGAAGAAGAAGAAAAAGAAGAAGAAGAAGCGGATCTTTCAAAGGTAAATAAATGCGACATTTGCCCCCTCTGAAGCTCGTGGTGCTGGTGATCGGTGCTCCGTGGGCCCCACCATGGTGTATGTGCTTCGTCCATGTCATTCATCCACTTTTAAATATCATTTTATGGCTTGAACCGAAAAACGAGAGTGATATAAATCTCAGGTGGACCACACTGCAGGAAAATTATAATTATTGGATATCCACCATTAAAATCCTCCTAAGGCTAACCGTGATTGGATTATCACTCGTTTTTGGACTCCTACCATAAAATGATCTGGAGAAATATATGGACGGCATAGATGAAACACATACGTGGTGGTGGGGCCCATAGAGCGCCGAGCACCAGCCATTGGCCGGTGTCCCAAGGAGTAGCCGATCCGTCTGTTTCTCGGGGGTTGCAACAGTAAGTGACTTCTACTTCACTTCAGGACCGTACAAGTCCTGAACCAAGGTTAAGGGCATTTTCATCTGAAACAATCTCCGAAAGATGTCAGAAGGCCTTTTTGAGAATATATGGAGTGTCGTAGCGTTCTAGGTAATTTGCCCAAACTTCAAGGCAAGTATGGTCAATTTCCCATATTTCAAAGAAGTACTAAAGGACCAATTAGTGAGCAGCATAGTGGTCATGTAAAATTGCTGATCCGAATCTGGCCCGAGTTGCACCGAGAATTCACTGATTTCAACCAAAATGCAAAATCTGAAACAAGGAATGTGTTGACAACAGAAGAATGCGCAGAATCTGGAGTCTGCCTCACTCAACTACTTCAATGTCTATGATAAAGCATAGACGCAATTGCAGCTTCATGAAAATGAGCCTCTTTAGGGGCTCTGCAAATCAGGCAAGTAGCTTTGATTCATTCAATGATTGCTGAGACCGCTCCTACATCTTCAGTCGCCAAACTGACTCCCCCACACATGCCATGCTTGCACACATCTGAGATCCAAGCCATTGACCAGGAAGTCTCCAAGGTGAATGTGCCTTAGCTGAGAAACCAGCCTGGCCTAATTATCAAGTGGGTTACACGGGTATGAAGTTGGATACTTAGAAAAGGATAACTGACAATCCACATTTGACATGCATCATTGTCCAACTGATGAGTGGTTCAGCCTGATTTTCAGGCCTGGCACATTAATTGCGGGACCCACCTGATGAACAGCCCGGATCTCTCAAATGCACGAGTCATTCTCACAAATGGGGCAAAGAGGTGTGGTGACTGCATACAAGTGAAGGAGCACAACATAACTACTCTTAATATTAAGAGGTTCTTATGCTATAAAACTAATCATGGCTACAATTTAAAGTTTCAAAGATAGCAAAGGTATGGTGTTATAATTAAGAGGCATGCTCAAGTGATACTGGTATCTCAGTAACTTAACCTGCTACCAGGCAAATACTTAACCTGGTACCAGGAAAATGTGGGGCCCACATGATATATGCAGGCCATTCAACCAGTCCATGAGACACATTGCCTCATAATACCCCCAGGTGCCAAAAATCAGCCCCATCTAATGCCTGGGTGGGCCACAACAAGAGGAACAATGTGAGAGAGGACACCCACCCTCAATTTTCACAGGGAACATATGAATTGCAAAAAAGCCTGAGTTTTAGCCTGCCCCTTCATCTAGGCTAAACATATGGCTGTAACAGCCTAGATTCCATATAAACAACATGGTGGGCCTCTGTGCAAATCAAGGGTGGACATTCCTTATAACTTGCAGCCTGCAGCGATCAGCCTGATATTTGGGATCAATGAACATGCTTGATGCATCTGATGGATGGGTGGGATTTCATTCACACATCACATGGGCCCCAGATCTGACCGGTACAACTATAGCTTATGGTGGTACTAGTAACACTGGAACGTGAACCTGTCATTAGCCTCAATGTCGTCTCGTGGATAGCAAGGGTCCTTGCAAAGGGTCTTAAGCCAGGGGTAATAATCTTTTGCCTTATTATTAAATGGAAAGTGACGTTTTATTGTTAATACAAAAGAAATAAGATACCTCGATTGGCGACTTTGGAATACTGAGCTCTTGAAAGGAGTTGACCTGGTAAAAAGGTTCACATTGCACATCAAGGGAAGACCCTGCAATATTGCCTTGATCAAGAAACTTCCTGAAAATAATGCCCGATTCTTTATCACACTGGACAGCAGAGAAAAATGAATTACAGAGACCCCTCTTCTTGGTTAGTCTGCATTGCTCAGAAAGGAACTCTACAGCTTGTTCTTTCTGTACACTGGTTTCTTGAAATTTAGGAGAACCACGCTGACTGTTGCATGTAGCTGGAGGAATTTTTAGAGAATGGTCATTCAGAAGTTCAAAGATTAGCTTCCAAATCACAGCACGCTTGTGAGAAGCCTTGCAAGGTGGAAACCAGTCCACATTGAGCTGTCAAGAAAAACCCACTACATATACATAAGCCGAATTGGCATGATCTTTTAGCTTGGAAAAAAATATTGCTTGAATATTGAATCTTTGCTATGCTGCCACTAGACACCTCAAACAAGCAAAACTCAAGATGCAGAATTTTATTTTATTTTATTGAGAAGATAACTGATTCATTAAGGCCAACAAAATGAAAGCAAACATAACTCGAGACCAGTGTTTTAAATATCGACAATATCGGCCGATATATCCCACGATATATCTTGTATCCCACCTGTGCGATACGAAATGCATAGGTAGTGCCGATATATCCCACTTATTCGATCCAATGAGTATTTTTTATTTTTGATCCTTTTTTTTAAAATGTAAATCACGTTAAATCAATGTTAAATGGTTGCAAATCTATGATTCCTCATGTTTTCCATGAAAAATCATGGATTTGGAGTTTTGATTTCAAGATTTGGGGGAGATGGGGCAAGTTGCTGAAAATTGGAAAAAATCAAAA
This sequence comes from Magnolia sinica, assembly GCF_029962835.1. NCBI lineage: Eukaryota > Viridiplantae > Streptophyta > Magnoliopsida > Magnoliales > Magnoliaceae > Magnolia > Magnolia sinica. The sequence goes on along the minus strand of NC_080573.1, from coordinate 45,329,812 downwards.
TTTCTCACGAATCAGTTGCGATCTTTGTATCCAAACAAAAAATCAAACATGTAACCTGATCTAGTGATTCTACTTTTGCTTTTGAATGTATTGCTTGTGTTTCCATACATGTCTTCTTACGTTTATAAATTATATGAATAGACTTTAAATATACTTGCATCAATTCAGTTGGACAGTGCATGTATTAAGACCCCATACAAAGAAAACCCCTATTATGTGCATTTTTGTTGTAATGTTTTGATTTCTAAGTGTGTGTTGATGTCTTTTTCAACAATTCTTGAAGTTTCCTTGAAAAAATCGACCAATTTCCTAATGTTCCTATGTTTCCCAACAACGGTAATGCATTACGCGATACAACCAATATATCCGATGCGATAACCGATATATATCCGTATCCCAAGGGTGCGATACATTACGCGATAACAATATTTAAAACATTGCTCGAGACCAGTAGCAGAGGTGACCATCTCGTCACCCTGCACTAAACAGGCGTATGAAAAAAAAAATGCTGTAAAAGCCTCAAAAAGAACAAAAAATAAAAATAAAAAACAAAAAATAAAGAAAGAAAAAAAATGCAAGAATGAAAAAGCCTAAGGGCTCATTTGGCAGCATGGAATTGAACCCCTATGGAATCAAGTGGATTTGGAATTAGAGCTTTGAGGTGAGAGTTCAAAAAGAGCTCTTATGGAGGATTTGGATTCCTCTTAAATACAAATCCCTCCAATTCCTAGCTACCAAACGCCCAAACAAAAAGCAAAACCCCACAAATTCCCCCGATTCCACGCTGCCAAATGAGCCCTATGGGAAAGGCATGCTTGCTGAAAGACAGAGCTAGCTAAATACAATAGAATCCCAATCCCCAAGTATCACTTCAAAGGACCACCATAGGGATTCCAGAAACACCATGGCCCAATTGAGAACCATGGAAGTAATACACCATTTGATGGAGGGGGGAGACATTGCCTTTGAAGATCTTGGAATTTCTCTGTCCATATGCCTGACAAAATAGCACAAGGGACCATCTTCCAGGTCATTTTTTTGCACCTTGGGGAGTGGAGGACCCAGTCCCCCAGTCTTTAGTAACCTTTGACTCTGAGGTGCTTGTCACCTAGCCGACTCTAAAGTTTTGAAAAAGTGAGCCCAAACCTGCCAATGAAGGAAGAGATGGTTCACAAACTCCTCTTTCTCTTCTACGCATGAGGCACATGTTCAACATTGATTATATTCATTTTCTTTAGATTGCCAACCCTAGGAATTCCCTTCTTTACCATCATCTAAACAAACACTTGGATCCTAGGACGAATAGGGAGCTTTCACACAAGGACCCTCGTATGATAATTGCCAACATCACCCAATTTCAAGAGGATGGATTTGGATGAGAAGTTACCATTTGCCAACCACTTCCAAACCTTCATATCATCATCATCTCCTTCTATGCTCACCTTCTTGAGAGCAATGTTTGAAGTATCAGTATCGTTACAAGTTTCGATGGCCAGAGATACGTAAACAATATCGATATCGCGATAATATCGCTGATAACTGGAAATGCGGGGAAACATGGGGAAAACGGTGTAATTTTCAGCAAAACTCTAGGCGATGTTACAATGTACATATTTGCATATTTAGAAATTTAAAAAATTGCAAAAATAATTCATACATAACAAGTTTCCATTTAATGAGGCCTTAAAAGCATGTGTTGCTGTAAGAAATCAGTCCAACCATCCCATCAGACCTATTTAACCATCCAACCTTCCATGCAAACATCCATAGATATTGCAAAATATCAACAACACATGATATTTCACCAAAAATCATCAACAATTGGAAAGGAAACGAAAGATTGTGGTCTCAATATAGCGCATGTTACAATATTGATAATATCGAGATATTATCAATATTATCAATGAAAATTTAAACACTAAATATAACCATGTGCCCATGAAAAAATTTTGAAATAATTTTTTTTTCTAATAAACAAAATTTTGATGATATCATTGCCGATATTATTGAAATATCGTTAATACACTTATGATACAAGCATTACCTAGAATTTACAGTCAAAAATATTGGGGATACATTGGCGATATTGATGCATTGGTAATACAAGTGATATCTAAAATTTACATAGTTGAAAATATTGGCAACTACATTAGCAATATTGATACTTTGGCGATACTTAGCATTACATTGCTAATACCTGGAATTTTTTATACTACCAGTGATGCAGGACATGGAAAATTAAATATGATATGCAAGATTTCAGGCTTAGATCCTACTAATTCAGAAACAATCACACAAATTCCATGTCCCACACGAAAATCCAAACATTCAATTAAAGGGGAATCTATGCGGGTCCAAGCCGACACAGGCTAGGACTAGACCAATAAAAATTATAAACCAAACGATGTCAAAGAGAAATAAAATCAACTACTCATGCATAAAAAATCAGTCCCTAATCCAAGGGATTCCCTAATTTCAATTCAAGGAACCCTAAGGTGATAGAAAGGGGCAAATCAATTAGGGATCATGTAATCTAGGGTTATGATTCATGAAAAACGGCTATGAGAGGATAAAAGAGGATAAAAACCTGAGCCAAAAGATGATCCCGCGTATAGACAGCAACAATGGCCCAGACGGACGTGCGCGTGATCTCGGCCGCACGTGTGTGGGACCCACTATTTAGAAAAAGGTCACCTTGACCCTGGTCGGCCAGGGATGGACTCCAAAACCTCCAAATTTCAGCTCGATTCGATGTACGGTTTGTGCGTGGTGCTCCGCCGAAGTTTCAGCTCGCCTGCGGGCCGAAATCTAGAAACCTGCTTCAATGAAGAAATCTGATGCAACAAAAGGACAAATTCGAAGTACGGATGGTGGGGGAAGATGGAAAAAAAGATAATGGAAGATGGGGGTGAATGGGGATCGATGTGGCTTCGCACCACGGTAGTTAGCCCTTCGAAAAGGGAGGGCTTCGCACCCACTTTTGAATTCTTCCACAACTCACGAAGAGAGCAGAAAAATAAAGCAGGAATTTTTTTATTAACTTCAATGAATGAAAAGAACTACAAAGGGTGCCTATTTATAAGGAGAACCCTATACCCAAAAACTCGCACCATGTGCGACACTTATTACTTGGCGATGAAGTAAACTAAAATAAAAACCAAACAAAGAAATCTAAAGCGTTCACGATGTTCTAAATAATAACAATAAGCAAAACCTAAAATATAAAACCAATCCGACAAGTGGGCCACGATCATGAGATCCCATGGTGGGCTTTTCTTGACTATCGGGCCACTTTTCTGAACCAAAACTTGTATTCTAGCTAGGAGGCCCTCCCTGGACGTCGTCATCGAGCTAGATCGATGGTGGGGTCCTCCTTCTGCGTACGTACGTGCGTAGGGGGGTAGCGTGAGTGCGCGTGATGTCCCCATCAATTCTCCCCGGCTGCAAAGATTTCGCTACTGGCGAAATAAAACTCCTGAACCGCTCCAGGATGTCAGGATCAAGTCTCTGAAGCTCCTCCTCAGTGAGCCACGTGCTGTCTGAAGCTGGGTGTGACTTCCATTTAACCACGTACTTCTGAAACCCGCCGTCCGACGTTGAAACTATCTGATGGTCCAAGATATCCTCTATTTCCTTTTTGGGTGTGTGAAGGTTAGGTATAGGAGATAAAGGCTGGAAAAATGAGTCGGGAAGGATAGGTATGGGAGGTAGAGGCTGGGAACATGGGTCGGGACGGGTAGGTATGAGACGTAGAGGCTGGAAAAATGGGTTAGGAAGGGTAGATATGGGAGGTAAAGGCTGGGAAAATGGGTCGGGACGGGTAGATATGGGACGTAGAGGCTGAAAAAATGAGTCGGGAAGGGTAGGTATGAGAGGTAGAGGCTGGGAAGAAAGGTCAGGAAAAGTAGATATGGGAGGTAGAGGCTGGAAAAATGGGTTGGGAATGGGCCATGGTTCAAGGGATAAATATGGAGAATCAGGATGGGTGGGCGAATGGCTGGACAAAGTATCAGTGGTCCCCTGAAAAGTAACTAAATCCTCCACATCGGCTGTGAAACTAATTCCCATAGAAGGTGGAAGATCTATCTCATACACATTGAGACCGTTTCGTTTTATAATTTTGACGGGTCCAGCGCTACACGCGTGTAACTTACGAACGACCCTCAAAGGGTATCGCTCGGGCCTGATGCAGACCATCATAGAGTCCCCAATATTGAATCCTTTGAAACATTTATACTGGTCTGTAGAAAATGTGCAATGTTCATTATTAGTCATGATCTTCTGCCTGATTTCTTGATGCCATGAATGAATGTAATGCGCAAAAGACTCTGCAGACTCTGATGGCCTATGGGACAGTGACATAGGGACAAGATCAATAAGTTTCCTAGGTTTATAATCAGTAACGACTTCACGAGGACTTAGACCTGTGGACCTATCGACAAAATTATTCAACGTAAACTCGGTTGTAGGTATTACGGTGTCCCATGTTCTGGTGTGCTCTATATCCCTCCTAGGGGACTCATCCGGTAGATCATCAGGACAAACATCACGAAACTCATCCACTACCGGAATAACCTTAGTGGGTAACTCTACACTAACATCTGGTGCACTCTCTTTAGTCACAAGGCTGCACATGTTGTACCCCTCAAAATAGTGGTCTTCATGTCCCTCATGGGGTGGGTACACGGGCGCACGCCCATAACTGATTCCTTGCCCAACTCCATTCATTAGTCTATCCTTCAGGCCACCTGCCTGAGATTGGACATCTACCCTAATGGTGGGGTTTGTCCTGGCGATGGTCTTTAGTCGGGCAATGCGTTCATCAAGCTGCTCAAAGCATTGGTCCATTTCCAAGCGCTTAATCATAAACTCCAACTTCTGGGACAACTTGTTTAGTGACTCTTGCAATTGTTCCATGTTTAGTGTGGGGTGCAAACCGAAACCGCGACCCGTACGTGTGGGCATACACTGACTTGCTCAACCTAAGGACCTGCTATGACAACTATATGCGTCTAAAAACTAAATGACCCTACGAGACTATATGAATGAGACTACACACTGTTACTAAAATTCAGCTATATATGATGAACTGAATGTATGAAGGACTCAAACAAACTAACCCTAAATATGTGGTAAATTCCCCTACAAGAACCCTAGGCTCTGATACCAAATTTGATGCAGGACATGGAAAATTAAATATGATATGCAAGATTTCAGGCTTAGATCCTACTAATTCAGAAACAATCACACAAATTCCACGTCCCACATGAAAATCCAAACATTCAATTAAAGGGGAATCTATGCGGGTCCAAGCCGACACAGGCTAGGACTAGACCAATAAAAATTATAAACCAAACGATGTCAAAGAGAAATAAAATCAACTACTCATGCATAAAAAATCAGTCCCTAATCCAAGGGATTCCCTAATTTCAATTCAAGGAACCCTAAGGTGATAGAAATGGGCAAATCAATTAGGGATCATGTAATCTAGGGTTATGATTCATGAAAAACGGCTATGAGAGGATAAAAGAGGATAAAAACCTGAGCCAAAAGATGATCCCGCGTGTAGACAGCAACAATGGCCCAGACGGACGTGCGCGTGATCTCGGCCGCACGTGTGTGGGACCCACTATTAGAAAAAGGCCACCTTGACCCTAGTCGGCCAGGGATGGACTCTAAAACCTCCAAATTTCAACTCGATTCGATGTATGGTTTGTGCGTGGTGCTCCGCCGAAGTTTCAGCTCACCTGCGGGCCGAAATCTAGAAACCTGAAGAAATCTGATGCAACAAAAGGACAAATTCGAAGTACGGATGGTGGGGGAAGATGGAAAAAAAGATAATGGAAGATGGGGGTGAATGGGGATCGATGTGGCTTCGCACCACGGTAGTTAGCCCTTCGAAAAGGGAGGGCTTCGCACCCACTTTTGAATTCTTCCACAACTCACGAAGAGAGCAGAAAAATAAAGCAGGAATTTTTTTATTAACTTCAATGAATGAAAAGAACTACAAAGGGTGCCTATTTATAGGGAGAACCCTATACCCAAAAACTCGCACCATGTGCGACACCTATTACTTGGCGATGAAGTAAACTAAAATAAAAACCAAACAAGGAAATCTAAAGCGTTCACGATGTTCTAAATAATAACAATAAGCAAAACTTAAAATATAAAACCAATCCGACGAGTGGGCCACGATCATGAGATCCCATGGTGGGCTTTTCTTGACTATCGGGCCACTTTTCTGAACCAAAACTTGTCTTCTAGCTAGGAGGCCCTCCCTGGACGTCGTCATCGAGCTAGATCGATGGTGGGGTCCTCCTTTTGCGTACGTACGTGCGTAGGGGGGCAGCGTGAGTGCGCGTGATGTCCCCATCAACCAGAGTTATCGGTATCGCTACCAGTGTTATTGGTATCACTGAGCTGGAGATAAAGATAATATCGGAGATATTTTGATAATATCGGAGACAATTCAAACACTGCTTGAGAGCATACAATATTGATGCATACTCACTTGATTCTTCATCTTTAAGGTTCCTTTTGAGTGTTATATTCCACACTATAGAACCTATCAAAGAGTGGTAGCACTCCGCCACCTTTGCCTCCTTGTTCATGGGGAGAGCAAACAAAGAGGGAAAAGATCTTGCTAAAGGGGTGTCCCCAATCCATATCCCTCCAAACAGTGTTTTAAATACCTTATACTATGCAATATAACTTAGCTTTAATGCTATGTAGCCCATGAAAACAGCTCAAGTTTGCATGTAGCCTACGCTACATACCTTACATTACAAGATATTTTTCAATAAAACAAAAAACAATAAACATTTTCAATGATTTGACATATTTTTCAATTTTCAATAAAAATTACTTAATCTTTTCAACAACTTTAGTAGGACAATACAAGTACCGGTATTAAAATAGTTCTATTCTCTTTCTTTGTGGTTAATTTTGGCACTATTTTTCCTAATATTTTAGGTTGTGTTTGGTTGCACCAGATATCACAAAATTCATTATTAGTTAGTCTAATTTGGTGCAAATTTTCATGAAATTTCATGATATTTGGTGCAACTAAGGGCAACCTTAATTAAAAATCTAGAAGTACCATGTTGCTTACACCTCACGCTTTGCCACATGCATTTCGCCATTTAAAACACTACGTCCAAATGCATATCGTATTGCGCCTTCCAACCACAAAACACATTCCTTCCTTAAACAAGCCACCAACTTCCCCTAGGTTTAAAAGCTCCTCCATTCAGGATTTCCTCCTGACTCTGTTATTGGCCCTCCAAACTTATGACACTCAATTAGAAGATGATACCCACAACCACAAGAACCACCCCCCTCCTCCCCCTCCCCATTCTTCCAAGCAATGACATCACTCTATAAAGCTTCCAGATCCTCTAATGGGGACATCAGAGGACCTACGTGGGTGTACTAAAGAAGGAAGCGACCACCCACATTAGTGCAACTTTCTTTGTGAATGGGAGACGAGTTCCAAACAGGGCCCGCTGGGCCATTTTGAAGACCCCACATGCATTGGACGTGCATCAGGAGGACTCCACTTTGGGATGATGCACATGGGTTGCTTAGGAAACCATTTTAGTCATAAGATTTTTATTTTACGTTGATCCGACCATTGGATCATGTCAATCAGGCTATCGAGCCATCAGATCTTCCAGATCTGGGCCCCTTGGACTCTGATCTTGCTTCTTTTATATTTTTTGTTATTTTTCGGATTTAGTTGATGGATAACATTGATAATAAGTGTTTTAATTTTCTTATTTTGGATAATGAGTCATTTCACTTAAGTGAGTGGCATAATTGTAATTATTCTGAATTTTTAATTATAAAAGCACGGGGGGTGGACCTCCAACCCTAGCGGAGTTATTGAGAAGAAAAAAATGAGAGAAGCTCTATTGTGTGAAGGAATTTTCCTCCTTGTGTTTTAGGGTTTGTGAGAAATCCCCCCTTCCAATTGAATTGTGGAAGGGTAAAGGCTTATTTGGTAGTGGATTCCCCAAGGTGAACCATTCCTCTTTCTCTTCTTCCAAAGGTATTATTCTTCTTCTCTTGTCTTCCTCCTTCCCCCTTCCATTACAACCTTATAAACCCATCAAAACCCTACTCAATCCTCCCTCTCTTTCTTCCCTTTACCTAGCACATGTGGACTCACACATGCACACACATGCACGCACATGCGTTCATACGGGCAGTCACGTGTGGGCCCCTTATTTGGTGTTTTTCCTCTTTTGATTTCACTTCAAAAACTCCTAATCCCTATATCCTTTGAATCCCTAGAAATCCCATTCCTAAATCTCCATACATGAATACAAAAGCCTAATGAAATTTTTATTTTTATTTATTTATTTATTTATTTTTTTTTTGTGAAACTTTCCCGAAACCAGAATTTTGCTTGCATCATTGTCTATTCACGTGGTTGTTGCACTACCCAGGCTAGATTGGAAGTCCCTACTTCTAAGTGGGTCATTCTTGAATTATTTTATATTTCCGTGCACCGCGTATGTGATAACCTGGGATCTTCATGTTATAAATCTAAATTTTCGATTTTATTATGTGGATATGCTTGATTTTACATGTTGATTGCTGAAATTAATGTGTAATTGATCTCTCATCTTGCATCCTAGGATAGTTTCCAACATCCTACATCATCCTCCCCATACCTCCACCAACAACTTCCAAGCAACACCCAATTTACACCCAATTTTTTTCCCCTTAGCCTTCCCAAATAAAGGCCACCTCCTGGTTTTGGCTTTTGGACATCTTTCCAATGCAAAGGTGGAATTGTGACCCTCCACCCTACCTTTGGACAAGAAGTCCCTTTGGATTTTTTTTAATCCTCTTGGTACTCCCACCAACATGTTAAACATGGATAGGAAGTATACTAGGAGGTTAGAGATGGCTACGATTACAAGCGTTATTGTAGCCCGAAGAATAAATATAAGGTTTTCCATTGTGCTAATCTCTTTTCAATCTTCTCCATAACCAGGTCCTAGAAAGTTGCAATGTTAGTATTCCCCTTATAGGAGCCCAAGATACACCACTGGAAGGTTCTCCACCTTACAACCCAAGACCTCTACAAAAAAGGTCATTAACCCACCTTCCATGGCTATCCCTATCACGACACTTTTTCTAAAATTAACTCTTAGGCACAAAACCACTTTAATAAAAAAAATTATTGATTTATCGAAGTCTTGCATAATATGAGCATATCATTAACCAATTGCAGGTGAGAAACAATCATCTTCGGTCTTCCAACCTCATTAGCATACTCAGTCCTTCCACCATGATTGTGAAGGAGGGGGGTTTCAACAAATCCCCTTACCGCAGTCCTCTCAAACTAGAAATGAAGCCTGAGAGGGAACCATTCACCAAGATAGAGAGAAGCACTAATGCATTCTTTGATACATTTCATCCATAGTAAACCAAACCCCATCCATTTGAGAGCATAGGCCTTTTCCATGACCACTTTGTATAATAAACCAACCTCCCCACTACTCTTTCTAGAATCAATAACTTCATTTGCTACTAAAATACCGTCCAATATCTATCTCTTCTTCACAAAGGCTCCTTGGATGGGGATGCAATTGACTCATGCACCTCTCTTATTCTTAAGGACAATGTCCTAGCCAAGATCTTGTAGACTCCCCTCAACAAACTTATAAGATTAAAGTCTTCATGGTCAACACATCCTCAATCTTTGGAATAAGGGTAATAAAAGATGAATTTAAACCATCGCTCAGGATAGCCCTATCATCACAGTCCTTCATTAAACACCTAACTTTCTCTTTTATAGTTTCCTAGCTTTCTTGGATGAAATCAAGGAGAAGCCATACAGACCTAGGGCATTGTTTGCATCCATCTCCCAAACCACTTTCCTAACATCGCCTTTGAAATCTCTCTCAAGCCAAAGGACTTGTTGCTCATTAAAACTCTTGAAAACTAGGCCATCCAATTTTAGCCTTATGCGATCTTCTTTTGCATAGAGGCACTTACAAAGTCAACAATTATTTTAATACATGTGGGATCCTCCCACAAAATTTATTTGGTTCCTCCTTTGCCACCCATTTGTGATCTTATGTAAGAAAGAGGTATTTTTATCTCTTTAAACCAAATTGCTCTGGACTTTTGTCTCGAAATAGCTTCTTCTTTAGCTTGGATTGCCAGATAAGATGATATGAGGGCTTCTTTCTCCAATTGTCTTTGATCATCTAAGACACCACTCTCTTCTTCTCTATCAACAACACTAATCTTGCCTAGCAACTCCTCTTTCCTTAGACTATCAGCTCCAATTTAGATTTGCTCTACTCCTTCAGCTTAATCTTAACGAATCGAAGTTTCTTCAATAATTTATATATCCAGCCCACCCCTCTATTGCACATCCATTCCACCACTCTGCCACCATCTCCCTAAACCCTGTTGCTTTACCCACAGTTTTAGAATTGAAAAGTAATTGGCTCACATAGAATACCCCTCGACTCGGTATGTAGATAGGAACAAGTACGGCTGTACACGAACCGAGTTAGCTCGGTTGGCTCGCTCGACTCGACTCGACTCAGTTCGAAACTGAGTTCGAGCTGATTTTTTTAGCTCAAAAAAATTTTGAATCGAGTTCGAGCTTGGCCGAGCTCGACTCGGATCGATCCCCAACTCAAATCAAACTCAGATCGAACCAGTTCGGTGACTTAGTTACTTTGATAACGATGTTGCTCACCAAGTGTTTGATGAAATGACTCAAGGAAGAGTTGGCTGGTGGTAAGGAAGGTATGTATACAAAAAAAAAAAAAAAATCCTTTTTCTTGATTTTGATGTTGCCTACAAGGTGTTTGATGAAATACCTGTAAAACCGTTGTTGCTGTTTTACATATAGTGAGAATCTGAAGGTGCAGTCCATGTGTTTGTGAAAATGCTGCATAGGCGACCTTGGCTCAAACTAGCCCGAGCTGCTGACCGAACCGAGCCGAGCTGGCCAGTTAGGCTCGAGGACCAAGCCGAGCCGAGTTCGATCTGGGGTCAGCTAGCGGCCAAGCCGAGTCAAGCTGTGCCAAGCTCGACTCGAATCGACTTATGTACACCTCTAGGAACAAGATCTGATGTCGATCTTGGCAACACTAATTGACAAACACCCCACTTCACTATCCGCTAAGATAATGAACTTGTCCGACTTGCACATGACTAGCTAATCGTGATTATTCGTCTATGCCCCCCCCCCAAAACCCAATGAGAGGTCATTCAGCACATTTGGATTAATAATTAGATTTCCTCATAGACGTTGCAATTCTACTCCCCACACAATCCCAAGTTTTCATACCAAAATCGAATGGTGACGCAGTCTCCACCCACACGCCACGACAGATTCCAACTGCTATTACACTTGATAACTCCTCCCAGGGATGTAGAAGCTATTAGTTCATATTTTGACCATACAGAAACCTTTCTCATCAATTCCAAGATCTTCAAAATTTTTTGAACAATTTCATGATTTAGGAAGCCCCAATGAAGCAGTTCTATTTCAAAAAAACAATGTGCATACTATATAACAATACAAAATTAAGTTGAGTAAGGTGTCCAAAACAATTGAAAGCGCATATAAGATTCAGAAGTAGCACAAGATTTTTTTTAAGGTGCTAGCAAGGATTGAACCCTGGATCACTCATACACACTAAACTGTCTCTACCAACTCATATAACGAGTGGGAGACTAGCACGAGAAATTAGCAAAGTATATAGCTTAAATTTTTTTGAGAGATAATGAATTTATTGAAGCATGCATAAAGGCAAAAATGAATTTATTGAAGCATGCACAAAGGCAAAATATAAGAGAGAATAGAAAACCAAAAACAAAAAATATAATACAAACCCATTCACACAAAAATTAAGGATCCCAATCATTGATAAAAGAAAAAACCTTTCTTAAAACAATAGGAATAGATTCACCATTATTCCTGAAACACCTGTTATTCCTCTCCAATCAGATTGACCATAAGACCGCGAGCAATGCAAGCTGCCACTTGGACCTTTCTTTGACACGAGAAACTCCTTCATGCCACGAAAGAAACAACTCTTCCAAAAACTTAGGCATAACCCAAGGAACATTGAAGGCAGGGAGAACACAGTCCCAGACCCCCTGCAAGTGGGCAGTGAATAAAAAGATGCTCCACTGATTCTTAATTCTTCAAACAAAGAAGGCAGGCATTTGGTAACACCATCCCCCTTTTAGGCAAGTTATCGACAGCTTAAAAGCTACAACAGGTTGATGACATTCCACCAATTTCATGGGAAAAGCCTAACAGCTACAACAGGTTAATGAAAACTCCCAGATCCCATGAATCTTGAAAAGAGGATCAGCATTTGTAACTAAGTGAGTGACATGGACAAGAGGTTGTCTCAAGAATTGAAAGTAATTGGTATAAAGCTTAGATGACATGGACACTCGAGGAATAGTTATTAGGGTAATGCTTAGATGATGATGATGATGTTTATCAAACACTGAGGAATAGTAACTACACTGACACCAGGCCTCTTACAAGTGTGAAAGATCCAATCTGCTGATCATGTTGGCCCACTGTCTAGATGCCTTATCTAGTAAGTATTCCAATTTGATCATCAGGTGGACCATCTGATGATGTGGACCAATGATCAATTTCTCTTAATCACCCATTTGCTTGGTGACCGGCTGGGATCTTTTTTGAGAGTTGACTGCCAAAAATTGCGCTATTTTGAGCACACCAGCATTATTCAAACTAAATAAACAATGAGAAAATTAATATAACTTGAAAGAAATCAAATCTTTGAATACCATGGTCATCAGGTACTACACATGGGAGATAATAAAACTAAAACATCATAAATTTTGTAGAATCAGAAATTTTCACTTACAAAACTTGAGAACTTTGTTATCTTGGAGGGGTTGAAGTTAACTGGAGCTTCCTCCAAAAACCGTTCCACATAGTGTAGCAAAAAGAGGCCACAATCAAATGAATTTTCTTGTTGTGGCAGCTGAAATACATGGGGAAATGATTCCGTGTGAACATTCCATGCATTTTCAATGAACATAAGAAAAGAACTGATTTAGCTAGAATAAAGTAAAAATAGTTATAAAGAAGTTTGAAAAAAAAAAACTGGATAAGAACACTGTGCTCTATTCCCCACGTTATACATAAAGGGTGTGATGCGGACATCAGTGGTACGCCCTTTAAAGTGTACCAAAGGAGGAGGCGTCGCCGACAGAGTACCAAAGCGGAGGAGTTGATGTGGCTAGACGACGGGTCCATCGGACCCACTTTCTGACGTGCTACGAGTGCAGGAGCGGCATGACCGCACTCTGACCATAGATCCATGGGTCGGATTTCACACCCTACCACACGGGTGTTCACCCTGACCATAGATCCATGGGTCAGATTTCACACCCTACTACATGGGTGTTTTAGTTTTGGACTTTTTTATTATTTTTCTTGTTTTAGAGGCTTTATTGCAACTTTCTTTATTTTTCGTCTTTTGTTATTTTTCTTATTTTCAGGGGCTTTAGTACACTTTTACTTTTTCCATAGCTTATATATACGTTGTGAGGAACCCTATTTTCGTTATTATTGAATGAATAAGAATTCGTCTATTTTCTTCCTCTTTATTCAAGAGATTAGGGTTTCAAGATTTGGCTCTTGGGTGTTGAGGATTCCACCCCGATTTTGGGTTTCCCTCTTTATAAGATCTTCGAGGTGCAGAAAAAGGTAAAAATCATCCTCATTTTCTTTTGACGATAAAGGACCTATACTTTCTTCATCTCGAATCCCTCATCCTTCACCCCTTCGTTTCTCTTTGGATACCCCTTTCTGGTTCGAACGGAAAAGAGGGATGGTTAGTCAGTAGAATCAAATCTAAGCTTACTCGTGGACTGACTTATGCTAGATCTAGGATATCCTCATATCCCGAGGTCCTCCTTTTTTACTGTTTACGTGATCTTATACTAAGGGGCATGATCCTGACAGAATAACCTCATCTTTGTGTTGAGATTTACCTAATCCATTTATTTGGAAACAGTTAGTTAATTGGTGTATTTATTTGAATATTCTTTAACCTGATTATACATGCATCTAGGGTTAGGTTATCACATGTCCCTGCATCAGGGTGTGCTTTAAATATCTATGATATTGGCTAATATATCGTTTTTTCAATAGATGTGATTAATCTATGATTGGAATACATATTCTTCGATGTAACAATGATAGTATTGTTCCGACCGGAAAAAAGTCAATAAGCATAAATTAGAAAAAATCTAAAAATACCTTTTTGCCCTTTTTTTGGGATTCCAGTTGTAGTTTGTGTTTTAACAACTCCACTTGAGATGAGTTGCATCAAAACATAGATTTGGTGGAGAAAGAGATTGGAGAGGCATTTTGGGCCAGAGCCCTAAAGGTGAGAAAATCATGTTTAAATTTGTTCTTTCTTCCAACAAATTAGCAACAAAATGTCTTGAAATTCATGCATATGCTAACTTCGATGCATTGAAATGGATTTCAAGCAAGCAATTTGGATTTTCAAGCTGAAAATAGAAGAATTGGGGAAATCCGAGTTTCTTCAATTTTTACCCTTGAAAATTGTTATATAAAGACTAGGAACAAGTACGGATTGGCCAGGGTCTTCCTTCCTTCCTTCCTTCCGTTCTTTCTTTCCTTTTTTTTTTCTTTGGAAAGCCTTGAGTTTAAGTGTGTAATCATGTCTATTTTAACATCTACTAAAATTTCACCGAAAAACTCCATCATTTTCCCAAAGTTTCCCTCAAACTATGAAACTTTGCATGATATTTCTAGTTGTATCCCACGATATTTCCAATTCTCGACAATATCAATATTAAAAATATTGACCAAAGGGCATTGAGGATCAAAGAGTTCCGTGAATGCTTTCCAAAGAAAACACTTTTATTTATTAAAAAAGCATAAGAAACTACAATAGGGAGAGGCTAGACCGACAAGGAGAGGATCCAAGGATTCCATAGTGAGGGTATCATCTTCTTGTTTTAAGCACACCTAGGAGTCTGCTTTTGAATTCCCTTCTCCATGAATATGAGAAAACTGTAAAGAACAAACAGAAACAATCTCCCAAATTTCATCGAACCAATCAGGCAGGCTCCAAGATATGTCAACAAGAGAGCCTGCCCATTGACTAACATCAGACCAATCAACCTTTGCAATTAACAATGCAGGACTCATATGAAAATTGTTGAGGTCACCCATATCATTACAAACGAGGCACCTATAGCAGCAAGTTCCAGGTTCCTTTGAGCACCATCAAAATTGAGTTTGAGCATATCCCTAGGGGGTAGGAATAGGATTCCACTAGATTTGAGTGCAAGTATTGTGATTCATATCCATAGCAAATTCTGACCAGCATCTCATTAGATCTCCACTTTTGATACTTACAAATTCATCATGCCTCGACCCATGAAGGTTCCCTATTTCAAATTTGCTCCACTATAGGTCACTTCTTTTTGCTTTGTGCTCGAATGCACAATTGCATTCTTTCTAAAGGGCTAAACAGTGAGTACTAGAAAAAGATCCTAATGAATATGAGGGATAGAAACCCGAATCTCCATGCTTCCAACATTTCAACAATCAAAGTTGGTAGGACCTAATCTATCCCAAACCAAGCCCATGATCCTTTTATTTTCTAGGGTAAACCAGCACATGATCTTCGACCAAAGCAAGACTAAAATTTCAGTAAATAAACAGATGAGTGATTGCTTCTGCATATAAAGACGGCAACCATAGATGATAAAGTTGTTTTGTGTGATGAAGATGACCAATGGTTAGGATCGTGTCAAGGCCCGCCATAAAATGGAAAACCTGTCCCATAGAAGGCTCCATAGTCTTCCAGATTCTTGTTGTATGAGTCATAGCAGAGGATGTATGCTTGAGGAGAGCATAGAAAGATCCCCATAATAATTCTTCAGGCATCTCTAAGGCCAATCCACATTCGTCGATGCCATCCTTGGTTATGAAAATGCTTTCAACCAAGGCAAGGAGGGACGCAAAATCCCCGATCTCTACCTACCTAAGGTCTCTTCTCAAGAAATCATTCCAAATTGTTCAACCTCCCACTTTGGTGATATGTTGTTGATGTCCCCTTATATACTGCCAGCCTATAAAGAACTCGGTATTCAATGAATTTGGATATCACTAATGTACCAACACAAGAATTTGGATTTCCCGACTCTTTCCAAACTTACTAATAAATCTCAAGATTTAAGACATCGGTGCCCAATCTTCTAAGAGGCAAGCCAAGGAACTAGTTTCCATTAGACACTCCATATTTTCTCAATATAACATTTTGTCACAGATCTTTGGGATTTTCCCTGAACCTCCACCACCACCATTTGCCAAGCAAGGCCCAATTCTTTTCGATAATATCACAATGCCTATGCCACCTTTTTCTCTATTGCTAAGCATCAGGCCAATTGAGAAGCTAAAAATCATGGCAGTTACCCCTTCCTTCCAGAAGGAAGTTTCTTTGCAATCACTCAATTTTTCTAGGCATTGCCGTAAGCATTTGGAAGAGAGATGGAAGACCAAAAGATTCAACAGCACTGCCTTGATTAAAGTTATTCTAACCCCCCAAGAATAGGCTATTTCTTTTCCAAGTAGCCAGTTATCCAGATTCATTATGAAAGATATGGCATAAGTATGATGCCAGCTTCCAACCTAACACAACCCTCATTTACCTAGGTTTGGACCAGCAGTGAGAGCAAAACTCCCACAGGTGCTATGTAATAAATTATTACATGGGTTGATTATAATCAAGCACTATCTAATAGTCTATTACGTAGGTTTATTACAATCAACAAGTGTAAGGAACAGGATTCATGTAGCCAACCCCAATTAGTTAGGATAAGGCTTAGATGATGACGATGATGATGTTGATGATGTTGATGATGATGATGATGATGATGATGTAACCAGAGTTTCCTCAATCCATGCAAAATGGAAATCTAAAATTTTCTAAGAGTTGACTTTCAAAACCAAGAAGTTGTCCCAATATTTAATCTGATTATCTGGCAAATTCACACCATGTTGACAGAATGGGCTGCCACTAGATTGGAATTCAAAGGAATGTTGTGTTCGAGTATTATAGCTGAGTGGAAGTCTCAAACTCCGGATCTAAGTTTAGTAGGGAAGGGCCGAAAAAATAAGAGTTGTATGAAACCTATCATAGACTATCAATATGAATATCAGTATCGTATCGGCTGATACAGCTGTATAGTATCTATATCGGCACGAGACAGTACGCGATACGAGGTCATATTTTCCTGATATGAAAAAATTTACCCCTATTGGCCGATACGGCACATATCAACACTGATACGTGGTTGATACAGGCTGATACGCTCATAAAAGCCCAATTTTGATTTTTTTTTCTTTTTTCTTTTTTCTTTTTTCAAAATTTCACTTGTCTCCTCTTCTTTTATTTTTTTATTTAAACTATGGAACAAGCTTAAAAACTCATTTTGAGCTAGATCTAGACCTATTTTGGGATTAAAACAAATTATTTGAATGAGATTCAACAAATTGAAGCGAAGTGGACCATTATGGGAAGAATTGGAGAGAAGGGTAGACCTTCATTTTGTTTTTTAATATTTTCATCTTCTTTTCATTGTATTTCAATGTAATGAACCTTAGTTCACCAAATCATGTTTAACTTGTGTTCAATTAGGATCCATTTACTTGATCTTCAATAAGTCAAACTAATAAACAACATTCTCAGTAAGAATGGTCCGATACACCATCATATACATGTCAAAAATAAATAAAAATTTAAAATTTAAAAAAATTAAATAAATAAATAAATAAAAAGAAAATGATTCTTGAGTATCTTATTATTCTCTTCTTCTTTTTTCTTAATATTTTTCTTAATTCTTTGGCTTAAAAAATTATGACCGATACAGGCTGATATGGCTCTGATACCGATATACAACGGCGTATTGTATCATTTTTTCGCTAGGCCAATACACCGACCAATACCGACATTTAAAACCACGCCATAGGCAGAACTAAAGTTGAAATGGTGGTTGTCTTTGATAGTTAGGGTCTAACTTGGATTGGAGTGGTGAGAAATGATCAGGGTTTATTTAGCACTAGCCTTCTTAGGCCCTTGTAGTGCAAGGGATTCAATATCTGCGAACATACATGCTCTTAGACGTCCATATTTTTTCTACATAATCTTATTGTGGAGGGAGATTATCAAGCAATTTTTCAATGGGTAGCGGAGTCTTGGCAAGGCCCTTGGTGCCTAGCTCCTTGTATGGCTAAATTGAAGCTCTTGTTGGGCAAATTTGGAAATCAGTGCTCCATTTTTTCGAAAGAAACAAATGGAATGCCCGGGCCAAAATTGAAGAAACAAGAGGTTCTCTCAATATTGGCCAATTCCTGCATTTGTAATATGTTTTCTATTGTCTTTCATTCCCTAAAAAAATAGAGTACAAAAAAAGGAAAAGAAAATACTTACAATCAACTCATACAGCGATTCTCCTTGATCAACAAATATAATTATAAGGAGTTAAGATACAAACAAAAAAGAGAGACAAACCTCTAAAGGGACAAATTGCAGGTTTGAGAATTTTAAAGAAACATCTTTAGATGACTCCCCTTGTCGTTCTTTCCACTCCTCCCATAGATAACTATCCTCCCAAGATAAAGAAGTGAAAGTCAATTGTAATTCTTAGAAACTTTAAACACGACAAAAGATACAACTAATAAACAAGATTTATTTATCAAACAAAAATGGTGATCATCAATCATGTAAAAGAGGACCTATACGTAACTATCCTCTTGAGATAAACAAGTGAAAGTCAACCATAGTTCTGAAAAACTTTAAACACGACAAAATATATAATTTATAAACAAGATTTATCTTTAGAACAAAAATGTGATCATCAATCATGAAAAAGAGGATCCATGTCATATAACCTACCACAAAAATGCTTCAAAATGGTTACCATATTCATATAATATTGTGTCCAACACTTCATGTGTAAAATTCATACTCATGACCTTCTAATTATGTGCTTGCGTCATATTTGGGTGCTGTAGCATGGAGCAAAATCAGAAAGGTTGACTCCTGAAAATCACTAGAGAAGTGAAAGATGATTTGAATATGGGACCAAATCTAGCTTTGAAACCCAAATTGGATGGAAATGTGGGTTACCATTAAGTCTACAATGTGATAATAGAAACTTTGCTACAACTTCACTTTGTACAACTACAAAATGACAAACAACATGAAGATCTATTTCCAATCCAGAATAAATATGCCTGAGCAGATGGAATTGAATTTTCAGGCATTAGCTATAATGATATCAACCAAAAGAATCAAGTGGAATAGAAAAGGAATCACTGTTGCATGAAACATTGAACTGCCTAAGAGCGAAAATTCACAAATGAGAGAAGCTTTAGCCAAGGAGAAACCTCCATCGCATAAAGAAATCATAATATAACAAACTGTTTTGGAAATGGCCTTCTAAGCAATAAGCTGGAATCAAGACATGGAAAAGAAACCATGGGAGAAAAAGCAGATTCGGGAAATTTTTATAGGCATTTTCTTTCTAACATGTTGTTTATACAAGGAAAACATATAATGCATTTTTTATATGGAAATTGGTGTGTTTCTACATTAAAAAAATTAATAATAAAAATAAAAATAAAAATAAAAAACAACTTAGGAACCTATTGTTCAGATCAGATGGATTTTATATATATATAGGGAAAAGGTACTATGCGCTCGACCTCACAATAAGCTCCCGTGAGGTCGAGCTGTGTGGGCCCAACCGTGATGTGTGTCAACCATCAACACCGTGCATTTGATGGGTGCCCTCTAAATTATGGGATATCCCAAAAATCAGCCGTATACGGAACTCAAGTGGGCCATACCATCTAAAATCATGTGAAGACACCGTTAAAACATATAAAAGCACTTGGTGGGGCCCACCTGAGTTTGAATGCTACTGAAACTTGGTCTGAACCCTCATCCAAGTGGGACACACATAATGGATGGGCTGGATTTGCAAACCACATGTCGGTGGGCCCAAAAAATGATTATGAAAGTTTTAATGGTGCACGGCCCGTCCCCACTTTTGTATGTGGTGTGGCCCACACAAGTCACGGATTGACTTGATTTTTGAGACCTAGGCCCACGATGGAATGGTGCATCTGACTGATGGGGTAGATGTTCGAAACACATCACGGTGGGGCCCAGACAGCTCGACCTCATGGGACGGACTCGTGAGGTCGAGCGCATAGTACCTTTTCCCATATATATATATATATATATATATATATATATAAACTGGCAATGGTAACTTAATTAGGATAAGGCTGTGATCGTGATGGTGATGGCAAATGAGGCAAGTAATTTTATTAGAACAAGCTTAAAGATTAAAAGTCTCCATCAAGGCAATGGATTAAAAAACCCATCCTTAAATTAAATGATAAGAAACCCTACATAAACTAGGATGGAAATTGAAGGAGACCATTTACCTTTGAATAAGATTCTTTAAACGTATGTGACTTCCTTTGATATAATCCATGTGCATTCCTTTGATGGAATCCATGTGCAATATGCATGGTACTTTAGGTGCCTTTTCAATTTCTTCATCTGAAAGACATAAGTACAGCATGAGAGAGAGACATTCATACTTGAGAAAGAAATGGAGATTCTGCAAATACCAGATGCTTGCCTTTGAAAGAAGCTACTTCTCCAGGATGACAAATAACCATCAAACTCCAATGATCACTGTAGTCCAATATACACCAATGCGCAGATTTGGAATATCAGAATTAACGTTTCATAAACATAAAATATGCATCAAGGAAAAATTTTCTTACTTGAAAATTACAGGTATGAAGATGAAATCCTTTTCAAATATATTTACTTTCTGTGTCCATTTACAAACACGTAGGAAAGCTGCCCTCCCTTCTTTTGCACTTCCTGAATCCATCTCTAGATCAGCTAGCTTGTGGAAGAAAAAACTGTTGAAAAAATGGAACCTATGCTTGTCCTTAAGCTGGATTTTATTGTTTAAGTATCTGTCATTCAAGTAAACTATCATAAGAAGCATCTCTGGAAAGTTGAATGAAGCCCTCATGTAATAATTTTATTTTGCTTTTTTAAAATGTAAATAAAAGCAATAGTATGGATACACAGCAAAATGGGTATGATTAGAAAACTTCAAGGAACAAAAGAGAGACCAGATCAAACAAGGAATGCAGTCAAAATTTCTTTAATTTATGGTCCTCTTTCTCCTTCAATCAAAATAGGCCCAAATTCCTCACATATAGTCATCCTACAGTTGCACAAAGCATGAAGCAACGTGGCAACATGGCTAAAATATCAGGCTTGAAAAAGAATCACGCACATACAGTAAGTTCATGTGTCTGATAATGGTAGAACTGAAGAATACACTGTCCAAATAGTGATTAAATGGAATGAGCAAGCATGATGTATACAAATAATGAAATTTCATAGGCTAACCTTTGTCACCTAGCAAGGATCAATTTTTGCACCATAGGAATGAGAAATAACTTTAAAAGGGAACAGTGTATGTGGAAAACAAGTGTTTTTGTCCTCAACTAGAAGAGATGTAAGTTTCTGCATTTCAACTTACTTAATATAAAAGTCAATGATAGTGTCATTGATAAATGTCTCTGGTTGCAATAGTTCAAGGTCTCTCTTACTAATTGAAACAGCATCAGGATCTCCTTTTGGATAGATAACAGCTTCAAAAGGCTCATCAATACTGAAATTTTAAAATTAATCAGTGTATCAGAAAATAAATTGAACACAAAAAGAATAGAGGGCAAACCAGAAGTTCCTACCACCCAACCTGGTTCGCTTGTACAGAAAATTAGAACATATGGCGTGCTCCCCTAAAGCCTTGTCAGAAGGATTTGCATATTCAAATTCTTGTCCTTCTTCTAAAATCAACATCGTTTTCGGCATGTCATTGACACGATTATCCATCAACAAGCATTTTGTTTCACGTAAATCATTTGATGCACTTGGAACATCATTTTTATTGGCATTAGTATTATGTGAGGAAGGTGCACGTGTTTCATTAATTCCATGTAAATCCCGCAAAGATGCTTGAACATTTCCAGCATCGGCATTCTGCATCAAATTACTAAAGAAATAAAGACAGTTAGAAATAAGAGATAAAGAATCACTGAACTAACGTGAACAAATTTGTAGTGAAGTACCTGGTAATCGCAATGGGGATTGAAAGGTTTTGGGCACCAAAAAGAAAGAGCTGAATAGGCTTGCTGCTTTGAGAAAATGCTTCCATCATATTGGAGACATCATCATCATTCTCAATCGACACAAGTGAATCCAAATCTAGAGTAGGATATTTGTACTTGATGCTGCTAACGTCGATAAACTTGCAAATTCCGCACACTTTGGATAAAAGAGTGAGGTAATTGATCGCTCGATCGACATGAGCAATGCGGTTCGTGCCTCCCTTGTAATAAACCTTATTTGAATCCCAAATGAAGTTGCCCCCAAATCTACAGAGTACCGGCAACTTGTTCGCAGACATCATTTGTGTGCGTTGTAATTAACTGAAAATTCATAACAAGAGAACTGTTGTTATGCTTAAAAAGCTTAAGAAACAATAATTTTTATGTATGTTTAGAAGAAGAAAAGGCCCAAATTCGCCTACTTATTTGTGTGATTTTAATCTAACCTCAGTTCCATTGTAATTGTATCAGAGTTTCCTTGTGTACTAATTTGAACAAGCGAGGAGCATGATTTGGTTTTCGAGGACAAGGAACTCATGGGCCTCATGGTAGATGAAACATGCCTTAAAATTTGTACATATAGAAAATCCTATCAATCCAACATTTAGCTGTTTTCCTATTAAGTAGGGCCTTGCTGCATTCCTTTTTCACTACTGTCTAGTGTATATTCACAAGTCACATATTGAAGAGTTAGAATGGTCCCATCTTGAAGATATTTGAAGCATGTTCCAATCATAGCTGGCCGAAATCACCGGTCTTAATCACAGACCTTGATGCCTACTTGTATGATCAGAGAGCTCCAGGTTACTGCACATTCTCTCGCCACAAAACCCTCCAAATGCAGGTATCATTTGATTCTCAATCAAGCAAAACATGCAGGTCTGATCCACTTTTCATTAATATGGTGGGCCATCATGAGTAGGCTCTACTATGACAATCACTTCTATTTAATGATTTTAATTATTCAAAGCAGTAGACTCTAGATGCATAACTTTGCCAGTGGTCCACATTATGAAAAGGGCCACCTATCTTATGAAGAATATAATTCAATGGCACTAGGAATGTCAAGGGGGGCAGGTTGGGGCCTACTGGGACCCATTTTGGGTTCAAGTACCATCTTTTGATGAACCAGACCTCAATTTGATCAAGTTTTTGAGTACCTATCATGTCTAAGGACCCTGGCTTGACCATCGGGATCACCAATCAAGGGGTCATGATCATCCAATTGAGACTTCATAGCAAGATCCATCCATGAGGCCACTCATACAAATTGAAGAACCAAGGATACAATGTACATGCCCTTACAGCAAGGATATTCTATGCAACAAACCACACGATTCGGATCTAGAATGTGAAAAGTCATATCTCAGATATTGATTAGAATAGCTTACATCTAGTTCCGATTTTCCAGAGAACCATCAATAATAGATGTAAAAAACAGAAAAAGATTTTTTAAAAATGTGGGAGTCTCCCCAAACTGAAAGTTCCATGAAATTAAATGGTGGACACAAGGTCGTGGCTGGTATGGCTTAAGATCACCCATTATTGTTATTTTTTAACCATAGGTCATCAAGGGATTCACCTGCATGTAAAAAGTTATTCACTTGCTTATTTAACTTCTCAGTTGAGCCCACCATGTTGTGTGTATGCCATCCAAGCGGCACATTAAGTGAGCCCACCATGATGATAAGATGCCCTAAAAATCTGGCTTATCGAATCATTAGGTGGATTACACCATAGAAAACAATGGACAACCGCCTAAAAACCTCCAAATTCACGTGGTGGCTCACATAATGGCTGAATACTTGGATCAACCACATTTTTGTGGCATTGAACTTTGATGTTGGGGTGACCTTGATGGACAGGTTGTGCACTGGACACACCATGGTAGGCCCCACGAGCATACCATGTAGAATAAGCTTATTCCACTGGTAATCAAAGAGGAACCCACCTTTCTAGTGTGTAAAGAGTTGGGCATATGTGAATTAGAGGTGGAAAGTGACTCAATGCTTAGTGTGGATGGTCTCCAAACTAGATCAGAGGGGCCTTGGCTCACTTGACGTTGATGGAGATTCATACAAGGCTTCATTGAGGAGTTGGATACAAACGTACTTCAAACCTTCAGGGAAAGCAATGAGGCAGGAGACAACCTCACTAGAGAAGGGAGCTTTGGATTTCTTGAGTTTGGTTTGGGTATGTCATATTTAAGGAGGGCATTTAGCAGCAGCCCTCCCTGTGTCTTGCATAGCTTTTTGTTTGAGGTGTGTTGTAAAGCAAATCATGTTCCCATGTATATGGCTTCACAGGCAGGTCAATCGTCTAAACTACTCCTTTAGCTGTATCATCGTTTGCTACTATCCATGCATTATAGGTGGTGTGCCCCACCTTCTTTTTTTTTTTTTTTTGGGGGGGGGGGGCGGGGGGGGAGAGAGAGAGGTACTGATTCAAATATGCACTCAAAATGAAAAACTCATCTGTATTAAAGTAGGAGGGATTGTGTGTATGAAGAAAGAATGGAAGAGGAGAAAGAAACGTCCGTGGAAATGGAATCCTTGGGACACAGTAATTGAGAGGAAGAATCTTGAATGATATGATTCAAAATCTTTCCAACCTTAGCTCAGCCCCACTTGGAATGGTGCATGCACCAAAGTCCCCACATTGAAAAAATAAAAATAAAAATTGTGGAGCAGGTTCTCATCGTAGAAATGGTCACAGAAGAAAATAGAGGGAGGTGACTGACTGACCGGTGAGAAAGAGGACAAACGCATTTCTTCTTTTCCATGTTTTGTACCTACAAAACCAAACCTCGAACGCCAACGATTGATAGTTTTTCTTGGCCATTGAGCGGACAGCGGGGATCATCGGATCAAATTATTCAAAGACCTGCCCAACCAAAGGTGGGGATGCAAGATGGATGGAATATGTTGCTTGCAATCCCGAGCCCAGGACGCTCCTGTGGTATTGAAGCTAGGTGGGGCCCACCGTTATGTTTGTGAGAAATCCACCCTTCGATGATGCTTCACCTCACCACATCTAAAGTTGATATGCGGCTGTTCCGAATTCCATTTTATTTGTGTCTACTATATCCCGCTAAAAAAGGTGGAAGAGAGAGAGAGAGAAAGAGAGAGAGAGAGGAATGCACATTGAATCAATGACAGAGAGAGAGGAACGCACATTGAATCAATGAATAATGGCAAACCAATGCGTGTGATTGTAGGATTACATAAAATAGCCAAAAAAAAAAAAGCTAAGATAAGGAAAAACTTACTTCATTGAAGTCTCTAGCTCTGTTTTAAGACACCATAGAAAGAGTTAGAAGGAAAGCTTTGTGATTTACGGTACAAAAGGAAGGAGAGCAGAGTAGGCCCTTTTATACACCCAGATCCATAGCTCAATTGGCAGGCTGAGTGGAGATACCTCGTTTCAACACTTGAGGTCTTGGTATCGATCTCCAGTGGGGGTGGCTAACATGGAGTGTGTGTACTGGGTGTGTACTAACAAGCTAACCCAAAAAAAAGAAAAAAAAGAGTAGATCCTTTTATAGTTGAAAAAGAAAAAGAAAGCGAAACGAAAATCTGGTTTGGTGGTCCGAGACAAACGATAATGTCCCAGTTTTGCAACTCCCTTAGCAAAAGTACTCAAGACAACTTTTCATTTGCTCTTTTGGGCTTTCGATTTTGCATGTTTGAAATGTGGTCCCAGGTCCAAGTGGTTGGACCACAATTTACGGCTACCCGAGTAAATAACCTCCATTCTGTCATGTCTGGCCGACGACCAGCCCCGTTTACTCATTAGATTAGTTATATCAAATAAAACAATTTCCAACCATTGATAAATAACAAAATAAAATTGTGGTCCACTCGGTAAATGGATGTAGCTTACTTTACAAGGTAATACTCATTTTGGGAACACCCTATCAGACAGGTTGAATGTTGCAAAAACATGAAAGGCTTGGACTAGAGAAGCTATTTTGGTTTTGTTCAGTGGCCAGCGAACCTTTTGAAAAGCTAGCTCCCTACTTTGCAGTATTACATGGATATTCTTTGCATTTTCACTGGATTATTGCGAAAGGAGTAATGCTTCACCAAAAGACACCTTCCTCGGCTCCCTTTGCTATTCTCTGTAATTTGTTGGGTGTTGAATAACTGTAGTGCTTTGCATCATTTCTCTGAGGACGTGGAATGGGTACTACCTGACCGGTACAGACGCGGATTTCCTTCCAAGGGCTTCGCGAGGGACGCGGATTGCGTCTATACCCGCCCGGACAGTAAATCGTCTGGGCAGGGCTGTGTGGGACCCAACGTGATGTAAGTGTTTTATCCACTCCATTCACTGCTTTTATTAGATCATTTTAAGGCATGATCCTAAAAACGAGGCAGGTCCACAGCTCCAGTAAACCACACCAAAAGAAGATGCACTGATAATGACACCCACCGTTGAAACCTTTCTAAGAGCCAACGTGATGTTCTTTTACCATCCAACCTATTCATAAGATCATGTAGACGGGGATGAAGTGAAAAAACCAATATCAGCTTGATCCGAAACTTCTCCAGCTCCTAAAAAGTTTTTGAGGTGGACGTTCAATCCCTACTTTGTGGTCTACTTAGCCTTGGACCTGCCTCATTTTTTTTTTTAAATATCTTAAAATTATCATAGAAAAGCGTTGAACGGCGTGGATAAAACACTTACATCACGGTGGGCCCCATGGATCCCTGCCCGGACTGATTACATGCACTGATAATGACATCCCTTTTGTCAGATTATGTTAGGACGTGGGCTAAAAAAAATTAAGTAGATTCAAATTTTAAGTGATCTACATGATAAGAAACCGAAGAGGATTGAATGTCTACCGTTGAATGTTTCAAGAGTCCACGTGAGTTCTGGATCATGCTAATATTTTTGTATTTTCAGTTCATCCCAATAAGAATAATCTTATGAATGGTACGGATGGCATATAAAAATTGTGGTGGACCCCATAGAGGTTCCAACGGTAGGCATTTCTCTACTCACTTGTTCTTGTTGTGCTGCTTACTTAAGTTTTCGATCTGCCCCATTTTTGGGCCATGCTCTACCATGATTTGGCAAAATGAACAGAAAGGTCGGAAAGGTGGATTTCTTACAAACACTACGGTGGGCCCCACCTAGCTACTTGTTGTAGGAAGTTAATGTATGTGTTTTATCCACGCTACAGCGTACATTTTGATGGATCATTTTAGGGCATGAGCTTAAAATGAGGCTAGATTGAAGGCCCAAGTGGACCACACCATAAGAAGCAGTGGGGATTGAATGCCTACCTTTGAAAACATCTCAAGGGCTAAGTTTTGAATCAAGATGATATTTGTTGATGCAAATTTCTAGTGGACCCTCCTTAAAACCTAAAGGATACTTGCACACAAGAAACAAAAGACGAAAGGAAGACCCTAACTAGTACAAGGGACCCTCCGATGCCAAAGTCAGTGAGGGATTTGGGTCTTTGTGGAAATGGTTTAAAGGAAAAGAGTCACTAATCTCTTTAGGTTTATGAGATGTGTGCCTTTCACCATTTAGGGGCTTCCCTATTTATACGAGAAGGAAGATCACATGGTCGGAAGATCTTGTTTGTTAGAGGGAAGATCACACCGTTGGAGATCTTTCTCATTTAGATCTTTGAAGATCCCGAAAATCTTCCTTGGAACGTGAATGTCCGAAATCTCTAGGATCCTGGCCTTATCTCTTGAGATCTTGGGAGAGATCTCTGCGCCATTCACCTTGGATAAGACTAAGCATTATCTGGAAACTGATAGACCCGTCCACCCCTTAGGCAAGGTCGGATGGTAGAGGCAAATGATGCCTCGGAGGTAAGTGGTACTGAGCTATCAATAGGTCGGTACCATCCCAATGTTGATATCGATTGAGCAGGTTTGTGATGTCCTTGTGATCTTCGATCCTAGTAGCCCTTATTTTCATTTGTTAAGCCTAACAATTCTTGTCAAACTTGTTGTTCGGAGAGGTTCATCGAAGGTCATGCTGACCTATGGTTATGCTGACCTATCTTATGGTCGTGCCAATCTACGGTCAGGCCGACCTATATTATAGTTGGCCTTTCTCCACCAGTAGTTATATTTGGGATAGTTTGGCTTATCGGCTCATGTCGGTTGTTGGTTCAACCTCTTTTCATGGGTCATTCCATTTTTCCTATAACAGTAAGCCCCCTAGTTTCGAGTCTGTTGTACTGGCCCAGAAAGTAGGTTGGAAGTTACTAGGTTGGACTATCCTGCCATAAATGCTAAGTATGGCGGCTAGCACAAGAGTCGAAGTGTGTCAGTAATCATGTACAGTTTAGTCGAGGTGGCACGTCATGGCTCGAGGCCATGCGGGCTGCCAGGCCGTCTTTTCAATACCCAACCAATGAGGGAGTGACGCATGGCCATTTCTCAATAATAGGGTCGAACAACAAACCGAGTTACGCCATGTGTCAAGACGGGGTAGTCGAGGGGACGTCTTACAGGGTATACATTAATGGGGGCGTTTAAACGCTGCCACGTGGCTCCCCTATATATACGAAGCCCTAGAAGAATGAAACAAAACCCACTTCTTTAAATGTCTAGTAGGGGAAAATACATAACCTTTTGTTTGAAATAGAGAATGTTGTCAAGGCGGTATCCTCACTGTCACCTTGAACCTGATAGACCCAACTCTTCAGAAATAGCAAATGGATGAAGCAAAACATTTCATGTACCATCAATTCCATCCTGAGAGAGCTAGCGAGAGCCTAGAGAGCTCGAGCTTAGGCACAACGTCAACCTCGCCGCCGCGACCACCCTGTGGAGCGAAACCAGGGAGTGCATGCATCCCAGCGCAGCTCGAGATCTGGAAAGGGAAGAGAAGGGACGAGTAGGAGATGGTGGCAGTGAGAGGAAAAGTAGGCAATACTTTCTTATATGAGCAGGATCAAGAAGTTGTCCCTTGGGAATATGACACTTGAGTTGAATGTGTTCAATATGTGCAAGCAACAAGAGGATGGTGACGATGTCCATGAAATTAACTTGAAATTGATTCATTCGTGGAAGACAACTCTCTTCTGACTTTGTACTTTGACACTTTAGAGGCGTGCTTGGCCTACTCCACTGATCTTAATGATGTTATGATTCAGGAGATGGATGCCTTGCTTGATGATATGCCGATACTTGAAACTAACTAATGGAGGCTTGAATTTGAACTATTACCCTTAACTGACACAAAGCCTCTACCATCTAGTATCAAGGCACTAAAGCTTGACTTAAAACATTTGCTTGCTTAACTAAAATATGCCTATTTGGGTCAAGATAAGTTATATTCAGTCTTGATTTCTTCCCGTTTGGATAAGAAGTAAGAGAGTAAGTTGATTTCTATTATCAAAGAGTATAAGAAAGCTCTTAAATGGACTACTGCCACAAGTTGAGTGTGCAAGAGAAATCCTAAAAATGAAAAAGATTCTATTTTCTCAACAGGCTAGTGATTTGAGTGATTTCTCTCCATTCATCCCAATCGTAAGACTGGGAGAATCGCAATTGTTCAACCAAATCCTTGGGATTAAGGTTTTCTTCCATAGCAAACCAGAAACAACAGTCAGTTTTGCTTTACCGACTGTATTTGGAAGTTGTTGTAAAGCAAATTAAATTCAAGTCGTTTATTCTTCATCCAATGACTTGGGAGAGCTAGGGCATCTCTATAAATTGGAAGTGTCAATCAACAATTTGATTTTTGCTCGTCTCTTACAGAAAAGCCTAAAAAAGCTTGTCGTTCCCTTCAAAGCTTGAACCCACCATCGAACAAAATCAAAGCTTCGAAACCTCTCATCTGCCAGCTTCCTTGGTGTAATCAAAGCCACCTAGAAGCTTCAGCTCATCAAGATTACCATTGATTGAAGACTTGCCATTACTGGTCGTCATCTTCCCCAATGATTGTTTCACTCGTAGAGTCTGGTGCAAGCTCCAATTTCATATTTGAATCGCCCAACAAAGAGGTTATTGAAGGAGTGCTCACCACCACAAGGATCCTAGAGATTAGGCATTGCTAGTAGTGTGTCTATATTGTACGTCTGAGCTTTGTGTTGCACCAGGTGACTCGAGGTGTTATGAGTCAGGTGAGGTTCGCGCTTGTTCAGTTACTGTGCCAGACGTCTCTCAATAAAGAAAAAGAAGAAAAAGAAATGAAGGAAATGAAAGACGAATAAGAGGGAGGTGGGGGCATCAAGTTCTTAACTCACTGAGTTGACTGGTTGCTAGAGCAAGTCGCTCCGAGTTAGGTAGAGTTTTGTGTGATTTGGGTCGAATTACACTGAGTTTATTCCATCTTGGCTATTGGAAGGAGGAGGAAAGAAAGTAAAGAAGAAAGCGAAAAAGGAATCAAGAGATACCGAGTCATGACTCGGTGCAGTTTTTTAGTTGAACCTGACTGGGTCCAGTCACCCTGCTGGACTAAATTTTTAAAGGACAAAAAAAATTAAAAAGGAAGAGAAAAGAGGAAAAGGTAAGAGGTATAAGAAGATAGATCTAGTGGTTTATCAACTTGACTCACTGTTAGTTGACCTAGAGAGAGAGAGAGAGAGAGAGAGAGAGAGAGAGAGGTGTAGAAGAAGGGGCAGCAATGGTAAGAAGACTCAACGAGTTCAACCGAGTTTAGCATGGTTTAACTAGGTTCAATTGAGTTCAGCCAAGATCAGCTAGGTTCAGTTGAGTTCAGCCAAGTCAAGATTGGGTTAAGTCCCGAGTAGGATTGACTCAGTTGATCGAGGTTTATTATCTATTCAACCCCCTATGATGTTCAAATAAGAGTTAAAACTAGGTTATCAAGTTGGATTTTTTGATTTTATATAAAAGTTGGGAATCTCCCAAATTCGTGTTTGCTAATTAAATCTATGTTTTGTTTAAAAACTCAGTCAAAACAGGTCAACAATCTAAGTAAATAAAACTCTTAATCGTCGGTTAGAATGTTAATTATGTTTTTGTTTAGGTTATTAACATTTCTCGTTTAAATAGGTACTCGATTAAATATATCTAACCTAAGTTGATCCGAGTCAGCACATGCCGCCTCCTATTGAGGGTGAGTGCTCTCTATGACATCCTGGGTAGAAATGCAAAATTGATAAGTTATTTAGATAATTACAAAACTTGGATATTTCGAAACCCTAACCCTAGGTTAGAATGTAGAGTCATTAGACTGCATGATTTAGACCCTAATATTAATCCTAACCGTTCATTGTGGTGCTCTATAGTAGAATTCATCTCTAAGGCATGGATTTGTATTCTAGCCAATTTATAAGAGAATTCGACTTTAAGGGCTTACACATTCCCTGGAAAAATTGCTAAGTGATTCAATTCATAGGGTAATGACCTTTCCTATTGGGCTTTCCGCTTTCATGGTAGTTTAAGTGATAATTTTTCTTTTAATTTTTTATTAATAATTGATATCTTTAATTCATATTTTTTTTATTTTTTTTATTTTTAACACACGCACGCACACCACCACACACTCACGCGTAGTGGAATTTCACCACCTATGGGTACTTGAACCCTCAACCAAGTGTTGAAACTCCTGAGAGCCTACCACCGGAGTAAGAGTAAGGACCCAACTCTTTAATTCATATTTACTTGTGTTGTTATTGTGATAGATCCTCGAATCATGTGCTCAACATTTATCTTGTATAAACACTTTTATGTTATACATGAATATCTCCTCATACTTGTGGATTGTTTATGAATCTTGAATTGTCATATCGATTAGTGAAAAACTCCACTTATATATGTATATCCAGAATTAGGATGTAACTTGATTGTTGTAATTACAATGGACTCTCAAACTAATGGTCATTTTTGTCTAATAGATTAAATGGAGTTTTGTTGTGGACTTACCATCTTGTGGATCATTTATGTGTATGTGGCTTTTGGGAAAAATTCCTTTTTTATCGTACCCTTTGATGGACTATTTTCCCTATATGGCTTTGATTGAATATTTTCCCTATGTGTTTTTGATGGATTATTTTCGTATAACCCCTAACCATGTAAATGTGATTGAGTTGATCTCACTTGTTAATCTTGATGACTATGGGTCCTTTTAGGATGTGTTATATACCTTAGAGATATATTTAATGTTACATTATTTTTACATTTATCTTATATCATTGAGTTGTGTGAGCACACAATATAATTTTTTTGTCCTTAAGAACTTAAGATTAGACAAAGTGATCACTGACCGGAGAGAGTTGTGTTCTATAGATCTCAATGCACAGATGAGTAATGACCACCACAAATGCTTAGAACACATCTATGGACATTGATCTAAGGGATGTATGGTCATCATATATGAGGGTTTTACTTAGGTCAAGAATGAAGATCTCCACCATTGAGAACTAACTTGATATTGGTTGTGCTTTTTGCCTTTACCCTCCAAATTAGGTGTACTAGGTAGATTATGATAAACAAAATATTAAGTTTATTTAATTATTTGAGTATTAGATTAGTGGAATTCATTAGAGGAATAAAAATAAAAATAAATAGATAAATAAATATTGGGGGACCGCGGAAGCACACATAAATGAATCAAGCAAAGTACTATAATCGCAATAACCAAATTCAAGTACAAATAAATTGAATTTAAAGTAGAAAAACCCTTGAGGGAAAAAACCATGGCACCAAGCAACAATAATGCACTATGAAGGTAGAAAATTACAAAAGATAGAGATTGCCCGATCTGAACAAACCTCGAATCACCCTTACAAGCCCTTAAAATCTTTTGGAATGAATTAGAAATCTTTGAGATACACCCTATTCCTGATTACACCCATATATATATATATATGGCCTCTATGAGAATCATAATTGAAATAGGAAACAAATCCCGCACTTACGCAATTTGGCGCTATCGTTCGATGGTACCTTCGATGGGACTAAGATGGCATTGACAGATTGTCGATATCATTCAACCCCTTTGATGTCATCGAACCAAACACCAAAACGTTTCAGCGACTAAATATATATTTTCTGAATTTTATTGATGACACTTCAATGAGACTTTGATGGCATTGGCGACCTCTCGATGCTATCAAATCCACTTCAATGGCATTGAGCAAGACACCTCAAGTGTCTAGCAACCAATCAATGGAATTTTAGATTTTCTCGATGGCATCGAATAGCTCTCAATAGCATCGACAGACCCTATTGTTGAACGATTTGAGACATCAACAACAATAAATTCAAATGGTCTTAGTTCAACAAACAAGTATTGCCAAATTAGAGGTCAGGATTATTGGACCAATCTAATTTTGGGCTATAGCTTACAGACAATTGTCCACAATTTAATCAGTTTAATTTTGAGATTAATGCTAAGTTAATGTCACATGTACCATTTATGAGTGCAGATCACATATATATATATATATATATATGTATGTATATGTATATGAGAAATGCTCACACACACAACTAGTTGGACTGTCCAAGTAATTCTAATTAATTAATGCTAGTAAATGTGGAAAGAGAAATTGGACTTCGTTTGGCCTTAACTTTCAAAATGGTCATTGGCTTGAGTGGGATCTTTTGTGCTGTTAATATATAATCCACCTCAACCATCATGTATGTCGCATCATGTTAGACATGTGGACTAAAAATAAACCCCATTGGTAGTTCAAATGGAACACATGATTGGAAATAATATGCTAAAAAAGCTCACCCTCTACCAAAACCTTGGGGATTTTGAGAGGGAAAGCAAGGGAGAAGGTGGGAGGAGGAAGATCCTACTAATCTAGGGTTGCTAGCCTCCACATTAGGGCCATGCAAGCTGCCCGGTGTCCTTCCCTACGATGGACTCACCCCATTTGCTTGGTAAGTGGCCTTCTAGCTGTGCCTATGCATTTTCTCAATTCCTAAGCCATTTGGAGCTATTAGGGTTGGAAAATCATTCGTATTTCTCCTAATTTCGGATTCTAACATTAGGGTTTGTGTGCGATAGGACTTGATGCCGCATTTGCTGAATCGTGGCAGGAATTGTTCAATTGATGTGGGTAATCACAAAAACCCTTGTTGAGAACTCTGGAGTTCCAAAGATATAGAGAAATAGTGGACAAACAAGGGTAAGAAAATTGGATAATATGAGACAAACAAAAATGGTGACGACGACGACGGAAGATGAGACGGACAAAAACGGCTGAAAAACCGTCCCAGGTAAGAAATCCAGCATCAACACAGCTTCTTCGTCTGCCAAAAGACAGAGTGCTTTCCCTACCCTCTTCGTTAGGGGGTATCCGCTTAGTTGGTACCCTCTTAACATCAAGAGGATCTTCGGATGCGCTGGCGCGGTCATGGATATCGTAATGCCGAGGGACAAGATCACTGGTGCCTACAGGGGTTTTGCTCTTGTGCGCATGAGCTCTGAAACCGAGCTGGCCAGGGCGATTGAAATGCTGCATGGGGAGAGGTTTGGGGGTAATCCTCTTCTTGTCCAGAGGGCCCGTTTTGGCCCCTCATACAGAAAGATCAGCCCTTCTTCCATCCCCGGCCTCACTCCTAAACCCCCTTCTGTATATCGGCCCAAAACGACCCCTATCCTTACAAACCCAGCTGCTCCCTCTTTTAAGGATGCCCTTCTCCAGCCCCCCCTTCAACCCCCACCTTCTGATCCCTCACCCATACCCATAACTCACACCCCACCTCACCCCCTTTTGAGAGAAGGGCAACCCATTCATATCGACCTCTCATTCTTTAACACAGCCAGTGTAGCCCTCAAGGACACGATAGTCATCATCTCAAAAGATGGTGCCACCCTCTCACAGATTAAAGATTGGATCGCGGAAACCACTGGCTTTCATCCAGGTAACTACTCCATTAAACCCTTGGGCTATAATGAACTATGGGTTAAAGTCTGTTCAGGTATCAACCCGGAAATGCTTCTCATGGCTGGACACCTGCATTCTGGAGGTCCGGTCGCGAAGGTGATGAATTGGGAGGATTTCTCCATATTTGGAACAGAGAAAGTTTGGTTCCAGGTATGGGGTATCCCACTGGAACTATGGTATGATGAATTTTTTTATCTCGGTGGCGGCTTTCTTAGGTTCTTTCGTCGACAACGACCTTAAGATGAAGCTGGGAGAGGAACTCGGAGTTATCAGAGTGCAGGTTATGAGGAAGAAGAGCTCCCCATCCCCCTCCCATGTCCGTGTTCACGTCGCTGACTGGCTGCTAGAATTCCCAGTGGTGCGCGAAATTC
The DNA here is from genome assembly GCF_029962835.1 of Magnolia sinica. NCBI lineage: Eukaryota > Viridiplantae > Streptophyta > Magnoliopsida > Magnoliales > Magnoliaceae > Magnolia > Magnolia sinica. The sequence continues at coordinate 45,294,297 of NC_080573.1, read as the reverse complement.
AGAAAGATCTTCATCCTCGATGGGGTGATATCTGGCGTTTCAGGGAAGGCCCTCCTCCTTCTCTGATGGTGGTTCCGACTCCGGACGTCGATCCGACTTCGGCAACTAACGTCCTTCAGCTGATTCCGTGCTCTCGCGGATCTCTGGACGGTCGATTTGACGATCGACTCGACCTGAAGACACGTGCCCCCATATCCCTGCTTCAGCCGCCCTCTTCTGCCCAAGTACGCCTTCGGAAGGCATGCGGTCAGTCGGAACCTCGAGATCTTTCGACGCGTGGCTTCTCAGCCCCCGACTTCAGCTTTACGTCCTCTCACCTCGTGCCTCTCCCTATCACCAGCAGCCCTTCGACTATCAGTGCGCCACCTACCTCTGCGGATGTCGATCCCAGTACGACGCGTGGCAGTTTCGTCAGTGAGTACCCTCCAGACCCTGCTACAGAAGATCTTCGTGTATCGCCTCAGCATTCCCAACTCTATAACATTGCGACACCTAGAGCCGCTTTTCATGTCCACATGTCAACTTCTCACCAGGTGGCAGCTACATGTGAGACTCCGGTTTCGACACGTCAACTGCCAGCAAGCGTTGACAGTCACCTGACATCAGATCTCCTCCTCCATTCCTCGAGAAGACGCGCGTCCCTCAAAATGCTCTCTTTGAGTCCCTTGCGACGACACAGGCTTCCGAAGAACTCTTTGCACTTGCAATTCCCAGCTCTTCCTATTGGTCCCCCTTCTTCGGGCTCGGGCCCGGAGCAAGACTTTCTCCCCCGTTGTTACTCTGATGATGACCTCTCAGGGCGCGAGATGTCATCCTACTCTGATATCTAGTCCCGTCCATCCTCACCACCTACTCCTCTCTACTCTCCAGACGACGTTCTCAACATGGGCCCCATTACCCTCTTTCAAGACACTAACAGCGAAGTCATTTGCGCAGAACCTCTTCAAATCTGTGCGGATCTTCACCATCAACAGCAGGAAGCCTGTATTGCTACATCTTCCACCATTGACAGAGTTGAGCTCCTAGATGAGATGCACAATAAGCGCTGGATCAGGGACGCCCTTGGATGCGTGGGAAGAGCTCTCGGGCTGTCTTTTGGAAACAGGTTGGAGGATTATATTGCGCTTTTCCAATGCATCAAAGACAAAGGGCAACTGTTACCAGAACCCCGTTCTCATGCGAGACCCTCGCCTAAATCTGGGAGCAATATCAAACTGAGAAGGCTGGAACCAAGTCCAGGCCTCAAACTCGACTCCTCATCCAAAATCAGGAGGCAGGGCACCCGGGGAAGTTCAGATGTTCCATGAAGATCTTTTCATGGAATGTTAGGGAGGTGGGTTCTAGACAGAAATGTAGTCTCATTAAAGCCTCTGTCAATAGAAAGAACCTAGATATTCTTTGTTTTCAAGAGACTAAGGTGCCTGTCTTCAATCAAAGTCTTCTTGCTTCTTTGTGGTCGGCGTCCGACGCTAAGTGGGTTTCGCTTGATGCCTCAAGATCTTCGGGGGGCATCCTAATTGCTTAGAAAGCTTCTAAATGGGACCTCCAATCGGTCTTTAAAAGATCTTTCTCTATCTCGGTTATCCTGCAAGATAAGTCATCTAACTTTGTCTGCCTTCTATCTGTTGTGTATGGCCCTTCTGTTGAATCAGGTAGCCCTACTTTTTGGGATGAATTAACCCTTGTTAGACATTCATTCTCAGGCCCCTATTGTGTGGTTAGTGACTTCAACGTCATCCGTTTCGCTAACGAACACTCCCGGCCTAGAACGGTGTCTCCAGCTATGAATTGTTTCTCCTCTTGGATTCAATCTCAGGGGCTTGTCGATTTACCGCTTCTGGGAGCCAAGTACACTTGGTCGAATGGTCGTAGATCCCCCATCCAATATAGGCTGGACAGGTTCCTCGTCTCCCCGGATTGGCTGGAGGCCTTTCCCTCTATCCTTCAAACGACGCTGCCTCGAACTACATCGGACCATTGCCCTCTGCTGCTCATTATGGTGAAGGATAATTGGGGCCCAAAACTCTTCCGCATCAATTCTTCATGGTTCTGTAAAGAAGGTTTCAAGGAGAAGATATCAGCCTGGTGGTCCTCTTTTCAGGTCGAAGGTTTCGCGGGACACAAGCTGATATGTAAATTAAGATTACTCAAGTTGAAGATCAAGGAATGGTTCTACGAGGAATCTCGTATGAAAGAAGCCGAAACGGAAGCCCTCCATTCAGAGCTACAGCAAATTGATAATAGTCTGAACGACACTCACATCCCCAATGAAGTTTTGAGTAGGCGTATCCAAATTATTCAAGCTCTGTCGATCGCTGCTCTTCAAGAAGAGGCTTCCTGGAAAATCAAATCCAAGGCTAGATGGATTGCTGAGGGAGACAAAAATACAAAATACTTCCATAGCATAGCCAGTATGCGTGCTCGATCTAAAGCTATTGTCAGTATTTGCGACAATGGTGTTTGGATCGATGATAAACAGGCCATCGCCGACCTCGCAATCAACCACTTCGAACGTCTGCTTAGTGCTAAATCTTGGGACAGACCGTGCCTGGACAACATCCAATTCAGCAGCCTATAGACTGCAGAGGCGGCCCTTCTCGAAGCTGACTTTTCTATTGATGAAATCAAGGAGGTGATTGACTCTTTGGGTGGTGACAAATCTCCCGGTCCAGACGGCTTCCCCATCATCTTCTTCCAAACTTTTTGGGACCTCGTCTGCCAGGATGTCCTTTTCTTCTTCCAGGAATTCCATTCACAAGGCCTTCTATCTAAGGGCCTAGGTGCTTCCTTTATTGCCCTCATCCCTAAAGTCTCGGGTGCGAGCTCTTTTGCCGACTTCAGACCAATCAGTCTGATCGGAGCCCCCTATAAAATCCTCGCCAAAGTGATTTCAGCTCGTCTCTCCAAGGTTATTGGGAACCTGATTTCTATTAATTAGAACACGTTCATCAAAGGCAGACAAATCACTGATTGTGCCTTAATAGCCAATGAGATCCTCCATTCATACCGGACATCCTCTAGACAAGGTATTTTTTGTAAATTGGACATCGCTAAGGCCTACGATCACGTCGACTGGTCCTTTCTTCAATATATGCTTACTCGGATGGGATTCAGGGTTCGATGGAGAAACTAGATTCAGGCCTGTGTCAGTTCTGCTCATTTTTCTGTCATGTTGAACGGATCCCCCAAAGGCTTCTTCAAGAGCACCAGAGGCCTTCGTCAGGGAGACCCCTTGTTCCCTTTCCTCTTCCTTATTATCGGAGAAGCTTTCTCTAAAATGATGATTAAAGGTGAGGAAGAAAGTATCTTAAAAGGTCTTGCTATGCCTGGGCTACCTCTCCCCATCACCCATATTCAATTCGCTGATGATACTCTCATATTCTCTGAAGCCTCTTCCCCTTTCATATCCAACTTGCGCGCAGCTCTCTTCTGCTTTGAAGCGGTTTCCGGTCTTCGTATTAATATGGCAAAATCTATATTATTTGGGATCAACGTCCAGCCTGATAGTCTCCACACCTTTGCTGCTTCGCTCGGGTGTGCTTCAGATTCTTTTCTAACCACTTTTGTGGGCCTTCCCCTTTCAGTCGGCCCCCCGCCCAAGTCAATGTGGAACAAAATTGTGGGGAAATTCCACAATTATCTGGCGCGGTGGAAATCTCGCTATCTATCTCTTGGCGGCCGCCTCACCCTAATCAACGCAGCTCTGGCAAACCTTCCCCTCTACTTTATGTTCCTTCTCCGATGCCCTTCTTCTGTGCTGAATGCCATTGAAGTTATTAGAAAGGATTTTTTGTGGTCCGGCAGTGACAACCAGCACAGCTTTCATCTCCTGAACTGGAAGGAAGTCTGCAAGATACATCGGGAAGGTGGAGCTAACGTCAAAATTTTGAGGCGAATGAATCTGGCTCTTCTAGGTAAATGGACGTGGCATCTTGGGACAGAACCTGAAGCTTTGTGGTTGAGGTTAGTCAAAGGTAAATACGGGCATACTCAGGGAGGATGGTGGACTAAAGACTCTTCTCATTACAGGGCATCCCAACTGTGGAGAGGAATTCTCAAGGCTAAACAATCTGTTCTCGAGCACATCAGTTTTGAGCTGGGTAGTGGGTCCGCTGTCCGATTTTGGGACGATCTCTGGTTGGGTGATTCATTGTTGAAGGATCGATTCCCCAATATATTCCGACTGGATCCTGTCAAAAATAGATTCATATCTGATTACTACTCCCTAACAGGGAACAAAACTGTCTGGGATATGAGATACACTAGAAACCTTACCGACAACGAGTTCTCTGAATTCGTGGACCTCATGGATTGTATTTCTAAAGCAGCACCACAACCATCAGTCCCTGATAAACTTATCTGGAACATTCATCAGTCAAGTTCTTTCACAGTAAAATCCCTCTACGCCTCCATTTCTCCCTCCCCATCTTCCCCAGTTCGTGCTTCCCCCTTCATCTGGAAAATCCCGGCTCCTCCTAAAGTTATCTGCTTCGGTTGGTTAGCGGACCGTAATCGTATCTTAACTATAGACAACATCAGAAAGAGAGGTATGCAGATTGTGAACATCTGTTTGTGTTGCATGCAAAACGCGGAAACGGTGGATCATCTTCTCATGCATTGCTCTTTCATCTCACAAATATGGATCGACTTCTGTCAAAGATTCAACATTTCCTGGTGCCTCCCTCAATCAGCTCATCTCCTTCTGGCTTTTTGGCACGGTTTTAGGCTCGGCAAGCAAAGATCTTCCATTTGGAAAACGACTATTTTGGCCATTTGGTGGTCAGTGTGGCTTGAAAGGAACGAGAGATGCTTTAATAACACCTCTTCCCCTCCTTCAGCTGTCGGGTCTAGAGCCAAGAGGCTTATAGTGGAATGGGCAACTAATGCCAAGGGGTTAAAAGATTTTTGTTTTTTTAGGGATTTAGAGCTTTTCTGCTGTCTCAGCAGCTTTGCTCTTTTTCTCCATCTCCTCTTGTTCTCCTCTTTCCTTTTTTAATGAATTTTCTAGTTACCTTTAAAAAAAAAAATGCTCACCCTCTAAAATGATTGTTGGATAAGGCCCACTTGAATCACGTATGTATATGAATTTTAAGTCCCGAAGCTAGCCTTTACTTTTGCATCTAATGGTTGGAGTGGATTTCACATGCTCATGATTGGGGTCCTGTAAAAATCAAAGAATCAAAGGTGGATGTCTCTCCCTCGAATATTCCATTAGTGTGGCTCACCTGAATTACAAATCTACGTTATATTTTCTTTTAACACCTACAATGAGATTGCACATCTAATGGGCAGAGTGGATCTTGCTTACATGATACGGTGGGCCATATCAAAAGTCGTGGTAAGCTCTCTCCTACCGTTAAACTTCTTCGTATTCCCTGGATAAAAGGCGCCTATTCCCAAAAAAGTGGGAGTACATTGGGTGGGGCGCGGATTGGATACTGACAAGGTCAGTAGCCAAATGGCTACTGAAGTGACGTCACCAAGCCCTGTGGACCCCACCATGATGCATGTGTTGTATCCATACCGTCCAACCGTTTGTAGAGATCGTTTTATGCCATTACAAAGAGAATTAGATGGATCTATCTTTCAAGTGGATCCACCACAGAAAACCATGGGAGCCGGTCATACCCACCGATGAAACATTTATAGGGCCCACAGTGATGTATTTTTGAGATCCATCCTATTCATAAGTTAACATAGAGATAGATGATGTGAAAAAGAAAAAATATCAGCTTCATCGGAAACTACTGTGGCCCCTAAGAAGTTTTGAACGGTGGATGTCACTGTCCCCATTATTTCCTATGGTGGGGTCTACTTGAACTTTAGATCTGTCTCATTCTCTTTGTAATGCCATAAAACTATCTCTAAAAATGTTTGGACGGTATGGATACAACACATTCATCATGGTGGGGTCCACAGAGCTTTGTGACGTCACTTCATTAGCTATTTCGATAGTGACCTTGTCAGTATCCAATCCGCGCCCCATTGGGTGCAGCCTGTACACATGCAGTTCCGTGCATCCCTCATCCTGGGTCTACCTTGATAAAGGTATTGTATATCCATTCTCTACATCTATATTTTTAGCTTATGATAAAACAGGATTTGAAAAACGAAATAGATATATATTTCAGGTGGACCACACCACAGAGATAGTGGTGATTAGTCATTAAAAACTTTTCGTGGGCCAAAAGTTTTGAATTAAGCTGAAATTTATTTTTATTTTTATTTTCATTCGTCAAGGTCTTTGTGACATTATCAATAAGTTAGGTGGGAAGTAAAAAATTACGTTGGGCCCTAGGAAATTTTAATGGTAAAAAGTTCAATTTTCACTATTTTCTATTTGGTGTGGACCACTCAAGAGTTATAATTGGTTCATTTTTGGATCAATGTTCTAAAATGAGCTGAAAAAACCAATGGACCGCTTGGATATACATACATACATGAAGGTGAGTGACATGGTTAGGGACAAACTGTGTTGCATAAGCATTGGATTGTACTTAATCCGCTTTTTATATTTTTCCTAATATGGCTCTTTTTTTTTAGTAAGGAAGCCGGAAGAAGCTTAACGGTGGAAGAGGAATGTCTAACCTTATTATTATCAGGCCCACCATGATGTCATGATGTGCATGAGAGATAGATGTATGATCTTATTCTAAGTCTACAGACAAAATATAGGCTGACATTTGATTTAGGTAGGACACACCAATAGAATGGTAGAGGGAGAGACATTTACTTTTAATTTTTACGGTACCCCAATTATGAGTAAGTGAAATCCATTCCAACCATTAGATGCCACATCAAAAGCTAGGCATATAACTCAAAAATTAGACCCATACTTGATTTAGATGTGCCTCATGAAAGGAATTATTTTAAAAGGTGAGCTATTTTTTAACACTATTTCCAATTGTGCAGTCCACTTGAACCATGGATGAAATTGATTTTCAGTTCTAAGATCTAACATAAGGTGACACACGTGATGGTCAACGTAGATTTTACATTAACACCACAATGGAGCCCGCCCAAATCAGAGATCATTTTCAAAAGGCCTCTTAAAAGGCTAGCGTGAAGCAAACGCCCCTCTCTCTGTCAACATTAATTAGCATTAGAGAAAATTTTTCTCATTAAATGCCTACCTAGTTGGAGCAAAACTGATGGTCCAAGTATGTATTTTCTTATTCATACTCCGCAATGTATCATACTGGAGATCCTCACAATCCATCCATTTTTTCCCTATTAGTTTAATGCAATGGCGTAAAATGAGGTAGATCCAAAGCTCAAGTGGACTATACTGCAGAAAGCAGTTGAATGATTGTCATTGAAACCTTCTTAGGGCCTGCCATGAAGTTTATTTTACACAACCTTGGATATATGATGGGAAAACAAAAATATCAAGCTTGATCTAAGCCTCTTGTGGCATAAGAAGTTTTCAATAGTTGGCTCCCAATTCCCATTGTTTCCTGAGGTGTAGCCCACTTGAGCTTTGGATATGCATTATTTTTGGTGTCATGCTCCAAAGACATATCTCAAAGTTAGTAATGGATGGTACAAGTATAACACATACAATATGATATAGGGCCCAAGGAAGTTCCCCACATCAAAATCTGTCTTCTTATCTCGAAAATGGAATGCCTGGTCTACAGCACAACAAGGACCCATGTTTTGCCTAGGTCAGATTTCTGTATGACCCACGCGATTGCTTGCAAAATCCTTTTGTAGGAGCTTCCCTGTGAATGCAAGCTAGATGGTCCCACCATATAATGTTTGTGAGATATCCACCAGGTGAGAAATCCACCCCATCCATCTATTTTTTCGGATCATATTAGGATGAGGACTGAGAAATGTTGTAAATCCATAACTCAAGCACAAGGCATGATAGGAAATAGTGAGGATTGAAGGTCCGCATTAAAACATTTGGGGCCATATAAGTTTTGGGTGAAGTTAATTATTTTTTTTTCAAATTCATCCTAGAAGGAATGAACTTATGATCCCTGTAGGTGGTATATAAACATCAGAAATGAACTTATGAACGGTGTGAATGATATATAAACATCACCGTCGAGGCTGGGAATGTTTCAATGATAGGCATTTCCCTAACCATTTCTTTTCTTCTTATATGCAGCTCACCTGAGTTTTGAGCATGTTTGTGCCATGTCCTAACATGATCTGGCGAAACTGTTGAACGGTTGGATTTCTCACCAACATCTAGCGAGATCCACCAAATATTCAGTGGTAGTAACTCAGTACGCTTTTATCGTACTAAGTAAACTCAGTTGGACCCACTCTGAATGTATGTGGTTTATCCACACCTTCCATCCATTTTTACTGCTAATTTTAGGGGTTGATCCCAAAATTGAAGTAAATCCAAAGCTCAAGTGGACCATTACACAGGAAACAGTGTGGAATAATGATTTCCACCGTTGAAACCTTCCTAAGGTCCAAAGTAATTTTTATTTGTTATCCAACCTGTTTATAAGATCACAAAGACATGGATGAAGAGAAACCACAAACATCAACTTGATCCAAAACTTCTTTGGCCTCCAAAAAATTTTCAATGGTAGAGGTTCAATCAAACGGTTTCCTGTGGTGTGGTCCAGTTTGAGATTTTAATTTGCTTCATTTTTGGGATCAAGCTCTAAAATTATCTTTTAACATGGATTAGCAGAGTGGATAAAATAAATCAATAACAAGGGACCCCACACAGTTTACTCAGTACGCTAAGGGTACTGAGTTAATCAGTACGCAATCCGCTTCCCTGAAAAAGGCTCTCTCGCGAACCGGCATCAATGGGAAAGAGGGGGGGCCTGATTTCCTGCCAAACCACCACTGTTTCTCATGATAAGGTCTACTTAATAATTGTATCCACTTCATTTTTATAATAATGCCTTAAAATTATCTGAAAAAATGGATGGACGGGGTGGATGCATAATAAATATATTCAGGTAGACCGTCTTGCGTGATGCCGGGTCTTACCTGATCCGCTCTGATGCGGAGGAGGGGCGCGGCTTCGGTGGATTAGGGGATCCACGGATGTCAGTGTATCTCTGTCCCTGAGCCCACCTTGATGCATATGGCTTACATCCATGCCACTCATCCGTTTTCCCAGCTCATTTTATGATGCCGTCCAAACTGATGCATTTGCCTTACATCCGTTTCAGACGCGGTTCTGGCCACTTGGCTAGTAGTCGATGCTCCGTGGGCCTTATCATGATGTATGTGCTTGATCCAAGCGGTCCATCTAATTTTCCAGCTCATTTTAGTGCTTGATCCCTAAAATGAGACAGTTCTAAGTATAATGTGGGTCACACCGTTGGAAAACAATAATTACGATTGACTGTCCACCATTAAAAATCTCTTAGGGTCCACTGTAATTTTTATTTGACATCCAGCCGGTTGATTATGTCATGGAATATATATATATATATATATAGGGAAAAGGTACTATGCGCTTGACCTCACCCGTCCGTCCCATGAGGTCGAGCTGTGTGGACCCTACCGTGATGTGTTTCGAACATCTACCCCATCAGTTAGATGCACCATTCCATTGTCGGCCTAGGTCTCAAAAATCAAGTCAATCCATAACTTTTGTGGGCCACACCACATACAGAAGTGAGGAGGGGCCATGCACCATTAAAACATTCATAATCATTTTTTGGGCCCACCAAGATGTGGTTTGAAAATCCAGCCCATCCATTATATGTGTCCCACTTGGATGAGGGTTCAGACCAAGTTTCATCAGCATTTTTAGATGGTATGGCCCACCTGAGTTCCGTATACAGCTGATTTTTGGGATATCCCATAATTTAGAGGGGACCATCAAATGCACGGTGTTGATGGTCGACATGCATCACGGTGGGGCCCACACAGCTCGACCTCACGGGAGCTTATCGTGAGGTGGAGCGCATAGTACCTTTTCCTATATATATATATATATATATATATATATATATATATATATATATATATATATATATATATGCAGTTGTACAATAAAATGGGAGAAAGGAGCGTACCGTAATGAATGGAGAGACGGAGAGAAAATGGCTTCTGCAATCAACGGGAGACAGAGGTGGGAAATGAGCAAGGCAAGCTGAGGGTTGGATATGGTCTGTCCAGAGGGTTGGAAATTATATTTCTAGTAGGCCAGCGCTAGGAAGTTTCTCTTTATTATTGGAAGCTGATTGTGTCCGACCCCCGCTCGTACAATAAACCGTTCAAACAGATCAGTGTGAGGGCCACCGTGATGTATCTGTTTAATCATGCCGTCCATCTCTATTTCTTATATCATGTTAAGGTACGGGCTCAAAAATGAGTCAGATCCAACGCTCCAGTGATACATACCAGAGTTGATCTTGCATTTAATTCAGCTTAATTAATATATGTGCATTTAATGCAACCAAGCTCACTATTTGGTGTGGTCTACTAGACTATTTGATCTGCCTCATTTTTTGGCACATATAATAACATTATCTGTGTAAAGAGATAGATGGCGTAGATAGACAGATACTTCATAGTGGCCCTCATACAGATCTAGTCAGACGGCTTGCTGTCCCAGAGAGGTCGGACGCAATCCGCTTCATTTACCATTCCCATTCAACTTTGGCGGCTGTGATGCTGTCCGCATCTCGTACTGGATTCACATTCGCTAGTGAACCTCGAGTACCAGGTAGGTGGAGGTCCCTGTTTGAAAGGATTTGTGGGCCCACCATAGTGTATGTGTTTCATCCATGCCGGCTATTCATTTTTTCAGCTCATTTTAAGGCATGTTACCAAAAATGAGGTAGATCCACATCGAAGGTGGTCAACACCATAGGAAACAGTGTTCACCGTTGAAAACTTCCCGGAGGCCACGGAAAGTTTTGGATAAGTGATTTTTTTTATTTCTCTTCATCCAGGACCGTGCATGTGACCTAATCCACAGGTTAGATGGAAAATAAACATTACGGTAGGCTTAAGAAGTTTTAATGGTAGACGTTCAAGGACTCCTCTTCCTGTAGTGTGGTCCACCTGAGACTTGATCTACCTCATTTTTAGGTTGATGCGGTAAAATGAGCTGGTAGAATAGATGAACGGAGTTCATAGAACACAACAATCATGGTGGGGTCCACGGAACTAATGGGTCACTAACGAGTTATAGTCTGTGCAGATTGGATTTGGTGCGCCACTCACCCAGGACCGTGTAGTCCTTACGATGAGGCCTATGACGCATGTATTCTACGTCCATTCTGTCCATCTATTTTTTCCCATTACTTCATGGCATTAAATCAAAAATGAAGCAAATAGAAATCTCATGTGGACAATCCCATACAAAATAACGGTGATTGACTATTAAAAACTTCTTATTCACCGCCAGAGGTGTGCACGTGTTGATCCGCGTCGAGCTTGGCACAGCTCGACTCGGCTTGGCCATTTGTTGACCCCAGCTCCGACTTGGCTCAGCTCGGTCCTCGAGCCTGATTGGCCAGCTCAGCTCAGTTCGGTCAGCAGCTTGGGCTAGTTCGAGCTATGTTCGAGCCAAGATCAAGCCGAGTTCACCTGTCTGGCGTTTTCACAAACACATGAACTGCGCTTTCAAAATATTATTGTATGTAAAACAACAACAATACATTTACAAGTATTTCATCAAACACCTTGTAAATAACATAAAATCAAGAAAAAAGGGTATTTGGTTTCATATACGTACCTTCCTTGCCACTAGGGTTGTACACGAGTCGAGTTATCTCGTTACCTCACATTAGAAAAAGGGACCAGCGTTATAATTTCATCTCCAACTTACCTTGAAGTCCTATGCAATCTCATGGACCAACCTCTGGAATGGCAACTTCCTGATCAGCAATTCAATACTCTTTTGATATTTCTGGATTTCACTGAAAAGCCAGATATCTTATCAAACTTAAGAGAAGCACAAAAAAATAAAAATAAAAATGCAACATGAACATTATCTATAAAAGATGACAACCAGAGGAACAGTTAGAAAATAATAGATTGAAGTGCAAGTTGCCACCAGCCACACTTCATTGAGTCATTTCATTAAACACTTGGTGAGCATCGGCAATATCAAAGTAACCAAGTCACCGAACTGGTTCGATCTGAGTTTGATTTGAGTTGGGTTCGATCCGAGTCAAGTCGAGCTCGGGCAAGCTTGAACTTGGTTCAAAATTTTTTTGAGGTCAAAAAAATCAGCTCGACTCGGCTCGAACACAGTTTCAATCTGAGTCGAGTCAAGCTTTTCGGGGTCGATCCAAGCGAGCTAACGAGACAACTCGACTCGTGTACAAATCTATTCACCACAATGGTTTTGGATCAGGCTTACATTTTTTTCCCCCTTCATCCGGTTTTGTGTCACCTTATTAATAGGTTGGATGACAAATAAGCATTATAGAAACAATAAGGTGGGCCTAAGAATTTCTTAATGATGGGGCATTTAATTAACCTTGTTTCTTATAACATGGTCCAAATAAGATTTAGAGCTGCTTGATTTTTTGGTTCATGCCCTAAAATGATACGGTAAAATAGATGGACATCATGAATGTAGAATAGATACATCAAGTTGGGTCGCACGCTAAGAATTGTACCATTTATCGGTAACACTAGGTGCATCTAATCGGCTCCCATGATTGGTAGCATGCAAACGTACAATGCTCAACTAGGGACCCGGATTGCCTGTAGGAAGGCTTTGGCAGGATGTTCCTAGCTGGAAGCTACTTAGCTCCCACGGGTATATTTGTAATAAATCTGCCCTATCCATCTCTTTTACAGGTTCATTTCAGGTCATTGACCAAAGGCGGATCCAAAATTCAAGTGAGCCACAAGAGAGGGAACACGGGCAAAGAAATGCTGGGGACCGCGGAAGCACATAGAGATGAATCAATTATAGCAATCCAAAGCACTAAAAAAACACGAAAAAGAACACAGTGATTTTAATATGGAAAACCCTCGCAAAAAAAAAAAAAAACCATGGCACAAAGTGACAGATGAACATTATGAAAGTAAAAATTACAAAGAGAAAGAGATTACCCAATTCAAACAACTTCAAATCTCACCCTTGTTATACCCTTTGAAACTCTTGGACAAATAAGAAACCCTTAGAATACCTCCCAATCCCGTTTACACCCATATATATAGCCTTGGAAAGAATCCTAAACAAAATCGGAAACAAATCTTGCAAATTCGCAGCTTTGCGAAAAATTTGCGCAGAATCTATCGATGGCATTGAACACTCATAGATGACATTAAAACTAATCCTTCAATGGCATCGAATACTTATCGATGACATCGAACTAACAACTCAAATATCCAGCGATAAAACATGATCTTTCAGACATTCTCGATGGCATCAAACACTTATTGATGACATAAAAAAAGTACCTAGTTAGTCTAATGACCAAGTGAAGAAAATCCAAAAAATCTCGATATGATCGAGCACTGTTCGATGCCATCAAAGGTGACATTAAACAGACTGTCGATGGCGTTGACAGACCATGTAACAAACTCGATTTAAGACATCTGTTACAACAATATTCACAATGTCTTCAATCGTCAATCATGTAGCTTATTGTCCTCTTTTATTATCTCTTCTTTGTATTATAACTTCATTAACGCTTCTCTTGCACACTCCGTTATCATTTTACGACATCGCTAAGCCTAGAGAAGTTACATAGAACTTGAACTTCTCTGTAGGAACTACCTTGGTAAGTATGTCTATCGGATTCAAGCTGGTGTGAATCTTCTCCAGAGTCACGCCTCCTTCCTCAAGCACATGTCATATAAAGCGGTGATGAACTTCAATGTGTTTAGTATGAGAGTGATAATCATAATTTTTAGCTAAATTGATAGCACTCTCACTGTCACAATTAACCGACACGGCCTCATGTTGAAACCCCAACTGATTTATCATGCCTCTCAACCAAACACATTCCTTAAATGCTTCTGTTGCTGCCATATTATCTGCTTTGGTGGTGGAAAGTGCCATCATGGACTAAAGTTTTAACATTTAACTAATTGCTCCACTCACTAGTACAAACGAGTAACCTGAAGTCGACTTTCTTGAATCCACACTGCTTGTGTAGTATGAATCCACTTACCCAACCAACTTTGCTCCTGTCTTCTTAAAAGTTAAGAAGTAGTCTTTTATACCTCGAATGTTTCGAAGTAACCATTTCATTGCTTTCCAATGTTGCTTGCCGATGTTTAACATATATCTGCTCACATCATCGATTGTCTATGAAATATCCGGTCTCATGCAGACCATGACATACATTAAATTGTCAATGACATTCGAATAAGGCGCATGAGACAACCTGTTTTTTCTCATTTGATTTAGGACATTGTTCTAATAAAAGCTTGAAGTGAGCTGCATGGGGAACGCTCACCGGCTTTGCCGGTCCATCTTATATTTGATCAACACATTTTTAAGGTATTTTGTCTAAGATAACCAAAGCTTACTCCTCTTCCTGTCTCTATGAATATCTATGCCGAGAACTCTCTTTGCAGTCCTCAGATCTTTCATCTTGAATATCCCTAATAACCGAGTCTTCAGTAGATCGATTTCAGACATGTTATGACTGGCGATCAACATATCATCAAAATACAGTATGAGGATGCTATTACTCAGTGTCTTGTAATCGACACAGTGATTGTATTCACTCATAGTAAATTTCTGACTCAACATGAAAGAATTAAATTTTTTTATACTACTGCCTAAGCGACTGTTTCAAGCCGTACAACAACCTCATTAACCTATAAAAATTTTTCTCTGGCCCTTTAACTTTGTAGCCCTCTGGTTGCTTCATATAGATCTGCTCTTCTAATTCTTCGTACAAGAATGAGGTCTTCACATCCATTTATTCTAGCTCAAGCTCATATTGGGCAACCAGTACCAATACGAATTTAATAGATAATTATTTTACAACCAGCCCGAATATCTTTGTAAAGTCGATCCCTTCTCTCTGAGCATAACCTTTCACTACCAGCTCCCATGTGTTGTTTTTGTGCAATGAGTCCATCTCATCGTCCATAATCGCTTTTTTGCATTAGGCTCATCAAGAGCCTCCTGAATAGTAGATGAGTCGCCTTCATCTGTAATAATGGCATATGCGATATTAGAGTCATATCTATATCTTGCCAGTAACTTGTGATCTCATAGTGAGTTTCTTCTCATAGGTGGCTGCTCCACCTACTCCTGTACCTCTATATGCGCATTCATCCCTGCCTGAGTATCATCTATATCAATATAGATGTCAACAATCTCTCCTGAACATTCTTGCGGAATAAAGAGCTTTCATTGAACCTGACGTCACGGTTAGTGATGACCTTATGTGTGACTTTGTCATACAACCTGTAACCTTTCACACCAACACCATAGCCAACAAATATGTACTTTTTGACTACTTGGTCAAGCTTATCTCTTTCAACAGATGGTATATGAAAGTAAGCCTCATAACCAACTATGCACAAATCTGAGTAGTCCATCTTATGACCACTTCATACTTCCTCTGGGATCTTACAATCAATTGTCGTAAAAGGGGACTGGTTCACTAAATAGCAAGTCGTGTTAATGGCCTCAGTCCATATATACGTCCTTACCCAGCGCAACATTATTTAACTTGCATCAGGCCCTCTCCAAGAGAGTCTGATTCATCCATTCAACCACATTGTTTTGTTCGGGCGTGCGGCACATTATGTTGTGTCTGATGATCCCTTCATCTTTACAATATGCATTGAATTTAGTAGAAGTAAACTCACCACCATTGTCAACCTTTAAAACCTTTATTTTTCACCCTAAACGTTTTTCCACCATTGTCTTCCATTGTCTGAATATGGTGAAAATTTCAGATTTACGTTTCATGAAGTAAAATCCAAACTTTTCAAGAGTAGTCATCAATGAGTGAAATAAACCATGACGACCCTCTAACGGAAACCTCTGGCGATGGCCCCCATACGTCAGTGCACACTAATCAAGTACTCCCATATATATATGTTTTCTAGATTTAAAAGATAATCTAAATTATTTACCATATATATACAATGCTCACATATATCTAAATTAGAATTCTTAAAAATTGGAATCAAACGACAATCAGAGAATACATTTATGCCTCGCTCGCTCATGTGGCCTAGACAAGCATGCCACATACGTGCAGACGTGGAATCCGCAATAGTCGATGCTGCTCCACCTACTAAGTGCTCTCGATCAACTTGTAAAGGTTTTCGTGCCTCTGCGCTCTTATAACTACGAGTGCCCCTTTTGAAATTTTAAGGATACCATTAAGACCAATGAACTTGCATCCTATAACCTCGAGTGCACCGAGAGAAATTAAACTCTTCTTCATACCAGGAACGTGCCTGGCATCAGTCAATTTACGCTCTAACCCATCAAACATCTTGATGCGTACCATACCAATAGCCATAACATTACATGCATTGTCATTGCCCATAAAGACTTGTCCACCATCGCACTCTTCGTAACTGGAGAACTAACTCCGATGAGGAGTCATGTGATATGATGCTCCCATGTCAAGGATCCACTCATCCCTACGATTATTGTACAAGTATCTGATCATAGACACTGACAACACATCACCTCCATTTGTCTCTTCATCAGATGTGACAATATTGGTTTCCCTGGAAGAAGCCTTCGAGTTTTCTTTCTTCGACTTAGGATTTGTATAATCATTCTTCATATGTCTCGTCATCCAACAATTCTAGCACTTAACTCGCCTTTGCCCTTGCCCTTGGATTTGAATATAAACCTTGAAGATCGTGTATTTTGTTTAGTATTCATGCCTCTCATAAGTAGTGCATCAGAAGAAGTCTCTACGCTATTATTTATCTTTCTCATAGCCTTCCCCTGAAGGGACGAGAAAACGGTGTCCACACTCAAGGACGATTTACCAGTGCACAATGAGTCCTTGAATGACTCATATGACGTTGGAAGATAATTCAACAAAATACATGTCTGATCTTCGTCTTTGACCACTTCCTCCATGTTTAGCAACTTGCAAATCAACTTATTAAAATTACTTATTTGGGCTTCCACATCTTTACCCTCTTCCATTTTGAAGTTGAACAACTGCAACTTCAAGTGTAGGCGATTCTCAATGGACTTTTTCGCATAAACGTCCTCTAACTTCGCCCACAAACTTGCTGCGGTTTTCTCCCTCAAAACATTGTAGAGAACTTCATCTGTTAGATACAATGGGATAGAGGATTTGGCCTTCTTATCAAGGGTCTTCCAATCATTGTCATTCATAAATGGCTTGTGCTCCTCAGGAGCTTCATCTTCGCCTTGCTTACTTAATAGACTAATCATCTTAACCTTCCATAACTTAAAATTAATTTTGCATGAGTACTTCTCAATATCATAATTTTATTTTTTCTTCGTCTAAGTATACGTGACCATAGACCTGTGTCCAACTCCATGGCTCATTGGTAGACAGACTTTGTTTCAACACCAAGACCAGGACTCGATGGTCCATGTGATGTGAGAGGGTGGGTGAGTGTGTAGGGTGTGGGTGTGTGTTAAAAAATAATAATTTGTGTGGCCTTATGAATAGGTTGGATGGGAAATAAACATCATAATGGACACTTAGGAAAGTTTGAGCAATTGGTGGGATCCGCCTTAGCTCAATATCTACTTTTTTTTTATATAAAAAAAATCTTTTTCACTCCTAACCCCACAAACTCACGCACACCCACCCTCTTACACCCATACTACATGGGCACTGGATCCCATGTTCTTAGTGTTGAAAGAGAGTATGTTTATCATTAAGCCATGGAGCCAAACCCCAGCTTCGGATCTGCTTCATTTTTTGGGCTTGTGCCTTGAAATGATCCTGGAAAATGGATGGACGGTATGATATAACACATATATCACCATGCAGCCTACAGAACTTTGTCACGCCAACTGTAACACCCTGGGTTCCCGAAACCCAAGTACACTACTCGTATTCTAAGAACCCGAGCATTAACCTTTGAAAACACCCAAATTCTACGTACATTTTTTTATCAGAGTTAATAAACTAGCGGGACAGAAACAATTAAGTATAAGAGGGAGTCCAAATATACATAACCAAATGTTCTTGTGGTTACCCAAAAACTTATACAAACCAAACCAATGTCTTAACCTTTACAAACATAACAGTATAAATTAAATATAAATAAAATTAGGAATGAAGAGTCGTAAGATCATCTGGCTCCTCCCATTCCACATGAACACCAGCATATGTATCCTCTACGTTTCCTGCACACTGAATATGGTTCGATAGCGTCAATGGTTATCCAGTGAGGTATAATCGTCAAGATTTATCGTATCATCGAGATAATTAAGCATAGTTATCATAGACAACGTATAACAATTATTACACAATGATTATCATGGAAATCAGGTGAGGTTCATCAAGTATGCAATCATTAAATAAATCACACAAAATAATCTTGTCAAATGCATGGATGTATGTACATGCTCATAGTCTAGCTGGTAAATAGTCGCCCAAGGAGAACTAGTCACCTGGAAAAATACTCAAAAGTATGCCCAAGGAGAACTAGCCACCCAGAAAAGACTATGCGACGAGGTTGCCTAAGGAGAACTAGCTACCCAAAAAAGACCATATAATATAGATCGCCCAAGGAGAATTAGTCACCCGAAAAAGTACACAAAAGTACACGCAAGGAGAACTAACCATCCGGAAAAAATTAAATAATATAAATCGCCCAAGGAGAATTAGTCACCTGAAAAAGTACACAAATGTACACCCTAGGAGAACAAACCACTCGGAAAAAACCGTAATATATGCCATGAAAATGCATGATTAGCCCAACCATTATTATTCTAATTTCAAACAATCATTTTAAGAAAGCTCAAAGGTTACTATGGGAGGTTTGTCACCCAGTATAGGGCGACAATTCAGGCATAGTGTCCTATTTCACCATCCCTGACTCATGAGGCTAATGAATAAGATACTTAGAAGTAACCTACTCAACTAGTGCCAATTATAGTTCTACAAGTGGGACTTATCATCAAAGGATTATTTATTAATAATTCATTAAAGCCACAAGGGCAAATAGCCAATCTGAAGGATGTAAATAAAAGGGAGTATCTCAAAAGCCATTTGATGTAGGACATGAATTTAAATATGATATGTAAGATTTCAGGCTTAGATCACACCAATTTAGAAACAATCACACAAATTTCACATCCCATATGGAAATCCAAATATTCAATTAAAGGGGAATCTATGCGAATCCAGGCCTACACACTTTAGGACTGGATCAGTGAAAATTATGAACCAAACAATACTCAAAGGGAAATAAAAATCTACCACACATGCATAAGAATCAGTCCCTAATCAAAGGGATTCTCCAATCTCAATTTAAGGAACCCTAGGATGAGAAAAGGGGCAAATCAATTAGGGATAATATAATCTAGGGTCAGGATTTATGAAATCATGTATAAAAGAGAGGAAAATAGGAAGAAACCTGAACTCGAGACAGCCCCTGCGTGTGGACAACGAGCCAGGTGCGGGCGCACGTGCGCCTGAGGCTAGCCGCATGTGTGGTGGGGGATGGAATCCAGAAACAGATTTCTAGGCCTTGGTCAGCCAGGCTTGGACTGCAAAATCCCCAAATCTGACATCGATTTAAGCTCTGGTCTCAGCGTGGTGCTCCGCCGAAGTTTCAGCTCGCCCTGGGCCGAAATCTGGAAACCTGCTGTAATGAAGAAATCTGATGCAACAAAAGGAAAGAATTCGAAGTACAGATGGTGAGGGAAGATGAAAAAAAGGATGATGGAGGATGGGGGTGAATCGGGATCGATGTGGCTTCGTACCACGGTAGTTAGCCCTTCAAAAAGGAAGCGTTTCGCACTCACTTTGAATTCTTTCCCAACTTTCGAAGAGAGTAGAAAAATAAAGTAAAATTTTTTTTATTAACTTCAATGAATCAAAAGAACAACAAAGGGTGCCTATTTATAGGGAAAATCCTATACCCCAAAACTCGCACCATGTGCGCAACCTATTACTTGACGATGAAGTAAACTAAAATAAAAATCAAACAGAGAAATCTAAAGCGTTCACAATGTTCTAAATAATAACAATAAGCAAAACCTAAAATATGAAATCAATCCGACGAGTGGGCCACGATCATGAGATCTCATGATGGGCTTTTCTTGACTATCGGGCCCACTTTTTTTGAACCAAAACTTGTCTTCTAACTAGGAGGCCCTCCCTGGACATTGTCATTGAGCCAGATCGATGGTGGGGTCCTCCTTCTATATACGTACGTGCGTAGGGGTGGTGGTGTGTGGGCGTGCGTGTGCACGATGTCCTCATCAACTCTCCCCAGCTACGAAGATTTCGCCACTGGCGAAATAAAACTCCTGAACCACTCTAGGATGTCGGGATTAAGTCTATAAAGCTCTTCCTCAATGAGCAACGTGATGTCTGAAGCTGGGATTGACTTCCATTTAACTAGATATTTCTGAAACCCGCCATCTGACGTGAAAATTATCTCATGGTCCAGGATATCCTCTATTTCCTTTCTGGGTGTGTGAAGGCTAGGTATGTGAGGCAGAGGCTGGGATGAAAGGTCGGGAAGAGGCCATGGATCAAAGGGTAAGTCTGGGCATCAGGATGGGTGGGTGAAGGGCTAGACAAAGTATCAGTGGGTCCCTGAAAAGCAACTACATCCTCCACATTGAATGTGGAACTAATTCCCATAGAAGGTGGAAGATCTACCTCATACGCATTGAGACCGTTTCGCTTTATAATTTTGAAGGGCCCAGTGCCACGCATGTGTAACTTACGAACGGCCCCTGGAGGGTATCGCTCGAGCCTGATGTGGACCATCACAGAGTCCCCAATATTGAACTCTTTGAAATGTCTATTTCGGTTTGTAAAAAATTTATAATGTTCATTATAGTAGTGATCTTTCGCCCGATTTCTTGATGCAATGAATGTATGTGATGCGCAAAAGACTCTGTAGACTCTGATGACCTATGGGATAATGACATGGGGATAAGATCAATAGGCTTCCTTGGCTTATAACCAGTAACAACTTCAAATGGACTTAGACCTGTGGACCTATTGACAGAACTATTGTATGCAAACTCAGCTATGGGTAGTACGACGTCCCATGTCCTGGTATGCTCCCCCACTAAACATCGAAGTAAACTACCTAGGCTCCTATTAACCATCTCAGTTTGGCCATCGGTCTAAGGGTGGTAGGCAGAAGAAAATTGGAGCCTAGTATTCATCATGTGCCATAGTGTTTTCTAAAAGTAACTCATGAATCTCACGTCATGGTCAGACACTATGGTTTTTTGTAACCCATGCAGTTTGATGACCTCACTAAAGAACAGCTTGGCAACATGAGAGGTGTCGGAGGTCTTAGAATAAGGAATAAAATGGGCCATTTTAGAGAAACGGTCCACAACAACAAATATGGATTCATGTTTTCGAATAGTCTTGGGAAGTCCAAGCACGAAGTCCATATTGATGTCCTATTAAGGAATGAATGGGACGGGCAAAGGTGTATATAATCCTGCATTCTATTTCCTCTACTTTGCCAGTTGACAAGTACGGCATTGCCCTATAATTTTGGCCACGTCCCGCTTGAAGCTTGACCAATGAAATCTATCCTTCACTAGGGCAATGGTCTTGTCACGACTGAAATGACACGCGACTCCCCTTGAATGTAACTCCCAGACAAGAAAATCGTGAAGGGAGGTGCGTGGTATACACAAGCGGTCACTCCTAAACAAATATCCATCCAAAATCAAATATTCACTGTTAGCTCCTGACGGATTCTCTAATAAAGATGCATACACAACCTCAAAATCTGAACACTCAGAATACTCTTCTTTAATGCGCTCAAGGCCCGTAACTTCAATGCTCATGGAGTTAAGTAATGCGACTCGACGACTCAACGCATCGGCATGCTAATTCTCTACACCGGCCTTGTGCTTAAGCACAAAAGTATACTCTTGAAGGAATTGAACCCAATTAGCGTGCCTGGAGCTTAATTTCTTCTGAGAGTTCAAGTATCTTAAGGCCTCGTGATCTGAGAACAAGACGAATTCTTACGGTAACAGGTAATGTCGCTAATGGTGTAGTGATTGCACTACCGCGTAGAATTCCTTATCATAGGTGAAATATCTTTGCTTCGCTTCATTCAATTTCTCACTAAAAAAGGTGACAGGGTGCCCTTCCTAGCTAAGTACTCCTTCTATACTGACTCCTGATGTGTCACATGCGACTTCAAAAGCTTTTGAAAAATTTGGAAGTCGCATGACTGGAGCTTCGGTCATCTTAACCTTTATCTCCTTGAAGGCCTTCGAGGTGGCCTTTGTCCATTGAAACTCTCCTTTTTTTATGCAGTCCATGATGAGAGCCACAATAGAACTGAAGCCTCGAATGAACCGCCTATAAAAAGTGGCTAAGCCATGAAAGCTACACACCTCATGAATATTGCGGGGTTTAGGCCAATTAACAATGACCTTGACCTTCTCGGGATCCGCCGATACGCCCTCAGCTGACACAATAAAACCTAAGAAGATCACACTACTAGACAAGAACGCGCACTTCTTTAGGTTGGCATACAACTTCTCGGCCCTAAGGATCCCATAAACCTGCCTCAAATGGTTGAGGTGCTGCTCCTTAGTCATACTATAAATTAAGATATCATCAAAGTATACGACCAGGAACTTTTCCATAAAGGGTCTTAACACTTGGGTCATCACACGCATGAAAGTGCTTGGGGCATTAGTTAACCCAAAAGGCATAACTAGACACTCATATAGCCCATCCTTCGTCTTGAAGGCCATCTTCCACTCATCACCAGGGCGTATAAGGATTTGGTGATACCCACTTTTGAGGTCAATTTTTGAAAAGATAGTAGCATTGGCCATCATATCTAGCATGTCGTCAAGACGCGGTATGAGAAACTGATACTTGATTGTGATTTTGTTGATGGCCCTACTATTAACACACATCCTCCATGTGTTATCCTTCTTAGGTGTAAGAAAGGCGGGCACGGCACACGAACTCATTCTCTCTCGAATGAAACCCTTCTCTAGGAGTTCATCAATCTGCTTCTTCAACTCAGCGTGCTCCTTCGGGTTCATTCTGTAATGCGGGAGGTTTGGTAGAGTTGCCTTAGGGATTAAATCAATGGCATGCTGTATATCCTTCATAGGGGGAAGCTCATTCAGTAAATCATTAGGAAAGACATCATGAAACTCATGTACTACCTGAATGGCCTCAGTGGGTAACTCTACACTAGTCTCTGGTACACTCTCCCTAGCCACAAGGGCGTATATCATCGAGTCCGCCTCTGTTTCTCGCTCAAAATCTTTGGCATTCAAAATATGGAGCGGTTTGGACTTGGACTTCGACTCCACTTCTTTTGGGCCACTCACACCACTCTGTGGTGAACTCTTTTCCAGTTGTATTCTTAGATGACAGAGTATTTAGCTTGACCTTCTTGCCCTCAAACCAGAATGTACACACATTTGAACGACCAAATATGGTAACATCCCTATCATAGAGCCACGACCTACCCAGAATGATATGGCCCACATCCATAGGAACAACATCACACCAAATTGCGTCTTTATAGGATTCGAACTGAATAGGGACAAGACAGCGGTGCGCGACTGGAATGGATGTTTCATTAACCCAAGAGACTCTATAGGGCTGAGGATGGGCTCCCAACTTCAAGCCCAAATGACTCACAGTGCTAGTCGATGCCATGTTGGCACAACTACCACTATCCACGATCATTTTACAGTTCTTTTCTCCACATTTTGCATAAGTGTAGAAGATCGTGTTGCAGCGCCAGTTATCAGTGTTCTTGGCTTGAGCCAGGGCGCAACACATAATTGCGAGGGTTATAGACTCTTGAGCTCCCTCTTCCTCATCACTAGAGGTTCCAACTGGCTCATATCTCCTCCTCACTATCACTCTTTGGGGGCACTACTTCTACTTGCCCATCAATAAGGAGTACTTTGGTGCCCTCTCTCATGCCGCACTGGTAAGCAAAATGACCAAACCCCTAATACCTAAAACACCTAGTGACCCTACTTTCACATGAACTAGACTCGACAATCTCTTTACCCTCACCATCCTTAGGTCTGGGTTGAACATTAGGGGAAGGTTTGTTTTGAAATCCCGTATTAGGTCTAGCCCCATAGGGGTTGGCCTTAGTACCGGATTCGCGAAAGTCAAACCGCCTTCCCACATATGCTTTAAGGTATTGTTCGACATCTACACTACTTGGTATAACTGTTCGATAGTGTCTATGTCTTTGGCGAGCAATTCTCTCTAATGTAAGGACGGAGGCCCGTTTTAAAACGAGCAAGGGTGAGTACGAGGTCCTCATCAACCTCACAGCGGGTCAAGTACTTTTCGAATTTCTCAATATAGTTAGCAACACTCATGGAACCCTGTCGAAGAGACTGCCACTCCTCAATCAACCGCAGGCGATAAGAGAAAGGGAGGTACTTCTCTTTCAGCGTTTCTTTCATTTCTCCCCAATGGACTATTGAGAGTTCCCTCGCTCTTTCTTTTTTCACTTAACCGTCGCCCAAAACCTCTTTGCTTAACCCACAAGCTTCATCTTGGCGAATTGGACTCGTCGAGCATCCGACATATCATACCACTCAAAATAGTGGTCCATATCTGCCAACCAATCTAAAAAATCTTTAGGGTCTAAGTGACCATCAAAAGTAGGGGCATCTACTCTAACTCCCTTGAGGAGTTGCGCATCTGGGTCATATTAGTCATGATGTCTCTCACGGGGTGGGTGCACAGGTGCGCGCCCATGACCAACTCCTTGGCCGCCTCCATTCCTTAGTCTAATCTCCTG
Source organism: Magnolia sinica (assembly GCF_029962835.1). Lineage (NCBI taxonomy): Eukaryota > Viridiplantae > Streptophyta > Magnoliopsida > Magnoliales > Magnoliaceae > Magnolia > Magnolia sinica. The sequence continues at coordinate 45,269,439 of NC_080573.1, read as the reverse complement.
ACCACCTACCTGAGAATGGGCATCTTTCCCAATGGTGGGGTTTGCCCTGAGGAAGGCCTCTATTTAAGTAACGCGATCATCAAATTGGTTAAGGCGTTGATATATGCATTGTTCCAAGCGCTTAGACATAGACTCAACCTGCTGGGTTAACTTGGCCATTAATTCTTGTAGTTGCTCCATGTTTAGAGTAGGGTGCAAACCAAAACCGCGACTCGCACGTGTGGGCATACACAGGCTAACTCAACCTAAGGACCTGCTACAGCAACTACATGCATCTAAAAAAACTAAATGACCCGATGAGACTCTATATGAAGGAGACTACACACCGTTACTAAAATTCAGTGACATATATCAGGGATTACGGTTTTCTAGCAGCTATATATGATGGATTGGATGCATAAATGACTCAAATAAACTAAACCCTAAATATGTGGTGAATTCCCCTACAAGAACCCTAGGCTTTGATACCAAATTTGATGCAGGACGTAAATTTAAATATGATATGCAAGATTTCAGGCTTAGATCACACCAATTTAGAAACAATCACATAAATTCCACATCCCATATAGAAATCCAAACATTCAATTAAAGGGGAATCTATGCGGATCCAGGCCTACATACGTTAGGGCTAGATCAATGAAAATTATGAACCAAACAATACTTAAAGGGAAATAAAAATCTACCATATATGCATAAGAATCAGTCTCTAATCCAAGGAATTTCCCAATCTCAATTCAAGAAACCCTAGGATGAGAAAATGGACAAATTAATTAGGGATAATATAATCTATGGTCAGGATTTATGAAATCATGTATACAAGAGAGGAAAATAGGAAGAAACCTGAACCCGAGACCGCCCCTGCATGTGGACAGCCAGCTAGGTGCGGGCGCACATGCGCCTGAGGCTGGCCGCACATGTGGTGGGGGACGGAATCCAGAAATGGATTCCTATGCCTTGGTCGGCCAGGCTTGGGCTGCAAAACTGCCAAATCTGACATCGATCCGAGCTCTAGTTTGAGCGTAGTGCTCCGTTGAAGTTTCAGCTTGCCTGTGAGCCAAAATCTGAAAATCTGCTGTAATGAAGAAATCTGATGCAACAAAAGGGACAAATTCGAAGTACGAATGGTGGGGGAAGATGAAAAAAAGATGATAGAGGATGGGGGTGAATTGGGATTGATGTGGTTTCGCACCATGGTAGTTAGCCCTTCGAAAAGGGAGGGCTTTGCACCCACTTTTGAATTCTTCTACAACCCATAAAGAGAGCAGAAAAATAAAGTAGGAATTTTTTTTATTAACTTCAATGAATCAAAAGAAATACAAGCGGTGCCTATTTATAGGAAAATTCCTATACCCCAAAACTCGCACCATGTGCGCAACCTATTACTTGACGATGAAGTAAACTAAAATTAAAACCAAACAGAGAAATTTAAAGCGTTCACAATGTTCTAAATAATAACAATAAGCAAAACCTAAAATATGAAATTAATCTGACGAGTGGGCCACGATCATGAGATCCCATGATGAGATTTTCTTAACTATCGGGCCCACTTTTTTTTGATCCAAAACTTGTCTTCTAACTAGGAGGTCCTTCCTGGACGTCGTCATCGAGCCAGATCGATGGTGGGGTCCTCTTTCTGCGTACGTATGTGCGTAGGGGTGGTGGTATGCGGACGTGCGTGTGCACGATGTCCTCATCACCACTTAGGCAACAAACGATCCATAAGATGATAAGTCCACAATAAATGTTTCATTTAATTTATTAGACAAAACGAACACTAGTTCTAGGACCTTCAATCATTCCATCAAGTGATCATGAATAATAAATTAAATCATGTATGATATTATCGAGATAACACATGCATATCTAAAGCGTACATTTCAAATCAGGTTAGAGGTATTTAATTCATATCGAATCCCATTCATCAATTATCTTAAGGAATCAAAATTAATAAGAGCAATCCACTATATTAAGCAATTAATGAGATAAATAAGTAATGATAAATAGCAGCTCTAATCATCAAGATGTAGAAAAATCTTGAAGGGTAATCCTCACCTTGAATTAGAGGTTCTGTTTTCGTGGTTCAGGAGGTGTAAATGCAAATCGTAAGAGAGCAAATCTGGAGATGGAATTAAACATTTTTGATTAAAATCAAAATTCTAAAACTAATTTACCTAAAGTAGGGTCACTTTAAAATTCTAAAGAAGACTTTAGGAATTGACTCAACAAATTCTACTACTCCAATGCCAAGTTGAGTCAAGGTGGATCAACAGGTTGAGTTTTGATGCCAAATTTCCTATATCCTATTTAGAATTCAACCACGGTTAACCCTAACCCCGATTTAGACTTGAATTCCAATTTGAGAGGTTAATTTACTTCAAACAAGACAATCAACTCCATTGATTCCAATATGAGAAGGATGATCTTCCTTGCACTCAAAGCATTAATAATTATTAACATTCCTAATATGACCCTTAATTTAGTTCGCAAACATCAAAGCAATGAGTTAACTCACCAAGTTCATAACACGGCTTGCTTGGTTCTAGCTTATGAAGATCCAGATTCCATTTGGTCCCGTGGAATGGATGCCCCGCCAAGCATTCTCTCCAAAAGATGTTAAATCAGATCCCAGCCTTCAATAGATCTCAAGCAACAAACTAAACTCCCTGCCAATTCTGGCCTTCGCCAGACATCTGCCTCACGATTGGGCACTCAGTGGGCATGAGACAGCTTGAAAATACCGTTTGGAGAAAATGCACAGAAATTCCCTATGTAGTTAGCCAGTTCCCAACCTACACGACAGGAGGTAGGCTATTTCATTGCATTTGCAGAACCACACTCAATGAACAGCAGAGACAACCCCTGCTCCGCAGCTATTTGAACTCCATGCAAGATTGCAGCTGCCTCAACAAAATTGGAAGAGAGCAATACACAGAGGACCGAAAAATCCAAGATACAATATCCAGTGTGATTCTGAAAACCCCCAAAAGATCTCATCTCTGTCTGCAGATGAAAGTAACCGATCCCAGGACAGGCTTATGTTGAACTCGTTATGTGACTCGCTGAGCCAATCCCGAGACGAGTTACACAACTCGATCTCTACCTAGATTCGAACCAGCAAGCCAAGCATCCCATCTCCTTCTTCTCCCTCTCCTTTCTTTCTTCTCTTTGCTTCTGTTGAACCCACCAGAGTCTGGACTCAATTCGACAGAGCCCGAGCGAGTCAGCGTCTCAACTCGAGTCGGGCCGGTGAAATAAACCAGCGCACTCCCCTCTCTCTTTATCTCTCTTTCATGCCTCCTTCTTCTTCTTTCTCCTTCCTTCCTTTCTCTGCTAGAAAGATCCAGCGAGCACCCGGGACTCGGCCCGAACTTGCAGCCGCACGTACCGAGTCGAATCGTCTAGATGCGGCACCGAAACGGCGCCCTTCCTCTCTGTTTTAATTTTCTTTCCCTTTTCCAGAAGGGTTGCCCTAAAAGGCAACCTTTTATAGTGTGTATTAATCCTCTTCTAGAGGATTCGAGCGCTAACTAATCTTTAGATTAGTTACGGTTAGATCGGGATGATTAACAGACAACACAAATGTAGCTTAAACTAGCTTGCATAGTCAAAATCTAACATTACAAATGATGTTCTGGCAGCATGGCCCACCAGATTAACATCTCAGATCAGGAGGTGGGACCCACTTAGAGACAATGGGTCATTCTTCGTAACGTGGAAGAAGATCCAGCCGTTAATGGCGGATCACTGTTCAATGGCTAAACTTGTGATCTGCTGCACATAGACGGTTCTGATTGGGCCACTGGACACTGTGGGACCCACTAGATGTATTACCATTAACGTTTCGAGTCTCGGTTTCGATATGCGCGGTGACTCTTATGAGAAGACGGAAACCCTAAGTTATGTGAAGAGAATGGAGGGCTGGGATTCCTTTGCATGGGTGGTTAGGATCTAGGGATGGAGAGAAAATGCGCTGCTAGTTGTCTCGGATGACAGTTTCCGTTTCCGGAAATACACCGTGCGTGACTCACCTTTCACTCAAAATTATGCACAAGAATGTGAGCAGCTACGGGTGGAAAATTGCGGGGTTTGGTCTGTTTTACGTCCTCTACGAGATGAACGGTTTGGATCACTTATACAGTTGCAAAAGGTGGGCCATGATTATCACAGACGGACGCTGTCCGTTTGAATTTGAGAAAGGAGGGAAAATTCCTCTTTCTTTTAGATTTATCGGGTCAAACTCTGTTTGACCTGAATACTTGATCCCGTGCTTGGCGGGTGTGCAGAGAGTTGTGTACGTGTAGGGACTAACAGGTGGGGTCCACGTGATGCTCGGTGAGATCTGTACCGTCTATTTTTCTTGTCTAGTTATTCTAAGTTTTGGACCGAAGGTGGGATAGATTAAGAACTCAGGTGGACCATACTTTCCATTTTTGTGATTCGAATTGACAATTTCCATTGATCTGATGATTGGATCATTCTAAGATTGAATGTTAACGGTCAAAATGGTCCCAAGGGTCCCTTAGTTGGAAATCAATGGTTGGATTACTGATAAGATAGTCTAATATGTATTTATAATTTTAAATATTTTTGTTACAATATTCTTAATAACGTTATTATTATTATTATTAAAATTATTATTACTATATTTCTAATCATTGAATATTTATATTCTAATATGATGATTCTATCATTAGGAGTTGTATTATAGGCTTTTTCAAACTAATTTATCTATTTATTTATTTATTACACTTATTTTATTTTATTTCGGATTAACGGTTGGATGTGACAATACGAATAATCTACGTTATTAACTTTAAAATTTTCTATTTGAGTGGCTCACAAGACTTGTAATTGCGGAGATGAAGATCTACGGTGGATCTCCCAAATTAACAATCAGATGGCGTAATTTTTGGATGAAGGTTACTCTTAATGGTCAGTTTAAGCAATAATGAAGGTAGATGTTCAAATAGGCTAGGTTTGTATTTATACTAAGTTAGGTTATGAGTACCACCCAAGTACTAGAGAGTATGGGGTGTTACATCAACATACCTCAGAGGTCAGTGTACCCGTTGTTTTCTTTAATGCAGAGTGTGGACCACCTGATGCATGGACTGGATGACTTTAAGGGCATCCCGTTTTCACAGTGAGACAACTCTTTGTGGGGCTTGTATTTCCTTAAGCACATCAAGGAAGCCCTCTCAGGCAGCTAATTGTACGGTATTCTCATACACAGCTAGTTGCGTGCGAGATGTTACCCGTATGAGATATCCCTTCCCTTGGCAAGTCATAATAAAATGGTAGAAAGAAGCGTACCTAAATCAATAGAAATCTTGTAAAAAGAAGCAGGAGAAAAATGGCTTTTGCAACCGTTGGAAACTTAAATAGATTGGAAATGTCCAAGCCAACGTATAAAGCACTTTTTAAAGGGACCCAGATGATCCGTTGGGATTTCACCTGAGGTGTACGCAGGTAATATACTCATCTTACTGTGCTTAATAGATTGGAGTTTATCCAGCTAAGTTGGATTGGAGACTTTCTACTAAAATAAGAGCCACTTGACCTGACAAATTGACATTCTACTTAAATAATAGAAGGTGTCAAGTCCAATCACTTGGAGTATAAGTTATGTCCACCAGCAGATAAACTTCAACCTTTTATGTTTGTGCCACATCCAACTCATTCGGTAGGTTAGTCCTATCATGAATATCATCTGGCACAAAAATCAAAAATATTCACTCATCCAGTAGTGGACCATATTTTTATTTTTCTATTTATTAATGGTGTAACCCATCTGATGAGTATACAGGGCTATGTTTTTCACCAGGTGATCTTAAGGGTGGGGCTAACCTATTGGTATGGATGGATGTAAAATGCATTCAATAAATTGGAATTTATAAGTTGGGTGGATTGTAGCATGTGGTCTACCAGTTGGACTTTAGAACCGTTGTGTAATGCCCCGTGTTTTCAGGACCCGAATATATAACCCGTTTCCCAAAAACCCGAGTGTTAGCTTATAAAATCTAGTGTAAATTTGAACCGTTTATCATTAATTAGAGTTAACAGCAACGAAACTAGAGTAAACTATGCAATAAATAAAAACATTCTGATCATCACCAATTTCCAAATGTGGCGCCCATACAAGACTTATACAATTCCAAATACAAAGTTCATTAAACAGAAACAAAAATGTATCATGTAATGATGGAGCTCTATATGGGCCGCATGGACCTCGTCTAGCTTCCCAGCTACCCGATCTGCTCTAGCACCTAGTGAACAACATCGACTCACTCTACACCTGTATAAACTGTTACGGTTTGATAGCGTTAATGGTTATCGCAGTGAGGAACACCCTCTAAGATTGCGCACTCATCATTCATAATCTATTACAGATCGCAAGTTATGAACATATTAAATAGGGCATTTCATAATCATGATCATGTACTCAAAAAATCAAGCCAATCAACAGAATCTCATTATAGGCAAAATATAATAGCAATCGCAATGTAAGGAAATATGTTCGGATAATCAAATAATCAACCATACGACTTTCTATTGCACCCGAAAATCACATTGTACGTGAACTCCGCAAGATGGCTAGAAAATCGATAGCGAACTTCAATTCCATCCGGAAATCACAGTACAAGTGAAATTCATAAGGTGAATAGAAAATCAACCTTCAAACCTCTTCTTCATCCATGAATCATGTCGTACGTGAACTCCACAAGATGGCTAGAAAATCGACAAGCGAACTTCAGCTCCACCCAGAAATCATTGTACGACTGAACACTGCAGATGAAGAGACAAACAATATACAAACCCTAGACCACTCGAAAATCATATCGTACGTGAACACCGTAAGATGGCTAGGAAATCGCTAAGCGAACACCCGCTCCACTCAGAAATCATGGTACGACTGAAAACTCAAGATGGCTAGGGAACCAACATACAAACATCTACTCTACCTGGAAATCATATCGTATGTGAACACCGCAAGATAGCTAGGAAATCGCTAAGCGAACACCCGCTCCACCCAAAAATCATGGTACGACTGAACACCACAAGATGAAGAGACGAACAACACACAAACTATAGATCACCTGGAAATCATATCGTACGTGAACACCGCAAGATGGGTAGAAAATCGCTAAGCGAACACCTGCTCCACCTGCAAATCATGGTACAACTGAACACCACAAGATGGCTAGGAAACCAACAAGATATGCGAATATAACCATTAAGCCACAAAAGGGTACCAATGACCCATCAAAGCCACGAAGGGCAAGTAACAATCCAAGCCACGTAGGACGAGTATGCTGTCCATGCCATGTAAGGCAAAGTGTGATATATGGACCGCAAGCTGGTGAGTTCAGGACAGGTTCGTTCATTACATCACTCAATCGCAAATAACAAATGTAGAGTTACTTAACAATGTACAACTAAAGATAGCATGTTATTACCAAATCATTTATGCATATTATAATTAAAGAGATATCTTTGTTATCTATCGCAGGAATCAGGTGTGCAACCCATTAACATATTTATATATCAAGTTAAGCAGCTCAATCAAGTAACTTAGGAGATATTAAATGAAAAGGATTAAGACATCATTTATGGTTAATGAATTTAAGTGGGAAGCTCAAAGGGTGAGCCCTCACCTCGATTTTGATTGGAATGGGTTCAACTCGGATCACCTTCACTAGTATGAATCTAGCATGGTGAAAATCTAGATGAGAACAAGGATGTAATATTTAATTTCCATGGGATAAGAATTTAATAATTAAAATTCTTCTAGAGGCTAATATATACAAGGTTTTAACTCACCTTAGATGAATGTCTTCCTTGATTCGGATTTCTGCAGTTAACTACCGGTCCAACACATATGATCGATTACCTAGAATTATTTTCAATCCCAGGGGTTTGTATTAGTACTCTTGTTGATGCAATTATCTGGTTCGTCCTCCTGGACCCTTGTATGCCTGCACAGAAAGAAAACAAAGGAGACCCTGGCTCGAGCAGGGGACCCTCCGATGCCAAAGTCAGGCCTGGACTCGGGGTCTCAAAATATTGAAAGATTTTTAGGAGGAATTTGTTTCGTACCTCTCAAGGTGACAAGGGTCCTCCTTTTATAGCTGCTGGGTCTTCTCGGGTCCTCCTGATATCGAGCGCGGGATCTTCTCCTGGTATCACGGAGATAGGATCGTGCCCATCTTGAGCCATCATCCGATCCCGTGAGCTTCGGGGTCGGAGATCTTATCCCAAGATATCCGGGATGAGATCTGACCTAGCGACGGTCGGTCTTGCAAGGCGGTCCGCCCGACACATGCCCGGAACGCTGATAAGTCGTTCGAACCGACTCAACCATTGTCTCGGTTTAGCGAACCATGCCTCGGATTTGACGCATCCTTCGGCGACCCGAGGTATCAAGTCCGAGTCCCGAGGTATTAAGTCCGAGTCTTCGGACTTATATTTTTGCCCCCAACAGTAAGCCCCCTTACTCCGTGTGTTTCATATGACACTGAGGAGTAGCGAGTTTGGAGTCGGTTCGTAACTCAGTCCGAGATGAGTCGTGATCATTAAATGCATTCCATGAGGCCTTTGATGGGGGACGGTTCAGCTTCTGACATCGCATGCGCCGTCGGCCGTCAAATCACACATCCCGCCAATGAGGATTGGACACGTAGCGAAGGTTTTATTATTACCAGTTGACGTGCGCCACGTGTCGAGCGAGGGAATCGATGCAGGCGTCGAATCATTTCCTCATTAATTGTCTCCGCCGTATGGCGACCTTATATAACGTCAGGGGCCCCGCACTTTAAACTTTTACTGCTCTTGCCATTCCCGCTCCGCATTTTCTTTAGGGTTTACATAGCCTTTCGTCTCCTTCCTTTTCTTTTTCTTTACCGTCGGTGCCTCTTTCCGCCATCTCCGTTTTCCTTTCTCCCTCCGGTGAGTTTCTCCTTCCTCTTTATTTGGTAATAATGGCGGATAGGAGTTCTCAAAGTCCCCAGGGGGGAGCTTCCGGAGACGAAGGCGAAGCGCAACGTTTTTGGAACGTTGCGGAATCGCCTTCCTTACTGACGGAGATAGCAGTGGACGCCAACGCTGCTTGTCTACCGGAGAGAGTCACCGAAGCTCCGGCGGAGCGCCCAGCTTCCGTCGTTCCTTCTCGGGGCGGGTCGTCTCTATTAACCCGCCCGGGAAGGCCTAACTTGCCAAGGGATATGGAGGAGAATGAGGAGGAAGAAGATGAAGTTTTAATCGCCGAAGGAACCCCTGATCTTGCTCCTGTTAGTGAGTCGGCGCAGGCCGAATCTGAAGAAGAAGGATCGGGGGAAGATTTAAGCGGTCCGGTTCCTTCGGTCTTGACTGAGACGGACTTGGACAGAATCCGAGTCGGATACCATATTCCCGAGTCGGTCATCACCTATCTTCCCCGTCCGAATGATTTATCGGATCACCCTCCTGCCGGGGCAGTCGCGATTTACCAAGTGTCGATGCAATGCGGCTTGCGTCTGCCCCTTCAGACCATAGTCCGGGGAGTTTTGTCTCGCATAAAGATTGCCCCGGGGCAGATAGTCCCGAATGGGTGGAGGAACTTACTCGGATGTGCAGTGTTGTGGGCTGAGATGGAACAACCACCACTTACAGTCGACGAATTTCTCCACCTGTATCAGGTGCGGGTAAATCCGAACTATCCCGGCTTCTACGTCTTCGCTGCTTGGCGAGGCGGAGGCGATTCCCTGATAACCGACCCTCCCACTTCCAACAAACACTGGAGAGAGCGTTGGTTTTGGGCATGTGGTCGCTGGGAGACGGATGAATCCGAGTCCTACGAGGCTCGTGTCCCTCGGGCGTTTCAAAGAGCAGGTGCTTGGGTCTTCTCTCCCTCTCGCCCCCTTAATTTATAATACCCTGAAGCTGACGAACTTATGTTTGGCAGATATTCCGAAGAAGAAGCCGAAGCTCGGCAACACTGCCTCGGCTCGGATCAAAGAGTTGAAGTCGTTGGATCCGAGGGACAGGTCTTGGAAGGTGCTTCTACAGCCGGAGCGCCTTCACCTTGCAGGTCTGGACTCGGAAGTTACAGGTAATTAAGAATGAATCTTCTGAATTTTCCAAATTTCCACCGACTTACTTCGCCTTACTCTCCCCCTCCTTTTTTTATTTTTGCAGATCTGCCCGAAGCTCGTCCCAACCTAAGGATTGTCCCCGAACCGGAGATGACTGGAGCTCGTCCTGCCCTTAGACCAGTCACGAAGTTGAAGGCCCCTCCGCGGTCAGTTCTTCTTTCAGAGCCTCGGCCACCGAAGAGGCAAAGGGTGCCGCGGAAGGAGAAAGAGCCAGCGAGCTCTTCTGCCCCTTCCGTCGTGGTGATTCCCGACCCGGACGAAAGGGCGGAAGAGACGGCGATTGCTGCTTCGGATCCTCAGGCGGCACCTGACTCGGCACGCGTTGAGACGACGGTGCCGAGTCGGGAAGAAGAGACCGGGGCCGCGACCTCAAGGGGGGAGGAAGAGACGAGGACTGCGTCCTCCCGAGGGGAAGAGACGAACCAGGAGGGGCCGTCAATCCTGCAGCAAGTGGTGTCGGGGATGGTTCCTTGGGCCCTGGCCCATGGGTGTGAACTCTACAACGCCCCGTCGTCGCAGACCGTCAGCCACGCTGCCCGGATGCTTTTTGAACTCGCTCCTTGCTTAATCAAGGCCAGCAAGGAGCTATCCTCAACTCATCGGCTGCAGGCTCTTCTGAGGCCGAGTCGGCGTCCTGACAGGCGAGGCGTCCCTTGCTCGGAAGCTACCAAGACGCGAGGGCGAGGCGGCTTCTTCCGAAGGGCCTGACGGCGAAGGCGGCGAGGTCGCTCGAGCGGTTCGACTCTCCAAAGCCGAAGAGGAGAATCGGCGAGTTCTCAATCCATGCTTCGTGCGCGGATGACTTAGCTCGGGCTAAGCTTGAGGCGGCGAGGCATATCAACAGGCCGAGGAGAAGACTCGGGAGGCCGAGACGGCTAGGGACCAAGCCGTCCAAGCATTCCTTGAGTCGGCCGAGTTTGAGGACGAGAGGGATCGCCTGTTCCAGAGCGGATATCTGGAATGCGTCAAGGATATAAAGAAGTCTTTTCCTGACCTTGACCTTTCAGAAATCGAAGGCGGGGCAGCCCCAGAGTCCGAGAATCCGGACGCCGCCGCTGAAGACACAACTGCCGGGGACGGGGCCGACGCATGAAGACTTTGGTTTTTTATATGTATATTTTTTTTTGCTCCGATGTATTCGGTTGCTTTTGTACTTACACATATTCGGACGAATGAAAAAGAAAAGCATGTCTTTATTCATTTGACTCGGCTTTACTCTTCCTCAGGGTCTTTTACTCTTCCTCAGGGTCTTTAAACATCAAATAGCAAGCTAAGGATAGTAGACCTTGAGGTGTTCAGCGTTCCATGGATGAGGCAATGACTGTCCGTTTAGGTCTTCTAGCCGATATGTTCCTGGTCTAATGGTGCCCGAGACGATATAGGGTCCTTCCCAATTGGGTCCCAGTGTACCCGACCCAAACTCCTTAGTGTTGGAAAACACTTTCCGAAGAACCATATCTCCCCTTCGGAATCTTCTAATCTTAACTCGGGTATTGTAGAACCGAGTCACTTGTCGTTGTCGAGCCTCCGTGCGCAGCCTCGCCCTTTCCCTTTGTTCGTCCAGAAGGTCGAGTCCGAGTGCAAGGAGTTCTTCATTCTCTTCTGCATTGAATAAGGTGATTCGAGCCGAAGGTAATCCGATTTCGACGGGAGTGACTGCTTCCGAGCCGTAAGCGAGTGAAAACGGAGTTTCTCCTGTGGCCGTTCGGGTTGTAGTTCGGTAAGCCCAAAGAATTTTCGGGAGCTCTTCGGCCCATGCTCCTTTGGCCCGGCCAAGCTTGGTCCGAAGATGTTGCTTGATAATCTTGTTAACTGCCTCGACTTGTCCGTTGGTTTGAGGGTGATGCGGTGATGAATAAATATTCATGATCCCGAGGTTCTTGCACATCTCACGAAAGCTCCTATTATCAAATTGCCTTCCATTGTCTGTGACAATGGTACGGGGTACTCCGAATCGGCAGATAATGTTTTTCCATACAAACTCGGTGATCTTCTGCTCGGTTATTTTGGCTAATGGTTCTGCCTCGGCCCACTTCGTAAAATAGTCCACTGCTACCACAGCAAACTTGGTCTGCCCTTTTCCCATAGGGAGCGGTCATATGAGGTCGATGCCCCATTGTGCGAAAGGCCAGGGACCAGTCATCGGCGTCAGTGCCTCGGGTGCTTGCCTCGGAATTGCCGCAAACCGTTGGCATCTGTCGCATTTTTGAACGAGCTCACGAGCGTCGTGTTGGATAGTGGGCCAGTAGTATCCCTGTCGTAAGACCTTGTAGGCGAGGGATCGCCCTCCAGAGTGGTTTCCGCAGATTCCTTCATGAATTTCCCGTAACACATAGTTTACCTCGCTGGGTTTGAGGCACCGCAGCAACGGGGCGTAGTATCCTTTCTTATAAAGGGTCCCGTTGAGTATGGTGTAACGGGAAGCTCGAATCTTAATTCGTCGGGCCTCGGTGCGATCCTCTGGCAACTTTCCTTCGTCAAGGAATTGGCGGATTGGATCAATCCAGGATGGTTCCGAGTCGATTGTATTGACGGCCTCGCTAATTGGCTCGTCTATACTTGGTTTATCGACGTATTCGACAGGGACGGACCTGGGTATATCGTCTTCTTCGGCCGAGGCGAGCTTTGTTAGCAAATCGGCTTTGCTGTTTTCCGTACGAGGTATCCGAGTTACACGACAGAATTGAAATCTGTTGATAAGTTCTTTCGCTTTCTCCATGTAAGCCCTTAGCCGGTCTTTCCGTGTCTGGTATACACCGGTAACTTGGTTAACAACCAACTGAGAGTCGCTGAAAACGCTTAGGTGCGTGACCTCCATGCTAGCGGCGAGTCGGAGGCCGAGTAGCAACGCTTCATATTCCGCCGTATTGTTCGACGCTTGAAATCCAAGTCGTAAGGCATACTGTATATAGGTGTGATCGGGGGTTTCCAGCACCACCCCAGCCCCACTGGCCTTCGAGTTGGAAGAACCGTCGACATACAGATTCCATGGAATAGGGCAAGGGGAAGCGGTTGAGGTCGGATGTAAGACCCGTGTCCTAATCCGTACCATTTCATTAGCTTCCGCGGTCCTTCCGGTCAAATTTCGGCAACCTTCGCACCGAATTCGGTGTTTGCGCACGATCCTAAGCCAGGTCCCGAGCACCGACGTCGGCTCGATCTGAAACTTATGTCTTGACGATCGCGTCGTCGCCGCGGTTCCAACGCCGTGACTTGCGCACCGAACCGATACCCAGGTAAGAAGATGCCGATCAGCGTTTATTCCGAAGAAACACCGCGCGTTGCGGATTTCGAGAGAATCTCTACGCAATAAGTCCCATCAATCATCATTAAATGCAACCTTATCTCAAGTACAACAACCCATACCTCTCTCTTCACAAAGTCAACTCTCTCTCTCTTCACCCATCCCCCCTTTACTCACTTTTCAAACAAACCCATGCCCCATTAATTACACCCATCACTCCATCACCTCATATCACTCCCATCCTCTCATTTTCTCTCTCATTTTCTCATATCTCTCCAAGCAACCCCAAGCCCCAAACGTCTAAGCCTCCTCTCCCTCTCAAGTGTGGTCCACCTTTCATCATCCATCTACACCCTCCTATCTCTCATCCTCACCATCAAGAGTCCATCATCCTCCATCAAAGTTGAAGCTGAGGGGCATTGGAGTCTAAGAGACCAAGAAGAAGGAAGATAAGGTGGGTGCTTTGTCATTATTTTGAATTTCAGGGCCCACTTGTTGGTGGGACCCATTTGGATGTATGTGATCTAATCAAGAGGGCCCATAGTGGCGGGGTTCCTCTATCTCACCGTATATCTCCCTTTATCTCTCTCTTTCTCTCTCTTTGTAATGGTGTGGATCCCACCAATATGTGCTACGTCTACCCCGTCCATCTACACCAGACGGCGTGGCCCACTCTATCACAGGTGATGATCCACACCATCCACTGTTTGGATGGGCCCAATGCACTTTTTGTATATATATACTTATATGTTATATTTTATATAATATATATAATATATATAACTTAATATGTATTATATATATAATATGATATATATATTATATGTATATATATATATATATATACATATATATTTTGGTGGGCCACGTCCAGGTGGGACCCACCACAAGACATGTGTTTATCCACGCCGTCCAGCGTCACTGGACGCTGGACGAGCAACCCCCTTTGTGTTACAAAAAAAAAATAAGAGAGTAGGGAGAGGTGGGCCACTCATGCAGGCCCCACCTTGATGTATATGTAAGATCCGAGCCGTCCATATTGTTTCTCAACTCATTTTAGGCGTTGAGCCGAAAAATGAAGTTGATCCCATTTTCTGGCGGGCCGTACCATAGGAAACAGTGTTCCTACTTTCGGTTTACTCCCTAAGGCTCCTGCATATCAAAAATACCCCGATATTGGACTCTATGGGCTTGTATCAAGCCATAGGGACCCATGGCTGGAGTGGATCTTGCGGATGTGGGCCCCGTCTATAAAAATCCGCAGAAAAACAAATTTTCAAAAAAAGAATGACAACGGGCGCAGGCGCTGCGGCTGCGCCAGACCGTCTGACGGACGGACGGCCTGGGCTCACGGCCCCCCAGCTGTGGTCCCACCTTGGTGCATCTCGGCCATCAACACCGTGCATTTGATGGGTCCCCATATTTCAGCCGTCCACCCCAAAATTCAACTGTATATGGAACTCCGGTGGGCCACATCATTGAAAATCATGTGAAGACATACTAAAACATATAAAATCATTTGGCAGGGCCCACCTGAGTTTTGGATGTTGCTTAAACTTGGTCTGTACGGTCATTTAGATGGGACCCACATAATGGATGGGCTGGATTGTGAATCACATCTCGGTGGGCCCCAAAACAAAAAAAAAAAAAAAAAAATATTTTAAAACAGCAGCAGCAGCGCTGCTGCTGCTGCAGTGACGGGCGGCCAAGAGGCAGGGACCCACGGCTCCATCCGTGGGCCCCACCATGATGTATATTTTGTATCCACATCGTCCATTTGGTGGGCCATTATTTGATATGGACCCCCCTCAAAAATCAGGCCAATCCAGCGCTCGGGCGGCCCACATCACAAGAAACAGTGTGAATTGAACTCTACCATTGGAAACCCTTTATGGTCCACAGAAGTTTTCAGATCAAGCTGAAAATTTTGTTGTTCCCCTCCTCCCTTGCCCGTGTGACCTTATGAATAAGTTGGATTTCAAATGAACATTTCAGTGGGCCTTACCCAAGGTCCAAGTGACCTTATGAATAGGTTGGATTTCAAATAAATATTATGGTGGGCCCTAGGCCCATGTGGTGGAGCCATATTGATGTATTTCTGGCCATTGGGGAGGCCCACCTTGATATATATATAAGGCCCATGAGGTTAGGCCCATTCGACGTATTGGTGGCCCGATGTCGAGGCCCACTCTGATATATATAAGGGCCATGTTACGAGACCCATTGTGATGTTTTCAAAGGCTCATGGAGTATGACCCATTGCAATGTACATAAGGCCCACTAATGCGGCCCACTTGATTTATATAAGGCCCATAGGAGATGGCCCATTTAATGTATCTGAGAACTATGGGTCGAGGCCCAATGAGATGTATATTAGTCCATTGCAATGTGTGATTTCCTATGGTTTGTGTAATGGTGCTTTATGGCGGGCTAAGCCTTGGGAACAATGTTGGTTTGACGTCCACATTGTAAGGACAATGTTGGTTAAATGTCCGCATTGTCACACTCCTTAAGGCCATTGATAGGTTCATATTTATACTCTGCAGGCCGTCTAGGCCCATTTCTGTGATACGCAGAGCCCATCCCTATATGCATGTTTAGTATAGATCCATGGTTCATGATCATTCGCATCATATGTATGCCTGACGTGAGGAGTGACCGATCATAGCATATGCCTTTGGGCAGACTGTTTATGGGCTCCCTGATAGGCGGAGTTGCCCCATATAAGTGCATGGTATATACAGACTGTTGCATGACTGATAATGTGACTCATGCACTTGCATTTGTGTGATTATAGTTACTATGTGCCCTAGCGACATCAGGGCCATAGCCTCCACAGATACATCGTGGATGGCAGGATTGGAGACCGAAAATATTTGATTCTAGCATACGGGCACCATAGATGTCCCTGGGTGAAAATTCCTAAACCCGATGGGACGGAGGATGACTCCAACGTCGAGACCGAGTGGATATACGAGCGCATGAGGGCCGAATACCGGGAGGCCGCGTCTCCCACCGTGTCGTGGTCGGTTGGAAAGGAGTGTGGCCTTACTCGCCCGAGGGTAGGGGGCAATACTAGGTGAGTTTGACCAGCTCGCGAATGGGTCCGCTATCGACGTGCGGATAGGTATTGGCGACTATTGGTCGGGCGGATAGTGAGGTTTCTTACGCTCATTTGGGTATGCGGCTAGGAGAGCGGCAGTGCCATTTGGAGTGTATTGAACCCTGATGATTATCCAAGTGTACTGATACATGTTGAGAATTGGCATGCTTGAGTTGCATCTTGCATCGCATGGCTGTGTATGGCCGATAGCATTCATATCGTGCACCGCATAGCCTTGGTACGGCTGACTGCATTCATGTGCTCATCACCATGATTCCGCATCACTCTGACCTTGCATTTTGAGCACGTTTATATTGCGCACACACTTACACCACCCTCTAAGCTTTCCATAAGCTTATGCACGATTGATGCGTGCAGGTGACGTCAGGACGCAGTTGCAGCCATAGTCTCGTTGTAGTTGGAGCGTGCAGCCGAGCTTCTGGAGTTCTGTTTCTTTTGTTACATTGTATTTTATTTTCTTTCAGTCGTATTGTACTTAAAAAGTTTTTGATCATAGTGGATTTTGTAGTGGTGTTCTTGTGCTTATTGATTGTGGGTTATGCTTTTGTTATGCTCATTATGAATCAGACTAATGATTTGAAACCCTCCTTGTAGTATCCCAGGATCGGAACCTGGTAAATGGGTGTCGGGATCCGAGAATGGGGTTCTACGGAGGCTGTCGGCACCGGATTCGGTGATCGGGAATTTTGTGAGCCCGGTTTCCGAGTTCGGGGCGTGACAGAAGTTGGTATCAGAGCATAACTCGGGAATAACCACGAACAACATCACATGTCTGCTATGAATGATTTAAGTCCTAAGTTCGGATAGCCTAGCGATCTCTTATTACAGACCCTTAACGTGCGTGCCTTCGAGAGCCTTTAAGTTGATAGGCACCTTCGCTCTTTCCTGTAGGACATGGCGCGTAGGAGAGTGACCCGATCGACTCCCGCACCACCTGAGACTTCAGCTCCACCACCTGCGGCTCCCGCACTACCACCTACGACACCTGCTCCGCCACCAGAGATTCCTACCGCTCAGCCTGAGGATGTCGCCCCTTTACCAGAGATTCATACTGTCCATCCTGAGGATACTACACCTCCACCAGAGACCGGTGCGGACCCGACCGTATCCGTGAGTGCATCTCAGTTGCAGCAGATGCTGCAGGCTGTGACGGCCGCACTCCAGGGGCAGAGCAGACACCCGGTTGTTTCACCGGCCCAGGCAGAGCAGGAGCGCGCGAGTGCCCTACTTCGAGAGTTCCGACAGTTTGACCCTCCGCGTTTCCAGGGCGAGCCAGATCCGACAGCAGCTGAGAGGTGGCGCTCCGATGTGGAGAAGATCTTCGATACCATGTCATGTACGGCCGAGCAGCGAGTTCGATTGGCAGTGTTCCTTTTCCAGGGCGAGGCCGAGCACTGGTGGACCTCGGTTACCCGCGTCGCAGGACCCGACTACGTCTGGACATGGGATGATTTTATAGATCGATTCGAGGAGCAGTACTTCCCTGACCATATTCGACGTCAGAGAGCACTAGAGTTTGAGACTTTGGTGCAGGGAGACATGACCGTGGCTCAGTACGCGGCTCGTTTCGTGGCGCTGTCGAGGTTTGCGCCATATATGATTGATGATGAGGGGCGGAAGGCCCGCCGTTTCGAGAGCGGCCTACGTTACGGTCTTCGAGGCCGTGTGATTGGGCACGAGCTTCCGACCTTTCAGGCTGTTGTGCGGAGGGCTCAGATCTACGAGACTGAGTGGGCTGGCGCGCAGGCCGACAGAGATCAGAGGAGGGGACAGAAGAGGCAGACCCCCTCCAGTAGCTCCCAGCAGCAGCGACGACCACAGAGGTATAGGAGCCACCCGCCTGCTAGAGCACCAGCAGCCCCAGCAGCACGTCCAGTGCCACCCCAGCAGCCGTTTGCAGGGACTTGTTTTGGATGTGGTGGGTCAGGGCATCGCCTGTCTGAGTGCCCTCGCCCTCATCTGCAGCAGTCGAGAGGATCACAGCAGCCTCACCTACATCCGCCGAGAGCACCACAGCAGCCTCCAGCACAGCAGCGACCACAGCCACCTCAGCCACCGAGGCCCCAGCAGCAGCAGAGGCAGCAGTATAGGCCGCCGCAGAGGCAGCAGCAGCACCAGGGACCTCAGAGAGGACAGGCACCTCCCCAGCCAGCTCAGGCTAGGTTCTACGCGGCTCAGCAGGACCCGCAGTCATCCGGAGGAGTCGTCGAGGGTATACTTCCCGTCTCTTCATGCATCGCCCGAGTATTATTTGATTCTGGCGCTTCTCACTCATTCATGTCCGAGGGTTTCTGCCGATCGACTGGATTGCCGACAGAGTCTACTAGTGAGGGATTGATCGTATCGACGCCCTTGGGGAGGACCGCAGTATTGGGCCGTTTCTGTCCATCTTGCCCGGTTCTTGTCGGTGATATCTTTTTGCCTGCTGACTTGTTTGTGCTGCCGATGACAGATTTCGACGTTATCTTGGGCATGGATTGGCTTGCTGAGTATCACGCTATCTTGGACTGTTCTGCGAGGACAGTCACATTCTGCATACCAGGCTTGCCGCAGTTCCAGTTCATCGCCGAGCCTAGAGGAGAGTCGATGTCTTGCTTGATGTCCTGTGCAGTCGAGGAGCCTATGGCCATTTGTATTGATCGGTTGCCGGTTGTTTGCGACTTCCCCGACGTATTCCAGGAGATTCCCGGATTGCCTCCTCGCCGTCATATCGAGTTCCAGATCGATCTTCCTGGTATCGCGCCTATCTCGAAGGCCCGTACTACCGTATGGCATCGATGGAGTTGCGTGAGCTGCAGTGACGATTGGACGAGTTGCGTGAGTTGGGATTTATTCGTCCGAGCAGCTCGCCTTGGGGAGGCTACTCTTCGTTAGGAAGAAGGATGGCTCGTTGAGGCTCGCGTAGATTACCGCGAGCTCAACCGGGTCACGATTAAGAACAAGTACCCGCTCCCGAGGATAGACGATTTATTTGATCACCTGGAGGTGCAGTTCTTTTCGAAGATTGACTGCGTTCGGTTATCATCGATTCGTGTCCGAGAGGAGGACATCCCAAAGAGCTTTCAGACGCGTTATGGTCATTTTGAGTTTCGGGTCATGTTTCAGGTGACCAATGCACCCGCGGTCTTCATGCGATTGATGAACGAGGTCTTTCGTCCATATCTCGATCACTTTGTTGTGGTCTTCATCGATGACATTCGATATATTCGAGGACCCGTGAGGACCATATGCGATCTGGAGATCGCCTTGCAGACCCTCCGTGCCCACCACCTATATGCGAAGCCGGAGAAGTGTGAGTTCTGGGCAAGAGGAGGTGAGATTCCTCGGTCACGTGGTGACGAGGGAGGGTGTCGCAGTGGACCCCTCGAAGGTTGAGGCAATGCGTCAGTGGGGCCAGTCCACGAACGCGTCCGAGATCCGCAGTTTCCTTGGTTTAGCGGGATATTATCGGCGTTTCATTGAGGGCTTCTCCCGTATTGCAGCCCGTTGACCAGGTTGACTCGGAAGGGCGCAGAGTTTATTTGGAGTGATGCCTGTGAGCGAGCATTTATGGAGTGAAAGGACCGTCACATTCGCTCTGTCCTCACTCTTCCCTCCGGGAGTGATGGATTCGTGGTATTTACCGATGCTTCGCGTATTGGATTGGGTGTTGTCTCAGCACGGACGGTAGACCTGTAGCATTTGCGTCTCGCCACCAAGGTTCATGAGCTGAACTACCCCACGCACGATTTGGAGCCGGCAGCAGTCTCGCACTGAAGGTGTGGAGACACTATCTCTATGGGGTTAGGTTCGAGCTCTTCTCTGACCACAAGAGCTTGAAGTACCTATTTTCTCAGTCTGAGCTGAACATGAGACAGAGACGCTGGATGGAGCTTCTGAAGGATTATGATTTTGACCTCCAGTACCACCCAGGCAAGGCGAATGTGGTGGCGGATGCCCTTAGCCGTCAGCCACGAGGCCTGGTGGCACATATGATGATTCAGGAGTGGAAGATGCTCGAGGATATAGCAGAGTACGACTTTGATTTTGGTCTGCAGTCTTCTATCGTTCAGTTATCGAGCCTGTCGATTCAACCCTCTCTTGTCGCAAGGGTGATCGAGGCTCAGCAGACAGATGAGTCGTTACAGGATTACCGAGCAGATGCGGCATCTGAGAGTCAGACAGATTGGCAGATGGGTGCTGATGGTGGACTTCGCTTTAGAGGCCGATTGTGTGTCCCGGATATTCCTGAGTTGCGCAGAGATCTTATGACCGAGGCACATCGATCGCGATTTTCTATCCACCCTGGCTCGACGAAGATGTACCGTGATATGAGGAGGCAGTATTATTGGGCAGGGATGAAGCGCCAGATTGCCAGTTTTGTGGCCGAGTGTGACACTTGCCAGCGTGTCAAGGCCGATCATCAGAGACCCCCTGGTCTATTGCAGCCGTTGAGCGTCCCGATGTGGAAATGGGAGCACGTATCCACAGATTTTATTATGGGTTTGCCGAGGACTCAGCGCGGTCATGACGCCATCTGGGTTGTCGTCGATCGTCTGACGAAGTCGGCACATTTTCTTGCGATTCGTGCAACTTGGCCCTTGGACCGGCTTGCAAGGTTGTTCATTGAGGAGATTGTGAGACTGCACGGCGTACCAGTCTCGATCGTATCTGACCGAGACCCGAGGTTTACGTCTCAGTTCTGGAGGAGCTTTCAGAGAGCTATGGGCACTGATTTGCAGCTCAGTACCGCATATCATCCGCAGACCGATGGCCAGACCGAAAGGGTCAACCAGATCCTTGAGGATATGCTTCGGGCCTGCGTGATTGACTTCGGTGGTAGCTGGGATGAGCATCTGCGATTGGCTGAGTTCGCATACAACAATATCAGGCGACCATTGGCATGGCTCCTTTTGAGGCATTATATGGCACACCGGAGATCTCCGAGTTGTTGGACCGAGGTTGGAGAGCGGCGTCTCCTAGGTCCCGAGCTTGTGCAGGAGACATCAGAGGTTATTGATATCATCAGGCAGAGGATGCGCACAGCTCAGAGCCGGCAGAAGAGTGTTGCTGATCGCCGGCGTCGTCCCTTAGAGTTTGATGTAGGGGACCATGTGTATCTCAAGGTCTCGCCTATGAAGGGCGTAGTTAGATTTGGAGCAAAGGGCAAGCTTGCCCCGAGATTCATAGGACCTTTCGAGATCACTGAGCGCATTGGCGCTGTGGCCTATCGGCTTGCCTTACCATCTCAGTTGTCTGGCGTCCACAATGTTTTCCACGTCTCTATGCTGAGGAAGTGTGGGTCAGACATAGTTCCTGTTATTGATTGGCAGCCGTTGGAGGTTCGTGAGGACGCTTCTTACATTGAGCAGCCAGTTCGTATCCTTGATCGGAAGGAGCAGGTCCTCCGAACCAAGGTCATCCCCTTGGTGAAGGTTCAGTGGGGTCACCATTCTGTGGATGAGGCATCTTGGGAGCGCGAGGCTGAGATTCGAGAGCGCTATCCTCATCTTTTTGATGATTGATTGTATGTTGTATGCTGTCTCTGATATTTATATGACGATGCCTTGCTTCCTCTTCTATTATGATTTATGTTTTCTTGTGATGATTGTTTAAATTTCGAGGACGAAATTTTTATTTGGAGGGGAGAGCTGTAAGACCCGTGTCCTAATCCGTACCATTTCATTAGCTTCCGCGGTCCTTCCGGTCAAATTTCGGCAACCTTCGCACCGAATTCGGTGTTTGCGCACGATCCTAAGCCAGGTCCCGCGCACCGACGTCGGCTCGATCTGAAACTTATGTCTTGACGATCGCGTCGTCGCCGCGGTTCCAACGCCGTGACTTGCGCACCGAACCGATACCCAGGTAAGAAGATGCCGACCAGCGTTTATTCCGAAGAAACACCGCGCGTTGCGGATTTCGAGGGAATCTCTACGCAATAAGTCCCATCAATCATCATTAAATGCAACCTTATCTCAAGTACAACAACCCATACCTCTCTCTTCACAAAGTCAACTCTCTCTCTCTTCACCCATCCCCCCTTTACTCACTTTTCAAACAAACCCATGCCCCATTAATTACACCCATCACTCCATCACCTCATATCACTCCCATCCTCTCATTTTCTCTCTCATTTTCTCATATCTCTCCAAGCAACCCCAAGCCCCAAACGTCTAAGCCTCCTCTCCCTCTCAAGTGTGGTTCACCTTTCATCATCCATCTACACCCTCCTATCTCTCATCCTCACCATCAAGAGTCCATCATCCTCCATCAAAGTTGAAGCTGAGGGGCATTGGAGTCTAAGAGACCAAGAAGAAGGAAGATAAGGTGGGTGCTTTGTCATTATTTTGAATTTCAGGGCCCACTTGTTGGTGGGACCCATTTGGATGTATGTGATCTAATCAAGAGGGCCCATAGTGGCGGGGTTCCTCTATCTCACCGTATATCTCCCTTTATCTCTCTCTTTCTCTCTCTTTGTAATGGTGTGGATCCCACCAATATGTGCTACGTCTACCCCGTCCATCTACACCAGACGGCGTGGCCCACTCTATCACAGGTGATGATCCACACCATCCACTGTTTGGATGGGCCCAATGCACTTTTTGTATATATATACTTATATGTTATATTTTATATAATATATATAATATATATAACTTAATATGTATTATATATATAATATGATATATATATTATATGTATTATATATATAATATGATATATATATTATATGTATATATATATATATATATATATATATATATATATATATATATATATATATATATATTTTGGTGGGCCACGTCCAGGTGGGACCCACCACAAGACATGTGTTTATCCACGCCCGCTGGACGAGCAACCCCTTTGTGTTACAAAAAAATAAGAGAGTAGGGAGAGGTGGGCCACTCATGCAGCCCCACCTTGATGTATATGTAAGATCCGAGCCGTCCATATTGTTTCTCAACTCATTTTAGGCGTTGAGCCGAAAAATGAAGTTGATCCCATTTTCGGGCGGGCCGTACCATAGGAAACAGTGTCTTCGGTTTACTCCCTAAGGCTCCTGCATATCAAAAATACCCCGATATTGGACTCTATGGGCTTGTATCAAGCCATGGGGACCCATGACTGAGTGGATCTTGCGGATGTGGGCCCTGTCTATAAAAATCCGCAGAAAAACAAATTTTCAAAAAAAAAAAAAAAAAGAAGCAGAATCGCCGCCGCTATCGGCGCAGCGCGCTGGCCGCGCTGCATCGACGGACGGACGGCCGGCTCACGCCCCCACCGTGGTCCCACCTTGGTGCATCTCGGCCATCAACACCGTGCATTTGATGGGTCCTCATGGACCAACCGTCCATCCCAAAATCAACCGTATATGGAACTCCGGTGGGCCACATCATTGAAAATCATGTGAAGACATACTAAAACATATAAAATCATTTGGCAGGGCCCACCTGAGTTTTGGATGTTGCTTAAACTTGGTCTGTACGGTCATTTAGATGGGACCCACATAATGAATGGGCTGGATAGAGAGCCAGCGCTGACGCTGCTGCTGCAGGACGTGCAGGCAGCGCCTGCGGCTGGCGGGCGGGCGGTCAAGAGGCAGGGACCCACGGCTCCATCCGTGGGCCCCACCATGATGTATATTTTGTATCCACATCGTCCATTTGGTGGGCCATTATTTGATATGGACCCCCCTCAAAAATCAGGCCAATCCAGCGCTCGGGCGGCCCACATCACAAGAAACAGTGTGAATTGAACTCTACCATTGAAACCCTTTCTGGGTCCACAGAAGTTTCAGATCAAGCTGAAAATTGTTGTTCCCCTCCTCCCTTGCCTGTGTGACCTTATGAATAAGTTGGATTCCAAATAAAAATTTCAGTGGGCCTTACCCAAGGTCCAAGTGACCTTATGAATAGGTTGGATTTCAAATAAATATTATGGTGGGCCCTAGGCCCATGTGGTGGAGCCATATTGATGTATTTCTGGCCATTGGGGAGGCCCACCTTGATATATATATAAGGCCCATGAGGTTAGGCCCATTCGACGTATTGGTGGCCCGATGTCGAGGCCCACTCTGATATATATAAGGGCCATGTTACGAGACCCATTGTGATGTTTTCAAAGGCTCATGGAGTATGACCCATTGCAATGTACATAAGGCCCACTAATGCGGCCCACTTGATTTATATAAGGCCCATAGGAGATGGCCCATTTAATGTATCTGAGAACTATGGGTCGAGGCCCAATGAGATGTATATTAGTCCATTGCAATGTGTGATTTCCTATGGTTTGTGTAATGGTGCTTTATGGCGGGCTAAGCCTTGGGAACAATGTTGGTTTGACGTCCACATTGTAAGGACAATGTTGGTTAAATGTCCGCATTGTCACACTCCTTAAGGCCATTGATAGGTTCATATTTATACTCTGCAGGCCGTCTAGGCCCATTTCTGTGATACGCAGAGCCCATCCCTATATGCATGTTTAGTATAGATCCATGGTTCATGATCATTCGCATCATATGTATGCCTGACGTGAGGAGTGACCGATCATAGCATATGCCTTTGGGCAGACTGTTTATGGGCTCCCTGATAGGCGGAGTTGCCCCATATAAGTGCATGGTACATACAGACTGTTGCATGACTGATAATGTGACTCATGCACTTGCATTTGTGTGATTATAGTTACTATGTGCCCTAGCGACATCAGGGCCATAGCCTCCACAGATACATCGTGGATGGCAGGATTGGAGACCGAAAATATTTGATTCTAGCATACGGGCACCATAGATGTCCCTGGGTGAAAATTCCTAAACCCGATGGTACCAGAGGATGACTCCAACGTCGAGACCGAGTGGATATACGAACGCATGAGGGCCGAATACCAGGAGGCCGCGTCTCCCACTGTGTCGTGGTCGGTTGGAAAGGAGTGTGGCCTTACTCGCCCGAGGGGGGGCAATACTAGGCCGAGTTTGACCACTCGCGAATGGGTCCGCTATCGACGTGCTTGGTAGATATTGGCAGACTATTGGTCGGGCGGATAGTGAGGTTTCTTACGCTCATTTGGTGTGCGGCTAGGAGAGCGACAGTGCCATTTGGAGTGTATTGAACCCCGGTGATTATCCGGAATGAGATACTGATACATGTTGAGAATTGGCATGCTTGAGTTGCATCTTGCATCGCATGGCCGTGTATGGCCGATAGCATTCATATCTTGCACCGCATAGCCTTGGTACGGCTGATTGCATCACCATGATTCCGCATCACTCTGACCTTGCATTTTGAGCACGTTTATATTGCGCACACACTTACACCACCCTCTAAGCTTTCCATAAGCTTATGCACGATTGATGCGTGCGGGTGACGCCAGTCGCAGCCATAGTCTCGTTGTAGTTGGAGCGTGCAGCCGAGCTTCTGGAGTTCTGTTTCTTTTGTTACATTGTATTTTATTTTCTTTCAGTCGTATTGTACTTAAAAAGTTTTTGATCATAGTGGATTTTGTAGTGGTGTTCTTGTGCTTATTGATTGTGGGTTATGCTTTTGTTATGCTCATTATGAATCAGACTAATGATTTGAAACCCTCCGTGTAGTATCCCAGGATCTAACCTGGTAAATGGGTGTCGGGATCCGAGAATGGGGTTCTACGGAGGTCGGCACCGGATTCGGTGATCGGGAATTTTGTGAGCCGGTTTCCGAGTTCGGGCGTGACATTAGTTCCTGTGGATTCGATATTTTTGTCGAAAGTTCGGCTGAAGACGTTTCCTCGGCGATAAAATCAGCTACGGCTTGCCCTGATTGCTGCCTTTGGTCGATATTGAATATCAAACTCACTCACTCGATAGCCCATTTGGTGAGTCGGCCGGTTTGCAGTACCTGGCGAAGCGGAAGGTTGGTCATTACAATGATGGTGTGGGCATGGAAGTACGGCCTAAGTCGCCGAGAGGAAGTTATTAAAGCCAAGGCCACTTTTTCCAAGCTTGGGTATCTCGTTTCTGCTGGCAATAACGCTTTGCTGACGTAGTAAACCGGTAGTTGCTTTCCTTCGGATTCTCGTATCAAAGCCGAGCTAACCGCTGCCTCGGATACGGCTAGATAGAGGAGCAACGACTCCCCCGGTTCAGGTTTTGATAAGAGAGGTGCAGAACCGAGATATAATTTTAATTGCTGGAATGCTGCTTCACATTCTTCCGTCCAACCCATCGCTTGTCTTCCTTTCAATTGTTTGAAGAAAGGGAGACACTTATCCGTTGCTCTGGACAGGAACCGATTGAGTGCTGCGACTCGTCCGGCCAATCTTTGGACATCCTTAATGGTTTTGGGGGATTCCATATCAATCAGAGCCTTTATCTTCTCAGGGTTTGCCTCTATTCCTCGCTGACTGACTAAGAAACCGAGGAATTTTCCGGAGCCTACTCCAAAAGCACATTTACTTGGATTTAGCTTCATCCGGAACTTCCGCAGGATTAGAAACATTTCTTCCAAATCATTCACATGATCCGCCGCGTGTATGCTCTTGACAAGCATGTCGTCGATGTATACTTCCATGGTTCGGCCTATAAGTCGAGCAAAGATTTTGTTAACTAACCTTTGATAAGTTGCACCGGCATTCTTCAGACCAAATGGCATCACTCGGTAACAATAAAGGCCTTTGTCGGTGACAAAGGTAGTTTTTGATTTATCTGTTTGATGCATTACAATTTGATTATATCCGAATAAGCATCCATGAAGCTAAGGAGCTCATGTCCTGCGGTACTATCTACTAGCCGGTCTATCCTCGAAGCGGAAAGCTATCTTTGGGGTGCTTTATTCAAGTCGGTATAATCAATACACTCGCCACTTCCCGTTGGACTTCTTTACAAGCACGACATTCGCGACCCACTGGATAGTGTATTTCTTCTATGAAATTAGCCTGGAGTAGTTTGTTGACTTCTTTCTCGATGATGGCGTATCGTTCAGGTCGTCGCTTCTGTCGGATCGGTCGATATGACGGATCGACGTTAAGTCGGTGAGTCACCACGGAGGGGTCGATCCCTTGCATATCTTCATGATTCCAAGCGAATACGTCGGCGTACTTTCGGAGCAGGGCGATCAGCTTTTCTCTCAAAGGGGACTGCAGAGATGAGCCAATTCGCACTGTCTTGGATCCATCTGTTTCGACTAAGGCGATTGAGACAAGATCTTCGACCGGCTGTCCTCGTTCATAATTCTCGCCCCGAGGGTCCAACGATTCGATTGTTAATATGTTGGTCGGATTCTTGTCGGCGGCTCCTTTTACAGCTATCATGTAACATCGCCTCGCGTCTTGCTGGTCTCCTTTAACGATTCCGACTCCTGACTCGGTCGAGAATTTCATTGTAAGATGGTATGTGGATACCACGGCCTGGAGGAGACTCAATAAAGGTCGGCCGAGTATCGCGTTGTATACCGAGGGTTGATCGACGACCAGGAAGTCAACCATCATCGTGGTCTGATGTGGGGCAGTGCCAGCAGTGAGTGGTAATGAGACAGTCCCCTCGGGCAATACTTGTCCTCCGGAAAAATCGATCAATGGGGTCCGAACCGGGCGTAACGCGGATCGTTCGATCCCCATTTTGTCGAACGCTTGAGTAAATAACACGTCTGCAGATGACCCCGTATCGACGAGTATCCGAAACACTTTTCGGTTAGCGATCGCCAAGGAGACGATCAGCGCATCATCGTGGGGGTGATGGATACCTCGGGCGTCTTCTTCAGTGAACGATATGCAATACCTTTCTCTTTTCTTTTCCTTTGATGGCCGATCTATAATCATGAGCTCGGACTGAGGCTGACTGAGTTTTCGTGCGTGATTCCTTCGCGCGTTGTTTGAGTCGCCCCCACATTGTGGACCGCCGATAATCGTCCGGATTTCTTCCATAGGCTGACTCTCGGTCGGGCGCGCCTCGGATGCCCCAGCTTTGACCATATGTTCTCTGAGTCGGCCGTCTTTTATGAGTCGTTCGATTTCTTCTTTTAAGTGACGGCAATCACTTGTGTTATGCCCGTGATCGCGGTGATAATGGCAGTACTTATCCTTATCCCGCCGATTAGGATTACTCCTGAGCTTTGGGCCACCTAACAAAGCCTTCGTTTTTATTTCCATCAGCACCTCTTCCCGAGTCTTATTCGGAGTGTATATGGAAAATTTTCGATCCGGCCGTTTTCTTGACCTTCGCTCGTCACGCGCTTGATCCTCTTTACGTTTCCTTCCCCCGGCCGGCTTTCTTTTTGGCCGACTCTTTGGCCGAGGTTTTAGTTTCACGCAGATTCGCGCTTCCTCGGCGTTGGCATATTTATCGGACCGTGCCATAAACTCTCCGAGTATCGGGCGGAGTTTTGTCTAGAGATGCCAGGAATGGCTTATCCCTAACTCCTTGCATGAGTGCATTGAGGGCCGTTTCTTCCGAATGTTTCCGAACTTGAAGGGATTCGAAATTAAAACGCTTGATGTAATCTTTCAATAGCTCTCCCTGCTTCTGGACTAGGTTATTCAGATGTGCAGGGGGCTTTAATTTTTTCTTTCCGCCGATGAAGTTGGTGAGGAAGGCGTCGCTCAGCTCAACGAATGAACTGATGGACTTTGGCTTCAGCTGTTTGAACCACAGTCGAGCTACATCAGTCAATGTAAGAGAAAAGGCCCGACACATTACTGCATCCGAGGCATCATGGAGTTCCATATAGGTTCTGAAGCACTCAATATGCTCGGTCGGGTCAGTCTTGCCGGTGAAAGGAGCGATTTGAGGTAATCGAAACCTTTCGGGCAATCGGGCTTTCAATACCGAGTCCACAAAGGGGGAGGCTTTCGCTTCGGACCCGGTTGAATATACGTTCCGGCCATGCTTTATGTCCGCCATCTCTTTTGCCATCTCTTCCCGCACTTCTTTTTTGAAATTTTGAATGTCGGCTTTCCAAGGTTCGCTGCTTTCTGCCGTGCCTTCCATGGAAGGGCGATTGCGCTTCCTTCGCTCTATTTCGTGCCGAAGATCAGTCGGGGGGAGGGAGGCGTTGGCTGACAGCGCTGGAGATGGTTCTGGTCCGCCTTGGGGTTGGCTCGGCCGGAAAGACTGCGGCGCGGAAGATTGGGGATCAACCGCCGCCGTCGGTACGTGCGCTGTCTCCCCTTGAGGATGCGGGAGTGGCTGCATTTGCTGCTGATACATTCGTTCCAGCATCTGCTTCATCGTATTCATATCAGAACGGATTTCTTGAACCTCCTTGTCCAACCGCCCATCGTCGCGACCCCGCTGATTGTTGCTTGTTCTGGTCGCCCCTCGTCGGCGGTTGTTAGGTGCGTTCTGGGCTGGGGGAACGGCGATTGGACCGGGTGGCCCTGTAATCGCGTTCTCATTCAAATCTTCTTCTGGGACCGTCCTTCTAGTCATCACCATTGGACTCAGTATAGAGGTACGGGATGACTTTTTGCACGTTCCCACAGACGGCGCCAAACTGTTGATACAATTATCTGGTTCGTCCTCCTGGACCCCTGTATGCCTGCACAGAAAGAAAACAAAGGAGACCCTGGCTCGAGCAGGGGACCCTCCGATGCCAAAGTCAGGCCTGGACTCGGGGTCTCAAAATATTGAAAGATTTTTAGGAGGAATTTGTTTCGTACCTCTCAAGGTGACAAGGGTCCTCCTTTTATAGCTGCTGGGTCTTCTCGGGTCCTCCTGATATCGAGCGCGGGATCTTCTCCTGGTATCACGGAGATAGGATCGTGCCCATCTTGAGCCATCATCCGATCCCGTGAGCTTCGGGGTCGGAGATCTTATCCCAAGATATCCGGGATGAGATCTGACCTAGCGACGGTCGGTCTTGCAAGGCGGTCCGCTCGACACATGCCCGGAACGCTGATAAGTCGTTCGAACCGACTCAACCATTGTCTCGGTTTAGCGAACCATGCCTCGGATTTGACGCATCCTTCGGCGACCCGAGGTATCAAGTCCGAGTCCCGAGGCATTAAGTCCGAGTCTTCGGACTTATATTTTTGCCCCCAACAACTCTCAAGACCACTAGTCTGCCTGAGTGATGGCAAGTGAGAAAGTTTGTAGGAGCCCTCCTACTCGTGAATCGGACCAGATTTGACCCAACAATCAAGGCCCTAACTGTGCTTGATTTGGCCCAAGGTTGGGTCCGGGCTTATTGGCCTGGCCCTATTGTGCGGTTTGGCCTGATAGTTATTATCATATATATTTTTTTCAGTCTAATACATGGCCCCTTTGAAGGGCGCTTGTATCAGCAGCAAGGCTGGCTGCCCACCTAGAACGTGGAAAATGAGGGAATGGAGCACGGGCAATCTACTTCAGACTAACAAAGAACAATCCAAAATAAAGAATATCAGTGGACTTTAAGCCCATGACGGTGGATTTTAAAGCCACCAGATCAACCTTTGGGGATCGATCACATACTCTCCGGCCGTGTTCGTGATGTTTACGTGTAGTCCAAACAATGTATCCTCACCATTGGATCATCCTTAGAAAAACTCACGTGGGACTAAACAAAGGATCAACGTACAATCATTCCTAAAATCTGTAACCACTTGTTATGGCCCACATCTCAGCTAGTTTGCATTTGACCCAGCATATGCAGCCCACTGAGCTCGCTCAGGTGAGGTCCGCTGAGATGTTTCTCAGGTGCGGCCTACTGTGATGGCCCAAAGGTCCCTCTCACAGTTTTAAAACAGAGAGCCGACCAACTGAGTTGACTCAGTTGGCCCGAACTCAGTCGACGAAGGTACCTGTAAACGATCTTCGGGTCGGGGTTCGATCCGGGTTGTCTATGTGGCCGATGGATCAGCTGCATGGGGTGGGATCGAGCCAGCCCTCTGTATCTCTCTCCCAGTGACTCAACGGCTCAGCTGGGATGTTCTGAGCTGCTATCGTGACTCGGCAGGGCCCACAGAAGGCTCGGCGAGCTCGTTCCCAGCACCATCTCCCTCTCACTTCTCTCCTTGCTTCTTCCTTCTTTCCTTTCTGTTTTTTTTTTTTTTCTTTTTTCTTTTTTCTCTCTTTTCTTCCTTTCTCTCCTTCCCTCCTTTTGCTGCTAGAATCGTCCAGCAGTGGGCGTCGAGCTCGGTTAGATGGTGCGGTTCGAACGGGGAAGAAGCCCGAGCTTCAATGGCAGATCCACCATACCCACACATCCCTCCAATCCGACTCTTGCAGGAGGTCTGTGAGGACCCTTGGAAGCTTGTAGACAAGCTCCATTGAAGTTTGGAGGACGATGGATCAGTGGGTTCGAGTGGAGAAGGGAAACGGCCGTTTTCTTTGCAAATCGGCTAAGGTTCTGTTTTTGCTAAGGTGGAAGTGGTTTCGGACCACTGGGATGCCCTCAAATGGATGCTCCAGATTGTGCCAGAAGCCCCTCACGCGGATCGCTGAGCTGGCATTGAGACCGTTTCCATTTTTGGAAACGATGTGTTTTGTAGGACCCTATTGCACCAAAGATCGTGTGTTCACACGAATTGGGAAATCTGTCGTGATGATTTATTTTTGGACGATCCCATCATATGAACCCGATGGACGGTTCGGATCTTGAATATGGGACCACATGGTGGGCCGTGATCCAACATTTTTTGATACCTGTCCGTCCGCTGTTTGAAATGAGAAAACAGAGGGAAATCCCTCTATTTTGAGGAGTTTCCGGTCAGCGCCAGCTGACCGAGTCCACCTGCTCGGTACTCATCATGTGCACATGCTAGCGTACACACGCGTGGCTAGGTGGGGTCCACAGGAATTGATTTGACTGATCTACACCATTTATTCGTTCCTAGGAGTTCACTTAGGGGCCTTTGGCCAAATAGAAGGTGATCTAAAGTCTCAAGTGGGCCCCACAGATGGATTCGGGTCCTATTTGCTGATTCCCATCAATCTGATGGTCAGATGATTCTGAAACTTAACGCCAATGGGTAAAAAGGTCCAAGGGATCCTTTGTGACATCTTTATAATAGATTACTAACCAAATACTAATTATTAATATTAATTTTTACACTGTTACTCCATCATGAACTATTTACTATTATTATCCGTTTTTTTTTTTAAAATTATTATTATTATTTACTTTATCACGTTGTGGTCCCACCATGATCCTTTTGATGGATCCATTCCATTGACCAGCCTCTATTAGTCCTAATAGGCCATTAGTCCAAGTTTGGGCATATCCGAAATTCAGGTGGACCATACTTTGTGATTTGGGGTCCTTAGTTATAGGTTTTATTAATCCGATGGTTAGATTATATCTGAATGGGGTCATCAATGGTTACGAAGGTCTATGGTTCAATTTAGAGGGAATTTGTCAAATACATCTATGGTTCGTCAATCCTATATCTCAATTGGGCACACGATAATGAACTTGAATGGCTGGATTGCTTCAACACCGATCGATAGTGGTCCACCAAGATGTCTACTCAAAATCTAGCCCAACCATTCGACTTCATAGGTCCAGGTACAACACTTGACCAAAGGTTAGGCAGATCCATAGTTTAGGTGGGCCATATCTACCGATTCACATGTCCAAGTGGTCATCTTGAATGATTTAACGGTCAGATCGTTATTAAATGTGACTAAACCTGGACCCTAAAGGGTCCTATGGATTGTTGAACTGAAATCTACTGGTTAGATTTATACGCAGATGTTCCAATGGTGTAGTCTATTGGCTGACTCGCCTAATCAAATTACCTAGGCTCGATGATTAGTGGATCTATTGATTTGGGTCCCGAAACTAGTGATGTATGATTTGATATGTTGGTTCACATTCTTCAAGTGGTCAAACTTAAACTGGATCGTGTGGTTTAGGTGTGGATTGATCACTAGGTCATCAAGGATGTAGTAGACGGTAAATCTCGAATCTCGTAGTTGCTCCACCATCTCGACGATTGGATTTAGGCCAGAGTGTGAATGTTCACATCAATTGGGATTGTATTTATACTAAGTCAGGTTCTCATGGTAACACCTGGGTACAGAAAAGTACGGGGTGTTATAATCCCTCTATTTTGAGGAGTTTCGGGTTAGCGCCAGCTAACCGAGTCCACCTGCTCGGTGCTCATCATGTGCACATGTTGGTGTACACATGCGTGGCTAGGTGGGGTCCACAGGAACTGCTTTGCCTGATCCACACCATTTATTCGTTCTTAGGAGTTCACTTAGGGCCTTTGGCCAAATACCAGGTAGATCTAAAGTCTCAAGTGGGCCCCACAGATGGATTCGGGTCCTAATTGCTGATTTCCATCAATCTGATGGTCGGATGATTCTGAAACTGAATGCCAATGGGTGAAAAGGTCCAAGGGATCCTTTGTGAGACCTTTATAATAGATTACTAACCAAATGCTAATTATTAATATTAATTTTTACACTGTTACTCTATCATGAACTATTTACTATTATTATCCATTTTTTTTTGTTATTATAATTTTACTTTGTCACGTTGTGGGTCCTACCATGATCCTTTTAATGGATCAATTCCATTGACCAGCCTCTATTAGTCCTAATAGGCCATTAGTACAAATTTTGGGCATATCCGAAATTCAGGTGGACCATACTTTGTGATTTGGGGTCCTTAGTTATAGGTTTTAAAAATTCGACGGTTAGATTATGAAAAGGCCTAGCTAAATGTCCTAGAAGGGGGGGGGGGGGGATAGGACTATGGCAAATTTAAAATAATAACAGCGGAATTAAATAATGTGATAGTCAAATAAAGAAAATCAATTCACAATGCTGAAATGAAAGGCAACCTCAATAAATAAGTATTGAGAGGTTGATACAAATGGTGTTCTAAGGACAACCTTACACCATAAAAACTAACGGTTTATGGTAGGACAACCTTATTTTTAGAATGTTTTTCGTATCAAAAACTCAAACCGAAGAGGAATAAATAAATAGCAATGAATTGAAATAAATTGCAAGAATTTAAATCTAAATTATTACAACATTTTCCATAGTGCTTAAAATGTAAATATTACAACATTCACATCCACACATACATTCCACAAACTTGAATGATAAAAGATAGGAAATATAAATCATACATCCACAAAACACAAAGAGTTATAATGGTTCGCCTGTGTGTACACCAACTGTTACACAACAGCCACACAGCTTGCTACTCTACTCCTAATATCCTCACACAGGGGATATTAGCATTCACTGTGAAAATAGGTTTCGCAGGTTCACCTAAAATCTTCACAATTGTGTCTTTCAAATGGGCTTACACAATTCAAAAACCTCCCTTCTGGGTTTTCCTGGCTCTCCTCAGATAACCACTAGATTGAGATTTTTTTAGCTTAATCTCAAACAAAAATCAAAATGAAGAAAATTTACAATACAGTAAAATACTTAGATTTCTCCTTTTATAGCAGCCCGGAAGAACCAATCGGAGTAGAAGTTTGAATGTGGAAGTTCAATGTCCAATACTCACTTTGAAATGGTTCTAGGTTCTAATTGATTTTAAATTAAACTAGTTGGGCTAGCTATATTTGATTTTGATTCCAAGAAAAATGAATACAACAATTCCTCTTTTCAATTCAGATTGGAATATAGAAACAAAATCAAATTAATAAAGCTAGCAAAACAGAATATTAAATAAGCACAATGTAGCTTAAAAATGAACACAAACTTATCTCAGAGTGATGCCTTGATTTTACTTGAAATTCGATATGAAACTCTGAAATTCATGTTCAATTTATAATTGCAGAAATTGCATTTACGACTGGTCCTGAGGACACTACAACTGGTCGTAGACGAACTGCATTTTGAAATTTTGAGCGTGATCAGATAAAACCGTTTCACGACTGGTCATAGGGTGTCCACGATTGGTCGTGAGCACTTCACGACTGGTCGTGAGAAACCCATGGCTGGTCGTGAGAAATCAGGAACAGTTGCTGGAGTTTGAGTCGTAGGTGCACGACTGGTTGTCACGCTCCAAACTCAGAAACCGGGCTTACAAAATTCCCGATCGCCGAATCCAACGCCGACAGCCTTCGTAGTACCCCATTCTCGGTTCCCAGCGCTCATTCGCCAGGTTCCGATCATGGGATGCTACGAGGAGGATTTTCAACATTAGTTTGATTCGTAATAAGCATAACCAAAAGCATAACCTACAAACAACAAACAAAAACTCTATCACATTTCCATTATGATCAAAAACTTTACAAGTACAATGAACATAAAGGGAAATACAATGATAATGGACAAAAACTCCAAGATGATTTGCTATGCGCTCCTGCCTTAGCGTTGCTGTGGTCCAACGTCACCTGCACGCAACGATCGTGCATAAGCTTATGGAAAGCTTAGAGGTGGTGTAAGTGTGTGCGTAAGGTGGTAATACAGTTAAACAATATCAGAGTAATGCGGAATATGCTGATAAATCCATGAATGCTATTAGCCGTATCAAGGCCATGCAGTGCAAGGCATGAATGATGTCGGCCATACCAAGGCCATGCGGTGGGAAATGCAACTCAAGCATGCGAATCCTCATCTAAGTCCACAAATCAATACAGCTCAAGTCTGGAATATCACCGGGGTTTAGTACATTCCAAACCAGATTGCTGCCCCATCGCGCGCAAGAAGGCGAGTGGAAGAGACCTCACTATCCGCCTGCCAATATTGGGCTTGGCTCGTCGATAACGGACCCATTTCTTGAGCTGGTCAAACTCAGCCTAGCTTTGCCCCCTCCTCTCGGGCGGGTAAGGCCGCACCCCCTTCCAACTGACCACGACAGTGGAAAGCGCAGCCATCTGGTAATCGGTACTCGACGCTCATGTACCCACTCGGTCTAGACGTTGGAGCAACCTCCTGGTACTATAAGGGTTTAGGGATATTCACCCAGGGATATCTATAGCACTCCATGTAGAATAAGATTTCCATTATCCAATCCTGCCAACCACGATACGCTTGTGGAGGCTATGGCCCTGATGTCGCTAGGGCGTACAGTAACCATGTCACACGATGCGAAATGCATGAATCACACTATCCAGTCATGCAGCAATCCTCCGCGTACCGTGCGCTCATGTAGGCATCTCCCTTTACCAGGGAGTCCCATAACAATCTGCCCAATTGCATGTGCTATGATCAGTCAATCATCTCATCACAAGCATGCGGATGATGCGCATGGGCATGTATTATGATGTTGGGTTGTCAGATACTCAAAATCGGTATCGATAATCAGCATCGATAATCGACACTGATAACCAGGGTCGATAATCGGCATCGGCCTCGACAGTCGGCACCGATAGTCAGCATCAGTAATCGGCACCGATAATCAGGGTCAAAAGTCAGTGTCAGTCTCGACAATCAGCATCGATAATTAACAGATAAACAAAACGGGGTCCATAGATGATCAGCCAATCAACCATAGTATAAGGATTGACACCCGACTGTGGTTATATCAAATCTGATAGCATTGAGTCATCCGTCTATGGCGAATGGGGCCCACTTATTTGGGTTAACCCATGAAGAGAATGGGCCTAACAAGGCCTAAGGGAAGGTCATAATGAGGACATCTAGCCATCATTGCCCATCAATGTGGACGTCAAACCAACATTGCTCATAAGGGGTGGTCTACATACGGCTAAACATATAGTGGGCCCATGGCCTCATGTACAATCATGATGGGCCTCATTTACCTCACATATGCCTCGTCATATGGGCCAACATACATCACATCGGGCCTCGAATACACACAACAGGTGGGCCTCGCACCAGGGCCTCGAATACATCTCAATGGGCCTCTAATGTCAAGCGGGCCACATCACATGGGCCACATCAACGGGCTTCATTTACCTCAAAGAGGCTGCACCGATGGGCCCCATGTGCATCCAATCGGGCCCACCCTTATGTATATTTGAGAGCTGACCTATTCACAAGTTAAGATAGAGATGAAGTGGAAACATTATTGGGAACTAAGGTGGCCCTTAGAAGTTTTGAACGGTGGATGTCACATTCCACTATTTAAATGGTGGGGTCCACTTGAACCTTAGATCTAACCCATTCCTTTGCTCACGCCAAAAAAAAGGATATTTCAAATGGTTGGACGGTTTGTATACAACACATGCATCATGGTGGGTCCCATAGATAGATGGCATGGATGGAATAGGTGGGACCCACGAAACTTGATGCTGTGTACAGCAGCTAGTGGTGGGGTCCCCTTGCTGCTGTACACAGTAGCAAATATAGCAGCTGCTGCTGCCTAAAAGTGGCAGAGGTGGGTCCCATGCAGGCGCACCGTTGTACACCCATAGAGTATATAATATTATATATATATATATAATATTTTATTATTATTTTTATACGTAGTCGCTGCTTTGCAGCATTCATGCATTAAATGCATTAAAGTTGACAGAGGAGAGGTGGGTCCCACGTAGGGCCCACCCTCCAGCATATATATAATATATAATATATAATACATATATTATATATATATATATATATAATGCAACGTCCAGGCCGTGGCCTGGACGGTCACATACCTCAAGGAGGGCCACACACATGGGGTGTGTCCCACCGTCAGATGGACGGTGGACACAATACATGCATACGGTGGGGCCATCTTAAACGGATGGACGGCGTGGATGGATCCCACTGACCCCACAACCATGACCGTACTTACATGTCAGTACACACTCCATGTTAGCCACCTCCACAAGGATCAATACCAAGGCCTCACGTTAAAACGAGGTATCTTTCACTCAGTCTACTACTTTAGGTATGGTGCTGGGTGGGTCCAGCGTTGAAATGACGTATCTTTCACTCAGTCCACCACGTGAGCTATGGAGCTGGGCCTACGTCAGATCACACTTCACTGGCAGCCACACCCACTATTAGCCATATCAAGGTGGGCTCCCTATGGATGGTTGGGATGACCTATAAATATCATGGTGTGTCCCACATGGGTGGGGTCTGCCGGTAGGTGGCTTGGATGCAAACATCATAGTGGTCCACACACCTTATCATGATCATTACCATACAAAAGGAAAAGGGAGAGAAAAAGAAAAGAACAAAAGATCGGATGGCGGTGGAGGGGCCCCGCCACTATGGGCCCTCCATGATCACAATACATACATAAAAATGGGTCCCATCACAAGTGGGCCTTGTAATAGCAAATCAACGGTGGATCACCCACCTTAGATCTTTTCTTCTTGGCTCCAATGGCTTCTTTGCTCCTTAGCTTCGATTCCAATGGAAGATGATGGAGTTTTGATGGTTGAGATGGGAGATGAGAGGGTAAGAAGTGGGCCACACACAAAGCTCTCTCATGGAGGTTTGGGAGAGCTTGAACGTGTGATGCTTCTCTTGCTTGGAAAGTGATTTAAGAAATGAGAGAGAGAGAGAGTTGTAAAGAGAGATGGTTCATGGAATGATGGAGTGATGGATGTGGTGAGTGATAGGTGTAAGAACTTTTTCACTTTTGTGGTTTTTGGTGTAAGAAAGGTATGGGTGGTGTAAGAAACTTTTGACTTTGGGGTTGCTTGGGGATGGGTGAGAGGTGATGGTGTACTTGACATGATGGGATTGATTGATTGATGTGATAAGTCGTAGAGATTCTCTCGGAATTCGCACGCGCGGTGTTTTTGTCACACCGAACGCTGGCCCACATCACCTGGCTAGAGTATCGGATCGGCCGTGAGACGCGGCATCGGAACCGCGGCTACGACATGGTCGCTAAGGTACCAGTCTTAAGTTGAGTCGACTCGGGTTGACGGCGTGTGAATCAGGGTCGCGCGCAAATACCAGTTAAGGGTCGAAGGTTGTCGGAATTTGGCCGGAAAGATCGCGGAAGCCTATAGAACGGTACAGTTTAGGATACGGGTCTTACACTGGTCCTTGAACAAGTCGACACTATTCCTATGACCGGTCGAGCAGTCTCCAGGACTGGTCGTAGCTCAACTAAAAAATTTCAAAAAATTGCAACAACTTAGGACTGGTCTTGAAATTTCTTGGACTGGTCGAGCCTGTGCTAGGACTAGTCGAACAGAGTTCAGGACTAGTCTTAGAATAGTCCAATTACAGGTAAAATAATTCAATTTGAATTATGTATACAAAATGACCTACCCTAAGGCCAATCTAAGGTCAATCATACCTTGAAAGTGAGGTATGAACATTGAGACTTCATTTCTTCAGATGATAGTTGATAATTGAAGATTGTGAAGCTTGAGATCTCTATACTTGATGTAGTATTTAACTTGAGATCTTCTAGAGCTTGACTTACACTTAATCTTGAGTTATATTTCTTGTAGCTTGAATTACACTTGACTTGGGTCTTGAACAAGATCACTTCTTTCGCTGTAACTTGTACTTGCATTTCTTGAAATGATTTGAAGTAGTTCTTTATTCTTGACTTGAAGCAAAGTGTTTAGAGAGGTGATGCAATGTCTTGATCATATATACTAATGAGCTACACAAGACATAGATTGATGTTTTGGCACCACAAAATTTGACAACCAAAGGAGCATAAAACCATAGCACTTACAATCTCCCCCTTTGTCAAATTTGTGACAAAACACACTCTAATAAAAATAAGAGAAGTACAACATACTTAATAACGAATCATGCACCAGTTGTCATCAACTAGCACACATCATCATGAAGTCAAAACTCTTACTTATTTTCTCCCCTTAAGTAGCACATACATATATATAATTAATGTTACTACCCTTCAATCCATATCCATTCTAATCATTCCAAACTACTTGAAATCTTCTCCCCCTTTTTGTCACAATATGAAGGAAGCAAAAAAGAAATGGAAAAGGATAATAAACAGGAGTAAGAAAAAGGATTAACTAGTCAAGATTTAAGCAAATTAAAGTTCACAAACCATTAACCAGTTCAAATTTCACAAACAAAGATCAGTCAATCAAACTAAAGTAAAATCAAGGTTCACACACTAACAAAGGTAAAATAGTATAAAGTTAATATAGACCAAAGCATAAAACACTTAATCAGATCCAGATGAAGGAGCATGTATGGTAGGATCAAGTTGATGAAGGCCCTTGTTTAAGCGCCTAAGATACTTGCGCATATATTTAAACTGTAAATCATGGGCAACATTCATGTTTCCAACCTTCTCCTCAAGTGTACGAGGACGAGTATCAAAATCAGATGGCTCATAGTCAGGATCATTAGTAGAATCAGATTCAAGTTCATCAAAGATATCATCCTTATTAACATCAGCAGGAAGATCTTCAGCTTCATCTTCATTCCCTGCTTCAACTCCTCCAACACCAACATCCACTTGGTCAGGAGCTAATTCCAATTTCATCTTGTTTATATTTGAATGGTTAAAGATAAGATGATTGATAGGGGCCTCTCCAACAGGCATAGCAACTTGCATATTATTGGCTAACATAGTCATAAGATAGGTAAACAGAATATCACTATGACCTGGATGGAGATGAAACTGAATAATGGAATGATATATCAAAAAAGGGAGACAAACTTTAATACCAGAGATAATAGAATGGAAAACCCGAACCATAAACGAAGTTAGTTCAGTTTTGTTACCTGAACAAGGATACAGATTTTAAATAAAAATTCAGTGGAGAACTCTTTATCTGGGTAATAAATACTTTAAGGGGAGCGCATTCCCTTTATGTGTCCATTGCACATCTAAATTGCATAGATCTCTAATAAGCATGCATTTCTCTGATTCTGAGGGTTTTTCAGCTAAAATATGAATAGGAATACCCTCATCATTGACAAGTATGTCCATAAGGCCAGATATTAGATGGCGGTCTACATCAAATGGACTTTCTCTGGCATCAATTTTAACTGTTAAATTCTCAGATGAAAATTTAGAGATACATGCAAACATGGCCTGAGCAATAGATTGGTATGCAGACCCACCCATATGTAAGATATTAGTCCATCCTATAGATTGGAGCAAAGGAAGGATACCAAAAGGTGCAATGTGGTGAAGATCAACGGGACGTTCAACAATGACATTATGCATACGCAAATCCCGCACATTTGAGGGATCATCTTCGGGTGACCGAAGATGGCACTGAGTGATAGGAGTTGATCTAGAAGATGATGGACCATGGAAAGTTTTCTTTTTTCCTCTAGCATCCATTTGCATGAAGAAACTCAAAGAATCAAGAAGATGCAAATAGGATAGAGTGGGGTTTACAAAAATCAGATTTGGGTGTAGAAAACTCCAAAATCTTTAAGAGAACTTGAAATCAACCACTCCAAGGAAGAAAATGAAGTGATTAGAGCATAAATCTACAAGGAAAACTGAAATGAAGCACTTACCTTGAAGAATAAAGCAGTTGGGTACGACTAGTCGTGCCACGCCCATTGGAGAAGTAGGAAGAAATGAAGAAGAAAATATTTTTCCCCAATTTGTAAAATGACCAGTGCGCTCTACGACTGGTCTTGGGCTGTCCTCGACCAGTTGTACCATTACCGGTCGAGCACATCCACGACTGGTCGTGTACAAACAAAAACATGCATTTTTAATGAAAATTTAAATTTAAACACATAAATTATCAAATATATATATACCATGATACATACATGCATGCATAATCAATTTTAAATGCACATACCAAGATTAAATTTTAATTTATTAAACCTGCTTTTGTCGAGCGGTTTAGTGAAAATGTCAGCAAGTTGAGTCTCGGTCGGAATGTATTCCAAAGATATTATTTTTGCTTCCACTAATTCACGAATGTAATGATACCTAATGTCAATGTGCTTGGTACGTGAATGTTAGATTGAATTTTTAAAAATATTTAGAGCACTGGAATTATCACAAAATAATATCATTGATTCCTGTGCAATTCCATAATCGCTTAACATACGTTTCATCTATACAAGCTGAGTACATGCATTTCCAGTTGCGATGTATTCGGCCTCAGCAGTTGAGAGTGATATAGAACTTTGTTTCTTGCTAAACGAAGAAACTAAACAATTTCCAATATAGAAACAACCACCACTAGTTGATTTTCTGTCATCAATATTACCAGCCCAATCAGCATCTAAGTACCCAGCCAATTGAACACTAGTATCATAAGGATACCAGAGACCCAATTTAGCAGTACTTGCGACATATCACATTATCTGCTTAACAGCAGTTAGATGTGACTTTTTAGGGCCAGATTGATATCTAGCGCAAATACCAACACTAAACGCAATATCAGGTCTACTAGCAGTTAAATAAAGTAAACTGCCAATCATACTACGATATAAGTTAGGATCAGCATTTTTACCTATAGAGTCCTTTGAGAGTTTTAGAGTTGTACTCATAGGAGTGTCAAAATTCTTACCATTCTTAAATCCGAACTTTTTAATCAAGTTCAAAGCATATTTAGTTTGAGAAATAAAAATACCATCGGGTTGTTGTTTTACTTGTAACCCTATAAAATAATTTAATTCTCCAACCATGCTCATTTTGAACATAGATTTCATTAAATCTGCAAACTCAACAGTCATGTTAGAACAGGTAGATCCATATATAATATCATCAACGTAGATCTGTATTATTAAAATATCATTGTTATATTTCTTAACAAATAAAATTTTATCCACACTTTCCATTTGAAAATTATGACTTAGTAAAAACTTAGTTAACTTCTCGTACCATGCCTTGGAAGCTTGTTTTAAACCGTAGAGAGCCTTTTTAAGGCGATAGATATGATCAGTGTTCTTAGGGTCTTCAAAACCCATTAGTTGTTCCACATACACTTCTTCATGTAAATCACCTTTTAAGAAGGCACTCTTTACACCCATTTGATAAATTTTGAATTTTCTAAAGCAAGCAATGGATATGAATAGTCTGATTGATTCAAGACAAGCTACTGGGGCAAAGGTTTCATCATAATCAATACCCTCAGTTTGAGTGTACCCTTGTACAACCAGTCTAGCCTTGTTTCAAATTATATTACCAAGTTCATCAGACTTATTTTTGAAAATCCACTTAGTTCCTATAATGTGTTTATCTTTAGGTCTAGGAATAAGATACCAAACATCATTTCTCATAAATTGGTTAAGCTCTTCTTGTATCGCAACAATCCAATTTTCGTCAGTAAGAGCTTCTTTTACTTTAGTCGGTTCTATCTGGGACGTAAAGCATACGTAGTTACATATGTCTTCAAGTTGTTTATGAGTGCGCACACTAGTGAGAGGGTTTCCAAGAATCTGATTAGTTGGATGATCTTTGACATTCCTCAATTCAGAATTTTTTTGACTTGATGAAGTATCTGGTTTGTCAATTAAAAGAACTTCATCATTATCTGAACTTGGGGCAGGTGTATTCAATTGATTGTCTATGACTACATTAATAGATTCCTGAATAACACTGGTCCTTTTGTTCAGTACGCGATATGCGCGACTATTTAAAGAATAACCTAAAAAGATCCTTTCATCACTTTTAGTGTCAAACTTTTCCAGATTTTCATGGTCACGTAGAATATAACACTTGTTGCCAAAAACTCGAAAGTATTTGACAGTAGACTTCTTATGGAACCACATCTCATAAGCTGTCTTACAGTTTGACTTTCTCGTATAAACTCGGTTGATTATATAGTAAGTAGTGTTTACGGCTTCAACCCAAAGATTTTTAGATAACTTCATACTATTTAATATTACATTAGCCATTTCTTGAAGCACTCTATTTTTTCTTTCTACAATTCCATTTTGTTGTGGAGTTTTGGACACAGAATTCATGCGATATTCCTTGATCGCTACAAAATTTCTCAAAACTGCTATGCTCAAATTCAGATCCATGATCACTACAGATCTTACAGACTTGAGAACATTTTTCCGTTTAGATCCATTTGAGAACTCTTTTTACTTCATCAAGGGTTTCTAATTTATCCCCTTAAGAAAGCTACCCAAGTGAATCTGGTATAATCATTCACAATCACCAATATGTATTTTTTGCCACCTCGACTTTCCATCTTGATTGGTCCTATTAAATCTATATGGAGAAGCTTAAGTGGTCTTGATGTGACATTGGAGTTCACTTTCTTGTGAGAACTCCTAGTTTGCTTGCCAATCTGGCATTCGCCACATATTTTGTCTATTTTTTTATAATTTAGATAGACCTCTTATTAGTTCTCTTTTGCTTACTCTATACAAATTACGGTAGTGTACATGTCCAAGACATTTATGCCACAAATCAGTCTCATCGGTGTGGATCATGTAACACGTTTGACTAGATGAGCTGGATTCACTAACAATATAGCAGTTTTCAGAAGTTCTGCGACCAGTTAATATTACTGAACTCTTATTATTTAGAATTTCACAACCTTGGTTAGAAAATCTTACACTATGATTGTTATCGCATATTTGAGATATGCTTAATAGATTGTGTTTTAATCCTTCAACATATAAAACATTTTTAAACAAAGGGAGGTTATAGAGTTGAACCGTAGCTTGGCCAATAATCTTGCAATTGCTGCCATCACTGAATGTGATTGACCCATCAGTCATGTCTTTGAGATTGGTGAATAGACCTTTATCACCAGTCAT
This sequence comes from Magnolia sinica, assembly GCF_029962835.1. Lineage (NCBI taxonomy): Eukaryota > Viridiplantae > Streptophyta > Magnoliopsida > Magnoliales > Magnoliaceae > Magnolia > Magnolia sinica. The sequence continues at coordinate 45,224,488 of NC_080573.1, read as the reverse complement.
ATGCCTTGAGCATCCTGATTGCTTGCCTCCAAGTGCAGAGGTTCGTAAGTAGTATCCCGTGAATACAGGGTCGATCCCATAGGGAGATGAATTGTGAGAAGAAAAAAAATCAAATGCAAAACAAACTAAGTAATAAAAATTAATCTGATGATTTGATTTTGAGATTTTTGAATGGATGTAATTCAACTGAATAAAATAACACCCAAGCTTCAAAGTTCCACACATAGGTTAATGTTCCAAAATCATGATGACTTGGATAACACAACTAGGATCTGAGCACTATGGTCAGCCTAATCAGAAAATAAAACAGTTTAAATATTTTAATAAATGATATCAAAGATTAAAAAATGATGGATTTGCACCATTGCCATATATTCTCAAGCGCCAATGATTTTAAGTATTCAATATCTATAGGATAATGAATATCAAGGAAATATAACAGGTTGAAAACACCTCCTATCTATGAAATCTGATTGATCTAGGGTAAGCCTATCCATCAATGTGGATCTCATATGATGGAAACATATGGATCTCACAAGAGGATAAAAAAATACAACCTAAATAATAGATAACATGCATACACCATTCTTCTCATCATTAAAACAATCAATCATCATAATCTTAAAGAAATATTAAACCCATGTACTTCCCTTCTAGATTGGGCTAGAGAGAAGTTAGAAAAACATAATTAAATTGCAGAAATAAAAAGCAACAAGAAATAAAGAAAAAAATTGTAAATAGAAAAGATCTTTAAAAAAACAACTTACAAAGCTTTAATAAAACTAAAAACTCTTTAAAAACTCTAAATTTTGCTTTGGGATGCCTTGAATAATGTTTAGGAATGACCTAGGAAGCCCTATTTTAAGTAGGGAACTTCACTTTTCGTATAAAGTTGAAAAACCCTATAAACCGTTTAAAATATACGTCAAAATAGACTTTTCGCTGCATAGTTTATTTAAAACAGACTTCCTACTGCGTAGTTTCCCAAAATAAACTTCACAGGTTCAAAATACACTTTTTCAGGATGATTTCAGGATTCTTCACTTCAAATCTTCGATTCTCTTCATTCCTCACTTGGTTTTTTTGAATCTTTAACTCGTGAATTCTTCAATCTTGGTTCCTAAGATCCATCCCTTACCTTGGTGATTTTTTAGCATCAAATTCTTACTTTTTATCACCACTTTTCGATCCAAGCTCTTAAATTCACCTTGCAACACATACATGAGTAAAATAAAATATTAAGATGATTTATGTTCATAAAACCAAGATTTAAATGAGGAAAATTATGCAATATTTGAGTCTCAACACACCCCCCAACCAGCATTTTGCTAGTCCCGAGCAAAATAAGCAAAGAAAAATAAAAATAAAAATAAAAATTAATTTTAAAAATAAAATTAAAATGAAAAAAATTTTAACTACACCACTTTCGCAGGTAATCTCGATTGCATTTAGCATATGCAACAAGCCTTTAAACCCCTAGGTTTCCCCTAGTGGACGAGTTATAGTCTCGTGAGGGTTTCCAGAAATGTTACCCACAAACATTGAAAACATGAAAAATAGTTCAATACTCAGAAATTTATACAATTATGCCTTCATTCATTATATGAATTTCAAAGCAAAATAATACTTACCCTAAGTTTGAAGTTAGTTAGAATCTCAATTTCCTAATTCATTACACCCTTGAGTTCAGAGACCTAATCAAAATTTAGAATAGTTATGATCCAATATCCTTAGGTGCTCGTGACACTAGTCTAACTTTGAGAAATATGTATGTTCTCTATCCTAACTCCTTTCAATCATTCCAAAAATATGAAATCTCTAGTTATCTCATTTTCTTCATGTCATTTCTTCTTTTATCATCATATCCTCATTATTATAGACCACCCTTAGATGAAGATTCCATCGAGTTTTCTTCATAACATAAGGTATCGTACTTGTAATGGTAACAGTACTGGATACTTAGGTATCCTTACTCCGGATTGCTGACACGATTGTTATGGTCATTGCATTCATGCTGTATAATAAAATTTTATTTTTTTCATTACTTTTTTTCTTCAATATTCTCTCTTTTAAACATATATCAATGGTACTAGTTCATTCAACCTTGTTTGAATCAAATTTTTTTATTCTAGTTCACATATCATATTCCTCACTTAGTTAGGGTGTATTGTGAATTCAGTACATCAAATTACAACTCACTTTAAACTAATGATTAGATAATTGAACTCAAGTTTATTATTTTCAGTTATCAAAATTCTGACTACTATCGACCTAGACTAAGTATTAACTTTACCTTTGGAATTTGCATAATATCATGTTCACATTCTTGTATATATTATTTTGAAAATGTTGAAAAAATTTCCCCATAAACCTAAAAAATTAAACTTAAACCTAACTAAAACCTAAAAATAATAAAAATAATAATAAAATAAACTGAAACCTAAAAAAAAAACTTCACATGGATGACTATCCGCACCCCTCAACCTAAAATCTACATTGTCTCTAATGTAATGATAATGTAATGCAGAGAACAATAAAAATAAAAGAAAGGGTGGATAGTACCTACCATGAAAAACTCACCTGCTATATGACACTAAAAAATTGAATATGATACAAATCCTAAACAAATGCTCCGTCAGACCGGGAACATCAATCTGAATATTCTGGCTCATGAAGAGGGACAGATTCCTCTCCCAAATGAAAGTTTTCCACATAAGGCTTCAATCTCTGACCATTAACCTTGTACACATTGACATTACGTGGATTCTCAATTTCAATAGCCCCATGAGTATAAACATTCTTTACAATGAAGGGGCCTGTCCATCTTGATCTTAACTTTTCCGGAAAGAACTGGAGACGAGAATTGTACAATAGGACCTTTTGCTGAGTTTCAAAATTCTTCCTCAAGATATTTTTATCATGAAAAGCTTTGGTACTCTCTTTGTAGATTTTAGAATTTTCATAGGAGTTTCTCCTCAGCTCCTCTAATTCATTCAACTCTAATTTCCTTTGTCCACTTGCTTGATCCATATCAAAGTTTAATTTTTTTATTGTACAGTAAGCTCTATGTTCCAATTTCATAGGCAAGTGGCAAGCTTTCCCATACACCAATCTGTATGGAGACATTCCAATTGGGGTCTTATAAGCAGTTCTATAAGCCCATAAAGCGTTGGATAGTCTGAGGGACCAATCCTTCCTATCTGGCCTTATAGTTTTCTCTAAAATGTGTTTGATTTCCCGATTAGAAATCTTAGCTTGCCCACTCGTTTGTAGGTGGTATGGGGTGCTTAATTTATGCTTGATGCCATATTTCTTCATCAAAGCCTCAAATGTCCTATTGCAAAAGTGTGACCCGCCATCACTAATGATGGCCTTTGGAGTTCCAAATCTAGCAAAAATATTTTTCTTGAGGAATCGTATGACCACTTTGTTGTCATTTGTCCTACTTGGAACTGCCTCAATCTACTTTAAAACGTAGTCCACACCAACCAATATATAAAGAAATCCAAAAGAAGATGGAAATGGACCTATAAAATCAATACCCCAACAATAAAAAATCTCCAATGGTAAAATTGGGGATAAAGGCATCATGTTACGCCGGGACACTCTTCCCAACCTTTGACATCTATCACAAGCAACACAGAAAGCATGTGTGTCTTTAAACATGGTGGGCCAGTAAAAACCACACTGCAGGATTTTTGCAGTTGTTTTCTTAGCAGAAAAATGGCCATCACATGCTTCCATGTGACAAAAGGAAATAAAACTCTGAACTTCATCCTCTAGGACACAATGTCTAAAAATCTGATCAGCCCCATATTTATATAAATATGGGTCATCTCAGAAGAAGTTCCTAACCTCGGTTTCGAAACGCTTCCTATCTTGTGACTTCCAATGATATGACATTTTTCCCGTTACAAGATAGTTCACTATATCCGCATACCAAGGCAATTTGGAGATCGCAAATAATTATTCATTAGGGAAAGTGTCCTAGATATGCATCTCCTCAGTGGAATCATCTAACACCAATCTAGAAAGGTGATCGGCCACTACGTTTTCTACTCCTTTCTTATCTTTTATCTCTAAGTCAAATTCTTGGAGTAGGAGGATACATCTCAAAAGTCTCGACTTTGCATCCTTCTTAAATAAAAAATATTTTAAAGCCGAGTGGTCCGTGAAAATGACCACTTTGGATCCCAGTAAGTAGGACTTAAACTTATCCAAAGCAAAAACTACTGCAAGTAACTCTTTTTCAGTTGTTGAGTAGTTCACTTGGGCCGAGTTTAGAGTTTTACTCGCGTAGTGAATAATGTAGGGCTGTTTATCTTTCCTTTGGCCCAAAACAGCCCCTATGGTATAATCACTTGCATCGCACATTAGTTCAAAAGGAAGTGTCTAATCTGGTGGACGCATGATAGGTGTAGTGGTAAGGGATGATTTAATTTTATTGAAGGCACTTGTACACTCATCTGTCCACTTGAATGGAACATCCTTTTGAAAAAGATTAGTCAAGGGTCTAGTAATGACACTAAAGTCCTTGATGTATCTTCTATAAAAACCAGTATGCCCTATAAGTGATCTAATATCTCTAACAGTTCGGGGGATAGGTAGATTAGCTATAATGTCGAGTTTTGAGTGATCTACCTCGATTCCATTTTTGGAGATAACATGGCCCAAAACAATTCCCTTTTGAATCATGAAATGACATTTCTCCCAATTTAAGACAAGGTGTTTCTCTTCACACCCAGACAAGACAAGAGAAAAATTGCTGAGGTATTCCTCAAAACTACTCCAAAATACAGAGAAGTCGTTCATGAAAACCTCAAGAAACTTTCCAACCATATTTGAAAAAATACTTAACATACACCATTGGAAAGTTGCCGGGGCATTACACAATCCAAATGGGATCCATTTGAAAGCAAACGTGCTAAATGGACAAGTGAACATGGTTTTCTCTTAGTCTTCAACGGCTATCTCTATTTGATTATATCCAGAATATCCATCAAGAAAACTATAAAAGGAGTGACTTGCTACCCTCTCTAAAATTTGATCAATGAATGGTAGAGGGAAAATGGACTTTCTTTGTGACCTGGTTCAATTTTCTATAGTCAATGCAAATACGCCAACCAGTGGTGACACGTGTTGGTATGAGTTCATTATTAGAATTCTGCACAATAGTTATTCCAGATTTCTTTGGGACTACTTGAGTTGGACTCACCCAAACACTATCGGATATTGGGTAGATGATTCCCACATCGAACAATTTAATCACCTCATTTTTTACAACTTCCATCATGTTTGGATTGAGACGCCTTTGAGGTTATCTAATCGGTTTGGCGTCATCATCGAAGTGGATCCGATGGGTGCATATGGAAGGGCTTATACCCATGATGTTAGAAATGATCCAGCCCAAGGCTCCTTTGTGGTCTATTAGAACTTTCAACAATTTAATCTCTTGATCCTTGTCTAAAAATGAAGAGATTACCACAGGATAAGTTTTATTTTCACCTAAGTATACATACTTAAGCTCATTTGGTACTGGTTTTAAATTAAGCTTTGGAACATTGGTTGGTGATGACAGAGGTCGCAAGTCCTCGATAGATAGGATTTGAGTGCGCGGTCTCCATTGGTACATACCAATGTCCTGGGTGGTAGTGCTCTCATTATCATCAGAAATTTCAGCAAGCACTTTTTCTAAATCAGAATTTTTCAAGTCCCCAATGACTTGAATCAATTCCTCAGTCAGACTAGGTTCCAATTCCTCTGCTTCTATCAAGCAGTCCATGAAATTTAGCTCATGAATTTCATTATTATCAATGGGTTGCTTACATAGATTGAAAATATTTAGCTCTAGAGTCATGTTACCAAAAGACAAATTCAGCATTTCATTCCTGCAATTTATGATTGCATTTGAAGTTGCTAGGAATGGGCGGCCTAAAATGATGGGAACTTGAGCGCTAGCATTTACACATGGTTCAGTGTCTAATACAATAAAATCCACGGAGAAGTAGAATTTCTCCAGTTGGACTAACACGTCCTCTAAAATTTCCCTTGGTACCTTAATAGAGCGGTCAGCGAGTTGGAGTGTAATCGTGGTTGGTTTAAGCTCGCCTAATCCCATTTGTTTGTAAATTGAATAAGGTACCAAGTTGACACTTGCACCCAAATCTAGCAAAGCATGCTCAATTTGGAAATTTCCAATAATACAAGGAATAGTGAAACTTCCCGGGTCTTTGTATTTGGGTACAACCCTTTGTTGAATGATAGTGCTCACTTTCTCAGTAAGGAAGGCCTTTTTATGCACATTTAATTTCCTCTTTACAGTGCACAAGTCCTTGAGATATTTAGCATATGATGGAATTTGTCTTATGGTATCAAGCAGAGGAATATTGACAGTAACCTTTTGGAGCACATCCAACACATCTTGATATTTTATAGGGATAGTTGGATTCCGAAGACTAGATGGGAACGAAACTGGAGGCTCATATGACTAAGTCTCTTTATCCATTTGCTGTTGCGGCTCTTAAACCATAGCCGGTTCATCATTTTCTTGAGACAGTGGCTCATCTTTCGGTATTTCTACCTGTTGCATTATATTGTTATCGACCTCTTTTCCACTTCTCAAGGTAATGATGGCCTTAGCTTGTTCATGATGTAACTCACTTGGATTTGAGTCTCCAATGAAATGTGTGTTTCTAGGGTTTGACACAGGTTGAGAAGGAATGATGCCTTTTTTCCTAGCATTTAGTTGAGTCTCAATCCTAGCCACAGCTGCCTTTAATTCCTGATTTGATTGGATTAGAGACTGATTCATTTGAGCTTGAGAGTTCATGAATGTGGTTAATGCATCCTCCACAGATGATCGCTTTGGTGGGGGCACATATAGTGCATTGTTAGGTGCCCCAAAGAAGTTATTTTGTGGAAGCATTTGAGGTGCATTAATTTGTGGTCCATTCCTCCAACTAAGATTAGGATGGTTACGCCAATTTGGATTGTACGTGTTTCCCATTGGTTGCATAACTGACCTTTGGTAATTATTTATAGCATTTGCTTGATCATGCTCATGCATGATATTTTGTACAACTGAGATTATTGGACAATCCTTTATGTCATGGTCTATACCACCACAAATTCTATAAAAATTACCTAAGGAAGTATTTGCTTTAACCATATCAACCTTCCTAATTTCCAAGGCTTCGACCTTTCTAGCCAATACAGCGAATTTTGCATTAAGGTCGTCTTCCTCTCTTAGGACATACATTCCCGCTTTCTCTCTAGGAATGGGTCTAGTTTGGTTTGATTTAGCAGAGACATCTCATGTTTGAGTATTCTCTGCTAACATATCTAGAAAATCCCAAGCCTCGTTATGATCTTTGTCAAGAAAGGTTCCACCACACATCATCTCTATGAACTGACAGGTATCCATGGTGAGCCCCTTTCGGAAAGCATCAATCACGTGCCATGGTTCATAACCATGATGTGGACAAGTAATTAGAATGTCTTTGAAGCACTCTCAAGCTTGAAAAAAATAGTTCATTCCCCTTTTGGGAGAATGACATGATTTCTTGTTTTAGTGCATTTGTTTTGTGCTTGGGAAAGAACTTTTTCAAAAACTCTCTACTTAAGGCTTGCCATGAAGTGATGGCATTAGGTCTTAGAGACTTGAGCCATGCTTTGGCCCGATCCTTTAGAGAAAATGAGAATAACCTAAGCTTAGGTACATCCCTATTGCCATTGTTTACTTGTAACGTTGCAATTACTTCCTCAAAGTCCTTAAGGTGCAAGTAGGGACTTTCAGAATCTAAGCCATGAAATTTAGGAATTAATTGAATCACACCTGGTTTAAAATCAATGTTCCCTGTGTGAGCAGAGAACACTATGCAAGATGGTAAAGTTGATCTCTTAGAGTGTAAATGTTCACATAAATCTGTGGTTGGTTTAACACATTCCTATGAACTTCATTTTCATCATCAAGAGGAGGATTATGTTGATTTTCTCTATTTTGATTTATAGTTGGATCTAGCAGATTTGGATTTGGATTATCAACTGGGTCTGTCATGGAATCCAAGTGATGTTGAGTGCCTCTTCTAAGTGAATGATCAAGGCCTGGAACTAGTCCCCCTTAAGAGGAGAGTCGATTGTTTTGATCCCTACTCCAACGGGACATAAACCATCCCCACCACACAACAAATACCACTAATAGCAAGTATGATACTTAAAATAAAAATAAACACTTAACTAACAACCCAGGCAGCAGGGCCGACCATGAGGGTTTAATCCACAAAGTAAGATAAATCAACAACCCAGGTGGCAGGGTCGACCATGAGGGTTCAATCCACAAAGCAAGATAAATCAACAACCTAGGTGGCAAGGCCGACCATGAGGGTTCAATCCACAAAGCAAGATAAATCAATAACCTAAATGGTAAGGCCGACCATGAGGGTTCAGTCCACAAAAAAAATAAAATAAAAATAAAAAAAAATAAAAGTAAAACTAATGCAGAAATTAAACTATGCTAATCTGGAAAATAGATTCAGCGGATGATCTTTGTGATCAAACAGCAACTGTAGGACAACCATAGCACTTGGGTGATAAAATCCCAAGCAGGGCAACCTTATGTCATAGTTAGTGCTTGAAAGACCCAACTGAATTTATTTTCAAAGAAAAAGAAAAGAGAAGAAAGAAAAAAAAAATCTATAGAAAATGAACTTACCTTAGAAGAAAACTTACCTTAGCTATCTTGCACAGATCTGATCTATCTCAGTCTCTCCCCGGCAACGGCGCCAAAAACTTGATTGCTTGCCTCCAAGTGCAGAGGTTCATAAGTAGTATCCCGTGAATACAGGGTCGATCCCACAGGGAGATGAATTGTGAGAAGAAAAAAAAAATCAAATGCAAAACAAACTAAGTAATAAAAATTAATCTGATGATTTGATTTTGGGATTTTTGAATGGATGTAATTCAACTGAATAAAATAACACCCAAGCTTCAAAGTTCCATACATAGGTTAATGTTCCAAAATCATGATCACTTGGATAACACAACTAGGATTTGAGCACTATGGTCAGCCTAATCGGAAAATAAAACAGTTTAAATATTTTAATAAATGATATAGAAGATTAGAAAATGATGGATTTGCACCATTGACATATATTCTCAAGCGCCAATGATTTTAAGTATTCAATATCTATAGGATAATGAATATCAAAGAAATATAACAGGTTGAAAACATCTCCTGTCTAGGAAATCTGATTGATCTAGGGTAAGCCTATCCATCAATGTGGATCTCATATGATGGAAACATGTGGATCTCATAAGAGGATAAAAAAATAAAACCTAAATAATAGATAGCATACATACACCATTCTTCTCGTCATTAAAACAATCAATCATCATAATCTTAAAGAAATATTAAACCCATGTGCTTCCTTTCTAGCTTGGGCTAGAGGGAACTTAGAAAAACATAATTAAATTGCAGAAATAAAAAGCAACAAGAAATAAAGAAAAAAAATTGTAATTAGAAAAGATCTTTAAAAAATAGCTTACAAAGCTTTAATAAAACTAAAAACTCTTTAAAAACCCTAAATTTTGCTTTGGGATGCCTTAAATAATGTTTAGGAATGCCCTAGGATGCCCTATTTATAAGTAGGGAACTCCAATTTTCATATAAAGTTGAAAAACCCTAGAAACTGTCTAAAATATACGTATGGTGAAACTTTTATTGATTTTAAACCATCGATACTAGTCACTTTAGTGGTAGGGGGGTTCCATTCAGTCATTGTGGCTTGCCACACACTCTCATCCATGGATTTAAGGTAAATCCTCATACTGGCTTTCCAATAGGCATAATTGGACCCATCAAATGGGGAGGCCGAGTGACAGAGAGGCTATCAAAATTTGACATCTTATCAATAGCTTAGATCGATTAGCTTAGGAAATAAATCCAAATATAAAGAATTAGAACGATCTATTAGGCTTTGATACCACTTGAAAAGGCCTAGCTATATGTCCTAGAGGGGGGGGGGATGAATAGGACTATGCCAAATTTAAAATAATAACAGCGGAATTAAATAATGCGATAGCCAAATAAAGGAAATCAATTCACAATGCTGAAATGAAAGGCAACTTCAATAAACAAGTATTGAGAGGTTGATACAAATGGTGTTCTAAGGACAACCTTACAAGATAAAAACCAAGGGTTTATGGCAGGACAATCTTATTTTTAGAACGTTCTTCATATCAAACACTTAAACCGAAGAGGAATAAATAAATAGCAATGAATTGAAATAAATTGCAAGAATTTAAATCTAAATTATTACAACATTCCCCACAGTGCTTGAAATGTAAATATTACAACATTAACATCCAAACATACATTCCACAAACTTGAATGATAAAAGATAGGAAATATAAATCACACATCCAAAAAACACAAAGAGTTATAGTGGTTCGCCTGTGTGTACACCAACTGTTAAACAATAGCCACACAGCTTGCTACTCCACTCCTAATATCCCCACACAAGGGATATTAACATTCACTATGAAAATAAGTTTCACAGGTTCACCTAAAACCTTCACAATTGTGTCTTTCAAATGGGCTTACACAATTCAAAAACCTCACTTCTGAGTTTTCCCGGCTCTCCTCAGACAACCACTAGATTGAGATTTTTCTGGCTTAATTTCAAACAAAAACCAAAATGAAGGAAATTTACAATATAGTAAAATACTTGGATTTCTCCTTTTGTAGCAACCCGGAAGAACTAATCGGAGTAGAAGTTCGAATGTGGAAGTTCAATGTCCAATACTCACTTTGAAATGGTTTTAGGTTCTAATTGATTTTAAATTAAACCAGTTGGGCTAACTATATTTGATTTTGATTCCAAGAAGAAGGAATACAACAATTCCTCTTTTCAATTTAGATTGGAATATGGAAATAAAATCAAATTAATAAAGCTAACAAAAGAGAATATTAAATAAGCACAATGTAGCTTAAAAATGAACACAAACTTATCTCAGAGTGATGCCTTGATTTTACTTGAAATTCGATATGAAACTCTGAAATTCGTGTTCAATTTATAATTATAGAAATTGCATCTATGACTGGTCCTAAGGACACTATAACTAGTCGTTGATGAACTGTATTTTGAAATTTTGAGCGCGATCGGATAAAACCGTTTCACAATTGGTTGTAGGGTGTCCACGACCGATCGTGAGCACTCCACGACTGGTCATGAGAAACCCACGACTGGTCGTGAGAAACCAGGAACAATTGCTGGAGTTTGAGTCGTAGGTACACGACTAGTCCTGGAACAAGTCGACACTGTTCCTACGACCAGTCGAGTAGTCTCCAGGACTAGTCGTCGCTCAACCAAAAAATTTCAAAAAATTGCAACAACTTAGGACTGGTCTTGAAATTTCTTGGACTAGTCAAGCCAGTACTAGGACTTGTCAAACAGAGTTCAGGACTAGTCTTAGAATAGTCCAAATACATGTAAAGTAATTCAATTTGAATTATGTATACAAAATGACCTACCCTAAGGTCAATCTAAGGTCATTCATACCTTGAAAGTGAGGTATGAATATTGAGACTTCATTTCTTCAGATGATAGTTGATAATTGAAGATTGTGAAGCTTGAGATCTCTATACTTGATGTAGCATTGAACTTGAGATCTTCTAGAGCTTGACTTATACTTAATCTTGAGTTGTACTTCTTGTAGCTTGAATTACACTTGACTTGGGTCTTGAACAAGATCACTTCTTTCGTTGTAGCTTGTACTTGCATTTCTTGAAATGGTTTGAAGTAGTTCTTTGTTCTTGACTTGAAGCAAAGTGTTTAGAGAGGTGATGCAATGTCCTGATCATATATACCAATGAGCTACACAAGTCATAGATTGATGTTTTGACACCTCAAAATTTGACAACCAAAGGAGCATAAAACCATAACACTTACAGATTATATCTGAATGGGGTCATCAATGGTTACGAAGGTCTATAGTTCAATTTAGAGGGAATTTGTCAAATACATCTATGGTTCGTTAATCCTATATCTCAATTGGGCACACGATAATGAACTTGAATGGCTGGATTGCTTCAGCACCGATCGATAGTGGTCCACTAAGATGTCTACTCAAAATCTAGCCCAACCATTCGACTTCATAAGTCCAGGTACAACACTTGACCAAAGGTTAGGTAGATCCATAGTTTAGGTGGGCCATATCAACCCATTCACATGTTCAAGTGATTTTCATGCCCTAAACTTAGAAAATGGGCTCACAAAATTCTCGATCGCCTAATCCGGTGCCGACAGCCTCCGTAGTGCCCGATTCTCGGATCCCGGCACTCGTATGCTAGATTCCGATCCTGGGATCCTAAAAGGAGGATTTGTAGTATGATTTTTTTTTGTAATGGAGCATAACCACAAGCATAACCAAGTCACAAAACAACATCACCACATATCCACTATATCAAAAACTTTAAGTACAATGCGGAAAGGGAAATACAAGGTGATCAAAAAGCTCCAAAATGATATGATACGTGCTCCTGCCTCAGTGCTGCTACGATCCAATGACACTTGCACGCAATGGTCGTGCATAAGCTTACAAAAGCTTAGAGGGTGGTGTAAGTGTGTGCGCATGGCAAGTGCCAAGTATACAATATCAGAGTAATGCTGAAATATGCGGATAAGTCCATGAATACTATGAGCAGTACCAAAGCTATATGATGCAAGGCATGAATGCTATCGGCCATACCAAGACCATACGATGCGAGGCCTATGTAGCCAAATGTCATATGTGAGATGCAAAGTAAGCATGCCAGCCCTCATCAGGTACACGTATCAGTATAGTTCCTCTCTGAGATATCACCAGGGTCTAATACACCTCACACTAACTGCCGCCTCCCTAGCCGCACAACCCAGCAAGTGGAAGAGACCACACTATCTGCCTGACCAGTAGTCTGCCGATACCTACCCGGCTCATCGATAGTGGACTTATTTACGAGCTAGTCAAACTCAGCCTAGCTTACAACCTCCTCACTCGGGCGGATAAGGCCACACCCCCTTCTAATCGACCACGACACAGTGGGAGACGCGGCCTACTGGTATTCGGCACTTGGGCGCTCGTGTATTCACTCGATCTAAATGTTGGAGCATCTCCTGGTACTAAAAAGGTTCTGAAATTTTCACCCAAGGACATCCTAAGTGCCCACAATATTAGAACCAAGTATTTTCGGTATCTGATACTGCCATCCACGATGTGCCTGTGGAGCCACGACCCTGATGTTGCTAGGGCATACAATGATTATGACACACAAATGCGATATGCATGAATCACATTGTCCAGTCATGCAACAATCCTGCGCATACCATGCACTCATGTGGGTAACTCCTATCAATGAGTCTCATAAAAAATCTGCCCAATGGCATATACTATGATCAGTCACTACTCATATCAAGCATACATATGATGCATTTGGCATGAGTCATGGAATTATACTATGTTATAAAGTGATGAATTATCCTTACAACGAAGATGGGCCTAGACGGCCTACACACAACAAGTATGAGCCTATCAATGGGCCCTAGGGAGAGTTACAATGCAGACATTTAACCAACATTGTACTTACAATGTGGGCATCAAACCATCATTGCTCCTAAGGCATAGCCCGCCATAAACATCATTACATAACCATGGTGGAATCACACATACAATGGACCTTATATAGATCCCATTGGGCCTCGACCCATGGGCCTCAAATACATCTAATGCGCCGTATCACACGGGCCTCATATATGTCAAGGTCGGCCTCAACAATGGGCCACAAATACATCAAGATGGGCCTCAACGGATGGTCACAAGTACATCAATATGGGCCTCATCACATGGGCCACATATATGTCAAGGTGGGCCTCAACAATGGGTCACAAATACATCAATATGTATATAATATATATATATATATATATATATATATATATACACACACACACACACAAATTAATCATATTAAAAGATCAATTGGACCGTACTCCAAATAATAGTAGTGACAATGATTTTCACCATTAAAATTCTCAAGGCCCACCATAACATTTATTTTCTATCCAATCTTGTCATAAGGTCACATAGACCTATATTAAGAGGAAAACAAATTTCCTAATGATCCAAACTTTTGTGACAACAAAAGAGTTTCAATAGCAAAAGCTCAATGCCCATTGTCTTTTTGCTGGGTGGTCCACTTGATCCAAGATTTGTCTCATTCTTTAGCTCATGCCATAAAATGAGCTTTCAAAATGGTTGGATGGCTTGGATACAACACATGCATCATGGTGGGTCCCACCGTCCAGTGGTGTGGATAGAACACATACATCATTGGGTCCCACGTGGGGCCCACCATAATGTTTATCTGCCGTTCAATCTGTTAATGAGGTCACGCAGACCTAGATGCATAGGAAAAATAAATTTCATAATGAACCAAAACTTCTGTGAAAACCCAAAAAGGGTTTCAATGGCAGATGTTCACTCCCACTGTTTCCAGTGACATGGGCCATCTGAGTTCCTCATACATCTGATTTTTGGGGGGGCCCATTCTCTCAAAGGGGACTTACCTAATGCACGGTGTTGATGCGGGGTCCACATCACGGTGAGGGCCATGGTTGGGACCCACAGTCCCAGTCTCTCTTCACGTCACAGCGCAGCAGCGTCAGCGCTGACACTGCAATAGCAGGCGCTGCTGCATGCCTCTTTTCTTTTTAAATAGGTTTTCCTATGGTTTTTCACACGCGGGGCCTGCATCAGGTGGATCTGCTCCACCCATTAGATTCTGGGACTCCAGACTGATCGAACAAGCCCAATATTTGGTATCTTTTGGCGTATCCAAACATCAATGTGAATTTTAATGGTAAAAACGACTATTTTCTATGCTATGGCACACTAGATACTCGGATCAGATTCATTTTTTGGCTCAATGCCTAAAATGATCTGGAGAATGGAGTGGACGGCGTGGATTGAATTGATACATCAAGGTAGGGCCTGCATGAGCGGTCCACCTAAAGTTTTTAAATCAAACTAACATTTTTTTTATTTGCTTGTTAGTACACAACACCGTTGGTTCACACTTCACTTGGTAACCACATCCAGCGTCCCTAGATGGTTTGCATACAACACATGTATAAGGTGGGCCCCACCTACTAGATGGCTTGAATAAAATATATGCTTCATGGTGGGGTCCATCTGGGTGGGCCACACGGCCACATCATCACAAGAAAATGAAAGAGAGAGGGAGAGAGAGAGAGACACGTGATGATGGAGGGACCCCAACACTATGGGCCCTCCCTTTCTATGCATTCAATTATACATTAAGTGGGTCCCAATACATATGGGCCCACCAGATCAAAATCAACGGTGGGGCTTTCTTCTCCATCAAAATGAAAGGTCTAGATGACCTCTTTTAAACTTAGAAAGTAAACATCATGATGGGGTCAATGGAGAATGGCCCCATCATGGAATGATCATGATAATCAAGGTGGGCCATCGGCCGCATCTAGGGTTTAAAGTGAGATCCATACCATCAATCGGTAGGCCTCACTTGGCCCATCATAAAAATATGCAAATCCAAGCCTATGAAGCACCCACCGTTCAAGCTTCTTGGTCCGATGGAAAGCCGATCTCCTTATGTCACACTTTAATGGAGGGTGATGAGAAGTGAATGGCTAGGATGAACGATTTTGGGTTGGAAAGTGGGCCACACACCTCTCACTTTCTCTCTTAGAATTGTTGGACGTCCACTCTCTTCTCTTGCTTAGAATTGCTTGGAAAATGTGTTGAGAAAGAGAGAGAGAATGGTGGTTGTAAGGGAGAGGTGATGGGTGTGAGTGATGGATGTGAGGTGATAGTTGTACTTGACATATATGGGTGTGTAAGAGAGAGGGTGAGAGAGAGAGTTGACTTTGGAGTTGCTCTTGTACTTGACATGAGGTGATTGATTGATTGATTGAGTGATTGATCGATGAGACATGTTGTAGAGATTTTTTTGAGATTACAAACGCGCGGTGTTTTCCTTGAACTGAACGCGGGCCCACATCTCCTGGCCAGGGTATCGGATTGGTGTGCAAAATGCGGCGTCGAAACCGCGGTGACGGTGTGATCACAATGGTACAAGTCTCGAATTAAGTCGACTCGAATCTACAGGATATGACTTAGGATTGCGCGCAAACGTCAATTATAGGTCGAAGGTTGCCGGAATTCGACGGGAAGGATCGCGGAAGTCGACGGAATAGTTCAGACTAGGATACGGGCCTTACAGTGGTCATCTTGAATGATTTAACGGTCGGATCGTTATTAAATGTGACTAAACCCGACCCTAAAGGGTCCTATGGATTGTTGAACTGAAATCTACTGGTTAGATTTATACGCAGATGTTCCAATGGTGGAGTCTATTGGCTGACTCACCTAATCAAATTACCTAGGCTCAATGATCAAGGCATCTATTGATTTGGTTCCTGAAACTAGTGATGTGTGATTTGATATGTTGGTTCACATTCTTCAAGTGGTCAGACTTAAACTGGATCATGTGGTTTAGGTGTGGATTGATCACTAGGTCATCAAGGGTGCAGTAGACGGTAGATCTTGAATCTCGTAGTTGCTCCACCATCTCGACGATTGGATTTAGGCCAGAGTGTGAATGTTCACATAAATTGGGATTGTATTTATACTAAGTTAGGTTCTCATGGTAACACCCGGGTACAGAAAAGTATGGGGTGTTACAATCTGCCCCCCTTAAAGAGAATTTCGTCCCCAAAATTCAATACTTTTATCTTAAATGGGAATGTAGATAATGTATTCTACCATGTCTCTTAGCATTCACCACCTTCATCATGACGTATGTTTATATGCTCAAGGGTTCGTGACTAACTACTAGGACTGGGGTTACATGTTGTCAGAAAGTCTTCAAGTCCTGATGCTCGACCGGTCGAGCGGACCACTCGACCGGTCGAGGCCTGCTCGACTCAAAGTCCAACGAGCTAGGTTTTTAGGTGTCTGTCAGGCTCGACCAGTCGAGGCCGCCCTTCGACTAGTCGAGGTTATGTAGATCCTGCGCGGACTGCGTAAATTTGAAGCGGTTTTCGGACTTTTCCGGACTAGGTGCATAAGTGGAGTTTCCTAAACTATAAATAGGGGTTCTTAGGGCTATTCTAAAGTATTCTAAAGCTTTCTAAAATTTTTCTAAGGGTTCTTAAAGGGTTCTAGGATTATCAAAGGGTGTAGCAAGGGTGAGATTCGAGGTTGTTCGAAGCGGGTAAGTCCTCTCTCTTGTAATTTCTATTTCATAGTGGATTTCTGTATCTTTATGCCGTGATTTTTTCCCGTAAGGGTTTTCCATGTTAAAACTTTGTATTCTCTTGTGATTGCTTGACATTATTGGATTGCTATCTTAGATCTAGATCTATGTGATTCTGTAGCACAAACCCCCAACAAGTGGTATTAGAGCAATCGTTGGGGCACAAATTTGAATCTGCAGGATTAGTAATAATGGGAAACAACAAGTTTGATATTGAGAAGTATTCAGGAAAAAATAATTTTGATTTATGGAAGGTTAAGAGAATTAGCCTGTTAACCAAGTAAAGCGAGATTAAGGCTCTAGGAGCGAAAATCTACCATGAAAGATGATGAATGGGAAAACCTTGATAGTAATGCTTTCGCCTCTATCCGTTTATGTCTCATGGATGAGGTTCTCTATCATGTTTTGAGGGAGAAAACTGCGGCTAGTTTGTGGGGGAAGTTAAAGAACATCTATGTAAAGAAGTCCTCTGAAAATCACCTACACTTGAAGCTATAGTGTTATACCTTCAAGATGGCAGAGGGTGGAGATTTAGAAGCCCATATCAACAACTTTAACAAATTGATGTGCAAATTGATGGATATGGAGGAGGTGGTCAAAGATGAGGAACAAATATGTATATTGTTGAATTCTCTTCCTGCATCATATGAGTCGTTCAGGGACACGATGTGCACCGCAAATAAAAACCTAAGTATTAACACCGTTATCCCAGCCCTTCAAGGGAAGGCTATGAGAAAGCTAAACGGTGACATGGGGGCATCTTCCGATGCACTGAGTACAAGGGGCAGAGATTCTGAGTGAGGTATAGGATCCTCAAGGCCTACATCTAAATCCAAGGGCAAGGGTAAAGGAAAATTAAAGTGTTGGAATTGTGGGTTGTCTGGACACATGAAGAAGGATTGTAGAAATCCTAAAGCAAGGAAAGAAAATTCAGCGGCTTCTTCCAAGGAGGCTAATGTTGTCATATCTGATGAAGAGACCAAGTGGTGGTGAAGTTCTGTCTGTGTCCATGATTGGACATGTTCACGACAATCATGTAGATGAGTGGATCCTAGACACAGGAGCGTCAGTTACAAGGAATGTGATGGTGGACAGGTTTTTATGGGCAATGCCAATGCCTGTAATGTTATGGCTATTGGCATGGTGAGCATCAAGATGTTTGATGAGATGGAGCGTACCTTGACTGACGTCAGACACGTTCCTGATATGAAGAAAAGTTTGATTTCTCTCGATGCACTCGAGGCTATAGGGTGCAAGTTCACTGGTTTTTGATGGTGTCCTTAAAGTTTAAAAGGGGCACTCGTGGTTATGAGAGCGTAGAGGCACAAAAACCTTTACAGGTTGATTGTGAGTACTTTGGTAGGTGGAGCGGCAGCAGCTATTGCAGACTCCACGTCTCTACGTATGTGGCATGTTCATCTAGGCCACATGAGCGAGCGAGGCATGAAGGTATTTTCTGATCGATGTTTGATTTCGACTTTTAAAAATTTTGATTTAGATGTATGCGAGCATTGTATATATGGTAAACAATCTACACTGTCTTTTAAATCTGAAAAACATGTTTGTAAGGGAGTGTTTGATTATGTGCACTCTGACGTATGGGGGCCATTGCCAGAAGTTTTCATTGGGGGGTTGTCATGGTTTATTTCATTCATTGACGACTACTCTAGGAAAGTTTGGGTTTGCTTCGTGAAACGTAAATCTAAAGTTTTTACCATATTCAGACAATGGAAGGCAATGGTGGAAAAATAGTCAAGGTAAAAAATAAAGGTTTTAAGGACTGACAATGGTGGAGAATTTACTTCCACTGAGTTTAATGATTATTGCAAGGATGAATGGATCATCAGGCACAACATAGTGCGCCCCACGCCTGAGCAAAACGGTGTGGCTAAGCGAATGAATTGGACTCTCCTGGAGAGGGCCAGATGCATGTTACATAATGTTGCGTGGGGCAAGGACCTATGGACTGAGGCCGTTAACATGGCTTGTTAATTGGTTAATCGGTCTCCTTTAATGGCAATTGAATGCAAAATCCCAGAGGAAGTATGGAATGATCAGAAAATCGACTACTCAGATATATACATATTTGGTTGTGGGGCTTACTCTCATGTACTGTCAGTTGAGAGAGATAAGCTAGACCATAGGGCCAAAAAGTATATCTTTGTTGGCTATGTCATTTGTGTGAAAGGTTACAGGTTATTCGACAAGGTCCCACGCAAGGTCATCACTAGCCGTGAAGTCAGATTCGATGAAAGCTCCCTATTTCGTAAAAATGATCAAAATGAGCAAGAGGAACCAGAAAGGGTAATCGTAGATGTCCAGATTGACACAGATAATACTCAGGTAGAGACGGATGTGAAAATAGAGGTATAAGATTAGGTGGAGCAGCCACCTATAAGAAGGAACCCACCGCATGATCGCAGGTTATCGGCAAGATACAGGGATGACTCTAATATTACATATGCCCTCATTACATATGAGGGGGACCCATCTACTATTCAGGAGGCTCTTAATGAACCTGATGCAGAAAAGTGAAAG
This sequence comes from Magnolia sinica, assembly GCF_029962835.1. Taxonomy (NCBI): domain Eukaryota; kingdom Viridiplantae; phylum Streptophyta; class Magnoliopsida; order Magnoliales; family Magnoliaceae; genus Magnolia; species Magnolia sinica. Next base: position 45,204,618 of record NC_080573.1, on the reverse strand, counting down.
GCAGTTATGGACGATGAGATGGACTCATTGCACAAAAATTACACATAGGAGCTGGTGGAGCTTCCTGTGGGTCGAAAAGTGATTGGATGCAAATAACTATTCAAAAGGAAACATGATAGATACAAAGCAAGGTTGGTAGCGAAGGCTTATTCTCAGAGAGAATGAATCAACTTCACAGAGATATTCACGCTAGTGGTTAAGCAGGTATCTATCAGATTTGTGTTGGCGCTAGTTGTCTAATACGATCCTGAGTTGGAACAGATGGATGTGAAGACTGCATTCCTACACGGGGAATTGGAAGAGCAGATTTACATGGAGCAACTAGAGGGCTACGAAGTTAAAGGGGTAGAGAAAAGGTTTGCAGGTTAATGAGGTCGTCGTATGGCCTGAAACAGTCGCCTAGGCAGTGGTATAAAAAGTTTGATTCTTTCATGGTGAGTCAGAAATTTACTCGGAGTGAATATGATCACTGTGTCTATTACAAGACACTGAGTGATGAAAATTTCATCATCTTAGTAATGTATGTTGATGATATGTTGATCGCCTGTCATGATATGTCTGAAATTAACGTACTGAAGACTCAGTTATCAGGGACATTCGAGATGAAAGATTTGGAGGCTGTAAAGAGGGTACTCGACATAGATATATATAGAGACAGGAAGAGGAGTAGACTTTAGTTATCACAGGTAGAATACCTTTTCAAGGTATTGATCAAGTATGGAATGGATCAGGCAAAGCTGGTGAGTGTTCCCCTTGCGGCTCACTTCAAGCTTTTTTTAGAACAATGTCCTAAATCAAATGAGGAAAAGCAAGTTATGTCTCATGTGCCTTATTTGAATACGGTTAGCAGTTTAATATATGCCATAGTTTGTAAGAGACCGGATATTTCACAAGCAGTCGGTGTTGTGAGCAGATATATGTCAAACCCCAGTAAGCAACATTAGGAAGTGGTGAAATGGCTACTTTGATACATTCAAGGTACAAAAGACTACGTCTTCACTTTTGAAAAGACAAGGACAAAGTTGGTAGGGTATATGGATTCTGACTACGTAGGCAGTATAGATTCCAGGAAGTCTACTTCAAGATACTCGTTTGTACTAGCGGGTGGAGCAATTAGTTGGATGTCAAAGCTTCAATCCGTGGTAGCTCTTTCCACGACCGAAGCAGAATATATGGTAGTGACGAAAGCGTTTAAAGAAGATATTTGGCTCAGAGGCATGATAAATCAGTTGAGACTTCAACAAGAGGCCGTGCCGATCAACTGTGATAGCGAGAGCACTATCAATTTGGCTAAAAATTCTGTTTATCACTCACGTACTAAACACATTGATGTTCGTCACCACTTTATCCGATAGGTGCTTGAGGAAGGAGGCGTCTTATTGAAAAAGATTCACACCAGCGTGAATCCAACAGACATGCTCACCAAGGTCGTTCCTACAGAGAAGTTCAAGTTCTGTGCAACTTCTCTGGGCTTGACGATGGCATAAAAGAAGGATGGAGTGTGCACGAGAAGCGTTGATTGAAGCTATGATGCAATGCAGAGATAAGAGAAGATGTCAAGCAGCTACATGGTTGATGATTGAAGACTTGGTGGAAATTGTTGTAAAAAAGTCTTCAAGTCCTGCTGCTCGATTAGTCGAGTGGACCACTCGACCAGTCGAGGGTCCACTCAATTGGTCGAGGCCCGCTCGACTCAAAGTCTAGCGAGCTGGGTTTTTGGGTGTCTGTCGGGCTCGACTAGTCGAGGGTCAGGCTTGACCGGTCAACCGGGTTGCTCGACTAGTCGAGGCCCACCTTCGACTAGTCGAGGTTATGCAGATCCTGCGTGGACTGCGTAAATTTGAGGCGGTTTCCGGACTTTTCCAGACTAGGTGCATAAGTGGAGTTTTCTAAACTATAAATAGGGGGCCCTAGGGCTATTCTAAAGTATTCTAAAGCTTTCTAAAAGTTTTCCAAGGATTCCTAAAGGGTTCTAGGGTTATCAAAGGGTGTAGCAAGGGTGAGATTTGAGGTTGTTCGAATCGGGTAAGTTCTCTCTTGTAATTTCTATTTCATAGTGGATTTCTGTCGCTTTGTGCTGTGGTTTTTTCCCGTAAGGGTTTTCCACATTAAAACTTTGTATTCTCTTATGATTGCTTAACATTATTGGATTGCTATCCTAGATCTAGATCTGTGTAATTCCGCAGCACAAATCCCCTACAAGAACATCCTTAATTAATATGGTTAATCTAATGACATTCCAGTTTACAATTCAACTTTGGTGGCTAATAAGATGTTCACATCTGCACCACACACATGGCTATATGATTATATCTTTATATATCATTGACATAGATTGGATGATAACGATATGATCGGTAACCTGCAAATAGACAAGTAGAATCGGGACATGGCCATTGATTCATACACAATGAAAATACTTTGATGGATGCGTATCATTATTTGGGCTATGCCGATTTATGTTTGGACCGTTCAGATGGATTCTCTGGAACTTGTGTGAGATCTGGAAAATTCCCAAGGTGGATTTCCCACTGGTGGCATAAAATTAGGATGGTCCATTCATCAAGTGCTCTGTATGTGGGATCTTTTTCTTTTTAATCAGTCGCTTTTCTCATACAGACGTGTGGTCCATCTAATGGGTGGACCAGGCTGATTTTTAGGCCAGGATATATTGAGGGTGGTCCCTACTACTACATTTTCTTTGTGAGTAGGATTCAAATATCACAAGTCTAGGTTTTATGACAAGGGGTTATCTCTGTCATTTGAGTCTATCTCTTTGTAGATTCTTAAATCAAGTGTATTACCCAAATTATTAGAACTTTTTTTAATACCTGATCAACAATAGGTATTCCTAAATGCACACTCGGGCAACCATGCAGCTGTTGAATGGGACCTGAAGCAGAAATTCTCCCATTCCCAGTTGCCCAAATAATCGATTATTGAAGTTTCATCCATATTCCATTGACAGAAATCAAAGATAAGAGAGGTTTGCTAGCAAGGTTGTCCTTGGTTGTTGTTTTTCAGCAGGTAGAAGGACATGGTTGTAAGAACATGAGAATATTATAGATTTTGGGTCCTTTTACTGAAAAGAGTGGAGATTATATAGGGTCAGGTTGTTAATGGGAAAGATGTGAGATTATCTATTGTTATGGTTGAGGTAGAAAAATGGAAAATTAATCACTTAAAGATAGGCTTAAGGCATGTTACGATGTTGCTATCTTTAAGGCGATATTTGTACCCTACTTGTAATTAAACCACTTTGTAAGAGGGTTACAGTAAATCCGTCTCCAGGATACAATAAGCATCTTCTCCAAGACCGGAGAAATGTGGGTTTTGGCCTGCAAAATCGAAAAACCATACCCTTAATATACTTTTTAAGCGTATAACCCTAACTTCTGTGCTATTACAATTTACTCCCTAAAAACTGTTTGCAATTTTCTACCTGAAAACTATTTATAGTTTAGCATCAGAAAATTGTATCTTTCCAAAAACCTTTAAAAAAATGAAAATGGTAAAGAAGAAGAAGATGTAGACTAGATTATTGGAAATTGTGAATTCAGATTGACCCAAAGATGGGTTTATATAGTATCACAAGAGATGCTTAAGACCCTTTTCATGAAAAGACATATTCTTCCATGGTGTCTTTTTAACAATGGTAGTGTTTTTTCAACAATGACATCCCTCCATTTCAAATTCAAATGATGCTCCCTTTACCAAGAAGCACCACTATTCACAAATGAATGGTAACCAATAATCACCAAAAGCCACAACCCTTTTCCCAATTTCTTTTCTAAATTAAAATTTATTTTCTTCTTGTTTTGAAAAAACTCAACAATCCCCCACTATTTTTGAAAATACAGAGGTCAGGGTATGTAAGGAAAATATGTGCATGGGAGAAAGTGTTTTATGAACTTGAACCTTCACTTAGTGTAAATAAATTAAAGTTGAATCAGAATCCTCAGTGACCGTGGTCTTGAACTAAGTAATCTATATGACATAATCAGATATGTTACACACACATATATTTCAATTGCCATGTGTTTTAAAATTATGGCACATTGACGGCCTTGTGCTCTGTCCGGATTCCTGAGTTTATGAGAGTAGCCAAAAACTCTCGAATATCAGGAAGCAGCCCCACTTCCAATACTCATATAGGTGAGTCCTTATGAATGCCCCTGTAACTATACCACCCTTAAAAGGACTCATTAAGAGCAACAACTCATCTCCTTTTTATTATTACAGGTACCCAACACTATACATACATCTAGGAATGAGACGGATAGAAAACGTATAGTGCTACTTTAGACACTTCCTGTGAGGTACTTTGCCCATTGAATTTATTAACTTAGGTTGGGTTTCCCTCATCCAGTGTTTGTGAAATTAGCTTAAGTCCCATTTCTCTTAATGTTTTACTGACAACATCCCTTACTAGTCCCTTGGTGAATGGGTCTACTAGATTCTGGATAGATCGTACATACTGTATTGTTATAATACCATCACCAAGTAGTTGTTGTACAAAACTATGCCTTCGACTAATATGTCTGAATTTTTCATTATAAGTCTTGTTATATGCCTTTGATAGTTTTGTTTCACTATCACAGTAAATAGAGACTGGTGGTAAAGTGTAACGCCCTGAAATTTGGGGGTTGTGCATACACTCGACTCCCAAGTTCCCAAGTATCACTTATAACAAATTTTACTGTTTTGCATTTAATCAGGTTTAATGAGCAGTATGGAATTACTTGAAACATGAATCATAATCACAACTAGTCTACTGAAATGGAAATGGCCAAAATGTATATAAGTCCAAAAGATATAACAATGGGTCGTGCAAGGCATTGCCCAACAAAAATACAAAAAATGATATGTCCAAAAGAATGATGCGCTGAGTCCCCTACTCAGCGACCCAAGTCTGCCCGCTAAATCTACGGTGAACCGCCCATCAACTGAAAATAAGACAACTCATCCTCCTCATCCAGGCTCACGCTGTAAGACTTGTATTATAGTCTGTACCATTCTGTAGGCTTCCACGATCCTCCCAGTCTAATTCCGGCAACCCTCGACCTGTATCCGACTTTTGCTCGTGATCCTAAGTCGAGTCCTGCATACTAACGTTGGCTCGATTTGAAACTTGTATCTTAGTGACTGTGCCGTCGCCGCGGTTCTAACATCGCGACTTGTACACCGAACCGATACCCAGGTCAGAAGATGTGGGCCTGCATTCATTCTGAAGAAACACCGCATGTTGCGAATTTCAAGGGAATCTCTACGACATGTCCCATCAATCAATCAATCACCCAAGTCAAGTACACACCATACCCTAAGTACAACAACCCATCCCTCCTTTTTCATAAGTTAACTCTCTTTCTCCCCTCATCATTCCTCTTTTACAAATTTTCAAACAAACCCATTCCCCTTTTTCTAAAAATTCAAACTCACCCTTACCTCCCCATCCCCTTTCCTTACAACACCCATCTCTTATTAATACATCATTCTTCTCTCTCTCATTCTCTAGCAACTTCCCAACTTCCATTAGAGCTCCAATGTCCAATCTCCTTTCTCCCAAATCTAAGTGTGGCCCACCCTCTTATCTCTCATCCCAATCATCAAGACTCCATCATCCACCATTAAATGTTGAGCATAGGTGCATAGAAGACTAAGGGACCAAGTAGAAAGCCTAGAGGTGGGTGATCCACTGTTGATTCTTATTTTAGGGCCCACTTGTTTGTGGGACCTATTTTGATGTATGTGATTTAACCAAGAGGGGCCCATAGTGGCGGAGACCCTATATCTCACCGTCTCTCTCTCTCTCTCTATCTCTCTCCTTTTCCTCTCCCTAGAATGTAGTGGGCTCCACCGAATTGTGTTAAATCTACTCCATCCATCAGACGGTGTGGCCCACACATTTCAGGAGAGATCCACCATCTATATAGTATATATAATATATTATATTTATATTATGATAATATTATATTAATATATATATATATATATATATATATATATATATATATATGCATGGTGGGCCTCATGCATGTGGGACCCACCATGGTGACTGTGTTATTCCACACTGTCCAGCGTCTTTGTACACTAGACGTGCAACTGTGGGCGTAGGTATGGCTAACACTAAAGTGCGAACTGACATGGGTGTGTACTAACTAGCTATACTTGGGGTGGGCTGCTCTTGTAGGCCCCACCTCGATGTATGTATATAATCCATGCCATCTATTCCATTTCTCAGCCTATTTTAGGCGTTGAGCTGAAAAATGAGGCCAATTCGATAATCAAGCGGGCCATACCATAGGAAATAGTAGTGTTTACCGTTAAAACCGCCTTGATGTTTTTATTCACCAAAACATGCTGCATATTGGGCTTGATGGGTTTATCCCGAGCCATGAAATGCAATGGTTGGAGTGGATCCATATGATGCGGGCCCTACCATGGAAAAATGGTTTTTCAAAAAAATAAAAATAAATAAGTAGCAGCGCCTGTTGCTGCTGACCGTGCGGCTGCTGCATGCGGACGAACTGGCAGGGACTCACGGTCCCAGCCATGGGCCCCACCATGATGTGTGTGGAACATCCACTCCGTGCATTTGGTAGGTCCCTTTTGGGACAGTGGGCCCCCAAAAAATCAGCCTCATGAGAATCTTAGGTGGCCTACATCATAGGAAACAGTTGGATGGAACGTCTACCACTAAAACCCTTTTGGGGTTGGAAGTTTTGGATCATATATGAAATTTATTTTTACTCTTCACCCAGGTCCGTATGACCTCATCAACAGGCTGGGTGGAAAACAAACATCACGGTGGGCCCCGGTTCCATGTGACCTTATCAGCAGGTTGGGTGGAAAAAAAAACATTACGGTCGGCCCCAGGTCCACGTGGCCTTATCAGCAAGTTGGGTGGAAAATAAACGTTTCGGTGGGCCCCATGTCTGTGTGACCATGTCAACAGGCTGGGTGGAAAATAAACATTATGGTGGGCCCCACATGGGACCCATTGACGTATGTATTGTAATCTACACCTTCCATTAGTGTGGACCCCACCATGAGGTATGTACTTCATCTATGCTGTCCACCCCTATGGGACCCACTATGATGCATGTGTTGCATCCAAACTGTCCAACCATTTTTTTAAAAAGATAAATTTAAAGCTTGAGGCAAAAATAAGACGGATCTAATTATCATGTGGACCACACTATACGGTGTAGATTAAACGGCTACCATTGAAATCCTTTGGGACCTTATGATCAAATTGGATGGGAAATAAAGGTTATGGCGGGCCTTAAGAATTTTAATGGTGGAAATCGTTCTCACCACTTATATTTGGGTGTGGCCCATTTGATATACATGGGGCCCATTGGGGTAGCCCATTTGATGTATTTGTGGCCCATTGTTGAGGCCCACTTTGATACATATGAGGCCCATGTGATTATGCCCACCTTGATATATACATGAGGTCCATGTGATTATGCCCACCTTGATATATACATGAGGCCCATGTGATTACGCCCACCTTGATATATATATGAGGCCCATATAGTGAGGCCCATTTGATGTATATGAGGCCCATATAGTGGGGCCCATTTGATATATATGAGATCCATATGTCGCGACCCATTGTGATGTATTCGAAACCCAGGGGCAAGGCCTGACATGATGTGATTATGGCCCATATGATGTATATTCGTACCATTCATCCCCAATAAATGGGACCCACCTTAGTGTGTATATTCTATATCCATCATCTGTCTAGTTTGTCAGACAGTGGACTCCACTTTGATGTATGTGTCTTATACTATCCATCCATCTACCCCAGGACGGTGATAACCCACCTCATGTATATTCCCGCCGCCCATCTGTTTTTCTGGGGAGGGGTCCAACTTAATGTATGTATTGTATTCCAGCACCATCTATCTGGACGTGTCGTGGGGCCAACTACGATGTATGTGTTTGACCTGCACTATCCAACTTGTTGGACAATAAGCCCACCTACTGCGTATTCGCAGGGCCCACTATGTTGTATGTATTTCATCTATGCCGTTCACTTATGCGGCTCACCTCGATGTGTGTATAGTAGGCACACTGTTCATCTGTTGGGGCCCATTTGATATGTGCAAGGCCCACCTTGAAGTGTTGGATAAGAGGCCATTGGCACGACCCACTTGATAAGGCCCAATAAAATGTATTTTCCGGCCCATGTATTGTGGCCCAACTAACATATAGGTGACACCATGTGTTGCGACCCATTGTGATGTACATGAGGTCCATTGGTACGACCCAATTATGTGGACCACTTGATGTATATGAGGTTCATTGGCATGGCCCATTGATGTGGCCCACTTGATGTATTTGAGACCCATGTGCAGGGCTCACTTCCCATTTAGCGAGGCCCATGGTAATGTAATTCCAACCCATATGCCCTGGCCATTGTGATGTGTTTCCAACCCATATGTCGTGGCCCATTGTGAGGTATTTCTAGCCCATATGATGAGTCTTGATGTGATGTATGTGTAGCCCATGTGATGTGGCCCTTGGGTGAGGCCCATTGCGATGTATATTAGCCCTTCGTGTGGGGCCATGGGGCCCACTATATGTTTGACTCTATGCAGGCCACTGCTCGGGAGCAATGTTGGTTAAATGGCCACATTGATGGGCAATGATGGTTAAATGTCCTCATTATAACCTTCTCTTATGCTGATTGTCGGTGCTGATTATCGATGTCGATTATTGGTACCAATTATCGATTTCGATTATCGAGGCCGGGTATCGAGGCCGATTGCCGAAGCCCATTGTAATGTATATACGGCCAGTATTTGAGGCCATTGTGATGTGCATTCAGCCCGTGTTTAGGACCCAATGAGATGAATATGAGGCCCATGTGATGAAGCCCATTATGGTGCATTTGAGGGCCAGGCGATGGAGCCTGTTGTGATGTAGATTAGGCCCATGAGAGAGGCCCATCATGATGTGTAATAAGCTCTTGAGTGAGGCCCATGGTGTTGTATATTTGGCCCTTGTGTGAGGCCATGGGTCTACTATATGTTAGGCTCTATGTGGGCCATTCCTTGGGGGCAATGTTGGTTAAATGACCATATTGTCAAGGTTAATTGTCGATGCCAATTATTGATACTGATTACGAGCATGTGACAGCATATCATCATGATACATGCCCAGACGCATCATCAGCATGTTTGTTATGAGATGTGGTTGATCATGGCATATGTCATTGAGCATGTTGTTATGAGACTCCCTGATAGGCGGAGGTTATCTCATATGAGCGCACGGTATGCGTATGATTGATACATGATTGGATTGTATGACTCATACATTTTGTATTATGATTACTGTACGCCCTAGCGACATCAGGGCTATAGCCTCTATAGGCATATCGTGGATGGTCAGACGAGACACCAAAAATTTATTCTAGCATCGGGCTATCATAGATGGCCCTGGGTGAAAATTTCTAAACCCTCTTGGTACCAGAGGAAGCTCCAACGTCGAGACCGAGTGGATACATGAGCGCTCAAGTACCGAATACCAGGAGGCCGCGTCTCCCACTGTGTTGTGGTCGGTTGGGAAGGGGTGTGGCCTTACCCACCCGAGGGTAGGGGCAACACTAGGCTGAGTTTGACCAGCTCGTGAATGGGTCCACTATCGACGTGCCAGATAAGTATTGACAGACAATTGGCCAGGTGGATATTGAGATTTTTTATGCTCACTTGAACTGTGCTACTGGGCAAGGAGCAGTGCCATTTGGAGTGTACTAAACTCCAGTAATGATCCCAGAGATGAACTGTACTGATATGTGGACTTATTGAGCAGGAGTTGCAAACTCATTCATTCATTCATCATTCACTATCCACTCGGGCTAGTGGCGCGCAACTATTTGTTACATGTACCTTCGCAATGGCCAGGATTTCAGTTGGGGCGCGCGACTAACCTGAGATCAGGAGTTTACCACATTGAGTCTGACTATCCAAATTAGGAATGAGACTAGTTTGGATAGAAGTCCATTGTGATGGACCCCATGACCTGCGATACTCCGTACTACCATCCCGACTTCACACTTTAGCATGGTCATTCCATTCGCACCGCATGTTACATTATATCCGCGACATATGGCAATTTGGGTTATTGTGTTCTGCATTTGTATGGTCTAGGTACTACTGGCACTATTTGTGTTACTCATCAGGAATGTATACTGCATTGCATCCTTTGCATCTGATATTTGGCTCTCTATGACTCCTTATTTGCATAGTTGATTCGTATTGCGTATTCTAATATTGTATGACTCATGGACTTGTCAGTATTTTTGCTTACTCTGTTATCTTATGATTTGTGATCTTGTCAGTATTTCTATTTAATCTGATAATTCCTGATCTGTTAGTATTTCTTCTTACTCTGATAATTTATGATCTCGTCAATATTTCTGTTTATTCCGACATTGTACGATTTATGGATTACCAGTATTTTCAGTATTGTATGACTATGACATTGTATTGAATACTTGACACTTACCTTGTGCACACACTTACACCACCCTTTAAGCTTTCTATAAGCTTATGCACGATAGATGCGTGCAGGTGATGTTAGGTTGCAACAGTGTTGAGCTCGGAGCGTATAGTGGTCTTCTGGAGCATAATTTTTTATTTATGTATTTTCTTTTCAGCATTATACTGAAATGATTATATTAGTGGATATGTGATGATGATGTTGCCTTTGTGAATTGGGTAATCTTGTGGTTATGCTTATTATGAGTTAAATGCATTAAAAAAAATCTTCTTTATAGGATCCTAAAATCGAAATCTAGCATATGAACGCTAGGAACTAAGAATGGGGTACTACGGAGGCTGTCGGAACCGGATTCGACAATCAGGAAATCTGATTTTCGGGTTTGGGGCGTGATAAAAGTTGGCATCAGAGCATAACTTGGAAATACCTGAAGGTCCTAACAGTTGATCTTGAACACTTGTACATAGAAATATCTTCACAGGGAAGGTGGTGAATGATAAGAGGCATGGTAAAATACATTGATCTCACCATATTTAAGATAAACGTATTGAATTTCAGGGACAAAATTCTCTTTAAGGGGGGTAGATTGTAACACCCCTCACTTTCAGTACTCAAGTGTTACCATGAATTTAACCTATTATGTACACATATACGGTACCTATCTAGCCAACCTAACCCTACATCCATCCTCTAATATGAATCAGACCAATTAAGAATGATCCTCATCCATAAATCAAGTCATCCGACCGTTGATCATGTGGTCTGATATACGTACTTTCCCTTAACTAAATTAATGAATAACTCTTTATCTATAATGAGTTAGATGTAACTCCTTTTGTAAGAATTGTTTATAAATGAGCACAGGACCATGTAGAACCATTAGATTTCACAAAACTCTTAGATCAAAAATAATTACGAAAATGCCATTAACATGGACCCCTGAATTCTAGATCACATAGTTCCCATGATCCGTTTCATGTGAAATTTTATATCAGGCCTAATTATCATAAATTAACCATACACATCAAATTTCAGCCCTTAGATCATAGTAAATCAGCTACTTGTCCTTTACATCCGTCCATACACTTATCAAATCGAGATTCCAACCCGTTCATCTTGTTTACCCCATATGAATATGCTTAACTTACCATTAGAATTATAATCTGAGAAACTTACATATGTGAACAAATCACTCGAATCTAACAGTATACGTGTCATACCCCTAATCACTCCAGAAACACACCTTATGACCATCCATTTATGAAACTGACTGTACATCCACTGACATGCATGGCCAGTGTGCTAACCATCAAGTCCCCTTATTTTTAACAAGTCATCTGACCATCCGTCTTATTTGGATCCTCCAAACGGGCTACACGAATATCATGGTAAATCGACCATCATGAAGATCTTAGGGTATAAGTCCAAACTACCTAATAACTCGTCAATCAGATATGTTTAAACGTTGTTTCAAAGTACAAAATGTGTTAGCCACTAAATGAGCATCTCGGCCATCCTTGGCTGATCGGGGCCCAAATTTAACCAGTCGAGGGATCTTGAGAATTAAGGATTGATGGTGCAGTGGGGAGGAATGAACGACAAAAGTTACCATAAGGGAGAATGACAATTTTGTAAATAAAACTATCACTATGCATGGCACTGTTTAACCAAACTAAAGGTTTAATGGTGAGTGTTGATTTCCACTTATTTAGATGGTGCGGTCCACCTAATCGACCAAACTTCCTCAATTTTTATCACGTGTCCTAACATAGTGGACAAAGACGATGAACGGGGTGGATTGCTCACCAACATCGCAGTGGACCCCACCTAATGCCATAGCCAATACGCATCTATGTTACGTGTTTGAACATAGACTAATGAGCATTTGTATGATGAACTGATCAAATGTGTTGTTGCCCACCTAGAACTTAGAATTTCCTTATATTTAGGTCCCTAGGACTCTTTTTCAACTGTTGGTGTTTAAGTTTGAGGTGATCTGACCAGCAGACTAACTAGAATATGCAATTAGAGCTACAAACAGTGAAAATTGGGAGTATGGCTCACCTAGACCTTGGATATGCCCCATCTTTGGTTAAGGGCTGTGATGAGGCCTCCAAAGTAGAATGGACGGAGTGGATTTCATCAAATCCACTTGCGGACCCCATCTTGTTGATCACGTGTGTACACAACACGTGCATCCGCTGTGCACCAGATGAACCAGGCCGGTCAGCACGAGCTGACCCGTGTCTGCCCAGAAAAAGGAGGATTTCTCCTTTCTTTCCGCCTGACGGAGACCGAGAACATCATCCGTTCTCACCGTTTGTGGCCCACCATCTAGGGATGCCTTGACGATCCGATCCGTTCATCTTATAGGAGAATGGAAGCTTACAAGGACCATGTTCAGATCGCCCTTTGGATCACACCCGGGCGTCCACAAGCGCAGGTGCAAGAGTGCCGTGTGCAACCGCTTTCTGAAAACGGAAAGTGTGTGTTTCTTGCCTTTACATGGTGGCAATCTGCGTGAGAGGGAGTCCTCCAATCCCTGCCATTCATTTCAAATCAATCCCAGCCGTCCTAGCTAGGTTTTTGAGATGAAAGAGAATGAGAAAGAGAGAACGGCCGCCCCTTCTCCCAAACCCGAACCCACCAACCCCATCTCCTCAAAGCTTCAATGAAGCTTATCTGCAAGCTTCCTAGGGTCCATAAGGACCATTTTCAAGCATTGGATTGGAGGAAGGAGTGAGGGCTTTTAAGGCGCCATTAATGGCTGCCATCGTCTTCTCCGTTCGAGCCGCACTAAGCCACCTTGAATCACTGACCGAGCCGGACTGTTTAAATCGAGTCTAGGCCATGCCGGAGTCCAGAGAGAGCGATGGGGAAACTGGGAAAGAAGAAAGAAATGAGGAGGAACGAGGAGATGGTGCGGACCTTTGTACCAACTCGGCTCGACTGGATTGCTGACCCGACCTATTACTCGGGCCGAATCAAGTCCAGATGCTTTGGACTGTCTGGCAGTGAAAATAAGAAGAGAGAGAGAGAGAGATGGAAGAAAAAGGGAAGAAACAAAAGAAGAAAATGAGAAGAACAGAGAAGAAAGAGAGAATGGGAGAGAGCAGAGGGAGAGAGAGAGGGGTGCTGGCGGGTCAAGCCGACCCGCTGACCTGACTCAGTCCGGTACTCAGCTGGTTCAGAAGCCCCGTTTTATGCTGGGAATGTTACTGTGTGTGGTAGCAGAAGAAGAAGAGTGAGAAGAAGAGGAGGAAGAAAGAAAGGAAGAAAGGAAGAAGGAAAGAGGGAAGAGGAGAGAGAGGAGGTCAAGTTGACTCGGCTGAAGCTGAGTCCAGCCGAGTCAGGTTGAATTAGGGCCTGGTCTAGGCCTGGTTGGAATTCCAGCGGGGAAAAATAAGAAAAGAAAGAAAAAGAGAAGAAAGAGAGAAAAAGGGAGAGAGAGAATGGAAGGAGAGAGATTTGGGATTTTGGGATACACCCGCCGAGTCAACTCGGTGGAGTTAGGCTAAGTGTGGGCCTGACCTACTCTAAGCCTTGTAGTTGCCAAGCAACATAAATCCAAGGTTTGACTTGATCGAGCTGCATATGGAGTTGAGCTAGCTCAGATGCGTCAAGTTGAGTTACCAAGTCAACTGCTGTAAGCCAGCTTTCTCTCCTAAAGTTAATCATTTGCTTTATCATTATAATTAGTGATATTATAGCTATTTTGATTATTAATTTTGTTTATCCATTAACAGGTTATGTACGCTAATATTAATTTTTATAAGAAATTTACGACCATTAGATGTTAAATATTAGCATTTACATATCATTCATAGACATTATCACTTATAATAGACCACACCATTCATTACCATTATGATGACTATTTTTGCTGCATTAGCTAATATGAATTATAACACTAATGTTGACAATTATTATTAAATTAACATTGTTACTAATTCCATCATTATTAGGATTGTTAAATATTAGGATGCATAGCCATTAGTAAATTATCTATCCTAATGATAGTTATTATATATAAGGAATTAAAATGATGTCATTATTAAATACTAATGTATTGTCCTATCATAAATAGTAGACCATAATATTAATTATCATCATAATGATTATTAACAAATATTAAACATAACACTAATGTTAGTAAATATTTTATAATTATTAATTTAACACTAAAATCAATTGCACACCAACTAGGGTTCAAACCCTAAAAATCTTAACCTAGATATAAAACCTAAGGATGAAACCCTAAATCTAAGTAGTCTAGACCTTAGGTTGGGACTTTAAACCATAAATAGTATGTTAAGCTTGGTTCTAACCGTAGAATTTTACAACGTATGGTAGGATTTGGTTTTAATGACACCTGCCTTCCCTAGCGATACTAATGGGCGGCTCGACACGTAAGGTGAAGACTTACCCTTTGAGCTACCCACTTAAATTCATTGATCTAATCATAGATGTTGCCTTAATCCTTCCCATTCAGTATCTCCTAAGTTACTTAATTTTGTTACTTAACTTATTATGTGAATATGTGAATATGATAATGTTTGTGCACCTGATTCCTGTGGTAGATAATGGACATATCTCTTTAATTATTACATGCATAAATGATTTGGTGATAACATGCTATCTCTAGTCGTACATTGTTAATTAACTATATGTTGGTCAGTTGTGATTGAGTGATGTAATGAATGAACCTGTCCCGAACTCACCAGCTTGCGGTCCATATATCACACTTTACCTAACATGGCTTGGACCGCATACTCACCCTACGTGGCTTTGATTGTTACTTGCCCTTCGTGGCTTTGATGGGTCGTTGGTGCCCTTTTTGTGGCTTAATGGTTATATTCGCATAATTTGTTGGTTTCCTAGCCATCTTGCGGTGTTCAGTCGTACCATGATTTTCGGGTGGAGCGGGTGTTTGCTTAGCGATTTTCTAGTTATCTTGCGGTGTTCACATACGATATGATTTTTGGGTGGTCTAGAGTTTGTGTGTTGTTTGTCTCTTCATCTTGCGGTATTTAGTCGTACCATGATTTTCGGGTGAAGCGGGTGTTCGCTTAGCGATTTTCTAGCCATCTTGCAGTGTTCATGTATGATATGATTTTCGGGTGAAGTAGATGTTTGTATGTTGGTTTCCTATCCATCTTGTGGTGTTCAGTCGTACCATGATTTCTAGGTGGAGCTGAAGTTCACTTATCAATTTTCTAGCCATCTTGCAGTGTTCATGTACGATATGATTTTCGGGTGGTTTAGAGTTTGTATGTTGGTTGTCTCTTCATCTTGCTGTGTTCAGTCATACCATGATTTCCGGGTGGAGCTGAAGTTCGTATATTGATTTTCTAGCCATCTTATGGGGTTTACGCACGATAAGCTTCTCGGATGAAGTAGAGGTTTAAAGGTTGGTTTTATTCACCTTACGAACGTCACTTGTACCATGATTTTTAGGTGGAGCTAAAGTTCGCTTATCGATTTTCTAGCCATCTTGCGGAGTTCACGTACAATGTGATTTCGGGTGCAATAGAAGGTCGTATGATTGAGTATTTGATTTTCTGGATGTATTCCTTTATGTTGCAATTGCTATTATATTCTGCTTATGATTAGATTATATTGATTTGCTAAGATTTTGAGTATATGTTCATGATTATGAAGCGCCCTCTTTAATATATCCATTTTCATAACTTACGGTCTATATTGGATTATGAATGATGAGTGTGTAATCTTAAAGGGTGCTCCTCACTGCAATAGCCATTGACGCTATTAAACCGTAATAGTTGATGCAGGTGTAGAGTGAGCCAATACTGTTCACTGGGTGCTAGAGTAGATCAGGTAGCTGGGGAGCTAAACGGGGTCCATGTGGCCCATATAGAGCTCCATCGTTAAATGATATATTTTTGTTCTCATTTAACGAACTTTGTATTTGGAATTGTATAAGTCTTGTATGGGCGCTACATTTGGAATTTTGTGCTGATTGGAATGTTATTATACAATGCATAGTTTAATCTTGCTTCGTTGCTGTTAACTCTGATTAATGATAAATGGTTCAAATTTACACTGGATTTTATAAGCTAATACTCAGGTTTTTGGGAAATGGGTTATATACTTGGGTCATGAAAATACGGGGCGTTATAGGGAGTAAGTGATCAATTCAGTGGGTGTTATTAGTCTTAAGTTACAACAAACATCAATTATATTATGAATTTAATAAAATACATACATTCACAAATCTTTAATTAGTCTTGTTAATGCATATGCATGTATTATGATATGACGCATGACCTCACAACAACACTCCCTCGAGCGACTCTGTCTAACGATCGCGTATAGCCAACACTCCCTCGTTGCGACCTCAATTGCCGAGTCGCTAACCTAACTAGTGCGATGCGGTCGTGATAGTGTTAGCCGAGTTCTTAATTAATTCCATTCATCTAATAGATTGGAGAAACTAGTACACCTCACGTATCAATGCCCTCAATTAGCTGTAAGGTCAAGGTCCCTCAACGTGTGAGGCCAGGACCCCGCGATCCTTGATCCCATCGGGTTCTCCATCCCCAATTTCAAGTACAAGGGGAGTGCTAAGAAGAGGGATCGTTCGCAGTCACTACGGGGAGGCTCGTCACCCCAGCGTAGACCGACAGCTTGGACACAGTGTCCCATTCCACCATGCCCGGCTCTCGAGTTAGTGGATCAGTTTTAAACGGTTATCAATAGGCTTCAATGGTTGAAGGGTGTTCTAGGTTCCATACAGGCATGAGCAGACAGGGTTAACAAACGTGGTTGGTTAGCAATTGGGTTAGACCGTGCAAGTCCAGGCGAGTACGTGACGGAGACATCAGGTACAAGTGACCCATGTAGTCCAACTATTGTCGCCCATCCGCATCCACCCAAATCCGCTAGTTTAACAGAAAAATGATTCTACCAACGGGACCACCCTCTCTCATCTCAGTTTCTTGACCAACCCATGTCACGTCCCAAACTCAGAAATTGGTCTCACAAAATTCCTGATCGCCGAATCTGGTGCTGACAGCCTCCGTAGTACCCCATTCTCGGTTCCCAGCGTATATACGCCATATTCCAATCCTGAGATCCTACAAGGAGGATTTTTCAATGTACATTTATCTCGTAATGAGCATAACCACAAGATTATCCAAATCACAAAGGCAACATCATCATCACATATCCACTAATATAATCGTTTGAGTACAATACTGAAAGGGGAATACATATATAAGATAAATCAAAGCTCCAGAAGACCGCTGCACACTTCAGGCCCAATGCTGCTGTAACCTAACATCACCTGCACGCATCTATCATGCATAAGCTTATAGAAAGCTTAGTGGGTGGTGAATGTGTGTGCATAAGGTAAGTGCCAAGTAAGCAATATCAGAGTAATCAGAGTAAGCGAAAATACTGATAAATCCATAATCATACAATATCAGAAACACTAGCAAGATCATAAATCATACGAAATCAGAGTAATACGAAAACATACTGATAGGCCCATAAATACCATCAGTCTTATCCAGGCTATGTGACGCAGAAATATAATAAAAACAATATCATATACTGATGAAGCAATGTAGATCAACTATGCAATGCGGAGACAACAAGCCAAATATCAGATGTCGTTGATGCAATGCAATATACAAATCCTGATGAGTCCATGAATATCGTCAGTTGTATCTAGGTCATATAAATGCATAAACATAGTAACCCGAAATGCCATATGCGGCGAATGTAATGCGATATGTGGTGTGAATGGAATGACCATGCTGGAGTGTGAAGTCGGGATGATAGCATGTAGTATCGCAGGCTATGGGGTCCATCACAAGGGACTTCTATCCAAACCAGTCCCATACCTAAATTTGGATAGTCAGACTCAATGTGGTAAACTCCTGATCTCAAGTTAGTCATGCGCCCCAACCGAAATCCTGGCCATTGCGAAGGCATACGTAACAAATAGGTGCGCACCACCAACCCGAGTGGATAGTGAATGAATGAATGCATGAATGATTATGCAACTCCTGCTCACTAAACCCACATATCAGTACAGTTCATTTCTAGGATCATCATCGGGGTTTAGTACACTCCAAATGGCACTGCCGCTCTCCTAGCCGCACAATCCAAGTGAGCGTAAGAAACCTCACTATCTGCTTGGCTAATAGTCTACCAATACCTATCCGGCACGTTGATAGCGGACCCATTCATAAGCTGGTCAAACTCAGCCTAGTATTGCCCCCTACCCTCGGGCGGGTAAGGCCACACTCCCTCCCAACCGACCACGACATAGTGGGAGACGCGGCCTCCTGGTATTCGGCACTCGGTCGCTTATGTATCCACTCGGTCTCGACGTTGGGGCATCTCTTGGCCATGGAGGTTTAGAGATTTTTACCCAAGGACATCTATGGTGCCAGTATGCTAGAACCAAACATTTTCGGTGTCCCATTTGGCCATCCACGATATGCCTGTGGAGGCTACGGCCTTGATGTCGCTAGGGCGTATAGTAATCATAATGTGAGATACATGAGTCATATAATCCAGTCATGCATCAATCCTGCGCATACCGCGTGCTCATGTGAGAGATAACCTCCACCTATCAGGGAGTCTCATAACAACATGCTCAATGACATGCAATGATCAACTACATCTCATAACAAACATACAGATGATGCATATGGCCATATATCATGATGCTATGCTGTCACATACTCATAACCGGTATTAACAACTAGCATCTATAATCGACCTCTACAATGTGGACATTTAACTAACATTGCCCCCAAGGAATGACCCACATAGAGCCAAACATAAAATGGGCCCACGGCCTCACACAAAGGTCTGATATACAACACAGTGGGCCTTACTCAAGGGACACATATACACAAGAGGCGGGCCTTGCTCATGGGCCTCAAATACATGACATGTGGGCCCTACACATGGGTCTCGAATACATCGAATGGGCCATCCATCATGGGCCATGAATACATCACAATGGGCCTTTCTCATGGGCCTAACATACATTATAATGAGCTCCATAGCCTGGTCCTCAATTGTATCCCAATGGGCCTCATCGTATAGGCCTCATATACATCATACTAGGCCTTAAACAAGGCCTAAATGCACATCACAACGGTCTTCAAATACGGGCCGCATATACATCGCATTGGGCCTTAACAATCGGCCTTGATATTCGATATCGATAATTAACATGTATAAACAAGGCGGGGTCCATAGATGTACAACTAATCAACAATAATGTAAAGATTGACTCTCAGCCGTGGTTATATTAATCCGATAGCAGGGAGCCATCTGTCTATGGCGAATGGGGCCCACTTATTTGGGTTAACCCACAAAGAGAATGGGCCTAACAAGGCTTAAGGGAAGGTTACAATGAGGACATCTAACCATCATTGCCCATCAATGGGGATATTCAACCAACATTGCTCCCAAGTAGTGGCCCATGTAGAGTCAAACATAAGGTGGGCCCAATATCCAATAGGTGGCCTCAAATAGTCATAATAGGTGGGCCTTACACATGTAACACGTGGGCCTACACATCACGGTGGGTCGCTACATTGGGCCGCACCATTAGCCTAATATGCACATCGCAGTGGGTCACATTATTGGGCCGCATCAATGGGCGTCAATCTAACAAGTGGGCCGCATCAATGAGCCGCACTAATGGGGCTCACGCACATCAAGTGGGTTGCATCAATGGGCCGCACAAATGCACAATAGGTAGGCCCTGTACATGCAGCAGATGGGCCCCACTAGATGGTTAGTGTGGATATAGAATGCATACATCTAGTGGGTCACACATCCCATGGACGGTGTGAGTAAAACATACATCGAGGCTGGCCCTATATGACCTGGATGGTTAGGGTGGAACATATGAGGTGGGCTCTACTCACGGGTTCCAAATACATTACAATGGGCCTCATCCCATGAGTCATAATTACATCACTACAAGCCTCCTACGTGGGCCTCATTTACAACATAATGGGCCTCTCGCACCGGCTAAAATACATTAGAATAGGCAGCAACGATGGGCCTTATATATATCAAGTGGGCCGCATCAATAGGCCGCACTAATGGGCCTCATAAACATCAAGGTGGGCCGCATCACATGGACTGCACCAACGGACCAACATGCATCAAAGGGGGCCACATCATATGGACCGCACCAATGGACCTCATATACACAACAGGTGGGCCCTACTCGCGGGCCTCAAATATACAACACGTGGGCCCTACGCATAGGTCTCAAATGCATCAAATGGGCCACGTATCTGAGTCTCGAATATATCAAATGGGTCATGCATCATGGGCCTTATACATAGCACAATGGGCCTTGCCCATAGGCCTAATACGTATCATAATGGGCCTTGCCCATGGGTCTCAGATTCAAGTAGGTAGGCTCCATCATATGCGCCTCAAATATACATTACCGGTGGGCCTAAAATATAAATTACAGGTGGGCCTCCAATCTGCTAAAAATATATCACAATGGGTCTTATCAAATGGGCCACAACTACATAATAAGTGGGCCCTGCACATGACCCTCAAAATATCAAGTCGATAGATCATCTGTACCATACCACGGTGAAATTGCAGGGTGTGGCCCACCGTGATGTATTTTGAGATCCAACCTATTCATAAATTAACATTGGGATAGATGAAGTGAAAACAAATATCAACTTAATTGGAAACTACTGTGGCCCTTAGGAATTTTGAACGGTGGATGACGCTATCCACTATTTAAATGGTGGAGTCCACTTGAACTTTGGGATCTGACTCACTCACTTTCCCATGCCATAAAATGATCTCATAGGTGGTTGGACGGTATGGATACAGCATGTGCATTATGGTGGGCCCCACCGTCCAAACAGTGGACGGTGTAGAAATACATACATCAATGTGGGGCCTACAGCCTACTGCCGTAAAGAGGAGCAACAATATAGCTGATGTTCATGCAGCTTGCTGCACTTAAAAAGGCAGAGGTGGGTCCAACGTAGGGCCCACCATCACGTATATATTATATAATATAATATATAATATATATAATATAATATAACACACACACACACACACACACACACACACATATATATATATATACATCAACGTGTATTCCACACGTGGGGTGGGTTAAAACCCACATATCATGGTGCACTCCACACTAGCATATGGACCTTCTGAAGCAATTCAAGGTGGGTCCCACAGAATTTGGTCGTCAACTACTGGTGGACCCACCCTAACGTTAATTTACACCCAACCTATTGGCAAGGTCAGATAGACCTAGGGCCTACCGCAATGTTCGTATGCCAACCAGACTGTTCATAAGGTCACGTGGACCAGGGGGCCCACTGTAATATATATTTGCCATCCAAACTGACCAGGGACCCACGGTCAGGGGCCCACTGTAATGTGGTTCGCAAATCCAGCCCACCCATTATGTGTGTCCCACTTGGCTGAGGGTTCAGACCAAGTTTCAGCCACATCCAAATTTCAAGTAGGCCCCACTGAGTGATTTTATATGTTTTAGACATGTCCTCACATGATTTTAGATGGTATGGCCCACCTAAGTTCCATATACGGCTGATTTTTGGCAGGGGGCCACTGCCCTAAGGGCCCACCCAATGCACGGCGTTGATGTTCGAAACGCATCACGGTGGGGCCCACAGCTGGGGCCGTGAGGCCCAGCCTGTCCGTCCACCGCCCGCCAGTGCAGGACGCTGCTGCGTCCTCAGCAGCAGCAGCGGCGGCTGCTTTATATATATATATATATATATATATATTTTAAATCTGTTTTTCTATAGATTTTCCTATGTGGGGCCCGCGTACGAAAAATCCAACCTGACCACTGGGTTCTACGACCCCAAATTGACCTAATGAGACCAATATACGACATGTTTTCAATG
The DNA here is from genome assembly GCF_029962835.1 of Magnolia sinica. Taxonomy (NCBI): domain Eukaryota; kingdom Viridiplantae; phylum Streptophyta; class Magnoliopsida; order Magnoliales; family Magnoliaceae; genus Magnolia; species Magnolia sinica. The sequence continues at coordinate 45,182,173 of NC_080573.1, read as the reverse complement.
AATAGAAGAATCACGGTGGGTTTTAACGACAATACCACTATTTCCTATGGTATGGCTCGCTTGATTGTCAGATCGGTCTCATATTTCAGCTCAACGCCTAAAATAGGCTAAGGAATGGGATGGATGGTGTAGATTAGTTCTATACATCAAGGTGGGGCTTGTATGAGTGACCCACCGTAAACTTTAAAAAGCAATGCATATATATATATATATATATATAGCTGTTAGTACACGCCCATGCTAGTAAACACACTTCACGTTAGCCACCCTCACGTCCAGCATCCCCGGACGCTGGACAGCATGGATAAACACAATGGTGGGTCTCACGCGGACGTGGCCCACATTTCATCAAGGTGGGTCCTCACATGAATGTGGCCCACCTGATTTAAATCAATCTGATACTTGTGTGTTTCCACCGCCATAAGGTAGGGTTCACATGACTTGGACGGTTTAGATACAACACATATCAAGGTGAGGTTCATCCAAGTGGGCCACATGTAACAAAAAAAATGAGAAGGAGAGAGAGAAGCACCCACCTTAGATCTTGGACTTCTTCTTCCACCAATGTGATCTAGAGCTCCAAGGGAACAAGATTCAATGGTTAGGATTGATTTTGGAGGGTTGGATTTGGGGGGTGGAAAGCTTGCAAAAGGGTTGGAAATAGAGAGCTCTCATGAACGTGGGGAGCTTCCTCTTGTTAGGAAATAAGAAAGAAAGAGGGAGGGAGAGAGATAAGAGAGAGAGATGAGATGACAATTAATGAGTTTGACTTATGGGGAAAAGGGAAGGGGTGGTTGCTTGTAAGGGGTTAAGGCTAGGGGTAGGGTAGGGTGATGTCACCCCTAGGGTGACATCATAGTAATTATGTTTCTGGGGAAGTACAACAACAGGGATAGGTGGGTCCCACGATCAAGCGATCGTAACAACAGAGATAATGCACGGGCCGGATCTCATAATATGAGCGTCGCATTGACGCACAAGACGCGTCGTCGGAACCGCGGTGACGGCGTAGTTGCAATGACATAGGTCTCATTTTGAGTCGGCTCGGGTTCACAGGATGTGACTCAAGAGCGTGCGCCAATGCTATCTACATATCGCGGGTAGTCAGAATTCAACTGGGAGGACCGCGGAAGTTTATGGAATGGTACGAGCTAGGATATGGGTCTTACAACCCAGGGTTTTGATGGTATTCAATAACACTTCAATAAATCAGAATTCATCATCTAATACAGGTGACATCATGCACTCATACATCAACACAAAAATTCATATTTCTCTATAAATGCAATTACTAATAATTACGAAATAAATGTGTGTGTGTGTTGTGTGGATTAGTGGGGAGATTAAGAGCTATATATCATTCATGGCACAAACATACAACAAGAATTAATGTTATCACAAACACTCATCAAGGACTTATGCAAGCACAAATATATAACAAAGATTTTTGTAATCATGCATGCCACAAGGAAGGATGTTCTAGAATCATATAAGAGATGAACATGCCACTCCAAAATCTTACCCAATCATGTTGATGAACAACAAAAATTACATAATCATTTCATGTTGATTGGGAGGATCTAAAATGTATAGTCTTGCCTAGGTTCTCTCTAAATCATCCAAGTACATCACCCAAATATTCATAATCATTAGATTCATACTAAAATTGGTGTTAGGCCACCTAAGAATAATAGTCTGCACCCAAGGATCATTGAGATCTTGGGAAACGACCTACAAGTGTCGAATTTGGGGTCAATTGGCCGAAATCTTAAGGCAAAGCATTTGCATGTTAGAATTTCATGCAAATCCCCTCTCAACACAAGGGGTTTCTAAAATGATAAGGGATTACCTACTCAATCGGCAGAGGGTGGTTCTTGCGGTTGTGGGGGAGGGTCTTCTTGAGGAAGAGGTAGGGAGTTGCAAGATTTGAACTCCCTTGAGCCCTGACTTCAACTACGACCCACCTTCTCTCCCTTCTTCACTCTCTCCTTTCTTTCTCTTTCTCTCTCTCTCTCTCTCTCTCTCTCTCTCTCTCTCTCTTCTCTCTTTACTTTCTTCTTTCCTTAGTTGCTGAAATTTGTGGGAGTGAGTGAGAGAGTCAAAGGTTTTATTTCCTAGGTTTGGGCCAAATGGCCTTAAGTTCCAACAATTTCCTTTAATGGCCCTTTGAGGGCCCCTTTTAGCTTTGGGGCAGCCCTATCACCCCCTTAATTACCAAATTTGGTGTGTAGGTGTCTCATGGCCCAATGAAGGGCTGTGTAAAATTTGAAGACAAATGGACATGGGATTTTATCATACGGCTTTGATCTTTAAATGACCCTATGGGGTCTATTCTGGCCGTTAGGGCGGTTCTGATGCCCACCTGGCCACCAAATTTATAGGATAGTAGCCTCATAACTTGATAAAGGCCTGTGCATAGTTTGAAGGCAAACGGATGCAGGGTTTTACCGAAAAGGTCCAATTTACGATCAACGGTCATCGTTTCACTCTCAGGTTCTAGATTTTGTGGGCGGGCATAGAAAAATATTTTAAGCCATCACTGTAAATGTAGAATAGATCCGATGGCTGCAAAACCTAATATCTTAGTTTTATTTAAAAGTGTCAGATTTGAGTTCTAGCCTTTGGGTCAAGGCTGGGGCGAGTTGCGCTCGGCAAGTGCCATTAGGATGGCGTGGATAATTAACTTTTAGGTGTCTACTGAGTTTATGGTCCGCGATGGACCACAAGCCCAGTGAGATCTGTAGTTTCTCTAAATTTTAGATTTTTCTGATCTTCCTTGGCCGTTATACGACCCGTACAGGCTATTGCCAAGTACAAACAGGCCATTAGGCTTGACGGCCCGTACCCGGTCCGATCATAACCAGACAGGTCCACCTTAATGGGCTAACCTAGGTTAATTTTGTTGGTGGTACCCCCCATACGAGCGGTTTAAGAGAACGGTCCCGCGACAAATCCTACGTGGACGCCTCAGGATACCGTTCCGGTTGAATAGGACGTTACAATCTACCCCCCTTATAAATAAATTTCATCCTCAAAATTTATTCTTGTTCGTATTACTGAAACAAGCTTGGGTAATGCTTGCAGACTTCTACTTCCATCTCCCAAGTGCCCTCCTCTTCATCGTGGTGGATCAATAATACATTGACCAATGCGATGACCTTGTTGCGTAGGACTTGTTCATTCCTATCCAGTATTCGAGTGGGTTGGAGAATGTATGTGACATTTTCCTTGAGCTCCACATGTTCTTACTTGATGATGTGCGAAAGATCGAGGACGTACTCCTTCAACATTGAGACATGAAAGAAGTTGTTGTAAGTGCTATTGTCCCATGCTCCTTTGATTGTCAAATTTTATGGTGCCAAAAACACAATCTGTGTCTTGTGTAGCATGTTGATTTATATGTTCAAGACATTGCATCACAATGTTTCAAGTTAAGAACGAAGATCTACTTCAAGTACTGCAAGGTCAAGTACTCTGTCAACTTATATAGCTTCAATGTTCAGAGTTTTTAAAGTTACATCGAAAAGACAAGTGCTTGTTTAAGACTCAAGATAATGTTTAACTCAAGATGAAGTACAACTCAACAAGACTCAAGACAATGTTCAACTCAAGATGAAGTACAACTCAAGAATGACAAATCCAAGCTTTAGAAGATCTCAAGTTCAAGCTACATCATGTGTCGAGATCTCAAGCTTCATAATCTTCAAAGGTCAATCATCATCTGAAGAAATAAAGTCTTAATGTTCATACATCTCTTTCAAGGTATGATTGACCTTAGATTGACCTTAGGGTGGGTCATTTTGTATACATAATTTAAATTAAATCACTTTACATGTGTTTGAACTATTCTACGACTAGTCCTGAACCTTGTTCAACTAGTCCTAGCACTGGCTCGACCAGTCAAAGAAATTCTAGGACCAGTCTTAAGTTTGTTGTAATTTTTCAGAATTTTTTGGTAAGCCACGACTAGTCCTGGAGTCTGCTCGACCGGTTATGTGAACAGTGCACGACTCGTTCATGATCGGTCTAGCAGCTATGACTCAAACTACAATGACTAAACCTGGTGCCTCACGACCAGTCGTGGAGGTGTCACGACCGGTCGTGGATAGCTTACGACTAGTCGTGGAACAGTTTTATTCGATCGCACTTAAAATTCAAAAATCTATTCGACCTTCGACCAGTTGTATGTGCAATTTCTACAACTATAAATAGAGCACGAACTTCAAAGTTTAGCAATCCAATTCAAGTAAAATCAAGGCATCACTCTGAGAGATAAGTTTGTATTTTTTTTAAGCTACACTATGCTTATTTAATATTCTCTTTTGTTAGCTTTTCTTATTTGATTTTTTTCTGCATTCTAATCTAATTTGAAAGAGGAATTGTGATATTCCACTTCTTGGAATCAAAATCAAATAAAGTTAGCCCAACTGGTTTAATTTAAAATCAATTAGAACCTAGAACCATTTCAAAGTGAGTGTGGACATTTGAACTTCTATATTCGAACTTCTACTCCGACTTGGTTCTTCGGGGCTACAACAAAAGGAGAAATCTAGGTATTTTACTTTATTGTAAATTTCCATCTTTTGGTTTTGTTTAGGATTAAGCCAGAAAAATCTCAAATTTTTTGGTTATCTGAGGAGAGCCAGAAAACTCAGAAGTGGGGTTTTTGAATTGTGTAAGCCCATTTGAAAGACACAATTGTGAGGTTTTTAGGTGAACCTGAGAAAAACCTATTTGATTAGTGAACCACGATAGCTCTGTGTTTTGTAGATGTGTGGTTTATTTTTCCTATCCACTGTGTGAGAATATTAGGAGTGGAGTAGCTGTGTGGCTATTGTTTAATAGTTGGTGTGCACACAGGCGAACCACTATAACTCTTTGTGTTTTGTAGATGTGTGATTTATTTTTCCTATTTTTTATCATTCAAAAGTTGTGGGATGTATGTGTAGATTTGAATATTGTAATATTTACATTTCAAGCATTGTTGGGAATGTTGTAATAATTTAATTTTAAATTCTTGCAATTCATTTCTTTTTATTCCTCTTCAGTTTGAGAATTTGATACTCATCGTTCTAGTAAGGTTGTCTTGCTATAAACCCTTAGTTTTTATGGTGTAAGGTTGTCCTTAGAACAACATTTATATTAACCTCTCAATACTTGATTTTAGAGGCTGCTTTACATTTCTGTATTGAGAATTGCTTTCCTTTATTTGGCTATCATATTCTTTAATTCTGCTACTATTTTTTAAAAAAATTTTGGCATAGTCCTATTCACCCCCTCTAGGACATATAGCTCGGCCTTTTCAGTTGTGCACTCTGTCGAGCGGCGTGGGTAGGGCCAGGCGATAGGCAACTGAACCCACGTGGTCTAAGATCTGGAAGGACCCAATGAATCGAGGCGTGAGCTTTCCCTTTTTGCTTAAGCATACAACTCCCTTCATTGGCGAGATCTTGAGAATTTTATGGTCCCTAGCTTCAAATTCTAAGTCTCTCCGCCTCATGTTGGCATAGCTCTTCTTTCTACTTTGGGCCGTTTAGAGGCGGTGCCGGAGAATTTCAATTTTCTTGATCGTAACCAGCACCAAGTCCAGCCCTAGCAAGCTCTTCTTGCCAATTTCTTCCCAGCAATGTGAGGCTCGGCATGGATGCCCATACAAAGCCTCATAAGGAGCTATGCCGATGCTAGCTTGGAAGCTAATATTATAGGAGAACTCGGCGTAGGAGAGGTAATCATCCCAACTCTCCTGCAAGTCCAGTACACAAGCCCACAACATGTCCTCTAATATCTGATTCACCCGTTCAGTTTGCTCATCTGTCTGCAGGTGGAAGGCGGTGATAAATTTTTGCTTCACTCCCATAGCTTTTTAGATACGGGTCCAGAAGATCGACATGAATCGAGTGTCTCAGTCCGACACAATTTCCAATGGGACGCCATGAAGCTGTACAATCTCCTTGATATACGGGTTGGCTAAATCATCAGTGAAGCTAGAAGTCTTTACCGGAAGGAAGTGGGCTGATTTGGTTAATCGGTCCACAATCACCCATATTGAGTCATGCCTCTTTCTAGTCTTGTGCAAACCAGAGATGAAATCCATTGATATGAAGTCTCATTTCCATTCTGCTATGGGCATGGGTGGCAAAAGACCCAGTGGTCGGCGGTGTTCGGCCTTGACTTGTTGACAAGTGAGGCATCGGGACACATACTCTACTATTTCCTTTTTCATATTGTCCCACCAATAGTTTCGCCTCAGATCTCGGTACATCTTGGTACTACCAGGATGCATTGCCAATTTGAAGTTGTGGGCGGTATTAAGAACTTCTTCTCGTAGTCCATGGAGATTGTAACGCCCTGAAATTCAGGGGTTGAGCATAACTCAGCTCTCGAGTTTCAAAACATCACTTATGCAACATATTGAATGATGGATGTATGTTGTCTGTATGAGTGCATAAAACATGGAATAGATGAAGCCAAATTACAAATATAATTCAGGGATAAGTGAAGAATGCAAGTGGAAGACTTATAGAAATATATGTGTACATGTGCAAATCCCTGAAATACATATACATACCAGGTCGTAATACAAGTGTTGCTATCAAAATTATAAGTATCAAATTACATCATTTAATTCCCAAAAGAAATCTCAGAATCTCGCGCATCAGAACGAGGCTCACTAGAACCCGCCTGAAAACTGCATGAAAGAGAATGCAGCCTCATCATCCTCGATCTCCTGCTCTGCCTCAGAGGTCTCATCAACATCTGCAACTAAGACAGAGTCTGGTGGGCGTTTAACACCACCCCAGAACGTGGGAGTGACTGATCAACTCAGTGGAACAATAAAGCAAAGGTTAACATGTTATCAGTTCAATCAAGCAATAATGATAAAGTAGAACAATCAAACTGTCCTAAGTACTCTTGTTAATGCAAGGATGTATGAAGAATGATACGTGCCCTCGCGCGTACACCCTTAGTGTCTTCATCTTACGTTACGCATGACATCGCCTCAAAGTGCGCTACGTCTTTAAAGCACATGCAAATGCGGTGCATGAACATGATTACCAAGTTGTTATTAGTCCTCATACAGCAGGATTGGGAAGCTAAGGTACCTTCCTCATATCACCATCCAAACAGTGATCCATTCTAGGGTCGTCAGTCCTAGACATCTCATACAATCATATGGTTTTAGGTCGTTGCAAAGGGCTCGTCACCAATCAATGCACGCCCATCATACCTTCGTTACCACAATAAGGTTCGTCACCTCAATGCGGTATCCAGGCATGCTCGAGGTCATTACAAAGGGCTCGTCACCAATCAATGTAGGTCGACAACATAGTGTCCCATACCACCATAATCGGCTCACGAGTTTGGTTGCTCACTGGTCACTACGGGGAGGCTCGTCACCCTAGCATAGGCCGACAGCTCGACCACGGTGTCCCATACCACCATATCTGGCCCATGAGTCTTAGCGGATGAAGGTACCATGGTTAATAGGATTTCATTGGTAAGTTCGGTACCCTAGATTCATACAATATCGTCCTTACATGGTGAACATACATCGGACAATCGGGTTACTTAACGAACTCGACTAGCACGAGTGCACGTTGGGTTGAATGACATAGAGAGCGCAAACACTCCGCGTGGCCAAACCACTGCCGACAACTCTAATACGACTCGGGTTCGTCTAATCACGTCCTTCGTGGCGAAAGCAACCTCAGCCATGATCTCAAGGCCGATTACTAATTTCCTAGACTAATGCATAGTCCCACACACATTCCACTACAACCGATATTCATATCTACAATTTAGAATAGTAATGGAACAACAACTCAAAATCATGTAGTACGTAAGCATTTGAAGCATATCAACTTAACATGGATTTACACATTGTAATGCTTGAAATTAAACAACAAGGAATATGACTTGCATATAAGGAAACATACACACCAATAGGAGAGTTGAGAATCGCTTCTCAATGCCCGCAAATAGCATAATATATTACACTTTAGATCATTCAGGCATATCTACAAACACTTAGAATACATAGTTCAACATACATGACGTATGTTGAAAATACACACATTTGGACAATTCCTTTTACTAAGGAGTTGCCGCACATACAATTAGCATAAGTACATGACAAATAATCATGGCAAACACATGTTCATATTTTATACGTATACGGTACTTCCTACATATACATAGAATACACAAATCTCAAAATAACACATGCATATCAGGAACGCAAAATAAACATAGTATTTGGCATGTGAAATCTCATCCATAGCAAGAATAAACCATTCACTAGCATTGAAAGCCTTGAAAACCATAACCTATACGATTAAAGTCCGCACCTTAGACCAGAAATAGAACACCGAATTGATTCAGACGATATGTCTTCGTCAACGGCGACAGGATAACCTAAGGCAAGAATAGAAATGAGCTACAACACACATAGACTCTTCTAAACTGTAAAACAGATTAGGGTTAGGTTAACTTACCCAAAGATGAACTCAGAATCACCGAAACAATGATTTAAAAATGAAGGTTTAAGGATGAAGAAGAATAGGAAAGAATCTAAGATGATTCACCAACTTCTCTCTCACTTTCTCTCTCTTTTCCTCTCTCTTTCTTAGCTAGGGTTAGGAAATTCGTATGGAAAAGAGAGTTAGGGTTTTAAGGTCTATATATAGGCCTAACATTGATGAAAATAACCCCAGGGCCAAGGTATACTTAGGGTATAACCAAAACAGGCCTCTCTCGATCCAACGGAGCACTTTCGGTGAGCTTATTACCATGAAAGGTCGGACTTAAGCTCATTGACCATGGATCTAGGTCAAGCTGAGTTTTCGTACCGATCGGATCTTCAGATCAGCTGTGGCGGACCACACTCAATACAATAGTCATCGAATCTCGATCAGGTCCACAAGCACAAGGACATGCCTGGGCCACCTTTCCTGATCAGAGGGTGAAATTGAGTCAGAATCCAACGGTCAGATTGCTTAAAATCGTCGTGCAAGCGACACGACTCAGATTTCATAAAATCTTATTTAATTTCTCACCGTTCTCACACTCTTCACTCCGGACTCAATCAAATCGACCCAGAACATCATCTAGACTTGATTTTTGAGGTGATGGCCAAGTCCAACATGGTGACCACAACAGCCTAAGATCATCGCTATCGGACTTTCGACGCGCGGTCCAGGTCCGATCCAGAACTTTCAAAAATTCCCAAGAGCAACTGGATTTAGCGATGAATTCCAGATTTCAGAGTAACATAACGCTAACCATTCTACAGGTTTTGAGTCATGCAGATCAAATTTAAAGTAATTGATGCAAATTTCACAAGCAATCGAGTTTAGTGCTAATTACCCCAATAAGCTACTAAGGAAAAATAGAGGTAGTACTCTGGTCTTAGTACAAAATTTTTCGGGTCATTATAGAGATTTAGGACACAAAGGCGGCCTCAGTACCGCAATCCCCCATCAGACCCAACTCTCCACTCGGACTCCACATCATTCCCCGCTCTTTCTTTCATCTTTTTCAATAATTCATCGCCTTCCTAGGCTTCAATGATTTTACTGATAATTAGCGGTTGGACATGAATTAGGCTATGATCTCGTACGGTTCCTCTATGGTTAGCTTCATGTCGAAGTCCGGTACAAATTCCACCATGTTCCACTCTTTGACCATCAACGGGGCCATAAATTCAAGAGTTCTCTTGTGGCTCAAGGCGTCCACCACTAGATTAGCCTTGTCAGGGTGATATGAGATTTCAAACTTGAAGTCCTTCAACGTTTCCATCCAGCGACGCTGTATCATGTTCACATCCTTTTGAGTGAAGATGTATTTGAGATTCTTATGATTATAGAAGAGCTCAAACTCCTCACCATAGAGGTAGTGCCTCCACATCTTCAAGGCAAATACTACCATCGCTAATTCGAGGTCATGGGTAGGGTAGTTCTCCTCATGCTTGCTTACCTGTTGAGAAGTGTAAGCAATTGGCCTATCCTTCTGCATGAGTACACAACCTAAGCCCACACAAGAGGTGTCAGTATAGACAATGTATTTAACCCCTTGCTCAGGTAACACAAGTACCGGTACTGATGTTAGTTTATCTTTCAGCTCTTGGAAGGCCGCCTTCGGCTTCACATTCTAGGCAAACTTGATGTCCTTCCGTGTAAACTGGGATAACGGCCGAGCTATTTTAGAAAAATCCTTAATGAATCTTCGATAATAGCCTGCAAGACCGAGGAAACTTCTCACTTTTGTAATTGAGTTCGGTTGTTTCTAATCTTGTACAGCTACCACCTTGGTGAGGTCCACGAAAATACCTTCTTTGGATACCACATGACCTAAAAATTTGACTTCTTCCTTCCAAAAGTCACATTTTCCATACTTCGCATACACTTGGTTTTTCTTAAGGGTTTCGAGAATCACTTGCAAATATTCTTCGTGCTTTTCATGACTCTTTGAATACACCAATATGTCGTCTATGTACACAATGAAGAATCTGTATAAGAATGGCCTGAAGACTCTGTTCATGAGATCCATGAATACCGCTGGAGGGTTAGTGAGTCCGAACGGCATAACTAGGAACTCATAGTGGCCAAAGCAGGCTCTAAAGGCTGTTTTCTGCACATCCTCTTCCCTGACTTGCAACTGATGGTACCCTAATTATAGATCAATTTTTGAGAAGTATTGAGCACCCCTCAGCTGGTCGAACAAGTCGTCAATTCTAGGCAACGGGTATTTGTTTCGAATCGTCACTTGGTTCAATCTCCTGTAATTTACGCACAATCGCAATGTGCCGTCCTTCTTCTTCATAAACAAGACCGATGCTCCCCATGGCGAGACACTGGGCTGAATGAAGCCTAACACTAAAAAACATTTCGATTTGCGTCCTAAGCTCTTCCATCTCACATGGGGGCATGCGGTAAGTCGGTAAGGAAATTGGTGTGGTACTCGGAGTTAAATCGATCGTGAAGTCTATCTCACATCGAGGAGGAAGTCCAGATATGGCCTTGAACACATCGATGAACTATTGGACCACGGGATTGGATGTTAGAGAGGGTCCATCATAACCCTCCACCAATGAGGCATAACATAAAATTCTATGTGTGTAGCTAACCTGGACTGGGAATGTGAAGGTAACGCCGTCGCCCTCATATATTTTTACTGATAGAGTGTCACAGTCGATTTCTGCCTTCATTATGGTCAACCAGTCTATGCCCAGGATGACGTCGTAATGGAGAATCTTGGTCGCTATCAGGTCCACGAGTATCACCTTGCTCCCCAAGCCTATGGGGCAGTCACAACACATCTTCGTCGCTCCAGAGAAAGTCCCAACGATGGTAATAATTTTCACTCTTATGATAGGAGTGAGATGTAGTCCTTGATGCTTAATGGTTGTATGCGATATGAGAGAAGCAGTGGACCTAGTGTCCACCAATAGAAATATGAGAGTACCTTGTATGTGGGCAGTCACCTCGAAGGCCGTCGGAGTGGGGTTGACTGCATCATGTGTAAGTGCAATGGTTATTTGTTCCCTTGATTATCAAATTTTGTAGTGCCAAAACCTCTATCTGTGTCTTGTGTAATATGCTGATATATATATGTTCAAGACACTACATCACAATGCTTTAAGACAAGTACGGTAATCAACTTCAAGAAATGCAAGGTTAAGTATTTTGTCCACTTCTGTAAGCTTCAATGTTCAGAGTTTTTAAAGCTACATTGAAAAGAGGAATGCTTATTCAAGACTCATGATAATGTTCAACTCAAGATGAAGTACAACTTAAGAATGTCAAATCCAAGCTTTAAAAGATCTCAAGTTCAAGCTACATCATGAAGAGATCTCAAGCTTCATAATCTTCAAAGGTCAACCATCATCTGAAGAAATGAAGTTTCAATGTTCATACTTCATGTTCCAGGTATGAAGGACCTTATATTGACCTTAAGATAGGTCATTTAGTATACATAATTCAAATTGAATCACTTTATATGTATTTGGACTAATCTAATACTAGTCCTGAACTCTGTTCGACTAGTCCTAGAACTGGCTCGACCAGTCCAAGAAATTTCAAGACCAGTCCTAAGTTTGTTGCAATTTTTCAGAATTTTTTTGAGCTACGACCAGTCCTGGACTCTGCTCGACCGGTCGTGTGAACAGTGCACGACTCGTCCTACGATCAGTCCTGGACTTATGACTCAAATTTCAGCAACTGTTCCTGGTTTCTCACGACCAGTCTTGGGTATGTCACGACCAGTCGTGGAATGGTTTTATCCGATCGCACTTAAAATTTCAAAATACAGTTTGTCCTATGACTAGTCATAGTGTCCACAGGACTAGTCATAGATGCAATTTCTGTAATTATAAATAGAGCACGAATTTCAGAGTTTGATATCCAATTCAAGTAATATCAAGGCATCACTCTGAGAGATAAGTTAGTGTTCTTTTTAAGCTACATTGTACATATTTAATATTCTCTTTTGTTAGCTTTTCTTATTTAATTTTATTTCTGCATTCCAATCTAGTTTGAAAGAGGAATTGGGATATTCCATTTCTTGGAATCAAAATCAAATAGAGCTAGCCCTAACTTGATTTAATTTAAAATCAATTAGAACTTAGAACCATTTCTTAAGTGAGTATTGGACGTTGAACTTCTATATTCGAACTTCTACTCCGATTTGGTTCTTCCGAGCTGCTACAAAAGGAGAAATCTAGGTATTTTACATTTATGTAAATTTCCTTTATTTTGGTTTCTTTTGAGATTAAGCCAGAAAAATCTCAGAAATTGGTTATCTGAGGAGAGCTAGAAAACTCAGAAAGTGGGGTTTTTGAATTGTGTAAGCCCATTTGAAAGACACAATTGTGAAGGTTTTGAGTGAACCTAGAAAACCTATTTTTCATAATGAACGCTAATATCCCCTGTGTGAGGATATTAGGAGTGGAGTAGCAAGCTGTGTAGCTGTTGTTTAATAGTTGGTGTACACACAAGCTAACCACTATAATTCTTTGTGTCTTGTAGTTTGAATGTTTGTTTAATTTCTATATTTTCTATCATTCAAATTAGTGGGATGTATGTGTGGATGTGAATGTTGTAATATTTACATTTCAAGCATTGTGGGGAATGTTGTAATAGTTTAGAATTTATTTCTTTCTATTTCCTTTATTTCATTTCTATTTGAGTTTTGATATTCAAATTGTTCTAGTAAGGTTGTCCTGCAATAAACCCTTGTTTTTATGGTGCAAGGTTGTCCTTAGAAGAACATTGGTATCAATCTCTCTATTTGAGATTACTTTACATTTCCGTATTGTGATTTGTTTAAAGTGCTATCTTTCCTTTTTTCATTTAAATTCCGCTGTTAAAGTTTTAATTTGGCATAGTCCTATTCACCCCCCCTTTAGGACTCATAGCTAAGCCTTTTCAAGTGGTATTAGAGCCTAATAGCTCGTTTTAAGTGTTATTTTTCAGATTTATTTCCTGAGCTAATCGATCTAAGCTATTTATAAGAAGTCAAATTTTGATAGCCTTTCAGTCACTAGGTCTCTACCATTTGATGGCTCCAACTATGCCTATTGGAAAGCCAGGATGAGGATTTTCCTTAAATCTTTGGATGAGAGTGTGTGGCAAGCCACAATGACTGAATGGATCCCTCCTACCACCGAAGTGACTAGTATCGATAGTTCAAAATCAATGAGAGTAGCACCTTATTTCTCCTGGACCACTCTTCAGAAAAATGAGAGTAGTGCCAATGCAAAAGTACTAAATGCAATCACTTGCGCACTATCACCGGATGAATTCAAAAGAATTATATCCTGTGATACTGCAAAGCAAGCTTGAGATATTTTAGAAATGACACACGAGGGAACATCAATTGTCAAGAAATCTAAAGTCCAAATCCTTACAACCAAATTTGAAGAAATTCATATGGAGGAAAATGAAATGTTCATAAACTTTTATACAAGATTAAATGACATTGTGAACTCTATGTGGGGTCTTGGTGATAAAATCTCAGAAAGTAAAGTGTGTGCAAAGATACTACGCTCACTTCTTGAACGGTTCAATTCTAAAGTAACCGTGATCCAAGAACTTTGTGATACAGACAATATGAGGGTAGAAGAATTTGTTGGGTCTTTACAAACCTATGAGTTAAACTTAAAAGCTCCTAAAGGTAAATCTATCACTCTTAAATCTTCTATATGTATTTCTTAAGAAAATTCTGAAGATGATATGGCCCTTTTAGCAAAAAAGTTTTACAAGATTTTCAAAAGTAAAAAGAGGGTTGATTTTCAAAAATCAAATGATAAGAAAAGATCTAAATCTAAATCTAAAACTTGGAAATGCTTAAAAGATAATCAATGTTATAATTGCTAAGAATATAGGCATTTAGTAAACAAGTGTCCTAAAAAGGATAAACCTAAAAAGAAAGGAATGTTGGCTACTTGGGATGAATGTTCTGTCACTGAAACCTCTTTAAAATCAGAAGATTTTGAAACCGAGTCGGGCAATGAAGTTAAAGCTCTTATGACTCTAGCCAAGTTAACTTTTCAGAGCATGATGATTCAATTAGTGAAGAAAATTTGAATAGTGATCATGAAAATGAAGAAGATCTTCAAGATGCTTACAATGCCCTATACAAGGAAAGTTGTAAAATTGCTGTAAAACTAAAACTTCAAAAAGAAAAGTTTTTAAAACTTAAAGAAAATTTTGATTCACTTGCTTTAGATAAATCCCACATTTCAAATTGTTTTAAAAAATCAAAATGCGATTTAGATTTCAAAACTTCCCTGATTGAAAATCTAAAATCTGAAAATGAAAAACTTAAACTTGAAGTCTCTTCTCTTCTGAGTTTAAAAGATACATGGAGGTATGCCCAAGGTGATCCAAAGTTAGAAAAACTTTTGTCTAGATCAAGAAAATGTGGCGACCGATCTGGTTTGGGTTACGATAAAAATGTTCCTCCTAAACAGAAGAATACTCATCCTAAGTTTGTAAAAGGAGAGTCCTCAAACTTAAAAGGAAATAGTTTAAATCAAAAGTTTTCTAAAAATACCAAAACTTTTCAATCGTTCAAACCTAAAAGTAATTATATCAACTATAAAAATCAGAACCGAAACCCTTTAGCTGAGAAAATAGTTGATTTACTTAAGGAGCTCTTAAAATTGAACTCAGTGGGTCATTCTTACAACAATTATAAATACAAGAAGACCCACTATATTTCTAGACCCAAAACAGTTATGAAATGGGTTCCTAAGGTTACTTGCTTGGTTGCTCACACGGCTTTCAAAGTGTCAAGTCATTCAAAGTGGTACTTTGATAATGGATGCTCAAGGCATATGACTGGTGATAAAGGTCTATTCATTAAGCTTAAAGACATGGCTAATGGTTCAGTTACATTTGGTGATGGTAGCGAATGCAGGATTATTGGCCAAGGTACGGTTTAACTTTCTAACCTCCTCTTATTTGAGAATGTTCTATACGTTGAAGGTTTAAAACATAACTTGTTAAGCATTTCTCAAATATGTAATAAAAATCATAGTGTTAAATTTTCTAACTTAGGGTGTGAAATATTAAATAAAAATGGTTCAGTAATATTAACTGGTCCTAGAAAGTCTGAAAACTGCTATATTGTTAGTGATTCGAGCTCATCTATTCAATCATGTTACATGGTCCATACCGATGAGACTGAATTATGGTATAAACGCCTTGGACATGTACGCTACCGCAATCTATATAGATTGAGCAAAAGAGAACTAATAAGAGGTCTACCTAAACTACAAAAAGTAGACAAAATATGTCGCGAATGCCAGATTGGCAAACAAACTAGGAGTGCTCACAAAAAGGTGAACTCTAATGCCACATCTAAACCTCTCGAACTTCTCCACATGGATCTTATAGGACCAACCTGGACGGAGAGTCGAGGTGGTAAAAAATACATACAAGTGATCATAGATGATTATACTAGATTCACTTGGGTAGCCTTCTTAAGGGATAAATCAGAAACCCTTGATGAAGTAAAAAGAGTTCTCAAACGAATCCAAATGGAAAAAGGTTCTTAAGCTGTAAGATCCATAGTGATCATGGATCAGAATTTGAGAATAGTAGTTTTGAGAAATTCTGTTGCAATTAGGGAATATCACATGAATTCTCTGCACCCAAAATACTACAACAAAATAGAATTGTTGAAAGAAAAAATAGAGTGCTTCAAGAAATGGCTAATGTAATGTTAAATAGGATGAAGCTCCCTAAAAGTCTTTGGGTTGAAGCCGTAAATACAACATGCTATATAATCAACTGGGTCTATACAAGAAAATTAAATGCTAAGATGACTTATGAAATATGGTTCGATAAGAAGCCTACTGTTAAATACTTTTGAGTTTTCGGCATTAAGTGCTATATTTTACGTGACCGTGAAAATCTGGAAAAGTTTGATACTAAAAGTGATGAAGGGATCTTTTTAGGGTATTCTTTGAACAGTCGTGCATATCGTGTACTGAATAAGAGGACTGGTGTTATTCAAGAGTCCATCAATGTGGTCATTGACGATCACTTGAATACACCTGCCTCAAGTTCAGATAATGATGAAGTTCTTTTAATTGATAAATTGGATACTTCATCTAATCAAGTTTACTCTGAACTGAGGACTGTCAAAGATCATCCAACTACTCAAATTCTTGAAAATCCTCTTACTAGAGTGCGCACTTGTAGACAACTAAAAGACATATGTAATTACATGTGCTTTACATCCCAGATAGAACTGGCTAACGTAAAAGAAGCTCTTACTAATAAAAACTGGATAGTTGCGATGCAAGAAGAGCTTAACCAATTTGTGAGAAATGATGTTTGGTATCTTGTTCCTAGACCTAAAGATAAACACATTATAGGAACTAAGTGGATTTTCAAAAAATAATTCTGATGAACTTGGTAATATAATTCGAAACGAGGCTAGACTTGTTGTACAAAGGTACACTCAAATTGAAGGAATTGATTGTGATGAAACCTTTGCCCTAGTAGCTCGTCTTGAATCAATCAGACTATTCATATCCATTGCTTGCTTTAGAAAATTTAAAATTTATCAAATGGATGTAAAGAGTGCCTTCTTAAATGGTGATCTACATAAAGAAGTGTATGTGGAACAACTAATGGGTTTTGAAGACACTAAGAACACTGATCCTGTTTATCGCCTTAAAAAGGCTCTCTACGGATTGAAACAAGCTCCCAGGGCATGGTACGAAAAATTGACTAAGTTTTTACTAAGTCATAATCTTCAAATGGGAAGTGTTGATAAGACTCTTTTTGTTAAAAAACATAACGATAATATCTTAATGATACAGATCTATGTTGATGATATTATTTATGGATCTACCTATACTAACATGACTGTTGAATTAGATTTAATGAAATCTAAGTTCGAAATGAGTATGGTTGGGGAATTAAATTATTTCCTAGGATTGCAAGTAAAACAACAACCTGATGGTATTTTTATTTCTCAAACTAAATATGCTTTAAACTTGATTAAAAAGTTCGGATTTGAGAATGGAAAAAATTTTAATACTCCTATGAGTTCAACTTTAAGACTCTCAAAAGACTCTATAGGTAAAAATGTGGATCCTAAATTATATCGCAGCATGATTGGTAGTTTATTTTATCTAACTGCAAGTAGACCTGATATTGCTTTTAGTGTTGGTATTTGCGCTAGATATCAATCTTACCCTAAAGAGTCACATCTAACTGCTGTTAAGGGGATTATGTGATATGTCATAAGTTCTGCTAATTTGGGTCTCTAGTATCCGTATGATACTAGTGTTCAGTTGGCAGGGTACATGGATGCTAATTAGGCTGAAAATATTGATGATAGGAAATCAACCAGTGGAGGTTGTTTCTATATCAAAAATTGTTTAGTTTCTTAGTTTAACAAGAAGCAAAGTTCCGTATCGCTTTCAACTGCTGAGGCTGAATACATCGCAGCTGGAAATGCATGTACTTAGCTTGTATGGATGAATAGAAAGTTAAGCGATTACGAAATTGCATAGGATTTAATGGTTTTATATTGTGATAATTCTAGTGCAATAAATATTTCTAAAAATCCAATCCAGCATTCACGTATCAAGCACATTGACATTAGGTATCATTACATTAGTGAATTAGTGGAAGAAAAAATAATATCTTTGGAATACATTCCGACCAAGACTCAAACTTGCTGACATTTTTACTAAGCCGCTTGACAAAAGGAGATTTAATAAATTGAAGTTTGATCTTGGTATGTGCAATCTAAATTGAATATTTATGCATAGTTGTATCATAGTGTATATATATTTGATAATTTATTTGTTTAAATTTTAATATTATATGAAAAATATATATTTTAGTCGGTACACGACCAGTCGAGGATGTACTTGACCAGTCGTGGCACGACCGGTCGAGGATATCCCACGACCAGTCGTGTAGCACACTGAACCTTTTAAAATTTGGGAAAAAATCCTTCTTCTTCATTTCAACCTTTCTCTCTAACGAGCCGACGCCCGACCAGTCATACCCTCCTTCTTAGATCTTCAAGGTTAGTGCGACATTTGCATTTTTCTTGTATATTCTAGTCAATATTACTTCATTTTCACTCTTGGAGTAATTTATTTTGTCAATCATTGCGATTTTGGGGTTTTCTCTTGAAAAATCTGATCTAGTAAAATTCTACTCCACATCTTTTGAAACTACTTGTTTCTTTGAGTTTCTTATTGCAAATGGATGCTAGAGGGAAAAAGAAAACTTCCCGTGGTCCATCATCTTCTAGATCAACTCCTATCTCTTGGCGCCATCTTCGGTCACCCAAAGATGATCCCTCATATGTGCGAGATTTGCGTATGTGCAATTTCATTGTTGAACAACCTGTTGATCTTAACCACATTGCTCCTTTTGGTATCCTTCCTCTTCTAAAGAATCTTTATTTCAAATCTGTATCCACGTTCTGGTAACAAAATAGAACTAACTGCCTTTATGGTTTGGGTTTTGCATTCTGTCATCACTGGTTTAAATGTTTGTCTGCCTTCTTTAATATGTCATTCCATCATTTAGTTTCGTCTCCATCCAGGTCACAGTGATATTCCATTTGCCTATCTTATGACTGTGTTAGCTAATCACATGCTATTTGCTATGCCTATTGGAGAGGCTCCTATTCATCATCTTATTTTTAACAATTCAAATATTAACAAGATGAAATTGGAATTGGCTCGTGGCCAAGTGGATGTTGGTGGTGGCGGAGCTGAAGTAGGGGATGAAGAAGATGCTAGCAATCTTCCTCCTGATGATGTTAATATGGATGATATTTTTGATGAACTTGAATTAGACTCTACTAATGATCCTGACTATGAGCCATCTGATTTTGATGCTCGTCCTCGTGCACTTGAGGAGAAGGTAGAGAACATAAATGTTGCCCATGATTTACAATTTAAATATATGCGCAAGTATCTTAGGTGCTTAAACAAGGGCCTTCATCAACTTGATCCTACCATACCTGCTCCTTCTTCAAAATCTGATTAGGTGTTTTTACTTTATGGTCTTGTAAGTGCTATGGTCTCATACTCTTTGATTGTCAAATTTTGTTGTGCCAAAACCTCTATCTGTGTCTTGTGTTTGTATGTTGATATATATATGATCAAGACACTGCATCACAATGGTTCAAGGCTTGTATGGTGCTCTGCTTCAAGAAATGTAAAGTCATGTACTTTAAGCATCAATGTTCAGAACTACTGCGATAAGAAGAGTACATTTCAAGACTTAAGTACATTTCATGACTCAAGTACATTTCAAGACTCAAGTACAACTCAAGATGAAGTTTAAGTTCAAGCTTTCAAAGATCTCAAGATCAAGCTACATCAAGATATAGATCTCAAGCTTCATAAGGTTCAAAGGTCAACCTATATCTGAAAGGATGAAGTTCAATGTTCATACTTCATATCCCAGGTATGATAGACCTTAGATTGACCTTAGTGTAGGTCATTTTGTATACATAATTCAAAATGAATCTATTTATATGAATTAGTCTGTTCTAAGACTAGTCTTGGACCTTGTTCGACTAGTCCTAGCACTGGTTCGACCAGTTCAAGAAATTCCATGACCAGTCCTAAGTTATTGAAGATTTTCAGATTTTTTTGGTTACTCTACGACCAGTCCTGGAGACTGTTTGACCGGTTGTAGGGAGGTCACAACTCGACCTTCAACCAGTCCTAGAACTATGACTCAAACTCCAGTAACCATACCTGGTTGTCTACGACCAGTCCTGGGTCAGCTACGACCGGTAGTAGGTAAGTAAAGGGTTGTGAGACCTGACCCGAGTTCTCTTGTGTGCATGTGTGTGTGAGTATGCATTTTATTCTTTTTGGTCCTGCGGTCCTACCGGTCAAATTTCGGCAACCCGCGACCTTTGGGTAGCGTTTGCGGTCATCCTTGAGTCTGGTCACTTTGACCCGACTCGGATCGGCCCGAGACCTATGCTATCTCGTTCGTATCGTCGTTGCGATTCCAACGACGCGTCTTGTGCATTCATCCGACTTATAGATCAAAAGTTGTGAGCATTTCATCATGTGGCCCACTTTTTGTACAAAAGCATATGGACCACTCTCAGGCACAAGTTCCCGTGCACACCACTCACACACACTACAATTTTCATGGAATAAACACTACCCATCCTAAACACTACCCACACCTAACCTACCCTAATAAGCATTGTTTGTATCACCATAGGTCATGATTTCTTTCTCTAACCAAGGAGGGAGAGTAATGATGACTCTCCTACAACCTTCCCTTCCTCTCTCTCCTCCTTCATTCTCTCATTTTTCTCTTCCATGGTGGAATTTTCAGCCCTCCCTCTCCCAATTTCCAGCAACTTCCCCTTCCTTTCTTCCTCCATCTAGCCACCACAAACTCATCTTGACCATTGAACCTTTAAGCTTGGAGCTTGGAGTACCTAGTGTTGGTGGTAGCTTGAAGATTCAAGGTGGGTGATTATAATTGTTGATTTTCTTTTCTACCCTTTGATCTTATTTTTCTTTCTAGATGGATCATATGGGACCCACCAATCCATGGTGGGGATCCCATTTGATCCCATGGATGTGGCCCTTTGGCCCATCCTACATGCATGTCATGAT
This sequence comes from Magnolia sinica, assembly GCF_029962835.1. NCBI lineage: Eukaryota > Viridiplantae > Streptophyta > Magnoliopsida > Magnoliales > Magnoliaceae > Magnolia > Magnolia sinica. The sequence continues at coordinate 45,161,031 of NC_080573.1, read as the reverse complement.
CCATGATGGGGCCATTCTCCATGGACCCCATCATGATGTATTTAATGATCCACTCCATCTTAAGGTCATCTAGACCCTAAGGATCATGTTGGGATGACATCCCAACCATCCATAGCAATTATATATCATGCATGTAGTGATTTTATGTTGCATGTACAATCAATGTAGTTGTATGGGTATGATTCACTCTTGGGAGGGCCCACTAGTGGCGGGGCCCTACCCCCATGGCCGGATTACTCTCTTTCCTTCTTCTCTTTTCTCTGATGTATGGATGATAGTGTGTGTGTGGCCCATTTATAGTGGGCCTTGGATGTCCCAAAATAAATAAAAATAAAAATCCAGCAAGGTGGGATGCTCTTATCACCTAACTCCATGATCATCGGACACCTTAATCAATGCATGCAAGTGTCCTAGTTCTAGTATGTGATCTGGACTTATGTGGGGCCCACTGAGGAAGGCCACACACCCTTTTTATGGCTAAGATTATTGAGATATAGGCTGATGTGTCCAGCCATGTATTGCTGTCCAAAAACCTGGACTGTTGCATGGATTGTCATGTTCAATCTTTGGCATGGATTTTTGGATCATGATTGTCATTATTTTCTTTATAAGTATGGGGTGTAATGAGAAGGTGTGGACCCCACCATGAGGTGTGATGGGTCATACCTCAGATGGTCCATGATATGGTACCCAAAAAGGAGGCCCATAGGGGTGGGCGGTCCACCTTGTTGGGCTGTCCAACCCACATGTATGGAGGGAAAACATACACTTCAGCTTGGTTTCTCTGAAGGATGGGCCACCTTTATGGACCCCACCTTACTTTATTTTATGAAGAAAATACTAAACCTCCATTTTCCCCCTCTTGGATGAAGGTTGGGCCCACCTTATTGGGTAAACAATGCATGGACAGCAACATCTCTTCCTGGACAGATTGAAATTCCTAATTTAATTAAAATATTTATGAGTATCCAAAAATCATAAAATTTTGCAGAGAGGTGGTTCACTTATGGTAGGACCCACCTACAAAATTTTGGGGCCAATGGACACCTGTACACACCATGGTGGTGGCTGGACTGGCCCATTACAATACGGTGCCCAGATCAGTCCGATTTTTAGGACAGATTGATTTCTTTAAATAAATTAAAATATTTATATATGTCTAAAAATTCTGAAATTTTGTGGAGATATGTTCCACCCATTATAGGACCCACTTACCAAATTTCAGGGCCAATGGACCTCTGTGTACACCGTGGCAAGGGCCGGACTGGCCCACCACGTTGGGACGTCCAGGTCAGTCCGATTTTCTGGACAGTCTATTTTATTTAAATAAATTAAAATATTTTTAAGTGTCCAAAAACCTTAAAATTTTGTGGGGCTGTAGGTAACCTATGAAAGTATCACTCTGTAAAATTTCAGACCCAAAATACATTTGAGTTGCCCGTGGTATGGCTGGAAGTGGTCTGCTAGGCAGGGACGCCCAGGCTGGGGCATCTAGCCTGCTTCGTGGGCCCACCTTGATGTGTTGAATGTCCCACCACCCATCCATGTAGGGTCCTTAGGGGATCGATCATAATTGCCCCCTTTTTATTTAATTAGAACACATTAGGTGGATTTTTGGGCCAGATACCCCAGGCCCATAGGGCTGCCTACACATGGGACATCCCTGCCTTAGGCTACTGCTGGGCTTGCATTCTAACGGTCTGGCCCATTTCATATATGTATTGTATATCCTCTCTCATCTGGTGGGGCCCACAGTGATGTGTGTGAGCCATCCAGAATTAATTATACTAAGAAATACTTCTAATGTTGAACTCCAACCAACCCAGAAATTTGGGTGGGCTGGAATTTGGCATTGAGCCCAATAACTGTTGCCTATAGATGTTCTTTGGGGCAATATGACCCACTAGATTTGAGGAGGATTTATGTCAGTATCTTATCATCTTATTTTTATTTTTTTGGGCTTAATTAGTGTATGATTAAAGGCCCATCCCAAATAGGATTCTTATTGGGCTAGTCTCTTAGTTAAGTATGGGCCTTATAGCCTTGGTTGGGCTGGAACTTTTGATAGGCCCATTGAACCCTTGGGTCCTATATTTACCATGTCATTGTGATGGGCCTTATGGGCCAAATACTCAAGTAGTTGGGCCCTTGTTTGCCCACTATAATAAATCCATACTTGGGCCAAGATGTGAGGCCCAACTTACATGTGTTAAAAATTTAAGAATTTCCCATATGTTGGGATAATGGGCTGCCCATTAGGCCCACCATAATGAATGAACCTATGACCCTTATGGTTGGGCCCTAACCTTGCTTAAGGGCCCACCAGGTTGCCTTTGTTTTTGGGCTTAGTGTATGGCCCACTAGGCCATGGGTTGATTATGCCTTGGACCTTTCTTTGCATATGTAGCAGGTTACCTTTTGAGACCCAGTTAAGGTTGGATGTCCTCCTTGGTGGCCCTAAGGTAGGTCCATAGAGGCCCTTATAGGTGGTTAAAGGCCCACCTTGGGCCTGACTAGGACTGTTCCTCCTTAGAATTTTGACTCTCTTAGTTTGTGGGTCATCCCAAAGTACTGGGCTCCCACTAGAGGACTTCTCTTCTTCTTAGAATACCTGTCGATGTGCCTAGATCTTGACCCTCCTTGGGACAGACGATTTCATATTCCTCAGGTAGCACACTTACATCGTTGCGACCCATATGCATCATCTGTATGAATTGATTGCATTGTATAGTGGTCATTCAGGGATGGAGTTTCTCCCCTTTTTCACATTGAGTGCCTGAAACTTGTGCATGATCTGTGTGTGCGACTCATGCATTGGCATCGCATTTCATGAGGATACCGCCCTTGCTTCATCAGGGCCTTGCCTCCACAGGGACATTTGTGGATGGCCGCATGTGTGGACACCGAAAATATTACTTGAGCATACCGGGTGCATAGGATGCCCATGGGTGAGATTCCCAAAACTTTCATGGTACCAAGGATCTGCTCCAACGCCGTGACCGGGTGGAATACATGAGCGCACGAGGGCCTTATACCGTTAGGCCGCGACTCCCACTGTCGTGTAGTCGGTTGGATAGGGGTGTGGCCTTACCTGCCTGGTGTGAGGAGGCATTGCTAGGCTGAGTCTGACCAGCTCGTAAATGGGTCCGCTACCTTCAGGCCTTGTTGGTGATTGGTTGTCCACAGGCGGGTAGTGAGGTCTCTTACGCTCGTTTGACTGTGCGGGGTCTGCAGAGCGGCAGCAGTGTAATGGACCCCGGTGATTTCCTTATGATTGAAAATGTACTTGACTTATGGTTTGGATATGAGCACTAACATTACTTACATCGCATTAGCATTGGCTGTACAAGCCCCCCTTTCATATATTGCCTTGGTATGGCACCCATTACTTATTGAATCGCATTCATGGTAAGCCTTGGTAAGACTAGTGATATGTTCATTGATTATGCTTCTCTCCTTATACCTCCTACTATTCTTCTGTGCACCATTGTCACACACTTACACCACCCTCTAAGCTTCTATAAGCTTATTCACGATTGATACGTGCAGGAGACTCTAGGTAGGCACCGTAGCAGCAGAGCGTGGAGTAGAGTTGAGCAGTGAGGACTCTAGTGTTGTTGATTTCTCTCTCTTTTCCTTTTATTCTCATGTATGTCCCTTTGGACCTTTTAGATGATTGTAAAAGTTTAAATTTTTAGTGGATTTTGTGATGTGTGCCTTTGTTATTCTCAGATGTACTTGCTGTGATCTTGAGTATGCTTGCATTGGAAATGATTATACTGTTATGAAAATTCTCCTTGTAAGATCCCAGGATCGAAACCTACCTCAGGAGCCGAGAATGGGGTACTACGGAGGCTGTTGCGGCCAGAACCGGCTATCGGGTTCCTTGTGAGTCCGGTTACCGAGTCTGGGGCGTGACACACGACCAGTTGTAGACTCCCTAAGACCAGTCGTAGAACGATTTTCAAAGATCGCGCTTAAAAATTCAAAATGCCGTTGAAGCTATGACCAGTCGAAGTTTCCCTAAGACCAGTCGTATACGTGATTTCTACTTCTATAAATTGAGCACGAATCTCAGAATTTCATAACTCAATTCAAAGAAATTCAAGGCTCCACTCTGAGATAAGTTAGTGTTCATTTTAAGCTACTTTGTACATAATTAATATTTTCTTTTGTTAGCTTATTTTTATTTAATTTTGATCTACATTCCAATCTGATTTGAAAAGGAAAAATTCTGTAATTTCTTCTTCTTGGAATCAAAATCAAATAGAGCTAGCCCATTTGATTTAATTTAAAATAAATTAGAACTTGAACCATTTTAAGTGAGTATTGGACATTGAACGTTGATTCGAACTTCTACTCCGATTGGTTCTTCCGGGCTACTACGAAAGGAGAAATCCAGGAATTTTACGTTTATGTAAAATTTCTATTCTTTTGATTTTTGTTTGAGATTTTCCTGAAAAATCTCATTGTGTGGTTATCTAAGGAGAGCTAGAAAACTTAGACTATGTGGGTTTTTGGATTGTGTAAGCCCAAGTTAAAAAGACACAATTGTGAAAGTTTTAGGTGAACTTATGAAACCTATTTTGTTAGTGAATGCTAATATCCCCTGTGTGAGGATATTAGGAGTGGAGTAGCATTTTGTGTGGCTGTTGTAAAATAGTTGGTGTACACATAGGTGAACCACTATAATTCTTTGTCTTGTGGTTTGAATGCTTGTTTAAGTTTTATATCTTTTATCATTCAAGTTTGTGGGATGTATGTGTGGATGTGAATGTTGTAAAATTTACATTTCAAGCAAGTGTGTGGAATGTTGAAATAATTTAGATTTAAATTCCTGCAATTTATTTCAATTTCTTGCTATTTATTTATTTCTCTTCAGATTGAGTTTTTGATACAAAGGACGTTCTAGAAATAAGGTTGCCCTGCCATAAACCCTTGGTTTTTATGGTGTAAGGTTGTTCTTAGAACTGAATTCGTATCAACCTCTCAATACTTGTTTATTGAGGTTGATTTTATTTCAGCATTGTGAATTGATTTATTTTATTTGGCTATCTCTTTATTTTATTCCGCTGCTATAATTATAATTTGGCATCGTCCTATTCACCCCCCCTCTAGGATGTATAGCTAGGCAGTTTCAAGTGGTATCAGAGCCTAATAGCTCGCTCTTATTGCTTTTTTATTTCGATTTATTTCCTGAGCTAACGATGTAAACTATATTTAAGATGTCAAATTTTGATAGCCTTTCAGTTACTAGGCCTCCACCCTTTGATGGCTCCAACTATGCCTATTGGAAAGCCAGGATGAGAATCTTCCTCAAATCAATGGATGAGAGTGTGTGGCAAGCCATAGTGACTGAATGGACCCCTCCTACCATGGAAGTAACTGGTGTCGATGGTTCAAAATCAATAAAAAATTCACCTTATTTCTCTTGGACCACACTTCAGACAAGTGAGAGTAGTGCCAATGCAAATGCACTAAATGCAATCACTTGCACACTATCACTGGATGAATTCAAAAGAATTATATCTTGCAATACTACAAAGCAAGCTTGGGATATATTAGAAATGACACATGAGGGTACTACAATTGTAAAAAAAATCTATAGTCCAACTCCTCACAACCAAATTTGAAGAAATTCATATGGAGAAAAATGAAATATTTATGGACTTTTACACAAGATTAAATGACATTGTAAACTCAATGTGGGGTCTTGGCGATAAAATCCCAGAAAGTAAAGTGTGTGCAAAGATACTACGCTCACTTCCTGAACGGTTCAACTCTAAGGTAACCGCGATCCAGGAACTTCATGATATGGACAATATGAGGGTAGAAGAACTAGTTGGTGCTTTACAAACCTATGAGTTAAACTTTAAAGCTCCTAAAAGTAAATCCATCGCTTTTAAATCTTCTAAAGGTATTTCTCAAGAAAACTCAGATTTAGAAGATTCTGAAGATGATATGGCTCTTTTAGCGAAAAAGTTTTACAAGATTTTCAAAAGCAAGAAAAGGATAGATTTTTAAAAATCAAATGATAAGAGAAGATCTAAATCTAAAACTAAAACTTGGAAGTCTTTGAAAGATAGTCAATATTACAATTACCAAGAATATGGGTATTTAGAAAACAAATGTCCTAAAAAGGACAAATCTAAAAAGAAAGAAATGTTGGCTACTTGGGATGAATCTTCTGGACTGAAGCCTCTTCTGAATCAGAAGATTCTGAAATTGAGTTGGGCAATGAAGTTAAAGCCCTTATGACTCTAGCCAAGTTTACTTTTTTAGATCATGATGATTCAACTAGTGAAGAAAATCTAAATAGTGATCATGAAAATGAAGAAGATCTTCAAGATGCTTACAATGCCCTATGTAAGGAAAGTTGTAAAATTGCTGTCAAACTTTAACTTCAAAAAGAAAAGTTTTTTAAACTCAAAAGAATGTTTTATATCTCTTGTTTTAGAGAAATCCCAAATTTTAGATTGTTTTGAAAAATCAAAATGCGATTTAGAATTCAAAACCTCCCTGATTGAAAATCTGAAATCTAAAAATGAGAAACTTAAAAATGAAGTATCTTCTCTTTTGAGTTTAAAGGACATGGAGATATGCCCAAGGTGATCCAAAGTTAGAAAAACTATTATCCGAATCAAGAAAATGTGGCGATCGATCCGGGTTGGGCTATGATAAATAAAAAGAATACTCCTCCTAAGTTTATTAAAGGAGAGACCTTAAACTCAAAAGGGAAAAGTACTTATCAAGGTTTTTCTAAAAATACAAAAACTTTTCAAAAACCTAAAAGCAGCTATGTCAATCAGAACCGAAACCCACTAGCTGAAAAGATAGTTGATTTACTCAAGGAGCTCTTAAAATCTAACTCAGTAGGTCATTCTTACAACAACAGACAGAAGAAGACCAACTATACTCTAAACCCAAAACAGTTTTGAAACGGGTTCCTAAAGTTTCCTTCTTGGTTGCCCACACTGTTTTTAAAGCAATAAGCCATTCAAAGTGGTACCTAGATAGTGGATGCTCCAGGCATATGACAGGCGACAAGGCTTTATTCACCGATCTAAAAGATATGACTGATGGGTTAGTCACATTTGGTGATGGTAACAATTGCAAGATTATTGGCAAAGGTATGGTCCAACTCTATAACCTCCCCTTATTTAAGAATGTTTTATATGTTGAGGGACTAAAACTCAACCTGTTAAGCATATCTTAAATATGTGATAACAACCATAGTGTGAAAATTTCCAATCAAGGTTGTGAAATAATAAACAAAAAGGGTTCTGTTATATTAACTGGCCGCAAAACTTCTGAAAAATGCTATAATGTAAGTGATGGTAGCTCATCTAATCAATCGTGCTACATGGTCCATACTGAGGAGATAGATTTATGACATAAACATCTTGTACACATACACTACCAGAATTTATACAGATTGAGCAAAAGAGAACTAATTAAAGGTCTACCAAAGTTGTAAAAAGTAAGCAAAATATGTGGTGAATGCCAGTATGGTAAATAAGCTAGGAGCTCTCACAAAAAGGTGAACTCCAATGCCACATGAAGACAACTCGAGCTGCTCCACATGGCTCTTGTAGGACCAACCAGAACGGAGAGTCGAGGTGGCAAAAAATACATCTTGGTTATCGTAGATGATTATACCAGATCCACTTGGGTTACATTTTTAAGGGATAAATCTGAAACCCTTGAAGAAGTGAAAAAGTTCATCAAACGAATCCAAATTGAAAAAGGTTCTCATGTCAATAAGATCCGTAGTGATCATGGATCTGAATTCGAGAATAGTAGTTTTGAGAAATTTTGTAGCGATCAGGGAATATCGCATGAATTCTCTGCACCCAAAACACCACAACAAAATGGAATTGTGGAAAGAAAAAATAGAGTGCTTCAAGAAATGAGAAACGTAATGTTGAATAGTATGAAGCTCCCTAGAAATCTTTAGACTGAAGTAATGAATATTGCTTGCTATATTATTAACTGGGTTTATACATGTAAATCTAATAATAAAACGGCTTATGAACTTTAGTTTGATAAGAAGCCTACTGTCAAATACTTTCGAGTTTTTGGTAGCAAGTGCTATATTTTGCGTAACCATAAAAATCTGAAAAAGTTTGACACTAAAAGTGACGAAGGGATCTTTTTAGGATACTCTTTAAACAGTCGGGCATATCGTGTACTGAACAACAGGACTAGTGTGATTCAAGAGTCCATTAATGTGGTCATTGATGATCACTTGAATACACCTGCTCCAAGTTCAGATAATGATGAAGTTCTTTTAATTAACAAACTAGATACTTCATCAAATCAAGAAAACTCTGAATTGAGGACTGTCAAAGATCATCTAACCACTAAAATTCTTGGAAACCCTCTCACTAGTGTGTGCACTCGTAGACAATTAGAAGACATGTAATTATGTATGCTTTACTTCTCAGATAGAACCAGTGAACGTAAAAGAAGCGCTTTCTGACGAAAACTGGATAGTAGTTATGTAGGAAGAACTTAATCAATTTGTTCAAAATATGTCTGGTATCTCGTTCCTAGACCTAAAGATAAATACATTATTAGAACAAAGTGAATTTTCAAAAATAAGTCTGATGAACTTGGAAATATAATTCAAAACAAGGCAAGACTGGTTGTACAAGGGTACACTCAAATTGAAGGCATCAATTATGATGAAACCTTTACCCCAGTTGCTCGCCTTGAATCAATCAGACTTTTTATATCCATTGCATGCTATAGAAAATTTAAGATTTATCAAATGGATGTAAAGAGTGCCTTTTTGAATGGCGATTTATATGAAGAGGTATATGTTGAACAACCTACAAGGTTTGAAGACCCTAAGTTAACTGATCATGTATATCATCTTAAAAAGACTCTTTATGGTCTAAAGCAACCTCCCAAAGTTTTTACTCAGTCATAATTTTCAAATGGGTAGTGTCGATAAGACGCTTTTTGTTAAGAAACACAACAATGATGTTTTAATGGTTCAGATTTATGTTGATGATATTATTTATGGATTAACTTGTACTAACATGACTATTGAGTTTGAAGATTTAATGAAATCTAAGTTCAAGATGAGCATGGTTGGGGAACTACATTATTTCCTAGGGTTGCATGTAAAACAACAACCTGATGGAATTTTATTTCTCAAACCAAGTATGCTTTGAACTTGATTAAAAGTTTCAGATTTGAGAATGGTAAGAATTTTGATACTCCCATGAGTATAACTTTAAGACTCTCAAAAGACTATATAGGTAAAGATGTAGATCCTAAATTGTATCGTAGCATGATTGGCAGTTTACTTTATTTAACTGCTATTAGACATGATATTGCTTTTAGTGTTGATATTTGTGCTAGATATCAGTCTAATCCTAAAGAATCTTATTTAACTGCTGTTAAGCGAATTATGTGATACATCGCAAGTTCTGCTAATTTGGGTCTTTGGTATCCGTATGATACTAGTGTTCAGTTGGCTGGGTACTTAGATGCTGGTGGTTGTTTTTATTTTAAAAATTACTTGGTTTCTTGGTTTAGTAAGAAGCAAAGTTCTTTATCGCTTTCCACTGCTGAGGCTGAATACATCGAAGCAGGAAATGCATGTGCTCAGCTTATTTGGATGAAACGTATGTTAAGCGATTATGGAATTGCACAGGACTCAATGGTTTTATATTGGGATAATTTCAGTGCAATAAATATTTCTAAAAATCTAATCCAGCATTCACGTACCAAGCACATTGACATTAGGTATCATTACATTCGTGAATTAGTGGAAGAAAAAATAATATCTGTGGAATACATTCCAACCGAGACTCAACTTGCTGACATTTTCACGAAACTGCTTAACAAAAGCAGGTTCAATAAATTAAAGTTTGACCTCGGTATGTGCAATTTATATTAAATATTCTTGCATAATTGTAACATATTGTATATATATTTATGTATTTTTGTGGTTAAAATTTTAAATTAGCTGGAAAATGCAATTTTTGGCCGGTACTCGACTAGTCGTGCTACGACCGGTCATGTATTTCCCAAGACTGGTCGTGGAGCGCACTGACCTCTTTAATTTGGGAAAATCTCTCTTCTTCCTCATTCTCACTTTTCTCTCCAACAAGTCGAGTTACGACTAGTCGAACACGACTGTTCGATTCAATCAGGTAAGAGCATTTTTGTTGTCTTTCTTGTAGATTCATGGTTTATTTTCTTCAATTTCTTCATTGGAGTAGTTGATTTCAAGTTTGCCTTAAGCTTTTTGGAGTTTTCTTCTCCATTTGCTGATCTAGAAAAATCCATCTCTACTTCTTTGAGATTTCTTATTTTTATTCAAGAATATAGACTCTAGAGGGAAAAAGAAAAATACTAGAGGTCTCTCGTCATCCAGATCAACTCCTATTGTAAGACGCCATCTTCGGTCTCCTGAAGATGATCCACCTTATGTGCGTGATTTGCGTCTACGTAATGTCATTGTTGAAAAAGCTGTTGATTTAGATCACATCGCTCGTTTCGGTCTCCTTCCTCTTCTCCAATCTGTAGGTTGGGATAACATCCTACGTTGGGGCGGGGTGGCATACCAATCCATTGTGCAGAGTATGTTTGCATGCATATCTGAATTTTCTACTGATCAATTAACTTTCTCTATTACTACTAGAGAAGGGCCTTTTCTAGTTGATCGTCATTTAATTTCAGGCCTTATGGATATACCTGTTAATGATGATAGTATTCCACCCAGTACTATAGCTAAGAAAGTTTCTAAATATGAAAAACGTATTTATACTAGAGCACTTTGTAACATGGATGCTCAATGGACTCAGAACGGGAATGCCCTCGCAACCAAATATTTGTTACCTAGATATAGAGTTTTGCATCGTATCTTTACTTCTGAGCTGTATCCTCATTCTGGTAACAAAACAGAACTGACTATATTCATGGTTCGTATCTTGTATTCTATCATCATTGGTGTAAATGTTTGTCTGCCCTCTTTAATATGTCATTCCATCATTCAGTTCCGTATCCATCCAGGTCATAGTGATCTTCCTTTTGCCTATCTCATGACTGTTTTAGCTAATCACATGCTAGTCGCTATGCCTGTTGGAGAGGCTCCCATCTATCATCTTATTTTTAACAATTCGAATATTAACAAGATGAAATTGGAATTGGCTCGTGGCCAAGTGAATGTTGGTGGTGGAGGAGTTGAAGCGGGGAATGAAGAAGCTGGTGATCTTCCTTCTGATGATGTGAATATGGATGATATTTTTGATGAACTTGATTCAAATTCTGGAAATGATCCTGACTATGAGCCATCTGAGTTTGATGCTCATCTTCGTGCTCTAGAGGAGAAGGTAGAGAATATGAATGTTGCCCATGATCTTCAGTTTAAATATATGCGCAAGTATCTTAGGCGCTTGAACAAGGGGATGCATAAACTTGATCCTACCATTCCTGCACCATCTTCAGGATCTAATTGAGTGATTTTAATTCTTGATATGTATTAACTTTCATACTTATGTTGGATTGTGCACTTTAGTTGGCTTGCTGACTTTTTAGTTAAACTGGTAAATAGATTGTGAACTTTTACTTGCTTATATATTGTCGATTAAATCCATCTATTACTCCATCTTTTAATCTTTTACATTGTTTCTTCCTTTGTCATTTTGTGACAAAAAGGAGGAGAAGGCTTTTGGAAGCTTTTGGTTTAATTGCTTATGGATATGAGTAGTTCTATAATATCTGTAGCAATCATTATATTTTTCATATGTGTGTTGCTACTCAAGGGGAGTAAATATAGATGAATGTTGTGTGCTTGCTAGTTTATGACAACTGGTGCATGATTCTTTATTATGCATGTGGTGCTTCTCTTATTTTTATATGAGTGTATTTTGTCACAAATTTGACGAAGGGGGAGATTGTAAGTGCTATGGTCTCATGCTCCTTAGATTGTCAAATTTTGTTGTGCCAAAACCTCTATCTGTGTCTTGTGTTTATATGTTGATATATATATGATCAAGACACTGCATCACAATGGTTCAAGAGATCTACGGTGCTCTGCTTCAAGAAATGTAAAGTCATGTACTTTAAGCATCAATGTTCAGAACTACATCGATAAGAAGAGTACCTTTCAAGACTTAAGTACATTTCAAGACTCAAGTACATTTCAAGATTTAAGTACAACTCAAGATGAAGTTTAAGTTCAAGCTTTTGAAGATCTCAAGATCAAGCTACATCAAGATAGAGATCTCGAGCTTCATAAGGTTCAAAGGTCAACCAACATCTGAAAGGATGAAGTTCAATGTTCATACTTCATGTCCCAGGTATGATAGACCTTAGATTGACCTTAGGGTAGGTCATTTTGTATACATAATTCAAAATGAATCTATTTATATGAATTAGTCTGTTCTAAGACTAGTTCTGGACCTTGTTCGACTAGTCCTAGCACTCGTTCGACCAGTCTAAGAAATTCCACGACCAGTCCTAAGTAGTTGAAGATTTTCAGAATTTTTTAGTTGCTCTACGACCAGTCCTGGAGACTGTTCTACTGGTCATAGGAAGGTCACGGCTCGACCTTTGACCAGTCCTAGAAGACTCAAACTCCAGCAACCATATCTGGTTGTTTATGACCAGTCCTGGGTTAGCTACGACCCGTCGTAGGTGGTCCACGACCGGTCGTAGACTCCCTAAGACTAGTCGTAGAACGGTTTTCAAAGATTGCGCTTAAAAATTCAAAATGCCGTTAAAACTATGACCAGTCGAAGTTTCCTAAGACCAGTCGTAGACGTGATTTCCACTTCTATAAATTGAGCACGAATCTCAGAATTTTATAACTCAATTCAAAGAAATTCAAGGCTCCACTCTGAGATAAGTTAGTGTTCATTTTAAGCTACTTTGTGCATAATTAATATTTTTTTTTTTAGATTATTTTTATTTGATTTTGATCTACATTCCAATCTGATTTAAAAAGGGAAAATTCTGTAATTCCTTCTTCTTGGAATCAAAATCAAATAGAGCTAGCACATTTGATTTAATTTAAAATCAATTAGAACTTAGAACCATTTTAAGTAAGTATTGGACATTGAACGTTGATTCTAACTTCTACTTCAATTGGTTCTTCCGGGCTATTACGAAAGGAGAAATTTAGATACTTTATGTTTATGTAAAATTTCTATTCTTTTGGTTTTTGTTTGAGATTTGCCAGAAAAATCTCACTGTGTGGTTATCTGAGGAGAGCTAGAAAACTTAGACTGTGTGGGTTTTTGGATTGTATAAGCCCAAGTTAAAAAGACACAATCGTGAAGGTTTTAGGTGAACCTGTGAAACCTATTTTGTTAGTGAATGCTAATATCCCCTATGTGAGGATATTAGGAGTGGAGTAGCATTTTGTGTGATTGTTGTGAAACAGTTGGTGTACACATAGGCGAACCACTATAATTCTTTGTCTTGTGGTTTGAATGCTTGTTTAAGTTTTATATCTTTTATCATTCAAGTTTGTGGGATGTATGTGTGGATGTGAATGTTGTAAAATTTACATTTCAAGCAAGTGTGTGGAATGTTGTAATAATTTAGATTTAAATTCCTGCAATTTATTTCAATTCCTTGCTATTTATTTATTTCTCTTCAGATTGAGTTTTTGATACAAAGGACGTTCTATAAATAAGGTTGTCCTGCCATAAACCCTTGGTTTTTATGGTGTAAGGTTGTCCTTAGAACTAAATTCGTATTAACCTCTCAATAATTGTTTATTGAGGTTGATTTTATTTCAGCATTGTGAATTGATTTATTTTATTTGGCTATCTCTTTATTTTATTCCGCTGTTATAATTATAATTTGGCATCATCCTATTCACCCCCCCTCTAGGACGTATAGCTAGGCAGTTACAGGTCTGTAATAACTTTTATACTACTTTGCTCTCTTTCAGTTTGTGCGACTGATTTTGTTTGACTTTAGATTAGACTGGTTTATGATATGTGCACTTTACTTTTGCTTATATCTCTCAAATCTTGCCTAGTTAACTCCATTATTACTCTCTTATTGGTCTTCCTCTTCCATTTATTCTTTGCTTCCTTTGTCATATTGTGACAAAAAGGGGGGAGAAGATTTAGTATAGATATGGATTGTGGGGTAGTAGCATTAATTTTTTTATATGGATATTTACATGTGTTACTCAGGGGGAGTAAGTAAAGAGGAGTTTTTGCCTACTAGATGATGATGTGTGCTAGTTTATGACAACTGATGCATGATTCTTTAACCAGGCCGTAACTGGTTCTTTTATATAATTGGTGCATGATTCCTTATTGAGCATGTAATGCTACTCTTATTCTTATTAAAGTGTGTTTTCTCACAAATTTGACAAATGGGTATATTGTAAGTGCAATGGTTATTTCTTCCCTTAATTGTCAAATTTTATAGTGCCAAAACCTCTATCTGTGTCTTGTGTAGTATGCTGATATATATATGTTCAAGACACTGCATCACAATGCTTCAAGACAAGTACGGTGATCTACTTCAAGAAATGCAAGGTCTAGTATTTTGTCCACTTTTGTAAGCTTCAATGTTCAGAGTTTTTAAAGCTACATCGAAAAGACGAATGCTTGTTCAAGACTCAAGATAATGTTTAACTCAAGATGAAGTACAACTTAAGAACGTCAAATCCAAGCTTTAGAAGATCTCAAGTTCAAGCTACATCATGAAGAGATCTAAACTATTTCAAAGTGAGTATTGGACATTGAACTTCTATATTCGAACTTCTACTCCGATTTGATTCTTCTGGGCTGCTACAAAAGGAGAAATCCAAGTATTTTATATTTGTGTAAATTTTCTTTATTTTGGTTTCTTTTAAGATTGAGGCAGAAAAATCTCAGAAATTGGTTATCTGAGGAGAGCCAGAAAACTCAGAAAGTGGGGTTTTTGAATTGTGTAAGCCCATTTGAAAGACACAATTGTGAAGGTTTTAGGTGAACCTGGAAAACCTATTTTTTCATAGTGAACGCTAATATCCCCTATGTGAGGATATTAAGAGTGGAGTAGCAAGCTGTGTGGCTGTTGTTTAACAGTTGGTGTACACACAGGCGAACCACTATAATTCTTTTTGCCTCGTGGTTTGAATGTTTGTTTAATTTCTATATTTTTTATCATTTAAATTTGTAGGATGTATGTGTGGATGTGAATGTTATAATATTTACATTTCAAGCATTGTGGGGAATGTTGTAATAGTTTAGAATTTATTTCTTTCTATTTCCTTTATTTCCTTTCTGTTTGAGTTTTGATATTCAAATTGTTCCAGTAAGGTTGTCCTGTCATAAACCCTTGGTTTTTATAGTGCAAGGTTATCCTTAGAACAACATTGGTATCAATCTCTCTATTTGAGGTTCTTTACATTTCTGTATTGTGATTTGTTTAAAGTGTTATCTTTCCTTTATTCATTTAAATTTCGCTATTAAAGTTTTAATTTGGCATAGTCCTATTCACCTAAATAGCCCTATTCTCCCCCCCTCCCCCCCCCCCCCTTCCCTGACTCATAGCTAGGCCTATTCAAGTGGTATCACAGCCTAATACCTCATTTTAAGTGTTATATTTTTGGATATATTTCCTGAGCTAATCGATCTAAGCTATTTATAAGAAGTCAAATTTTGATAGCCTTTTAGTCACTAGGCCTCCACCATTTGATGGCTCCAATTATGCCTATTGGAAAGCCAGGATGAGGATTTTCCTTCAATCTATGGATGAGAGTGTGTAGCAACCCACAATGACTGAATGGACCCCTTCTACCACTGAAGTGACAGGTATCGATGGTTCAAAATCAATGAGAGTAACACCTTATTTCTCCTGGACCATTCTTCAGAAAAATGAGAGTAGTGTCAATGCAAAAGCACTAAATGCAATCACTTGCGCTCTATCATCGGATGAATTCAAAAGAATTATATCATGTGATACTGCAAAGCAAGCTTGGGATATTTTAGAAATGACACACAAGGGAACATCAATTGTCAAGAAATTTAAAGTCTAAATCCTCACAACCAAATTTGAAGAAATTCATATGGAGGAAAATGAAATGTTTATGGACTTTTATATAAAATTAAATGACATTGTGAAGTCTATGTGGGGTCTTGGTGATAAAATCCCAAAAAGTAAAGTGTGTACAAAGATACTACGCTCACTTCCTGAACGGTTCAATTCTAAGGTAATCGCGATTCAGGAACTTCGTGATACGGACAATATGAGGGTAGAAGAATTTGTTAGGTCTTTACAAACCTATAAGTTAAACTTTAAAGCTCCTAAAGGTAAATCTATCGCTCTTAAATCTTCTAAATATATTTCTCAAGAAAATTCTGATTTTGAAAATTCTGAAGATGATATGGCCCTTTTAGCAAAGAAGTTTTACGAGATTTTCAAAAGTAAAAAGAGGGTTGACTTTTAAAAATCAAATGATAAGAAAAGATCTAAATCTAAATCTAAAACTTGGAAATCTTTAAAAGATAGTTAATGTTACAACTGCCAAGAATATGGGCATTCAGTAAACAAGTGTCCTAAAAAGGACAAACTTAAAAAAAAAAAGGAATGTTGGCTACTTGGGATGAATCTTCTTGCACTGAAGCCTCTTCTGAATCAGAAGATTCTGAAACCGAGTCGGGCTATGAAGTTAAATCTCTTATGACTCTAACCAAGTTCACTTTTTCCGATCATGATAATTTAACTAGTGAAGAAAATCTGAATAGTGATCATGAAAATGAAGAAGATCTTCAAGATGCTTACAATGCTCTATACAAGGAAAGTTTCAAAATTGCCGTAAAACTAAAACTTCAAAAAGAAAAGTTTTTAAAACTTAAAGAAAATTTTGATTCACTTGTTTTAGATAAATCCCACATTTCGGATTGTTTTGAAAAATCAAAATGCGATTTAAATTTCAAAACTTCCCTGATTAAAAATCTAAAATCTGAAAATGAAACACTTAAACTTAAAGTTTCTTCTCTTCTGAGTTTAAAGGATACATGGAGGTATGCCCAAGGTGATCCAAAGTTAGAAAAACTTTTGTCTTGATCAAGAAAATGTGGTGACTGATTTGGTTTAGGTTACGATAAAAATGTTCCTCATAAACAGAAGAATACTCCTTCTAAGTTTGTAAAAGGAGAGTCCTCAAACTCAAAAGGAAATAGTTCAAATCAAAAGTTTTCTAAAAATACCAAAACTTTTCAATCGTTCAAACCTAAAAGTAATTATAACAACTATAAAAATCAGAACCGAAACCCTTTAGTTGAGAAAATAGTTGATTTACTTAAGGAGCTCTTAAAATCTAACTCAGTGGGTCATTCTTACAACACGTACAAATACAAGAAGACCAATTATATTTCTAGACCCAAAATAATTATGAAATGGCTTCCTAAGGTTACTTGCTTGGTTGCTCACACGGCTTTCAAAGCTTCAAGTCATTCAAAGTGGTAGTTAGACAGTGGATGCTCAGGGCATATGACTGGTGATAAAGGTTTCTTCATCGAGCTTAAAGACATGGCTGATGGTTCAGTCACATTTGGTGATGGTAGCGACTGCAGGATTATTGGCCAAGGTACGGTTCAACTTTCTAACCTCCCCTTATTTAAGAATGTTTTGTACATTTAAATAACTTATTAAGCATTTCTCAAATATGCGATAAAAATCATAGTGTTAAAATTTCTAACCTAGGTGTGAAATATTAAATAAAAATGGTTCAGTAATATTAATTGGTCGTAAAACGTCTGAAAATTGCTATATTGTTAGTGATTCGAGCTCATCTATTCAATCATGTTACATGGTCCATACCGATGAGACTAAATTATGGTATAAACACCTTGGACATGTACACTACCACAATCTATATAGATTGAGCAAAAGAGAACTAATAAGAGGTCTACCTAAACTACAAAAAGTAGACAAAATATGTGGCGAATGCCAGATTGACAAATAAACTAGGAGTGCTAACAAAAAGGTGAACTCTAATGCCATATCTAAACCTCTCGAACTTCTCCACATGGATTGTATAGGACCAACCAGGATGGAGAGTCGAGGTGGCAAAAAATACATACTAGTGATTGTAGATGATTATACCAGATTCACTTGGGTAGCCTTCTTAAGGGATAAATTAGAAACCCTTGATGAAGTAAAAAGAGTTCTTAAACGAATCCAAACGGAAAAAAGGTTCTCAAGTCTGTAAGATCGGTAGTGATCATGGATCAGAATTTGAAAATAGTAGTTTTGAGAAATTCTGTTACTATCAGGGAATATCACATGAATTCTCTGCGCCCAAAACACTACAACAAAATGGAATTATTGAAAGAAAAAATAGAGTGCTTCAAGAAATGGCTAGTGTAATGTTAAATAGTATGAAGCTCCCTAAAAATCTTTGAGCTGAAGCCGTAAATACAACATGCTAAATAATCAACCGAGTCTATACAAGAAAATCAAATGGTAAGACGGCTTATGAAATATGGTTTGATAAGAAGCCTATTGTCAAATACTTTCGAGTTTTTGGCAGCAAGTGCTATATTTTACGTGACCGTGAAAATCTGGGAAAGTTTGACACTAAAAGTGATGAAGGGATCTTTTTAGGATATTCTTTGAATAGTCGTGCATATCGTGTACTGAATAAGAGGACCAGTGTTATTCAAGAGTCCATCAATGTGGTCATTGACGATTACTTGAATACACCTACCTCAAGTTCAGATAATGATGAAGTTCTTTTAATTGATAAACCGGATACTTCATCTAATCAAGTTTACTCCGAACTGAGGACTGTCAAAGATCATCCAACCACTCAAATTCTTAGAAACTCTCTCACTGGTGTGCACACTCATAGACAACTAGAAGACATATGTAATTACGTGTGCTTTATATCCCAGATAGAACTGACTAACGTAAAAGAAGCTCTTACTGATGAAAACTGGATAGTTGCGATGTAAGAATAGCTTAACCAATTTGTGAGAAATGATTTTTGGTATCTTGTTCTTATACCTAAAGATAAACACATTATAGGAACTAAGTGAATTTTAAAAATAAGTCTGATGAACTTGGTAATATAATTCGAAACGAAGCTAGACTGGCTGTACAAGGGTACACTCAAATTGAAGGAATTGATTATGATGAAACCTTTGCCCCAGTTGCTCCTCTTGAATCAATTAGACTATTCATATCTATTGCTTGCTTTAGAAAATTTAAAATTTATCAAATGGATGTAAAGAGTGCCTTCTTAAATGGTGATCTACATGAAGAAGTATATGTGGAACAACCAATGGGTTTTGAAGACCCTAAGAACACTGATCATGTTTATCGCCTTAAAAAGGCTCTCTACAGATTGAAACAAGCTCCCAGGGCATGGTACGAAAAATTGACTAAGTTTTTACTAAGTCATAATTTTCAAATGGGAAGTGTTGATAAGACTCTTTTTGTTAAAAAACATAACGATGATATCTTAATGGTGCAGATCTATTTTGATGATATTATTTATGGATCTACCTGAACTAACATGACTGTTGAATTTGCAGATTTAATGAAATCTAAGTTCAAAATGAGCATGGTTGGGGAATTAAATTATTTCCTAGGATTGCAAGTAAAACAACAACCTGATGGTATTTTTATTTCTGAAACCAAATATGCTTTGAACTTGATTAAAAAGTTCAGATTTGACAATGGAAAAAATTTTGATAATCCTATGAGTACAACTTTAAGACTCTTAAAAGACTCTACAGGTAAAAATGTGGATCCTAAATTATATCGTAGTATGATTGGTAGTTTACTTTATCTAACTGCAAGTAGACCTGATATTGCTTTTAGTGTTAGTATTTACGCTAGATATCAATCTGACCCTAAAGAGTCACATCTAACTGCTATTAAGCGGATTATGCGATATGTCACAAGTTCTGCTAATTTGGGTCTTTGGTATCCATATGATACTAGTGTTCAGTTGACAGGGTACACTAATGCTGATTGGGCTGGAAATATCGATGATAGGAAATCAACTAGTGGAGGTTGTTTTTATATCAGAAATTGTTTAGTTTTTTGGTTTAGCAAGAAGTAAAGTTAGATATTGCTTTCAATTACTGGGGCTGAATACATCGCAACTGGAAATGCATGTACTCAGCTTGCATGGATGAATAGAATGTTAAGCAATTACGGAATTGCACGGGATTCAAAGGTTTTATATTGTGATAATTCCAGTGCAATAAATATTTCTAAAAATCCAATCCAACATTCACGTACCAAGCACATTGACATTAGGTATCATTACATTCGTGAATTAGTGGAAGAAAAAATAATATCTTTGGAATACATTTCTACCGAGACTCAACTTGTCGACATTTTTATTAAGCCGCTCGACAAAAGCAGGTTTAATAAATTGAAGTTTGATCTTGGTATGTGCAATCTAAATTGAATATTCATGCATGGTTGTATCATAGTGTATATATATTTGATAATTTATTTGTTTAAATTTTAAAATTATATGAAAAATGCATATTTTAGTCAGCACACGACCAGTCGAGGATGTACTCGACCAGTCATGGCACGACCGGTCGAGGACATCCCACGACCAGTCGTGTAGCGCGCTGGACCTTTTAAATTTTGGGGGAAAATCCTTCTTCTTCATTTTAACCTCTCTCTAACGAGCCAACGCCCAACCAGTCATACTCTCCTTCCTAGATCTTCAAGATTAGTGCGTCATTTGCATTTTTCTTGTATATTCTAGTCAATATTACTTCATTTTCACTCTTGGAGTAATTTATTTTGTCATTCATTGCGATTTTGGGATTTTCTCTTGAAAAATCTGATCTAACAAAATCCCACTCCACATCTTTTGAAGCTACTTGTTTCTTTGAGTTTCTTATTACAAATGGATGCTAGAGGGAAAAAGAAAACTTTCCATGGTCCATCATCTTCTAGGACAACTCCTATCTCTCGACACCATCTTCGGTCAACCGAAGATGATCCCTCATATGTGCAGGATTTGCATATGCGCAATGTCATTGTTGAACGACCTATTGATCTTAACCACATTGCTCCTTTTGGTATCCTTCCTCTTCTACAGAATCTTTATTTCAAATCTGTATCCGCGTTCTGGTAACAAAACAGAACTAATTACCTTTATGGTTTGGGTTTTGCATTCTGTCATCACTGGTGTAAATGTTTGTCTGCCTTCTTAATGATATTCCATTTGCCTATCCTATGACTGTGTTAGCTAATCACATGCTAGTTGCTATGCCTGTTGGTGAGGATCCTATTCATCATCTTATTTTTAACAATTCAAATATTAATAAGATGAAATTGGAATTGGCTCCTGGCCAAGTGGATGTTAGTGGTGGTAAAGCTAAAGCATGGAATGAAGAAGAAGCTGACAATCTTCCTCCTGATGATGTTAATATGGATAATATTTTTGATGAACTTGAATCAGACTCTACTAATGATCCTGACTATGAGTCATCTGATTTTGAAGCTCGTCTTCGTGCACTTGAGGAGAAGGTAGAGAACATGAATGTTGCCCATAATTTACAATTTAAATATATGCGCAAGTATCTTAGGCACTTAAATAAGGGCCTTCATTAACTTGATCCTACCATACCTGCTCCTTCTTTAGGATCTGATTAGGTGTTTTTGCTCTATGGTCTATAATAACTTTTATACTACTTTACTCTCTTTCAGTTTATGCGACCGATTTTCTTTGACCTTGGATTAGACTGGTTTATGATATGTGCACTTTGCTTTTGCTTATATCTCTCAAATCTTGCATAGTTAACTCCTTTATTACTCTCTTATTGGTTTTCCTCTTCCATTTATTCTTTGCTTCCTTTGTCATATTGTGATAAAAGGGGGGAGTATATTAAGTTGGATTGAATACTTATAGATATTTTTTATGGATATTTATATGTGTTACTCAGGGGGAGTAAGTAAAGAGGAGTTTTTGCTTACAAGATGATGATGTGTGCTAGTTTATGACAACTGGTGCATGATTCTTTAACTAGGCCGTAACTGGTTCTTTTATATAACTGGTGCATGATTCCTTATTGTGCATGTAATGCTACTCTTATTCTTATTAGAGTGTGTTTTCTCACAAATTTGACAAAGGGGGAGATTGTAAGTGCAATGGTTATTTGTTCCCTTGATTGTCAAATTTTGTAGTGCTAAAACCTCTATATGTGTCTTGTGTAGTATGCTGATATATATATGTTCAAGACACTACATCACAATGCTTCAAGACAAGTACGGTGATCTACTTCAAGAAATGCAAGGTCTAGTATTTTATCCATGTCTGTAAGCTTCAATGTTTAAAGGTTTTAAAGCTACATCGAAAAGATGAATGCTTGTTCAAGACTCAAGATAATGTTCGACTCAAGATGAAGTACAACTTAAGAACGTCAAATCCAAGCTTTAGAAGATCTCAAGTTCAAGCTACATCACGAAGAGATCTCAAGCTTCATAATCTTCAAAGGTCAACTATCATCTGAAGAAATGAAGTTTCAATGTTCATACTTCATGTTCCAGGTATGAAAGACCTTAGATTGACCTTAGGGTAGGTCATTTAGTATACATAATTTAAATTGAATCACTTTATATGTATTTGGATTGTTCTAATACTAGTCTTGAACTCTATTCGACTAGTCCTAGAACTGGCTCGACCAGTCCAAGAAATTCCAAGACCAGTCTTAAGTTTGTTGAAATTTTTCAAAATTTTTTGTTTAGCTATGACCAGTCCTGGACTCTTCTCGACCGGTCGGGTAAACAGTGCACGACTAGTCCTACGACCAATCCTGGACCTACGACTCAAATTTCAGTAACTGTTCCTGATTTCTCACGACCAGTCGTGGGTATGTCACGACCAGTCATGGAGGGCTCATGACCAATCGTGTACATCCTACGACTAGTCGTGGAACGGTTTTATCTGATCGCGCTCAAAATTTCAAAATACAGTTTATCCTACAACCAGTCGTAGTGTCCGCAGGACCAGTCGTAGATGCGATTTCTGTAATTATAAATAGAGCACGAATTTCAGAGTTTGATATCCAATTCAAGTAATATCAAGGTATCACTCTGAGAGATAAGTTAATGTTCTTTTTAAGGTACATTGTGCATATTTAATATTCTCTTTTGTTAGCTTTTCTTATTTGATTTTGTTTTTGCATTCCAATCTAATTTGAAAGAAGAATTGGGATATTCCACTTCTTGGAATCAAAATCAAATAGAGCTAGCCCTAACTTGATTTAATTTAAAATCAATTAGAACTTAAAACCATTTCTTAAGTGAGTATTGGACATTGAACTTCTATATTCGAACTTCTACTCCGATTTGGATCTTCCGGGCTGCTACAAAAGGAGAAATCCAGGTATTTTACATTTATGTAAATTTCCTTTATTTTGGTTTCTTTTGAGATTGAGCTAGAAAAATCTCATTGTGTTGGTTATCTGAGGAGAGTCAGAAAACTCAGAAAGTGGGGTTTTTGAATTGTGTAAGCCCATTTGAAAGACACAATTGTGAAAGTTTTGGGTGAACCTAGAAAACTTATTTTTCATAGTGAACGCTAATATTCCCTGTGTGAGGATATTAGGAGTGGAGTAGCAAGCTGTGTGGCTGTTGTTTAACAGTTGGTGTACACACAGGCGGACCACTATAATTCTTTGTGTCTTGTGGTTTGAATGTTTGTTTAATTTCTATATCTTTTTTCATTCAAATTATTGGGATGTATGTGTGGATGTGAATGTTGTAATATTTACATTTCAAGCATTGTGCGGAATGTTGTAATGGTTTAGAATTTATTTCTTACTATTTCCTTTATTTCCTTTCTATTTGAGTTTTGATATTCAAATTGTTCTAGTAAGGTTGTCCTACCATAAACCCTTGGTTTTTATGGTGTAAGGTTGTCCTTAGAACAACATTAGTATCAATCTCTCTTTTTGAGGTTACTTTAGATTTCCATATTGTGATTTGTTTAAAGTGCTATCTTTCCTTTATTCATTTAAATTCCGCTGTTAAAGTTTTAATTTAGCATAGTCCTATTCACCCCCCTCTAAGACTCATAGCTAGGCCTTTTCATCTTGTCCCTCAGCCGTTAATGCATGTACTCGAGCTTGTTGTGGAAAGTTCGGCCATTGCATAGGCCATTGTGGCAGCCTAGCTTGAGGTGCAGGAGGGCGACGGAATTGTTGGTTCAGTCCTATCGCCCTTAGCGGAGTAATCTGTATGGCTTGCTGTGGGGGCCTGTTGATATGTTAAGGGGTATGAAGTCGTGGTCCCTCATCCTTAAAAAATAGAACGGCTCCGAGTGGCCCACCCTCTTGCAGAACTCACATACATGATTAGGCCGTGTGAAAGGGGTCAGGGTGACTGCAAGCCTAGGAGGAGAATTTGGGTGTGCCCTTTTCTTGACAAAGGATGAGGACTGTCCTTCCGTCCTACTTCGTGGGCTCAGCTGTGAACGAGTTCGTGACACTCGCTCCTCATCTTGTTCCGCCCGTAGTGACATCTCTACCAATTCAGCATAAGTTCTGATGTTTGCACAACACATCTTCGAGCGAATGCCGTTCCTCAGGTCCTCAGTAAATCGCCGCATCTTGGTTACCTCTTATGTAACTATTCAGGAAGTGTAGCATGATAATTCAGTGAAATGGTTCTTATATTGCGCCACGGACATCCCTCCTTGTTGGAGGCGTAAGAATTCGTTCTCCCTCTCATGTTGGTATGTCTTTGGGAGGTATTTCTGATTGAAGCGGGCCTCAAATGCTTACCACATCCATACATGGTTCTCTGGGAGGGTCCTAAGAACACTTTCCCACCACAAATCTGCCTCCTTAAAGAGGTAAGAGAGGAGTTCGACACTCTCCGCTTCAGAGCAGTGGAGAGGCTGAAGCAACTTAGTGACTCGGTTGAGCTAGTATTCAGCTTCCTCTGGTGTCAGCAAAAGTAGGCGGCCTAAACCTCTAAAACTGCTCAAATAAGTTGCTCGTGGTGGTTGCAGGCATGGCTATGCTGGGCGGCTCCAGTTGTTACACACTCATGTTGTGGGCCATGGCTCCCATCATAGTGGCCAGCATTTGTTATTGTTGTTACATAAGTAGCAACATCTGACCCGTTTGGCCCATAGCGGGTGTTGTGGGAGGTGTAGATGCCGCGGCTTATGTTGGCGGCGCATTCGGGACCGCTTCCTAGGTAGTACTACGTGTGTTATGGGAACCGGTCACCCCTTGGTGGCCTGGTTGATCATCGGGAATTTGGTCCCTCTCGACAAGGCCGCCGTGAGGTAGGCGAACAAAGCGACCATCACCCCGAGAGCGTATTTCCTAGAAAGACGTTCCTCAAGAGTTAAACAATTGGACATTGTCCATATAAAGGTCATATGTAGATATACAAGGACTATAGATTCCATTCCTGAGTACAGGTAACAATACACGCAAGCATTCACAAAGCGACAAGAGAATTTCAATCCATACATTCACGTTGAATTCCAAAATGCCATTGGCATGGCCAGTTACATCTTATAGTATGGATTTACATGTATCACTAGATACTCCAAACATAAAGGAAAAACAGCCTAATCAAGCAAAAGTTCTAACTATCTTTAATACATGGAAGTAGTCCTAACTAACTCAAAACAACTACTAAAGTTAAGCTACTATTCTTTTGGGTCAGACGAGGACGAGGGTGCTTCCTCCCCTTTGCTGTAATAGATCAAGGTCTTAATGGCTTGATACATCTTCTTGTTCAATTTCTCCTGCTCTGCATGGTGTCTTGCTCGGGTTTCCTCCATCTTAGTCATTATAGCGTCAAGTGCATCCAAGCGCTCATGTATGTCTGGAGTGGCAAGCGATCCACCGCCGACTTCTTCGGCTTCCTCAGTTTGTTCAGCCTCTTCAGCTTCATCCTCATCCTCATTCTCGTCCTCGTCACTTCCATCACCTTCCTCTTCCTCTTCGTCGGCATCCCTAAACTCCTCAATGTGGGCTTGTCGCTACTTGGGGCCTATCCCCATATTATTTAACATATCATCACCCAATAGCTATGTTAGTATAGGATTTCCATCCGATCCGCCCACTCCATATTTCCGAGCCAACTGACAGAGCAGATGACTAAATGGAAGAATGCATTCTTCTGAGTCGCCCTTGTGGCCCTCACGATCTGGTGGAGTACTACGCTGGGGATGCATACATTTGCTCCTTGTCTCACTTGATATAAAAACTCCACCATATAGCAGGAGCACTCGGTGTGGTTCTTCAGCCTTGGGTATACATTATAGTTACAAATGCAGTGAAGTAATCAGTATTCTGGGGTCAAGGTTGACGCATTTAGGCCGACATCTCACCTCCATTGGACAACCTATCCACACAAAAAGTGAGTTCGTTCATCACGGGCTTGACTCGTATCTAAGTTCCCTTCATCAATCTGTACCTCCCCTAGTGGCACCCCAAGTATGTCGGAAATCTCCTCCGCCCTGAAGTGGAACCACTTGCTACCCACTATGACATCAATGCCCAAAGGTGTGAATTTAGGGTTTCTCATCCGAGTGTAGAATGTCGTCGCTTGTCCCTCATCCGCCTAGGAACCTCCATAAAATACAGGATCCCATTCCCTTTCCATAAGTCGATTGAGTAGAGAGGAATTTTTGAATAGGTGCTCCTTCACAGAGGCTTCGAAGGCGACTTTGTGCTTGCAGAAATTCCTCATATCTTTGACGAGCGGTTGGTAGGCTTGAATTGCGAGCCCCGTTTGGGGGTCGTTCCTTCTCTTAGATCTGGCTTCCGAGCTTGACTTCCCCTTTGGATCAGCCTTCTTCTTACTACGCCTTTCTCTGCTCGGTCCCTGCTCGGCGGGAGTCGGTCTTTTCTTCCCCATGAGTAAGAGAATCACCGGAATGGAGAAGGAGGCAACTGTTGCTAAGAATGCCATTTCCCTTGGCGAGGATAGATTGTTGAAGGGAAGGTTTTGGAAAAATGGATTTGGTGTTGGGTTCTAAGAGTGGGTTTTGTAAGTGAAATTTTGGAAAGGGTTGGGGAATGGACTTGAGAATGGGATTTGAGAATGGGGTTTGATGTTGGGTTTTGTGAATGGGTTTTGAAAGTGATGGAGTGAGATGAATAGAGGGTAGGTTTAGTGTGAAGGAATGGGAGTTGAGAGATTTGTTAGATAAATGAGATGTTGGGAATGATTTAGGAAGAATGGAGTGGATAGGAGATGGGTTTAAGGTTTGGAGAGGGAGATGTGTGTTGAGGTTTGGAGTGGGAGATGGGTTTTGAGGTTTTGGAGAGGGAGATGTGTTTTCTTTATAGATTTGGAAGAGTGGAGTGTGGTGGAGGGAGAGGAAAGAGGTGCTAGGGCCTTTAAAATGCTATAGAAGTGGGTCCCACATGAATTTACTTCACAAAAGGGGAGGACCACACGTTGAAGGCCAAGCGGGGTCCTGCCGGCTTGCTGGACACCAGAGCAGGGGCCACGCCGATCGGGCGGGGTCCTACAGATGTGCTGGAGAGCTGGGCGGGGGCCACGCCGGACGGGCAGGGTGCTACGGGAGCGCTGGAGGTCCAAGTGGGGCTGGGCGGTCGGGCGGGGTCGCGTGGGCGGGGTCATGCGGAACGGCCGGGTTCGTGCGGGCGGGGTCCTGCTGGCCCACTGTTTTCCAGGCAAGGCCATGTGAGTCTTGGTTTTCCCGGGTGTGGGTAAGGCTCCCCGGGACATGCCATATATGATTTTAGGGTAGGAGAAGTTGATCTACGCAATGAACCTACTTGTTTCGTGAGATTCCTCCTGATTAGTGGTCAAAATCCAATTTATTTACATCTTTACTATTTTCAGTAAATCTTTCGTTCACCCCTAGATCTTTATCCCCGAATGGGTCAGAACTACCAAGTTTAGCCCAGTATTAGCTCATTTGGTCTAGGATGATGGTTTCGACCGTCTAATCATTCAATTCCCAGCTCGTTCCTATCAATGGGCTGAGGCACCATAAGAATCTCAGACCCATATCCTAGCGTCACTACCCTCTCTCGCTCCCCAATCCTAAATCCATGGAAGTCTTACCTTCCTTCTAAGATTGTCGGTTCAGGGCCGGGATGGTTCCTAGCATTTCTAAGTCTCTGTTGTGTTTCCTCTCAAGTTAATGAACGTGTTAGTGAGTTCATGGTCCATGACCCAATTAATTCCAAACCATTGCTCTGATACCAACTTGTAACACCCTGAAATTTAGGGGTCGTGCATACACTCGACTCCCAAGTTCCCTGGTATCACTTATAACCAATTTTACTATTTTGCGTTTAATTAGGTTTAATGAGTAGTATGGAATTACTTGAAACATGAATCACAATCACAACTAGTCTACTGAAATGGAAATGACCAAAATGTATACAAGTCCAAAAGATATAACAATGGGTCGTGCAAGGCATTGCCCAATAAAAATATAAAAAATGATATGTCTAAAAGAATGATGTGCTGAGTCCCCTACTCAGCAACCCAAGTTCACCCACGAAATCTATGTCGAACCGCCCATCATCTGGAAATAGGACAGCTAGTCCTCCTCATCCAGGCTCACGCTGCAAGGATCCTCGTACTCTGCATCACCTGCAACTACTGAAGAGTCTGGTTAGTGTTTTAAAACACCGTCCCAGAGTGGGAGTGAGTGATCAACTTAGTGGGTTCTATTAGTCTTAAGTTATAACAAATATCAATTATATTATGAATTTAATGAAAGACAAACATTCACAGATCTCTAACTAGTCTTGTTAATGCATATGCATGTATTATGATATGATGCATGACCTCACAGCAACACTCCCTCAAGCAACTCCGTCTAAGGATCGCGTATGACCAACACTCCCTCATTGTGACCTCAACTGCCGAGTCACTAACCTAACTAGTGCGATGCAGTCGTGAAAGTTTTAGCCAAGTTCTTAATTAATTCCATTCATCCAGCAGATTGGGAAAACTAGTACACCCCACGTATCAATGCTCTCAATTGGCTGCGAGTTCAAGGCCCCTCAACGTGTGAGGCCAAGACCCTAAGATCCTTGATCCTATCGGGTTCCCTATCCTCGATTTTAAGTACATGGGGAGTACGGAGAAGAAGGATTGCTCGCCTTCACTACGGGGAGGCTCGTTACCCCAGTGTAGGCCGACAGCTCGGACACAATGTCCCATTCCACCATGCCCGGCTCTTGAGTTAATGGATCGGTTTCAAACGGTTATCAGTGGGCTTCAATGGTTGAAGGGTGTTCAAGGTTCCATACTGGCGTGAGCAGACAGGGTTAACAAACATGGTTAGTCAGCAATTGGGTTAGACCGTGCGAGTCCAGGCGAGTACGTGATGGATAACATCGGGTACAAGTGACCCATGTAGTCCAACTACTGTCGCCCATCCGCATCCGCCCAAATCTGCTGGTTTAACTGCAGGATGATCCTACCAACGGGACCACCCTCTCTCACCTCAGTTTCCTGACCAACCCAGGGGTTTAATGGTATTCAATAACACTTCAATAAATCAGAATTCATAATCTAACATAGGTGACATCATGCACTCATACATCAACACAAAAATTCAGATTTCTCTATAAATGCAATTACTAATAATTATGAAATAAATGTGTATGTGTGTTGTGTGGATTAGTGGAGAGATCAAGAGCTATACATCATTCATGGCACAAACAAATAACAAGAATTAATGCTAGAACAAATACACATCAAGGACTTATGCAAGCATAAATATACAATAAGGATTTATGCAATCATACATGCCACAAGGAAGGATGTTCTAGAATCATATCAGAGATGAACATTCCACTCTAAAATCTTGCCTAATCATGTTGATGAACAACAAAAATTACATAATCATTTCATGTTGATTGAGAGGATCTAAAATGTATGGTCTTGCCTAGGTTTTCTCTAGATCATCCAAGTACATCACCCAAACATTCAGAATCATTAGATTCATATTAAAATTGGTGTTAGGCCACCTAAGAATAATAGTTCGCACCTATGGATCGTTGAGATCTTGGGAAACGACCTAGGAGTGTCAAATTTGGGGTCGATTGGCCGAAATCCTAAGGCAAAGCATTTGCATGTTAGAATTTCATGCAAATCCCCTCTCAACATAAGGAGTTTCTAAAAAGATAAGTGTCACGCCTCAGACTCGGTAACTGGACTCACAAGAAACTCGATGGCTGGTTTTGGCCGCAACAGCCTCCATAGTACCCCATTCTTGGCTCCTGAGGCAGGTTTCGATCCTGGGATCCTACAAGGAGGATTTTCATAACAGTATAATCATTACCAATACGAGCATACCCAAGATCACAGTAAGTAAATCTGAGAATAACAAAGGCACACATCATAAAATCCACTATGAATTTGAACTTTTACAAATATCCATGAGGTCTAAAAGGACATACATAAGATAATAGAAGAAAGAAAGGAAGTCTGCAACACTGGGTCCTCAAGCTCAGCTTTAATCCAAACTTTGTCGCTGCGACGCTTGCCTAGGATCTCCTGTACGCATCAATTGTGCATAAGCTTATAGAATCTTAGAGGGCGGTGAAACTATGTGACAATGGTGCACAGAAGAATAGTAGTGAATACAGGAAGGAAATATGATCAAAGACAACACCACCAACCTTACCAGGCCTGTCATGAACGTAAGAGACTATACCAAAGCAGTACAATAATGCAGGAAGCCATATCAAGGCTTTATAATGCAATGAGTACTGTAATGCAATGAGTACTGGGCGTCATGTCAAGGCAATACAATATGAGGCTTATACAACTGATGCAATGCAATGTGAAGTAATATCAGTGCTTATATCCAATCCACATATCAAGTATATTTCCATCATAAGGAAATCACCAGGGTCCATTAAACTGCTGGATGACTGCTGCTCTACAGACCCCGCACAGTCAAACGAGCTAAGAGACCTCACTACCCTACCTGTGGATAGCCAATCACCAGCAAGGCCTAAAGGTAGCGGACCCATTCACGAGCTGGTCAGACTCAGCCTAGCAATACCTCCTTACATCAGGTGAGTAAGGCCACACCCTTATCCAACCGATTACACGATAGTGGGAGTCGCGGCCTAACGGTGTAAGGCCCTCATGCGCTCATAGTTTCCACTCAGTCATGGCTTTGGAGCAGATCCTTGGTACTATGGAAGTTTTAAAAATTTCACCCATGGGTATCCTATGCACTTGATATGCTCAAGTAACATTTTTGGTGTCCAAACATGGCCATCCACAATATATCTGTGGAGGCTACAGCCTTGACGAAGTAAGGGAGATAATTGTCCATATGCTATGCAATGCCAGATGCATGAATCACACAATCAACAATGCATCAATTTCAAGTATCCAACGTGCTCAAGAGGGAATACTACGTCCCTTGGAGAAGGTAACATGCAATACCTAATGACACAATATGACCACACACACATAGTGTCAACCAAGCATACAATGATGTACATGGTCATGAGGACGAATTTAATTACACTATATGGCGATATATAATGTACATTACATTCCCCCTATCCGAGAAGAAAACAAGACTAGGTACTTAGACAATATCCATAAGGAACCAACTTCTAATGGGGGCCCATTTACCTGAGGTAGCCCACGGGGCTAAGTATACAAGTTACGGGTCTAAGTAATATAGTAATGAGCCTAGCAAGAGTCTAAGATGAGTATCCAATCACTCTTAAATATAATCGGGCCTAGAGGGGTCCATAATGGGGACATTTAACCACCATTCCCCAAAAAGGCATATCAACCATGAACTATATGGATAAAAGGCCCAAGGCTTACATTTAAGATAAAAATAAAGGTAACCACATACATATATTCCTCATAATAGGCCATAAAAAATATAATACCACTTTTAACAACATGGGCTCCAAGAGGGGAATTAAGGCCCAAGTCTCAATTCCCAATGGCCATAGAATCCATGCGTTAAGTTGGACTTGGTGGGTAGCCCGCGTACACAATATACGACTAAATAAGTAAGTTTGGATGAAATGGGCCTCACTACATCAGCCCAATAGGTAGCAATTAAAGTGGGCAACCAAGGGCCCAATACTATCCTTATCTCAGCCCACAAGTCCATTAAAATGGTGGAAGTTGGCCCAATATATGGCTGGGCCAAGCTGGGATATCCCAACCCACTCTGGGCCCATGGGATGCCAAAAATTTGATCTAAGATGGGGTCCTCATGTGATCATTAAAGGTGACCCAAAAGAATGCACTAATTAAGCCCAAGGATTATGACATGCAACATGTACACAAGTTCTCAATACGGTGGGCCCCACAGCCAAATAAAGTTTTAACCATAAAATTGTACATTTAAGGCTCTTTGATAAACTTTTGACCCGTTTGACTTCCTGGACCTACTAAGGTCCAGAAATTAGTTAACTATATGGAATAATCTCATGAAGGCCAACTATACTCACTGGGGGATCCCACCAGATGGAGAGTGTATATATCAAGTG
Source organism: Magnolia sinica (assembly GCF_029962835.1). Classification (NCBI taxonomy): domain Eukaryota; kingdom Viridiplantae; phylum Streptophyta; class Magnoliopsida; order Magnoliales; family Magnoliaceae; genus Magnolia; species Magnolia sinica. Next base: position 45,128,572 of record NC_080573.1, on the reverse strand, counting down.
GGTCTGCTACTGGATTATGAGTCCAACAGCAACCCAAGGCAGAGAATGCTTCCATGATTGGGCGATCCAAGGCTTGAATGGCCTGGACCAACATACATTGAGGTAGGCTCCACATACATACACATTTAACCTCAACTAAACGGCCTAGGGTCTATGGTGGGCCTTTAACCATCCATAGAGAAACCCATGGGCCTACCTTAGGATCACCCAGGAGGACATCCAACCTCAACTGGTCCCAAAAGGTATCCTGCTACGCATAATGTAAGGTCTAAGGCCTAGGTAATGCATGGCCTAATGGGCCATACGCCAAGCCCAACTCATAGGTCATATAGTGGGCCCTCGAGTAAGGTTTGGGCCCAACTACAAAGGCCATAATTCCACATATTGTGGTAGGCTTCATGGGCAGCTTAGTAATTCATTTACATGGGCAAGTTTCACATTTAACACAAGTGAGTTGGGCCTCACTCTTAGCCCAAGTACAGGGTTAGTTTAGTGGGCAGCCAAGGGCCCAACTTCTTGTGTATTATTGCCCCTAAGCTCGTCACAATAGATAGTAGAGTATAGGCCCAAGATCAATGAGCCTATCCAAAAGAACTGAATCCACAAGGCCTACTTGCTAACACAAACATGCATATACTATATCACATAATGGGCCCAAAAGAAATGGCCTAAACAAAAGCCATCCAATTCATATATTATGGTGGACTTGAGGGCAGCCCATAAGCCTAAGAATACACATGAGCAAGGCCTATATTGACAGTGTGGGCCTTGCCACATCAGCCCCAAGGACTTAGCAAGCCCCTCCACAATACGCATTTATGTGGGCCTTGCAGGTCAGCCCACAATTAAGCATTTCATGAGGGCATCACGGCTAATAAATACACATGATTAGCTTTGTATACAGCCCATTGGGCCTATAAATCAATAAGGTCAGCCCTTGCACAATCTTGGGCTCAAGGAAGAAGTTTCCAGCCTGTTGGGCCTATCAAAAATTCTGGTTAAGGCTAGCCCACAAAACCACCATAAAGGTGGGCCTTAAGGGGCACTCATTATGCCCAAAATAGTAAGGAAGGAGGGCAAAGAGTGTGTGCAACAATCCCTTAAATTTGGTGGGCCGCCACGGCTCCAAAAGATCAACCATGCAGCAAAATTTGGGCCCCTTGCTGGAATTCTAGCCCACCCATTTCCTGGGCCTGCTGGAGTCCAGAAATTTATTTAATCTAAATGGGTTACTGACCCATGGTAACCCACACATATTATAGTGGGCTCCACCAGATGAACGGAGTGAATATAACATGTCTAGGTGGACCCATAAAGTAGGTTGGATGGCCCGCCAAGGCTGAACGCCCCAGCTTAGGTGTCCCTGCCTGGGGGGACACTCCAGGCCGCACCATGGTCAGGTCGAATGTCTATTGGGTATGAAATTTTTCAGGGTAATACGTCCATAGGTTATTCACACCCCCACAAAATTTTATAATTTTTTTTATATTCTTAAGTATTTTAATTAATTTAAATAAAACTATTTATCCAGAAAATCGGACTGACCTGGACGTCCCAACGTGGTGGGCCAGTCCGGCCCTTGCATGGTCTACACATGGGTCCATTAGCCCTAAAATTTGGTAGGTGAGTCTTAACATGGGTGGGCCACCTCTCTGTAAATTTTCATAATTTTTAAACACTTGAAAATATTTTAATAAATTTTGAAATTCTAACCTGTTCAGGGTGGAATGTTGCTGGAAATATAGTTGTCCACTGTCCTGAATTTGGGCCATCCAAATGAGTGGGTTTTGGGCCTCCAAAATTCTTAAAATTTAGGCCTAAGGTCTCTTATCAATCCTACAACAATTTAGGACCCATAAATATAGCCCACCTTCTGAGAAAATATTTTTAAAATTTTGTTTTTATGGAACTATGCTGCTGAATTGCACAGTAGAAATTTCTGGCAGCCCACTATGTTGGCCCAACCTTTTGGATGCCCAAATGGAGTCCATTGGTCTTAAAAATTTTCAGGTAGGTCCTACCATGGGTGATACACCTTTCTGCAAAATTTTAGAATTTTTAATATAGTATAAGTATTTTATTTAATTCATATAAATTGTAGTCAGCAATGAATATCCAGAAAATCTGCTGGTTCAGAAAATACTGTTGTACCATGTTTGGTACCATATGGGGTGGGCCTATACTTGCCCGAATTACTAGAAAACTAGTGGGTTTGATGGTCCTACATATGTACAGCAAGTAGAGTCCACTGGAGTGGCCCACTTACTCCCAAATCAAGATGGAAAATGAGCATTTCTAACATGTAATGTTGCTGGACTGTCTAGAAATTTCTGGACAGTCAGCCTACTTTGGCCCATCCCATAGGCCTCAAACATGGGGGAAATGATGTGGGCCCCATTTTACATCAAAGTGGGGTCCACAGTCTTGAAAAATCCTAAAGAAATTTGGGAGAAAAAGGTATGCAAATAGATCCAAACATTAACTCAAAAGTCATGCTCAACTGGACCTGAAATCTGGATAGCAACATATGTTGTCCATATTTCAGCCCATATAAGTTAATCAAAGGGTTTATGGCCCTGATTCAACATGTGGGGTCCACCTTGATGGGTTAAAAAAATTTCAGACCCATGAGCTCACTCAGACCTCCATGAAAAAGCCATTTTGGAGGCCACCCAAACTATGCATGTATGGTGGGCTTGGACATCTAGTCAAAGTGGGCTTGGACTTCCCATCTAGCTAAGGGTCTGAGATGTTGTTGACCTTTCCTTGGTGGGCCACACATCATCAGAATACACAGGAGAAAAATAGAGAAAAAGGGAGAAGGAAGAAGTAATCGGCCATCAGTGGAAGGTCCCACCACTAATGGACCTCCCACACCCAAATCCACACTGTCTACTATATTATGATATATGCATGCCATAATACATCAAAGGAACTTGCTAGAGGGTAGGGATCTTTTTTTCCACATGCATGCAAGGCCTAGATGGCCCATGGGGTGCAAGAAATGAGAAGGAGAAAGCATCATGGTGGGTCCATGGAGAATGGCCCACCATAGATAGAAATATGGAGGATCTAGGCCCATGGCCTTATCCTAGGAACCATGTAGGACCTCCACCATGGATTGGTGGGTCCTACATGCTTCCATGCATGCAAGGAAAAGAAAGAAAAGAGAAGAAAGAGAGAAGAAGCTAAGGAGAGCACCCACCTCAAAGCTTATCCTCCTTCTTCCACACTTGGGTTCTATAGCTCCAATGGTGAAGTTTTAATGGTTGGGATGAGTTTTTGAGGGTTAGATTGGGAGAGTTCTTGCTTGGAAGGGGCTGGAGGATTTGGAGATTTTTGGAGGAAGGTTCCTAGCTAGAAATGAGAAGGAGGGAGACGTAAGGAGAGAGAGAGAGAGAGAGAGAGAGAGAGAGAGAGAGACCATGATGGGTTTGTAAGAGAATTCACGGGTTTGTAAGAGAATTCATCATTACCATAGAGAGGAGTTTATAAAGTTGTAGGTAAGACTAGGTCTCTTGGTGGTGTTTGTGGTTAGTGGTGTTAGTTATGGATCTTTGCATAGTGTGTGGGTAGTGTACCTTGGAACTTGTGCCAAGGGTGATGGTAGTCCACATGCAGTCCACCTAAGTGAGCCACATGATCAATAGTCATATAATGAAATGTACACAACTTTTGATCTACATATTAGATGGACATACAAGATGCGTCATTGAAATCGTAACGACGATGTGAACAAGACGGCATAGGTCTTGGGCCGATCCGAGTTAAGTCAACGTGACCGGACTCAAGAATGATTGCAAACACTATCCAAGGGTCGTGAGTCGCCGGGATTCGACCGGTAAGACCGCGGGATCATAAGAAATGAAATACATACATACACACACATGCACACACAAGAACTCAGGTCAGGTCTCACAATAAGGGATTACCTACTCAATCGGCGAAGGATGGTTCTTGTGGTTGTAGGGGAGGGTTTTCTTGAGGAAGAGGTAAGGAGTTGCAAGATTTGAACTTCCTTGAGCCCCAACTTCAACTATAACTCACCTTCTCTCCCTTCTTCACTCTCTCCTTTCTCTCTCTCTTCTCTCTTTACTCTCTTCTTTCCTTGGTTGCTGAAATTTGTGGGAGTGAGTGAGAGAGTTAAAGGTTTTATTTCCTAGGTTTGGGCCAAATGGCCTTAAGTTCCAACAATTTTCGTCAATGGCCTTGTGAGGGCCCCTTTTTGCTTTGGGGCAGCCCTGTCATCCCATTGCCCACCAAATTTGGTGTAGTTGTCTCATGGCCCGATGAGGGGCTATGTAAAATTTGAAGACAAATGAACACGAGGTTTTATCATACGGTTCCAATCTTTAAATGGCCCTGTAGGGTACATTCTGGCAGTTGGGGCTGTTCTGATACCTCCTTGGCCACCAAATTTATAGGATAGTAGTCCCATAACCCGATGAAGGGCCGTGCAAAGTTTAAAGGCGAATGGATGCGAGGTTTTACTGCAAAGGTCCGTTTTGCGATCAACGGTCACCATTTCACGATCGGGTTCCAGATTTTGTGGGCGGGCGTAGAAAAATATTTTAGGTCATCACCGTAAATGTAGAAGAGATCCAACGGCTGCAAAGCCTAATATCTCAGTTTCATTTAAAAGTACCAGATTTGAGTTCTAGCCTTTGGGTCAACGCTGGGGCAAGTTGCGCTCGGCAAGTGCCATTAAGACAGCGTGGATAATTAACTTCTAGTCGGCTACTGAGTCCGCGGTCCGCGATGGACTACAAGCCTAGTGAGATCTGCGGTTTTCCCAAGTTTTAGATTTTTCTGACCTTCCTCGACCGTTGTAGGGCCCGTACAGGTTGTTGCCAAGTACAAACAGGCCATCAGGCTTAATGGCCCGTACCCGATCCAATGATAACCAGACGGGTCCACCTTAATGGGTTGACCTGGGTTAATTTTGTTGGTGGTACCCCTCATACGAGTTGTTTAAGAGAATGGTCCTGCGGCAAATCCTACGTGGACGCTTCAGGACATTGTTCCGGTTGAACAAGACGTTACATAAAGGTCTTACCAATAATTGTATTTCTAATAAAAGGTTTTTTAACCATTTTGCCTCTTTACTATTAACTGCCAAATATATGAATTCATATTCCATGGTAGAGTGAGATATGCAAGTTTGCTTCTTGGATCCTCAAGAAATGACAGCTCCTTCAAGTATAAAAATTCATCCACTGGTAGACTTGGATTCATTAGAATTGGTCATCCAACTTGCATCACTATACCCTTCAAGTACACTAGGGTAACCAGAAAAATGTAAATTATAGTTAATTATTTTTCTCAAGTATTTGAATACTTTAGAGACAGCGTTCCAATGATCTAAACTTGGATTACTTGTAAACCTACTCAATTTACCTACTCCAAAAGTAATATCAGGTCGAGTAGAAATCATAGCATATATAAGACTGTCGATTACCTTGGAATACTCTAACTGAGATACACTACGACCTTTATTTTTAATTAACTTGATATTAGAATCAAAAGGAGTAGAAACTAGGTTCTTATTATAGTAATTAAACTTTTTAAGCATCTTTTCAATATAACATGAATGAGATAAAGTTATACCATCATTGTTTCTTAATAACTTGATACCTAAAATCACATTAGCTTCACCCATATCCTTCATGTCAAACTAGATAATAAGAATATTTTAATATTATTTATAACTTCTAAACATGTACCAAAGATTAACATATCATTTACGTAAAGATATATAGTTACTTTTTTATTATTAGAGAATTTTGAATATACACATTTATTGGATTCATTAATCTTAAAGCCATTGATATGACTACTTTATCAAGTTTTTCATGCCATTACTTAGGTGCCTGTTTAAGTCCATATAGTGTCTTGATCAATTTACACATTTTATTTTCTTGTCATAGAACTATAAAACCTTCTGGTTGCTCCATATAAACCTCTCCATTAATGTCATCATTTAGAAAAGTTGTCTTTACATCCATCTGATGGATTTCTAACTTATGAATGAATGCTAGAGCAACTAAAACTCAGATAGTTGATATCCTTGCTACTGGAGCATAGGTATCGAAAAACAAAATCAATACCTTCTTTTTGTGTAAATCCTCTAGCCACTAATCTGGCCTTAAACATTTCTGTAGTTTCATCTGGTCTTAGTTTTCTTTTGAAAATCCATTTACAGCTTATCGGTTTTGATCCTGGGGGTAGATCCACAAGTTTCCATATTCTATTTTGCAATACAGAATCCATCTCATCGTTTATAGCTTCCTTCCAAAAAGAAGCATCCTGAGATCTAAGGGCATCATCTATTATTACTGGATCATTTTCTCTATTATATATTAACATCGTTTCTTCTGTTATGTTATATATATCTCCTTCTATTAGCAGAAAGTAGAAGTTGAGTCCAAAAGATGTACATATTCTGATCCTCTTGGTTCTTCTAGGTTCTATGTCCTCTTTATCAAGACTGCTAATATCTTGATCAGGTATTTGAGAACTACTGCTTGTATTAGGGTCTTGAGATCTTATGTCTTTTCTAGTTATAGAAGAGAATGAGTTTTGATAAAATTCGGTATCTATATATTCTATTGTGGTGTTTAAGGACAAACTGCAAGATATGCTCTCTCTCTCTCTCTCTCTCTCTCTCTCTAAGGGAGTTATTTCATACGTTGGCATATGTTGGTCAATATACAAGCAATAGAAAGTTGAACACATGGCATGTGTTAACTCTCGTTAAACCATCTAAATTGTGGACCCAAATTATAAAATAAACCAAAAGCCAGATTGGTTGAACATTCCCAACTTCTAGTCATTGAACGCTTGTTTGGTCAATTCAGGTCATTGTCTATTTCACATTTCAACTGTTTATTAAATATAGATGGTTCTAGTCCACAAAAAACCAGAATTTTCTTTTCATTGTAGAGACGGAATAACTGGAATATGGTAGAGCATGTGCATTGTAGGGTGATGTGCCAATTGGGTACATTATTAAAAGCCATACCTACTAGATTTCTGTCCATTCATTTGGTGGACATCAAAGCAACGGTGGAAAACTAAAATAGTTAATTTGTTAAATCATCTTTGGAGTAAATTGTAAAGAAGTAATGAATATAACTACCAATAAGTTTAATTTTTGAAGCATGAGCCAGCCACACGAGGGTCCAGTAGTTGGATGGACTCACTTGTATAATTCCCTGTGTTGCCTGTAGGGTGAGAAGATCCCCACATGCTTTTACCCGGTCCTTGACATGGGTCCAACCCAATGGACTCCAAATGCACCTGCAGCTTAGTGGGACCAGGTCTGCCACTGGTCCGGGGGTCACTCAAAACTTGGCCTAGTCAACTGAGTCACTTGGTAACTTGAGGACATGAGAGGCTTGGTTTTGATTACTCAAACTGAGCTACTCGGAAGACTGAAATAGCTTTTTAAGAAAATCATGTGGAGAGAGACTCTGATTTCCTTTAATCCATTCATTTTAGATTTATAAAATGTGTGGATTTTGAGATATTATCCATTCAATCTATGTACCTGTTGCAACCTCCACAAGAATGCCTGGGGACTGAGCCAGATGATCTGGCTTTCAGATTAGGCCTGACAAGAGTCAGGAGTGAGCTTGGTTAGTGAGATCACATGGTTCGGGCTCAGGCATGATCATGAAATCAACCCAATCTGCCCAGTATAGGTCCCACAAGTGTGAAAGCATGTGATTTTGTTAATGAGTAGTCAGGTCAAAAAATCACCATTGATGCCTGAGGATATGTTAATGAGCCAAAGAGCTGGTCTAGTTTCAATAACCATGATGGTGGGGCCACACATGGCTAATTAGGTTTATTTAGGAAGCTTCCACACGGTTTCGGTGCCATGACAACCAGGCATGTTGCCTAGCTACTGTGGCCCATATGATGCATACATGAGATCCAACCCACCCGACTGGCACAACCCTACATGATGTGTACCCAGCACAAAAGGTAAGCCAATCTGCTAATCAGGTGGGCCACGCCAATGGTGCAGGTGTTGATTGATCATATGGAAATCAATCTCAAGGTTGGTTCGCACATGTATTCTCGCCTGAGTGCATTTTCATGTCTGACAGTAATGATGGGAAGGGAAAGTTGGTTCCATTGCAAATGACATGTCAGGAGGTGCGCCACAGCCTGTTGGTATCAATAGACAGAAACATTCAAGAGAGATTCATAGAACCAACCTTAAAGAAATTAATAATTAAAAAGTATTTTCCATGAAGATTTACTATACACAGTTAATGAAAATAACAATACCATTGGCATTTGCCACCATAGAGAATCAATGACACCATTTTCTCATGGGTATGAGGACAGAAACGGTGAGTATTGCCATGTATTTCAAGAAAGGTTTTGAATTTCCTGTATTCACCACTATCATGAGTTTGAATAATTTTGATTATGCACTCAAAGATATTCTCAATATTCAATTTAAATCTTTAAAAAATAATATATAAATCTACTAACATCATCAATGAAATGTATCTTATAGTCAAACCTTGAATAGATAACAAGAGAGTATGTCTGTCCCTGGTATCAGAAAATATTAATTACAAAGGTTAATTGGCTACAAATATAAATGTTATAGAAGAAAGTATTAAGGCTTTTTCCCATCTGGCATGAAGAACAAGAGTTTACAAATTTATTAACGGAGATAGCAAGTTAAAAGCAAGAAACCACATGATGAACCGTATACATTGTTGGATGATGGGTTGCCTCTAGATGATATAAATTGCCTTTGCTGGAGCTACTCAGATGAAATCTCTTATATCTCTGGTCCTTCATAATGAAAGCATTTGGATTAAACTCAAAGTGAAACAAACACCAATTTATAACTATTGTACCAAACACCAAATATCCATTTTCAGCACAACTGTAATCATTATAATTAAATAGACATGCTGAACCAACACTATCCATATTGTATTATGATGTGAATCAAATGGACCCAAAAAGAACGCCTCAAACCCAATTAATGGTAAATAAATAGGTTGTGCATCTACATATGAGGTGTATCATGGCATGTGGATGGCATGAAAACTGTCCTGTAGGGTCACATCCCCACTGTGAATGCCTTAAAAGACAGACCAATCCAATCAGCCACACCATAGAGAACAATGGACAACTGCCCAAAAACCTTTAAATTCATGTGGAGCCAATCAATAGTTGTACTGACCAGGTATTTAAAGGTGTCCTGTTATAATGGTGGGGTAACCCAATGGAGGATGGGTTATAGTTGCAATCACCTTATTGGCATTTCCATCACCAATCCAAACTATTCATCAGGACTAGTGAACTCTTCAAGGCTTCCTTGAAAAATTAGACTAATTGATGATTGATGTAGAACAAGTGACATAACTTCATGGATGGCCATGATCAAAACAAATCATGCAGGAAAGGTCGATCTAAGGCAAAAATAGCCTAAAACCGAACTGTAACTCCCAGTAGCTGCAACTTTACAAATTGATTATTGGATTCATGTATATAAAATGGTTGAGAAGCCATCAACGGGCCTTAGGAAATGAGAATTTTTAAAACTTGGTATTTCCCCGTCTTCATCAAATCCGATTCTATTAAATGAACAAACTTGAGACTGTCCATCTAGTAGGACCCATCACAAATAAAATAAAATAAAATAAAATAAAATAAAATAAAAATTGTTAGACAAACTAAGCCTAAATTTCTTCTCCTCTTCTCCAAAATGTGGGCCATGAACCATTTTTCTTCCACCATTGGTTTGAAATCTACCATTTAGGTATTTCTAACCACTGAGTCCGGATCCTCTGCTTGCCACAAATAGTAGTTTTCTGTTTATTGTAATGTAATTGAGTCACGGTATGATGGACTGCATTTGACCAATCACAATGCAGGAAAACAAGAAATGTCTGTCTGTGATAAGCAGAGGATCCAGATTCATCAACCATAATAAAAAATGAGATATCATCTGACCTGTTACCACAATATGGATTTTGATTAAGGGTTATCCACCTCTAGATTGCATCTTAAATGATGATATGAACTGATCAAGTTCTGAAGTGCTGGATTATGTGCTAAAAGGGCCATTTGAAGAAAATTTGCTTTGAATGATTGTGTATGAAGAGGAAAATGAAATATTGAAAAGTAATTTTATCAGTGAGTCATGTTCAGTTCAAGATTCAAAGGTTAGATGATCAATGATGCATGATTACAAGAAAGTAGTAGTAAGAAGAATATGAATGGCTCAAATCAATTTAAAAAAGTACCCTCACCGTTGCTATCACCCATAAAAATGCACCCAGATGGTGATTTCCTACGCGCGTGGACATACAAAACATGTGCGGAATCTGTGATATTCATGGACCAGTTAAGATGAGGTGAATGTTTTGGAGATATAAATGTTGGGCGAAGAGCATGTGAGCAACAATTGAAAAAGCGAAAAAAATAAAAAAAGAAAAATACCTTCTTTTTCTTCTTCGGTGGTAGACGGAACTTCGTAAACCTTCTTTTTCTTCTTCGGTGGTAGATGGAGCTTCGTAATGGATGGGAGCACTGTAATAATAAAAACCTCCTGACCACAGGACGTAGCATACCTCATCTTGTTACAAGATTTGAGAATTATATATATATATATATATATATATATATATATATATATATAAGGGATTCGTGAGAGGTAATGGAATGGGAAATTCGTGGCACACTTGCAGCATGGCACACGTGTGAGAGAGATTTACGCTATATGTTAGGTGAGGCTTCCCATGAGAGGTCATCGACCCAAAATGTTTGGGTCGTCCACCCATGTATGAGGGGGAAAAAAATGGACAGTGCTATGTGGGCTGCACGGTGATGTATGTGTTTTATCTATGTTGTTCATCCATTTTTTCAGCTCATTTTAGGGTATGAGACAAAAAAAATGAGTAAGCTCCAAAACTCAGGCAGATACACCTGTCGAAATATTGGTGATTAAACGTTAAAAACTTCTTAGACCATAAAAGTTTTGAATAAAGCTGATATTTGTGTTTTCCCTTCATCAGGTTCATGTGACCTAATTGATAAGTTGGATGGCAAATATACATTAGAGTGGGCCCTAGGAAATATTTAATGGTGGGGCACTCAATCACCGCTGTTTTCACATGGTGTGATCCACATGAGATTTTGACCTACCTCATTTTTAGGTTATGCCCTAAAAAATTTATCTAAAGCGAATGGACGGCGTGGATGAAATACATACATACATTATGTGGGCCTACAATGCACTGTCCGGTAGTGACCTCTGTGCTGGCAGTGTCAGTATACAATCCATGCCGGACAAGTGTTGCTGGACGTGGATTTCCTGTGAAAGCACTCCCTGCGCTGAGATGCTAGGTGTGGCCCACTGTGATTTTGTGAGAAATTCACAGAGCCCATCTAATTTTTCAAATCATTTTAGGATAAGAGATCAAAAATTAGGTGGATTCAAAATTCAAGTGGCTATGCAAGAGGGAAAACTAGTGATTATTTTTATCTTCACCATCCGCTTGCATATATAGCATCTAAGTTTTTCAAATTAAACTGCCCAAATTAAGTGTACTAGTTAGATTATGATAAATACAATTTTAAGCTTATCTTATTATCTAACTATCTAATTGGTGAAATTTATTGGACAATTAAAATTAAATATAAATAAATTCAAATGATCCTACTATAACAAACAAGTGTTGCTGAATTAGAAGTTTAAGTTGGCTGGACCAATTTGGTTTTTGGCTATAACTTAGAGACACTAGTTCCACAAATTAGTTTAATTTTGAGTTTTTTTTTTTTTTTTGGTGCGCACACACACCTCCACACACTCCCACCGTAGTGGAATTTCACCACAAGTTAGTTTAATTTTGAGTTAATAGCACATGTACCTGTTATCAAATCACTTAATGTGGAATATATTAGGGGACACACCCGTGGCAGAAAGTTTCTCTTATCCAAAAACTAAGTGGGGCCTACCATGATGTTGGTGAGAAATCAACTCTGTTCATCCGTTTTTGGCAGCTTATGTTAGGACATGAGTCCAAAAATGAAACAGCTCTGAAACTAAAGTGGGCTGCATGACAGGAAAAAGTTGGTAGGAAAATGGCCATAGTTAAAACGTCTCTGAGGGCCACCATGATGTTTATATGCCATCCAAACCATTCATAAGGTCATTTCTATTGAGATGAACTGAAAATACAAAAATATTAGCCTGATCCACAATTTATGTGGTGCCATGAAAATTTTAATCATGAAACTGCATGATTTCCTTTCCTGCAACCCTTCGAGTTTGAATCTGCCTTACTTTCCAGCTCATGTCCTAACATGAACTCCAGAGATAGTGAAGAAGGATCGGCCAACGAGTAGGGCATTTGAGTTATTACTATGCTTTTCTAAATCATTTATTTATTTATTTGAGTTGCCTTACTTTCTTTTGTTATGGTCGCATATTCATACCATTATGTACCATACATAAAGTGGGTGTCCTTGTAGGCATACCACCCCGGAAGGAAATGTTAACAAAACAAGAAAGTTGACAAGGCAGAGCCATTAGAATCGAAGTGCGGCAGTGCCATCTCTCTGCTGTACATGACTTATGTGCATTAATGAGACTGTCCATCTATTAGGACCCATCACAGATCATATATATATATATATATATATATATATATATATATATATATATGGGAAAAGGTTCTATACGGTTGAGCTCATGGGAACTCCCCATGAGGTCGAGCTGTGTGGGCCTCACCATGATGTATGTCAAACATTAATACTGGCCTAAAACATATAAAAGCACTTGGTGGGGCCCACCTGAAATTTGGATGCATTTGAAACTTGGTCTAACCCCTCATCCAAGTGGGACACACATGATGGATGGGCTGGATTTGCGAAACACATCTCGGTAGGCCCAAAAAATGATTATGAATGTTTTAATGGAGAGTAACCCCTCTCAACTTTTGTATGTGGTGTGGCCCACACAAGTCACAGATTGACTTAATTTTTAAGCCCTAAGCCCACTATGGAATGGTGCATCTAACTGATGGGGTAGATGTTTGACATACATCATGGTGGGCCCACACAGCTCAACCTCATGGGGAGTTCCCATGAGCTCAACCGTATAGAACCTTTTCCATCTATATATATATATATATATATATATATATATATATATATATATATATATATATATATATATATATCTTCGCACCAAATTGAGCCATTAACCGTTTCCTTTCACACCAATCAGATGGCTAGGATAATTCATTTTGTGTATCTCTAATCATTTTCCATTCACAACAGGGGCAATTTAAACCAGCATATTGAATTGACACATCACTCCTCTCACTGTGTAATATGGAGAGGTCTTTGTATCCTTATTCCTGTTCCACCAGGCTCTGCCATGTCAACCACAGTAAAAGAAATGAAATATTGCCTAACTTGTTACTGCAGCAAGGATTTTGATAAGGTACTGTGGCCCCCTACTACAGTTACCTTATGGGGGTTTTCCACAACTGAATTCCATCTTAAAGATGATACGAACCGATCAAGTTACGATGATATGCTAAAGGGCCATTTGAAGAATTTAAGTTTGTTTGGGATGACTGTGTATGAAGGGCAACATGGAATATGAAAAGTAAATTTCTTTATTAAAAACTCTGTTCAAAATTCAAGACTCAAAGGTTGAAAGCAGCAAGTCCATGTGATAGTTGTAAGAACATGAAACGGTTCACATCAACCTGAGCATTCTAGGACCAATAAAAACACACCCATCGTGTTTACTTTCTATTAGTATCATTGCATGACTAAAAGCAGAAGGGATGGAGATATTTATTGGATCAATGGGTGTATAAAAAATGGACACAAAAATGGTGATGTAGACATACAAAACATGTGTGGGATCTGTGATGTTCACCGAGCAGCTAAGAATAGGTGGATGTATTTGAGCCAAAAATGTTTTGCAAAGTGCATTAAGAGAATCGAAGGGAATTAAAAAAAAAAAGAAGCATACCTTCTCCTTCTTCTAGGGGGGCATGTGCAGCTTCAAAGACAATGGGAGCACTATGTGCACGTAATACCATACCTCCTGACCATGAGCACATACATAACATCATCTTATTATAAGATTTGAGAATTTAAAAAACAAAATAAAATTGTGAGAGATTCACGAGAAGTCATTAAATGGGTAATTTATGCTTCATGGGCCCCACAAGCACTTGCAGCTTCAAAATGGGACGCCCGTTGAGATTGTATGTGACCCATTATGTTATGTATAAGGCCCTTGTGTGAGGCCATGGGCCCACTATATGTTTGGTCCTATGAAGGCCACTACTTGGGAGCAATGTTGGTCAAATGTCCACATTGATGGACAATGATGATTAAGTGTCCACATTTTGACCTTCCCTTGGGTCCTTTGTTAGGCCGATTATTGAGATTGATTATCGAGACCGATTGCTGATGTCGATTATTGATGTCGGTTATCGATACCAATTATGAGTATGTGACAACATAACATCATGATACATGCCCATAGGCATCATTTGCATGTTTGTTATGAGATGTGGATGACTATTGCATGTGCCGCATGACAAGTTGTTTATGGGACTCCCTGAGAGACGTAGTTGCCCACATGAGCACACGGTAAGCGCAGGATTACTGCATGACTGGATGATATGACTCATGCATCTCGCATTTTGTGATATGATCACCATACACCCTAGCGACATCAGGGCCATGGCCTCCACAGGGATATCGTGGATGGCCAGATGGGACACCGAAAATGTTTGGTTCTCGCATACGGGCGCCATAGTTGTCCCTAGGTGAAAATTCTTAAACCTCTGTGGCCATGAGACGCCCCAACGTCTAGACCAAGTGAATATATATGAGTGCATGAGAGCCGTATACTAGTAGTCCGCGTCTTCCACTGTGTCATGGTCAGTTGGGAGGGGGTGTAACCTTACCCGCCTTAGTGAGGGGGCAATATCCACATTGAGTTTGAACAGCTTGAGGAATGCGTCCGATATCGACAAGCCGGGCCCGATATTAGCAAGCGGATAGTGAGGTCTTTTTCACTTACCCAGTTGTGCGCTCGGATAGGGGCGGCAAGCTAGCGTAGAGTGTAATAGACCCCTGTGATGATCCCAAAGATGTACGGTACTGATATTTGGACTTATTAAGCAAGAATTGCATACTCATTCATTCATTTATTCACTATCCACTCGGGCTGGTGGTGCGCAACTATTTGTTACATGTACCTTCGCAATGACCAAGATTTCGGTTGGGGCGCGCAACTAACCTCAGATCAGGAGTTTACCACATTGAGTCTGACTATACAAATTTAGATATGAGATTGATTTGGATAGAAGTCCCTTGTGGTGGACCCCGTAGCCTGCGATACTACGTACTATCATCCCGACTTCACACTTCATCTTGGTCATTTCATTCGCATTGTATATTGCATTACATCCTCAGCACATAGCATTTAGTTTACTATGCTTCTGTATTGCATAACCTGATTAAGGTTGACGGTATTCGTTGACTTGGTATCCGATATTTGGCTTACTCTGTCTCTGCATTATAGAGCTGATTTACATTACTTCCTTATCGTATGATATTGGCTTATTATGTTTTTATATCGCGTAACCTGGATAAGGCTGATGGTATCTATGAACTTGCCAGCATGTTTCTGCATTACTCTGATATTGTACGATTTATGGATTGCCAGTATTTCCGCTTACTCTAATATCTATATGCTTGGCACGTGCATTGCACATACTTACACCACCCTCTAAGCTTTCTATAAGCTTATGCACAATAGATGCATGCAGGTGGCATTAGGTCACATTAGCGTTGAGCTTGGAGCATGCAGCTGTCTTCTGGAGCCTCAATTTTTTATATATGTATTTCCCTTTCAGCACTGTATTCAATTGTTTATATTATTGGATATGTGATGATGATGTTGCCTTTGTGATTTGGGTATACTTATGTTTATACTTCTTATGAGATAATGTACGTCGAAAAGTCCTCCTTGCAGGATCCCAAGATCAGAACCTGGTGTATGGGCGCTGGAAGCCGAGAATGGGGTACTACAGAGGCTGTTAACACCGGATTCAGCGATCGGGAATTTTGTGAGCCCGATTTCTGAGTTTAGGGCGTGACATTCCCAGAATAGATATTTATAGAGACAGGAAGAGGAGCAGGCTTTAGTATCACAAGAAGAATTCCTTGAAAAGGTGCTGATCAAATATGGGATGGACTAGACAAAGCTAGTGAGCATTCTCCATGTGGCTCACTTCAAGCTTTCCTCAGAACAATGTCCTAAATCAAATGAAGCAAAGTAGGTTAATTATGTCTCATGTCTTATTCGACTACAGTTGGCAGTTTAATATATATCATGGTCTATACGAGACCAAATATTTTACACGTAGTCGGTGTTGTGAGCAGATACATGTCAAACCCTGGCAAACAACATTGGGAAGCGATGAAATGACTACTTCGATACATTCGAGGTACAAAAGATTATATCTTGACTTTTGAGAAAACAGGGGCAAAGTTAGTACGGTATGTGGATTCAGACTACACAGGTAGTGTGGATTCCAGAAAGTCAACTTCAGGATACTTGTTTATTATGCCCCAAACTCGGAAACCGAGCTCACAAAATTTTCGATTGTCGAATCCGGTGCCAACAGCCTCCGAAGTATCCCATTCTCGGCTCCCAGCACCCATTCGCCAGGTTCCGATCATGAGATGATACGAGGAGAATTTTCAACGTCAGTTTGATTTATAATAAGTATAACCAAAGGCATAACCTACAAACAACAACCAAAAACTCCATCACATTTCCACTATAATAAAAAACTTTACAAGTACGATGAACATAAAGGGAAATACAATGATAATGGACAAAAGCTCCAAGATGATCTGCTATGCGCTCCTGCATTAACGCTGCTGCGGTCCAACGTCACCTACACGCAACGGTCGTGCATAAGCTTATAGAAAGCTTAGAGGGTGATGAAAGTGTGTGTGCAAGGTAGTAATATAATTATGCAGTATCAGAGTAATGCGGAATATACTGACGAATCCATGAATACTATTAGCCGTACCAAGGCTATGCGATGTAAGGCATGAATGATGTCGGCCATACAAGGCCATGTGATGTGAGATGCAACCCAAGCATACGAATCCTCATCTAAGTCCACATATTAATACAACTCAACTCTGGAATATAACTGGGGTCTAGTACACTCCAACCAGGTTGCTGCCCCATCACAAACAACAAGGTGAGTGGAAAAGACCTCATTATCCGCCTGCCAATATCGGACTCGGCTCATCGATAGCGGACCCATTCCTCGAGCTGGTCAGACTCAGCCTAGCTTTGCCCCCTTCTCTCGGGCAGGTAAGGCCGCACCCCCTTCCAACCGACCACGACACAGTGGAAAGCACAGCCTCCTAGTAATCAGCCCTCGGTGCTCATGCAACCACTCGGTCTAGATGTTGGAGGAATCTTCTGGTACCATAAGGGTTTAGGGACTTTCACCCAGGGATATCTATAGCACCCCATGTAAAACAAAATTTTTGATATCTAATCCTGTCAACCACGATACGCTTGTAGTGGCTACAACCCTGATGTCACTAGGGCATACAGTAACTATGTCACGCAATGCAAGATGCATGAATCATACAATCCAGTCATACAGCAAACATGTGCGTATCGCACGCTCATGTAAGGCCACTCCGCCTATCAGGGAGCCCATAAATAATCTGCTCGAAGGTATGTGCTAGGATCAATCACTCATCTCATCACAAGCATGCAAATGATGCGTATGGACATGTATCATGATGTTATGTTGTTACATAATTAATAATCGAAATCGATAATCGGAATCGATCAATCACATACAGCGAATGGGGCCCACTTATTTTGGTTAACCCACGTTGAGATTAGGCCTAACAAGGCCTAAGGGAAGGTCACAATGAGGACATCAAACCATCATTGCCCATCAATGTGGACATCTAACTAACATTGCTTCCAAGGAGTTGCCTACATAAGGAATCCATACACAATGTAAAGGCCACACATACATCTCATTGGGCCTCGCTCATGGGTCTCGCATACATCGCATCGGGCTTCATATTCATCAAGGGGGCCGATCGAATGGGCCGATCAAATGGGCCAAATCAATGAGTCGAACCAAATGGGCCGCACCAATGAGCCAAAAGTATATCAAATTAGGCCCACCCTTATGTATTTTTGAGACCCGACCTAATCATAAGTTAACAATATCGGCTTAATTGGAACTACCATGGCCTTTAGAAGTTGAACGGTGGAGGTCACGGTCCACTATTTAAATGGTCGGGTCCACTTGGACTTTAGATCTGACTAATCCAATTTCCCATGATGTATAATGATCTTACAAATGGTTGGACGGCATGGATACAACACATGCATCATGGTGGGCC
Source organism: Magnolia sinica (assembly GCF_029962835.1). Lineage (NCBI taxonomy): Eukaryota > Viridiplantae > Streptophyta > Magnoliopsida > Magnoliales > Magnoliaceae > Magnolia > Magnolia sinica. Next base: position 45,110,092 of record NC_080573.1, on the reverse strand, counting down.
CCACCATTCAAACAGGGGACGGTGTCGATAAGACACATACATCAATGTGGGGCCTGCGGGCTTGCTGCCAACAAGGGCCAGCTAGATAGCTATTATACAAGCAACTGGCTGCACAAGGAGGGCAAAGGTGGGTCCCACGTAGGGCCCACCATCATGTATAATATATATATATATATATATATATATATATATGTATGTATAATCTCCTTAGTAGTGGGACCCACAGAACTTACTGTCGTCAGATGCCAGTGGGTCCCACAACCAAAAACAGATGTACGGCACGTGTAAAACACATACATCATGCGGGCCTCCACGTGTAGCCCTCTGCCCCTTTTTTTGTAAGGCAGAGGTGGGTCTCACGTAGGGCCCACCCTCATGTAGTATATATAAAATATATAAAATATATAATACATATAGCTGCTGTTGTGCAGCGTTATACATTAACAGCGACCAGAGGTGGGTCCCACGTGGGGCCCACCCTCATGTATTATATGTATCATATATATATATATATATATATATATATTATAATATAATATATAATATTTTATATTATATATAACATAATATAATATATAAATATTACATTTAATAGAGAACTAATGTCTAGGCCCTGGACGGCATGGACATACACTACACATACATCATGGTACCCCACATGTGGAGTGTGTCCCACCGTCCAGGGACGGTGGAGACTCCACACGCATCATGGCGTGGCCCACCCAAAAATGGATGGACGACATCGGTGGGTCCCATGGACCCCGCTGACCTCTGCTTTGAAACGAGGTATCTTTCACTCAGTCTGCTAGTTGAGCTATGGACTTGGGTGCTACCAGGCATATTAAGGAGGGCCCCACATGGACGTGGGTCCCACCGTCCAGGGGTAGTGGACGGTCTAGATAAGACACATACACCATGGTGTGCCCCGTTGAAAGGGACAGAGGGCATGGATGGGTCCTATGGACTCCCATTATTAGCACACACTTCACTGTTAGTGCACACCCCACGTCAGTCCACACTCCACTGTTAGCACACCTACGGTCAGTCCACACTTCACTGCATCACGGTGGACAGTGTGGATAGAACACAGGCATCATGGTGGGTCCCACATCGACGTGGCCCACTTGATTAAATCAATATGATATTTGTGTTTCCCTATCATCCGGGCTTGGGTGACCGTCCGGTCATGCAGGCCCCAAATATGGATCAAGATGGCCCACTAGTTAGATGGCATGGGTAAAATACAAACATCATAGGCGGGCCATGATCATAGAAGAGAGAGAGAGATAGATAGAGAGAGAGAGAGAGAGAGAGAGAGAGAGACATCGGCGAGGATGGAGGGGCCCCGTCACTATAGACCCCTCTCTGATACAAAGCCTACATCAAGGTGGGTCCCATCATAAGTGGGCCCTTACATCATAAAAAGACAAAGAAATGGAGATCCAAGATCACCCACTGTCTCCTTCTTGCTCCCTTAGCTTCCTTCGCTCCTTGGCTTCGATCCTAACGGAGGAGATAGAGTTTGGATGGTTAAGATGGGAGATGAGGGGGTAGGAAGTGGGCCACACACAAAGTTCTCTTTGAGGGCTTGGGAGGCTTGGACGTGGGATATTTTGGTTGCTTAGGAAAGCGGTTTGAGAATGAGAGAGAGAGGGTTGTAAAGAGGGGGAGAGAGAGAGATGGGTGATGGATGTGGTGAGTGATGGTTGTAAGAGTGTAACGCCCTAAAAATCGGGGGTCGAGCATAAACTCAATTCACGAGTTCTAATGCATCACTTATGCAACATAAATAATGATGATTAAATATTGTCTGTGTTAGTGCATTAATCATGAGTGAGATTATACCAAAACAGTAATTCATACTCCAGATCAATTCATATAACGTAAGCGGAAGACTGAAAAATATATATAAATGCGTATGAACCAAAAGATCATGATCGGTCTTCAGAGTATGAATACATCACTGAGTCATCATATACATGTCATAGTTCAAAATAGTTCAACTATAAAAATAAACCCTGTAACCCCGTCGATCCGGATGGCCTAAGCGAAACCCCCGGAGAACTGCATATACGAGAACTCGTCCTGATCATCATAGTAATCAGGCTCCGCCTCCTGAGTTGCATCATCATCTGCAACTAAGACAGAGTCTGGTTGGTGTTCAGAACACCGTCTCAGAATGTGGGAGTGAGTGATCAACTCAGTGGAACAATAAAGCAAAGGTTAACATGTTATCAATTCAGTCAAGCAGTAATGATAACGCAATACAAGCAAACATCCCTAAGTACTGTGATTAATGCAAGAATGATATGAATAATGATGCATGCCCTCACCTGCGCTCCCTCAGCGACTTCATCTTACGATCGCGCATGAAACACTGCCACAGTGCTTGACCTGCTACGCCAAACGCACACGTAATGCGGTGCATGAGCGTGATTACCAAGTTATTATTAGTCCTTTTCATACAGCAGGATTGGACAGCTAAGGTACCTCCCTTATATCAATTCCCAAACAATGATCCATTCTAGGGTCATCAATCCTAGTAAATCTCATACGATGATACGGTTTTAGGTCGTTATAAAGGGCTCGTCACCTTATCAGTGCAGGCCTAGTGTACTCTTGTTGCTACATAAGGGCTCGTCGCCTATACGCAGTCTTAGTGTACGCTCGAGGTCACTACAAAGGGCTCGTCACCTTATCGGTGTAGGCTGACAGCTCGAATACAGTGTCCCATACCACCATATTCAGCTCACGAGTCTGGGTTGCTCACTGGTCACTACGGGGAGGCTCGTCACCCCAGCGTAGGCCGACAGCTCGACCACGGTGTCCCACACCACCATGCCCAGATCATGAGTCTTAGCAGATTGAGGTACCAAGGTTTAAAAGGATTTTCACTGGTGAGTTTGGTTCCTTAGATTCAAGAAGCAGCGTCCATACATGGTGAACATACATTAGGGCCAATCGGGTTACTTGACAAGCTCCACTGGTACTGTTCACTTCCTAAGTATAGGGTTGTGATGTAGTAATAAACTCAGTGAGACCGAGGTCGAATCCCAAGGGACTGAAACCTGTACGTTGTCTGAAACTAGGTAAAATTAGAACTAGACTACAACGGAATTTAAATTGATTATAATTTGAGGAGTAATGGTGAAATATTAATATAAAACTTAAGAGAAATCAAATATAAGAAACTAGGGATTCAGAGGATCCACTTGTAGAGATCAGGGAGATCTTATGCCTGCATCAAGAATCATAGAAATTAAACTGAACTAACTTGATCTAGTTTTCACGAGATGAAAGGTATATGAATTAGAATGGATTCCATTACCAAACCATGCCCAGGAGACAAAGCAAACAACAGAATTAAACTAATTACCAACCAATCAACAATGCATGAAGGTTAGGAAGGGTACCATCATCCGACCATGCCCATGAGACGATGGTGAACAACAGGGCTTCCTGACGTTATAAACATCAAAAGGAAAAAAGAAATACTCAAAGCCATTGTAGACCCATTGTAATTTCAGTCACAACAAATCATTAAAAACTAAAAGCATTCCCTTAATTATCAAACTAAAATCAAAGTCAATTTATAAATTTAAATTAAATTACCAGCATAAAATAGAGTCTCCCATCTCGCTACAAGCTTCACCTCTTAGCCCTAACTAAGAGGTTTAGCCCAGCCACATGATTAGGCTAATTCCAAAAATAACATAAGCAAAAAGAAAAATAAATAAAACAACTCCACTTTTTGTCTCAGTGCTCCACGTCCAGCCCAAGCCAAGCTTCGGTTTCTTCTTTTTCTCCTCTTGGATCCTTCCCCTTTTTCTCTCTTCTCTTCTCCTTTATATAAGCATCAGGGGCAATGCTACGGCTGCTGGAATCGGTGCAGAAGCTCCTAGAAAGCTTCTTACGCAGCAATAGGCAGTGTAGCAGCGTGCGCAGCAAAAGAAAACGCAAAAGGACTTGCGTTTGGATCGAGTTTGCTCGGCTATTCTTCCAAATATCTCAAAAACGACGTCATGGACAGGGTTAGGGCCACATTTTCAATATATTGGACGGTCTGGATCATGCATCCGCCCACCACCATGGACGCACAATGGCCCACAACAGCCGGATTTCATGGACGTGTGTAAAACCTACGCAGGGGCTGCGCTGAGGTGTTCGTTGGACCCCACAATGGTTTTTCCAGCGAAATCCACCCCGTTCATTGGATTACTGACGAAAAACCAGTTAGGAAAGAGTAGTTTTTATCTAGTTTTGGTGTGGTCCACTGTATCAAACTAACTCACTGTTCATCTTGCGTTTTTCGACGATCCACGTGTCTACGTGTACAAGGGGCCAAACGGCCACCTAGACGACGGTCACGCATACCCCAGAGATGCAATGGACAGATAGGATCATCAAAATGGATGATGGGTGGGACCCATTACTCAAAACCGACCGCCGTGCGTAAGACGCTGAAGATTTTTTTAAGAAATTTTTGGTCAAAGACGGTTGACCGTCTTTGCTGATACTAGTGCACGGTCGGTTCTCTTATACATGGTGCACACACACCACGGTATGGGGTCCATTGTAATGTATTAGAGAAATCTGATCTGTCCAACCTGTTTGTCACTTCATTTAAGGGGTTGAGACGGAACTTGAAGTATATCCAGATATCATGTGGGCCCCAAATCAAAGGTTTGTGGGCTGATCTATCCTTTGGAAAACTTACACAAGGATCCAATGGCTGAAATTTTATTTGTACAGTTAATTTATGGCCCTTAGGCCATATATGAAGTTTCGAGCCGATCAGATGGTGGGAACCTTGTGATCTTGTATTCTGGACGTTTTTCAGGCCTGTTCGGAGTGAGTGGCTGTAATTTCTCTGATCTCTGGTGTGTAAATCCTTGATCTTGGTCCCATGAAGTCCCATCCACTGCCTTGGTGATGCGAGCGAGTTAAATCCATATTTTTAGTGTCCTTTCCAGTCCACGCTCATAGATTCACCTTGCATCACAACATGATTAAAATAAAGTGTTAAATAGTATCATGCTCGTAAATTCAGCTAATAAATGGGGTCTAATATGCAATATTTGACCCTCAACACAACCCCCAACCAGCATCTGCTAGTCCCGAGCAAGGTATGCAGAAAAATAAGTTTAAGAATTACAGAACAATTTTTATAAACTCGAGTGATTTTTGCAGAATAATCCAGATACGAGAATTCTAAGATTCATGAATGTTAGGTATTACTTTCTCCTAGACTCAGGCGCACGGTAAACTTCATAATCAAGTTCAAAGTATTATTCCATTAATTAGAAAAGTTCTAATCATTGAGTTCCATGAGTGTATAGTATAATCTTGGTTCATCAACATGAAACTCACTTCTCTATTTCAGGATATCATTGGTAGCCAACAAGAGAATTCATGATAACCAAAATTTGCCCCACAGATCATCTTTTCATTTTTTTTAATTTTTGATTTTTTCATTAAAAGTAACAGCAAGAAGGGGAATCAAATCCTCACCTATAGGGAGCAAACCTATGGTAAAGACTTCACACCCACTCTTTTTCAAATATCATCCATGGGGAATCGAATCTTCACCTATAGGGAGCAAACCTATGGTAAAGATTGTTCGCCCAATCCTTTCAAGCTTAGTGATCACCAAGTTAATCCCTTAATATCGAGCTGAACCCTTAATGTGCAAGCGAGATGTGTTTTGTGAAATCATGACTCAATCAATATTTAAAACCTCTAACCATGGATTAATAGTTCGAACTTAACTGTGAAATCTAACAAATAGCTGAATCCAAGAGTCATAAATTTCCAACATCACTTGTCTTGTAATTCTAAATCCAAGATGGCCGCCAAAATCACTTCAAACTCACAAGAAATTCTAGAAAAATTTACAAATTTTCACAATTCTTACTCAAGACCAAGAAAATACTGATTAGGTAACCTAGTCTCCCACCCCCAACCTAAAATCTACATTGTCCTTAATGTAAAAGAATAAGCATGCAATGCACATGGGACAACGAAAGTAAATGAGAAGTGATGGGAAGATAATACCTGAACGAAAGAATCAAGAGGCTTTCCATAAATATCTATGTAAGAGCGAGTTAGTACAAGAGAGAAACCAACAAAAATAAAAATAAAATCCTACCTATACCACTTTCGCAGGTACTCTCAATTGCATTTAACATATACAACAAGCCTTTAAACCCCTAGGTTGCCCCTAGTGAACGAGTTGTAGTCTCGTGAGGGTTTGCAAAAATGTTACCTACAAACATTGAACTAAGAAAATAAAATGGAATGAAAAGCTAGGTTGCCTGCCAGGAGTACTGAGTTTATCATCTATCCTAAAGCAGTATAAAACAAACTACCCTAGTCCTATGAAAGCGATAAACCTACCTATACCTCCATCAGACTAGGAGATCAATCCTGGTAAACAGGATCAGTCAGAGGTATGGACATGTCCTTTGAATCAAATTTCTCGACAAATGGCTTTAAGCGATGTCCATTTACTTTAAACTCCTTACCATTGTCAGGATCTCTTATCTCAACGGCCCCATGAGGATACGCAGCGACCACAATGTAAGGGTCAGTCCAACGAGATTGAAGCTTACCTGGAAAGAGATGTAATCGAGAATTATACAAAAGGACTTTATGACCAGGTGTGAATGATTTTCGTAGAATACGTTGTTCATGAAACGCCTTCATTCTGTCTTTGTAAATTCTCGAGTTCTTGTACGCATCGTTCTGGATTTCTTCAAGTTCATTTAATTGAAGTTTATGTAGCGAGCCAGCATTGTCCAGATTGAAATTCAGATTTTTGATCGCCCAGTACGCTTTATGTTCCAACTCCACAGGCAAGTGATAAGCTTTCCCATAGACAAGTCTAAAGGGAGACGTTCCAATAGGGGTTTTAAAAGCAATATGGTATGCCCATAAGGCATCGGTCAATCGGATTGACCAATCCTTACGATCATGGTTAACCATTTTCTCTAGGATTTGTTTGATCTCCCTATTGAAAATCTCAGCTTGTCCACTTGTTTGTGGATGGTATAGGGTGCTCACCTTATAAGAGATACCGTATTTCTTCATTAAGCTCTCGAATGGTCTATTACAAAAGTGTGAGCTCCCATCACTAATGATGGCTCGAGGCGTCCCGAATCGCGAAAGGATGTTCTCTTTTAAGAATTTAATGACCGTACGATGGTCATTATTTCGGCACAAAATTGATTCGACCCATTTAGTGACATAATCTACGGTAAGCAAAATATACAAATTTCTAAATGATTGGGGGAATGGTCTCATGAAATTAATGCCCCAGTAGTCAAATGCTTCTATGATAAGGATGGGATTCAAAGGCATCATATTTCGATGGGACAATGCTCCCAATTTTTGACAAAGCTCACAAGCCTTGCAAAACTCATGAGTGTCCCTGAACATAGTGGGCCAATAAAAGCCACACTGTAAAATCTTAACCGTGGTCTTTTTAGCAGAAAAGTAACCACCACAGGCCTGTAAGTGACAGAAGGAGATGACACTCTGATGCTCATCGTCTGGCACACATCTCCTTAGGATCTGGTCTGGGCAATATTTAAACAAATATGGATCGTCCCAGAAAAAGTTGCGCACCTTGGTGAAAAATTTCTTCTTATCTTGCGCAGTCGAATGTGTCGGTATGGAACCTGTGGCAAGATAATTAGCAATATCAACGAACCAAGGTGAATAGGAGACTCTGAACAGTTGTTCATCAAGGAACATATCATTGATATGGGTCGCCTCAAGGGAATCAGAGGTATTAAGGTGAGAAAGCTGATCGGCCACTACGTTCTCTACTCCCTTTTTATCTTTAATTTATAAATCAAATTCTTGGAGTAGAAGGATCCATCGTATCAAACGGGGCTTAGAATCATTCTTAGAAAGAAAATACTTAAGTGCCGCATGATCTGTGTAGATAATGATCTTGGATCCGATCAGGTAGGACCTAAATTTATCCAAAGCGAACACTACGGCTAGGAGTTCCTTTTCCGTAGTTGAGTAGTTCACTTGGGCAGAATTTAAAGTTCTACTTGCGTAATGAATGACGTAGGGCCTCTTATCTTTTTTTTGGCCTATAACCGCCCCAAGAGCATAATCAGAAGCGTCGCACATAAGCTCAAAAGGAAGGCTCCAATCGGGTGGCTGCATGATGGGTGCAGTGGTTAACATGCCCTTAAGCTTGGTGAAAGCTTTCTGGCATTGCTCAGTCCACTCGTATGGTGCATCCTTTTGCAGAAGATTACATAAGGGATGAGAGAGGAGACTAAAGTCCTTTATGAATCATCTGTCAAACCCTGCGAGTCCTAAGAAGGACCGCACGTCTCTAATGCTCTTGGGTGGAGGTAGGTTAGAGATAAGATCGATTTTTGCCTTATCTACCTCGATTCCTTTGGACGAGATAATATGTCCAAGGACAATTCCCTTATGAACCATGAAATGACACTTCTCCCAATTAAGTACCAAGTTCTTTTCTTTACATCTTTTCAGCACACATTTAAGACTCTCTAAGCACTCGCTGAAAGATGAACCGAAAACAGAGAAATCGTCCATGAAGATCTCTAGATATTTCCCCACCATGTCAGAAAAGATACTCATCATACATCGCTGAAAGGTGGCAGGGGCATTACATAATCTGAATGGCATCCTTCTGTAGGCAAAGGTGCCGTAGGGACATGTAAATGTGGTCTTTTCTTAGTCCTCAGGGGCGTTTTCAATCTGATTGTAGCCCGAATACCCGTCAAGAAAATAGTAATAGGAATGACCAGCTAGCCTTTCTAAGATTTGATCAATGAAGGGCAAAGGAAAGTAGTCCTTCCTCGTGACGGTATTCAGCTTCCTATAGTCAATGCACATTCTCCAACCAGTAGTAACTCTAGTTGGCACAAGTTCATTATTGGCATTGGCTACGATGGTGATCCCGGACTACTTAGGAACTACCTGAGCTGGACTCACCCATTGACTATCAGATATGGGGTATATGATACCCACATCTAATAGTTTAAGAACCTCGGCTTTAACCACTTCCCTCATGTTCGGATTTAGTCTACGTTGTGATTGTCGAGTGGTCTTAGCATTATCCTCAAGATATATGCGGTGAGTGTAAATCGAGGGGTCGATTCCCTTAAGGTCCGATATCGTCCATCCAAGGGCTCCCTTATGCTCAATGAGAGTAGATATGAGCATACTCTCTTGTTCTTTCTCCAGGTAGGCAGAGATCACCACCGGGTATGTCTCATCTTGACCTAAATAGACATATTTCAAATCAGAGGGTAAAGTTTTTAGGTCAAGCTTCGGTGGCTTGAGGTTAGACAGTAGAGGCACTACATCAGTTTGGGGCAACTCTTCAAATTGTGGCCTCCACCGGTTAACTTCAAGTACCGGTGCAGTATTAAGAAAGGCACACGTCTCCCTAATCATGTCATTATCAAAATCATGGGAGTGGGCCAGACACGTCTCTAAAGGGTCAGAGGATAAGGTCAGAGGTGTCGTATCTTCCACTAAAGAGTCAATCATGTTAATGTCGTGGAAATCGTCATCATCCTCTAAGTTTCTGCCGTTATTGAAAAAGATATTTGACTCCAATGTCATATTCCCAAAAGACATAGCCATGACACCATTCCTGCAATTGATAATTGCGTTTGAAGTGGCAAGGAATGGACGACCAAGAATGACAGGGATCTGAGTGCTCATGTTATTGATGGGTTCGGTGTCCAGGATGATAAAATCTACAGGGTAGTAAAATCTATCAACTTGGACTAACACATCCTCAATTATCCCTCTGGGTACACGAACAGAGCGATCAGCCAGTTGTAGTGTGGTTAGGGTGGGTTTTAATTCACCCAAACCTAACCGTTTGTATACCGAGTAGGAAATCAGATTGACGCTCGCTCCTAAGTCGAGAAGTGCATGATCAATTCGATGGTCCCCCATTACACATGATATGGTTGGGCTACCGGGATCTTTGAATTTTTATAGCAGTCTTGCTTTAGGATGGCACTCACTTTCTCGGTCAAGAAGATCTTCTTTTAAATACTCTGCCGTCGTTTGGTCGTGCATAAGTCTTTCAGGAATTTGGCATATGAAGGTATCTGTTTTACGACATCAAGTAGAGGAATGTTGACTTTCAATTGTTTCAACACCTCTAGGATATGCTGAGAGTTAGAGAGAGGTTTTGGTGCGACCAACCGTTGGAGAAATGGAGCAACTGGCTTTTCTAGAAGTTTCGGTTCTAATTTAAAGAGCTGGGATCACTTATCTTGTATTGCGGTTTAGGATTGGGGAGCGGTTGTGCAGGAAGCATCCCCTTTTCTATAACCGTCATACGTGAATCCATCTTTTGCATAAAGTCTCGCATTGCCTGGGTCAGCTCTTGCATGGAATTTTGAACCGGTTCTTCTTGAGGTTTCCCCTGATTTGGATTTTGATTGAAGAAACTTTGAGGGGTAGCAGTTTGTCCATTTCTCCAACTAAAGTTTGGATGATTTTTCCAACCAGGATTGTACGTATTAGAGGTTGGTCCATTGAAAGGTCTTTGATAATTATTTACGGCATTGGATTGTTCATTCAACACTTCTCGAAAAGCGGGTATTGTAGGACAATTTTCAGTTGTATGAATGTTGCAATCACAGATGCCGCAAACACTTTCATTAACCTTATCCTTCTTTCCTTCCATGGCCTCAACTTTCCTTATGAGCGTAGTCACTTTACACTTAAGATCATCCTCTTCTTTCAAGAGATACAATCCACATTTCTCCTTTAATTGAGTCAGCCTAGACATGGTGTTCGACTTTTGGTAATAGTCCCATGATTGTGTTTTTTCAGCAAGACAATCTAAGTAATCCCATACCTCGTCAACATTTTTATTAATGAATTCTCCATTACACATTGTCTCGACCATTTGGCGCATGGAAGATGTCAGTCCATCATAGAAAAAATTTGTAATGCGCCACGTTTCAAAGCCGTGTTGTGGGCATGAACTAACCAAATCCTTGAACCTTTCCCAACATTGGTAAAATGTTTCATCCTCCTTTTGGGTGAAATTCATGATTGCTTTTCTAAGGGTAATCGTTTTATGATGTGGAAAGAATTTCTTTATAAATTCTCTTTGCATATCATTCCATGTGCCAATGGATCTAGGACGCAGTGAATGTAACCACGTCTTAACCTTCTCTTTTAAGGAAAAAAGAAAGAGTCTCAGCCTGACTGTGTCCTCAGACACATTTAGAAAATATAAAGTGGCTCTGATATCATCAAACTCTTTCAAATGTAGATATGGTTATTCAGATTCAAGCCCAATGGAACTTAGAAAGGAGTTGGATAACCCCTGGCTTGATGTCCATATGTCTTGTATTTTCAGAAAAAATCATGCATGAGGGCGTATTCACCCCCACTGGTTGTAAATAATCCCGTAAAGTACGTGGCAGGGGTGCTTGATACACCTCATTCTCATCCTAAATGTCCTCCACCCTAGGTTGGGGTAGAAGAGGTTGGTTTTCAGCCATCACTTCAATTAACTCAGGGGATTTTAAGTGGTGTCTAGTCCTGCGATGGATAGTCAACCCATCAACCAATCCTCCTTCAGTCAAGAGACGTTGAGTGTTGTTATGGGCCCACTTGGGCATGAAACACTCGCAGCCCTCAGTCAAATTCGAAACCTAATCCTAAGAAAGGAAAAGAAAATCTAGAAAGAAAGAGAGAGTTGGAAAGAAGTTACCAAATTGAAAGCCCTAAGTAACAACACTTGCAAAAGAAAACAAAACAAGTCAGTTTCTAAAGAGAAGGTCTAGAATTAGAAAATCCTTAAAAAGGAAGATAGAAACAAACCAGTTTCCAAAAGAAGAAATTCCTAAAAGAAAGTGGAAATTTCTAAAATAAATTAGGAAAGTCCTAAACTAGAAAGTAAGTTACTAAAAGAGATCTGAAAAATTGAAAGTAGAGAAAGAACTTACTGAATTAGAAATTTCTATCTTAAAGGCCTACAAAATAGGAAAGTTAGTTTCTAAACAAAAATTCTATAAGTAGAAAATTTAGGAAACAAAATTAGATTCTAAAAGAATTAGAATTAGAAAGTTACTAAAAAAAAACAAAAATAGAAAGTTAATTTCTAAAAAGGGAAATAACTAACCTAGTTTCTAAAAATAAACTATTTCCTGCAAATATGAAAATACTAGAATTAGAAAATTTCTAAAATTCAAACCATAATTTTAAAAGTAGAAAAAGTAGAGAAATTAGGAAGGAATTATCAACTTAGAAACTTATATCAGGATCCTACAAAACAGGAAAACAAGTTAGTTCTAAAAATCAAATAAAAATCTAAAACTAAAGTTAGTCAAATTCTAATATTAAACTAATTCTAAACCTAATTAATTTTAGAGAATCGCAACCGTCAGTCCCCAGCAACGGTGCCAAAAACTTGTTCACTCCCCAAGTATAGGGTTGTGATGTAGTAATAAACTCGGTGAGACCGAAGTTGAATCCCAAGGGACTGAAACCTGTACGTTGTCTGAAACTAGGTAGAATTAGAACTAGACTACAACAAAATTTAAATTGATTATAATTTGAGGAGTAATGGTGAAATATTAATGTAAAACTTAAGAGAAATCAAAGATAAGAAACTAGGGATTCAGAGGATCCACTTGTAGAGATCAGGGAGATCTTATGCCTGCATCAAGAATCATGGAAATTAAACTGAACTAACTTGATCTAGTTTTCACGAGATGAAAGGTATATGAATTAGAATGGATTCCATTACCAAACCATGCCCAAGAGACAAAGCAAACAACAGAATTAAACTAATTACCAACCAATCAACAATGCATGAAGGTTAGGAAGGGTACCGTCATCCGACCATGCCCATGAGACGATGGTAAACAACAGGGCTTCCTGACGTCATAAACATCAAAAGGAAAAAAGAAATACTCAAAGCCATTGCAGACCCATTGTAATTTCAGTCACAACAGATCATTAAAAACTAAAAGCATTCCCTTAATTATCAAACTAAAATCAAAGTCAATTTATAAATTTAAATTAAATTACCAGCATAAAATGGAGTCTCTCATCTCGCTATAAGCTTCACCTCTTAGCCTTAGCTAAGAGGTTTAGCCTAGCCACATGATTAGGCTAATTCCAAAAATAACATAAGCAAAAAGAAAAATAAATAAAACAACTCCAGTTTCTGTCTCTGTGCTCCACGTCCAGCCCAAGCCAAGCTTCGGTTTCTTCTTTTTCTCCTCTTGGATCCTTCCCCTTTTTCTCTCTTCTCTTCTCCTTTATATAAGCATTAGGGCAATGCTACGGCTGCTGGAGTCGATGCAGAAGCTCCTAGAAAGCTTCTTACGCAGCAACAGGCGGTGCAGCAGCGTGCACAGCAAAAGAAAATGCAAAAGGACTTGCATTTAGATCGAGTTTGCTCGGCTATTCTTCCGAATATCTCAAAAACGACGTCATGGACAGGGTTAGGGCCACATTTTCAATATATTGGACGGTCTGGATCATACATCCGACCACCACCATGGACGCACAATGGCCCACAACGGCCGGATTTCACGGACGTGTGTAAAACCTACGCAGGGGCTGCGCTGAGGTGTTTGTTGGACCCCACAATGGTTTTTCCAGCGAAATCCACCCCGTTCATTGGATTACTGACGAAAAACCAGTCAAGAAAGAGTAGTTTTTATCTAGTTTTGGTGTGGTCCACTGTATTAAACTAACTCACCGTTCATCTTACGTTTTTCGACGATCCACGTGTCTACGTGTACAAGGGGCCAAACGGCCACTTAGACGACGGTCATGCATACCCCAGAGATGCAATGGACAGATAGGATCATCAAAATGGATGATGGGTGGGACCCATTACTCAAAACTGACCGTCGTGCGTAAGACGCTGGAGGTTTTTTTGAGAAATTTTCGGTCAAAGACGGTTGACTGTCTTTGCTGATACTAGTACACGGCCGGTTCTCTTATACATGGTGCACACGCACCACGGTATGGGGTCCATTGTAATGTATTAGAGAAATTTGATCCATCCAACTTGTTTGTCACTTCATTTAAGGGTTGAGACCGAATTTGAAGTATATCCAGATATCATGTGGGCCCCAAATCAGAGGTTTGTGGGCTGATCTATCCTTTGGGAAACTTACACAAGGATCCAATGGCTGAAATTTTATTTGTATGGTTAATTTATGGCCCTTAGGCCATATATGAAGTTTCGAGCCGATCATATGGTGGGAACCCTGTGATCTTGTATTCTGGACGTTTTTCAGGCCTGTTTGGAGTGAGTGGCTGTAATTTCTCTGATCTCTGGTGTGTAAATCCTTGATCTTGGTCCCATGAAGTCCCATCCACTGCCTTGGTGATGCGAGCGAGTTAAATCCATGTTTTTAGTGTCCTTTCCAGTCCACACTTGTAGATTCACCTTGCATCACAACATGATTAAAATAAACCGTTAAACAGTATCATGCTCGTAAATCCAGCTAATAAATGGGGTCTAATATGCAATATTTGACCCTCAACAGGTATGAGCGCACGTTGAATTGACCGACATGAAGTGCGTAAGCATTTCGTGTGGCCTAACCACTGCCGACAACCAAGGTATGACTCGTGTTCATCGAACAAGTCCTATGTGGCGAGACAGCCTCAGCCACCATATCAGAACCTGTTACCAATTGCCTGGACTATTCCGTAGTCCCAAACACATTCAATTATAACAGATACTCATACAAGCAAATCAGAACAGTAATGGATCAACAATTCCAATCATACAAGCACGTGAGCATTTGATGGATTTCAACTTAAACATGAATTCACACATAAGTAGTGTCTAAGTAAAACAGACAAAGAAGATAAGTTACATGGAGGAAATCATACACATTGTTAAGGTAATTGAGAATCTCTTCTCAACGCTCATAAAAAGTACAATATGTTACACACTTATTCATTCAGACATTTCTACAACCACTTAGACTACATATTCCAACATACATGATGTATGTTGGTGATAACCCATATTAGGACAAATCCTTTCCCCAAGGAGTTGTTACACATACAACTAGCATAAACATACGACAATTAATCATGGCAAGCACATGTTCAAATTTCATACGTATATGATACTTTCTACATATACATGGAAAACACTAAACTCAATATAATTCATGTAAATCAGAAACGTGATACAAACATTTCAATTGGCATGTGAAATTGTACCCACATTAGTAATAAACCATTAACCGACATTGAAAGCTTTGAAAACCATAACTTATACGTTTATAGTCCGCACCTTTCGCCGGTAGACTTGTAATGAACTCAGTTTAAAGCTAAGTCTTTGCCTACAGCAGATTTGGCAACCTATAGGATAAATTAGGTTAGCTATTTGATAACCTACACTATCAAAAACCCTAAAATGGATTAGGGTTAGATTTCCTTACCCAATAGTGGAATGGAATTCGCCGGAATAGTGATGTAGATGCGGTAGTTAAGACCGAGGAGCAATGGGATCGAATCCCAGGAGGAATCTCCAACTCTCACCCTTACTTTCTCTCTTTCCCTTCTCTTTTCTCTTCTCTCTCTCCTAGGGTTTTATCAAATTCGTATGGCATATGAGAGAGGGTGTTTAAGGTCCTTATATAGGCCCAGGTTTGATGGGAATGACCCCAGGGCCAATGTATACTTAAGTTATATCCAAATATGGGCCGTTCCAGTCCAATGGAGTACTTCTAGTGGCCCCTTTTCCATGTGCGGTCGGACTTAAGCTCCTTGACTATGGATCTAGGTCAGGCTGAGTTTTCGTCCAGGTCAGATTTATAGATCAGCCGTGGCGGACCAGTTTCAATTCAGCGGTCACAGTCACTCGATCAGGGCCACAAGTACATCGACATGTGAGGGACATTTCTCCTAATCCAAGGGTGTATTTGGATCAGATTCTGACGGTCTGAATCCTTATATTTGGCCCGCAACCGACACGACTGAGATTACTTAAATTCGGATTTTATTTCTAAATATTTTCACGTTTCTCACCATCTTTGCTCCGGGCTTAAGTTGTGCATTTCTAGACACAGTTAGGACTCGATTTCTGAGGGGGTTGTCAAGTCCAGTAATGCGGTCATAACTGTATAGTTTCGAGGTAATCGGACTTTCGATGTGCGGTTCAGGTCCGATACGGAGTTTCAATGTGCTCCCAAGAGCAACTGGGTTTTGAGATGGATTCTAGATTTCAGTGTAATGTAGCGTCAATGATTCTACACGTTTTGGGTCTTGCAGATCATATTTAAAGTGAGTAACGCTAATTTCATAAGCACTCTTGTTTAGCACTTGCTAATATTAACCTAATTTTTAAAGGATTTGGTTCTGGGTGATTTCTGCCTGAGGTGGTAATCGGGTCTTTGTACGAATTTTTCTGAGACATTACAAAGAGCCTTTTTGAATTTGGGGTAGATTGTGTAAGAAGGGGTATGGGCTTGTAAGAAACTTTTGACTTTAGGTGTTGCTTGAGGAAGGGTGAGAGGTGATGTGTACTTGACATGTACTTGACCCTTGATGGGATTGATTGATGGATTGAGGTGACATGTTGTAGAGATTCTCTTGGATTTTGAAACGCGTGGCATTTTTCTCGAACTGAACGCGGGCCCACATCTCCTAGCCTAAGTATCGCCTCGGCGAGTGAGTCGCGGCATTGGAACCGCGACGACGGCACGGTCGCTTGGGTACAAGTCTCGGGTCGAGTCGACTTAGGTTGACAGCGTGTAACTCAGGGTCGTGCGTAAACGTCGGATAAAGGTCAAATGTTGCCGGAATTCGACCGGAAAGACTGCGGAAGCCTACGAAAGGGTACGGCCTAGAATATGGGGCTTACAACTCTCCCCTCCTAATAAAAATTTCGTCCTCGAAATTTATACAATCATCGCAACTAGTCGTAACTCATGAGGGATGAGAAATATAACATCACTATATAAAATTAGAGATAACATACAAAATATAACACATAATCAATCATCAATGAAATGGGGATAACGCTCTCGAATCTCGGCCTCGCACTCCCAAGAAGCCTCCTTAACAGAATGATGACCCCACGAACCTTTACCTATGGAATGACCTTGGTCCGGAGGACCTGCTCCTTCCGATTAAGGATACGAACTGGCTGCTCAATGTAAGAAGCGTCCTCACGAACCTCTAACGGCTGCCAATCAATAATAGGAATGATGTCTAACCCACACTTCCTCAACATAGAGACATGAAAAACATTATGAACGCCTAACAACTGGGATGGCAAGGCAAGCCAATAAGCCACGGCGCCAACGTGCCCAGTGCTCTCAAAAGGTCTTATGAATCTCGGGGCAAGCTTGCCCTTCGCTTCAAATCAAACTACGCCCTTCATGGGCAAGACCTTGAGATACACATGGTCCCCTACAGCAAACTCCAAGGGACGATGCCGGCGATCAGTAAAACTCTTCTGTCGGCTCTGAGCTATGTGCATCCTCTGCCCGATGATATCGATAGCCTCTGACGTCTCCTACACAAGCTCGGGACTTAGGAGATGGCACTCTCTAACCTCGGTCCACCAACTAGGTGATCTGCATGGTCTGCCATATAGTGCCTCAAAAGGAGCCATGCTGATGGTCACCTGATAGTTGTTGTTGTACGCAAACTCAGCCAATAGCAGATGTACATCCCAGTTACCCCCCAAATCAATCACGCAGGCTTGAAGCATATCCTCAAGGATCTGGTTGACCCTCTCGGTCTGGCCATCGGTCTGCGGATGGTATGCGGTGCTGAGCTACAAATCAATCCCCATCACTCTCTGGAAGCTCCCCCAAAACTAAGATGTGAACCTCGGGTCTCGGTCAGAAACAATCGAGACTGGAACATCATGCAGTCTCACAATCTCCTCGAGGAATAATCTCGCAAGCCGGTCTATAGACCAAATTGCATAAATCGCAAGAAAATGTGCCGACTTCGTCAAACGATCCACAACAACCCAGATGGCGTCATGATCGCGCTGAGTTCTCGTAAGCTCATAATAAAATCTGTCGATACGTGCTTGCACTTCCACATCGGGACACTCAACAGCTGCAATAGACCAAGGGGTCTCTGATGATCAACCTTAACACTTTGGCATGTGTCACACTCGGCTACAAAACTGGCGATCTGGCCCTTCATCCCTGCCCAAAAATACTGTCGTCTCATATCATGGTACATCTTCGTCGAGCCAGTGTGGATAGAAAACCACGATCAATGTGCCTCGATCATAAGATCTCTGCGTAACTCAAGAATATCCGGGACACATAACTGGCCTCTGAAGCGAAGTCCACCATCTGAACCAATCTGCCAATCTACCTGACTCTCAGATGCTGCCTCAGCCATATAACTCTGCAATGACTCATCAGCTTGCTGAGCCTCGATTACCCTTGCGACGAGAGAGGGTTGAATCGACAGGCTCGATAACTGCATGATAAAAGACTGAAGGTCGAACTCAAAATCATACTCTGCGATATCCCCGAGCATCCTCCACTCTCAAATCATCATATGCACCACCAGGCCTCATGGCTGACGGCTGAGGGCATCTGCCACCACGTTCACCTTACCCGGGTGGTACTGGAGATCAAAATCATAGTCCTTCAGGAGCTCCATCCAGCGCCTCTGCCTCATGTTTAGGTTAGACTGCGAGAAGAGGTACTTCAAGCTCTTGTGGTTAGAAAAGAGCTCGAGCCTAACCCTATAGAGATAGTGTCTCCACACCTTCAGTGCGAAGACAACTACAGCCAACTCTAAATCATGCGTGGGGTAGTTCAACTCATAGACCTTGAGTTGATGAGACGCGAAGGCCACTGGTCTCCCTTGCTGCATCCAGACAGCACCCAAACCAATATGTGATGCATCGGTAAATACGATGAATCTATCATTCCCAGAGGGAAGAGTGAGGACAGGAGCGGATGTCAAACGATCCTTCAACTTCATAAATACTTGCTCGTAAGCATCACTCCAAATAAACTCTATGCCCTTCCGAGTCAACCTGGTCAGCGGGGCTGCAATACGAGAGAAGCCCTCAATGAAATGCCAGTAGTAGCCCGCTAAATCAAGAAAACTGTGGATCTTAGACGCAGTCGTGGGCTAACCCCACTGACGTACTGCCTCAACCTTCGAGGGGTCCACTGCGACACCTTCCTTTGTCACCACGTGACCAAGGAACTTCACCTCCTACTACCAGAACTCGCAATTCTCCAGCTTCGCATAGAGCTGGTGTGCGCGGAGGGTCTGCAACGTAACCTCTAGATGCTGCTCGTGCTACTCACGGGTCTTCGAATAGATCAGAATGTCATCGATGAAGACTACAACAAACTGATCGAGATAAAGGCGGAAGACCTCGTTTATCAACTGCATGAAGACCGCGGGTGCATTGGTCAGTCCGAAGGACATGACCTGAAACTCAAAATGACCATAACGAGTCCTAAATGCTGTCTTCAGAATGTTCTCCTCTTTGACCCAAATATGATGATAACCGGAACACAGGTCAATCTTCGAAAAGAACTGTGCACCCTGTAGCTGATCAAACAAATTATCAATCCTCGAGAGTGAATACTTGTTATTGATCATGACTTTGTTGAGCTCACGGTAGTCTATGTAGAGCCTCAATGAGCCATCCTTCTTCATGAAGAGTATTGGCGCTCCCGACGGCGAACTGCTCGGATGGATAAAGCCTAACTTGCGCAACTCGTCTAACTGCTTCTGTAGTTCTCACAACTCCAAAGGTGTCATGCGATACGGGGCCTTTGAAATAGGCGCGGTACCAGGCACGAGGTCAATCTGAAACTCGGTGAGTCGGTGAGGCGGTAATCCTGGAATCTCCTGAAACACATTGGGAAAATCGAAAACCACAGGCAACTGATCAATACGAGCGGCAACAGGCTCCTCAACGGCGCAGGACATCAAGCAAGAAAATGGCTCTCCCCGGGATTCTACAATTAACTGAAACTGTGGCAAGCCTGGTATACAGAATGTGACGTTCTTGTGGAGCAGTCCAAGATGGTGTGGTACTCGGCAAGCCAATCCATGCCCAAGATAACATCGAAATCTGACATTGGCAGCACGTACAAGTTAGCAGGCAAGAAAACCTCTCCCACTAACATGGGGCAAGACAAATAGAAGCAGCTTAATACTGTAGTCTTTCCCAAGGGCGTCGATACGATCAACCCCTCTCGAGCAGACTCTATCGGCAATCCAGTCGATTGGCAGAAACTATCGGCCACAAAAGAATGCAATGCACCAAAATTAAACAACACACGTGCAATGCATGCAGAGACTAAAAGTATACCCTCGACAATCCCTCCAAATGACTGTGGATCCTGCTGAGCTGTGTAGAACCTAGTCTGAGTCGGATGGGGAGGTGTTTGTCCCCTCTGAGCATGCTTCTGCTACTGGGGTCGCTGAGGTGGTCAAAATTGCTACCTCTACTACTACGGCCTCGGAGGCTGGTGTTGATGCTGCTGCTGAGGTGGCCTCGATGGTGGAGGCTGTTGTCGCTGCTGCTGTGGGGGTCTCTGCTGTGGCTGTGGTGGAGGCTGTTGTGGACCTCTCTGCTGATGCTACTGCTGGGGGCGGGGACACTCCCACATACGGTGCCCCATCTCACCACACCCAAAATATGTGTCGGTGAACTGCCTCGGAGGTGGTGCTGGAGGTGCTGCTGGCGCTCGGAAGGCTGGGCGGCCTGTGCGCCTCTACTGTGGTCGAAACTGCTGGGAATCACTGGAAGGAGCCTACCTCTTCCGGTCACTCCTCTTACCGCGATTAGACTGAGAACTGGCCCACTCAACCTCATAAATCTGGGCCTTCCGGACCACCCCCTCAAAAGTCGGGAGCTCATACCCAATAACACGACCTCGAAGACCGTAACAGAAGCAGTCCTCGAAGCGGCGGGCTCTCCACTCCTCATCATTTACTAAGTATGGAGCAAATCTAGATAGCGCTACAAAATGAGCCGCATACTAAGCCAACGTCATATCACCCTGCACTAAGGCCTCGAACTCTAACACTCGCTATCGTCGGATGTGATCAGGAAAATAATGTCAGTTAAACCGATCAACAAAGTCCTCCCAGGTCCACACGAAATCGGTGCCTACTGCTTGGGAGACTGATGTCCACCAATGCTTAGCCTCACCATGAAGAAGAAGTACTGCTAATCAGACTCGTCTCTCGGTCGTACATCCCATCATATCAAATATCTTCTCCACATCGGAGTGCCATCTCTCAGCCGCTGTCGGGTCTGGCTCGCCCTGGAAATGCGGGGGATTGAGCCAATGGAACTCTTGAAGAAGAGCGCTCATGCGCTCCTGCTCTACTTGGTCTGGCAAAATGACGGAGTGCCTGCCCTGCCCCAGAAGGGCGACTGTCACAGCCTGCAACATCTGCTGTAACTGGGAGGCACTCACAGATATGATCGGATCCGCATCGGTCTCTAGTGGAGGAGCAGCATCCTCAGGATGGGCAGTAGAAACCTTTAGTGGTGGAGTGGGGATCATAGGTGGTAGGGCGGGAGCCGCAGGTGGTGGAGCCGGTGTCTCAGCGGTGAAGTGGGAGTCGATCGGGTCACTCTCCTGCACGGCATGTCCTACAGAAAAGAGCGAAGGCGCCTATCAACTTTGAAAACTCTTGAAGGCATGCACGTTAAATGCCTATCACGGAAGATCGCTAAGCTATCCGAACTTTGAGGCTTAGTCATTCTAAACTCATAGCAAACATGTAATGTTGTTCTTGGTTATTTCCAAGTTATGCTCTGATACCAACTTCTTTCACGCCCCAAACTCAGAAACCGGGCTCACAAAATTCTCGATCACCGAATCCGGCACCGACAGCCTTCATAGTACCCCATTCTCGGCTCCCAGTGCGTATTCACTAGGTTTCGATCCTGGGATGCTATGAGGAGGATTTTCAATGTCAGTTTGATTTATAATAAGCATAACCAAAGGCATAACCCACAAACAACAACCAAAAACTTCATCACATTTCTACTATGATGAAAAACTTTACAAGTACAATGAGCATAAAGGGAAATACAATGATAATGGACAAAAGCTCTAAGATGATCTGCTATGCGCTCCTGCCTCAGCGTTGTGCGGTCCAACGTCACCTACATGTAACGGTCATACATAAGCTTATAGAAAGCTTAGAGGGTGGTGAAAGTGTGTGCACAAGGTAGTAATACAATTATGCAGTATTAGAGTAATGTAGAATATACTGATGAATCTATGAATACTATTAGCCGTACCAAGGCTATGCGATGCAAGGCATGAATGATGTCTGCCATACCAAGGCCATGCGATGCGAGATGCAATTCAAGCATACGAATCCTCATCTAAGTCCACATATTAATATAGTTCAACTCTTGAATATAACCAGGGTCTAGTATGCTCCAACCAGGTTTCGCCCCATCGCGCACAATAAGGTGAGTGGAAAAGACCTCACTAGCCTATCAATATCGGACTCGGCTCGTCGATAGCGGACCCATTCCTCGAGCTGGTCAGACTCAGCTTAGCTTTGCCCCCTCCTCTCGGGCGGGTAAGGCCACACCCCCTTCCAATCTACCACGACGCAATGGAAAGCCGACCTTCTGGTAATCAGCACTCAGCACTCATGCACCCACTCAGTCTAGACGTTGGAGCAATCTCCTGGTACCATAAGGGTTTAGGGACTTTCACCTAAGGATATCTATAGCACCTCATGTAGAATAAAATTTTTGGTATCCAATCCTACCAACCACGATACGCCTGTGGTGGCTACGGCCTTGATGTCACTAGGGCGTACAGTAACTATGTCACGCAATGCAATATGCATAAATCACGCAATCCAGTCATACAGCAAATATGTGCGTATCGCACGCTCATGTAGGGCAACTCTGCCTATCAGGGAGCCCATAAACAATCTGCTCGAAGGCATGTACTAGGATCAATCACTCATCTCATCACAAGCATGCAGATGATACGTATGGACATGTATCATGATGCTATGTTGTTACATAATCGATAATCGAAACCTGTAATCGGAATCGGTCAATCACATACGGCGAATGGGGCCTACTTATTTGGGTTAACCCACGAAGAGATTGAGCCTAACAAGGTCTAAGAGAAGGTCACAATGAGGACATCTAACCATTATTGCCCATCAATGTGGACATCTAACCAACATTGCTTCTAAGGAGTGGCCTGCATAAGGAATCCAAACACAATGTATCGGCCACACATACATCTCATTAGGCCTCGCTCATGGGTCTCGTATACATCGCATCGGGCTTCATATACATCAAGTGGGCCGATCAAATGGGCCGATTCAAATGGGCCGAATCAAATGGGCCGCACGAATGGGCCAAAAGTGTATCAAATTAGGCCCACCCTTATGTATTTTTGAGACCCGACCTAATCATAAGTTAACATAGAGGTAAATGGAGTGAAAACAAAATCAGCTTAATTGGAACTACCATGGCCTTTAGAAGTTGAACAGTGGATGTCACAGTCCACTATTTAAATGGTGGGGTTCACTTGAACTTTAGATTTGACTCACCCAATTTCCCATGATGTATAATGATCTCACAAATGGTTGGACGGCATGGATACAACACATGCATCATGGTGGGCCCCACTGTTCAAAAAGGGGACGATGTCGATAAGCACATACATCAATGTGGGACCTGCGGGCTTGCTGCCAACAAGGGCCAGCTAGATAGCTGCTGTACAGGTAGCTCGCTGCACAAGGAGGGCAAAGGTGGGTCCCACGTAGGGCCCACCATCATGTATATATAATATAATATATATATATATATATAATATAACCTCCTTAGTAGTGGGACCCACAGAACTTGCTGTAGTAAGATGGCAGTGGGTCTCACCACCAAAAACAGATGCACAACACGTGTAAAACACATACATCATGCGGGCCTCCACGTGCAGCCCTCTGCCCAATTTTTTGTAAGGTAGAGGTGGATCTCACGTAAGGCCCACCCTCATGTAGTATATATAAAATATATAATATATATAGTATATATAATACATATAGCTGTTGCTGTGCAGCGTTATACATTAACAGCGACCAGAGGTGGGTCCCACGTGGGGCCCACCCTCATGTATTATATATATATATATATAGCTATATATATATTATAATATAATATATATAACATAATATAATATATAAATATTACATTTAATAAAGAACTAACGTCCAGGCCTTGGACGGCCTGGACATACACTACACATACATCATGGTACCCCACACGTGGGGTGGGTCCCACCGTCCAGGGATGGTGGAGACTCCACACGCATCACAACGTGGCCCACCCAAAAATGGATGGACGACATAAGTGGGTCTCTTGGACCCCGCTGACCTCAGCATTGAAATGAGGTATCTTTCACTCAGTCTGCCAGTTGAGCTAAGGACTTGGGTGCTGCCGGGCGTATCAAGGAGGGCCCAAAACGGACGTGGGTTCCACCATCCAGGGGTAGTGGACTGTCTGGATAAGACACATACACCATGGTGTGGCCCGTTGAAAGGGACGGAGGGCATGGATGGGTCCTATGGACCCCCACTGCTAACACACACTTCACTGTTAGTGCACACCCCACGTCAGTCCTCACTCCACTGTTAGCATACCCACAGTCAGTCCACACTTCACTGCATCATGGTGGACAGTGTGGATAAAACACAAGCATCATGGTGGGTCCCACACCAACGCGGCCCACTTGATTAGATCACTATGATATTTGTGTTTCCCTATCATCCAGGCCTAGGTGACCGTCCAGTCATGCAGGCCCCAAATATGGATCAAGATGGCCCACTAGTTGGATGGCATGGGTAAAATACACATATTATAGGTGGGCCATGATCATAGAGCGAGAGAGAGAGACATCGGCGAGGATGGAGGGCCCCCACCACTATGGACCCCTCTTTGATACAAAGCCTACATCAAGTTGGGTCCCATCATAAGTGGGCCCTTACATCATAAAAAGACAAAGAAATGGAGATCCAAGATCACCCACCATTTCCTTCTTCCTCCCTTGGCTTCCTTCGCTCCTTGGCTTCGATCCCAACGGAGGAGATGGAGTTTGGATGGTTGAGATGAGAGATGAGGGGGTAGGAAGTGGGCAACACAAAGTTCTCTTGGAGGGCTTGGGAGGCTTGGACGTGGGATATTTTGGTTGCTTGGGAAAGTGGTTTGAGAATGAGAGAGAGAGAGGGTTATAAAAAGAGAGTGAGAGAGAGAGAGATAGGTGATGGATGTGGTGAGTGATAGGTGTAAGAGCCTTTTTGACTTTGGGGTAGATTGTGTAAGAAGAGGTATGGGCTTGTAAGAAACTTTTGACTTTAGGGGTTGCTTGGTGAAGGGTGAGAGGTGATGTGTACCTGACATGTACTTGACCCTTGATGGGATTGATTGATGGATTGAGGTAACGTGTTGTAGAGATTCTCTTGGGTTTTGTAACGTGCGGCGTTTTCCTCGAATTGAACGTGGGCTCACATCTCATGGCCTGGGTATCGCCTCGGCGCGGCATCGGAACCACGACGACGGTGTGGTCACTAGAGTACAAGTCTTGGGTTGAGTCGACTCGAGTTGACAGCGTGTAACTCAGGGTCGCGCGCAAACATCGGATAAAGGTCGAAGGTTGCCGGAATTCGACCGCGGAAGCCTACGGTAGGGTACGATCTAGGATACGGGGCTTACACGTTTGTACTAGCAGGTGTAGTAATTAGTTGTATGTCGAAGCTTCAGTCCGTGGTGGCACTTTTCACGACCGAAGTAGAATATATAACAGTAACGGAAATGTTTAAGGAATGTGTTTGGTTTAGAGGCATGATAAATCAGTTGGGACTTCAGTAGGAGGCCGTGCCGGTTGATTGTGATAGCAAGAGCACTATCAATTTGGTTAAAAATTCTGTTTATCACATCATATTAAACACATTGATGTTTGTCACAATTTTATCCGATAGGTGCTTGAGGAAGGAGGCATAACTGTGGAGAAGATTCACACTAGCGTGAATCCAGCAGACATGCTCACCAAGCTTGCTCCTACAGAGAAGTTCAAGTTCTGTCCAACTTCTCTGGGCTTGGCGATGGCGTAAAAGGAAGACAGAGTGTGCATGTGAAGCATTGATGAAGTTACGATGTGAGGCAGAGATAAGAGAAGAGGACAGGAGTGACACGTTTGAAGATTAAAGACATGGTGGAGATTGTTATATTTGATGTCTTAACTCTAATTAGATTCTGTGCAGACTTTTCGCACAACTACGAAAGTGCAGACTGATTTGTTTCCGATTTCGTTTATGATTATTTCTAAAACTATATATATATATATATATATATGTATGTATATATATATATATATATATATATATATATATATATATATATATATATATATGTATGTATATGTAAATGAGATTGGGAGGTATTATTTTAAGGGATTCTAAAGCTTTTTAAAAGGGTTATAGGGTTTGCAAAGGGTAAAATTTAAGCTTGTTTAAATCGGGTAAGTCTTTTCTGTTTGTAATTTCTACTTTCATAGTGAAGATCTGTCGTTTTATATGGTGGTTTTTTCTCGAAAGGATTTTCCACGTTAAATCTTTGTGTTCTCTTGTGTTTGCTTGGTGCTCTTAGATTGCTATCATAGATCCATCTCTGTGTGATTCTGTAGTATAATCCTCAACAAATGAAAATATCCAATTTACAAGGAAAGGTAGTCGAACTTATTTTACCATGGAATGAGAACATTGCATTTACAAGGATGTCAAAATCATTTGATAAGTCTAAAGGCAAGTCTTCTTTTGACAAGAATGGTATCGATAGTGATTCCAGCTACAAAGTTATAACATAATAGAAATCTCACAATAAGGAAGACAAACCTAAGATTAAAAAAAAAAAAAGAAGTTCATATTTGTCAGATCAACGATAATGCTTGCATGGTAGACAATGAAATGTAAGCTGGTTCTAATGAACAAAATCACACATTCAAATAGACATGCAATCCAATGGAACAAAATACAACAAAAATAACTGTAACATATCAAAATAGTGATGTAAAATTTTCAACTCAAATGCACGATCAACACTGAGAGATTCAAGACATTTTATTGGCAAACAATCTAATGGCATACATGTTATTGGCAAACAATCTAATGGCATTCTATGGCTCTATCACACCACATACTTGGATCTATCAAACCGCGTCCTAAAATTAAGGAGTAAAATAACAATGCAATGTTAAATTAAAGAAACAAAATCTACATGGCTTTGAATGTGTCAAATTCCTAAGAATCTAAGATGATACCCACTTGCAATCTAACTATAATAATGTTAACCAGCCTAGTCCTTTCTATGTCCCAGTTGTAATGACAAATACTGGGAGCATGAGTTTTTACAAAGAGGCCTGTTAAACACAAACAAATTCCTATCATACCACATGGATAGGCTTGCCTTATCCTGCCAGCTGCTTAGGACTCCCAGCATGATTATGGTTTTGTCATAATAAGATTAAATGGCAATTCCTCTCCTAAATGCCACATAGGAGGGATTAAAAATGCACATGATTAGAATTTGCAATATTGGATATCTGGGAACTTTGAGATCCATTTATTCGAATGAATTATCCACAGGCATATTTGAGCACCTTGGATTTCTTTGCATCATGGGGTAAATGATCAACTATTTAAGAAAGGAAACTAAATCTCACTACCATGGTACCTCAATAGAAAAAATAAAAAATTCTTTAAGGCTGAACTACAATAACCTATTAAAAAAAAAAAAATCCATGAGATAACTAAAATGATGGTAAAACAAAATTAAAAAGGTTGAGCATACACACAAAACTAAAGATGTATGTTACATGAAGCAAAGTTCTAGACAATAGCCTCCTTTCAAGAGTTATGTAGCCATTGAAATTCAAACAAGAGTTATGCGGTTGTACCATTGTGAAACCAATGTTTCTCCTACATGTTACATATTTTAACATGAAAAATCAGCCTACAGTTTCGGCATAACCAACTGTTAAAAATTGGAAAACAACACCTAGTTATTAAAATAGTCAATTTTCAAAAGAGAGTAACAATAGGAAGCAATGATGAAAAATCGTAAGAATAAATTAATTGATACAATGTCGTTGCTTCAACCATGAGTACAAGCAAGAATCACTTGACTCACACTACAACAATTAAGTCTTTTTGCGACATGTTAACTCATCGCTAAAAACTCCAAACTCATCGCTAAAAACTTTTTGTGATGAGTGTTGCTCGTCGTCAATTTTGTTGCAAATATGACGTTACAAATTCTATTTAGCGACGAAAATGGTAACCCGTCACCAATGACTCAATTATTTGCGACAACTTAATAACTTGTTGTAAAATATAGCTAATTAGTGACAAGTTGAAACGCTGCTATTGGATATCAGAAAACGTTGCTAAATATGATACTCGTTGCAAATAAAGATGTTTCGCGATGAGTCCTCGTCCTCGCTAACAAAACCAAACTTGTCACAAAAATGTTTTTGCAGTGAGTATTGTTTGTCGCCAATTTTTGTGGCGAGTATTGCTTGTCACCAATTTTGTCTCAAATAATGATTATTTGTGACGACTTAATAAATTGTCGCTAAATATAGCTTATTTGCAACGAGTTTACATGTCGTCATTTCATATCATAAAACGTCGCTAAATATAAAACTCATCGCGAATAAATACGTTTTGCAATGAGCCCACTTATTACTAAAAAAACATAAAGTCATCGCCAAAGTCTTTGTGGCGACGAGTGTTGATCGTCGCCAATTTTGCCGCAAATACAAGTCGCAAAATATTAGCGATGAGTTGACACATCGCTATTACATATCACAAAACGTCGCTAAACTTGAAACTCGTTGCTAATAAAGACTCTGTGCTATGAATCTACTTGTCGCTAAAAATTCCAAATATATCGCCAAAGATATTTGTCAACGAGTGTTGGTCATTGTGAATTATGCTGATTTATTTATTAGTGACAAGTAAAAGTTGTCCTTAATACAAATATTTTTTAAATATTTTTTTCTTATTTGAACCAACTAATCAAACAAAATAACCTATATTAATTAATATTCGTCATCATCCAGAAATATAAAAATAATTTAATTAAATTAAAACTAAATTTATAATTATCCACAACACAAAATAAGTACACATTTTCAAATTATCTAATAAAAATTAATAAAATAAAATAAAAAGAAACGTGCGTCCTTGATAATGCGATGGGGCCTAGGAAAATAGCACCAATCTATAGGAAAATTTACAAAATAATTAAAATAAAATATAATTAGCGATTATTCTACACTACTTGCATAATTTAAATTTGACATTCAACTTACCACTGAGAGATCCATTCTGATCATTAGATGTATAATCTCATGTTAAGCCTATAGAAAAAAAAAAAAAAAAGAAGCCAGGCTAATTTGTGAATGAAGTGAGCCATACCAATCGAAACAATTGCCAAAGGCGTCCACTCTTGATTTTTACAGGGCCCACCTATTGAGCCTTGGAAATTCACTCAAAACATTAGATGCCATACAAAAAGTTAGGCTTGATGTCCAAGAAATCATGCCTATACGTGATTAAACTAGACCATACCAAGGGAGACAATTTGGAGGATAAGCTCTCACCATTTTTTGTTTTCAGTCATGTGGTCCACTCTAACCACGGATGGAACTAATTTTCAGACCATGGGTCCAGCGTGGGGTGAATCATTTGATGATTAGGGTGGATTTGATGTTAACATCATGGTGCGGCTGAGTAGAACACCCTGCAGAAAGTAGGAGATTGAACACGTACCACAAGATTATCATGGCCCACTTGCCATAAGAGCTAAACTATTCATTTAATGGGGTCCATTGTGAACATACCTGCCTTAAAAGATAGGAATAACCCATAAGAGGTTAAACCTGACTGCTACTTTGACGCCGATTTCACTTTGCATTCTATAGTTCAAAGTGTCTCCTCTACTCTACTAGAGAATTCGAGAATTAGATGAATCTCTTTATTTTTAAGAAGTAGGAATAATGTCCGTCTCGAGTACAATGCAATATGCCTCCTTGTTAAATGGCACATGGATCAGGGATGCGAATTTACTGCGAAACCTTTGGTTCCTGCGCTAATAACCTATGTGGGGCCCACTGTGATGTTTGTGCAAAATCCACATCACCCATCCGTTTTGTATGCTCGATTTAGGACATGTGACAAAAAATGAACCGGATCCGATACTCAAGTGGGCTGAAAACGTGAGGATTGGACGTCCACAGTTGAAATATTTGCAGGACCGCAAAAGTTTTGAATCAAGGTAATATTTGTGTTATTAGTTCATTCCAGTAGTAACAATGATGCTATGAATAGTATAGATGACATTTAAACATCATTGTCGACCCAGTGTGGTTTCAATCGTAGGAATTTCTCTACCCACCTTTTCCTTTAGTGCTGCCCACATGAGTCTTGAATCATGCTCATTTTTGGTCCCATGTCCTAAAATGAGTTCACAAAAAGAATGGGTGGGATAAATTTCATACAAACATTACAGTGCACCCCACCTTGGTTTCTAGTGCATGAACTTCTTGCCAAAAGGTCTTGGTAGTAAATCTGCATATTGGATTGTGCACTAGCTGCACTACCTACGTTCGGGACGCGGATTGCATCCTACCCTCGCTCGGACGATAATCCGTCCGGGCAGGGCTCTGTGGGGCCCACTGTGATGTAAGAGTTTTATCCATGCCATTAATCACTTTTCTCAGATCATTTTAAGATACAATACTTAAAACTAGGCAATTCCACATCTCCAATGGACTACACCAAAGGAAGCTATAGTGATAATGACACCCACATATGAAACCTTTATAAGGGCCATCGTGATTTTGTTTTTTTATCATACAACCTATTCATAAGATCATGTAGACATGGATGAAGTGAAAAAACAGATATCATATTGATCCGAAACTTCTCCAGCTCCCAAGAAGTTTTTAATGGTGGACATTTAATCCTCAATTTGTGGTCCACATAATCCTTGGAATTGCCTTATTTTTTGTATCATATCTTAAGATGATCTGAGAAAAGCTATGAATAGTGTGGATAAAGCACTTACATCATAGTGGGCCCCACAGAGCCCTGCCCGGATGGTGAGCCCTGCCCGGACGGATTACCGTCCGGGCGGGGGTAGGACGCAATCGGCGTCCATTGCGTCTTACCCCGCTCGGAGGATAATCCGTCCAAGCAGGGCTCTATGGAGCCCACCATGATGTAAGTGTTTTATCCACGCCGTTCATCATTTTTATCAGATCATTTTAAGATGTAATACAAAAACTGATTCAGGTAAAAGGCTTAAGTGAACCACAAAGTGGGGATTGAACATCCATCATTAAAAACTTTTTGGGAGCTGGAGAAGTTTCGGATCAAGGTGATATTTGTGTCTTCACTTCATCCACGTCTACATGACCTTATAAGTAGGTTGGAGGGTAAAAAAACATCACAATGGCCCTTAGAAAGGTTTCAACGGTGGGCGTCATTATCACTGCAGCTTCCTTTAGTGTGGTCCACTAGAGCTTTGAACCTGCCTCATTTTTAGGATCATATCCTAAAATGATCTAAGAAAAACGATTAAGGGCTTGGATAAAAAAATTACATTGTGGTGGGCCCCACGGAGCCCACGCAATCCGCGTCCCCACGTTTGGAGGAAACGGAATGGTTACTCACGGATGCGGATTTCTTGCCAAAGCTTTCACTGGAAGTTTCTACGTAAGATGCTGCGTGGGCCCACAGGTATGTTTGTGGGAAATCCACCCGTCCATCCGTTTTTTGAAATCATTTTATTATGTTTGACCAAAAATTAGGTGGATAAAACACTCAAGTGGGCCACAAAAGAGACCATTGAAGCATTCTTATGACCATAAAAGTTTTGTATCAGCCTATTTTTTGGTGTTTTTACTTTATTCCATTGGGAATAATCTTATAAACGGTTTGGATAGCATATAAACATCAAGGTGGAGCCCACAAAGGTTTCAACGATAGGAATTTCTTTCCCCAATTTTCCCTCTCGTATGACCCACTTAAGTTATATATCCACCTCATTTTTTGTCGTATGTCTAAAAAGATTTCTAAAAACGGATGGACGGAATGGATTTCTCACATACATTTCGGTGGGCCCCACCCAGCATCCTTGCACAGAACTTCCTGCGAAAGCCTTTGGCAAGAAATCCGCGTCTGTTACTCACGAACGCGGATTAGATACTGACCGGTTGAGTAGAGTGACGCTACCAAGTTCTATGGATCCTGCTACGAAGTATGAGTTGTATCCACAACGTCCGTCCATTTGGAGATATCATTTTAAGGCATAAGCCAATGAATGAGGCAGATCCAAAGCTTTAGTGAACCCCGCTACTGAAAACTGCGAGGAGATTAATGCCCACCGTTGAAACCTTCCTAAGGCCAATCACGATGTTTTTTTCAAAATCCAACCTGATCAAAAGTTAACAAAGACATCAAAGAAGGGAAAGCACAAATATCAGCTTGATCGAAAACTTCTGTGGCCTTTAGAAGTTTTTAACGGTGGCGTCACTCTCCCCACTGTTTCTGTGGTGGGGTCTACTGGAGCTTTGGATGTGACTCATTCTTTGGATATCTCCCTAAAATGATCTCTCCAAATGGATGGACGGTGTGGATACAATACCTACATCATGGTGGGGCCCACAGAACTTGGTGATGTCACTTCAGTAGCAGTCTGCTAGTCAACCTGTCAGTAGCCAATCCATGGGTGCTTTATGGGCCCAACATGATGTATGTGTCTCATGCATGCGGTCCATCAATTTTTTCAGATAATTTTACAGTATGAACCCAAAACTAAGGGATCTCAAGTGTACCATAAAGTATTGATTGAACTTTAACCACTAAAAAAATCACGGGGGTACAAAAGTTTTGGATTAAGCTGATATTTATTTTTTACCTTCATCCAGGTCTGTTCATCCATTTTTACATATCATTTTAGGTCTTTACACCAAAAATAAATGGGATATAAATATAATTTGGACCACACCGCAAGAGAACAATAGTGATTGGATATCCACCATTAAAATCCTCCTAGGGCACACTGTACTGTTTATTTGACATCCAATCTGTTGATTAGGTCATACAGACCCAAATGAAGGGAAAAAAACAAAGATCAACTTGATCCAAAACTTTTATGGCCCCAAAAAAAATTTTAATGGTTGACATTCATTCAACACTGTTTCCTCTAATGTGGTCCACTTTAGATTGGGATATATTTAATTTTTCATCTCATATCATAAAATGATATAGAAATATATATGGACGGCATGGATGAAATACATACATCATGGTGGGGCCCACAGAGCACCGACCACCAACCATTGGCTGGTGGCGGGGGAGTAGCCAATCTGTTTCCACAAGACTCCTACTGAAGTGACGTCACTAGTTAATGGGTTCCACCATGATGTGTATTGTCACTACAGGAAATTGCTCTTTTACCGACGACATAATTCGTCGGTATTTAATCTTTTTTCGTCGGTAATGATTATTACCGATGAAATATGTTGTTGCTAAGATCGTCGCAATAAGACCGTGGCTAAAGGCTTTTCCCAATGAAATATGACTTCATCGACAATGATAAAACAAATACCGACGACTAAAATTGTTGGCCAAGCATGTTACTTTTGGTAAGAAAAAATAATATATTTCATCGGTAAACAAGGCTTATATCGACGAATATCTTCGTCAGTAAAACAATAATACTGATGAAATAATTCGTCGATATAAGCCCACTATTACCGACGAGTATGTTCGTCTGCATAAGTCCACTAATACCAACATTACCGACGAGTATATTCGTTGGCATAAGCCCACTATTACTGACGATTATTTCATCGATATATCTCATATATAGATTGTTGGTATAAATTTTTGTATTAATTTCTACCTACGAAATATTTCGTTGGTATAAGTTTTCACCCTACTATTACCAATGAAATATTTCGTTGGTATATATTTTTATATTAATTTCTACCTACGAAATATTTCGTCGTTATAAGTTTTCAACTTACTATTATCAACGAAATATTTCATCAGTAATAGTCTGTTTCTTCCTGGTTTCATTTAT
Organism: Magnolia sinica; assembly: GCF_029962835.1. Classification (NCBI taxonomy): domain Eukaryota; kingdom Viridiplantae; phylum Streptophyta; class Magnoliopsida; order Magnoliales; family Magnoliaceae; genus Magnolia; species Magnolia sinica. The sequence goes on along the minus strand of NC_080573.1, from coordinate 45,075,918 downwards.
ATTCAAAATTCAGGAAAAAAATTCCTGATATACACCTGTAAATACACCTGTTACAATACATTTTCATCATATTCACATCCCCATCCATCCAAACACAAACTACATCCATCCAAACACAAACCACATCCATCCATACACAAACAATCTTATCCACATCACATTCATCTAGGCACAAATACATGTAAGTTTAACATTCGTATATGAAATAAATTATAAATAAATCATAAGTTTCCCACAGTTATATTTCTTCATCAGGTCCGGAATTTCTTTAAGATTATATAATCTTTCATCTGAGTCACCGTCGATATATTCCTCCCTACACTCACCACCAGACTGGGTATCTCTTTGGCCATACCAGAAGAAGATTGGGCCGGAAAGTCCATTTGCAACAGCTGATGCAGTATGCTGCGTGCTTCCGCTACGGTCCGGTTTGAGGAGGACATGATCAGAAATTGACTCAACTGCAAATGTGGATTATAAACAAGTCAATTAAATGAATAAATCATGACTTGTAAAACATGTATACATGTAATAATCAAATTATTTGAATTGAAAAATGACATGTAAATCATGTGTACATTTAATAATCATCGTCTGTATCGCTATCGCTTAAGACTATTTCTTCTTCACCATCACTATCGCTGATCAGTATTTCCTCTTCATCGTTTGCAACATCATCATCAATGAAACCGCTATCATCTCTAACAATGTCATGTATTATTGAAGCATCAACATGATCAGGTGGCACATCATCTCTGTCCAATTACACCACATCAATATCAACATTTGGATCAGTCCCTCTATCCTCAGATGACATATCTTCTAACCCTAGACATTTCATTTCTCCCATCCTCGTTATCTTCAACGTCTGGTTCGAGAATGTCAAATACATTCCTGGGCTTTATTTTCTGCACCACGTGTCAAGAGCCGCCTAACTTAGTGTCAGCGAGGTAAATATTTGTTCGGCTTGGCTGGCGATGACAAATGGGTCGTCCTTAAACCACTTCCGAGATAAATTTATGCTCGTAAAGTAGTCATTAATCTGTATTCCCAAATTCTTATTTCAAATGTCCCACTAATCACATTTAAATAAGTACACCTGCTTTCTCATACAATAACTCAGCTCAATAATATCCATCAAAATGCCATAAAAGTCAATTTCTACCTCCTTATGTGTTCCCTTCACAACCACCCCATTATTTTGTATGGTCTTATACTTTTCACGCTCTTCAGTGTGGAGCTAAATCTCGTTTACAATACAACCTGTATATCTAAATACACGTCTATCAGGGCCGCACGCAAGTGAGTAGAGTGCATCAGACGCATCCACAGAGTTGCTAGCGCAACGTCTTTATCTATTATCACGTAAAGAATGTAATTGTCTAGGATTTTCTTAGGTTTAAATATTATGCAATACAACAAAATTCTAAGTGTGGTGAGATACAAGGTAAAATTTTACACGTTTTACGAACCATTCTTGAAACTGATCCTGATGCATTCGATCATAATTTGTAGTGCATTGAGACTTCATCTCCTCGATGTGTTCACTACATGTAATTAACACGTCATCAACAAGAAACATTAAGATCATCATATGTAGAGATACAATTATTATTCTAAGTACGACTCTATTTCTTCACAATTATGCAACACATACCATCGCACCTTTTCTTGATCCCCAAGGTCCATATCCTGAAACGTTGGGGATCTTAAAGGACAGACATTATGTGCGAATACAGATATGAGTCCTTATTCATGCTCCTGCCCTTCGTCGTCATTCCAATCTTCTCGGTTGAATCTAGTTTTTGTGCCATGAAGATAGATGAAGCAAAATGTCAGACACTTATTATTAATGTATGCCTCAGCAATGGATTCCTTTATATGTGCCTTATTCCTCACAAATCGTTTTAATATGTGAAGATATCTATACATAAAACAACTATGTTATACATATGAAAACATGGATATATGTAGTTTATGGAATGAATAAAAATTTTAATAGGTTCTACCACCTTTCGATCGGATACATCCAACGATATTGTACCTGGCCTACAAGCTTCGCTTTATACAGTTAGTAAATCGTTAGGCTGTCATGCCCCAAACTCGAAAACCGGGCTCATAAAATTCATAATCGTCGAATCTGACGCTGACAGCCTCTATAGTACCCCATTCTCGCTCCCGGCACCCATACACCAGGTTCCGATCTTGGGATCCTATGAGGAGGATTTCAAACATGATTTGATTTATAATGAGCATAAATATAAGTATAACCCACGAACAATAACCATAAGAACACCATCACAAAATTCACTATGATAAAAAACTTTGAGTACAATGCGTATGAAAGGGAAATACAATATAATGAAAGTAACAGAAACTCCAGAAGCTCGACTACACACTCCAACTACGGTAAGACTATAGCCGCGTCCTGATGTTACCTACACACTTCAATCGTGCATATGCTTATAGAAAACTTAGAGGGTGGTGTAAGTGTCTGCGCAATACGAGCGTGCTCAGAATGCAAGGTCAGAATAATGCGGAATCATGCTGATGAGTACATGAATACAATCAGTCGTGCCAAGGCTATGCGGTGCAAGATATAAATGCTATCGGCCATATCAAGACCATGCAATGCGAGATGCAATACAAGCATGCCAATCCTCATCCAAATTCTTATACAACTCATCAAATATCAGTACAGTTCTCATTCTGGATAATCGCTGAGGTCTAGTACACTCTACGCCAGCTTGCCACCCCTATCCAAACGCACAATTGAGAGAGTGGAAAAGACCTCACTATCCGCCTGCCAATATCGGGTTCGGCTCGTCGATAGCGGATCCATTCCTTAAGCTGGTCAAACTCAACCTAGAAATTGCCCCCTCACTCAGGCGGGTAAGGTCACACCCTTTTCCAACCGACCATGACACAATGAGAGACGCGGCCTACTAGTATATGACCCTTGCGGGCTCATGTATCCACTCGGTCTCGACATTGGAGTTATCTTCCAGTACCATCGGGTTTAGAGATTTTCACCTAGGGACATCTATGGCACCCCGATGCTTAGTAACAATATTTTTGGTATCCGATCCTGCCATCCACGATGTGTCTGTGGAGGTCATAGCCCTGATGTCGCTAGGGCGTATAGAAATCATGTCATACAAATGCGAAGTGCATGAATCACACTACCAGTCATGCAATCATCCTGTGTGTACTGCGCGCTCCTAAAGGGTAACTCCGCCTATCAGAGAGCCCATAAACAATCTGCCTAAAGACATGCTATGATCAGTCACTCCTCATATCAAGCATACGTATGATGCGTATGAGCATGAATCATGAGACTATACTAAACATATTATGTAGTGATGGATTCTTTAAGACTCGTATCCTAGACCGTACCGTTCTAGAGGCTTTCACGGTCCTCCCGGTCGAATTTCAGCAACCCTCGACCTGTATCTGATGTTTGCACGTAATCTTAAGCCGAGTCCTGCATACCGAAATCGACTTGACCTGAAACTTGTACCTTAATGACTGCGCCGTCGCCGCGATTCCAACACCACGACTCACGTACCAATCCGATACCCAGGAGATGTGGGCCTACATTCATCTCAAGGAAAACGCTGTGCATTACAAATTCTGAGAGAATCTCTATGACCTGTCACATCAAATCAAGTCAAGTACACCACCATACCTCAATGCCACTTCACCCTACAATAAGTACAATGCCCATTCCCTCTTTTCTACAAGTCAACTCTCTCTCTCTCTCTCTCTCTCTCTCTCTCTCTCCCTACCCATCCCTCTTTTACACAATTTTCAACTAAACTCATACCTTCCCATCCCCATTCCTTACAACACCCACCCCACAATTCCTTATCAATCCATCACCTCCCTCCCTCTCATTCTCTAAGCAATTCTCCAAACACCCAAGAGCAAATTCCAACGTCCAAGCATTTCCAAGACCAGCATGTGTGACCCACTTTCCCACTCACTCATCTCCCATCTCAACCGTTCATCCTCCATCAACCTCTATCAAAAGGCAAGCCAAGGAGCATAGGAGTTCAAGGAGCTAAGGAGAAGGCCGATAGATGGGTGATCCACCATTGATTTCAATTTTTAAGGGCCCACTTGTTGTGGGACCCACTTGATGTATGCATTGTATTTGGGAGGGCCCAATAGTGGCGGGGTCCCTCCCCATCTCGTTTCTCTCTCTCTCTCTCTCTCTCTCTCTCTCTCTCTCACTTATGGATGATGATGTGTGTGTGGCCCAGCATGAAGTATGTATTTTATCTATGCTGTCCACCGAGTGGCCCACATGGCAGTCCGTTTTGGACGGGCCTAAATGAAGGAAAACACAAGTATCAGTTTGATCCGAACCTGATGTGGGCCACACGTGTGGACCCCACCATGAGGTACATCCCTATCATGTAGCAGCAGGGAGTGGGGACCACTCCACACGTGTTGTACGTGTGGAGATGGACCACAAAGGTGCAGCAACTCCAGCCGTCTATCTAGCGTCCAGAGATGTCTGGACGCTGGCACCTCACTCTCTCTCACACACACGTGTATATACATAAATATATATATATATGATATATTATATTATATAATAAATATATTATATTAAAATAATAAATAGTTATGGTGGGCCACTCCTACGTGGGACCCACCTTTAATTTACACTATCTGCACTGTCCAAATGCATCTGGACGGTGGGTCGTGTGTGTGTGTGTATAATATTGTATTATATTTCAGTATATATCATATAATATACTAATATTATATTATTAATATATATGATATGGTGGGCCACCCTCCCAAGTGTGGACCCACCATGTCATATGCATCATATATGCATCGTCCAGATCATCAGACTCTCTGGACGGTGGCTTTCCTCTATGTGATGTTATATTATATTATAATATAATATATTATATTATATTAAGGTGGGCCACCACGTGGACCGCACCATGATGTATGTTACATCTGCACCATCCAGTTGCTGGACGGTGCAGCAACCATGACATCCAAGCCGTCCATCCATCTTACGGGTGGAGCCCACCGTGATGTATCCTTGCCGTCCACCCATTTGACGTGCGTGCGGCCCCACCATGATACGTGTGTTGTATCCTTACCGTCCATCCAATTTTCAGGGGCCACACGTGATGTGTAGGTCTTATCCACACCGTCCATATGGTGGGACGATGGGCCCCTTTGATATATGTATTCTATATCCAAGCCATCCATCAAATTGGAAGTGGGCCCACCATGCCGCATGTGTTCTATCCAAACCATCTATATATTTGGTGAGCTTGTCCTTGGGCTTAAGACTAAAAATAAGACAGATCTAATATCAAGTGGACCACCCCACAGAAAACAATGGTGTTGAACGCTCATCCTTGAAACCCCTTTGGGTTACAGAAGTTTTGATTCAATATAATATTTGTTTTCCTTCCCTGTTCAGGTCCCTGTGACCTTATGAACAGTATGGATGGAAAATAAAAACTATGGTCGACCCACTAGAAATTTAATGGTGGAAATTATTGTCACCATTGTCAGTTGTGGTATGGTCCATATGATCCTTTGGACATGATTCATTTTTTTTTATGCACCATAATGATCCCTTGCAATGAATGCATGTATTGTATTGACCCATTTGACTCGGCCTATTCAACTCGGCCCAATCGATTCGGCCCATTTGATTCGGCCCCTTTGATTCACCCCATTCGATCAGCATATTTGATTCGACCCCTTTGATTCGGCCCATTCGATCGGCCCATTTGATTCGGCCCCTTTGACTTGGTCCATTTGATTCGGCGCATTGACTCGGCCCATTTGATCGGCCCATTTGACTTGGCCCATTTGATTCGGCCCATTAACTCGGTCCACTTGATTCGGCCTATTGATGTGGCCCACTTGATGTATATAAGGCCCATTGGTGCGGCCTATTGTGATGTATTTTGGCCCATGTGAGAGGCCCATTATGATTTATTTGTGGCCCAACCGATAAGGTCCATTATGATGTATTTGTGGCCCATGTCGCTAGGCCCGATGTGGTGTATATGTGGCCCTTGAGTGAGGCCCAATGTGATGAATGTATGGACCAATGCAATGAGTGATTTCACTATAATGCATGTAATGATGTTTGTGTGAACCACTCCTTAGGAGCAATGTTGGTTAAATGGCCACATTGATGGGTGACGATGGTTAAACGTCCACATTGTGACCTTCCGTTAGGCCTGATTCTCATCATTCTTTAGTGGGTTACCCCAAACGATTGGGCCCCATTGATCTTGCTTGGTCCATCATCGGTTGTCCATCCATGGATCCCGCCTTGCGTCGAGGCCGATTCTGAGTGTCGATTTCAATTGTCGAGGTTGAGTATCGAGACTAATTTCGAGTGTCGATTCCGATTGTCGAGGCTGATTTTGATTGTCAAGGCCAATTTTGTTTGCCAAGGCCGATTGTCGAGACCTATATGATTTATATGCGACCCATAGTTGAGGCCCATTGTGATGTATATTCAACCCAATGTGATGTATATGCGGCCCATATTTGAGACCCATTGTGATGTGTATTCAACCCGTGTTTAAGGCCTAATGTGATGAATATGAGGTTTATGTGATGAGGCCCATTGTGATGCATTTAAGGGCCAGGCGATGGAGTCCATTGTGATATACATTAGGTCCATGTGAGATGCCCATCGTGATGTGTATTAAGCTCTTAAGTGAGGCCCATGGTGTTGTTTATTAAGTCCTTATATGAGGCCATGAGTCCACTATATGTTAAGCTCTATGTGGGTCATTCCTTGAGGGCAATGTTGGTTAAATGTCCACATTATCGAGGCCGATTGTTGATATCGGTTATTGATACCGATTATGAGTATGTGACAGCATAGCATCATGATATATGCCCATACGCATCATCTGCATGTTTGTTATGGAATATGATTGACCATTGCATATGCCATAGTGCCGGATGTTATGAGACTCCCTGATAGGCGAAGATTGTCTCACATGAGCGCACGGTATGCGCAGGATTAATGCATGACTGGATTGTATGACTCATGCATCTTGCATTATGTGTTGTGATTACTGTACGCCCTATCGACATCAGGGTCGTAGCCTTCACAGGCATATCATGGATGGCCAGATGGCAACCAGAAATCTGTTACTAGCATCAGGGTGCCATAGATGGCCCTGGGTGAAAATCTCTAAACCCTCTTAGTACCAGAGGATGCCCTAACATCGAGACCGAGTGGATATATATATATGAGCACATGAGGGCCGTATACCTATAGGCCGCGTCTCCCACTGTATTGTGGTCGGTTGGGAGGGGGTGTGGCCTTACCTGCCTGAGGGAGTAGGCATATCTAGGCTGAGTCTAACCAACTCCTAAATGGGTTCGCTATCGATGAGCCGGGTAGGCATTGGTATACTGCTAGCAGGCGGGTAGTGAGGTCCTTTCCATTCGCTGGACTGCGCGGCCTGCAAGGGCGGCAGCCAGTTTGGAGTATACTAGACCCCGGTGATGATCCCATAGATATACAGTATAGTGGACTTATTGAGCAGGAGTTGCATACTCATTCATTCATTCATTCACTATCTACTCTGAATGGTAGTGCGCAACTATTTGTTACATGTACCTTGGCAATGGCCAGGATTTTGGTTGGGGCGCGCGACTAACCTGAGATCAAGAGTTTACCACATTGAGTCTGACTATCTAAATTTAGGTATGGGACTGGTTTAGATAGAAGTCCCTTGTGGTGGGCCCCATAGCTTATGATACTACGTACCATCATCCCGACTTCACACTCTTGCATGGTCATTCCATTCGCACCGTATATCGCATTACATCCGCAGCATATGGCATTTTGGGTTACAATGTTTCTGCATTTATACGGCCTAGATACGACTAACGGTATTCGTGGACTCATCAGGATTTGCATATTGCATTGCATCATCGGCATCTGATGTTTAGCTTACTGTCTCCGCATTGTATAGCAGATCTACATTGCTTCATCAGTATATGATATTATATGAATTATGAGCTTGTCAGTATTTTCGCTTACTCTGTTATCGTATGATTCATGATCTTGCCAATATTTATTACATTGAATGATTATAGTATTGTATTGAATACTTGACACTTATCTTATGCACACACTTACACCATCCTCTAAGCTTTCTATAAGCTTATGCACCATAGATGCTTGCAGGTGACGATAGGATGTAGTCGAACTGGGGCAGAAGCGTGCGGCAGAGCTTCTGGAGATTTTATTATATGTATGTATTTCCTTTTCAGTATTGTACTCAAATGATTATATTAGTGGTTATGTGGTGATGATGTTGTTCTTAGGTTTTGGGTATACTTGTGGTTATGCTTCTTATGAAACAAATTCATATTGAAAATCCTCCTTGTAGGATCCCAGGATCGGATTCTGGCGTATGAACGCTGGAAGCCGAGAATGGGGTACTATAGAGGCTGTCGGCACCAGATTCGGTGATCGGGAATTTTGTGAACCCAGTTTCCGAGTTTCGGTTGTGACAGATTCTGTTCATAACGAGGAGGGGCTTAGATGGCCTACACACTATAAGTATGGGTCTATCAATGGGCCTTAGGGAGATTTACAATGCGGACCTTTAACCATCATTGTTCTTACAATGTGGACATCAAACCATCATTGCTCCTAAGGCTTGGCCGCCAAAACATCATTACATATGTCATGGTGGAATCTCACATCGCATTGGGCCTCACATACATCACAGTCAGCCCACACAAAGGCCTCATATACGTCTCATTGGGCATCATATACATCCAATGGGCTGCATTATGTGGGCCACTCCAATGGGTCAAACATGCATCAAATGGGCCGATGGGCCGAGTCGAATAGGTCGAGTCAAATGGGCCAAGTCGAATAGGCCAAATCAAAGGGCCGAGTCGAATAGGCCAAATCGAATAGGCCGAGTCGAATGGGCCAAGTCAAATGAGCCAAGTTAATTAGGCGAAGCAAATGGACCGATATAAATGGGTAGAGTCGAATGGGCCGACTCGAATGGGCCGAATTAAATGGGCTAAGTTAATGAGCCGAATCAAATGGGTCCCCAAATACATCAAATCGGGCCTCATCAAGTGAGCCCCGAATACATTAAATTAGTCATACCAAATGGGCCTCAAATACATCTCATCACGCCTCAACAAGTGGGCCCTTAATACATTAAATGGGCCATACCAATGGGCCGTACCAACTACACCCTTCATCCATTCTTGGAGATCATTTTAGAGCATTATTTTTAAAAAAATGAGTCATATCCAAGAATCATCTGGATCACACCACAAATGGCAGCGGTGATAATGATTTCCATAGCTATTCTTCCAGTGGGCCCACCATAGTATTCATTTTCCACCCAATCCGATCATAAGGTCATACAGACCTATATAAAAGAAAACAAATTTCATTTGATCCAGATTTTCTGTGATACCAAGAGGATTTCAATGGTAGATGTTCAATGCTCCACTGTTTTTAGTAGTGGCCCACCTGATAAGTAGATCTGACTCATTTTTTACCTCAAGCCATAAAATGAGCTTGCCAAGAGGATGGACGGTTTGGATGCAGCACATGCATCAGCAGCCCCATGGAGATGGACAACATAAGTAAAGCACACCTCATGGTGGGGGCCACACTGATGGAAAGTGTGGATCACATACATCAGTGGGTCCCATGTGGGGACCCACCATAACGTTTATTTTTCATTCAATCTGTTAATAAGGTCACAGGGACCTGAATAAAGAGGAAATACAAATTTCATAACGATCCAAAACTCCTGGACCAATGGAGTTTCAATGGTAGACTATCAATCCTACTGTTTCTTGTGATGTGGGCCACCTGAGTTCCAGGTGCAGCTGTGGAAGGGGGGCTCACTACCTTAAGGGACCATCAAATGCATGGCGTTGATGTTCAACGCACATCATGGTGGGGGCCATGGCTGGGACCCACATTCTTGGCTCCAACGCTCCACAGCGTAGGACACTGCTATGGACGCTAAAGCAGCAGCGCTTGCTGCTTCACTTTTTTTGTTTTTGTATTTTCGGAGGATTCTCCTAGGTGGGGCCCGCATTTGAAAGATCCAACCCAACCATTGGATTATATGGCTCAAGACAATCCAAACGAGCCCAATATTCAATACGTTTTCGCGAATTGAATCATCAATGTGGTCCTAGTCGCTTTTAACGGTAAAAATCACAGTTTCTATGGTACAACTCGCTAGAAAATCAGATTGGCTTCATTTTTTGACTCAACACCTAAAATGAGTAGGGAAATGAGATGGACGGCGTGGATTAGATGTACACATCAAGGTGGGGTCCACATGAGCGGTCCACCTAAAGTTTTGAACCAAGCTGATATTTCTGTGGTGTCAGTACACCACACTGTCAGTTCCCATTTCATGGTTTGGCCACGTCCAACGTCCCTGGACGTTGGACGGTTGCATACAACACAGGCATCATGGTGGGTCCCACATGGACATGGCCCACCATGCATGTATGTGTGTGTGTGTGTATATATATATATTAATATAAAATAATTATAATATTGTATATATCATTCAGTCCAGTGTGGGGATCTCCACCGTCCCAACATTGGATGGTGTGGGCCTTCACTTGCAATAGGATGGGCCACACCGTCTGATGGACAGTTATATATAACACATATTTGTGGGGCATACTCCAATCATGATAGAGAGAGAGAGAGAGACAGTGATAAAGGGACCCCACCTCTATGGGCCCCTCATGGTTACATCACATACATCAAAATGGGTCCCACCAACAAGTGAGCCCTAAAATAAGAATTAAGGCTAGATCACCCACCTATTGCACTCCTCCTTGATCCCTTGGACTCCTGTGCTCGTTGCCTTCACTTTTGATGGAGGTTAATGGTGATTGGAAGGTTAAGATGGGAGATGAGAAGGTGGGTCACACTTACTATTTGGGATAGAGCTTGGATGATGGAGTTCTTATGGAATTTTGAGAAATTACTAGAGAATGAGAGGGAGAGATAGAAATAATGGATGAAGGGATGGGTGGAGTGGTGGCTATAAGGAAAGGAGATGGAGAGGTAAGGGTGAGTTTGAATTTTTTTGTAAAAGAGGGATGGGTAGGGGAGAGAGAGTTGACTTATTGAAAAAGGAGGGATGGAGCTTATACTTGAGGTATGGGGTGTGCTTGACTTGAGTGATTGATTGATTGATGGGAAATGTTGTTGAGATTCCCTCAAAATTGGCAACGCGTGATGCTTTCCTCGAAATAAACACGAGCCCACATCTCCTCGCTCGGGTATCGGTTCGGTACGCAAGTCATGGCGTTGGAACCGCAGCGGTGGCGCGGTCGCTAGGGTAAAAGTTTCAGGTCGAGCCGACTTTGGTATGCAAGTCTCGGTTTAGGATCACTTACAAACGTTAGATGCAGGTCGAGGGTTGGCGAAATTCGACCGGAAGGACCGCGGAAGCTTGCGAAACGGTACGGACTAGGATATGAGTCTTACAACTCTCCCCTCCAAATAAAAATTTTGTCCTCAAATTTTACATTATCATAGCAAGTAAACATAACTCATAAGTAAGGAGAAAACATAGCATCATTATATAAAATCGCAGACAACATACAAAATACAACACATAATCAATCATAAAAAAGATGGGGATAATGCTCTCGAATCTCGGCCTCGTGCTCCCAAGATGTCTCATCAACGACCCCACTAAACTTTCACCAAGGGAATGACCTTGGTCCAGAGGACCTGCTCCTTCCGATCAAGTATACGAGCTAGCTGCTCAATGTAAGAAGCATCCTCACGAACCTCCAACAACTGCAAATCAATAACAGGAACTATGTCTGAAACACACTTCCTCAGCATAGAGACATGAAAAACGTTGTGAACGCCAGACAACTGAGATAGCAAGGCAAGCCGATAGGCTACGGTGCCAACATGCCTAGTGATCTCGAAAAGAACTATGAATCTCGGGGCAAGCTTGCCCTTCGTTCCAAATTGAACCACGCCTTTCATGAGCGAGACCTTGAGATACACTCTCTCCCCAACAGCGAACTCCAAAGGACGACGCCGGCGATCAGCAAAACTCTTCTGCCGGCTCTAAGTTGTGCGCATCCTTTACCTGATGATATCGATGCCTCTAACGTCTACTGCACAAGTTCGGGACCTAGGAGATGTTGCTCTATGACCTTAGTCCAACAACTCAGATATCTATACGGTCTGTCATATAATGCCTCAAAAGGAGTCATGCCAATGGTCGCTTGATAGCTGTTGTTGTATGCGAACTTAGGCAATCGCAGGTGCTCATCCCAGCTACCCCTGAAGTCAATCATGTAGGCCCGAAGCATATCCTTAAGGATCTGGTTGACCCTCTTGGTGCGGATGATACGCGGTGCTGAGCTGCAAATCAGTACCCATCGCTCGCTGAAAGCTCCCTCAAAACTGAGACGTGAACTTCAGGACTCGGTCTGAAACGATCGAGACAGGAACACCATGCAGTCTTACGATCTCATCTACAAATATTTTGGTGAGCCGGTTTGAATGTCAAGTCTCACGAATCGCAAGAAAATGTGCCGACTTCGTCAGACGGTCCATGACAACCCAGATGGTGTCATGACCGTGTTGAGTCTTCGGCAAACCCATAATGAAATCTATCGATACATGCTCCCACTTCCACGTTGTGACACTCAACAGTTGCAATGGACTAGGGGGTCTCTAATGATCGGCCTTGACACACTGGCAAGTGTCACACTCGGCCACAAAACTGGCGATCTGACACTTCATCCCCGCTCAAAAATATTATCTCCTCATATCACGATACATCTTCGTCGAGCCAGGGTGGATAGAAAACCGTGATCAATATGCCTTGGTTATAAGATCTCTACGCAACTCAGGAATATCCGGGACACATAATCGGCCTCTAAAGCGGAGTCCACCATCAGAACCAATCTGCCCATTTGTCTAACTCTCAGATGCTGCCTCTGCTCGGTAATCCTATAACGACTCGTCTGTCTGTTGAGCCTTAATCACCCTTATGACAAGAGAGGGTTGAATCGACAGGCTCGATAGCTGAACGATAGAAGACTACAGACCAAACTCGAAGTCGTACTCTGTTATATCCTTAAACATCCTCCACTCCTGAATCATCATGCGTGCCACTAGGCCTTATGACTGATGGCTGAGGACATCTACCACCACATTCACCTTGCTTGGGTGGTACTGGAGGTCAAAATCATAGTCCTTCAAGAGCTACATCTAGTGTCTCTATCTCATGTTCAGCTCGGACTAAGAAAATAAATACTTCAAGCTCTTATGGTCGGAGAAGAGCTCGAACCTGACCCCATAGAGATAGTGTCTTCACAGCTTCAGTGCAAAGACGACTGCTGCCAGCCCCAAATCATGCGTGGGGTAGTTTAGCTTATAGACCTTGAGCTGACGAGATGCGAAGGCTACAGGCCTGCCGTGCTGCATCAGGACAACACCTAAACCAATACGTGAGGTATCAGTAAATACAACAAATTCATCACTCCCAGAGGGAAAAGTGAGGACAGGAGCGAACGTCAGACGGTCCTTCAGCTCCACGAATGCCTACTCACATACGTCAGCCCAAACAAAATCTGTGCCCTTCCGAGTCAACCTGGTCAACTGGGCTGCAATACGAGAGAAGCCCTCAATGAAACACCAATAGTATCCTGCTAAACCAAGGAAACTGTAGATCTCAGATGTAGTTGTGGGCTAGCCCCACTGACGCACTGCCTCAACCTTCGAAGGGTCCACTATGACACCCTCCCTCGTCACTACGTGATCGAGGAACATTACCTCCTCCTGCCAAAACTCACACTTCTTCAGCTTCACATACAGCTGGTGGGCACGGAGGGTCTGCAACGCAATCTCCAGATGCTGTACATGGTCCTCACGAGTCCTTAAATAGATCAGAATGTCATTGATGAATACCACAACAAACTGATCAAGATACGAACGGAAGACCTCGTCCATCAACTGTATGAAGACCACGGATGCATTGGTCAATCCGAAGGACATGACCTGAAACTCAAAATGACCATAACGCATCCTGAAAGCCGACTTCGGGATGTCCTCCTCTCGGATTCGAATCTGATGATAACCGGAATGCAGGTCAATCTTTGAAAAGAACTGTGCACCCTGCAGCTGATCAAACAAATCATTTATCCTCAGGAGCGGGTACTTATCATGATCGTGACCCGGTTAAGCTCGCGGTAATCCACACAGAGCCTCAACGAGCCATCATTCTTCCTGATGAAGTGTACCGGCGCTCCCCACAGAGAACTACTCAGACGGATGAATCCCAACTCACGTAACTCGTCTAACTATCGCTACAGCTCGCGCAACTCCATCGATGTCATACGGTATGGGGCCTTCGAGATATGCGTGGTACCAGGCACAAGATCAATCTAGAACTTAATTTGACGGCGTGGTGGCACTCCCGGAATCTCCTGGAACACGTCGGGGAAATCACAAACAATCGACAACTAGTCAATACATGCTGCAACAGGCTCCTTAACGGCGTAGGACATCAAGCATGACAACGGTTCTCCTCTAGACTCAGCAACAAACTAAAACCGCGTCAAGCCTGGTATGCGGAACATGACTGTCCTCGTGGAACAGTTCAAGATAGCATGGTACATGACAAGCCAATCAATACCTAAGATAACATCGAAATCTGACATCGGTAGCACAAATAAGTCAGTGTGCAAGAAAATCTCTCCCACTAACATGGGGCAGGACGAACAGAAGCGGCCTAATACTTTAGTCTTCCCCAAGGACGTTGATACAGTCAATCCCTCACTAGAAGACTCTGTCGGTAATCCAGTCGACCGATAAAAATCTTCAGATATGAATGAGTGCGAAGCACCGGAATCAAATAATACTCGGGCGATGCATGCAGAGACTGGAAGTATACCCTCAATGACTCCTCTTGATGACTGCGAAACCTTACTAAGCCACGTAGAACCTAACCTGAGCTGGTTGGGGAGGTGCCTGTCCCCTCGGAGGATGCTTCTCCTGCTGATGTCATGAGGCTCGAAACTACTGCCTCTGCTACTGTGGTCTCGGAGGGTGGTGCTGATACTGCTTCTAAAGGGGCCTCGGTGATGGGATCTGCTGTCACAGCTGCTGTGGAGGCTGCTGTGGTGCTCTCAACTGCCTCCGTGGAGACTGCTGTAGTGCTCTTGGCTGCTGCTGTTGAGGTCGGGAACACTCTCACCTATGGTGTCTTATCCCACCACATCTATAGTAGGTATCAGAGAGTTACCTCTAAGGTAGTACTGCTGGAGGTGCTGATGGTGCTGCTGGTGCTCTTGCGGATGGGTGGTTCCTGTATCTCTGCGGTCATCGATGCTGCTGTGAACTAGTAGAGGAGGCCTGCCTCTTCCGACCTCTCCTCTGATCTTGATCACTCTGTGTGCTGGCCCACTCAGTCTCGTAAAGTCGGGAGCTCATGCCCAATAACATGGCCTCGAAGACCGTAATGTAAGTCATTCTCAAAATGACGGGCCTTCCACCCCTCATCATCAACCAAATATAGCGCGAACCTCAATAACGCTACAAAACAGGTCGCGTACTACGCCATGGGCATGTCCTCCTGCACCAAAGTCTCGAACTCTAACACTCTCTGACGACGAATATGGTCAGGGAAGTACTGCTGATCGAATCGATCAATAAAATCTTCCCATGTCCAGATATAATCAGGCCCAGCAACATGGGTAACAGAAGTCCACCATATACGGCCTCTCCCTAGAGAAGAAATACAGCCAATCGGACTCGTTGCTAGGTCGTACATGCCATAATATCAAAAATCTTCTCCACATCGGAGCGCCATCTCTCGGCTACAGTCGGATCAGGCTTGCCCTGGAAATGCGGAGGATTGAGCTGTCTGAACCCTCGAAGAAGGGCGCTTACGAGCTCCTGCTCTGCCAGGGCTAGTGAAACAACTGGTCGCCTGCCCTGTCCCTGAAGCGCAGCCATCACAGCCTATAACATCTGCTGTAACTGAGAGGCACTCACAGGTACGGTCGGATCCGCACCGGTCTCAAGTGGAGGAATGACATGCTTAGGCTAGGGAGCAAGGATCTCTGGGGGTGGAACCGGAGTCGTAGGTGGCAAAACTGGAGCCTCAAGTGGTGAAATGGGATTTGTTCGGGTCTCTCTCCTAGATGGCATGTCCTATAAGAAAGAATAAGGACACTAATCAACCTTGAGAATCGCACATTAGGGAACTCAATCGGAAGGTTACGTACTCAGAACCTAATCGTCCTAAACTCATATCAAACATGTGATGTTGTTCTCAGTTATTCCCAAGTTATGATCTGATACCAACTTCTGTCATGCCCCAAACTTGAAAACCGGGATCACAAAATTTTCGATCACCGAATCCGACGTTGACAGCCTTCATAGTACCCCATTCTCGGCTCCCGGCACCCATACATCAGGTTCCGATCCTGGGATCCTATGAGGAGGATTTCAAACATGATTTAATTTATAATGAGCATAACCCACAAACAATAACCACAAAAACACCATCACAAAATCCGCTATGATAAAAAACTTTGAGTACAATGCGTATTAAAGGGAAATATAATATAATGCAAGTAACAGAAACTCCAGAAGCTTAACTACACACTCCAACTGTGGGAGACTATGGCTGCGTCCTGACGTCACCTGCATGTATCAATCATGCATAAGCTTATAGAAAGCTTAGAGGGTGGTGTAAGTGTGTGCGCAATATGAGCTTGCTCAGAATGCAAGGTCAGAATAATGCGGAATCATGCTAATGAGTACATGAGTGCAATCAGCCGTACCAAGGCTATACGGTGCAAGATATAAATGCTATCGTCCATTTCAAGACCATGCGATGCAAGATGTAACACAAGCATGTCAATCCTCATCCAAATTCTCATACAGCTCATCAAATATCAGTACAGTTCTCTTTCTGGATAATCATCGGGGTCTAGTACACGCTACGCTAGCTTGCTGCCCCTATCCGAATGCACAATTGGGAGAGTGAAAAAGACCTCACTATCTGCCTGCCAATATCGAGCCCGGCTCGTCAATAGCAAACATATTCCTAACGCTGGTCAAACTCAACCTAGAAATTGTCCCCTCACTTAGGCGGGTAAGGCCATACCCTTTTCCAACCGATTACGACATAGTGGGAGACACGCCCTACTGGTATATGGACCTCGCGCGCTCATGTATCCACTCTGTCTAGACATTGGAGTCATCCTCTGGTACCATCGGTTTTAGGGATTTTCACACTGGGACATCTATGGCACCTGCTGCTTAGTAACAATATTTTTGGTGTCTGATCTTACCATCCATGATGTTTCTGTGGAGTTCATTGCCCTGATGTCCTAGGGCGTATAAAAATCATGTCATACAAATACAAAGTGCATGAATCACATTACCAGTCATGCAACAATCCTACGCGTACTACGCGCTCATAAAGGGTAACTTCACCTATTAGGGAGCCCATAAATAATCTGCCTGAAGGCATATGCTATGGTCAGTCAGTCCTCATATCAAGCATATGTATGATGCATATGAGCATGAATCATGAGATTATACTAAACATATTATGTGGTGATGGATTCTGTTCATAACGAGGAGGGGCTTAGACGGCCTACACACTACAAGTATGGGTCTATCAATGGGCCCTAGGGAGAGTTAGAATAGGGACCTTTAAACATTATTGTTCTTACAATGTGGACGTCAAACCATCATTGCTCCCAAGGCTTAGCCGCCAAAACACCATTACATACGTCGTGGTGGAATCTCACATCGCATCGGGCCTCACATACATCACAGTCAGCCCACACAAAGGCCTCATATACGTCTCATTGGGCCTCAATACATCCAATGGGTCGCATCATGTGGGCCGCTCCAATGGGTCAAACATGCATCAAACGGGCCGATGGGCCGAGTCGAATAGGCCGAGTCAAATGGCCGGATCGAATAGGCCAGGTCGACTAGGCCGAGTCGAATGGGTCAAGTTAAATGGGCCAAGTTAATTGAGCGAAGCAAATGGACGGATACAAATGGGTCGAGTCGAATGAGCCGATTCGAATGGGCCGAATCAAATGGGCTGAGTCAATGAGCCGAATCACATGGGCCCCCAAATACATCAAATTGGGCCTCATCAAGTGGGCCCCGAATACATTAAATTAGTCATACAAAATGGGCCTCAAATACATCTCATCACGCCTCAACAAGTGGGCCCTTAATAAATTAAATGGGTCATACCAATGGGTCGTACCAACTACACCCTTCATCCATTGTTAGAGATCATTTTAGAGCATTATTTTAAAAAATGAGTCATATCCAAGAATCATCTGGATCACACCACAAATGGCAGCAGTGATAATGATTTCCATAGCTATACTTCCAGTGTGCCCACCATAGTATTCATTTTCCACCCAGTCCGATCATAAGGTCACACAGACCTGTATAAAAGAAAACAAATTCCATGTTGATCCAGATTTTCTGTAATACCAAGAGGATTTCAATGGTAGATGTTTAATGCTCCATTGTTTTTAGCAGTGGCCCACCTGATAAGTAGATCCGACTTATTTTTTGCCTCAAGCCATAAAATGAGCTTGCCAAGAGGATGGACAATTTGGATGCGGCACATGCATCAGCGGCCCCATGGAGATGGACAGCATAAGTAAAGCACACCTCATGGTGGGGCCACACTGATGGAAAGTGTGGATCACATACATCAATGGGTCCCACGTGGGGGCCCACCATAACGTTTACTTTCCTTTCAATCTGTTAATAAGGTCACAGGGACCTGAATAAAGAGGAAATACAAATTTTATAATGATCCAATACTCCTGGACCAATGGAGTTTCAATGGTAGACTATCAATCCTACTGTTTCTTGTGATGTGGGCCACTTAAGTTTTAGGTGTGGCTGATCTTTGGGAGGGGGCCCAGTACCTTAAGGGACCATCAAATGCACGGCGTTGATGTTCAACTCACATCACGGTGGGGGCCATGACTAGGACCTACGTCCCTCGCTCCAACGCTCCACAGCGCAGGACGTTGCTTTGGATGCTGCAGCCACAGCGCCTGCTGCTTCACTTCTTTTTTTTGTATTTTCGGAGGATTCTCTTAGGTGGGGCCGCATCCGAAACATCCAACCCAACCATTGGATTACATGGCTCAAGACAGTCCAAACGAGCCCAATATTCAATATGTTTTGGCGAATCAAAACATCAATGTGGTCCTACTTGCTTTTAACAGTAAAAATCACAGTTTCTATGGTACAGCCCGCCAGAAAATCAGATTGGTTTCATTTTTCGGCTCAACGCCTAAAATGAGTAGGGAAATGAGATGGACGGCGTGGATTAGATGTACACATCAAGGTGGGGTCCACATGAGCGATCCACCCAAAGTTTTGAACCAAGCTAATATTTCTGTGGTGTCAGTACACCACCCCATCAGTTCCCATTTCATGGTTTGGCCACGTCTAGCGTCCTTGGACACTGGACGGTTGCATACAACAGAGGCATCATGGTGGGTCCCACATGGACGTGGCCCACCATGCATGTATGTATATATATATATATTAATATAAAATAATTATAATATTATATATATCATTTAGTCCAGTGTGGGGATATCCACCATCCTCATAATGGATGGTGTGGGCCTTCACCTACAATAGGATGGGCCACACCGTCTGATGGACAGTTTTATACAACACATATTTGTGGGGCCCACTCCAATCATGATAGATAGAGAGAGAGAGAGAGACGGTGATAGAGGGACCCCACCACTATAGGCCCCTCATGGTTACATCACATACATCAAAATGGGTCCCACCAATAAGTGGGCCCTAAAAGAAGAATTAATGGTAGATCACCCACCTATTGCACTCCTCCTTGATCCCTTGGACTCCTATGCTCCTTGCCTTCACTTTTGATGGAGGTTAATGGTGATTGGAAGGTTGAGATGGGAGATGAGAAGGTGGGCCACACTTACTATTTGGGAGAGAACTTGGATGTTGGAGTTCTCATGGGATTTTTGAGAAATTACTAGAGAATGAGAGGGAGAGATAGAAATAATGGATGAAGGGATGGGTGCAGTGGTGGTTGTAAGGAAAGGAGATGGAGAGGTAAGGGTGAGTTTGAATTTTTTTGTAAAAGAGGAATGGGTAGGGGAGAGAGAGTTGACTTGTGGAAAAAGGAGGGATGGAGCTTGTACTTGAGGTATAGGGTGTGCTTGACTTGAGTGATTGATTGATTAATGGGACATGTTGTAGAGATTCCCTCAAAATTTACAATGTGCAGTATTTTTCTTGAAATAAACACGGGCCCACATCTTCTGGCTCGGGTATCGGTTCGGTGCGCGAGTCACAGCATTGGAACCACGGCGGCAGCGCGATCGTTAGGATAAAAGTTTAAGGTCGAGCCGACTTAGGTATGCAGGTCTTGTCTTAGGATCACGTGCAAATGTCGGATATAGGTCGAGGGTTGGCGGAATTTAACCGGAAAGACCGCGGAAGCCCTACGAAACGGTACGGACTAGGATATGGGTCTTATGACTCTCCCCTCCAAATAAAAATTTTGTCCTCGAAATTTACGTTATTATAGCAAGTAAACATAGCTCGTAAGGAAAGAGGAAACATAACATTATTATATAAAATCGGAGATAATATACAAAATACAACACATAATCAATCATAAAAAAGATGGGGATAATGCTCTCAAATCTCGACATCGCGCTCCCAAGATGCCTTATCAACAGAATGGTCACTCCACTGAACTTTCACCAAGGGAATGACCTTGGTCAGGAGGACGTACTCCTTCCGATCAAGGATACGAACTAGCTGCTTAATGTAAGAAGCGTCCTCACAAACCTCCAACAACTGCCAATCAATAACAGGAACCATGTCTGACACACACTTCCTCAGCATAAAGACATGAAAAATGTTGTGGACTCCAGACAACTGAGATGGCACGACAAGTCAATAGGCCACGATGCCAACACACCCAGTGATCTTAAAAGGTCTTATGAATCTCAGGGCAACCTTGCTCTTTGCTCCAAATCGAACCACGCCCTTTAGGGCGAGACCTTGAGATACACTGTCCCCAATAGCGAACTCCAAAGGACGACGCCGGCGATCAGCAAAACTCTTTTGTCGGATCTGAGCTGTGCGCATCCTCAGCATGATGATATCGATAGCCTCTGACGTTTGCTGCACAAGCTAGGGACCTAAGAGATGCTGCTCTCCGACCTCAATCCAACAACTTGAAGATCTGCATGGTCTGCCATATAATGCCTCAAAAGGAGCCATGCAATGGTCGCCTGATAGCTGTTGTTGTATACGAACTCAGCCAATCGCAGGTGGTCATCCCAGCTACCCCCGAAGTCAATCGCATAGGCCCGAAGCATATCCTCAAGGATCTGGTTGACCCTCTCAGTCTGGCCATCGGTCTGCGGATGATACGCGGTGCTGAGCTGCAAATCAGTACCCATCGCTCTCTGAAAGCTCCCTCATAACTGAGACGTGAACTTTAGGTCTCGGTCTGAAACGATCGAGACAAGAACACCATGCAGTCTCACGATCTCATGTACAAATAGCCTAGCAAGCCGGTCCGAATGCCAAGTATCACGAATCACAATAAAATGTGTCGACTTCGTCAGACAGTCCATGACAACCCAGATGGTGTCATGACCGCGTTGAGTCCTCGGCAAACTCATAATGAAATCTATTGATATTTGCTCCCACTTCCACGTCGGGATGCTCAATGATTGTAATGGACCAGGGGGTATCTGATGATCGGCCTTGATACGCTGGCAAGTGTAACACTCGGCCACAAAACTGGTAATCTAACACTTCATCCCTGTCCAAAAATACTGTCTCCTCATATCACGATACATCTGCGTAGAGTCAGGGTGGATAGAAAACCGCGATCGATGTAGCTCGGTCACAAGATCTCTGCACAACTTAGGAATATCCAGGACACATAATCGGCCTCTAAAGCAGAGTCCACCATCAGAACCAATCTGCCAATCTATCTGACTCTCAGATGCTGCCTCTGCTTGGTAATCCTGTAACGACTCGTCTGTCTGTTGAGCCTCAATCACCCTTCTGACAAGAGAGGGTTGAATCGACGAGCTCGATAGTTGAACGATAGAAGACTGTAGACCAAACTCGAAGTCGTACTCTGTTATATCCTCAAGCATCCTCCACTCCTGAATCATCATGTGTGCTACTAGGCCTCATGACTGATGGCTGAGGGCATCTACCACCACATTCGCCTTGCCCGGGTGGTACTGGAGGTCAAAATCATAGTCCTTCAAGAGCTTCATCCAGCGTCTCTGTCTCATGTTTAGCTCGGACTAAGAAAATAGATACTTCAAGCTCTTATGGTCGGAGAAGAGCTCGAACCTAACCCCATAGAGATAGTGTCTCCACACCTTCAGTGCGAAGACGACTGCTAATAGCTCCAAATCATGTGTGGGGTAGTTCAACTCATAGACTTTGAGCTGACGAGATGCGAAGGCTACAGGCCCGCCTTGCTACATCAGGACAACACCTAAACCAATACATGAGGCATCGGTAAATACAACAAATCCATCACTCCCAGAGGAAAAAGTGAGGACAGGAGCGGACGTCAGACGTTCCTTCAGCTCCACGAATGCCTACTCACATGCGTCAGTCCAAACAAAATCTGTGCCCTTCCGAGTCAACCTGGTCAACAGGGCTGCAATATGGGAGAAGCCTTCAATGAAACGTCGATAGTATCCCGCTAAACCAAGGAAACTGTGGATCTCGGATGTAGTCGTGGGCTGGCCCTACTGACGCATTGCCTCAACCTTCGAGGGGTCCACTACGATACCCTCCCTCATCACTACGTGATCGAGAAACTTCACCTCTTCCTGCCAAAACTCACACTTCTCCAGCTTCGCATATATCTGGTGGGCACAGAGGGTCTGCAATGCAATCTCCAGATGTTGCACATGGTCCTCACAGGTCCTTAAATAGATCAGAATGTCATTGATGAATACCACAACAAACTGATCAAGATACGAACGGAAGACCTCATCCATCAACTGTATGAAGACCGCGGGTGCATTGGTCAGTCCGAAGGACATAACCTGAAACTCAAAATGACTATAACGCATCCTGAAAGCCATCTTTCGGATGTCCTCCTCTCGGACTCAAATCTGATGATAACCGGAACACAGGTCAATCTTCGAAAAGAACTGTGCACCTGCAGCTTATCAAATAAATCATCTATCCTCAAGAGCGGGTACTTGTTTATGGTCGTGACCCGGTTGAGCTCGCGGTAATCTACGTAGAGCCTCAACGAGTCATTCTTCTTCCTGATGAAGAGTACCGCCGCTCCCCACGGAGAACTGCTCAGACGGATGAATCCTAACTCACGCAACTCGTCCAACTGTCACTCAAGCTCATGCAACTTCATTGGTGTCATACGGTACAGGGCCTTCGAGATAGGCGCCGTACCAGGCACAAGATCAATCTGAAACTCAATATGACGGCGTGGCAGCAATCCCGGAATCTCTTGGAATACGTCGGGAAAATCATAAACAATCGGTAACTGGTCAATACATGCTGCAACAAGCTCCTCAATGGTGTAGGACATTAAGCATAACAACGGCTCTCCTCTTGGCTCGGCAACAAACTAAAACTACGGCAAGCCTGGTATGTGGAACATGACTATCCTCGCGGAATAGTTCAAGATAACGTGATACTCGACAAGCCAATCCATACCCAAGATAACGTCGAAATATGACATCGGCAGCATAAAAAATTCGGCGGGCAAGAAAATCTCTCCCACTAACACGACGTAAGACGAAAGAAGCGACCTAATACTGTAGTCTTCCCCAAGGGTGTTGATATGGTTAATCGCTCACTAGCAAACTCTGTCGAAAATCCAGTTGACCGGTAAAAATCCTCAGACATGAAACAATGTGAAGCACCGGAATCATATAATACTCAGGTGATGCATGAAGAGACTGGAAGTATAGCCTCAACGACTCCTCTTGATGACTGCGGATCCTGCTGAGCCGCATAGAACCTAGCTTGAGCTGGCTAGGGAGGTGCCTATCCCCTCGAAGGATGCTGCTA
Source organism: Magnolia sinica (assembly GCF_029962835.1). Taxonomy (NCBI): domain Eukaryota; kingdom Viridiplantae; phylum Streptophyta; class Magnoliopsida; order Magnoliales; family Magnoliaceae; genus Magnolia; species Magnolia sinica. Next base: position 45,051,749 of record NC_080573.1, on the reverse strand, counting down.
CTGCTGATGTCGCTGAGGTGCTGAAGCTGCCGCCTTTATTGTTGTGATTTCGGAGGCTGGTGCTGATGCTGCTGCTGAGGGGGGCCTCGGTGGTGGGATCTGCTATCGTTGTTGCTACGGAGGCTGCTGCGGTGCTCTCAACTGCTGCTGTGGAGGCTGTTGTGGTGCTCTCGGCTACTTCTGCTGAGGTCAGGGACACTCCCACCTACGGTGTCCTATCCCACCACATCTATATTAGCTATCAGAGAGCTGCCTCTGAGGTGGTGTTGCTGCTGCTCTGGCGAATGGGTGGCTCCTGTATTTCTGCGGTCATCGATGCTACTGTGAACTACTAGAGGGGGCCTGCCTCTTCCGACCTCTCCTCTGATCTCGATCGCTCTGTGTGCTGGCCCACTTAGTCTCGTAAATCTGAGTCATCCCTACTACCACTTAAAAAGTTGGGAGCTCATGCCCAACAATACGGCCTAGAAGACCGTAATGTAAGTCATTCTCGAAATGGCGGGCCTTCCTCCCCTCATCATCAACCAAATATGGCGCGAACCTCGATAGCGCCACAAAACGGGCCGCTTACTGCGCCACGGACATGTCCTCCTGCACTAAAGTCTTGAACTCTAACGCTCTCTGACGATGAACATAATCAGGGAAGTACTGCTGATCGAATCGATCAATAAAATCTTCTCATGTCCAGACATAATCAGGCCCTGCAACATGGGTAATAAAGGTCTACCAATGCTCGGCCTCTTCTTAGAGAAGAAATACAGCCAATCGGACTCGCTGCTGGGTCGTACATGCCATAATATCAAAAATCTTCTCCACATGCGTCATCTCTCAACTGCAGTCGGATCAGGCTCGCCTTGGAAACACGCAGGATCGAACTGTCTGAACTCACGAAGAAGGGCACTCGCGCGCTCCTGCTCTTCCTGGGCTAGTGAAACAACTGGACGCCTGCCCTGTCCCTGAATCACAGCCGTCACAACCTGTAACATCGGCTGTAACTGAGAGGCACTCACAGGTACGGTTGGATCCGCACCGGTCTTAGGTGGAGGAATGACATCATCAGGCTGGGGAGCAGGGATCTCTGGAGGCAGAACCGGAGTCGCAGGTGGTAAAGCTCTCAGGTGGTGGAGCAGGATTCAGGTTTAGGAATTTTCACACAGGGACATCTATGACGCCTCGATGCTTAGTAACAATATTTTCGGTGTCCGATCCTGCCATCCACGATGTGTCTGTGGAGGTCATAGCCCTGATGTCGCTAGGGCATATAGAAATCATGTCATACAAATGCGAAGTGCATGAATCACACTACCAGTCATGCAATAATCCTGCGCGTACTACGCGCTCATGAAGGGTAACTCCGCCTATCAGGGAGCCCATAAACAATCTGCCTGAAGGCATTTTCTATGATCAGTCACTCCTCATATCAAGCATACGTATCATGTGTATGAGCCTGAATCATGGGATTATATTAAACATATTATGTGGTGATGGATTCTGTTCATAACGAGGAGGGGCTTAGACGGCCTACACACTACAAGTATGGGTCTATCAATGGGCCCTAGGGAGAGTTAGAATGGGGACCTTTAACCATCATTGTTCTTATAATGTGGACGTCAAACCATCATTGCTCCCAAGGCTTAGCCACCAAAACATTGTTACATACGTCATGGTGGAATCTCACATCGCATCGGGCCTCACATACATCACAGTCAGCCCACACAAAGGCCTCATATACGTCTCATTGGGCCTCAATACATCCAATGGACCGCATTATGTGGGCCGCTCCAATGGGTCAAACATGCATTAAATGGGTCGATGGGCCGAGTCGAATAGGCTGTGTCAAATGGGCCGAGTCGAATAAGCTGAGTCAAATGGCCGGATCGAATAGGCCAAATCGAATAGGCCGAGTTGAATGGGTCGAGTCAAATGGGCCAAGTTAATTAGGCGAAGCAAATGGACCGATACAAATGGGTTGAGTCGAATGGGCCGATTCGAATGGGCCGAATCAAATGGGCTGAGTCAATGAGCCGAATCAAATGGGGCCCCAAATACATCAAATTGGGCCTCATTAAGTGGGCCCCGAATACATTAAATTAGTCATACCAAATGGGCCTCAAATACATCTCATCAGGCCTCAACAAGTGGGCCCTTAATACATTAAATGGGCCATACCAATGGGCCGTACCAACTACACCCTTCATCCATTGTTAGAGATCATTTTAGAGCATTATTTAAAAAAATGAGTCATATCCAAGAATCATCTGGATCACACCACAAATGGCAACGATGATAATGATTTCCATAGCTGTACTTCTAGTGGGCCCACCATAGTATTCATTTTCCACCCAGTCCGATCATAAGGTCACACAAACCTGTATAAAAGAAAACAAATTTCATGTTGATCCAGATTTTCTATGATACCAAGAGGATTTCAATGGTAGATGTTCAATGCTCCACTGTTTTTGGCAGTGGCCCACCTACTAAGTAGATCCGACTCATTTTTTGCCTCAAGCCATAAAATGAGCTTGCCAAGAGGATGGACAGTTTGGATGCAGCATATGCATCACCGGCCCCATGGATATGGACAGCATAGGTAAAGCACACCTCATGGTGGGGGCCACATTGATGGAAAGTGTGGATCAACATTTATTTTCCTTTCAATCTGTTAATAAGGTCACAGGGACTTGAATAAAGAGGAAATACAAATTTCATAACGATCCAAAACTCCTGGACCAATGGAGTTTCAATGACAGACTATCAATCCTACTGTTTCTTGTGACGTGGGCCACCTGAGTTCCAGGTGCGGCTGATCTTTGGGAGGGGGCCCACTACCTTAAGGGACCATCAAATGCACGGCGTTGATGTTCAACGCACATCACGGTGGGGGCCATGGCTGGGACCCACATCCCTGGCTCCAACGCTCCACAGCGCAGGACGCTGCAGCAGCAGCGCCTGTTGCTTCACTTCTTTTTTTTTTGTATTTTTGGAGGATTCTCCTAGGTGGGGCCCGCATCCGAAAGATCCAACCTAACCATTGGATTATATGGCTCAAGATAGTCCAAACGAGCCCAATATTCAATACATTTTGGCGAATCGAAACATCAATGTGGTCTTAGTCACTTTTAACGGTAAAAATCACAGTTTCTATGGTATAGCCCACCAAAAAATCAGATTGGTTTCATTTTGCGGCTCAACGCCTAAAATGAGTAGGGAAATGAGATGGACGGCGTGGATTAGATGTACACATCAAGGTGGGGTCCGCATGAGTGGTCCACCCAAAGTTTTGAACCAAGCTGATATTTCTGTGGTGTTAGTACACCACACCATCAGTTCCCATTTCACAGTTTCGCCACGTCCAGTATCCCTGGATGCTAGACAGTTGCATACTACAGAGGCATCATGGTGCGTCCCACATGGACGTGGCCCACCACGCATGTATGTATATATATATATATATAATATTAATATAATATAATTATAATATTGTATATATCATTCAGTCCAGTGTGGGGATCTCCACCGTTCCAATAATGGATGGTGTGGGCCTTCACCTGCAATAGGATGGGCCACACCGTCTGATGGACAGTAATATATAACACATATTTGCGGGGCCCACTCCAATCATGATAGATAGAGAGGGAGAGAGAGAGAGAGAGAGAGAGAGAGAGAGAGAGAGAGACGGTGATAGAGGGACCCCACCACTATAGGCCCCTCATGGTTACATCACATACATCAAAATGGGTCCCACCAAAAAGTGGGCCCTAAAATAAGAATTAATGGTGGATCACCCACCTATTGCACTCCTCCTTGATCCCTTGGACTCCTATGCTCCTTGCCTTCCCTCTTAATGGAGGTTGATGGTGATTGGAAGGTTGAGATGGGAGATGAGAAGGTGGGCCACACTTACTATTTGGGAGAGAGCTTGGATGTTGGAGTTCTCATGGGATTTTGAGAAATTGCTAGAGAATGAAAGGGAGAGATAGAAATAATGGATGAAGGGATGGGTAGAGTGGTGGTTGTAAGGAAAGGAGTTGGAGAGGTAAGGGTGAGTTTGAATTTTTTTATAAAATAGGGATGGGTAGGGAGAGAGAGAGTTGACTTGTGGAAAAAGGAGGGATGGAGCTTGTACTTGAGGTATGGGGTGTGCTTGACTTGAGTGATTGATTGATTGATGGGACATGTTGTAGAGATTCTCTCGAAATTTGCAACGCGCGGTGTTTTTCTCGAAATTAACATGGGCCCACATCTCTTGGCCCGGGTATCGGTTCGGTGCGCGAGTCGAGGCGTTAGAACCGCAGGGACGACGCGGTCGCTAGGGTATAAGTTTCGAGTTGAGCCGACTTCGGTATGCAGGTCTCGGCTTAGGATTACGCATAAATGTTGGATACAAGTTTAGGGTTGCTAGAATTCGACCGGAAGGACCACAAAAGCTTACGGAATGGTACGGACTAGGATATGGGTCTTACATGTACCATGACATCGAAAAACGTAGGTAAAAATATTCGTTCAAATTTGTAAAGGATAACAACAATGTCCCTCTCTAGTCGTTTAATAACTTCTACATTCAACGATTTCGAACATAAATCCTTAAAGAATATCTCCAACTCAATCAGCATCGCACTGATATCCTTACTCAGGAATCCACGAATCACAACCGGTAGTAGACGTTTAGAAGGACGTGACAATCATGACTTTTCATTCCTGTTACCTTACAGTCCGTAATGTTTACGCGCCAAGAGATATATGACGCATACTCATCGGGAAACTTCACCGATCTCAACCATTCACATAAATGCTTTTTCTCTAGTTTTGTCAATGTGTAGCAAGCTATTGGTATAGTATATGAATTTTCATGTGGATGCAAGTGTAACTCTTTCCTTAAACCCATTGCTTGTAGATCCAATCGAGTTATAAAACTATCTTTTATTTTCTTCTATGTTCATCAATGTTCCGAAGACATTATCACATATATTCTTCTCAATATGCATAACATCTAAGTTGTGTCACAATTTCAGATCACTCTAATAGGGCAACTAAAAAAAATGCTCTTCTTCCTCCAGTTATACTCCAATACTGTACGTTTCCTCTTCTTCCAGTGCGGTGCCTTACCAAATCTAACTTCTCCAATGTTACTCAGTTGTTGTATCACATCTTCTCCAGAAAGCTCTTTCGGTAGTAGTCTATGATCTTGTTTGCCATCAAAGATCATCTTCTTCCTGCGTTAACTATGATGGCTAGGAAAGAAGCAACGATGGCCCATATAACATGTTTTTTTTACCATGATTCAATGACAATGAATAAGTCTCAATATTACATGTAGGACAAGCTAACTTTCCCTTTGTGCTCCACCCAAACAAATTCCTATACATGGGGAAGTCATTTATTGTCCACAAGACTACTGCATGCAATCAAAATGTCTGTCTTCCAAATGTGTCATACACCTATATACCTTGACTCTACAACTCGTTTAACTCATCTACTAACGATCGTAAATACACATCAATGTCATTCCTAGGTGACCTGGGTCCAGAAATAAGCAATGACATCATGAAAAATGACTCCTTCATACACAACTAAGGAGGTAAATTGTAGGGCATAAGTACCACTGGCCACATACTGTACGAGCTACTCATATTGCCAAATAGATTAAAATCATCACTTGCAAGACCTAGTCAAACATTGCGAGAATCCTTTGCAAACCAGTCATATTACTTGTCAAAATTTTACCAGGCTTCAAAGTCTGTAAGGTGCCTCAGTGTATTATCATCATGAACGCGTTTCTCCTTATGCCACCTTATATCTTCAACCGTCTTGCGAGACATAAATAATCTTTACAATCTGGGTTTCAATGGGAAGTACCTTAACACCCTTTGTGGGATTTTCTTACGCTTGGCTTCGTCATACTTCCACCTAGACTCTCCACATTCTGGACACTCTTCAACATTTTTATGCTATTTTTAATACATTACACAATCATTTATACATGCATGTATGAAGATGTAACCAAGGCCTAAGTCTGCATCAAGGATTTTACCTCGTAATGAGACAGGCAATGTCTCACCATTCGGTAATGCTTCTTTTAACAAGTCAAGCAACATGTCGAACGATTTGTTACTCCAACGATTTATTGTCTTCAAATGAAGTAACCTTGTATGAAAATTCAAATTGGAGAAGTTCTCATACCTCGGATAAAGTGGACGTTGTGCATCCCTCAACAACCTATTAAACTTTTCTGATTTGACATCACCCATAGGAGGAATATCTTAGCTACTACTTGTCCCTGCAAAATCAGTATCCGCAATTGTTCCCTTGAACACATCCCCTATAATATCTTGCATTTCATTAACATCTTCATCCTCGTCATTCGGCACAATTGGGTCAGCAAGAACTTTAGTGGCCTCAACTCTTTGGTGGAACTCTTCACCATGATAGATCCACCAAGTGTAACCCTAGTCAATCCCAACTATGAACAAATCATCTTCTACTTTGTTTAAAGTCTTATGAACCATGTTCTTTCATTTTCGACATGGACACTTAATCCTATTGCCTGAATATGCCTGATATCGCGCAATTCCATTAACTCTTGAACCCCTTGTTTATATTTTGGGCCAAACCTGTTCTTAGCATGTATCCAACTCTTATCCATCTCTACAATGAAAAGATTAGAGTCAGTTTACGGAAATAAGTTTAAGATTAGGTTAGGGTTATAGGTTTAGGATTATGTGTAGGTTTAAGTTTAGGTTCAAGGATTCAGGTTCGGTTTCGAGGTCAAGATCGGGTTTAGGATTAGATTTTTAATTTAGGTTTAGGTTTAGGTTAGGGTTATAGGTTTAGGATTAGGTGTAGGTTTAGGTTTAGAGATTTAAGTTTAGGTTTAGGTTTAGGAATTCGGGTTCGGGTTCAGGTTCGGGATCGGGTTTAAGTTTAGGTGTAGGTTTAGGTTTAGGGATTTGAGAATAGGTTTAGGTTTAGGTTTAGGTTTAGGCTTAGGGTTTAGGGATTCGGATTTGGGTTCTGGTTCGGGAACGGGTTTAGGTTTGGGTTTTCAAGTTTAGCTTTAGGTTTAGGTTAGGGAGTTGAGATTAGGATTAGGTGTAGGTTTAGGGATTTGAGTTTCGATTTAGGTATAGGTTTAGGAATTCGGGTTTGGGTTCGTGTTTAAGTTTAGGGATTTGGGAATAAGTTTAGGTTTAGGTTACAGTTTTTGAGTTTAGGTTACGGTTTAGGTTATAGGTTTAGGTTTAGGTGTAGGTTTAGGTTTAGGGATTTGAGAATAGGTTTAGGTTTAGGTTTAGGAATTCTGGTTCGGATTCGGGTTCGGGATAGGGTTTAGGTTTAGGTTTTCGAGTTTAGGTTTAGGTTTAGGTTAGGGTTATAGGTTTGGGTTTAGGTGTAGGTTTAGGTTTAGAGATTTGAGAATAAGTTTAAGTTTAGGTTTAGGCTTATGGTTTAGGGATTCGAATTCGGGTTCGGGTTTGGGATTGGGTTTAGGTTTGGGTTTTCAAGTTTAAATTTAGGTTTAGGTTAGGGAGTTGAGATTAGGATTAGGTGTAGGTTTAGGTTTAGGGATTTGAGTTTCAGTTTAGGTTTAGGAATTTGGGTTTGGGTTTGGGTTTAGGTTTAGGGATTTGAGAATAGGTTTAGATTTTGGTTTAGGTTTTCGAGTTTAGGTTACGGTTTAAGTTATAAGTTTAGGTTTAGGTGTAGGTTTAGTGTAAGGCCTGTATCCTAGTCCGTACCATTCTGTAGGCTTCTGCAGTCCTCCCGGTCGAATTTCGGTAACCCTCGACCTGTATCTGACGTTTGCACGTGATCCTAAGCTGAGTCCTGCATACCGAAGTCAGCTTGACCCGAAACTTGTACCCTAGCGACCGTGCCATCGCCGTGGTTCCAACGCCATGACTCATACACCGATCCGATACCTGGGCCAGGAGATGTGGGCCCGCGTTCATTCCAAAGAAACGTTGCGCGTTGCGAATTCTGAGAGAATCTCTACAACATGTCTCATTAATCAATCAATCAATCAAGTCAAGTACACACCATACCTCAAGTACAAGCAACTCATCCCTTTCCCTTTTCCAAAGTCAACTCTCTCTATCCACCCATCTCTCTTTCACCCAAATTTCAACCAAGCCCATACCCTAACCATCTTTTCCTTACAATACCCATCCCATATCATCCCATCACTTCTCTCTCTCTCTCTCTCTCTCTCTCTCTCTCTCTCTCTCTCTCATTTCTCAAACCTCCCAAGCAACACCCAACGTCCAAGCTCACTCTCCCAAATCCAAGTGTGGCCACTTTCCCACTCTCTCATCTCCCATCTCAACCATTCATTCATCATCTACCTCCATCAAAATTGAAGGCAAGGAGCATAGGAGTCCAAGGGACCAAGGAGGGGTGCAATAGGTGGGTGATCTACTGTTGATTTTTAATTTAATGGCCCACTTGTGATGGGATCCAATTTGATGTATGTGTTGTAATCATATGAGGGGCCCATAGTGGTGGGGTCCCTCCACTACACCGTGTCTCTCTCTCTCTCTATTTTTTTCTTATTGTGGCCCACCTTGAAGAATGGATTAGATCCACACCATGGACGGTCGAAATCCCACCATGATGTGTTATCCACACCGTCCTTCCCGTACGGACCTGGATAAAGGAAAAAAACACAAGTATCAGTTTAATCCAAGCGGTGGGCCACGCTGATGAAGACCCACCATGAATTATTTATTATATCCATACTATCCAACCATCTGTAGAGGCAAGACACATATCAGCTTCATCCAAAGTTGTGGTGGGCCACACGTGTGGACCCACCTTAATTTTGATTATCCACCCACACGTCCAGACGTCCAAGGTTGGACGCTGGAAACCTCCCTCTAAATCAAGATTATTTATTAATATTATATTATATTATATTATGTAATATACATATGCATATGTACATATTTGTATATGGTGGGCCCTACATGGGACCCACCTATGAGGAAAGACGGTTGGCTGGCGTCACACAGCTATGGCTGTGGTGCTGACATCAGCAGTGGTGTGGTTTGATCCACACCATCCATCTGTTTGGACCCACCGTAAATATATGGGTCTTTTCCCCACCTTGATGTTTATGTTGCATATCAACCATCCATCCATTTATAGCTGGGATGGATAGGAGCTTTGAGTAGCCGCTGTGATGTTTGTATTTCATCCAAACCGTCCATTCTTTTGGTGAGTTCATCCTTAGGCTGGAGACTGCAATTAAGCAGATTCAAATCTTTGGTGGGCCACGAGTGTGGGACCCACCTTTATCATGATTCTGCACCGTCCAGATGGCTTCAGACGGTGAGCATGGGCATTTTAATTGGTATATATTATAATATATTATATTATATTATATTTTATAATATATATATATATATACAGAGGAGAGTGGGATGTGGGGTGGCCGCCTATGTGGGACCCACCAATGATGTTTTTTTCTAGCCGTCCATTTCTAAACAGTGCTGAATGGGCCGCACCAGATGTGTGGGTCCCATCCACACTGTCCAGCAACCTGGACAGGTGGAGCCCACCGTGATATATGTTTGTACTATGCCGTCCATTCACCATTTGGACGGGTGGAGTCCACCGTGATGTATATTTGTATCCACGTCATCCATTCATCTGGTGAGCTTGTCGTTGGCTCGAGACACAAAAATGACGCAGATTCAATCCTCTGGTGGGCCACGTATGTGGACCCCACCCCTGATGTAAGTGCAATGTCCAAACCATCCATCCGTCTGACGTACTCGTAGGCCCCACTCTGATGGATGTGATCCATCCAAACCGTCCATCTATTTGGCAATCTCGTCTCAAGGCTTGAGATTGAAAATAAGATAGATCCAATATCAAGTGGACCACACTGCAGAAAATAGTGGAGTTGAACGTCTACTATTGAAACCACTTTGGGTTACAACAGTTTTGAATCAATATAATATTTGTTTTTCCTCTATATCCAAATCTTTGTGACCTTATGCACTGACTGGATGGAAAATAAATACCATGGTGGGCCCATTGGAATTTAATTGTGGAAATCATTATCACCATTGTCATTTGTGGTATGGTCCAAATGATCCTTTGAATATGATTCATTCTTTAGATCCCCAGTAATGGATGCATGGTGCATTTGACTCGGCCCATTTGAATCGGCCCATTTGATTCGGCCCATTTGATCAATCCATTTGATTCGGCCCATTTGAATCCGTCCATTTGAATCAGCCCATTTGATTCGGCCCATTTGATTGGGTCATTTGATTCGGTCCATTTGATCAGCCCATTTGATCGGCCCATTTGATTTATATGAGGCCCAATGAGACGTATGTGATGCCTTTATGTGGGCTGACTGTGACATATATGAGGCCCATTGCGATGTGAGGTTCCACCACGATGTATGTAATGATGTTTTGGCGGTCATGCCTTGGGAGCAATGATGGTTAAATGTCCGCATTGTAACTCTCCCTAGGGCCCATTGATAGGCTCATACTTGTAGTGTATAGGCCATCTAGGCCCATCTTTTTTATGAACAGTATCCATCACCATATAACATGTTTAGTACAGTTCCATGATTCATGCTCATACGCATCATATGTATGCTTGATATGAGGAGTGACTAATCATAGCATATGCCTTCAGGCAGATAGTTTATGGCTCCCTGATAGGTGAAGTTGCCCTTCATGAACGCATAGAATTGTTGCATGATTGGTAGTGTGATTCATGCACTTCGCATTTGTATGACATGATTTTAAATGCCCTAGCGACATCAGGGCTATGACCTCCACAGGCACATCATGGATGGCAGGATTGGACACCAAAAATATTGCTACTAAGCATCGGGGTGCCATAGATGTCCCGGCGTAAAAATTTCTGAACCTAATGGTACCAGGGGATGACTCCAACGTCGAGACCGAGTGAATATATGAGCGCACGAGGGTCGAATACCAGGAGACCGCGTCTCTCACTGTGTCGTGGTCGGTTGGAAAGGGGCGTGGCCTTACTCGCTCGAGAGTAGGGGACATTTTAAGGCTGAGTTTGACCAGCTCATAAATGGGTCCGCTATTGACATGCCGGATAGATATTGGTAGACTATTGGCCAGGCAGATAGTGAGGTTTCTTACGCTCACTTGGACTGCGCGCCTGGGAAAGGGGTAGTGCCATTTAGAGTGTACTAAACCCCGGTGATTATCTAGAGTGAGAACTGTACTGATATTTGATGTTCTAGTGAGGAGTTGCATTGACATGTGGATGAGGATTGGCATGCATGAGTTGTATTTCTCATCGCATGGCCTTGATATGGCCGATAGCATTCGTGTTTTGTACCGCATAACCTTGGTACGGCTAATTACATTCATGTGCTCATCAGCATGATTCCACATTACTCTCACATTGCATTCTGAGCACACTCATATTCCGCACACACTTACGCCACCCTCTAAGCTTTCTATAAGCTTATACACGATTGATACGTACAAGTGACGTCAGGTCGCAGCCGTAGCTTAGTCGTAGCAGGAGCGTGCAGTCGAGCTTCAGGAGCTTTCGTTATCATTATCTTATATTTCCCTTCATATGCATTGTACTTTAAAGTTTTTGATCATAATGGATTTTGTGATGGTGTTCTTATGGTTATTGCTCGTGGGTTATGCTTATGGTTATGCTTATACTAAATTAAAATCATGTTTGAAATTCTCCTTGTAGAATCCTAGGATCGGAACCTGGTGTATGGGTGCCGGGAGCCGAGAATAGGGTACTATGGAGGCTGTTAGCGGCGAATTCGGCAATCGGGAATTTTTGGAGCCCAGTTTCTGAGTTTTGGGGAATGACATTTAGGTTTAGGGATTTGAAAATAGGTTTAGGTTTAGGGATTTGAGTTTCGGGTTAGGTTTAGGTTTAGGAATTCTGGTTTAGGAGCGGGATCGGGTTTAGGTTTAGGTTTTTGAGTTTAGGTTTAGGTTTAGGTTTGGGTTTAGGTGTAGGTTTAGGTTTAGGCTTAAGGTTTAGGGATTCGGATTTGGGTTCGGGTTCGGGATTGGGCTTAGGTTTGGGTTTTCAAGTTTAGCTTTAGGTTTAGGTTAGGAAGTTGAGATTAGGATTAGGTGTAGGTTTAGGTTTAGGGATTTATGTTTCAGTTTAGGTTTAAGTTTAGGAATTTAGGTTCGGGTTCGGGTTTAGGTTTACGGATTTGAGAATAGGTTTAGGTTCAGGTTACGATTTTCAAGTTTAGGTTACGGTTTAGGTTATAGGTTTAGGTTTAGGGATTTGAGAATAGGTTTAGGTTTAGGAATTCTGGTTCGGGTTCGGGATCAGGTTTAGGTTTAGGTTTTCGATTTTAGGTTTAGGTTTAGGTTAAGGTTATAGGTTTGGGTTTAGGTGTAGGTTTAAGTTTAGGGATTTCAAAATAGGTTTAGGTTTGGGTTTAGGCTTAGGGTTTAGGGAACAGATTCGGGTTTGGGTTCGGGTTCGGGTTCGGGATTGGGTTTAAGTTTGGGTTTTCAAGTTTAGGTTTAGGTTTAGGGTAGGGAGTTGAGATTAGGATTAGGTGTAGGTTTAGGTTTAGGGATTTGTGTTTCGGTTTAAGTTTAGGTTTAGGAATTCGGATTCGGGTTCGGGTTTAGGTTTAGGGATTTGAGAATAGGTTTAGGTTTAGGTTTAGGTTTTCGAGTTTAGGTTACGGTTTAGGTTATAGGTTTAGGTTTAGGTGTGGGTTTAGGTTTAGGGATTTGAGAATAGGTTTAGGTTTAGGGATTTGAGTTTCGGTTTAGGTTTAGGTTTAGGAATTCTGGTTCGGGATTGGGTTTAGGTTTAGGTTTTCAATTTTAGGTTTAGGTTTAGGTTAGGGTTATATGTTTGGGTTTAGGTGTAGGTTTAGGTTTAGGGATTTCAAATTAGGTTTAGGTTTAGGCTTAGGGTTTAGGGATTTGGATTCAGGTTTGGGTTCGGGATCAAGTTTAGGTTTGCGCTTTCAAGTTTATGTTTAGGTTTAGGTTAGGGAGTTGAGATTAGGATTAGGTGTAGGTTTAGGTTTAGGGATTTGAGTTTCGGTTTAGGTTTAGGTTTAGGAATTCGGGTTCGAGTTAGGGTTTAGGTTTAGGGATTTGAGAACAGGTTTAGGTTTTCGAGTTTAGGTTATGGTTTAGGTTATAGGTTTAGGTTTAGGTGTAGGTTTAGGTTTAGAGATTTGAAAATAAGTTTAGGTTTAGGTTTAGGAATTTAGGTTCGGGTTCGGGTTCGGGATCTAATAGATGTGTGGATCTCATTATCATAAAAATTCGGATTGAGACCTAAAGATGAGGATGATTTAGTGGTTAAGTAAGCTACATCATGGAAAACAATTAAGATTGTAAATCCTACCATTAAAATCTTCTAAATTGTGAATAGGTAAGTATGTTATGAATATGCTATCCGACCCTTCATTTAAAAATGTATAAATTTTCTGAAATTCGGTATATTCAAAGACTAATGTGTGCCACAGTATGTGAATCTAAAAGTTTTATTTAAAATTCTATTCTGTTCCATACGGTATAGTCCACCTAAGATTTATATTTGAATGAAATTTAGTATCTAGGGTGGAAATATGGAGTTTCATCTGATGGACGGTAATGATCTTATATATGTTTATCCCATGTATTCACTAAATAAGTGCATGTCCGCGTCTGTCCGTGAGAGTATTCTGTTCTTGCTTTGCTGGGTCTAAACTATATAGCTGTAGAAAGAGATTGATGTCCATATATTATAAATACTGCACTTGCGTGACTTGCACTCACTTGGTGCATGCTATGTTACCATACATCATTTCCAAGACTAGGGTGTGACATGCACTTATTTAGTGAATACATGGGATAAACATATATAAGATCATTACTGTCCATCAGATGAAACTCCATATTTCCACCCTGGATACTAAAATCCATTTAAATATAAATCTTAGGTGGACTATACCATATGGAACGGAATAGAATTTTAAATAAAACTTTTAGATTCACATACTGTGGCACACATTAGTCTTTGAATATACTGAATTTTGAAAAATTTATACATTCTTAAATGAAGGGTCGGATGGCATATTCATAACATACTTACCTATTCACAATTTAGAAGATTTTAATGGTAAGATTTACAATCTTAATTGTTTTCCACTTGAAACCTTTCTAGGGCCTATAGTGATGTTTATTTATCATCCAACCTGTTCACAAGATCACACAAACATTGATGAAGGGAAAAAATAAATATCCGCGGTTCCCACCTTCCAGCAACCCTCGCTCAACATCCGGATAGCTCTAACACACATCCGGGTCTGCTCCATCAATTTCGAGCTAATACATAAACAGGGGCCTGTCCAAATGGCCAAGCCACCTATATTGCTGTCCATAGGAAATGGACAGCTTCATCATGGTCATAACAGTGGTTCCCACCTTCCAGAAACCCCCACTCAATATCCGGATAGTTTCGACGCACATCCGGGTTCACTCCATCAATTTCAAGCTAATACAATTAAATCCTAAATTAGTTACCCATCCAAGGTTGGATAGATTGTAATACTTTCATATTCCCATTTAAACGTCCATGCTGAAAATCTGGCAGCATCTCCCCATGCCTCTCCAGATAAGTTAATCTTACGTTACATTCCGATGTCAAATATCTAAAGTAATATAAGGATATTTGGCATTGGATATGGAACGAACGAAACATATCCAAAGAGAAACGAGGAGATGGACCGCAGATCAGGCATGAACATTTAAATAGATTATATGAAAGCATACTATCCATCTAACCTTGAACTGTCTAAAATGGGACAATTTGAGCGATTTCTATGCTACCAAAAACACACCATATCTATATATGGCCACATAGAAATCTTCAAATGAGTAACTAATTATCTAACTTACAAATGACAATCACAACTCACAATTATAAACTAACAAGTCATAATAATAATTTAAGGAAAAAAATGTAATACATATTAAGCATACTGCCCATATTAAGCATATTAAGCCTCATTTCGACCAAGACCTATACATGTGGTGCCCACATGATGAACAACCCCGATCTCATCTACAAGTTCAAATCTCCAACCTTTACATTTCTGTACTGTATTTATGGTTCCAGTAATAAATATAGTAATTAAAAATGACAATATGCTTAGTGCAAGTTGCTTGTTTTGTTCAAATTAAGTGAATCAAACTCCAATCAAATATAAATAAATAAGAGAGAAGAATTTATGTTTGTGCACTAATCATATGTAATGCATGATAATCCCATAACAGTATTTCATGTTATAAACAAAAGCCACTCTCGATATAAATTGCTATTATTTTAATGTATTTCCCATGGGAAGATTCAAACGACATCAAGGGCTTATTTTAAGTTTAAGTCTTGTTTTAAGTCTAAGACCTTGATTGGTAGATGCCTAAAAATGAGTTCGACTTATTTTAGTTAGCAATGATTTTGGAATAGAAATCTTAGTCTTTAATATGTTGTTAGTTTTTGCATGAGCACATTATATACTAGGGATCAAGAGCTCCATATCATAAATTAACTAAATGAGATGAACTCATTTATAAGTGTTTACCAAACAGGCCCTAACACTTGTTTATTATGGTAATTTGGTAAATCTAAGGGGGCGTTTGGATTGTAAGTTATTTAAGATAAGCTATTTATGCCTTAAGTAATTCATCTTAATTTCTATTTATTAAATTGAAGTGATTAAGCAACTTTAAATAAAAAAATTATTTACAATTGATTATAAACCAAACCTACTTATCTCAAATAAGTTACTTCTCTGCTGTTGTAAGTGGAAAAAGTAACTTATTTTAATGGGAAGAAGAGAGATATAGATAAGAAGAAGAGAGATAAGACTTTCTTTATTGCATCTTAATGTTTTTTTCATATCTCATCGGGAAGGTTAGTTGTTACAAATGTTTCTCACTTAGAGGGTGTTTGGATTATAATTTGTATAAGATAAGGTACTTATGCCACAAGTAATTTATCTTAGTTTCTACTTATTAAGAAGATTAATATGTTTGGTAAATAACATACACCCACATATACAAATATTTTTATGATTATTCTTAAACTCTTAACTAGTCACATTTGACACGTAGACTGTCCAATCAATGATCCTAACTGCTCATTCATTTCTAGCAGGCGCTTTTAGGCAATGGTACAAAAAAAATACAATAATTAGAAAATCCAAACCATCCAAATGTTGTACATAAATTAATCCATACCCATGTATCAGATGATGCATCAGATGGTTAACATCATTGACACAAGCAATCCAACTTAAAGATACAAAGGATGGGCCCCACAGGCAGTGGACAGTGACGGTGGGCCCCACAATTAAGTATTTTAGCCCTTTAAATTGAAAATTCCAAATGAGGGATTTCAAAATTAAAATCCCTAATTAAGAATTTTAATTTCAAAATCCCTAATTAGCGATTTATTAAATCAGTGAGCCCCACCAAATAGTGGACAGCTACAGCGGGCCCCACTAGCACTATATATCGACAGTGAGCCCCACAAGCACTGGACATCGACGGTGGGCCCCACAAGCAATGGACAGCGACGGTGGGACACACAGGTAATGGATTTCGGTGGTGGGCCCCATAAGCAATGGACAACGAGAGAGAGAGAGAGAGAGAGAGAGAGAGAGAGAGAGAGAGAGAATAGAGGGAGAAGGAAGAGTGAGAAGGGGGGGGGGTGTTACCGGAGGTGATGACTGCTGGACGTGCAATGTGAGTAGTGACGACCGGACTTGACTTGGGTGGCGGTCGGATGGCGTAAGGCAGTGACAGTCGGATGGTAGTAACGACAGGAGAGAGAGAGAGAGAGAGAGAGAGACAGAGAGAGACAGAGAGAGAGAGAGATGGATGGGCATTGGAGTCGTTTCAACTTAAAATAAAACATTATTACCGACGAAAATTTTCGTCGGGGAAAGTCATGTTTACCACCGAAATCAATTTCATCAGAAATAAGTTCGTTGGATATAAGTTGCAGGGCTCTGTGAGGCCCATCGTGATGTAACCATTTTATCAACTCCGTTCATCACTTTTCTCAGATCATTTTAAGGTATGCTCCTAAAAATGAAGCAGGTTCACAGCTCCTGTGGACCACACCAATGGAAGCTGTAGTGATAATGACACCCACCATTGAAACCTTTCCAAGGGCCACCGTGATGTTGTTTTTACCATCCAACCTATTCATAATGTCATGTAGACGTGGATGAAGTGAAAACACAAATATCAGCTTCATCTGAAACTTCTCCAACTCCCAAGAAGTTTTTAATGGTGGACGTTCAATCCCCACTTTGTGCTCCACTTAAGCCTTGGACCGGTCTCATTCATAATCATATATTGGGCCCAACATGATGTGATTCACATATCCAGCCCATTCATTATGTGTGTCCCACTTGGATGAGGGGTCGGACCAAGTTTCAGCCACATCCAAAACTTATGTGGGCCCCACCAAGTGCTTTTATATATTTTAGTATGTCTTCATATAGTTTTAGATAGTATGGCCCACCTAAGTTTCGTATACTGATGATTTTTGAGATATCTCATAACCTAAAGGGGACACATCAAATGCACGGTGTTGATGTTCGACACACATCATGATGGGTCCCACAAAACTTACATTAATTCTTAGGTTCTCACGGGGTCAATAAGTTGGGTCACAATTTTGACCAAAATATTTGGTCCATTCACTCTATTTTACTGATCAATACCCTCAATTTGACTAGTTACTCGCCCGATCATGCTACATATGAGAAAGATATTGGGCATATAAGATTGATCAACAATTTGAGTGAATTTTGATTTAAACATCTGAAATTATTATATCTTCGATCTAGACTGATTAGATTGTCCAAAAACGGTTAAAGGTTGTTTATAATATCAAAAGGATATGAATGAAGAGAAACACAAACATTACCTTGATCCAAAACTTCTATGGCCTCCAAGAAACTTTCAATGGTAGAGGTTCAATCACACTATTTCCTGTGGTGTGGTCCACTTGAGCTTTGGATATGCTTCCTTTTTTTTCTTTAAACCTCAAATTATCTATTAACATGGATGAATGAAGTGGATAAAATAAATAAACAAATTTGCATTTTCCTTTTTAAAATGTATATTTTTTTACTCTTAATTTTTATTTCAAAACTTTTAACGAAATATCATATTTATTATCAAATATTTCAAAAAAAAATACAAATTCTAAATTTTTATTGTCAAAATCTTAAAATTTTTATCAAATTTTATTTTATTTTTATCAAAAATTTCAAAATGCCGATTTTTGCCAATGATGTATATATTTCGTCGGTACAAATACTTTACTGACGAATGTTTTCGTCGGTAAAAAGTTCCTTCACTGACGATATTGTATAACGTCGATAAAAATAGCCTCTTCGTCATCGGAAAGGATACTAAGGGATCTTTTGCCCACGAAATATTTGGTTCATCGGGAAAAATTACATTTATCGACAAAATAATCGTCGGGAAATTAATTTTCACCGATGATACATAATGTCATCGGGAATAGTTTCCAGGCCGTCGTTGTAAATGGTGGCGGGAATCTTTTGCTGACGAAATCATATTTCGTTAGGGAAAGTCATGTTTACCGACGAATGTTTTCATCGGTCAAAAGTTCCTTTGCCAACGATATTGTATAACGTTGGTAAAAATAGCCTCATCAATCTTTTGCCGATGAACTATTTGGTTCGTCGGGAAAATTACATTTACTAACGAAATAATCGTCGGGGAAATAATTTTCACCGGCGATACATAATGTCGTTAGGAATAGTTTCCATGCCGTCCTTGTAAATGGTGGTGGGAACATATTTGGTCGTGGCTGGAATCTTTTGCCGACGAAATAGTATTTTGTCGGGCAAAGTCATGTTTACTAATGAAATTGATTTCGTCGGAACTAAGTTCGTTGGTAAAAGGCCAATTTCTTATAGTATTTCTATCCACACCGTCCATCAATTTGGAGAGATGTATGAATTCTATCTACACTGTCCATCCATTTTTTTCATATCATTTTAGATTATAGTAGAATTTTTATTTTTATTATTATTATTATTTTTTAAAGAAGGCATATCTATGTATCAAGTGGACCACACCAAAGGAAATGGTGCTAAGGATGACCACCATTGAAACCTTTTTAGGGTCCACCATATTGTTTATTTGCCATCCAACCTATTAATATGGTCATATACACTTGGATGAAGTGAAAGTAAATATCATCTTAATCAAAAACTTTCATGGCCCCTAAGAAATTTTCAATGGTAGGAATTTAATCCCCACTTTGTGGTCCATTTGAGCCTTGAATCTTTGTTATTTTTGTGGTCATACTCTAAAATGATATGTATAAATGGATGGAAGATGTGGATAGAATTCATACATCTTGTTGGCCCCTTAGTGGCCCATCGGACCCTCATTCATCTCATCCCCCATCCAACCATTGCATCCCCCATCCAACCATCCATTCATCTCATACAATCATCCAAACATCCATCAAACCATTTATCCAGCCATTCCATCCATCTATATATCCAGTCATCCAAACATCCATCCATCCATCCAACCATACTATTCATCCATCCAACATCCAACCATCTCATTCGTACATTTGATCATCCCATCAATCATCAAACCATCCATCCATCCATGTCATTTATCTATACAACCATCCCATCCATCCATTCATACATCCATCCAACCATCCATTCATCCATCTATCCCAGCTATCCATTTAACAATCCATCAAACCAACCAATCCATCTGTTCATTCTATCTAATCATCAAAACATCCATCCATCCTTATCATCTATCCATCCAAACAACCACCCATCCATTCCTATCCCAACCATCTATCCATCTCATCCAAACATTCATCCATTCCATCCAACCATCCATCCCATTGATCAATCTATCATCCGCCCATCTAACCATCCAAACATCCCATCCAACCATCCCATCGATCAATCTATCCATCCGTCCATCCAACCATCCCATCCAAACATCCATCCATCCCATTAATCCATCCCAACTATCTCATTCATCGGTCCAACCACCCAATCTATTCACATACTGATCCATCCAACTATCTCATTCAACCATCCATCCAACCAACCATCCAACCTTCCTATCTATCCATCCATATAACTATTCCATCCAACCGTCCAAACATCCATCCATCTAACCATCCATCCACCATTCAATCGATTATTGGAGGTTGATCTAATGGTCAAAAGTACTTTTTGTTGTACGATCATTGATTTGGAGGTCGATCTTGTGATTGTAGGTGATGTGCAACATTCGATTGTTGATTGGAGACTTAATGAAGTGATGTACGATGATTTCTACCATCTGATAAAGGATTGGAGGTTGATCGGATCGTCAACAACACTTTCTATCGTTCGATTGTTGATTGGAGGTTGATCAAGTGATTGTCGATGTACACCATTCCATCGTCAATAGGGGAAATGATAACAAGATTTATGTTGGTTTGTACCGTTCAATCATTAATTGGATGTTCATTAAATTTTCAACAATACTTCGTGTCGTTCGATTATTGATTAGGAAGTCGATCGAGCGATCATCAGTAATGCACATTGTTCGATCGTCGATCAAGAAATTTATGAGGCAATATACATTGGTTTCCACTGTTTAATTGATGAGCACACAGACAAATGAAGGAAAACTATTCATAAGAGTGCACGAGCAGTTGAAGGAAATCTCAAACATCACCTTTATCTAAAACTTTTGTGGCCCCCAAGAATTTTTCAATAGTACAAGTTCAATTCCCACTAATTCTTTAGGATGATCACTAAATTCTAGCCTTATTTCATAAAATGCGCTACTAAGATGTATGGACGGTGCGGATTAGACACATACATCACATGTGAGTTTACTTAGTGTTCTTAGCTTAGTAAATGTTACCCATGCAACTACTTAAAGTGAGAGAGATAGGTGATGGGAGTGGATAAGCTGCTACATACCCTAGTAACACCTTAGTGGGTGTTACCCCTACCGTAGGGCCCACCTTGATGATCTGTTGGATATTTATACCGTCCATCCATTCATACAACTCATTTTATGAAATGAAACTACATTCGTCGTAAAAAGTTTCAGTTGGTGTTTGTTACAACGAGTTAACATAGTCGTCGCTAAAATAAACTATCTGCAGCGACTTTTGTGTCGTTGCAAAAAATAATATTTTACAACGACACTCAATTCGTTGCATAAAGTGAACATTAGCGATGACAATTGAAATGCGTGGCGAAACGTCTTTCCTGCCATGTAATTTTTCTGGAAAAAATTGGTGGGAAAAGTTTTTATGACGATAATTACAGCTCGTAGTAAAAACATTGACTATTTGCGATGATTTACAATGTTATTGCAAATACTCTAATATTTCGCAATGAAACTACATTCATCGCAAAAAGTTTCAATTAGTATTTGTCGCAACGAGTTAACCTTATCGTCGCTAAAACAAACTATTTGCAACGACTTTTATGTTGTTGCAAAAAATAATATTTTGCGACGACACTCAATTCGTCGCATAAAGTGAATATTAGTAATGACAATTGAAACATGTGACAAAACGTCACTCCCGCCATTTAATTTTCAAAAAAAAAATTGGCGAAAAAAGTTTTTGTGACGATAATTACAGCTTGTCGCAAAAACATTAACTATTTGTGATGATTTACAATGTTGTTCCATATATTCTAACATTTCACAATGAAACTATATTCATTTAAAAAAGTTTCAATTGATATTTGTCGTAACGAGTTAACCTAGTCATCGCTAAAACAAACTATTTGCAGCGACTTTTGTGTTGTTGCAAAAATTAATGTTTTGCGATGACACTCAATTCGTCGTATAAAGTGGACATTAGTGATAACAATCGAAACGCTTGATGAAACATCTTTCCCTCCATTTAATTTTTCTAAGAAAAATTGGTGGGAAAAGTTTTTGCGATGATAATTATAGCTCGTTGCAAAAACGTTGACTATTTGCGATGATTTACAATGTTGTTACAAATACTCTAACATTTCGCAATGAAACTGCATTCGTCACAAAAAGTTTCAGTTGGTATTTGTCGTAACGAGTTAACTTAGTTGTCACTAAAATAAACTACTTACAACGACTTTTATGTCGTTGTAAAAAATAATGTTTTGCGACGACACTCAATTCATCGCATAAAGTGGACATTAACGATGACAATTGAAACACGTGGTGAAATGTCTCGGGAAAAATTGGTGGGAAACGTTTTTGCGATAATAATTATAGCTCATCGTAAAAACGTTGACTATTTGTGATGATTTATAATGTTGTTGAAAATACTCTAACATTTCACAATGAAACTACATTCGTCACAAAAAGTTTCAGTTGGTATTTGTCACAAAAAGTTAACCTAGTCGTCGCTAAAATAACCTATTTGCAATTACTTTTGTGTCATTGTAAACAATAATGTTTTGCAATGACACTCGATTCGTTACATAAACTGGACATTAGCGATGATAATTGAAATACATCGTGAAAAATCTTTCCTACCATGTAAATTGCTAAGAAAATTTGGTGGAAAAAGATTTTGGAACGATAATTGTAGCTCATCGCAAAAACGTTGTCTATTTGTGATGATTTACAATGTTGTTACAAATAGTCTACTATTTCACAATGAAACTACATTCGTCGCAAAAACGTTGTCTATTTGTGTTGATTTACAATGTTGTTACAAATAGTCTACCATTTCACAATGAAACTACATTCGTCGCAAAAAGTCTAATTTAGTATTTTTTTTGCAATGAGTTTAACTAGTCGTTGCAAAAAGAACTGTGGAAAAAAGTCTAATGTTATATTTTCGCAACGAGCTTAACCAGTCACGCAAAAGCTGCTGTTTACGACAACTTTTGTGTCGTCGTAAATTTTTTTTTTTTATGACACGTAATTTGTCACAAAAAGTGGCTATTAGCGACGATTGGTTAAGCTCGTTGTGAAAAATTCATGCGACAAGTTTTCGCGATAAATTTCGCGACGACAATTGAAGCTCGTTGCAAAAGAGTTAACTATTAGTGACGATTTAAACTACCATCGTAAATAATCTTTTTTTTTTGACGACTTGAAATGTCATTGTAAAAAATTGACTTTTTGTGATGAAATTAGACTCGTCGCTAAAAAAATCGTTGCAAAAAGTCTAATTTATTGTAGTGTCATTTCCATGAATAACCCATTCCACAAAAATAACAAATAAAAACAACTGGGATGAATCGTTTCAATTGTGAAGAATAAAGATATACCTCTGCCACCTTCTCTATCACTCATTGATAGCAATCCAGAAATTGAAGTCCAGATGGTTAGCCCTTACAGAGCTCCATAGTTGATCTTCTTCCCTTACATGGCTCCATGGTCATCTTCTTCAGTAGAAATTCTTTGACCACAAGCAGCATGTTCAATACAAGAAAAATGTAGGGACTCCAACTTTCTAATCATATCACAATCAAAAGCATGGATAGATCTCAATGTTGAACTACAGTCAAATGATAAGATCTTAGGTTGGTATCGTAGGTCAAATTCCCAACAAAGAGGCTTAAACCTCTCTCTCGGCCTCCCATGCAAAAGGCTGCCCTACCGACTCTCTCTCTCCCCCCTGGTTGGTCTGTACTACACCCCAAAAAAAAAAAGAAAAAAAAAGAAAAAAAACCCATGTAGTTTTGTAACAACTATTTTTGTAATTTAGTTTGAAGAACCCCATCAAGAAGATTACTTTCCAACAACCAGATGGTTGGTGTAGTTCTTAGACTTGAGAGATTTGTACCCAAGGGTCCAATAAAGTAAAATTCAGAAGATGGAAAGTAAAGCTTGATACACAAACTAGTAATGCTGTCGTGCTATCATGTACCAGTTTCTGAAGAAGTAAGAAACCATGCCATGTCTTGGGAGTTATTTAACATAAACATTCTAGATAAGAGAAACACCATGATCAAATATAGTTTGTATACTAATGCAGTCAGCAAAACAGTACAGTTAGTAAAAAGGACACTTTCATGAGGAGCATTGCTCATGGAAATCATAAAAGCATTCCAGCCACAAAAGTAGATCAGTTGGAAAGCAATCATTCTGCAAGCAATGAGGATGGAAGGAAAATCAATCGCGATCAATAATATATGTTAGAATCCACAAGTCATGCATCATTAGTAATTGAGAAACATATGGTGATTTTGAACTAAAAAGGTAGCAGAGCGCCAAAGGACAGACTTACTTCCCACACAATCTCCATCGTCTCTTCAATTTCTTTTCTATGAGCTGAAATGAGAGCCTCTTCCTCCTACACAAGTGAAGCAAGAACACAGTTCCAAACTCAAAAATACCAACCAGACACCGAGATTAAGTTATTATTAGGAATACTATACCAACTTCAAAGATATGCCTGAGTAGGTATTTTCCTCCAAGGGAAAGTAGGCCAAGTCCACCTAGAGCCTTCACTTTCTGTAGCTAGCATTGGCCAAATGCTTTCCTCCACTAGGTTCTGCAAGAAAGGACCAAATAAATTATAACCATATTTGGTTTGAACTAATTGATAGATGCACTTGACAAGCTGAAGCATGCACTGTATATAAAGTTATAGTGCCAAACAATATGATCCATTTGAAGCAATAATACATCTTAAACAAATATTTCTTTTATAAAACCATGAATGAATAGACATTCGAAGAATCTTCCTGCATCCCAGTTCCTGCATATCCAAATTTAATATGAATTAAGCTAACTGCCATAATTGAGGAATTATAGGATATTTGGCCTGCATCTTTGCATGGTATACACAGGCTTTCAACTCAGACAAGTGGGTTGTGTGGATCAAAATCCATACCATTGATCAATTTTACCCATCAGCAATTGGACTATGCCTTAAAAATACCACTGATAGGGCAATCTTAATCTGCCAATTTGTAGCCTATAGAAGCACTCAAGAAGAGAAATTGAACAATGGTCCATATTCAACTGAAAAAGATCCAATGTGAGAGATTTTTTGGGCATTCTCCATCCACGGTGAGACTCAACAGCCCAATAAATAGATTACTGAAATGTGAGACCCACTTGTCTGGCATGGAATTGAAAATAGTTACTTAAAATAAAATGCATGACTAGCCAAATAGGAACAATGAGCCTCGTAAACCGGATCATGGAAGAAAAGACGATATGATTCAGCAACAATTGCAGCACATGCATCGCGAGGATCTTTAAACTCTGAAACCTAAAACTTTAATCATGAAATAAGGTGCAAAAGAAGAAATCATAAAATAACTGTAGTAGAAGAAATAAGAAGATCAATGCACAGAACAAAACCTTTGTTATCAAAAGTAGAGCATCCAAGCTTGAAATGAATATTTTTATGTAAATATGTCTTACAAATGAACCCATGTGAAGTAAATGTGCCATCCATGTTTATGAAAATGGACCCGAATATCCAACGAGATGAGAATCCCTCTAATGTAAAAGATATATGTTGTATTCAAAATTATATTCTGGAAATAATTTGAGAAGGAAAAATGTATTGAATCATTCGGCAAGCATTAATGTACCAGCCTGCAAGTGGTTGAAGATGTTTACCAAATTTCCGTCAACCAAGGCCTTTGCATCTTTCAGCACTTCTGCATCTTTCTAATGAACAACATAGATAAATCAACCACCAGCATCACACCATTAAAGACAACCAAAAGGTAATGACAATCACAATCCAGCAAGCTTTTGGCACAATCAGTTCTACCACATAAATAGAAAATCACACTTAAATGCTCTAATGACATCATTGGGCTAATGCTGCCAAAATCAAAGACACATCTGACACTTGCAGAAACAAGTTGCAGCAGGCAGCAATGGCAGTCCAGGACTGGACAAAAGGATTGGAACAGAGCACATTGCAAAAAAGAGTCTTCACCTTAAATTTGCATTTCAAAAACCCTGCAAATTGGGGATTTGGAATACACTCAAATCCCAAAACACCATTGGTAGGAAGATATTGTGAATTCTATCACATTATTCATGGAAATAAATGAAAAGAACAAGAAATATGGAGCACATCATAAACTTATGGGATCTTCGGTGGTTTGATCCTCACCGTAAAAGTAGGTAGACAGAATAGTGATCCTCTCAGTTGGCTGAAATGAAAGAACCATCAGTTCCAATGTTTTGAATGGACAAAAAAATCTAATCAGTTATTTAACTGTTGAAATTATTAACTTGTTAAACATACATGAAGCAATGAAATAATCAAGTACAGAAACAAAATTCCAAACGCAAGTTAAACTACAGATAATAATTTCGAATATATAAACAGGCGCTGCTGGGATCTGCAACAAAGTCCGACAGATCGGGATTCATCTTCATTGTCGCGGATCCCCCCATACCGAAACTTCGGAATATGTAATCCTCTTCTCATCGAGAACTCAAAAACATGGATTTGCATCCTGGTGCTTCTGGCATCAATCACAATCCCATACCCTTTCTTTCTGGAGCCTCTTGTGACAGTCGAAAGATAGAAGAATACGTCAAGGATGATGACGACAGCCACAACGAAGAACCAGAGGTTTCCATGGCCGGGCTTGGGATTTGAGAAGATGAGCTAATGGGAGGAGATGGCACTTCTAGGGTTTTGGTGAATACATGGAGCAGCAGAAGGTTGAACTACAGTAGAGGGCAGAGGAGATGGAGAGAGAGAAGGGGAGAGCGAGTGGAGAGGGAGAGGCAGAGAGAGAGAGAGGAGAGGGGGAGGCAAGGAGAGATCGAGAGAGAGAGACTCGGGGGAGGCGAGGGCTGGAGTGAAAATTGTAGATAGGTTTTTTTTTTTGGTCCTTATAGGGCCCTTTGCAAGCGGCCGTTAAAATTGGCTGCTAGCAAAGGGTAGCCCCATGCGTCGGCTAAGCTCCAGTTTCTTGTAGTGAGATTCATACCAGCTACTATGGATCCAAATTGAGAATTTACAAACAAGCTCCAACCACAGGGAATGTACAAGGGGCAGTTGTTCACGAATGCATGTATGAGAGGGTACAATGATATGTCGTTGCCAGTAGAAGTGATTATGGTAGTGGGTGGATATAAACTAAATACAACTCTTAGATTTGGTAAGACTAGAACTCTAGTTTTCAGACATCCTTGACAACATCTCGGATCATAATCATGCCTAGAAACTAAATTCATGCAAATCTAATTGTTGCTTACCTAAATAGTTTTCTTTTTTAATGGCATGCTTATCTAAATATATTACAATTGATTTCCATGTAATTGACTTGATTCAACTATATATAAATTTACCATCAATCCACGAAGTCGAATGAATGCAAATCTACTCTTTTGAGTCATCTATGGTGGTTTTATTTGATTGAATATCATTACCTTTTTTACTGTCACTTCACTCTTGTGTGCACCATGACTGACTTCCATATCTTTTGCCAATAGATTCTCTAAACCAATATGTCTATGACAAATAGATACCGAAAAATAAAAACCAACATTAAATTTGAAAGAATCTGAGAATCTGCATGCAGAGCAACAATTATCACAATCCATAACAAAAGGGGGAAAAGAAAATGGAGAAGGAGAACAATTTTCAGGGCAAAGAAAAAAACAATAAATGGCTAAGAGAACTCCACAGCCACTGAAGGGACAACAATAGCATCCACCGGAGCCACTTGCTAGCAAATCCATTGATCTCAGCCTAGCTACACCTACATAGCAGGAAAAAAAAGAAAGAAAAGACAACTAATCTCCACCTGCAGCAAGGCATCAATGTGAGACATTTGACTCAAAATCTGAAAGATCCAGAAGAATTGGCAAAGACAACAGATGTATGAATAGCTAAAGATTAAAAAAATGAAAAGTGATTCCACCACAATTTGTTAAAGAATAGACAAGGCATCGATCCATGACTTTCAATATTCGATACCAATGCATGATTCTACATATATTGATTGGTGAATCTCAAGACCAACTCATAAATGATATCAACTTGTAAATCCGTTGAGAAACAAGTACGAATTTTTCAGTTCAAAAGTTCAGACTATCAACGCAAGAGCACTGATCCATTGATGTAGAAGTGCGCGTTCACTTGGATGAGAGCATAAATCCACAGATAAAGGGGGAACGAACCAGCTACACTCTACCTTCGAGTACATAGTGAAAGTAAGAGGAGAAGAAAGGCATAGGTGGAAGAAACTGACGTATAAATATTCAGCAGAAAGTAACATATGCAAGTTTTATCAAGTTTTAAATATTTAAGCCAAGTAGAGTTTTTGAACTATGGTTGAAACTAGATGACATCATATGGGATCTGCAATCCTCCTCTTGTTGGGTATCCTTAGAAGGCCTCTTGTAAGTGGGCCCGTCTTAGCCTGGTATAGACCTCGATTCCAGTCCCTACCTAATGCATTGCCGTGGACTTGCATTATTCGACTGGAATTATGCTAGTTGGCTTGCCCTGTGTCAAACTCGGCTCCTTAGCTCATGGGCTAGGCTGCACTTAACCTGGGCCTCTTAGCACACTAGTTAGGCCTGGATTTGCTGGCTAACAAATGGACAATCTTAAACCTATTATTGAAGAAGTCGAATTATTGATCTACACCGTCTATACCACTAACATAATCCCAATTTGATTGCCAAAATTCCTGTTAATCACCTTGTTATCCAACTATAACCATCCGATCAATGGCCAACATGTCATTAGATCCATATAAATTATAATAGATAATCAAGAGTTGAACAATCCAACTATGGGCTCTTATCTTTTATTCCTCATGCCCCTCAAGATCAGTCTGATTATACAATCCTAACAATCTGAATCCGTGGCCCACAAAATAGATGGTCCTCGTCAATTATAAGAGAAAATTATCAGCATTGATTTGGACCATCAATAGATCGGTTCCCTAGATGAACAGACCATATTCAAAAAATGTGTGCTAGTTGGCATGTTTGCAGCAGAGTCGCTTCTCCATCTCACTCTCAATTAGCTTTCCATTATAATAGCAACATATGGGCCGGAGAACCATTGTATAATTGAAAGGAAAAGTCTGGGGCTAGTAGACTTAAAATAACACTGACAATCTAAAAATTTGCCAATATTTGAAAAAAAATTACACAGAGAAGGAATATTGACTGTGGACTGCCGATATTTGGCTTAAACCTGTTGGACATATGCCTGTGGGGCCCATTGGTGAGCAATCACTAGTGGGTGGGTCCCATATGTTTAGGCCTCTTCTGTTAGAGATAGTTTTCAAATTCAAATTTGAATGAGGATAGGAGACAGTAATAAGACCGGATTATTTGGTCTCATCCAAACTCTCATCCTTTCCTATAAAAAGGATAAGGTTCTCTCGTGAAGAAAATAATTAAAAATACCGAGAGTACACAAAGGAATAGTGGTTGGTACATAGTAATTTGTCCATATAGCTTGTCCTTTGGACGATCTAAACTATAGATCTTGATCCGGGGCCATCTATACTGTAGAATCAGAGGGGTGAATAGACCCATCTGCTCCAGTAGTGAATAGGCAGGCCGCTGGATTTGGACCGTTCATCTTCAGCTTTGTGGAGGTTTCATATCGTGTAGACCGTCAAATCTTGAGGGCTCACACTTCTGCACATTCTTTTAGTGGTATTAGAGCGACTCAACGGCGGATTTCCGATTTATTATTTTCATATTTTTTAAAAAAAAAGGTAAGTGGCCCTTTTTTTTTTAAGTGAGAATTATCTGCTTTGGATTAAATTCCTGCTCATGGCTTTTGAATGGTATCAAATCAGTGTGCGCACTAAGACTCTCGATGTGTACATATGCACCGACTTTTGGGCCCACGTGGATGCATGTACATGTGTAAAACTAGACTCTTAAATGTGCATGTTGTGGACAGTACCCACCGAATTTATCTTGCACAGGTAAAGCTCCCTCATGCTTCCTGTCCTTCTGTTGCAACTCAGGAAGTAGAGCTTGGGAACCACAACCGAAGGCCCACACATCAGTTGTAAATTTGTTGAGAAGTTCATATGATTGAATCTCTTCCCTCAATCCAACTCGATGGTCGGCAGATAATGGCCAGACAGAATTGCTTGTCCTTTGTGCATTTTTTGTACATAGTTCCCAGATTTTCTTCTGTAAGTTCATGTGAGATATTCTAAAGCTGTTCTTTGAGGTTGAGTGGTGATCTTGCTTCACGTCAGATTTGGGCCATCCATCAGATGGGAGGCACCACTAACATACTATAGATTGGGCTGGGCCCCACTGATCAGGTTAGCTGCATATGCTCATTTAATATAGACCTTTGCCAGAGAGACATGCTCCTGGTATGTGTTCAGCCCACTGGATAAGTGGCCCAGATCTCACACATTTCAACATATTGGGGTGTGTGCTACAAACCATATTTATGACTGAGGAGAGTCCAGAGGGTTGGTTTGCAATGGGAACACATGATTGCTTTCAAGGGAGTCATTTGATATTCTGGCAGTATGTTGAGGTTGATTTGCAAGTACTCAGAAAACAAAAATACACCTGACACATTAACAAAATTGAACTGTCCAAATGGTGGGACCCACTGGAATGTGGATAGGTTGTCATTTGAAGGGAAGATTGATTGAAATTAATCTAATTTGTGATTAATGACCATTTGCTTGTTGGGTGGTGACTAATTGACTCTGTTCATTTTAACCATTCTTCACTAAAACAGGTTTAGTTTTAGGCTACTTAGCAAGATGCTGAGATGTAATTCAAAATAATGTCACTTTTGTCTTTGTTGTTTCTTGATGCCACATCAGACAACTTTCATCTTTTGCTTGCAACCTCTCATGTGCGTGTGTGCCCCACCTCAACTAAGATCTTAAATGGTTCGGGCTAATGGGCTCTTAGATACAGCCCGAGCCCGACCCAATTTATTAACAGGCACTACACCAAAATCATCAATTTGAAACGGTTATGATTTTGGTTTGGAAACGGTTGTACTCCGTTGCCTATTTAAAACGGTTTTAAACCGTGTCCGTGCATTAGCTAAAAGCCTACCATCATAGGAAAATACGCCGTTCCCAAGGACGGGCTCTCTCCTCTCTTCCCTCTCTCTCTCTCTTCATTTTGAAAACCCTTTCCCAACCCTTTTCTCTATCCCTCTCTCACTCCGTCTCTCTCCTCATTTTAAAAACCCAATCCCTCTATTCCAGCCCCTTTTCTATTAGTCTCTCTTTCTTCATTTCAAAAACCCTATCCCTCTTTCTCCGTCTCCTTTCATCTCCATTTCGAAAACCCTACCTCTTTTACAATCTCTCTTCTTTATACTATTTTAATTTCCTATCAAAACACAGCAATATCCCATGGAAGAACCGTTCAATCCTCCGAATAGGGCAGTACCAGCACCTCAATTGGCTCCTCGGTCACCGCTACGGCCATGGTCCTTGCCCTTGTCCTCTCCTTTGGCGCTGCTAACGTACGAGAGCCACATCGTCGTGGCTTGATCTGATGGCCGCATAGATCTGGAGAGAGAAAAGGGAAGAGAGATGGGTTCCGCCATCAATGGCAGACGGCGAGCAATGCTCTAGAAGGGAAGAAGGAAGAGACTGACGGTGTTCTCTCTTGGCGATTGGGTCGTCATTGCAAAAGGAAACCCATCTCCCATGGCTGTAACCTCAACCATTCATCGTCGCTGCCCAAAAGGCAAGACTCATCATAGTTGCCTCTCTCTCTCTGCCCCTTGGCTCTGTTCGATCAGATCACCGGTGCCAATCATGGCATTAAGATCGACAAGCGACGATAGTCCTGATCCGAATTGCTGCTCCTGCTGCCAAACCAAATGAGAATACGGCAACAGGCCCTTCCAATGGACATCTGCTGACAGTGGTGGATCTCCATTGATTCCGGCATAGCAGGAGTTGATGGAGAGCACAATGAAGGAGATCCGAGATGGGCCTTCCGTCTTGGGTATGGATGTGAAATTTTGAATGTAGGTGTAGCAGGTATATATTTTAAATGTTTTAAATTCTTGCTATGAAAATCTACTACTAGCTTCTCCATGTGCCATAAATGAATGGTGAAACCCGAATCTCTCACGTGCCATAAATTGTTTTTAGGATTTTTGCATGTAAGGTGTATGTTGTTATGCTTGTGAGAAGGGCCTATGCATTGGATAATGTTACGTGGGTGGAGGAAAAGGTGGCATCGGCAGAGATCAAATGGGAAATATCTATGGCAGGATCTGTAACACAGTGGCTGAAGTGCAGATGGTTTAGGATGGTCTTAAGTTTTGCATTTATTTGGGCCTAAGAAATATTGGGCTATTTCAAATCCCGGCCTAAGAAATATTGGGCTATTTCAAATCCCATGGTGGAATCAGATGGTGCACTGCACTCAAATGAACAGCGGTGGGTGCATGTCTCCAATGTTGTAGTCGTGAATGGGAAAATGTTAGTATCATACTCAATACTCACGCTGTTGGCCCGTCCAAACTTTATGCTTGAAATGCAAACAAGAAAGATAAGGCAGCTAGATAGAAAGATTTCACAGTTTATTCAGCTCCGTATGCCAAAATGCTAGAATTATGAAAATAGCAAATATTCATTCTGATCTTATTAATCTTCAGAGAAGTTATATTATGCCTGAGTAAATAACTTGTACAGCGTCCTAGAGTCTGGAGGTGGGGCACGTGGCCCTGTAGCTAGATTGATTCACAGTTTTTTTTTAAAGAAAAAAAGAAAAAAAGCAGAGTTATGGATGAAAAAGTTGTGCAGTGCTTGGTTTCTGGCAAAGCCAAGTGATTCAGCTTAGAACTGAGTCAATGAACTGACTTTTCACTCGATGCACTTAATGTTCAGATATACCTGTTGCTAAAGAACTTTTCATTTTATCATAACTTATCCTGTATTATAGCATTCTGGAGTTCATTAGACCATTTTATGTTCCTAGAGTTGTTTAGAAGGTGAATTTAGTGGTATTTGAGCAAGACTAAAATATTTTTCCCATTTTTTAAAAATGGAAACAATAATCTACTAACACATGTTCCTCTATGGGAAGTTCTTATTAAAAGCTTGCTGTTTGATTACTGAGCTAATCATATTCACATTTAGCATATAGAACAATTTCTTTTCAAAAGTAGAATTATGTTGACTTCAAGAAATGGCACGTTTGATGTGCTGTTTTTTCATGCTGACTGCTGAAAGCAGACCAAGCATACATGTAAAGCAGCGGAAATTGCTACCACTGGAAGTGTTAAAGCAGTAGTGTCAATAGCAGGACTCGCCTGGAAATATTCGAAGAGTCCACATGGTATTATACTAACTATACTTTTTATAGCCAATACTATAGTTTTTAGAAGCAAGCAATGATTTTTGAGAGAGATGCATTCAACAAGTAACATTTTTAAAGCAATAGTTAGTGTTCAATTGACTTCAAACATGGGTTTTCTGAAATGACAGATACTCTGGAATTTATGACCTTGATAATTTAATGTGAATCACATTTTTTTTCTGTAAACACTAAATTAGAAGTCTGGTTTTGAGAAAATACAAGCATTTGTTTAGATGTGAGTGATTTTCTATTGTTTATATCTTTTGGGTGTTGTAATATCTGTTGATTCTGCCCTCTTTCACTTTTGGGCATGTTTATTTTTCATTCAGTGGATACAATGTTGTTCTGTTCTCCACACTAAAAGCTCGCTGGAAGTGTTACAACTGGTCCCACCTCTAAAATGAGTAGTAAAGCTTGGATAGAATGGATATAATGTTGTTATCTACCTTTGTTATTACTTGTACATTGGGTTTTTTTTGGAGTCTTGGAATGTATGTTATACAATGCAAGCTTGTAATTTCTAAATTTCTATATCCATGTATTTTTTGTATTTTTCTTGTAATGCGATAGCCAGGCCTATTTTTCTTTTGATGCTTAATTTTAGACCAAATGACAGGTCTTTAGAGATACAGTTGGGAAAAGGTTATAGCTCGGTATCAGGTAACACCATTTTAAGCTTTTTTTTTTTTTTTTTTGCCAAATGCACTATGCGTAGGTTTTTTGCCAAATCCTGAAAAGAGGACTGATCACCTATAGGAAGGCTGCCCACATGGTAAGAGCAATACAAAGTGTTTTCAGTCACTAAAAAACTAGAAAATAATTGTCTCATTACCCCAAAGTGACTTTTTGTAGATAAAAAATGCATGAATTAGCCTTGCAATGCTGGCAATCTGTAAGTGAAAAGCTCTCCCTTGAAAATTGTGGAAAAGCTCTCCCTTGACTTTTTGTAGCTAAAAATGCATGAATTAGCTAAAATCTATGCTGTCTAATTGCCTATGTATACAATGTGTATATGTAAGCGTCTTTGATGTGCATGTGGATGCATGATGGCATTCTTTTTCTTAGTCAATGCACTATAAAATTTAAAAGGATGAAGATGATGTAAACATCCTTTGGTTGTCTGTTATTGTGATGATTCACTTTCATATTTGAGGAAATGAAATCATTATATAATTGTCTCGAGCTATTTTCATGCTTGATGTCTCAACCAAACCAGGATCATTTGTTTTCTTGATGTGTGTGATGTTTTCAGGCAACAATTGAGGAGGGTATTGTTGTTGGGGGTGGTCGTACGCTGTTGACACTCGCATCAAAGGTGGATTCCATCAAGGATACTCTTGAAAATGATGAGCGGAAGGTAGGTAAATGAATGTTTGATGAAAAAAAAAAAAAGAGTTTGGTGTTTGGTTTGCACGTCTATTTTGTTTTTGTAATATCGGTCTTGATTCTGTTTTTGTGACTCATTTGCAGGTTGGAGCAGAGATTGTTAGGAGGGCTCTGAGCTATCCTCTTAACTTGATTGCCAAAAATGCAGGTGTCAATGGAAGTGTGGTCACTAAGAAGGTGCTTACACCATCAAACTGAATTAAGGTTGGCAAAACTTCTTGAAGCTTTTTAAATTCTGTTGCATTGAATGTGCCATTTTGAATGTTGTTCCCTTAATTTAATCCGTTGAATTTTCACCACTGACCATGTTTTTCTTAACCTTCCATTCATGGCTGTTGATTGGACCATCCAATCGGTAAGAAGTTTGGTCTATGCTTCATCAACAATGGGGCCAACACACTACAGGAAATTGCTCTTTTACCGCTGACATAATTCGTCGTTTTTTTTTAATCTTTTTTCGTCGGTAATGATTATTACCGACGAAATATGTTGTCGCTAAGATCGTCACAATAAGACCATGGCTAAAGGCTTTTCCCGATGAAATATGACTTCATCGGCAATGATAAAACAAATACCGACGACTAAAATCGTCGGCCAAACATGTTACTTTTGGTAGGAAAAAACAATATATTTCATCGGTAAACACAGCTTATACCGATGAATATCTTCGTCGGTAAAACTGTGGATAGACGACATTACCGACGAGTATGTTCGTCGGAAAAACAATAATACCGACGAGTATGTTCGTTGGCATAAGCCCGCTATTACCGACAAAATAATTCGTCGGTATATCTCATATATGGATCGTTGGTATAAATTTTTGTATTAATTTGTACCTACGAAATATTTCATTGATATAAGTTTTCAACCTACTATTACCAATGAAATATTTCGTCGGTAATAGTCTGTTTCTTCCTGGTTTCATTTATTTTCAAAATTCAGGAAAAAATTCCTGATATGCACCTGTAAATACACCTGTTACAATACATTTTCATCATATTCACATCCACATCCATTCAAACACAAACTACATCCATCCAAACACAAACCACATCCATCCATTGAAATTGCGGTAATGACCGCTCTAGTAGAAGTATGAATAGGTCAAAGTTAGAAGGGGGTGAATAGGACTTTATAAAATTTTATGATAGTTTAAAATCCTATCATCAATTTCTTGATCTAATGTAACAATTTATCAAAATATCTTTAACTTAACTCTAATGGCTTCCAAGCTAAATAGAGAATCCAATCAAAAGACTGTTCAATATCTAAATAATATATAAATTTAGTCTATGATGGATTGAATAAGTGACTGTGTGTGGAATGTGATACTTATCAGTTCTAAATAGTCATGTCATCATACATCATGTGAACATTCAAAGTAAACATAGAAAAGTAAAGTGCAAATAACAATCCCAAACACAGTCATGTATAGTGGTTCGGCTACTTGCCTACTCCACTCCCAGCGGACACACTCAACCCTTAAGTGTACCGGATTTCACTAGCGGAGGTTTCAAATCAGGTTTACCTCAAACCAGTACAACCTACACAAGGCTAACTCTAGGACCTTGTAACGCCGTGAATTTCGAGGGTCGAGCAAAGATCTACTCCCGAAATTCTGAGCATCACTTATGTCTTGTGGATGATATTCAGATTTCTTTCATGTTCATGAGTTAAGCATGCATGAGATTATACTAGACAACACATCATACTCCGGATTTAATTAAGTTAAGCAAGTGCGGAATTCTAAAACATGTCTGTACAAGTATGCAAATGTTTCATAAGGTTTCTTCCAGAGTATGAGTACGTAACCGAGTTCAATATATACATGTATCATTTCAAGATGAACAAAATGTGGAAATGTAAATGTGTCCAACTAAGCCCAGATGCCCCATTAATCCCTGCGTAACGGTGCATAGCCTAGATCGGCCCGTCCGAGAGTTGAAAGTTGGAGAATTCCTCCTCATCCAAAAAGTCTTACTCCGACACATAGACGTCGTCTATACCTGCATCTATATCAGAGTCTGGTTGGTGTTTTAAAATACCGTCCCAGAGTGGGAGTGAGTGATCAACTCAGTGGTTCTATAAGGCAAAAGTTACACATTTTATCAAGTCAATCAAAGTAGTAATGATAAAACAATCATAACAATTACTTCCTAACTACTATTTTTTAATGCAAGAATGGGGTGCAAGTAATGATGCATGCCCTCGCCTAACAATGCTCCCTCAACACGCAACTTCGACCGCTTATTTCGCATATGACAACACTTCCTCAACTGTGCAACTCCAACACCTTTTTACCACATCCTAACTAATGCAGTATGATGCATGGTCATGTTAGCCAAGTGATTAATTATGCTCATTCATACAGCAACTTTAAGAAGCTAGGGTACCTCCCTTTTTAATATTAACCCAAATCGAACATTTAGCATCGGACAACCACAGTGATCCTACTCCTATGTTCTGGATCCATATAGGTTCGTCACTCTTAGTTAAACACATACGATAGATAAGTTGCAAGATGTTGTGCTCGCAGTCACTACGGGGAGGCTCGTCACCCTAGCGTAGGCCGACAACACGAACACGGTGTCCCATACCACCATGCCCGACTCACGAGTCTTGAGGATCGTGGTACCATGGTTAAAGGTGGATATTTACATTGGTGAGGGGTACCTTAGATTCAAGCAGTCGCGCCCATACATGGTAAACACACAATAGGTCAATCGGTTCGTTAGGCAAGCTCGATTAGTACGGGCGCATGTTAACTTAATCGACATGGAGCACGTATGCATCCCTCGTGGCCTAGCCACTGTCGACAATTGTCATGCGACTCGGATTCATCGAGTTTACCTAAGGCGGCAAGACTAGTTCAGCCACCCAAACATGGACTTTTACCGATTGCCTGGGCTACGTTTGTAGCCTCAATTCTACTCAAATGCGGCTAACAACCACGTGTAATATTTATCTCAGCATTCAACAAACAATCCATGTGGATTTCTCATGTGGGCATTTCATCAAACATATAGACCATGCTAATACAACATGCATTTATCAATGGATTTCATAGAGGAAAATATACATACGCATAAAACAATGAAGAATCTTACCTTAATACTCGTAGTAAACACAATTCATCAACAATTTCTCATATAGGCAATTTATCAAACATATAGACTATGTTACTTACAACATATGTTTTATCAATTCTTTATACAGAGAGATCTACAGGCATATGACAATGATGAATCCTATATTAGTAATCATGGCAAGCACAAATTATTTTCAATTGCTCATTTAAACATTTCAACAAACACATAGATTACATCATTTACTTATTACAGTTCATAGGTGTATCTTATACAGAAATCGGCATATCTAAGACAATACGGTAGCAATCAAGGCAAGCATAAATCATTAGCTGACATGAAAGCACTGATAAACCGTAACCTAAGTGTTTATAGTCTGCACCTTTCGTTAGTACACTCGACTTGGACTCGGTCCAAATTCTACGTTTACAAAAATGGAACGTCGGGCATCTAAATGATGAAACTGGTTAGTTAGGTTGACGAAAAACTATATAGGAGTTCTACATCGATATTAGGGTTGGTATTTCTTACTCGAAATCGTAGCCGAAAGAGGTATGGTAGTGCAATGGGGCGGTGATTAGGCACGTGGACTCGTGGGAGAAGATTTCTGCAGCAATCTCCTAAAGTTCTCCTTCTCTCTTTCCTCTTTTCTCCTCTCTCTCCCTCTAGGGTTTGTGAAATTCGGATATGGGAGAGAGAGGGTGAAATGAGGGCTATTTATAGCCTCAGATGTGATGCAAATGGCCCCAGGACCACTTTATACATGGTTTATACTCTGTGGACGGTTGTTTCTGATGAACAGGGCTCATAAGGAGGCCCACTACTCATCTACGTCATAGGGTACACTCCCTGACAATGGATCCATGCTAGGACATGATTTCGGTGTGATCGGATAAGCCGATCGACCGTGGAGAACCTGTGTCAGATCAACGGTCATACGTGTCCAATCGAGGCCACGGTTATACGGATGTGTAGGGAAATTTTCTTTCCCCATGGGTGAAGTTTGGTCACAAACTAACGGTCCGAATTCTTCAACTTTGCATGAGAGTGAATGGGCCAATTCACTTAAGTTTCAGTTCGTTTTCTAAAGATATTCGCGTTTCTCACGCTCTTAACTCATGGCTCAAGTTGGACGTTTCTGGACAATATCTGGGCTTAATTCCCACAATGGTTGTCAAGTCTAGTAGGATGGACGTCGTGCTATAGTTTCCCGGTCATCGACCCCCGACGTATGGTCTAAGTTCGTTACAGAGTTTCAATGTACTCCCGAGAGCGACAAGCCCTTAGGATTTCTCTTAGGTCTTTAGGTGGCTTTGAGCCAGCGGTACTCTTAATTTTAGGCCTTTTCAAATGTGAAAATGGTGGCCCAAGCTTAATCCACCAAATACTTAACTAAATTCCATCTAAGTTATATAACTGGACGCAGTCCTTCGGTTGTTTTGCATGAGGTTGTACTCGGATCTTTGCGCGGATTTTTCTAGGACGGACCTACACAAGGTACCTAACATGTCTCCACGAGACACAAGTTTATGCCTCATACAGGAGCAAGGGTCAACACACAGCACTCCGGTTTTAGGTCACACAAGCCAAGGATTCACACAAGGAACCTAGAGTTTATGCCCTACACAAGAGCAAAGGTCAACACACAACACCTAGGTTTTAGGCCACACAGGCCAAAGACCTACACTAAGGACTTAAGTTTATGCTCACCAAGAGCAAGGGTCAACACACAGCACACACACGTTATAGAGAATGCTAGTGTATTATATTTATAGTGTGTCCTTTTAGTGTAAGTGTATGTGCACACTTCCCTATTCTAATGACTTATAGATAAATAGATGAGCCCCATTAAGCACGTTGATGAAGATCTCCTTATATGTTGATGAAGAATCTTCAGCTCCCTTGATCCGCAACACTTATGATGCTCCAATGTAAGGCGACGGGTTGGGTCAAGGTTACATTGGTAATTACTTTATTAAATGATTAATCATTAGAGTGACAGAGTAATATCATGATTTATGCATTCAACAGCTCAATGATTCGTCATTAAGGTGCTAATTGAAGAATCCTTAAATGTGAGAGTTCATTCACCAATCCACTCTATTGAATATCAATGATGAGGGTGGATTGAGGAATGAACTCCCTTGAGAGAAAAGGGCTTAGGGTAGGTGATCTGATTTAAAACACTCAAAAGCTCTATCTATTTTCTCTACACACAACCTAAGGCAAGCTCTCATTAAATAGGCAAAAAGTTCCAAAGGAAATAAAACGGTCTTATTTTTTACAAAGTTCAATATCATCGAGCAGACTTCGATATCATCGAGCGTATACTCTCGATAACATCAAATGGCCGCTCGATGACATAAACTTAATTTGTCAAACGCTTTTGAACCTTTTTGTCAATTAATCGATGATATCAAACATGCTTCGATGTCATCAGATTTCGAACTCCGATTTCATCGACCCATGGTTCGATTCCTCGACATTTAAAAACATAAGAGCAGGCTTGCCTTAGGAACTGATCAAGCATCGATATAATCAAGCATTCCTTGATATCATCTGGTTTTGAATATCGATGATATCGATACCAGTTTCAATTCATCGATCTTTTCGAGGAATTTTCCTACAAACTTGCTGGACAGTTTTGCGTCCCAATCAGATGACATCGACTTGGTCTTGATATGATCAATCTTTGAATATCGATATCATCGAGTGATTCTCGATACCTCGAACATTTAAAAGAATTTACCTGAAAGCTTGCTGGACGGATTTGTGTCCCAATCTGATATCATTGAAGGTCCATAGATATCATCGACTTCTGAAATTCGAAGATATCGAGGCTCTCTTCGAAATATCGAAAATCACATGATTTTCCTTAATCTGCTTATTGGACACAAACTGACCAGATGTCAATTTTATTGAGCCGTTTCAATGAACTCGAGATTTGAAAGTCGATGATATCGATCCTGTCATCGATTCATCGATAATTCAGCCCAAGCTTCATTTTGGTTGCTGGACATCTGAAGTCTTCATTTCAATAACATCAAGTGAGTATCGAGGACCTTGATAACAGAGTCCGATTTCATCAAAGCACTTATAGATAAATCGACAATGGCTGAAAACATAAAGATTTTCCTGATTTTGCAAAACAGTTTTCACACCTTAAACCTTATGTTGTTCTAACCATTGTTAAGGATTTTATATACCTGGTGTTTTGGGACATGGGATGTGAGGCTAAGTTTACCTTTAACAAGTTCGGGGCACACATCTAGTTGAGGCAATCGCTTGAATGATCTTCCTATGGGGCTCACTTGTCTTGCTGACTCAACTCTCACGCTAATTGACAAACCAGGGCACTTTCATCCATACACAATCCTATCCACATCCACATACAACTCACATTCATCCACGCACAAATATATATAAGTTTAACATTCGTATATAAAATAAATCATAAATAAAATAAAATAAAAACCTATCCACATCCACATACAACCCACATTCATCCATACATAAATACATATAAGTTTAACATTCGTATATAAAATTAAAAAAAAATAATCACGAAGATGAAGGCGGAGGTGGTGGGGCATCGGTGGCAAAGCGTGCAGCAAGAGCCTGAAACATCTCCTGCATTCATTGCTCATGCTCCACCCGCATCTCCTCGATCCTCCTCTCCTGCTCCTCCCGTCGCCTCTCCTCCTCCTCCCTACGCCTCTGCTCCTCCCTCTACCTCTCCAGCTGCTCTTCGATCTTATCGATGGCGACCCGTAGCTATTGAACCTCTCTCTCTCTGCGATATTAGCTCGGCGTAGGGCGCTATACCCAACGACGGATCGGCTGGAGGCAGCTCTAGCGGGTGTCATGAGCTTGGCACCATGGCCAAGCCCACGCACATATCCAGAACGGGTGCCAAGCACCTCGCTCAGGATATCTGGCTCACTCCACTGACTACCATCTGGAGTGGGCAGACTGCATATGGTGTCCATCGTCGCCTGTAATGAAAACATATGAATTTTCATAACGAATGACATTATTATAATTTAATGCAATTAAATTTTACAATGTAAGGATTTTTACCCAATTCTCGCTGGCTCTAGGATGAACCCAAGATCCCGTCGCCTACCAACAGTGAGTCCCTTTGTAGAGGTCTACTGGCCCAGGCTCCTGGCCCGCGACGGAATCTCGCTGCGCAATTGAAAAGACAATAGAGTTAATATAAATGCATGGAAAGAATATATCAACTTAATAATCACCAGTAATTTCTTACTATGTCGTAACGATGTCGTACAAATGACTTTGAACCAGCTACGTGGTTCACTTGTGACTTTTCCCTATTCACAGAATTTATTCTGCTCCTCTTCTGAACACATTATTCATAATACATTATTATTAATTGCAAATTTAATTGTTACCTTAAGGAGCACAACATAACTATTCTTAATATTAAGAGGTTCTTATGCTATAAAACTAAGCATGGCTGCAATTCAAAATTTCAAAGATAGCAAAGGTATGTTGTTATAATTAAGAGGCATGCTCAAGTGATACTGGTACCTCAGTAACTTAACCTGCTACCAGGCAAATACCTAATCTGGTAATAGGAAAATGTGGGGCCCATGTGATATATGCAGGTTATTCAACCAGTCCATGAGACTCATTGCCTCATAATACCCCCAGGTACCAAAAATCAGCCCCATCTAACGCTCGGGTGGGCCACGACACAGGGAACAATGTGAGAGAGGACACCCACCCTCAATTTTCACAGGGACCATAGGAATTGCAAAAAAGCGTGAGTTTTGGCCTGCCCCTTCATCTAGGCTAAACATATGGCTGTAACAGCCTAGATTCCATATAAACAACATGGTGGGCCTTTGTGTGAGTCAAGGGGGGCGTGGATTGGATACTGACAAGGTCAGTAGCCAAATGGCTACTGAAGTGACGTCACCAAGCTCTGTGGACCCCACCATGATGCATGTGTTGTATCCATACCGTCCAACCATTTTTAGAGATCGTTTTATGACATTACAAAGAGAATGAGATAGATCTAAAGCTCAAGAGGAACCCACCATAGAAAATAGTGGGGACAGTGACATCCACCGTTCAAAACTTCTTAGGAGCTACGGTAGTTTCCAATCAAGCTGATATTTTTGTTTTCGCTTCATCTATCTCTATGTTAACTTATGAATAGGTTGGATCTTAAAAATACATCACGGTGGGCCCTATAAATGTTTCAATGGTGGGTGTGACTGCTCCCACGGTTTTCTGTGGTGGGTCCACTTGAAATTTAGATCTATCTCATTCTCTTTGTAATGCCATAAAACAATCTCTACAAATAGTTGGACGGTACGGATACAACACATGCATCATGGTGGGGTCCACAGAGCTTGGTGACGTCACATCAGCAGCAATTTGGCTACTGACCTCGTCAATATCCAATCCGCGCCCAGTCAAGGGTGGACGTTCCTTATAACTTGCAGCCTGCGGCGATCAGCCTGATATTTGGGATCAATGAACATGCTTGATGCATCTAATGGATGGGTGGGATTTCATTCATGCATCACATGGGCCCCAGATCTGACCGGTACGACTATAGCTTATGGTGGTACTAGTAACACTGGAACATGTCCCTGTCGTTAGCCTCAATGTCGTCTCATGGTAAACCAGAGGTAATAATCTATTGCCTTATTATTAAATGGAAAGTGACTTTTATTGGTAATACAAAAGAAATAAGATACCTCGATTGGCAACTTTGGAATACTGAGCTCTTGAAAGGAGTTGACCTGGT
Source organism: Magnolia sinica (assembly GCF_029962835.1). NCBI lineage: Eukaryota > Viridiplantae > Streptophyta > Magnoliopsida > Magnoliales > Magnoliaceae > Magnolia > Magnolia sinica. The sequence goes on along the minus strand of NC_080573.1, from coordinate 45,008,169 downwards.
AAAAAGGTTCACATTGCACATCCAGGGAAGACCTTGCAATATTGCCTTGATCGAGAAACTTCCTGAAAATAATGCCTGATTCTTTATCACACTGGACAGCAGAGAAAAATGAATTACAAAGACCCCTCTTCTTGGTTAGACTGCATTGCTCAGAAAGGAACTCTACAGCTTGTTCTTTCTGGACACTGGTTTCTTGAAATTTAGGAGAACCACGCTGACTTTTGCATGTAGCTGGAGGAATTTTTAGAGAATGGTCATTCAGAAGTTCAAAGATTATCTTCTGAATCACAGAACGCTTGTGAGAAGCCTGGCAAGGTGGAAACCAGTCCACGTTGAGCTGTCAAGAAGAACCCATTGCATATACATAAGCCGAATTGGCATTATCTTTTAGCTTGGAAAAAAAGTATGCTTGAATATTGAATCTTTGCTATGCTGCCACTGGACACCTCAAACAAGCAAAACTCAAGATGCAGAATTTCATTTTATTTTATTGAGAAGATAACTGATTCATTAAGGCCAACAAAATGAAAGCAAACATAACTCGAGACCAGTGTTTTAAATATCGATGATATCAGCCGATATATCCCACGATATATCTTGTATCCCACCTGTGCGATATGAAATGCATAGGTAGTGCCGATATATCCCACTTATTCAATCCGGTGAGTATTTTTTAATTTTGACCCTTTTTAAAAAAAAAAAAAAAAAAATGTAAATCACGTTAAATCAATGTTAAATGGTTACAAATCTATGATTCCTCATGTTTTCCATGAAAAATCATGGATTTGGAGTTTTGATTTCGAGATTTGGGAGAGACGGGGCAAGTTGCGGAAAATTGGAAAAAATCAAAATTTCTCACAAATCAGTTGCGATCTTTGTATCCAAACAAAAAATCAAACATGTAACCTGATCTAGTGATTCTACTTTTGCTTTTGAATGTATTGCTTGAGTTTCCATACATGTCTTCTTACGTTTATAAATTATATGAATAGATTTTAAATATACTTGCATCAGTTCAGTTGGACAGTGCATGTATTAAGATCCCATACAAAGAAAACCCCTATTATATGCATTTTTGTTGTAATGTTTTGATTTCTAAGTGTGAATTGATGTCTTTTTCAACAATTCTTGAAGTTTCCTTGAAAAATTCGACCAATTTCCCAATGTTCCTTATGTTTCCCAACAATGGCAATGCATTACGTGATACAACTGATATATCCCATGTGATAACCTATATGTATCCGTATCCCAAGGGTGCAATACATTACGCAATAACGATATTTAAAACATTGCTCAAGACCAACAGCAGAGGTGACCATCTTGTCACCCTGCACTAAACAGGCGCATGAAAAAAAAAAAAAATGTTGTAAAAGCCTCAAAAAAGAACAAAAAATAATAAAAATAAATAAATAAATAAAGAAAGAAAGAATGAAAAAAATGCAAGAATGAAAAAGCCTAAGGGCTCGTTTGGCAGCATGGAATTGAACCCCTATGGAATCAAGTGGATTTGGAATTAAAGCTTTGAGGTGAGAGTTCAAAAAGAGCTCTTTTGGAGGATTTGGATTCCTCTCAAATACAAATCCCTCCAATTCCTAGCTACCAAACGCCCAAACAAAAAGCAAAACCCCACAAATCCCTCCAATTCCACGCTGCCAAATGAACCCTATGGGAAAGGCATGCTTGCTCAAAGACAGAGCTAGCTAAATACAATAGAATCTCAATCCCCAAGTATCACTTCAAAGGACCACCATAGGGATTCCAGAAACACCATGGCCCAATTGAGAACCATGGAAGTAATACGCCATTTGATGGGGTATTACGCCAACACCATGAAGTAATATGCCATTTGAATATCTTGGAATTCCTCTTTCCATATGCCCCACAAAATAGCACAAGGGACCATCTTTCAAGTCATTTTTTTGCACCTCGGGGAGTGGAGGACCTAGTCCCCCAGTCTTTAGTAACATTTGACTTTGAGGTGCTTGTCACCTAGCCGACTCTAAAAATTTGAAAAAGTGAGCCCAAACCTGCCAATGAAGGAAGAGATGGTTCACAAACTCCTCTCTCTTTTATGCATGAGGCACATGTTCAACATTGATCATATTCATTTTCTTTAGATTGCCAACCCTAGGAATTCTCTTCTTTACCATCATCTCAACAAACACTTGGATCCTAGGATGAATAGGGAGCTTTCACACATAAGGACCCTTGTATGATAATTGCCAACATCACCCAATTTCGAGAGGATGGATTTGGATGAGAAGTTACCATTTGCCAACCACTTCTAAACCTTCATATCATCATCATCCCCTTCTATGCTCACCTTCTTGAGAGCAGTGTTCGATGTATCAATATCATTACAAGTTTCGTTGGCCAGAGATATGGAAACAATATTGATATCGCCGATAATATCGCTGATAACCGGAAATGCAGGGAAACATGGGGGAAACGGTGTAATTTTCAGCAAAACTTTAGGCGATGTTAAAATGTACATATTTGCATATTTAGAAATTAAAAAAATTGCAAAAAGAATGCATACATAACAAGTTTCTATTTAATTAGGCCTTAAAAGCATGTGTTGTTGTAAGAAATCAGTCCGACCATCCCATCAGGACTCTTTAACCATCTAAACATCCATAGATATTGCAAAATATTAACAACACATGATATTTACCAAGAAATCATCAACACTTGGAAAGGAAATGAAAGATTGTGGTCTCAATATCGCGCATGTTACGATATTGATAATATCAAGATATTATCGATATCATCAATGAAAAATTGAACACTACATACAACCATGTGCCCATGAAAAAATTTTGAAATAATTTTTTTTTCTAATAAACAAAATTTTGATGATATTGTTGTCGATGTTATTGAAATATCGTTAATACACTTATGATATAGGCATTACCTAGAATTTACAGTAAAAAATATTGGGGATACATTGGCGATATTGATGCATTGGTAATATAAGTGACATCTAAAATTTACATAGTTGAAAATATTGGCGATTACATTAGCAATATTGATAACTTGGCAATACTTAGCATCACATTGCTAATACCTGGAAATTTTTATACTACCAGCGTCATCGGTATCGCTACCAGTGTAATTGGTATCGCTGAGCTGGAGATAAAGATAATATCGGAGATATTCGATAATATCGGAGATAATTCGAACACTACTTGAGAGCATACAATATTGATGCACACTCGCTTGATTCTTCATCTTTAAGGTTCCTTTCGAGTGTTATATTCCACACTATAGAACCTCTCAAAGAGCGGTAGCACTCCGCCACCTTTGCCTCCTTGTTCATGGCGAGAGCAAACAAAGAGGGAAAAGATCTTGCTAAAGGGGTGTCCCCAATCCATATCCCTCCAAACAGTATTTTAAATACATTATACTATGCAATATAACTTAGCCTTAATGCTATGTAGCACATGAAAATAGCTTAAGTTTGCATGTAGCCTACGCTACATAGCTTACATTACAAGATATTTTTCAATAAAACAAAAATCAATAAACATTTTCAATGATTTGACATATTTTTCGATTTTCAATAAAAATTACTTAATCTTTTCAGCAACTTTAGTAGGACAATATAACTAACAATATTAAAATAGTTCTTTTCACATTCTTTGTGGTTAATTTTGGCACTATTTTTCCCAATATTTTAGATTGTGTTTGGTTGCACTAGATATCACGAAATTCATTATTATTTAGTTTAATTTGGTGCAATTGTTCATGAAATTTCATGATATTTGGTGCAACTAAGGGCAACTTAATTAAAAATCTAGAAGTACCATGTAGCTTACACCTCATGCTTTAGAGTACCAAACGCTATGTTACATGCATTTCACCATTTAAAACACTACGTCCAAATGCATATCGTATTGCGCCTTCCGACCACAAAACACATTCCTTTTTTAAACAAGCCACCAACTTCCCCCAGGTTTAAAAACTCCTCCATTCAGGATTTCCTCCTGACTCCATTGTTGGCCCTCCAAACTTATGACACTCAATTAGAAGATGATACCCACAACCACAAGAACTACCCCCCCTCCTCCCTCTCCCCATTCTTCCAAGCAATGACATCACTCCATAAAGCTTCTAGATCCTCTAATGGGGACATCAGAGGACCTACTTGGGTGTACTAGAGAAGGAAGCGACCACCCCACATCAGTGCAACTTTCTTTGTGGATGGGAGACGAGTTCCAATTAGGGCTCGCTGGGCCATTTTGAAGACCCCACATGCATTGGACTTGCATCAGGAAGACTCCACTTTGGGATGATGCATGTGGGCTACTTAGGAAACCATTTTAGTCATAAGATTTTTATTTTACGTTGATTCAACCATTGGATCTTGTCGATTAGGCCATCGGGCCATCAAATCTTCCAGATCTGAGCCCCTTGGACTCTGATCTTGCTTGTTTTACGTTTTTTGTTATTTTTAGGATTTATTTGATGGATGACATTGATAATAAGTGTTTTAATTTTTAATTTTTATTTTTGGATAATGGGTCATTTCACTTAAGTGAGTGGCATAGTTGTAATTATTCTGAATTTTTAATTATAAGAGCACAGCGGGGGTGGACCTCCGACCCTAGTGGAGTTATTGAGCAGGAAAAAAAGGAGAGAAGCTCTATTGTGTGAAGGAATTTTCCTCCTTGTATTTTAGGGTTTGTGAGAAATCCCCCCTTCCAATTGAATTGTGGAAGGTTTAAGGCTTGTTTGGTGGTGGATTCCCCAAGGTGCATCATTCCGCTTTCTCTTCTTCCAAAGGTATTATTCTTCTTCTCGTCTTCCTCCTTCCCCCTTCCATTACAACCTTATAAACCCATCAAAACCCTACTCAATCCTCCCTATCTTTCTTCCCTTTACCTAGCCACATGTGGACTCACACGTGCACATGCACACACGCACATGCGTCCGTACGGGCAGTCACGTGTGGGCCCCTTGTTTGGTGTTTTTCCTCTTTTGATTTCACTTCAAACCTCCCTAATCCCTAGATAAACACCATTCCTAAATCTCCATACATGAATACAAAAGTCTAATGAAATTTTGATTTGAATTTTTTTTTTTTTTTTTTGTTTTTGTGAAACTTTCCCCAAACCAGAATTTTGCTTGCATCATTATCTATCCACATGGATGTTGCACTACCCACGCTAGATTGGACGTCCCTACTTCTAAGTGGATCACTCTTGAATTATTTTATATTTCCATGCACCGCGTATGTGATAACCTAGGATCTTCGTGTTATAAATCTAAATTTCCAATTTTTTTATGTGGATATGCTTGATTTTACATGTTGATTGCTGAAATTAATGTGTAACTGATCTCTCATCTTGCACCCTAGGATAGTTTCCAACATCCTACATCATCCTCCCCATACCTCCACCAACAACTTCCAAGCAACACCCAATTTTTTTTCCCTTAGCCTTCCCAAATAAAGGCCACCTCCTGGTTTTGGCTTTTGGACATCTTTCCAATGCAAAGGTGGAATTTGTGACCCTCCACCCTACCTTTTGACAAGAAGTCCCTTTGGATTTTTTTAATCGTCTTGGTACTCCCACCGACATGTTAAACATGGATAGGAAGTAGACTAGGAGGTTAGAAATGGCTAAGATTATGAGCGTTATTCTAGCTCGAAGAATAAATATAAGGCTTTCCATTTTGCTAATCTCTTTTCAATCTTCTCCACAACCAGGTCCTAGAAAGTTGCAATGTTAGCATTCCCCCTATAGGAGCACAAGATACATCACTGGAAGGTTCTCCACCTTACAACCCAAGACCTCTACAAAAGAGGCCATTAACCCACCTTCCATGGCTACCCCTATCACCACACTTTTTCTAATATTAACTCTTAGGCCCAAAACCACTTTAATAAAAAAATTTATTGATTTATCGAAGTCTCACATAATATGAGCATATCATTAACCAATTGCAGGTGAGAAACAATCATCTCCGGTCTTCCAACCTCATTAGCATACTCAGTCCTTCCATCATGATTGTGAAGGAGGGGGGTTTCAACAAATCCCCTTACCTCAGTCCTCTCAAACTAGAAATGAAGCTTGAGAGGGAACCATTCACCAAGATAGAGAATGAAGCACTAATGCATTCTTTGATACATTTCATCCATAGTAAACCAAACCCCATCCATTTGAGAGCATAGGCCTTTTCCATGCCCACTTTGTATAGTAAACCAACCTCCCCACTCCTCTTTCCAGAATCAATAACTTCATTTGCTACTAAAATACCGTCCAATATCTGTCTCTTCTTCACAAAGGCTCCTTGGATGGGGATGCAATTGACTCTTGCACCTCTCTTATTCTTAAGGACAATGTCTTAGCCAAGATCTTGTAGACTCCCCTCAACAAACTTATAAGATTAAAGTCTTCATGGTCAACACATCCTCAATCTTTGGAATAAGGGTAATAAAAGATGAATTTAAACCATCGCTCAGGATAGCCCTATCATCACGGTCCTTCATTAAACACATAACTTTCTCTTTTATAGTTTCCTAGCTTTCTTGGATGAAATCAAGGAGAAGCCATACAGACCTAGGGCATTGTTTGCATCCATCTCCCAAACCACTTTCCTAACATTGCCTTTGAAATCTCTCTCAAGCCGACTTGTGGTTCATTAAAACTCTTGAAAACTAGGCCATCCAATCTTAGCCTTATGCGATCTTCTTTTGCATAGAGGCATTTACAAAGTCAATAATTACTTCAATACATGTGGGATCCACCCACAAAATTTATTTGGTTCCTCCCTCGCCACCCATTTGTGATCTTATGTAAGAAAGAGGTATTTTTATCTCTTTAAACCAAATTGCTCTGGACTTTTGTCTCGAAATAGCTTCTTCTTTAGCTTCGATTGCCAGATAAGATGATACAAGGGCTTCTTCCTCCAATTGTCTTTGATCATATAAGACACCACTCTCTTCTTCTCTATCAACAACACTAATCTTGCCTAACAACTCCTCTTTCCTTAGCCTATCAGCTCCAATTTAGATTTGCTCCACTCCTTCAACTTAATCTTAACGAATTGAAGTTTCTTAAATAATTTATATATCCAGCCCACCCCTCTATTGCACATCCATTCCACCACTATGCCACCATCTTCCTAAACCTTTTCATCTCCCTAAACCTTTTTGCTTTACCCACAGTTTTAGAATTGAAAAGTTATTGGCTCACATAGAATACCCCTCGACTCGGTATGTAGATGGGAACAAGTAGGGTTGTGCACAAACCGAGTTAGCTCGGTTAGCTCACTCGACTTGACTCGAAAAAGCTCGATTCGACTCAATTCGAAACTGAGTTCGAGCTGATTTTTTTTTAGCTCGAAAAAATTTCGAACCGAGTTCGAGCTTGGCGGAGCTCGACTCAGATCGAACCCCAACTCAAATCAAACTCAGATCGAACTAGTTTGGTGACTCAGTTACTTTGATAACGATGTTGCTCACCAAGTGTTTAATGAAATGACTCAACGAAGTGTTGGCTGGTGGTAAGGAAGGTATGTATATGAAAAAAAAAACCCTTTTTCTTGATTTTGATGTTGCCTACAAGGTGTTTGATGAAATACCTGTAAAACCGCCACTGCTATTTTACATACAGTGAGAATCTGAAGGTGCAGTCCATGTGTTTGTGAAAATGCTGCATAGGCGAACTCGACTCGAATTGGCCCGAGCTGCTAACCAAACCGAGCCGAGCTGGCCAGTCAGGCTCGAGGACCGAGCCGAGCCGAGTTCGATCTGGGGTCAGCTAGTGGCCAAGCCGAGTCGAGCTGTGCCAAGCTCGACTCGGATCGACTTGTGTACACCTCTAGGAGCAAGATTTGATGCCGGTCTAGGCAACACTAATTGACACACATCCCACTTCACAATCCGCTAAGATAACGAACTTGTCTGACTTGCACATGACTAGGTGATCATGATTATTTGTCCATGTGACAAACCACCCAATGAGAGGTCATTCAGCACATTTGGATTAATAATTAGATTTCCTCATAGGCGTTGCGATTCTACTCCCCACACAATCCCAAGTTTTCATACCAAAATCGAATGGTGATGAATTCTCCACCCACACGCCACGATAGATTCCAACTGCTATTTACACTTGGTAACTCCTCCCAGGGATGTAGAAGCTATTAGTTCATATTTTGACTTCTCATCAATTCCAAGATCTTCAAGATTTTTTAAACAATTTCATGATTTAGGAGGCCTCAATGAAGCAGTTCTATTTCAAAAAACAATGTGCATACTATAACAATACAAAATTAAGCTGAGTAAGGTGTCCAAAACAATTGAAAGCGCATATAAGATTCAGAAGTAGCACAAGAACCCTGGATCACTCATACACACTACACTGCCTCTACCAACTCATATAACGAGTGGGAGACTAGCACAAGAAATTAGGAAAGTATATAGCTTAAATTTTTTTTTGAGAGATGATGAATTTATTGGAAGCATGCATAAAGGCAAAACGAATTTATTGAAGCGCACACAAAGGCAAAATATAAGAGAGAATAGAAAACAAAACAAAAAATATAATACAAACCCATCCACACAAAAATTAAGGATCCCAGTCATTGATAAAAGAAAAAACCTTTCTTAAAACAATAGGAATAGATTCACTATTATTCCTAAAACACCTGTTATTCCTCTCCAACCAGATTGACCATAAGACCGCGAGCAATGCAAGCTGCCACTTGGATGTTTCTTTGACACGAGAAACTCCTTTATGCCACGAAAGAAACAACTCTTCCAAAAACTTAGGCATAACCCAAGGAACATTGAAGGCAGGGAGAACACAGTCCCAGACCCCCTGCAAGTGGACAGTGAATAAAAAGATGCTCCACTGATTCTTCATTCTTCAAACAAAGAAGGCAGGCATTTGGTAACACCATCCCCCTTTTAGGCAATTTGTCGATGGCTTAAAAGCTACAACAGGTTGATGACATTCCACCAATTTCATGGCAAAAGCCTAAAAGCTACAACAGGTCAATGAAAACTCCCGGATCCCATGAATCTTGAAAAGAGGATCAGCATTTGCAACTAAGTGAGTGACATGGACAAGAGGTTGTCTCAAGAATTGAAAGTAATTGGTACAAGGCTTAGATGACATGGACACTTGAGGAATGGTTATTGGGGTAATGCTTAGATGATGATGATGATGATGTTTATCAAACACTGAGGAATAGTAACTGCACTGACACCAGGCCTCTTACAAGTGTGAAAGATCCAATCTGCTGATCATGTTGGCCCACTGTCTAGATGCCTTATCTAGTAAGTATTCCAATTTGATCATCAGGTGGACCATCAGTGTACACTGAATGTGGACCAATGATCAATTTCTCTTAATCACCCATTTGCATGGTGACCGGTTTGGATCTTTTTTGAGAGTTGACTGCCAAACAATTGCGCTAGTTTGAGCACACCAGCATTATTCAAACTAAATAAACAATGAGAAAATTAATTTAACCTAAAAGAAATCAAATCTTTGAATACCATGGTCATCAGGTACTACACATGGGAGATAATAAAACTAAAACATCATAAATTTTGTAGAATCAGAAATTTTCACTTACAAAACTTGACTTTGTTATCTTGAAGGGGTTGAAGTTAACTGGAGCTTCCTCCAAAAACCGTTCCACAGTGTAGCAAAAAGAGGCCACAATCAAATGAATTTTCTTGTTGTGGCAGCTGAAATACATGGGGAAATGATACCGTGTGAACATTCCATGCATTTTCAATGAACATAAGAAAAGAACTGATTTAGCTAGAATAAAGTAAAAATAGTAATAAAGAAGTTTGAAAAAAAAAACCGGATAAGAACACCGTGCTCTATTCCCCACATTATACACAAAGGGTGTGCTTTAAATATCTATGATCTTGGCTGATATATCGTTTGTACAATAGATGTGATCAATCTATGATTGGAATACATATTCTTCGATGTAACAATGATAGTACTGTTCCGACCGGGTAAAAGTCAATAAGCATAAATTAGAAAAAATCTAAAAATACCTTTTTGCCCTTTTTTTGGGATTCCAGTTGTAGTTTGTGTTTTAACAACTCCACTTGAGATGAGTTGCATCAAAACACAGATTTGGTGGAGAAAGAGATTGGAGAGGCATTTCGGGCCAGAGCCCTAAAGGTGAGAAAATCATGTTTAAATTTGTTCTTTCTTCCAACAAATTAGCAACAAAATGTCTTGAAATTCATGCATATGCTAACTTTGATACGTTGAAATGGATTTCAAGCAAGCAATTTGGATTTTCAAGCTGAAAATAGAAGAATTGGGGAAATCCGAGTTTCTTCAGTTTTTACCCTTGAAAATTGTTATATAAAGACTAGGAACAAGTACAGATTGGCCAGGGTCTTCCTTCCTCCCTTCCTTTCTTTCTTTCTTTCTTTTCTTTGGAATGCCTTGAGTTTAAGTGTGTAATCATGTCTATTTTAACATCTACTAAAATTTCACCGAAAAACTCCATCATTTTCCCAAAGTTTCCCTCAAACTATGAAACTTTGCATGATATTTCTAGTTATATCCCATGATATTTCCAATTCTCGAAAATATCAATATTAAAAATGTTGACAAAAGGATATTGAGGATCAAAGAGTTCCGTGAATGCTTTCCAAAGAAAACACTTTTATTATTAAAAAAGCATAAGAAACTACAATAGGGAGAGGCTAGACCGACGCGGAGAGGATCCAAGGATTCCATAGTGAAGGTATCATCTTCTTGTTTTAAGCACACCCAATGTTTTAAATATCGACGATATCAGCTGATATATCCCACAATATCTTGTATCCCACCTATGTGATACGAAATGCATATGTAGTGCCGATATATCCCACTTATTCGATCCAGTGAGCATTTTCGATTTTCGATCAATTTTTTTAATTTAAACAAGGTATTCTGTAACGGTAATGTGGCTATAACGGCCACCACCATTACCTTTACAATGCAAGGTGTGACGGCCATTACGACCTCTTTTTTTTTTTTAAATTGAAAAAAATCTGAAAAACCTGTATCAGCCCAGTAATGGACTGTTACGAGCTGTTATAACCTTTATGGGTGGCATAATGGGTCGTTATGGGGGTTTGATGGGGACATTTCGCGCATACGCGCATACACGCCGCCTCACCTACGCACGTACGCACGGAGTAGGAGGGCCCCACCATCGATCTGTCTCGATGACGACGTCCAGGGAGGGCCTCCTACCTAGAAGGCGAAGTTTGGTTCAAAAGATTGGGCCCGATAGTCAAGAAAAGCCCATCATGGGATCTCATGATCGTGGCCCACTCGTCAGATTGATTTCATATTTTAGATTTTGTTTATTGTTATTATTTAGAACATTGTGAATGTTTTAGATTTCTTTGTTTGGTTTTTATTTTAGTTTACTTCATCGCCAAGTAATAGGTTGCGCACATGGTGCGAGTTTTAGGATATAAGATTTTCCCTATACATAGGCACCCCTTGTAGTTCTTTTAATTCATTGAAGTTAATAAAAAAATTCCTACTTTATTTTTCTGCTCTCTTCGTGAGTTGTGGAAGAATTCAAAAGTGGGTGCGAAGCCCTCCCTTTTCGAAGGGCTAACTACCATGGTGCGAAGCCACATCGATCCCGATTCACCCCTACCCTCCATCATCTTTTTCTTTTCCATCTTCCTCCACCATCCGTACTTCAAATTCGTCCTTTTGTTGCATCAGATTTCTTCATTACAGCAGGTTTCCAGATTTCAGCCCGTAGGCAAGCTGAAACTTCGGTAGAGCACCACGCACAAACCGTACATTGGATCGAGCTGAGATTTGGGGGTTTTGGAGACCATCCCTAGCCGACCAAGGCCAAGGTGGCTTTTTTCTGAATAGTGGGCCCCACACACGTGCGGCCGGGATCACACGCACATCCATCTGGGCCATTGTTGCTGTCCACACGCGGGATTATCTTTTAGCTCAGGTTTTTTTTTTAATCTTCTTTTATCCTCTCATAGACGTTTTTCATGAATCCTAGCCCTAGATTGCATTATCCCTAATTGATTTGCCCCTTTTCTCATCCTAGGGTTCCTTGAATTAAGATTGGGGAATCCCTTGGATTAAGGACTGATTCTTATGCATGTGTAGTGGATTCCTATTTCCCTTTGAGTATTGTTTGGTTTATAATTTTCATTGATCCAACCCTATCATGTGTAGGCCTAGACCCGCATACATTCCCCTTAATTGAATGTTTGGACTTTCATGTGGGATATGGAATTTGTGTAATTGTTTCTGAACTAACGTGATCTTAAGCCTGAAATCTTGCATATCATATCTAATTTTCATGTCCTACATCAAATTTGGTATCAGAGTGAGAGGTCTCGGGTTCGAGACTCCTCACCGGGGGTGATTAATGCAGGGGCATTTTCACACTGGGCTCGAGTGGGGTCGCTTGTGGGATGTAGGAGCACACTCGGGGTGGGTGCGGCCCACGGAGGAGGTCTCGTGTTCGAGACTCCTCACCAGGGGTGATTAATGCGCATTTCACACCGGGCTCGAGTGGGGTAGCCCGTGGGATGCGGGGACACACTTGGAGTGAGCAGCCCATGTGATTTGGGGCCCACGAAGGGGCTTCGGCCGAGGTCCTAAAAACCTATGAGATGTGGGGCCTGGGCTATGAGATAAAGGGATTAATTCGCCATACTCTAACAGTTCGAGCTTTTAGAGCAAGTGGTTAATTGTCCTGCATCAAATTTGGTATTAGAGCCTAGGGTTCTTGTAGGGGAATTCACCACATATTTAGGGTTTAGTTTGTTTGAGTCATTCATGCATCCAGTCCATCATATATAGCTGCTAGAAAACCGTAGTCCCTGATATATATATATATACATATATATATAGCTGAATTTTCGTAACGGTGTGTAGTCTCCTTCATATAGAGTCTCGTAGGGTCATTTAGTTTTTAGACGCATATAGTCGTTATGAAAAGTCCTTAGGTTGAGTTAGCCAGTGTATGCCCACACGTACGGGTCATGGTTTTGGCTTGCACCCTACACTAAACATGCAGCAACTGTTAAAGTCAATGAACAAGTTGTCCCAGCAAATCGAGTATTTGGGTAAGTGCTATGAACAATATATAGACCAACGCTTTGATCAATTTGATGCGCGCATTACCCAACTAAAGGCCTCCGCCAGGACAAATCTCAGCATTGGGGTAGATGTCCAATCTCAGGCAGGTGGCCAAGAGGATAGACCAATGAATGGAGGTGGCCAAGGAATCAGTCATGGGCATGCACCCGTGCACCCACCCCAACAGGGGCATCAAGACCACTATTTTGAGTGGCACAACACGTGCGGCCTTGTGGCTAGAGAGAGTAGCCTAGAGGCTAGTATAGAATTACCCACTGAGGCTATTCCGGTAGTAGATGAGTTTCGTGATGTCTTTCCTGATGATCTACCGAATGAGTCTCCCCCTAAGAGGGATATAGAGCACACCAGAACATGGGACACCGTAATACCTACAGCTGAGTTTGCGTTTAATAGTTCCGTCGATAGGTCCACAGGTCTCGGTCCTTATGAAGTCGTTACCGGTTATAAACCTGAGAAACCTATTGATCTTGTCCTTATGTCACTGTCCCATAGGCCGTCAGAGCCTGCAGAGTCTTTTGTGCATCACATTCATTCATGGCATCAAGAAATCAGGCAGAAGATCACTACTAGTAATGAACATTACAAATTTTCTGCAGACCAGCATAAATGTTTCAAAGAATTCAATGTAATGGACTCCGTGATGGTCCGCATCAGCCCCAAGCGGTACCCTCCGAGGGCCGTTCGTAAGTTACACGCGCATAGCGCTGGATCCTTCAAAACTATAAAACAAAACGATCTCAATGTGTATGAGGTAGATCTTCCACCTTCCATAGGAATTAGTTCCACATTCAATGTGGAGGATCTAGTTGCATTTCAAGGGGTCATTGATGCATTGTCTAGCCTTTCGTCTAACTATCCTGATTCATCAGACCTTTCCATTGATCCATGGCCCCCTCCCGACCCATTTTCCCAGCCTCTACCTCCCATACCTATCCGTCACGACCCATCTTCCCAGTTACTACGTCCCATATCTACCCCTCCCGACCCATTTTTCCAACCTCTACCTCCTATACCTATCCGTCCCAACCCATTTTCTCAACCTCTACCTCCCATACCTACCTTTCCTGACCCATCTTCTCAGCATCTACGTCCTATACCTACCCTTTTCGACCCATTTTTCCAGCCTCTACGTCCCATACCTACCCGTCCCGACTCATTTTCCCAGCCTCTACCTCCCATACCTACCCGTCCCAACACATTTTCTCAACCTCTACCTCCCATACCTATTCTTCCTGACATTTCTTCTCAGTCACTCCCTCCTATACCTAACCTTCACACACCCAGAGAGGAAATAGAGGATATCCTGAACCATCAGATAGTTTTAACGTCGGACGACAAGTTTCAAAAGTACCTGGTCAAGTGGAAGTCACGCCCAGCTTCAGACAGCACGTGGCTCACTGCGGAGGAGCTTCAGAGACTTGATCTTGACGTCCTGGAGTGGTTCAGGAGTTTTATTTCGCCAGTAGCGAAATCTTCGCAGCCGAGGAGAATTGATGGGGACATTTCGCGCATACGCGCATGCACGCCGCCTCACCTACGCACATACGCACGGAGTAGGAGGGCCCCACCATCGATCTGTCTCGATGACAACGTCCAGAGAGGGCCTCCTACCTAGAAGACGAAGTTTGGTTCAAAAGATTGGGCCCGATAGTCAAGAAAAGCTCATCATGGAATCTCATGATCATGGCCCACTCGTCGGATTGATTTCATATTTTAGGTTTTATTTATTGTTATTATTTAGAACATTGTGAACGCTTTAGATTTCTCTGTTTGGTTTTTATTTTAGTTTACTTCATCGCTAAGCAATAGATTGCGCACATGGTGTGAGTTTTGGGGTACAAGATTTTTCCTATAAATAGGCACCCCTTGTAGTTCTTTTGATTCATTGAATTAAAAAAAAAAATCCTGCTTTATTTTTCTGCTCTCTTCGTGAGTTGTGGAAGAATTCAAAAGTGGGTGCGAAGCCCTCCCTTTTCGAAGGACTAACTACCGTGGTGCGAAGCCATATCGATCCCGATTCACCCCCACCCTCCATCTTTTTTTTCAGTGCATCAAACCAGTGCGAAAAGGTACAAGCTCAATGCCAACCTTGGTGCAAGCTTGCAATAGGCCCGCAGGTGAGCTGAAACTTCGGCGGAGCACCACGCACAAACCATACATTGGATCGAGCTGAGATTTGGGGGTTTTAGAGACCATCCCTGGCCGACCAGGGCCAAGGCGGCTTTTTTCTGAATAGTGGGCCCCACACACGTGCAGCCGGGATCACACGCACGTCCGTCTGGGCCATTGTTGCTGTCCACACGCGGGATCATCCTTTGGCTCAGGTTTTTTTATCCTCTTTTATCCTCTCATAGTTGTTTTTCATGAATCCTAACCCTAGATTGCATTATCCCTAATTGATTTGCCCCTTTTCTCATCCTAAGGTTCCTTGAATTGAGATTGGGGAATCCCTTGGATTAGGGACTGATTCTTATGCATGTGTAGTGGATTCCTATTTCCCTTTGAGTATTGTTTGGTTCATAATTTTCATTGATCCAGCCCTATCATGTGTAAGCCTGGACCCGCATAGATTCCCCTTAATTGAATGTTTGGACTTTCATGTGGGATATAGAATTTGTGTAATTGTTTCTGAACTAACGTGATCTTAAGCCTGAAATCTCGCATATCATATTTAATTTTCATGTCCTGCATCAGGTTTGTAATGGCCTTTATGGGTCATTTTTTCCGTAATGGTCGTTACAACCTTTACGACCCCGCAATGTATAACAGTTGCCACCGTTATCTTTACATAACGACCTTTAAGACATACCGTGGTTGTAAATCACATTAAACCAGTGTCAAATGGTTACACATCTATGATTCTTTATGTTTTCTATGAAAAATCATGGATTTTGAAGCTTTGATTTCGAGATTCGGCAGAGATGGGCTAAGTTGCGGAAAATTTGCAAAACTTGAAATTTCTAAATTTCTCTCAAATCAGTTGCAATCTTTGTATCCAAACACAAAATTAAACATGTCTTCTTGTGTTTTGAATGTATTTCTTGTGTTTCTATACATATCTTCTTACATATATAAATTATATGAAAGACTTTGAAATATATTTGCATTAGGTTAGTAGGACGACGCAAATATTAGAACCCCATACAAAGGAAACCCCTATTTATGTGCACTTTTTTTTAATGTTTTGATTTCTAAGTGTGTATTAATGTCTTTTTCAACAATCCCTTAAGTTTCATTGAAAAATTCGATCAATTTCCCAATTTTCCCATGTTCCCAACAACAGCGATACATTATGTGATACAACCGATATATCCCATGCGATAACCGATATGTATCTGTATCCTAAGGATGCAATACATTACGCGATAATGATATTTAAAACATTAAGCACACCTAGGAGTCTGCTTTTGAATTCCCTTCTCCATGAATATGAGAAAACTGTAAAGAACAAACAGAAACAATCTCCCAAATTTCATCGAACCAGTCAGGCAGTCTCCAAGATATGTCAACAAGAGAGCCCGCCCATTGGCTAACATCAGACCAATCAACCTTAGCAATTAATAATGCGGGACTCAAATGGAAATTGCTGGGCTCACCCATATCATTACAAACGAGGCACCTATAGCAGCAAGTTCCAGGTTCCTTTGAGCACCATCAAAATTGAGTTTGAGCATATCCCTAGGGGGTAGGATTCCACTAGATTTGAGTGCAAGTATTGTGATTCATATCCATAGCAAATTCTAACCAACATCTCATTAGATCTCCACTGTTGATACTTACAAATTCATCATGCCCCAACCCATGAAGGTTCCCTACTTCAAATTCGCTCCGCTATAGGTCACTTAGTTTTGCTTTGTGCTTGAATGCACAATTGCATTCTTTCTAAAGGACTAAACAGCGAGTACTAGAAAAAGATCCTAATGAATATGACCCCTAGGGGATAGAAACCCGAATCTCCATGCTTCCAACATTTCAACAATCAAAGTTGGTAGGACCTAATCTACCCCAAACCAAGCCCATGATCCTTTTATTTTCTAGGGTAAAACAGCACATGATCTTCGACCAAAGCAAGACTAAAATTTCAGTAAATAAACAGATGAGTGATTGCTTCTGCATCACTCAGATAAAGACGGCAACCATAGATGATAAAGTTGTTTTGTGTGATGAAGATGATCAATGGTTAGGATCGTGTCAAGGCCTACCATAAAATGGAAAACCTGTCCCATAGAAGGCTCCATAGTCTTCCAGATTCTTGTTGTATGAGTCATTGCAGAGGATGTACCCTTGAGGAAAGCATAGAAAGATCCCCATAATAATTCTTCAGGCATCTCTAAGGCCAATCTACATTTGTCGATGCCATCCTTGGGTATGAAAATGCTTTCAACCAAGGCAAGGAGGGACGCAAAATCCCCAATCTCTACCTACCTAAGGTTTCTTCTCAAGAAATCATTCCAAACTGTTCGACCTCCCACTTTGGTGATATGTTGTTGATGTCCCCTTATGTACTGCCAGCCTATAAAGAACTCGGTATTCAATGAATTTGGATATCACTAATGTACCAATACAAGAATTTGGATTTCCTGACTCTTTCCAAACTTACTAATAAATCTCAAGATTTAAGACATCGGTGCCCAATCTTCTAAGAGGCAAGCCAAGGAACTAGTTTCCATTAGACACTCCATATTTTCTCAATATAACATTTTGTCATAGATCTTTTGGATTTTCCCTGAACCTCCACCACCACCATTTGCCAAGCAAGGCCCAGTTCTTTTCAATAATATCGCAATGCCTATGCCACCTTTTTCTCTATTGCTGAGCATCAGGCCAATTGAGAAGCTAAAATTTATGGCAGTTACCCCTTCCTTCCAGAAGGAAGTTTCTTTGCAATCACTCAATTTTTCTAGCCATTGCCATAAGCATTTGGAAGAGAGATGGAAGACCAAAAGATTCAACAGAGCTGCCTTGATTAAAGCTATTCTAACCCCCCAAGAATAGGCAATTTCTTTTCCAAGTAGCCAGTTATCCAGATTCATTATGAAAGATATGGCATAAGTATGATGCTGGCTTCCAACCTAACACAACCCTCATTTACCTAGGTTTGGACCAGCAGTGAGAGCAAAACTCCCACAGGTGCTATGTAATAAACTATTACATAGGTTGATTACAATCAAGCACTATCTAATAGTCTATTACGTAGGTTTATTACAATCAACAAGTGTAAGGAACAGGATTCATGTAGCCAACCCCAATTAGTTAGGATAAGGCTTAGATGATGACGATGATGATGTTGATGATGATGATGTAACCAGATTTCCTCAATCCATGCAAAATGGAAATCTAAAATTTTCTAAAAGTTGACTTTCAAAACCAAGAAGTTGTCCCAATTATTAATCTGATTATCTGGCAAATTAGCACCATGTTCACAGAATGGGCTGCCACTAGATTGGAATTCAAAGGAATGTTGTGTTTGAGTATTATAGCTGAGTCGAAGTCTCAAACTCTGGATCTAAGTTTAGTAGGGAAGGGCTGAAAAAATAAGAGTTGTATGAAACCTATCGTAGGCTATCGATATGAATATCAGTGTCGTATCGGCCGATACAGCTGTATAGTATCTATATCGGCACGAGACAATACACCATACGAGGTCGTATTTTCCTGATACGAAAAAATTTAGTCCTATTGGCCGATACAGGACATATCAGCACTGATACGGGGTTGATACAGGCTGATACGCTCATAAAAGCCCAATTTTGATTTTTTTTTTTTTCTTTTTTCAAAATTTCACTTGTCTCCTCTTCTTTTGTTTTTTTATTTAAACTATGGAAGAAGCTTAAAAACTCATTTTAAGCTAGATCTAGACCTATTTTGGGATTAAAACAAATTATTTGAATGAGATTCAACAAATTGAAGCGAAGTGGACCATTATGGGAAAAATTGGAAAGAAGGGTAGACCTTCATTTTGTTTTTTTATATTTTCATCTTCTTTTCATTGTATTTCAATGTAATGAACCTTAGTTCACCAAATCATGTTTAACTTGTGTTCAATTAAGATCCATTTACTTGATCTTCAATAAGTCAAACTAATAAACAACATTCTCATCAAAGAATGGTCCGATACACCATCATATGCATGTCAAAAAAATAATAATAAATAAATAAAATAAATACAAAAATACAAAAAAAAATAAAAATAAAAATAAAAATAATAATAATAAATAATAAATAATAAATGATTCGTGAATATCATATTATTCTCTTCTTCTTTTTTCTTGATATTTTTCTTAATTCTTTGGCTTAAAAAATTATGATCGATACAAGCTGATATGGTTCTGATACCAATATACAATGGCGTATTGTATCATTTTTTCGCTAGGCCAATACACCGACCAATACCGACATTTAAAACCACGCCGTAGGCACAACTAAAGTTGAAATGGTGGTTGTCTTTGATAGTCAAGGTCTAACTTGGATTGGAGTGGTGAGAAATGATAAGGGTTTATTAGCACTAGCCTTCTTAGGCCCTTGTAGTGCAAGGGATTCAATATCTGCGAACAGACATGCTCTTAGACGTCCATATTTTTTCTCCAGAATCTTATTGTGGAGGGAGATTATCAAGCAATTTTTCAATGGGTAGCGGAGTCTTGGCAAGGCCCTTGGTGCCTAGCTCCTTGCATGGCTAAATTGAAGCTCTTGTTGGGCAAATTTGGAAATCAGTGCTCCATTGTCTCGAAAGAAGCAAATGGTATGCCTAGGCCAAAATTGGAGAAACAAGAGGTTCTCTCAATATTGGCCAATTCCTGCATTTGTAATATGTTTTCTATTGTCTTTCATTCCCTAAAAAAATAGAGCACAAAAAAAGGAAAAGAAAGTACTTACAATCAACTCATACAGCGATTCTCCTTGATCAACAAATATAATTATAAGGAGTTAAGATACAAACAAAAAAGAGAGACAAACCTCTAAAGGGACAAATTGCAGGTTTGAGAATTTTAAAGAAACATCTTTAGATGACTCCCCTTGTCGTTCTTTCCACTCCTCCCATAGATAACTATCCTCCCAAGATAAAGAAGTGAAAGTCAATTGTAATTCTTAGAAACTTTAAACACGACAAAAGATACAACTAATAAACAAGATTTATTTATCAAACAAAAATGGTGATCATCAATCATGTAAAAGAGGACCTATACGTAACTATCCTCTTGAGATAAACAAGTGAAAGTCAACCATAGTTCTTAACAACTTTAAACACGAAAAAATATATAATTTATAAACAAGATTTATCTTTAGAACAAAAATGGTGATCATCAATCATGAAAAAGAGGATCCATGTCATATAACCTACCACAAAAATGCTTCAAAATGGTTACCGTATTCATATAATATTGTGTCCAACACTTCATGTGTAAAATCCATACTCATGACCTTCCAATTATGTGCTTGCGTCATATTTGGGTGCTGTAGCATAGAACAAAATCAGAAAGGTTGACTCCTGAAAATCACTAGAGAAGTGAAAGTTGATTTGAAAATGGGACCAAATCTAGCTTTGAAACCCAAATTGGATGGAAATGTGGGTTACCATTAAGTCTACAATGTGATACTAGAAACTTTGCGACAACTTCACTTTGTACAACTACAAAATGACAAACAACACGAAGATCTATTTCCAATCCAGAATAAATATGCCTGAGCAGATGGAATTGAATTTTCAGGCATTGGCTATAATGATATCAACCAAATGAATCAAGTGGAATAGAAAAAGAATCACTGTTGCATGAAACATGAACTGCCTAAGAGGGAAAATTCACGAATGAGAGAAGCTTTAGCCAAGGAGAAACCTCCATCGCATAAAGAAATCATAATATAACAAACTGTTTTGGAAATGGCCTTCTAAGCATTAAGCTGGAATCAAGACATGGATAAGAAACCATGGGAGAAAAAGCAGATTCTGGAAATTTTTATATGCATTTACTTTCTTACATGTTGTTTATACAAGGAAAACATATAATGCATTTTTTATATGGAAATTGGTGTGTTTCTACAGGAAGGAAAAAAAAAAAAAAACAAATTAGGAACCTATTGTTCAGATCAGATGGATTTTTTATTTTATATATTTTTAACTGCCAATGGTAACTTAGTTAGGATAAGGCTGTGATTGTGATGGTGATGGCAATCAAGGCAAGTAATTTATTAGAACAAGCTTAAAGATTAAAAGTCTCCATCAAGGCAATGGATTAAAAAACCCACCCTTAAATTAAATGATAAGAAACCCTACATAAACTAGGATGGAAATTGAAGGAGACCATTTACCTTTGAGTAAGATTCTTTAAACCTATGTGTCTTCCTTTGATAGAATCCATGTGCAATATGCATGGTACTTTAGGTGCCTTTTCAATTTCTTCATCTGAAAGACACAAGTATAGCATGAGAGAGAGACATCTGTACTTGAGAAAGAAATAGAGATTCTGCAAATACCAGATGCTTGCCTTCAAAAGAAGCTACTTCTCCAGGATGACAAATAACCATCAAACTCCAATGAGACCTGTAGTCCAATATACACCAATGCGCAGATTTGGAATATCAGAATTAACTTATTCATAAGCATAAAATACGCATCAAGGAAAATTTTTCTTACTTGAAAATTACAGGTATGAAGATGAAATCCTTTTCAAATATATTTACTTTCTGTGTCCATTTACAAACACGTAGGAAAGCTGCCCTCCCTTCTTTTGCACTTCCTGAATCCATGTCTGGATCAGCTAGCTTGCGGAAGAAAAAACTGTTGAAAAAATGGAACCTACGCTTGTCCTCAAGCTGGATTTTATTGTTTAAGTATCTGTCATTCAAGTAAACTATCATAAGAAGCATCTCCGGAAAGTTGAATGAAGCCCTCATGTAATAATTTTTTTTCAAAAAATGTAAATAAAAGCAATAGTATGGATACACAGCAAAATGGGTATGATTAGAAAACTTCAAGGAACAAAAGAGAGACCAGATCAAACGAGGAATGCAGTCAAAATTTCTTTAATTTATGGTCCTCTTTCTCCTTCAATCAAAATAAGCCCAAATTCCTCACATATAGTCATCCTATAGTTGCACAAAGCATGAAGCAATGTGGCAACATGGGTAAAATATCAGGCTTTAAAAAGAATCACACACATACAGTAAGTTCATGCGTCTGATAATGGTAGAACTGAAGAATACGCTGTCCAAATAGTGATTAAATGGAATGAGCAAGCATGATGTATACAAATAATGAAATTTCATAGGATAACCTTTGTCACCTAGCAAGGATCAATTTTTGCACCATAGGAATGAGAAATAACTTTAAAAGGGAACAGTGTATGTGGAAAACAAGTGTTTTTGTCCTCAACTAGAAGAGATGGAAGTTTCTGCATTTCAACTTACTTAATATAAAAGTCAATGATAGTGTCATTGATAAATGTCTCTGGTTGCAATAGTTCAAGGTCTCTCTTACTAATTGAAACAGCATCAGGATCTCCTTTTGGATAGATAACAGCTTCAAAAGGCTCATCAATACTGAAATTTTAAAATTAATCAGTGTATCAGAAAATAAATTGAATACAAAAAGAATAGAGGGCAAACCAGAAGTTCCTACCACCCAACCTGGTTCGCTTGTACAGAAAATTCGAACATATGGCGTGCTCCCCTAAAGCCTTGTCAGAAGGATTTGCATATTCAAATTCTTGTCCTTCTTCTAAAATCAACATCATTTTCGGCATGTCATTGACACGATTATCCATCAACAAGCGTTTTGTTTCATGTAAATCATTTGATGCACTCGGAACATCATTTTTATTGGCATTAGTATTATGTGAGGAAGGTGCACGTGTTTCATTAATTCCATGTAAATCCCGCAAAGATGCTTGAACATTTCCAGCATTGGCATTCTGCATCAAATTACTAAAGAAATAAAGACAGTTAGAAATAAGAGATAAAGAATCACTGAACTAACGTGAACAAATTTGTAGTGAAGTACCTGGTAATCGCAATGGGGATTGAAAGGTTTTGGGCACCAAAAAGAAAGAGCTGAATAGGCTTGCTGCTTTGAGAAAATGCTTCCATCATATTGGAGACATCATCATCATTCTCAATCGACACAAGTGAATCCAAATCTAGAGTAGGATATTTGTACTTGATGCTGCTAACGTCGATAAACTTGCAAATTCCGCACACTTTGGATAAAAGAGTGAAGTAATTGATCGCTCGATCGACATGAGCAATGCGGTTCGTGCCTCCCTTGTAATAAACCTTATTTGAATCCCAAATGAAGTTGCCCCCAAATCTACAGAGTACCGGCAACTTGTTCGCAGACATCATTTGTGTGCGTTGTAATTAACTGAAAATTCATAACAAGAGAACTGTTGTTATGCTTAAAAAGCTTAAGAAACAATAATTTTTATGTATGTTTAGAAGAAGAAAAGGCCCAAATTCGCCTACTTATTTGTGTGATTTTAATCTAACCTCAGTTCCATTGTAATTGTATCAGAGTTTCCTTGTGTACTAATTTGAACAAGCGAGGAGCATGATTTGGTTTTCGAGGACAAGGAACTCATGGGCCTCATGGTAGATGAAACATGCCTTAAAATTTGCCCATATAGAAAATCCTATCAATCCAACATTTAGCTGTTTTCCTATTGAGTAGGGCCTTGCTGCATTCCTTTTTCACTATTGTCTAGTGTATATTCACAAGTCACATATTGAAGAGTTAGAATGGTCCCATCTTGAAGATATTTGAAGCATGATCCAATCATAGCTGGCCAAAATCACCGGTCTTAATCACAAACCTTGGTCCCTACTTGTATGATCAGAGAGCTCTAGGTTACAGCACATTCTCTCGCCACAAAACCCTCCAAATGCAGGTATCATTTGATTCTCAATCAAGCAAAACATGCAGGTCTGATCCACTTTTCATTAATATGGTGGGCCATCATGAGTAGGCTCTACTATGACAATCACTTCTATTTAATGATTTAAATTGTTCAAACCAGTAGACTCTAGATGCATAACTTTGCCAATGGTCCACATTATGAAAAGGGTCACCTATCTTATGAAGAAGATAATTCAATGGGACTAGGAATGTCAAGGGGGGCAGGTTGGGGCCTACTGGGACCCATTTTGGGTTCAAGTACCATCTTTTGATGAACCAGACCTCAATTTGATCAAGTTTTTGAGTACCTATCATGTCTAAGGACCCTGGCTTGACCATCGGGATCACCAATCAAGGGGTCATGATCATCCAATTGAGACTTCATAGCAAGATCCATCCATGAGGGCACTCGTACAAATTGAAGAACCAAGGATACAATGTACATGCCCTTACAGCAAGGATATTCTATGCAACAAACCACACGATTCGGATCTAGACTGTGAAAAGTTAGATCTCAGATATTGATTAGAATAGCTTGCATCTAGTTCCGATTTTCCAGAGAACCATCAATAATAGATGTAAAAAACAGAAAAAGATTTTTTTTTAAATGCGGGAGTCTCCTCAAACTGAAAGTTCCATGAAATTAAATGGTGGACAAAAGGTCGTTGTTGGTATGGCTTAAGATCACCCATTATTGTTATTTTTTAACCATAGGTCATCAAAGGATTCACCTGCATGTAAAAAGTTATTCACCTGCTTATTTAACTTCTCAGTTGAGCCCACCATGTTGTGTGTATGCCATCCAACCAGCACATTAAGTGAGCCCACCATGATGAAAGTAGAGGTGTACACGAGTTGAGCCGAGTCGAGCTTTGCCCAGCTCGTGCTCGACTCGGACTACTCGAGTCCCAGCTCGTGCTCGGTAGCTCATGCTCGGCTCGGCCGAGTTCAAGGCGTGCGTCGGACTGACTGCAATGGCATCCTTCTTCATTATGTGCGGGCGCAATCGGTAGTGACAGGGCTGGACTCGGGTAATGTCGGTGACATCGCGGAATGGCGGACTGAGTGTGGAAGAATTGACGATAAGGGCAGAGATTGGGGGTTTCTGCAGTCCCGTTTCCATTTGTAGAGGGTCGAGGAATGACGTAGATGGGTTTCTACCGGCTTCGGAGATGGTGATGGATGTCGGGGCTAACACCATGAAAACAAGCTTCACGTAATGAAGAGAGGGAGGAAGAGAGGGTTTGAAAAGGGGGTAGGGTTTTTTAAAAAGGGATCGTGCGGGCGCCGGGCGGAATGTATTTTGAAAAGGGGGTAGGGTTTTTTTTTTTTTTGAAGGGTATATATACCCTGTACCGAGTCGAGCCGAGTTCGAGCAGTATTCGAGTCAAGCTAAGGCAAGATTAAACTCGCGTCGAACTCATTTCGAGCTCCAAAAATCAGCTCGACTTGGTTCGAACTCAGCTTCGATCCGAGACGAGTTGAGCGAGCTACCGAGCTTACTCTGCTCATGTATAGCTCTAATGATAAGATGCCCTAAAAATCTGGCTTATCGAATCATTAGGTGGATTAGACCATAGAAAACAATGGACAACCACCTAAAAACCTCCAAATTCACGTGGTGGCTCACATAATGGTTGGATACTTAGATCAACCATATTTTTGTGGTGTTGAACTTTGATGTTGGGGTGACCTTAATGGACAGGTTGTGCACTGGACACACACCATGGTAGGCCCCATGAGCATCCCCTGTAGAATAAGCTTATTCCACAAGTAATCAAAGAGGAACCCACCTTTCTAGGTAAGTCCTAAATGTGTAAAGAGTTGGGCATATGTGAATTAGAGGTGGAAAGTGACTCAATGCTTAGTGTGGATGGTCTCCAAACTAGATCAGACGGGCCTTGGATCACTTGACATTGATGGAGATTCATACAAGGCTTTATTGAGGAGTTGGATACAAACGTACATCAAACCTTCAGGGAGAGCAATGAGGTAGGAGACAACCTCACTAGAGAAGGGAGCTTTGGATTTCTTGAGTTTGGTTTGGGTATGTCATATTTAGGGAGGGCATTTAGCAGCAGCCCTCCCTGTGTCTTGCATAGCCTTTTGTTTGAGGTGTGTTGTATAGCAAATCAATCATGTTCCCATGTATATGGCTTCACAGGCAGGTCAATCGTCTAAACTACTCCTTTAGCTGTATCATCGTTTGCTACTATCTATGCATTATAGGTGGTGTGCCCCACCTTTTTTTTTATGGGAGAGAGAGAGGTACTAATTCAAATATACACTCAAAATGAAAAACTCAACTGTAATATAGTAGTAGGGATTGTGAGTATGAAGAAAGAATGGAAGAGGAGAAAGAAACGTCCGTGGAAATGGAATCCTTGGGACACACTAATTGAGAGGAAGAATCTTGAATGATATGATTCAAAATCTTTCCAACCTTAGGGCCTGTTTGGATGCCTGTAACCTTTTTAAGCTGTAAGAAAGTTACATGTAACTTACTTATAGGTGTTACAGGTAATCCTGTTTGGATATAAGTTGTTAACTTACTTTTTGTATTTGGATAACTTGTAACTTTATTACAGGTAATAAGTTCCATATTCACGCTAAGTAGAGCTTGAAATAGGGAATCGTTGAAAAATCAGATTTACACGTAAAAAAGATTGGATAAAATTATTCCATTTTATCAAGCCCATGTAAATGAATAGTTTGGTTGATTCTTAAGCTAAACAAATCAACAAGTGGGTCATAAAAGTGGGCTCACGTTTTCAAAATGCGTGTAATGTAGGAAAAAAAAAAAAAACTTGAGGTAAGATATCTAAGCAAAAATTTCCCGCAGGAGTGACTCTTGTTGACAAGGATCAGTTAAAGAGAAATCACAAGCATAGGAAGCTGCTTCCACCAAATTCTGCATTAGCAGTTAAAATCTCAAAGTGGGACATTATTAAAATGGACCAATATCAAGGGACTGTTAAAAACCAGATATCTTAACACTTCGATGTACCCTCGATTTCTCACCATTTGACAACAGGCAAGAATCCAGATGCCAATGGAACTTGGGACTGTTTGAAAATGGATATGTTAACAATGCAGTGGGCACTCAATTTCTAAACACCTGAGGACATGTAGGAATCTCAATGCAAATAGAAATTGGGAGTGTTTAAAAAACCATATGTTAAAACAGATTTGGGACCTACACGGGGACAAGTTGCACTGACACAACAAGCCCCACTTATACAAAATGAACAATGGAATGTGGGCCCCACTATGATGTATTTGTTTTATCCCCACCATCTATCCATTATTCTAGATCATTTTAAGAAATCAACCCAAAAATAAGGTACATCAAAATCTCAGGTGGACCAAATCACTAGAAACAATGTTGATTGAAGGCCCACCATTAAATACTTTTGGTAGGCCACTGATGTTTTGGATCAAACTGATATTTGTTTTGTTCCCTTCATCCAGGTCTTTCTGACCTAATCAACAGGTTGGATGTGAAACAAACATTACAGTGGCCCAAGGAGTTTTTTAATGGTGGACTTTCAATCATTACTATTTTGTGTGGTGTGGTCCACCTGAGATTTAGATATGCCTCATTTTTGGCATCAAGCCCTAAAACAATCCAAAATAATGAATGGACGGCATGGATAAAACAAATACAGGATGATGGACCCCACAGACCATCGGACATTACCCACGCCTCCAGCCAAACGGCCTCCGTCAAACCCTGATGAAATTTTAAATAAAAAAATTAAAAATTTAAAAAAAAAAAAAAAAAAAGGAAAGAAAGAAAGGGGTTTTCTAACCCTGCTGAAGCTGGATCGGAGAGGGAGAAGGAGACTGGGAGAGGGAGAATGAGACTGAGAGAGGGAAACGGAGGCCTTCACTCCGTCTGAGAAGGTAGGTACGCTCCTTCAATGCAGGTGCGATTCTTCCCAACGATTTTCATTTCAAAATTTCCAACCGTTACCTGTATCAAAGATACAGGTAACTTGAAAAACGACTCAAGTGCCTGTAAGATTTTCGCCTCTTTCTCCTGTAAGAAAGTCACAGGCTGAGAGAAAGTTACCTGTGACTTTCCTCCCCCAAACACAACTGTAACAAAGTCACCTGTAACTTGTAACTTTGTTACATTTTAGAAAAGTTACAGGCATCCAAACAGGCCCTTAGCTAGCAAGATGGGTTATTGATTATGAGTTATCAGCCCCACTTGGAATTGTGCATGCACCAAAGTCCCCACATTGAAAAAATAAAAATAAAAATTGTGGAGCAGGTTCTCATCATATAAATGGTCACAAAAGAAAGTAGAGGGAGGTGACTGAGTGACTGGTGAGAAAGAGGACAAACGCATTTCTTCTTTTCCATGTTTTGTACCTACAAAACCAAACCTCGAACGCCAACGATTCATAGTTTTTCTTGGCCATTGAGCGCACAGCGGGGATCATCGGATCAAATTATTCAAGACCTGCCCAACCAAAGGTGGGGATGCAAGAGGGATGGAATATGTTGCTTGCAATCCCGAGCCCAGGACGTTCCTGCAGTATTGAAGCTAGGTGGGGCCCACCGTTATGTTTGTGAGAAATCCACCCTTCGATGATGCTTCACCTCACCACATGTAAAGTTGATATGCGGCTGTTCCAAATTCCATTTTATTTGTGTCTACCATATCCCGGTTAAAAAGGTGAAAAAAAGAAAAAAGAAAAAAAACAGAGAGAGAGAGAGGGGGGGGAATGCCCATTGAATCAATGAATAATGGCAAACCAATGCGTGTGATTGTAGGATTACATAAAATAGGCAAAAAAAATAACAATAATAAATAATGGCTAAGAGAAGGAAAAACTTACTTAATTGAAGTCTCTCGCTCTGTTTTAAGACACCATAGAAAGAGTTAGATGGATAGCCTTGTGATTTACGGTTTAAAAGGAGAGCAGAGCAGGCCCTTTTATAGTTGAAAAAGAAAAAGAAAGCGATACGAAAATCTGGTTTGGTGGTCCGAGACAAACGACAATTCCCCAGTTTTGCAATTCGCTTAGCAAAAGTGCTCAAGACAACTTTTCATTTGCTCTTTTGGGCTTTCGATTTTGAATGTTTGAAATGTGGTCCCAGTTCCAAGTGGTTGGACCACAATTTACGGCTCACCCAAGTAAATAACATCCATTCTGTCATGTCTAGCCGACGACCAGCCCCATTTACTCATTAGATTAGTTATATCAAATAAAACAATTTCCAACCATTGATAAATAACAAAATAAAATTGTGGTTGACTGGATAAATGTATGTAGCTTACTTTACAAGGTAATATTCATGTTGGGAACACCCTATCGGACAGGTTGAATGTTGCACAAGCATGAAAGGCTTGGATTGGAGAGGCTATTTTGGTTTTGTTTAGTGGCCAGCGAACCTTTTGAAAAGCTAGCTCCCTTTGTTTTTTTTTTCCAGCTTGTTAGTACACCCATTGTCAGTTCACACTTCACTGTTAGCCACCTCCGCTGGTAGGGGTGCGCATCGAACCATTGGAACCGTGTAACTAGATTGGAACCGTTGGATCGGTCCAGTTTGGTCCGGTTCTAGGGTGCTAATGGTCCGGTTCTGGTTCCAAATTTGCTGAACCGTTGATTACGGATCGGTTCTGGTTTAGGCCCTGTAAAACCGAACTGAACCATTGATCCAAACCGTTACACGAACTGTAGATCCGAACCATGGATCCGAGCTTTAGTTTAAAACAAAAAATAAAAAAAAACCCTAAAGGCTTTAGTGCCCCCTGCCCTCTCGCTCCTCTCGTTGAGCGCCCTACCCCTACGGCCCTGCCCTCCCGCCGATGCCAACTGAGGACTGCCGCCCTCCCTCAGCCCTCTCTCTCTCTCTCTCTCTCTCTCTCTCTCTCTCTCTCTCTCTCTCTCTCTCTCTTCCTTTCCATTTTCATTTTACATGTTATACAATTGTTGTGTATAATACTAAATTTCAGTCAATTCCAAATCTGGTCTTTCCCGGAGGAGCGATTATCGGATGCTCTGCTGGCTTCTTGAATGTACCGAAAATAAAAGGAACACACACTGCCACGAAATCAGGTAGTAATCTTCATTTCTATATTTTATTGAATTCTTTGATTCCTCTGTTGTTTTACTGTAGCTTGGCAATTGTATTGTTCATTTATCTTTAGGGTCTGTTTGACTTTCCAATGCAGTGGTGAAATAGACGTAATTACCCCTGTCAGTGGCTTTATCGTTGTTTGAATTTTAAGATGAATTTACTACATGATATCTTCCAATACATAGTATGAAGTGATATATTTCCATCCTGCAATCGGAAGGAAATCACAGGTGCAAGCGACTGCCGCACGCTTTTTGAACCACCGCGTGTGGTATTCTAAAGCACTGCGTGGGGTCCACCATGATTGTAAGTGCTATAGTTTATATCCCTGTCTGTTGTCAAATTTGTGGTGCAAAAATCACTGTTATGTTATATATAACTTGCATAAGTGAAGCTCTCTCAAGGATCAACATTCATGAACAAGCTAAGCTCACAACAAGCAAAGCTCACAAGACAAGACTCAAGCTGAAAAGTACAAGGCAGTTGGTAAAGAACTCAAGACCTTTTTAAGATTAAGCTACATCAAGATTTCAAGATTGATCTTCATCAAGACTTCAAGGCTCATACTTTAAGGTCACTAGTTCCGAATGTTTCAATGTCCTTTACTTCATGGTTGAGGTTTGACTGACCATAGGTTGACCTTAGAAGTAGGTCATTTCGGATACATAAACCGAATGTTTATTTTACATGAGTTTGGCCTGTTCTTCGACTAGTCCTAGGCCTTCTTCGACTAGTCCTAGAGTTGCTTCGACCAGTCTAAGAAATTCCTCGATCAGTCGTGAGTTTGTTACAAATTCCGGATGAAATCTGTTAGGCTTCGACTAGTCCAGGAATCTGTTCGACCAGTCGTAGGAACAGTGTCGACTGCATCTACGACCAGTCGAAAATCTTCGACTCGAATTCCAGCGAAGCTTTTCAGGACCTACGACCAGTCGTAGGAGACCTTCGACCAGTCGTAGAACGGTCAAAGCATATCCCGCCGGATTTTTCAAATATCTGTTATTGCTTCGACTAGTCGAAGAGCTCCCTAGACCAGTCGAAGACCCGATCTTCTCACTTATAAATAGTGCACAAATCTCAGAAGAAATTATCGAATTACTTAATCCATTCAAGCCAATCTTCGTCGAACTTCTGAGAGATAATTCTGTGCTCCATCTAAGCTAAGTGTGCTTATTTAATATTCTCTTTCCTTAGCTTTATTTAATTGATTTTGTTTATGCTATTTCAATCTTATTTGATAAGAGGAATTATTATTCCCTTTCTTTGGAATCAAAATCAATTAAGGCAAGCCCTATTCGGTTTAATTTAAAATCTATTAGAATTAGAACCATTGTAATTGAGTACTGGACATTGAACTTGGACATTCAATCATCTACTCTGATTTGGTTCTACCGGGTTGCTACAACGAAGGAGATATTCAGGTATTTTACATTCAATTGCAAATTCCTTTTTGTTTTGGTTTTTTTCAAGATTTGCCAGAAAAATCTTGTTGTATTGGTTTTCTGAGGAGAGCCAGGAAAACTCAGAAGTGGGGTTTTTTTAATTGTGTAAGCCCACAGACAAAGACACAATTGTAAAGGTTTTGGGTGAACCTGGAAAAACCTATTTTATTAGTGAACGCTAATATCCCCTGTGTGAGGATATTAGGAGTGGAGTAGCATTTTGTGTGGCTGTTGTTTAACAGTTGGTGAACACACAGGCGAACCACTATAATCCCTTGTGTTGTAGTTGAATAATTTATACTTCTGATTTTTAACTATTCTTTTGTGGGATGTATGTATGGTGGTGAATGTTGTAATCATTTAATTCAAGCATTGTGAGAATGTTGTAATAGTTTAGAATTTATTTTTTGCTATTCCTTTATCGCTTGATATTTAATTTCTTTTGAAAGTTGTTCCAGCAAGGTTGCCCTGCCATTTTTATGGTGTATAGCTGTCCCTAGAACAATACATTTGTAATTTCAAGTTATTTCAATTCAGTTTGTATTTAATTCTGTATTCCTCTTCGATTTGAGATTTGATACAAAGATCTTTCTAGAAATAAGGTTATCCTACCATAAACTCTGGTTTTTGGTGTAAGGTTGTCCTTAGAACAACATTTGTATCAACCTCTCAAGATCTGAATTTTGAGGCTATTTTACTTTCCTGCATTGTGATTTACTTTGGCTATCATATTCTTTTTAATTTCGCTGTTTTAAGTTTTATTTGGCATTGTCCTATTCACCCCCCCTCTAGGACATATAGCTAGGCCTTTTCAATTAACATAGGACATCCGCACCATCCATCCATTTTACTGGCTAATTTAATGGGTTGACCCCGGACGGTTTGGCTGTCCACGGTCGGGTCAATCATAATATCAATGGTGGCAGTAGCGTATAATGGTCTTCTCTGTGATGTGATCCACTTGGTATAGTAGGAAGCTTCATTTTTGAGTTGAACGCCTTAATCTTTATTACAGAATAATTGGTCGACGTGGATTGTGCTAAAAACATGTATGGTGGGCCAAACTGAGATCACATGGTCCGTTTTCTATGTTACATTACCTATCCATCCGCGCCTAGCAATATCGCTGTCTATAGCTGCTGTAAGCCATCATAGCACCTATGACTGGAGATGGATGGCTTGAAAATACTGAGTGCTCCACAGGACTACCAATTCAGTATACATGCAACGGTGAGTTGTTTATAAAAACTCCTGTGGCCCGGTTTGAACAATCCGCTTTCCTTCATTGAGTTTCTGGTAGGTGACAATTCTTTTTCTTTTTTAAGCTACTGGATAACTAAAGCTTGTGATATCGTCTTCTTCTTTTTGAATTTCGAATGCATCGTATTTATCCTTTTTTCGTTTGAATAGGTGGAACGAGCTACAATTTGCTACAGTTCTTCATCTTCTTAAACGGTCAGATATTTTTTTGCTTTGCTGTAATCTCAAAACCTAGCCATAGATGGACGATCCTGGCAATCCCACTGTGATGTCTGTGTATTATCCACCCCATCCATTCACTCGAAAATATAAAATTTGTTATCTATCCCAAAAAGTAATCTGGGCGAAGGTTGAAGTTCACCACACCAAAGGAAACAATGGTGACGTGTATGCCCACCATTGAAACTTTCCTAGGGCCCACTGTTAAGTTTGTTTACCATCCAACTTTTTCGCCTTGTCCTGGCTGAATGGAAATCATAGATATTAGATTGATTCAAAATGTATGGACGGCGTGGATAAAACACATACATCATGGTGGACCCACAGAGATTCTGGTGGGGGTAATACCATTTCCAGTACATGATGAAACACATACATCTGGGTGGAGAAAAAAAATTATTCAGATGCCTTGCATATCCTATATTTTTTTAATGTAAAATGTGTGGACATTAATCTGAATGTTCCATCAAGATGATCTTTGTGTTTGCAGTTCATCTGCGCTTCTATGACCTGATGAAGGGAAAGGATGTCACATAAACAGTAAAGTGGGCCTTAGTAGGATTTTAATGGTAGAAATTCAATCACTATTGATTTCCTGTGGTGTGGTGCACATGAGATTTATATCCCTCTAAATTTTGTGATCAAGCCCTAAAACGTTGATGTACAAATGGATTAAAGGAATGGATGAATCAGACACATCATGGTGGCCTAAGGAGCACCGATTACCAGCCACCGTGGTATTGGCAACAGAAATTGGATTGCCTACTGAGATACTTAGCACGCTCTTATGTACTGGTAAATTCTGATTGGTCCACTGTGAACTCATGTGGTTTATCCATGCCGTCCATCCGTTTTTTCAGATAATTTTAGGGGTTGATCCCAAACTTGTTGTACATCAAAAGCTATAGTAGACCATACCAAAGTAAGCAGTGGAAGTATTGATTTCCACCATTGAAACCTTTCTAAGGGCCCCAATGATGTTTATTTTCATCCAAATTGTCCCTAAGATCAGATCGATCAAGGGAAGGGAAAACACAAATATCATCTTGATTTAGAGGATCTGTGGGCCCCCAAGAACCTTTCAATGGATAAAATTCAATTCACACTGTTTCAGGTGGTGTGGTCCATTTAATCTTTGTATATGATTAATTTTTGTTTTAGAACCATTAAATTAGATGATAAAAGGGATGGACGGAGTTGATACAATGCATCCTGCCACCGTCCATGCAGGGAAATGTGGGGCACACCCTGATGTATGAGTTGTATCCACTCCGTCCACCCATTTTGCAATATTAATTTAGTCTATCAATCCAAAAAGGAGGCAGATCCAAGGTTCAAGTGGACCACCCACTAGGGATTTAATGCCCACCATTAAATACTTCTTGGGAGCTTTGGATCAAGCTGTTTTCCGTTCATCCATGTCTATAGCAACTTATAAATAGGTAATATGGCAAATAAAAATCACGGTGATGGTCCACTTGAGCCTTGGATCTGCTTCACTTTTTGGCTCATGCTGAAATGTATTCCACCCTTATTGTATGGATAAAACACACACACACACACACACACATATATATATATATATATATATATATATATATATATATATATCGGTGGGCTCCACGTAGCCCTTTCTGGACGGATTTTCTCCAGGCGGGGGTAAGACCCAATCTGCTTCGGATGCATTCCCCGGAATGGATCAGGTGAGACCCGGATCAACCGAGGTGGGTGGGACTCTAACTGTGTGGCCACTGTGATGTATCTGATTACATCTAGGCCGTCCATCCGTATTAAAAGCTTGTTGTACGGCATAATTAAAAAAATGAAGCAATTCCAAATCTCAGATGGATCATACTACAGAAACAGCGGTGCTTAAAAGCTTCTTGTGGGCCACAAAAGCTTTAGATCAAGATGATATTTGTGTGGACACTTCATTCGGGTGTTTTTGACCTTATCAACAGGTTGGATGGCAAATAAACATTTCGGTGGAAACCATTTTTTAATCTGCATCGTCCATCCATTTTTAAAGCCAGGTAGCTAGTGGTCGGTGCTATGTCGACCCACCATGTACATTTTTTAATCTACGTCATCCATCCATTTTTAAAGATGATGTTTGTGTTTTCCTCCCAAAATGAGTGTGTATAAGTCTCATGTCCAGTTGATATTTGGATTGAGCATCAAAACAATAGAAATCCACTTGATATTATCTTACTTTACAAAATGGAAACATGTAATTAACATGTACAAGAAGGAACCCAAGTCCTTGATTACGAGGGATTATGTTGTGTAGATACTATAATCTCCAAATAATGGATTCTAGCGAATGGATAGAAGAGGAGACGAATATGTTTGCAATTATATTTGCATCTGCGTTAGCAGCCATGGCAGCTAGAGAATATTGTCACAACTATTTATTTCAGAATCCACTAAGGCGTGCAGATAATGAACGAGCTTGGATCATCAACGGAATAATTAAGGCTTTAGACAACGACTGCATCTCCCAGTTGAGAATGCGGAGGACGACTTTTTTCCACATATGTTCAACACTACGGGATAATAACAAATTGAATTATGCGAAGCATATAAGCAGGGAAGAACAACTTATGATGTTTCTCCATACTTTAGGACATAATGTGCGTAAAAGAGTCATTAGACATTGATTCAAACGGTCCGATGAAACGGTGAGTCGTTATTTCAATCGGGTTCTAGATGCAATAGTGTCTTTATACCCTGTCTATGTACAACTACCTGGTCTAAAAACTCCACCTGAGATTACCAGTAACCTGAATTGGAATAACAACTTTTAGGTTAGTATTTTATCACTGAATTTGCAATTTCGCCTTGAAGCTATAGTGTTTTTTCACTTTATAAATCATAATGATTTTTTTCATTATATGCACCCGTAGGATTATATTGGTGTTATAGATGGGACGCATATACCTGCATTTGTTCCTAGCAATGAGAGTGGCATCTACCGTAATAGAAAATGGATAATTTCTCAGAACGTAATGGTGGTTTGTGATTTCAATATGAAATTTGTCTACATGCTTGCAGGTTGGGAGGGATCTGCTTCAGATGCACGCGTCCTACAAAGTGCTCTGACTAATGAACATGATCGTTTTACTGTATGTGAAAGGAAATATTACGTTGTGGATGTTGGGTATGCGCATTCTCCTGGATTTATGGCTCCACATTGAGGTGTCCTTTACCATCTTAATGAATATCGTACCGAACGTAATCCCGCAAATGCGAAAGAGCTATTCAATTATCGCTATGCGCAACTCAGAAATGTTATTCGGCGTTGCTTTGGGGTATTGAAGTCTAGATTTCCCATTCTAAAAATGGCTCCACAATACCCAGTATTGACACAGGTCAAGATTGTGCTCGCTTGTTATGTCCTTCACAATTTTATTCGTTTGTCGGGGGATGACGAAATTGTGGATGCGGATGGTACATCAAGAGATAGTGATGTAGGACTGTCACCATCAACGTTGGAGAATGCTGTTATCGATGACATACGCAATGTGCTTAATGCCACTCAGACGGAGAGGGATGCATGGCTGGCCTTTCGTGACAACATT
This sequence comes from Magnolia sinica, assembly GCF_029962835.1. Classification (NCBI taxonomy): domain Eukaryota; kingdom Viridiplantae; phylum Streptophyta; class Magnoliopsida; order Magnoliales; family Magnoliaceae; genus Magnolia; species Magnolia sinica. The sequence goes on along the minus strand of NC_080573.1, from coordinate 44,971,550 downwards.
GTACAGAGGATGTGGAACGATTATAGTACAGTGAGTCAAAAGGTATAAGTTATTTATCAATTTAGCTTTTTTGTAAATGATTGTGGCCTTGAGGATTATTGTTTTCTTTTGCCGTATTACTCATTGTATATTTTTATCATCGCATTCACAGACAATATTACAATGAACATTTTAACCACTTTAGACCTTCAGATGGTTCCTTTCATTTGGATTGTGCAAATATATATATATATATATATATATATATATATATATATACACACACACACACACACACACACACACACACACTTGAAGATTCGTCCTCATTAGCTCCAATGAATGCTAGATCTCAACCGTCCACACCCACAAAGCGGACTACCGGATGTAATGCAACAAAAACACCAAGAAGGACACCAAAGAAGAATGCGAAAAAATCAGTAGGCGAGGCATATTCCCCTGGCGGTATACTTCACTGGACAGATGTCATGGACAATTGTCTTATCGATAGTCTGGTGGAGCAGGTTGCAAATGGGAAGAAGAGTGGGCATGGTTTTAAGAAGGAGACATACAAACCATGTGTTGATAATATCAGAGATAAGTTGGGGATCATTCTCACATCGAAGAACATCATTAACCGCTTAAGCACTGTGAAAAAATTGTACTTTACAATTCAGGATTTGCACAGTGCTAGTGGTTTCGGGTGGGATGATGGTTTGAAGGTGGTGGTCGCAACGGATGATGTTTGGGTGGACTACATAAAGGTTCGTAGCAATATTATTTTTTAAAATTTTAAATCAATTTCAATTGTAATTTAGGCCGACTATTTATCCCTTAACTTGACATTATTCATTCTTATTTTCTTAATAGTCACACCTGTACGCACAACATGTTCGTGGTAAGCTGTGTTTAAGATATGATGACCTGGAGTACATTTTTGGAGACGATCGTGCCACTGATGAAAGATGTGCAATCGAAAATTATAATTTTGACACGGGTTCTTTTGGTGGCCTAAGGAATCCAGATGATCTGATGACACAGACTGTGGACCTCAATTCCATATTAGTCGATCTTGGATATGATGATTTTGGGGACAGTGGCCCAAATATCCATTGGGAGTGGGACAGTCGTGAAGGTGCCAATATACTACATTCGACTCCACCTGTAAAGGGATACAACTCCAAAACTACAAACAACAGTGCAAACTCTAGGAAGAGGGTGAGGGCTATGCGTCCAACTGATGTGATTGGTCACGGTTTGACCGACATGGCTGAAGCTTTGCAATCGATTGCGACATATATGACAAAGGGAAAGAATTTTGCAAGAACAACTGTTATCATTCCAGAGCTGGAGCAGTTGGATGGACTGAACGGGCAAGAAGTATTTTCTGCAACAAAACTACTTTCCAAGGAGTAAGAATATGACGCTGCTTTCCTTAATCTGCCTAATCATAAGAGGCTAAAATTTCTCCGAATGTTGATGATGTCCAACTAGTGAAGCCTTCGGGCACCCGTAGGAGTTTGCTGACGAGTTGTTGTTGAATGCTCCACTGAAAAACATTTAATGCATGTTTTTATTTTCTTTTTGGACAATTTGACTTTATATTGTGATGCTATATCTAGGATTTTCGACACTTTACTATGCTGGTTTAATTTCTTGGGAGATAGTACTCTTATCTGTCTTCTGTGTTGCTTCACATTTACTATGTTAGATTTTCACGTTGCGCAACATTTAATAGGTCGATCCTCCTGAGTGGTGACGATGACAGTGGGGTTATACATCAAACTTTGCATGGTCAGGAATTTCAAGTTAATCATATTAGCTGTCATAATACCTTATATGATGAAGCCTCAACTTTAAACCCCCCATCTCTGAAGGCAGAGATCAATTCAAATGAAGACGACGGTATTGCACTGTTGTTTCTACTAGGCGTATTGATTGTCATTATCGCGGTTCACCTCATCTCTCTGAACCATTAAAGTTGTAGTGGTGGATGTTCAACATGCATGACTTATATCATGTTGTTGTAGAACATGTTTTAATGGTCTTCTATGACTTCGCTTTTTTTATTTGGAATTTCTTAAGTGGTAAATTGATATATTAGGAACTGATAGAGGTTCTGAGGAGCCACCTTGATGCATGGGTTTTATCCACACCGTCCATCCATTTTTTCATATCATTTTTAGGGAAAAAGACTAAAAAAGAGGCAATATCCAAGGATCAAGTGGACCACACAATAGGAAGCAGAGGTGACATGGAAACCCACCGTTGAAACCTTCCTAGGGCCCACTGTGATGATTAATTGCTATCTAAATTGTTCATAAGATAACATAGACGAGGATGAAGGGAATAATACAAATATCCATTTTACCCAAAACTTTTGTAGCCCTTAAAAAACTTCAACGGTAAATGTTTAATCCCGAATGTGTGGTCCACTTGAGCCTTGGAACTAATTTATTTTTGGGAATATGCCATAAAATGATAGGAAAAAATGAAACCCAACACGATCACCCAGGTACTACTTCACCCAACAGTTTTGCAGGCGAAAATGTAAATAATGATTAAATACATTTACATGTATTTACATCAAAGAAACGGAAATCAAACGGCCCCTTAGAGGAAATACACAATGTTCCACTGAGCATTTGGTCATATCAACAAACTATACATGTGGGCCCAGAACCGTGGAACTGATTCGGAACCGAACAGGTTTTCATGGTCCCGTTCTAGTTCGGTTCTAGGGTGCTAACGGTCTGGTTCCAATTCCAAAAATTCCAGAACTGTAGGGAACGGTTAGGTTCCGGTTTCACCCCAAAATTGAACCGAACTGAAACGAGTGCACCCCTACCCACTGGGGATAGCTCCCTACTTTGCAGTATTACACTGATATTCTTTGCATTTTCACTAGATTATTCTGAAAGTAATAATACTCCACCAAAAAAGACACCTTGCTCGGCTCCCCTTTGCTATTTTCTGTAATTTGTTGGGGGTTGAATAACTGTAGTACTTTGTATCATTTCTCTGGGGACGTGGGATGGGTACTACCTGACCGGTACGGACGTGGATTACCTTCCAAGGGCTTCATGAGGGACGCAGATTGCATCCTACACCCGCTCGGACAGTAATCCGTCCGGGCAGGGCTCTATGGGGCCCAACGTGATGTAAGTGTTTTATCCACACCGTTCACCACTTTTATCAGGTCATTTTAAGGTATGATCCTAAAAATGAGGCAGGTCCACAGCTCCAGTAGACCGCACCAAAGGAAGATGCACTGATAATGACACCCACCATTGAAACCTTTCTAAGAGCCAACATGATGTTTTTTTTTACCATCCAACCTATTCATAAGATCATGTAGACGTGGATGAAGTGAAAAACAAATATCAGCTTGATCTGAAACTTATCCAGCTCCCAAAAAGTTTTTGGTGATGGACGATCAATCCCTACTTTGTGGTCTACTTACCCTTAGACCTGCCTTTTTTTTTTAACATATCTCAAAATGATAGGAGAAAAGCATTGAACAGCGTGGATAAAGCAGTTACATCATGGTGGGCCCCACAGATCCCTACTCGGATGATTACATCCGGGCGGGCGTAGGACGCAATCCGCGTCCCTTCACGAGGGAGGAAGTTACGTGGGGCAATGATATGTTTGTGAGAAATCCGCCCTGGACATCCCTTTTGTCAGATTATGTTAGGACGTGGGCTAAATTTTTTTTTAAGTTGATTCAAAATTTAAGTGATCTGCGTGATAAGAAACATAAGAGGATTGAATGTCTACCGTTGAATGTTTCAAGAGTCCACATGAGTTTTGTATCATGCTAATATTTTTGTATTTTCAGTTCATCCCAATAAGAATAATCTTATGAATGGTATGGATGACATATAAAAATTGTGGTGGACCCCATAGACGCTCCAACGGTAGGCATTCTCCACTCACTTGTTCTTCTTGTGCTGCTTACTTAAGTTTTGGATTTGCCTCATTTTTGGGCCATGCTCTACCATGATTTGGCAAAATGAATGGATAGGTGGATTTCTTACAAACACTATGGTGGGCCCCACCTAGCTACCTGTTGTAGGAAGATGCTGCAAAAGGCTTATATAGGCTCTCCAAGCTAGATAGAGATAGACGGACTTGGTAGAGCTTTATGGGGCCTATTATGATGTATGTGTTTTATCCATGCTGTCGTACATTTTGATGCACCATTTTAGGGCACGAGTCTAAAATGAGGCTAGATTGAAGGCCCAAGTGGACCACACCATAAGAAGCAGTGGGGATTGAATGCCTTCCTTTGAAAACATCTCAAGGTCTAAGTTTTGGATCAAGATGATATTTGTTGATGCAGATTTCCGGTGGACCCTCCTTTAAACCTAAAGGATATTTGCACACAAGAAACAAAAGACAAAAGGAAAACTGTGGCTAGTGCAGGAGACCCTCCGATGCCAAAGTCAGGGAGGGATCTGGGTCTTTGTGGAAACGGTTCAAAGGAAAAGAGTTACTAGTCTCTTTAGGTTTATGAGATGTGTACCTTTCACCATTTGGGGGCTTCCCTATTTATACGAGAGGGAATATCACATGGTCGAATGATCTTCTTTGTTAGAGGGAAGATCACACCGTTGGAGATCTTTCCCGTTTAGATCTCCGGAGATCCCAAAGATCTTCCTTGGAACGTGGGTGTCCGAGATCTCTGGGATCTTGGCCTTATCTCTTGAGATCTCGAGAGAGATCTTTGGGCCGTTCGCCTTGCATAAGACTAAGCGCTATCTAGAAACCGATAGACTTGTCTGCCTCTTAGGCAAGGTTGGATAGTAGAAGCAAATCATGCCTCGAAGGTAAGTGGTACTGAGCTATCAATAGGTCGGTACCATCCCGATGTTGATATCGATTGAGTAGGTTTGTGATGTCATTGTGATCGTCGATCCTAGTAGCCCTTATCTTCTTTTGTTGAGCCTAACAGTTCTTACCAAACTTGTTGTTCGGGGAGGTTCGTTGAAGGTGATGCTGACCTATCTTATGGTTGTGTCGATCTACAGTCAGGTCGACCTATATTATGGTCGACCTTTCTCCACCAGTAGTTATCTTTGGGATAGTTTGGCTTATCGACTCACTTCGGTTGTTGGTTCGACCTCTTTTCATGGGTCATTCTGTTTTCCCCATAACAATAAGCCCACCTACTTTCGAGTCTATTGTATTGGCTCAGAAAGTATGTTGGAAGTTACTAGGTCGGACTATCCTGCCATAAATGCTAATTAAGTATGTCGGCTAGCATAGGAGTCAAAATGTGTCGGTAATCATGTACGGTGTAGTTGAGGTGGCACGTCATGGCTCGAGGCCATGTGGACTGTTAAGCCATCTTTTTAGTACCCAACTAATGAGAGAGTGACGCGTGGCCATTTCTCGATAATAGGGTTGAACAACGAACTAAGTTGCGCCATGTGTCGAGACGTGGTAGTCTAGGGGACGTTTAAACGCTACCATGTGGCTCCCTTATAAATACGAAGCCCTAACCTTAGTCGAAACCATTTGCATTTCTCTGCATCTTCCCCTTTAGGATCCTTTAGCCTCTGCGTATCCAGGCGATTTTCGGTGACTTGGGTTTGTAAAGTTAGTGACGACAGGGTGAGGTCTTTTACTGGTGAGCTCCTTTCCTTTGCCTCACCCCCTCCCTTTCCTCTTTTCTTCTTTATCTCAGGTTTTCGGCATTCGTAGGGCTATCTACCATGTCGGACTCACTAAGCTCATGGGAGGGGGTCTTTAGCGATGGGTCTAGTAGCCTTCGCCCGATGTTAAACCCATTATCACCATTGGTGATGATGACCAACGTCGATTTTCGTGTGTCGTAGTCATTACGGGGGTTGCAAACTTCCCCAGTAGAGCGACCGATTAGGGTTGAGCGCGACTTGCCTATTGAGGGGGATGTAGGCGAATCCGCTGGGGAGGATGAGGAGGAGGAGAAGGGTCTCATGAAGTCGTCCCTCAAAGAGGCTGACCTGGCTCGGATTAGGTAGGGATACCATATACCCAAGTCAGTCATCCTCTGGGTCTCTTCACCAGATGAGTGACCCACTCATCCTCTTGAGGGAGCAGTTGTCATCTTTCGAGTTGCTCTTCAGTGCGGCTTGAGGCTCCATCTGTAAGGCATAGTGAGACGAGTACTTGCTCATCTAGAGTTAGCTCCGAAACAACTGATTCCCAATGCTTGGAGGGCGTCGATCGGCTGTTCCATCCTTTGGTTGGACCTCAAGCAGCCTGACCTTATCGTTGATAAATTCCTCCATTTGTTCCAAGTGAAGCCCAATAAATTCATAAGGGCTGGTACTACCTCTCCGCTTGTAGGGGGACCGGAGGAGGCATGGTCACAGATGTCCCAACCTCAAATAAAAACTGGAAGGATAGGTAGTTTTAGGCTTTTGGCATTTGGGAAGTACTGGGCTTAACTTTGCACCGTAGCTTGGTCCCAACTGCATTCACTGATCCAGATCGGCTTACCTCGGACTTAGCTCTTTTTTTTTTTTTTAATCGTTTCTCAATTATTCGATCTCTGGTTTCTGAATAGCTCATGCATGTCTTCTTTGATGTAGATATTCTCAAACACCCTTCCCTCCTCAGGGACGAATCTCTCACTCAGATTCAAGGAGTGAGGTTGTTAGGAGAGGAAGATCGATCTTAGAGAAGGCTTCTCCAACCCAAGCTTCTGCTCCAAACGGGCCTTGATACCGAGCTTACAGGTAAGAGCTTTGTTTGACCTGTAATACTTAGAAAAATATCATGAATTTTTGTAACTAAATCCCCTTCTGCTCTAATGTAGAAATGCCTGAGGCTCGTCCCTTGACGAAGCCCATCTCCAAGCGCAGGGCGCCTCTTCTTGAGGAGACTACATTGCCGAAGAAGGCGAAGAAGGCAAAGATGACCTCTAAGAGCAAGGGGAGAGTTGGTCCTTCATCTACCGTTATCGTGGAGATTGAAGAAGATGTGGTAGCTGTAGAGCCTGCCCCCGTTATTGCTGAAGCGGCAGTTAAGACGACCGTTCGCGAGGAGGCCCCTCCTGCAGAGGTCCAGGTGGTTGCCGAGCCTTCTACTGAGGCTCGACCCGTAGAGGCTGGTGAGGCTAGTGGGCCTTCTAAGGCTCGGGAGGGGGGAGAACGTCCTTCCATGACAGTTAGTGAAGTCATAGCAGAGCTCCTTTCTTGGGCGGAATAGAATCTTTCCCAAAAGGAATTCTTCCACACATTAGATTGCACTCCGGACGCGATCCTTGTGTCCGCAACAAAGAGTTTCCTTAGAGTAAGTGAATCCTCTAAGCATTCATTATTTTCCTTATGTTTGATCTGCTTCTAACATTCTCTCTTGTTCCTTTCGCAATTTGCCCCTTGCATGCTAAAGGTGCATCGCAATATCATGCACTTGCAGAAGGTGGCATGCGAGAGCGAGTAGAAGCTCTTATAGAAGGGGACTGAAGTCAAACAGTCTCGGGTTGTGGCTCTTGCCGCCAATCAGGCCCGTTTTGTTGCGGAAGCTCATGCTTCAACCCTTGCGGCTGAACTAGAGGCAACGAAGATGCTTCTTGCCGAGGCTTTTGATAGGTCAGCTCAATGGGAGGCCGATAATGGGGAGCTGAAGGTGAAGCTCAATAAGGCTAAGGTGGGGCTTAAGGAGGCTGAGGCAAGGGCTTAAGCTCCTATCTCCTCGGCTCGGATGGCCGCCATTAAGGAGTTAAAGTTTTTCAAAGAATATTTGGCAGATAGAGATACCTTGTATTGGCTGGGCTTCATGAAGTGCATCGAAGAAGTTAAGGAGGCCTATCCAAAGTTAGACCTCTCTGGCTTTGAAGATGCTAGCTCTGGCTCTGAAGCCCCTATTGAGGATGGGCCTTTTAAGCAACCCCCCGAGACTTAAAGATAAGCCCCTTCTGTAATTTTTTAATATTTTAATGTAATACGCTCCTCGAAGCTCTCATCAATACAATTCACTTTTGGTAAAATGTTTGTGTGTGAATCTTTTTAAGTAGATAGATCGGATCGAGTAGATATGTCAGTTTCTAAGAAGAGGGTCATTCTGTCAACCACCTAAGTTATGGTAGTTGTAACATTTCTCTAGAAGTACGAAAGTATGAAGCAAATAACAAGATTTCTATTATGCTAACTTGAACGCGATCAATACATAGTAGACTGGGAATTAGTTTCTCAGGGATGATAGATCTTGAGGTGCTCGGCATTCTGGGGGTGAGGTAAGAGCTGACCTTCAATATTTTTGAGACGGTACAATCCAGGTCGGCTTGTACTTGTCACCACATAAGGTCCTTCCCAGTTGGGGCCCACAGTTCCTGAGCCAAGCTCTTTAGTGTTTTGAAAGGTCCTTTGAAGGACTAAGTCCCCAGCTCAGAACCTCCTAATATTTTCCCTGTCGTTATAGAAATGTACTACTTGTTGTTGTCGGATTGCAGTTCAGATCCGAGCATGTTCCCCTCTCTCCTCGAGGAGATCGAGATCCAGAGCCATTAGCTCGAATTTCTATTGTTCATCGAATGACTCTATTCGAGCTGTCGATAGTTCGATTTCTACTAAGGTGACGGCTTCGGCCCCATAGGCCAATGAAAATGGAGTTTCCCCGGTGGCTGTCCGAGCTGTAGTTCGTTATGCCCAAAGAACATTAAGAAGTTCTACCCACACCCCCTTGGACTTCTCGAGCTTGGTTCGGAGATGGTGCTTGATGATCTTGTTGACCACTTCAACACGCCCATTGGCATGTGGATGTTATGGCGAGGAGTAGACATTTCGGATTCTGAGGTTCTCGCACATTCCTTAAAACTGCTTGTTATCAAACTGCTTCCCTGAGACGATCATATGAGGAATACTGAACCTGTATACAATATTCTTGCAAACGAAGTCTGTTATCTTTTGCTTGGTAATTTTTGCCAGAGGCTCGGCTTCGGCCCACTTCGTAAAGTAGTCGACTATAACCATAACAAACTTGGTCTAGCCTTTACCAGTCGAGAGGGGACCGATGATGTTTATTCCCCATTGGGCAAACGGCCACGGTCCGGCCATGGGGGTCAGTTATTTGGGAGGCTATCGAGGTATATTTGTGAAGTGTTGGCATTTATCGCACTTTTGGGTGTACTGTCGAGCATCGGCCTGAATGGTTGGCTAGTAGTACCCCTGTCGAATGACCTTATGGGCTAAGGCCCGGCTTCAAGAGTGGTTTTTGCAAATACCCTCATGGGTTTCCCTTAGAATGTACTCTACTTCATCTGGTCGAAAGCATTTAAGATAAGGGAGATAAAACCCTTTCTTGTACATGATGTCATTGACCAAAGCGTAGCATGCTGCCCTGATTCATAGCTTGCATGCTTCCACTCGATCTTCTGGTAGCTTATCTTCCTTGAGGAAATCGATGATCGAATCCATCCAAGTTGACTCCAAGCTTACTGGAAGGATTGATCCATGCCTTTCGGAAGAGCTGCGGCAAGGTTGGATTCGTTAATGCTCGGTTTGGTAAGGAATTCGATCGGAACCGATCTCGAGATATCATCTTCGTCGGCTGTGGCTAACTTTGCTAGCATATCAGCCTTGGAGTTTTCTGCTCGAGAGATTAGAGTGACGTTGCACTTCTAGAATTTATCGATTAATTCTTTTATTTTTTATAGATATGCTTTCATGTGTTCCTTCTTAGCTTGGTACTCCTCGACAATTTGATTGACAACCAATTGTGAATCGTTGAAAACTTCGAGGAGTAGGGCTCCCATGGTGGCTACCAACTTAAGTCCAATGAGCAATGCTTCATATTTCACTACATTGTTGGAGGCTTGGAATCCAAATCTTAAGGCATATTGCATGCATACATGATTTGGAGTTTCTAGGACTATCTCGGCCCCACTGGTTTTAGAGTTGGATGAGCCGTCAACATATAACATTCATCTGGGTAGGTCAGGATTGGCCTGGGAACCGGACGCTAGTTCGGGCAGAATGCTTGAAGCAAAATTCAAACCTAGGTAGGTCGGCCTGAACAAGGCTTTGTTCAAATACTGGGGTAAATTCGACGATAAACTCAACCACCGCTTGACCCTTAATGGTTATTTGGGGTTGATACTTGATGTATTCACTTAGTTCGATTGCCCACTTGGTTAGCCTTCTCGAGGCTTTGGGCTTTTAGAGTACTTGGCAAAGAGGTTGATTAGTCAGAATGATGATAGTGTAGACCTGGAAGTATGGTCGCAATCGTCGAGAGGAAATGACTAGTGCCAATACCAATTTTTCTAGGTCTGGGTACCTTGTTTCGGCCGAAACCAAGGCTTTGTTGACATAGTACACTAGCAGTTACTTTCCTTCATTTTCCATAATCAAAGCTGAGCTAATTACTGCATCTAAGATGACTAGATATAATAGTAATGATTCCCCTTATTTGGGTTTGGAGAGTAGTGGTGGCGACCCTAGGTATCGCTTGAGCTCTTGAAACGCTATCTCACATTCCTCTTTCCAATCTATGACTCGCTTCCCTTTCAACTGTTTGAAGAAGGGGAAGCACTTGTCTATAGCTCGGGATACGAAGCGATTGAGAGCAGCGATCCTTCTTGTAAGGCGTTGGACATCTTTGGTTGTCTTTGGTGAATCTATGTTGAGTAGAGCTTTAATCTTTTCGGGGTTTGCCTCGATTCCTCGTTGACTGACCAAGAAAATGAAGAATTTTCTTGAGCTAACCCTGAAGGTGCATTTATTTGGATTCAGTTTCATCGAATACCACATAGAATGAGGAACATTTCCTCGAGATCAAATGTATGATCTGTAACTTTGATGCTCTTGACAAGCATGTCGTCCACGTAGACTTCCATCGTCCGCCCGATCTAACAAGCGAACATCTTGTTGACAAGTCGTTGGTAAGTGGCTCCAGCATTTTTCAATCCAAATGGCATAACTCGATAACAATAAAGGCCTTTGTCAGTGACAAAGGTTGTTTTTGACTTATCATGTGGATGCATTACAATCTAATTATAGCCAGAGTAAGCGTCCATAAAACTCAGTAGCTCTTGCCCCGCGGTACTATCGATGAGTTGAGTAATTCGGGGAAGAGGAAAACTGTCTTTGGAATAGGCTTTGCTTAGATCAGTGTAGTCAACACAGACCCGCTATTTCCCATTGGACTTCTTAACCAACATGATGTTGGCTATCTAATCTGGATAGTAAACTTCTTCGATGAACCCGGCTTTAAGGAGCTTGTCGACTTCTTCCCCAATTACCGCATATCGCTCGGGGCCAAGCGGTCTACATTTTTGTTTGACTGGTCGGTGACCAGGGTCGACATTTAGGCAATGTACAATGACTTTTGGGTCGATGCCGGGCATATCTTCATGTGACCATGCGAATACGTCTGCATAATGTCGAAGGAGGGTTATGATCTTGTCCTGCAGCGGAGTTGTCAAAGACGACCCAATTTGGACCATCCTGGATGGGTCAGAGTCATTGAGTGGAACGGGAATGAGGTCCTCCATGGGACAACCTCTTTCTCTAGAATCTTCTCGAGGGTCCAGAGATGCGATGGTCATTGTCTGATGTGAAGCTCTTAGCGCCATCTTGTAGCACTGTCGATCCTCATGTTGATCTCCTATAACTAATCCAACACCTTGCTCGGTTGAGAATTTCATTGTTAAGTGATAAGTCGAGACCACCATTCGTAGGGCGTTGAGGGATAGTCAGTCAAGGATCGCATTGTAGACGGACAGACAATCTACCACCAAAAAGTCTATCATAGTGGTTACCTAGTTCTGTCCATCCCTGGCAGTAAGCGGGAGTTGTATCAACCCTTCGGGTATGACTCTACCTCATGAGAAACCGAGCAGAGAAGTTTTAACGGGTCGAAGTTGAGACGGACCTACTCCCATCTTGTCGAACGCCTGTGCGAATAGGATATCGGCTGATGATCCGGTATCCACAAGGATTTGGAATACCTTGCGGTTGGCTATGGTCATTGTGACCATGAGCGCATCATTGTGCAAATGGTGGATTCCTCGAGCGTCCTCTTTGGTGAAGGTCAAGCTGCAAGTTTCGACCTTTTGTTCTTTCTGAGGTTTGCTGGTAGTAAAGATTTCACATTCCGAATTGACCGATGCGCCGCGTGTGGGCTTTCCGAGCTTGGTTCGAATCTCCTTCACTGCCAGGGTTCCCGAAAATGGTGCGGATCTGTCCGGTTGGCTCATTATTGATGGGTGTGCATCTTTTGAAGCAGCCTGATCTCCTCGGTGGCTGACGTACTCCCCAAGGTACCCACTGCAAATGAGCGCTTCGATCTCTTGTTTGAGATCGAAATAGTTGCTCGTCGAATGGTCGTGATCTCAATGGAAGAGGAAATATTTATTTTTCTCCTATTATTAGGATCGGATTTCAACTTGCTCGACTAGTTGAGATTGCGTTTATCATGTATCTCCATCAAGACTTGTTCGGGCGTCTTGTTAAGAGGAGTATACGTCTTGAATTTGTTGTCGAGCTGCTTACTCGGACGTTGATTGTCTCGCGATCGGTCGTCCTTCCTCTTCTTGCTTCCCTTGTCGAACTAGGTTCTACCTTTGGTTGCTCTTCTTTTCTTGCCACTCCTTTGCCTTGGACAGCTTTTCATAGGGTAGAGGCTTCCTCGTCATTAGAGTATTTCTGTGACCTGTTCAGTAGGTTTGCCATCGTTGTTGACGGGTTTTTATCCAGCGAGAAGAGAAACCTGAGTTCTCTTAATCCTCCCATTATCACGGTTAGAGCAAGTTCCTCAGAGTGTTTCTGCACTTACATTGCTTCAAGATTGAAGCGCTTGATGTAATCCTTTAGTAGCTCTCATTCTTTTTGGACGACGTGGAGAAGGTGTGAAGTTGGTTTAAGTCTTTCCTTTCCCTCAATGAAGTTCGTGACGAAAATCTGTTCGAGTTGGGAGAATGAGCTGATGATGTTCAGCTTCAATTGCTTGAACCATAGTCGGGCGGCTTTGGTTAAGGTCAGGGAGAAGGCTCGGCACATGATCGCAGAGGATGCATTGTGGAGCTCCATCTAGACCCTGAATGACTCCAAATGCTCGGATGGGTCGATGGCCCCCGAGAAAGGGGTGATTTATTGTATATAAAACCTATCTGGCAGTCGTGCCTCCATAATGTTAGCGGTGAATGTAGGCTTGGTCTCCTCCATTACTGTTTCCATTGGAGTTGGGGCATTTGCGTGGTAAGCCTGTCACATGTCTCCTATTTGTCTTCGTGAGTCCTTGAGCTCGGCTTCCCATGGTTCTTCAACTGGAGCTTTTCCATGTTTCTTTTGATCCAGTTCATGGTGTAGGTTAGAAGCATGCAAAGCGCCGGTCCTAAAAACGTGAGAAGGGGCTGGTTTGGTTAACCCAAGCTGCCGACTCCTCTGAGAGGTAGCGAGCGTATGGGCAGACTGAAGAGGGTTATGGCCCATTTGCTCATTTTCCTAGACGACCCTCTATACTTGCTGGCCCAGTTGCTCCAACAATTACCTCATGGTGTTCAGGGTCTCTACTTATTGCTCGATAGAATTCAACTGTCCTCCTTTATTGCGAGATTGCTGAGCCTGCCTTGTGGGACTGGAGTCAACCTACTGTTGGGAGGTGGAATCCCGGTGACTATCAGGCTATTCTGACAGCGTAAGGTCAGGTGCAACAAGAGATACTCGAGTTTTCTTCTTTCCTCTAGCCATCACGGTTCTTTTGGTAAAGCAGGAAACGGTTTTACTGTCGCTTCCCACAAAAGGCACCAAACTATTGATTTGATTTTCTGGTGGACCCTCCTTAAACCCTGAAGGACACCTACACATAAGAAACAAAAGATGAAAGGAAGACCGTGGCTAGTGCAGGGGACCCTCCAATGCCAAAGTTAGGGAGGGATCTGGGTCTTTATGGAAATAGTTCAAAGGAAAAGAGTCACTAGTCTCTTTAGGTTTATGAGTTGTGTACCTTTCACCGCTTAGGGGCTTCCTTATTTATACGAGAGGGAAGATCACATGGTCGGAAGATCTTATTTGTTAGAGGAAAGATCACACCGTTGGAGATCTTTCCCGTTTAGATCTCTAAAGATCACGGAGATCTTCCTTGGAACATGGGTGTCTGAGATCTCCGGGATCGTGGCCTTATCTCTTGAGATCTCGAGAGAGATCTTCGGGCCATTAGCCTCGAAAAAGACCAAGTGTTATCTGGAATCAATAGACCCGTCCGCCCCTTAGGCAAGGTGTAACGTCTCAGAAAAATAGGTACAAGGACCCGAGTACCACCTCAGGCAGAAATTACCCAGGACCAAAACATTTATAAATTAGGTTAATGTTAGCAAGTACTAAACTAGAATGCTTATGAAATTAGCACTAATCACTTTAAATATGATCTGCAAGACCCAAAACATGCAGAATCATTGACGCTATGTTACCCTGAAATCTAGAATCCATCCCTAAACTCGGTTGCTCTCGGGAGCACACCGAAACTCCGTATCGGACTTGGACTGCACGTCGAAAGTCCGATTACCCCAAAACTATACGGATGTGACCGCATTACTGGACTTGATAACCCCTTTGGAAATCAAGTCCTAACTGTGTTTAGAAATGCATAATTTGAGCTTGGGGCAAGGTGTGTGGGAAATGTGAAAATATTTAGAAATAAAATCTGAATTTAAGTAATCTGAGTCGTGTCGCTTGCGGGCCAAATATAAGGATTTAGACCATCAGAATCTGACCTAAATACACTCTCGGATGAGGAGAAATGTCCCACACATGTCGGTGTACTTGTGACCCTGATCGAGTGACCGTGACCATTGAACTGAAACTGGTCCGCCACAGTCGATCTGTAAATCCGATCGGAACGAAAAGTAGGGCAGGAAGAGAAGTTGTGCGTACTTACGCACGTTCTACGGTAGATAGTTCTTACCGCACGCTCCACTAGAGCGTTTGATTCGCTCTCATTCGGCCGACTTATATGCAAGATTGCACGGGAGTTTGGCTACAGACTTGGGGCAGAAGTGCTGGTGCCGACCCATTACATCAACGAGGTACTCTCAACCAGATGGAAATTGGGCCATGGCAGTGACAAGCCCGCCTCGATGAGAGTGAGGACGAGACGACTAGTGAAGACTATGATAGCGAGGAGGAAAGCAGAGAGGAGATAGAAGAAGAACAGGAGGAAGAAGTGGAGGCTCAGGACACGGATGAGAGCTCCCCTCTTACGGCAACGGAGCATGACCCTGATCAGGCTGTTAGAGAAGCCCGTTTAGCTCGACTTGAGGAGGGCCAGGCTGCCCTGCGACAGGAGATCATTGATACTCGGGTCCTCGTGAAGCACAAGTTCAAGAAGGTGACCCGCACCTTAAAAGCTATCCTGTGTTACTTGCAGGATAAGGGCCCCCCTCCTTCGTCACCAGACTCAAATGTCTAGTCATCCATGTCGTTGCCTAGTAGTTTGCTTTGTTGCTGTCTTAGAATGTTTATATTTTGATGTTTAAGTGCTTAGTAGTATTGTAGCTAAATAGTGTGTTTGTGTTTGTTAGTTATCTTAATGTTAGCAGCTTTACTTGTAATAGCTCATATGCGTTTCCTGTCATGATTCATGTTATGACGTATCTCATGTAATTGTGACAATTTTGGTAAATGAAATGCATGAAGTTTCTTTAAGTTGTGTGTAAATGCTGTGTGGTTGAGTTTGTGGGCATGCTGAATATGACCTGGGTTGCACCGTATGTTGTATATAGGGAATGCCACCTAAGGCCATATGGAGTACGGCACGTCTCACTCTTGGCGATTCGTTTGACGGGGCACCTCCCCTAAGCGATAGCCATATGGACCCCAATTCGGGCCCGTCTCCCTTTAACACCATACCGGACTCTCAGCCGGCCACTGGCCCCACCAATGGGTCTACACCTGTTGTGCCACCGGTTCCAGAGCAGAACCGTGAGCAACAGCAGGCACAGCAGCGGTAGCAGTAGGCACAGCAGCAGCAACAGTTTTTGACCACCATTGCGGGAATTTTTACCCAGAGCATGGGTGTAGCTTCGCCTGCTCCTTTTCCGCCCCCTGCTGGGAATGCAGGTGTCAGCGGCCACCTTGAGTGATTCCAGCGCTTACGGCCCCCTACCTTTGCAGGTACTCACAGACCCAAGGAGGCCGAGTATTGTCTTGACCGCATCTCTAAGATGCTAAAGCCGCTGCACTGCACAGAGACCGAGTAGGTGGAGTTGGTCACCTTCATGTTCGAGGAGGCCAGCTTATGGTGGGATAGTGTCCTCCGTACTGTTGCGGTTGGACAAATGTGGACGTGGGCAGATTTTGAGGCACGCTTTCACGAGAACTACTATCCCATCACCTACCGCCACGAGAAGAAGAGTGAGTTCCTTCGCCTCTGATAGGGAGGGATGAAAGTGGCTGAGTATGAGAATAGGTTCACAGTGTTGGGCAGGTACGCCCCTTTGATTCTGGCAGATGAGCCGATGCGTATGCGGCGTTTTTCTGAGGGCTTGTGACCAGATATTCGGTCGAAGATATGCTGCACTAGCATACCTAGTTATTTTGAACTAGCGAGCATGTCCATGAGGGTCGAGCAGGACGGGGACAGGCAGTCCCGTATGTGAACACCGATGGCTCCTAGGTCGCGACCTGAGATTCAGAGTAGACCATTCCTCGGGAAGAGGCCACAGACAGATTCACCGCTGAGGCTGATGACTCCACCTGCCCCTGTGAAGTGACCTGATGTGTGGTATGCCTATTGCAAGAGGCCAGGCCACACGAAGGTGACTTGCTTCACCAGGATTAGGGATAGTGGCTTCTCACTGCCCCAGAGGATCAACCGCCAGCTTCCCCAAACTATATCACCATCACCTCTACGCTCGCACCAGCTCATCCATCCTTCTGGCCACCCGTACCTCGATCTAGGCAGCCCCAGCGACCTATGGATCCTCAGCCCAACCGGTCTCAGTAGGCGCGCATCCATGCACTTACAACGGAGGTGCCTGATTCTACAGTTACCGTACCTTTGGCCTTCGAGCTCACCGCCCACATTAAAGGTACCCCTATATTTCTATTGGTGGATACGGGATCCACTATATCTGTGATATCATGTTCTGCAGTCCAGCGCTTAGGGCTGAAAATGACTCCGATGGTTGGGGTGTGAGTTATCGCAGCACCAGAAACTTTTACAGATGCCAAAAAAATGTGTGAGGGTTGCTTGATAGATCTAGGGAGCAAGACGATATGCATTGACTTGATTGTCACCACGATATACCATTTTGACGTCATCCTTAGTATGGATTGGCTGACTGAAGTGAGGGCCGAGATTGACTGCGAGACCCGATTGATGACAGCTCACGGGCTTGAGGGCACGCCCTTTACGTTCCTCGTGCAGGTCAGTTGCCCTTTTCGAGTTCTTTGTTATGCTTCCTTACTGAAGAATGTTGATGGCCCGGTACTTGAAGACACGCTAGTGGTTCGAGAGTTTGAGGACGTGTTCAGTAAGATACCTGGACTACCTCCTCTGCGTGAGATCGACTTCACGATCGACCTTGTGCCTGGTGCGACACCTATTTCATTGCCGACCTATCGCATGACTCCATGTGAGATGGAAGAACTGAGGAAACAGATTGACGATCTATTAGATGCTGGCTTCATAAGGCCAAGTGTGTCTCCTTGGGGAGCACCCGTGTTATTTATGAAGAAGAAGGACGGTTCACTGCGATTGTGTATTGATTATCGCAGGTTGAACCAAGTGACGGTGAAGAACAAGTATCCCTTGCATAGGATAGATGATCTGTTCGATCAGTTGAAAGGAGCGCAGTATTTTTCAAAAATCGATTTACAGTCAGGGTATCATCAGTTGTGCGTCAGGGATGAGGATGTGCAGAAGACGGTTTTCAGGACCAGTTTTGGGCACTACGAGTTTCTCGTGATGTTGTTCGGCCTTACGAATGCACCGGCCATATTCATGGACTTGATGAACAGGGTATTTTGGTCGTTCCGCTACCGATTCGTCATTGTGTTTATTGATGACATCCTGATATACTCCAAGAGTCGAGAAGAGCACGAGGAACACCTGCGAGTAGTCTTGGATACTGTGGGGAAGAACCAGTTGTTTGCACAGTACAAGAAGTACGACTTCCGGAAAGAAAAAGTTAAGTTCCTGGGACATGTGGTGTCCAAGGAAGGGATAGCTGTGAACCTTGCTAAGGTAGCCATAGTTCAAGACTGGGAGCAGCCTGGTTCCGTTACCGAGGTGAGGCGTTTTCTTGGTCTGGCAGGTTACTATCGATGATTCATTCAGAATTTCTCGAAGATAGCCAGACCTTTGTCTCAGTTGACACGGAAAGATTTGAAGTTCGCCTAGAATAAAAAGGCAGAAGCAGCTTTTCAGGAGCTGAAGGATAGGTTGACGTCCGCCCCTGTGCTAGTATTGCCAGAGCAAGGGATCAAGTATGTTATATATACCGACGCGTCTCGTGTTGGTTTGTGTTGTGTCCTTATGCAAAAGGACAGCGTGATTGCATATGCCTCGAGACAGTTGAGGAAACACGAGGAGAACTACCCTACTCACGACCTAGAGTTGGCAGCTGTCATATTTGCACTGAAGCTCTGGAGACATTACCTCTACGGAGAGGAGTTCGAGCTCTTTTGCGACCACAAGAGCCTCAGATACATATTCACTCAGCGAGACCTGAATATGAGGCAGCGACGATGGATGGAGACACTGAAGGACTTCAAGTTCGAAGTCTCTTACCATCTTGTTAAGGCCAACCTTGTGGCAGACGCACTGAGCTGCAAGAAGGCATTGGCATTTGCGGCTCCGTTAATGGTAGCAGAGTGGCACATTGTAGAATTTGTGCTAGACTTTGAGCAGAAACTCACGGTGGAAGAGCCGTATGAGGGCATCACATATTCGAGTACAACCCCTCATTGATGACAGGATCATCGCGGCTCAGGCAGACGATGAGCTATTGGTGAAGATGAGAGGGCAGGTTAGTGCAGATGAGGATTCAGAGTGGAGCGTTGGTACGGATGGGGGCTTACGTTACTGTGGCCGCCTATGCGTCTCGAACCTCCTTGACTTGAGGAAAGAAGTTCTTGAGGCCGCTCACGATTCTCGGATGGCTATGCATCCAGACAGTACGAAGATGTATCGTGACATGAAGAGGTCATACTGGTGGGATAATATGAAGGCTCACATAGCAGATTACGTGTCCCGTTGTCTCACATGCCAGCAGGTCAAGGCAGAGCATCACCGACCTCCTGGTTTGCTTCAGCCCATGCCCATAGCTGAATGGAAGTGAGACTTCATCTCTATGGATTTCATCTAAGGGCTACCGAAGACGAGGAGGGGTTGTGATTCCATTTGGGTGATCGTGGACCACTTGAGGAAATCTGCTCATTTCCTCCCTATCAGAGTTTCGAACTCTGCAGATGAGTTGGCCAGGTTGTACATCAAGGAGATTGTATGTCTGCATGGAGTTCCCTTGGAGATCGTGTCGGACCGAGACATGCGATTCACATCTATCTTCTGGACTCATATCCAGGAAGCGATGGGTGTGAAGTTGAAGTTCAGTACCCCGTTCCACCCACAGACTGACAGGCAGATGGAACGGGTGAATCAGATTCTGGAAGATATGTTGCGGGCCTGTGTGCTAGATTTCAAGGATAGTTGGGATGACTGTCTTCCCTATGCAGAGTTCGTCTATAATAACAGCTTCCAGGCAAGTATTGGCATGACTCCTTACGAGACACTATATGGGCATCCGTGTAGGGCACAGCATTGCTGGGCAGAGGTTAGGGAGAAGAACTTGATTGGTCCGGAGTTAGTTCAGGCGACTTCAGAGAAAGTCGACATTATCAGGCACCGAATTTTGACAGCGTAGAGCAGACAGAAGAGCTACGCCAATACGAGGCGGTGACCGCTAGAGTTCGAAGTCGGAGACCATGTGTTCCTCAGAGTTTTCCCTATGTAGGGAGTCCTTCGGTTTGGCAAAAAGGGAAAGTTTACGCCTAGATTCATTGGCCCATTTCAGATAGTTGATCGAGTGGGGGCGGTAGCGTACTGCCTTACGTTGCCCACACCACTTGTGAGTGTTCATAACATATTTCATGTTTCTATGCTGAAGAAATACGTTCTCGATCCTTCCAATATATCAAATGGGAGCGGGTGCAGTTGAGCGAGGATGCTACATATATACTGCAACCGACGCGTATCCTAGACAGGAAAGAGTAGGTATTGCATAGCAATTGTATTCCACTTGTGAAAGTGCTGTGGACGCATCACACAGAAGAAGAAGCTACTTGGAAACAGAAGCTGAGGTTCGAAAGAACTACCCTTAGATTCTCGAGGAGTACGAAAAGGTACTAATTTCGAGGATAAATTTTTTTAGAGGGGTAGATTGTAACGTCTCGGAAAAATCCGGACAAGGACCCGAGTACCACCTCAGGCAGAAATTACCCATGACCAAAACATTTAGAAATTAGGTTAATGTTAGCAAGTGCTAAACTAGAGTGCTTATGAAATTAGCACTAATCACTTTAAATATGATTTGAAAGACCCAAAACGTGCAGAATCATTGACGCTACGTTAGCCTGAAATCTAGAATCCATCCCTAAACTCGGTTGCTCTTGGGAGCACACCGAAACTTCGTATATGACCTGGACCTCATGTCGAAAGTCCGATTACCCCGAAACTGTATGGATGTGACCGCATTACTAGATTTGACAACCCTTTCGAAAATCAAGTCCTAACTGTGTCTAGAAATGCACAACTTGAGCTCAGGGCAAGGTATGTGAGAAATGTAAAAATATTTAGAAATAAAATCTGAATTTAAGTAATCTGAGTCGTGTCGCTTGCGGGCCAAATATAAGGATTTAGATCGTCAGAATCTGACCCAAATACACCCTCAGATCAGGAGAAATGTCCCACACATGTCGGTGTACTTGTGACCCTGATTGAGTGACCATGACCATTGAACTGAAACTGGTCAGCCACGGTCGATTTGTAAATCCGATCAGAACGAAAACTCAGCCTGACCTAGATCCATGGTCAGGGTGCTTAAGTCCGACCGCAGTGGAAAAGGGGCCACCAGAAGTGCTCCGTTGGACCGGAACAGTCTGTATTTGGATATAACCTAAGTATACCTTGGCCCTGGGGACATTCCCATCAAACCTGGGCCTATATAAGGATCTTAAACCCTCTCTCTCTCTCACCCCATACGAATTTAAGAAACCCTAGGAGAGAGAGAAGAGAAAAGAGAAAGGAAAAGAGAGGAAGTGAGAGAGTGAGTTGGAAAATCTTCCTGGGATTCGATCCCATTACTCCACGCACTTAGCCACCCCCTCTGTATCACAAATCCAGCGTTTTCGACAACGTACTTGGGTAAGAAAACCTAACCCTAATATGTTTTAAGGTTTTAGATAGTGTAAGTTATGAAATAGCTAACCTAATTTGTGCTATAGGTTGCCAATCTGCCGTAGACAAAGACTTAACTTTAAAACTGAGTTCGTTACGAGTCTACCGGCGAAAGGTGCGGACTGTAAATGTTTAGGTTATGGTTTTCAAGGCTTTCAATGTCGGTTAATGGTTTATTACTGATGTGGGTGCTATTTCACATGCCAAATGCGATGTTTGTTTCGCGTTTCAGATATATATGAACTATATGGAGTGTAGTGTATCCAATGTATTTGTAGAAAGGGTCGTATACGTATGAAATTTGAACGTGTGTTTGCCATGATTAATTGTCGTGTGGTTATGCTAGTTGTATGTGTAACAGCTCCTTCGTGAAAGGATTTTCTCTAAGACCTGCTTTCACCAACATACGTCATGTATGTCGGAATATGTAGTCTAAGTGTTTGTAGAAATGTCTAAATGAACAAGTGTGTAATATATTGTACTTTATATGGGCGTTGAGAAGAGATTCTCAACTATCTTAACGATGTGTATGATTTCCTCGATGCAACTTATATTCTTTGGCTGTTTTACTTAGGGATTAAATATGCGTGAATTCTTGTTTAAGTTGAAATCCATCAAATGCTCACATGCTTGTATGATTGGAATTGTTGATCCATTACTGTTCGGATTAGCTTGTATGATTATCTGTTATAATTGAATGTGTTTGGGACTATGAAATAGTTTAGGCAATCGGTAACAGGTTCTGATTTGGTGGCTGAGGTTGTCTCGCCACATAGGACGTGTTTAATGAACCCGAGTCGTACCTTGGTTATCGGCAGTGGTTAAGCCACACGGAGTGCTTACGCACTTCATGTTGGTCAATTCAACGTGCACTCATACTAGTCAAGCTCGTCAGGTAACCTGATTGACCCGATGTATGTTCACCATGTATGGACGCTACTGCTTGAATATAGGGTACCAAACTCACCAGTGAAAATCCCTTAAAACCTTGGTACCTTGATCCGCTAAGACTCATGAGCCGGGCATGGTGGTATGGGACACCGTGGTCAAGCTGTCGGCTTACGCTGGGGTGACGAGCCTCCCCGTAGTGACCAGTGAGCAACCTAGACTCGTGAGCCGAATACGGTGGTATGAGACACTGTATTCAAGCTGTTGGCCAACACTGATAAGGTGACGGATCCTTTGTAGTGACCTCGAGCGTACTCTAGGACTGCGTAGAGGCGACGAGCCCTTACGTAGCAACAAGGGTACACTAGGCCTGCATTGATAAGATGACGAGCCCTTTGCAGCGACCTAGAACCACAACATTGTATGAGAATTACTAGGATTGACGACCCTAGAATGGATCATTGTTTAGGAATTAATATAAGGGAGGTACCTTAGCTTCCCAATCCTGCTGTATGAAAAGGACTAATAAGAACTTGGTAATCATACTCATGCACAACATTGCATGTGCCGTTTGGCGATGTGTAGAGAGCACGAGAAAGTGATTGACATGCGCGACCGTTAGATGAAAATCACTGAGGGAGTGCAGGTGAGGCCATACATCATTTATTCATACCATTCCTGCATTAATCAGAGTATCTAAGGATGTTCGATTGTATTGCTTTATCATTACTGCTTGATTGAATTGATAACATGTTAACCTCTGCTTTATTGTTTCACTGAGTTGATCACTCACTCCCACGTTACGGGACGGTGTCTTGAACACTAACCAGACCCTGTTGTAGGTTCAGATGATGGCGTAGCCTGTGAGGCGGAGCCGGATTTTGAGGATGAAGAGGAGGCATTCTCATATATGCAGTATTCAGGCGGGTTCTCGTAGACCGTTCTGAATCGACGGGGCTTCGGGGTTATACTTGTAGTGGACTGTTACATTTTGATATTTTGTATTCTGAAACAATACATGTAATTATTAACCTGGCAATGCATACATACTTTGGGGACCTAAACTAGTTTATCAAGTTATACATATTTATTTTAGTCTTCCGCTTGCATATTACAACTGTCCCTGGATTATGTTTTGCTGATTTGGCTTAATCTTATTCATGTTTATGCATTAATACAGACAACATTTAATCATCATTAAATATGATGCATAAGTGATGTGTTGGAACTCGGGAGTTGGACTTTTACTCAACCCCCGATTTTCAGGGCGTTACACAAGGTCGAATAGTAGAGGCAAATGATGCCTTGGAGGTAGGTGGTACCAAGCTATCAATAGGTCGGTACCATCTCGATGTTGATATCGATCGAGCAGGCTTATGATGTCCTTCTAATCATCGATCATAGTAGCCCTTATCTTCTTTTGTCGAGCTTAACAGTTCTTACCAAACTTGTTGATTGGGGAGGTTCGTCGTAGGTCATGCCGACCTATGGTTGTGCCGACCTATCTTATGGTCGTGCCGATCTACAGTCAAGCTGACCTATATTATGGTTGGCCTTTCTCTACCAGTAGTTATCATTGAGATAGTTTGTCTTATTGGCTCATGTTGGTTGTTGGTTCGACCTCTTTTCATGGGTCACTCCATTTTTCCCATAACAATATTTATGCTTTCTCTTCATCCATGTTTATGTGACCTTATGAACAACTTTGATTGCAAATAGACATCAGAGTGTGGCCTAAGAAGGTTTCAATGGTGGGCCTCATTATTACCACTACTTCTCATGTCGTGGTCAACTTGAGCCTTCAATCCGCCTCCTTTTAGGTTCATGCCCTAAAATGATCTGTAAAAAATGAATAGACAACGTGGATAAAACACATACATCACTGCGGACACCATAGAGCCCCTGCTAGGACCATCCATCTCTAGATAGGTCATGGTGGGAATCCACATTCATTTGTTAAACATGTGGTAACTCTTTCACTAGGCACATGTGGGATACATGTATGGTCATCCTTATAGTGGGCCACTCAAGATGGGGACTAAGTTGTGCTGATCAAACAACCCTAACCAATCAATAGATGGTGATCATATGGATGATGAGGGTCCTCATGATCAACTAATTAACGTGTGCTTCAGGCTTTACTCTGTCTATGATTAAGCCCACAATTTGTATGCTCTGTATTGCCATACATGTAATGGATGAGAGGCTACAACTTTATTGCTTCAGAAAAACACCCACATGTGACCAATATAGGTGGGGTCAAAACCACAAAGAAAATGAGCAAAAAAAAAACCAAAGGGCCAAATTAAAAGAAGAAACAAGAGGCACAAGGATTTACATGGTTTGACAATATACCTACTCTAGATGACAGTAACACAAAACATTCTTCTTCACTAAAATAAGAGAAACGGAAATACAAGACTCACCTCTCCCACCTGTACAAGAAATTCCACATCAAGGAATACTCCAGAAGATGAATTAATAGAATACATCTCTCTACCTGTGGTCCTTATATAGACAACACCATATGAGAGAGCATGCGGGAAAACCTAAAAGTACTAGGCTTCTCCACTTATGAATGTATGTCCATACGTACACAAGAGGAGTGGAGAAATGACTCCTATAAATAGATGTCTTCTCATGTAGAGATGTGTAGACAAATACTCCACAGCCTCAACATTCTCCTACTTGAAGACTAGTTTTTTTAATTGTAACATCCCAAACTTTCACGGACAGAGTTTATACTCGTGCTTAAGAAAATCAGGTGTTAATAGTTGAATGAATTGGATGCTTTAAAAATCGCACATTTTTTTTTTCATTTAGATCACATCCAGTTATATTCATGAAGGTAACCATTGATGAGAATAAAATCGACTGTATTTATTATTTCATTAGAGTAAAAGAGTTAAATAAATTATCAAATGCCCTCTCAATGGGAACTTATTACATTATCGAGTTCGTAGAGGAAATATAAAACTAAATTTTAAAACTATCTTCTTATTCATTCAGTATAATCTTCCATGGGAGATGGTCCTCTAAGTCTTTAATTTATACATCACCTACATCATCTGTACGGTTAGAGAGGGTCAATGCCCACTCATAGTGATGGTTATCCTTTAAGATTAACAATAATTCAAGATATTCATAAAAGTAATGTAAGGGTTCTGATACGTCACGTACTCCACCACTAAGAGAGATATCAGCATGCGCAACCAATCTACATAAATACATGCCTAGCAAAGTGTGTGTGACTCATCATACATAGTGATCATTACAATGTGGAATATAATTCATAGAAAATCCGACTTGCCCTACATCCCATAACTATGGAGATTTGCCGACGTGTCCAACATTAACGTGGATTTATGTGAACATCTCGAGGCGACATAATAACGTGGTTGGAGGATTTATGTAACACGATGTGTCCATGGAGTGACTATTTACGACATCCAATCTCAAAAAAGTGATGTAACATGTATAGAGGTATACATCGAGTTGAGCTGGCCTCAGCTCGACTCAGCTTAGCCATTAGCTGACCTTAGCTCGAACTCGGCTTGGCTTGGTTCTCGAGCTAGACTGGCCAGCTCAGCTCAGTTTGGTCCGCAGCTCGGGCCATTTCGAGCCAAGTTCGAGCCGAGTTTGCCATTGCAGCATTCCCATAAACACCTAGACTGGACCTTCAAAATCCCACTGTTTGTAAAACAGAAGCAATGGTTTTAAAGGTATTTTATCAAACACCTTTTAAGCAACATAAAAACCAAGAAAAGTGCTTAGTTGGTTCCATCTAGTAGGTTAAATGAGGCCCACAACTATATGGCCAATACAAGCCCATCATGAATGCTAACACACATTTAGACCACCACATAGCACCTGGGCCATTGGTTGTAATGGGTCACAAAAGGCTCTATTCAGCAATTGAGCGATTGGAGTTGTCTAAAGGCAGTAAATCTCTCGAAATTAGCAGTACAAAAACAACCTACCAATGGGTTTAACTATTCATGCCTGTAGCTCAGTGGTTTTAAGATGCATTTCAACATTGAGGTCTTGGGCCCGAGCCCAGCTTACTTGGAAATACATATCTAGCTATTGGGCTGGAATAGAAACTTGCCATAGTAGAACATTACCAACTTAAAAATTCCATCAGTCCGATAGTCCCGACACTTCGTTGAGTCATTTCATTAAACACTTGGTGAGCAACATCAATAGCAAAGTAACCGAGTCACTGAATTGGTTCGATTCGAGCTGGATTCGATCTGAGTCGAGTCGAGCTGGGGCCAGCTCGAACTTTGCTCGAACTCATTTTCGAGCTCAAAAAAATAGCTTGACTCAGCTCGAACTCAGCTTTGAACCGAGTCGAATCAAGCTTTTTCGAGTCGAGTCGAGCGAGCTAACCGATCTAACTCGGTTCGTGTACACCCCTAAGCACATATGACGATTTACTTACATTGATTGTGCTCCACACCAACCAACCCACAGAATTATGTGTGTACCAAGAGGGCCGCTACCCGTAACGCATTACGTCCACGATAAATATTTGAATCATTAGTTGTGATACCTCTAACACATCACTTGCATTGATAGAGAGATAATTCAAATTATGGGAGTTTTGAAATTATAAGGCACATGCCCAAGTTATAAAGTTAAATAGCACATAGCTAATAAAATAAGGAGGAGAGTAGTAATGGCTAACTCAACTGAGAGGAGAGTGACAATGGCCAACTCAACAGAGAAGAGAGTAACAATGGCTAACTCAATAAAGAGGAGAGTGAGAATGGCCAACTCAACAAAGAGAAGAGCATCAAGGGCTAACTCAACAAAATTAGTGATGGCAAGGGCAAGGCTTGCATCCATCGCCCCACATAAAAATGATGAAGATCACTCGTAATTAACATCATACCATAATTTCCAAGGATAAATAATTGTTGGTAGTAAATTAACAACTGTAGGCAAAGAATCATATTATCATGAAATCATGTAAAAGGCACGATAATTCATATCAACTTAAAGTAATGGAAACTTAAAGGAACCCCTCACATAAATTTAGAAAGGTCATGTATAATTAACATCACACCTTAACCATTATTCCTAAAGGATAAATAATTGGTGGAGGTAAATTAAATATTTGTAGGGAGGATTCCCTCACTCAGCTTATCCCTTAAGCCTTAGAACCCTAGTAGATATCATGTATGAAAAGCTTTGAATTACGATATCGCACACATACTTAAGGGCATCATTATTAGACCTAAATGTGGATCGGATTAATAATTGGTGATTTTTCTTTAAATCTAATTTTTCATTGTGTCAGACAAGATGGTATTAAATCGAAATTTAGATAAATCAGGGCCAAAACGAACTTGATCTCAATAACGGTCCACACTTAAATCGGGGCCCATCGAGGATAGGAAAAGGGAGTTGACAGCCTAAATATTTCAATTTTGTACGAGAAGGAAGGCGCTTCAACCACGGTGTCGGATCACGAGATCGGGGCTTAAATTTTGTAAACCTCTTAGTAATGAAACCAGTGTGGACCAAATTTGAGTTGCTTAAATCGGAATCCCTCACCGTGTTAGCCTTAGATCTGGAAACCCATATGAAGGACTAGATCAATCCATGGTAAGGAAATTGGATCACTTTTCTTGACATGATAAAGGCATTGCTTGGAAACCCACAGGGGTCTAGGTTAATGGCATTTTCACAATTATAGATGTTGCTTAAGGAAGAGGGAGACACCATACATATGTATGATTTGTTTTGTGAAGGAAGAGGTGGGTTTCATAAAACTCGAGGCTTGTTCTCATTAAGCTCTAAGTGATTGAACGGATCTCTCAACTACCAGCCGATGTTCTAGCTAGTTTACCTCCGAATTGGTCTCTTTTCTAGTAGTACTCGAGCTTCTGATGATCTTATCTTAAAATTAATGGTTAGATTGCTTGATCTATTGATGGAGATTATTCCAAATGATCAGATTCATGTTGGAGAATAGATGTAAGGTTAGGATAGCTAGATTGACATCGTACACATGTACATAATAAGTTGAATTTCACGGTAACACTCGAAAACTTTCAATACTTAGGTATTGAAAAGTTTGGTGTGTTACACTAATAGTATGAAAAACGCTCATAATAACAGTTGCCTAAACTCCACCAATTGCTAGGTAATAATAAGCCCAAGAGAAGTCATGCAGTAAACAAACTCCTTTCTTACAATAGGCCTTTTCAACATATTTGTTACGTTGTTATCAGTGTAAATCTTCTCCAATGAGATCTTTTCATCTTCCATCACGTTACGAACAAATCGATGCTGAACATCAGTGTTTTTGGTTTGAGCATGAAATATGGGATTTTTTTCATGTGTAACATGATCTGGCTATCACAATAAATCACCACCGGTTTCTACTTAAATTTCAATTCTTCTAACATTCTCTTCAACCAAATATCTTCTTTGCATGCTTATCCAGCTAACATGTACTCTATTTCTATAGTAGACAAAGCCGTCATTGATTATAATATTGATATTTAACTAACCATATAGCTAGCCAAAGAGAAAATATAGCATTTGGTAGAATTTCTTTTATCACAATCTCCTATATAATCTACATCCACAAATCTAACCAACTTTAAATTATGGCCACTATAACAAATAGCTGCTGGTGTTCTTAAAATATCAAAGGATCCACTTACAATAGTCCAATGATCTCTGCTCGAGTTTGCTATATATTTACTGTTGTTCCTACTGCTTGTGCCATATCTGATCTGATACACACCATCGCGAACATGAAGCTTACTACCGCTGATGAATATGATACCTGAGATATATCTGCTTTCTTCACTTATGTGTTACGACACTAATATGAAGACAACATACAACTAACAGATAATAGTATTAACTAGTTTAAATTTCTACATATTGAAATGGCACAAAACTCTTTCAATAAACCTTCTAGGTCATCCAAACTTTCATGTTCTTTTTTCTATCTCTAAGTACAATCATTCTAAGAATCCGATTAACGACACTCAAATTTTCATATTAAATTCTCTAGTCTAATAAGCTTTTAATGTTGTAATAATATATTTACTAGTACCTACAACTAACATGTTATTCACATATAATAAAAATACAAGAAAGTACTATTACCATTGCTATGAATGTATGCATAATGGTCTGTCTCATATCTCTAAAATTTCAAGCTCATAATGAAAGAATCAAACCACTTGTACCAACACCTTTGTGGCTGCTTTAAACCGTAAAGCGATTTGTTCAGCTAATAAATTAGATTCTTCTAGTTTTTTTCAATAAAACATCCTAATTGAGTTATATACATTTCTTCAACAAGATTTCCATATAAAATATAGTTTGCACGTCCAATTGCTCAGGCTTCAAATCAAAAATCATTGTTATACTCAATATAGTATGAATAGTACTTAATCAGATAACAAGAGAAAATTTCATAAAAGTCAATATTTAATTTCTGAGTATACCATTTTATCACTAATCGGGCTTCGTATCTTTTAACATTAATGTTAATATATATTTTCATGCTTGTAAATCTATTTGCAACCAATAGTCTTCCACATTTCGGGTAATTTAACTAATTCTTAAGTCTTGTTTTTTATGCATATCATGCATCTCATCCTCCCTAGCACTATCCATTGACTAACATCCAGAAATTAACATGCCTCTTGGTATGAATAAGTCTCATGATCTTCTGTCATGCAAGCATAAACTATAACATAATCCTTGAGCAAAAAAAAAAAGAGGGTTTTATAGCTATCTTTGGTCGACCTTAATCATTTTAAGTTTCATCATCCGGTATCTCATTAACATGCTCTTCATCACCTTATCTTTCACGATATCATCAACCTATTAATCATGTGAATAAACATGTTAATTTTGAATATCATTTGAATATTCTAATTCAATTATTTCTCGTGACTCTAGGCTCGACAATTTTTATATTTTTTTGCAAAAAATATTTATTTAAAATAATATATCATCTAATCATTAACTTGTGTCCAGTAGAGTCCCATAATCTATACCCCTTTGTTTCATTTACATGGCTAATAAAAATAACTTTAGATTAGTCCTGCACTTTTTGAGAATCCACATATAAGCTCTACAACCAAAACTATGAAAGAACAAATGATTACATAATTTTCAAACTATACCTCTTCAGGAATATTGCAATCTAGTGCAGTTGTAGGAGAATGATTTGCTAAGTAATGTTGAGGGTCAAATATTGCATATTAGACCCTAGTTATTACTTGGATCTACAAGCATAATTCCGTTTAATGGCTGATTTAATCATGTTTGTGATGCAGGGCGTATTTACGAGCCTGGACTGGGAAAGGGTACTAAAAGCATGGATTTAACGCTCTAATGACACCAAAGCATGGGACGGACCCCATGAGACCAAGATCGACAGATTTGCACGCCAAGGATCCAAGAAAATCGAGAAACTGATGCTCAAGTAGCCCGAAAGACGTCCAGAATGCAAGATCGTAAGGTTCCCACCATCCGTTCAGTTCAAAACTCTATATGTAGGCTGAGGATAAAAAATTAACCGTACAAATCAAAAATCAGCCATTGGATTGCTGTGGAAGTGGCCCAACGGATAGGTCAGCCCCTTAAATCCTTAAGTGGGGCCCACCTGATATCTGGATATTCTCCAGTTTTGGTCTCAATTGTTTAAATGAGCTGACAAAGCGGATTTCTCGAAAATGAGTGTGCATAGTGAACAAGTGCACTGGCCGTGCACATGAACGAAGAATCGGTCAAACCAACCTTTGACCGACTCCTTCTTCCAAAAAAATCAAAACGCATCAGCGTTACACTGTTCGCCGCTGTTCTGTGTTGTGGGCCCCACTCATCATCTAGTTTGAAGATCGGATCCATCCATTGCATTCAGAGGGTGGGTATAACCCACTTATAGGTGTCCTTTTTCCTCCATGCGAGTGTATGCGCGTTTCCAGCCGTTAAACGCAGGACGGACGGCTGGCTTACAATTCAGTGGGCCACGCCAGAAGTTCTCCTAAAACCGACCATCATAAACGGTTTTTCGAGACGTAACGAGTAGACGGAGTGGATTTTTGTAACATCACCGATCATGGGCCCCACTAACGTCACAACGCTCGGTTGCGCGATCTCTGTTTCGCAACAGGGAGTGGTAGTCAACTCTTGTGGGCCACCATCAGGGCCCATCGGGCTAATCAAGACCGTCCATCAGAAGCCCATGCCCCCTATCATCCTCGCCTAGATGGCGGAATTTCAAGAAACAGTGAGGGTCAGTTTTCGACCGTCTAAACAGAAGACTGACGGTGAATTGAAATGATTCACGGTCCACCACGAATCTGCTCCAAAACCAATCAGGTTCCACTGGTTTTTCGGGGGGGAACTAATGGACAGAATGGATTTCTCATTGGACTCCGAACATGGACCCCACAGCATTCACTGCAATCGCTAATGTGTAAAACGCCGTGCGTCCGAGAAAACCGGCCGCTGTAGGCTGGTTCTGTGATCCCGATCACGATCGGATTGACAATCCAACCCGTTCATCACGCAGAGGGGTGAAAACCAGTCAAACCCATGTTGAATTTGGGTAATATCATACTGACAAATTCCCGCTACAAAGGTCACAAGAAGACTGCTTTGCAGCGTTCAAAAATGTGCAGCGTGATTGATTCCGTGGACCACACCAAATCCAACCCAAAACCATCCATCTCTTATCAGAATTGCGAGGCGCATCTAATGGACGTGGTGGATCTCTCCACCGACGCTGATCTTGTGCCCCAGCAATCACCCTAACGCAAGATGGTTTGCTGTCAAGAGCAGAGTCCCACGAGGAGTCTACTGCGAATGGTGAAGCTTGGAGGCAGACGACTGCATAAGAGAGAGAGGCTTTGGACGTGAAGAGTGGGGAATTTGGGCAGGGACGTGGCTAGACGATTGCAAGAGAGAGATATCCATTTTTTTTGTTTCCTTTTTCTTTTCCTTTTATTTATTTCTTTCCTTTGATGTTTTTTTTCTTTGGTTCTAGCATGATCATGCTAGGCTAAACCTCTTAGCTAGGGCTAAGAAGTGAAGCTTGTAGTGAGATGGAAGACTCTATTTTTATGCCTTGATTTAACTATTAAATTTATGAATTGAATTTGATTTTAGTTGATTATCGAAGGAATGTTTTTTTTTAGTCTTTAATGGTCTGTTGTGACTGAAATTACAATGGGTCTGCAATGGCTTTGAATATTTTCTTCCTCCTTTTGATGTTTATGATGTCAGGAAGCCCTGTTGTTCACCATCGTCTCATGGGCATGGTCGGATGACGGTACCCTTCCTAACCTTCATGCATTGTTGATTGGTTGGTAATTGGTTTAATTCTGTTGTTGCTTTGTCTCCTGGGCATGGTTTGGTGATGGAATCCACTCTAATTCATATACCTTTCATCTCATGAAAACTAAATCAAATAAGTTCAGTTCAATTTCCATAATTCTTGAAGCGGGCATAAGATCTCCCTGATCTCTACAAGTGGATCCTCTGAATCCCTAGTTTCTTAATTCTGATTTTCTTAAGTTTTAAATAATTATTTCACAATTATTCCCTAAAAGGTCATTCGATTTAGATTTCATCTTAATCTAATTTCTAGTTCTACTTAGTTTCAGATAACGTACAGGTATCGGTCCTTTGGGATTCGACCTCGGTCTTACCGAGTTTATTACTACATCACAACCCTATACTTGGGGAGTGAACAAGTAACAAATCATGTTAACGACTTCTACCTAAAACCATTACTTGAGCCTAACCGAACTCAATATGTTCCTAACACAACTCATAAGTGTACTATTCATATATTCTACAACTTCGTTTTACTGTGGAGTACTAAAGGCTATGTAGTAAATCTCAATGTCATGTTCACTGTAAAATTCCTTGGATTCTTTTGAGTTGTACTCTTATCCAATATCAGTTCTCGAGCACTTAATTTTCTTTTTCAACAAATGTTTTAAACTTGATAAAACATGAAAAAGTATCACTCTTCCTTTTCAACATGTAAACCCACACATTTCGAGAGAAATTGTTAATATAATAAAAGAAACAAAGTACCTTGAACTTCATAAGTATTCGACATGACCCTTACAAGTGTCAAAATGAATTAAATATAAGACATTCTTACTTTTGGTAGTATATAAGGGAAAACGAACTCTATAAAGCTTTTCAAACAAATAATTCTCACAAAAATTTAAATTAATAAACTTTAAAGCATAAAGTAAATTGCAATCAATAAATATATATAGTCCTTACTTGCTCATGTGGCCTAACTTCTTATACAAGAGAGTATTATAACTTATTACAACATTAGCAACAATGGCATCACCAACTACGATATCTCCAATCAACAATGGCATCGCCAACAATGATATGTCCATTTTACAATCTTCAATTGACTCTTTTTGTCATAAAATTTATAGCCATCTTCATCGAACATTTCCAATGACAGAAGACTCTTACGCAGGTATAATACATGCCTCACACCGAAAACTATATGTGTGATACCATCATACATAGTAATTTTGACATATCCAATCCTAATAATTTTACATATGCTATTGTCGCCCATATAAACTATACTACCATTACATGATTGTCATGTGTAGAAACAATCTTTATGTGGAGTCATATGGAATGAAGCACCCAAATCTAAAATCTATCAATGACTCTAATTTTCTCATGGAATCACTGTCAACAACACTTTTCCATCTTCATATAAATTGTCTTTCTTAACTAGATTTTCTTAAGAACCCTTTGAATTCGATGCTTGGCTATGCAAATTAAGTTTGTAATTTCTGATTTTATAATTTTTACACAAGTGGTATTTCTTTCCACAATTCTAGCACTTATTTCGTACCCTTTTGATTTATATCTCATTTGATGTCTTTTATCAATACCATTTTTAGTATATTTTCCTTGACCATCGTAACATTATTGGTAGATTTCTCACTCTTTTTTTGCGAGACTCTTTGATAAGTAATGCGGACACAAATGACTCAATATTGAAATCTGGATCATTATTGAGATTTATGATCAAACCATCTTATGAATTTGGCATCAAACAAAGAAG
The DNA here is from genome assembly GCF_029962835.1 of Magnolia sinica. NCBI lineage: Eukaryota > Viridiplantae > Streptophyta > Magnoliopsida > Magnoliales > Magnoliaceae > Magnolia > Magnolia sinica. Next base: position 44,937,190 of record NC_080573.1, on the reverse strand, counting down.
AAGTGTAATCTTTTCATCATCTTCAATCTTTATATTGACTATTGTCAATCTACTAATTATGGTATTAAACCCATTCAAATATTCTTACAAAGATGACTATTCGTTTACCTTCAAGCTGTATACTTATTGTCAAATAAGATAGTCCCTAACATCGACTTCCCTTCATATAGGTTTCATAATTTATTCCCACAAATCTTTTATAGTGTTAGATCAGATATGTTGAATAAAACTGAATCATCTAGCACAAAAGAACAAGATATGTCATAACTAATTGAGCTTTCTTCTCAAATATCATGTCTTTCATTTCTATAGGCTTCTTTTCTTTTCCTTAAATCGCAATTACACAACTTTCCTTCACCAACACAATGTTCATCTTTAGTTTTCACAACACATAATTAGATTCGTCAAACTTCAGCACCTCAAATTTAGTAGAATTTGATCCAACCATTTGAAACACAATTGCAACAAAAACGCTAACACTAATCTCGTGCTAAAAGGCTTTTCAACCTTTGGCTTTGATACCAATTGTTATGGAAAAACACATGCATGTGATCGATGTAAGTGAGGTTAAAACTACAAAAAAAAAAAGAAAAAAGAAAAAAAGAAAAAAAAGGCTAAATAAAATGGGCAAAAGGCCGAACCAAAAGAAGAGGCAAGAGACACATTGATTTACATGGTTTAATAATATACCTATTCCATGGGGTAATATAATAGATATTTTTTTAAACTAAAAAAGAGAAACATAAATACAAGACTTACCTCTCTCCCACCCATACAAGGAATTTCACACCAATGAATACTTTAGAAGATAAACTAATAGATTACCCCTCTCTACCTATGGTTCTACTTATAATATAGACAACATCACATGAGAGAGCATATGAGAAAACCTAAGAGCATTAGGCTTCACCTCTTACATACATATGGCGGTCCATACACGAGAGAGGAGGGGAGAAATGTATCTCATGAAGAGATGTCTTCTCTTGCAGAGACTTGTAGACAAATACGTATGGTGGTCCATACATAAGAGAGGAGGGGAGATATGTCTTCTCTTGTAGAGACCTTTATGAAACATGGAACATCCATGTAACGTCCCTGATTTTTCGATACTCGATTGTTAGATGTACTCGGGTAACACTAGAAAATTTTCTAATGTAATTGGCAAGCACATGTGTACATGCAATCTAAAACTCGAATACTTTAAATATTTGTACATGAGACTTTGATTCTAGAACCCTGACTCCATCGAAACTTTGTAGGACATTCGGATAAACAAATTTGACTGTACAAATTCAATTGGACACTCTTAGAAGGTAACTAATGTCGCCTGAATATCGAATCTAACCATATGATCTATAAATCTCAGGCCATGATCTAAGGAAAACCACCATTGATTTATCCAGATAACTAAATCATGATGAATATCCACTAAAGAATCTATCCAACCAATGAATCGGATCGTGACTATTTGATGTACATGACTTGAACTGACTAAACTATCCCTGTGACATAAAAAACTATACATATTCGATCAAGCATCCTTATATAACAAATCAATATGCATTATCATCTAAATCTTGTACCTAACAAAGCACATTACAAACCTAGTATCAAGATTTACAAAATCCTATTATTGAAATCGCCCTAAAGGTAGCTGAAATGCCCAAAAGAGCTCCACATCTCTCATTGGTGGGCCAACAATCGCGAAACTATACAAATACATTAACTTTAGTGGACTTGACATTGTACCTTGATTGGATTATTGAGACCATCTGTCAGACTGTGCAACTTGAACCTGAACCTGAGCCTGAGCGCATGTACTAGTGTGAATCACCCCAACTTTTTGGAAATCTTTATAAATAGAAAACCCTTGTTATGGATTTAAGAAAGAGATGGAATTTTGGGTTTTCAAGAGTTAGAATTAGAGTTTCACCTGAATACTTTAAATCTATCATTGTTTCTTTCTTCCGATCGTAACTTGTCAACAATCAAAGAAAAATCTACGTCATGTATCTTAAATTTGAAATCAACCTAGAGTTCTCTAACCCTAATAAAGGTTTGGTTAAAATTCCTATAAAATTTTAGGGTTTATTCAAAATCCCTAATTCTAGATGCCGGTAGAATGGGAAATCGTATCTAAAGGTGAGGATTATTCTTTTAAGTTAGCATTTATCAGCCCTTAACAGTTTCAGTTAGTGAATTGTAGTGTTCTTACTGAAATTATTCATATTGAATGTTATGATTTCTCTATATTTATGATTCGTATGCTATACGTGTTAATTTGATAACATGATTGTTGAATTATGTGAATTTAGCATTCATTTAGGCTTGATGTTGGGAATATGTGGAGTTCGTGTTTTGCACACTAAGTGTTTAGTCAAATGCCTAAGTGAGGTTTTTGATGAAATGTTGTTATCTCATGCTTACAAGAAAATGACCTGATTCAAATGATGAATGGAATAGATGTCACACACATTATGTAAGCCCCATGAAAATTTTGTTACACGCCCTGCCTTAGTCTTGGCAGACGCATGTTTGAAGGGGACATATTTTCCAGTAGATAATTGTTTGTATCACATTGCTTTATTGATTTTTTTTTTACTTTTTTTTTTAAATAAAAAATCTGGTGTCATTGTTCATAATTGAAAACATAGTTAGTCCAACCACTGCAAAATCCAAGGCTCCAAAAAAATGATGGGCCCACTTTAACATAGATAAATGCCTAAACATACAAAATGTAAAGAGAGGTATTTTATTAAGGGGGGCGGTCCAGCATCACAAAAACAATGTTGCATGTGGGACCTGGTGTATTCACGAGACCCAACTTGACCTTAAGATCCATCTCCTCGTAATTTTATGAGAGCCCATAACGGGATTGTTGTATAAAACTCAGTGGGCCATAGCATAGGAAATGTATTAGGAGGAATGCTCACCATTGATTAGTGTGGGGTCCAACAAGACCATTGAAACCCTTCATTCAGTTAAGATGACAGAGAAGATTAACTTTTTTGCAAATCAGATGAGTTCTAGTAAAATTCAAGGGTGGGCGTTACCTCCGAGCTCGTTCCCTGTGGCCAACCTTAGATTTTACCTGATCAAGCTGATTTTTTATCCTAAATTTCCTCGAGGGGATGCAATGTGTATTATTGACTAGTTCGATGATGTAAATGCATCAAGTGGGACCCACATTAGCCAAGCCACTTTTGCTAATTAGTAATACCGAGCACCCAATTATTTTATCAATCTTTGTTGAAATCTCAAAGTCCCTAGGTTTTCGTCAACACCACAATGGAAATTTCTTTTCTCTTGTATTATTGACATTATCAATGGCTTCTAATCTAAAATTAGATATTGAAAAATATTTCAAGAAAAATAATTTTGAACTATAGAAGGTCAAGATGATCGGTCTCCTAGTTTAGCAAGGATTGGATGATGCTATCCTTGAGAAGTGGTTGGAATCTATGACAGATGTTGTATGAAACAAGATAGATAAAAAGCGAAAACCTCTATCCAATTGTGCCTAACAGATGAGGTCCTCTATAACGTCATGAGAGAGAAAACTGCAGCCTGTACTTGAAGCTTCAGTTGTTCAATCTGAAGATGGTAAATGGGGCCAATGTTGAGGCCCACATTAGTAACTTTAACAAGTTGATTTGTAAATTGTTGGATGTGGAAGAAATAATGAAAGATAAGGATCAGGCATGCATTCTACTGAATTCTCTCCCAACATCGTATGAGTCATTTAAGGACTCGTTGTGCACTAATAGAACATCCATCAATGTCGAGACATTATCTCAGCCCTTTAGGCAAAGGCGATGGAAAAGAAAATCAGTGACATGGGTGCTTCTATAGATGTACTGATCATGAGGGGACGAAATTCTGAACGGGACAGTGGATCTTCATGATCGAGGTCTAAATTTAAGGGTAAGGGTAAAGGAAAGTTGAAGTGCTGGAATTGTGGGATTTTTAGGCACACGAAGAAGGATTGTACAAATCCTAAGATAAGGAAGGAGAGTACAGATAGTTCTTTTAGAGAGATAAACTGTAATGATGTGCTTATCGTATCTAGATCCGGGTACTTTGATGAAGAATGAATTTTAAATATGGGGGCTTCGTAACACATGACCCCTCATAGGAGTTGGTTCACTAGTTACAATGAGTATGATGGTGGCCAGGTCTTTATGAGCAATGATAATGCCTATAAATTTTTTGGTATTGAATGGGTGCGCATTAAGATGTTTGATGGCATGGAGTGTACCCTGACTGAGGTGAGGCACGTTCCTGAGCTCATGAAGAACTTGATATCTCTTAGAGCACTCAAGGCACTTGGGTGAAAATTCTTCAGTTTCAATGATGTCCTTAAAGTTTCAAAAGGGGTACTCATATTCATAAAAGCACAGAGGAACGACAATCTTTACAGGTTGATCGGGAATATGCCATCAAGTGGAGCTGTGGCATTTGTAGCGGATTCCATGTTTGCACGTATATAGCATGTGTGTTTGGGCCACATGAGCGAGCGAGGTATGAAGGTACTTTCTGACTATTGTTTAATTCTAACTTTTAAAAGTTTTGATTTTAATATATGCGAGCATTGTATATATGGTAAATAATTTAAATTATCTTTTAAATCTTATAAACATGTATATAAGGGTGTTTTTTACTATGTGTATTCTGATGTATGAGGGTTGATGCTCGTGCTTTCCGGTGGAGGGTCGTCATGGTTCTCCACGTTCATTAATGACTACTCCAAGAAATTCTGGGTTTATTTTATGAAAAATAAATCTGATGTTTCCATCAACTTCAAGCAATGGAAGGTGATGGTTGAAAAATAGTTATGGCGAAAGGTGAAGGTACTAAGAACATATAACGGTGGGGAATTTACTTTAATAGAATTTAATCGGTATTGCAAAGATAAAAGGATTATGGGCCTTATGCATGATCACTAATACTAGGTTGGGCAAGTAGCTGTGGACTAATGCTGTTAATACGACTTGTTACTTGGTGAATTAGTCCCCTTCTATGGCCATTAATTATAAAATTTTAGAGGAAGTGTAGAGTAGTCAGCAAGTATACTACTCAGGATTGCGTGTGTTTGGTTGTGATGCTTACACTCATATACTATCAGTTGAGAGAAATGAGCTAGACCAAAGAGCCAAAAAGTACATCATTGTCGGCTATGGTAGTGGTGTGAAAGGGTATTTGTTGTATTACCGGGTCACACAAAAAATCATCCTTAGTCGTGATGTCAAATTCGATGAGGGATCCTGTTTTGTAAGGATGAGCACGAGGTACTAGAAATGTTGGTTGTGGACACAGATTATACTCAGACTGATAGTGGTATACAAATGGAGGTATATGAGCAGGTGGAGTCGTCACCTGTGAGAAGGAATCCGCAGCGAGATCGCAGGTTACAGGTGAATACATGGATGACTTAAATATCACATTTGCCCTCATTACAGATGAGGAAGATTCATCTACTCTTCAGGAGGCTCTTGATGAGCTTGATGCCAAAAGTGAAAAGCTGCGACGAATGATGAGATGGTATCCTTATACAAGAATGAGACGTGGGAGCTGGTGGAGCTTCCCCTTGGCCGTAAAGTGATAGAGTGTAAGATGATCTTTAAGAAGAAACATAATGGGTATAAGGCAAGGTTGGTAGCGAAGGGTTATGCTTAGAGAGAAGGTTTTGACTTCACTGAGATATATGCGTCAGCAATGAAGCAAGTATCTATCATATTCATGTTAGCGTTCGTTGCCTAATACAATCTCGATATGGAATTGATGGATGTGAAGACTGCCTTCCTGCATGGAGAATTTGAAGAGTAGATCTACATGATGCAAACAGAAAGATTCGAAGTACAAGGGTCAAAGAACAATGTTTGTAGGTTAAAGAAGTTGTTGTACGGCCTGAAACAGTCACCTAAGAAGTGATACAAAAAGTTTGACTCTTTCATGGTGAGTCAGAAGTTTACTAGGAGCGAATATGATCATTGTGTCTATTATAAGATACTGAGTGATGAAAAATTCATCATCTTGGTTTTATATGTTGACGGCATGCTTATCACTAGTCACAACATATCTGACATCGAATTACTGAAGACTCGGTTATTTGGGACATTCGAGATGAAAGATCCAGTGGTTATAAAGAGGGTTTTTCGTATTGACATGCAAAGAGACAAGAAGAGAAGCATGCTTTGGTTATCTCAAGCAGAATACATTAAGAGAGTATTGATCAAGTATGGGATAGACAAGGCAAGGCCGGTCAGCGTTCCCCACGCGGCTCACTTCAAGCTATCTTCAAAAAAGTGTCTTAAAATTGATGAAGAAAAACAGGTTATGTCTCGTGTTCCTTATTTGACTGCGGTTTGTAGCTTGATGTATGCCATGGTCTATACTAAATCGAATATTTCATATGCAGTTGGTGTTGTTAGCAGATACATGTCTAACCCCGAAAAGCAGCATTAGGTGGTAATGAAATGACTACTTTAATACATTCAAGGTATGTAGGACTACGTCTTATCTTTTAAGAAAATATGGGCTAAGTTAGTTAGTTACGTGGATTCTGATTACATGGGCAGTGTGGACAGTAGAAGGTCTACTCCTGGTTACTCATTTGTACTAGCGGGTGGAGTGATCAGTTAGATGTCGAAGCTTCGGTCTATATTGACTTTTTACACAACTGAAGCTGAGTATATGATAATGACCAAAGCATTCAAGGAAGTGTTTGGTTGAGGGGGATGATAAATCTATTGGGTCTTCTGTGGGAGGCCGTGTCGACCAATTGTGACAATGAAAGCGAAATCAATTTAACTAAAAAATATGTTTATCATTTACGTATTAAACATATTGATGTGCATCGCCATTTTACCTGACATGTACTTGAGGAATGAAGCGTAACTCTAGAGAAAATTCACACGAGCATGAATCCTACTAACATGCCCACTAAGGTAGTTCCCTCGGAGAAGTTCAAGTTATGTACAACTTCTCTGGGCTTAGCGAAGGCATAAAAGGAAAATGAAGGATACATGAAAAATAATAGTGAAACTATGATGCAAGGCAGAATTAGAGATGAGGAAAAGAAGTTACGACAAATGAAGATTGAAAGCATGGTGGAGATTGTTGTTGATGTCTCAAATCTTTCAGCAAAAGGGTCTGTCAATGCCATCGATAGACCATTCGATTCCATCGACAACTATTCGATTCCATAGAGAAAATTCAAAAATCTCATGTTGGTTGATGGACACTTAGTGGTAGGGCTGTACATCGAGCCGAGTCGAGTCGAGGTGGGCCAAGCTCGGCTTGACTTGTCCATGCTATACTCAAGCTCGAGTTAGCCCTCGAGCTTAACATTGAAGCTTGGCTTGTTTACCAAAACTTTCGAGTCGAGTTCGAGTCGAGCTAGTGGTTCGAGTTGAGTCGAGTTTACCTTGAGTCAAGTCGAGTTGAGTTTACCTCGGTAGGGTAAGGGAAAGAAAAAGAGAGAATGAGGATGGGTAGAGTCAGATAGGGTTTTTTAGTAAAAACTTTTAAGTTTTAACTTTTTTAAAAAGAAAACTTAAATATATATTATATATTTAATATTAATATAATACATATAATATATATTATTAAAATATATTACTCGAGCCAAGTTCAAGCTCGAGCTTCGAGTCGAGTCGAGTTGAAATACACCATGGTCGAACTCGGCTTGAACTCAACTCGAGCTTTAGTAAACAAGCTTGACTCGCCTTGAGTTGGGCTTTCAAGCCGAGTCAATCCGAGTTGACTCAAGCCGAGTCGAGCGAGCTTTTCGAGCTAGCTTGACTCGTGTACAGCCCTACTTAGTGGTGTCCTACTCAGTGACATTAAAGGGATTCGATGCCATTGAAAAAATTTGAAAAATTCATGTTTTATTGTTGGAACGATTTGGTGATTTTTGATGCCATGGAAGGATTTCAATGCCATCAACAAACTGTCGATGCCATCGAACTTCCATCGAGCGTATACGCAGAATTACCTAAGTGCAGAATTTGTTTTGTATTTCGATTGTGATTCTCATATAGGCTATATAATGGGTGTAATCGGCACTAGGGAGAATATCAGAGTTTTTAATTTCGTTCCTAAGATTTCAAGGGTATAGCTTGGGTTATTTGACGCTTGTTCAAATTGGGTAATCTCTATCTCTTGTAATTTTTTCTTTCATAGTGCATATATGTTGCCCTGTGCCATAATTTTTTCCCGCAAGGATTTTTCCACATTAAATTCAATGTGCTTGAGTTTGAACTAATTTGTGCCATTGGAATACTTTGCTTGATTTAACTCAGTATGCTTCCATGGTTCCCCAGCAGGCCTAACATCATCCTGATCGAAGATTTAACTAGGCCATATCATAGGCAATAGTAGGGATGAGACGGACACCACTGAAAACGGCCTATAAAGTTTTAGATCAGCCGGCTATATATTTATTTATTCTTATCTTATGAATGGTTTGGATGGCATAAAAAGCCACTGTGAGCCAAGAAGTTTCAATGTGAGGGTATCCTTTTCATTGTTGCCAATTATGTGGACACTTGAGTTTTATATTAATTTTATTTTTGCATCCAAACAAAAATCTACCGGAAAACGGAAGAACTAGTAGATCCCTTGCCAACATTATCATGGCCCACGGATCCTTGCATCATGGGCTTTTTCATCCTATTAAATGCGATTTGGGAAGAGACACGAGTTGCTTGTAAACGGCCCTAGCATTAATCGACGAAAACGTCTCAGCTGGGCGGTTTTTCTTTCCTATCCTTTTTTTTTTTTTTGAATTCCTTCTGTATGCCTCTAAGGATGGAATATAGTGTATAATTATATTGATTAGACATCCTAACTATTGAATAAAAGGCTATTAATAAGATGATTGGATCTCTAAATCCTAGAAGCAAAATAAAAGACGCAGATTAGCAGCTACCTCGATCCAGCCAGGTTGGTGAGACTCTAACTGTGGGCCCCCTCGATGTATGCATTATATATCCACGCCATTCGTCATTCACAAAAAAATGAAGTAGATACAAATCTTAGGTGGACCATACCATATGAAATAGAATTCATTGAATGTCCACCATTAAAAATTTCATAGGTCAACATAATATTTATTTTCCTTCCAACCTGCTGAAGCGCTGATAAAGTCACACGGACCTGGATGAAGGGAAAACACAAATAGAAGCTTATAGCAGCTTGATCCAAAACTTTTGTGACCCTCGGGAAGCCTTTAATGGCAAGAATTCAATTCCTACTGTGTGGTGCATCCGAGATATACATATCTGCTTTATTTTTGGGACCTTGTTCTAGAATAAGCTGACAAAACGGATGGATGGTGTAGATATAAGGCACATACATCAAGATGGCCCCATGGTCAGTCGCACCCACTTGGCTGGATCAAGTTGGCAGTTAATCCACGTCCCAAAATAAAACCATCCCAATGTAGCCTACAATTTGTGTGGTCTGGATTGATATCAGTACGCAAGATAAGGCGTGGATGGAATATGGTAGAGCTCCTCATCACCATGCATCTGCCAGGATATGTATAAGGACCATCCATCTAGTGACCCGCTCATAGTTCGATGACCATAGTCACCCGCTCATAGTCATAATTCCAAAACCAAACCAACTCAGGTTATTTTTTCTCTGCAACACGCAACCATGGGTGGGCGTAGAGGGCGATGCCTTTTGCTTCCGGCGAACAACTTCATGTGTATGAGATCCACACTACTGCCTGACCTAATGTTTAACTTTACCCGAACATTAAACCGATCCAAACTCAAGTGGGCCTCACCGGAGGATATGATGTAAAATCATTACTAAAATCTCTAAATTCCCATGGTGTGGCTCACCTGAGTTCAGAACTGCATGATTTTTTACAAATTCCTTTATCATGGTGACTCCCATTAGATGAATGGATTGGATGGCATGTATAAACCACAACCCTTACACAACTAATGATGGACGTCCTTTCCCAAAATTTCCCAATTTATGTGGCCTACCTGATTTTTGGACACGGGTGAATTTTGAATTTCAGGATGAAAATGAGGCAACACACCTGATGGATGAGGCGGATCTCATGCATATTATACCCAACATGCTCCACCACTGCCCTGCAGTGAGGATAGCCCGGTTCTTTTGAAAAGCTACCTCCTTTGCAGCAATGGACTCAATCTATTTGCAATTATATGAGATTTTGTGAGAGAAGGCCTGCTTTGACTAAGATACCTCATTGGCTTGTCTTTGTTATTTTTCATCATTAGGCCCTTCTGCAATTTTATATGCTTTGCTGATGAGGATTGAAAACCAAGATCCGCCACAACTTTGTACCTTTTTAAAATTGTGATGATCCATTCATCACTGAGCACACACGCATGCATGTATGGCTATCTGGACCATTCTAGGAGTGGGCCACTGAAGATGTGGGGCTCATGTGAAGTATGACTGCCCATCATATACATTCCCTTAGGTTACCCCCAAGGCTTGAAAATCTAGTGGGCCATTGCATAGGTAAACAAGGGGGAGGGGACTCCTACCCTTTGATTATCATTGGGCCCACCTTAGCTGCAGAAATCTAGATTCCATATACACAAAATGGTGGGCCCCTACACAAAACCAAGGTTGGGATCCTTCTAAACTAATTATACCCCATGTTTTGTCCCACTAGATTTTCCTTTTGGGCTGTTTTGTCAATATTAGGGACAATGTGATGCGAGGCATCTCTGGACGGATTGGATGTTGAATACATCACATGGGCTCCACTATTGCCTGTACTACTGGCGGTACTACCATGGATGACCCCGACTTTAACACATGAGGCAGAGCCATCACTCACTGCTCTCAAGACGGTTGAAGTGGAATATGGTAGAGCCTCACCAGCATATATAAATGTGGCCGGGTACATATGAATCAGGACCTTCCATCCCGTGGGCCTTGTCATGGACGGTCCATGGTACAAAAATCATGCCAATAGGGTGAATGGTCAAGATTCTATTGGTATATATAGACAAAATGGTCATAAAAGTTAATGGCACGGATATGAATTGGTGTAGTTTATGAAACATGGTCCGTACAGTGTAAGCCCACCGTTTCCGTTGGCATGATTGTCCGGCTTTTTACAAATAATATAAAATAGTTTTTATTGATGGCCCAACAGTGGATAGATTCTCCTTCACCCTTGTAAACCGAATGATGTAATGTAAGAGGAGAGAAGCTTCGGGGCATCTTAGAAAACGTAGAGAGAGACTGATAAAAATAGAATAAAATAGTTAGGTGTGTCTGGATATACAAACCGACTAAGCTTTTCGCCATTTTGGTTTATTTGTTGACAAAATGATAGACTTTTTCGCATTCCCCACTTTTGAGCACTTGCGCTTCTCTAGGCATTTGTCTTGTCGGCCTATGTGGATTAGTTTCTTTGCAAGACCAGGCATTCTTGCGCAAAAAGAATATATTCTTTGCAAAATAAAAAATGCGCGTCCCTCATGTTATAGGCTAGGATCTTTTTCTTACTTTTTCATTCTCTGCGTCTGAGTCAGAAGTATGCATTGTAAACGGCATATGACGTCAACAATGTTGAAGTTTTGGCGAAAACTTCTAAAAACTTTGACGGAGACTTATAAAATAGTAAAATAATTGATTTTTGCAATTTTAATTTTATTTGTTGATAAAATGACAGACTTCCCATTCGCACGTTTGAGTATTTTCTCCTCTTTATCATTTGGCTTGTTTTCAAGTCAGGTCACAGCCTCTTTCAACCAGTTTCCCAAAACCAGGTGTTCTTTGCAAAACAAAACAATGTGTTTTTGCTGTCCCATATTGATTGCAGGAATCCCTATAATCATGATTTGGACCGGCATTTTGCGTGTCCGACTTTATATTCCACACGTTCTTTTGTCTTCAATTGCTTTGATATGATCATCTTAACCATATGATTATTGAAAGGAAAATTGATGTTCCATATTGATTGTAGTAATGGGTCTAATCATCAATTTCGACCACTCATCTTTGGGTCCCACTTTTGATTGTACTTGTTTCTCAAGAAGCACATTGATCAGATCACCCTAACCATATTGTTATTAATTACTAGGAAAGTAGACTGTCTATATGAATTATAGGATAATTGATCTAATCAATGTTTTAGATGCACTTCATGATACCAACTTTTGATTGTTGGAAATGGACGGTCCATATTAATTGTTTGTAAAGAAATGGATCAAGCGATCAATTTTGGACTGTCCATCATGTGAATAGGCATGTTGCTCAAGAATTGCTTTGCTAAGTAAGGACTGGCTTCGTATCTTTATTCTAATCCAATAATAGCTTTTCAAATATGCGTTGCTCTAATAAGCTTTTTCTGTCTTTCAAATAAGCTCTTTGGTATATTGATGTAGAAATCTAGTCGATCTTACCTCACCTCTACTAGTCAGAGTACAGGTGATTTAATGGAAAACAAGAGAATACATTGGGAACACCGATTAAGGCTATGGACCCTCCCATGCTTAAGTTATGATATGGACTTATAGGAGTAGTAGAATAATCAAGTGTTATATGTGTATATTTCACCGTAGGCGGAGTCCTTATTTATACCCTTTTGGAGGCGGTGTCGTATATGGCAATGCCTCTCTATGGCGGATGCGTATTGCGGAAGATATCTTTATCCGGACGTGTCGTGATTGATTTCCTTATATCCTACGAATATTTAGGAGGATAATCTTATCGTTATAGTGAATATCTGGCAATATAATCCTATTTTTATATATTATAAATGTATTTCTATTCCGAGGCTGAGGTCGGTATCCAAGGACGACTCTAAAGTTGGTTCCTGAGGCTGACCTCCAAAGTTGGTAACCGAGGTCGAGGTCGGGGTAATTTTTCGGCCCTCAAGCAATCCACAGTCTTTGAGTCTATTTATCTGATCAGTTCATTTTTACTGATAATAGTAACCCCCTACTTTCGAGCATTTTGTAGGAGCTCAGGAAGTAAGTTAGCGTGAACTGACACTCTGATGACTTGTGTCGAAGAGGTCTGAAGGTTAAGAGGAGGTCGGACGGAGTAGGGCTAAGATCGATAATTCGATTGTTCAGTGGTAGATCGCATACGGTAGAATTAATCGAAGGGACTTTTCTTCATTTCAACTAAGAGAAGTCCCAGCCATTCCCATAATAGCAGGCCAAGCACTTGGTAGAAGGACCTTCTTCCCTTATACTAAGGGAAGTCCTCATAATCGATCGTAAGGTCGGATAGCAGGTAATTGAAAGAAATTCTCCTCCCCTGACTTGGGGAGGTTCTTTCATAGTGGAATTCACAATGGAAGACTTTCTTTTCCTGCAGTAAGGGAAGCCCTCGTAGTCAGTCTATAGTCCAAGTAGCGTTGCCAATTAGTGGTCCGACCTTTTCACTAAGGGTCGGACAACTGGTTAGGACTATTTTCTCCTTGTACTAAATAAAATCCTCAATAGACCATATAGTTCAAATAGTCGAGAAAGCATTTAAAAGAAACTTCTTCTCCTAACCTGGGGATTATAGAAGTCTATAAAGTAGTAGAAAATATAATAGTAGAATTATGAGCACATTTTTTCCTTTTAAAAAGTGAGGTTGTACTTCGTCGAGTAGGTCTGTTAGTCGAAACGCTTCTCAGTATTTGATGTTGAGGTATGCTAGCCTCGGTCTTGGTCATCTTGTAAGACCTGTATCATAGCCTGTACTATTCCGTAAGCTTTCGCGGTCCTCCCGGTCGAATTTCGGCGACCCGCGATCTGTTATCGGTGTTTGCGCACGATCTTGAATCGTGTCCCATATTTCAGAGTCGACTCAATCCGAGACTTGTATCTTTGCGACCGCGCCGTCGCCACAGTTCCAACGCCACGTATTACGAGTTGAGGTGATACCCGAGCCAGGAGATGTGGGCCTGTGTTCAGTTCGAGAAAAACACCGCGCGTTACAAATACCGAGAGAATCTCTACGACACATCACATCAATCCATCATTTCACAAGTCAAGTACACCACCCATGCTCCATGCCACCTCACCCCTCACAAGTCAACTCTCTTTCTCCCAACCCATACCGCCTTTACACAATTTTCAAACTAACCCATACCTCCCCTTTCCCATCTCTTACAACAACCACACCTTATCAATCCATCCCATCCTCTCTCTCTCTCTCTCACATTTTTCTCCATTTTCAAGCAAGCAACCCAACGTCCATGAGAGCTCCATGAGAGAGTTTTGTGTGGCCCACTTTCTACCTCCCATCTCCACCATCCAAAGAACATCTTGACAGTTGGAATCGTCCCCTTGGAGTTCTAGATCGTGTTGGCGGAAGAAGGAAGAAAAAAAAAAATCAAAGGTGGGTGTTTCTATAGGCCTAGATTTTTTATTTATTTATTTATTTATTATTATTTTTTTATAATGGACCAAGTGAGGCCTACCGATCAATGGTATGAATCTCATTTTGGACCCTAGATGTGCCGATGACCCACTTTGATTCCCATAATCATTCCATGATGGGGCCATTCTCCATGGACCTCATCATGATGTTTATTTTCCTTGCATGGATAGGGGCATCTAGACCTTGCATTTCAGTGGAGAAAGGGTCTCCACCGTTGATTTTGATCGATGGACTCCTATGTAATGAGACCCACTTGATGTACGTTGTAAATCATGGAAGGGAGGGCCCATAGTGCCGGGGTCCCTCCATCACTCAATCTCTCTCTCCTTTCCCTTGTTGTTGGCCCCTTGATGTATGCATTTTATCCAAGTCATCCACCATCATGGGACCCACTTGACGGACGTGTAGGATCTACACCGTCTAAACCACGTGGGCCCTACCTTAGGGAGATGGAAAAAAATAAAATAAAAATACAAATATAAGGTTGACCCAAATTAAGTGGGCCACGTCCACGTGGGACCCACCAACCATGGTCCCCTTGCATGGGACCCACCTTGATAAAACGTCCAGCATCCCTGTACGTTGGGCTCGTGAAGTGCGAACGTACAGTGAGGGGCATTCACAACAGAAACAAAAAAAATATACCTATATGTTTGATTTTAAACTTTTTGAGTGGGCCACTCCTATAGGCCCCACTATTTTGTATGGATCTAATCCAAGCCGTCTAACCCATTCCCTGAATCATTTTAGGCGTTGAGTCGAAAAATGAAGCCAATCTGACTTTCTGGCGGGCCATAGCATAGAAAATAGTATTTTCTACCATTGAAATCTACTCTGATGTTTTTGTACCCCAAAACATGTCAAATATTGGGCTTGATAGGTCTGTCTTGGGCCATAGAGACCAATGGTTGGGTTGGATTTGGCTGATGTGGACCCCACCTACGAAAACCATCAGAAAACCTTTTTATATATGCAGCAGTGCTGCTGTTCCCAGAGAGCATGCAGGCAGCGCCTGCTGCGTTGACGGATGGATGGGCTGGGACTTGGGTCCCAGCTGTGGGCCTCACCGTGCTGTGTGTGAACATCAACACTGTGCATTTGATAGGCCCCTTAGGGAAGTGGGCCCTTCCCAAAAATCGGCCAGAGGTGGAGCTCAGGTGGCCCACGTCACAGGAAAACAGTGTTGATTGAACGTCTGCCATTGAAACCCCTTTGGGGTTGTCACAGAAGTTTTGGATCATTTTAAAATTTGTTTTCCCTTTCGTCTGGGTCTGCGTGACCTTATCAACAGATTGGATGGCATATAAACGTTGTGGTGGGCCCCATGTGGGACCCACTGATGTATGTATTGTACCCCACACCGTCCCCATGCGTGGGTGGGACGGCTGGTGTACCTCACTCCAGCTAAAGCTGCTGGAGTGGCGTTACCAAGTTCCATGGGCCCCCACGTGTATCATCCACGCTGTCCATCTATGGGACCCACCATGATGCATGTGTTGCATCTAAGCCGTCCAACTATTTTGAAAGCTCATTTTATGGCATGAGCTAAAGAATGAGTTAGATCTATAGTTCAAGTAGACCCCACCATTTAAAATGTTGGAAATAGTGACATTCACCGTTCAAAATTTCTAAGGGCCACAGTAGTTTCTTATTAAGTTGATATTTGTTTCCACTTCATCTATCACTATGTTAAACTATGAATTGGTTGGATCTCAAATACATTACGGTAGCTCACACCGCGATGTGATCATCCATTGATTAGGTGGACCACACCACAGAAATAGTGGAGGATTGAACGTCTATTATTAAAACCCATTTGGGTCACGGAAGTTCCGGATCAATGGGGAATTGTTCTCCCTCTTAATCCAGGTCTGTATGACCTTATGATTAGATTGGTTAGAAAATAAACTTTATAGTGGGCCCTGTGAATTATTTAACCGTGGAAATTATTATCTCCATTGCTATTTGTGGTATGGTCCAGATGATCCTTCAATATGACTCATTTTTGGTAATTCATGAGGCCCATTGGTGCGGCCCGATTTGATATACATGAGTCCCATTGGTGCGGCCCGATTTGATATACATGAAGACTATTGGTGCGACCCATCATGATGTATTTTGGCCCATGGGCGGGGCCCGCCCGTTTGTATTATTAAGCCCATGTAATGAGGCCCACTTGATATATGAGGACTAGTATTGAGGCCCATGCGATGAGGCTCATATGATATATTTGAGGCTTAGGTGCAAGGCCCACCTATTGTGTATTTGAGGCCCGATGTGATGTATGTTGGCTCATATGATGAGGCCGATGTGATGTAAATGAGGCCCATCATGATTGTATGTGAGGCCATGGGCCCATTATATGTTTGGCCCTATGTAGGTCACTCCTTGGGAGCAATGTTGGTTAGATGTCCACATTGATGGGCAATGACGGTCAAATGTCCTCGTTGTGACCTTCCCTTAAGCCTTGTTAGGCCCATTCTCTTCGTGGGTTAACCCAAATAAGTAGACCCCATTCGCCATAGATGGATGGTTTCACGCTATTGGATTTGATATAACCACGGCCAAGGGCCGATCTTTATATTATAGTTGATCGGCTGTTCATATATGGATCCCGCCTTGTATATATGTCAATTGTCGAGGCCGATTCTGATTGTCACTTCCGATTGTTGAGGCCGAGTATCGTGGCCAATTCCGAGTGTCGACTCCGATTGTATATGCCGATTTCGATTGTCAAGGCTGATTGTCGAGACCCATATGATGTATATGCGACCCGTAGTTGAGGCCCATTGTGTGTGTATTCGGCC
This sequence comes from Magnolia sinica, assembly GCF_029962835.1. Taxonomy (NCBI): domain Eukaryota; kingdom Viridiplantae; phylum Streptophyta; class Magnoliopsida; order Magnoliales; family Magnoliaceae; genus Magnolia; species Magnolia sinica. The sequence goes on along the minus strand of NC_080573.1, from coordinate 44,919,992 downwards.
TGTGTGATGTATATGCGGCCCGTGTCTAAGGCCTAATATGATGAATATAAGGTCTATATGATGAGGTCCATTATGATACATTTGAGGGCCAGGTGATGGAGTCCATTATGATGTATATGAGGCCCATGTGAGAGGCCGATCGTGATGTGTATTAAGCTCTTGAGTGACGCCCATGGTGTTGTATATTAGGTCCTTGTGTGAGGCCATGGGTCCACTATATGTTAGGCTTTATGTGAGCCATTCCTTGGGGGCAATGTTAGTTAAATGTCTACATTGTCGAGACCGATTGTTGATGCCGGTTATTGATACCGATTATGAGTATGTGACAGCATAGCATCATGATACATGTCCATACGCATCATCTGCATGTTTATTGTGAGACGTGATTAACCCTTGCATATGCCATAATACAGATGGTTTATGGGACTCCCTAATAGGGGGAGTTATCCCACATGAGTGCACGGTATGCGCAAGATTGATTGATGATTGGACTACATGACTCATGCATCTTGCACTGTGTGACTGTGATTACTGTATGCCCTAGCGACATCAGGGTTGTGACCTCCACAGGCATGTCGTGGATGGCCAGATGGGACACCGAAAATGTTTGGTTCAAGCATCTGGGCACTTTGGATGTCCGTGGGTGAAAGTTTCTAAACCTCCGTGGCCAGGAGACGCCCCAACGTCGAGACCGAGTAGATACATGAGCGCCCGAGTGCGAATACCAGGAGGCCACGTCTCCCACTGTGTCGTGGTTGGTTGGGAGGGGGTGTGGCGTTACCCGCCCGAGAGTAGGATGTATAGCTAGGCTGAGTTTGACCAGCTCGTGAATGGGTCCGCTATCGACGTGCCGGGTAGATATTGGCTGGCTACTGGTCAGGCGGATAGTGAGGTCTCTTTCACTTGCATGGTCGCGCGTTAATGGGTGGCGATTTGCATGTAGAGTGTACTAGACCCCAGTGATGATCTCTAAGATGTGTAGTACGGATTTGTGGAGCAGGCGTTGCATACTCACTCATTCATTCATTGACTATCTACTCGGGCTGGTGGTGCGTAACTATTTGTTACGTGTGCCTTTGCAATGGCCAGGATTTCGGTTGGGGCACGCGACTAACCTGAGATCAGGAGTTTAACACATTGAGTCTGACTATCCAAATTAGGTATGGGACTGGTGTGGATAGAAATTCCTTGTGGTGGACCCCATAGCCTGCGGTACTACGTACTATCACCCCGACTTCACACTCCAGCATAGTCATTCCATTCGCACCGCATATTACATTACATCCGTGGCAAATGTCATTTTGAATTACTGTATTTCTGCATTTATATGGTTTAGGTGCGACTGACGTTATTCGTGAACTCATCAGGAATTGTATATTGCATTGCATCATCGGCATCTGATATTTGGCTCTTATTTGTATAGCTGATCTATATTGCGTATTTTGATATTGATTGACTCATGCACTTGTCAGTATTTTCACTTACTCTGATATCGTATGATTCATGATCTTACTAGTATTTTTAATATTGTATGATTGTGGCATTGTATTGAATACTTGACACTTACCTTGTGCACACACTTACACCACCCTCTAAGCTTTCTATAAGCTTATGCACGATAGATGCATGCAGGTGATGTTAGGTTGCAGCAGCGTAAAGCTTGGAACATGTAGCGGACTTTTGGAGCTTTGATTTTTGATATATGTATTTCCCTTCCAGCATTGTATTTAAAATTGTATATTGGTGGATATGTGATGATGATATTACTCTTGTGATTTGGGTATACTTGTGGTTATGCTTCTTAGAAGATAAATGTACATTGGAAAATCCTCCTCGTAGGATCCTAGGATCGGAATCTGGTGCATGTGCGCTGGGAGCTGAGAATGGGGTACTACGGAGGTTGTCGGCACCAGATACGGTGATCGAAAATTTTATGAGCTCGGTTTCCTTGTTTGGGACGTGACAGAAGTTGGTATCAGAGCATAACTTGGGAATACCTGAGGATAACATCACATATCTACTGATAGCTACCCTACACTCTATGATTGTCGAGAACTTAGAATGATTAGGTCCTGAGTTCAAATAACTTAGCGATCTTCTATTATAGACTTTTAACATGGATGCCTTCAAGAGTTTTCAAGGTTGATAGGTGCCTTTGTCCTTCCCTATAGGACATGCCACCCAGGAGAGCGATTAAAGCGACTTCTGCTCCACCACCTGAGTCCCCTACTCCCCAGCCTGAGGAAGCTTCTCCTCTACCCGAGGCCGGTGCAGATCCAACTGTACCCATGAGTACCTCCCAATTACAGGAGATGTTGCAGGTTATGATGACTACCCTCTAAGGGCAGGGCAGGCACCCAGTTGTTTCTCCAACCTAGGCAGAGCAGGAGTGCGCGAGCGCCCTTCTTCGAGAGTTCAGACAACTCGATCCTCCGCATTTCCAGGGAGAGCCAGATTCGACTGTAGCCGAGAGGTGGCGCTCCGATGTGGAAAAGATTTTTGATACTATGGCGTGTACGACCCAGCAACGAGTCTGGTTGGCAGTATTTCTTCTCCAGGGTGAGGCCGAGCACTGGTGGACCTCCGTTACCCATGTTACAGGGCTTGATTTTATCTGGATATGGGAGAATTTTATTGATTGATTCGAGTAGCAGTACTTCCCCGACCACATTCGTCGGCAGTGAGCGTTAGAGTTCGAGACCTTGGTACAGGAAGACATATCTGTGTTGTAGTATACGGCTCGTTTCGTGGCGCTATCAAGGTTCGCACCATATTTGGTTAATGATGAGGAGTGAAAAGCCCGCCATTTTGAGAACGGCTTACGTTTTGGCTTCAGGAGTCGTGTCGTCGGACACATTCTCTCGAACTTTGAGCAGGTAGTTCAGAGGGCCCAAATTTACGAGGCAGAGTGGAACGATTCACAGAGGGTTTGTGACCACAGAGGAGACAAGAAGAGAAAGATCCCCTCTGGTAGTTTCCAGCAGTAGCAGCGTCGACGGCCGTAAAGGCACAGGAACCGTCCATCCTTTCGAGCGCCAGCAACATCTTCAGCATCGTCAAAGAGATTGTTTATGGGCATTTGCTTCAGATGTGGTGAGACGGGGCATCGTAAGCATAAGTGCCCCCATTTTCAGTAGTAACGACCTCTTTAGGGGGAACATATACCTCTCCGGCAGACCTAGAATAGGTTTTATATAACTCTGCAGCTCTCAGTCGTCAGGAGTCGCCGACGATTCGCGCAACCAGGCATTAGGAACACCTTGTTAGATTAGTCAATGGTGAGATGGTGAGGTTACAAGGTATCCTAGTTTCAATCATTTCTGATCCAGGATCTGAGGTTTAGTAGGGGTCACCACAGTGTTGGTGAGGCGACTTGGGAGCACAAGGTTGAGATTAGAGAGCGTTATCCCTATCCTTATGTAAACTAATTGTGCCTTGACTTATATATGATGTTTCATCTTCCCTTGTCTGTTCTGTAAATTTTGAGGATGAAATTTTAATTTGGAGAAGAGAGTTGTAAGACCCTTATCCTAGCCTGTACTGTTTCGTAAGCTTTCGCGGCCCTCCCGGTCAAATTTCGGTGACCTGCGATCTGTTATCGGCGTTTGTGCACGATCTTGAATGGTGTCACATATTCCAGAGTCGGCTCGACCCGAGACTTGTATCTTTGTGACTGCGCTATCGCTGTGGTTCCGACGCCGTATATTATGCGTTGAGGCGATACCCGGGCTAGGAGATGTGGGCTTACGTTCAGTTCAAGAAAAACGCCGTACATTGTAAATACCGAGGGAATCTCTACGGCACATCACATCAATCCATCATTTCACAAGTCAAGTACACCACCCATGTTCCATGCCACCTCACCCCTCACAAGTCAACTCTCTTTCTCCCCACCCATACCTCTTTTACACAATTTTCAAACTAACCCATACCTCCCCTTTCCCATCTCTTACAACAACCACACCTTATCAATCCATCCTATCCTCTCTCTCTCTCTCTCATTTTTCTCCATTTTCAAGCAAGCAACCCAACGTCCATGAGAGCTCCATGAGAGAGCTTTGTGTGGCCCACTTCCTACCTCCCATCTCCACCATCCAAAGAACATCTCGACCGTTGGAATCGTCCCCTTGGAGTTCTAGATCGTGTTGGTGGAAGAAGGAAGAAAAAAAATAAAATCAAAGGTGGGTGTTTCTATAGGCCTAGATTTTTTATTTTTTTTATGATGGACCAAGTGAGGCCTACCGATTGATGGTATGGATCTCATTTTGGACCCTAGATAAGGCCGATGACCCACTTTGATTCTCATAATCATTCCATAATGGGGTCATTCTCCATGGACCTCATCATGATGTTTATTTTTCTTGCATGGATAGGGTCATCTTGACCTTGCATTTCAGTGGAGAAAGGGTCTCCCCTATTGATTTTGATCAGTGAACTCCTATGTAATGGGACCCACTTGATGTACGTTGTAAATCATGAAAGGGAGGGCCCATAGTGCCGGGGTCCCTCCATCACCCGATCTCTCTCTTTCTCTCTCTCCTTTCCCCTGTTGTTGGCCCCTTGATGTATGCATTTTATCCAAGTCATCCACCATCGTGGGACCCACTTGATGGACGTGTAGGATCTACACCGTCCAAACCACGTGGGCCCTACCTTAGGGAGATGGAAAAAATAAAAATAAAAATACAAATATAAGGTTGACCCAAATCAAGTGGGCCACGTCCATGTGGGACCCACCAACCGTGGTCCCCATACATGAGACCCACCTTAATAAAACGTCCAGCGTCCCTGGATGCTGGGCTTGTGAAGTGCGAACGGACAGAGAGGGGCATTCACAATAGAAAAAAAAATATACCTATATGTTTGATTTTAAACTTTTTGAGTGGGCCACTCCTACAGGCCCCACTATCATGTATGGATCTAATCCAAGCCGTCTAACCCATTCCCTGGATTATTTTCGGCGTTGAGCCGAAAAATGAAGCCAATCTGACTTTCTGGTGGCCCATAGCATAGAAAATAGTATTTTCTATCATTGAAATCTACCTTGATGTTTCTGTACCCCAAAACATGTCGAATATTGGGCTTGATAGGTCTGCCTTGGGCCATAGAGACCAATGGTTGGGTTGGATTTGGCTAATGTGGACCCCCCTACGAAAAACCATCAGAAAATCTTATATATATATATATATACAGCAGCGCTGCTACTGCCAGAGGGCTCGCAGGCTGCGCCTGCTGCGTTGACGGACGGACAGGCTGAGACTTGGGTCCCAGCTGTGGGCACCACCGTGCTGTGTGTGAACATCAGTACCGTGCATTTGATAGGCCCTTAGGGAAGTGGGCCCTTCCCAAAAATCAGCCATAGGTGGAGCTCAGGTGGTCCACGTCACAGGAAAAGAGTGTTGATTGAACGTTTGCCATTGAAACCCCTTTGGGGTTGTCACAGAAGTTTTGGATCATTTTGAAATTTGTTTTCCCCTTCATCTGGGTCTGCATGACCTTATCAACAGATTGGATGGTATATAAACGTTGTGGTGGGCCCCATGTGGGACCCACTGATGTATGTATTGTACCCCACACCGTCCCCATGCGTGGGTGGGACGGCTGGTGTACCTCACTCTAGCTAAAGCTGCTGGAGTGGCGTTACCAAGTTCCATGGGCCCCCACGTGTATCATCCACGCTATCCATCTATGGGACCCACCATGATGCATGTGTTGCATCTAAGTCGTCCAACTATTTTGAAAGCTCATTTTATGGCATGAGCTAAAGAATGAGTCAGATCTATAGTTCAGGTAGACCCCACCATTTAAAATGGTGGGAATAGTGACATTCACCGTTCAAAATTTCTAAGGGCCACAGTAGTTTCTTATTAAGTTGATATTTGTTTCCACTTCATCTATCACTATGTTAAACTTACGAATTGGTTGGATCTCAAATACATTAAAGCAGCTCACACCGTGATGTGATCATCCATTGATCAGGTGGACCACACCACAGAAATAGTGGAGGATTGAACGTCTATCATTAAAACCCATTTGGGTCACGGAAGTTCTGGATCAATGGGGAATTGTTCTCCCTCTTAATCCAGGTCTTTATGACCTTATGATTAGATTAGTTGGAAAATAAACTTTATAGTGGGCCCTGTGAATTATTTAACCGTGGAAATTATTATCTCCGTTGCTATTTGTGGTATGGTCCAGATGATCCTTCAATATGACTCATTTTTGGGAATTTATGAGGCCCATTGGTGCAGCCCGCTTTGATATACATGAAGACCATTGGTGCGACCCATCATGATGTATTTTGGCCCATGGGCGGGGCCCTCCCATTTGTATTGTTAAGCCCATGTAATGAGGCCCACTCGATATATGAGAACTAGTATTGAGGCCCATGCGATGAGGCTCATATGATAAATTTGAGGCCTAGGTGCAAGGCCCACCTGTTGTGTATTCGAGGCCCGATGTGATGTATGTTGGCCCATATGATGAGGCCGATGTGACGTAAATGAGGCCCATCATGATTGTATATGAGGCCATGGGCTCACTATATGTTTGGCCCTATGTAGGTCACTCGTTGGGAGCAATGTTAGTTAGATGTCCACATTGATAGGCAATGACGGTCAGATGTCTTCATCGTGACCTTCCCTTAGGCCTTGTTAGGCCCATTCTCTTCGTGGGTTAACCCAAATAAGTGGACCCCATTCGCCATAGATGGATGGTTTCGCGCTATCGGATTTGATATAACCACGGCCAAGGGCCGATCTTTATATTATACTTGGTCGGTTGTTCATCTATAAATGCCACCTTGTTTATATGTTAATTATCGGTGCTGATTATCAATGCTAATTATCGGTGCCAATTGTCGATGTTGATCATCGATTCCGATTGTATAGGCCGATTTTGATTGTCAAGGCCGATTGTCGAGACCCATATGATGTATATGCAACCCGTAGTTGAGGCCCATTGTAGTGTGTATTCGGCCTGTATGATGTATATGCAGCCCGTGTCTAAGGCCTAATGTGATGAATATAGGGTCTATATGATGAGGCCCATTATGATGCATTTGAGGGCCAGGCGATGGAGTCCATTATGATGTATATAGTTTATATCCCTGTCTGTTGTCAAATTTGTGGTGCCAAAATCACTGTTATATATAACTTGCATAAGTGAAGCTCTCTCAAGGATCAACATTCATAAACAAGCTAAGCTCACAACAAGCAAAGCTCACAAGTACAAGGATCAATCTTGAATGCAAGAACTGCTCACAAGACAAGACTCAAGCTGCAAGACTTCAAGAAGAGTACAAGGCAGTTTGTAAAGAACTCAAGACACTTTCAAGATTAAGCTATATCAAGATTTCAACTACATCAAGACTTCAAGGCTCATACTTCAAGGTCACTAGTTCCTAATGTTTCAATGTCCTTACTTCATGGTTGAGGTTTGACTGACCTTAGGTTGACCTTAGAAGTAGGTCATTTTGGATACATAAGTCGAATGTTTATTCTACATGAGTTTGGTCTGTTCTTTGACTAGTCCTAGGCCTTCTTCGACTAGTCCTAGAGTTGCTTCGACCAGTCTAAGAAATTCCTCGATCAGAGTCGTGAGTTTGTTGCAAATTTCGGATAAAATCATTGAAGCTTCGACTAGTCCAGAATCATTCGACGATCGAAGGAACAGTGTCGATCGCACCTTCGACCGATTGAAAATCTTCGACTCAAAATCCGGCGATGTTTTTCGAGTTCTTCGACGATCGAAGGAGACCTTCAACGATCGAAGGAGACCTACGACGATCGAAGGAGACCTTCGACCCGTCGAAAGTCAAAGCTTATCGCGCCTGATTTTTTAAATATCTGCTATTGCTTCGACTAGTCGAAGAGCTCCCTAGACCAGTCGAAGACTCGATCTGCTCACCTATAATAGTACACGAATCTCAGAAGAAATCATCGAATTAATTAATCCATTCAAGCCAATCTTCATCGAACTTTTGAGAGATAATTCTGTGCTCCATCTAAGCTAAGTGTGCTTATTTAATATTCTCTTTCCTTAGCTTTATTTAATTGATTTTTTTTCTGCTAGTCCAATCTAATTTGATAAGAGGAATTGTTATTCCCTTTCTTTGGAATCAAAATCAATTAAGGCAAGCCCTATTTAGTTTAATTTAAAATCTATTAGAATTAGAACCATTGTAATTGAGTACTGGACATTGAACTTGGACATTCAATCATCTACTCTGATTTGGTTCTACCGGGCTGCTACAACGAAGAAGATAATCAGGTATTTTACATTTAATTGTAAATTCCTTTCTGTTTTGGTTTCTTTCAAGATTTGCCAGAAAAATCTTGTTGTATTGGTTATCTGAGGAGAGCCAGGAAAACTCAGAAGTGGGGTTTTTTTAATTGTGTAAGCCCACAGACAAAGACACAATTGTAAAGGTTTTGGGTGAACCTGGGAAAACCTATTTTGTTAGTGAACGCTAATATCCCCTGTGTGAGGATATTAGGAGTGGAGTAGCATTCTGTGTGGCTGTTGTTTAACAGTTGGTGAACACACAGGCGAACCACTATAATCCCTTGTGTTGTGGTTGAATGATTTATTCTTTTGATCTTTAATTATTCTTTTGTGGGATGTATGTATGGTGGTGAATGTTGTAATCATTTAATTCAAGCATTGTGAGAATTTTGTAATAGTTTAGAATTTATTTTCTGCTATTCCTTTATCAGCTTGATGTTCAATTTCCTTTAAAAGTTGTTCCAGCAAGGTTGCCCTGCCATTTTTATGGTGTATGGCTGTCCCTAGAACAATACATTTGTGATTACAATTTATTTCAATTCAGTTTGTATTTATTTCTGTATTCCTCTTCGGTTTGAGATTTGATACAAAGATCTTTCTAGAAATAAGGTTGTCCTACCATAAACTCTGGTTTTTGGTAAAAGGTTGTCCTTAGAACAACATTTGTATCAACCTCTCAAGATCTAAATTTTGAGGTTATTTTACTTTCCTGCATTGTGATTTATTTTGGCTATCATATTCTTTTTAATTCCGCTGTTATAAGTTTTATTTGGCATTGTCCTATTCACCCCCCCTCTAGGACATATAGCTAGGCCTTTTCAAGTGGTATCAAAGCCTAATAGCTCTTTTTTAATTCTTGGATTTAATTCCTGAGCTAACGATTTAAGCTATTTAAGATGTCAAATTTTGATAGCCTTTCAGTCACAAGGCCTCCACCCTTTGATGGCTCCAACTATGCCTATTGGAAAGCCAGAATGAGGATCTTCCTCAAATCAATGGATGAGAGTGTGTGGCAAGCCACAGCAACTGAATGGAAACCTCCTATCATGGAAGTTACTGGGGTTGATGGTTCAAAATCTATGAAAGTCACACCATATTACCAATGGACCACTCTTCAGAAAAGTGAGAGTAGTGCAAATGCTAAAGCACTAAATGCAATTACTTACGCACTATCACCGGATGAGTTCAAAAGAATCATTTCCTGTGATATTGCAAAGCAAGCTTGGGATATATTAGAAATGACACACGAGGGTACTACAATTGTCAAAAAATCTAAAGTCCAACTCCTCACAACCAGATTTGAAGAAATTCATATGGAGGAAAATGAAATGTTTATGGACTTTTACACTAGATTGAATGACATTGTAAACTCAATGTGGGGTCTTGGCGATAAAATCCCAGAAAGTAAAGTGTGTGCAAAAATATTACGCTCACTTCCTGAACGGTTCAATTCTAAAGTAACAACGATCCAGGAACTTCGTGATACGGTTAATATGAGGGTAGAAGAACTAGTTGGTTCTCTACAAACCTACGAGTTAAACTTTAAAGCTCCTAAAGGTAAATCTATCGCACTAAAATCTTCTAAATGTAATTCAAAAGAAAATTCTGATTCAGAAGATATGGCTCTTTTAGCTAAGAAATTTTACAAGATTTTCAAAAGCAAGAAAAGGGTTGATTTTCGAAATCAAATGATAAAAAGAAGTTTAGACCCAAATCTCGAAAATCTTTGAAAAATAGTCAATGTTACAAATCAAGAATATGGGCACTTATCAAATAGAACTCCTAAAACGGACAAACCCAAGAAGAAGGGTATGTTGGCTACATGGGATGAATCATCTGATTCTGAAGGTTCTTCTGAATCAGAAGATTCTAAAACCGAGTCGGGCAATGAGGTTAAAGCTCTTATGACTCTAGCCAAATTCACATTTTCAGATAATGACTCATCATGTGAAGAAAATCTGAATAGTGAATGTGAAAATGAAGATGATCTTCAAGATGCTTACAATGCCCTATATAAGGAGTGTTGTAAAATTGTTGTCAAACTTAAACTTCAAAAAGAAAAGTTTTCTAAACTCAAAAAATGTTTTGAATCACATGTCTTAGAAAAATCACAAATTTCATATTGTTTTGAAAAATCAAAATGCGATTTAGAATTCAAAAACTCCCTAATTATTGATTTAAAATCTGAAATTGAGAAACTTAAAACTGAAGTATCTTCTCTTCTGAGTCTAAAGGACACATGGAAATATGCCCAAGGTGATCGAAAGTTAGAAAAACTGTTATCCGGATTAAGAAAATGTGGCGATCGATCCGGGTTGGGCTATGATAAAAATCTACCTCCTAAACAAAAGTATACTCCTCCTATGTTTGTTAAAGGAGAGTCCTCAAACTCAAAAGGGAAAAGTACTTATCAAGATTTTTCTAGAAATTCAAAAACTTTTTAAAAACCTAGAAGCAGCCATGTCAACTTTAATCAGAAACAAAATCCACTAGCTGAAAAGATAGTTGATTTACTCAAGGAGCTCTTAAAATCTAACTCTATAGGTCATTCCTACAAATATACACAAAAGAAGACCAACTATGTTCCTAAACCCAAAACAGTTATGAAATGGGTTCCTAAAGTTACCTGCTTGGTTGTTCACACTGCTTTCAAAGCAATAAGTCATTCAAAGTGGTACCTAGATAGTGGATGCTCCAGGCATATGACAGGTGACAAAGCTTTATTCACGAATCTGAAAGTATGGCTGATGGTTCGGTCACATTTGGTGATGGTAGTAATTGCAGGATTATTGGCCAAGTAAAGCAACAACCCGAAGGAATATTCATTTCTCAATCTAAGTATGCTTTGAATCTAATCAAGATATTTGGATTTGAGAATGGCAAGAATTTCGATACTCCTATGAGTACTACCTGAAACTCTCAAAAGACTCTAATGGTAAAAATGTTGACTCAAAACTTTATCGGAGTATGATTGGTAGTTTGTTATATTTAAGTACGAGTAGACCCGATATTTCTCTAAGTGTTGGTATTTGCGCAAGATATCAATCTGATCCAAAAGAATCTCACTTGATTGTTGTCAAGCGAATTATTAGATATGTCGCAAGTACTATAAATCTCGGTCTCTGGTATCCTCATGAGACCGGTGTCCAATTAGCTGGGTACTCGGACTGGGTTGGTAATCTAGATGATAGAAAATCAACCGGTGGTGGTTGTTTTTACATTGGAAATTGTATAGTTTCCTGGTTTAGTAAGAAACAAAATTCTATATCAATTTCAATAGCTGAATATTAGTATATCGCAGCTGGTAATGCATGTACACAGCTTGTTTGGATGCAACGAATGCTAAGTGATTATGGAATTAAACAAGATTCTATGTTATTACATTGTGATAATTCCAGTGCGATAAATATTTCAAAAAATCCTATTCAGCATTCTCGTACTAAGCACATTGACATTAGATTTCATTATATAAGGGAATTAGTAGAAGAAAAAGTTATATCTCTAGAATATATTCCTACCGAAGATCAAAGAGCTGACATTTTCACAAAACCTCTCAATAAAAGTAGGTTCAAAAAGATAAAATTTGATCTTGGCATGTGCATTTTAAAATGATTATTTATGCCTACTTGTATTATAGTGTATATATTTGCTAGATTGAATTCCAATTTTTGTATAATTTGCAAGAAATATGAATTTTTGGACATTCTTCGACCTGTCGTGAGTATACTCGACCAGTCGACCTTCGACCGGTCGTAGATATCCACGACCAGTCGTAGAACTCGGGAATCACTTAAAATTTGGAGATTTTTACTTTCTTCCTCATTTCATTTTTCTTCTCTAAGGAGCCGTGCTTCGACTTGTCGAACCCATCTTTCATGTTCTTCAAGGTTAGTGTTCCAAATCACGTTTTTCTTGCAGATTTGTGTCTAGATTGTTTACTTTTCAAGCTTTAAGCTTTGTATTTTGGATTTCATTGAGATTTGGGGTTTGGATTTTGAAAAATCTGTTTTGAGTAAACCCACTTCTCAATCCTTTGCAACTTCTTATTTCCTTGATATCCTTGTTGCAAATGGCTTCTAGAGGTAGAAAAACTACTTCCCGTGGTCCTTCTTCTTCCTCCAGATCGACCGCTATCTCTAAATGTCATCTTCTTGTTCCCAATAATGATCCATCTTATGTTAGGGACATTAGATTACGTAATGTTATTGTTGAACATCCTGTTGATGTTAATCATATTGCACCTTTTGACATCCTTCCTATGCTTGAAGCTGTAGGTTGGGTTAACTTATTACATTGGGGTGGGCCTGCATACCGGTCCATTGCCCAATCCATGTTTACATGTATTAGTGCTTTCTCACAGGATAATTTAACTTTTAAAATATCTACTAGAGAAGGGCCTTTTGACATTGATCGTCATTTAATTTCAGCCCTTATGGACATTCCTGTGAATGATGAGGGTATTCCTATCCATAACTTAACTGATAAACCCTCAATGTTTGAAAAACGCATGCTCACTAGAGATTTGTGCAACATGGATGTTCAATGGACACAAAAAGGGAATGCGCTTCCCGCAAGGTATTTGTTACCCAAATACAGAATTCTCCACAAAATCTTTGTGTCTAATCTGTATCCTCGTTCGAGTAATAAAACTGACTTGACTTCATTTATGGTTCGTGTTATCCATGCTATTTCCAATGGTACTCAGATTTGTTTACCATCCTTAATCTGTCATTTCATTCTTCAGTTTAGACTCCATCCTGGTCATAGTGACATTCCTTTTGCCTATTTAATGACTGTATTGGCTACACATATGTTAGTCGATATGCCGGTTGATGAGGCACCAATCCATCATCTGATCTTCAACAATACTAATATCAATAAGATGAAGTTGGATCTACTTCCTGAACAAGGTGGTGGTGGTGGTGGTGGTCATGAAGAAGCTGGTGATGACATTAATATGGATGACATTTTTGAGGAACTGGATTCTGACTCAACAAATGATCCAGATTTTGAACCATCTGATGTTGATGCTCGTCTTAGTGCATTAGAGGATAAAGTTGAGAATATAAATGTAAAGATGGAAAACATGTCTGTTGCTCATGATTTACAATTCAAGTACATGCGCAAATATCTTAGGCGATTGAACAAAGGCATGCACCAACTTGATCCCTCTATTCCTGCTCCGTCATCTGGTTCTGGTTCTGACTAGTTTATATGAGACTTCTGGTCTGTAATAACTTTATAACTTAGCACTTGGTTGACTGATTTTGAGTTGGATACTATCTATGTTTTATGCTGGATATTTATTCTATGTGAAGCTATGCTGAGTATCTCTATCATTGTTTTGCTATACTCTCATAACTCCTCATGTTTACTCTCATATATCCCTTTATTTAGTTCTCCTTTATTGTTGTTTCCTTTGTCATATTGTGACAAAAAGGGGGAGAATGGTTTGTTCTTAACGATGTGATTGTGAGAGGAGTAGCATTGGTTATGTTACTCAGGGGGAGTATGTTTGAACTAGTTGAATGAAACTGGTTGAATGTTGAATGTTGAATGTTGAATATTGAATATTGATTTGCAGGTAAGCCAGTTGATATGACCTGGTTCATAACTCTTTAACCAGTTGTTTTACTTTATGTTTATCTTGGTTATGTGTTTTGTCACTAATTTGACAAGGGGGAGATTGTAAGTGCTATAGTTTATATCCCTGTCTGTTGTCAAATTTGTGGTGCCAAAATCACTGTTATATATAACTTGCATAAGTGAAGCTCTCTCAAGGATCAACATTCATAAACAAGCTAAGCTCACAACAAGCAAAGCTCACAAGTACAAGGATCAATCTTGAATGCAAGAACTGCTCACAAGACAAGACTCAAGCTGTAAGACTTCAAGAAGAGTACAAGGCAGTTTGTAAAGAACTCAAGACACTTTCAAGATTGAGCTACATCAAGATTTCAACTACATCAAGACTTCAAGGCTCATACTTCAAGGTCACTAGTTCCTAATGTTTCAATGTCCTTACTTCATGGTTGAGGTTTGACTGACCTTAGGTTGACCTTAGAAGTAGGTCATTTGGGATACATAAGTCGAATGTTTATTCTACATGAGTTTGGTCTGTTCTTCGACTAGTCCTAGGCCTTCTTCGACTAGTCCTAGAGTTGCTTCGACCGATCTAAGAAATTCCTCGATCAATCGTGAGTTTGTTACAAATTTTGAATAAAATTAGGCTTCGACTAGTCCAGAATCTGTTCGACCAGTCGAGGAACAAGGTCGACTGCATCTTCGACCAGTTAAAAATCTTCGACTCAAAATCCGATGTTTTTAAGGTTCTTTGACGATCGAAGGAGACCTTCGACGATCGAAGGTGACCTACGATCGAAGGAGACCTTCGACTAGTCGTAGAACGGCCAAAGCTTATCGCGCTGATTTTTCAAATATCATTATTGCTTCGACTAGTCGAAGAGCTCCTAGACATCGAAGACACGATCTGCTCACCTATAAATAGTGCACGAATCTCAGAAGAAATCATCGAATTAATTAATCCATTCAAGCCAATCTTCGTCAAACTTCTGAGAGATAATTCTGTACTCCAACTAAGTTAAGTGTGCTTATTTAATATTCTCTTTCCTTAGCTTTATTTAATTGATTTTGTTTCTGCTATTCCAATCTAATTTGATAAGAGGAATTGTTATTCCCTTTCTTTGGAATCAAAATCAATTAAGGCAAGCCCTATTTGGTTTAATTTAAAATCTATTAGAATTAGAACCATTGTAATTGAGTCTTGGACATTGAACTTGGACATTCAATCATCTACTCGATTTGGTTCTACCGGTCTACAACGAAGGAGATAATCGTATTTTATATTTAATTGTAAATTCCTTTCTGTTTTGGTTTCTTTCAAGATTTGCGGAAAAATCTTATTGTATTGGTTATCTGAGGAGAGCCAGGAAAACTCAGAAGTGGGATTTTTTAATTGTGTAAGCCCACAGACAAAGACATAATTGTAAAGGTTTTGGGTGAACCTGGGAAAACCTATTTTGTTAGTGAACACTAATATCCCCTGTGTGAGGATATTAGGAGTGGAGTAGCATTCTGTGTGGCTGTTGTTTAACAGTTGGTGAACACACAGGCGAACCACTATAATCCCTTGTGTTGTGGTTGAATGATTTATTTTTCTGATCTTTAATTATTCTTTTGTGGGATGTATGTATGGTGGTGAATGTTGTAATCATTTAATTCAAGCATTGTGAGAATGTTGTAATAGTTTAGAATTTATTTTCTGCTATTCCTTTATCAGCTTGATATTCAATTTCCTTTAAAAGTTGTTCCAGCAAGGTTGCCCTGCCATTTTTATGGTGTATGGCTGTCCCTAGAACAATACATTTGTGATTACAATTTATTTCAATTCAGTTTATATTTATTTCTGTATTCCTCTTCGGTTTGAGATTTGATACAAAGATCTTTCTAGAAATAAGGTTGTCCTACCATAAACTCTGGTTTTTGGTGTAAGGTTGTCCTTAGAACAACATTTGTATCAACCTCTCAAGATCTGAATTTTGAGGTTGTTTTACTTTCTTGCATTGTGATTTATTTTGGCTATCATATTCTTTTTAATTCCGCTGTTATAAGTTTTATTTGGCATTGTCCTATTCACCCCCCCTCTAGGACATATAGCTAGGCCTTTTCAATTATGATGTATATGAGGCCCATGTGAGAGGCCCATCGTGATGTGTATTAAGCTCTTGAGTGACGCCCATGGTGTCGTATATTAGGTCCTTGCGTGAGGCTATGGGTCCACTATATGTTAGACTCTATGTGGGCCATTCCTTGGGGGCAATGTTGGTTAAATGTCCACATTGTCAAGGCCGATTATTGATGCCGGTTATTGATACCGATTATGAGTATGTGACAGCATAACATCATGATATATGTCCATACTCATCATCTGTATGTTTATTGTGAGACGTGATTAACCCTTGCATATGCCATAATACAGATGGTTTATGGGACTCCCTAATAGGGGGAGTTATCCAACATGAGCGCACGGTATGCGCAGGATTGATTGATGATTGGACTACATGACTCATGCATCTTGCATTGTGTGACTGTGATTACTGTACACCCTAGCGACATCAGGGTTGTGACCTCCACAAGCATGTCATGGATGGCCAGATGGAACACAGAAAATGTTTGGTTCAAGCATTTGGGCACTTTGGATGTCCGTGGGTGAAAGTTCCTAAACCTCCGTGGCCAGGAGACGCCCCAACGTCGAGACCGAGTAGATACATGAGCGCCCGAGTGCCGAATACCAGGAGGCCACGTCTCCCACTGTGTCATGGTTGGTTGGGAGGGGGTGTGGCCTTACCCGCCCGAGAGTAGGGTGTATAGCTAGGCTGAGTTTGACCAGCTCGTGAATGGGTCTACTATCGACGTGCCGGGTAGATATTGGCTGACTACTAGTCAAGCGGATAGTGAGGTCTCTTCCACTTGCATGGTTACACGTCAGTGGGTGGCAATTTGCATTTAGAGTGTACTAGACCCTAGTGATGGTCCCTGAGATGTGTAGTACGAATTTGTGGAGCAGGCATTGCATACTCACTCATTCATTCATTCACTATCTACTCGGGCTGGTGGTGCACAACTATTTGTTACGTGTGCCTTCGCAATGGCCAGGATTTCGGTTGGGGCGTGCGACTAACCTTAGATCAGGAGTTTACCATATTGAGTCTGACTATCCAAATTAGGTATGAGACTGGTTTGGATAGAAGTCCCTTGTGGTGGACCCTATAGCCTGTGGTACTACGTACTATTACCCCAACTTCACACTCCATCATAGTCATTCCATTCGCACCACATATTACATTACATCCATGGCATATGACATTTTGAATTACTGTATTTCTGCATTTATATGGTTTAGGTGCGACTGACGCTATTTGTGAACTCATCAGGAATTGTATATTGCATTGCATTATTTGCATCTGATATTTGACTCTCATTTGTATAGCTATCTATATTGCGTATTTTGATATTGTTTGACTCATGGACTTATCAGTATTTTCGCTTACTCTGATATCGTATGATTCATAATCTTACTAGTATTTCCGATATTGTATGATTATGACATTGTATTGAATACTTGACACTTACCTTGTGCACATACTTACACCACCCTCTAAGCTTTTTATAAGTTTATGGACAATAGATGTGTGCAGGTGATGTTAGGTTGCAGCAGCGTGGAGCTTGGAGCATGTAGCGGACTTTTGGAGCTTTGATTTTTGATATATGTATTTCCCTTCTACATTGTATTTAAAATTTTATATTGGTGGATATGTGATGATGATATTACTCTTGTGATTTGGGTATACTTGTGGTTATGTTTTTTATGAGATAAATGTACATTGGAAAATCCTCCTCGTAGGATCCTAAGATCGGAATCGGGTGCATGTGCACTGGGAGCCGAGAATGAGGTACTACGGAGGCTGTCGGCACCAGATTCGGTGATCGGAAATTTTGTGAGCCCGGTTTCCGAGTTTGGTGCGTGACACATCCTCTCTCTCTCTTTTTTTTGGCGTTAATGGTGGTGGGCTCCCCTTTTTCCCTTCACCTTCTATCCTTAGCCGAATTGTTTCCTTCTCAAGTAGTTCTTTGTAAACTAATGAACTCTTCGGCATTGGAATATTTTTTAGCTCGGTTAACTAGGTCGGCGATGATAGTTGGGGGGTTTTTACCAATAGAGAAGAGGAACTTTCCTTGTTTAAGGCCGGCCACCATGGCGGCCGATGCTACCTGGTCGGAATAACCATTGACTTGGACAGCTTTAGCGTTGAAATGGATGACGTAAGACTTTTAGTAGCTCGTCCTCCCTCTGAGTGATCGTAAGGAGGTGGGTCAATGGCTTTTTACTTCTTTCCTACCGATGAATTGAGTGATGAAAGCTTTGTCGATCTGTGTGAAGGAGTTGATGTATCTCGGCTTAAGCTGCCTATACCACTTTTATCACATCCTAAACCCAGAAATTGGATTCACAGGAATCCTGATCGTTGAATCCGGTGCCGACTGCCTCCGTAGTACCCCATTCTCGGCTCCCAATACCTATATGCCAGGTTCCGATGTTGGGATCCTATAAGGAGGATTTTCCAATGTACGTTTATCTCATAAGAAGCATAACCACAAGTTTACCCAAATCACAAAAGTAACATCATCATCACATATCTGCTAATATAAACTTTGAATACAATGCTAAAAGGGAAATACATATGTTAAAAATCAAGGCTTTAGAAGACCACTGCATGCTCCAAGCTTAATACTGCTGCAACCTACCATCACCTGCACGCATCTATCGTGCATAAGCTTATAAAAAGCTTAGAGGGTGGTGTAAGTGTGTGTACAAGGTAAGTGTAAAGTATTCAATATAATGCCATAATTATACAATATCGGAAATACTGGCATGAATCATATGATATCAGAGTAAGCATAAATACTGTAAGTCTATAAAAATATCGTTAACCTCATCTAGGATATGCGATGAAAGGACATAGCAAGCCAATGTCATATATGGAGAAAATAATGTAAATCAACCATGTAATGCGAAAACATAATGAACCAGATATCAGATATTGAGGATGCAACACAATATGCAATTTAGAAGAGCTACTAAAAACATCATAAATACAGAAATATAGCAACTTGAAATGCCATATATCGTGAATGTAATGCGATATGCGGTGCGAATGGAGTGACCATGCTGGAGTGTGAAGTCGGGATGATAGTACGTAGTATCGCAGGCTATGGGGTCCATCACAAGGGACTTCTATCTAAACTAGTCCTATACCTAATTTGGATAGTCAGACTCAATGTGGTAAACTCCTGATCTCAGGTTAGTTGCGCGTCCTAACCGAAATCCTGACCATTGCGAAGGTACACGTAACAAATAGTTACGCACCACAAGCCCGAGTGGGTAGTGAATGAATGAATAAACGAGTATACAACTCCTGCTTGATAAGTCCACATATCAGTACTACTCATCTATGGGATCATCACCGGAGTTTAGTACACTCCAAATGACACTGCCCCTCTCCCAGCAGCATAGCCCAAGTGAGCGTAAGAAACCTCACTATCCGCCTGGTTAACAATCTGCCAATACCTATCCGGCACGTCGATAATGGACCCATTTATGAGCTGGTCAAACTCAGCCTAGCTATGCCCCCTACCCTCGAGGGGGTAAGGCCACACCCCCTCCCAACTGACCACGACACAGTGGGAGACGCGGCCTCCTAGTATTCGGCGCTCATGTATCTACTTAGTCTCGACGTTGGGGCGTCCTCTGGTACCAAGAGGGTTTAGGGATTTTCACCAGGGCCATATATGACGGCCCGATGCTAGAACAAATTTTCGGTGTCCGTCTGGCCATGCACGATATACCTGTAGAGGCTACGGCCCTGATGTTGCTAGGGCGTATAGTAATCATAATGCAAGATGCATGAGTCATACAATCCAGTCATGCATCAATCCTGCGCATACCGTGCGCTCGTGTGAGATAACCTCCACCTATCAGGGAGTCTCATAACAACATGCTCAATGACATTTGCAATGATCAACCATATCTCATAACAAACATGCAGATGATGCGTATGGGCATGCATCATGATGCTATGCTGTCACATACTCATAATCAGTATCAATAACTGACATCGATAATCAACCTTGACAATGTAGACATTTAACCAACATTGCCCCCAAGGAATGACCCACATAAAGCCTAACATATAGTGGACCCATGGCCTCACACAAGGGCCAAATATACAGCACCATGGGCCTCACTCAAGAGCTTAATATATATCACGATGGGCCTCTCTCATAGGCCTAATATACATCACAACGGGCCTCGACAATCAGAATCGGCCTCAATGCTCGGCCTCGACGATCGAAATCGATAATTGGTACCAATAATCAACATCAATAATCGGCACCGACAATCAGCCTAAGGGAAGGTCACAATGAGAACATTTAACCATCCTTGCCCATCAATGTGGCCATTTACCCATCATTGCTCCCCAGGGGTGGCCCACATAGAGCCAAACGTAGAGCTGGGCATCGGACCGAGTTGGATCGAATTTGGTCTAACTCGACCAGGTTCGAAATTTGTAGGTCCCGACCCGAACTCGATCCGATTTGGGACCGGATCCGGGTCATTTAACTCGAACAGATCTGAACTCGTGGTGGCCTGAATCAATCCGAGTCCGACTCGGTCAGGAAAACCGAGTCTGATTGAATTGAGTAAGGTTCGGATAAAAAACTGATGGACGGTGTGGATAAACCAAAAAAAAGTTCAAGATGGGCCCCACATAATTTACTCCGTAGGAAAAAAATGGGCAGTCAGCTTCTTGAAGAAGCTTTACACCACAGACAGATAGCTTCTTGAAGAAGCTTTACACCACACACAGATAGCTTCTTGAAGAAGCTTTGTAACTCTAAAGCGGCTACTAGTAGGTGTTCTGTGGGGCCCACCATGATGTATGTGTGTCATCCATGCCGTCCATCTATTTTTATATATCATTTTATGATATGAAAAAAAATGAAGTATATCTCAATCTTAAGTGGACCACATTACAGGAAACAGTGTTGAATGAATTTTGACCATTAAAAACATTTTGGGGGCAATAAAAGTTTTTGATCAAGCTTATATTTATTGTTTCCCTTCATCTGGGTCTTTATGACCAAATCAACCGATTGGATTTCAAATAAACAGTACAGGGGCCTTCAGAGGATTTTAATGGTGAATATCCATTCATTATTGTTTTGTTGTGGTGTGGACCACCTAAGATTTATATCCCTATACTTTTTTTTATCAAGCCCTAAAATGATCTGTAAAAATGTATGAATGGAATGGATGAAACGCGTACATCATGGTGGGGCCCACGGAGCACTGACCATCAGCCATAGGGGGGGAGGGGGGAGTAGCCGATCCGTCTCCCTCCAAGTACAGCTAGAACCAGCTAGGTAGCTGATCTAGGTACGGGTCGTGCGAAGACGAGCACTGATGCTCCTCGAGCTCCGAGTTGTACGAACGGTTCAAAGGAGATCCACGTTACATGGCCCCACAGTGACCTATTTACTATATCTACACCGTTCATCTATTTTTAGAGATCATTTTAGAGCATTATCCAAAAAATGAATCATATCCAAAGATCATCTAGACCACACCATAAATAGCAGCAGAGATAATGATTTTCACCGTTAAAAAAATTGTAAGGCCCACCATAGCGTTTATTTTACATCCAGTCTGTTCATAAGGTCACAAGTACCTGAAAAAACATATTTCAAAAGGTCATAAGTACATGATTGAAGAGGAAAAACAAATTTCATATTGATCCAAAACTTGACCCTAAAAAGGTTTTCAATGGTAGACGTTCAATCTCCCTCTAGTTTTTGCAATGTGGTCCAGTTGATGGTTAGATCTGTCTTATTTTTTTGTCTCAAGCCTTAAAATGAGCTCGCCAACTGATTGGACGGTTTGGATATAACACATACCTCGTGATCAGACCCACAAAACTTGCTAACGTTACTTGAGTCCATCCGCTTTGTACACTAATCAAGTTGCGACTCTCTTTCTCTTTCCCTCTTTCTCTCTTCCGAACACAAGTATGATTCATTTCTCAGTATATCTCTCTCCAACAGATAAATGCAAGCTCTGAAACATTCTTCTTCAACAGAAATAGAGAAGCATATATGGAGAGAGAATCACAGATATAGAAAGATGGAGAGAGATAGAGAGATAGGGACGGGCTCAAGTGTATATTGGGTGGGATTTTTTGGCACCGAATCGTAAAGCCTAGGCGGTAAAAGTAAAAAGAAATACACACACACACACACACACACTAATATATGTTGTCCGGATCAGGTCGGTCCGAATCGGATTCAATCGGATCAGGTCGGTTCGGAATAGGACCTATCTGGATTTGACCCGAAAATAATTCGGATCTGGATTACGCTACCCGATCCTGACCGATCTTGACCATCGGTTCTATTCGAATCGGGTCGGATCGGGTCTGATCGGGCCGGATCCACCAGTTCGGGTATGAAATGCCCAGCTCTAGCCAAACGTATCGTGGGCCCATGGCCTCACACAAAGACCTAATACACATCGCAATGGGCCACACTCAATGGTCACATATATACCACATCGGGCCTCGCCAAATGGGCCACAAATACATTACAACGGGCCACATACCTAGGCCTATATACATCACATTGGGCAGCATCTTATGGGCCGTAAATGCATCACAATAGGCTGCATCCCATGGGCCTCAATACATCACAATGGGCCACAACCCATGCGCCTCAAATGCATCATAGGTGGGCTGCAATATACATCACAAGTGGGCCTTGCACATGGGCCATTAATATATCTCAATGGGCCATGACCCATGGGCCTCAGGTACAACAAGTGGGCCATATCACATGGGCCTCAACAATGGGCCTCATATACAACAAGTGGGCCACATCAATGGGCCGCACTAATGGACGTCAAAGATATAGGATACATACATCACGACGGGCCACACAAATGGACGACATAGATATACATTAAAGTGGGGTCCACAATCTGCCCAGGATGGTGGATATAACAAAACCTCATAATCCGACCCATCGTCCTGGACAGATGGACGGTGCGGATAAAATAATTACTTTAAAGTGGGTGAACGGTTTTGGATATCACACATCTCAAAGTGGACCTTAAATATACTTCACAGGTGGGTCATATACCTGGGCCTTAAATACACAACAAGTGGGCCCCATCACATGGGTCATAGATACACAATAGGTGGGCCTTATATAATAGAGGTGGGCCCGCTGGATGTCACAAAGAACGGATGGTCCTGGGGCCTACTGGTCAGCCCATGGTCCTTAAAACTAGATGAACAGAGTGTATATAACACATACACACACACACACACACACACACACACATATATATATCATGGTGGATCTCACAAGATAATGGGGCCCACGACCCTACTGGTAAGATGGATGGGCGTTTCGAATACAACACATCGAGGTGGGCCCTACACATATCTAATGGGCCCCAACAGATGGATAGTGTGCCTGTTATACACACATCAAGGTGAGCCGCATAAGTGGACAACATAGATGAAATACGTACATCATGGTGGACCCTGCGAATCAGCACGGTCCAAACGTCGTCCAGCACTATCCAGCACAATCTGGATAGTGTGGATAAATACATCATGGTGTGGCCCACATGGCAGACAACGTAGTTAAAATACAACATGCAGGGCACTACACCACCGTCCAAATTGTCCAACACCGTCCGGATGGTCTGGATGGTGTGGATATAAATCACATATATCAAGGTGGGTACCACATCATCGTCTACCCTTTTCAGCAAATCAGCACCGTCCAGGCATGGGACGGTGTGATATACAACACATCATTAAGGTGGGCCTGATAGAACTTGCTGACGGTGCAACAAACATATAGGTGGTCTGAGGTACCAGCCAATCCGTCCAGGGATATATATATATATATATAATATTATAATATATAATAGGTGTGAGGTATGCCACCGTCCCACGTAAATGGACATAGTGGATATAAGGCACGTGTATCAAGTGGGTACCACCGTCCCAACATGGACGGTGTGGATAGAACCCATGCATCATCGTGTGGCCCACGGTCCAGCTATCTGGACGGTGTGGAACCAGCTTATGCATCAAGACGGATAGTGTCACGCCCCAAACTCGGAAACCGGGCTCACAAAATTTCCGATCGCCGAATCCGGCGCCGACAGCCTCCGTAGAACCCCATTCTCGGCTCCCAGCGCCCATTCGCTAGGTTCCGATCCTGGGATGCTACAAGGAGGATTTTTAACATCAGTTTGATTCGTAATAAGCATAACCAAAGGCATAACCCACAAACAACAACCAAAAACTCCATCACATTTTCACTATAATAAAAAACTTTACAAGTACAACGAGCATAAGGGAAATACAATGATGATAGACCAAAAGCTTCAAAATGATCTTCTACGGCTCAAGCCTCAGCGCTGCTGCGATCCAACATCACCCGCACGCAACGGTCGTGCATAAGCTTATAGAAAGCTTAGAGGGTGGTGAAAGTGTATGCTCAAGGTGGTAATGTAGTTATACAGTATCAGAGTAATGCGGAACATGCTGATGAATGCCAAGAATACCATAGCCGTACCAAGGCCATGCAGTGCAAAGAATGATGTCGGCCATACCAAGGCCATGCAATGCGAGATGCAACTCAAGCATACAAATCCTCATCTAAGTCCACATATCGATATAGCTCAAAATCTGAAATATCACCGGGGTCTAGTACACTCCCAGCCAGATTGCCGCCCCATCGCGCGCAATAAGGTGAGTGGAAAAGACCTCACTATCCGCCTGCTAAAAATAGGGCTCGGCTCGTCAATAGCGGACCCATTCCTCGAGCTGGTCAGACTCAGCCTAGCATTGCCCCCTACTCTTGGGCGGGTAAGGTCGCACCCCCTTCCAACCGACCACGACACAGTGGAAAGCGCAACCGTCTGGTAATCGGCACTCAGCGCTCATGCACCCACTCGGTCTAGACGTTGGAGCAACCTCTTGGTACCATAAGGGTTTAGGGACTTTCACCCAGGGATATCTATCGCACCCCATGTAGAACAGTATTTCTGGTATCCAATCCTGCCAACCACGATACGTCTGTGGAGGCTACGGCCCTGATGTCGCTAGGGCGTACAGTACCATATCACACCATGCGAATGCATGAATCACACTATCCAGTCATGCGGTAATCTTGCGCGTATCGTGCGCTCATGTAAGGCAACACTGCCTAATCGGGAGCCCTTAAATAATCTGCCCAAAGGCATATGCTATGATCAGTCACTTCTCATATCAAGCATACATATGATGCGTATGATCATGAATCATGGAACTATACTAAACATGTTATATGGTGATGGACGTTGTTAAAGATGGGCCTAGACGGCCTACACATTACACGTACGAGCCTAACAATGGGCCCTAGAGAAAGTCATAATGCGGACATTTAACCACACTATACTTGCAATGTGGACGTCAAACCACTATTGTTCCCAAGGCATAGCCCGATGTAAATATCATTACATAACCCATGTTATGATTGTACATTGCAATGGACCTTAGGTACATCCCATTTGGCCTTAAATACATCAAATGGGCCATATCATATGGGCCTTATATTCATCAAGTAGGCCACATCAATGGGCCGCACCAATGGGCCTTATGTGCATTGCAATGGGCCATAACCCGTGGGCCTTAGAATGCATCCAATGGGCCTACTCACATGGGCCTTATGTATATCAAATGGGCCTCGCCAATCGGGCCCCCATATGTACATCAAATGGGCCTAAACCCATAGGCCCCAAAACATTTTTAATGGGCCATAACCCATGGGCCTTAGAATGCATCAATGGGCCTCGACCCATGGGCTTTATATGCATATCAAAGTGGGCCTCAATCATGGGCCGCAAGTAACTGAGGTGGGCCTCCCACCAATATTATATTAAATATGATATAATATATAATATATATATACATAATATATATACATAATACATATGATATTATATATAATATAATATTATATATATATATGTATATATATATATATATATATAAATATATATATATATATATATATGTATATATATATATATATATATAAATATACACACACGCACACACCACACACGCGCACACACACACACATGCACGCACCCACCCACACACGCACCCACACACATCACAGTGGGCTCCACCGTCTGGCTGGACGGTGGCTTTAAAACACACACACCACTGTGGGCTCCATGTGGGGCCCGCTATAATGTTTATGTTCCATCCAACCCGTTGGTAAGGCCACGTGGGCCTGGATGAAGGGTGAAAATAAATTTCACCCTGATCCAAAACTTCTGTGGACCCCAAAGGGATTTCAAAGGTAGAAGTCCAATCCCACTGTTTCCTACGGTGTGGACCACCCGAGTTAGATGACATATAAACATCAAGGTGGGGCCCACGGCTACAGCCGTGGGTGGCTGTACGACCGTCAATCCGCCCACCCGCTGGCGTGCGCAGGCAGCGCTGTTGCACTTCTGACACAGCAGCAGCAGCTGTGCAGCTTGATTTTATTTTTATTTTTTTAATTTTTGTCATTCCATGGTTTTCACAGGTGGGGTCCATATTTGGACAATCCACACCATCCAATGGGCTTCCATGGCTCAACACGAGCAAAACAAGTCCAATATTGGACATATTTCAATGTATAAACAATCAGAAAAAGTTTCAATGGTGAAAACTACCATTTGCTATGGTATGGCCCGCCCGAAGGTCTGATTGATCCCATCTTTCGGGTCAACGCCTAAAAACGGCTTGGGAAAGGAATGGGTGGTGTGGATTTAATACATACATCAAGGTGGGGCCTACATAAGTGGACCACCCCAAAACTTTGGAAAAAGCTGATATTTGTGTTTTCTTTCCAGCAACGTCCAGCGTCCCTGGACGCTGGACTTTCCATATACGTAGGAGGTGGGCCCTGCTTAGGTGGGCCACCAGGGGATGGATGGCAGGGTACTACACATATAAAGTGGGCCCCACTTTTAAATGGTTTGGATAAAATACCTACCTCATGGTGGGGTCCATTCAAGTGGGCCACATAACCTCATTATTACAAAAATAAAATAAATAAAATAAATAAGATAAAAGGGGGAGAGATAGAGAGTGAGACCGTGTGATGGAGGGACCCCGGCACTATGGGCCCTCCCTTGCACTAAATCATACATCAAGTGGGTCCCCTTACATGTGGGTCCATTAAAATTAAATCCAACGGTGGAGATCCTTTCTCCACTAAATTAGACGGTCTAGATGACCCTAAATATGCAAGGAAATAAATATCATGATGGGGTCCATGGAGAATGGCCCCATCATGGAATGATCATGATGATCCAAGTGGGCCATCGGCCACATCTTAGGGTCCAAAGCGAGATCCAAACCATTAATCGGTTGGCCTCACTTGGCCCATCTTAAAAATATCAAAATCTACCCTATCAAGACACCCACCACTTGATCTTCTTGCTCCCTTGGCTTCCTTAGCTCCTTGTGCTTCTCTTAGATGGAGGAAGATGAGAAATGGATGGTTGAGATGAGAGATCTAAGGATGGAAAGGTGGGCCACACATGTATCTTGGGAGGAATGGGAGAGGCTCATACGTATGGCATTTTTGCTATGGGAGAGTTTGAAATGAGAGAGAGACTTGTAAGGGAGAGAGAGAGAGGGAGTGATGGGTGATGGAGTGATGGATGGGAGAGAGGGATGGGGGTGTAAGAGACTTTATGACTTTTTTGGCTAAATGTGTAAGAAAAGCATGGGTTGTGTAAGAGCTTTTTGACTTTGGGGGTTGCTTGGGAAAGGGTGAAAGATGATGTGTACTTGACATGATGGGATTGATGGGATTGATTGATTGATGTGACACCTTGTAGAGATTCCCTCAGAATTTGCATGCGCGGCTTTTTCCTTGCACCGAACGCTGACCCACATCTCCCAACCAGGGTATCGCCTCCGCGCGCGAGTCGCGGCATTGGAACCGCGGCGACGACGCGGTCGCTAAGGTACAAGTCCTGAGTTGAGTCGACTCAGGCTGACGACATGAGAATCAGGGTTGCGCGCAAATACCGATTAAGGGTCGAAGGTTGCCGAAATTCGACCAAAAATACCGCGGAAGCCTATGGAATGGTATGGTCTAGGATACGGGGCTTACAGCTCTCCCCTCCTAATAAAAATTTTGTCCTCAAAATTTACATAATCATCGCAACTAGTCATAACTCATGAGGGATAAGAAACATAACATCACTATATAAAATTAGAGATAACATACAAAATACAACACATGATCAATCATAAAAAAGATGGGGATAATGCTCTCGAATCTCAGCCTCGCACGCCCAAGAAGACTCCTCGACAGAATGGTGACCCCACTGAACCTTTACCAACGGAATGACCTTGGTCCGGAAGACTTGTTCCTTCCGATAAAAAATACGGACTGGCTGCTCAATGTAGGAAGCATCCTCCCGAACCTCTAACGGCTGCCAATCTATAACAGGAACGATGTCTGACCCACACTTCCTCAACATAGAGACATGAAAAATGTTGTAGACGCTAGACAACTGAGATGGTAAGGCAAGCCGATAGGCCACGGCACCAACGCGCCCAGTGATCTCAAAAGGTCCTATGAATCTCGGGGCAAGCTTGCCCTTCGTTCCAAATCGAACAACGTCCTTCATGGGTGAGACCTTGAGATATACATGGTCCCCTACATCAAACCCAAGGGACGACGCAGGCGATCAGCAAAACTCTTTTGCCGGCTATGAGTTGTGCGCATCCTCTGCCTGATGATATCGATAGCCTCTGACATCTCTTGCACAAGTTCGGGACCTAGGAGATGGCTCTCTCTAACCTCGGTCCAACAACTTGGTGACTTGTATGGTCTGTCATATAGTGCCTTAAAAGGAGCCATGCCGATGATCGCCTGATAGCTATTGTTGTAGGTGAACTCAGCCAATCGTAGATGCTCTTCCCAGCTACCCCCAAAATCAATCGCGCAGGCCTGATGCATATCCTTAAGGATCTGGTTGACCCTCTCGGTTTGGCCATTGGTTTGCGGATGGTATGTGATGCTGAGTTGCAAATCAGTCCCCATCGCTCTCTAGAAGCTCCCCCAAAACTGAGACGTAAACCTCGGGTCTCGGTCAGAAACGATCGAGACTGGAACGCCATGCAGTCTCACGATATCCTCGATGAATAATCTCGCAAGCCGGTCCAAAGGCCAAGTCGCACGTATCGCAATAAAATGTGCCGACTTCGTCAGTCGATCAATGACAACCCAGATGGCGTCATGACCGCGCTGAGTCCTCGGCAAGCCCATAATAAAATCTGTCGACACGTGCTCCCACTTCCACATCGGGACACTCAACGGCTGCAATAGACCAGGGGGTCTCTGATGATCGGCCTTGACACGCTGGCACGTGTCACACTCGGCCACAAAACTGGCGATCTGGCGCTTCATCCCCGCCCAAAAATACTGTCGCCTCATGTCATGGTACATCTTCGTCGAGCCAGGATGGATAGAAAACTGTGATCGATGTGCTTCAGTCATAAGATCGCTGCGTAACTCAGGAATATCTGGGACACATAATCGGCCTCTGAAGCGAAGTCCACCATCTGTACCAATCTGCCAATCTGCCTGACCCTCGGATGCTGCCTCTGCTCGGTAATCCTGTAACGACTCGTCTGCCTGCTGAGCCTCGATCACCCTTGCGACAAGAGAGGGTTGAATCGACAGGCTCGATAACTGCACAATAGAAGACTGCAAGCCAAACTCAAAGTCGTACTCTGCTATATCCTCGAGCATCCGCCACTCCTGAATCATCATATGCGCCACTAGGTCCCGTGGTTGGCTGAAGGCATCCGCCACCACGTTCGCCTTACCCGGGTGGTACGGAGGTCGAAATTATAGTCCTTCGGGAGCTCCATCCAGCGCCTCGCCTCATGTTCAACTCGGACTACGAGAAGAGGTACTTCAAGCTCTTGTGGTCGAAAAGAGCTCGAACCTAACCCCATAGAGATAGTGTCTCCACACTTTCAGTGCGAAACATTAGCTGCCAACTCTAAATCATGCGTGGGGTAGTTCGGCTCATGGACCTTGTGGCGAGACGCGAAGGCCACCGGTCTCCCGTGCTACATCAGTACAGCACCCTAGCCAACTCTAGAGGCATCAGAGAAAACAACAAAATCCTCACTCCCATCAAGAAGAGTGAGAACAGGAGCGGACGTGAGGCGGTCCTTCAACTCCGTAAATACCTCCTCGCAAACGTCACTCCAGATGAACTCAACGCCCTTCTGTGTCAACCGGGTTAGCGGTGCAGCAATACGAAAAAAATTCTCGATAAACCATCGATAATATCTCATTAGACCAAGGAAGCTATGGATCTCGGATGCGTTCGTGGGCTGGCCCCACTGACGCACTCATAACCTTTGAGGGGTCTACAGCGACACCCTCCCTCGTCACCACGTGACCGAGGAATTTCACCTCCTCCTACCAAAACTCACACTTCTCCAGCTTCGCTTACAACTGGTGGGCACGGAGGGTCTCCAGCACAATCTGCAAGTGCTCAACATGGTCCTCCTGGGTCCTCGAATATACAAGAATATCATCAATGAATACCACCACGAACTGATCGAGGAACGGCTGGAAGACCTCGTTCATCAGCTGCATGACTATGACAGGCGCATTGGTCAATTCGAATGACATGACCAGAAACTCGAAGTGACCATAGCGTCTGAATGCTATCTTCTGAATGTCCTCCTCTCGGACCCGAATCGGATGAAACCGTAACGCAAGTCAATCTTCGAAAAGAACTGTGCACCCTGCAGCTGATCGAACAAATCATCAATCCTCGGGAGCGGGTACTTGTTCTTGATCGTGACCTTGTTGAGCTCGCGGTAATCTACGCAGAGCCTCAACGAGCCATCCTTCTTCTTCACGAAGAGTACCGGCGCTCCCCACGGCGAACTGCTCGGACGGATAAAGCCTAACTCGCGCAACTCGTCCAACTGCTTCTGCAGTTCCCGCAACTCCAATGGTGCCATACGATATGGGGCCTTTGAAATAGGCGCAGTACCGGGCACGAGATCAATCTGAAACTCGGTGAGTCGACGAGGCGGTAATCCCGGAATCTCCTGAAACACATCGGGAAAATCGCAAACCACAGGCAACTGGTCGACGCTCACCGCTATGGGCTCCTCTATGGCACAAGACATCAAACAAGACAGCGGCTCTCCTCTGGGCTCAGCAATGAACTGGAACTGCGGCAAGCCAGGTATACAAAATGTGACTGTCCTCGCGGAACAATCCAATATGGCGTGGTACTCGGCAAGCCAATCCATGCCCAGGATGACATCGAACTCGGACATAGGCAAAGCAAACAGATCGGCAGGCAAAAAGATATCCCCAACCAAAACGGGGCAAGACGAGCAAAATCGGCCCAACACTGCAGTCTTCCCCAAGGGAGTTGATACTGTCAACCCCTCACGAGCAGACTCCAATGGCAAACCAGTCGATCGGCAAAAACTCTCGGCCACAAAAGAATGCGATGCACCAGAATCAAACAACACACGTGCAATGCATGCAGATACTGGAAGTATACCCTCAACGACTCCTCCAGATGACTGAGGATCCTGCTGGGCTGCATAGAATCTGTCATGAGCCTACTGGGAGGTGCATGTCCCCTCGACTGTCTGCTGCTGCTGGGGTCGTTGAGGCGGTCAGCCGCCTCTGCTTTGCGTGGCCTCGGAGGGTGCCGATCTTTGCCGAGGTGGTCTCGTGGTGGGGGCTGCCGCCGCCGTGGGGGCCTCTGCTGCTGCTGTGGGGGTCTCTGCTGCTGCTGCGGTGGTGGAGGCTGCTGTGGACCTCTCTACTGCTGCTGCTGGGGGCGAGGACACTCCCACATACGGTGTCCTGCCGCACCGCACCTAAAACAAGTGCCGGTGAACTGTCTAGGAGGTGGTGCTGGAGGTGCTGGGGTGCTGCTGGCGCTAGGAAGGCTGGGCGACCTGTGCTGAGGTCGACCCTGCTGCGTATCACTGGAAGAAGCCTACCTCTTCCGGTCTCTCCTCTAACCGCGATCAGACTGAGAACCGTCCCACTCTGCCTCAAAAATCTGGGCCTTCCGCACCACTTCCTCGAAGGTAGGGAGCTCATGCCCAATAACACGGCCTCGAAGACCGTAACGCAAGCCGCCCTCAAATCGGCGGGCTCTCCGCTCCTCATCATCCACTAAGTATGGTGCAAATCTGGACAGTGCTACAAAACGAGCGGCATACTGAGCCACTGTCATATCGCCCTACACCAAGGCCTCAAACTCCAACCCTCGCCTGATGTGATCAGGAAAATACTGTCGGTCAAACCGATCCACAAAATCCTCCCAAGTCCATACAAAATCAGCACCTGCTGCTCGGGAGACTGACGCCCACCAGTGCTCAGCCTCACCATGGAGAAGAAATACGGCTAATCGGACTCGCCGCTCGGTCGCGCATCCCATCGTCTCAAATATCTTCTCTACGTCGGCGCGCCATCTCTCAGCCACGGTCGGGTCTGGCTCACCCTGGAAATGTGGGGGATCGAGGCGTCGGAACTCTCGAAGGAGGGCACTCGAACGCTCCTGCTCTGCTGTCTTTGGTGAAACGACCGGGGTCTGCCTGCCTGAAGTGCGGCCATCACGACTGCAGATCTCGTGAATCGGGAAGCACTCACAGATACGGTCGGCTCCGCACCGGTCTCTGGTGGAGGAGCTGCACCCATAGGCTGGGCAGCATGAATCCCTGGTAGAGGAGCGGCATCCTCAGGCTGGGCAGTAGGGATCTCGGGTGGTGGAGCAGGAATCGTAGGTGGTAGTGCGGGAGCCGCAGGTGGTGGAGCCGGAGTCTCAGGTGGTGGTGCGGGAGTCGATCGGGTCACTCTCCTGCGCGCCATGTCCTACAGGAAAGAGCGAAGGTGCCTAATCAACTTTGAAAACTCTCGGAGGCACGCTCGTTAAGGGTCGGTAATAAAAGATCGCTAGGCTATCCGAACTTAGGACTTAAATCATTCATAGCAGATATGTAATGTTGTTCTTGGTTATTCCCGAGTTATGTTCTGATAAAAACCATCACGCCCCAAACTCGAAAACCGGGCTCACAAAATTTTAGATCGCCGAATTCGGCACCCAACCTCCGTAAAACCCCATTCTCGACTCCCAGCGCCCTTTTGCCAGGTTCTGATCCCGGGATGCTACAAGGAGGATTTTCAACATCAGTTTGATTCGTAATAAGCATAACCAAAGGCATAACCCACAAACAACAACCAAAAACTCCATCACATTTTCACTATAATAAAAAACTTTACAAATACAATGAGCATAAGGGAAATACAATGATGATCGACCAAAAGCTCCAAAAAGATCAGCAACCCGCCCAAGCGCTGCTGCAATCCAACATCACCTGCACCCTAATCTCGGGCGGGTAAGGCCGCACCCTCCCAACCTACCATGACACGGTGGAAAGCGCAACCGTCTGGTAATCGACACTAAGCACTCATGCATCCACTCGGTCTAGACGTTGGAGCAACCTCCTGGTACCATAAGAGTTTAGGGACTTTCACCCGAGGATATCTATCGCACCCCATGTAGAACAGATTTCCAGTATCCCATCATGCCAACCACGATACGTTTGTGGAGGCTACGGCCCGATGTCGCTAGGGCGTACGTAACCATATCACACAATGCGAATGCATGAATCACACTATTCAGTCATGCAGCAATCCTGCGCGTATCGTGCGCTCATGTAGGGCAACACCCCCTATACGGGAGCCCCTAAACAATCTGCCCGAAGGCATATGCGATGATCAGTCATTTCTCATATCAAGCATACGTATGATGCATATGGTCATGAATCATCGAACTAAACATGCTATATAGGATGGATGATGTGCATAACGAAGATGGGCCTAGACGGCCTACACATAACACGTACGAGCTTAACAATGGGCCCTAGGGAAAGTCATAATGCGGACATTTAACCACACTATACTTGCAATGTGGACGTCAAACCACCACTGCTCCCAAGGCATAGCCCGACGTAAACATCATTACATAAATCATGTAGGGACTGCACATTGCAATGAACCTTAGGTATATCCCATTGGGCCTTCAATACATCAAATGGGCCGTATCATATGGGCCTCATGTTTATCAAGTGAGCCACATCAATGGGCCACACCAATGGGCCTTATGTGCATTGCAATGGGCCATAACCCGTGGGCCTTAGAATGCATCCAATGGGCCTACTCACATGGGCCTTATGTATATCAAATGGGCCTCGCCAATCGGGCCCCCATATGTACATCAAATGGGCCTAAACCCATAGGCCCCAAAACATTTTTAATGGGCCATAACCCATGGGCCTTAGAATGCATCAATGGGCCTCGACCCATGGGCTTTATATGCATATCAAAGTGGGCCTCAATCATGGGCCACACGCCAACCGAGGTGGGCCTCCCACCAATATTATATTAAATATGATATAATATAATATATATATATATACATAATACATATGATATTATATATAATATAATATTATATATATATATATATATCTGTATATATATATATATATAAATATACACACACGCACACACCACACACGCGCACACACACACACATGCACGCACCCACCCACACACGCACCCACACACATCACAGTGGGCTCCACCGTCCGGCTGGACGGTGGCTTTAAAACACACACACCACTGTGGGCTCCATGTGGGGCCCGCCATAATGTTTATGTTCCATCCAACCCGTTGGTAAGGCCACGTGGGCCTGGATGAAGGGTGAAAATAAATTTCACCCTGATCCAAAACTTCTGTGGACCCCAAAGGGATTTCAAAGGTAGAAGTCCAATCCCACTGTTTCCTACGGTGTGGAC
Organism: Magnolia sinica; assembly: GCF_029962835.1. Classification (NCBI taxonomy): domain Eukaryota; kingdom Viridiplantae; phylum Streptophyta; class Magnoliopsida; order Magnoliales; family Magnoliaceae; genus Magnolia; species Magnolia sinica. The sequence goes on along the minus strand of NC_080573.1, from coordinate 44,885,124 downwards.
CACCTGAGCCTTGGATCAAGCTGATTTTTGGGGTGGGCCCACTTCAGAGAGTGGCCCACCCGATGAACGGGTTAGATGACATATAAACATCAAGGTGGGGCCCACGGCTACAGCCGTGGGTGGCTGTACGACCGTCAATCCGCCCACCCGCTGGCGTGCGCAGGCAGCGCTGCTGCACTTCTGACACAGCAGCAGCAGCTGTGCAGCTTGATTTTATTTTATTTTTTTCAATTTTTGTCATTCCATGGTTTTCACAGGTGGGGTCCATATTTGGACAATCCACACCATCCAATGGGCTTCCATGGCTCAACACGAGCAAAACAAGTCCAATATTGGACATATTTCAATGTATAAACAATCGAAAAAAGTTTCAATGGTGAAAACTACCATTTGCTATGGTATGGCCCGCCCGAAGGTCTGATTGATCCCATCTTTCAGGTCAACGCCTAAAAATGGCTTGGGAAAGGAATGGGTGGTGTGGATTTAATACATACATCAAGGTGGGGCCTACATAAGTGGACCACCCCAAAACTTTGGAAAAAGCTGATATTTGTGTTTTCTTTCCAGCAACGTCCAGCGTCCCTGGACGCTGGACTTTCCATATACGTAGGAGGTGGGCCCTGCTTAGGTGGGCCACCAGGGGATGGATGGCAGGGTACTACACATATAAAGTGGGCCCCACTTTTAAATGGTTTGGATAAAATACCTACCTCATGGTGGGGTCCATTCAAGTGGGCCACATAACCTCATTATTACAAAAATAAAATAAATAAAATAAATAAGATAAAAGGGAGAGAGATAGAGAGTGAGACTGTGTGATGGAGGGACCCCGGCACTATGGGCCCTCCCTTGCACTAAATCATACATCAAGTGGGTCCCCTTACATGTGGGTCCATTAAAATTAAATCAACGGTGGAGATCCCTTCTCCACTAAATTAGATGGTCTAGATGACCCTAAACATGCAAAGAAATAAACATCATGATGGGGTCCATGGAGAATGGCCCCATCATGGAATGATCATGATGATCCAAGTGGGCCATCGGCCACATCTTAGGGTCCAAAGCGAGATCCAAACCATTGATCGGTTGGCCTCACTTGGCCCATCTTAAAAATATCAAAATCTACCCTATCAAGACACCCACCACTTGATCTTCTTGCTCCCTTGGCTTCCTTAGCTCCTTGTGCTTCTCTTTAATGGAGGAAGATGAGAGATCTAAGGATGGAAAGGTGGGCCACACATGTAGCTTGGGAGGAATGGGAGGACTCATACGTATGAGATTTTTGCTATGGGAGAGTTTGAAATGAGAGAGAGACTTGTAAGGGAGAGAGAGAGAGGGAGTGATGGGTGATGGAGTGATGGATGGGAGAGAAGGATGGGTGTAAGAGACTTTATGACTTTTTTGGCAAAAGGTGTAAGAAAAGCATGGGTTGGGTAAGAGCTTTTTGACTTTGGGGGTTGCTTGGGAAATGGTGAAAGTTGATGTGTACTTGACATGATGGGATTGATGGGATTGATTGATTGATGTGACACCTAGTAGAGATTTCCTTGAAATTCGCACGCGCGGCGTTCCTCACACCGAACGTATGCCACCGTCCCACGTAAATGGACATAGTGGATATAAGGCACGTGTATCAAGTGGGTACCACCGTCCCAACATGGACGGTGTGGATAGAACCCATGCATCATCGTGTGGCCCACGGTCCAGCTATCTGGACGGTGTGGAACCAGCTTATGCATCAAGGCATGGCCCAGAGGGCTTGCTACTATTGCAAGTACAACATTAATACTGTTGGCGTGAGGTACACTAGTCAATCCACTCCCATGGTAAGTGGGTCCCATGTGGGGCCCACCATAACATTTATCTACCATTGAATCTGTTAATAAGGTCACATGGACCTGAATGAAGAAGAAAAACAAATTTCATAATGATTCAAAACTTCTGCGGCCACAAAAAGGGTTTCAATGGTAGATGCTCAATCCTCACTGTTCCCTGCCGTGTGGGCCACCTGAGCTATATATATAGCTGATTTTTGGGGTGGCCCACTGCCCTAAGGGGGCTTACCAAATGCACGGCGTGGATGTTAAACACACATCATTGTGGGGCCCGTGGCTGGGACCCACGTCCCTAGTCCCTAAAGCACGCCACAGCGCAGCAGTGCATGCTGCTCTGGACGTCAACGGCAGGTGCCACTGCCTATATTTTTTTATTATTTTAATTTTTTTAAACGATTTTCTTAAGGTTTTTTCGCGATAAGGCCCGCATAAGGTGGATCCACTCCACCCATTGTATTCTACAACTCATAACAGATCCAACAAGCCCAATATTGAGCATGTTTCGGTGTATAGAAATATCAGAGTGGATTTCAATGGTGAACCCACCATCTTCTATGCTATGGCCCGCCAAATGATCGTATTGGGTTCATTTTTTTGTTTAAGGCCTAAAATGAGCAGGTGAATGGGATGGACGGCGTGGATTAGTCCCATACATCCAAGTGGGGCCTGCATGAGCGGTGCACTCAAAGGTTTGGAAATCAAACTGACTTGTATATTTTATTATATATATATATATATATATATATATTATTTTTTTTTTCTCTGTAGCTGTCAGTACACCACTACCTGTTCACGCCTACATAGCACGTCCAGCGTCCCTAAACATTGGACTGACGGTGTATATATACCATTCATCAAGGTGGGTCCCACGTGTGGGGACCACGGCTGGTGGGTCCCACGTGGATGTGGCCCACTTGATCTAGATCATATTAATATTTGTCTTTTGCCAACATCCATAAGGTAGGGCCCATATGGTTTGGACAGTCATGGGGTCTATTTGATGGATGGTTTGGACATCACATAACTCATTAAGTGGGCCACAAAATAAAGGAAGGAGAGAGAGAGAGAGAGAGATGTGTGATGGAGGGACCCCCGGTATTATGGGACCTCCCTTCTATGATCTACAACATACATCAAGTGGGTCCCATTACATATGGGCCCACCGATCAAAATCAACGGTGGAGATCCTTTCTCCACCAAAATGCAATGGTCTAGATGACCCTATTCATGCAAGGAAAATAAACATCATGATGGGGTCCATGGAGAATGGCCCCATCATGGAATGATCGTGAGGATCAAGGTGGGCCATCGGCCACACCTAGGGTCCAAAGTGAGCTCCATACCATCAATCGGTAGGCCTCACTTGGCCCATCATCAAAACATGAAAAATTTAGCCTATAAAGCACCCACAAACAATGAAGATTCACTCACCCATCCTTCTTCTTCCTCCCTAGCCTTCTGATGCTCCAAAAGTGCTTCTTTAATGGTAGAGGTGATGATCCAAGGGTGGAGATGGGAGATAGGGTGGTAGAGAGTGGGCCACTCATGGCTCTTATCATGGAGAGCTTGGATGTTTCCTCCCTTAGAAGTTGCTTGGGAGAGTGAGAAAATGAGAGAGGGAGGAGTGGTGATGGGATGAAAAGGGATGGGCTCTCTTGACTTTGGTAAGAAAAGAATGGGCTAAGCATGGGTTGCTTTGACTTTGGGTGAGAGAGGAATGGGTGTGGGATGGATGTGTACTTGACTAGTACATTGATTGATTGACGTGAAATGTTGTAAAGATTCTCCCAGAATTCGCAACGCGTGACATTTTTCTCAAATTGAACACGTGCCCACATCTCTTAGCCCGGGTATCGCCTCAGTGCGCTAGACGCGGCATTGGAACCGTGGCGACGGTGCGATTGCAATGATATAAGTCTCGGGCCGATCCGACTCAGATCGACAAGATGCAACTCAGGGTCACACGCAACTGCCGATAACAGATCGCGGGTCGCCAAAATTCGACCGTAAGGACCGCGGAGGCTTACGAAACGGTACGGGCTAGGATATGGGTCTTACAACTTTCACTCAGTCCCCGACAAAGTCAGGGAGAAGGCTCGGCACATAACCGAGTTCGGCATGCCATGGAGCTTCATCCATGCCCTGAATGATTTCAAATGCTCGGCCGAGTTACCAGATCCGGAGTATGGGGCAATTTGTAGCATTCAAAATTTCGGTGGGAGTCGGGCTCCCATAATGTTATCGGTCAATGGCGGTTTAGTCTCTTCTAGCATAGCCTCGAAGGAGGTTGATATTTAGGCATGGTAGGCTTGACGGATATCGTCGATCTGACCTCGCAGTTCCTTGAGTTCTACCTTCTAAGGGACCTCGTTATTGGCTACCACCTCGGGCGCCTTTCCACGCCTCTCCTTCTCTAACATATGATGAAAATTGGAGTCGGCTGGCATGACAGTTCTTGAGATGTGGGAGGGCACATGACTTGGCTGTCCAAGATGTTACTTGGTTCTCTATGAGTTGATTGGTGCTTGAGGTGGTGCAAAGACTTCGGTGGCTTCCTGTGAATCTATCCCCTTGTCGGGAAGTAGGTTTTGTCTCTTTAAAATTTGCATTATCCAGTTAATGTTACCAGTCAATGCTATGACTTGATGTTCTAAAGAGATGAGCCAACCTCCTCAGTTTTGGGACCGCTGCGCAGAAGCTACAAGCATAGAATCAACCTGGAGTTGGGAAGGTAGATCTCCTTGGTTTGCGAACTGTTCCACTGGTGCAGGAGCAGATGCAGTAATGACGGCTAGAGTTCTCTTTCTTCCTTTTACCATTGTGGTTTTCTAGTAAAGCAGGAATGACTTTGATGTCGTTTCCATAGATGACGCGAAACTGTTGATGCATAAATCCAGTCGATCTTGCCTCACCTCTTACTAGCCGGAGTACCTATGATTTAATGGAAAACAAGAGGAGACATTGGAGGCACCGGTTAAGGCCAAGGACCCTTCGATGCCTAAGTATGATATAAACTTGTAGAGGTAGTAGAATAATCGGGTGTTGTATGTGTACCTTTTACTGTAGGCGGAGTCTTTATTTATAGCCTTTTGGGGGTGGTGTCGTATATGGAAATGCCTCTCTATGGTGGATGCGTATTGTGGAAGAGATCTTCCTCTAGACGTGTAGTGATTGATTTTCTTATATCTTGCGAATATCTCGGAGGATAATCCTATCTTTATAGCGAATATCTTAGAAGATAATCCTATTTTTATATATTATAAGTGTATTTTTATCCCGAGGCCAAGGTCGATATCCAAGGCCGACCTCCAAAGTTGGTAATTGAGGTTGAGGTTGGGGTGACTTTTTGGCCCTCAAGCAATCCTAGTCTTCGAATTTGTTCATCTAGTCTGTCCATTTTTACTCATAACATGGTAAAATTACTCTTTCAAAACCCAAGAGATCTCTTATTTGAAATAAGTACATTTAGTACATCATTCAAATAAGAGCAATCCATATAGTTGTTTAGGTGGATCTTACTATAAATGGACCATGGCCCAAATAACAAAAGAATGGATCACTATAATCTTCATGTTTTAAGACATTTGGCATCCATTATTAGTACATTGTATGTAGATTATCTATCATATAGAGCCTACCTTTGAAGTGGATGGTCCATTGTGTGGGCCAAACCTTCAAATTGGGTTGCTCATCATGTGAGGCTCATCTTAAATGTTAACCATTCATCATTAGGGGTTGACTTTTGACATTCATTGTCCATTATTTGGGATCCATCTCGATGTATGTCATCCATCATGTGGGTCTCACCATCAATGTTAATTGTTTTTTATGTGGGGACCTTCATTGTTGATGTGTCCATTGTGTGGGCCCCACCCCTTTAATGTCCACTACTCATCATGTAGAGTCTAAATTTATTATGTACATCATTTGGGGCCCACTTTTGATGTTCACCATCCATCGTATTGGGCGCACCTTCTATGTTGATCATCCATCATGTTGGGTCACTTTGGACATGGGCCATCCTTCATGTGAGACATTGGATGTGGACCATCCATTTGGTGGGGCCCACCTGATGTGGACTGTCCTTCAAAAGGGACCACACTTTGATATGGGCCATCCATCATGTGAGGTCCTCTCCATCCATTACATGAGCCCACTTGATGTGGACCATTTATTATGTGGAGCCCCACCTTCAATATAGGTCATCCATCATGTACATTGTGGGTCTCATCTTTGATGTGAACCGTCCATCAGGTTGGGGCCACTTGATGTGGATAGTCTATCATGTTTCGCCACACTTTGATGTAGGCCATTCATCATGTGGGGCCAGTTTTGATGTGAACTGTGCATTATGTGAGTGCACTTTGATGTGAACTATTCATTATGTGGGGCCCCACCTTCAATATGGGTCATTCATCATGCGGATCCACTTTTGATGTCTGCCATCTATCATGTGGGTCCCACCTTTATTGTGGATCAGCTATCATGTGGAGCCAGCTTGCTGTGAATAGTCCATCATGTGGGGCCATGTTTTGATGTGGAAGCCACCTTTGATATGAACCATGCATTATGTCAGTCCCCCTTAATGTGGATAATTCATCATGTGGGACCTAACCTTCAATATGGGCCATTCATCATGTGGGCCCACCTTTGACTTCAACCTTCCATCATGTGGTCCCACCTTCCATCATCGGGTGGGCTCACTTGATGTGGTTCATCAATTATGTGGGGCCACTCTAATGTTGGTCATCCATCATGTGGGGACCACCTTTGATGTGATTGTGCATTATGTGGGCCCACCTTAATATGGACCATTGATCATGTGGGGCCACACCTTCAATATGGGTTGTTCATCATGTGGGCCCACCTTAGAAAGATTGTAAAGAGAATAAAAGAGGGTAAGATGGGAATTAGTTAAAAAGTTTAAGGACAAACTTGTCTCGAATTAGCAAAAAAAGTTTACCCACTTCAGTAAAATAAGCTCTTAAAACTTGGGTCTCATTTGGCACCTCTTATCTAATTCGAAAAGAGATTTTCAAATAAGAACTTTTCTAATAAGACTTTCTTTTCATCCCTTAGTTCACAATAAGCTCGTTTGGAAAAATACTTTTTCAAAACTAATAAAAGCTCTTATTTAGAAAAGTACATTTGGTAAAACTTTCAAATAAGATATTTTTTGAGGGATAGTTGATGTCATTTAAAAAAATTATAACAACTCTATCAATTTGAATGGTTTTAAAGGAACTTCACGACAGCCTAAATGCAATGTAGTGGTTAGCCCATTTTTTTTTTAATAGCAATTGTCCAATGAAGGATCATGAATTCCTTGTCTATTAGATATCATGGTATAAAGTAACCATGATATGATTACTACACATTCATGCATGATATGATTACTACACATTCATGGCATGAGACATCAGATGTTACAAACCATGGGCCTGCATGTTCCCCTTCCTCCGATCAAAGAGACTAAGACTACAATATTTCTTTTTAAGGAAAAAAGGACCATGGCCCAACCAAAATCTACTATTTATATCTGTCGAATGACCCAAACAAAACTAGAAAACTACTCGCTTTAGCACGATCCAAAACCGTTAGAAGGCAATGAAAATGGGCGTTGCATTTCCTATGGTTTAGTGGTCCACATGCTCACTTGATGCTCGCACTGCAAATAGAAGATGTGTATGGCCCACCAATTGTCATGAATGGTATTCCCTTATACGTTGCCATGCCATTCTCATTAGTGTACATATGCGGTTTGATCTTTTCCAACTACTTCTTAGGGTTTAGAACATCTTCGGGCTTCCATTATGCCCTGAAAATGAAGTACACTCCCTGAGTTTGGCCCCTCCTAGAGGGAGCAACAGCTCCAAAACTCCACAACTATATGATCTAGATTAAAGGTACATTAGATCACTAGTCCAATAAACATAACATCTTGTATCTTTCCAGGCTTCACATTGGTAACAAGCACCACATGACGGTTTGCTAGCTGTTTTGGAGTGCAATACTTTGTAAGACCACTGGCGACCTTGTTGTACCCTATTTCTGTTTGTTCCCACGAGAGCCAATCAAAGAGGGACACATCTAATTTCATGAGAGTTGCATGGTGTATTCGAGATCTGTGGAGATACCCAAAGAAGATTTTGCAATGATACAACTGACGTATATTGAGCAATGCTACTTCATCCACAAAGTAAGAGTGGTCGAGCAGAACATGGTCGAGATTGATAAGGAAGTCTAAAGCGGTTATTCAGATAAGTGACAAGCTTAGAAGGAAGTCTCCAGAAGGTCAGTAATGCTGAAGCGATTATAGTAACCATTAGAATTTGGGAAGTCTCCACATGATCGATTTAAAGCTATTAATAGCAAGGGAATTTAGTAGAAGAGGCGTCTCATACTAACTAAAACAAATTAAATCCATCTTTCAATTACTTTATGCTCCTTAGTAGTATCAGTTGTTTGCATTCCTTGTTGTAATTAGTAATAGTGATCAAATAGCTGTTAACTTTAGTTGTAATTTTGGTCTACACTCATATGTTGGAATTAGTTGGAATATCAAGCAAGTTCTCCATTCAGAAAGGTGATTTGCGGTTGTTCATCACAACCAACTATAAGAATTTTCTTTTTATTTTATCTGTATTGAAAAAGTCCTTTCGTATGGATGGCAAAGGTAAAACACATCTTCAAAGGATGAACCCCACCTTGATCATCTTAAATAACGTCGTGCAAGTGGTTGAATAGGCGACCAATCTTATTCGATGTCAGTTGCATACGGTCGATTCTGACGTATCTACCTATCTTAGTGCTTGAGGTCATAATTTTTGGTTTGAATTGAGCCATACATTCAATTCTAACATACCCACACAAACCATGTGATCGAATTTGAAACTGAGAGGCAACATCTTTGACATGTTTGGTGGGACCTTTCTCTAGCTTACTTATCAGTGCGACATTGTGAATTGATCAATCAAAATTATGAATTGAAGAAGCAATCGAATTGTTTAGGCTGAATCCTCGATACCAACCGCACCACCTCTGACTAAGGATGTGCTGGTTCAAATGACCCCTAAATTATTGATATTAAATGCCAATCTGACACTCAGTCCCGTCAACCAAGAATGAGCATTGATCTCTTAAACTGTTTCTTTTAAAGAGATAATGTTCAAACTTCGGGATGTGTAACTAAGTATTTAGCATGTTCAGGAATATGAGAAAGATCAAGTAGAGTTGGTACACGCCCAAGCCAAGCAATTTAATGCTTAAAATGAGAATGTTAATAGATGGATGGCTAACCAAACCGAGTCCATGCATCGATTGATGGCCATCATTATCGAAAGAACACATATGGCGATACAATATAATGCCCTAGGAGTTTTGTCGGTAACATGGATCAGTCGTCATCGATACCTCCCTTGTAACGAAACACACTTCTCATTTTGATCCAGGATGGGTGGAATGCTCCGCTGCCTACCAAGTTCAGGCGACCAAAGCGGGAGGTCATTAATTTTATCCTTAAAGCTCAAAATTAGGGTATGCCGGGATGACAACCTTTCCAGTATTTTTCTAAAAATCTTTTATTTCATGAGGGACAGAACTAGGTAGGTCTTGAGCCACCACCAATGGTTGAACCTCAATGGGTGGATCGTGATCAGATCATATAAATGGTCTCAGAGGTAGAATGCCAAGTCCTCGGCCACAATACTATCCTGATCTACCATAAGCCTTTTCCCGAATGGATTGATCGACAACACCCATTGTTAAGGAACTGTCGACCACATTTTATACTATTCTCGAGCGATCCTAGTCAACCGACCATTGAACACATAGGTCGATTCACAATGCAGTGTGGTGAACTGGCCAACAATGAATATCATAAGTTGCAATTATTCGGTCATTCATTGACGACAACAACCTTCACGTGGTACTCCAACTTACTACCAAATTCAATCATACCTAGCAGGAGATGGAGGGAAAATTCCATATGGAAATCAGCTATTTGACAAATTCAATTCTGGCATGCTTGCATTCTAACTTCCGAAAACCAAGCAGCAACAGTTTTTGGCACGCCCAATGGAACCCTATCTCTAATTTACCGACATAAAATTGCCAATCAAAATTACGAATAGAAGAAATAATTGAATTGCTAGGGTCGACCCCTCCACACCAACCACACCACCTTTAGTTGAGGACATGCTGTTTCAAGCGACGTCTAAAGCATTAAATCTAAACAACAATCCAACGCTTGCGAAGGAGCATTGAGCTCTTGAAATGTTCCCCCAGACGAGATAGCAATCGTGCTTTGAGATGTACAACCGAGTATTCAGTATGTCCAGGAAAATGGAAGAGCCTAAGTTGAGCAATTCCCTATTGAAATTGAGAATACTAACAGATATATAGATAGCTAGATTGAGGCCGTGCATCGATTAATGACTATGATGGTCGAATGAACGCCATCGACAACGTAATATAATACTGAAGGAAGTTTTATCCGCTACGTGGCTCAATTGCCACCTATGCCTCCTCTATAGAGGAATCCACCACCAATCCTAGTTCAGGAGATGCGAAATACTCTGCCTCCCATTGAATTTATATGACTAAAGTGAGAGACTACATACCTGAAAAATCAGAATCAAAGATTACCAGGAGGATATAATCCTCAGCAATTCCTAAGGAATCCTTTATCCAAGAGAGACTAAACCGACTCGTCCCTAAGCCACCACCAGTCGTTGAAGCTCATAAACGAGTATATCATGACCAAATCATGCAAATTGTCTAAGAGATTGCAAGCTCAATACTCGGTCGTAATACCATCTCAATATATCACAAACCATATCCCAAACGGATAGATCGACAACATCCATTGCTAATAAATTATCGACCAAACTTTGCCTTGTTTTCAGGCGATCTTGGTCAGTCTCTTACTGTGGTTTTTGGTTATACATGTGCAGGCATGCCAGAATTGAAATTGCAGCTCAATTCAAACAAACAATTATGACCCCAAGAGCTAAGAAATGTAGACACATAGTGTATGACCGAGATCTGATGAGATCGATCACCTATTTAGCTACTCACTCAATGTGTATATAGGATCAGTCGATATTCAAAGGGTGGGGTTTGTCCTCTGATGATGGTTTGCACCTTTGCCTTCCATAGAAAAAGATTTTTTGTTCACAACCTCAAGTGTAGGGTTGTGAAGTAGTAATAATCTCTGTAAGACTGAGGTCAAATCCACAGGGACTAATCTCATACATTTCTGAAAGTAACTAGAGATAGAGTTCATGGACCTATATGATCTGACTAGGAAGGTCTCCAAGTACAAAGTTATTTTAGTCTTATTATGCTCGAACAAAAAAAAAAAAAACTCATCAATGGGGACTTATTATCATGACCCAAATTACGAGGTTGTAATTGCCAAAGTGGTAGCTAAGAAACCACTCGTATGCTCAACAATGGTCAAATATGTCGACTGCACAAAAACTCAAAAGGTTTACACTTTTGACATCATAAGAGCCGATGAAATATTTAAAATTCTATTGGCTAAGAAATTTATCAAGGTTCCCATGAATCATAAGATACATTCGGACGATGAATTAGAAAAAAATGCACCTGTTAAAATGGCATGAAACTCGGTCTCATTCGACTAATAAATGTGTTGTATTCAGGAACATCATTTAATATTGCTAATGTTTCCTAAGAAAGGTGAAGAAGCCATGTTGATCAACACAGATCCATTCCCACCCAATCTTGAGGTCAATATGGTCACAACGAATTTAAGAAAGCCTAATCGACCATAGCCGAAAGTCGATCTTGGTCCGACTAACCAAGAAGGCATACCCCAATGACCTGACAGGGGCAACATTGGTCCTTTCGTTTAAATGACAATCGGTCGAATACCGTTCAATGAATTAGTTAAGGCTCACAACTATGTGACTAATGTGCTGAAGAATTGTTCCTAGATGGGGAGATCCTCTTAAATCGAAATGGCATAGCCGTTACACGACCCCTAGGAAAATCAGAGGGAACGATCAGTATCGGCCACAATGAACAACCCTTGGCTGCCATAGGCAAGCTGAGGTATTTAGCCAAAGAATGGTTAACCCCCAAGTGGCTCGAGAAGGAGTATGAAAGTGGGTTACACATATGAAACTTCCAGCAGAACAGTTGTTGACACACCAAACCACTATAATTCTCTGTGTTATATGGTGAATGTTTTTATCTTTTATGTGGTAAATGGTTGTATTTACATTTCAGTTTAAGTGGTAAATGATTGTAATATTTATTTTTATTTACTCTTTCAAAGTTTGGGATTTTGATTTTAAAAGTATTCGTGAAATAAGGTTGTCCTGCTTAAAATTTTAAGAGATGGTTTTCCTACGAATCATTTGAAATCAATGTTTCAATACTTAAGCAATTGAGATCTTTGATTTATTTATTATTCAGCACTTTATTCGAGTATTTGACATAGTCTTATTCACCCCCTCTCTAGGACTTCTTAAGCTCTCCTTTTCAAGTGGTATCAGAGCGGGTTGCTCTATTTTTTATTTTTATTAACCTCCTTGAGTTAAGATCTAGAGCTTTATAATGTCAAATTTCAATAAATTATCTATTACCAAGCTACCTCCTTTTGATGGCTCTAATCATTCATATTGGAAAGGCAGAATGAGGATTTTTCTAAAATCCTTAGATGAAAGTGTCTGGCAAGCCACTGTGACTAAATGGAAACCTCATATGACTGAAGTATTAGCCGAGGATGGATTCAAAATTATGAGAGAAACTGCATTCTACTTATGGACTGTAGTCAGAAAAGTAAAAGCAGTGCTGATGCTAAAGCCTTAAATGTCATAACCTGTGCTCTATCGCCTGATGAATTTAAAAGAATTATTTCATGCGATACAACTTAGCAAGCATGGGACATTCTCGAAATCACACATGAAGGAACAACTATTGTCAAGAAATCAAAAGTTTAAATCCTCGCAACCAGATTTGAGGAAATTCATATGAAAGAAAATGAAACTTTCATGGACTTTTATATGAAACTAAATGACATAGTAAATTCCATGTGGGTTCTAGGAGATGGAATCCTAGAAAGCAAGGTTTGTGCAAAAATACTACGATCTCTTTCTGATAGGTTCAATTCTAAGGTTACTGCTATACAAGAATTAAGAGATACTAATCTTATGAAGGTTGAGGAGTTAGTTGGTTCTCTTCAAGCATATGAGTTGAATTTTAAGGCTCCTAAAGCTAAGTTCATTGCTCTTAAATATTCTAAATCTATTTCAAAAGAAAATAATACAATTTTGATTTTGAAGAAAATGAAGATGATATGGCAATGTTAGCTAAGAAATTTTATAGAATTTTTAAAAATAAGAAAAGAACAGATTTTTAAAAACCAACTGATAAAAGAAAAGGAAAATCTAATTCATGAAAATTTAAAACAAAGGACAGTCAATGTTTCAACTATCATGAACATAAGCATTTAGCTAATAAATGTCTAAAAAAAGGATAAGTCTAAAAGAAAGGGCATGAAGCTATTTAGGATGAATCGTCTTATTCTGAAACTACTTCTGAATATGATGAATCAGATCAAGAAAATGCAAATGATTTAAAGCCTTTATGACAATAGATAGAGTTACTTCTTCAGACAGTGTGATATGTCTGATTATGAAATTTTAAAAGTGACCCTAAAAATGAAGACGATCTTCAAGATTCCTATAATGCCCTATACAGAGAGAGTTGTAAAATTGTTGTCAAGTCAAAAATTTAAAAAGAAAATTATGTTATACTAAAGATAGAACTTGAAAAAGTAGTTTTAGAAAAATCTCATTTTTTTGATTGTTTTGAAAAAAAAACAAAATTTGATTCAAGTTTTAAATCTTCTGAATTGTAAAAAATCAAAACAGAAAATGAGAAACTAAAACTTGAAGTTTCTTCCCTTCAAAGTTCAAAGGACACTTGGAAATATGCCCTTAGTGACTAAAAGCTTGAAAAATTGTTAACCACATCAAGGTGATGTGGTGACAAGTTTGGTCTAGGTTATATTAAAAATAACTCTTTGAAACTAAGGATTCTACTCCTATCTTTATAAGAGGAGAATCCTCGAACTCTAAAGGAAAGACTCTAAGAGACTCAAATTGTAAAGAGAATAATTTTAAAAACTCAAAACCTTTTCAAGTCTCTAAAATAAATAATAATGTCGTCAGCTATAAACATCAAAGATATAATAAACCTCCCTTAACTAAAAAAATTATGGACTTACTTAAGGAGCTATTGAAATCCAAGTTAGATAAAAAATGAGTATATAGAAAGAGGAGAAATCCTAACTCCCAAATACAGTGAAAAATAAGAGATCCTCCTAACCCTAGAACCGTAATGAAATGGGTTCCAAAGGTTAAGTGTCTTGTTGCCCAGACAACTTTCAAAGCCATTAGCCACTCAAGATGGTACCTAGATAATGGATGTTCGAAACACATGATAGGTGACAAGGCGATATTCACAAATATCAATGAAGTAAATGGTGGCCCAGTCATTTTCAGAGGTGGAAGTAACTGTAAAATAATTGGCCAAGGTAATGTACAACTTCCTAACTTGCCTCTCTTTGAAAACGTACTTTATGTTGAAGGATTAAAGCATAATCTTTTGAGCATATCTTATATTTTTGATAAAAAGTAGTGTGAAATTTTCAGATCATGGACATGAGATTATAAATGAGAAATGTAGTGTAATATTAAATGGTCGCGGGACATCTAAAAATTGTTGTATAATTGATAACTCTTGCTCAATAAACCATTCATGTTACATGGTCCAAATAGACGAGACTGAACTATAGCATAAAGGTCTTGGACATATAAACTATAACGCCATGCGCACATGATACATTAACAATTCTTTGCAGCGTATCTCACTAACGGAGCATCGTACAGATGTAAGGGTGGTACCTCCGCAATTACGGCGATGAGGCGGTTGATATGAAATAGGTTTCGAGGCCTTAGGGTTCCGATTAGTCAGGTGTGCACTATGCACGACTAGTTCAGGTCTAGCCAAGGGTGTCGATCGTGTGCATATAGGCATAGAAAATGGTACGGAATGGACGGGGTCTTACAGTGACTTACATGAGGAAGTATATGTTGAAAAACCTAAGGGTTTTGAGGACCCCAAACTTCCAAATCATGTATACCATCCTAAAAAGGCACTTTATGGTTTGAAACAAGCTCCCGGAGCATGGTACGAAAAATTAATTAAATTTTTACTTAGACATAACTTTATTATGGGTAGCATTGATAAAACTTTATTCATCAAGAAATATAACGATCATATACTGATAGTATAGATCTGTGTTGAGGATATAATTTATGGATCTACATGCACTAACTTATCTATTGAGTTTGTAGATCTGATGAAATCCAAGTTTGAAATGAGTATGGTAGATGAACTAAACTATTTTCTTGGATTACAAGTTAAGTAATATGAAGATGGTATATTCATCTCACAAACCAAATACGCCTTAAATCTTGTAAAAAGGTTTGGGTTTGAGAATGGAAAAAAGTTTGATACTCCAATGAATACAACTCTTAAACTCTCAAAGGATGAATCAGGTAAAAGTGTAGACTTTCATTTATATCGAAGTATGATTGGTAGTCTCTTATGCTTAACTACTAGTACCTGATATTGCTTTTAGTGTTGGAATATGTGCTAGATATTAATCTAATCCCTAAAGAATCACATCTAATTGATGTTAAACAGATAATCAAATATGTCGCAAGTTCTACTGACTTAGGTATTTGGTATCCACATGATACATCCATACAAATTGCTGGATATACTGATGCAGACTGGACAAGAAATATTGATGATAGAAAATCTATCAGTGGTGGATGTTTCTGCATAGGCAACTGCTTAGTTTCATGGCTAAGTAAGAAATAAAACTCTGTATCTCTCTTAATAGCTGAAGTTGAATATATTGCAGCTGGTAATTCTTGCACTCAGCTTATTTAAATGAGAAGAATGTTAGCTGATTATGGTATTGCGCAAGATTGACACTATACTGTGATAATTCAAACATAATTAATATTTCAAAAAATCCAATCCAACATTCTTGTACTAAACATATCGATATTCGATACCATTATATTCAAAAATTAATTGAAGACAATAGTATTGACCTGGAGTCTGTAGATGATAAACTTGTACTTTCATGGACTTGGTTCCATTTTCACCCATTACTTCCAACAATGGAGGGACCCATTAGGTCATGGTGGCTTGCCACACACTTTCATCAATAGATTTGAGGAAGATCCTCATTCTAGCATTCAATAGGAATTGTTCAAGCCATCAAAGGACGGTGTCCTGGAAATGGATAGACTATTGAAATTTGACATTCTAATAGATCTGGATCTAGCTCTAGGAAGTTAATCCCAAAAAGAACAACCTCGTTCTGATACCACTTGAAAGGACGAGCTATAGATGTCCTAGAGGGATGGGGGTGAATAGGACAATGTCAAATATTTTGATACAATACGGAATAATAAATCAATTGAATATAATTTAACAAAGTATTGAATTCTTGATATCGAATAGTTCGTAGGACAACCTTACACCTAAAAGATTAAGGTCGGACAACCTTATTTCACAACGTCTTTAAAATCAAAATATCAAACTATTGCAATGAATAAATAAATCACAATATAACCACAAATAATAATATCCAATCACCATAATGCATAAAAGAATTATAGTGGTACGGTGTCTCAATGCAACGTACTCCACTCCCAAACTTACTACACTTGCAATTTTAACTTTCACTATTTTAAAGTTTTTCAGGGTCACCTTAACAATCTTATAAAGTTATTGCGATTTTCACGGCCTATCATAATCAAACCCACTCTATGAATTTCATGGGATCATCACAAACAAACCCGCCAAGATTTTCAGGCTATCTCAGAAAAACCCAAACTAAAATAAATGAATATACAGTACTTATCTTCGATTGGTGAGTCGAAGTCGTAGTTGTAGCTTGAATGCAGCGATCTTCTTCTTGGGATATAGATGAAGTCTTTATATGAGTTCAACCCAAAAAGAAATGAAGGGATCTAATGTATTTTTCAATAAAATGAATGATACCCTATGTTGTAAATTCGATTCTTCTTTTCTCAAAGTAGAGTATGGATTACTCTATTAAAATTAGTTTAATCTAACTTGTGAAGGAGAATAGAATCAGCTAAAACAAAATTAAGAATTACAACTCAAATAGCTTAAGGAGGCTTCAAGAATCTTTCTTTACAACACAATATGAATCTATGAATTTTCATGATTTAAAGAGTAAGAAAGAGCCTCTATTTATAGCCAAGGATTTATGCAGTTTGGCTGGCTCGAGGGTTGGTTTGGCTGGCCGAACTTCAAATATTACGTTCCAACGGAGCTTGGATATTGCGGGATAAAATCTTTCAAAACTTCGATTGTCCCAAACCCAAGTTTGGCTCCTTATGCTGGCTAAAAGCAAGTTCGACTGGCCAAATCCCAAGTTGGGCTAGCCAAACCTACCGTAAAAAGATCTTTTCAGATCTGTCTTTTTGAGTGAATATTGTAAGGTTGGCCCAAATTGTTAGGCTGGCTAAATTGGACTTCAGGTTGGCCTAACTTGAGTATATTTAACATATTTTTCCTTTATTTTTAGAAACTTTCTAATTCTAGGTTTAAGAAACTTTTTTTTTTAGAAACTAACTTTCTATTTCCATTTTAGAATTTTCTAACTTTAGAATTTTTATTTTTAGGAACTAATTTCTTTTGTTTTCTTTTGCAGGATCTTAACATAGGAATTTCTAACTTGGTACCTTCCTTCTAACTTCTCCTCCTCTTACTTTCCATATTATTGTAGGATCTTTTCTTTTGTTTTTCTTAGAATTAGATTCAGAGTTCGGGTTTCACCATGTATATGCACGAGTGGGAACGTCAGTATGCTGAGAAGAATAACATATATTGGGATGATGATTATGATAGAAATCAACCTATGTCTCAAAACTTTTCTGAAACTATCATCGAGAACCGATCAGAATATAAAGATCTACCGGTTAAGAAGTCCTTACGTGATCATGTGCAGGAGAACAATTACACCCCACGGATTAACAAAACAGTACGTGAGTGTTGGGGTTATCATAACTATGCGAGTGAGAATTATTATCACCCATCCGATAAAAAGAAAACAATGCGTGATTATATTATGAGTGATAATATGTATTACCAACCACCAGATTCTCCCACATATGATCCGTATGACTATGATCAGTGGAAACATCAAAATTGGAAAGATGAACCAGCAATACACCCTAGTGAACATTTTCTTGGATCTTCTACCTTTGAAACTCAATCAGAAACGACCCAAGAGGAGACACTTCAGGGCGACATATATGATTTTTCGGGCCTTAGAAAAACAATAGAAGCACTCGCATTGCGCATTGATCAAGCATTGGAGGCTCGTTCGTCCCAGTTACAACTCAATCTAGAAACATAATGCGAGGAAAGTGATCCTAACTCGCTTGTGGAAGAAGCTAAAATTACGAATGAAGAGTTGGAGTTCATTAATGATCATATGGTTCAATTTTTCGATGAGTCGATCTCGATGACTATCCAAAGGAATGATCAAGAGACGTGGGTGTCTTTCAAATATAATGATAGTGACACACTTCACTCACATGACACACATGATTACACTGATGAGGTAGAGGTTAGTTTATTCGAACCTCAACCCAATCTAGGAATAGAATGTGAGGAATGTGATCCCATCCTAAGTGCACACTGCACGGAACTTGACGATGATGAGTATTGAGATTCAATCTCAGGTGTGGCCCTTGTCAATGATCAAGAGCTTCAGGAAGTTGTCAACCATAATGATCTACTCCACCTGTTTGACATGACTGATTCGAATGTGGAGAATGAACCAATTTCAACTAACCCTTCCCACCCTTGTGATGCATGTTTGGACCACTGCCCTGAATTGAATGATGATATGATTCGGGTGGTGGACGATTTGCTTGATATGACTCTGGAATTTGAAACTACCCAGTTGAGGCCACAATCTGAGCTACACACTTTAGACGATTCAATGCCTCCACTGAGAAGCTTCAATGGCCAGAGTTTTCACATCAATTCTTCGCTTATTGTTTGTCCATCTGTCTGTGAAGGGTAAGAGCAAGTGAGCATGCTTCAATCCACTTTCAAGGATGATGGATTCCTTAAGCATCTTATTACATACTTCAATGAGGAAAACGAGTCACTCTCAGCTGAAATTCCTGACTCTTTTAATGATTGCTTGGCACACTTTGTGGATTCTGACAACCTCATGATATATGAAATAGTGGATGCCTCACAAGACAGTACCTCGGTAGTTGTTACTAACCGAAAGAACCCGTATTCTAAAGCCCCTCTTTCCCCAGACTCTGAATGTTTACCACTAAAGGAAGAGGAGTTGAAAATTGAACCGAAGTCTGAAACTTCGGAATGTGTTGAGAGTACATCACTTTCTGAGAATTTTTCTGAATTTTATCTACTTGTAGTCTCTGATTCACCATGGGGTACTAACTCTGAAACTTTTTTTATCACAGGTGAATCATATATACTTTGGACACCCCAGGAGATTAAAAGGAAACCTTATGCTAAGGTACATAAGTTTCTCTAGAAATTCATGCTCCAAGGCATCCAAGCCTATTGCACAAATGGCTTTTGGATGATCTTATTGAGAAACCTACTAAGAAATTTATCACAATATTGGCCGGAAGAGGAACCTTGTGACATGACTTAGTAGATTTTCCTCTACTTGCATAAGACTAGGGTCGTTTGCTTTATGCTGTTCTCGGATAGACAGTTTTATGCCGTTAGCTTAGTTTGCTTGATACGTTATTTTAGGATAGTTTGATTTTGTTAGTTTCACTCTTATGCTGACCCGCTCTCACGCTGATATCTCTTTGGAAAAAGTCTCTTGAGTCCTTCGTCTAGGTACTATCTCTCCATCACTTCTCTTTCAATTTCCATATCTCATGTGCATTACATGCTCATATCTTTTACATTGAGGACAATGTAGATTTTAGGTTGGGGGTGGGAGATTAGGTAACCTAATCAGTGTTTTCTTGGTCTTGAGTAAAAATTGTGAAATTTTTTTGAAATTTCTTGTGAATTCGAAGTGATTTTGACAGCCATTTAGGGCACTTAGAATTTCAAGATACGTGATGTTGGTAATTTATGACTCTGGATTCAGTTATCTATTATATTAGATTTTACAGTTAAGTTTGAATTGTTAATCCAGAATTAGAAGTTATAAACATTGATTGAGTCATGATGTCACAAGTCACATCTCACTTCCACATTAAGGTTTCAGTTTGATATTGAAGGGTTAACTTGGTAATCACTAAGCATGTAAGGAACTAGCCGAGAAAATTTGCCCGTCATGATCAATTGAAGAAAAAGAAAATACCGAGCTAAAAAAAAAAAAAAAAAAAACAGATACCTCTGGAAAGGGTTGGGTGAATAATCTTCACCATGGGTTTGCTCCCTACAGGTGAGGATTTAATTCCCCAAGAATGACAGTCGGAAAGGGCTAGGAGAATGGTCTTTACTATAGGTTTGCTCCTTATGGGTGAGGATTTAATTCCCCTACTTGGCATTACTCTTAAATAAATAAATAAATAAATAAAAAGGAAAGAGTTGGAATTGATGAGGCAGGCTTTGGTTCAAGTTTTGGTTGCCATGAATCCTCTTGTTGGTTACTAATGATATCTTGAAATAAAGAAGTGAATTTTAATGATGATAAGCCCAGATTACACTATACACTCATGGAACTCAATGTTTAGAATTGTTCTAATTAATAGATTAATACCTTTGAACTTGATTATCAAAGTCTACATGTGCTTGCATCCAGGAGAAATTAATGTTTAACATTCATGAATCTTAGAGTCTAATATCTAGATTGTTTTCAAAAATCACTCAAGTTTATAGAATTTGTCATGTCATTCTCAACTTATTTTTCGCATATTTTGCTTGGGACTAGCAAAATACTGGTTGGGGGTTGTGTTGAGGGTCAAATATTGCATATCAGACCCCAATTATTACTCGAATTTATGAGTATGATATTGTTTAATGACTCGTTTAATCGTATTTGTGATGCAGGGTATATTTACGAGCTTGGATCGAAATAAGATGCTAAAAGTATGGAGTTAACGCTCAGAATTCACCAAGGCCATGGACGCAGGGGACCAAGATCGGCAGATTTTCACACCAGAGATTCGAGAAAAACGAGAAACTGAAGTTCAAGTGGCCTGAAAGTCAGCCAGAATGCAAGATCACATGGTTTCCACCATCTGTTCAGTCTGAAACTTCATACACGGCCTGAGAACCTTAAATTAACCGTACAAGTCAAATCTCATCCATTGGATCATTGTGAAAGTGGCCCGAAGGATAGATAAGCTCATAAAACTCTGATTTGGGGCCCGCATGATATCTGGATATGCCTCAATTTTGGTATCAACTGTTTAAATGAGATGATAAAGGGGATGGATGGATTGGATTTTGCATAACCATCATTGAGGGGCCACACGAGTGCTGCATGAGCACTGCAGCAAGTGCACTGCACCAGAACAAGCGGTCAAACAACGTTTGACCGCACCAGTCGGTTTAAAACAGAAACAGCGTTTTCACTGTTTGCAACAGAGCTTTGCGAGAGACTTCAGGTGGGCCAGTATCATCATATTTTGATGATCCACACCGTTCAATGAGATTAGGAGGTCAAACTGACCATACATAGGAAGTTCTTCCAACCCCAGGCTCGCATACAGAGGAGAATACTGTTTAAAGAGCAGAATGGACGGCAAGAAAGAAAATCCTGTGGACCGCATCATCAGACAGTCAAAACCGTCCATGCTCAAACGGTTTTTCGTCCTGCATCTAATGGATGGCTTGGATTTTCCCGTAAAAATCAACAGTGGGCCCCACCGACATCGCAGCGTAATCAGTTACTCACTCTGTTATAGAGCGTTTGAGAACCGGACGCTACGGGCTGTTTTGCAGATGTGGCGAGGATCGGTTCGACGATCTTGGCTGTTCAAAATTGTTCCAGTGTTGGGCCAACCAAGTCCAAGGGACCTGAATGGGTTGGATCTCCCATCAGATGAAGGATTTTGCAGAAAATCACATCAAAACGTAGTTGTGCTGCATAAAGGAAACTTCCGTCCGAATTCCCACCGACTTCCATCCACCGTCCATCCCTGCTTATAAGAAAGAGAGAGGGAACATGAGGAGGGGAGCTGGGCTTGAACGTGCAAGAGAGAGAGGGAGAGAGAAAGATAGTAGTGTTTGTTTTCTTTTCTTTTTATTTTATTTTTGTTTAAGGGATCCAGTCATTCATGTTGGGCTGAACTTCTTAGCTAGGGCTAAGAGGTGAAGCTTGTGGCGTGATGGGACTGATTCTACGGCTCTGATTCATGTTGATGAACCTTCTGTTTGATTCTAGTTTAATTATATGGAATGCTTTCAGTTTTTAATGGTTTGTTGTGACTGAAATTACAATAGATCTGTGATAGCTTTGAGCATGTTCTTAGCATTATAAGGTTTATGAATTTGGGAACCCTGTTGTTCACCATCGTCTCATGGGCATGGTTGGATGACGGAATCCTTCCTAACATTCATACATCTCTCAGTTTGGCTGTGGATTGGTTTAATTCTGTTGTTTATCTTGTCTCATGGGCATGGTTTGGTGATGGAATCCATTCTAATTTACATTCATCTTATCTCTTAAAAACTATATCAAAAGAAGTTCAGATTTGATTTTCATGTTATATCTTCCAACTGGATGAAGATGGGACTCGAAGTCCAGTTGAGTTCATGAATCAAACGTAGATCTCCCTGATCTTTACAAGTGGATCCTTGGCACCCTAGTTTCCTACCTTTAAATTTCACCAGTTTTAGATTAATATTTTCACTATTAGTCCTCCATATTCACTTGATTTAGATTTCATCTTAGTCTAGTTCTAGTTCTACTTAGTTTCAAATTACGTACAGGTTTCAGTCCCTTGGGATTCGACCTCGGTCTCACCGAGTTTATTACTACATCACAACCCTATACTTGGGGAGTGAACACCAGATTTCCTAGGAAATGAGGCTGGGAGCGAGACCCGTGAGGAAGGAAGGCCCAAATAGTTAGGCTGGCTGAACCAGACGTCGGGCTGGCCTAACTTGAGTGTATTTAACATGAAATATAATTATAAATATGCATGAGTAAAATACATCTACCATATGGAAAAACTAGGTTTATATCACTTGAAGGTTAACTTATACGAAGTGTTCTGAACTTCGAACCATGAATGACTTTACTTTAAGAAGTTGAGTCTTCTTTCCAGATGCTTGATCGAGTTGATAATTTGTCTTCAGTCAAGCTTGCGAGCTTAACCGGACTACAAAATTTGACAAATTATAACGTACTTTAAGTATAAGCACTTACAATCTCCCCCTTTATCAAATTCGTGACAAAACTCACTCATACAATAATACAACTCAACATATTACAACATCTCAATAACACAAATCATTTGAGTCGACACATTAAATCTTGTTACTCTCCCTGAGCACTTAGTCATATCTACAAAAATATAATTATAGATGATGCATGCAAATGTGTGTGCTCATGATGAGATGATCATATCCAAATATATATTTCTTCCCCTTTTTGTCAGAAGTTGACAAAGGAAGAAGTACTCAATGAAGCATGATAGGATAGAGGAAAAGGATCAAATGACATAAGGATTAAGTTGCATAATTATTACAAAGTATCTTGATAAAATTTTGACCAAAATCGGTTGGGATCGCATCCTTGGTTGGGGCGGAATGACTTACCATTCCATTGCACAAGGGATGTACACTTCCATTAGTGATGTGTCTCTAGAGGAACTTATATTCACAATTAAATTTATGGAAGGAACCTTCATAGTTGATCGCTATCTTATCTCATCATTGACTGAGATTTCTGTTGCGAAAGATGCAATTCCTATTGCAAATCTGACTGATAAAATGACTAATACTGAGCGGCAAGTTATTACACATAAATTGTGTCGCTTTAATGCCATATGGAAATCAGGTAATGCCCTTCTTGCTAACCAAATGCTCCCAAAATATCGAGTTTTACATAGAATTTTCACCTCTAATGTTTATCCTAGATCTGGGAATAAGTTTGAACTTAACTCCTTTGTGGCTCGAATTCTTCATTCTGTTGTGTCGGGCATTCAAGTTTGTTTTCCTTCTTTAATCCATCACATCATTATTCAGTTTCATTTGCATCCTGGACATGGATCGATTCCATTTGCTTACCTCATGACTTACATCACTTTGCATTGTAATGTCACCATTCCTTCGTCTGAGGCACTGGAATCAGAACTACCATTTAATAATACTAACCTGAATAAGATGAACCTGAAACCTCTTCCTGGCCAAAGTGAAGAAGAGGAGGAAGCACATGTACCTGAAGACACTTCTATGGATGATATTTTTACTGAATTGGATGAATCTGATGGTCTAGAAGATCCCGATTATCCGCCTTCTCAGGTAGATGATCGTCTCAAATCTTTGGAGGAGAAGATTAATGCATTACAGGTCTCATGGGACAACTTGGTTCAAACCCAAAAATCTACAATGAAGTACATGAAGTACTTCCATCGCATCAGGTAGAGTTTGAATTAACTTGACCTGTTTATGCCTGCTCCATCATCTGGATCGGATTGAGATCATTTATCTTTTTATAAGAACTTATGTTTATGGAGATGTAAACTTAATTTTTACTTTTGTGCTTGGATGATTTCTTTAGACTCTCTTTGACTCTTTTATGTTATTTCCCTAACATTTACAATTTCATATGGTGATTTCTATTATCTCCTTGCTATATACTTCTTCTTTATATGCTTATTTCTTCTTTTATCAAGTTTATTTGCTGATTATTCCCTTATCTATCTAATTTACTTGATAGTTATCTGATTCTTCCTTTGTCAACTTGTGACAAAATGGGGGAGAGTTAGTTGCTTGAAGAATGTATGTATTTGATGAATGTATGAAGTTGCTTTGGAAAATGCATAAATGCATAGGAAATTGATTCTCTGTTTAATTCTGCATGCCATGTTTAATTGGAATGCTATATATGCTATGGAATGTTTTATGTCATGATATGATACAAGGGAAGTACTAATTGAGGGGGAGTAGTAATATTTTGAAAATTTCAAAAATCTTCTACAATAAGAGTACAAGGCTTCATTATTCTAATATTTGTAATATTATGTGTTTTGTCATGAAATTGACAAAGGGGTATTTTGTAAGTGCTATAATGATTAAAGCACACTTTAGTTGTCAAATTTCATTTAGTCAAAATAACTTGTCAAGTGATCTTCAAGTTTGGTTCATCATCGAAGTTCAGGCTTGGTCCAAGATCTAGTAGAAGATCAAGCTCAAGGTCAACTAATGTACTAGTAGAAGATCAAACTCGAAAGATAAGATGAAGTCAAGATCAACTGATGTTCTAGTAGAAGATCAAGATCCATAGAAAAGTTGAAGTCTCTAATTAAGTTAAAGACAAAGAAGTTCAGTCATTTTAGGTATTATAAACCTTAGAAAGACCTTAGATTTAGGTGCTTTCAAAAATTATTTAATTTGGGTTTTTATACCTGTGATTGCTTGTAATTCGACCAGCCTAAGGTTTGGTTCGACTAGTCTAAGTTTTCTCGGCCAGTCCTAATACAAATCGAAGCACAACTGAAATTTTGTTGCAAATTTGACCAGTCGAATGGTCTGTTCGACCAGTCGTAGGAGGATCTTTGACCAGCCCTAGGGTTTTCGACTCGAAGTCCAGCAACTAAATCGGTTCGAATTTTGGCATCTTCAGCCAGTTGAAGACAACCTTCGACCAGTTGAACTAGTCCTCGGGCTAATCAAAGATTGGGTAAATCTAATCCCACTCAAATTTGAAAATCCGTTGAATAGAATCTGGTGCTCAGGCTAGTCGAAGACTGCCTCGGGCCAGTCGAAGATTCAACTTCTTTGCCTATAAATTGAGGTTCTCTCTCAATCCAAAATATTAATTATAAATCCAATTATTAGCAAGCTATTGAACGATATTTATAAATTATTTTTTATAGCTTTTATTTAATTCCCTTAATCTCAGACTCTGTCATTTTGATTTTAAAGAGAGTGAATGCTCTTCTTTTTTAAATTTAAGAGAATTAACTTAATTAGTCATTGGTTTAATCTTAATTAAAATCAATAGAACCCTGGACCTTTTCTATATGACTGAACATTGAACATTCGACATTCCAAAAAAGCGGTTCTTCGGCTACAACTTCTTTTACAGTGAAGATAAGTCTACCTTCAATTCTTATTTTGGTTTTTCTAATATAGCCAAAAAATCTCAATGTAGGTTTTGTCTGAGATGGCCTGAAAATCTAGGTAAGGGTTTTTGTTTGTGATAGCACAGTAAAATCACATCCGTATCAGGTTTTAAGGTGACCTTGAGAAAACCTTATTCATAGTGAAAGTCAAGATTACGTGGAGAGTAATTTTAGGAGTGGAGAAGGTGTGGCTGTTTTAGAATAGTTGTTGATACACCGAACCATTATAATTCTCTGTATTTGTGGTGAATGCTTTTATCTTTTATGTGATGAATGATTGTATTTTCATTTCAGTTGAAGTAGTGAATGATTGTAATATTTAATTTTATTTACTCTTGCAAAGTTTGGAATTTTGATTTTAAAAGTATTCGTGAAAGAAGGTTGTCCTACCTAAACTTTTTAGGTAAAGGTTGTCCTACGAATCAATTGAAATCAACGTTTCAATACATAGGCAATTGAGATCTCTAATTTATTTAATATTTAGCACTTTATTCAATTATTTGGCATAGTCCAATTCACCCCCCTCTAGGACTTCTTTAGCTCTCCTTTTTAGAATAGACAGATGAGCCCTTCATCTGTAATGAGAGCATATGTGATATTTGAGTCATCCTTATATCATGCCAGTAACATGCGATCCTGCGGTGGATTTTGTAACACCTAGGCCAAATGTTATGGTATCCTATGGCGTCCATTAGCGGAACCGCTACAGGACCACACTAGGTATCCACATGAAGCACATGTGTGATGCCCTAAAAAGCTAGGGATAAATGACGTCAGGTGTCACTGTCACTATGTTATGAAAGGATGAGGTCAAAAACGTATTTAAACCAAAATATAACCTGAATCGGAAACGGGGCGGAGGGCCAGCTCTCCCAAAACTTGCTCTAACAAACTAAAACAATCATGGTTTACCCGTCGATATTCCACTAAGTTCGAAACTATAGGGAATCATAGGCCTCACTGGGCTTGAGATCCATCGCAGATGGCAGACTTGGACAGTGCCCTGAATTGTGCAATTTGGACCAGTAAGTAAGTACGTGAAACGCGTGACTCTCCTAGGCTTGAACCTGAGACTTAAGTGAAATTGACTAGCCACTAAATTGAGAAGTTGTGATTTTTCGACCATCAGATTGTGACCAAACTTTAGCCATAAGTCAAGGATATTTTCCTGCTCACATCCTTATAATTGTGGCCTTGATCAAACATCGATAGCTGTCGATCACAAGTAGAGTCACCGCAGTCAATCAAGGCATCCGATTTCCACCAAATTCGAACTGATTGCTCATCTGATGATGGGGCACCTGCCCCATGGCGCAGATGGGTTAGTGGGCCCCTGACATAGCCCTATGGGAAAATTTTCAGCCCACTAGGGGCATGTATGCTAGAGAAAGGCCCCCTAGGGCCATTTGACACAAAATCTGCGCTATATAAGGTCCATAAATTGACTTCCTCACTCCCATACGAATTCCAGTTGCAAGGGAGAGAGGGAGTAGGGAGAAATGGAACAAGGGGGCCCCTTCCTTGAGCTTTTTGAGAATATCTCTTGCTGCCGCTGCCCACATCGGAACCCACAATTCCGCCCACCGTAGAGAACGACCCTCCGACATTAGAGAGGTAATGATCCAGCCCTCTTTGAATTTTGGCATCTTAGGCCATTTGCATGCGCCCTTATAAGAAAATTCTGTTAGCACAGGACCTCGATACACCAATTCGCATACCTGAAACGTTAGGAGCTGCACCATGAATCGACTGATTACTCCTAGGTACGGACCATTGACCTTAGGTGACCAATTATCGAACCTAGGTTATAACTAATGATTGTGTTGTGCGATATTGTTGTGCATGTTAATTAGTGAGTAATTTGGGTTGTTAGTCTTCTGTGAATTTGCTAAATCATGCTTAGTGTAGACGATGTTTGCTTCCATAATAAATTAGGCAAAAACTGTTGAATTGCTACCCATGATTTATTCTATTTTTTACCATATGCAACTAATTTCTGGATTATTGCGGAATCTGCGATGAATTAGGGCAATGTACCCGCATGTCCTTCATGATGTTCGATTGAGTTGAATTCCCAAATTTAATGCCATGCATGCCTTAATTTCATGAAATAAGTAATGTATGTGACCTTCTTTGAAATGTTAACTGATTGAGCAATTGGGTTTGCCAGCAAATTGCACAAAGCCGCACGGCCAACCCTATCGGGTTGGCTGACTAGGGGCTGATCTGACCAATCCTGGTCGAACACAGATAACCGCCAGTAGTTGGACTACATAGAATGCTCCCACCTAATGCCAGATGCTCCGTAGTTTGCATGAATCGGCCGAATTGGTCCACTAGCTAACTAACCATGTATGATCATGCCTGTTTAAACCTAAGACACCCCACGATTTGGAACACCCATTTACAACCACTATGATATGATCCACAAGTCTCGTGAGCCAGGCATGGTGGTATTGGACACTATACTCGAGCTGTCGGCTTACGTTGGGGGTGACGAGCCTCCCCGTAATAACCGCAAGCAGCCCAGTTTACAACTCACCATTCATATGAGTCAACTGGGAGTGACAAACCCAGATAGATCAAGGATCGCAGGCACGAGGTCACTATGGCCACCCTGGGCCTCGTGATCGGATTTGGGCATTGATTTCGTAAGGGTGCACCAGTTTCCCTAATCTTGTTGGATGAATGAACATAAATAAACTCTTGGTTAATATGATTATGATCGCATTATATTAGTTGGGCCGGTGACTCGGCAGTCGAGGTCGCATTGAGGGAGTGTTGGTCATATGCGAACGTATACATGGTGTTGCTTGAGGGAGTATTGGATGATGAGGGCATACATCATATCATAATACCATGCATATGCATTAATAAGAGTATCTAGGAATTGTATGCTTAGTTGCTTTTTATTATTTGCGGTTGTGGAATTGATAACTTATATAACTTGATGCTAATGGAATTACTAAGTTGATCACTCACTCCCACTCTGGGATGGTGTTCTAAAACACCAATCAGACCTTATCTTGTCAAATTTGTGGTGCCAAAATCACTATTATATATATAACTTGCATAAGTGAAGCTCTCTCAAGGATCAACATTCATGAACAAGCTAAGCTCACAACAAGCAAAGCTCACAAGTACAAGGATCAATCTTGAATGCAAGAACTGCTCACAAGACAAGACTCAAGCTGCAAGACTTCAAGAAGAGTACAAGGTAGTTTGTAAAGAACTCAAGACTCTTTCAAGATTGAGCTACATCAAGATTTCAACTACATCAAGACTTCAAGGCTCATTCTTCAAGGTCACTAGTTCCGAATGTTTCAATGTCCTTACTTCATGGTTGAGGTTTGACTGACCATAGGTTGACCTTAGAAGTAGGTCATTTTGGCTACATAAACCAAATGTTTATTTTACATGAGTTTGGTCTGTTATTCGACTAGTCCTAGGCCTTCTTCGACTAGTCCTAGAGTTGCTTCGACCAGTCTAAGAAATTCCTCGATCAGTCGTGAGTTTGTTACAAATTTCGGATGAAATCTGTTAGGCTTCGACTAGTCCAGGAATCTGTTCGACCAGTCGTAGGAACAGTGTCGAAATAGGTTCTTCGACCAGTCGAAGGAAACCTACGACCAGTCGTAGGTGACCTACGACCAGTCGAAGGAGACCTACGACCAGTCGAAGGAGACCTTCGACCAGTCGTAGAACGGTCAAAGCATATCCCGCCGGATTTTTCAAATATCTGTTATTGCTTCGACTAGTCGAAGAGCTCCCTAGACCAGTCGAAGACGCGATCTGCTCACCTATAAATAGTGCACGAATCTCAGAAGAAATCATCGAATTAATTAATCCATTCAAGCCAATCTTCGTCGAACTTCTGAGAGATAATTCTGTGCTCCATCTAAGCTAAGTGTGCTTATTTAATATTCTCTTTCCTTAGCTTTATTTAATTGATTTTGTTTCTGCTATTCCAATCTAATTTGATAAGAGGAATTGTTATTCCCTTTCTTTGGAATCAAAATCAATTAAGGCAAGCCCTATTTGGTTTAATTTAAAATCTATTAGAATTAGAACCATTGTAATTGAGTACTGGACATTGAACTTGGACATTTAATCATCTACTCTGATTTGGTTCTACCGGGCTGCTACAACGAAGGAGATAATCAGGTATTTTACATTTAATTGTAAATTCCTTTTTGTTTTGGTTTCTTTCAATATTTGCCAGAAAAATCTTGTTGTATTGGTTATCGGTGGAGAGCCAGGAAAACTCAGAAGTGAGGTTTTTTTAATTGTGTAAGCCCACATACAAAGACACAATTGTAAAGGTTTTGGGTGAACCTGGGAAAACCTATTTTTAGTGAACGCTATTATCCCCTGTGTGAGGATATTAGGAGTAGAGTAGCATTTTGTGTGGCCGTTGTTTAACAGTTGGTGAACACACAGGCGAACCACTATAATCCCTTGTGTTGTGGTTGAATGATTTATACTTCTGATTTTTAATTATTCTTTTGTGGGATGTATGTATGGTGGTGAATGTTGTAATCATTTAATTCAAGCATTGTGAGAATGTTGTAATAGTTTAGAATTTATTTTCTGTTATTCCTTTATCAGATTGATATTCAATTTCTTTTGAAAGTTGTTCCAGCAAGGTTGCCCTGCCATTTTTATGGTGTATAGTTGTCCCTAGAACAATACATTTTTTATTACAATTTATTTCAATTCAGTTTGTATTTAATTCTGTATTTCTCTTCGATTTGAGATTTGATACAAAGATCTTTCTAGAAATAAGGTTATCCTACCATAAACTTTGGTTTTTGGTGTAAGGTTGTCCTTAGAACAACATTTGTATCAACCTCTCAAGATATGAATTTTGAGGTTATTTTACTTTCCTGCATTGTGATTTACTCTGGCTATCATATTCTTTTTAATTCCGCTGTTTTAAGTTTTATTTGGCATTATCCTATTCACCCCCTCTACTCACTCCCACTCTGGGATGGTGTTCTAAAACACCAATCAGACCTTATCTTAGATGTAGGTATCATAGAGCCTAACACGCAAGATAGGGCGACCACAGATGAGGAGAAGGAGCTCTCCTACTTTCAGTTGCTGGGTGATCGCCATAGTCACCCTAGGGCCAGCGATGGGGCCCTGGGCAAGGATATTTTATACACCTTTTGGACTACATGTATTTTTTCGGGACGCGGTCTTGTACATTATGCATATTACATCATTTTGTTAGTCATAATTTAATTTAGTTAGTTGATTGTAATTCATGCTGTATGATCCATTTAATTTTTCAAGTGCTAATACACCAATCAAATGAAACCTACATTTAGTCAATCTGCAAGGCATAAGTGGCACCCAAAAATTCAGGCATCGAGCATTACTTGAGCCCCAAAATTCAGGGTGTTATAGGTTGCTATCAGAGCATGGTTTGGAATTAAACTGGGTCATGGGCTGTGGACTCGTCATAAAGCATTCGCCGAAATAGGTGGGAGTGCTAAAACCGAGCAACACTGAAACCCTAAGACCTAACCCTTCGATATTTTGAGTGGTCAGGTCTTAGTTTAGAATTTGGACTTAGAATGGACTTGAACCAAGAGAGAGTAGTTGCGGTAATACTAAGGACAAGGCCTTGGAACACTAGGAGGTGTTTCGGCTCGCACTCAGCCAAGAACTCACAAATTCAGAGTCGTAACTCGGTGTAACTGAGTTGGGTTACTTAAGTAGCTCGCCCTACCCTAAAATCACATATGGTACGTTCGATAACTCATTTCGGTTTGTGAGTTATGTCCATTTTAAGTTCTGACTATCCAGATCATCTCCGCTTTTGATCGGGACTTTTTTTGGCCCACCTCAATCATGGAACGGGAAAAACGAAGTCGGGTTTGGAAAGAGGGGGAAGTATAAAATAGGAAAAACCAAGTTTTGCCACAAATCGGTTCTCCAAAGCCCAAATGGGCCACCACCAACTCTGATGTAGCATTTTTGGTCCATCATGGACATAGGATGATTATGATAGCCAAGAAGTGGTGTTGCCGCATCCAAATCAAAGTGCCGCTCTTAGGATTTGCCTACGCGAAGCAATGTGCTGCGGGAGATGGTGTCACATGGCCCAAATAAGCCGACGGGCCGTAAGGCCACTCCAATCAGTCGACCCCACCTATAGGTGTCAAAAGATGGCGGGGCCAGTGCAAAATTGGCGCACCCCCACCAATGCAGTCCAGGGGCCACCGCAAAATCGACGTGACCTTTCCATATTTGTGCTATGGGCAGTGGGGCTACCAAGGGATCGGCGCGCCCTTGCCGATCACACATAGAGGGCGGCGGGGCTGCTGCGGGATCGGCGTAACCCCACCAGAGTGGGACAGTGGGTGGCGGGGCCACCGCCAGTTTAGCGCGACCCTGCCGACACAAACAGAGTTGGGCAGGGCCACCACTAGTCCGGTGCGATCCCGCCGACACCTAAGTTTTGTGCCCCCCCCACCCCATGTGCGGGCCCCCTTTTTCCCATTTTTCACACCTTTAGCCCCTTTTAACCTTAAACACTTCCCATGTCCACCCCATTTCAACTCTAAACCACCCCAAACTTGAAATTTCTCTAACCCCTCTCACTTTAAACCCATATTCTACAAGAAACCCATCTTCATCAAATCCTCTCATCTCCTAAACTTTGTTTGCCTTCCTTGAGATCACCATCTTCTCACATCTCTTCCTTCCCAAACCCATTGACCACAAGAGTCCTCCCTTCCAAACCCATCTTCTTCAAAATCTCTCATATTCAAAAAACCTATCTCTCCTCAAACCCATCACCTTCTCATACTCCCTTCCTCTAAGCTCATTGTCTTGCAAGGAAGAAGAAGACTCATCATTCTCAAGACCTTTCAACCCAGGAATGTCCTTCCTTACAATTTTCTCCTCTTTCTTTTCCACCCCTTTGGTCCTCGCCCTTATGGGGAAGAAGCGAGTAGCTCCCGACCAAGCGGGGCCAAGCTGTGAGAGGAGGTCAAAGAAGAACCTCGACCCACAAGTGTCGCCTATGCAAGCCGCACCACTAGGCATAAAGTTAGGAATTTTCAGCAACCAAAAGGTAGTATTTGAGGTGGTCATAGACGACGGCCTCTTTGACAAGTATAAGCTACTCGACTGTCTCCTACACAACGGGTGGGAGCACATTTTCAAGGGAGAGTACCACGCCAAAGTGGGCCAAGTGAGGGAGTTGTACGTGCGAATCTGACACCCTAAACTTGAGCCACTTGGGTTCGATATCAACTACGGTAGACAGGTCGTCCACATTGATGTGGCAGCTATCTCTCGAATACTTGACATATCCCATAGGAAGGTGCACATAGATGAGGAGAACCTGAAGAAGAAGCAGCAGTGGGACAAGCATGTCCTCCACTTGTGCAGACAACTTGTTGAGTGGAAGAGAAATAACAATATAATCACTAACTCAACATTACCCTGAAATCCAGGATCAATCTCTAAACTCGTTTGCTCTCGGGGGCATCATGAAACTTCGTATCAGACCTGGACCGCGCGTCGAAAGTCCGATTATCTTGAAACTATACGGTTATGACCATTTTGTTGGACTTGACAACCACCTCGGAAATCAAGTCCAAATAGTATCCAGAAACGCACAACCTCAGCCCGGAGTAAAGTGTGTGAGAAACATGAATATCTTTAGAAAGTGAACTCAAACTTAAGTGATTTGGGTCATCACTTGTAGGCCAAATTTAAGGTTTTAGACCGTCAGATTCTGACTTAACTATACCCTTGGATAAGGAAAATTTTCCTACACATGTTAGTGCACTTGTGGCCCTAATCGAGTGATGATGACCGTTGAACTGAAACAGGTCCACCGCGGTCGATCCACAAATCCGATCAGACCGAAATATTAACTTGGTGTAGATCCATTGTTAGGAAACTTTCTCCGAACCGTATGCAGAAAATGGCCCCCCAGATGAGCTCCGTTGGCAAACGGATGACTTTTGGCTATAACCTAAGTATATCATGGCCATGGGGCCATTAAGCTCACTTCTGGGTCTATATAAGGGCCTTAACCCACCCCTCTCTCATTCCATACGAATTTCCTAACCCTAGGAGATAGAAGAGAGAAAAGAGAAGGAGAAAGTGAGGAGAAGAGAGAGAGGTGAGAGATAGTTGCTGGGATTCGATCTCACCACTCCACGTGCTGAATTATCCTACCTGTATCACTACACTAGCGATTCGACTTCATTTTTGGGTAAGAAATCCTAACCTTAATTTGTTTTAGGGATCCAAATAGGTAGATCGGTGAAATAGCTAACCTATTACATGCTATAGGTAGCCGTTGTGCCGTAGACAAAGATGTAGTGTTCAAACTAAGCTCGTTACGAGACCGCCGAAAGGTGCGGATTATAAATGTTTAGGTTATGGATTTCAAGCCTTTTAATGTCGATTAATGATTTATGATTGACTGATTCTTGTCACATGTGCTTAGATACGTTGTTTTCCGTATATTACACTTATATATAAACCATGTTGATTTTTAATGCATTCCATGTGTTTGTTGAAATCTTTGAATGAATATGAGTAAATATGATTTATGCTTTCCATGATTGTTGTATGTGTGGCATCTCCTTTGTGAAACGATTTGTTATAATATATGTTATAATTAATTTATTACATGTATGTTGATATGTGTAGTCTAAGTGTTTGATAAAATGCCTGAATGAGAAAATGCTTGTTAAAATGTATTTAATGAAGGTGTTGAGATAAGATTCTCAATTACCTTATCTATAGTTATAGTTTTCTTCATGTAACCTATCTTGCTACTACGTGATCTATGGATGAAATACCTATGTGCGACAAAATGTGTACTATGTGTTTGTTAAAATCTCAAATGAGATTTATATTTGAATTGGTTGTCACATGTGTTTGACTATCACATATGAATGCCTATGGTGTTTGAATATGATTGGGACTACTATGTAGTCCAGACAATTGGTAATGATTACCGAATTAGTGGCCGGCGTCGTTTCGCCACACAAGACACGTTCGATGAATCCGAATCGTACGCTGTTTGTCGACAATGGTTAGGCCACACGGAGTGCTTACGCGCTCCATATCGATTAATTCAACGTGCGCTCGTACCAGTCAAGCTTGTCCAGTAACTCGATTGACCTAATATATGTTCACCATGTATGGACGCTACTGTTTGAATCTAAGGTACTACCTACCAGTGCAAAGCCCGTTTAACCTTGGTACCATAATCCGCTATGACTCATGAGCTGGGCATGGTATTAAGGGACACCATGGTTAAGTTATCGGCCTACACTGGGGTGACGAGCCTCCCCGCAGTGTCCAGTGAGCAAAACAAACTTGTGAACCGAATACGGTGGTATGGGACACTGTATTCGAGCTATCGGCCTACAATCAAGTGACGAGCCTCTCGTAGTGACCTCGAGTATACACTAGGACTATGCTAAGGTGACGAGCCTTTTCTTAGTGACTTCGAGTATAAATTAGGCCTGCGTTGAGGTGACGAGCCTCTCTGTAGCGACCTGGAACTGTCATCGTATGTGACTAACTAGGATTGACGACCCTAGATGGATCATTGTTTGGGTCAATGATATAAAGGGAGGTACCTTAGCTTTCCAAACCTGCTGTATGAATAAGTCTAAGTAAGAACTTGGCTAATCACGCACATGCACCGCATTGCATGTGCCTTTGGCGTTGGAGTTGAGCACAGCGGGACTGTTGCATGCGTGACCATGAGATGATGTTACAGAGGGACTGCAGGGAAGGGCATACATCATTATCGCATCCCATCCTTGCATTAATAAGAGTACTTAGGACATGATTGCTGTATTGCTTTATTATTATTGCTTGATTGAATTGATAACATGTTAACCTTTGCCTTATAGCTTCATTGAGTTGATCACTCACTCCCACTCTAGGACGGTGTTTTAAAACACCAACCAGACTCTGTTTTAGCAACAGATGATGGCGATGTTTACGAAGTGGAGCCTGACTTTTATGATGACAGGGAGTTCTCCTACATGCAACTCTCTGGCGGGTCTATTTAGACCTAGAATTGCATCGACAGGGTTCCATGCATACGGATTAGATGCCATTACATTATATTATTTTGTGAAGTTTGGAACCATACATGTAATTATTTAACCTAGCAACATGTTCATACTCTGGGGACATACAACCACTTATATATATTTTTTATATATATCATAATCTTCCGCTTGCATAATCTAATTGCCTCTGGAGTATGATATGCTGATTTAGTGTAATCCCATTCATGTTTAATGCACTAGACACCCTAAACTTGAGCCACTTGGGTTCGATATCAACTACGGTAGACAGGTCGTCCACATTGATGTGGCAGCTATCTCTCGAATACTTGACATATCCCATAGGAAGGTGCACATAGATGAGGACAACCTGAAGAAGAAGCAGCAGTGGGACAAGCATGTCCTCCACTTGTGCAGACAACTTGTTGAGTGGAAGAGAAATAACAACATAAGGGCCTCTAATATGACCCTAGAATACCATATACTCCACCACATATGCACATACAATATTTACCTGAGGACCAGCAACTGCACAGAGTGCTCGTGCTAGATGATAGAGTTTCTTTATCCAGTTGGCATGGGGGAGGATGTATGCCTCCCCACCATTATACTATCTTAGATTGCCAAGGCCGCATCAGCAACCCGCAAAAACCTAGGGCTTCCTTTTGGCTGCTTGATCTGCAAGATAACATAGTAGTACAGAATCAGGAGGATGGATAGACTCCTCGAGTCAATTAAGGTGATTAACAACAATAACTTAAATCACATGATGGTGGGTCCCAAGCAACGCATGGCCCGGATTGAAGAGTTCTGGGATGAGGAAGAAGAAGAGGACAAGGAAGAGAAAGAAAGAGAGGAGAGAATTAGATAGGAGGCCGAAGAGGCTAGTGAGGAGCCACTCGCCACTCGAAGTGTACATGAGTGCCTGGATGCGCTCAATGCCAGAATGGCCAGATTGGAAGAGAATCAGGAGAACTTAGAGAAGTGGAACAAGAAAATATATCGCACTATAAAGGTGATGATGTGTTGCATCTAGAAGGAGGGAGCACCCCCTCCTTCGCCCAACTCTGGGGATCAGTAGTCTAGTATTAATATTAGTTACTCGTATGTTGTTTGAAGTAGTTAGAGTTATTTCCCTTTTTCTGACATGTAATAGTTAGGACATGTTTGATTAGGCCGTAGTTTCCTCTTATGTAAACAACTAGTAATTTCCTTATATGTGTCAAGTAATGTAATGTAGAAACCCATGTATTGAATGTCTTTTTGGCTATAATGAAAATGTTTTTAAGTTGGTTGAAATCGCATAAGTGCCTTGTGTTTCATGATGATTGGTCGTGGATGCTCTATCGAATGACACTTTTATTGAAATGTGTGCATGCTTGAATATATATATATGATCTCCTTGTGCTTAAACCCTTGGAATATTTGTACAGGAGATGCATCCTCAAGGAGTGGTCATTTGGTCTGCCTTCTCCATGGTGGACTAGTTGAAAGGGATCGCCCCGCTCCTAGTGAGCAGCAGGGTCGCCGGGGGTCGGTAGACCCACTCAATACGGGGGACGCTGCCCCAAGGGAATCCTAGAAGCGCCACCGACCCATGGCCAAACCTCGGCCATGTCTTCCACACCCCAAGTAGCCCGATCATGGACACGATGGGCAAATACTGCTCCTTATGTAGCAGCAACAATAAACCCTAGCCACACTTGTGGGAACTATGGCCCACAACATGAATATGGTCCCACCGGAGTAGCCTGCACAAGCTTTCGCCATGATCGCAATGAGCGATTTATTCGAGTTGTTCTGGAGGCTCAGGCTGCCCACTTTTTTCGACACCCACCGCCCCGAAGAAGCTGAATATTGGCTGAATTGGGTGTTGAAGATGATTTGGCCCCTTCATTGCTCTGAGGCAGAGCAAGTCAAATTGATCTTCTATCTCTTTGAAAAGGAGGCCGACATATGGTGGGAGAGCATGTGGAGGTCCGTCCCAACTAGGTTCATGTGGACATGGGATGAATTCGAATCATGTTTCTTCCAGAAGTACTTCCCACAAATGTACCGCAATGAGAGGGAGAATGAGTTTCTCCACCTCCAACAAAGAGGAATGTCCGTGGCCAAGTATGAGAACCGCTTCACTGAATTATCTCAATATGCTCCTCAGATAGTGGCAGACAAGGAAACCAGGATGCATCATTTTTCTGAAGGCTTGAGGGTTGACATTCATACAAAAATGTGTTGTGCTAACATTCATACATACGCCGACCTAGTAGAGATGTCCCTGCTATCTGAGTAGGATGAAGAGCAGGTGTAACATCCCAAAATTTCATGACCAGAGTTCATACTCGTGCCCAAGAAAACTGTGTATCAATAATTGAATGAATTGGATGTTTTAAAAAATTACACCTTTTTTTAGATCATATTCAAATACATTCATGAAGGTAACCATTCACGAGAATAAAATTGACTGTATTTATTATTTTATCAGAGTAAAAGAATTTAACAAATTATCAAATGCCCTCTTAATGGGAGCTTATTACATTCTTGAGTTCACAACGGAAATATAAAACTAAATCATAAAAATATCTTCTTATTCTTTCAGTATAATCCTCCATTGGGAGATGATCCTCTAGGTCTTCAATCTGTGCATTACCTGCATCATTTGTACGGTTGGAGAGGGTTAACACCCTACTCATACTGATGGTCATCCTTTAAGATTAACAATAATTTAAGAGATTCATAAAAGCAGTGTAAAGGTTCTAATACGTCACGTACTCCACTATTACGAGAGGTATCAGTATGCGCAACTAATACATATATGAATGCATGTCTAGCAAAGTGTCTGTGGCTCATCATATGTAGTGATTATTACAATGTGGAATATAATTTATAGCAAACCAGACTCAACCCGCATCCCATAACTACTAATATTCACCGGCATGTCTAATGCTACCGTGGATTTACGTGAACACCTCGAGGCGGCACAACATATGAGTTGGATGAGTTACGTGACACGATTTGTTCATGGAGTGACTATTTGTGACAACCAATCCCAGAAGTGATGTAATACGCATTGCGAATTACTTATATCAATTTGTGCACCACAACTTAAAAAGCCATGGAATTACGTGTCGACCAAGAGGGTGTCTACCCAGAGCACATTATGTCTATGATATAATAATTGAATCAGTAGTTGTAATACCTTCAACACATCACTTACATAAAAGAGAATGTAAACTGAATAATGGGAGTTCCAGAATATCAAAACACATGCCTAAGCCTTAAAGGTAATTAGCAAAAGGCTAGTAAAGTAAAGAGGAGAGTAACAATGGCTAACTCACAAAGAGGAGAGTGGTAATGACAGACCCAAATAAGAGAAGAGTATCAAGGGCTAACTCAACAAATTGGTAAAGGCAAGGGCAATGCTTGTATCCATCGCCCCACATAAATAAAGATACA
Organism: Magnolia sinica; assembly: GCF_029962835.1. Classification (NCBI taxonomy): domain Eukaryota; kingdom Viridiplantae; phylum Streptophyta; class Magnoliopsida; order Magnoliales; family Magnoliaceae; genus Magnolia; species Magnolia sinica. The sequence continues at coordinate 44,845,362 of NC_080573.1, read as the reverse complement.
CATAATTAAGTTCAAGCCTTAACCATCATTCTCAGAGGGTAAATAATCATTGGTGATACATAGAATAGTTGCAAGAGGAGAATCATAATAGCATAATAGCAGGGCATTTAAAAGGCAGAATAAAATATATCAACTTAAATTAAAGTAAGCTTAAAGGAATAAACTTCACATAAATTTAGAAAGGTCACGTAAAATTAACCTCAACCTTAACAATCATTCCCAAAGGATAAATAATTGGTGGTGGTAAATTAAATATTAGTAGGAAGGATTTAAAGCATGTGAGGGAACAAAATAAATCATACCAACTCGAATTAATATAAGTTTAAAGGAAAAACCCACACCTTTAGAGTCAAATCATTCCCCAACTGATGCTAGGTATGTTTATACACACTCCCATTCCAAACTTTATCCTTATTTGACGTTTATTTGTAGCCAGTCAATATTGTAACTCACTGAACATCTCTGTAGAGTCGACTTAGTTTTCTATGAGAATATTGAACTTGGCTCGATCCTGGACTCGAGCTAATGACTTAGTGATTCATCCTCTGCACAACACCTACTTTCCTCCTTCTAAGCACACCACCTCTTCTCTCTCTCTCTCTCTCTCTCTCTCTCTCTCTCTCTCTCCTCTTTCTTCTTCTTCCTCTTTCTTGGGAAGGCTAGGCATTTGATCTAGAAAATTAAGAATTTCCACCCGACTGGACTCAATTGAGGGTCGATTCCGATAGAGAGTTACAATTTTAGGGTCGTTTATATGTCCCCAATCTTCATGGAATAAGGAAGGAAGTCCTCGATGCCGTGTAGCGTCCCGATTTCATGTAGCCAATTATACGCGCACCTAGACATATATATCTACCCGGTGAGGAATACATTGAAAACTTAAGCATAATGAATCAGTGAGAATGATAAAAGTAATTAAATTTTGAGAATGAAATTTTGTTTAAGAGGGGTAGATTGTAACACCCTGAACTTTTCAATACTTGAGTATTGAAAATTCTCAAGTGTTACTATGAAATTTAACTTATTATGTACATTTGTATGATACTAATCTACCTATCCTAACCTTACATCTATTCTCCAACATGAATCTGATCGTTGAGAATGATCTTCATCTGTAGATCAAGCCATTCGATCGTTGATTTTAAGACAAGATCATCATATGTGTAAGTATTCCCACTTGTCGATCATAACCAACCATTCAGCCAACTATCCATCGATAGGTAAAGATATCTAACCATCCACTTTGAGTTTGGACCACCTGATCACAGTAAACTAACTACTTGATCTGCATCTGGTTGTACACATATCAAATTGAGATTTTAATTCGTTCATCTTATTTACCATCTATGAATATGCTTAACCCACCATCAAAACTACAATCTGAGAAACTTACACATGTGACTAAGTCACTTGACTCTAATGGTATACATGGTCTGCCTCTTGATCACTTTAAAAATTCACTTGTGATCATCCAGTTACAAAACTAACCATACACCCATTTACATATATGATCAAAGTACTAACCATCAAGTTTTTCTATTCTTAACATGTCATCTGACCATCCATTATGTTGGTTGATATATGTACATTCCCTTAATTAATTTGGTAAATAATTCTTTATTTATAATGATTTAAATATAAGTTCTTCTATAAGAGCTACTTAGAAACATGCATATAACCATGTAGAAGCATTAAATTTGCTAAAACTCTCATATTATCAATAATTATAAAAATGTCATTAACCTAGATCCTTAAATTTTAGATCACATGATTCCCACGATCTGTTTGATGTGAAATTTTATACAATGCCTATGTATCATAAATTAACCATACATGTCAAATTTTAGCCTTTAGATCATTGTAAAATTGACCTAATTGACAAATCAGCCCCTTAACCGTTGATTTTAGTGTCCATCGAGTGAAGAAACCTCGGGGGTAGTCATAATCAGATATTTCCCTTCACATGAATGACTTGAATTATCAATAATATTGATCAAGTATGAAATATAAAGACCCCACTTGGGTAGGCTTTTTCTTAGGTGCAAACTTATCCTTTCAAGGCCTACCAACTCCTTATAAATATGGATCTTCTGATTCAGCCACTTCCTTCCATCCATCACAACTCAATTTTGGACCACACTTTGGTCTCATAAGACTATGTGGTTATACAAAATTTAGGCCCCGATCTATAATCCTACACCATTGAAGGTTGAAGCCGGTTCCATCCTTTTGGTACAAAAGGTGAAATTTTAGATTTAGGCTTTTTCCGCCATCGATCAACCACCAAATTTTGTCCAACTATTTTTCTATCCCGACTATACATTTTTCCTAAAATTGGGAGCTAATCATTAAGTGTGGACCGTTAATTGAGATCAAGTTCATTTTGTCACTCATTAGGAGAATTTTCAAGAAAGGCCAATTTAAATTTCGGATCACCAAGAAAATCAAATACCTTGGTTCTATTCGACGACCTTGACACAATGGAGGAATTAGATTTAAAGAAATATCATCAGAAAAGGAAAAATTAGAGAAGCACAATCCAAGTGGGATGTGAAACACATCCCTGTCACATGCTCATTCCTTTTAAAAGGGGTGTGCGTTCTCCTCTCCACTCACACGCCGAAGGAAAAAGAGAGAGAGAGAGAGAGAGAGAGAGAGAGAGAGAGAGAGATAAAGAAAAATAAAAAGAAAAAGAAAGAAAGAGAAAGAGAAAGGTAAAGAGAAGCCTAGACGCCCTCTTCCTTCTCCATATATATGGTCTCTCCCTCTTGCTCAAGAGATGTCATGATTCATGTGGAAGCTTCTCATGTAGAAACTTTTCTACATGGATATCTACCTAGGGTTTAGATCTAAGGCTAAGATGAGAGATTCCTTTAAGCTTACATTAATTCGAGTTGATATAATTTATCTTGCCCTTTTACATGCTTCCATGTTACTGTGAATTCTCCCTGTAATTGTTTGATTTATCACCATCAATTATTTATCCTTTGGGAATTATGGTATGACATTAATTACGTGTGATCTTTATTAATTTATATGGGGCAATGAATATAAGCCTTGCCCTTGCCTTTACTAATTTTATTGAGTTAGCCCTTGCTACTCTCCTCTTTTGTTGAGTTAGCCATTGCAACTCTCATCTTTGGTTGAGTTAGCCATTTCTACTCTTCTCTTTTGTTAAGTTAGCTTATTGCTACTCTTCTTCTTTATTATATTAGCCTTATGCTACCTCCCTTTAAGGCTTGGGCATTTGTCTTGAAATTTTAAAACTCTCATGATTCAATTTATCTCTATGTCGGTGCAAGTGATGTGTTAAAGGTATTGCAACCAGTGATTCAAATATTTATTATGGACGTAATGCGTTTCGGGTAGTGGCCCTCTTGATTGACATCTATTTTCATGGGTTGGTTGGCGTAGTGCACAATCAATGTAAGTAAATCGTCATGCGTGTTACATCACTCCTCGGGATTGGATGTCACAAATAGTTACTCCATGAACACATCGTGTCACGTAAATTCTCCAATCGCATTGTTGTGTCACCTTGAGATATTCGTATAAATCCACGTTAATGTTGGACATGCTGCCGAATCTCCGTAGTTAGGGGATGCGGGGCGAGTCGAGTTTTCTATGAATTATATTCTACATATGATGAGCCACACACACTTTGTTAGGCATGCACTCATGTAGATTGGTTGCGCATACTGATACCTCTCATAGTGGTGGAGTAAGAGACATATCAGAACACTTACATTACTTTTATGAATATCTTAAATTATTGTTAATCTTTAAGGATAACCATCACTATGAGTAGGGCATTGACCCTCTCCAACCATACAGATGATGCAGGTGATGTACAAATCGAACACCTAGAGGGCCATCTCCCTATGGAAGATTATACTGAAAGAATAAGAAGATACTTTTATGATTTAGTTTTATATTTCCACTGTAAACTCAATAATGTAATAGCTCCCATTGAGAGGGCATTTGATAATTTGTTGAATTCTTCTACTCTGATAAAATAATAAATATAGTCGATTTTATTCTCATGAATGGTTACATTCATGAATATAATTGGATGTGATCTAAATGAAAAAAATTAAAATATAGGGCGATTTTTAAAGCATCCAATTTTTACATTATTAACACCCGGGATTCTTAGGTATGAGCATGTACTCAGGTTGTGAAAATTTCGGAATGTTATAGTTGGTATTAGAGCATGAGAATGAGATTAACTGGACTTGAGGGAATGAACTGTCATGAAGTTTACATGACTAGGATTGGATCGTGAATTATACACATACTCAATTAAATTCCCAAAGGAGCTGGGAAGTTGAAGAATTAGAAACCCATATTCAAACTTCCTATTAGAAATAATAAGTTAGATGTGGAAATTATGGACTATGAATCTAGGTACCTTTGGAATAAACTTCCAAACTCTCAAATAAACTTGTTATGAACTAAAGTTCATCCTTAAATGGAGTCTTAATCAAGAAAAACAAGTTTCCCAAATCAGAATTGGATATTTTCCAATTTTCCTATTTTTTGTCGTTTCAATGAAAACTGACACGTGAGAAAACTTTCGCTAGTCTCAGTAAGTAGACTTATCGGAAAAAATTGAAAATTTTTTAGTATCTCAAATAGGACTCCAGAAACCTCCCTCTAAAATTTTAGCTTTATTGGATTTACAAAAATTCTAGAAAATTCCAATAGTGTCAAAATTTGTTGAAAAATACTGCTGGACAGCAAGTCTTTTTTCAGCTTATAGGGATGAAAGACTCACCAAACTATAGAATCTTACTTTGAAATTTTTTACTAAGTCTTAGAAATAAGTCAGATACTTAGGTTTAAAATTTTAGATAAATCAAATATATGGTTTAGAAATTAAAATTCTGGGAGTGATAGGCAGTCAATATAAAACTATTTTGGGAATTTACAACTATTCATATAGACGATAACACTAAAGCTTAGGTTCAACATGTGATGGACCATTGAGGCTTATCCGTTATGAAACTTAGGGTACTTTTATGGTGAAAAAAAGGTACACAATATTTCTCAAGAATCTAGAACGATCAGGACTACGGACTTACGGAACCATATTCAAGCAAGTGATAAGCGGTTTGATCCAAATATCAAATCCCGGGTGCTTACTGATGAACTCAATGCCCTGATCATGCAAAAATTCAAGACTCATCTAGAATGGATGATACCAAAGAACTCACCGCCTTAGCCAGACAAGAGTTCAGTGTATCAGGATTAGCCATACTATTACTGTTTTTTTATATTGCTAGAAACACCAAGAACGTATATATATATATATATTACTATGGATGCAAGGGAAAATAATATGTGAATTGCTATAAAATTTAATACTTAAATAGATAAAATAAATATACGCATATAAATCTTGGGGTCGATATTTTTATTTAAGGGGGGTAGAATGTAGCATCCCGATTTTATGTAGCCAATTATACACGCATCTACACATATATATGTACCTTACGAGAAAAACATTGAAAACTTAAGCATAATGAATCAGTGAGAATGATAGAAGTAATTCAATTTCGGGGATAACATTTTATTTAAGGGCAGTAGATTGTAACACCCTGAATTTTTCGATACCCAAGTATTGAAAATTCTTGAGTGTTACTATGAAAATTAACTTTTATGTACATGTGTACGATACCAATCTAGCTATCCTAACCTTACATCTATTCTCCAACATAAATTTGACTGTTGGGAATGATCTCCATTCATAGATCAAGCCATCCGACCGTTAATTTTATGACAAGATCATCATATGTCCAACTATTTTCACTTGTCCATCATAACCAACCATTCAGCCAAGTATCCACCGATAGGTAAAGATATCAGACCGTTCACTTTGAGTTTGGACCACTAGATCATAGAAAACTGAATACTTGATATCTACATCCGCTCGTATATATATCAAATTGAGATTCTGATCCATTCATCTTGTTCATCACCTATGAATATGCTTAACTCACCATCAAAACTAAAATATAAGAAACTTACACATGTGAACAAGTCACTTAAATCTAATGATATACATCTTCTGCCTCTTGATCACTCCAAAAACCACTTGTGATCATCCGGTTACAAAACTGACCGTATACCCATTTACATACATGATCAGAGTACTAACTATCAAGTTTTTTTGTTCTTAACATGTCATCTAACCATCCATTATGTTGGTTGATATATATACATTCTCTTAATTAATTTTGTGACTAATTCTTTATTCATAATAATTTAGATATAAGTTCTTTTGTAATAATTATTTAGAAACATGACTATTACCATATAGAACCATTAGATTTCCTGAAACTCTCATATCAGCAATAATTACAAAAATGCCATTAACTTAGAACCTTAAATTCTAGATCACATGGTTCCCACGATCCGTTTGATATGAAATTTTATACCATGCCTATGTATCATAAATTAACCATACATGTCAAATTTTATCCTTTAGATTATTGTAAAAGTGACCTAATTGACAAATCAGCCCCTTAACCGTTGATTTTGGTGTCAATCAAGTGAAGAAACCTCGTGAGTAGTCGTAGTCGGATATTTTCCTTCATATGAAAAAACTTGGATTGCCCATAATATGGACCGAGTATGAAATATGAAGACCCCACCTTGGTAGGCTTTTCCTTAGGCACGAACGTATCCTTTCAAGGCCTAACAACTCCATATAAATCTGGATCTTTTGATTTAACCACTTTCTTCTATCTATCGCAACTCAAATTTGGATCACACTTTGGTCTCATACGACTACGTTGTTATACAAAATTTAGACCCCAATCTATAATCCTACACCATTGAAGGTTGAAACCGATTCTTTCCTTTTGGTACAAAATATAGGCTTTTTCAACCATCGATCAGCCACCAAATTTTGTCCAACTGTTTGTCTATCCTGACTGCACATTTATCCCAAAATTAGGCCCTGATCATTAAGTGTGGACCGTTAATTGAGATCAAGTTCGTTTTGGCACCCGTTAGGAGAATTTTCAAGATAGGCCAATCTAAATTTTGGATTACCAAGAAAATCACATACCTTGGCTCTATTCGACAACCCTGACACAATGATTAAATTATATTTAAAGAAATATCATCAGAAAAGGAAAAATTGGAGAAACCCTATCCAAGTGAGATGTGAAACATACCCTCTCACATGCCCACTCCTTTTAAAAGGGGTATGCTTTCCCCTCTCCACTCACACGCCCAAGGAGAGAGAGAGAGAGAGAGAGAGAGAGAGAGAGAGAGAGAAGAAAGAAAGAGAAAGAAAGAGAAAGAGGAAGAAAAGCCTAGACGCTCTTTTCCTTCTCCATATGTATGGTGACTCTCTCTTGCTCAAATGATGTCGTGATTCATGTAGAAGGTTTCCTACATGGATATCTACCTAGGATTTAGATCTAAGGCTAAAGTGACGGATTCCTTTAAGCTTATATTAATTCGAGTTGATATGATTTATCTTGCCCTTTTACATGCTTCCATGTTACTGTGAATTCTCCCTGTAATTATTTAATTTACCACCATCAATTATTTATCATTTCAAAATTATGGTATGATGTTCATTATGTGTAATCTTTATTAATTCATGTGGGGCAATGGATACAAGCCTTGCCCTTGCCTTTACCAATTTTTTTGAGTTAGCCCTTACTACTCTCCTTTTTTGTTGAGTCAACCATTGCAACTCTCCTCTGCTATTGAGTTAGTCACTGATGGCGAATATCCGTATAGTGCGAGTGCGGCTCGAGCCAGGTTTTCTATAAATCATATTCACATTATGATGATCACTATGGATAATGAGCTGCACACACCTTGCTAAGCATGCACTCATGTAAATTAGTTGCACATACTGATATCTCTTGTAGTGGTGGAGTAAGAGACGTATCATAATCCTTACATTACTTTTATGAATATCTTGAATTATTGTTAATCTTAAAAGATAACCATCACTATGAGTAGGGCATTGACCCTCTCCAACCGTACAGATGATGCAGGTGATGTAAGATTGAAGACCTATAAGACCATCTCCCTATGGAAGATTACATTTAATGAATAAGAAGATAGTTTTATGGTTTAACTTTATATTTTCATTGTAAACTCGATAATGTAATAAGCTCCCATTGAGAGGGCATTTCATAATTTGTTGAATTCTTCTACTACGATGAAATAATAAATACAGTCGGTTTTATTCTCATGAATGGTTACATTCATGAATATAACTGGATGTGATCTAAATGATAAAATGAAATATGGTGCGATTTTTAAAGCATTCAATTTGTACATTATTGATACCTGGAATTCTTTGGCACGATATGTACTCGGGCTGTAAAAATTTCGGGATGTTACACGCCGCCCACAACTCCAAGCTAGTTATGCCCATGGGAGCATCAAGATGTACTAGGACCTAAGACACAATTATTGGTGGGACAACATGAAGGGCTAGGTAGCTGATTACATGTCCTAATGCCTTGATAACAAGTTAAAGCCAAGTATCGCCAGTCGCCAGGCCTTTTGCAGCCCATGCCATTGGCCGAATGGAAATGGGACTTCATATCCATGGATTTCATTTCCGGTTTACCTAAGACAAAAAGGGGACACGACTCAATATGGGTGATTGTGGATTGGTTGACGAAGTCAACCCACTTCCTTCCGATTCGGGATTCTAACTCTGCCGATGACCTAGCCAAATTATATATAAAGGAGATAGTGTGGCTTCATGACGTCCCGTTGGAAATCGTATCAGACCGAGACACCCAATTCACATCGATCTTCTAGATGCGGATACAAGAAGCAGTGGGGGTAAAGTTGAAGTTCAGTACCGCCTTCCATAGACGGATGGACACATTGATCGAGTGAATCAGATATTGGAGGATATGTTACGGGCTCCCGTGCTCGATTTTCGAGATAGCTGGGATGATTACCTCCCATATGCCGAGTTTGCCTACAACAATAGCTTTCAAGCTAGTATTGGCATGACACCTTATGAAGCATTGTACGGATGCCCATGTCGGGCCGTGCATTGCTGGGCAAGAATTGGCGAGAAGACCTTGATAGGGTCAGATATAGTGCGAGCGACCATTGAGAAGATTAAAACTATCCGGCATCTCCTCTTAACAGCCCAAAGTAGGGAAAAGAGCTATGCGAATACGAGGTGAAGGGACTTAGAATTCGAAGCAACGGACCATGTAATCCTTAAAGTCTCTCCGATAAAAAGAGTTTTGTGCTTTGACAAAAAGGGGAAGCTTACACCGTGATACATTGGGCCATTTCAAATTTTAAACCGTGTAAGCCCCGTTGCATTCACCTATCCTCTTACCGGAGTGCACAATGTATTCCATGTCTCAATGTTAAAGAAGTATGTCCCTAACCCTACACACGTCATCAAGTGGAAGCACGCGGAACTCAAGGAAAACTCTACTTACATCCTCCGGGCCACTCGGGTCCTAGATAGAAAGGAGCAGGTGCTGTGTAATAAAGTCATTCCGCTAGTGAAAGTGATGTGGACGCACCACGCCGAAGAGGAGGTCTCATGGGAGACGGAAGCATAAATCCGCAAGCATTACGTAAATTTACTCGAGGAGTATGAACAGGTACAAATTTCAAGGAAGAAATTTATTTATAAGGGGGGTAGAATGTAACACCCGGGCCAAATGTCACAGTGTCCTAGGGCATCCACTAGCGAAATCACTATAAGATCGCACTATGTAGCCACATGAAACACATGTGCGAGGCCTTAAAAAGCTAGGGATAAATGACGTTAAGTGTCATTGTCACCAAGTTACGAAAGGATGAGGTCACAAACATACTTAAACCTAAATATAACCTGAATCGGAAATAGGACGCAGGGCGAGCTCTCCCAAAACCTGCTCCGACAAACTAAAACAAGCGTGGGTCGCCCGTTGAAATTCCATTAAGTCCGTAACTGTATGGAATCGTAGGCCTTAATGAGTTGAGGTCCATCGCGGACGATAGACTCAATTGGTGCCCCAAACTATGCAATTTGGACCAAGAAGGAAGTGCGTGAAACATGCAACTTTCCAAGGCCTGAACTTGAAACTTAAGCAAAGCTGGCCTCACCACTAAATTGTGAAGTTGTGATTTTTTGACTGTTAGATTGCAACCAAACTCAAGCCACAAATCAAAGATATTTTCCCTACTCACATCCATATAACTGCGGCCCTGATCGAACATCGATAGCCGTCGATCACAAGTAGAGTCCCCGCGGTCAATTGAGGCATCTGATTTCAACTAAATTTGGACCGATCGTTCATCCGATGATGGGGCACCTACCCCATGGTGCAGATGGGTTAGTGGGCCCTTGACATAGCCCTATGGGACAAATTTCAGCCCACTAGGGGCATACATGCTAGAGAAAAGCCCCTCAAGGCTATTTAGACAAAATCTAAGATATATAAGGCATAAAAACTCACTCCCTCACTTCCATATGAATTCCAGCTGTAAGGGAGAGAGGGAGTAGGGAGAAGTGGAAGAAGGGACCCCTTTATGGAGCTATTTAGGAATTTCTCTTACTGCCGCTGCCCACATCGAAGCCCATAACTCTGCCCACTGTAAAGAATGACCCTCCAACATTAGAGAGGTAATCATCTAGTCCTCTTCGAATTTCAACATCTCAGGCCGTTTGCATGTAACCTTATAAGAAAATTCTATCGGCGCAGGGCCTTGATACACCATTCCGTGGACCTGAAACCTTAAGAGCGGCACCACGAATCGATAGACTACTCCTAGGTGCAGACCATTAACCTTTGGTGACCAATTATTGAACATAGGTTGCAACTAACGATTGTGTTGTGTGAAATTGGTGTGCATCTTAATTAACGAGTAATCTTGGGTTGTTACTCTTCCCTGAATTTGTCAAATCATGCTTAGTGTAGACGATGTTTGCTTCCATGCTAAATTAGGCCAAAACTATTAAACTGTTGCCCATGATTTATTTTATTTTCTGTCATATGCAACTAATTTCTAGATTATTGTGAAATCTGTGATGAATTAGGGTAACGTACCTGCATGCCTGTCATGATGTTCGATTGAATTGAATGCCTAGATTTAATGCCATGCATGCCTGTAATTTTCTGGAATAAGTAATGTATGTGAGCTTCTATGAAATGTTAACTGACTGATTAATTGGGTTGGCCAGTAAATTGCTCAAAGTCGCACGGGCAGCTCTATCAGGTTAGCTGCCAAGGGGCCAATCTGACTAATCCCTGTCGAACTCATATAGCTGGCAATAGTTGCAATACACGGGATGCTTGCACCCAATGTTGGATGCTGGGTAGTTCGCCTGAATCGGCCGAATTGGCCCACTTGCTGATCAACCATGTATGATCATGTTTGTTTGAACCTGAGACACCCCACACCCCCAGAATGCCCACTTATAACTGCTATGATATGATCTGCAAGTCTCGTGAGCTAGGCATAGTGGTATGGGACACTATGATCGAGTTGTCGTCCTATGTTGGGGTGAGAGCCTTCCCGTAGTGACCGTGAGCAACCCAGTTTACAACCTACCATTGGTATGAGTCAGCTGGGAGTGACGAATCCAGACGGATCGCCTCACGATCAGATTTGGGCATTAATTTTGTAAGGGTGCCCCAGTTTTCCCAATCTTGCTGGATGAACGGACATAACTGTAGCGTCCCGCTTTCGTGTAGCTAATTATACACACACTTAGACATATAAATCTACACCACGAGGAATATAGTGAAAACTTAAACATAATGAATTAATGTAAATGGTAGTAGTGATTAAATTTTGGAGACAATTTTTTTAAAGGGGGGTAGATTGTAACACCTTGAACTTTTCAAAACCTGAGTATTGAAAGTTCTCGAGTGTTATCATGAAGTTTAACTTAATATGTACATACATATAATACCAATTTAGTTGTCCTAACCCTACATCTATTCTCCAACCTAAATCGAACCGTTATGAATGATCTTCATCCATAAATCAAGTCATCCGACCGTTGATCATGTGGTTTGATATATGTAACTTCCTTTGACTAAATTGGTGAATAACTTTTTATCCATAATGATTTATATGTAAGTTCATTTGTAAGAATTATTTAAAAAGGTGCATACAACCATGTAGAGCCATTAGATCTCACAAAACTCTTAGATCAGCAATAATTACGAAAATGTCATTAACCTAGACCCCTGAATTCTAAATCACATAGTTCCCACGAACCGTTTGATGTGAAATTTTACGCCATGCCTATGTATCATAGATTAACCATACATGTTTAATTTTAGCTCTTAGATCATTGTAAAAGTGGCCCAATCAACAAATCAGCCCGTAAGTGTTGATTTTGGTGTCCATCGAGTAAAGAAACCTCGTGGGTAGTCGTAGTAGGATATTTCCCTTCATATGAACAATCTGCATTTTCCATAATATGAAGCAAGTATAAAATATGAAGACTCCACTTTGATAAGCTTTTCCTTAGGCCCGAAGTTGTCCTTTCGAGGCTTACTAACTCCTTATAAATCCAGACCTTCAGATTTAACCACTTCTTGTTGTCTATCGTAAATCAAATTTGGACCACTATTTGTTCTCATATGACTACATGGTTATATAAAATTTGGACCCCGATCTATGATCCTACATTGTTGAATGCGGAAGCCAACTCCTTCATTTTGACGCAAAAGGTGAGATTTCAGATCTAAACCTTTTCCACCATCGATCAACCACCAAAATTCATCCAACCATTTACCTATCTTGACTGCACATTTCTCTCAAAATTGGACCCTGATCATTAACTATGGGCCATTAATTAAGATCAAGTCCGTTTTAACACCCGCTATGAGATTTTTCAAGATAAGCCAATCTAAGACTCGAATCAACTTCATATTTAGTCTCATGACCCAACATGACCGGCTTAAACTAATGAATGGAGTGGATCCCTTATAAATATCATGATGAACCCTACTTTGCCCCAGCACCCAGTCACATTCTATTAACCCCCTGCGAAAAGCGTGCGAAACTAAAATAGAGACTCCTTCTGCACTTTGCATCCAAAAACAGAAACTACATCCTATTCTTTCTCCCAAAATCAAGCACGACTTAAGTAGGGTCATTCCCATCTGAATGTAATATGAGATGATCTCCAACTGTGCGGCCCACCTAGGTTTAAAATTACCCCATATTTAGGTCCCTAACCAAACATGTCGTGCAAACATGATCAACGGAGTGGATTTCCCACCAAACATCATGTTGGACCCCACGTCCACCCCAGTCATTCACAAACAAAGAATCTCATGTGCATTGCATGTAACTGATTTTTCCACATTAGCCTATTCACCGTTGAATGTAGTCCTCACGTTGACTGATGGTGTGGCCCACCCAGAGCTCGGATCTACTTCAAACTTGGGGCCATAGGCCCACATAGCAAGCTGAAGTCAGTGAAGGGGCGGATTTCCTGAAGGACCACGATAGTGGACCCCAAAAAATCACAGAAATCAGTCCATAAGCGGAAGTTCAGCCACTGTAATAGCGACCGATGAAAGCAGTTCGAAAGAGGGAGTTCCTTACTAGGGAACATCCTACATTTGAGGATATTTAAGCTGTCCAACTAGCTAGAGAGAGAATTCTAAATCCAGCAAGAGTGACCAGGGAGGAATAGAAGTTCTAAATGAGAATTTCTCGGGCTGCGAAGTCACCAAGCAAAATTTTCGTCGCAAAAATAGCGTGGAACCCATCGAATTGAGATAAGTTCCTTGCTTAGGAACTTCGAATCTGATGCAATCCAAACCGTCCACTCCACAAGAATGGGATTCTGACCACTCCCAAGTGGATGAAAAAGGAAGAAAAGGAGCAGAAGGATTGGCATTCCACCGAACTCCACGAAGAGGTGTGATGTGCCGCTCTCGCACCTCCTTCTTTCGAACAATCTGTCTGGTGTATGAATCACGCAAGAACCTCCTAGAACCGAGCAAAATCCTATAAATCCAACCATCTTTTGTTGGGGGAAGCACACAACAAAGAAAGAAAGAAAGAAGTAACAAGAAAGAAAGGGAGAAGGAGAAAGAAATGGGAAAGAGAGAGAAGCTGGCATGCGAAGGAAGAAAAACCAACCAGCCATCACCTTCCAACACCGAGAGAGAGAGAGAGAGAGAGAGAGAGAGAGAGAGAGAGGCCAAAAGTCGCCCAACAATCTTTCGGGTTACCAGGTTCGAGTTTTCCTTTAGTTGGAAGAGTAATTGTTCTTTTCTTATTCCGGTAGCAAAAATGTAGAATTCTACCGTGTCGAGCTGAGTCAACTCGGTGAAAGAGTACATCAAAACCTTTGAGTTTCTAACTCAAAACTCATGCGATGTATAACACATCCAAGCCATGCCATAAACAGTGCTTCCTTTCAGATACATTAATTCAATTATATTTAACACCATCATAAAACATGACCAAGCTTAATCTAAACCAGTCGAAACCTATGAATTAGGGTAAAGCTTGACCATAACGCATATCTCTGGACATTTAACATTAATATTGGGTCACCAGACGATGAGAGTTTTATCCTTAAAGCTTACTTTGCTTTTAGTTGATATGAATTATATTGCCTTTTCCTGTTCTCATGATTTTTCTCTCTGCAATTGTTCAAATTATTGTTAACAATTATTTCCCTTTAAGATTATGGTATGATGTTGATTATGAGTGATCTTTATAAATTTATGTGGGAGATGGGTACAAGCCTTGCCCTTGCCTTTACTAACTTTGTTAAGTTAGCCCTTTCTACTTTTCTCTTTATTGAGTTGGCCCTTGCCACTCTCCTCTTTATTGAGTTGGCCATTGCCACTCTCCTCTTTGTTATGTCGACTATTGCCACTTTTCTCTTTGTTGAGTTGACCATTGACACTCATCTCTTTATTTTATTAGCCTTGTGTTATCTACCTTTAAGGCTTGGGCATGTGTCTTGATATTCCAATACCCCCATGATTCAGTTTATATTCCCTATCAATGCAAGTGATGTGTTAGAGGTATCACAATCAGTGATTTAAATATTTATCATGGACCTAATCCATTATGGGTAGCAGCCCTCTTGGTCGACATGTAATTCCGTGGGTTAGTTGGCGTGGTGCACAATCGATATAAGTAAATCGTCATGCCTGTTACATCACTTCTCGGGATTGGATGTTACAAATAGTCACTCTATAAACACATCGTGTTTCGTAAATCCCCCAATTGCATTGTTGCGTCGCCTTGAGATATTCGCATAAATCCATGTTAACGTTGGACACACTATTAAATACCCATAGTGTGAGAATGTGGATCGAGTCAGATATTATGAACTATTTTCCACATCGTGACAGTGATCACTACGTATGATGAGCCGCATACGCTTTGCTAGGCATACATTCTCGTAGATTGTTTGCGCATACTAATATCTCTTGTGGTGGTGGAGTACGTGACGTATCAGAACCCCTTACATTACTTTTATGAATATCTTAAATTATTGTTAATCTTAAATGATAACTATCACTACGAGTAGGGCGTTAACCCTCTCCAACCATATAGATGATGCAAGTGGTGTACAAATTGATGACCTAGAGGACCATCTCCCTATGGAAGATTATACTGAAGAATAAGAAGATAGTTTTATAAATTAGTTTTATACTTCCACTGCAAACTCTATAAATGTAATAAGCTCCTATTGAGAGGGCATTTGATTAATTAATGAATTCTTTTACTCTGATGAAAATCAATATGACCAATTTTATTCTTGTGAATGTTACCTTCATGAATGTATCTGGATGTGATTATGATGAAAAAATAAGGTACAATTTTTAAAGCATATGATTTATACATTATTAACACCTGGTTGTCTCGGGCATGAGTATAAACTCTGGTCATGAAAATTTGAGATGTTATGGTTGGTATCAGAGCACGAGAATGAGATTAAATGGGCTTGAGAGAATGGAGTATCATAAGCTTTACGAGACTAGGATAAGATCATGTATTAGATACATATACTTAATTGGATTCCCAAAGGAACTAGGAAGTTGAGGAATTAGAAACCCATATTCAAGTTTCCCATTTGAAATATTAAGTTAGATGTGGAATTTAGAGATTATAAATTTAAGTATTTTTAGAAAAATTCTCGAAATCCCAAATAAACTTGTTATAAACTAAAATTCATCCTTAAACGAATTTCCAAGCAAGAAAAACTAGTTTCCCAAACCGTGGAATATTACCTTAGGAATTTTTCTGTAACTTCAGGAATAAGTCAAGGACTTAATTTCCAAATTTTGAATGAATTGGAAGCAGGACAGGCTGTTAATATAAAATGATTTTGGGAATTTATAACCATTCGTATAAATGATGACACTAGATCTTAGGTTCAATAAGGAATGCATAATTTGGGCCTAGCCTTTATGAAACCTAGGATACTTTTGTGGTAGAATGAAAAATTTGGTGACATTCCCTAAGGATTTAGAATGATCAGGACCATGGACTTACAGAACTATACTCAAGCAAAATTTAAGTGGTTTGATCCAAGTGCTAAATCCCAGGGCACCTACCAATGAACTCAATGCCCTGATCAAGCAGCAGTTCGAGACTCATCAAGAATGAATGATACCAAAGAACTCACCACACTGGCCAGGTGAGAGTTTAGTGTATCAGGATCAGCCTACTATAACCGTTCTTCCATGTTACTCTGAACACTAAGAACTTTTTACTCTAGATAGTGGGGGAACTAAGTTGTAAAATGCTATATTACCAAATGCATAAATAAATAAAATAAATATACACATAAATCTAAGGGGTGAGATTTTCGTTTAAGGGGGGTAGATTGTAGCATCGCCCTTTCATGTAGCTAATTATACGCACACTTAAACATATATATCTACGCCACGAGGAATATAGTGAAAACTTAAACATAATGAATCAATGTAAATGGTTGTAGTGATTAAATTTCGAGGATGAAAAGTTTTTTAAGGAGGGTATATTGTAACATCCCAAACTTTTCAATACCCGAGTATTGAAAGTTCTCGAGTGTTACCATGACTAAACACTTGGCTAACACGATCACGATCATATTACATTAGTTAGGATGGCGACTTGGCAGTCGAGGTTGCATGGAGGGAGTGTTGATCATATGCGAATGTATAGATAGCGTTGCTTGAGGGAGTATTGGCTGGGGAGGTCATGCATCATATCATAATATCATACATGTGCATTAATAAGAGTATATAGGAATCGTATGCTTAGTTGATTTTCATTATTTGCATATGTGGAATTCATAACTTGTGTAACTTTATGCTAATGGAACCACTGAGTTGATCACTCATTCCCACTCTGGGACGGTGTTCTAAAATACCAACCAGACCTTATCTTAGATGCAGGTATCACAGAGCTTGATGCGCTAGATAGGGCGACCATAGATGAGGATGAGGAGCTCTCTTACTTTTAGCTACTGGGCATGTCGCCATAGGGCTAGCGATGGGACCTTAAGGCATGGGATATTTTGTACACCTTTTGGACTACATGTATTTTTTTGGGACGCGGTCCCATACATTATACGTATCACATCTTTTTGTTAGTCGTACTTTAATTTAGTTAGTTGATTGCAATTCATACCGCATGATCCATTGAATTTTTCAAGTGCTCATATGTTAATCAAATGAAACCCAAATTTAGTCAATCCGCATGGCATAAGTGGCACGCAGAAATTCGAGAGTTGAGCATTACTCGACCCCTGAAATTCAGGGCGCTACAGATTTCTTCTAGGTGGCTGCTCCACTTACTCCTGTACCTTTGTTTGTGTCTATATCTTAGCCTGGGATTCATCTTTGTCAAACTGAATGTCCACCACCAACTTTTCCGGTTCAACGTGCTCATCCTTACGGAATAAGGATCCTTTGTCGAAGTTGACGTCACGACTAATAATGATTTTCTGTGTGACCCATTCATACAACCTGTACCCATTCACACCACCACCATAACTAACAAAGATATACTTTTTGACTATTTGGTCTAGCTTGTCTCTCTCAATTGACAGTATATGAGAGGAAGTTGCATAACCAAACACACACAATCCCGAGTGATCTACTTGCTGACCACTCCATACTTCCTTTGGAATTGTGTAATCAATAGTCATAGAAGAGGACCGATTCACCAAGTAACAAGCCGTGTTAACGGCCTCAGTTCACATTTCCTTACCCAACCTAGCATTACTAATATTGCATCGAGCTCTCTCTCCATGAAAGTCTGATTCATCTACTCCGTCATACTATGTTTCTTGGGCGTGTGGCGTACTGTGTTATGCCTTATGATCTCTTCATCCTTGCGAAATTGATTTAATTCAATTGAAGTAAATTCACCACAATTATCTGTCCTTAGAGCTTTCACCTTTCGCCCTGACTACTTTTCTACCATCACTTTTCATTGCTTAAAATTTGTGAAAACATTGGATTTATATTTCATGAAATAAACCCAAACTTTCCTAGGGTAATTATAAGACCCGTATCCTAGTACCATACCTTCTGTCCAACTCCCGTGATCCTCCACTTCGTATTCTGGCGACCCGCAACCTGTAGACAGCATTTGCATGCGACCCCAAGTCGCATCCCGAAGATCTGAGTTGACTCAACTCGAAACTTGAACCATTGCGACCGCACCGTCGCTGCGGTTACAACACTACATCTTGTGCACCAATGCAATGCCTAGGCTAAGAGTTGTGGGCCGACGTGTATTTCGAGGAATCACCGCACGTTGCAAAATCTGAAAGATTCTAGTTGGGAGAGAATCTCTACACTACCTAGCCTATGCCTAGCCTATGGGTCATCATAGCCTAGCCACCCATGCCTATCCCCCATTATTGCTAGCAACCATGCTTCCCTCTCTCTCATCCAAAGTCAAATCTCCATGCATGCTTCTTACACCACCATCATTACTCACCACTATCACTCCTCTTACATCTCTTACACAACCCATCATAGCTCCCATCCCATGCCTTCTTACTCTACTCTTCTCCCTCATTTCTCTACCCATTCTCTAGCAACCATTGTAGAGAAAATCCTAGGAGAGAAGGAGAACCCTAAGTTCAGCCCATTTCCTACCCCAATCTCATCATCCCAACTATCCAAATCCCATCTTCCACCATTAAAGAGGAAGATTAAGATCCAAGGATTTCAAGGAACCAAGAAGGAGATTAAGAGGTGGGTGTTTATAGGGTTAGATCTTCATTTTATTCATGGGACAAGTGGGGCCTACTGGTTAATTGTAAAGATCCCATTTTGGACCCAAGGTGTGGTCAATGGCCCACCAAGATATGCACATGTATTCCATGATGGGGCCATTCTCCATGGACCCCACCATGATGTTTATTTTGATATGCTATTGCAAGAAGGTCATCTAAACCTTGATCTTGGTGGTGGAAATGGTATTTCCACCCTCGATTTTGATTTAGGACCCACTTATTTTGGGACTCATTTGATGTATGTTTTGTAGATCTATGAGGAGCTCATAGTGGCGGACCTTCTCCTACCACCCGTTTCTCTCTCTCTCTCTCTCTCTCTCTCTCTCTCTCTTTCCATCTTTTTGTGGCCCACCTGATGAGTATATGGATGATCCTGACTGTCTAGCAGGTGGGACGACCTTGCTGTCCAGATTGCTAGACGCTTGGCCGATCCACCTTGCTACCCTGTTGTGGCCCGTGTGACCGGTCGGTCATACAGGCCCAAACAAAGGGATAAACACAAATGTTAGCTTGATTTTAAGCTGGTGGGTCACACATGTGGACCCCACCCTGATTAACATTATACCCACACCCTTCACAAGTAATCTTGTTTTTGTACTTGGACCGCAACTTCTAAAAATCGTATAAAATCAACCATGCAAAGATCGGAGTTGAAACTTGGGAATAATATGAACTACAATATGAGCTAACTCTTGACCAAACTTCATAGCCATCTAACCGTCCAATCATCCGTAACATCAAGTTTACTTGACTGCTATCCAGCAGCACATGCAGGATTCAGATTTGCCTAAAACGGACCCATTTTTAATTCCTTTAATGAATGTATTAAAAATTTCTGTTTCGTTAGATTCGTAGAAAATCGAACTATCTTTCCAACGGTATATAATAAGCCTCAATCGGAGTTTGGACGGCTGAGATCTTGGCCTTATATGAAAGATTTATTAGGGAGCTTGTTATGACTATTCTTACGTGGGCCATATCCATGATTCCAATGGTCAGATATATTTGATATTTGTTCTTAACTTACTTAAGATACTTATTGATCACATGTACGGTCCCCATGGTCATAATCTTTCATGCTAGAATTTAGAAAACTTTGGACCGATGGATACTCTCATAAGGATAAACCTTGAATTGCTATATGTGGTCCAAATGGATCGAAGGCTCTATATGGTTGGAAACCTATACACAACCTAAATGATATATTTCAAAATCATCCAATGGCTCGGATTTCCCAACAGATAATCTAATTATAGAGATTTGATCAATATATTTCATGTACTACTGGATATATATGTTGAAATATCTTTGCACTTTTTGTTTGTTGAAATATTTCTAAAGTACAGAACTGCATTGCATGTAGACATCTTTCACACCTTGTGGTGGGCCTCACACTCTGTAGTTAAGGGTACCACTTTGGGAGGATTTTAAATCCTTATATAAGTGAGCTGGGATGTCCCACCTTTGTGTCAGGAATGATCCCCAAGTGTTTGGAAATTGGGCCCTAAGTTGTGACAGACCCAATTACTGAAAACCGTCTGATTATTTGTGTTTTGTACCAACTTTGGGCCTCTGTAGTGGACTACACGTTGGAGATATGAGTAGACCACCACTTGGAACCTTTAACCTACACCAATGAATAGATAAATAATATTTTAATCGGGTTAATTAAATCAGAGCCCACATGATCAAGGAGTGGATTCCAAAATGGGGCAAGGCACAATTGTGCAGAAAATTAAAATACATATGTTTGGCCTTATAACAAATATTATGTGTGCACAACTAGTTGGTCCCAGATTATAATTTTTGAATTACATGTATAGCACTACCAAGGGCACCTAATAGCATACTGAAAGGTGGTCCCTTACGATCTTGGGACGTACTCAAAATCGGGCCAAAACTAATTTTGCACTGTATTTCTTGCACATTTCCTCCAAGTACCCATGTTTGGGACATCACCATAAATTGTATACACGTAATCAATGAGACCCGCCTTCTACATTTCAAAGCTCACACATAGATCTAACAGATGGATCCTTCCTTTCACCAAATGTGGGTCTCATATGAACATAAATCTAAATTGAAAATGGCCCAGAACTAACCTTGTGCCAAAAGTCTGTTTGACATATGATTTATGTGGGGCCACGTCAGTGGGGTCCGCCACCTTCTCAAAGCATTGAACGTAACATCTAAACTCTGAAAAATAACTCTCAAGTATTGTTGGGCTCAAAACCTTAAGCGGGCCATCTAGAATGGGGTATCTTGTATGGGCCTTACCTTTCATGTAATGAGGACCACCTAACATGTTTTGTAAATGGGTATTGTCTAACTTGTAAAATATTTAGTGGATAGATCTTGCTATCTAAATGTTCTCTTAAGATATAGATGGCCTTGGGCCAATCTAAATGATGCAACCCTAAGGCCTAAGCAGGCCCAACACTAAGAGAAATCGTTGGGAAGTGAGAAGCCCACAATGGTAACCTTCCTTAAGCTTGTTGGGCAGGCCCATTGCTTATTGGGCAGTGTGCCTTACATACTACCTCTAGTCAAGTGAACCACTATTTAGAGCATATCTGGATATTGGGCTAGATCCGCTGTCCCTCTGTGTACCCCACCATGTACTTAGGCCGATTATTGTTTATATCTGATAATCATGCGTAAGTTGGGTGTTGAGGGTCAAATATTGCATATCAGACCCCATTTATTGCTTGGATATATGAACATGATACTGTTTAATGCCCTGTTTTAATCATGTTTGTGATGCAGAGTGTATTTACGAGCATGGGCTGAAAATGGAGCTTAAAGCATGGATTTAACGCTCTGATAATACTAAAGGCAAGGAACGGACTCCAGGGGACCAGGATTGATGGAATTACACACCAAAGATCCGAGAAAATCGGAAAACTAAAGCTTAAATGGCCCAAAAATCGTCCAGAATGCAAGATCACGGGGTTCCCACCATTCGTTCAGCTCGAAACTCCATACATGGCCTGAGGACCATAAATTAACCGTACACGTCAAATTTCAACCCTCAGTTTCCTGTATAAGTGGCCTAACGGACAAATCAACCCATTAATCTCCAATTTCAGGCCCACTTGATATCTGGATATTCTTCAAGTTTGGTGTCAACCACTTAATCTGCAAGAGGGACCAAAAACTTGTTCACTCCCCAAGTATAGGGTTGTGATGTAGTAATAATCTCGGTAAGACCGAGGTCGAATCCCAAGGGACTGAAACCTGTACGTAATCTGAAAATATCTAGAACTAGAACTAGAAAAAGATGAAATCTAAATCAGGTGGATTTGAGGAATAATGATGAAATAGTAAACTAAAATATGTAGAATTCAAAGGTAGGAAACTAGGGATTCAGAGGATCCACTTGTAGAGATCAGGGAGATCTTATGCCTGCTTCAAGAATCATGGAAATTAAACTGAACTTCCTCTTATATAATTTTAAAGAGATGAAAGGTATATGAATTAGAATGGATTTCATCACCAAACCATGCCCAGGAGACAAAGCAAACAATAGAATTAAACTAATTACCAACCGATCATCATGCTATGAAGGTTAGGAAGAGTACCATCATCTGACTATGCCCAGGAGACGATGGTGAACAACATGGGCTCGTGACGTCATAAACATAAAAGGAAAGAACATGCTCAAAGCAATCGCAGACCCATTGTAATTTTAGTCACAACAGACCATTAAAAGCTAAAAACATTCCTTTAATAATCAAACCACAATCAAGTTCAATTCGTAATTTAATAGTTAAATTAAAAAAAAATAGAGTCTCCCATCTCACTACAAGCTTCACCTCTTAGCCCTAGCTAAGAGGTTTAGCCGATCACGGGCATGATTAGGCTAAATTCAAAATAAAAAGAAAAAGAAAAGAACAACTCAGCCCTGGAATTGTGCTTCACGTCTAGCCTAAGCCAAGCTCCGATTGGATCTCCCTGATCTCTACAAGTGGATCCTCTGAATCCCCAGTTTCCCTTCCCTAAAATGTTTAAGTTTTCGATAATTATTCTACAATTATTCCTTAAATTCTATTTGATATAGATTATATCTTAGTCCAGTTCTAGTTCTACTTAGTTTCAGATAACGTACAAGTATCAATCCCTTGGGATTCGACCTCGGTCTTACCGAGTTTATTACTACATCACAACCCTATACTTGGGGAGTGAACAAGTTTTTGGCGCCGTTGCCGGGGATTGACAGTTACGTTTTCTGAAATTAATTAGGTTTAGAATTAGTTTAAGATTATAATTTTACTAACTTTAGTTTTAAATTTTTATTTCTATTTGATTTTTAGAACTAACTTGTTTCATGTTTTGTAGGATCCTGACATAAACTTCTAAGTTGGTAATCCTTTTCTAAATTCCTCTACTTTTTTCTATTTTTAGAATTAGGGTTTGAGTTTTAGAAATTTTCTAATTCTAGTATTTTTCCTATTTTTAGGAAATAGTTTAGTTTAGAAGCTTTCCTCTTTTGTTTTTAGAAACTTGGTTAGTTATTTCCCTTTTTAAAAATTCTTTCTAATTTTAGAAACTAACTCATATTTCCTTATTTTTAGAAACTTTCTAATTCTAACTCTTTTAGAATCTAACTTTATTTCCTAATTTATTTTTAGAAACTTTCTACTTGTAGAATTTTTGTTTAGAAACTAACTTTCCTATTTTGTAGGCTTTTAAGATAGAAATTTCTAATTTGGTAAGCTCTTTCTGTACTTTCTATTTTTCAGATCTCTTTTAGTAACTTACTTTCTAGTTTAGGACTTTCCTAATTTATTTCAGAAATTTCCACTTTCTTTTAGGAATTTCTTTTAGAAACTAGTTTATTTCTATCTTTCTTTTTAAGGATTTTCTAATTTTAAACATTCTCTTTAGAAACTGACTTGTTTTGTTTTCTTTTGCAGGTTTTTAACTTAGGGACTCCAATTTGGTGACTTCTTTCCAATCTAGATTTTCTTTTCCTTTCTTAGGATTAGGTTTCGAATTTGATTGAGGGCTGCGAGTGTTTCATGCCCAAGTGGGCCCGTAACAACACTCGACGTCTCTTGACTGAAGGAGGATTGGTTGAGGGGTTGACTATCCATCGCAGGACTAGACACCACTCGAAATCTCCTGAGTTAATTGAAGTGATGGCTGAAAACTAACCTCTTCTACCCCAACCTAGGGTGGAGGACATTCAGGATGAGAATGAGGTGTATCAAGCACCCCCGCCACGTACTTTACGAGATTATTTACAACCAGCGGGGGTGAGTACGCCCTCATGCATGATTTTTCCTGAAAATACAGGACATATGGACATTAAGCCAGGGGTTATCCAACTCCTTCCTAAGTTCCATGGGCTTGAATCTGAAGAACCATATCTACATTTGAAAGAGTTTGATGAGATCATAGCCACTTTATATTTTCAAAATGTGTTTGAGGACACAGTGAGGCTGAAACTCTTTCCTTTTTCCTTAAAGGAGAAGGCTAAGACGTGGTTACATTTACTGCGTCCTAGATTCATTGGCGCATGGAATGATATGCAGAGGGAATTTATAAAGAAAATTTTTCCACATCATAAAACGATTACCCTTAGAAAAGTAATCATGAACTTCACCCAAAAGGAGGATGAAACATTTTACCAATGTTGGGAAAGGTTTAAGGATTTGGTCAGTTCATGCCCACAACACGGCTTTGAAACGTGGCTCATTACAATTTTTTCCTATGATGGACTGACATCTTCCATTCGCCAAATGGTCGAGACAATGTGTAATGGAGAATTCATTAATAAAAATGTTGACGAGGTATGGGATTACCTCGATAGTCTTGCTGAAAAAACACAATCATGGGACTATTACCCAAAATCGAACACCATGTCTAGGCCGACTCAATCTAAGGAGAAAGGTGGATTGTATCTCTTGAAAGAAGAGGATGATCTCAAGTATAAAGTGACTACGCTCATAAGAAAAGTTGAGGCCATGGAAGGAAAGAAGGATAAGGTTAATGAAAGTGTTTGCGGCATCTGTGATTGCAACATTCATACAACTGAAAATTGTCCTACGATACCCGCCTTTCGAGAAGTGTTGAATGAACAATCTAATGCCGTAAATAATTATCAAAGACCTTTTAATGGACCGACCTCTAATACGTACAATCCTGGTTGGAAAAATCATCCAAACTTTAGTTGGAGAAATGGACAAACTGCTACCCCTCAAAGTTTCTTCAATCAAAATCCAAATCAAGGGAAACCTCAAGAAGAACCGGTTCAAAATTTCATGCAAGAGCTGACCCAGGCAATGCGAGACTTTATGCAAAAGATGGATTCACATATGATGGTTATAGAAAAGGGGATGCTTCCTGCACAACCGCTCCCCAATCCTAAACCGCAATACGAGATAAGTGATCCCAGCTCTTCAAATCAAATGGGGCACGCTAAATCCATCACCACTCTTAGGAGTGGGAAGATCATTGATAAAACCCTTCCGGTTAGGCCCGAAAAGCCTCAAGAACCAGAAGAGGAAAATAATGATGGATCTAGTGAGGCCCCACAAAAATTAGAACCGGAACTTTTAGAAAAGCCAGTTGCTCCATTTTCCCAACGGTTGGTCACACCAAAACCTCTCTCTAACTCTCAGGATATCCTAGAGGTGTTGAAATAAGTGAAAGTCAACATTCCTCTACTTGATGTCGTAAAACAGATACCTTCATATGCCAAATTCCTGAAAGACTTATGCACGACCAAACGACGGCAGAGTATTCAAAAGAAGATCTTCTTGACCGAGAAAGTGAGTGCCATCCTAAAGCAAGACGTGCCACAGAAATTCAAAGATCCCGGTAGCCCAACCATATCATGTGTAATCGGGGACCATCGAATTGATCATGCACTTCTTGACTTAGGAGCGAGCGTCAATCTGATTCCCTACTCGGTATACAAACAGTTAGGTTTGGGTGAATTAAAACCCACCCTAACCACA
This sequence comes from Magnolia sinica, assembly GCF_029962835.1. Classification (NCBI taxonomy): domain Eukaryota; kingdom Viridiplantae; phylum Streptophyta; class Magnoliopsida; order Magnoliales; family Magnoliaceae; genus Magnolia; species Magnolia sinica. The sequence goes on along the minus strand of NC_080573.1, from coordinate 44,819,160 downwards.
CTACAACTTGCTGATCGCTCTGTTCGTGTACCAAGAGGGATAATTGAGGATGTGTTGGTCCAAGTTGATAGATTTTACTACCCTGTAGATTTTATCATCCTGGACACCGAACCCATCAATAACATGAGCACTCAGATTCCCGTCATTCTTGGTCGCCCATTCCTTGCCACTTCAAATGCAATTATCAATTGTAGGAATGGTGTCATGACTATGTCCTTTGGGAATATGACATTGGAGTCAAACATCTTTTTCAATAACGGCAGAAACTTAGAGGATGATGACGATTTCCACGACATTAACATGATTGACTCTTTAGTGGAAGATACGACACCTCTGACCTTATCCTCTGACCCTCTAGAGACGTGCCTGGCCCACTCCCATGATTTTGATGATGACATGATTAGGGAGACGTGTGCCTTGCTTGATACTGCACCGGTACTTGAAGTTAACCGGTGGAGGCCACAATTTGAAGAGTTGCCCCAAACTGATGTAGTGCCTCTACCGTCTAACCTCAAGCCACCGAAGCTTGACCTAAAACCTTTGCCCTCTGATTTAAAATATGTCTATTTAGGTCAAGATGAGACATACCCGGTGGTGATCTCTGCCCACCTGGAGAAAGAACAGGAGAGTATGCTCATATCTACTCTCATTGAGCATAAGGGAGCCCTTGGATGGACGATAGCGGACCTCAAGGGAATCAACCCCTCGATTTGTACTCACCGCATTTATCTTGAGGATAATGCTAAGACCACTCGGCAATCACAATGTAGACTAAATCCAAACATGAGGGAAGTGGTTAAGGCCGAGGTTCTTAAACTATTAGATGTGGGTATCATATACCCCATATCTGATAGTCAATGGGTGAGTCCAACTCAGGTGGTTCCTAAGAAGTCCGGGATCACCATCGTAGCCAATGCCAATAATGAACTCGTGCCAACTAGAGTTACTACTGGTTGGAGAATGTGCATTGACTACAAGAAGCTGAATACCGTCACGAGGAAGGACCACTTTCCTTTGCCCTTCATTGATCAAATCTTGGAAAGGCTAGCTGGTCATTCCTATTATTGTTTCCTTGACGGGTATTCGGGCTACAATCAGATTGAAATCGCCCCTGAGGATCAGGAAAAGACTACATTTACATGTCCCTACGACACCTTTGCCTACAGAAGGATGCCATTCGGATTATGTAATGCCCCTGCCACCTTTCAGCGATGTATGATGAGTATCTTTTCTGACATGGTGGGAAAATATCTAGAGGTCTTCATGGACGATTTCTCTGTTTTCGGTTCATCTTTCAGCGAGTGCTTGGAGAGTCTTAAATGTGTGCTGAGAAGATGTGAAGAAAAGAACTTGGTACTTAATTGGGAGAAGTGCAATTTCATGGTTCATAAGGGAATTGTCCTTGGACATATTATCTCGTCCAAAGGAATCGAGGTGGATAAGGCAAAAATCGATCTTATCTCTAACCTACCTCCACCCAAGAACATTAGAGACGTGCGATCCTTCTTAGGACACGCAGGATTTTACAGGCGATTCATAAAGGACTTTAGTCTCCTCTCTCGTCCTTTGTGTAATCTACTTCAAAAGGATGCACCATACGAGTGGACTGAGACATGTCAGGAAGCTTTCACTAAGCTTAAGGGCATGTTGACTAGTGCACCCCTCATACAGCTACCCGACCGGAGCATTCCTTTTGAACTTACGTGCAACGCGTTTAATTATGCTCTTGGGGTGGTTCTAGGCCAGAGAAAAGATAAGAAACCCTATGTTATTCATTATGCGATAAGACTCTAAATCCTGCCTAAGTGAACTACTCGACTAAGAAAAAGGAACTCTTGGCAGTAGTGATCACTTTGGACAAATTTAGGTCCTACTTGATCAGATCCAATATCATTATTTACACAGATCATGCGGCGCTCAAGTATCTTCTTTTTGAGAATGATGTTAAGCCCCACTTGATAAGATGGATCCTCATACTCCAGGAATTTGACCTAAAAATAAAAGATAAAAAGGGAGTAGAGAACGTAGTGGTTGACCATCTTTCTCACCTTAATCTCTCTGATTCCCTTGAGATGACATATATCAATGGTATGTTCCTTGACGAACAGTTGTTTAAAGTCTCCCATTCACCTTGGTTTGCTGATATCGCTAATTATCTTACCACAGTTCCGATAAGAAGAAATTTTTCACCAAGGTACGTAACTTTTTCTGGGACGATCCATATTTATTTAAATATTGCCCAGACCAAATCTTGAGGAGATGTGTGCCAGATGATGAGCATCAGAGTGTCATCTCCTTTTGTCACTCACAGGCCTGTGGTGGTCACTTTTCTGCTAAAAAGACCACGGCCAAGATTTTGCAGTGTGGCTTTTATTGGCCCACTATGTTCAGGGACACTCATGAGTTTTGCAAGGCTTGTGAGCGTTGTCAGAAATTGGGAGCGTTGTCCCGTCGAAATATGATGTCCTTGAATCTCATTCTTATCATCGAGGCATTTGATTGCTGGGGCATTGATTTCATGGGACCATTCCCCCAATCTTTTGAAAATCTATATATTTTGCTCATTGTAGACTATGTCACTAAATGGGTTGAAGCAATTTCGTGTCGGAATAATGACCATCGCACGGTCATTAAATTTCTAAAAGAGAACATCCTTTCTCGATTCGGAACGCCTCAAGCTATCATTAGCGACGGGGGCTCACACTTTTGTAATAGGCCATTCGAGAGTTTAATGAAGAAATATGATATCTCTCCTAAGGTGAGCACCCCATACCATCCACAGACAAGTGGGCAAGCTGAGATTTTTAATAGCAAGATCAAACACATTTTGGAGAAAACAATTAACCCTGATTGTAAGGATTGGTCAATCCGATTGACCGATGCCTTATGGGCATACCGTACTGCTTTTAAAACCCCTATTGGAACGTCTCCCTTTAGACTTGTCTATGGGAAAGCTTGTCACTTGCCTGTGGAGTTGGAACATAAAGCGTACTGGGCGATCAAAAATCTGAATTTCAATCTAGACAACGCTGGCTCGTTATATAAACTTCAATTAAATGAACTTGAAGAAATCCAGAACAATGCGTACGAGAACTCGAGAATTTACAAAGACAGAATGAAGGTGTTTCATAACCAACGTATTCTACGGAAATCATTCACACCTGGTCAAAAAGTCCTTTTGTATAATTCTCGATTACATCTCTTTCTAGGTAAGCTTCGATCTCGTTGGACTGGCCCTTACATTGTGGTCACTGCGTATCCTCATGGGGCCGTTGAGATAAGAGATCCTGACAATGGCAAGGAGTTTAAAGTAAATGGACATCGCTTAAAGCCATTTGTCGAGAAATTTGATTCAGAGGACATGTCCATACCTCTGACTGATCCTGTTTACCAGGATTGATCTCCTAGTCTGATGGAGGTATAGGTAGGTTTCCTGTTTTCATAGGACTAGGATAGTTTCCTTTATGCTATTTTAGGATAGACGGTAAACTTAGCGCTCCTAGGAGCCAACCCAGCTTTTCATTCTGTTCCATTTTCTTAGTTAGTTAGTTCAATGTTTGTGGGTAACATTGCTGCAAACCCTCACGAGACTACAACTCGTCCACTAGGGGCAACCTAGGGGTTTAAAGGCTTGTTGCATACACTAAATGCAATCGAGAGCACCTGCGAAAGTGGTGTAGGTAGGATTTTATTTTTGTTATTTTTATTTTACTTCTGTTGGTTTCTCTCTTGTGCTGACCCGCTCTTACGTAGATATCTTTGAAAAGTTTTTTGATTCTTTCGTCCAGGTTTTATCTTTCCATCACTCTTCTTATATTTTCGTTGTCCCATGTGCATTGCATGCTTATTTATTTTACATTGAGGACAATGTAGATTTTAGGTTGGGGGTGGGAGATTAGGTTTCCTAATCAGTGTTTTTTTGGTCTTGAGCGAAATTATGAAAATTTTAAAAATTTTCTAAAATTTCGTATGAATTGACGATAAAAGGTCGCCATCTTGGATTTAGAATTACAAGATAAGTGATGTTGGAATTTATGACTCTTAGATTCAACTATTTGTTAGATTTCACAGTTAATTTAGAACTATTAATCCATGATTAGAAGTTTTAAACATTGATTGAATCATAATTTTACATATCACATCTCGCTTACACATTAAGGTTCCACTCGATATTGAAGGATTAATTTGGTGATCACTAAGCTTGAAAGGAACCAACCTGAGAAATTGAAAGGATTGAGCAAATACTCTTCACCATAGGTTTGCTCCCTATAGGTGTAGATTTAATTCCCTATGAATGATATGTGAAAAAAATTTGGGTGTACAGTCTTCACCATAGGTTTGCTCCCTGTAGGTGAGGATTTGATTCCCCTTATTGGCGTTACTTTTAATGGAAAAATCAAAAGCTGGAGGAATGAAAAGATGATCTGTGAGGTAAGTTTTGGGTTATCATGAATCTTCTTATTGGTTACCAATGATATCCTGAAATAGAGAAGTGAATTTTAATGATGATAAGCTGAGATTACACTGTACACTCATGGAACTTAATGTTTAGAACATTCTAATTAATGGATTAATAGTTTCCACTTGATTATGAAGTTTACTGTAAGCGTGATTCCAAAAGAAAATTCCACTCACCATTCATGAATCTTAAAATTTTCATATCTCGACTATTTGTTCACAAGTCACTCGGGTTTACAGGAATTGTTTTGTATTTCTGAAAGTATTTTCCGCATGTTTTGCTCGGGACTAGCAAAATGCTAGTTGGGGGTTGTGTTGAGGGTCAAATATTGCATATCAGACCCCATTTATTGCTTGGATATATGAACATGATACTGTTTAATGCCCTGTTTTAATCATGTTTGTGATGCAGAGTGTATTTACGAGCATGGGCTGAAAAGGGAGCTTAAAGCATGGATTTAACGCTCTGATGACACTAAAGGTAAGGGATAGACTCCAGGGGACCAGGATTGATGGAATTACACACCAAAGATCCGAGAAAATCGAGAAACTGAAGCTTAAGTGGCCCAAAAATCGTCCAGAATGCAAGATCACGGGGTTCCCACCATTCGTTCAGCTCGAAACTCCATACATGGCCTGAGGACCATAAATTAACCGTACACGTCAAATTTCAACCCTCAGTTCCCTATATAAGTGGCCTAACGACAGATCAGCCCATTAATCTCCAATTTCATGCCCACTTGATATTTGGATATTCTTCAAGTTTGGTCTCAACCACTTAATATACAAGACTTAGTTTAGTAGGACATACTGAGAACATACTTAGTATTACATCATGATACATGCCCATACGCATCATTTGTATGCTTGTTGTAAGGAATGATTGATCGTAGCATTTTCCGTTGGGCTGAGTTATTTAAGGGACTCCTTATGAGATGGAGTTGCCCTAAATGATCGCATGGTACGTGTATGTTTAATGCACGTTGGATGGTATGACTCATGCATCTCGCATTTTGTGTGATATGATTACTTGGTGCCCTAATGATATCAAGGTTGTGGCCTCCACAGGCATATCGTGGATGGTCAGATTGGACATCGAAAATATTGGGTTCTAGTACTGTGGGCGCTTAGGATGTCCTTGGGTGAAAGTCCCGGAACCCTTTTGGTATCAGGAGATGCTCTAACATTAAGACTGAGTGGATACATAAGCACACGAGTGCCAAATACTAGTAGGCTGCGTCTCCCACTATGTCGTGGTCGGTTGTGAAGGGGGTGTGACTTTATGCACCCGAGTGAGGGCGCTATAAGCTAGGCTGAGTTTGACCAGCTCATAAATGGGTCCGCTATCGATGAGCTGGGTAAGTATTGACAGACTACTGGCCAGGTGAGTAGTGAGGTCTTTTCCACTCGTTAGTTGTGCGGTTAGGGAGGCGACAACCAGTGTGGAGTGTACTAGACCTCGGTGATATTCCAGAGATGAACTGTACTGATATGTGGATCTTGATGAGGATTGATATGTTTACGTTGCATCTTGCATATGACATTGGCCACGTAGTCCTTGCACCACATATCCTTGGTATAGCTGACAACATTCATGAACTTACCAGTACTTCCGCATACTCTGATATTTGTATGATTAGCACATGCATTACACACACATACACTACCCTCTAAGCTTCATAGTAAGTTTATGCATGACCGTTGTGTGCAGGTGACGCGAGGACTTAGCTATGATGAGGTAGGAGCGTGTGACGATCTTTTTGGAGTTTTGTTTGTGACTTGGCTATGCTTGTGGTTATGCTCCTTCACAAAAAAAATCATGCTGAAAATCCTCCTTGTAGGATCCCAGATCAAAATCTAGCATATGGGTGTCGGGAGTCGAGAATGGAGTACTATGGAGGTTGTCAGCGCTGGATTTGGCGAACGGAAATTTTGTGAACTCGGTTTTCGAGTTTAGGGCGTGATAGTAATCATCAATGAATGCGACAAACCATGACACAACTTTGGTGGAAACTACGAGCGACAACCCACATACATCAAATTGCATGTAATCAAGCACACCCTTATATACATATTTTCCAGATTTAAAAGATAACTTAGATTATTTACCACATATATAATGCTCGAATATATTTAAATCAAAACTTTTAAAACTTGGAATTAAACAATGATTAGAAAGTACCTTTATACCCCGCTCACTCATGTAGCCAAGACGTGCATGCCACATACGTGTAGACGTGGAATCCACTACAACCATTGCAGCTCTACCTAATGACGTGCTCCCGATTAACCTGTAAACATTTCCATGCCTCTATGCTTTCATAATTATGAGTGCCCCTTTCGAAACCTTAAGGACACCATTGAAATGGATGATGCTGCACCTAATCGCCTTGAGTGCACTAAGAGATACCAAGCTCTTCTTCATGTTAGGAACACGACTTACCTCGGTCAAGATACGATCCATCCCATCAAACATCTTGATGTAGACTGTTCCAATACCCACAACATTACAGGCATTATTATTGCCCATAAATACCTAGACACCATCACACTATTTATAACTGGTGACCAACTCTAATGAGGAGTCATGTGATATGAAGTCTGTCCCAATGTCTAAAATCCACTCGTCCCTACGATCATCGTATAAGTGTCTGATCATAAACACTAACAACACATCACTTCTACTTATACCTTCATCAGATATGGCAATATTAGCCTCCCTGTAAGAAGCATCTGAGTTCTCTTTCTTAGCTTTAGGATTTGTACAATCCTTCTTTATGTGCCAAGTCATCTCATAGTTCCAGCACTTCAATTTACATTTGCTCTTTCCCTTGGATTTTGATCTTGATCGAGAAAATCCAGTGTCTAGCTCAAAATTCCACCTCTCGTGAGCAATGCATTAATAAAGGCCCCCATGTTACCATTTTTATTTCTCATCACCTCTCCTTGAAGTACTGAGATCACGGTATCAATACTAAGAGACATTTTACTAGCACATAGTGTGTCTTTGAAAGACTCATATGAAGTTAGAAGATAATTCAACAAGATACAAGTTTGATCTTCATCCTTAATGGTTTCTTACACATTTAGCAATTTACAAATTATCTTATTAAAGTTGCTAATGTGGGCCTCAACATCTCTTCCCTCTGCTATATTTAGATCGAACAACTGAAACTTCAAGTAAAACAATTTTTAAGAGACTTCTTCGCATAGATATCCTCTAACTTTGCCCATAAACTTGATGCAGTTTTCTCTCTCAAGACATTGTAGAGGACCTCATCCGTTAAGCACAATTAGATGAATGTTCTCGCTTTCTTATCTAACTTGTTCCATTCATCATCTTCCATAGTTCTGGCCACTTCTCAAGGACCTCGTCCAATCCTTGTTGAATTAATAGGTCAATCATTTTAACCTTTCGTAATTCAAAATTAATTTTCCTGGAGTACTTCTCAACATCATACTTGGGATTGACAACCATTGATACTTACTTTCGGAATTAAGTCTACATCCCAACGTTAATCTCTAATACTACTTTTTAGGGGACTGTGAAAGCAAACAGAGATGAATCAAGTGAAGTAATCCAATCGCACCAAGCAAGCACAACATAAGCACATTGATTTAACATGGAAAAATCCTTTTGGGAAAAAACCACAGTACAAAGCAATAGATAATCACTATGAAAGTAGAAATTACAAGAGTAGAATACCCGATTCGAACAAGCCTCGAATCACCCTAAGCTACACCCTTGAAACCCTAAGAACGAATTTGAAAGCTCTTAGATACTCCTTAATTTCGATTTCCACCCATATTTATAACCACGGGAAGAATCCCAAACAAAATCGAAAACAAATTCCTCAGATACGTAGATCCCCATAAAATCTACGATACGTTCGATGGGTTTCGATGTCATCAATAGACCGTCGATGGCATCGAACCCCACTTCGATGGCATCGAACTAACACCAAAATAATCCATTGACAATACATGAAAAATCGGATTCTCTCGATTACACTTCGATAGGTCTTGATGGCATCAAACTTAAGTTTCGATAGCATCGAACTAATCTTTGATGGCATCAAACAGGTACCCAAATAGTCCAGCAACCAACTAGTGAAATTTCAAATTTCTTCGATGGGATCGAGCAGCTATTTGATGGCATTGAACAGTGCTCAATGGCATCGATAGACCCTATTGCTGAATTGATTTAAGACATCAACAACATAAATTTCCTAAAAAAAGATTACATTGAAAATCTTGGGGCAAAATTATAGAAGAATTGATTGTTGGGATACCACCATCAATGGGTTGTTTGAAACTACGGGCTAATGGTAGAGCACACCAGCTGAAAAGTCACAGTTGTGGAACTTCAAGAGAGAAGAAACCAATGCTAATTCAATCAAATGAATGATGGGACACTAATGAAACAATTGTGCCTACTGCAACATAAACAAATGCATAATATGGTAGTTGTTATGGGTAAAAATGGATTATCCACTAAGGACGAGCCAGCTCGGACATATATGCACAACACGAGGAGGTTGGCTAATACTAGTCATGACCAAGGAGCTCCTCAACGGCTGGGGAAAAATATTCTGTTATACTTCATTGAACGACCCCGAGCTCAACCATCAGGAGATGAAGTCTCTCCACTTTCGTCAGATGAAGTGCCCTTCCACAAACCTATAAATTTCCGAGCTACTGGTCAAAACATTTATCAAGCAAGGTCTCCCGAGGCACAGCCCTACGTGAGATAAGACTCCTAATCCCCGTGCTCAGCAATACCCAGCCCCGTATAATAGGATGAAGAGGATGGTCATCCCCAATTTCGTTTATATTCTACTAAGGAAAGAAGATCGGTCTCGACGCTCAAGCACGACCCCTAAGGGCAGGTCGACAGGTTGGTAATCTACTCGATTCTAAAGAAAACTCAACCACGACTCATTAGAAAAGACGGGTCGGTAAGCCATCATTCGAAATGACCTTATAGGCCATGTGGAACTTGCAAACTCGACCTCCTACCATGTGCTTCTACTAGCTCTGACCTGATACCGACTGTCCAGACCTTACCAAAGTTACTCATCCGAGATCTTGGCCGAAGATCTTAAGAAATAACTACAATACGGATCTGTCTGAGATCTCTGGCGAAGATCTCGTAAGATCACTGCGACATGCTCGGGATACGAATCCCTCTACAATATGCTCTTGCTAATTAGGGAGATTGTCCTCTATGCCACCACCCTTTCTCAACTATAAATAGAGCATTCCTAATGGTGAAAGGTACAAACAATTCAACCCAGAAAATACTCCCAATAACCTTATGTTCTACTCGACCTAGCTTGCCTATCTGACTTTGGCATCGGAGGGTCCCTTGCTATAGCCAGGGTTTCCATCCTTGTCTTCTCTTGCAGGTCTCAAGTGGTCTAAGGAAGACGTCCAGATTTCTGCATCAACAGTAGTATTATCATCAATATATTTGATAATTGTAATGGTGTCCATGACGCTTTGTAATATTTACAACTTTTCTTAATCGGGCCATGAAAGGCTTGTTAAACGTTATTTTATTCAAATTGATCATTATGGCCCATACCATATAAAGGAAGTTATGACCGTTTTGTATTCATTTTTTAGTACTATGATTATTTCCTGTACTAAGCCAAAATGTAAGTGTAGAGGAGTTGTACTTCCTTGATGGGAAATAATCTTCACACACACACATATATAGAGAGAGAGACACACACATATATATATATATATAGAGAGAGAGAGAGAGAGAGAGAGAGAGAGAGAGAGAGAGAGAGAGAGAGAGAGTTCTAGAGAGAGAGATTTATTATTTTTAAAACCACTGATTTTCAACTATATATATATATATATATATAGAGAGAGAGAGAGAGAGAGAGAGAGAGAGAGAGAGAGAGAGAGAGAGAGAGAGAGAGAGAGAGAGAGAGAGAGAATTCTAGGGGTAGATTTACGATGGTATGAAAGCATCGAGCAGGAGCCCAGTTGGGCTCTTTTTATAAGGGTGCATAGAAGACACGATACATCGAGGACTTAAAATACAAACGTATTATCAGGTTCCGCATTTGTGGCTTTTTCATTTATATTTTTGAGCCTTTTCATTTGCATTTTATTTTGAAGGATTTGGCAAGCAACAAGTCCACTTCGGAAGGCAATAGCTGGCGTGACTATGGGTGGGCATACAGGATGATGCTTATTGCTTTCATGGGGCAAACAATTTTATAAGCACGAGATCCACACCATCCATTGGACGTGCCACCTAATCTTTAACCTAAACATTACACTGATTCAAACTCAGGTAGGCCTCACCGCAATAGCTGATGTAAAATAATTTCTAAAACCTATGAATTCCTATGGTGTGGATCTCTTGAGATTCAGAACAGCATAATTTTTCAGATATCCCTTTATCATGTTGATTTGTATCAGATGAATGGATTGGATGGCATCCATAAACCATGGTGACTCTCACTCTCGACTAGTGGAAGGCGTCCCATCCTAAGATGTGGCCTACCTGAGTTTTGGAATGAGCTAATTTTTGAGTTCTAAGATGAACACGAGGCCATACACCTGATTGACGAGGAGGATCCTATGTACGTTATCCCCACATGCCGTTCCGTTGGTAACAGGCTCCTTCCTACCATAGAGTCAAGCTAACACGGTTCTTTTGAAAGGCTACCCTCCTTTGCAGCAATGGACTTCCTGTTTGATTTTGCAAACAAAGGCCTACCTGACCAAGACACATCATTCACTTGTTCTCGCAGTAGACCCTATTGCTATTTTCTGCAATTTTTTTGTTGCTGAGGATTAATTTGAGACGGAGAGATCTGTCACAGCTTGCTCCTTTTTAGAGCTGTGATGGCCATTGACTGAGCACATGCGCATGCATATCCGGTTCTCTTGACCATCTTCATGAGTGGGCCACTGAGGAGGGTGGGTAGCATGAAATTATATTTTGATCAAACAATCCTAACCATCCAGTAAAGTAGACCACGACTTCATCGATGGTCAGGGGTCCAAATTCATCAAAATTGTTAGGATGAGATAAGTTCATCATGTGATTCAGGCTCTACCCCATCTATGGTTGAGCCTACAATTTGTATGGTCTCGATTGCTAGTAATGGATGAGGAGGTGCCTCCAGTGATACTGGGTAGAAGTGGGCCTATGTAGTGCATGTATCACGTACAAACCGTCCATCCGATACATCTCATTAGGTTACCGCCAAGGCTTGAAAATCAGCTTATCCAAAACTCTAGTGGACCACAGCACAGGGAACAATGTGGAAGGCCACTCTAACACTGGGTTCTCACCAGCCCCACCTGAGCTGCAGAGCAACCTGAGTTTTGTCCTGAAATTTCATCCACGGCAGATGAAGTATCTAGACGGTCTAGATGCCATATACAAAAAATGGTGGGCCCCCACACAAATAAGGGGTGAGCATCCCCTCTAAACTTGTCCCCTGTGTTGCAGCCCACCCGAGCTTCCTTTTAGGCTGATTTGTGAACCCTACGGATAGTCGAGGGAATGGATCTGATGGACGGATTGGGTGTTGTGAATACATCAAGTGGTCATCCATAAAGATGACTGTCCCAACTTTAGAACATGATGCAGACCGCAATCACCAGCACATTCTCAAGACAGTTGAAGTGGAATATGGCAGAGCCCATCACCAGCATATATGTGGCCTGCAGGGTAAATACGAATCAGTGGGCCGTATCATGTATCGTTTACATGGTTAAAAAATCATGCCAATAAGGAGAATGGTCGAGATTCTATTAGTAATGGCTAGCATATCCAATTGGTATAGTTTATGAAACATGGCCCATCCGTGATAAGCCCTATCGTTTTACGATTGCCACGAGGGCATGATTCTATCCCTCCCCTTTTCTGATTTTTTTTTTATAAATAAAGATAGTTTTCGTGGTGGGCCCAATAGCGGATAAATTCTCTCTCTGTGTTGTAAACGGGAGCTGGATTTCAATGACGTAACAGAAAGGAACTTTCCGAGAAACTTTGGAAGTAGAGAAAACCTGATTAAAAAAATAAAATAGTTGGGTATGTCCACATATGCAAACGGATTCCGGGTGTTTTGCAGTTTCGGTTTTGTTTGTTGTCAAGATGACAAACTTCTCATTCCCACGCTTGAGCATTTTGCCTCTTTAATCAATTTTCTTTTATCGAAATGGGGCCACATCCTCTTTAAACAAATTGATTTGCAAGACTAGGTATTCTTTTAGCAAAATAAAATGCGTCCCTTATGTTATGGATTGGGATCTTTTTCTTTCCTTTTCGTACTTCGTGTCTTACTGACTCTCTCGACCGTCCGTATAGTGGGCCACCCAGGCTGGCTCATAGCGTGTTATCATATTGATCAAACAATCCTAACCATTTAGTGGGAAGAAGGCTATCAAATGGATAATTAGGGCTCCTAATTCAATAGGCTAAATAAAATGGTTATGATCATTAACTAGTTAATGTGCTCTTTTGAGTTCTGCACCACCCCCATTGGAGCCTACAATTTGCATGGTCTATGGATTTCCATGCAGTATGTGGGGTATGATGTGCATGGAATATGGTAGAGCTCCTCATCGCCATGGATGTGTAGAGGTATGTATGAGTCAGGACCATCCATCCAGTGACCCGTTCTTGGTTAAAAAATCAGACCAAATTGGATGATTTTTAGCTATACAACCATTGCCCTTTAAACCAACATAAATTGTAACCATTCAATAGCTATGAAAATGGAGAGACCATGTTTCATATAGGAAAAAGTGTTCTAATCATCAATCTACATCTTGTACCATGTGGGTTCCACTTTTTATTGCATGTGCCTTCTCTAGAATTGTTCTGAGACAACCATTTTAACCCAATGATTGTTGCTAGGAAAATTAACGATCCATATTGATTGTAGGAATGAGTCTAATCATCGATTTGGACCATCCGTCTTGTACATCCCACTTTTGATTGCACATGTTTCTCAAGAATTGATTGATCAAATTCATTATGCGAGAATTGATCCAATCAATATTTTAAACGCAATTCATGTAGTACCCACTTTTGATTGTTGGAAATGGACGGTGCATATTTGACGTAGGGGTGAACATGATGAGGTCCATCACTGTCTTCCTCAAGGATAACTATTCCGCGTCCACGGAGCTTTCTTTAGACTCCTCACAAAGATACCTTGAATCCACGAGGAAAAATAAGAAAATAGAAATAAATTCTAATAAATTTTAAATTTCATTAATATATAATAAAAATGAATTTACAATCCTTTAAATAGTGATACCAAACATTCCAAGAAGTTCCAGAATCAAACTCCAACTCAAACTCCCTAAAATTCATAACTTACTATAAATAGTAAATTTACTATTTATAGTAAGGGCCTGTTTTTTAACGCTGGATTTTTGTACTTAACGCAGAATTTGGAAAATGTTTCATATTTAGTGGTGTTTGTTAACACAGAACAAGGAAAGCGCTCCACATTTTATGCCAAAATTTTTCTGTGATAGGAGTCTAGGTTAATGGGTAATCAAGAATGCGCTCCGTTATTCAAAACTGTCCTTTGCGACAAAGATTTTCTCCCTTGCGTTATACACATCACAACTTTTAACATGGGGCACTTCTTTGAGCCCATCGTGATTTATTTGTTAGATCCACACCGTCTATCAACTTTTCTATATCATTCTAAACCATGATCCGAAAAAAGATGCACATCCAAAGCTCAAGTCAACCACATCACATAAAGTAGTGGGACTGGAACAACTACCGTTTAAACCTTCATGATGTCCATTGTGAAGCTTATTTTCCATCAAATCTCTTTATAAGGTCACATAGACCTGGATGAAAGAAAAACACAAAAAAAACAGCTTGATCAGAGCGTTACGTGGCCCGAAGAAGTTTTTAATGATAGGCACCCAATTCCCATGGTTTCTTGTAGTGTGGCCTACTTAAGCCTTAGATTTGCCTTGTTCTTTTATCTTAATTTCTAAAATAATATGAAAAAAATGAATGGACAGTATAGATAAAACATATATATCATGGTAGGCCTTATAAAGCCTTTAATTGTCCATATTTAGGTACATCTTGGTATGGTAGCACGCAATCCCCTCCCAGATTTGGGGTGCGAATTATGTGCAAATGCCTTTCGCAAGAAGTTCATGTGCTATAATCTTAGGTGAAGCCCACCGTTATGTTTGTGATAAATCTAATCTGTCCATCCGTGTTTTGAGATCATTTTAGGACTTGAGACAAAAAATGAGGAGGATATAAGACTTAAGTGGGCCGCACTAAAGGAAAAGGTGAGTAGGAAAATTCCTACCGTTGAAACCTCCCCAGGTTGACAATGATGTTTACATGCCATTAATACCATTCATACTGTCATTCCTAGTGAGATGAACTCAAATATCAACTTGATCTAAAACTTTTGTGGGCCCAATAAGTTTTTAATGGTGGGCAATCAATCAACATTGTTTCCTATGATGTGATCCACTTAAGATTTGGATATACCTCATTTTTTGGATCATGCTATAAAATGACCTGTAAACATGAATGGACAGAGTGGATGAAATGAATACATCATGGTGGAGCCCATAGAACACCGACCACTAGCCATTGGCTAGTGTAGGGTAACTAGCCATTTTGCCTTCCCAATATAGGGGAGCGGATTTGGAGTGACCTCGGATCTACCAAGCTGGGTGGGACCCTGACTGTGGGGCCTACTGTGATATATGTGACTATGTCCATACTATCCATCTATATTGAAAGCTTATTTTAGGGCATGATCCAAAAAATAAATTAGCTTCAAATCTTAGATGGACCTTTGTATAGGAAACAGTGGTGATTGCCATTTAAAAATTCTTTTGGGCCACAAAATCTTTGGATCATATTGATATTTGTATCATCTCTTCATCTAGCTATTTGTGACCTTTTCAATAGGTTGGATGACAAATAAACATTTCAGTGAAATTAACGAAGTTTTTAAAGATAGGGATTCAATCACAATTGTTTCATATGGGTAAATGTGTCAAATTAATATATTTCAAACATTTTAGACATTAGTTAACAAACAAATTATTCTATATTCACTATTAGTTTTCTGACTTTAGATTCAGATTTCAAATTTAACGAACAGGCCCTAAGTCTCTTTTTCAAGAATTTAAGTTGATTATTTGACTTAACCACGTTATTCTCCTAATTAATTTTTCTAAGCACTTTTCATGTTGGACACAACTAAAGCTCAAAGGTTGAAGAGTTATAATCAAACTAAAACTTACTATAAATAGTAAAAAGGAAAATAAATTGAATTTTCAACCATCGATTTGATGGAATCTCACAAATTTGGCATAGGTAACCTATCATGGATGGGTTGGTTGGCTAAAGTAGCTTCTCCTACCCCAAAATCATATATGGTACATCGAATAACTTATTCTGGTTTGCGAGATACACATGTTTTAAGGTTCTGATGGTCCGGATCACTTCCACCTTTGATCAGGCCTTCTCTGGTCCATCTTAGACATGAAAGTGTCTGCGACCTACTCTGCATCAATCTCCTCCACTTCAAAAGAACTTATCCTGCTTCGGTTCATGATACTCGGTCAGGCGCGCCGCGTAACGATTTTCAGATAAAAAGTTATGTCCAATTTACAGTTCACCTTCTTTTAGTCCAAACATGCTAGGAATGTATTGGTGCCATGTCCTACATCAGACCCCTTCACTTGGAAAAAATTTGTCCTCGAGTTACTCAATGGACTTTGCTCATGGTACTTAAAATAATTTCTGACGTCGATGTTTTTTATGTTTTTCCTTGTATTTTACATTAGGCTCTTGAGCTGACACAATACATGTACTCATGTTCTCCTTGACTTGACTAGTATGAATCAGTTCCTTCACTTGCTCTTAAAGTATCTCACACTCTTTTGGACTCATCCAATAGTTTGGCAAGCTAGCCCCAGGGACGATGTCTATGCGACGTTGGATATCCCACATGAGTGGCATTCCATCGGGTCACTTTGTGGACCACATTTACTTAAATTCATTCAGCAATGGTCTTAGACTTGGAGGAATGTATAAGGGCTCCAATCCCTCACCCTTTCCCACCACAACATACACTTCGCCAGTTTTCTTAGATTCCTCCACGAAATCCCAAATGGTTGATCACTGTTGACGAAATCCCGAATGCTCTACATCAATATTATTTGTAATGAAATGGATCAAGTAATCAATTCTAGACTGTTCATCATGTGAATCATTCTTTTAATGGCACATGTTACTCAAGAATTGTTTTTCTCGTGCCATCCTAAGTAATCATTTTATAGAAAAATGGATGGTCCATACTATTAGTAGGAAAATGAATTATTAGTCTAAAAAGTCTATAATGTGAATAAATTGATTTAGTTCATTGCTATTTGTATCTTCTCCTAATTAGATTGGTAATGAAAGACCATTCATTATTATCCAAATTTGAAACTAATAGCTAGTAACTTATTTGAATTGGAAACACTTTTTTTGTAGTTCTCATAACCTTGTAAGTCAAATGGGTTTTCTAGTTTTAAAGATGAACCATTCAACTTGGCTGATTGTGAGTAACCAGTTCAGTTCACTATATGTTCTTCCTTTATTAAAAAAAAAAAAAGAAAGAAAATGAAAAATACATAGAGAGAAAGAGAGGGAGTTATCCTACTTTGGGGTTAAAAGACCTCAAATGCGGAGTGTTGAGAGCTAACCTAATGTAACACTATCAATCTCACATACATTTGCCATAATTGCAAGTGGCTACATCTTTACGGGCCGGGCTACACATGAATGCAGCTTAGAACATAGTAAGGACTTACTATTGTACAACATCTTGGCGACTCCAACGGTGGGAAAAGACACGCACACGCCCTAGAAGGGCAAGTACAGGACATTACTTTGTGATCCAGATCCTTAATAGGGACAATTGTGAAGGATCCATGTTTCAAATTTCAACATGGAACAATCTTAACCCTTTGATAGGTTGCCTATAAATATATATTTAATGAGAATTTCAACAAAAAATTTTACAAGCATACATGGATTTGGTGTAGAACGTGTCACGGATACGTTCCTATCATGGTTGCGCCAAAAGAAGGTGGACCGTAAATTGACTGTAACTTTTGATCTGGATATCATTAAGGGGTGCACAACCTATCAATCTTTACCGAAACGGGCCATCCAAGGTTTCGCATCATTTTATTTCTTCAGAAAACACGCACTTTCAGCTCAAAAATGAATTTTTAGGAAAAAATATTATTTTTAGTAATTCCAAAATTTTTAATATTTTCTTATTTTAATAGTTTTAGATTTTCTTCCTTTTTAGAAATAACTTGTAATTATGGTATGACTCTTCTAGCAAAGTTTATTTGGAATTTTTGTCTTTAGAAATTAGGCTTTAGAAGAGTTTTACTAGAATTAGGATCTTTATTAGAGTTAGAAATTTGTTATTTTTGGTAATTACGAATTTTAGTTTTTTACCCTACATTAATGATGTAACAAATCATCAATCAATTTCGAATTTTATAGAATTTATTTTCTATTTTTCTTGTATTCTTTCTCGTGGATTCGAGAAGTCTTTATGAGGAGTCTAGAGAAGTTTCGTGGATTCGGAACAGTTATCCCCCTGAGGAAAATGGTGCTCGACCTCATTAGTTCATCCTTGTGTCAGTTTGGTATCAGAGCGAGGATTTTCCTTAGATCCCTGACTTCTAACGATGGGTCGGGCAACAATCCCATGGATGGTGCTCAAGGGAATTTACCTTTAATAGTAGCAACTTTCGAAGTGGCGTAGTGAGAGAATCGGCAAGCTATGCAAGGGCTGCAGGCTTCCATCGATCGTATGGTAAATCGCATGGCGGATTGCATAACAAAGGCCTTAGGGCAGCTTTGTGTTCATGGTGGTGATCATCACCTGCAATTACTGAAATTCATAATCGCACTGATCGTAAGACAATGCTAACAGTGAACAAAAAGATCACTCCTGAGAAGGTGAGATCTAGTGACATGATTCGACAAAATCCTAAACGAGGCACTGATCAGATAGATTGAACATATCAAGAATTAAAGATGAAAGTCGATCTTCCTAGTTTCAATGACCAACTCTACTTCAAGGACTTTCTCGATTGGTTACTTAAATTTGAACATTTCTTTGACTACATGGACATCATGGAGGAAAAGAAAGTTAAACTTGTGGCTATAAGTTGACTGGCATAGCTTCAGCTTGGTGGGAACAACTTCAACTCCAGCAGAGGAGACAGATGAAGGCGCTAATCCATACGTGGTCACAGATGAAGAAGTTATTATGCATGCGATTCTTCCCAAGCAACTACAATCAGGTATTATTCCAACAAAATCAAAATTATTGGTAGAATAACTGATTAGTAAGGGGATATGCAGAGAATCCCATTATTTGTCAGCGAGGGATGACCGCATCGAAACGGAGTTGCAACAGGTCATAGGATTTATAAGTGGCAAACATATGGCCTCTATGGGAACGGAGAACCAACCCAAGACTTCTAAAGTGGAGGGACAATCTCTCATAATTAAACAAGTCTTTGTTAAACAATCTGAAGAAACATGAAACATATATGCATTAGTTGAAAAGAAAAAATATGTGGAGCCTGTGAACATCCCATAGGATTTGGAACTGGTGTTGCAGGAGCTCAAGGTGGTTGTGCTCAATGAACTCCTTAATAAATTGCCTCCCATATGAGATATATAAAACCACATTGATCTCATCTCAAGGGCAAGTCTACCTAATTGCCCACATTATTAGAAAGAATGTGAGATCTTGAAGGCGGAAGTGAAGGAACTGATAGATACTAGTCAAGTCAAGGAAAACATGAGTACATCTATTGTGTTAGCTCAAGGTCCTAATGCCAAGTACAAGAAAAGAGCTAATAAACATGGACGTCAGAAGTTATCTCAGAATCATGAGTCAAGTCCCTTAAGTAACTTGAGGATGAGTTTTTTTTTTTCAAGTGAAGGGGTTTGATGTAGAACGTGTCACATATACATTCCTAGCATG
This sequence comes from Magnolia sinica, assembly GCF_029962835.1. Taxonomy (NCBI): domain Eukaryota; kingdom Viridiplantae; phylum Streptophyta; class Magnoliopsida; order Magnoliales; family Magnoliaceae; genus Magnolia; species Magnolia sinica. The sequence goes on along the minus strand of NC_080573.1, from coordinate 44,799,646 downwards.
GTTGGGCTAAAAGGTGGACCGTAAATTGACTATAACTTTTAATCCAGGTATCGTTACGGGGCGCAGAACCTATCAATCTTTACTGAAATGCACCATCCGGGTCACATTAGTCCATTTTGTCAGAAAACGTGCACTTTCAGCTCAAAAATGAATTTTTAGGGAAAAAAAATACTATTTTTAGTAATTTCAATTTTTTTTAATATTTTCTTATTTTTAGAGTTTTAGATTTTTCTTCTTTTTTAGAAATAACTTGTAATTATGATAGGACTCTTCTAGAAAATTTTATTTGGAATTTTTATTTTTAGAAATTAGGCTTTAAAAGAGTTTTAGTAGAATTAGGATTTTTATTAGAGTTAAAAATTTGCTATTTTTGGTAATTACGAATTTTGGTTTTTTCTCTATATTAATGATGTAACAGTCACATACAGATTGGTCAAATCATCAATCAATTTTGAATTTTATAGAATTTATTTTCAATTTTGCTTGCTTTCTTTCTCGTGGATTCGAGAAGTCTCTATAAGGAGTCCAGAAAAGTTTTGTAGATTCGGAATAGTTATCCCCCTGAGGAAGACAGTGCTTGACCTCATCACGTTCATCCCTGCATCGGGATTGGACTTCTCAGAAAAGGCGCTAGGCGCACCCAAGGTACACCTAAGTGACTCCACAACACTATATCACCCAAAACACCTAGCCGTGTTTAGGAGAACACTTGGAGATTCAATGTTAACATGTGTCTACAATATATCCTTTGACATGTAACATAAATTCAAGGCTTTCAGAAGCAAATAAACTTTTAAGAAAAAGTAGTCAATAGGTAGAAATCATATAAATGGTAAGGGGCATATGTAAGCCATTTTAGCTAATGCCCACCCTCAGATCGAACATAGGAACTCATGGAAATACTCCCAAAAACATCTATTACATTTTTTGTCTTGCATGGAATGTGAACACTATAGATTCAAACTCTGATGCCCAATTATGAATTTAGATATAAGTGGACACAACTATAATTTTTTTAAAATCTAATGAAGAAATGAACATGATACAACTGAATACAATGAAATTGTATCTTTTAAGTATTCATGCATTAACTGTTACATGAAATGATAAAATGTTAAAATGGAGCCCGAGCTAATAGATTTATAAACACAAATATGTAATTAAAAGAGAATATGAAAAGATCAAACTTTCCATGAACTTTAATGATATCGTATCAAGCTCTTCGAAAGCAGAATGCGACTCCAAAACCCATGACCAATGTCATTGATCCTATGGCAGCGAACATGAGAACTTTAATAATAACACTGAAACATTGGGTGTTTGAGCATATTTTTTTTAGTATAAGTGTGCAAATCCCAAAGACAAAAGTAATGCACAATGAAATCAAAGATGCCTTGAAGAAAAGCTTGTGGGTTGAATTTGTTGTTTGATTTCCAAGAAACCCTGCTAAAATTGCAATGACTCCACAAACTGCAATCTCAATAGCCCATATGGCAATTGTTAATCCGTTGCTGAGGTCTTCTGCTTGTGTCTCATTTTGTGATGGTTGCGATTGACCAACATCAAAATTTGTCCCTCCTGCTCCTCGATCATCTTGTTGGTTTATTGTAACCACGTTGCTGGTTTCATGACCCTTACAATAGATTAATGGTTTAAATTCATTATTCTCCCATAACAAGGATGCTAATCATATAAACAATTATAAGAAGAAACTTAAGAGATAGTGTTTCATTTATGAAGCCTCACATCCGTTGCTTGCACCATCCATGATGGGACGTGGAATAATGGATGGTCTATCTAGTCCATTAATTTAGGAGCTCCATAGTTGATCAAACGGTTGTAAAAATATTATGTCAATGGGACAATCCTATCTATTTGATGGATAATTATAAACTAGATAGTTGAATTTATTTATTTTTATTTTTTTATTTTAAAGTCACTAGCTTTATGTTCATTTAGAAATATCAGTTGGCTAGAATCAACCACCTTTCATAGTTTATTATTATTATTATTTTGCAGTCATGTGTGTGTGTGTGTGTGTGTGTGTGTGTGTGCGCGTGTGTGTGTGTGTGTGTGTGTGTATCTATTTGATAATCAAGTCATGCATCTTATATGGGTCAAACAAGATGGATATCCTGGATTAATTGGTTTGCCACAAGCTAACAACTATATATTTGTGGAACATGAACCGCTTTACTAAAACATTTATTTTTGCAATACCTGAGTTTGATTTAGCATATGAGAATTCAAGTTTTGCATATCTATTTGAATTTGTAGTCCTCTGCTAATCTCAACATTGGAATGTCTATGCTGCTGGAAAAGAAAAACAAAACATGAATATTAGAGTAGCATTATTATCAATAAAATCAATTCAAATAATAAAATACCATTTGAAAATAAAATTACCAAAGAAAAGTAAATGTTTCCTGACCTCTGTTGTTACATCATCCATCCCCAACATTTGTATCTTATTCAACAGTTCAGTAATGTATTTATGTAGTGAGTAAATGTATGAAAATATGTGCCAATATGCAATTAAAGCCATAACTTGTTCCTGAAATGAAAATAATGAAAAGATTAAATGGCTAGAGTTGAGAAATAATGTGTAAAAACCATAGCTCAATAATATAAAAACTCGACTTGATGTCCAGTCAAGTTGTGCCGAGTCGAAGGCTTAAAAAAGTCTTAAGTTGACTTAATTCATATTTTAATATATAAATGAAATTTATGTGAAGTATAATCAAGAATTTATATATATATATATATATATATATATATATATATATATATATATATATATATATATATATATATATAGAGAGAGAGAGAGAGAGAGAGAGAGAGAGAGAGTTAAAATGCATCCTTGACCAATGAATGTTGTGAATTGATATTCTCTTATAAAGTTATGGTTATGAGTTTGACAATCCTCTCATTTCACATTGTTTAGAATCACGGAAGCATTGTTTAGAATCGCAGAAGCATATAGAGTAGAATCAAGCAAAGTACACACAATTGCACAATTAAAGCCAAACAAAAACAATCTGAATTTTATGTGAAAAATTCCTTGCGGAAAAAAATCACTGCGCAAAGCGATGAATAATGCACTATGAAAGTAGGAATTACAAGTGATGGTGTTCTTATGGATTCGAATTCTCATATGAGGTGTCATGTGTTACGAAGCCCCCATATTTGAAATCTAGTATGCGTCGATGTACCCGAATTTTGATGTGGTTAACACATTACTACCATTCGTCTCCTTAGTAGATTTTGAAGTGTTAGCCTCATTGGAAGAATTCTCTGAATTTTTCTTTCTCGACCTAGGATTCTTACAATCCTTATTCATGTGCCAGGTCATGCTGCAATTCTAACACTTCAATTTTTCTTTACCCTTGCCCTTAGATTTACATCCCAGTTGTGAACATTCACAATCCTGCTTAGAATTTCTCTGCCTCGTAACCAGTGCATTTGTAGAAGCCCCCATGTCACTATTTTTCTTTCTCATTGCCTTCAATTGAAGGGTTGAAATAATGGTCTCAATGCTAATGGTTGTTCTACCGGCGCACAAAGAGCCTTTGAACGACTCATACGATACTGCACGAGAGTTCAACAATATATATGCTTGATCTTTATCTTTCATCGTCTCCTCCACATACAACAACTTACGAACCATTCTATTGGAGTTACTGATGTGAATATCAACATCAACCCCTTCCACTATCTTCATATTAAACAATTATAGCTTCCAGTATAAGCAATTTTCAAGAGACTTCTTTGCATAAATTCTCTGTAGTTTCGCCCAAGTACTTGTTGTAATTTTCTCCCTCATAACATTATAGATGACATCATTTGTTATACACAATTGGATTGATATATTAGCTTTCTTATCTATCTCATTCCATTCTTTTTCTATCATAGATTCCGTTCCGCTTTTTAAGGAAGGTTTCGTCCAATCCTTGCTGAAATAGGATGTCGTTCATCTTAAATTTCCATAGTTTAAAATTATTTTTACTAGAATGCTTTTCTACATCAAACTTCATGTTAGATGCCATCGATAGTTTGTTTTCAAATTTGATCTACTTCCCAACATTATCTCCGATACCACTGGTTAGAAACCACAGAAGTATACAGAGCAGAATCAAGCAAAGTACACGCAATCGCACAAACAAGAACAATATGAATTTAATGCGGAAAAACCCTTGTAGGAAAAAAACCATAGCACAAATCGACGAATAATGCACCGTGAAAGCAAAAATTACAAGAGATAGTGTTCTTACCAATTCAAACAACCCTCGAATCTCCTTCAAACCCTAGCTTTTCCCTTGAACTCTTATGAACCATTTAGAAAGCCCTAATACACATTAATCTACCCTTAATCTTGATTATCCTTGATATATATAGTATCACAACTACAATAGGAAACAACATGCACACTTACACAATTCTACCCGCATCTTCGATGGGACCTTCAATGGCATCGACATCCTTCAAAGACCTATCGATGGCATCGAACTCCTTCGATGTCATCGAGTATCACATCCAAAATAGTCCAACAACCAACATGGATTTTTTGAATTTTTTTCGATGGGATCAAGCATCTATCGATGACATCTAGTGGTCTGTTGATGGCATTGACAGACCCTGTTACTTACAGATTTGATGTATCAACAACACACCTTTCATGCTTAAAAGGAAGTGGACTAGGCAGACTATGTCTTGACAAAAAATCTTGTGAATTAGAGGTAGATTGTGAATTTTTGAAATTAACCATCTTTAAATACATACAATTTTATACCACAATATAATTTTTAGATTAACTATTAATTATTGACTCAAGTCAAGTAAAGACTCGGTCGAGAATTTGAGTTTACCTGACACAGCTGGATATGATCAAGTCAATTGTTTGAACCACAGTTATAAAACTTGGAGAGCCGAATCAAGTGACTAAATTAGAAATTAAGTTTGAGTTTATATGAAACTTGCTGACAAGCTCAACTTAATTCAGACTCGGCATGACTCATCGAGTCCCACTTGGCTAATTCAAAGTGATTCGAACTAGTGACTTCACTAACACTTTACAAAACAACACCTACAAGCAAGCTATGCAAAACTTACATAAATTTTATGGTCTTTTTTGTTTATATATCTATTGTCACTAAATTATTATTCCTAATTTATATATTAAATATCGAGTTAAGTCTTTGAGTGGAAGCCACATGATTGGACAATGAATCGAGTCTAGCTTTCAAGTTTTAAAACAATATGCCTTGAATTATGATTTGGAGTCGATCTCCAACTAGGTTAGGTTAATTCATTACTCATTTGAATCTTTACTTGACTTAATATTTAAATAATTAAAATTTAATTACATAGTGACTCAGTACTCAACATGCCCTTGGACGGATCTAAGGTTGGTGCCAGTGCTTAACTTATATGCTTTAGTCACATTGAGAAGTATTAAGTTGACTGAGTTTTCAACCTGACTCGATGAGTTTTGTTGAGTGCTAATTGAATCGTGCCTATTGAGTTTTAAGAGAGTCGGCTCGAAATCTTGTTGAGTTGACTCAGCCAACTTCTGAGTCAACACATCGAGTTTTAAAGTGAAACCAGATGACACCATGCATGTAACAGTGAGTGAAGGGATCTAACATCCTCTCTAGGCAGGTGTCCTTAGTAGGGTTGCGACTTGGGTAGGTAGGGTTAGTTTCAGGGTCGACCCAAGCATAGCCCGACTGCAAGAGGACCTAACCTACAACCTGACTGAGCAGAATTCCAACATGAGGTGGCCAACCCATACCTAACCCTAAGTCCTCTATACTTGACCCAACCCAACCGTAGCCCAACCCAAATACATGTTATTATTTCCAACTCAGCGTAATCTTACTCCACCTGAACCCAGCACGACTTCAAATTGAGTTGGCAGTTTCCAACTGAACCCAACCTAAGGTGTTTGCAATCGGCCCGAGGGGAATCCTCACTCTGGTACCAATTGACGCAGGGATGAACGTGATGAGGTCGATTACCGTCTTACTCAAGGATAACTACTCTGAATCCACGGAGCTTCTCTGGATTCCTCACAAAGACTTCTCAAATCCACAAGGAAAGAAAGCAAGAAAATATAAATAAATTCTAATAAATTCGAATTTTGATGGATCAACAAAATAAACAAGTTCAAAACCATTTAAATAGGGATACGAAACAATGAGAGAGAAATCAGAAGCAAACTATAACTAAAACTCCTAGAATTCGCAACTTACTATAAATAGTAAATTTCTATTTATCAACGGTCATGCAGTATACTAGTGCACAAGGTTTTTGGCCAAAAAAAGTGACCTATTTCGCTACACCAAACAGTACTCATAATCTTGGTGAGACCGAGGTTGAATCCACAGGAACTAATGTCACGCCCCGAACTCGGAAACCGGGCTCACAAAATTCCCGATCGCCGAATCCGGCGCCGACAGCCTCCGTAGAACCCCATTTTCAGGTCCCGGCACCCATTCACCAGGTTCCGATCCTGGGATACTACAAAGAGGATTTCAAGTCATCAGTCTGATTTATAATGAGCATAACAAAAGCATAACCCACAAACAATAACCACAAGAACACCACCACAAAATCCACTAAGATCAAAAACTTTTGAGTACAATGCGATAGAAAAGGAAAATACAATGTAACAAAAGAAGCAAACTCCAGAAGCTCAGCTGCACGCTCCAACTACAGCGAGACTATGGCTGCGACTGCGTCCTGACGTCACCTGCACGCATCAATCGTGCATAAGCTTATGGAAAGCTTAGAGGGTGGTGTAAGTGTGTGCGCAATATAAACGTACTCAAAATGCAAGGTCAGAGTGATGTGGAAACATGGTAATGAGCACATGAATGCAATCAGCCGTACCAAGGCTATGCGGTGCAAGATATGAATGCCATCGGCCAAAACACGGCCATGCGATATGAAATGCAATTCAAGCATGCCAATCCTCAACATGTATCAGTACAGTTCTCATTCTGGATAATCACCGGGGTTCAATACACTCCAAATGGCACTGTCGCTCTCCTAGCCGCACAGTCCAAATGAGCGTAAGAAACCTCACTATCCGCCTGACCAATAGTCTGCCAATACCTATCCCAAGACGTCGATAGCGGACCCATTCGCGAGCCGGTCAAACTCAGCCTAGTATTGCCCCCCTACCCTCGGGCGAGTAAGGCCACACTCCTTTCCAACCGACCATGACACGGTGGGAGACGCGGCCTCCCGGTATTCGGCCCTCATGCGCTCGTATATCCACTCGGTCTCGACGTTGGAGTCATCCTCTGGTACCATCGGGTTTAGGGATTTTCACCTGGGGACATCTATGGCGCCCCGATACTTAGTAACAATATTTCCGGTCTCCAATCCTGCCATCCACGATGTATCTGTGAAGGCTATGGCCCTGATGTCGCTAGGGCATATAGTAACTATAATCACACAAATGCAAGTGCATGAGTCACATTATCAGTCATGCAACAGTCTGTATGTACCATGCACTTATATGGGGCAACTCCGCCTATCAGGGAGCCCATAAACAGTCTGCCCAAAGGCATATGCTATGATCGGTCACTCCTCACGTCAGGCATACATATGATGCGAATGATCATGAACCATGGAACTATACTAAACATGCATATAGGGATGGGCTCTGCGTATCACAGAAATGGGCCTAGACGGCCTGCAGAGTATAAGTATGAACCTATCAGTGGCCTTAAGGAGTGTGACAATGCGGACATTTAACCAACATTGTCCTTACAATGTGGACGTCAAACCAACATTGTTCCCAAGGCATGGCCCGCCATAAAGTACCATTATACAAACCATAGGAAATCACACATTGCAATGGACTAATATACATCTCATTGGGCCTCGACCCATAGTGCTCAGATACATCAAATGGGCCATCTCATATGGGCCTTATATAAGTCAAGTGGGCCGCATTAGTGGGCCTTATGTACATTGCAATGGGCCATAACCCATGAGCCTTTGAAAACATCACAATGGGTCTCGTAACATGGCCCTTATATATATCAGAGTGGGCCTCGACATCGGGCCACCAATACGTCGAATGGGCCTAACCTCATGGGCCTTATATATATATCAAGGTGGGCCTCCCCAACGGCCAGAAATACATCAATATGGCTCCACCACATGGGCCTAGGGCCCACCATAATATTTATTTGAATCCAACCTGTTCATAAGGTCACTTGGACCTTGGGTAAGGCCCACTGAAATGTTCATTTGAAATCCAACTTATTCATAAGGTCACACGGGCAAGGGAGGAGGGGAACAACAATTTTCAGCTTGATCTGAAACTTCTGTGGACCCAGAAAGGGTTTCAATGGTAGAGTTCAATTCACACTGTTTCTTGTGATGTGGGCCGCCCGAGCGCTGGATTGGCCTGATTTTTGAGAGGGGTCCATGTCAAATAGTGACCCACCAAATGGACGGTGTGGATACAAAATATACATCATGGTGGGGCCCACGGATGGAGCCGTGGGTCCCTGCCTCTTGGCCGCCCGTCACTGCAGCAGCAGCAGCGCTGCTGCTGCTGTTTAAAAAATTTTTTATTTTTATTTTTATTTTTATTTTTATTTTTTTATTTTTGTTTCGGGGCCCACCGAGATGTGATTCACAATCCAGCCCATCCAATATGTGAGTCCCACCTAACTGACCGTTCAGACCAAGTTTCAGATTCATCCAAATTTCAGGTAGGCCCCACCAAGTGTTTTTATATGTTTAGGAATGTCTTCACATGATTTTTGATGGTATGGCCCGCCTGAGCTTTGTTTATGGCTGATTTTTGGAGTGGACGTGTGGGCTGAGGGGACCCATCAAATGGACGGTGTTGATCAACAAAAAAACATCAAAGTGGGGCCCACAGTCCGTCCGTCAGCAGCCGTACGGCATGGCAGCAGCAGCGTCAGCGCTGCTGCCTCCCTCTTTTGGTTTTTTTTTTTTTTTGAAAATTTGATTTTTTTACGGATTTTCATAGACGGGGCCCACATCCGCAAAATCCACTCCAGCCATGGGTCCCTATGGCTTGATACAAGCCCATAGAGTCCAATATCGGGCTATTTTTGATATGCAGGAGCCTTAGGGAGTAAACCGAAGGTAGGAACACTGTTTCCTATGGTACGGCCCGCCAGAAAATGGGATCAACTTCATTTTTCGGCTCAACGCCTAAAATGAGTTGATGAACAATATGGACGGTTTGGATCTTACATATACATCAAAGTGGGGCCTGCATGAGTGGCCCACCTCTCCCTACTCTCTTTTTTTTTTTTTTGAAACACAAAGGGAGTTGCTCGTCCAGCGTCCAGTGACGCTGGACGGCGTGGATAAACACATGTCTTGTGGTGGGTCCCACATGGACGTGGCCCACCAAATATATATGTATATATATATATATATATATATACATATAATATATATATCATATTATATATATAATACATATTAAGTTATATATATTATATATATTATATAAAATATAACATATAAGTATATATATACAAAAAAAAGTGCATTGGGCCCATCCAAACAGTGGATGGTGTGGATCATCACCTGTGATAGAGTGGGCCACGCCGTCTGGTGTAGATGGACGGGGTAGACGTAGCACATATTGGTGGGATCCACACCATTACAAAGAGAGAGAAAGAGAGAGATAAAGGGAGATATACGGTGAGATAGAGGAACCCCGCCACTATGGGCCCTCTTGATTAGATCACATACATCCAAATGGGTCCCACCAACAAGTGGGCCCTGAAATTCAAAATAATGACAAAGCACCCACCTTATCTTCCTTCTTCTTGGTCTCTTAGACTCCAATGCCCCTCAGCTTCAACTTTGATGGAGGATGATGGACTCTTGATGGTGAGGATGAGAGATGGGAGGGTGTAGATGGATGATGGAAGGTGGACCACACTTGAGAGGGAGAGGAGGCTTGGACGTTTGGGGCTTGGGGTTGCTTGGAGAGATATGAGAAAATGAGAGAGAAAATGAGAGGATGGGAGTGATATGAGGTGATGGAGTGATGGGTGTAATTAATGGGGCATGGGTTTGTTTGAAAAGTGAGTAAAGGAGGGATGGGTGAAGAGAGAGAGAGTTGACTTTGTGAAGAAAGAGGTATGGGTTGTTGTACTTGAGATAAGGTTGCATTTAATGATGATTGATGGGACTTATTGCGTAGAGATTCCCTCAAAATCCGCAACGCGCGGTGTTTCTTCGAAATAAACGCCGATCGGCATCTTCTTACCTGGGTATCGGTTCGGTGCGCAAGTCACGGCGTTGGAACCGCGGCGACGACGCGATCGTCAAGACATAAGTTTCAGATCGAGCCGACGTCGGTGCGCGGGACCTGGCTTAGGATCGTGCGCAAATGTCGGATATGGGGCGAAGGTTGCCGAAATTTGACCGGAAGGACCGCGGAAGCTAACGTAATGGTACGGATTAGGACACGGGTCTTACACTCCTAAAGCCCAACCGGTGAAGAGTTATAATCAAACTAAAACTTATTATTTATAGTAAAAATGGAATTAAAATAGGGAAACGACCGTCGATCTGGTGGTATTTTGCAAATCCAGCTTGGGAAACCCAACATAGTTGGGTTAGTTGGCTAAAGTAGCTCGTTCTACCCCAAAATCATATATTTTATGTCCAACAACTCATTCTGGATTGCGAGATACGCCTGATTTAATGTCCAACGGTCCGGATCACTTCTGTCGTCAACCGGGCCTTTTCTGATCTATCTTGGCCATGTAATTGTTTGCAACCCTCTCTACATCAGTCTCCTCCACTTCAAAAGAACTCGTCCTTGGGTTCTCGTTTTTCTCCTCGAGTTCTCATTTTGCTTTGGTTCATGATACTCGATTAGGTCCACAACGTTGAAAGTCCGTGAGATTGTCATGTTATCTGGAAGATCAATAATGTAAGCGTTGTCATTGATCTTTCGAATGATTGGTACCGGTCTAATCTTCTTATTTTTTAACTTGTTGTACGTTCCGGTCGGGAATCTTTATTTGCGCAGATGGACCATTACTTGGTTGCCCACCTCGAACACTTTTTGTCGCCGATGCTTGTCTGGTTGCTCTTTATACTTTTCATTCAAGGCATGTAGCTTGGTTTGTACATCTGCATGAATGCCCATTATCCTGTCTGTCATGTGTTCCACTGCAATCCTCATTCCTGGGAGCTTGGGCAGAGGGACCAAGTCAAGTGCGTGGTGAGGTACTCATCCGTAAATAACCTGGAACGGGGATTTCCCTATTGATCGGATGCAAACTTCGCTTGAGACAAGGCTAAATCCTACTGCTTCAGTTTTTTTCCTAAAATACATCGAGGGAGGTTTCCCAATGTATGATTAATAACCTCGGTCTGCCCGTCAGTCTGTGGGTGGTAGGTGTTGCTGAACCGAAGTCGTGTATCGAATCAAGTCCATAAAGTTCGCCAAAAGTGGCTAATGAACTTTGTGTCATGGTCAGAAGTAATAGTCTTGGGAACCCCGTGTAGCCGCACAACTTCTCTGAACAATAGATTCGATACATGTGTTGCATCGAGAGTTTTCTTGCATGGAATAAAGTGCGCCATCTTGGAGAAACGAGTTACTACCACGAACACTGAATTCATGCCACGTTGTGTCTGTGAGAAACCAAGCATGAAGTTCATAGATAATCCTCCCAAGGGCCGTCAGGCACGGGTAACGGGGTGTAAAGGCTCGTATTCTGAGATTGCCCCTTGGAGGTTTGAAAAATATAACAATGTTGGACTGCTTTCCCACATCATGTACTAATTGTGGCCAGTAATACTGCTCTTCCACAAGAGCTCACATCATGTCTCGCCCAAGGTTTCTACTAAGGTCACTTCCATATAGCTCTTGGATTATATGTTCCCTTAATGAGCTTTTAGGGATGCATAGTTGATTCCCCTTGAAAAGAAACCCATCTTACATATGTAAGTCGCCGGAGTGACCTTCTTGGCATCTAACCCATGTGTCCTTGAACTCGTTGTTGTCGACATATATGTCCTTGAGGCACTCGAACCCGACAACCTCATTGCTTATAGTGACTAACAAAATTACACTGCGACTCAGTGCATCGGCTACTTTGTTCTGTTTTCCAGACTTATGTTTTAGCACGAATGTGAATTCCTGTAAAAACGAGATCCATCTAGCATACACATGGTTAATGTTAGCTTAGCTAATAATGAATTTAAGAGCTTGATGGTCTGTGTAAAGTATGAATTCTCTTTGAATCAAATAATGTCACCAGTGTCGCAGTGGCTTGACCACTACGTACAACTTGATCTCATATATAGATCATTTCTTGCATGTATCGCTAAGTTTCTCAATGTAAAAGGCCACCGGACTACTTTCTTGAGACAAAACTCCCCCAATCTCAACATATGAAACATCACATTCGACTTCAAACAGTTTGTCGATGTTAGGAAGTAAAAGAACTGGGTTCGTGGATAACATACGCTTAATGTCGGCAAAGCTCCTGTCGGCTTCGTCAATCCACTAAAACTGTATTTTCTTCATGCAATCTGTAATTGGTGACACAATGGTACTGAAAATTTTCACGAACCGATAATAGAATGTTGCTAGTCCATGAAAACTTCACACTTTATAAATATTTGTGGGAACCGGCCATTCTCTAATTGTCTTCACTTTCTCCTCATCCACCCAAATGCCTGTAGATGTTACATCAAAATCTAAAAACAACAGGATATCAGTCATATAGCTGCACTTTTTAAAATTTAGATGCAGTTTATTTTTAGTGAGCACTTGAAGGACCTTTTTGAGGTGTTCCATATGGGTGGTTTCGTCTTGACTGTATATCAAAATATCATTGAAATAAATCACAACGAACCGCCTAATGAAAGGTTTCAAAACTTGGTTCATCAATCTCATAAATGTGTTAGGCGCGTTCGAAAGACCGAAGGGCATGACCATCCATTTGTATAATCCTTCCTTGGTCTTAAAGGTCGTCTTCACTCATCACCCGGCCGTATTCGAATTTGATGGTAGCCGCTCCTCAGATCCAACTTAGAGAATAATTTCACGCCTTCGAGCATGTCAAACATATCGTCCAACCGTGGTATGGGAAACTTGTATTTTTATGGTGATTTTGTTGATGGCCCAACTTTCAACACACATACACTAACTCCCATCTTTCTTAGGAGTTAATAGAGCAGGTACGACACATAAGCTCATGTTTTCTCGGATAAGACCCTTACGAATCAGTTCCTCCACTTGCCCTTGCAGAATTTCACACTCTTTCAAACTCATCTGATAGTGAGGACGATTTGGTAAGCTGGATCCAGAGACAAGGTTGATATGGTGTTGGATATATATCTCGCATGAAAGATAATCCATCGGGAAGGTCGTTAGGCCAAATTTCTTTAAACTCATGTAGTAAGGGTTTTACTTCATCAAGGATGGTGGGATAGAGTTCTTTCCCTTTCACGATTAGTGCATAGGCCTGTCCTGTTTCTTTAGATTCCTCCACGAAGTCCCGTGTGGTTAAGAAAAAACGACCCTCCATTTTAGAAGTTCAGGTGGTCCCTCTAAATCCATAAGGGCCAATATGGTCTTTTGGCTGTCCTTGACGAAGATATATATGCTATCTCACCCTTTATAAGTGACGTCATCGTCAGATTGTCAAGGTCAACCGAGTAGTATGTGACATGCTTCCATGTCAACTATATCGCATACTACTTCATCCTTATAATGTTTGTCAATTGAAAAGGATATGGTACACCGTTCAGTTACTGTTGTTTCACTGACCTTCTTGATCCAACCGATTGTATATGGGGAAGGATGACACTCCATTTTCAATTGTAATTTTTCTACCATTACCTTAGAGATGATATTCTCGCTAGTCCAGCTATCGATGATCACATCACAGACTTTTCGATTCACCGTACACCTAGTTCGGAAGATGTTATGCCGTTGTGGGTGTACTTCTTTCCTTAGCACGTACAATAGTCGTCTCACGAGAGTGATTCGCCATGATCCTGCTGAACCCAACCTGACTCATCTGTCTCATCTTCTTTGGCGTGCTCTAGTTCCTCAATGGTCACAACAAAAGCAATGGTCTCCCCTTGGCCGAACATAGGGGTTTGGGATCCGGCTTGGGCCAGTGGTAGTCAATACGCCCCTTTAGGGCCTAGTTTACCCACTTCCTTAATCCCGGTTCACGGGTGTAGGAGGTTGAGTGCGTGCTCCTACGGGCTCCTTCCCCTTAGGCTGTGGAGCTCCCTTAGGCGGACCTGTCGTGGTGACCCTTGCGGTAGGATAGGTCTGTGTGTTAGGACGTTCAAGTTGTACTTCAGCCCGTGTAGCGAACTTGATTGGATCATTCATCATTCAGATGGACTGCATTTGGACCTGATCCTGGATTGTCATATGTAATCCACCGTTGAATCGGGCTACTTGTTGCGATTCAGTCTTGACCAAATTGTTACACGCCGCCAGGCGGTAAAATTCTTCTATGTATTCTCTTACCGACCGACTACCCTGTTGACAATTTTGGTATTGTTGAAATAATACCTGATCGTAGTCGCTAGAGAGGAATCGAGCATGTAATAGTTGCTTCATCCATTACCATGTGCAGATTGATGCTTTCGTCTGCCTAGTTCGTGCAAGTTGCAATTATTTCCACCAAGCTGAAGCTCTGCCCTTCAACTTGTAGGCCACAAGCTTGACCTTTTTTGCTTCAGGGATGTCCATTTAGTCGAAGAATCGCTTAACTTCAAAAAGTCAATCGAGGAAATCCTCAATGTGTAGTTGACTATTGAAACTAGGAATATCAACCCGCATCTTGAATTCCCGATCTATTCAATCTACTCAATCATTGCCTTGTCTGGGGTGTTGGAAGATTATCTCACCGATCTCCTCCTCACTAGATCCTCCTTTTTCAGGAATGACCATTGGATTCACTGCCGATACTATCTTACGATCAGGGCGATTATGAGTCTCGACAATTAGTGGTGGATTACCATCAGGAACACGGAGCTCTCCTAGGGCCTCCGTTATGTGATCTGTTATGCGATTGATGGAAGCCTGCAGCCCTTACATGGCTTGTCAATTCTCTCGATGCGCTGCTTCGAAAGTCGTTAAAAGCTGATTCGAAGCATCGTCCATGGAATTATTGCCCGACCTGTCATTAGAAGTCATCGATCCGAGGAAAAACCTCGCTTTGATACCAAACTGACGCAGGGGGAGGACGTGAGGTCGAGGACTGTCTTCCTCAAGAGGATAACTATTCCGAATCCACGGAACTTCTTTGGACTCCTCACAGAGACTTCTCGAATCCATGAGGAAAGAAAGCAAGAAAATAGAAATAAATTCTAATAAATTCAAAATTGATTGATGATTGAAAAAAAAAAAAAAAAGGAGTTTACAACGCTTTAGATAGGGATACCAAGCAATGGGAAAGAAATCAGAATCAAACTACGACTAAAACTCCTAGAATTTGCGACTTACTATTAATAGTAAACTTACTATTTATAGACGGTTGTGATGTCTACTAGTGTGCAAGGTTTTTGGCCAGAAATAGTAAATGTCGTATTTGGCTTCACCAAGCTATTCTCCTAATTTTTCTAAGCTCTTTTCGCATTGGGTGGCTAAAGTAGCGCATTCTACCCCAAAATCATATATTTTACGTCCGACAACTCATTCCAGATTGTGAGATACGCCTGATTTAATGTTCGACGGTCCGGATCACTTCTGTCGTCGACCGGGCCTTTTCTAATCCATCTTAGCCATGTAACTGTCTGCAACCCTCACTACATCAAGGTTGCAGCCCTAATCTTTAGCAGGTCTTTGGAGTTTTTTTTTTTTAAAAAAAAAAAAATTAAAATTTTAAGGTACTAAACAAGTAGCTTAAATGAGTAAAATGCAGTTGCCTACCTCAGCGACAGAGCTAGTCAAGATTAATAGGTCCAGACTAATCCTATACCAGGTCTCTTAGTGCTTCATGGTAGGCTGAGCCGCAAGGTCCCTGGATTGGCCTATGGCTTGATTTTCTGACCAGAAAAAAAAAAAAAAAAAAAGGACTGGCCTTGGTCAAGAAAGCCCAACAAGCAAACTCGACTCAACCCCAACTTATTTAACTTTTTCCTAGTTGAGTAGCCCTCTGCTTAGTTCCTTTGTTATGCTGGACTTGAACATGCGTAGGCGTTTGCACATAGCAGCCCATTTTCTTCCCTAGGCCCAAGTTGGGCCCATCTTGAGACAACTAGTATCCAATAAAATGGAAAATCTAAACCAAATTAATGAATTAGTACAGTAACCAATCTGGTCGTCTATCCTGCATATTCCAACTTTGATCGCCGAGGTTTCTCATAATCACTTTGTGGTATGTGCAATTATAACCGTCCACAATGGCCAGCATAAGAGAAGGTCCAAAGACATTATAATATAAAAGACACTCACGAATCTGAAATATCCAGTCAATGGATTCTCACCTCATATTCCACATGCCTCTCAAAGATCAGTTTATCAAAAAAGAATCTTAACGATTTATCTGTGGCCAACAAAATAGGTGGCCATTATCAATTATAAGTGAAAATGATGAATCATCGGTCTGGACCATATTGATGAGGGCCACTGATTGCTTGGTTAGGTATAGTTAGGTTGTTTTAATTTTTGAAAATTGTTCAATCGACACATTATTAGGAGAAATCCTGCGGAGACAACTATAGAAAGAGGCTTCTCCCATATTGGGGTCCACCTTCACTACCTTTTCTTTTTCTTGTTATATGTAATTGCTGGCGTGCTTGGGAGTTTAGGCTCACCTCACACATGCCAAAACAGCACATGTGTGAGGATTCAGGTCCATTCATCTTGTGAAGATGCCCTCAGGTAAAATCTGGCTAGTCCACTGACCGGGAAGGGTACAGTTCGTAATATAAAAATGGATTATTAGATAAAAGGAAAAACGTGGAATTCCATAAACAAGTGTGCCCCCTCTAATGAGCATATTGGGCTGATTTTTCAGCCAGAGCATGTTTACTATAGCTACAACTAATGAGTGGCTCAGATTGTGCACAAGTGCGACCTGTTAGCACGTGTGTCAAGAACCTGAGAAAAGATGCAACATAGATGTTCTACAAGGAAATCTGGTAGGCCCCTCTCGACAGCAAAGTTGGGAGGGGCTTGTATGGAGTAGGAGTGATCATCTAATGTCCCATACTATGAATGACCCATAATAGAGAAAAATCAAACTAGTCTGGTTTTTAAAAAATGTAGAGATTTGCCTGATAGAATGAAAGAAGAATCAATTACTAGGATCATGCCATGGGTATATTGTTTGAAACAAATGGACCCATTGTTGGGCCACCAATGGAAAGTCCCACTTCATTCATGCTTCACCTCACCACATGTAAAGTGTCAGATGGGGCTGTTCCAAATTCCACTTTAATTGTCTCTACATAAAGGAAAGAGAGAGAGAGAGAGAGAGAGAGAGAGAGAGAGAGAGAGAGAGAGAGAGTAATGCTAATTGAATAAGATGAATAATGGCTACTAATGAAACAATAATGTATGCTACTAAGAAGCATATGTGTGATGATAGGATTACAGAAAAAATCCAAACTATAAGCAAAGAGAAGGAAAAACTCACTTGATTGAAGTCTCCTACTCTGTTTCAGACATGAGATGATCTTAAGATACAATAGAAAATGTTAGAAAGAAATATGGCTGTGGTTAACTGTATAAAGGAAGGAGGTGGGACTTTGCCCTTTTATAGTAATGGGTGGGGTAGAACCCGAGACAAAAGAAAGTGATTGGAAAATCCGGTTAGGTGGACCTGAGACGAATGAGGATCTTCCACTTTTGCAAACTCGCTTCGCAGAAGTGCTCAAGAACACTTTTCGTGTTCAAATATTTTTTTTATTTGCCTATTTGATTTTGCATGTTTGAATTTTGGTCACCAGTCCAAACCCGCTAGACCACCATTTACTTCACCCAAGTGAATATCTTCCATTCCATCATGTTTGGGCCACATCCAATCCTTTCAATAGGTTGACCCGATCATGAGGATCAACTTGATAAAAAATCAGCCTCATTTACTCATCAGATAGGCCCTATCATAGAAAAGAATTCCTAGCCATTTAGAAATAACAAAATAAAATTGTTTTCACTCTATGAATGGATGTGGTGTACTTTTGCAGAAAGTAATCCTGATGTTGTGAGCGAACCTATTGGATGGGTTGGATGTCATATAAACATGTTAGGTGGATGGTCACATGTAGTACAACCTATTGGACTTGAGACTTCCCCGTGAGGGGTTGTTTAGCAGCGACAGTCCTTTCGGAAAGCTAGCTCCGTAAATTGCAGCATGGGATGGATAGTTATTGGAGATCTTTGGAAAAGGAGCAGTGCTTTGGACAAAAAGTACCTTGGATGGCTTCCTATGCAATTTTCCATACTTTATTTGACGATTGGAGGACGGTGGCACTTTACCCAAAATACAACCAAAAACTCCCGGAGTGCCCATTTACCGAGCACACGTGGGATACACGTTTGTCTGGCTATCTGACCGTACATATGGTGGGTGACTAAGGTAAGGCATAGCATCCGTATGGCCACGGTAGGTATAAATCAGGATCTCCCATCCAGTGGGCCTTACCATGATACTCCATGGTACAAAAATCATGCCAACAGGGTGATTGGTCAAGATTCTATTGAAGTGACGGCTAGGATATTTATTTGATTTAGTTTATAAAACATTGGCCGTACGTGACAAGCCCCACCGTTTTAGGTGTGAATTGCCTTGAGGGCATGGTTGTTGCCCTTCACTTTTCAAAATTTCTTTAAAAATAAAATAAAATATGATAGTTTTAATGGGGCCCCAGCTGATTAAAAAATAAAATGGTCGGTTATGTCTGGATATACAAACGGCAACTGGGATTTTTGCAATTCTCATATGTTGACAAAATGCCAGATCTCTCACTTTTTATCTTTTGGGCATTTTTCCCAATTTAAGCACGTGTCTTGTCTTACAGTAGGATTAGAGCCTCGGTGAACTTGCTGTATTTGCAAAAATCAAGTATTGTTTTAGAAAATAAGGTATCTTAATATTTTGGAAAACCAGGCTTGCAAAACAAGGTATTCTTTGGCAAAATGGTTCCTTATGTTACCGGCTGGAATCTCCTTTTCTTTTCTTTTCTTTTCTTTACTCCGTGCTGATGACTCTCTGGGCCATCCAGATAGTGGGCCACCAAAGACGGGGCTTAGTGCGTTATTCTTGATATGGGATCAAATAAGAATACAAACATATGTACGGAGAGAAACCATGATACTCTAGCCAGGCGTCATGGTTGGGCACTGAAAAATTGTTCCCCTGCCATATTGGGGCAGATCTCATGTCAGTCATCCCCACATTACTCTCCGTGAGTGATAGGCACACCATTGCCGGGGAGGGTGGTAAAAGGGTTATTCTTGCTATGGGATGAACACTGGATTAAGAAAAAATCTTATTTAATGGACCATGCAATTATAATCAACAAACCAAATTCACAATGAAATACTGTAGATACCCTCACCAACATATATGTGACCAGGGGTGCATATGGATCAGGACCTTCCATCCGGTGGCCCCTATCATGAATGGTCCATGGTAAATAATAATAATAATAATAATAAATCACCCTAATAGGGTGAATGGTCGAGATATTCTATTGTTATTGGATAAAGTCCTCATTAAAGTGATGACTAAGATATGTAATTGGCGTAGTTTATGATACATGGGCTATATATGTTAAGCCCCCTGCTCCCTGCATAAATTGCTATGCCCGTCATGATTTTACCCTTTTCTTTTCTAGTTTTAAGGATTAAAGGATGGCTTCCGTGGTGGGCCTAACAGTCCATGGATTCTCTCAAAACCCCTGGGCGCGGCTTCCTGGTTCTCAGTATATACCGGGTTCACGTGGAACCCCTTATTATGGTGCTTACAATGATGTTTGTACCTTAAATCCACACCATCCAACCAGTTTGACAGCTCATTTTAGGTATGACTCCATAAATGAAGCGGACCTAAAGCTTAGGTGGACCAAATCAGAGGAAACAGCTATAATTGAATCCCCACGATTAAAAACTTTATGGAGTCCACAGGAATGTTTATTTGCCATCCGACCTGTCACAAAGACTTTGATCAAAAGACCACAAAAATACCATTGTCATACAAAGCTTTTGTGGCTCAGAAGAAGTAGTTTTTAACAATCAGTGACCATTATTTTCTGTACTGTAGTTCATCCGAGACTTTGATCCACTTCATTTTTTGGATCATGATCTAAAATGATTTATTTGTGGATGGTCAGTGTGCATGTTGTCATATATATCATGTGGCTCCTATAATCAGGGGTCCCACCTACCTTAGTAGATTGGGGTCTCACCTAATCTTCTCTGTGTAAACCGGAGGTGAATGCCAAGGGTGTATCTGACGACAAGTGTAATGAGAGACAAATAAAGACAAGTAACTGAGTGTCCAGATATACAAACGAGCTCCAAGCTTTCTGCAATTTTAGTATTCTCTATGGATAAAATTACAGACTACTTATTTCCCATGTAATTTCCCATGTTTAATCACTTGTCATGCCTTGAAGCGGTGTTTTCGGTCCAGATGATCCGGTACCATCATGTGGCCATGGCAGGAGCCAATATGGATCAAACTTAAAGATTTGTAACCTTGAGATCACTTTTTCGTTTTTCGAGGACAAATTACTTTTTCATTTTTGGAAGACCAAAATGCCTATCTGCCGTTGCTGCCCTTTCTACAACGGTCTCTTATCTCAAAAATAGAAAGATCCTTTTAAAAAGGGATGTGGGCCCCATCGAAAATTAAAATTTGGCTCATCCTTTGGCCAATTTAACTCGTTCATTTTAATTGGACAACCTTGAAACCACAAAAGGGTTTTTTCCTGTTTTTGTTTAAAGTTCTCTATGGCCCATAACTACACTAATGTTGTGTGTGAATTCTGAACTATTTTCTCCTATGTGGTTCATCTGTAATGAGTTTTGCCCTCAAACTTGGATCGATCACATGGAATTAAAATCACTTACATGTGGACAAGTTCAATTTGCTTCATAAAAATATATTATGCCCCACATGAGATGTGAGATGTGTTTAAAATGTGGGATCCTTACGCACAAGGGCCATTTTACCGTTTCCTTCTTCCCTCTTTTTCATAGGAGGGGAGGATTGTATTTTTTTTCCCTTTCCTTCTTCCTCTTCCTTCTTCCTTCTTGGTTTTCCTTATTATTGTTTTTTAGATTTTTTTTTTTTTAAATTTAAAATTTAGTATGAATGGTGAGAATTTATAAAAGGGAAAAAGGTGTGGTAGAATATTGTAGTGGATGAATTTTTATAATGGATGGATGTTGTAATGAAAGAATTTTGTAGTAGAATAATGTTTTAATGTATGAATTTTCTAATGAATGAATGTTGTAATGAATGAATGTGATAAACGGTGGAATGGATGAATGTTGTAATTGATGAATTTTTATAATGGAAGAATGGTGAGATAGAAGTATATTGTAATGGATGAATGTTTTGTGGTGGATTATCGATATTTATTGTGGATCACTTATATTCAATGTGGATTGTTGATATTTTCACTATGGACCGCTGATATTCACTATGGGCCATTGATCTGATATTAAGAGTGGACTGCTGATATTCATTGTGTACTCATTGGAAAGCGTAACACCTTGATTCTCACAGCTCGTGGACAATCCTTTTACTTGAGAACCCGAGTGCTAACCTTAAGGAGACTGCATTCATACATGGGTATCTTAATATGAGAGTTAGTCATTTTACCATGCAAGTAGTGGGCATCCATAGTAATATAAGAGAATCTAAACTTGAGATATAATATTCGAATATCAATAGGAATGTAATCTAAAGTCCACTTATTAGGGGACATATACAAACCATAATATTCTATTGCCAAAGCACTCGGTGAATACAAAGGAAAGAAAGCAGGAAGCTATTGATTGATCTCATAGAGCTCGATTATACTAACATAAGGTCCCTCATTAGTCGGTTCATCTTCATTCTCCTCAAGAACACTATCTAGAGTGAACTCCTTGAGCTCTACATCTTCACTTGTTTAGTGCAATTCTATGATAATATGAGTGGTCATCTCAATGAGAAATCCCCTAAGATTTCACACATGGCATAATAGTCAAGAATAGTTTTTCCAAGTAAAAGTATTAGTTCATATCATACGAAACATTCAACGAATCTTGTTTAAATGTAGGAATGCATGTGTATGCTCACAGACCTGGGGATACACATCCAGCTAACAAAAATGTCACCCAATGAGAACTAGTCACTTAGAAAAGACCATGTAGCGATAAACCTGGGTATCAAGTCGAGTCAGACCGAGTTAAGGTTAACCCGACTCAATTCGGTTTTGAAATAGGCTTGACCCGAACTTGACTCGACTCGATATTGAGTCAAGCATGCCTAAACCGATCCGAGTCTGGGTTTGGCCTGGACTAATCTGAATCGAGTCTAACCCAATCAAAAGTACTGAGTCGGTTCGAGTTGGCATCGATTCAGATCAAGAGATGAGGATGGGTGGAGAGAGAGAGAGAGAGAGAGATAGGCCGGTGATGGTGGTGGGTGGCTGGAGAGGAGAGAGAGAGAGGAGGAGGAGGGTGGTGATGGTGGTGGGTGGTTGTCGAGATTAGAAGAGGAGGATGAAGGAGGGAGAGAGGGAGTTTGAGATCGGGTGTGGTGTATAGGGTTAGAGATACTTAGGTTTTATTATATATATATATATATACACACACCCAAATCCGACTTGAGTCAATTTCGGATTGAGTCGAGTCTGACTGGATCAATTTTCGAGTCGAGTCACTGGGTAACTTGAACTTGACTCGATTTGAGTTCAGATTAGGCGAGGCCTACTCAATTTGGACTGGCTCACCCATTTGAGTTGGGTTGAGTTGGGTCTGAATGAGTTGGACGAGTTGGTTAGGCGAGTCAAGTCGTCCTGTGCCCAACTCTATGTAACGAGGACGCCCAAGGCAAACTAGCCTCCGAAAAAAGTATTCTAAGGTACATCTAAGGAGAACTAATCACTTGAAAAAGACCATGCAATGAGGATGACGAAGGTAAACTAGCCACCCAAAAAAGTACTCTCAGGTACGCCCAAAGAGAACTAGTCACCCGGAAAAGTCTGCATGCCATGTATGCATGGTTAGCCCAATTATTATTAACCTAATTTGCAATCAACCAATTTTGAGATTTCCTCCTGACTAGTGGCCTTTCCAATTTATTCATATCCTAACAATTTCTTAGTGATGTTCGTCTTACCAATCTCATCATGGACACAATGATGGATTTAATTCATAATATGATCATGTCCCGTTTTGGATACTAATTTAGGGTTTTCTATACATTCTCATTTGACATGTTTCCTTATTAGAAAATTCTTATTCAATTTCATTTAACATTAATTGGGTAAGGTCACTCAGTTCTAGGAATTTTTCTTATGATCTCTAACATTCAACTCATGCTCCTACTACAATAGAAATCATCAAATTCCAATAATTCTATATGCATATGGGCAAAATATACCAACCATTGTATTTATGTGAAATCAAGGGTTATTCATATGAGAGCTACCCAATTAGTAAAGGATTTCATACTTATTTTTAGCACAAGTATTCCTACTAGTCTTTATGACCAAATACCAATTAATGTGTATGTTAAAAATTTCTACAAGACTAAGATGAAAGTGGAAGGCTTGAGGGGTAGTCCATCACCTCTATGAAGATTTCCCATGACTTGAACGTCCCAAATCAAGGTGTCTAGTTATAATCACACAAACCTATAATCAAATCATAACATTTTACTTTGTATCAATACAGGTAATCATTAAATTTAATTCTAATCATAAATTAGAGAATTGGACTCACCTCAATGTAGAGATTCTCTAATTCTTGGTTCGATCAAACTAAAGATTTCTAAATGGTACAATGGAGTAATTAGGAGTTTTTCTATGCACTATTCAATGAATTTAGATTAATAAACCTAAACCAAATTCAGATTGAATTTATACTAGGAAAATTAAGCAGGGAGTGTGCTTATCCATGTATTGAGTCTATTTGAATCAAATTGGAGACAATAGGGTTCCTTACTCAAATCGTCCCCATTCAAGCATTTTAAGGCGACTAGTTGGAAGTAGATAGAAATTTTGGTCAGCCCTAAGACTCATAAGGTTGAAATTTAGTGTGAACCGAGTTGACTTAGCTTGGTTTGGATTTTCGTGCATCTTATTAAAAATCAGAGTCTAACCATAGCCACCCCTATCTAATCTAGATTAGCCAGGAAAGACCCCCATTTGGATATATTTAATTGGGTCTCATATCGAAGAAGTTGGCTACCAATCTCTGAGTTAACTTAGTGCACAATAGTGCACAATGATCATGGCTAGGTAATTAGAGTTATGTTGTGTAATTTGCTGAGTTTAGAAATCTTACCTTAATTAGAATGAGTTACGGCTTAACTTTTAGGGAATCGACTAAAGATGGTTACAAGATTAAAACCAGGGCTTGGAATGGCCATATTCTATGGATACCGTGCTCATAAGTGCTAGAAAATAACATAAATCCGAACTGGTTAAGTATGTGACCAAGTCAAATGTTGTAAATAGAGACGTGACTTGGCAGAAAGTATATGATACATAGGGAATTTGAACGATACCCAATGGAGTTAATAGTGGAGGCTAGCGCGATAACTATAGTGACATCAATGGACACGAGAAAGTAGTGTATGACTTGGCAGGGGACGACTCAGCAATACAAGTCGTAGCAGAAGTCGAGTCAGTAAGGGAGAACTGACTTAAATCGGTATAACAACTAAATGAGGTGCCTAACACTAGACATAATCGGGTTTTGACTCGATTAAACTCAACATCTCACTAAGTTAGATTGGAAAATGTAACAACTTGGGAAGAAAACTAGTCATGCTTACAAACCACATTCTTGACTTTTGCTCAAATTTCTTCTTTTAGATCTCCCCTTTTCACTTTTCTACCTACAACCCTCTCAGCAAGACCAAACAAGGCCCAGACTGAGCCCCAAACTTAGCTCAGACGCATGACTCAAACTTAGTCATGACTCGACACCCTTAGAGCGACGGTCTCTTCCTTTTTTTTCTATTTTGAGATGGATTGCCTTAAAAACTAGCTCTTTATAGGGCTCTCTAATCCTATTTCAGAAAATTTGAATACAACTAATCCCTAGATTAGTTACATTTTTACCCATGGAAAGTCAATAGTTCTTGAAAAAGAATCCAAAATACGGTTTATTGATTACATGGGCCAACATGATCATCACAAATATGTTTCTGGAGCCCATGCCTACCAAATGAATGGATGAGATTAGAAGATAGCACCCAGATCAGATGATGGGTTTCTCCACTTGGACAATCAAGATGACACCTCCTCCAATGGCAAATCACATGAGGATGACTAATCTAGAGATTTGAAATATGTAGACGGTGTAGATTGGCCCACCAATCATTGTGTGGTCCATAATCTATAAGGTTATGATCAATATCCCGAGATGAGTGAGATTTCTCGTCTTGACCCGAATTTCTCCAGAGATGGCAAGATTTTGTAAGAGTTTTCAAGTAGGCGATTATGGGTGAGGAACGCCCTAAATCCAACGTCTTAGATGAATTCCAAAGGGTTTCTAGAAGGTGAGGGATGGTTGAGAGCCAGCATAAAAATAGAAAATATTCCTTCCACTTTTGCACTCTAAGTGGAGAACAAATCCAAAGCTTTGAATGTGTGGCTAAGATTTGATGGAATGAAGGGTTGAGATGGCAAGAGGTATATGCTTGATCAGATTGGCAGCACATCATGAGATGAAACTTCTGTTTGTTTTTTTTAAATCTATCCCCTCCTCATAGATAAGTTATGCTCGATCTTGTGTGCACACTAGTATGAGCTAACGCGCAAGATACATAGGGGTCTACCTGAATTTATCTTTCTCGCATGAGAATAGTTCTGATTATTCGCAGGACTGATAATGGTGGGCCATTAGATCATGGACACAATAGTCTGTTATAATAGTTTTCAAGTAAGAAAGAGAGAGAGAGGTGGTTGCTGCTTTTGGGCAAGCTCGGGTCAACGCTCGATTCACCTAGCTAAAGTTTGGTGTGTCGCGTACATGCACACACTGTGTACACACAAAGAGTAAAAAGTGGGGCCTATAGTAATATGTTGGGTGATCCACTCTGTCCATCTGACGGGGCTGCTTGCGTTAGATCATCTGTCAAAAATCATGTGGAGTATGCGCACAGATGGCCCATATTAAAAGGATCTTAGGTTATAAGCTTATATTATTAATTATTTTAATGGTCAGATCTTACCGTGGATAGTAATTGGGTGTCATTATACTTAGGGTTCGATTTAGTAATGCTAAATAGTAAATTAGGTGATAAGATGGTTTGATAAAGTTATATCCTTATGACTTGAATATTAGAGACTCAATTTAATAGTGGATCCTTTATGTTCAAGTCTTGATTTTAACCCTATACAGTTGGATTATTTTACGGGTAAACATATTATTGTAATTAGTCTTCTAGGGATGGGTTTCATAAAAAAATTTCAAGGTTCATGATGCCTAAAATTATATGCGTCTCATGCTTTAAAATTTTTAGGTGTTAACCAATTTTATCCACTACCCAGGTATCAACAAGGAAAAAAATTTAAAGTGCTACATTTAAAATTAGCTCATTTGGATACTATTTGATTACCGAAAAGTGGGCCCAAAGTTCATCAAGATCATTATGGATCGCTGATATTCACTATGGGTCATCGATCTAACAAAAATGACCATAACTCCCTTGTTATATGTCCGATTTGGGTAATATTATGCTCATTAGAATGGTAATTTTATGAACTTTCAAATGAATTTAGAATTAACAACATTTGATTGGTCAAAATTGGGCCCAAAATTCATCAAGATAACTATGGATCGATGATATTCACTATGGGCCATCGATCTAATAAAAAAAGGCCATAACTCCCTCATTACATGTTTGATTTAGATGATCTTATACTCGTTGGAAAGCTAATTTGATGAAATTTTAAAGTCTTTGGAATCATCTTATTGTCACACCATTTAACTACCTAAAAGTGGGCCCAAAGTTCATTATTCATTGTAGATTATTGATTTTCACTCAAGTGTACATTTGGGCCCACTTTTGGGCAATCAAATATTATCCAAAAGAGATTATTCTAAAGTTAGTTAAAATTTCATCAAATTACCTTTCCAATGAGCATAAGATCATAAAAATTGGATATGTAACGAGCGATTTATGGCCATTTTCGTTAGAATGATGACCCGTAGTTAATATCAACAATTCACAAATGATATTGATAAACTTTGGGCCCACTTTTGTGAAATCGATTAGTATGTGAATGAAATGATTATAAGTCCATTTGAAATTTCATCAAATTACCTTTTCAACAAGCATACGTTAACTCATATCGGACATGTAATGAGGGAGTTATGGTTGTTTTCATCAAATCGATAAACTACAATGAATATCAACGATCCATAATGATTTTGATGAACTTTGAGCTCACTTTTTAGCAATCATATGGTGCTCAAATGAGATTATTATACGTGCATTTAAAATTTTATCAAGTTACCTTTCCAACAAGCACAAGATCACCCAAATCAGATATATAACGAGGGAGTTATAGTCGTTTTCATTAAATCGATGGCTCATAGTGAATATCATTGATCCATAGTGGTCATGATAAAATTTGGTTTTGAAAAGGCCTAGCTATATGTCCTAGAGGGGGGGTGAATAGGACAATGCCAAATAAAACTTATAACAGCGGAATTAAAAAGAATATGATAGCCAAAGTAAATCACAATACAGGAAAGTAAAACAGCCTCAAAATTCAGATCTTGAGAGGTTGATACAAATGTTGTTCTAAGGACAACCTTACACCAAAAACCAGAGTTTATGGTAGGACAACCTTATTTCTAGAAAGATCTTTATATCAAATCTCAAACCGAAGAGGAATACAGAAATAAATACAAACTGAATTGAAATAAATTGTAATCACAAATGTATTGTTCTAGGGACAGCCATACACCATAAAAATGGCAGGGCAACCTTGCTGGAACAACTTTTAAAGGAAATTGAATATCAAGCTGATAAGGAATAGCAGAAAATAAATTCTAAACTATTACAAAATTCTCACAATGCTTGAATTAAATGATTACAACATTCACCACCAAACATACATCCCACAAAAGAATAATTAAAGATCAGAAGAATAAATCATTCAACCACAACACAAGGGATTATAGTGGTTCGCCTGTGTGTTCACCAACTATTAAACAACAGCCACACAAAATGCTACTCCACTCCTAATATCCTCACACAGGGAATATTAGCGTTCACTAACAAAATAGGTTTTCCCAGGTTCACCCAAAACCTTTACAATTGTGTCTTTGTCTGTGGGCTTACACAATTAAAAAACCCCACTTCTAAGTTTTCTTGGCTCTCCTCAGATAACCAATACAACAAGATTTTTCTGGCAAATCTTGAAAGAAACCAAAACAGAAAGGAATTTACAATTAAATGTAAAATACCTGATTATCTCCTTCGTTGTAGCAGCCCGGTAGAACCAAATCAGAGTAGATGATTGAATGTCCAAGTTCAATGTCCAGTACTCAATTATAATGGTTCTAATTCTAATAGATTTTAAATTAAACCAAATAGGGTTTGCCTTAATTGATTTTGATTCCAAAGAAAGGGAATAACAATTCCACTTATCAAATTAGATTGGAATAGCAGAAACAAAATCAATTAAATAAAGCTAAGGAAAGAGAATATTAAATAAGCACACTTAGCTTAGATGGAGCATAGAATTATCTCTCAGAAGTTCGACGAAGATTGGCTTGAATGGATTAATTAATTCGATGATTTCTTCTGAGATTCGTGCACTATTTATAGGTGAGCAGATCGCGTCTTCGACTGGTCTAGGGAGCTCTTCGACTAGTCGAAGCAATAATAGATATTTGAAAAATCAGGCGCGATAAGCTTTAACCGTTCTGCGACTGGTTGTAGGTCTCCTTCGACTGGTCGTAGGTCACCTACAACTGGTCGAAGGTTTCCTTCGACTGGTCGAAGAACCTAAAAACCTCACTGGATTTTGAGTCAAAGTTTTTCGACTGGTCGAAGATGCAGTCGACACTGTTCCTACGACTGGTCGAACAGATTCCTGGACTAGTCGAAACCTAACAGATTTTATCCGAAATTTATAACAAACTCACGACTGATCGATGAATTTCTTAGACTGGTCGAAGCAACTCTAAGACTAGTCGAAGAAGGCCTAGGACTAGTCGAAGAACAGACCAAACTCATGTAGAATAAACATTCGACTTATGTATCCAAAGTGACCTACTTCTAAGGTCAACCTATGGTCAGTCAAACCTCAACCATGAAGTAAGGACATTGAAACATTAGGAACTAGTGACCTTGAAGTATGAGCCTTGAAGTCTTGATGTAGATCAATCTTGAAATCTTGATGTAGCTCAATCTTGAAAGGGTCTCTTTACAAACTGCCTTGTACTCTTCTTGAAGTCTTGCAGCTTGAGTCTTGTCTTGTGAGCAGTTCTTGCATTCAAGATTAATCCTTGTACTTGTGAGCTTTGCTTGTTGTGAGCTTAGCTTGTTTATGAATGTTGATCCTTGAGAGAGCTTCACTTATGCAAGTTATATATAACAGTGATTTTGGCACCACAAATTTGACAACAGACAGGGATATAAACTATAGCACTTACAATCTCCCCCTTTGTCAAATTAGTGACAAAACACATAACCAAGATAAACATAAAGTAAAACAACTGGTTAATACTTGCAAATCAATATTCAATATTCAACTTTCAACATTCGACCAGTTTCATTCAACAAGCTCAAACATACTCCCCCACTCGCCCTGAGTAACATAATCAATGCTACTCCTCTCACAATCACATCATTAAGAACAAACCATTCTCCCTCTTTTTGTCAAATATGACAAAGGAAACAACAATAAAGGAGAACTAAATAAAGGGATATATGAGAGTAAACATGAGGAGTTATGAGAGTATAGCAAAACAGTGATAGAGATACTTAGTATAGCATCACATAGAATAAATATCCAGCATAAAACATAGATAATATCCAACTCAAAATCAGTAAACCAAGTGCTAAGTTATAAAGTTATTACAGACCAGAAGTCTCATATAAACTAGTCAAAACCAGAACCAGATGACGGAGCAGGAATAGAGGGATCAAGTTGGTGCATGCCTTTATTCAATCGCCTAAGATATTTGCGCATGTACTTGAATTGTAAATCATAAGCAACAGACATGTTTTCCATCTTTACATTTATATTCTCAACTTTATCCGCTAATGCACTCAGACGAGCATCAACATCAGATGGTACAAAATTTGGATCATTTGTTGAGTGAGAATCCAGTTCCTCAAAAATGTCATCCATATTAATGTCATCACCAGCTTCTTCATGACCACCACCACCACCACCACCACCACCTTGTTCAGGAAGTAGATCCAGCTTCATCTTATTGATATTAATATTGTTGAAAATCAGATGATGGATAGGTGCCTCATCAACCGGCATATCGACTAACATATGTGTAGCCAATACAGTCATTAAATGGGCAAAAGGAATGTCACTATGATCAGGATGAAGTCTAAACTGAAGAATGAAATGACAGATTAAGGATGGTAAACAAATCTGAGTACCATTAGAAATAGCATGGATAACACGAACCATAAATGAAGTCAAGTCAGTTTTAATACCCGAACGAGGATACAGATTAGACACAAAGATTTTGTGGAGAATTCTGTACTTGGGTAACAAATACCTTGCGGGAAGCACATTCCCTTTTTGAGTCCATTGAACATCCATGTTGCACAAGTCTCTAGTGAGCATGCATTTTTCAGACATTGAGGGTTTATCAGTTAAGTTATGGATAGGAATACCCTCATCATTTACAGGAATGTCCATAAGGGCTGAAATTAAATGACGATCAACGTCAAAAGGCCCTTCTCTAGTAGATATTTTAAAAGTTAAATTATCCTGTGAAAAAGCACTAATACATGTAAACATGGATTGGGCAATGGACCGGTATGCAGGCCCACCCCAATGTAATAAGTTAACCCAACCTACAGCTTCAAGCATAGGAAGGATGTCAAAAGGTGCAATATGATTAACATCAACAGGATGTTCAACAATAACATTACGTAATCTAATGTCCCTAACATATGATGGATCATCATTGGGAACAAGAAGATGATGCTTAGAGATACCGGTCAATCTGGAGGAAGAAGAAGGACCACGGGAAGTAGTTTTTTTTACCTCTAGAAGCCATTAGCAACAAGGATTTCAAGGTATTAAGAAGTTGCAAAGGATTGAGAAGTGGGTTTACTCAAAACAGATTTTTCAAAATCCAAACCCTAAATCTCAATGAAATCCAAAATAGAAAGCTTCAAGTTAGAAAAGGAAACAATCTAGACACAAATCTGCAAGAAAAACGAGATTTGGAACACTAACCTTGAAGAACATGAAAGATGGGTTCGATAAGTCGAAGCACGGCTCCAAGGAGAAGAAAATGAAATGAGGAAGAAAGCAAAAATCCCCAAATTTAAGTGATTCACGAGTTCTATGACTGGTCGTGGGTATCTACGACCGGTCGTAGGTCGACTGGTCGAGTATACTCACGACAGGTCGAAGAATGCCCAAAAAATTCATATTTCTTGCAAATTATACAAAAATTGGAATTCAATTTAGCAAATATATACACTATAAGACAAGTAGGCATAAATAATCATTTTAAAATGCACATGCCAAGATCAAATTTCATCTTTTTAAACCTGCTTTTATCGAGAGGTTTTGTGAAAATGTCAGCTCGTTGATCTTCGGTAGGAATATATTCTAGAGATATAACTTTTTCTTCTACTAATTCCCTTATATAATGAAATCTAATGTCAATATGCTTAGTACGAGAATGCTGAATAGGATTTTTTAAAATATTTATCGCACTGGAATTATCACAATGTAATAACATAGAATCCTGTTTAATTCCATAATCACTTAGCATTCGTTGCATCCAAACAAGCTGTGTACATGCATTACCAGCTGCGATATTTCAGCTTCAATTGTTGAAAGTGATATAGAATTTTGTTTCTTACTAAACCAGGAAACTAGACAATTTCAATGTAAAAACAACCACCACCGGTTGATTTTCTATCATCTAGATTACCAGCCAGTCAGCAGTACCCAACTAATTGAACATTGGTTTCATAAGGATACCAGAGACCGAGATTTACTGATTTGCGACATATCTAATAATTCGCGTGAAGGAATCAAGTGAGATTCTTTTGGATCGATTGATATCTTGCGCAAATACCAACACTTAGAGAAATATCGGGTCTTCGTACTTAAATATAACAAACTACCAATCATACTCCGATAAAGTTTTGAGTCAACATTTTTACCATTAGAGTCTTTTGAGAGTTTCAGGGTAGTACTCATAGGAGTATCGAAATTCTTGCCATTCTCAAATCCAAATCTCTTAATTAGATTCAAAGCATACTTAGATTGAGAAATGAATATTCCTTTAGGTTGTTGCTTTACTTGCAATCCAAGGAAATAAGTCAATTCCCCAATCATGCTCATTTCAAACTGTGATTTCATCAAATCTGCAAACTCAGTAGTCAAGTCAGTACAAGTTGATCCATAAATGATATCATCAACATAAATCTGCACCATTAAGATATGATCATTATGTTTTTTAACAAACAGAGTTTTATCAACAGATCCCATTTGAAAATTATGACTTAAAAGAAATTTCGTTAGTTTCTCATACCATGCCCTAGGTGCTTGTTTTAATCCATAAAGAGCATTTTAAAGCCGATATACATAATCAGTATTTTTAGAATCTTCAAAACCCATTGGCTGTTCAACATAGACTTCTTCATGTAAATCGCCATTTAGAAAAGCACTTTTCACATCCATTTGATAGATCTTTATCTTTCTAAAACATGCAATGGATATAAATATTCTGATAGATTCAAGACGTGCTACTAGTGCAAAAGTTTCATCGAAATCAATCCCTTCAATTTGAGTATAACCTTGTACCACTAGTCTAGCCTTGTTTCTAATTATATTTCCACACTCGTCAGACTTATTTTTAAAAATCCATTTTGTTCCAATGATGTGTTTATCTTTAGGTCTTGGTACGAGATACCAAACATCATTTCTTACGAATTGGTTGAGTTCTTCTTGCATCGTAACAATCCAGTTCTCATCAGCAAGAGCTTCTTTTACGTTAGAAGGTTCTATTTGGGATGTAAAACATACATAATTACATATATCCTCAAGTTGTCTACGGGTGCAAACACCGGTGAGAGGGTTTCCAAGAATTTGTGTGGTTGGATGATCTTTAACAGTCCTCAACTCAGAATCAGTCTGATTCGATGAAGTATCAGGTTTATCAATGATTAGTACTTCATCATTATCTGAATTAGAACTTGGCGTGTTTAAGTGATCATCAATGACAACATTAATAAATTCTTGAATCACACCAGTCCTTTTGTTCAGAACCCTATAAGCTCGACTGTTTAAGGAATATCCTAGAAAAATACCTTCATCACTCTTCGTATCGAATTTTTCCAAATTTTCACGATCACGTAAAATATAGCATTTGCTGCCAAAAACTCGAAAGTATTTAACAGTAGGTTTTTTATTGAACCACAATTCGTAAGCCATTTTATTATTATCTTTGCTAGTGTAGACTCGGTTAATAATATAGCAAGCTGTGTTAACTGCTTCAGCCCAAAGATTTTTAGAGAGCTTCATGCTATTCAACATGACATTAGCCATTTCTTGAAGCACCCTATTCTTTCTTTCTACAATTCCATTTTGTTGTGGAGTTTTGGGAGCAGAGAATTCATGTAATATTCTTTGGTCGGTACAGAACTTCTCAAAATTGCTATTCTCAAATTCAGATCCATGATCACTACGAATTTTACTGATTTGAGAAGATTTTTCAGTTTGAATCCTTTTGAAAATTTTTCTTACTTCTTCAAGGGTTTCAGATTTATCCCTTAAGAAGACTACCCAAGTGAATCTGGTAAAGTCATCAACTATTACCAGGATATACTTTTTCTCACCACAACTTTCTGTTCTGGTAGGTCCTATCAGATCCATGTGGAGAAGTTCGAGTGGTCTTGATGTGGTATTTGAATTCACCTTTTTGTGTGAGTTCTTTGTTTGTTTGCCTATCTGGCACTCACCACATATTTTATCTAATTTCTGAAGTTTGGGTAAATCTCTTATAAGTTCTCGTTTGCTCAATCTATATAAATTTCGATAATGTACATGTCCAAGACGTTTGTGCCATAAATCAGTCTCGTCTGTATGGACCATGTAACATGTTGATTAGATGAGCTGGATTCGCTAATAATATAGCAATTTTCAGACGTTCTACGTCTAGTTAATATTACAAAACCCTTATTGTTTAATATCTCACAGCTTTGATAAGAAAACCGAACACTATGGTTATTATCACATATTTGAGATATACTAAGCAAGTTATGTTTTAAGCCTTCAACATATAAAATATTTTTAAACACAGGAAGATTAAAAAGTTGAACCGTACCTTGGCCTATAATCTTGCAGTTGCTACCATCACCAAATGTGACTGAACCATCAGTCATATCTTTCAGATCCGTGAATAAAGCTTTGTTACCTGTCATATGCCCGGAGCATCCACTGTCTAGGTACCACTTTGAATGACTTGTTGCTTTGAAAGCAGTGTGAGCAACCAAGCAGATAACTTTAGGAACCCATTTCACAACTGTTTTGGGTTTAGGAACATAGTTGGTCTTCTTTTGTGTATATTTGTTGGAATGACCTATAGAGTTAGATTTTAAGAGCTCCTTGAGTAAATCAACTATCTTTTCAGCTAGTGGATTTCGTTTCTGATTAAAGTTGACATGGCTGCTTCTAGGTTTTTGAAAAGTTTTTGAATTTCTAGAAAAATCTTGATAAGTAATTTTCCCTTTTGAGTTTGAGAACTCTCCTTTAACAAACATAGGAGGAGTATACTTTTATTTAGGAGGTAAATTTTTATCATAGCCCAACCCGGATAAATCGCTACTTTTTCTTGATCCGAATAAAAGTTTCTCTAACTTTGGATCACCTTGGGCATATTTCCATGTGTCCTTTAGACTCAGAAGAGAAGATATTTCAGTTTTAAGTTTCTCAATTTCAAATTTTAAATCAATAATTAGGGAGTTTTTGAATTCCAAATCGCATTTTGATTTTTCAAAACAATCTAAAATTTGTGATTTTTCTAAGACAAGTGATTCAAAACATTTTTTGAGTTTAGAAAACTTTTCTTTTTGAAGTTTAAGTTTGACAACAATTTTACAACTTTCCTTATATAGGGCATTGTAAGCGTCTTGAAGATCATCTTCATTTTCACATTCACTACTCAGATTTTCTTCACTTGTTGAGTCATTATCTGAAAATGTGAATTTGGCTAGAGTCATAAGAGCTTTAACTTCATTGCCCGACTCAGTTTCAGAATCTTCTGATTCAGAAGAACCTTCAGAATCAGATGATTCATCCCATGTAACCAACATACCCTTCTTCTTGGGTTTGTCCCTTTTAGGACATCTATTTGCTAAGTGCCCATATTCTTGACAGTTGTAACATTGACTATCTTTCAAAGATTTTCGAGATTTGGGTCTAAACTTCTTTTTATCATTTGATTTTTGAAAATCAATCCTTTTCTTGCTTTTGAAAATCTTGTAAAATTTCTTAGCTAAAAGAGCCATATCATCTTCTGAATCAGAATTTTCTTCTGAATTACATTTAGAAGATTTTAGTGCGATAGATTTACCTTTAGGAGCTTTAAAGTTTAACTCGTAGGTTTGTAGAGAACCAACTAGTTCTTTTACCCTCATGTTATCCGTATTACGAAGTTCCTGGATCGCGGTTACTTTAGAATTGAACCGTTCAGGAAGTGAGCGTAATATTTTTGCACACACTTTACTTTCTGGGATTTTATCGCCAAGACCCCACATTGAGTTTACAATGTCATTCAATCTAGTGTAAAAGTCCATAAACATTTCATTTTCCTCCATATGAGTTTCTTCAAATCTGGTTGTGAGGAGTTGGACTTTAGATTTTTTGACAATTGTAGTACCCTCGTGTGTCATTTCTAATATATCCCAAGCTTGCTTTGCAGTATCACAGGAAATGATTCTTTTGAACTCATCCGGTGATAGTGCGCAAGTA
Source organism: Magnolia sinica (assembly GCF_029962835.1). NCBI lineage: Eukaryota > Viridiplantae > Streptophyta > Magnoliopsida > Magnoliales > Magnoliaceae > Magnolia > Magnolia sinica. Next base: position 44,763,253 of record NC_080573.1, on the reverse strand, counting down.
ATTGCATTTAGTGCTTTAGCATTTGCACTACTCTCACTTTTCTGAAGAGTGGTCCATTGGTAATATGGTGTGACTTTCATAGATTTTGAACCATCAACCCCAGTAACTTCCATGATAGGAGGTTTCCATTCGGTCACCGTGGCTTGCCACACATTTTCATCCATTGATTTGAGGAAGATCCTCATTCGGCTTTCCAATAGGCATAGTTGGAGCCATCAAAGGGTGGAGGCCTTGTGGTGAAAGGCTATCAAAATTTGACATCTTAAATAGCTTAAATTGTTAGCTCAGAATTAAATCCAAGAATAAAAAGAGCTATTAGGCTCGATACCACTTGAAAAGGCCTAGCTATATGTCCTAGAGGGGGTGAATAGGACAATGCCAAATAAAACTTATAACAATGGAATTAAAAAGAAAATGATAGCCAAAGTAAATCACAATGTAGGATAAAAAAACCTCAAAATTCAGATCTTGAGAGGTTGATACAAATGTTGTTCTAAGGACAACCTTACACCAAAAACCAGAGTTTATGGTAGGACAACTTTATTTCTAGAAAGATCTTTATATCAAATCTCAAACCGAAGAAGAATACAGAAATAAATACAAACTGAATTGAAATAAATTGTAATCACAAATGTATTGTTCTAGGGACAGCCATACACCATAAAAATGGCAGGGCAACCTTGCTGGAACAACTTTTAAAGGAAATTGAATATCAAGCTGATAAAGGAATAGCAGAAAATAAATTCTAAACTATTACAAAATTCTCACAATGCTTGAATTAAATGATTACAACATTCACCACCAAACATACAACCCACAAAAGAATAATTAAAGATCAGAAGAATAAATCATTCAACCACAACACAGGGGATTATAGTGGTTCGCCTGTGTGTTCACCAACTGTTAAACAACAGCCACACAAAATGCTACTCCACTCCTAATATCCTCACATAGGGAATATTAGCGTTCACTAACAAAATAGGTTTTCTCAGGTTCACCCAAAATCTTTACAATTGTGTCTTTGTCTGTGGGCTTACACAATTAAAAAACCCCACTTCTGAGTTTTCCTGGCTCTCCTCAGATAACCAATACAACAAGATTTTTCTAGCAAATCTTGAAAGAAACCAAAACAGAAAGGAATTTACAATTAAATGTAAAATACCTGATTATCTCCTTCGTTGTAGTAGCCCTGTAGAACCAAATCAGAGTAGATGATTGAATGTCCAAGTTCAATGTCCAGTACTCAATTATAATGGTTCTAATTCTAATAGATTTTAAATTAAACCAAATAGGGCTTGCCTTAATTGATTTTGATTCCAAAGAAAGGGAATAACAATTCCACTTATCAAATTAGATTGGAATAGCAGAAACAAAATCAATTAAATAAAGCTAAGGAAAGAGAATATTAAATAAGCACACTTAGCTTAGATGGAGCACAGAATTATCTCTCAGAAGTTCGACGAAGATTGGCTTGAATGGATTAATTAATTCGATGATTTCTTCTGAGATTCGTGCACTATTTATAGGTGAGCAGATCGCGTCTTCGACTGGTCTAGGGAGCTCTTCGACTAGTCGAAGCAATAACAGATATTTGAAAAATCAGGCGCGATAAGCTTTGACCGTTCTACGACTGGTTGTAGGTCTCCTTCGACTGGTCGTAGGTCACCTACAACTGGTCGAAGGTTTCCTTCGACTGGTCGAAGAACCTAAAAACCTCACTGGATTTTGAGTCGAAGTTTTTCGACTGGTCGAAGATGCAGTCGACACTGTTCCTACGACTGGTCGAACAGATTCCTGGACTAGTCGAAACCTAACAGATTTTATCCAAAATTTGTAACAAACTCACGACTGATCGAGGAATTTCTTAGACTGGTCGAAGCAACTCTAAGACTAGTCGAAGAAGGCCTAGGACTAGTCGAAGAACAGACCAAACTCATGTAGAATAAATATTCGACTTGTGTACCCAAAGTGACCTACTTCTAAGGTCAACCTATGGTCAGTCAAACCTCAACCATGAAGTAAGGACATTAAAACATTAGGAACTAGTGACCTTGAAGTATGAGCCTTGAAGTCTTGATGTAGATCAATCTTGAAATCTTGATGTAGCTCAATCTTGAAAGGGTCTCTTTACAAACTGCCTTGTACTCTTCTTGAAGTCTTGCAGCTTGAGTCTTGTGTTGTGAGCAGTTCTTGCATTCAAGATTGATCCTTGTACTTGTGAGCTTTGCTTGTTGTGAGCTTAGCTTGTTTATGAATGTTGATCCTTGAGAGAGCTTCACTTATGCAAGTTATATATAACAGTGATTTTGGCACCACAAATTTGACAACAGACAGGGATATAAACTATAGCACTTACAGGTTTCACTTTTGGCAAAAAAATGGTTTCTAAATGATTTGATTATAAATCCATTTGAAATTTTATCAAATTACCTTTCCAATGAGTATAAGATCACCCTAATCGAACATGTAACGAGGGAGTTATGGCCATTTTTGTCAGATCGATGGCCCATTTTGAATATCAATAGTCCACTCCTAATATCATCGATCAACAATGAATATTGGCAGTCCACTCTTAATATCAGTGGTCCATAGTGAAAATATCGATGATCTATAGTGAATACGGGTGATTCACAATAAATAACAATGATCTACAATATAATATTCATTTATTACAACATGCTTCCGTCTGAACATTCTTCCATTATAAAATTCATTTATTCCAACATTCAACACGTTTATCCATTACAACATTCTTCCACTACAAAATTCATGTATTACAACATTATTCTAATACAAAATTCATCCATTACAACATCCTTCCTTTATAAAAATTTATCCATTATAATATCTTTTCAAAAACCCTCACCATTCATACTAAATTAAAAATATATATATAAAAAACAACTATAAAGGAAACCAAGAAAGGAAGAAGGAAGAAAGAAACGGTGAAATGACCCTCATGCGGAAGGGCCCCACGCTTTAAACCCATCCACATCTTCTGTGGGGTCCACTAGGCTGTTGTGAAGGAAATACATCCCATCCATATGTAAGGGGTTGTAATTTCATGTCATTTGTTTGAGAGCAAAACTTATCATAGATGGACCACACAGGAGAAAATAATTTAAAATTAATAGACGACATTAGTATAGTTGTGGGCTACAAAAAACTTTAAACATAGAATTAAAAAAAATTCATTCGTTAATTCACATCTGTCCAATTAAAATGAATGAATTAGATTGGCCCATGGGTTATCCAAATTCAGTGTTCGATAAAGCTCACATCCTTTTTAAAAGGATCTTTCTCATTCTGAGACTAGTGCCCATCATATGAGGCATGACTTGACAGAGGGGCATTTTCATCCTATTAAATAAGTGGATTCAAGGCTACAAATCCTTAAGTCTAGTGTAAGGGCCATATCCTAGACCGTACCATTCCTTAGACTCCTGCGATCTACCCCGTCACATTTCGACAACACGCGACCCGTAGATAGTATTTGTTTGCTACCCTAAGTCACATCCTGTAAACTCGAGTTGACTCAACCCAAGACCTGTGCCATTACGACCGCTTCGTCGCAGCAGTTCTAACGCTAAATCTCGCGCACCAATGCGATACCCAGGCTAAGAGTTGTGGGCCCGCATTCATCTCGAGCAAAACGCCACGCATTGCCAATCCCGAGAGAATCTCTACCCAATCTATCACATCAATTAATTAATCACAAGTCATGTACATCCCATCACAACCCATACCTAGCCCATCACTCTCTTACCAATAAGGCGTGACACCCATCCCTCTCTCATCCAAAAGTCAACTCTCACCCATCCCTCTCTTACACACTCCCATCCCTCTCTCCTTACATCTCCTCTCTCTCTCATTTTCTCCACCATTTTTCCAATCAACAAGAGAGGAATGTCCAAGCTTTAATCCAAGAGTGTGGCCCACTTCCTATCCCCTAAATCTCTCATCCTAGCCCTTCAACCTTCATCATCCACCATCAAAGTTGAAGCCAATGAGCTAAGGAAGCCATAAAACCAAGAAGATTAGCAATCGGTGGGTGTTTGTAGGATTAGATTGTGATTTGATGATGGGCCAAGTGGGGCCTACCAATTGATGGTATGGATCTCACTTTGAACCCTAAATATGGCCGATGGCCCACCATGATTCATATGATCATCCCATGATGGGGCAATTCTTCATGGACCCCATGATGATGTTTATTTTTTCAAATTTGGAAAGGTTATCTAGACCTTGCATTTTTCATGAAAAGGGATCTCCACCATTGATTTTTATAATTTAGGGCCCACATGATTTGGGACCCATTTTGACGTATGTATTGTATTTATATGGCCCACCTAGTGAGGGCTCATAGTGGCAGAGCCCCTCCCCACCATCGCGTGTCTCTCTCTATCTCTCTCTCTCTTTTCCCGTTACGGCCCACCTTGATGAATGGATTAGATCCACATCGTTCGATCATGAGGCCCACCTTGCTATTGCCCGTTTTTGGGCAGACCCTAGATGAAGGAAATCGCAAATATCAGACTGATTAAAGCCTTGGTGGGCCACCATGTGGGATCCACCTGATGAATATCCAGGTCGTCCGTCTAACCCCCTGGACGTGAGGCCACCTTGATGTAGTGGTTCATCTAAGCACAGGCCTGAACGACCAGGAAAATACAAATATCTACATGATTCAATGCAGATGGTGGGCCACACGTGTGGACCCACCTGATATATACTTTTCATCCATATTGTCCACCATCCAACCAAGGATGGTGGAGTCCACGTGATGTATGGGTCTTATCCTCACCGTCCAGATGGGCAAGATGGTGGGACCCCATCTTTGATGTATGTGTGGTGTGTTTGCACCGTCCAGATGGCTGGACGGTGGGACTACACCTGAATGTATGTATTATACAGCCACGCCGTCCATCTATTTTGCAAGACGTGAGACCCACCCCACACGTGCTGCACATGTGAGGGTGGGGCCCACCTTAATGATGCATTGCATATCTGCACCATCCATGGGACGCACCATGATGTATCAGTTTTATCCCTGCTGTTTGACCATGGGACGCACCGTGATGTATTTGTTTTATCCCCACCGTCTGTCCCTTGGGCGTGAGGCCCACTTTGATGTGTTGTATCTATGTCGTCCATCCCCTTGGATGTGGAACCCATTTGATGTGTATTTTGATCTCAGTTGTCCAGCCCTTGGACCTCCAGATTTACTGGACTGTTGCTGGCCCAAAAGTCCAATAGCAGGCCCACTTCCTTGTATGATGTACACCAGCTATGTTGAGTAGAATTTGGGCCCCCTTTGATGCCTTGTTAGGCCCACCTTTCATCTGATTGTGTAAGGGCTAGATTGCCCAAATTTTTTGGATGTCTAATAGGCCAGATGGGCTGAATGTCCAGCCTTAGAATTTTCCATGGTAAGGTGTTATCCATCCATTATGGTAGACTACATGGGCTGATTTGTAAACCACTATATTGGGTATATTGTACACTTGGCCCAGCTATATTTTTAGAGCTTATGGGCTGCCCAAAGAGGCCCACCATGTTGGATGTGCCAGACATAGCATACCTCAGCATTTTTTTGGGCTTTAGGATGCCCCATGTAGCCCACTTTGATTTATGTGGGCTTTGGGCTGACCCACAAAGCCCAATATTGATGTATGAGATGACATGATTGAAGTCCATTTTATTTTCAGCCATTATGGGGGCTATGGGCTGTTTCATTATGCCCTTGTGTGAGGCCCATTATGTTGTATATGAGGCCCTTGCGTGAGGCCCATTATGCTATATATGAGGCCCTTGTGTGACGCCATGGGCCCCACTATATGTTTGTCTCTATGTGGCCCACTCATTGGGAGTAATGTTGGTTGAATGTCCACATTGAATGGGTAATGATGGTTAAATGTCCACATTGTGACCTTCCCATAAGCCTTTGTTAGGCCCATTCTCATCCTTCTCTAAGTGGGTTGACCCAAATCATTGGGCCCCATTGATATTTACATGATCCATCTATTCTTATTGGGCTAACCCAAAATGTTGGACCCCCATTGGTTGCTAGTATGATTATTTTAATCTTGGAGTCTATCTAGGACTTATTTGGGCCGCCTAGGGCATCTAGCGGGCTATATGATAGTATGGTGAAGGAAGCCCGTTCCGGATCCTTAGAATTATAGGTAGGCCACCTAGGCCCAACCTTGATATAAGGAGAGTTCATCTTCACCGTAGACGGGGGGATCTATGCTATCAGATTTGGTATATCCACAGTTGAGGACTGACCCTCATGTTATGGATCTGTTATCCATCTATGGACCCGCGTTGTATATAGGCTATGAGTATGTGATAGTATAGCTTCATGATACATGCCATACGCATCATCTGCATGCTTGTTATGAGATGTAGTCGATCATTGCATATGCTATTGAGCAGGTTGTTTATGGGACTCCCGGATAGGTGGAGTTGTCCCATATGAGTGCACGGTATGCGTAGGATTGATACATGACTGGATTGTTGTATGCCCTAGCAACATCAGTGCTGTAGCCTCCACAGACATATCGTGGATGACAGGATTGGATACCGAAAATAGTTGTTAAAGCACGAGGGCGTCATAGATGTCCTGGGGTGAAAGTTCTCAAACCCTTATGGTACCATGGAGGATGCTCCAATGCCTAGATTGAGTGGATGTATGAGGACATGAGGCACGAATACCAAGAGGCTGCGTCTCCCATTATGTCATGGTCAGTTGGAAGGGGGTGTGACCTTACCCGCTCGGGGAGAAGGGAGTTATTGTTAGGTTGAGTCTGACCAGCTCATAAATGGGTTCGCTACCGACGTGCCGGGTAGATATTGGCAAACTGCTAGTCAGACTATTAGTGAGGTCTCTTCCACTTGCATGGTTGGGCGTCCAGTGTGGGGCGGCAATCTGGTGTATAGTATACTAGACCCCGGTGATTATTTAGAGAGAACTGTACTGATAATGATGCTCCAAAGATGAGTTGGATTAATATAGGATTGGTATGCTTGAGCTGCATCTCGCACATGACATTGGCTATGTAAGCCTTACATCGTATGGCCTTGGTATGGCCAATAACATTCATGCCTTGCATCGCATGGCCTTAGTGTGGTCGATAGCATTCATGCCTTGCATCGCATAGCCTTGGTATGGCTGTTAGCATTCATGGACTTATCAGTATGATTCTGTATTCCTCTGATATTGCATACTTGGATTTTTACCTTGCGCACACACTTTCACCACCCTCTAAGCTTTCTATAACCTAATGCATGATTGATGTGTGAAGTGACGCTAAGCCGCAGCTAAGGAGGAGCAGAAGCATGCCGCAGAGCTTCTGGGGTTTTTGTTATTATCATCATTGTATTTCCTTTTCGCATTGTACTCAAGTTTTTTTTTTATCATAGTGGATTTTGTGATGGTGTTTAGGTTATTGTTCGTGGGCTCTGCTTGTTATGAAATGAATTTATATTAAAAATCCTCCTTTTAGGATCCTAGGATTGGAACCTGGTATATGGGTGTTAGGAGCCGAGAATGGGGTACTACGGAGGCTGTTGGTGCCGGATTCGACGATCGAAAATTCTGTGAACCCGGTTTCTGAGTTTGGGCTACGATATCTAGTCTGTGCAAGCTCTTACCACGACCACGTCACGATATGGATTCAAGGCTACACCAACTCTTGTGGATTCAAGGCATTTTATTATTTATGTTGTTGATTTTACTTTTATTTTTTGTATGAACTATTTCTTAAACTAGTAGACCTTATTTGTAGCTCCTGAATCTATGCTCACATGCAAATTCTGCATACGATTCCCTCATATGTGAATTCTAACATGATTATGTAGAAGTTTATGTGCTAAATAATAATATGCTTAGAATTAGGGAACTAGTGTGATTGGACTATACCCATGAAAACTATAGAAAATATGAACTATTTATATAGATTTAATGCCCTTTCATGATTAATTTAAGTAACTTTTACTGCATTTTTTCGAATCTCTAGCGTCGCTTTGTTTGCCAGTTTCTAGACTATTTGTGGACTTTTATTGCTACCTTATAGATTGTTTGTGGCTTGAATAACCCCTTTCTATGAATTGGATGAACCTACTTTGGATTGGTTTCCTAACTTGTTGGATGAATTCCACCTTTGATAAAATTATGCCCAAGCGGTTTTCGGGATGAATCCTTTTTATGTCCTTTAATTGAGCTTTTCTGCATAAGTGGATTTTCTTGGGTTGAACCCTTTACGAGTTTAAAACATACTTTTGATAGAAAAGATTTGTGGATTGTTATGTTGCTATTTATTTGGAAGAGCCACTAGTTAAGAGGATTAATCATGTTTGCATTGCTTATAAATAGGGTTAATAATACTTGGGCTAATAAGAACCCGAGGTATGAGGATTTTACCGGATGCCTAACCAATATGGGTGTACTTTTGAGCACGGCTACCTAGTTTACGATAGGCATCCTTTTTCTTTGTAGATTTTATCGAATGGCTAATTAATATGGGCAAGTATATTTCTCGCCTCCCTACACATTAGATGAGGTTTAACCTATGAAACTTCTTGTTAGGGTATTACATGCCATTGCATGTTAAAATTCCATGTATGGTGTACACTGTCACCTCTATCATAAACTATGCTTGGCATTTATATCGAGTGTTAATCTTGGGGGTATTTCTTCACTATGTTGGCCTCTGACGTCTTTTATTTGACATATACAGGTAATTTAGTATGGTGGGCCAATGGCACTTCGTTGGAGCTTAACAAGGAGTTAGGCTTCAAAGAGTCATCTTTTTTTTAATTTGCTTTCATCCAGTACATTTCACTTATTATGGTTGTATGGTCCCCATGTGCACTTTTTGGATACAACATTTTTTGAATATTCATCTATTATTCTATGGTTTAGATATCTTTATTTAACTTTCATACATGTTCTATGATGCATGTGACTTTGATTCAACTGCAATTATTGGGATGAATGTTAAGTTGATTATGTAGACACGTGGGAATTGCACCCATGTCAGCTTTCTCTATGTGACACCCGGGTTTCTAGTGTTAGAGTATTTTATTCATAGCTATTTTGACAAGAAACGAAATGTATTTGATTTTGGAATTATCTTATTTAATAATAATAAAGAAAGAATGAGAGAAAAATCATCACAAAGTATTTTTATTGATTTTGAGTTCATTTACATCCTTTTGTTTCCCTTGATTCTGAAACAAAGCACAATGAACCAACACAATGAAGTAGTTCAATAGCAATTTCAGAAGCCTTTCAGATCGTGGTGTTTATGTCTTCATGAAAGAAGAGTATGCAGATATGAATATTCTTGTCTTCTTCATATATTTGCTCAAATAGCATTTCCTTCAATAGGATACTCAGATCTCTTTGAAGAAGAGCAACATATTTGACAAAACATAAGTCATTAGAGCCATGAGTAGTCTTCCCGCGTGACTCATCAAGGAGTTGCGTGGATAGGGAGTTACGCAGACCCGCGCAACTCAACCTTTGTTGCGCGGTCCAGCATAATAGGCTTCTGTTGTGCGGTCCATCGCAATGGGCCGCACAACTTGCTTCTCTCCTTCTTCGATTTCCTTCTCCTTCTTCAATACCTTGCAGAGGTATCGAGCTTTGATCTTGTGTCCCCCCAAATGAAGGGATGAAGGAATATTTATAGGCTTCCACATGTGTAGAGTCTCGACCTTCGTGCTGTGGATCCCACTATACGATATTCTTGTTACTCACCGTGCGATTAATCTCATCAACAAAACAAGTTACGCGGACCTGACATGAGTTGCGTGGTCCAGCGCAACTGATGTGAGTTGTGTGGACCCACGCAACTCAACCTATCTTCTGCACCATGACTTTTCTCTTGTCTCTAATATATTTTCTTCTCTCAAAATCTCTTCTTCATTACTTGTAGTTCTCAACAATGCACAATGGGAACTTCGTACATTTTTGTGCACTAATAGATGCCTCATCAATCTTTCTTTGATTTATATGCGAAATCAAATGGATGATCGATCTTCTTTTGCAAAAAAATCCTTTCATGACTAAGGACTTTTCATGAAAATGGAGCTGATTACATATCGAAGAAGAATCGCTCAAACAAAGATCTTCAGTAGTCGAGCTTGAATAAATTGCTGTTGAAGGATGACAGGATGATCACGCTCAAACGAAAGCCTAAATACTCACGTTTGAGCGGAAGACTTTATGCTCGCGTTCGAGCGAAAGACTGAATATTCATATTCGAGCGAAAGACTTCATGCCCCCAGTCAGAAGCACTGAGTGAATGCTTCAATAGGGAGGATAATGACAGCAATGAAACCACTTTGTCTTCATAGTAGTCAATCAAATAGAACACCTTTCTATGAACAGGGCCGCAATTACATCCTCCTCAGTTTTAACTCCGTTATTCGCGCAATTCTCTTTTCAAATCTGAAATATCCAGTCAATGGACTCTCACCTCATATTCCACATGATTCTCAAAGATCAGTTTATCAAAAAAGAATCTTAATCATCTATCTGTGGCCAACAAAATAGGTGGCCATTATCAATTATAAGTGAAAATGATGAATCATCGATCTGGACCATATTGATGAGGGTCACTGATTGCTTGGTTAGGATCATTAGGTTGATTTAATTTTTAAAAAATGTTCAATTGACACATTATTAGGAGAAATCCTCCGGAGATAACTATGTGATGGGGTTTTCCTTCTCAGTTCAGAAGAGAGGTAGTGCAACCTGTTGTAAAATGAATATTTTAAATCTTGTTTCACCACACTGCTCGACCGGTCGGAGGGGGCTGCTCGACCGGTCGAGGCTCGCTCGACTCAAAGTTCAGTAAGCTGTATTTTTTTGATTCGACTAGTCAAGGGTTAGGCTCGACCGGTCGAAGGGGTCCTTCGACCAGTCGAGGACCTGGCTCGATTAGTCAAAGGTACACAGATTCTGCACGGATTTTATGCGGACTGCGTAAATTTGAGGCGGTTTCACAAAGGTATGGAAGGGGAGTTTCCTAAACTATAAATAGGAGTCCCTAGGGCTATTCTAGGGTATGCTAAGGCGTTTTCATGACCAAGGTGAGAGAGAGGAGAGATAAAAAACTTGTGGAAGGGAGAATTCTGCTCGTAGAGGTGATCTACTTCGCATCGACGTCTCAATGCTTCTACGTCCTCATGATCGATTGGATCTCTCCATTTTTCATTATTCTCTTATTGTTCATCCACTCCTACATGAGTGAAGAAGGTTTGATCTAAGCAGTGTGTGTTTGTGATCGGTTGTAACGTTCTACTTCATAGCGAATTATTGCTCTATACTAGGTCCCATGGTTTTTACCTCTTCGAGGTTTTCCACATAAAATCTCTTGTGTCTTGTGGTTTGTGTTTTGATTTATTTCATTGCTTTATTATATCCCATAATTCTAGTGTTTTGGGAGGTGAGATCCTAAGGTTTTTTGTGTAACGCTTCCAATAAAGTGGTATCATGTTGGTTGAATGGAGTGGGATCAGTTCTGAATTATGAAAGGTGGCTCATCAAGGATGATCAGTCTCAATGGTTCTAACTGGACCTATGGAAGGCTAAGATGGAGGACTTGCTTTATTGCAAGGACTTGTATGTTCCAATTCTAGGCATATCAGCAAAGACAAAGGATATGTCAAATGATGATTGAAAGAAGTTGGACTAGAAGGCGGTGGGGTTTATTAGATAATGGCTGGACGATTCCGTATTCCACCGTGTGTCTAGGAAGACCTCAGCTGCTAGTCTATGACTGAAATTGTAAGGGTTGTATGAGAGGAAGACAGCCAGTAATAAGATTTTTTTGATAAAACGACTTGTGAATCTCAAGTTCAAAGATGATAGTTCTGTGGCTGAGCACATGAATGAGGTCAGCAACATATTGAACCAGCTCTCCGCTATGAAGATGGTCCTAGACGATGAACTACATACTTTGCTATTGCTTAGCTCATTGCCTGACAGTTGGGAGACATTGGTGGTGTCTCTAAGTAACTCCGCGCCAAATGGAAAGGTGTCCATAGAATAGGTAACTAGTTGTCTCTTCAATGGGGAGATAAAGAGGAAGTCTCAGGGGTCTACTCAACAAGAGGCCCTTGTGACACAAGATTGGGGGAGAAGAAAGAACATAAAGGGCAGGAAGGCCTGAGATAAATCAAGAGGGAAGTCGAGTGTTAAGAAGGATATTGAATGCTGGAATTATGGCAAGAAGGGCCACTACAAGCATGAATGTCATAAGAAGAAGAATGACAAGAAAGGAAAAGGAAAGGAAAATGAAGATAAATTAGACTCCACTGCGGTCGCTTCAGATGGCGATGTTGTAGTTATTCTTTCGGCAGATCATGATGTTTGTCTCACGGCTACGAGTTAGGACACTGACTGGGTGATAGACTCGGGAGCCTCGTTTCATGCTACTCCACACATGGATTTCTTCACAAGCTACAAGTCAGGTGACTTTGGGACCGTGAAGATGAAAAATTCTGGCGTATCGAAGATTGTAGGGGTCGGTGATATTTGTGTGAAGACCGATGTGGGCTGCACATTGGTTCTCAGGGATGTGAGGCACATTCCAGACCTTTGTCTGAACTTGATGTCGAATGGAAGGTTGGATGATGATGACTATGAAAGCCGATTTGTTAGTGGGCACTGAAAGCTCATCAAGGGTTCATTGATTGCAGTCAGAGGGAAGAAGTATTGCATCCTTTACAAGGTAAGTGTCAGTATATGCAAGGGTGGGTTGAACGCAGCAGAAGATTCAGCTACTAACATGTAGCATAGGCATCTAGGCCACATGAGTGAAAAGGGACTTCAGCTACTAGCGAAAAAGCGACTCCTTCCAGAAGTGACAGGTATACTTCTTAAAACCTGTATTGACTGTTTATCAGGGAAACAATATAGAGTTTCATTTGTTAAATCTACTTCCCATGTTAATAAAATGCATGCATTAGATTTGGTTTATTTTGATGTTTGTGGTCCTATGAAGACAAAAACCTTGGGTGGGGCATTGTATTTGATCACTTTTATAGATGATGCATCTAAAAGGGTTTGGGTTTATGCTTTGAAATCCAAGGACGAGGTCTTTGGTTTGTTTAAAATGTTTCATGCTATGGTCGAGAGAGAGACATGTAGATCATTAAAGTGCAACCGCACTAATAATGGTGGTAAATACATTAGTGACTTCCATATGAGTATTTTAAGTCCTTGGGTATACGACATGAACAGACGGTTCCCAAGACCCCCCAGCATAATGGTGTGGCTGAGCGAGTAAATCGCACTATTGTAGAGAGAATCAGATGCATGTTATCCTATGCAAAGTTTTTCAAGATGTTCTGGGGAGAAGCATTGCACATGACAGTGTATTTAATAAACAGGTCTTCATCAGCCTCGTTGAATGGAGAAGTATCCGAGAAGGTGTGGACTGGACAAGATCCATCGTACAGTCATCTCAGAGTGTTTGGATGCAGGGCATCCATTCACGTACCAAAGGACGAGAGGTCCAAGCTCGATATGAAGATTAGACAATGTGTGTTCTTGGGGGTAAAGTAATGAAAAGTTCGGCTACATATTGGGGATCTGATCTAGAAGAAGCTCGTCATGAGCAGAGATATTGTCTTCTTTGAAGATCAATGTATAGAAGACATTCGTAAGGTAGAGAAGACCAAGCCTAGTTCAGGTGAGATAGAGGACATGGATCTGGTTACTCCTCTTATGGTGCCTGATGACGTGGGAGTACTGTAATGTGTAGAGGACGAGGGATTTCCTATAGAAGATGGACTAGGGGAGCAGCCCCCACTTGATTCACCTGTTAAGTCACAGGTGAGGAGGACATCTAGGGACAGACACCCGTCTAAGAAGTACTCGTCGCATGAGTATATTATGCTCACTGATGGGGGAGAGCCAGAAGATTATTTTAAGGCCCTAGCCGACGAGCATAAGGGGGAGTGGTTGAAAGCTAAGTAAGAGGAGATGGAATCTTTGCATAAGAACCACACCTATGATATGGTAAAATTGCCTAAGGGCAAGAAAGCTCTGAGTAATAAGTGAGTGTTAAGAAAGAAGATTGAGCAGAAGAATTCATAAATGAAGTTTAAGGCCAGACTTGTGGTGAAAGGGTTTGGTCAGAGGAAAGGTATAGACTTCGAGGAGATATTCTCATCAATGTGAAGATGACATCCATACGGGTGTTGCTTGGGTTGGCGGCTAGCATGGAATTGGAAATAAAGTAGTTCGATGTTAAAACTATATTTCTCCATGGTGACCTAGAAAAAGAGATTTACATACACCAACCAGAGGGGTTCGAAGTCAAGGGCAAAGAGTATATGGTGTGTAGGCTTAAGAAGAGCTTGTATGGGCTAAAACAAGCTCCAAGGCAATGGTATAAGAAGTTCGACTTATTCATGTTAAAGCATGGATATGATAGAATGGAGTCGGACCACTGTGTGTTCATGAGCAAGTTCTCAGATGGTGATTTCTTAGTTTTGTTGTTATACGTTGATGACATGTTCATCATGGGTAAAGACATCAAGAATATTGACAGACTAAAATAGGAGTTGGGCAAGTCGTTTGCGATGAAAGACTTGGGCCTGGATAAACAAATCTTATGAATGGAGATAACCCATGACAGAAGCAGCAGAAAGCTTTGGTTGTCACAAGAGCGGTATATTGAGAAAGTCCTAGAGCGGTTCAATATGAATGCAACGAAGCCGATCAATACTCCACAGGATGGTTACTTCAAATTGAGCGACAAGCAATGTCCAAAGATGAAGGCAGAGATGGATGAGATGAGGAAGATACCATATGCGTCAGCGGTAGAAAGTTTGATGTATGCTATGGTGTGTATGCACCCAGATATAGTATATATGGTTGATGTTGTCAGCTGGTATCTTGCCGATCCTAGCAAAGAACATTGGGCAGCGGTGAAATGGATGTTGCGGTATCTAAGAAGCTCATCCAGGTTGAGCTTATGCTATGGTGACAGAAAACCTATGTTAGAAGGTTACACAGATACAGATATGGCAGGTGACATAAACTCCAAGAAGTTTACATCGGGGTTCATGTTCACGTTTGCAGGGGAGAGCGGTCTCTTGGCAGAGCAAGCTACAAAAAGTCGTAGCATTGTCGACAACAGAGGACGAATACATTACAGTCACAGATGCATGTAAAGAGATGCTTTGGATGAAGAGGTTCCTACAAGAACTTATCCTGAAGCAAGAGCAGCACATGGTCTATTGCGATAGTTAAAGTACTAAACACTTGAGCAAGAATCCAAGTCAGCACTCCAAGTCGAAGCACATAGAAATTCGGTATCACTGGATCAGGAATACTTTAAAACAGAAGGTGTTACAACTTGAGAAGGTCCACACGGATGATAATGGGTCATATATAATGACCAAGGCATTCTCAAGGGCAAGTTTGAGGTTTGTAGAAACTCGGTTGGCTTGAAGAAGGCGAATTCCTCTTGAGTCAGAAAGGAGGAGATTTGATGGGGTTTTTCTTCTCAGTTCAGAGGCGAGATAGTGCAGCCTGTTGTAAAACTGATGTTTTAAATCTTGTTTCACCACACTGCTCGACCAGTCGAGTGGGCTGCTCGACCGGTCGAGGCTCGCTCGACTCAAAGTCCAGTAAGCTGTATTTTTTTTTATTCGACCAGTCGAGGGTCAGGCTCGACCGGTCGAAGGGGTCCTTCAACCAGTTGAGGACTTGACTCTGCTAGTCGAGGGTTACGCAGATTTTACGTGGATTTTGTGCGAACTACGTAAATTTGAGACGGTTTCGCAGCGGTGCGAAAGGAGAGTTGCCTAAACTATAAATAGTGGTCCCTAGGGCTATTCTAGGGTATGCTAAGGCGTTTTCATGACCAAGGTGAGAGAGAGAGAGGAGAGAGAGAGGAAGCTTGTGGAAGGGATAATTTTGCTCGTAGAGGTGATCTACTGCGTGGTCGACGTCTCAACGCTTCTGCGTCCTCGTGATCGGTGAGATCTCTCAATTTTTCATTATTCTCTTATTGTTCATCCATTCCTACGTGAGTGAAGAAGTTTTGATCCAAGTGGTGTGTGTTTGTGATCGGTTGTAACTTTCTACTTCATAGTGAATTGTTGCTTTGGACTAGGTCCCGTGAGTGATTTTTACCTCTTCGAAGGTTTTCTACATAAAATTTCTTGTGTCGTGTGGTTCGTCCTTTAATTTATTTCATTGCTTTACTATATCCCATAATTCTAGTGTTTTAGGAGGCGAGATCCTAAGCTTTTTTGTGTAACGCTCCCAACACTATGCTGAGAGGCTTCTCCCATATTGGGGTCCACCTGCACTACCTTTCATTTTCTTGTTATATGTACTTGCTGGCCTGGTTGAGAGTTTAGGCTCCACCTCACACATGCCAAAACAACACATGTGTGAGGATTCAGGTCCATTTATCTTGTGAAGATGTCCTCAGGTAAAATCTGGCCGGTCCACTGACCGTGAAGGGCACATGCCGTAATATAAAGATGGATTATTAGATAAAAGGACAAACATGGAATTCCGTAAACACGTGCGCCCCTCTAATGAGCGTATTGGACTGATTTTTCAGCCAGAGCATGTTTACTATAGCTGCAACTAATGAGTGGCTCAGATTGTGCACAAGTGCGACCTGTTAGCTAGGTGGACCTGAGACGAATGAAGAACTTCCACTTTTGCAAACTCGCTTAGCAGAAGTGCTCAAGCAAACTTTTCATGTTCAAATATATATATATATATATATATTTGCCGCTTTGATTTCGCATGTTTGAATTTAGGTCACCAGTCCAAACCTGTTAGACCACCATTTATACTTCACCCAAGTGAATATCTTCCATTCTATCATGTTTGGGACACATCCAACCCTTTCAATAGGTTGACCCGATCATAAGGATCAACTTTGATAAAAAATTCAGCGTCATTTACTCATCAGGTAGGCTTTATCACAGAAAAGAATTCCTAGCCATGTAGAAATAACAAAATAAAATTGTTTTCGACTCTATGAGTAGTGGATGTGGTGTACTTTTGCACAAGGTAATCCTGATGTTGTTGACAAACCTATCAGATGGGTTGGATGTCATACAAAAATGTTAGGTGGACGGTTATATGTAGTACAACCTGTTGGACTTGAGACTTCCCCGCGTGGTTTGTTTAGCAGCGACGGTCCTTTCGGAAAGCTAGCTCCGTAAATTACAGCATTGGACGGATGGTTATAGGAGATCTTTGCAAAAGGAGCAGTGCTTTTGACAAAAAGGTACCTTGTATGGCCTCCTATGCAATTTTCCATACTTTATTTGACGATTGGAGGACAGTGGCGCTTGAAAGAAAAAAAAAAAACCTGTGGTACCCATTTACCGAGCACAAGTGGGATACACAGATGTCTGGCTATCTGACCGTACATATGGTGGGCCACTAAGGTAGGGCATATAGCATGAATTCATGCTGATTAAACAACCCTATCAATTCGATAGAAGGTTATCAGATGGATGATGAGGTGTCCTAATTCAGTGACAAAATAAAATGGTAATGATCAACTAATTAATGTATGCTTCAGGCTGTAACCTAACCATGACTGAGCCCACAATTTGTATGGTCTGATTTCTGTGCATGTATTTAATAGATGAGCGGCCACAATTATGGAACATGAGAGAGAACCACTCTTTCAAGACATCTGAAGTGGAATATGTTAGTGCCCCTCACCAACATATCTATGGCAAGGTACGTATGGATCATGACCTTCCATCTAGTGAGCCTTATCATGGATGGTCCATTGTTCAAAAATCATGTCAATAGAATGAATGGTCGAGATTCATTGGACAAAGTTGATAACAGTGAAAGGCAAGGATCTGATTGGTGTAGCGTACGAAACATGAGACATCCACGTATGCTTGTAGGGATGGCCAGGGACTTTGACAAATGGTGGGCATGGATTATTTTGACAACCTTTTTTTTTAATCATAAAGGTTGCTATCAACGCAATTGTCGAGCTATACGGGCCATCACTCTTGCAAATGGGAGATGGATGTCAATAATGCAAGAGGAGAAATTTATATATATGAGATAGCGTAGAAGAAAAACAAAATGTCGCTATGCACGCAGTAGTTGAGCCAAACGGGTCATTATTCTTGCAAGCGGGAGGCGGATGTCAATAATGCAAGAGAAGATATTTACATTGAGATGGGGTATTTTTCATTTTGTATGTTTAGGCATTTGTCTGTTTTGAAGTGGGGGCACAAAAGCAATGGGAGCAATCGATGAGGAGGTGCGGTCCATTGGTACTGGGTGAATGTGGAGCCCATATGGTGTACATCACTTACAAACTGTCCATCGGATAACCTCTGGCTTGAAAATCAGCTTGATTTGACACTCTCTTGGGCCACTGTACAGGGAGCAGGGTGGGAGGGGACTCACACCCTTTGATTCTCACCGCACCCTCTTGAGCTGTAGAAAAGCGTGAAGTTTGCTCTGAGCCCCTTCATCTAGGGTAGATGAGGGGTCTCAATGGTCTAGATTCAAATATACAATAAACTGTGGACCACTATGAAATTCAAGGGTAGGATCCCCTCTAAATTTATCGTTGCGTTGTGACTCACATGAGTTTCTTTGGGCTCAATTTGTGAGCCCTATAAATAATATGAGAGAAGGCATCTAATGGACGGATTGAATGTTGTGAATACATCACGTGGGCTCACTGGTTCGGTACCACTAAAGCACATCCATATGGCCATAGTAGGTATGAATCAGGATCTCCCATCTAGTGGGCCTTATCATGGTACTCCATGGTACAAAAATCATGCCAACAGGGTGATTGGTCAAGATTCTATTGATGTGACGGCTAGGATATTCATTTGGTTTAGTTTATAAAACATTGGCCGTACATGATAAGCCCCACCGTTTCAGGTGTGAATTGCCTCAAGGGCATGATTGTTGCCCTTCATTTTTCAAAATTTCTTGAAAAATAAAATAAAATATGATAGTTTTAATGGTGCCCCAGCTGATTAAAAAATAAAATAGTCGGTTATGTCTGGATATACAAACGACCACAGCTGGGATTTTTGCAATTCTCATGTGTTGATAAAATGCCAGATCTCTCACTTTTTATCTTTTGGGCATTTTTGCCAATGTAAGCACGGGTCTTGTCTTACAGTGGGATTAGAGCCCTGATGAACTTGCTGTATTTGTAAAAATCAAGTATTGTTTTACAAAATAAGGTATCTTAATATTTTGGAGAACCAGGCAGTTGTATTTGCAAAACAAGGTATTCTTTGGCAAAATGGTTCCTTATGTTCCGGGCTGGAATCTTTTTTTTTTTTTTTTTTCCTTTACTTTTTGCTATGACTCCCTGGGCCATCCAGATAGTGGGCCACCAAAGACGGGGCTTAGTGCGTTATCCTTGCTATGGGATCAAATAAGAATACAAACATATGTACTGAGAGAAACCATGATACTCTAGCCAGGCGTCATGGTTGGGCACCAAAAAATTGTTCCCCTGCCATATTGGGGCAGATCTCATGTCACTCATCCCCGCACGCCTCTCCGTGAGTGATAGGCACACCATTGCCGGGGAGGGTGGTAAAAGGGTTATTCTTGCTATGGGATGAATAGTGGATTAAGAAAAAAAATTCCATTTAGTGGACCATGAAATTATAATCAACAAACCAAATTCACAATGGAATAACGTAGATACCCTCACCATCATATATGTGGCCAGGGTGCATATGGATCAGGACCTTCCATCCAGTGGCCCCTATCATGGATGATCCATGGTATAAAAATAAAATAAAAAATCACCGTAATAGGGTGAATGGTCGAGATTCTATTGTTATTAGATAAAGTCCTCATTAAAGTGATGACTAAGATATGTAATTGGCGTAGTTTATGATACATGGGCTATGTATGTTAAGCCCCCTGTTCCCTGCATAAATTGCTATGCCTGTCACGATTTTACCCTCCTCTTTTATAGTTTTTAGGATTAAAAGATGGCTTTTGTGGTGGGCCTAACAGTGCATGGATTCTCTCAAACCCCCTGGGCGCGGCTTCCTGGTTCTCGGGATATACCGCGTGAGACCCCTTATTATGGGGCTCACAATGATGTATGTACCTTAAATCCACACCGTCCAACCAGTTTGACAGCTCATTTTAAGTATGACCCCAGAAATGAAGCTGACCTAAGGCTTAGGTGGACCACATCAGAGGAAAGAGCTGTGATTGAATCCCCACCATTAAAAACTTCATGGATTCCACGTGAATGTTTATTTGCCATCCAACCTGTCACAAAGACTTTGATCAAAAGACCACAAAAATACCATTGTCATACAAAGCTTTTGTGGCTCCGAAGAAGTTTTTAACAATCAGTTACCATTATTTTATGTACTATATAGTTCATCCGAGACTTTGATCTGCTTCATTTTTGGATCATGATCCAAAATGATTTATTTGTGGATGGTCAGTGTGCATGTAGTCATATATATCATGTGGCTCCTACAATCAGGAGTCCCACCTACCTTAGTAGATCGGGGTCTCACCTAATCTTCTCCGTGTAAACTGGAGGTGAATGTCAACAGTGTATCTGAACAGAAGAAGAGAGACAAATAAAGAGAAGTAACTGAGTGTCCAGCTATACAAACGGGCTCCAAGCTTTATGCAATTTTGGTCTTCTATGTGGATAAAATTATAGACTACTTATTTCCCATGTAATTTCCCATGTTTAATCGTCATGTCTTGAAGCGGGGTTTTTGGTCCAGATGATCTGGTACCATGATGTGGCCATGGCAGGAGCCAATATGGTTCGGACTTAAAGATTTGTAACCTTAAGGTCACTTTTTCGTTTTTGGAGGACAAATCACTTTTTCATTTTTGGAGGACTAAAAGCCCATATGCCATTGCTGCCCCTTCTACAACGGCCTCTTATCTCAAAAATAGAAAGATCCTTTTAAAAAGGGATGTGGGCCCCATCGAAAATTAAAATTTGGCTCATTCTTTGGGTAATCTAATTCGTTCATTTTAATCAGACAACCCTAAAACCTCAATAGGATTTTTTTACTATTTTTGTTTGAAGTTCTCTATGGTCCACAACTACACTAACGTTGTGCGTGAATTCTGAACTGTTTTCTCCTGTGTGGTCCATCTGTAATGAGTTTTGCCCTCAAACTTGGATCGATCACATGGAATTAAAATCCCTTACATGTGGACAGGTTCAATTTGCTTCATGAAAATATATTATGCCCCACATGAGATGTGGGATGTGTTTAAAATGTGGGATCCTTCCGCACAAGGGTCATTTTACCGTTTCGTTCTTCCCTTTTTTTCATAGGAGGGGAGGATTGTATTTTTTTTCCCCTTCTTCCTCTTCCTTCTTCATTCTTCTTGGTTTTCCTTATTATTGTTTTTTAGATTTATTTTTTTATTTATTTATTTTTAAAATTTGGTATGAATGGTGGAAATTTGTAAAAGGGAAAAAGGTGTGGTAGAATAATGTAGTGGATGAATTTTTATAATGAATGGATGTTGTAATGGAAGAATTTTGTAGTAGAATAATGTTTTAATGCATGAATTTTGTAATGAAAGAATGTTGTAATGAATGAATGTGATGAACGGTGGAATGGATGAATGTTGTAATTGATGAATTTTTATAATGGAAGAATGGTGAGGTATATTGTAATAGATGAATGTTGTGTGGTGGATTATCAATATTTATTGTGGATCACCCATATTCACTGTGGATCGCTGATATTTTCACTATGGACCGTTGATATTCACTATGGGCCATTGATCTGATATTAAGAGTGAACTGTCGATATTCATTGTGTAATCGTTGGAAAGTGTAACACCTTGATTCTCACAGCTCGTGGACAATCCTTTTACTTGAGAACCCAAGTGCAAACCTTAAGGAGACTACATTCATACATGGGTCTCTTAATATGAGAGTTAGTCATTTTACCATGTAAGTAGTGGGCATCCATAGTAATATAAGAGAATCTAAACTTGAGATATAATATTCGAATATCAATAGGAATGTAATTTAAAGTCCACTTATCAAGGTACATATACAAACCATAATATTTTATTGTCAAAGCATTCGGTGAATATAAAGGAAAGAAAGCAGGAAGTTACCAATTGATCTCATAGAGCTCGATTATACTAAAATAAGGTCTCTCATTAGTCAGTTCATCTTCATTCTCCTCGGGAACACTATCTAGAGTGCACTCTTCGAGCTCTACATCTTCACCTGTTTAGTGCAATTCTATGATAATATGAGTAGTCATCTCAGTGAGAAATCCCCCAAGATTTCACACATGGCATAATAGTCAAGAATAGTTTTTCCAAGTAAAAGTATCAGTTCATATCATACGAAATATTCAACGAATCTTGTTTAAATGCAGGAATGCATGTATATACTCACAGACCTGGGGATACACATCCAGCTAACAAAAATATCATCCAATGAGAACTAGTCACTTAGAAAAGACCATGTAGCGATAAACCTGGGCATCAAGTTGAGTCGGACCGAGTTAGGGTTGACCCGACTCAATCTGGTTTTGAAATAGGCCTGACCCGAACTCAACTCGACTTGGCACTGAGCAAGCATGCTTGAACCGATCCGAGTCTGGGTTTGGACTGGACTAATCCGAATCGAGTCTGACCCAATTAAAAGTACCGAGTCGGTACGAGTTGGCAATGATTCAAATCAAGAGATGAGGGAGGGAGTGGAGTGGAAAGGAGAGAGAGAGAGAGAGAGAGAGAGAGAGAGAGAGAGGACGGTGATGGTGGTGGGTGGTTGTCGGGTTTGGAAGAGGAGGGAGTGAGTGAGTGGAGAGGATAGAGAGAGAGAGAGAGAGAGAGAGAGAGAGAGAGAGAGAGAGAGAGGAGGACGAGGAGGGTGGTGAAGGTGGTGGGTGGCTACCGGGTTTGGAAGAGGAGGGAAGGAGGGAGTGGAGAAGTGAGAGAGAGAAGGAGAGGAGGAGGAGGAGGAGGAGGAGGAGGGTGGTGATGGTGGTGGGTGATTGTTGGGATTAGAAGAGGAGGAGGATAAAGGGGGGAGAGAGGGAGTTTAGGATCAGGTCGAGATCAGGTGTGGCGTATAAGGTTAGAGATACTTAGGTTTTTTTTATATATATATATATATATATATATATATATATATATATATATATATATATATATATATATTCCCAAATCCGAGTTGAGTCAGTTTCAGATTGAGTCGAGTCTGATCGGATTGAGTTTCGGGTCGAGTCATTGGGTAACTTGAACTCGACTCAATTTGAGTTCAAATTAGGCGAGGCCTACTCGGTTCGGACCGACTCACCCATTTGATTTTGGTCGAGTTGGGTCTGAATGAGTCGGACGAGTTGAGTCAGGCGAGTCAAGTCGTCCTGTGCCCAACTCTATGTAACGAGGATGCCCAAGGCAAACTAACCTCCGAAAAAAGTATTCTAAGGTACATCTAAGGAGAACTAATCACCCGAAAAAGACCATGCAATGAGGATGACCAAGGTAAACTAGCCACCTGAAAAAGTACTCTCAGGTACGCCCAAGGAGAACTAGTCACCCGGAAAAGTCTGCATGCCATGTATGCATGGTTAGTCCAATTATTATTAATCCAATTTGCAATCAACCAATTATGAGATTTCCTCCTTACTAGTAGCCTTTCCAATTTATTCATATCCTAACAATTTCTTGGTGATGTTCGTCTTACCAATCTCATCATGGACACAATGATGGATTTAATCCATAATATGATCATGTCCCGTTTTGGATACTAATTTAGGGTTTTCTATACATTCTCATTTAACATGTTTCCTTATTAGAAAATTCTTATTCAATTTCATTTAACATTAATTGGGTAAGGTCACTCAGTTCTAGGAATTTTTCTTATGATCTCTAACATTCAACTCATGCTTCTATAACAATAGTAATCATCAAATTTCAATAATTCTATATGCATATGGGCAAAATATACCAACCATCGTATTTATTTGAAATCAAGGGTTATTCATATGAGAGCTACCTAATTAGTAAAGGATTTCATACTTATTTTTAGTACAAGTATTCCTACTAGTCTTTATGACCAAATACTAATTAATGTGTATGTTGAAAATTTCTACAAGACTAAGATGAAAGTGGAAAGCTTAAGGGGTAGTCCATCACCTCTAAGAAGATTTCCCTTGATTTGAATGTCCCAAATCAAGGTCTTAAGTGATAAGCACACAAACGTATAATCAAATCACAACATTTCACTTTGTATCAATACATGCAATCATTAATTTTAATTCTAATCATAAATTAGAGAATTGGACTCACCTTAATGTAAAGATTCTCCAATTCTTGGTTCAATCAAACGTGGGCGTACTAAAGGTTTCCAAATGGTACAATGGAGTAATTAGGGAATGAGTTTTTCTATACACTATTCAATGAATTTAGATTAATAAACCTAAACCAAATTCAGATTGAATTTATACTAGGGAAATTAAGCAGGGAGTATGGTTATCCATGTATTGAGTCTATTTGAATCAAATTGGAGACAATAGGGTTCCTCACTCAAATCGTCCCCATTCAAGCATTTCTAAGGCGACTAGTTGGAAGTAGATAGAAAATGTGGTCAGCCCTAAGACTCATCGGGTTGAAATTTAGTGTGAACTGAGCTGATTCAACTTGGTTTGGATTTTCGTGCATCTTATTAAAAATTCGAGTCTGACCATAGCCCACCCCTATCTAATCTAGATTAGCAAGGAAAGACCCCCATTTGGATACATTTACTTGGGTCTCATATCCAAGAATTTGGCTACCAATCATTGAGTTAACTTAGTGCACAATAGTGGACAATGATCATGGCTAGGTAATTAGAGTTATGTTGTGTAATTCCCTGAGTTTAGAAATCTTACCTTAATTAGAATGAGTTATGCTTTAACTTTGAGGGAATCGACTAAAGATGGTTACAAGATTAAAACCAAGGCTTGGAATGGCCATATTCTATAAATACCGTGCTTACAAGTGCTAGAAAATAACATAAATCCAAACTGGTTAAGTATGTGACCAAGTCAAATGTTGTAAATAGAGACGTGACTTGGCAGAAAGTATATGATACATAGGGAATTTGAATGATACCCATTGGAGTTAATAGTAGAGGCTAGCGTGGTAACTATAGTGACATCAATGGACACGAGAAAGTAGTGTATGACTTGGCAGGGGATGACTCAACAATACAAGTCGTAGCGGAAGTCGAGTCAGTAAGGGAGAACTGACTTAAATCGGTACAACAACTAAATGAGGTGCCCAACACTAGACATAATCGGGTTTTGACTCGATTAAACTCAACATCTCACTAAGTTAGATTGGAAAATGTAACAACTTGGGAAGAAAACTAGTCATGCCTGCAAACCACATTCTTGACTTTTGCTCAAATTTCTTCTTTTAGATCTCCCCTTTTCACTTTTCTACCTGCAACCCTCTTAGCGAGACCAAATAAGGCCTAGATTGAGCCCCAAACTTGGCTCAAACGCATGACTCAAACTTAGTCATGATCCACTCGATACCCTTAGAACGACAATCTCTTCTTCTTTTTTTTCTTTTTTTTTCTTTCTATTTTGAGACAGATTGCCTTAAAAACTAGCTCTTTATAGGGCTCTCTAATCCTATTCCAGAAAATTTGAATACAACTAATCCCTGGATTAGTTACATTTTTACCCATGGAAAGTCAATAGTTCTTGAAAAAGAATCCAAAATACAGTTTAATGATTGCATGGGCCCACATGATCATCACAGATATGTTTCTGGAACCCATGCCTACCAAATGAATGGATTAGATGAGAAGATAGCACCCAGATCAGATGATGGGTTTCTCCACTGGGACAATCAAGATGACACCTCCTCCAATGGCAACTCACATGAGGGTGACTAATCTGGATATTTGAAATATGTAGACGGTGTAGATTGGTCCACCGATCATTGTGCGGTCCATAATCTAGAAGGTTATGATCAATATCTCGAGATGAGGAGATTTCTTGTCTTGACCAGAATTTCTCAAGAGAAGGCATGATTTTGTCAGAGTTTTCAAGCAGGGATTATGGGTGAGGGACGCCCTAAATCCAACATCCCAGATGAATTCCAAAGGGTTTCTAGAAGGTGAGGGATGGTTGAGATTATGCCAGCATAAAAATAGAAAATATTTCTTCCATTTTTGCACTCTAAGTGGAGAACAAACCAAAAGCTTTGAATGTGTGGCTAAGATTTAATGGAATGAAGGGTTGAGATGGCAAGAGGTATATGCTCGATCAAATTGGCAGCACATCATGGAGATGAAACTTCTGTTTGTTTTTTAAATCTATCCCCTCCTCATAGATAAGTTGTGCTTGATCTTGTGTGCACACTAGTATGAGCCAACGCACGAGATACATAGGGGTCTACCTAAATTCATCCTTCTCGCATGAGAATAGTTCTGATTGTTCGCAAGACTGATAATGGTGGGCTGTTAGATCACAGATACAATAGTCTATTATAATAATTTTCAAGCAAGAAAGAGGGAGAGGTAGTTGCTGCTTTTGGGTGAGCTCGGGTCAATGCTCGATTCACCTAGCTAAAGTTTGGTGTGCCGCGTATATGCATGCACTGTGTACACATAGAGAGTAAAAAGTGGGGCCCATAGTAATATGTTAGGTGATCCGGTCCATCCATCTGACGAGGTTGCTTGTGTTAGATTATCAGTCAAAAATCAAGTGGAGCATGCGCACAGATGGCCCATATTAAAAAGATCCTAGGTTATAAGCTCATATTATTAATTACTTTAATGGTCAGATCTTACTATGGATAGTAATTGGGTGTCATTATACTTAGGGTTCGATTTAGTAATGCTAAATAGTAAATTAGGTGATAAGATGGTTTGATAAGGTTATATACTTATGACATGGATATTAGAGACTCAATTTAATAGTGAATCCTTTATGTTCAAGTCTTGATTTTAACCCTGTACAGTTGGATTATTTTACAGGTAAACATATTATTGTAATTAGTCTTCTAGGGATGGGTTTGATAAGAAAATTTTAAGGTTCATGATGCCTAAAATTATATATGTCTAATGCTTTAAAATTTTTAGGTGTTAACTGATTATATGCACTACCCAGGTATCAAAAAGAAAAAAAATTTAGAGTGTTACAAAAAGATAATTTTATGAAATTTCAAATGGATTTAGAATCAGCTCATTTGGATTTTATTTGATTACCGAAAAGTGGGCCCAAAGTTCATCAAGATCATTATGAATTGCTGATATTCACTATGGGCCATTGATCTAACAAAAATGACCATAACTCCCTTATTACATGTCCGATTTGGGTAATCTTATGCTCATTGGAATGGTAATTTTATGAACTTTCAAATGAATTTAGAATCATCTTATTCTAATTACATTTGATTGGTCAAAATTGGGCCCAAATTTCATCAAGATAATTATGGATCAATGATATTCACTATGTGCCATCGATCTAACAAAAAAAGGTCATAACTCCCTCATTACATGTTTAATTTAGATGATCTTATGCTCGTTGGTCAATCAAATAGAACGCTCTTCTATGGACAAGGCCGCAATTACATCCTCCACAATTTTAACTACGTTATTCGCACAATTCTCTTTTCATCAAAACTTGCCACTGTAACAACTGTGGTGACTTCATTTTTGAGTAACTTGATCAGAGAACTGTCCTTCTATGTTGTTCCTGCTGCAACAATCTCTTCGATCAGTTCCGACAACTCTTTCTTTGAACTCCGTGGCTAGGAAATTGTTCTTTAATATTGCTCCAACTGCAGCAATCTTTGAGGATGTCTCCCTTATTCGTGGTCTACATAATCTAGGATTTCGAATTGTAATATTTCATGCCAAATTAATCGGAATTAGTATATCAAAATATCACAACTTTCTAGTTTACTCTCATAAAGTATTGATAATTTCAAAAATAGATTCAAAATAATTGCTAACAATTCTAAAATAATCATAACATATTGACGATTTTAAAATAATTAGAATGTATAATGATTTGAACTACATGTTCCCTTTATTTGCGATATATAATATGATAATGATTTGGTCATTTTATTTTCCATGCTTGTCAGCGTATTTTGCATTGTATTTGTTGCATTCTTTGAAGAATTTAGTCCGTGAGATTAGTCATATCGATATGATTAATATGTCAACTTCGGTCCATAATTTAATCTCTTAAGATGTTGGAGCGAATATAACTTTGACTAGAAATACTTTGACTGGACCTGACTCTAACTGGACTTGATCTTTACTAGGCTTGACTTTTACTAAACTTGACTTTGACCGGGCTCAAGGAGCAATTATAGTTTACCGCCGATTTTGAGCCGAGCTCAAGGAGCAATTATAGTTTACCGCCGATTTTGGGTTGGGCTCAAGAAGCAATTATAGTTTATGCTCTTTAAGTTGTTGGAGCATTGTATATAGGTCTCATGCGTGGTTAACCTGTTTGGACGCTCACTACTACTGTATATAAATGAATTGCCATTACTGATAATATAGGGCTTATGCGTGGTTAGCCTTCTCAGGCGCTCACTGTTGCCGTAAAATAATCAATAATGTGTAGTTAACGATAGCTAATGATGATCAATAGTAATATCAATGATGATCTGTAATAATATTCCACAATAGACGATATCTTAGCGATCGTCGATGCTTTGTAATAATTTTCATAACCAATGATCATTGGCGATATCAACGATGACCAACGATATTTTGATAATCGACAATGCTTTGTCATATATATAAGGTGATAGTTCTTTAATAGTTTGTAAGAATGATCTAAGGTGTCTATCGTCTTGTTGCCAACAATCGTCGCTTGCTGCAGATATAATACGGGCGTGATTTTGATAAATCTTCAAGTGATAGTATGCTTATTGCAGTGATTGTATAATTGTTGCCTAATCTGTCCCCTTTTGATTGGATGAGATTTTCTTTGAGAATCTTTACAATCAAAATTTTTTTACCTTTCGAAAATAATAATTTTGATAAGATAAATATCCGCAAGCATTACGATGCCTTATTCATTTTAATCCCTAACTTGATAAGTTATGTTGATATAATCTTCATTGATAATATATTGATTATGTTGTTTAGGATTTGAACTTGGCCCTAATATTATAAATGACCTTTAATAAATCTTAGAATATCATCTTTCTTGAAGAACATATGTTGAATCTTTTCGTGTCTTAAGTGACATTATAAGCCTGAAAATTGCCGATAAACTGTATATAATTGTCGCTTCATAAATCTTGCAAATAACCGGCTAGAGCTTATAAATGGTTTTGCAATGACTCTCTTTTATATAATTTTGGAGCTACTTTTATCGGTCATAGCAATAATCCAATCACAATAATAATCCCGGGCTTGAACATTAATATATAATAATTTAGTCGTAGTCATAATTATTGCCCCAATGTTGACCTACAAAAATTAATATCGACAATTATCATCTCAGGAAATCAACAATTACCTTCTCTGGGATTAAGTGTATGGATTAAGAATTTCGTCTCGTTACTTAAAAAGTATATAAACAAATTTTTAGAAATTATCTTTCTTTAACTCTTCCATTTGCTAATCATTCTTCATCTTTACTTCGCTGAAAATATATTATTGAAGATATATGATTGAAGATTACTCTGTATCAAGTTTTTTTGGTCTTATTATGTTGTTACATAGCTCTTCTTCTTTTCTTCTTATGCATAAGCATGATGAACTGTACTATCATTAGAATCCCATTCTGTAAGTGTTTATACTTAAAGTACATTTTAGTTTGTCAAATTTCGTA
Organism: Magnolia sinica; assembly: GCF_029962835.1. NCBI lineage: Eukaryota > Viridiplantae > Streptophyta > Magnoliopsida > Magnoliales > Magnoliaceae > Magnolia > Magnolia sinica. The sequence continues at coordinate 44,733,409 of NC_080573.1, read as the reverse complement.
GTCCGGTTACGATCACAAGTTCGACTGAAGACAAGCTATCAAATCGATCAAGCATTTGAAAAGAAGACTCAACATCTTACAGTAAGACTATTCATGATTCGAGGTTCAGAACACTTTATATGAGTCAACCTACAGGTGGTATGAACCTAGTTTGACCATAGGTTAAGTGTATTTCACTCATGCATATTTAGAATCATATTTTATGTTAAATACACTAAAGTTAGGCTAGCCCGAAGTCCGGTTCGGCCAGCCTAACCAGTTGGACCAACCCTACATTATTTGGTAAAAAAGATAGATCTGAGATCTTTTTGCGGTAGGTTCGGCCAGCCCATGGTAGTTTCGGTCAAGTTCAGCAATGAAACAAAATTGGATCTTCTACTAGTTAGACCGGTCGAACCTCCTATTCGGCCAGTCGAACATGGATTTAAGCCAGCCGAAGTTTTAAAAGATTTTATCCCTCGATTTCTGAGTTTCGATTGGAACGTAATCTTTGAAGTTCGGTCAGCCGTACTGAATCTCAGGTCAGCCGAATTGCGCAGATCCTTGGCTATAAATAGAGGCTTTCTCTTACTCTTTAAACTACGAAAATGCATAGTCTTATATTGTGTTGTAAAGAAAGATCCTTCAAGCCTCCTGAAGATATTTGTGTTGTAATTCATATTTTCATTAGCTTATTTCATTCTCCTTTTCAAAGTTAAATTAAATTATTTTTGATAAAGTAATCCATACTCTACTTTGAGAAAAAAAGAGAACCGAATCTGCAGCAATAAGGTTTCATTCATTTTATTGAAAATCTATTAGATCCCTTTTATATCTTTTTGGGTTAAACTAATACAACGAATTCATCAATATCTCAAGAAGCATTCAAGTTACATTTATGACTTCGACTCTCCAAATTGAAGATAAGTACTGTCTTTTAAATTATTTCAGTTTAGATTTTTCTGAGATAACCCGAAAATCTCAGCAGGTTTATTTATGATGACCTCATAAAATCACAAAGTAAGTTTGATTATGATAACCCATGAAAATCGCAATAACTGTATAAGATTGTTAAGGTAACCCTGAAAAACCTTTAAATAGTGAAAGTCAAAATTGCAAGGATAGTAATTTTAAAAGTGAAGTAGTTGCATTAAGGCACCAGACCACTATAACTCTTTTGTGCATTATGGTGATTGGATATTATTATTTGTGCTATTATTGTAAATTACTTATTCTTTGCATTAGTTTGATATTTTGATTTCAAAGACGTTGTGACATAAGGTTATTCTACCTAAATCTTTTAGGTATAAGCTTGTCTTACGAACTATTTGATATCAAGAATTCAATACTCTGCGAAGTTATATTTCATTAACTTATTATTCCGCATTATATCAAAATATTTGGCATTGTCCTATTCACCCCCCTCTATGACATATATAGCTCGTCCTTTCACGTTCATTTTCTCGAAAGATTATCAATGTTCTAGACTCACCATTCTTCTCTTTCTATTATATTCTTCCATCATAATTTCTTCCTTATTATCATCTTTTGTAGCTTTTTCCTGAGGACATTAAACTTTCTGTATGATATCCAAATGTACGGTGATAATGACAACAATCATTTCCTCTTGTCTTTTCAATTTCTCCGAGGTGTTTTATCCGAGTTAATTTAATACTCTTCATAGCCAACAATTGATTCAGCATAGGAAGTATGTATTTTCTTATGAATGCATACTTCATATGACTTTTATATTGTCTAGACCTTTTATATGTCATCATAATCGCACGACCGTTTCTATATTCTTCATCACTGTTTCTTTTATCATCCTGATAATCTTCTTTATTTTTTTTCTTTCCTAGGGATGTTGGTCGATATTTCATAAATATTATGAGATAATAACTTTATGTAAAAAGAAGACAGTTTTTTAACCATCTTTTCAAGAGCATAAGCCTTTGTATCAAGATCACGAAAGGTTAGTATATCTGCACTAATCAAGTTGTATGCCACTTCTGCTCTTATGCCTCCTAAACATAGCTTAACCTATTCTGATTCTCCCATAAGATATCGACATGGTGCCCCCAAGCCTTACATCGACTGATGAATTCTTTGACTGGTTTGTTTTCCCTTTGGTGAATAGAGGTCAATTTGGTCAAACTGATTTCTCTATCGGAAAAGAAAAAGTTTAACATAAAAGCATCCTACATTTGTTCCCAAGTATGAATAGACCTTCGGATTAAATCTGAATGCCATTTGAAGGCTTTTCCTATCAGAGAAGACCCGAATAATCATAGACAATATTGAGGAACTCTAGAGAAATTTTTCATCATTATTATGAAGTGCATCATATGTTCTTCGGGTGATCCGTTCCCATTAAATTTCTGAAAGTCTGAGTTTTTAAAATCAGCGAGAAATGACATTTCTTCTATTTTAGGGGAATATAATGTTTTGTATCGAAACCTTTTATTCTGATTTCGCTCCTTCTCTAGATGAATGGATTCGATAATCATTTGTCGGATTTCTTCCTGCATTATGATTTGAGCAATATAAGGTGTAGGCCCCTGAAATCTCACTGCTTGTGGTTATGGCCTTTCCACTTGTGGTTCAATGTTGTCCACGACAGTCACTGTTGGAAGACTAGAGATTTTTTCAGCAACTTTCTCATCTGGTGAAGGCTAATTAATCTGATTAATATCTGCCGACAATACTTTTATTTTTTTATTCTTTGATCATCCTGATATTGAAGGAGGAAACGAGCACTGCATTGCTGGTGTTGTTGAAGAAGATGAACTACTATTTAATTCAAAACTAGCGTACCGTCGCTTCGCAGGACTAGCTAATTAGATCGCGGTATTCTTAATGCATGAGTTTGATTTAAATCCTTTGTAAGGGATGTTGTAAGTGAACATTTACTTGTCGCGATGACTTTCCCTTTATTCTTCTAAATATATAACGATTCTGTGAAAGACATCTTTACGGTTGTAGTTGGTGGTATTGGAGGACCTTCTAAAGTAATGGGTTCTTCAGTCTTTCTTAAATAAAATGATTGTGTGTCTGAGATAAGAATGCATCTTGTGATATTTCGTATGATCGACCCTCTAAGCATACTTGGCGGGACGATACTTCTTATTGAAGGAGATCAAACCCTTCATCTTTTAAATGTCATCGCTATCCATCTTTCATCGTCCTAATGTGTTATCGTTGAAGCGGAGACCATTCCGAGCATCACTTGACATTGCCTATCCTTGATCATAACTGATTTAACCTCTTTTGGTACTTCCTATAGTAGTGATCGTGTGTTGTCGATGTAATCCACAACGAATCCATTGGGTGTGAAGTAAACAACTACGTCAGTCGGGAGAAAAGCCATTGCCATTATGTACGGATGAAATGTCTGTTATTCAAAATAGAGCATTAATTATTTTGATTAAATTAAATTGTACTTTCTTTTAGAGATGAAGGGGAGGATGTTCCCATTAAGAGTCGTCATTTTGGTGTCAGTACAACGCCAAACAGTGATGAAAATCCTCTAAATAGTTTCTAAGTTATTGTTGAATAATGTTCCCTAGTGGAGTTGCTATTTTGTTTCGACAAGAAACAAAATGTATTTAATTTGGGGATTATCTTATTCAATAATAACAATGAATGAATGAGAGAAGAATCATCACAAAGTATTTTATTGATTTTGAGTTCGTTTACATCATTTTGCTTCCCTTGATTCTGAAACAAAGCACAATGAACCAACATAATGAAGTGGTTCAATAGCAATTTCGGCAGCCTTTCAGATCGCGGTGTTTATGTCTTCATGAAAGAAAAGTTATGCAGATATGAATATCCTTGTCTTTTTCATATATTTACTCAAATAGCATTTCTTTCAATAAAATACTCAGATCTCTTTGAAGAACAACAATTATTTGACAAAACATAAGTCATAAGAGTCATAAGAGCTATGAGTAGTCTTCCCGTGCAACTCATCAAGGAGTTGCACAAACAGGGGGTTACGCGGACCCATGCAACTCAACCTCTATTGCGTGGTCCGGCGCAACAGGCTTCTGTTGTGTGGTCCAGCGCAATGTGCCAGACAGCTTGCTTCTCTCCTTCTTCGATTTCCTTCTCCTTCTTCAATACCTTGCAGAGGTATCGAGCTTTGATCTTGTGTCCCCCCAAATGAAGGGGTGAAGGGGTATTTATAAGCTTCCACACATGTAGAGTCTCGATCTTCGTGCTGTGGATCCCATAGTGTAATATTCTTGTTGCGCACCACGCAACTGATCTCATCCACAAAATAATTTGCGCGGACCTGACATGAGTTGCGCAGTCCTACGAAACTGATGTGAGTTGCGCAGTCCAATGCAACTGATATGAGTTGCGCGGACCTGGGCAACTCAACCTCTCTTCTACACCTTGACTTTTCTTTTGTCTCTGATATCTTTTCTTCTCTCAAAATCCCTTCTTCATTACTTGTAGTTCTCAACAACACACAATGGGAACTTCGTACATTTTTGTGCACTAACAGTAGCTTCATAAGAGTTGGTATCAATACACTCATTCATTATTTAGTTCACACTCTTGAATTTGGGATTTGAGTCTCTGTACTTGGGTACTGGGTTTTGGGGCGTGACATGCAAGCCAATAAAAATAAATGAAAGTATGTTTCCAAGTAGAGATCATATAGATGTTAACCAATAATAGACACATGATAACATGGTATGCAGGTACTAACATTTTGATTTTAGAAAATAAGGTATTGAAACCTTGGGTCAATCTATTTCAAAACAGCAACCACTAAGCTGGCATCTTTAATTTAAGTAAATTAGCAAAATAGTGATTTAAGCAAATACTGCTTCTCCTCAATGCGAACATATAAACTTAGCAAACACCTCCAAAAGCATTTATCCCACCCTTTTGTCTCCCATGGAATGCGAAAACTATGGACTTAACCTTTGATGCCTCATTATGAATTTATATGCAACTACATTTCTTTAACAAAAAAAAAAAAATTTAAAATTAAAGTAGTGGACATAATACAAATTAATATAATGAACTCATACCTTACAAATATCTATGGAGTAACCATTACATACAAAAATAAAATATATATGTAATCAAATGAGACTGGATAATCTCTAACTTCCATCAACTCGTAATAGAAATCTTGGACATTGATCTTTTATCATTATCTTCGGAAGAAAAATGTGACCCCAAAACCCACAACCATTGCCACCGATACTATGGCAACGAGCATGAGAATTTTAACAATAACAATCAAACATGGGACGTTAGGGCGAAGGATTTTGAGTATGATTATGCAACCCCCAAAAACAAAAGCAACGCACATTGATATTATAGAGGCCTTGAAAAAGAGCTTGTGAGTTGAACTTGTTGTTTGATTTCCGATAAACCCTGCCAAAATAGCAATGACTCCACCTGCGGCAATCTGAGTAGCCCATATTGCTACTCTTAATCCCATATTTAGGTATTCTGTTTGTCTCTCGTTTTGTGACGGAAGTGGACCCTCTTCAAAAATTATTCCTTCTACAACTACATAAGCTTGCTGGTGTAATGCAGTCCCGGTGCTAGTTTCACCATCACCCTTGCAACAGATAAATAGTTTAAATTATTATTATTATTATTATTATTATTATTTTCCCAAAGAAGGATAGTAATGACAAGAAGAAAATTAAAAGGTTGACTTCGATCCACTATGCCTCACATCCATTACTTGGTCGATTCATGATGGGACACTTGTGGAAGAACATATGGATCATTGGGTCCATCAATTTCGGAGCCCTATAGTTGATGGACAATTCTATAGATATTGTGTTAATGGGGCAATTTTAATTGTCCCAATCAGATTGGTAGTTTTAAAATCCATAATTATAATTCATAAAGAATAAAGTCAACAGGCCTATATTGGCCTATATTCAAGTGGGATAATCAAGCACTAGAATTGTCTTGGTTTTGTGTAGTTGCCCATCTTAGGTGGGTCAAAACAAGATGAATGATCTAGATTAAATTTCCATGGAATATATTAATAAATATGCACCGGTATAATGTGAAACTTTTTGTTAAAAGATCAATAATTGCCAATACCTGGGATTGACTTGGTACTTGAGAATTCAAGTTTCGTATTTCTCTTTGGATCTCAGGTCTTGTAATACTGTCAGTAGAATTGGGATATAGATGTTCCTGTAAAACGAGAAACAATAAAAAATTGAAAAAAAAAAAAAAGAAGAAAAGAAACATATATGTTATGAAGCAGTATCTTTTATCAATAAAATCAATGCTACACACGCCCGCGGAAAACAATAACACAAAAAAAGAAGGGAAGACATTCTTGTACCTGTGTCACGTAATCCATTACCCACATTTGTATCTTAATCAACAATTCAACAATGTAGGTGTACCAAAACAGGGGAGAATGTCTGCTTAAAGGCATGACTTCGCTCCTGAAATTTAAATGAATAATTATTATTTTTTTTTAAAAAGAAAAAGTAATGAACAAGATAGATCATTGTTGTTGAGAGCCAGTGCATAGAGACCATAGCTCACTAACCCAAAAACTCAACTCGACTTGGTGTCCAGTTAAGTCGATTGGACTTGAAACAAAGTCGAATAAGTCTTAAGTTGACATAACTCACTATCTTATAAATGGTGTCTAAAGTCTAACACATCCTCTACTTATAGCGAGTGTCTTGATTTGAGTCATGTCAAGTTATTTCGGGTAGGCTAAGTATTCAAGTTGCCTCAACAAGCCTTGTTGAGATCAGACTGAGTTTTCTAGAAAAGCGGCTCGAAATCTTGTGGATTTGAGTTGACTCGGCCGAGTTTCAAGTTGATAGCCACTTAGAATTTTAGAACTATGGAAAGCATATGGACAACAAGTCAAGATTGCCATTTAGGGTAAAAAGTGACCAAGTTCAAACACAATTAAGAAAGTAAAAATGCTCCGAACCATCCATCCACATTAGAAGCGATGGATTAGGTATTAGTAAAATACTTTATTTAATTAAAAATATGGAGTCAAGTAAAAATTGGGTTGATTCTTCAAGTCCACCTTTGACCCTGTTGGCCATCAAGTCGATTGGAGTGTTTGAACCATGGTTGGCACTAGATGACACCATATGGGATCTGCAATCCTCTTGTGGGCCGTCTTGGCCTAGGACAGGACTCCATTCCTATTCCTAGCTAATGCATTGACATGGGCATGCTCAGGCGTTTGCATATACCAACCCGTTTGCCATTCTAGGCCCAAGTCTAAGCCCACTTTAGTTTGGGTTCCAAAGTTGGGGCCCATCTCGAATGCAGCTAGTTTGGGTGTAATTGGAAAAGCCCAGGTGTTGGGTATGATAGGCTCTGAGCCTGGTAACTAACTATTCAGATTGAGCTGTTTCTTCAATTTCATCCATCCCATCGGTCCCAATTTTGATTGCCAAAAATTCTCATGAATCACTTTGTTATGAAACTGAAACCATCCAATGGATGGCAAACGTGTCATCATATTCAAATAAATTATAATAGATAAGATAATCATGAGTCTGAATTATCCAGTTTATCGGCTCTCACCCTTTAGTCTTCAGGCCTCTCAAGATCAATCCCGTCATACAATACTAACGATCTCAATCCTTGGCCAACGAACTTGATGGTCCTCACCAATTATAAAAGCAAATGATGAATCATGGATCTAGACCATCAATAGATAGGTTTCCCTAGATGAATGGATCAGATTCAGAAAATATGTGCCAGTTGGGTTGTTTGTGGCAAGGCCTCTTCTCCATCTCACTCGTCATTGTCCCAAACTCTTAATTAATTAGCTAAGCACCTACGGTCACTGAACAGATATCCGTAGGTTTTCCCTGCCCACAGGCCAACATAGAAATTTTGTATAAAATCTGGGCCATTCATATTGTAGGACGCGATTTGACCATGTTTTGGGCCAAAAAGCAGGGCGCACCAATTGTCAGAATCCAACATAGATATTGCATGCCCCATCATAAGCATAACATACTTACATTTGGCCAGAGGATGTCCATGGCTGCTGCAGCTGATGAGTGAGCCTAGATCTTGAACAAGTGTGACTAGTTAGTCCATGCCCCAAGAATCCCAGCCTCCATCTCAATAGTAGCATTGCGAATGCTATTAGCGTTCTTCAATGGCAAAAATGAAGCAGAGAAGGTTGTAACAAACTCGGTAGGGCCCCTCTCAATAGTAGCATTTGTTTAATGTTCATTATTGATTAGATAAAAATAAAACCAATCAGGTGATTGTAGCTAACATTTAAAAAAGAAAAGAAATGGTTCTATTGAGATTCCAGGGGAAAAAAAATACATAAGAATCGAATTGCTTGTTGGGATCGTGCCATGAAACTATTGGACCCAAGTAGAGCCCATCAGATGAGAAGTCCCAGTTCCTTGAGATAGGACTGAGCATTCCACTTACAACCGTTTCAACTATAAAGAGGAACTTTAGGGGGAAAAAACGAATGTTAATTCAATCAAATGAAAAATAGGATACTAATGAAAAACTTGAATTTCAGGGGAAAAAAATAAAATGCTAATTCAATCAAATGAATAATAGATACCAATGAAACACTTGTGATATAAACAAATGTAGAGTAATAATAATAATATTATTATTAAGGTATTCTATGTGTTAATTGTTGAAACTTCTTTTTAAAGGAAAAATGTTTCAGCCACGTATTAGCCTGTAATGGCCGTTACAGGCCTTTTTATTTTTTTGCAAAACTGGCAGTGTGACCCTATGTTGCATAACAGGCACTAATGTAACTGTCTTTTAGTATCAGGATTATCAGATAAATAATAAGCTCAAATATAAATAGAGTATTTAGAGAAGGAAATGTACTTACTTGAAGCAAGGAGATAATCTTGATACCCAATGGAAAAGAGATGGAGAGATTTCTGTCCTTGAAATAGAGAGATTGATGTTTGAAGGTATGGAAGAATGGAGTATGAGCTCTCCTCTTTATAACAAGAGGAAAGAGGAATACAAGACACGAAATAGTGATTGGAAAATGATGTTGGTGGGACCTAATTAGATACATTTACCATCAGGTTCCGCACCTTGGTCCTTATAGCCTTTTCATTTGCATGTTTGGTCTTTCATTTTGAAGGTTTTGCACAATGTGGCTATCCACTTTAGACGAATGGATTAGATGGCATGCATAAACGACACAACACTACAATCCACTCATGCTCAGCATCCCATCCTAACTCTTCCTTATCTATGTGTACCACCCGAGTTTTGGACTGGGCTGACTTTTGAATTCGAGAACGAGCACGAGCAATGGACTAAAAGCTGTTTGCAGTTGCAAGAGATTTTTTGCAACACGAGGGTCTGCTTTGACAATGATACCTCCTTCACTTGCTCTTGTTATTTTGCAGCATTAGGTCCTTTTTCTTATTTCCTTTATTTCTTCTTGGTTAAGATTTAAGACCAAGATCTGCCACATTCAGTGACAATACGCGCATGCATATCTGGACCATCCTTATATATAGTGGGCCACTGAAGAAGGGTCATAGCATGAAATCATACTTGATGAAACAATCCTAATTGTGTTGAAGATGATAGATGGGCACTGGAACAATGGTCAGGGGTCCTAATTCAATTACAATATAAATGGTTACGATGAACCAAGTGATGTATACTACTTTAGGCTCTACCCCATCTATGATTGAGCCTACAATTTGTATTTGCAATGGGTGCAATGGATGAGGTGTGCGTCAGTTGTAGTGGTTAGATGGGGGCCCACACCAAGTGTATCACATCCAAATAATCACATATCCCTCCTATTATCCCAAGGCAAAAGAAGAAGAAGAAGAAAGTAGTTACTCCAAAGGGTTGAAAATCAGCTCGATTCTGAACTCTGGTGGGCTGGTTGGGAGGGGATTCCCACCCTCGGTTTTCATGGGGCCCACCTGAGATGCAGAACAACCTGATTTTTGTCCTGACCAATAATCTAAGGGTAGATAAAGGTCTGGATGGTATAGGTTCTATCATTTACATATCATGATGGGTGCCCACACAAATCAATGGTGGGCAACCCTTCTAAACTTGCCCTCTCTGTTGAGGCTCACCTAGTTTTCTTTTGGGCTGATTTGTGAGCCATAGGGATTATGTGAGGTGATGCGCGCATCTGATGGATGGATTGGATGTTGTGAATAGATTATGTGGGCTGCTCTTCTATCCAGTAGCAGTGGAGGGCATCCAAAGGATGAGTGGCCCAACTTTAGAATATGATTCGGGACCAATAATCGTGCGCTCTCAAGAGAGTTCAAATGAATATGGTAGAGCCTGTCAGAAGAGCATACATGTGGCCTGGGTGTATGTGAATCAGGATCTCCTATCCAGTGGGCCCTATCACGGATGGTGCATAGTTCATAAATCATGCCAAAAGAGTGAATGGTGGAGATTCCGTTCCTATTAGACAAAGCTCTTATTGAAAAAGTAACGGCTTGGAAAAAGTGAAGAAAGACTAATGAAATATAAAATAAAAGAGGTGGATGTGTACAGATATACAAATGGACACTGGGCATTTTGTCTTTGCAAACTCAGGTATTCCTTGGGCAAAATAAAATAATTGGGCATGTACGGGCATGAAAAAGTGAAAAGCAACTGATAAAAAAAGTACACTAAACGCGTACAGATGTAGAAAGGGACTCTGGGTTTTTAGCAAGAGGGCCAGTGCCTTCACGAATTGTTGGCTTTGCAAAACCAGGCATCCTTTGAGCAAAACCATTTTTTTTTTTTTTCCTTAAAATCAAAACCCGGTATCCTTTCAGCAAAATGCCTCCCTCATGTCAGGATCATGGTGGGTCCCATGCAAATCAAGGGTGGGCATCCCTTCTAAACTTATCCCCTGTTTTGTGGCCCACCTGAATTTCCTCTTGGATTGATTTGTGAGCCTTATTGATAATTGATGCATCATATCTAATGGACGGATTAATTGGATGTTGTGAATACATCATGTGGTTTCACATCTGTCTTCTTCCACTGGAGCACACATACATATGAATGACTGTCCCAACTTAATTAGAACATTATGGAGAGCTATCATTCAGCACGCTCCACATGGATGAAGTAGAATATGGTAGAACCCTTCACCAGCATACATGTGGTCATAGTACGTATGAATCACGACCTCCCATCCAGTGGGCCCTATCATGTATGGTCCATGATTCAATGATGTGACATAACAGAAGTTTCCTGGAAACTTTGAAAATGCGGAGAGAGACTAATAAAGAACCATCTCCCACCACCTTTGAGCATTTTGCTTGCTTAGGCATTCATCCTCAAGTGGGGCCACAGCCTTTATTGACTACTTATCTTTGCAAAAGTAAGTACTCTTCACAAAACAAAATGCCTACCTCATGTGACGGGCTGGGATCTTCCGCTTTCTTTTTCATTCTCTACATGTGACTGAGTCTCTGGACCATCCAGATGGTGGACCACCCATGAGTGTTATCATGTTGATCAAGCAATCCTAATCAGGTGGCTGGATTTGAACATGAGTCTTTAGAAAACACCTTTGCCCTTACAAAACATTTCTAACACCAAAATTGCAATACACGAGGATAACAATTTTATAATGACTTGCACAGACGAAAAAGAAAGAGGAAAAAAAAAAAGAAAAAAGAAGAACGAAGCATGTCAAATCACCGTTTGAAATGGATAACCAAAAACTTGTGCTCTTTTCTCATCCTTGCATTAAGAACAACGCCCCTCGAAATATATTTTTTTTACAGTGCCGACCATGAGAGATTGAAGACTTAGGGTGTAACCGGTAGCCCAATTGCATAGCTATCCCCGACGGAATTGAGGGGTCATTAATTACACACGTTGTAATTGATTTTGGAGGCTTTTATAGCTGGTCGCATATCTAATTTTTAGTAACATATGCTTCAATTGAAAATCGAGTTCTTGATGGGCTCCACTTAGGATCCAGTTAACTTTTTTTTCTTTTTTCTTTTTTCCAGTCATTAACCACCAGTCCTAAACTCTTTAATCTCTGCTGGAGATCCACAATTCAGCTCGTTCCTGACGGGTCTCCACTACATGTGCATCTAAAATTTCACAGTACTTAATTAATATGTCTCCACGAGCTAATTACTAAAACCAGTTCACCAGCTGGTTCCACCAAAATATATCATTGGAAATTGAGATTTGATATTGATAGAAATGAAACAATGATCCCAAATTTTCCTTTAAATACAATAAAATTGATAGAATTCAGGACATGAGACAATCAAGGATAAAGCGTTATTAACTAGCCTTGTATTTGAGAATGTGGATAAGGCAGTTGATAATTTCACACAGGTTTATTGAATTTCGATGCCTACAATTCAAGGCAATTAGCATACTCTAATTTTCCCTTCTACCACATGAGCGCCAATAGTCAATCCATTATATGCAAAATTCTCTTTGAATATTGTTCCATCGTACTAAGCATTGCCTATATTTCTTATGTTTGTTTATCAACAACGTTTTCTCAAGAAAGTTGAAGTATATTTTTAAATAATATGTTTGACAAAATAATTTTTTCTTGAAAAATTATTTTGGTGACAAGTGCTATTTGTTCACAACCCCAAGTGCAGGGTCGCAATGTAGTAATAACTCGGTGAGACCGAGGTCGAATCCACATGAACTAAACTTGTACGTATTCTAAAATTAACTAGAAGTAGAACTAGAACATGATTTAAAATTGAATTCTAGAATAAAAGAGAGTAATTGTGAATGAATTATCAATAATAAAAAGGGAACTAGAGTGTCAAGGATTCACTTGTAGCTATTAAGATGCTACCTTGATTCAATTGACACAACTGGAATTGTAGTCTCTCATCTTATCTAGTTGGAAGATAAAATAATTGAAGCATGATATGAACTTCTCATTGAAATAGTTCACATATGAAACACTATTGTGATAATTAGAAAGAAATTCAACCACCCACCATGCTCAGGAGACGATGGTAAATTACGAATTTAACCAATCTCAACAGTATTAAAACAGATAAAGAAATATTCATAGCCATCACAACATCTATTATAATTTGAGTCACAATAAATCATACAAAATTGAAATATTCCTTAATTCAAACTATAAATTAATGAATTTCAAAATAAACATGAATCAAAGCAAAATAAATATCTATACACGCTATAAGCTTCACCTCTTAGATTTAGCTAAGAGGTTTAGTTAACTATCGACAAGATTAAAACCAAATATCTTAAACAAAACATGAAAAATAAACTAAGAAAGAAGAAGAAAAACTCTTGGGAGGCTGCTCCACCCTTTGGCTTTGCTCCTTGAAACCAAATTCGTGTTTAGAGCTCCTCAAAGAACCCATATTTATAAGGTTTGATTGGACCAACTTTGAAACTACCTCAAATTTATGTAGCAGAGTTACACTTTGGTTAGACCAAAGCTGACTTCGGTCAAACCGAAGTTGAGTTCGAATTATGATCAGATTCTATCTTCAACAGTTGCCCGATTTCAGTCACACTGACTTGGGTTCGGTTGGACCGAGCTTAAGTTTTCGGTCAGACCAAATTAACTCCTTTCAGCACTGGAACTTTTTGTGCACTTTTGGTTGTACCGAATCCTTCCTTTGGTCGGACCGAATTATCCTTCGGTCGAACCGAATTAGCCTTAAATTTCATCGTTGGTTGTTGGACTGTTTTGTGCGATTTCAGTCGGACCAAACTTGTCTGTTTTCTGCTGCGGATTAAGCAATCTTCTCCAATCTTTTTCTTGATCCTTTGTACTTAGTTTCCTTAGATCTTTGGCATGTAAATTCTCCATTTTTGGCTTTCAAATCTCCAAGCTTTACTTTGGTAATCTTTTGATCGTTAATTCTTAGTTTTCAACGTCCTTTTCTCTAAAGCTCTTGAAATCACCTCGTAAGAGAAAACAAGTAAAAACTAGATCGATTAAGCACTATCACATTCATAAAACAGAGGATAAGTAGAGAAAAATATGCAATATTTGACACTCAACACCATTAGCATTCTTTAATAGCAAAAATGAAGCATAGAAGGTTGTAACGAACTCTGTAGGGCCCCTCTCGATAGTAATGTTGATACTGAAATTTGGTTAACCTTCACTAGACCTCCGGGTACCTGCACACGAAGTCGATAAAGGAGACCCTCGTTATAGCAGGGATACCCTCCGATGCCTAATTTAGAATCAAGCGATTTGGTCCACTAGAGTTGGGGGTTCACTGGTGCATACCTTTATTTATAGATTGGTCCTCTATTTATAAGCCGATAGTCGATTACTTGGAGAGAAACACTCCCTAAATCATAGGCGTGTGTTTACCAGCCGTTTTGTAACCGTTTCGCGAGATCCTCGATAATGATAAGATCAAGTGGTTGGGATCTGCAGACACATGTGGTTGGAGATTGAGGTCGACCATCCGAGCCGATCTTGTGATTTCAAGTTTTTGGCCGTCTTGAGGAAGACCTTCCTGAGCTAGGCTCTTTGGTGGGTTGTGGTTAGGTTTCCCTCTAACACTGCAGTTCATGTCATGGGATTAGGTCTCCGGCATTGAATCCTTGGGATCTGACCAAATTGTCAATCTACTCGCGAAGGCTATGTCCGAACACCAGGGCTGGGCTCCCCTCCTTTGGGAACTTAATGGAGTCTAGGAGGCACCAGGGATGCCATCCTCTCCATCTTATCATACAGTGCTGAAACTACCTTGCAAGTCTCAAGCAGCGCAAGTGTAACAACTTCGAATTTGGTCATGTGCGGGACCGTGCCTCAAATGCTTCTCTAGGGGATCTAAGTGAGAGCTTGGAAATAGATGGGACCATAGGAGAGCTTGGCGTTCATCCTCTTTCCATATTGATTGTGGGAATTGGTGTAATTGATAATTTAGCTGGGAGGCCACTGGTAGGGGGTGTAGCCCCATGGTTCTACTGGATTTACCTTGAGGAAGGTTAGGTTTGTTGTATTTTGTTTCAAAATAAACATTAAAATTTGATTTTCAAATTTTTCGGTTTTCCTCTACATTTAAAATTTTGGTACTTTTGGGTTGTGAGTTTTATCCCACATCGGATTTTTCAAATAAAATCTTCTTGTATATAAGATAGGCTTTTTGTCTTGGGGCTTGAGCCCCATTCAGGGAGCATGTGAATTTGGTCCTTGGGGGGGCTATGCCAATAGCTCTAATTTACGAGAGTGTACACGCACTTGCACCTTTTCATTTTAAACCAAAGAGATGTGTCCGTTCCAGTTGGTCGCACCTGTTGAGTTTAAACCCAATGGATCTAACCCTTTTCTAAAGGGTGCTTAATGCACCACTTTAGAGTCTATATAAAGACTTCCGTTTGGGGGGGGGGGCGCTATGCCAATAGCTCTAATCTATGCCTGAGTGTACTCACATGGGTGTATGTATGGGTACTTGTGGGACTTTATGTACGAGAGTGTATACACACTTGCGCCTTTTCATTTTAAACCAAAGGATGTGTCCGTTCCGGTTGGTCGCACCTATTGGGTTTACACCCAATGGACCTAACATTTTTCCAAAGGGTGCTTAATGCACCACTTTGCAGTCTATATAAAGACTTCCGTTTTAGTTTCTAAAGTACGAAAATCATTTCTTATATTATAAAATCTCTCTCTATTCTTCTGGTCTAGTTTAAGAATTTTGTTGAGTTTGTTATTGAGTCAACTCAACACTTTTGGGTTAAACTGCAAGTGGTTCGAGCTTACGTATAGTGATTGCACTGCTGGGACTGAGTTATAGTCGTTGTATCCTAGAGGTCGATTACTCTAGAAACCTGTTGCACTTGGGATGCTGTCCAAGGGGAGAAAATTCGATTTCAAGCAGAGTAACTTGCGTCACACCTCGAGTCAAATATAAAAGTTTTCTATCTCTAATTTTCTTTTTCTTTTTTATTATTGATTTTTAATTGTTTATTTAATTCAACTAAATATTCCAACAATCTTGAAATCGAATTGTTAATTAAATACATTATGGCTACTGTAACAATAAATGCTTCCACTCTTAAAGTTTCATATATACTATCTAAATCATTTACTATAAATTCAACAAATTAAACTAAAGTAACATATGAAAATAATTATAAAAATTATATTCTAAACTCTTTATCCAATAAACTATATGACGTGTATGTTTCTTACGAGTCTGCTAAAGACATATGGATTTCTTTAAAAAAGAAGTACATTTTGGAAAATGCAGGCGCTAAGAAGTACATTTTCAAAATCTAGTTCATGAACTGTTGACAGAAGGAATTAAGTTGGATGAAGCATTTCTATCAAGAGCACTGATAGAAAAGCTATCGCCCTCCTAGAAAGAATATAAGAATAAAATGAAACATAAAAAGAATAGTGTTTCTTTGAATACTACTATCGTACACATACAAATAGAAGAGGCCAATAGAATCAGAGACCAAAAAGAAAATAGAAATAAATCAAGGACCAATCTTGTGAAATCAAGTCAGGAAAACAATAAGAAAAATGACAAATGTCATAACTATGGTAAACCTGGATATTATGCAAATAAATGTAGGCTTAAAAAGAAGAATGCAAACAATCAATTAAAGAAAAAGGGAAATTGCTACAACTGTGGAAAACTTGGGCGTCACATTAAAACCTGCAGGTTTAAGAAAAACAAAGATAAGTCGCAGACTAATCTTACAAAAATAAGCAATTAGTCTGACATAATAGTAGTTATGGTATCAAAAGTCTTCCTTATAAACAACTTTGAGTGGATACTAGACACTAGTGCAACTAGGCACGTGTGGAAGGATCGTATCATGTTTACCTCCTACCAAGTATCAGGAGATGATGAACAGGTGTTCATGGGTAATGCTAGAACATCTTCAATTATAGGAAAAGAGAAAGTACTTCTGAAACTCTCTTCTGGAAAGACTCTAATGTTGAATGATGTTATACATGTGCCTGACATTAGAAGAAACTTGGTCTCTAGTTCGCTCCTTAATAAGACTGGTGTCAAGTTAGTATTTGATTCAAAAAAGCTTGTAAAGACTAAGAATGAAACTTTTGTTGGTAATGGATACTGTAGTGATGGTTTATTCATTGTAAATGTATCCAGTGATAATAATAAGAAGACATCCAGTTCTATTTATATCGTTGAACCCATTTATTTATGACATAGTAGATTAAGTCATGTGAATGTAGTATTTTTGAAGAAAATGAAAAGATTAAGTTTATTATCTAATATATCTAATGAAGAATTTGATAAATGTGAAACATGCATAGATTCAAAATTCATTAGAAAACCCTTTGAACGAATAGAATGATTCTATGTTCTATTAGAGTTGATACGTAATGACTTAGGTGATTTCAGAAATCACATGTCCAGAAGTGGAAAAAGATATTACATAACTTTTGTAGATGACTACTCTAGGTTCACTAAGTTTCTCTTTTAAGAAATAAAGATGAAGCTTTAGATGTTTTTTCTAAGTATAAAATTAAAGTTGAAAATCGGTTAAATATAAAAATTAAAAGACTTAGAACGGATAGAAGATGTGACCATGAATCTTCTCAATTTACAGAATTATGTGAAAATAGTGGAATAGTTCACGAAACTACAGCTCCTTATACAGCAGAACAAAACGGAATAACAGAATATAAGAATATAACTCTTAAGGAGATGATGAATGCTATGTTAAATAATTTAGGCTTACCCTCAAATATGTGGAGAAAAGCAATTTTATCGGCTTGTTATATCCTAAATAAGATTCCTTCTAAATTTTCTGAACAAACACCTTATGAATTTTGGAATAATCATATTCCTAGTTATAAATATATTAAAGTGTAGGGTATCTTGCTAAAGTAGGATTATCTGAAACTAAGAAAAGAAAGTTAGGCCTTAAAATGACCGACTGTGTATTTATAGGGTACACACAAAATAGTGTAGCTTATAGGTTTCTAGTTTTAAAAACTAAAGATAATATTCTAGATCTTAATACAATTATAGAAGCTAGGGATGCAGAGTTATTTGAGAATGTATTCCATATGAAATCTAAATCTATAAGAACAGAGGAAGTTAATGAATCATATATCACGTCTACTAGTAAAAGTTCTTGTGAGCAAGTAGTAGAAGAGATACAACAAAAAAAAATACTAGAGTTAGAAGAGAAACTAACCAATGAGATATTTTTTTCACCTTCTTAGTAGAAGATGATCCTACAACTTATATAGAAGCAATTAACTCTCCAGATACAACATTTTGAAAAGAAGCAATAAATAATAAGTTAGAATCTATTTTATCTAATAATACTTGGGAACTTGTAGACCTACCACCTGCAAACAAACCAAGAGGCTGTAAATGAGTATTTAGAAAGAAACCAAAACCAGATGGAACTATTGATAATTTTAAGGCTAGGTTAGTAGCAAAAGGCTTTAAACAAAAGGAAGGAATAAATTATTTTGATACATATTCTCTTGTAACTAGGATTACAATTATTAGGGTCTTAATAGCGATAGCCTCCATATGTAAACTGGTGGTACACCAGATGGATGTTAAGACAACTTTCCTAAATGGATATTTAGAAGAAGAAATATATATGGAGTAACCTGAAGATTATAAGATATCAGGTAAAGAAAATAAAGTATATAAACTAATTAAATCACTATATGGTCTAAAATAGACTCTTAAACAATAGCATGAAAAATTTGATGGTGTTTTGAAATCAAATGGTTATCATATAAATGATGTAGATAAATGTATATATAGTAAAATTTTTAGAAATGATTATGTTATTATATACATTTATGTTAATGACATGCTTATTTTTGAAACTAATATTAAATTATTTATTAAGACTAAGAAATTCTTATCATCTAAATTTAACTTGAAAGGCTTAGGAGAAGTTAATGTGGCCTCGGGTATTGAAGTAACTAGGAAAGATGATGTTAACGTGTTATCATAATCTCATTACATAGAGAAGTTACTGAGGAAGTTTAACCATTTTAACTGTTTACTTATCAGTACTCCTTATGATTACAGTATGACTCCCATGAAGAATACAGAAAGTAGTATGTCTCAATTAGAGTATTACAGAATAATTGGTAGTGTCATGTATCTAACAAATTGTACTAGACTAAACATAGCTTTTACAGTAGGAAGGCTATGTAGACATACATATAACCAAACATAGCTTTTACAGTAGGAAGGTTATATGTAGACATACATATAACCCTGGAAAAGAACATTGCAATGTTTTGTCTAGAATTTTAAAATACTTAAAAGGCATTATAACCTATGTTTTACATTATAATAGTTATCCTTCTGTATTGGAAAGATATAGTGATGCTAACTGGATCAGTGATTCAGATGAGATAAAATCCACCGGCGGATGTCTTCATTATGGGTGGAGAGCTGTCTCTTAGAAGTCTACTAAGCAGACATGTATCGCTCGGTCAAATATGGAATTCGAGTTTATTACCTTAGAAAAAGCTGGATCAGAAGCCGAGTGGCTTAGAAATCTCTTGGGGCCCGTTTGGACGGGTGGATTGGAAGGGATTGAATGGTATTAGGGTGGATGGCATGGATTTCAAGGCAATGATGGTGTTGTCAGTGGATTGTCTTAAGATCCATGGAATTGCTATATCAAGTCTATTTGGCACGCTCGGCCAATCCCGGGATTAAACCTTCCCATCCCTTCCAATCCCTCGAACCAAACACGTCCCAAGTAAATTTGAACGGATTAGGGTGGATTGGATGAGATTTAAAGGTAATGATGGTGTTGTCAGTGGATTGTCTTAAGATCCATGGGATTGTTATATCCGGGGATTAGATCACCCAGTCTGTTTGGCATGCCCTGCCAATCCCAAGATTTAACTTGCAATCCCTTCCAATACCATCCAATCCCTTCCAATCCGCCCGACCAAACGGGCCCTTAACTGATATATCATTGTGTCCAAAGCCTATATCGGCTATGTCTATTCATTGTGATTGTTAAGCAGTTATAGCAAAGGTAAGAGTAAAATATATAATGGAAAGAGCAGACATATTAAGCTCAGACACAACATAGTGAAACATATATTGCGTGATGGAGTCATATCTATTGACTTTGTGAGGTCAGAAAAGAATCGAACAGATCATCTGACCAAAAGACTATCTAAAAGATTAGTCAATGATACATCAAATGGAATGAGGTTAAGCCTAATATATGAGTTGTTAGTGTCGGCAACCCAACCTATATAAGTGGAGATCCCAAGAGATAGGTTCAATGGGTAAACAACAAGACACAATGTAGACGATTGTACTAAGTTGTATGAGCCTCTTCTTTGGTGTATAATGCGAGCAGCAACATAGAAGAATGAATTTTTAGAACTCTTAATGGATCCATAGTCATATATTTGGTGGTGTATACAGTTGTTGCATACACTTGATGGAATTCACCTATATGTGTGTTGAGATGGAGGCCGCTTCCTATGAGAATTTAAGTGAATTCTCTAGAGCACTCGTGAAATTCAGATAATGGTGTATGGTCAAAACACACCAAACTGCAGAATCACTTGCAGAGGAAGAGTTGTGTGAGTGGCATGTACTTGCGATTTACATTAAAAGGATTAAAGTTCAAGACTATAGTGTCACGTAATTCATGTAAATCTATCTTGCTTACTCTAATGTTGGTTTAAGTTTATGATGACACTAACACCATTAAACAACTATTACTCTTGTAAGACCCGTATCCTAGTTCATACCATTCCGTAGGCTTCCGTGGTCCTTCCAGTCAAATTTCGGCAATCCTCGACCCATATCTGACGTTTGTGCGATCCTAAGTCGGGTCCCACATGCCAATGTCGGCTCGATTCGAAACTTGTACCTTAGCGACTGCGCCGTCGCCGCTGTTCTAATGCCACATCTTGCGCACCGAACCGATACTTAGGTCAGAAGATGTGGGCCCACATTCAATTCGAAGAAAACGCCACATATTACGAATTTTGAGGGAATCTCTATAATGTGTCTCATCAATCAATCAATCACCCAAGTCAAGTACACACCATACCCTAAGTACAACAACCCATCCCTCCTTTTCCCTTAAGTCAACTCTCTCTCCCCCCACCATCCCTCTTTTACAATTTTTCAAACAAACCCATCACCTTTTAACAAAAAAATCAAACTCACCCATACCTCCTATCCCCTTCCTTACATCATCCCATCCATATCATCCCATCACCCCTTTTTCCTTCTCATTTCTCAAATCTCCCAAGCATCCCACATCCAACCTCTCCTCTCCCAAACAACAACAACAAGTGTGAACCACTTTCCCTACCCTCTCATCTCTCATCCACACCATCAAAACCTCATCAACCTCCATCAAAAGAGAAGGCAAGGAGCTAAGGAGGCTAAGAGACCAAGGAGAAGGCCTAGAGGTGGGTGATCCACCATTGATTTCAACCTTGGGGCCACTTGATGTGGGACCTAAATGATGTATGCAATGATAGAGGGGCCATAGTGGCGGGGACCCTCTATCTCACCGTATATCTCTTTCTCTCTCTTTCTCTCTATCCTTTTCCTCTCCCTAGAATGTAGAGGGTCCCACCGAATTATGTAAAATCTACTCCATCCATTAAGCAGGGTGGCCCACCACATTTTAGGGAGATCTCATCTCTTAGACAAAAATATATGTAATATATTTATATATATACTATACACACACATGCATGGTGGGCCACGTCGTCCGTGTGAGACCCACCATAATGCCTGTGTTATATCTCTGCCGTCCAGCATCCCTAGACGTTGGACGTGAAGACAGTAGGGTGGCTAACATGGAGTGCGTGTACTAGCATGGGTGTGTACTAACTAGCTAGACTTGGGTGGGCCGCTCATGCAGGCCCCACCTTGATGCATATACTTAATCCAAGCCGACCATCCTTTTCCTCAGATCATCTTAGGCGTTGAGCCGAAAAATGGACCCAATCTGATTTTTCCTGGTGGGCCATTGAAAAGGCCAAGCTATATGTCCTAGAGGGGGGTGAATAGGACAGTGCCAAATAAAACTTATAACAGCGGAATAATAAAGAATATGATAGCCAAAGTAAATCACAATGTAGTAAATTAAAATAACCTCAAAATTCAAATCTTCAGAGGTTGATACAAACGTTGTTCTAAGGACAACCTTACACCAAAAACAGAGTTTATGGTAGGACAACCTTATTTCTAGAAAGATCTTTGTATCAAGTCTCAAACCGAAGAGGAATACAAAAAATAAATACAAACTGAATTGAAATAACTTGAATAAAAAATGTATTGTTCTAGGGACAGCCATACACCATAAAAATGGCAGGGCAACCTTGCTGGAACAACTTTCAAATGAATTGCAAATCAAGCGATAAAGGAATAGAAGAAAATAAATTCTAAACTATTACAACATTCCCACAATACTTGAATTAAATAATTACAACATTCACCACCAAACATACATCCCACAAAAGAATAATTAAAAATTAGAAGAATAAAACAATCAAACACAGGGGTTTATAGTGGTTCGCCTGTGTGTTCACCAATTGTTAAACAATAGCCACACAAAAAGCTACTCCACTCCTAATATCCTCACACAGGGGATATTAGCGTTCACTAAAAATAGGTTTTCCCAGGTTCACCCAAAACCCTTACAATTGTGTCTTTGTATGTGGGCTTACACAATTAAAAAACCCCACTTCTGAGTTTTCCTGGCTTTCCTCAGATAACCAATATAACAAGATTTTTCTGGCAAATCTTGAAAGAAACCAAAATAATAGAAAGAAATTTACAATATGTAAAATACCTGAATATCTCCTTCGTTGTAGCAGCCCGGTAGAACCAAATCAAAGTAGATGATTGAATGTCCAAGTTCAATGTCCAGTACTCGATTACAATGGTTCTAATTCTAATAGATTTTAAATTAAACCAAATAGGGCTTGCCTTAATTGATTTTGATTCCAAAGAAAGGGAATAATAATTCCTCTTATCAAATTAGATTGGAATAACAGAAACAAAATCAATTAAATAAAGCTAAGGAAAGAGAATATTAAATAAGCACACTTAGCTTAGATGGAGCACAGAATTAACTCTCAGAAGTTCGATGAAGATTGGCTTGAATGAATTAATTAAATCGATAATTTCTTCTGAGATTCGTGCACTATTTATAGGTGAGAAGATCGGGTCTTCGACTGGTCTAGAGTGTTCTTCGACTAGTCGAAGCCATAACAGATATTTGAAAAATCCGGCAGGATATGCTTTGACCGTTCTACAACTGGTCGAAGCTCTCCTACGACTGGTCGTAGGTCACCTACGACTGGTCGTAGGTTTCCTTTGACTGGTCCTAGGTCCAGAAAATCTTCGCTGGACTTCGAGTCGAAGATTGTACGACTGGTCGAAGATCAGTCGACACTGTTCCTACGACTGGTCGAACAGATTCCTGGACTAGTCGAAGGCTAACAGATTTTATCCGAAATTTGTAACAAACTCACGACTGGTCGAGGATTTTCTTAGACTAGTCGAAGCAAGTCTAGGACTAGTCGAAGAAGGCCTAGGACTAGTCGAAGAATAGACCAATCACATGAAAAATAAACATTCGGTTTATGTATCCGAAATGACCTACTTCTAAGGTCAACCTATGGTCAGTCAAACTTCAACCATGAAGTATGGACATTGAAACATTCAGAACTTGAGACCTTGAAGTATGAGCCTTGTAATCTTGATGTAGATCAAACCTTGATGTAGCTCAATCTTGAAAGTGTACAACCTGCCTTGAACTCTTCTTGAAGTCTTGCAGCTTGAGTCTTGTCTTGTGAGCTTTGCTTGTTGTGAGCGTAGCTTGTTCATGAATGTTGATCCTTGAAAGAGCTTCACTTAAGCAAGTTATATATATAACATAACATTGATTTTGGCACCACAAATTTGACAACAGACAGGGATAAAAACTATAGCACTTACAATCTCCCCCTTTGTCAAATTAGTGACAAAACACATAATCAAGATAAACAAGAGTAAAACAACTGGTTAATAATTAATATTCAACATTCAACACTCAACCAGTTTCAACATTCAACCTGATTCATTCAACAAGATCAAACATATACTCCCCTTGACTCCCCACTCCCCTTGAGTAACATAACCAAAGCTACTCCTCTCATAATCACATTAAGGACAAACCATTCTCCCCCTTTTTGTCACAATATGACAAAGGAGAACTAAATAAAGGAAGTCATGAGAGGAAACATGAAGAAGTAAGAGAGTATAGCAAAAGATTCATAGAGATACTCAAGATAGCATCACATATATCCAGCATAAATATTACATCAAGAACAAATATCCAGGATAAAATCCAACTCAAACTCAAGCAAATAAGTACTAAGTTATAAAGTTATTACAGACAAAAAGTCTCATAAAGACTAGTCAGAACTAGAACTTGATGAAGGAGTAGGAATAGAAGGATCAAGTTGGTGCATGCCTTTGTTCAAGCGCCTAAGATATTTGCGCATGTACTTGAATTGCAAATCATGAGCCACAAATATGTTTTCCAACTTAACATTTATATCCTCAACTTTACCCTCTAATGCACTCATACGTGCATCAACATCAGATGGTACAAAATCTAGATCATTTGCTAAGTCAGAATCCAGTTCCTCAAAAATTCAAATATCTTGCAAATTATACAAAAATTAGAATTCAATCTAGCAAATATATACACTATAATACAAGAAGGCATAAATTATCAATTTAAAATACACATGCCAAGATCAAATTTCATCTTTTTGAACCTGCTTTTATCGAGAGGTTTTGTGAAAATATCAGCACGTTGATCTTCAGTAGGAATATATTCTAGAGATATAACTTTTTCTTCTACTAATTCCCTTATATAATGAAATCTAATGTCAATATGCTTAGTACGAGAATGCTGAATAGGATTTTTTGAAATATTTATCGCACTGGAATTATCACAATGTAATAACATAAAATCCTGTTTAATTCCATAATTACTTAGCATTCGTTGCATCCAAACAAGCTGTGTACATGCATTACCAGCTGCGATATACTCAGCTTCAGCTGTTGAAAGTGATATAGAATTTTGTTTCTTACTAAACCAGGAAACTAGACAATTTCCAATGTAAAAACAACCACCACTGGTTGATTTTCTATCATCTAGATTACCAGCCCAGTCAGCATCCGAGTACCCAGCTAATTGGACACTAGTCTCATGAGGATACCAGAGACCGAGATTTACAGTACTTGCGACATATCTAATAATTCGCTTGACAACAATCAAGTGAGATTCTTTTGGATCAGATTGATATCTTGCGCAAATACCAACACTTAGTGAAATATCAGGTCTACTAGCAGTTAAATATAACAAACTACCAATCATACTCCAATAAAGTTTTGAGTCAACATTTTTACCATTAGAGTCTTTTGATAGTTTCAGGGTAGTACTCATAGGAGTATCGAAATTCTTGCCATTTTCAAATCCAAATCTCTTGATTAGATTCAAGGCATACCTAGATTGAGAAATGAATATTCCTTCAGGTTGTTGCTTTACTTGCAATCCAAGGAAATAAGTCAATTCCCCAACCATGCTCATTTCGAACTGTGATTTCATCAAATCTGCAAACTCAGTAGTTAAGTCAGTACAAGTTGATCCATAAATAATATCATCAACATAAATCTGCACCATTAAGATATGATCATTATGTTTTTTAACAAACAGAGTTTTATCAACAGATCCCATTTGAAAATTATGACTTAAAGAAAATTTCGTCAGTTTCTCATACCATGCCCTAGGTGCTTGTTTTAATCCATAAAGTGCCTTTTTAAGCCGATATACATGATCAGTATTTTTGGAATCTTCAAAACCCATTGGCTGTTTAACATAGACTTCTTCATGTAAATCGTCATTTAGAAAAGCACTTTTCACATCCATCTGATAGATCTTTATCTTTCTAAAACATGCAATGGATATAAATAGTCTGATAGATTCAAGACGTGCTACTGGTGCAAAGGTTTCATCGAAATCAATCCCTTCAATTTGAGTATAACCTTGTACCACCAGTCTAGCCTTGTTTCTAATTATATTTCCACATTCGTCAGACTTATTTTTAAAAATCCATTTTTGTTCCAATGATGTGTTTATCTTTAGGTCTTGGTACGAGATACCAAACATCATTTCTTACGAATTGGTTGAGTTCATCTTGCATCGCAACAATCCAGTTCTCATCAGCCAGAGCTTCTTTTACGTTAGATGGTTTAATTTGGGATGTAAAACATACATAATTACATATATCCTCAAGTTATCTACGGGTGCGAACACCGGTGAGAGGGTTTCCAAGAATTTGAGTGGTTGGATGATCTTTAACAGTCTTCAACTCAGAATCAATCTGATTCGATGAAGTATCGGGTTTATCAATGATTAGTACTTCATCATTATCTGAATTAGAAATTGGTGTGTTTAAGTGATCATCAATGACAACATTAATGGATTCTTGATCACACTAGTCCTTTTATTCAGGACCCTATAAGCTCGACTGTTTAAAGAATATCCTAGAAAAATACCTTCATCACTCTTCGTATCGAACTTTCTCAAATTTTTACGATCACGTAAAATATAGCACTTGCTGCCAAAAACTCGAAAGTATTTAATAGTAGGTTTTTTATTGAACCACAATTCATAAGCCGTTTTATTATTATCTTTGCTAGTGTATACTCGGTTAATAATATAGCAAGCTGTGTTGACTGCTTCAACCCAAAGATTTTTAGAGAGCTTCATGCTATTCAACATGACGTTAGCCATTTCTTGAAGCACCCTATTCTTTCTTTCTACAATTCCATTTTGTTGTGGAGTTTTGGGAGCAGAGAATTCATGTAATATTCCTTGGTCGGTACAGAACTTCTCAAAATTGCTATTCTCAAATTTCGATCCATGATCACTACGAATTTTACTGATTTGAGAAGATTTTTTAGTTTGAATCCTTTTGAGAACTTTTCTTACTTCATCAAGGGTTTCAGATTTGTCCCTTAAGAAGACTACCCACGTATATCTGGTGAAGTCATCAACTATTACCAAGATATACTTTTTACCACCACGACTTTCCGTTCTGGTAGGTCCTATCAGATCCATGTGGAGAAGTTTGAGTGGTCTTGATGTGGTATTTGAATTCACCTTTTTGTGTGAATTCCTTGTTTGTTTGCCTATCTAGCACTCACCACATATTTTATCTAATTTCTGAAGTTTGGGTAAACCTCTTACAAGTTCTCGTTTGCTCAATCGATATAAATTTCGATAATGTACATGTCCAAGACGTTTGTGCCATAAATCAGTCTCGTCTGTATGGACCATATAACATGTTTGATTAGCTGAGCTGGATTCACTAATAATATAGCAATTTTCAGACATTCTACATCCAGTTAATATTACAGAATCCTTATTGTTTAGTATTTCACAGCTTTGATTAGAAAACCGAACATTATGGTTATTATCACATATTTGTGATATACTAAGCAAGCTGTGCTTTAGGCCTTCAACGTATAAAACATTTTTAAACACAGGAAAATTAAAAAGTTGAACCATACCTTGGCCTATAATCTTGCAGTTGCTACCATCACCAAATGTGACTGAACCATCAGTCATATCTTTCAGATCGGTGAATAAAGCTTTGTCACTTGTCATATGCCTGGAGCATCCACTGTCTAGGTACCACTTTGAATGACTTGTTGCTTTGAAAGCAGTGTGAGCAACCAAGCAGGTGACTTTAGGAACCCATTTCATAACTGTTTTGGGTTTAGGAACATAGTTGGTCTTCTTTTGTGTACATTTGTAGGAATGACCTATAGAGTTAGATTTTAAGAGCTCCTTGAGTAAATCAACTATCTTTTCAGCTAGTGGATTTCGTTTCTGATTAAAGTTGACATGGCTGTTTCTAAGTTTTTAAAAAGTTTTTGAATTTTTAGAAAAATCTTGATAAGTACTTTTCCCTTTTGAGTTTGAGGACTCTCCTTTAACAAACATAGGAGGAGTATACTTTTGTTTAAGAGGTAAATTTTTATCATAACCCAACCCGGATCGATCGCCACATTTTCTTGATCCGGATAAAAGTTTCTCTAACTTTGGATCACCTTGGGCATATTTTCATGTGTCCTTTAAACTCAGAAGAGAAGATACTTCAGTTTTAAGTTTCTCAATTTCAGATTTTAAATCAATAATTAGGGAGTTTTTGAATTCCAAATCGCATTTTGATTTTTCAAAACAATCTGAAATTTGTGATTTTTCTAAGACAAGTGATTCAAAACAATTTTTGAGTTTAGAAAACTTTTCTTTTTGAATTTTAAGTTTGACAGCAATTTTACAACTTTCCTTATATAGGGCATTGTAAGCGTCTTGAAGATCATCTTCATTTTCACATTCACTATTCAGATTTTCTTCACTTGTAGAGTCATTATCTGAAAATGTGAATTTACCTAGAGTCATAAGAGCTTTAACCTCATTGCCCGACTCAGTTTCAGAATCTTCTGATTCAGAAGAACCTTCAGAATCAGATGATTCATCCCATGTAGCCAACATACCCTTCTTCTTGGGTTTGTCCCTTTTAGGACATCTATTTGCTAAGTGCCCATATTCTAGACAGTTGTAACATTGACTATCTTTCAAAGATTTTCGAGATTTGGGTCTAAATTTCTTTTTGTCATTTGATTTTTGAAAATCAATCCTTTTCTTGCTTTTGAAAATCTTGTAAAATTTTTTAGCTAAAAGAGCCATATCATCTTCTGAATCAGAATTTTCTTCTGAATTATATTTAGAAGATTTTAGTGCGATAGATTTTCCTTTAGGAGCTTTAAAGTTTAACTCATAGGTTTGTAGTGAACCAACTAGTTCTTCTACCCTCATATTATCCGTATCACGAAGTTCCTGGATCGCGGTTACTTTAGAATTGAACCGTTCAGGAAGTGAGCGTAGTATTTTTGCACACACTTTACTTTCTGGGATTTTATCGCCAAGACCCCACATTGAGTTTACAATGTCATTCAATCTAGTCTAAAAGTCCATAAACATTTCATTTTCCTCCATATGAATTTCTTCAAATCTGGTTGTGAGGAGTTGGACTTTAGATTTTTTGACAATTGTAGTACCCTCGTGTGTCATTTCTAATATATCCCAAGCTTGCTTTGCAGTATCACAGGAAATGATTCTTTTGAACTCATCCGATGATAGTGCGCAAGTAATTGCATTTAGTGCTTTAGCATTTGCACTACTCTCACTTTTCTGAAGAGTGGTCCATTGGTAATATGGTGTTACTTTCATTGATTTTGAACCATCAACCCCAGTAACTTCCATGATAGGAGGATTCCATTCAGTCACTGTGGCTTGCCACACATTTTCATCCATTGATTTGAGGAAGATCCTCATTCTGGCTTTCCAATAGGCATAGTTGGAGCCATCAAAGGGTGGAGGCCTTGTGACTGAAAGGCTATCAAAATTTGACATCTTAAATAGCTTAAATCGTTAGCTCAGGAATTAAATCCAAGAATAAAAAAGAGCTATTAGGCTCTGATACCACTTGAAAAGGCCAAGCTATATGTCCTAGAGGGGGGGTGAATAGGACAGTGCCAAATTAAAACTTATAACAGCGGAATTAAAATGAATATGATAGCCAAAGTAAATCACAATGCAGTAAATTAAAATAACCTCAAAATTCAGATCTTGAGAAGTTGATACAAATGTTGTTCTAAGGACAACCTTATACCAAAAACAGAGTTTATGGTAGGACAACCTTATTTCTAGAAAGATCTTTGTATCAAGTCTCAAACCGAAGAGGAATACAAAAAATAAATACAAACTGAATTGAAATAACTTGAATAAAAAATGTATTGTTCTAGGGACAGCCATACACCATAAAAATGGCAGGGCAACCTTGTTAGAACAACTTTCAAATGAAATTACAAATCAAGCGATAAAGGAATAGCAGAAAATAAATTCTAAACTATTACAACATTCCCACAATGCTTGAATTAAATAATTACAACATTCACCACCAAACATACATCCCACAAAAGAATAATTAAAAATTAGAAGAATAAAACAATCAAAAACAAGGGTTTATAGTGGTTCGCCTGTGTGTTCACCAACTGTTAAACAACAGCCACACAAAAAGCTACTCCACTCCTAATATCCTCACACAGGGGATATTAGCGTTCACTAAAAATAGGTTTTCCCAGGTTCACCCAAAACCCTTACAATTGTGTCTTTGTATGTGGGCTTACACAATTAAAAAACTCCACTTCTGAGTTTTCCTGGCTTTCCTCAGATAACCTATATAACAAGATTTTTCTGGCAAATCTTGAAAGAAACCAAAATAATAGAAAGGAATTTACAATATGTAAAATACCTGAATATCTCTTTCGTTGTAGCAGCCCGGTAGAACCAAATCAAAGTAGATGATTGAATGTCCAAGTTCAATGTCCAGTACTAGATTACAATGGTTCTAATTCTAATAGATTTTAAATTAAACTAAATAGGGCTTGCCTTAATTGATTTTGATTCCAAAGAAAGGGAATAATAATTCCTCTTATCAAATCAGATTGGAATAGCAGAAAAAAAATCAATTAAATAAAGCTAAGGAAAGAGAATATTAAATTAGCACACTTAGCTTAGATGGAGCACAGAATTAACTCTCAGAAGTTCGACGAAGATTGACTTGAATGAATTAATTAAATCGATAATTTCTTCTAAGATTCGTGCACTATTTATAGGTGAGAAGATCGGGTCTTCGACTGGTCTAGAGTGTTCTTCGACTAGTCGAAGCCATAACAGATATTTGAAAAATTCGGCGGGATATGCTTTGACCGTTCTACGACTGGTCGAAGCTCTCCTACGACTGGTCGTAGGTCACCTACGACTGGTCGTAGGTTTCCTTTGACTGGTCCTAGGTCCAGAAAATCTTCGCTGGACTTCGAGTCGAAGATTGTACGACTGGTCGAAGATCAGTCGACATTGTTCCTACGACTGGTCGAACAGATTCCTGGACTAGTCGAAGGCTAACAGATTTTATCCGGAATTTGTAACAAACTCACGACTGGTCGAGGATTTTCTTAGACTGGTCGAAGCAAGTCTAGGACTAGTCGAAGAACAGACCAATCACATGAAAAATAAACATTCGGTTTATGTATCCGAAATGACCTACTTCTAAGGTCAACTTATGGTCAGTCAAACTTCATCCATGAAGTATGGACATTGAAACATTCGGAACTTGAGACCTTGAAGTATGAGCCTTGTAATCTTGATGTAGATCAAACCTTGATGTAGCTCAATCTTGAAAGTGTACAAACTGCCTTGAACTCTTC
The DNA here is from genome assembly GCF_029962835.1 of Magnolia sinica. NCBI lineage: Eukaryota > Viridiplantae > Streptophyta > Magnoliopsida > Magnoliales > Magnoliaceae > Magnolia > Magnolia sinica. The sequence continues at coordinate 44,702,102 of NC_080573.1, read as the reverse complement.
TTGAAGTCTTGCAGCTTGAGTCTTGTCTTGTGAGCTTTGCTTGTTGTGAGCGTAGCTTGTTCATGAATGTTGATCCTTGAAAGAGCTTCACTTAAGCAAGTTATATATATAACATAACATTGATTTTGGCACCACAAATTTGACAACAGACAGGGATAAAAACTATAGCACTTACAGCCATAGCATAGAGAATAGTACTTTTACCATTGAAATACACTCTGAGATTTTCTATACACCAAAACTCATCGAATATTGGGCTTGATGGGTTTGTATCGAGCTATAGAGACCAATGGATGCGGGCCCTACCATGGAAAAACCACAGAAAAATCGATTTTTTTCAATATATATATATATATATATATATACACACACACACACACACACACACACACACACACAATAGCAACGTTGTTGCTATCAGCGTCTCTGACGCTGCAGCAAGCAGCGTCCACTGCTTTTGGGATGGCCCTGGTCAGTGGGCCCATCTCATGCCCCACCACGATGTGAGTCGAACATCAATACCGTCCATTTGGTGGACCTCCCTCCTAGCTATGGGCCACCCAAAATATTAGCCGTATATGTGACTTTGGTGGCCCACAATACAAGAAACAGTGAGGTGTGTGTGATGGTTGTTGGAGTTTAATAGTGAAGTGTGGATGGATGGTGAGGTGTGTACTGACGATGGGTGGTGGCTAACTGCGAAGTGTAGCTAATGGTGAAGTGTGAATTGGCAGATGGGTCCGTGAGACCCATCCATGCCGTCCATCTATTTTGATGGGCCACACCAGGATGCATGTGATGCCAGCCCTTGGACGGTGGGCCCCAGGTTTGCATGACCCTATCAACAGATTGGGTGGAAAATAAACATTACAATGGGCCCAGGTCCGTGTGACCTCACCAACGAGTTGGGTGGAAAATGAACATTATGGTGGACCCAGGACTTGTGTGACCTTATCCACAGATTGGGTGGAAAATAAACATTATGGTGGGTCCTACTTGGGACCCACTGATGTATGTATTGTGTCAACACCTTTCATCAGTGTGGACCTCCACCATGAAGTATGTGATTTATCTATGCCTTCCATCCTTATGGGACCTACCATGATGCATATGTTCATCGAAATCATCCAACCATTTTGGAGATTATCTTAAGGCCTGTGATGGAAATATATATATACAAGATAGATCTAAGATCAAGTGGACCATATTATAGAGAACAGTGGGTTTGAATGTCCACCATTAAACCCTTGGGAATTCTAATGGTGGAAATCCTTATCACCACTTATATTTGGGTGTGGCCCATTTGATATACGTGTGGCCAGTTGTTGAGGTCCACCTTGATTTGTATAAAGCCCATTGTTGAGGCCCATCTTGATGTATTTGTGGGCCGTCCGTTGAGGTCCACCTGGATACATATAAGACCATGTGACGAGGCCCATTTAATGTATTTATGGCCCATCTTGATTTATTTATGGTTGTCCATTGAGGCCCACCTTAGTATATACATATGGCCCATGTGATTAGGCCCATCTTGATGTGCATGTGGCCCATTGTTGAGGCCCACCTTAAATTGTATAAGGCCCATTGTGATGTATGCAAGGCCCATGGGTTATGGCCCATTGCAATGTACATAAGGCCCATTGGTGTGGCTCACTGATACGGCCCACTTGATGAACATAAGGCCCATGTGATACGGCCCATTTGATGTACTTAAGGCCCAATGGGATGTATTTAGCTCCATTGTAATGTGTGATTCCTCCATGGTGTATATAATGATGTTTGTAACGGGTCGTGCCTTGGGAGCAATGATGGTTTGACGTCCACATTGTATGGATGATGCTGGTCAAATGTCCGCGTTGTCACTCTCCCTAAGGCCCCTCGATAGGCCCATGCTTGTAGTGTGTAGGTTGTCTGGGCCCCTCTTCATTATGAATGGAGTCCATCACTATATAACATGTTTAGTATAGATCCATGATTCATAATCATACGCATCATATGTATGTTTGATATGAGGAGTGACTGATCATAGCATATACCCTCGGGCAGATTATTTATGGGCTCCTTAATAGGTGGAGTTGCCCTACATGAGCGCGTAGTACATGCAAGACTATTACATGACTAGTAGTGTGATTCATGCACTTACATTTGTGTGATTATGGTTACTGTATGCCCTAGCAATATCAGGGCTATAGCCTTCACAGACACATCGTGGCTGGCTGGATTGGATACCGAAAATATTATTTCTAGCATCGGGGCGCCATAGATGTCCTTGGGTAAAAATCTCTAAACCCGATGGTATTAGAGGATGACTCCAACGTCGAAACCAAGTGGATACATGAGTGCGCGAGGGCCGTATACCAGTAAGTCGTGTCTCCCACTGTTTCGTGGTCGGTTGGAAAGGAGTGTGACCTTATCCGCCTGAGTGAGGAGAGCAATTTCTAGGTTGAGTTTAACTAGCTTGAGGAATCGGTCCGCTATCAACGAACCAGGCCCGATATTGGCAGGCGGATAGTGAGGTCTCTTCCACTCTCCCAGTTATGTATCCGGATAAAGGCGGTAAGCTGGCGTAGAGTGTACTAGACCCCGGTGATTATCCAGAATGAGAGTTGTACTGATATTTGATGAGCTGTATGAGGTTCTTGATGAGGATTGTCATGCTTGAGTTGTATCTCGCATCGCATGGTCTTAATATGGCTGATAGCATTCATATCTTGCACCGCATAGCCTTGGTATGACTGTTTGCATTCATGTACTCATTAGCATGATTCCGCATTACTCTAACCTTGCATTCTGAGCATGCTCATATTGTGCATACACTTACACCACCCTCTAAGTTTTCTATAAGCTTATGCACGATTGATGCGTGCAGGTGACGTCAGGACGCAGCGATAGTCTCGCCGTAGTTGGAGCGTGCAGCCGAATTTCTAGAGTTTTTGTTACTTTCATTATATTGTATTTTTCCTTTCATACGCCTTGTACTCAAAGTTTTTTATCATAGTAGATTTTGTGATGGTATTCTTGTGGTTAATGTTTGTGGGTTATGCTTATGGTTATACTTGTACAGAATCAAAATTATATTTGAAATCCTCCTTATAGGATCCTAGGATTGGAACTTGGTATTAGATGCCAGGAGCTGAAAATGGGCTACTACAGAGGTTGTCGGCGCTGGATTCGGCGATCGGAAATTTTGTGAGCTCGGTTTTCGAGTTTGGGGCGTGACAACGCTTTAACCTGAAAGATTTTTATTTTGAAACATGTGGAGGATTGTTGTTTTTTGTTTCAAAATAAACATTAAAATTTGATTTTCAAATTTTTTGGTTTCCCTTTACATTTGAAATTTTGGTGCTTTTGGGTTGTAAGTTTTGTCCTACATCGAATTTTTCAAAGAAAATCTTCTTGTATATAAGATAGGCTTTTTACCTTGGGGCTTGAGCCCCATTCAGGGGGCATGTGAATTTGGTCCTAGGGGAGGGGGGGTAGCTCTAATATATACCAACGACCACACATGCATGCGCGCACACTGCAGCGAGTCGAGTCCGAGTCTGTATTCATGTTCGGCGCGCTTGTGCGTGATGCGACGCGATGCAAGGTGGTGGGCTAGGCTAGGCATGGGCATGGGTGCGGGTGCAGTATGAGCGCGAGTGTACTCGTGTAGGTGCGTGTGTATGGGTACTCGTGAGACTTTATTTGCAAAAGTGTACTCGCACTTGTGCCTTTTCATTTTAAACCAGAGAAATGTGTCCGTTCCAGTTGGTCGCACCTATTGGGTTTAAACCTAACGGACCTAACCCTTTCTAAAGAGTGCTTAATGCAGCACTTCGAAGTTTATATAAGGATTTTCATTCTAGTTTCTAAAGTAAGATAATCATTTCATATATTATAAAACCTCCCTTGGTTCTTCTGATCTAGTTTAAGAATTTTGCTGAGTTTGTTGTTGAGTCAACTCAGCACTTTTGGGCTAAACTGCAAGTAGTTCGAGCCCGCATATAGTGAGTGCACCGCTGGGACCAGGTCATAGTCATTGTATCCTAAAGGTCGATTGCTTTAGAAATATGTTGCGCTTGGGACGCTGTCTAAGGGGAGCAAATTCGATTTCAGGCCGAGTGACTTACGTCATCTCTCAACTCAAATATATAAGCTTTCCATCTCGAATTTTCTTTTTCTTTTTAGTTCTCGATTTTTAATAGTTTACTTAATTCAACCAAATATTCCAACAAGGTTTGACTAGGTGAGTCCATTGGGTCGAGTTGACTGGGTTTGATTGGGAGAGTTGAATGGGTTTGTCCGGGTGAGTTGATTGTGATTGATTGGGTGAGTTGAGTCTATTTTAATTATTGTCGGCTCATGGTGTACTGTTTTCAGTGGGTTAAATGGGTTTTGCATGTCAGACAGACAGTCGAGTCAAGTTTCCAAGTTTATAAACCATGTTGAGGATTATTAGACATAAAATAATAATAATAATAATAATAATAATAATAATAATAGATCACTCTTCCCTTAAAAGAGTAAAACGAAATTATTAAGCTGGAAGAGAGTTCTAATGTTATTAAAAGCAAAGAGGAGCTCGAACGTACGGTTCTTACCAATGAATTGCAAAGTAGGTCTATGGTCCAGTAATCCAAAGTTTGGTATGATGGGTCTCACTCTAGATGGTTTATGCACGAAAAATCTCATAATGAAAAATATTAAACCTTTAATAAGTGGCCAAGGCCTAAATGATTAATGAATTAAATAAGAGAAGCCTTAAGTCTAACTGGTTGCAATTACATGAGATTTTGCAAAAAAAAAAAATGCATGATTTGACCAAAACGCGTTATTCAATTGTTTTTTTTTTTTTTTTTTTCACCCTTTTGCTATTTTCTCGTTCGCTTGTCTTTGTTATGTTGCACCATCAGGACCTTTCACTATTTTCTCATTCACTTGCTTTTGTTTTTTTGCACCATTAGCCTTTTTTTGTTCTTTTTTCTCATTCACATGTCTTCCTTATTTTGCATCTTTAACTATTTTCTATGTTTCAATTCTTGTTGTTGAGGATTGGTACCAAGATCACAGCTCTGCACTTTCTTAAAATCGTGGTGACGCATTCACTGGGAATACATGCATGCATGTATGGCCATCGGACCATCCTGACAGCATGAAATCATATTAATCAAACAATCCCAACTGTCCAGTAGAGGCAACTGTATCAAGAGTACTCCAAAATAGAATGAACTAGGTAATCTGTAGCCTACATTTTTTATTGCATGGATGTATATATGCAAATGGGTGCAATGGCTGGGGCACATGTGAGTGTATGCGTCACATACAAACCGTCCATTGGATACATCCCGAAAATCTGGTGGGCCCCAGCACAGGTAACAAGGTGGGAGGAGGGGACTCCTACTCTTGATTCTTACTGGGCCCACCTGAGCTACAAAACAGCCTGATTTTTGTCCTGGCAGATGAAAGGTTTGGATGGTTTAAATTCCATATATATACACAATGGTGGGTCCCTATGCAAATAAAACGTGGGCATCCACTCTAAACATGTCCTTTTTATTTTGGCCCACCTGAATATCCTTTTGAGCTAATTCGTGAGCCAAGGGATAATGTGAGGCAACCATCTGATGGAGGGATTGGATGTTATGAGTACATCATGTGGCCACGGCCGCTTCTGTCCCTTACCACTGGAGCGCATCTCCTGGATGACTGATCCCAACCTTAGAACATAATACAAAACCTTGACTGGCACAATCTCAAGACAGTTGAATTGTGGAATATGGTAGAGCCCGTCACCAGAATACATGTGGCAGGGGTTAGCTACGAATCAGGCCTTCCATCTGGCGAGCCATATCATGGATGGTCCATGGTACAAAAATCATGCCAACAGGGTGAATGGCGGAGATTTTATTGCTATTGAACAAAGTTCTCATAAAAGTGACAGCTAAGAGGCCTTACATGGTAAGCCCCACCGTCTTACATGTAAATTGCCATGTTGGCATGATTGTAGCCCTTCCTTTTTTCTAATTTTTAGAAATAAAGATAGTTTTAAATTTGGGCCACCAGTGGATAGATTCTCTCACCCTTGCAAAATGGAGATGTAGGTCAACAATGTATCAGAACAGAAGTTTCTGAAAAACTTCCAAATTGTGGAGAGAAGTAATAAAAATAAATAAAATATTTGGATGTGTCTAGAGTTAGAAATAGACTCTGGGCTTTTTGCAATTTCGATTTTCTTTGTTGTCAAAACAACGGGCTTCCCATTCCCTGGACATTTGTCTTGTCTTGGAAGTAGCGTCACAGCCTCTATGGACTAGTCTCTTTGCAAAAGAAAATGCATACCTTGTGTTACCGGCAAGGATCTTTGTCCTTCTTTTTTCATTCTCTGCGTCTGACTGCCTCTCTGGGCTGCCCAGATAGTGGGCCACTCAGGCAAGGGCATATATAGCCTGTTATTGTATTTATTAATCCTAACCATTTAGTAGGGAGAAAGCTATCAGATTGGATAATTAAGCCTCTTAATCCAACAGGCTAAATAAAATAGTTATAATCATTCCCTAATTAATGTGATCACTCTTTTAAGTTCTGATCCACCTCAATGGAGCCTACAATTTGTATGGTCTGTATGGTGTGCATGGAATATGGAAGAGCTCCTCATCACCAGTTATGTGGTTGGGGTATGTATGAGTTAAGACCATCCATCCAGTGACCCACTCATGGTTAAAAATCCAGACCAAATTTGGTGATTTTTAGCCATACAACCAATGCCAAACTGAGAAAAATAGCAAAAATAATTTTGTTTGGACCATCTTAACCGTTCACTCAATTGTTATGGAAATGGAGAGACCAGTTTTTTATTTACGGAAAATGGTTCTAATCTACACCTTTGCACTATATGGGCTCTGTTTTTTATTGCATTTGTCTTCATCTAGAATTGTTTTTATTGGACCTTCTTACCATATGATTGTGACAAGGAAAACTAATGGTCCATATAGACTGTGGGAACTAGTGTAATTAATAATTTTACAGCCCATCTTGCGGGTCTACTTTGTATTGCATGTCTTCATCTTGAATTGCTTTGATTTTATTATCTTAACCATATGATCATTGCAAGGAAAATTAAGAATCCTTATTGATTGTAGGAGCAGGTTTAATCATCAATTTGCACCGTCCATCTTGTGCATCTCACTTTTGATTGCACATGTTTCTCAAGAATCACATTGATCAAATCATCCTAACCATCTTATTAATTGTTTGAAAAATGGATGGCCCACTTGATTATAAGAGAATTGATCTAATTAATATTTTAGATACACTTCATGTGGTATGGACGGTCCATATTGTATGTAAAGAAATGGATCAAGTAATCAATTTTGGATTGGAGTTAGGTTAGAAGGGTTCTTTTGAAAAGCTAGCTCCATTGACAAAATGTGTTTCCAATTACATAAAATTTTGTAGAAGAAGCGTGCTTTGACCAAGACACCTCGTTCACTTGTATTTGTTATTTTGCACAATTAAGCCCTTAGGCCTTTTTGCTATTTTCTCATTTTGCACAATTAAGCCCTTTGGCCCTTTTGATATTTTCTCATTTTGCACAATTAAGCCCTTGGACCCTTTGCACCATTAAGACTTTAGCTATTTTCTTGTTCTTTGCACCATTAGACCATTTTTTGTTATGTTTTTATGCCTCTATCCTTGTTGTCGAGGAATGGAAACCGTGTTATGCCACAGCTTTGCACTTTTTTAAATGTGTGGTGATCACGCATGCATGCATGTGCGGGTATCTAGACAAGCACTTTTTTAATATAGATGTATGCAATGGGTGCAATGGATGAGGTATGCTCTAGTACAACTTGGGAGATGTGGGCCACGAGGCTTATGTCACATCCAAACCGTCCCTCGGAAACATCCCTTAGGTTACCCACAAGGCTTGAAAATCAGTTTGATCTAAAAATTATGATGGGCCATAGCAGAGCTGCAGAAGTTTAGATTCCATGTACATAAAATGGTAGATCCCCTACACAAATCAAGGGTTGGCATCCCCTTTAAACTTGTCCCGGCCCTTGTTTTGGCCTGCTTGAGTTTCCTTTTGGTCTGATTTGTGAACCCCAAGTATAATGTGAGGCAAAGCATCTTATGGATAGATTGAATGTTATCATGAATACATAACATGGGATCCACTTCTACCTGTACCACTGGAGCCCATTCATGGATGACTAACCCACCTTTTTAGAACATGAGGCAGAACCATCACCCGTACACTCTCTAGATAATTATGTTAAAGCCCCTTACCAGGATCTATGTGGCCATGTCAAGACCTTCCATCCAGTGGGCCCTATCATGGATGATCCATGGTACAAAATCATGCTAATATGATGAATGGTTGAGATTCTATTGGTACCCGACAAAATTCTCATAAAAGGGATGGCTAGGATATCTGATTGGTGTCGTTTGTGGAACATGGCCATACATTGTATGCCCCATCTTTTCCATGTAAATTGCCACGTTGGTATGGTTTTTCCTCTTTCCTTTTCTAGTTTTTATGAATAAATATAAAGATAGTTTTGTTAGTGGTTGCGACTGAGGGGAGACGGATGTCAATGTCGTAGTGTAATAGAAAAAAAAAAAAAGTTTCGGAAAAGCTTTGAAAAGATGAAGAAAATTAATTTTTTAAAAAAATAGTGATAAAAGGTTAGGTTTGAGTCCAGATATACCAAGGGATTCTTGACTTTTTGCAATTTTTTCTTTTGTTTGTTGGCAAAATGACAACTTCCTATTTCCCACATTTCAGCATTTTTGCCTGTTTAGGCATTTATCTTGTCCTGAAATGGAGCCACAATCTATATCGGCTACTTTTCTTTGCAAAATCAGGTTTTCTTTGCAAAATCACACCAGACGTCTTTGATTTTCTATTTTGATTGCAGGAATCTTTGTTATAATGAATTTGAATTGGCTATTATGCGTGTCTCACTTTATATTGCATGTCTTTGTCTTAAATTGCTTTGATCTGATCATCTTGAGCATAGGATCATTGCAAGAACAAAATGATGATCCATATTAATTGTAGGAAGAATCTGCATCCTCTGCTTATCATAAATAAGATTTTAAAAATAAATAAATTCTGCATTGTAATTGGTCTAGGGTTCGAGTATCCATAGGTGGTGAAAGCCCACTAGGCTTGAGTGTGTGGGGGTGTGTGTGCGTGTGCAAAAAAAATAAAAAAATAAAATACAGTATGTGATAATGTGCCTAGTTACATTGCAACAAATATGAAATTCCTGTTGGTTGCAAGGATATGGACTCCTGTAGAAATAGGTTTAATCATCAATTTGGACAGCCCCATCTTTCACGTCCCATTTTTATTGCACTAGTTTCTCAATAATCACATTGATTAAATCATCTTAACCATCTTATTAATTGTTTGGAAAATGGATGGTCATATTGATTATGAGAGAATTGATCTAATCAATATTTTGAATGCATTTAATGTTGTACCAATGGTCCATATTGTATGTAAAGAAATGGATCAAGTAATCAATTTTGGACCTGAGTGAGGTTAGAATCACTCTTTTGAAAAGCTATCTCCATTGCAGCTATGAACTGAATTTGTTTGCAATTACATGATATTTTGTAGATGAAGGTGTTCTTTGAAAAAGATATTTATTATTTTGCACAATTAGGCCCTTTTACTATTTACTCTTTCACTTCACAATTTTGCACCATTGGGCGTTTTCTCATTCACTTGTCTTTGTTATTTTGCACCATTAGGCCCTTCTTGCTAGTTTGTATACTTCAATTCTGGTAGTTGAGGATTGAAAATGAAGATCCACTACAACTTTGCACCTTTTAAATACTCAGGTGACCCACTCAGTGAGCACACATGCATGCATGTATGGCTATCTGCACCATCCTGGGAGTGGGCCACTGCAGTTGGGGTACAATACGAAATTATATTGATCAAACAATCCTGTCTGGTAGATAGCAAAATGAAGATAGATGCAAATAATCAAAATAAATTACTTTTTCTTAACTCACTAAATTCAACTCCACTTTTATATAGGGAGTGCAACTGAGTAAAGAAACTAAAGTAATTGACAACCAAACCCTAACTTTATAGATTTCTTATTGTAGAGTTACTTAGTGTTACTATAGAGCAGTGCATGGTCTGATTGCACAACTGGTACTATGCTTCAAAAAAGTAATGACAAATCTCGAGAAAAGATTTTGATTAAACCATTTACCTCCATCATGCCTATGTGGACAGCTGAAACCATTAATGGCTGGAAAGGAAGAAGAAAAGCAGATGCTGCCATTAGTAATTTTGGATTCTCATTCCCGAGAACATTTGAAAGACGCTGCAGAAAAATGCCCATTTACTGCTTAGAACTATTGATCTAGTGGACCACTATGCATATGCCCTGCCCTGTAAGCCAATCTGACCACACATTACCACTGTGCATTTACGTCCACTATGCATCTAATGCATAATTGGCATTCTCTTCAACTTTTTTTTCTTTTTTTTATTTTATTTTTGTAAATCTGGGGTCATTGCTCTGTTGGGCCCCACTTGGAGCGATAACATTCGCAATATAGGGGCTACTCTGGTTTTCCTAGGGGACTTGGGTCTGGGTTTCATTTTATCCTTTGAATGTAAGGATGTGTAGGGGTGTCAGTTTTCCTAAAGGACTGTGACTGAGCTCGATTCCTTGTCTGAAAATTCCAGTACAGTTGACTGCATACAATGCAAGAATCTGAGAACAAATGGATTAACAATTTGAAAAGGCCATGCTGCTTAATCTTTCAATTGAAGACTTGCAACCCACCAACCTCTCAGAAAAAAGTAATTGGCTGTTGACTAAGCGATTGAGGATTTCCAATGTTGCAGTAGAGTATCTGCATAAGAAAAGGACCAAATTCAGATCTCATCTCAACAAATGCAAATTTCTTTTCTGGTTTATGTATATATTAACAACTGAATCACCTGCAAAATCAACGAGAATCAATGAATAGTCAAAGATAAGGTAATATTGTAGGACGGGAAAATGAGAAGAGAAATTGCAAACCTGGGCCAGCAGTATTTCCTCCAATGGCCGACATAACCTGGCTGAAAAAGGTTGTTCAATCACCACTTGTTCCTGTGGTGTGGTCCACCTGGATCTGCTTCATTTTTTGTCTCATGCCCTAAAATGTGCTGGAAAAACAGATGTACAGGCTTGATATAAAACATGTATATCACAGTGGGCAGCTTAGTCATTAAGAAGATCCAACAAAAATCAAATAATGAAAAAGAAACAATAATTAAAAAATGTCACATGGCATAGACGGGCAGCTTCTCTTGTTGTTCCATATAGCAACCCCACAACCTCACCAAGTTCCTGTGATGGAGTTTTGCAACCAATGCAACCTCATTTTGCAGTTCCTTTGTTCCTTGCAATGATGTTCTTGGACAAGTTGAGAATACTAGACCTTTCATCAGAAGACAATAACAGTTCTATAAATAGAGGACCAAACTGATTAAAGCAACGAAATAGGAAAATGGACATGATAAATAAGGTGATGTACTTTCTCCTTGTCTTATTGAATTAACATCACAATCACCAGGTTCCGTTTCTTATAGAAGAGGGACAACAATCACCAACTGATGAAAACATGTTTTGTGCAAATCTTTTGATTGAAGAAACAGGGGAATGACCATGCAATTTTGGAAATGGGACCAAAACTGGGGAATGACTATGCAAAGGTGATAGCACCACAAGACATTGTGACCTTTGGTGGACCATGCTCACTTGCTTATTTTGACAGCACACAGCTGAAGGTATAAATACACCATCTGTTAATTCACTTATGAAATCATGTCCTATTACTTTTCAAGCTAGTTGTTGATGGATCATTACCCCAAGTATTTGTTTTTCTTTGACAGAGCAAAGTGGCAGAAAAAATCAGCTTTGGGAATTTCTTGTAGTTAGTTCCTGAAGCAAGAGAGCTTATTCATGACTTCTATGGAAGGTAAGTAAATATGAGAATCCAAATGATGCCTTGTTTTGATATCCCCAATCTGCATAGGGTTTACCTTATGGAGGCATGTGATTTCAAGATGTCAGATTTTGGCATTGTTTTCTTATTCTTCCATCAGGGATCTGAAAGTTCCAGCATGTGCTAGACATAGCAGATAAATAGTCCCATCAAGTCAGGCTGTATCCAGTACCTAGACTAGTGTTACCCATACCTGTAACAACTGTATACCCAATGTTCACACCCCAAGTGCAGGGTTGTGATGTAGTAATAAACTCGGTAAGACCGAGGTCGAATCCACAGGGACTGAAACCTGTACGTTATCTGAAAATAACCAGATCTAGAACTAGACTAAGATGCGATCTAAATCAAATAGAATTTAAGGAATAATTATGGAATAATTATCTAAAACTTAAGAAATTCAGAGGAAGAAAATTAGGGATTCAGAGGATCCACTTGTAGAGATCAGGGAGATCTTATGCCTGCTTCAAAAATCATGAAAATTAAACTGAACTTCTTCTGATATAATTTTAAAGAGATGAAAGGTATATGAATTAGAATAGATTCCATCACCAAACCATGCCCAGGAGACAAAGTCAATAACAGAATTAAATTAATTACCAACCAATCAGATGATTATGAAGGTTAGGAAGGGTACCGACATCCGACCATGCCCAGGAGACGATGGCGAACAACAAGGCTTCCTGACGTCATAATCAAAATAAGAAAAAAGAAATACTCAAAGCCATTGCAGACCCATTGTAATTTCAGTCACAACAGACCATTAAAGACTAAGAAAAATATTCCTTTAATAATCAACTAAAATCAACATCAGTTCAGTCTAAATAAAAGGCACAAGCAAAAAGGTCCCCCATCACACTGCAAGCTTCACCTCTTAGCCCTAGCTAAGAGGTTCAGCCGGACATGGATGGGCTGGATCTCTTAAAAACAAAATAAACAAATTAAAATAAAAATAAAAGGAAAAAGGAAAAAAAACAAAACTCTCTTCACGCGTCAAAGGATGTCTCCAAATTTCCCTCTAAAAAGCTCTCCTCCTCCTTTCACTTTTTCTTTCTTTTATAAGCTAAAAGGACGTGGGCCGGGAGAGAGCTGAAGCTCCTTACGCACGTTGCTGGAGTTGGAGCCGTCCTCTCTTCGCAGTTCGAATCGTAGCAGGAATGGATTTCTTATGGTGTTTTTCTGGTGGGGCCCATTCTCGGTTTCAGACAGGAGATCCACTCCGTTCACCAGATTCTCCTCGAAATTTCGACCGGAGATGGTCGGTTCTGGTCGTCCGTTGATGCGGCCCACTGAGATAATCAGGCTGCAACGGCAGTTAAACGGTCTTCTTGCGATCACTATAACAATCATGTGAATGTACATGGCCGCCAAATATCAGCATGACTTCGATTGATTTTGGAATTCCTATAATATGAACCGGTCGGATCTTCCTCTTGGCCAGCCATGGTGGCCCACCTGGGTCGACAGATCCAGCCGCAGAACAGAGCTTACGCAGCTCTGTTCGCACTGGTGGGATGGTGGGGCCCATTATTGATGTCATCGGAGAAATCCACCACGTCCATTACGTTCTACTCGAAAAACCGGTTGGAAAAGACTAGTTTTGGACGTCCTCTGATGTGGTCCACTGGATTTCTTATTGCACCGCTCGTCCTACTTTTGAAAGGCAGGGAACCCATTCTCGCTGTCTTTTGCAATTCTGTCCTCTAGGCTATGATAAGAGGAAGCGTGGTCTTCTGATGGACGGTCTAGATCAGACCTTTGGAGCATGTTGGTGGCCCACAAGATCGGACCGCGATCTCTGTTTCATAACAGAAACAGAACTTCGTTTTTGAAGAGGAGACGTCCAGAGGACGGTTTGCCATGCAAGTCTTAGTGCAAAAAGTGTACTATGTACACTGTATAATGATTATGAAAAATCCACACCATCCATCTTGTTGTCCATTTCATTTGAGCCGTGGGGGCCGAAGTTAAAGAGTATCTGGACAGCGGGTGGGCCCTAAATCAGGGTTTTATGGACTGATCTGTTAGTTCAGCCACTTTCACGAGGATCCAATGGGTGAAATTTGACGTGTACGGTTAGTTTTTGGTCCTCAAGCTACGTATAAAGTTTCGAGCGAAATGGATGGTGGGAACCCTGTGATCTTGCATTCTGGACCAATTTTCGGGCCACTTGAGCTTCAGTTTCCCGATTTCCACGGATTCCCGGCGTGTAGTTCCGTCGATCTTGGTTCCCTGAAGTCCGTCCCTTGCCTTTGTGCATTCTGAACGTTAAATCCGTGCTTTTAGCATCCCGATCCAGTCTCAGCTCGCAATTCCACCTTGCAACACAAACATGATTAAAATGGGTCATTCCATGGTACCATGTTCATAAATCCAGGCAATAACTGGGTCTGATATGTAATATTTGACCCTCAACACCCAACAGTATTCCATCATCCAAAATCAAGTGCCTAGGCCTCTCAGTGAGGTTCCACAACAAGGAAAAAAATACATGCAAGTGGAGGGAAGAAGTTCAAATACCCCTGTCCATCCCTGATTCCATGGATTCCTGTGAGCCAAGTTAATTCTGTTGTAAGGAATCCTGGAAGCTGTATCCCATGCAGGTAGCAACCTATCTGCAATATCTTTAGCCTTTTCAAGAAATACTCTGTCCCCCGAGAGATCATATGCACTTAGAAGCCCACCAACAACTCTGGGATCCATTAAACATAGAGACAATGTGTAAGCTAAAGTGACAGACATCATGTTAGCTGTCTATCAACTAGTGTTATTATGATAAGAACTCTCATAAGCCACAAAACTTCTTTCCATAAGGAAAGAAGATGAATTACACAATAACCCTAAAAATTAAACCTTATAATGCAACCTTATGGTTGTCTCAAAAACGCCAGCCTCATAATCCTTGTTGAAATCCAATGAATTTGCAACCCACCTGACATAAAGAGACAATATGAATTAAGACCAAATCAACAACAGTAATCTAATTATTTAAGCATGGTTCTGAAGTTGTTGGTAACTACATGCTTAATTGATACTACATAACTGGTAAGGGAATTTTTTAAAGGAAATCTGAATGCTTACTATTTCAGAATCCGAAGCCTTTGCTACATAGAATCTTCAGTCTTAGAAGGTATCCAATGTCTTGTATATGGATAGTGGAATCAATGGTTCATTTAAAAAGAAAGCAGACGCACGAGTTAAAACTCACTCTCTGGCTTTTTGGAACTGCTGGTGTAGACCCGTAACGTACAATGTATCAAGAGAATCCAATAAGGTTGCTCCCAGACCACTAAAGCTATTAACACCATCCTTCGTCTGTGGTTGAAACAAGAAGTACAAAACATATCGGCTGCGTCAGGCTTACATGAATGGTAAAGGAACAATAGTTTTTTCAGTAAAAAGGAAAAACGTCATCGGTGCTTGAAGAAAGCTAAACATCAGTAACCTTGAGCTGTAGCTCACTTCCATATTTTAAAAGTTCAGAACTAGAATTGAATCAAGAGCCAAGACAGACCCGGGTAAGTCAAGCCAAAAAAAAAAACAGTTGCATTCGTCAATAAAAATGTACAATTAATCACAACCATTAATATAGAAAGTAGTACTGCAATGTATGACATGTAACGGAGGGAACATTACAAAAAGATGCTACCTTTATAAGTAGATTAAAAAGGGAAATGAAAAGCCCATAAATTCAAGAAAGCTTTAACTTTTTAGATGTAATTTAATAAAGGTCCTTCATCAAAAGGATACTTTGGGCGTTCCAGGGTCTAAGCAAGGGGATCCTTCATCTCCTTTCCTCCTTGTGGTGGTAGTTGAGGCTCTAAGTAAAATGATGGAAATGGTTAGACTGGAGGGTTCTGTAAGGGATTTCAAGGAAAGGTTCTGAATATCGGTGTCACGGGATATATAGGCTGGGCCCAAAAACTGATATGCTATGAGGTGTATTGGACCTATATTAGACAAAATCTTTTTAGGCCATAAATTTGAAAAATCATCAGGAAAATAGGAAAAATGTAAAACACCAGAATCTATCCCGTTTATGTGTTTTCTAAGAGGAATTCAATGGTGCATCAAACAATTCAAACAATTCTTTGATAAGAATGTTGTTTGTCAGCTTGGCCAGATGAACGTCAACCAAATAGACCTTAATCTAATACAAAACAAGCATGAAGTTGTGGATTAGGGCCCACTACATTGAAATACAACAAATAATGATTACGTTTAAAAAAGAATGAAAAAAATGAAAGAGAAAAAAAAAAAAAGGTAATGGTTTGCCTACTTCTCCACTTTCCCCACAATGGTCAATTCCATTTTAATTTGTCGAACCCCACTCAAATCTTGTATTTTGATTCCCAAAATATGCGTGGAGCTATTCTAACTTAAGTTTTTAAGCTTCTCCATGTTGAAATTAAAAATAAAATAAAATAAAATAAAATAAAAGAGGTGGAAAATGAAAGAAAATTGAAAATAAATTCAAAAGCGTGCCTTTATGGATGTATCGACGCCAATATGATCTCAAGATTCTTCTAGGTGGTCTCAGGTCTCAAAATTAATTTAGAAAAATGTGAGAAAGTTCATGGTAGTGATAAAGAAAGCAATATCATGAAACAGAGCTAACAAGCCTAAAGTTCATCTTGACCCCAGGCATACTTCTCGTAAGAGGTCAATGCGTGAAGCATAGCTTCTTTTACTTTCTCTCTTCGCTCACTATCAATGGGATCATCAACATGACTCTTCTTGGTGGATTTGCTAAATTTGCCACCCAAGTCGATGTTTCGACCCGCATCACTCAAAACTTTCTTTAACTCATTCAACTGCATGAATTGTATACAACTTCAGTAAATATGGCTCAGTCCACTAATTTGAAAAGGAAAAAAAAAAAAAAACTTGAAGTATTATATGGTGTGTCAGGAAGCCAATGGTCAGTAATCTGAAAAACACAAAATGGCACTGATATTGCTAACAATAACAACAGCAATAAAAGCCCAATTCTGTACAAATGAAAGAAAATGCTATAAATCTTGCCTGATTCTGAAGTCGGCTCACTTCCGCATTTAGTTCAGAAACCTCTACCTGCGAATTAAAATGAAGTGTTTGTAGTCCCAAAATTTGAAGATGGTTTCACTTACAAGGCTCTCAGTATTAATGGATTCTCAAGCAAGTATGAATCATCCATAAGAAAGAATCTAAACAGCTCCAAAATACACAAGCAAATGTGTCACGCCCCAAACTCGGAAATCGGGCTCACAAAATTTTCGATCGCCGAATCCGGCGCCGACAGCCTCCGTAGAACCCCATTCTCGGCTCCCAGCGCCCATTCGTCAGGTTCCGATCCTGGGATGCTACAAGGAGGATTTTTCAACATCAGTTTAATTCGTAATAAGCATAACCAAAGGCATAACCCACAAACAACAACCAAAAACTCCATCACATTTCCACTATGAGCAAAAACTTTACAAGTACAGTGAGCATAAAGGGAAATACAAGGATGATGAACAAAAACTCCAAAATGATCTGCCACGCGTCTAAGCCTCAGCGCTGCTGCGATCCAACGTCACCTGCACGCAACGGTCGTGCATAAGCTTATAGAAAGCTTAGAGGGTGGTGAAAGTGTATGCTCAAGGTGGTAATGTAGTTATGCAGTATCAGAGTAATGCGGAACATGCTGATGAATGCCAAGAATCCCATTAGCCGTACCAAGGCCATGCAATGCGAAATGCAACTCAAGCATGCAAATCCTCATCTAAGTCCACATATCAATACAGCTCAAAATCTTAAATATCACCGGGGTCTAGTACACTTCAAGCCAGATTGCCGCCCCATCGCGCGCAATAAGGTGAGTGGAAAAGACCTCACTATCCGCCTGCCAATATCGGGCTCGGTTCGTCAATAGCGAACCCATTTCTCGAGCTGGTCAGACTCAGCCTAACATTGCCCCCTACTCTCGGGCGGGTAAGGCCGCACCCCCTTCCAACCGACCACGACACAGTGAAAAGCGCAACCATCTGGTAATCGGCACTCAGCGCTCATGCACCCACTCGGTCTAGATGTTGGAGCAACCTCTTGGTACCATAAGGGTTTAGGGACTTTCACCCAGGGATATCTATCGCACCCCATGTAGAACAGTATTTTCGGTATCCAATCTTGGCAACCGCGATACGTCTGTGGAAGCTACGGCCCTGATGTCGCTAGGGCGTACAGTAACCATATCACTCAATGCGAATGCATGAATCACACTATCCATTCATGCAGCAATCCTGCGCGTATCGTACGCTCATGTAGGGTAACACCCCTGTATGGGGCCCCTAGACAATCTGCCCGAAGGCATATGCTATGATCAGTCATTTCTCATATCAAGCATACGTATGATGCATATGATCATTAATCATGGAACTAAACATGTTATATAGGATGGATGATAATCATAACAAAGATGGGCCTAGACGGCCTACACATCAGACGTACGAGCCTAACAATGGGCCCTAGGGAAAGTCATAATGCGGACATTTAACCACACTATACTTGCAATGTGGACGTCAAACCACCATTGCTCCCAAGGCATAGCTTTGACGTAAACATCATTACATAAATCATGTTGGGACTGCACATTGCAATGAACCTTAGGTATATCTCATTGGGCCTTCAATACATCAAATGGGCCGTATCATATGGGCCTCATGTTCATCAAGTGAGCCACATCAATGGGCCACACCAATGGGCCTTATGTGCATTGCAATGGGCCATAACCCGTGGGCCTTAGAATGCATTAAATGGGCCTAATCTCATGGGCCTTATGAGTATCAAATGGGCCACACCAATTGGGCCCCATATGTACATCAAGTGGGCCTCAACCCATTGGCCCCATTACATCTTAATGGGCCTCGACCCATGGGCCCCTAATGCATTAAATGGGCCTTATATATATATATATATATATATATATATATATATATATATATATATATATATATATATATATATATATATATATATATATATCAAAGTGGGCCTTGCATATACATCAAAGTGGGCCTCAACCATGGCCCACAAGTGAACTGAAATGGGCCTCCCACCGTCAATAAATTATATATAATATAATATATATATATATATATGTAACATATAATATTATATATAATATAATATTATATATATACATATAACATATAATATTATATATATAATATAATATTATATATATAAATATATATACACACACCAACACACACACGCGCCCACACACACGCACACGTACACAGCAGGCCCACCGTCCCTGGACGGTGGGAATAAAACACTTGCATCACTGTGGGCTCCATGTGGGGCCCACCATAATGTTTACAGTCCATCCAAACCGTTGATAAGGCCACGTGGGCCTGGATGAAGGGCGACAACAATTTTCACCCTGATCCAAAACTTCTGTAGACCCAAAAAGGGTTTCAAAGGTAGAGGCTCAATTCCACTCTTTCCTACGGTGTGGGCCGCCTGAGTCTTGGATCAGGCTGATTTTTGGGGTGGGCCCACGTCAGGGGGTGGCCCACCCTGTGAACGGATTAGATGGTAGATAAACCTCAAGGTGAGGCCCACGGCTGCAGCCGTGGGTGGCTGTACGTAGGCCCGTCCGCCCGGACGGTGTGCGCAGGCGTTGCTTGCTGTGTCTGACACAGCAGCAGCAGCTGCTGTGATATTGATTTTTATTTTTATTTTTTTTATTTCTGTTTTCCTGAGGATTTTACCGGTGGGGTCCACATCCAAACAATCCACTCTGTCCAATGGCCCTCCATGGCTCTAGACAAGCAAAACAAGCCCAATATTGGGCCTGTTTCGGCGTATAAAAGCAATAGAAAAGGTTTTAATGGTGAAGACTACCATTTGCTACGGTATGGCCCGCCAGGACCTCGGGTTGACACCATTTTTTGGTTCAACGCCTAAAATGAGATTGAGAGGGGAATGGACGGCGTGGATTGAAGACATACATCAAGATGGGGCCAAAATGAGTGGACCCCTTCCATTGGCTTGGAACCAAGCCAATATTTGTGTTTTTCTACGGAACGTCCAGCGTCCGTGGACGCTGGACGGTTGGCCGTGCAAGGTGGGCCTGCTCATGTGGGCCACCACTGATGGATGGTGTGGGTACAATACGAGCAAAGTGGGCCCCACTTGTAGGTGATTTGGATGGGTTACATACCTTGTGATGGGGTCCATTTAAGTGGGCCACAACCTCATTATCATAATAAAATAAAAGGGAGAGAGATAGAGAGTGAGACCCGCGTGATGGAGGGACCCCGGCACTATGGGCCCTCCCTTGCACTAAATCATACATCAAGTGGGTCCCATTACATGTGGATCCATGAAATCGAAATCCAACGGTGGAGATCCCTTCTCCACTAAAATAGACGGTCTAGATGACCCTAAGCATGCAAGGAAATAAACATCATGATGGGGTCCATGGAGAATGGCCCCATCATGGAATGATCATGATGATCCAAGTGGGCCATCGGCCACATCTTAGGGTCCAAAGTGAGATCCAAACCATTGATCGGTTGGTCTCACTTGGCCCATCATAAAAATATCAAAATCTACCCTATCAAGGCACCCACCACTTGATCTTCTTGCTCCCTTGGCTTCCTTAGCTCCTTGTGCTTCTCTTTGATGGAGGAAGATGAGAAATGGATGGTTGAGATAAGAGATCTAAGGATGGAAAGGTGGGCCACACATGCATTTTCTCACCATAGGAGGACTCATACGTATGGATTTTTGCTTAAGGGAGAGTTTGCAAATGAGAGAGACTTGTAAGGGAGAGAGAGAGAGAGGGAGTGATGGGTGATGGAGTGATGGATGGGAGAGAGGGATGGGTGTAAGAGACTTTTTGACTTTTTTGGCAAAAGTTGTAAGAGAGGGTATGGGTGGTGTAAGAACTTTTTGACTTTGGAGTTTGCTTGGGAAATGGTGAAAGGTGATGTGTACTTGACATGATGGGATTGATGGGATTGATTGATTGATGTGACACCTCGTAGAGATTCCCTCGGAATTCGCACGCGCGACGTTTCCTCGCACCGAACGCTGGCCCACAACTCCCGACCAGAGCATCGCATCAGCGCGCGAGTGCTGCATCGGAACCGTGGCGATGACGCGGTCGCTAAGGTATAAGTCTCGGGTCAAGTCGACTCAGGTTGATGATGTGTAACTCAGGATTGTGCGCAAACATTGGATAAAGGTTGAAGGTTGCCGGAATTCGACCGGGAAGACCGCGGAAGCCTATGGAACGGTACGGTCTAGGATACGGGGCTTACAAAATGAGACTTGGACAGCTAGGATAAAAGAGAAAAGCTTAAAATCTGATTTTAGGAAGTCCATTGCTTTATGGAGCAAACCTGACAAGCTGTGATGCAACAGATGGGTTGTGAACTTTAGGAGAATCAGGTTTGACACCACCCTCCAACAAGACAACTCTATCATCTTCATTCACTGTTTCCTTTCCCAACTCGACCAGATTGACATCAGAATGCCTACCAGGAAAGAAGGAACCAGTCCAATCATAGAACAACATAAAAAAGAAACAGATACCATGTATGGATGGATGCCAATTACTAAAAAAATGCATGCAATAGGAATCAAAGCATGCCTGAAAGATGGATGAGTTTGTATTTGTTCTTGCTAGACATGGCTGATGTTTCTACCCCATGATCTCTGTTTTTACCTTCCTAGTTCTGCCACACTTTGCTTTGACAGCATTAGGAAACAAAGCATGCATGAACAGACTCAGTTCCACTTCGGTGGACATTGTTACTGGTATTAGTGACTTACATCTCTACCATATATAATGGGAGTAGCATTTGGCCAATTTTACCCCTGCAATTAGTCATTGCGAGTAGCATTAAAACGTAGTTTTTTTTTTTGTGGCTGACCCTTCAACTGAGGGGTAGCTTGTCCTTTCAATTCATTGATGAGAGTAGCCCTTTCCCACTTCTCTTCCTCTGTGTGTAGCCCACACATGAGCATGGTATGAGGGGGCCGTGCAACAAAGACACTGTGAGCCCCACCATGATGACTGCATCACATCTTCATCATACATCTATTTCACTGGTTTATGTTACAGTGTCAGCCCAAAAAATAAGGGAGATCTAAAGTTCGAGTGGGCCATAACATAGGAAAAAGTGGGCATTGTTGCACACTGTTGAAACCCAACTCTCTTTCTCTTTGCATGTAGCCGCACCCTAAGTATATGAGACCCCACTGCTTAAAAAGTGGTGGTGATGGCAGATGGTAGTTGAGGCAAACTGAAACAATTCTTCTTATTTTTTCTTTTCTTTTGATTAGAAACAAATAACCAATGATACAGGGAAAATATATTCCAAGAAAGAGAAGTGCAAAGAAAAAAATAAGTGCAACTTTCATGTTTTACTTGGAGCAGCTAAAGAACATTATGGTTTAAATACTAACCTGAGCAAAATAACTCGCTCACATGCCAACCTCCTCTTTACAGACAAAGTAGCTTTTTGGCTTTCAACAGCCATCCCAAGCTGCATTTCAGTTCCCTGCATTTGATATCAAGTTCTGAATGGATGAACATAAGCAATCTGACAAAAGATGTCAAAGAAAAGCTCGAAGATTGTAAAAGAGAAAGAACATGCATGTGCCCCTACCAATATTAGATCAGCCCCATTATTATTATTATTATTATTATTTTAACAGCATCTAAATTAGCGGAGAAGGCTGATGAGTGGATCTAACGTCATCCATGTGTGCACTTACGTTTCTCCTTCTACTTGAGGACGTCTCTGTCCCCTTCTTGAGGAACCAAATCAAGATTCTCATCCTGGACCTTCAACCGGTTAAACCCCTTCATGTGTCGTCCATGATCAGAATCCTTCTCCTTTATCTTCCTCAATTTCCTCTGTATAATCGATGACACGAGATCTATGCTTCCGTAAAGCGTCTCTGCATTTTCCTCTGCACGCACCACTCCATGCTTCTTCGTGAACAGCATCACCTACAAAATTCCCTAAAACCCCTAAAAAAAACACTACCAAAGAAGCAAAGAACTACGGAAATACCACTGCACGCACCTCGCACCTGTGGAGCTTGGTGCCTTTCCCAATCTCACCGCTGCTGATGGACAGCTGGACGTCTACTTCTCTAATGAGTTGGCTGTGCTTCTGTATGGCCTTCCTGACCTTATCTTTGATGTGGCGTTTCACTACTTCTGTGAGCTGTAATTATTGAGCAAATGGCAATGGATTTCAGGTGAGATTTTTACTTGAGTTTTCTGAAGAGAGAGACGGAGAATTTACCTCGAGATTTTTGCCTTGGACTATCAATCGGACAGAGGAGAGAGTGCCATCCCTGGACATGCGGACAGTGAGGATGTTGGGAGAGGAGGGTTTGGGTTTGGGTTGAGAAGGAGAGAGGGAGAGAGAGAGGGAAAAGGAAGGGTTGAGGAAATGGGAATGTAGAGATGAGATGTTACGGTTTGAAGAGGAGAGAGAGATTAGAGTTTTAGTGTTGAAGAGGAAGAAGAAGAGCAGGATGAGATTGGAGATTTGAAGAGAGAGAGAGAGAGATGCGAGACGAGAGATTGAAGAAAAGGGGAAACAAAAGAGCCCTAATAACGTGGAAAGACGATACACTCCTGGGTTTTGAAAAATGTGGCTGCACTTGAAAACGGTTTAGAATAGTGTGCAATTAGAAACGGTTTAAAATTGTTCCTGAACCAAAGCCCTAGCCGTTCCTAATAAACGATTTTGTTGTGATGACATGTTCTCAATTTGTGCGGTACCACTTGAGCTCATCTAGATGGTTGACTGACCCAACGTTAGAACATGATGCATGATGTAGAGCCATCACTAGTGCATTCTGGAGATAGTTGAAGTGGAATGTGTAGAGCCCTAGACCAGCATACATTTGGCAAGGGTTTGAATGAATCAAGACCTCCCATCTAGTGAACCCTATTATGTGCAGTCACTATTGGGGGACCGTGGAAGCACATAGATGAATCTAGGATAGTAATCCAATTGGACCAAGCAAACACGAAAAGAACACATATTTTAATGTGGATAAACCCTTGCGGGAAAAAACCACGGCACAAAGCCACAAATATTACTATGAAAGCATAAATTACAAAGAGAGAGTTTACCCGATTCGAACAACATCAAATATCACCCTTGCTAGACCCTTTGAGACTCTGGAATGAATATGAAACCCTAATAATACTTCCAAATCTCGTTTACACCCATATATATAGCATTGGGAAGAATCGTAAATGAAATCGAAAACAAATTTCACAAAGCCGACGGATGTGCAAAAAACTACGTAAAACAGTTCGATGTCATCAAACGCCCTTTGATGTCATTGACACTTAACCTTCGATGACATTAAAGTCACTTCAATGGCATCGAAAAACCACCAAAACTATCCAGAGACAACATGAATTTTTCAGAAATCTTCGATTGCTCGACCCAGACTCAATGGCATTGAACACATTTTTGATGTCATCGAACACTCCTCAATGTCATCGAAAAATGGCACCAATATGTCCAGCAACCAACAGAAAATTCAAAAAATACTCGATAGCATCGAACCTGTCATCAACAGACTATTGCATAACTGATTTAAGACATCTATCAACAACAATCTCCAATATGTCTTCAATCTTCAAACGTGTAGTTTCTTGTCATCTTCTCTTATATCTGCCTTGCATCATACCTTCATCAACGCTTCTTGTGCACACTCCGTCCTCCTTTTATGCCATGGCCAAGCCCAGAGAAGTCACACAGAACTTGAACTTCTCTACAGGAACTACCTTAGTAAGCATGTTCGTCGAATTCATGCTCGTGTGAATCTTCTCCAGAGTCACGCCTCCTTCAAGCACTCGTTGGATTAAATAGTGTCGAACATCAATGTATTTAGTACAGGAGTGATAAACATAATTTTTAGCTAAATTGATAACGCTCTTGCTATCACAATTAACCGACACGACTTCCTGTTGAAGCCCCAATTGATATATCATACCTCTCAACCAAACACATTCATTAAATGCTTATGTCACTGCCTTAGAGTGCCTAGAAGGATATATGGTGCAGGGACTCCTCACCTATATTTTTTGGCACCCTATCCTTCAAATGGGCGGTCCTGTCAAACTCATATTGTTTAGAAATTTTATTCCTATTGTAAAAATCCCACAAATGATCCCCTTAAATTTGAAGTTCATCACAATGAGAGAGTCTAGACGATCTCGTTTGCCAATATATCACATGATATTGATGTTCCTAGCTCTAGTGAGGAAGTCCCTCCTTTTCGACTAACATGATTCACAGCCAAGGAGGAAATGACCCACGCGTTATGCAATGGTAAAAATGTCTCATGGCTAGATTGGTAATGCCCTTAGGCATCCCTCATGTCCCATGAATTTAGGATTTTACTTGTCATATTTCTCACAAATGTCTATCTGAGGAAAGGGAATCGAGTCGACCTCATGCAACATGTGGTCAAGACTCTCTATCATGTTAGTCAAGGGCACGAGTTGTGCCTTCTGACCCGGATCATGGATGAGCTGCATTCTGTGATAGTGGGCACAACATTGCCTCGCTCCCATTCGGGTTCTTAATATCCTAGCTAGCTCATCGCTTAGGTCTTACTAATAATGAAGAGGCTACTACTAAACCTACTCCTATCAATCACGCCACATTTAAGAAGATGAAGCTACCAATGTCAGGAGTCCCAGTGCCGCAGCAATCTCCTACTAACCATCCCATTGCCGACATCGGAGCCACTCCCACTACACTCGAGTCCTCTCAAGCTGATCCCTGTTGCGATCCTGAGGATGTCTTTGAGGCACCTCCCACAGTTCCTGCAAAGACTCCAATGCCTACTCATCCTCTAAAAACTTCTTATCACATTTGATGCATGCTTCAGTACCATGAGTAGATTCTAGCTGATCAAGCTCATCTCCATATAGGACAGGCTTAGCTTCTAGCTAATCAAGCAGCCACAATGGAGCATTTAGCACATTGAACAATGGTTTGATTCTCTATGACGATCATCTCGCCTCTCCGACGCTCCTATGGATTTCAGACATGGACGAGTTGTGAATTTTGACCCAGGGTCAACCACCTAGTCTTAGATGTTGTTATGTTGATGTTTTATTGGTGTTTTGCTTGTATGTTGACCATCTTTGAAATGGAGAGCTTGCATTGTCCTAGAAGAGGGGTGAATAGGACAATGCCAAATAATTGAAACAAGTGCTGAACATATAAATAATACAAAGATCTCAATTGCTTGAGTATTAAAACCTTTATTCCAAATAATTCGTACGACAACCTTCACCTAAAATTTTAGGCAGGACAACCTTATTTTACAAATGTTTTTAAAATCAAAACTTTAAACTAGTAAGAGTAAATTAAAGAATTACAACATTTACCACACAACTGAAATAATTAAATACATCCAGACCACCAAAAATAAAAATAAGGCATTCACCACATGGAACAAAGAATTATAGTGGTTCGGTGCTTTAAACATAGCCACACCTACTCCAGTCCTAAAATTACTTTCCTCGTAATTTTGACTTTCACTATAAAAAGATTTTCACTAGGTCACCTTAATAACCTGATACATTCCTTGTGATTTTCATGGGCTATCACAATAAAAACCCAAATTGAGATTTCCACAGGCTATTTCAGACAAAACCTCAACTGAGATTTTCACAGGAGATCTCAGAAAAACCTAAACAGAGTTTTAAAAGGTATACTTATCTTCAACCGTAGAGGACGTAGCAGAAGCTTGTAGCAGAAGGACCTCTTTCTTAAATATAGATGGTGCCATATTCAGTCGGATAGAAAGGGTCTAGGGTTCTATAGATTTTAATATTTTTAAACCCAAATATTACTTAATTAAATTCTCTTAGATCTCAAAGAGGAGTATAGTTTACTCTCTTAGATTAAACTTAAAAGATTTGAAACTAAAGGGAATTGAATAAGCTATTAAAATAAATTATAAATACCAACCAATGGTTTGTCAAAGACTTGATTTTTTCTCTCTTGCAGAAGAATTTGAATAATTAAATTGTGTAATTTGGAATGAGAGAAAGCCTCAATTTATAGGCAAAGAAGTTAGAACTTCAAATAGCCTGAGTTCATCGGATTCTATTTAATGGATTTCGAATTGCGCGACAAAAGAATTATCCAAAATTCAGCTGGCTCTAGGTCAAGTTCGGCTGGCCGAACAGCATAATTCTGCTAGCCAAATTTGCCCTTCGACTAGTCAAATTCCCACGAATTCCAAAAGTTCATATTGCTGGAATTTCACCCGAACTTTCTCAGGCTGGCCGAATTTCAAGCTCGGGTTAGCCAAACCGAAACTTGGGCTAGTCGAATTTTTAACAAAAGTTGTTATTTGTTTCGGGCTTGAAGTTGTGTTGACCGAGGAAGCTTAGGATGGTTGAACCAAAAGTTAGGCTGGCCGAATTCCAGGCAAAAATAAATGTAAAACACATATTTAAACACTTTTGAAAAGCACCTAGTCGTAAGGTCTTTCTATGGTTTATACTACCCGAGATGCATCAAATATCTAATTCATTTTGGCTTAAACTTTGTTTTGAACTTCATCTTAAATTTGGACTTGATCTTTTCATGAACATAGACCAATCTTAAGCTTAATCTTTTCTTAAATATAAGCCAATCTTGAGCTTAATCTTCTTTTAAACATAGACAGATCTTGAATTTCCACCTTGAAGTAGTTTTGTTTCACAAAATTTGACAATCTATGTGTGCTCAACATCCTAGCACTTACAATCTTGGTCATAGGCCATTTTTTGGATTGACCGAATATGTGTGTATGTATCTGGATATTGGGCTGCACTCCCTATTTTTTTCGTTAGTTGAATACATATATTATTGATATTGTTAAGTACTTATCATCCCATATGTTCAATGATTCTCTTACGCTTTTCGATATGTCTTTGTGCTAACCAAAATTGATAAAAGGGGAGATTGTAAATGCATTAATTTGTCAATTACCATGAAGTCAGTTTCTTCAAGTTAGATGTGCCCCAATCAAGTTAAAGAGTTCAAGACTTGAAGATTCAAAGCATGCGAAATGAAGACTCAAAGGCTTATGCATGTACTAAAATCTAGATAAACCAGTAAAATCCTAAAACCCTTCATTAGGTGGCCTAAACAATCATAAATATTTCCCAATCCATCTACCTAAGCTCAAGTGTCAATTAGATTAGGATGAACTTTTTAGAAGAAAGTAAAAAAGAACCGAACTTGAAAATTTCATTAAATGCAGAGAGTATGTTGCTATCGACCCGTGGACAGCCTCCTCGATAGGTCGACAAGTCGAAATACATAGCTGACAAGTCGAAATGCCCAAAAATAAGATAGAAAAGAAAATTGATATTTCTGAGGATTTCGACCCATATATGACATGTTTCGATAGGTCAAAACAAGGGTCGATGGGTCAAAAACAAGGGTCGGCAGGTCGAAAATGCAAAAAACTAGACAGAGAATGAAACTCATAATTTGGCATATTTTGACCTATGGATGAGATATTTCGACGGGTTGAAGAAAAATTTTGACAAGTCAAAAGGAAGGGTTAATAAATCGTAAGTGGCAAAATATGGACAGAATTAAAAGAATACTCATAATCCTAAATATTTCGACCCATAGATGGATTATTTTGACAAGTCAAAAGTCAACTTCGACTGGTCGAAAAGAAGCGTCAACAGATTGAAAGTGGCAAAAAGTGGACATAAAAAAATATTGTGCCACTTAGTTTTGATCAAGGTAATTATTTAGGGCCGAGTTTGATTAAGTTTATGACATTAGCTATATCTCCAAGTCTTACTTGTAGTAGTATATCTACAATTTCAATAATATTTAACGACATCTCGCAATTAAATCATTTCCCGTCACATTACATTTAAACAAAAAATACATTAATGTACATATCTATAGGGAAAGTATGATATATTATTCCTTTGGTATTGAAAACTTGCACTTCCGTCGATTATGACCCATTGTTTTGCACCTTCCGCACTTTACTATTTTTCATTTCTCTTAACATGAAGGAATTCTTGTCTTTTTTGGTCTTCTAACTGACCTCTTCTATCGTAGGGGTTTAATTTTCGCACAATACTGCCTGAATTCATTTGATATTTTTCATTCGCTCTTGCCACATACTGGGTACACAAATTCGTTATATGTGATCTGGTAATTTTGTGTCATATAAAATGGAGAGCAGTAGGTATAATAAGGAAGATTATACTTTATACATACTTAAAGAACATGCAAACAAGGCAACTCTTTGACGTCAAACTTGCGATATGTATACGAAAGCTCGCCGAGTTTAACTATGTCATTACAATATCCCACAATATAATACTCGTCTCGAGATATTATATGACAATGGACATCACGCACCTTCGGTAGAAGACCTTTTAGTTGTTTCTCTACCCATGGTGTCAATGGTCTAATAAATGATTATGCAGATTATCTTCTCTTCTATAACATTTCTTGGATCTTAAGTATGATTGTCTCTATCAATATGATCATAGGTTATTCTCTTGCTTCTTTGAACAAAGTATTAACGCACTTCAATATGTTAGTCGTGACCAAGTTGAATATTTTTTCTATAAAATATGAGATGCCCTTCTTTCGAATCCTATTTCTATTAACTATGCATGTACTGGGAGGTTAGCCATTTCGATATCGTGCATTAACTTTTCAAAGTAAACCTTTATGCACGTCTTTACAGCCCACCAATAATATTTTTCTAATAACTTATCTTTAAATGTGTCAACCAAGTTTTTATAAATATGATAGGCGTTGTAGCCATTGATTGCATATAGGAAGACTTCAAGGACTTCTTTCATTAAATCTTTCTGTCAATCTAATATAATGACAAGACCTGGAAGATACCAGCCCTAACATACAATTGAGATGGGTAAGGAACTAATTCCAATTACTATTGTTTTCTAATTCCCAGATACCAAATGTTATTGGTAGGATATGATTGTATCCATCCAAGGCTGTAGCCACGAATAAAACACCCTTCTATTTACCTTTTAGGTGCATCCCATCGATGGCCAACACCATCAATAAAGAACTTTAAAAACTGTCACTCACTGTCCGAAAGCAACAAAACATCTCTTGAACCTACTTGTCCGTGGATTAACAAGCATGACAATTACCATCCTTAGGTTGACCCTCCTTTGCTCATGCAAATAGACTCGGAGTGCATTGTAAAAGTGTTCATGAGATCCCATTTCGCACTTGTTTGCAATCTCCTCAGCCCACTATGCCTTCTTATAACTGATAAGAATATTATATTTCTCATGTATAGCCAATTAATGTCACTCAGCCTTAATCTCATGCACTGCTTAATACGATAAGTAACCAACTCACTAGCTAACTTACTACTTGCTTGTTGGTGATTGCTATTCATCAATGACATGCCACATGTGTGTTTGGATGTGTAAGTCCTTATCTTAAATATCCCATCATCATTCACCATTCATTCACAATTATCTTCAAAACACACTACGATGAATCTCTTGAATGACGAGTATAAAACCCTATATTAGAAGTTTTTACGAATTGTAAATTGGCTTAAAATATATTGGCATTATCTCTTGTCCTTATAAGTTTATCCAACGGCATCTCAATCAAGTCATCCAATGAATCCAAATATTCTAACAGATATGTATTGATGAATATGTCATCCTCAAAAGGCAGATTAACTTGACCAGTCATAAAATTTGATGTTCGAGGCAGCTCAGGCAGTGAAATACCGCTTAGACATACACATTCATTACTGGTGGTGGAGGATGAAGGCACGTGTAGTCTTATAGATAAAGGCGACGACATATATTCACATTTAAGGTCAAAGTCATCTACCCAGCTAACGGTACGTTCCTCACATAAATTTTCATCTTCGAAAGGTACATTAACTTGATCAGTCATGAAGTTTGATGTTTGAACTAGCTCGGGTGGTGAAATCTCGCTAAGACATACTCATAAAATGATGCCATATATTCACATTTTAAATTAAGGTTAGCTACCCGGCTAATACCACATTCCTCACACAGATTTCCAACTACAGGGCCATCATGTTCAACATCACTACAACCGATGGAATTTTCGTGAATTGTTTCATTAATGCGCTGCATTGTCTCTATGATTAACGACATGTATGTATTTGGATGCTTCGACTATGCTTCCAAGAACACTCACACATCTTTGTTGTCTTCAATTTCAAATGGAAGGATTGATTGGTTTGAGCATGGGTACAATACTTTCATCCTAATATCATAATCCTTCGATGTGGTCTTAATAATTATGTACATTTTAGATAGAAGCTTCTCATATGTAGTCCCAATGCTTAAAGCAATATTTTTTACTTTCCAACCTTAAACGTATATCCATTGTCTTCACATGTTAATTCCACATCGTAAGAGCATACGATGATTCTCGCATCTATTAACTGGAAAAAAAAAAAAAAAAAAAAAACGTCAAAATATTCTCAGTGAATCGTTACACATTAAAGTTTTTTTGCTGTCAAAAGAAATTGAGAAATTCTCTTCTATGGACTTCAAAAAAGTATAGTGAAATTAATCGAGTTTTCTTTGAATTTCAATATACTCAGTCAATTTAGAGAGAACTCGATCAATATTTACCTGTACTCGGTGAATATTTACTTGTACTCAATCAATATTCACATGTACTCGATGACTTTGCCCCTGTACTCGATCGATTTTTAATTGTACGTGGTCAGTATTTATCTATACTTGGTGATTTTGTACCTGTACTTGGTCAAGTTTCACCTATACTCGGTCAATTCCTTTATACTCGGTCAATTTCACCAAGTACAATGATATAACCCAAAAAATAGGGGATTTTTTATCTATAAAAAAAAAAAATAGTACAATATTAGTTTTGAAATGAAAAATAAAGTTTTAGAGGACTTAGTTAAACTGGTCAAGAGATATTTCTCTTTCTTCGTTTGTATTTTTTAGCCGTTTCATTGCCTTTTATTTTCAAGGATTTGTTAAGCAAAAGCCCACTTCGGATGACAGTAGCTGGCGTGACTGTGGGTGGGCATACAGAAAGATGCTTATTTCTTTCACGAAGCAAACAATTACATGAGCATGAGATCCACACCACCCATCAGACGTGCCACCTAATGTTTAACCTTGACCTGGACATTAGACCGATTCACCCTCAAGTAGGCCTCACTACAGTAGCTGACGTAAAATCATGACTAGAACCTCTGAATTCCTATGGTGCAGATCTCTTGAGCTTCAGACAGCATCGTTTTTGATACATCTCTTTATCACGGTGATTTGCATCAGATAAATGGATTGGATGGAATCTGTAAACCATGGTGAGTCTCAAACTCAACTAGTGGTAGTTCTTCCCTATCGATGTGGCCTACCCAAGTAATGGAATGAGCTAATTTTAGAATTCTAGGATGAACAAGAGGTCACACACCTGATTGAGGAAGAGGATCTCATGTGCGATTATCCTCACATGTGGCTCTGTTGGTAACAGGCTCATTCCTGTAATAGAGTGAGGCCAACACGGTTTTTATTTTTTAAAGGATACCCTCCTCTGCAGCAATGGACCTCGTGTTTGAAATAACAAGAGATTTTGAAACTGAAGGCCTACTTGGAGTACATATCATTCACTTGTTCGGAGCATTAGACCCTCTTTCTTTTTCCGCAATTCTTGCTGCTGAGGATTTAAGACGGAGAGATCTGCCACAGCTTGCACCTTTTTAAAGTGCCGTGATGACCATTGACTGAGCACACGCGTATGCATGTCTGGCTACCATCTTCAGGGTGGGCCACTGAGGAGTGTGCGTAGCATGAAGTCATATTTTTTTTATATCAAACAATCCTAACCATCCAATGAAGTAGACCAGGACTTCACCGATGGTCAGGCGTCCAAATTCATCGACAACCTAAATGGTTAGGATGAGCTAAGTTCATCATGTGTTTCAGGCTCTACCCCATCTATGGTTGAGCCTACATTTTTGTATGGTCTGGAATACCATTATATGTGTGCAATGGGTGAATAGATGAGGAGGTGCTTACAGTGATACTAGGTAAAAGTGGGGCGTATGTGGTGTATGTATCACCTCCAAACCGTCCATCGGATATGTCCCCTTAGGTTACGGCCAAGGTTTGAAAATCGGCTTGATCCAAAACTCTGATGGACCACAGCCCAAGGAACAAGGTGGAAGGCCTCTCTAACCCTGGGTTCTCACAAGGCCCACCTCAGCTGCAGAGCAACCTGATATTTGTCCTGACATTTCATATAGGGCAGATGAAGAGTCTGGACGGTCTAGATGCCATATAAACAAAATGGTGGGCCCCACACAACTCAGGGGTAAGCATCTCCTCTAAATTTGTCCCTTGTGTTGCGGCCCACCTGAGTTTCCTTTTAAGTTGATTTGTGAACCCTACGGAAAATCAAGGGAATATATCTGATGGAGGGATTGGGTGTTGTGAAAACATAACGTGGTCATCCATATAAATGACTGTCCCAACTTTAGAACATGATGCAGAACCATCACTAGCGCACTCTCAAGACAGTTGAAGTGGAATATGGTAGAGCCCCTCATCGGCATACATGTGGCCAGGGTACATATGAATTAGGGCCTTCAATCCAGTGGGCTGTATTATGTATGGTCCATGGTATTATAAAAAAATTAAAAATAATTAAAAATAAAATAAAAATAAAATAAAAATAAATCATGCCAATAAGGTGAATGGTCGAGATTCTATTGGCATTGGATAAATTTCTCGTCAAAGTGATAGCTCGGATATCCAATTGGTATAGTTTATGAAACATGGCCCATCCATGATAAGCCCCAACGTTTCACGTGTAGATTGCCACGAAGGCACGATTGCACCTCCCTCCTTTTCTAGTTTTTTTTTTTAAAACTAAGAAATAAAGATAGTTTTCTTGGTGGGCCCAATAGTGGATGAAATCTCTCCCACTCTTGCAAACGAGAGATAGACGTCAATGATGAAAAGGAAGTTTACGAGAAACTTTGGAAAAGTAGATAGACACTAATTTTTAAAAATAAAAATATTTAGGTGTGCCCAGATAGACAAACGGACTCTCCGCGTTTTGTAATTACGGTTCGGTTTACTTCCAATTTCCGACGTTTGAGCATTTGTCTTACGTTGAAGTGGGCCACAGCCTCTTTGTACCAATTGTTTTTGCAAACTAGGTATTCGTTTGGCAAAGCCATGGAAAAACAAAACGTGGCGCCCCTAAGTCACGGTCGACAGCCTCTTTCCCTATCTTTTTCGGTCCCCGCATCTGACTGACTCGCTGTAGCATGCGGATAATAGGCCAAAGAGGACAGAGCATAGCGTGTTATCATGTTGATCAAACCATCTTAACCATTTAGTAGGAAGAAATATATCAAATGATGATTAGGGCTCCTAATCAAACAGGATAAATAAAATAATTATGATCATTAACTAATAACTAACTAATGTTCTCTTTTGAGCTCTTCACCTCTCCCATTGGATCCTCCAATTTGCATTGTCTGCTCCACTTTTTCTTTGTTTTTTTGCATGTGTCTTCGTCTAGAATTGTCTTGATCCAACCATCTTAACTAGATGATTGTTGCAAAGAAAATTGAGGATCCAGATTGATTGTACGAATGAGTCTAATCATCAATTTAGACTGTCCATCTTGCCCTTCCCACTTTTGATTGCACATGCTTCTCAAGAATTAATTGATCAAATCATCCTAACCATCTATTTAATTGCTTGGGAAATGAATTGCCCATATTGATTATGAGAGAATTGATCTAATCAAAATTTTAGGTGCACATTCATGTAGAGCGGGTCGTGGATAGTTTCATGGCCAAGATGGATCAAAAAAGGCCCGGTCGGCGACAGAAGTGATCCGGACCGTCAGACCTTAAATCGGGTATATCTCAAAATCCGGAATGAGTTATTGGACGTAAAATTTTCAATGGTAGAGGTTCAATCAAACTATTTCCTATAGTGTGGTCCACTTGAGATTTTAATTTGCTTAATTTTTGGGATCTAGTCCTAAAATTATTTGTTAATATTGATTAAAGGAGTGGATAAAATAAATAAATAACAGTGGACCCCACACAGTTTACTCAGTACGCTTAGGGTACTGAGTTACTCAGTACGTAATCCGCTTCCGGCATGAAATCGGATTGCGTACTGAGTTACTCAATAAGCTTTTATCGTACCGAGTAAACTCAGTTGGGCCCACTGTTAATGTATGTGGTTTATCCACACCGTCCATCCATTTTTACTGATAATTTCAGGGGTTGATACCAAAATTGAAGTGAATCCAAAGCTCAAGTGGACCATTAATTACACAGGAAACAGTGTGGAATAATGATTTCCACTGTTGAAATATTCCTAGGGTCCAAATTAATTTTTATTTGTCATCCAACCTGTTCATAAGATCACAAAGACATGGATGAAGAGAAGCCACAAACATCAGCTTGATCTAAAACTTCTTTGGCCTCCAAAAAATTTTCAATAGTAGAGATTCAATCAAACTGTTTCCTGTAGTGTGGTCCACTTGAGATTTTAATTTGCTTAATTTTTGGGATCTAGTCCTAAAATTATCTGTTAATATTGATTAACGGAGTGGATAAAATAAATAAATAATAGTGGACCCCACACAGTTTACTCAGTACGCTAAGGGTACTGAGTTACTCAGTATTCAATCCGCTTCCCTATGGCATGCGGATAATAGGCCAAAGATGACAGAGCATAGCGTGTTATCATGTTGATCAAACCATCTTAACCATTTAGTAGGAAGAAATATATCAAATGATGATTAGGGCTCCTAATCAAACAGGATAAATAAAATAATTATGATCATTAACTAATAACTAACTAATGTTCTCTTTTGAGCTCTTCACCTCTCCCATTGGATCCTACAATTTGCATTGTCTTCTCCACTTTCTTTTTTTTTCGTCTAGAATTGTCTTGATCCAACCATCTTAACTAGATCATTGTTGCAAAGAAAATTGAGGATCCAGATTGATTGTACGAATGAGTCTAATCATTAATTTAGACTGTCCATCTTGCGCTTCCCACTTTTGATTGCACATGCTTCTCAAGAATTAATTGATCAAATCATCCTAACCATCTATTTAATTGCTTGGGAAATGAATTGCCCATATTGATTATGAGAGAATTGATCCAATCAAAATTTTTGGCGCACTTTCATGTAGAGCAGGTCATGGATAGTTTCATGGCCAAGATGGATCAGAAAAGGCCCGGTCGGCAACAGAAGTGATCCGGACCGTCAGACCTTAAATCGAGCATATCTCGCAATCCGGAATGAGTTATTGGACGTAAAATATATGATTTTGGTATAGAACGAGCTACTTAAGCCACCCAACTCAGCTATGCCAAGTTGCACAAGCCGGATTTGCGAAATACCCCCAAAACAACAGTCGTTTCCCTATTTTAATTCCATTTTTACTATAAATAGTAAGTTTTAGTTTGATTATAACTCTTCATCCATTGGGCTTTAGGAGTTGTGCCCAACGTAAAAAGAGATTAGAATAATTAGGAGAACAGCTTGGTGAAGCCAAATAGGACACTTTCTATTTTTGGCCAAAAACCTTGCGCACTAGTAGACATCATGACCATCTATAAATAGTAAGTTTACTATTTATAGTAAGTTGCGCATTCCAGGAGTTTTAGTTATAGTATGATTATGAAATTTTTCTCATTGCCTGGTATCCCTCTTTAAACGGTTGTGAACTCGTTTATTTCATTCATCAATCAAATTATGAATTTATTAGATTTTTTTTTATTTTTCTTGCTTTCTTTCCTCGTGGATTCGAGAAGTCTCTGTGAGGAGTCCAGAGAAGCTCCATGGATTCAGAGTACTTATCCTTGAGGAAGACGGTGATCGACCTCATCACATTCATCCCTACTTCAATTGGTATCAGAGCGAGGATTCCCCTCGAGCCGATGGCAAATAAAGAAGGTGTGAACCAAAATCCTGTGGACGGTGATCCACGGATTCATTATCTTGCGAAAAGAATGGAAGCTTTCCATCAGGAGAGTCAGTTGATTATACAAGGGCTGTAGGCAACCCTCAACCATCTTGCGGATGCTACTTCCACCCTGAGCCCTAGGCGACACTCTACCGCTTATGGTTGCTCCACCGCCTGTGGTTGTTGTACGACACAACCCCTATTTCCATAGAGTACTACCAGTGGTAAACCGTAGGGCTACACTAGATGATTCAAGTTCTAGCGATGACAACCTTAATGAAGGCTTTGCCCGATGACCAATCCATGGAAGTGATCATCTAGATCGTGTTGAAAGAGACTATCGATGTCACGTCCCAAACTCAGAAACCAGACTCACAAAATTCCCGATCCCCGAATCTGGCGCTGACAGTCTCCGTAGTACCCCATTCTCGGCTCCTGGCACCCATATACTAGGTTCCGATCCTGGGATCCTACAATGAGGATTTCTGACGTACATTTATCTCGCAAGAAGCATAACCATAAGCATAATGCACAAAAAAAAAAACATCACCACATATCCACTATAATAATAATAAAAAACTTTAAGTACAATGCATAAGGGGAATACAATATCAATATCAAAAGCACCAGAAGACAGCTGCACGCTCCAATCTCAATGTTGTTGCAGCGTTCTAGCGTCACCTGCACACAACGATCGTGCATAAGCTTATAGAAATCTTAGAGGGTGGTGTAAGTGTGTGCGCAAGGTAAATGTCAAGTATGCAATATCAGAGTAATGTGGAAACATGCTGGTAAGTCCATGAATGCTATTAGTCGTACCAAGGTTATGCAATGCAAGGCATGAATGTTATCGGCCATACCAAGGCTATGTGATACGAGGCCTACGTAGCGAAATATCATATGCGAGATGCAACATAAGCATGCCAGTCATCATCTGAATCCACATAATAATACAGTTCATCTCTAGAATATCACCGGGGTCTAGTATACTCCAAACCAAATTGCCGCCCCATCGCGCGCAACAAGGTGAGTGGAAGAGACCTCACTATCCGCCTCGCCAGTAGTCTGTCAATACTTACCCGGTACGTCGATAGCGGACTCATTCCTTGAGCTGGTCAAACTCAGCCTAGCTTTGCCCCCTCCTCTCGGGCGGGTAAGGCTATACCCCCTTCCAACCGACCAAGACATAGCTAAAAGCGTAGCCTCCTAGTATTCGGCACTCGATGTTCATGCATCCACTTAGTTTAGACATTGGAGCAACCTCCTGCTACTATAAGGGTTTAGGGAATTTCACCCAAGGACATCTATCACGCCCTATGTACAGAAAAGATTTCCAATGTCCAATCCTGCCATCCACAATATGCTTATGGAGGCTACGGCCCTGATGTCGCTAGGGCGTACAGTAGTCATGTCACACAATGCGAGATGCATGAATCACACTATCTAGTCATGCAGCAATCCTACACGTACCGCGTGCTCATGTGGGAGCAACTCCGCCTATTAGGGAGTCCTATAAACAATCTGTCCAATGGCATATGATATGATCAGTCACTCCTCGTATCAAGCATACATATGATGCGTATGGGCATGTATCGTGAAGTCATACTAAGTATGTTATACGATGATGAACTCTACTTATAACAAGGATGGGCCTAGACGGCCTACTCATATCAAGAATGGGCCTAACAATTATGGGGCCCTAATGATTTGGGTTAGCCCACTAAGGAAAGATGAGAATGGGCCTAACAACAGGCCTTAGGGAGGGTTACAATACGGACATTTAACCACCATTGCCTTTACAATGTGGACATTTAACCATTATTGCTCCCAAAGCATGACCCATTATAATACCAACTAGGAACATGAATGGGCATCATAAACATCATGGTGGAATCACATATCACAATTGGGCCTCATGTATATCACATTGGGCCTCACACAAGGGCCTCACATACATCTCAATGGGCCTCACTCAAGGGCCTCATACACATCACAATGGGCCGCACATGTACATCACACTGGGCCATATCTCATGGGCCTCAAATACATCACAATGTGCCACATCCCATGGGCCTCAAATATATCATAATGGCCACATCCCATGGGCCTCAAATACATCACAATGGCTACACCCATGGGCCTCAAATACATCATATTGGGCCTCATACAAGGGCCTCACATGCATCACATTGGGCCTCACCAAATGGGTCACATATACATCATGTTGGGCGTTACACAAGGGCCACAAATACATCATATTGGGCCTCACACAAGGGCCCATGGGCTAGGCATAAGGGATGGATAGTGAGTGCATCACATACATCATAGTGGGCCTGATGGGGCAGCCCATATAGTCTAGAAAATAAATGGGCAGCATGAGTATTAAAACACATACAACATAGTGGCCTGCAAAATGGGCCTAAGCTGGGCAGCCTGGATACAACATACATCATGGTGGGCCTATTGCATCACAAAAATGGGCCCCACCACTGATGGCCAGCGTGGATATGGAACACATACATCGGGGTGAGTCCCACCGCCCTGAGATGGTCAGACGGACGACGTGGATGTACAACACATATATCATGGTGGCCCCACATCCTTACTAGATGGTTTAGATTAAACACCTACATCAGGTGGGGTCCATGGGTGGACAGAGTGGATACAACACTTACATCATGTGGGTCTCACCGTCCAGTCCCTGGACGGTGCAGATACACACATATCATCAAGGTGGGCCCCACATATCACCATCTAGGGATGGACGGTGTGAATATACAACACATACCTCAAGGTGAGCCCCACCCCCATATGTGGAGCACATGTAGGGTGGGTCCCACATCTAGAAAATGGACGGACAGTGTGGCTAAAACACATACATGAGGTGGGTCCCACTGTCCAGTAGATCCGACGGTGTGGATATACACATATACATCATGGTGGGGTCCCATCGTCCCTGCTGGACAATGCTGGACTCCACACGTGTACGTAGGTCCCACCGTCCAGTCAGGTGGACAGTGTAGATATAACTCATACCTCATGATCGGACCCACAAAACTTGTTGACGTCAATACAGCAGCTATATAGCTACTATAACGTATACCAGCCAATCCGCATCCATAGCATGGTGGATCCCACTTGTTGGATGTAACATGTCATCAAGGTGGACCCCCATGTCCAGTGGGCCACACGATTAGACGGTGTGGATCTAATTCATTCATCAATGTGGGCCACAACAGGGAGAGAGAGAGAGAGAGAGAGAGAGAGAGAGAGAGAGAGAGTGCGATAGAGGGGAGGGGCTCCGCCACTATGAGCCCTCCCTAGGTGGGCCATGTAAATATAATACATACATCAAAATGGGTCCTAAATTATGCAAGGTCTAGATAACCTTTTCACAATGGAAAAAATAAACATCATGATAGGGTCTATGGAGAATGGCCCCATCATGGGAAGAACATATGAATCATGGTGGGCCATCAGCCATGCCTAGGGTCCAAAGCAAGATCTATACCATCAATCGATAGGCCCCACTTGGCCCATCATAAAAAAAACACAATCTAATCCTACAAATCACCCACTGATTCCAGTTCTTCTAGGCTCCTTGGAATGCTAAGCTCCTTGGCTTCAACTTAGACGAAGGATGAAGATTGAGGGGCTAGGATGAGAGATTAGGGGATAGGAAGTGGGCCACACTTGGCTCTTTCTCTCCTTGGGAATTGCTTGGATGCCCACTCCTTGGTTGCTTGGAAAATGGTGGAGAGAATGAGAGGGAGAGAGAATGTGATATGATGAAAGGGATGGGATGGAGTGATGGGTGTGAGTAACATGAGAGTTGACTTTGGGGGATGGGTTGTGTACTTGACTAGTACTTGATTGATTGATGTGATGGATTGGGTAAAGATTCTCTCGGGATTCGCAATGCCCGGCGTTTTCCTCGAAATAAATGTGGGCCTACAACTCCTGACCTGGTATCGCATCGGTGCGCAAGACGCGGCGTTGGAATCACAGCGACAGTGCGGTTGCAATGGTACATGTCTCAAGTTGAGTCGACTCAGATTTACAGGATGCGACTTAGGGTCGCCCATAAATGCCGATTACAGGTCACAGGTTGCCAGAATTTGATGGGGAGGATCGCGGAAGTCAAAGGAACGGTACGGACTAGGATGCGGGCCTTACAATCAAGGTAAGGCTGAACTTTCTAGTTTTAATACTTTATTACTCATAGAAGATTTCCTCGATTGGCTAGCCAAAGTAGAGAGATATTTTGACTACGTAGATGTGTCAAATCATAAAAAGATAAAATTAGTAGTGTTTAGATTAAAATCTAGTGCTTTTGTATGGTGGGATCAATTACAACTCTCACGTACCCGCCAGAATAAGGCGCCCATCTCATTATGGCCACGGATGAGATGTCTTCTTCGATTACAATTCCTCACCAGTGATTACGAGCAGATATTATTCAAGCAATACCAGAATTTCTGACAAAGAAATCGAACCATCACAGATTACACTGAAGAATTCTAACAATTGGCAATACAAAGCGATCTGTCAGAATCTGAGTCACAGAAAGTGGCACGATTTATAAGAGGGTTACAATCAACAATCCAGGATGGAGTTCAGATGCACCCAGGTGAGACCGTAGATAAAGCGGTTCAGTTGGCAGGTGTGACAAAAACGCAGCTTGCAAGAGTCTCTTATTGGCCTTATCCTTCAACTCGACCCCGCATAACGGGTCCCACAAAGGATCTAGTGATGGCACGATGAAAAAAAACTAGTATGAGAACGTCCTCAACTTCCCACAACCGCAAACCATGACACGAGAAGTGGCTCATCTAGGCTTCAATGTGTAGCACTCACAACAGTGGGCCCGAGTAGAATTTTAAATCCTTAAGTTCAGCTAAGGTTGAATAATTGTTACCGTTGTGGCCAACCGGGCCATTTATCAAACACCTGTCCTCAATGTCCCGCGGCACACTTGGCCATAAACGAATGGAGCATTGAAGGTGAGGTCGCAGAAGAAGACTCTAGCTTTGATTAACATGAGCAAGCCACTAAGGAATGAGCAAATGATAATGAGTGGACGATTCAAGATTATGGCAAATCTTTAGTTGTAAGGCAATTACTGTATACCCCACGGAAGGAATTACATCTAGAACGACACAATATATTCCGTATACAGTGCACTGTCAACGAAAAAGTCTGTGACGTGATCATAGACAGTAGAAGTAGCGAGAACATTGTCTCAAGAGTGATGGCGGACAACTTGCAGCTACCAATAATAAAACATCATTCTCTGTACTCAATTGGCTGGATAAAAAAGGTAAACGAGACCAAGGTAACTAAACAATGCACTGTCTCGTTTTTAATTGGCAAATATTATAAGGATCAAATACTTTGTGATGTGATCGATATAGAAGCATGCCATATGTTACTCGGTCGACCATGATGCGACCCATCGAGGACGAGACAAAGCCTACGTCTTCGTCAAGGATAGTCAAAAAATAATCCTTTCCCCTATAACACCAAAGAACTACCCCGAAGCCTCTAAACTAGAGAAGAGTTATCCCCTATCCATTGGGGATTTCATGGAGAAATTCAAGGATATCGGTGAGGTATACGCCATAGTGGTGAAGGGCAAGGAATCAAAACCCTCAAACATTCCTTCGAGTTTAAGACTATTGCTAAACGAATTCAAAGAGGTCTGACTAAAAGATTTACCCGATGGATTTTCCCCATGAGGGACATCCAACACCACATAGACCTCGTCCCTGGGGATAACCTGTCCAACTGCCCTCATTATTAGATGAGTCCAAAGGAGTGTGAGATACTTCAGGGGCGAGTGGAAGAATTGATCCGTAAGAGTCTCTTGAGAAAGAGCATGAGCCCATGTGTCATACCAGCAGTATTAACGCTAAAAAAATGGAAGCTAACGTATGTCTGTCGATAGTTGAACAATCAACAAAATTACCATCAAATATTGG
Source organism: Magnolia sinica (assembly GCF_029962835.1). Lineage (NCBI taxonomy): Eukaryota > Viridiplantae > Streptophyta > Magnoliopsida > Magnoliales > Magnoliaceae > Magnolia > Magnolia sinica. The sequence continues at coordinate 44,659,083 of NC_080573.1, read as the reverse complement.
TTCCCAATACCGTAGTTGGACGATATGCTCGATATGCTAGAAGGGGCCAAGGTATTCCCTAAACTAGACCTAAGGAGCGAGTACTATCAGATTCATATCCAACCTGATGATAAGTGGAAAACGACATTCAAGACCAATGAAGGGTTGTATGAGTGGCTAGTCATGCCCTTCGGTCTATCAAATGCACCAAGTACTTTTATGTGTTTGATGAATCAAGTTCTAAAACCGTTCATGAAAGTGCCCTTACTCGTCAATATACGTGAGTATTGAGTCGGTCAGTCAAGTGAGCCTCAAGAGGAAGATGTCAAGATCAAGACTCAACAAGATGAAGGCATACGATCATACTTAAAAAGGTAAATTAAGTCTCGTCTTCCTAAAAAAATCCCTGACAGGTATATGCCCCTATAAGAACCTAACTTACCCACAACTTCTGAAAATTTCTGGTAAGAATGGGTTACTTTTTGCACTTTAAGTATTAAGGAAGCATGGAACAAACAGGAAAATCATATGCCCTATCGAGTGTATCGAAATGCAAATGAAGACATATTCGATGGAATCAAACATCATTTCATTGCATCGAATGCAAGTCCATACTGTCTGGCAATAAAATGAAAACATGCTGTGAATTATTAAATGCTCTAAGTGCTCCTCGATGACATTGAAACTTATGTTTTGATGACATCGAATGATATTCGATTGCATTGTCCTTGGGCTTACTTCTTCCAAAAATCCAAAAATACTCGGAGTGCTCCTCGATGTAATCGAACCTACTTCGATGGCATCGAGAATAAGTTATCGATGTCATCGAAACTAACACCAGTTTTTCCAATAAGCTTTCAAGGAAAATCTAATTTTCTTCGAGCACATTGAAGACCTTTCAATGTCATCAAAATTCAAATCTCGATGGATCGAAAGTCTATTCGATTGCATCGAATGAGGGACAAAATTGTCCAGCAACCATTGTGTATATTTCAAAAAGAATCTCGATGGCATCGAAATGCACATCGATGACATCAAAGGATGTTCGATGAGATCGGACAAGAATCTGTCCTAAACCCAAATAAATATCTTGTGTAGGAAGTTGATGCAATCAGAGAAGGTTCGATGACATGGAAATTTAAATTTCACTGGCATCGACAATGTTAGATTTCTGCTTTTTTTACCATTGGGATTTCAACTTTATAAATACATATGACTTGCCGCTTATAAAATGAACTAAAATTTAAGAAAGTTTCAGAGAGTTGTTATAAGGATAAATACCTACATCCTCGTTCCCTCTTTCCCATTAGAGTTCATCATTCAATCATTTGCACAAGCATTTACTCATATCATCATTGCTTAGATTGAATCATGAACTCTAACATTCATTGAGTTTCTAGCAACATCATTCATGAAAAAATCACTGTGCTGAAACTCTTGAATGCTTAGCTCATGGGAATCTTCTCTATGTGTTTAAATCATATCATTTAATAGAGAAGAACAACCAAACTCTAAACCTCACAACCTCGGAGCATTTATCAAAACATCAGAAGTGGTCACGGTTCAAAGGAGCTAAAGACTCTTCATCAACATAAAAGATCTTCAGATTGTGCAAGAAAAGAGCTCACTCACTTATTTATAAGTACATGGACTCTATTAAGTCTGAAGCCCTTTCCTTGTGTAAGATTGGGATTTAGAGTTTGAGTGACAAACTTGCCAAGACCTTTTCATAAGCCCTCCAACGGGAGAATACATTATCCTTGTGTAGGATGTGTTTGCCTTTTGTAGGCGTTACCTTGTGTAGGCTCCTAAGTGTGTCCTTGTGTATGACTTGTCGCCCTGTGTAGGCACTTAAGGTAGTAATCTTGTGTAGGTCCCTTAATTAACCTTGTGTAGGTTGTGAAGGTTCATGGTCAACCTGATTTAAAACCATTTGATAGTGAAATCCGGTACACTCTAGGAGAGAGTGTGTCCGGCAGGACTGGAGTAGGTAAGTAGCTGAACCACTATATATGATTGTGTTTATGATTACTTTTTATGCATTGATCTAATTATGCTTATGTCTATCAAATGATTATTATGATACATGATTTAGTAAATGTATAAGTATTAATAGGAATCACATCTCATATACTATCATATACACTATCTTTATAGGCTTATTTTATTACATGGAAATCTTGTGTAAGCCTATGTGTTTTAGACCCTCTATTGGCCTGGATGCCATTGAGTTACTTTGCCTTACTCATCTTGATTAACGTTAGGCATTGTGTGTTGTTATAAGAAAATAATTTTTAGAAAGTCTTATTCACCCCCCTCTAGGACACTTGGACATACTTCCGTACTTCAGTAATAGCGGTTATACCATAATTTCAGTTCATTGGTAGATTTGTGGTAGTATATTTTGATGACATACTTATATATAGCTAGGATGAGATGGAGCACAGGAAACATCTTAGGCAGGTGCTACAGGTCCTAGAAATTAATAAGTTGTACTTCAACTTGAAGAAGTGTAGCTTTTTAATGGATAGTCTGTTGTTCTTCAGATTTGTTATGACATCTATGGGCATCCATGTGGACGATGAAAAGGTGCGAACCATTATGGAATGGCCAATCCTGACAAATATTCATGAGGTGAGGAGTTTTCACGAGTTGACGACCTTCTATCATCGATTTGTGTGAAATTTTGGCACGATAGTCGCACCTATTACAGAATGCATGAAAAAAGGAACGTTTCAGTGGACCGATGAGACTGACAAGAGCTTTCATGAAATCAAGCATCGTTTGTCCACAACAACGGTCTTGGTGCTTCCTAATTTCAACAAGCCATTTGAGGTTGAGTGTGACGCTTCATATGTCGAAATTGGAGGAATATTATCAAAGGAAGGCAGGCCGGTAGCCTTCTACAGCGAGAAGCTCAGTAAAGCTCAAAAGAAGTAGTCGACGTATGAGCTTGAGTTGTACACAGTCGTTCAGGGGCTACGACATTGGTGGCATTATCTTATTCAAAGAGGGTTTGTTCTGTACACTAAACATCAAACATTAAAGTTTATTAATAGTCAAACTAACATAAATCATATGCATGCTAGATGAATTGCATTTTTATAGAAATTCACATTTGTTCTTAAGCACAAATCAAGGCGGCAAAACATGGTGGTTGATGCACTTAGCCGTCGTATATCACTACTTGTTATAATGAGCAATGAGGCTGTCAGCTTCGACTGTCTCAAGAAGCTGTATGCCGAGAATGTTGACTTCAAAGATTCTTGGATGAAGTGCCAAGAAGGTCATCCCAATGACCTTCATATATATGATGATTTCCTCTTCAAAGGGAATCGATTGTGCATCCCCCAAAATTCTCTAAGAGAGAAGATTATTCAGGAGCAACATGGAGGTGGTCTCGGTGGACACCTTGGGTGAAACAAGATGTGAGATCTGGTCTTTGGGAGGATTTATGTATGGACTTCATGTTTGGTCTCCCACGAACACAACGTGGCATAGATTCAGTGTTCATAGTGGTAAATCATTTCTCCAAGATGACGCACCTTATCTCATGCAATAAGATCCTCGATACAACACACGTGGTGAATTTATTCTTCAGGGAGGTCGTACGGTTACAGGGGTCCTCAAGACCATTACTTCTGATCATGACACAAAGTTCATTAGCCACTTTTGGCAGACTTTGTAGACTCAATTCAATACACGACTTCAATTCAGCAGCGCCTACCACCCACAGACTGATCGACAGACTGAGGTTGTGAATCACACATTAAGAAACCTTATTCGCTATATTTCAGGAGAAAAACTGAAGCATTGGGATTTGGCCTTGTCTCAAGCTGAGTTTGCATTCAACAATATGGTGAACCGCTTGACAGGGAAATCATCGTTCTAGATTATTTATGGACGAGTACCTCACCACACACTTTACTTGGTCCCTCTACCCAAGCTCCCAGGCATGAGTATTGCAGTAGAACATATGACAAACATGATCATGGGCATCCATGCGGAGGTGCAGACTAAGGTACATACTTCGAACAAGAAGTACAATGAACAAGCAGCAAGCATCGATGACAAAAAGTGTTCGAGGTGGGCGACTATGTATGGTCCATCTGCCAAAGAAAGATTTCTGACCGAAACATACAACAAATTGAAGAATAAAAAGATTGGACCAGTACCAATCATTCGAAGGATCAGTGACAATGCTTACATTATTGATCTTCCAGATGACATGGCGATCTCACGAACTTTCAACGTTGCAGACCTGACCAAGTATCATGAACCAAAGCAGGACGAGAACTCGAGGACGAGTTCTTTTTAAGTGGAGGGGATTGATGTAGAGTGGGTCGCAGACAATTTCATGGCCAAGATGGATCAGAAAAGGCCTGGTCGGCGACAGAAGTGATCTGGATCGTCAAACCTTAAATCAGGCATATCTCGCAATCCGGAATGAGTTATCAAAAGTAAAATATATGATTTTGGGGTAGAATGATCTAATTTAGCCACCCACCTATTTATGTCAGGTTGCGCAAGCTGAATTTACGAAATACCTCCAAATTGACGGTCGTTTTCCTATTTTAATTCCGTTTTTACTATAAATAGTAAGTTTTAGTTTGATTATAACTCTTCATCTGTTGGGCTTTAGGAGTTGCGCCCAACATGAAAAGAGCTTAGAATAATTAGGAGAACATCTTGGTGAAGCCAAAGAAGACACTTTATTTTTGGCCGAAAACCTTGTGCACTAGTAGACATCACGACCGTCTATAAATAGTAAGTTTACTATTTGTAGTAAGTTGCGAATTCTAAGTGTTTTAGTTATGGTATGATTTTGAAATTCCTTTCATTGCTTGGTATCCCTATTTAAATGGTTGTGAACTCGTTTATTTCATTCATCAACCAAATTACAAATGTTTTAGAATTTATTTCTATTTTTCTTGCTTTCTTTCCTTGTGGATTCGAAAAGTCCCTATGAGGAGTCCAGAGAAGCTCCATGGATTAGGAGTAGTTATCCTTGAGGAAGACGATGATCAACCTCATCACGTTCATCCCTGCATCACACTTCATGTAGTACCCTCTTTTGATTGTTGAGAAACAACAGCCATTGAGCTGGCATCATTAATTTGAATAAACCAGCAAAATAGTGATTTAGGCGAAAACTCGTTTTCAATGCGATCATAGTTACTTTGCAAATTCTTCCAAAAGCATCAATCCCACTCATCTCCCATGGATTGCGAAAACTATAGAATCAAACTTTGATGCCCCATTATGGATTTATATATGAGTTGATAAAAAAAAAATTGATGCAGTGGACATAATACAAATTAATATAATGAAATCATACATTACAAGTATCTATGGAGCACCCATTACACACAATGACATAATGTTAAAATAGAAACATAATGATATATATTTGTTTTCTAGAAGTAAATACATAAACTAACTCACAGACATGTAATCAAATGAGATCAGATGATCTCTAACTTCTTACAGTCGAAATTTGCACATCAGTCTTTTATCAATCTCTTCGGAAGTAAACTGTGACCCCAAAACCCACAACCATTGCCACTGATCCTATGGTAGCGAGTATAAGAATTTTAATAATAACAATCAAACATGGGATGTTTGGGCGAACGATCTTAAGTATGAGTATGCAACTCCCAAAGATAAAACTAGCACACATTGATATTATAGAGGCCTTGAAGAACAGCTCATGAGTCGAACTTGTTATTTGATTTCCGATAAACCCTGCCAAAACAGCTATGACCCCACCTGTGGCAATCTGAGTTGCCAAGATTGCAACCCTTGATCCCATCTTGAGGTGTTCTGCTTGTGTCTCATTTTCTGATGGCAGTGATAAATCCACTTCAAAATTTAGACTTTCTGCACCTACATCAGCCTGCTGGCGTATTGTAGTCCCGTTGCTGGTTTCACCATGAACCTATCAATGGAAAATTAGTTTAAACTCATTTTTCTCAAAGAATGATACTAATCATAAGAAAAATAAAAATAAAAATAAGAAGCCTAACTTTTATCCAATAAGCCTCATATTCATTCCTTGGTCCATCATGGATGGGACACTTGTGGAAGAATGGATGGATCATCGTCTGGTCTGTCGATTTGGGAGCTCTATAGTTGATGGACAATTGTATAGATATTGCATCAATGAGGCACGTAATCTTATTCGTCTGACTCAGATGGGTAGTTTTAAAATGGACAGTTCATAAAGAAAAAAGTAAACAGGCCCATATTCAAGTAAGATAATCAACCACTGGAATTTTCAGTCTTACATGGTTTTGTGTAGACGTCCATCTTAGGTTGGCCAAAACAAGATGGATGGTCTATATTAATTTGCAATGGAACATAGTAATAAATATGTACTAATAGAAATTATGTTCCGGTAGAATGTGAAAATTTTTTGTTAAAAGATTAATTGCCAATACCTGGGATTGACTTGGTAGATCAAAATTCAAGTTTTGTATTTCTATTTGTATTTCAGGTCCTGTACCGCTGTCAGCAGCATTGGGATCTAGATGTTGCTGTAAGACGAAAAACAATAGAACAAGGAAAAGAAGAAAACATAGATGTTATGAAGCAGCGTTTTTTATTAATAGAATCAATACAAATACACAGGAAAACCAAACATAACACACACACAAAAGAAAGAAGTGAAGACGTCCTTGTACCTGTGTCATTTCATCACCCATCACCAGCATTTTCATTTTACTTAACATTTCAACGATACACATGTAACAAAACAGGGGATAATGTCTGATTGAAGGCATGATTCGTTCCTGAAATAAAAATAAAAATAATAATGAAGAGAGATAAATCGTTAGTGTTGAGAGCAAGTGTATAGAAATCATAGTTCAGTACCCCCAAAACTCAACTCGACTTGGTGTCCAGGTAGGTTGAGTGGACTTGAAGCAGAATCGAATGAGTCTTTAGTTGACTCAACTCATTAACATATAAATGAAAGTGTCTCAAGTGTAATAAATACTTATATATATAATAATTAAAGTCAAACACATCCTCTACTTATGGCCACTGTCTTGATTTGAGTCATGTTAAGTAAGCTGAGAATTCATTTCGACTCAAAAAGCCTTGTCAAGTTCAGACTGAGTTTTATAGGAAATGGGCTCAAAATCTCGTGGATTTGAGTTGACTCGGCAGAGTTTTAAGTTGGGAGCCACTTGAATTTTAGAACTATGGAAAACACCTGGACAAAAATTCAAGATTGCCATTTAGGTAAAACGTAACCAAGTTCAAACACACGACAGTTGAGAAAGGGACCATCCATCCACGTGAGAAAAAGAGATGAATTAGGTACTAGTAAAAGACTTAATAAAAAAAATAGAGTCAAGTAAGATTGGATTGATTGTTCAAGTCCACATGTGACCCAGTTGGATATCAAACCAATGTGTCATCAGATCCAAATAAATTATAATTGATAAGATGATCATGAGTCTGAAAGATCTAGTCCATGGGCTCTCACCCTTTACTTCTCATGCCTCTCATGATCAATCTCATCACACAATCCTAATGATCTCAATCCGTGGCCCATGAACTAGATTTTCCTCATCAATTATAAGAGCAAGTACTGATCAGTCATTAATCTGGACCATCAATAGATAGGTTCCCCAGATGATGGGACTAGATTCAGCAATCCATCTCAGTCGTCCTTGTTAATTATGTCAGCATCTACAGTCACTGAACAGAGATCCATAGGTTTCTTGGCCCACAGGCCAACATGGAAATTTTGTATAAAATCCGGACCATTCATTTTGTAGGATGCATTTTTTTAACCATGTTCTGGACCAAAAATCAGGGTGCTCTACTCATCTGATAGGCCAATAAGTACAAGTGGCATAGGGGCATGATTTGTTTGTTCTTCAAGTGGGCACTATCATGGATGGTTAGAGAAAAGGACCAACAGTCATGAATCCAACATATATGTTTGCCCCATCAGCATATAGACGGTTGTAAGGAACTCCACAGTAAAATTGGCAGGTGCATGTATGAAGCAGGAGCGTTCATCTAATGCCCCACACTGAATGGTGAATGGTAAATTATTAGAAAAAACCAAACCAATAAAGTGATTGTAGTTAACATTATAATAAATAAATAAAATTAAATTAAATAAATAAATAAAAGAAAAAAAAAAAAAAAGGTTACATTGAGATTCTCAGGACAAAATTACAGAAGAATTGATTGCTGGGATAATGCCATCAATAGATTGTTTGAAACTATGAGGCCTAGAGTAGGGCCGACCAAATGAAAAGTCACAGTTGGAGAATTTTAGGGGAGATTTTAATATATATATAATGGGATAGTAATGGAACACTTGTGCCTGTTACGACATAAACAAATGCAAAAGTATAGTAGTATTACTACCAAGGTATTCAATAACAGTAATAGCGGCCATAATAATTCTATAAAGTTTGAATTCCTCTTAAAGGAAAAAAATGCATTTCGTTCAAATCAGGCGTTACAGGTGCATACCATGCAAAAGGCCATTATGAGCTTGATGTAATCATTTTTAATACCATGATCATTACAATTAATGAGCCCAAATGTAAGTGTAGAGAAGGAAATGTAATTAAATTATTTATCTTTCTGATCAAAACAGGACAAGAAATGAACTTACTTGAAGTCTGTCTTTCTGCTCAAGATAGGAGATAATCTTCAAATGCACGGAGAGAGAGAGAGAGAGAGAGAGAGAGAGAGAGAGAGAGAGAGAGAGATTTGTGGGATAGCAAGATATGTATGGAATGAAAGCATCGAGCAGGGCCTGGGCCTTTTATAATAGGAGGTGAGTATACAGGACACGAAACAGAGTGGATGGGAGGACCTGAGATACAAACTGAAAAGCTCCTTTGCGGGAATGGAACTATAAGATTTTGCAATTACATAAGATTTTGCAAAAGAAGATGTTCTTTGACCAAAATACCTCATTCATTTATCTTTGTTATTTTGCACCATCAGGCCCTCTTGCTATTGTCTCATTCACTGGTCTTTGCTATTTTGCACCATGTGGCCCTTTTGCTACTTTCTTATTCACTTGTCTAAGTAATTTTGCAGATTCGATTCTTTTTGAGGATTGGAAATCAAGATCCACCGCAGCTTGGAACCATTTTAAAACTGTGGTGACTCATTCACTGAGTAAACACGCATGCATGTATGGCTATCCAAACCATCCTGAGAGTGGGCCACTGAGGAGGGGGGGACAGCACAAAATCATATTGATCAAACAATCCCAACTATCCAGTAGGTGGAAACAAGGCGTGCCCCAGCACAGGTAACAAGGTGGGAGGAGAGGACTGATCTTACCCTTCATTCTCACTGGGCGCACCTGAGCTGCAGAACAGCTTGATTTTTGTCCCTACCTTTCATCTAGGACAGATGAAGGGTTTGGACGGTCTGGATTTCACATACACAAAATGGTGGGTCCCTATGCAAATCAAAGTTAGGCATCCCCTCTAAACTTGTTCTTTTTGTTTTAGCCCACCTGACTTTCCTTTTGGACTGATTTGTGAGCCTAGTGATGATGTGAGGCAACCATCTGATGGACGGATTCAATGTTGTAAATACATCATGTGGGCTCCACTTCTGTTTGTGTTCGGCACCACTGGGGCCCATCCCATCGATGACTGACCCCAACATTTTAGAAAATGATGCAAAACCATCACTTGCACAGTCTCAAGACAATCAAAGTGGAATGTGGTAGAGCCACTCACAAGCATACATGTGTCCGGGGGTAGGTAGCATGAAATCAGGCCTTCCATCAGGTAAGCCCTATCATGGTCTACGGTACAAAAATCATGCCAACAGGTTGAATGGTCGAAATTCCAACAAAGTTCTAATAAAAGTGACAGCTACGATATCCTATTGGTGTAGATTATGAAATATGGGCCATACATGGTAAGCCCCACCGTTTCACATATAAATTGCAATGTTGGCATGAATATTGTAGCCCGTTTTTTTCTTTTTTAGTTTTTACAAATAAAGATAATTTTACTGGTAGGCCCAACAGTCGAAGAGTGGATATATTCTCTCTCACATTTGCAAAACGGAGATGTATGCCAACAATCCATCAGAACAGAAGTTTCCCAAAAAGTTCAAAAAGGTGGAAAGAGACTAATTAAAAAATAATAATAAATAAATAATTGGGTGTGTCTTTCCCACGTTTGAGCATTTTCGCCTCTTTAGACATTTGTCTTGTCTTGAAGTAGTACCACAGCCTCTATGGACTAGTCTCTTTGCAAAACAAAATGCGTGCCTTATGTTACCGGCTGGGATCTTTCTATTTCTTTTTTCATTCTCTGCATCTGACTGGCTCTTTGGGCCGCCCCGATAGTGGGCCACTGAGGCCGGGGCATAGCGTGTTATCGTATTGATCAAACTATCCTAACCATTTAGTAGAGAGAAGGCTATTGGATGGATAATTAAGTCTCTTAATCTAACAGGCTAAATAAAATAATTATGATCATTAGCTAATTAATGTTCTTACTCTTTGAAGTTCTGCACCACCTCAATGGATTTCCATGCAGTATGCGAGGTATGGTGTGCATGGAATATGATAGAACTCTTCATTACCATTTATGTGGTAGGGTTATGTATGAGTTAAGAACATCCATCCAGTGACCCACTCATGCTTAAAAAACCAGACCAAATTTGGTGATTTTAATTTAGCCATACAACCAATGCCATTTAAACTTGAGACAAATAGCAAAAATAGTTTTGATCGTACCATCAAAACCGTTCATTCAATTGCTGTCAAAATGGAGTGACCATTTTTTATTTAAGGAAAATGGTTCTAATCTACACCTTGAACTGTGTGGGCTCCACTTTTTATTGCATGTGTCTTCATATATAATTTTTTTTTATTCAACCATCTTACCATATGATTATAGTAAGGAAAACTGATGGTCCATATTGATTGTAGGAACTGGCGTAATCATGAATTTGGACATTCCATCTGGCAAGTCTCCTTTATATTGCATGTGTATTCATCTTCAATTGCTTTGATCTGATCATCTTAACCATATGATCATTGCAAGGAAAATTAATCATCAATTTGGACTGTCCATCTTACATGTCCCAATTTTGATTGCACATGTTTCTCAAGAATCGCATTGATCAAATCATTGTAATCATCTTATTAATAGCTTAATAGCTTGAAAAATGGATGGCCCATATTGATTATAAGAGAATTGATCTAATCAAATCACATTATATTATATGTAAAGAAATGGATCAAGTAACAAATTTTGGACGAAAGTGAGGTTAGAATGGTTCTTTTGAAAAGCTAGCTCCATTGCATCAATAGACTAAATGTGTTTCGACTGGCTTGAAATTTTGCAGAAAAAGGCGTGCTTTGACCAAGACACCTCTGTTCACTTGTATTTGTTTTTTTGCACACTTAGGCCCTTTTTACTATATTCTCATTCACAATGCTTGTTACTTTGCATCAATAGGCCTTCTTATTTTCTCATTCACTTGTCTTTGTTATTTTGCACCATTAGACCCTCTTGTTATTTTCTATGATTCCATTGGTTTGATGAGGATTGGAAACCGTGATATGCCACAGCTTTTAATATTTTCAAAACTGTGGTGACCCATTCGATGTGCACACACGCATGCATATGTACGGGTATCTAGACCATCCTGGGAGTGGGCCACCAAAGATGGGGCACAGCACAAAGATATAATGATAGATGGCAACTGCGTTGATGTGCTTCAGGCTCTACCCTATATCTCTTATTGAGCCAAATATATATATATATATATTATTTTGTTTGAATGTATGCAATGGGTGCAATGGATGAGGAGGTGTGCTCCAGTAGTACCAGGTAGATGTGGGGTCCATGTGGTGTATGTATCACATCTAAGCCGTCCGTCGGATACATCCCCTTAGATTACTCTTTAGGGCCTGAAAATTATCTTGATTAAAAAAAAAATGGTGGGCCTTAGCACCGGTAATAAGGTAGGAGGGGATTCCTACCCTTTGATTCTCACTGGGCACACCTGAACTGCAGAAGTCTAGATTCCATATGCCAAAATTGTGGATCCCGACGCAAATCAAGGGTGGACATCCCCTTTATACTTGACTCTCTCGTTTTAGCCCACCTGAGTTTCCTTTGGGCCGATTCGTGAGTCCTAAAGATAATGTTACCCAAATCAAGGGCGGACATCACCTTTATACTTATCCCTCTCGTTTCAGCCCACCTGAGTTTCCTTTGGGCTGATTCGTGAGCCCTAAAGATAATGTGACGCGAAGCATCTCATGGACGGATTGGATGTTATAAATACATAACATGGGCTTGATTTCTGCCGATGCCACTGGACCGCATCCCATTGATGACTGACCCACCTTTAGAATATGAAGCGGAACCATCACTTGCACGCTCTCCAGACAGTTGAAGTAGAATATGGTAGAGTCCTTACCAGTATACATATGGACATGGTTACGTATGAATCAGGACCCTCCTTCAAGTGATTCTATTGGTATTGGACAAAGTTCTAGTAAAAGTAACGGCTAGGATATCTGATTGGTGTAGTATGTGGAACATGGGCCATACATTGTAAGCCCCACCGTTTCTGGTGTAAAATCCCTGATGGCAGGATGTACCCCTTTCCTTTTCTAGTTTTTACTAAAAAATATAAAGATAGTTTTATTGGTGAGCCCATCAGTGAATAGATTTATCTCTCACCCTTGCAAAGGGGAGATGGACGCCAACAACATAATGTAGCAGAAGAAAAGTTCCAAAAGCTTTGAAAAAGTGGAGAAGAATAATAAATAATAATATTAACAAAAGTTCGGGTGAGTCCAGATGTGCAAAGGGACTCTATGCTTTTCGCAATTTTGCTTTTATTTGTTGAAACAAATGACAACTTCCCACTTCCCAAATTTGAGCATTTTTTATTGTTTAGGCAAATGTTTTGTCTTGAAGTGGAGCCACAATCTCAGTCTGACTGCTCCTCTTTGCAAAACCAGGTGTTCTTTGAAACAAAAGCAGTTATCTTTGATCTTCCATTCTGATGGTAAGAATAGGTGTAATCGTGAATTTAGATTATCCATTTTGTGTCTCACTTTATATTGCATGCATGTCTTTCTTTTTAATTGCTTTGATGTAGTCGTCTTAAGCATGTGATCATTGCAAGGAAAAATGATGAACCGTGTTGATTGTAGGAATGGGTTTAATAATCAATTTGGACCATCCATCTTGCCCATCCCTTTTTTTGTTGCACATTTTTCTTGAGAAGTGAATTGATTAAATCATCTTAACCATTTTATTAATTGCTTGGAAAATGGATGGCCATATTGATTATAAGAGAATTTATACAATCAATATTTTGGTTGCAATTCATGTTGTACCGATGGTCTATATTGTATGTAAAGAAATGGATCAAGTAATCAATTTTGGACCTGAGTAAGGTTTAAATGGTTCTTTTGAAAAGCTAGCTCCATTGCAGCAATGGACTGAATGTGTTTACAATTACTTGATATTTTCCAAAAGTAGGCGTGCTTTGACCAAGACACCTCTTTCTTTTATATTTTTTATTTTGCACAATTAGGCCCTTTTACTAGTTTCTTATTCACCTTACTTTATTATTTTGCACCATTAGGCTTTTGTTAATTTATACTATTAGGCCCTTCTGCTATTTTGTATGCTTCAATTCCTGTAGTTGAGTATTGAAAACCAAGATCCACTATATCTTTTGCACTTTTTTAATACTCGGGCAACCCATTCAATGAGCACACATGCATGCATGTATGGATATTTGTGTTGAGTCACATCAAGCTCTTACACAACTTGTGGTGTGCAACCACCACACATTAGGTGCGGAAGCAACCTTAAATCCAAATCATACATGTGATAAAGAAATGAAAAATTTGAGCAATCACAAAGAACACAAAAATTTTATGTGAAAAAATTCTTACAGGAAAAAACTATAGCACCAAGCAACAATGAATCCACTATAATCGAAGGTTACAAGAGATGGACAACTTACATATTCGAAACCCTCATCTCTATAGACGAATTCCATTTCAAAACCTTAACTCTCCATTTAGCACAACGTGATTAACCCTCATCCCATATGAACATGGTATATATAACTCCCATACAGAATTAGAAACAAAATTGCACACTTACGTAAAAGTTACGCAAACTACCCATTAGAATGTTGGTCGAATTGATTGAAATTAACACACCATCGATCGAATCAACACCTCTGTCAATGGAATCAAAAACGTCAAAAAAATATCCGGATAGCAAAATGAGATATTAGGGATTTTCTTGATCGAATTGATGCTGCTATTGATTGAATCGAAAACCTTGTTTCAACAACAGATTGAAGGCACCCAATCAACAATCTCCACCGTAACTTCCATCTTGCATCTCCACTACTCCAAGTTGTTATCATCATCTCTAACCTTCAACATAGCTCCAACATTTCATTGTGTGCATACTCCTCTTCATTACTTCTTTATTAAGCCCAAAGAAGATGAGTAAAATCCGAACTTCTCCATAGAAATAACCTTAGTAAGCATATCTGTCGGATTTTTACTAGTGTGAATCTTCTCTAGAGTAACACCACATTCCTCTAACATCTACTGGATAAAATAATGATACACATTAATGTGTTTAGTCATAGAGTGATACACCAAGTTCTTTGCCAAGTTGATAGCACTCTCATTGTCATAATGCACTAACATGGCTTTCTATTGAAGCCCCAACTCATTCATCATTCCTCTCAATCAAATTACTTTCTTAAATGCTTTTGTCATCATCATATACTCAACTTCGGTTGTGGAAAGAGCAACCATAAACTGAAGCTTCAACATCCAACTAATCTCTCCACCTGTTAACACAAACGAGTAACCGGAAGTCAACTATTATTTATCCACATTATCAGCATAATCTACATCCACATAGCCTACTAGTCTCTCCTCAATTTTTCGAATGTCAAGGTATAGTCAATTGTACTTCATATGTAACGAAGTAACTATTTCACAGCCTCTTAGTGTTGCTTGCCGAGGTTTGACATATATCTACTCACAACACTTACTACATGTGAAATATTATGTCTAGTATATACTATGAAATACATAAGACAGCTGACCATACTCGAGTAGGGCACATGAGACATATACTGCTTATCTTCATCTGACGTAAGACATTGCTCCAAAGAAAGCCAAAAGTGAACAGCATGAGGGACGTTATCCAATTTAGCCATTTCAAGTATGAACTTAACCAAGACCTTCTCAAGATATTCCTCTTGAGACAACCACAACCCGCTCTTTTTCCTGTCCCTATGTACAATCAATGCCAAGAATCATTTTTGTATCCTTAGATCTTTTATCTCGAATGTCCTAGATAATTGAGCCTTCAATATGCTGATTTCAAACATGTTATGCTTGGCGATAAGCATATCATTAACATATAATACAAGAATAATGAATTCTTCATCTTTCAGTGATCTAATATAGGCACAATGATTGAATTCTCTTCTAGTAAACTGTTGAATCATTATGAAATAATCAAACTTCTTGTACCATTGCCTACGTGACTACTTTAGACCATGCATTGACCTCTTTAACTTACAAACCTCATTCTTTACACCCTGCACCTCAAACCCTTAAGGTTGCTTCATGCATATCTGCCCTTCTCTTTCCCTGTGTAGAAAAGCAATCTCATATCCAACTGTTCCAATTCAAGATTGTATTGGGTAACCAACGCCAATACGAATCTATAAATACTTGCTTGACCACAGGTACGAATAATGTGTTGTATGTGGGCATAGCGTGTTGTCATGTTGATCAAACAATCCTAACCATTTAATAGGGAGAAGGCTATCATATGGATAATTAGGCCTCTAAATCCAATAGGTTAAAAAAAATGGTTATGATAATTCTCTAATTAATGTGCTTGCTCTTTTATGTTCTGCACCACGCCAATGGAGCCTACAATTTGCATGGTCTGGATTTCTATGCAGTATGTGAGGTATGGTGCACATGGAATATGGTAGAGCTCCTCATCACCATTTATGTAGTAGGGGTATGTATGAGTTAAGACCATCTATCCAATGATCACCTACTCATGGTTAAAAAACCAAACCAAATTTGGTGATTTTAATTTAGCTATACAACCAATGCCATTTAAACTTAAGACAAATAGCAAAAATAGTTTTGATCGTACCATCATAACCATTCACTCAATTGCTATCAAAATGGGGCGACCATTTTTTATTTAAGGAAAATGGTTCTAATCTACACCTTGAACTATGCAAGCTCCACTTTTTATTGCATGTTTCTTCATCTAGATTTGTTTTTATTCGACCATCTTTCCATATGATTGTGGCAAGGAAAATTGATGGTCCATATTGATTGTAGGAACTGACGTAATCATGAATTTGGATGGTCCATCTTGCAGGTCTCCTTTATATTGCATGTGTATTAATTCATATTGAATTGCTTTGTTCTAATCATCTTAATCATATGATCACTACAAGGAAAATTAATCATCAATTTGGATTGTCCATCTTACATGTCCCATATTTGATTGCACTTGTTTCTTAAGAATCACATTGATCAAATCATCCTAACCATCTTATTAATAGATTGAAAAATGGATGGGCCATATTGATTATAAGAGAATTGATCTAATCAAACCATATGATATGTAAAGAAATGGATCAAGTAATCAATTTTGGACTGGAGTGAGGTTAGAATGGTTCTTTTGAAAATATAGCTCCATTTCATCACTGGACTAAATGTGTTTCCAATCGCATGAAATTTGGCAAAAGAAGGTGTGCTTTGAACAAGACACCTACAAATTCGTGCTTGGATGGTGGCTCAAGATCAGCCTCATGAATTTTCCTTCATGTTAAAATGGTCATTATGAATTGGTTGTTGTAGACTTTTTCTAAAAACTATTCTTAATTGTTATGATGGTATGATAAATCTTGGGGGTATACCTCACTGGAATAACTATTGACGTTATCGAATCATACTCAGTTGGTGAAGGAGATGTAGATGATTTGCAAGTTGGTGTTTATGTGGAGCATGAGGAGCAGGATGATCTTACAGCTCTAGATACACTACATTTTAGATCTCCTTCATATTTTACTTTTGAACAATTTTGTATTTGTACGTAACTTGAGTCATGGGTTTGTATAAGACCTATGGGCAGCCACTAGTATACTTTGGGATGTATTTAGACTTTCCTTTATGCTTGATTTGTTGCTCTTTCGCTATAATGCTCATTTTAAAAATAAAATATTATATAGTGAAATGTAGGCTATCTTTAAAGGTTAACACTCAGGATTTAGGAAAACGAGTACTAAACTCGGGTTATGATATCTGGGACATTACATAAGTATAGCTTTAAATATGTCTTTAAGTTCTTACACTAAGGGCATACCGGATGTGGGCATGGGTACGTATGAATCAGGACCTTCCATCAAGTGAACCCTATCATGGATGGTCCATGGTACAAAAATCATGTAATAGGATGAATGGTCGAGATTCTATTGGTATTGGACAAAGTTTTCGTAGAATTGATGGCTAGGGTATCTATGGAACATGGGTCATACATTGTAAGCCCCACCGTTTTCTGGTGTAAATTGCCCGTTGGCAGGGTTGTACCCCTTCCCTTTTCTAGTTTTTCTAAAAAAGATAAAGATAGTTTTATTGGTAGGCCCAATAGTGAATAGATTCTCTCTCACCCTTACAAAGGGGAGACGGAAGTCCATAACCATAATGTAACAAAAGAAAAGCTCCAAAAGGGCTTTTGTTGAACCATATTTCTAACCAATCGAACTAAAGTCAAGAGTCAATAAGGAAATGACATGTGGCATTATACTTAAAATATGAGGTGTCTGAATATATATTTTGAGGGATTTGGTATGGAATCATTGCTAGTATTAATTTAGCACTACACGTCATCAAAGAGGGACACATGACCAGCAACATATTATGTTCAAGAGAAATAGAAGTTTGGAGTCGAGAGACAAAATATGGCCGAGAAGGGTAAACCATGACCAAAGGAAACAGAGTATGATCGACATGAGAGGAACAGTCATAGAAGGGAAACGTAACAAAAAGAAGGATCCAAATAAAGGCTTTTTTGCTACCAAACCCTGGTGGTCTCGTACATAAGCACATGTGTATAAGCAATATCAGAGGTACAAATGGTGTGTGTGTGTGGGAAATCAACCATGTCGAGTTTGTTGACAAACAGATGCCTTAAATCTGTTATTGGGTCTCTCGACTGGTCGAGCGCCTGGCTCAAAGTCCAGCGTGCTATTATTTTTGGTGTCCGGGCCGCTTGACCAGCTGAGGAGATGGCTCGACCGGTCGAGGGGGTCCCTCGACTAGTCGAGGTTACGCAGATCCTGCGCAGACTGCATAAATTTGAGGCGGTTTCCGGACTTTTCCAGACTAGGTACATAAGTAGAGTTTCCTAAACTATAAATAGGGTTCTCCAAGGCTATTCTAAGGTATTCAAAAGCTTTCTAAAAGTTTTTCAAGGGTTCCTAAAGGGTTCTAAGGTTATTAAAGGGTGTAGCAAGGGTGAGATTTGAGGTTGTTCGAATCGGGTAAGTCCCATCTCTTGTAATTTCTATTTCATAGTGGATTTTTGTCGCTTTGTGCTGTGGTTTTTTTCGCAAGGGTTTTCCACGTTAAATCTTTGTGTTCTCCTGTGATTGCTTGTTACTATTGAATTGTTATCATAGATATAAATCTGTGTGATTCTGCAGCACAAATTCCCAACAAGTGGTATCAAAGTGATAGTTGGGGCACAGATCTGAATCTGCAGGATTAGTAATAATGGGAAACAGCAAGTTTGATATTGAGAAGTACTCGGGTAAAAATAATTTTGAGTTATGAAAGGTTAAGATGATTAGCCTGGTAACCAAGCAAAGTGAGATTAAGGCTCTTGAGGAGCAAAAATCTACCATGAAAGATGATGAATGGAAAAACCTTGATAGTAATGCTTTAGCCTTTATCTGTTTATGTCTCATGTACGAGGTTCTCTATAATGTTTTGAGTGAGAAAACTAGAGCTAGTTTGTGGGCGAAGTTAGAGAACATCTATGCAAAGAAGTCCTCTGAAAATCGCCTACACTTGAAGCTGCAGTGTTATACCTTCAAGATGGCAGAGGGTGGAGATCTAGAAGCTCATATCAGCAACTTTAATAAATTGATGTGCAAATTACTGGATATGGAGGAAGTGGTCAAAGATGAGGAACAGCCATGTATATTGTTGAATTCTCTTCCTGCATCATATGAGTCTTTCAAGGACACGATGTGCACAACAAATAAAACCCTAAGTGTTGAAACTGTTATCTCAACCCTTCAAGGGAAGGCTATGAGAAAGTTAAACAATGACATGGGGGCATCTTTCGATGCACTGATTACGAGGGGCAAAGATTCTGAGTGAGGTACAGGATTCTCAAGGCTTAGATCCAAATCCAAGGGCAAGGACAAAGGAAAATTAAAGTGTTGGAATTGTGGGTTGTTTGGACACATGAAGAAGGATTGTAGAAATCCTAAAACGAAGAAAGAAAATTCAGCAACTTCTTCCAAGGAGGCCAATGTGGTCACATCTAATGAAGAATCAAGTGGTGGTGATGTTCTGTCTGTTTCCATAATTGGTCACTTACACGACAATCATAAAGACGAGTGGATACTTGACATAGGAGCATCTTATCACATGACTCCTCATCGGAGTTGGTTTACTAGTTAGAAGGAATGCGATGGTGGACAGGTCTTTATGGGCAATAACAATACCTATAATGTTGTGGCTAATGGTACGATGAGCTTCAAGATGTTTGATGGGATGGAGCGTACCTTGACTGACATCAGGCACGTTCCTAATATGAAGAAAAGTCTAATTTCTCTCGGTGCACTCAAGGTTATAAGGTGCAAGTTCACCGGTATTGATGGTGTCCTTAAAGTTTTAAAAGGGACACTCGCGGTTATGAGAGTGCAGAGGCACGGAAACCTTTACAGGTTGATTAGGAGCACTTCAGCAGGTGGAGCGGCTGCAGCTATTGCAGACTCCATGTCTCTACGTATGTGGCATGCTCGTCTGGGCCACATGAGCGAGTGGGGTATGAAGGTACTTTCTGATCGATGTTTGATTCCAGCTTTTAAAAATTCTGATTTAGATATATGCGAGCATTGTATATATGGTAAGCAATCTAGATTATCTTTTAAATCTAGAAAACATGTTTGTAAGGGGGTTCTTGATTATGTGCACTCTGACATATGGGGGTCATTGCCAGAAGTTTCCATTGGGGGGTTATCATGGTTTGTTTCATTCGTTGACGACTACTCCAGAAAAGTTTGGGTTTACTTTATGAAATATAAATCCAAAGTTTTCACCATATTCAAACAATGGAAGGCAATGGTGGAAAAACATTCAGTGCAGAAAATAAAGGTTTTAAGGACTGACAATGGTAGAGAATTTACTTCTACTGAGTTAAATGAGTATTGCAAGGATGAAGGGATCATCAGGCACAACACAGTGCGCCACACGCGCGAGAAAAATGGGGTGGCTAAGCGAATGAATTGGACTCTCCTAAAGAGGGTCAGATGCATGATAAGTAATGCTATATTAGGCAAGGACCTATAGACAGAGGACGTTAACACGGCTTGTTATTTGGTGAACCGATCTCCTTCAATGACAATTGAATATAAAATCCTAGAGGAAGTATGGAGTGATCAGAAATCGACTACTCAGTTCTACGCATGTGGTTGTGAGGCTTACTCTCATGTACCGTCAGTTGAGAGAGATAAACTAGACCATTGAGCCAAAAAGTATATCTTTGTTGGCTATGGCATTGGTGTGAAAGGTTACAGGTTATTCGACAAGGTCACACACAAGGTCATCACTAGTTGTGACGTCAGATTCGATAATAACTCTCTATTTCGCAAGAATGATCAAGAGGAGTAAGAGGAACCAGAAAGGGTGATCGTAGACGTCGAGATTGACACAGATGATACTTAGGCAGAGACAGATGCGAAGACAGAGGTACAGGATTAGGTGGAGCAGCCACCTGTGAGAAGGAACCCACCACGTGATCGCAGGTTACCTTCAAGATACAGGGACGACTCTAATATTATATATGCCATCATTACAGATGAGGGGGACCCATCTACTATTCAAGAGGCTCTTGATGAGCCTGATACAGAAAAGTGGAAGGTGGCTATGGACGATGAGATGGACTCGTTGTACAAAAATCACACATGGGAGCTGGTGGAGGTTCCTCTGGGCTGAAAAGTGATCGGATGCAAGTGGTTATTAAAAAAAATAGGATAGATACAAAGCAAGGTTGGTAGCGAAGGGTTATGCTCAGAGAGAAGGAATCGACTTCGCAGAGATATGCGTGCCTGTGGTTAAGCAGGTATCTATTAGATTTGTGTTAGCGCTAGTTGCCCAATATGATCTCGAGCTAGAATAGATGGATGTGAAGACTGCATTCCTGCATGGGGAATTGGAAGAGCAGATCTACATGAAGCAACCAGAGGGCTACGAAGTTAAAGGGCCAAAGAAAAAGGTTTACAGGTTAATGAGGTCGTTGTACGGCCTGAAACAGTCACGTAGGCAGTGGTATAAAAATTTAATTATTTCATGGTGAGTCAGAAATTTACTCGGAGTGAATACGATCACTGTGTCTATTACAAGAAACTGAGTGATAGAAAATTTATCATCCTGGTACTGTATGTTGATAATATAATATTAATCGCCTGTCATGATATGTCTGAAATCAACATACTAAAGACTCAGTTATCAGGGACATTAGAGATGAAAGATTTAGGGGCTGCAAAGAGGGTTTTCGGCATAGATATTCATAGAGACAGGAAGAAGAATAGGCTTTCGTTATCATAAGTAGAATACCTTGAAAAAGTGTTGATAAAATATGGGATAGACCAAGTAAAGCCGGTGAGCGTTCCCCACACGGCTCACTTCAAGCTTTCCTCAGAACAATGTCTTAAATCAAATGAGGAAAAGCAAGTTATGTCTCATGTGCCTTATTTGAATGCGATTGGCAGTTTAATATATGTCATGGTCAGTACGAGAACGGATATTTCACAGGCAGTCCGTGTTGTGAGCAGATACATGTCTAACCCCTGTAAGCAACATTAGGAAGCCGTGAAATGGCTACTTCGATACATTCGAGGTA
The DNA here is from genome assembly GCF_029962835.1 of Magnolia sinica. Classification (NCBI taxonomy): domain Eukaryota; kingdom Viridiplantae; phylum Streptophyta; class Magnoliopsida; order Magnoliales; family Magnoliaceae; genus Magnolia; species Magnolia sinica. The sequence continues at coordinate 44,636,908 of NC_080573.1, read as the reverse complement.
GAAAGACTACGTCTTAACTTTTGAAAAGACAAAGACAAAGTTGGTAGGATATGTGGATTCCGACTATGCAGGCAGTATAAATTCTAGGAAGTCTACTTCAGGATACTCGTTTGTACTATCGGGTGGAGCAATCAGTTGGATGTCGAAGCTTCAGTCCGTGGTGGCTCTTTCCATGACCGAAGCAGAATATATGGCAATGACGAGAGCGTTTAAAGAAGGTGTTTGGCTCAGAGGCATGATAAATCAGTTGAGACTTCAGCAGGAGGCCGTGCCGATTAACTGTGATAGCGAGAGCACTATCAATTTGGCTAAAAATTTTGTTTATCACTCACGTACTAAACACATTAATGTTCGTCACCACTTTATCTGACAGGTGCTTGAGGAAGGAGTCATCACAATGGAAAAGATTCACGCCAGCGTGAATCTAGCAGACATGCTCACCAAGGTCGTTCCTGCAGAGAAGTTCAAGTTCTATGCAACTTCTCTAGGCTTGGCGATGGCGTAAAAGAATGACGGAGTGTGCACGAGAAGCATTGATTGAAGCTATGATGTGATACAGAGATAAGAGAAGAGGGCAGCAAGCTACACGGTTGAAGATTAAAGGCATGGTGGAGATTATTGACAGACAGATGCCTTAAATCTATTATTGGGTCTCTCGACCAGTCGAGCGCCTGGCTCGATCGGTCGAGTGAGCCACTCGACTTGTCGAGCACTGCTTGACTTAAAGTTCAACTTGTTATTATTTTTGGTCTCCAAGCTGCTCGACCAGTCGAGGGGATGGCTCGACCGGTCGAGGGGGTCCCTCAACCTGTCGAGGCCTCGGCTCGACCAGTCGAGGTTACGCAGATCCTGCGCGGACTGCGTAAATTTGAGTCGGTTTTCGAACATTTCCAGACTAGGTGCATAAGTAAAGTTTCCTAAACTATAAATAGGGGTCCCTAAGGCTATTATAAGGCATTCAAAAGCTTTTCAAAAGTTTTTCAAGGGTTCTAGGGTTATCAAAGGGAGTAGCAAGGGTGAGATTCGAGGTTGTTCGAATCGGGTAAGTCCTCTCTCTTGTAATTTCTATTTCATAGTGATTTCTGTCACTTTATGCTGTGGTTTTTTCCCGCAAGGATTTTCCACGTTAAATCTTTGTGTTCTCATGTGATTGCTTGTTACTATTGAATTGTTATCCTAGATCTAGATCTGTGTAATTCCGCAGCACAAATTCCCAACAGAGTTGATTCTACCGTGCTATCAGGTTGACTCAATTCGAGTCAAGTTTTTGTTTTTGTTGGTGTGTTTAGACTGAGGCTAGACCTCCGTGGAAGTCCAAAAAAGGGGTAGAAGAAGGAAGATTGCTAAGGAGAATCTCAGTCCTATGTGCTGAGTCTACTGATGGATCAGATCCTATTTGTTTGGGTGTATTGGCTCATTGAGTCTTGTAGTATTGGAATATGGATGGATCCGAATTTCCTTACTGGCTTATCCAGAGAGAAAGAGGGCAATGGAGAAAGGAAAGAAAGGAGGAGGAGGAGAAGAAGAAGAAGAAGGAGAGAGAGAGAGAGAGAGAGAGAGAGAGAGGTCTGTTGTGTTATAAATGAGTTAACTCAACAACTTATCGAGTTCAGCCGAGTCAGGCCTAACCCTGGAGTGGGTTTGGTCTAACAGCTAGTTTGGTGGGGTTTGGTCCAACGTCAGTGACTGGTTCAGGATGTCGGATTTTCGTTGAGTTAGCCTTGAGTTATAAGCCGAGTCGGGTTGACTCGGGTAGTTTAGGTATGCTGATCCTTTTAGATCGCCTTCAAATTCAATTTTAGTTTTAATGTGGGAGATTAAGACTTTTTAATTTCATGTTTAGATCAAACCTTTTGAGTTGTAACAAGATGTGTTAAATTTTGGAATTGATCGAGTTATGGCGACTCAAATATTAAGGTAAGTTAATCCCCTAGGCTCTTATTAAAGTTTGAAATAGAATTTAATTTAGTTTCATTAATTTCAGTCATGATCTAAATGTAGGGAATATAGTTTTTTTTTTTTTAGCAAATTCAACTCCTAAATCCATACATGTTGAGTGAATTAGGTTATTTAGGTGAGAAATTCCTAATGCCTTTAGAATTAATAAAGTTATTTAATTTTAAGAATGTTTGATTTTAAATTTCTTATTTAAATATAGGAAATTAGATTTTTTTTTCCAAAAAATCACAGTTAGTTCGTCAATCGAGTGGGGCTTGAATTAAGGTGAATCCAAGTTGGTAAGGTGATGATCACGTTTTATGCTTTCCAACATTATGATAGTTAGTTTAGTTCATTTTTTTATATTGCTTGCTTAATATAGTATTCAATAGAATGAATGATAAATGCTAGTTTCTATTTGAATAATTCTTTATAAATGATTGATGTTTATATTTCAATTCAAGTATTATAATATGTTATAGATCTCAAATTTCTCTATTTTGGCTTAAGATGAGTACTTATATATTTGTCATTGATGATGTATGTTGAATTGATTGTGCCTTGTTTTGCCACGTGGAGATTAACTAGATATTTTTTATGGTCATTGGACTAGTGGTCATTTTGTGTATTGGATTTAATGAAATTTTGTTGTAGACTTACCATCTCGTGGATTGTTGATTGTAAAATATTGCATATTTCTCCCTATTTATATCTTAGTTTTATAAACATGATAGTGCTTAATCGATTTAATCATGCATGTTTTCATGTACGAGGTGATTTCAAGAGCTTAAGGTAAAATTGATGCTAAAAGGAAGATTTATGCTCAAAAGATTATTAAATGAAGATTTAGAGATTTGGAAGTCATTAATGTAAAATTTACACACTAAAGATCTAAGAAAATCAAGTTAGGAATGAAGAAAATCAAAAATTTTAAGTAAAGAAAAGGAATCTTGAAATTGTCCTGAAAATAAACATATTCCTGAAATTGTCCTGAAAAAATATATTCTGAAACTCCGAGTTTATTTTGAGAAACTGCACAAAGTGCATAATTTTGAGGCAGTTTCTAGATTTTTCCAACTCGTACGAAAGTTGGAGTTCCACAACCATAAACAAGACTCTCTAAAATGGTACAAAGCATCTTCTATGGTTTGGAAAGGTCTCAAAAAGCATACACAAGGGTGGAGCAGCCGCTAAAGAGTTTTTTTTTCTTCCCTAGTTTATTTTTCATGCTTTATTTAAGAGATTTGGTTTCAATCATGTCTATGGTTGGTTAAACCTCTTAGCTAGGGCTAAGAGGTGAAGCTTGTGGCATGTTTGGATGTTTATTTTGCTTTAATTCTTGTCCTTATTAAACTTCATTGATTTCTAGTTTGATATTAAGAGAATATTTTCAACTTTCTATGATTTATTATGACTCAAATTACAATAAATATTGTGATAACTTTGGATATCTTCTTTTCCTATTTTGAGATAGTGAGATTGGTAAATCTTGTTGTTCACTATCATCTCCTGGGCATGGTAGGGTGATGGAATCCCTTCCAATCATCACAATTCTCCTCCATTGAGAATTAGGTCAATAAAAATTTCAGATTAGATTTAAATTGCTTTATCTTTCAATTAGATAAGATAGGACTCCAATTCCAATTGTGTTCCTTGAATCAAGTAAGGTAACATCCTGATAACTACAAGTGGATTCTTGACACCCTAGTTCTCACCTTTAGATTCATAAGTTTTAATCAACATTATTCATCATTACTCTCAATTATTCAGATTTTAATTTAGATCTTTTTCTAGTTCTAGTTCTAGTTATTTTCAGAATATGTACAAGTTTAGTCCCTATGGATTCGACCTCGGTCTTACCGAGTTATTACTACATCACGACCCTACACTTGGGGTTGTGAACATGAATCATTGTGCTCATGTGGCTTTTAAGTTAACCCCTCTTTATTGTGTCCCTGAATGGACTTGTTGCCCATTGTAGCTCTTTATGGATTATTTTTGTTTGAACTATTAATGGTAAGTTCTACTTATTGCAATACGATAGACCATTAGTTGTATATTGTTATATATATAGAATTATGTGAATCCGTTGTATTACAATCACTAACTAAAACCATTATAGTGTATTAAAATCCTACTTGTTGAAGCCACATGAGCTGAGGATGATGGTATGAGACACTATGCTTGAGTTGTCAGCCTAAGGTTGGTGCCGAGCCCCCTATAGTGACCTTTAAACTTTATTAAAATGATTGTTTATAATTGGACTAATAATGGTTGGGCTATTCATGCATTTCATGTTGTACGGTGATATTGGGTAGCTAATCTGGATGTTGTGGTAGCACGTACCATTTCTTAAGGTATTTTTGTTGGCTCCCAGACCACAGTTGATTGACCCAATTTGTGTGATCTAGTCACTTAAACCCGTACTTGTTGTACTTTCACTGATGACTAGCCACTTTGCTATTGCATATGGGTTTCACCCCACTTGATGCATTTTTATCCTAATCGCCAGCTAGATGTGCATCCCCAAGCTAATATGCACATGCATGCATTCATACATTTAAACAAGAGAGACAATGTATATTATTTTAAATAATGTATTTGTATCTTATGAATCCGCCTTCTTGTTATAATGGTCATTATGAATTGGTTGTTGTAGACTTTTTCTGAAAATTATTCTTAACTATTATGATGGTACAGTAAATCTTGGGGGTATAATTCCTTGAGATATCCATTGAAGCTATCGAATCATATTCAGTTGGTGCAAGAGACGTATATGATTTGCAGGTTGATGGTCCTGTGGAGCATGAGGACCTAGATAATCTTACAACTCTAGATTCATTATCATTTAGATCTCCTTCATGTTTTACTTTTAAACATTTTTGTATTTGTATGTAACTTGAATCATAGGTTTGTATAAGATTTATATGCACCCATAAGCCACCTGTATATTTTGGGATGTATATTTGGACTTTCCTTTATGCTTAATTTGTTGCTCTTTCATTGTAATGCTCATTTAAAAAAATATTATATTGTGAAATGTGCGCTATCTTTAAAGGTTAACACTCAGGATTTCGGAAAATGAGTATTAAACTCAGGTTACAAAATCTGGGGCGTTACATAAGTATAGCTTTGAATATGTCTTTAAGTTCTTGCACTAAGTGCGTATTAGATGTCGTCATGGGTGCATATAAGGACCTTGCATCAAGTAGGCCCTATCATAAATGGTCCATGGTACAAAAATGATGCTAATAGGATGAATCATCGAGATTCTATTGGTATTGTACTAAGTTTTCGTAAAAGTGACGGCTAGGGTATTTGATTGGTGTAGTTTGTGGAACATGGGGTCATACATTGTAAGCCCCACCGTTTCTAATGTAAATTGCCTGTTGGTAGGGTTGTACCCCTTCCCATTTCTAGTTTTCACGAAAAAAGATAAAGATAGTTTTTATTGGTGGGCCCAACAGGGAATAGGTTCTCTCACACCCTTCCAAAGGGGAGATGGGAGTCAAAAACCATAATGTAACAGAAGAAAATCTCCAAAAGAGCTTTTGTTCAACCCTATTTCTAAATGATTGAACCAAAGTCAAGAGTCAATAAAGAAATGACATGTGGCATTATATCTAAAATATGAGGTGTTTGAATGGATATTCCGTGGGATTTAGTATGGAATCATAACTAGCATTGATTTGGCACTACACGTCATCAGAGGAGGAAACTTGACCAGCAAGAGACTGCGTTCGAGAGAAATAGAAGTCTGGAGTTGAGAGAAGAAATACGGTCGAGAAGAGTGAATCGTGACCGAAGGAAACAGAGTACGGTCGACGGGAGAGGAACAATCATAGAAGGGAAATGTATAAAAAAGAATGATCCATAGAAAGGCTTTTCGACCACCAAACCCTAGTGGTCTTGCACGTAGGAGCACACGTGTATAAGCACTATCACGGGTACAAATGGTGTGTGTGTGTGTGTGTGAGCCTTGGGTTGTTGCAACAGCTAAGCTTGAGTGAGCCTAGTTTTAAACTAATTTTAGTGAAATCTACCATGTCGAGTTGTTTCTACCGTGCCACCATGTTTGACTCAATTCAAGTCAAGTTTTTGTTTTTACTAATGTGTCCAATCTGAGGCCAGACCTCCCTGGAAGTCAAGAAAGGGGAAAGAAGAAGGAATATTTCTAAGGAGAATCTCAGTCCTGCATGCTGAGTTTGTTGATGGTTCGGGTCCTATTTGTTTGGGTGTGTCGACTTGCAAAGTCATGTATTGTTGGAATATTGATGGATCCAAATTTCCTTACTAGACTATCCACAGAGAGAGAGAGAGAGAGAGAGAGAGAGAGAGAGAAATGGAGAGAGGAAAGGAAGGAGAAGAAGAAGAAGAAGAATAGTGTGAGCGAGAGAGAAGAGGTATGTTGGGTTATAAACGAGTTAACTGAGCAACTTACCGAGTTCAGCCGAGTCAGACCCAACCCTGGAGTGGGTTTGGTCCAGCAACTAGTTTGGTGGGGTTCGATCCAACGTCAGTGTAACGCCCCGAATCTTCGAGACCCGAGTATACGACCTGTTTCCCAAAAACTCGAGTCTTAACTTATAAAGAGCCAAAGTCCACACTTTTTTTTCATCAGAGTAAGCAAATGAGCATAGTATAGACAATCAGACATAAAGGAAAATTTCATTTACATTTGGAATATACAAGAAGTTGCCCATAATGACTTATACAAACCAATGCTCCCATTCTTACAATTACAAAATGAAATAATATTACATGTGGAATAAAATAAATTACAACAATCTTAGGATGTGAAATCCTATAGCAATCTTGTGAACCGCATCGGCTCGCCTTATACCTGCATCAACTGTTATGATTTGATAGCGTCAATGGCTATCGCAGTGAAGAGCACCCTCTAAGATTACGCACTAATTATTCATAATCCAATATAAATTGCAAGTCATGAAATTGGATACACTAAATAGGGCATTTCATAATCATACTCATATTAAGAGAATCGCACCAATCAACAGAGTTTCATTATAAGCAATATATAGTAACAGTCATAATACAAGAAAATATGTCCAAATAACCAAACAATCAAACATACAATTTTCTATTGCGCTTGAAATCACATTGTACGTGAACTCCACAAGATGGCTAGAAAATCGAGAAGCGAACTTCGGCTCCACCCGAAAATCATGGTACAAGTGGAATTCGCAAGGCGAATAGAAAAGCACCCTTCAAACCCCCACTTCATCCAGGAATTAGGTTGTACGTGAACTCCGCAAGATGGCTAGAAAATCAAGAAGAGAATTTCAGCTCCACCCGAAAATCATGGTACGACTGAACTCCAAAATGAAGAGACAAACAACATACAAACCCTAGACCACCCGGAAATCATGTCGTACGTGAACTCTGTAAGATGGCTAGAAAATCGAGAAGCGAACTTCAACTCCACCCGAAAATCATAGTACGACTGAACGCCGCAAGATGGCTAGGAAACAACGGATGTGTAAATGTAACCAATAAGCCACAAAGGGCACCAATGACACATCCAAGCCACAAAGGGCAAATGTGGACCGCAAGATCATAAGTCCAAGGTAAGTTCCATTCAGTTCATCATTCAAGCACAAGTGGTAGCATTTTAATGAATTAATACATATACAATAAAGGATAACATGTTATCATCAAACCATTCATGCATATTGCAATTTAAAAGGAACGTTTATCATCCAATACTTGAATTAACTATACCACAAGTTAACATATTCTATAGTAAAGTAAGAAACTCAGTTAAGGGAATCATGCCATCATCTATATCTAGATTGATGAAATCAAGTGAGAAGCTCAAAGGGTGAGTCCTCACCTTATGTTTGAACCTCCTACACCATCGCTAAGAAATGCGTGCTTCCTTGGAATCAATTCCTACCATCAATTGCAAAGTTGTACCATTAGACCCAAGCTTACACACTATTTAGGGTTAGGGTCTTAACTTAGGGTTTGGATTGCCTAGGTTTAGGGTTTTGTGTAGGGCTTAGGGTTTTCTCCATAGGGTTTAGTTCTAGGAGTAGCATTAGGACGTATGAGCAACTTAAATGTAGTATAATACTAATATGGTTAGTTATACTTTAACGGTAATGATATAACTAATAATTGTGGCCATGGTAATAATTGATATTATAATAGTAATAAATGGTATAACCTATTATTAAAGATAATATTCCCAAATGATGGATGCCATGCTAATATCATTTAATAGTAGTTTCTAATATTAACGTAGACGGTGTGGTGATGGCTATTCATGATTAATAACTATCATAACAATGTCTAGGTGTGACAAATGAAGCATTTAAATTTAACCATTGTAACTAACATTAGTACAGGTAGTTTATTAATGATTAATCAGGTTTAGTATTAACAAATCTAATGACGATTGTAATGATAACACTATAATCAAAATAATCTTTATATGGAAAGGAAATGTGGCTCACCTAGGTCGACTCGGTTGAGTCGAGTTGACTCGGTCCTCTCCCCTACTTTCTTTTCTTCCTTCTTCTTTTTCTTCCTTCCCTTATCTTATTTCCTCTCTTTCATGCCTTGTTGGGATTCCAGCCATGCCAGCACCAGGCCTAACCCTGGCTCGATCCAGCAGAGTTAAGGGTCAGCAACTAGCTGAGTTAACTCGGTTGGGTGAACTCGAGGCAAGCAACAGCCCCCACCACTCTCTCTCTCTCTCTCTCTCTCTCTCTCTCTCTCTCTCTCTCTCTCTCTCTCTCTCTCTCTCTCTCATTTCCTCCTTCTCCCTTTCTCCTCTACTGGTTCAAAAGCACCAGGTCAGCATCAAACTGAGGCGAACTCGGCGATAGCCTGCACCTAACCAGTGAGTCGACTCGACTCAGCAGCTGCGAGGGCAGCACGTCATGCAGCTCCCCCACTCTCTTTCTCTCTTCTCTCTTTTCTTTTCCTTCTTCTCCTTTCTTTATCTTCTTCCCTATTTCTTCCTTTCTCTGTTTTAACTGGAAAACTCCAGCGATACTCGGACCAAGCCAATCGTTGCTGAGCTCGACCATGGGTAGCCCAGTCGACTCAGTCGGACTGTGTGAGTGCAGAAAGGCCTCTACCCTGGCTGTCTTTCCACAGACCCTCTTCCCCTTTAGCTTTTAGAATGACCGAGTAGGGCCCCGACCTAACTCAGGCTCGGTCGAGTCGGATCGTGGAGGTGCAGTGCAACAGCCGCACCTCATGACGCCTTCTCTTCTTTCTTCTTCATTCTTTCTTTTTTTCTTTCTTTCCTCCTCCTCCTATTCTCTTTCCCCTTCTTCTTATTCTTTCTTTCTCCCTCTCTACTATGACCAGAAGACGCTCCAGTTCGACCTGATTCTGCGGCTCTTACGGAGAAGAAGCGTATGGCCATCAATGGCGGATCTCCAATGAAGGATTCTTCCTTCATTCCGGAAACATGGAATGGTTTCTAGGGGTGTAGTGGAGCTTGGGAAATCAACGAATCGAAGCTTCAATGGAGTTTGGACGGTGGGTTCGGACGTTGGGAGAAACAACCATTTTTCTCATTTTGAGCTTGCCGTTAGGAACGGAGAGCCCTAGCTTGTAAACACCTTCCTTTTATGGCTTAACCTAATGCTTTTAACCCGTTGGATGGAGAATGGGTGGCCCAGATCGCACTGGCCTAAAGCCATTTCGAAATTCCACTTATAAGGCTGAAACCATCCGGGTTTTGGTTTGCTATGGGCGGAAACCCCGTCCCACGTGGATGACTTGGATTCGTCCAAGGAGGAGAGCTGTGATTGGAGGAGAGATCCTCACATGGATCGCCCGTCTAGCAGCAACAAGAGAAACGGAAAGTTTCTGTTTTTAGAAAAATTGATTTTCCATAGACTGGATGTGCCTGAGTTTGTGTTCATATGTGCATGCATCCATGTGTAAAAACACTAGAGTTTTGTTATGGACGGTTCAAATCATGATATGGGTCCCACTGGTGGGCCACCATTGAAACAAACGAACGTCAGTCCGTTCGCTAGAAGAAAACGAACGGAAAGGGAATGCTTTCCTTTTGAGGGAGAACACGGGTCAGACCCGCTTTGACCGTGCTGGCCAACTAGTGCACGGCGGGTGCACATGAAATGTGCACACGCACAATTCGGGTGGGGTCCACAATGGTGTTTGGACGAAATCCATTCCATTCATTATGTTTCTTGGCTTAATTGGGCCATCTTAACCGGAGATGTAACAGATCCAATGCTTAGGTGTACCGTATTAATTGAATAAGGGTTTATAAGTGTCTCTTATGATGATCCGATGGCCGGATCTTCTCGAGATCGAACGTCAACGGTTAAAAGGGTCCTATTGGCTGTTTGTATATCTTTTGTAATGATTTACTAACTAGACATTAACATTAATACTAATGTTGTTATTATTACTGTAGTATAACTATATACTTGATTATTTATTCCCCTTTGTTATTATTATTATTTTATTATTATTTTATTACTATCATTATTTTCTATGGAGTTTATCATGGTTTGCATTTTGATTAACATCCTTTATTTATTGTAGGACTTAATAGGAAGAATTTAAATTTATAAGTGAGCCATGTTTTCTAAATACATAGGTTACTTTACGATCTATGGATATCTGACGGTCAGATCATTACAAAATATGATCAGTGATGATTTCTAGGGTTCTTGGCCTAGTTTAGGTGAAACTCATTGAGGAATTTAGTAATCAAGTGGCCTTGGAGACTGCTCATAGGGAAGTCAATGGTGACTGATAAAGACTTTCTATGATCTACAATGAATATTTTTGGGTGGTTGATCTTTTGGTTGAACAGGCGCATAATTTAAACCTATGATAGCTCTTACAATTATAGGGTTGGCATAAGTCAAACAATTTATGGATCATGTGGTCTAAGGCCTGTGCTAACTAACGTGGAATTAAATTTCCTAGCAAGGTTATTAAAATCCTATATCAGGCTTCTCTGATGGCCCGATATTCTATCTTGAAAACGGGCAGCTTAATTAGTGTTTATACTATATTAGGTTTACATCCTAACACCCGAGTACTAAAAGTACGGGGTGTTACAGTCAGTGACTGGTTCAGGGGGTTGGATTTTCGTTCAGTTTGCCTTGAGTTGTAAGCCAAGTTGAGTTGACTCGGGTAGTTTAGCATGCTAATCCTTTTAGATCACCTTTCAAATTCAATTTTAGTTGTTGATTTTAATGTGAGAGATTAAGACTTTTTAATTTCATGTTTAGATCAAACCTTTTGAGTTGTACCAAGGTGTGCTCCGGTTTTGGAATCGATCGAATTAAGGTGGCTCAAATATTAAGGTGAGTCAATCCCTTAGTCTCTTATTAAAGTTTGAAATAGAATTTAATTTAGTTTCACTAATATTTTACTCATGATTTGAATGTAGGGAATTTAGTCTTCTTCTTTTCTTTTCTTTTTTCTAAATTCAACTCATAAATCCATCCATATTGAGTTGAATTAGGTGATTTATGTGAGTGATTCATAATGCCATTAGAATTGATAAAGTTACTTAATTTTAAGAATGTTTGATTCTAAATTTCTGATTTCAATATAAGAAATTAGATTTTTCGCAAAAATCAACATTTAGTTCCTCAATCGAGTGGGGCTTAAATCAAGGCGAATCCAAGTTCATCAGGTGAGAATCACCCTTCAAGCTTTTTAACATTATAATAGTTAGTTTAGTTCATTTATTTCTGTTGTGGGAGAAATGCGCCGACCTACTGTTGACAGACCAGGTAAAGCAACCCCTCAAAAATAAGGTCCAACCTAGTGGTCCAGCCCTCGCCTTCACAACTAGCGGGAGTGACCCTCTACACATCCAAGGTCGAGCTCGCCCAGGTAAATAGGGCCAAATCTGGCCTCGTCAAGTGACTGAGCCCAACCTCATAAGGTGACCGAACCCGACCTCTAGAAGCGAACCACACCACCTCGACGCAGCAAAGGCCCCGCTGACCAAGAGAAGCCCCCGACCAATTGCTTTAGCCGAGCTCGACCAAAGCGATGCTTGGCTGAGCCATGATTCGCGCTAAAGATCCTGCAATCTACTTCAAACACAGGTCTCCTCGCAGTGCCAAAGATCACAAAGCCCATCTCCAGCATGGATCTCTTCGCGGTCGATCTAGAAGATTCCGCCCACGTAGATCTAGAATCCTACTAGGATTCCTCCCACCAAAGCAGGGAACTGACTCCTTCAACACCGCCTCTCCCCACCTATAAAAGAGAAGGCTCCCCAAGGAAAGAGACACACAATCTTTAGCTCCAACCTCTCGCAAACCTAACCAGACCCTCGTCCCTGATTCCATCACCAAGAGGTCCCCAATATAGGAGCCAAGGTCGAACCTGGGTCTTCCCCATTATTCGCCCGTGCAAGTTTACGAGCCAAAGAGGAGAGTGACTAGATTTTTGCATCAACAATTTCTATTACTTGCTTAATATAACATTCAATATAATGAATGATAGATGTTAATTTCTATTTAAATAATTCTTTAGAAATGATTGATGTTTATATTTCAATTCAAGTATTCTAATATATTATAAATCTCAAATTTTTCTATTTTGGCTTAAGATGAGTACTTTACTGATATATTTGTCATTGATGATGTATGTTGAATTGATCGTGTCGTGGTTTGCCTCTTGGAGATTACTAATGGTGTTTTTGAAAGTCCTCAGACTAGTGGTCATTTTGTATATTGGCCTAAAAATACTATTTATAACTTTATTTAGGGTTTTGGTTTCCCTAAGAATGAAGCTAATGGTTTGTTAATCCATTAGTATATTGATCTTTGTTGTCGTGGCCCATACTGTGTTAGTTAGGTTGATCTGAGCCATGAAATGGATAATTCTAGTGAGGATCTATGCAAGGTTATGCTCATCTCGCGCTTTGGATGCGCCAATTGACGAATAAGGTTAAGAGATCAACGCAACAGTAGGCGATTATCCATCGAGGTCACAGCTATGGGAATACCCATAGAATGCTAGTTACGGTTGGCATCCGTGATGTGATCGTGATCCGATAGTCCAAAATAGTATAATTAACTTCCTTTTTTGAAAAATATCTAGGAAGTTACTATTTTTATCCATATTCTTCTCACTTTACTTGTACGCACTTGTAACACCAAGTTGATTGATTCAGCATATGATCCTAATAATTCGATCTACAAGGGACATCAAGCCTACTAAGGTGGATACTTTTCTATAGCTTTGCAATGAATGGCCCACTAATGAACGGTGTAGAGTTTGTTTAGTTAATTTGGCTATTTCAATGATGATTTGAGAAGTGGGGCTTCTTGTGTATGATGATTAGGGTCTTGATAGTCCAGGGGTATCGTTTGGTCTTCCTGAGTATAGCAGAGAGGGCAATTTGGCTCTAATGATCCTAAACCATTGGTTCTTGTGCAAGTAAGGTAATATAGTTAGTTTTAGATATGTGTATGGGATAATCCATATCTACTCATTAATCAACATCGTCTTAGGTGGATCTTCATTGTGTTTTGGTTATTCTGATTAATAGTCGATGGACAGCTCATATCATGGCCCTCAATTAATAGATCACATGGTTAGGCCCACAATTTAAGTGATCAAGCATATTCATTAGGTTCCTATGGATATCTAATTGAATATGTATGGTTCCTACGAATATCTAATTGAACATGTACAATTCCTACCAATATTTGATTGAATATGTATGGTTCCTTTAATGGTAACACCCGCATATATGCTGGTATCGAGTATGATTAAATTTATGTAATGTTACAACAACAATAGGGTACCTAGGGAGCACGAACTCTCACACATGTGGAGGAGCCCACCTACCAAAGTAGGAGGCCAGTTGAGGATCCAGCGGCACCCAAGGGTCCACAGGCTACGTGGTAAGTTTCTTATCTGGTAAGCGTCCTATAACGCCCCATACTTTCCCGTACTCGGGTGCTACCAAGTAACCCAACTTAGTATAAGTACAAACCTAGCTTAAACGAACATTCACGTGCATTCCAGTCAAAATTCGACTGTTGAAAGCAGTCCACACCCATATATCAAGCTATCCATCCGTTATTCTTCAAGATGGACCATCACATCATTAAAAAAACCTATTCTTAAGATTCTAATTTCATTGATAGACAAATCTAACCTACCATCGCAGATTTAAAGCTATGGATCATGAGATCCACCATTCATCACGTCCACAACATCCTATTGATCAATTCATCATTTGATCATGCAGTTTGACCACTTGATTATGAAGACTACCCTTAAGAATCCATCTAACCTAGAATGGAAACCTTGATAACCGTTAAGGGTCAAATTTTGGTGCAATCTGGCCATCAGATCGACTATAATTCATAACTAAACACCCATATCTAAAAGAATGGCCCACAACACTCAATCTATAAGTTCACCACTTAATCATCATCATTGAATCATCTAAAGATTACTGTTAATTCCCACCCAAAGCAAGTCCCTAGGACCCGTTGGATTGGAATAGATTAAAATCAGTGGAGAACCCATAAATAGGGCCCAAATCAAGTTGTGGACCCCACTTAGGCTTTAAATCTACCTAATCTTCAATCAAGGGCCCTGCTTGGGAAGCCCCAAATGGAATGGACGGTGTTGATTTGTCTAACCATCTATGTGGGCCCCACTCTAAGGCAGCGTGCATACATGGTAAATGTGCACCCAATGTGCACCAAACCTGTCAACACGGTCAAACCGTGTTGACCCGACAGATTTCTGAAAAAGAGGAAATCTCCTCTTCTTCTTTTGTTTTCCCGCCAACGACAAACAGAGACCGTTTGTTTGAAATCAGGCCCACCACCATCCACTGATTGGATGATCTAGATCGTCTATCTGGTGTGGCATCAAATTTCGACCGAAACCCGAGTTGTCTTACGTGGAGGGAGGCATGTGTGTGGGCACAAATCCAGACGCATCTGGACTGTGTTCAACCATTTTTCCAAAAATGGAAAACATGTCTTGCTACTGCCAGGTTGGCAATCTACATGAGCTCCTCTCTCTAAATCCCAGCCATCCATATAGTGTTATCTCAGCACTTCTTTCAGTGCGCAATCGCTAGGCGAGACGGCATGGGAAGCCTTTCCTCTTCAGGAAAGTCGTGTTTGCTTGATTTGAGCCTTTCGCACGAGCTCTGTGGACAATCTCAGCCATCCACGCTAGGGCAGCAACAGCCCTAGCTCTTTTCTCCGAAGGAAGCTTCTATCCAACGAGAAAATGGGAGCAGCAGGGAAAATCTCGTGAGTTGAGGGGAACGGTGATTATCGATGGGATTGGTGGCCCCCACACTGATCAATGGTCCCATCCGACCCATCCAAGCAGCCCAGATCACCCTGATAGGCCAGGGGATAAAATTTTCCATGAAAGGCAATCCCATCTTCTCCGTCGAGCTAGGAAACCCACCAGGATAAGTGGGCCCCATTTTCGGATCGAATTCACTAGTATGGTGGGTCATAGTAGTAGAAATCCATCCCATGTGCGAGATTAGAACCATGCAGGTGGGATCAACATGTGGGACCCATCAAAATGTCATGAAGTAATGACCGCAGAGGCCAACTTAAAGGACCGCCCCTAGCCTTTTATAAAGGGCCATGTTTCCTCAGGATTCCCACCAAGGTGTTGAGGGATAGAGAGAGAAAATAGGAGAGAGGAGGAGAGAAAAGAGGGAGAGAGTTTGAGTGTTGGTGTTGAGCTCGGTGCCGCATTGCACCGAGTCGACCAAGCCAGCTCGATTCAAGTCAAGTTAGGACAAGTCCAGAAGCCCTGGTTCTAGAATATATATATATATATATATGTGTGTGTGTGTGTGTGTGTGTGTGTGTGTGTATGTATATATATATAGAGAGAGAGAGAGGGAGGGAGGGAGGGAGAGGAGAGAGTGTGGGCGTTGCCACTGCACCTGCTACCCAACTGCGTCGAGTCGACAGAGTCAACCTCGGGCTGACTCAAGGTGAGATAGGGGCCTTGTACTAGGAACAGGAAGGAGAGAAATAAGGAGAAAGAAGAGGAGAGAAAGAAGGAGAGAAGCAGAGGGAGAAAAGGAGAGTGAGAGGGTGGTTGTGCGTCCATCCAGCTCCGCCAAGTTCAGTTACTCACAGTGTGACTTGGTCAGATTTAACCAAACCCTATCCGAGTCCAAACTCTACTGGCCGATGTTAGGTTGCTAATCCGCTCACCAAGTAGGGTTGCGGATGAGTCTCGACCGTGCTGAATACCGGATGGTCCAGATTGCTGGACGTATTTGACAGAAGGAAGAAGAAGGATAAGAAAGGAGAAAATAGAGGAGGAAGGGAGTTGGGCAACCGCCAAGTCAAATCAAGTTGACTCGGCCCGCACTCCATCCAATCCTGTTACATTCCAACTCCTCCAAATAGGTTCGGGTCCATTTTGGTTGAAGTCGAGCAAGAAACCTCGAGTTAGCAGGGTACAACTGAGTTGAATCAACTCAGATTTCATCCGGCACATCATCGGGTTGAGTCGGACTGAGATGACTCAGCAAATCGATTCCCATCTTAGTGATAGCTAGCTTGTGTTGTTAGCTCTAAGAAATCTGACTTAATCTTTTTGTCAGGTTTAAACCATCACACTTAGTTGCACTAAGTTGATTCGTCAAGTCAAACAAGTAGGTCAAATAAGTGATAGCTGATCCAAAAGGTGATGATTTCTTCCCCTTGAGCTTTTCACTTTCCTATTAGTTTAAGTGATAGTTTCTGTTTTAATTTCAAATGATAATTGATATTTGTATTACTTGCGCTAGTTGCTAGATTTGACTTCTAACTTATATGCTCAACATTTATCTTATATAAACATATGTATGCTGTACTTGTATACCTTCTCATGCTTGTGGATTACTTATGGATTGCTTATAGAACTTAAACTAGTACATCTATTAGTGAGAAACCCCACTTATAAATGTACATATAGACTTAGGATGTAACTTGATTGATTGTGACTATATAGGGCCCCCAACCTAGTGATCATTTTACCTAAGTTTGTTATGGACTTACCATCTTGCGGATCATTGTGCCCTTTGTGGCTTGATACGATATTTGCCCTTTTGCAGCTTTGATATGATATTTGCCCTTTGCAGCTTTGATATGATATTTGCCCTTCGTGGCTTTGAGTTGATATTTGTCCCACATGGCATTAATATGATATTTGCCCATGTGGCTTCCATTTGATATTTGCCTTAAGTCACTTGATGGATTGTTTTTGTATATCTATGCAATGGTAAGATCTACTTTTTGCATTATGATGGCCACTAGTCGAGGAGGTTACTATTAAACATCCTAACGTTGGAGTCTCATGAGCCAAAGATGGTGGGAATGGGACACTATGCCCAAATTGTCGGCCTATGCTAGGTGATAAGCCCCCCGTGGTGACCTTTGAGCTTTTGTAAATTGGTCGATTATAATCGGAATAATAACGGTTGGGCTAATCATACATTCATAGCATACGGGCGATGATGGGAGGCTAATTCTAAATGTTGTAGCACGTGCCCTTAGCATGGTATGGTTTCACTAGCTCCCAAACCATCGACTATCGACTCACGTACGTGATGTACGATGGCTTAGTCACTATGCTTGTACATGATGTACGCATGTAATGTGTTTCGCTGGTGACTGGCCATATACATAGGCTTCGCCCAAGTCCGACTGGATGAGCATCCACAGGTTGATGTGTATTCATGCATCCATGCATTTAATCAAGACTGCATTATGTATTATTTTGAATACCTTATTCTTTAAAACTATGCTTGACTAATGCGACGGTGTGAAATCTTGAGGGGAATTCGCATTGAGTTGGCCACTCATTCATCAAATATATAACTATACAGGCAGTGCAGGTGGTGTAAATAATATCGATGTCCAGATTGGTGAAGGACAGAGTATAATTATTAGGGACGCATGGTTGTATCTGCCAAGAGAAGCTATGTGATCTTGCGGCTTAAGTTTATATGCATTTTATTATTTTCTCATGTGTTAAATTGTGTAATTCTTATATTTTTTTTAACATAGAGACATTGGTTTGTACAAGTCATTTGGGCAACCGCTCATATATTCTGAATATAAATGCAAATTTTCCTTTATGTTTGATTTGTTCATCTTCCGTTAAACTGCTAACTCTGAAAGAAAAGGAAAAAGAAAAAAGAAAGAAAGAAATATATATATATATATATATATATGAAATTTGGCTATCTTTAAAGGTTAACACTTGGGTTTTTGGAAAACGAGTCATATACTCGAGTTTCAAAAACCCGAGGTGTTACACATCCTTGACATGATCCCAACTCGAGTGAAAATTCTCCTTTTGCAACCTCCAATCGTATGGCAATGCGAATTGACTTCGATGCCCTTCCCTTTAGCCAAATTTACAATTCATGCCATTGATCCACTACCCAAAAACAGGGCAACGCCGACGGCTAAAAACCGTCGGTAATGACCTTCCCCGACTATTAAAAGCCGTCGGATGGTCCGTCGGGAAAGGGGGGGTCGGCGTTGCTCGCTGACGGATTAAAACCGGCGGCATTTCCAACGGCTCAGGCAATGGCCAAAACCATCGGCGTTTTCAACGGTTTTAGCCATCGGCGATTCTCATTAATTTAAAAAAATAATGAAAATTAATTGCTTAATCAACATACATCCAAAACTATATATACCAATTTCTCCGAAGCCCTAAATGAACCAACCTATTTGAGGAGGCCAATCTACATGAGAAAAGGAAGAAATAAAAATCAAATATATCATCCAAATTCCAAATATTTGGATTGGATATTTCAGTCAATATGTCTGAGTATACTCCTAAAAAGAATAATATAAAATGCCCTCCATGTAATAGTCATTAAAAATAACTACAAATCCAAGAAAACTTTGATAGATTCATAGTAGAAAAGAAACAAAACTTGCTCATTTTATTATTCACATTTCCTAAGGTGAAGTTTTGTTGAAATTTACCGGGGCAATCTATTCTAGGACCATCGCGTGTTATGATGGTCTCAAATGTGCTTGTAGTTGTTGCTACGCCAACTGGATATTTGTTGTTGCACCAACGATAAAGGGCTTGAACTTTCTCCATAGCTTTGGAGTAATGGTTCATGTCCAATAGTAATATACCTATAAATTGTTCTATTAGTAGAAGATACATAGATTTCAAAATATAATTGCCATTATATTTATTAACATGGAAAATGAAATGAACATTAGCATCCTTACCTTGTGTGAAGGAAAAGAAAAACTATGTATCTAAGAGATGGTCTAAGTCTAAAAAGTTGGACAATAAGTTATGGTTCGCCTAGTGGGGATAACTTCAACCTTTCATGTGTGTGAGACATCTAACCCGTTTAATAGGTTGGATTTATAATGAAGAAGCCATGTCCACTAATCAAGTGCACACATTGCATGATACTATTTATCATGGACAGGCATTGTTTTCTATGGTGTGGCCCATCTGATGGATAGGACTAATTTTTTCAGGCTATCCTCCCGGTGACGGCTATCGAAGCCGTTCATTCATTTTGCTAGCTCATTTTAGAGCATAGTCTGAGGAAATAAGGCAGATCCCAATCTCAAGTGGATCACACCATAAGAAAAAAGAGGTAATTGAACTCCCATCATTAAAAATTTCTTAAGGCCCTCTATAATGTTTATTTATCATCCAATCTGTTGATAAGGTCACAATGACTTGAATGAAGGGAAAACACGGAATAGCATTTTGATCCAAAACTTTTGTGGCCCCCAGAAATCCCTATTGTGGTTCACTTAAGATTTTGTATCTACCTCAATTTTAGTATAATGCCCTCAAATGAGCTGAAAAAACAAATGACAAAACAAATGGATGGTGTGCATCTACAACACATACATCGAGGTGGGCCACACATTCGGGGCCTCATCCACAAACCGTGCTTATTGTAATCGAAGCATGCTAATCTGCTCGATGCCAACAAATGGAGAAATCAAATGTCAATGTTTTCCCATTACTGCGAGAAAAAGCATCCCTTGACAAAAGGCTAGCATTTTCAAACCAATTTGATTTTGCTATGGAGTGGGACTTGATCTTAGGTCTACCCTCAGGAAAGGATAAAGGTCAACAGGTATCAAAAGATCGGGAATGGGCCTTTCTACCAAACGTTTGTGTGCTTACAACATCACAAGAAGAAAAGACAAAAAGCAAGACGGATGGGATTCTAGAATAAAAACAACAAGAAGAGGAACAATCGGCGAGGAAAATAAGGGATTTCGAGAGAATCTCACCTATTTGAGATGAATATGCATGGCACGAGGAAATTCTTCAAGGATTTAGAGCTCTGGCGAGGAAGATTGCGTCGTTCGAAAGAGGGAAGAGCTCTGGCAAAGAAGATAGCCCGTTCGAAAGAGGGAAGAGTCGTGCATTTGAAAATCCCTCATTGAAATGAGAAGATACTTTCAAATCCGATAATTGTGTTTACCATTATTTATAACATACACCATATTAACAACCGAACATGTAAGTGGCCATTTACTGGATGGTTAAGATAGTTTTATATAATAAAATATATACATATTACCCATCTACAACTAGACTCATTATTTGGTTGGTCTGGATAACCCTATATCATTACCACTATTGCTATAAACGAGTCACCACAATTTTATAGAAAATGTAATACTCACACACATTAACAGTACGAAAAAAACGCTACCTTGAGCATTGGATCTGGTAGGGCTCTATGGGCCCCACCATGATGTTTGTGTTTTATCCACGCTGTACATCCATTTTTAAACATTCTTTTAAGAATGATACCAAAAAATGAGCTCGAAATAAATCTCGGGTGAACCACACCACATGCAAACAGTAGCGATTGGACGTCCACCATTAAAAAAGGCCTTTTGGCTACGAATTAATTAGTTTCAACTATAGCTTTTAGCCTCAAGCGAAACCACCCCACGTCCATCAACTTTGCCTTGTTTTTTAGTAGTGATCCAACCACCCACATTCTGCCAGGTGTCAATCCCAAATCCTAGCCATCAAACCCTTTCTTACCCCTGAGCTTCTCTAAAATCACCAAAAATTCAACCCTAAACACTATAAATAGCCCCCTCATTTCCAATTTCAAACCATCCTTTAACATCTAACACCTCCACCAAGCCTCAACCATCTTCCCATGCATCTCCCCTTCCATACCTCCACCACAGAGGAGAAGAGTAGCAGGAAAGCAGTCCAACCCAAGTCAATTGAACCTCTCGTCCCCTGAGCCTTCAAGCCCAGGTCAACTTCATTCAAATCTACATTAGCATTTTGCAATATCTACTACCTTCCCCCAAATAACATTGCATTCATATGATTATTCACCCAATCGGTTTCAGATCATGCCCATCAGAAATTGTTGAGGGCCTTGCACAAAACCTTAGGATCTAGCCTTCCAGAACAAACCAGAATTATGGGATGATAAAGCAATGAAATAAATCAAAGCATAAACCACATCACACAAGAGATTTTGCATGAAAAACCCTCAAAGAGGTAAAAACCACGGGACCTCGTCCAGATCAACAATGCACTATGAAGTAGAATGTTACAACCTTCTTCACTCACGCAGGAGTGGATAAACAGTAAGAGAATAAAAGAAAAATGGAGAGATTTCACTGATCACTAGGATGTAGAAGTGCTGAGATGTTAATTGCACAGTAGATCACTTCCACGAGCATAAGCTCCCTTCTACAAGCTTCCTCTCTCTCTCTCATTCTCTCTCTCTCTCTCACCTTTGATAGCCCTAAACCCTTTATCAAACCCTTATAAAGCTTTAGGAAACCCTCTTGCATTGCCTAGAAAGGCCCTAGGCACCCCTATTTATAGTTTAGGAAACTCCCTTCCGCATCCTGTTGCGAAAGGCCTCAAATTTCCACAGTCTGCACATGATCCGGAGTCAAATCTATGTAAGCTCGACTGGTTGAGCAGGGTCCTCGACCGGTCAAGAGGTTGAAACATCTCAAAAAAATTTGTATAAGGACGCGAGTACCACCTTAGGCAGAAATTACCCAGGACCAAAACCTTTAGAAATTAGGTTAATGTTAGTAAGTGCTAAACTAGAGTGCTTGTGAAATTAGCACTAATCAATTTAAATATGATCTGTAAGACCCAAAACATGCAGAATTATTGAAGCTACATTACCCTGAAATCTAGAATTTATCCCTAAACCTGGTTGCTTTCGGGAGCACACCGAAACTCCGTATCGGACCTGGACCGCACGTCGAAAGTCCGATTACCCCGAAACTATACGGATATGACCGCATTACTGGACTTGACAACCCTCTCGAAAATCAAGTCCTAATTGTGTCTAAAAATGCACAACTTGAGCCTGGAGCAAAGTGTGTGAGAAACGTAAAAATATTTAGAAATAAAAACTGAATTTAAGTAATCTGAGTCGTGTCGCTTGCGGGCCAAATATAAGGATTCAAACCATTAGAATATGACCCAAATACACCCTCAGATTAGGAGAAATGTCCCACACATGTCGGTGTACTTGTGACCCTGATCGAGTGACCATGACCATTGAACTGAAACTGGTCCGCCACGGCTGATCTGTAAATCCGATTGGAACGAAAAGTTAGCCTGACCTAGATCCATAGTCAGGGAGCTTAAGTCCGACTCACGTGAAAAAGGGGCCACCAGAAGTGCTCCACTGGATCGGAACAGTCCGTATTTGGATATAACCTGAGTATACCTTAGCCCTGGGGCCATTTCCATCAATCCTGGGCTTATATAAGGACCTTAAACCCTCTCTCTCTCACCCCATACGAATTTGAGAAACCCTAGGGGAGAGAGGAGAGAAAAGAGAAGAGAAAAGAGAGAAAGTGAGAGTGAGAGTTGGAGATTCTTCCTAGGATTCGAGCCCGCTATTCCACGCACTCAACCACCACTCCTATATCGCTATACAGGCGATTCCGATTCTGTTCTTAGGTAAGAAAACCTAACCCTAATCTATTTTAGGGTTTCAGATAGTGTAAGTTATGAAATAGCTAACTTAATTTATGCTATAAGTTGCCAATCCGCCGTTGACAAGGACTGAGTGTCTAAAACGAATCCGTTACGCATTTACCGGCATAAGGTGCGGACTATAAACATATAGGTTATGGTTTTCAAGGCTTTCAATGTCGATTAATGGTTTACTGATGTGCGTGCTATTTCACATGCCAAATGCGATGTTTGTTTCGCGTTTCAGATATATATGAACTATATGGAGTTTAGTGTATTCCATATATTTGTAGAAAGGGTCGTATACGTATGAAATTTGAACGTGTGTTTATCATGATTAATTGTCATGTGGTTATGCTAGTTGTATGTGTAACAACTCCTTGGCGAAAGGATTTGCCCTGAGACGTGCTATCACCAACATACATCATGTATGTTGGAATATGTAGTCAAATGTTTGTAGAAATGTCTGAATGAACAAATGTGTAATAAATTGTACTTTATATGGGCATTGAGAAGAGATTCTCAACTACCTTAACGATGTGTATGATTTCCTCCATGTAACTTATATTCTTGTTTATCTTACTTAGACACTGCATATGTGTGAATTCATGTTTAAGTTGAAATCCATCAAATGCTCACATGCTTGTATGATTGGAATTGTTTATCCATTACTGTTTTGATTAGCTTGTATGATTATCTGTTATAATTAAATGTGTTTGAGACTACGGAATAGTCCAGGCAATCGGTAACAGGCACTGAATAGGTGGCTGAGGTTGTTTCGCCACATAGGACGTGTTAGATGAATCCGAGCCGTACTTGGGATGTTGGCAGTGGTTAGGCCACACGGAGTGCTTACGCACTTCATGTCGATCAACTCAATGTGCGCTCGTACTAGTCGAGCTCGTCAAACAACCCGATTGACCCGATGTATGTTCACCATGTATGGACGTTACTTCTTGAATCTAAGGTACCAAACTCACCAGTGAAAATTTTTTTAAACCTTGGTACCTCGATCTGCTAAGACTCATGAGCCGGGCATGGTGGTATGGGACACCATGGTTGAGCTATCGGCCTACGCTGGAGTGACGAGCCTCCCCGTAGTGTCCAGTGAGCAACACAGTCTCGTGAGCCGAATACGATGGTATAGGACACTGTATTCGAGCTGTCGGCCTACACTGATAAGGTGACGAGCCCTTTATAGTGACCTCGAGCATACGCTAAGACAGCGTAGAGGCGACGAGCCCTTATGTAGTAACAAGAGTACACTAGGCCTGCACTGATAAGATGACGAGCCCTTTACAACGACCTAGAACGGTAACATCGTATGAGATTTACTAGGACTGATGACCCTAAAATGGATCATTGTTTGAGAATTGATACAAGGGAGGTACCTTAGCTTCCCAATCCTGCTGTATGAAAAGGACTAATAAGAACTTAGTAATTATATTCATGCACCACATTACATGTGTCGTTTGGCGATGTGTAGAGAGCACGAGGAAGTGACTGACATGCGCGACCGTTAAATAAAGATCGCTGAGCGAGTGCAAGCGAGGGCATGCATCATTTATTCATACCATTCTTGCATTAATTAGAGTATCTAGGGATGTTCGAGTGTATTTATTTATCGTTACTGCTTGACTGAATTGATAACATGTTAACCTTTGCTTTATTGTTCCACTAAGTTGATCACTCACTCCCACGTTACCGGACGGTGTTTTAAACACCAAACAGACCATGTTGTAGGTTCAGATGATGGCGTAGCCTGCGAGGCAGAGCCGGACTTTGAGGATGATGAGGAGGCATTCTCATATATGCAGTATTCAGGCGGGTTCTCATAGACCGTTCTGAATCGACGGGCTTTAGGGTTATACTTGTAGTGGACTATTACATTTTTTCTGTCATTTTATAATTTGAAACAATACATGTAATTATTGACCTGGCAATGCATACATATTTCGGGGACCTATACTGAGTTATAACGTTATACATATTTGAGTAAGTCTTTCGCTTGTGTATTACAACGGTCCGTGGATTTTGTATTGCTGATTTGGCTTAATTTTATTCATGTTTTATGCACTAATACAGATAACATTTAATCATTATTAAATATGTTGCATAAGTGATGCGTTGGAACTCGGGAGTTGGACTTCTACACGACCCCGGATTTTCAGGGCCTTACAAGTTGGTATCAGAGTATGATTTGGATTAAACTGAACCTGGGTTATGGTCACACGACGTACACTGACGCATTTAGACTTAAGTGGGTGCGAGAAAAAAATGTAGAAACAAGCTTAGGTTGCCCAGTTTTGCCAATTGGGGAAATTTACCGAAAATGATCATTGAGATCAGGTCTGTACACATCTGTGATCGCTTGAGTCAACCCCAGACCACTTCTAGAACATCAATCGACGGGTTTAGACCATGATTTACCCAATCCCAGCCTTCCACAATCGAGAAAACACGAAGTTACACCAGAAATTACTCGAAATGACCCAAAGCGACTCAAAACAGAGTCGGGGCCAAATCGACGCAATTCAGGGGGACCCACAGTGGACCCTGTACACCATTGTCACCCCGGGAGGGGGGTGGCCCCCGCCCTACCACGGTGACACCGCGCTGGGTCCAGAGGACTGCGGCAGCGCCGTGCCTACCGCAGTCGGGTTCGGCCGGGCCTGTAGGGCCGCTACGGGCCGGCGTCGGGCCGACCCCTAAATTCATGTGGGGCCCACCAAAACATGTGGGAACCCCTATTTCTTTCCCTTTTCCCTCTTTTCCTTCCCTACACCCTTCCAAGCTCTCCATTTCCTTCAAAAGTCATTGTTTCTCTCTCAAATCTTCCCCCCATCCACCTATTTCATCATTTCCCTTCAACACATACACCCCTCCACCATTTTCCATCAAAACCCTCTCCTATCTCTCTCTTTTCCTTCGATTTGAGTCCACAAATCCCTCATTTGTGTCTCACATACCTTCAAGTTCAACAACCCATCCTTTTTCCACCTATCATTCTACTTTAATGGCTCTATTCAAGCTTGTTATGGCCATCTTCTCCATTTTCACCTTCCTTTCTCTCATGGGAAGGAAGCGAACTCCTACGGATGAAGCCGGGCCTAGTCGCCCAACCCGTCCAAAGAGGAGAGCAGGCGTAGAGGCAAGTACAAGCGCCGCCCGTGAGCACAAGTCGAAGCGGGAACTAGATCCCCAAACCCCGATCGAGATAGCGCTACCAATAGGCTTCGAATACAGTCGGTTTGGTGGCTGCAGGGTTGTACTTGAAGATCACGTAGATGAGAGGTTGTTCGGGCTACACCCAATTATGAACTGCTTAGTGGACGTTGAGTGGGGTCCCATGTTTGAAGGTAAGTCTCCCACATGTGAGAATACAGTTCATGCTTTCTATGCCCATATCCGAGACCCATCACTGGAGCCTCTCCAATTCACTGTTCAAGTAGGGAGGCGGGAGCACACAGTCAATGTGGAGCTGGTAGCCCGGATTATGGGGATTCCGCGTGGTGAGGAACACGCCAACAAGAATTTTTTTAAGAGTGCACGAGAAAGAGATCACCGGACGTGATACCTCTGTGGCCGACTAGCTCCTTGGACGTGAGGAAATTACCTCCCATAAATGAGATTGACAGATGACTTCCGTTTGCTTCACCACATTTTCACTTACAATGTGTATCCACGGTGGGGCAACCGCACTAAATGCTCCCGGTTGATGGTAGACTTCTTGTACAGGGTTGGACATGGGGACAAGTTGTGCTTGCCCACGTTCACCCTACGTCAGATAATTCAGACCTACGCTCTGTCAGGAACAACGTCTCACTCCCGTTCGGCCGGCTGGTATGTAAGATTGCTCGAGAGGTCGGCTATAGACTTAACATGGATGCTATTACACCGATCCGGTACATAAACGACGCTACGCTTAACAACATGGGAATCGGCCCTCGACAACGTCAAGCCCGACTCGACGAGTATGGGGAGGAGTCCGATAGTGAGGGGGAGGAAAGTATTGATCTAGAAGAAGAAAGCGAGGGAGGAAGTGGTAAAGAGAGAGGAGGAACAGGAAGAAGAAGAGGAGGCTCAGGACACGGAGGAGAGCTCCCCTCCTACGGCACCGGGGCATGACATTGATCGGGCTGCTAGGGAAGCCCGTTTAGATTGACTTGAGAAGGGCTAGGCTGCCCTGCGATAGGAGATCATCAATGTTCAGGCCATCATGAAGCACAAGTTTAAGAAGGTGACCCGCACCTTAAAAGCTATCCTATGTTGCCTGCAGGATAAGGGCGCCCCTCCTCTGTCACCAAACTCGGATGTCTAGTCATCCATGTCATTGCCATAGTTTATTTTGTTGCTGTCTTAGAATGTGTGTGTTTTGCTGTTAGCAAGCTTAATAGTAGTGTAGGTGAAAAGTATGTTGTGTTAATTGACTTGTTTTAACGTTTGCAGCTTTACTTGTAATAGCTCATATACGTTTCCTGTCGTGATTCATGTAATGTGTATTTCATGTATTGTGACAATTTTGGTAAATGAAATGCATGAAGTTTCTTTAAGGTTTGTGTAAATGCTGTGTGGTTGAGTTTGTGGGCATGCTGAATCTGACCTGGGTTGCACCCTATGTTGTATATAGGGAATGTCACCTAAGGCCACACAGAGTACGGCATGGCTCACTCTTGGCGATTCGTTTGACGGGGCACCTCCCCTAAGCGATAGCCATACAGACCCCAGTTTAGGCCTGTCTCCCTCTAACACCATGCCGGACTCTCAGCCGACCACTGGCCTCACCAATGGGCCTACACCTGTTATACCACCAGTTCCAGAGCAGAACCGGAGCAGAACCGTGCGTCCTCCTCGACGCCATCTATGCCTCAGTCGGCTCCCCCTACTGATAGGTTGGAGCAGATGATGTTATTGATGCAGCAGCAGCAGATACAGCAGCAGCAGCAGCAGGCACAGCAGCAGCAGGCATAGCAGCAGCAGCAATTTTTGGCCACCATGACAGGAATTTTTGCCCAGAGCATGGGTGTGGCTTCGCCTGCTCCATTTACACCCCCTGCTGGGAATGCAGGTGCCAGCGGCCACCTTGAGCGATTCCAGCGCTTACGGCCCCCTACCTTTGTGGGTACTCACAGACCCGAGGAGGCCGAGTATTGGCTTGACTGCATCTCTAAGATGTTAAAGCCACTACACTGCATAAAGCCTGAGCAGGTGGAGTTGGTCACCTTCATGTTCAAGAAGGAGGCCAGCTTATGGTGGG
The DNA here is from genome assembly GCF_029962835.1 of Magnolia sinica. Taxonomy (NCBI): domain Eukaryota; kingdom Viridiplantae; phylum Streptophyta; class Magnoliopsida; order Magnoliales; family Magnoliaceae; genus Magnolia; species Magnolia sinica. The sequence goes on along the minus strand of NC_080573.1, from coordinate 44,608,728 downwards.
ATAGTGTCCTCCGTACTGTTATGGTCGGACACATATGGACGTGGGCAGATTTTGAGACCCGCTTCCATGAGAAATAGTATCCCATCACCTATCGCCACGAGAAGGAGAGTGAGTTCCTTCGCCTCCGACAGGGAGGGATGACAGTGGCTGAGTATGAGAACAGGTTCACGGTGTTGGGCAGGTACGCCCCGTTGATTCTAGCAGATGAGCCGATGCATATGCGGCATTTTTCTGAGGGTTTGCACCAGATATTCGCTCGAAGATGTACTGCATTAGCATACCTAGCTATGCTGAGCTAGTGAGCATGTCCATGCGAGCTGAGCAGGACGGAGACAGGCAGTCCCGTATGCGAGCACCGATGGCTCCTACGCCGCGACCAGAGATTTAGATCAGACCATTCCTCGGGAAGAGGCCGCGGGCGGACTCACCGCCGAGGCTGATGGCTCCACCTGCCCCTGTGAGGCGACCTGATGTGTGGTGTGCCTACTACAAGAGGCCACGCCACACAGAGGTGACTTGCTTCACCAGGATGAGGGATAGCGGCTTCTCACCGCCCCAGAGGATCAATCGCCAGCTTTTCCAGGCTATATCAGCACCACCTCTACGCTTGGCACCAGCTCATCCATCCTTCCTGCCATCCGTACCTTGATCTAGGCCACCTCAGCGACCTATGGCTCCTCAGCCCAACCGGTCTCAGTAGGTGCGCGTCCATGCACTTACAGTGGAAGCGCCTGATTCTACAGCTACCGTACCTTTGGCCTTCGAGCTCACCGCCCACATTGAAGGTACCCCTATTTTTCTGTTGGTGGATACGAGATCCACTATATTCATGATATCATGTTCTGCAGTCTAGCGCTTAGGGCTGAAGACGACTCCAATGGTTGGGCTGTGAGTTATCACAGCACCAGGGACTTTTACAGATGCCACAAAAATATGTGAGGGTTGCTTGATAGATCTAGGGAGCAGGATGATATGCATTGACCTGATTGTCACCACGATATACCATTTCGACGTCATCCTTGCTATGGATTGGCTGACTGAAGTGAGGGCCAAGATTGACTGCGAGACCCGACTAGTGACAGCTCACGGGCCTGAGGGCACGCCCTTTACGTTTCCCATGCAGGTCAGTTGCCCTTTTCAATTTCTTTGTTATGCTTCCTTACTGAAGAATATTGACGACCCGGTACTTGAAAGCACACTAGTGGTTTAAGAGTTTGAAGACGTGTTTAGTAAGATACCTAGACTACCTCTTCGGCACAAGATCGACTTCACGATCGACCTTGTGCTTGATGCGACACCAATATCTCTTCTGACTTATCGCATGGCTCCATGTGAGATAGAGGAACTGAGGAAACAGATCAATGATCTGTTAGATGCTGGCTTCATACGGTCGAGTGTGTCTCCTTGGGGAGCACCCGTGTTATTTATGAAGAAGAAGAATGGTTCACTGCGATTGTGTACTGATTATCACAGGTTAAACCAAGTGACGGTGAAGAACAAGTATCCCTTGCCCAGGATAGATGATCTGTTCGATCAGTTGAAAGGGGCGCAGTATTTTTCAAAGATCGATCTACAGTCAGGGTATCATCAGTTGCGCGTCAGGGATGAGGACGTGCAGAAGACGGCTTTTAGGACCAATTTTGGGCACTATGAGTTTCTCATGATGTCGTTCGGCCTTACGAACACTCCAGCTGTGTTCATAGACTCGATGAACAGGGTATTTCGGCCGTTCCTTTACCAATTCGTCATTGTGTTTATTGATGACATCCTGATATACTCCAAGAGTCGGGAAGAGCACGAGGAACACCTGCGAGTAGTCTTGGATACTCTGAGGAAGAACCAGTTGTTTGCACAGTACAAGAAGTGTGACTTCTGAAAAGAAGAAGTCAAGTTCCTGGGACATGTGGTGTCCAAGGAAGGGATAGTTGTGGACCTTGTTAAGGTAGCCGCAGTTCAAGACTGGGAGCAGCCCGGTTCGGTTACCGAGATGAGGAGTTTTCTTGGTCTGGCAGGTTACTATCGACGATTCGTTTGGGATTTCTCAAAGATAGCCAGACTTTTGTCTCAGTTGACACGGAAAGATCTGAAGTTCGCTTGGAATGAAAAGGCAGAAGCAGCTTTTCAGGAGCTGAAGGACAGGTTGACGTCTGCCTCTGTGCTAGTATTGCCAGAGCAAGGGGTCAAGTATGTTATATATACAGACGCGTCTCGTGTCGGTTTGGGTTGTGTCCTTATGCAAAAGGACAGGGTGATTGCATATGCCTCGAGACAGTTAAGGAAACACGAGGAGAATTACCCGACGCACGACCTGGAGTTGGCAGCCGTCATCTTCGCACTGAAGCTCTGGAGACATACTTCTACGGAGAGGAATTCGAGCTCTTTTGTGACCACAAGAGCCTCAGATACATATTCACTCAGCGGGACCTGAATATGAGGCAGCAACGATGGATGGAACACTGAAGGACTTCAAGTTCGAAGTCTCTTACCATCCTGGCAACGCCAACCTTGTGGCAGACGCACTGAGCCGCAAGAAGGCATTGCCATTTGCGGCTCCATTAATGGTAACAGAGTGGGACATGGTAGAATTTGTGCGAGACTTTGAGCAGAAACTCACGGTGGAGAAGCCGTATGAGGGCATCACACATATTCGAGTACAGCCCCTCATTGATGACAGGATCATCGCGGCTCAGGCAGACGATGAGCTATTAGCAAAGATGAGAGGGCAAGTTAGTGCAGATGAGGATTCAGAGTGGAGCGTTGGTACGGATGGGGGCTTACGTTACCGTGGCCGCCTATGCATCTCGAACCTCCCTGACTTGAGGAAAGAAGTTCTTGAGGCTGCTCACGATTCTCGGATGGCTATGCATCCAGGCAGTACGAAGATGTATCGTGACATAAAGAGGTCGTACTAGTGGGACAATATGAAGGCTCACATAGCAGATTACGTGTCCCGTTGTCTCACGTGCCAGCAGGTCAAGGCAGAGCATCGCCGACCTCTTGGTTTGCTTCAGCACATGCCCATAGCTGAATGGAAGTGGGACTTCATCTCTATGGATTTCATCTCGGGGCTACCGAAGACGAGGACGGGTAATGACTCTATTTGGGTGATCGTGGACCGATTAATGAAATCGGCTCAATTCCTCCCTATCAGAGTTTCGAACTCTGCAAACAAGTGGCTAGGTTGTACATCAAGGAGATTGTACGTCTACATGGAGTTCCCTTAGAGATCGTGTCGGATCGAGACATGCGATTTACATCTATCTTCTGGACTTGCATCCAGGAAGCGATGGGTGTAAAGTTGAAGTTCAGTACCGCGTTCCACCCACAGACTGACGGGCAGACAGAAAGGGTGAATCAGATTCTAGAAGATATGTTGCAGGCCTGTGTGCTGGATTTCAAGGACAGTTGGGATGACTGTCTTCCTTATGCAGAGTTTGCTTGTAACAACAACTTCCAGACAAGTATTGGCATGGCTCCTTACGAGGCACTGTATGGGCGTCCGTGTAGAGCGCCTTATTGCTAGGCAGAGGTTGGCGAGAAGAGCTTAATTGGCTTGGAGTTAGTTCAGCCTACTTCAAAGAAAGTCGACATTATCAGGCGCCGACTTCTGACAGCGCAGAGCAGACAGAAGAGCTACGCCGATATAAGGTGGCGACCGCTAGAGTTCGAGGTCGGAGACCATGTGTTCCTCAGAGTTTTTCCTATGAAGGGAGTCCTTCGGTTTGGCAAGAAAGGGAAGCTTACGCCTCAATTCATTGGACCATTTCAGATACTTAATCGAGTAGAGGCGGTAGCGTACCGCCTTGCTTTGCCCACACCACTTGCGGGCGTGCATAACGTATTTCATGTATCTATGTTGAAGAAATACGTTCCCGATCCTTCCCACATTATCAAATGAGAGCAGGTACAGTTGAGCGAGGATGCGACATATATACTGCGACCGACGCGTATCTTAGACAGTAAGGAGCAGGTGTTGCGTAGCAAAGTTATTCTACTTGTGAAAGTACTGTGGACGCATCACACGGAAGAAGAGGCTACTTGGGAAACAGAAGTTGAGGTTCGAAAGAACTACCCTCAGATTCTCAAGGAGTACGAAAAGGTACTAATTTTGAGGATAAAATTTTTCTTTAAGGGGGGTAGATTGTAACGTCTCGAAAAAATCCATACAAAGACCTGAGTACCACCTCAGGCAGAAATTATCCATGACCAAAATCTTTAGAAATTAGGTTAATGTTAGTAAGTGCTAAACTAGAGTGCTTGTGAAATAAATATGATCTGCAAGACCCAAAACGTGCAGAATCATTGACGCTACGTTACCCTGAAATCTAGAATCCATCCCTAAACCTGGTTGCTCTCGGGAGCACACTGAAACTCCGTATCGGACCTGGACCGCACGTCGAAAGTCCGATTACCCCGAAACTATATGGATATGACCGCATTACTGGACTTGACAAGTGTCTAGAAATGCACAACTTGAGCCTGGAACAAAGTGTGTGAGAAATGTGAAAATATTTAGAAATAAAATCTGAATTTAAGTAATCTGAGTCGTGTCACTTGCGAACCAAATATAAGGATTCAGACCATCAGAATCTGACCCAAATACACCCTTGGATCAAGAGAAATGTCCCACACATGTCGGTGTACTTGTGACCCTGATCGAGTGACCTTGACCGTTGAACTGAAACTGGTCCACCACCGCTAATCTGTAAATCCGATCGGAACAAAAACTCAGCCTGACCTAGATCCATGGTCAGGGAGCTTAAGTCCGACTGCACGTGGAAAGGGGGCCACCAGAAGTGCTCCGTTGGACCGGAACAGTCTGTATTTGGATATAACCTAAGTATACCTTGGCCCTGGGGCCATTTCCATCAATCCTGGGCCTATATAAGGACCTTAAACCCTCTCTCTCTCACCCCATACGAATTTGAGAAACCCTAGGGGAGAGTGGAGAGAAAAGAGAAGGGAAAAGAGAGAAAGTGAGAGTGAGAGTTGGATATTCTTCTTGGGATTCGATCCCGCTATTCCACGCACTTAACCACCACTCCTGTATCGCTATACAGGCGATTCCGATTCCGTTCTTAGGTAAGAAAACCTAACCCTAATCTGTTTTAGGGTTTCAAATAGTGTAAGTTATGAAATAGCTAACCTAATTTATGCTATAGGTTGCTAATCTGCCGTTGACAAAGACTGAGTGTCTAAAACGAATCCGTTACGTGTTTACCGGCGTAAGGTGAGGACTATAAACGTATAGGTTATAGTTTTCAAGGCTGTCAATGCCGGTTAATGGTTTATTACTGATGTGGGTGCTATTTCACATGCCAAATGCGATGTTTGTTTCGCGTTTCAGATATATATGAACTATATGGAGTTTAGTGTATTTCATATATTTGTAGAAATGGTCGTATACGTATGGAATTTGAACGTGTGTTTGCTATGATTAATTGTCATGTGGTTATCCTAGTTGTATGTTTAACAACTCCTTGGCAAAAGGATTTGCCCTAAGATGTGTTATCACCAAAATACATCATGTATGTTGGAATATGTAGTCTAAGTGTTTGTAGAAATGTCTGAATGAATAAATGTGTAATAAATTGTACTTTATATGGGCGTTGAGAAGAGATTCTTAACTACCTTAATGATATGTATGATTTCCTCCATGTAACTTATATTCTTTGTCTGTCTTACTTAGACACTGCATATGTGTGAATTCATGTTTAAGTTGAAATTCATCAAATGCTCACATGCTTGTATGATTGGAATTGTTCATCCATTACTGTTTTAATTAGCTTGTATGATTATCTGTTGTAATTGAATGTGTTTGGGACTACGAAATAGTCCAGGCAATCGGTAACAGGCACTGAATAGGTGGCTGAGGTTGTCTCGCCACATAGGATGTGATTGATGAATCCGAGCCGTACTTGGGATGTCGGCAGTGGTTAGGCCACACGGAGTGCTTACATACTTCATGTCGGTCAACTCAACGTGTGCTCGTACTAGTCGAGCTCGTCAAGTAACCCGATTGACCCGATGTATGTTCACCATGTATGGACGCTACTGCTTGAATCTAAGGTACTAAACTCACCAGTGAAAACCCCTTTAAACCTTGGTACCTCGATCCGTTAAGATTCATGAGTCGGGCATGGTGGTATGGGACACCGTGGTCGAGCTGTCGGCCTACGCTGGGATGACGAGCCTCCCCGTAGTGTCCAGTGAGCAACACAGTCTCGTGAGCCGAATACGGTGGTATGGGACACTGTATTCGAGCTGTCGGCCTACACTGATAAGGTGACGAGCCCTTTGTAGTGACCTCGAACATACGCTAAGACTGTATTGAGGTGACGAGCCCTTACGTAGCAACAAGAGTACACTAGGCCTGCAGTGATAAGGTGACGAGCCCTTTGCAGCGACCTAGAATCATAACATCGTATGAGATTTACTAGGACTGACGACCCTCGAATGGATCATTGTTTGGGAATTGATACAAGGGAGGTACCTTAGCTTCCCAATCCTGCTGTATGAAAAGGACTAATAAGAACTTGGTAATCATATTCATGCACCACATTGCATGTGCCGTTTGGCGATGTGTAGAGAGCACGAGGAAGTGACTGACATACGCGACCGTTAGATGAAGATCGCTGAGGGAGTGCAGGCGAGGGCATGCATCATTTATTCATACCATTCCTGCATTAATCAGAGTATCTAGGGATGTTCGAGTGTATTACTTTATCATTACTGCTTGACTGAATTGATAACATGTTAACCTTTGCTTTATTGTTCCACTGAGTTGATCACTCACTCCCACGTTACGGGACGGTGTTTTAAACACCAACCAGACCCTGTTGTAGGTTCAGATGATGGCGTGGCCTACAAGGCGGAGCCGAACTTCGAGGACGATGAGGAGGCATTCTCATATATGCAGTATTCAGGCGGGTTCTCGTAGACCGTTCTGAATCGACGGGGCTTTAGGGTTATACTTGTAGTGGACTATTACATTTTTTTTATCATTTTGTAATTTGAAACAATACATGTAATTATTGACCTGGCAATGCATACATATTTCGGGGACCTATACTGAGTTATGACGCTATACATATTTGAGTAAGTCTTCCACTTGCGTATTACAACTATCCCTGGATTTTGTATTGCTGATTTGGCTTAATCTTATTCATGTTTTATGCACTAATACAGACAACATTTAATCATCATTAAATATGTTGCATAAGTGATGCGTTGGAACTTGGGAGTTGGACTTCTAATCGACTTCCAATTTTCAGGGTGTTACAGAGGCCCACTCGACCAATCAAGCACCTCCCTCGACTGGTCGAGCACCTCGGAGAAAATAATCAGATGGTCGCTGGACTTTGAGTCAAGCCCCACTTGACCAGTCGAGCGCCACCCACGACCGGTCGAGCGAGGCTCACGACCGATCAAGTCCTGGGAGGAAATCCCATTAGAAATTTGGATTGGTTTATTATTGCTTTGGCAAGTTAGAGAGTCAAGGTGGATTTATCCAACCTAGGCTACAATTTGTCATAGGCATTGCATTTAATACAACATTACACACACTTGCCCATCTTCAGTGCTCAAGAATTAATTCTAATCCCTAATAGTTCATTTAGTCTTGTGAAGTAAATACCGTACATTTATATAGGTAGAGTGGGTGCCTAACCCCTTCCCTCTCTATAATTGTGGTCCCTTAATCAAAATCATCAATCGTACATGAAAGAGTCATTTTAGGATAGGGAGTCCATGGATTCTATCCTAATATTTTTTTATGATCTAGTCGACTGTGGAATTGGATTAATTGGCAAGTGGTGACTCCAATTAGATATAACCCCTTTCCACTACATTAAAACATCAATAAACACTGCATGAGCGTGATCCACCCATGGTCAAGTGTCCACACCTAGTTATTAGAAATTTGGATCTAATACTACCGCTAATCCGTACACTTTGTGAAAGCATGATCAATGAAGATAGAACAGTGGAATAAAATAAAATAACCTAGCAATCAAGCAAACAATTACAAAACATAAGATATTTTATGTGGAAAACCTTATGGGAAAAAACTACAGTACAAAAAGACAAATCCACTATAACCAAAACCTTAGATATTTACACCACTCACATTCTTCGATTACAAATGAAACCAATCTCCCCTTTCGATGCACACTTAGGAATAACCTTACCCCTTGAGAAAATCTATTACCAAGCCCTTACAGGTGTTTTGGAGCCTTATCACCTTGCAAACACTTGCCTTTAAAGAGAAAACACCATAATTCATTAAGCCCTAACCACAAACCGGGCTTAAATACCCCAACTTACACAACTCGTCATAATCATGTCAGTTGAACCGAATGGAACCTTCGATTGGAGGTAGTCAAACTGACTCACACTCCTCAGTTGGACCGAAAACTTACAAATCTTCATAGTGTGCAAATTTTGATTCACCTATTAATTTGGTTGGACTGAGGGTTTATTCAATTGAAATGATTGCCCAACCAGATTTGCAGAATCCAAGGCATCCACACAACAATAGATGTGGGGCTTATATGGTGTATATATCACATCTAAACTATCTAAACTATCGATGGGATGCACCACCCCCCTCCCCCCTTAAGCTACCCCCAAGGCATGAAAGTCAACTTGATCTAAAACTCTAGTTGCCCATCATAGAGGGAACAAGCACTACAAGAAAGTAACAAATTTTCGATGCTTGGGGGAACCCTTAGCCAGTGCGAGTAAAATCGGCCGCCGGCAAAGGGTGCCTATAAAAGCAAAAAAAAAACATATTCCCATTTCGCCCTTTCCCACTCCCCGCCACGTGCCGACTCTCTCTCTCTCTCTCTCAGTGCCTCTCCCTCTGCTTAATCAGTCTTTACCTCTCTCTCTCTCTCTCTCTCTTTACGCCTCCCTCTTCGCTCAATCTGCCTCTCTTTCTTTCTCCCTCTCCCAAAACCATAGCCCTTTGTCGCTCCCCCCCCCCCCTCAAAAACCCTAGTCATCCCTCTCTCCTCAGCCCTCTGTTGCAGTTCGGCCTTCTGTTGCTCGTAAATCTCAGATTCTCAGGTATGATGTAAAGTTTTTCCCTTCTCACCGTTGCTTTCTGCAATTTAGAATACCCAATTAGGGATATGCATTGTCGAATTCCTAATTGGGAATTTGTATAACAAATCCCTAATTAGGAATTTGTATAACAAATCCCTAATTAGGGATGTATATTGTTGAATTCCTATTTGGGAATTTGCATTGTTGAATCACCTCCACCACAGCATGAAGGTGGAGTAGTTGTTAAAAGAAGGTTTATTTTATCAATGTGAAAGGCTGCGTTGATAAAAACACACATCATGGTAGGGTCGACAACTAGAGCAAAATCCCTCTTTAGGAACGGTTGTAAACCGTTCCTAAACCATTTAGGAATAGTGTTCATTCGTGGGAAAGGGCGTCACAAAAAATTAGGGACGGTTGAAAACCATTCCGAAAATAGGGCGTCGCATTAACTAATGGACAAATGAAGCCGTTGCAAAATTTCAATTTCCAGCCCAACTATTAATTTTTGGGAACTATTTTTTCTTATATCAGAACGGTTTTAAACCAAAAAATCGTGCAACTATGAGCAAAAGCCAATAAAATTGTAGAAGCACAATGTAATAAACTTAGCGCTTGCCTTCTCTTTAAAAATAAATAAATAAATAAGGCACCAATTCTACTCAAACTTACTGCAAAACTACATTCTAAGTTCCTAGTCCTGGCAATCCTCTTTAAAAAATAAAAAATAAAAAAAATACTCTACTACAAAACTACATTCCGAGTTCAAGTTTTGGCAATTCTTTGGAATTTCAGTCTTCATTTCAATCCTGCATCTCCTGTGAAGCAATTGGTTCTGCTTGCAAACTTGTTCACTTGCTAGTTGCGAAAATGCATCTCCTATGAAATCTATAACATAAGGACACCTATGGTAGTTCAACATGGCAACTTGCAGACCTGTTATCTGTTATGAAATGGTGACAGTTCTCCAATTTATAATGCCCACATCAATTTCAATCTTGTTGAGAAAAGAAGATAGTTGAGCTTTAATCTGTTAAAAAATGTACTTGGACAATCTATGATAACCAGACATTTCATTTCAACAAAGATGCAGTATACAAGACCACTATTGTATTCACATGTGTCTGTAGCTTCTCAAACTACATATACACTTCCAACAATTTCATGCTCTCATCGTCTGAGATTCAACACCCATGCCCATATATCAATTAAGGCTGCATTTGAATCATGATTGAATTGAATTTCTAACTATCATTTTGATCAAGAGGATAAATCAAAAAATGAGGTGAGGTCCATCAAGTACCATGGTAAAAAAATCAGGCTGGCTTGTTCATCAGTTAGTTCATGCAGGTGAAAAGGAACTGGTCGATATTAATGCAGTTGGTGGCCCCGCCTAAATGTCTGATATAAAATCATGCGCCTCATTCACAATACATTGTACATGCCTGATAGAAAATCATGCAGCTGAGAAGTACCTACCATGTAGAGTTGTGCGAGCAATAGTAACTGCTTCAAACTAGTTACAGACCACTCCGAACCGTTCCCAAGGCATTATCTAGGGAGCAGTTTTCAAGGACCTTTTAGAGGACCATCAACATTTCAGAAGTCAGGAAAAAAAAATACACATATGACTGACAGATTGGCAGAACGGAAAGGTAATCCAAAACCCCAAACCATGAAGTCGAAACTGTAAAAGCCGGAAATATTTGGGATCATCGTTTGAAAGATGATCCCCAAACCTCAATTGCTCACCTAGCTAGCAATCCTACTGGTTGATGCAAGGGTCCTCACTTGCTCATCTGCTGCTCCATATAGAAATACAGGGACTGCATGATTTGTATCAAGGAACATTAGCAAGTGGAATAAAAAGTTTGAAGAACTGTCTAGGAAAACAGGATTTAGAACGGCTCATTCATAACATGCAAAATCATTGATATTTTGCAAACTGCAGCGGATTTTTATTGAAAGGATTGGCAATGTTAAGCTCTTGGATATTCAGCATCTTGTAAAGCTATTGGATTTGATTTCTTTCAACATTCAGAATCGTCTGTTGTTATACTGATCTAATAATTTTGGAGGTATTATCAGATCCTATGAATTAGTACATGAATAGCATCTTTACATGCGCAATCTGTCCGCATTGGAAGATCCAAAACCTTCTATCAGTGGCCAACAAATATACAGTTAAAATTGTTTCAGCAATGCCAGTGACGACCTGTCTGTCTCCACGTATTGTGGGTGCCACATGGTCTTCTGCACACATAGCAATTCCTCATCATTATTTGCTACAGCATCAGCCAGAGGGAAATGAAAAAACATAAAGCCCCAAAGTTAAATAGCCACAGACCTCCTTTCTGCAACAATGCCAAACAACATTTGAAGCCTAGTATCAATTGATGGAGAAGTAACTTAATAGAACAACACAATAGTAGAGCATCACGATCTCTAAAACGGATTTTTAAAATTTTGATTCTTCACATGAGCCAAATGACCCCTCATATCATCACTTTTTATGTGTTCTGCTAGCCACTTCAAGTAGTCATGACCAATGATGAGGCAAAAGCCATATTGCTGCACTTGTTAAGAGGGAGAATGCACGAAAGCAAAGACGGGAAAAAATAAGATCTGATGTTCCATTTGAATTCAGACAGAGTCGTGACATTCTCTAAAGCAACCAGTATAAGATGCAATATGGCTTGCGACTTAGCAAAGCAATGAGTCCACAGTAAAAAACCAAGTTGAAAAGAGTTCGACTTGTACAAACTAGCTTTTAACAAAATCACAATGAATGAAAACCCAATTAGCAATTATCTAATAAGGTCATAAGAGCTATTTCTTTCTCCCAAATCTTATGGCTTGAATGATATCATTGTGGAGTCTTAATATCATGAAGGTAAGTAGTATTATCTATCATATAGTTGGACACACCAAAATCAAAATACCAATGAGACCGAAGAGAGGTACCTGACAGACCAGCAGTGGATAAGGCTTGTGTTGAGGGTCAAATATTACATATCAGACCCATTTATTGCATGGATTTACAAGCATGATACCGTTTAATAGTCTAATTTAATTGTATTTGTGATGCAGAGTGTATGTACGAGCCTGGACCGAAAAGGGTGCTTAAAGCATGGACTTAATGCTCTAATGACACTAAATCATGGGACGGACTCCAGAGGCCCAAGATCAACAGAATTACACATCAGGGACTCGGAAAAAAATCGAGAAACCAAAGCTCAAACGGCCTGAAAGTCAGCCAGAATGCAAGATCACAGGGTTTCTACCATCCGTTCGGTTCGAAACTTCACATATGGCCTAAAGACTAAAAACTAACCATACACGTCAAATTTCAACCATTGGATCCCCCTGAAAGTGGCCCAACGGACAGATCAGCCCATAGATCAGTGATTTGTGGCCCGCCTGGTGTGTGAAAGTGCTTCAATCTTGGGCTCACTGTTTAAATGAGCTGCCAAAACGGATAGACGGAGCGGATCTCTCAAAAGCATCATAATGGACCCCATTGGAGTGTGTGTGTGCATTGTGCATAAGTGCACTGGCCGTGCACAGGAACGAGAAGTCAGTCAATCCGACCTCTGCCCGTCTTCTTCTTCCAATTACGCGTTTTACGCCGTGCATTGCTGTTTTCGCCGGGAGATCATAGTGGACCCCACTCGCTCCTCAGTTCAACGATCCAAACCGTCCATTTGATCCGGAGGATGGCCAAGACCCTCGCCTAGGTGTTTTTTCTCCACCATTCAACTTATCGCACGTTCCTAGCCGTTTAACGCAGAATGGGCGGTGAAATTCAAAGTTCCATGGGCCACATCTACTATTAGCTAAAACAATCCATTCCTGGATGGTTTTTTGCAAGAAATCTAATGGATGGACTGGATTTCTCCGTATACGTCGATCATGGCCCCAACAACCACAACAGAGGGAATTGCGGAAGCTCTGTTTCGCAATCCGGCATCGGACGAAGCTCTGTGGGCCACCGTCGTACATCAATTTTCCAATCCGGACCGACCAGTAGGGGCCCACGGGTCCCCTCATCCAAGCCTAGGTGGAGGAATCTCAATAAACAATGAAGATCGTTTTTTTTTGTCTAAACAGAGGACGAACGGTAGAAGCACAAGTCCCATGATTCATGTCGAATCCAAGCCAAATTGGTCCATCTCCGACTGAAAATCGGACGTGAATCCACTGGACGGAGTGGATTTTTGTGCCAGCATTGATTATGGTCCGCCAATCATCACAGATGCGTAAGTTTTTCTTTAAATCCTGCTGCGTAAACTGAGGGAGTTTCCGACTCCGTTACAACAACTACTCCCACCGATCTCTATCCTCTATAAAAGGGATCGGTTTTTGTTGGAGAGGGGAGTTCGGGGTTTTGGGGAGAGAAAGGGAAGAAACGTGAGGAGGGAGGTAGCAGGGACGTGGAGAGCTGAAGCTTGGTTTCCATCGGGCTGAACGTGGAGTGCACAGCTGGTCTTTGGTTGAAAGGAAGGGCTGCACGTTGGCTGGGAGTGCTGAGCAGGAGCAAGGAAGAAAGAAAGAGGAGAACGTGGAGGTGGCTTGGGCTGCTAGAATGTGCAAACACTAAGGGTTTTCTTCTTTCCTTTTTCTTTGTGTTCCGTTTTTTTCTTGTCACTTGTATTAATTTCAGGCCATCCATGTGTGGCTAATCCTCTTAGCTAGGGCTAAGAGGTGAATCCTGTAGCGAGATGGGAGAGTCTGATTCTATGCACTTAATTTAAATTTCTGAACTGAGTTTAAGTTGATTATTTAAGGAATAGTTTTGTTAGTCTTTAATGGTCTGTTGTGACTAAAATTACAATGGGTCTGCAATGGCTTTGAATATTTCTTCCCCTTTTCATGTTTATGAAGTCAGGTAGCCCTGGGCATAGTAGGATGACAGTACTTTTCCTGATCCTCATACATTGTTGATTGGTTGGTAATTAGTTTAATCCTGTTGTTTGCTTTGTCTCCTGGGCGTGGTTAGATGATGGAATCCATTCTAATTCATATACCTCTCATCTCTTGAAAACCAGATCAAGTAAGTTCAGTTTGATTTCCATAAAGATCTCCCTGATCCCTACAAGTGGATCCTCTGAATCCCTAGTTTCCTTCCTCTGAATTACTTAAGTTTTAGATAATTATTCCACCATTATACATCAATTTACATTGGAGTTATATTACATCTTTTTGCTAGTTCTATATCTAGTCAGTTTCAGATCACGTACAAGTTTCAGTCCCTGTGGATTCGACCTCGGTCTTACCGAGTTTATTACTACATCACAACCCTGCACTTGGGGTGTAACAGCTTGGATGATCTACTGAATCATTAGTCATTAGTCATAATGAAAATCAATCCAGAGAATGAAAATCAGCCACATTGTAGTTTTGAGTACCCATTTGGCCAGCAACACCAAGGAGCACGTCTGCTTGAAAAAACTGTCATAAAGCCATGTGTTTGAAATAACCACGTCATCACCTGAACCTTCCGCCATTGTATTACAAGCTGTGGGATGAAAATAAAGAAAAGGAAGGCTAGTCTTAAAATCACTTGAACCTATGTTGCATAAATAGAAGCTCTGTCTGAATTGATGTGTATCTGCTACATTGTGAATGATAAATCTGTCTTGAAAGTTTTTCAGTCCGGATCTAGGATTACCCATTGCTTCTTTCTGAAGGAGTTTTCATTTGAGTACATTAATTAAGTAGTAACTGTTAGAAAGTTAGATCAATGGATGTTTAAATCATGAGCTTCTATTTGCTAAATAAGATTTTCCAAGTTCTTACCTGTTACATTCACCATCTTTAGAAAAACCAAAAAAAAAAAAAAAAAAACAAGTGTATTTAAACCTAAACCTACTAGTTTTTTGGTAAAACTGTGGCCCACTTTATAATTTAACCAGACCAGACAACAGCCTTACATTTCAAGCCCGAATCTGGCCCTTGGGACAAGTTTACGGTCCCAAGCCTTTCTGACAGGGCTGGGCCGCCTGGTCCATTTACACCCCTAGACATTCCAAGGCCAGAAGAGCAGTGTCCAAGACATGCTTCCCTATAGAACTTTGGGCTTCACTATGAAATTCAAGCCTAATTGAGCATGATCATGGCCTTGTCAAGGGTGCAAATTGCTCTCAGTTTTAAGTATCTAAGCCCTTGAAATTTAAGACTTTGGGTTCTATTTTCCATTCATCATTTCTAACTTGGACCTTAGAGTCCCTTTTAAGTTAAGTTGTAGGGGAGTAAATCTGACACTACTAAAAATTTAAAATAAAATAAAATAAAATAAAATAAGGAGTCCCTTTTAAGTTTCAGTAATACTTGAATTTTACATGTCCAAGTAATAACTTTTTCACTTTTTTTTTCATTTTTCCTTCCTAGATGGGGGTATGAAATTCTTTTCTTTCATATTTTCCTCTGGAGCAAAAATGAGCCTTTGAATTTTTATTTTTTTATTTTGTATTTCCTAGTCATGGGTGTGGGCTCTCTCTATATTCATTTAGTCGTTTAAATCCTTTCTTATAATATACGAGGCCTTCGGCTCCAAATTAATAAGAAAAACTTCTTACCTTCTTAAAAATAAAAACTTACAAACTAAGTTGACTTGACTCGGTGAGATTTCAAGCCAAGTCTATTGTTAAATCTTTAGTTTATGATACTTATATAAACTGAACTGTTTTAAATACTCTACAATTACAAATATAATAATTTACTAATTTAATAATTATTAAATATCTAGTGGAGTCGGGTCTAGTATTCGAGCTGACCCGACTTGAATGATCATTGAGTCAAGTTTTTCAGTTCTTAAACATGTTTTAAATCCCAGTAAGACTGAACCAACATAAAAGCATGCTGTTCCACTGAAAACCATGTGTACCAAAAAACCGGGTGTACCAAAGTGGACAACAGTTCTCATTTGAAAAACAAAAACAAAAAGAAAAGCAAATTCTTAGATAATCAATAACCAATCAATAACCCAAGAAGCCAGATAAATAGTTTGTTAAATCTCTTCATTTCAATTATATAAATTAGCTAATATTTGCGAGCCAGAGAACATGTTAGCTTCAGAGAAATCTGAAAAAGAAAAGTAACAGGAATCCATGGCAAACAGATCAAACAGCACAAAATACTGAGAGTAGCACTCCACATAACCAGTCTTACAAAAATAAGAGATCGATTAGGGACTCTTTGTTACAAGGCTAATGCTGTTACATCCTGCACAAGATTTAATCATTCTCTGGAATTTCAAACCACTTCCATTTGGAGTGAAAGATTGGGTTTTTTAGGTAAGTATACAAGACTAAAAATGCTAAGATTGAAACACTGCAACTCACCTGTAGCATGACTCACCCATCATGAACTTATTGGGAGTTACCAAGACTTCTTTTACAATTGAAAGAAGCCCTGGGACCTACAAATGTTCCCATGACCTTGTGCCTGACACGTTTGTGCATGTGTACATTTGAATCGTTAGACGAAAGTTCTATCTTTCGCCGGATCCAACTAAATTCAGATTTTAAGATTCAATACTTCATGTTTGTGATGGATGGCCATAATCAATGCTATATTAACGTTATTTCTTTCTTGTGTTTATGATATATAAGGCTGATATTTTATTTGCTTTTAAAGATTGCATAAATCTGCCCCTTTCAAATACCATGCTCATTTAAGGTTGGATTAGGCCGTCCTACATCACTAAGCCCATACGTATGTACAGGGTGGCTCAGTTACACATTAAAAGTGTTGGCATGACACATTGATATGTCATCTAATCCATCCTTTGATTAAAAGAGTATCACCATGTAGATGCCCTTGCCAAAGAATCAGGCCAGTCCACAAGTCAGGTGGGCCACAGTTTTTGAAACAAATGTTGCTCAGAAGAAGCCCGAAATTTCCTAACCTGTCCAACATTTAATATTGTGGCTCACTTACTGAAAGGATCATACCTATTTTTGGATGAGAACATCTACAAAGTGGGACTTGCTGTTGGAGTGGATGCTACATGTATCTTCCCTGCTGTCACATGTGATGGTGTGTGCATGAGCCGCTGTCAGTTAAGCAGATCTTCATGGAGAGTTGTTTAGAATATTCAGACAAGATTTGACATTTTTAAGGCATAAATTTTAGGAGCCAACATAACTCTGGCACTAACTTTGGGAGTAAATATTTGTTTCATACTTCTTGTACAGGGCTGACACCAATATACTTTGCAGGAGTTAATATTCTTAACAGAAACATCTCATCTCAATTAACAATTTAACTTTTTTACTCATATAACATAATTACCTCCTATAGTGCATTTCGAGTTACACCCTAAATGTGGGCACAAGCACGACAGACGCTGTATGGTTCAGGCAAAAAACAAAGTGAATGGATAATGATAACAATGCATGCTAGAAAATTAAAGTGCCATTTAAACTCTGTCTCAAGGGATATGAAAACCAAGATGTGGGATGTAAAACTGATTTTCATACTAACGTTGATTATGAAACATGCCTTTTGTTTTATTTATTGTGACACCTTAGGGAATAGAACGTCCTAGCTTTATTTTTATTTTCTTCCTGCTCCTCTCACTGTCAGTAGTGTTATGTCTCCTATGTATTCCACTATGTATCCACCAACCTGACAATTACAATTTCCTATCACCATTTTCACTTCACAACACCATACTTTTTAACTAATTTTTAAAAAAAAAAAAAAAGAGAGACCATGTTGCCCTCAAACTGTAGTTACATTGCTACAATGTCCAGCTTAAAGTACTGAAATTGTAATTCCCTTTGAAACGAGTAATAAGGTAACTACAATCTGATCATTTCCACTTTATTTATTACTAAAAATAATGCAATTTAATTCCACAATGCATCCAAATGAGATCTTAGAAATCCAACAACGAATCCATAAAATAACAACAACGATGATGACAACAAACAAATGCATCATTGAAAATTGAAAACCCTACCAAAATCACACAGAAGTAAAAGAAAATTGGAAAAGCACAAAACTTCTTCTTTGACATCCTTCACAAGTACCCCTATTTGGCCCCCAATATTCATATAGGAGCTAATATGGTTTTTGAAGACTGAGCCAACCCTAAGACTTGGGATTCCATTGGTTCGTCATTGCATCTTAGCTATGCTTCAAATTTCACAATCAATCTTTTCCTTCTTATTTCACAATCAATCTTAGCTATGCACCATAGAGTTGACCACAGAGACTAGCCTTATAAAGCTGAAATAATCAAACCATGATTGCATTTCTTAGCATATATATTGAACTGTATGTCCAATTCCACTACAATTAAATGGATGTTCAAAATCCAATTCATCTTATGTCCAAACACAACCTGGGTGATAAAAAGTAGTCCTATTCCATGTCATATTACATGTGGATGTCATGAACTCCTTTCCATTTCAATTTAGTGAAATGGATTTGATTGGTTTTGAAAGATCACAAGCCAATATTGGAGCTATTTCTGTGATTTATGTGCCAAAAGTATCCATTAGAAAATGACAAAAGTGCCCTGTTTTTTTACTTCAGGGTGTTTACTCACAGTTACCCAAGATGCATTAACATACTCTGTTTTACTAAGAACAAAAAAAACCAAAAACACATTCTGACACCATGTTGCATTATTAGAGAATAAAAACAGTAAAAACCAGAAATTCAATATCCTATCTCTAATTCAAGAGGGAAAAAATTACATTTGCAAGACCGAAAAAAGAGGAAATTTCCAAACCATTCTAGAATACTACAGATTCTTGATGACATTTACGAATGTAAGCTCGAAGAGGGTTATCAGGGAGTACAAAACCCAATATGTGAGCCACTTCATATCGTCAACAAGGGATTTACTCTCTATTGCATTAATCTAAGCATACCTGTGAAGCAAAGAAAAAAGGGAAGGGTAGGCAGATTTGAGCGGGATTTATTTGAGTATCTAAACCATTCTTCATCGATGTAACCATCTCTGGTACACGGATTCCATCCTTCAAAAAAGGAAAACATATAAAACACTAACCCTAAAAACAAAAGAAGGAAAAAAAATAAAATACCTGTCTGTGTATTCTTTAACTTCTTCAGCAATAGAGAATGGGGCTGGAAGTAGCAGCAGGGGTAGGCAGATTTGAGCAGGGTTTATCCTCTACGGCAGCGGCAGTGAGATCGAGTTGGGATTACGATTTGGGTAGGTGATTTGAGCAGGGGGCTACGATTTTGACAAGGGCAAGGGCTGCGATTTTGACAGGGGCAAGGGCTGTGATTTGGGCAGGGGATTGTCATCAGTGGCTGAAATCAAGGGTTATGTTCGCTGGTATGGGGTGGTGGTGCGTGTGACGTTGTGGTGGAGAGAGAGAGAGAGGAGAAAGTGAGCCCCCAAGAGGAAAAAAAAAAACTTGCAGGATTATTTTCACTGTTTGTGAGGGGTTTTAGTTTATTTCTTATATGTGAAACGGTTGAGAACGGTTCCAATTTGGTACGGCTTAGTTCCTAAACCAAAGACCTGACTGTTCCAAATTTACCATTTTGGTGGTGTTAACAGGCCCCACGAGGTCAGCAGGTCCAGGGAGGTTTTAACGATGGACATTCAATCAACGTAGTTTTCCGTGGTGCAGTATGTCCCTGATCAGTTTTTCATGGGCCTAATGCTGAATTCCAACCTCGACTCGAGATAAGCTAGGCCCGAAAGATTGACAGCCAACAGTTTGGACACCATCGAGTTGGATACACCATCGAAATCAAAGATTAAAATAATGCTTGAAAGCACATCCATCCAAATACTGAAATATTATTGGATTCATGTACACACGTCTTATACACGTGTGTACACACCGTGCATATGCATACATGGATATTGAATTGTTGAATTTTGGAATTCTAAAAATTCCAAACCACATATATACAAATCATAGGCCTCATGAGACAATATTAACCATTCAAATAATATTAGTTTCATGAATCTATCTCCGATTCAAATAATATAAACATAGTTATTGCATGCATGACACTAAACAACTACATCAAAAACGAATCTATCTCCGATCTACTCTTCCAACAATACAATGATGAAAATGTTCTTTCAGAGATGAATATCGAATCAGAGAATGCTATGCCTGAAGTAGGAGTATTTAGAAACTTTGAACAAACTATTATGTCCAATATGTGAGAAGAAATTGCTGCCACACTCATACATGCAAATCATTAATTTTTTATCTGTTTTTATGAATAATGATATTTTAATTTTCTATTAAATACTTTATAGTTTATTTGAATTAAATAGTATGCTTTTATTTTCATTTAATAAAAAATAATTTCTTTATAATGTAAAATATTTCTAAACAGGAAATAGGGGCAAATGTGTCAAATTAACATATTTCAGACATTTCAGATGTTTGTTAACAAACAGATTGTTTCAAATTCAGTACTTAATTTTCATACTTCAGCCATAATTACCAAACAAGTTTTTTGACTTCAGATTTCAGATTCAGGCTTCAGATTCAGTTCAGGCTTTAGACTTCAGATTTAACAAACGGGGCCTAAGAATCTAAAGCATGTACATGGCTCGTCTAATAAGTGAAAGTGGTAGATTTTATTTCCCATTATTATATAGCTATTGCCCATTTTAAGGAGAGGCATATAAAACAAACGGCTTTGCTATTGCCCATTTGATGTATTCTACTGCAATAAGCAAAAAATGGATGGATAAGAGAAACTGACTGCAGGGCCCATTTGATGTATTCTACTGCAATAAGGCTGATTTGTAGTTATGGTCCAGGCTCATACAACAAGTTCTGGCCTGATCATCAAATGGGCCGGAATATGTCACCTTGTGAAGAATATGTAAGCAGCTAACCAACTGACTCCCACATCTGTATATGATTTCTTGAACGCTGTTGTATGTGTACAAAATAAATGGATGGATAAGAGAAACTGACAGTGGAGCTCATGTTGATGTATACCTTGTATATCTATTCCGTCCATCCATTTTTCCAAATCATTTTATGGCATGGACCCAAAAATGAAGGAGATGCAAATCTCAAGTGGACCACCCACCATTAAGAACTTCCTGAAGTCCACTTGCTATCCAACCCGTTTTGATAAGATTAGATCCAAAACTTTTGTGACCCGCAAACAAATGTTTATAATGGTCATCCACCAGTGTTTCGTATGTTGTGGTCCACCTGAAATTTGTATATGGTTAATCTTTTGGCCCATGCCATCAAATGGCAAAAAGGTTGAAACCATGTCCTGCAAATGGCAAAAAGCAACATGTGGTTGAATCGGTCTGTCGCATATATGCTCTCACCTGGTTTTGTTCCTTGACATGTGATTCATTTTTAGTGACCGTCTTTTTCTTCTTTTTTTTTTTTTAACAGAAATTGACTGATGTTTTTCACTGATGTCATATCATAAAATTATTGCTTAAGGATGCCAAAATTTAGTATTATTTAGTAGTTTGACTAAATCAGTTCATGTGCATGCATGTGCATCATATTGTTATATATCTTGTTCTAGCTATCAGATATCAGTAGCTAGGTATACCAATTCCTTTTGATGTTGATGCAGATTGACTTGTAGCAATATGCTCCAACTACAACTTATATTGTTATATATCTTGTTCTAATCATGATGAACACAATTCTATTTTTATCCAAACTACTTGTAAAGAGGAATGTGATTTCTATTAATAGGGATCCTATTATCAGGCAGCCAGCCAGTAGCCAAAATTTCTACCAATCATTCATGAAAGCTGGCCCCAAATAGCTGGGAGAAGGCTATGATGATGATGTGGTTATCCTTTTAGCTGATAGCAGATATGATTATTCTGATTTTTACTTCTTAAATCTGATTGCACATTTCTTCATTTGTGGTATCCTGATCTTATCAGTACCTGCCATATTTATGTGAGCAGGGAATGAATCCTAACCGCATCACCACTAAAGCCAAGCAGCTAATCCGTGTCCCTGGACGGAGGTGCGTGGTCATCCCTACTGAATTTTTACTGCTGTATTCAACTCCTTTTGCCCTTCAAACATGACATAGCTAATGCATGTTCCATTTGGGATGGATTCAATTCTCAGGTTCGCCTTCTGTAGCCCATGATGTTGTGGTCCATTATCTTTTATAAATGTTACCAACCATAGTGTAGCACCTCTTCTTATGTGTGTTGAACATCTGAACCATTCATTAATTGTAAGCCTCACTGTGCATACCGTAATTCTAAAACTCGGCGGCTTGACTCAAAACTCACCCAAGTCAACTCAGCTAGAGAAGATTTCGAGCCAGGACTCTTGGAAACTTGCTGACAAACCCAACTCAGTTAGGACTCAATAAAACTTGTCTAGTCAGCTCGAAAACTGAGTCGAAGCAGTACAGCTCAATGAGATTCAACTGAGCTTGCCCAATCAACCGTTTTTTTTTTTCTCATAAAGTATGGGTGTCCTGTTCACGAAGTGTGAGAATCTGCTTCTGGCATAAGAGCACCATACACCTTTCAAGTGGTCTATCTTTTGATTAACTTCTCTTGGGATGTGGAAGAAATCACTATTAGGGAATCCATCAGGTTTGTTTTTCACTTGATTTGTGTTGGCCAATGCATTGTTTGTTTGGATCTTTTTTACTTTGAATGCAATAGCTGTATTTCTTGCAGATGCTTGCAGAAAGGTTTGAATATGAAAGACAACATCTGTATTTCTCAGCCATTGGTTAGAGTGAGAGCCTACGGAGGCTATTGATGCCTATTGCTTGAAATTTAAGTTTGTTGAGGTAAGCATGATTTTCGAGCATGGATTTTCTCAGACTTGAGTCTGTTTCTATGATAAGAGTACTCGTCTATACATAAATGTGGCAATGGTTATTAGTTGAAATGGGTTTTATACGTGGCCATGGGCATTGCTCAATATAGTTGATATGTGGGCATGGCCATAAGTATTGCTAAACATAGGTATTTCATTAGCATGGTCATGGAATAAAACCCATTTTGAGAGAATTGATAAACTGTAAATTTATTCTAGGTTCAACCTTTTGCATAATCTTAAACTTCTAATTATTGCAATATTTTCTAGAATTCAAGCATTGCATAGTTCATTCAGATAATGTTGTGAATTTTCTAGAAGATGTGTTGTAGTTTGTGTTTTGATGTTTTGTACTGGAGAAACTATTTTTTTTCTCTCCAATGAGTACTACTTTGAACTACACTCTCATGTATTCAATAGAGTGTGTTACCAATGTGCAGGCTCTTGATATGATAAGTGTTAGACAGGCTCACATCCTTGTATACCTTTTATAGCTAGTATACCTTGTATAGTTCGTTTCCATAGGTAGAGGATTCTACTTTTATTATTTTCCTTGTATAGATGACTGTAATCTCTATATATTCAACCCCTTTGAGTTGTCTCAAATACAAAAAATCTTTCAGCTCCTCTCTGTTTTTTCACTGTTTACATGGTATCAGAGATTCACTAATCCAAAACCGACACCACCTGTCAGATCCGACCATTCCTGCCTCCGGCCACCATCTCTGCTGCGTCCGGCCCCCATTCCTGATGCGTCCGGCCACCATCCCTGCTCGTCCGACCGCCCCTGCATCGTCCGGCCACCCCTACTACGTCATCCGACCATCACTGCGTCGTCCGACCACCTCTACAGTGTCTTCCAACTGCACCTGCTCGTCCAACCACCCCTGCAGTGTCGCCCCTGCTCGTCCAACCACCCCTACTGCACGCCTCTCTGCTCTTCGATCTGTTGTTGTTGTCGAACTTCATTTCAGATCCAGCAATCCCTGTTGCTGTTCCATATCTAGATTTTTCAGATCCAACGACCTCTGTTGCTGTTACTATTACGCAAGATTCAGAAACTGTAATCCCTTGGGTATCTCCTGCTGTAAGGTACACCTAAAACCTTCTTCTCCTGTGACTCTTTGCGTGCTTTACATTACTTCAGATCAACGAACAAGGACTCATCACGTAAAGAGGCCCCACATTGTAGTTTGATGGTACCAACTATTCTCTATAGGCCATCCATTTTCAGAACTTCCTCAAGGGTCGTGGTTTGTGGGGACTAATTGATGGATCTGTTACTATCCCCACTTCCATAGATGCCGACAAATTAGCTGATTGGGAAATGAACAATGGACGGATTATTACCTGGATTCTCAATTCGATCGATCGGTCCATTGCTATTGGCCTCACACCTCATCGCACTGTTAAGGCAATGTGGAAGCATCTCTAGACAATTTATCAACAGAGTAATGCGGCTCGGTTATACCGCTTGGAACAAGATCTCATTAACCTTACTCAGGGTGACAACAGTATTGAATCATTTTACTCCAAAATTGTTACAATTTGGACAGATATGGCTATGATGGATCCAACATTTCCTCATGACTTTAAGATATTCTAAACTATGCGTGAGAGTGCGCAAGTTTGACAATTTCTTATGAAGCTGCGTCCGGAATTTGAGCATTGTGGCTGCTCTCTTGAACCGTAGCCTTACTCCTTCATTGAATTTGGTTATTAATGATTTATTAGCTGAGGAACAATGATTGAAAGTTCTCTCTCTTCCTTCCTCAACTCCGGGATCATCTGATATGGTGCTTGCTGTGTCCACCACTACACCAACCCGTGGTTCCACTCCTTTGACTTGTCGCGGCTGCAACAAGGTGGGTCATGTCGGCGCGCAATGTAAAGAATGGTGTGCTTATTATCGACGGACTGGTAATGGTATTAAGGACTGCCATACACGTGCCTATGCATCTTCTTTCGGCCGTGGACGTGGTGGTCGTGGTCGTGCTCGTGCTCTTTCTACTACTGTCGCCACTATTTCTTCCGAGCCGTCTATTAGTGATACTGCATCTACTATTTCTGCTAAAGGTCTTTTATTACCTTTGACTCCTGCGATGATCCAGCAAATCGTTTAGGCCCTTTCTGCGATCAGTATGTTAGGTATATCCCCATCTTCTACATGGTTCTTTGATTCGGGTGCTTCCAATCATATGACTGGTGCTGTATCCCATCTTTGTGACATTCGTCCCTACACCGAAAATCAGGCTATTTCTACTGCGGATGGCACTAGACTACCCATTCAGTCCGTTGGATCATTGATTTTCTCTCCTTCTACCCATCGTCAGTTCACCCTTTGTGATGTGTTTCATGTCCCAACCTCTCCTCCAATTTAATTTCAATTGGTCAACTCACATCCAATAACTGCTTAGTCATATTTCTTTCTAACTGTTGTTTTATGCAAAATCTGGCAATGGGAAGGTACTTGGGATGGGTAGGTGGCATGGTCATTTGTACGTGCTGAACTTTGATCCATCTGTCACTCCGGCTTATTGTTTCTTTTCTCCATCTTCATCAGATATTTGTTCAGCAAATAAATTGTGGAAACTGTGGCACTTTCGCTTGGGTCATCCACATTCAGATTGGTTAATTCAGTTATTTTCTTCTGGCATGTTAGGGAACGTTTTTCTTAATAAAAAAGATTTGGATTATTCTTGTTCATCTTGTTGTCTTTCAAAAAGTAAGTGTATTTCTTTTCCTCTAAGTACTACAAAATTATATTCTATGTTTGAACTAGTGCATACGGATGTCTGGGATCCTTCACCAATTATGTCTCTCTGGGTTACGATACTATGTTATATTCATTGATGATTTCACACGTTACACCTCGATTTACTTTCTGCACTCGAAGTCACAGGTTTTTGAAAAATTCAAGATATTTCACTCTATGGTGGAGACTCAATTTCGGGTTCCAGTTCAAACTCTCCGCTTTGACTCAAGGGGGGAATATCTCTCAACAGATTTTCATACATTTCTTCAGAGTCATGGGATTATTCATTAGACCACTGGTTCTGATACTCCACAACAGAACGGGGTGGCTGAACGAAAAAATCGTCATATTGTTGAAATTGTCAACACCCTGATGACAGCTATAAGTGTTCCTCGTTCTTTCTGGGCGAAAGCAATATTACATTCAGTCTACTTGATTAACCGGATGCCAACCAACGTTCTGAACAGTAAATCTCCATACATCATTCTTACCGGCTTACCTCCTGCATATTCCACATTTCGTGTTTTTTGTTGTGTCTGTTATGTTCACCTGGCTTCACGTGAGCGTAACAAACTATCTCCAAAATCAATCAAATGTATGTATTTGGGATTTAGAGAAACTCATAAGGGTTTTCAATGTTATGATCCAGTTTCTTGTCGTGTTCGGATTTCACGACATGTTGTTTTTCTTGAACATATTGTCTTTCATTCATCTCTTCCTCCGCATGCCCCAAACTCTCTTGGTCTAACCACCTTTCCTGATATTCCTTTTGCTTCGAGTACTCTCCCTCATCTGTTGTAGGTTTACTCGCGTCAACCACGTACAGATCCACCACCTATTACTCAACCCGAACCTACTGTACTCGTTGCAGATCCTGAACCTACCTCGATACGCCGTTTCGCTCGTGTATATCGAGAGCCTGATTGCTTGATATGCTCTATGTCTGCCATGAATGCTACTCTGGATACTGTCTTTATTCCTACTTCATACACTCAGGTAGCCACCCATGATTGTTGGAAGAAGGTTATGGCATAAGAACTTGCGGCATTGGATGATAATCATACATGGGATATTGTCACTCGACCCACTGACCAACAACTAATTGGTAGCAAATGGATTTATTCTGTCAAGCTCAAGTCTGATGGATCATTGGATCGATACAAGGCTCGACTTGTCACTCAGGGATATAAACAGGAATACAGAATTGATTATAATGAGACATTCGCTCATGTGGCCAAGATGAAAATTGTTCGTACTTTTTTGGCAATATCTTTCGTTCGCTCTTGGCCACTTGCTCAGATGGATGTGAAAAATTCTTTTTTTCATGGAAACCTCTAAGAAACAGTATATTTGAAACCTCCTCGTGGCTCTTTAATCCCCGATAATAAGGTATGTCGCCTAAAGAAAGCCCTATATGGCCTCAAACAGGCACCTCGAGCATGGTTCCAACGCTTTCATGATGTTGTTACAAGTGCTGGCTTTACTCAAAGTAGTCATGACCCATCCTTATTTTTGCGCACTACTGCTCGCGGAATTGTCATTATTCTCGTATATGTTGATGACATATTTCTGATTGGTAGCGATGCTACTGGCATCTCAGCTTTAAAGGAAATTTTGCAATTATCCTTCAGGATGAAAGACTTCGGCCATCTAACATACTTTCTTGGGCTTGAAATTTCACATTTTAAACGTGGGATCCTAGTCAGCCAGCGTAAATATATCAAGGATCTTCTCGCCTTGGCATCATTGACGGATCAGAAGACAGTTCAGACTCCCTTAAAACTTAACATTCAATATGGTCGTGACGATGGTGATATCCTTGCGCAGCCCAACTTATACCGTCATTTGGTTGGGAGTCTGGTTTACTTAATTATGACTCGCCCTAATATTGCCTATGCTATTCAAGTTGCCAGTCAGTTTGTTTCTGCTCCTCAGACTCTTCATATGACTGTGGTGTTGCGCATCCTACCGTACCTATGTGGAACTCTAAATCGATCACTGTCCTTCTCCTCCACGGCGACTCTGGGCCTTCGTGCTTATTCGGATGCTGATTGGGCCGGTTGCGCTCTCACACGAAGATCTACCACTAGCTAATGTGTTTTTCTCAGCACTTCTCTCATCTATTGGAAGTATAAGAAGCAGGCCACTGTTTCCAAATCGAGCACAAAAGCCGAGTATTGAGCGATGTCCACTGCGTGTAGTGAGCTTGTCTGGTTATGTGGACTTCTTTTTGACTTGGACATTCCTCTGCAAAATCCTATTACACTCCATGTCAATAATCTACGTGTCATTCAGATTGCCTCTAACCCGGTTTTTCATGAACGGACGAAGCATATTGAAGTTGACTATCACTTTATCGGTGAGAAATTTCAGTCTGGACTCATTTCTCTTCCACATGTTACATCCCATGATCAAATTGCCAACATTCTCACCAAGTCCCTCACTTCTGCACGTCACTCATTTCTAGTTGGCAATTATTACTTGTAGATGAGTAGCATTAGTCTGAGGGGGGATGTTAGACGGGCTCACATGCCTTGTATACCTTGTATAGCTAGTATACCTTGCATAGTTCGTTTCCATAGGTAGAGGATTCTGCTTTTATTATTTTCTTTGTATAGATGACTATAATCTCTATATATTTAACTCCTTTGGGTTGTGTCAAATACAGAAAATCTTTCAGCTCATCTCTGCTTTTTTACTATTTACAATAAGGGGCAAAAACATCCTAATGTTAATGGATTCCCATTTAGAGGGCAACTTCTCAACAGAAGAGGTGACCGTACTTGTTGGACTTGCTTCTCGATGTTTGCAATATGAACCAAGGGAGCGCCCCAACCCAAAGGACATTGTTGACACCCTCTCACCATTACAAACCAAATCAGAAGTAAGTTCTGTCTTCAGCTTTTATTTTGAGATATCTATTTTTGGATGACTTAAGACTTCCTCCAAAATGGGTTCTCTGCTTTCAAATTCCTGCACACACACTAAGGAGAAACTCTAGCATTGCATGCCATGTTTATTGGTGACATAGAATGAGATGCCTTGGGGTATGACTGTACAACAGTTTCTTAAGTTGGGTGTTTGTCTAATGTTTACATTTACACGTGTGTAGGTTATTTGGATGGAAATCCCTTTAAATGCATCTAAGAAAGAACAGAAAACACAATTCTTTTTTTGATTTGCTATAGCCATAATACAAGGTCTAACATGGACAAAGTTTCTATTTTCAAGTTCCAGTAACTTTGACATATTTGCTGGTCATTCTATTGGAAAACTGAAGGGTGAAACTAGATTTTTTAGTGTTCGTGCTTGGAGCTCAAGTAAAATAAGCATGCTAACTCTTGTAAGCATTGTTTTGAAAATTTTATGATTTGTCTTTTGAATCTTATACGGTTAAAATTGAATGGGAAACTATTTGAATCTTATGATCCTTTCTCCAATAATGCCAATTGAATCTCAAAATCTTTGGGTGTCTTACTATTCAATACTTGAATCTCTCTTATGAAATGAAGTACCACAATTGGATCTGTGTTTCTGCCCACACACTTGGATATTTTTATTCAATTTCCTCAGAGTTAATTTCTTGTTCTGCACCCAAAATTTTAGATTTGGTTCACTTGTCTTATTTTACAGGTAGGCGAAAGTGAGCCATTCGTATCTGAACTTTTATCTGGCCTCCCTACAAGGATTATAGATCTTGAGCCACACCAGATTCATTCATTTTATGAGTTGGTATGTTGTCATTACATTAGTCTTGTGCTCGTTGGTGTTAGGTATTGTCATTTTCTTTGCGAATATGTGTTTGTAGTAAGGAAACTATCTAGTCATGAATGCTTAGTACTTTGCATGTTTTCAGGTGGGTCATATGATTTAAGCAGAATCGGATCCACAGAAGAGGGATGAGTATCTCCAGAGGTTGATGGAACTTCCGAATCAAGTTACTAAATTTTGTTTGGATTAGATTTCAAGTGTCGGGATTTGCTTGATGTTAGAACTTTAAAGTTCGTCTTTTCTTTCATTTGTTCCCTTCCCCTGGTTTTCACTAGTGTCAAGCACAATCCTCAATAAGTTGCTACTGATAAGCTTGTTGTCTAATATGTATAAATGGGCAGAAATTATTGGACAGGCATGCCAGGATTTGAATATTCTGAAGGATCTAGATGTAATCAGAACTTAACATATTACGGGTACTCCTGTCTAAGCACAATTAGATGGTAGATTTTGTTAGCTTCCTCATGCTGGGGAACAAAAATTTTGAAGCTTAGAGATCTCATGGCTCGTATTGGATGCTGATATGTGTGTGTGTGTGTGTGTGTGTGTGTGTGTGTGTGTGTGTGTGTTAAGAGAGGAATTTTATTAAAATGTCTGCCTAAAGGCGAGAAACAAAAATTAAAATTTTTTTAAAAAAAAAGAAGAAGAAGAAGAAGAAGAAGAAGAGTGAAAGAGAGCCGGGGGGATTAGCAGACTTTGCTGCTTTTATATAAGATGCCCAACCCAAATCACTACCCTTAACTTTGCCAATAATCTTTTCCACTGAAGAGCTTATGCATGATGAAATTTTCATAAAGGGATGCTAAATTCCGAATTTCAGATTAAATGAGAAATAAACCATAAATTTCAGATTAAATGGGAAATAAGCCATCCCAAAAAAGCTATAAACTTCTTAATGTGTATGTTCATCTGACTCATTTGTACTGAACTTATAGCATTAATATGTATTTGGATTCAATATTGAGTTGAATTCCAATCTCAAACTTTGGTACCAATTAATTTCTTTTTGATATTTTGTTTTGTAGGTTTTAGGCAGGGATGAATGGGAGCTAGATCGATGGATTTCTTTTTCTTTGTTTTTTTTTTCTTTTTTTTTCTTTTTTTTGTATTTGGAACTATTCAACTTATTATTGTAAATATTATTTTAATATTCCTTCCCATGGTCGTCGTAGCTCTAGTAGAGAAGAAGAGAAGGGAAATAGCTACAGCCTCAAACAAAGAAGCAATCTCCATCTTCTGGATTGCACCACAGTTCTTCATATTTGGGCTATTAGATATGTTCACAGTAGTGGGCCTCATTGAGTTCTTCAACAAACAGTTAATGGTTGGGATGGAATCCTTTCTAACAGCCATGACTTATTGCTCTTACTCATTTGGGTTATTCTTGAGCTCTCTCTTGGTCTCCTTGGTGAATAAAATCACCTCAAAATATTCAACCAATGGTGGGTGTTTAAGTAACAATGACCTTAACAAGGATAGGCTTGCTAGATCTTTTCTATTGGTTGCTAGCAATCCTCATATCTTAGCATTCTCATATTTTACAAGACATTATCTCTTTAGAGATATTTGGGAGTTGGGTTTCTCTAATCTTGGATTTATGTAGAAAAAAAACATCAAGAAAAAAAATGCTGCATATTTTGGTATTGAAGAACTCAATCAAAAGCTATTTGGGAGTTGTGTTTCTTATTTATTTTATTTCCGAGAACTCAAGTACATAAAGAAAATTTTGGAGACTCAATGATATAAACCCAATAAAAAGCTAATTGGCAGACATAACACATCACAGACCCAAGATTTGTTGCTAGACCAAACCTATCCAAACAAGAGCTATGATCACTCAAGCGACCTTTACCGGCGCTTCGAGAAATCTTTACTGGTGCTTTGAGATACCTTTATCAGCGCTTTGTAAAAGCACCGGTAAAAAACTATAAACCACACGGTAAAGCTTACTTTGTAGGTCGCCCAGCACAAATGCCGGTAAAGGTATGCTGACCGCCGATAAATCTTTTACCGACGGAGCCTTTATCGGCGCTTTGCTGACTGTCGATAAATATTGTTTTGCCGGTGGTTTTTTCAGCCTTTACCGGCGGTTTTGACCATCGGTAAATGCTAGTTTTGTTGTAGTGAAGGTGGAAAGGGATTCTCGCCCTAGTTTCTCACTAGGCCAACCTGAGTTGCAAAACAACTTTGTAAGTGCTTATACTTAAAGCACATTATAGTTTGTCAAATTTCGTAGTCCTGTTAGGATCGCAAGCTCGACTAAAGACAAGTTATCAATTCGATTAAGCATCTGGAAAGAAGACTCAACATATCAAGGCAAGACCATTCATGGTTCAAGTTTCAGAACACTTCGTATGAATCAACCTTCAAGTGATATGAACCTAGATTGGCCATAGGTTTAGTGTATTTCACACATGCATAACTATAATTATATTTCATGTTTAATACACTCAAGTTAGGCCAGCCCAACGTTTGGTTCGGTGTTCACAACCCTAAGTGTAGGGTCGCAATGCAATAATAATCTCGGTGAGACCGAGGTCGAATCCACAGGGACTGATCTCATGTGTATTCTGAAAGCAACTAGAAGTAGAACTAGAAAAAAAATATATAAATCTAAATTTGGAATTAAATGGAGTAATTGTGAAGTGTGTAATTAAAAACTTAAGAATTCAAAGGTGGGAACTAAGGTTTCCAAGGATCCACCTATAGCAATCAGGGTGATTCCTTACTTGATTCAAGTCACACAATTGGAATTGGAGTCCTATCCTATCCAATTGGAAGATATAGCAATTAATATCAAATCTGAACTTCCTTTGACCTAATTCTCAAAAGAGGAGAATTATGGTAATTGGCAGGGATTCCATCACCAAACCATGCCCATGAGACGATGACAAACAACAGGATTTACCAATCCCATAATCTCAAAACAGGAAAAGAAGATACTCAAAGCTATTGCAGATCTGCTGTAATTTAAGTCACAATAAATCATTAAAAACTGAAAGTATTCCTTAAATATCAAACTAGAATCAAAGTAAGTTCAACAGAAACATGAATCAAAGCAATAAAGACATCCCATCACGCTACAAGCTTCACCTCTTAGCCCTAGTTAAGAGGTTTAGCCAACCATAGACATGATTGGACCAAAGTCTCATAAGAAAAACATGAAAACAACTAAGGAAGAAAAAAAAAACTCTTGGCGACGGCTTCTCCACCCTTTTGCTCCACTCCTTAAACCCTAAAAGATGCCTAAGAACATCCTAGAGAGTCTTATTTATAGTTGTGGAACTCCAACTTTCGCACCTAGTTGGAAAACTCTAGAAACCGCCTCAAATTTACATAGTTTTCCAAAATAGACTTCACTCTGCAATTTCACAGAATGACCCGGAGTTTCAGAATATGCTTCTTTAGGACAATTTCAGGAATATGTTTGTTTTCAGGACAATTTCAGGATTCCTTTTCTTTACTTCAAATATTTGATTCTCTTCAATCCTCACTTGGTTTTCTTGGATCTTTGGCATGTGAATTCTTCAATCTTGGTCTCCAAAGATCCATCCGTTGCCTTGGTGATTCTTGAGTATCAAACACATGCTTTTAACACCCTTTTCAATCCAAACTCTTAAATTTACCTTGTAACACAAACATGAGTAAAATAGAATATTAAGCATTATTATATTCATAAAATCAAGATATAAATGGGAGATAATATGCAATATTCAACCCTCAACACAATCCCCAACCAGCATTTTGCTAGTCCCGAGCAAAGTATGCATGAAATAAATCTCAATGCTTAATGTCCAAAACCTCTTTAGGAAAACAATCTTTTCACTCAAGTATGAATAGGTACAATTAAGATACGAAAGTGAGGTTTTGAAAACTTAGAGCCGAACCACATAAGCAACCAATCAAGTAAATTCTTTATCCATTAAATCGAGCGTAATTTGCATATCAAGTTTTTCATTGTGCTCAGGGAAAATCAACTTACTTACTGTACGAATACTATTAGTTCATCATGTTAGTCATACTCATCACTTCAAGATCAGTTTGAAACTCAAGTACCGATTCCGAATTTATCTCATTTTCCTTCTTTTTCCAGTCTTTGATTTTATATCGATGGTCAATTTTTTATTCATTCTTTTTATTTTTACATTCTTTTCCATATTTTTCATTCTTTTTATTCTTTTTCACGACCTCTTTGTCGATCTCCTATTTTTTTTTAATTGGTTCTTTTCTTCTTTTAAGGTGGATAAAATTCTCCAGACTCAATTCTCACCATCTATCAATGATTCACATACTAAATCAGAACTTCTAACATGTCTTATAGAAGACAAATTGAATGTGTATTGTGATTTAGATTAACATGATATTCAAACTATCTCTTAATCAATTGAGCACAAGAACTTAGGTGATAGATTACTTAGTTGATCAAACTCCAACAATCCAAAATTTAACTCTATTTTTATCATATCCAACGCATTCTTAAGTACACAATTCATTGCTTCCCAAACAGATTTCAACTTGAAACATTGAAAATTTTCAAAATTTTTGCTTAAAACTGAGAAAACACTGATTAGTTCACCTAATCCTCCATCCCCAACCGAAAAATCTACATTGTCCTCAATGTAAAAGAAATAAGCATGAAATGCAAAAGAGGCAATGAAAAGAGAAGGGAAGTGATGGAAAGGTAATACTTGAAGAAGGAATTTTGAGGCTTTCCGAATGGTCTCAGTATGAAGATGGGTTAGCACAAGAATTAAACCAACAGAAAGCAAACTATCCTAAATAGTGGAAAGCAAACTATCCTAAATAGTGGAAAGTAAACTATCCTAACCCTAAATCATATGAAAGCAAATAAATCTACCTATACTTCTGTTGGACTAGGAGGTCAATCCTGGTAAACAGGGTCAATCAGAGGTATTGACATGTCCTCTGAATCAAATTTTTCAACAATGGCTTTAAACGATGTCCATTTACTTTGAATTCATCGCCATTATTTGGATTCCAAATCTCGACAACCCCATGAGGATAAACATTAGTAATAGTGAAAGGGTCGATCCAACGAGATCGGAGTTTACTCGAAAAAAGGTGTAATCGAGAATTATAAAAAAGGACTTTCTGACCTGGTGTAAACGATTTTCGAAGAATGTATTGGTCATGAAATATCTTCTTCTTGTCCTTGTAAATTCTCGAGTTTTCATATGCATCATTCCGGATTTCTTCCAGTTCATTCAACTGAAGTTTGTGCAACGAGCCAGCGTTGTCCAAATTAAAGTTCAGATTTTTAATCGCGCAGTAGGCCCTATGTTCCAACTCCACAAGTAAGTGGCAAGCCTTCCCATAGACAAGTCTAAAGGGAGACATTCTAATGAGAGTCTTAAATGCGGTACGGTAAGCCCATAAAGCATCAGTCAAGCAGATTGACCAATCCTTACGGTCAGGGTTAACCGTTTTTTCCAGTATGTGTTTAATTTTCCTATTGAAAATCTTAGCTTGCCCACTTATTTGTGGGTGGTATGAAGTACTCACTTTGTGAGAGATGCCATATTTCTTCATTAAATTTGCGAATGACCTATTGCAAAAGTGTGATCCTCCATCACTAACGATGGCTCGAGGCGTTCTGAACTGGGAAATGATGTTTTCTTTTAAGAATTTATGACGGTTTGATGGTGATTGTTCTAGCATGGGATCGCTTTGACCCATTTAGTGACATAGTCTATTGCTAATAAAATATATAAATTTTCAAAAGATTGAGGGAATGGTCCCATAAAATCGATACTCCAACAATCAAATGCTTCAATTATCAGAATGGGGTTCAAGGGCATCATATTTCGATGGGACAATGCTCCCAATTTCTGACAATGCTCACAAGCTTTGCAAAACTCATGAGTATCCTTGAACATAGTGGGCCAGTAAAAGCCGCACTGGAGAATTTTAGCCATGATCTTTTTAGCAGAAAGTGACCACCATAGGCCTGAGAATGACAGAAGGAGATGAAACTTTGGTGTTCATTCTCTGGCACACATCTCCTTAAGATTGGGTTTGAAAAATATTTGAATAAATACGGATCATCCCAAAAGAATTTGTAAACTTCAGCAAAGAATTTCTTTTTATCTTGCACAGTCCAATGTGTTAGCGTGGAACCTGTAACAAGATAATTAGCAATATCCGCGAACCAAGATGATTGAGGGACTTTAAATAATTGTTCGTCAGGGAACATGTCATTTATATGTGTCGTCTCAAGGGAATCAGAGAGATCAAGGCGGGAAAGGTGGTCAGCCACTGCATTTGCTACTCCCTTTTTATCTTTTATTTCTAAATCAAATTCCTGGAGTAGAATGATCCATCTTATCAAGCGGGGCTTAGCATCATTCTTAGAAAGAAGATACTTGAGCGCCGCATGATCCCTGTAGATGATGATCTTGGATCCGATTAGGTAGGACCTAAATTTGTCCGAAGCAAATACTACGACTAAGAGTTCCTTTTCCGTAGTAGTGTAATTCACTTGGGCAGGATTTAAATTTCTACTTGCATATGTATAACATAGGGCCTCTTATCTTTTCTCTGACCTAATACCACCCCAAGAGCATAGTCGAACGCATCGCACATAAGTTCAAAAGGGATGCTCCAATCAGGTGGTTGCATGATAGGTGCGGTGGTTAACATGCCCTTAATCTTAGAAAAAGCTTCTTAGGGTTGCTCGGTCTACTTGTATGATACATCCTTTTGAAGTAGATTGCATAAAGGATGAGCGAGGTGACTAAAGTCCTTAATTAATCTTCTATAAAATTTGGCGTGTCCTAAGAAGGATCACACGTCATGTATGTTTTCGGGTATAGGTAAGTTAGAGATAAGATCAATCTTAGCCTTATCTACCTTAATTCCTTTGGAAGAGATGATATGTCCCAGGACAATTCCCTTATGAACCATGAAGTGACACTTCTCCCAATTAAGTACCAAATTCTTTTCCTCACATCGCTTCAGCACATTTTTCAAAATTTTCAAACATTCGCTGAAGGATGGACCAAAGACCGAGAAGTCATCCATGAAGACCTCCAAATATTACCCCACCATATCAGAAAAAGTACTCACATACATCGCTGAAAAGTGGCGGGAGCATTACATAGTCCTAATGGCATCCTTCGGTAAGCAAAAGTGTTGTAAGGACATGTAAATGTCATCTTTTCCTGATCTTCAAGGGCTATCTCGATCTGATTGTAGCCCGAATATCCATCAAGGAAATAGTAATAGGAATGACCAGCTATCCTTTCCAAAATTTGATCGATGAAGGGCAAAGGAAAGTGTTCTTTCCTCATGACGGTATTCAACTTCCTGTAGTCAATGCACATTCTCCAACCGGTAGTGATCCTAGTTGGCACGAGTTCATTGTCAGCATTGGCTACGATGGTGATTCCTGACTTTTTAGGAACCACCTGAGTTGGACTCACCCATTGACTATTGGATATTGGATATATACTTATATCTATATATTTGGATTTAGTCTACGTTGTGGTTACTGGGAGGTTTTCGCATTATCCTCTAGATAAATGTGGTGAGTACAAATCAAAGGGTCAATTCCCTTGAGGTCTGCAATCGACCATCTAAGAGCTCCTTTGTGCTTAATGAGAGTAGAGATAAGCATACTCTCATATTCTTGCTCCAGGTGGGAAGAAATCACCACCAGGTATGTCTCATCTTAACCTAAATAGATATATTTTAAATCAGAGGGCAAAGGTTTTAGGTCAAGCTTCAGTGCCTTGAGGTTAAACGGTAGAGGCACTACATTAGTTTAGGGCAATTCTTCAAATTGTGGCATCCACCGGTTAACTTTAAGTACCGGCACAGTATCAAGCATAGCACCCATCTCCCTAATCATATCATCATCTAAATCATGGGAGTGGGCCAAGCACGTCTCTAAAGGGTCAGGGGATAAGGTCATTAAAGTTCTATCTTCCATGAAAGAATCAATCAAGTTAACATCGTGGGCATCGTCATCATCCTCTGTATGTTTGCTCATATTGAAAAAGATATTGAGCTCCAATGTCATATTCCCAAAAGATAAATTCATGGCTCCATTCCTACAATTAATGATTACATTTTATGTAGCAAGGAATAGGCGACCAAGGATGATGGGAATTTGAGTGCTCATGGCCACGATGGGTTGAGTATCCAGGACGATAAAATCTACTGGGTAATAGAATTTATCAATTTAGACCAACACATCCTCAAGTATCCCTCTCGGTACACGAACTGAGCAATTGGCAAGTTGTAATGTAGTCCGGGTGGGTTTTAATTCACCTAGACCCAGTTGTTTGTAGACCGATTAAGGGATCAAATTTACACTTGCTCCTAAGTCAAGAAGTGCGTGCTCAATCCAGTAATTCCCAATTACGCAAGCAATGTTGAGCTACCGGGATCTTTGTATTTCTGCGGCACATCTTGCTTTAGGATGGTACTCACTTTCTCTGTCAAAAATATTTTCTTTTGAGTATTTTGCCGTCTTTAAGTCATACATAAGTCTTTCAGAAATTTGGCATATGAAAGTATTTATTTTACGGCATCTAGTAGAGGAATGTTAACCTTCACTTGTTTCAGCACCTCTAGGATGTCCTGAGAGTTAGAAAGAGGTTTTGGTGCAATCAACCATTGGGGGAATGAAGCAACTAGTTTGCTTTAAAGTTTCGGTTCTACCTCATGTGGAGCATCGCTAGGTCTATCATTCTTATCTACATCCGAGTCCTTAGACTTTTCAACCCTTACCAGAATAGATTTGTCAATTATCTTCTCACTCCTAAGAGTGGTGATAGACTTAGCTTGCTCCATTGAATTTGAAGAGCTTGGTTCACTAACTACATATTGCGGTTTAGGATTAGGGATAGGTTGGGATGGAAGCATCCTTTTCTCCATAATCGTAACGCGCGAGTCTATCTTTTGTATAACCTTTGTGAGTTCTTATAAGACTTGAAGAGTACTTTGCTGGATGAGCTCTTGAGGATTTTGAACCAATTCCTCTTGAGGTTTTCCTTGATTTAAGAATTGATTAGGGATTCCTTGAGGTGTAACAGATTATCCATTCCTCCAATTGAAATTCGGATGATTTCTCCAACTGGAGTTGTATGTGTTCGAAGTGAGTCCCCTGAAAGGCCTTTGGTAGTTATTTATGGCATTTGATTACTCATTTAATATTTCTTGAAACGCAGGTATTGTCGGGCAATTTTTCAGTTGTATGAATATTACAAGAACAAATACCACAGACAACTCCTTTATCCTTATCCTTCCTAAGTTCTATGGCCTCAAGTTTCCTTGTGAGACTAGCCATTTTAGTGTTGATATCATCTTCCTCTTTCAAAAGATATATTCCACCTCTCTCCTTTGATTGAGCAGGCTTAGACGTGATGCTTGTTCTTGGGGAGATATCACATGATTGTGTAGTTTCAGCAAGTTTATCAAAGTAATGCCACACTTCATCAACATCTTTGTTCGGGAATTCTTCATTGCACATTGTCTCAACAAATTGGTGCATGAAAGATGTTAGTACTTCATGGAAGAAATTTGTTATGTGCCACATTTCAAAACCGTGTTGTGGGCATGAACTTGTTAGACAGGCTGAAACATACCTTGTATAGCTAGCATACCTTATATAGTTGGTTTTCCATAAGTAGATGATTCTGATTTTATTTCTTTCCTTGTATAGATGCTGTAATCTCTATATATTCAAGCCCTTTGGGTTGTCTCAAATACACACAAAAGCTTTCAGCTCGTCTCGGTTTACATGGTATCAGAGCATCACTGATCCAAATCCGGCACCACCTGTCAGATCCGACCACCCCTGCATCGTCCGGCCACCCCTGTTGCGTCGTCCGATCATCCCTCTGCTCGTCCAGCGCCATCTGCTGCTCGTCCCGCGCCCCTGTTGTAGATCCGACTACCCCCTGCTCTTCCGACCACCCTCTGCGCGTCCGACCGTTCGTCCGACCACCCCCTACGCGTCCGAACGCCCCCTGTTGCACGTCCGACCACCCCCTGCGCGTCCGACCACTCCTGTTGAAGATTCAACCACCCCTGTTAAAGATCCGACCACCCCCAGCGTCGCCCGATCTGTTGTTGTTGCTGCTGCATCGCCGGATCTACATTTTCCAGATCCACAGGGCCTGTTGCTGTTCCTATTCCGCCAAAGATCCCGTTGGGTATCTCCTGCTGAACGGTACACCTAAAACATTCTTCTGCTGCATCTCTTTATGTGCTTTATATTAACTCCGATCAATGGACAAGAACTCATCACGTTCAGAGGCCCCAAGGTGTAATTTTGATGGTACCAACTATTCACTATGGGCCATCCATTTTCAGAACTTCCTGAAGGGTCGTGGTTTGTGGGGACTAATTGATGGATCTGTTACTATTCCCACCTCCACGGATGCCGATAAATTGGCTGATTGGGAAATGAACAATGGACGGATTATTACCTGGATTCTCGATTCAGTTGATCGGTCCATTGCTGTTGACCTCACACCTCATCGCACGGCTAAGGCAATGTGGGAGCATCTTCAGACAATTTATCAACAAAGTAATGCGGCCTGGTCATATCGTCTGGAACAGGATCTCGTTAACCTTACTCAGGGTGACGACAGTATTCAATCATTTTATTCTAAAATTGTCACAATTTGGACTGAGATGACCTTGATGGATCCAATATTTCCTAATGACTTTAGGATTTTCCAAACTATGCGCGAGAGTGCGCAAGTTCGCCAATTTCTTGTGAAACTGCGTCTGGAATTCGACCATTGTCGAGCTGCTCTCTTGAACCGTAGCCCTACTTCTTCATTGAATTCGGTTATTAATGATATATTGGCTGAGAAATAACGACTGAAAGTTCTATCACTTCCTTCCTCGACTCCAGGATCTCTGATATGGTGCTTGCTGTGTCCACCACTACACCAACACGTGACTCCTCTCTTTTAACATGTCGTGGCTGCAACAAGGTGGGTCATGTTGTTGCTCAATGCAAAGAATGGTGCGCTTATTGTCGATGAACTGGTCATGGTATTCAAGACTGCCGTACACGTGCATATTCATCTTCTTCTGTTCGTGGACGTGGTGGTCGTAGTCGTATCCGTGGTCGTGCTCTTTCTGCTACTGCTGCCACTATTTCTTCCGAGCCGACTGTTACTGATTCTACATCTACTGTTTCTGCTGAAGGTCTTTCATCTCCGTTGACTCCTGCGATGCTCCAGCAAACGTTCAGGCCCTTTTTACGGCCGGTAAGTCAGGTATATCCCCATCTTCTACATGGTTCTTCGATTCGGGTGCTTCCAATCATATAACCGGTGTTGTATCCCATCTTCGTGACATTCGTCCCTACACCGGCAATCAGGCTATTTCTACTGCGGATGGCACTAGACTACCTATTCAGTCTGTTGGATCATTGACTTTCTCTCCTTCTGCTCATCGCCAGTTCACCCTTTGTGATGTGTTTCATGTCCCTAACCTCTCATCCAATTTAATTTCAGTTGGTCAACTCACATCAAATAACTGCTTAGTCATATTTCTTCCCAACTGTTGTTTTGTGCAGGATCTGGCGACGGGGAAGGTACTTGGGAGGGGTAGGGGGCATGGTCGTCTGTACGTGCTGGATTTTGATCCATCTGTCACTCCGGCTCGTTGTTTCTTTTCTCCTTCTTCATCAGATATTTCTTCAGCAAATAAATTATGAAAACTATGGCACTTTCACCTAGGTCATCCACATTCTGATCGGTTACTTCAGTTAATTTCGTCTGGCATGTTAGGGAATATTTCTCTTAATAAAAATGATTTGGATTATTCTTGTTCTTCCTGTTGTCTTCTCTCCGCTCTGACTCAGGGGGGAATATCTCTCAACTGATTTTCGTACATTTCTTCAAGGGCATGGAATTATTCATCAAACCACCTGTTCCGATACTCCACAACATAACGGGGTGGCTGAAAGACAAAATCATCATATTGTTGAAACTGCCAACACCCTGATGACAGCTATGAGTGTTCCTCGTTCTTTCTAGGCTGAAGCAATGTTACATTCCGTCTACTTGATTAACCGGATGCCTACCAAAGTTCTGAACAGTAAATCTCCTTACTCTGTTCTCACTGGCTTACCTCCTGCATATTCTACATTTCGTGTTTTTGGTTGTATCTGTTATGTTCACCTGGCTTCACGTGAACGTAACAAACTATCTCCAAAATCAGTCAAATGTATGTACTTGGGATTTGGGGAAACTCAGAAGGGTTTTCGATGTTATGATCCGGTTTCTCGTCGTGTTCGGGTTTCACGACATGTTGTTTTTCTTGAGCACATTGCTTTTCATTCATCTCTTCCTCCTCCGCACACTCCCAACTCTCCTGGTCTAACTGCCTTTCCAGAAATTCCGTTTGCCTCAAGTACTCTCCCTCGTCCGTTGCAGGTTTACTCACGTCGACCACGTACAGATCCACCACCTATTACTCAACCCGAACCTACTGTACCCGTTGCTGATCCCGAACTTACCTCGATCCGTCGTTCCGCTCGTGAACATCGAGCGCCTGATCGGTTGATATGCTCTATGTCTGCCATGAATGCTACTCTGGATACCGTTTCTATTCCTACTTCATACTCTCAGGCAGCCACTCATGATTGTTGGAAGAAGGCTATGGCAGAAGAACTTGCGGCATTGGATGATAATCATACGTGGGACATTGTCACTCGACCCGCTGACCAACAGCTAATTGGTAGCAAATGGATTTATTCTGTCAAGCTCAAGTCTGATGGATCATTGGATCGATACAAGGCTCGACTTGTCACTCAGGGATACAAACAGGAATACGGAATTGATTATGATGAGACTTTCGCTCCCGTGGCCAAGATGAAAACTGTTCGTACTCTTCTGGCTATATCTTCTGTTCGCTCATGGCCACTCGCTCAGATGGATGTGAAAAATGCCTTTCTTCATAGAGATCTTCAAGAAACCGTGTATTTGAAACCTCCTCATGGCTCCTTAATCCCTGACAATAAGGTATGTCGCCTAAAGAAAGCCCTGTACGGCCTCAAACAGGCACCTCGGGCATGGTTCCAACGCTTTCACGATGTTGTTACGGGTGCTGGCTTTACTCAAAGTGGTCATGACCCATCCTTATTTTTGTGCATCACTGCTCACGGAATTGTCATTGTTCTGGTCTATGTTGACGACCTCCTACTGACTGGTAGCGATACTGCTGGCATCTCGGCTTTAAAGGAAGTTCTGCAATCCTCCTTCAAGATGAAAGACCTCGGCCATCTCACATACTTTCTTGGGCTTGAAATTTCACGTTCTAAACGTGGGATCCTGGTCAGCCAGCGTAAATATGCCAAGGATCTTCTCGCTTTGGCATCATTGACAGATCAGAAAACAGTTCAGACTCCCTTAGAACTTAACATTCATTATGGCCGTGACGATGGTGATCTACTTGCACAGCCCGACTTATACCGTCATTTAGTTGGGAGCTGGTTTACTTAACTATGACTCACCCTGATATTGCCTATACTGTCCAAGTCGTTAGTCAGGTTGTTTCTGCTCCTCGGACTCTTCATATGACTGCGGTGTTATGTATCATACGGTACCTACGTAGAACTCTAGATCGATCATTGTTCTTCTCCTCCACGGTGACTCTGGACCTTCGTGCTTATTCGGATGCTGATTGGGCTGGTTGCGCTCTCACACGAAAATCTACCACTGGCTACTGTGTTTTTCTCGGCACTTCTCTCATCTCTTGGAAGTGTAAGAAGCAGACCACTGTTTCCAAATCAAGCACAGAAGCCGAGTATCGAGTGATGTCTGCTGCGTGTAGTGAGCTTGTTTGGTTACGTGGACTTCTTTCCAACTTGGGCGTTCCTGTGCAGAATCCTACTCCACTTCATGTTGATAATCTAAGTGCCATTTAGATTGCCTCTAACTCAGTTTTTCATGAATGGACAAAGCATATTGAAGTTGACTGTCACTTTATCCGTGAGAAATTTCAGTCTGGGCTCATTTCTCTACCACATGTTGCATCCCATGATCAGATTGCAGACATTTCACCAAGTCCCTAACTTCTGCTCG
This sequence comes from Magnolia sinica, assembly GCF_029962835.1. Lineage (NCBI taxonomy): Eukaryota > Viridiplantae > Streptophyta > Magnoliopsida > Magnoliales > Magnoliaceae > Magnolia > Magnolia sinica. The sequence continues at coordinate 44,565,280 of NC_080573.1, read as the reverse complement.
TCACTCATTTCTCGTTGGCAAACTATTACTTATCGATGACCCGCATTAGTTTGAGGGGGGATGTTAGATAGGCTGAAACATACCTTGTATAGCTAGCATACCTTATATAGCTGGTTTCCCATAGGTAGATGATTCTGATTTTATTTCTTTCCTTGTATAGATGCTGTAATCTCTATATATTCAACCCCTTTGGGTTGTCTCAAATACATACAAAAGCTTTCAGCTCGTCTCGGTTTACAGAACTGACAAGATCCTTGAACCACTCCCAACATTGGAAGAATATTTCGTCTTCCCTTTGGGCGAAGTTCATAATCGACTTTCTGATGGTGTTCGCTTTATGATATGGGAACAATTTCTTTATGAATTCCCTTGTCATGTCATTCCATCTGCCAATAGATCGTGGACGTAGTGAATGTAACCACGTCTTAGCCTTTTCTTTCAGGGAGAAAGGGAAGAGTTTCAGCCGGATTGTGTCCTCAGACACATTAGGAAAGTATAAAGTGGCTATGATCTCATCAAACTTTTTCAAGTGTAAATATGGATTTTTAGATTCAAGCCCAAGGAAGTTTGGAAAGAGTTGGATCACTCCTGGCTTGATGTCTATGTTTCCTACATTTTTTTTAAAAACCATACAAGAAGGGGTGCTCACCCCCACCAGTTGTAAATAGTCTCGTGAAGTACAAGGTGGGGGTGCTCGATGCACCTAGTTATCAACCTGGATTTCCTCCACCCTAGGTTGGGGTGGATTCGGAGGTTGATTGGCCAGTTGATTTGCAACCATAACTTCGGTTAACTTTGTGGATCTCGAGTGGTGTCTAATCCTGTAATGGATAGATAATCCCTCAACCAATCCTCCTTCACTCAAGAGACGTCGAGTGCTGTCATGAACCTACTTGGGCATGAAACACTCCCAGCCCTCAATTTCAGAATCTAACCTAAACCTAAAAAGAAAAAGGGAAATAGAAATCTAGAAATAGAAAGAGGGATAATTAGAAAGAAGTTACCAAATTAAAAGTTTCGAATCCTGTAAAAGAAAAGGGAAAGTGAATTAGTTTCTAAAAAGAGAAATAGAAAGTTTCTAAAAATAGAAAGATGAGTTAGTTCTAAAAACAAATTATGAAAGTTTCTAAAAAAACAACCTAATTTCTAAAAAAAGAAAAAAGGAAAGTTTCTAAAAATAGAAAGTAAGTTAGTTTCTGAAAAAGAAAAAGGAAAGGAGATTAATTTCTAAAAACAGATTAAGAAAGTTTCTAAAAACAAATTAGGAAAGTTTCTATCCTAGAATTAAAAAGGAAATTAGTTTCTAAAAATAGAAAAGGAAAGTTTCTAAACCTAGAAATAGAAAGCTAAGTTAATTTCTAAAATATTTCAGAAAAAACCCTAACCTAAAAATAGAAAATAAAAAAACCATAATCTTAAACTAATTCCAAAACTAGTTAATCTTAGAAAAATGCAACTGTTAGTCCCCGACAACGGCGCCAAAAACTTATTCACAACCCCAATTGTAGGGTCGCGATGCAGTAATAATCTTGGTGAGACCGAGGTCGAATTCACAGGGACTAATCTCGTGTGCATTCTGAAAGCAACTAGAAGTTGAACTAGAAAAAAATATGAATCTAAATCTGGAATTAAATGGAGTAATTGTGAAGTATGTAATTAAAAACTTAAGAATTCAAAGGTGGGAGCTAGGGTTTTCAAGGATCCACTTATAGCAATCAGGGTGATTCCTTATTTGATTCAAGTCACACAATTTGAATTGGAGTCCTATCCTATCCAATTGGAAAATATAGCAATTAATATCAAATCTGAACTTCCTTTGACTTAATTCTCAAAAGATGAGAATTATGATAATTGGCAGGGATTCCATCACCAAACCATGCCCATGCGACGATGATAAACAATAGGATTTACCAATCCCATAATCTTAAAACAGGAAAAGAAGATACTCAAAGCTATTGCACATCTTCTGTAATTTAAGTCACAATAAATCATTAAAAACTGAAAGTATTCCTTAAATATCAAACTAGAATTAAAGTACCTTTAATAGAAACATGAATCAAAGTAATAAAGACATCCCATCACACTACAAGCTTCACCTCTTAGCCCTAGCTAAGAGGTTTAGCCAACCATAGACATGATTGGACCAAAGTCTCTTAAGAAAAACGTAAAAATAACTAAGGAGGAAGAAAAAAAATTCTTAGCGACGGCTTCTCCACCCTTTTACTCCACTCCTTAAACCCTAGAATATGCCTAGGAACATCCTAGGGAGTCCTATTTATAGTTGTAGAACTCCAACTTTCGTACCTAGTTGGAAAACTCTAGAAACAGCCTCAAATTTACACAGTTTATCAAAATAGACTTCACTCTGCGTAATTTCACAAAATGATCCGGCGTTTCAAAATATGCTTCTTTAGGACAATTTCAAAAATATATTTGTTTTCAGGACAATTTTAAGATTCCTTTTCTTCACTTCAAATATTTGATTCTCTTCATTCCTCACTTGGTTTTCTTGGATCTTTGGCATGTGAATTCTTCAATCTTGGTCTCCTAAGATCCATCCCTTGCCTTGGTGATTCTTGAGCATCAAATCCATGCTTTTATCACCCTTTTCAATCCAAGCTCTTAAATTCACATTGTAACACGAACATGAGTAAAATAGAACATTAAGCATTATCATGTTCATAAAACCAAGATATAAATGGGGGATAATATGCAATATTCGACCCTCAACATTCGGTCAGCCTAACTAACTAGGTCAACCCTATAATATTCGGTCAAAAACAAAGATTTGAAAAGATCTTTCTGCGGCCTGTTTGGCTAGCCCGACCTGAGGTTCGGCCAGCTGAACATGAACTTCGGCCAGCCCAAGGTGGGTTCGGTCAAGTTTCCGGTAATGGAACAAATTCGAATTTTAGGCTAATTGGGCTAGCCGAACCACTTGGTCGGCCAATCGAACCTGGTGTTCAGCTAGCCGAACTTGGCTTTAGGCCAGCCAAAATTTTGAAAGATATTATCCCGTAAAATCCGAGTTTTGTTGGAACATGATCTATGAAATTTGGCCAGCCGAACCAACCCTCGGGTCAGCCAAACTTCACAGATCCTTGGTTATAAATAGAGGCTCTTTCTTACTCTTTAAATCATGAAAATTCATAGATTTATATTGTGTTGCAAAGAGAGAAAGTTCAAGCCTCCTTTAACTATTTGTATTATAATTCTTATATTTGTTTTTAGCTAATTCTATTCTCATATTCTCAAGTTAGATTAAATGTTTTAATAGAGTAATCCATACTCTACTTTTGAAAAAAGGGGAGAATCGAATTTGTAGCAATATAGCATCACTCATTTTATTGAAAATACATTAGATCCCTTTATTTCCTTTGGGTTGAACTCATACAAAGATTTCATCTACATCCCAAGAAGAAGATCGTTGCATTCAAGCTACAGTTACGACTTTGACTCGCCAATCGAAGATCAGTACCGTCTTTTCATTTATTTCAGTTTGGGTTTTTTTGAGATAACTCGGAAATTTCAGCGGGTTTGTTTGTATTGACCCCGTGAAAATTACAAAGTGGGTTTGATTGTGATATAGCTCGTGAAAATCACAATAACTGTATTAGGTTGTTAAGGTGACCATGGAAACCTTGAAATAGTGAAAGCCAAAATTGCGAGTATAGTAATTTTGGGAGTGGAGTAGGTTGCATTGAGGCACCGTACCACTATAATTATGTTGTGTATTGTGGTGATTGGTTATTATTATTTGTGCATATTTTGTGCTTTAATTATTCTTGCGATAGTTTGATATTTTAATTTCAAAGAAGTCGTGAAATAAAGTTATCCTACCTAAATCTTTTAGGTGAAAGGTTGTCCTAGATCTATTTGATATCAAGAATTCAATGCTTTGCATAATTGTATTTATTTGATTCATTATTCCGCATTGTATCGAAATATTTGGCATAGTCCTATTTACCCCCCTCTCGGACTTCTATAGCTCATCCTTTCAAACTTGATTTTTGTCCTCACCCATCATTAGATGAAGGATCTGAATGATCTAGATTCCATATATACAAATTGGTGGGCCTCACGCAAATCAAGGGTGGAAATCCCCTCTAAACTTGTCCCTCTGTGTTGTGGGTTGCCTAAATTTCCTTCGGGGCTGATTTATGAGCCAACGTGTAGTTTGAGGTAATGCATCTGATGGATGGATTGGATGATATGAATACATAGGGTGGCCTCAATTCTGTGCGGTACTAGTTGAGCCATCCCGGATGGTTGACTGACTCAACTTTAGAACATGAAGCAGAACCATCACTAGCGCATTCTCGAGACAGTTGAAGTGGAGTGTGGTAGAGCCCTAGACCAGTAAACCTGTAGCCAGGGTGTGAATAAAAATCAGGACCTCCCACCCGATGGACCCTGTTATGTACGCTACATGGTTCAAAAATCATGACAATGAGGTGAATGGTCAAGACTCTATTGGTATTGGACATGGTTCACGTAAAAATAAAAATGAGAGCTAGGATATTCGAATGGTGTAGTTTATAAAACATGGGCCATACATGGTAAGCCCCACCGTGTCCACATGTAAATTGCCACGAGGGCCTCATTGTAACAACACGGTTTGGCTGGTGGCCCCAACACCGGCAGGCAAGCTGATGCCAAAGCTCTGTGGGCCCCACCATGATGTATGTATTTTATCCACTCCGCCCATCCATTTTTCTAGCTCATTTTAGAGCATGAGCGTAGAAATGAGGAAGATACTATGCTCAAGTGAACCACACAGCAGGAAATAGTGGGGCTTGAACACTTATCGTTGAAAACTTCTTAGGGCCACCACAATCTTTATTTGCCCTCCACCTGTTCATAAACTCACATAACCCTTTATGAAGGAAAAATACAAATATCAGCTTGATCCAAAACTTCTGTGGTCCTCAAGAAGTTTTCAATGGTAGGCATTCGATCCCCAGTGCATCCTGTGGTGTAGTCAGCATGAGCATATGAACAGGCAAAAATGGATGAACGGTGTCCATAAATCATATACAATATGGTGGGGACCACAGAGCTTTGGCATCAGCTAGCCAGATGAGGTTGGTATCGCCAGCCAAACCGCGTCCGATTGTAACCCTTCCCTCCTTTTATAGTCTTTACAAATAAAGATAATTTTGATGGTAGGTCTAGCAGTGGATAGATTTTCTGTCCCTTTTGCAATTCCTGTTTTGTTTGCATGTTTGAGCATTTTCGCCTGTTTTGGCATTTGCCTCGTCTTGCAGTGGAACCATAGCCTATGTCGACTACCCATCCTTGCAAAATCAGGTATTCTTGAACGAAACGCGTCCTGTTACGAGCTGGGTCCTTTTCTTTCTTTTAACATTCTCTGCGTGTGACTGACTCTCCCTCCTGATAGTGGGCCACCATTAGCGGGGCATAGCGTGCTATCATATTGATCAAACAATCCTATTTATTTAATAGAATGGTATCAAATGGACGATTAGGGCTCTTGATACAACATGCTAAATAAAATGGTCATGATCATTAACTAACCATTCATTCCAGTACCCTTGAACCCAGACAAATATCTAAACTAGTTTTGATGGGGCCTTCATAATTATTCTCTCAATTGCTACGAAAATGGAGAGATTTTTTTATTTTTTTTATTTTTTGAAAAAAAAAAAAAAAGATTCTAATCATCAATCTAAACCTTGCACCATGTGGGCCTCACTTCTTTTTTTTTTTTGGTTACATTTGTCTTCATCTAGAAGTTCTTTGATATGACCATCTTAACCATACGATCATTGCAAGGAAAATTGACGGTCCATATTGATTATAGGAATTAGTGTAATCATGAATTTGGCCCATCCATTTTGCAGGTCGCACGTTCTATTGCATTTGTTTTCTTCTTGAATTGCATTTATCTGACCATCTTAACCATATGGTCATTGGATCCATATTGATCATTGGAATGGGTCTAATACTCAATTTGGACCATCCATCTTGTGGTCCCACTTTTGATTGCATGTGTTTCTAAAGAAGTGCATTTATCAGATCATCGATCCTAACCATCTTATTGATTGCTTGGAAAATGGATTTCCCACATTGATTACAAGATAATTGATCTAATCAATATTTTAGACGCACTTTATGAGCTACCCACTTTTGATTGTTGGAAATGGATGGTTCATATTGTTTGTAAAAAAGTGGATCGAAGTAATCAATTTTGGACCATCCATCTTGTGAACTGGGCTTTTAATGGCACTTGTTACTCAAGAATTGCTTTGACCATGTCATCCTACTATGTAATCAATTCAAAGAAAAATGAATGATCCATATTATTTGAAGGAAAATGAATTTAATTATAGGTCTAGATCGTCCATAATGTGAACAAATTAATTTTGTTCATTGTCTTAGCATCTTATCTTGAAGATAAAGGCCTAGATGATCTAAGATTCCATCATATACACAAAATGGTGGATCCCTACCTAAATCAAGGGTGGCATCCTCTATAAACTTATCCCATTTTTGTTTTTGTTGGGATTTTTGCTAGGAATCACAGAGATCTAGATCTATGATAGCAATCCAAGAGCATCAAGCAAACACAAAAGAATACACAAATTTAACGTGGAAAACCCTTGCAGGAAAAAATCACAGTACAAAGCAACAGATCTCCACTATAAAAATAGAAATTACAAAGAGAAAGGACTTACCCAATTCGAACAATCTCGAATCTTACTCTTATTACACCCTTTAGAAACCTCAAAACCCTATTAGGAACCCTTGGAACCCCTTTAGAAAGCTTTAACCCTGTTTAGAAAGACCCTAGAGACCCCTATTTATAGTTTAGGAAACTCCACTTATGCACATCTCTGAAACCGCCTCAAATTTATGCAGTCCGCACGAAATTTGCACAGTATCTCATAACCCTCAACTAGTCGAAGGACCCCTTCGACCGGTCGACTCTGACCCTCGACTGGTCGAGAACCATGAATGTCAAAAAACTTTGCTCGCTAGACTTCGAGTCGAACGAGCCTTGACTAGTCGAGTAGCCCCCTCGACCGGTCGAGCAACACAAGATTTAAGACATCAGACAACAATCTCCACCATATCTTCAATCTTTAACTATGTAGCTTCTTGACCTCTTTTCTTATCTCTACATCACATCATAGCTTCTCGTATACACTCCGTCCTTTTATGTCATCGTCAAGCCTAGAGAAGTTGCACAGAACTTGAACTTCTCGGCAGAAACGATGTAGGTGAGCATGTCTGCTGGATCAGAATCCATGTGCCCAACCACCTTTGCTCCTGTCTTCTCAAAAGAAAAAACGTAGTCTTCTTACTATCTCACCACTACCCAATATTGCTTGTCGGGGTATTTGCTCACAACACCGATAGCCTGTGAAAAAACCGGTCTAATATAGACCATGACATACACTGTTAACCGCATTCGAATAAGGCTTATGAGATATATCCTGTTTTTTCTCATCTATTTTGGGACATGTTCTAAGGAAAACTTGAGGAGAGACACATAGGGAATGCTTTCCAGTTTTGTCTGGTCCATCACATCCTTGATTAATACCCACCCAAGGTATTTTGCCTGAGATAACCAAAACCTACTCTTCTTTCAGTCTCAATCCGAGAACCATCTTTGCAGCCCTCCGATTCTTTATCCTGAATGTCCCACTTAACTAAGTCTACAGTACATTGATTTCAGACATGTCATAATTAGCGATCTACATGTCATCAACATATAGTTCCTGACTTACCATGAAGGAATCAAATCCACTGCCTAGGCGACAGGTCGTGTAACGACCTCATGCAAACTTTTCTTCTTAGCCCCTTTAAAATTCGAACCGTTCTAGTTGCTTCATGTAGATCTGCTCTTCTAATTTCTCATACAGAAGTGCAGACTCTACATCTATCTTTTCAGTTCGAGATCGCATTGGCTAACCAGTGCCAATCACAAATCTAATAGACACTTGTTATACCGTCGGCGTGAATATCTCTGAGAAGCTGATTCCTTCTCTCTGAGCATAACCCTTCGCTACCAATCTCGTTCTGTATCTATATTGTATCCTCCTAAATATCCACCTGCATCTAACTACTTCCCGGCCCACTGGAAACTCCACTAGCTCCCATGAGTCGACCTGGTACAACGAGTCCATCACATCGCCCATAATCACCATCTACTACTCAACAGGCTCACTTAAAGCCATCTGAATAGAAGACGGATCCCCTGCGATATTGGAGTCGTCCATGTACCTCGCCAATATCCTGCGATTACACCGTGTGATTCTTTTCATAAGTGGATACTCCACCTGCTCTATATTTCTATCCGCGCGTCTCAGCCTTCATGCCCTGCCCGCTCATGTGGCCATGCCCAGCATGCCACACACATGCAGAGGTGGAATCCGCTACAGCCACTGCAGCTTCACCTTTTGAAGTGCTCCCGTTCAACCTATAAACATTATCGAGTCGTTGCATTTTCATGTTTACCCGTGCTTCCGAAGATACTTTAAGGACATCATCAATACTTGTGAATTTGCACCCTATAACCTCGAGTGCACCGAGAGAAATCATATCCTTTTTCATGTCAGGAACGTGCCTCACCCCAGTCAGGGTACGCTCTGTCACATCAAACATCTTGATACGTACCATACCAACAGCCACAACATTACAGGTATTATCATTGCTCATAAATACTTGTCTACCGTCGCACTCCCTATAGCTGGTGAATCAACTCCGATGAGGAGTCATGTGAAAGGATGCCCATATGTCTAGAATTCACTTGTCCTTACGATCATCGTAAAAGTGTCTGATTGTAGACATGGACAAAACATCACCATCATATCCACTCGATCCATCCGACGTGACAGTGTTGGCCTCTCGGTATGAAGCCTCAGAATCTTCTCTCTTAGATTTAGGATTTATACAATCCTTCTTCACATGTCCTCCCATCCTACAATTCCAGCACATTAACTTACCTTTGCCTTTGCCCATAGATTTGGATCTTGAACTCGAAGACTCCGTATCTTGCTTAGAATTCCTTCCCCTCGTAAACAGTGCATCAGAAAATGTCCCCATGTCGCCGTTTAGCTTTCTCATGGCCTTCCCTTGAAGGGGCTGAGATAACAGTGTTGACACTCAGAGTTTTATTTGTGGTGCACATTGTGTCCTTGAATGACTCATACGATGCTGAAAGAGAATTCAACAACATACATGCTTGTTCCTTATCTTTCATCACTTCCTCCATATCTAGTAATTTGCAAACCGATTTATTAAAGTTGCTGATATGAGCCTCCAGATCTCTACCCTCTGTCATCTTGAAGTTATACCACTGCCACTTCAAGTATAGGCAATTTTTAAAGGCTTTTTTCACATAGACATCCTCTAACTTTGCACATAACTTAGCCACAGTTTTCTCCCTCATGACATTGTAGAGAACCTCATTCATGAGATATAAACGGATCGATGATAAAGCCTTCTTATCAAGAGTATTCTAATCATCATCAGTCATAGTAGACTTTCGCTCCTCAAGAGCACCATCTTCATCTTGCTTGATTAAGGAACCGATCATCTTGATCTTCCATAACTCAAAATTATTTTTCCCTCAGTACTTCTCAATATCATACCTAGTGCTTCCCATTATTACTAATTGTGCAGATTCAGATCTGTGCCCCAATTATTGCTTTGATACCACTTGTTGAGATTTGTGCTGCGGAATCACACAGATTTAGATATAGGATAGCAATCCAAGAGCACCAAGCAAACACAAGAGAACACACAGATTTAACGTAAAAAATCCTTGCAAGAAAAAACTACGGCACAAAGCGACAGATCTCCACTATGAAAATAAAAATTGCAAAGAGAAAGGACTTATCCAATTCGAACAATCTCGAATCTCACCCTTGCTACACCCTTTAGAAACCCTAAAACCCTTTTAGGAACCCTTGGAACCCCTTTAGAAAGCCTTAACCCTGTTTAGAAAAACCCTAGGGACCCCTATTTATAATTTAGGAAACTTCACTTACATACATCTCTGAAAATCACCTCAAATTTATGCAATCCGCATGAAATCTATGCAGTATCTACGTAACCCTCGACTAGTCGAAGGAGGGCTTTGACCAGTCGAAGGACACCTTCGACCGGTCGAGCCTAACCCTCTACTAGTCAAGAACCATGAACATCAAAAAACTTTGCTCGCTAGACTTCGAGTCGAACGAGCCTTGATTGGTTGAGCAGCTCCCTCGATCGGTCGAGCAACCCAAGATTTAAGACATCAGACAACAGTTTTAACCCATCTGAGTTTCATTTTGGGCTGATTTGTGAGCCCTACGGTAACTCAATTAGCTCAACTAGCCAACTAGCCAAATCATGGGTTTGTAGGGCTTGACCTGAACCTGTGCCAGCCCTAGATTATAGTTCTATTTCATATTCCAAATTTTCATTCATATTGCGAGCCAGAAAACCATGATCCAACACAACCCAAAACAAGAGAAAAGAAGAAGAAAAAAAACAGATGACATGATTTGGTGGACCCCACCTTGCATCCTGGTGCAGAACTTCCTGGGAAAGGCTTTAGCAGGAAATCCACAGACTAATGCGGGTCGGAGAAGGGCGGCCCTGTCAGTGGGTCTATGGGGCCTACCATGATGTATATGTTTTATCCACATCGTCCATCCACTTTTCCATCTCATTTGGGGGCATAAGATTTTTTTTTTTTTTTTTTTTAAAAAGAAAAAAGGAAAAAAAAAGATGTAGATATAAGGCTCAGGTGGGCCACACTGTAGGAAATAGTGGAAATTGAGCGCCTACAGTTGAAAACTTCTTAAGGCCAAAGAAGTCTCTGATCAAGATGATATTTGTGTTTTTCATTTTTCATCTAGGTATGTGTGATCTTACAAAGATGTTATATGGGAAATAAGCATCACATTGGATCCTAGGAAAGTTTCAACAATAGTTATTCAATTTTTGTCGGTTTTTATGGTGTGGTCCTGTTGAGTTTTACATGTGGCTCATTTTTTTATCTCATGCTCTAGAATTATCTCAAATAGTTGATGGATGGTGTGGATCTAACACATAAATCATGGGGACCATAAAGATGTTCTTTACAAATCCACTCTATTCATCTGTTTCGAAAGACCACCACATGACATGATTTTACAAATTAGGCATATCCAAAACTCACGTGGACTAAACCACATGAAGTAATGGGGATTGAATGCCTGGCAGTGACAGAAGTTTTCTACTGGGATGATATTTGTTTCATGAACAGTTTGGATGGCATATAAACATCATACTCAACTCTAGGAAAGTTTCAACGGTGGATGTTGTTCCTACTGTTTTGATGGTGTGGGCCACCCAAGTCTTGGATCTGCTTGATTTTTATAAACCTGTCCTACTGTGATCTTTCAAAACAGATGGACGGAGTAGATTTTTTAAGGACATTTATGTGGACCCCACACAGCCGAGGGCACATACAATCTACTCTCAATGTCAACATACACCCGACCCACCTGATGAGCGGACCGGCCTGATTTTTCAGCCACAGCAGACACCAAACGGGCCAACTGCACGCATGCTTGTCACCTTCGCACCTGTAAGATGCAACGGTCCAGTCGTGGAGGAAAGAATTTTCACAACTCCAGGTACACAAGGTAACATGAGCCTTCATTTTCTATTTCTCCTGCCATGGACTAATAAATTGTACATATGGATTACACGGAACTCAAATTGAACCGTTAAAATAGTAGGGCACATTTATTTATTTGGTTGATAAATCAAAAACCAAACTCGAATGATATCTTCACTTTCGGATTTAGTGGATATCAAATTGACTTTCAAAATGAAAAATAAGATACATTTGTTAATATAGCCTCATTTAGGGGTTTTTATCTATTTGCATTTGGACGGTGTAGTTGAGTTACATACATGCAAAGTACATGAATTTTAAGTGCATTTGAGTTATTTTTTCTTCTTTCCCTCCTCCATCATCACTCTGTTGCCGACCAAAGGAGAAAAGAAAGAAGGTGAAGAAGAAGTTGAACCGTTAGATCATCTATATCACTGTGGGCCCATATGGAATGTTGGCCCTCTTTCCCTTCGAAACGACCCGTCAATTAGGATTCAATACCGTACTACATTTTCGCTATCTTCATTGTCGGTGTTTTCTTCATATCCCTTCGTTATGCGTTTCAGTTCCTGGAGTTATTCTTGAAATGCTACCCTCAATTTCACTGAGAACGAACGCTTTTAAGTCGTGCGTCTGCTCCTGAGTCTACCAAGAAATCAATGTGGCCTAGAATCAGCTGCTGACAGCCGGCTGGCGGGATTCTCGGTGCAGTTCCGAGATGGGATCTGGAGAAATCCCATTTTAGATCGTGTCGGGATTTCCACTAGCTGCTTGCTGGGGCGTGCGGGATGTTGGGGGTAAGACTCATGGGTTCTTGCAATTATTATTCTTTTTATGCCGTGAAATATTCCCACCAGTGCTTACTTTCCTTCTATATTTAATTTAAGTGCAAGGATGATGTGTGGTGTGACATGGTCCCATGGATGCCTACCACATTTTGTTAGAGAAATCATGGTTGTGAGACTAATATATGGTGCATATATATAACTCGAGTTAATACATTTTTTTTTTATAATTTAAATGATGGTGTTAATATCACATTGCACCCAATAAAACAACTCTCAATGCTCAAATCTAATAAAGAAATGGGTCAACAATTTCCCAATGTAAAAAAGTATGAAAAAGAAAGGAAAGAGACAATCATTTGTATTAGTTGTTAAAGAAGAAATAAAACAGTTTGATGTTCCACCTTTCATGCAAAAACACCCTTGTGAATATCAAAACTTAGTGCCTAAAGATCTCCGAGCTGGGCTTCCTCCTATGAACAATATTCAACACCATATATATATATATATAGAGAGAGAGAGAGAGAGAGAGAGAGAGAGAGAGAGAGAGAGAGAGAGAGAGTCATGGTTTATCTCCACAAAGAAAGGTCTCTGAGGTAAATTTACAACAAGTGTAAGTGTAAGAAGATTTGTCTGTGCCAAATCAAGAGGAAGTTGGGTGACAACACCTAAGAGATCAAATTTTCAGATGATCATATATCTCGCAGGCTTTCAATGTGGTGGATTTGTTTAGTATTGTAGTCAGCTGTTTGATACACAAGATGAAGTTATTATTGATATGGATAAACAACTCCTAAAGGAAAAGAAGAAAGAAGTTGAACAAGTATTTCCCATGTAGATTACTAACACTCAATTAGGCCAATATAAGCAATACTTGGTGAAATGGAAGAGTAATCCTTATTCTGAATGTGCATGGATCACGAGTAATGAATTGAAAAGATTGGATTCAAACCTCTATTATTTGTATGAAACGTCCAAGTCTCTAGATTCAAGTTCTTTCTAATTTGGAGGGAATGATATATGCCCACAGCCCACCATAGGGGCCAACATCTGCTGATTTTAGGTTGTTTGTTGAAAATTTGGTTATAAATGCTAGAGTTCGCATTTGCCATTTGTGGAAGATACGGGGCCGATGTGGAAGATTTGATTGAAGGATTTGGGTGTATTTAATGGATTTTTTGTTATCATAAATAAATTATAGATTGATTTGAAATCAATTTAATGGTTGAGAGATTTCATTAAAAATTCATTAAGATTATCTTTAGGGTCTAATCTATAAAAGGGGAGGTGATGTAAGAGGCAGGCATTCCATATTTTCCATGTTTATGAGTTTTTGTTTTAGTCTCTCCAAAGAGAAGTTTAATTTCCAATAGAGATTCTTATTCTCCTCTTTCGAACATTCTTGGGGGTGTATTTTTGTCCATTCTTGCAATTTGGGTATTAAAATCTCATTGATTTAGTAACTCGGTCTCTGCTTATTTTCTATGGAAAATATGTAATAGCTCATTGATGTTACCATCAACTCAACTATATACCTTTCCATTGTGATTTACAATGGGATTTGTACACAACGGTCTATGGATATGGCCTGTAGGATATATACTTGATATTAATGAGTGATATGGGTGTCACGCCCTATGTTGTTAACTCTCTAGATATGGGTATCTATCACAACAAAGGCTTGGTTGTGGCGGATCATTAAAATCCAAAACTTCATGATATGGGTATGTTAAGCAATGGTTTCTACCAAGGTATTCCATAATGGTAACGGTGGTCATAACGGTCACCATCATTACTTCTACGATACATGTCGTAACGGTTGTAAAGGCCCCCATAATAGCTGTTACTATATCTCTCTTTTTTCTTTTGGAAAAAAAAAAGAAAAAAGAAAAACATGTATCTGCCCCGTAACGTTTAAAAAAAAAACCCCGTAACATTTTTTTAAAAAAAAAGTCTAAAAATCTGTATCTGCCCCATAACAGACAATTATGACAAACAATTACAGGGTTGTTACGGCCCTTATAAAGGATGTAATGGGCCGTTAATGGCGATTGCAGGTCATTTTTTTTCGTAACGGCTATTACAACCGTTATGACCCTGAAATGTTAACAATTGCTACCGTTACCTTTACGTAACAGCCTTTACGACACAATAGTTTCTACTAATCAGTATAATCATTAATCATGTTAAAACACTCTTAACAATATCACATGTTGAATTTCTTGCTCAATTGGTGCAATTAACTACAAATCCAAAATAATTGATAATTTAGAGTTCAAAACCCAAAAAAATCTAGGTTAAATTTTCAAGTGTTAGGAAAGGGTGATCCCTTACTCTTCTCGAGCTATCCAAGTATCCAACTTGCGCACTCCAATTTTTTTGAAGTATCTGAGTCATTGATCACACCCATTTCCAAGTATTAACGGTTCTAATTATCCCGCCAAAATATACTAATTGCTAACATGGAAGTGGCTGCAGGCTGCTTCCTATAGTTCCAATGCTCAAAATTTCCTTGGTACACTTGCGGAAAGCTTCTTTGTATGATTGTACTTCAAGTTCATGGTAATCCATGGACATGCACCTAGTTGTGAGTATCATGACCTAGAAACAAGTTAAAGTAAACACCGAACATCTGGAAAGCTATCTATTCTTGTCACATTTATTTATTTTTGAGATTCTTAGGTAATATACTTTAACACTTGATTAATCTCAAACTAACAAATCCCAAACTCATTCTTTCACTTGGATAAAAAAACAAGGGAAGGACTATCCTTTTTCGTTTATTCTTCCTTTTAAAAAAAAATTCATGTAAGTACTTTTAAGTGACTTAGTACCTATTGCACAAACCACTCTATCACACCTTGCATTGTTGACTTCTAACGTGCATATTATACCTGCTAGTCAAAGTTAAATCAATACATGCTTGTGATGTTCTGAGAACATGAATAACAATATGATCATTTTGTGTATTGAAGCTCTTTCTTTCTCAATGAATAGTTTTCCAGCCATTTATGGGTTCCTATCCTTGTGAGTGTTCTTAATGCATCTTTTTGACAATTGGTTTCCACCACTAAATGCTAAACCAGTGTTTGGGTGAGTGGCTAGCATCATGGGTTTGCTCCCCACAATGCAAGTTCGATTCCTCCCCATGAATTGCCCAATGCACATGGTTTGTGGGTGATTGCATGCATTTGCGGGGATTAGTCTCTCCTTAAAAAGGGGTGGGACACCCTGTTGTCATTAAAGAAAAATCAGTAAATGCTAAACTGAAGGAAGATAATTATTACACTGATTTGTATCTAATTTCAATGTTCCTACTTGTAGTTGTTTAGCCAAAAGTTACCATCTCACTGGAAAGACCGAGTGCAAGTGTGGTTTTGTTTTTTCTTTAACTCTACGTGAAAGAAACTGATCTTATCTCTTTTCACAAATCAAACAACAAAATCTTTTTGTTTCGTTTATGTTTTCCTTTAATCTATGAACTTTGCAGTTTTGCATTCAGAGTGTTTATGTTTTTGAACTTCACGATTTGCTACAGATGCATCAGGCAATGTGATACCTAGAGTCATGTTCATAATCTACGGCAGGTTAGGTTCTCATTGATTATATTGTAAAGTGGCATTCATGACCAAATGCACAATGATTGGCATTCTAAATTGATCAACTCCAACAAATTTTTGTGGTGATCCATAAAGATGGGAAACAAATTACATGGTTCCAATTTTGACCTCTTTGGTAAATTCCAATCGGTTTTAAGGATCCCAAACAAATTTAGGTTCTATAGTAGCATAGCAGTTTACCCACCACAAATTGAAACCACTTGTTTTGAAATATTTTATCCATTACTCAGTTTGCTGCATGTGTGACATGGGTGGTCTGTAACTGTTTCTAATATGATACGTTATTTTAGTCTACGGTTCAATGTTGTCAGAATTTATTGTCCATTGATTGGTGAGGAGACAGGTCCAACTGAGCTAACAGTTGTGTTTTGACACTACACAGTTTTTGAGAGTCCATCTAGTATGGATCTATTCAAACAAGTTCAAGTAGCTGCCGTTTTTGTTTGTCTTACTTGATGGCTTTTTACTACTTTTCACCATTCTATTTGATTAATATGCTAGTTTGAAAGCTTTTTGGGTATACATCTAGTATGAGTCTGTTTGAACAAGTTCAAGTGCCTAATGTCTTTTGTTTTGTCATACTTGATGGCTTCGTACTATTCACCTCAATGTGTTCAGAATGCCTTGGGAAAGGAATTATGGTATTTGGCATGATCATCCACATGTGTATAATCAAATGCTTATAATGATTTTTATTTATTTTTATTTTTTTTAAAGCACTAACGTGGTGGAGTCTTTTTTTTTGCTGCTCTTCTATGGTGATTTGATGGATTTGTGGATTTAAATTTGCTTGCATTTGATTTGATGTTTTAAGGATGCAGGGGCCTATAGTGATCCTTTTGGTAGTCTTGAATTTTGAAGTTTATCACATTAAAAAAAAAACAAAAAAACAAAAAACCAAAAAACAAAAAAGAAAGAAAGAGAAGAAAAAAAGAGAGAAGTTTATAATGTTATTTTGTGGGGGGTTTTGTGGACCTGATCTATGGCATCCCTAATGAAACATTAAATAGAAGTGATTGATGAGGGGGAGAGAAGTTAACAAAAACAAATGCACGCAGCAGCTGAACATTGGGTAATTAACAAATGAAAAAGAAGAAGAATTGAATGCAAACATTACTGCAATAACTACATCATTTCAGATTATGTTTTGTATTTTAAAGTTACCACTGACAAATAGCACAAACAGACTCTTCCATGTCCATCCTACAATTCACTTTGGATTATTGCAGAGGCTGGTTCAATTGCAACCTTTGTGAAGTATAAACGAGCAAGTTATTGCAATTTCAACAATCTTCATGCTATAAGAAATGAGTTTCATTTATCTTTGAATTTTGGTGTCTCATTCCATACATAGATTATTGTTAATCAACCATATGCATATGATCTTAACAAAATCCAAGAACTACCCAAATTGAATTTTTTGTCCCTCTTTCATCCAATAGAGTATGCTATCCATTCACATTGATGATTCTATTTATATTATTTTGAGAAATCTGGCATTCTCATTTAGAGACGGGTTGGATCTTAAGTTGCTTAAGAAAAGCTACTTATACGGGAAGTAGCTTATCTTAGTTTCTACTTATTAAGAAGATAAGTATGTTTGGTAAACAACATGCTTTTCAGCTTCTCCTCTCTTTCGTCTCTCCTAATGCCTCTCCTCGGCAACTCATGAAAAGTAAAAAAGCTAAAAAAATTAACTGAAGTGATCAACTACTTTTAAGGAAAAAAAGTTACTTACCAAAAAATGGAGAGAAGGCTATGGAATTTGGAAGTATTTAGCTACGGATATAAACCATTGTTTTTTTTACTATAGATTTAATCCATGGCTAAAACCCACTGCCCCTGGTACCTTAATAGAGATTTACGGTACTTAAGGGGCTCCATGGGACCATCGCAATGTGTTTTATTTAAGCCGTCCATCATTTTGACTTGTGATTTCAGTGCATGAGTCCAAAAAGTAAGGAGATCGAATGTCTAAGTGCCGTAAGAAACAATGAAAAATAAATTTCTATCATTAATATGTTGTGTGGTCCAACTACAGATTTGATTTAACTAATTTTTTGGATCAACCCATAAAATGAGTCGTTAAAATGGAAGGACGGAGCGGATAAATAACATACATCACGGTGGCCCCACGAGCCTCGAAACACTTCCTCTACGGCTCTGCCTCACCCATTTTTTCCTTAAACCAAAACCCTCCCTCTCTCTCTCTCTCTCTCTCTCTCTCTCTCTCTCTCTCTCTCGTTTTCAAAACCCCATTTCATCTGTGATCACACCCTGTGCTAGGGTTTTCGCAACCCCTTTCATCCAACCCTTGTCACCGCCCCGGTTCCTCCATCAGCCGCAGCCCTCATGACCATAGGTAGCGGTATTACCTGATGATGGTAAGCTTTAGCCTATAAAATGATGTCTCCTATTTGGGTTTTGTATAATTTATTTTAGGGAATGAGCCTTTTTCGGATTAGTTCTTAGCCTCTCAATCCCTCATTCCTTTCTCCCCTGTCTTGCAGGGAGAGAGAACGAGGCAAGGATGAGTGGCGCCAGGCTCTGCAGCCTTCTTGGGGAATTGGGCTATGAAGGCCACGAGTCGTTGGATCCGGACTGCTTCGAATGGCTATTTCAGTACGAAGAGGCTCACCCTCTGCTCGATTGGATTTGCTCCAGCCTCCGTCCCGCCAATGTCTTGTTATCATGCAAGTAAAAAATTTCACCTGTCTTTTAAACAAATCCTCTAATGTTGGAATTTATGAGAAAATAATGCTCTTGATAATTATAATTGAATTTTCTTTTCTTTTCCTTTCCATTTCCAGTACAAACCAAACTTGCCCTAAAGTCTTGTGTCTTTGGGTTGCATGGAGACATTGATGTATTTCGTCATAGAAGTGCGCTATAGTGGTACCAGTCAAATGTGGAGCCCACGTGATGTGTATATCACTTCCAATATGTCCACCTGATGCATCACCTCACTATTCCCTTGAGTTCTGAAATTTAGCTTAATTCATAGAAATATATTGAGGTGAACCATCCTTTAAGCAAATTTGGATTTTATCTTTGTCCATAATTGAAAGTTTTTATTTGTTTTCAAAGTTTACTTCTCCATATACTTTTATGTTGCTGATAAAATAATTTATTAATTATTAATTCCCACATATGTGATTATTCACCCATTGTTTATGTGCCATTAATTTAATCATTCATCTTCTTCAACACTGCATGCTAATGGGTCTACTTTCCATCTACATCATCTTATGTATGATTTGCATGCTCATTATTATCATTGGGCAATTTTTTTTTTTTTTTTTTTTCTGAACTGAGATTTGTAATACCCATATTTTTTACAATAGTAATATTGAATGTGAGATTTATCATACTTTTTTTAAACTTATAGATTGGAGTTTTTTCTCTTCATTTGTAGAGAAATTTTCATATCCTCTAAAGATACGAATTTGATCTACCACTCCTTTACCCTTTTCTAATCATCTTCAACAGCTTCGACCGCCTGAAAAATACCTCTTTCATTGACAGAAACCCTGCTTTGCAATGCTTGTTCTAGGGTGTTATCTGAATTTTTTATTCATCCTGTGCTCATGTGGACATAAACAACCAATCAACCCATGAACCAACATGGCTGATATATTATTACATTCTTCGATTGCCACAACAATCTAATCAAATTGTTCAGTCATGAATCTTATAATTTTCTCCATGATCCATAGATCAACAAGGGTTTTACCATTTTACTATTAACTGATTCACTATAGCCAAAAACGAAGGTAAAAGTAATATGAAATTGATTCAGAAAAATTCATATCAAGAAATTCACATTCCCTTCTTAAGGTTTGCTATTTTACACTCAACTTTTGTGTCACTTTTATAGAAGCTTTGCAAAATATCTCACTCTTCTTTCACCTAATCGCTTGTGATTTCCATTTTTTAAAATTTTTTTAAAAAAAGATTCATCTAATTAGTCGTATATCAAATAAAGGGCCAAGTTGATCTATCCTTACCTTTTCTTTTCTTTTTTTAGTTTTTCTTTCTACGTTTGTTATAGTGCACCAAACTTCGTTAAATCAGTTCTTGTGACCTTCCTCCACTATTCTCCATAAATCTTAGGATTAAAATCGTTTGAATACTGCAATGATCATAATCCTTTCCACTAATTCATGGAAGTTGAGTTTCATATGTTTTGATACCATGTCTCAACCTAAATAAACATGTTGTTTAAAAAAAAAAAAAAAGATTACCTTGTATATGACTTAGAGGAAACCAAACTCAATCTTCTCCTTAAGTCTCACACATGAGTACACCAAAGACAGAGGAGAATAAAAAATAAAAATCTTTACAGCTTTCTCTATCTTCTCTTGCAAGCATCAAGCATTTATATTGAAAGGTCTTTCTATAGCATTTCAACCAAAACTTTCTTAAGAAACAACACAACAACTAACCTAGTTGTACCATATAATTGGAATTCAAGTTTACATTTCTAAAGCTGAGTTTCAAGGGGAACTTTCCTAAGCAAGATGAATAAGAAACTCACGCGTCTAAAATGAAATGTCCCCACTTCTATTTTGGTCTTTTTGTCTAACATTTACTTGAATTATTGCAATTCCATTAAAAGAAAGTGGGCCCCACTTGATTGTACCATTGTTTAGAACTTATCTGGAAAATTGAGCTCATGGGAAGGTCTGACTTTCCAGTATAGATTATTTTTTCCTCTTTGTTTTGTATGTGTGGAGTGTTTCATAATTGAAGATGCTCTTGGAGAGTTCGACGCAATTATACAGTTTGAAACACATGTTGTGAGGGAGTTGTCATTGGTGGGCCCTGTTTTGTTCCTGGAGGTTTCTTGGTCCACAGGCTCTACATAGTTCATGTACACACCACGATGTGTGCTAGCATAGCCTAGAGGCACAAGATCCAAGCCGTCCATCTTTTATCTCCTATCTAGGAAAACAGGTTGATGCTCTATAGTCTGACGACTTTTATTAAATAAAAAGAAAACAAAAAGAAAGTTTAACTAAAGCTTTATTCCCTCCACTTCATTTGTAAATTGTAGCCCAACTTTTGATCTGACCAGCCTAATTTTTATGTAGCATCAAAACAACAAGACCCACCTGATGGATGGCTTGTATGTCATTCTAAGTTGCCATGCAAGCTTGTGCGGTTGCTGAGTTTCGAAAAAGTGAACTAGAGAGAGATGAAGAGACAAATTGAAGAAAGAAATCTGTTTCTTTTTTCTTTTTTTTTTTCAAACTTAAAACTTTCATTAGATATCGCAGATAATTACATTCGGGCTTCCTCAGGAAAAAAAGAACCTGGGGACGCCTATCATAACCGACACTGAAAATAAAAGAAAATGCAAAACCTGAAAGACCCCAAGAAAAGGGAGCCCAACCCTCTAAGACTCCCTGATCGCCCCCAGGCCCACCTTATCAAGGAAGAGGAAACCTCTGACTTGGGGAGGAAGATCTGAAAGAAGACCAAAAAACATGGAAGCTTGGTTATTGCTGCCAAAGTGAGCCAAGGCATCCGCTGGAGCATTTCCTTCCCTGAAAATATGGGTAAAAACTATCTGACCTCTCAGCTTGAGCCTGTCGATCCTGTAGAGCCAGTATCTCTATTTTCAACCTGGCTGAGCGTCTCCATTCAAAACCTTCACCACCAGCTGCGAGTCAGACTCGACTACCACATTGGAGAAGCCCCTAGAGAGACAAAAGGAAAGCCCATTGTGTACTGCTTGAAGTTCCGCATAGCTGTTTGAACCAACACCATAACCTGCCGAGAAAGCGAAAAGGAATTCACCCCCGTCACCTCTGCAAAAACCTCCGCCACCAGAATTTCTCGGGTTACCTTTGGATGACCCGTCAACGTTAACCTTAACCCAGTCTCTAATAGGTTTGAACCACTTCACCCAATCTGAGGGACCCGCTGACGACAAGGAACTTCGGGAGATCTCAGCGCCATCGGTGGAGACAATCTTGGAGCCACTGATGGAAGACATCCACCAGGAGACTCGCGCGATCAGCGTAGCTGTAGATGAGGGCTTCCCTTCAAAGACTGCCACATTTCTAGCCTTCCATACTTCCCAGAGCAGCAACCAAGGGACCAATTTCTGAATAGAGGACGTCCTGATGCCAGCTAATGGAGTACACCACCACTGCAATAATCTGGCTACAACTGAGATAGCTGGCATGACATTGATGCCAAAAAATGCCCCAAAGAAATTCCAAGAAGATACAGCCAGCTCACTCTCGAGAAATAAATGCTGAATAGTCTCATCTCAGTGACTCTAATTTGTACGGGCCCCACGGCAAACGCACTTCAATGCTAGCTGAATTTCCCGGCCTTGGAGTGCTCCATCCACCAGAATTGCTTTATGCAAAACTTTCTAAACAAAAAGTGAGATCCTAGGGGGCATCTTCACATGCCATACCCACCTAGCCCAACCGTTACGAGGTGAGCTCAATCTGCAAGAGGCCCAAGCTGAATTGACAAAGAAGCTGCCCGATGGGGTGTGGGGCCAGAATGGGGAATCAGGCCCTTTTGATAAACAGAATCCCTCCTGAAAAATGAAATCTATGACTTCCTGGGGGAGGAAACCGAAGACCGCGGAGGGAGGGAGGGGGCCATTCGAGCCCAGAAACTGCTGCCCCTTCATAGATTGCAGATCGACTGGAATAGGGGCCAGAGCTAAACGCTGAAGAGGGCCCAGCCCTGTCCAGTTCGCGCTCCAGAGATTGCAGTTGCCATCGCCAAGATTCCACTGCACCTGGGACTCCAGCAAGCACAGGTTCAGTAGAGTTTTCTTCCACGGCAGGGATGGAAGACATGAAGAGCGCCCCAGGCCGGTAAGGGACAGATCCTGGGCATATTCGGCGGCCATAAAGGAGCCCCACAAGCCGCTTTCCTCCCTAAATTTGATCGCCCAGGCCATTTTTAGACAGAAAGCCTTCATGACTTCAGATAACTTCCTGATACCGAGACCTCCTCCTTCCTTGGGAAGAGTAATTGCCTATCAACTCTTCCAGTGCAACTTCCTCTTGCCGTCTGCCCATCTCCAAAAGAAGTTGGCAAATCGTTTTTCCAGCGACGAAAGAACCTGAGAAGGGAGATGGGCTGCTGCCATCGCGTGAACTGGGATGCTCCCAAGAACATGTTTAACCAAAACTGCTCTGCCATCCTGAGAGAGGCACCTCACCTGCCACCCTCGAATACGACCCTCAACCCTGTCAATCAAAGGCTGAAAATTGCATGCTTTTAACCTTCCCACTGCCATTGGGACACCAAGGTACGAGAGAGTAGCCAATGACTTGGAGATACCAAGGTATCTCTCAATGGACCGAACTCTGGAAACGGGAAGCTTGCTAGAACTGAAGAAGGAACTCTTGTGGAGATTTATAGTTTGTCCCTATGCCGCTTGGTAGGCATCCAGAAGAGCCTTAGATACCCGAAGCGACGCCTTGCCCCCATTCAAGAGGCTGATAGGAACTAAGGACTGTTGGATACCCTATCACCCGAAGCAACGCCTTGCCCCCATTCTGTTTGAGACTAGGCTAGAAGAGGCTTTTAGAGAACCAGATATTTATCTATGGTGTATTCTGTGTCTTCAGTGTATGGTTACCCAACTTTTCTTTCACATATTTTTTCATATGACATCTTTGGGGCATCCATGTGCATTTCAGGGAGGAAAGAGATCATTGCCGAGTTCAAAGCACTGCTTTCATCTCTCCCCAAGAATATGGATATTATGCAAAGTCAACTGAGTAAATACAAAGAGGTTGTTTCTGAAGTTCATTATCTGTGGGCTGAAGTTCGGTCTTTGTCTAATATTCTTGACAGGAAGGTGAGTATCACTCACTGGTTCATTTGCATGCATGCACATGTAGGTGCACTAATACATGTATATGTATCAATGTGCCGGCAACATATTTTTTGTAGGACTAAAGGTGTCATCTCAATACAGGAAAATGGGTTGGAAACTTTATCTCATCATTTATGCTTCAAAATAATCTTCTTTTTTTTTTTTTTCTCATCATCTCAATGAGCTTTCCATGCTGAAGCAACTGATTGTAACTTCGGTAAGGGCCTGAACTCGAATCCAGCCTCAATGATAAAAAAGATTGCTGGATTGGTAAGCATTATTTTCTAGCATTGGGAATAGAGAATCATGATGTCTATTTCTCTGAAAGGGCATTTTTCTCATCATTTATGCTTCAAAATAATCTTTTTTTCCTGGTTAATGATACATCTGTTGTGTGGGGCCCACTTGTCAGGTGTGGCCTATTAGAATATATCTTCTTGTTTCAGAGTGGACAACCAGCTGATGAATTGCCCAGACTGATTGCCTAATCTCTCTAATTAAATAATGCATTCCTCCATCTCATTTACTGTTATATATCTTCGGGTATGCATTCTCCATCTCATTTACTGTTATACTTTCATGTGGTTTTCCAAGACCTTGACACTTCATCTTTCCATATCATCATAACATTCAAGAAGAAAAGCAGTAGAGAATGCTATTCGGATGAATTGGATGTTGTACGTACACCATGGTGAGCTTGCATGTTTTTTCATCTACAACTTGCATGTGAGACCTTCCAATTATGATATTTCCTTGCAATGAATGGTTTGAATCCCAAACAGTGGACTTTGGAATTTGCTAAATCCAAATGCATGAATTGACTAGTTCATGGATATACAAAATTCCAATTCTCATTTCCTTGATCCCAAGTTGGCTCGGCTGGCCGCACTATGCTGCAGCTGGAGTTCTTTGCATTGCTCAAATGTTGTTAGCTTACCTTAGCTTTTTGAATACTTGCTCAAATGCTTTAATTTTCATGTTGCATACAGGTTCAAGTGGAATAATGTTCAAATCTTGATACTTTGTCTGAGATAGATGGACCCCACATTCAATGCTTAAGAAAGGTATTGGTCTGTTCATTTCAAAACGTTTACGGGAGATACAAAATACGGCTTTTTGAATATTGATTTCTTCTGCACGCAGCTTCTTATGTATGCTTGTTCATGCATACATAAATTTGTATTTTATTGGCAAGTAAAGAGATTTTTATTAAAAAGAACACCAAAGGCTCAAAACAACAAAATAAAACAAAATGTCCAACCACTTTGGTCAATATCATTAGAACATGACCCCCCAATTACATCCAATTTACAGTCTCTTGTCTCGCTTTTTTATGTATTTCATAGTGGACAGCTTTGGAAGTTTGGATGTGGTATGACACTCCATGACCATTCATTTGTAGCAAAAGGGACAGCAGTGCAAATGGTCTTATCATCCATTTCAAAGGCTCTTAATCAGATGGCTGTGATCATCTACTCATGGTAATTTTGGGGCCATGTATGCAGCATAGGCGTCTAACATAAAGTTGAAACACATGCTGGTGGTCCAAGCCCTTTGTCACACTGGCCTCATGATAAATGGCATCTTCACCAATGATTGGGACCATCCATTCACATGAGATGCAGACCAAGTAGATGTCACACAGCATGATAGGCTGGTTTTGTACCCATTGCACACGATAGGTGCTATAGATAGCGATCTGGAAATAAAATAACTGAACTTTCTTATAAAAGCTCTTTTGCTTAATGGACCATGCATTTCCAAAAGTTACCGAAAAACAGAACTGGTGTTCCCAACTCAGCTGAAATTTGCAACTAAATGCAGTCTTTAATACCCATGATTTTCGAAGGTTTTTTTTTTTTTTTGGGTGTGTTTCAGGGCTGTGCTTGCTAGGATATTGTATTATACTGGACTAGAACAAACTTCATCGAAGCCTTGGTTTCAGGTAACTCAGCGTCTATTTCTAAAACTATATCATTCATCTCTTAGTGAAATTGTTCTTGCCGGTATACGAGAGACATTATTATTATAATTTCTATCAGGGCATGTACTACAAAAAATAGACTATGTATCTGGAAACCGTAGCTGTTGCTAACTTTAGCCTATTGCTACGGCTCTCGTTGTAGTTTTAGCTACAAATATAATCCGTAGCTGTATGTACTTTTCAACTACGGAAGTCTGGCCGTGAATTTAATCTATAGCTATTGGTTCTATGGCTATGAATTAAATCCGTAGCCATATCTTTAAGACCTATTGCCATGGCACCAGTGGCAATGGTCATGCTACCGACGCATGTATCTTTAGCTACCACTTTTACCACAGCCTCATTTTCTGAAATAAGTCACTTATCTACTGCTGTAAGTAAAAAAATAAATTATTTGGTGGTATCCAAATGGCCCCTTAATATAAGCGTTTGCACTTTGTCCCATCTCCCAGAACCGCAGCAAAGTGGATTGGAATGAGCCTTCTTAATTGGAATATTAATAGAACAAATTAATATTGGGAAAGGATCAGATACAAGGTGGACTAAAGAAGCCTGGAACTCTACAAGATATGCATTTAATCTTGGTTTTGGGGTTCAAAATGATTTGCAACAATTAAGGAGTCGGTATAAACTACTTAGAAAGCATGATTTCACCATACAAACTCCAGGACAAGATAGTGGATATGGTTGGGATGATCCTGTCTGTGTTATAAGATCATTTTCCTTGTTGTTGTTCTTCTTCTTCTTTTTAAATGTGTGTATGTATTTTGTTTTTCTATTATATTTTATTGTTTGTAATGACTTCATTGATTAAAAAAACAATTTTTTTTTTTTTTTTTTTCTTATTGCTGTTCATTTTACAGCAACATATAACAATGCTGACATTAGTAGTGTAGGACTACATACAAATAGACATAAAACCTTGAATTCTCAGATACCAAGTTAATTAAGCTCAAGTATTTGCAGCCATCAATCTTCTAACAAGAAGGTTGCAGTCTACAAGTACATATTTATTAGCATATTTCATAGTCAAGTAATCTAGGCCATCAATCTTTTCTAACCCACCAAAGTGGATGACTGAACAAAACCGTGAAATGCGGACAATTATTACACTTGATTTTTCCACTTGAACATGAGCTTGTTTGCTTGTTTTCCTTTTGAACTATCCATTTTGAAATTGCTCGTTAGACAAATAGGATTTCCCAATTGATGCAATATTCATACAAATGGACACACATCCATCCATTCTTTCACATGAACCCAGCTCAGCCTGCTGCCACCCATATGTGTGAGTCGTACCAACCATTGATTGAATGGTCTGAATAGCCTGATCAAAGTGGTTCATACACATGGAGGGTAGATACTACAGACAGATGGAGATTGCTTCAAAGTGACAACTATGACATATTAAGAAAGAATCCGACATTCTTCACTAATAACTCAGTAATCTAGACTGTTGAAAGGATGACAGCACCATGATGGATCATGTCCTAAGTTTTCATAGATCATGATATCCAAGCCATCCAAACTTTGGGCCTTTGCATGGTTTAACTGAAACAATGCTAGGGGCCGTTTAGGCGATGCTTAAACACTGTTTTGAGCCAAATCCCAATTCCCCTTGTGCGTAAGCATCATCTGATCTCCCGATCGTTGAAGTACGTGCTGCAAAGCACACAGCGATTAGATGAGTAGACAGTTGCCCATAGATCATTTTGGGATAAACTGACAAAAAATGGACCCTGTACTGCTTTTTCCTAAACCATGGAGTTGCAAAATCTTAGCCAAGGATGCTATTCAGAACTAATGGTTAATTATCATAGAAATTTGAAGTTAGTAAGTCGAGGATCATGCCATTTCTCCAAATTAATGGCCCGTTTGACGTGTGTGGGGGCACGAACACTGTATTTGTGGGATTCAACCCATTCAAAAGGGTTGTCCAACCATGGAAGTAAGATACTAAAGAAATCAGACTAATCCAACCATGTGGTCCAATGCTTCAATTAGGAGGTTGGTGAATGATTGTTCATTGTTTTTTCATGGTGTAGCCCACTGATGATTGTATAAACATAGCTTCTTCTTCTTCTTCTTTTTTGGTAAATCCCATCGTCATGATAAGGCTCGCTTGATGTGCAGATTGCATGAAAACATGAAGAGCCTACCACAGAAAACAGCTGACAACCAGCCAAAAACCTCCAAATTATGGTTGAGAGACCTGTCTGGACATGTCGGATGTCATGGAATCATTGTAGAGTGAGATAACATTGCTAGTAGGGGTGCACATCGAACCGGTAGAACCGTGGAACCAGACCGGAACCGACCAAACGGTCCAGTTTGGTCCGGTTCTAGAGTGCGCCGGTTCCGGTTCCAGAGTGCACCAGTTCCAGTTCCAAAAATTAAAGAACCGTTTAGTTCGGTTCGGTTCCGGTTTGGGGGTATGTAGAACCGAACCGAACCGTGAATCCGATCCGTGAAACTGAACTTGGAACCAAACCGTGGAACAGAACCTGGAACCATGAGTTTACAATATATTTTAGTTGTATATTTGACTCATGATTTATGGTTTACAATGCACCCTTTGCTTGTTTTCATACATGTATTTTTTCACACCATATATGATATCTAAACCATTCATCAAGTGGATCACAACACGAATGGACATGGGCTAAATTATAAAACAGAACATGCAATTGGGCCGGATTATAAAAAGCCTAGAACCGTGGAACCGATCTGGAACCGAACCGGTTTTCACGGTCCAGTTCCGGTTCCGAAAATCCTGGAACTGTAAGGAATGGTTTAGTTCCGGTTTCACCCCAGAACCGGACCGAACCGAACCGTGTGCACCCCTAATTGCTAGCACATAAGAATAAGTTGGCTACATTGCTAGCCGCCATGTATTCAAGGAGGTCAGTTCCTCTGCAACTGCAAATTAACGACCCAACATTGGGTTGGACTCAGGCAGGATGTATCGGGTTTGGTCTCGGGCTTGGGCTATACAAACACCAACCTGATAAAACTTGGGTTGGGCTCAGGTTGCCCAACCCAACCCAACCCAACCCGAACCCGATCGATGTATAAGTTACTTATAAATTATAATTGAGTGTGCATCGTCTGTGTTGGAATCACAAGAAATTTCAGTGTCATCGGGTCTCATTAGTTCATGTCATTTCTGATGACTCAAGCTAACAATACGTCGGATTTCTCTCTCCTAAATCGATTGGGTGCCACACAACGTGACTTTTTAAAGGAGCAGTTGTCCTATATTTTAGCTTGGTTATTTAGAAAAAATGAAGTTCTTTACAATAAATAATTACATATATAATTAATAAAATCATAGGCACGGAAAATAAGACTTGTATTAAAATTTAATAAACTCATGTAATAACAAAAATATTAGCATGTATCCACTTGACCAAGCCCGTTGGGTTGGGCTTGGGCTGATAATTCCCAACCCGGGGTTCTGTTGGGTTTAGAGGTGTACATGAATCGAGCTAGCTCGGTTAGCTCGCTCGACTCGACTCGAAAAAACTCGATTCGACTCGATTCGAAGCTGAGTTCTAGCCGAGTTGAGCTGATTTTCTTAGCTCAAAAATGAGTTCGAGTCGAGATTGAGCTGGCCCCAGCTCGACTCGACTCGGATCAAACTCAGCTCGAATCGAACTTAGATCGAACCAGTTAGTGACTCGGTTACTTTGATATTGATGTTGCTCACCAAGTGTTTGATGAAATGACTCAACGAAGTGGTGTTGGTGGCAAGGAAGGTATGTACATGAAACAAATTCCCTTTTTTTCTTGGTTTTTATGTTGCTTAGAAGGTGTTTGATAAAATACATGTAAAACCATTGCTGCTGTTTTACACACAGTGAGATTTTGAAGGTGCAGTCCAGGTGTTTGTAGAAATGCTGCATAGGCAAACTCGGCTTGATCTTGTCTCGAACTTGGCTCGATCTTGTCTCGAACTCGGCTCGAGCTGTCGACAGTCAGGCTCGAGGACTGAGCCGAGCCGAGTTCGAGCTGAGGTCAGCTAGTAGCCGAGCCAAGTCGAGCTAATGACAGCTCGACTCGATGTACACCCCTAGTTGGGTAAGGTTGAGGTATAGGAACCTTGGGTTGGGCATGTATTGGCAAGGGCAATTAGCATATTTAGT
The DNA here is from genome assembly GCF_029962835.1 of Magnolia sinica. Classification (NCBI taxonomy): domain Eukaryota; kingdom Viridiplantae; phylum Streptophyta; class Magnoliopsida; order Magnoliales; family Magnoliaceae; genus Magnolia; species Magnolia sinica. Next base: position 44,535,265 of record NC_080573.1, on the reverse strand, counting down.
GAGCGTCCTACCCTGCCTGCTTCTAGCCACAAATAGGCAGATCCGTGTGGTGGTGCACTTTGATGTATCTGTTTATCCATGTCGTCCATCCCATTTCTCAGATAATTTTAAGGCATGAGCTCTAAAAATAAGTTGATCTAACGCTCAAGTGGACCACACCACAGATGACTGTCGCATCAACTTGCCTTTGGGCATCTAATGCAACCGAAGTTTACTATTTGGTGTGATCCACTTGACCGTTGGATTTGCCTCAATTTGGGCTCATACCTTAAAATGATATGAAAAAAAGGGATGGATGGCGTGGATTAATAGACACATCATGATGGGCCGTCATACATATCTGCCCGTGGTTGGAGACAGGTGGGGGTATGACGCCATCCGCTACTGACCATCTGAAAGTGGATTGCATCTGTGTGGGGCCTACCGTGTTGTATCTGTTATCCATGCCATCCATCCCTTTTTTCAAGTCAGGTGATGGTATAAGCTCAAAAATTACGCAAATCCAAGGCTCTAATGGACTATACCAGAAGACTCTTGCATTTAATGCAACATAAGCTTACTATTTGGTGTGGTCCATTTGAGCATTGGATCTACCTCATTTTTTGGCTCATATCTTAACATGATCTAAAAAAAAAGGGATGGACGGCATAGATAAACAAATGCATCATGGTAGGCTCCACACAAATCTGGCTGGTTCTTGTTACGCCTAGGGCCCTGCGTCTAGACAAGGGCCCATACCGTGATGTATGGGTTTTATCTACGCTATACACCTATATTTTTCAGATTAATTTAAGGTATGCTCACATAGACCGCACCACAAGAAGCAGTGGTGATAACGAGACTCACCCTGGAAACGACCACCTGTTCATTGGGTCATATAGAACTGGATGAAGGGACAACACAAATATAAATTGAAGCAACACCTTTGTTGCTCACAAGAAGTTTTTAACGGTGAAAGTTCAACCCATTGTGTGGTCCACTTGAGCCTTGGATTTTCCTCATTTTTGGGTACATATCCTAAAATGGTCTAGAAAATGGATGGATGACATAGATAAAACCCATACATCATAGTGGGCCCTACAGAGCCTTGTCTGGACAAATTATCGTCCAGGCAGGGGCAGGACACAATCCGGTGCTCTCTTAAAGCGCCAGTTGGACTGACCATATTAAATGCCATTTGTCTAATGATTATTTACTATGTTTAGTTCAATCCATATCGTCCAAATTGTGGACACCATAATGCATGTATGGCAGCCTAAGAAATCACATTGTCAGGTGATTATTTTTTTATTTTTATTTTTTTAAAAAGAAAGGTGGAAACATTCCACCAGAATATTATTTAGATGAAAGTGGATTGTACAGCCATTCGGGCATGTCCCAACAAAAAGGTTCCAGACCAAGCCTATCATATACATCAAATCCTCCATCGGGCTTTACATAAAAAAACAACAGAGGACCAAAATGCGATGGCCTTGAAACGTGGCAACATCATCCGATGCAGCAATTGAAGAAGGGCAGCAGCGCACAACCAACTCAGAATGAAGGGCATCTTTCCACTCCCGCGCATTTTGGGCTGATCCCAAAGCAGCTATCATAACGCCTAGATAGAAACCAGGAAATGAGAGAGAGAGAGAGAGAGCTCCCTGCCAGCCTCCCAAACTGCCTGGACACATACCCAATCGAGTGATGAAGACGATAGCTATGGAGGCGGGAGAGAGGCACGACACGGGGCTCGATATGAATGGGCAGGCACTGACAGCGGCAGGGACCAGCAGCAGCATGATGAGAGCAACATCTCCAAGGGGCCAATAACACCCTGGCATTCAGGGCCACCAGCAGGAAAGGCAGTAGTGACACCAGCGGACGCAGGGGGCACGACGAAGAGGAGTGGATCCTAAACTGTCCTGGAGCTGGCCAAGCATGACAGGGCTTCGAAAACTCAACCGATCCCTTTCTTCGATTGACTATGCCGGATCTGGCCCACCCTTGATTTGTCTAGGACCATGGATCCTCTCACAGGCCTGGGGAGGTCAGCGATGTTGAGGAAAAGTTTGTTGGGGATGCCGCTGCTTGCAATGTGGGCTAGGCTATCCGCCACTGTATTGCCTTCCCTAAGAGTATGACTGAAACTGAGAGTGAGAGACTGGGAGAGTTGATGGATAGTTTCTAGTTGGTACCATAGTTTCCAACCGAAGGAGTTGGAACTTCAAAAAGGATGTGGGAATCAGTTTCGACAATGATTGAGGATAGCCCCATTTCCTTGCATAGCAAGAGCCCATCAATCATCGCTCTCGCTTCAGCAACCATGTTAGTGACGTGGTCGTAGCTGTTATGAAAGGCGAAAATCAGGTTCCCAGCTTGATCGTGGCAAACACTACCACCACCAGCCCCTGGGTTGCCCCTCGCTGAACTGTCAACATTTAGTTTCATCCAGCGTTCAGCCGGATTGGTCCATCTAATAATCATGGCCTTATCAGTGGATGAAAAGGAGTGGAACGTGTCCTTGGAGGAGCCATGAAGAGCAATTCTTTTCCAGACCGAACTGTCAACATGAGTGAGCTGAGTTCCAATTCTACAAACCAATTGGAAACTCTGCTAATAATGGTATCTGCTGAGAACCGCTGATTCCCGAATTTGGCTCCATTCCTACCGAGCCAAATCTCTCAACTGATGATAAAGGGGGCCAAGCCTCTGAGGAACTTCTTGGCTGTGGATCTAGAAGCCGCTGCAATCCATTGCATGACTCGGGATTGGATGGATTGGTTGGGGGGAATTGAGATTTTGAATATGTAGGCGAAATGGTTCCAAACTTCTGAGGCAATCCTGCCATGGTATAGAAGGTGGTCTAAGTCTTCAACTTGGGGAGCTGGGAAGTGATCCATGGCGTTGGCAGAGAGAGGAGTGGTGTTGTTGCCTGGATACGGCCTGTGTTGGAGGTGCTGCCTGTACAGAAGGCCGGAGCGAAGTTGATGAGGAGGCCTGGCACTGCTGACCTGAGTCTGCAGCTGGGAGATGCTGATTTGCAGGGCCTGCAGATTGGACATAGGTTGGCCGTTGATTGGCAGAGAGACGCTAGAGCTCTGCTGGTGAAAGGGGCGCTAGAGATGGGCGTGGTGAGGCCCAGCTGTTATTGGGGATGGAGCAGGATCTGTCGGGTGGAGGGGAGCTGTGGTTGGCTGAGAAGGATTGAAAGGCTGGGGCGAAGCAGCAGGATGGACGGTTGGATGCCTGCAGCAAACACAAATTGAAGCCAGACTGACCCTAATGTGTTGGATGGTTGCATCCACCGGTACAACGTTATGCATAATCTTCTAGGCGAAGACCGCAATCTTGGGGGGGAGGAATTTGTTCCCGGCCCATTGAGCCCAGCGCTGTTTGGGTCTGGGGGATCGGAGCGTGTTCCAGGCAGACTTGGTTAAGAACTTACCATTTGGGGTGAGGTTCCAGATAAGATTGTCCCTCCTGTCAGATTTGAAGACCCTGCTGTGGAAGATGGCTTGAATGGCATGAGGGGGAAGGGAATCTTGAACTTGGGTCAGATTCCAGTTGCTAGATGGATCCCAAAAATCTGAGTGGAGTTTTTCTCTGTCGCGGGGCTGGGGCTGGGAGGTTGCCGCACCGATTAGTAAGCCGTTACCGGTCCAGTTGTGAAGCCAAAATTTAACATTTCCTTCACCAACTAGCCATCTGGAGTTGAGGACGGTAAAGGTAAGTTTGCTTCTGATATCCTTCCATATGTTAGAGCCATAGTTCTTGCCTTGTCTGGGATAGTTGAGGAGCCGCTGCTTGTATTTAGGTGAAAAAAATCTGGCCCATAAGGATTTTCCTTTGATAAGGTGCCAAGCCATCTTGCAACGAAAGGCTTGCATAACTTCGTTGATACGACGGATCCCAAGGCCTCCCTCAGAGACTGGGTGGCAAGCTTCGGTCCATCTAACCCAGTGGTGCTTATTGACCCCATCCATTGATCCCCAAAAGAAGGACGCGATATTCTTTTCAATATGCCTGCTGGCTTTCTTCGGAATATTGACTGCTGAGAGGATGTGCATTGGAATACTGGATAGAACATGTTTAATAAGGACCAACTTGGCTGCCTGTTTTATTAATAGCTTTGCCTTCCAACCGGCAATTCTATGCTCTATGTTCTGAATTAGGGGTAGAAGATGAAGATATCGGATTCTCCCTTTTAGGAGAGGCACGCCAAGGTATAGGATGGGGAGCGCTGAGGGCCGAAAACCGGATATATGGGTGATGTGCCTGGCTCTAGTTAAGCCTGCTCTCTTAGGAAGAATGAAGTAGCTTTTTGAAGGATTAACTTTCTATCCAGACGCCTTCTCGTATGATTGAATGAATGAAAGGAGAGAGCGGATTGATGAGGCCCTGCCGTTCAAAAAAATTATAGTATTATCAACAAATAAGAGATGGGAAATGATGGGGCAGCTTCGGGGGAGATTGTATGGGAGGCATTTCCCATAAAGGAAAAGTGCTTTCAGGCCCCTACTGAGGACCTCCGCCACAATGATGAAGATTGCTGACGATAGCGGATCCCCTTGACGTAGGCCCTTGGAGGATTGAAAGAAGCCATGTGCGGTTCCATTGATGAGGATGGAGAACCAACATACTTTCCCGCATTGTTCCGCTATCCGGATCTAGTTTGGATGGGGCCAAACTTGAAGAGGATGGCATGGATGAAGGACAATTCCATCCTGTTGTATGCCTTCTCCATATCAAGTTTAATGATGATGTTGCTGTCGTAGGTCTTTCGATCGATGTCGGTAGCCATTTCCGAAGCGATGGAGATGCTCTCGACAATAGATCGATCCTTGATGAATGCGCTCTGCTCTTCAGAGATGATTGATGGAAGGATCTTGGATAGCCTGGTGGCTATGATTTTAGAGAAGATCTTGTGTATGCAGTTGCATAGGCAGATGGGCCGGTAGTCAGCAAACGTTTCCGCATTTTTCTTCTTGGGGATAAGGAAGATGGAAGAGCATTGGAATGCTCTTGGAATAGTGCCTCCCTGGAATAGCTCAATGGTAGCTTCGAGGATGTCGTATTAAATGATTTCCCAGCATGAGGTGAAAAACCCGCCTGAGAAACCATCCAGGCCGGGTGCGCTATCAGCCGCGGGGCTAGAAGATGGGCATTCATATGATCTGAAATCAAAGGAGGAATGCATTGCAGTAGGTCTGGAGGAGCCGAAGCAGCCCTGGATGTGAAAAGATTTGAAAAAAATCTGATTGCTTCTTCACCAATCTCGTTGGTGGAATGAATAGCTGGACCTGAGGAGGATTGGATGGATGAGATGGAGGCTCGTCTCCTCTTATTCAGGACTGACGCATGGAAGAATTTGGTGTTATGGCCCCCTTCCTTAAGCTAGGAAATGAGGGATCGCTGCTTCCAGAAGATCTCTTCAAGTAGAAGGGCTTTCTTAAGGGATGCTTGGGCCAGGTGGAGGGCGATTCTGTCCTCATCGAATCCAGAAAGGAGGAGATTAGCTTCAGTAGCGATTACTCCGTCTTCTGCTGTTTTAACGTTCTGGAAAACGTTCCCGAATACCCTGGAGTTCCAGATTTTCAGGGCTGATTTAAGCCTATTCATTCTCAGCAGGAGTTTAATCAGCGGGGTGCCCTGCACCTGTTGCTGCCAAGATTTGCTAACCAATCTGTGAAAATCATCATGATGCATCCACATGTTCTGGAATATAAAGGGTCTAGGCCCATTACCTCTCAGTTCTTCAATGGAAAGCAGTAAAGGGGAATGGTCAGAGAATACCTGGGTTAGATGTTCAACTTTGCTTCTCGGAAATGCTTGCAACCAGCTAGAATTAATCAGCATCCTATCAAGTCTGGCCCATCGCCGGCTCTGCCCCGATCGGTTGTTGCACCAAGTGTATTTGGATCCTGAGTAACCTGCATCCAGCAATCCTGCTTCTCCAATGGCTGATCTGAACTTGTCCATACTTCTGATGTCTGTTGAGGTGCTGCCAATCCTCTCGTCTGGGCTGACGGTGGAGTTGAAGTCTCCGCAAACTAGCCATGGACCGTCGGCTAATCTGGATGCGGAGATGATTTCTTCCCAAAGGTGAGCTCTCTCCAGTCTACTGCACACAGCGTAGACCACTGAGATGAGAGTAGATTGGTTGCTATCCTCAATTGAGACCCTAACCGTGACACATTGCTTGGAAGCCGCAATTGTTTGAAACTGGTAGGGGGGTTGGAAAGGATCCAGATTTTTCCATCTGGTTGCTCCTCAGCTATGGATTGCTGGAATCCCAATTTTGATGCTATCAGATTTCGCTTATTTGGCCGGATCATGGGTTCTTGAAGGAGAAGAATTGCAACCTTGTTGATGCAGATCATGGGTTCTTGAAGGTCGGAGCATTCCCTGCTCCTCTCACGTTCCGCGAGAGGATGCTAGGCATCAGAATCCCGTCCAATTTCAGCGGCCCATTTCCTGAGCCCCGCAAGGCGGGAGCTCATCTTTAGTGATGCCTTCTTTCTCTGTTTGATTTTGGCTGGGAATAATTTGAATGTGGATGAGGAGGTAGCTTGATCATGAAGCTGCTGATCCGACTGGCCTCTAATGTCCACCCATAGTTCCATCTCTCCCTCTGTAGTGCAGACTGGTGGTTCAGGTGGGTCGGTAGGTGAGTCTGAGACATTCCGAAGGCGTTGTGTCTTCATCTGAATCTGAATGACTGTCGGAGACTAGCGGGTCATAGCTGTTGATGAGGGATACTCCGGGCCAGCTCCATCTTCCCGGATTGTCCTGCCTGTTGTCTTTAGTCTGAAAGATCTGAGCTTCTACTTCAAGGTCCTGATTAGGGGTGTTCCTGGGGGCTGGGTTGGGGGGGTTCATTGGACAGGTTGCTTGGATATCTGGTGCTGACTGTGTTGGCTGTGGTGCTAGGGTAATGGGTGGGTTGATGGGGCTATTGGTAGAGGTTGTTTGTGTTGAGGAGATAGGGTTGAGCAGTACCTTTCCCCGAGAAAATGGAATCCTAGGAATTGACCAGAGATGGTAATTGAGGGGAAGAATCTTTAATGATATGATTCAAAATATTTCCAACCTTTGCTCGCAAGACGAGTTACTAGCACCAAAGTCTTCGAATGGAAAAATGATAAAGCAGGTGGTCCTAATGGAAAAGGTCACGGAAGGATATGCCAGGACGCGGATTGGGTACTACTGGAAACAGATCGGCTGCTCCCTGCAACTAGCGAATGGCTGATGGTTGGTGCGCTGTGGGACCCACCATGATGTACGTGTTTCATTCATGCCGTCCATCTATTTTTTCTAAGATCCTTTTATGATATGAGACCAAAATGAGGTGTATCAGAATCTCAAAGTAGACCACATTACGGGAAACAGTGTTGAATGAACGTCGACCGTTAAAAAAATTTGGGCCATAAAAGTTTTGGATCAAGCTGATCTTTGTTTTTTCCCTTCATCTAGGTCTGTATGACCTAATCAATAGATTGGATGTCAAATAAACAGTACGTTGAGCCTTAGGAGGATTTTAATGGTGGATATCCAATAACAATTGTTTTCCTGTGGTGTGTTCTACCTAAGCTTTATATCCCTCTCATTTTTTGGATCAAGCCCTAAAATGATCTGTAAAATTAGATATACAGAATGGATGAAACATTGCATTATCCTGAGGCCCACGGAGCACTGATCACCCTCGTATTTGGAAGCGGATTGCGTCATACCCCCAGCCCGGACAATAATCCGTCCGGGAAGGGCTCTGTGGAGCCCAACGTAATGGCAAGGTCTTATCCACGCCGTGCATTCATATTTACGGATCATTTTAGGGTATGAAACAAAAAATGAGATAGAAATAAACTTAAGTGGACCACAAAGTGGGGATTGAACTACAACCATTAAAAACTTCCTCATAACTGTACAAGTTTCAGCACAAGCTGATACTTGTGTTTTCACTTCATCCAGTCTACATGATAAACATCACAGTTGCCCCGAAAAGGTTTTAATGGTGGGTATCATTATCACTGCTGCTTTCTTTGGTTTGGTACACTGGAGATATGGACATGACTCATTTTCCGGATCATGCCTTGAAATGACCAGAGTAAAGGGATGAAAGGCGTGGATAAAACACTGATGTCCCGGTGTGACCCACGGAGCCCTGCCTGACAGATTATCGTGCGGGCGGGGATAGGACGCAATCCGCTCGCTTCCCTCCTATTCGGCTAGGAACGGATTGTTGATACGAAGGGCCATATGGATTTTATTCACACCGTCCACCCATTTTTGCCACATTATTTTAAGGTACAAGCCTAAAATTAACGCAGTTCCAAGGCTAAAGTGGGCTACACGGTGGTGATTAAACACCTGCCAACGAAAACTTTTTAAAAGCTATGGAAGTTATGGACCTTATGAACAGTTTGGGATGGCAATTATCCATTATGGTGGACCATACATGATACGGTGGTGATTAGCCATTGAAAACTTTTTGTGAGCTGCAATGGTTTTGTATAAGCTCATATCTGTACTTGCCCTTCATTCATTCTTCAAAATAATATCACTAGTGGCACGACCCTGCCAATTAAGGCCAGGAGCGTATCTCCAGTAGAAGAGAAGAGACGACGGGTACACACTTAGACGACAGGTGCACACTTAGATGTGAAACGGTCGGCCCATTTCAAAATTCAACTACGAGCTTTTTAAAAACAAAAGTCATTTAGATCTATGTGACCTTATCAACATGTTGGATGACAAATAAGGGCGCAAGATGGGTACTACCGCCCGCATCAGTACATAGCAAGAAACGAATGATCGTGTCAGGGTGTGTGGGCCACTGTGATCTATATATGTTGTCCATGTTGACCATCTATTTTGGCATATTATTTTAAAGCATGACAAATAGAAGGCTCAAATAGATCATACCACATGAAGCGGTGGGTATAGAACTCTTACGCTGAAAACTTTCTAAGGCCCACCATGACATTTTTTTGCCATTGAACCTGTTCATAAGGCCACGTATACTTGTACAATGGGAAAACATATATATCAGCTTGATACAAAACTTTTGTGACCCCTAGGAAGTTTTCAACAATAGGATTTAAATCCCTATTGCTTTATGAGGTGTGGCCCACTTGAGCCTTCAATCATGATCTAAGACGACCTATTGAAATATATCAACGACATGGATAAAACATATAGATCATTGTTAGTCCCCACAGAGGCCCTGACACAACCATCCAAATTTAACTGGTCATAGTGGGGTAGTACCCCATCCTAGGCCATCCATTATTGAGCTTGGGTGTGTTCACGAGGTAACACTGGTAACACTTTAGTGGGTGCTTTCCTAACAGTAATGGTTGAAGTAAAGAGGCAGATACAGAACATCTTAGTAGCAGGAAAGCCTATAAATAGTAAAGAAAATCTACAGAGCAAGGTGTCTCATTCCAATCTAATAAATCAATCAAATTATCTATCAATTTATATTTTCTTATCAGAGTTTAGCTCTTCCTTAGGAGTGATCTTAATCCTTTAGGTGTATTTGATTAGTTGTAATCCAAGTCTATAAGTTACACTAGACTATATCCAATTCTCAATATAAAGAAATTCTTCTTTTAGATAGGTTTCTTGCCCTTATGCCTTGACCAACTCTAAGTATTTTCTTTTTTTATGATCATTATTGAACGATTAAAAAAGAAAAGATAATAAAAGGTATAATTGAACCCATCATCGGAGGAAGAATCCTACCCTCCGATATCTCCTAATCACTTTATTGTAATTTGTGAGTGACTAAGTAGATAACCGATCTACTCAGATTTCAATCATATATGTTTACAATCACATATATGCTTATATTAGAGCTTGGGGTTAAATTGTTCGGTTGAAATCAAGCCGCACAATCGGTTCTAAAATGCTTGCGCACTTCACACATGACCAAAACATCTAAACCAAATAAAAAAATATCGTACAAGTTTTGGCATGCCCAGTGAGACACCAACTATTTGGCTGTCAAAAATATTTATTTGCACTTTAAACATGAGCAGAAGAGGTGCTCTCAAATCCATAGATATGTGAGGTTGTGGATATGGAAGATTCAAAGATTTTAAATCCTCAACCAAATAAAAAAATAAGAAACAAACAAACCGAAAAAAAAAAACAAAACAAACAAACAAACAAACTAGGGAGATTTGAAATCCATGGCATATAAACATCATGCTCAGCTCCAGGAAGGTTTCAACTGTTGACGTTGTTCCTACTGTTTTGATGGTACGGTCCACCTAAGTTTGGATCTGCTCGATTTTTATAACCCTGTCCTACTTTGGTCTTTCAAAGCAGATGGACGGAGTGGATTTGTCAAAGACATTTATGTGGACCCCACACAGCCCAGGGCACATACAATCTGCTCTCCATGTTAACATACTCCCGACCCACCTGATGAGCGGCCGGCCTGATTTTTCACCCACATCAAATAGCAAACGGGCCAACTGCACACATGCTTGTCACATTCTCACCTGCAAGATGCAGCCGTCGAGTAGTGGAGGAAAGAATTTTCGCAATTCCTGATACAGAAGGTAACATGAGAGCCTTTACTTTCTTTTTCTCCTACAATGGACTAACAAATTGTACATATGGATTAGATGGAACTCAAATTGAATGGTTGAAATAGTAGGGCCCATTTATTTGGTTCATAAATTAATAATCAAACTCGAATGATATCTTCACTTTTGGATATCAAATTGCGATAAAATGAAAAATAAGATACATACATTTGTTAATATAGCCTCATTTAGTGTTTTGATCTATCTGCATTTGGGGAGTGTTGAGTTATATACATGCCAAGTGCATGAATTTTCAAAGTGCATTCGAGTTATTTTTTCTTCTTTCCCTCCTCCATCGTTACTCTGTTGCCGAAGGAGAAAAGGAAGAAGGTGAAGAAGAAGTTGAACCGTTGGATAATCCATATCACTGTGGGCATTTTCTGGGAGGTCAGTTAACCGTCCATATGGCCTTCTTTCCCTTCCAATCGAACCGTCAATTAGGATTCAATCCCAGACTCCATTTCCGCTATCTTCATTGCTGTTGTTTTCTTCATGTCCCTTCCTTTTGCGTTTCAGTTCCGGGAGTGATTCCTGAAATGCTACTCTCATTTCCACTGAGATCGAGCTCTTTTAAGTCAGGCGTATGCTTGGGAGTCCACCGAGAAATCAGCCGCTGACAGCCGGCGCAGTTCTGAGATGGGATCCGGAGAGATCCCACTTTGGATCTGCATCGATTCCCGCAAACTGCATTCTGCTTGAAGTTTTGATGCTTGGACCATTAGATTGTGAATTGGTAGGTCCATGGCCCACCATAGGATCCAACAGGTGGTGATTTTGACTGTTTGTTGCAAAATTTGGGGCCTAAATGTTAGAGATCATATTTGCCATTTATGGAAGATGGGAGGCCGATGTGGAAGATATGATTGATGATTTTGGGGGCATTTAATAGATTTTCTTTTGTTATTTTTAGCCAATTCTTTGTTGGTGGAGTTTTTGTTGTTGTAAATAAATTATAAATTGATTTAAAATCAATGTAATACGAGACCCCGGTGATGATCCCAGAGATGAACAGTTCTGATATGTGGACTTATTGGGCAGGATTTGCCTATTCATTCATTCACTATCCACTCAGGCTAGTGGTGCGCAACTATTTGTTACATGTGCTTTCGCAATGGCCAGGATTTCAATTGGGGCGCGCGATTAACCTGAGATTAGGAGTTTACCACATTGAGTCTGACTATCCAAATTTAGGTATGAGACTGGTTTGGATAGAAGTCCCTTGTGATGGACCCCATAGCCTGCGATACTATGTACTATCATCCCGACTTCACGCTCCAGCATGGTCATTCCATCCGCACCGCAGTCTATAAAAAAGAGGTGCTATATGAGGTAGGCATTCCACATTTTCTACATTTACGAGTTTTTGTTAAGTCTTTCTAAGGAGAATTTTAATTTTAATTGAAGTTGCTCACTCCTCTATAATCAAACATTCTTGGGGGTATGCACTTGTCCATTCTTTTTTTTACAAGTTTTTTTTTTTTTTCTAATACACGCACACACACCCCACACACATTCACGCAGTAGTTGGCTTTCACCACCTGTGGATACTCGAACCCTTGACTGGGTGTTGAAACTCCTAGGAGTCTACCACCCGAGCAAGAGCAAGGATCCATTCTTGCGATCCGGGTATAAAGATCTCATTGATTCAATAACCGAGTTGCACCATTTTGGTACTAGAGTGGGTGATCGTTGGGGAATTTTTTACTCTACATCATCCCCTAATGGTTTCGAAGGGTTACACTGGAATAATTTTTGTAAGTAATCAAATTGATCTGTGTACTCATAGAGCGAGTAGATCAACTTATGCTTATGGCAGGTAATCTCACTAATTAAATGGGAGACCTCACTAATTAAATGGGAGAGCTCTAATGTTGATGGATCTTTAGAATGAAGTTGGAGCACGTGGACACATGGGGGAAGGTCCATACTAAGTTCCTAACCAACAACAGACAATCCCAACTTGTGAAGATACCAATGATCGAGTTCTTCAATTGTTGGAACATAAAGAGAGTCCATAATTAAGTTAAAAGTTCCAAAATTCTATTATCGTTTGCATATTGATGACTTCGTCAAAATGAAGTATTCTGGTACATGTTAGTATGTTGGAATGATTACCAAGCCGGATGAATCCGTCAAGATAAGGAAAAAGTAAATTCTCAGGAAAAGATGAAAAAAAAAAGTTACAAGGAAGATCCTTTATGTGACTTATGCCCGTGACCATTATCAAAGATGTCGCAATCTAAGTCAAGGATACAAATTGATAGATGAATTTATTAAGGAGTTCCATACATTGACATCATGGTTAGGGTTTCTTGAGTATGAAGACCAAAAGATTTCAAGATATCTTAATGGTCTTAATCCAAACATTAGAATATATATATATATATATTTTTTGAAAAGGTATTTATTTATGGTAATGGTGGCCATAGCGGCGATCTTCATTATTACCATTACATTACAGGCCATTACGGTTGTTTCAACCTTTAAAAAAAATTGTATCGGCCCTGTAACAGATTGACAACGGCTGTTATGGCCCCCATAACACATAACAATTCCCACCATCATGTAACAACCATATCAAGTATTACATAAACTATTTTTTAATACCTTATCTTTCAAAGATATATTTAAAATGTCCAATGTATATATACTTGTGATGAAATAATATTAATTGGGGACTTGGGAGATGATTTGGTGCCTTATGAAAACTTTTATCAATAATGGACAACATGCTAATTTCTCACACAAGGCAACAATTGTGCCTTCCATATGTCTAAGGATGATGGGCTAACATCCAACAATGAAGCCAAACGCCAACTTGCTGGGAGGTGGTTATGGACAAGGGGCTAGTGCACCCAAGATGGAGTAAAACAACACTCATTTTTAATACTTTTAAGTGTGGACAATCAGGACGTAGTTCTTTTCGCTAGTTTGGACATCAATCCACAGTTAAAGTAAATTTGGCTGAGGAAGGAGAATTATTTATGACACTTCCGACTGTATGAAAGCCAAGTATGGCACAAAAATATCAAGAACATGCATAAGACTATCCTTTTTCGTTTCTTCTTCCTTTCTTTTGTTTAAATTCATGTAAGTACTCTTAAGTGACTTAGTACCTATTGTATGAAGCACTCTGTTACACCTTGCATTGTTGACTTCTAACGTGCGTATTTTGCCTGCTAGTCAATGTTAAATCAATACATGCTTGTGATGTTCCGAGAACATGAATAGCAATATGGTCATTTTGTGTATTGAAGCTCTTTCTTTCTCAAAGAATAGTTTTCCAGTCATTTATGGTTTCTATCCTTGTGAGTGCTCTTGATGCATCTTTTTGACAATTGGTTTCTATCAGTAAATGTTAAACCGGCGTTTGGGTGAATGGCTAGCATCATGGGTTTGCTCCCCATAAACGCAAGTTTGATTCCTCTTCCCGTGATTTACCCAATGCACGTGGTTTGCAGGTGATTGCGTGCATCTCCAGGGATTAGTCTTGCCTTAAAAAGGAGTGGGACACCCTGTTGTCATTAAAGAAAAATCAGTAAATGCTAAACCAAAGGAAGATAATTATGACACTGATTTGTATCTAATTTCAATGTTCCTACCTGTAGGTGTTGAGCCAAAAGTCACTATCTCACCGGAAAGCTTTGATGAAGTGCAAGTGTGGTTTTGTTATTTCTTTAACTCTGCGTGAAAGCAACTGATCTTATCTCTTTTCACAAATTCAAACAACAGAATCTTTTTGTTTCCTTAATGTTTTCCTTTAATCTATGAACTTTGCAGTTTTGCGTTCAGAATGTTTTCGTTTTTGAACTTCATGATTTGCTACAGATGCATCAGGCAATATGATACCTGGAGTTGATGTTGTTCATAATTGACGGCAGGTTAGGTTCTCATTGATAAACTTTATAAAGTGGCATTCATGAACAAATGCACAATGACCGACATTCTAAATTATTCAACCCCAACAAATTTTTGTGCTGATCCATAAAGATGGGAAACAAATTACATAGTTCCAGTTTTGACCTCTTTGGTAAATTCCAATCAGTTTTAAGGATCCCAAATAAATTCAGGTTCAAGAGTAGCATAACAGTTTACCCACCACAAATTGAAACCACTTGTTTTGAAATATTTTATCCATTACTCAGTTTGCTAGTAACGGTTTCCAATATGATATGTTCATTTAGTCTAAGGTTCAATGTTGTCAGAATTTACTGCCCATTGATTGGTGAGGAGACAGGTCCAACTGAGCTGACAGTTCTGTGTTTTGACACTTCACAGTTTTTGGGGGGTACATCTAGTATGGATCTGTTCAAACAAGTTCAAGTGGCCGCTGTCTTTGTTTGTCTTACTTAATGACTTCTTACTACTTTTCACCATTCTATTTGATTAATCTGGTAGTCTGAAAGCTTTTTGGGTATCCATCTGGTATGGGTCTGTTTAAACAAGTTCAAGTGGCTGCTGTCTTTTTTGTCATACTTGATGACTTCGTACTATTCACCTCAATGTTTTCAGAATACCATGGGAAAGGAATTATGGTATTTGGCATTGGCATGATCAACAACATACGAATAATCAAATGCTTAGAGAAAACAATAGCACTAACACAATTGAGTCTTTTTTGCTACTCTTTTGTGGTGATTTGATGGATTCATGGATTTTTTTCCCCATTAAATTTGGTGTTTTAATTAGGCATGGGCTTATAATGGTCCTTTTGGTGTTGTTGAATTTTGAAGTCTATCACCTTTCCAGAAAAAAAAAAAAAAGGTTTATAATGTTATTTTGTGGGGTTTATGAGGGTTTTGTGGGCCTGATCTATGGCATCCCTAAATGAGACTTCAAATAGAATTGATTGATGAGGAAGCGAGAAGTTGACAAAAACAAATGCACCAACTGAACATTGGGTGATAAACAAATGAAAAAGAAGAAGATTTGAATGCAAACATTACTGCAATAGCAGAGACAGACTCTTCCATGTCCATCCTGCAAATCACTTTGGATTATTGCAAAGGCTGGTTTAATCACAATCCATGTGATGCATAAACCAGCAAGTTGTTGCAGTTTCAATAATCTTCATGCTGTAAGAAATGAATTTTTTTCAACTTTAAATATTTATGTCTTATGCCATGCTGGATTATTGTAATAAACCATATGCATTTGATCTAAACTAAATCCAAGAGCTACCCACAAGGAATTTTTCGAGCTTCTTACATCTGATAGAGTATGCTATCTACTCACATTGATGGTTTTATTTATATTATTGTGAGAACTCTGGCATTTTCATTTAATATAAGCTGTTTGCACTTTGTTCTATCTCCCGGGACTGCGAAAAAGTAGAATGGTATGAGATGTGATTGCCTTCTTAATTGGAAAATTGATAGAACAAATTAATATTGGGAAATGACCAAATACAGGGTGTACTAAAGAAGCTTGGAAGTCTACCAGAGATGCATTCAATCTTCATTTTGGGGTTCAAAATGATTTTCAACAATTAAAGAGTCGTTATAAACTGCTTAGAAAGCATTATCTCACTATGCAAACTCTTCCACAACATAATGGATATGGTTGGGATGATCATGCATGTGTTATAAGAATGGTTTTCCTCCTTCTTCTTCGTCTTTTATTTTTTTTTAATTAATTAATTTATTATTATTATTATTATTATTATTATTATTTATGTTGTTTTTCCATGATATTTTATTGTTTGTATTGACTTCATTGATAAGAAATGATATTCCATTTTTTTTTCCTATAGTTTTTTCATCTTACAGCAACAGATAGCAATGCTGACATTAGCAGAGGACCACAAATACAAATAGGCATACAAACCTTGAATTCTCAGATACAAAGTCAAGCTCAAGTATTTGGTATCTATCAATCTTCTAACAGAAGGTTGCATTCTACAAGTACATATTTATTAGCATATTTCATCGCCAAGTAATCTAGGCCATCCCTCTTTTCTAACCCACCAAAGTGGATGATTGAACCGAACCATGAAAGACGGACAATTATTATTGTTGATTTTTCTACTTGAACATGAGCTTGTTGGCCTGTTTTCCTTTTGAACTATCCATTTTAAAATTGCTTGTTGAACAAATAGGATTGCCCAATTGATACAATATTCATACAAATGAACACACCAGATGATCCATCCATTCATCCACATGAACCCAGCCCATCCTGCTACCACCTATATATGCGAGTAGTACTAACCATTGATTGAATGGTCTGAATAGCCTGATTGGAGATGGATACCGTTTCCACATGGACATATAATGCCTGGACATGCCACATGGAGGGTAGATATTAAGGACACAGATGGAGGTTAGTTCAAAGTGACAAGTATGACGTATTAAGAAAGTACCCAATACTCTTCATTTCCTTAGAGTGGGCTAATAGCTCAATAATCTAGACTGTTGAAAGAATGGACAACACCATGTAAGATCATGTCCTAAGTTTTCCTAGACCGAGAGATCCAAATCATCCAACGTTTGGTCCTTGCTTGTTTGAACTGAAACAATGCTAGGGGTCGTTTTGGAGTATCCTTGAAGGCCCGTTTGGCCGGGTGGATTGGAAGGGATTGAATGGTATTAGGGTGGATGGCATGGATTTCTAGGTAATGATGATGTTGTCAGTGGATTGTCTTGAGATCCATGGGATTGCTGTATCCCTGGATTGGTATATCCAGTCTGTTTGGCACGCCCGGCCAATCCCGGGATTAAACCTTCTCATCCCTGCCAATCCCTCTGACCAAACACATCCAGGCAAATTTGAACGAATTAGGGTGGATTGGATTGGATTTAAAAGTAATGATGGTGTTGTCAGTGTATTGTCTTAAGATCTGTGGGATTGGGATCAGATCACGGACTCTGTTTGGCACGCCTGGCCAATCCCGGGATTTAACTTCAATCCCTTCCAATACCATCCAGTCCCTTCCAATCCGACCGGCCAAACGGGCCCTGAAAGGAGCATTCGATGCTTAAACACTGTTATGAGCCAAATCCCAATTCCCCGTGTCGGATAAACCGTTCAAATGGGCCCTGTACTGTGCTTTTTTCTCAAGCGTGGAGTTGCAAAATCTCAGCCAAGGATGCTATTTAAAACCAAGGGTCAATTATCATAGAAATTTATTTAGGTTATTAAGTTGAGAATCGTACCATTTCTCCAAATTAAGGGTCGGTTTCTAGTGCATGATAGCCATAATAGCACCATCAGCGGGGGCACATGGGCTCAACACTATTTGTAGGATGTAACCCGTTCAAAAAGGTTATCCAACCGTGGAAGTAGGATGCTAAAGAAATCAGATTAATCCAACCAACCAAGTGTACCATCACTTAAATTAGGAGGTTTTTGAATGATTGTCCATTGTTTTTTCATGGTGTAGCCCACCTGATGATTGTATAGGCTCACTTTTTTATTATTTATTTATTTATTAATTATTATTATTATTATTTTTAGGGAAGTGGGCTCATGCCGCTGAGATTCCATTGATATGAGAAAATTTACAGCCTTTCGGGTGGGTCCCAACAAAAAGATATCGGACCGCACCTATCATATAAACACAACTTAGGCTACACGCTAAGATCGGATGAAAGCATCCTGATGGCCCTCCCCTCTAAAGCAAAAAACAAACATCAGAACTTGTCTCTGGGGCTATCAGAAGATTGGGATCCACGTCAAGAGCACCTGATGGATCCAAGACCGGCCTTCTTTTCTTTTCTTTTTCTTTTTTCCTGAGGAAAATGGAATGGAGGAGAAATTCTGCCGGAAAAGGTTCCCAAGAACAAGTAACTGGCTGAGCAGCCCGCAAGGCGAGGATCGAGTGAGAGAGCAGGGCAATGAAGGCTTACAACAAAAAGAGGCCTCCCGCAGCACAAAAAAACTGGGCCTAACCAAAAGTAAATCAGCCTATTCCTTTTCTTGGCTTGTTGTGCCTAATGAGGCCTAAGGAGGCTTTATCAAGGAGATATGAGCCTCTAATGAATCTGGGGAGGTCAGCCGGAGCAAGGAATATCCTGTTAGGGGACCCGTTGCTGGCTGTTTTGGCGAGGCCATCTGCCACTGATTTGCCCTCATGAAGAGTATGGGAGAATTGGATATGCATGGACTGGATAAGATGTTGGATTTTTCCAAGGTTTTACCAGATTTTCCAGCAGCTGGGATTGATCAACGCCTTGTAGACCACGCGAGTCTGTTTTTGCGATGATGTTGGACAGCCCCTTGTCCCTGCAGAGTTGCAAACCTTCCGCCATGGCATGGCTTGGGCTCCTGCCACTGTATTGGAGATATGGTCGTATTGGTTGTGATTATAAGTAGCGTTGAGTAATTGGACAGAACAAATCCAGGACCATATTAGAATGTGTGGCCTATTGGGTGGTGGCACATGCTCCTTTGCAACTGCAAGTCCTGTATTAGGAGGGGGCAATTTCCATTCTAGTGCTAGTTGGACTGACCATATTAAATGCCATTTGTCAAATGGTTAAATAATTATTTAATATATTTAGTTCAATCCATACCGTCCAAATTGTGGACACCATAATGCATATATGGAAGCCTAAAAATCACATGGTTAGATTATCTTAAGTATTTTAATTATTAGATTTTTTTAAATTAATAAATTCTTAGCATAAGCATTTTAATTATTAAAAAACCAACAAAGTAAATAATAATTTACATAGTTTATCATTAATTTATGAAATTGCAATTTATGTAATCCAAACACCAAATAGTGTAAGCACAAAGGTCCACAATAATAGGAACAAATTGACTGCCAAACGCTATAAATAAGCATTATAATCATAAAATACCAATGTCCAGATTACTCTATACACATAATGCTATGATGCACACAAAACGGAGGCTAGGACATGTGGCATAGGCAAGGGTACAAAGCCGGGGAAGTTGGTGGGATCCCTGACGGTGGGGCCTACTGTGATTTACGTAGCTTGAATCCACGGCCGTCCATCCGTTTTGAAAGCTCATTTTAGGGTGTCATGCTAAAAATGAATCACATTAAAATTTTAAGTGGATGACACCACATGAAACAGTGGTGATTAAATCTCCTCCATTAAAAACTTCTTGGGGCCACTGAAATTTTAATTTTCGGTCCAACCTTTTAATAAGGTCAGGAATACCTGGATGAAGGACTCATCCAAATATCAGCTTCATCCAGAACTTTTGTAGCCCACAAGAAATTTCTAATGATCCATCACCACTGTTTCTTGTGGTATGGTCGTCCAA
Organism: Magnolia sinica; assembly: GCF_029962835.1. Lineage (NCBI taxonomy): Eukaryota > Viridiplantae > Streptophyta > Magnoliopsida > Magnoliales > Magnoliaceae > Magnolia > Magnolia sinica. The sequence continues at coordinate 44,515,451 of NC_080573.1, read as the reverse complement.
CTGAGATTTAGATCTGCTACATTTATAGGATCATGCCCTAAAATGAACTGTCAAAAAGGTTGAACGGAATGGATGTAAGTAACATGCATCAAGGTGGACCCAAAGTCAGGGATCTCACCCACTTCCTCGTACAAGGCCCAAGAACTAGGAGACCCACCGTGTTGTGTGTGACATCCTCTCTGTCCATCGGCTACAAAACATAAATTTGATGGCCATCATAATAAAATCATAATAATCATCCTATCTATCCTGTTTTGTTTTTACCCAATGGATTAGACAAGGCGTCTCTCTTCAAAATCAACATATTTTATCTTCTTCCCTTTGCTTAAGCTTGTATTTGCCAAATGCAATGGGTGAATAACCTCTGAATATGTCTCCCTATATTTGTCAACCCTGAAATGCACATCAACATAGTCATCTATGTTACGTCCACTGTATTCGATAGCTGCAATGGCATGATTGCAAAGGTGTCCAAAGATTTGCCAGTCAAGGCATGAGCATTGTCTGACTTAGAAAATAAAAAAGGCATGAGCATGTTCTCCGTTCAAGATCCACCTTCTCTGTATTTGCATCTTCTGCACAAAGAACCTTAAGCTCTGCTGCACCACCACACACAGAATAATCATCCTCTATGTAATCCTCTATTATAACTTCAACGGAGGGAACCGATATTCTGTCCCAGTTTGAACTTTCATTAAGCCTTTTTGTAAATATATCTTTCATATAATCGTGCATGTTTACCAACACCCTAGTGATAGCCTGATAGGCACCTCTGTCCATTCAATCTCATCACACCACCAATCGCGTACCACATCTAAATAAAAATTCTCAGAAAAATAAAGCTTCTCTTCAAAGTGAAAAGTGGCCCAATGCTTAGGATTAATATCCTTTACAATATTCCATGCTTCTTTATATTTATCACGAATATCACTCATGCGAGCATCAAATTCAAAATGACCCCCTGCATAAACTGCATTTATAAAAATCTGATCCAAATCCCGACATTTGAACTTCTCCCACATTTCTAGAATCAGCTCCCACTGAGAGTAACGATGACATGCAAGGGGAAATATACCACTAACCACTTCAAGAATTCCTTCTTGTCTCCCTGATATAAATGTTAATTTAGGTATGCATTTCAGGACTTGAGCCAATTCATCACAGAACCATTTCCAACTCCCTATGTTCTTTGATTCAACAAATGCATATGAGACTGGGAACCAATTGTCTTTTGCATCAAAGGCTATGGCAAACAGCCACACGCCTTGGCATTTTCCTTCCATCTTTATACAAGTAAGCCTTACAAGTGGTCGGCATGCTTGCTTGAAACCATGAATGACAGCCTTATATGCAACAAAAAGTCTCAAGGAGTTGTCCGATGACCTACTAAGCTTTGCTGTGCTTCCTAGATTTGTTCTCTGTATTTCTTCACAAATCTCCATGAGAGTTGTAATCAAGTGCCTCTCTTTTACTGCCAATTCTTTACCCCTCCAAGCTTTATCATAACTCACTTTGATTCCATATTCTCGACTAATCTCATCAACAATATCTTTGGGTGTACGACACAATTTTTTCTGGAGTCGGTCCTTCACCAAATCAGCAATCCACTTCTTACTGGCTTGTCGATGCGTTCTTGTATTTGACATTGTTGACTCATTTACAACAGTACAAGTAATGTCTCCCTTCAAGGATTTTATTTTGAATGTAGGTTTGTCAGGAAGCTTCCATGCATATATGTGCCATGGGCAATTGTTTTTAATGCATTTCGCCTGATAATGGCCACCGCCTGACCTCGTTCGCTTGTATTCAAAATTCGAATGTACGGCGTACTCCCTTAAAACCTTGTGGAAAGCATTTGCATCTTCAAATTCTTGGTCTTTTTTTAAAATTGACATAATTTTCGGCATGTCATTAACACAACTACCAACCACTCCATAATGTAATTCTTGATTATCCATCAACAAGCAGTCCACTTTACGTAAATCATTTGATGCACTTGGAACATTATTGTTATTGACATTGGTATTATGTGAGAAAGGTGCAGGTGTTCCATTACTTTGATGGAAATTCCACAATGATGCTTGATCATTTTCATTATTGGCATTCTGCATCAGAAAACTTAAGAAACAGAGAGAGTTAGAAACAAGAGAGAGAGAGAGAGAGAGAGAGAGAGAGAGAGAGAGAGAGAGAGAGAGAGTCAATGAACTGCATAACTACAAACACAAACAAATTTGTATTTCAACTACCTGGGAATCGCAGTGGGGATTGAAAAGTTTTGATCACAAAAAACAAAGAGCTGAATAGGCTTGCTGCGTTGAGGAAATGCTTCCATCATATTAGATACGTCATCATCATTCTCAATCAACACAAGTGAATCCAAATTTAGACCAGGATATTTGTACTTGATGCTGCTAATGTTGGTCCACTTGCAAATCCCACACACTTTGGATAAAAGATTATTGTAATCAATCCCTCGATTGACACAAACAATGCGGTTTGTGCCTCCCTTGTAATAAACAGTATTTAATTCCGAAATGAAGTTGCCCCCAAATTTACAGAGCACCAGCATCTTGCTCGTAGACATCATTTGGATGTGTTGTAATGAACTGAAAATTCATAACAGGAGAAACGTTGTTATGCTTAAGAAGCTCAACAACAATAGCTTTTACATGCATGTTTTAGAAAAGAAAAAAGTCAAATTCTTGTCTACTTAATTGTTTACTTATGACCTAACCTCAGTTCTAGGGTAATTATATCACAATTTCCCTGTGTACTTATTTGAATAGGTGAGGAGCATGATCTTGTTTTTTATGACAAGGACCTCATTGTCCTCATGTTGGATGAAACATGCCTTAAAATTTGCCCTGATTACAGAATTCTACCAATCCAACGTTTAGCTGTTTTCCTATTGAGTTGGGTGCTTGTCGCAATTCTTTCTTCCTTATTGTCTACTCACAGGCCACACGTTGAAGAGTTAGAATTGTCCCATCGTGAAGATATTTGGGGCATGGTCCAATCAGAGCTGGCTAAAATCACAGGTCTTAATTAATCACAAACCATGTTCCCTGCTTGTGTAATCAAAGAGCTCCAAGTTACCACACATTTTCTCATCCCAAAACTCTCAAAATGCAAGTATCATATGATTCTCGATCAAGTAAAGCATGCAGGTTCAGCCCACCTTTTACTAATATGGTGGGCCATCATGAGTAGGCCCTTCTGCAACAATCACTTTTATTGAATGATTTAAATTGTTCAAGCTAGTAGACTCCAGATGCATAACTTTGCCCATGGTCCACACTAAGAAAAGGTTAACCAATCTTATGAATAAGATAATTCAATGGGTGTGGGTTAGGGTCCAATTGGGACCCATTTGAGGTTCAGGTACCATCTTTTGATGAACCATACCTAAATTTGATAAGGTTATCAAGTACCTATCACATCTTAGGACCTTGGCTTGACCATCAGGACCACCAATTAAGGGGTCATGATCATCCAATTGAGACCTTAAAGCAAGATCCATCCATGAAGTCACTTGTACAAATTGAAGAAGCAAGGATACAATATACATGTCTTTAGAGAAAGGTTATGCAAGATAATAAACCACATGAATTAGATATAGAATGAGAGAAATCAGATCTTAGATGTCGATCAGAATGGCATAGATCTAGTTACAATTTTCTAGAGAACGATCAATACAGGCAAAAACAGTGGAGATATCCAGAGGGGCCTTTGATCACTCAAAATTAGTGGAGATCTATGCAAGTCTTCATTGCAGAGGTGGATGCAAACATACATCAAACATTTAGGGAGAGCAATAGAGAAGAGAGCTTTGCATTTCTTGAGTTTGGTTTGGGCGTGTCATGTTTAGGGAGAGAATTTTGTAGCAGTCCTCCGTCTTCTACATAACTTTTCTTTTGAGACGTGTTATATAATTTTCCCTCTTTTAGGCAATCATTTTCCCATGTATTGCTTCACATACTGGTCAATTTTCCATGATGTATATGCATTATATTCATGCTGCCCATCCGTTTTGACGGTCATTCTAGCGCATGATCCAAAGAATGAAGCAGATCCAAATCTCATGTGGACCACACCACAGGAAACAGTGGTAATTAAATGCCCACCATTAAAAACTTCCTAAGGCCTACTGTAATCTTTATTTTACATTCAACCTGTTAATAAGGTCACACAGACCTGGATGAAGGGATCACACAAATATCAGCTCGATCCAAAATTTTTGTGGCACCCAAGAAGTTTCTAAAGATCAGTGTTCAATCACCACTATTTCATGCCTTGTGTTCCACCTGAGATTTGGATTTGATTCAGTTTTGGGCTCATGCCCTAAAATGAGCTAGCAAGTTGGATGGATGGCATGTGTTAAGAACCTAACCAATGTGTGGCGGTTGCACTCTAGTTGGTCAGGTAGCCCTTTTCATGTTGTGGCGGCTTTCACTCTTTCTGGTGAACACAAGATGCCGTGTTGGCTCTAATACCAATTGTTAAGAACTTAACTAATACCCCAAAAGCCCCAAGACTGATGGAATATGTAAAGTCAGGTTATTAAACCCTTGAGATCCTAACGACATGATATAAGACATACATCATAGTGGCGCCCAAAGTTAGGGATCCGGCAATCCACCCACACCACGTCCCTTTGGATTTATCAATCATCTTTTGCTGCATAAACACCATTATTTAATTTTTAATTTTTAATTTTTTTTTAAAAAAAAAAGAAAGAAAGAAAGAAAGAAAAGAAAAGAAAAGTGTAAAGCCCTCGGTTGAGAGGTTGGAATTGATTCATATATACGCTCTGCGGGGTATGGTTGAGATGAGTACCTTCCATATTAAATTTACACTCTCTTTATCAATATCATTTGTTACATGGCAGTAAAAAATTCACCTTGTGATACCTCAAAAGGAGGAACTCGGCTGGAATAAAGTAAGAGGGAATGTGAAAGAATAGGAAGAAGAAAGAATGAAAGAGGAGAAAGAAACTTTAGTACCTTTGCTCGAGGAAAGAATTGACCAGAGACGGTAATTGAGAGGAAGAATCTTTAATGATATGATTCAAAATATTTTCAATCTTTGCTTGTAAGATGAGTTACTAGCACCAAAGTCTCGTCATGTAAAAATGATTAAGCAGGTGGTCCTAATAGAAAAGGTGACAGAAGCAAATGTTGAGAGGTACGAGGACAAATGCGTTGACATAGGATAGGAAGGCCAGGATGCGGATTAGTTACTACTTACCACCCTGATCGTATCTAGCTAGGAACGGACGCAGGAAGTTCCTGCAATGAAAACTTAAGTGGGTCCTCCGTAATTTGTTTCAGAAATCTACCTGTCCATCTGTTTTGTGATCTCATTTTAGGACTTAAGACTAAAATTTAGCAGGATTCAAGACTCAAGTGGGTCGCACTAAAGGAAAAGGTGGGTAGGAAAATTCTTACTGTTGAAACCTCCCTGGGTTGACAGTGATGTTTACATGCCATGCATCTATACCGTTCATAGCGTCCTTCCTAATGGGATGAGCCGAGCGAACAAATATTATCCTATTGAAGACTTCTGTAATCCCACGAATATTTTAACTGTGGACATTCGACTATTAAGTTTTTGGCCAACTTGTGTATATGATCTGGCTCATTTTTTGTCAGTTTTGGCAGCCAAAAATGAGCCAACAAAAAGGATGGATATGTTAGAATTCTCCCAAACATCACGGTGGGCCCCACCTAAGTTTCCACTGTGAAAGCTATTAGCAGGAAATCCAGATTGCGATATGAGGGCCATATGGATTTTATCCACACCGTCTAAATTTGAGGCAATTCCAAGGCTAAAGTCTACTACACGGTGGGGATTAAACACTCCCGTTGAAAACTTTTTAAAAGCGACGGTGGTTTTGGTTCACGCTGATATTGGTATTTTCTCTATATGAACAGGTACGGATGGATGGAATATGGTAGAACACCTCACCAGTATACAATGTAAGCCCCACCTTTGCGCTCGTAACTTGCCACATTGGCATGGTATACAAATTTTGTTTTTGTTTTGTTGAGAAAATGCCAATTTCCTATTTCCTTGCGTTTGAGCATTTTTACCTGTTTGGGTATTTGTCTTGTGAGATACAATCTCCGTAAATAACTTATCTTTACAAAATCATGTGTTTTAGGGCAAAACAAAATTGCCTTTGATCTTTAATTTTAATGGTAGATGTAACGACTCATCCCACCATTGTGATATTGTCCACTCTGTCGAAGCTCACGGATTTAAAACGCGTCACGCTAATTAAGGTATAATATTGTCTACTTTAAGTCACAACCATTTTGGTAGCTCGACCAGGTCCTACTCAGGCTCCGCCCACAACAGCCCGAATGCACCCTCACGGATTTGTTCTTGCTCAGCAGAAGCACCAAGGCCACATCACCCACAGGACTCGTCACTTGGGGTAAGGATACTAGTAGCTCACCCAGGCCTGCCCGGCCCCGCCCACATCAGCGCCTACCCGTCCATGATATTGTCCAACCCAACTGCCATCAGAGTGCACAGCTGTGGTTTTGTTTGTCACTGGACACAGGCTCACCTGTTCTAAGCACAACGCATGACGCTAGGGCGGGCTGTTACAAATGGCATCAGAGCCGAGGATGGCTCTGCCCTCAGTGGGGGATATTGTGACATAATACTGTGGCACATGTAGGCAGATGCTGAGTGGGCGAGGTCTGAAAAAGGACTTGGGCGAGTTAGTAGTGGTTGGCAGACTACTGTGTTGGTAGTGGGGCAGGCCGTTATAGTAGAAATCCGGTGTAATAACGAATTTTGACAGTCCTTATCTCACTTTTATAATACTTGTGCCTTTGTCTTGAATTGCTTTGATCTGATCATTACAAGGAAAATTGATGATATTGATTGTAGGAATGGGTTTAATCATCAATGACTGTCTATCTTGCACGTTCTCTCGGAGTATCAAATAGCTACTACTCTCTTTTACTCCTCCCGCAGCCCTTTCTAATTTTTCCTGCTTTCCCTCCACCATCCTTGCTCCTTGTTGACGGAAGGAGAAGAGGAAGCTGAACTGTCGGATCATCGACGGCTGCTGGGGCCATTCTCGTAGGTGAGTTAACCATCGATGTGGCCTTCTTTCCTTTCCAAACGAACTGCCAAGGATTCAATCCCAGACTCCATTTCCGCTATCTTGATTGTTGGTGTTTTCTTCATATCCGTTCGTTCTGATTTTCAGTTCCCTGAGTGATTCCTGAAATGCTACTCGCATTCTCACTGAGATCGAACTCTAGGTCATGCCTCTGCTCTGGAGTCCACCAATAAATCAGCGTGGCCTAGAATTAGCCACTGATAGCCGGTTAGCGGGAATCTCGGCGCAGTTCCAAGATGGGATCCGGAGAGATCCTGTTTTGTATATGCGTTGGGATTCCCGCCAGCTGCTCGCTGGAGTGGGTGGGATGTTGGGGGTAAGACGAATGGTTCTCTCTCTCAGACTAATGGCTCTCTCTCTCTCTCTCTCTCTCTCTCTCTCTCTCTCTCTCAGTGAAATATACCGCTGTAAATCTGCATCCGGATTCCTACAGATTGGGGTGTGCTGTCTTCATCATGTACCCTTGGGGAATACCCAATCGACGACGGCGTTAACATATCTGGTTTCAAACAGTTCTAATTTCCACTTGCTTCATGATTTCCGCTCATCCTTGGGTGATAGGAAATTGAGGGTACGCTGAAATGTTAGCATATCTTGTTTCAAACAGTCCCAATTTCCACTTGCATCGGCATTCCTGCCCATCATTAGTTGGGGGAAATTGTGGGTATGCTGCAGTTTTAACATCTGTTTTTATTTATTTATTTATTTTTAAGAGTCCCAACTTCCATTTGCATTGGGATTCGTACAAGTCCTCAGGTGGTGGGAAATCAAATGCACGCTGCATTGTTAACATATCTGGTTTGAAACCTTCAGAATTTCCATGTGCGTTGGGATTCCTGCATGTCCTCACAGTGGTGGGAAATTGAGGCTATGCTGTTGTTTTTTCATATTTGGCTTCAAACAGTCCCCAGTTACATCTGTATCAGGATTCCTGCCTGTTGTCAGGTGGCGTGAAATTGAGGGTCCATTGCCGTGTTAAGATATCTGGTTTTAAACAGTCCCAACTTCACCATTTCCATTGGAATTCCTGCCTGTTCTTAGGTGGCGGAATGGAAATTGGGGGTACTGCTGCTCTTGTTACACTGTTCCCTTTTACCCTAACGTCGATATTGGTAAATTTTAATAATGCCTCGCTTGGAGATTTTGACTGCTAATGTGGAATTTGGTAGAAGCAGCTTCCTATGCTTGTGATTTCTGCTGTGGGATTCGTGGCTCTCTTCTTGGTACACATGGCAATGTGGCTTGTATGTGATATGAGGTATTTAGATATAGTTCATTCCTTAGGTGGAGCCTGCAGTGAGAAGAGCCTTGCCCAAAAATTAGACCAGTTTATTCATCAGATAAATTGTGAAGGGCATCCCATCTGATGAGTGGACTGCCTATGTTTTAGCCAAGGCATGCTCAAAGTGGTTTGGATTGCACAAGTGTGTTGATTTAACATGTATGCTGAGAAGATGTTGCCTACTCATGACATACAAATGAGGGGGAAGTGAAGCAGATACGATTCAAAATATCCTCTCCTATTTGATTTGCTTCATCACACAATAAGAATACCATCTCTCTTATTTCTGTTTCTTTCAGTGTACTGCTACACTTGCATAATCAAATCATAAAACTAGCATGAAGCATGAAAAGTTGAGAGTTTGGGAGCGTAGAAATACTTATGCGGAAATACATGTCCCCACATAAATCAAATAGTTTGCTCTTTCGTGAGTTTGTGGAAATGTCCCATCACAAAAATCACTTCTTTCCATTTCCGTTTTCAGGAAAAATCCTTGGTTAAAGTCCAGAATTTTCGTGAGAGGTATCATGAAAGATATCTTATCAACTGAGAGGTATTTCTGAAAATCTTGCAAACGTATTTGATAGATATAATGTTAGAAAAGTGAATAGTGATGTCAATTTTTACTAGGAAATGGAAAAAGCTCTCTAACAGCCCATTTCCATTTCCATTTCCATTTCCATTTCCATTTCTAGTCAAGGTGTTCCGTATCCGTTACGATATAACTGTAAAGGCCAATACGAATAGGTAACCGGCATGACCATTATGCGATACAGGGCAATTGGGTTTTTTTGGACCATATCGGCCCTGGGCACAACGACCGGCACAACGACCGTTACCCCTGTAATCGTCGAAAAATGACCTTTTTTTTTTCAATTTAAATCTATTTTTCTCCTCATTTTTTTTTTCATTCCAAATTTTTTTAAAGATTATTCTACAATAAATTTTGACCACTCTTACTATAGTTTTTAGGATTAAAACCGTCGTAGATTGAAGTGATTTGGGTGAATAGAAGCTCCGAGGGCTACTTTTAAAAAAATAAATAAATTGAAAAAGTGGTATTTATGCATTTTTTCGATTTCTTGTTCTAATGCTTGATTGTGATGTGTAAATATTAGAGACACATAACCATGTTCATAAATTCACCTGACAACTAGATACAACACTCTCACCAAAGATTGGACCGTTACACAACCATAAACATATTCAAAATAAAAATGAATACATATTTGGAATATTTACATTATTTTGGATTTTTTAAATATTTTTTTTAAAGAAGATTTCGGACAAAAAAATTTCAACTGTTATGGGGTTCGTAATGGTCATTACACCTCATATCAACCATTATGGCCAATACCCGTATCGGTAACGGTGGTGACCGTTACGGCCACCATTATCGAAATAGAATACTTGTTTCTAGTTGTTGTTGAAAAAGGTAACAAAAAATTTCCACAATAAGGCCTTTCAAAAGATAAAATTCCCACACTTAACTTTTCAGCTCTCTTCAACTGATTGTTATGAGGCTTAGAGTGTATGCTTCATGCATGGCATTTTCTTGGATAGCATACTCCTGATTTGCACTTCTATTGGCTAGAATCAGCTTCCCAAGAGAACTACCACCAACTTCAACTCGGGAGCATCGGAGCGTTGAGCTTTCTATCTTAATGACTATAGATTGAGCCCAACTACTTTCGACACAATCCTCCAAAGAAATACTAGGGAAATCTTTTGTAAAATTTTGCTTGAGAGGTTACCATATCTAAGGAAGATACTTCCAAAGTTGATATATATTTGATTTGAGTTTGTCCACTTGTAAGTGTTGAGCGGAAAGTTATCTTGAAGGCGAGATTTGACCGAGTGAAGGTGTGGTCTAATTCTTTTCTAAACTTTGCATGGATTAGTTGAAGAAAACAACTATTTCTTCAACCTCTTTTTGGTGCAGGATGGGATGTTCTAACTTAATACGATGTGTTGAAACTAGATAGTGGATTAACTAGAGTAATCAAAAGACAAAATAAAGCTAAACTACCACAAGTTAAAGAAACTCAGATTTGTAACATGTTAAGATTCAAAACACCTGACAGTCCCGCAATGTGATTCTTATGAAGTATCAAGTAATTAGGATCATGTAGAAGATATGACTCCCACTTAGCTTAAGTATTAAATCTGAACGTACATGGAATCACTTGAGTTCTATGGGTTTTGCATATTTAGGGTTGTTTTAAGGGTTAGGGAATGTAGGGAATAAGTTTAGAGTATTTAGGAAACTAGCAATTTAGGGCTTCGATATAGGGATTTAGGATTTTGGGGATAGGGATTTGAGGGTTTAGGGTTAATAAGTTAGGAAAAACTGGGGAAATTAGGTTTAGGGTTATAGGATTTTAGGGGAATTTGGATTAAGGTTCAAATTTGGGGATTAGGGTTTGGAAAGATTGGGGATTTTGGGAATCTTAGGGTTAGGGATTTATATTTAGGGTTTGATAAAGGGGATCTAAGTGAAGAGGGAAGTCAAATATTCGAAGCAGGGGGGCCACGGATTGGGGCTGTCCGTACGGACATTGTTCACGCGATACTGTTCCCACGGTGCTATTCATGGTTGGAGCTTGGGTTTAGTTGGGTATAGGTTAGGTCTAGGTTGGTTTAGAATCATAAAAAAGAAGAAGAAATAGAAGAAGATGATGAAGAAAGAAAGATGAGAAGAGAAGTACCTTGAGAAAGAGAAAATAAGAGGATAACTAGGGGAATCACTCTCCAAATGGCTTCACACCATCAATCCAATCGTAGGATGAATTGCTCAATCACATAGCAAAGGAGAGGAAACTCTTTTCATTCATGGTTCATAATCATCAAACCCTAAATGGGGTCCGAACCTTTTATAGTATTAGAAAGAGACTTTTACAAAAAACCTCTCTTAGGAAAGAATTCTCATAAAAAATCCCTATCTTAAGTAAACCATAGAATAGTCTAAAAAAAATAAAATAAATGACAAAAACTACTCAAAACAAATAATTCTAAACTATCCTAAACTATTCATGGCCAATAAGGTGGTCCATGATCAAGATGGGCCATAACCAAGAGCGGTCCAAAGGTCTATCGTGTGCGATCCAACAGGCCGATCGATGTGCCCATGCAATCCAACGGTCCAAACACTCCAAACAAGCAACCCAGGCGCATCTACCTAGTGTTGGGTCTTCAACGATGGCTAGGAATGTGACTTGGGCCTCGTGGGCCCCATGTGATGATCGTCTAGCCATAAATGCTCGAATGTCCTCTTCACTTTTTTTCTTTGAATTTTGTCATCTTGTGCTATCAATAAACTGATATCTTATTCTTCCATTGTTCAATTGATTCTAACTCGATCCAAGAAAGTATCATGTAGTGATTTTTCATGCTTCCTTCAATATTTACTAGAAAATGCTATCTATTGTGAACATTATTCTGAAAAAATGTACCCTTTTCGATTACATTGAATATAAGATGCCTGCACCTGGCCCCACCTCCCAAGACTATAGCAAGGCAAATTGGAATGAAGCACACGACACTTTCGTAGTTAAAGGATTGATAGAGCAAGCTAATATTGGGAAACACAATGCCTCGGTTTGGAATAAGGAAGCATGGAAGTCCATTAGAGATGCATTCAATCTTAGATTTGGGTTAGAATTTGATCATATCAAAAATTAAAAATTGCTACCGCCTGCTCAAAAGGCTATATCACATTCTATAAACACTTGTTCAACAAAGTGGGTTTGGTTGGGATGATCATTTCCATGCTGTTACCGTTAACACGGATGTGTGGAACCAATATCTCTTAGTAAGTTCATCTACTAGGATTTATTTTGATGGTTAGTTTGTGCATGATTTTCACTAATAAGAATCTATTTTCTTTTTATCATAGATGCATACTAAAGCCAAGTTTTTTTAGAAAGGAAAACTTCCCTATTTACGATCAGCTAGACATATTAATACAAGGTACTTGTTTTCTTTTCATTCTGTTGATATGTTAAAAGCTTTAGGGATTTTTTATATGGTTTTTTTGAAGTTATGGATTCAATATCAAAGCATGCATCCTTTTTCATACTTGGTTTTCATTCAAATGTGAGAATACGAAGGATCTATATATTGGAATATTGGTATTGTATTGGCTGATATGGCTGTATCGTATTTGAATTGTCACGACTCACAAGATGATATGTTATAGGGGGTTGTATTGGTATCAATACAGGTTGCTGCAAGCCGATACACCCATGAAAGCCCAATTTTGAATTCTTAAAAAAAAAAAAAAAAAAAAAAAAAATTCACTTGTCTCCTTTGTTTTTCATTTAAACCAAAGAGGAAGCTTAAAAGCTCATTTTAAGCTAGATCTAGGCCTATTTTTGGATTAAAAAAATGATTTGAATGTGATTTGATAAAGCTAAGTGAAGTGGACCATTATGGGAAAAATCAGAAAGAAGGGTACACTTTCACTTTCTTTTTGTTGTATTTCAATGTGATGGATCTTAATTCACCAAATTATGCTTGATTTGTGTTCAATTAGGGCGCATTTAGTTAACCTTCAACAAGTGAAACCAACAGACAACATTCTCATCAGGGAATGGTTTGATACACCATCGTATGTATGTCCAAAATTTAAAAAAAAATGGATAGAATTTTGAATATCTTATTTTTGTCTTTTATTTTTCCTGGTTTTCCCCTTAATTCTTTGGCTTATTATTATTATTATTATTATTTTTCCGACTGATTCAGGCTGATATGGTCTAATAAGGTCCGATGTCGATACGCGACGCCTATATTGTTTCGTTTTTTAGCTAGTGCTGATACGCTCCCCGATATTGATATTCAAAACCATGAAACAATCTTTTTTTTTTTTCCTGTTCATTAATTTTCTGATAATTTTGAGATTGCGATGGAGATGAGAATCCTAACATCTTTTCTATCTAGAAGTGTGAATTTCTCAATCTTTTTGAAGATTTTTGTAGTATACTTTTCTTGTAGTTATTCATCTATAATGAGGTAAAATGGCAAGGTCCCATAGTATTGCAGTTTTCTTTTCTTCTGATATATGATATCAAATTCTGTATCAAATATATGCAATTGTGAATTCATTGCATTCGGTTAATTAGAAGATTTTCAGAAATGTTCTGTTCTGTTATCATTTCTGCAAGTTTGATTGAAATTTCGAGTTTTCTGTTTCATTGTATTCAATTCAATGCTTCATTTTGAATTGTGTTTGAATTCTGAGTTTTCTGTTTCCTTGTATTCAATTCAATGCTTCATTGTGAATTGTCAAATATATGCAATTGTGAATTCATTGCATTCGGTGAATTGTAAGATTTTCAGAAAGGTTCTGTTCTGTTATCATTTCTGCAAGTTTGATTGAAATTATGAGTTTTCTGTTTCCTTGTATTCAATTCAATGCTTCATTTTGAATTGTGTTTGGAATTTTATTTCCTTGGTCTACTGTGTGATTTTCAATTATTCCTACTATTATTTGTTTCTACTATATACATCAATAAGATACATTCAAATCTTCACTTCTATGAGAAGAAATCAATTTTCTGGTACATGGATTTTAAAGGATTTTAGATGTGGAATGTTGCTGCAGCTGGAGTTCTTTGCATTGTGGAAGTGGCACAAACATCACAACCGCAAGGAATGGAAATGAGCCTAAGAAAATAAGAAGGAAAATAATTCTATTGGTCCTTCGGATCTTTGCTTCCAAAAGATGACTAGGAACATCAATTTCTAGAAGAAGAAGAAGAAAAAAAAGAAGAAGATGATGATGATGATGACTGGATGCCAAGTCAGATCTGGTGGAGAAGAGAACCAAGTATTACTGATCTGTTGAAATGGGAAGATATTGGTTTGCAAACATCACTTTTTATCTAAATCAACAAAAACAAATCATATTCAGATATCTGTGCATCTTTGTGTCTATATTTCAATTTGAATCCTCATATTTAGTTGATAACAGTAGGGTCTAGTGAAGATGTTGAAGTGATACTGTTTTCCTTCTGGGATTAAACTGTAGCATGTGAATGCAGCATATAGTGTTAATTGCCACTCCAATTGAAGTTTTGATGCTTGGACCACTGGACTATGTGGATTGGCAGGCCCATGGCCCACCATTCTAACATGTTCTGATTTTGGGCTGTTTGTTGCAAAATTTGAGGTTAAATGTCAGTGATCATATTTGCCATTTGTGGAAGATAAGGGGGGCTGATGTGGAAGATATGATTGGAGATTTTGGGGTATTTAATAGATTTTCTTTTGTTATTTAAAACCAAATCTTCATTGGTGTGATTTTGTTATTGTAAATAAGTTATAGATTGATTTAAAATCAATGTAATAGTTTGTGTATTTTCATTGAAGATTCATAGGGATTGTCTTTAGGGTCTATAAAGGGGGAGGTGCTATAGGAGGTAGGCATTCCACATTTTTTTACATTTATGAGTTTTTGTGTAAGCCTTTGTAAGGAGAATTTTAATTTTCATTGAAGTTGCTCACTCCTTGCTACTCGAACATTCTTGGGGGCATACTCTTGTCCATTCTTGCGATCCAAGTATTGAAATCTCATTGACTCAATAACTAGGTTGCACTATTTTGGAATCAAAGCAGGTGCTTGTTGGGGGGATTTTGACTCCACGTCATTCCCTAATGGTTTCGAAGGGGTGACGCATGAAGAATTTGTGTAAGTAATCCAATTGATCCATGTACTCATAGACTGTGTTTTAAATAGCAAATAGCATGTAGTGTAGAATTCACCCCTCTGAAGTGTGAGGTGTAAGCTACATAGCGTGTAGCGTAAGCTACATGCTACTTCTAAATTTTTTAGT
The DNA here is from genome assembly GCF_029962835.1 of Magnolia sinica. NCBI lineage: Eukaryota > Viridiplantae > Streptophyta > Magnoliopsida > Magnoliales > Magnoliaceae > Magnolia > Magnolia sinica. Next base: position 44,500,195 of record NC_080573.1, on the reverse strand, counting down.
CAAGGTTGCGCTTTGTTGCACCAATTTCATGATATTTTGGACCAATTAGACTGATTAATAATAAATTTTAACAATATTTCATTATATTTGGTGCAACTAAACTTAACCTAAAATAATATAGGGTAATGATTAAGCGTAAATGTAAAGAAAGCAATGAAACTGATTTAATGCTGTCACTTATATTCATAGTTCAAAAAAAATGCTGTCACTTATATTATTTTTACTAAAAGCAGTGAAAAATTAACTAATTTTTTTGAAAAAAAAAAATGTAACAAATCATTGAAAGCATCAATTGATTTTAATGTTGTAGTTAAAAAAAATTGTAATGTGAGCTACATAGCGTGTAGTGTAGTTATGTAGCATGTTGCACATGAAAATTATCATGTAGCGTAGGCTACACATGACTTGAGCTATTTTCATGAGCTATGTAACGTTAAGGCTAAGCTACGCTATGTAGCGTAAGCTACATGCTACACAACGTAGCTATTTAAAACATTGCTTACAGAGTGAGTAGATTAACTCATGCTATGGTAGGTAATCTCACCAATCAAGTGGGAGAGCTCCAGTGTAGAGGGATCTAGATACTGAAGTTGGAGCACATGGGCACTAGGGGAAGATTCCTACCAAGGTCCTAACCAACAATGGTCAGCCCCAACTTGTGATGATACCAATGATTGAACTCTTTGATTGTTGCAATGTGAAAGAGAGTCTGAAATTAAGGTAAAAAATTTCTAAATTCCATAGTCGTTTGCATGCTGGTGACTTAATCAATTGGCCGAGCAATGCGGAAAAGTTGTCAATATAAAGAAATTGTGGACAATCTGAAGGTTAGGTTAGGTATGAAGTCCTTTGGTCACACGTTAGCATGTTGGAATGATTTCTAAGCCGAAAAATCTGTCAGGATAAGGAAAAAGTAAATTCTTAGGAAAAGATGAGAAAAAAAGTTAAAAGGAAGATCATAGCAACGACTTATGCCTGTGTCCTTTATCAAGATGTCACAATCCACGTTAAGGAAAGAAATTAATAAATGAATATACTAAGGAGTTCCATACATTGACATTGTGGCAGTGTTTCTTGAGTATGAAGACCAAAAGATTTCAAGGTATCTTAATAGTCTTAATTAGGACATTAGAAATAAATTGTTTCTCTACAAAGTATTTAATAACAGTAATGGTGGCCATAGCGGCCACCTTCATTACAATTACAATACGGGTCATTCCGGGTGTTACAACCTTTATAACAAAAAAAAAAAAAGAAAAAAAAAAAAGAAAGAAAGAGAGAAAAGAAAGAAAAAAACTGCATCAGCCCCATAATGGATCGTTAACGGCCTTTATGGGCCATTTTTTTCACACCTTATGTTCTTGACTCTCTGGGTATGGGCATCTATTACAACAAAAGACTGATTGTGGTGGATCATTAAAATTCAAAATTCAAGATATGTGTATGGTGAGGAATGGTTTCTACTGATGAGTATAATCATTCATCAGGTTAAAACATTCCCTTAGCAATATCATGTGTTGAATTTCTTGCTTAATTGGTGCGCTTCACCACAAATCCAAAATAATTGATAATTTAGAGTTCAAAATCCCAACAAAATCTAGGTTTCAATTTTCAAGTGTTGGGAAAGGGAGATCCTTACTTTTGTCCAGCTATTCAAGTATCTGACTTAGGCACCCCAGTTTTTTGTTTTGTAGTATCAAAGTCATTGATCACTCCCATTTCCATGTATTAACAATTCTAGTTGTCCCACCATAATATATTGATTGCTAATGTGGAAGTGGCTATAGGCTTCTTCCTATAGTTTCAATGCTCCAAATTTCCTTGGTACTCTTGCAGAAAGCTTCTCCGTATGATTGTACTTCAAGTTCATGGTAATCCATGGACATGCACCTACTTGTGAGTCTCGTGGCCTAGAAACAATTTGAAGTAAACACTAAGGGCCCTTTTGGATACCGCCAAATAAATTACTTTTTCTACTTAACAGCAGCAGACAAGTAACTTATTTGAGATAAGTAAGTTTGGTTTATGATCAATTATAAATAGTTTTTTATTTTTTATTTTTTAAATTAAAGTTACTTAATCACTTCCGTTTAATAAGTAGAAATCAAGATAAGCTACTCAAGGCATAAGAAACTTATCTAAGTAACTTATGATCCAAACGACCCCTAAACATCTGGAAAGCTATGTTTTCGTCTCATTTGTTTTTTTTTTTTATATGACTCTTAGGTAATAAACTTTAAAACTTTATTAATCTCAAACTGACAAATCCCAAACTCACACTTTCACTTGGATAAAAAAGGGAAGACTATCCATTTAAAAAATAAAAATAAAAATTCGTTTAAGTATTCTTAAGTGACTTAACACCTATTGCATGAACCACTCCATTACACCCTGCATTGTTGACTTCTAAGTTCTAACATGTATATTCTGCCTACTTGTCAAGGTTAAATCAATACATGCTTGTGATGTTATGAGAACATGAATAACAATATGGTCATTTTGTGTATTGAAGCTCTTTCTTTCTCAAAGAATAGTTTTCTAGTCATTTAGGATTATGGGTTTCTATCCTTGTGAGTGTTCTTGATGCATCTTTTTGGCAATTGGTTTCTATCATTTCTTGCTAAACCAAAGGAAGATAATTATTACATTGATGTGTATCTAATTTTAATGTTCCTACCTGTAGGTTTTGAGCCAAAAGTTACTATCTCACTGGAAAGCTTTGATCAAGTGCAGGTGTGGTTTTGTTATTTCTTTAACTCTGCTTGAAAGCAACTGATCTTATCTCTCTTCATGAATTCAAACAACAGAATCTTTTTATTTCCTTCATGTTTTCCTTTAATCTACTAACTTTGCCATTTTGCATTCAGAATGCTTCTGATTTTGAACTTCCAGATTTGTTACAGATGCATTAGGCAATGTGATACCTGGAGTCTGTGGTGTTCATAATCAACGGCAGGTTAGGTTCTCATTGATAAACATTATATTGTAAAGTGGCATTCATGAACAAATGCACAATGATTGGCATTCTAAATTGATCAACTTGAACAAATTTCTCTGCTGCTCCATAAAGATGGGAAACAAATTACATAGTACCAGTTTTGAGCTCTTGCTAAATTCCAATCTGTTTTAAGGATCCCAAATAAATTCAGGTTCTAGAGTACCATAGCATTTTACCCACCTCAAATTGAAATCACTTGTTTTGAAATATCTTATCCATTACTCGGTTTGCAGCATGCACGACATGGGCAGTCTGTAACTGTTTCCAATCTGATATGTCCAGTTAGTCTACAATTCAATACTGGCAGAATTTGCTGGCCATTGATTGGTGAGGAGACAGTTCCAACTGAACTGACAGTTCTGCATTTTGACACTTCACAGAGGGAGGGAGAGGGTTAAGGATTTCTTCAAACATGTTCAAGTCGCCACTGTTTGTCTTACTACTTTTCACCATGCCATTTGATTCATCAGCTGGTTAAGGATCTCTTCAAACAAGTTCAAGTCGCTACCATTTGTCGTACTAATTTTCACCATGCCATTTGATTCATCAGTTAAGGATCTCTTCATGTTCAAGTGGCCACTGTTTTTTCTTACTACTTTTCACAATGCCATTTGATTCATGAGCTTGTTTGGAAAGGTTTTTGGGGGTCCATCTGGTATGGATCTGTTCAAATAAGCTTTGTTTTGTCTTACTTAATGGCTTGTACTGCTTTTCACCGTGCCATTTGGTTCATCACAGTTTTGAGTGTTTTCAGAATGCCCTGGGAAAGGAATTATGGTATTTGGCGTGATCATCCACATGTGTATAATCAAATGCTTATAAAAAACAACAACACTAACATAGAGGAGTCTTTTTATTTTTGCTGCTCTTCTACGGTGATTTGATGGATTCATGGATTTAAATTAGCCTGCATTTGATTCGATGTTTTAAGGATGCAGGGGCCTATAGTGGTCCTTTTGGTGGTCTTGAATTTTGAAGCTTATCACCTTTCAAAAAAATAAAATAAATAAAATAAATAAAATAAAGAAAGAAAGAAAGAAAAGAAAAGAAGTGAAGTTTATAATATTATTGTGGGGTTTTGTGGGCCTGATCTATGGCATTCCTAATGAAACATTAAATAGAAGTAATTGATGAGGGAGAGAGATGTTAACAAAAACAAATGCAGCAACTGAACATTACTGCAATAGCTCCATCATTCAGAAGAAGATTTGAATGCAAACGTTACTGCAATAGCTACTTCAGATTATGTTTTGTATTTTAAAGTTACCACCAACAAATAGCACAAACAAACTCTTCCATGTCCATCCCGCAAATCACTTTGGTTTATTGCAAAGGCTGGTTCAATTGCAACCTTTGTGAAGCATAAACCAGCAAGTGATCACAGTTTCAACAATCTTCATGCTGTAAGAAATGAGTTTCCTTTATCTTTGAATTTTGCTCTCTCATTCCATACGTAGATTATTGTTAATAAACCATATGCATATGATCTTAACAAAATCCAAGAACTACCCGCACTGAATTTTTTGTGCTTCTTCCATCCAATAGATTTTGCTATCCATTCACATTGATGATTCTATTTATATTATTTTAAGAAATAGGGCATTCTCATTTAGGGGCCGTTTGGATCTTAAGTTGCTTAAGATAAGCTACTCATACCACAAGTAGCTTATCCTAGTTTCTACTTATTAAGAAGATAAGTATGTTTGGTAAACAACATACTTATCAGCCTCTCCTCTCTTTCATCTGTCTTGATGCCTCTGTTCAGCAACTCATGAAAAGTAGAACAGATAAAAAATTAACCAAAGTGATCAAGTACTTTTAAGTAAAAAAGTTACTTATTAACTAATCATAAACCAAACTTACTTATCTGAAATAAGTCACGTATCTACTGTTGCAAGTGGAAAAGTAACTTATTTGGTGGTATCCAAACGGGCCCTTAATATAAGCTTTTGCACTTTGTCCCATCTCCCATAACCGCAGCAAAGTAGATTGGAATGAGCCTTCTTAATTGGAATATTGATAGAACAAACTAATATTGGGAAAAGGATCAGATACAGGGTGGACTAAAGAAGCTTGGAACTCTACAAGATATGTATTCAATCTTGGTTTTGTGGTTCAAAATGATTTTTGACAATTAAAGAGTCATTATAAACTGCTTAGAAAGCATGATCTCACTATACAAACTCTAGGACAGATGATTGCTGCATCAACTTTTAATGCAACCCAAGTTTACTAGTTGGTATGGTCCACTTGAGCGTTGGATTTGCTTCATTTTTGGGCTCATACCTTAAAATGATACGAGAAAAGGGATGGTTGGCATGGATAAACAGATACATCATGGTGGGCCCTCACACAGACGGGTGGGGGTGGGGCGTAATCTGCTTCCAACCATCCGAAAGTCCCACCCGGCTCAATCTGTGTGGGGGCTACCATGATGTATCTGTTATCCAAGCTGTCCATCCCTTTTATCAAGTCATGTTATGGTATAACCTAAAAAATTAGGCAAATCCAAGGCTCTAATGGACCACGCCAGAGATGACTCTTGCATTTAATGCAACCTAAGCTTACTATTTGGTGTGGTCCATTTGAGTGTTGGATCTGAGAAAAGTGATTAACGGCATAGATAAACAAAAGCATCATGGTGGGCCCCTGTGGGCCCCCACACAAATTTGGCCTGTTCTTGTTACGTCCAGGTCCTGCCCCGCCGCACGCACGCATTAAATACTTAGGGGGCGATTGGCGTGGGGTATTAGATGGGATAGAATTGCGGGCCCCATGTGATTCCATCCCGCGCATCTGGAGAGGCTGGGAAAGGTTGGGATTAGGTGGGATGGAATTACATTTAGTCCCCTGTTGGATTATAGTGTATTTTGAAATCCATTACACATGTGGGCCCCACATTGATGCATGCATTTATCCATGCTGTCCATCCATATAAACCGTTAACATGTGACATTCTGGTTATATGTGTACAAGTGAACACCATCCGTTGTGAATTTGATCCATTGATTACAATTCCATGGTCCACCAAACATGAATTTTCTTAATCCTGTGTTTTCCCTTTGCAAAATTTTTATACCAAACATGGGATTGGATGGCTACAATACCATTGTATTTCCTTACATGCAATCATTGTGCAATAATGATGTTAATCCCATCCAATACAATTCAATACTATTCAATTCCATGGATAGCAGTTCAATCAACTCAACGAGGATTTCCTCCTAAAAGCTTTTAGGTTGAAGTTCTTACATTGGGAAAGGAGGTGGGGCCCACCTTGATATTTGTGAGGAATCCATCCGTTTTAAAAGATCATTTTAGGGCATGCGACCAAAAATAAGATAAATTTAAAACTCAAGTGGGCCACACGAGAAAACAGTGGGGATTGAGTGACCACCATTGAAACATTCATATGACCACAAGAGTTTTGCATCACGCTAAGGTTTTTTGTGTTGTCACTTGTTAGTACATCCCGATGGGAATGACCTTATAAACGATTTGGATGACATTTAAACATTAAGGTGGAGCTCATGAAGGTTTCAATAGTAGGAAATTCTTTCCCCATTGTTTCCTCTCGAATGGCCCACTTGACTTTTGGATCCCTTGAATTTTGGTAGCATGTCCTAAAATGATCTCACAAAACAGATGGACGAGGTGGATTCATCATTTCCAGTGTAGTTTTCAAACATGGTTTTTGAGATTGTTGGTTGTTTTCCAGGTACAACCAAACATTACATGAATCAAAATATGAATTTAAGTCATCCATCCTGTGATCCAAACACCAAAGTGAATAGGCTCACTCCCATGGCATCAAGTGACAATCCATCGACAAGTTCCTTCACTCCGCAAAACACCCTCTAAAATGGTCTAGAAAAATGGATGAATGGCATAGATAAAACCCATGCATCATTGTGGGCCCCAAAGAGCCGGATTATCGTTCCAGTCAGGGCAAGATGCAATCCGGTACCCGCTTAAAGCGCAAGTTGGACTAGCCATAGTAAATGCCATTTGTCAAGTAATTATTTAATACGTTTACTTCAATCCATACCATCTAAATTGTGGACACCATATAATGCATGTATGGCAGCCTAAAAATCACATGGTCGAATGATCTTAACTATCTGATATTTCTACCCTTTTGAATAGATTTTTTAATTAATAAATTCTTAGCATAAGTATTTTAATTATTAAAAGAACAAAGTAAATAATAATTTATATAATTCATCATTAATTTATGACATTGCAATTTGTGTGATCGAAACACCAAATAGCATAAGCACAAACAATAATAATAACAAAATCACTACCAAACACTATAAATAAGCAATATCATTATAAAATATCCGCATCAAGATTACTTCATACGCATAATGCTATAGTGCACACAAAACGGAGGCTAGGACACGTGGCACATCATCGAGTACAACAATATTATAGGGAAAGACGCGGAGTAGGTACTCCCCTCGCCTGTATGAAGCTTGGGAGAGGCGGAGGCTCCGAGGGCTACTGAGGATCAATGTGATGTATTAATTTTATCCACACCGTTCATCTATTTTTAAATATCATTTTAGATTAGAAAACTAAAAATAGAGAAGATCAAAGGCTCAAATTGGCCACAAAGTGGGGAAATAATTCTTACCGTTGAAATATTCTTGGGGGCCACAGAAGTTTTGGATCAAGATGATATTTATTTTTTTCACTTCATCCAGGTGTATATGACCATATAAACAGGTTAGATGGAAAATAAAAAACACGGTGGATCCCAAAAAGGTTTCAATGGTGGATATCCTTAGCACCGCTGCTTCCTGTGGTGTGGGCCACTTTAGAGTTTGATCAACCTTATTTTTCATCCAGTACTCTAAAATGATATGTAAAAATGGATGGACGGTTTGGATAAAATTAATAGATCATGTTGGCCCCTCAGTGGCCCTCGGAGCCTCTGCCTGTCCCGCGCTCCGCACAGGCAGGGGTAGTACCTAATCTGCGCTACTGTGGTAACCACCATGTTGTGTGTGACATCCTCTCTGTCCATTGGCTGCAAAATATAATTTTCATCATCATCACTATCCTGATTGTAACCAATACACCTCCTCAGACTCTACATATTTTCTCTTATTACCTTTGCTTAGGCTTGTTTTAGCCAAATGCAATAATGGATGAATAACATCTGAATATGTCTCCCTGTATTTGTTAACCGTGAAGTACACATCAAAGTAGTCATACACATTACATCCACCATATTGGATAGCTGCAATGGCATGTTTGCAAGGGTACCCATACATTTGCCATTCAAGGCAAGAGCATGTTCGCCGTTCAAGATCCACCTTCTTTGGATCTACATTTGCATTGTTCACATCACGAACCTCAAACTCTGCTGCACCACCTGACATACAATAATTTTCTGATACCATCTCTCCAACACAAATGCCTTAGCATAAATATTTTAATTATTAATTTATGACATTGCAATTTGTGTAATCCAAACACCAAATAGCGTAAGCACAAAGGTCCCCAATAATAGTAATAAAATCACTACCAAACACTATAAATAAGCATTATCATTATAAAATACCCGCATCAAGATTACTTCATACACATAATGCTATAGTGCACACAAAATGGAGGCTAGGACACGCTGCAAACTTATCGAGTACAACAATGTTATAGGCAATGGACACAACATCCAAGCACTGTGGTAACCACCATGTTGTGTTGTGTTGTGTTACATTCTCTCTGTCCATCGGCTGCAAAATATAAATTTGATCGGCATCATAATGAAATCATAATAATCATCATATCCTGTTTTGTTTTTACCCAATGGATTAGACAAGGCGTCTCTCTTCACTATCAACATATTTTCTCTTCTTCCCTTTGCTTAGGCTTGTGTTAGCCAAATGCAATGGATTAATAACCTCTGAATATGTTTCCCTGTATTTGTCAACCGTCCAGTACACATCAACATAGTCATGTATGTCAAGTCCATTGTATTTGATAGCTGCAATGGCATGTTTGCAAGGGTTCCCAAACATTCAAGGCAAGAGCATGTTCGCCGTTCAAGATCTACCTTCGTTGGATCTACATTTGCATTGTTCACATCACAAAACTCAAACTCTGCTGCACGACCTGATACAATGATTTTTTGACAACATCTCTCCATCAGAAATAGCTCCTTCAACTCCAAGAACGAATGTTGCCTCCCAATTTGAACTTTCTTTAGATCTATCATTAAATATCTCTATCATATAATCGTGCAACTTTACCAACACCCAACTGATAGGCACGCCTCTCCATTCAATCCCATTACACCACCAATCATACAAGTCGTCTAAAAAATATCCCCCCCCCCCTCCAAAAAAAAATAAAAAATAAAATAAAGCTTTTCTTCAAAGTGAGAAGTGACCCAGTGCTTAGGATTAATATCCTTTACAATATTCCATGCTTCTTTATATTTATCATGAATTTCACTCATGCAAGCATCGAATTCAGAATGACCCCTTGCATAAACTGCACTCTTAAAAAGCTTATTCAAATCCGAAAATTTAAACTTCTCCCAAATTTCTACAACCAGCTCCCACTGAGAGTAACGATGACATGCAAGGGGAAATATACCACTAACCACTTCAAGAATCCCTTCTTGTCTCTAACCACATCATAGTAGCGCCCAAAGTTAGGGATCCGGCAATCCACCCACACCACGTCCCTTTGGATTTATCAATCATCTTTTGCTGCATAAACACCATTATTTAATTTTTAATTTTTAATTTTTTTTTAAAAAAAAAAGAAAGAAAGAAAGAAAGAAAAGAAAAGAAAAGTGTAAAGCCCTCGGTTGAGAGGTTGGAATTGATTCATATATACGCTCTGCGGGGTATGGTTGAGATGAGTACCTTCCATATTAAATTTACACTCTCTTTATCAATATCATTTGTTACATGGCAGTAAAAAATTCACCTTGTGATACCTCAAAAGGAGGAACTCGGCTGGAATAAAGTAAGAGGGAATGTGAAAGAATAGTAAGAAGAAAGAATGAAAGAGGAGAAAGAAACTTTAGTACCTTTGCTCGAGGAAAGAATTGACCAGAGACGGTAATTGAGAGGAAGAATCTTTAATGATATGATTCAAAATATTTTCAATCTTTGCTTGTAAGATGAGTTACTAGCACCAAAGTCTCGTCATGTAAAAATGATTAAGCAGGTGGTCCTAATAGAAAAGGTGACAGAAGCAAATGTTGAGAGGTACGAGGACAAATGCGTTGACATAGGATAGGAAGGCCAGGATGCGGATTAGTTACTACATACCACCCTGATCGTATCTAGCTAGGAACGGACGCAGGAAGTTCCTGCAATGAAAACTTAAGTGGGTCCTCCGTAATTTGTTTCAGAAATCTACCCGTCCATCTGTTTTGTGATCTCATTTTAGGACTTAAGACTAAAATTTAGCAGGATTCAAGACTCAAGTGGGTCGCACTAAAGGAAAAGGTGGGTAGGAAAATTCTTACCGTTGAAACCTCCTTGGGTTGACAGTGATGTTTACATGCCATGCATCTATACCGTTCGTAACGTCATTCCTAATGGGATGAACTGAGAGAACAAATATTATCCTATTCAAGACTTCTGTAACCCACAAATATTTTAACCCTGGACGTTTCGATTATTAAGTTTTCGGCCAACTTGTGTATTTGATCTGGCTCATTTTTGGTCAGTTTTGGCAGCCAAAAATGAGCCCACAAAAAGGATGGACATGTTAGATTTCTCCCAAACATCACGGTGGGCCCCACCTAAGTTTCCACCGTGAAAGCCATTAGTAGGAAATCTGGATTGTGATACGAGGGCCATGTGGATTTTATCCACACCGTCCAAATTTGAGGCAGTTCCAAGGCTAAAGTCTACTACCCGTTGGGGATTAAACACTCCCGTTGAAAACTTTTTAAAAGCCAGGTGGTTTTGGTTCACGCTGATATTGGTATTTTGCATTCATCCAGGTTTATATGAACAGGTACGGATGGAATGGAATATGGTAGAACACCTCACCAGTATACAATGTAAGCCCCACCGTTGCGCTTGTAAATTGCCACATTGGCATGGTATACAAATTTTGTTTTCGTTTTTCTGAGAAAATGCCAATTTCCTATTCCCTTGCTTTTGAGCATTTTTACCTGTTTGGGTATTTGTCTTGTCTTGGAGTGCAGATACACTCTCCGTAAATAACTTATCTTTACAAAATCATGTGTTTTAGGGAAAAATAAAATTGCCTTTGATCTTCAATTTTAATGGTAGATGTAACGGCGCATTCCACTATTGTGATATTGTCTACTTTGTTAAAGCTCACGGATTTAAAATGCGTCATGCCAATTAAGGTACAATATTGTCCGCTTTGGGTCGCAACCATTTTGATAGCTCGACCAGGCCCTACTTAGGCCTCGCCCACAACAGCCTTGATGCACCCTCACGGATTTGTTCTTACTCAGCGGAAGCACCAGGGCCACATCACCCACAGGACGCGTCACTTGGGGTAAGGATACTGGTAGCTCGCCCAAGCCTACTCGTCCCCGCCCACATCAGCACTTACCCATCTATAATATTGTCCAACCCAACTGCCATCAGAGTGCACAACGGTGGTTTTGTTTGTCATTGGACATAGGCTCACCTGTTCTAGGCACAACTTGTGGCACTGGGGCGGGCCGTTACAAATGGTATCAAAGCTGAGGATAGCTCTACCCTTGGTGGGGGATATTGTGACATAATACTGTGACACATGTAGGCAAACGCTGAGTGGGCGGGGTCTGAAGAAGGACCTGGGTGAGCTAGTAGTGGTAGGCAGACTACTGTGTTGGTAGTGGGGTGGGCCGTTACAGTAGAAATCCGGTGTAATAACGAATTTTGACAGTCCATTTTGCTTATCTCACTTTTATAATACTTGTGCCTTTGTCTTGAATTGCTTTGATCTGATCAATACAAGGAAAATTGATGATATTGATTGTAGGAATGGGTTTAATCATCAATGACTGTCTATCTTGCACGTTCTCTCAGAGTATCAAATAGCTACTACTCTCTTTTCCTCCTCCCGCAGCCCTTTCTAATTTTTCCTGCTTTCCCTCCACCATCCTTGCTCCTTGTTGACGGAAGGAGAAGAGGAAGCTGAACTGTCGGATCATCGACGGCTGCTGGGGCCATTCTCGTAGGTGAGTTAACCATCGATGTGGCCTTCTTTCCTTTCCAAACGAACCGCCAAGGATTCAATCCCATACTCCATTTCCGCTATCTTGATTGTTGGTGTTTTCTTCATATCCGTTCGTTCTGATTTTCAGTTCCCTGAGTGATTCCTGAAATGCTACTCGCATTCTCACTGAGATCGAACTCTAGGTCATGCCTCTGCTCTGGAGTCCACCAATAAATCAGCGTGGCCTAGAATTAGCCACTGATAGCCGGTTAGCGGGAATCTCGGCGCAGTTCCAAGATGGGATCCGGAGAGATCCCGTTTTGTATATGCGTTGGGATTCCCGCCAGCTGCTCGCTGGAGTGGGTGGTATGTTGGGGGTAAGACGAATGGTTCTCTCTCTCAGACTAATGGCTCTCTCTCTCTCTCTCTCTCTCTCTCTCTCTCTCTCTCTCTCTCTCAGTGAAATATACCGCTGTAAATCTGCATCCGGATTCCTACAGATTGGGGTGTGCTGTCTTCATCATGTACCCTTGGGGAATACCCAATCGACGACGGCGTTAACATATCTGGTTTCAAACAGTTCTAATTTCCACTTGCTTCATGATTTCCGCTCATCCTTGGGTGATAGGAAATTGAGGGTACGCTGCAATGTTAGCATATCTTGTTTCAAACAGTCCCAATTTCCACTTGCATCGGCATTCCTGCCCATCATTAGTTGGGGGAAATTGTGGGTATGCTGCAGTTTTAACATCTGTTTTTATTTATTTATTTATTTATTTATTTTTAAGAGTCCCAACTTCCATTTGCATTGGGATTCGTACAAGTCCTCAGGTGGTGGGAAATCAAATGCACGCTGCATTGTTAACATATCTGGTTTGAAACCTTCAGAATTTCCATGTGCGTTGGGATTCCTGCATGTCCTCACAGTGGTGGGAAATTGAGGCTATGCTGTTGTTTTTTCATATTTGGCTTCAAACAGTCCCCAGTTACATCTGTATCAGGATTCCTGCCTGTTGTCAGGTGGCGTGAAATTGAGGGTCCATTGCCGTGTTAAGATATCTGGTTTTAAACAGTCCCAACTTCACCATTTGCATTGGAATTCCTGCCTGTTCTTAGGTGGCGGAATGGAAATTGGGGGTACTGCTGCTCGTGTTACACTGTTCCCTTTTACCCTAACGTCGATATTGGTAAATTTTAATAATGCCTCGCTTGGAGATTTTGACTGCTAATGTGGAATTTGGTAGAAGCAGCTTCCTATGCTTGTGATTTCTGCTGTGGGATTCGTGGCTCTCTTCTTGGTACACATGGCAATGTGGCTTGTATGTGATATGAGGTATTTAGATATAGTTCATTCCTTAGGTGGAGCCTGCAGTGAGAAGAGCCTTGCCCAAAAATTAGACCAGTTTATTCATCAGATAAATTGTGAAGGGCATCCCATCTGATGAGTGGACTGCCTATGTTTTAGCCAAGGCATGCTCAAAGTGGTTTGGATTGCACAAGTGTGTTGATTTAACGTGTATGCTGAGAAGATGTTGCCTACTCATGACATACAAATGAGGGGGAAGTGAAGCAGATACGATTCAAAATATCCTCTCCTATTTGATTTGCTTCATCACACAATAAGAATACCATCTCTCTTATTTCTGTTTCTTTCAGTGTACTGCTACACTTGCATAATCAAATCATAAAACTAGCATGAAGCATGAAAAGTTGAGAGTTTGGGAGCGTAGAAATACTTATGCGGAAATACATGTCCCCACATAAATCAAATAGTTTGCTCTTTCGTGAGTTTGTGGAAATGTCCCATCACAAAAATCACTTCTTTCCATTTCCGTTTTCAGGAAAAATCCTTGGTTAAAGTCCAGAATTTTCATGAGAGGTATCATGAAAGATATCTTATCAACTGAGAGGTATTTCTGAAAATCTTGCAAACATATTTGATAGATATAATGTTAGAAAAGTGAATAGTGATGTCAATTTTTACTAGGAAATGGAAAAAGCTCTCTAACAGCCCATTTCCATTTCCATTTCCATTTCCATTTCCATTTCTAGTCAAGGTGTTCCGTATCCGTTACGATATAACTGTAAAGGCCAATACGAATAGGTAACCGGCATGACCATTATGCGATACAGGGCAATTGGGTTTTTTTGGACCATATCGGCCCTGGGCACAACGACCGTTACCCCTGTAATCGTCGAAAAATGACCTTTTTTTTTTTCAATTTAAATCTATTTTTCTCCTCATTTTTTTTTTTTCATTCCAAATTTTTTTAAAGATTATTCTACAATAAATTTTGACCACTCTTACTATAGTTTTTAGGATTAAAACCGTCGTAGATTGAAGTGATTTGGGTGAATAGAAGCTCCGAGGGCTACTTTTAAAAAAATAAATAAATTGAAAAAGTGGTATTTATGCATTTTTTCGATTTCTTGTTCTAATGCTTGATTGTGATGTGTAAATATTAGAGACACATAACCATGTTCATAAATTCACCTGACAACTAGATACAACACTCTCACCAAAGATTGGACCGTTACACAACCATAAACATATTCAAAATAAAAATGAATACATATTTGGAATATTTACATTATTTTGGATTTTTTAAATATTTTTTTTAAAGAAGATTTCGGACAAAAAAATTTCAACTGTTATGGGGTTCGTAATGGTCATTACACCTCATATCAACCATTATGGCCAATACCCGTATCGGTAACGGTGGTGACCGTTACGGCCACCATTATCGAAATAGAATACTTGTTTCTAGTTGTTGTTGAAAAAGGTAACAAAAAATTTCCACAATAAGGCCTTTCAAAAGATAAAATTCCCACACTTAACTTTTCAGCTCTCTTCAACTGATTGTTATGAGGCTTAGAGTGTATGCTTCATGCATGGCATTTTCTTGGATAGCATACTCCTGATTTGCACTTCTATTGGCTAGAATCAGCTTCCCAAGAGAACTACCACCAACTTCAACTCGGGAGCATCGGAGCGTTGAGCTTTCTATCTTAATGACTATAGATTGAGCCCAACTACTTTCGACACAATCCTCCAAAGAAATACTAGGGAAATCTTTTGTAAAATTTTGCTTGAGAGGTTACCATATCTAAGGAAGATACTTCCAAAGTTGATATATATTTGATTTGAGTTTGTCCACTTGTAAGTGTTGAGCGGAAAGTTATCTTGAAGGCGAGATTTGACCGAGTGAAGGTGTGGTCTAATTCTTTTCTAAACTTTGCATGGATTAGTTGAAGAAAACAACTATTTCTTCAACCTCTTTTTGGTGCAGGATGGGATGTTCTAACTTAATACGATGTGTTGAAACTAGATAGTGGATTAACTAGAGTAATCAAAAGACAAAATAAAGCTAAACTACCACAAGTTAAAGAAACTCAGATTTGTAACATGTTAAGATTCAAAACACCTGACAGTCCCGCAATGTGATTCTTATGAAGTATCAAGTAATTAGGATCATGTAGAAGATATGACTCCCACTTAGCTTAAGTATTAAATCTGAACGTACATGGAATCACTTGAGTTCTATGGGTTTTGCATATTTAGGGTTGTTTTAAGGGTTAGGGAATGTAGGGAATAAGTTTAGAGTATTTAGGAAACTAGCAATTTAGGGCTTCGATATAGGGATTTAGGATTTTGGGGATAGGGATTTGAGGGTTTAGGGTTAATAAGTTAGGAAAAACTGGGGAAATTAGGTTTAGGGTTATAGGATTTTAGGGGAATTTGGATTAAGGTTCAAATTTGGGGATTAGGGTTTGGAAAGATTGGGGATTTTGGGAATCTTAGGGTTAGGGATTTATATTTAGGGTTTGATAAAGGGGATCTAAGTGAAGAGGGAAGTCAAATATTCGAAGCAGGGGGGCCACGGATTGGGGCTGTCCGTACGGACATTGTTCACGCGATACTGTTCCCACGGTGCTATTCATGGTTGGAGCTTGGGTTTAGTTGGGTATAGGTTAGGTCTAGGTTGGTTTAGAATCATAAAAAAGAAGAAGAAATAGAAGAAGATGATGAAGAAAGAAAGATGAGAAGAGAAGTACCTTGAGAAAGAGAAAATAAGAGGATAACTAGGGGAATCACTCTCCAAATGGCTTCACACCATCAATCCAATCGTAGGATGAATTGCTCAATCACATAGCAAAGGAGAGGAAACTCTTTTCATTCATGGTTCATAATCATCAAACCCTAAATGGGGTCCGAACCTTTTATAGTATTAGAAAGAGACTTTTACAAAAAACCTCTCTTAGGAAAGAATTCTCATAAAAAATCCCTATCTTAAGTAAACCATAGAATAGTCTAAAAAAAATAAAATAAATGACAAAAACTACTCAAAACAAATAATTCTAAACTATCCTAAACTATTCATGGCCAATAAGGTGGTCCATGATCAAGATGGGCCATAACCAAGAGCGGTCCAAAGGTCTATCGTGTGCGATCCAACAGGCCGATCGATGTGCCCATGCAATCCAACGGTCCAAACACTCCAAACAAGCAACCCAGGCGCATCTACCTAGTGTTGGGTCTTCAACGATGGCTAGGAATGTGACTTGGGCCTCGTGGGCCCCATGTGATGATCGTCTAGCCATAAATGCTCGAATGTCCTCTTCACTTTTTTTCTTTGAATTTTGTCATCTTGTGCTATCAATAAACTGATATCTTATTCTTCCATTGTTCAATTGATTCTAACTCGATCCAAGAAAGTATCATGTAGTGATTTTTCATGCTTCCTTCAATATTTACTAGAAAATGCTATCTATTGTGAACATTATTCTGAAAAAATGTACCCTTTTCGATTACATTGAATATAAGATGCCTGCACCTGGCCCCACCTCCCAAGACTATAGCAAGGCAAATTGGAATGAAGCACACGACACTTTCGTAGTTAAAGGATTGATAGAGCAAGCTAATATTGGGAAACACAATGCCTCGGTTTGGAATAAGGAAGCATGGAAGTCCATTAGAGAAGCATTCAATCTTAGATTTGGGTTAGAATTTGATCATATCAAAAATTAAAAATTGCTACCGCCTGCTCAAAAGGCTATATCACATTCTATAAACACTTGTTCAACAAAGTGGGTTTGGTTGGGATGATCATTTCCATGCTGTTACCGTTAACACGGATGTGTGGAACCAATATCTCTTAGTAAGTTCATCTACTAGGATTTATTTTGATGGTTAGTTTGTGCATGATTTTCACTAATAAGAATCTATTTTCTTTTTATCATAGATGCATACTAAAGCCAAGTTTTTTTAGAAAGGAAAACTTCCCTATTTACGATCAGCTAGACATATTAATACAAGGTACTTGTTTTCTTTTCATTCTGTTGATATGTTAAAAGCTTTAGGGATTTTTTATATGGTTTTTTTGAAGTTATGGATTCAATATCAAAGCATGCATCCTTTTTCATACTTGGTTTTCATTCAAATGTGAGAATACGAAGGATCTATTTATTGGAATATTGGTATTGTATTGGCTGATATGGCTGTATCGTATTTGAATTGTCACGACTCACAAGATGATATGTTATAGGGGGTTGTATTGGTATCAATACAGGTTGATGCAAGCTGATACACCCATGAAAGCCCAATTTTGAATTCTTAAAAAAAAAAAAAAAAAAAAAAAAAAAAATTCACTTGTCTCCTTTGTTTTTCATTTAAACCAAAGAGGAAGCTTAAAAGCTCATTTTAAGCTAGATCTAGGCCTATTTTTGGATTAAAAAAATGATTTGAATGTGATTTGATAAAGCTAAGTGAAGTGGACCATTATGGGAAAAATCAGAAAGAAGGGTACACTTTCACTTTCTTTTTGTTGTATTTCAATGTGATGGATCTTAATTCACCAAATTATGCTTGATTTGTGTTCAATTAGGGCGCATTTAGTTAACCTTCAACAAGTGAAACCAACAGACAACATTCTCATCAGGGAATGGTTTGATACACCATCGTATGTATGTCCAAAATTAAAAAAAAAATGGATAGAATTTTGAATATCTTATTTTTGTCTTTTATTTTTCCTGGTTTTCCCCTTAATTCTTTGGCTTATTATTATTATTATTATTATTATTTTTCCGACTGATTCAGGCTGATATGGTCTAATAAGGTCCGATGTCGATACGCGACGCCTATATTGTTTCGTTTTTTAGCTAGTGCTGATACGCTCCCCGATATTGATATTCAAAACCATGAAACAATCTTTTTTTTTTTCCTGTTCATTAATTTTCTGATAATTTTGAGATTGCGATGGAGATGAGAATCCTAACATCTTTTCTATCTAGAAGTGTGAATTTCTCAATCTTTTTGAAGATTTTTGTAGTATACTTTTCTTGTAGTTATTCATCTATAATGAGGTAAAATGGCAAGGTCCCATAGTATTGCAGTTTTCTTTTCTTCTGATATATGATATCAAATTCTGTATCAAATATATGCAATTGTGAATTCATTGCATTCGGTTAATTAGAAGATTTTCAGAAATGTTCTGTTCTGTTATCATTTCTGCAAGTTTGATTGAAATTTCGAGTTTTCTGTTTCATTGTATTCAATTCAATGCTTCATTTTGAATTGTGTTTGAATTCTGAGTTTTCTGTTTCCTTGTATTCAATTCAATGCTTCATTGTGAATTGTCAAATATATGCAATTGTGAATTCATTGCATTCGGTGAATTGTAAGATTTTCAGAAAGGTTCTGTTCTGTTATCATTTCTGCAAGTTTGATTGAAATTATGAGTTTTCTGTTTCCTTGTATTCAATTCAATGCTTCATTTTGAATTGTGTTTGGAATTTTATTTCCTTGGTCTACTGTGTGATTTTCAATTATTCCTACTATTATTTGTTTCTACTATATACATCAATAAGATACATTCAAATCTTCACTTCTATGAGAAGAAATCAATTTTCTGGTACATGGATTTTAAAGGATTTTAGATGTGGAATGTTGCTGCAGCTGGAGTTCTTTGCATTGTGGAAGTGGCACAAACATCACAACCGCAAGGAATGGAAATGAGCCTAAGAAAATAAGAAGGAAAATAATTCTATTGGTCCTTCGGATCTTTGCTTCCAAAAGATGACTAGGAACATCAATTTCTAGAAGAAGAAGAAGAAAAAAAAGAAGAAGATGATGATGATGATGACTGGATGCCAAGTCAGATCTGGTGGAGAAGAGAACCAAGTATTACTGATCTGTTGAAATGGGAAGATATTGGTTTGCAAACATCACTTTTTATCTAAATCAACAAAAACAAATCATATTCAGATATCTGTGCATCTTTGTGTCTATATTTCAATTTGAATCCTCATATTTAGTTGATAACAGTAGGGTCTAGTGAAGATGTTGAAGTGATACTGTTTTCCTTCTGGGATTAAACTGTAGCATGTGAATGCAGCATATAGTGTTAATTGCCACTCCAATTGAAGTTTTGATGCTTGGACCACTGGACTATGTGGATTGGCAGGCCCATGGCCCACCATTCTAACATGTTCTGATTTTGGGCTGTTTGTTGCAAAATTTGAGGTTAAATGTCAGTGATCATATTTGCCATTTGTGGAAGATAAGGGGGGCTGATGTGGAAGATATGATTGGAGATTTTGGGGTATTTAATAGATTTTCTTTTGTTATTTAAAACCAAATCTTCATTGGTGTGATTTTGTTATTGTAAATAAGTTATAGATTGATTTAAAATCAATGTAATAGTTTGTGTATTTTCATTGAAGATTCATAGGGATTGTCTTTAGGGTCTATAAAGGGGGAGGTGCTATAGGAGGTAGGCATTCCACATTTTTTTACATTTATGAGTTTTTGTGTAAGCCTTTGTAAGGAGAATTTTAATTTTCATTGAAGTTGCTCACTCCTTGCTACTCGAACATTCTTGGGGGCATACTCTTGTCCATTCTTGCGATCCAAGTATTGAAATCTCATTGACTCAATAACTAGGTTGCACTATTTTGGAATCAAAGCAGGTGCTTGTTGGGGGGATTTTGACTCCACGTCATTCCCTAATGGTTTCGAAGGGGTGACGCATGAAGAATTTGTGTAAGTAATCCAATTGATCCATGTACTCATAGACTGTGTTTTAAATAGCAAATAGCATGTAGTGTAGAATTCACCCCTCTGAAGTGTGAGGTGTAAGCTACATAGCGTGTAGCGTAAGCTACATGCTACTTCTAAATTTTTTAGTCAAGGTTGCGCTTTGTTGCACCAATTTCATGATATTTTGGACCAATTAGACTGATTAATAATAAATTTTAACAATATTTCATTATATTTGGTGCAACTAAACTTAACCTAAAATAATATAGGGTAATGATTAAGCGTAAATGTAAAGAAAGCAATGAAACTGATTTAATGCTGTCACTTATATTCATAGTTCAAAAAAAATGCTGTCACTTATATTATTTTTACTAAAAGCAGTGAAAAATTAACTAATTTTTTTGAAAAAAAAAAATGTAACAAATCATTGAAAGCATCAATTGATTTTAATGTTGTAGTTAAAAAAAATTGTAATGTGAGCTACATAGCGTGTAGTGTAGTTATGTAGCATGTTGCACATGAAAATTATCATGTAGCGTAGGCTACACATGACTTGAGCTATTTTCATGAGCTATGTAACGTTAAGGCTAAGCTACGCTATGTAGCGTAAGCTACATGCTACACAACGTAGCTAT
The DNA here is from genome assembly GCF_029962835.1 of Magnolia sinica. Taxonomy (NCBI): domain Eukaryota; kingdom Viridiplantae; phylum Streptophyta; class Magnoliopsida; order Magnoliales; family Magnoliaceae; genus Magnolia; species Magnolia sinica. Next base: position 44,479,368 of record NC_080573.1, on the reverse strand, counting down.
TTAAAACATTGCTTACAGAGTGAGTAGATTAACTCATGCTATGGTAGGTAATCTCACCAATCAAGTGGGAGAGCTCCAGTGTAGAGGGATCTAGATACTGAAGTTGGAGCACATGGGCACTAGGGGAAGATTCCTACCAAGGTCCTAACCAACAATGGTCAGCCCCAACTTGTGATGATACCAATGATTGAACTCTTTGATTGTTGCAATGTGAAAGAGAGTCTGAAATTAAGGTAAAAAATTTCTAAATTCCATAGTCGTTTGCATGCTGGTGACTTAATCAATTGGCCGAGCAATGCGGAAAAGTTGTCAATATAAAGAAATTGTGGACAATCTGAAGGTTAGGTTAGGTATGAAGTCCTTTGGTCACACGTTAGCATGTTGGAATGATTTCTAAGCCGAAAAATCTGTCAGGATAAGGAAAAAGTAAATTCTTAGGAAAAGATGAGAAAAAAAGTTAAAAGGAAGATCATAGCAACGACTTATGCCTGTGTCCTTTATCAAGATGTCACAATCCACGTTAAGGAAAGAAATTAATAAATGAATATACTAAGGAGTTCCATACATTGACATTGTGGCAGTGTTTCTTGAGTATGAAGACCAAAAGATTTCAAGGTATCTTAATAGTCTTAATTAGGACATTAGAAATAAATTGTTTGTCTACAAAGTATTTAATAACAGTAATGGTGGCCATAGCGGCCACCTTCATTACAATTACAATACGGGTCATTCCGGGTGTTACAACCTTTATAACAAAAAAAAAAAAGAAAAAAAAAAAAGAAAGAAAGAGAGAAAAGAAAGAAAAAAACTGCATCAGCCCCATAATGGATCGTTAACGGCCTTTATGGGCCATTTTTTTCACACCTTATGTTCTTGACTCTCTGGGTATGGGCATCTATTACAACAAAAGACTGATTGTGGTGGATCATTAAAATTCAAAATTCAAGATATGTGTATGGTGAGGAATGGTTTCTACTGATGAGTATAATCATTCATCAGGTTAAAACATTCCCTTAGCAATATCATGTGTTGAATTTCTTGCTTAATTGGTGCGCTTCACCACAAATCCAAAATAATTGATAATTTAGAGTTCAAAATCCCAACAAAATCTAGGTTTCAATTTTCAAGTGTTGGGAAAGGGAGATCCTTACTTTTGTCCAGCTATTCAAGTATCTGACTTAGGCACCCCAGTTTTTTGTTTTGTAGTATCAAAGTCATTGATCACTCCCATTTCCATGTATTAACAATTCTAGTTGTCCCACCATAATATATTGATTGCTAATGTGGAAGTGGCTATAGGCTTCTTCCTATAGTTTCAATGCTCCAAATTTCCTTGGTACTCTTGCAGAAAGCTTCTCCGTATGATTGTACTTCAAGTTCATGGTAATCCATGGACATGCACCTACTTGTGAGTCTCGTGGCCTAGAAACAATTTGAAGTAAACACTAAGGGCCCTTTTGGATACCGCCAAATAAATTACTTTTTCTACTTAACAGCAGCAGACAAGTAACTTATTTGAGATAAGTAAGTTTGGTTTATGATCAATTATAAATAGTTTTTTATTTTTTATTTTTTAAATTAAAGTTACTTAATCACTTCCGTTTAATAAGTAGAAATCAAGATAAGCTACTCAAGGCATAAGAAACTTATCTAAGTAACTTATGATCCAAACGACCCCTAAACATCTGGAAAGCTATGTTTTCGTCTCATTTGTTTTTTTTTTTTATATGACTCTTAGGTAATAAACTTTAAAACTTTATTAATCTCAAACTGACAAATCCCAAACTCACACTTTCACTTGGATAAAAAAGGGAAGACTATCCATTTAAAAAATAAAAATAAAAATTCGTTTAAGTATTCTTAAGTGACTTAACACCTATTGCATGAACCACTCCATTACACCCTGCATTGTTGACTTCTAAGTTCTAACATGTATATTCTGCCTACTTGTCAAGGTTAAATCAATACATGCTTGTGATGTTATGAGAACATGAATAACAATATGGTCATTTTGTGTATTGAAGCTCTTTCTTTCTCAAAGAATAGTTTTCTAGTCATTTAGGATTATGGGTTTCTATCCTTGTGAGTGTTCTTGATGCATCTTTTTGGCAATTGGTTTCTATCATTTCTTGCTAAACCAAAGGAAGATAATTATTACATTGATGTGTATCTAATTTTAATGTTCCTACCTGTAGGTTTTGAGCCAAAAGTTACTATCTCACTGGAAAGCTTTGATCAAGTGCAGGTGTGGTTTTGTTATTTCTTTAACTCTGCTTGAAAGCAACTGATCTTATCTCTCTTCATGAATTCAAACAACAGAATCTTTTTATTTCCTTCATGTTTTCCTTTAATCTACTAACTTTGCCATTTTGCATTCAGAATGCTTCTGATTTTGAACTTCCAGATTTGTTACAGATGCATTAGGCAATGTGATACCTGGAGTCTGTGGTGTTCATAATCAACGGCAGGTTAGGTTCTCATTGATAAACATTATATTGTAAAGTGGCATTCATGAACAAATGCACAATGATTGGCATTCTAAATTGATCAACTTGAACAAATTTCTCTGCTGCTCCATAAAGATGGGAAACAAATTACATAGTACCAGTTTTGAGCTCTTGCTAAATTCCAATCTGTTTTAAGGATCCCAAATAAATTCAGGTTCTAGAGTACCATAGCATTTTACCCACCTCAAATTGAAATCACTTGTTTTGAAATATCTTATCCATTACTCGGTTTGCAGCATGCACGACATGGGCAGTCTGTAACTGTTTCCAATCTGATATGTCCAGTTAGTCTACAATTCAATACTGGCAGAATTTGCTGGCCATTGATTGGTGAGGAGACAGTTCCAACTGAACTGACAGTTCTGCATTTTGACACTTCACAGAGGGAGGGAGAGGGTTAAGGATTTCTTCAAACATGTTCAAGTCGCCACTGTTTGTCTTACTACTTTTCACCATGCCATTTGATTCATCAGCTGGTTAAGGATCTCTTCAAACAAGTTCAAGTCGCTACCATTTGTCGTACTAATTTTCACCATGCCATTTGATTCATCAGTTAAGGATCTCTTCATGTTCAAGTGGCCACTGTTTTTTCTTACTACTTTTCACAATGCCATTTGATTCATGAGCTTGTTTGGAAAGGTTTTTGGGGTCCATCTGGTATGGATCTGTTCAAATAAGCTTTGTTTTGTCTTACTTAATGGCTTGTACTGCTTTTCACCGTGCCATTTGGTTCATCACAGTTTTGAGTGTTTTCAGAATGCCCTGGGAAAGGAATTATGGTATTTGGCGTGATCATCCACATGTGTATAATCAAATGCTTATAAAAAACAACAACACTAACATAGAGGAGTCTTTTTATTTTTGCTGCTCTTCTACGGTGATTTGATGGATTCATGGATTTAAATTAGCCTGCATTTGATTCGATGTTTTAAGGATGCAGGGGCCTATAGTGGTCCTTTTGGTGGTCTTGAATTTTGAAGCTTATCACCTTTCAAAAAAATAAAATAAATAAAATAAATAAAATAAAGAAAGAAAGAAAGAAAAGAAAAGAAGTGAAGTTTATAATATTATTGTGGGGTTTTGTGGGCCTGATCTATGGCATTCCTAATGAAACATTAAATAGAAGTAATTGATGAGGGAGAGAGATGTTAACAAAAACAAATGCAGCAACTGAACATTACTGCAATAGCTCCATCATTCAGAAGAAGATTTGAATGCAAACGTTACTGCAATAGCTACTTCAGATTATGTTTTGTATTTTAAAGTTACCACCAACAAATAGCACAAACAAACTCTTCCATGTCCATCCCGCAAATCACTTTGGTTTATTGCAAAGGCTGGTTCAATTGCAACCTTTGTGAAGCATAAACCAGCAAGTGATCACAGTTTCAACAATCTTCATGCTGTAAGAAATGAGTTTCCTTTATCTTTGAATTTTGCTCTCTCATTCCATACGTAGATTATTGTTAATAAACCATATGCATATGATCTTAACAAAATCCAAGAACTACCCGCACTGAATTTTTTGTGCTTCTTCCATCCAATAGATTTTGCTATCCATTCACATTGATGATTCTATTTATATTATTTTAAGAAATAGGGCATTCTCATTTAGGGGCCGTTTGGATCTTAAGTTGCTTAAGATAAGCTACTCATACCACAAGTAGCTTATCCTAGTTTCTACTTATTAAGAAGATAAGTATGTTTGGTAAACAACATACTTATCAGCCTCTCCTCTCTTTCATCTGTCTTGATGCCTCTGTTCAGCAACTCATGAAAAGTAGAACAGATAAAAAATTAACCAAAGTGATCAAGTACTTTTAAGTAAAAAAGTTACTTATTAACTAATCATAAACCAAACTTACTTATCTGAAATAAGTCACGTATCTACTGTTGCAAGTGGAAAAGTAACTTATTTGGTGGTATCCAAACGGGCCCTTAATATAAGCTTTTGCACTTTGTCCCATCTCCCATAACCGCAGCAAAGTAGATTGGAATGAGCCTTCTTAATTGGAATATTGATAGAACAAACTAATATTGGGAAAAGGATCAGATACAGGGTGGACTAAAGAAGCTTGGAACTCTACAAGATATGTATTCAATCTTGGTTTTGTGGTTCAAAATGATTTTTGACAATTAAAGAGTCATTATAAACTGCTTAGAAAGCATGATCTCACTATACAAACTCTAGGACAGATGATTGCTGCATCAACTTTTAATGCAACCCAAGTTTACTAGTTGGTATGGTCCACTTGAGCGTTGGATTTGCTTCATTTTTGGGCTCATACCTTAAAATGATACGAGAAAAGGGATGGTTGGCATGGATAAACAGATACATCATGGTGGGCCCTCACACAGACGGGTGGGGGTGGGGCGTAATCTGCTTCCAACCATCCGAAAGTCCCACCCGGCTCAATCTGTGTGGGGGCTACCATGATGTATCTGTTATCCAAGCTGTCCATCCCTTTTATCAAGTCATGTTATGGTATAACCTAAAAAATTAGGCAAATCCAAGGCTCTAATGGACCACGCCAGAGATGACTCTTGCATTTAATGCAACCTAAGCTTACTATTTGGTGTGGTCCATTTGAGTGTTGGATCTGAGAAAAGTGATTAACGGCATAGATAAACAAAAGCATCATGGTGGGCCCCTGTGGGCCCCCACACAAATTTGGCCTGTTCTTGTTACGTCCAGGTCCTGCCCCGCCGCACGCACGCATTAAATACTTAGGGGGCGATTGGCGTGGGGTATTAGATGGGATAGAATTGCGGGCCCCATGTGATTCCATCCCGCGCATCTGGAGAGGCTGGGAAAGGTTGGGATTAGGTGGGATGGAATTACATTTAGTCCCCTGTTGGATTATAGTGTATTTTGAAATCCATTACACATGTGGGCCCCACATTGATGCATGCATTTATCCATGCTGTCCATCCATATAAACCGTTAACATGTGACATTCTGGTTATATGTGTACAAGTGAACACCATCCGTTGTGAATTTGATCCATTGATTACAATTCCATGGTCCACCAAACATGAATTTTCTTAATCCTGTGTTTTCCCTTTGCAAAATTTTTATACCAAACATGGGATTGGATGGCTACAATACCATTGTATTTCCTTACATGCAATCATTGTGCAATAATGATGTTAATCCCATCCAATACAATTCAATACTATTCAATTCCATGGATAGCAGTTCAATCAACTCAACGAGGATTTCCTCCTAAAAGCTTTTAGGTTGAAGTTCTTACATTGGGAAAGGAGGTGGGGCCCACCTTGATATTTGTGAGGAATCCATCCGTTTTAAAAGATCATTTTAGGGCATGCGACCAAAAATAAGATAAATTTAAAACTCAAGTGGGCCACACGAGAAAACAGTGGGGATTGAGTGACCACCATTGAAACATTCATATGACCACAAGAGTTTTGCATCACGCTAAGGTTTTTTGTGTTGTCACTTGTTAGTACATCCCGATGGGAATGACCTTATAAACGATTTGGATGACATTTAAACATTAAGGTGGAGCTCATGAAGGTTTCAATAGTAGGAAATTCTTTCCCCATTGTTTCCTCTCGAATGGCCCACTTGACTTTTGGATCCCTTGAATTTTGGTAGCATGTCCTAAAATGATCTCACAAAACAGATGGACGAGGTGGATTCATCATTTCCAATGTAGTTTTCAAACATGGTTTTTGAGATTGTTGGTTGTTTTCCAGGTACAACCAAACATTACATGAATCAAAATATGAATTTAAGTCATCCATCCTGTGATCCAAACACCAAAGTGAATAGGCTCACTCCCATGGCATCAAGTGACAATCCATCGACAAGTTCCTTCACTCCGCAAAACACCCTCTAAAATGGTCTAGAAAAATGGATGAATGGCATGGATAAAACCCATGCATCATTGTGGGCCCCAAAGAGCCGGATTATCGTTCCAGTCAGGGCAAGATGCAATCCGGTACCCGCTTAAAGCGCAAGTTGGACTAACCATAGTAAATGCCATTTGTCAAGTAATTATTTAATACGTTTACTTCAATCCATACCATCTAAATTGTGGACACCATATAATGCATGTATGGCAGCCTAAAAATCACATGGTCGAATGATCTTAACTATCTGATATTTCTACCCTTTTGAATAGATTTTTTAATTAATAAATTCTTAGCATAAGTATTTTAATTATTAAAAAAACAAAGTAAATAATAATTTATATAATTCATCATTAATTTATGACATTGCAATTTGTGTAATCCAAACACCAAATAGCATAAGCACAAACAATAATAATAACAAAATCACTACCAAACACTATAAATAAGCAATATCATTATAAAATATCCGCATCAAGATTACTTCATACGCATAATGCTATAGTGCACACAAAACGGAGGCTAAGACACGTGGCACATCATCGAGTACAACAATATTATAGGGAAAGACGCGGAGTAGGTACTCCCCTCGCCTGTATGAAGCTTGGGAGAGGCGGAGGCTCCGAGGGCTACTGAGGATCAATGTGATGTATTAATTTTATCCACACCGTTCATCTATTTTTAAATATCATTTTAGATTAGAAAACTAAAAATAGAGAAGATCAAAGGCTCAAATTGGCCACAAAGTGGGGAAATAATTCTTACCATTGAAATATTCTTGGGGGCCACAGAAGTTTTGGATCAAGATGATATTTATTTTTTTCACTTCATCCAGGTGTATATGACTATATAAACAGGTTAGATGGAAAATAAAAAACACGGTGGATCCCAAAAAGGTTTCAATGGTGGATATCCTTAGCACCGCTGCTTCCTGTGGTGTGGGCCACTTTAGAGTTTGATCAACCTTATTTTTCATCCAGTACTCTAAAATGATATGTAAAAATGGATGGACGGTTTGGATAAAATTAATAGATCATGTTGGCCCCTCAGTGGCCCTCGGAGCCTCCGCCTGTCCCGAGCTCCGCACAGGCAGGGGTAGTACCTAATCTGCGCTACTGTGGTAACCACCATGTTGTGTGTGACATCCTCTCTGTCCATTGGCTGCAAAATATAATTTTCATCATCATCACTATCCTGATTGTAACCAATACACCTCCTCAGACTCTACATATTTTCTCTTATTCCCTTTGCTTAGGCTTGTTTTAGCCAAATGCAATAATGGATGAATAACATCTGAATATGTCTCCCTGTATTTGTCAACCGTGAAGTACACATCAAAGTAGTCATACACATTACATCCACCATATTGGATAGCTGCAATGGCATGTTTGCAAGGGTACCCATACATTTGCCATTCAAGGCAAGAGCATGTTCGCCGTTCAAGATCCACCTTCTTTGGATCTACATTTGCATTGTTCACATCACGAACCTCAAACTCTGCTGCACCACCTGACACACAATAATTTTCTGACACCATCTCTCCAACACAAATGCCTTAGCATAAATATTTTAATTATTAATTTATGACATTGCAATTTGTGTAATCCAAACACCAAATAGCGTAAGCACAAAGGTCCCCAATAATAGTAATAAAATCACTACCAAACACTATAAATAAGCATTATCATTATAAAATACCCGCATCAAGATTACTTCATACACATAATGCTATAGTGCACACAAAATGGAGGCTAGGACACGCGGCAAACTTATCGAGTACAACAATGTTATAGGCAATGGACACAACATCCAAGCACTGTGGTAACCACCATGTTGTGTTGTGTTGTGTTACATTCTCTCTGTCCATCGGCTGCAAAATATAAATTTAATCGGCATCATAATAAAATCATAATAATCATCATATCCTGTTTTGTTTTTACCCAATGGATTAGACAAGGCGTCTCTCTTCACTATCAACATATTTTCTCTTCTTCCCTTTGCTTAGGCTTGTGTTAGCCAAATGCAATGGATTAATAACCTCTGAATATGTTTCCCTGTATTTGTCAACCGTCCAGTACACATCAACATAGTCATGTATGTCAAGTCCATTGTATTTGATAGCTGCAATGGCATGTTTGCAAGGGTTCCCAAACATTTAAGGCAAGAGCATGTTCGCCGTTCAAGATCTACCTTCGTTGGATCTACATTTGCATTGTTCACATCACAAAACTCAAACTCTGCTGCACGACCTGATACAATGATTTTCTGACAACATCTCTCCATCAGAAATAGCTCCTTCAACTCCAAGAACGAATGTTGCCTCCCAATTTGAACTTTCTTTAGATCTATCATTAAATATCTCTATCATATAATCGTGCAACTTTACCAACACCCAACTGATAGGCACGCCTCTCCATTCAATCCCATTACACCACCAATCATACAAGTCGTCTAAAAAATATCCCCCCCCCCCCCCCCCCCAAAAAAAAAATAATAATAATAAAATAAAGCTTCTCTTCAAAGTGAGAAGTGACCCAGTGCTTAGGATTAATATCCTTTACAATATTCCATGCTTCTTTATATTTATCATGAATTTCACTCATGCAAGCATCGAATTCAGAATGACCCCTTGCATAAACTGCACTCTTAAAAAGCTTATTCAAATCCGAAAATTTAAACTTCTCCCAAATTTCTACAACCAGCTCCCACTGAGAGTAACGATGACATGCAAGGGGAAATATACCACTAACCACTTCAAGAATCCCTTCTTGTCTCTCTGATATAAATGTTAATTTAGGTTTGTATTTCAGGATTTGAGCCAACTTATCACAGAACCATTTCTAACTCCCTACATTCTTTGATTCAACAAATGCGCATGAGACGGGGAACACACAATCTTCTGCATTAATGGCCATGGCAAAGAGCCACACACCTCGGCATTTTCCTTCAACCTTCATACAATGAAGCGTCACAACTGGCCAGCATGCTTGCCTGAAACCATAAATGGTAGCCTTATATGCAATAAAAAGTCTTAAGGAGTTGTCCGGTGAACGACTAAGCTTTGCTGTGCTTCCTGGATTTATTCTCTGTATTTCTTCACAAATCTCCATGAGAGTTGGAATCAAGTTCTTCTCTTTTACTGCCAATTCTTTACCCCTCCAAGCTTTATCATAACCCACTTTGATTCCATATTCTCGACTAATCTCATCTATAATATCTTTGGGTGTACAATGTAATTTTTTCTGGAGTCGTCCTCTACCAAATCAGCAATCCATTTCCTATTGGCTTGTCGATGCGTTCTTGTATTTGACATTGTTGACTCATTCACAGCGTTACAAGTATGGTCTCCTTTCAAGGAATTTATCTTGAATGTAGCTTTGTTAAGAAGCTTCCATGCATGTATGCACCATGAGCAATTGTCTTTAATGCATTCCACCTGATAATGGCCACCGCCCGACCTGGTTCGCTTGTATTCAAAATTTGAACGTATGGTGTACTCCCTTAAAGCCTTGTGGAAAGCTATTGCATCTTCAAATTCTTGGCCTTCTTTTAAAACCGACATAATTTTCAGCATCTCATTAACACAACTACCAACCGCCCCATAACGTAATTCTCGATTATCCATCAACAAGCAGTCCACTTTACGTAAATCATTTGATGCACTTGGAACATTATTGTTATTGACAATGGTATTATGTGAGAAAGGTGCAGGTGTTCCATTACTTTCATGTAAATTCCGCAATGATGCTTGATTATTTTCATTATCAGCATTCTACATCAGAAAACTTAAGAAATAGAGAGAGTTAGAAACGAGAGAGAGAGAGAGAGAGAGAGAGAGAGAATCAATGAACTGCATAATTGCAAACACAAATATTAATGAACTGCCTAATTGCAAACATAAACAAATTTGTATTTCAAGTACATGGGATTCGCAGTGGGGATTGAAAGGTTTTGACCACAAAAAACGAAGAGCTGAATAGGCTCACTGCTTTGAGGAAATGCTTCCATCATATTGGATACGTCATCATCATTCTCAATCGACACTAGTGAATCCAAATCTAGACCAGGATATTTGTGCTTGACGTTGCTAATGTCGGTAAACTTGCAAATCCCATGCACTTTAGATACAAGATCGATGTAATCAATCCCTTAATCGACATGAACAATGCGGTTTGTGCCTCCCTTGTAATAAACTTTATTTGATTCCGAAATGAAGTTGCCCCCAAATTTACAGAGCACCGGCATCTTGTTCGTAGACATCATTTGGATGTGTTGTAATGAACTGAAAATTTATAACAAGAGAAATGTTGTTATGCTTAAGAAGTTGAAGAACAATAACTTTTACACGCATGTTTAGAAAAGAAAAGAGCCAAATTCTTGTCTACTTAATTGTTTACTTTTGATCTAAAATCAATTCTATAATAATTATATCACAATTTCCCTTTGTATTTACTTGAACAAGCGAGGACTATGATCTTGTTTTTTGAGGAAAAGGACCTCATGGGCCTCATGGTGGATAAAACACGCCTTAAAATTTACCTAGATTAGAGAATCCTACCAATCCAACGTTTAGCTGTTTTCCTATTGAGTTGGGGGCCCATTGCAATTCTTTCTTCCTTATTATCTACTCACAAGCCACACATTGAAGAGTTAGAATTGTCCCATCGTGAAAATATTTGAGGCATGGTCCAATCAGAGCTGGCCAAAATCATAGGTCTTAATTAATCACGAACCATGTTCCCTGCTTGTGCAATCAAAGAGCTCCAGGTAACCACACATTTTCTTGTTCAAAACTCTCAAAATGCAAGTATCATATGATTTTCGATCAAGCAAAACATGCAGGTTTTGATCCACCTTTCACTAATATGGGGGCCATCAAGGAGAAGATTCTACTAGGATAATCACTTTTATTGAATGATTTTAATTTTTCAAACTAGTAAACTCCAGATGCATAACTTTGCCAATGGTCCACACTAAGAGAAGGTTAACCAATCTCATAAAGAAGATAATTTAATGGGTGTGGGTTAGGGTCCAATCGGGACCCATTTCAGGTTCAGGTACCATCTTTTGATGACCCAGACCTAAATTTGATAAGGTTATCGAGTACCTATCACGTCTAAGGACCTTGGCTTGACCATTAGGACCACCAATTAAGGGGGTCATGATCATACAATTGAGACTTTAAAGCAAGATCCATCCATGAGGTCACTTGTACAAATTGAAGAAACAAGGATACAATATACATGTCTTTAGAGAAAGGATATGCAAGATAACAAAATACATGATTTAGATCTAGACTGAGTGAAATCAGATATCAGACGTCAATCAGAATGGCTTAGATCTAGTTCCAATTTTCAAGAGAACCATCAATACAAGGAAAAACAGAAATTAAATGGGGGAGAGGGGCCTTTGAAGGTCAAAGCTGGGATGGCTTAAGATAATCCGTTATTGTAATTCGTTATTTTTTATACTGCATTTCTATCATATAATTAGAGGCCCATTTCAGTAAAAGAAGAACTCATCTGAAAATAATGTAGCCCAAGTAGGGGGAACGTGAAGAAGTGGGAAAAAAGAAAGAATGGAAAGAGGAGAAGAAACGTTCGTACCTTTCCTGTGGAGATGGAATCCTTTGGTTGGACCAAATTGGAAAAATCTAACGATTCAAAATCTTTCTAACCCTAGCTCGTAAGATGGGACATTTGCTACGAGTTATCACCGAATGGTGCGTGCAACAAAAGTCTCGGCGTTGATAAATAGCCAATCAGGGGAGGCGGTTAGGGCCCGTGACCCGAATACCCACCAGCTAGCTGGTGTCAAAGTTCTGTGGGCCCCTGCCGTGATATATCTTTTTATCCATTCCGTCTATCCAGATTTCCAGATCAGTTGAGATAATGATCCCAAAAATAAGGAAGATCCAATTATCAAGTGGACCACACCACAGGAAACAGTGGGGGAGAATGATGTCTATCGTTGAAATCTTCCTTTGGCCCTCCGTGATGTTTATTTGTCATCCAACATGTTCATAAGGTTACACACCTAAATGAAAGGAAAACATAAACTGCAGATTGATGCAAAACGTGTGTGGCCTCCAAGAAAGTTTTCAACCGTATACATTCGAATCCCACCTTTTCCGTGTCGTCCACTTGAGCGTTGGATCCACTGAAGCCGCTTCGAGAAACAATTACAATACCGTTTCTTCTTTCCCACGTTTGGGACCCACAAAAGAAACCGGATGACATAGACGCTGTTTGCCAATGCCGACCACTACCATGTGGTTAGAAACTGTGGAGCCCCCTGAGATGCCAATGACATATCAACTCCGTCCATCAGTTTCACAAGACCACAGTAGGACACGAATTTCAAAATGAGTCAGATTTAAAATTATTTCCTTCATTTTCATAGCTCGCACAACAATTTACTAAATTATTAAGGGAATATACTCTGTGCCCAGGAACACCTTTTGAGTTCATGGTATTGGAAAACCATTTGATGAATGGGCAGATGATCGAGTGAGCCTCACATGATGGATCATCTATATCAATATCAAGGTGACCCCAAATGATGGACGATCCGTATCAAAGGTCCATCACTAATTATAAATGGCCCACATGTAAGGTGACCCCCACAAGATGGGCAACCCACATTGAAGGTGGGACCCACGTGATGACAACCCATATCAAAGGTGGGCTCCACATGATGGACAATTAATAAAGGTGGGCCCCGCATGATGGGCAATTAATAAGGGTGGGCCCTACATGATGAATGGCCCATATCAAAGGCAAGTCCCACGTAATGGAAAACTAACATCAAAGGTGGGTTCTAATGATGGGCTGTAGATATTGAAGATGGGCCTCACATGATGGTCAATAACATTGATGGTGGGCCCCACATAATGGAAAACTAACATCAAATGTGGACCATATCTAATGAACCGTAAGCACTAAAGGTCAGCCCCTAATGATAAATGGCCCACAACTAAGGTGGGATCCTGCATGATGAACGACCCACATCAAAGGTGGGGTCCGCAATGAATGATCCACATCAAAGGTTGGTCCAACATGATGAGCAGTGGATATAAGAGGTACCAAACATACTTTTGAGATAATTTCTTATAATGTTGGAAATCAAATATGCTTCTCTATTTTTTTATGATTCATTGTTTACCCAATATACCTATCCGCTGATTAAGTAAGAACCAAGATAAACAACTTATGATATAAGTAGTTTATCCAAAGTAACTTACAATCCAAAATCCCCCTAATTATTCCCAATCATGGTATACATTTTTTATTTTGTTGGTATTATGCTAAGTGGACCCATGTTTTACTGGTCCAAACTATTGGTTGGGTGATTCCTTCCATGCACTATGCTTTGATTTGTGGACCCTAGTTTGTTGACATAGGACCGTTGGATGTTTGTTATATTCGATGGTAAATTTATTTATTTATTTATTTTAAAGGGTATTTTTGTCATTTACAAAAACTAAGCTGCATAAGTACTGGGATGCAAATTCCAAAATAACAAACCTTTTTGTAAAAATCCCTGATAATTATATCAAGAAATGTGGTCGCTAATGATAGACATTTAAAGTAATAATGAGTAAGCCCCTTTAAAAAAAAAAAAAAAAAAAAACTCATTCTGTTGCGAATACAATGAATGATAATATAGTAACAAGATGGAAATTTCTTTGGTAAGGTTGGGTGCTTGAGCTTCATCTCCTGCATTGACATTTTTATTTTCCTTAAAAAGCCATTCACTCAGCCTGACTGAGTTCCAGTCAAGTGGTGTCAACTGAGTTGTGAGTGGACTTGATGAGTCTTTCCTAGTCCCAAATGAGTCTCGCTTGTTAGTAAGTTTCTCAGTGACTCAGACTCGAAATCGAGTTGAGTTGAGTTGAGTTGACTCCGGTGAGTTTCAAGTAAAGTAACCGAGTTTTAGAATTATGGTACAGAACCTGAATATGAATGCTTTGAAGAGAAAAAAAACTATAATTTAGTTAATTCATTTCATCATACCAATGATTGCAATGAAATTCAACTGTGCTTCCAAACACATATTCTAAATGATACTTTATAGAAGCAAAGTCGTTTGTACCATTTGTCTAATCAACCAAAAATCAGTGACGCTAAAACATAGTTGATCCCCGCACTTGGCCTGGACAGGAAAACAATTCAACCAGCAATGACAGAATCTATTTCGTTAGACTACCATTTTCACTAAACAGCCCAATCATCGTTAGTTGGGGAAGAAGCACAAGAGACTTAGATTTGCAATCTACTAATTTAATCACAGCGTTTGATGGAGTTCCACACACTAACTTAAAGTTTATAAGCCATTTGAAACATATTTTACAGGGACTACATCAACATCAGTGATGGAAACAGGGAAAAAGAGAAAAGCATATTTTACATGGATAACATCAACATAAGTTGTTGTTGATGTCTTAAATCTTTCAGCAGCAGCAACAGGGTTCGTTGATGCCATCAAACAGCTGCTCGATGCCATTGAGAAAATCTAAAAATTGCACATTGGTTGCTAGACACTTTTGGTGCCCTACTCGATGACATCGAAGGGGTTTGATGCCATCGACGAGCCATCGATGACATCGAAAGTCCCATCAAAGTCCCATCAAAAAATTCAGAAAATTCATGTTTTATCACTGAAACAATTAGGTGTTTTGTTCGATGACATCGAAGGCTGTTTCGATGCCATCGAAGTGTCATCGAAGGTGCCATAGATCTATCGTGCAGAGTTACATAAGAGCTGTGTATTCGCGGAATTTGTTTCCTATTTTGATTGTGATTCTCATAAGGCTACAAATATTGGTGTAATCGGGAATATTGAGTATCTTAAGGCTTCGTAATTTGTTCCTAGGGTTTCAAGGTTATATCTTAGGTTGATTTGAGGCTTGTTCGAATTGGGTAATCTCTCTCTTGTAATTTTCTACTTTCATAGTGAATATTTGTCACTTTGTGCTAAAAAAAAATTTCCAAAGGAGTTTTTCCACGTTAAATTCAGAGTCTTTGTGACTGGGCTTGATTGTGCGATTGGAATACTTTACTTGATTCATCTTTGTGTGCTTCCGTAGTCCCCTAACAAGTGATATCAGAGATAAATGTTGGGATATGGTTTGAATATGAAAGTAGAGTATTAATGGCTTTTAATCCTAAGTTTGGTGTTGAAAAATACTTTGGAAAAAATAACTTTGAATTATGAAAGGTCAAGATGATCGGCCTCCTAATTCAGCAAGGATTGGACAATGTCATCCTTAAGAAGCAGTCATATTCTATGATAGATGAAGAATGGAGGAAAACGAATAAGAAAGCGAGAACCTCTATCCAATTGTGCATAACAGATGAGGTCATCTACAATGTCATGAGAGAGAAAACTATAACAAGTTTATGGGCGAAATTAGAAGACATCTATGCGAAGAAATATCTTGAAAATCACTTATACTTGAAGCTTCAGTTGTTCAATCTGAAGATGGCAAATATATGTGATGTTGAGGCTCACATTAGCAACTTTAACAAGATGCTTTGCAAATTGCTGGATGTGGAGGAAATGATAAAGGATGAAGATCAGGCATGTATCCTATTAAATTCTCTCCCGGCTTCGTATGAGTCATTCAAGGACTCATTGTGCACTGGTAGATTGACCCTTAGCGTTAATACCGTTATCTCAGCCCTTCAAGGAAAGGTGATGAGAAAGAAAAGTGGTGACGTGGATGCCTTTACTGATGCATTGATTACGAGGGAGGTAGAATTCTGAGTGGAATAGTGAATCTTCTCAATCGAGATCCAAATCCAAGGGCAAGGGCAAGGGAAAAGTTGAAGTACTCGAATTGTGAAATGTCTGGATACATAAAGAATGATTGTATAAATCCTAATGCAAGAAAAGAGAGCTCAGAGGCTTTTTCCAAGGAGGCTAACACTGCCGAGTCTGATGAAGGTACAAGCAGAAGTGATATGTTGTCAGTGTCCATGGTCGGACACTTATACGATAATCGTAAGGATGAATGGATATTGAATACTCATCGGAGTTGGTTCACCAGTTACAGACAGTGCGATGGTGGCTAGGTATTTATGGGCAATGATAATGCTTGTAATATGGTGGGTGTTAGATCGGTGCGCATCAATATATTTGATGGCATGGAGCGTACCTTGATCGAGATAAGACACGTTCCTGATATGAGGAAGAGCTTGATATATCTTGGTGTACTCGAGGCACTTGGGTGTAAATTTACCGATTTTGATCGTGTCTTAAAGTTTCAAAAGGTGCACTCGTTGTCATGAAAACACTTTATAGGTTTATCGGGAATACTTCATTGGGTGGAGATGTAGCATCTGTAATGGATTCCACGTCTGCACGTATGTGGCATGCATGTCTAGGCCAAATGAGCGAGTAGGGCATGAAGGTACTTTTTGACCGTCATTTAATTTTAGCTTTTAAGAGTTTTGATTTAAGTATATGTGAGCATTGTATATATGATAAACATTCAAGGTTATCTTTTAAAACTAGAAAATATCTATGTGTGTTCTTGATTATGTGTATTCTAATGTATGGGAGCCAGTTCCCGTGGTTTCCGGTGGAGGGTCGTCATGGTTCGTCACATTCATTGACGACTACTTCAGGAAAGTGTGAGTTTATTTTATGAAAAATAAATCTTATGTTTTCATCAACTTTAAGCAATGGAAGGCTATTGTTTAAAAATAATCAGGGAAGAAGATGAAGGTTCTAATGACAGATAACGGTGAAGAATTTACTTCAAGTGAATTTAATCAATATTATAAGGATGAAGGGATCGTGAGGCATAACACAGTATGCCACACACCACAGCAGAATAGTGTGGTTGAGCAGATGAATCAGGCTTTCTTAAAGAGGGCCTAATGCATGATTAATAATGATGGGTTGGGCAAAGAATTGCAGACTAGGATTATTAATACGACTTGTTAATTGGTGAATTGGTCCCCTTCTACGGCCATTGATTGTAAAATTCCAGAAGAAGTATGGAGTGGTTAGCATGTAAACTACTCAGGATTGCATATGTTTGGTTGTGAAGCTTACTCTCATGTATCGTCAGTTGAGAGAGATAAGCTAGACCAAAGAGCTAAAAAGTACATTTTTATTGACTATGGTGGTGATGTGAAAGGGTACAAGTTGTATGACTGGGTCATACGGAAAATCATCCCCAGTCATGACATCAAATTTGACGAAGGATCATTATTCCGAAAGGATGAATATGAGTAATCGAAAAAGTTGCTTGTGGACATTCAGGTGGACACAAATGATACTCAGGCTAATAAAGGTACGCAGGAAGAGGTATAGGAGCAGGTGGAGCAGCCACCTGCGAGAAGGAATCCATCGCGGGATCTCAGGTTACCGATAATATATAGGGATGACTCAAACGTCCCTTTTTCCCTCATTACGGATGAGGGGGATACGTCTACCCTTTAGAAGGCTCTTGATGAGCCTGATACTGAAAAGTGAAAAACAAAGATGGACGATGAGATGGACTCCTTATACAAGAACAAGACATAGGAGCTAGTGCAGCTTCTTGTTGGCCATAAAGCGATCAGGTGCAAGTAGGTCTTCAACAAGAAACATAATAGGTACAAGGCAAGTTTGGTAGCGAAGGGATATGCTTAGATAGAAGGTGTCTACTTCACTGAGATATTCGCACCGGTTGTGAAACAAGTATTTATCAGATTCGTATTGACACTGGTTGCCCAATACAATATTGAGCTGGAGCAAATGGATGTGAAGACTGTTTTCCTGCATGGGGAATCAGAAGAGTAGATCTACATGAAGTAACCAAAAGGTTTCAAAAAAAAATGGATAAAGAACAAGGTTTGCAAGTTAAAGAGGTCGTTGTACAGCCTGAAACAGTCGCCTAGGCAGTGGTACAAAAAGGTTGATTCTTTCATGGTAAGTAAGAAGTTTACTAGGAGTGAATATGATCATTTTGTCTATTACAAGACACTGAGTGATAACAAATTCATTATCTTATTTTTTTATATTGATAATATGCTTATCACCAGTCATAGCATGTCTAAGATCAATTTACTGAAGACTTAGTTATCAGGGACATTCGAGATAAAAGATCTAGGGGCTACAAAGAGGGTTATCGGCATTGATATACATAGAGATAGGAAGAGGAGCATGCTTTAGTTATCTCAGGAAGAATACCTTGAGAATATGTTGATCAAGTATGAGATGGATAAGACAACACCGGTCAGCATTCCCCATTTGGCTCATTTCAAGTTTTCTTTTGAATAGTGTCCTAAAACCGTTGAAGAAAAATAGATTATGTCTCGCACGCCTTATTTAAGCACGGTTGACAGCTTGATGTATATCATGGTTTGTATTAGATCGAATATTTCATATTGTTGGTGTTGTTAGCAGATACATGTTTAACCTTAGAAAGCAACACTAGGAAGTAGTGAAATTGATACTTCGATACATTCGAGGTATGAAAGACTACATCTTATCTTTTAAGAAATCAAGGGTCAAATTAGTAAGGTATGTGAATTATGATTATCTGGGTAGTGTAGACAGTAGAAGGTTAACTTCCGGTTACTTGTTTGTGCTAGTAGGTAGAGCGATCAGTTGGATGTTAAAGCTTCTGTCACGCCCCAAACTCGAAAAACGGGCTCACAAAATTTCAGATTGCCGAATCCGGTGTCGACAGCCTCCGTAGTGCCCCATTCTCCGATCCCGGCACTCGCATGCCAGATTCCGATCCTGGGATCCTACAAGGAGGATTTTCAGTATGATTTTTTTTTGAAATGAAGCATAACCACAAGCATAACCAAGTCACAAAACAACATCACCACATATCCACTATATCAAAAATTTTAAATACAATGCAGAAAGGGAAATACAAGGTGATTAAAAACTCTAAAATGATCTGATGTACGCTCCTGCCTCAGCGCTACTGCGATCTAAGGCCACCTGCACGCAACGGTCGTGCATAAGTTTACAAAAGCTTAGAGGGTGGTGTAAGTGTGTGCGCAAGGTAATCGCCAAGTGTACAATATCAGAGTAATGCGAAAATATGCGGTAAGTCCATGAATGCTATTAGCTGTACCAAAGCTATGTAATGCAAGGCATGAATGCTATCAGTCATACCAAGGTCATGCGATGCGAGGCCTATGTAGCCAAATGTCATATGCGAGATGCAAAGCAAGCATGCCAGTACTCATCAAGTACACATATCAGTACAGTTTTTCTTTGGGATATCACCGGGATTTAATACACTCCACACTGACTGCCGCCTCCCTAGCCGCACAGCCCGAATAGACCTCACTATCAGCCTGACCAGTAGTCTGTCAATACCTACCCGGCTTGTCGATAGTGGACTCATTTGTGAGCTGGTCAAACTCAGTCTAGCTTATAGCTCCCTCACTCGGGCAGATAAGGCCACACCCCCTTCCAACCGACCACGACACAGTGGGAGACGCGGCCTACTGGTATTCGGCACTTGGGCGCTCGTGTATCCACTCGATCTAGACGTTGGAGCAGCTCCTGGTACCAAAAAGGTTCTAAAATTTTCACCCAAGGACATCCAAAGTGCCCACAATGCTAGAACTAAGTATTTTTAGTATCCGATACGGCCATCCATGATGTACCTGTGGAGCCACGGCCTTGATGTCGTAAGGGCGTATAATGATCAAGTCACACATATGCGAGATGCATAAGTCACACCGTTAAATCATGCAACAATCCCACGTGTACCACGCGCTCATGTGGGGCACTTCGTCTCGTAAGGAGTCCCGTAAGAGTCTTAGCCCAACAGCTTATGCTATGATCTAACATTCCTCATATCAAGCATACATATGATGCGTATGGGCATGAATCATGGAGCTATACTAAGCATGTTATAAAGTGATGAACTGTCCTTACAATGAAGATGGGCCTATATGGCCTACACACAACAAGTACGGGCCTATCAATGGGCCCTATGGAGAGTTATAATGCGGACATTTAACCAACATTGCTCTCAAGGCATGGCCCGCCATAAAACATCATTACACAAACCATGGGAATCACACATTGCAATGGACCCTAAGGATATCCCGTTGGGCCTCGACCCATGGGCATTAGATACATCAAATGGGCCGCATCACATGGGCCTTATATTGATCAAGTGAGCCCCACCAATGGGCTTTATGTAAATTACATTGGGCCATAACCCATGGGCCTTGAATACATCACAATGGGCCTCATAACAGGGGCCTTACATTCATATCAAAGTGGGCCTCAACAACGGCCTCATACACATCAAGGTGGGCCTCAACAACGGGCCATAAATATGACAAGTGGGCCACATCGCATGAACCATATGTATATCAAATAGGCCACACCAATTGGGCCCCATGCATATTAAATGGGCCATACCCAAAGATAAGTGGTGAGAATGATTTCCACCATTAAAATTCTTAAGGCCCACCATAACATCTATTTTCTATCCAATCTGGTCATAAGGTCACACAGACCTGGATTTAAGAGGAAAACAAATCTCCTAATGATCCAAACTTTTGTGACAACAAAAGAGTTTCAAGGGTAGAAGCTCAATCCCACTACTTTTTGTTGGGTGGTCCACTTGATCCTAGATCTATCTCATTATTTAGCTCCTGCCATAAAATGAGCTTTCAAAATGGTTGGACAGATTGGATGCAACACATGCATCATGATGGGTCCCATAAGGATAGATGGTTTGGAGAGAACACATGCATCATTGGGGTCCCACCGTCCAGTGGTGTGGACGGTGCGGACAGAACACATACACCATGGTGGGTTCCATCGTCCACTGCCGAGGACGGTGTGAGTAAAACACATACATCATTGGCGGGTCCCACGTAGGGCTCACCATAACGCTTATTTGCCATCCAATCTGTTGACGAGGTCACATAGACCTGGTTGGAGAGTAAAAACAAATATCATATTGATCCAAAACTCCTGGACCACAAAAGGGGTTTTAATGGCAGATGTTCAACCCTCACTGTTTCCTGCCATGTGGGCCACCTGAGTTTTAGATAGGGCTGATTTTTGGAGGGGGCCCACTAGATGCACGATGTTGATGCTCCAACACACCTCACGGTGGGGCCCACGGCTGGGACGTGGGTACCTGCCTGTCCGTCCGCCAAAACGCAGTAACAAGCGTTGCCTGCTTATATTTTTTTTTAAAACGGAGTTTTTCTTAGGTTTTTCGTAGGTGGGGCCTGCATCAGGTGGATCTGACCCAACCATTGGTCGCTATGGCTCAAGACAAGCCAAACAATCCTAATATTCGAGGTGTTTTGGCATGTAGAAACATCAGGTGAATTTCAACGGTAAAAAACACTATTTGCTATGCTATGGCCCACCAGAAATTCGGATCAACTTCATTTTTCACCTCAACGCCTAAAATGATCTAAGGAATGGAATGGATGGCTTGGATTAAAAACATACATCAAGGTGGAGCCTGCATGAGTGGCCCACCCAAAAGCTCGTGAATCAAGCTAATATTTTTGTTTTCATTACACGTCCAGCGTCCCTGAACGCTGGACGGTTTGGCATAACACATACTTAAGGTGGGCCCTGCTCAGGTGGGCCACCAAATGATGGATGGTGTGAATACAACTCATACATAAAGTGGGCTCCACCTATAGATGGCTTGGATAAAGTACATGCCTCATGGTGGGGTCCACCCAGGTGGGCCACATGGCCACTTCATCACACACAATAGGAAAAAAATGAAAGAGAGAGAGAGAGAGAGAGAGAGAGAGAGAGGGACACGTGTGATGGAGGGACCCTGATACTATGGGCCCTCCTTTGCATGATTTACAACATTCATCAAGTGGGTCCCATTACATATGGGCCCACTGATCAAAATCAACGGTGGAGATCCTTTCTCCACCGAACTGCAAGGTCTAGATGACTAAGGAAAATAAACATCATGATGGGGTCCATGGAAAATGGCCCCATCATGGAATGATCATGAGGATCAAGGTGGGCTATCGGCCACATCTAGGGTCCAAAGTGAGATCCATACTATCAATCTGTAGGCCTCACTTGGCCCATCATAAAAATATAAAAATCTATCCTATAAAACACCCACCGTTCAATCTTCTTGGTCCGTTGGAACGCCGGTCTCCTTGTGCTTCACTTTGATGGAGGGTGATGAGAAGTGAATGGCTAGGATGAAGGATTTTAGTATGGGAAAGTGGGCCACACAAAACCACTTTTCTCTCTTGAAATTCCTTAGATGTGCACCACTTTCCTTGCTTGGAAAATGTAAAGAGAAGGAGGGAGAGAGAGTGATGGGTGATGGATGTGAGGTGAGTGATGGGTGAGGTGAGAGACTTGTTGACTTTTGGAGTTTGCTTGACTTGTGGAGAAAGAAAGCATGGGTTGCTCTTGTACTTGACATGAGGTGATTGATTGATTGATTTGAGTGATTGATTGATGAGACATGATGTGGAGATTCTCTTGTGATTGCAAACGCGTGGTGTTTTCTTCGAAATAAACGCTGGCCCACATCTCTCTGCCAGGGTATCGGATCGGTATACAAGACACGGCGTTGGAACCGTGGCGACGGTGTAGTCGCAATGGTACAAGTCTCGGATTAAGCCGACTCAAATCTACGGGATATGACTTAGGGTCACGTGCAAACGTCGATTATAGGTCGTAGATTATCGGACTTCGACGGGAAGGATCGCGGGAGTCGACGGAACAGTACGGACTAAGATACGGGTCTTACAGCTTTAATATGTGGTGGCTCTTTTCACAACCGAAGCTGAGTATATAGCGGTGACCAAAGCATTCAAGGAAGGTGTTTGGTTGAGAGATGATAAATCAATTAGGTCTTCAGCAGGAGGCTGTGCATGTTGATTATAACAACCAAAACACAATCAACTTGGCTAAAAGCTCAGTTTATCACTCATGTACTAAACATATTGATGTGCATCATCGTTTTATCCGATAGATGCTTGAGGAAGGAGGTGTAACTTTGGAGAAGATTCACACGAGCGTGAATCCGACTGACATGCTTAATAAGGTGGTTCCCTCAGAGAAGTTTAAGTTCTATGCAACTTCTCTAGGTTTGGCTAAGGTGTAAAGGAGAGATGGATGATGCATGAGAAGTAATGGCGGAGCTATGATGCAAGGTAGAATTAGAGAAGATGACAAGATGCTACAAAGAATGAAGATTGAAGACACGGTGGTGATTGTTGTTAATGTCTCAAATCTTTTAGCAACACAGTCTGTTGATGCCATCGATAGACTATTCCATGCCATTAAGGGCTATTTGATGCCACCAAGAAAATTTAATAATTGCATGTTGGTTGTTGGACACATTTAGTGCCTTGTTCGATGACATTGAAGGAGTTATCAGAAGCTGAACCGGGGCTATCAGAGTCACCCCAAAAGTCTCCAGTAAGACCAACCTTGATTTTTCCTCTGTTTCTTCTACTTGTTCATTAGAACTTGCAAAATTTGCACTTTGAAGGGGTATGGCATGATTGTCCACCCCAGTAACAATCAAACTTTAGGTCCCATAACTCAATGTCTTGGATAAGGCATCCCCAGCCTCTTGTTGCTTGGGTTACATTGATATCTCTAGGGAACATGACACCTTAGTGCTACAGCATCATTGGAGTAATATGAGGCCAGATATGCTTCGACCATAATTTCAACCTACAACTTATAACCAAACCTATCTGAAGGTGAGAATACAAACTGGTCACCAGTTTCAGCATCTTCCTATTAGAGCAAATACCAGATGCAGGCGAAGTAAGAAGGAAATCAAATCACAAGCAATTTTAACTTTCAAAAACACAAAATGTACAGAAGCATGGTGATTGTGTAAAAATGTTGATCCTTTGTTTGAGTCTAGCCAAATTTGCATTAAGAATTCATCAAGAATTCACTTATTTCAACCAAAATGCAAAATCTGAAACAAGGAATATAAAGGCTGCCTGACTCAATTGCTTCAACGCCTATGATAAAGCATAGATGCTATTGCTACTTGATTCATTCAACGAAGATTGTTAAGACCACTTGTACATCTCCAGTTGCCAAATTGACTCCCCCATATATGTCATGCTCGCACATACCTAAGTGAGACCTGGGCCATTTATCAGGAAGTTTCCAAGGTGAATGTGCCTTAGCTGAGAAACTGGCCTGGCTTAATCATCAAGTGGGCCACATGTGTATGAATTTGAGTAGTTAAAAAAGGATAACACATTTGACATGCATCATTGTCCATATGTGTTCACAACCCCAAGTGTAGGGTCGCATTGTAGTAATAATCTCGGTAAGACTGAGGTCGAATCCACAGGGACTGAAACTTGTACGTTTATGAAATTAACTAGAAGTAGAACTAAAAGATGTGAAACTAATTTTGAAGTATTTGAGAGAGTAATTGTGAATAGAGTAGTTAAAACTAAGAATTTAAAGGTGGGAACTAGGGTGTCAAGGATCCACTTGTAGTGATCAGGGAGCCCTCTTGCTTGATTCAAGTAACACAATTAGAATTGGAGTCCTATCCTATCTAATTGGAAAATATATCAATAAAACCAAATTTGAACTTTCATTGACCTAATTCTCAATGAAGGAGAACTATGATAATTGGCAGGTATTCCATCACCAAACCATGCCCAGGAGATAATGGCAAACAACAAGATTTACCAATCTCATAATCTCAAAGCTGGTGAATTATGAAGATTAGGAAAGATTCCATCACCTTACCATGCCCAAAGGACGATGATAAACAACAGGACTTACTAATTTCACAATCTCAAATCAGGAAAAAAAGACACTTAAAGCTATTATATATCTACTGTAATTTGAGTCACAATAAACTATTAAAAACTGAAAGTATTCCTTAAATATCAAATTAGAATCCATAGAGCTTAACATAAACATGAATCAAACTAATAGAAACATACCATCATACTACAAGCTTCACCTCTTAGCCCTAGCTAAGAGGTTTAGCCAACCATAGACATGATTGGACCAAAGTCTCTTAAGAAAAATATGAAAACAACTAAGGAAGAATAAGAAAAACTCTTGGTGACGGCTTCTCCACCCTTTTGCTCCACTCGTTAAACCCTAGAAGACGCCTAAGAACATCCTACGAAGTCCTATTTATAGTTGTGGAACTCCAACTTTCGCACCTAGTTGGAAAACTCTAGAAGCCTCAAACTTATGTAGTTTGCTAAAATAGACTTCACTCTACGTAGTTTCTCAAAATAGACTTCACTCTGCATAATTTTACAAAATAGACTTCACTCTGCATGATTGGACCTCACTTGGTTTTCTTGAATCTTTGGCATGTGAATTCTTCAATCTTGGTCTCTTAAGATCCATCCCTTGCCTTGGTGATTCTTGAGCATCAAATCCATGCTTTTAGCACCCTTTTCAATCCAAGCTCTTAAATTCACATTACAACACAAACATGAGTAAAATAGAACATTAAGTATTATCATGTTCATAAAACCAAGATATAAATGGGGGATAATATGCAATATTTGACCCTCAACACAATTCCCAACCAGCATTTTGCTAGTTCTGAGCAAAGTATACAAAAAATATTTCGAGAACCATATGATAATTTTTATAAGCTTAAGTTAAAAAAATAATCCAGATAATAGAATTCTAAAATATATCAATGTTGTGCATTACCTTCTCCTAAAATCTAGCATTTGATAAGTTTCATAATCAAGTTTAAAGCATTAATCCTCCAATTAGAACAATTCCAAACATTGAGTTCCATTGGTGTATAATGAAGTTTGGACTTATCATAATCAAAGGTTCAATTTGTCACTTTCATGATAACGTTGATAATTAAAAGATCATTCAGGACAACCAAAACCTAAACCGAAACTTGCCTTACAATTCATTTTTTAGTTCCCTCTTTTATTCCTCCATCTTCTAATTTTTCCATCGATGGCTTTCATACTATGTCAACCTTTTTAAAGATCTTTAATAGGTATCCCTTTTCGATGACAACTGTTTTTTTTTTTAGTTAGGTATTTTCTTTTTCTTTCTTTTCAATTCTTCTCATTGAACATGATGAAAAAATTCCCCAGGTTGGTTACTTCCATGCTTAATAATCATCAAGTTAACAACTCAATATCAAACTAACACTTTAATGTGTAAGCTGGATGTGACATGTGAAATCATGACTCAATCAATGTTTAAAACTTCTAATCGAGGATCAATAACTTAACTTAATTTTAAGATCTCCTAAGGGAATAAAATTCAAGAGATATAAGGCATCAACATTAAGTATCTTATAATTCTAATTCATGGATTAACTTCGAGATCACTTAAATTTGCAGAAATTTCACAACATTTTCTCAAATTTTCACAACTTCGCCCAAAGACTAAGAAAATAACTGATTAGCCTGCCTAATCCACACCCCTCAATCTAAAATTTACATTATCCTCAATGTAAAAGAGATAAGCATTCAATGTAAATAAGGCAACGAAAAGAAAAGGGAAGTGGTGGAAAGGTAGTACTTGAAGAGGGAATTCTGAAGTTTTTTTCTTCAAAATATCTCAATGTGAAGATGGGTTAGCACAAGAATTAAAACATCAGAAAGCAAACTTTCCTAAACAGCAAAAGTAAACTATCCTAAACGGTGAAAAGAAAACTATCTTAATCCTAAATTCTTTGAAAGCAATAAACCTAACTAGGAAAACAGGGGAAAGCTACTTAGTCATGCCGCAAGGTTCCTCCTCCGGCCAGTATCTTGATAAATTTCTCAGTAGGTTTCATAACAAGATCATCCAAAAGTCCTTTTTGCAATAGGCTTGTATGCCCTTGAGCATGATTTTCTAGAAAAATTTGTGAACCTTAGCATAAAATTTCCTTTTAATCTTCTAAGGTATCCAAAGTACATATGATTCACCTGAGATGGAGAAAGTTTTAGAGTTAGCCCTACCTGGTGAATCAGAGACTACAAGTAGATAAAATTCAGAGAAATTCTTAGTAGATGATATAGTCTCAACATATTCCAAAGTTTTAAGCTTCCGTTCAACTTGCAGCTCCTCCTCTTTTAATGGTAAACATTCAAGATCTGTGGAAGGAGGGGCTTCAGAATAAGGGTTCTCTCAGTCAGTAACAACTACCGAAGTATTTTTTTACAAAGCATCCATTATTTCTTTTATCATGAATCATTTGAATCTCCAAAATATGCCAAGCGATCTTTCAAAGAATTGAGATAGTCAGTTGAGAGAGGCTCATTTTTCACATTGAGATTTGTGATGATATGCCCAATGATTCTTTCGTCTTCTCTTAGAATAGAGGGAAACATGATCTCTTGCTCTTCACCTTGGTGAGAGTCAATTGTCACCGGATACATCTTGCCCTGCCTTGCATAGACAGATTGTGGATCAGTAGGCACATTGATGTGAAGACTTTGTTCATTATTACTGCTAAGTAGAGGCATTATATCATCAAGTGTTGATGGCTCAGAAGGTGGCCTTAACTAAGTGGTTTCAAATTTCAGAGTTATTTTGAGCAACTTGTCTATCTCCCTAATCATATTATAATTTAAATCAGGGGAGTGGTCTACACACGCCTCAAAAGATTCATGTGGTTCACTTGGAAGGGACTCTTCTTCCACATATAAATTAAACGTGTTAGATGAGTGGAGTAGATCATTATGGTCGACAATGTCCTGTATCTCGTGATCACTTTCCTGACCATAATTGAAATCGATTCCAGTGAATCTTAGGCTGTAAATTCATGATTCTCATCCCAATACTTATCATCTTCCAATTCAGTACAATTCACAAGTAGGATGAGATCACTTTCTTCACACTATTTTCCTAGGTTGACTTGAGGCTCGAATAAACTAGCCTTTTCCTCCTCATTGAAGTCAAGTGTGTCATATGACTGGAGTGTGTCAGTATCAATATATTTGAAAGATACCCATGTCTCTTGATCATTCCTTTGGACAGTCATCTCATCGAGATCAACTCTTCGAAAAATTGAGCCGTATGCTCATTAACACAATCCAACTCTTCATTCTCAATTTCATTACTCTTTATAAGCGAATTAGGATCACTTTCCTCACATTATGTTTCTAGATTGGGTTGAGATTATGATAACCTAGCCTTTTTAACCTTATCAAGGTGCAATTCAATCGCTTCCAATGATTTCATCATGCCTACGACAAGTTGGTTGAACTATTCTTGATATTTCGTGAAATTCAAACGTAAATCCTCTTGGATCGTTTCTCGTTGGATTTCAAAGGTAGGGGATCCAAGAGAATAGTCATTATAATTAATTGTTGGTTCATCTCTCCAATGTTGATGTTTCCACTGATCATAGTCATACAGGTCATGAGTGGGAGAGTCTGATGGTTGTTGGTACATATTATCACCTATAATATAATCTCTCATTGTTTTCTTCTTGTCCGATGGGTGATAATAGTTCTCACTCCCATAATTATGATAAACCCAACAATTAAGTATTGTTTTCTTAATCTGTGGGGTGTAATTATTCTCCTTCCTATAATCGCGTAAGGACTTCTTAACTGGTGGAGCATTGTATTCTGGTTGGTTCTCAATGATGGTTTCAGAAAATTTTTGAGACAGGTTATTTCCTAACATAATCATCTGACAACCCTTCACAATTTCTCACATTCTCTAAAACTAGCTCAGCATACTGACATTCCCACTCTTGCATATACATGGTGAAACCCTAATCCTGAACCTAATCCTAAAATAGAATAAAAGAAAAATCCTACAGCAATATGGAAAGTAAGTAGAGGAGAAGTTAGAAGGAGTTTACCGGTTTGAAAAGTTCTATGTTAGGATCCTACAAAACAGAAATAATGTTAGTTTCTAAAAATAAATTACAAAAAACCTTAACTTCAAAACAAAACAAAAAGTTAGTCCTAAAAATAAATTAGTTTCTAAAAAAAATAGTTTCTAAAAATAAATTAGGAAAGCTTCTAAATCTAAAAATAGAAAGAAAACTTAGTTTCTAAAAACAAATTAGGAAAGTTTCTAAATCTAAAAATTAAAAGAAAAGTTGGTTTCTAAAAACAAATTAGGAATGTTTCTAAATCTAAAAATATAAAGAAAAGTTAGTTTCTAAAAACAAATTAGAAAAGCTTCTAAATATAGAAATAGAAAGAAAATTTAGTTTCTAAAAACAAATTAAGAAAGTTTCTAAATCTGAAAATAGAAAGAAAAGTTAGTTTCTAAAAACAAATTAGGAAAGTTTCTAAATCTGGAAATAAAAAGAAAAGTTAGTTTCTAAAAATAAATTAGAAAAAGCCCTAACTTAAAAATAGAAAGTAAATAAATCCTAATCTTAACCTAATTCCAAAACTAATCAAATCCAGAAAACGCAATCGTCAATCTTTGGCAATGGCGGCAAAAACTTATTCACAATTTCAAGTGCAGGGTCGCAATGTAGTAATAATCTCAATAAGACTGAGGTCGAATCCACGAGGACTGAAACTTGTACGTTTATGAAATTAACTAAAATATAACTAGAAGAAGATGTGAAACTAATTCTAAAGTATTTGAGAGAGTAATTGTGAATAGAGTAATTAAAACTAAAAATTTAAAGGTGGGAACTAGGGTGTCAAGGATCCACTTGTAATGATCAGGGAGCCCTCTTGCTTGATTTAAGTAACACAATTAGAATTAGAGTCTTATCCTATACAATTGAAAAATATATCAATAAAATCAAATTTAAACTTTCATTGACCTAATTCTCAATGAAGGAGAACTATGATAATTGGCAGGTATTCCATCACCAAATCATGCTTGGGAGATAATGGCATCAATCTCATAATCTCAAAGTAGGAGAATTGTGAAGATTAGGAAAGATTCCATCATCCTACCATGCCCAAGGGACGATGGTGAACAATGGGACTTACTAATTTTATAATCTCAAATCAGGAAAAGAAGATACTCAAAGCTATTGCATATCACTGTAATTTGAGTCACAATAAACCATTGAAAACTGAAAGTATTCCTTAAATATCAAATTAGAATCCATGAATTTCAACATAAACATGAATCAAACCTATAGAAACATCCCATCATGCTACAAGCTTCACCTCTTAGCCTTAACTAAGAGGTTTAGCCAACCATAGACATGATTGGACTAAAGTCTCTTAAGAAAAGCATGAAAACAACTAAGGAAGAAGAAGAAAAACTCTTGGCGATGGCTTCTCTACCCTTTTGCTCCACTCCTTAAACCCTAGAAGATGCCTAGGAACATCCTACAGAGTCCTATTTATAGTTGTACAACTCTAACTTTCGCACCTAGTTGAAAAACTCTAGAAACTGCCTCAAATTTACGCAGTTTACTAAAATAGACTTCACTCTGCATAGTTTTTCAAAATAGACCTCACTCTTTGCAATTTCATAAAATGACCTAGAGTTTCAGAATATGTTTTTTCAGGACAATTTCAGGATTCCTTTTCTTCACTTCAAATATTTGATTTTATTTATTCCTCACTTGGTTTTCTTAGATCTTTGGCATGTGATTTCTTCAATCTTGGTCTCCTAAGATGCATCCCTTGCCTTGGTGATTCTTGAGCATCAAATCCATGCTTTTAGCACCCTTTTCAATCCAAGCTCTTAAATTCACCTTGCAATACAAACATGAGTAAAATAGAACGTTAAGCATTATCATGTTCATAAAACTAAGATATAAATGGGGGATAATATGCCATATTTGACCCTCAATAATATGATGTGTGGTTCAACCTGATTTTCAGGTCTGACACACTAACTGCAGGACCCAACTGATGAACGGATCGGATCTCTAAAATGCATGTGTCATTCTCACAAATGGAGTAAAGAGGTGTGGTGACTACATATGAGAGGAGTACGACATAACTACTCTTAATATTAGGAGGTTCTTATGCTATCCAACTAATCATGGCTATAATTTAAAGTTTCAAATATAAAAGATGTATGGTGTTACAATTAAGAGGCATGCTCAAGTGGTACCAGTACCCATTAAAATTTGGTACAAGGCAAATGTGGGGCTCACGTGATATATACAAGCCATCCAACTAGTCTATTAGACACATCACCTCATAGTACCCCACTGTGCTAAAAATCAGCCCCATTGAACACTCAGGCGGGCCATAACACAGGGAACTATGTGAGAGAGGACGTCACCCTTGATTTGCATAGTGGCCCATCTTAATTTTTTTTAAAAAAAAATTATTTTTTATTTCTTAAATCTATTAAAAAACAGGGTTTGTCCAAGTCATCGACAGACCATTTGATGTCATCAAACAGTTGCTCGATCCCATCAAAAAATTTTGGATTTTCTTCAGTTAGTTGTTGGACATATTGAGTGTCATTACAATGACATCGAGGAGTGTTCGATGACATTGAAGGTCAAGTTCGATGTCATCGAAGATGGTTCGATGCAATTGAGAATTTTTAGAAATTCCATGTTTTGTCTATAGATAGTTTTGATGTTATTTCGATGACATCAAAATGGGTTCGATGCCATCGAAGGTTAAGTTCGATGACATCGAAGTTCCATCGAATGTGTCATCGAACATATGTGTAAATTTGTGAATTTGTGGGATTTGTTTCTAATTTGGTTGCGACTCTTCCAAAGGCTATATATTTGGGTGTAATCAGGATTGGGAGGTATCTAGGGCTTTCGAATTCATTCCAAAAGTTTCAAGGGTGTAGCTTTGGGTTTGATTCGAAGTTGTTCAGATCAGGTAATCTCTTTTCTCTTGTAATTTTATGCTTTTCATAGTGATTATCTGTCGCTTTGTGTCGTAGTTTTTTCCAGCAAGGGTTTTTCCACATTAAATCCGTTGTATTCTCTTTGGGCTTGCTTTATGCGATTGGATTACTCCACTTCATTCATCTCTGTGTGCTTCTGCGGTCCCCCAATAGATCCTTTATCCAGGATAAATGTATGGTTGTAACAGCCTAGATTCCATATAAACAACATGATGGGCCCTCAATGCAAATCAAGGGTGAGTGTTCCTTCTAACTTGCAGCTCGGCATTGCCCACTGGATTCACTGATCAGCCTGATTTTTAGGATCCGAGATGAACATGCTTCATGTATCTGATGGACGAGTGTGATTTCATTCATGTAGCACCTGGCCCCAAATTTGACTGCTATGACTATAGCTTATGGGTGGTACTGCTAC
Organism: Magnolia sinica; assembly: GCF_029962835.1. Lineage (NCBI taxonomy): Eukaryota > Viridiplantae > Streptophyta > Magnoliopsida > Magnoliales > Magnoliaceae > Magnolia > Magnolia sinica. Next base: position 44,446,833 of record NC_080573.1, on the reverse strand, counting down.
CACTAGAACGCATCCCTGTTGTTAGCTTCAATGTCATCTTGTGGATAGCAAGGGTCTTTATAAAGGGTCTTAAGCCAGGGGTAATAATTTATTGCCTTATTATTAAATGGAAAGTGACATTTTATTAGTAATGCAAAAGAATAATAAAATACCACTATTGGAGACATCAGAATACTGAGCTCTCGAAAGGAGTTGACCTGGTGAAAAAGGTTCACATTGCACATCCAGGTAAGACCCTACAATATCTCCTTGCTCAAGAAAATTGCAAAATGAATTACCAAGACCCTCTTTTTGGTTGTCCTGCATTTCTCAAAAAGGAACTTTACAACTTGTTCTTTATGGACACCGGTTTCTTGAAATATAGGAGAACTAAGATGACTGTTGCATGAAGCTAGAGGAATTTTCAAAGAGTGGTCATTCAGAAGTTCAAAGATTAGTTTTTGAATCACATAATGCTTGCAAGAGGCCTCGAAAGGCGGAAACCAGTCCACATTAAGCTATCAAGAAAAATCCATTGCATATTCATAAGCTGAATTGGCATGTATTTTTTAGTTTGGAAAAAAGTATGCTTGAATATTCAATCTTTGTTATTCCAGATACATTATTTTATTTTATTTTATTGAGAAGATGATTGTTTCATTAAGCCCAATAAAAAGAAAGCAAACATAACTTGATACCAGCAACAACAGAGGTGACCAAAGCCCAATAAAAAGGAAGATAATTATTACATTGATGTGTATCCAATTTTAATGTTCCTACCTGTAGGTGTTGAGCTAAAAGTTACTATCTCACTGGAAAGCTTTGATCAAGTGCAGGTGTGGTTTTGTTATTTCTTTAACTCTCCATGAAAGGACTAATCTTATCTCTCTTCTTGAATTCAAGCAACGGAATCTTTTTGTTTCCTTCATGTTTTCCTTCAATCTATGAACTATGCCATTTTGTATTCAGAATGCTTCTAATTTTGAACTTCCGAATTTGCTATAGATGCATCTGGCAATGTGATAGAATCGACGAAAGGTTAGGTTCTCATTAATAAACATTATATTATAGAGTGGCATTTATGAACAAATGCACAATCATTGACATTCTAAATTTGATCAACTTAAACAAATTTCTATCCTGATCCATAAAAATGGGAAACAAATTACATAGTACTAGTTTTGACCTCTTGGTAAATTCTAATTAGTTTTAAGGATCCCAAATAAATTCAGGTTCTAGAGTACCATAGCAGTTTACCCACCACAATTTCAAACCACTTGTTTTGAAATATCTTATCAATTAGTCAGTTTGCAGCATGCACGACATGGGCAGTCAATAACTATTTCCAATCTGAAATGTTCATTTAGTCTACAATTCAATATTGTCAGAATTTACTGGCCATTGATTGTGAGGAGACAGTTCCAACTGAACTGACAGTTATGCATTTTGACACTTCACAGAGGGAGGGAGGTTTCAAACAAGTCCAGTTGCCACTGTTAATTGTCTTATTACTTTTCACCATGCCATTTGATTCATTAGCTGGTTAAGGATCTCTTCGAACAAGTTCAAGTGGTCACTGTTTTTTCTTACTGTTCATCATGACATTTGATTCATCAGCTTATTTTGGAAGATTTTTGGGGATCCATCTGGTATGGATCTGTTCAAACAAGCTTTGTTTTGTTTTACTTGATGGCTTGTTACTTCTTTTCACTATGCCATTTGGTTCATCCTAGTTTTCAATGTTTTCAGAATGCCCCAGGGAAGGAATTATGGTGTTTGGCATGATCAACCACATGAGCATAATCAAATGCTTAGGAAAAACAATAGCATTAACATGTAGGAGTCTTTTTTGCTGCTCTTCTATGGTGATTTAATGGATTCATAGATTTAAATTTACTTGCATTTCATTCAGTATTTTAAGGAGGTAGGGGCTTATAGTGATCCTTTTTTGGTGTTGTTGAATTTTGAAGCTTATCGCCTTTCCCAAAAAAAGAAAAAAGAAAAGAAAAGAAGAAGAAGAAGAAGACAAGTTTGTAATGTTATTTTGTGGGGTTTGTGGGTTTTGTGGGCCTGATCTGTGGCATCCCTAGTGAAACTTTAAATAGAAGTGATTGATGTGGGAGAGAAGTTGATAAAAACAAATGCAACAAATGGATATTGGGTGATAAACTTCTGAAGAAGAAGAAGGATTTAAATACAAACATTACTGCAATAGCTACATCATTTCAAATTGTGTTTTGTATTTTAAAGTTACCACCAACAAATAGCACAAACAGACTCTTCCATGTCCATCTCGCAAATCACTTTCAATATTTGCAAAGGCTGGTTCAATCATAACCTATGTGAAACATAAACCAGCAAGTTATTGCAGTTTCAACAATCGTCATGATGTAAGAAAATGAATTTCCTTTATCATTGAATTTTTCTATCTCATTCCATTTATAAATTATCGTAATAAACCATATGCATATGATCTTAACAAAATCCAAGAACTACCCACACTGAATTTTTTGTGCTTCTTCCATCTAATAAAGTTTGCTATCTATTCACATTGATGATTCTATTTATATTATTGTGAGAAATCTGGCATTGTCATTTAATACAATTGTTTTCACATTGTCCCTTCTCCCAGGGTTGCCACAAAGTAGATTGGAATGAGCCATGATGCCTTAATTGGAATATTGATAGAGAAAACTAATATTGGGACAACCAAGAGTCTTCTTCTGAGACTCAACGCCATTGAAATGCGCTCCGCTCTTACTCACCCGGGTGTGTGAGAGATAGAACAACCAATTGAGCTCCCACTAAAGCAAGCCAGGTCAAACCATAAAGTCGACCTTCATTGTCTCCACCGATGATGAGGAATGACCAAGGCAATTGGTTGTATAACCCACCAGAATACCCTGATTAACAAAGTTATTACCCATCCGAGGGTCAATACCCGGTCGATGTAAGCAATCCAGTAGGGCAGCCAGCTGTCCAACTATTACCATATGGCCATGTGGCCGAACTTCTCGGGAGGCAACTTCTAGCTAGCTAGGCTGGCTATAATGGATTCCAGAGGGCCATGTACCAAGGGGGGAAACCCCAAATAGTATCAATCGTCCTTCAGGAACACTATAGGGTAGAGGTGCCCCAGGGGCAATCATCACCCGTGCTTCCGTTCCATAACAACTACCATATGATAGGGTGCTCGGGATGTAAATGTCAGTCGTACCTCCATTCTACTAAGGACACCACAGGACAAAGGCACTCGGGGGGCAACCTCCGATCGTGCCTCTCTCAATGGTCATCTCTTATGGGGCATAGGGCCCAAACCCTAGCCAGTCTAAGAGATATCAATAGGGAAGATCTACTAGCCCAGCAATTGCCGCTCAACTAGAACAATATTATAGGGCTCATCTAGGAATACAGAGTTCAACTGAACAACCGGCGAATTGCTTGATCGATCTACAAAAAGCCTTATCCTGAGTGGGTTGTTTGAAATTATGAGTTTTCAAGAGACTTCAGGTTTTTTGAATTGACCATTTTCTCATAAGACAGTGAAACCTCTATGATCAAACACATTGGCCGCTTCACCATGCAATATGGGAGGCATCCCATAATAGTTTTCTCAGGCTCAGGTTGTTTGGAAATTCTTTGACAGGGATTGCATTCACATGGCACATAAACTTACCACCCAACTTGGTCCAAAATTGAAATGAAATGGTAGAAAATTTTCACATGCAGTTTTATCACACTAAGTCAAAAGTATCTATGATTGATCTCTCTAGGCTAAGGTAACTGTCGGAAGAGTCGGCTAAGCAATTTATCCCCTATTTCAAGGGTGTTAGGAACCGCTATCTAGTCATTCTCCCAGAAGTTGAGTTCATCAAGTTGGCCTTAGAAGGCATGGGTTTTGAGTTTCGCAAGAAATTCGAAGGCGCGCACTTTGAAGACTTGTTTAACTTATCAACTAGGGCTACTAGGTACAAGCAAATCCTCCAAGAGGAGCAACATCGGATGAACATGTCCAAGGGAACACTTTATCGTGACCCTAATTACGAGTTGTTTGTCACAAAAATAGTGCCCATACGGTTGGGCAAAGATCATGACACCTGTTATGAGGTAGTTATGGCTGAGATAATTGTCACACAGTTGTGTGAGTGCTCAACCCCGAAAAAGGTTATTTCGATAAGAAACAAATGCTTTTGATTTGGGGAATTATCATTCTTAATAATAATAAAGAAAGAATAAAGAGAATGATCATCATCATATTTTATTTATTTTGAATTCATTTACATCATTCTTGTCCTTTGATTCCAAAAGAAAGTGTTTAAATGATACAAGCATTGAATAATCTTAATATTAATTTTGGCAGCATTTCAGATCATATCATGATTCTCCTTTTTGGAGGTATCGTTGTACTGAAATGATATTCATCTTGATTGGTTTTATGCTCTTGAAACACTTTGATTCTTCAGTCTAGATTATGTTCTTTTTTATGCCTTCAAGATGAATAATCTTCACTTGAAACTTACTGTCAGTGCAATAGACTCATTGTGCGGACAACAGATCCTTTACTCCTCCAATTGTGCGGAATCTCTCATTGTGTGGAATCTTCCATTGTGCGGAACCTCTCATTGTACGGAATCTCTCATTGTGTGGAGATTCCTACTGCACGGGGTGTCCGTTGTGCAGGACATCCATTGTGCGGGACATCCGTTATGCGTCGCACAACAGGTAATCTTAGTACTTGAATTCATCTGAAGTCCAAGATCTCCTCTGTTGCTCCAAAATCTTCCGTATATCCCAAATGAAGAAGAAGGCAGAGTATTTATAGCCTCCCGCACGTATGAATCTTTCAATCCACACAACGAATACCTTCAAAAGACTCTTTGCGCACTAGCTCTATTGTGTGTTGGTTCCATTGTGTGCATACTTTCATTATGCACTTATATTCATTGCACGTTACACAATGAAACTATGGAAACTTCTGTTGCACTCCGCATAACCAAAGTTATGAAATATTATTTTTCTTAAATTTTCTTCTCCTCTAATTTTTATGCCTCAACAGATGCCCCCTTGATCTTTCATTTCTGATTTTCTTTCTTCAAGATGAAATGGAGGATCAATCCATAAAAATTTTCATTTCATTTCCCCTTTTGCGCACAAGCACTGCTCGTTGCGCTATCGGGTCCGCACAATGGACCCGGGTCCAGAGCACTATATAAGCAGGACTCAGCTTCGTTTCACTCATTCAGAATCTTCATCTCTCCTTTGTACACTATTTTTCCCGCAGCGCACAACGAAACTTTGCGCACAACAGAACTTTGTGCATGATGCACCCTGTGCACAACATAACTTCTTTGTTTGAAAAAATTTTCAAAGTGCCCAAACTCTGTTGAATTTTCTTTGATTTTTAATGGCCCGTTCCAAGAGACCTCATCTTTCCCATGATGAACATATCAGTGAATCTTCACACCCTCTGTCATCTTCTGAAGATCGTCGCCAAAAGAAAACCTAACCTACTGAAAATTATTCTTCTTCTTTTCAAGATACCAGATCCACTAATTGTGAACTTTGTTGAACGCATTCAACTTCTTGCCGACCCCATTCGTAATGTTGCACTAATTGGAGAACTTGAGAGACTGCTAATAGAAGGTCACGAATTTGAGGATTGGTTAAAGTCTGCTGCTAATTTTCGCACTGACAATTCTCGCCCCACACCTGTTGAATCTTCTCCTCCATCCTTTTCGAAAGGTAAGAAACAAAAGAGCAAAGATGCAATTCTTCAGGAAAAGATAACAGATCACAACAAGAGACATTATCAGAACGTTTGGGACATGGTCAAATTTCACGAAGATGTGATTAAATTCAAGAACCCCTATAAGGACGAGACTGTTATCATTCCGCTGAGCCTCCATTGTCATCTATCCATGATTCAGAGGGAACCTTCGAATCATATGACACAAAATCGGCTATTATATGTTGCAAATTGGATTATAAAAGAGCCAAAGATTCTGGAGGGTTTTCTCATAGAGAAAGGTCTTGAACAAAAAACTGGACAAATATCGTACATACACTTCCTTACTCCATGTTATAATCCTCATACTTTGTATCCTACTCACTGCTCTGAGATTATCCAGCAGCGCTTTCGTGGTAGAGATTCTTTGTGGAGTAAAGATGAATTCAAAATACACGGTCTTCTCTCTCATCGCCAGTACTATAGTTCATGGTTCAAGGCCATTCTTCAAAAATATAAAGAAGTCCTTGGTGCAATGAATCTATACATCACCATAGAAGCCACTTCCAATTTCTTTCATAAAGACACCATGATTTACAAAGGATTTTTGAAATATTGGTCTTCTGCGACAAACTCTTTCCACCCACCGATTGGTGAGGTGAGCATTACTCTATGGGATCTTCACCGAATGGCTGGTCTTCCCATTACAGGGTCTTTTCTTGATGAGTTTATTCCTACAAACGCGGAGTTTACTTATTTTGATCCAGGAAGAGATCCTCTCGTTTCTGCTTCTACCATCAAACTCTTTAGAGAGATGTCACGTTTTCTACATGTCCATAAAATATCTCCACTTCAGTGGCTTGTACATTTCACGCAACACTTGTGGTATATTCTTTTGATATTCCTTTCCCTTTTCTTTTCACACACACACACACACACACACACACACACACACACACACACACTGTAACACCCCGACTCTTCGAACCTCAAAAACTCGGGTTTTAGCTAAGGATGCCATACACGTGTAACCCTTTCACAGTAATCAGAGTGCGATGAATCTAGAAGAAAGCACGGTGAACCATTTCATAGCAAATCATAACTAAATTCTAGTCCACTCAGCTAGGGACTATTAGTACAAACCATAAGATTCAAATGTTCAAGAGTCAATAACTATGAAGGAAACAAATATAACTATTGATTTAGCCTATAAAACTCCGGCGGATCCTGGTAGGGCTCCTCTTCATAGAAGTCTTCTCCCAATCCTGTGGGATCTGCATCCAAGTCTGCCCCATAAGTACCCTCATCTACACTTGCATCATCTGTATGGTTATATATTTAAAGGATGAGTGGCCAGCTCAGTGGGAACTCCCCTTAAGATTACACACTACCGCATTAACTAAGTATTGTTCAAATAATAAAACATACAAATAGTTCACAATGCAATCTTGTTTAAGTGCGTATATGCAAGAGTGCATGTCAATTGGGGATGCACATCCAGTTGACCAAATGAATGGATCTTTCAAGCAATCGGTCCATTCATGCAAGAGAATGGGCCTTTCAAACAGTCAACTCATTCTACTTGCAAGGTAGTGGGCCTTTCAAACAGTTAGCTCACTTAGACATGAATGGGCCTATCAAACAGTCGGCTCATCCATGCCTAGGGATGGGCCTTTCAAGCAGTCAGCTCATCCCAAATAAGGGAATGGACCTTTCAAATAGTCGGTCCATTAAGTAAGAAACTAGGCCTTTCAAACAGTCGGCCCATTCAACTTGCAAAGGAATGGGTCCCTCAAACAGTCGACCTGCTCAAGTAAGATAGTAGGCCTTTCAAACAGTCGGCTCACTGAAGCAATGAATTAGCCTTTCAAATAGGATCAGTTCATTCTTGCTAGGGGATGAGCTTTTTAAACAGTCGGCTTATCCCAAATAAGAAAAATGGACCTTTCCAATAGTTAGTCCATCCAAAAATAGGAGTGACATGTATGCATGATTAATTCCAGCCATTATTATCCGAATTTGTAAGTAGCCAATTTAGGTAGACATTCAAATAAGTGTCATAGTTCAAGGTTTATAAGTATGTATTACATAACTATCCATTAAACAAAATTTGGCATACCACATATATAAGGTTCCACAAAATAGATATTAAGCATGTAATTAATTTTAATAGCTATCACAAATAACCATGAAAGCAAAGTCATTAATTATTAGCTAAAATTAGAATTGAACTAACACATGAGTTAATATGGAAGAGGAAAGCTTAAGGGGTAGAATCCTCACCTTGGGAGTTGTTATGCTTAGCAACGTCGTTTAGTGTGTGTGTTTTTTAAAGTGGAGCCCTATCTGCTCCCCCTACGATTTGAGCGAGGTGTTTGCTTAAGTTGGCTTGAAAGGGAATTGCCTGTTTAGACAAGGACACCATCATATCTTAAGCAACTGATTTTAACCTTGCAAGTCCTAAAGTGTGTATAAGGAGATAGCTTACAATGTTTAAAGCTGTCACAAAGAGATGATGGATCTAACACACTTGGCTAGAGATCTAGCTTGCCATCGTCTCTTAAGTGTTGCTGTCTACACAAACACAGCCAGATTTACTTGATATACTATGTATTTAATGGCCTACAACTACCCATTGGAATAATGAGCCTCATGAGGGGGGTCTACCTGAAGGTTTAGCTCACGTCAGGGACTGAGAAGTTGGGTCCCTTATTTTGGAAGTTTTGTTGCTGCCTGGATCAGGCCGAGTTGGTGCGACCGAGTCAATCTAGATGAGTCAACTCGGCTGGGGTCGAACCAAACCCCCTAACTTCTTCCTTCTTTCCAGTGATGGTTGTTGGACTCAAGGCTTGGCCGAAATAACTATGCTGTGTCATTTTAATGGTCATTCATGCTGCTGTAATAGCCGAAGACTCACATCAGCCTGTGCGACTCGAGATGAGTCGATTCAGTCAAATTTAACAATGCAACTCACCTTTGTTTGGCTGTTAATGGAGCTGGCCTAGCTTGGGATCTCCCCAGCGTGAGGCGAGGAGGAGCTGCACGAGCCCAGCAGCGCTGGACGGGGCTAAGTCTGGCTAGAATGAGTCAGGACTTGTTCGGATCAAACCGGACTCGGTCTGCAACTGTCGTTGTTAGAAGGAAGAGTGTGCACGTTGCCCACACCAACCTCCTCCTTTCTTTCCTATTCCCTCTCCCATTTCCTCTCCGATTCTCTTTCTCCCTGGCAGCGGTGTCCCCGGTCTGCACTGACCCAACTCGAGCCAAATCTGGCCGGCCGACTTGGTGCAGTGCGGTACCAACCTTCACCCACAACGGTTACTATTCTCTCCCCTCTTTTCTCTCTCTTCGCGTATCTCTCTCTGTTTCTCCCTCTCTCTCTCAATGGTGTTTACGGGCTACACTGACCCAATTCGATCCGACTCGAACGGTTCAACTCGGTGCAGTGCGGCACCTGGCTTACACCCACACCTGACCTTTCCTATCTCTCTCTCTCACTCTCTCTCTCTCTGCGAGTTGCTTGGTGAGAATCTCGAGGAGGTAGGGACCTATTTATAGAGCTAGGGCCACACCAATCCTCCGACGGACGGCTCGGATGTTGCTGGTTTCTCTCTCTCTCTCTCTCTCTCTCTCTCTCTCTCTCTCTCTCTCTCTCTCTCTCTCTCTCTCTCTCTCTCTCTCTCTCTCTAGCATGGGAACAATCCACTAATGGGGTAGTTTTCTTATCATCATGGCCCACCGAATGGGTACCTTAGATCTAGGAATGAGGCACATTGCTTCATGGTGGGTTTCCCGTTTAAACGGAGAAGATGATTGCCTGTCAATGGCAGATTTCTATAGAAGGTATATCTGGCTGATCCAATTCATTTGGAGGGACCGGATGGGTCCCATGATCGTTATGGGGCCTACAAATCGCGTCCCTGATTGTCCGTCCAAACTTCTCACGAGTTTCTCCCATCGCAGCTCCTTTCTCGTGCGGACTGGCGATGTTTAAGGGAAGTCGTTGCTACCCTAATGCAGACGGTCGTGATGACTTCCAAAGCTCAAGCTGAAGGCTCGGATCTAGCCAGCGTGGTTTCCCGAAAGAGAAAATAGCCAACCTCCTTTTGATATCAGCATGGGTGTCTGTCCTTTCCTGGTGCCGAAAGGAAGGCTAGGATTTACTCCAAATGGAGGAGTAAGATTTGTAGGAGAGGGCGCATGCGGATAGCCAGCGTGGCAGCCTCTCATTTCCTATCGTGGGTGGAAGCCACCACATGCTTCTGTCTAGGCTCCTGCTTGTGCACATGCACAATTGCATGGGCTCAAACGGCCATCGAGGTTTTGGTCGTCCGGGACCTCTCTACTCGATCAACGGTTCAGATCAGGGGGTTGGGCCACTTAAGTGGGCCACCAAACCTTCCGACCATTCGCCCGTTTGAATATGTTGCGGGCAGGAAACAAAAGGAAGGAATTCGAATCTATCAGGTCAAGGGGTTTTTGACCCGAGTCCTTTGTCCGGTGCACTGCGGGTGCGATCCCTGCAGTGCACGCTCAATGCGCTATGGGGTCCACCTGGGTGATCTCCATGGATCCATTCTGTCCACCCAATCACCCCGTGTATGAACGGCCATGATTATAAGAATGAGGCCCACCTAGAGGTCAGATGGCCATCCTTAATGTTTGTGGTCCAATTCCTTGCTTTACATCGTTCGTTCAGACTGGTGAGCCACTCAGGCCATCTTGATGTCATGTTGCGCAGGTGGCCCACATGAATTTTTTATCTCTAAACTGATCTTAGTACGGTTTGGTTATCCATCAGGGCCCCATTTAACGGTCAAATTCCTAAGAGTAAATCTTTGACGGTTTAGTGTGGGTCCCAGATCAAGGATTCACCTAATATCTCGCGTAAATGTTTAGTTGGCTATATTTGTGTTTGTGCTAAGTGGGATTAAGTGCTAACACTTGAGTATTGGAAACGCAGGGCGTTACACACACACATATTATCACATTCTTTCTTTCAGATTTTCTGGTAGTCATTCTCCGAAATTGGAATCTATTCAACGAAGGATAAGAGGTCCTTTTGTCTTTAGTCCTGAAATTAAGCAAGTTGCCTTCCTCGCATATTGGCTTAGTTTAGTTATTTTGCTAAGTTCAAAGTGGTCGAACTCTGTTCGTCCTACTTTATTTATTGCTGCTGGAGCTATAACAAAAGGCAAGAAGAAGTATTCTTTGGCTCCACCTGTTTTATGTTCTCTATATAGAGCTTTTAGAAATATTGCGGTGCATTGCTCAAGCCCGGTGATTGGAGCTTCGTCTTCATTTACTCCATGGCATTATTTTTCTGGCTGGTTAGGAATATATTTCCCATGGACATACAAAGATCTCAATTGTCCTGAACGTCCTCCTCTATACCATTATCTTAAGCGAAAAATGGTGAAGAAAATATATGATTGGGTTGTTGACAAAATTGAGAGCATGAAATCTATTGATTTCTTTCCATTCTATCTGACCCATCAAGTTGAAGGCAGAGAAGTTGAAGACAATAATGACCTAGAACCTATTAAAAGAACTTTTTTTATTTGCATCAGGTCTTGCAGTCTGCCTCTTTGAGAAGGAAGTGAATTTTGGAGAGAGCCCTACTATCCTAGTAGGTTTGCAAGACAATTTGGTTATGATCAAACGGTACTGCAAACAGGGGAAGACTCATATAATGCAGAGTTATGGAGTGGGTCCATATAACTGGGCCTTGATATGGAAACAGATCCTAGCTAGAAATTTTGGTTCTCGCTACATTCTTCCTGGTTTCAACCACCAAGTGCAAGCTTCTTACGCTTGGATGCGTTGGTGGTCGCATCAACATTACTTAGTACGCAATTATTATCAAGTTGATCGTCCTATCTAGATTCCTCCTCCTAGATTGAGGAATTACAGACTAGAACAAGGAATAGGCTATTTCATCAAGAAAGATCATGCTGCAACTCCTGGCCAAATTTGTCAAAGAATTTCTACAGAAGAACCTATTAGGGAAATAAAGTCACCCAATACACTTGAAGGATGGATAGCCTTCAGATCTCCTTTGGACCTTGTAAAGCGAGCAGAGAGGCGAGCTACTCCTGCCAATGAATTTGAAACTCCTGCTGCTCTTCTTTCTTCCCCTACTCGAGAACCGGAAGACCAAACTGTGGCTGCAGCTTCTCCTAATGTGGATCGAGCTGTGACTGTAGTTTCTCCTACTACGGGGCAGACTATGGTTACAACTTCTCCTACCGTGGAGCTACCTCATGCTTCTCTGAGTACTCGTTCATGAGCTAAATCCTTATCTCCTCAGGTCCAAGCTTTATGGGTTTTCCTCCTGCCGATGTTCGTCTTTTTCCTATTAAAGCTGGTCCTTTTCCTAAAGGCTGGCAAGCTGCTTCTGAAGAGAGTTTGTCGGAATATTCAGCATAAACTGAAATCTCTAATACCTCTTCTTCTACAAGTCTAACTGATGAAGGGGATGTTTTAATAGATGACAATCGAGAAGAGGATGCAGAAGTGGATGTTGGTGAAGAAGGTGAGATTAGGGTTGATATTCCGATCATTGAAATTCAGCCAGATCATCAAGATATTTCCTCTCTGGTTAGGATGGCTCCTCTTGAAGAGGAACAACTTGATTATGGGGATTCCAATGGTTTTCTAGGCACGAGCATTTTCATCTCTTTCAATGCTTTATACTCTCGTTGCCTTGCGGAAACTACTAATGTGATTGAACAAGGCCCCACTATACTTCTAATTATAACAGAAGTTTCTGCATCTAGAGAGGCTGAAATTTCTCCATCAGAGGCTCAAGTAGAACGGAGGCATTGTTTTCTCCTCAGAGCATAAAAGTGAATCAAGATACTTCACAGATTCCATCAGTTATTAATGTAGTTGTTGATGCTCCTGTTCATGTTGAGAAAGCTCCCATTCAGCCAGTCGCTCGAAGTTTGGAGTTTCCTTCTGAACCCGTTAACATTCCAACCCTAACGACTTTGGATTCATGTACCGGAGGGAACTTTCTTTTAATTTTGCAATTGCTGCTACAGACATTCCTGTATCTTCAGGGATAAAAGCGTCTTCTATACGAACCACTTCTCAAGTTGCCCTTAGAGATGGTATACTTTTCTTTTCACTCTTCACGTTCTCATATATTTAATGTCAACATTCCTAATTGTATTATTTCTTTTCTCTCTTTCCTCTCTATTTTTTAGCTACAGTTGCTCCAACTTCAAGTGGATCTGCAGGTTCTAATTCAGTGGCCATGATTTTTGATAAAAATTCTTTAGAGAAGTATCTCCTCTTATGCATGTATTCTTTAAGAATACTATTTCTGTTATTGTTGATGCCTTCAAGAATCCTACACAATGGCCTTATCTAGACAGTGTTTTGGCTGTTTTAGATCATTCAACAAGACTAGCCCATATCAATGTCCTTCCTTTGCACAACTCTTTATCGCAATTTTATGATTCAGTGAATAACTTAAAATCGGTTCGAAGCATAGTTATTCCCCCAGAGATTTTGGAACGTCAAAAAGAGTTGACATCTTTTAAGGAGAAAATCTCTCGAACTAATGCTGTCGTATCTGGTTATAATACGAACATCAATCCCTGCAAGATAGATTGAAGACTTCTAACAAAAATATGATAGTTATCAGTGATCAGATTGCTTTTTTGAAGAATGAAATTGTCTTACTCGAGGCTAAGGAACAAGAGGAAAAATTAAATAACAGTAAGATCAGAGAAGAAATTGAGGTTAACGTTCGCATCGCTAATCTTGAAAGGGTCGAGCTTTCGAAGGATAAAGAAGTAGTTACTTCTTTAGAAAAAGAATTAGCCTACACTCCCAACCATGCCAAAATTATTCTTGAAGTAGAGATAGCGAATGCTGCAGCAGAAGCCCAATTAAAAGAAGATTTGCAAAGATATATGTCGGCATTAGGGATGTAAGAAGATCTATAAAGTATTTTTTATCATATGTATTCATCAAACTTGTAAAGTTCAGGATATTATGAATGAATATGTGATTTTTTCTTTTGAGATTCATATTATAATAAACATTTCTTCATGAATTTTGCAAATGTGTACTGATAATACATGCAGTTCTTACAATATGATAATTTATCCTTAACTGTCAGTATTACGTCCCTTATATGATATTCTTTGCGATGGGCAGAGCTAATTTCTATTTTTTAGTTAGTTGGTCACAGAGTTTAAGCTCTTGAGTAGTGGAGCGATCACAATTTTTTAGACTCATGAGTTGTTGGAGTCAGGTCTTACTTAAATGGCCTCTGTAACTCTCTAGAGTTCACTAGACTTATCACAGCCAGGGGGGTTCATAAACCACGGCCCATCAGAGGGGTCCAGTGAAGCTACCGAGGTAGTGAACTCAATGTGTTTTACGCACAGGGTTGGCCGCGGTAACTCTTTAGAGTTCACCGGGCACACAAGGCTACCTTTGGGTACCAAATCCAAGGCCGCTAGTCCATGAATGAGGGGCTATTCTTATCTTAAAAACCCTGTCCTCATGAGTTACTACTGAAATCAAGCCAGAAATTTGGAGGGCCTTACACATGGTTTGCCTATCTATGGACAATGGCCAAAGAGTGCACACTGCAACCCACTTTTTCTTCGTCTGCAAGGTCGAACCCATTCATGAGAGGGCATTTTCTTTTACCATCCCTCATGACACTCTCAGAAGGTATACATACGGCATAGGTCTCATGCGTGATTAGGTTTTGTGAACTTTTGGCCGTTTTTGACTTTTAGTCGTTGGCTTCATCCGCAGCCCGCATGGGTCTAGGCATGTGATGGCCTATATGAGCTTTTTAGGGCCACTGGCTCCTTACTGCTACTCGTAAAATTTTATATATTTTCGATGATGGTAGGTCTAGTCGGTCTTATGCATAGTTGGTTGTATTGACCTGGCTATGCTATCGTAAATGATAAATTGTCATCATTGTCATACGACTTACATGTGGTTGGCCTTATAGGCTTATTCCACTACTGTGAATGGTGAATCGATAATTGATATATCACCACTATTGATAATATTTTGGTAATATTTATGGTTAAGATAGTGTATCGACTTGGCGATGATAACGATTATAGATAATATGACTTTAGTATTAGCGATTAGCAATGGCGATAGTTGTTGACTTGGCAATAATCATCAGTGCTTAGCGATAGTCGACGATTACATCATCTTTGACATACTTGAACTTGATATGCTCAAGAATTTTGCCTTTATTCATATATGAAAAGAATACATGGTGTGGCCTTTTGATGCTTTTTCATCATTCTGCTTATTCTTGCCCCATTTTAAGATAGAAGTATTATACTGATAATCTTTTGGATTAAAACTTTATCCGTCTTTAGGAATGATATATTTTGATGAAGCGAGTATTGACTGGTATGCTAACACCTCGTCCATCTTGGTCCACAACTCAATACGCTCTATTGGAGTATACTTCGGTTTTTATGTATGGACCATCCCATTTAGGGTCAAATTTGTCCCCCGTCCTGCGGGTGACCACTATCAGCCTTTTTAACATCAACATCATGTCACCTTTTTTGAAAGAGCGATGCTTGACTTTCTTGTCGAAAGCGACGAAGATTCTTGCTCAATATAATTGTAATTGTTGTTGAGCTGCCAGTCATTTTTCATCAAGTAAATTCAATTTTACTAGCCTTATCTTGACATTTTCATCATCTATGATTGATTGATGTACTGCTTCCCTGATGCAACATGTGTTTCGATGGGGATAACAACTTCAACACAAAAAACCAAAGAACACGGTGTAGCTTTCGTGGCAGTAAGATGAGTAGTTCTATAGGCCCATAGAGCATCTTGCAACTTCTTATCCCAATCATGTTTATTTTCCATGACTGTTTTCTTTAATATTTTCACAATCGTCTTGTTGAAGGCCTCTGCTAACCCATTGGCTGGTGGATAATAAGGCGTCGAGAATGAATGCTAAATATCAAATTTTTGGCACAATTTCTCCATACCCCTGTACTTGAATGGCGTACCGTTAGCAGTGATGATTCTCTTCGGAATGCCATGACGATGTATTATCGCATGTCGTATGAAATTTACAACATCCTTTTCTTTGACATTCCTTAACACAATATTGCTTCAATCCACTTCGAGAAATAATCTGTTGCCGCTAGAATGTATTGTCGTCCTTTGGATGAAGGTAGACTTATAGGACCAATTACGTATAGCCCCCAAGCTGCAAAGGGCTAAGAAGCTACTGATTGATTGATGAAGGTCTTTAGGAGGCGCATGTATGACGTCATCATGAATTTGACATTTGTGACATCGCTTTGCATAATCGATCGCGTCCTTGAACATTATATGCCAGTAATATCCCATTCGATGTATTCGATGGAACAAATTTCTACCAGCCTGATGGGCTCCACATTCTCCTGAATGAGCTTGTCGTAACATTTCATTCGCTTCTTCGATATCCAAACATCGCAACAGCATTTCATTGTATTACTTTTTATAAAGCACTTCATTGCATATGAGAAATTTCTTTAACCTTTGCTTTATTTGTAACTTCTGTGCTGGATCTTCTGGCAAAATATTATATTTGAGATAATCTACAAAAGGCTAACACCAATCGTCTATCGTAATCTCTAAACACGACACTGGAAGTGCTTTGGAAATCTCATCTACATCTTCAGATGATGGCAATAATCTTCTTTCTTCGATTGTTAACTAAAGAGGGCTTCGATCACAGCAGGATAAGGCTGTGACCAAGCTAACTAAAGTGTCTGCTTTTACATTTTTTGATCGTGGCATATGTTTGATTTCAACGTCTTAGAATTGCTTTAGTAATGGCTACGCTTGTCGATAATATGGTAGGAGTTCCTACTTTCTTGTCTCGAACTCTGTCATCAATTCGTTTATCACCAATTTAGAATCACCGAAGATCTGTAATGCTCTTATTTCCATTTCTTGGGCTATTTCCATTCTTATAATGAGGGCTTTATACTCAGCTTCATTATTGGTACATGTCGTATCCAATGTAAAGGAATATGGTAACAGGTCGCCTTGAGGACTGCTAAATATCACTCCTGCGCCTACTCCTGAAGATCTAGAAGCACCGTCAAAGTACATTTGCCATAGATTAGGTGATTCTATCACTTGCTCATTTGGGAAATCATCACTGATTACTTCACTATCCGGCATAGGGTGAGTTGCTAAGAAATCTGCCATTGCTTGTCCTTTTACTGCTTTTGCCAGCTCATAAGTGATCATCTATTCCAATAGCAGGAGTACCCCTTTAGCCAACCTTCCTGATAACATCAGTCTTGTCATCAAGAACTTTATAGGGTCTGCTCATAAAATTAGGGTTATGTCATGAGAAAGACAATAATGTCTTAATTTCTGTACCGCGAATATTAATGCTAGGCATACTTTCTCAATGGGTGAATAATTGCACTCTGCACCTATTAGAGTTCGACTTAGATAGTAGAGCGTGATTTCTTTCCCTTTCTTGTTTGTTTGCGCTAGCAGAGCCCTTAATGAATTTTTCATTGTGGAGATATAGAGGATGAAGGGTTTACCTTTTACAGGAGCCACTAATACTGGAGGCTGTTTTAGCAATTCCTTAATTGAATCAAATGCATTCTATCATGACTGGTCCCACACAAAATTCATTCCTTTCTTCATTAAATAAGAGAACAGCTGACATCTTCCGACAAGATTAGAGATGAAGCGACAAATATATGTTAACTTTCCTTACAGGCTTTTTAATTCCTTCAATGTTTTTGAAGGCGGCATATCCTAGATAGCTTTAATTTTCCCTGGGTCAATTTCAATTCCGCTGTGTTTAACAACAAAATCAAGAAATTTTCCTCACGATACACCAAAAGCACACTTAACTGGATTCATTTTTAACTGTTTCTTTCTAAGTCGACGAAATACTAAAAACATACGTCCGCGATGTTCTTCATGATCGTTTGATCTAACTACTAGATCATCCATATAACATTCGACATGCTTGTGCATCATATCTTGAAATATATCCTGCATTGCCCTCTGGTATGTTACGCCAACGTTCTTGAGACCGAATGACATAACTTGTAACAGTAGATTCCCAAGGACGTTCTAAACGATGTGGCTTCTTCATCTTCTAGAGCCATTCTTATTTGGTTGTACCATGCATATCCGTCGATAAAAGATATAACAACGTATTTCGTCAGGCTATCGATTAATAGTTCGGTTATTGGCGGTGGGAAGTCGTCTTTCGGGCATGCTTCATTTAAATCTCTAAAGTTAACACATAACCTGATCTGTCCACTTTTCTTTTTTACTGGGACAATATTTGATATCCATTTAGGACATTTGACTTCTCTGATGAATTCGACCTTGATTAGTTTATTTACTTCTTCTTCTATCAAGGGAATTAAATCTAGATGAAATCGCCTTTGCGCTTGCTTGATCGGCCTATTGTCTTTAGAAATGTTCAATCGATGCATCGCCACTGATGGTTCTAGACCTGGCATTTCTGTATGTCTAGGTGAACACATCTTTGTTTTCTCTTAAGAGCTTAACATACTGATCAATTTCTCGCTCAGAAAGGCTGGCATTTATGAATGTATTTCGCGGTTCCTCTTCCATTCCCAGATTTATTTCTCACAAACTATCGATCATCGGTTGTCCCCCGTCCTCTATTTATTTCGGAGCTATTTTAGGATGCTTGATTATTTCTGTTTCTTTGCTTCCCACTGAATTTGTTGTGGTCATATTTACTTGTGCTTGAGAAGTCATTGCCCCCAATCTACAGAATCTTCTTCGTTTTTCTTCATTAATTCCGATCGGAAGTAAAATACCCTTTCCACTATTTAACCCCATTGGTACTTCACAATCAAAGCCCACATTTTTCATGATTTTCTACTGACAGGACTGTATCTTTCTAGATCTTCAGGTCTTAATTTTTCAATATTCACCTTATTACCTGTTTGTCCCTCCGTTTTTACTTCTGCGGTCGTATAAAATTCAATAGGTTTGGGATTCTTTGAGCTGGCTCTAATGTGAAATCTTTTTGGCATGGCTGGAAACGGCCTATTCCTTTCTGTGTATGGTAATAACATTGTATAGTTTGACTACAATATTTGCAATTGCTCAAGTGATGGTAATGTCAATTGGGGTTGCCCCAGTAGTCTCAAGTTGTAACGCCCCGTACTTTCTAATACTCGAGTGTTACTGTGTAATCTAACCAAATTGAATGTTATCTTGAACTAGGCTAAAAACCTTAGGAATCATCAACAGTTACCTCTAGAATTGATCTGAAATTTAGGTTATTAAGGATAGACACTTTAATCTGAGAGTTATGATTCAACTAAGCTATTGATCAGCCTCGCTGTCAGATGAGTCGACAATCATAAATTGTTGGACTTAAAGGGTGGTTTAGATTCCTGGAGAGATCATTGCGAACCCCTAAGACCATTCTAGTTCAAGACAATCTAACCATTGGATTATAAATGCAATTGTCAAAAGTTCCCTAAACTAGTACGGGAAACTTTAAGTGCGCTTAGGGTCAATTTTGAAATTATCTGATCATTAGGTTGACCATCCAATTCAAAATGCGTAATATGTAATAATTATCATATATATATATATAATGTAATCTAACTAGTTAATAATAATTCATAATAAATAAAATAATACAGCGTAAATGTGTACACTATGAGATGTTATACACTTTATAAATATTCAAAATTTCATATTAAAATGGGTAGTAACTATGACCCATACTATATTTATACACGTGTAACCTCATTAATATAAATTACGAATTATAGAATTTATATTACAAAATATACTAGAAAAATTTATAATAAATAACATATTTCAAACAATTTAACAATTTAAATAAAACTAAGACATAACACAAATAATGTACAAATAATATACATAAATCTTTGCATACTAATATTCATATAATTTATATAATAACAATCTGTGGTAATATAAATCTCATATAACAAATTACATTATTATCAATATAGTAAAACAATACGATCATATCTAATCAGGACTTACTATTAGATTCCACATAATCAGCCCTCAAAGCCCCTTATCATCAATTAAACAATATTAAGGAGAGATCTAACCATTAAACACTTAAGGGTCGTCGGGTATCACCGTCTAAATGCATAAAATCGATATTGTGGCCAGATGACCTGTAGAGTGGACCCAGTTTTGGTAGACAATCATAAAATAGTCCTACAAATTAATCAAACGAAGTGGATTTCCCACAAACATCACCATGGGCCCCACATTGGTGTGTGTGTGCACAGCTGGTGCACACCCGCCGTGCACCGGGCGTGCCAGCCCGGTCAAAGCGAGCTGACCCGCGTTTTCTCAAAAAAGAAAGATTTCTCTCTCCTTGGTTTTGGCAGCTGGCGACGAGCGTCTGTGATTTTTTATCTATGGCCCACCATGATGATTCCGTGGGATGATCTGAACCGTCCATCTGGTGTGTAACAAAGGTCTGACCAAAACTAGTGGATCTTGCATGTAGATGTGATGGTGGGTGCACACAAACAGCAGTGCAAATAAGACCTGGAAGCACAACGTTTTCAAAAATGAAAATTGTTGCACCGCCAGCTTGGCGATCCGCTTGAGCTGCTCTTTCGGAATCTCATCCATCCGTAAGATGCAATCCTAGCCCTCCAAAGCTAGGTTTTGTATAGAGGAAAGAGAATGAGAGAGATAATCGGGCATTTCTTCCTACCACCGAACCCACCAACCTAGCTCTATTCAACCTTCAAAAACCCATGTCCCCAAGCTCCCATAGACTTATACGCACCACCCATAGGCTTCATTTTAGAGAAAGACTCAACCGTTTGCAATCTGCCATTGACAGTGGCCTTCTTCTCCATCGCTGCTGGTGCATTTTTGGGCATGTCCGGACAATATTGTTGAGTCCAGAGATGGCTGAACTCTGCAACAGGGAAAAAATAAGAAGAAAGAAAGAAGAAGAAAGAAGAGGTAGAAGGAGGTGCGGCTGTTGCACCACGCCAGCACAACCCGACTCGTTCGAGCCATGGGCTGAACCAGCATGAGGACTTGTCAAGTTTAGCTGAGTCAAACCCATCTGGTTGGACAAAAAGACAGAAACGGATGGCGAGGGTTCGAAATCCAAATTGGTGGAGCCATGGGAAAACGGTAGCGATTGCCTGGTTCTACTCTGCCTTTCTCTTCTTCCTAGGGTTTTGAATGGCGCTGCGAAACTCCACTCCTCCCGGAAGCCAGCAATCGACTGATTCAGTGATTTAGTTCCAGAATACAAGTTTGTTTCACTTTAGTATGTATCATGCCTCTCATCACCTTGGACCTGTTTTGCAACTGAAAATGAGATTGAGGCTGAGATAAGGGCAGTTAAAGCTGTTGCAGAGGATCTCTGTCCACTGAAAATTATCTTAGATAGAGTGGTATTGACTTCCACTGGTGTGCTTCTGGGGTGCTGGCAGGCTTCTGGGGCACCCAAACGTTTATTCAGAGGCAACACAAAAGCCTTTTGATTAACTTCAATTCTTCCATGAGCTAGTCGCTGGCATTAACAATCGTATCCGTGGCTTTAAGGATGTAGTATCGGAGCTCTGGTTTATGGAGGAATTCGATGTTCTGGCACTTGCGCTGAATGGAAGAATGAAGGTGTAAAAATTCCATCTGGGCTGCTTTGGTAGTTAGGTGCTTGCATACGTGTTATATTTTGAATTAGAAGTATTAAATAATTGCATGTCATGCAACTCGGGTCCTAATCCTAATGTTCACATGCTTGTATTTTTGGGAGATGTTAGGGAATTTTTCCAATATGTGATATGGAATTACCAAATTAACCTTATTTTGTGTGGTTATGATCCATCGTCCCTTGTCCTTGTTGCTGGGCCATGCATTGGTGGTTGTTGAGTTGACTCGACTGAAACCGAGTCCAGCCGAGTCGAGTTGGGTTTGGCATGGTTCAGACTCTAACTGGATTTCTAGCACGTGGAAGAAAGAAAAAAGAAGGAAAGGAGGAAGAGGATAGAGAAGAAGAAGAGGTGGTGTGTGGGATGTCTCCTCTTGGTGTTACTACTGAGTCGACTTGATCCACATGAGTTGAGTCGAGGCACTGGCTGAGTTGGGAGGCACGACAAGGTGAGTCCACCATTTCTCTCCATGCCAAAATTCTCTTGATTTCAATTAGCATTGTTTCCACTTCTATCATGATTAGGATTGTTAATGTTAGAAATGTATAGTCATTAGCAATTATCCATTCTAAGCATAGTTATTATGGATAAGAAAATAAAATAATATCGTCATTAAATACTATCATGTTACGCTAATATTAGTTATCATAAATGAAACTACCATTAATGATACTAGCATAGTATCCATCACTTGAAAATATTATCTGTAATAATAGGTTATACTATTTTATTACAATTGTAGTACTAATTATTACCATGGTAACAAATATTAGTTGTATCATTAACGTTAAATTGTAACTAACCATATTATTGCATTGTATTTAAGCTGCACATATATCATAGTTGAAATCCTAGAATCTAAGCATTTAACTAAACCCTAGGATGAAACCCCTAAAACCTAGGTAATCTAAACCCTAAGCTAAGACCCTAACCCTAACTAGTGTGTAAGCTTGAATCTAATTGTACAACTTTACGATTGATGGTAGGAATTGATTCCAAGGAAATATATATTCCGTAGCAATAGTGCAGGAGATTTAAACATAAGGTGATGACTTTTCCCCTTAAGGTTTCCATCTTTAAATTAGATCAAGGATAGCTTTTAAAATTGATTATGAATGATGTCTTGGAGCTTGATCAGTTATATGATTTGTTTACTTGGATATATGTTGAGAATTGATCATGAATATCAAATGCATATGCTAGACTTTAATTCATTTGATAGTTCTTGAACTGTATTTACACTTGTACTTAGGTTGTACTCTATTAGGATGGTATCCTAGTTCGGTACTTGACCTTTATACTAGTTGGATATGCTATTGTACTGTTTGCAAGACACACATGAATTGAAATCTCTCTAGTTTGTGAGGTGAACCTCTACTTAAGAGAGTCCGTACTCAGGGTGTAATAAGAATGATTGTGCTAGAAATAGACCCTCAATATGGAGGTTATGTTAGTGGCAATTTATTCATGGGACTTACCATTTATGGGGTGAATCCACCTATTTGGTTTTGTGATGAACTATTTAACATTTTTATCACCGCTGCTTATTCGTGTTTAAGGCAGGCCTACCGACTCCTTTTAAATTGTATTTCAGTATCTTTGACATTCATTCCCATTCAACATACGATGGTAGTTTCCCATACATTGAGAATTGATTGGCCACGTGTTGATGGGTTCTATACCCACCCTGAGGTGGTAGACTCATGGGCCGGGGATGGTGGTCATGGGATATTATGCCCGAGCCGTCGGCCTAGGCTGGTGACGAGCCCCCGTAGTGACCTTGAGCTTATTTAAATTTGCTGATTATAACTGGACTAATAATGGTTTGGATAATCATGCATACATGGCATAGACCAGCGTCTATCGCTAAAGTACGTGATATACGATAGGTAGTCGTTATGCGGTATATGATGTACGCACATGATGTGCTTCACTAACGACCAGCCTCTTTACATGGGTGACGAGCCCAATGTTTGCACGGATGAGCATTCCTGGGGTGACAATGCATTCATGCATCCATGCATGTAATAAGACTACATTTACTATGTTTTGGTTGCCTAGATGTTTTATGTTATTTCTTGTCTAGGGTGACGGTGTATAATCTTGAGGGAAATTCATATTGATTGGTCACTCATCCATCAAATATATAACCGTACAGGTAGGTGGCTTAAGTAATTTTCAGGTTCAGACTGATGAGGAGCCGGGTACAAGTGTCAGGGATGCACGACTGTATTGCTAAGAGGAGCTGCGCGGTCTTGCGACTTATATTTATATGCTTTCTGTTATTTTTCATGTATTAAATCATGTAAATCTTATACTTGTTAATTTCAGAGGCATTGGTTTGTATAAGTCATTATGGGCAACCTCTTGTCTATTCTAATTGTAAATGGAAATTTCCTTATATTTTGACTTGTCCATTTTACATTTATCTGCTAACTCTGATAAAAGAAAAAGATTATATATAGAATTTGGCTCTTTTTGGGTTAACACTCGGGTTTTTAGGAAACGGGTCATATACTCGGGTCCTGAAAACATAGGGCATTACACAAGTGCTTTGGCACAAAATAAAATTTCTGTTTCATGTTCACTTTCCTAGAAAATTCTATTTTTGCAACTTCATTTTGTGTTTCTTTTGTCTCGTTGTTTCTTATGGCTTTATGTTCACCATTCTTCTTCTCATTCTCAGCGGCGAATTCATCATAATAACTAACGTCGGCAAAGAAGGATTCTGCTTCTGTATATGGTCTCGCATCGGCCATTACTTTATATTGAATTCCATCTTTACAATACTTGAAACATTAATGGAGGGTAGATGGTATAATGCCATACTGATGCATCCATGGTCTTCCCAAGAGAAGGTTGTATGTTGTCACCACATTGATGACATGGCAAACAACATTTGTAGTTAATTCTCCTATTTCCAATGTTAACGTAATCTTGCCTAGCGTGCATTGCCCATCTTGATTAAAGCCATGTATCATCATTCTACTAGGACGTAGGTTAGAGAGGTGGTATCACAAATCATTCAACATTGTTAATGGCAACAAATTCACTGCGGACCCATTATCCAGCATTATTCGTTTAACTTATCTACCATGAATATGACCTATGATAATCAACGACCTATTATGCTCTTTATCGCAAGTTAAATCATCATCAGAGAAGGAAACTACCGGCATGCAATCCTCTTGTTCTTCGTGCTCCACACTTTCCATTTCTGTGAGCAATGCCTTTTTGATATCATTATCAGATAAGGCTTGAATTAAGTTGTGTCGAGAGTCTTCCGACAACCTTAGTGCATCATACACGCTCAATTAAGCCGGTATACCTCTCAAATGACTTATCACATCATAAATTACTTTTTCAGTTTTATTTTCTTCTTTTTTATCACCGCCACAATAACTCTCAGATGTTTCTCCTTTCGCTGTTTCAACTTTCTATCTTTGAGGACTCATTACCCTTTTTTCAGAGCGTAACGTGACTACTGCAGCTTTACTCGTTATTTTGTGAGACTCTTTCCCTACTTTTTCATGGGTAACTTCTTGGGTAGTTAATACATTCACCGTTGCTTTTCTATCGTTCTCTTTTTCTTTTTCAATTATTATTTCACCTCTGTTTATCATTATTTGTATTATGCATTTTAGCGTAAAGAAGTTTTCTGTTGGATGTCCTAACAAACGATGATAATGATAAAAGTCTTTTTCTTTCGTTTGTGTTGCTTCTTCGGGATGTTTTAACGGAGGTAATTCTATTGTGCTGGCCTTTAACAACTGATTCATCATAGGGACCACATCTTCTTTTTCGAATGCGAATCTCTCATAAGAATTGAGCGATATGGGTCTCTTATCACCAATTCTACCTCTAGTACGACTCAACTCTTCTTTCCTTTCATTTCCCTCATGACATTATTTCTCTTGTCATGATCAACTACATTTGTTATTAGCCTATTGGATCCTCTTCTGGCTGTTTCACAATGAAATGCTGGCATTTTCTTAATCATTAGCTCTAGTGCATGAGCTTTTGTAGCCAAGTCACGAAAAGATTTTATATCGGCACTGGAGAGACCAAACATTATTCCTGTCTCCATGGAATTTAAACACATTTTCACTTGCTCCTCTTCTAGCAACTGTCTGCAAGAAGCTCCCAATGTTTTCCATTTGTCTATGAATTTCTCTATGGGCTCCCCTTCTCTTTGTCATACTGAGGCCAATTCTGTAATGTTGATAAATCACGTTCTGACGAAAAGAAGTTTGACAAAAAGGCATCTTGCATTTACTCCCAAGTCCGTTTCGACTCTGGTGCTAAACCGAAGTACCATTGAAACGTCTTCCCTGTCAAAGAATAACCAAACAGTCGAAGGAAATATTGCGAAACTGTAGAGAAATTCCCCATACTTGTGATGAAGTGCATGAGGTGTTCATCTAGAGATTCGTCCCATTGAATTTTTGGAAGTCGGGGTGCTTTAAATTGGCTAGGAAACGTATATCTTCTACCTCTCTCGGACAAGGCGTTCGATACCTAAATCTTCAGGTGTTCTCGCGCTCTCTTTCGGTTCTAACAACTTCTGCAACTACCTGGTATACCTCCTTTTAAGTTATTCCCCTTGTCGCAGGAGCAGATCCATGTGATCCTGCTCTCGGTGGTTGAGAGCCTTCATGTTGCTGTTCTCATTCGTTCATGGTGCCCATCATTGGAGGAGCCACTATCTAACTACATTGTGTGTAGAGTAATTAAGGCCTCCCGAAGATTTCTGCATTCCTCCATCAGTGTTCTCTGCGCTTGTGCCATCTTAGTTATACAATCTTCAGTAATCGGCAGTGAGCCTTGACTTGTCCCTGCCATACACACAGCAACTTCTCTATTTCCTGATGAAGCGGTCATTGGAGTAGAGTGGGAATATATTGGTATAATGGGGCTTATTGAAAGAGGAGTTTCATTTGATTTTCCTTTACTTCCGTCGCGTTCAGCTGATTGTGATACAACTTGAGGCGATACAGGGGCTGACGGACTTTCCATGGGTGATTTACCTTTCTGTTTCCTCGTCCACTGAGCATTTGTAGCGGGCAAAGCTAGGAAATGTTGTGGTGTCAACAAAGGAAGAGACCTTCCGGGGTATATTGCTGGAGGAGCGAGTTTGGGGTTTTTTCTAGCTGCATGTCATGTCACTGGCCCTCTGATTCTCTATGTTGGTGAACTCATCCTAGCAGTCGCAATGTTTCGGGCTTTCGATCTTCGGTGTGACACGACGATCCAATCGTTCCCATTTTCTTGTGCCAATAGTGAAGTAGTTATAACCGCGGCAGTGGCTCGAGATTCATTACGTCTGATCAGTGTAGACTCTTTCCTGCAGTTCGGAGTTTGTTTGCCACCATATTTTATTACGAATTCAGTCGTCGTAAAGTAAAAGACCGTCTTGTTCGTAATGGCTACCATTAGTTGTAGTTTTTTTTTTCCTAAATTATTATGAAATGATATCGATCAGTATTTAAATAGGAATATGTTTTATTTTGGAGATGAAAGGGAGGATGTTCTCTTTGAGAGTTGCCATTTTGGAGTTTGTACGACACCAAACAGTGGTGAAAATCGTCTGAATTGTTTCTAAGTCAATTTTAAGTAAGAGATTGTAACACCCCGTACTTTCTGTACTCGGATGTTACCCCTGAGGACCCCGGTTATAGGGATTAAGGACAATTAAAGAGGACAACTTAAACTTTACACGTGTAGGTTGCGACTCCTGTCAACGATAAAGCCAACCACCATGATCTGAAGGAGCCAAGTCAAACTCAACACCAACCCGGAAGGTAAAACTTAATAAATCTTTATATTAAAGCAATTTATGAGCAAAATTAACTAAGTCACATTGACACCATGTATCCACTAACAACCTTAGAAGAATAAATTATAGCCAACCAAGCACTTGGAACCCCTCGAATCCTTGTTCCACCGTTAAAAAAAAAAAACCTTGCGTCCATCTGACCATTGGATCACGACATATGGGCAAAACAAGTCCCTGAATGGTATGATATGGCCCACCTGGGCCTCAGCCCCACCCCAAACCGGGCCGGGACCCTCATGACTGGTCCCCAAGACAATTGAACGGGGCAGATCAAGCACCGGAGTCGTGATGTGCCCCCAAAGCTAAGCGCACGTATACCCGAAACACTAGTGCACAATGTTCACTGGACGGCCACTTGTGGTCAAACAGTATTTGACCGAACTCAAATGCAACATTTCTCAAAACCATTCCCGCCAACACCCTCTTTAAAAAGTTTTCCTATGAGCTTTAAAGTGGGCCACCATAGCCGTTTTCCGGACGATCAAAACCGTCCATTCTCCTCGTGGGGTCCGCCCAACCCAAAAAGTATAGGAATTCAGGCCCATACATAGGGACTTGGGATTTGGGTCCCAACCATCCATTCCCTTCACAAACGGCTAGGATTAAAAGAGATGGACCATCTGGTGGCTTGAGAGGCAAGCCACCACCCCCTTTGTCCAGAGGACTGAAGCCTCAAGCATGCCAGCAGGGGGAGGTCCCCTCATGGCCAAAAATGGCTAGAAGAGCCTTAATGAGAGGAAAAGGAGGCTTTCCATTTCCGTCTGTGAATGGACAGCGACGCCGTCGAAGGTCCCATCCCTTGCCTATAAAAGGAGCATTGCCGCCCTTCAGCTCCCTCACTGAAAGAAAGGAAAGGAGGAAAAAAGAGAGGAGAGAAACAGAGGAAAAGAAAAGAGGGAGAAAACAGAGAGGAGTGAAACAGAGAGCGTTTTTGGTGGGCTCGGTGCACACTGCCCCAACTCAGTCCGTGAAAGCCGAACCGAGCCGAGTCAGTGTGGGACCATAGCTGCACCACCTGAGTGAGAGGAAGATAAGGGAGGGAAAGAAAGTGAAAGGAACGGTGGGTGCATACACGCCAGCCCAAGCTCGGGTCGGACCCGACTGTGGAAGGTGAAACCTCTCCCTCCACCTCTTTTTTTTAACTCTAAAAATAAACTCAAACTAAGGTTCCATCACACCTCACCCACACATGTTCATGGCTGAAAACGCCCATCAGCGAGACCGTGCATAGAGCCAAAAATAGGCTCTGTTTTGAAGCTGGATGTGGCGTGCGTTCAGGCACTGTTTTAGGGCCGAACCGGCCTAAGTACGGGCCCTGTTTGGGGCCAAACAATGGTATGAGAATGGCCCCAGCTAGGGGCTGAAACTCAGCCTAGGAATAGCCTGCAAACGAGCTGCAGCACGCCCAGAAATCGGACTGAAAACGGTCCGAAAATCAGGGAGAAAACGCCCCTGTTCAGGCCGTTCTTTGGCTGGGAAAACGGCAGCCACCTTGCCTCCGTTCCCTGGGCCGTGTTTGGGGGAAAAATCGGGGCTGGAAGTGGCTCCAAAACGGCATGCAGGAGAGGGAGGGCCATGCACGTTGACAACACTGGTGGGCCTCACGAAATTGCAGGTGGGCCTCACCAAAGGGGTAGGAAAATCAAGCGGGCTGCACATTGGTGGGCCGGCCAAAACGGGCAGTAGGCCCGGGACACTTTACAATTAAAATAATATTATATTTATATAATATAAGATAGATATACATGTACTACGGGTGGCCGCACCATCGAGCTACGATGGGCCGCACCAATTTCAAACCGTCCAGTACTGGACGATTGCTATACATATTAACAAAAAGAAAAAAAACAGAGAAAGTGAATATATATAAGATAGTATATACATACACATATAAAATACTATGTAAGTTATGGTGGGGCCCACGTGGGACCCACCTCTGTGATCAGATGGCCAACGTTGTACAGCAAACTGCTGCATTCATAAGCCAATTGCATGGCTCTGATCACAAGGCGTGATATATCCCAAGCCGTCCAGTTGTTGGACGTGATCATGGGACCACCATGATGTCCTGTATATCATCCTCACCGTCCAGTCTGCTGGACGGTGGGATGCACCTGATGCATGTGTTGAATCCAGACTGTCCAAGGTCTGGACGTGGCCCACTTTACTGTATTTATTCTATATCCACTCCATCCGCCTGTTTTGCAGTGGGTGGGACCCACCCTGCACGTTGTACACGTGTGGGGGGTGGGGCCTATCATGATGGATGTGTTGTGTCCTCACCGTCCAGGGATTAGACGGTGGGAAGCATTTTGACTGGAGTACCTCACTCCAACTGTATAGTTGCTGTATTCGTCAGCAAGTTATGTGGGACCACCTTGATGTATGAAGTGTCCACGTTGTCCAGCGGGTAGGGCCCACGTGATTTGTATGTGCAATCCTCACCGTCCAGTACTTCGGACGGTGGGACCTCCTGCCACGTCTGTGGGGGACCACCATGATATATGTGAATATCCACGGCGTCCAACATTGTCGGACAGTGGATGTGCTTTGGCGGGCATACCTCACACTAGTCACATAGCTGCTGCAGGTCATCAGCAGCCTATGTGGGCCCCGTATATGATGTTTGTGTTAGATCCAAACTGTCCGTCCATTGGTAGACCACCATGATGTGATTATTTCATCCACACTGTCCAGACTGTGCTGGACGGTGCTGGACAATGTTTGGGACAGTGCGGAACTGTATTTGAACAGCACTGAATTACCTAAACTACATTTGGACTGTGGCGATTTACACAAACTATGTTTGGACGGTGTCGATCTACACGAACTACACTTGGACGGTGCCGATTCACATGAACTATATGTGAATAACACTGATTTACATGAGCTGTGTTAGAAAATGCTAATCACCATTAGTGAACCATGTGCCCCAAAAGATGATAATGTACCATTGACACACACGTTACACTTACAACTATTGAAGTAATATCTTTTATGTGTAACCCAAACCCATCCATGGGGCTCTCCGGATACATATGACATCCATGTGTGAGGACCAATTCAACCCTTGGTAAGGATGAGCTTGGCCAAGTTGGACCACCTTGCTTGAATAAGTACATGGTGGGCCTAGCACAAGCCTAAAAGGCCTTGTTGTTGCATTCCTTTGAACCTTCTTGTTAGTTAGGCCAAAATCGTAGGAATACCCGACAAATATAAACTACAATTTTAAGAGATTCCTTGAGTGACCTTGGGCCACAAGAAGACATGGACCGAGTTTGCAAACACGACCCTACAAGTGATGATTTCTTCCTCTTAAGCTTTCCATCTCCAAATTAGTTTAAGTTATAGTCTTTTTTAAGAATCAGAATTGTTACAAAGCATGCGATCTCTTACATGATTTATATCTGATTTACGGTTGATAATTGTGAAACATGAATACATGCAATAGTTACTTACATGATAGCTCTCACTTTAATTTATAGTTCACATCATGACCTATTGTGATTATTATACTTAACATATGCTTGGCACACTATAGCGGTATATTTTCACATGAATTGTTGTAAATCACCATGGACCTATATTCACTACACTTATTAGTGGGTAAGCCCTCTTGTGTATGTGAACCCATACTTAGGATGTAATATGATGGAGTGTGGAATGGAATGGACCCTCGATTGGAGGTTATATGAGACATGGAACGTTGATGTGGGATTTACCATCCATAGGACATACGGCTTGAATGACTTGAAATGACCTCCTTAACTGCTCTGATTTACTCTTACATGACCCTTTGCCAACTTGATTAACATTCTAAGCATTCCTTTACCACCGTGATTTAACATCTGTCTCATATTTTGATGATTTCCTTACGTGCCTTTGATGGCCTAATCCAGGCAGTGGAAATCCCTACTTATTGAATTTGATTGGCCACTGATCGATGTGTTCCATTAAGCATTCTAAGATGGAAAAATCTCATGAGCCAGGGATGGTGGTCATGAGATACTATGCCCGAGCTGTCAACCTACGCTGGGTGACGAGCCCCCCGTAGTGACCATTGAGTTACTAAAATTGGTTGATTATAATTGGATTAATAACGGTTGGCTAATCATGCATTCATAGCATATTGGCGATGACGGATGACTAATTTTGGATGTTGTAGCACGTGCCCTAGAGTTGTTAGGGTATCATTTCGCTAGCTCCCAAACCACCGACTATCGACCCATTGTTCCGACTGGATGATCATTCCTACGTCGATGATTACATGGGTGATGAGCCCAAGTCCGACTGGATGTGCATCCTTAGGTCGATGTGCATTCACGCATCCATACATAGAAAAAGACTGCATCATGTTTTGTTTTGATTACCTTGTTGTTTTAACTATGCTTAGTTAAGGAGGCGATGTGTAATGTTGAGGGAAATTTACACTAAGTGGCCACTCATCCATCAAATATATAAATGTACAAGTAGCACAGGTGGCTTATGTGATATACAGGTTTAGACAGACGAGGAGTCATTGTGGTGGTCAAGGATGCGTGGTTGCACCTGTCAAGGAAACCATGCGACCATGCAGCTTTCGTTTATATGTTTTATATGCTTTAAATATCTCATATATGTAATCTTGTAATTGATAGTGTAAAGACATTGGTTTGTATAAGTCATTATGGACAACCTCTTGTATATTCTGAATGTAATTGAAAATTTTCCTTTATGCTTACTTGTCCATTCTACACTCGTCTGCTTACTCTAAATGAAAGAAAAGAAAATATATACTCGAATTTGACCATCCTTTAAGGTTAACACTCGGGTTTTTGAGAAACGAGTCATATACTCGGGTCCTGAAAACACAAGATGTTACAGAGATTCCCCAGTGAAGTCGTCATTTTGTTTCAACAAGAAACAAATGCATTTGCTTTAGGGAATTATCTTTCTTAATAATAACAAAGAAAGAATAAAGAGAATGATCATCATCATATTTTATTTATTCTGAATTCATTTACATCCTTCTTGTCCTTTAATTTCAAAATAAAGTGTTTAAATGATAGAAGCATTGAATAATCTTAATATTAATTTTGGCAGAATTTCGAATCATATCATGATTCTCTGTTTTGGAGGTATCATTGTGCTAAAATGATATTCATCTTGATTGGTTTTATGCTCTTGAAACACTTTGATTCTGCAGTCTGGATTAGGTTCTTTTTTATGCCTTCAAGATGAAGAATCTTCACTTAAAACTTACTGTCCGCGCAATAAACTCGTTGCGCGGACAACAGATCCTTTGGTCCTCCTATTGTGCGGAACCTCCCATTATGTGGAATCTCTCATTGCGCGGAATCTTCCATTGTGCGGAACCTCTCATTGTGCGGAATCTCTCATTGTGCGGAGATTCCTACTGCACGGGGTGTCCATTGTGCGGGACATCTGTTGCGCGCCGCACAACAGGTACTCTACGTACCTGAATTCTTTTGAAGTCTAAGATCTCCTCTACTGCTCCAAAATCTTCCGTATATCCCAAATGAAGAAGATGGCGGAGTATTTATAGCCTCCCGCACGTGTGAATCCTTCAATCTGCATAACGAATACCTTTAAAAGACTCTTTGCATGCTAGCTCTATTGTGTGTTGGTTCCATTGTGTGCATACTTTCATTGTGCGCTTATATTCATTGCGGGTCGCACAATAAAACCATGGAAACTTCTGTTGCACGTCGCACAACCAAAGTGTATGAAAATTTATTTTTCTTGAATTTTATTCTCCTCTTTTAATTTTTATGCCTCAACAAAGGTTGAGTACAGAGGCTTGGTCGTGGTAAACTAAAGGGAGTACCTGAAACCCCAAGGCATTATACATATGATATTTCCAAGGCCGATGAAATATTCGATACCCTAATGGAGAGCAAGTTCAGAAAGCTTACCACTCACTAAAAAATTTCCTCAGCCAAAGAACTAAAAAAATGTGTCTATTGTAAATGGCATGACACTAGGATACATTTAATTAAGAACTATATCATGTTCAAAAACTTAGTGTAGGAAAACATAGACAAAGGCATCCTTAAGTTTCTTAAATATATAGGAAGCAATGGGCATCGACCGAGATCCATTCTTGGCGATTTCCCCAATTAAGAGCATCTTGGCCAACCTTAAAGTAGTTGTTTCACAGGCCGAAATCGTAAAATTGTCAGCTTCACACAGTCCGAGGAAGGAGCCAAACTTAGCCCTCAAGGGACTCAGCCAAATGCAAGGGTACCCTTGGTCAAACATTCTGTCAGCCCATCCCCTCAGAGGACTAAGGGGAAGGTATCCGAAGCCAAAGTTGAAGACCGAATGGTTTTATGTGGCTAGTGCATCAAACGAGTTAAGAAGCACGAAGAACAACAAGATCCAAGCAACCAGGCCAGCAGACCACCACAGGTCTTCAACCAAGCCACTACATGACAATTACTTGTACGACAGTGCTCACAGACAACATGCCAATGCAAATAAGCAAGTGACCAATTGAGGGTCTAACAACCATGATCTTAAAATTTGAGATTACCCACGGAGTACTCCGTCGAGACGAATTGAGGTGCAACGCGAGAATAAACCATCGGCCGAACCCTTAATGGTTCAGCCAACAGAGACGTTCATCTACTGATGGACCATTGCCATCCATTGCAAGTTCCTTTAACTTCCATAAGGTTTGACATGTACTCAAAGACGCCGATTACAATGATGAAGCGCGGTAGCTAGAGCTTTTGCTATCATCGCTCGTATGTAACACAAAAATCCACGGGCAGTCAAAGAGAGGCTCAGGCCACTACCTACTCAAACGTCTTCGATATTTTGATGGAGAAAGATCTGACAAGTAGTTGCGTTAACACTGAGGAACATACTTCAGGCGTGCAATCGTCCCAAGGGTCACCAAGCTCAGAGGATTTCATATAGGAAGTTGATCCAGAGGTCGTAACAACCATAAAAGAAGAGACTTGAGATGACGGTATCGTTTCGTTCCTTGCTTCCCATCACCTTCAGCTACAATATGGCATTCATCCTTTTGATGAAGTAAACAATCAGGCCAACTTAACTACATAGTCAGAGATGTCAAAGAAGAAGGTGAAGCGTCAACAATATTTGACATTGAAGCCTAGCTACAGAATTACCTGTGATTGGGAAAGTGTCAACCCTATTCTTGTTGAGGAAGAGAAGGATCACGACGAACCTAAAACAAGCATGGCCTGATTTGAAGTTTCAATGATCAGCCAATGCCATATGGCCAGTGGGCCTGTCTTTATCAACAAAAGGGGAGATGCTCAAAGGGTTATCTATACAAAACACCCAGAAGCATTATCCAAACATTTAAAGCCCCTTATGTATCCATGTATAAGGATGAATATCCTTTATCCTATGTCATGGTCGACAATGGGGCATCGATAAACATCATGTCAATGATAATGGTCAAGAAACCAATGTAACACCCCGTACTTATGGTACACAGGTGTTACCTCTTAAACAATACGTCGATGGAAACCAGGTTCGATTAGCTAGATAACTTGAACTCATAATGTGCAAGATGGGACTTTTAGTTAGCATTAAGGTCATCCATTAGAGTCTCTGGGAGCCAAATAAACCCTACATCAGTCAGGAAAGTAAGTTTAATTGCACACTCCAATTTATTATAGATCATCTACTTAAAGGATATTGGCACAACACACTTGCTATCAACACTTGAGGGTTAATTAGTAGCCAACCAGGCACTCAAAGCCCCTCAAATCCCTATTTAGTCATAAAAGCAAAGTCTCTGACCAATCCGACCATTGGATCGAGATGCATGGGCCAAATAAAGCCCCGATGAGTGTGATCTGGACCACATAGGCCTCAGCCTCACCCCAAACTGGGCCAACCCCTTTAGGTGGGACCCCCAAGATAATCGAATGGAATGGGTTGATCACCAACATCATGGTGACCCGCACACAAGGTGCATGTGCACCACAGTACTACCATGCGCGAGGAGCACCAGACCAAGCAATATGGTCAAACAGTCTTTAACCG
Organism: Magnolia sinica; assembly: GCF_029962835.1. NCBI lineage: Eukaryota > Viridiplantae > Streptophyta > Magnoliopsida > Magnoliales > Magnoliaceae > Magnolia > Magnolia sinica. Next base: position 44,411,558 of record NC_080573.1, on the reverse strand, counting down.
AACATAATCGCAAAAAAGCGGGTTTCTCCCACCGTTTTGAGAGATTTGAATCTAGAATGTTTTGAGCTCCAAAGTGGGCCACCCTAGGCACTTTCCGGATGATCCAATCCGTCCACTTTGTTTGGAGGGTCCGATTAATCAAAACTGTATAGCATTTTGAAGCCATGCAAAGAAATGGAGAAGTTGGGGTGGAACTATCCATTTCTTCACATATGGCTAGGATCCTTGGATGGGGGACCATTAGGTGACTTGATGGGCAAGCCAACATTGGTTTATCTAGGGAGTTACTGATTTCCACTTGCCAGCTAGAGAGAAGTCCTCTCACAATAAAAAAAATGGCTGGGCAAGCTAGAAAGGAGAAAAAGAAGTTTTTCCTTTTCTAGATAGAAGTAACTGGCACACCTGGGACCATTCCCTAGGGCCATGTGGAGCCATCCCAGCCCTTCCAGTGGGGTAGTACGAGATGAAAAGGTGGTTTATCTCCTCTCACGAGAAAATGATGAAAATCTGATCTTCTCATAAGATAAACCGAAAATTGTGTTTGTGGCCCAAAAATTGGACCCCACACTGATCATAGACTCCATATGGTCCGCTCAAACGGACCAGATCACCCCAGAACCCTTTGGGCAGTGATCTACCATTAATGGTCGGGTCATCTTCCCCGATAATCCATCCGAGCTTGATCACGAGATGGGCCCCACCATACCTAAAAACCTACTTTTCCGATAGATCAGGACACAAGAAACTCATCCCTGGGATCGGATTGATCCCATGCATATATGGCCGTCACAGCCATTGCTAGGGAGTTCTCTCCCAACCGTCGGCTACTTCCCTCCCTGCCTATAAATAGGACACCTTGCTCTCAGCTCTTACACCAAAGAAAGGAAAGAGAGAATGGGAGAGAGAGAAAGAAAGGAAAGAGAAAAGGAGAGAGAGAAAGAAAAGAAAGAGAGAGAGGAGTGAGGTCTACTGCAAAGCAAGCTCGACCGAGCCAGGCCATGTTCAAGAAAACCCAGTCAGGTAACACCCTAACCGGCCGCCCTCATAAGCTTCCAAATCTCGGCCAAAAACGGCCTATGACCGGGCCCTTGAAGATGGTTCCCAACTGCTGCCAACAACAGTCCGAAACCAGGCCGAATAATGACCGTGCTTTGGGCCAAAAGTCTGGCCATAAATGGGCTCTGAGAAGAGTCGAAAACGGCCTGATAGTGGGCTGCAATTTCAACTGAGATTAGACCCACAATCTAGATGGAGTCAGCCTTTCAAATGGGGCATGGAGGATGTTGGAAACTAGCCCTCACTCAGACTTTCTGCTGGCTATAAAAGTGCACCTAGGTACGGGCCGAGATTTGGACCAAAACCAGGCTGATAACGGCCCTGAACCGAGCCAAAAACCAGCCTCCAATCTGGACTGTGTCGGCCTCTCCAATAGGCCGAAACAAAGCCAAGTAATGACCGAACTTTGGGCCGAAACAAGGGCTCTCGGTCAAGCTAAAAATGACTCCCAGCAGGCTGTATAATCTGATTCAAACGGCCATCATAATGGGCCATAACTTGAACTAAAATCAGGCTCCAGTTGGGCCTCCATCCAAGTCGAAACGGCTCTCAGATGGGCCGTGGAAACCAGAGCAAAAATGCCCCTTTATAGGGCACGTTGCTGGCCTGCAAAGTCTGGTCCGTTTGGGGCTGTAATCCAGGCCAAAACTAGCCTATACGCTGGACTGCAAGAGGTCCAGGTTATGGGCCTGGAGCGGTGCTAAAAAATGCCCGTTACTTGGGCCAAATCAGGGCTGAAAACGGCCCAGAAGATGGGCCTCCATGTGGGCTTCAAACATCCTGAAAATCCGGTGGGCCGCACCATATAAATCGAGTGGGCCATGTACATTTCAGGATGACCACACCGCATAATGGTGGGCCTCACCTTAGGTCACAGTGGGCCCCTCCCCAGATCTCTACGGGCCGAACCAAGCCCATATTTGGACCACCATATGGGCCGTGATCGGGTCACACAGCTGGGACAGAAACAACCCAGCCTGATCCAGACTTTTGGGACCCAATATCTGGGCCAAAGCAGGCCCAGTCAGGCCACTTGTTGGGGCTAGTAATTGGTGGGCTTGGTCCCTTAATGAAAGCCCAAACCATTTTAATTATGGACCTTTCAAGTTCTCACCAATCTTTAATATACTTAAAACTTTAAGACTTGCTGTCTAATGCAAACGAATTCTCTAGGGGACTATTTGAGTGACTTGGAGACACAATCTTCTCACTGGAATTCGAATCAAGGGGCTTACTACGACTTTTCTAGTGATGACTTTCCCCTTGGGCTTTCCATCTCTAAGGTAGCCAAACATAGCTTACAACAAATTGCTATCACTAGCTTAAGGTCCTAATAATTGTCGTGAACTTCTAAGTTCTATTAACTGTCCTATCTCAAATCCATGATTGATGTATTGAATGATGATCGTTATTTTTATGAATAGTATTATGTTGCTTAATAGTTGGCACTATAGTCTCACAATGACATATTGAAGATTTTTCCACCATTATGCAATTCTATGCACTTTCATATTTGAACTTATGGTTATGAGTCGCCTAAATATCTAACTCACAACACTACGCGTGGAAAAACTCCACTATTGTATGTGAGCCACTCTTGGGATGTAACTAGACGGATTGTGTGAAAAATAGGACCCTTGACTTAGTGTCATTTCGATCAAAGAGTTTTATTTAACATCCCAAGGTGGAAAAATCTCATGAGTTGAGGATGGTGGTCATGGGATACTATGCACGAGTTGTCGGCCTACGTTGGGTGACGAGCCCCCCGTAGTGACCATTGAGCTAGTTAAAAGGGCTGATTGTAATTAGAATAATAATGGTTTAGCTAATCATACATCCATAGCATATTGGCAATGATGGATGGCTAATTCTGGATGTTGTTGCATGTATTCTTAGGATCATTGGGGTATCGTTTCGCTAGCTCCCAAACCACTGACTATCGACCTATTTGTCCGACTGAATGAGCATTCCCAGGTCGTTGATTGCATGAGTGATGAGCCCAAGTCTAACTAGATGATCATCCCCAGGTTGATGTGCATTCATACATCCATACATCTAATAAAGATGCATCTTGCTTGTTTTGGATTACATCATTATTTTTCTTTTACTGTGTTTGCTAACGCAGTGGTGTATAATCTTGAGGGAAATTCGCACTGAGCTAGCCACTCATTCATCGAATATCTAACCATACAGAGTATGCAGGCATAGATGGGGAGAATGGTAGGCACTAGCCTCGAAGGCATGACAGCGACCCCGAGGAAGGATATTATGACGTCGAGCCGCAACAAGAGGCGGTTGAATATTTGGAACTCAACCAGTAGATGTAGTATTTCTTTTATAGTTGTTGGTGCTTGAAAAACTTGAAAATTTTGTACTATGGCCCCCAACCGAGTTGGCCGAATATTCGGATTTATATGATATTATCCATGCTTACTCATGCTATTGCACTCTGATTTATTATTCTGCTTGCCTTCTGATTTATTAACTCTCAGGTTTCTGAAACGAGTCTCATACTCGAGTTTTAGAAACTGGGGCGTTACAAATTGGTATCAGAGTGGAGTCTGAGATTGTCAAGCTGTGGGATCAGCGTACAAAGTTCATGAGGAAATAACTTAGATGAAACTTAGGAAATTCCCCGTAGAAGGCAGATAGTGTGAACAAATGTAGAAACAAAAATAGTTAAGCTCCCCCAGATATCAGTAAAGCAAGACATTTGAACTTACAAAGAGACTCCGATATTTAGAAGAAGATTTAGGATATGGATTGAAATTCTAGGTGCCCTAAAAGGACCATCTAAGCAATGCTGGCCGTGTTGCATGTGACTTGTTTTCTCTCAATGATTAGCCATATCCAAAATGATGTTACCCGTTAATAGATGGTGCAGCTTATTCAAGCATAGCTTATTTAATGTGTCGACATACACTCAATGATGCTACCATAGTCATACCATGCTAATTCACTACTCTATCACCTGAACCATGAAATTCTGATCTCTCAAGAAGCCATGCCGCCCGTATTACGATCCCAACGAGCTAATACGATCGATATTCACCCCCATTCCGTCAACCGAGCACCGGAGAGAGCGCAGTCCTGAATACACACCGAGCCTCCCGCCTGGAGTAGCAAACACAGACAACGGATCAGAAGTAGTAGGGGATTCTCCTTCCCTGTAGATCTTTACATCGGGATTGCCATCACAATATTTTGAACAAAGGACGCCTACCGCTGATGTATCCGCAGGGGGACAAACCGGGGCTACAGCCTTCGCAGCCTTTGGGCAGATAGTTGCATCCATACAGCAGTAACATGAGTCATTCATGAGGCAGAGTAGGACATGCATGCGCTTATGATGGAATCCTCACGAAGTAGGGATCGCAGAGAGTCATCACGAGATAGAGAGGGCCGGGTGCAGATATCTTCGAATGATTTTAGAGGCTTCGATCGCCAACGTTTGAAGGGGCGCCAGATCCAGTACAGACGGAGATGGTAACCTTGGTTACATACTTGTTAGAGGGCGAAGTAGAAAACTGGTGGCACAGTATACAGCGAGGCATCCCAACCACGTACGCCTAGACATGGGCAGGCTTTCGGACAAAATTCTTGGAAAAGTACTTTCCCTGGTCATGTGGGAATGAGAAAATAGCCTAGTTCTTGAAGCTGGAACAGGGCGGTATGACCATTGCCCAATATAAGGCCCAATTCGACGAGCTCTCGCGATTCATGCCCAAGGCCCTGGAGGATACGGGATATAAGTTACAAAAATTCAAGGAAGGGCTTAGGCCAGGGATTCAGTCACGGCTATGCACCTGGGATTTCAAAGACTTTACAGAACTAGTGGGCAAGGCCATGAGGGTGGAAAAGGACTTTGAGCGCACCATGAGGAATCGCCCTCCAGCTAGGGATGCCCTAGCCAGGCCTAAACAGACGCCTCCTGCCCCACCAGTGCCAGTGAGAAGAGACAGGATTATACATGCCGACGCACCGCCCATGCCTCCCAGAAGAAACTGTGACTACTGCCACAAGGTGGTCACGACATACGGAACTGCTTCAAAAGAATGAGGGACGAAGGCCTTCCGCCTCCCGCAAATCACCCTCAGCCGAACCCCGCAGCAACCAGGGCAGCTCCTAGGCCACAACCACCTAGATCGGGACCTCCAGTTCAGTAGAGGGCCCCCACCAGCATGTTTGTAGTAACCACTACCGCTTAAACGATCCATAGTATAACTCATGTCCATGGTACTCCCATTTTCCTCTTATTTGATCCTGGCGTAACTTTATCCTTCATAGACTCAGTCGTTGCAAATAAACTAGAACTGAACATAACTCGAATGCATGCCTCTTTAGTCGTAGCATCCCCCATAGGTAAATTCATCGAAATAGATAAGTTATGTAAAGATTGCCTCCTAACTCTTGCAAACCATGAACTGACTGTAGACCTGATCATGATGCCCATAAAAAGGTTCGACATCATCTTAGGTATAGATTGTCTTTCTCAGGTCCGGGCAGTGATGGACTGCCACAGCAAAACGGTCACTATAGCAGTCCCTGGGCAAGCCTCCTTCACAGTAAGGGGGAGAAATAGGCTTGGTACACTCGAAAGCTTACAAGCCCTAAGCGAATCAGAATCAGTCGAATCCATGATTAGCCAGATCCCAGTAGTGTGGGATTTCCCTAAGGTATTTCAACAAATACCAGGACTAGCCCCAAGATGAGCAGTAGATTTCTGCATAGACCTCAAACCACGAACCACACCTATATCGTTACCCTTGTTTCCCATGCCCCCTTACGAAATGAAAGAACTTAGGAGCTAGATAGATGAGCTACTAAACTAAGGCTTCATCTGCCCGAGCGTCTCTCGGTGGGAGCGCCGGTCCTTTTTGTGAAAAAGAAGGACGGGTCGATGTGCCTCTACATTGATTACAGGCGACTAAACGAAGTTACGATAAAGAACAGATACCCTCTGCCGCATATTGACGACCTGTTCGACCAACTGAAAGGTGTCAGATATTTCTCCAAGATTGATCTGCGATCAGGGTATCACTAGCTAAGAATAAGGGATGAGGATATCCCTAAGACAACATTCATGACTCGTTATGGGCACTACGAGTTTTTAGTAATGTCATTCGGCCTCACAAATGCTCCAGTAGTATTCATGGACCTAATGAACCGAGTTTTCATGTCGTACTTAGACCAGTTCGTAACCAGTTCGTAATCGTGTTCATTGACGACATATTGGTTTACTCCAAAAGCTAGGAAGAACATGAACAACACCTGCGCACAGTCCTAAGTACACTAAAAGATAATTAGTTGTATGCCCAACTGTCCAAATGCGAATTTTAGGTAAAGGAAGTGAAGTTTCTGGGGCATGTGGTAAAGGCAGAAGGCATAGTGGTCGATCCCGCGAAGGTGAAAGCAGTATCCAAGTGGGAACAGCCTACCATGGTCACCGAGGTTCAAAGCTTCTTGGGCATGGCAAGGTATTACAAACGCTTCATCAAGAAATTCTCAAGGATCGTACGACCACTCACTCAGCTGACAAAGAAGAACGCCCGATTCACCTTGGATGAAAATGCGGAAGCAGCTTTCCAAGAGCTAAAAATGAGACTTACATCAGCGCCAGTGCTCACTCTTCCACAAGAAGGGGAGACGTTTGTGCTGTATAGCGACGCTTCAAAGATGGGTCTAAGCTGTGTTCTGATGCAGATCGATAGGGTGATCGCTTATGCTTCTCGTTAACTAAAGAAGCACGAGGAAAATTACCCGACACATGACTTAGATTTGGCAGCTGTGGTCTTCGCTCTAAAGATATGGAGACATTTTCTCTCTGGGGAAGACTTCCAGTTATTCTACGACCACAAGAGTTTGAAATATATATTCACACAGAAAGATTTGAATATGCATCAGCATTGGTGGATGGAGATGCTTAAAGACTTCCGCTTTGATTATCTTACCATCCTAGTAAAGCAAACTTTGTCGCCGATGCCCTGAGTCGGAAGCAGAAGCATGAACCAATAGCCAATCTAATGATCAAGGAATGGGAGATGATAGAATTTTTCCAAAACTTCGACATCTAGCTCACCCTCGATGAGCCAGATGCTTATGTGGCTCTTTTAACTACAAAGCCAACCCTGGTTCGTCAGATAATTTTTGCCCAAGATCAGGACGAGTGACTTATCAAGATGAAGGAGAGGTGCAGGAGTGAGGAGGTGCCCTGTTGGAGAATTGGTAATGATGGTAGTCTCGAATATCAGGAGCGAGTATGGATACCTAACAATGCAGATTTGAGGAAAGAAATGATGGTAGAGGCACATCACTCCAGGATGGCCATATACCCGAGGAGTACAAAGATATATAATAACATAAGAAGGCAGTATTGGTGGGGCAACATGAAGTGAGACATCGCAGGTTTTGTAACAAGATATATGGTGTGCCAGAAGATAAAGGCTAAGCATCGCAAGCCTGCAGGCCTTCATCAGCCACTACCAATGGCAGAATGGAAGTGGTACAGTATCTCCATGGATTTCATTATTGGGCTTCCTAGGACTCAGAGGAAACATGACTTGATATGGGTCATTGTGGATAAGTTGACAAAGTCTGCTCGATTCCTTCCTATTCGGACGACGAATTCGACTGACAATCTGGCAAGGCTCTACGTCCATGAAATCGTTCGGTCCTATGAGGTTCCTCGGGAGATCATATCAGATCGAGACTCCCAGTTCACATCCACCTTTTGGAAGAGGTTGTAGGAGGAACTCGGCACGGAACTCAAGTTTAGTACGGCTTTTCACCCCTAGACGGATGGGCAGATAGAGAGAGTAAATCAGGTTTTTGAATACATTGTAAGGGCGTGTGTCCTCGATTTCAGGGGAAATTGAGATGACCATTTGGCCCTCGCGGAGTTCGCTTACAATAATAGTTTCTAGTCCAGCATAGGCATGGCGCCTTACGAAGCTCTTTATGGTCACCCCTGCTGAGCTCTGCAGTATTGGGTAGAAGTAGGAGAAAGAAGCCTGTTAGAACTTGAGCTCGTCTAGGTTACCACTCAGGTAATCAATGTTATTCAGAAGCGTTTACGCATCGTCCAAAGCAGGCAGAAGAGCTAGGCGGACAATCGGCGACATGACCTGGAGTTTGCGGCTAGCAATCATGTATTTTTTAAGGTTTCGCCTATGAAGGGTTTGATGAGGTTCGGACAGAAAGGGAAACTAGCACCTTGTTTCATTAGACCTTTTCAAATCTTAGATCGCATGGGAGTCGTAGCATATCGCCTTGCGCTACCTACTGCACTGACGGGTATCCACAACATCTTCCACGTATCCATGTTAAAGAAGTACACACTAGATGAGTCACACATTGTTAGCTGGGAGCAGATCGAACTTACGGACAACGCCTCTTACACCGAGGAACCTATCCACATCTTGGACCACAAGGAGCAAGTCCTGCAGATAATGACTATACCGCTGGTCAAGGGTCTCTAGTCACATCATGGTGAGGAAGAAGTAACTTGTGAATGAGAAGTAGAAGTCATGGAAAAGTACCCTCACTTGTTCAACAACACACCATAGGTAATTTCAAGGATGAATTTTTTTTGGGAGGGTAGACTGTGACACCCTGTACTTTTAGTACACGACTGTTACCTCTTAAACAATACGTCGATGGAAACCAGGTTCGATTAGCTAGATAACTTGAACTCATCATGTGCAGGATGGGACTTTTAGTCAGCATTAAGGCCATCCATCAGAGTCTCTGGGAGCTGAAATAAACCCTACATCAATCAGGAAAGTAAGTTTAACTACACACTCTAAGTTAAAGCCATTATAAATCATTTGGTTAAAGGATATTGGCATAATGCACTTGCTAGCAATACTTAAGGGTTAATTAGTGGCCAACCAGGCGCTCAAAGCCCCTCAAATCCCCGTTTATCCGTCAAAGCAAAGTCTCAGACCAATTCAACCATTGGATCGAGACGCATGGGCCGAATAAAGCCCTAAAGAGTGTGATCTGGCCCACCTGGGCTTCAGCCTCGCCCCAAACTGGGCCAGCCCCTTTAGGTTGGACCCCCAAGATAATTGAACAAAGTGGTTTGATCACCAACATCATGGTGGCCCCCACACAAGGTGCATGTGCACCACAGTACTACCATGCACGAGGAGCACCGGACCAAGCGATATGGTCAAATAGTCTTTGACCGAACAAAATCGCAAAAAAATGGGTTTCTCCCGCCGTTTTGAGAGATTTTAGAATCTAGAATGTTTTGAGCTCCAAAGTGGGCCATCCTAGGCACTCTCCGGATGATCCAAGCCGTCCACTTTGTTCGGAGGGTCCGATTAACCAAAAACGTATAGCGTTTTGGAGCCATGAAAAGAAATAGAGAAGTTGGGTCGGAACCGTCCGTTTCTTCACATATGGCTAGGATCCTTGGATGAAGGACCATCAGGTGACTTGATGGGCAAGCCAACGTTGGTTTATCCTGGGGATTACTAACTTTCACTTGCTAGCTAGAGAGAAGTCCTCTCACAGCCAAAAATGGTCGGGCAAGCTAGAGAGAAGAAAAAGAAGTTTTTCCTTTGTTAGATAGAAGAAGCTGGCACACTTGGCACCATTCCCTGGGGCCATGTGGACCCATCCTAGCCCTGTCAGTGGGGTAATATGAGATGAGAAGGTGGGTTATCTCCTCTCACGAGAAAATGATGAAAATCGGATTGTCTCATGAGATAAATTGGAAATTATGTTTGTGGCCCAAAAAGTGGACCCCACACTGATCATAAACTCCATCTGGTCCACTCAAATGGACCAGATCACCCTGGAACCCCTTGGGCAGTGATCTGCCATTAATGGTCGGGCCATCTTCCCCGATAATCCATCTGAGCCTAATCACGAGATGGGCCCCACCAGACCTAAAAACCTACTTTTCTGATAGATCGAGACACCAGAAACTCATCCCTGAGATCTGATTCATCCCATGCATGGCTGTCATAGCCATTGTTAGGAAGTTCTCTCCCAACCGTCGGCTACTTCCCTCCCTACCTATAAGTAGGAAACCTTGCTCTCAGCTCTTACGCCAAAGATAGGAAAGAGAGAACGAGAGAGAGAGAGAGAGAGAGAGAGAGAGAGAGAGAGAGAGAGGGGTGAGGTCTCCTGCAAAGCAAGCTCGACCGAGCCAAGCTACGTTCAAGAAAACCCAATCAGGTAACACCCTAACCGGCCGCCCTCATAAGCTTCCAAATCCCAGCCAAAAACGGCCTATGACTGGGCTGTGAAGATGGTTCCCAGCCGCTGCCGGCAATAGTCCAAAACCAGGCCGAATAATGACCGTGCTTTAGGCCAAAAGTCTGGCTATAAATGGGCTCTAAGAAGAGCCGAAAATGGCCTGATAGTGGGCCACAATCTCAGCTGAGATCAGACCCACAATCTAAAAGGAGTCGGCCTTTCAAATGGGCCATGGAGGATGCTAGAAACCAGCCCTCACTCGAACTTTCCACTGGCTACAAAAGTGCACCTAGATATGGGCCGAGATTTAGATCAAAACTAGGCTAATAACGACCCTGAACCGAGCTAAAAACCAGCCTCCAATATGGACTGTGTTAGCCTCTTCAATGGGCCAAAACAAGGCCAAGTAATGGCCGAACTTCGGGCCGAAACAAGGGCTCTCAGTCGAGCCAAAAATGACTCCCAGCAGACCGTATAATCTGATTCAAATGGCCATCATAATGGGCCACAACCTGAATTGAAATCAAGCTCCAGTTGGGCCGCCATCCGAGTCGAAACGACTCTCAGATGGGTCGTGGAAACCAGAGCAAAAATGCCCCTTTATAGCGCACGTTGCTGGCCTGCAAAGTCTGGTCTGTTTGGGACTGTAATCTGGGCCGAAACCAGCCCTTACGCTGCACTACAAGAGGTCCAGGTTATGGGCTTGGAGCGGTGCTAAAAAATGCCCATTACTTGGGCCAAATCAGGGCTGAAAATGGCCCAGAAGATGGGCCTCCATGTGGGCTCCAAACATCTTGAAAATTTGGTGGGCCGCACCATATAAGCAGGTGGGCCGCACCGTATAAACTGGGTGAGCCCTGTACATTTCAGGCTGACCACACCACATAATGGTGGGCCTCACCTTAGGTCACGGTGGGCCCCACCCTAGATCGCTACGGGCCGAACCAGGCCTAGATTTGAACCACCATATGGGTCATGATCGGGTCATACAACTGGGCTAGAAACGGACTAGCCTGGTCTAGACTTTCGGGACCCAATATCTGGGCCAAAGCAGGCCCAGTCAGGCCACTTGTTGGGGCTAGTAATTAGTGGGCCTAGTCCCTTGATGAAAGCCAAAACCATTTTAATTATGGGCCTTTCAAGCTCTCACCATCTTTAATATACTTAAAACTTTAAGACTTGTTGTCTAATGCAAACAAATTCTCTAGGGGACTATTTGAGTGACTTGGAGCTACGATATTCTCACGGGAATTCGAATCGAGGGGCATAATATGACTTTTCTGGAGATGACTTTCCCCTTGGGCTTTCCATCTCTAAGTTAGCCAAACATAGCTTACAGCAAATTGCTATTACTAGCTTAAGGTCCTAATAATTGTCGTGAACTTCTAAGTTCTATTAACTGTCCTATATCAAATCCATGATTGATGTATTATTCATAAATGATGATCATTATTCTTATGATTAGTATTATGTTGCTTGATAGTTGGCATTGTAGTCTCACAATGACACATTGAAGATTTTACCACCATTATACAATTCTATGCACTTTCATATTTGAACTTATGGTTGTGAGTCGTGTTAATATCTAACTCACAACACTACACCTAGAAAAACTCCACTATTATATGTGAGCCACTCTTGGGATGTAACTAGATGGATTGTGTGGAAAATAGGGCCCTTGACTTAGTGTCATTTCGATCAAAGGGTTTTATTTAACATCCCAAGGTAGAAAAACCTCATGAACCGAGGATGGTGGTCATGGGATACTATGCCCGAGCTATCGGCCTATGCTGGGTGACGAGCCCCCCGTAGTGACCATTGAGCTACTTAAAAAAGGGCTGATTGTAATTGGAATAATAATGGTTTGGCTAATCACGCATCCATAGCATATTAGTGATGACAGATGGCTAATTCTGGATGCTATAGCATGTACCTTTAGGATCATTGGGGCATTATTTCGCTAGCTCCTAGACCACCGACTATTGAAATACCTGTCTGACTGGATCAGCATTCCCAGGTCGATGATTGCATGGGTGACGAGCCCAAGTCCGACTAGATGAGCATCCCCAGGTCAATGTGCATTCATACATTCATACATCTAATAAAGATGCATCTTGCCTGTTTTGAATTACATTATTGTTTTTCTTTTACTGTGTTTACTAAGGCAGCGGTGTGTAATCTTGAGGGGAATTCACACTAAGCTAGCCACTCATTCATCGAATATCCAACTGTACAATGTATGTAGGCATAGATGGAGAGGATGGTAGCACTGGCCTCGAAGGCGCGACAACAGACCCCGAGGAAGGATATTGTGTCGTCAAGCCGCAACAGGAGGCGGCTAAATATTTTGAACTCGACCAGTAGATGTAGTATTTCTTTTATAGTTGTTAGTACTTGAAAAACTTGAAAATTTTATACTCTGGCCCCTAACTAAGTGGGCCGAATATTCGAATTTATATGATATTATCCATGCTTACTCATGCTATCACACTCTGATTTATTATTCAGCTTGCCTTCTGATTTATCAACTCTCGGGTTTCTGAAACAAGTCTCGTACTCGGGTTTCTGAAACCGAGGCGTTACACTAAAAAAGTCAGCAAGTGACTTGTTGCCTACTGAAGTCATGGTGTTGGTATTCGCATGGGCAGTCACTAATACAAAGGGGATACTTACTGTGAAACTGTAAGTCGGGAGCAGTTAAGTCATGGCCACTTTGTTTATCATGGAAACAACTACCTACTACAACGTACTCCTCGGAATAGACTGGATCCATTACAATTGTTGCATCCCGTCATCTTTGCACTAGTTGAAATCGTTTGGGTCGACAAACGGTTGTTTAAGGTAGATTCAAATTTGGTGAGGCAAACCTTCACAACAGAAAGTTTGGTCCTTTGTGCCTGATCGGTCGTGATAAGAGTCATGATAAGAACAGCCTACTAGCCGTGGTTACAACTATAGTAGACCCTGTGCATGACTTTAATGCAATTATTGCAGTGAGCCCAGTCCGAGAATGGGATTCCTTGATTACAAAGGTGGGTTTAAAAAAAGAGATTTGAAGTGGATAGTTTTGCCAACAGCGTGACCACGGTACTGAAAAGCTTCCTGCTCTATCCGGTTTTTAAAATTGTCCTCAACCACCGGTTGTTACAATAATAGAGGATTGGTCTACAGAGCCAAATATTGCTGCATTTAAGGAATCCACTAAAGAACCAATTGATCGTTGTGACGGATCTCCTTACATTACTTGATCCTATACAATGATTTGTAAGCGAACGAACTTCTTCTAAAGTGTCTAGAGCAAGAAGAAGCCATGGTGGTCATGGGAGAAGTACATGAAGGCATTTGTGAGGCACACTCGGCAGGTCAAAAGATGCGATGGTTGATCTGAAGGCATGGTTAATTAGTACTATCCTACTATCCAAAAGGATTGCATAAGTATGCAAAAGGATGTCAAGCATGTCAGAGGCATTGTCCATTACAGCATGTCTGAGCATCAGAGCTTCATTCGATCATGAAATCATGGACTTTTCGAGGTTGGGCTATTGACATCATATGACAAATATATCACCTTCCTCGAAGCAGCAGTGTTTCATAATTGCAGTGACTGATTACTTCACCAAATGGGTGGAAGTGCGGCCAACAAAAGGAGTTGAACATATAAAAGTTATGGGTAGAGCTGGGCATCGGTCCGAGTCGGATCGGATTGGATCTAACTCTAACTGATCCGAAATCTACATGGCCTGACCCGAACTTGATCCGATCCGAGACCGAGTCCGGGTCACCTGACTGGAACCGATCCGAAATGTACATGGCCTGATCCGATCCGTGTCCGACTTGGTTAGGAAAACCAAGTCGGATTGGATTGGGCACGGTTCGGATCGGTCCAGATTTTATTTTTTTTTGAAAAATTTTTAAAATTTTTTTCTAAAAATAGTAAAAAAAAAAATATTAACAAAATAGTGGTGATTCTCAAATCATAAAAAATGTATAGTTTCATGAAAATCTAACATGCACATTCTGACATAAATGTAAAAAGAAAATAAACCATGTCCAAAATCATAAGTACAAATGAACCTAACAATTAACATGCACATACTAATTAGTGATTACTGAGTCATAGATAAGGTAAAACTTTCATAAATTTAATACCTCTATATGATAAATGCTTTTGTGGCATGTAACTATATGAACCTTGTCTGTAATAGTAACCCGCTCCTCCACCTCCACCTTTGTCGCCAGATTCATCCTTCGGTTCTCTTTTTACTGATTTAACTGCAGGAGAACTCTTGGCCGACTCCGGGCGAGATGTGTAACACCCCGTACCTTTGGTACATGGGTGTTACTTTTTTTTTTTTAACCTGCATTAGCAGAAATCTGGATGGATTAATTAGATGGTTTGCACTCAGCGCGTGCAAGATGGGTGTTCCAGTCAGCAGTAAAGCCATCCATCAAAGGCCATAGGAGCTGAGATGAACTCCATGACCGTTAAGAAGGTAAGATTAACCAATAATCCTAATTTATAGAATCCCTGTGTCATTTAATTGAATCATATTGGGGACAACGTTCCTACAACCAACTCTTGAGAGTTAATTAGTGACAAGTCGAGTCCTCACCATGATCTGGACCCCATTTTGACCATTAAAACCCGATCTCAAATCAATCTGACCTTGGGATCAAGGTATGTTGGCCAAACAAAAGGATGTAGATGTATAATATGGCCCACCTGGACCTCGGCCCCACCCAAAATTGGGTCAGGATCCTTATATCGGGTCCCTAAGACAATTGGACAGTATAGATTTGGTCACAAACATCATAGTGGGCCCTAACCGGAGTGCACGTACACTCTATGCATTCGTGCACGATGTGCACTGGAATGGCGGGCTCAGTCAAACAGCCTTTGACCGAGCCAAAATTAAAAAGAAGAAAACGGGTTCTCCCACCTGTTTAGAATTTCAAACTGCCGACCTTTAGACTCTCGAACGATCCAAACCGTCCATCTTATTCATAGGGCTCGTCCAACCAAAACCCTATAGGCTTTCAGGCCTATGCATAGGGACGAGAAAGATTAGGCGAGACCGTTCAGAATGCTTTGTGTGGCAGGGATTTGAGATGGTGGGCCCATTTACGACCACCTAGGTGGCCCACGATCGTAATGATCAGATAATCCCATCCATCCGTCCTTTGAAAGGATATTTTGTCCTTTTCCAAAAATAGCCGGACAGCCATCTGTAGCAGAGAAAAGAAAGAGGGAACATTTTCCTTTTTAGAAAACAGATTTCTAACCATCTAATGGGCCACATCCAACCGTTAGAGCCCTCTCCCTTATAGCTATAAAGAGCCCTGTAGCTCTTGGGATTGACCCCAAGGAGAGAGAGAGAGAGGAAAGAGGAGAAAGAGAGTGGAAAGAGAGAGAGAGAGAGAGAGAGAGAGAGAGAGAGAGAGAGTAGGGAGACGGCCACCTATTTTGGCCTAAACCAATAGATTAGCCATTCATGATTATTTCAGTATATTTAGAAACTTAAGGTTATGTAATTGGCCCCAGCTGAGTGGGCTAGACTATTGTTCACATTTTTGGATCACATCTATGCTATGTTTCGTTTCTGCTATTTGCACTTTGATTTACTTATTGATTACCACTATTAGTAGTTAACTCCTGGGTTTTTGGAATGCGAGGCATATACTCGGGTTCTAAAAACCGGGGCGTTACAAGTTGGTATCAAAGCGGAGTATGAGATAGCCTAGCTGTGAGATCAATATACAAAACCGTAAGGGATTAACTTAGACAAAACTTAGACACTTTCCTTAGGGAAAGGGAAGGATGAGTAAACTTAGATACAAAACACTTAGGCCCCTTAGACATTGGCAAAATAAACACGTGGACTTATGAAGGGATCCCCAATAGCTAGGGAGAAATTAGAGTATGATTCAACTTAGGATCCCTTGGGAAATAACAAGTAGTCATCTGAATTTAGAAACGAAAACCTTAGCCCCCTTAGAAAATTCAACCCAAAAGTACTAATTGAGGTATGAACTCTCTCGCCATGCAATTGGCAAGATCTATGACCCTTATAATGCTTCATAGTGACTGGAACCGTTCTTCTCCCTTCTAATCCCTGAACCACGAAATTCTAATCCCATAGGAAACCATGCCGCCAGTACTGTGATCCCATCAGACCCATACGGTCGACATTCATCCCATCCCGTCGACAGAGCGCCAGCGGGAGTGCATCCCTGTCTACACGCCAGGTCTCTCGTCAGGAGTGGTGAATGGGGATACAGGGTCAGAAGCAGTAGGGGATTCTCCTTCCCCTTAAGTCATTCTGCCAGGACTGCCCTCACAATACTTTGAGCGGCGGACGCCTTCGACTGAACCTTCAGCCAACGCATATGCAGATACGCCCATAGAAGTAGCAGCCTTTACGGCCTTTGCACAAATGGCCACCACCATGTAATAACAATAACAAGATACGTTCGCAAGACGGTAGTATGACATGCACGCACTGATGATGCAGACCCTGCGAGATAGAGATCATAGAGTAGCATCCCGAGCTATGGACGTCAGGGGCGTAGACATATTCGACCAATTCCTGAGACTACGACCACCGACTTTTGGAGGAGCGCCTGACCCAGTTCAAGCTGAACATTGGCTAGCTAGGGTCGCCAAAATGATGCGGCCTATAGAGTGTACGAATTCTCAGATGGTCACGTTGGCCACATATCTGCTCGAGGGTGAGGCAGAGAATTTGTGGAACAGCGTGCAAAGAGGCGTACCATCTGGGTATGCCTGGACATGGGCCGGCTTCAGGATAAAGTTCCTGGAGAAGTATTTCCCTCGGTCATGTCGAAGCAAGAAGATTGCACAGTTTTTAAAGCTGGAACAAGGGAGCCTCACGGTCGCCCAGTACGAGGTGAAGTTTGATGAGCTATCTCAGTATGTACCCAAAGCCCTCGAAGACGAGGAGTACAAGTTAGAGAAGTTCAAGGAGGGGCTGAAGCTCGGGATACAATCCCAGTTGTGCACCTGGGATTTTAGAGATTTTCCTGAGCTGGTGGATAAGGCAATGTGAGTGGAAAGAGATTTCGAGCGCCATCTGCTCCCGCCTTCTAGCGTGAGATGCTCTGGTCTGGTCGAGGCAGGCACCCCCTGCCTCACCTGCTCCAGTAGGGAGGTTCAGGGTTCAGTATGCCGGCGTCCCGCCAGCACTTTCGAGGAGACATTGCGAGTACTGCGGAAGAGATAGCCATACTGCTCGATTCTGTTACAAGAGGATAGCTAAGGAAGGTAACGCGCCGCCAGCAAACTACCCTCAGCAAAATCGAGCGGATATCCGAGCAGCGCTTAGGCCATAGCAGCCCAGGTAGGGACCTCTGGCACAACAGAGGGCTCCCCAGGCCAGAGTATATGTCATCGCCACTGTAGAGGCCAAGCAGGACCCCTTGCAGACTATCCATGGTACTGCCCACATTAACGATACCCCTGTGCTTACTTTATTCGATTCTGGTGCAACTTTATCCTTTTTTGATTTTGCATCTAGACTAGCATTAAACACCACTAAGATGCATATCCCCTTAGTTGTAGCGTCCCCTATGGGCAAGTTTGTGGAAACAGATAAAGTATGCAGGGCATGTCCCATTACGCTCACAAATCACGAGGTTGCTGTGGACCTAATTGTCATGCCTGTCAGACAGTTTGACGTCATCCTTGGGATAGACTAGCTCACGTTGGTGTGTACAATCATGGATTGTCGCGACAAAACGGTGACTATATCCATCCCAGGGCAGGCCTCTTTCACTTTAAAAGGGAGGAGCAGATGCCAAGAGTTCGAGAGCTTACAGGCTCTAGAGGAAGCTAAGTCAGTGGAAGCCACCAACAGACGAATACCAGTAGTCCAAGATTTTTCCGAAGTATTTCAAGAAATACCAGGGCTACCCCCTAGGAGAGTGATAAATTTCTGCATTAACCTCAAACCAAGAACAGCTCCTATATCACTTCTCCCGTTTCATAATGTAACGCCCTGAATTTCGAGGGTCGAGTAAAGCTCTACCCCCGAGATCCAGAACATCACTTATGCAATATGGGTGATGGTGTTCAGATTTTTGTCCATATTAATGAGTTAAGCATGAGTGAGATTATACCAAAACAACATATCATACTTCAGATATAATTAAATTAAGTAAGCGGAAGTCTGAAACATGTATATTTAAGCATGTGGGAGTTTCACAAACCTCCAGAGTATGATTACATAATCGGGTTCAATATATACACGTATTATTTCAAAAGGAACAAAATATAGAAATGTAAAGGGTCCAACTAATCCAGATATCCCTGTAGTCCTTGCGCATCGACACGAGGTCTACATAGACCCGCCCGAGAGTTAAAAGTAGGAGAACTCCTCCTCTTCATCCATAAAGTCCTACTCCGTTGCATAGACTTCATCAGCACCTGCATCTAAACTAGAGTCCGGTTGGTGTTTTAAAGCACCATCCCAGAGTGGAAGTGAGTGGCCAACTCAGTGGTACTATATGGCAAAAGCTAACATGTTATCAAGTCAATCAAGCAGTAATGATAAGGCAACATAACAATCACTTCCTAATTACTCTTGTTAATGTAGGAATGGAGTGCAAGTAATAATGTATGCCCTTGCATCGAAGCTTCCGCACAAGCGACTCCGACAACCTATTTCGCATATGACTTCACTTCTTCCAGTGCAACTTCATCGCCTTTAAAGTACATCCTAACTAATGCAGTGTGATGCATGGTCATATTAGCCAAGTAATTAATTACGCTTATTCATATAGCAGATTTGGGAAGCTAGGATACCTCCCTTTATATCATTGACCCGAACTAAAGGATCTATCTAGGTTTGTCACTCCTAGTTAAGCACATACGATAGGCAAGTTGTAAGGTCATCACTCTTAATGAAAAATAGTCATAGGCAAATTTAAGAGTTTATACTCGCGGTCACTACGGGAGGCTTGTCACCTCAGCGTAGGTCGACAGCTCGAACACAGAATCTCATACCACCATGCCTGACTCATGAGTCTTGGTTACTCATTGGTCACTACGGGGAGGCTTGTTACCCCAGTGTAGGCCGACAGCTCGAACACGGTGTCCCATACCACCATACCCAGCTTATGAGTCTTAGGGGATCGTGGTACTATGGTTAAAGTGGGCCTTTACATTGGTGAGGGGTACCTTAAATTCAAGCAGTGGTGTCCATACATGGTAAACACATAAATAGGCTAATCGATTTATTTGGTAGTTCATTGGTATGGGCATATACTAACTTAATTGACATGGAGCGCATAAGCACTCCTCGTGGCCTAACCACTGTTGACAATCGTCGTACGACCCGGATTCATCAAGTTCACCCAATGTGGCGAGACTAATTCAGCCACCTGAATAGGGACTGTTACCGATTTCCTGGGCTACGTTGTAGTCCCAATCTTACTCAGATGTAGCACATAAACACAAGTGATAATCACTTCAGCATCTAACAGACAATCCAAGTGAATTCCTCATTTGAGTATTTCATCAAACACATTGATCATGTCACCAAACACTTGCATTTTATCAATGAATTGCGTAGATGCAAATATGATTACATGAAAGAAACTATACATATGTATAAGGCAATAAAGAATCATATCTTAATACTCGTAATAAATACAAATCATCAACAATTTCTCGTACAGACAATTCATCAAACACTTAAACTACATTTCACCAAATATATAGACTAGGTTAGTTACAACCTATAATTTAGCAATTCCTTATACAGAGAGGTCAACATGCATATAACAATGATTAATCCTAGATCATTAATCATGACAAGCACAAATCATATTCAAATGTTCATTCGAACATTTCAACAAACACATGGAATGCATCTTTTACCCATCACAGTTCATATGTGCATTTCATACAGAAATTGGCGTATCTAAGACAATACGGCAACAATCAAGTCAAACATAAATCATTAGATGACATTGAATGCATTGATAACCATAACCTAAGCGCTTATAGTTTGCACCTTTCATCAGGATGCTCAACTCAGACTCGGTTTAAATTCCACGTTTCCAAAAAACAGAACGTCAGGTACCTAAATGACAAAATAGGTTAGCTAGATTTATGAATAATCAACTTGGATCTCTACAATGACATTAGAGTTAGGTTTTCTTACCCAAAATCATAACCATAAGAGATTGTGCAGCGTAACGGACGGAGAGTTGGTGCGTGGAATCGTGGGGGAAGATTCCTGTAGCCATCTCCCAAAATCCTTTTTCTTTCTTTCCTCTTTTCTCTTCTTTTCTCTCATCTCTCCCTTAGGGTTTGGTGAAATTCGTATATGAGAGAGGTGGGGTGAAATAAGGGCTATTTATAAGCCCAGAAATGATGTTAATGGCCCTAAGGCCACTATATACATGGTTTATGACCTTTGGGCAACTGCTTTTGACAGACAGGGCTTATAAGGAGGCCCACTACCCACCTACGCCATAGGGTATGCTCTCTGACAATGGATCCATGTCAGGACACAATTTCGGTGCGATCGGATGAGCAGATCGACCGTGGAGAGTGTATCAGATCAACGGTCATACTTACTCAATCAGGGCCACAGTTATACGAATATATGAAGGGAAATTTCCTTTCTCCATGGGTGAAGTTTGGTTAAAAACTGACAGTCCAAAATCCTCAATTTCACGTGAGAGTGAACGGCCTAATTCACTTAAGTTTCATTTCAGTTTCTAAAGATATTCGCGTCTCTCATGCACTTCACTCAGCATTCAAATTGGACATTTTTGGACACTATCTGGGCTTGATTCCCATGATGGTTGTCAAGCCCAGCAAGGCGGACATAGTCCTATAGTTTCGCAGTCATAGGACCCTCGACGTGAGTTATAGGTCCGATACGGAGTTTTAATGTACTCCCGAGAGCAACAGGCTCTTGAAATTTCTCCTAGGTCTTGATGTAGTATTGAACCAGTAGTACTCAAGGTTTTAGGTCCTCTCATTTGTGTAAATGGTGGTCCAAGTTTAATCCACCGATTATTTAGTTTAGTACTTAATTAAATTCCACCAAAATTATTCGACAAGATGCGGTCCTTAGGCAGTCCTGCCAGAGGTGGCACTCGGGTCCTTGTACGAATTTTTTCGAGACATTACATGCATGCCTCCTTGCTAGATAGAGGAGCTAAGGAGTCAGATTGATGAGCTGTTAGCTTAGAATTTTATCCGCCCCAGCGTTTCTCCTTGGAGAGCGTCAGTTCTCTTTGTAAAGAAGAAGGATGGGTCAATGCGTCTTTGCATAGACTACAGAAGACTGAATGATGTGACGATCAAGAACAAATATCCCTTGCCACGCATCGACGATCTATTTGACCAGCTTAAGGACGCCAAATATTTCTCTAAGATAGATCTGCGCTCAGGATATCACCAGTTGAGGAATAGGGATGAGGATATCCCTAAGACGGCCTTCAGGACTTGTTATAGGCACTACGAGTTCCTGGTGATGTCTTTTAGCCTCACGAATGCTCCGGTAGTTTTCATGGACCTAATGAATCAGGTGTTCATGCCTTACTTAGATCGGTTCGTGATCATATTTATTGATGACGTCTTGGTTTACTCGAAAAGCCAAGAAGAGCACAAGCAGCACTTATGCACAGTCCTGAATACTCTGAGGGAGAATCAGCTATACGCCAAGCTAAGTAAGTGTGAATTCTGGGAAGAGGAAGTGAAATTCCTGGGGCATGTAGTGAAAGCGGAAGGGATAACGGTCGATCCGGCTAAAGTAGAAGCAGTGTCTAAGTGGGAGCAACCCACTACAATTACCGAAGTCCAAAGTTTCCTAGGTATGGCTGGGTATTACAGATGCTTTATCAAGGAATTCTCCAGAATCGCGCAGCCACTCACTCAACTGACAAAGAAGAGCACCCGATTCACAAGGGACGAGAATGTAGAAGCAGCTTTCCAAGAGATGAAGATGAGGTTAACTTCTGCACGGGTGCTCACTCTCCCACAAGAAGGGGAAAAGTTCGTGGTGTATACGATGCTTCAAAGTTGGGCCTTGGCTGCGTTCTGATGCAAAACGACAAGGTGATCGCTTATGCCTCTCGCCAGCTGAAGAAACACAAAGAGAACTACCCGAGTCATGACCTGAAGTTGGCAGCAATAGTCTTTGCCTTAAAGATTTGAAGGCATTACTTATTCGGAGAGGATTTTCTGTTATTCTACAATCACAAGAGCCTGAAATACATATTTACGCAAAAGGACTTGAACATGCACCAGCGTCAGTAGATGGATACACTTAAGGACTTCCACTTTAATATCTCATACCACCCTAGCAAGGCGAACTCTGTGGCCGATGCTCTGAGTCGGAAGAAGAAGCATGAGCTAGTAGCCACTCTGATGATCAAGGAGTGGGAAATGATGGAGTTCATATAGGACTTTGACATCCAGCTTACCTTCGACGAACCTGATGCTTATGTGGATCTATTGACTATAGAGCCGACCCTAGTTTGACATGTGATCTCCGCCCAGGACTAGGATGAATGGCTTGTCAAGATGAAAGAAAGGTGTAAGAGCGAGGAGATGCCTGACTAAAGGGTCAGTAACAACGGTAGCCTTCGGTATCAGGGGTGAATATGCATTTTAAACAACACCGAATTGAGGAAGGGAGTAATGGTAGAAGCCTAACACTCCAAATTAGTTATCCACCCAGGGAGCACTAAGATGTACAACAATGTTAAAAGACAGTACTGGTGGAGTAATATGAAGAGGGATATCGGAGGCTTTGTGGCGAAGTGCATGGTGTGCCAGAAGATCAAGGTAGAGCATCGCAAGCCCACTGCCCTCCTTCAGCCGCTACCACTAGCTGAATGGAAGTGGGACAACATTTTTATAGACTTCATATCTGGTCTCCCTAGGACGTAGAGGAAACATGACTCAATCTAGGTCATCGTTGATAGGCTAACAAAGGCTGCCCAATTCCTTTCGATCCGCACGACAGATTCCACTGATAATTTGGCGAAGTTATACATTCGGGAAGTCGTGCGATCTTATGAAGTTCCATGAGAAATTATATCAAATCGAGACTCCAAATTTGCTTCTGCCTTTTAGAGGAGGTTGCAAAAAGAGATGGGCACAGAACTCAAATTCAGTATGGCATTTCATCCTCAGACAGATGGGCAAACTAAGAGGGTGAATTAGATCCTGGAAGATATGCTGAAAGCATGCGTCCTGGACTTTCAAGGCAACTAGGACAATCACCTAGCACTAGCAGAATTTGCATAGCATAAGTATGGCACCATACGAAGCTCTCTGTGGTCGCCCTTCCGAGCCCCTTAGTGTTAGGTGGAAATCGGAGAGAGAAGCCTGTTAGGGCCCGAGCTTGTTAGGGCCACCACCCAAGTCATTAATGTGGTTAGAAAGCGCTTGCGCACCGCTCAAAGTAGACAGAAGAGCTATGCGGATAACCGACGACGTGACCTAGAGTTTGCAGCTGGCAACCATGTATTTCTGAAGGTGTCGCCCATGAAGCGTCTGATGAGGTTCGGACAGAAAGGGAAGCTAGCACCACGTTTCATTAGGCCTTTCGAGATTTTGGATTGCGTGGGAGCCGTAGCATACCGCCTTGTGTTACCTACTGCACTGACCAGCATTTACGACGTTTTCCACGTGTCCATGTTGAAGAAATATTTGCCCGACGAATCGCACATCGTTAGCTGAGAACAGATTGAGTTGACAGATAATGCCTTTTCACTGAGGAACCTATCTGCATCTTGGACCGCAAGGAGCAGGTCCTACAAATAAAGACTATACCACCAGTCAAGGTTTTTGGGTCACATCATGGAGAAGAGGAGGCGACTTGGGAACGAGAAACAGAAGTTACCCTCACCTATTCTGTGACACACCACAGGTAATTTCGAGGGTGAATATTTTTTAAGGGGGGTAGACTGTAACACCCCGTACCTTTGGTACATAAGTGCTACTTTTTTTTAAAAACCTACATTAGCAGAAATCTGGATGGATTAATTAGATGGTTTGCACTCAACGCCTGCAGGATGGGTGTTCCAGTCAGTAGTAAAGCCATCCATTAAGGGCCATAGGAGCTGAGACGAACTCTATGACAGTCAGGAAGGTAAGATCAATCAACAAGCCCAATTTATAGAATCCCTATGTCATTTAATTGAATTATATTGGGGATAATGTTGCAACTAACTTTTGGGAGTTAATTAGTGACAAGTCGGGCCCTCACCATGATCTGTATCTCATTTTGACCATTGAAACCCGATCTCAAATCAATCCGACCTCGGGATTAAGGTATGTTGGCCAAACAAAGGATGTAGATGTAAAATATGGCCCACCTGGACCTCGGCCCCGCCCAAAATTGGGCAAGACCCTTATATCGGGTCCCTAAGATAATTGGACGGTATAGATTTGGTCACAAACATCATAGTGGGCCCTAACTAGAGTGCATGTACACCCCATGCATTCGTGCACGATGTGCACTGGAACGGCAGGCTCAGTCAAACAACCTTTGACCGAGCCAAAATTGAAAAGAAGAAAACAGGTTCTCTCGCCCGTTTGGAATTTCAAACTACCAACCTTTAGACTCCAAAGTGGCGCACATGGCCACTTTCCGAACGATCCAAACCGTCCATCTTGTTCATGGGGCCAATCCGACCAAAACGGTATAGGCTTTTGGGCCTATGCATAGGGATGAGAAAGATTGGGCAAGATCGTTCAGAATCCTTCGTGCGGCAAGGATCCGAGATGGTGGGCCCATCTGCGACCACCTGGGTGGCCCACGATTGTAATGATCAGACAATCTCATCCATCCGTCCATTGAAAGGATGTTTTGTCCTTTGCCAAAAACGGCCGGACAACCATCTGTAGCAGGGAAAAGAAAGAGGGAACATTTTCCTTTTTAGAAAATCGATTTCTGACCATCCGATGGGCCACATCCAACCATTGGAGCCCTCTCCCTCACAGCTATATAGAGCCCTGTAGCTCTTGGGATTGACGCTAAGGCGAAAGAGAGAGGAAAGAGGAGAAAGAGAGTGGAAAGAGAGAGAGAGAGAGAGAGAGAGAGTAGGGAGGCGGCCACCTATTTTGGCCTAAACCAGTAGATTAGCCCTTCATGATTATTTCAGTACATTTAGAAACTTGTGGTTATGTAATTGGCCCCCAGTTGAGTGGGCCAGAATATTGTTCACATTTTTGGATCACATCTATGCTATGTTTCGTTCCCGCTATTTGCATTTTGATTTACTTATTGATTACCACTATTAGTAGTTAACTCCTGGGCTTTTGGAATGCGAGGCATATACTCGGGTTCTGAAAACCGGGGCGTTACAGGATGTGTCCAAAAAATGGTCATTCACCTCTGCTGAATCAGATCATGGGGATCCCTTCCCATCGTCCTCATTCACAGATACCAGAAGTTTTTCCAGATGTTTTTTTATGATCCGATTTGTATGGGATTCCCAACTACCTATAAAATGCTTCAAAACTTTTAAGAAACTTTGATGGTTTACTTGTGCCTACTTCAGCATCATGTTGTCACGGAGGTGGATGTTGTTGTTTAGTACTTCTTAATCTGGATGTCATTTGTAAGCTTTCTTTGACGGCCTCTTTATAATCTCGTTCTTCTTATTCCCTTAAAATTCTCTCTCGTTCTTCTTCTCTACTAATTGTGGAAGGCCTGGAACTAGAGCCAGAAACAGTTCCTCTGCTTAACCCTTCTTCATTTATAATAAGCCTACTTCTATATATTCTTTAGTTAGTTATATTAGTTGTAGTTATAGGGTGAGGGGTGTAGGAAGTCTTCGTATTTGAGTCAAGAATGACTCTAAATAAATCTCAAACTTCCTGAAGAGCTTTGGTACATTGTGCGGCATCTCCTCCCTGACAAGCCAAATGTAATTTGAGCCGATTTGTTTTGTTAATAAACTATTTTTCACACAACTTATATTTCAACTTTATCTTTCCATCCTTGGAGTAGACTAGGACTCCATAATCTCAAATATCCACCGATGCATCATCTTCTGATGACATATCTAATGTATATCTGGTTAGGTTAGGACATAAAAAAAGTTAAAGTCATGAATGAACGCAATTACCCAACAATATAATAAGAGATTTAAACAACATTATCTAATTGAATAGTACAAATGAAAAAAGTGAAATATTCATCCACCTATAGGCCATAACCATAATATTACAATGTAATTGTTAAAACAAAATTACAAATAACATGATATGACAGAAATAGAAGGCATTAAAATCATATTGCAGCTGCAGGTACTATCTCATATATCTTGTCACTTTCCTCTTCATCAAACTCCTCATCAATAGAGTTCTCTTTCCCCCACATCAGACATAGCCAATCCTGAGTACAAATGAGTGCTTCAATCGATTTAGGCGTAAGTGGGCTTATATACTTGCTTACGACCCTACTCCTCGTACTAAAAGTAAATTCTGAAGCCACAGTTGAATTTGGAATTAATAATATATCGTATGCCATTAACGAGAGCACAGGGTAATGTAAATTACTAGATCTCATCCTCCACTACTCCAAAATATCAAAATCATCGCCTTTGGATTTTACAACTAGAAGAACCTCCTTGAGATAGTCTTCAAGTTCTGATCTAGGTGTCTATATTTGAGTCTCTTTCCACTGTGCATAGTAAGACATGAAATCATCTGTCGTGTCTTCTTGTGATTCATCAACTGCAGAAATAGAACCCACATGAGGAGATTGTTCTTTGCGGCGCACATATAGAAAGTGTACAATTCACAGATTGCATCAGAAATCTTTTCGGCCTCAGCAGCACCCATCGCACCATACAACTTACTACATATGAAGTCAACCATAATCATCTTGTATCAGCGATCAAGAACAACCGCAACAGCCACTACCAGACAACACTCAGACCAATACTTATCAAACTTTACCTGTATACACATGGTCATTAAGTGTAAAAAGTCTTGTCCACTACTGCTTTTGCGCAAGACATCTTTTACCTTCCAAAGTTTAGGCAGAAATATATTTATTGTTGGATACTTGCTGCCCAAAAATTGTAAGTGCTATGGTTTTATGATCCTTTAGTTGTCAAATTTTGTGGTGCCAAAATCTCAATCTATGTCTTGTGTAGCTCATTATTATATATGTTCAAGACATTGCATCATCTCTTTAAAAAACTTTGCCTCAAGTCAAGAACAAAGATCTACTTCAATTCATTTCAAGAAATGCAAGTTCATGCTACAACGAAAGAAGTGATCTTGTTCAAGACTCAAGTTTGTGTACAACTCAAGATGAAGTCTAATTCAAGCTCTAGAAGATCTCAAGTTCTATGCTACATCAAGTAAAGAGATCTCAAGCTTCACAATCTTCAAAGGTCAACTGTCATATGAAGAAAATGAAGTCTCGATGTTCATATCTCACTTTTAAGATATGATTGACCTTAGATTGACCTTAGGGTAGGTCATTTTGTATACATAATTCAAATTGAATTACTTTACATGTATTTGGGTTGTTCGAAGACTAGTCCTAAACCCTATTCGACTAGTCTTAGCACTGCCTAGACCAGTCCAAGAAATTCCATGACCAGTCCTAAAGTTGTTACAATTTTTCAGAATTTTCTGTTCGTCCACGACCAGTCCTAGACTCTTTTTGACCGGTCGTGTGAATAGTACCGACTTGTCCTACGATCAGTCCAGGATCTATGACTCAAACTACAGCAACTAAATCTGGTGCCTCACGACCAGTTGTATGGTGGTTACCACCAGTCGTGGAGGGATCACGACTGGTCGTAGACTGCCTTCGACCAGTCATGGAACGGTCTGATCCGATCGCGCTCAAAATTTCAAAATATTGTTGGTCCTATGACTAGTCGTAGTGTCCATAGGACCAGTTGAAGTTACGATTTCTGTTATTATAAATAGAGCACGAATTTCAGAGTTTCATAACTCAATTTAAGTAAAATCAAGGCATCACTCTGAGATAAGTTTGTGTTCATTTTAAGCTACTTTGTGCATATTTAATATTCTCTTTTGTTAGCTTTATAGATTTGATTTTATTTCTATATTCCAATCTGAATTGAAAAGCGCAATTATCATATTCCTTCTTCTTGGAATCAAAATCAAATAGAGCTAGCCCAACTGGTTTAATTTAAAATCAATTAGAACCTAGAACCATTTTAAAGTGAGTATTGGACATTGAACTTCTACATTTGAATTTCTACTCCGATTGGTTCTTCCGGGCTGCTACAAAAGGAGAAATCCAGGTATTTTACATTTGTGTAAATTTCTTTTATTTTAGTTTCTTTTGAGATTAAGCCAGAAAAATCTCATTGTGTTGGTTATCTGAGGAGAGCCAAAAAACTCAAAAGTGTAGTTTTTAAATTGTGTAAGCCCATTTGAAAAACACAATTGTGAAGGTTTTAGGTGAACCTAAGAAACCTATTTTCATAATGAACTCTAATATCCAGTGTGTGAGGATATTAGGAGTGGAGTAGCAAGCTGTGTGGCTGTTATTTAAAGTATTTTGTGGATGTGTAATTTATTTTTACTATCTTTTATCATTCAAGTTTGTGGGATGTATGTGTGGATGTGAATGCTGTAATATTTATATTTCAAGCATTATAGGAAATGTTATAATATTTTAGAATTTCAATTCCTTACTATTTATTTATTCCTCTTCAATTTGAGTTTTTGATACAAAGAACTTTCAAGAAATAATGTTGTCCTGCCATAAACCCTTGGTTTTTATAGTGTCAGGTTGTCCTTAGAACAACATTTGTATCAACCTCTCAATACTTGATTATTGAGGCTACTTTTCATTTCAGCATTGTGCCCCCCCTCCCCTCTAAAACATATAGCTTGGCCTTTTTGAGTGGTATCAAAGCCTAATAGCTCATTTTAATTCTTGTTATTTGGATTTATTTCCTGAGCTAACCGATCTAAGCTATTTATAAGATGTCAAATTTTGATAGCCTTTCAGTCACTAGGCCTCCACCATTTGATGGCACCAATTATGCCTATTGGAAAGCCAGGATGAGGATTTTCCTTAAATCCACGGATGAGAGCATGTGGCAAGCCACAGTGACTGAATGGACCCCTCCTACCATGAAAGTAACTAGTATCGATGGATCAAAATCAATGAAAGTCTCACCTTATTTTTCTTGGACCATACTTCAAAAAAGTGAGAGTAGTGTCAATGCAAAAGCACTAAATGCAATCACTTGCGCACTATCACCGGATGAATTCAAAAGAATTATATTCTGTGATACTGCAAAGCAAGCCTGGGATATATTAGAAATAACGCATGAGGGAACATCAATTGTCAAGAAATCTAAAGTCCAAATCCTCACAACCAAATTTGAGAAAATACATATGGAAAAAAATGGAATATTTACGAACTTCTATACTAGATTAAATGACATTGTGAACTCTATGTGGGGTCTTGGTGACAAAATCCCTGAAAGTAAAGTTTATGCAAAGATACTATGCTTACTACCTGAACGGTTCAACTCAAAGGTTACCGTGATCCAGGAACTTTGTGATACGGACAATATGAGGGTAGAAGAACTAGTTGGACCTTTACAAACCTATTATTTAAATTTCAAAGCTCCTAAAGGTAAATTTATTGTCCTTAAGTCTTCTAAAAATATTTCTCAAGAAAACAATAGCAATTCTGATTTAGAAAATTCTGAAGATGATATAGCTCTTTTAGTGAAAAAGTTTTACAAGATTTTCAAAAGTAAAAAGAGGGTTGATTTTCAAAAATCAAATGATAAGAAGAGATCTAAATCTAAATCTAAAACTTGAAAATCTTTAAAAGATAGTCAATGTTACAACTACAAAGAATATAGGCATTTAGTAAATAAGTCTCCTAAAAAGGACAAACCCAAAAAGAAGAGTATGACGGCTACTTGGGATGAATCCTCTAGCTTTGAAGCCTTTTCTGAATAAGAAGATTCTGAAATCGAGTCAGGCAATGAAGTTAAAGTCCTTATGACTCTAGCCAAGTTCACTTTTTTAAATCATGATGATTTAACTAGTGACGAAAATCTAAATAGTGATCATGAAAATGAATAAGATCTTAAAGATGCTTACAATGCCCTATACAAGGAAAGTCGTAAAATTGCTATCAAACTTAAACTTCAAAAAGAAAAGTATTTAAAACTTAAAGAAAACTTTGATTCTCTTGTCTTAGAAAAATTCTATATTTCAAATTGTTTTGAAAAATGCAAATGCGATTTAGAATTCAAAACCTCCCAGATTGAAAAGTTGAAATCTGAAAATGAAAAACTTAAACTTGAAGTCTCTTCACTTTTGAGTTTGAAAGATACTTGGAGGTATGCCCCCCAAGGTGATCCAAAATTAAAAAAACTTTTATCCGGATCAAGAAAATATGGCGAACGATTTGGTTTGGGCCACAATAAGAATATTCCTTCTAAACAGAAGAATACTCCTCCTAAGTTTGTGAAAGGAGAGACTTAAAACTCTAAAGGGAAAAGTACTAATCAAATTTTTTCTAAAAATGTTAAAACCTTTCAATCTTTCAAACCTAAAAGTAATTATATCAACTATAAAAATCAGAACCGGAACCCTTTTGTTGAGAAAATAGTTGATCTACTTAAGGATCTCTTAAAATCTAACTCAGTAGGTCACTCTTACAACAACTACAAACAAAAGAAGACCAACTATACTCCTAAACCCAAAACAGTTATGAAATGGGTTCCTAAGATTACCTGCTTGGTTGTCCACACTGCTTTCAAAGCTACAAGCCATTCAAAGTGGTACATAGACAATGGATGCTCAAGGCATATGACTGGTGATAAAGGTATATTCACAGATCTCAAAGAAATGACTGATGGGTCAGTCACATTCAGTGAAGCCAGCAATTGTAAGATTATTGGCCAAGGTTCGATTCAACTTTATAACCTCCCTTTGTTTAAAAATGTTTTATACGTTGAAGGGTTAAAACACAATCTGTTAAGCATATCTCAAATATGTGATAACAATCACAGTGTAAAATTTTTTAACCAAGGTTGTGAAATTCTAAATAATAAGGGTTCACTAATATTAACTGGTTGCAGAACTTCTGAAAACTGCTATATTGTTAGTGAATCCAGCTCATCTAGTCAATCGTGTTACATGGTCAATACCGATGAAACTGATTTATGGCATAAACGTCTTGGACATGTACACTACCGTAATTTGTATAAACTAAGCAAAAGAGAACTAATAAGAGGTCCACCTAAATTATGAAAAATAGAAAAAATATGTGGCGAATGCCAGATTGGCAAGCAATCAAGGAGCTCTCACAAGAAGGTGAACTCCAATGCTACATCAAGACCACTCGAGCTTCTCCATATGGATCTTATACGACCTACCAGGACAGAGAGTCGAGGTGGCAAAAGATACATCTTGGTAATCGTGGATGATTTTACTAGATTCACTTGGGTAACTTTCTTAAAGGATAAATCAGAAACCCTTGATAAAGTAAAAAAGAGTTCTCAAACGGATCCAAACGGAAAAATGTTCTCAAGTCTATAAAATTCATAGTGATCATGGATCTGAATTTAAGAATAGCAGCTTTGAGAAATTTTGTAGTAATCAGGGAATATCGCATGAATTCTCTGCACCTAAAACTCCATAACAAAATGGAATTATTGAAAGAAAAAATAGAGTGTTTCAAGAAATGGCTAATGTAATGTTGAATAGTATGAAGCTATCTAAAAGTCTTTGGGCTGAAGCCGTAAATACCGCCTATTATATAATTAACCGGGTTTATATAAGAAAGTTAAATAATAAAACTACTTATGAAATGTGGTTCGATAAG
This sequence comes from Magnolia sinica, assembly GCF_029962835.1. Taxonomy (NCBI): domain Eukaryota; kingdom Viridiplantae; phylum Streptophyta; class Magnoliopsida; order Magnoliales; family Magnoliaceae; genus Magnolia; species Magnolia sinica. The sequence goes on along the minus strand of NC_080573.1, from coordinate 44,379,441 downwards.
AAGCCTACTGTGAAATACTTTCGAGTTTTTGGCAGCAAGTGCTATATTCTACGTGACTGTGAAAATCTAGGAAAGTTTGACACTAAAAGTGATGAAGGGATCTTTTTAGAATATTCTTTAAACAGTCACGCTTATCGAGTACTGAACAAAAGGACCGGTGTTATTCAAGAATCTATTAATGTAGTCATAGACGATCACTTGAATACACCTGCCCCAAGTTCAGATAATGATGAAGTTCTTTTAATTCACAAACCAGATACTTCATCAAGTCAAAACAATTCAGAACTGAGGACTGTTAAATATCATCCAACCACTCAGATTCTTAGAAACCCTCTCACTGGTGTTCTCACTCATAAACAACTTGAAGACATGTAATTACGTATGTTTAACATCCCAAATAGAACCGGCCAATGTAAAAGAAGCTCTTATTGACGAAAACTGGATTGTTGCGATTCAAGAAGAGCTTAACCATTTTATGAGAAATGATGTTTGGTACCTTGTTCCTAGAGCTAAAGATAAACATATTATCAGTACTAAGTGAATTTTTAAAAATAAGTCTGATGAACTTGGTAATATAATTCGAAACAAGGCTAAGCTGGTTGTACAAGGGTATACTCAAATTGAATGAATTGATTATGATGAAACCTTTGCCCCAGTAGCTCGTCTTGAATCAATTAGACTATTCATATCCATTGCTTGCTTTAGAAAATTTAAATTTTATCAAATGGATGTAAAGAGTGCCTTCTTAAATGGTGATTTGCATGAAGAAGTGTATGTTGAACAACTAACGGGTTTTGAAGACCCTAAGAATGTTGATCATGTCTATCACCTAAAAAAGGCTTTCTACGGTTTAAAATAAGTTCCTAGGGCATGGTACGAGAAATTGACTAAGTTTTTACTAAGTCATAATTTTCAAATGGGAAGTGTTAATAAAACTCTTTTTGTTAAGAAATATAATGATTATATCTTAATAGTGCAGATCTATATTGATGATATTATTTATAGATCTACCTGTACTAATATGACTGTTGAGTTTGCAGATTTAATGAAATCTAAGTTCGAAATGCGCATGGTTGGGGAATTGAATTATTTCCTTGGGTTGCAAGTAAAACAACAACCTAATGGTATTTTTATTTCTCAAACCAAATATGCTCTAAACTTAATCAAAAAGTTCAGATTTGAGAATGGTAAGAATTTTAATACTCTTATGAGTACAACCTTAAGACTCTCAAAGAATTCTACAAATAAAAATGTTGATCCTAAAGTATATCGCAGTATGATTGGCAGTTTACTTTATTTAACTGCTAGCCAACCTGATAATGCTTTATGTGTTGGTATTTGCACTAAATATCAGTCTGATCCTAAAGAGTCACATCTAGCTGCTGTTAAGCAGATTATGCGATATGTTGCAAGTTCAGTTAATTTGGGTCTCTGGTATCCATATGATACTAGTGTTCAGTTGGCAGGGTACACTAATGCTGATTGGGTTGAAAATATCGATGATAGGAAAACAACCAGTGGTGGTTGTTTTTATATCGAAAATTGTTTAGTTTCTTAGTTTAGCAAGAAGCAAAGTTCTATATCACTCTATACTGTTGAGGCTGAATACATCGCAGTTGGAAATGCATATACTCAGCTTGTTTGGATGAAACGTATGTTAAGTAATTATGGAATTGCACAGGATTCAATGGTTTTATATTACGATAATTCCAGTGTAATAAATATTTCAAAAAATCCAATCTAGCATTCACGTACCAAGCACATTGATATTAGGTATCATTATATTTGTGAATTAGTGGAAGAAAAAATAATATCTTTGGAATACATTCCGACCGAGACTCAACTTGCTGACATTTTCACTAAACCACTCGACAAAAGTAGGTTTAATAAATTAAAATTTGATCTTGGTATGTGCATTTTAAATTGATTATTCATGCATATTTGTATCATAGTGTATATATATTTGATAATTTATGTGTTTAAATTTTAAATTTTTATGAAAAATGTATGTTTATGTTGGTACACAACCAGTCATGGATGTGCTCGACCGGTCCTGGTATGACCAGTCGAGGACAGCTCAAGACCGGTCGTGTAGCGCGCTGGTCTCTTTAATTTGTGGAAAACCATCATCTTCCTCATTTCTTTTTTTCTCTCCAACAAGCCGTGGCATGACTAGTCGAACCCTATTATTTGATTCGTCAATATTAGTGTATTTTTTCAGTCTTACTTGAATATTCATGGTCTATTTTCTTCAATTTCTTCATTAGAGTGCTTGATTTCAAGCTTTGTTGAGTTACTTGGGGTTTTCTTCTCAAATTTCTGTTTTTGAGAAAACCCATTCCTCATCTTTTGCAACTCCTTAATACATTGATTTTCTTGTTGCCAATGGATGCTAGAGGGAAAAAGAAAACTTGTTATGGTCCATCTTCCTCTAGATCAACTCCTATCACTCAGCACCATCTTTGGTCACCCGAAGATGATCCCTCTTTTGTGCGGAATTTATGTATGCACAATGTCATTGTTGAAAGAGTTGTTAATCTTGACCACATTACTCCTTTTGGTATCATTCCACTCCTCCAAGCTGTAGGATGGGATAATATCTTATATTGGGGTGGGCCTACATACCAATCTATTGCACAGGACATGTTTGCATGTATCTTTGATTTTTCTGCTGAAAATTTAACTTTTAAAATTGATGCCAGAGAAAGTCCTTTTGAAATTGACCGACATCTGATTTCAGCTCTTATGGATATACTTGTTAATGATGAGGGTATTCCAATTCATACTTTAGCTGAAAAACCCTCAAAATCAGAAAAATGCATGCTCACTAGAGCATTATGTAATATGGATGTGCAATGGACTCATAAAGGGAATGCGCTCCCCTTAAAGTACTTGTTACCCAGATACAGGGTTCTCCATAGAATCTTTATTTCCAATCTATATCCGTGTTCTGGTAATAAAATAGAACTGACTTCCTTTATGGTTCGAGTTTTGCATTCTGTCATCTCTGGTACTAAAGTTTGTCTTCCTTCCTTAATATGTCATTCCATCATTTAGTTTCGTCTCCATCCAAGTCATGGTGATATTCCGTTTGCCTATCTTATGACTATTTTAGCTTCTTACATGCTAATTGTTATACCTGTTGGAGAGGCTTCTATCCATCATCTTATTTTTAACAATTCAAATATTCACAAGATGAAATTGGATTTGGCTCCTGGCCAAGTGGATGTAGGTGGTGGTGGAGCTGAAGTAGGGAATGAAGAAGAAGCTGGTGATCTTCCTCCTGATGATATAAACATGGATGATATTTTTGATGAAATTGAATCTGATTCTGCTAATGATCCTGATTATGAACCATCTGATTTTGATCCGTGTCTTCGTGCACTTGAGGAGAAGGTAGAGAACATGAATGTTGCCCATGATTTACAATTTAAATATATGCGGAAGTATCTTAGGCGCTTAAACAAGGGCCTTCATCAACTTGATCCTACCATACATGCTCCTTCCTCAAGATCTAATTAAGTGATTTACTCTTTGATCTGTAATAACTTTTATTCTACTTTGCTTTATTTCAGTTTGTGAGACTGACTCTTTCTGACTTTGGTTTATGGTTTATGGTAAGTGAACTTAGACATTTCTTATATATCTTTCATATCTTGACTAATTACCTCCTTTATTACTCCATTGTTGATTTTTACTTCTTCATATCTTTGTTTCTTCCTTTGTCATATTTTGACAAAAAGGGGGAGAATGTAATTGGTTATGCATATGGATTGTGTTTGTGGAGTAGTAGCATTTTTTTTGGATATTTGTGTACTACTCAGGGAGAGTACGTGGGGAGATGTTTTGCCTATATTTTGCCTAGTTCATAATGTTGTGCTGATGATAACTGGTGCATGATTCGTTAACCAGGTTGTAACTGGTTTTCTCTTATAACTAGTGCATACATGATTCTTTGTATGTGTATTGGTGATATTATTATTGAGTATGTTTTGTCACAAATTTGACAAAGGGGGAGATTGTAAGTGCTATGGTTTTATGATCCTTTGGTTGTCAAATTTTGTGGTGCCAAAACCTCAATCTATGTCTTGTTTAACTCATTATTATATATGTTCAAGACATTGCATCATCTCTTTAAAAAACTTTGCCTCAAGTTAAGAATGAAGATCTACTTCAATTCATTTCAAGAATGCAAGTTCAAGCTACAACGAAAGAAGTGATCTTGTTCAAGACTCAAGTTTTTGTAAGACTCAAGATGAAGTGTAATTCAAGCTCTAGAAGATCTCAAGTTATATGCTACATCATATAAAGAGATCTCAAGCTTCACAATCTTCAAAGGTCAACTGTCATATGAAAAAAATGAAGTCTCGATGTTCATATCTCACTTTCAAGGTATGATTGACCTTAGATTGACCTTAGGGTAGGTCATCTTGTATACATAATTCAAATTAAATTACTTTACATGTATTTGGGTTGTTCTAAGACTAGCCCTGAACCCTGTTCGACTAGTCCTAGTACTGTCTCGAACAATCCAAGAAATTCCATGACCAGTCATAAGGTTGTTATAAAATTTTAAAATTTTCTGTTTGTCCATGACCAGTCCTAGACTTTGTTCGACCGGTCGTGTGAACAGTGTCGACTCGTCCTACGATCAATCCTGGATCTACAACTCAAACTACAGCAACTAAATCTGGTGCCTCACGACCAGTTGTGAAGGGATCACGACTAGTCGTAGACTGCCTTCGACCAGTCATGGAACGATCCGATCCGATCGCGCTCAAAATTTCAAAATATTGTTGGTCCTATGACCAGTCGTAGTGTCCACAGGACTAGTCAAGGTGCGATTTCTGCTATTATAAATCAAGCACGAATTTCAGAGTTTCATAACTCAATTCAAGTAAAATTAAGGCATCACTCTGAGATAAGTTTGTGTTCATTTTAAGCTACTTTGTGCATATTTAATATTCTCTTTTGTTAGCTTTATAGATTTGATTTTGTGTCTATATTCCAATCTGAATTGAAAAGAGCAATTATGATATTCCTTCTTCTTAGAATTAAAATCAAATAGAACTAGCCCAACTAGTTTAATTTAAAATCAATTAGAACCTAGAACCATTTTAAAGTGAGTATTGGACATTGAACTTTTACATTCGAATTTCTACTCCGATTGGTTCTTCCGGGCTGCTAGAAAAGGAGAAATCCAGGTATTTTACATTTGTGTAAATTTCCTTTATTTTCGTTTCTTTTGAGATTAAGCTAAAAAAATCTCATTGTATTGGTTATCTGAGGAGAGCCAGAAAACTCAGAAGTGGGGTTTTTGAATTATGTAAGCCCATTTGAAAAACACAATTGTGAAGGTTTTAGGTGAACCTGAGAAACCTATTTTCATAGTGAACGCTAATATCCACTGTGTGAGGATATTACGAGTGGAGTAGCAAGTTGTGTGGCTGTTGTTTAACAGTTGGTGAACACACAGTGAACCAGTATAACTCTTTGTGTTTTGTGGATGTGTGATTTATTTTTCCTATCTTTTATCATTCAAGTTTGTAAGATGTATGTGTGGATGTGAATGCTATAATATTTACATTTCAAGCATTGTGAGAAATGTTGTAATAGTTTAGAATTTCAATTCCTTGCTATTTATTTATTCCTCTTCAGTTTGAGTTTTTGATATAAAGAACTTTCTATAAATAAGGTTGTCCTGCCATAAACCCTTAGTTTTTATGGTGTAAGGTTGTCCTTAGAACAACATTTGTATCAACCTCTCAATACTTGATTATTGAGGCTGCTTTTCATTTAAGCATTGTGAATTGATTTCTTTTATTTAGCTATCATATTCTTTTATTCTGCTGTTAAAGCTTAAAATTTGGCATAGTCCTATTCACCCCCCCCCCCCCTCTAGGACATATAGCTTGGCCTTTTCAAAAATTTCTTTGTGCTGTTGTAAAAAATAGAAAGGAACTTACGAACTGATTCAACTCTTGACCAATCATCTTCAGAAGGCAGCCAAACGTACCCACTATCACGCTCTACATAGTGAGAGAAGGCGGGTCTCAAATCTATCACTGAATCCAACATTTTAAAAGTTAAATTCCAACGTGTCGTGACGTCCAACTTCATCATTCTCTGAGTTGACAAATTCAATCGCCTCACGATCTCATTCCATGCATGTAATCGTAAAGGTGACCCCCATATATACTTCACACTCTCTCTTATGTTCTCGATTGTGGGATTGATTGTTTTAAGGCCATTTTGTACAATCAAGTTTAGGATGTGGGCACAACACTTAACATGAAATATCTTTCCACCAAAATACAAGTCACCGGTGGCCCTAAACTGGTTGTGCAAATTCGTCATCATGCTATCATTTGCAGAGGCATTGTCTAGAGTTATTGTGGAGATCTTCTTCTCAATTCTCCACTCCATAAGACATTTGTATATGCAGTCTGAAATCATCAAACCACTATGAGGAGGCGCAAGATAACGAATGTTTATTATTCTCTTACAAAGCCTCCATTTGGCATCAACGTACTGAGCAGTTAGGGACGTATACCCCTTTCGTTGATTGGATGCCATCTACAAACCTAATGTCAGGCTAATTCGAAAAATTGTTTCTAATTCTTCTTTCAACTTGACCTTCTCGCTTTCATACATCTTCATACACACCATTTTTATTGTTGTATGGGAGACCATCTCGTATCTGGAGTTAAGGCATCTGGCTAGTCCAACAAAAGCAGAACTCTCTACTATCTAAAATGGTCTTTCATTTGTAATAATTAATTTGGCCTTTAACTCATTCACCAGCTCCTTGTCATACTTGTAGATGGACACCGACGAACCCATTGTAGATTGCGAAAATGAAAGTATTTGTTGCTTTGCCGCACTTTTCACTTCTTTATAACACTTTGAAATATGTTCCTTTAATGTTGTGGTCAAACCATCTGATTGCTTAAGATACTAACTCTTGTAGTACTTGCATTGTATCTTCACGATGCCGTTCTTCCAGGTTACTTCTTCAAAATTGTCCCACACTACCGACCTCTTTTTCATTTTTTCCGTGACATGTGACTGTGTAGTACTAGTATCAACAATGAGCACATCTTCTTCATGTTCAAGACCTAATCTTTCATCTTCAAGGATCATCGGTGATGTAATTGACCGACTGCTCGGGGTATTGGAAAGAACCTCACTTTCCATCTGATAGTTAAAATATACTGAATCATATTAGCATTAGCATTCAATTGCTAACAGAATTTTACTAAATCCTAAATTAGTTACCCATCCAAGGTTGGATAGATTGTAATACTTTCATATTCCCATTTAAACGTCCACGCCGAAAATTTGGTAGCATCTCCCCATGCCTCTCCAGATAAGTTAATTTTACGTTACATTCAAATTCAAGGTTGGTGCTCCCCTCTCTCCAACATAAATACTAGAAATAAATTCAAATGCCACCAAAATTGTCCTTTTTGGAGTCCACATAGCTTTTTGGACCATTTCTTTTGGATTTACGGTGCATCTCCTTTGAAATTCGGTATGACCATTAGCTGTAGGGAGGAATTTCAAGGCACGACCCCAAAAATGAGGGAAGAAGACATCGGGGATGGACCACACCAGAGAAAACAACTCCAAGAGGAAAGACCACCATTATTTGTATTGATGGCCACAACGGTCTTGGATGAAGATGAAATCAATGCCCTCCAATGATTTAAGGAGCCTCGGATCACATGAACAGATCAAATTGACCAATGTTCGGGACCATCTGTTTCATGTGTTGATAATACCCTTACTACTATTAAAGTCTATAATAATATTATTTGCATTATTACAATGTTATTACTCATTTTATCTTTGTACATTATTAATATATGTGTATAGATAAATATTTACTTATTTATTTATTTATTCATTTATCTTCATTAGTAGTAGTATTTTACGTAGGATCCACCTTTAATTAGATTCATTAATAGTTTGAATCACGTCTTGTTAAGTCATGTGTCCAAATCTTGGGCATGGCTACTACTCGGTCAGTTTATGGTTAGTTTTACAACTCGATGGTCGAGTTATGGGAATTGATCGTTAGATTGATCAATGGAACGTTGTGATTGATTCATAGTTTATCTGAGGAGTCCTAATGTAAATGTATGGTCTACCTAATGTTGTTAATGAATGGCTTGGTTTTAGTGGTCAAGTAATGGATTCCAACATTGAGTGGGTGGCCTGATAAATGGTGGATCTGAGGATTTCGGGGTTTGATGTTGACAATGGACGGTTTGATTTGTCCATCAATGAAGTTGGGATCCTAAGAAAATAGGTCTCTTTAATGATGTGATGATCCGTCTTGGAAATCGATGGATAGACAGCTTGATATATAGATTGGGACTACTTTTTAACGGTCAGATTTAGGCTAGAATGCACGTGAATGTTTACTTAAGCTAGGTTTGCATTTATACCAAATTTGGTTACACGGTATCACCCGAGTACTAAAAAGTACGGAGTATTACAGATGGTCATAGAGGCTTCCACAGCACTCCGACGACTTGAGATGATGATGTAGTGGCCGGACTCTACTGCTTCATCTTTTCTTTCTTGTCCTCGGATATAAGACTTAGCCAAGAGACGGATCGACAAAACGTAATGCGTGAAACTCACGCATATTACCCTATTAATGAGACTTCACTGTTGATGGGGGCTTTCATCTTGTTTTTGTGGGACTAAAAATCCCCTTCCAAGCCCATTTTCTCCTTGCGGGATAAGTAATGCCGTACAAGGAACCACTATCATGAAGGCACCAAAACATGAAAAAGTGCTTTGTGGTTGTTATGGGGCCCATTGGGTTATCTTGAGGTAAATCCAACTCGTCCACAGGTAAGGGATTTTAATTTCATGTCATCAGGCTAAGATTGAGGTCAAATCTCATCATAGATGGACCATACCGAGGAGAAGAATTCCATATTAATGCACAAAGTTGTAGTTGTGAGTAGGGTTGTTCACGAGTCGAGCTAGCTCGACTAACTCGCTTGACTTGACCCTGACACTTGAATGGCTGAGTCAGGCCGAGTCAATCTTCCATCTTGTAGCTTGAGTTGAGTTCGAGCCGAGTTCAACCATCGGCCAATTTAACTCGACTCGACTCGACTCGAAACTCGAACTCGAGCTCAACTCGGCTCGTTTTTATAATTTTATATATATATATATATATATAAAGAAAACCCTACCCCACCTGCAGGTCTGCCTCCTTCTCTTTCCCTTTCTCCCTTTCCCTTTCTTCTCTATCTCTACCCCACACCCAGGCCCCAGCCTATTGTCCGCCGCACGCTCGCCCAACAAGCAACATCAATTAGAGAGGTGGGCCACCACCACCTACAGCCTATGGCTACCTGAACATCCACCCGATCTCGCCCAATGAACTAGATCGGCCCAATCCCAACAAGGTGAGTGCATATGTTTCTTCTTCTTAATCTTCTTCTTCTTCTTCTTCTTCTTCTTCTTCTTTTTCCTCTTTCTTGATTCATGTAGGATTGGGTTCTGTCAGCCGGGTTTGATGATTGGCTGTCCAATGAAGGTTTCTTCTGATGTTGACAGGCCTGAATTAAAAGAGTTCTGTCCTACATCAGGTAGAGTTTTAATTGGGTTCTGTCCAATGAAAGTTTCTTCTGAATATCAGAAGTTATTTTATATTCAATTGGGTTCTGTCCAATGGGTTCTGTCCAATGAAGTTATTTTATATCCAATTGGGTTCTGTCCAATGAAGTTATTTTATATTCATACAGGCCTGAATTCTTCTGTAAAACCTTTTAATTGGGTTCTGTCTAATGAAAGTTTCTTCTGATGTTGACAGGCCTGAATTAATCCGAGATATTGATGTAGGATCGGGTTCTGTAAATAAGAAAAAGAAAACAGGAACCCATGTTTGAAATTCAATTTATGGATCCAAATCCAACCTAATTAGGGAATCAGATTACAGCCAAAGGGCTTTGAATCTGTTCATGGGTTTTCTTGATAGGCCTGAATTTCTTGTCAATTCTGCTTGTGAGACTGTATCCTTTGCTCTATCCACTCCTGAGTTTTTAGCCATCCATCAATTGATGGAAACCATAAAACACTTCACCACTGTGACAAGTAGTTTTGCAAGAAATGCTGATATACCTAAATATTCTCTCCGTCCCAAAAAATAAAATATAAAGAAAATGTCAAAGGGGGAAAAAACATCAGTACATCATTGTGTGTTAACTGGGAAAGATGCAGGAGAGGTTTTCCTTGTCATTCACTCTACCATGGCATCTGCTGGAGTATCCGTGGTTGCTTTGGAGGCTTTACTACTGCTCTTAACTCTAGATAGTGATGAAAAGGACCCAAATATGAATTGGATTGATAAACTAACAACATTCCTAAGTATAGATAGTTATTTGTTTAAACCAGTTCTAATGTATAACCAATACAAAAATTAGCCCCCTTTTACCAATTTCAATGATAGAGAAAAGGTTTTAAATACGTAATGTTGGTCACATAAAACAAGGTTTTGAAAGATATTACAGCCAATTAGGCACCCAAATCCAAAGAAACATAGACATATCTACCAAATTGTAGAAAAGACAACATAGACTGCCAGAGTATAAAGGACCAATATAGAAGGTAAATCTATCAAAAGACGGCCAGAGTATCAACAGTCAGAAAAAAGGATGGTTGCACATTGGCATATATGCTACGAAAGAAAAATAAAGAGAACTTCTGATTTAGCAATCGTTCAAAGAAAAGAAGAATCTCACACATAAGATCACCATGATCATTAGCTTGGTTGTCACCACCATAGCCTTGTCTGAGCTATTTCATAAAGCAGACCAATACAATTAAAACCTTGGAAATTCAAAATATGAAAACAATCATACTTTTCAAGAGGGTGGAGATGCTTGGAAATAATTATAAAAATCCAAAATTGATTGAAAAGTCTACCACAAGCTGCTTGGAGATAATTATAAAGAAATTAATAGCGTGTTTGTAAGCAGCATAAGATATGCATATGTCATAGAGATCACGGCAGCCACTGATGTACTGCTATGCATTTGCAATCATCCACCAAATTAATCATCCTAGAAATCATCATCATCATAATCCTTATCCCAACTAATTGGGATCAGCTACATGAATACATGAATCCTGTTCTGCCATTCCACCCTATCAAGGGAATGAGTCTAGAAAGAAATGGAAAGAAAAATATACGAGAAGATGAATGTTCCTCATTTTTCAATTGTATCATTGCATCATAGATAGCAAAACCTTCAGACTCCATTCTAACCTGAAACATGAACAACAGGAAGACATAATGGGTCTTAAAAAGGAAAAAATAAAAAATAAAAAATGCAAGAACCATTTGTACAAATCTAAATAATTGATAGAACAATGGTCAAGAAAAATGATGCCGTTGAAGCTTACAAGATTAATCAAATGGTGGTGCATAGGTAGGCGATCATCATAATCTAAGCCTTATCCCAACTAATTGGGGTTGGATACATGAATCCTTTTCCACCATTCCACTCTATCAAGGGCCATAACTTCAATTAGACTATAGGTCCAAGTCTATTCTTACTACTTCCACAAAGGCGTGCCATATCAATTTTAGTGGGCGTAAAATTCCAAAAAATGTAGGGAAAATCCCAAATATTTAGAGGATTCCAAATATGTATTCTTTTTTGTTTTGACCATGTTTATGATGGCGTAGTGGTCCACTCTTTGGTGATAATTGTTCTTATATATTATAGTTGCATGGATAAATTATTTCTTATATATTTTGATAATTGTTCTTTACATATTTTTATATTGATGCTTATTATTATTTGTGATCTGATGTTGTTAATTAATATTTAGGCTACTTAGTAGTTTAGTAATATACCCCCCGTTTATGAATTTATATTGAACAAGTATAATCATTCCACTGAAAATACTTGTTATTTATGAATTCCTAAATTGTCCCATTTTGGACAGTTCAGTACCATACCATGTACTTATGTTGTCATCATTCAATTTACATGTGGTTAGAATTTCGGTAGTGTTTCCTTATATTTTCTCCTGATATGTGGTTATTTACTAGTTAGTTTTCACTGCATGTGTAATGGATTTTATGTGGGTGTGACAACTAATTAGTATTGAATTTTATATATATCTGGAGAATATAGGGAGGTGCTGCCGAAATTTCGGCTTGCATGTAAATTGTATGGGGACAGTCAGTGTTTGAGTTGTCAGTATTCTTACAAGTTTCACTGGCTGGAGATAAAGATATAATATCGTTATCGCTGATAATATCGCCGATAACCAGAAATGTAGGGAAAAAGGGAGAAATATGGGGAAAATGGTGGAATTTTTCAGTGAAACTTTAGGACATGCCTAAATATACATAATTACATATTCAGGAATGAAAATTTTGTAAAAAGAATGCATTAAATTAAAAGTTTCCATTTAATGGGGGCCAAAAAGTATACGTTGTCGTAAGAAATTACTCAAATAGTAACTAAAATTAGTTTATATAATACAAATGCAAGCTTACAACAATTAAGACATACAAAAGTAAATGAATTGAAAAAAATACACATTTTTGGCAATGTTTCATCCCCACATAGAGTGACGAGGTGGCTCGTAATCATTGTTTGGATCTCGTGGCAGTTGAGAGTAGTATTGTTGCCCAACATATTGGCAGTACTGTTCCTAGGTCATCTTCTACTCGTACCAATTGAGGAACTCTCTTATGCACCTCTGATAGTCATCTTCCTCAAACTGTACGAGTACGCCTAAACGTATGAATTGCGTGACATACGTCGACAGCATTTCCTGAGCAAGGTACTGAGGGAACATATCAAGTCCAACCCCGACTCCTTGATAGTATTGCTGCCAGTCATACGGGTACCCTGAATATCCTCCTGTCAAAGGGTCGTGACTCGAAGAACTATCTTCCGGGTGCCTGTACCCATGGGTAGAAGAGCGTGACTGAATGTTAGAGCTGTCATGGCCATACCTGTGATATCCCCCATGAGAATAAGGTGGGACAGAGGTGAAGCTCCCCTGATCTGAACTTATGTCCATAAATGACAAGTTGCATGTGAGAGCATTAGACGCGGCGCGTCTGGCTTTTTTCTTCGAACAACGCTCGAATATATATATGGGCTCTGATGCTCTCACCCTAGATGGTGGACGAGATCCATGATCCTCGTCCTGAGTGACATGGTCAAAGCTCTGCTCATCAATGAACTGGCCAATGGATCGTTGGCTCTAAGTCATCTTCTACCCCCCACACTGCCTCCCCACTCCCACTAGTACCACCTATACTAGTATCGGTGCCTCCGTCCCCTCCCTTATCATCGTCGTCATCGTCGTCATTGCCGTCCCTAGGACCAGTGTCAAGTGGGGGTTGAGTCTCATCATCATCATCACTCACTACGACTTAATGATGAGGAGGGAGCCGTGAAGATATGCTTCCTCACTCTCATTGAAACGTGCCAAATGCCTCACCAAAGGATCAAAGGAGTCTGTATCCGCCTTCTATTCCTCTACTACCTGATTGACATCGATACCCAGAGCCGCTGCTCCCTCAGCTACCTGTGGAGCAGGGCCTTCCTCCGCATCATCTAAATCAACTGATTTGACCCACTCATAAAGTGGGTCCTCATCATCATATCTGTGTCATGTTACCTATAGACAACAGGTCTAACGGGTCTTGACTTTCCTTCATGTCTCGGTCTACCCGCAACTGCCTCTCTCTTAACTTCATATTGTAATGGCAGTAAACGAGCTTTTGCAGCTTCTCATATGCTAGTATATTCCTCTTGCTGGTGTGTATGAGTGACCATGTGCTTCAATTCCTCTCACATGGTGAGGATGATACAGTCTGTACGAGAACACGGACTGCCAATAATTGCAATGCGGGTGTGTCGACTCTGTACATCGCCCACTACTCCCCTATATATCCATGAGAAGCTTGTTTTAGTTTGAAGTTTAAATGAAAATGCAATTACCTAATTATATTACCATACTCACATGGCATAATCATTTCAGTCGATGCTTTTGCTAGTGCGGATGAGAACGTACCCCTCGCATCCCTAAACCACAACAACTATAAACACGGATTCACAGGTCATTATTTTTAATCACTCATATTTCTAGAGGCTATAAGGAAGAAATTTTATTGCATTACCCAGTTACCAAAATCTGCTTGCGCTGTTGATTCTGGGAACAATCATTCGAACACCTCGTGGACGGTCATCGTTACATCTTGATTCTTATGGAGCCGACGTTTTTAATGAAATTTGTGATTAAGGTAGTATGCTAAAACTCAAATATTAGTTACTCAGTTGTATTAACATGCAAATAGAAGTGATGCTTAAAGTACTCAGTTGTATCAACAAACTTACCAGCTTGGTGGAGTGGATGCTCAAGAGTCTTAGTCCATCAACGATCGATGATATTGATCACCCACTGATACGAAGTGAGGATTGCAATCATTATCCCCTGTCTCATAATTCTTATAAGCTCATACATTGACCCCATCGAAGGCCACATCTCATTATCTACGGCTTGTAGGACCTTGTACATCGGATGTAGGAAGGAAACGACGTTGTAAACTTTATCCCATAAGGTATCGGAAAGCATTATATTCGAACAGGTCTTTGCACCCTCAGTCTTCTTCTGATTCCATTCCATGTATCTCTCGGATCTGAACAAATTTCTGAAACCCACGCGGTGCTTGTATAAACTGTCGAGTGCAATGAAATTCGTGGCGAATCGTGTCTCGCCTGGTCTAACGATGTCCCCTCCACAACACTCACGCATTACAGCCAACAACCATGAGTGATTGTATATAAAGTTTGTTACTTTCCTCGCATCCTGGATGGTTTTCCCAACAGAATCCCTCTGGCCTATCTCCTCGAGCATTAAATCAATGCAGTGTGCTGCACACGAGGTCCAATAGCGATTGAACTTCTTCATCAATTTCTTCCCTGCCTTAACGAAAGCACTACCATTGTCCGTTACAACTTGGACAACATTCTGGGACCCAACATCTCTAATCACTCCTTTCAGGAGAGCATATATGTATTCATGATCTTTTATTTTGGCCGATGCATCAATGGATTTGAGGAAAACTGGTTGTCCTCTACAGTACACCATAAAATTGATAATAGACAATTTCGTGGGTCCTGTCCACCCATCATACATGATTGTTACCCCATACTACTTCTAGTTCAGCTTGAGTCCACGTACTCAAGCCTGCATCTCCTTGTGCTCCCGATCGAGGTAGACGCCAAGAATCTCCTGTGGTGTGGGAGGCTTCACGCCGGGCCCAGCACGCTGCACCTCCTCAATCATATTTTTGAAGTGAGGACTGGCTACTGCATTTGCTGGTACATGGCTCGAGATGAACCACCTAGATATAGCGCCACCCACTTTCTCCCTGAGCCCCATGCTCCACACATTTTTTAATCTTTTTTTATTAACGCCTACGATGGGTGTATCTGGGACACGAGCGCTTTGCGTGTGTTGTAGGCTATGCCCGCTGCCTCCCTCAAATCGTCTGCTGCTCCCACCAGCCTCATGTCGGAACGTCTCAAACGACGGCCTACTCTCATCAATCCGTCTTCTTTACTCCCCCTCCCACTCTAAAGCCCGAGACTCACGAATCACTTGTCTAAAATCACTCATTTCTCGAGCCGTAACACAGTCATCGGGGTACACGATCCCCTCATCGTCGTCATCACCGTGCTCGTCGATAGCATCTAGGCCCCGTCCAGTGCCTCGTAGCTCCTCCCTCATATCCCTCTCCCAATCCTTTTATTGTAGCTTGCGTGACTTCGCTTCGTTCAACACTCTTCTCATCTCTTCTCTCACTGGCCTTGTTACACTTGGACAGTCTTTTACATTTATGTATCCCCCTGCCAAATGTTCCTTTAGCCTAGACACTCCCCCACTCCGTATCACTTGGCCATAATAGTTGCATATGGCTCCATATTTATTCTCCTCCACTGGTTGTCCATGTTTTCACCCAATGTCTCTTGCTCCTCCTTTGCCCGATCCAGACGACATTTTGCTCCCTAGTAGTATACAAATTTGCAATAATGGACCAAAAAAAAAGTGCATCGGCTCGTATTTAGTGTAATAAGCCCAAATCATTTCAAGGGCTCAGATGTTAGATCAAATCAAATTTTCATATAAATTACAATTGAAGAAAGAGTCTGCAAATTGCATATTGAGTAAACTTTATGGGGCCTACTATGAATTATACATACAATATGATGGGTTCATATAAATAAATGGTGGACATTATCTCCCAACTTATTCCCTCTGGTGTAGCCCATTTAATTAACTGATCATCCTGATTTTTGGGAATTTGGAGTAAACATCACAGTTTCATAAGATGGACGGGTTGGATTTTACTTTATGAATGCATGTGCATGAAAGCCACATGGAGCAACGGGTAGAGGATTAGGTGTGGCCCCAGCCTCATCCACGATAGTGCAGTCCCAGCCCCACCATGATGTATATGTTTCATCCATTTTTACATACCATTATAGGGCTTTATACCAAAAATGATAGGAATATAAATCTCAGGTGGACCACACCACAGGAAAATAATAGTGATTGGATATCCACCATTCATCATGCTGGGGCCCACGGAGCACCAACCACTAGCCATTGGCTGGTGGCAGGGGCATAGACAATCCATTTTTTTTTTGGACGTGGATCAGATGCTGACATGGTCAGTAGCCAAGTGGCTACTGAAGTGACGTCACCAAGCTATGTGGAAAAACCGTGGGAGCAATCACACCCACCGTTGAAATATTTATAGGGTCCACTATGATGTATTTTTGAGATCCAACCTATTCATAAGTTAACATCGAGATAAAGGAAGTGAAAGTAAAAATATCAGCTTGATCAGAAACTTCAGTGGCCCCTAAAAAGTTTTGAACGTTGGATTTCATTGTCCCCACTGTTTTCTATGGTGGGGTCCACTTGAACTTTAGATCTATCTCATTCTTTTTCTCATGACATAAAAATATCTCTCCAAATTAATGGATGGTATGGATACAATAAATGCATCATGGTTGGGTCCACATAGCTTGATGATGTCACATCAGTAGCCATTTGGGCTAGCCACCCCACTGGGGATTGATGCCATGTGTTGAAATGAGGTATCTCCACTCAGTTTGTGAGTTGAGCTATAGTTCTGGGTGTCTTTGGCTACGGCTTTTGTCAGTAGCCAATCCAGAAATCGGATTAGCTACTAAGTCACTCCATACGCTCTAAGTTGGGCCAACTATGAATTTACGTGGTTTATTCACACCTTCCATCCGTTTCTTCATATCATTTTAGGCCTAAAATTATTTATAAAAATGGATGGATGGCACGGATAAAACACATACTTGACAGTGAGTCCCACATAGCATCAACCACTACCCACCAGGCTAGTGGCAGCGACACTAGCCAAACCGCGTCCGCCCACAGATGTTAGATGCCCGATGATCCCACCGATCAATGCCATTTGGCAATGGGCTAGAATCAAACAAAGCCCAAACAAGAAACCCTATTTCATAAAACCCTTTCCGCGGCTTCCTGTTTTTTCAAGTCAGTGATCGATTTTGTCGTTCCTTTTCTACGAAGATCCCACACCATCACCAAGATCCTGACGCGATTCCCACGTTACATCTCGGATTTACAGTCATAGATGTTGGAGATGACCGGAATGAGGGTATTTTCATGAGCTTGCCGCTGCCTTCAATGGCTGCCATGACCATCGTAGATGGAGGAAGCAATCTCCGGTTGTTCAACGGTGACAAAGGATTTTTGTTGAGCGTTAAGGCTCACCAGATCTGAATACAAATTAAGCTCCCAGATATGTAACGGTGATCGGCCGTGACTCAGAATCGGGTTCCTGACGTCGGTAAGTCTCTCGTCTCTGATCCAAAATCCATGGCTGCCTAAAATCTGGTTGCGGGTGACGGAAGAAGATGGTCAATGAATGAAGGGTTTTATTTATTTATTTTTTGTTGGGTGCTTGCCGCAAACTCGCTCGGCGATGGCAGATGCCTTTCGCTGCAATGAAATCCTTATGTTTTGCCGGAATCCCTCCCTCACAAAGGTTTGCATCAACGAAAGAGGGAGTTGCCGACCATGACTCTCCTCTTTCCTATTTATTTACTTATTTTTTTAAGCATGAAGGGCCGCTGTCGGTTTTCATGGATGGCCATGGAGACTCCGAGCGGCTCATCATAAAATGCAGCCCAGATTTCCATTATCTTCGGCACGATCTCACACCAAATGGTCCGTGAATAGAATGAAATAAAAAGTTTTTTCATATAACCGCTTAACCTACGTTGCTGTTTTCAAATATACGTAGAATAACCTACGTTATTTTTTACCTTGACTCACGGGGCGGTGACAGATAAGCTCCGTTTTGTCGAAAGATCGGCTTTAACCATGTACGTTTATGTCCCCTTTGAAGGAGTGTGCCTCTGGAAGATTCGATTGGGCCCACCTGTATCCATCCGTTTTTCCATCTCATCTTAGGCCATGAGTACAAAAACGAGGGAGATCTGATTCGCAGGTGGTCCATACAACAGGAAAGAATGGTGATTCAATGCCTACCATTGAAAATTTGTCAAGTCCACAGAAGTATTATTTGTGTTTTCGGCTGGTGATTGAATGCCTACCATTGATACCCAGGTCTGTGTGACATTTCCACAGGTTGGATGCCAAATAAATATCGTTGTGGGACAGTATGTTTTCAATCGTGGGAGTCAAATCTCCCACTATTCACTATTGACATACATTAAGATGGTGAGACGGGCGGCAGCTTCTGTGATAATAAGCTATGTTGGGCACAGGGAAGTTCACCCCATCGATCAGTTTCTAACCATCACAACAATAAAACATAATCCAAAAATCAGGTAGTGGCCACACTAAACCGGACATGTGGATTGAACGCCTATCATTGAAAACTTTACCGGACACATTAAGTTTTGTATCGGGATAATATTTGTTCCTGAAGCTCTTCTTTTGGCATCAACATCCCAATTTTATTATTATTTTTTTAAGATTTTGAAACAATCGAGATTCGGTTCCTCACGGGCTGTTTGGATGACTAATTCACTCGATAAAGCATAGGGGTGTACACAAATCGAGTTAGCTCGGTTAGCTTGACTTGACTCGAAAAAGCTCGATTCGAAATAGAGTTTAAGCCTAGTCAAGCTGATTTTTTGAGCTCGAAAAAATTTCAAGCTGAGTTCAAGCTTGCCTGACCTCGACTCGACTCGGATCGAACTAGTTCGGTGACTCAGGTTATTTTGATATTGATGTTGCTTAGCAAGTATTTGATAAAATGACTCAACGAAGTGTCGTTTGGTGGCAAGGAAGGTATGGATATGAAACAAATACCTTGTATCATGATTTTTATTTTGACTGCTTAGTGTTTGATGAAATACTTGTAAACTGATGCTTCTGCTTTACATTCCGTGAGAAAGAAGGTGTATTCCATGTGTTTGAGAAAATGCCGCAGAGGCTTGATCTTGGCTTTGTATTCAGCTTGAGCTGGCCCAAGCTGCTGACCAAACCGAGCCAAGTTGGCCAGACAGGCTTGAGGATCGAGCTGAGCTGAGTTCAAGCTAGGGTCAGCTAGTGGCTGAGCCAAATCGAGCTTGCACAGCTCGACTCGGTTCGACTTGTGTATACCCCTAGAACTAAGGGTCTATTTGATTTTTCAAAGCTTGCATAAATACCCTGCAAATGGGTAATTATTACTATTTCACCCGGTTAGAAAATTCATCCGAATTTCCCTATGGAAATCGATTCAAAAGAGCTAATTTAAATTTGTGGACCCTAAGGTGATGGATATTCACTACAAGAAAGTAGGCCTTTAGCCTCAATTTTTTAGCCTCAGTTCAATAAAAGGAGGCTAAATGTGGTTTTTAGCCTCGGTTGTAAAGGAATTGAGGTTAAAAATTCATTTTTTGCCTCGGTTGGTGAGAAACTGAGACCAAAAGTCTGTCCTTTTGCTTCGGTTGGTGAGCAACTGAGGCTAAAAGTCTACCCTTTTGCCTCGGTTGTTGAGAGCCGAGGGCAAAAGTCTGCCCTTTTGCCTCGGTTGGTGAGAAACTGAGGCCAAAAGTCTGCCCTTTTGCTTCAGTTGGTGAGCAACTGAGGTTAAAAGTCCGCCCTTTTGCCTCGGTTGTTGAGAACTGAGGGCAAAAGTCTGCCTTTTTGCCTCATTTGGTGAGAAACTGAGGCCATAAGTCTACCCTTTTGCCTCGATTGGTGAGCAACTGAAGCTAAAAGTCCGCCCTTTTGCCTCGATTGTTGAGAACTGAGGGCAAAAGTCTACCTTTTTGCCTCGGTTGGTGAGAAATTGTGGCCAAAAGTCTGCCCTTTTGCCTTGGTTGGTGAGCAACTGAGGCTAAAAGTCTACCCTTTTGCCTCGGTTGTTGAGAACTGAGGGCAAAAGTCTGCCCTTTTGCCTCGATTGATGAGAACTGAGGCCAAAAGTCTACCATTTTGCCTCGGTTGGTTAGAAACTGAGGTCAAAAGTCTGCCCTTTTGCCTCGCTTGTTGAGAAACTAAGGCCAAAAGTCTGCCCTTTTGTCTCGATTGGTGAGCAAATGAGGCCAAAAGTCTATTCTTTTGCCTCGGTTGTTGAGAAAGTGAGGCCAAAAGTCTGCCCTTTTGCCTCGGTTGTTGAGAAACTGAGGCCAAAAGTCTGCCCTTTTGCCTCGGTTGTTAAGCAACTGAGCCCAAAAGTACGCCCTTTTGGGTTAGAAGAAGCAACTTGCAGCACAAATGGTCTCTGATCTATTCATCATATGGAGTCCATGGGAACATGCACTAATAAAAAAATAAAAATGAAAAATTTAGGAAAACAACCGTCCTGTCATCTGGCAGACCATGCATGTATGAAATTAGTCAACATTTAGATATGGTGACTATGTTGAACATAAACGTGGCCACTTGATACGTGGACCAGCTTGAGTTTAGGCCCCACCTAATGAAGGGTTCGGATTACACATGCCAGTGCCTTGTGGAGACATGTGCCGTGACTAACAACTTTCATTGTGTTGGTCGTACGTACAGAGAGAAAAGCATGAATACTCTCGCTGCGCATGATGATTTATATACACGCATAACGATGTATGCGTGGTTGTACAGGTACCTCAATCCAAACCGGTAAATGGTTTGGAAATATAATGGATGGTCAAAATGAAAAGTAGTAGATGCTCGTCTCTTCCAACTTGGCACGTGTTGGTTGTTTTCCACCATGCAGACCCCATAGGGAGGTGGTTCATCCTACATTAACTTCGGTTGTGAGTCCTATCTGATGAGTGGGATGGATGTTGCACGCATTGATCAACGGTTCCGATGAGCCAAGATGTGTCCCACGTATGACGGAGACTGATAAAGAGAGCGAGTGCCCATGATATGGTAAAGCTGGATGATTGGAGATGAAATAGAGCCATCTCTTCACACTAAACGTGTCAGGATCATGCATCAATTGGATCTGTCCATCTAGTTACAATTAATGTGGATGGAAAATGGTTGAAAATACTCAATGGTTGGATGATTCTAGTAATCTCATTTGCTCCCACGAATGGGTTGGCAATCTGGACGATTTAGATTGCATCACGTATATGCTACGTTTATGGTGGTGAGTCACCAGTATCTTTTAAATGGTGGTGAACCATCCAACGAGTCTGAGCCCTTCATCCAAGAAGATAAGATGATCAAGAAGGGATAGACGGTGGAGCCAGAAGAATCGGATACGGTAAACGCATGAATTCCCATACGTTCAAACTTCCTTGGGACACACCCTGGTGTGTGCGTGCAATCCAAACCGTGAATCAGGTGCACGTTCTCATGCACTGTATATGAGTTATTAACGGACGGTTTGGATCTGATACACTCAGTACGCAATCCGCTTCCATCTCAAGCTACCCTATATGTAAAAAAAACCCAGCGTCACTACCTCTTCTCTGCTTCCATCCACGCCCTCTCTCTCTCTCTCTCTCTCTCTCTCTCTCTCTCCTTCGATCCAAGCCCTCGATCCATTCTCTCTCTCTCTCTCTCTCTCTCTCTCTCTCTCCTTCGATCCAAGCCCTCAATCCATTCTCTCTCTCTCTCTCTCTCTCTCTCTCTCTCTCTCTCGATTGGAAGAAGGAGAGCTGCTAGAAGACCTTATCATTCAGATCCAGATCCAAATCCATTCTCTCTCTCTCTCTCTCTCTCTCTCTCTCTCTCTATTGGAAGAAGGAGAGCTGCTAGAAGACCTCCTTATCAGATCCAAATCCAAATCCATTCTCTCTCTCTCTCTCTCTCTCTCTCTCTCTCTCTCTCTCTCTCTCTCTCGATTGGAAGAAGGAGAGCTGCTAGAAGACCTCCTTATCATTCAGATCCAGATCCATTCTCTCTTTCTTTCTCTCGATTGGAAGAAGGAGAGCTGCTAGAAGACCTCCTTATCATTCAGATCCAGATCCAAATCAATTCAAGGTAAGCTCAATTCTTTTCATTTCACTCCTTCCGCTCCTTTTCTCTCGATCTCAAATTTGATCAGATTAGGAGAATAGAGAAAGATCTATTATGTATTGTGTTTTTTAGGAACATGCACTTCCTGCATCCTACTTCCCTCTGCTAGCAGAAACTGATCCTCATTGGAGATGGATGTGATTCATCTTCAATTTAGATAATTTTGCATTTGGGAGCGGTTGTGGATAACTAGCTGTAGCATGACAGGAGTGATCTATTTTTAATTAACCTTGCAGATCTTAGATTTATCTGTCTTCCCAGCTGTTTTTTTTTTTTCCCATTTCGTAACTGTTTTGACTCTGTTTTTTTCTTGTTGTTTACAATAACTATGGTTCTGGCCTGTATGTTTGTTTTCCTTTAAGTTTTTCCATCTGAGAAGTCACCTTGCCATAAGACATATGAGGCATCCATGCAAGCCTGGGGTACATCTTCCCAATAACTTCATCAAATTCTTTCTAGAATATGATAAGCAGATGAGCTCTTGTTGCAAATTGTACTGTACAGGAGAAGGAGATGCTTCATCTGGCAAAAAGTAAAAAATCATATAAATACCTCTGTGCATGTCCTCGTACAATGTTGTGAATCTCTGCCACTTTGGACAGTGTTGGAATCTGGGCTAGGTTTGTGATATCTATTCATAACAAGGCCATTTGCAGCATGACGTTGCTTGGTTCGACCTGTTCGATTTTCATCACGGGGGTCCTTGTCTTGCCAAGCCAAACTTCCAAGTTCAGACAATATCTGTTGAGCACCAACAATTGAATGAGCCTGCTCAACTGAAGTTGGGTCTCTTGACTCACAATTATTAGAAGGAAATGAGTAGGATTCCTGTGATAAACCTTTTAGCTTTTCTAGAGGATTATACAATTTGCTGGCTGATGGCAGGTTCTTGGTCCTTGTCATAGAACCCAATTTGTTTGGTTGAAAATGGAAATAACCGATGTTGGTTTCATCGGTGTTGGCATCAGAAACTGCCTCATGTCAGCCATATCTGAGAGTTCATCTGAGTGATCAGACGGCTCCTTCATCAGAGAAATTTGACAAGGCAATTCAAATGTAAATGTTGATCCATGTTGCTCTCGGCTGGTCACTGTAAGATGACCCCCCATCAGCTCCACCTGCCTCGAAATGATCCCAACATGTTGAGTTAGAAGCATCAACAAAAAGATAAGATAGCACTAGAGTTTTAGAGAAAATATAATCAGTAAAATATTTTATTTAAATTTAGATAAAGATATGACATAAAGAGAAATGCTCCAGTGCTCTTGAAAGCACTATTAAGTTATAGTTCTCCTAGTTGCATTGAGACACTGATTTCAATCCATTGATCTGGACTGTTCATTAGGTCCAATGCACATCTCATGGACTAACATCCAAATATCATGCCAATCTGACAAGTTTTAACCATTTGATCAATGCCCTTTAATATGGACTGTCAAGACCATTTACACAGTAATGGGTCCAGTGAACAATTTAATCCATATGCTTGTTAGGGCCCATCATGGATTTCTTATGATTCTAAAGAACCACTTTCGTTAGGCAATCTAAACCATCCATCCATGGATTGGAAAGGGGACAGTGACAGACAAAAGGCCAAATCAAGAATGGATTAGACAATTCAGATCAAACGAATAGACTGTCCAAGCAAACCAATTCAACTAGGAGCATGATATAGTGCTATGAGAGCACTAGAGCATTTCTCTAACATAAAATAATGTTTTGATACATCTTTCCACTTCAATCAAACTAATGCAAGTTTTAGTCAACTTTTTCAAGTAAAAAACTACCAATAGAAGTTAACTACAATGAATTATAGTCCTGATATTCTAGTAACATACATTTCGCTACATGCAATGCCCATGGTTCAGTAATCCAGACTGTTGATTTGATTATCCCCAAAAATCTCCTAGATTGGAAGAAATTAATACTCTAATGGTTGGCCAAGTTCTGTTGAATGTGGACCTTTGTTGTATTTATTCTTCTTAACCATCTATTTTTAGGTGACTAAAGTATGGAGGCTTGCGTTTAGCATGACTAGATTCTGTTTACTTCATTTAATATCTAAGTGTTGTTATGGATTAGAGTGATCTAAAGGCCTGTTTGGCAGACGCCCAGAAACGGGTTCATCTCATTAATTAATCATAATTATGTATTAGAGACCATGATCTCTTATACATAATTATGATTAACTAAAATGAGATGAACCCATTTTCAGCTGTCTACCAAGCAGGCCCTAAGGATTTTTAATTGAAAACTTGAAAATAGGAAATATCAGATGACATCTCACCAGTTGTTTGCAGATGGCAAGGCCAAGGCCTGTTCCTCCATACTTTCGAGCATGATCTGCACTGACTTGCTTGTACTTTTTAAATAATGTCGGTAAAGCCTTTTCTGTTACATGAAAAGTAACTAACATTGCTCAGCAATGTGGGATGAGAAACAAGAATTATACAATTATATGCACCGTCGCATGAACAGGAAATGAGTTAATCAGATTCCTCATACAGATTTCACAGGATTGGACAGCATTTGGAACTAAAAGGATACATTTATTTTTCTGGTGAAGGTGGATGGTGCCACCTATATTTTTATCAACAGGAATAATAATAAAAATAACAGAGAAAGGAGAAGTGGAAGAACAACATAAACTACAAGAATACCTGGTATCCCAATTCCTGTGTCATATACATCACAACGTAGCCATACTATTGTTTCATGCGGATGCTGATGCTTCTCGTTGTCTTCATCCATCGAAGCTGTGATTTCCACTGATTTTCCTACTCCATCTTCAGTGGTACCATATTGATTATTATCTTCCCCATGGCGTATGCTTTCTAGGAAGCAGCTACTTTGAGATGCTTTGGAAGAAGTTTCTCCTGTTAGTTCTTTCACTGAAACTGCATGTTGATGTCCCTCTCCACGTCTAGAATATTGTTCAGGTACTACACGAAGGTTTATTCCAACCTTTCCTTCATGTGTACACTTGATAGCATTGCTGCAAAATAAGTGTAACTTGCAAAATTAAGAGATTGCTCAAACAAGCACATAATTTATGCAGGAAAAAGGTGCAAGCATTAATAACTATGCATTGTCATAGTTATTATTCCTTGCAAAAAATAAAAAAATGAAAAAATATATGTATTAGCATTGTTCTAACCTGTTAAGGTATGTATTTAGAAAGAGCCTTTTTGTAATATGGGATAGAATAAAGGCCTATTTGTATTTTTCTGAAGTTCCTTTTATATAAATAGAAAATTGGGCTGGAACCTAGGTAGCTTTTCTCCTTTCCTCCAAACATTCTATTTTCCTCTCCTTTCGCCTTCTCTTCTGCTGCTTCTTTTCTTTCTACCTTTTTCGCATGCCATTTTTTGTGCATGCCATTTTTCTGAAGCTTTTTCGTGGAAATTTTCCACATTGATTTGATGCGGCTGACCATTTGCCACATCTAGAAAAAAAAAAAAGCCATCTTATTTCAAGCCTTCATGCCCTTAACATTTGAGACTATGTCATTTAATAGTTGGTCCTTTCTTTTTCAGGTCAAGTCGTATTTATGTGTATTTATGTGTTTGACACGCGAAAGAATCCAAGAGCTCCTGATTTGCATAAAGTTGTTGAGAAGGATGAGAAGGAGCTGCTGTTGCTGCTGATGGCCATTTGCCTTAGTGATGGTCTTGAAATGAGGGTTGCAGATGGGAAAAAGGTGGGCCATGCTTTTTTGCTTCATGCTTTGTTTGCTAATGAACTCCATTAGCTAGTGGCTTGTAGCTGGTTATTATGTTTGACTTCTGATATCAGCAAACTTTCAACAACTAGTCCAAGTTTTTAAAATGCTCTAACTATTCATTTTCTTTTGGTTTTGTAACAGACAATTGCAACATTTTTTAGCTGTGTTATGTCTGCTATTGGAGGAAACAGTGCTGGTCCTGGTCGGTATATTGTATTAGTATTGCAGTTTCTTTCTTCTGTTCATATTTTGAGATCATTCCTTTTTGTCATGCAATATAGAAGGGAACTGATTTAAGGCATTTGCTTTTATAGGCAAATGCTGTGGTTAATGTGTACATCAAGCACGAGAAGAAGTTTGCTTTTGTGGATATGAGAAATGTTGAAGAAGTGAGCAATGCAATGGCATTAGACGGGATAACGTTTGAGGTAACCATGTTCCCTTATTATTATTATTATTATTATTATTATTTTAAAGGTACCTTGTTCCATTTATTTCTTAAAAAAGTATTTTCTGCAATTTGATTTTGGTGATAGGGAAGACGATCCATGTCCTGAACAAAAATGAGCATGCTCTTGATATGGCTGCAGCACTTCATCACCAATTAGGAGATACTGACGAGCCAAACGATGGCAATGCCTCAGCGAAGAAGAGAACCAATGTGTTACTTCTTGGTGATCGCCATGGAGATCTAGGAATGTCTGATGGTTTGAACTATGAGAACCAAATTGCTGTTGGATTCTTGTAAGTAAACCACTGCCTTTCTGTCTTTTGTAGTTATAAATTGTCAGTTTTCCTTTTTCCTGTGAACCGTTACTTGTAGATAAATGGTCTTAGTTGAATTTGTTGGAGTTATGTTTCAAAAGCTTGTTCCATCAGCAGAATTTCAACCAGAATACCATATGCTACCCTAAAATCAGTTAGAATATTTCCCAGTTTCAGACGAAGTTGTAGATAACTAAACAAAAGAAGTCCTAGGAATTTTATGTCGATGGGAACAAAGCCTCAATTGCATGATCTCCCCCTGGCTTGGAAAACTTGGCTCTGTCAAGTCTAATTTAATTTACTGCACCTAGAGTTCTGGGTTGATGTGCTGATACAACACAGGTGCGGCCCACCTAATGAGTGGATTGGTCTGATTTTTGAGGCAGGTGACCTTCATGGTGGGTCTCAGTTTGCATGGATCTGATCTCCCACTGATGTGACATCCAGGCAGTTGAGATGGGGCTGCCTGCTAAGTTAACATGTGGCTGGCTGTTGGTGATCAATTCTCTTTTGTGGAGTTTGTACCTTTTTATGCACGTTGATGTTGACTTGGGGGACCTGTTCTTCAGTCAATTTCAGGCCTCTGATCTATTCTATTGTTTAGGAAGTGAAGACCATATATTGAACGGTTGAATTTCTTTTTTCTCTCGCTTTTTGTTGGGCCATTCTCTCCTTTCCTCCAGTTCAATCTTTACAACCTGCCAATGGCTCTTCTATGAGCATTTGAACTGTTGTCTTTATTTGAAAAATGTTTATGAACATAGGGGCATGTTCACTCTCTTCTTTTTTTTTCCCTTCTTTTCCATGTCATAGGATTTTGATGTTCGAGAGTTTGCTATATCAGTTGCTGGCAGATCGTCTGAAAAGAATCCAGCATATGTTCTGCCTGCACTTCGTCGCCATCTCATACAATTGTTGATGCATCTTGAGCAAAGGTAATCTGAAAGATATCTACTTGCCAAGAATATTATTGATTTATGGGGAAATGGATGCCCTTTTATTTGTTTCACATCATTATCTTTGAAATATTCAGATCACAACTTTTCTCTTCCATACATTGCTCCGATACACAAGGTCAACTCAGTGATTTGGTCCTTAGTACAAGCTAAATGTATGCCATCTCATCTAGTGAGGTTGTCACATTTCAGGCACTTGTGGTGAAGCTAAGGGAAGGCACCGGGCCAAATGCTAATACTGGTGTTGTCACTGGAGTTGTTGCAACTGTTGGGGAGCTTGCTAGGGTGGTGGGTTTACTTCCCTATTTTTTGGGTTATCTTTTGAATCACGCTGTGTGCTATGGTACAAGTTCCAATTTCATCAAGTCTGATACTTTAAATTAGCTTACCTTTTATGTGGGTGGTATGAAAAGGAATGATGAAAAGGTTCTATTTTGATGCTAAATTGTCGAAGCATTGCTCTAGGAGTTTTTGCTTGTTTACTTTAATTTGTAACAAGTAGTGATCATGTTGTCATTTTGGTATCTACCTCCTTTCATAGGGGCTAGCATACTTGCTTGCTGCATTACACTTTGGGGACCACACGATGTAAGGATAATCACTTACCAGTCATGTTTCCACAAGAATGTTTTTTCTCTATTAGCAATGGTGTGATCTTAATTCGTTTGTTGTTGTCCTTGTTATAGGGAGGTTTTGGAATGAAGCAATATCTTGGTGAACTAATGCCAGTAATTGTTGAAGCCCTCTTGGATGGAGCTGCTGTTATAAAGCGTGAAGTGGCTGTCGCAACTCTTGGTCAAGTTGTACAGAGCACTGGGTATGCTATGTCCTCTAATTTGCTGTTCTCAATTTAATATTACATCACCTGACATTGCATGGTCATTGACCAGTCTTAGCTATGATAGGTAATAGCTTGCCCCAAATGGCATGCTTTCTAAGAGTCTCGATAACCAGTTCTCAGGACACGTCTTCTTTCTTCTTTCAGTACCAATACAATTCCAAATTTTTCTTAAGTTCCATTTGATTGACATTAAATAAATAAAATGATATGCTTTCGCTAAGAGGAACAAAAGAAAAGATTTTCAATTCCCAAAAAGTGATCTCTAAGGGGCTTCTACCTTTGTGAATTTTATTTTTCCTGGCAAGTATTGGTCCAAACTGGTCCCTCTCTAATTTCTTTTAATGAGAACTCCCCATGGTTGTGTCTACAAAAGCCGAGCCCAGGTTAACTCTCTACTGTTCTGCTTCTTGATCCGTGAACATTTATATTAACTGAACTGGGGATGCATTTTGAGTTTCCCTTTAAATAAGTTTCTATAACTCGTAGCGATAATCCTTAGTTTTGATTAATGTCGGATTGATTTCTTTTGTTTGGCAGTTATGTGATTGCTCCATACAAAGAGTACCCACAACTGCTTGGTTTACTATGGAAATTGTTGAAGGAGCTGGTGGATTGGGTTCAAACAGCTGGTGGATTGCGACAGCCTTTGATTTTACAACTAAAGGGGTTCTCCAAGCTGCAGTGCAAGGGGAATTGTGGCGGATGAAGGACGTGGATGGGAGGCCGCCCGGAATGATTGGATTGTGGCCAGAAAAGATTGTCACATTCATCGACAATCATGATACAGGATCCACACAACAGTTATGGGCATTCCCTTCGGATAAAATCATGCAAGGATATGCTTCTGTTCTCACCCATCCAGGAATCCCTTCCATAGTGAGTTCTAATCATCTACTGTTGTTATGGTTTTTTTTTTTTCTCCTGCTGTAAGTATCCATAAAATTGCATGTCCTCTGAGATTTGGATGGTTATAAATACAATTGAACTGGTTTGCTCCACCATACATGGACTAAAAAAATTTACCTTCCTAGCACATTTGAAGTGTCAGCTATTAGGTCCCTAATCAAACAGTTTGTGAAGAACCATGGTGTGTGCATTGAATAAACTTGAGTGAGATGTTTTCAAGAAGGTCCTGCACACATCTCACTTAACCATTGCCAAGATTCCATTGACCTGATGTTCCAAAAGGCTAAAAGCAGAGTTATTTTTGTTTTTGTTTTTGGGTTCAGTCACTTTCTCGGGTTGTAATAGGGAAGATAGCACGGGGAGTTGTGTTCATTTGACACATGGACAGTTGCACACAAAATGTCTACCTTATTAAGTACCTGACCTGAACCAACTTGCTGTTTTATACCTCTTTAGTATATTTGTTTATTCCTGGTGGGATTTTTGTCTGTTGATACTAGCACTCTTTCTACCATTCAATCGCTGCATGCTTGTGCCGCATGTACAATGTTTGTGTGCATGCATACAGGTTGATATATTCTGCTAGCATCCATAAACTGACTATTGGATTGAATAGCATTTTCCTCCACTGAAGATCTGTACCATTTTTGACAGATATCACAATGATATTGATGTTTCTGTCTTATTGCAAAGTAGCAATGAAGGTTTCTTTCATTTCTTTTGCTCTCATTTGTTTTTTCTCGGGTATCCATATGCTTGTACATGTGTCAAACAAGTCTATTTTAAACTTCATATGGTAACTTTGCTTTTTTGACATTTAAATGCTGACAAAGAAACCTCTAAAGCTGTTAAAAAGTAAAATTAGGAGCCAGGGACATGCCAGTGGAGCAATCTGAACTGTCGATATGATGGACTCCACAATAAATTATTGCTAATGGCGAGTTCTTCTTCTTTGCAGATGATTTCGGACAACCGAACAAGCTATAGTTGTTCATCAGCCAAGCAAAAGTCATACCCAAATCTTGCGTTGTGACTTTGTATTATTTGTGGAACCTAATGTTGTGTAATAATTTGATTGAGTTTGTTTTGAAAACTTTAAATAGTAAACAAGTGAGATTGATCCTTTGATTGAGTTGTTAACTATTTTGTTGGTATTATGGCTTTCATAATTGATTGTTTCATGGGTGGATTGAATGAATGGATTAGTAGTTTAAATAAATATTAAAAAAAATTAAACATTTTTAGCCTCAATTTGTAACCGAGGCTTGGATTTAGCCTCAGTTGTTGAGAACCAAGGCTGAAATTCCTGTGGCTAAAGGCTTTAGCCTCGGTTGTTGAGAACTGAGGTTAAAAATAGATTTAGCTTCAATTGGAGGCAACCGAGGCTAAAATTTGAATTTAGTCTCACTTGGAAACAATGGAGGCTAAAATTTTGATTTAGCCTCATTTTGAGAGAACTGAAGCTAAAAAGGTCTTTTAGCCTCACTTGAAGAACCAAGGCTATAAAAGTCATTTTAACCTCGGTTGCTAAAACTGAGGCTAAAGCCTTTAGCCACAGGGGTTTCAACCTCAGTTTGGATAACTGAGTTAAAGGCTTTAGCCTCAGTTTTTAACCTTTTTAGCCTCAATTTTGAACTGAGGCTAAAGCCCCCTTTTCTTGTAGTGATTATATATCCATTCCATCCATATGTTTTACCACAATATTTTGAGGCGTGATTTGAAAAATGAAGCAGATCCAACACTCAAGTGGCCCACACCAAAAGAAACAGTAGCCCCAAGAGGTTTTAACAGTAAGTTTTCGATTTCCATTTTCCCATTGGGTGGTCCACATAAGCTTTGGATATGCCTATTTTTTGGCTCATGCCATGAATTCAGCCGGCAAATATTCTGCGGCATTCTTGGTTTTTTGTGTCTAAAGAGCTGTTTGTCAAATCAAGTACAGGGGAGAGTTATGTAAATACCAAATTGTCAAATCAAGCATTGGGAGAGTGATGGAAATAACAAATGAAGGGTATTTACCAAAGAGTTGAAAATTCAAACAAGCCCAGGCAAACTTCC
This sequence comes from Magnolia sinica, assembly GCF_029962835.1. Lineage (NCBI taxonomy): Eukaryota > Viridiplantae > Streptophyta > Magnoliopsida > Magnoliales > Magnoliaceae > Magnolia > Magnolia sinica. The sequence goes on along the minus strand of NC_080573.1, from coordinate 44,347,646 downwards.
ACACCATAAGTTGCTACACACACCATCACCTACTGACGGACAATCATATAAACAGCTACAAGTACCAGGACAGTCAGAACTACAAAGGTACGCGACAGGGCATTTACATCTCCGGACCGCATCTCAGCCCGAAATTCACCAGTACGCAGGTTAAAGTAAAACTGGAGGGAATTTACGGACGAGTCCGGCGCATGGGTTTCGGACGCTTGTCCATCCTGGGCTGTATTTTCATCCGAACCTTCTGCCAATGCCCGCATTGGGTTAGACTTGGCCATAACTCTGCATGTAAAAAATAAATAAATCCGTGTTACTAATTCAGGGATCAATTTACAAATATGATTGTTATCTAACCTTTGTAAATGCATATTGTGCAAACAAGCAAAAAGCTCACCAGATCGTCATGTGGCAGGTGATAAGTACTTGCAAAATTGAGTCGGATAGTTACAATTTGCATATCTAATACATATGTACACCCCTCGAGGATGAAGTGTTCATGTGATGTTGCCAAATGTATTACACATGCATGCAGTACTACAAGAGAGATGCAACTATGATAAGACAGACAAATAAAAGCAACATGATGCAAACAAATTAAGCTACATTCGACCAGATAATTAAGTATGATGGACGATAGAAGTGTCTATCAGGATATTGTTGCTCGTTGTTTCGATCTTGGTTACGTGATGAATGTGGGCGTGCCATAATTGAATACAAATTTCATATATGAAACGCCCGGATTATGTACTGGAGGTATGCAAAATAGAATCGATCCAGCGGATCCGCCTCGATTCGGGTTAAGATCAGGTACGACCGGGCATATCCGAACGATATTCGGATCGGATCAGGGTAATTGGTAAATTCAACCTAACCGATATCCGAACCGAATGAATCCGATCCGGAGTTATTTTTAACACATATTTATCTTATACTTTTCGTTGTGGTATGGTCTACCTAAGCTTTGGATATCCATCGATTTTAAGTTCAACGAGTAAAATGATATGAAAAAATGAATGGACGGCGTGGATAAACCACATGCATTCACGGTGGGCCCAAACAGAATTTACTCCGTAGGATAACTCGATAACATATCGAGTACTTTGGAAGCGGATTGCATGCTGAGTAACTGAGCGTACTGAGTAGACTCTGTAGGGTCCACCATGATTTATATATTTTATCCACTCCTTTCATTCATTTTATATGATAATTTTAGGGCTTAAGCCCAAAAATGAAGCATATCCAAATTTCAAAAGAACCACACCGTGGGAAACATGTGAATTGAAAGTCTACCATTGAAAAATTCTTGGGGGCCTCAGAAGTTTTGGATCAGGCTTATATTTTTATTTTCCCTTCATCCATGTTAGTATGATCTTATGAACAGGTTAGATTACAAATAAAAGTTCAGTGGGGCTTAGCAGGGTTTCAACGGTGGAAATCATTATTCCCATTTTTTCTTGTGTTATGCTACAATCGAGCCTTTTATATGCTTCAAATTTAAGCCCAACACCTTAAATGAGGTTTAAAAACGGATGGACGGCGTAGATAGACCACATACATTCAATGTGGGCCCAACTGAGCTTACTTGATAAGATGTATGTATATACATTCACGGGGTGTAAATATAGCTGTATCCTTCAGAGACGTGCCGTGCACGTCAACAGACAACACAGCGGGCAGGGCTACTCCGCTGACACTATGGCTAATGGCAGTGCTTCGTGGGACCCACCATGATGTGTGTATTTCATCCATGCCGTCCATCTATTTTTAGAGATAATTTGACCTTGTGAAACCAAAAATGAGATATAGCCTAATCTCAAATGAACCACATTACAGGAAACAGTTTTGAATGAGCGTCGACCATTAAAAACATTTTAGTGGCCATAAAAGTTTTGGATCAAGCTGATTTTTGTTTTTTCCCTTCGTCTGGGCCTGTTCATCTGGGCCTGTATGACCTAATAAACAAATTGGATGTAAAATATTTAAATAAACAGTACAGTGGGCCTTAGGAGGATTTTAATGGTGAATTTCCAATCACTATTGTTTTCATGTGGTGTGGATCATATGAGATTTTGTACCTCTAATATTTGGGACAAAGCCCGAAAATGATCTTTAAAAATAGATGAACGGAATGGATAAAACATATACATCATGGTAGGGGCCACAGAGCACCAACCATCGGTCACAGGGTGGGTGGCGGGGGAGCAGCTAGTAGCGAATACGTTTCCCAACGCAGAACTTACAGCTGTAGATACGTGTCGTGCAAAGAGGAGCAGAGACGCGCCTCGAGCTCCGATTTGTACGAACGGCTCAAATAAGATCAAGATTATATGGCCTTACAATAATGTATTTATTATATCCACACCGTTCATCCATTTTTTGCAATTATTTTAGAGCATCTACAAACAAGAAAAAAAAGACCCACAAATTCAACTCGATCCCAACTATAACTAATCCGATTCGACTCGGTTTTTCTAACCGAGTCAGACTCGGTTCGGGTAAAGCGAACCGTACATCTGGTCGGTTCGGGTCAGATGTCCCGGATTCGGGGCTGGATCGGATCGAATTCGGATAAACCCATATATATTTGGGGTCGGATCGGGTTGGACACAATCCGATCCAACTCGGTCCGATGCGGTACTACCCCTGCTTCTGCGAAGATCAAGCGGATGCTCCGAGGTCCACTGATGGGCCACCGTGATGCATGAATTTTATCTACCGCATACATCCATTTTTGTATATCATTTTAGAATACTGGAAAAAAACTAAGGCAGTTCTAAGTCTCAGGTGGACCACACCACAGGAAGCAGCAGTACTAATGATATCCACCATTGAAACCTTTTTAGGGTCCACCATGTTATTTATTTTCCATTCAACCTATTGATATTGTCATATAGTCATGGATAGAGTGAAAAAAACAATTATCATCTTGATCCAAAATTTCTGTGGCCCTCGAGAATTTTTCAACGGTGGGAATTTAATCCCCACTTTGTGGTCCATTTGAACATTGAATTTTCTTTAGTATTAGTTTAATAATCTAAAATGACATTTAAAAATATATGAACGGTGTGGATAAAACTACTTCCGATTCTTTCTCCCTGAGCAGCACGACCCAAGGAGGGACGCTGACACCTGCCAGGTGTCTAGTGGTCGGTGCTATGTGGACCCATGATGTATGTGTTTTATCCACACCATCCATCCATTTTAAAAGATAATTTTAAGTCTTGATCCCAAAAATGAGGTAGATTTAAATCTCAAATGGACCACATATGGGAAAACAGTTGTGATTGAACGTCCACCATTAAAAACCTTCTAGGGCCCATTTTAATTGTTATTTGACATCTAACCTGTTGATTAGGTCGTACAGACTTGGATTAAGTGTGTGTGTGTGTGTGTGTGTGTATGGGAAAAGGTACTATGTGCTCAACCTCACGAGTCCGTCCCATGAGGTCGAGCTGTGTGGGCCCCACCGTGATACGTTTCGAACATCTACCCCATCAGTCAGATGCATCATTCCATCGTGGGCCTAAGTCTCAAAAATCAAGTCAATCCGTGACTTGTGTGGGCCACACCACATACAGAAGTGGAGAGGGGCCGTGCACCATTAAAACATTCAAAATCATTTTTTGGGCCCACCGAGATGTGGTACTATGTGCTCGACCTCACGATAAGCTCCCTTGAGGTCGAGCTGTGTGGGCCCCACCGTGATGCGTTTCGACCATCAACACTGCATTTGATGGGTCCCCTCTAAATTATGGGATATCCCAAAAATCAGCCGTATACGGAACTTAGGTGGGCCATACCATCTAAAATCATGTGAAGACACCGTTAAAACATATAAAAGCACTTGGTGGGGCCCACCTGAGTTTTGAATGCTGCTAAAACTTGGTCTGAACCCTCATCCAAGTGGGACACACATAATGGATGGGTTGGGTTTGCAAACCACATCTCGGTGGGCCCAAGAAATGATTATGAATGTTTTAATGGTGCACGGCCCCTCCCCACTTCTGTATGTGGTGTGGCCCACACAAGTCACGGATTGACTTGATTTTTGAGACCTAGGCCCATGATAGAATGGTGCATCTGACTGATGGGGTGGATCTTCGAAACGCATCACAGTGGGGCCCACACAGCTCGACCTCATGGGACGGACTCGTGAGGTCGAGCGCATAGTACCTATATATATATATATATATATATATCATCTTCATCCAAAACTTGTGGCCCACGGTTCACTTGAGATTTGGATCAACTTCATTTTTTAGGCTTATACCATAAAATGATCGGGAAGAATGGGTGGACGGCATGGATGAAACACACACATCATGGTGGGCCTACAGAGCACGGACCACTAGCCATTGGCTAGTGGCTAGAGGTGGGCATCGAGTCGAGTCGGACCGAGTTAGATCCAACTCGACTCGATCCGGTACTGTCAAAACTCTAATCCGGCTCAGAATTGAGTTTAGCGGGTCTGACTCGATCTAAACTGGATCTTGACCGGAATGACCCGAACTGAGTCCAACTCGTTTAAAAATATCGAGTTAGATCGAGTTGGCCTTTGTTTAGATCGGGTCAAACTAATGTAGATATGTGTCGTGCAAAGACAACAATTCAAAAGAGATCAAAGTTACATGTCCCTACATTGATGTATTTATTATATTCATACCGTTCATCCATTTATCCAAAGCTCAAATGGACCACACCAAGGATAATGATTTTCACCATTGAAAAATTCATATAGCCCACCATAATGTTTATTTTCCATTCAAACTGTTAATAAGGTCACAACTGCATGGATGAGCAGGAAAAACAAATTTCATATTATTCAAAAACTTCTGTGACCCTAAAAGAGTTTCAATGTTAAACGTTCAAACACTCAATGCCTTTTGCAGTGTGGTCCACTTGATCTTTAGATCTTTCTTATTTTTCGGCTCAAGCCTTAAGACAAGCCTACTAAATGGATGGACGATTAGGATATAATACATACCTCATGATGGGACCCACAGAACTTGCTAATGTCAATAGATCAGCTGGCCTGGTACACCTGCCAATCTGCAGAGCTTGGTCCTGAAGGCGCCTTAAACCATGAGCTAAGAGTAGAGCTGGGCATCGGTCCGGGTCGGACCGGATTTAGCCTAACCCAGTCAGATTCGAAATTCTAACAGGCGGACCCGAAATCGATCCGATCCGAGACCGAGTGCAGGTCACTTGACTCGGATAGATCCGATGCTTGATTTATTTGACCTGATCCGAGTCTAACTCGGTGAGGAAAACCGAGTCGGATCGGGTTGAACACTATTTGGATCATTTCAAATGGTGTGATCCACTTCAATCTTCAATGTATCATAATTTTTTGTTCAACGCCTAAATTGATATGTCAAAATGGATGAACAGCTTAGATAACATACATACATCAAGGTGAGCCCCACATGACTATAAAAAATTTGTATTAATGCTTGTTGCATGTGTTGTCCCATCGGGCAGGCTACTGAAGTAACGTCACCAAGTTCTGTGGGCCCCACTACGCTGTATGTGTTATATCCACACCGTCCATCAATTTTGAGATATCATTTTAGGGCACGAGCCAAATAATGATGTAGATAAAAATCTGTAGCAGACCACATCATAGAAAAAAGTAGGGAGAATGATTCCCACCGTTGAAACTATCCAAAGGCCCACCGTAATGTTTATTTGAAATCCAACCTGTTCAAAAGTTGAAAAATAAAGAAATAAGGGAAAACATAAATAACAGGTTAATCTAAAACTTTTGTAGCCTTTAAAAGTTTTTAATGGTGGGCATCACTGTCCATAGAACTTTCTATATTGGGGTCCACTGGAGCTTTGGATTTCATTCATTCTTTGGATATTGCCCTGAAGTGATCTCTCCAAATGGATGGAAGGTTGGATACAAAACATACATCGTGGTGGGGCCCAAGTAACTTGGTTAAGCCACTTTAATACATACTCTCACAACCTACCATTTTGACTTGCAAAGCAAGTAAACAGCTGTTGCATGCCGGTTGACGTGCCGTGCAAGTAACTCATTCTCATATGTGAGTGAATTCTGTTGGGGCCCACCGTGAATGCATGTGGTATATCTACGCCGTCCATTTGTTTTTTCAAATTATTTTAGCTAATGAATCCAAAATTGATGAATATTCAAAGCTCAAGTGGACCACACCATAAGAAAAAGTAAAAATATTGATTTTTATTCCGGATCTGGCCGGATCGGAATGATCCGGATCTATTCGGATCGGGTTTTCGGATCGGAACGGTCCGGATTAACCACTATCCGATCTCGATCCGAAAACTAGTCGGATCTAAATGATTTTACCCGATCCTACCCAATTCAGGCCGTCGGTTCGGTTCGGAACGAGTCGGATCGGGTCGGATCCACCAGATCGGGTCAAAAATGCCCACCTCTAGCTAAGAGGACGGATTGGCGACTCCCCCTGCCACAAGCCATTATCTGTGGTCGGTGCTCTGTGAACCCCACCATGATGTATTCATCTATGCCATCCATCTATTTTTCTAGATCATTTTATGGTATTAAACAAAAAACATGAGATATATTCCAATCTCAAGTGGATAACATTACAAGAAACATTGTTAAATGAATGTTATATGGATCGGATTCTCGATCGGATCCATTTGGATTGGCTACTGATCCAAACTTGACTTGTTATGCGGTCGGATCCTACTCGATCAGATCCGATCTTGGCCTTAGGTTCAGGTTAGATCGAGTCAGATCATTCTCTTGAGGTTGGATCTTGCCCAAATTCACGGTGTATTACTTTAAATATTTAAAAGCGATTATATAGAAATTTCCTTTAAAAAAAAGCATATAATAAACCAATCCCGTGATAAATAGCTAACATAAAAATAAATAAATAAATTTTTTGGTTTTTTTTAAAACACAAGAAAAATAAAAGCATGGTCGGTTTACATACCGAAGAGCGAGGGGAGAGACCTAGCGTGTCTGGGTTTTTTCGATGTGGCATTTTATAGGGACTCACAAAACCAGGCGCTTGTTCTTAAAACCAGGGTGGTTTTGAAAATCCGCGTCAAGCAAAACCAGCGGCGTGTTCTTAAAACCAGAGTTAGTGGTCTGGAAAACCGAAGCGGCGTGTCAGCAAAAGCAGAACGCGACGCCTCTAGCGCGCGGATTACCTAGACAAAGGAATCTGGGTGGGCCCACCTCGATGTTTGTGAGAAATCCACTTCGTCCATCCGTTTTTAGAGCTTATTTTAATACATTCGGCTAAAAATAAAATGTATCCAGTACTCAAATGTGCCACACGAGAGGAAACAGTGGGGATTTAGTGAACATCGTTGAAATATTTATATGGCCACGAAAGTTTTGTATCAGTCTTATCTTTGGTATTTTCACTTCATCCCAGTGAAAATGACCTTATAAACGGTTTGGATGGAATATAAACATCAAGTTGGAGCCTAGAAAGGTTTCAACGGTAGGCATTCTTTTTTCTTACTGTTTAATCTCGTATGGCCCACTTGAGTTTTGAATCCTTCTCATTTTTGACCCTATATCGTAAAATAAGCTCAAAAAGCGGATGGACGGATTGGATTTCTACTAAACATCACGGTAGACCCACCTTGCATCCCACGTAGGAACTTGGTGCAAAAGACTCTCGGTAGCGTACTAGGGCGCGGATTCGGTACTACCGTGCCCGTCCAAATCTCAGGACGGCAGGACGTGTAGGACCTTAGTCAGCAGAGAGTGGTTACGTCAGGTGGGGCGGATTGGGTACCCCGGCCAGTGCGTGTCGCTCGTTGAGTGGTGGGAAGTGGTTACGTCAGAAAACACGGGACGCGGATTTCCTGCGAAAGCCTTTCGCAGGAAGTTCCTGCGCAAGAATGCTGTGTGGGGGCCACCATCATGTTTTTGGAAAATGTACTCCGTTCATCCGTTTGGTGAGCTCATTTTAGGAAAATTGACCAAAAACGAAGTGGATCCAAAACTAAAGTGGGCCACACAAGAGGGAAAGAAATACCTACCGTTGAAAGCTTCCTGGGCTCCACCTTGAGGTTTATATGCCATCCAAACCGTTTATAAGGTTATTAACACAAGGATGAAGTGAAAATACAAAAAAAATATCCTGAAACAAAGCTTTTATGGTCATAAGAATGTTTCAACGGTTCTAACTGAATCCCTACTGTTTCCTCTCGTGTGGACCACTTGAGTCTTGGATCCACCTCGTTTTTTGTAGCTTGTCCTAAAATGAGCTCACCAAACGGATGAACGGAGTACATTTTCCAAAAACATGATGGTGGGCCCCACACAGCATTCTTGCGCAGGAACTTCCTGCGAAAGGCTTTCGCAGGAAATCCGCGTCCGAAAACACGTGTCCATGTTAGTAAACGGAAGCGTTAGCTTGCGTTTATACTTGGTCCACACGGAACCCAACCGTCTCCTTACTTTAAAAAAAAAAAATAAAAAATTTCGGCCTTTTTCCGTGCGCGGAGGTTGAGTAGCGGGACTCGCTACTAAAATAACATCGCCCAAGTTTTGTGGGCCCACAATGATGCATGTGTTGTATCCACACGGTCTATACATTTGGAGAAATCATTTTAGGTATGATACAAAGAATAAGTTAGATCCAAGGTTAGAGTGGACCCCACCACAAAAAACAGTGGGGAGAGTGATGCCTACCGTTGAAACCTTTCGAAGGTCCACCGTGATGTTTATTTCAGATCCACCCTGATATGTATGTTTTCCTTCTTTCATGTCTACTTTAGCACATGAACGGGTTGGATCTGAAATATAAATCGTGGTGGACCTTCCAACGGTTTCAAACAAGGGCGTCACTCTCTCCACTGTTTTCTATGGTGGGGTCCACTACAGCCTTGGATCTGGGTCATTCTTTTTATCATGCCCTCAAATGATCTCTCAAAATATATGGATAGTGTGGATACAAAACATACATAATGGTGGACCCACAACGAATCCCATCCAGGTAATTGCAGGAAGCGGATTGCTTGCTGAGTAACTTACGCTAACCATACTGAGTAAACTCTATGGGGTCCACCGTCGTTCATGCATTGTATAAACTCCGTCCATCCGTTTTATCATGTAAATTTAGAGGTTTAACCTAAATATTAAGCATATCGAAATCTTAAGTGGACCACACCCCTGGAAACAGTGTGAATTGAAGTCTAATGTTGAAAAATTCTTAAGGGGCAACATGAGTTTTAGATCAAGCTGATATTCGTGTTTTCCCTTCATCCATGTCATTGTGATCTTACGAACCGTTTGGATGACAAATAAACATCACTGGGCCTTACAAAGGTTTCATCGGTGGAAATAAATAATTCCACTGTTTCCTGTAGTATGGTCTACTTAAGCTTTAGATATACGTCAAATTTGGGTTGAACCCCTAAAATGATCTGAAAAATCAGATGGACAGCGTGGATAAAACACAGGATGTCATAGTGGGCCCAACAGAGTTTACTCAATACAATCAGAGCGTACCCAGTACGCAATCCGATTTCGTAATTGTATTTGGATTTCTTGGAATGCACGTTATCTATTTGGCGCGCGGGCCTCGCTTATAGCCCAGTTCTATGGGCCCCACCATGATAAATGTTTTGTATCCACACACTGTCCATCCATTTGGAGAGATCATATTTGGGCATGGTCCAAACAATGAGTTAGATCCAAATCTTGAGCGGACCCCACCATACAAAACAGTGGAGAGAGCGACACCCGTCATTAAAAAGTTATAAGGGCAACAAAAGTTTTTGATCAAGTTGTTATCTGTGTTTAACTTCCTTTTATGTCTGAGTTAATACATGAACAGGGTGGATCTGAAATAAACATCACGGTGGACCTTCGGAAGGTTTCAATGGTAGGCATCACTCTCCCCGCTGTTTTTTGTGGTGGGGTCCACTCTAGCCTTAGATCTGACTTATTTTTTGTATTATGCCTTAAAATGATTTCTTAAAATGCATGGACGGTGTGGATACAACACATACATCATTGTGGGGCCCACAAAACTTGGCGACGTTATTTTAGTAGTGAGTCTCGCTACTCAACCTCCGCACACGTAAAAAGGTCGAAAAAACAAAATTAAAAAAAAAAAAAAAAAAAAAGAAGAAAAAGGAGACGGTGAACCGAGTATAAACGCGAGCTACCACCATCGTTTACTGACGTGGCCTCGTACCTTCTGACCACTTTCCACCGCTTATCGAACTACACATCCCGCCCATCCTGAGCTCCAGGCGGGTGGGGGTAGTACCTAATCCGCGCCCAATGGCAGAGGACAGGTCAGCAAATTGATCTAATCCGCGCCCGGCGTCCTACCTAATCCACGTGCCTATTGGGCTTGTTTATCTTAAGAAAAAAAGTAAGCGGATTTACTGTGAAAGAATTGGAAACCCAGGTGGGGCCACTATGATGTTTGTTAGAAATCCTACTTGCCCATCCGTTTTTTGAGTTCAATTCAGGACATCGAGCCAAAAATAAACCGTTTTCAGATATCAAGTGAGCCAAAAACATGATAATTGAAAGTTCACAGTTGAAATATTCGTGGGTCACATAGGTTTTGAGTCAAGCTAATATTTGTGATTTGAGTTCATCCCAGTAGGAATGTAGTTATTAACGGTATGAATGGCTTGTAAACATCACTGTCGAACCCAGGTAGATTCTAACGGTAGGAATTTCCCTAACCACATTTTACTTTAGCACGGCCCACTTGAGCTTTGGATACTGTTCAGTTTTTGCATCATGTCCTGAAATGAACTAAAAAAACGGATGGAAGGGAAGGATTTCTCACAAACATTACAGTAGGCCCCACCTGGTTTCCAAGCGCTGGAAGAAATCCGCCTACAGAAAAAACGTATCTGGGGTTTACCGGCATGTGGCAAAGGGAAGCCAATTGTGTACTGAGTAAATTGTGTGGGGTCCACCGTGATTTATGTATTTTATCCCGTTTGTCCATCTATTTTATAAGATAATTTTAGGGCCTTAACTCAAAACCTAAGCACATAAAAGGCTAAAAACGACCACACCAAAGGAGACTGTGTGAATTGAATTTATAGTGTTGAAAAATTCTTAGGGCCTGATAAGTTTTGGATCAAGATTATATTTATTTTTTACCTCCATTCATGTTTTTTAATCCTTTGTATAGTTTGGATGAAAAATAAACATCATGGTAGGGCCTTAGAAAGGTTTCAACTGTAGAAATCATTATTTCTATTGATTCCCAATCCGCTCCCTTTTCTTTCGTCCACGTCTTTCCGATCTTATGGGCCGGTTGGATGACAAATAAGTATCAGTGGGAGCTTAAAAAGTTTTCAACAGTGGAAATCAATAATAATAATTTTACTTTTGCTTATGATATGGTCCACTTGAACTTTGTATATACATCAATTTTAGGTTAAAGCCCTAAAATGATCTTGAAAAAACGAATGTACATCGTGGATAAACCAAATGTATTCACAGTGGGTCCAGTGGAGTTTACTCCGTACCATAGGAGCCTACTAAGTAACTCAGTGCGCAATCCCATTTTGCCTTTGGCATGAAGTTTCTGCGCAAGGAATTTGGGTGGGGCCCACATGATGTTTGTGAGAAATACACTCCGTCCATTATTTTTTAGAGCTCATCTTAGTACATGCGGCCAAAAATAAAAGAGAAATTTCCTACTGTACGACCCATTTATGGCCCACCAGCCATTTGAAGCCCGAATACTCCCCTGTGTACGGACGACTTTTCAACGGACCGAAATACCCCCGTCATTCCTTCATTCCTGAAGCCGATTGGCTGGCGTGCGAAGACGAGCGCTGACGCTCCTCGGCGTGGCCCCACAATGATGTATTTATTATATCCACACCGCTCATCCATATTTCGAGATCATTTCGGAGCATTATGAGAAAAAAGGAATCATATCCAAAGATCAACTTGACCACACCACAACTAGCAGTGGGAAACTTGATTTTCACTGTTAAAAATTTCGTAGGGCCCATCATAACATATATTTTCCATCCCATCTATTCATCAGGTGACAAAGACATGAATGAAGAGGAAAAACAAATTTCATATTGACCTAAAACTTTTGTGGCCCGTAAAAGGGTTTCAATGGTAGACGTTCAATCCTCCACAGTCTTTTACAGTGTGGTACACTTGATAGTATATCTGTCTTATTTTTTGTTTCAAGCCTTAACACGAGTTCACCAAATAGATGGATGGTTTGGATATAACACATACATCATAATGGGACCCACAAAAAGCAATAGGGATTACAACAGGGAAAAAAAAAACATAACCTGACCCGGTTGAGCCTGACTCGCTGTCCCACCAGTGTAAATTTATTTTTTTTGTTTTTTTTTTTTACAAGGAGAATTTTTCTCTCTTACATTTTTCTTAAATACATAATTATGTAAATATGTATATATAAGTATGTAAAAATATTATTCTATCTCTTAATTCATTTCTTTGTCTATTTATTTAACAAGCATATCTCCTAAATTGGAATGAGTTACTTAACGTACCATATATGATTTTGGGGTAGGAGAAGCTAATTTAGCCAACCAACATAGTAATTTTCCAAGATTCCATCGGTTCGATGGTTAAGAATCCACTTCACAGTCAATTCACTTCACTTCACACCCATTTTCACGCACTTCGCAGTCAATTCACTTAACTTCACCGTCATTTTCATGTATTTCACGGTCATTCCCGGCGATTCCGTGTTGATTCACGGTCAATTCGATGCACTTCACGGTCAATTCACTTCACTTCACGGCCATTTCCACGCACTTCACAGTCAATTCACTCACTTCACCGTCATTTCCATGCATTTCACGGTCATTCCCGGCTATTCCGTGTTGATTCACGGTCAATTCAATGCACTTCATGGTCAATTCACTTCGCTTCACAGCCATTTCCACACACTTCGCGGTCATTTCACTTCACTTCGTCGTCATTTCCATGCATTTCACGGTCATTCCTGGCGATTCCGTGTTGATTCACGGCCAATTCGACGCACTTCACGGTCAATTCACTTCACTTCACGGCCATTTCCACGCACTTCGCGGTCAATTCACATCACTTCACCGTCATTTCCATGCATTTCACGGTCATTCCCGGCTATTCCGTGTTGATTCACGGTCAATTCAATGCACTTCATGGTCAATTCACTTCACTTCACGGCCATTTCCACACACTTCGTGGTCATTTCACTTCACTTCGTCGTCATTTCCATGCATTTCATGGTCATTCCTGGCGATTCCGTGTTGATTCACGGTCAATTCGACGCACTTCACGGTCAATTCACTTCACTTCACTTCACGACCATTTCCACACACTTCGCGGTTAATTCACTTCACTTCACGCCCATTTTCATGAATTTCAAGGTCATTCCCGGCAATTCCGTGTTGATTCACGGTTAATTCGACGCACTTCACGGTCAATTCACTTCACTTCACGGCCATTTTCACGCACTTCGCGGTCATTTCACTTCACTTTGCCGTCATTTCAATGCATTTCACTGTCATTCTCGGCAATTCCGTGTTGATTCACGGTCAATTCAACGCACTTCACGGTCAATTCACTTCACTTCACGGCCATTTCCACACACTTCACTTCACACACATTTCCATGCATTTCACGGTCATTCCCTGCAGTTCCGTGTTGATTCACGGTCAATTCGACGCACTTCACGATCAATTCACTTCACTTCACGGCCATTTTCACACACTTCGCGGTCAATTCACTTAACTCCACCGTCATTTTCATGCATTTCATGGTCATTCCCGGCAATTCCGTGTTGATTCACGGTCAATTCGACGCACTTCACGGTCAATTCACTTCACTTCACGGCCATTTCCATGCACTTCGCAGTCATTTCACTTCACTTTGCCGTCATTTCCATGCATTTCACGGTCATTCCCAACGATTCCATGTTGATTCATGGTCAATTTGATGCACTTAACGGTCAATTCACTTCACTTCACGACCATTTCCACGCACTTCTTGGTCATTTCACTTCACTTCGCCGTCATTTCCATGCATTTTACGGTCATTCCCGGCGATTCCGTGTTGATTCACGGTCAATTCGACGCACTTCACGATCAATTCACTTCACTTCACGGCCATTTCCACGCACTTCGCGGTCATTTCACTTCACTTCACCGTCATTTCCATGCATTTCACGGTCATTCTCGGTGATTCTGTGTTGATTCACGGTCAATTTGACGCACTTCACGGTCAATTCACTTCACTTCACGGCCATTTCCATGCACTTCGCAGTCATTTCACTTCACTTCGCCGTCATTTTCATGTATTTCACGGTCATTCCGTGTAAGCCCCGTATCCTAGACCGTACCGTTCCATAGACTTCCGCGGTCTTCCCGGTCGAATTCCGACAACCTTCGACCCTTAACCGGTATTTGCGCACGACCCTGATTCACATGCCGTCAACCCGAGTCGACTCAACCCAAGACCTTTACCAAAGCGACCGCGCCGTCGCCGCGGTTCTGATGCCGCGACTCGAGCGCCGAGGCGATACCCTGGTCAGGAGATGTGGGCCAGCGTTTAGTGCGAGGAAAACGCCGCGTGTTGTAAAACCCGAGAGAATCTCTACGAGATGTCACCTCAATCCATCAATCAATACCATCAAGGGTCAAGTACATGTCAAGTACACATCACCTTTCACCCATTCCCAAGCAACCACAAAAGTCAAAAAAATCTTACAAGCCCATACCTTTCTTACACCATTAACCACAAAAGTCAAAAAATCCCTTACACCCATCAATCACCACATCTATCACTCCATCACCCATCATTCTCTCTCTCCCTTTACAAGTCTCTCTCTCTCATTTTCAAACTCATTCCCAAGCAAGAGAGAAAACACCATACGTATGAGCCTTTCTAAGCATTCTCAAGCATCAAAGGTGGCCCACTTTCCTACCCCTTCATCTCCCATCTCAACCATCCAAACCTCATCCCCTCCATTGGAATCAAAGCTAAGGAGCTAAGGAAACTAAGGGAGCAAGAAGATCAAGTGGTGGGTGCTTTGATAGGGTAGTTTTCATGTTTTTAAGATGGGCCAAGTGAGATCTACCGATCAATGGTATGGATCTCACTTTGGACCCTAAGGTGTGGCAGATGGCCCACTTGGATCATCATGATCATTCCATGATGGGGCCATTCTCCATGGACCTCATCATGATGTTTATTTTCCTTGCATACTTAGGGTCATTTAGACCGTCTATTTTAGTAGAGAAGGGATTTCCACCGTTGAATTTCGATTTAATGGGCCCACATGTAATGGCCACTTAATTTATGTTGTAGATCATTGAAGGGAGGGCCCATAGTGCCGGGGTCCCTCCATCATGCGTGTCCCACTCTTTTCTCTCTCTCTCCCTCCCTTTTTATGTTTTTTTTAGTAATGATGATGTGGTTGTATGACCCACTCGGTTGGACCCCACCATGAAGTATGTATTTTGTCTAAGCCATCTATAAGTGGGACCCACTTCATGTGTGTTGTACCCACACCATCCATCATTGGTGGCCCACCTGAGCATGCCCACCTTACACGGCCAAACCGTCCAGTGTCCCTGGACGCTGGACGTGGATTAAAAAAAACACAAATATTAGCTTGGTTCACAAGGTTCTTGGGTGGGTTGGTTGTGTAGGCCCCACCTTGATGCATGTGTTCAATCCACGCCGTCCAACCTTTTCCCCAGACCATTTTAGGCGTTGAGCTGAAAAATGGTGTCAACCCGAGGCCTTGGCGGGCCATACCATATCAAATGGTGGTTTTCACCATTGGAACCTTCCCTGATTTTTTATACACCGAAACAGGCCCAATATTGGGCTTGTTTTGCTTGTTTTGAGCCATGGAGGGCCATTGGACGGGGTGGATTTACCTAATGTGGGCCCCACATGAGCAAAACCTTAGAAAAACTAAGATTTCAAAAGACAAAAATAAAATAAACATAACACCAGCAGCAGCAGGCGCTGCTGCTTTGTCAGAAGTAGCAGGCGTTGCCTTGGTAACGGCGGCCTAGCGGACGGGCAGCAGCCCACGCTGAAGTGGGCCCACTCCAAAAATCAGCATGATCTAAAGCTCAAGTGGCCCACATCGTAGGAAACAGTGGGAATAAACATCTGCACTTGGGACCCCTTTTCTGGGCCACAGAAGTTTTGGATCTAGTTGAGATTTGTTCTTCCTATTCATTTGGGTCCGCGGGACCTTAGCAACGGATTGGATGGTAAGTAAACATTATGGTGGGCCCCACGTGGAGCCCACAGTGATGTATATGTTTTACTCCCACCGTCTAGGCGAACGGTGGAGCCCACTGTGATATTTGTATTCTATCCCCACCGTCCAGGGGACGGTGGGTGTGTGTGTGTGTGCGTGTGTGTGTGTGGGCGTGTGTGTGTGTATATATATATATATATTATATTATATATAATATTGTATATACTATTATAAATTATAAATTATATTATATACTGGGTGGTTGGCCCTCATGTGGACCCCCCCCCCCCCCCCACCATGAGGTAGGTGCTGCATCTAATCTGTCTATCCATTTTTTTTAAAAGCTTATTTTATGGCACGGGCATAAAGAATGAGCCAAATCCATAGTCCAAGTGGACCCCACCTTGGCATGTTGTGAGTCCCATTAAGATGTATTGGGGCCTATGGGTTGAGGCCCATTTGATGTACATATGGGGCCCAATTGGTGTGGCCCATTTGATACACATAAGACCCATGAGATTAGGCCCATTTGATGCATTCTAAGGCCCACGGGTTATGGCCCATTGCAATGCACATAAGGCCCATTGGTGCGGCCCATTGATGTGGCCCACTTGATGAATATAAGACCCATATGATATGGCCCATTTGATGTATTTAAGGCCCAATGGGATGTACCTAAGGTCCATTGCAATGTGCAATCCCAACATGGTTTATGTAACGATGTTTATGACGGTCGTGCCTTGAGAGTAATGGTGGTTTAACGTCCACATTGCAAGTTTTAATGTTGGTTAAATGTCCACATTACGACTCTCCCTAGGGCCCATTAATAGGCCTGTACTCATTGTGTGTAGGACGTCGAGGCCATCTGCATTGTAAGGATAATGCATTACTTCATAACATGATTAGTATAGTTCCATAATTCATGATCATACGCATCATATGTATGCTTGATATGAGAAATGACTGATCATAGCATATGCCTTCGGGCAGATTGTTTAGGGGCTCCTGGATAGGCGGGTTGCCCTCCATGAGCATTACACGCAAGATTTCTGCATGACTGGATAGTGTGATTCATGCATTCGCATTATGTGACATGGTTACTATACGCCCTAGCGACATCAGGGCCGTAGCCTCCACAGGCGTATCGTGGTTGGCAAGATTGGATACCGAAAATCTTGTTCTACATGGGGTGCTATAGATATCCCTGGGTGAAAGTTCCTAAACCCTTATGGTACCAAGAGGTTGCTCCAATGTTTAGACCAAGTGAGTACATAAGCGCCGAGTGCCGATTACTAGACGGTTGCGCTTTCCATTGTGTCGTGGTCGGTTGGAAGGGGGTGCGGCCTTACCCGCCCGAGAGTAGAGGGCAATGCTAGGCTGAGTCTGACTAGCTCGAGGAATGGGTCCGCTATTAACGAGCCGAGCCCGATATTGGCAGGCGGATAGTGAGGTCTTTTTCACTCACCTTATTGCGCGCGATGGGGCGGCAATCTGGCTTGGAGTGTACTAGACCTCGGTGATATTCTAGATTTTTAGCTGTATTAATATGTGGACTTAGATGAGGATTTGTATGCTTGAGTTGCATTTCGCATTGCATGACCTTGGTATGGCCGACATCATTCATGCTTTGCACCGCATGGCCTTAGTACGATTATGGTATTCTTGGCTTTCATCAGCATGTTCCGCATTACTCTAATACTGCATAACTGCATTACCACCTTGAACACACACTTTCACCACCCTCTAAGCTTTCTATAAGCTTATGCACGACCGTTGCGTGTAGGAGACGTTGGATCGCAGTAGCGCTGAGGCTTGGGCACATGGCTGATTATTTTGGAGTTTTGTTCATCATCATTGTATTTCCCTTTATGCTCATTGTACTTGTAAAGTTTTTTATCATAGTGGAAATGTGATGAAGTTTTTAGTTGTTGTTTGTGGGTTATGCCTTTGGTTATACTTATTACGAATCAAACTGATGTTGAAAATCCTCTTCGTAGTATCCCAGGATTGGAACCTGGCGAATGGGTGCTGGGAGCCGAGAATGGGGTTCTACGAAGGCTGTCGGCTCCGGATTCGGCGATCGGAAATTTTGTGAGCCCGATTTCTGAGTTTGGGGCGTGATATTCCGTGTTGATTCACGGTCAATTCGACGCACTTCACGATCAATTCACTTCACTTCACAGCCATTTCCACGCACTTCGCGGTCATTTCACTTCACTTTGCCATCATTTCCATGCATTTCACGGTCATTCCCGGCGATTCTGTGTTGATTCACGGTCAATTCGACGCACTTCACGGTCAATTCACTTCACTTCACGGCCATTTTCACACACTTCGCAGTCATTTCACTTCACTTCGCCGTCATTTCCATGCATCTCACGGTCATTCCCGGTGATTCCGTGTTGATTCACGGTCAATTCGAAGCACTTCACGGTCAATTCACTTCACTTCACGGCCATTTCCACGCACTTCGCGGTCAATTCACTTCACTTCACGCCCATTTTCATGCATTTCACGGTCATTCCCGGCAATTCCGTGTTGATTCACGATCATTTCCACGCATTTCAAGGTCAATTCCCTTTACTTCACGGTCATTTCCACGCATTTCATGGTCAATTCGCTTCACTTCATGGTCTTTTCCATGCATTTCACGGTCATTCCCGGCGATTCCGTGTTGATTCATGGTCATTTCCACGCATTTCACGGTCAATTCCCTTCACTTCACGGTCATTTCCATGCATTTCATGGTCATTCACGGCGATTCTGTATTGATTCATGGTCATTTCAATGTCCCCCCTTTCAGTTGTGATATAATGCAACTCAGTTTTTCTTACGCAGATGAGTCACTATGACATTAGTAAACTTGGTAGAATTTCTCACACCATAAAAAGTTGACTTAATTCAATGTTCAGTAGAGTATGTTTGAATGTCCTAATCTTCTCAAGTATGGATGTTTTTCAGCGCAAATTCAATCTGAAAAAATGTTTAAAGGCAGGCTTGAAATGATTCGAAGACTAATTTTGTGCGGAAAAGACAGAGAAGAACTCTGCAACTCCCAAACTCACGATCAATTCAATGCATTTCATATATCCACACTGTGCATTCATTTGTTTAAATGATTTAAGATCATGTACCCAAAAATGAAGTAGATCCAAAGCTCAATGTGACCCATAATAGAAAACAGTGGATATTGAATGCCTACCATCGATTCAAAGATAAAGGGACGCCATCATGCTCTGGTGAAGGATTCCAAGTGGAGGAGGTGAGCCACCATTTGCCTAGCAAGGATCCCGGTTTATATACAGATGGGAGTGCAGGAGATGTTAATGGACGAGAGAGTGCGACAAGGTGGACCATCATCTGCAGATCGAAGAACTTGGGTCGTAAGGAGAAACCACAAACCGTGAAGAGAAGCAGAATTGGCGGAATTGACCGTGAAGTGAAGGGAATTGACTGTGAAATGCATTGAATTGACCGTGAAATGCATGGAAATGACCGGGAATCAACACGGAATCACCGGGAATGACCGTGAAATGCATGGAAATGACGGTGAAGTGCAGGGAATTGACCGTGAAATGCATTGAATTGACTGTGAAATGAATAGAATTGACCATGAAATGCGTGGAAATGATCATGAATCAACACGTAATCGCCCAGAATTACCGTGAAATGCATGGAAATGACGGTGAAGTGAAGCGAATTGACTGTGAAATGCGTGGAAATGACCGTTAAGTGAAGGGAATTGACCGTGAAATGCATGGAAATGACCGTGAATTAACATGAAAAATGATGAAAATAAGAAGCTCAAGTGGGCCACATGATAGAAAATAGTGCAGATTGAATGCCTGCCATAGAAAATAGTCGGGGTCGATCGGGTCAGACCTGGTCGACCCCAACTCCCTGTATAGTTACCCGGTCGACCCCACTTTTGTGAATTGTAGGGAAATGGGGTCGACCGGGTTAAAACCCGGTCGACCGGGTATATGTACAGTGAGATGGGGTCGACCGGGTCATACCCGGTCGACCCCGACTATTTTATTTCCACTGTTTTCTATTATGTGGCCCACTTGAGCTTTGGATGTACTTAATTTTTTGGTCTGTGATCATAAATTGATGTAACGCCCTGAAATTCGGGGGTCGAGTATAACTCAACTTCCGGGTTTTAAAACATCACTTATGCAACATATGTAATGATGGATGTATGTTGTCTGTGTTAGTGCATAAAACATGGAGTAGATTAAGCCAAACTGCAAACATAATCCAGGGATAGGTGAAAGACACAAGCGGAAGACTTAAAGAAATATATATATATATATATATATATATATATATATATATATATATATATATATATATATATATCGGTATATGTCCCTGAGATATGCATACTCTGCCAGGTTATAATTACATGTATGTGTGTCTCAAAATGCAAGTATCAAATGGAATAAACTATTACAAAATAAACCCTGAATCCCCGTAGATCAGGACACGACTCACATGAACCCGCCTGAGAACTACATGGAGGAGAACACCTCCTCATCATCCTCATACTCCTGCTCTGCCTCGGGGGTCGCATCATCATCTGCATCTAAGACAGTCTGGTTGGTGTCGAAAACACCGTCCCAGAACGTGGGAGTGAGTGATCAACTCAGTGGAACTACGCAGTAAAAGTTAACATGTTATCAATTCAATCAAGCAGTAATGATAAGGCAATACAATCAAATATGTCCTAATTACTCTTGTTAATGCAAGGATGTATGTAGCAATGATGCATGCCCTCGCCTGCACTCCCTTAGTGTCTTCATCTTACGGTACGCATGACAACCTCCCGCAGTGCTCCACGACACCAAGGCACATGCAATGCGGTGCATGCATATGATTACCAAGTTGTTATTAGTCCTTTTCATACAGTAGGATTGGGAAGCTAAGGTACCTTCCTTATATCGATTCTCACACAGTGATACATTCTAGGGTCGTCAGTCCTAGACAATCTCATACGATCATATAGTTCTAAGTCGCTGCAAAGGGCTTGTCACCAATCAATACATGCCTAGTCATACCTTAGTTGCTACACTGAGGCTCGTCACCTCAATGCAGTATCAAGGTATGCTCGAGGGTACTACAAAGGGCTCGTCACCAATCAATGTAGGCCAACAGCGCGAATATAGTATCCCATACCACCATAATCGGCTCACTAGTTTGGTTTGCTCACTGGTCACTACGGGGAGACTCGTCACCCCAGCATAGGCCGACAGCTTGACCACAGTGTCCCATACCACCATGCCCGGCTCATGAGTCTTAGCGGATCAAGGTACAATGGTTAACGGGATTGCATTGGTACCCTAGATTCAAACAGTAACGTCCATACATGGTGAACATTCATTGAGCCAATCAGGTTGCTTGATGAGCTCGACTAGCATGAGCGCACGTTGAGTTGAACGACATGAAGTGCACAAACACTCCGTGTGGCCAAACCACTGCTGACAACCCTAATACGACTCGGGTTCTTCAAACACATCCTACGTGGTGAAAACAACCTCAACCACGAACTCAAAGTTTATTACCGATTGCCTGGACTATTTCATAGTCCCACACCTTCAATTATAACAGATATTCATACCAGCAATTCAGAACAGTAAAAGAACAACAATTCTAATCATACAAGCATGTGAGCATTTGATGGATTTCAACTTAACATGAATTCACACCTAAGTAGTGCTTGAATTTAAACAACAAAGAATGTAAATTGCATGTAGGAAATCATACACATCAATAAGATAGTTGAGAATCTCTTCTTAACGCCCGTAAACAGGATAATATATTACACACTTGATCATTTAGACATTTCTATAAACACTTAGACTACATATTCCAACATACATGATGTATGTTGGTGATAACACACATTTGGACAATTCCTTTCGCCAAGGAGTTGACACACGTACAACTAACACAAATACACGACAATTAATCATGGCAAACACATGCTCGTATTTCATACGTATACGATACTTTCTACCTATACATGGAATACACAAATCTCAATATAATTCATATATATCAGGAACGCAATATAAACATCGCATTTGGCATGTGAAATTTCACCCACAACAATAATAAACCATCAACCGACTTTGAAAGCCTTGAAAACCATAACCTATATGAATATAGTCCGCACCTTAAACCAGAAAGTGCGCAACAGATCTGATTTAGACAATAAATCTTCGTCAGCGGCGAATAAGTAACCTAAAGCATAAATTAGGTTAGTTACATCAACACTTAGACCATTCTAAGTTTTAAAACAGGTTAGGGTTTGGTTGACTTACCCAAATATGAGATTAGAATCGCCGGAATAACGATTCAGATGCAGTGGATTAGACACGCAGTGTAACAGGGAAGGATTCCAAGATGATCCACCAACTACTCTCTCTCTTTCTCTCTCTCTTCTAGCTAGGGTTTAGAAAATTCGTATGGAGTTTGAGAGTGAGGGTTTAAGGTCTTTATATAGGCATAAACTTGATAGAAATAGCCCTAGGACCAAGGTATACTTAGGTTATAACCAAATCGGGTCTATTTCGATCTAATGGAGCATTTCTGGAGGTCCTTTTTCTGAGTGCGGTCGAACTTCAGCTCACTAATATTGGATCTTAAGCGAGTTAAATTTTCAGTCCGATCGGGTTTCCAGATCGTCCATGGCGGATCAATTTCAGTTCAACGGTCACCGAAACTCGATCAGGGCCACAAACACTTTAACATGTGTGGGCCATCTTTCCTGATCCGAGGGTGAATTTGGGTCAAAATCCAACGGTCAGAATTCTTAAAATCAGCGCGTAAGCGACACGACTCAGATTACTTAAATTCATATTTAATTTCTAAATAAATTCACCTTTCTCACACTCTTCACTCTGGACTTAAGCAAATCGTCTTAGAACATCATCTGGACTTGATTTTCGAGGTGGTTATCAAGCCCAACTAGGTGGTCATAATTGTCTAAGTTTATCGCAATCATACTTTCGACGTGCGGTTCAGGTCCGATACAAAGTTTCTAAGTATTCTCGAAAGCAACTGGATTTAGCGTTGAATCCTAAATTTCAGGGTAACGTAGCGCTAACGATTCTACAGGTTTTGGGTCTTACAGATCGAATTTAAAGTGATTGGTGCTAATTTCACAAGTAATATAGTTTAGCGCTAGTTAATTCATGTTTAATTTCTAAAGGATTGGGTTCTAAGAGAAATCTGGTTGAGGTGGTGCTCGGGTTTTTGTACGGAATTTTCTGGGATATTACAATTGAAGAGATGAGAGAGGAAGCAGTTAAATTCTTCGGAAAGCTATTTGAATCGATTGAAGAGATGGGAGAGGAAGCAGTTAAATTCTTCGGAAAGCTATTTGAATCGGAGCCGGTCCATCAGGAAGACCGCATCTTGAACACCATTCCCAACCTAGTCACAGCTAGTATGAACCAAGATTTGCACAGTCCTCCGAGTATGGATGAGATCAATGAAGTGGTTTTTGCAATCTTGTTGGATAACGCTCCTGGCCTGGATGGATTCTCAGGTAGTTTCTATTCTTCTTGTTGGTCCATTATCAATGCAGATTAGCTTGAGATGGCGGCAAAATTCTCTGAGGGAGGCTTTATCCCTAGAGCTTTTAGATGAACCTAGATTTTCCTTGCTCCCAAGAAAGCTAATGCCACCCACTTTGTAGACTTTCATTCCATAAGTTTTTGCAACTGCATCCACAAGATTTTTTCCAAAGTAATAGCCAATAGGCTAGCTAAGATTCCACGGAATCGCCGGGAATGACCGTGAAATGCATGGAAATGACGGTGAATTTAAGTGAATTGATCGCGAAGTGCGTGGAAATGGCCGTGAAGTGAAGTGAATTGATCGTGAAGTGCGTCGAATAGACCGTGAATCAACACGGAATTGTGGAGAATAACCATGAAATTCATGGAAATGGGCGTGAAGTGAAGTGAATTGACCGCGAAGTGCGTGCAAATGGCCGTGAAGTGAAGTGAAGTGAATTGACCGTGAAGTGCGTCGAATTGACCATGAATCAACACGGAATCGCCGGGAATGACCGGGAAATGCATGGAAATGATGACGAGGTGAAGTGAAATGACCGCGAAGTGCGTGGAAATGGCCGCGAAGTGAAGTGAATTGACCGTGAAGTGCATCGAATTGACCGTGAATCAACACAGAATCGCCGGGAATGAGCGTGAAATGCATGGAAATGGGTGTGAAGTGAAGTGAGTGCGTGAAAATGGGCGTGAAGTGAAGTGAATTGACCGTGAAGTGCGTTGAATTGACCGTGAATCAACACAGAATTGCTGGGAATGACCGTGAAATTCATGGAAATGGACATGAAGTGAAGTGAATTGACCGCGAAGTGCTTGGAAATGGCCATGAAGTGAAGTGAATTGACTGTGAAGTGTGTCGAATTGACCATGAATCAACACGGAATCACCGGGAATGACCGTGAAATGCATGGAAATGACGGTGAAGTGTAGTGAATTGACCGCGAAGTGCGTGGAAATGGCCGTGAAGTGAAGTGAATTGACCATGAAGTGTGTCGAATTGACCGTGAATCAACACGGAATCGCTGGGAATGACTGTGAAATGCATGGAAATGATGGCAAAGTGAAGTGAAATGACCGCGAAGTGCGTGGAAATGGCCGTGAAGTGAAGTGAATTGACCGTGAAGTGCGTCGAATTGACTGTGAATCAACACGGAATTGCGGGGAATGACCATGAAATTCAGGGAAATGGGCGTGAAGTGAAGTGAATTCACTGCGAAGTGCGTGGAAATGGCCGTGAAGTGAAGTGAATTGATCGTGAATCAACACGGAATCGCCAGGAATGACCGTGAAATGCATGGAAATGATGGCGAGGTGAAGTGAAATGACCGCGAAGTGTGTGGAAATGGCCGTGAAGTGAAGTGAATTGACCGTGAAGTGCGTCGAATTGACTATGAATCAACACGGAAACGTTGGGAATGAGCGTGAAATGCATGGAAATGGGCGTGAAGTGAAGTGAATTGACAGCGAAGTGCTTGGAAATGGGCGTGAAGTGAAGTGAATTGACCGTGAAGTGCGTCGAATTGACCATGAATCAACACGGAATTGCCGGGAATGACCGTGAAATTCATGGAAATGGGCATGAAGTGAAGTGAATTGACTGCGAAGTGCTTGGAAATGGTCGTGAAGTGAAGTGAATTGACCGTGAAGTGCATCGAATTGACCGTGAATCAACACGGAATCACCGGGAATGACCGTGAAATGCATGGAAATGACGGTGAAGTGAAGTGAATTGACCGCGAAGTGCGTGGAAATGGCCGTGAAGTGAAGTGAATTGATCGTGAAGTGCGTCGAATTGACCGTGAATCAACACGGAATCGCTGGGAATGACTGTGAAATGCATGGAAATGATGGCAAAGTGAAGTGAAATGACCACGAAGTGCGTGGAAATGGCCGTGAAGTGAAGTGAATTGACCATGAAGTACGTCGAATTGACCGTGAATCAACACGGAATTAAGGGGAATGACCATGAAATTCAGGGAAATGGGCGTGAAGTGAAGTGAATTGACCGCGAAGTGCGTGGAAATGGCCGTGAAGTGAAGTGAATTGATCGTGAATCAACACGGAATCGCCAGGAATGACCGTGAAATGCATGGAAATGACGGCGAGGTGAAGTGAAATGACCACGAAGTGCGTGGAAATGGTCGTGAAGTGAAGTGAATTGACCGTGAAGTGCGTCGAATTGACTGTGAATCAATACGGAAACGCCGGGAATGAGTGTGAAATGCATGGAAATGGGCGTGAAGTGAAGTGAATTGACAGCGAAGTGCATGGAAATGGGCGTGAAGTGAAGTGAATTGACCGTGAATCAACACGGAATTGTCGAGAATGACCGTGAAATTCATGGAAATGGGCATGAAGTGAAGTGAATTGACCGCGAAGTGCTTGGAAATGGTCGTGAAGTGAAGTGAATTGACCGTGAATCAACACGGAATCACCGGGAATGACCGTGAAATGCATGGAAATGACGGTGAAGTGAGGTGAATTGACCGCGAAGTGCATGGAAATGGCCGTGAAGTGAAGTGAATTGACCGTGAAGTGCATCGAATTGACCGTGAATCAACACGGAATCGCCGGGAATGACTGTGAAATGCATGGAAATGATGGCAAAGTGAAGTGAAATGATCGCGAAGTGCGTGGAAATGGCCGTGAAGTGAAGTGAATTGACCGTGAAGTGCGTCGAATTGACCGTGAATCAACACAGAATTGAGGGGAATAACCATGAAATTCAGGGAAATGGGCGTGAAGTGAAGTGAATTGACCGCGAAGTGCGTGGAAATGGCCGTGAAGTGAAGTGAATTGATCGTGAATCAACACGGAATCACCGGGAATGACTGTGAAATGCATGGAAATGACGGCGAGGTGAAGTGAAATGACCGCGAAGTGGGTGGAAATGGCCGTGAAGTGAAGTGAATTGACCGTGAAGTGCGTCGAATTGACTGTGAATCAACACGGAAATGCCGGGAATGAGTGTGAAATGCATGGAAATGGGCGTGAAGTGAAGTGAATTGACAGCGAAGTGCATGGAAATGGGCGTGAAGTGAAGTGAATTGACCGTGAAGTGCGTCGAATTGACCGTGAATCAACACGGAATTGCCGAGAATGACCGTGAAATTCATGGAAATGGGCATGAAGTGAAGTGAATTGACTGCGAAGTGCTTGGAAATGGTCGTGAAGTGAAGTGAATTGACCGTGAAGTGTGTCGAATTGACCGTGAATCAACACGGAATCACCGGGAATGATCGTGAAATGCATGGAAATGACGGTGAAGTGAAGTGAATTGACCGCGAAGTGCGTGGAAATGGTCGTGAAGTGAAGTGAATTGACCGTGAAGTGCGTCAAATTGACCGTGAATCAACACGGAATCGCCGGGAATGACTGTGAAATGCATGGAAATGACCGTGAAATGCATGGAAATGACGGTGAAATGAAGTGAATTAACCGCAAAGTGCGTGGAAATGGCCGTGAAGTGAAGTGAATTAACCGCGAAGTGCGTCGAATTGACTGTGAATCAACACGGAATCACCGGGAATGACTGTGAAATGCATGGAAATGACGGCGAAGTGAAGTGAAATGACCGCGAAGTGCGTGGAAATGGCCGTGAAGTGAAGTGAATTGACCGTGAAGTGCGTCGAATTGACCGTGAATTAACACGGAATCGCCGGGAATGACCGTGAAATGCATGGAAATGACGGTGAAGTTAAGTCAATTGACCGCGAAGTGCGTGGAAATGGCCGTTAAGTGAAGTGAAATGACCCTGAAGTGGATTTTTAACCATCGACCCGATGGATTCTTGGAAAATTACTCTGTTGGTTAGCTAAATTAGCTTCTCCTACCCCAAAATCATATATGGTACGTTAGGTAACTCATCCTAGTTTAGGAGATATGCTTGTTAAATAAATATTCAAAGAAATGAATTAAGAGATAGAAAAATATTTTTATATACTTATATATACATATTTACATAATTATGTATTCGAGAAAAATGTAGAGAAGAAAAGTTCTCCACGTAAAAAAATAAAATAAAAATAAAAATATATAAAAATTACAATGTGGAACGACCGGGTCCAAACCCAGTCGACCGGGTCAGTGGGACAGCGAGTCGGGGTCGACGACCCGGTCGACCGGATCAAGGCTGTCTTTTATTTTTATTTTTTTTCCTGTTGCAATTCCATCGCTGTTTATGGGTCCCACTATGATGTATGTATTATATCCAAACCGTCCATCTATTTGGTGAACTCGTATTAAGGCTTGAGACTAAAAATTAGTCAGAGCTAGCTATCAAGTGGACCACACCGTAAAAGGCAGTGGAGGATTGAACGTCTACCATTGAAATCCTTTCTTGGGTCACAGAAGTTTTGGATCATTATGAAATTTGTTTTTCCTCTTCATCCAGGTCTTTGTGACCTTATGAATAGATTGGATCGAAAATATATGTTATGGTGGGCCCTACAAAATTTTTAACGGTGAAAATCAATTTTTCCCACCGCTCGTTGTGGGTGTGGTCCAGTTGATCTTTGGGTATGATTCTTTTTTTTTGATAATGCTCCGAGATGATCTCGAAATATGGATGAACGTTGTGGATATAATAAATACATAACTGTGGGGCCCATGCAACGTTGATATCCTTTGAACCGTTCGTACAACTCGGAGTTCGAGGACCGTAAGCGCTCGTCTTCGGGCACCAGGCGATCCGCCTCTGGAAGGAAAGCAGGGGCATTTTCGACCTGAGAAATGGGGCCGTACAGCTGGGGTTATTTTTGGAAGGTAACAGTTGGAAATTTCTCAAAATAAAATGTATCCAAAACTCAAATAGACCAGATGAGAGGAAACCGTGGGGATTCAGTGATCATCGATGAAATATTTATATGGCCACAAAAGTTTTGCATCCGTCTAATTTTTAATATTTTCACTTCATCTTACTGAAATTGACCTTATAAACGGTTTGGATGGAATATAAACATCAACGTGGAGCTTAGGAAAGTTTCAACGGCAGGCATTC
Organism: Magnolia sinica; assembly: GCF_029962835.1. NCBI lineage: Eukaryota > Viridiplantae > Streptophyta > Magnoliopsida > Magnoliales > Magnoliaceae > Magnolia > Magnolia sinica. Next base: position 44,318,850 of record NC_080573.1, on the reverse strand, counting down.
TTTTTCTTACTATTTTATCTGGCATGGCGCACTTGAGTTTTGGATTCTCTTCATTTCTGACTGCATATCATATATTGAGCTCAAAAAACGGATGGACGGATTGGATTTCTAATAAACATCACATTGGACCCACCTTGCATCCGAGCGCAGGAACTTGGTGCGAAAGTCCTTCGTGGCGTCCTACCCAATCCACGTGCCTCTTCGCAGGAGGAAACGGACCTCCCCCTGACACCAGCCCCGTGGCTGATGGTCGGTGCTGGGCTCATCATGATGAATGTGTTTCATCCATTCTGTTCAACCATTTTTACAGATCATTTTATTGTCTAATCCAAAAAATAAGAGGGATATAAATCTCAGGTGGACCACACCACATGAAAACAATAGTGATTGAATATCCACCATTAAAATCCTCCTAAGGCCCGCTGTAATGTTTATTTGACATCAAATCTATTGAGTAGGTAATACAGGCCCAGGTGGAGGGAAAAAACAAAAATCAGATTGATCCAAAACTTTTATGGACCCCAAAATATTTTTAATGGTCCACGCTCATTCATCACTGTTTCCTGTAATGTGGTCAAGTTGAGATCGGGATACAATTCATTTTTGGTCCATACCTTAAAATGATATATAAAAATATATAGACAGCATGGATGAAACACATAAATCATGGTGGGGTCCACGGAACACCGACCACTAGCCCTTGGATGGTGTGAGGGAGTAATCAATCCGTTTCCGAGGAGGTGGGGTAGGTACACCTAATCCACGGGCGACTTGGGGCACGGATTAAGATGACTCCAATTTGCTACAGAAGCCAGAACCCTTGGGCAAGGTGTTTCTGCGCAAGGAATCTGAGTGATCACGATGTTTTGTGAGAAATTTACTCCGTTTATTCATTTTTAGAGCTCATTTTAGTATATGTAGCCACGAATAAAATACATCGAGAACTCAGATGAGCCGCACGAGAGGAAGTAGTGGGGATTTTGAAATATTCATGTGGTTACGAAAGTTTTGAATGGGTTTAGTTTTTAGCATTTTCATTTCATCTCAGTGAAAATGACCTAATAAACGGTTTAGATAGAATATAGAATATAAAAATCAAGATGGAGCCTAAGAAAGTTTCAATCGTAGGTATTTCTTTTTTTATTGTTTATTCTTGCATGCCCCACCTGTGGAACCTTCTCATATTTTTACCGAGGCTTAAAAAAGAGCACAAGAAGCGTATCCCGCAGGAAGTTCCTGCGAAAGTCTTTATTAGGGAGGCGGGGTGGGTACACCTAATCTTAGGCGGCTGATTACGCTGACTCGGATTTCTTGGCGCCGATTACGGGACGTACTACCCTGTTCGGAGCTCCGGATAGGCCGAGGCTTTCAGGGCCACTAAGAGGACACCGTGATGTTTTAATTCTATCCACACGGTCTATTCATTTTTCCCCATCATTTTAGAATATTGGATAAAAAATAAAATTGATCAAACCCTCAAATGGACCACACCACAAGAAGCAGCAGTGCTAAGAATGTCCACCATTGAAACCATTTTAGAATCCTCCGTGTTTTTTATTTGCCATCCAACCACGGTCAAACACACTTGGTTGAATTGAAAAAACAAATAAGAAAAAAAAAATGAGAAAACAAATATCATCTTGATCAAAACTTCTATGGTCCCCATGAATTTTTCAACGGTAGGAATTTAATCCCCACTGTATGGTCCATTTGAGCATTTTATCTTCTCTATTTTTGGGCTTATAATTTAAAATTATATATATAAATGAATGGACCGTGCGAATAGAATTCAAACATCAAGGTGACCCCTCAGTGGCCATCAGAGCCTCCGAGCTCTGAACAGGCCGGGGTAGTACTATGGTTGAAAGTCCGGTGGTCAGGTCGGGTTGATGCTCAGCCCTAGCTCAACCCAAGGTTCCTCTACTTCAACCCTAACCCAACACAACCCAACCTTGGGTTGGAAATTCTCAACCCAAGCACAACCCAAGCAGGCTCGGTCAGGTTGATCAGGTTGGTTGGGTGGATACATGCTGTTGATATAGTTTTCTGGCGAACTTTCTATGCATCTTTCCCTTGAACTTGCACCAGTAGCGGTGAGAGACAAAGGAGGCCCTGGTTCATTCAGGGGACTCTCCGATGCCTAAGTTAGGCTCGTCGTCTAAAAATGATCTCCAAAAAATAAACCAACATGATGAATAGGGTTTTTTGGTGAATGTGAACATACCTTCTCTGTGAGGCGCATCCCTATATTTATAGGGAAGGGAGAGTGTAAGTGCTATAATTTATATCCCTGTCAGTTGTCAAATTTGTGGTGCCAAAATCACTATTATGTTATATATAACTTGCATAAGTGAAGCTCTCTCAAGGATCAACATTCATGAACAAGCTAAGTTCACAACAAGCAAAGCTCACAAGACAAGACTCAAGCTGAAGAGTACAAGGCAATTGGTAAAGAACTCAAGACCCTTTCAAGATTGAGCTACATCAAGATTTTAAGATTGATCTACATCAATATTACAAGGCTCATTCTTCAAGGTCATTAGTTCCGAATGTTTCAATGTTCTTTACTTCATGGTTGAGGTTTGACTGACCATAGGTTGACCTTAGAAGTAGGTCATTTCAGATACATAAACCGAATGTTTATTTTACATGTGATTGGTCTGTTCTTTGACTAGTCCTAGGCCTTCTTCGACTAGTCCTAGAGTTGCTTCGACCAGTCTAAGAAATTCCTCGATCAGTCGTGAGTTTGTTACAAATTTCGGATGAAATTTGTTAGACTTCGACTAGTCCAGGAATCTGTTCGACCAGTCGTAGGAATAGTGTCGACTGCATCTACGACCAGTCGAAAATCTTCGATTTGAAATCCAGCGAAGTTTTTCAGGATCTACGACTAGTCGAAGGAGACATACGACCAGTTAGAGGAGACCTTCGACCAGTCGTAGAACGGTCAAAGCATATCCCGCCGGATTTTTCAAATATCTGTTATTGCTTCGACTAGTCGAAGAGCTCCCTAAACCAGTCGAAGACCCGATCTTCTCACTTATAAATAGAGCACAAATCTCAGAAGAAATCATCGAATTAATTAATCCTTTCAAGCCAATCTTCGTCGAACTTCTGAGAGATAATTCTGTGCTCCATCTAGGCTAAGTGTGCTTATTTAATATTCTCTTTCCTTAGCTTTATTTAATTGATTTTGTTTCTGCTATTCCAATCTGATTTGATAAGAGGAATTGTTATCCCCTTTCTTTGGAATCAAAATCAATTAAGGCAAGCCCTATTTGGTTTAATTTAAAATCTATTAGAATTAGAACCATTGTAATCGAGTACTGGACATTGAACTTGGACATTCAATCATCTACTTTGATTTGGTTCTACCGGGCTGCTACAACGAAGGAGATAATCAAGTATTTTACATTTAATTGTAAATCCCTTTCTATTTTGGTTTCTTTCAAGATTTGTCAGAAAAATCTTATTGTATTAGTTTTCTGAGGAGAGCCAGGAAAACTCAGAATTGGGGTTTTTTTAATTGTGTAAGCCAACAGACAAAGACACAATTGTAAAGGTTTTGGGCGAACCTGGAAAAACCTATTTTGTTAGTGAACGCTAATATCCCCTGTGTGAGGATATTAGGAGTGGAGTAGCATTTTGTGTGGCTGTTGTTAAATAGTTGGTGAACACACAGGCGAACCACTATAAACCCTTGTGTTGTGGTTGAATGACTTATACTTCTAATCTTTAATTATTCTTTTGTGGGATGTATGTATGGTGGTGAATGTTGTAATCATTTAATTCAAGCATTGTGAGAATTTTGTAATAGTTTAGAATTTATTTTCAGCTATTCCTTTATCAGCTTGATTTTCAATTTCATTTGAAAGTTGTTCCAGCAAGGTTGCCCTGCCATTTTTATGGTGTATGGCTGTCCCTAGAACAATACATTTTTGATTACAATTTATTCAGTTTGTATTTATTTTTGTATTCCTCTTTGATTTGAGATTTGATACAAAGATCTTTCTAGAAATAAGGTTGTCCTACCATAAACTCTGGTTTTTGGTGTAAGGTTGTCCTTAGAACAATGTTTGTATCAACCTCTCAAGATCTGAATTTTGAGGTTATTTTACTTTCCTGCATTGTGATTTACTTTGGCTATCATATTCATTTTAATTCCGCTGTTATAAGTTTTATTTGGCATTGTCCTATTCACCCCCCTCTAGGACATATAGCTTGGCCTTTTGAGAGAGATCCATAGTAGGGGGACTCTCTCCTATTATGTTAGAGATTTGATATGATACGGGATCTTTCCAAGATTTTAGGATCTCGAGAACATCGGAATCCGATCTTATCTCCTCGAGATCCTAAGATAGATCTTTAGGATTTATAAGACTCTTCGGATGTGGTCTCGGTTTTGGATTGGATCTGGTTTGGGAGTCGTTTTGGATGACTCAGCCCTCCTTGTAACTCAAGCTTTGAGATCTTTCAAGATGCCTCGATCTTGCTGAGGAAATTGTTCTAGATTATGACGGATCTGTGACCGGGCTATGGCTGATCTATGGTCATCTTATATCCAATCTTCGATTGATCTATGACCGATCTATGACCGAGCTGTGGTCGGTCTATGATCATCCTGTGACCGGTCTATAGCCGACTTGTGATTGGCTTGTAACCAAGCTATGGTCGGTCTATGGCTGATTTCTGGCTGAGCTATGGTCGATCCGTAATTAACCCTTGGCCGACCCATGATTTAAGTTGGTATTTTGGGCCCCTTTCAAGCTTTTTAGGGCGCTCATGTTGGCGTTACCCTTTTTGCTGATCAACTCGCTCTTGCACTTGGGGGTCTTACCAGGCTCGGACTATAATGGGTCCGAGTCGTTGTAGAAGAGTTGGTCCATTCCATAAGCTGACTTTCGGACTTATATATTTTTCCCCAATAGTAAGCTCCCTTCGCTTTTCGAGCAGGCTCGGAAGGTAAACTCAGCCTTCATTCGGTCGGGTTACGTATGGACCAGGCTGGACTGCGTAGTCATTAATGCTTGGCATGGCGGCTAGCATGGTAGTCGAGGCATCGTTCATTACGTGTCATCGCGTGGCTCGAGGTCATGTGGGTGCTGAGCCATCGTTTTGGTGACTTGCCAATAGGGCTGCGATGCATGGCGTGGCGAATGATTATCTGGATGGGCGGCTCGTGTAGTTGCGACACATGGCGTGATAGGGGAGACAAGGGGTCGTCCGTACGGTGCAGAGTCGAGGTGTTATTAAGCCGTTACCACGTAGCACGACTATATAAGGAGAGCCCTAGCGCTCTAGGGCTCTTCCCTTTGCCATTCTGTCTTCTCTCTCATCTCTTTCTTCCCCAAACGCGCTCCGATGATCGTGTCTGCTACCATCTACTACCTTTCCGCCATTTTCATCCCTGGTGAGCTCCATTTCTTCCCCCTTTCCATTTGCTTTTGATGTTTGGGTCTAAGAGCTCGCTAAAAGGGATGTTCGGTGGCTAAAGTGGGGCGAGCAGTCGCCTCTGGGTAATGTCGAACCCACCTTCGCCACTGGTGGTAATGGCGGATGCCGCTTTCTGGTATTTGTCCTCCAGGAGAGCGGATGAGAGGTCTCTAGCACAAAAACTAGTGCTCGCTGCAAGGGCACCCGCCGCTAGGCCGTTGGACTTATCGTCCAGAGAAGAGAGGGCCTCTCGTGTGCCAGAGACCAGTGCGCCTTCGGCGCTAGAGCGGGTTGCCAAGGCGAGCAATCCTCCCAATGATGATGATGGCGCAGCCGAGGAAGATCCAAAGGGGCCACTCTCCTCTACTCCAACCGCTAATGATTTGGTCCGGATTAGGTTTGGGTACCATATCCCCGAGTCTGTAATCTTCGGACTTCCGTCGGCGGAGGATCTTTTGGACCGACCTCCTGAGGGAGTAGTAGCGGTCTTCTAGGTTGCCCTTCACTGTGGCTTGTGGTTTCTGCTTTAGGGGATCGTTCGGCGCCTTATGAGTTGCCTCGGTTTGGCCCCGGGCAACTAACTCCGAACGGGTGGAGGGACGTGTTCGGCTGCGTAGTTCTATGGGCTTAGCAAGAACAGCCCAAGCTGACGGTGGAGGAGTTCCTTCACCTATATCAGGTGAGACCCAACACTTCCCAGCCCGGCTGGTACTACTTCTCCGTTTGACGGAATACTGTTGGTCCCCTGATAACCGACTCTCCTTCCTCCAATAAATGCTGGAGGGATCGGTGGTTCCGGGTGTATGGAAGTTGGGAGACGACCGACCTAGAGTCGATTCATTCTCTCATTCCCCGAGCCGTTTCTACGTCAGGTTTGTATTTTGATGATGGGTTGTCCTTAGTCGGTCGGCTCATATTATTTGCTGACCTTGTTTTCTCTTTTGCTTTCTCAGTCGTCCTGAAGAGTCAGCCCCCACTCGACAAGATCAGGGAATTGCGGGCCTTGAGCTAGGAGAGGAGATTTTGGAGAGTGCTTCTCCAGCCTAAGTGTCTCCTTCTGTTAGGCTTGGATATAGCACTGACAGGTACGATTTTTGGTAAGGCCTTTTGCTGAGCTATTAGCTTATGTCTTCTGAGTTGAGTAGATGTTTCTAACGTACTGTCGCTTTTTGTCTCAATGAAGAGATGGCTGAAGCTCAGCTTATCCTTCAGCCCCCTTCCAAGATGCAGGCTCCTCCTCGGGACGAGGCCCACACTTCAAAGAAGAAGAAGTAGAAGATGTCTTCCAAGAGCAAGGGGAGAGTTGCCTCTTCTTGCCCGACTGTCATAGAGGTCGTGGACGAGGGCATGGACGTGGCTCCCTCCGAGCCACAGGAGGCAGTTGAGCTCCTTGCCGAGGTTCCCCCTTCGAAGGTGCAGCCCTCGAGAGGGGAAGAGGCCAAAGAGGAGAGGGGGAGCTTCCGTCGGACGGTGGAGGACATCCTCCAGTGGGAGGCTCGCTAGGGCATCGAAAAAGAATTCGTTAGCTTGTTCAAGTCCTCCATGGATCATACATTGGGCCGCATGACGACCATGCTCCTTAAGGTGAGAGTTTTAGTTGACGCTACTCCTTGTCTGTTTCGTTCTTCTGAACTTTCTCTGACTTTGCTCTTCTCTATTGCAGTTTGCTCCGTGCGTGTTGAAGGCTCGCCCCGAGCTTGCTCGGGTTCATGGGCGGGTGGAGGAGGCTGAGACTCGGGCATTGGCTGCGTTGGTCGAGCCAGAGGTGACGAAGGCTGCTCTCGAGGTGGCTTTTGCCGAGAAAGCTAGGATGGCCTCGCGATTGCAGGAGGCTAAGGTGGTGTATGACGACTGCCACGCGCGGCTCGTTGATGCGACCACCACTTTGGATCGGCTGAAGACAGAGACTAAGGTTGCTCTCGCCATTGCACGGAGGGATGCTGTGAAGGACTTCCAATCGTCCTAGGCATTCCTGGATGAAAGGGATACTCTCTTTCGTCAAGGCTATGCCGAGTGCGTGAGGATGATGAAGGAGAGCTTCCTCGAGCTCTATCTCTCTGCCTTCGACAAGCGCGAGTCAAGCTCCGATGGGTTTGGTGACGAAGCGACACTCGAGGCAGCTCCTGAGGTGGCTTCGCAGACGACTTCTGAGGTGGCAGTTGAGTCTTGAAGTTAATTTTGCAAAGTTTCTCGGTTTCAAGCACTTCAAGCACGGCGAGAGTCCGAGCTTTTTTTGCTTCAGGTATTTCAAGTACACCGAGAGGCGAGCTTCGAGCACTTCAGGCACATCCAACATCTCTTCAGACACATGCAGTGCCTTCTTCCTCTTTAGGCTCTTGGTCATCCTCTATTCTACAACCTTGAATTTTGTAGTCGATGTAAAACCGATGTAAAGCCGATGTAAACAGGCCTTTCGGTCTTTATCAATGAAAAAGTTTTCTTTCAACTTCTTTATGTCAACTTTCATGTGTGTGAGCTGACCTAGTAAGGTAGAGTTTTCAACTTTTACCATCATTGTTGAGTTGATGAGTTGATGTCGAGTCACTACCCGGGCGTCTATCCAGACCAGGCTAAGGTCGGTGATGTCGACCGAGCCTTGGTCGGACCCAGTGATAAATCTTGCTCGGATTAAGGTCGATAGTAGATCGGATGCCGATTAGATACGAATCTAATAAAGCTCTTAATCATTTATTCTTAATTAATACAAAGGAGAATGAACATTGTCCTAGTCTTTCTATGGATAATAGATCTTCAGATGCTCGATGTTCCAAGGGTGCGGGAGTAGCTGGCTGCTAAGGTCTTCTAATCAGTACGATCCGGGTCGGCTTGTATGAGCTACCACGTAGGGTCCTTCCCAGGTCGGTCCTAGGGTCCCTGCCCCCTCTTCTTTGGTGTTCTAGAACACTTTCCGGAGGACTAAGTCCCTAACCCCGAATCTTCTGACCTTGACCCGAGTGTTATAGAATTGCGACACCTGCTACTATCGAACAATGGTCCGAAGCCGAGACAACTCCCTTCGTTCTTTGAGAAGGTCGAGGCCGAGGGACATGAGCTCGTCGTTAGTTGGCTTGTCAAACGAACTTATCCGAGCTGATGGTAATCCGATCTCTATGGGAGTGATTGCCTCGGCCACGTATGCTAGAGTAAACGGGGTCTCCCTGGTGGTGGTCCGAGCTATCGTTTAGTAAGCCCACAGGACCTTGGGGAGTTCCTCAGCCCAAGCTCCCTTAGCCTTCTCGAGCTTGGTCCGAAGATGATGTTTAATGATCTTTTTGACCACCTCTACTTGCTCATTTTCTTGAGGAATCCGAGGCGATGAATAGATGTCATGGATTCCAAGGTTCTTGCACATCTCCTGGTATTGCTTGTTGTCGAATTGCTTCCCATTGTCCAAGACAATAGTGTGAGAGATTCCGAACCTGCATATAATATTTTTTCAGACAAAATCTGTAACTTCTTGCATTGTGATTTTGGCCAGAGGCTCGATGTGAGACCCGTATCCTAGCCTGTACCGTTCGTAGGCTTCCGCGATCCTCTCGGTCGAATTCTGACGACCCGTGATCTGTTATCGGTGTTTGTGTGCAATCCTGAGTTGTGTCCCGTATATTAGCATCGGCTCGACTCGAAACTTGTACCAATGCGACTGCATCGTTGCTGTGGTTCCAACGCCACGTCTCGCACATCGAGGCAATACCCGGGTCAGGAGATGTGGGCCCGCGTTAAGTTCAAGGAAATGCTACACGGTTGCAATCCCAAGAGAATGTCTTATCAATCACATCAATCAATCAAGTACCATATCACATCATGTCAAGTACTACATCCCATCCTCAAGTATATGCAACCCTTAACTTTCTTATAACCAAGTACCCTAAAGTCAACCCTCCCCATCACCCATCACTCACTCACCCATCCCTCTCTCTCTTTACATCACATCTCTCTCTCATCTCTCTCTCATTCTCCCAAGCAACCATGGGAGGTGGACGTCCAAGCTCTCCATGAGAAAGAGCTAGGAGTGGCCCACCTTCCTACAACCCAATCCAACCCTTCAACACCGATCTCGACCGTTGAATCGCATCCCTGGGAGCTCGGGAGATCAAGGAGGCTAGAAGATTTGTAAATGGTGGGTGATTTTGTTTGGATTTTATGATTTGAGGGCCCACATATGGTGGGACCCATCTTGATTTATGTATTGTATTGAGGGGCCCATAGTGGCGGGGTCCCTCTACTACTCCGATCTCCCTCTCTCTCCTTCTCTCTTCTCTCTCTCTCTCTCTCTCTCTCTTTTGATGTGTGTGGCCCACCCTCATGCACCCCACCATGAAGTAGGTATTATATCCATGCCATCCATATGGGGCCCACCTCACTGGACCGTCCAGATGGACAGCCCAGCACCCAGATGAAGAGAAACCACAAATATCAGCTCGTTGCGAAGCTGGCGGGCCACACCCACTTGATGTATTTGTTTTAACCATTTGTGTGGGACCCACATGTTGTATGAGTTATACCCACACCATTCGTACATGGGACGTGGACCCACTGATGAACGAGTGCATCCACACCATCCATCCAGGCTCCCAGGCCACGGGCTGGGAGATGTAACAAATCCAAATCTCAGGTGGAGCTCATGGTCCACACGTGGAACCACCTGGTATAGGTGTTGTATCCACCGTCCACACGTGTGGACCCACCTAGCATTTACGTTTCATCCAGGCCGTCCAACATGGCCCCACCTTGATATACGTGTCTGATCTGCACCGTTCAAAGGTATTGGACGGTGGCAGCCACCTTGAATTGTGTATTATATCACACCGTCCACTGTTTGGATGGTGGAGATCTACCATGATGTATTTATTTTATATCCACTCCATCCAGCCGTGGTCCCCACTTGCCGCTGTATGAGATCCAACCGTCCATCAACAGCTGTAGCTACTGAAGATGTCAGCTCTGTGGCCCCATCTCCAAGTGCATGGCATGATCCACACCGTCTGTCCATTTTGGCAGGGGCGGGACCCACCCCTCACATGCTGCATGTGTGGGGGTGGGGCCCACGATGATGTATGTATCCTATCTCCACACCGTCCATCTAGACGACTGTGTGAGAGGCCACCGACTGTGTTTCACTGTTCGTCCAGGACGTGGCTCACCCCACATGTGTGGGTGGGACCCACCTTGATATATCTATTTTATATCCACCGTCCACTTGCCCAGGACGGTGGGACCCCTCTGGGTGCATGTGTTTTATGCATGCCATCTGTCTAGCGTCTAAGGTCTGGACTTAGGGGTTTTCTTTCAATAATAATAATAATATTATTATTGTATTATATTATATTATATATATATATATATATATATATATATATGTAAATGTGGTGGGCCCATGTGGGACCCACCTACGTGTGGATTTCATCCGCACCGTCCGTCCATCTGGACAGGACCCACTGGATGTGTGGATGGAATCCACGCCATCCGTCCATTTGCATGGAGCCCACCGTGATATGTGGGCTTAATCCATATTGTTTATCCCATTTGGTGAGCTCGTCCTAAGGCTTGAGAGAAATGAGACAACTCCAAAATTCAATGGTCCACATCGTACGAAATAGTGGGCTGGCACCCACCGTTGAAACCCTTTGAGGCCCACCTTCTGTATGTGTAGGGCCCACCTTATTGTATATACACGCATCCCATCCATTTTACCGAAACATGGGCTAACTTGTGTGGCCCACTATGATGTATAAATGGGTTGTCCATCCATTTTTTGGGCCATGGGCTGCCCTATGAGGGCATGTTATGATGTACGTGTTACACATGTTGGCCCACCATGATATAGATGTTTTTCCCTGCCACCCGTCTGTGAGGCCCACCTTGATGTATCTTATGGCCCGTCTGTGCAGGGCCCATTATGTATACTAGGCCCACGTGCAGGGCCCACCTATTGTGTATTTATTGCCCTTTTTAGTGTGGCCCATTGAGTTGTATTCGAAGCCCACGGGTTGTGGCCCATTGTGATGTATTCGAGGCCCATGGGCAATGCCTGATGTGATGTACTTATGGCCCATATGATGAGGCTCATTGTGATGTATTTCCGGCCCATATGTGTAGCCTAATGTGATGTATATGCGGCCCACGCGATGCGGTCCATAGTGATGTATATGTAACCCTTATGTGAGGCCTAATGCGATGTATGTACGGTCGTTGTGATGTATTTATGGCCCATGTGAGAGGCCCATTGTTGTAGCCCATTGCGATGTATATTAGGCCTTTGTGTGAGGCCGTGGGCCCACTAGATGTTTGGCTCTATGTGGGCCACTTCTTGGGAGCAATGTTGGTTAAATGTCCACATTGATGTGCAATGATGGTTAAATGACCACATTGTGACCTTCGCTTAGGCCCCTTGTTAGGCTAATTATCGATGACGATTGTTGAGGCCGATTCTGATTATTGAGGCCGATTCTGATTATCAAGGCCGATTTCGATTATTGAGGCCGATTCAGATTGTTGATGCAGATTCTGATTATCGAGGCTGATTCTGATTGTCGAGGCTGATTCTGATTATTGAGGCTGATTCTTATTGTCGAGGTCGATTCCGATTATTGAGGTCGATTCTGATTATCGAGGCCGATTCTGATTATTGAGGCCGATTCTAATCATCAAGGCCGATTCCAATTATCGAGGCTAATTTTGATTGTCGAGGCCGATTCTGATTATCGAGGCTGATTCTAATTGTCGAGGCCGATTCCGATTATCGAGGCTGATTCTGATTGTCGAGGCCGATTTCGATTATCGAGGCCGATTCTGATTGTCGAGACCGATTTCGATTATCGAGGCTGATTCTGATTGTCGAGGTTGATTCTGATTATTAAGGCCGATTCTGATTGTCGAGGCCGATTCCGACTGTCGAGGTCGATTCTGATTGCCGAGGCTAATTGTCGAGGCCGATTCCGATGGTCGAGGCTGGATATCGAGGCTGATTGTCGAGGCCCAATGTGATGTATATGCGGCCCGTGTTTGAGGCCCATTGTGATGAGCATTCGACCTTGGCTTGATGCATATGAGGCCTATGTGATGAGACCCATTGTGATGTATATGAGGCCCATTGTGATGCATTGAGGCCTACGTGATGTATATGAGGCCTATGTGATGAGGCCCATTGTGATGTACATGAGGCCCATTATGATGCATTTGAGGCCTACGTGATATGTGAGGCCTATGTGATGAGGCCCATTGTGGTGCATTTGAGGGCCAGGCGATGGAGCCTGTTGTGACGTATATTATCCCATGTGAGAGGCCCATTGTCACACCCCAAACTCGGAAACCGGGCTCATAAAATTTTCTATCACCGAATCTAGCGCTGACAGCTTCTATAGTACCCCATTCTCGGCTCTCGGCACCCATACATCAGGTTCCGATCCTAGGATCCTATAAGGAGGATTTCAAACATGATTTAATTCATAATGAGCGTAACCATAAGCATAACCCATGAACAATAACCATAAGAACACCATCACAAAATTCACTATGATAAAAAACTTTGAGTATAACGCGTATAAAAGGGAAATATAAGATAATGAAAATAAAAGAAACTCCAGAAGCTCGACTACGCACTCCAACTGCGGCGAGGCTATAGCTGCGTCTTGGCGTCACCTGCACGCATCAATCGTACATAAGCTTATAGAAAGCTTAGAGGGTGGTGTAAGTGTGTGCACAATATGAGCGTGCTTAGAATGTAAGGTTAGAGTAATGCGGAATCATGCTGATGAGTACATGAATGCAATCAGCCGTACAAAGGCCATGTGGTGCAAAACATGAATGCTATCGGCCATATCAAGACCATGCGATGCGAAATGCAACTCATGCATGCTAATCCTCATCCATATATCACTGTAGCTCCTCACTAGAGCATCAAATATCAGTACGGTTCTCAGTTTGGATAATCACCGGGGTTTAATACCCTTCAAATGGCACTGCCCCTTTCTCAGGCGCACAGTCCAAGTGAGCATAAGAAACCCCACTATCCGCCTGACCAATAGTCTACCAATATCTATTCGGCACGTCGATAGCGGACCCATTCACGAGCTTGTTAAACTCAGCCTAGTAATGCCCCATACCCTCGGGTGAGTAAGGCCACACCCCTTTCCAACCGACCATGACATAGTGGGAGACGCAGCCTCGGCCCTCGTATGCTCATATATCCACTCGATCTTGACGTTGGAGTCATCCTCTAGTACCATCGGGTTTAGAAATTTTCACCCAGGGACATCTATGGCGCCCCGATGCTTAGTAATAATATTTTTGGTGTCTGATTCGGCCATCCACTACATGTCTGTGGAGGCGATGGCCCTGGTGTCGATAGGGCATACAGTAATCACAATCACACAAATGTAAAGTGCATGAGTCACACTACCAGTCATGCAATAATCCTGCGCGTACCGCGCGCTCATGAAGGGCAACTTCGCCTATCAGGGAGCCTATAAACATTTTGCCCGAAGGCATATGCTATGATCAGTCAATCCTTATATCAAGCATACATATGATGCATATGAGCATGAATCATGGATCTATATTAAACGTGTTATACGGTGATAGACTCCGTTCACAACGAAGATAGGCCTAAACAACCTACACACTACCAGTATGGGCCTAACAATGGGCCCTAAGGAGAGTTATAATGCGGACATTTAACCAACATTATTCTTACAATGTAGACGTTAAACCATCATTGCTCCTAAGGCACGACCTGCCATGAACATCATTACATAACCATGGTGGAATCATATATTGCAATGGGCCTTATGTACATCCCGTTAGGCCTTGACCCAAGGGCTCCAAATATATCAAATGGGCCGCATCACATGGGCCTCATATATATCAAAGTGGGACTCAACAACGGGCCACAAATACACCAAGATGGGCCTAATCACATGGGCCTTATATATATATACCAAGGTGGGCCTCAACGGACGACCACAAATACATTAAGACGGGCCTAATCATATGGCCTATATGTATATGAATCATATCAAAAGATCAACTGGATCACACTCAAAATAACTGTGGCGACAATGATTTCCACCATTAAAAATCCTACAGGGCCCACCGTTATGTATTGTTTTGGGATCCGACCTATTCATAAATTTACATTGAGATAGATGAAGTGAAAACAAAAACATCAGCTTGATCGGAACTACAGTGGCCCTAAAGAAGTTTTGAACGGTGAATGTCACTGTCCCCACTATTTTTAAATTGTGAGGTCTACTTGAACTATAGATCTGTCTCTTTTTAGTCTCAAGCCTTAAGACGAGATTTCAAAATGGTTGGACGGATTGGATGCAACCCATGCATCATGGTGGGTCCCATAGGGATGGACAACATAGATAAGGCACATGCCTCATGGTGGGGGCCACACTAATGGAAAATGTGGAGCACATACATCAGTGGGTTCCACGTGGGGCCCACCATAATGTTTATTTTCCACCCAATTTGTTCACGAGGTCACACGAACCCAGGTGAAGAGGAAAAACAAATTTCATAATGATTCAAAACTTCTGCAACCCAAAAAAGGTTTCAATGGTAGACGCTCAATCCCACTATTCCCTATGGCGTGGGCCACCTGAGCTATGTATACGGTTGATTTTTTGAGGGGCCACTGTCTTAAAAGTGGGCCACCAAATGTGCGGTGTTGATGTTTCACACACATCACGGTGGGGCCCACGGCTGGGACCCGTGGTCCCTACCCGTCTAACGTCAAACGCAGTAGGACCCTGCTGCTAGACGTCCTCAGCAGCATTTGCTACTATGTTATATATATATATTTGAAAACGAGTTTTTTTGAGGTTTTTCCTAGGTAGGGCCCGCATCAGGTGGATCCGCTCCATCCATTGGACTTTACGGCTCATGATCGACCAAATGAGCCCCATATGCGATGTGTTTTGGTGTATATGAACATCAGAGTGGATTTCAACGGTAAGAACACTATTTTTATATGCTACGGCCTGCCAAAAAGTTGGATTGGCTTCATTTTTCGGCTCAACGCATAAAATGATCTGGGGAACGGGATGAACAGCACAGATTGAATTCATACATCAAGGTGGGGCCTGCATGAGTAGTCCACCCCAAAGCTTGAATCAAACTAATATTTATTTATTTGTTAGTATGCCTCACTGTCTGTTCACACTTTAGTGAACACGTCCATCGTCCCTAGACGTTGGACGGATGGCATGTATATACCATTCATCAAGGTGGGTCCCACGTGTGGGGACCACAGCTGGTGGGTCTCATGTGGACGTGGCCCACTTGATTGGATCAACCTAATATGTGCATTTTCCCATCATCCAAACCTTCCAAAAGGGGGTGCCTTTAGCAAAGTGGGTTGGTCCCCAAGTTTGGACAGCCATAGGGTCCATTTGATGGATGGTTTGGACATCACATATACTCATTAAGTGGGCCACAAAATAAAGGAAGGAGAGAGAGAGAGAGACGATGATGGAGGGGCCCCGCCACTATGGGCCCCTCATGATTAAAACACATACATCATAATGGGTCCTGGTTATAAATGGGCCCTCAAATGCAAATTAACGGTAGATCACTCACCTATTGGCCATCTTCTTGCTCCCTTAGGCTTGTATGCTCCTATGCTCAACTTTTGAAGGTGGATGATGGAGTTTTGATGGTGGGGATGAGAGGTGAGAGGGTGGGCTACACTTGTTGATTTGGGAGAGCTTGAGAAGGCTTGGACGTGGGATGCTTTGTTACTTGGGAGTGAAGAGAGGGATGAGAGAGAAGTGATGGGTGATGGGTTGAGTGATGGGGTTGTAAGAAAGGGATGGGTGGAGAGAGAGAGAGAGAGAGAGAGAGAGAGAGTTGACTTTGGGAATGGGAAGGGATGGGTTGTTGTACTTGAGGTATGGGATGTACTTGACTTAATTGATTGATTGATTGATGGAACATGTTATAGAGATTCCCTCGAAATTTACAACGCGCGACGTTTTTCTCGAAATGAACGAGGGCCCACATCTTTTAGCCTGGGTATCGGATTGGTGCGTGAGTCACGGCATTGGAACCTTAGCGACGACGTGGTCGCTAAGATACAAGTTTCGGGTCAAGCTAACTTCGGTATATAGGACTGGGCTTAGGATCGTGCGTAAACGTTGGATACGGGTCGAGGGTTGCCAGAATTCGACCGGGAGGATCGCGGAAGCCTAGACACTGTACAGACTAGGATATAGGTCTTACAACTCTCCCCTCCAAATAAAAATTTTATCCTCGAAATTTACACAATCATTGTAAGTAAACATAACTCATAATAGAAGGGGAAATATGGCATCGTCATATAAAATCGGAGACAGCATACATGATACAACATACAATCAATCATCGAAGAGATGGGGATAATGCTCTTGAATCTCGGCCTCGCGCTCCCAAGACACCTTATCAACAGAATGGTGACCCCACTGAACCTTCACCAAGGGAATGACCTTGGCCCGGAGGACTCGCTCCTTCCGATCAAGGATGCAAATGACTGCTCAATGTAAGAAGCGTCCTCACGAACCTCTAACGGCTGCTAATCAATAACAAGAATGATGTCTGACCCACACTTCCTCAGCAGAGAGACATAAAAAATGTTGGAGACGCCAAACAACTGAGATGGCAAGGCAAGCCGATAGGCCACAGCGCCAATGCGCTCAGTGATCTCGAAAGGTCTAATGAATCTCGGGGCAAGCTTGCCCTTCGCTCCAAATTTAATTACGCCCTTAATGAGTGAGACCTTGAGATATACATGGTCCCCTACAACAAACTCCAAGGGACGACGCTGGTGATCAGAAAAACTCTTTTGTCGGCTCTGAGCTGTGTACATCCTTTGCCTGATGATATCGATAGCCTCTGACGTCTGTTGCACAAGCTCGAGACTTAGGAGATGCCGCTCTCTGACCTCGGTCCAACAACTCGGAGATCTACATAGTTTGCCATATAATGCCTCAAGAGGAGCCATGTCAATGGTTGCCTGATGCTGTTGTTGTATACGAACTCAGCCAATCATAGATGCTCATCCCAGCTACCCCCGAAATCAATCGCGTAGGCCTGAAGCATATCCTCAAGGATCTGGTTGACCCTCTCGGTCTGTGGATGATACGCGGTGCTGAGTTGCAAATCAGTGCCCATCGCTCTCTAAAATCTCCTCCAGAACTGAGACATGAACCTCGGGTCTCGGTCAGAAACGATCGAGACGAGAACACCGTGTAGCCTCAAAATCTCCTCGATAAATAACCTTACAAGCCGGTCAAAAGGCCAAGTCGCACGAATCTTAAGAAAATGTGCCGACTTCGTCAGACGATCAACGACAACTCAGATGGTGTCGTGACCGTGCTGAGTCCTCGGCAAGCCCATAATGAAGTCTGTTGATACGTGATCTCACTTCCATGTCGGGACACTCAAAGGCTGCAATAGACCAGGGGGTCTCTAATGATCGGCCTTTACACGCTGGCATGTGTCACACCCAGTTACAAAACTGGCGATTTGGCGCTTCATCCCCTCCCAAAAATAATGTCTCCTGATATCACAATACATCTTCGTTGAGCCAGGGTAGATAGAAAACTGCGATCGATGTGCCTCGGTCATAAGATCTCTGCGCAATTCAGGAATATCCGGGACACACAATCGTCCTTTAAAGCGAAGTCCACCATCAGCACCAATCTGTCAATCTGTCTAACTCTCAGATGCTACATCTGCTCAGTAATCCTGTAACGACTCGTCTGTCTGTTGAGCCTTGATCACCTTTGCTATAAGAGAGGGTTGAATCGACAAGCTCGATAGTTAAACGATAGAAGACTGCAGACTAAAATTGAAGTCCTACTCTACTATATCCTCGAGTATCCTCCACTCCTGAATCATCATGTGTGCCACCAGGCCTCGTGGCTGACGGCTGAGGGTATCCGTTACCACATTCGCCTTGCCTGGGTGGTATTAGAGATCAAAATCATAATCCTTCAGGAGCTCCATTTAGCATCTCTGTCTCATGTTCAGCTCAGACTGAGAAAATAGATACTTTAAGCTCTTGTGGTCGGAGAAGAGCTCGAACCTAACCCCATAGAGATAGTGTCTCCACACCTTCAATGCGAAGACGACTGCTGCCAGTTCTAAATCATGCGTGGGGTAGTTAAGCTCATGGATCTTGAGCTGGCGAGATGCATAAGCTACTGGTCTCTCTTGCTGCATCAGGACAACACCCAAGCCAATACGCGAAGCATTGGTAAATACAACAAACCCATCACTCCCTGAGGGAAGAGTGAGGACAGGAGTGGACGTCAGACGGTCCTACAGCTCCACGAATGCCTGCTCATATGCATCAGTCCAAATAAAATCTGTGCCCTTCCGAGTCAACCTGATCAGCGGGGTTGCAATACGGGAGAAGCCCTCAATGAAACGTCGATAGTATCGCACTAAACAAAGGAAACTGCCGATCGCGGACGCAGTCGTGGGCTGGCCCCACTAACGTACTTCCTCAACCTTCGAGGGGTCCACTGCGACACCCTCCCTTATTACCACGTGATCGAGGAACTTCACCTCCTCCTGCCAGAACTCGTACTTCTCCAGCTAAACATAAGCTGGTGGGCACGGAGGGTCTGCAATGCGATCTCCAGATGCTGCATATGATCCTCATGGGTCCTCGAATATATCAGAATGTCATCGATGAAAACCACAACAAATTGATCGAGATATGGACGGAAGACTTCGTTCATCAACTGCATGAAGACCGTGGGTGCATTGGTCAGCCCGAAGGACATGACCTGAAACTCAAAATGACCATAACGCATCCTGAAAGCCATCTTCTGGATGTCCTCCTCTCGGACCCGAATCTGATGATAACCGGGACGCAGGTCAATTTTTGAAAAGAACTGTGCACCCTATAGCTGATCAAACAAATCGTCTATCCTCAGGAGCGGGTACTTGTTCTTGATCGTGACCCGGTTGAGCTCGCGGTAATCCACGCAGAGCCTCAACAAGCCATCCTTCTTCCTGACGAAGAGTACCAGTGCTCCCTACGAAAAACTGCTCGGACGAATGAATCCTAACTCACGCAGATCATGCAATTGTCGTTGTAGCTCACGCAACTCCATTGGTGCCATACGGTATGGGGCCTTCGAGATAGGCGCGGTGCCGGGCACAAGATCGATTTGGAACTCAATATCCCGATGAGACGGTAACCCCGAAATCTCCTGGAACACGTCGGGAAAATCACAGACAATTAATTGGCAATTGATCAATACAAGCGACAACAGGCTCCTCTGCGGCGCAGGACATCAAACAAGACAACGGCTCTCCTCTGGGTTTGACAACGAACTGAAAGTGCATCAAGCCGGGTATGTAGAACGTAACTGTCCTCGCGGAGCAGTCCAAGATGACATGGTACTTAGCCAGCCAATCCATGCCCAAGATAACGTCGAAATATGACATTGGTAGCACGCATAAGTCGGCGGATAAGAAAATCTCTCCCATTAACACGGGGCAAGACGAACAGAAGCGGCCTAATACTATAGTCTTCCCTAAGGGTGTCGATATGTTCAATCCCTCACTAGCAAACTCTGTCGGTAATCTAGTCAAACGACAAAAATCCTCGGACTTGAATGAGTGAGAAGCACCAGAATCAAATAATACTCAAGCGATGCATGAAGAGACTGAAAGTATACCCTCAACGACTCCTCTGGAGGTTTGCGGGTCCTGTTGAGTCGTATAAAATCTAAATTGAGTTGGCTAGGGAGGTGTCTGTCCCTCTGAGGTCCCTGGTGTTGCTGATGCCTCTGCGGCGGCATGTACTGCTGTCTTTGCTGCTACTGGGGCCTCGGCGGGTAAGGTGGCTGTGGTCGTTGCTGATGGGGTCGCTGTTGCGCTGGAGGTTACTGCTGCGGTTGCTGCTGCGCTGGAGATTACTGTGGTCCTCTCGACTGTTGCAGATGAGGGCGGGGGCACTTATACACGTGGTACCCTGTCCCACCACATCCATAACAAGTCCCTGTAAACGGCTGTTGGGGTGGTGCTGGAAGTGCTGCTAGTGCTCTAGCAGGTAGGTGGCTCCTGTACCTCTGTGGCCTTTGATGCTACTGGGAGCTACTAGAGGGGGCCTGCCTCTTCTAGCCTCTCCTCTGATCTGGATTGCTCTGTAAGCCAGCTCACTCAGTCTAAAAAATCTGAGCCCTCCACACTACCGCATGAAAAGTCAGGAGCTCATGCCCAATAACACGGCCTCGAAGACAGTAATGTAAGTCGTTCTTGAAATGGCGGGCCTTCCGGCCCTCGTCATTGACCAAATACGGCGTGAACCTCAATAACGCCACAAAACGGGCCGCATACTGTGCCATAGACATGTCTCCCTGCACCAATGTCTTGAACTCCAGTGCTCTCTGACGACGAATGTGGTCAGGGATGTACTGCTGCTCAAATCGATCAATAAAATCCTCCCATGTTCAAACAAAGTCGGGCCTTGCAACATGGGTAACGGAGGTCCACTAGTGCCCGGCTTCACCCTGGAGAAGAAATACTACCAACCAGACTCACTGCTGGGTCGTATATGCCACCGTATCAAAAATCTTCTCCATATCGGAGCGCCACTTCTCAGTTGCAGTCAGATCTGGCTCGCCCTGGAAACGCGGAGGATCGAGCTGTCTGACCTCTCAAAGAAGGGCACTCGATCCTACTCTGCTTGGGCTGGCGAAACAACTGGGTGCCTGCCTTATCCCTGAAGCGCAGCCATCACAGCCTGCAACATTTGCTATAATTGAGAGGCACTCATAGGTACGGTCGGATCCGCACTGGTCTTAGGTGGAGGAATGACATCCTCAGGCTGGGGAACAGGGATCTCAAGGGGTGAAACGGGAGTCACAGGTGGTAAAGCTGGAGCCTCAGGTGGTGGAGTGGGAGTTAATCGGGTCACTCTCCTGGGCGGCATATCCTATATGAACGAACAAGGATGCCAATCAACCTTGAAAAATGCACATTAGGGAACTCACCCGGAACCTAATCGTCCTAAACCCATAACAAACATGTGATATTGTTCTTAGTTATTCCCAAGTTATGCTCTGATACTAACTTTTGTCACGCCCCAAGCTCGAAAATCGGGCTCACAAAATTTTTTATCGCTGAATCCGGCTTTAACAGCCTCTATAGTACCCCATTCTCGGCTCCCGACACCCATACACTAGGTTCCGACCTGGGATCCTATAAGGAAGATTTCAAACATGATTTGATTTGCAATGAGCATAACCACAAGCATAATTTGTATTCATTAAGAGTATTAAGATAGGATTCTTGGTTACCCTATCATATGTATAGTTCTTTCATACAATCGTATTCACCTCTATGCAAATGATTGATAAAACGTTAGTATGTGGTAACATGATCAAGGTGTTTGATGAAATGGCCAAATGAGGATTTCACTTGGATTGTTTGTTAAATGCTGAATTGATTACCACATGTATGTAATTGCTGCATCTGAGTAAGATTGGGGCTACAACCTAGCCCAGGCAATCGGTAACAGTTCCTGTTCGGGTGGCCGAATTAGTCCCACCACATTGGGTAAACTCGACGAATCCGAATCGCACGACAACTGTCGATAATGGTTAGGCCACGAGGGGTGTTTTTGTGCTCCATGTCGATTAAGTCAGCGTGTGCTCATACCAATCAAACTTTCCTAACAACCCGATTGGCCTATTATGTGTTTACCAAGTATGGACACTACTGCTTGAATCAAGGTACCCCTCTTCGATATAAAGGTCCACTTTAACCATAGTACCATGATCCACTAAGACTCATGAGTCGGGCATAGTGTATGGGACACTGTGTTCGAGTTGTCAGCTTATGCTGGGGTGATGTGCCTCCCCGTAGTGACCAGTGAACAACTTAGACTCATGAGCCGGACACGGTGCTATGAGACATCGTGTTCGAGCTGTCGGCCCACGCCGAGGTGATTACCCACCCCGTAGTGATCGTGAGTATAAACTTCTAAGTTTTTCTATCAACTGTTTTTGATTGGGAGTGATGACCCTACAACTTGCCTATCGTATGTGCTTAACTTGGAGTGACGAACCTAGATGGATCTTTTGGTTCGGGTCAATGATATAAAGAGAGGCACCCTAGCTTCCCAAATCCGCTGTATGAATAAGCTTAATTAACTACTGGGCTAACATGACAATGCATTGCACTGCATTAGTTAGGAAGTGCTTTAAAGGCGTTGAAGTCGCACAGGAGGCAGTGATGTCATATACAAAATTGGGTGTCGGAGTCGCTTGTTGAGGGAGCTTTGATGTGAGAGCATGCATCATTACTTGCACTTTATTCCTGCATTAACAAGAGTAGCTAAGAAGTGATTGTTATGTTGCTTTATCATTACTGCTTGATTGACTTGATAACATGTTAACCTTTGCCTTATAGTAGCACTGAGTTGATCACTCACTCCCACCCTGGGACGGTGTTTTAAAACACCAACCAGACTCTGGTTTAGATGCAGGTGATGATGAAGTCTATGCGACGGAGCAGGACTTTATGGATGAGGAGGAGGAGTTCTCCTACTTTTAGCTCTCAGGCGGGTCTATGCAAACCTCGTGTTGATACGCGGGCAATATTGGGACATTTGGCTTAGTTGGACATCTTATAGTTCCACATTCTGTATATTTTGAAACAATACATGTACATATTCATCCTGGTTACATACTCATACTCTGGAAGTTGTGAAACACTTACGTACTTAAATATATATGCTTCAGACTTCCGCTTGCTTAGTTTAATTATATTATTGAAGCATAAAAAATCATCAAGGAAAGATAGAGATCGAAAATCAAACATTAAGTGAAGAAAGGAGAAAGAACTAAGAAAACTTGTTAGGCAGTTGCATGGGTCGCTCAACAAGTAATGGTTGCGTGGATCGCGTAACTACTCGAAGCACTTGCGCGAGTGGCGCGAACAGTTTAAACATGAGAAAAGTAGATTTTATCCTTACGTAGGTCACGCAACTAAGTGAACCATTGTGCGGATTGCACAACCAGCTTCTCTGTTGCGCGGGCAGGGCAATCAAGAGTGGAAAGTGATCAAGATAAATGGTCAGATCTGATGCAAAGTGGGCCCCATGGCACAAAGATTAAGGGTTGGCATGTGTGGGAGCCTATAAATACCCCACTCCCCCTCTCATTTGAGAGAGAAATTTTGGAAGAAGAGCAGAGCTCTGAAAGTAGACTAAAGGTGAGGATCAGAAGAAGGGGGGGATTTGCACGGATCGCGCAACCCACTCATCAGTTGTGCTGACCGCGCAACCGACAAATAGGTTACGCAAGTCGTGCAACTAGGTCACTATGTGACTAGTACTAAATAGGGGTCGAAATGCTACCAAATTTGCTGAAAAGCATTGAAGTTCGATCTTCATTACTTCAGGCTCTCTCCTTTGCACGAAGGACAAGCTCAAAAGAGAGATCAGTTGATCCATTCAACATTCCTCCTAAGTCCTAAGAGATGACTGAAGCAACTGTCGAAATGCTGCCAAATTCAAGATTTGACATATAAGCTTTGTTGATTACAATTTGCTTATATCAAATAATCTATCTTGAAATCAAGGGATATTGAAGGGATGTAGATGAACTCAGTACTAATAAAAATATGATGATTGTTCCAAATACTTTTTCTCTGTTATACTTAAATAAGATAATCTCCTAAATCAAATACATTTGTTTCTTGTTCGAAACAAAATGGTGACTCCGCCGGGGACTTTTATCTTATTTAACATTAACATTGAGATAGTTAAGAACTTTCATCATAGTTTGGTGTCTTTCTGATGGCAAAATGACGACTCTTAGTGGCAACATCCTCCCCTTCATCTCTAAGATAGATTATTTGATTCTTCAAACACTAATTATAGTTGGATTTTATGATTGAAGGTTTCCGGATTCAACTACAAGTTACAATCAATGGCAATATCTGCGAGGAAAGTGAGCTTATATTTCACCCCGATCGGATTCATGATAGAATACGCACCAAACCAAACCTTGGAATGCATGATTCGACTTCTTACAAGCAAGAACAGCTTGACTCAAGCGATAACTGGCGTTATATCTGCTTCGCCTCAGCCACTGGAAGGAGATAAGGGCTGGACTATCGTGATGTCTCGCAGGATGAGAGTACGAAATGCAAAGAGTCTCTAAATGAATCTGTCCTCGCCAAGAGTTAAAGGGCCTGTAACGCGCAATGCAAGTAAAAGAAATCCTAAACTTGCTCCCCCTGTAATCTATCCTGAGCAAGTTGTTCCATCGTTAACATCATGCGACTTTCCAACTTTGATCGCCCCAAGGGTCAAATGGACGAGAGAACAGAAAGGTAAAGCATTAATGGCAGGTTCACCCATATCCGTATCACCCCAAACGAGTTCACCAATGACCGTATCGCCCTAATCAATCAATAGCACTGGAAGTGTAGAGAAGTCAAGTGGGACTCCATCCTCTCCTCTCTTCGTAAGCCCTATTATGTCAACATACTCTCGCCCCACGCCAACTTCAGCTTCATCGAAGAGTGGAGAAGCTGCAATACATATGGCCGGGACAAATCAAGATAATATGCCAACTATTGAGGATCACATGAATGAGATGGTGAAGCACAAAGAGCACTAATGGAAGAGTGTAGACACCTCATAGAGGCCTTAACGACCCTTGCACATAACGTAGCTCAGATAGCAGCTCCACCAATGATGGGCACAATGAATGGATAAGAAAACCAGCCTGAAGGCTCTCAACCACAAGAGGTAGGATCATAAAGGTCTATTCCAGCCGCGAGAACCATAACACAAGATGATGTAAGACAAGTCGTTGAAGAAACCGTGAGAATAGAAAGGGAGTGTGAAAATACAGGCCGCTTTAGATACCGAATGCCATATCCAAGGGAGGTAGAAGATGTTCCGTTTCCAGCCAACTTCAAGCTCCAGATTTTCAAAAGTTTAATGAAGTAGGATCACCAGAAGAACACTTGATGCACTTCATTGCCAGCATGGGAAATTTTTCTACGATACCACAGTATTTCTTGAGATTATTTGGGTCGTCATTGACACACAAAGCATTTTGATGGTATTCCAGCCTGACTCTAGGGTCGATAAGTACTTGGGAACAAATGTATGATGCCTTTATGTCAAACTTCTTCTCTTCAGAGTGTGATGTTAATATTATGGAATTGGCTTCTGTGCGGCAAAGAGAAGGAGAACCGGTAGAAAAATTTATAGACAGATGGAAGATATTGGGAACCTCGTATAGGCAGTTGCCGGAAGAAAGGGAACAGGTCAAGATGTGCCTGAATTCTATGGAAACGGGAATCGCGTTTAGACTCACCAGCGCCAATATCAGAACTTTCCATGACCTGGCCACTAAGGCTCATGCCTTAGAATTGATGACTCGTAAGATGCCAGCATTTCACCATGAAATAGCTAGGAGAGTGCCCGGCAGGATGACTGTAAATACCGTCGATCGTGACAAAAGAAGCAAAGGTACAGGGGACTCAAGGGACAAGAGGCCGGAGCAAAAAGAAGAATGACACCAGTCAAGAAATAGATACAGTAGAAAAATGCCCAGGATGCTCAACTCTCATAAAAGGTTCACTTTTGATAAAGAAGATGTCATTCCTATGATGAACCAGTTGCTAAAAGCCAGCACAATAGAATTACTAGAACCCAAACGCCCTGAAGATGTGACAAGAACTAAAGAGAGGGATTTTTGCCGCTATCATCGCCTGGTAGGACATCTGACGGAGAATTGTTATACCTTGAAGTGTATAATACAACGAATGATAGACAAAAGTGAAATAGTAATTGGTGAAGAAAAGGAAAGGGGTACCATGGTGATGGTGAATATGCTCACAATCCGAGGAAAGGCTCGGGATACGAAGGAGAAAGAGGACCGTGAGGCAACAAAGAAGGTAGTGGTGATTACACTAAGATCAGGAAAAAAGATAATAAGTCCTGTGAAGCAGAAGGCAGGGGTTACAAGAAAAGAAATCATTGAAAGGCAAAATGATGATGACGGGAAAGAAAAGAAGAATGAGACGGCAATGGTGACTTATGATATAGTAAGTCATTTGAAAGGAATACTGGCTCGACTAAGCTTCTACGATGCGCTTAAATTGTTAGAAGAATTTCGACAGAGCTTGGTCGAAGCATTGTCTGATCATGATGTCAGAGAGACTTTACTCGCAGAGATGGAACACATAAAACACAATGAGCAAGAAAACTGTCTGCCAGTCATTTCCTTTTTCGATGACGATTTGATCTGCGAGGTAGAGCATAACAGACCATCAATGATAGAAGGCCATATCCATGGGAAGAAAGTTAAGAGGATTATGATAGATAATGGGTCAGCAGTGAATCTCCTACCACTCTCAATGTTGAATAAACTGGGTTATCACCGTTCAGATCTATGCCCTAGTGGAATGATGATACAGGGCTTCAATCAAGATGGACAACGCACACTCGGCAAGATTACAGTAATGTTGGAAATAAGAGAGTTGACTATTGATGTCGTATGCCATGTTATAAATGCCGTGACGACGTATAACCTTCTCCTGGGAAGGCCATGGATACATCAGTACAACATTGTACCCTCTACTTTACATCAATGTTTCAAATACTGTAAAGGCAGAATACAGGATAAAGTAATGGCTGACGCGAAGCCATATATAAAGGCCGATTCCTTCTTTGCAGACGCCAGTTACTATAAAGGGTTTGTTAAAGAAGAAAGAAAGAATGATGAAAACAAAGTCCTAAACGACATTCACATAAAAATGATTAAAGAAGAAACAAAAAAAGCAAGATCATCCAAAACTACAGAAGTAAAGAAGAAATTCTATTTTGTGCCGAAACATCTGAGACAACCAAGGCAACTGCCGCTGACCCTGTTATTGCCTGAACAGTTAAAAATTTTACAGTCCAATTATATAATGCCATTGCCGTATGTTGAAAGGAATAAGCCATTTTTTACCACTCCAGGAAGGTTTCAAGTTAAGGCTAGCACAAAGCATCAGGAACTAATAGAATTTTACGCCGCAGTGGAAGCAAAGGCCGAAGAAGAGACCGAGAATAATGTGTACCACGGTAGGATGACACCACAAGATCTCAAAAAATATAGTCTGGCAAGCATGAAGATCATGAAAAACATGGGTTTCGATTATGAAGAACCCACCGACCTAAATCATGGGAGAGGAATTCAAATTCCTATTGAGGTTGGTCAGGAAAAGCGTAGGAAGTTTCAAGGACTGGGGGCAGAATCATCAGTGAACACGGTTACAGTCACGTAGTCATCAGAAGTGGATTCCAAGATAATTGAACATCTTGAAATGGCCCCAAAGCAGATAGAAGACGGGGGACAGCCAATGATAGACAGTTTGCGAGAGATGAACTTGGGTACAGAAGAAGAGCCAAGAAACACATTTATCAGTGTTAGTCTTTCTGAATAGGAGTCTGAGGAATATGTTCAACTTCTCAAAGAAAATAAAGACGTCTTCGCTTGGACGTATGCAGAGATGCCAGGTTTGGAACCTTTCATGGCAATGCACTAATTAAACATATCTAAAGAGAAAAGACCGGTTAAACAAGTGCAAAGGCGATTCCATCCGGACTTAGTTCCCCTGATAGAAGAAGAAGTGAATAAGTTGATAAAGGTTGGGTTTATCAGGGAGGTCAAATATCCCAAGTGGATATCAAACATTATCCCTGTGAAAAAGAAAAACGTACAAGTCAAGGTGTGCATTGACTTCAGAGACCTAAATGAAGCCTGTCTGAAAGATGATTTTCCTCTCCTGATAACTGAATTACTGATTGATAGTATGACTCAGTATGTTATCATGTCCTTCATTAACAGCTACACAGGGTATAATCAGATTAGAATGGCACCTGAAGATGAAGAAGTAACAACATTCAAGACGTCGCTGGGAATTTATTGCTATAAAGTTATGTCATTCGGTCTTAAAAATGCCGGGGCAACATATCAAAGGGCGATGCAGAATATCTTCCAAGACATGATGTACAAGCTGTTGAATGTTATGTCGATGACTTGGTGGTCAAGTCAAGAAATCATCAGGAGCATCGCGAACATTTGACATCAGTTTTCCGTCGGCTCAGAAAGAAATAGCTAAAGATGAATCTAACTAAATGTGCATTTGGAGTATCTTCAGGTAAATTTCTTGGTTTTGTTGTCTGGCATAGGGGCATTGAGATCGATCTAGGGAAAGTCCAAGCTCTTCAAAATATGCCACCACCGAAAACATTAAAGGAATTGAAACTCTTACATGGAAAGCTGGCATACATTCACCGTTTCATTTCAAATCTAGTAGGGAGATGTCAGCTATTTTCCCATCTGATCAAGAAAGATACAACATTTGTGTGGGACCAAGCTTACCAGAATGTGTTTGACTCAATCAAAGAATTGCTGAAACAGCCGCCGGCACTGATAGCTCTAATAAAAGGGAAGCCGCTGATTTTATATATATCTGCGGCTGAGAATTATTTAGGAGCTTTGTTGGCTCAGGTAAATGAAGCTGGGAAAGAAACTGCTCTTTATTATTTAAGCTAAACTCTAATGGGTGCAGAATGGAACTACTCCCCGATCGAGAAAGAGTGTCTGGCATTGATATTTGCAGTTCATAAATTAAGACATTATTGTCTCTCCCATGATTAACTTTGATCTCAGGAGCAGATCCGATAAAGTTTTTTACGACAAGGCTGATGTTGTCTGGAAAATTGGCCAAATGGATGATGTTACCTTTAGAATATACTATTATGTATAAACCGGCAAAAGCAGTAAAAGGACAAGCAGTGGCAGACTTCCTTACAGCACACCCTGTAGCATAATGCGAAACTATCAGTGATGACTTTCCGGATGAACAAGTTATGCTGGCTGAGTCACAAAGCCCATGGCAGATGTATTTTGATGGTGCTGCCCGAGCGTCAGGAGCTGGGGAAGGAGTGATATTCATTACTCCTCAAGGTGATTTGTTACTATACTCCTTCACGTTAGGCACTAAATGCACAAATAATGAATCTGAGTATAGAGCCCTCATCACTGGAATGGAAACGACTCAATAAATGGAAATCAAAATGCTGTATATCTTCGGGGATTCTAAATTGATTATAAATCAATTGAGGATTGAATTCGAAGTGAGAAAGCAAGAACTTTTGCTTTACTGCAAAAAAAACACAGCAATTGCTAGAACAATTCTGTCATGTAGAAATCAAGCACATACCACGGTCCGAAAATGTAAAAGGGAATGCTTTGGCCAGCCTGGCAGCAGCTCTGTCTTGCCCAAATCAAAGTCCTTTCCAAGTAACTATAGAAGAAAGGAGATTTTTACCATCTTCAGAGGTCATCGAAGAGATCGTCAAAACACTTCCTGTATCGTGTTTAGAGATAACGACAGATGATTGGCTCCAGCATTTCATAGATTATCTCAAATATAACATCCTGCCAGAAGAGCTAGGGCAAAGACAGCAAGTCAAGCAATGGTCAAGCAGATTCATCATATGCAGTGAAGTATTGTATAAAAAATCTTATAATGGAATGTTGCTACGTTACTTAGACGAACAAGAGGCAGGTCAGACATTGCGAGAAGCGCACTCTGGAGAATGCGATGTACATCAAGCTGGCCAAAATCTATTCCATAGAATACATAGAATGGGGTATTATTGGCCCACCATGTTCAAAGACACAATAGATTATACAAAGCGGTGTCATGAATGTCAGATTCAAGATGTTATACACATTCCTTCAGAAGACCTGCATCAGTCACTCGCCTCTTGGCCTTTTTCAGCTTGGGGACTTGACGTCATTGGTCCTATAAATCAGCAGTATATATTGGCAGCAACAGATTATTTCTCCAAGTGGACAAAAGCAGTTGCTTTATGCAATGTCAAAGAAAAAGATGTGGTTAATTTCATCCGGCACGCGATAATATACCACCATGGTATTCCGAAGAAGATTGTTACAGATAATGGCATTCCCTTCAAAAACACAGGCATGGAAAAGCCATGTCAAAAATTTAGTATTCATCATTCGTTTTCAACACCTTACTATCCACCGGCCAATGGATTAGCAGAGGTGTTTAATAAGACGATAGTAAAAATATTGAAAAAGACTGTGACTAGGAGCAAGCGTGATTGAGAGGAAAGGTTATAAGAAGCATTGTGGGCATACAGAACCACTCACCGGACAGTGATAAAAGCAACACTGTATTTGCTAGTCTATGGTGTAAAAGCAGTGATCCCGATCGAAATACAAGTAGCGTCACTCAGAGTGGCAGTACATCAATCTATAACAGATGATGAAAATGCAAAAATAAGGCTGAAGGAACTAGATTTGCTCGATGAGAAGCATTTAGCAGCCCAACAACGATTGCAATCATATCAAGCAAGGATATCGGCCACCTTTGATAAACGTGTTAAATATCGCTCTTTCAAAAAAGGGGACATAGTGCTGATGTTGAAAAGACTTACAGTGGTCACCCGCCGAACAGGGGGCAAATTCGAGCCTAAATGGGATAGGCCGTATATAATAAAAGAAGTGTATTCCAATGGCGCATATAGAGTCGTGGATCAATATGGGCAAGGCATCAATACCGGTCAATGCACGCTTCATCAAAAGATATCGTCCCTAAAGATGTGCTAATTTTGATCCAGAATATTATCAGCATAATGATTTATATCAAAAGGGGGCAAGAATAAACAAGACTATGTCTATGTATCATCAGATGAATGAATAAAGAAGAAATTTACGAGCATATCAAGACATGTATCAACATATATTATGAAAAGAAAATGAACATTGTCATCATCAAGTGAGCCCTGCAAAATTCTGTCGAAATTGGTATCGTTGCCAAGCTGATATGTTATGAACAACACAAACGGATACCGTTGAAGATATTAGCAGAAGTGGTGACGTATCAATCTCAGTCAGAAATGTCTATCATTCTCGCCGCAACGATGATCACACCTACTATTGTCTTTTAAGGCATTTTAAGGCAGTCTAGCCAAGCACTAAAAGGGCCAGCTACGCATAAGACCTATCATTTTCACCATTCCATTTGTTTCATGTTCGAAACATATATCTGGAGTACATTTGTTTCATGTTTAACTCATTAATATGGATGAAATATGAACATCATTATCCATGTTACATAAGTGATATGCTGGATCTCGGGAGTAGAGCTTTGCTCGACCGTCGAAATTCAGGGCGTTACATGAGGGTTCTTAGATTGTATACCATATACGCACGAGTATTCAAGGCATACCCTAAAAAGATACATTCATCACTTTTAGACTCAAATTTTTCTAGGTGATCTCTGTCTTTCAGGATATAACATTTATTGCCAAAGACACGGAAGTATTTCGCACTAGGTTATTTTCCATACCATAGTTCGTATAGTGATTTATTCAAACTTGCTCTAAGATATACTCTATTTATTATATAGCAAGCGGTATTGACTGCTTCAGCCCAGAAGCTTTTCACCATATCCTTTTCATTTAACATAACTGACCCCATTTCCTGCAGCACTCAATTTTTCCTTTCAACAACTCCATTTTGCTGTGGAGTTTTTGGGGCTGAGAATTCATGGAGAATTCCTTTCTCTTCATAATACCTTTCAAATCACTCATTTTTAAATTCAACACCATGATCACTCCTAATAGGATTTATACAATATCCTTTTTTATTTTGAAGTTGCTTTACCTAATTACAATTTCATCAAAAGCATCAGATTTTTCTCGAAGAAATGCAACTCAAGTAAATCTGGTGTAATCATCTACTACCATCAAGAAGTATCTTTTTCTGTCATGGCTTTCAACTTTGGTGGGACCAACTAGGTCCATATGTAATTAATCCAATGCCTTTGTTGTTGCTATGGTGGTTATCTTTTTGTGACCGACTTTTATCTATTTACCCTTTAGACAATCACTACATACAACTTTTTCTTCTTTTCTAATCTTGGGAAGTCCTCTAACCAAGTTTCTTGAACTTAATTTGGCTAAGTTTCGATAGTGAACATGTCCCAGCCTTTTGTGCCATAATTTGGACTCACTCTTCACAGCCATATTATATTTTGTGGATAGTACATTCTCATTGCTACTTTCAATAACATAGCTGTTGTCACTTGTGCGTAAACCTTTCATGATAGATTTTCCTGTATGATCTAAGATTCTACATGTCTTTTGAGAAGGTGACCAAATGTTCTTTGTCGCAGATTTGAGAGATACTAAGGAGATTATCTTTTAAACCTTCTACACAGAGAACATTTTTAATCTTGAGGAGTCCTGGTCCCACTATCGTTCCTTGTCCAATTATTCTAGCGGAGCTCCGATCTCTAAACGTGACTGACCCACCATCAAAGTCTGAATATTCACAGAAATGAGTTTGGTCACCGGTCATGTGTCTAGAGCACCCACTATCAAGATACCATTTTAAACTATTACCGACTTTTAAAGCAGTATGAATTACTAGGCAATTGTTCTGATCTGTCGCACCCTCTAATCCTCCACTATTGGCCATGATTCCAATTTCAGTCAAAATCACTCTCTAGGTGGTGAAGCCCTTAAGAGAGACCCGCTCTGATACCAATTGATATTGCGGTAATGATCGCTTTACTTGAAGTGGGAATATGCCAAGATGTCCTAGAGGAGGGGGGGGGGGGGGGGGTGAATAGGATTTTTAAAATTTTTATGATGATTTAAAACCTATCAACCCTATCCTGATCTAATATTTAAATAAAAGGATTTCTTCAAAGTAACTCTAATGGCTTCCAAGCCAAATAGAGGATCCAATCATAAGACTATTCAAAACATAAATAAGATGTATAACATAGTTCATGATGGATGTGATTGTGTGTGAGATGTGATTCTAATTAGTTCTAGGTAATCATGTAAACATGCATTATGAGAACATTCAGAGAAATCACACAAGCAGTAAAAGTAAATAACAATCTCAAACATAGTCATTTTTATAGTGGTTCGACTACGTGTCTACTCCACTTCCAGTGGATGCACTCAACCCTTGAGTGTACCGGATCTCACTAACGGAGGTTTCAAATCAGGTTCACCTCAAACCAGTATAACCTACAATAGGCTGACTTTAGGACCTACATAAGGTACCTAACATGTCTCCACGAGACACACGTTTATACCCCACATAGGAGTAAGGGTCAACACACAGCACCCAAATTTTAGGCCACACAGGCCAAGGATCCACACAAGGAACCTAGAGTTTATACTCCCATGAGTAAGGGTCAACACACAGCCCCCTAGTTTATGCCCAACATAAGACCAAGGGTTAACACACAGAACCCAAGTTTATGCCCAACATAAGACCAAGGGTCAACACACAGAACCCAAGTTTATGCCCAACAAAAGAGCAAGGGTCAACACACAACACCCATATTTTAGACCACACAGATCAAGGACTTACACAAAGTACCTAAGTTTATACTCTCCACAAAGAAAGGGTCAACACAGAGAACCCCCACATACTCTCCTGTCGAAAGCCTCTTATGAGGACTTGAAAGGGGTGAGAAGCACCTTTGACCCAATCGTATAAAAGGAATGATCAAAAGGGTCTCTGGACTTTAATAACTTACAGATAAGTAGATGAGCCCCATTTAGCATGTTAATGAAGATTTCCTCCTTTGATGATGAAGAATCTTCAGCTCCCTTTAACTACAACACAGATGATGCTCCAATGTAAGGCAACAGGTTGGGTTAAGGTTTTGTTGGAATCCTACTCTATTAAACGTTTTCCTATATTAGAAATAAAGTGATCCCAAGCATCTATGTATTCAAGGTATCCCAGCTTAATGATTTGCCATTATGATGGTAGCTGAAGGATCCTTGAATGTGGAAGTTCATTCCTCAATCCACTCTATTGAATATCAATAATGAGGGTGGATTGGAGGATGAACTCCCATGCGAGAAAAAGGCTTTGGGTAGGTAATCTAAATTAAACACTCAAAAGCTCTATCTATTTTTTCTACAAACAACTGAAGGTAAGCTCTCATTAAATAGGCAAAAAGTTCCAACAGAAATAAAACATTCATATTTTTGACAGAGTTCGATATCATCGAGCGTATACTCTCGATAACATCAAATGGCTGCTCGATGGCACGAACTCAATCTGTCAAACACTTTTGAACCTTTTTGCCAACTAGTCAAGGATATCAAACATGCTTCGATGTCATTGGATTTCGAACTCCGATTTCATCGATGCATGGTTTGATTCCTCGGCATTTGAAAAATGTGAGAGCAATCTAGCCTTTGAGACTTAACCAGTATTGATATGATTGAGCATCCCTCGATATCATCTGATTTTAAATGTCGATGATATCGATACCAGTGTCGATTCATCGATCTTTTCAGGGAATTTTCCTATAAGCTTGCTGGACAGTTTGTGTCCTATTTCGATGACATCGACATGGTCTCAATATGATGGATATTTGAATATCGATATCATCGAGTTATCCTCGATAATTCAAATGAATTTACCTGAAAGTTTGCTGATCAGATTTGTGTCCCAATCCGATATTATCAAAGGTCCATCGATATCATCGAGGTTTGAATTTCAAAGATATAAAGGTTCTCTTCAAGATATCAAAAATCACATGATTTTCCTAAACTGCATATTGGACATAAACTCATCAGATGTCGATTTTATTGAGCCGTCTCGATGAACTCGAGATTTGGAAGTTGATGATATCAAACATGTCATCGATTGATCGATAATTCAGTCCAAGATTCATTGTTGTTGCTGAACATCTGAAATCCTCAATTTGATAATATCAAGCGAGTTTCGAGAACATCGATAACCGAGTTCGATTTCATCGAACCACTTATCAATAAATCGACGAAGGCAAAAAACTTAGAGATTTTCCTAATTTTGCAAAATAGTTTTCTCACCTTAAACCTTAAGTTGTTTTATCCATTTTAAAGGGTTTCATATACCTGGTGTTTTTGGGACAGGGGATGTGAGGCTAAGTTTACCTTTGACGAGTTCGGGCACACATCCTGTTGAGGCAGATGCTTGAATGATCTTCCTATGGGGCTCACTTGTCTTGCTGACTCAACACTCACGCTAATTAACAAACCAGGGCACTTTCCACCCCTACTTAAAACCATTGGGATCATAATACACCACCACACTCCTCAGCCGATGTCCATGGCAGCTCACCATGATAGAAGTCACTCTAGCTTATTTTCAGGTAGCCCTTCCACCTTGTGGTGGCTCTCGCTTTTCCAAAGCATTAATTATCATGCACCTAAGGGTTTCCTTACTTGCATTCCTTTGTTTTGGTTCATTATTATTACGCAATTTTTTACTAATGGGTAAGTTCCAAGTTTTTATACAAGACATGATATTGAGTTGGAAATAAATAGAGTTGCATGAACTAAAAAATAGCCATTTTCTTTTTAGATGCAGTATATCTTGTTTATTGGTCTTCATTGTTCAGCTGCTAGTGCTGTATTCCCTACATTCTGCATATATTATTAATGGGAAAAGTATAAAGGGGCTGTTTGGATGTACCTCAGAAGTTGGACGGAGGGATTTTCCTGGGGGTGGCAATGGGTTAGGTTTGAGTCAAGTCAAGGGCCACACAGAGCCCAATCCATTTAGTAAATTGGCCCAAAATCTAGACCTGAGCTTGACCTGTAACCCCCAAATGTCACAAACAGGCACATCTTAACCCAAATTGCTCATTGGGGGCTATCCAAACTGGCCTAGATACCACACTTGCAAATATTGGCTTTCAATCTCATAGGTACTGGCACCTTTCTAGATTAAAAGAAAGACATCTGGTGGATGCCTTGCCCAAAGTCTAGCCATGGCCAGATTCCATTTGGATGGGCATAAAGGACAGAACTTTGTTGTACTAAGCAAGTATCTGATTGCATTTTCAAGACTGTCCTTTTCATCTCTATGGGCCATTTTGAGAAATTTGGTTTTCAATATTAGACCAACTGAGAGATTCCATTTGGATGGGCACTATTTAGGATAAGATGGAAGGAAATGTTCTTGAAGACTATGTGTGCAAAGTGCTTGAAGATGCTAATTCATTTTTCTTAGTTTCAGCAGACCGTTAACGGTATTCTTGTGATTTGCAAGCTTTTGTGTCAAAACATAAATATATGGGTTTAAACGATGTGTGTAAACATGAAAATGCTTCTAAAAATCATGGATGAGGGTCAGTGAAAGTCAACATTCTTAGCTCATCGTGTGTTTAAGCTATTTGATGGATCTCACACCAGTGGGTTAGAGAACAAATGATTCCTGAACCTGCAATAACCACTCTTGTAACTTCATCGTGTGTGTAATGAATACCAAAAGATAGATGTTTAAAGAAATGTCCAACAGAACACATTCAATGTACAAGTATGGTCCACTTGATAGTGGGTCAGCCTAATTTTTTAGGCCATGTCAGATACACAGTCGGGGTGGAGTGGCTTGATGAATGGACTAAATTTCACATGTGTATGATGTTGGCACACATGCCAGTGAGTATGACCCTAGTCCCACTTGGATGAGTTGCTTCATGTTTCTCGTGTTCTTTTGGCATGGGATGGTCCACATAAATTTAGATGGAAATCGAATTAGTGACTTAATGTATTTTTCTTTTTTATATGTAACTTTTGGCATGAGGAACTTTTCCATTCCCGTGTGAGTTGAGTCAGATTGTGAATATTTTCCACCATTTTTTTTGTTTGGTTTCAGTATTGCATTGTTTTGAATGGTACTTGTGTTGGTATGTGCATTTAAGAAGTTGGATGGGTAATGACCATCATCCAAATCACTCATAACAAATGAGTGTCATATACATGTCTTTAAGTTAGTTTACCAGAGTAAATTTTCCATGAATGCTTCAACATATCAAGCTCATGGACTTGACATGGATATGTTTGATGTGGCCTAGGTGCAGAACCATCTATCCATTCCAATGTTACCAAGATCGCCAACCCACCTCATTCTTTTGATAAAAAAGAAAAAGAAAAAGAAAAAGAAAAAAAAGGCAGCACTACTTAGCAATGAATTGTCCATCATATGGAAATTGTGCCTTTAGACGATCGCTTTGATTGGGCGATCATCAACACAAGATTAGTAGCTGCCAAAATGTACGGCATATATCAAATTTAGGCAATTTGTCATGTCCTTTAATATATCACTATCATTGGATGATCCAAACCGGCTAATGATGAACATCAAAGTTCCAAGGGAAAGCTAACGTTGTATTGGAACCTCATATGCATTTTGTGGAGGCAGAGCTGTTTGGTATGAGGCACAAAGTGCAGATGGCAAAATGTACTAATAGGAAGCAGGTCAGATTGGCCATTTTTGGACTACCCACTTGATTTTTGTTTATGTTTTTGTTTTTTGGTTTTTTGGTTTTTTTTTTTTGTTTTTTTTTATTTTTATTTTTTTACTCAGACCAATTTGTTGAATCTTGAGTAAAGTATGTGGATGACTTGTGGGCCCATGGCACCGAACCAAATTGGGCTCAACTAAGTCCAAGTATTT
This sequence comes from Magnolia sinica, assembly GCF_029962835.1. Classification (NCBI taxonomy): domain Eukaryota; kingdom Viridiplantae; phylum Streptophyta; class Magnoliopsida; order Magnoliales; family Magnoliaceae; genus Magnolia; species Magnolia sinica. The sequence continues at coordinate 44,280,874 of NC_080573.1, read as the reverse complement.
TTCTTAGTTGGGCTCTTTTTTCTTTTTCTTTCATTCTTTTCCCCCCTCTGTTGGGCAAATTAAATTCCTGTAATTTATTTCAGACAAATCTTTTATATGTTGGCATCTACCAAAAAATCATTGTTTACTTTTTGTCACGGACTAGAAGAAAGCTCTTGGACATGGAGACCGTGGATATTCTAAGGCATCAAGTCTTGTTAAAAACACTTCTAAAACACATGCCGAAACAACCATTATAGAAAAAAATGTTCCATTATGTATAGGAAGGTGATATTCATTTTATTTCTCTAATTTTGCTTGAGATGGGCTTTGGGATTATGGTTTCGAATTGGATTGCGAAATGGGAATGGGTTTGAGGGATTTCGAGATTTGTGGTAGGATGATGGGTTAGGTGAATTAGAGCAATGGTGTGTGCAAGAAAGATTTTTTTCCTTTTAAACATTAATGGATAAGTTGGATTGTATCATCTGTCATTTATAGGAAAACAGTTATTGTTTGCCCTTCAATTGCAGTGTATGATGCTTTGTATCCTTTCATGTAATTGAAGTTTCGTTGGTTCATTGTTTTCCCTCACAGATTCTTATTTCTAATTCTATAATATTTGATTGCAGAAATGATTAGTTTTGAGTTGAAGTAGTTGATTAAGTAAGAACCTTCTCAAAATAGCTGATTAGTTTTGGTAAATGGTTAGCATTTTATTCGCAAGGCATGTGTCACCTGATGAGTGGATAACTTGTTTTTTTTTTTTTTTGATAAGGACAAATGGACTCGTGGGATCATATGATGGACATTTGGGATCCCAAATAGCACACATCCTAAGTGTGTGTTGCATTTGTGCTTGACCTTAAATATATTGAAATGGGATTTTTTTTTCTAAGGCCCAAAAAACGGATTTCCTTTTCCATCTTAGACTCTATAGCAACTGGTTACCATCCATATGGTATTGCATTACTGTCTCTACACATAAAAGTATAGAGAGATTTGATGTCATGATTGGGTTTCATGCTATTACATATGCCTAACTTGCTTCTATTCTATGGATCTTTCATTTATTTACTATTCATGCTTTTCCTTCTTTTTTATTTCAAAGGGATTTTTTGTTCCTTGTTTTGTATTTCTTTTACTTGTTTATTTATGTTTCAAGGTGAAGCTAATGACAAATATTATTGATATAGTATTAGCTGAGAATTTTGTTGACGTGGGATTTTTCTTTAAAGGCTATCGATTTTTGAACCATTAGCCTTCAAGGAATGCTATGAAGTAAGAAACATTCCAGATATTACTTCTTGGGTTTGTACGGCATGTGAAACACCTTATGTCAACCAAGAGTGTTGCCTTTGTCCTGTCAAAGGAATGTTTTCTAAAAAATTTAGAAGATCACAATTTTCTGAGTCTATTAGATTATATCTGCTTCAGTTTTAGATTAAGGATATACAGCCGAAGCCAACCTATGTGCCAAGTTGGCATAAGTGGGGGCTTGTGCATTAGCTGACTTGTATATGCATGTGGGCTTAGTAAAGCTCTCTAAAATTTGTTGTTGAAAATTATAGATATCTGTAATTGAATGTTATCACTGAAATATACCATGTTGAGGCATTTTAACTCATAGTGGAAATGACGGTGTCAACCCATATTCACGCACAAGTCTTATGGCATTATTATTTCAACCTTCATAAAAGACAAAAAAAAAAAAAGGAAAAGAAATACCATCATTAGATTTGATACTAAAATGCCTGATGTACATTCTATTACTATTTTTGCAACAGCCTAGCTATGGTGATGTTGGGGGTCTGTATGCACTTCCACCTCCAGGTTTTAGGGTAGGTGCTTAAATTGTTCTTTGTCATCTCACTCACTGATCCACATTTTACTTTATGTTTCAACGGCATTTCCTTAGAAGAGGTTGCTTAGGCAATGTGTCGATACTGTAAATGATCTCCAACTTATCTTGTTTTGAATACCCAGCATGCTTGCTCACTTTTTATCCTTTTTTTGAGGAAGGTTTGATCTCACTTTTATACATTTATGATCTTCTTTCTTCTATATTTTTTCTCTTTTTTTTTCTTTTTTCTTTCTTTCCTTTTTTTTTTCTTCTTAATCTGTAGATGGGAAATGTTGTAACCATTACAGCTGCATTTTTGTTACAAACATGTTAGGGTTTTAATCATGCTGAGATATGTGTTACAGGTGCTTTGCAAATAGTCTTTGACAATTTATGGTGATGAAGGATGCACCTAGCCATATGCGAGTGCACACAGGCTCACTAAGATTTGTATTTTCAGCATTTTGTAATTTTAATTGATTGAATGAAAGATTGTAATTGATTCATTATTGAATGAATGATTGTAATTGAATGAATGAATGATTATAAATTTTTTAAATGTAGGCAATAGCTACGGATATTGATCGTAGCTAGAAATTTGACAACTGTAGTTGTTATTAAATTCGGCATATTGCTACGGATCCAGCACTACTTTTAGCTACAAATACTATCTGTAGCTGTTGGTACTTTTGGCTACAAAAATGGTTACTACGGATTATATCTATGACATTGTAATTTATGGCTACAGATTAAATCTGTACCCATAGTTTTTAGACTTATTGTTACGGTACCTATGACTACGGTCGTGCTATGGACTAAAACCGTAACCATAGGTATTTAGCTACGTATTTTATCTATAGCATTTGCCCTATTTTCTGGTAGTGCTTACTCTTAAATGTCACCTCTACTTGATAACTCTACAATGACTCGTCCATTTGCTGAGCCTCGATCACCCTTGCAACAAGAGGGTTGAATTGACAAGCTCGATAATTGTATGATAGAAGACTGTAGACTGACCTCGAAGTCATACGCTGCCACATTCTCAAGCATCTTCCACTCCTGAATCATCATATGTGCCACCAGGCCTCATGGCTGACGGCTAAGGGCATCTGCAACCACGTTCGCCTTGCCTGGGTGGTACTAGAGATTAAAATCGTAGTCCTTCATGAGCTCCATCCAACATCTCTGCCGCATATTCAACTTACACTGTGAGAAGAGATACTTCAGGCTCTTGTGGTCGGAGAAGAGCTTGAACCTAACCCCATAAAGATAATGCCTCCACACCTTCAGTGTAAAGACAACTGCTGCCAGGTAGTTCAACTCATGGACCTTGAGTTGGCAAGACACATAAGTCATTGGCTTCCTGTGCTGCATAAGGACAACACCCAAGCCAACATGCGAAGCATCGGTAAACACCACAAATCCTTCACTCCCAGAGGGAAGAGTGAGGACAAGAGTGGACGTGAGGCGGTCCTTCAGCTCCTCAAATGCTCGCTCACAGGCGTCACTCCATACAAACTATGCGCCCTTCCGGGTCAACCTAATGTACGGTACTGCGATAGGAGAGAATCCCTCAATAAAGCGTCGATAATAGCTCGTCAAACCAAGAACACTACGGATCTCGGATGCGTTCGTGGGCTAGCCCCACTGATGCACTGCATCTATCTTTGAAGGGTCTACTATGACACCCTCCCTCTTCACCACATGACCAAAGAACTTCACCTCCTCTTGCCAAACTAGCTTCGCATACAGCTGGTGGGCACGGAGGGTCTACAGTGCAATCTCTAAATGCTGCTCGTGGTCCTTGTGGGCTCTCGAATAGATCAGAATGTCATTGATAAAAATCACAACAAATTGATCGAGATAAGGACGGAAGACCTCGTTCATCAACTGCATGAAGACCGCGGGCGCATTGGTCAGTCCAAAGGATATGACCTGAAACTCAAAGTGACCATAGCACATCCTAAAAGCTGTCTTCAGGATGTCCTCCTCTTGGACCTGAATCTGATGGTAACTGGACCACAGGTCTATCTTTGAAAAGAATTGTGCACCCTGTAACTGATCAAACAAATCATCAATCCTCGAGAGCGGATACTTGTTCTTGATCGTGACCCGGTTGAGCTCGCAGAAATCCACGTAGAGCCTCAACGAGCCATCCTTCTTCCTAACGAATAACACTAGCACTCCCCACGGTGAACTACTCGGACGGATGAAACATAGCTCACGCAACTCGTCTAACTGCTGCTGTAATTCCCGCAACTCCAATGGTGTCATATGATACGGGGCCTTCAAGATAGGCACAATACCGGGCACAAGATCAATCTCAAACTTGATGTGTCGACGCGACGACAACCCCGGAATCTCCTAGAATACATAGGGAAAATTACAAACAACCTGCAACCGATCAATGCTCACTGATACAGGTTCCTGTATGGTGCACGACATCAGAAAAGATAGCTTCTCTCCTATGGGCTTAACTACGAACTGGAACTGTGGCAAGCTGGGTATACGAAACGTGACTGTCGTCGCGAAGTAGTCTAAGATGGCATGGTGCTTGGCGAGCCAATCCATGCCCAGGATAACATCGAACTCTGACATTAGCAACATAAATAAATCAGCAGGTAAGGTCTCCTCAAACAAAATAGGGCAAGACGAACAAAATTGGCCTAATAATGCATTCTTCCCCAAGGGTGTCGACACTATCAATCCTTCACGAGTAAACTCTATCAGCAATCCGATCGAACAGCAGAAATCCTCAGACATGAAAGAGTGTGAAGCACTAGAATCAAACCAAACTCAGGCTATGCATGCTGAGACTGGAAGAGTACCCTCAACAACCCCTCCCGACGATTGTGGGTCCTGCTGATCCGCGTAGAATCTAGCCTGAGCCGGATGGGGAGCTGCATGTCCCCTCTGAGGTCACGGTTACTGCGGCTGCTGCGGTGGCCTAAACTGCTACCACTGCTGCTGCGATCTCAGAGGTTGGTACTGCTGCTGCTATTGTGGGGGCCTCGATGGTAGGAGTTGATGTCACTGTTACTGAGGTGGAGGCAGCTGCTACTGATGCCAAGGGTGGGCACACTTCTGCTTACAGTGTCCCATCTCATCGCATCTGAAGCATCCACCTGAGAACTGCCTCGGAGGTGGTGCTAGGGATGCTGCTGGTGCTACTAGTTATCTAGTGACTAGGCGGGCGGTATGCCTCTGATTTGATCAGTGCTGCTACTTGGAGTCGTTGGAGGGGGCCTCCTCTTTCGATCTCTCCTCTGACCCTGATCCCTCTACGAATCTTCCCACTCAACCTCATAAACCTAGGCCCTCCGAACTACTGTCTCGAAGGTCTGAAGTATATGGCTAACAACACGGCCCCTGAGACTATAATGTAAGCTGTTCTCGAAACGGTGGGCCTTCCACCCCTCATCATCAACCAAATATGGTGCGAACCTTTACAACGCCACAAAACAGGCCTCATACTAAGTTACGGTCATATCCCCTTACACCAAAGTCTCGAACTCTAGTGCACGTTGCTGTCGAATGTGGTTGGGGATGAACTTCTGGTCAAACCGGTCCACGAAGTCCTTCCAATCCAAATGAAATTAGGCCCTACAGCACTGGCAACGGAGGCCCTCCAATGCTCGGCCTCACCCTTAAGCAAATACATTGTCAATGGGACCTGCTGTTGGGTCGTACATCTCATGGTCACAAACATCTTTTCCACATGGGAGCGTCATCTCTTGACCACAGTCGGATCGAGCTCTCCCTAGAATCACGGGGGATTGAGCTGAAGAAAATCTCGCAACAGGGCACTCGCGCGCTCCTGCTCTGCCTACTCTGGGGTCTCAGTGGGGTGCTTGCCCTATCCATGGAGGGCGTCTATCATAGGATGGAGCATTTGCTGCAACTGATCGTCATTAACTGACACAATAGGGGCAGCACTAGTCTCGAATGGGGGCACAAGGTTTGTAGGAGTTTCGGGCTTGGGAACAGGAGGCTTAGGTGGGGGAACGGGAACTACGGGTGGTGGAGCGAGAGTCACTCAGGTCGCTCAGGTTGCCCTTTTAAGCGTCGTGTCCTACATAAAGGAACAAGGGGCCTATCAAGGATTGCTACTATAGGGAACTAAATCGAAAGGTTACGCACTCGGGACCTACTCATCCTAAGTTCATAACAAATGTGTGATGTTGTTCTTAGTTATTCTCAAGTAATGCTCTGATACCAACTCCTATCACACCCCGAACTTGGGGACTAGGCTCACAAAATTTTTGATCGCCAAATCTGGCGCCGACAGCCTCCGTAGTACCCCATTCTCGGCTCTTGGCACCCATATACTAGATTCCAATCCGAGGATCTTACAAGGAGGATTTTCAACATAAATTTGTTTCATAAGAAGCATAACTATAAGCATAACCAAGCCATAACTACAAGAACACCACCACATATCCACTAATATCCAAAAACTTTATAATACAATGTGGAAAGGGAAATACAAGGTAAATAACAAAGCTCCAGAAGCTCAACTGCACGCCCCTGCCTCAGCATTACTGCGTTTTAGCATCACCTGCACGCAACGATCATGCATAAGATCATAGAAAACTTAGAGGATAGTGTATGTGTGTGTGAAAGGTATATGCCAAGTAAGAAATATCAGAGTATGCAGAAGAATGTTGGCAAGTCCATGAATGCTATCAGCCGTATTAAGGATATGTGATGTAAGGTCTACATGGCCAAATGGCATATACGAGATGCAACTTAGGCATGCTAGTCCTCATCTAAATCCACATATTAGTATAACTCATCTTTGGAATATCACCGGGGTCTAGTGCACTTTACAATTACTGCCCCTCCCCTAGGCACGCAACCAATGTGAGTGTAAGAGACCTCACTACCCGCCTAGCCAGTAGTCAGCCAATATTTACCTGACTCATTAGTAGGAGACCCATTTTTGAGTTGGTCAAACTCATCATAGCTTTACCTCTTATGCCTCAGGTGGATAAGGCCACACCCCTTCCAACCAACCACGACATAGTGGGAGATGCGGCCTACTGTTATTCGACACTCGAGTGCTTATGTATCTACTCGGTCTCGACGTTAGAGCATCCTCTTAGTACCATAAGGGCTTAGGGACTTTCACCCACGGACATCCATAGCGCCCATATGCTAGAACCAAATATTTTCGATATTTAATCCTGTCATCCACGTTATACCTGTGGAGGCCATAGCCCAGATGTCGCTAGGGCATATAGTGATCATACACAATGCAAGATGCATGAGTCATACTATCCAATCATGCATCAAACCTGCCCGTACCATGTGCTCATGTGGGGCAACTCCGTCTATCAGGGAGTCCCATAAACAATTCACCCAATGACATATGTTATGATCAGTCACTCCTCATATCAAGCATACATATGATGCGTATGGGCATGTATCATGATGTTATGCTAGCACATACTCAGTGTGTCCTACTATCCTAAGTAAACAAGCACATTAATCATCCCAAATACATGACGGGGTCCATAGAAGGATGATGGATCTAGACCAAAGTATGAAGACTAGTCCTCAACAGTGGATATACCAAATCTAATATCACAGATCCTTCCCTCTAAGGTGATGATGTACTCTCCTAATTGTTGAGGATGGGCCTAGATAACCTACTCATATCAAGAATGGGCCTAAGAACAAGGAGTGGGCTTCCTCACTTGCTCCATTATATAGTAAACTAGGCTTCCTATGGGGCCCAATAAGAACAAGATGGGCTTTGATGACTCTATAAGGTATGGTGGAAGCATCATCAATAATGGAGGCTCAACGTTTTGGATTAACCCACTAAGGCTAGATGGATAACACTTATGGGGGGGGGGGGGGGGGGGGGGCAAATAGATGAGAATGAGCCTAACAAGGGCCCTAGGGAGGTTCGCAACCTGGACATTTAACCACCATTATCCCCTAGAGAGTGGCCCGCATGAAATCTAATTTATAATGGGACCCATGGCCTGAATACTACTTGGAAAATAAATGGGCAGCATACATGTCATTACACACATCATGGTGGGCCTTAAGAAACGGTCCATGGTCCACATACATCAAGGTGGGCTACTTGGGACAGCCCATAGCCCAAAATACTATGGCTAAAGGAAACATACAATACATACATTATGGTGGGCCGCATGGGCAGCCCATATGCCCTAAAATAAATAGCTAAGGTATATTCAACATTCACCATTGTGGGCCTTATTGGTCAGCCCAAATTTTGGTAAATTAGATGGGCCATAAAGATATAATCACATACACCGTGTAGGCTTACAACCAGCCCACAAGGCCCAGCACAATGGATGGGTAGCACTTGCATTAGGAAAGGAACTAAGGCTGGACGTTCAACCCATCTGGGCCTCACAATCGGGGTGGGCCTGCTGCTGGACTACAAGTCTAGTAACACCTAACCCAGCCTGGACATTCCATAGGCCTGGACGGCTGGCTTGAAACATGCATAAGGTTGGACCCAATGTGGACGTCCCACCAGGGGTGGGCCACACCAAAAGGAAGGATGGTCTAGACACCACATCATCGAAGTGGGCCTACAAAGCTTAGGATGACCAACCCCTGCTGGACGCTGGGCCTGCCTGGGCGTCCAGCAGAGAGGCTGCTACCCCAGCACGTGGTGTCCCTTAGATGGACAGCCTAGATGCTAAACAATCACTAGAGGTGGGCCTCAGTAAGGTGGCCATAATAGAGTGAAAGGGGAAGGACAAAACACAAGCATCAAAGGTGGAATGTTGCTAGAAATAATGTTGCTGGAAATAATGTTGCTGCAAATGTTAGTTCTACCTCTGAAATGGGCTCGGGGCCTGCTTGATCATGGAAAATGGTTGGATAGCATGCACCCATACATGTACAACAAGGTGGGGTCCACAGCCCACCAACCTAAAAAAAATCAGGCCAATATATATGGTTTCCCTCCATGCAGGATTGTTGGACATTCCAAAAATTTGGACCGTCCAGGCCCCTTAGGCTCAGCATAATGACGTCCCACCAAGGCTGGATGGTGTGGGCTTTCATCATACATTAAGGTGGGGTCCACACATCAATGAACCACCCCACTACGGAAAGAAAATCAAGCTAATATACAAGCATATCTCCATTCAAACAGCCAACAAATGGGCCTGGGAAAAGTCTAGACAGCAGCATGTTGCTACACGTCACAGCCCATGAAGCTTGCTGGATGTTGGACACTCATCACTCTGATCATGATATGCCTATCTAAGTGGGCCACGGAGACCCCAGACCAAACTTAAAACTATATTTCTCCTTGCATATCAAAATGGACAGCAAGATGGGCCGTCCAACGTCCAAAAAATGGACAGCAAGACCGTCCCACCTTGCTGGATGGTCTGGGCATCCTGAACACACCAGGTGGGCCACATCCATCAAGGAAAAAGGAGGAGAGGAGAGAGATAGAGAAGAGAGAAAGAGAAAGAGAGATCCACGGCCATGGGAGGGGGGCTCCACCATTATGAGCCCTTCCAAACAATTCAAAACATACATCCATGGGTTCCATGCATGCATGGACCCTATATCTGAAAATCTAAGGTGGGGATACCATCCCCACCATGAAATCTAGGGTCTAGATGACCCATCAATGGCACAGATTCAAATAAAATATCATAATGGGGTCCATGGAGAATAGCCCCATCATGACTTATGCATGCAACAAGGGTGGGCCGCTAGCCACACCTAGGGGTCAAGTAGGATCTCCACCATTGATTGGTGGGTCCTACATGCTCCCATGTAAGAAAAAAATTAAAAATCTAGGCAAGATAATATCAAAACTAACCCTAGAGAAGCACCCACCTTGGTTTTTCAACTCCTTCTACCACCCTTGGGATTTAATGCTTCAAAGGAAGGGTTTTGGGATGGTTGGATTGGGAGGGCTAGAGCTTGAGAGATGGCTAGAAATGGGAGCTTGCTTGGACGTTTGGAGGTTGCTAGCAAGGGAAAAATGAGAAAGAAAAGAGGAGGGAGAGAGATAAGAAGAGAGAGAGAGAGAGAGAGAGAGAGGTAGCTAGCTAAGATTATCATTACTCGTGGGAAAGAGAGTAGCATGCCTAACATGATTACAAGCATTCTTGCTAGGGCAAGGTGATGTCACCCTTAGGCTAGTAGCCTAGGGTGACATCATCCTAATAATGATTTCTAAAAAAAGCACTTTATCAAGAATAGCTAGGTCCCGCAATGCGCAGTCCATAGCCGGGAAAATGCGCGGGCCATAAGTCTCAATCTAACGTCACATTGGCACACGAAATGCGACATTGGAACTGCGGTGACGGCGGAGTCACAATGGCATAGGTCTCAGGTTGAGCCGACTCAGGTTAATAGGATGCAACTTGAGGTCACTCGCAAACACTATCTACAAGTCGCGGGTCACCGAAATTTGATGGGGTGGATCGCGGGATCCTAAGGAATGGAATGGTACTAGGACACAAGCCTTACATGTAAGCCCACTCAATCAAAGGAGGGGCAGAATATACCTTCTGAAAGAGGATGATGATATCAATGCTAAAGTGCCTAATCTTATAAGGAAATTCGAGGCCATGGAACCAAAGGAAAATAAGGCTAAGGAAATTATTTACGGTATTTGTGCTTGCAACATTTACACAACTGAAAATTACCCAACAATACCTACTTTTCAAGAGGTACTGAATGAGCAATCTAATACTATAAATAATTCCCAAAGGCCTTTCAATGGACCCATCTCCAATACATACAATCCTAATTAAAGAAATCATCCAAATTTTAGTTGTAGGAATGGACAAAGTGCTACTCCTCAAGGATTCCCTAATTAAATTCCAAATCAAGGGAAACCTCAAGAGGAACCGGTTCAAAATTCCACACAAACTCAAGTGCTTACCCAAGCATTACGAGAATTTACAAAATTTATGCAAAAGATAGATTCACGTGTTACGGTTGTAGAGAAGGGGATGCTTCTTGCTCATCCTTTCCCCAATCCTAAACCACAATCCGAAATAAGTGATCCAAGCTCTTTAAATCAAATAGAGCAAGCTAAGTCTATCACCACCCTTAAGAGTGGAAAAAATTAACAAATCTATTTCAATAAAGGCTGAAAAGTCTAAGGACCCATAAATAAATGAAACTAATAGACCTAACACTACTCCACAAGAATTAAAACTGGAACTTCAAGGAAAGCCGATTGCATCATTCCCCCAACGGTTGATTGCACCAAAACCTCTATCTAACTCTCAAGACATTCTGGAGGTACTGAAACAAGTGAAGGGCAATATTCCTCTACTAGATGTTGTTAAACAAATACCTTCATATGACAAATTTTTGAAAGACTTGTGTATGACTAAAAGATGGTAAAATATTCAAAAAAAATCTTTTTAACAGAAAAAGTGAGTGTCATCCTGAAGTAAGATGTGCTAAAGAAATATAAAGATCTTAATAGCCCAACCATTGCTTGTGTAATTGGGAATTACCAAATTGAGCACGCACGTCTTTATTTAGGAGCGAGTGTAAATCTGATCCCTTACTCGGTCTATGAACAACTAGGTCTAGGTGAATTAAAACCCACCTAGACCACATTATAACTTGTCGATCACTTAGTTCGTGTACCGAGATGGATAATTGAGGATGTGTTGGTCTAGGTTGACAAATTCTAATACTCGGTAGATTTTATCATCCTAGACAATCAACCCATCATGGATATGAGCACTCAAATTCCCGTCATCCTTGGTCACCCATAACTTGCTACTTCCAATGTAATCATCAATTATAGGAATTAAGTCATGAATTTATCTTTTGGGAATATGACATTGGAGCTCAATATATTGTTCAATATGAGCAAATAAGCAGAGGAAGATGACGATGCCCATAATATTAACTTGATTGATTCTTTCGTGGAAGAGAGAACACTTCTGACCTTATCCTCTGACCCTCTAGAGATGTGCTTGGCCCACTTCCATGATGTAGATGATGATATGATTAAGGAGACCGGTGCCATGCTTGATACCATCCCGGTACTTAATGTTAACCGGTGAAGACCACAATTTGAAGAATTGCCCTAAACTGATATAGTGCTTCTACCGTCTAACCTCAAAGCACTGAAGCTTGACCTAAAATCTTTACCCTCTGATTTGAAATATGTCTATTTAGGTCAAGATGAAACATACTTGGTGGTGATTTCTTCCCACCTTGAGCAAGAACAGGAGAGTATGCTTATTTATACTCTTATTGAACACAAAGGAGCCCTTGGATGGTCAATTACAGACCTCAAGGGAATCAACCGTTTGATTTGTACTCACCACATTTATCTAGAAGATAATATGAAGACCTCCTAGCAACCACAACGTAGATTAAGTCTAAACATGAAGGAAGTGGTTAAGGCCGAGGTTCTTAAGCTATTAGATGTGGGTATCATACACGCTATATTCGATAATCGATGGGTGAGTCCAACTCAGATGGTTCCTAAGAAGTCCGGAATCACCATTGTAGCCAATGCCGATAATGAACTCGTGCCAACTATAGTCACTACTGATTGGAGAATGTGCATTGACTACAGAAAATTAAATACTGTCATGAGGAAGGACTACTTTCCGTTGCCCTTCATTAATCAAATCTTGGAAAGGCTAGCTGGTCATTCCTATTACTGTCTTCTTGATGGGTATTCGGGCTACAACCAGATAGAGATAGCCCCTTAAGATCAAGAAAAGACCATGTTCATATGTCTCTTTGGCACCTTTGCTTATCAAAGGATGTCATTCGGACTGTGGAATGCCCCTGCCACTTTTCAGCTATGCATGCTTAGTATTTTTTATGACATGGTGGGGCGATATGTAGAGGTCTTCATGGATGACTTCTCTATCCATGCTTTAGCGATTTCTTGGAGAATTTAAAAATTGTGCTTAAGCGATGTGAAGAAAAGAACTTGGTACTGAATTAGGAAAAGTGCCACTTTATGATTCGTGAGGGAATTATCTTAGGACATATCATCTCGTCCAAGGGAATTGAGGTAGATAAAGCTAAGATTGACCTTATCTCTAATTTACCTCCACCCCAGAACATATGAGACGTGTGATCCTTCTCAGGACACGCCGAATTTTATAGAAGATTCGTAAAGGACTTTAGTCACCTCTTTCATCCTTTATGCAATCTACTTCAAAAAGATGTACCATATGAATGGACTGAGTAATGCCAGGAAGCTTTTTCTAAGCTCGAGGGCATGCTAACCACCGCACCTATCATGTAGCCACCCGATTGGAGTATTCCTTTTGAACTTATGCGTGATGCATCCGACTATGCTCTTGGGGTGGTGCTAAGCTAGAGAAAAGACAAAAAGCCCTATGTTATATACTACGTAAGTAAAACTTTAAATCCTGCCCAAGTAAATTACTCTACTACGGAGAAGGAACCCTTAGCTATAGTATTCATTTTAGACAAATTTAAGTCCTACTTAATCGGTTCTAAGATCATCTTCTACACTGATCATGCGACGCTCAAGTGTCTTCTTTCTAAGAATGATGCTAAGCCCCGCTTGATAAGATGGATCCTTCTACTTCAGGAATTTGATTTGGAAATAAAAGATAAAAAGGGAGTAGAAAATGTAGTGACTAACAATCTTTCCCGCCTTGATCTCCCTGATTCCCTTGAGACGACACAGATAAATGACATGTTCCTTGACAAATAGTTATTTAAAGTCTCCCACTCATCTTGATTTGCTGATATTGTGAATTATCTTGCCACAGGTTTCACGCCGACACATTAGACTGCGCAAGATAAGAAGAAATCTTTCACCGAGGTATGCAAGTTCTTCTTGGATGATCCGTATTTATTCAAATATTACGCAGACTAAATTCTTAGGTGATGTGTGCCAGACAATGAACACCAAAGTGTTATCTCCTTCTATCATTCTCAGGCCTGTGGTGGTTACTTTTTTGCTAAAAAAGACCACGACCAAAATTTTACAGTGCGGCTTTTATTGGCCCACTATGTTTAAGGATACTCATGAGTTCTGTAAAGCTTGTGAGCACTGTCAGAAATTCAGAGCATTGTTCTGTCAAAATATGATGCCTTTGAATCTCATTATGATCATTGAAGCGTTTGACTAGGGCATCGATTTCATGGGACCATTCCCCCAATCCTTTAGGAATTTATACATTCTTCTAGCAGTAGACTATGTCACTAAATGGGTCAAAGCGATTCTATGCCAGAACAATGACCATGAAATGGTCATTAAATTCTTAAAAGAAAACATCATTTCTCGGTTCGGAATGCCTTGAGCCATCATTAGTGACGGGGGCTCACATTTTTGTTATAGGCTATTTGTGAACTTAATGAAGAAATATGGCATCTCTCATAAGGTGAGCACTCCATACCACCTATAGACAAGTGGGCAAGCTGAGATTTCCAATAGGGAGATTTAAACATAATTTGAAAAAGATGGTTAACCCTAATCGTATGGAATGGTCAATCAGATTGATCAATGTCTTATGGGCTTACCATACTGCTTTTAAGACCCCTATTAGAATGTCTCCCTTTAGACTTGTTTATGGGAAGGCTTGCCACTTGCCTATGGAGTTAGAACATAAGGCCTACTAGGTTAATTTTGAATTTCAATTTGGACAATGCTGGCTCATTGCGCAAACTTCAATTGAATGAACTTGAAGAGATCTAAAGTGATGCGTATGAGAACTCAAGAATTTACAAGGATAGGATGAAGGTGTTTTTTGACCAACACATTCTTCGAAAATCATTCACACCTGGTCAGAAAGTCCTTTTGTACAATTTTTGATTACATCTCTTTCCGGGTAAACTCTGATCTCGTTGGACTGGCCCTTTCACTATTTCTAATGTTTATCCTCATGGGACCGTCTAGATTCAGAATCCAAACAATGGTAATGATTTCAAAGTGAATGGATATCGTTTAAAGCCATTTGTTGAAAAATTTGATTCAGAGGACATGTCCATGCATCTGAATGATCCTGTTTACTAGGATTGACCTCCTAGCCTGATGGATGTGTAGTTAGGTTTACTGCTTTCCATCATTTTAGGATAGTTTGCTTTCTGCTATTTTAAGATAGTTTTCTTATCATCTGTATGAGTCTTTTGTACTAACCCATCTTTTGAGCCTGAAAATTTCTTCTTCAGGTACTATCTTCCTATTACCTCACTTTTTCTTTTTGTTGCCTCTTTGTATTACATGCTTATTTCTTTTACATTAAGGACAATGTAGATTTTAGGTTGGATGGTGTGGATTAGGTAAACTAATCAGTATTTTGTTTAGTTTTAAGCAAAAATTGTGAAACTTTTGAAAATTTTAAAAATTTTCAAACTAAAACTTTTTGGGAAGCGATAGTTTATTTAATTAAAAATGATTTTGTAGGATAATGAGATAAAAATTAAATCTTGAATTGGAGTTTGATCACCCGAGCAAATTATCACCTAAGGTTATGGAATGATTAGGAGGAAATTTGTAGATCATGTTAATCTAAATAACAAAACACGTTCAAATTGCTTCCTTGGGATATGCTAGGATTTCTGATGGGTAGCATATGAATCATTGATAGATGTTAAGAATTGAGTTTGGAGAATTTTATCCACCTTAAAAGATGAAAAACCAATTAAAGAATATGAGATCGACAAAAAGGCCACAATTTGAGGAATGACAACATCTTTGAGGAGAATGAAAAAGGTCTCTTAAAAGGATGTAATGTTTGAAAAAGAATTAATAGGAGTAACCGTCAATATAAAATCAAAAACTGGAAAAAGAAGGAGAAGGGGATAAGTTTAGAATCAATACTTGAATTTTTAAACTACTCTTGATATGATGAACATGGCTAACATTATGAAACGATAGTGTTCTTATGAGGAGTATGTTGATATTCACCAAGCACATTGGAAAATTTTGATACATGAATTTAAAACAGATAAAGAACCTATTTGATTGATTGCTTATGTTATTCGGCTCTTGGTTTTTAACATCTCACTTTCTTATCTTGACTCTACACATTCATACTTGATTGCACGAGAGATTATCTTATGAAAAAGGTTTTGAACTTTGAAGATGGAAGATTATTTTATGCATATTTTCACTCGGCACTAGCAAAATGCTGGTTAAGGAGTGTGTTGAGACTCAAATATTGCATATTTTCCCCCATTTATATCTTGGTTTTATGAATATGATAAGGCTTAAGGGTATATTTTATACATATTTGTGTTGCAAGGTAAGTTTAAGAGCTTGGATTGAAAAGAATGTTAAAAGCATGGATTTAATACTCAAGAATCACAAAAAAAAAAGATGGATCTTAAGAGACCAAGATTGAAGAATTCGCATGTCAAAGATCTAACAAAACTAAGTGAGGAATGAAGAGAATTGAAGACTTGAAGTGAAGAAAAGGAATCTTAAAAATTTGCCTACTTCAACTTGTCTAAGCCCTCCTTCAACCAGCTCTACCTTGACTAGTCGAAGAAACTTTGACTTGAACTTCAACAACATTATCCTCTAAATTCCCATCATCCTTGACCAGTCGAAGGTGACCCTCGACCCGTCGAAAGTTGTCTTCGACTAGTCGAGGGTTACGTAGATGTTGTGCAGACTGCATAAATTTGAGGCAGTTTCCAGATTTTTCTAACTCGGTGCGAAAGTTGGAGTTGCACAACTATAAATAGGAGTCCCTAGGATATTCTTAGGCATCTTCTAGGATTTGAGGAGTGGAGCAAAAGCATGGAGATCCACCGCTAAGAGTTTTTTTTTCTTCTTCCTTAGTTGTTTTTATGTTTTTCTTAAGAGATTTTAGTTCAATCATGTCTATAGTTGGCTAAATCCCTTAGCTGGGTGAAGGAGTGAAGCTTGTAGCGTGATTGAGATGTTTTTCCTGTTGGATTCTAGTTCTTGTTGAACTTCTTTGATTCTAATTTGATGTTTACGGAATACTTTTAGTTTTTAATGGTTTGTTGTGACTCAAATTAAAATAGATCTGCAATAGATTTGAGTATCTTCTTTTCCTAATCTGAGATGCGAAGTTAGTAAATCTTGTTGTTCACCATCGTCCCTTAGGCATGGTTGGGTAATGAAATCTCTTCTAACCTTCACAATTCTTCTATGTTTGGTTGTGGGATCGGTATGTCCTTTTGTTTGTCATTATCTCCTAGGTATGACTAGATGATGGAATCACTTCCAATCCTCACAACTCTCATCCATTGAGAAATAGGTCAATGGAAGTTCATATCTAAGTTTATTGATATATCTTCTAATTGGATAGGATAGGACTCCAATTCCAATTGAGTTCCTCAAATCAAATAAAGAAACATCCTGATAACTGCAAGTGGATCCCTGGAAACCCTAATTCCCACCTTTAAATTCACAAGTTTCAATTACAAATTTACAATTACTCTTTCAAATAATTTCAAATTTAATTTTAGATCTTCTTCTAGTTCTAGTTCTAGTTCTAGTTACTTTCAGAAACATACGAGTTTAGTCCCTGTGGATTCAACCTCGGTCTTACCGAGATTATTACTACATCACGACCCTACACTTGGGGTTGTGAACAAATAGCAAAATGTTGGTTAGGGGTGTATTGAGTGTCAAATATTGCATATTTACCCCAGTTTATATCTTAGTTTTATGAATATGATGATGCTTAATGAATATATTTTATACATATTTTCATTGTGAAGTGAATTTGAGAGCTTGGACTGAAAGGAATGTTAAAATTATAGATTTGATGCTCAAGAACCACCAAGGCAAGGGATGGATCTTAGGACACCAAGATTGAAGATTTTAAGGGCCCAAGACTCAAGGAAACCAAGTAAAGAAGGAAGAAAGTCGACAGATCAAAGTGCGGAAATCCAGAAATCTGAAGCTTCACTATCGATGACATCGAACAACTTTCGATTGCATCGAAGTAAGTGTTTGATGTCATCGAGACCTGATCGATTACATCGGAACTTATGTAAACAATCAAGATTAGTTGCTGGACTAATTATGTGCATTTCTCGATGACATCGACCACATGTTTGATTCATCAAAACCCAGTTCGATGTCATCGACAATCGTCCGATGGGAATGAGATTTTTGAAGAATATTGGAGGACCTCACTTGAACACTCTGGACACTTTTTGATGGCATCAATAACATGTTCGATTCATTGAAACCCAGTTCAATGGCATCGAAGGGACGTTTGACGGCATTGACAACTTACATAATACGAAAGGGCATGACTTTCAAATCCGATTCAAACTGGAATTCTTTATTCAATGGCATCGAAGGCATTACGCGGAGTTGACACAGAGTGTATAAATTTGAGGCAGTTTCCAAAGTCGGCCTGACAAAGGCTATAAATATAGGTTTTTCAAGGAGTTCTAAACATGAATTAGGGTTCAAGGAGCAGAGCAAAAGGGTGGAGCAGCCTCCCAAGAGTCTTTTTTCCTCTTCCTTAGTTTGTTTTCATGTTTTGTTTAAGAGATTTGGTTTTAATCATGTCGATGGTTAACTAAACCTCTTAGCTAGAGCTAAGAGGTGAAGCTTGTTGCATGTTGGGATGTTTATTTTACTTTGATTCTTGTTTATGTTGAACTTTATTAATTTCTAGTTTGAATTTAAGGAATATGTATAGTTTTCTATGGTTTATTGTGATTCAAATTACAATAGACACTCTGATAGCTTTGAATATCTTCTTTTCCATTTTGAGATTGTGAGATTGGTAAATCCTGTTGTTCAACATTGTCTCCTGGGCATGGTAGGATGATGGAATCCCTTTCAATTATCACAATATTCCTTCATGTGTGAACTAATTCAATGCAAAGTTCAGATTGTGCTTCAATTATTTTCCAGCTGGAAAGGATAGGACTTTGATTCCAGTTGTGTTTATTGAATCAAGCAAGGTAGCGACTTGATAGATACAAGTGGAACTGTGGTGCTCTAGTGTCCTTTTAATTATTAATACTCCATTCACAATTACTCTCTTTTATTCCAGAGTTTAGTTTTAGATCTTGTTCTAGTTCTACTTCTAATTATTTTCAGAATATGTACAAGTTTAGTCCCTATGGATTCGACCTCGGTCTCACTAAGTAATTACTATATCGCGACCCTGCACTTGGGGTTATGAATAGTTGGTTATATATGGAGATGCGACCACCACCAAGATAGTTGGACGTGGGACAATAGTTAGGCCTGGATTTCCGAGATTGAGGATGTTCTTTGTATTGAGGGACTGAAACACAATCTTCTAAGTATTTTCCAAATTTGTGACAAAGAGCATCAATCTCCTTCTCCAAGGACATGTGCGAGTTCTCGGACCGCATAGGCAAATTAATTATGAAAGGTCTCCACACAAGTGACAACCGCTATGTGATTGAAAGCAGTGGAGAAAATGTCCCGTCCACAAGATGTAACATGGCCCGGGATAATGAGTCTAAATTGTGGCACCAAAGACTCGGGCATGTACACTATTAAAATCTATCTCAACTTAGCTCGAAAAATCTAGTAAGGGGACTTCCTAAGATCAGGAAGAATGAGAAAATTTGCAGTGATTGTCTCAAAGGAAAATAGATAAAAGTTGCACATAATAAGACAACCACCTTAGCAACTTCAAATCCTCTGGATTTATTGCACATGGATCTAGTTGGTCCCACCAGAGTTGAGAGCCATGACGGCAGGAGATATTCTCTGGTAGTGGTTGACGATTACTCCAGATTCACTTGGGTCACTTTTCTTCGTGAAAAATCTGATGCATTTGAAGAAAGTAAAAAGCTTGCAAAGCGACTCCAAACTGAAAAGAGATATGTCATTGACATAATACGGACTGATCATGGAGAAGATTTTGAGAATAACCAATTCCAAATGTACTATGACAAAAATGGAATATGACATGAATTCTCAGCTCCAAAAACTCCACAGTAAAACGGAGTAGTGGGAAGGAAAAATAGGGTGTTGCAAGAGATGGCTCGGTAATGCTTAATAGTAAAAATATGCCAAAAAAATTTTGGGTTGATGCTGTCAACACCGCCTACTATATTATTAATCAAGTATGTCTTAGAGCATGTCTAAACAAAACTCAATATGAACTGTAGAATGAGAAACAACCTAGTGTAAATTATTTCTGTGTCTTTGGTAGCAAACGTTATATTCTTATAGACCAAGAACATCTAGGTAAGTTTGATTCTAAAAGCAACGATGGCATTTTCTTGTGATATTCTTTGAATAGTTGTGCTTATAGAGTCTATAATTTGATGACCCTTACATTTCAAGAAACAGTTAATGTGGTTGTTGATGACCAACCACATGACAAAAATGGTCCTACTATTGATGTGGAGGATGATGTGGAACCGTGCTCTATAGGTAAACCTGAAAAAAATTTCACTCCTCCACTTGAGTCTCAACCGTTGGGTGACACTCTGATTATTAAGGATCATCCTTCAATCAAATCATTGGAGATCCTAAAGCTAGTGTGAAAACTTGACGACAACTTGAGGCTACATTTAGTCATCTCTGCTTCACCTCTAAAATTGAGCCAAAAAATGTAGTGGAAGCACTTAAAGATGAATATTGGATTGCAGCAATACAAGATGAGCTACAACAATTTAAAAGAAATGAGGTGTGGCAGCTAGTTCCCAGGCCACTAGAAATAAATACCATCGAAACCAAATGGATCTTTAAGAACAAGTCTGATGAATCTGGGAATGTAGTGAGAACCAATGAAAGTGCCCTGATTTTTCAATATATGTGAGTGTTAAGTCAGTCTGTCAAGTGAGCCCAAAGTGAAGATTACAAGACCAAAGACTCAACTAGCCTGAAGAAGTTCAAGTGTTCACAAAGCTAAACAAACCTCACTTCTCAAACCAAAACCCTAAGGTATATGAGCCCTCGATAAAGAACCTAATCTTACCCACAAAATGTATTTTCAAAAATTTTGGTAAGCTTAGTTTAGTGTATTTCTAGGGTTGGTGGAAAGATAAACTAAATAGGTAAAATTCACATCATGTCAATTGCATCGAAGTGCTATCGAGGATGTTTTCGATGGAATTCCAAGCCTAATAGTCCAGCAAACAAACTGAATATATGCTTGTTATTATTGATTGCATCGAAGGAAGTTCAATGGCATCGAAACTTATGTTTCGATGACATCAAACCTACTTCGATTGCATTAACCTTAGGCTACTTACCTCCACCATTCTTGAAATACTCAAAGTGTTCCTCAATGTAATCGAACCTCCTTCGATAGCAACGAGAGTAAGTTATCGATGGCATCAAAGATCATTTGATTGCATCAAGAAAAGGACTAGTTTGTCTAGCAAGCCTTCTTGGAAAATTCTATATTTTCAATTGTAGCGAATCCTCTACAATGGCATCAAAATTTAGAATTTGATAGCATCGAGAAGCCTTTTGATTAAATCGAAATATGAACCAAACTGTCCAGTGAGCTTCCATAGGAAAACTATTTTATTCTCGATGACATCGATCTGCAATTGATGACATCTTCAATGACATCAAAATCAGGCTCACTCAGTCCAGCAACCAAGTGTCATTTTTAAAGAAAAATCCCGATGGCATCGAGCCAACTCTTGGCAACATCGAAGGGCCCTTCAATGGCATCGGACAGAATATATCCTACACTTATTTGAAAATCAGAGTGCAAAGAGTCGATACAATCGAAGAAAGGTTCGATGACATTGAAGGAAACTATGATGGCATCGAAGACCTCTCGATAGCATTGACAACAACAGATTTTTGTCCATTTTTTTACCATTAGGATTTGACTCTATATAAACACTTGGGTTACTTCTTGGACTTTTGAGCTTCAATGGAAGAGCGTTTTGATAAAGTAATCGATATAGATAATACCCTCATTCTCAAGCTCTCCTTACCATAGGTGTTTATCATTCAATCCATTGCTCAAGCATTTATTGATCTATTCAATAACTTGGATTGAACTATGAACTCCAACATTCGTTGATCTTTCAGCAGTACTATTTATAGGCAAATCATTTGATGGGATCCTTGAATGTTAAGTTAATAGGAGTCTTCTCTAAATCTTTAATGCATATCATTCATTAGAGAAGATCAAACTAAACCCTAAACCCAACAACCTCGCATCGATGATTAAGAGAATTTACAAATGGTTATAGTTCAAGGGAGCTGAAGACTCTTCATCAACAAGGAAGATCATCTTCAAAATGTGCTAAAAATGGGCTCACTCACTTATTTGTAAGTATAAAGAGTCCAAAGAGTCTGAACCCCCTTCCTTGTGTAGGATTGCGTTTTAGAGTTTGAGTTGACAAACTCGCCAAGTCCTTTTATAAGCCTCCGACAGGAGAATACGTTGTGTGTCCTTATGTAGGATACTTTGCCTTATGTAGGCAAGTGTGTTTGTCTTGTGTAGGTAAGTGTGTTTGCCTTGTGTAGGCATAGTGTGTTTCCTTATGTAGGCACCTAAGGATATCTTGTGTAGGCTCCTTAGTTAACCTTGTATAGGTTGTGAAGGTTCATGGTTAACCTGATTTAAAACCATTGGATAGTGAAATTCAGTACACTCTAGGATAGAGTGTGTTCACCAAGAATTGAGTAAGCAAGTAGCTGAACCACTATACATGCCTGTATTTGGAATTGTGATTTACGCGTCTGTTTAGTTATGCTTGGTTTCTAAATGCTCTATTATATGCTTACATAACTAGATGAATGCTAGGATTAATAGGTAACATATCCCACACACTCATGTGCACTATCTATAGGGTAGTTGCTCATCTGGCATATTTATCATAGCCTATGTGATTGGACCCTCTATTGGCTTGGAAGCCATTAGAGTTACTTTGCCTTACTTAACTTAATTGGTAAACTAGTTTAAGATAGGCATTGTCTGTTTTAACAGGTAAATAATTTTTAAAAGGTCATATTCACCTCCCTCTAGGACACTTGGATATGATTTCATACTTCAATTAGCAGTTCTACCGCAATTTCAAACAAGACAAGAGTCTTTGCGTAATGTTACTTGTAAATTAAGGGCACTGAATTTGATGAAACATTTGCCTTGATAGTGTGTCTTGAGTCTATAAGAATTCTCATGTCCATTGCATGTGCATTGTAATTCAAGTTGTTTCAAATGGACGTGAAAAGCACCTTCCTCATAGTTGTACTAGAGGAAGAAGTGTATGTTGAGCAATCTAAGGGATTTTTTAATCCCAGATATCCTCAACATGTATACAGATTGAGTAAAGCACTCTACGGTCTTAAACAAGTACCGCGTGCGTGGTATGAGTGCTTGACGTAATTTTTGCTAAATCACCAGTTTTATAGGAGGAGCATTGATAAAACACTATTTACCCCAAAGATCGGGAATGCCTTGCTAATCGCATAGATTTATGTGGATGATATAGTCTTTAGATCCACTTGTGAAGATGTTGCTCATAAATTTGTAAAATTAATGAAATCTGAATTTGAAATGAGCATGGTTGGTGAGCTCAATTTCTTTCTGGGGTTACAAGTGAAATAAATGCATAATGGGATTTTTGCATGCCGGTCCAAGTATGTTAAGGAATTGGTAAAAAGATTTGGACTTGAATCTGGCTGTACCCATCACACTCCCATCAGCACCACACTCAAACTTTCCAAGGATGCAAATGGTAAGAGTGTGGATCAACACTTGTGCCGCAACATGATAGGGATCTTACTATACCTAACCGCTAGTCTGCCGGACATTGCTTTTAGCGTAGGTGCACGCGCTAGATTCCAGTCCAATCTTAAAGAATCACACTTATCCGTTGTTAACATGATCATAAGATTTGTAGCTGGAACTACTGATTTCAGCCTTTGGTACCCGTTTGACACATCTACCATCATTGCCAGGTATTTTGATGCCGATTGGGCCCATAATATTGATGATTGTAAATCAACTAGCGGTGGTTGTTTTTACATCAGCAACTATCTTGTGTCTTAGCATAGCAAGAAATAAAATTCTATATCATTATCTACTACAGAGGCGTAATATATTGCAGTCAATGGTTGTTGCGCTCAGATTCTTTGGATGAAGTAAATGTTGTTGGATTACAACATTGAACAATCAATAATGACACTGTTTTGTGATAACACAAGTGCCATTAACATCTCTGAAAATCTAGTCCAACATTCAAGAACAAAGCACATTGATATCTGGCACCACTTCATACGTGAACTTATGGAGGAAAACATAATTTTGTTGGAGCATGTGCCGATTGAGTGACAACTTGCTGATATATTAACAAAACCATTGGACGCCAATAGATTTGGAGATCTCCAAAAATCTATTAGAGTATGTGCAATCTAATTTTTTTTGCCCATGTGGAATAATTGCAATATTTAAGGATTCGGCCTCATCATTCTTTTTGAACGTATATGTTTACAAGTTTTTATTATTTTTGTGTTCTAGTGTATTTTATTGGGTCTACAAATGCTTATTTGTTAGTTGTTCACAACCCCAAGTGTAGGGTAGCAATGTAGTAATAATCTTGGTGAGACTAAGGTCGAATCCACAAGGACTAATCTTGTACATATTCTAAAAAAACTAGAACTAGACTAGAAAAAGATCTAAATCTAAATCTGGAATATAAGGGAGTAATTGTGAATGATGTTGATTTAAAACTATCAATTGAAAAGTGAGAACTAGGGTGCCATGGATCCACTTGTAGCTATCAGGATGTTACCTTACTTGATTCAAGAAATACAATTGGAATCAGAGTCTTATCTTATCCAATTGGAAGATGAGATAATCAAATCTATGAACTTTTCATTGACCTGATCTTCAATGAAGGAATATTGTGAGGATTGGAAGGGAATCCATCACCCTACCATGCCCAGGAGACGATAGTGAACAATAGGATTTACCAATCTGACAATCTTGAAATAGGAAAATAAGATATCTAAAACTATCACAGCATTTATTGTAATTTGAATCACAATAAATCATAGAATACTGAAAATATTCCTTTAATATCAAACTAAAAATCAATGAGGTTCATAAAGAACAAGAATCAAAGTAAGAAAATCATACCAACATGCTACAATCTTCTCCTCTTAGCCCTAGCAAAGAGGTTTAGCCAACCATAGGCATGATTGGATTTAAAACCCCAAAAGAAAGCACTAAAATAGAAAAGGAGGAAAGAAAAAATCTTGAGAGGCTCCTTCACCCCTTGGCTCTGCTCCTCAAAACTTAATTCATGTTTAGGAATCCTTGGAAAACCCATATTTATAGCATTGTCTGTCTAAAATTAAAAAATTGCATCAAATTTACGCAGTCCGTGTAACACCTTCAATGTCATTGAACGTAACTGGAATCCGGATTCACACCTTTTCGCACTACGTAATGCCTTTCACTACGTAACTCTTCATGTTATTGAACATACCTTCAATGTCATCGAATTGCCTTCAAGTAATCGAGAATGTATCCATAATGTTCCAGCGAGTTGCTACAAATATCCCCAAAAATATCGATGTCATCAAACTGTTCTTCGAGCAATTGAACATAGCTTCGATGTCATCGAGAATTGCATGTAACTTGTTTAACGACCAAACTTGATTTTCTTGTAATTCTTCAATGTCATCTACCTATGTTCGATGTCATTGAACACTGGCGTCGATCTCATCAAACGGTGGTCGATGACAGAGACAGTGTAGTTTAGATTCTATGAATTTGTGCATTTTGTACTTTCAACTTCCTTCTCCAATTGGTTTCCTTAAATCTTGGGCTCTTGAAATCTTCAATCTTGGTCTCCTAAGATCCATCCCTTGCCATAGTGATTCTTGAGCATCAAATCCATGCTTTTAGTATTCTTTTCAATCCAAGTTCTCAAATTTACCTCTCAATACAAATATGTATAAAATATACCATTAAGCATTATCATGTTCATAAAATTAAGATATAAATAGGAAAAAATATGCAATATTTGACACTCAACACACCCCCCAACCAGCATTTTCCTAGTCCCGAGCAAAACATGTGTGACATAATCTTTAATTCTCAATGTTTAAACCTTTTTTAGAAAATAATCTTTTGTGCAATCAAGTATGAATGAGTATAATTCAAAGAAGCGAGAGTGAAATTTTGAAAACCTAAAGCCGAATCAAATGAGTAATTAATCAAATCAGTTCTTCATCAATCTTTTAAGAGCATAAGTTCATATATCAAGTTTTCCTAATGTGCTCAGTGAATTCCAACTTACTTTCCATAAAAAGGCAATTATTTCATAATGTTATCCATGCTCAGCATATCAACATTAATTGTATAATCAAGTACTGATTCCGAACCTATCCCCTTTTCCTTCTTTTTTTTAGTTTTTGATTTTATATCGACGATCACTTTTATTCATTCATTATTTTTAGTCTTTTCATCTTCATTCTTTTTCAACTTTTCATTCTTTTCCAATCTTTTCGTCATATATGAACTTTTTGTCGATCTCTCTATTTTTTAACTAGTTCTTTCATCTTTTAAGGTGGATAACATTCTCCAGACTCAATTCTCAACATCTCTTAATGATTCACATACTAACAACAAAAAATCTAGCATTATGCACCGAAGGTAAATTGAACATGTCTCATGATTTAGATCAACATGATATTCAAACTCCATCTTAATCAATTAAATGAAAGAACTTAAGTGATAGTCTACTCAATTGATCAAACTACAACAATTTAAAATTCAATCTTTATCTTATTGTAACGTCTCAGAAAATCTGTATAAAGACCTGAGTACCACCTTTGGCAGAAAGACCTAAGGACCGTACCCTATTATAATTTAGACAGAAATTAATTAAGTACTAAACTAATTAATTGACAGATTTAGCTCGAACCACCATTTCCAAAAATGTCAAGACCCAAAACCGTTTATATCGCTAACTCAACACTACTTAAAAACCTAGGAGAAATGCCATGAGCCTGTCGCTCTCGAGAGTACATTGAAACCCCGTATCGGACCTGGACCGCATGTCGAAAGTCCGATGATTGTGAAACTATAGGGTTACATCCGTCCTACTGGGCTTGACAACCATCGCAGGAATCGAGCTCAGATTGTGTCCAAACATGCACAACTTGAGCCATGAGTAAAGTGTGTGAGAAATGAGAATATCTTTAGAAAGCGTAATGAAAATTAAGTAAATTGGGTCATTCGCTTACACGTAAAATTGAGGATTTTAGACTGTCAGTTTTAGACCAAACTTCATCCATGGAAAGAGAAAATTTCATTGCACGTATCCGTATACTTGTGGCCCCGATCGAGTAAGTATGACCATTGATCTGACACGGGTCCTCCATGGTCGATCAACTTATCCGATCGCACCAAAATCACATCCTAGCATAGATCCATTGTCAGGGAACTTACCCTATATCGTGTGTGAGTAGTGGGCCTCCCTATGAGCCCTATTTGTCAAAAACAACTACCCAAAGGGTATAACATATGTACATAGTGGCCTTGGGGCCAATCACATCACTTCTGGACTTATATAAAGCCCTTATTTCACCCCATTTCTATTCCATACGAATTTCTCCAAACCTTAGGTGAGAGAAGAGAGAAAATAAGAGAAAAGAGTGAGGAGAGAAGGGAGAGTTTGAGAGATCGTTGTTGTGATTCATTCCCATGACTCCACACACTGAATCGCCTTCCTGTTATGCTACACAATCTATTTCAGCTACGATTTGGGTAAGAAAACATAACCCTAATGCCGTAGTTGAGATCCAGAATGGTTGTTTTGTCAACCTAGCTAATCGATTCCACCATTTAGGTACCCAACGTTCCATTTTCGGGAACGTAGAATTCGAACTGAGTCTGAATCGAGTATTCCGACGAAAGGTGCAGACTATAAATGTTGAGGCTATGGTTGTCAATACTTTCAATGTCTATTAATGATTTATGTCTAACTTGATTGCTACCATGTTGTCTTAGATACACCGATTTCAATGTAATATACATGTATGAACTATTTTGAATGAAAGATGCATCCCATGTGTTTGTTGAAATGTTTGAATGAACATGTTGTAATAACCCAAATAAATCTTAACCGTCAAATTTTAACCATTGATCGACATACCCAATTAGTCCGATATGACCGACGATCTATACGATCAACTGGTTCAATCTCAACCATTGATTTGGACATATCTAATCCAACTATTCATTAACTAATAAATTCAACCATATATGTAACCATCCACCCAACGATACAACCATCTAACCATCCATATGTTGAAAATCATTAGAACACTTGCCTTTGCATCTGAACTGACCACCCATAATATCGGTCATATGGCCACCCACAATCCTACCCGTCCATCCACAACTATACCTTAGAGTCTAGCCATCGATCGTACAATAACTCATTTGCATATATCTATCCGTCTATCTATGCATACATTAATCCGTCCATCCATCTGCATCATACACTTATGCACCAATGAATACTTCACAAATACACCAAACGCATCACATACATACCTCTCACGCACACACAAGTAGCCATGCATGCATCATAGCTTACACATACATGTGGCACATGCATGTGGTGCACATAAGATGCATGGTGAATGTGTGCATTTAACCAGCCCACGTTGCAAAAGGAAAAAGAAAAAAAGAAACGTTATGAAAAGAATTACAAAACGGAAGCATAAATGCATGTGAAGTATTTAGATTTGTGCACGTGGTGTAAACCAACAGAAAGAAAGAAAGAAAAAAAAATGAAAGAAAACTGAAACTTTAAAAGACATTAATAGCACACGTGAGATGCTATCCTTATAAATAAGGAGCAAAGGAAGAGAAGTGGGATGTGGTGAAACGTGAGGTGAGGTGAGGTGCTGTGATGTGAGAAGAGTGAGGAGAGAGAGAGAGAGAGAGAGAGGAGAGAGAGAAAAAAAAAGGGTATTGCTGGACATTCACGTTGGAAAGAGAGGGAGAGAGAGAAGAGAGAGAAAAAGGAAGAAAGAAAAGAGGAGAGAGAAAAAGGAAGAGAGAGGAAGAAAAGAAAAGAAAAAGAAAAAGAAAAGAAAATACTTCTTTTTAAGAAAAAGTGAGTTTTCTCTCACTTGATATTTATGAAAACTTTATATAATTTAATTTAATTCATTTTATTTGTTAATTCAATTGTACTTATAATACAAAATTGTCATCTTGGATGTACTTTTTAATTTGACGTAATTACTTACCCTGCTTCTTAAAATGTTGTTTAAATTATTATTTTTGTTGTCATTGCTTTAATATGATTTCATTGAAGTTTTATAGTCTTATTGTTAATCCTATCTAAAAATAAAAATAAAAATCATTTATTTACATTTAGATTTTGTTTTGTTAAAAGTTATTGCAAAATCTTGAGTTTATATATATATTTTATATAGATCTTAAATCGTATAAATCATGTTGCATGCTTATCTTTTTAATCAAGATTTAATAAATCACGTTGCATGTTTATTTTTTCATTGTATTTTAACCATGATCTAATAGATTATGTTGAATGTTTATTTTATTTTTTATGTAAAATTTTAATTATCTACATACAATTTACATTGATTGAAAATTTTGTTTTTAGTTTATTAAATCATGTACGTCAAATATTATGGATTGACTGAAGAATAGTAGTCATTGAAGATATTTAAAAATATTTGATTTATGCAATATTAAAATCATGCATCATTAAAATAGTTATGAAACACCAGAAAATAGGTGAGGAGATCAAGTCCTCTGGGTTGAAAATCCCTAAAGTGTAAATAGGTGGGGCGATCAAGACCCTTGGGTTGAAAGTCCCAGAAACCCAACTGGTACCTTTTGGAACCTCTACCGTACCCTTTGAGTGGGTGAGCATGTCAGGATTGTAAAAGGTTCCCACTGTGAGGTTCGGTAGGGTAGTAGTCTGATCAGCTAACGTACAAATGGGTCCCTCACCAAGTGCCCTTTGGATTGGTGAGCATGTCATGCAAGAGGTTCCCATTGTCAGGCTAGGTGTTGTATTGGCGTGGGTGTTGGCCAACCAGTGTAAACTGGCCCTGGTGTTAAAAAGAATAAACCACACCTTTTATTATGGAGTATATCATATGTTGATTTCATTCATTCATGTTTCTTTGAATTTACATTGAAATTTTGTGTTTATTAGATCTCCTCATTTGTTGTTTTACCTAAATAGATATTGTATCTTTTAATACTTTTATTCATGTTATATGAGGTTATTTTGAAACCTATGTTGAGATTACTCATTAGGCTTCACAGCTTACCCTGTTGGGATTTTAAAATTTTAGGATCAGGATCACATGGAGGAGCTTAAAGAGATTTTCTTTTATTTATTTTGTTTCTTTACCATTTTCTAAATAAGTGTAATGAACATTTAGTATGACAACATTATGATGATATGTGTTTGATGATAATCTTGAATAGTTGGAACATGGACATTTTTCTTTAAATAAAGGTTTAAATATTAAATTTTTGGATTGTTATATTTTATGAATGAGGTTATTTTGTCAATATATGCGTGGAATATGAAATGTAAACATACAAAACATAAGTCATGCCTGCGGGTACGGAATCGGGGTCGGATATACTCAGGTGCCGGATTTCGGGGCGTGACACATGTAAATATAATTTATGCTTGCCATGACTACTAATCTAGGATTCATTGTTGTCATATGCTTGCTGACCTCTCTATGTAAGGATCTGCTTAAATATACATTGTAACTAACCTAGTCTATATATTTGGTGAAGTGTAGTCCAAGTGTTTGATGAATTGTCTGAATGAGAAGTTGTTGATGATTTGTATGTATTACGAGTGTTAAGATAAGATTCTTTCTTGCCTTATACAAATGTATAGTTTCTTTCATGAAATCATATTCGCCTCTATGCAAATGATTGATAAAATGCTAGTATTTGGTATATGCTTAATGTGTATGATGAAATGCTCAAATGAGAGATTTATTTGGATTGTTTACTAAATGCTGAGATTATTATTATATGTGCTTGCTTACTACATCTGAGTGAGATTGGGACTACAACATAGTCCAGGAAATCGGTAACAGTCCCTGTTAGGGTGGCTGAATTAATTTCGCCACATTTGGTTAAACTCGACGAATCCAGGTCGCACAACGATTGTTGACAGTGGTTAGGCCACGAGGGGTGCTTATGCTCTCCATGTCGATTAAGTCAGTGTGTGCTCATACCAATCGAACTTGCCAAATAAACCAATTGGCCTATTGTGTGTTTACCATGTATGGACACCCCTACTTGAATCTAGGATACCCCCTACCAATGTAAAGACCCAATTTAACCATGGTACCTAGATCCGCTAAGACTTATGAGCCGGGCATGGTGGAATGGGACACCATGTTCGAGCTATCGGCCTACGCCGAGGTGATAAGCTACCCCGTAGTGACCAGTGAGCAAACTCAGACTCGTGAGTCGGGCATGGTGGTATGGAACACCATGTTCGAGCTGTCGGCCCACGTAGAGGTAATTAGCCACCCCGTAGTGACCTCGACTATAAACTTTGAATTTACCTATCGACTACTTTTCATTGGGAGTGATGACCCTACAACTTGCCTATCGTATGTGCTTAACTAGGATTGATGACCTTAGATGGATCCTTCGGTTTGGGTCAATGATATAAAGGGAGGTACCCTAACTTTCCATATCTGTTGTATGAATAATCTTAATTAACTACTGGGCTAACATGACCATGCATTGCACTGCGTTAGTTAGGATGTGCTTTAAAGGCGTGGAAGTCGCATGGGAGGCAGTGTTGTGATATGCGATATTGGTATCGGCGTTGCTTGTTAATGGAGCTTTGATAAGAGGGCATGCATCATTTCTTGCACTCCATTCCTGCATTAATAAGAGTAGCTAGGAAGTGATTATTACGTTGATTTATCGTAACTGCTTGATTGACTTGATAACATGTTAACCTTTTCCTTATAGTACCACTGAGTTGATCACTCCCACTCTAGGACGATGTTTTAAAATACCAACCAACACTGGTTTAGATGCAGATGATGAAGAGATCTATGCAGTGGAGCAGGACTTCATGGACAAGGAGGAGGAGTTCTCCTACTGCCAGCTTTCAGGCAGGTCTATGTAGACTTTGAGCTGCTTTGCCGGGATACTGGGATACTTGCCTAGTTGGACATCTTACATTTCCATATTTTGTACATTTTGATATAGATTTTGTATATATTAAATCCCATTACTTCATCATACTCTGGAGGTTGTGAATTGCTTACTTATTTTGATACATATATGTCAAACTTCCGTTTGCTCAATTACATTATCTCTAGAGTATGATATGTTGTTTTAGTATAATCTCACTCATGTTTAACACATTGATATGGATGACATCTAAACATCATTATCCATATTGCATAAGTGATGTACTGGATCTCGGGAGTAGTTCTTTGCTCGACCCTCAAAATTCAGGGCGTTATACTTATCATCATACTCAAAGCATTCTTAATTACTCAAACTTTTGTTTCCCAAATAGTTCTTTTACTTGAGAAATTGAAATTTTTCAAAAAATTTTACTCAAAAACTAAGAAAACACTGGTTAGTTTACATAATCCACACCCCCTAACTTAAAATCTACATTGTCCTCAATGTAAAAGATATAAGCATGCAATGCACATGAGGTAAAGAAAAGAAATGAGAAGTGATAGAAAGGTAGTACCTGAAGAAGGATAATTGAAGCTTTTCCGAAGTTCTCAACATGTAGATGGGTTACCATGAAGACTAAACTTATTAAAAAACAAACTATCCTAATCATAAATCTTA
The DNA here is from genome assembly GCF_029962835.1 of Magnolia sinica. Classification (NCBI taxonomy): domain Eukaryota; kingdom Viridiplantae; phylum Streptophyta; class Magnoliopsida; order Magnoliales; family Magnoliaceae; genus Magnolia; species Magnolia sinica. The sequence continues at coordinate 44,248,291 of NC_080573.1, read as the reverse complement.
TGAAAGCAATAATTCTAACAACACCTCCATCAAACTATGAGGTCAATCCTGGTACATAGGATCAGTTAGAGGCATGGATATGTCCTTTGAATCAAACTTCTAAACAAATGGCTTAAGACGATGTCTATTCACTTTGAAAATATTGTCATTCATCAGATTCTTTATATCGATGACCCCATGAGGATAAACATTCGTAACAGTGAAAGGGTCGGTCCAACGAGATCGAAGCTTACCCAAAAAAATGAAACCGAGAATTGTACAAAAAGACTTTTTGACCAGTTATGAGATTTTTGAAGGATGTTTCGGTCAAGAAACACCTTTATTTTGTCCTTATAAATTCTTGATTTCTCATATGCATCATTCTGAATTTCTTCGAGTTCATTTAATTGAAGTTTATATAGCGAGCCAGCATTGTCCAAGTTAAAATTTAGATTTTTGATAGCCCAGTAGGCTCTATGTTATAATTCCACAGGCAAGTGGCAAGCCTTCCCATAGATAAGTCTAAAGGGGGACATCCCAATGGAGGTCTTAAAAACTATATAGTAAGCCCATAAAACATCGGTCAAGCAGATTGACCAATCCTTACAATCAGGGTTAACTGTTTTTTCCAAAATTTGCTTCATTTCCCTGTTGGAAATCTTGGCCCGCTCATCTGCGGGTGGTATGTAGTGCTCACTTTGTTCGAGATGCCATATTTCTTCATTAAATTTTCAAATAGCCTATTCCAAAAGTGCAACCCTACATCACTAATGATGGCCCGAGGCGTTCCGAACCAGTAAAGGATATTCTCTTATAAGAATCTAATGACTGTTTTATTATCATTGTTCCGGCATGGAATCACTTCAGCCCATTTAGTCACATAGTCTATTGCCAATAAGATGTAAATATTTCCAAAGGATTTAGGGAATGGCCCTATGAAATCGATGCCCGAATAGTTAAATGCTTCAATGATAAGAATTTGGTTTAATGGCATCATGTTTCGACTGGACAATCCTTCCAATTTTTGACAATGCTCACAAGCTTTACAAAACTCATGAGTATCTCTAAACATAGTGGGCCAGTAAAAGCCACACTGTAGAATTTTAGTAGTGGTCTTTTTAACAGAAAAGTGACTACCACATGCCTGAGAGTGACAAATGTAGATGACACTATGATGTTCATTGTCTGGCACACATCTCCTTAGAATTTAGTTTGGAAAATATTTAAATAAATAAGGATCATCCCAGAAAAACTCATGTACCTCGGTGAAGAATTTATTCTTATCTTGTGCAATCCAATATGTCAATGTGAAACCTGTGGCAAGATAATTCACAATGTCAGCAAACTAAGGCAATTGGAAAAGTTTAAACAATTGTTCATCAAGGAGCATATTGTTTATCGGTGTCGACTCAAGGGAATCAAGAAGATCAAGCCTAGAGAGATGGTCAGCCACTACATTCTCTACTCCTTTTTTATCTCATATTTCGATATCAAAGTCTTAGAGCAAGAGGATCCATCTTATCAGGCGAGGCTTGGCATCAGTCTTAGAAAGAAGATACTTTAGCGCCACATGGTCTCTATAGATGATGATCTTAGATCCGATCAAGTAGGACCTAAATTTATCCAAAGCGAACACTACGACTAAGAGTTCATTTTCCGTAGTAGAATAGTTTACTTGGGTAGAATTTAGAGTTCTACTTGCATAGTGAATAACGTAGGGCTTTTTTACTTTTTGCTGGCCTAATGCCACTCCAATAGCATAGTCAGACGCATCGCACATAATCTCAAAAGGGATGCTCCAATCAGGTAACTGCATGATAGGAGCGGTTGTTAACATAACCTTGAGCTTAGTGAAAGCTCCCAGCATTGCTCAGTCCACTCGTATGGTGCATCCTTTTGAAGGAGATTACATAAAAGATGAGAGAGATGACTAAATTCCTTTATAAATCTTCTATAGAATCCGGCGTGTCCTAGAAAGGATCTCATGTTAGGTACACTCTTGGGTGGAGGTAGGTTAGAGATAAGATCATTTTTTTCTCTGTCTACCTCAATTTCCTTGGACGAAATTATGTGTCCAAGCACTATTCCCTTGGGAACTATGAAATGACATTTCTCCCAATTCAAAACTAAATTCTTTTCTTCACATGCTTCAGCACATTTTAAAGATTTTTCAAACACTCGCTGAAGGATGGTGTAAGTGCTATAGTTTCTATCCCTCTTTGTTGTCAAATTTGTAGTGTCAAAATCACTATTATACTCTGTTATATATAACTTGCATAAGTGAAGCTCTCTCAAGGATCAACATTCATAAACAAGCTAAGCTCACAACAAGCAAAGCTCTCAAGTACAAGACTCAAGATCTTGAATGAAAGAACTGCTCACAAGACAAGACTCTGGAATGAAAGATCTGTTCACAAGACAAGACTCAAGCTGAACTCAAGACTCAAGCTGAAACTCAAGCCACTTTCAAGATTAAGTTACATGAAGAGTTCAACTACATCAAGACTTCAAGACTGATACTTCAAGGTCACTTGTTCCTAATGCTTCAATGTCCATACTTCATGATTGAGGTTTGTTTGACCATAAGTTGACCTTAGAAGAAGGTCATTTCGGATACATAAGTCTAATGTTATTTTTCATGTGATTGGTCTGTTCTTCGACTAGTCCTAAGCCTTCTTCGACTAGTCCTAGACTTGCTTCGACCAGTCTAAGAAATTCCTCGACCAGTCGTAAGTTTGTTACAAATTCCGGATAAAATCTGTTAGCCTTCGACTAGTCCTGGAATCTGTTCGACCAGTCATAGGAACAGTGTCGACTGATCTTCGACCAGTCGTACAACCTTCGACTCGAAGTCCAGCGATGGTTTACAGGACCTTCGACCAGTTGTAGGAGACCTACGACCAGTCGTAGAACGGTCAAAGTATATCCCGCCGGTTTTTTTCAAATATCTGTTATGGCTTCGACTAGTCGAAGAGCACTCTAGACCAGTCGAAGACCCGATCTTCTCACCTATAAATAGTGCACGAATCTCAGAAGAAATTATCGATTTAATTAAAGTATTCAAGCCAATCTTCGTCGAACTTCTGAGAGATAATTCTGTGCTCCATCTAAGCTAAGTGTGCTTATTTAATATTCTTCTTTCCTTAGCTTTATTTTAATTGATTTTGTTTCTTATATTCCAATCTGATTTGATAAAGAGGAATTATTATTCCCTTTCTTTGGAATCAAAATCAATTAAGGCAAGCCCTATTTGGTTTAATTTAAAATCTATTAGAACTAGAACCATTGTAATCGAGTACTGGACATTGAACTTGGACATTCAATCATCTACTTTGATTTGGTTCTACCGGTCTGCTACAACGAAGGAGATTTTCAGGTATTTTACATATTGTAAATTCCTTTCCATTATTTTGGTTTCTTTCAAGATTTGCGAAAAATCTTGTTATTTTGGTTATCCGAGGAAAGCCAGAAAACTCGAAGTGGGGTTTTTTTAATTGTGTAAGCCCACATACAAAGACACAATTGTAAGGGTTTTGGGTGAACCTGGGAAAACCTATTTTTAGTGAACGCTAATATCCCCTGTGTGAGGATATTAGGAGTGGAGTAGCATTTTGTGTGGCTGTTGTTTAACAGTTGGTGAACACACAGGCGAACCACTATAATCCCTTGAGTTGTGGTTGATTGTTTTATTCTTCTAATTTTTATTCTTTTTGTGAGATGTATGTATGGTGGTGAATGTTGTAATTATTTCAAGCTTTGTGAGAATGTTGTAATAGCTTAGAATTTACTTTCTGCTATTCCTTTATAAGCTTGATTTTCAATTTCATTTGAAAGTTGTTCCAGCAAGGTTGCCCTGCCATTTTTATGGTGTATGGCTGTCCCTAGAACAATACATCTTTAATTACAAGTTATTTCAATTCAGTTTATATTTATTTTTATATTCTTCTTCGATTTGAGACTTGATACAAAGACCTTTCTAGAAATAAGGTTGTCTTACCATAAACTCTGTTTTTGGTGTAAGGTTGTCCTTAGAATAACGTTTGTATCAACCTCTCAAGATCTGAATATTGAGGTTGTTTTTCTTTCCTGCATTGTTATTTAATTTGGCTATCATTTTCTTTATTATTCCGCTGTTATAAGTTTTTATTTGGCATTGTCCTATTCACCCCCCCTCTAGGACATATAGCTTGGCCTTTTCAAGTGGTATCAGAGCCTAATAGCTCCTTTTTTAATCTAATCAAGAGATTTGGATTTGAGAATGGCAAGAATTTCGATACTCCTATGAGTACTACCCTGAAACTATGAAAAGACTCTAATGGTAAAAATGTTGACTCAAAACTTTATCGGAGTATGATTGGTAGTTTGTTATATTTAACTGCTAGTAGACCTGATATTTCTCTAAGTGTTGGTATTTGCGCAAGATATCAATCTGATCCAAAAGAATCTCACTTGATTGCTGTCAAGCGAATTATTAGATATGTCGCAAGTACTGTAAATCTTGGTCTCTGGTATCCTCATGAAACCAATGCCCAATTAGCTGGGTACTCGGATGCTGACTGGGCTGGTAATCTAGATGATAGAAAATCAACCAGTGGTGGTTGTTTTTTTATTGGAAAATGTCTAGTTTCCTGGTTTAGTAAGAAACAAAATTCTATATCACTTTCAACAGCTGAAGCTGAGTATATCGCAGCTGGTAATGCATGCACACAGCTTGTTTGGATGCAACGAATGCTAAGTGATTATGGAATTAAACAGGATTCTATGTTATTACATTGTGATAATTCCAGTGCAATAAATATTTCAAAAAATCCTATTCAGCATTCTCGTACTAAGCATATTGACATTAGATTTCATTATATAAGGGAATTAGTAGAAGAAAATGTCATATCTCTAGAATATATTCCTACTGAAGATCAACGTGCTGATATTTTCATAAAACCTCTTGATAAAAGCAGGTTCAAAAAGATGAAATTTGATCTTGGCATGTGCATTTTAAATTGATAATTTATGCCTTCTTGTATAATATTGTATATATTTGCTAGATTGTATTTCAATTTTTGTAAAATTTGCAAGTATATTGAATTTTTGGGGTTTATACGACCAGTCGTGAGTATACACGACCAGTCGTACTACGACCGGTCGTAGATACCCATGACCAGTCGTGGAACACGGGTTTCACTTCAAATTGGGAATTTTTCACTTTCTTCCTCATTTCTTCTTTCTTCTCCTTGGAGCCGAACTTCGACTCGTCGAACCCATCCTTCAAGTTCTTCAAGGTTAGTGTTCCAAATCCGTTTTTCTTGCATATTTGTGTCAAGATTGCTTCCTTTTCTCTCTTGAAGCTTTCTATCTTGATAATCATTGAGATTTGGGGGTTTGGGTTGTGAAAAATCTGTTTTGAGCAAACCCACTTCTCAATCCTTTGCAACTTCCTATTTTATTGAAATCCTTGTTGCAAATGGCTTCTAGAGGTAGAAAAACTACTTCACGTGGTCCTTCTTCTTCCTCCAGATCAACCCCTATCTCTAAACGTCATCTTCTTGTTCACAATGATGATCCATCATTTGTTAGGGACATTAGATCTCGTAAGGTTATCGTTGAACATCCTGTTGATGTCAATCACATTGCTCCATTTGACATCCTTCCTATGCTTGAAGCTGTAGGTTGGACTAACTTATTGCATTGGGGTGGGCCTGCATACCGGTCCATTGCCCAATCCATGTTTACATGTATTAGTACATTTTCACAGGATAATTTAACTTTTCAAATTTCTACTAGAGAAGGGCCATTTGACGTTGATCGTCATTTAATTTCAGCCCTTATGGAAATTCCTGTGAATGATGAGGGTATTCCAATTCATAATTTAACTGATAAACCCTCAATGGCTGAAAAATGCATGCTCACTAGAGACTTGTGCAATATGGATGTTCAATGGACTCAAAAAGGGAATGCGCTCCCTACAAAGTATTTGTTACCCAAATACAGAATTCTCCACAGAATCTTTGTGTCTAATCTGTATCCTCGTTCGGGTAATAAATCTGACCTGACTTCATTTATGGTTCGTGTTATCCATGCTATCTCAAATGGTACTCAGATTTGTTTGCCATCCTTAATCTGTCATTTCATTCTTCAGTTTCGACTCCATCCTGGTCATAGTGACATTCCATTTACATACTTTATGACTGTATTGGCTACTCATATGTTAGTCGATATGCCTGTTGATGAAGCACCAATCCATCATCTGATCTTCAACAATACAAATATTAATAAGATGAAGTTGGATCTGCTTCCTGAACAAGGTGGTGGTGGTGATGGTGGTCCTGAAGAAGCTAGTGTTGACATTAATATGGATGACATTTTTGAGGAACTGGATTCTGACTCAGCTAATGATCCAGATTTTATACCATCTGATGTTGATGCACGTCTGAGTGCATTAGAAGGTAAAGTTGAGAATATTAATGTTAAGTTGGAAAACATGTCTGTTGCTCATGATTTGCAATTTAAGTACATGCGCAAATATCTTAGGCTCTTGAACAAAGGCATGCACCAACTTGATCCTTCTATTCCTGCTCCATCTTCAAGTTCTAGTTCTGACTAGTTTCTATGAGACTTTTTGTATGTAACAACTTTCTTACTTAGCACTTGGCTGATTTTGATTTGGATTCTATCTATGTTTAATGCTGGATATTTGTTCTTGATGTAATATTTATGCTGGATATATGTGATGTTATCTTGAGTATCTCTATGACTCTTTTGCTATACTCTATTTCCTCCTTCTGTTTACTCTCATTCCTTTATTTAGTTCTCCTTTGTCATATTGTGACAAAAAGGGGGAGAATGGTTTGTTGTTAATATGATTGTGAGAGGAGTAGCATTGGTTATGTTACTCAGGGGGAGTGGGGTGTCAAGGGGAATATATGTTTGATCTTGAATATATGTTTGATCTTGTTGAATATTGATTTACAGGTATTAACCAGTTGTTTTACTCTTGGTTATCTTGATTATGTGTTTTGTCACTAATTTGACAAAGGGGGAGATTGTAAGTGCTATAGTTTCTATCCCTCTTTGTTGTCAAATTTGTAGTGTCAAAATCACTATTATACTCTGTTATATATAACTTGCATAAGTGAAGCTCTCTCAAGGATCAACATTCATAAACAAGCTAAGCTCACAACAAGCAAAGCTCTCAAGTACAAGACTTAAGATCTTGAATGAAAGAACTGCTCGCAAGACAAGACTCTGGAATGAAAGATCTGCTCACAAGACAAGACTCAAGCTGAACTCAAGACTCAAGCTGAAACTCAAGCCACTTTCAAGATTGAGTTACATGAAGAGTTCAACTACATCAAGACTTCAAGACTGATACTTCAAGGTCACTTGTTCCTAATGCTTCAATGTCCATACTTCATGATTGAGGTTTGTTTGACCATAGGTTGACCTTAGAAGTAGGTCATTTCGGATACATAAGTCTAATGTTATTTTTCATGTGATTGGTCTGTTCTTCGACTAGTCCTAAGCCTTCTTCGACTAGTCCTAGACTTGCTTCGACCAGTCTAAGAAATTCCTCGACCAGTCGTAAGTTTGTTACAAATTCCGGATAAAATCTGTTAGCCTTCGACTAGTCCTGGAATCTGTTCGACCAGTCGTAGGAACAGTGTCGACTGATCTTCGACCAGTCGTACAACCTTCGACTCGAAGTCCAGCGATGGTTTACAGGACCTACGACCAGTCGAAGGAAACCTACGACCAGTCGTAGGAGACCTACGACCAGTCGTAGAACGGTCAAAGTATATCCCGCCGGTTTTTTTCAAATATCTGTTATGGCTTCGACTAGTCGAAGAGCACTCTAGACCAGTCGAAGACCCGATCTTCTCACCTATAAATAGTGCACGAATCTCAGAAGAAATTATCGATTTAATTAAAGTATTCAAGCCAATCTTCGTCGAACTTCTGAGAGATAATTCTGTGCTCCATCTAAGCTAAGTGTGCTTATTTAATATTCTTCTTTCCTTAGCTTTATTTTAATTGATTTTGTTTCTTATATTCCAATCTGATTTGATAAAGAGGAATTATTATTCCCTTTCTTTGGAATCAAAATCAATTAAGGCAAGCCCTATTTGGTTTAATTTAAAATCTATTAGAACTAGAACCATTGTAATCGAGTACTGGACATTGAACTTGGACATTCAATCATCTACTTTGATTTGGTTCTATCGGGCTGCTACAACGAAGGAGATTTTCAGGTATTTTACATATTGTAAATTCCTTTCCATTATTTTGGTTTCTTTCAAGATTTTCCAGAAAAATCTTGTTATTTTGGTTATCTGAGAAAAGCCAGGAAAACTCAGAAGTGGGGTTTTTTTAATTGTGTAAGCCCACATACAAAGACACAATTGTAAGGGTATTGGGTGAACCTGGGAAAACCTATTTTTAGTGAACGTTAATATCCCCTGTGTGAGGATATTAGGAGTGGAGTAGCATTTTGTGTGGCTGTTGTTTAACAGTTGGTGAACACACAGGCGAACCACTATAATCCCTTGAGTTGTGGTTAATTGTTTTATTCTTCTAATTTTTATTCTTTTTGTGGGATGTATGTATGGTGGTGAATGTTGTAATTATTTCAAGCTTTGTGAGAATGTTGTAATAGCTTAGAATTTACTTTCTGTTATTCCTTTATAAGCTTGATTTTCAATTTCATTTGAAAGTTGTTCCAGCAAGGTTGCCCTACCATTTTTATGGTGTATGGCTGTCCCTAGAACAATACATCTTTAATTACAAATTATTTCAATTCAGTTTATATTTATTTTTATATTCCTCTTCGATTTGAGACTTGATACAAAGACCTTTCTAGAAATAAGGTTGTCCTACCATAAACTCTGTTTTTGGTGTAAGGTTGTCCTTAGAATAACGTTTGTATCAACCTCTCAAGATCTGAATTTTGAGGTTGTTTTTCTTTCCTGTATTGTTATTTAATTTGGCTATCATTTTCTTTATTATTCCGCTGTTATAAGTTTTTATTTGGCATTGTCCTATTCACCCCCCCTCTAGGACATATAGCTTGGCCTTTTCAGATGGACCAAAGATATAGAAGTCGTCCATTAAGACCTCTAAATATAGCCCCACCATGTCAAAAAATATACTCAACATGCATCGCTAAAAGGTGGCGAGGGCATTACATAGTCTAAATGGCATCATTCGGTAAGCAAAGGTGCCAAAGGGGCATCTGAATGTTCTCTTTTCTTTATCTTCAAGGGCTATCTCTATCTAGTTATAGCCTAAATATCCATCAAGGAAACAGTAGTAGGAGTAACTAGCTAGCCTCCCTGAGCCAGTTCGATGTCATCAAACGATTTGCATGAAGTTATACAGAGTTACGTGGAGTGCGTAAATTTGAGGCAGTTTCCGAATTTTTCCAAGGAGGTGTTACCCGACTATAAATAAGAGTCCCCAAGGCATCCCTGGGCATCAATCTAGGGTTTGTAGGAGCGAAGCACAAGAGTGGAGAGCCGTCGCCAAGTGTTTTTATTCTTTCTTCCTTAGTTTTTCATGTTTTTTTCTAGGGTTTTAGATACAATCATGTCTATGGTTGGCTAAACCTCTTAACTAGGGCTCAAGGGTGAAGCCTGTAGCGTGATGAGATGTTTCTATTGCTTTGATTCTTATTTATGTTAAACTTCATAGATTCTAATTTGATTATTCTGGAAATACTTCTAGTTTTTAATCGTTTGTTGTGACTTCAATTACAATAGATCTGCAATAGCTTTGAGTATCTTCTTATTCCATTTTGAGATTATGGGATTGGTAAATCTTGTTGTTTGCCATCGTCCCATGGGCATGGTTTGGTGATGGAATCCCTTCCAACTTTCACAATTCTCCATCTATTGAGAATTAGGTCTATGGAAGTTTAGTTTTAATCTTAACTGTTATATCTTCCAATTGGATAGGCTAGGATGCCAATTCCAATTGTGTTACTTGAATCAAGTAAGAGGGCTCCCTGATCTCTACAAGTAGATCCTTGGAAACCTAGTTCCCACCTTTGAATTTCTTAAGTTTCTAATTAGATCACTTACAATTACCCCCTTTAGTTTCAGATTTAGATTTACATCTTTTTCTAGTTCTACTTCTAGTTACTTTCAGAGAATACACGAGATTAGTCCATGTGGATTCGACCTTGGTCTCACCGAGATTATTACTACATCGTGACCCTACACTTGGGGTTGTGAGCAAGTTTTTGGCGCCGTTGCTGGGGATCTAACAGTTACGTTTTTTGAGATTAATTATTTTAGAATTAGGATAAGATTAAGGTTAGTTTACTTTCTATTTTTAGGTTAGTGTTTTTCTGAATTATTTTTAGAAACTAACTTTTTAATTCCAGGTTTAGAACTTTCCTAATAAGTTTTTAGAAACTTTCCTTTTTCATTTTTACAGACTAGGTTGCTTTTTAGAAACTTTCCTTTCTAGTTTTAGAAACTAACTCATCTTTTTATTTCTATTTTTAGAAACTTTCTTATTTCTTTTTTTATATATATAAACTAATTCACTTTCCTTTTTCTTTTACAGGATTCTAACATAGAAACTTCTAATTTGTTAACTTCTTTCTAATTCTCTCTCTTTCTATTTCTAGATTTCTATTTCTCTTCTTTCTTTTAGGTTTAAGTTAGAATCTGAACTTGAGGGCTGAGAGTGTTTCATGCCCAAGTGGGTCCGTGACAACACTGGACGTCTCTTGAGTGAAAGAGGATTGGTTGAGGAGTTATCTAACCATCACAGGGTTAGACACCACTTGAGATCCTCAGAGTTAATTGAGGTTATGGCTGCAAATTAACTTGTAAATCAGCCGGTGAATCAGCCGCAACCTCAGGTTATGGAAGTCCACAATGAGAAGGAGGTGCATCATGCACCCCCACCTCGTACTTTATGAGATTACTTACAACCAGCGGGGGTGAGCACCCCTTTATGCATGGTTTCCAGAAAATACAAGAAACATGGATATCAAGCCTAAAATGATCCAACTCATTTCAAAGTTCCTTGGACTTAAATCTGAAAGTCCATACCTACACTTGCAAGAGTTTGACGAGGTTATAGCCACTTTATACTTTCTTAACATGTCTGAGGACATGGTCAGGCTGAAACTCTTTCCTTTCTCCTTGAAAGAAAAAGCTAAGACATGGTAGCACTCACTAGTTCACAATCTATTAGTACATGGAATGACATGATGGAGTTCATAAAAAAAGAAAATTTCATACCATAAGACGAACACCATCAAGAAGTCGATCGTGAACTTCGCCCAAAAGGAAGATGAAACATTCTTCCAATGTTGGGACCGGTTTAAGGATCTCGTCAGTTCATGCCCACAACATGATTTTAAAATGTGGTGCATAACAACTTTCTTCCACGATGAACTGACATCTTCCTTGTGCCAATTTGTCGAGACGATGTGCAATGGGGAGTTCATGAACAAAAATGTCGATGAGGTGTGGGTTACTTTGACAAACTCACTGAAACTGCACAATCATGGGACATCTCCCCAAAACCTAGCACCACATCTAAGCCTACTCAAGTAAGGGAGAGGGGTGGGATATACTTGCTGAAAGAGGATGATGATATAAACACTAAAGTGGCTAGTCTCGCAAGGAAGGTTGAGACCATGGAACTTAAGAAGGATAAGGCTAAGGATGTTTTTTTATGGTATCTGTGCTTGCAACATACACACAACTGAAAATTTCCCAACGATACCTACTTTTCAAGAAGCACTGAACGAGCAATCGAATGCCAAGAACAACTACCAAAGACCTTTTAATAGACCCATCTCTAACACATACAATCCTAGTTGGAGAAATCATTCGAACTTTAGTTAGAGGAATAGCAAACTGCTACTCCTCAAAGAATCCCTAACCAATTCTCGAATCAAGGGAAACCTCAAGAGGATCCGGTTTGGAAACATATTCGAAACCAACAGCTTATCAATTAGAGTATATTGCTACCCCTTCAAGACCTTTCAAAGGTCGTACAAGGCTATGAGACAAAAAATTCAATTGGGGAGAAAGAGATCCTTCCAGCTCAACCTTTTCCCAGTCTAAAATGGCAATACAAAATTAGTGATCCGAGCTCTTCAAATCAAATGGAGCAAGCCAAGTCTATCACCACTCTTAAGAGTGGAAAAACAATTGACAAATCTATTCTAGTAAAGACTGAAGAGTCCAAGGACCTAGAAGAAGAAACCAAAGATAGACCTAGCATTACGCCACATGGATTAGAACCGGAACCTCTGAGCAAGCCAATTGCTCCATTCCCCCAACAGTTGATTGCACCAAAATCTTTCTCTAACTCTCAGGACATTCTAGAGGTGCTTAAATAAGTGAAGGTCAACATCCCCCTCCCAGAAGCCGTGAAACAAATTCCTTCATATGCCAAATTTTTGAAAGACCTATGCACAACCAAGAGGTGGCAAAGTATTAAAAAGAAAAATTTTCTAATGAAAAAAGTGAGCGCCATCCTCAAGCAAGATGTGTCATAGAAATATAAAGATCCCGGTAGCCCAACCATCGATCCCTTGTGTAATTGAGAACTACCAGATTTAGCACGCACTTCTTGACTTATGAGCGAGTGTAAATCTGATCCCTTACTCGATCTACAAACAACTGGGTCTAGGTGAATTAAAACCCACCCGAACCATATTACAACTTATTGATCACTCAGTTCGTGTGCCGAGAGGGATAATTGAGGATGTGTTGGTCCAAGTTGACAAATTTTAATATCTGGTAGATTTTATTGTCTTGGATACTCAACCCATCATTGACATGAGCACTCAAATCACATCATTCTTGGTCATCCATTCCTTGCCACATCAAATGCAATCATCAATTGTATGAATGGAGTTATGAATTTGTCTTTTGGGAATATGATATTGGAGCTCAATATCTTTTCAAATATCAGAAAATAAGCAGAGGATGAAGACGATGCCCACGACATTAACATGATAGATTCTTTCATGGAAGATAGAACTCTGATGACATTATCCTCTCACCCTCTGGAGACGTGCTTGGCACACTCTCATGATTTGGATGATGATATGATTAGGGAGACGGGTGCCATGCTTGATACTGCGCCGATACTTGAAGTTAACCGGTGGAGGCCACAATTTGAAGAATTGCCCCAAACTGATTAGTGCCTCTACCATCTAACCTTAAGGCACCGAAGCTTGACATAAAACCGTTGTCCTCTAATTTGAAATATGTCTATTTAGGTCAAGATGAGACATACCCGGTGGTGCTTTCTTCCAACATTGAGGAAGAATAGGAGAGTATGCTTATCTCTACTCTCATTGAGCACAAAGGAGACCTTGGATGGTCAATTACAGACCTTAAGGGAATCGACCCTTCAATTTATACTCACCGCATTTATCTAGAGGATAATGCACCCCTCCTGCCAACCACAGTGTAAACTAAATCCAAACATGAAGGAAGTAGTTAAGGCTGAGGTTCTCAAGCTATTGGATGTGGGTATCTTATACCCAATATCCGATAACCAATGGGTAAGTCCAACTCAGGTGGTTCCTAAGACGTCCAAAATCACCATCGTAGCCAATGCCGACAATGAACTCGTGCCAAACAGGATTACTACTAGTTGGAGAATGTGCATTAACTACAGAAAGTTGAATACCATTACAAGAAATGACCACTTCCCTTTGCCCTTCATTGATCAAATTTTGAAAAGGATAGTTGGTCATTCCTGTTACCGTTTCCTTGATGGATATTCGGGCTACAATAAGATCAATATAGCCCTTGAAGACTAAGAAAAGACCACGTTCACAAGTCCATTTGGCACCTTTGCTTACCGAAGGATGCCATTTATACTCTATAATGCCCCCACCACCTTTCAGCGATGTATTCGATTATTTATTCTGATATGGTGGGGAAATATCTAGAGGTCTTAATGGATGATTTCTCGATTTTTGGTCCATCTTTTAGCGAATGCTCAGAAATTTTGAAAAATGTGCTGAATGATGTGAGGAAAAGAACTTGGTACTGAATTGGGAGAAGTGCCACTTCATAGTTCGTAAAGGAATTGTCCTTGGATGTCACACCCTAAATCCAGGAATGGACAGCTTCCGTAGTGCCCCGAATTTGGCATTCAGCTTCCAAACATCAAGTCCCGAGTTTGGCGCACCACAAGGAAGATTTTTTACCGAATTTTTTTTATGTGGAGTGATTTTCCTTTTTTAATAATACCTGAGCATGATGATTCATGATCACAATACCAAGCAACAGTCTCCATTATAAATACAGACATCTATAAGTAGAATACTTTTCAAAAGGTACACAACGTCAATATTGCCAAATCACAAAATAGATACAATGCATCGAGAAATCTATATCCTCCAAGCTACTCTTGCTCAGAAAAAAAATGGAAAATAGGAGGCTTAGGCAAAAAGCCTAATGAGTACACTTGTGTGTGCGTAGTGTACAAGCATACAGTAACAATTAAAATATCATAGTATACAAACTGAAGCATGTTGACCAAGTAATGCTACATAAAGCCAAGAGGGCATGATGCAATGCAAGAGATGATATGCAAAGTATGTCGGGTCTATGCAAGCACGCAAGTCCTCCTCTAAAAGTGTAACACCCCGATTTTCAGGGACCAAGTAGATGACGCGAAACTCGAAAACCCAGGAGTTAACAGAATATAAATGGTAATCAATGGAAATCAAAGTGCGCATTGCAGAAACATAGCCTAACTATAATCAAAATGGGAATATCATCCTGGCCCACTTTACTGGGGGGCAAATACAAAACCTTAAATGTGAATGTTCAAAGACAAGCTTAACACAACTAAATCTACTGATTTAAACCATAATATGCAATCGCTTCCTGGTGTGCCTCCTCATCATAAAACTCCTCCTCGACTGCAGCCACCTCTGAGTCCGCTGCAAATCCGTCTACCCCTATACCTGCATCCTCTGTACAGTTGAACATTGATGAATGAGTGGCCAGTTTAGTGTGATTTTCCCTCGAGATTACACATTGCCGCCCTAGACAAGAAATAGCATAAAACAACCAAGCAACCCAAAACATAGTAGATGCAATCTAATTATATGCATGGATGCGTGAATGCAATCATCGCCCCAGGTGTCATGCCCTAAAATCGGAAACCGGGCTCGCAAAATTTCCAATCACCGAATCCGGTGCTGACAGCTTTCGTAGTACCCCATTCTCGGCTCCCAGCATTCATACGCCAGATTCCGATCCTGGGATTCTACAATGAGGATTTTTCAATGTACATTTACTCATAATAAGCATAACCACAAGTTTACCCAAATCACAAAGGTAACATCATCATCACATATCCACTAATATAAACATTTGAATACAATGCTGAAAGGGAAATACATATGTCAAAATCAAAGCTCCAGAAGTCAGCTATATGCTTCAAGCTCCACGCTACTGCAACTTAACATCACTTGCACGCATCTATCGTGCATAAGCTTATAGAAAGGTTAGAAGGTGGTGTAAGTGTGTGGACAAGGTAAGTGCCAACTATTTAATACAATGTCATAATCATACAATATCAAAAATACTGGTAAGATCAAGAATCATACGAATCAAAGTTACTGACAATTCCATGAGTCAATCAATATCAGAATATGCAATACAGATCAGCTATGTAAATGAGGAGTCATAAAGCGCCAAACATCAGATGTTGAAGATACAATGCAATATACAATTCCTGATGAGTTCACGAATACCGTCAGCCGTATCTAGGCCATATAGATGCAGAAACATAGTAACCCAAAATGCCATATGCCTGCAGATGTTATGCAATATGCGGTACGAATGAAATGACCATGCTGGAGTGTGAAGCCGGAATGATAGTATGTAGTATCGCAAGCTATGGGGTCCACCACAAGGGACTTCTATCCAAACCAGTCCCATACCTAAATTTGAATAGTCAGACTCAATGTGGTAAACTCCTGATCTCAGGTTAGTCACATGCTCCAACTAAAATCATGGCCATTGCGAAGGTACATGTAACAAATAGTTGCGCACCACCAGCCCGAGTGGATAGTGAATGAATGAGTATGCCACTCTTGCTCCACAAATCAATACTGCACATCTCTGGGATCATCACCGGAGTCTATTACACTTTACATCAGCTTGTCGCCCCATCAAGCACACAACTGGGTAAGTGAAAGAGACCTCACTATCCGCCTGGCTAGTAGTCAGCCAATATCTACCCGGCACGTTGATAGCGGACCCATTCATGAGCTGGTCAAACTCAGCCTAGCTATGCCTACTCCCTCAGGCGGGTAAGGCCACACCCCCTCCCAACCGACCATGACACAGTGGGAGAGGCGGCCTACTAGTATACGGCCCTCATGTGTTCATATATATCCACTTGGTCTTGATGTTGGGGCATCCTTTGGTACCAAGATAGTTTAAGGATTTTCACTCAGGGCCATCTATAGTAGCCCGATGCCAATAACAAATTTTTGATGTCTCATCTGGCCATCCACAATATGCCTGTGAAGGCTGTGGCCCTGATGTCGCTAAGGCATACAGTAATCACAACACATAATGCAAGGTGCATGAATTATACAATCCAATCATGCATCAATCCTGCGCATATTATACGCTCATGTTAGATAACATCCACCTATCAGGGAGTCTCATAATAACCTGCCATTACAATGGTCAACCACATCTCATAACAAACATGCAGATGATGCGTATGGGCATGAATCATGATGCTATGCTGTCACATACTCATAAATCGGTATCAATAATCGGCATCGACAATCGACCTCGACAATGTGGACATTTAACTAACATTACACCCAAGGAATGGCCCACATAGAGCCTAACATATAGTGGACCCATGGCCTCACACAAAGGCCAAATATATAATACCATAGGCCTCACAAAATGGCTTAATACAGATCACGATGGGCCTTTCACATGAGCCTAACATACATCACAATGGGCTCCATTGCCTGGCCCTCAAATGTATCACAATGGGCCTCATCACATAGGCCTCATATACATCACATTGGGCCTCAAACACAGGCTGAATACACATCACAACGAGCCTCAAATACGGGTCACATATACATCACTTTAGGCCTCAAATACGGGCTGAATGCACATCACAATGGGCCTCAAATATGAGTTATATATACATCACATTGGGCCTCGACAATCGACCTCGACATCCGGCCATGACAATCGGAATCAGCCTCGATAATTGAAATCAGAAACGTCCTCAATAATTGGCCTTGACAATCAGAATCGGCCTCGACAATCAGAATCAGCCTCAATAATCGGAATCGACCTCAATAATAGGGATCGACCTCAACAATCTAGATCGGCCTCAACAATCGACCTCTATAATCGGCCTCGACAATCGGAATCGGTATCGATAATCAGAATTAGCCTCGATAATCGGCCTCAACAATCGGAATTAAAATCAGAATCGACCTCAACAATCAGCCTCGATAGTTGAAATCGGCCTCGACAATTGGAATCAAAATCAGCCTCAATAATTGGAACTGGTGTCGATAATTGGCACCGATAATTGGAATCGGCCTCGACAATCGGAATTGGTATTAATAATCAGAATCGACCTCAACAATCAAAATCGGCCTAGACAATCGAAATCAGCAATCGGCCTGACCAAAGGCCTAAGGGAAGGTCACAATGAAGACTTTCAACCATCATTGCCCATCAATGTGAACATTTAACCAACATTGCTCCCAAGGAGCGGCCCATACAAGGGATTTATATACAACGTAACGGGCCATACATACATTGCATTGGGCCTCAACCATGGGCCTCAAATACGTCATAATGGGCGACATCACATGAGTCTAATATGCATCGTAATAGATCACTCACACGGGCCTAACATACATCAAGTTAGACCTCATCACATAGGCCTAATATGTATCGCAATGGGCCACTCACACCGGCCTAATACACATCACTATGGGCCGCATCACATGGGCCGGAATATATCACAATGGACCTCTCATATGGGTCAAAAATACATCACAATGGGTCTCGCCAAATGGGCTGGAAATACATCTTATTGGGCCACGTCAATGGGCCACAAATACATCAGGGTGGGCCCCATGGATGGGCTATGAATACATCAAGGTGGGCCTCATGGATGGGCCACAAATACATCAAGGTGGGCCTCATGGATGGGCCATAAACACATCAAGGTGAGCCTCATAGATGGGCCACAAATATATCAAGGTGGACCCCAATGGATGGGCCACAAATATATCAAGGTGGGCCTCATGGTATATCGCATAGGCCTCATACAATAGGTGGGCCTCATATAAATTAAGTGTGCCAAATGGGGCAACCCATGGTTTAGCAAAATAGATGGACAACGTGGTTGAAACATATTCATCATGGTGCGCGCCACATGCCGATGGGTGGCGTGGTGAATACATACATCACAGCAAGTTCCCACACCACCCTGAACAGATGGACGGCTGGAGAACCACATACATTCAAGTGGGGTCCACGTCCTCAAGCAGATGAATGATTGAATATAACAATACATCATGGTTGCCTCATGCCACTTGTCCAGATGGATGGGTGGATATAGAGCATATACATCAAGGTGGGTCCCACCTACCATTGACGGAGAGGATATTCAACACATCATCAAGGTGGCTCCCATCCCACACGTGCAACATGTGTGGGGTGGGCCCCATGTAAGTTGAAATGGATGGACAGTGTGCATGAGCACGTACATTACAGTGGAATCCATTCCATTGTCCAAGGCAAATAGGCGTAGTGGATATACAATACATTCACGAAGGTGGGTCCCACCCCCACACGTGCCACACGTGTGGGGTGGGCCCACACCTCCAAATGGAAGGACGGATTATATATAAAACATATACATCATGTTGGTGCCACAGCGGCTGTCAACGGATGGATGGTTGAGATAAAATGCACACATTAAGGTGGGTCCCACCCCATACGTGCCACGTTTGCGGGGTGGCCCACGCTGCTGCCAAATGGACGATATGTAAAAATAATACATACATCAAGCTGTCACCACAGCACCGTCCCAATGGATGGTGTGGATGAAGATCAGGTACATCAAGGTGGGTTTCCACCGTCCCACGTCCAGGGATGGACGGTGGGGATGAAACCCATACATTACGTGGGGTCCACATGTCCCACATGGACGGGTGGTCTAAATAGACCACAAACATCAAGGTGGCCCCACGTGAATGGTGTAAATACATCACGTACCTCGTGATGAGGCCCACGGAACTTGTTGACATTAATACAGCAGCTATATAGCTGGCATAGGCGTATACCAGCCAATTCTCTTTAATAACAGGTGGGTCCCATGTGGGACCCACCACATAATATTATAATATATATTTGAACCTGCTGCTAGTCCAGTTTCCAGCATCCAGCGTACTGAATGGCTTGGATATGGACGTCATCAAGTGGGGCCCACGGATGAACGGCGTTGATAAAAAAACTCTTACATTAAGGTGCCCCAGCATATATTCAAGGTAAGCCCCACATGGCACCGTCCAGATGGATGGCGGGTGGGCCTCACGAACAGACGGTCTAAATTAAGTGGGCCACAGGTCATTACACAAAGAGAGAGAGATAGAGAAAAAGAGAGAGATAAAGAGACATGAGAAGGGGAGGGACCCGCCACTATGGGCCCCTCTAAGCATACATCAAGATGGGTCCCACCATATGTGGGGCCTTAAATCACAAAATAAAATCACCCACCTCAAGATCCCTTCTTGCTTCTTCCATTAACGCGTTCTATAGCTCCAAAGAATGTGATCCAACGGTTGAGATGAGGCTTGGAGGGTGGGGATGGGGGATAGGAAGTGGGCCACACAAAGCTCTCTCATGGAGCATACTTGAACGTTGCTTGGAGAATGAGAGAGAGAGAGAGAGGTGATAGGAGAGAAGTCATGGTGAGTGATAGATGGGTGTACTTGATGGGTGGAGAGAGAGTTGACTTTAGGGAGGGTGGTTGTACTTGGGGATGGGTGTTGTACTTGACATTTGATTGATGGATGATGTGATGTATCGTAGAGATTCTCTCAGTATTTACAACGCGTGATGTTTTCCTCGAACTGAACGTAGGCCCACATCTCCTGGCCCAGGTGTCGCCTCTACGCAAAAACGTGGCGTCAAAACTGAGGCAATGACACGTTCGCAAGGGTACAAGTTTCGAGTCGAGCCGACTCTGACATATTGGATATGACTCAAGGTCACTACGGGGGCTCGTCACTAGTGTAGGCCGACGGCTCAGGCATAGTGTCCCATGACCACCATCCATGGCCCATGAGTTTACCACCTTAGGGTGTGTATAGTACTCATCAATACGTGGTCAATCAATTCTCAACGTAAGGGGACCACCACCGTATGCTGACTAGGAATGGAGTATTGAGTCATTAAATGTGACGATTAAAATGAGACGGTATGTAGGATTTAAATATGAGTAAACGGTGATGATAATAAATGTCGCAAAGTCCATTCCATAGTCAGGTAAGTGAAATCACTACATAAATAGTAAAGCTCATAAATCAACAACCACCAAGCATAACTGTAACGCCCTGAAATTCGGGGGTCGAGCATAACTCGGCTCCCGAGTTTCAAAACATCACTTATGCAACATATTTAATGATGGGTGTATGTTGACTGTATTAGTGCATAAAACATGGAATAGATTAAGCCAAAACACAGATATAATTCAGGGATAAGTGAAGAAAGCAAGCGGAAGACTTATAGAAATATATGTGTACAAGTGTAAATCCCTGAAGTACATATACAAACCAGGTCGTATGAAAGTGTTACTTATCAAAATTATAAGTATCAAGTTACATCATTTAAATTCTCAAAAATAATCCCAGAGTCCCACGCATCAGACCGAGGCTCGCTAGAACCCATCTGAAAACTGCATATAAGAGAAAGCAGCCTCATCATCATCCATCTCCCGCTCTGCCTCAGAAGTTGCATCAACATCTGCAACATCAGAACCTAAGACAGAGTCTGGTGGGTGTTTAACACCGCCTCAGAACGTGGGAGTGAGTGATCAACTCAGTGGAACAATAAGGCACTGGTTAACATGTTATCAGTTCAATCAAACAGTAATGATAAAGCAGAACAATTAAATAAATCCTAAGTACTCTTGTTAATGCAGGGATGTATGCAAAATGATGCGTGCCCTCACGCGTACACCCTCAGCGTCTTCATCTTACGTTATGCATGACACCACCTCAAAGTGTGCCACATCTACAAAGCACATGCAAATGCGGTGCATGGATATGATTACCAAGTTGTTATTAGTCCATTTCATACAGCAGGATTGGGAAGCTAAGATACCTTCCTCATGTCACCATCCAATCAGTGATCCATTCTAGGGTCGTCAATCCTAGTCATATCATACGATCATATGGTTTCAGGTCGTAGCAAAGGGCTCGTCACCAATCAATGCACGCCTTTCATACCTTCGCTACTACACTAAGGCTTGTCACCTCAATGCGGTATCCAGGCATGCTCGAGGTCACTACAAAAGGCTCATCACCAATCAATGTAGGCCAACAGCACGAATATAATGTCCCATACCACCATAATCGGCTCACGAGTTTAGTTGCTCACTGATCACTACGGGGAGGCTCGTCACCCCAGCGTAGGCCGACAGCTCGACCACGGTGTCCCATACCACCATGTCCGGCTCATGAGTCTTAGCGGATCAAGGTACCATGGTTAATAGGATTTCACTGGTAAGTTCGGTACCCTAGATTCAAGCAATAGCGTCCATACATGGTGAACATACATCGGACAATCGGGTTACTTGACGAACTCGACTAGCACGAGCTCACGTTGGGTTGAACGACATAGAGTGCACAAACACTCTGCGTGGCCAAACCACTGCCGACAACTCTAATACGACTCGGGTTCGTCTAATACGTCTTACGTGGCGAAAGCAATCTCAGCCACGACCATGAAGCAGATTACTAATTTCCTGGACTAATGCATAGTCCCAAATTCATTACACTACAACAGATATATGAATTGAATGTAGAACAGTAAAGGAAACAACAACTCAAATCATGGTACAAAAGCACTTGAGGAATATCAACTTAACATAAATGTAAGCATAAGTACTGCTTGAATTTAAATAACATGGAATGTAACTAGCAAGAAGGAAATCATGCACATCAATGGGAGTGTTGAGAATCACTTCTCAACGCCCGCAATTAGTGTAATAAGTTACAATTTAGATCATTCATGCATTTCTACAAACACTTAGAATACATGGTACAACATACATGACGTATGTTGAAAACAAGCATTTGGACAATTCCTTTCACCAAGGAGTTGTCATACATACATCTAGCATACATACATGACAAATAATCATGGCAAACACAAGTGTATAATTTATACGTATACGGTACTTTATACATACACATAGAATACACAAATCTCAATATAACACATGCATATCAAGAACGCAAAGTAAACACAACATTTGGCATGCGAAATCTCATCCATAACAAGAATAAATCATTCACTGGCGTTGAAAGCCTTGAAAACCATAACCTATACACTTAAAGTCTGCACCTTAAGCCAGAAAAGAAACACCGAACTGATTTAGACGAGTTGTCTTCGTCAACGGCGATAGAATACCCTAAAACAAGGATAGAAATGAGATACAACAACACCAAGACTAATCTAAGCTCTAACACAGATTAGGGTTAGGTTAACTTACCCCAAGATGAACTCAGAATCGTCAGAATAACGATTCAAAGTGAAGGTTCAAAGATGTAGAAGAACAAGGAAGAATCCAAGATGACACCAACTTATCTCTCACTATCTCTCTCTTTTCCACTCTCTTTCCAAGCTAGGGTTAGAGAAAATTCGTATGGAAAAGAGAGCTAGGGTTTAAGGACTATAAATAGGCCTCAAATTGATGAAAATAACCCCAGGGTTAAGGTACACTTAGGGTATAACTAAAACCAGCCTCTTACGATCCAACGAAGCACTTCTAGTGGGCCTATAACCACGAAAGGTCGGACTTAAGCTCACTGACCATGGATCTAGGTCAGGCTGAGTTTTCGTACCGACCGGCTCTTCAGATCAGCCGTGGTGGACCACACTCAATTCAACGGTCACAGAATCTCGATCAGGTCCACAAGCACAAGGATATGCCTAGGCCACCTTCTCTGATCAGAGGGTGAAATTGGGTCAAAATCCAACAGTCAGATAGCTTAAAATCATCGCGCAAGCGACACGACTCAGATTTCATAAAGACTTATTAAATATCCAACCGTTCTCACACTCTTCACTCCGAACTCAATCAAATCGACCCAGAACATCACATGGACTTGATTTTCGAGGTGATGGTCAAGCCCAACTCGGTGACCGCAACAGCCTAAGATCATCACCATCGGACTACCGACACGTGGTCCAGGTCCGATCCAGATCGTCCAAAAATTCCCCAGAACAACTGGATTTAGCGATGGATCCCAGATTTCAGAGTAACATAGTACTAACTAATCTACAAGTTTTGAGCCATGCAGATACAATTTAAAGTGACTGATGTGAATTTCACAAGCAATCGAGTATAGCGCTAATTACCCCAAAAACAACTACTTAAGGAAAGATTAGCACAAAAATATCCAAGGTCGTTACAAGAACCTCCACATTAAGGGTCTATTCATGTTCCAACCAATCTAGTTACACCCTAAGTATGGACTCTCTTTAAATAGGAGTTCTCATAGAGAGGTTTCAAATACTATGTGTCTTATAATCAATATAATCTCATATAGATCCAGGCATGCTTAGATATTCAAAGTAAAACTCATGTATGCAAACAGTTCAAGAATCATATAATCCTAACTTATCAATTTCTAAAGCATAAGTGTTTTGGTAAATCCAAGTCATGCTTTTAAGTTAAACTAATCAGCAATTTAACGAATTCCAAGAACATATGATAAGAGTAAACAATTCAATGATGGTCCTATGGCATATGATGAAATAGAATAAGGATTTAATCATTTCTAAAATGTACGTTCAATAGCTAATCAATGGTTAAATAAAACTATGAGATATGTATTCATTTAAACAAGTTGAATGATCATCCACTCCTATGAGATCATTTAGAACTATCATAAAAGACTACTCCTAATCTGGTTTAGAGATGGAAAGCTCAAGGGGAAGAAAGTCATCACCTGGTAGGGTCGTATAACCGTTCTTAATCCAAGTTCCCCTATACGACTGGTGGCCTAAGTCACGCAACGATCTCCTAAGGTTATAGATGAGTATTCCCAAGGTTAATGCATTGAAGTAGTGTAGGTTTGAAGGGGCCCATAATTAGGGTTAATTGGCCTACTTTAGCCCATGTGTTGGGTCTAATGTAAGCTCCATAATTTGGAACAGACTGGGTCATTTCCGACCTAGTTGTGTGACCTAAACGTGGCCCAGATCTAGGCCTGGTTCGGCCATAGAGGTCAAGGGTGAGTTCCATCGTGGTTCAAGATGAGGCCCACTATTTATGGCGTGGCCCACCTGAACGTTACATGTGGCCCACCTATTTGTGTGGTGCGGCCCACTAGCTTTACACTCAGGTGAGGTCCACTGTGCGCATGGTGCGGCCCACTGAGTTGTTCACTCAGGTGAGGCCCACTGTGTACATGGCGCGGCCCACTGAGCTGTTTACTCAGGTGCAGCCCACTCTCTTCTATATGGTGAGGCCCACCTGCTCTGCAGGGTGCGGCCCACCTTGTTCTACATGGTGTGTCTCACCTGCCCTGTAAGGTGCGGCCCACCTCATTCTATGTGGTGCGGCCCACTGTGGTTTACAGCAGGGCCCACTAAGATTTAAAACTCAGGTGCGGCCCAGTGTAAACCATCATGAGCCCACCTGCTTTCCTACTACTATCGGCCCAGTTCTGGGCTAATTTCCAGCCCAACATGCGTACCTATAGATGGCCGGCTTCCTACCTAATTCAGGGCTCACCTAAGGCCTGATTCTAGCTCTATACATGGCCCATTTTCTGCCATACTTCCAGCCCAACAAACACCATCAAGTGCTGGTTTTCAACTTAGATTGCACGGCCCAAATGAGGCCGTTCTCAAACCTCAATAGAGCCTAGTTAAAGGTACGTTGCTTGTCCGATCTAGGACCCATATGAAGGTGTTTTATGGCCCACATTCCTACTGTGTAGAGCTTGCATTCTAACCCGAACCAGGGTCTGTTTAAGGTTTGATTTCCGCCCAACTCCCAACCTGATCTTAGTTGGGAATGAGATCCAGTCTTGGCTTGTTTTTAGTTAGAAATAGGGCCCATGTACTAAAACCTTCATGACCCAAAGTGCAAGTCAACGTGACCACACTAGAGGCCCGAAACACAGCCATTGCTTGGCTTGGTTTCAGGCCAGCTAGGACTCCCCTTATAGTTTGGATTATAGCTAGATATTCAACCCCAACACGGCCATTAATTGGCCTGTTGAAGCCTGATTTTGGTTCACTAACACAACTAGAAATGCTGGGTTTCAGCCCTATATACACAGCTATGGAAGGCTGGAACCGGGCCTTAATCGTTCTCGCCAAAACTTTAACAGCTAGGCGCTGTTAGAAGGAAGGAATGAAGCGAGGTGAGCTATTACCTGGCTTGGCTTCGAATGCTGGTTGAGTCAACTTAACTCAGTTGTGGTCATAGCTATGGAAACCTACAATGTGCACTATGTATTAGTGCAAGAGTTGGAACAAAAGGGATGATCATATCAGATGATGGACCCTTACCCGATGGGTTTCAGAGGATGTAGTGAGGCAGCGACTACACTCAATCAAGTCGAACCAGGGGCAGACCGAGTCGAGCTGCAACTGACTCGCTGGTATTTCTCCCTTCCTTCTCTCTCTATCCTTTCTCTCTCTCTTTTCTCCTTTTTATCTCTCACTGGTGCGGATCCCAAGGGCAACAATGCCCTTATATAAGAGAGAGAGAAAGACCATCAATGGTTGGGAGAAGAATCGCCCTTGCAACGGTTGTGAATGAGAAACGACTGTGCATGGGGCCCATCCGATCCCATGGATGGATTTCTGGTGCCAAGGTCTACTAGAAAGTAAAAGTTTAGCTCTTGTGGGGTCCATCTCATGATCACAGGTTCGTTGCTTTAATGGGGAAGATGAGACAGCCATTAATGGCAACTTCGCATTTACGGTACTTACTCAAGATCTAGTCTATCTGAACGGACCAAATGAAGTCTCTGTTTAGTGTGGGGGCCATTTTTGTAGCCTCAAACGTCAGTTTCATTCCATCTTGCAAGAAACTTGAATTCTCGTCGTTTTCTCGCGAGAAGAAGTATCTTTTTCTCCTCTACTCGCACCACCTCAAGGGAACGAGTTAGGATGGCTCCACATGGCCCAGGGGACAGTCGACATTGATTTCCCAAAAGGGAAATCCTCTCATTTACTTTCCTTGTGCAGCCGACTACCCAGCCATTTTCGACAATGGGAGAGTACGCCCTCCAACGGCCGAGCGAATGGATGGGATTACTTGCCCAAACCAATCCCGGACTGCCAACGTGGTCGCAAATGGGTCCACCATCTTAGATCTTAACTGCATGAAGGATTTTGAATGGCTCCGTCCGATCTCCCTCGTCTTTATGCATAGGCCCGAAAGCCTATACGGTTTTGGTCTACCGGGCCCCAGGAACAAGATGGACGATTCAGATCTTTCAGATGGTGGCCAAGGTGGGCCACTTTGGAGGTTGAAGTTCAACAGATTTGAAAATTGATGTTGGCAAGAAGGTGATCTGCAACTTGCGGTTTCGGCTCAGTCAAAGGTCATTTGACCACTTTGACTAGTCCAGTGCACTTCGTGCACGACAGTGCAAAGTGCACACGCACTTTATGTGGGGTCCATTGGGGTGTTTGTGATAAATCACTCCATCCACTTGGCTTGGGGGCCCCACTAAAGGCCCTGGCCCAATTTGGGGCAAACATGAGGCTCAAGTGGGTAGTATTACGCGTCCTAGGCCTTTTTATGGCCAATACTCTTAGTCCACTAGTTGGATTGGCTTGATACCTATTTTAAACGGTTATATAAGAGTTTGGGAGGTAGTGAAGGCTTGGTTGGCCCTACACTAGCCCTCGAGAGTCCGTTGTAAGTGCGTTGTGTCGATATCTTTATATCAGGTGTCCTACGAATGGCTTTAACTTGAAGTGTCTAGTTATCCTTACCCTCCTAATTGAAGTAGTGTCTAGTTCGGCTCCTGGAGACTCTGATGGATGACTTCAATGCTGACTGGAAGTCCCACCCTACCCAAGTTAAGTTTCAAGTCATCTAGTTAATTGATCTTATCTTCCATAGATGTAGGTTTAAGAGGTAACACCTGTGTACCAGAGGTACGAAGTGTTACAGCCTACCCCCCTAAAAAAAATTGCCCTTGAAATTACCTGTGGTGTGTTGCCGAATAGGCGAGGGTACTTCTACCTGACATCTACTTCTTGTTCCCAAGTCGCTTCTTCCTCGCCATGGTGCGACCAGAGAACCTTGACTAGTGGCATCGTCTTTGTCCGTAATACCTGCTCCTTGCGATCTATGATGCAAATGGGCACTTCAATGTAAGAAGCATCCTCGGTGAGCTCGACCTGCTCCCAACTGACGACATGTGACTCATCTGGAGTATACTTCTTCAGCATGGATATGTAGAATACATTATGGATGTTTGCCAAGGCAGTAGGCAGTGCTAAGCGGTACGCTACGGCTCCCACACGATCCAATATCTTGAATAGCCCAATAAATTACGGCACCAACTTCCCTTTCTGTCCAAATCTCATTAAGCCCTTCATAGGTGAAATCTTCAGGAATACATGATCGCCTAACGCGAATTCTAAGTCACGATGTCGATGGTCTATGTAGCTCTTCTGTCTACTTTGAGCAGTGCGTAGTCGCTTTTGAACCGCGTCAATGACCTGAGTAGTAGCTTGAACAAGCTCAGGCCCTAGTAAACTCCTCTCCCCGACTTCTGCCCAGCACTGAGGGGCTTGACAAGGGTGACCATAAAGAGCCTCATATAGCGCAATGCCTATGCTGGACTGACAGCTGTTGTTGTATGCAAATTTTACCAGGGCCAAGTGGTCACCCAGTTGCCTTGAAAGTCCAGATCACAAGCACTCAACATATCTTCCAAGATCTAATTTACCTTCTCGGTCTGTTCATCTGTCTGAGGGTGAAATGTCGTGCTAAACTTGAGTTCTGTGCCCATCTCCTCCTGCAACCTCTTCCAGAAGGCAGAAGTAAACCTGGAGTTTCGGTCTGATATGATCTCCTGAGGGACTCCATAGGATCGGACAACTTCCCAAATGTATAGCTTTGCCAAACTATCAGTAAAATCGATCATGCGAATTGGAAGGAATCGGGCAGCCTTTGTCAACCTATCGATAATGACCCAGATCGAGTTATGCTTCCTCTACACCCTAGGAAGGCCGAATATGAAGTCCATGGAAATGTTGTCCCACTTTTATTCGGCCAGTGGTAGCGACTGAAGGAGGCCAACAGGCTTTCGATGCTCGACCTTAATTTTCTGGCGTACCATACACTTTGCCACAAAGCCTGCGATGTCCCTCTTCATGTTGTTCCACCAGTACTATCTTTTAACATCGTTGCACATCTTAGTGCTACCCGGGTGGATAGCTAATTTAGAATGGTGGGCTTCTACCATAACTTCCTTTCTCAAATCGGTGTTGTTTGGGACGCATACTCGTCCCTAGTACCAAAGACTGCCGTCACTGCTAACCCTCCAACCAGGCATTTCCTTGCTCTTACATCTTCCTTTCATCTTGACAAGCCATTCGTCCTGGTCCTATGCGGAGATTACCTGCCGCACCAGGGTCAGCTCTGCAGTCAATAAAGCCACGTAAGCATCAGGTTTGTCGAGGGTAAGCTGGATGTCGAAGTCATACATGAACTCCATCATCTCCCACTCCTTGATCATCAAGGTGGTTATCGTCTCGTGCTTCTTCTTTCGGCTCAGTGCATCAGCCACAAAGTTCGCCTTACCCAGATGGTAAGACATGTCGAATTGGAAGTCTTTGAGTGTTTCCATCCATCGATGCTGACGCATGTCCAAGTCCTTCTACGTGAATATGTACATTAGGCTCTTATAGTCACAGAATAACTGAAATTCTTCCTTGTAGAGGTAGTGTCTCCATATCTTTAGGGTGAAAACTACTGCTGCTAGTTTCAGATCATGTGTCAGATAGTTCTCTTCATGCTTCTTCAGCTGCCTCAAAGTGTAAGTGATCACTTTATCATTTTACATCAGCATGCATCCCAGTGCCAACTTTGATGCATCACTGAATACTACGAACGTCTCTCCTTCTTATGGAAGAGTGAGTACTGGAGCAGAGGTCAATCTCATCTTCAGCTCTTGGAAGGCTGCTTCCGTGTTCTCATCCCACGTAAACCGGCTATTTTTCTTCGTTAATTACATGAGCAGCCACACAATCCTAGAGAACTCCTTTATGAAACACCGGTAGTACCCTGCTATGCCCAGGAAGCTTCGAACCTCAGTGACTGTAGTGGGCTGCTCCCACTTAGATACTGCTTCCACTTTGGCTGGATCAATGGTTATTCCTTTAACTTTTCCTACGTGCCACATGAACTTCACTTCTTCTTCCCAGAATTCACATTTGCTTAGCTTAGCGTACAGTTGATTCTCCTTTAGAGTATTCAGGACTGCGCACAGGTGTTGCTTGTGTTCCACTAGACTTTTAGAGTAGACTAGGATATCATCGATGAACACGATCACGAACCGGTCCAGGTATGGTATGAATACCCAGTTCATCAGGTCCATGAATGTAACTGAAACGGCCTAGCTATACGTCCTAGAGGGGGGGTGAATAGGACTATGTCAAATTATAATTATAACAGCGGAATAAAATAAAGAGATAACCAAATAAAATAAATCAATTCACAATGCCGAAATAAAATCAACCTCAATAAACAAGTATTAAGAGGTTAATACGAATTCTGTTCTAAGGACAACCTTACACCATAAAAACCAAGGGTTTATGGCAGGACAACCTTATTTCTAGAACGTCCTTTATATCAAAAACTCAATCTGAAGAGAAATAAATAAATAGCAAGGAATTGAAATAAATTGCAGAAATTTAAATCTAAATTATTACAACATTCCACACACTTGCTTGAAATGTAAATTTTACAACATTCACATCCACACATACATCCCACAAACTTGAATGATATATGATATAAAAATTAAGCAAGCATTCAAACCACAAGACAAAGAATTATAGTGGTTCGCCTGTGTGTACACCAACTGTTTCACAACAGCCACACAGAATGCTACTCCACTCCTAATATCCTCACACAGGGGATATTAGCGTTCACTAACAAAATAAGTTTCACAGGTTCACCTAAAACCTTCATAATTGTATCTTTTTAACTTGGGCTTACACAATCTAAAAACCCACACTTTTTGAGTTTTCTGGCTCTCCTCAGATAACCACACAATGAGATTTTTCTGGCAAATCTCAAACAAAAACTAAAAGAATAGAAATTTTACATAAATGTAAAATACCTGGATTTCTCCTTTTGTAGCAGCTCGGAAGAACCAATCGGAGTAGGAGTTCGAATCAACGTTCAATGTCCAATACTCACTTAAAATGGTTCTAAGTTCTAATTGATTTTAAATTAAATCAAATGGGCTAGTTCTATTTGATTTTGATTCTAAGAAGAAGGAATTACAGAATTTCCCCTTTTCAAATCAGATTGGAATGTAGATCAAAATCAAATAAAAATAAGCTAACAAAAAGAAATATTAATTATGCACAAAGTAGCTTAAAATGAACACTAACTTATCTCAGAGCGGAGCCTTGAATTTCTTTAAATTGAGTAATGAAATTCTGAGATTCGTGCTCAATTTACAGAAGCAGAAATCACGTCCACGACTGGTCTTAGGGAAACTTTGACTGGTCGTAGCTTCAACGGCATTTTGAATTTTTAAGCGCGATCTTTGAAAACCATTCTACGACTGATCGTGGGGTGTCTACGACTGGTCGTGGACCACCTACGATCAGTTGTAGATGACCCAAGACTGGTCATAGACTACATGAGTTAGTCACTGTAGTTTGAGTCGAGGACCCTTGACTGGTCAAAGTTCGAGTCGTGAACACACCTACGACTAGTCGAAGGACCTCCAGGACTGGTCGTGGGCTAGCCAAAAAATTTTAAAAATCTTCAACAACTTAAGACTATTCGAACCAGTGCTAGGACTAGTTGAACAAGGTCCAAGACTAGTCTTAGAATAGACCAAATTCATATATAAACATACAGTTTGAATTATGTATCCGAAATGACCTACCTTAAGGTCAATCTAAGGTCATTCACACCTGGGACATGAAGTATGGACATTGAAACTCAATGCTATCGAATGATAATTGACCTTTGAACTTTACAAAGCTTGAGATCTTTACTTGATGTAGCTTGATCTTGAGATCTTCGAAAGCTTGATATCAAACTTCAACTTGAGTTGCTCTTGAATCTTGAAATGTACTTGAGTCTTGTACTCTTTATTGATGTAGCTCTGAACATTGATGTTTACAGCACATGGCTTGACTTGGCTTGAAGTCGATCATTATACTTAACTTGAAGCACTTGTGAAGCAGTGTCTGAAACATATATAACAACATGCAAACATAAGACACAAATAGAGTTTTAGCACAACAAAATTTGACAACCAAAGGAGCATGAGACCATAGCACTTACAATCTCCCCTTTTGTCAAATTTGCAACAAAACACTCTCAAAGAGAATAAGAAAAGCACAACATGTTCAACAAAGAATCATGCACTAGTTATCATAAACTAGAACACACATTCATTTAGAGGCAAGTCTCCTCTATACAGCTCTATACTTAGTACTCCCCCTGAGTAGCACACATAGATATTCAAAATAAAAAAATGCTACTTAATCCATAACCAATTAGCTTCAAAAAGTCTTCTCCCCCTTTTTCTTACAAAATGACAAAGGAAAAACACAAGGATAATAATGATAATTAGGAGAGTAAAGTAAGCAAGAGATGAAATAAAGTCCATACATCCAAATATCAAAGACCAGTCAAGTCCAAAGACAAATAAAAACAGTCATACAAACTGAGATAAAGAAAAATAGTGTATGAGTTATTACAGACCAGCAAATAAAAGCATTCAGTCAGATCCTGAAGAAGGAGCAGGAATAGATGGATCAATTTTGTGCAAACCCTTAGTAATGCGCCGCATATACTTGCGCATATAAGCAAATTGAGAAGTTTGGGTTAGATGTATTTCAGCTATCTGTTCCTCAAGAGAACGCAATCTCTCATCAAAGCCAGAAAGCACAAAGTCAGGATCATTTCCAGAATCAGATTCTATTTCATCAAATATATCATCCATATTAACATCGTCTGGAGGAAGATTATCACCCTCTTCTTCATTCACACCTGCTGCTCCGCCTTCTCCAACATCTACTTGGCCCTCAGCCAATCGCAACTTCATTTTGTTTAAGTTGGAGTTGTTGAAAATGAGGTGTTGGATAGAAGCCTCCCCAACAGGCATAGCGGCTAGCATGTGAGTAGCTAACACAGTCATTAAGTAAGCAAAGGGAAGATCACTATGACCTGGATGGATATGGAACTGAATGATGGAATGACATATTAAAGAGGGCAGACAAACATTTGCACCAGTAATGATAAAATACAAGATACGAACCATGAATACAGTCAGTTCTATTTTATTACCAGAATGAGGATACAGATTAGAAGTAAAGATACAATGCAAAACTCTGTATCTGGGTAACAAATATTTGGTTGCGAGGGCATTCCCGTTCTGAGTCCATTGAGCATCCATGTTACAAAGTGCTCTAGTATAAATATATTTTTCAGATTCAGAAACTTTCTCAGCTAGAGTGCTAGGTGGAATATCATCATCATTAACAGGTATATCCATAAGGCCTAAAATTAGATGACGATCAATAGGAAAAGGCCCTTCTCTAGTAGCAATAGAGAAAGTTAATTGTTCAGTAGAAAATTCAGATATGCATGCAAACATGCTCTGCACAATGGATTGGTATGCCGCCCCGCCCCAACATAGGATGTTATCCCAACCTACAGATTGGAGAAGAGGAAGGAGATCGAAACGAGTGATGTGATCTAAATCAACAGCTTTTTCCACAAGGACATTACGGAGACGCAAATCACGCACATAAGATGGATCATCTTCGGGAGACCGAAGATAGCGTCTTGTAATAGGAGTTGATCTGGATGACGAGGGACCTCTAGCATTTTTTTTCCCTCTAGAGTCCATATTCTTGAATAAAAATAAGAAATCTCAAAGAAGTAGAGATGAGTTTTTCTAGATCAGCAAATGGAGAAGAAAACCCTAAAAAGCTCAAGGCAAACTTGAAATCAACTACTCCAATGAAGAAATTGAAGAAAATAAACCATGAATCTACACGAAAGACAAGTAAAATGCTCTGACTTGGTTGAATCGAACACTAGGGTTCGACTAGTTGTAGCTCGACTTGTTGGAGAGAAAAGTGAAAATGAGGAAGAAGAGAGATTTTTCCAAATTAAAGAGGTCAGCGCGCTCCACGACCAGTCTTAGGAAATACACGACAGGTCGTACCACAACTGGTCGAGTACCGGCCAAAAATTGCATTTGTCAGCGAATTTAAAATTTTAACCACAAAAATACATAAACATATATACAATATGTTACAATTATGTAAGAATATTCAATATAAATTGCACATACCGAGGTCAAACTTTAATTTATTGAACCTGCTTTTATCGAGCGGTTTAGTGAAAACGTAAGCAAGTTGAGTCTCAGTTGAAATGTATTCTACAGATATTATTTTTTCTTCCACTAATTCATGAATGTAATGATACCTAATGTCAATGTGCTTGGTACGTGAATGCTAGATTGGATTTTTAGAAATATTTATTGCATTGGAATTATCGCAATATAAAACTATTGAGTCCTATGCAATTCCATAATCACTTAACATACGTTTCATCCAAACAAGCTGAGTGCATGCATTTCCTGTTGTAATGTATTCAGCCTCAGTAGTGAAAAGTGATATAAAACTTTGCTTCTTGCTAAACTAAGAAACCAAGCAATTTTTAATATAAAAACAACCACCACTGTTGATTTTCTATCATCTATATTACCAGCCCAATCAGCATCTGAGTACCCAGCCAACTGAACACTAGTATCATATAGATACCAAAGACCCAAATTAGCAAAACTTACGACGTATTGCATAATTTGCTTAACAACAGTTAAATGAGATTCTTTAGGATTAGACTGATATTTAGCGCAAATACCAACATTAAAAGCAATATCAGGTTTACTAGCAGTTGAATAAAGTAAACTGCCAATCATGCTACAATACAATTTAGGATCTGCATCTTTACCTATAGAGTCTTTTGAGCGTTTAAAGTTGTACACATGGGAGTATTAAAATTCTTACCATTCTCAAATTCGAACCTTTTAATCAAGTTCAAAGCATACTTGGTTTGAGAAATAAAAATTACATCAGGTTGTTGTTTTACTTGCAACCCTAGGAAATAATTTAATTCCCCAACCATGCTCATCTCGAACTTAGATTTCATTAAATCCGCAAACTCAATAGTCATGTTATTACAAGTTGATCCATAAATAATATCATCAATATAGATCTGAACCATTAAAATATCATTGTTGTGTTTCTTAACAAAAAGTATCTTATCGACACTACTCATTTGAAAATTATGACTAAGTAAAAACTTAGTCTATTTCTCATACCATGCCCTGGGAGCTTATTTTAGACCGTAGAGAGCCTTTTTAAGATGGTATACATGATTAGTTAACTTAGGGTTTTCAAACCCTGTAGGTTGTTCAACATATACCTCTTCATGTAAATCGCCATTCAAAAAGGCACTCTTTACATCCATTTGATAAATCTTAAATTTTTTATAGCATACAATGGATATAAAAAGTCTGATTGATTCAAGGCGAGCAACTGGGGCAAAGGTTTCATCGTAATCAATGCCTTCAATTTGAGTGTACCCTTGTACAACCAGTCTTGCTTTATTTCGAATTATATTTCCAAGTTCATCAGACTTATTTTTGAAAATCCACTTTGTTCCGATAATGTGCTTATCTTTAGGTCTAAGAACGAGATACCAAACATCATTACGAACAAATTGATTAAGTTCTTCCTACATGGCAACTATCCAGTTTTCGTCAGAAAGAGCTTCTTTTACATTAGCCGGTTCAATTTGGGATGTAAAGCATACATAATTACATATGTCTTCTAATTGTCTACGAGTGCGCACACCAGTGAGAGGGTTTCTAAGAATCTGAGTAGTTAGATGATCTTTAACAGTCCTTAATTCAGAATTAACTTGATTTGATGAATTATTTGATTTGTTAATTAAAAGAACTTCATCATTATCTAGACTAGGGGCAAGTGTATTCATTTGATCATCAATGACCACATTAATGGACTCTTGAATCACACCGGTCTTGTTGTTCAGTACACGATATGCACGACTATTTAAAGAGTATCCTAAAAAGATCCCTTCATCACTCTTAGTGTCAAACTTTCCCAAATTTTCATGGTCACGTAAAATATAGTACTTGCTGCCAAAAACTCAAAAGTATTTGACAGTAGGCTTCTTATCAAATCAAAGTTCGTAAGCCGTTTTATTATTAAATTTACAAGTATAAACCCAGTTAATAATATAGCAGGTGGTATTCACTGCTTCAACCCAAAGATTTCTAGGGAGCTTCATACTATTTAACATTACATTTCTCACTTCTTAAAGCACTCTATTTTTTCTTTCCACAATTCCATTTTGTTGCGGTGTTTTGGGCGCAGAGAATTCATGCGATATTTCCTAATAGCTACAGAATTTCTCAAAACTACTATTCTCGAATTCAGATCCATGATCACTACGGATCTTACAGACATGAGAACCTTTTTCAATTTGGATTCGTTTGATGATCTTTTTCACTTCATCAAGGGTTTCTGATTTGTCCCTTAAAAAGGTTACCCAAGTGAATCTAGTATAATCATCTACGATAACCAAGATGTATTTTTTGCCACCTCGACTCTCCATTCTGGTTGGTCCTACAAGATCCATGTGGAGCAGCTCAAGTGGTCTTGATATGGCATTGGAGTTCACCTTTTTGTGAGAGCTCCTAGTTTGTTTACCGTACTAGCATTCACCACATACTTTGCCTACTTTTTGTAACTTTGGTAGACTTCTAATTAGTTCTCATTTGCTCAATCTGTATAAATTCCGGTAGTGTACATGTCCAAGGCGTTTATGCCATAAATCTGTCTCCTTGGTATGGACCACGTAGCACGATTGATTAGATGAGCTACCATCGCTTACAATATAGCAGTTTTCAGAAGTTCTGCGACCAGTTAATAAAACAGAACCCTTTTTGTTTATTATTTCATAACCTTGATTGGAAAATTTCACACTATGGTTGTTATCGCATATTTAAGATATGCTTAACAGGTTGTGTTTTAGCCCCTCAACATATAAAACATCTTTAAATAAAGGGAGGTTATAGAGTTAGACCATACCTTTGCCAATAATCTTGCAATTGCTACCATCACCAAATGTGACTGACGCATCAGTCATATCTTTTAGATTGGTGAATAAAGCCTTGTCGCCTGTCATATGCCTGGAGCATCCACTATTTAGGTACCACTTTGAATGGCTTGTTGCTTTGAAAGCAGTGTGAGCAACCAAGCAGGCAACTTTAGGAACCCATTTCAGAACTATTTTGGGTTTAGGAGTATAGTTGGTCTTCTTCTGTCTGTTGTTGTAAGAATGACCTACTGAGTTAGATTTTAAGAGCTCCTTGAGTAAATCAACTATCTTTTCAGCTAGTGGGTTTCGGTTCTGATTTTTAAAGTTAACATTACTGCTTTTAGGTATTTGAAAAGTTTTTATATTTTTAGAAAAACCTTGATAAGTACTTTTCCCTTTTGAGTTTGAGGTCTCTCCTTTTACAAACTTAGGAGTATTCTTTTGTTTAGGAGGTATATTCTTATCATAGCCTAACCCAGATCAATTGCCACATTTTCTTGATCCAGATAATAGTTTTTCTAACTTTGGATCACCTCGGGCATATCTCCATGTGGCCTTTAAACTCAGAAGAGAAGATACTTCATTTTTAAGTTTCTCATTTTCAGATTTCAGATTTTCAATCAGGAAGGTTTTGAATTCTAAATCGCATTTTGATTTTTTAAAACAATTTGTAATTTGGGATTTTTCTAAAACAAGTGATTCAAAACATTCTTTGAGTTTAAAAACTTTTCTTTTTAAAGTTTAATTTTGACAGCAATTTTACAACTTTCCTTGTATAGGGCATTATAAGCATATCGAAGATCCTCTTCATTTTCACATTCACTGTTCAGATTTTCCTCACTAGTTAAATAATCATGATCTGAAAAAGTGAGGGCTTTAACTTCATTGCCCGACTCAGTTTCAAAATCTTCTGATTCAGAAGAAGCTTCAGGATCAGACGATTCATCCTAAGTAGCCAACATACCCTTCTTTTTTGTTTTGTCCTTTTTAGGACATTTGTTTGCTAAGTGTCCGTACTCTTGGCAGTTGTAAAATTAACTATCTTTTAAAGACTTCTAATTTTTAGATTTAGATTTAGATCTTTTCTTATCATTTGATTTTTGAAAATCTATCCTTTTCTTGCTTTTAAAAATCTTGTAAAACTTTTTCGCTAAAAGAGTCATATGGTCTTCAGAATTTTTTAATCCAAGTTTTCTTGAGAAATATCTTTAGAAGATTTAAGAGTGATGGATTTACTTTTAGGATCTTTAAAGTTTAACTCATAGGTTTGTAAAGAACCAACTAGTTCTTCCACCCTCATATTGTCCGTATCACAAAGTTCCTGGATCGCGGTTACTTTAGAGTTGAACCGTTCAAGAAGAGAGTGTAGTATCTTTGCACACACTTTACTTTCTGGGATTTTATCGCCAAGACCACACTTTGAGTTTACAATGTCATTTAATCTTGTGTAAAAGTCCATAAACATTTCATTTTCCACCATATGAATTTCTTCAAATTTGGTTGTGAGGAGTTGGACTTTAGATTTTTTTACAATTGTAGTACCCTCATGTGTCATTTTTAATATATCTCAGGCTTGCTTTGCAGTATCACAAGATATGATTCTTTTGAACTCATCCGGTGATAGTGCGCAAGTGATTGCATTTAGTGCTTTTACATTGGCACTACTCTCATTTTTCTGAAGGGTGGTCCAAGAGAAATAAGGAGTTACTCTCATTGATTTTGAACCATCGATTCCAATCACTTTAGTGGTAGGAGAATTCCATTCAGTCACTGTGGCTTGCCACAACTCTCATCCATTGATTTGAGGAAGATCCTCATCCTGGCTTTCCAATAGGCATAGTTGGAGCCATCAAAGGGTGGAGGTTTAGAGACTGATAGGCTATCAAAATTTGACATCTTTTATATAGCTTAGATCGTTAGCTCAGGAAATAAATCCAAATAAAAAACAAAAAGAGCAAGCTATTAGGCTCTGATACCACTTGAAATGGCCTAACTATATGTCTTAGAGGGGCAGGGATGAATTGGATTATGTTAAATTATAATTATAACAGCGGAATAAAATAAAGAGATAGCCAAATAAAATAAATCAATTCACAATGTTGAAATAAAATCAACCTCAATGAACAAGTATTGAGAGGTTGATACGAATTCAATTTTAAGGACAACCTTACACCATAAAAACCAAGGGTTTACGGCAGGACAACTTTATTTATAGAACGTCCTTTATATAAAAAACTCAATCTGAAGAGAGATAAATAAATAGCAAGGAATTGAAATAAATTACAGGAATTTAAATCTAAATTATTACAACATTCCACACACTTGCTTGAAATGTAAGTTTTATAACATTCACATCCACACATACATCCCATAAACTTGAATGATATAAGATATAAAACTTAAGCAAGCATTCAAACCACAAGACATAGTGGTTCGCCTATGTGTACACCAACTGTTTCACAATAACCACACAGAATGCTACTCCACTCCTAATATCCTCACACAGGGGATATTAGCATTCACTAACAAAATAGGTGTCACAGGTTCACCTAAAACCTTCACAATTGTGTCTTTTTAACTTGGGCTTACACAATCCAAAAACCCATACTTTCTGAGTTTTCTAGCTCTCCTCAGATAACCACACAATGAGATTTTTCTGGCAAATCTCAAATAAAAACCAAAAGAATAAAAATTTTACATAAACATAAAATACATATTTTTCTCCTTTCGTAGCAGCCCAGAAGAACCAATCGGAGTAGCAGTTCGAATCAACGTTCAATGTCCAATACTCACTTAAAATGGTTCTAAGTTCTAATTGATTTTAAATTAAATCAAATGGGCTAGCTCTATTTGATTTTGATTCCTAGAAGAAGGAATTACAGAATTTTTCCTTTTCAAATCAGATTGGAATGTAGATCAAAATCAAATAAAAATAAGCTAACAAAAGGAAATATTAATTATGCACAAAGTAGCTTAAAATGAACACTAACTTATCTCAG
The DNA here is from genome assembly GCF_029962835.1 of Magnolia sinica. Taxonomy (NCBI): domain Eukaryota; kingdom Viridiplantae; phylum Streptophyta; class Magnoliopsida; order Magnoliales; family Magnoliaceae; genus Magnolia; species Magnolia sinica. The sequence continues at coordinate 44,208,647 of NC_080573.1, read as the reverse complement.
AGTGGAGCCTTGAATTTCTTTGAATTGAGTTATAAAATTCTGAGATTCGTACTCAATTTAAAGAAGCAGAAATCACGTCCACGATTGGTCTTAGGGAAACTTCGATTGGTCGTAGCTTCAACGGCATTTTGAATTTTTAAGCACGATCTTTGAAAACCGTTCTACGACTAATCGTGGGGTGTCTACGATTGGTCGTGGACCACCTACGACCGGTCGTATATGACCCAGGACTGGTCATAGACCGCATGAGTTGGTTGCTATAGTTTGAGTCGAGGACCCACAACTGGTCGAAGTTCAAATCGTGAACACACCTATGACCAGTCAAAGGACCTCCAGGACTGGTCGTGGGCTAACCAAAAAATTCTGAAAATCTTCAACAACTTAGGACTGGTAGTGGAATTTCTTGGACTGGTCGAACCAGTGCTAAGACTAGTCGAACAAGGTCCACGACTAGTCTTAGAATAGACCAAATTTATATATAAACATACAGTTTGAATTATGTATCCAAAATGACCTACCCTAAGGTCAATCTAAGGTCAATCATACCTGGGACATGAAGTATGGACATTGAAACTTCATGCTATCAAATGATTGTTGACCTTTAAACTTTACAAAGCTTGAGATCTCTACTTGATGTAGCTTGATCTTGAGATCTTCGAAAGCTTGACATCAAACTTCAACTTGAGTTGCTCTTGAGTCTTGAAATGTACTTAAGTCTTGTACTCTTTATTGATGTAGCTCTGAACATTGATGTTTACAATACATGGCTTGACTTGGCTTGAAGTCGATCATTGTACTTAACTTGAAGCACTTGTGAAGCAGTGTCTGGAACATATATAACAACATGCAAACACAAGACACAAATAGAGTTTTTGGCACAACAAAATTTGACAACCAAAGGAGCATGAGACCATAGCACTAACAATAACATCCCAAATTTTCATGGCTAGAGTATATACTCGTGCCTGAGGAAACCGGGTATAAATAATGTACAACCGGATGCTCTGAAATCGCACCCTTTTTTTTCGTTTGTTTTCATCCAGATACATTCATGAAGGTAGCATTCACAAGAATAAAATCAACGCTATTGATTATATATCATCAGAGTAAAAGGAATAGTCAAATGGCCTCATAATGAGAGGTTTATTACAACATTAGAGTTCACAGCGGAAGTATAAAACTAAATAATGAAACTGTCTTCTTAGTCTTTCAAGATAATCTTCTATAGGGAAGTAGTCCTCTAAGTTTTCAATCTGTACGTCACCTGCATCATCTGTATGGTTGGGGGAGGGTCAATGCCCTACTCATAGTGAAGGTTATCCTTTAAAATTAAAGGTAATTCAAGAGATTCACAAAGTAACGTTAAGGGTTCTGATATTTCCCGTAGTTCACTAATACGAGCATATCAGAATGCGCAAACAACCTACATGAGATGCATGACTAGTAAAGTATGTGGGGCTCATCATACGTAGTGATCATCACATTGTGGAATACGATTTATAGATAACCGACTCAACCCATACTCTCACTATACGGATATTCGCTGGTATGGCTGACGCTACCGTGGATTTACGAGAACTCCTCAGAGCGCACAACACATGGACTAGGTGATTTATGTGACACAACTTGTTCATAAAGCGACTATTTGTGACATCCAATCCCGGGGGGATGTGATACTGTTGTGACTTATACACATCGATTTGTGCACCACTACCCAAAGGCTTAAGGACTTACGTGCCCCAAGAGGGTCTCTACCTAGCGCATTACATCCATGATAGAATATTTGAATTGTGATACATCTTACACATCACCTGCACTTACAAAGATAAATTGAATCTTAAAACATATAACTGAATCTGAATCATGAAGGATATAAGCTGAATTATGGAAGTCTTGGAATAGTAAGACACATGCCCAAACCGTAAAGATAGACGGCACGAGGCCATTATTATAAAGAGAAGAGTGGCAATGGTCAACTCAACAAAAGTGGCAATGGCCAACGTGATAACAAGAAGAGTGGCAAGGGCCAAACTCAAATAAAGAGACGAGTGGCAAGGGCCAACTCAATAAATTTGATAAGGCAAGGCAAGACTTGTATCCATGGCCTCACATAAATTCAGAGAAATCCATTATATTTGACATAATGTTGTAAACCCAAAGGGCCATTAATTGTAATGATAATATCTAAATCAATTGATAAGATAATTCCCAGAAAATATAAACATAGAGGCTAGATGAATCACATCATTAAAGGCATGAAAAGACATGATAATTCTCATCATCAAAAGTATTAAAAGGCTAGACAATTCATATCTTCAAAGGCATAGAAAGGCATGATAAATATAATAACTTAAATTAATATAAGCTTAAAGGATAAAACCCTCACCTTATGCTGTGTAAACGCCTCCTACTCTAATTCCCCTGGTTTGGATGGTTTAAGCGAGATTTTGATTAGATTCAGTAAATCTGAGGCAATTTGATTCAGATTATATCCTATGACAGTTTGAGTATTGATAAGTTCTGCCCTACCTTGTTTTGATCCAACCTAATCACGATGTCTTTGGTAAACTAGGGGCTGGATGTGAACCAAATTCATTAGCCGTTATTCCTCCTCTCTTTCCACTTCTTCCTTCGTTCTTTTCCTTCCTCAGATCACTTGGTGAGGAGTCCTTTTATAAGAGCGCAATGAATATTCCAGACTCTTCTTGCGAAAGCTCTCGCAAGCCTTATTTACGCAACCTGTCTCCTGCGCCGCGAAAATAGGGATTTCTTCTTGCGTCCGATCAAGATTGGGTGATCTTTGATCCGACCCTTCCGATCCGGCTTCTTGGAAGTGGTCGGACTCTTCCCTGCTTCAATTTGGATGGCCTGGATCGAAATTGAAATCCACAGGTGGGTCGTCTATCATCCGGTTTGTTCCGGAAGTTCTGCCGTTTGTGTTTGTGTATTGTTTCTGAAATCCCAACAACGCTGGACTCTTCCTGCCCTTCTGACACTTCTAGTGGTGGTCGGATCTTCTTCCAGTGGGGACTGGACGGTTCAGATCTTCCTTAAATGGGAACCCGCGCGTCGTTTTCCATGCGAATTTCCAGTCTTGTTGCTGTTTGCAGGAGGAACACGGAAACAGTGCGGGTGGGATTGGATCCCGATCCTTGCTGGAGTTCGTGGGGTCCACTATGATGTTCTTTGTGAAGGTCCACCCCGTTCATCTGTTCGTGTGCTTGTTCCAGGGCGTGCGTCAAAATCTGGGGTGGATCCGATCTTTGTGTGGCCCACACCATGTTTGATGATTCAATGTTTTCCTAAGGTAGTGAACCTTCACTAGGGCGTGCGTGTATTAAAAAAAAAGTACGTGAAACTTACGTAACTGTGATGTCTAGATTGGCAACGGAATCGAGTGGGGTCCATTACGATGTTTGGTGAGAAATCTGATCCGTTCATCATCCTTGCAAGGTGACGTTGTGCCATGGGCTAAAATCTGGGGTAGATTTGATGATAAGTCGGCCATATAAGAGGCAGTAAGATGGGATGAATCCTTTGACCACGCTTTCACCGCCCCTGATACCGCGTGCAGGTGATTGATATATGGGATGGTTGTTTTGAAATAGGTGGGGTCCATTTGTGATTGACTTCCAGAAGATCTACTCTGTCCACCACTTTTATATCACTATGTTAGGACACGGGGTCAAATATGAGGCAATTTGGTTAGTCGAGTGGACCGTACAGTGTGTCGGAGTAGCAGCCAACCTTAACTGTTAAACCTACAAAAAATATGAGATTTAACAGGAATTGGGTTCTTTTGTAACTTTATTATTGGTATTTGTATGATTGGCTCTGTTCATTATGTTTAACATGCCCTTTCAGGATAAGGGTCCAAAAATGAGATAGATCTGTTGATCGGGTGGGCCCTACTATCCATTCGACCATCAACGGTGGCATATATTGGCATCAAGTATTTACAGTCTTGCCACCTATTTCTCAATCAGCTTCTAACATTCATTACGTTAAAATGTGTCATCCGAAATTCTTGAAACTTGGCGGGCATTCACCATTTTTCGTGCTCTTTTCATTAGTCCAGTTTGAATCCCGATCTCCCAAAGATGTCCAAGATGCTCTTTTAAGTAGCTAATATACTCTGTACTTCAGGGCCGAGGTTGCACACATCTAGTTGAAATAATACCTGGTGGTTTGGACATATAACCTGAGATCTTCAAAATGACTGGATTGTCCTAATATTCTGATGGCCCGTTTGGGGGATCTAAACGCGATGGCCAGTCAGATGACATGCTAAAAATGTGAAAACTTGATGGTTCGTACTCTAACAGGGTATACAAGTACATATACGGTCAGTTTCGTAAACGGACGAACACAAGGTGGGTTTCTGGAGTGATTAGGGGTAGAACATGTATACCGCTAGATTTAAGTGACTTGTTCACATGTGTAAGCTCCTTAGATTGCAATTCTAACAGTGGGTTAAGCACATTCATGTGGAATGAATAAGATGAACGGATCATAATCTTGATTTAATAAGTGTACGAATGGATGTAGAGGTCAAGTAGCTAATTTACTACGATATAAGGGCTGATATTCGACGTGTATGGTTAATTTATGATAATTAGGGTTGGTATAAAATTTCACATGGAATGGATTGTGGGAACCATGTGATCTAGAATTCAGGGGTCTAGGTCAATGGCATTTTCGTAATTATTGTTGATTTGTGAGTTTTGGGACATCCAATGGCTCGACATGGTTGTAGGCACGTTTCTAAGTAATTATTACAAAAGAATGTATATCTAAATCATTACGAACAGAGAGTTATTCGTCGTGTCATTCATGAAAAAGTACTTACATCAAATCATGTAATGGGTGGTCTTATCTTAAAATCAACCGTCAGATGGTTGAATCTATTGAATGGAGGTAGTTCCCAATGGTTAGGTTTGTGTCGGGGTGAGGATGTCAAGCTAGGATAGTTGGATTGGTATCGTACACGTGTACATTCTAAGTAAATTTCTTGGTAACGCTCAAGAACTTTCAATACTTGGGTATTGAAAAGTTCGGGGAGTTACAATGAACACGACTGGGGCATTGGTGAGACCGAACAACATTACTAAGAACTTGTAGTGTCCATAGCGAGTCCTGAAAGCCTTCTTTAGGATATCCTCATCCCTGATCCTCAACTAATGATATCCCGAGCACAGATCTATTTTAGAGAAATACTTCGCATCCTTAAGCTAGACGAATAGCTCGTCGATATGCGGTAGGGGATATCAGTTCTTGACCGTCACATCATTCAGTCTCCTGTAGTCCATACAGAGATGCATCGACCTGTCCTTCTTCTTTACAAAGAGAACTGGTGTTCCCTAGGGAGAAACGCTGGTGCGGATGAAGCCTTGGGTCAGTAATTCATCGATCTGATTTCTCAACTCACCCATCTCATAAGGAGGCATGCAAAATGGAGGCAACGATATAAGGGCGGTCCTTTGCTTGAGATCGATACAAAAGTCTACCGCCTGCCTAGGGGGCAACCCTGGTCTTTCTTGAAATACTTTGGGAAAATCTTGAACCACCGGTGTTCATCTGATGGTTGCTTCCACTGTCTCGGATCCATTTAGAGCCTGCAAGCTCTTGAACATATCACGTCTGCCCCTCCCTTTCAAAGTAAAGGAGGCCCAACCAGGGATAGATATAGTAACCGTTTTGTCGCGACAGTCCATGACTGCACACACCATTGTAAGCCAATCCATCCCCAAGATGATGTCAAAATATCTGACAAGCATGACGATCAAATCCATAGTTACATTGCGATTTGCAAGGGTTATGGGACACGCCGTGCATATTTTGTCCATCTCTACAAACTTACCCATAGGGGATGCTGCAACTAAGGGGGCATGCATTCGAGTTGTATTTAGTTCAAGTTTAGATGCAATAAAAAAATCAATGAAAGACAGAGTTGCTCCAGAATCAAATAGAGTGAGTACAAGGGTACCGTTAACGTGAGCGATACTGTGGATAGTCTTAAGGGGGTCCTATTCAGCCTCCGCAGCAGCAATAGCATATCCCATGCCGAGGGGCCCTCTGCTGAGCTGGGGGTCCCTGCCTAGGCTGCTAGGGTCAGGACGTTGCCCTGGTTGCTTCTTGGTTCTGCTGGGGATGGTTTGCTGGGAGTGAAATTCCCTAATCTCTCATTCGCTTGAAGCAGTTTCGGGCAATGTGATTTGTCCTACCGCAGTAGTCACAACCCCCACCGGAAGAGAAAGGCGAAGCTCACACTAAGAGTAAACTGAATCTCCCCGCTGGAACAGGTAGAGTAGGAGGAGTCTGCTTCGGTAGGAATGGGGCGTCTCGGGCTGGGAGTCGAGAGCTGATGGTGTGTTTGAAATCTTTCTCCACTCGCATCGCCTTGTCTACTAGTTTCGGAAAGTCCCCGAAATACCAAGTGCACAGCCAAGACTGTATCCTGGGCTTGAGCCCTTCTTTAAACTTCTCCAGTTTGTACTCCTCGTCCTAGAGGGCCTTGGGTACATATCGGGACAGCTCATCGAACCTCGCCTCGTACTGGGCGACTGTTATGGCTCCCTGCTCCAACTTCAAGAACTGCGGAAAGTATTTCTCCAGGAACTTCATCCTGAAGCCAACTCATGTCCAGGCGTACCCAGCTGGCACACCTCTCTGTACGCTATTCCACCAGTTCTCAGCCTCTCCCTTGAGTAAGTACGTAGCCAAGCTAACCTTCTGAGCATTGGAGCACTCCAGCGAGCCCATCATCTTGGGAATCCTTGCCAGCCAATGCTCGCCCTGAACCGAATCAGGCGTCCCTCCGAAGGTCGGTGGGCGGAGCCTCATAAAGCGATCAAACATGTCAGCGCCTTGAGCCTCTATATCACGCGGTGCCCCCCCCCCCCCCCCCATGACTTCAGTCTCGAAGGGTCTCCATCACAAGGGCATGTGAATCCTGTTGTTATTGCATGAAGGCAGCCTGCTGTTGTTGCATAATCGCTGTCATCTACGCGAAAGCTGTGAAAGCAATGTCTCCTATTGGCGAATCCGCATAGGCGTTAGCTGAAGGTTCAGCTAAAGGTGTCCGTCGCTCGAAATACTATGAGGGCAACCCTGATGTGAAGATTTGAGGGGGGGGAGTCCCCTACGGCTTCAGACCTTATGTCCCCATTTACTACTCCCAGCGGAAGGCCTAGTGTGCAGACAAGATTGCGCTCCCGCTGGTGCTCGGTCGATGGAATGGGATGTATGTCAACCGTGCGGGTCTGATGTGATCACAGCATGGGTGGCATGACTTCCTGTGAGGTTAAAATTGCACGTTTCAGGTATCGGAGAAAAGATTTCATTTAATTATGAAGCAACACGAGGCTAGAGGTCTTGTTACCTTATGTGTTGCATGGCATACAAGTTTAGTTCCTAAGCTTAACTAATACCCCTAATTGTAATTTCAAGGGAACTAAGGTTCCGTTTCTAAGTTCAGACGACTAGCTTATCATTTCCCAAGGGATTTTAAGTTCTTTTTTAGGTAATTCATACTCTAACTTCCTTCTAGCTATTGGGGATTTCTTTATAGGTTCAATTGTTTATACTACTAATATTTAAGGGACCTAAGTGTTTTATTTCTATGTTTATTCATCCTACCTACTTTATAAGGGAAAATTCCTAAATTTCATCTAAGTTAATCCCTTAAAGTTTTGTATTGGGTCCCACAGCCAGGCTATCTCATAATCTGCTTTGATACCAACCTGTAACGCCCTGGTTTTCAGGGACTAAGTAGATGACTAGAAACCCCAAAAACCCAGGAGTTAATAGAATATAAATGGTAATCAATGAAAATCAAAGTGTGCATTGCAGAAACATAGCTTAACTATAATTGTCACGCCCCAAATCCGGGGACGGACAGCTTCCGTGATGCCCTGAATCTAGCACTCGACTTCAATACACCAAGTCCCGAGTTCGGCGTACCACAAGGAAGATTTTCATTTTTTTTATTGTATATACATATAATAATACCTGAGCATAAAGATCCATGATCAAAATACCAAGCAACACTCTCCATTATAAATCCTGATGGTTACAAGTACAATGCTTTCCAAAAGTTACACGATGTCAACATTGCCAAATCAAAAAATAGATACAATGCATCGAGAAAGCTAATTCTTCCAAGCTCCTCCTACCCTGAAAAAAATGGAAAATAGGAAGCTTAGGAAAAAAGCCTAGTGAGTACACACGTGTGTGTAGTGTATCCTACATGCAAGTAAGACAAATATATCACAAGGAAATCATGTATGTAAAAGGCGTGTAGCGCGTAAGGTATGATGTCAATGCTAATGCAATGCATATGCATCATAATAATACTCTGAGTCAATGCTACCAACATCACCAAGTCATATTTTTATTTCTCATATACCACAGTCATAACTGTATTACATGCATCTGTAATCACATCATCATCATCATATTATCATACCATATCATAACTGTATATCTCGGGAAGCACTGTGGTCGATACTATGCACCAGACACTAGTAATCGACCTCGCATACCCACTCTGTGATGGACTTCCACCAACTGTATATCATGGGAAACACCGTGGTCGACACCTATGCACCTGACATCAGTAATCGACCTCACATACCCGCCTTGCGGTAGACTTCCACCCGACATGCCAGTAGCAGACTTCATTCGTGCTTCCCCTCGCCGGCGAGTCAGACCGGTCCTGGTTTTCACCTCAACCCTTAAGCAGGTTGGACTCACCTCTTCTCAACCCGACCTCATCAATGGGAGTTAAATCCATGACCCATGTATCCACTCGGCCCGACGGTGAGGCAACCCTAGCTAGTATAGGGGTTTAGGGACTTTTAACCCAAGGGGAACATCATCCCCTACTATTTCCACACTTCCAGTGTCCCGTTCATTTTCAGGGATAACCCAAGTCGTCATCATAGATGTACATTTCATCATCAAGATCCAACTCACGTTATACGGCACGACTGTGGTATTTCAATCATCATGTATGTCATGATTATACATGAATTCAAGCAATCATGATAAGGCATTTGTTCAAGTGCATGTGGTATGCATATAATGCCATGAGTTTAGGGTCTACTTAACCTTTAAGCCAAAAATGACATACAATCATCATGTGCCACTATCAACTATATCAATCCATAGTCATGTGACTAAACTGAAGAGAACATATTGTACAGATGAACAAATGTATTGAAGCACACTTGCACATACCATCATTCCATAGTACATGAGTATGATCAATATCAACATGGTTAAGTAGATGAATTTAGTATGCTAGGGAGTAGAACAACATTAATCAAGTACTAAATCACATGCTTCTATTAACGACAATTACTGACATCACTAATATCATCCATAACTATCATAATCACGAGTATTGATTGTAATAAGAGTTACACCATATCCTTTGCAAGATAGATATTTCATTAGTGGCTTTGGCCTGATATGATTTTCTTCTATTGGGACCACATGGTTATACCCTAACTAGGCCTTATGGTTAATGAGTGGTGGTGATGCAAAGTACATACACCAAGTGGTTATGAGATGAAAGGCTTAGACATAACATATAGTAAATGAGCCACAGGATGAATAGTGTTTGCGAAACTCATATAATGTAGTGAACTTCATCTTCACGTGGGTCACATTGGTTTTTAGTAGATTGGATTTACAAATAATTATTGTAGTAGTTCTACAATGGTTTGGAAGGTACAGGTAAACCTCATAAGATATAGTGAGCCCTAAGTTGAATGACTTGGTATATAATATACATATAAGAGTTAGTCACGGTTGGATAATGTGAGTTTGTCTCATACAACGTAGTGGGTCCTACTTCCAAGTGGTACTGCAAGCAGACGGGTCCACACATAAACATTACGGTGGTTCCCAACAAGTATATAAAATAGGTAACTCATATACATTAAGGTAATGTAAGGAAGAACAACTCAGATGCATGAGGCACACGTCAGCGGGCTCCATGATCGAAATGTTTGGTTGGCAAAATAATTGAACAGTGTGGATAAAATATGTACATTGAGTGGGTTCATAAGTGTTCGAAAGTTATACGTTCAATTAACACTATTTCATATTGTCTGACTTATTTAGAAATTGGATCTAGGTCATTTTGGAATCATATTCTAGGATTAGCTAGCCTAATGGATAAATGGTGAAATATGCAATACTCACATCAAGGTAGGGTCCATAATCAATCTGACACACATCATAAATTCACATACCAAGAGGTTACACCATCAGCATAGCCTGCGAGTCTGAGTAATCACACAATTCTCATATGCCCACATGGTCTTATGGCCACTCTATTATCAGAAGTCAATATGGTTGAATGGCCACACAAATGTCACTTTACTTGCCATAATAAAAGATTTAAGGTCACATGGTTGCTTATTTTTACTACACCATAACTCATACATCTATGGGCAACTACTTTATTAAGCTCTCACATGGTCAGGTTGTCGATGCCATAGTTTCACTTGGTTGAGTGGACATATAATTAGTATCATGGTCTAGTAACGGTGTCTTAAAGGATCCAAGGTACAATCACAAGCATACCCACCATACCTAGTTACACTACGTTACACTTAACTCTTAAACAATGATTGCTCTATACTTCATACGGAGAATGACTCAGATCGGTGTCACATGATCAAGAGACCAGGAACTAGCTTCCATCACATCAGATATTGTTTAGTGGTCCCCACATTTGCCTCACCTATGAGCATAATGTAAGGGTTGTATTTATGTTGCATGACACCGAATTGAGGGGCACTTCATTATCAAATTACATAATTCAACCTATATCATAAGTCTCATGAGTAAGAAAATCTACACATACAACCTGTTGTTCATGGTTTAGGTGACTATGGCGATGCCCATAAGCACGTGGTCATGTCATTGGATGGTCACCAATGCCACCTGACTTCATGTAATTGGTTGGCCTTGTGTGCATTTCACAATCATATGGTTAGATGACTACATATATTCCACAATTGCATATGATTAGGTGACCTTACATATGTCACATGTCCACATGATTAAGGGGCCAAACACGTACATCACATCCTCACACCACTAAAGTCTACATACTTGTTATAATTGAACACGTTTATGGGTTTAAACACATATCATATGATCCTACTACTTAGGGCCGCACTCTAACCAAAGTGCCAAATGGTGAAAGGCTGTGCACTCGTTATATAATTAGGTAATCTAAGGCAACAAATTAATACAACGCATATCACATACCAAGTGGTAAAGGACTATACACACAACGCAATTTCACATGATTCAATATAGCATACATTTAATACATGTAAATCACAAACTCTTGCCAAAGAGGGCCAATGGTTGGCCTAAACAAGGCTACTACTGATGGGCCCATATGACATTCACTCAAAATGGGCCTTAACATTCTTGGGCCCACACATCAATGGAATTCACATGGGTTCTATGCAATGGAGCTCATGGGGTTATGCATTCATCATACTTACATCAATTATAGGCTGTCCAGTCCACGTACTACATGGTCACATGATTGTACACCATCAATATATAGAAATTTTAACAAAGGTTCGGACCATTCACATATCAATCCAATTTGCATAATTAATGGGCCACCAATCCATGGTAGGCCTGGGGTTAAAAATCAAGTCAATCTGTGGCACATGTGGGCCACACCACACACAAAAATTGAGAGGATTACCCTCCATTAAAACATTCATGATTCTTTATTGGGCTCACAGAGATGTGGTTCATGAATCTAGCCCATCCATTATGTGTGTCCCACTTCGTTAAGGGGGTCAGTCCAAGTTTTCAGATGAATCCAAATTTCAAGTGGACCCCAGCGAGTATTTTTATATGCCTGAGCTCCGAGTTATATGAACAGTTCAAGGAGATCAAAGTTAGATAGGTCCCAAAGTGATGTATTTATTACATATACATAGTTCATCTATTTTTTTATTTTATTTTATTTATTTATTTATTTATTTATTTTTATTTTTAGATCATTTTATAATATTCTTCAAAAATGAATCATATCCAAAGATTATCTGGACCTCACCACAAGCAATAGTGGAGATAATGATTTCATTATTAAACAATTTACAGGGCCCACCTTAATGTTTATTTTCCATCCAATCTGTTCATAAGGTCACAAAGACCTGAATTAAGGGGAAAATCAAATTTCATATTGGTCCAAAACTTCTGACCCAAAAAGGGCTCCAATGGTAGATGTTCAATCCCTGCTGCTTTTGTAGTGTGGCCACTTGATAGTTAGATCTATCTTATTTTTCTTCTCAAGCCTTGAGACAAGCTCGCCAAATGGATGGATGGTTTGGATATAACAATACCTCATGATTAGATTGATCCAACTTCCTTTTTTTTAATTTTAATTTTATTTATTTATATATTTTTTTATGGTGTGGGCCACCTGAATTCCATGTACGGCTGATTTTTGGGGGTGACCCATTTTTAAAGGGGACCCATCAAATGCACGGTGTAGATGCTCGACAAGTATCAAGGTGGGGCCTGTGGTGGGGCCCACTTCCCTACCCATTCTAGGCAGCAGCGTCCTCTGGATGCTAGACGTCAGCAAGGGGCTGACACCCTTTGCTATATATGTTTTTAATTATTTTTTTTGTTTTTCAATGGTTTTTCATAAGTGGGGCCCATATCCTGGCGATCCACTCCATATGTTGGATTTTACCGCCCAAGATAGATTTAAGAAGCCCAATATTCAGTATTTGTCGATGTATAGAAACATCAAATCGGGCCCTAATTGATTATTATTGTTAAAATAATATTTTTAATGGTGTGGCCTACTAGAGATTTGGATTGGCTCCATTTTTTGACTCAATGCCTAAAATAAGCTGGGAAACTGAATGGACGAGATGGATTAAATATATACATCATGGGTGGGGCCCATTGTAGACCCACACCCTCTTCCTTTTTTTTTCCTTCAACAGCGACAGGGACGTTTGAACGCTGCAGCAAGCAGCATCCAGCCTTCCTCTCTCTTTTTTTTTAGTTTATTTGTGGTGTGTGTGCACATGTGTGCATGGGGGTGTGTGTGTGTGTGGCCAGCCCAATGGGCCATATTTGGATGGTTTAGATTGCTTAAAAACATCACAGTGGATCCATGCCCTTTTGTCAATTGATATTCATGTATTCCCTTCATCTAGGTCTTGGAATGTTATGGACGTTGGATGAATGCCAAACATCATAGTGGGGCCACGATCAATAGGGCCCACATCCTCATCATCATCAATAACAACAATATATTATCATCATGATCATCATTATCCAAACCATAAAAGAATAAAAGACTAAGTGAAAAGGGGGTGTACTCACCTTGATGAATTAGATAGATGGTTGAGATGGATGGAAGGGATAAGGTTGATGGCCCACCAAGATCACTCCTCTCTCTCTCTCTATATATATAAAAATGGTGAAATGCTAAGGGATAGAGGGTTATTTGTAGAGAAATTGATAAAATTTTGGTTAAGTTAGGCTAATGTGATTAATATTAGCTTAGGCTAGGATTATGGCAATTAATTCATTATTAGTAATTAATGGTGGATTAAAAGAGCATGGGATGGCATGGTGTGATGATGTCATGCATAGGGTATGGCATGGAAAAGAGTTGACTTGAGGTGTACATGAGAGAGGGAGAGGTATGGGTGTGTGACATCACACACACGGGAAGAGATTCTCTCACCCATGTGTGGCATGTACATGTGTGCATGGCATATGTAAGACCTGTGTCCTAGTCCGTACCGTTCCGTTGGCTTCCGCGGTCCTTCTAGTCGAATTCCGGCAACCTTCGCACCATATCCGACGATTGCATGCAGTCTTAAGCCAAGTCCTACATACCAAAGACGGCTCAACCCGAAACCTATACCTTGGCGACCGCGCCGTCGCCACTATTCCAACGCCGCAACTCGCGCACCGAACCGATACCCAGGCCAGGAGATGTAGGCTAGCGTTTAATTGGAAGAAACACCACGCATTGCATATTACGAGGGAATCTCTACCACATGTCCCATCAATCAATCAATCAATCAATCAATCAAGTATACTCCATACCTCAAGTACAAGTCAAGTACATGCAACCCATCTCTCTCTTTTCCATAAGTCAACTCTCTCTCTTTCTCCCTACCCATCCCTCTTTTACCAATTTTCAAACCAAACCATACCTCCCATCACCTTTTTCTTACTACCACCGCATCACCCATCCTTATCATCCCATCACTTCTCTCTCTCCCTCATTTCTCAAAAAACTCTCCCAAGCAACATCCCATGTCCAAGCTTCTGCCTCCCAAATGCCAAGTGTGGCCCACTTTCCCTACTCTCTCATCTCCCATCTCAACCGTTAATCCATCATCAACCACCATTAAAATTGTAGGCAAGGAGCTTAGGAGCCTAAGGGAGCAAGGAGAAGGCCCAGAGGTGGGTGATCTACCGTTGTTTTAGATTTTAAGGGCCACTTGTTGTGAGACCCACATGATGTATGCATTATATAAGGGAGGGCCCATTAGTGGCGGGGTCCCTCCCCCTTCACGTCTCTCTCTCTCTCTCCCTCTCTCTCTCTAGCTATTATGATGGGTGTGGGCCCCACAAATGTGTGTTATAGATGTCCATCAAACGGTGTGGCCCATCCTGTTACAGGTGGTGGTCCACACCATCCATTATTTGGGAATGTGGAGATCCCCACATTATACTAAGGGTATATGTCATATTATATTAATATAAATATACATATATATATATGTGTGTGTGTGTGTGTGTGTGTATATGTATACATATAGGTGGGCCACGTCCAAGTGGGACCCACCACAATGCTTGTGTTATATGTAGACTGTCCAGCGTCTTTGGACGCTGGACGTGGTGTGGCAAACAGAGAAGTGTGATCTGACGCTGGTGTACAAGCCAACTTTCAAAAAAAAATATTTTTTTGGGCCATGCATACAGGCCCCACCTTGATGCAGGTACTTAATCTAAGCCGTCCATCCTCTTCCTCAGATCATTTTAGCCGTTGAGCCAAAAAATGATCTCAATCCGAATTTATAATGGGCCATAGCATAGCGAACAAGTTTTCTACCATTGAAATACACCCTGATGTTGCTGTATGTCAAAAAACCATTCAATATTAGTCTCGATAAGTTTGTATCGAGCCTCAGGGACTATGGCTAGAGTGGATCTTGCTGATGTGGGCCCCACCTGTGAAAAACCACAGGAAAACAAAATTTTCAAAAAAAAAAAATTTAATCAAGCAGCGCTGAATCACGGCCCCTGCTGTGGGCCCCACCGTGATGCGTTTCGAACATCAACACCATGCATTTGATAGGTCCCCTCGGACCAGGAAGCCATCCCAAAAATTAGTCGTATACGGAACTCAGGTGGGCCACACCATTTAAAATCATGTGAAGACATGCCAAAAACATAAAAAATCACTTGGTGGGGCCTACCTGAAATTTGGATATGGTTGAAACTTGGTCTGAACGCTCAGCCAAGTGGGACACATAATGGGTGGGCTGGATTTGCGAACCACACTACGGTGGGCCCCTGACCTTGACCCTATGAACGGTTCAGGTGGCAAATAAACATTCCAGTGGACCCCTTGGTCCACGTGACCCTATCAACGGGCTGGATGCAAATAAACATTATGGTGGGCCCTGGTCCACTTGACTTCATGAACAGATTAGAGGCAATAAATATTATAGTGGGCCCTACCCCCTGGTCCAAGTCACCTTATGAACAGTTTGGATGGCGCATAAACATTATGGTGGGCCCCAGGTTGGATAGAAAATAAACATTTTAGTGAGCCCTAGGTCCTTGTGATCTCATCAGCAAATTGGGTGGAAAATAAACATTATGGTGGACCCCGCTTATGTATGTATTATGTCCACACCTTTCACCAGTGTAGACCTCCACCATGAAGTATGTGATTTATCTATGCCTTCCATCCCTATGGGACCTACCGTGATGCATGAGTTTCATCTAAATTGTCTAACCATTTTGGAGATTATTTTAAGGCCATGTGTTGAGGCCCATCCTGGTGTATTTGTGGGCCGTCTATTGAGGCCCACTTTGATTTGTACAAGGCCATTGATGAGGCCCATCTTAATGTATTTGTGGCCTACCCACTAAGGCCCACTTGACATATATGAGTCCATGGTTTGTGGCCCATATGATGTATTTGGGCCCTTAGGACGAGGCCCAACAAGATCTATACAAGGCCCATTACAATGTGTGATTGATGGCAGGTCGTGCCTTGGGAGCAATGATGGTTTGATGTCCACATTGTAAGGATGATGTGGGTTAAATGTCCGCATTGTCACTATCTCCCTAGGGCCCATTACTAGGCCCATACCTGTAGCATATAGGTCGTCTAGGCCCATCTTCATTTTGATCAGAGCCCATCACCACATAACATGTATAGTATAGATCCATGATTCATGATCATACGCATCATATGTATGCCTGATATGAGAAGTGACTGATCATAGCATATGCCTTTGGGTAGATCGTTTATGGGCTCCCTGGCAGGTGGAGTTGCCCCACATGAGCGCTCGGTACGCACAGGATTGTTGCATGTCTGATTGTATGATTCATGCACTTGCATTTGTGTGATTGTGATTATTATATGTCCTAGTGACACCAGGGCCTTAGCCTCTACAGACACATCGTGGATGGCTGGATTGGATGCCGAAAATGTTTGGTTCTAGCATATGGGCGCCATAAATGTCCTTGGGGGAAAATCTCTAAACCCGATGGTATCAGAGGATGACTCCAACGTCGAGACCGAGTAGATATATAAGCGCACGAGGGCCGAATACCAGGAGGCCGCGTCTCCCACTGTATCGTGGTCGGTTGGAAAGGGGTGTGGCCCTACTCGCCCGAGGGTAAGAAGCAATACTAGGCTGAGTTTGACTAGCTCGTGAATGGGTCTGCTATCGACGTGCCAGATAGGTATTGGCAGACTATTGGCCAGGCAGATAGTGAGGTTTCTTACGCTCACTTGGACTGTGTGGCTAGGAGAGCGGCAGTGCCATTTGGAGTGTACTGAACCCTGGTGATTATCCAGAATGAGAACTATACTGATATATGATGAGGATTGATATGCTTGAGTGGTATCTCGCATCGCATGGCCGTGTTATGGCCGATGGCATTCATATCTTGCATTGCATAGCCTTGGTACAGTTGATTGCATTCATGTACTCATCAGCATGATTCTGCATTACTCTGACCTTACATTCTGAGCACGCTTATATTGCGCACACACTTACACCACCCTCTAAGCTTTCTATAAGCTTATGCACGATTGATGCATGTAGGTGACGCCAGGACGCAGCCGTAGCCTTGTCAGAGTTGGAGTGTGCAGTCGAGTTTTTGAAGTTCCTGTTATTATCATCACCTTGTATTTTCCTTTTACACGCGTTGTACTTAAAAGTTTTTGATCATAGTGAATTTTGTAATGGTGTTCTTGTGGTTATTGTTCATAGGTTATGCTTTTGGTTATGCTCATTACAATTAAACTGATGATTTGAAATACTCCTTGTAGCATCCCAGGATCGGAACCTAGTCTATGGGTGTTGAGAGCCGAGAATGGGGTTCTACAGAGGCTGTCAGCGCCGAATTGGCGATCGAGAATTTTGTGAGCCCAGTTTCTGAGTTCAGGACGTGACAGCATGTGTTGTGCACATGTGTAAACCCCGTATCCTAGACCATACCGTTCCATAGACTTTCGCGGTCTTCTCAGTCGAATTTCGGCAACCTTCGACCCTTAACCGGTATTTATACACAACCCTGATTCACACGCCGTCAACCCGAGTCGACTCAACCCAATACTTGTACCTTAGCGACCGCGCCGTCGCGGCGGTTCCGATGCCGCAACTCGCGCGCAGAGGCGTTACCCTGGTCAGGAGATGTGGGCCAACATGCGGTGCGAGGAAAATGCTGCGTGTTGCAAAACCTGAGAGAATCTCTACAACATGTCACCTCAATCCATCAATCAATCCCATCAAGGGTCAAGTACATGTTAAGTACACATCACCTTTCACCTATTCCCAAACAACCACAAAAGTCAAAAGTTTCTTACACAAGCCATACTTTTCTTACACAAATTACCTCAAAAGTCAAAAAAGGGCTCTTACACCCATCACTCACCGCATCAACACATCCATCACCCATCCCTCTCCTTACTTACAACTCTCTCTCATTTCTCAAAGTCATTCCTAAGCAACCAAGAGCCTCACGTCCAAGCATTTTCCAACCTCCATGAGAGGATTTTGTGTGGCCCACTTCCTACCCTTTCATCTCTCATCTCAACCATCCAAAGCTCATCTCCTTCGTTGGAATCAAAGCTAAGGAGCTAAGGAAGCCAAGGGAGCAAGAACATCAAACGGTGGGTGTGTCATAGGTTAGATTTTCATGTGTTTATGATGGGCCAAGTGAGGCCAACCGATCAATGGTTGGATCTCACTTTGGACCTTAAGATGTGGCCGATAGCCCACTTGGATCATCATGATCATTCCATGATGGGGCCATTCTCCATGGACCCCATCATGATGTTTATTTTCCTTGCATACTTAGGGTCATCTAGACCGTCTATTATAGTAGAGAAGGGATCTCCACCGTTGGATTTCGATTTAATGGGCCCACATGTAATGGGACCCACTTGATTTATGTTGTAGATCGTTGAAGGGAGGGCCCATAGTACCGGGGTCCCTCCATCATGCGTGTCCCACTCTCTATCTCTCTCTTTCCCTCTCTATTTCATTTTTTTCTTTATGTGATCATAACATGGTTGTATGGCCCACTTGAATGGACCCCACCTTGAAACATGTATTTTATCCAAACCATCTTCAAGTGGAGCCCACCTTATATGTATTGTACCCACACCATCCTCCATGAGGTGGCCCACCTAAGCAGGGCCCATTTCAAATGCATGTGCAAGGCCAAACCGTCCAGCGTCCCTGGACGCTGGACAAAAAGGGAAAACACAAGTATTAGCTTGTTTCCAAATGGGGTGGTCCATTCATGTAAGCCTCACCTTGAGGTATGTATTCAATCCACACCATCTATTCCTTTCCCAAGCTCATTTTAGGCGTTGAGCCGAAAAATGAGACCAATCTGACTTTCAGGCGGGCCATAGCATAGTAAATAATGTATTTATCGTTGAAACACCCTCCATGTTTCTATACACCGAAATATGCTCAATATTGGGCTTATTTTGCTTGTCTTGAGCCATAGGAGGCCATTGGACGGGGTGGATTCACCTAATGCGGGCCCCACACGTGAAATACCTGGGAAAAGCAGAAAAAAAGAGGAAGAGATGCAGCAGCAGCGCTGCTGCTGCTGTTAGAAGGCAGCAGGCACTGCCTGTGCACCAGCTGACGGGCGAGCGGACAGCAACCCACGGCTCTAGCCGTGGGCCCCACCTTGATGTTTATTTGTCATCCAACCCGTTCACGAGGTGGGCCACTCCCAATAGTGGGGTCCCTCCAAATTTTAGCTCCATCCACAGCTCAGGTGGCCCACACTGCAGGAAATAATGATATTGAATTTCTGTCATTGAAACCATTTTGTGGGCCACAAAAGTTTTGGATCAAGATGAAATTTGTGTTTTTCCTTTCACTCAGGTCCGTGTGACCTTGTCAACAGGTTGGATGGTGGGAAAACATTATGGTGGGCCACACACGTGGAACCCAGCATTGTTGTATGTGTTACCACACCGTCCACTGCTGTGGATGGTGGAACCCACCATGATGTATATGTTTTATTCACACCGTCTAGCAGACGGTGGAGTCCACGGTGATGTAGGTGTTTTATTCACACTATCTAATGACAGTGGTACCCACCATGATGCATGTGCTGCATCCCATCCACCCAATCATTTTAAAAGCTCATTTATTATCAGGGGTTAGGGAATGAGCCAGATCCATAGTCCAAGTGGACCACACCTTAGCATGTTATGAGGCTATTCGATGTATATGTAAGGCCCATGGGTTAAGGCCCATTTGATGTATCAGGGGCCCATGGGTTAAGGCCCATTGAGATGTATTGGGGCCTATGGGTTGAGGCCCATTTGGTGTACATATGAGGCCCAATTGGTGTGGCCCATTTGATATACATAAGGCCCATGTGAGTAGGCCCATTGTGATGTATTCTAAGGCCCATGGGCTATGGCCCATTGCAATGTACATAAGGCCTGTTGGTGAGGCCCATTAATGCGGCCCATTTGGTGAATGTAAGGCTCATGTGATACTGCTCATTTGATGTATTGAAGGCCCAATGGGATGTACCTAAGGTCCATTGCAATGTGCGATCCCAACATGGTTTATGTAATGATGTTTACGACGAGCTATGCCTTGGGAGCAATGGTGGTTTGACGTCCTCATTGCAAGTATAATGTTGGTTAAATGTCCACATTACGACTCTCCCTAGGGCCCATTGATAAGCCTATACTTGTTGTGTGTAAGCCATCTAGGCCACCTGCGTTGTAAGGATAGTGCATTACTTCATAACATGATTAGTATAGTTTCATGATTCATGATCATATACATCATATGTATGCTTGATATGAGAAGTGACTGATCATAGCATATGCCTTTGGGCAGATTGTTTAAGGACTCCCGAATGAGCGGTGTTGCCCTACATGAGCACACGACACGCGTAGGATTTCTGCATGACTGGATAGTGTGATTTATGCATTCGCATTGTGTGACATGGTTACCGTACGCCCTAGCGACATCAGGGTCGTGGCCTCCACAGGCGTATCTTGGTTGGCAGGATTGGATACCGAAAATCTTGTTCTACATGGGGTGCTATAGATATCCCTGGGTGAAAGTCCCTAAACCCTTATGGTACCAAGAGGTTGCTCCAATGTCTAGACCAAGTGAGTGCATGAGCGCCAAGTGCCGATTACCAGACGGTTGCGCTTTCCACTGTGTCATGGTCGATTGGAAGGGGGTGCGGCCTTATCCGCCCGAGAGTACGGGGCAATGCTAGGCTGAGTTTGACCAGCTCGAGGAATGGGTCTGCTATTGACGAGCCGAGCCCAATATTGGCAAGCAGATAGTGAGGTCTCTTCCACTTACCTTATTGCGCGCAATGGGGTGGCGATCTGGTTTAGAGTGTACTAGACCCCGGTGATATTTCAGATTTGAGTTGTATTAATATGTGGACTTAGATGAGGATTTGTATGCTTGAGTTGCATTTCATATTGCATGGCCTTAGTATGGCTGACATCATTCATGCTTTGCACCGCATGGCCTTGGTATGGCTAATGGTATTCTTAGCTTTCATTAGCATGTTCCGCATTACTCTGATACTGTATAACTGCATTACCACCTTGAGCACACACTTTCACTACCCTCTAAGCTTTCTATAAGTTTATGCATGACCGTTGCGTGTAGGTGACGTTGGATCGCAGCAGCGCTAAGGCTTGAGCACGTGGCAGATTATTTTAAAGTTTTTATTTATCATCATTGTATTTCCCTTTATGCTCATTGTACTTGTAAAGTTTTTTATCATAGTGAAAATGTGATGGAGTTTTTTGTTGTTGTTTGTGAGTTATGCCTTTGGTTATACTTATTACGAATCAAACTGATGTTGAAAATCCTCCTCGTAGCATCCCAGGATCGGAACTTGGCGAATGGGCGCTGGAAGCTAAGAATGGGGTTCTACAGAGGCTGTCGGCGCCGGATTTAGCGATCGAAAATTTTGTGAGCCGGGTTTCCGAGTTTGGGGCGTGACAGAAGTTAGTATCAGAGCATAACTTGGGAATAACCAAGAACAACATTACATGTCTGCTATGAGTTTAGAATGATTAAGTCCTGAAGTTCGAATAGTTTAACGATCTTCCGTTATAGGCCCTTAACGAGCGTGCCTTCGAGAGCTTTCAAAGTTGATAAGCGCCTTCGCTCTTTTCTGTAGGACATGCCGCGTAGAAGAGTGACCCGATCGACTCCCGCACTACCACCGGATACTCCAGCTCCACCACCTGCGGCTCCCGCACTACCACCTACGATCCCTGCTCCACCACCAGAGATTCCCACTGCCCATCCTATGGATGTAGCTCCTCCACCAGAGACCGGTGCAGATTCGACTATATCCGTGAGTGCCTCCCAGTTACAGCAGACGTTGCAGGCTATGACTGTCGCACTTCAGGAGCAGGGCAGACACCCTGTTGTTTCACCGGCCCAGGCAGAGCAGGATCCGTGAGTGCCCTCCTTCGAGAGTTTCGACAGCTCGATCCCCCGCGTTTCCAGGGTGAGCCAGACCCAACAGTTGCTGAGAGATGGCGCACCGATGTGGAGAAAATATTTGAGATGATGGGATGCACGACTGAGCGGCGAGTCCGATTAGCCGTATTTCTCCTCCATGGTGAGGCTGAGCACTGGTGGACTTCAATCTCCCGAACAGTGGGCACTGATTTTGTATAGACTTGGGAGGATTTTGTAGATCGGTTTGACTGACAGTATTTTCCTGATCACATCCGACGACAGTATTTTGTAGGCCTTGGTGCAGGTTGATATGACGATGGCTCAGTATGCCGCTCGTTTTGTAGCACTATCCAGATTCGCAGCATACTTGGTGGATGATGAGGAGCGGAGAGCCCGCCGATTTGAGGGCGGCTTGCGTTACGGTCTTCGAAGCCGTGTTATTGGGCATGAGCTCCTGACTTTTGAGGGAGTGGTACGGAAGGCCTAGATTTTTGAGGCTAAGTGGGCCGGTTCTCAGTTTGATCGCGGTCAGAGGAGAGACCAGAAGAGGCAGGCTCCTTCCAGTGATTCCCAACAGGGTCGACCACAGCATAAGCGCACAGGTCGCCCAACCTTCCGAGCGCCAGCAGCACCTCCAACACCACCTCTGAGGCAGTTCACAGGCTCTTGTTTTAGGTGCGGTGCGATGAGGCACCGTATGTGGGAGTGTCCTCACCCCCAGCAGTAGCAGCAGCAGAGAGGTCTACAGCAGCCTCCACCGCAGCAGCAGCAGAGGCCCCCACAGCAGCAGCGACAGCAGCCCCTACCACCGAGGCCACCTCAGCAGCAGCAGAGGCAGCAGTTTCGACCGCCTCAGCAATAGCAGCACGCTTAGAGGGGACAGACACCTCCCCAGCCAGCTCAGGCTAGGTTTTATGCGGCTCAGTAGGACCCGCAGTCATCCGGAAGAGTCGTTGAGGGTATACTTCAAGTATCTGCTGCATTGCATGTATATTATTTGATTCTGGTGCATCTCATTCTTTTGTGGCCAAGATTTTTTATCGATCGACTGGTTTGCCATTGGAGTCTGCTCATGAGGGTTTGTCAGTATCGACTCCCTTGGGAAAGACTGCAGTGTTGGGCCAATTTTACTCGTCTTACCCCGTTTTGGTTGGGGATATCTTTTTGCCTGCTGATCTGTTTGCATTACCGATGTCCGAGTTCGACGTCATCCTAGGCATGGATTGACTTGCCGAGTACCACGTCATATTGAATTGCTCCGCGAGGATAGTCACGTTTTGTAGGCTTGCCACAGTTCCAGTTCATTGCTGAGCCCAGAGGAGAGCCGTTGTCTTGTTTGATGTCATGTGCCATAGAGGAGCCCATAACGGTGAGCATCGACCAGTTGCCTGTAGTTTGCGATTTTTTCGATGTGTTCCAGGAGATTCTGGGATTACCGCCTCGCTGACTCACCGAGTTTCAGATTGATCTCGTGCCCGATACCGCGCCTATTTCAAAGGCCCCGTATCGTATGGCACCATTAGAGTTGCGGGAACTGCAAAAGCAGTTGGACGAGTTGCTCGAGTTGGGCTTTATACGTCTGAGCAGTTCGCCGTGGGAAGTGTCGGTACTCTTCATGAAGAAGAAGGATGGCTCATTGAGGCTTTACGTAGATTACCGCGAGCTCAACAAGGTCACGATTAAGAACAATTACCCGCTCCCAAGGATTAACGATTTGTTCGAACAGCTGCAGGGTGCACAGTTCTTCTCGAAGATCGACCTGCGTTCAGGTTATCATCAGATTCGGGTCTAAGAGGAGGACATTCCGAAGACAGCATTCAGGAGGCGTTATGGTCATTTTGAGTTTCAGGTCATGTCCTTCGGACTAACCAATGCGCCTGTAGTGTTCATGCAGTTGATGAACGAGGTCTTCCGCCCTTATCTCGATCAGTTTGTTGTAGTCTTCATTGACGACATTCTGATTTATTCGAGAACTCGTGAGGAGCACGAGCAGCATTTGGAGGTTACACTGTAGACCCTCCGCTCACATTAGCTCTAAGTGAAGCTGAAGAAGTGCGAGTTCTGGCAGGAAGAGGTGAAGTTCCTCGGTCACGTGGTGACGAGGGAGGGTGTCGCAGTGGACCCCTCAAAGGTTAAGGTAGTACGTTAGTGGAGCCAGCCCACGACTACTACAGAGATCCGTAGTTTTCTTGGTTTGGCGGGCTATTGCCGGTGTTTCGTTAATGGCTTCTCTCGTATTGCAGCCCCGCTGACCAGGTTGACTCGGAAGGGCGTAGAGTTTATTTAGAGCGACGCCTGCGAGCGAGCATTTATGGAGTTAAAGGACCGCCTCACATCCGCTCCTGTCCTCACTCTTCCTTCTGGGAGTGATGGATTTATTGTATTTACTGATGCCTCGCATATTGGGTTAGGTGCTGTCCTGATGCAGCATGGGAGACCAGTGGCCTTCGCATCTCGTCAGCTCAAGATCCATGAGCTGAACTACCCCACGCATAATTTAGAGTTGGCGTCAGTTATCTTTGCACTGAAGGTGTGGAGACACTATCTCTATGGGGTTAGGTTCGAGCTCTTTTCTGACCACAAGAGCTTGAAGTACCTCTTCTCGCAGTCTGAGTTGAACATGAGGTAGAGGCGCTGGATAGAGCTCCTGAAGGACTATGATTTCGATCTCCAGTACCACCCGAGTAAGGCGAATGTGGTGGCGGATGCCCTCAGCCATCAACCACGAGGCCTGGTGGTGCATATGATGATTCAGGAGTGGAGGATACTCGAGGATATCGCAGAGTGCGACTTTGAGTTTAGCTTGCAGTCTTCTATTATGCAGTTATCGAGCCTATTGATTCAACCCTCTCTTGTCGCAAGGGTGATCGAGGCTCAATAGGCTAATGAGTTGTTGCAGAGCTATATAGCAGAGGCAGCATCTGAGGGTCAGGCAGATTGGTAGATTGGTACAGATGGTGGACTTTGCTTCAAAGGCCGATTATGTGTCCCGGATATTCCTGAGTTACGTAGAGATCTTATGACCGAGTCACATCGATCGCGGTTTTCTATCCACCCTGGCTCGATGAAGATATACCGCGACATGCGGTGACAATATTTTTGAGCAGGGATGAAGAGCCAGATCGCCAGTTTTGTGACGGAGTGTGACACGTGCCAGCGTGTCAAGGCCGATCATCAGAGACCCCCTGGTCTATTGCAGCCGTTGAGTGTCCTAATGTGGAAGTGGGAGCACGTGTCGATAGATTTCATTATGGGCTTACCGAGGACTCAGCGCGGTCATGACACCATCTGGGTTGTTGTGGATCGTCTGACAAAGTTGGCACACTTTATTGCAATTCGTGCGACTTGGCCTTTGGACCGGCTTGCGAGATTATTTATCGAGGATATTGTGAGACTGCATGGTGTTCCAGTTTCGATCATTTCTGACCGACACCCGAGGTTCATGTCTCAGTTTTGAGGGAGCTTCCAGAGAGCGATGGGTACTGATTTGCAGCTCAGCACAACATACCATCCGCAGACCGATGGCCAGACCGAGAGGGTCAACCAGATCCTTGAGGATATGCTTCAGGCCTGCGCGATTGATTTCAGGGGTAGCTGGGATGAGCATCTGTGATTGGCTGAGTTCATATATAATAACAGCTATCAGGCGACCATCGGCATGGCTCCTTTTCAGGCACTATATGGTAGACCATGCAGATCACCGAGTTGTTGGACCGAGATTGGAGAGCGTCGTTTCCTAGGTCCCGAGCTTATGCAGGAGACGTCAGAGGCTATTGATATCATTAGGCAGAGGATGCGCACAGCTCAAAGCTGGCAGAAGAGTTTTGCTAATTGTCGGTGTCGTCCCTTGAAGTTTGATGTAGGGGACCATGTGTATCTCAAGGTCTCGCCTATGAAGGGCGTAGTGCGTTTTGGAGCGAAGGGCAAGCTTGCCCCGAAATTCATAGAACCTTTTGAGATCACTGGGCGCGTTGGCGCCGTAGCCTATCGGCTTGCCTTACCATCTCAGTTGTCTAGCTTCCACAACATTTTCCATGTCTCCATGTTAAGGAAGTGTGGATCAGACATCGTTCCTATTATTGACTGGCAGCCGTTAGAGGTTCGTGAGGACGCTTCCTATATTGAGTAGCCAGTCCGTATCCTTGATCGGAAGGAGCAGGTCCTCCAGACCAAGGTCATTCCGTTGGTGAAGGTTTAGTGGGGTCACCATTCTGTCGAGGAGGCTTCTTGGGAGCACGAGGCTAAGATTAGAGAGCGTTATCCTCATCTTTTTGATGATTGATTGTGTTGTATGTTATCTCTGATGTTATATGAAGATGAGTATGTTTCTTCTTCCTTGTGAGTTATGCTTAGTTGCGATGATTATGTAAATTTCGATGACAAAATTTTTATTAGGAGGGGAGAGCTGTAAACCCCTTATCTTAGATCGTACCGTTCCATAGACTTCCACGATCTTCCCGGTCAAATTTCGACAACCTTCAACCCTTAACCGGTATTTGCACACGACCCTGATTCACACGCCATCAACCCGAGTCGACTCAACCCAAGACTTATACCTTAGTGACCGCGCCGTCGCCGCGGTTCCAATGCCGCGACTCGCACGTCGAATAAACCATAATATGCAACACAACTAAATTGGGGATAACGCTGTTCCTATATAGGCCTTAATATGCAGCATCCTGGTGCGGCCTTAATATGCAACACAACTAAATCTACTGATTTAAACCATAATATGCAGTCGCTTCCTGGTGCGGCTCCTCATCGTAAAACTTCTCAACTGCAGCAAACTCCAAGTCTACTGTAAATCCGTCTACCCCTGTACCTGCATCCTCTGTACGGTTGAACATCAATGAATGAGTGCCCAGGTCAATGTGATTTCCCCTCGAGATTACACACCGCCGCCCTAGAGATGAAATAGCATAAAATAATCAGGTAACCCAAAACATAGTAGATGCAATCTAATTATATGCATGGATGTGTAAATGCAATCATCGCCCTAAAGATGCTTATCCGTGCAGAGTTTGGGCTCATCATCCATACAATCATCGACCTGGGAATACTCATCCAGTCGGACAAAGGCTCGCCATTAGCGAAGCACATCACGTGTGTACATCACATACCGCATAACAACTGTCAATCATACATCATGTACATTAACGATAGACGCTGGTCTGTGCCATGTATGCATGATTAGCCAACTCATTTTTAGTCCAATTACAGTCAGCCATTTTAAATAAACTCAAGGTCACTACGGGGGCTTGTCACCAGTGTAGGCCGACGGCTCCGGTATAGTGTCCCATGACTACCATCCCTGGCCCATGAGTTTACCACCTTAGGGTATGTATAGTACCCATCAACACATGGTCAATCAATTCTCAACATAAGGGGAACACCATCGTATGCTGACTAGGAATGGAGTATTGAAGTCATTAAATGCGGCGATTAAAATGAGACGGTATGTATGATTTAAATACGAGTAAACGGCGGTGATAATAAATGTCTCAAAGTCCATTTCATAGTCAGGTAAGTGAAATCACTCCATAGATGGTAAACCCCATAAATCAACTACCACCAAGCATAACCTCCACATTGAGGTTCTATTCAAGTTCCAACCATTCTAGTTACACCCTAAGTATGGACTCTCTTTAAATAGGAGTTCTCATAGAGAGGTTTCAAATATTGTGTGTCTTATAATCAATACCATCTCGTAGGCATCCAAGCATGCTTAGATATTCAAAGTAAAACTTATGTATGCAAACAGTTCAAGAATCATATAATCCTAACTTATCAATTTCTACAGCATAAGTGTTTTAGTAAATCCAAGTCATGCTTTTAAGTTAAACTAATTAGCAATTTAACGAATTACAAGAACATATGATAGAGTAAACAATTCAATGATGGTCCTATGGCATATGATGAAATAGAATAAGGATTTGATCATTTCTAAAATGTACGTTCAATAGCTAATCAATGGTTAAATAAAACTATGAGATATGTATTCATTTGAACAAGTTAAATGATCATCTAATCCTATAACATAATTTACAACTATTATAAAAGACTACTCTTAATCTAGTTTAGAGATGGAAAGCTCAAGGGGAAGAAAGTCATCACCTGGTAGGGTCGTATAACCGTTCTTAATCTAAGTTCCCGTGTACGACTGGTGGCCCAAGTCACGCAACGATCTCCTAAGATTATAAATGAGTATTCCCAAGGTTAATGCATTGAAGTAGTATAGGTTTGAAGGGCCCCATAATTAGGGCTAATTGGCCTACTTCGGCCTATGTATTGGGTCCAATGTAAGCTCCATAATCTGTAACGTCTCGAAAAAATTCGTGCATAGACCCAATTACCACCTTAGGCAGAAATCACCAAGGACCAAATCCTTTAGAAATTAGTCAAAAATTAATTAAGTACTAAACTGAATTAAGCGGCGAATTAGCTCGAGCCACTTTCTATACAAACTGCAAGACCCAAAACTAGTAGAATCGCCAACTCTACGTTACTTAAAAATCTAGGATCAATCTTAAAACCCAGTTGCTCTCGGGAGCATCTTGAAACTCCGTATCGGACCTGGACCGTGCGTCGAAAGTCTGATTACCGCAAAACTATACGATTATGACTGCCTTGATAGGATTGACAACCATCTCGAAAATCAAGTCCAAATAGTATCCAGAAACACACAACTTGAGCCCGGAACGAAGTGTGTAAGAAATGCAAATATCTTTAGAAAATGAACTCAAACTTAAGTGAATTGGGCCATTCGCTTACAAGCCAAACTTAAGGTTTCAAACCGTCAGATTCTGACCCAACTACACCCTCAGATCAAGAAAATTTTCCAACACATGTCAGTGCACTTGTAACCCTGATCAAGTGACAATAGCCGTTGAACTGAAACTGGTCCTCTGCAGTCGATCTACAAACCCGATCGGACCAAAAACTTAACCTGACTTGGATCCATTGTTAGGGAACTTTCACTGGACCGTATGCAGAAAACGGGCCTCTAAATGAGCTCCGATGGACCGAAATAGCCACCTTTTGGTTATAACCTAAGTATACCATGGCCTTGGGGCCATTGACACTAGTTCTGGGCCTATATAAGGGACTTAACCCACCCCTCTCTCATTCCATACGAATTTCAAAACCCTAGGAGAGAGAAGAGAGAAAAAGAGAAGGAAAAAGTGAGGAGAAGAGAGAGAGTGAGTTGCTGGGATTCATTTCCGCCACTCCACGTGCTGAATCACCTCTTATGTATCGCTATACCGGCGATTCTGATTCCATTTTTGGGTAAGAAATCCTAACCCTAATCTGATATAGGAATCCAAATAGTAGAATCGGTGAAATAGCTAACATATTTCGTGATTCAGGTTACCGTTGTGCCGTAGACCAAGACTTAGTGTACAAACTGAGTTCGATACGAGTATATCAACGAAAAGTGCAGACTATAAATGTTTAGGTTATGGTTTTCAAGGCTTTCAATGTCAGTTAATGATTTATGACTGACTTGATTGCTATCACATATGCTTAGATACGATGTTTCTACGCATTACACATATATATGAACTATGTTAAAATTAATGCATTCCATGTGTTTGTTGAAATGTTTGCATGAATATGAATTTATGATTTATGCTTGCCATGATTATTGATGGAGTATACATGATTGTTGTATGTGTAGCAACTCCTATATGAAAGGATTTGCTATAATATATGTTTTAACTAATTTATTACATGTATGTGATATGTGTAGTCTAAGTGTTTGATAAAATGCCTGAATGAGAAAATGCTTATTGAAATGTATGTAATAAGGGTGTTGAGATAGGATTCTCAATTACTTTATCTATAGTTACAGTTTCCTTCGTGTGACTTATCTTGCTACTACGTGCCTTATGGTTGAAATGCCTATGCATGATAATATGTGCACTATGTGTTTGTTAAAATGCTCAAATGAGATTTATATTTGGATTGGTTATCACATGCTGTCTTTGACTATCACATGTGAATGTTATTGTTTTGGAGTGTGATTGGGGCTACGATGTAATCCAGGCAATCGGTAATGGTTTATGATCGGTGGCCAAACTGTTTTATCCACGACGGATACGTTCGATGAATCTGAATCGTACGGTGATTATCGACAGTGGTTAGGCTATGAGGAGTGCTATGTGCTCCATGTTGATTAATTCAACATATGATCGTACCAGTCGAGCTTGTCAAGTAACCCGATGACCTAATGTATGTTCACCATGTATGGATGCTACTGCTTAAATTTAAGATACCACTTACTAGTGCAAAGCCCGTTTAACGTTGGTACCATGATCCGCTAAGACTCATGAACCAGGCATGGTGATGTATGGGACATCATGGTCGAGTTGTCGGCCTATGCTCGGGTAACGAGCCTCCCCGTAGTGACCAGTGGTTAACCCAAACTCATGAGCCGAATATGGTAGTGTATGGGACACTGTATTTAAACTATCGGTCTATGATCAGGTGACGAGCCTCTCATAGTGACCTCGAGTATACACTAGGACTACACTAAGGTGAGGAGCCTTTCCGTGGTGACCTCAAGTGTAAACTAGGCCTGCGCTGAGGTGACAAGCCTCTCCGTGGCAACCTGAAACTACCTATCGTATGTGATTAACTAGGATTAACGACCCTATATGGATCATTGTTTGGGTATATGATATAAAGGGAGGTATCTTAGCTTCCCAATCCTGCTATATGAATAGGCCTAATTAAGAACTTGGCTAATCACGCACATACACCGCATTGTATGTGCCTTTAGCGTTGGAGTTGAGCACAGCATGAGTGTTGCATGCCACGATTGTGAGATGATATCGCAGAGGGAGTGCAGGTGATAGCATACATCATTAATACATATCATCCTTGCATTAATTAAAGTACTTAGGAATACTTGTTATATTGCTTTATCATTACTGCTTAACTGAATTGATAACATGTTAACCTTTACCTTATAGCTCCATTGAGTTGATCACTCACTCCCACTCTAGGACGGTATTTT
The DNA here is from genome assembly GCF_029962835.1 of Magnolia sinica. Lineage (NCBI taxonomy): Eukaryota > Viridiplantae > Streptophyta > Magnoliopsida > Magnoliales > Magnoliaceae > Magnolia > Magnolia sinica. The sequence continues at coordinate 44,177,357 of NC_080573.1, read as the reverse complement.
AAAACACCAACCAAACTCTGTTGTAGTTTCAGGTGATGTCGAGGCTTACGAGGCGGAGCCTGACTTCTACAATGACGAGGAGGAGTTCTCGTATCTGCAACTCTCTGGCGGGTCTATGTAGACCTGGAGTTGCGTCACTGGGGCTATAGGAACATGGATTAGATGACATACACCTTATCATTTTGTTTATTTTGGAACCAAACATGTAATTACTTAACTTGATATTATGTTCATACTCTAGGGACTCACAAACACTTATATGTTTTATATACTTATCACAATCTTCCACTTGTGTAATTTAACTTTCTCTGGAGTATGATATGCTGATTTGGTATAATCTCACTCATGTTTAATGCACTAATATGGACAACATTTAATCATCATTATCTATGTTGCATAAGTGATGTGTTAGAACTCGAGAGTTGAGCTTCTACTCGACCCCCGATTTTCAGGGCGTTATAAGTTGGTATCAGAGCATGAATTAGATTAAACTAGACCTGGGTTATGGACACACAACGCACACTGATGTACTTTGATCTAGGAGGGAGTGATGAAATGTAAAAATAGTTGTAGGATTCTCAGTTTCGCCGATAGGTGAAACTGACCGTTGAAAATAAACTCATAGGCACCGGTGATCATGCGAGATGGCCTCAATTCTTTTCTAGACCGTCAATCGACGGGTTTAGACCATAATTCAGCCTATTCCACACTCAAACAACCCGAAACACGTGAATATATGAGAGATGGATACCAAAAATGACTCAAATGGACTCGTGGGCCCAAACCGTGCAAATCAAGGTGAACCAAAGTGGACCCCACGTATTTCCAGCACCCCCGGGGGAATGCCATCGCCCCACTATCCAGTGACCGGCGATGCCATCACCAGATCGGCGAGGCCTTGCCGATCGGGTCACCTGGGCCTGTCGGGCCGCACTGGGCTGGCACTTGTACACACTAGTGGGGCCCACGAAATCATGTGAGACCCCTTATATCCATTTCATTTGCTTCATTTCCTTCTCCTACACCCCTTCAAGCTTTCCAAATCTCCCAAAATTCCATCTCTCTCTCAAATCTCTCCCCTATCCTCACATCATCTTCATTTTCTTCATTTCATACACACCTCCCACCATTCCTTTCAAACCCATCTCTTATCTCCCTCTTTTCCTCCCATTTGTACACAAACCCTACTTTGTGTCTTGAAAATTTTAAAGTCCAACAATCCATTCTATCCCTCCACTTTATTTTACTCAAATGGCTCTTTTCAAGCTCGTGGTGACGATTTTCTCCCTTTCCACACTTCTTTCTCTCATAGGGAAGAAGAAGGCTTCCACGGATGAAGTCGGGCCTAGCCGCCCTATCCGTTCGAGGAGGTAAAAAGGCGTCGAAGCAAGTTCAAGCGTCAATTAAGAGATTAGGACAAAGCGAGATCTCAATCCCCACCTTCCTCGAGAGAGAACTCTACTGGCGGATATGGCACATGGAAGATTTCAAGGCCAAGGGTTCTCTTTAAAGCACATGTGGATGAGAAACTGTTTGTGCTTTATCCGGTGATGGATCTTCTGTTGGACGCCGGATAGGGTCCCATATTTGAGGGCAAGTCTCTGGCGAATGAGAGCACTGTTCGAGCTTTCTATGCCCATATATGAGACCCACTGCTGGAGCCTCTACAGTTCTCTATCCTCGTGGGAAGGCGGGAAGCCACTATTGATGTGGGCTTGATAGCCCGAATCATGGGGATGCCACTTGGTGAGGTTCATGTCAGCGAGAAGAACCTCATCAGTGCGCATGAAAAGGATCACCGCACGTGATTTCTTTGTGGCTGACTGGTCCACTGGAATTCAAGCAATTGCCTCTTGCCATTTAAGATGAGTCCTGACTTCCGCCTGCACCACCTATGCACCCTGATGGGAACATGAGTGTTAGCGGCCTATTTGAGCGATTTCAGTGCTTCCAACCTCCCACATTCACGGGTACTCATAGACCCAAGGAGGCCGAGTATTGGCTTGACCACATCTCTAAGATGCTGAAGTCGCTGCACTACACTGAGGCAGAGCAGGTAGAGTTGATCACCTACATGTTTGAGAAGGAGGCCAGTCTCTGTTGGAACAATGTCTTTAGGAATGTTGCTGCTGGTTATGTATGGACATGGAAGGCCTTTAAAACGCGCTTCCATGGGAAGTATTTCCCTCTCACCTACTGTAATGAGAAGGAGGGAGAGTTTCTTCGCCTCTGCCAGGGAGGAATGACAGTGGTGGAGTATGAGAACAGGTTTACGGAGTTGGCCAGATATGCTTCCCTGATATTAGCAGTCCAGCTGATGCGAATGCGGTTATTTTCTAAGGGTTTGCAACCTGAGATATGCTCAAAGATGTGTTGCGCTAGCATACTCAACTATGTTGAGCTAGTGGACATGTCTCTACAAGCTGAGCAGGACGGGGATAGACTATCCCATACGCGTGTACATATGGTTCCTTGGCCTCGACTAGATTTACCGAGCAGGCCGTTCCTCATTAAGAGGCCATGTCCAGATTCTCCTCCTCGGCTTACCGCTCCACCGATATAGCAAAGGTGACCTGACATATGGTGCACCTACTGCAAGAGGTCGGGCCATGCTAACACTTACTGCTTCACCAGGATGAGAGACAATGGCTTTATGCCCCCTCAGAGGATCAACCGTCAGATGTCACCAGTTATCTCGGCTCCAACTCTACGTCCTGTGCCACCTGCACAGCCTTCTTACAGGCCACCTGCACCTTAATTTAGGCCACCTCAACAGCCTATGGTACCACAGCCAAATCGTTCTCAACAGGCGTAAGTACATGCGCTTGCAGCTGAAGCGTCTGAGTCAGCAGCTACCGTGCCTTTAGCCTTCAAGTTCACTGCCCACATCCAAGGTACACTTGTATTTCTGTTGGTGGACACCAGGTCCACTATTTCGGTGATATCATGTTCTAAGGTCAAGCACTTAGGGCTGAATACGACCCCAATGGTTGGGGTGAGAGTTATCGCAGCAGCAGGAACTTTTACAGATGTCACTAAGTTGTGTGAGGGTTGCTTGATAGATTTAGGGAGCAGAATGATATGCATTAACGTGATTGTCACCACGATATACCATTTCGACATCATCCTCGGCATGGATTAGCTTACTGAAATGAGGGCCGAGATCGACTGCGAGACCTGACTAGTGATGGTACACGAACCCGAAAATGCGACCTTCACATTCCCAGTTCAGGTCAGCTGCCCCTTCTGGGTCCTTTACCATTCTACCCTATTGAAAGATCATGATGGTCCGACGCTTGAAAACATGCCCATAGTCCAGGACTTCTGGGTAGTGTTTGAGACGATACCTGAATTGCCTCCCCGGCGTGAGATCAACTTTACTATCGACCTTGTGCCTAGTGCGACACCCATTTCATTACCCACCTATCGCATGCCTTCATGTGAAATGAAGGAATTGAGGAGAGAGATTGATAGCCTGTAGGATTTAGGTTTCATACGGCCTAGCGTGTCTCCTTGGGGAGGACCCATGCTGTTTGTGAAGAAGAAAGATGGTTCGCTGCGATTGTGTATTGATTACCGTGGGTTGAACCAGGTGACAATGATGAACAAGTATCATTTGCCTATGATAGATGACCTGTTCGAGCAGTTGAAGGGGGCACAGTATTTCTTGAAGACTGACTTATAGTCAAGGTATCACTAGTTGCACGTCAAGGATGAGAACGTGCAAAAGACAGCGTTCAGAACTAGTTTTGGGCACTACGAGTTCCTTGTAATGTCATTTGGACTCACGAATGCACCGGCCGTGTTCATAGATCTGATGAACCGGGTGTTTCGGCCATATCTGTTCCGATTAGTCATCGTATTCATAAGTGACATTCTGATATACTCTAAGAGTCATGAAGATCATGAGGAACACCTGCGATCAGTCTTTGATACTCTCAGGAAGAATCAGTTGTTTGCTCAGTACAAGAAGTGTGACTTCTGAAAAGAAAAAGTGAAGTTCCTGGGACATGTGGTGTCCAAGAAAGGCATAACTATGGACCTTACTAAGGTAGCTGTAGTTCAGGACTGGGAGTAGCTCGATTCGGTTATTGAAGTGAGGAGTTTTCTTGGCCTGACGGGTTACTACCGTCGATTCATTAGGGACTTTTCCAAGATAGCTAGACCATTGTCACAGCTAACTCAGAAGGATCTTAAGTTCACCTGGAATGAGAGGGTAGAAGCAGCTTTTTAAGAACTGAAGGACAAGTTGACGTCCGCACCAGTGCTAGTATTGTCAGAGCAGGGGGTTAAGTATACGATATACACCAACATGTCTCGTGTTGGTTTGGGTTGTGTTCTATGCAGAAGGACAGGGTGATCGCCTATGCATCACGACAGTTGAGGAAACACAAGGAGAACTACCCTACACACGACTTGGAGTTAGCGGTCGTCATCTTTGCATTGAAGCTCTAGAGACATTACCTCTATGGAGAGGAGTTCGAGCTCTTTTGCGACCACAAGAGCCTTAGGTACATATTCACGCAGAGGGACCTGAATATGAGGCAGCGACGATGGATGGAAACCTTGGAGGGCTTCAAGTTCGAGGTCTCCTACCATCCTGGCAAGGCTAACCTTGTGGCAGATGCGTTGTAACGCTCTGAAAATCGGGCGTCGAGCATATCTCAGCTCCCGAGTTCCAAAACATCACTTATGCAACATATGTAATGATAAATGTATGTTGTCTGTATTAGTGCATAAAACATGAAGTAGATTAAGCTAAAACTGCAAACATAATCCAGGGACTGGTAAAATATGCAAGCGGAAGACTAAAGGAATATATATATATATATATATATATATATATATATATATATATCAATATAAGTCCTTGAGATATGTATGCTCTGCCAGGTCATAATTACAAGTGCTTGTCTTGAAATACAAGTATCAAAATGAAATAAACCATTACGAAATAAGCCCTGAATCCCCGTAGCTCAGGACACGGCTTACATGAACCCGCCTGAGAACTGCATAAAGGAGAACGCCTCCTCATCATCCTTAAACTCCTGCTCTGCCTCGTGGGTTGCATCATCATCTGCATCTAAGACGAAATCTGGTTGGTGTTTAAACACCGTCCCAAAACGTGGGAGTGAGTGATCAACTCAATGGAACTATACAGTAAAAGTTAACATGTTATCAATTCGATCAAGCAGTAATGATAAAGAAGTACAATCAAACATGTCCTAATTACTCTTGTTAATGCAAGGATGTATGTAGAATGATGCATGCCCTCGCCTGCACTCCCTCAGCGTCTTCATCTTACGGTACGCATGACAACCTCCCTGAGTGCTCCACAACGCCAAGGCACATGCAATGCGGTGCATGAACATGATTACTAAGTTCTTATTAGTCCTTTTCATATAGCAGGATTGGGAAGTTAAGGTACCTTCTCTATATCAATTCCCAAACAGTGATCCATTCTAGGGTCGTCAGTCCTTGACAATCTCATACGATCATATGGTTCTAGGTCACTACAAAGGGCTCATCACCAATCAATGCATACCTAATCATACCTTAGTTGTTACACTAAGGCTCGTCACCTCAATGCAGTATCAAGGTATGCTCGAGGTCACTGCAAAGGGCTCGTCACCAATCAATGTAGGTCGACAGCACGAATATAGTGTCTCATACCACCATAATCGGCTCACGAGTCTGGTTTGCTCACTGGTCACTACGGGGAGGCTCGTCACCCCAGCGTAAGCTGACAGCTCGACCACGGTGTCCCATACCACCATGCCCGGCTCATGAGTCTTAGCGGATCGAGGTACCATGGTTAATGGGATTTACACTGGTAAGTTTAGTACCCTAGATTCAAACAGTAGCGTCCATACATGGTGAACATATATCGGGTCAATCGGGTTACTTGAAGAGCTCGACTAGCACGAGCGCACGTTGAGTTAAACGACATGAAGTGCGCAAACACTCCGTGTGGCCAAACCATTGCCGACAACCCTAATACGACTCGGGTTCGTCAAATACGTCCTACGTGGCGAATAAATCTCAGCCACGATTTCAAAGCTATTACCGATTGCCTGGACCATAACATGGCCCCATACACATTCAACCATAATAGCAAACATATTATAAGATACAAGATAACGAGAATCCATACACATGCATTTCATAAGTAAAGCGATAACATTAATAACTTGCATGGAGGAAATCACACACATAGTTAACATGGATAGTTAGACTAAGAAATTCATAGAGGAAATAGTACATATAAGGAAGATAGTTGGGATTTCACATCTCAACTCCCTCATAATTCTCACCTTACTAAATACGAACTTATTCAGACATTTTCACAAGCACTACCCTTGGCAACATACATCACATATGTCAGCCTTATTACATATTAGGGCAAATCCTTTTGACAAGGAGTTGTCGTATAGATAACAATCATATCCCTACGACAAATAATCATGGCAATCATAACATCAAATTCCAAATGCATACAAACATTTCAACAAACACATGAATCACACTATTTACAACATAGTTTATATATCTACATAAAACGAAATAGATATCGCATTTGGCATGTGAAATGGCACCCACGTCAGTAATAAATCATTAACTGACATTGAAAGCTTTGAAAACCATAAACTATACGAATATAGTCTGCACCTTAAACTAGAAAGTGCGCAACGGATCTGATTTAGACGATAAGTCTTCGTCAACGGTGAAAAGACAACCTAAGGCATGAATTAGATTAGCTACATCAACACTTAGACTATTCTAAGTTCCAAATCAGGTTAGGGTTTAATTGACTTACCCAAAAATGAGATTAGAATCGCCGAGATAATGATTCAAAAGCGACGGGTTATGTACGCAAAGTAACTGGAAGGAATTCTAAGATGATTCACCAACTTCTCTCTCTCTCTTTCTCTCTTTTCCTCTCTCTCTCTCTTAGCTAGGGTTTAGAAAATTCATATGGAATTAGGAATGAGGGTTTAAGGTCTTTATATAGGCCTAAACTTGATGGAAATAGCCCCAGGGCCAAGGTATACTTAGGTTATAACCAAATCGGGTTTATTTCAAATCAATGGAGCGTTTCTGGAGGTCCTTTTATTGAATGCGGTCGGACTTAAGCTCATTAATAATGGATCTTAAGCAAGTTAAGTTTTCAATCCGATCAGGTTTCCAGATCGTCCATGGCGGACCAATTTCAATTCAATGGTCACCGAAACTCGATTAGGGCCACAAGCACTTTGACATGTGTAGGCCATCTTTCCTGATCCGAGGGTGAATTTGGGTCAGAATCCAACGGTCATAATGCTTATAAATAGCACACAAGCGACATGACTCAGATTACTTAAATTCATATTTATTTTCTAAATAAATTCACCTTTCTCACACTCTTCACTCTAGACTCAAGCAAATCGTCTCAAGACATCATCTGGACTTGATTTTCGAGGTGATTGTCAAGTCCAACTAGATGGTCATAATTGTCTAAGTTCATCACTATCGTACTTTCGACATGCGGTCCAAGTCCAATACGAAGTTTCAAAGTACTCCCGAGAGCAACTTGGTTTAGAGTTAAATCCTAGGTTTCTAGGTAACGTAGCATTAGCGGTCCCACTCATTTTGGGTCTTGTAGTTCATATTTAAAGTGGTTCAAGCTAATTCTACCGAGTATTCAGTTTAATACTTAACTAAATCTGCCCTAATTACGATAGAATAAGGTTTTAGGGCAATTCTACGCCCCTTTCTGGCACTTTTAGTTATTATATTATTTTAATTATTTTTCTAGTAGTTCATCATCAAGTTTACCCCATCTCCACCAAATTTCATGAGATTTAGTGTTATAGAAAAATTCTAAAAATTCCAGAAGCAGCAGCTGTCCAACAAGTGATTTTTGGATAGTTGTCATAACAACCTACTTTAAACTATATTAAATATTTTATTATATTTTTCACATATTTTGATATAAAACTAGACTCATTTAGCTTCAATATGGTTTTTGAATCACCTAAATCAGAGTTATAACGAGGGAGATATGATTTTTTAATTTGGACAAAATATGTAGAAAAATTGCAGAAAATGGGCAGCCCAATCCGCTGTACGGACGAGGCCTCGCCAAACCGGCAAGCCCCTCGCCGGTCACTAGACATATGGATGAGGGATCGCCCCAGGGACGATGTCCCCCCCCCCCCCCCGGGGTTGCCGAAAACATGTGGGACCCATCCCGGGTCCCCCCGAATTGAGTCATTTGGGCCCACGAGTCCGTCGAGGCATTATCGGGTCTCATTTGCAAACGGGAATGAGTTATGCGACGTACAATATATGATTTTGGGGTAGGGAAGCTAATCTATCCAATTAACCTATCTATATTATGAGATTCTAAAAATTCAATAGTCGAAATCCCATTTTATTCATGTATATACCATTTACAGTAAGTTTTAGTTTAAGTATAGTTCTTCACTATTTAAACTTTAGGATTTATGTCTAATATAAAAGTACTTGGAGAAATTTGAAGAATGAGGTGATAAAAGATGAGATTTTGAAGGAAATGGGTTGAAAAATGATTAATTTTTTGACTTTGGGATTGAGCTTTGAGAGTGTTATGGTTGACCCATTGCCTAAGGACGTCTAACTCTAAGTTGGCAAAAATCGGGGGTGTTACATGCGTTGAGCTGTAAGAAGACTATAGCATTTACGGCTCTGCTGATGATCGACGAATGGAACATGGTAGAGTTTATGTGAGACTTTGAGCAAAAGCTTACGGTAGAGGAACCGTTCGAGAGCGTCGCACATATTCGTGTACAGCCACTTATCGATGACCGAATCATAGTGGCTCAGGGGGAAGATGAATGGATAGTAGAGTTAAGAAAGTGAGCCAGTGAGGATGCGGACTCTGAATAGAGAGTTGGTACGGATGGAGGTTTACGTTATCGTGGCCGCCTATGCATCCCAAACCTTCATGACTTGAGAAAGGAAGTTCTCAAAGCTGCTCACAATTCGAAGATGGCTATGCATCCTGGTAGTATGAAGATGTATCGAGACATGAAGCGCTCATATTGGTGAGACAACATGAAGGCCTACATAGCAGATTATGTGTTCCGTTGTCTCACGTGCCAGCAGGTCAAGGCCAAACATCGCCGACCTCCTGGATTACTTCAGCACATGCCCATAGAATAATGAAGATGGGATTTCATCTCTATAGATTTCATCTCAGGGTTACCATAGATGAGGAAGGGGCATGATTCCATTTAAGTGATTGTGGATCGGTTGACGAAATTGGCTCATTTTCTCCCTATTAGAGTCTCGAACTCAACAGACGATTTGGCCAGGTTGTACATCGAGGAGATAGTACGTCTGCATGGGGTTCCTATGGAGATCGTGTCAGATCGAGACACGTGATTGACATCTATCTTCTGGACTTGTATCCAGGAAGCAATGGGTGTGAAACTAAAGTTCAGTACTGCGTTCCACCTATAGACGGATGGGCAGACGGAACGGGTAAATCAGGTGTTGGAAGATATGCTGCGAGCTTGTGTGCTAGATTTCAAGGACAGTTGGGATGACTGTATTCAAGATGTCGGCCTACGATCAAGTGACGAGCCTCTCGTAGTGACCTCGAGTATACACTAAGACTACGCTAAGGTGACGAGCCTTTCCTTAGTGACCTTAAGTGTAAACTAGGCCTGAGCCTCTCCGTAGCGACCTAAAACTGCCTATCGTATATGATTAACTAGGATTCACGACCCTAGATGTATCATTGTTTGGGTATATGATATAAATGGAGGTATCTTAGCTTCCCAATCCAGCTGTATGAATAGGCCTAATTAAGAACTTGGCTAATCACACACATGCACCACATTGTATGTGCCTTTGGCGTTGAAGTTGAGCACAGCGGGAGTGTTGCATGCCGTGATTGTGAGATGATGTCACAGAGGGAGTGCAGGTGAGGGCATACATCATTAATACATATCATCCTTGCATTAACCAGAGTACTTAGGAATGCTTGTTGTATTGCTTTATCATTACTACTTGACTGAATTGATAACATGTTAACCTTTGCCTTATAGCTCCACTGAGTTGATCACTCACTCCCACTTTGGGACGGTGTTTTAAAACATCAACCAGACTCTATTGTAGTTTCAGGTGATGTCGAGGCTTACAAGGCGGAGCCTGACTTCTACAATGACGAGGAGTTCTCGTATCTGCAACTCTCTGGTGGGTCTATATAGACCTGGAGTTGCATCACCGAGGCTACAAGGACATGGATTAGATGACATACACTTTATCATTTTGTATATTTTGAAACCAAACATATAATTACTTAACCTGGTATTATGTTCATACTCTGGGGACTCACAAACACTTATATGCTTTATATACTTATCACAGTCTTCTGCTTGCGTAATTAAACTGTCTCTAGAGTATGATATGCGGATTTGGTATAATCTCACTCATGTTTAATGCACTAATATGGACAACATTTAATCATCATTATTTATGTTGCATAAGTGATGTGTTGGAACTCGGGAGTTGAGCTTCTACTCAACCCCCGATTTTCAGGGCGTTACATAATCTAGTACAGACTGGGCCATTTCTGGCCTAGTTATGTGACCCAAACGTGGCCCAGATCTGGGCCTGGTTCAGCCATAAAGGTCAAGGGTGAGTTCCATCGTGATTCAAGGTGAGGCCCACTATTTGTGGTGTGACCCACTTGACCTTTACGTGTGGCCCACCTATTTGTGTGGTGCGGCCCACTGGCTTTACACTCAGGTACGGCCCATTATGCATATGGTGCGGCCCACTAAGTTGTTCACTCAGGTGCGGCCCACTAAGCTGTTTACCCAAGTGCGGCCCACTCTATTCTATAGGGTGAGGCCCACCTACTCTGCAGGGTGCGGCCCACCTTGTTCTACATGGTGCGACCCACCTGCTCTACAGGGTGCGACCCACCTCATTCTATGTGGTGTGGCCCACTGTGCTTTGCAACAAGGCTCACTGAAATTTGAAACTTAGGTACGGCCCACTTTAAACCATCGTGAGGCCTACCTACTTTCCAAATGCTAAAGGCCCAATTCTGGGCTAATTTTCGGCCCAATTCTGGGCTGATTTCCATGGCCCGTTTTCTGCCATACTTCTGACCCAACAAACAAGCGCTGGTTTCCAGCTCAGATTGCATGGCCCAAATGAGGCCATTCTTAGACCGCAATAGAGCCCAGTTAAGGGTATGTTACTGGTCCAATCCAGGACCCATATGAAGGTGTTTTATAGCCCATATTCCTACTATGCAAAGCTTGCATTCTGACCCGAACCAGAGTCTATTTGAGTTCTGATTTCCACCCAACTCCAAGCTCGATCTTAGCTGGGAACGAGATCCAATCCTGGCCTGTTTTCAATTAGAAACAGGGCCCATATCCTAGAACCTTCATGACCAAAAGTGCAACTCGTCATGGCCAGACTAGAGGCCCGAAACACAGCCATTGCTTAGCTTGGTTTCGGCCCAACTGGGACTCCCCTTATAGTTTAGATTATAGCCAGATATTCAGCCCCAACACGGCCATTAATTGGCCTGTTGAAGCTTGATTTTGGTCCACTAACACAACCGAAAATGCCAGGTTTCAACCTAGTATACACAGCCATGGAAGGCTGGAACCAGGCCTTGATCGTTCTAGCCGAAACTTTAACAACTAGGAGTTGTTGGAAGGAAGGAATGAGGAGAGGTGAGCTATTACCTGGCTTAGCTTCGAACGCTGGTTAAGTCGACTCGACTCAGTTGTGGTCATGGCTATGGAAACCTGCAACGTGCACTATGTATCAGTGCAACAGCTGGAAAGGAAGGGATGATCATATCAAATGATGGACCCTTACCTGATGGGTTTGAGAGGATGTAGTGAGGCAGCAACTGCACTCGGCCGAGTCGAACCAGAGGTAGACCGAGTTGAGCTGTAACTGACTCGCTGGTATTTCTCCCTTCCTTCTCTCTCTTTTCTCCTTTCTCTCTCTCACTGGTGTGGACCTTAGGGGCAACAATGCCCCTATATAGGAGAGAGAGAAAGACCATCAACGGCTGGGAGAAGAATCACCCTTGCCACAGTCGTGATTGAGAAACGACCGTGCATGGGGCCCATCCGATCTCAGGGATGGATTTCTAGTGCCCAGGCCCACCAGAAAGTAAAACTTTAGCTCTAGTGGGGTCCATCTCGTGACGGCAGGTCCGTTGCTTTAACGGGGAAGATTAGAGAGCCATTAATGGCAACTCCGCATTTACGGTACTTCCTTAAGATCTGGTCCATTTGAAGGGGCCAGATGAAGTCTCTGATCATTGTGGGGTCCATTTTTGCGGCCTCAAATGTTAGTTTCATTCCATCTTATGAGAAACTTGAATTCTCGTCGTTTTCCCCGAGATGAAGTATCTTTTTCTCCTCTACTCGCACTGCCTCAAGGGAACAGGCTAGGATGGCTCCACGTGGTCCAGGGGACGGTCGGCATTAATTTCTTGAAAGGAAAATCCTCTCATTTGCTTTCCTTGTGTAGGCGGCTGCCCCGCCTTTTTTGGCAACGGGAGAGCACACCCTCCAAAGGCCGAGTGGATAGATGGGATTGCATGCCCAAATGGATCCCGGACCGCCCACGTAGTCACAGATGGGTCCACCATCTTGGATCTTAACCGCATGAAGGATTCTGAACGTCTCCGTTTGATCTCCCTCGTCTTTATGCATGGGCCCGAAAGCCTATACGATTTTAGTCGGCCAGGCCCCATGAACAAGATGGACGGTTTGGAGCTTTCAGATGGTGGTCAGGGTGGGCCACTTTGGAGGTTGAAGTTCAACAGATTTGAAAATTGACGTTGGCGGGAAGGAGATCTGCAACTTGCAGTTTTGGCTCAATCAAAGGTCATTTAACTGCTTTGTCTAGTCCAGTGCACTTTGTGCACGACGGTGCAAAGTGCACACACACTTCGTGTGGGGTCCACTGGGGTGTTTGTGATAAATCCACTCCGTCCACTTGGCTTGGGGGCCCCACTTAAAGGCCCTGGCCTAGTTTGGGGCGAACATGAGGCCTAAGTGGGTCGTATTATGCATCTCGGGCCTTTTTACGACCAATACTCTCAGTCCACTAATTGGATTAGCTTGATACCTATTTTCAACGGTTATATAAGAGTTTGGGAGGTAGTGAAGGATTGGTTGGCCCTACACTAGCCCTCGAGAGTCCATTGTAAGTGTGTTGTGTCGATATCTTTATATCAGGTGTCTTACGAATGGCTTTAACTTGAAGTGTCTAGTTATTCTTACCCTCCTAACTGAAGTAGTGTCTAGTTCGGCTCCTGGAGACTCTGATGGATGACTTCAATGGTGACTGGAAGTCCCACTCTACACAAGTTAAGTTTCACGCCGTCTAGTTAATCGATATTGTCTTCCATAGATGTAGGTTTAAGAGGTAACACCCATGTACTAGAGGTACGAGGTGTTACAAAAAGTCCACATCACAATACAGTTAACATCATTGAGAATCACCGAAGCCTAGTATCCAGAGTAAGTCTGAAACTTGTTGAATAAAGGCATCGTATAGCTGCCTTGTCAGCGGGGGGCCTATAGCCATGCCAATACCCACCCAACACACCAGTAGAGGACCCATTTCAGGGGCTGGTCAAACCCAACCACATTTGCTCCAACTCTTCGGCTAGGCGTGGCCGAACCTCTTCTCACCCGACCGCGTCGATGGGAGTCAGGCCTACTATGGCCTTCAGCACCAGGTGACCCATGGCATCTGCCTAATCTTGACAATGAGGCTCGAGGTACCACTCGAGGTTTAGGGAGTTTCATCCAGGGGTCTAGGACCCAGTATAAAGAAACCCAAATTTCTGGTATCCACAAATACCAACCATGATGCCACTGTGGTGGTCTCATCAATATAACCACAGTGTTTCTGTGGTGTTCAATCTATCTCATAAGGATGCTATGCAAAATGCAATGATAATCCACAAGCACGCTATGCAGTATGATTGTACTCAAGCAATGCTATGCATGTAAGCCACATATACATACAAGGCAACCCTAATACCAATCGGGCTCCTCTGCCAACCACATCCGATCTGCAATCCACACTCGTCGTGGAAAGGATATACATGTAATATCAGCCTCGGCATAAACATAAATTACAATGTAACATCAAGTGAGCTTTAGGGACTTCAACCTAGGGACCATGCCCGATATTTTCGCTTTAGGGACTTCAACCTAGGGACCATGCCCGCGGTCTCTCAAACTAGATAACATCCACACATACTCTACCATGTGCACCCCACACCAACATCCTCTACCACATACTCCATCGTGTGCACCCCGCACCAACATCCTCTACCACATGCATATGATCTCCACATGATCAAACTATGCACACCATACACTCCTCATCCATGATGCATGTACATGTATATGTGTGTGCAGATGCAATATGCACAAATATCATAAGACCAGTAAAAAAATTATCACGATACCAACATGGCAGAATAGTGGTATAATGTGCACTCTCCCTCATGATCATGGGGCCATGCGAGTATCCATACTTCCACGTCACAAGTGTGCACCAATGACACAATAGCACAACTAGGATCAATCCACCACTCAACACCAATCGCATGGCCAAAACCTCATACATTGGCACCAGAACAAGTAGTATATCAAACACATGCAAGTGATGCGCACATACCATAACATGTCTCGAATCCGCATGTAAAGATCCACAACTACTCAAAAGTTAGGTCGTATCACCAACATATTCATTCACGGTTAAGAGTTAGTGATCCACCTCATCAGTTCCATAGGAAGTGGGTGCATAAGTGTCACACCACTATACGGCACTAAGTGCACTATCTATGACTCAAGGTAATACATACGGTGGTCCACTTAGTCCTTACGTCCAATTGATCACCATCCAAGCATGTAAACATAAATTAGCGTTACCAAACAAATACAATCATCGCATCTAACCACATACATACATATGTACTACATCACACAATCACCGCACATGTACCATCATCACATGTATAGTTCAATTTTCAATCCAACACTTCAACATGTCTAGCTATCATTTCAAGTGGGCTAAGGCCCAGTTCATTGCCACACTTGGATGGACCGATTGGTGTGTCGCTACATCCTAACTTTTTGGCTTTTGGGGTGATCCATTTTGTCTCCACTATCAGTCCATTCAAGGTTTCAATCATAATTCATTCACGAGGTCCAAATGCAACTTGGCACACACATATCACAAGGAGTCTCATGCACTTACCATGAGGCCTAAACATAGGCCCAATACACTTGCTACTAATGGGCCCACAAGGCATTTGCTTAAGATGACCCTTAAGGCTGGCAAGTCAACCATTCTAATGCTATAATGAATACATCATTAGGGACCACAAAGCAATCTCATATTATTAACAAGTTAGGTCTAGCGTCCATATTTCAAAACATTTAAGCATAGTTAAACAATCATAGTCCGACATACCGATATAAGGCTACACTACATGACACTAAGTCTTAGGCAATAACTGCCCCAAACTCCATACAGCTAATAACCCAATTCAGCGTCACATGATGAAGGGGCCAAGGGCCACAATTAATCACATCACATATAGTTTAGTGGTCCCCACATCTGTCTCACTAATGAGCATAATGTAATAATCGTATTTAGGTCATGTTACTTTGAATCGAGGGCCATGCTAATATCAAGTTGTATAATCCAACCGTACATCACAATTCATATGACTAGGTAACTCAAACATACAATCCGGTTGTATATGATTTAGGTACACATGCCATTGTCCATAAGAATGTGGTCGCATTATGGGGCGGTTACCAATGCCACTTAATTTTATACGATTAGGTGGCCTTGTGCGTATTTCACAATTGTACAATTAGATGGCTACATATACACCACCTTTGTACATGATTAGGTGGCAACACCTATGTTACTTAGCCACATGATTAAGGGGTCAGACACATCACTACATCGCATGGCTCATCCCCATATATTCATCATACATTCACATCACTAGCAGTCATGTAGATTCATCATAATGGAGTACGTTCAAAGGTATGCATACATCACGTGAGCGATCCCACAACTTTGGGCCACACTTCGATCATAATTTCACAAGGCCAAGTGTTGTCCATACACCATATAATTACTTAACTAAAGGCCACAACTCAATCCTACGTGATTTAGGTGATGCTCTAATTGGAGGGATAGGGCATACTAGGCATTCATCAAGCGGGGACCATGGCGGCCCCGCAAGGTGGATGGGTGGCGTGGATAGAAAACTCATTAATCATAGTGGTCCCACCCACCAGACAAACATGCCTACATGTAACACACTGGTGTGGCTCTACACATGGTCAAGGAGGCTATGCAAGTGTTTATACCTTCCGCATCACAAGCATGTACAGATCCACTCCATTTTATAGCTAGTTATCAAGCCATCACTTAACATAACACACAACAAGAATCGCATATGGTCTATCAAAATGGTCTAGCCACCTACACATTCATTGACATATAAGTATTGAGTGGTCCATCTCAATGGGTTCGTAACGGGTTTATGTATAGGTATCATGCCACCAATCAACACTTAGCACACTTTTAGTAATTCTAGGTGGTTCATGAGGTGGCCCCACTTGGTCCTTAGGCTCATATAGGCAAAGGTGTACACATGTATTATCATAGAATCCAACCTCCTCCATATATCATCATCATATGCACCCTCATTACACATGTCCCACCATCACAAGCATACATAATCGCAACCAAGACATGAATAATGTTTGTTTGTTATCACAAGCGACTACCTACTGGAATGGATCGATTAATGGGTTGCCATAACCTACATGTATGGCTTGTTGGGTGGTCCATTTGGCTTCCACAATCAGCCCATTTAAGGGATTCATCATCATCACTTCAAAAATTACAATATCAGTTCAACATACATTCAACACATGGAGATCACAAACTCTTGTTGAGGAGGCCCAATGGTTGGCCTAAACAAGACTACCACTGATGGTCCCACATGGCATTCACTCAAAATGAGCCTTAACATTGTGAACACATCAATGGAATTCACAATGGGTACTATGCGGTGGAGCACATGGGGACCTCCCATGAGGTCGAGTTGTGTGGGGCCTAAAATCAGGTCAGTTTGTGACTAGTGTGGGCCATACCACACACACAAGTTGAGAGGGTTACCCTCCATTAAACATTCATAATCATTTGTTGGGTCCACCAAGACGTGGTTCATGAATCCATCCCATCCATTATGTGTGTCCCACTTGGTTGAGGGGTTAGTCCAAGTTTCAGATGCATCCAAATTTTAGGTGGAGCCCAGCAAGTGTTTTTATATGTTTTATCTAGTCTTCAGATGATTTTAGATGGTGTGGGCCACCTGAGTTTCATGTACAACTAATTTCTGGGGTATCCCCTTTTTTTAAAGGGGACCCATCAAATACACGGTGTTGATGCTCGACATACATCATGGTGGGGCCTGTGGTGGGACCCATGGTCCCTACCTTCTCAACAAGCAGCAGGACGATGTTTGTCTAGCCCCTTTTTTGTGTTATCTCATAAGTGGAGCCCATATCAAGATGATTCACTCCATCTATAGGGTTCTTTAAGTCGTGACAAACCCAATGAGCCCAACATTCAGTATGTTTAGGCGTACAGAAACATTACAATGGGCCCTAACAGATTTGATAGTAAATATTACTATTAAGGCGATTTTCAGTGGTGTGGCCTACTAGAGATTTGGATTGGTTTCATTTTTCAACTCAAGGCCTAAAATGATTTGGGAAATCGGATGGATGGTGTGGATCAAATACATACATCATTGGGGGGGGGGCATTGTGGTCCCACAGCCCCTACCCTTTTTCAAGCAGTTGGGACACTACGCTAGCAGCAGCAACATCCACTCCTCTCTTTTTTAAAATTTATTTATTTATTTATTTATTTTAGATGATGTGTGCATGTGTTTGCATGAGTGTGAGTGTGTGTGAGTTTGGCCATCCCAATGGGCCATACTTAGACGGTTTGGATGGCATACAAACATTCTGGTGGGACCCACTATCAATGGGTCCAAATGAAGTCTATAACAAATTAGTTTTGTTTGACTTCTCCTATGCATCCACACCATTAATCATATCATTATCATCAACACCATCTCCACCATACATAAATACAAGGAAAACAAAATAAGAATGAGTGAGGAGGGTGTACTCGCTTTAATGGACTAGATGGATGGTTGAGATAGATATAAGGGATGAGATTGATGGCCCACCAAGATCACTCCTCTCTCTCTCTATGGTAGGAAAATGTTGAGAATTGAAGTGGTATTTATAGAGAATTTGCTAAAATTGTAGTTAGGTTAGATTAATGTGGTTATAATTGGCTTAGGCAAAGATCATGGCAAGTAATGCAAGATTAAGACATAATGGTGGATTAAATGAGACATGGGGTGGCATGGCATGATGACATTATACATAAGGTATTGTATGAAGAAGGGTTGACTTTAGATACACATGAGAGAGGGGTGGTATCGATGTGTGACATCACACACATGGGTATAGATTCTCTCACCCATGTGTGGCATGGTGCATGTGTGCATAGTATGTGTTGTGCACATGTGTGGGATGGAATATATGGTGTCATGCGCACATGATACACCAACGATTCTTCATAGTGTATCTCACTAACGGAGTGTCGTACAGATACACAGGTGGTACCTCCGTGACTGTGGCAACGTCGTGGTCGATATGGTGACGGTTTTGAAGTCTTAGGTTCTAGTTAGTCAGGTGTGCACTATGCACGGTTAGTCCAAGTCTCGCCAAGGGCGTCGATCATCGTGCACATAGGCATAAAAAATGGTACGGAATGGATGGGGTCTTACAATCTACCCCCCTAACAAAAATTTTGTCCTCAAAACTTCTAGTCACAAATACATTATCAATCTCATAACATGGAAAGCCAAACATACATATCATCATACAATACAATCATCCACCACACAAGTGAGGGTATTGCTCGCGGCTATCTCCCTCATGCCCGGGTGGTAAGTATAGTTTTCTAGGTTTCCCAATAGTAATTCTTATCCTTGGGTAAATTCTCAAGATGGGGATCCTAAATTTACACCTCTGGGTTTGTTAAAACCAGGATCCTACATTAATCTAAGTTCTTAAACCAGGAATC
Organism: Magnolia sinica; assembly: GCF_029962835.1. Classification (NCBI taxonomy): domain Eukaryota; kingdom Viridiplantae; phylum Streptophyta; class Magnoliopsida; order Magnoliales; family Magnoliaceae; genus Magnolia; species Magnolia sinica. Next base: position 44,158,124 of record NC_080573.1, on the reverse strand, counting down.
CTAGATTCATGTCTATAGGTCCATACAAATCAGGGGTACTAATAGCATCTAGGTATTCGATCAATCGCTGTGGGAGACCTAGTCTAAGTTCTTCTATGTTTTTCAGCTGCTAACTTTGCTCGTAAGTGATCCCAAATCTTATGCTCTAATACCACCTTCTGTCACACCACAAATTTGAGAACGAACAGCTTTCGTAGTACCCCGAATTCGGCACTCGGCTTCTAAACACCAAGTCCCGAGTTTGACACACCATAAGGAATATTTTTGACTGAATTTTTTTGTGGAGTGATTTTTCTTTTTTTTAATAATACCTGAGCATGATGATCCATGATCACAATACCAAGCAATAGTCTCCATTATAAATCTAGACGTCTACAAGTAGAATACTTTCTAAGAGGTACACAACGTTAATATTGCCAAATCACAAAATAGATACAATGCATAGAGAAAACTATATCCTCCAAGCTACTCCTACCCTGAAAAAAATGGGAAATAGGAGGCTTAGGCAAAAAGCCTAGTGAGTACACTCGTGGGTGCGTAATCTACAAGCATACAATAACAACTAAAATATTAAAGTACACAAACTGAAGCATGTTGACCAAGTAATGTTATATAAAGCCAAGAAGGCATGATGCAATGCAAGAGATGATATGCAAAAGTATGTCGGGTGTATGCACGCATGCAAGTCCTCTTCTAAAAGTCCACATCACAATACAATTAACATCATTAGGAATCACCGGGGCCTGGTATTTAGAGCAAGTCTGAAACTTGTTGAATAAAGGCCTCGTATACCTGCCTTGTCAGTGGGGGGCCTATAATCATGCCAATACTAACCTGACACCCCTGTAGCGGACCCATTTCAGGGGCTGGTCAAACCCAACCACATTCGCTCCAACTCTTCAAGTAGGCGTGGCCGAACTTCTTCTCAACCGACCGCGTCGACGGGAGTCAGACCTACTATGGACTTCGGCACTAGGTGACCCATGGCATCCCCCCAGTCTTAATGAGGAGACTCGAGGGTACCACTCGAGGTTTAGGGAGTTTCACCTTGGGGGTCTGGGACCTAGTATAAAGAAACTCAATTTTTGGTGTCCACGAATACTAACCACAATGCCACTTTGGTGTTCAATCCATCTCATAAGGATGCTATGCAAAATGCAATGATAATCCACAAGCATGCCATGCAGTATAATTGCACTCAAGGCAATGCTATGCATATAAGCCACATATGCATACGAAGCAACCCTAATACTAATCGTGCTCCTCTGCCAACCACATCTGATCTGCAATCCACGCTCATCATGGGAAGGATATACATGTAATATCAGCATCGACATAAACATAAATTACAATGTAGCATCAAGTAAGCTTTAGGGACTTCAACCCAGGGACCATACCTAATATTTTTGCTTTATGGACTTTAACTCAGGGACAAAGCCGGCGGTCTCTCAGACTAGATAACATCCGCACATACTCCATCATGTGTACCCCGCACCAACATCCTCTACTACATACTCCATCATGTGCACCCCGCACCAACATCCTCTACTACATACTCCATCATGTGCACCCCGCACCAACATCCTCTACTACATACTCCATCATGTGCACCCTGCACCAACATCCTCTATCACATGCATATGATCTCTGCATGATCAAACTATGCACACCATACACTCCTCATCCATGATGCATGTACATGTATATGTGCGTGCAGATGCAATATGCACAAATATCATAAGACCAGTAAAAAATTTTCACGGTACCGGCATGGAAAAACAATGGTATAATGTGCACTCTCCCTAATGAGCATGGGGCTATGCGAGTATCTACACTTCCACATCACAAGTGTGCACTAACCACACAATAGCACAACTAGGATCAATCCATCACTCGGCACCAATTGCATGGCCAAAACCTCATACATTGGCACCAGAACAAGTAGTATATCAAACACATGCAAGTGATGTGCACATACCATAACATGTCTTGAAGCCAGATGTAAAGATCCACAACTATTCAAAAGCTAGGTCATATCACTAACATATTCATTCATGGTTAAGAATTAAGTGATCCACCTCATCAGTTCCATAGGAAGTGAGTGCATAAGTGTCACGCCACTATACGTCGCTAAGTGCACTATCTATGACTCAAGGTAATACATACGGTGGTCCACTTAGTTTTTACGTCCAATTGATTACCATCCAAGCATGTAAACATAAATTAGCATTACCATACAAATACAATCATCACATCTAACCACATACATACATATGTACCACATCACACAATCACCGCACATGTACCATCATCACATGTATAGTTCGATTTTCAATCCAACACTTCAACATGTTTAGCTATCATTTCAAGTGGGCTAAGGCCCAGTTCATTGCCACACTTGGATGGACCAATTGGTGTGTTGCTACATCCTAACTTTTTGGCTTTTTGGGTGATCCATTTTATCTCCACTATCATTCCATTCAAGACTTCAATCATAATTCATTCATGAGGTCCAAATGCAACTTGGCACACACATATCACGAGGAGTCTCATGTACTTACCATGAGGCCCAAAAATAGGCCCAATACACTTGCCACTAATGGGCCCACAAGGCATTTGCTTAAGATGACCCTTAAGGCTGGCAAGTCAACCATTCTAATGCCGTAATGAATACATCATTAGGGGCCACAAAGCATCTCATATTATTAACAAGTTAGGTCTAGCGTCCATATTTCAAAACATTTAAGCATAGTTGAACAATGATAGTCTGCACACCGATACAAGGCTACACTACATTACACTAAGTCTTAGGTGATAACTGGCCCACACTCCATACAGCTAATAACCCAGTTCAGCATCACATGATGAAGGGGCTAAGGGTCACATTTAATTGCATCACATATACACTATACCAAAATCGTCAAACTAGTATGGTTGAGAATTTGGTTCAGAAACGGCTCTAAGTCATTCCTAATTTGAAACGGTAATAAACCGTACTAGAGTCATTATCTTATACACTGTTCTTTCCATTGTTTTGTTGGTGTGTCCCAATTAAGTGTTGAATCTTATATTTTTTATTATTTTGTTTTATCGTTTTATTTTGAAACAGATGGATGGAATGGATTCTATTAAAAACCTTTGAGTGGACCCACAAAGCCCAAGAGGCACATTCCTCTATATCCGCCGCACACTACTGATGGGTTTTAACCCTTTCCTTACGCCAAAAGCCCTGAAATCTTCATTTCGCATCTCCATCGCCGTCTCCGCCTCTATCTTCCTCTCTCAATCTCCCTCTCCCTCTCCCTCTCCCAATCTCCCTCTCTATCGATCTTCCGATCTCAACCCTCTCTCTCGATCTCCTTCTCACTCTCCCTCCCTCTCCCTCGATCTCCCTCTCTTTCGATCTCCCTCTCCCAATCTCAACCCTCTCTATCGATCTCCCTCTCCCAATCTCAACCCTCTCTCTCCATCTCCCTCTCACTCTCCCTCCCTCTCTCAATCTCCCTCTCGTTCTGTGTAACAAGTGTGGATCAGGGTCAGCTGTTTACATTGGTTGATAGGGTGAATAGCCTCTAAAAAAAGTGGTGAATGCGCCAGCTGATGCAGATCAAGGCCAAGCTACTACTCCAGCAGTGGTCATTGCTCTAGTCCTTGTGCTAATCTGCTTGCAGCCGCCTGCAGGGCGGAGAATCGTGGTCATTTATCATCGTTGTTGTTAATGGGGACCGGTTAGCTTCATTTCTCTTTGTTTGTCATCATCTTATAAACATTCACGCATGCCACATTTAGGTATGAGCATTTAGTCTTGCAGGTTTGCGTTGTTGTTTCAGAACAATTTCTGATGGATTTTTTATTTTTTATTTTTCTGGGCAAGAATCTGACACAGAGGCAGCGGAAACTACTCGAAGAGTTCGTGAAAGAGGAGCAGCAGGGAGGATTTGATAAGGACACTACCGCTGTTGGGGCATCCAGGTAAATTTGAGACCAGACAGACTACTGCTTGAGTAATGATTCGAGTATTGCCTGGATAGTTGGAATTTTGTAGGAATGTGGGTTGATTGATTGGTTTTTGTAAGATATGCATCTCTTTTATGGTCTTTATGTAGACAAAATCCAGATGAATTTCAATCACACATTATCTGACATGGGAGCCATGTTGGATTAAGTCGGGGTTTCAGTTCATTCTGGGAACTGGAACGCATTTGTATTATTTGGCACATTCCCACCAGACAACAGAAACATGGATCCCATATCAGAAACTGCTAGAGATCGGAAATCAGAATGCTTCTGGATTTGTCAACACAAACAGGCCCTTCTATAGCCATCTATCTAGATCAATGGTAATTGGGAGTTGGAATTGTACATAATCTATTTATATATCATAAAATGAATGAGATTCGATGTGTTTATTTGAAATAGACTGCTGACTTTTACTCTGTACATCTTAGGATTTTGGTTGAGCATGCTATGCAGGAAATGGGCCACGCTCTAGTAGTACTGGTACCAAGGTAAACTTACGGTGGTACCATGGCAGATGTGGGTCCACGTCATTTATTCACACCATCCAGCCGGTCTATCAAATGCATCACCTGAGAAAACCTCCAGTACCCAAATATTTGATCCAAACTAAGGTGGGCCACAGAAAAGGGTATGAGTTGGGATGGAACGCCTATTACTTTTGAACGTTCCTTTTGGCATGCATGTCTCTACAGGTCAATGACGGAAGGGAAACTCAATTTATAAAACCACTTCCTACGGTTGGTTCATTCGGTGATAGCATTTTGTTGATTGTTGCCCTCTGTTTTCACTCTATATTTGAGGGCATTGCAATTGGAGTTGCAGGTAAGATGAGATACATGCATAAAGATGCAACTGCCTTACAAAGCATGTTGGCAGTTCAGAGAAAGTTTAATCTATTTGTGAATTTATTTATTTTTATGCTGTTTTGACACAGTGTCAAAAGTGGTGTTAAAAAATAAAAATAAAAACATTAAATAACTTTAACCATATTTTACATAATTAAATGTTTAATATATTTTGTGACATGTTTTAATAGTTTTGTTCCATTGATCCATCATTACATACTGAATTTTATAACTCTTCCAAAAAGAAAAAAGAAACAACAAAAAAACGGAGAAGATGAAAAGGGAGATGTTCAACAAGGAGGTCTCCAGTAATCACTCGATAGGTTCTTTGTTTTTTACATGCATGATTTGTTGCTTTGTTAATTTTCTACTTCAAGGTATTTAATTTATTAAATGTACAATCTAATGATAGCACCAAAACTCCACAACATAGTCATCCGCTAACTGATCCCCTGCATGGGTAGAGGGTTGATGTTAGGAAAATGGCAGTTGAAGTTTTGCCTAGCAATATGGGAACTCATATAGCCAACGTCAATTAGATAGGACAAGGATACAATGATGATGATGATGATGATTATATCTGTTTCCATCCTGGGTAGATTTTGTTTTTCATAGACCTTTGTGTGTGTTTTCTTCAATTAATATGAACACGGAATTGCTGTTGGGGCATATGGTTAGATAAAATTAGCATAATTCTGGGCATTTGATGAACAAAATTATCATAATTCTGGGCATTCGATGAATGTGGATAGTTCGGAAAATTTTGTATGATCAGATCGTTGGCTTACACGATCTTGTCTATGGAATTGTATATACAGTTAAGATTTAAGAACAAGCAATATGGCCATATTTCTTATTTTGTTTGCTTGGATAGAGAACCCAAAACATGGACATGGAGAACCCATGTGGATTCCTTTGTTAATAGAGAAATGCAGAATCCAACAAAAAATTCCTTATTTGGTTTGAATTGCACTACACCAAAATTTTTTATCAGGAACGGCTGGTGCTTTGGTTCAGAAACAATATTAATCCGTTTCTAATTGCACACGGTTCTAAACCGTTTCTAATTACAGGGAATGTACCCTCTTTCCACGTACGTTATTAAGGCTATTTTGCTTCCCCCTTTCCTTCAATCTCTCGTCTTGCATCTCTCTCTCTCTCTCTCTCTCTCTCTCTTTAAATCTCCAATCTAGGTCGTTCTGCCCTCATGCTCATCCTGCGCTTCTTCTTCTTTACACTCTTTCAACACCAAAACTCCAATCTCCTTCTCCTCTTCAAACCCTAACATCTCATCTCTACATTCCCATTTCCTTAACCCTTCCTTTTCCCTCTCTCTCCCTATCACCTTCTCAACCCAAACCCAAACCCTCCTCTCCCAACATCCTCACTATCCGCATGTCCTGGGATGGCTCTCTCTCTCCTCCGTCCGATTGATAGTCGAAGGCAAAAATCAATGTGCTTTTGCAACTAACTTCTGATAAACATGCCATTGTCCGTAAGAAAGTGGTCACATTGTGGGGTGGCTACCAATGCCACTTAATTTCATACGATTAGGTTGCCTTATGCGTATTTCACAATCGTACAATTATATGGCTACATATACACCACCTTTGTACATTATTAGGTGGCAACACCTATGTTACTTGGCCACATGATTAAGGGGTCAAACACACATCACTACATCACATGGTTCATCCCCATATATTCATCATACATTCACATCACTAGCGGTCATGTAGATTCGTCATAATTGAGTACATTCAAAGGTAAGCATACGTCACATGCACGATCCCACGACTTTGGGCCACACTTCGATCATAATTTCACATGGCCAAGTGTTGTCCATACACCATATAATTACTTAACTAAAGGCCTCAACTCAATCCTACGTGATTTAGGTGATGCTCTAACTGGAGGGATAGGGCATACTAGGCATTCATCAAGCAGCGACCATGGCAGCCCCACAAGCTCGATGGGTGGCATGGACAGAAAACTCATTAATCATAGTGGTCCCACCCACCAAACAGACATGCCTACATGTAACACACCTGGTGTGGCTCTACACATGGTCAAGGAGGCTATGCAAGTGTTTATACCTTCCGCATCACAAGCGTGTACAGATCCACTCCATTTTATAGCTAGTTATCAAGCCATCATTTAACATAACATACAACAAGAATCACATATGGTCTATCAAAATGGTCTAGCCACCTACACATTCATTGGCATATAAGGATTAAGTGGTCCATCTCAATGGGTTCATAACGGGTTTATGTATAGGTATCATGCCACCAATCAACTCTTAGCACACTTTTAGTAATTCCAGGCGGTTCATGAGGTGGCCCCACTTAGTCCTTAGGCTCACATAGGCATAGGTGTACGCATGTATTATCATAGTATCCAACCTCCTCCATATATCATCATCATATGCACCCTCATTACACATGTCCCACCATCACAAGCATACATAATCGTAACCAAGATGTGAATAATGTTTGTTTGTTATCACAAGCGACTACCTACTAGAATGGATTGATTAATGGGTTGTCATAACCTACTTGTATGGCTTGTTGGGTGGTCCATTTAGCTTCCACAATCAGCCCATTTCAGGGATTCATCATCATCACTTCAAAAATTACAATATCAGTTTGGCATACATTCAAGACATGGAGATCACAAACTCTTACCGAAGAGGCCCAATGGTTGGCCCAAACAAGCCTACCATTGATGGGCCCACATAGCATTCACTCAAAATAGGCCTTCACATTGTGAACACATCAATGGAATTCACAATGAGTTCTATGCGGTGGGCGTTGTCGTCCCATAGTCCCTACCCCTTTTTTTCTAATTTATTTATTATTTTTATTTTTAGATGATGTGTGCATGGGTGTGTGTGTGTGTGTGTGTGTGTGTGTGTGTGTGAGTTTGGCCAACCCAAGGGGCCATACTTGGACGGTTTGGATGGCATACATTCTGGTGGGACCCATATCAATAGGTCCACATGAAGTCCATAACAAATTAGTTTTGTATGTCTTCTCCTATGCATCTACACCATTAATCATATCATTATTATCAACACCATCTCCACCATACATAAACACAAGGAGAATAAAATAAGAATGAGTGAGGAGGGTGTCCTCACCTTGATGGACTACATGAATGGTTGAGATGGATGGAAGGGATGGGTTTGATGGCCTACCAAGATCACTCCTCTCTCCCTCTCTTATGGTAAGGAAATGATGAAAATGTTGAGGATTGAAGGGGTATTTGTAAAGAATTTGGTAAAATTATGGTTAGGTTAGATTAATGTGGTTATGATTGGCTTAGGCAAGGATCATGACAAGTAATGCATGATTAGGACTTAATGGTGGATTAAATGAGACATAGGGTGGCATGGCATGATGACATCATACATAAGGTGTTATATAGAGAAGGGTTGACTTTGGATACACATAAGAGAGGGGTGGTATGGGTGTGTGACATCACACACATGGGTAGAGATTCTCTCATCCATGTGTGGCATGGTGTATGTGTGCATAGCAAGTGTTGTACACATGTGTGGGATGGAATATATGACACCATGCGCACATGATACACCAATGATCTTCACGGCATATCTCACTAATGGAGCGTCATACAGATGCACGGGTGGTAACTTTGTGACTGCGGCGACGGGACGGTCGATATGGCGAGGGTTTGAAGCCTTGGGTTCCGGTCAGTCGGGTGTGCACTATGCACGGTTAGTCCAAGTCTCGCCAAGGGTGTCGATCATCATACACATAGGCATAAAAAATGGTACGGAATGAACAGGGTCTTACATTGGATATATTATCTCGTCCAAGGAATTGAGGTGGATAAGGCTAAGATTAATCTCATCTCAAACCTACCTCCACCCAAGAACATACGAGATGTGCGATCCTTTTTAGGACACGCCGGATTTTACAGGAGATTCATAAAGGACTTTAGTCATCTCTCTCATCCTTTATGCAATCTAATTCAAAAGGATGTACCATACGAGTGGACTGATCAATGCCAGGAGATTCATAACATGTACATATTATGTTAACTTCTTGGTAACGCTCAAGAACTTTCAATACTTGGTTCTTGAAATGTTCAAGGCGTTACAAGCTACCCCCTTTAAACATAATTTCACTCCCGAAATTTAGTACTTCTATTATAGAAGTCATTTTCCATGCCTCTAAGGATTCCCTGTGTTCGTGGTAATATAAATAGATGGTTGTAGTGGGTTTGCACCCGATACACAGATCCTTCGCCTGCGCAGTACAGAGGATTTTTTGTTATCAATTCCTAATCCTATTCAATCTCGATCCTTTGCTTGATCAAGGCGCTGGGATCATTTGAGATTTTCTACGACTTTAGAATTTGAGTCAAATTCTATCAGTCTATAATCTCTATTGTTCTAAACTCATTTGGAATATCATGAAATCTTATATTCTCCTAAAGGATAATTCTATGTGTCCCATTAAGCTTTCCACTACATACGTTGACCACCAAAAATTACTTTTATCATCCTCATTAATTCATTATGTTTAAATTTTCAACGTATTACTCGTGAGGTAGGTATGCATATGCCTCGGTGTGTATAATTGGCTACATGAATCGGGATGCTACAGCCTACCCCTTAAACAAAACCTCGACCCCGAGATTTGTTAGTTGGACTAACCCGCTTAAAACTTACCTGATTATGGTTCTGCAAACCTATGGTCTCGATCATTCTAAATTTTTGGGGAATACCATGAAATTTTTCGTTTCATCCCGAAAGCCAGATATCCTAACCGGACTAGACGATAATGGATAGGCCAAATTATCCATTCATTGTTAAACCTAAGCTTTAGTGTCGTCTTTTATATGAACGTTGTATATTCCCAAAATTATTTTATAATGACAGCCTGTCACTCTCAAAATTTTAATTTTTGATCCATGCGTCCACTTTACTCGAAATTTGGAAATTAAGTCCTTGACTTATTCCTGAGGTAAGTTTTCATGGTTTAAGGGGTACCTAGATTCATAGTTTCTAAATTTTACGTTGAACTTAATATTTTCAATGGGGAACTTGAATATGGTTTCTAATTCCTCAGCTCTCTAGTTTCTTTAGGAATTCAATTGAGTGTATATATCTAATTCATCATATGTCCTAATCGCATAAAGTTTATGGTGGTCCACTCCCTTAGGCCCAGTTAATCTCATTCTCATTCTCTGATACCAACTGTAACGCCCTAAATTTTTATGGCCAGAGTTTATACTCGTGCTCGAGAAAGCCGAATGTTAATAATGTATAAATTGGATGCTTTAAAATTGCAACTTATTTTTTTTTTCATTTACATCACATTCAAATACATTTGTGAAGGTAACATTCGTAAGAATAAAATCAACTGTATTAATTATTTCATTAAAATAACAGAATTTAATAAATAATCAAATCCCTTCTTAAGGAAAGCTTATTACATTTATCAAGTTTGCAGTGGAAGTATAAAACTAAATAGTAAAACTATTCTCAGATTCTTTCAGTATAGTCTTCTATAGGGAGATGGTCCTCTAGATCTTCAATCTAAACATCACATACATTATCTGTACGGTTGTGAGAGGGTCAATATCCTACTCATAGTGATGGTTATCTTTTAAGATTAACAATGATTCAAGAGATGCATAAAAGTAACTTAAGGGTTCTGATACATCACGTACTCCACCACTATGAGAGATATCAGTATATGCAAATAATCTATATAAATGTATGCCTAGCAAAGTGTGTGTAGCTCATCATATATAGTGATCACTGTCAAATGTGGAAAATAGTTCATAATATCTGGCTCGACCCGCACTCTCACTATACAGATATTCGCCGGCGTATCTCATGTTAACGTGGATTTATGCTAACATCTCAAGGCAATACAACAACGCGGTTGGAGGATTTACGTAACACAATGTGTTCATGAAGTGATTATTTATGACATCCAATCTCAAAAAGTTAATGTACACTACATTTGCGATTTACATACATCGATTGTGCACCACGCCAACCAACCCACGGAATTACGTGCTGACTAAGAGGGCCACTACCCGTAACGCATTACATCCACGATAAATATTAAGTCACTAGTCATGATACCTTTAACACAACACTTGTAGTGATAGAGAATGTAAACTGAATCATGATTCCCAAAAAGCGTAAATAAATGATGGTAATAAATCAATTGAAAGGATAACTCTCAGTAATTTGTGAACATGAAAAGGTAGGATAATAATCATCAATTAAATCAAAGTAAGCTTAAAGGATAAAAACCCTCACCTCTTATCATCAGATCGCCCTTATGTGTTGTTGGAGCTTTATGTACATGATGTGGGATTGAATTCTAACATGATTGAAACCTACTTACACGGTTAGATCACCACATTAGATGGCTCCTATGGTTAAGATCAAAAGTTTGGAATTTGGCCTAAGATTTAAGTTTAGGGTTGGGTTACGAGGGTAATAATTTAGATAAGAGTTTAATATAAGGTCTTTTAATTAACGGGTGAATCACTTTAAATTGATAATTTAGACTTAGCCGAAAATAATCTGCAATTCTGGAAGGTTCAGCTGTTGGGTCAACTTGATTCAACTTGTCGACTAGACAGCTTACACCTATGTAAAATTAGATTTGAAAGTAAATTGATCGCTAGTTAGATCTTACAGGAAAGACCTGTATGAAGGTCTTATAACTCTTACTGTGATTAACTAGAATCGTTGGAGATCACCTTAACTTGCTGCTGGGATGCGGCAGTCGTACTGAGTCAGCCCAAAAGCCATCTCCCTCTTCTTCTCTTTCTTTTCTTCTTCTTCTTTTTTTCCTTCTTTCTTTTTCTCTCTTTCTCTTTTCTTTTCCTTTCCTTTCTTCTCTCTCCTTTCTTGCTGTTATGTCCAGCAAGGGCTGGTCGTCTCTCTCTCTCTCTCTCTCTCTCTCTCTCTTTTCTTTCTTTTCTTTCTTCTCTCCTTCAGTCGGACGGGGATGGTCGTTTGATAGGCTAGAGAGCTTTTAGGCTCTCTATGTAAGTTCTCGCACAACTAAGTTTGCGTAATGTGGAAATTAGACGCCGCCCTTACGCAGTCCCTATTTTTACTCAATTCTCGGTGGTGGCACTACACCAAAATTACTGATTAGGAATGGCCATAGTTTTGATTCAGAAATGGTTTTAAGCCGTTTCTAATACAGAAATGGTTTCGAACCGTACCTTAGTACAGAGATAGAGACCATTTCTAAAAACTTAATTAAGATCAAGCCCACCATGATGTTTACGAGAGATCCACACCGTGCATCTATTTTGAGAGATCATTTTAGAACATTAGGCTAAGATCGAGTTGGATAAAAAATTCGAGTGGGCCTCAGGGAAGGAAACGTGGGGATTGAGTGAACACCGTTTGAAACATTCGTACGGCCACCAAGTTGATTAGGTCAGGAACAACAGGGCAAATTAGCTGGAGGTACAGGTTCTTTTTCCCTTTCAGCTGCTAACAAAAAGCTCGTCTCCTTCCCTTCCGATAGAGAAACTGCTTTCCCATGGCGACAAGAGAAGAGCTCGGTGATTCCCGACGACATTTCCGTCCAAAGGGTTCCAGAAGAATCCTTCTCGTCCTGTTGCTGTCTGCCTCGTGTCAGATTCCGGTGGCATTCTCCAGCAGAAGGGAGCATGAAACAGACGAAAAATGTCGTGCATTTGATCTTCTTATCTAAGATGAGAAGTCTAGAAGCTTCTTACTGACAATTTTCACGACGTTTTCTGCTTTTTGGAACTTCAAATCTTAGAATTTTTCTTGCTTTGAGGTTACCTTGTGGAGCAATTTTTATGATTTTGTAACTACATTACTCAGTTCTTGCCTGTTTCCGTGAGAAATATCATTTTGGAAGGCGAATGCGAGAGGTTTCGTCCTGTTTTTACTCAGAATGTTGATTTTTTCTAATTTCCTCTCTCATTCGATCACACACTCTCTCGCTCTCAAACCCTACATTTGAATCTGAACCCTAAATCCCCCTAGAAATCTCAGATTTCGGGCACAACTGTCCAATCCATTGATCACCGACCTGAAAATATGAAATCTCTGGTTTTTTTTGGTCTGATTCTTCAATTCCATTGCAGAAAATGAGCAGTAGGAATGAAGAGGAGAGGAACGAGAGGATCATCAAAGGTTTGATGAAACTTCCTCCGAATCAGAGATGCATCAACTGCAATAGCCTGGTAATTGCAATCTCTCCAATCTTTTCTTTATTTTTTGTATCCTCTGAGCTGTGTATGTTATGGTGGGACAAGCAAGTTCGCTTGCTACTTATACATGCTTCAATTGGAGCTGGGACAAGTTTCATCCATGGTTGGAACACATTTCTTCTTTAGTTGGAATGAATTTCATCCTCATTAAATTTTATTTCCAATCAAAGTAGAAATGCATTTTAGGTTAAAAACATTAATGACTCTTTACTTAGTATATTATAAATTAGATTGGATCATATACATGCTTTTGTATGCAATAAAATCCCAAATAAACTTAAACCGACAGGAAACTAGAATATTAATCCCACAGAGAAGAGGAGAAGGGAAGGGGATTTAAGGAGTTTTAGGGGTTTTGGATTGTGATTTGACAAGTCACACCTTTCAAATATAAGAAGGATTAAAAGTTTTATCTTTCTTTCTCTAACTCTGTCATTTTCTATTAGAAAAATCCAAAACTGATCTCAATGCAGGGAAAGCAGTCCTACAATTCTTGTAATTCTTTAACTAATCCCACTAATCTCAGCGTGTTAACTAATCATAATGATTAGTTTATAAAGATCTTTGATTAGTTACTAAGACAAATAACCCAACAACCTACAACAGAAAATTAATAGAATACAACTGAATTCCTGCTCAAATCAACAAATAGTAGAAAACAGCCTGAAACAGGTAGTGAACTAAATGTTATTAGAACGCTGAAATGCTATTTTCATCTGAAGAGGACTCCTTGGGACTTCCCATTTGGGATCTAAGAAATTTTCAAGACAGACTCCATCAAATGCCCATAATCACGCCTGTGTATCTTTGTATGAACTCTAGCTACAATGTCTCGTTAAGTACTTTGTGTAATGACTGAAGAGTTCCAGCGTGGAAATGAAATATGTAAAGTGCGTTTCTGTACCTTCCAAGTGGTTTCAATGTGGACCTACAGTCTGGTTTTTTCATTATTCTCCTTTCCCACTTTCTCTCTCTCTCTCTCTCTCTCTCTCTCTCTCTCTATGAAAACAACTACCGGTCCTTCTCAACCAAAGAAAAATAATATTATTTAAACCTTTTTCTTCCTACACACTCTTTCTTTTTCCTACTTCTGTTATTAGAATAGTACTAGCATTTTTCCTTTTCCCTTTACCTTCTTTTATTTATGTATACCTCTTAATTTCTCTTATAGGCAACAGAGATAAGCAAGGTTGATTGGAATACCCTTTTTGAGCCCTACCCTTGCTTTGATGCACACAAGAACTATCTAGAGATTGACATCATTTTCTGATCAGTGCAGAAAATGATGATGACCTGAGGAAATGGAAAGGCTGGTTTGAATCTCGGCTCGGCCAACTGACATTGAAGGTGAAAGGGTTTCTATTCATTTAAGAATTATATGATCCTGGACCAATGGATATATAGCATCCTTTGCCAAGGTATGAATTTTCTATTTACCAACTTGGAATGAAGGGGCTGCCATACTTCCTTTGATCCCTACAGTTGATAGAGAACTACCTAAGATGAAATTCCTAGCTATTCGATAGACATAAAAGAAATGAACATGATGATGGGGGCCTTGCACAAAACCTTAGGATCTAGCCTCCCAAAACAAACTAGAATTATGGATAATAAAGCAATGAAATAAATCAAAGCATTAATCACACACCACACGAGATTTTTACGTATAAAACCCTCAAAGAGGTAAAAAACCACGGGATCTCGTCCAGATCAATAATCCATTATGAAGTAGAAAGTTACAACCTTCTTCACTCACGCAGGAGTGGATAAACAATGAGGGAATAAAAGGAAAAACAGAGAGATCTCACCAATTACGAGGACGTAGAAGCACTGAGATATAAATTGCATGGTAGATAACCTCCACGAGCATAACCTCCCTTCTACAAGCTTCCTCTCTCTCTCTCTCTCTCTCTCTCTCTCTCACACACACACACCTTTGATGACCCTCTTGTGTTTTTCGTATATCTAGAAAAACCCTAAGAACCCCTATTTATAGTTTTAGGAAACTCCTTTCCGCATCCCAGTTGCGAAAGGACTCGGATTTCCGCAATCCGCAAAATCGTGGAACGAATCTGCGTAACCACAACCGGTCGAGCTCTACCTATGACCGGTCGAGTACCACCTTCGACGGTCGAGTACCCCGGAGAAAAATAACCCAAAGTCGCTAGACTTTGAGTCGAATCAGGGCTTGATTCCACGATTGGTCGTGCACTAGCCCTCGACCGGTCGAGTGAGGCTCACGACCGGTCAAGCACGGGTAAAAAAACCCCATCAAATCTTCCCCTTTTTGACCCAGGAGGGATTCACCTTCTTCGAGCCAGCCTGGTTTCTACAAACCTCAAACTTGCCCTTGAGTAAAGTCTTGGTCATCATGTCTGACCCATTATTGTCCGTGTGGACCTTCTCAAGCTGTAACACTTTCAGTTCTAAAGTATCTCTGATCTAATGATATCGAATCTCTATGTGTTTCGACTTGGAATGCTGACTTGGATTCTTACTCAAGTGTATAGCACTCTAACTATCGCAATAGACCACGTGCTGCTCCTGCTTCAAGCTAAGTTCTTGTAGGAACCTCTTCATCCAAAGCATCTCTTTACATGCCTCTGTGACTGTGATGTACCCGGCCTTTGTCGTCGACAATGCTATGACCTTCTGTAGCTTACTCTGCCAAGAAATCACTCCCCTTGCAAACGTGAATATGAACTTCGATGTAGACTTCCTGGAGTCTATGTCACCTGTCATATCTGCATCTGTGTATCCCTCTAACACAGGTTTACCGTCACCATAACATAGGCTCAGCCTGGATGAACCTCTTAGATACCGTAATATCCATTTCACCGCTGCCCAATGCTCTTTGCCAGGATTGATAAGATATCGGCTGACTACACCAACCGCATATGCTATGTCTGGGTGTGTACACACCACAGCATACTTCAAACTTCCTACAGCTGACATGTAAGGTATCTTCTACATCTCTTTCACCTTTGCCTTTGTCTTGGGAAATTGCCTGTTACTCATTTTGAAGTGACCATCCAGTGGAGTACTGATCGGCTTTGCTGCATTCATATTAAACCGCTCTAGGACTTTCTCAATATACCGCTCTTGTGACAACCGAAGATTCTTGCTGCTTCTATCACGAGTTATCTCCATTCCTAGGATCTGTTTAGCCAAGACCAAGTCTTTCATCGCAAATGACTTGCCCAACTCCTGTTTCAGCCTGTCGATCTTCTTGATGTCTTTTCCTATGATGAGCATGTCATCAATATATAATAGCAGAACTAAGAAATCACCATCCGAGAACTTGCGCATGAACACACAGTGGTCCAACTCCGTTCTGTCATACCCATGCTGTAACATGAACGAATCGAACTTCTTGTACCATTGTCGTGGAGTTTATTTCAGTCTATACAAGCTTTTCCTCAGCCTACACACTATATACTCTTTGCTCTTGACTTCGAACCCCTCTGGTTGGTGCATGTAGATCTCTTCTTCCAGGTCACCATGGAGAAAGGCAATTTTAACATCTAACTGCTCCATCTCCAGATCCATGTTAGCCGCCAATCCAAGCAATACCCGTATGGATGTCATCTTCATCATTGGTGAGAATATCTCCTCGAAGTCTATGCCTTTCCTCTGACCAAACCCTTTCACCACAAGTCTAACCTTGAACCTTGTCTGTGAATTCTTCTGCTCAACCTTCTTTCTGAACACCCACTTGTTGCTCAAAACTTTCTTGCCCTTAGGTAATTTTACCATATCATAGGTGTGGTTCTTATGTAAGGATTCCATCTCCTCTTGCATAGCTTTCAACCACTCCCTCTTATGCTCGTCGAATAGGGCCTCAGAATAATCTTCTGGCTCTCCCCCATCAGTCAGCATAATGTACTCATGCGGCGAGTACCTCTTGGACGGCTGTCTGTCCCTAGATGACCTCCTCACATGTGGCTCAATAAGTGGATCAAGTGGGGGCTGCTCCCTTGGTCTATCTTCTAAAGGAACTCCCTTGTCCTCTGCACCTTGCTGTACTCCCCCGTTATCAGGCACCACGGGAGGAATAACCGGATCCATGTCCTCTAGCTCACCTGAACTAGGCTGGTTCTTCTCTGACTTTCCAATGTCTTCTATACACTGATCTTTAAAGAAAACCACATCTCTACTCCTGACGAGCTTCTTCTCCGTCGGATCCCACAATCTGTAACCAAAATTTTCATCATCGTACCCCAAGAACACACAGTCTGATCTTCAAATCGAGGTTGGACCTCTCGTCCTTTGGTATGTGAACGGTTGCCCTACATCCAAACATCCTGAGATGACTGTACGATGGATCCTGTCTAGTCCACACATTCTCAGGTACTTCTCCATTCAACGGGGCTGATGGAGACCTGTTTATCAAATATACCGCCGTGTGCATTGCTTCTCCCTAGAACATCTTGGGCAATTTCGCATGGGATAACATGCATCTGATTCTCTCTACAATGGTGCGATTCATGCGCTCGGCTACACCATTATGCTGGGGAGTCTTGGGAACTGTCTGTTCATGCCGTATACCCAGGGACTTGCAGTACTGATGAAAGTCGCCAATGTATTCACCACCATTGTCAGTACGAATGCACTTCAATGTTCTACCTGTCTCTCTCTCAACCATAGCATGAAATAATTTAAACGCACTAAGGACCTCGTCCTTGGATTTCAAAGCATAAACCCAAACCCTTCTAGATGCATCATCTATAAAAGTAACAAAATACAATGCCCCATCCAAGGTTTTTGTCCTCATAGGACCACAAACATCAGAATAAACAAAATCTAATGCATGCACTTTATTAACGTGAGAAGCAAATTTAACAAATGAAACTCTATACTGTTTCCCTGATAAACAATCAAGACAGGTTTTGAGAGGCATAGCTGTCACGTCTGGAAGGAGCCGCTTCCTCGCTAGTAGCTGAAGTCCCTTTTCACTTATGTGGCCTAGACGCTTTTGCCACATGTCAATAGTTGAATCTTTCGCTGCATTCAACCCACCCTTGCACACACTGACACTTGCCTTGTACAGGGTATAACACTTCTTTCCTTTGGCTGCGATCGACGAACCCTTGATGAGCTTCCGACACCCACCAGAAAATTGGCTTTCATAGCCATCTTCATCCAGCCTTCCCGTCGACATCAAGTTGAGGCAAAGATCTGGGATATGCCTCACATCTCTGAGAACCAATGCGCAACCCACATCGGTCTTCACACAAATATCACCAACCCCTACAATCTTCGATATGCCAGAATTTTCCATCTTCACGGTCCTATAGTCACCTGACATGTAGCTTGTGAAGAAATCCCTGCGTGGAGTCGCATGAAAAGAAGCTCATGAGTCATCACCTAGTTGGTGACCTGACTTGTAGCCGCGAGACATACATCGTGATCTGCTGAAAGAATAACTATAACGTCGCCATCTGAAGCGACTGCAGTGGAATCTGATTCATCTTCCTTCTCCTTTCCCTTTCCTTTCTTGTCGTTCTTAGCCTTATGACATTCATGCTTATAGTGGCCATTCTTGTCATAGTTCCAGCATTCAACATCTTTTCTGTTAATCAAATTACCTCTTGATTTATCTTGGGCCTTCTCGCCCTTCCTATTCTTTCCTCTCTCCCTTTCCTGTGTCACAAGGGCCTCTTGCTAAGTAGACCCCTGAGACTTCCTCCTTGTCTCCTCATTGAAGAAACAACTAGTTACCTGTTCCATGGATATCTTTTCGTCTAGCGCGGAGTTACTTAGAGACACTACCAATGTCTCTCAACTGTCAGGCAATGAACTAAGCAAAAGTAAAGCCTGCAATTCATAATCCAAGACCATTTTCATAGCGAAGAGCTGGTTCACTATATTGCTAACATCATTCATGTGCTTGGCCACAGAACCACCATACTTGAACTTGAGATTCACACGTCGCCTTATCAGAAAAATCTTATTACCGGCTGTCTTCCTCTCATACAGCCCTTCCAATTTCAGCTGCCATAGGCTAGCGGATGAGATTTTCGTAGACACATGGTGGAACACAAAATCATCCAACCATTGTCTAATAAACCCCACTGCCTTCCGGTCCAACTTCTTCCAATCATCATCAGACATATCTTTAGATTTTGCTAATATGCCTAAAATTGGAGAATATAGGTCCTTGCAATAAAGCAAGTCCTCCATCTTAGCCTTCCATATGGTCCAATTAGAACCATTGAGGTTGATCATCCTTGATGAGCCACCTTTCATAATTCCAAACCGATCCTACCCATTAAATGAGGGCCTTGCACAAAACCTTAGGATCTAGCCTCCCGAAACAAACCAGAATTATGGATAATAAAGCAATGAAATAAATCAAAGCATCAATCACATACCACACGAGATTTTTACGTGGAAAACCCTCAAAGAGGTAAAAAACCACGGGACCTCGTCCAGATCAACAATCTACTATGAAGTAGAAAGTTACAACCTTCTTCACTCACGCAGGAGTGAATAAACAATGAGAGAATACAAGGAAAAATAGAGAGATCTCACCAATTACGAGGATATAGAAGCACTGAGATATAAATTGCACAGTAAATAACCTCCACGAGAATAACCTCCCTTCGACAAGCTTCCTCTCTCTCTCTCTCTCTCTTTCTCCATCTCTCTCACACCTTTGATGACCTTCTTGTGTTTTTCATGTGCCTAGAAAAACCCTAGGAACCCCTATTTATAGTTTTAGGAAACTCCTTTCCGCATCCCAGTTGCGAAAGGACTAAAAAAGGACTCAGATTTCCGCAATCCGCAAAATCGCGGAACGAATTTGCGTAACCACGACCAGTCGAGATGAGGCCACGACCAGTTGAGCGCCACCCATGACCGGTCGAGTACCACCTTCGACCGGTTGAGCACGCCGGAGAAAAATAACCCAAAGTCGTTGGACTTTGAGTCGAGTCAGGGCTCGACTCCATGACTAGTCGTGCACCAGCCCTCGACCGGTCGAGTGAGGCTCACAACCGGTCGAGCACGGGTCAAAAAACCCCATCACATGATAGTGGTCCACACTGAACGGGAAAAGGCAAAAGATTGGATTACTGGCATTTTCTAATCTCACACACATGATCCCATACATGTGAGAACTTGGATCTCGATTCCATCTTATGGTTCCCACCATCAATTGGACTGAGACCCAGCTAAGTTGGGTCTTTTTTTTATTAGTTAAAAAGTATGGTGTTGTTAAGTGAAAATAGTGATAGGAAAGTGTAATTGTGTTAGGTTGGTGGATACACAGTAGAGTACAAGGGAGACAACACTAGTGCAATGAGAGGAGCAGGTCATGATTTCTTTCTCAATCTTTTTTTTTTCTTTTCTTTTTAGTAGAAAATCAGTAATAGTTTATTGATGATAACATTTATAGGATAATGAGAAAGTGGATATGAGAAGGCCTGTCAAAGGGTAGGTGTTTATGAAATATAATTGCTTTCACATCATGTTAGTAATGACCTTCATGATTTAGTATTCTTTGCTTTTCTCTGTCATATTCACAGAAGTCTTGAAGGTAATTGCAATACCTGCTTAAAGCTTCAAAAAATGGGTTCAATTCCTTGCCCAAAAACATATCAGTATGTATTCAATTATCTTTCGTTGTGCTTCAGTGTTATAATCAAGACAATCTACGTTGGATCATTGATGATGGTTTTGTACGTCACATGTCTAGTCACCAAAACAATATTGTACATCAGCATGTCTGCCATTAGAGTTTTTTTTTTACTGGAATTTGTTGTAAAGATGCCATCTTTTCATGGTTTTCTTTGATTTGACTGTGGTGATGATTTTCCACATCTGAACTTTATGGCCTAGTTTTTCAGAACGTCTCCATGTTTAAAAGGTGATACTATCAAAAAGTTCATGGTTAAGACAATTTACAACATGTGCAATACTTTAATTAGTCATTTTGTAGTTAGATTTTCCATCCATGCATATCTGCCATTTTATTTATTTGAAATGTCATAGGCATTATGATAAGTGGAATTTTGATTTGTGTTTGGTTAGTATATGGACACACATCTAAATGCATTTGTGTTTCAGAGAAACTCATTCAAACTTTACTTTTTTTCTTTCTTTGTATAGGGAATTCCAGTTAGTGTCCAGATTTTTTCCTGTGACAAGGATGCACAGGCTCAGCCTGTTGCTTGGCGAAGTTTTTTGCCGGTGCTCCACTGCACAACTGCACTGGAACTATGGTGCAACAGGACTTCTGACCGTGGCACAATCTGATGTTGATAAAACCAACCAGAGTTACTATGGTGAATCGGAGCTGAATTACCTGACAATTGATGGCAGCCTTGAAGGACTTGTGCCTCTACGTATGATTTTCAAGCTAAATGGTTGACCTTTCTAATCTATCTTTCTTTGTTTGCATTTGCAAGTGAAATTGCTGATTTTATAGATGGGTTGTAGGTAAAGAAGGGCCTGTTCGTGATAGGTGGGTCTTTGGCGAGTTTTTTTTTTTTTTTTTTTGTCCAATCTTGCATTTAAGCATGTAGCAAGCTGGTTGTGTGCATGTGTACGCAAAATCATCATGCCATTATTTTTAGTCTGAATGCATAGATTAAGTTGAATGTGATCAATCTTCAACGTGGTATGTTACACTTCAGCTTTGTTGAATGTAGGATGGCCATTTAAGAGTTTTCGAGTGGCTAGTATGGAAGTCCTTAATCAGCCTGATGCCCATGCCTCTATGAAAGATTTAGACTTCAGGTACATGAAAATATTTGTAAATGTCTGGAAAATGTTTGTATATGTTTATCATCGTGTGACAAAAGCTAATGATTAGCAATCCAATGAGACATGTCTGTAACACACCGAACATTTCAGTATCCCAAGGTTGAAATTGTTTAAATGTTAACATGAGACGTAACCTATTATGTACATGTATACAACACCAATCTAACTAATCTAACCTTACGAACCAAAGGCAAATCTAACCATTAGGAAAAGCCTCCATTCACAGACTTATCCATCGGACCGTTGGTTTTGAAACAAAACCAACCAGTAAATAATTCAATCGTATGTACCTTACCTTTAAAAAATCAACAACTACATACCTTAAAAAAATCAACAATTAACTCTTCACTCTAATGATGCAGGTATAAGTCCATTTGTAAAAAAGGCTTGGAAGGGTGCATACAAACAAGTGGAACCTTTAGATTTCACAAAATTCTTAAATCAGCAATAATTACAAAACTGCCATTGATCTAGACCCTAAATTCTAAATCATATGGTTCAGCTGATCCGTTTCCCACCAAACTTTATAAAAGGCCTAGGTATCATAAGTTAACCATATGTAACAAACGTCAGCTATTGAATCAGCAAGATCAATGGCTAAACAAGACATTCACTAAAACGGCCCACTTAGGACCGGCATTCGCTTTCCACTTTAGTATGAACCCTAGAGTGAGCTAACCAAAGCAAATGAACGGAACTAATTTGCCCCCAGCCACATCTGGACCCCACGTCTAGTTGTGTGCACACGAGGTGCGCGTACACCATAACGCACCAGAACCCCAATCATGGTCAAACACCAAACGACACGTGAAATCCCGAAACCAGTGGGATTTTCCCACCACGCATGCGAACGGACAGCGTTCCGTTGGAAATCGTTGTGGTCCACCCCTGTGATCGGTCACGATGATTCGGACCGTCTATCACGTCCAGAGGACGGATTCGATCACATCCTCGTCCATTTCGCGCACACACACAAATCGGTCTGCAACCGAACCGTTTCTGAAACTCTGTTTACACTCTCCTGCTCCCACGACCACGAATTCAAACCGGTCCCATTCAGGAATGCAGTGGGACCCACCACTAAGGGAACGGAGTGAATCTGATCCGTCCATCAGATACAACGCCCACCTCCGAAACTACTTTGGGAGGAACCTTGTTCGGAGAAGTCCAACACACCCCACCACTGCAGTGAACGGATCCCCCATCGACAGAGTTGCGTAGATGGGAATTCTATGACCGATGCATTCCGGAATGCGTGATCAGGGCCATCCATTCTTTGGCCACACGAGGACAACCCTAAGATCTGATAAAATCTATGCGAGAAACAAGGGGTCACCGGTCAAACAGTGCACCACTCACAGAATGCTGCGTCCGGCTTTCACTGCGCACCGCACTGCGTAACAGAGTCGGTGCCAGGAAATTCCAGCCGACCTGCTGGCCGCACACCTATAAAAGAAAGAGGGAGAAAAGCCAAGAACGGGAGAGAAAGAAAGAAAGAAAGAGAAAGGAAAGGAAAGAAAGAGAAAGCGAGAGGAAGAGAGGTTTACTAGCCCAAGCCAAGAAATTAAGGTAGGCCACATTCAGATCGTCCCTTCCAAGATTTCCTTCTTTCCCATTCCTTGTAACACGTTGATCCAACCCGATTAGTTTAAATCAAGCTAACCACTCAAAAGAAATTGCTAATGATAGATTAAAAACCAAACCTTTCAACACGCACCTACCTTCAGGAAGGAATAGCATTAGAGGTGAGGGTTTTATCCTTTAAGCTTTCATTAATTTAAGTTAATATATTTATCCTTTTTTTTTTATGCCTTCATATTATTTTATCTCACCTTTTATATTAATTGAGTTGATGCATTTTATTTTGCCTTTTACGTACCTTTTACCTGTTCTCAGATTACCATGACTTTCTCTCTATTTTCGTTTAAATTGTCATCAACAATTATTGACCCTTTTGGGATTATGACATGATGTCCATTGCAAGGAGACTTTCTGAATTCATGTGGGGCTATGGATGCGAGCTTTGCTCTTGTCTTTAATCTTATTTGAGTTGACCTTTACCACTCACCTCTTATTTGGCTGACGTCACTCGCCTCTTAATTGAGCTGGTCTTTGCTACTCGCCTCTTATTTGAGTTGACCTTTGCCACTCGCCTCTTATATGAGCTGGTCTTTGCCACTTGCCTCTTATTTGAGTTGACCTTCGTCACTCGCCTCCCATCTTTTAGCGATCGAATAAATATCGTGAACGTAATGCGTTTTCGATAGCGGCCCTGGGGCGACAGGTAATTCCATATTTCATGGGTAATGGTGTACCAGTTGGTGTATGTAAATTGTTATATATACCTGTTACATCAATCCTTTTCTTCTGAGGGGTTAGTTTTTGCAATTAGTCGCTCCAATCTAGGTTGTGCGATTCACCTGGTCATGTATTGTATCCGTCTTGGGATAACCACATAAATCCATGTTAAACGTGGGACACGCTGGTGAATCTCCATAATATGGGATACGGGGTGAGTCAGGTAACTATAATCGTATTCCATATTGTGGTGATCGTAAAGTGTGATAAACCGCATATACCTTGCTAGGCATGCATCTCATATAGATTGCTTGTGCATTGATATCTCTTGTAGATGTGGAGTACGAGACGTATCAGAACCTTTATATTACTTTTATGAATCATCTTGAATTATTGTTAATCTTAAAGGATAACTATCACTATGAGTAGGGCGTTGACCCTCCCCCAACCGTACAGATGCTGTAGGTGGCGTACAGGTTGAGGACCCAGAAGACCAGACCCTGCAGAAGACTTCGTTGAATAGACTAGGAAAATTAGATTATGGTTTATTTCTTTATGATTCCGCTACGCAACTCAGAACTTATAATAAGCTCCCCTTTGTGAGAGCATTTGATGATTTACTTGAGTTTGGAATAAGGAACATAGTTAATTTCATTCTTGTGAATGTTTCCTTCATGAATGTATCTGGATGTGATCTATAATAATTACAAGATGTGACCTCTAAGGCATCTAAGTTTATACATTTTAACACCCGGTTTTCTCGGGCACGAGTATGAACTTTGGCCGTGAAAATTCGGGATGTTACAATTGGTATCAAAGCTCAAGAATGAGATTGACTGGACCCAGGGAATGCGGACCATTATGAATGACGTAAAGGTTGGATTAAACCCATAAATTCGACATCTGGCTACCCCTAGGAAGAATGAGGAAATTGAAGAATCCGGAGCAATCAGTACGTCCTCCGTCACTGAAGACCTTAATCAGACTAATAAACCCTCGTTGTACGGTGAAACAAGTAAACCCTCTTATGACTAACAAGAAAAAAAATAAAATCGAGAATACGTAACTAACGATTCTACGTTCTTTGATACTCAAAACTAGCCCTAACTATAACCAAACTCATGCACAGGAAGCATGGCCTTCAAGAAGAAGACCTCACATACTAACTGTCACGCCCCGAACTCAAAAACCGGGCTCACAAAATTCTCGATCGCCGAACCCAGCGCCGACAGCCTCCGTAGTACCCTATTCTCGGCTCCCGTCACCCATCCGCCAGGTTCCGATCCTAGGATGCTGCAAGGAGGATTTCTAATCATCAATTTGATTTGTAATGAGCATAACCAAACATAACCCACGAACAATAACCACAAGAACACCATCACAAAATCCACTATGATCAAAAACTTTTTAAGTACAATGCATCTGAAGGGAATACAAGATAATGCAAAAGATAGAAACTCCAAAAGCTCGTCTGCACGCTCCTGCTGCTACTATGTTACGGCTGCGTCCTGGCGTCATCTGCACGCATCAATCGTGCATAAGCTTATAGAAAGCTTAGAGGGTGGTGTAAGTATGTGCGCAATATAAGCGTGCTCAGAATGCAAGGTCAGAGTAATGCGGAATCATGCTGGTGAGTACATGAATGCAATCAGCCGTACCAAGGCTATGAGGTGCAAGACAAGAATGCTATCGGCCATAACACGGCCATGCGATGCGAGATGCAACTCAAGTATGCCAATTCTCATCATATATTAGTACAGTTCTCATTTTGGATAATCACCGGGGTTTAGTACACTCCAAGAGGCACTACCGCTCTCCTAGCCACACAGTTCAAGTGAGCGTAAGAAACCTCACTATCCACCTAGCCAATAGTCTTCCAATACCTATCCGGCATGCAGATAGCGGACCCATTCACGAGCTGGTCAAACTCAATCTAGTATTGTCCCCTACCCTCAGGCGAGTAAGGCCACAACCCTTTCCAACCGACCACGACACAGTGGGAGACGCAGCCTCCTGGTATTCGGCCGTCGTGTGCTCATATATTCACTCTGTCTCGACGTTGGAGTCATCCTTTGGTACCATCGGGTTTAGGGATTTTCACTCAGGGACATCTGTGGCGCCCTGATGCTTAGTAACAATATTTCCGGTATCCAATTCAGCCACCCACGATGTGTTTGTGGAGGCTATGGCCCTGGTGTCACTAGGGCATACGATAATCACAATCACACAATGCAAGTGCATGAATCATACTATCAGACATGCAACAATCCTACACGTACCGAGCACTCATGTGGGGCGACTCCGCCTATCAGGGAGCCCATAAACGATCTGCCCGAAGGCATATGCTATGATTAGTCACTTCTCATATTAGGCATACATATGATGCGTATGATCATGAATCATGGATCTATACTAAGCATGTTATGTGATGATGGGCTCTGTTCATAACGATTATGATCCTAGACGGCCTACACACTGCAAGTACGAGCCTATTAATGGGCCTTAGGGAGAGTGACAACGCAGACATTTAACCGACATCATCCTTACAATGTGGGCATCTAACCATTATTGTTCCCAAGGCACTACCCGTTATAAACATCATTATATACACAACGGAGGAATCACGCATTGCAATGGACCTAATTGCGCCCCATTGGGCCTTAAGTACATCAATTGGGCCGCACCAACGGGTCTTACGTACATTGCAATGGGCCACAACCCATGGGCCTTGCATACATCACAATGGTATATATATATATATATATATATATATATATATATATATATATATATATATATATATATATATATATATATATATATATATAAAAGGTGGGCCTCAACAAGGGCCACCAATACATCAAGATGGGCCTCAATAATGGGCCTTAAATGATCTCCAAAATGGTTGGACGGTTTGGATTAAACACACGCATCATGATGGATCCCATAGGGATGGAGAGGATGGTCGGCATAGACGAAGTACATACCTTATGGTGGGGCCCACACTAATGGAAAGTGTGGATTACAATACATGCATTAGTGGGTCCCATGTGGGGCCCACCATAATGTTTATTTTCCATCCAGCCCATTGATAAGATCACTCAGACCTGGGGGCCCACGGTAATGTTTATATGACATCCAAACTGTTCATAAGGCCACTCAGACCTAGGGCCCACTGTACTATTTATATGACATCCAAACTGTTCATAAGGTCACTCAGACCTAGGGCCCACTGTACTATTTATTTGCCATCCAACTGTTCATAAGGTCACGTGGACCAGGGAGTAGGGCCCACTGTAATGTTTATTTGCCTCCAATCTGCTCATGAAGTCAAAGTGGACTAGGGCCCACCATAATGTTTATTTGCATCCAGCCCGTTGATAGGGTCACGTGGACCAAGGGGTCCACTGGAATGTTTATTTGCCACCTAAACCGTTCATAGGGTCACGGTCAGGGGCCCACTGCAGTGTGGTTCGCAAATCCAGTCCACCCATTATGTGTGTCCCACTTGGCTGAGCGTTCAGACCAAGTTTCAGCCGCGTCTAAATTTCAGGTAGGCCCCACCAAGTGTTTTTATATGTTTAGGCATGTCTTCACATGATTTTAAATGGTGTGGCCCACCTGAGTTCCGGATACAGCTGATTTTTGGGGCGGCCTCCTGGTCCGAGGGGACCCATCAAATGCATGGCGTTGATGTTCGAAACGCATCACGGTGGGGCCCACAGCTGGGGCCGTGAGGCCCAGCCCGTCCGCCGTCCGCCAGGCGCAGGCAGCACTTGCGTGCGCTTTGCAGCAGCAGCGGCTGCTGCTTTCCTTTTTTTAAAATCTGTTTTTCTACAGATTTTCCTAGGTGGGGCCCACATCGGATAGATCCACTCCAGCCATTGGATTCCACAGTCCAAGACCGATCAGATGAGTCCAATATGCGGCCTGTTTTTGGGGAATAGAAGGATCAAGGTGGATTTTAATTGTAATACTGCTATTTCCTATGGTATGGCCCGCCAGAAAATGGGATCAGCTTCATTTTTTGGCTCAATGCCTAAAATGAGCTGAAGAATGGAATGGACGGCGTGGATCATCCCCATACATCAAGGTGGAGCCTACATGGGTAGCCTACCTCAAAAGCAATTTTTTTTGTTAGCTTTATTAGTACACACCCATGTCAGTACATACACTCCATACACTCCATGTTAGCCAACCACGCTGCCTCACGTCCAACGTCCAGGGACACTGGACGGCATGCATATACACAGCATCATGGTGGGCCCCACATGCACGTGGCCCACATTTTAGTCAAGGTGGGTCCCACATAAACGTGGCCCACCTGATTTGGATCAATCTGATACTTGTGTTTTTCCTTCATCTTGGCCCGCTAATGGGTTGGATGGAGTAGATCCAACACATTCATCTAATGGGTCCCACATGAACTATAAGATTCATGGTGGGCCACACTTACCCCTTCATCATCATTACCATTCAAAGAGAGAGAGAGAGAGAGAGAGAGAGAGAGAGAGAGATAAGGTGATAGAGAGGAGGGACCCCGCCATTATGGGCCCTCCATTGATACAACACATACATCAAGTGGGTCCCACAACAAGTGGCCCTTAAAATTGAAAACAATGGTTAGATCACCCACCTCTAGGCCTCCTCTTTGCTCCTTTAGCCTTCTATGCTCCTTGCCTTCACTTTTGATGGTGGTTGATGGGATTTTGATGGTGTGGATGAGAGATGAGAGGGTGGGCCACACTTGTGGTTTGGGAGAGAGGGAGGTTGGACGTGTGAAGCTTTAGGTTGCTTCGGAGATTTGAGAAATGAGAGAGAGAGAGAGAGAGAGAGAGAGAGAGAGGTGATGGGAAGGATAAGAGGTGATGGAGTGATGTGTGATGGGTGATGGGTGGAGTGATGGGTTGTAAGAAAGGGATGGGTGGAGAGAGAGGGAGAGTTGACTTTGGGAATGGGAAGGGATGGGTTGATGTACTTGGGGTATGGAGTGACTTGACTTGTACTTGACATTGACTGATTGATTGATTGATGGGACATGTTGTAGAGATTCCTTTGAAATTCGCAACGTGCGGCGTTTCTTCGAAACAAACACTTGCCTACATCTCCTGGCCTGGGTATCGGTTTGGTGCGCGAGTCGCGGTGTTGGAACTGCGGCGACGGCGCGGTCGCCAAGCTACAGGTTTCGGTTCGAGCCGACTTCGGTATGCAGGATTCGGCTTAGGATTACGCGCAATCGTCGAATATGGTGCAAAGGTTGCCGAAATTCGACCGGAAGGACTGCGGAAGCCAACGGAACGGTGCGGACTAGGACACAAGTCTTACACTAACTCTGTACCTCCAGAATAGGCTACTGAGAACGGAACCCCTTGAGAGATGTCTAGGGGAGAATCCACGACATCCCCACCAACAGCCAACCAAGGGGTCATGCTCCCGGCGCTGCCCTTCGGAGCCATCCCTCTTGATACACAAGCTTGGGCGTCGTTCCTTACTATCTTAGGAAGAATGGAGACTATCAAGCAAGGGACTCAGAAAGCTGTAGAGGATCTGTAATGACAGGGCCACAATACCTCCCGAAGGCTTGCAAGGCCTCTTGCGACACCTGTCTATGATACACCACCAAATCCCCCTTGACCGGAATGTCATGATAGTCTTTCATGCTAGAAAAGTTTTTAAAGTTACGACCCCCTCGAATTTACAGGCACCCCAGACCCCGTGATAGTCAAATATTGGTTTAAACAAATTTTGAAGACGATGTAGGCTATGGGATGCCCCAAACATGTGAAGGTTCCCTTAGCTACCTTCAAATTAGAAGGAGAGGCCGCAATTTGGTGGGAGTCAACAGAAAGGACCATTCTCGAATGCTGCAAGTGGACCTGGGA
The DNA here is from genome assembly GCF_029962835.1 of Magnolia sinica. Classification (NCBI taxonomy): domain Eukaryota; kingdom Viridiplantae; phylum Streptophyta; class Magnoliopsida; order Magnoliales; family Magnoliaceae; genus Magnolia; species Magnolia sinica. Next base: position 44,128,051 of record NC_080573.1, on the reverse strand, counting down.
AGAATTTCAAATGAAGTTTTTTGAAAAATATTTCCCGAAGTCATACCGGATGAGAAGATGACAGAATTTGTAAAGCTTACTCAAGGCGAGATGACTGTAGCGCAGTACGAGGCCAAGTTCGCAGAATTATAGCGGGCGCCGAAACTAATTGAAGACAAGGATTTTAGAGTCAAACAATTCAAGGACGGACTGAGACCTTCAATACATTTCAAGATATGCTGTTTTAACCTGACCACCTACGCTAACGTAGTGGATAAGGCCACGTGAACCAAAAACCACGACAATCGAAGTACACAAGCCCGATTACAACAGTACGAGTCTGGGAAAAGACCCAGGATCAACTCCAACCACCTAATGATACAATATAAAAGGGCCAAGGTCACCCAATAATCAAATGCCACCCCGGAGCAAGGGAAACAGGGGGATGACCCCATGGGCTGCCATTATTGTAAGAGAATGGGTCACGAAGCGAAGAATTGCTTCAAGAAGATGAGGGAAGAAGGTCGACCCATCCCAAAATCCGACCCGGCTATGCCCCGGAATTCGCAAGGTCTTCTGTACGCCATGGTGCCACCTAAAGATTCAGATGCAAAACCCAACCTAATAGAAGGTATGGCTTTCATTAAGGATATGCCGGTTATTCTTTTGTTTGATTGTGGAGCTACTATATCTTTCATCTCAAGTTTTATAGTTTAATGATTGAACCTAGAACTAAAATACACAGAAGAACCAATCACCGTGGCTTCGCCTCTGGGAAGGATAATAGAATTGAACAAATATTGTGAAAAATGCCCCATCATTATAGTAGACATTGCAATCACAATCAATTTAGTGAAGATAAACATGAAAGGATTCGATGTAATCCTTGGAATAGACTGGCTTGACGAGACTAAGGCAATAGTAGAAAGTAGGAACAGAGAAGTCATGTTCACCCTACCTGGACAAAACCCCACGACCATACAAAGTACAAAGAAGAAGGAACCCTTGGTACGAATAATGGGCTTGTTAGAGATCGTTATAGACCAAACCCTAGTGGTCCAGGAATTCCCTGAAGTGTTTCGGGAAATACCAGGACTACTTCCCAAGAGAGGTGGATTTTGGTATTGACCTACTACTAGGGACCTCCCCAATACCTCTACCCACCTTCCGAATGGCTCCCGTGGAGTTGGTAGAACTCAAGAAATAGATAGAATAATTATTAAGTCAAGGATTTATTCGATCCAGTGTATCCCCATGGGGCGCACCGGTGTTGTTCATAAAAAAAAAAAAGGACGGGACCTTACGATTGTGTGTAGACTACCATCACCTAAATCAAGCAACTATAAAGAACAAGTATCCCCTCCCCCGTATCGACTATCTATTCGATCAACTCAAAGGAGCTCAATTTTTTTCAAAGATTAACTTGAGATCGGGATACCACCAGTTGAGAATTAGAGAGGAAGATATATATAAAACTGCGTTCAGGACAAGGTACGGACTTTACGAATTCCTAGTAATGCCCTTCGGCCTCACAAATGCACCTGCCTCTTCGTGGATCTCATGAATCGCATTTTCAAACCATACCTAGATCAATTCGTTATAGTCTTCATTGACGACATCTTGATCTACTCTTGAAGTAAAAGCGAACATGAAACTCACCTGCGAATAGTCGATGTATTGAAAAGGAATTAGTTGTTCGCCAAACTCTCAAAATGCGAATTTTGGAAGCATGAAGTCAAATTCCTAGGACACATGGTGAATCGCCAAGGTATAGCGGTCGACCTAACTAAGGTTGAAGTCGTACTTCAATGGGCCAGACTCGACACCGTCACCGAAATCAGAAGTTTCCTCGAACTAACAGGATACTATCGACACTTCATCAAGGAATTCTCCAAGATAGCTCGACCGTTAACCAATCTGATGAAGAAAAATGCACGTTTTCGATGGGATGGGAATGCCGAGGAAGCTTTCCAGGAACTCAAGAATAGGCTGACTTCATCCTCGGTACTCACTCTTCCCGAGGAAGGGGTAGAGTTTGCAGTATACACAGACGCATCTCACGAAGGACTGGGGCGTACTTATGTAAAATAATAAAGTAATAGCATATGCATCGAGACAACTAAAGGTACACAAACAGAACCATCCGACCCACGATCTGGAACTAGCAGCCGTAGTATTCTCTCTTAAAATCTGGAGACACTAGTTATATGGTGAACAATTCAAGCTCCATATAGACCTTAAGAGCCTCAAGTACATATTCGGGCAGAAGGACCTTAACATGCGACAACGTAGATGGATGGAGATCCTCAAGGACTACAAATTCGAAATACAATATCATCCAGGGAAGGCAAACGTAGTGACCAATGCACTGAGTCGTAAGAAATCCCATATCTCGGCAGCAATGCTTGCAATGAAAGAATGGGAACGGATGGACTTCATAAAAGATTTCAACGTCCAGCAAGATATAAAGGATAGGAACACACTCTTAGGAAATTTATCCGTAGAACCATCACTACTACGCCAGATTATCAAAGTATAAGGGCAAGATGAAGAGCTGCAAGAACGCTACATGAAAGCCCAAGATAATAAGGATCCATAGTGGCACATTGGCGCTGATAAACGAATCAGGTATCGTGATAGAATATGCGTACCAAACGCACCTCGCTTAAAACATGCAATATTGGACGAAGCTCATCGATCTAAACTAACCATTCATCCCGGGAGCACTAAAATGTATTAAGATGTGAAGCGTCATTATTGGTGGAATGATATGAAAAGGAAAATTGGCACCTATGTGACTAAATACCTCACCTGCCAACAAGTAAAAGCGAAACATCAAAGGCTAGCAGGACTCCTGCAACCCCTTGAAATCCCTCTGTGGAAGTGGGACTCGATATCCATGGACTTCATAGTGGAACTTCCTAAGACAAGGAGTCATGACTCGATATGGGTGATAATTGATCGACTAACCAAATCTGCCCACTTCATACTCGTACGAGTTACCACTTCGATGAATGAATTAGTGAAGATCTACATAAAGAATGTGGTCTGTCTCCACGGGATCCCAACCACGATTACATCTGACAGAGATTCCCGCTTCACCTCAAACCTTTGGAATAAACTGCAGACTGCACTAGGGACCACCTTAAATCATAGCACGGCATTCCATCCTCAAATGGACGGGCAGACAGAAAGAGTGAATCAAGTGCTGGAAGACATGCTAAGAGCCTGTATACTGGACTTCAAGGGCAGTTGGGACGACTACCTCCACCTCCCGGAATTTGCATACAAAACAGTTTCCAAGCCAGCATTGGCATGGCCCCATTTGAGGCCCTCTACGGACGACCTTGCCGCGCACCCCACTGTTGGGCGGAAGTGGGAGAAAGGAGCATCTTAGGACCTGAAATTGTTCAAGTTACCTTAGAGAAGATTGAGATAATAACCAAACGTCTTCAGGCTGCACAAAATAGACAGAAAAGCTATGCGGATATACGGGGACGAGCACTTAATTTGTTGAAGGTATCCCCTGTGAAAGGCATGATGCGGTTCGGTAAAAAGGGCAAGCTTGCGCCCCAGTATATTGGCCCATTCGAAGTACTGGAAAGAATAAGAGAAGTGGCCTATCGTCTCGCCCTACCCCCATAGCTAGCCAATGTTCAGAACGTCTTTCATATCTCTATGCTAAAGAAGTATGAACCTGACCCGACCCACATCATCAACTGGGAACAAAGACAGCTAAGTGACACCGCCACTTATTCAGAAGAACCGGTTGAGATTGTGGACCGCAAGGAACAAGTCCTTCGAACAAAAACTATCCCACTAGTCAAGATTCTATGGTCACACCATAACGAAAAAGAAGCAACATGGGAACGTGAAGAAGAAATGAAGGAAAAGTACCTTGAGCTATGTGATAGAGATTAGAGGTAAGAAATTTCGGGGCGAAATTTTGTTTAAGGGGGGAGGATTGTAACACCCCGAACATTTCAATACCCGAGGGTTGAAATTGTTCAAATGTTAACATGAGACATAACCTATTACGTACATGAATACAACACCGATCTAACCAATCTAACCTTACGAACCAAAGGCAAATCTGACCATTAGGAAAAGCCTCCATTCACAGACTGATCCATCTAACCGTTGGTTTTGAAACAAAACCAACTAATAAATAATTCAACGTATGTAACTTACCTTAAAAAAAAATCGACGAATAAATCTTCACCCTTAATGATGCAGGTATAAGTCCATTTTTAAATTAAAAAAAAAACGCTTGGAAGGGTGCATACAAACAAGTGGAACCTTTAGATTTCACAAAATTCTTAAAACAACAATAATTACGAAACTGCCATTGATCTAGTCCCTAAATTCTAAATCATATGGTTTAGCTGATTCATTTCACACTAAACTTTATAGAAGGCCAAGGTATCACAAGTTAACCGTACGTAACAAACATCAGCCGTTGAATCAGCAAGATCAATGGCTAAACAAGACATTCACTAGATTGGCCCACTTAGGACCGGCATTCGCTTTCCACTTTAGTATGAACCCTAAAGTGAGCTAACCAAAGCAAATGAACGGAACGGATTTACCCCAAGCCACATCTGAACACCATGTCTAGTTGTGTGCACACGAGGTGCGCGTACACCATAACGCACCAGAACCCCAGTCATGATCAAACACCAAATGACCTGTGAAATCCCGAAACCAGTGGGATTTTCCCACGGGAATTTGACCATACTAGCCTCAAAGTTTGGGTCAATTACCTAGAAAGCTACGACATTCCATATATCCTAAAAGTGGCCTTCTGACATGCTTTCGAAATTTACTTGGACCAAAATGCCCTTGTCCTTGTTTCAGTAGTACGATTTTCTGAGGAATAAGAAGTTACGTCGTATTTAATGCCAAGAAAGTGATGTGTACGGAACCCTTTTTTGCGCATGGGCAAGGACCAAACTTATGGGGCCCACATTGATGTATGTGTATAATCCATGCCACCCATCATTTTTGTCGTGTCATTTTAGGGCTAGGGCCCAAATATCAGCCTGATCCAAAGCTCGTGTGGGTCACATAATAGAAAGTAATGGTGACAATGGAACCCACTGTAGAAACTTCCCAGGCTAGGACTTTTTGGGCCCATGCCACCCATTCTTTTTTACGGTGTCATTTTAGGGCCAAAATATCAGCCTGATCCAAAGCTCGTGTGGTTGGTGCTCGGTGGTCTGTGGGCCAGTGAGCATAGTTGGGATGTCAAATAAACAGTACAATGGGAACAAGTTTATATGAGATCCATTCCATCCATCTGAGAAGGAATTATATTTTCACCATGTATCATAAATTTCATTTAAATATAATAGTCATTTGAATTACATCATAGGGAAAAGTATCGTATCCACGACCCATTTAACATGACAACCATGACCCATATAAACATAACAACCACGACCCATTTAACATGACAACCATGACCCATATATAATGACAACCATGACCCATGGAAACGATGACCCATTACAACCACGACCCATATCACATGAGAACCACGACCCCATATTACATGACAACTACGATCCATGACAACCCATTGATGATCAGGGGCGTACCATTTTTGTCAGTTGTACCATTTCTGTCATTGAGCTACAGAGTTGTCCTCTATGACCATAATTACAATACAATATGAAGAAAGTCCTAACTTAGGCAATGTCCACTTAACAAACATCACAGTGAGCCTGGAAAGTTTCAATAATGGGTTCCATTATCACCATTATTTTCTATTATGTGGCCCACTCGAGCTTTGGATCAGGCTAATATCCGGGCCCTAGCCCTAAAATGACACGACAAAAATGATGGGCGGCATGGATTATATGCGTACATCAATGTGGGCCCCATGAGTTTGGTCCTTGCCCACGCGCAAAAAAGGGTTCCGTACACATCACTTTCTTGGCATTAAATATGACATAACTTCTTATTCCCTAGAAAACTGTACAACTACTGAAATAAGGACAATGGCATTTTGGTCCAAGTAATTTTCGGAAGCATGTTAGAAGGCCACTCTTAGGATATATGTAATGTTGTAGCTTTCTAGGTAATTTGCCCAAACTTCGAGGTGAGCATGGTCAATTTCCCTTTTCCCACCACGCACGCGAACGGATAGCATTCCGTTGGAAATCGTTGTGGCTCACCCCTGTGATCAGTCACGATGATCCAGATCGTCTATCACGTTCAGAGGACAGATTCGACCACACCCTAGTCCATTTTGCACCTAGGAAAGATCTCGCACGCACACAAATCGGTCGGCAACCAAACCGTTTCCAAAACTCTGTTTACACTCTCTTGTTCCTGCGGCCACGAATTCAAACCGATCCCATTCAGGGATGCAGTGGGACCCACTACCGAGGGAACGGAGTGAATCTGATCTGTCCATCAGATACAGCGCCCACCTCCGAAACTACTTTGGGAGGAACCTTGTCCGGAGAAGTCCAACACACCCCGCCACTGCAGTGAACGGATCCTGCGTCGACAGAGTTGCGTAGATGGGAATTCTCTGACTGATGCATTCCGGAATGCTTGATCAGGGCCATCCATTTTGTGGCCACATGAGGACAACCCTAAGATCCGATAAAATCTACGCAAGAAACAAGGGGTCACCGGTCAAACAGTGCACCACTCGCAGAATGCTGCGTTCGGCTTTCACTGTGCACTGCACTGCGTAACAGAGTTGGTGCCAGGAAATTCCAGCTGACCTGCTGGCTGCACGCCTATAAAAGAAAGAGGGAGAAAAGCCAAGAACGAGAGAGAAAGAAAGAAAGAAAGAAGGAGAAAGGAAAGGAAAGGAAAGAAAGAGAGAGAGGAAGAGAGGTTTACCAGCCCAAACCAAGTAAATTAAGGTAGGCCACATTCAGATCGTCCCTTCCAAGATTTCCTTCTTTCTCATTCCCCCTAACACGTTGATCCAACCCAATAAGTTTAAATCATGCTAACCACTCAAAAGAAATTGCCGATGATAGATTAAAAACCAAACCTTTCGACACGCACCTACTTTTAGGAAGGAATAGCATTAGAGGTGAGGGTTTTATCCTTTAAGCTTACATTAATTTAAGTTGTTATATTTATCCCGCCTTTTTTATGGCTTCATATCATTTTATCTCGCCTTTTATCTTAATTGAGTTGATGCATTTTATTTCACCTTTTACGTACCTTTTAAATGTTCTCAGATTACCATGACTTCCTCTCTATTTTCGTTTAAATTATCATCAATAATTATTGACCCTTTTGGGATTATGACATGATGTCCATTGCAAGGAGACTTCTTGAATTCATGTCGGACTATGGATGCGAGTCTTGCTCTCGTCTTTAATCTTATTTGAGTTGACGTTTACCACTCACCACTTATTTGAGTGACGTCACTCGCCTCTTAATTGAGCTGGTCTTTGCCACTCACCTCTTATTTGAGTTGACCTTCGTCACTCGCCTCTTATATGAGCTGGTCTTTACCACTCGCCTCTTATTTGAGTAAACCTTCGTCACTCGCCTCTTATTTAAGTTGGTCATCGCTACTTGTCTCTTATTTACCTTAAAGGCTCGGGTAGGTGTCTTGATATTCCTAAACTCCCATAGTTCAAGGGTTTCTCTCTTGGTGCAAGTATTATGCCGGACATTCCTCTTTTAGCGATTGAATAAATATCGTAGGTGTAATGCGTTTTCGGTAGCGGCCCTGGGGTAACATGTAATTTCATAATTCATGGGATAATGGTGTACCAGTTGGTGTATGTAAATCGTTATATATATGTGTTACATCAATCTTTTCTTCTAGGGGGTTGGTTGTCGCAATTAGTCGCTCCAATCTGGGTTACGCGATTCAACTGGTCATGTGTTGTGTTCATCTTGGGATAACTGCATAAATCCATGTTAAATGTGGGACACACCGGCAAATCTCCGTAGTATGAGATGTGTGGTGAGTCGGGTAACTATAATCGTATTCCACATTGTGGCGATCGCTAAGTTTGAGAAACCGCATATACCTTACTAGGCATCCATCTTATATAGATTGCTTGTGCATTGATACCTCTTGTAGATGTGGAGTACAAGACGTATTAAAACCTTTATATTGCTTTTATGAATAATCTTGAATTATTGTTAATCTTAAAAGATAACCATCACTATGAGTAGGGCGTTGACCCTCTCCCAACCATACAGATGTTGTAGGTGGCACACAGGTTGAGGACCCAGAAAACCACCCTGCAGAAAACTTCGTTGAATAGACAAGGAAAATTAGATTATGGTTTATTTCTTTATGATTCCGCTACGCAACTCAAAACTTATAATAAGCTCCCCTTTGTAAGAGCATTTGATAATTTACTTGAGTTTGGAATAAGGAACATGTTTAATTTCATTCTTGTAAATGTTACATTTATGAATATATCTGGATGTGATCTATAATAATTACAAGATGCGACCTCTAAAGCATCCAAGTTTATATATTTTAACATTTGGTTTTCTCGGGCACGAGTATGAACTCTGGCCATGAAAATTCGGAATGTTACAATGTCAAATAGATGTTTTAAGTTGATGATTAGATCTATTTTTTATCTACTTTTATTGTCATTCTTTCGTTAGTACTTTCAGGTAGCAGCAATAAGTTGCATTCACTACAAGAAAATAGGCCTTTAGCCACAATTTTTTAGACTCAATTGAAAAAATGAAGGGTAAATGTGTTTTTTAGCCTCGGTTGCTAAGGAACTGAAGCTAAAAGTTAAATTTTCACCTCAGTTGCTAAGGAATTGAGGCTAAAAGTCATCCTTTTAGCCTCAGTTGCATAGGAACCAAGGCGAAAAGTCTACTTTTTAGCCTCAGTTGCATAGGAACCGAGGCCAAAAGTATACTTTTTAGCCTCAGTTCCACAGGAACCGAGGCCAAAAGTCTACCTTTTAGCCTCAGTTACATAGGAACCGACGATAAAAGTCTATTATTTTGCCTCAGTATGTAAGTAATGGACGTTAAAAGTTTAATTTTTAGCCTCAATTGTATAGGAACCGAGGCTAAAATTTTTAGCTATTTAAATTACATTTACAAAGTAATTGGAAAATCAAACAGCCCCTAAAATAAACATTAGAATGGACCCAGGAAGTTTGTATTGGTGGGAGTTAAATCACCACTGTTTCCTATGGTGTGGTCCACCTAAGTTTTGATTTGGCTCATGAATATAATCTTGTGTAAAAATCAGTCCCATCCACCCATGGGATGGACCGCAATTGTATTTTGTTATTTACCAGGGCTATATATTATATTTTATGGGTGACCCACTTGATGAGACTCACACAAGGTGATCCAAATGGTGTAGAGAACCTATTGGACGGGGTGGATGTCACCAGGACATGGTATTTTGGAAGTTATTATTAGGTGTACAGTAACTCTGCACAATCGATTGGATGTCAGCATTTCTGGTGTTGCTGGCTTTGTAAGCCCTTTTGAGTTTTATTTCAACCGCGTAAGGGAGGAGGATGAAAAACTGTGGAGCACACACCGTGATGTACGTCCCTTACATCCATGCCATCCATCTGTTTTGACAGCTCATTTCAAGGCATGATGGCAAAATTGAAGCACCTCCCACCGTAAAAACCTTCTTGGGGCCCACTAGAATGTTTATTTACCATCCAACCTGTTGACAAGGTCACATAGAACTGGATGAAAGGACCGCATAAATATCAGCTTGATCTAAAATTTTTGTGGTCCACAAAGTTGTTAACGGTCAATAATCATTGTTTCCTCTTCTGTGGTCGAAATTAGATTTGAATCTGCTTCATTTATTGGATTATGCCCTAAAATGAGATGTCAAAATGGATGGACGGCATGGATTTAAAGCACATACATCAAGGTGGGCCCCAAAGTCAGGAATCCACCGAAGCCGTGTCCCATCTCTATACAGCACACGAGTTTTTATTCTGAAAAGTGGGACCATGGTTCCTTACGAACCGTTGATCTGTTAGTGCCCACTTGCGATGGAGAATGTCTATCTCAAAACTATTGCATTTCTCTTCTTAATTGTCAAACGGACCGCCAATCTGATGGGATTGGCAGCGGACGGAGATTTCCTCGTATATCTTCCGCAATGAAGAAGGTTATTGGTTACCCTTCAGCCAATGGTGTAAAATGAGTGAGAAACAGCTCAAGGATCGAAAGACTGCAACCCTTTTTTATCCCTCCTCTCTCACTTCCTCTCTCTCTTTCTCGATCTGTCTCCCTCCTCTCTCTTCCTCTCTCTCTCTCTCTCTGAGATCCAAAGAAGGGAGGGAGCCGATTTCCGTGCAGGCTAGATAAACAAGGGGCATATACACCGATTGCAGCTCCTCACCGAACCAAACCCTAGCTCTTCTCTCTGTCTTCTCCAATATTTCTCTCGTCTTCGTCAGATCTACCGTCTCTCTCTCTCTCTCTCTCTCTCCCTCCGATCATCAGATCCTCAAAAGGCAGTGAGCTTTTTTCCAATTTTTTTTTTTTTTCCACTAATGGTTTTTTTTTTTTTTTTCTTCTTCTCATTTTTTAGTGCTTAATCTATTTTAATATAAATCCAGCTTATGTCTCTCAATTCTGAGAGATTTCGTTGGATTTTGATCCGATTCTTGCTGATAAATCTGTTTTCCTTTCCGATCTCATTGTTTGGAGCTTTGTTTTTTATTTTTGTTTTGAGCTGATGATACATATTGCCTTCCTTTTCGATTTTTTTTTTCTCAATTTGATTATTCATTTGAAGAAGTTACTCAGATTTACAGTTGACATTATTTGAGGACAGAGGAAGGGTTTTAACTTTCAATCAGGTGAGCTTCCCCCTCTCATTTCTCCAAAAATTTCCACTTAGGGTTTGATTTTTGTAATTTTTTCTTGATTTCTGGTGCTTGATCTATTTTGATCTTGTTCCAACTTATGTCTCTTTATTCTTAGAGATTTCATTGGATTTTGTTTCGATTCTTGCTGATTTAAGTTGTAATTTAGGTTTATGTATTTAGATTTTAGAGATTTATCTTTGATTCATGTAATATCATGCATTTGAAATACATTTTGAGATTTAGTATCTTCTGATTTGCTGAGATTTAGATGTTTGTTTTGCATCATTTTCATTTAGAAGACTCATGGTGAATCTTCACCCAAAGGGGATTTTTGATACTCCAATTGTGTGTGGTGCTTGATACACAAGCACAAAGAAATTGTACATGTGGCTTACATACACTCAAAGTAAACTGCTTAAATGACAGAGCCACCTATAAATAAATCAAAAGCCCATAATGAGATTGGTTGAATTATCTCAAACCTTAATTGGTTTTTTTTTTTTTTTTTTTTTTGAAATAGGATCATTGGATTTTTTTTGTTTCACTCATCCAATAGATATCTGCCTATGATTTGTAGTCTTTTCTAATTATGATATTACTAAACAGGGACCTATAATTTTAATAGTTTACATTGAATTAAATGCATGCCACATGTACAATCTTTTTTCCTGTCCATCATTTATCAGTCTGTCAGAGTATAAAAGCTTATTTGACATTTTCAGTGAAGAAGTTCATTCTGCCTCTTTTGTGACACAACATTCAGCTTGTTCGCGCCATCAACTAGAGCCCACATGCTAAGTGGTCCAATGATCTAAGCAGTCCACGTTAGGGATTTTAATTATAGGAGACACTGAAGGAACTTAATCTGAAAGGATCATTTCGACCATCTGTCTTTTGACAAAAATATTGCTGTGAAAGAAGAAATATTTCAATGGCTCACATTGAACTCTAGGCTAGATTCATCTCTGATGCTTGTCTGTCGGATAATATATTATTTGTTCTAGTAATCAAAATAAGGACTGCTCAAATCATCAGAGCCTCTCAATGTGTGGGTCCCAGTGGGTGGTGATAGATTCGGCATCATGTGTCACAGCAGAGGGAAACAAAATTCCAATACCTTCCTTTACAATTTGCTAACCTCACACTAGGTACCAACCTGGGCTATTTTCTTTCTAAAATGGGGTAAATGACTTAACGTGCATGAAATCCACGCCATCCATCAGTTACATCACCCCTTTTCTGGACTTTATTCCAAAAATTTTGGCTGGTTTTGGACTTAGACAGGTAAGAAATCTTATCCAAAACATGTTAGATGGTTCAGTGCAGTGCTTGTAGAGGGATTGAGGTATGGTTCGAAAACCAGGTTGATTGGTGCAACGTAGGAGGCTGATTGCACAAATCAGTCCTCTAATCCAGATATAATCCTAAACGCAACGTCAAAAATTCCATTAAAAAGGAGACGAATGAGCAGGAAACACTAGAAGATTTCAATGCTGTGCATCCCATCTGGCTGTTCCTTATGGTGCAGCCTACTTGATTTTTGGAGGCTTGATTTCTAGGATCAAGTCTCATAATTGATTTGTCCTGGATAATGAACCGAGGGGGGGAAAAAAAACATCACGATGGGCCCATATGTATTTATGTTCACAACTGCTGTTACATGTGGGGGCAGAGGAAGCATATCTGTATAATGGGCCAAATCGCCCACAAGCAAATCCCCATAGCATTACTCATTAGAGACTGACCCTTAGTCCAACATTTTCACAGGACCAGCCCAAGCCTGGGCTAATGTTCCATGTACAATGCTTTAATATATTGCATCTTTCATTGTGTTTCTTTTTCTCTATCATTTAATATACTTTAGTTTTTTAAACGTAACAATCCAATATGTTATTTGATGATAGACCAATCAACTTAGTTAATTGATCTGTTGCATTTCTTAATTGATCTTGTTTAATTTATATTTTAATGGCATCATTTATATTCTTTCCTAGAGGTCCAACTTGTAACTCCTCAAAACCCGCCCTGCTGTAAGACATCACAGTGTATGACGGTTCCCAGTAGGTTAAGTTGCAAGTTGGTGTACATGGTTGGATATCTTTTATTTGTATAAATGCTCTTAATAGTTGGTTGGATGATGAATGGTACTTATGATTAAAAATGTAAATAGGCATTAATATGTATATATATATATATATATATATATATATATATATATATATATATATATATATATATATATATATGTATGTATGTATGTATGTATGTATGTATGTATGTATGTATATTTTATTCCCGGAGGATTCATTTTTTAAGGGGACATGATATTCTAGTAGCTTGACTACAGGAGCAACTCGGGAAGTCAACTCATTCAGTTTACAGATGGGAAGAAATAGGAATAGGAGCAGACACTTTTTTGATATAGGAATCAGTACCTAGTTCCGGGGGTTGGGGGGGTGGGGGGTGGGTTCCTACTTTTTTCATGAGTAAATTGGGTAATATGCCGTGCTTATTACTGGTCCTACTTTTTTCATGAGTAAATTGGGTAATATGCCGTGCTTATTACTGGTTTGGGCTTTTCTCGCTCTCTCAGAATCTAAATGTTTCTTATTTTTTAAAAGATATGAAAGATGTGCATTTGGTTGCATCAAGTATCATGATATTCGGTGCAACCAAACACAATTTATGAATTGATTCGATGCGAGTTCTCTAAAGAATTTTAAATTCCAATTTGGTTTTCTGAAACAATGCTTTGTGAATCCTTTTATTTTTTATTTTTTTCCTTTTCTCCTTTCATTGGACCCTCTAACTGAAGCCTCTGCAGATAAGGTGGACCGCCCCATCAGCACATCTATCTACTTCCTTCTTCCATCAGGGAGTGTCTCACACCTTCATCGCATCTCATGCGCTGAAACCTGGCATTTTTACATGGGAGAACCACTGACGGTATGGAAACTCCTCCCTTCATAGTAACGAGGAATGATCATTGACAACCCACAGCATGCTAAGTTAGCAAGCTTCATCTTCTCCAACATGTCACATTCACAGGACATTCGAACTGTGCAAAAGCTGGGTCCCGCCATGAAGATCACCTAGCATGCAAATCAGGCCAAACCAAACATCAGGTGGGTCAAACCTATACATTGGGTCGGATTGTCAACCACTCTTATTGTGTGGCCTGCCTGATGAGTGGACTGGCATGATTTTTGCATTTGGTGGTCTTCATGGAAGGCCCAACTTTTGGACACCCAGGATGTCTACGCATGTGAAACTTCGTTGGGGGGGAAAATGAGGAGCATGATAACTTAGCACGCTATGGTTGTATATGATCTTTCCTCTAGACACCCAGGATGTCTACGCATGTGAAACTTCGTTGGGGGGGAAAATGAGGAGCATGATAACTTAGCACGCTATGGTTGTATATGATCTTTCCTCTAGATATTCAAACTAGGAATGCCTTGTATATATTTTCTTGGCATTTTGGTATACACGGACGATATCGAAACTGTTCATTTAGTATTTTCCAATAGTGAATGGGCCATGGTCCAAAAATCACAATGTTTGCCCTTTAATTGGTAGCATATAAATGAACATCAACAGGCCAAAGGATATATATATATATATATAGCTCCCATTCAGTGAAAAATGGGTCCATTTTTTAGATGGTTAGGATTGTCCAATCAAAGCAATTTTTGGTTGGCGAAGTTTGCAGGTGCCTGGTTTGGAGAGTGATGGGCTTGCTTCATAGAGTTCCATGAGTGCCAATCAAAATGATGCAGGACAATTAACCACAAGACCCAACTATTTTTGAAGGGACTGTGTGAAGCAACCTTGACCCTCTTGAAGAGTATAAATATGAACAGATTTGGGAGGTGTGTTTGTTTTACCATCTGCATTGCTAAAAATATTTATATTTTCTTTTATCCATGGATTCCAGTACGCAGTGATTTGCTAATGTGCAATTCTTTCCTATTTTAGGCTCTAGATCGGTGCCAAGTAGGGGACACAGTTAGGAGAAGGGAAGGAAAGCTTGACTCAGCAGGTTTAACTTCTTCTTCTTCTTCTTCTTCTTCTTTAAATTCAAATTCTTTAGGATTTCATTTAGTTTTTTAGCAGGTGCTGTAGTTCCTGTGCTTCTGCTGAAGTAAGCATGATGTGATGGAGTTTCTATGTGGACGCAGTAGTTTTGAGATGCCTTTCGAAACCTGTAGCAGTGTTTGCATCAGTTCTTGGAGTCTAATGCCTGATATGAAAGTCAGTGACTGAAAATAGAGAGAACTGGAGCATGGGTCAGAGGCAGCTGGTATGTCTGGGACGAGTGATATTGAAGAGAAGCAAGGTCTTAGTACTCGATGAAGCAACCGCTTCAGTCGATACTGCAACTGACAGCCTAATTCAGCAAACGTTAAGGCAACAGTTTTCGGGCTGTACAATCATCACATTAGCACATAGGATAACATCCGTTCTCAGTAGCAACATGGTCTTGCTTCTTGATAAGGGTTAGCAACTTAACAATCCAGCTTTCTTCTTCCATCTTTATATCCTTTTCAAAGCACTTGATTATTATTTTTCCCTCCCTGAACGGGCATTATTGCAGAATATGACTCTCCAACGAAACTGTTGGAAAACAAATCATCTTCATTCGCCAGACTCGTTGCGGAGTATACTGTAAGGCTTTTGGGTAAGTAGTTTCAGACCTTTTTCTGTGCTATTTTCTTGCTCGTCTATGAAAAATGTAATAAATCATTGAGTTTCCTTATTCAGATACACTGTAGAAGGCCTGGAGATGCTGTTGTTGCCCATGGCAAAAGATGGTACTGAGGCTCTTGGCTCAATGGGAAATGATGCTCCTTTGGCTGTGATGTCCAACAGAGAGAAACTTACATTTGAGTATTTCAAGCAGATGTTTGCTCAGGTTACAAACCCACCGATTGATCCGATCCGAGAGAAAATAGTCATGTAGAAGGGGACCTTACCGAAACAGTTCATGTGGAAGGCTGTGGCAGTTTGTTTGTTTTGAAAACTTTAAATAGACCATTAATTGTTTTGTTGGTATTGTGCTGATTGTTGTCTTGATGGATGTTAAATGGGTGAAGCATGCACAGGTTCAATCATTGGTTGATTATAATATTGTTAGCTTTTGTTGATAGAAACTAGATTTAGCATTGGTTATTGATAAATGATGTTAAAAATTGAATTTAGCCTCAGTTGATGCCAACAAAGGCTAAATATATCTTTAGTCTCAGTTTTGCCTCAGTTACCTAAACTGAGACTACAACTCCCGTGGCTAAAGGCTTTAGCCTCGGTTGTTGAGAACCGAGGTTAAAAATAGATTTAGCTTCAATTGGAGGCAACTGAGGCTAAAATTTGGATTTAGTCTCAGTTGGAAACAATGGAGGCTAAAATTTTGATTTAGCCTCATTTCGAGAAAACTGATGCTAAAAAGGTTCTTTTAGCTTCACTTGAAGAACCGAGGCTATAAAAGTCATTTTAGCCTGGGTAGCTAAAACTAAGGCTAAAGCCTTTAGCCACGGGGGTTTCAACCTCAGTTTGGATAATTGAGGCAAAACTGAGGCTAAAGGTTTTAACCTCAATTTTTAACCTTTTTAGCCACGGTTTTGAACCGAGGCTAAAGCCCCCTTTTCTTGTAGTGATTGTGAGTCAATGTAGGCATTTACATATAAATCTCAGAAGAATATTAGTCTTGCAACCATTTATTTAGCCATTTGATTTGATAATGGATCAATAGATTCGGGCTCTTAGCATGCTGGATTGCCAATGCTTGAAGTGGCCTAAGCTCTCCAAAACCATCACCTCCAATTGCTGATTGGTAGTGTGGTCATCCTTGCTCATGCTTGGAAGTTTATGACCATACACTATGACTGGTTTCCAGCAGATGATATCTCAAATTTTTTAAATCCATTTTGCATGGTATACTTTTTAAACCATTTTGCATGTAAATGTTTGATGTTTGATCAGTGGTTAGATAAACATGTGGCAGAGATTAAACTAATGAAATGCCAGTATGCCTCATTTCATTGGTCTTTGTTATTTATTTCCTATTATTCATTGGTTGCATGTGTCACAAAGCCTGGCATTTCTGGAGTTGTTTAATGAGTCAGAAGTTTGGGGGCTGAAAATGTGATCATATCTTCAAAAAATCCATGGCCACTTCCAATCTAACTTATCATGAAGATGATATATTTTGGAATAAGTGGGGCTTGCCAGTGACACAGTTTCTAATTCCATGTCAGTGCATGGATCATTGTGCTCCAACATTGAGGCATATTGGCATGTATTGGATTAACCTTGTATGCCACCCTCTAAATGGCTTTCATAGCTAGTTTGAGAAATAAATGTTGACTGCTCAAATTCCAGCTTGTTGCTTTCTGATATTTCAATCCAATACATGTGTTTATATGGAAGAAGAAAGGAAGGTGAGATTTGGAATGCACTACACCAAAACTTTGGATCAGAAACGGCTACGGTTCTTGTTTAGAAACAGCCAAGAAACGTTTCAATTAAAAACAGTTTGAAACTGCTCCTAAGTGGTACTAAAACTCGCTGCAAACCCTATACTCTCTCTCTCATTTCGCCATTGCGATTTCTTCTCTCTAGTTTTTCTTCCCATTTGGTCATGGCCGATTTCCTCTTTCTCGTTTTTCTTTTCACTTCTTCCGGTCAATTTCTTCTCCTCTCTTAGTCACCCTCTCTGATAGATCTCATATCTTCTGGTCGCTTGCCCAATCACATGATTCGTCTCACCATGGAGAGAGAGAGAGAGAGAGAGAGAGAGAGAGAGAGAGAGAGAGAGAGATTCCCGTTCCCCGTCTCAGGAAAACTGCTCCCAAATCTCCCTATTCTTTTACCAGAAACCCTAATTTTCAATCGATTTTCAACCTCTATCGTCATAAACCTGCCTCAAAAATCATAGATTTCCACATCGCACAGCTGGAATATCCTCGATTGGATATTCTCTGTCCGAGTGGAAAGCCGCTCTCCGATGGCTGGAAATTGTTTTATCTCTGTAAGATCAGGTTTCTGCGAAGGCGGTTGGCAGAGGATTGGAGATCTGGAAGAAATGTGGTGTCTTTAGATTATCAAACTTCAACAGACCTTCGTTAGTTTGGCGTCTCAGCCACTGAATTTTCTGCATTGATTGCAGCGATTTCCAGGTAAAATCCAGCAAAGTAATAAGAAGGGAAGCAAATTTGTGCCTCATCTTTGCAGATTCTTCTTGTGGAAAACGTGAAGACAAGATGCAGTCGAAATCCCGAATCCATGACACCTCTTCTTTTGAACTTGAGGACAATGGGAGTATGCTTGAATCATTCTACAGAAATGGGGGGTTGAAGTTGCGAGTGGTTTTGTATGGAGAGACACCTTGATGGTTGCAGCGATGTGCAGATGCTTGTACCCATGAATTAGAATCTTCAGATTCTTGGTAAGTCGTCTTTTTTTTTTTTTTATATATAAAATGTTTCTTTAGTTTTTTCAATATGAGATTCGGTTTTCGAATGATAGCTTCATGAACATGGCAGATATACAAATTTGGAACTTGCGGCCAGGGTTTGTTACTGTCTAAATAGATTCGATGCATGAGCAATTTGGTCTGCATCTTTCTCAAATAACACCAGGGAGAAACAAGTTCACAACCAGGACTTTTTATGTGGGCGTTTGATTTCCTTTCAAATCCAAAGTGAGATAAATCAACCCTTGATTTGGGGTGAAAATCAAGACATGGACGGTGTTACTGTTGTGCATATTGACATTTAGTTGCCTTCCCCAAATCAAAACTGAAGCAGATGCCTATATGTTTTCACTTGCTATTTGGTATATCCATACAGTATCCAAGCTTCTGTTAAGAGTTCTAGATTAATTTTGTTGTTCTTTGCAACAATGTGATTACACAGCCCATTCAATTTCTTAGTCAACTTTTGCTAATTTTAGGTGAAGGCATCAGACCATTCTTCTGATGTAAATTCAAGAACTTTTTCTGCTGAACATTCAATAGCATGATAATCATGTCTTGATTTAAATGTCAGGATCTTTGGCTTTATGCTGCATTTGTTTAGATTGATTAATGCTTTTGCTTATCCATGAATTAACTTTCATCAATTACAGTAACTACAGTATTTTGGTACTTGCTCTTTATTGTTGTTTCAGTAACTATAGTATTTTGCTTTATGCTGCATTTGTTTAGACTGATTATGTATTTTCTCTTCTCAGGCCGCTTAGGTATTGTTGACAATGATGTCGTCGAGCTAAATTATCTACATCGACAGGTGTGTATATGAATTGTGCTTTTTACTTGCAACTTCACTTTCAATTCTACTTCTTTTAAATCATTAATAGCTTTCATTGATGGAAGTGAGAGAACATAAAAGTATAATCATGACACAGGATTTCAATAGTGGAATACCAACCTTATTGCTATTGACTCTAGGAATTTTTACTTTTGCAAGAGGTTGCTCGAATCATTTGCTTCCCTGTACACATTACCCAGAGGAAATATACTATTCTTTGATTGATCATTTGCTTGGCAGAAAAAGCTAATTATGCAGACTGCACATCTTCACGATCCAAATTGTTCAAATAATCCCCGTGGTGTAGGTCATTGGTTTGACACTAGGCCCAAGGCACCCCTTGGGGGTGATACTGTCTGATTGGGACTCACCCGTGAAATGTAGGCAATTGGTTACTTATAATTGTCCATTTTCCATCAGATGGCCATTATCTTTTGATAAAGAATATAATCAAAAGAATATAATGAGGCATGGTGAGTCCAATAACCAGGCCTGCCAAATCAATGGCTCATGTTAAGGAAATGTGGATCCCACCTGTACTTTAATGTGGATAATGTGCTGAAAAAGTCTCAAAACAATATGAACATGCCATGTGTGAAAAATACTACCCATAAAGAGAGTGGAAAAACATAATAAATGGTTTTCTTTTGCTTCTTTCAGTATAGAATTTTGTTGTTCTAGCAGGGAGGTACAGAATTTTGTTGATCTAGCAGGGAGTGAGCGTGCATCTCAGGCATTATCAGCTGGTACAAGGTTGAAATGGTTATGTTGCAAATTCAAAACCTCCAAATTTGTCTTGGAATAACCTGGGTTCTTGGGTTGACCATGAAGGTACCTTTATTCCCTAGAATCTTAACACTCTTCCTTCCTTGATGATTTAAAACAGGGCTGCCTTCAGATGGCCAAGCAACTTGAATTGAATGCTGACATGGGACTCAAAATTTAATAATTGTAATTCAATGTGATAGTGCATCCAAATGCACTCAGGAGTACCATTTTGAATTTGGACCAAGATGTCAAGATATCTATGCAACTCAAGGGTGCATTTGGAGCACTTAGTAATGAACTGCATTTATTAGTCTAGTGAAGCGGAAATATCCAGATTGAAAACCAGTTGGCATTCATATCAGGGATTTCTTGGTTCTGAATTCTAAATCCGTCAATTTCAATTTGGACTTGAGAAAAGAAGCCGGCCCCATAAGGCTTCAATGGTGATGACGACTTAGGCCAGCTCTAGCCAAGTTCAAGTCGATTTCTTTCTTCTTTTTTCTTTCCACTTCAATGATTGGGTCTTGATGTGTGGCCTTGATTTTCTATTTTCTGAAAAGGGTAAGTTTTCTTTTTTAAACTTGTTCTTTGTTTTTATAACTTGTATTGATTTCAAAATCCATTTAAATGATTGGGTTTTTGCATTTGTGAAATAGATTATTAGCTCTTTTTTTTTTTCACCTTTTTTTAAAAGGTTCATTCAGCTTCACAAGTCTTAATATGTAATGTAGGAAATATGAAGTGTTTCTTGTTGGCAATTCTGTAATGTTCTTAGTTTCTTTTTTGCATGGAAATTTGTGTAATTGTACTGTTGGGTTTTGTTTTCTTATTTTTCCTGTTTCTATTTTTCTATTGATCTCTATAGGTTTATCATATCATACTGGAGATATGTTATAAATGAACTTACAGAATGAATTTTTGTTGTGGTCTTTAGAAGATCTTTGTTTTTCACTGCAGATAGCTAATTGTTTGATGGCCATTTTCCAATTTGAAAACTCGAAATTTCTTTCCTGCCAACCTTTTATTGCTACAGCTAAGGTTGTGGCAGGATCAGCAGCATGGCTTGAAAGAGGCCTTTCTTGTATTTGTGCTCAGAGAAGAGAGCACGATGCATGTTCGTCATTTAAACCAACCCCTTTGCAGATAATTTTCTGCATGTGGTTTCACTACGGTTGCCTTTTTGGTTGCTTTCGCCTTCTGTAATCTTAAAACCCAAAATAAGAATGCTTGTACATCTGACATGCACTTACAACTCAGTCATTGAGAAGAATGAATGATACCATCCTATACCAAGTAATCTAACTACAAATCAACCATTTGGATTGCCCGTGCATCCCCATGCATCTAGGAGCACTCTTTAATTTCTAGTGCTCTAGGAGCACTGGAAAATTCCCTGTTTCAATTTCCAAAATGCATTATCAGTGTATGTAAATCAATTTGGGTGGGTGTAGATTCAATCATCTTCCTCTTCTTTTTCTCATGTAATTTAGAAGATGTTCGATGTATTTCATGCTCTGTACTTATTCTTTCATTTTCTTGTTTGCAGATTCTTCATCGCCTTGTGGGTATGGAATTCCCCCCCTAAGGATTATCCCAGAATTTCTAATTCTAAATTATAGTAAAAAAATTATGAGTTAAAGGGAGGTGCTACAGGTGGGCCTTTCAGTAATCCACCATCATCTGGTTGGACCACCATGAATGGATCACCAAACCAAGTCACATCCATCAATCAATCCTAGCCATTCAGTCAATGGGCTTCTTTCCATTGCATATACACTAGGTATATTCTTTCCTTGTGACTGTGCATTCACTGGAAAATTCATTTAATTTCCTTAGTGAATGTGTACAAAAGGTAAGTCCTTAGTGACGAACAGCTTAATCTAGTAAGGGTGTGCCATGTTGGATGTCAGAGAATGTGAGTGGTGAATGCCTACATCGGTGGAGAATCCAACTGAGAAATGGTGTAAGATTTTTTTTTAATGGATGAACAAATTGTTGGTAACTAATGTAGTTTTTCTTTTTTTTTTTTTTTTTTTTGCAACTATAGTAATTTAGCATGGGAATTGATAATTACAACCAGAATGATTTTGAGTATCCATTTTCAATTTGGGAATTGAAATTCATGTTGGGTAGGTGCTCTCCAAATTCTATGGCTGTGATTTCCTTTCTTTTTATTTATTTATTTATTTTTTCCTTTCATCTTCTAAAGTAATTGTTGTAGGAATAAATATTTACAACCCTGATTGATTTTGAGTACACCCATTTTAAATTTATGGATTTGAAAAACTGCAAGAATGCGGCTGTAGGCAAAATGGGGTGTTTGCTAGTGATCTGCAATGGAATTGCTTCAAGGTTCATGTATATTTGATATGCATTGGAGCTTGTATATAGTTGGATGCTGCATATATTAGTGATTGTTTACAGCTAGTTTGTAGTGGAATAGTCAGTTGGAGGAAAAAGGTAGTGTTTGATCCATGCAGGTGCAGATATATTTGCTTGCATTGGAGATTCTCTGAGGCTTTTAGACTGCTTACATTTATTGATTTAGGGTAAGAGAGAATGCGATCCTTTCGATCTCATCCTCCCGCATTGTAACGTTAGGCTTGTTTGGTGAGTCAACAGGCACGACCAACATATATGATTCTTGAATTTTGCACCTCAAGTGCATGAACCACTATTTTCAATATGCATCAGATATTCTATTCAGCTCATCATGTGATTTCCTGACTGCAGCAGGATCAAAGCCAAAGCTTGAATTGAATCTCTAGGATTTTGGCGCCAAATAAGATGGCTGCTTTCTTGGCGTAACTCTGGCAATGAAATCCAGTGTTTCTAACTCAGGCAATAATGCAGTTTCACCTAAGTGTTTCATAGTTGAGAAAACTAGAATATGCAGGGTTTCATAGTTATTTTCATTCTACAAGATAAAAGTGGAGTAAGCTTGACCATCTATAGCATCATGATTTTGCTCCAAAGGCCTAGCCTAAGACAACTTTAGTTCTGACTTTATGTTAATTTTAGAAAGTTGAGATACTGCTGAATGACTACAGATTTTTTATACTCGTGAGCAAAAATTTTCAGATTATAGAGACTTCTATTCAAATGCAACCAGCCACAAGTGGGCTCTTGGAGCTAAACTTACCTTTTACAATCATCATAAATAGTATTTATTTTTCCTTTTTTCTACAAAACAAATTTTTTTTTTTTATTTTTTTTTTTATTTTCTTGAAGAATTACATTGAACTTTAGATTCAGTTAAAAGGAGTAGCCATTTTGGGTAGTTAACTTTATTTCCTAGCATTCTGTTTCCATAGCTTTTGCTGAGCTTTTGGATAGCTCTTTGAATGAGGTATTTGCAATTCTCTATGTTTGATCAAGCGTTGCTGGATAACTCTTTGGATGTAATATGGAAAACATGATTAGTTTCTCATGACTGATTATTTCCTGGCATTTTGTTTCCAAAACGCCTTGTGTTCATGACTGTCACTACACCAAAATTGCAAATTTGGAACGCCTACATCTTTGGTTCGGGAATGGCTAAGCTAGGTGAAGTTTGCTAAGCCCACACATGGGTAGAGCCTTCTGCAACAACATACAGCCGCATGTACCAATTTAACATAAGGTGCGAGAACAGAACTTTCCATTAAGTGAGCCACGTTCTATAAAACTTCTCTCATAAAAGTAGAGTTGTTTCCAACCTCCAATGTACTTGTTTTCAAAACAACTGGATGTCTAAAAATATATATATTATCCTATTGTATCTTATTAAAGAGCATATCAACCTATTTTTGCATAAGAAGATCTAATCATTGTTGCCTCTTAGTAGAAAGCTCAGCTAAAATAATTTTTACCAACCTCCATCTGTTTCGTAGACAGATTCTATTATGGTATTATGGTAATAACTTGACTTTTAGGCTATGAGTTCTAAACAACATCGCCCACTTGACGGAAATGAAACTGGAGTTGTTTGGAATACATGGGAGACATGCGATCCCAAGGAACTAAGTGAAATCACTTTCTAGTTCTCATGAACTGAGGAAATGCTTGGCAATTTAATAGAATCTAGTTCCGTTTGTGAAATTGCAGTTTGATCTCTCTGTTAATATATAAATCATGATCCCTTCCCTTTTTCTATTCTGGGTTTATGGATCTAATGATGAATTATGCACTGGAAGTTTTATTTGACAAGAACCTGTGTAGATATAGGTTTCGAATGCCAACCCGAACAAATCAATAATACAAGTCGTATCAGGATGAAACATTATCACTATTAAGTTGTATTTTCAATACAAAGAATCTGACTTGGATAGCTTTCCTTCCTAAAAACCAGTCCATACTTTTTTATGTAATTATTGAATTTCCATGTGGTATGGAATCATTACTGTCTGACTGCTGCACCCTTCATCTGTTCCAGATCAGCTAATTGATGGGACACATTCAAATATTGCACCAATTGCAAAAGTAGTGTTTTCCCAACATGAAATAAAAATAGATGCACAAGACATTGAACACAAGCTATCTTTTCTGTCCATTTGGTGCATTTGTTTGGCTTTTCCAAATCTACCAATCTATGGGTCACACATTGTAATATCTTACTGATGAGCCATTCCGATTATGCACACACTTGTATCAAGTCGCATGTTGGATTTGTTCAATGAATATAGCTTTTGGGCTGCAAGCTTGAGACAATGATTTCTACAATTTATTCAGTTTGACTTTAGTCAATTTATATCCAGGTTGGGGGAGTTGAGACTGTTACTCTTGGAGATGATGAAGCCCATGCTAGAGGTTGTCAGAACGCATTCTTGAGAGAAAAGCTCCTCCAACCTTCCATTTTCTGGTTGAAATGAGGGAAAGGAAATATTGGGTCATGCATCAGGTACGTCAACAATCGGGACCACAATTTGTATGGCCTGGAGTGACATCCATTCATGCCGCATGTACAGTGGATCAGTCTTCTCTACCATTTGAAGCAAATGGTGGAAAATACAGCTGTGTAGCTCATAAAGAAAACATGCCTTCAAACTTTGATATTCTCAGCATCTATGTACTTTATTCACATTTCATTCATTTGCACTCTATTTATGAATTATTAGCTCCAGATATAGGTCTTTTCCTATCTAAAAGTAAAAGAACTCATGTTATATGTTTGTCATTGGCTCATTGCACGCATTTGTTCAGAATATTTTGAGACATGATCATGGGTGATAATCCTTGCATCTTATATGATTCTTTTAATCTATGCAATCGTATATTATTCTTTTATTCTATGCAGATTGAAAGGAGTGTTGATATGTTGCTCCATGGTAAAAAGCCCTTGGTTGAGGTAATGATATCAAAACCTCCATACCCAGCACTACTTTAAGCATTTACTTCAACACATGGCGGGAGTAGGGCTTTTGAAAAATTGTTTGAAAACAAGGAATGCAGATTCACCTTGGTTGACCAATGAGTCAAAACTTGATCATGGGTATAAGTGAGGGTACAGTTACTAATTGTTGTATTGTTTCCCATTTATAAGGAGATTGATAAATCATAAACACGCCTAAAACACATAAGGTTGTCCCTGAACAAATTTTTCTATGGCCTTCCTCTTTCCAAGACATGGATGAGATGGCTAGCATTGCTAACAAAAGTCATTCTTTGTATCTACCCCAATAGATGAACTAAAATATTGTTGATTGAATGTAGTTCTATGGAAATGATCTTGCCCGTCCAAATTAAAGACCATCATTGATGGAATGTTCAATATTTATCAGATTGGTTGCCAATAAAATGCACATTGGATCTGTGGATGGCACACGTGGCAGAGATCCAGCCCATTCAATGTAAGGGCATTTGGAGGGAGTTCCTGTAATCCAATGTTCTGTGAGTCCCACAGCAATTTCTGTGTGAAATTCAATCCGTTCATCAGTTTCTCTAGCTCATTTCAGTATGAGAAGCCAAAAATAAGGCAGATTGCTCAAGCTGCGAAACTGTTAGATGGACTAGATTTCATTCAAAAATAGCAGTGGACTCCACAAGCTTTTTTTTTTTTTCCCCTTCATGGTTTATCTGATGTTTGGGTTGGTAAGCTGGCGACATTTGCATCCTAACCTCTAACAACTAATGATTGTTTGTTGCAACCATGCCTGATAGCTCTTAAACCGTTGAAACCAGTAACACTCTGTCGGTAGTTTTAGTTGTTGAATAGTCACTCTTTTGTGTGTTTAGTCTTTGAATCTTTATGTTGTTTTTTGCTAATCAAATTGCTTACGGTCTTTGTTTTGATTTTAATAGTTACAATGCAAGCCCAAAAAGAAGCTTCGCCTGATATGCAATGTAAAGACAAGTTCCTCCTTCAGAGTGTCGTTTCAAGTGATGGTGCAATCACAAAGGACAACCCTAGAAATGTTGGGACCTCATGTTTTCTCTAGGAGTGGAGTACATCATGGAAGATTTTTTTAAATTTATTTTTCATGTATTCGGACCATTGTAAACTTATTGTTGTAAATATATATAATTTTTATTAAAAAGCTGTATTATATTTGGTTAATATTAATTTTTAATTGTACTAAATATTCTTTAGGTTTTAAATATGAAAACAAATGTATAGCTTTTATTGGCCATTTCTAAATAATGAAAAATACTGTTCTTAGGTGGCATTAAGAATTGTTGCTAAAATTTCGTCCTTAGGAATGGTTTAAAACCGTTCCTAAAAGTCCATTCTTAAACTTCGAAGTGGTACTTGATACGACCCGTTAGTCTTTTTGTGATTTTAAACCATTCCTACGGTATTTAGGAATGGTTTTTGGTGTAGTGCGGGGTTCACTGTGATGTTTGTGATGGATCTATTTTGTTCTTTAGCTGGGTTAATCCTCATAAATGAGGTTTAAACTGTGTGGATTGGATAAGAGGAGTGCATTGTAGGAAGATCCCGTTTGAAGCGGAAACAGGAACTTCCTTGTTTAAAGGGGTGTTCACTCCTTGTTTAAAGGGGTGTTCACGTGCTGGAGCGAAATCCTAGCTTCCTGGTAGGCATGGTGAGTGTGCGAGATCTGAGGTGGTTGGTTACATCGTGATGTTTGCGAGCAAATCCACTCCCTTCATTAGCATAAGGAGATCGTGTTGGACCATGGGCCAAAAAATGAAATAAATCTAAGCCTTTAGTGGGCCACAACACCCTTGCTCATCCAAGGCTTCCCGTGCTTGGATGATGCTGGGGTCATGTAACAATATTTACATGATTGGCTAACCATGTAACAAGATACATGTTTCACAGTGGCTTCTGGTGGGGTCCATTTGTTATGTCTAATGGGCAATCCGCTCCGTTCACCGTCTTCAACTCGCTTTGTGAGCCCATGGCCCCAAGTTTGAAGTAGATCCAAGCTATGGGCAGGCCACACCTTGCCAGAATGTGAAATCGTAGTGTGTATATGAATTTTGATATATAATTTACAATTTTGCCCTTTTTCATTGTTGTAACTTCCATCGTACGTAACTCCTAACTGCACCGCCAAATAGAGGTGAAATTTCTCCATCGATAATTATTTCTCGAGATATCTCAACTCTTAAATTTAGGACCGGATCTCTCAAGGATGACCAAGATGCTCCTTTAGTGGCTAACATACCCCATAATTTAAAATAACATTTGTATACCTCTGATTGATAAGTTATCGGGTAGTTTGGACCTATACCCTAAGATCTTCATGATGATCGGTTTACCATGATATTTGCGTGACCCGTTTGATGGATCCAAACATGATGGACGGTGAGATGACTTGTTAAAAATAAGAGAACTTAATGGTTAGCACTCTAACCATGTATGTAGGTGGATGTGCAGTCAGTTTTGTAGATGAATGGTCATAAGGTGGGTTTGCAGAGTGATTAGGTGTAGAACATGTGTTTTGTTAGATTTGAGTGTCTTGTTCAGATGTGTGAGTTTCTCAGATTGTAGTTCTGATAGTAGGTTAAGTATATTAATAGGTGGTGAAAAAGATGAACGGATTAAAATCTTGATATGATAAATGTACGGACGGATGAAGAGGTCAAGTAAATAGTTTACTATGATCTAAGGGCTGAAATTCGATGTGTATGGTTAATTTATGATAATTAGGTCTGGTATAAAATTTCACGTGAAACGGATCATGGGAACCATGTGATCTAGAATTCAGAGGTCTGGGTTCATGACATTTTCGTAATTATTGTTGATCCAAAAGTTTTGTGAGATCTAATGTTTCTACATGGTTGTAGGCATGTTTCTTAGTAATTCTTATAAAAGAAGTTATGTCTAAATCATTATGGATGAATGGATAGTCCCAATAGTTGGATGACTTGATCTATTGAATGGAGATTATTCCCAACGGTTGGATTCGTGTTAGGGGATGGATGTAAGGTTAGGATAGCTAGATTTGTATCGTATACATGTACATATTATGTTAACTTCTTGGTAACACTCGAGAACTTTCAATACTCGGTTATTGAAATATTTGGGGCGTTATAATCTACCCCCCTTAAACATAATTTCGCCCACAAAATTATGTACTTCTATTATCAAGCCATTTTTTATGCCTCTAAGGATTCCCTGTGTTCGAGGTAATATGAATAGATGATTGTAGCAGGTTTGCACCTGATACAAGATGAACGGATCAGAATCTTAATATGATAAGTGTACGGACGAATGTAAAGGTCAAGTAAATAGTTTACTATGATTTAAGAGCTGAAATTCGACGTGTATGGTTAATTTATGATAATTAGGTTTGGCATAAAATATCACACGAAACGAATTGTGGGAATCATATGATCTAGAATTCAGGGGTCTGGGTTAATGATATTTTCGTAATTATTGCTGATCCAAGAGTTTTGTGAGATCTAATGTTTTCACATGGTTGTAGGCATGTTTCTTAGTAATTCTTATAAAAGAACTTATGTCTAAATTATTATGGATGAATGGTTATTCCCAACAGTCGGATGACTTGATCTATTGAATGTAGATCATTCCCAACGGTTGGGTTTATGTCAGGGGATAGATGTAAGGTTAGGATAGTTAGATTTGTATCGTATACATGTACATATTATGTTAACTTCTTGGTAACGCTCGAGAACTTTCAATACTCGGTTATTGAAATGTTTGGGGCGTTATAATCTACCCCCCTTAAACATAATTTCGCTCACAAAATTTAGTACTTCTATTATACAAGCCATTTTCCATGCCTCTAAGGATTCCCTGTGTTCGAGGTAATATGAATAGATGATTGTAGTGGGTTTACACCCGATACACAGATCCTTCGCCTGCGCAGTACAGAGGATTTTCTGGTATCAATTCATAATCTTATTCAATCTCGATCTTTTGCTTGATCAGGGCGCTGGGATCATTTGAGATTTTATAGGACTTTAGAATTTGAGTCAAATCGCACAATTTTGCGTAAACATAGTTCCATTAGTCCGTAATCTCGATTGTTCTAAACTCATTTGGAATATCACGAAATCTTATATTCTCGTAAAAGATAATTCTGTGTGGCCCATTGAGCTTTTCCACTGCATACGTTGACTACCAAAAATTACTTTTATCATCTTCATTAATTCATTATGTTTAAATTTTCAATATATTATTCGTGAGGTAGGTATGTATATCTCTAGGTGTGTATAATTGACTATATGAATCGGGACGCCACAGCATACCCCCCTTAAACAAAATCTTAACCCCGAGATTTGTTAGTTGGACTAACCCGCTTAAAACTTACCTGATTATGGTTCCGCAAACCTATGGTCCCGATCATTCTAAATTTTTAAGGAATATTATGAAATTTTTCGTTTCGCCCCGAAAGCCAGATATCCTAACCGGACTAGACAACAATGGATAGGCCAGGTTACATAAATGATAGGCCAAATTATCCATTCATTGTTAAACCTAAGCTTTAGTGTTGTCTTTTATATGAACGTTGTATATTCCCAAAATTGTTTTATATTGATAGCCTGTCACTCTCGAATTTTTAATTTCTGATCTATGTGTCCACTTTACTCGAAATTTGGAAATTAAGTCCTTGACTTATTCCTGAGGTAAGATTTCATGGTTTGGGGGGTACCTAGATTCATAGTTTCTAAATTTTACGTCCAACTTAATATTTTCAATGGGGAACCTAAATATGGTTTCTAATTCCTCAACTCCCTAGTTTCTTTGGGAATTCAATTGAGTGTATATATCTAATTCATCATATGTTCTAATCGTGTAAAGTTTATGGTGGTCCATTCCCTCAGGCCCAATTAATCTCATTCTCATGCTCTGATATCAACTGTAACGCCCCGAATTTTCACGGCCAGAGTTTATACTCGTGTCCAAGAAAATCGATGTTAATAATGTAGAAACTAAATGCTTTAAAATCGTACCCTATATATATATATACACACACACATTTATATCACATCCAGATACATTTGTGAATGTAACATTCATAAAAATAAAATCGATTGTATTGATTATTTCATAAGAATAATAGAATTCAATAAATAATCAAATGCTTTCTTAAGAGAAGCTTATTATATTTATCGAGTTCGCAGCGGAAGTATAAAACTAAATAGTAAAACTATTCTTGGACTCTTTTAGTATAGTCTTCTACAGGGAGATGCTCCTCTAGATATTTAATTTGTACATCACCTGCATCATCTATATGGTTGGGAGAGCATCAATGTCCTACTTAAAGTGATGGTTATCCTTTAAGATTAACAATGATTCAAGAGACGCATAAAAGTAAGGGTTCTGATGCGTGATGTACTCTACTACTACGAAAGATATTAGTATGCGCAAACAATCAATATAAATGTATGCCTAGCAAAGTGTGTGCAGCTTATCATACATAGTGATCACTGTCACAATGTGAAAAATAGTTCATAATATCCGGCTCGACCCGCACTCTCGCTATACGGTTATTCACTAGTGTGTCCCAGGTTAACGTGGATTTATGTGAGCATCTCAAGGCGACATAACAACGCAATTAGGGCATTTACGTAACATGATGTGTTGATGGAGCGACTATTTGCAACATCCAATCCCGAAAAGCTGATATAACATTGCATTTGCGATTTACATACATCAATTGTGCACTACGCCAACTAACCCATGGAATTACGTGTCGACCAAGAGGGCCATTACCCATAATGCATTACGTTCACGATAAATATTGAGTTACTAGTCGTGATACCTTTAACACAACACTTGTAGTGATAGAGAATGTAAACTGAATCATAATTCCCAAAAAGGGTAAATAAATGATGGCAATAAATCAATTGAAAGGATAACTCTCAGTAATATGTGAATATGAAAAGGCAGGATAATAATCATTAATTAAATCAAAGTAAGCTTAAAGGATAAAAACCCTCACCTCTTATCATCAGATCGCCCTTATGTGTTGTTGGAGCTTTATGTACACAATGTGGGATTGAATTCTAACATGATTGAAACCTACTCGCACGGTTATATCACACATTAGATGACTCCTATGGTTAAGATTAAAAGTTTGGAATTTGGCTTAACATCTAAGTTTTTAGATAAGAGTTTAATATAAGGTCTTTTAATTAACAGGTGAATCGCTTTAAATTGACAATTTAGACTTAGCCGAAAATAATCTGAAATTCTGGAAGGTTCAGTTGTTGGGTCGACTCGATTCAACTTGTTGACTAGACAGCTTACACATATGTAAAATTAGATTTGAAAGTGAATTGATCACTAGTTAGATCTCACAGGAAAGACCTGTATGAAGGTCTTATAACTCTTACCGTGATTGGCTAGAATCGTTGGAGATCACCTTAATTCGTTGTTGGGCTCCGTAGCCGTACTGAGTTAGCCCAAAAGCCATCTCCCTCTTCTTCTCTTTTTTTTTTTTTTTCCTTCCTTCTCTCTTTCTCTCTCCCTCTCTTTTCTTGTTTCTTCTCTCTCCTTCAGCCGGACGGGGATGGTCGTTTTATAGGCTTAGGAGCTTCTAGGCTCTTTGCTTAAGTTCTTACACAACTAAGTTTGCGTAACGTGGAAATCAGACGCCGCCCTTACCCAGTCCCTATTTTTACAAAATTCTTAGTGGCGGGTTCGCGGTGATGTTTATAATGGATCTATTCCATTCTTTAGTTGGGTCAGAATCCTCATAGATGAGGTTTAAACGGTGTGGATTGGATAGAGGAGTGAGTTGTAGGAAGATCCCAGTTTGAAGTGGAAACAGGAACTTCCCTGTTTAAAGGGGTGTTCACGCGCTGGAGCAAAATCCTAGCTTCCTGGTTGGCATGGTGAATGCGCGAGATCTAAGGTAGTCAGTTGGTTACATCGTGATGTTTGCGAGCAAATCCACTCCCTTCATCAGCATGAGGAGATCGTGTTGGGCCATGGACCAAAAGATGGAATAAATCCAAGCCTTTGGTGGGCCACAACACCCCTACTCATCCGAGGCTTCTTGTGCTTGGACGTTGCTAGAGTCACGTAACAATATTTATGTGACTAGCTAACTACGTAACAAGATATGTGTTTCACAGTGGCATCTGATGGGGTCCATTTGTTATGTCTGATCGGCAATTCGCTCCCTTCACCGTCTTCAGCTTGCTGTGTGACCCCATGACCCCAAGTTTGAAGTAGATACGAGCTATGGGTGGGCCACACCTCGCAGAACGTACACATAGAAAAACCTACATGAAATCGCAGTGTGTATATGAATTTTGATATATAATTTACAATTTTACCCTTTTCCATTGTTGTAACTTCCACTGTAGGTAACTCCTAACTGCACCGTCAAATAGAAGTGAAATTTCGCCACCGATCATTATTTCTTGATATCTCTCAATCACTTAAATTTGGGACCAGATCTCTCAAGGATGACCAGGATGTTCCTTTAGTGGCTAACACATCCCGTAATTCTATATTCATAGGTGGTGAATAAGATGAACGGTTTAGAATCTTGATATGATAAGTATACGGATGGATGTAGAGGTCAAGTAGATAGTTTACTTTGATCTAAAGGCTGAAATTTGACATGTATGATTAATTTATGATAATTAGGCCTGGTGTAAAATTTCACATGAAGCGGATTGTGGGAACTATGCGATCTAGAATTCAGGGGTCTAGGTTAATGGCATTTTTGTAATTATTGCTGATCCAAGAGTTTTGTGAGATCTAATGTTTCTACATGGTTGTACACATGTTTTTAAGTAATTATTATAAAGGAACTTATGTCTAAATCATTAGGAATGAAGGGTTATTCCCAACGGTCGGATGACTTGATCTAATGAATGGAGATCATTCCCAACGGTTGGATTCATGTCAGGGGATAAATGTAAGGTTAGGATAGTTAGATTTGTGTCATACACATGTACATATTATGTTAACTTCTTGGTAACTGTAAGGCCCATATCCTAAATCATACTGTTTCGTTGGCGTCCGTGGTCCTCCTGATCGAATTTCGGCAACTCGCGACCTGTAATCGGTGTTTGCGCATGACCCTAAGTTACATCCTGTATATCTATGTCAACTCGACTTGAAACTTGTACCCTAGCGACCACGACGTCGCCGCGGTTCCAACGCCGCATCTCACGGGCCGATGCGATACCCAGGCCAGGAATTGTGGGCCCGCGTATTTTCTGAAGAAACGTCGCGCATTGCAAATTTCGAGAGAATCTCTACAACCTATCACATCAATCAATCACCTTAAGCAAGTACCTAGCCCATCCCTCTCCCATTCCCAAAGTCAACTCTCTCTCTCTTTCTCTCCACCCATACCTTTCCATCCCATCTCTTACATAAACTACTCCACCCATCACTCACACATCACTCACCTATCTCATTTTATCCCATCACTTCTCTCTCTCACTCTCTCTCTCCCTCTCATTCTCAACCCATTCCCCAAGCAACCCAAGAGAGCCAACGTCTAAGCTCTTCCCAAAGAGAGCCAAGTGTGGCCTACTTCCCTACCCTAAAAATTCTCATCTCCACTATCCAACCTTCATCATCCACCCTTAAAGAGCTAGCTTAGGAGCTAAGGAATCCAAAGAGCTAAAGGAGGAGTGATATAGGTGGGTGTTTTGGAGGATTATATTTCAATTTTTGTGATAGACCAAGTGGGGCCTATCGATTGATGGTATGGATCCTATTTGGGACCCATATTGATGCACATATTGTAATCCTTAGAGGGCTCATGGTGGCGGAGCCCTCCATCACACGATTCCCTCTCTCCATCTCTCTCTCTCTCTCTCTCTCTCTCTCTCTCTCTTCTGTTGAGGCCACCTTGATGAATGGATTAGATCCACACCATCCATTAGCGGTAGCCACCTCGTCGTCCACCTTCCTGCCCGATTGGGCGAGCCCTGTTTGAAGGGAAAACACAAATAACGGCTTGATCAACCAGCCATGTGGACCCCCATCTATGGACCCTACCATGATTTATTGTATTAACGTTGTCCATCTAGTCTTTCCAGATCATTTTGGGGCAGGCGGGCCACCTTCCGCTGGATAGCCTGCTGTCCAACAGCAAGCCCTGCTGTTGAAGGAAAAACACGAATATCAGTTGGATCCTTCCAGCTGGTGGGCCACACGGTATATCCAGGTCGTCTGTCCATCACATGGGATGGTGGGCCCCCCACCGTTATGTATGCGTTTACACACACCGTCTAGTACGTGGACAGTGGGTGCCACATGATGTATATGTTGTATATTCACATCGTCTTGGGACGGTGGGACTCTGCACGTGTGGTGTCCACACCATCCAGCTGGGATGGTGGGAATCACTGTAATATAAGTGTTTTATCTACATCGTCCATTCAACTTCCCAGCTCATTTTAGGAATTGAGCCAAAAAATGAAGCCAATCCAAATCTTTGGTGGGCCACATCATAGAAAACAATAATTTTTATGGTAAAAATCTGTTAGGGCCCACTATAATGTTTCTTCACATCAAAACATGCTGAATATTAGGCTCGTTGGGTCTGTTATGAGCCATAGAATCCAATAGAAGGACCGAATCATCCTGATGTGGGCCTCACCCATGAAAAACTTAAGAAAAACAATATATATATATATATCAGCATCCTGCTGCTTGGACGCTGGCAGGAAGGTGGGCCCCACCACAGGCCCCATTGTGATGTATGTTGAACACCAGTACTGTGCATTTGATGGGTCCCCTTTAAAGAATGAGATATCCTAAAAATCAGCCATACACGGAACTTAGGTGGCCCACACCATCTAAAATCATGTGAAGGCATGCAAAACATATAAAAGTACTTGCCGGGACCCACCTAAAATTTGAATGCATCTAAAACTTGGCCTAATCCCTTAACCAAGTGGGCCACACATAGTGGATGGGTTGGATTTGTGAACCATGGCTTGGTGGGCCCAACAAATGATTATGAATGCTTTAATGGAGGGTAAACCTCTTAACTGTTGTGCATGGTGTGGCCCACACAAGCCACGGATTGACTTGATTTTAAGTCCCAAGCCCACCATGCTGTGCATGTTTCATCTATACCGTCCACTTGTGCGGCCAACCTAGATGTATGTATTTTGCATCGTCCATCCTTGGGGCCCGATGTGATATACACATTTTATCAGCGCCGTCTAGCCCGTGGACTCCAAATGTGATGTATTTATGGTTCATTGATGAGGCCCATTATGATGTATAATAGGCCCGTGTGAGCGGCTCATTGTGATGTATATTAGACCCATGTGAGAGGCCCATTGTGATGTATATTAGGCCCGTGTGAGCGGCCCATTTTGATGTATATTAGGCCTGTGTGAGAGGCCCATTGTGATGTATATTTAAGGCCCATATGTGAGGCCCATTGTGATGTAATTGTGGCCCATATGATGAGGCCTGGTATGATGTATTTTAGGCTCATGGGTAAGGCCCAATGTGATGTATATATGACCCATGTGAGGAGGCTCATTGTGATGTAATTGTGGCCCATTCGGTGAGGCCCAATATGATGAATATGTGGTCCATGAGTGAGGCCCATTGTGATGTGTATTAAGCCCTTAAGTGAGACCCATGGTGATGTATATTAGGCCCTTAAGTGGGCCACTCCTTGGGAAGCAATGTTAGTTAAATATCCACATTGATGGGCAATGATGGTTAAATGTCCACATTGTGACCTTCCCTTAGGCCCTTTGTTAAGCCAATTATCGATACCGACCATGAGTATGTGATAGTATAGCATCATGACACATGCCCATACGCATCATCTGTATGCTTGATATGAGAGGTGGTTGACCATCGCATATGCCTTCTAGAAAGTTGTTTATGGGACTCCCCGATAGGCAATGTTATCCCTCATGAGCGCATGGTATGCGAAGGATTGATGCATGACTGGATTGTATGACTCATGCATCTTGCATTATGTGATGTGTGAAAAGGACGAGCAAATAATCCTGGGGGGAGAGGGGGGGGAATGAATAGACTATGCCAAATTAAAAATTTTAATGTGGAATAATAAAGAAATAAACAATGATAGCACTTATCAAATCAAATAACAGAAATGAATAGCAACCTCAAATGTACAAGTATTGAGAGGTTGATACAGATGTTGTTCTAAGGACAACCTTACACCAAAAACCAATGGCTTATGGTAGGACAACCTGATTTCTAGAACGGTCTGTGTATCAAAATCCCAAACTAATATAGAGGACAATAAAAATAGCAAAGAAAATAAACTAAGCTATTACAACATTTTCACAATTGCAAAAAGTAAATTACAATCATTCACCACAAATGCTGAAAAATAAATTACAACATTCAATCACTTAACCACATTCAACCATCCACCACAACACCAGCAATTATAGTGGTTTGCTTGTGTGTACACCAACTATTCGAAAACAGCCACACAACTACTCCACTCCCAATATCCTCTCCCTCGGGATATCGGCTTTCACTATGAAATAGGCTTTCCAAGGTTCACCTAAAACCTTCACAATTGTGTCTTTCAAGTGGGCTTACACAATTCAAAAAACCCCACACTCTAAGATTTCCTGGATCACCTCAGACAAACCAAAATGAGATTTTTCCAGTCACAACCACAAAAACCAAAAAAGATTTACAAAAATGCAAATATACTTATCTGGATATTCTCCTTTGATGAAGCCCGGTAGAACTAATTTGAAGTAGATGTTCAATTTCCACACTCACTTATAAAGGGTTCTAAATGATTTTAGATTAAATCACCTTGAGCTATCTTGATTTGATTTTGATCTCAAGAAAGGAGAAAAACTTAAATCTCTTCTTCAAAAAAGATTGGAATAGAGAACTCAAAATCAAATGCAAAAAAACATTAAAAGAATCTTAAATACTAACCAATTTACTTCTCAAATGTGGGGACAAGTTTTCTCAGAGTAGTCACTTGAATATCTTGGAATGGAATAAAAAACTCTGAAAATTGTCCTCAATTTATAGGCAAAAATACTGTTCACTTGACTAGCCTAGAGGTCAGTTCGACTGGTCGAAGGACCAAGAAGATTGATCCTCGACTGGTCGAGTATTTTTCACAACTGGTCGAGTGGCCTGCCCCAGAATGGTTGCTAGACTTTGAGTCGAGCCTACTCGACTGGTTGATCACTGTTCACTCGACTGGTCGAGCAGTCTCCAGGACTGGTCGAGGGTCCAACTGAAATTCTGAAAAATCATAACAAACCATAGACTATTCAAGAAAAATCTTAGACTGGTCGAGCTAGTACTTAGACTAGTCAAACATAGGCTAAGACTAGTTGAGAATAAGCCTATAAAAATTATATAATGACCCAAATTAAGTATGCAATTAGTATA
Organism: Magnolia sinica; assembly: GCF_029962835.1. Classification (NCBI taxonomy): domain Eukaryota; kingdom Viridiplantae; phylum Streptophyta; class Magnoliopsida; order Magnoliales; family Magnoliaceae; genus Magnolia; species Magnolia sinica. Next base: position 44,090,417 of record NC_080573.1, on the reverse strand, counting down.
ACCTAACATATGGTCAATCTAGGGTCATTCATACCTTATAGGTGAAATTTGAACATCGAAACACAGTTCACTTCGGTAGATAGATTATCATGAAGTACTTGAAGTTTGTCATTTTGCAGTACTATGAACCTTGACAATGTATATACGAAGATGAGCTTGAACTTGAGACTTGAGTTTCAACTTGAGTAGCACATTGTCTTGATATATTTGAAACTTGAAAACTTGATCTAGTTCTTGAACTTCTTGTTCATAAACTTCTAGATCTTGTACTTGAGATGCTTGAACTTGAATTTGAACTTCTTGAACTTGTACTTGAGTGTAGGCAAAGGATGATATAAAGTTGAGCTACATAAGATACAGATTCTAAAAGGTTTTGGCACTACAAAATTTGACAATCCTAGGAGCTAGATACGATAGCATTTACAATATGGTTACTATACGCCCCAGTGACATCAGGGCCTCCACAAGCACATCGTGGAGAGCCAAATTGGATATTAAAAATACTGTTACTAGCATCGGGGTGCCATATATGTCCTTGGGTAAAAATCTCTAAACCTGATGGTATAAGAGAATGACTCCAACATCGAGACCAAGTGAATACATGAGTGCACGATGGCCGAATACCAGGACGCCACATCTTTGACTGTGTCGTGGTCGGTTGGAAGGGGGTGTGACCTTACCCACCCGAGGGTAGGGGGCATTGCTAGGCTGAGTATGGTCATCTTGTAAATGGGTCTGCTATCGCTGTGCTGGATAAATATTGGTAGGCTATTGGCCAGGCGGATAATGAGGTTTTTTATGCTCACCTGGACTGCGCTTGGGAAAGGGGCAGTGTCATTTGGAGTGTACTAAACCTCGGTGATTATCCATAGTGAGAACTGTACTGATATTTGATGCTCTAGTGGTGAGCTGCATTGATATGTGGATTTGAATGAGGACTGGTATGCTTAAGCTGCATCTTGCATCATATGGCCTTGGTATGACCAACATCATTCATGTCTTGTATCGCATAGCCTTGGTACAATTGATAGTTTTCATGAATCTACCAGCATATTCCGCATTATTCTGATATTGCATTCTGAGCACGCTTATATTACGCACACACTCTCACCACCCTCTAAGTTTTTTGTAAGCTTATGCACGACTGACCATTATTATTATCATTGTATTTTCCTTTATGTGCATTGTACCTTAAAGTTTTTTATCATAGTGAATTTTGTGATGGTGTCTTGGTTATTGTTCATAGGTTATACTTATGGTTATGCTTATTTAGAATCAAATTCATGTTAAAAATCCTTCTTATAGGATCTCAGGATCGGAACCTGGTATATGGGGCTGGGAGCCGAGAATGGGGTACTAAGGAGGCTGTCCTCACCGGATTCGGCAATTGAAAATTTTGTGAGCCCAGTTTTTGAGTTTGGGGTGTGACAGAAGTTGGTATCAGATTATAACTTGAGAATAACTGAGAACAACATCACATGAGTTCATGATAATTAGGTTCCGAGTGCGTAACCTTCTGATTTAATTTTCTAACGTGTGTGCCTTCGAGAGTTCCTAAGGTTGATAGACGCTTTTGTTCTTTCCTATAAGACATGCCGCCTAGGAGAGTGACCCGAGCGACTCCTGCTCCATCACTAAGGCTCCCGCTCTACCACCTACGATTCCCACTCTACCACCAGAGATCCCTGCTCCCCAGCCTGAGGATGTCGTTCCTCTACCTAAGACTGGTGCAGATCCGATCGTACCCATGAATGCCTCCCAATTACAGCAGATGTTGCAGGCTGTGATGGCCGCCCTTTAGGGGCAAGGCAGGCACCCCGTTGTTTCACCAGCCCATGCAGAGCATGAGTATGTAAGCGCCCTTCTTCGAGAGTTTCGACAGCTCGATCCCCGGCGTTTCCAAGGCAAGCCAGGTCCTACAGTAGCCGAGAGATGACACTTCGAGGTGGAGAATATTTTTAATACAATGACTTGTACGACCCAGTAGCGGGTTCGGTTAGCCATATTTCTTCTCCAGGGTGAGGCCGAGCACTGTGGACCTCCGTCACCCGTGTTGCAAGGCCTGATTTCGTCTAGACATGAGAGGATTTCATAGGCCGATTTGACCAGCAGTACTTCCCCGACCACATCCGTCGGCAGCGAGCGTTAGAATTCGAGACCTTGGTATAGGGAGACATGTCTATGGCACAGTATGCAGCTCGTTTCATGGCCCTATTAAAGTTTACACCATATTTAGTTAATGACGAGGAGTGGAAGGCCCGCTGTTTCGAGAACGACTTGTGTTACGGTCTTCGAGGCCGTATTGTTGAGCATGAGCTCTCAACTTTTCAGGTAGTAGTATGGAGGGCTCAGATTTATGAGATTGAGTGGGCCAGCGTGCAGAGTGACCATGATCAGAGGAGAGACTAGAAGAGGCAGGCCCCCTCTGGTAGCTCCCAACAGCAGCAGCGTCGTCAGCAGTAAAGGCGCACAGGCTGCCCATCCGCCAGAGCACTAGCAGCACCAGCGACACCTCCAGCGCCACCCCAACAACCGTTTATAGGGACTTATTTTGAATGTGGTGGGACAGGGCACCGCATGCATGAGTACCCCTGCCCTTAGTAGCAGCAGCAGCCGAGAGGGCCACAACAGCCTCCACTACAACAGCGACCGCAGCGACCTCAGCCGCAGCAGTAGCAGAGACAGTAGTATAGGCCGCCCCAGCAGTAGCAGCAGCAACAACACCCTCTGAGGGGATATGCACTTCCTCAGCCAAATCAGGGTAGATTCTATATGACTCCACAGGACCCGCAGTCCTCTAGAGGAGTCGTTGAGGGTATACTTCCAGTCTTTGCATGCATTGCTCGAGTTCTATTTGATTTCAGTGCTTCCTATTCTTTTATGTCCTAGGGATTCTGCCGTTCGACTAGATTGCCGATAAATTTTTCTAGTGAGGGGTTGACCGTATCAACGCCCTTGGGGAAGACTACAGTGATAGGCCACTTCTGTTCGTCTTGCCCTATGTTGGTGGGAGAGATTTTCTTACTTGCCGACTTGTTTGTATTGCCGATGTTAAATTTCGATGTTATCTTGGGTATGGATTGTCTTGCTAAGTACCACGCCATGTTGGACTGCTATGCGAGGACAACCACGTTATGTATACTAGGCTTGCCGCAATTTCAATTCATTGCTGAGCCTAGAGAAGAGCCATTGTCTTGTTTAATGTCCTACACAGTTGAGAAGCCCATTGCCTTGTGTATCGACAAGTTGCCAGTTGTTTGCGATTTTCCTGACGTGTTCCAGGAGATTCTGGGATTACCGCCGCGTCGGCATATTAAGTTCCAGATTGATCTTGTGCTTGGTACTGCACCTATTTCGAAGGCCCTGTATTATTTGTCACCAATGGAGACGTGAGAGCCGCAGCATCAGTTGGACGAGTTGCGTGAGTTGAGATTCATTCATCCGAGCAGTTAGCTTTGGGGAGCGCCGGTACTCTTCGTCAGGAAGAAAGATGGCTCGTTGAGGCTTTGCATGGATTATCGTGAGCTCAACCGGGTCACGATCAAGAACAAGTATCCGCTCCCGAGGTTGACTCAGAAGGGCGTAGAGTTTGTTAGGAGTGACGCCTATAAGAGAGCATTTATGGAGCTGCAGGATCGCCTCATGTCCGCTCCTGTCCTCACTCTTTCCTCTGGGAGTGATGGATTAGTTGTATTTACCGATGACTCACATATTGGTTTGGGTGTTGTCCAGATGCAGCACGGGAAGCTAGTGGCTTATGCGTCTCGCTAGCTCAAGGTCCATGAGCTGAACTACCACATGCATGATTTGAAGCTAGCAACAGTCATCTTCGCACTGAAGGTGTGGAGGCACTATTTCTATGGGGTTAGATTCGAGTTCTTTTTCGACTACAAGAGCTTGAAGTACCGATTCTCTCAGTCTGAGCTGAACATGAGGCAGAGGCATTGGATGGAGCTTCTAAAGGATTATGATTTTGATATCCAGTACCACCCAAGCAAGGTAAACATGGTAGCGGATGCCCTCAACCGTCAGCCACGAGGCCTGGTGGCACACATGATGATTCATGAGTGGAGGATGCTTGAGGATATAATAGAGTATGACTTCAAGTTTGGTCTGCAGTCTTTTATCGTTCAACTATCGAGCCTGTCGATTCAATCGTCTCTTGTCACAAGGGTAATCGAGGCTCAACAGGCTGATGAGTCGTTACAGAGTTATAGGGCTGAGGCAACATTTGAGAGTCAATCAGATTGGTAGATTGGTTGTGATGGTGGACTTCACTTCAGAGGCCGATTATATGTCCCGGATATTTCAGAGTTGCATAGAGATCTTATGACCGAGGTACATCGATCACGGTTTTTTATCCTATAAATGCTATAGTGTAAATCTAGAACCCGAAGAGTTGTCAAATTTTATTATGCCAAACCATTTAGATCTTGTATCATGCTTTAAGTTGAAGTGATCAGGTTTGTGCATTTTAAAGTTGTATGTATCTTCGTCGAACTTGCCTACATCTTCAAGTCGAAGAAAAGATTGTTGAAGTTCATGGTTTCAAGCTCAAATTCAAGAACTAAGGCTCAAGAACTCAAGTTTAAGTTTGAAGTTCAAATATTGTATGCTAAAAACTCAAGAACTCAAGCGTAACTCAAGCTTAAGTTCAAAAGATCGAACTCAAGCTTCACGTATCACAAGTAATCAAGATTCGAAAGTGAATGATGTTTCAATTGTTCCTACTCATAAACAGGTATGGTTGACCCTAGATTGACCATAAGTTGTGTCATATTCATTGCATATTTTATGTGGGTTATTTTATATGTTTATAAGTCATTTTCTCAACTAGTCTTAGTCCTTGTTCGACTAGTGCAAGTACTGGCTCGACCAGTCTAAGAGTTTTCTCGACTAGTCTAAGGTTTGTTGTTATTTTTCAAAATTTTCTGTTGGACTCTTGACCAGTCCTGGAGACTGCTCGACCGGTCGTGCAATGCTCTACTTAAAGTCCAGCAAGCTTTTCTGGTCCCACTCGACCAGTTGAGTGCATTGCACGACCATTTGAGCAAGCCACTCGACCAGTTGAGTAACGACCTTATTTTATCGCGCCAGAAAATTTAAAATTTTTTTAGTCCTTCGACCAGTCGAACTGACCCTTAGACTAGTTGAGTGAACAATATTTTCACCTATAAGTAGAGCACGAATTTTAGAGTTTATTCATTCATTAAAGCGAAATCAAGACACCACTCTGAATGATAAGTTTATGAATTTATTAAGCTATATTGTGTTCATTTTAGATTTTCTTTAATTAGCTTTTGTAATTTGATTTTTGTGATTTTTATTCTAATCTTACAATAAGAAGGGATTTGTGTTTTCCCCTTTCATGAGATCAAAATCAAATCAAGCTAGCCCAGGTTGATTTAATTAAAAGTCATTTAAAACTAAAACCTTTTCATCTGTGAGACTGGACATTGAACATTTTCGTCTACATCGGATTGGTTCTACCGGGCTTCTTCAAAAGGAGAATTTCCAGATAAGTATCATTTACAATTTTGTATCAATTTTTATTTTTGATGTTGTGCTATAAAAATCTGTTTTTGGTTTCGTCCAAGGTGATCTAGAAAATCTCAGAGTGTGGGATTTTTGTAATTGTGTAAGCCCAATTAAAGACACAATTGTGAAGGTTTTAAGGTGAACCTTAGAAAACCTTTTTTCATAGTGAACGCTAATATCCCGAGGGAGTGGATATTAGGAGTAGAGTAATTGTGTGGCTATTTTCTAATAGTTGGTGTACACACAAAAGAACTACTATAATTTCTAGAGTCATGGTGGATGATTGAATGTGCTTATGTGTGTGAATGTTGTAATTTATTTTAAGCATTTGTAGTGAATAGTGTAATTTACTTTATGCACTTGTGAAAAAGTTGTAATAACTTAGTTTATTTCCTTTGCCTCTTTATTGGTTTGAGTTTTTGATACTTACAAACGTTTTAGTAAGGTTTTCCTGCCATAAGCCTTTGGTTTTTGGTGTTAGGTTGTCCTTAGAACTAAGTTTATATTAACCTCTCAAGACTAGTACATTTGAGGTTGCTATTTACTTATGTTTCTTTATTATTTGATTGTGCTATCTTTCTTTCAATTCTGCATTTATTTTTTAATTTGACATAGTCCTATTCACCCCCCCCCCCTCTAAAATGTATAGCTTGACCTTTTTAAGTGATATCAGAGCCAATAACTCTTTTTATTTGGCTTCATTTCCTGAGCTAACCAACCTGAGCTTTTAAGATGTCAAATTTTGATAGCCTCTTAATCATTAGGCCTCCACCTTTTGATGGCTCCAATTATGCCTATTGGAAAGCCATAATGAGGATCTTTTTAAGGTCCATAGAAGAGAGTGCGTGGCAAGCCACAGTGATTAGATAGACCCCTCCTACCATTAAAGTTATAGGCACTGATGGAACCAAATCTATGAAAGTTACAACTTATTTTTCTTCGACCACACTTCAGAAAAATGAGAGTAATGCCAATGCAAAGGCTTTAAATGCAATCACTTGCGCAGTTTCACCAAATGAATTTAAATGAATTATATCTTGTGATACTGCAAAGCAAGCCTGGGACATTCTACAAATAACACACGAGGGTACGACTTTGTCAAAAAATCTAAACTTCAAATCCTCATCACTCGGTTTGAGGAGATACATATGGAAGAAAGTGAAACTTTCATGGACTTTTATACTAAGTTAAATGACATAGTCAACTCTATGTGGGGTCATGGTGATAGTATCCTAGAAAGCAAAGTCTGTGCAAAGATATTACGCTCATTGCCTGATAGGTTCAATTCTAAGGTCACTGCCATTCAGGAACTTTGTGATACGGATAATATGAGGGTTGAAGAGCTGGTTGGTTCTTTACAAACCTAAGAGTTAAATTTTAAGGCTCCTAAAGGTAAGTCCATCGCCCTTAAGTCTTCTGAAAATGTTTCTCATGAAAATGCTAGTAATTTTGATTTTGAAAACTCTAAAGATGATATGGCACTATTAGCCAAGAAGTTTTATAAGATTTTCAAAAGTAAAAAGAGGGTCAATTGTCAAAAACCTTCATAAAAGAAAAGGACTACATCTAAAACTTGAAAATCTATTAAAGACAGTTAATGTTTCAACTGCCATGAATACGGGCATCTAGCAAACAAATGTTCAAAGAGGGATAAATCTAAAAAGAAAAGCATGTTAGCCACATGGGATGAATCGTCTTGCTCTAAAGCTTCTTCAAAGTCAGATGATTTTGAACCCAAGTCTAATAATGAGGTTATAAGACCCATGTCCTAGTCCATACCAGTCCGTTGGCTTCCGCGGTCCTTCCGGTCAAATTCCGGTAACCTTCGTACCATATCTGATGTTTGTATGCGATCCTAAGCCAGGTCCTGCACACCGACGTCGGTTTGATCTGAAACATGTATCATAGCGACCGCATCGTCGCCGCGGTTCCAACGCCGTGACTTGCGCACCGAACCGATACCCAGGCTAAGAGATGTAGGCTAGTGTTTGTTTCGAAGAAACGCCGCACGTTGCAAATATCGAGGGAATCTCTACGATATGTCCAATCAATCATCAATCAATCAATGTCAAGTACAAGTCAAGTCTCACCTTACCCAAGTACAACAACCCATCCCTCTTTCTCCATAAAGTCAACTCTGTCTCTCTTCACCCATTCCTCTTTTCCTAAAATTTCAACCCAAACTATACCTTTCATCACCTCTCCTTACATCACCCATCACTCCATCACCTCATATCACCCATCACTTCTCTCTCTCCCTCATTTCTTCCAAGTAAAAAAATTCACACGTCCAACCCCTCTCCCCCAAACCACAAGTGTGGTCCACCTTCTCATCTTCCATCTACACCCTCTCATCTTTCATCCACACCATTAATCTCCCATCATCCACCGTCCAAGACAAAGGCAAGGAGCTTAGGAGCCTAAGGGAGCAAGGAGAAGGCCTAAAGGTGGGTGATTTACCGTTATTTTTGATTTTAGGGCCCATTTGTTGGTGGGACCCATTTGGATGAATGTGATTTAATCAAGAGGGGCCCATAGTGGCGGGGTCCCTCTATCTCACCGTATCTTCTCTCTCTTTCTTTGTAAAATAGTGATGATGAATGGGTGTGTGGCCCATCTGTTGTGTGTGTCCCACCATGAAGTTTAAATTTTATCCATGCCATTCATCTTCATGTGAGACTCACCTGACGGGTGCGTTGGATTTACCCCATCCAGCCCATTAGCGGGCCCAGATGGAGGGGGGAAGCATAAATATCAAGTGGTCCAAACCGTTGGGCCACCCACATGTGGGACCCACCATGACGTTGTGTTTATCCCCGCCGTCCAGCGTCTCTGGACGCTGGACGTGAGATAGGGGTAGCACATGGAGTGTGTATTCTGATGTGAGTGTAACCAAAAAAAGAGAGGAGAAAGGTTACTTTTGGGGTGGGCCGTTCATGAAGGCCCCACCTTGATGTACATACATAATCCAAGCCATCCGTTTCGTTCCCCAGATCATTTTAGGCGTTGAGCCGAAAAATGAAGCTGATCCCTTTTCTTGGTGGGCCATACCATAGGAAACAGTAGTGTTTACCGTTGAAAACCACCTGGATCTTTTATTCGCCAGAAACAGGCCGCATATTGGACTCTGTTTGACTGCATCGAGCTGGGGAACGCAATGGGCGGGGCAGATTTCCTTAATGTGGGCCCTACCTGTGAAAAACCACAGAAAATTCAGTTTAAAAAAAAAGAGGGGGCAAACAGCAGCAGCGCTGATGTTAGAAGACGCAGGCGCTGCTTGCAGTTGCGTGCGGGCGGACGGACGGTTGGGTTGAGGCTCACGGCCCCAACTGTGGGCCCCACCTTGATGCGTTTCAACCATCAACACCGTGCATTTGATGGGTCCCCTTTGTCCATGGGATGTCGCCAAAAATCAGCCGTAAACGGAGCTCAGGTGGGCCATACCATCTAAAATCATGTGAAGACATGCTTAAAACATATAAAATCGCTTGGTGGGGCCTACCTGAAATTTGGATGTAGCTGAAACTTGGTCTGAACGGTCATCCAGGTGGGACACATATAATGGGTGGGCTGGATTTGTGGACTACATCATGGTGGGCCCCAGATTCGGGTGGCCTCATCAACAGTTTGAATGGCAAATACACATTACCGTGGGCCCTGGTCCACGTGACCTCATCAACAGATTAGGTGGACAATAAACATTACGATGGGCCCCTCGCTGACCGTGTGTCCCTATGAACCGGTTGGGTGCAAATAAACATTCCAGTGGGCCCCATGGCCACGTGACCCTATCAACAGGTTGTATAAAAAATAAACATTACAGTGGGCTCAAGTTGAGTGGAAAATAAACATTTCAATGGGCCCAGGTTGGGCCCCAGGTCTGAGTGACCTTGTTAATGGGATGGATGGAAAATAAACACTATGGTAGGCCCACTTGGGACCCACTTAAGTATGTATTGTAATCCACACCCTCCATTAGGGTGGGCCTCACCATGATGCATGTGTTTCATCCAAACCGTCCAATCATTTGGAAAATATTTTTATGCCATGTGATAAGGCCCATCTTGGTATGTTTGTGGGCCACTCATTGAGGCCCACCTTGATACATACAAGGCCCACCTTGATTTGTATAAGGCCCATATTATGAGGCCCATTGTGATGTATGCAAGGCCCATGCGACTAGGCCCATGTTGATGCATTTGTGGCCCATCATCGAAACCCACCTTGATATGTATATGTGAGACCCATGTATGAGGCCATTTGATGTATTAGAGGCCCATGGGTCGAGGCCCAATAGGATGTACATAATGTCCCATGTAGTGTGACTCCACCATAACATATGTATTGACATTCATAACGGGCCACGCCTTGGGAGCAATGCTGGTTTGACGTCCACATTGATAATGTTGGTTAAATGTCCGCATTATAACTCTTCCTAAGGCCCACTAATAGGCCCATACTTGTGGTAAGTAGGCCGTCTAGGCCCATATTCGTTATACACAGAGTTTATCTCTTTATACATGTTTAGTATAGATCCATGATTCATGATCATCCGCATCATATGTATGCCTGATGTGAGGAGTGACCGATCATAGCATATGCTTTCGGGCGGACTGTTTATGGGCTCCCTGATAGGCGGAGTTACCCCATATAAGTGCATGGTACACGCAGGATTGTTGCATGACTGATAGTGTGACTCATGCACTTGCATTTGTGTGATTGTAGTTACTGTATGCCCTAGCAACATGAGGGCCATAGCCTCCACAGATACATCATGGATGACAGGATTGAATACCAAAAATATTTGATTCTAGCATACGGGCGCCATAGATGTCCCTGGATGAAAATTCCTAAACCCGATGGTACTAGAGGATGACTCCAATGTCGAGACCGAGTGGATATATGAGCGTATGAGGGCCGAATACCAGGAGGCTGCGTCTCCCACTGTGTCGTGGTCGGTTGGAAAGGAGTGTGGCCTTACTCGCCAGAGGGTAGGGGGCAATACTAGGCTGAGTTTGACCAGCTCGCGAATGGGTCCGCTATCAACGTGCCGGATAGGTATTGGCAGACTATTGGCCAGGCGGATAGTGAGGTTTCTTACGTTCACTTGGACTGTGTGGCTAGGAGAGCGACAGTGCCATTTGGAGTGTATTGAACCCCGGTGATTATCCAGAGTGAGAACTGTACTGATACATGATGAGGATTGGCATGCTTGAGTTGCATCTCGCATCGCATGGCCATATTATGGCCGATAGCATTCATATCTTGCACCGCATAGCCTTGGTACGGTTGATCGCATTCTTATACTCATCACCATGATTCCGCATTACTCTGACATTGCATTCTAAGTACGCTCATATTGCGCATACACTTACACCACCCTTTAAGCTTTCTATAAGCTTATGCACGATTGATGCGTGCAGGTGACGCCAGGGTGCAGCCATAGCATAGTAGCAGCAGGAGCATGTAGACGAGCTTTGGAGTTTCTATCTTTTGCATTATCTTGTATTTTTCCCTTTCAGACGCATTGTACTCAAAAGTTTTTGATCATAGTAGATTTTGTGGTGGTGTTCTTGTGGTTATTGTTCGTGGGTTATGCTTTTGGTTATGCTCATTATGAATCAGACTGATGATTATAAATCCTCCTTGTAGCATCCCAGGATCGGAACCTGGTGTATAGGTGCCGGGAGCCAAGAATGGGGTACTATGGAGGCTGTCGGTGCCAGATTCGGTGATCGGGAATTTTGTGAGCCCGGTTTCCGAGTTTGGGGCGTGACAGAGGTCAAGGCCTTAATGACTCTAGCCAGATTCACTTCCTCAGACAGTTGTAATTCAACTTATGATGAAAATCTGAGAAGCGACCCTAAAAATGATGATGATTTACAAGATGCCTATAATGCCCTATACAGGGAAAGTTACAAGATAACTTAAAAACTAAAACTTCAAAAAGAAAAGTTCTTAAAGCTAAAAGAAGATTTTGATAACTTAGTTTTATAAAAATTGCATCTTTCTGATTGTTTTGAAAAAGCTAAGTATGATTTAGATTTCAAAACATCCCAAGTTGAAAACCTTAAATCAGAAAATGAAAAATTAAAATTAGAAGTCTCTTCTCTCTTGAGTTTGAAGGATACTTAGAGGTATGTCCAGGGTGATCCTAAACTAGAAAGACTACTAACCAGATCAAGGAAATGTGGCGATAGATCTGGTCTGGTCTATAATAAGAATACACCTCTCAAAAGTAAGTCCACTCCTCCTAAGTTTGTTAAAGGGGAGTAACTCAAAAGGGAAAAGTTTGAATCAAAATAATTTTAAAAATCCTAAAACTTTTCAGGCTATGAAACCTAAAAGCAACCATATCAACTATAGAAATCAGAATCATAACTCCTTAGCTGAGAAAATTGTGGATTTACTCAAGGAGCTTCTAAAATCTAACTCAAATGGTAGAATATACAACAACTATAAGCAAAGAAAAACCAACTATACTCCAAAACCTAAAACTATAATGAAATGGGTTCCTAAGGTTGCTTGTCTAGTTGCCCACACTGCTTTCAAGGCTTCGAGTCAATCAAAGTGGTACCTGGACAGTGATTATTCTAGACACATGACAGGTGATAAAGATTTGTTCACCAATCTTAAAGATATGACTGATGGCTAGTCACATTTGGTGATGGTAGCAACTGCAGGATTATTGGCCAATGTATGGTTCAATTCTTTAATCTTCCTCCATTTGAGAATGTGTTGTTTGTAAAGGGCCTTAACATAATCTCTTAAGCATTTCTCAAATTTGTGATAATAAATATAGCCTCAAATTCACCAACCAAGGGTGTGTGATTTCTAATGAGAATGGTTCTATGATATTAACTGGTTGCAGAACATCTGAGAACTGCTATATAGTTAGTGATTCAAGCTCATCTAAGTTATTGTGTTACATGGTCCAAACCGATGAGACCGAACTATGGCATAAATGCCCAGGACATGTACACTACCATAATCTTTATAGACTGAGCAAAGGTGAAGTAATAAGAGGTCTACCCAAGTTAAAGAAAATGGATAAAATTTGTGTCAAATGTCAGATTGGAGAACAAATAAGGAGTGTTCACAAGAAAGTGAACTCCAGTGCCACATCTAAACCCCTTAAACTCCTCCACATGGATCTCGTTGGACCAACTAGAATGGAGAGTTGAGGTAGTAAGAAATATATTCTAGTAATAGTAGATGATTTTACCAAGTATATATGGGTAGTTTTCATGAGAGAGAAATCAGAAACTCTTAATGAAGTGAAAAAGGTACTCAAGTGTATCCAAACTGAGAAGGAATCATATGTCTCTAAAATCCGTAGTGATCATGGTTTCGAATTTAATAATAGCAGTTTTGAGAAGTTTTGTAGTGATCATGGAATATTGCATGAGTATTCTGCACCCAAGACACCTCAACAGAATAGGGTAGTTGAAAGGAAAAATCGAGTACTTCAAGAAATGACCAATGTAATGTTAAATAGTATGAAACTTTCTAAAAATCTTTGGGTTGAAGTATTGAACACGACTTGTTATATCATTAACCGTGTTTATACTAAAAAGTCTAATAATAAAACTGCATATGAACTATGGTTCAATAAGAAGCCTACTGTTAAATACTTTTGAGTTTTTGGTAGCAAGTGCTACATTTTGCGTGATCGAAAAAATTTAAAAAAATTCGACACTAAAAGTGATGAGGGTATTTCTTAGGATATGCGTTAAATAGTTGAGCGTATCGTGATCTCAATAAGAGGACCGGTGTAATTCAATAGTCCATTAATGTGGGGAACGGAGAGAGAGGATTGGGGAAGAGAGAGAGAGAGAGAGAGAGAGAGAGAGAGAGAGAGAGAGGAATAGGAAACGGAGGGAGCTAGAGAGAGGGAGAGAAATGGACGGTCCTATTTGGGTGCGGCTCTGTTTTGAGCGCGCGCCCAAATTTGGGCGTGTTTCGTGAGACGGACGTGGATGGTCTTGACAGGGGATCCATGGGGCCCACCATAATGTATTTGGTTTATCCATTCTGACCATTAATTTTAGTAAATTATTTTATTTCATGATCCCAAACTTATGGTAGATTGAAGGCCCAAGTAGACCACACCATAGGAAGCAAATGTAATTTAATCTCCATGTTTCCTACTGTGTGGTCCGCTTGAGCCTTCGATCTAGTTGATTTTTTATTTCATGCACTAAAGTAATATTTCAAAATATATGTACGGCTTAGATAAAACACATATATTTTTTTAGGCCCTATAGAGCCCCTTGCAACACCATTAATTATTAATACTATTACAACTTTTTAGCTACGGTTTATATCCGTAGCAAAAATCTAACGTGATCTGTATCCTTTGCCTCTTTTTTTAGTAGTGGATGATCACCTGAATACACCTGTCTCAAGTTCAAAAGATGATGGTGTCTCTTTATTTGATAAACTAGACTCTTCGTCTAGTCAAAATGACACTAAACTGCGATCAATTAAAGACCATCCAACTGAACAAATTCTTGAAAATCCCCTCACTAGTGTGTGCACTCATAAACAATTAGAAAATATTTATAACTATGTGTGCTTCACATCCCAGATTGAGCGGGCCAATGTAAAAGAAGCTCTTGCTGATGAAAACTGGATAGTAGCTATGCAAGATGAACTTAATTAATTCATAAGGAATGATGTATAGTACTTAGTTCCTAGACCTAATGATAAACACATTATTGGAACTAAATGGATCTTTAAAAATAAGTCTAATGAACTTGGTAATATTATAAGAAACAAAGCTAGACTGGTTGTACAAGGGTACACTCAGATAGAAGACATTAATTATGATGAAACCTTTGCCCCAGTAGCTCGTCTTGAATCTATCAAGCTGTTTATATCCATTGCTTGTTACAAAAAATTTAAAATTTATCAAATGGATGTTAAGAGTGCTTTCTTAAATGGTGATCTGCATGAGGAAGTATATGTTGAACAGCCTAAGGGTTTTGAAGACCCTAAACATACTGATCATGTTTATCGCTTAAAAAAGACACTATAGATTGAAACAAGCTCTCAAGGCATGGTACAAGAAATTGACTAAGTTTTTGCTAAGTCATAACTTTATAATGGGGAGTGTTGATAAAACACTTTTTGTAAAGAAACACAATGATCACATGCTAATAGTACAGATATATGTTGATGATATTATCTATGGATCTATTTGTCTTAACATGATTATTGAGTTTGCAGATTTAATGAAGTCCAAATTTAAAATGACTATGGTTGGAGAACTGAACTATTTCTTAAATTTGCAAGTAAAACAGCTTCCTGATGGGTTCTTTATCTCTCAAACCAAATACACTCTAAATTTAGTTAAAAAGTTTGGTTTTGAGAGCGGCAAAAATTTTGATATTGCTATGAGTACGACACTTAAACTCTCTAAGGATTCAACAAGTAAAAGTGTAGATCCTAAGTTGTATCGCAGTATGATAGGTAGTTTAATTTAGCTGCAAGCCGACCTGATATTGTATTCAATGTAGGAATCTGTGCTAGATATCAATCGGACCCTAAAGAGTCCCACCTGATTGCTGTAAAGCGCATTTTAAGATATGTCGCAAGTTCAGCTAAACTCAGCCTTTGGTAACCTCATGATACTAATGTTCAATTAGCCAGTTATTCAAATGCTGATTGGGCTGGTAATATTGATGACCGCAAGTCTACCAGCGGTGGATGTTTTTATATCGGGAACTGTTTAGTTTCATAGCATAGTAAGAAACAGAGTTCCGTATCACTTTCCACAGCTGAGGATGAGTATATTGCAGTCAGTAATGCATGCACCCAGCTTGTGTGGATAAAGAGGATGTTAAGTGATTACGAATTTGGGCAAGATTCTATGGTATTGTATTATGACAATTCTAGCGCAATTAACGTTTCTAAAAATCCAATTCAGCATTCACGAACTAAGCATATTGACATTAGATATCATTATATTCTTGAATTATTAGAAGATAGGATTATTTATGTGGATTATATTTAGACTGAAATCAACTTGCAGACATTTTTGTAAAACTGCTTGACAGAAATAGGTTTGTAAAATAAAAATTGGATATGGGTATGTGCAAAATGATCTAAACTATTTGTGTTTATTTATACTATATTGCATGTTTTTTTTTAAAAATTTTTAAATTTTAAAAATATGAAAAATGCAAATTTTATGAGGTGCACGACTAGTTGAGTACACACTCGACCAATCGTGGCATGAACAGTCGAGTATATACTCAACTAGTCGATCCGCTGGGGTTTGGGGCTTTTTATTGTGTAAAAAGTAATTTTTCTTCATTTGTTTCATCTTTCCCAACTAGCCCTACCACGACCAGTCGAACCCACCTTTGATTCCTTCATAGTTAGTGCATCTTTTTCATTTTTCTTGTAGATTTAGGTTCTTTGCCCTTCCATTTCCTTTATTTTGTTGTTTATTTTAAGGTTTTTTGTGGTTTATTGGATTTTCTAGCTAAAAATCTAATTTCCTTGAAACTCATCTCTCCTTTCTTATATTGCTTGCATTTATTAGATTCCTTATGCTATGGAAGGTAGAAATAAGAAGCGAGCCTCTCGTGGTCCCTCTTCTTCTCATTCCGCTTCAATCATGGTGTGCCATCTTCGGTCACCCGAAGAATATCCTGAATATGTGTAGGATATACGTCTCCATAACGTGATTATTAAACAGACGGTTAACTCTAATCATTTGGAAGCTTTTGGTATTGTTCCCCTCCTTCAAACTGTAGGTTGGGCTAACATATTAAATTGGGGCGGTCCTGCATACCGTTCCATTGCGCAAGCCATGTTTGCTTGCATTAATGACTTTTCTTCTGAGAATTTAACTTTTACTATTATAACAAGAGGTCCTATTAATGTAGACCGTCACTTGATATCTGGACTGATGGATATTCCAGTAAATGATGATGGCATTCCTATTTCTAGTTTAGTGGCAAGACCTTCTGAGTCAGAGAAAAGAATGCTAACTAGAGTATTATGTAACATGGGTGTTAATTGGAACTTTGGTATTGCAGTCAGTTCCAAATATATGTTACCCAGATACAGGATTCTCCATCGATTTTCATTTCTAATGTATATCCTAGGTCTGGTAACAAGACTGAGCTTACTTCTTTCATGGCTCACATCCTTCACTCTATTGGTACTGGTGTTCCTGTATGTCTTCCATCTCTTATCTGTTACATTATCATTCAGTTTCATCTCCATCTGGGTCATAGTGATATTCCATTTGCCTATCTTATAACTACTTTAGCCACCCATAGTTTTGTAGATATGCCTGTTGGAGAAGCTCCCATTAACCATCTTCCCTTCAACAACTCAAACATTAATACGATGAATCTGAGGTTGGCTCTTGGCTAAGTTGATGTGGGTGCTGGAGGAGCTACTGAAGCAACTGAAGAGGAGGATGCTTTGCTTCCTGATGATGCTAATATGGATGACTTGTTTGATGAGATTGATGAGTCAGATTCTGGGCTGATCCAGACTTTCAGCCTTCCGACTTTGATGAGCGATTAGGATCCCTTGAGGAAAGGTGGAGGGTCTGCATGTGTCCCAGGAAAATCAATTCAAATACATGTGCAAATATCTTAGGCGCATTAACAAGGGAGTACATCAGATAGATCCATCTATTCCTGCTCCATCATCTAGATCTAATTAGCTTTTTATTTTATTCTAGTCACGTATTAATACTTTCTTCTCTTTGTTTGTTAGGCTATTTCTTGGACATAACTTTTACTTTTTAGCATGTGGACATGATATTGTGCCTTAAGTTGATATTTTGATAATTATAGTGATACTCTTTCCTATCTTATTTCAATTACTTCTCTTAAATGTCTTTTATTGGTCTTATTGTGACAAAAAGAGGGAGAAATTGTAGAGATGATTATGTGATTGTGGAATGCATATGGAATGTAGATATATGGAATTTTTTTTTTATAGGTTCTGCAAATCACCTCTCCTGGATTGAGGGGGAGTAATGGAATGAGGGGGAGATGTGTCTGTTGATCATTTGTTACTCATATGGTGCATGATTCTTTATTGTGCATACAATTGGTGCATGATTCTTTATTATGCATAATTCTTTATTTGGTTTTGTCATAAATTTGACAAAGGGGGAGATTGTAATTGCTATAGTGTAAATCTAGCACCCGGAGAGTGGTCAAATTTTCTTGTGTCAAGCCATTTAGATCTTGTATTATGCTTTAAGTTGAAGTGATCCAGTTCGTGCATTTTAAAGTTGTATGTATCTTCGTCGAACTTGCCTACATCTTCAAGTTGAAGAAAAGATTGTTGAAGTTCATGGTTTCAAGCTCAAATTCAAGAACTAAGGCTCAAGAACTCAAGTTCAAGTTTGAAGTTCAAATACTGTATGCTAAAGACTCAAGAACTCAAGCGTAACTCAAGCTCAAGTTTAAGAGATCGAACTCAAGCTTTAAGTATCACAAGTAATCAAGATTCGGAAGCGAATGATGTTTCAATTGTTTCTACTCACAAACAGGTATGAATGACCCTAGATTGACCATAGGTTATGTCATATTCATTGCATATTTTATATGGGTCATTTCACATGTCTATAGGTCATTTTCTCGACTAGTCTTAGTCCTTGTTTGACTAGTCTAAGTACTGGCTTGACCAGTCTAAGAGTTTTTTCGACTAGTCCAAGGTTTGTTATTATTTTTTAGAATTTTCTGTTGGACTCTCAACCAGTCCTGGAGACTACTCGACCAGTCGAGTAAACAGTGCTCGACCGGTCATGAAGTGCTCGACACAAAGTCCAGGAAGCTTTTTTGGTCCCACTCGACTAGTCGAGTGCATTGCTCCACCAGTTGAGCAAGCCACTCGACTAGTTGAGAAACGACCTTCTTATCGCGCTAGAAAATTTGAAACTTTGTTGGTCCTTCGACCAATCGAACTGACTCTTAGACCAGTCGAGTGAACAGTATTTTCACCTATAAGTAGAGCACAAATTTTAGAGTTTATTCATTCATTAAAGTGAAATCAAGACACCACTCTGAGAGATAAGTTTGTGAATTTATTAAGCTATATTGTGCTCATTTTATATTCTCTTTAATTAGCTTTTGTAATTTAATTTTGTGATCTTTATTCCAATCTTACATCAACAAGAGATTTGTGTTTTCCCCTTTCTTGAGATCAAAATCAAATCAAGCTAGCCCAGGTTGATTTAATTAAAAGTCATTTAAAACTAGAACCTTTTCATCTATGAGACTGGACATTGAACATCTTCGTCTACGTTGGATTGGTTTTACGGGGCTTCTTCAAAAGGAGAATTTCTAAATAAGTAGCATTTACAATTCTGTATCATTTTTAGTTTTTAAGGTTGTGCCAGAAAAATCTCTTTTCGGTTTTGTCTGAGGTGATCTAGAAAATCTTGAAATGTGGGGTTTTTGTAATTGTGTAAGCTCAATTAAAGATATAATTGTGAAGGTTTTAAGGTGAACCTTGGAAAACCCTTTTTCATACTGAACGCTAATATCCCAAGGGAGTAGATGTTAGGAGTGGAGTAGTTGTGTGGTTGTTTTATAACAGTTGGGTACACACAAACGAACCACTATAATTCTTGGAGTAGTGGTGGATGATTGAATGTGCTTATATGTGTGAATGTTGTAATTTATTTTTAGCATTTGTGGTGAATGGTGTAATTTACTTTATGCACTTGTAAAAATGTTGTAATAACTTAGTTTATTTCCTTTGCCTCTTTATTGGTTTGGGTTTTTTATTCTTACAAACGTTTCAGTAAGGTTGTCCTGCCATAAGCATTTAGTTTTTGGTGTTAGGTTATCCTTAGAACTAAGTTTGTATCAACCTCTCAAGACTAGTACATTTGAGGTTGCTATTTACTTATGCTTCTTTATTATTTAATTGTGCTATCTTTCTTTCAATTTCGCATATATTTTTTAATTTGGCATAGTCCTATTCACTCACCCCCCTTCTAGGACGTATAGTTCAGCCTTTTCATATCCACCCTGTCTTGACGAAGATGTCCTATGATATGAAGCGACAGTATTTTTAGGCGGGGATGAAGTGCTGGATCGATAGTTTTGTGGCTGAGTTGACATATGCAAGCATGTCAAGGCTGATCATTAGAGACCCCGTGGTCCATTGCAGCCGTTAAGCGTCTCGATGTGGAAGTGGGAGCACGTGTCGACAGATTTCATTATGGGCTTGCTGAGTACTTAGCGCGGTCATGACGCCATCTGAATTATCGTGGATCACCTAATGAAGTCGGCACATTTTCTTATGATTCATGCGACCAGGTCTTTGGACCAGCTTACGAGGTTATTCATCAAGGAGATTATGAGACTGCATGACGTTCCAGTCTTGATCGTTTCTGACCAAGACTAGAGGTTCATATCTCAGTTTTATGGGAGCTTTCAGAGAGCGATGGGGTCTGTTTTGCAGCTCAGCATCGCGTACCATCCACAGACCGATGGCCAGACCGAGGGGGTCAACCAGATCCTTGAGGATATGTTTTGGGCTTGTGTGATTGACTTCGGGGGTAGCTGAGATGAGCATCTACAATTGATTGAGTTCGTATACAACAATAGCTATCAGGAGACCATTGACATAGCTCCTTTTAAGGCACTATATGGTAGACCATGCAGATCTTCGAATTGTTAGACCAAAGTTGGAGAGTGTCATCTCCTAGGTTCTGAGCTTGTGCAGAAGGCGTCAGAGGATATCAATATCATTAGGTAGAGGATGCGCATAGCTCAGAGCCAGCAGAAGAGTTTTGTTAATCGTCGGTGTCGTCCCTTGGAGTTTGCTGTTGGGGACAGTATATCTCAAGGTAGTTCGATTTGGAGCAAAGGGCAAGCTTACGCCGAGATTCATATGACCTTTCAAGATTACTAGACATGTTGGCGTCGTGGCCTATCGGCTTGCCTTGCCATCATAGTTGTCTGGCGTCCACAACATTTTTCATGTCTCTATGTTGAGGAGGTGAGGACCAGACATCATTCCAGTTATTGATTGGAAGCCACTGGAGGTTTACGAGGACGCTTCTTACATTGTGCAGCTAGTTCGTATCCTTGATCGAAAGGAGCAGATCCTCCGAACCAAGGTCATTCCCTTAGTGAAGGTGCAATAGGGTCACCATTCTGTTGATAAGGCGTCTTGGGAGAGCGAGGCCGAGATTCGAGAGCATTGTCCCCGTCTCTTTGATAATTGATTATATATTGTATCTTGTATGCTGTCTTCTATTTTATATGATGATGCTATATCTTCTCTTCCTTATGAGTTATGTCTAGTTGCGATGATTGTGTAAATTTTAAGGATGAAATTTTTATTAGGAGGGGAGAGCTGTAAGGCCTATATCCTATACTGTACCATTCTGTAGGCGTTCGCAGTCCTCCCGGTCGAATTCTGGAAACCCGTGACCTATAATTGGCGTTTGTGCCCAACTCTAAGTCGCATCCTATATATCTATATCAACTCGACTTAAAACTTGTACCTTAATGACCGTGCCATCCCCTCAGTTCCAATGCTGCATCACACGCGCCGTCATCACAGTTCCAATGCCGAGTCTCATGCACCGATGTGATACCCAGGCCGGGAGTTGTGGGCCCGTGTATTTTCTAAAGAAACGTCACGCATTGTGAATTCTGAGAGAATCTCTACAACCCATCACATCAATCAATCACCTCAAGCAAGTACCTAGCCCATCCCTCTCCCATTCCCAAAGTCATCTCTCTCTCTCTCCACCCATACCTTTCCATCCCATCTCTTACACAAACCACTCCACCCATCACTCACACATCACTCACCTATCTCATTTCATCCCATCACTTCTCTCTCTCTCTCTCATTGTCAACCCATTCCCCAAGCAACCCCAAGAGAGAGCCAACGTCCAAGCTCTTCTCAAAGAGAGCCAAGTGTGGCCCATTTCCCTACCCAAAAACTCTCATCTCCAACATCCAACCCTCATCATCCACCCTTAAAGAGCTAGCTTAGGAGCTAAGGAGTCCAAGGAGCTAAATGAGTGATATAGGTGGGTGTTTTGTAGTATTATATTTTAATTTTTGTGATGGACCAAGTGAGGCCTACCGATTGATGGTATGGATCTTATTTAGGACCCATCTTGATGCATGTATTGTAATCCTTGGAGGGCTCATAGTGGCAGAGCCCTCCATCACACGATTCCCTCTCTCTCTCTCTCTCTCTCTCTCTCTCTCTCTTCTATTGAGGCCATGAATGGATTAGATCCACACCATCCATTAGTGGCAGCCACCTCTTCGTCCACCTTGCTGCCCAATTGGGCGAGCCCTATTTGAAGGGAAAACACAAATAACAGCCATGTGGACCCCCATCTATGGACCTCACCATGATGTATTGTATCAACGCCATCCATCCAGTCTTTCCAGATCATTTTGGGGTAGGCGGGCCACCTTCTGCTAGACATCTTACTGTCCAGCAGCAGGCCCTGTTGTTGAAGACAAAACATGAATATCAGTTGAATCCTTCCAGCTAGTGGGTGACCACATGGACCCACCTAGCATACACGGTATATCCAGGTCGTTCGTCCATCACATGGGCCAGTAGGCCCCCCACCATGATGTATGCGTTGACACACACCGTCCAGTACGTGGACAGGGGGGGTGCCACATGATGTATATGTTATATATTTACACCATCCTGGGACGGTGGGTGTAAGGCCCATATCTTAGACCGTACCATTCCGAAGGCTTTTACAGTCCTCTCGGTCGAACTCCAGTGACCCGCGACGCATAGATAGCATTTACGCACAACCCTAAGTCATATCCTATATATTAGAGTTGGCTCGACTCGAGACTTGTACCCTTGCGACCGCGCCGTCGCCGCGGTTCTAATGCTCATATTGCGAACCGAGGCAATACCCAGTCTAGGAGATGTGGGCTAGCGTTCAATTTGAGAAAAATGCTATGCATTTGGAAACTCAAGAGAATGTCCCATCAATCACATCAAGTGTCAAGTACAACCATCCCATCCCCACCGTCCATCTATTTTGATGGTGGGCCAGCAGTCGCTGCAGTAGCTGCTGCACTTGCAGCAGCAGCAGGGGGTCACCATGATGTATGTGCAATCCACTCCATCCGTCCATCCTGACGGTGTGAATCCACACCCCCCATTTAGTTGGTGGGTCATGTGTGTGTGGACCCCACCACGATGCATATGTTATATCTATGTCGTCCATCCAAACGTCCAGCGTCTGGACACTGGACTGGATCTAATATAATAATAATAAAGTATTATATTAATATAATATATTATATATTTGGTGGGCCCTACGTGGGACTCACCCGTTGTGGAAGATGATTGGGACCCATAGTTTCATCTAGACCACCCATTTGTGTGGACCCCACCAGCAGCTGAGGTATTGACATCAACAAATTCTATGGGGTCCACACATGATATATGTATATTATTCATGCTGTTTGAAGCCACCATGATGCATGTGGTTTACCTGCATCATCCAGCTCGTAGGATGGTGGGAACCCACTATGATATATGTGTCTTATCTCCACCGTCCAGTGATCTAGATGGTGGACACCACCATGATGTATTTATTTCATCCACACCATCCAGATTGTGCTGGACGGTGCTGGACAATGTTTGGATAGTTCTGATTTACATGGACAATGTTTGGACAGTGCTAATTTACATGGATAATGTTTGGACGGTGCCACGTGGGGCCTACCATTGATGCATGTATTATATATCTATACCATTCATTTGTGTGGCCTACCATGATGTGTGTGTTGCATGCACACGGTTCACCCATTTTTCTAGGCCCATTGGTGCAGCCCATTGATGCGGCCCACTTGATGTATATGAGGCTCATTAGTGTGGCTTATGGGGCCCATGAGTGAGGCACGATGTGATGTATTTATGGCCCATGTACCGAGGCTCATTGTGATGTATATGCGGCCCATGAGTGAGGCTCGATGTGATGTATTTATGGCCTATGTGCCGAGGCCCATTGTGATGTGTATTAGGTCCTTGTGTGAGGCCATGTGCCCACGATACGTTAGGCTTTATGTGGGCCACTCCTTGGGAGCAATGTTGGTTAAATGTCCACATTAATGGGTGATGATGGTTAAATGTCCACATTGTGACCTTCCCTTAGGCCCTTTGTTAGGCCGATTACTGATTTCGATTGTCGAGGACAATTGTTAAGGCTGATTCTGATTATCGAGGCCGATTCCAATTATCGAGGCCGATTCTAATTGTCAAGGCCAATTCTGATTGTCGAGGCTGATTCTGATTGTCGAGGCCGATTCTGATTATTGAGGCTGATTCCGATTGTCGAGGCCGATTCCGATTGTCAAGGCCGATTTCGATTGTCGAGGCTGATTCCGATTGTTAAGGCCGATTGTCGAAGATATGACAGCATAACATTATGATACATGCCCATACGCATCATCTACATGTTTGTTATGAGATTTGGTTGACCATTGTATATGTTATTGGGCAGGTTGTTATGATACTCCCTGATAGGCGGAGATTGTCTCACATGAGCACATAGTATGCGCAGGATTGATGCATGACTGGATTGTATGACTTATGCATCTTGTATTGTGTGTTGTGATTGCTATATGCCATAGCAACATCAAGGTTGTAGCCTCCACAAGCATATCATAGATGGCTAGATGAGACATAGGAAATTTTTTCCACATGGGGTGCTATAGATATCCTTGGGTGAAAGTCCCTAAATCCTCTTGATTCCAGAGGCTGTTCTAACGTCTAGACCGAGTGGATGCATGAGTGCATGAAGGCTGTATACCATTAGGCCACGTCTCCCACTGTATCGTGGTTGTTTGGAAGGAGGTGTGGCCTTACCTGCCCAAGAGGAGGGGGCAAAGCTAGGCTGAGTTTGACCAACTCGAGAAATGGGTCCGCTATCGACGAGTGAGGCCTGATATTGGCATGCAGATAATGAGGTCTCTTTCACTCACCTTGTTGTGCGTGATGGGGCGGCAATCTGGTTTAGAGTGTACTAGACCCCGGTGATGATCCCAGAGATGTACAGTACTGATATGTGGACTTATTGAGTAGGAGTTGCATACTCAGCATTTTACTCATTCATTCATTTACTCACTATCCACTTAGGCTGGTGGTTCACAACTAATTATTGTGTACCTTCGCAATGACCAACTTGAGATCAGGAGTCTACCACGTTAAGTATGATTATCTAAATTTAGGTATGGGACTGGTTTGGATAGAAGTCCCTTGTAATGGACCCCATAGTCTGCAATACTACGTATTATCATCCTAACTTCACACTCTGAATTGGTCATTTCATTCGCACCGCATATTGCATTACATCCGCGACATATGGTATTCTGGATTGCTATGTTTCTGCATTTATATGGCCTAGATACAGCTGATGGTATTTGTGAACTCATTGTATATTGCATTGCATCCTCGGCATTTGATATTTGGCTCTTTATAACTCCTCATTTGCATAGCTGATCTATATTGCGTACTCGGATATTATATGACTCATGGACTTGTCAGTATTTTCGCTTATTCTAATATTGTATGATTCATGATCTTACTAGTATTTCTGATATTGTATGATTATGGCATCATATTGAATACTTGGCACTTATCTTGCGCACACACTTTCACCACCCTCTACGTTTTCTATAAGCTTATGCATGATAGATGCGTGCAGGTTGTGTTAGGTTGCAGCAGCGTTGAGCTTGGAGCGTGCAGCCGTCTTCCAGAGCTTTGATTTTCAATATATGTATTTCCCTTTCAGCACTGTATTCAAATGTTTATATTAGTGGGTATGTGATGATAATGTTGCCTTTGTGATTTGGGTAAACTTGGGGTTATGCTTCTTATGAGACAAATGTATGTTTGAAAATCCTCCTTGTAGGATCCCAGGATCGGAATCTAGCATATGGGCGCTGGGAGCAGAGAATGGGTAATAAGGAGGGTGTCGGCACCAGATTCGGCAATAAAAAATTTTGTGAGCCAGATTTCTGGGTTTGGGGCGTGATAGTGGGACTCACTATAATATAACTGTTTTATCTACACCGTCCATTCAACTTCCCAGCTCATTTTAGGCATTGAGCCGAAAAATGAAGTCAATCTGAATCTCTGGCAGGCCACATCATAGAAAGCAGTAATTTTTACAGTTAAAACCTGTTAGGGCCCACTGTAATGTTTCTTCACATCAAAACATGCTGAATGTTGAGCTCGTTGGGTTTGTTATGAGCCATAGAATCCAACAGAAGGACTGGATCATCCTAATTTGGGCCCCACCGATGAAAACCCTAAGAAAAACAAAAAATAAAACAATATATATATATATGGGGGCTGGACGCCACTTGCTGACAGCGTCCAGAGGATGCTGTAGCAAGCAGAGTCCTGCTACTGGGACGTTGGTAGGTAGGTGGGCCCCACCACAGGCCCCACCGTGATGTATGTTGAACATCAGCATTGTGCATTTGATGGGTCCCCTTTAAAGATGAGATATCCTAAAAAACAACCGTACACGGAACTTAGGTAGCCCACACTATCTAAAATCATGTGAAGGCATGCAAAACAAATAAAAGTACTTGCCGGGATCCACCTAAAATTTGAATGCATCTGAAACTTGGCCTGATCCCTTATCCAAGTGGGCCACACATAGTGGATGGGCTGGATTTGTGAACCACGGCTTGGTGGGCCCAAGAAATGATTATGAATGCTTTAATGGAGGGTAAACCTCTCAACTATTGTGCATGGTGTGGCCCACATAAGCCACAAATTGACTTGATTTTAAGTCTCAGGCCCACCATGCTGTGCATGTTTCATATATACCATCCACTTGTGCGGCCCACCTAGATGTATGTAATTTGCATCCACACCGTCCATCCTTGGGGCCCGCTGTGATATACGCATTTTATCAGCGCCATCTAGCCCATGGACTCCAAATGTAATATATTTATGGTCCATTGATGAGACCCATTATGATGAATATTAGGCCTATGTGAGCGGCCCATTGTGATGTATATTAGGCCCGTGTGAGAGGCCCATTGTGATGTATATTAGGCCCGTGTGAGCAGCCCATTGTGATGTATATTAAGCTTGTGTGAGAGGCCCATTGTGATGTATATTTGAGGCCCAGATGTGAGGCCCATTTGATGTAATTGTGACCCATATGATAAGGCCTAGTATGATTTATTTAAGGCCCACGGGTAGGCCCAATGTGATATATATGTGACCCATGTGAGGAGGCCCATTGTGATGTAATTGTGGCCCATTCGGTGAGGACCAATATGATGAATATGTGTCCCATGAGTGAGGCCTATCGTGATGTGTATTAGGCCCTTAAGTGAGACCCATGGTGATGTATATTAGGCCATTGTGTGAGGCCATTGGCCCCACTATATTTTACGCTTTATGCGGGCCACTCCTTAGGAGCAATATTGGTTAAATGTCCACATTGATGGGAAATGATGGTTAGATGTCCACATTGTGACCTTCCCTTAGGCCCTTTGTTAGGCTGATTATCGATACCGACTATAAGTATGTGATAGTATAGTATCATGACACATGCCCATACGCATCATCTGCATGCTTGATATGAGACATGGTTGACCATCGCATATGCCTTCTGGCAAGTTGTTTATGGGAGTCCCTGATAGGCGGTGTTGTCCCTCATGAGCACACGGTACATGTAGGATTAATATATGACTGGATTGTATGACTCATGCATTTTTCATTGTGTGATGTGGTTACTATACACCCAAGCGACATCAGGGCTGTGGTCTCCACAGGCACATCGTGGAGAGCCAGATTAGATACCGGGAATATTATTACTAGCATCAGGGCGCCATAGATGTCCTTGGGTGAAAATCTCTAAACCCGATGGTACCAGATGATGATTCTAACGTCAAGACCGAGTGGATACATGAGCACATGAGGGCCGAATACTAGGAAGCCCTGTCTCCCACTGTGTTATGGTTAGTTGGAAGGGGGTATGGCCTTACCCGCCTGAGGTAGGGGGCATTGCTAGGTTGAGTATGAACAGCTCGTAAATAGGTCCGCTATCGACGTGTCTAATAGGTATTGGCAGGCTATTGGCTAGGCAAATAGTGAGGTTTCTTACGCTCACTTGGACTACGCACCTGGGAAAGGGGCAGTGTCATTTGGAATGTACTAAACCCCGGTGATTATCCAGAGTGAGAACTGTACTGATATTTGATGCTCTAGTGATGAGCTGCATTGATATGTGGATTTAGATGAGGACTGGTATGCTTGAGCTGCATCTTGCATCGCATGGCCTTGGTATGGCCGATATCATTCATGTCTTGCATCGCATGCCTTAGTCTGGCTGATAGTTTTCATGGATTCACCACCATATTCTGCATTATTCTGATATTACATTCTGAGTATGCTTATATTGCGTACACACTCTCACCATCCTCTAAGCTTTTCATAAGCTTATGCATTGCTGTTGCGTGCAGGTGACTCCAGGATGCATCTGTAGCTAAGTAGGAGCAAGAGCATGCAATCAAGCTTTAGGAGTTTTCGTTATTATTATCATGATAATTCCCTTTATGCGTAATGTACCCTAAAGTTTTTATCATATTGGATTTTGTAATGGTGTCTTGGTTATTGTTCGTGGGTTATGCTTATGGTTATGCTTATTACGAATCAAATTCATGTTAAAAATCCTCCTTGTAGGATCCCAGGATTGGAACCTGGTATATGAATGCCAGGAGCCAAGAATGGGGTACTAAGGAGGTTGTCAGCGTCGAATTCGGCGATCGAAAATTTTGTGAGCCTGATTTTCGAGTTTGGGGCGTAACAGTAACGTACGAGAACTTTCAATACTCAGTTATTGAATTGTTCGGGGCATTACATACGATGCTTAGGATACATTGGTGAACAACAGGATTTACCAATCTCATAGTCTCAAAATAGGAAAAGAAGATATCCAAAGCTATCATAACATCTATTCTAATTTGAGTCATAATAAATCACAGAAAACTGAAAATATTCCTTTAATATCAAACTAGAAATCAATGAGGTTCATTAAGAACAAGAATCAAAGTAAGAAAATCATGCCAATATGCTACAAGCTTATCCTCTTAACCCTAGCTAAGTGGTTTAGCCAACCATAGACATGATTGGATCTAAAACCCTAAAAGAAAGCATTAAAAATAGAAAAGGAGGGGAGAAAAACTCTTGGGAGGTTGCTCCACCCCTTGGCTTTGCTCCTCAAAACCTAATTCATGTTTAGAAGTCCTTAGAAAATCCATATTTATAGCCTTGTCTGTCTAAAATTGAAAAATTGCCTCAAATTTATGCAGTCCGCGTAACGCCTTCGATGTCATCGAACAGCTTTCGATGTCATCGAATGTAACTTGAATCCAGAAGTAATGCCTTTTTGTACTGCATAACGCCTTTCACACTGCATAACTCCTCATGTCATTGAACATACCTTCAATGTCATTGAATTGCCTTCGAGTAATTGAGAATGTGTCCAGAATGTTCCAGTGAATTGCTCCAAAAATCCACAATAATATCGATGTTATCGAACTACCTTCACTGTCATCGAACTGGTCTTCGAGCAATCGAACAAGGCTTCGATGTCATCGAGAACTACATGTAACTTGTCCAGTGACCAAACTCGATTTTTGTGTAATTCTTCGATGTCATTTACCCGTGTTCGATGTCATTGAACATGGGTTTCGATGTCATCGAACGGTGGTCGATGACATAGACAGTGTAATTCAAATTCTATGAATTTTTGCATTTTATACTATAAAACCCCGTACTTTTCTGTACGCAGGTGTTACCATGTAAATCAAATTTAACACAAGTGCGTGTGTGGACACATAATCTATAATTGATACATCACTTGATTGCTACAATTTATCCATCATAACCAGCTCATTCGAGATCAGCCTGCCATTGATTGACCCTTGACTTCTCAGTGTGGGATTATGTCATCAATGATTATTCAACTTGCAATCGAAGCGTGTAATATCACACGTAAAACATCTCAGATCAAGCTTGGCCCTAAGTCAACATGAACAATCTTTATCATAACCATGAAATAAGGCCGATCATGCCATCAGCATCGAGATTAATCATTTGGTTTAAATTATACACCTATTCAATCGCAAGATCGACCATCTAGTCATCCATTGTAGACCATGGAATGTCATGATCGTTAATCATGTGATCGTTGGTGAAC
The DNA here is from genome assembly GCF_029962835.1 of Magnolia sinica. Classification (NCBI taxonomy): domain Eukaryota; kingdom Viridiplantae; phylum Streptophyta; class Magnoliopsida; order Magnoliales; family Magnoliaceae; genus Magnolia; species Magnolia sinica. Next base: position 44,060,647 of record NC_080573.1, on the reverse strand, counting down.
GCCCACTAGCATTAAAGCATGTTTAAAGGCTAATCTAGATCATCTAATCCACTATCTAGTAGTCCATGATGTCTAATTAGGCGAAGTCCCCACTCAAATGTGTTAGATTGGCTATTCAATTCAAGGTTTACTATTAGACTTTGTGTTACTCTTAGAACTCGATATCATCGAGTAATTAGTTATGTGAACTGATCAAAGGCCATTGATCGATGATTTAAAACAAGTTAGCCATTGGACCTTAAAATCGTCCATTGAATCTCGAGATCATCTAACGATTTAGATTACAAACCTATTTAATCGCGAGCTTGGCCATTTGACCATCCATTGTGGACCATAAAGCGTCCTAATCACTCAAACAAATTCCCAAGACTCTTTTGATCATTGGAGCACAGATTGAAATCAATCCAACCGCACGAGAAATAAAAGTCAATAAAAGAAGGCAAAATCACTTGTGCCCACCTAAGCTTTGGACCCACTTGATATCTAGTCAAGGACTTTAATTGGGCCCTCCAAGTGGAATGAATGGAGAGGATTTACAAAGCACATCACGGTGGGACCCACAATTGCGGTGTGTGTACACTAAGGTGTGGTACACCCGCTGTGCACCGAACTTGTCAGCCCGGTCAAATATGGCTGACCCGATAAACACTTGAAAAAGGAGAGGTTTTTCCTCTCTTTTTCTCATTGTCCCACCTGCGAGCGTTCTTAAACGATGGATGTCCATGTGTTGGTTGGTGGCCCACCATCAGGACCCGTTTGGAAGATCTGAACCGACCATCAGGTATGACTCAAACCTCCACTCATAGCAATGCGGTTTAGGGCTTCCTCAATACCAAAAGAGAACCAATGGTCAGTTTTTTGCTCTGATGGCAGTACATAAGGATGGTTCCAGAGCTAATTAAATCCAAGCCATCTAAATCTCATCCAACAGCCTAAGAGGGTTAGGTTTTTTTATAAGGAGGAAGAGAAAATGCCTTTTTTCCATCACTTGCAAAGAAACCCAAAAACCAGCCTCCACCTTCAACGTCTGAACCCACCGCCCAAACCTCATTGAAGCTTCGTTCTCCAACCTCCACTAGCTCTAGTGAGAGTATATGAGCCATCTAATGGATTCAGGATGAGGATAGAGGCTTCCATTTGAGATCCGCCATTAATGGCCATCACCATCTTCATCAAGAAGAGACTGTCACTAAACTTGGTTACGACCGGTCTCACTGCTAGACGTCTCTGGAGAAGAAAGGAAAATAAAGAAAAGAAAGAAAGGAGAGAGGAAGATGGAGAGATGGGAGAAAGTGAGATAGTGAGTGCAACTGTTGCACTCGTTGCCGAGTCAAGAGGAATCGACTCACCAACATTGACTATGTTCATTGAGTCAAGCTGAGCTACTGCCCCAATGGTCCGCTCAAGCTCTGCATGAGTCCAAACATTACTGGACCTATATGAGGAAAGAAAAAGAAGAAGAAGAAGAAGATAGAGACGAGAAAATGAGAGGATGTTGCTGCTCGTTGTGCTGGCCAAACTCGACTCGCTCGAGTCGCAGGTTGAGTCTGTTGCATCTAGGTGCGTCAAGCCGAGTTACTAGACGCTGCAAAGAAAGACAAAGAGAGAGGAAAAAGAAGAGGAGAAGGGAACAACTGATGCTCACTACCACACAACACCAGCTCGCTGAGTTGATTGGAATTTCAGCGAGTTGTGTTAGGCCTTCACTACTGACTCATGGGTGTGCTATTGGGTTGGATAGAAATTCAATCCCATATGTGTAAGGGGATTGTTGTGGTTAGTCTCAAGAATACGATGAGTTGTGTAGCTAGTTCAAGACCGAGCTGTGACCGTACAATCGCCGAGTCATTGTTCCGTGGACTCAGCGAGTTGAGTTGATTTCATGCTTGCATGGGAAGTCCAGGGGTGGAATAACCACGGGAGAGAGTTGCTGTCGAGTTCAGTCGACTCGTTGGCTAGATTGGTTACTGTAATTCTAGTGAGTTACTGGTCATTTTGTTGACAGTTTATGGAGTTGGAAAGAAGAGGGAAGAAAGGAAGGAAAGAGGAAGAAGAATAGAGGAGTGAGGGGCTTCACTTCCGTTTGTAGGGTTTCTGCCGAGTTAACTTGGTTGAGTTGTGCGGAGTTGGGTCAACTCAGTTGAGTCGAGTTGGGTTGAGTCGTGAAGCGGGTCGTCGGTTCTAATTGAGGCCGAGTTGAACTACTGAGTCGAATAAGGTGAGTCCACATTTTCCTTCCACACTGAAATTATTTCGATTACAATTATCATTGTTACCATTATTATCATTATTAGGATTACTAATATTAGATATGATTATCCATTAGTAAATTACCTATACTAATATTTGTTATTACAAACAAAATTACAATTATTAAATATAAGTGTTTTATTCTTCATTCTTAAATATTATCATTGATAGTAGAGCAAACTAGTTATTTTCATTACAATGATTATTAGTGTTACATTAACTAATATTAATTATATCGTTAATGTTAATGGTTACCATGAAATTATTAATATTATTAGCATTATGGTCAATTGTACATCGACTAGCATTTAAATAATAAATCTAAGCCTAGAACTAAACCCTAGGACGAAACCCTAAATCTAAGTAATCCAAACCCTAGGTTAAGATCCTAACCGTATAAAGTGTATAAAACTTGAATATGACCGTACAATTTTATAATTCATGGTAGGATTTTATTCTAAGGGCACACGTGCTTCCTAGCAACATTAGTTTGCAATTCGACTCGTAAGGTGATAATTTCTTCCCCTTGAGCTTTCCACTTTCCTATTAGTCTAAGTTATAGTTTTTATTTTAATTATAATTGATAATTGATATCTCTATTACTTGCGCTAGTTGTTGGATTTGACTTCTAACTTATATGCTCAACATTTATCTTGTATAAACATATGTATGTTGCACTTGTATACCTTCTCATGCTTATTAATTACTTGTGGATTGCTTATGGAACTTAAACTGGTACATCTATCAATGGAAAACCCCACTTATATATATACATCCATCCTTGGGATGTAACTTGCCTGATTGTGGCTATAATGGGCCCCGATCTAGTGGCCATTTTACCTAAGTTTGTCGTGGACTTACCATCTTGCCGATCCTTATGCCCTCTGTGGCTTGAGATGATATTTGCCCCACATGGCATTGATTTGATATTTACCCATATGGCTTAATGGATTATTTTTGTATATCTATGTGATGGTAAGATCCATTTGTTGCACTATGATTGGCCACCAGTTGAGGATGTTATCATCAAACATCCTAATGTAAGAGTCTCATGAGCCGGGGATGGTGGGCTTGGGACACTATGCCCAAGCTGTCGACCTACGCTAGGTGATGAGCTTCTTGTAATGACCTTTAAGCTTTCTTAAATTGGTTGGTTGTAATCGGAATAATAACAGCTTGGCTAATTATGCATTCATAGCATACAGGTGGCTAATTCTGGACGCTATAGTACGTGCCCTTAGGCCTCAGTGTGGCATCATTTCGCTAGCTCCCAGACCATCAACTATCGACCCACGCACATGATGTACGATGGCTTAGTCACTATGTTTGTACATGATGTGCTTTGCTGGTGACCGGCCATATGCATGGGTGACGAGCCCAAGTCCGATTAGATGAGCATCCCCAGGTAGATGTGCATTCATACATCCATATATTTAAATAAGATTGCATCATATATTGTTTTGGATGCCTTATTTCTTTAAACTATGCTTAACTAATATAGCTGTGTGTAATCTTGAGGGAAATTCACACTGAGCTGGCTACTCGACTCATTCATCAAATATATATCCATGCCTAGATTGATGAAGAGCATGGTAAAATTATCAGGGATGCATGGTTGTATCTGCCAAGAGAAGCTGCGCGATCTTGTAGCTCAAGTTTATACACATTTTATTATTTCTCATGTGTTAAATTGTGTATTTCTTATATTTATTACCATACTCATTCATTGAATATATAACCGTACAGGTAGTACAAGTGGTTTAAATAATATCCATGTTTAGATTGATGAAAAGGATGGTATAATTATCAGGGATGCGTGGTTGTATCTGCCAAGAGAAGCTGTGCGATCTTGCGGCTTAAGTTTATATGTATTTTATTATTTCTCATGTGTTAAATTATGTATTTCTTATATTTTTTAACATAGACACATTAGTTTGTATAAGTCATTTGGGCAGCCGCTCGTATATTCTGAATGTAAATGTAAAATTTTTATTATGTTTAATTTGTCCATCTTCTGCTAAACTGCTAACTCTGAGAAAAGAAAAGAAAGAAAAATATACATATTTAAAATTTGATTATCTTTAAAGGTTAACACACGGGTTTTTAGAAAATGAGTTATATACTCAGGTTTTGAAAACCTGAGGTGTTACATTTATTTTTGACTTCATTCCTTCTCCACTTGGTTTCCTTGAATCTTGGGGTCTTGAAATCTTTAATCTTGGTCTCCTAAGATCCATCCCTTGCCTTGGTGATTTTTTAGCATCAAATCCATGCTTTTAGCATTCTTTTCAATCCAAGCTCTCAAATTCACCTCATAATATAAATATGTATAAAATATACCATTAAACATTATCATGTTCATAAAATCAAGATATAAATAAGGAAAAATATGCAATATTTAACACTCAACATTGGTTAATATTAGTTTACATCTCATAATATAGGTTGGTGTAAGCTAAATTGGCAAATCTGTGTTGATAGACTATTTCGATGCAATCGAACAGGTCTTCAATGGCATCAAAGGTTCTTCAATGGCATCGAAGGTTTTTCGATGGCATTAAAAATTCTTCGCATCTCTCTAACCTATCTATTCATTTCTCTATGGCATCGATTAAAGATCCTTCGATCGCATCAAAAAATGCCGCCTATTTATATACAGGCACGGGCAAGCTTTCTCATTTTCGATCTTTTCCTCACCCGTTCATCTTCCCATCACTGTTAGAGCTCCGTGGATGATTTATCTTACTATTCCTCTTCCATTTTTGCTTCAATCCTGGTAAGGCATCCAATTTCTTGGTTTTCATTCTCATCTTTCTTAGTTGAGTTGCCTCATTTTAGGGTTTTAGGGCCAATTTGAGGTTTTGTCCTTCATTTGTGCATCTTAGTTAGGTTTTCTTGGTAAATCTTGTTTCATTTTGAGATTGCACTATGGCCAAAGACAAAGGTAAGGCCATTACCCAAGGAGAGTGCTCTAAGGCTAAGAAGACAAAGTGGTGCGTTGGTTGTCATATCTCCATCATCTCCTCTCCTCTAAAAGCCTCATAAGAAATATATAGGGGAAAAGAATTGATTTTAGAACGTATTATGGACCGCGAATGCATTCAGCCCTATGGAATTGAGTCCATGTTAGACGACGTTGGATGGGACAATGTACCTAATCTTGGCCACACGCATCGGTATGAATAGGTATATCAATTTCTGGCATATTGCCACTCTAGGATTCTAGATCCACCATCCATAGATATCACTATAAGTAAGACTGCCACCCGGATCACCCCTGTCATGATTTCTTGACTCATTGAGGTGTCAGTATCTCCTATCGGCATAATTGACCATTATTTTAATTTTCTAGGAGTTTGGGGTAAGGTCACCAGGTTCTTGTGCAAAGGTATGACGATAGGTGGAAGGGGAACCATTTGCATTCTATGCATTTAGACTCAAAGTTCAGAGTTCTTCACGATATGTTACAAATGTATATCCCTGTGAAACCAATAGGGATGACATTGCTCCTTTAATGCTTAACATTCTCTATAGTGTCAGTCAAGGGATTCGACTATGTCTTCCAACCATCATACTCCATCAGTTAGCCCTCACTGTCCAGTGAAGTCATCTCACATTTCACCCATTTCCAAATCTCATTTGTATGCTATCCCGATTTGTCGGGCTATTGCTCACATTTGATCATCTGTGTCATGCTGCTCACTTCAATCATGACAATATCCTGAACATGAACTTAAATGATCAACGGGTTCTCACTGTGTCACTGGCACTTCTGAGCGACACCTAAGAACATGATGAGACCGAGGCAAAAAACACAGACATGCCGACAACTGAAGACTCTTGCCCGTCACCTGCCATCCCTTGCAGCTCGGATTTGGCGCACACCCACAGTCATCAGTGCCACAATGATCACATTAGGCAAATTCTTCGTGGACAGGCCAGCATAGTGGAGTGGGTTGGACTGTGCGAAACCAGACTCTCAGACATGGAGCAAATGTTGGGCGTAATACAGTGCACATCCCAGCACCTTGAAGAGCTAATAACATGTCATCACAATGCTTCTACTCCTAGCGGGGACAGTCATTCAATGTAAGGACAGTTTAGCGCATCATAGTTAAAGTCGTAGGCTTATGCCATCAGTTATCTTTTTGGATGCCCTAGCCGATCTGATCAAGCTTTCTTTGCATATCAATTATTGTAACACCCCGACTTTTCTGGACCCAAGTATATGACCTGTTTCTCAAAAATTCGAGTGTTAACCTTAAAGGATGGTCAAATTCAATATATAATATTTTTATTTTATCAGAGTTAACAGATAAAAGTAGGATGGACAAGTATCAGAGTTAACAGATAAACGTAGGATGGACAAGTAAGCATAAGGGAAAATTTTCAAATTTCATTTAGAATATACAAGTGGTTGCCCATAATGACTTATACAAACCAATGTCCCCATTCTTACAATTATAAAGTGAATAATAATACATGTGAAATAAAGTAAATTACAACAAACTTGGGATATAAAATCCTATAACAACCCTTAACAATTACAATCATGTATCCCTGTCAAATATAGTTTGTTCCTTGTCAATGTAAACATAAATTTTACTTGGGCCACCTGTGCTACCTGTACGGTTATATATTTGATGGATGAGTGGCCAACTCAGTGTGAATTTTCCTCAAGATTACACACAGTCGCATTACGTAAAAAATAGTATAAAACATCCAGACAACCAAAACAGAGTAAATGCAGTCTTATTAGATGCATGGATGCATGAATGCAATCGTTGGCCCGAATAAAACATCCAGACGAACAATAGGGTCGTCACCCATGCAATCATCAACCCGGGTAAAACATCCAGACAGTTTATGCCTCAGGTAAAACATCCACACAGGCAAATATGTAGATGACAATAGATGATGGTTTGTGCCTCGGGAAAAACATCCGGTCAGGCAAATCCGTATGTCACGTATGACAGCAATAGATGTTGGTCTGTGCTATGCATGCATGATTAGTCAACCCATTATTAGTCCAATTGCAACTACCTAATGTAAATAAGCTCACGGTCACTACGGGGAGCACATGGCCCGGCGTTGGCCGATGGCACGGGCATAGTGTCCCATGACCACCATCCCCGGCCCATGAGACTACCATCTTAGGATGTTTTATAGAAACACATCGACTAGTAGCCAATCATATTACAGTATATGGGGCTTACCATCGCATGGTTACACAGTATAAAATATCAAACCCATATAGGGAAAATATCAAAACAAAACTACGTAGAGCGAGTATCAAAATATGCCACATAGGGGGAATATCAAAACCATACGATAAAGACCATCCTTAAAAACTATTGGACACAAAAACCTTAGATGGTAGGCCCACATCAATGATCCATCTAGACCACCACTTAATAACCACTAGATCGAAGGTCTATTGCAATCACCATCAATCGGGTTACATCCTAAGTATGGGTGTACATTTATAAGTGAGGTTTCCCACTGATGTACCAGTTTAAGTTCCATACGCAATCCACAAATAATTTGTCACGTCCGAAACTCAGAAAACAGGCTCACAAAATTTTCGATCGTCGAATCCGGCGCCGACAGCCTCCGTAGTGCCCCATTCTCGGATTCCGGCACTCACATACCAGATTCTGATCCTAGGATCCTACAAGGAGGATTTTTAGTATGAATTTTTTTTTGGTAATGGAGCATAACCACAAGCATAACCAAGTCACAAAACAACATCACCACATATCCACTATATCAAAAACTTAAAGTACAAAGCGGAAAGGGAAATACAAGGTGATTAAAAAGCTCCAACATAAACTGATGCGCACTCCTTCCTCAGGGCTGCTGTTGTCCAACGCTACCTACATGTAACTGTCGTGCATAAGCTTACAAAAGCTTAGAGGGTGGTGTACATGTGTGCGCAAGGCAAGTGCCAAGTGTACAATATTAGAGTAATGCAAAAATATGCGGTAAGTCCATGAATGCTATCAACTGAACCAAAGCTATATGATGCAAGGCATGAATGCTATCGGCCATATCAAGGCCATCCGATGCGAGGCTTATGTAGCCGAATGTCATATGCAAGATGCAAAGCAAGCATGCCAGTACTCATCAAGTACACATATCAGTACAGTTCCCCTCTAGATATCACCGGGGTCTAGTACACTCACACTAACTGCCTCCTCCCTAGCTGCACAGCCAAGCAAGTGGAAGAGACCACACTATCCACTTGACCAGTAGTCTACCAATACCTACCCGACTCGTCGATAGCGGAATCATTTGTGAACTGGTCAAACTCAGCCTAGCTTATAACTCCCTCACTGAGGCAGATAAGGCCACATCGCCTTCTAACCGACCACGACATAGTGGGAGACACGACCTACTGGTATTCGGTACTCTGTCGCTCGTGTATCCACTCTGTCTAGACGTTGGAGCACGTCCTAATACCAAAAAGGTTCTTGGACTTTCACCCAAGGACATCCTAAGTGCCCACAATACTAAAGCCAATATTTTTGATATTCCATACGACCATCCACGATGTGCCTGTGGAGGCCACAACCCTGATGTTGCTAAGGCATGTAGTGAATCACGACACACAATGCGAAATGCATGAGTCAAATCATCAGTTATGCAGCAATCTCACGCGTACCACATGCTTATGTGGGACACTCCGTCTCATAAGGAGTCCCGTAAATGTCTCTACCCAACGGCTTATGCTATGATCAAACATTCCTCATATCAAGCATACATATGTGCATATGCGCATGAATCATGGGAGTGTACTAAGTATGTTATAAAGTAATGAACTATCCTTACACCGAAGATGGGCCTAGACGGCCTACACATAACCAATATGGACTTATCAATGGGCCCAAGGAAGAGTCATAATGCGGACATTTAACCAACATTATTACAATGTGGACATCAAACCAACATTGCTCCCAAGGCATGACCCGCCATAAAACATCATTACACAAACCATGGAGGAATCACACATTGCAATGGACCTTAAGGACATCCCATTGGGCCTTAAATACATCAAATGGGCCATATCACATGGGCCTTATATTCATCAAGTGGACCACATCAATGGGCCGCACCAATGGGCCATAACCCATTGGCCTTGAATATATCACATGGGCCTTATAACATGGGCCTTGCATTCATATTAAGGTGGGCCTCAACAATAGCCTCATACACATTAAGGTGGGCCTTAACAATGGGCCATAAATATGACAAGATGGGCCTAATCACTTGGGCCTAATATATATACCAAGGTGGGGTCCTCTTGAACTATAGATCTGCCTTATTTTTAGTCTCAAGCCTTAAAATGGGCTTTCAAAATGATTGGACAGCTTGGATGCAACACATGCATTGTGGTGGGGTCCACTGAAGGCCCACCATCACGTATATATTGTATATATATATATATATATATATCATATAGGGGGGTCCACTTGAACTATGGATTTGACTCATTCTTTAGCTTTTGCCATAAAATGAGTTTTCCAAGTGGATGGACGGTTTGGATGCAACACATGCATCATGATGGGTCCCACCGTCCAGGTGTGGACGATGTGGATAAACACATAAATCATGGTGGGGTTCACTAGCCGTCCAGCAACTGGATGGCATTGATTAAACACAAACATCTAGGTGGGATCCACCGTCCACTGTGACTAGAACACTTACATCACTATGGGTCTCACGTGGGGCCCACCATAATGCTTATTCGCCGTCCAACCTGTTGACGTGGTCATAAAGACCCGGATGAAGACTAAAAATAAATTTCATATTGATTTAAAACCTCTACAACCCAAAAAGGGTTTCAATGGTAGACGTTCAAACTCCCACTATTTCCTCTGATGTGGGCCACCTGAGCTGTGTATACGGCTGATTTTTGGGGTGGGGCCCACTGCCCTAAGGGCCAACAAGATGGATGGTGTGGATATTCCACATACATCACAGTGGGGCCCATAGCAGGGGACCAGTGGTCTGCCCATCCACCCGCCACGTGGCGCTGGCACTGCTTGCGGTTCTGACAGCAGCAGTGTCAGCTGCTGTATGGTTTTTTTTTTAAACCAGTTTTCTCAAGGTTTTTTGCACGTGGGGCCCGCATCCTCAAAATCCACCCCAGCCATTGCATTCCATGGCTCAAGACAAGCCAAACAAGTCCAATATTGAATATATTTCGGAGTGTAGTAAAATTAAAGTGAATTTAAACGGTGAGAATCACTATTTTGAAAAGTATGGCCCGCCCGATGAGTGGATTAGCTTCATTTTTCGGCTCAACGCCTAAAATGAAGTGGGGAAAGGAATGAACGGCATGGATTAAGTCCATATATCAAGGTGGGGCCTGTAGGAGTGGCCCTTCCCAAAAAGCTTTGAATTTAGCTAATATTTGTATTTTTTCATTCCACGTCCAGCGTCCCTAGACACTGGACGGTCTGGGCCTAACACATGCACAAGGTGGGCCACCAAATGCATTGTTGGTGTGGATACAACACATATGTGAAGTGGGCCCCATTTACATATGGCTTGGATGAAAACATACTTTATGGTGGGGTCCATTCAAGTGGGCCACACGGCCACCTCATTACACATAAAAAAAATAATAAATAAATAAATAAGAAGAGAGGGAGAGAGAGAGAGAGGGACACACGTGATGGAGGGACCCCGGCACTATGGGCCCTTCGTTTCAAGCATCCAATCATACATCAAGTGGGTCCCATTGCATGTGGGCCCACCAAATCAAAGATCAACGGTGGAGATCCCTTCTCCACCAAGATGTAAGGTTTAGATGACCCTATCCATGTAAGGAAAATAAACATCATGATAGGGTCCATGGAGAATGGCCCCATCATGGAATGATCATGAGAATAAAGGTGGGCCATCGGCCACACCTAGGGTCCAAAGTGAGATCCACACCATTGATCGGTAGGCCTCACTTGGCCAATCATAAAAATAAGAAAACTAGCCTATAGGAGCACCCACCGTTTGATCTTCTCGATCCGTTGGAAAGCCGACCTCCTTTTACTTCACTTTGATGGAGAGGATGAGAAATGAAGGGTTAGGATGATGGATTTTTGGGATGGAAAGGTGGGCCACCAAAATCACTTTTTTTCTCACTTGGGATGGCTTGGACGTCCACTTTTTTCCTCTTTGGTTGTTTGGAAATTGTGTAGAGAAAGAGAGAGAGAGAGAGGATGTAAGGAGAGAGAGTGATGGGTGATGGAGTGATGGATGTGAGGTGATGGTGTACTTGACTAGCATGGGTGTGTAAGAAAGAGGGTGAGAAAGAGTTGACTTTGAGGTTGCTTGGGAATGGGATTTTATACTTAACATGAGAAGTGATTAATGGAATTGATTTGACATGTTGTAGAGATTCTCTTGGGATTGCAAGCCCGTGGCGTTTTCTTCTAAATAAACGTCGGCTCACATCTCTTAGCTAGGGTATCGGATCAGTGTGCGAGTCGCGGCGTTAGAACCGCGTCGACAGCGCGGTCGCTAAGGTGCAAGTTTCGAATCGAGCCGACGTTGGTATGTGGAACCCAGCTTAGGATCAAGCGCAAACGTTGGATATGGGTCGAGGATTACTGGAATTCGGCCGGAAGGATCGCGGAAGCCTATGGAACAGTATGGACTAGGATACAGGTCTTACAGCTCTCCCCACCTAATAAAAATTTCATCTTCAAAATTTACACCATCATCGCAACTAACCATAACTCATAAGGGAATGGAGAACATAACATCATATATAGTCAAAACACAACATATCATCATAATCAAACACCTAGGGAATGGGGATAACGCCCACAAATCTCAAGCTCTAAATCCTAAGATGCATCATTCATGAGTAATCTAGCAACACGGTGTAGGGGCCAAGTCACACAAATCATCGACGACTATTCCTGATGACTGAGGGTCTTGTTGGGCGGCATAAAATCTGCCCTGGGCCTGCTGGGGAGGTGCAAGTCCAATCTGAGGTCTCTGCTGCTACGGGGGAGGTCCCGGAGGCTGGTGCTGTGGTCGCTGCTGCTGCTATGGGGGTTGTCGCGGAGGCTGATACGGTGCCCTCAGCAGCTGATGTTGTGGTGGTTGTGGCAGAGGTGGATGCGGTACCTTCAGCTGCTGATGTTGTGGATGGGGACACTCGTACACGCGATGTCCTGTCCTACCGCATCCAAACCAAGTACCTGTGAACGGTCCCGAAGGTGGTGCTGGGGGTACTACTAGTGCTGGGAATGCTGGGCGGGTCGTGCGTCGCTGCTATGAACGATGCTGCTGCGGTTGGGAGATACTAGAGGGCTCCTTCCTCTTCTGATCTCCCCTCAGGTCACGGACTCTCTGCAAACTGGCCCAATCTGACTCATAGATCTGGGCCCTCTCCACGACCTGCTCAAATGTCAGAAGCATATGTCTGATCACACGACTCTTGAGGGCAGACGCAAACTGTTCTCAAAACGGCGGTCCTTCCACCCCTCATCGTCAACAAGATACGTCACAAATCTCGATAGCGCGACGAAATGTGCCTCATACTGGGACACGGTCATGTCTCCCTGGACCAAAGTCTTAAACTCTAATGCGCGCTGCTGTCGCACATGCTCAGGAAAGAACTTCCAATCAAACCGGTCTACAAAGTCCTCCCAGGTCCACTCAAAATCAGCCGCTACCGATCGGGCGACAGATGCCCACCAATGTTAAGCCTCACCCTGGAGAAGGAATATAGCTAATGGGACTCGCTGCTAGGTCGTACATCTCATGGTGTCGAATATCTTCTCCACCTCGGAGCACCATATCTCTGCTGTAGTAGGGTCTGCCTCACCCCGAAAATGCAGAGGATCGTGCTGTCGGAAGTCCTTGAGAAGGGCGCTCGCAGGCTCCTGCTCGGCCTCGGCTGGTGTAACAGTGAGACGCCTGCTCCGCCTCTGAAGAATAGCTGTCATCGCCTGAAGCATTTGCTGCACCTGGGTAGCACTCACAGGTATAGTCGGATCAGCACCGGTCTTAGGTAAAGGAGTGGCATCCGCAGGCTGGAAAGCAAGAATATCTGGTAGTGGAGCGGGAGTTACAGGAGGTAGAACGGGAGTCGCAGGTGGTAGAGCGGGATTCGCTCAGGTCGACCTTTTAGCCATTACATCCTACGGGAAGGAACAAGGGCTTATCAGCCTTGAGAATTCTCGAAGGCATAAACGTTAGGGGTCTATGTCGCCAAGTTATTCGGGTTCGGAACCTATTCATTCTAAGTTCATAGAAAATATGTGATGTGATCTTAGGTATTCCTAAGTTATGCTTTGATACCAACTTTTGTCACGCCCCAAACTCAAAAAATGGGCTCACAAAATTTCTGATCACCGAATCCGGCACCGACAGCCTCCGTAGTGCCCCATTCTCGGATTCCGGCACTCACATGCCAGATTCCGATCCTGAGATCCTATAAGGAGGATTTTCAGTATGATTTTTTTTTAATGGAGTATAACTACAAGCATAACCAAGTCACAAAACAACATCACCACATATCCACTATATCAAAAACTTTAAGTACAAAGTGGGAAGGGAAATATAAGGTGATCAAAAAGCTCCAAAATAAACTGATGCACACTCCTGCCTTAGCGCTACTGCTGTCCAACGCTACCTACAGCAACTGTCATGCATAAGCTTACAAAAGCTTAGAGGGTGGTGTAAGTGTGTGCGCAAGGCAAATGCCAAGTGTACAATATCAGAGTAATGCAGAAATATGCGGTAAGTCCATGAATGCTATCTATTGAACCAAAGTTATATGATGCAAGGCATGAATGCTATCGGCCATACTAAGGCCATGCGATGCGAGGCCTATGTAGCCGAATGTCATATGCAAGATGCAAAGCAAGTATGCTAGTCCTCATCAAGTATACATATCAGTACAGTTCCCCTCTGGATATCATCAGGGTCTAGTACACTCACACTGACTGCCTCCTCCCTAGCTGCACAGCCAAGCAAGTGGAAGAGACCACATTATCCGCCAGACCAGTAGTCTGGCAGTACCTACCTAGCTCGTCAATAGCGGACTCATTTGTGAGCTGGTCAAACTCAGCCTAGCTTATAGCCCCCTCACTCAGGCAGATAAGGCCACACCCCCTCACATAGTGGGAGACGCGGCCTACTGGTATTCGGCACTCGGGCGCTCGTATATCCACTCGGTCTAGACGTTGGAGCATCTCCTGGTACCAAAAAAATTTTGAGACTTTCACCCAAGGACATCCTAAGTGCCCACAATGCTAGAACCAATATTTTTGGTATCCCATACAACCATCCACGATGTGCCTGTAGAGGCCACGACCCTGAGTCGCTAGGGCATGCAATGAATCACGACACACAATGCGAAATGCATGAGTCAAACCATCAGTCATGCAACAATCTCGCGCGTACCACGCGCTCATGTGGGGCACTCCATCTCATAAGGAGTCCCGTAAATGTTTCTGCCCAACGGCTTATGCTATGATCAAACATTCCTCATATTAAGCATACATATGATGCGTATGCGCATGAATCATGGGAGTGTACTAAGCATGTTATAAAGTAATGAACTATCCTTACACTGAAGATGGGCCTAGACGGCCTACACATAACCAGTATGGGCCTATCAATGGGCCCAAGGGAGAGTCATAATGCGGACATTTAACCAATATTATTACAATGTGGATGTCAAATTGACATTGCTCCCAAGGCATGGCCTGCCATAAAACATCATTACACAAATCATGGAGGAATCACACATTGCAATGGACCTTAAGGACATCCCATTGGGTCTTAAATACTTCAAATGGGCCATATCACATGGGCCTTATATTCATCAAGTGGACCACATCAATGGGCTGCACCAATGGGCCATAACCCATTGGCCTTGAATATATCACAATGGGCCTTATAACATGGGCCTTACATTCATATTAAGGTGGGCCTCAACAACAGCCTCATACACATTAAGGTGGGCCTCAACAATGGGCCATAAATATGACAAGATGGGCCTAATATATATACCAAGGTGGGGTCCTCTTGAACTATAGATCTGCCTTATTTTTAGTCTCAAGCCTTAAAATGGGCTTTCAAAATGATTGGACAGCTTGGATGCAACACATGCATTGTGGTGGGGTCCACTGAAGGCCACCATCACGTATATATTGTATAATATAATATAATATAATATATATATATATATATATATCATATAGGGGGGTCCACTTGAACTATGGATCTGACTCATTCTTTAGCTTATGCCATAAAATGAGTTTTCCAAGTGGATGGACGGTTTGGATGCAACACATGCATCATGATGGGTCCCACTGTCCAGGTGTGGATGGTGTGGATAAACACATAAATCATGGTAGGGTTCACTAGCCGTCCAACAACTGGACGGCATTGATAAAACACAAACATCTAGGTGGGATCCACCGTCCATAGCAGTGGACGGTGTGACTAGAACACATACATCACTATGGGTCCCACGTGGGCCCACCATAATGCTTATTCGTCGTCCAACCCGTTGATGTGGTCACACAGACCCAGATGAAGAGTAAAAACAAATTTCATATTGATTTAAAACCTCTATAACCCAAAAAGGGTTTTAATGGTAGACGTTCAAACTCCCACTGTTTCCTCTGATGTGGGCCACCTGAGCCGTGTGTACGGTTGATTTTTGGGGTGGGGCACACTGCCCTAAGGGCCAATAAGATGGACGGTGTGGATATTCCACATACATCACAGTGGGGCCCACGACAGGGGACCAGTGGTCTGCCCGTCCGCCCCCCAGGGCAGCGCTGGCGCTGCCTGCGACTCTGACAGCAACACCATCAGCTGCTGCATGGTTTTTTTTTTGAAAACCTGTTTTCTCAAGGTTTTTTGCACGTGGAGCCCGCATCCTCAAAATCCACCCCAGTCATTGCATTCCATGGTTTAAGACAAGCCAAATAAGTCCAATATTGAATATATTTCGACATGTAGCAAAATTAAAGTGAATTTAAATTGTTAGAATCACTGTTTTGAAAAGTATGGGCCGCCCGATGAGCGGATTAGCTTCATTTTTCTGCTCAACGCCTAAAATGAAGTGGCGAAAGGAATGGACGGCATGGATTAAGTCCATACATCAAGGTGAGGCTTGTAGGAGTGCCCCTTCCCAAAAAGCTTTGAATCTAGCTAATATTTGTATTTTTCATTCCACGTCCAGCATCCCTGGACGCTGGATGGTTTGGGCCTAAGACATGCACAAGGTGGGCCGGGCTCAGGTGGGCCACCAAATGCATTGTTGGTGTGGATACAACACATATGTGAAGTGGGCCCCATCTACATATGGCTTGGATGGAAACATGCTTTATGCTGGGGTCCATTCAAGTGGGCCACACGGCCACCTCATCACACACACAAAAATTAAAAAAAATTAAAAAAATAAATAAATAAGAAGAGAGGGAGAGAGGGAGAAACATAGAGGGACACGCGTGATGGAGGGACCCCGGCACTATGGGCCCTCTGTTTCAAGCATCCAATCATACATCAAGTGGGTCCCATTGCATGTGGGCCCACCAAATCAAAGATCAATGGTGGAGATCCCTTCTCCACCAAGATGTAAGGTCTAGATGACCCTATCCATGCAAGGAAAATAAACATCATGATGGGATCCATGGAGAATGGCCCCATCATGGAATGATCATAAGAATTAAGGTAGGCCATCGGCCACACCTAGGGTCCAAAGTGAGATCCACACCATTGATCGGTAGGCCTCGCTTAGCCCATCATAAAAATATGAAAACTAGCCTATAGGAGCACCCACCATTTGATCTTCTCGATCCGTTGGAAAGCCGACCTCCTTGTGCTTCACTTTGATGGACAGGATGAGAAATGAAGGGCTAGGATGATGGATTTTTGAGATGGAAAGGTGGGCCACCAAAATCACTTTTTTTCTCACTTGGGATGGCTTGGACGTCCACTTTTTTCTCTCTTTGGTTGTTTGAAAATTGTGTAGAGAGAGAGAAGATGTAAGGAGAGAGAGTGATAGGTGATGGAGTGATAGTGTACTTAACTAGCATGGGTGTATAAGAGAGAGGGTGAGAAAGAGTTAACTTTGGGGTTGCTTAGGGATGGGGTTTTGTACTTGACATGAGAGGTGATTGATTAGATTGATTTAACATGTTGTAGAGATTCTCTTGGAATGCTCGGCATTTTCTTCGAAATAAATGCCGGCTCACATCTCTTAGCCAGGGTATCAGATAAGTGCGCGAATCACGGCGTTAGAACCGCGGCGACAGCGCGGTCACTAAGGTACAAGTTTCAAATTGAGCCGACGTTGGTAAGTGGGACCCAGCTTAGGATCACATGTAAACATCGGATATGGGTCGAGGATTGCTAGAATTCGACCGGAAGGATCGCGAAAGCCTACGGAACAGTATGGACTAGGATACGAGTCTTACATAATTCATGAATAAATATACAGGATGGACATTAAGTAAGCAATATAGCAATTCAATTTCTACTAGCTAACACATGTGATTATAAGAGAAAGATGTCGATTATAAATTTAAATAAAAATTATAACTTAAGCTAATGGAAAGATGGAAAGCTCAAGGGGAAGAATCATCACCTTATACTTTGAATTACCTTCTAGTGTCGCTAAGTGCTGACGCCCTTAGAGTTGTATCTTACTAGAAATTATGAACTTGTACAATTAGATCCAAGTTCTAATCGTTACCTAGGGTTTAAGATCATAGCCTAGGGTCATATTTTAGGGTTTTAGTGTAGAATTAGGGTTTTATCATAAAGTTTAGTTAAATGTTTAGATCCTAGTATTTGAATCCAAGATTATTATTAATGTTAATATTATTATTATTATTGTACCGTGGGCCAAATACTATTCATGATAGGAGTTTTAATCCATCCATATTAATAATGATGGTTCATAAGTTCATATTTGAATGTACTGACATTATCTAATATTTTTATAATGACTAATAATCTCTTAGGTAATATAAGTAATAATAATAGAATATTTACTAATGATAATACAATAAGGATTAATTATATTAACAAGTATTATACTAATCCCATGATGACTATTTTCAAATGCTAATAGTCAATAATAGTGAATCTAGCCATGATACTAGACACTATAATCTACCATGAGTTATGAAATTCTACAATTAGCTCAAACCTAACACACTATCTATGCTCAGTGTATTGACCTAGAGCTTAGATTACTTAGCTTTAGGATTTTATCCTAGAGTTTAGGTCTAGGCTAGGTTTTTAGGGTTTGAACCCTAGTTGGTGTATTATTGTTGAGGGTCAAATATTGCATATCAGACCCATTTATTGCATGGATTTACAAACATGATACTGTTTAATAGCCTGATTTAATTATATTTGTGACACAGAGTGTATTTACAAGCATGAACTGAAAAAGGGTGCTTAAACCATGGATTTGAAGCTCTGATGACACCCAAGGCAAGGGACGGACTCCAAGGGACCAAGATCGATGGAATTACACACCAGGGATCCGAGAAAATCAAGCCATTCACGTTAAAGAGGCCCGAAATTGGTGAAAAATGCAAGATCACATAGTTCCCGCCATCTGATTGGCTCGAAACTCCATATATGGCCTGAAGACCTTAAATAAGCCGTACAAATCAAAAATCAGCCATTAGATCACCGTGAAAGTGGCCAAACAGAGAGATCAGCCCCTTAAATCCTTAAGTGGGGCCCACCCGATATCTGGATACTCTCCATTTTTGGTCTCAACTGTTTAAATGAGCTGGCCAAACGGATAGACGGAGCGGATGTCTCACAAACATCTCTGTGGGACCCATACATGCAGTGCAAGTGCAAGGAACGCAAGTGCACCGGGCGTGCACCGAATCAAGCCGATCGGGTCAGCGCTCGCAGGCGGAAACAGCGGGCGGACGCTGTTCGTCCGTTTTCACGTAGTGGGCCCCATCAATCACAGTTCTCGACGATCAGAACCGTCCATACGCTCTGCAAGGTGACCAACATCGTCTCCTAGCTTTCCTTTTTGGTCCATAAACACACACAAAGGCAGATTTCATGAAAACGCAGGAATGGACGGTGGGAACAAAGATCGTATGGGCTACACCGAATCTAACATAAAACCAGCCGAATCCTACTGGTTTTTCGATGGGATTCGAATGGACGGAGTGGATTTTAGACTCGGCTTCCACAAAAGACCCACCGACTCTCACAGCGACGTGTGCGCGAGCTCTGTTCCGCGGCAGAGGTTGCGGTCGACGTCAGTGGGCCACCAGCGTTGATCATATTGACGATCTGTACCGTCCATGATGTCCGGAGGGGGGATGAGACCCTCGCCAAGGTCGCCTTTTGGCCCTACGTCCGTGGTTGCATGTGCAAACAAGACAACAACTTTGTAGTTTTTCTCGGCGGCGAAACATCTCTACTGTGCGTAGAGAAAGTTTCCGCAGCCGGCTCATCTGCGGACTCCAGCTCTCCACCGGTCCTAGCTGCGTAAGGAGTGTCTCCGCACCCTACTTCCAGTAGGACTCTCGGAGGACAGCCCTATAAGAAGGCTGGGAAGGAGTTCGGGCTGGGGGTGCTCGGTCGTGGGTCTGGGTTCAAGAAAGAGAGAAAGGTTGGCTGCACGTCTTGGGAGGAGATCAGTGCTCGTCTGGGGGGTGCTGCGGCTGATCGGTCTTAGTTTTGTGCTCGGTCTTGGGCTTGAACGTGAGGAAGAAAAAAAAAATAGAAAAGGAAGAAAGGAAGAAAAGTGAAAGAAGAAGACGTTCGGAGGCAGGCAGCGCCAGGAAGGAAGGAACGTGAGGGCTGGACGTGGCTTGGCTGCTGCTGCACGTCTGGGAGAGAGTGACAGGCAGCGGAGGAGTTCTCGTTTTGGACGGTTGAGGGAAGGCTGAACGTGGAGTGGGTTATTTCTTTTTCCTTCTTATTCGTTTCTTTTCCTTTTTATTTTTATTTTGTTGTTTTTGATAGCCCAATCATGCGTGGCTAAACCTCTTGGCTAGGGCTAAGAGGTGAAGCCTGTAGTGAGATGGGAGAGTCTATTCCATACAAGTAGATTAAATTTCTGAACTTAATTTGATATAAGGAATATTTTTATTAGTCTTTAATGGTCTGTTGTGACTGAAATTACAATGGGTTTGCAATGGCTTTGAATATTTCTTTCCTCTTTTTATATTTATGAAGTCAGGAAGCCCTGTTGTTCATCATTGTCCCATGGGCATGGTAGGATGACAGTACCTTCATGATCTTCATACATTATTAATTGGTTGGTAATTAGTTTAATTCTATTGTTGACTCTGTCTCCTGGGCATGGTTTGGTGATGGAATCCATTCTAATACCTTTCATCTCTTGAAAACCAGATCAAGTAAGTTCAGTTTGAATTCCATAATCCTTGATGCAGGCATAAGATCTCCCTGATCTCTACAAGTGGATCCTCTGAAACCCTAGTTTCCCTTCCTCTGAATTCCTTAAAGTTTTAAATAATTATTCCACAATTATTTCCTAAATTCTATTTGGTTTAGATTTCATCTTAGCCTAGTTCTATTTCTATCTAATTTCAGGACACGTACAGGTATCAGTCCCTGTGGATTCGACCTCGGTCTTACCGAGTTTATTACTACATCACAACCCTATACTTGGGGAGTGAACAATTATTAATTACATTAACTATTATCATTAGTGTTGTAATTTACATTAGCTAAGATGGTAAAAATCATTATGACGAAAATTAACAATAATATCTATAACGCTAATTAATACATTGTAATATTGATTATAATTTCTAGTCAATGTCATTAAGATGACATTAGTTGTTACAATAGATAGAAACTAATAGTGATATAATTAATAACAAAATGACTGATGACGAATCTGAAAATAAATGGAAATTCTCACCTTGTTGACTCAGTTCGAGTCGACTCGACTCGACTCAACACAACTAGCAACTACTCTCCTTCTCTTTTCCTCCTTTCTTTCTTTCTTCTTTCCCTTTTCTTCTTCTTTTCTCCTCACCCAAAACCCCATGTCCAGCAGAGTTTGATGGACTCAACCAGCTAATGGGCCAGTGGTCTAACTCAGTCCCAAACCGAGTTGACCCGGCTTGGCTAGGGCAGCCCCTAGCCTTAATCTCTCTCTCTCTCTCTCTCTCTCTCTCTCTCTCTCTCTCTCTCTCTCTCTCTCTCTCTCTCTCTCTCTCTCTCTCTCTTTCTGCCCTCTGCTAGAGAACTTCCAGCAGACTAGACTCGAACCAGGTCATCCCCGATCTGCCCTGACTCACCCCGCATGACCTGACTCAGTGCAGCCCGCGTTGCACTGAGTCTCCCTCTCTCATTCATTTCTCTTCCTCTCACTTCTTCCTTTCTTTCCCTCTTATTTTCTCTATTTTCTTCCACCTAAAGACGTCCAGTAATGGATGACAGGCCTGGCTCGACCCAAACTCGGCTCAGTTCGAGCGTGGTGGTGCGGCTTGAGGTCGGACAGCTGTATGACGAGCTGAAGTCGGGCCACCCCTACTCTCCTCTCTGCATTTCCATTGCCAGGCCTGGCATGCAACTCAGACGGGTTGATCATGGTGTCATACACCGTTTAAAATGGCTTAGGTCAGCTGACCACAGCGGTGGTAGCTCCAACCTGCTCCACTTGGAGCGGCAGTCTCCCTACTTCCCTCTGTCGCTCTGTTCTTCCTTCTCCTTTCTTTCTCTTTCCTTCTAACCTCTCATACAGTTTGGAGCTGACCGAACTCATGCCACATAGGGTCGCTGGTCTGGACTAGACCGAACTCAGCTCGGCTTCAGACGAGGAAGATGATCCATCTTTTCATGGTGGATTCCCTCCCGCAGCTCCTTCCTTCAATCTGAGAGCGTGGGACAGTTCGTATGGATGTCATGGAGCTTGCAGAGGAGAGATTTTGAAGCTCCATGGGCGTTTGGGTGGTGGTTTCAAAGCTAGGAGGAAACGACCGGTTTTGGGTCTCTTCCTTTGCAAGCCCTAATAACGCGGTATAAATGGATGGGATTGCTCGGGATTGAACGCCCGAGATCAAGGGTGAGGAGCACATGCGGATCGTGCCAGCTGGAAAGGCAAGAAAACCAAAAATTTCCATTTTTGGAAAGAGGATGGTTGCATTCAGCCTGCTTGTGCCTATGCTTGTGCATCCGTACGTGCATGCCAACGGGTGAAAGTCTGCGGTTTCAGTCTAGACCTCCCGCTCTCTAAGATGGACGGTCTGGATTGTGCTACTGGCCATGATGGTGGGCCACAAATCGATCGAATAAAGGAGCGAAAAAACCAAGCCATTTCAAACAGCTACTGTGCTGGTGCATCCACTCTCTGCGTACATGCACTCTAGAGTGAGGCCCACAGAGATGTCCTGGTGTGATCCACACCATCCGTTTATCTTGGATGTCCCAAGAAAGGCCTCTGATAAAAAATTTAGGTGGGTCCAAAGCTTAGGTGGGCCATACAGATTGATTTTAGATTTAACTTATGGATTCCCACTGATTTGTTGGTCAGATCATTCCAAATTTTATTATGAGCAGTTAAAATGGTCCCAGGGGTCGTGTGTGAGGCTCTTTTAATGTATTGCTAATTGTATACTAATATTAATATTAATTTTATAACTATCATTGTTTTATCTTAATAAGAATTACATTAATTAACAAGTAAGAATGAAATTTGTTATATATAATTTACGTTATCATAGCTTGTTAATATATTTAATTTATATGAATATTAGTGAGAAAGAACGAAGGTTAATATGTATTATTTGGGTGTTATTTGTACAATTGTGTACGTCTTAAGTTTTAATTTTATATATAATGTTAGAGCATTTGAAATGTGTCATTTATCATACCTATATATGTAAGATGTGGGCTACTAATTGTGCATCATTTAGCTGCATACCCTTATGTTAAGGTTACTTGCATTAAGGTGAGTTACAACTCATGAACCTCTAATTACTAAATCATAATTTGTTGAGTGTTCCAACACTCCAATGATTGGATTGACTATTATTTAATTATCAACAACCTTTGAGATCCTAAGGAATGTCTAGGCACGATCAGGGAGTTGGATGTGAGACTAGACAACTTGATCTGTGCTTTTAAATGATGGATCGCCCTATGAGACGTTGTAAACATGGTGAACGGTTGATTTCATGATTCAAGGTTGTATGTCCGTAATTCAGTTAAATTTGTCCATCAGTGGAGTTGGGTTTAGACCGAGATGAACGTGAATGTTTACTTAAGCCTAGCTTGTGTTTATGCTAAGTTTGGTTATATGGTAACACCCGAACACTGAAAAGTATCGGGTGTTATACTTATCATATTTTTGTTTTATCTTTTTGGATGTTATTAACCTTGTAAGTGCTTATACTCAAGCATAATTAAGTTTCTTAAATTTCGTAGTCCTGAAAGGATCACAAGCTCTCATGAAGATACTCTTCGACAACTCATGAAGATATGTTATCAACTCGATCAAGTGTCTCAAGGAAGACTCAATATTTCAAGGCATGAAAGTACATGGTTCGAAGTTTGGAACACTCTGTATGAGTCAACCATCAAGTGGTATAACCTTAGATTGACCTTAGGTTAGGTGTATTTCACATAGCGCTATAATGATTATCTTTTATGTAAAAATACACTCTAGTTAGGCCAACCCAACATCTAATTCGGCCAACCTAACTGCCTTCAGCTAACCCTACTTGATTCAGGCAAATTTACAGATTATACAAGATTTTTCGCAGCATGTTCGGCCAGCCGAACATGACCGATCGGCCAGCCCAAACATGTATGGGCAAGTTTCCAGTAATGTAAGATTTTGAATTTTAGGCAAATTGGGCCAGCCGAACCCTATGGTCAGCCAGCCAAACTGGAGATTCAGCCAGCCGAATTTTTTAATGATCCTATCCCCAAAATTCGAGTGCCGTTGGAACAAAATCGTTGGAATCCGGCTAGCCGAACCAACTCTCGGGCCAGCCGAATTCCCATATCATTTGGCAATAATAATGGCATTCTCTGATTCTTTTAAGACACGAAAATTAGTGAGAAAATTCATCTATTCAAGAGACAAAGCCAGGATCCTCTTAAGCTTTTTGAGCTGTAATTTTAATCTTCTGTTTAAACTTATTTTATTCTCTTTCTCAAGTCACTTTAACTGTTTTTAATAGAGTGATCCAAACTCTACTTGAGATCTAGAAAATAGAATTTGCAGCACCTAGGATTTTTGTTTGTATTGAATACTCTATAGATCCCTATATTCTTTTGGGTTGAACTCAAACATGACTTCATTAATATCTCAAAAAGAAGATCACTGCAACCAAGCTACAATCATGTTTATGACTCGCCAATCAAAGATGAGAATTGTATTTACTTTATTTCATTTTGGGTTTTTCTGAGATAAACTATAAATCT
Organism: Magnolia sinica; assembly: GCF_029962835.1. Lineage (NCBI taxonomy): Eukaryota > Viridiplantae > Streptophyta > Magnoliopsida > Magnoliales > Magnoliaceae > Magnolia > Magnolia sinica. Next base: position 44,035,963 of record NC_080573.1, on the reverse strand, counting down.
CAGTGGGTTGTTTTGTGGTGATCCCGTGAAAATCATAAAGTGGATTTTGTTGTGATAGCCTGTGAAAATCACAAGAACTATATGAGGTTGTTAAGGTGACCCTGGGAAAACCTTGAGATAGTGAAAGCCAAAATTATGAGAGTAGTAATTTTAGGAGTGGAGTAGGTTGTGTTTAAGCATCGAACCACTATAATTCTTTTGGACATTGTAGTAATTGTTTTAATCTGTTGTGATTGATTTACTCTTGTTAAGTTTGATATTTTGATTTCAAAGATGCCATGAAATAAGGTTGTCCTGCCTAAATCCTTTAAGTGAAGGCTGTCCTACAAACTATTTGGTATCAAGAATTCAATACTCTAAGCAATTGAGTTTAATTATTTTATTATTCCGCATTGTATCGAAATATTTGGCGTAGTCCTCTTCACCTCCCCCTCTAGGACACCTATATCTCGTCCTTTCAGCCCTACTTGGGCTTGTTTTTGTGTGTGTGGATGGTGATATTTTTTTTGGATATTTTAATGGTCTAGATGTTCATGCCATATTTGGACTTTTTTTAATATATTTATATCTCTGTGGCATGTTTGTTATTATCACATAATTCCTTGCACTTGATTCCTATCCTTTTTAAAATTATGTGATTGTTTGAACTATCTTCCAATTATGAATTGGTAAATGATTCTCCAACTTCAGTAATATATGGCATGTTGTTTATAATACTAACCCTTTGCCAATGACTAATAAAAATAGGGAGAACCATACTCCCACCATTAGGTGTGAATCTGTTGTGGCTTAATGGTGATGCAAGAAGATAGGGAGAATACCAACTCAAGTCAAGTCAACTCAAGCACCAAGATCAAGTCATTGTATATTCGTTGTAATTGAGTTGTAATTCTGAAAGTCATGTAATCTTGAGTTGTACATACCATCTAGGGTTTTTTTAGGGTTTTGTCACATAATTGATAAGGGGGAGATTGAAAGTGACCTTGTTTGTTGATGTACGTGAATGTTGAGTCCTAATGCCAAGTGAGCCCCATATGAATACTACAAGACCAAGACTTATCAAGTTGAAGAAGTTCGAGTGCACCATACAAGTATATTAAGCCTCACTTCCCAAACTAAACCCTATCAGGTAAAAGACCCATGTAAAATAAGTCTAAACTTGCCCAAGACCATATTCGTAAAACTCTTTGTAAGCTTAGATTATAGTTTGTTTAAAGTTAATGTAGATAGAAGCATATAGGTAAAATTCATGTTCTGTCAATTGCAATCAAAGTGCAAATGAGCAACTTCGATCGCATCGAACATTTGTTCGATGAAATTGAAATAGTGGCCTAACAGTCAAGCAACCAAACTGTGAAAATCCTGCATAAGTTCGATGGCATCGAACCCACTTTGATGATATCGACTAAAGGCTAAATATCTCCAGTAAGCTTTGAAAAAACTCTAAGTATACTCAATGCAATCGAATCAATTTCAATGGCATCGAACACAGTTCGATGGCATCGAAAATGGGACTAGTTTGTCCAACAAGCTTACAAGGAAAATCATATATTCTCGATGGCATCGAAAGTCATTCGATGACATCAAAATTCAAATTTAATGACATCGAAATGTTGTTCGATGGCATCGAAATATGGACTAAACAGTCCAGTGAGTTTTCATAGGAAAAGCTATTTATTCTCGATGCAATCGAAATGTCTTCGATAACATCGAGATTCAAATCTCAATGGCATCGAAGCACATTCAATGGCATTGAAAAAGTGCTCAATATGTCCATCAACCAAGTGATATTTTCAAGAAAAATCTCGATAAAATTAAAGAGCCCTTCGATGGCATTGGACAGAATCTGTTCTGCACTTATTTGAAAACCTTAGTGTAGAGAGTCGATGCAATCGAAGAAGGTTTGATGCTATCGAAGACCCTTCGATGGCATCGACAACAACAGATTTCTACCTGCTTTTTTACCATTGGGATTTGACTCTATATAAATACTTGGGCTGCTTCTTGTCTTTTTTAGCGAGTATTGAAGAGAACTTTGAGAAAGTTATTACTTGAGTCATTATCCTCCCTCTTAAGCCTTCTTTCCCATAGGAGTTCATCATTCAACCATTAGCTTAAAGGCATTTATCGGTATATTCATAGCTTGGATTGAAGAATGAACTTAGGCATTCATTAATCTTCCAGCAACACTCTTTAATGGAAAATCATTGTGCTGGGATCCTTGAATGCTTAGCTCATGGGAATCTCCTATAGATCTTAAATGCAAACCATTAACTAGAGTACATTAAACCAAACCCTAAACCCAACAACCTCAGTACCTCGATTGGAGCATCTATAAATGGTGCTCACTCACTTACAAGTAAATTTTAGAGTCCATTGTGTCTAAAGCCCTTTCCTTTTGTAGGATTAAGATTCAGAGTTTAGGTTGTCAAACTCGTTAAGACCCTTCATAGGCCTATAACAGGAGAATACGTGTAGTGTCCCTGTGTAGGACCTAATGCTTTTTATAGGCATTATAGGTTGCCTTGTGTATGCCCTAGAAGTTGCCTTGTGTAGGCATAGAGTTTTCCATATGTAGGCATTGTGAGTTGCCTTTTGTAGGCACCTAGGGTTGTCTTGTGTAGGCACCTTAGTTTAACCTTATGTAGGTTATAAAGGTTTATGGTTAACCTGATTTAAAACCAATGAAATTCGGCACACTCAGAGATGAGTGCGTCAGTCGGGATTGGAGTAGGCATATAGCTGAACCACTATATATCGTCGTAATTGTGATGCATGCTTTTGTCTATGTTGTGTTGATTTATGATATGATTAATTTCCGCATACTACATGTTTGATGCATTGCAATTGTTATACATTTCACTATCCTATTTTTTATGTGTGAATAGGTTTATATTAATCTTGCTTACTTTTATTTAAAATTTTCATATTAATTTTTAAGTAGGATTAAAGTTTTTAATAGTCCTATTCACCCCCTCTAGGACACTTGGGCATAATTTCATTCTTCAATTAGCGGTTTAGCCGCAATTTCAGTAGAGTGTTGTCATGGACCCACTTGGACATAAAACACTCAAAGTCCTAAGTCTAAACTAAAACCTAGAGAAGAAAAATTATAGAAAATAAGAAATTTAAAATACTACAGCCGAAAGGGTTGGAAAGATGTTACCGGATCGATGTTTCTATGTTAGATGCTACAAAACAGAAAAACAATTTTAGTATTTGATAACTTCGAAAAACCTAATATAGAAGCACAAGAAAAGTTAGACCTAATCCTAACCTATTTCTAATACTAATATATTTCAGAAAAACGTAGCCAAAGTCCCCCACAACGACACAAAAAACTTATTCGAACAACCCCAATTGTAGGGCTGCGAAGTAGTAGTAACTCGGTGAGACCAAGATCATACCCACAGGGACTTCCTATTTGTACGATTTCTGGAATATTTTAGAACTAGAACTAGAATTCTATTAACCAATGAAACTTGATTTCGAGAGTAATTGTGGAATGGAAACTATCAAAGATGAAATAATAGAGCGCTAAGGATCCCCTTATAGCTTCCTTAATTTGAATCTACTTGATTCAAATAAGATAACTCAATTAGAATCAAAGTCTTATTCTATCCAGCCGAATGGTAGAGCAGTTAATTCATCATTTATGCATCAAAACATATATGAACTTTCATTGAGTTGGTTCTCTCATAAATCATCAACATATTAACCGCGGGGAATTCAAAGCATCTATCATGCCTGGAGTCAATGATAGATGAATGAATTTTACAGACCAAATGAGTGGAAAACATATAAGATAAAATAATATCAATAGTCTTTCTAAGCATCCAAAGTGCCTGGAGTCGACAATAGTTCAAAGTAAACTGAAAATATTTCTTCATTCAAAGCAAAAATCAATGAATTATTCAACATAAACCAAATAACTTGAATCAAAGTAAACTAAACATTAAGAAAAACTACAAGCTTCACATATTAGCTCTAGATAAGAGACTAGCTAACCATAAACATGACTGAACTAAAACTCAAACAGAAAAATATAAAAACTAACTAGAACCAAAGGATTGAATAGGAGGGACGAATCCTTGAAGCTCCACAACTCCTTGATCTACTCCCACCCTAATTCGTGATTAAAAGAACCTAAAACATCCCTTTATATAGGCTTTGTTCGCACCGATTTCAATACCGACTTGATTTTACACAGCTATTGCAGCTTCAATGGCAACGAACTCCCATTGAAGGATTCAAATGAAAACAGAAAACTGCAGAGCAACAAACTTTTGAATTTGCAAAATTTCTAAATGGCAACAAACCTCCTTCGATGGTATCAAACTTGGCTTCGATGAAATAAAACACTCCTTCGATGGCATTGAAGAATGATAAATTGTCTAACAACTAAGTGAATTTTTTTTTTTTAATTTTTATAATGGGATCAAAATCCCTTCAATGACATCGGACACTTACTTCGATGGCGAAGGTGTCATCGATGGCATTGAAGTGTCAATTTCTGCACTTTAAATGTTCAATTTTCTTCCTTCCTCACTTGGTTTCCTTAGACTTAGACTCTTAAATTCTTCAATCTTAACCTCCATAGATCCATTCTTCCACTTGGTAATCCTTTGAGCATTAAATCATTACTTTGACCATCTTTTTCTCCTTAGCTCTCAAAATCACATCGCAAGAGCAAACATGTAAAAATAGATCGACTAAGTACATTCATATTCATAAAATTAAGGTATGATAAGAGGAACATATGCAATATTTCACACTCAACAAAAACACTTTAGTTTTTCTAGCGTAATTGGAAATAAATCACCGAATAAAGTTAATCATGCCAAGAAACCTTTGCAACTCAATTTTGGTTTTTGGCAACCGAACTTCTACCATTACTCGCACCTTATGCTGATCGATCTTGATTCCTCTCTAATATACCATAAAACATAGAAAATTTATGGCCAATACACCAAAAGAACATTTAAGAGGGCTCATTTTTAATTTATGAATCCTTATTCTCTCGAATGACTTTCGAAAATGGTCGATATGCTCGGTTAGGCTAGCCGATTTGACCATTATGTCATCGATATAAATTTTCATAAATTGGCTACTCGTATTATGGAAAATGGTGTTCATGGCTCTTTGATAAGTAGCTCTAGCATTCTTAAGTCCAAAAGATATTAAAACCCAACAAAACATGCCTAAAGGACAAAGACATCTAAAGGTTGTCTTTGGGACATCCTCTATTGCAAATTTATTTAATTATATCCTGAATAGTTGTCCATAAAGGATACCATTTGATGCCCAGCTGCTCAATCGATAAGTTGATCAGCCATAGGCATGGGAAACTCGTCCTTTGGTGTGGCTTGATTTAAATTCTAAAAATCAATATACACTGTGAGCTTACCATTTTTCTTGATAACTGACACTACGTTTGAATGAAACCTGCTATCAAAAGCCATTTGATTTCCTCCTTTATCTTTTCCATTACTTCAGTCATCATCCGCCTAAGCGGCTGCTTATGTGTTCAATATCTCTCATTTATGAGCAACCCGTGTTTAACTAGATGTTGGTCTAGTGTAGGCAACTCAAGATAATCCTAAGCAAAGTAATTGTCAATCTCTTTAAGTAAATTAAGGAATTTGATCTATGTTTAGGAATCTATTAATCCACTAATAAAAATAGATATGGAATTTTACTCAATCCCCAAATTTACTTCTACTAAAGGATATTGAATCTGAGCCTAAGAATCCTCTAATATCTCTGGACCTGGCTTCAAATCCTTCATTTCAATTCTATATTTAATTTTTCAATTAACTAGTACAATTATGTCGGCCACATCAACAAAACACTCATTATCATGATTTCGCAAACTCTCCTCAAGCTACCGCACTCTGGTCGTGAACTCGGCCTTGATCGATAATTGTTTCATCATTGAATTTCTTCAATCGTACACCTCGCAATCACATAGAAGGGAATTATAATCTTCGACAACTCCTCGCGTAATCGAATAATGGTAGCAATATCATGTTTGGTATTATCAAGGTGGAGTTTAGCATCAATCCCAGTTAGTTTACCATTCTTGTCACGCCCTATAAAGCCTAAATGACTGATTTCATCTCTATAGAAATAAGTCTCGACTACATTAGACATAGTTAAGAACGGTTTATTATCAGCCAAAATGGGTTCTACTTTATTTTGATTCCGGAAGATTATGAATTGGTGCAATGATGATGGGATACATGAGAATGATTGAATCCAATCTCGTCCATGCAAAGCATTGTAGTTTGATGAAGTATCGACCACAAAGAAAGCGGCTAACACCTTCTTGGTTCCCACCATTAATCCGATCAATAAAACACCTTGCGTTTGCATTATTCCTTTGGTGAAATTACTCATTGTAATCTCAGTCGATATAAGGTCATCTTGAGTCTTTCCTAGTTTAGTCATGTTAACAATAGCTCCGTTGTCATGCCCCAAACTCGAGAACCAAGCTCACCAAATTTTTGGCTGCCGAATTTAGTGTCAACAACCTCGTAATACCCCATTCTCGGCTCTTAGCCCCCATAAGCCAGCTTCCAATCCTTGAATCCCATCATGAGGATTTTCAGTGTGATTTTTTTTTAAAAGGAGCATAACCATAAGTGTACCAAAATCACAAAGATACCATCATCATCACATATCCACTATATAGTATTTGAGTATAGTGTTAAAAGGAAAATACAAAATATAACCAAAATTCAAAGATCAAGATCATACTCCCGGCTCAATGATGTTGATATGCCTTATCATCACCTGCAGCGTAAACAAACATGCATAAGCCTCCTATAAAGCTCAGTAAAGTGCGTGTGTGTGTATGCATAATACATATGACAAGAATACAAATATCAGAGTATGCGAAAGATGATGGAAGGCTAAGTTGCTAAGTCCATGAATGTTTTTAGCCATAACAAAGCTATGCAATGCAAGGCCTACGTGGCTGAGTGTCATATGTAGAGATGCAACACAAACATGTTAATCCCTAATTAGTCCACATATTAGAATAGTTTGTAACTAGAAACATCACCGGGGTCTAGTACACTCCAACACTGGCTACCGCTTATCGCGCACATAACCAAGTGAGTGGAAAAGACCTCACTATCTGCCTCATCAATGGTATGCTAATGCCCACTCGGATAGCGTACCCATTTCATAAGCTGGTCGGACTCAACCTAGCTTATAACCCCTACAACTAGGTGGATAAGGTCACACCCCTTTCTAACCAACCTCGACACAGTTAGAGACATAACCTACTGGTATTTGCCACTAGGGCACTCATATTATCCACTCGGTCTGGACATTGGAGCATCATACGAGTACCACATGGTTTAGGGGCTTTCACCTAAGGACATTCATAGTGCCCAAGTGCTATAACACATATTTTCTGTATCCAATCCGACCATCCATGGTATGCCTATGGAGACCACAACCCCGATGTTGCTAGGGTGTAAAAGTGATCGTAACATATAGGATGCAAAATGCATGAGTCATACTGTCCAAATTATGCACTAAACCTACGCATATCATGTGATCATGTGGGGCGACCCTATCTCATATAGAGTCTCCACTACAAAAAAAAAAGGACCAATGCCAACAGCCATCTAATGGTTTTTCCGATGGCTTTTAGCCATTGGTGAATCATAATAAGCCATTGACAGATCATAATAAGCCGTCGGTGAAGGCAATATTAATTGAAAGTGCATTACCAAAAAAAAGTGGATTATGGCACCCAACATAATATTTGTGTTTAATTTAAGTCATCTATACATTTTAAAAGCTCATTTTAGGGCAGTAGCCAAAAAAGGAGGTAGATCAAAGGCCCAAGTAGACCACACCGTAGGAAACAAAAGAGATTAAGTGTATAGCATTGATAAGTGTTGTGTTCCAATCGGAGCTTCGATTTACCTCATTCTTAGGATCATGCCCTAAAATAAATGGTAGAAATGAAGGGAGGAGTGGGTGAACAAAATACATTATGGTTAGCTCCATGAGCCCTGAATTGACCGTCCATGGCCCACTGTGATGTTTGTGAGAAATCCACCCCGTCCATCCATTTCGTGAGATAATTTTAGGACTTCATACCAAAAGTGAGAAAGATCCAAGACTCAAGTGAGCCGCATTAAAGGAAAAGGTGGGAAGGGAAATTCCTACCGTTAAAACCTTCCTGGCTCAAAAGTTATGTTTATATGCCATCTATACCGTTCAGTGTCATTACTACTAGGATGAACTAAAAACACAAATATTATCCTGATTCAAAACTTAGTGGCCCACGAATATTTCAACTATGTACATTTAATCCTCACATTTTTGGCCCACTTGAGTATTGGATCCAGCTAATTTTTTTATCCTAGGCCCTAAAATCAACATACAAAATGGATGGACGGGTGGATTACTTACAAACATCAATTTGGCCCCACGCAAGAAATCCACGTCCGCTTCACCCCGCCTGTTTCGTGAGCAAATTAGCTATTGACTGACCAGTTGAGTTGAAGCGACGTCACCAAGTTCTGTGGGCCTCACTGTGATGAATGTGTTGTATCCAAATCGTCCATAAATTTTGAGATATCATTTTAGGGCACCAGCCAAAGAATAAGGCAGATAAAAATCTATAGGGGACCCCACGACCCCACCATAGAAAACAATGGGAGAGTAATTCCCACCGTTGAAACTATCCTAAGGCCCACTATGATGTTTATTTGAAATCCAACCTGTTCAAAAGTTAAAAAAGACATAAAAGAATGGAAAACACAAATGAGTCTGGATCCTCTATTTATGTCAAAGCAGGAAAATCATGGTTAATGCAATCTAATTAGACTGTATTATTACACACTGCATTTGATATTGCATTGGTGACTACCACGGACCAATGACGATATAGGAAAGCAGTAAAGTCATGCTTGATGCAAACATCTGATCCTTACTCAACACAAATATAAGCAAACTTTTGGGGCCTTTAGAAGTTTTTAACAATGGGCGTCACTGTCACCACTGTTTTCTGTGCTGGGTCCACTGGAGCTTTGGATTTAACTCATTCTTTAGATCTTTCCCTAAAATGATCTCTCCAAATGGATGGATGGCGTGGATACAAAACATACATCATGGTGGGCCATGGAACTTGGTGACGTAACTTCAGTAGTGAGTCTCGCTACTCAACCTGATCAGTAGCTAATCCGCGGAAGCGGATTGGCTGGTGTACCATGCACCAGCAACAAAGTAGTTGTGTGTTGACGTCACTAAGTTTTGTGGGTCTCATCATAAGGTATGAGTTATATCCAAACCATCCATCCACTTGGTAAGTTCTTCTTAAGGCTTGAGCCAAAAAATAAGAGAGATCCAAAAATCAAGTGGACCACACTAGAAAAGGCAGTGGGGGATTGAACGCCTGCCATTGAAACCATTCTCAGGTCACAAAATTTTTGGATTAATATGATATTTGTTTTTTATCTTCATCTAGGTCTCTGTGACCTTATGAACATATTGGATGTAAAGTTATCATTACGGTGGGCCCTAAGAATGCTTTTAACTATGAGAATCATTGTCCCACTAATATTTGTAGTGTGGTCCACTTGAACCTTGAAAATTACTCATTTTTATTATCAAGATCTATAATGATCTCTCCAAATATATGAATGATGTAGATATGATAAATACATCATTATGGGGCCACATAACATTGATCTCTTTTGAACCGTTCCTACAACTCGGAGCTACAGGAGCGTCAGCGCTCATCTTCCCACGACAGAAACGGATTAGCTACTTCCTTGCCACTAATGTGCTCAGTTCTCTGTCCATATATACACACACACACACACACACACACACACACACACACACACACACACACACATATATATATATAGATAATTTTATGATATGAGCTAAAAAATGAGGTATATCCTAATCTCAAGTGAACCACATTACAGGAAACAATGTTGATTGAACGTAGACCATTAAAAACTTTTTGGGGCCATAAAAGTTTTGGATCAATCTTATCTTTGTTTTTTCCCTTAATCTAGGTCTTTATGACCTAATCAACAGATTGGGTGTCAAATAAACAGTATAGTGGGCCTTAGGAGGATTTTAGTGGTGGATATCCAATCACTACTATTTTCGTGTGGTGTAGTACACCTGAGATTTATATCTGTCTCAGTTTTGGTATCAAGCCATAAAATGATTTGAAAAAATGGATGAACGACATGGATAAAAGATATACTCCATAGTGGGGCCCGTAGAGCACCGACCACTAGCCATCGAGCTAGTGGCAGTACGGGTGTAAAATGCTCAAAACTAAATAAAATACTGATTAATTTACCTAATCCACACCCCCAACCTAAAATGTACATTGTCCTCAATGTAAAAGAAATAAACATGTATTGCATATGAGGCTACGAAAAGAATGGGAATAGTAATGGAAAGATAGAACCTGGAGGAAGGAAATTTGAAACTTTTCCACGAATCTCAGCATGAAATGGGTTAGCACAAAACTAAACAAACTGGAAGCAAAATACCTTAATCCTAAATCTTGTGAAAGCAATAAACCTAATTATACTTCCATCAGACTAGGAGATCAATCCTGGTATACAGGATTAGTCAGATGCATGGACATGTCCTTTGAATCAAATTTCTCAACAAATGGTTTTAACTGATGTCCATTTACTTTGAAAGTATTGCCATTATTTGGATTCTTTATCTCGACGGCCCCATGAGAATAGACATTAGTAACATTGAAAGGGCCGGTCCAACGAGATTAGAGTTTTTCTGGAAAAAATGTAACTGAGAATTATACAAAAGGACTTTTTGACCAATCAAGAGTGATTTCCGAAGGATGTTCCTACCATGAAACACCTTCATCCTGTCCTTGTAAATTCTCGAGTTATAGTATACGTCATTCCGGATCTTCTCGAGTTCATTCAATTGTAGTTTGCACAATGAGCCAGCATTGTCCAAATCGAAGTTCAAATTCTTGATAGCCTAATAAGTTTTATGTTCCAACTCCACAGGTAAGTGGCAAGCTTTACCATAGACGAGTCTAAAGGGAGACATTCCAATGGGAGTCTTAAAGGTTGTATGGCAAACCCATAAAGCATCGGTCAATTGGATTGACCTATCCTTTCGGTCAGGGTTAACCATTTTTTTCAAAATGTGTTCAATTTCCCTGTTGGAAATCTCAGCTTGCCCACTTGTTTATGGGTGGTATTTACTTTATGAGAGATGTCCAATTTCTTCATTAAGTTTGCAAATGGCCTATTACAGAAGTGTGAACCTGGCCTATTACAGAAGTGTGAACCTCCATCACTAATGAAGGCCTAAGGCGTTCCGAACCAGGAAAGGATGTTTTCTTTTAAGAATCTAATGATCGTCCGATGGTCATTGTTCCAGCACGAAATTTCTTCCACCCATTTAGTGACATAGTCTACTGCTAGCAGAATGTATAGAGTCCCAAAGGATTGGGGGAATGGTCCTATGAAATCAATGCCCCAACAATCAAATGCTTCAATGATAAGAATGGGGTTCAAAGGCATCATATTTTGACGGGACAATGATCCCAACTTTTGATAATGCTCACAAGCTTTGCAAAAATCATGAGTATCTCTGAACATAGTGGGCCAATAGAAGCTACACAGCAGAATTTTGGTTGCAGTCTTGTTTGTTGAAAAATGACCACCACAAGCCTGAGAGTGATAGAAGGAGATAACACTTTGGTATTCATTGTCTGGCACACATCTCCTTAAAATTTGGTCTGGACAATATTTAAATAAATATGGATCATCCTAGAAAAATTTACGTACCTCAACGAAAAATTTCTTCTTATCTTGCGAAGTCCAATGTGTTGGCATGATACCTGTGGTAAAATAATTAGCAATATTAGCAAACCAAGGTGAGTGAAAAATTTTAAACAATTGTTTGTCAGAGAACATGTCGTTTATAGGTGCCGACTCAAGGAAATCTAAAAGATCAAACCCTGAGAGATGGTCAGCCACTACGTTTTCTAATCTCTTTTTATCTTCTAATTCTAAATCAAATTCCTGGAGTAGGAGAATCCATCTTATAAAGCAAGGCTTAGCATCGTTCTTAGAAAGAAGGTACTTAAGCACCACATGATCAGTGTAGATGATGATCTTAGATCCAATCAAGTAGGATCTAAATTTGTCTAAAGCGTATACTACAGCTAAGAGTTCCTTTTCCGTAGTAGAGTAATTCTCTTAGGTAGGATTTAGAGCTCTATTTGCATAATGAATAACGTAGGGCTTCTTTTCTTTTCTTTGACCTAACCCCCAAAAAAAAAAAAAATAGCATAGTTAGACAAATCACACATAATCTCAGAAGGAATGCTCCAATCGGGTGGCTACATGAAGGTGTGTTAGTCAATATGCCCTTGAGCTTAGAGAAAGCTTCTTGGCATTACCCAGTCCACTTATATGGTACATCCTTTTAAAGTAACTTACATAAAGGACAAGAGAGGTGACTAAAGTCCTTTATAAATCTTCTGTAAAACTCAGCATGTCCCAAGAAGGATCGCATGTCTTGTATGCTCTTAGGTGGAAGTAGGATAGAGATAAGATCGATTTTAGCTTTATCTACCTCAATTCCCTTGAACGAGATAATATGTTCAAGAACAATTCTCTTACGAACCATGAAATGACACTTCTCCTAATTTAGTATCAACTTATATTCTTCACATCGCTTCAGCATATTTTTCAGATTTTTCAAGCATTCGTTGAAGGATGGACCAAAAATAGAGAAGTCGTCCATGAAAACCTCTAGATATTGCCCCACCATGTCAGAAAAAATACTTGACATGCATCGCTGAAAAGTGGCGGGGGCATGACATAGTCCAAATGACATCCTTCGGTAAGCAAAGGTGTCAAATGGATATATGAATGTGGACTTTTCTTGATATTCAAAGACTATCTCTATCTGGTCGTAGCCCGAATACCCATTAAAGAAGCAGTAGTATGAGCAACCAGTTAGCCTTTCCAGGATTTGATCAATGAAGGGCAAAGGAAAGTGGTCCTTCCTAATGACGGTATTCAACTTCCTGTAGTCAATACACATTCTCCAACCGGTACTAACTCTATTTGGCACGAGTTCATTGTTGGCAATGGCTATGATGGTAATTCTGGACTTCTTAGGAACCACCTGAGTTGGACCACCCATTGACTATCGGATATAAGGTATATGATACCCACATCCAATAGTTTAAGTACCTTAGCCTTAACCACTTCCTTCATATTTGGATTTAATTTACATTGTGATTGTCAGGAGGTCTTCGCATTATCCTCTAGATAAATGCGATGAGTACAAATCAATGGGTCAATTCCCTTGGGGTCCGCAATCGACCATCCAAGGGTTCCTTTGTGCTTAATGAGAGTAGAGATAAGCATACTCTCCTATTTTTGCTCAAGGTGGGAAGAAATCACCACCGGATATGTCTCATCTTGACCTAAATAGACATATTTTAAATCATAGAGTAAAGGTTTTAGATCAAGCTTCGGTGCCTTGAGGTTAGACGGTAGAGGCACTATATCAGTTTATGGTAATTCTTCAAATTATGCCCTCCACCGGTTAACTTCAAGTACCAATATGGTTTCTATCTCCCTATTCATATCATCATCTAAATCATGGGAGCGGGTTAGGCACGTCTCTAAAGGGTTAGAGGATAATGTCAAAAGTGTTCTATCTTCCGCAAAAGAATCAAACAGCTAAATATCGTGGGCATCATCAGCATCCTCTAACCATTTACCCATATTGAAAAAAATATTGAGCCCCAATATCATACTCCCAAAAGATAAATTTATCACTCTGTTCTTACAATTAATGATTGCATTTGATGTGGCAAAGAATGAGCGACTGAGAATGATAAGAATTTGAGTGCTTGTGTGCACGATGGGTTGAGTATCCGGGATGATAAAATCTACTAGGTAGTAGAATTTGTCAACCTGGACCAACACATCCTCAATTATCCTCTTGGTACACGAACTGAGTGATCGGGAAGTTTTAATGTGGTTCGGGTGGGTTTTAATTCACCTAGACTCAGTTGTTCGTAAACAGAGTATGGGATTAGATTTACGCTCACTCGTAAGTCAAGAAGTGCATGCTCAATCTAGTAATTCCCAATTACAGAAGCGATGGTTGGGCTACTAGGATCTTTATATCTCTGTGGCACATCTTGCTTTAGGATGACACTCACTTTTCCTGTTAAAAAATTTTCTTTTAAATATTTTGCCATCTTTTGGTCGTATACAAATATTTCAGAAATTTGGCATATGAATGTATTCGTTTAATGGCATCCAGTAGAGGTATGTTGACCTTCACTTATTTCAGCACCTCTAGAATATCCTAAGAGTTAGAGAGAGGTTTTGGTGTAATCAGCCGTTGAGGGAATGATGCGATTGGCTTGCCTTGAAGTTCCGATTCTAATTCATATGGAGTGCTACTAGGTCTATCAATTCCATCTATTTCTGGGTCCTTAGACTTTTCAGCCCTTAATGGAATAGATTTTTCAATGGTCTTCCCACTCCTAAGAATGGTGATAGATTTCTCTTGTTCCATCTGATTTGAAGAGCTTGGGTCACTGACCTCATATTGCAGTTTGGGATTGGGAAGATGTTGAGCTGGAAGAATCCCTTTCTCTCCAATTGTTAAGTGTGACTCTATCCTTTGAATAGAGGATGCAAGCGTTCCCAATGCTGATCTGATATCCTAGAATGCTTGTGCTAAATTCTTATTGAGTAGCTCTTGGTTTCGAATATGTTTTTGAACCAGGTCCTCCTGAGGTTTCCCTTGATTTAGAATTTGATTAGGGAATCCTTAAGGAGTAGTAGTTTATCTATTCCTCCAATTGAAGTTTGTATGATTTCTCCAACTAGGATTGTATGTATTTAAAGTGGATCTATTGAAAGGTCTTTGATAATTATTCATGGCATTAGATTGCTCATTTAGTATCTCTTGAAAATCAGGTATTGTTGGACAATTTTCAGTTGCATGAATGTTACAAGCACAAATACCAAAAATAATTTCCTTAGCCTTATCCTTCTTTAGTTCCATGACCTCGAATTTCCTTATGAGATTAGCCACTTTAGCATTTACATCATCATCTTCTTTTAGAAGATATATTCTGCCCCTCTCCTTTGATCAAGTAGGCTTAGAAGTGGTGCTAGATTTTGGGGAGATGTCCCATGATTGTGCATTTTTAGGAAATCTGTCCAAATAGTCCCATACATCGTCGACATATTTATTCATGAATTCCTCATTGCATATTATCTCGACCAATTGGCGCTTAGAAGATGTCAGTCCATCATAGAAGAAGTTTGTGATGCGCCACATTTCAAAACCGTGTTGTGGGCATGAACTGATAAGATCCTTAAACCGCTCCCAATATTGGAAGAATGTTTCATCTTCCTTTTGGACGAAGTTCATGATTGACTTCTTGAGAGTGTTCGTTTTATGGTATGGGAAGAATTTCTTTATAAACTTCATTGTCATGTCGTTCCATCTACCAATAGATTGAGGACGTACTGAATGCAACCACGTCTTAGCTTTTTCTTTCAAAGAGAATGGAAAGAGTTTCAGCTTGACCGTGTCCTTAGACACGTTCGGACAAATAAAGTGGCTATGATCTCATCCAAGTCTTTCAAGTGTAAATATGAATTTTCATATTTAAGTTCATGAAATTTTGGAAGGAGTTGGATCACCCCTGGCTTGATATCCATATGTCCCGTATTTTCTAAAAAAACTATGCATGAAGGTGTGCTCACCCCTGCCGGTTGTAAATAATCTCATAAAGTACGAGGTGAGGGTGCTTGATACACCTCATTCTCATCCTAAATTTCCTCAACTGGAGGTTGAGGTTTAATTGCAGGTTGATTGACCAATTAATTGGTAGCCATCACTTCAATTGACTCTAAGGATCTTAAGTGGTGTCTAATCCTGTGATAGATAAATAACCCCTCGACTAATTCTCCTTCACTCAAGAGACGTAGAGTGTCATCACGTACCCACTTGGGCATAAAACTCCCAACCCTCAATTTCAGAATCTAACCTAATCCTAAAACAAAAGGAAAAACTAAAGCAATAAGAGATTTAAAAAAGGAAAGAGAGAGAATTGGAAAGAAGTTACCAAATTGGAAGTTTCTATATTGAGCTCCTGTAAAACAAAAAAGCAAGTTAGTTTCTAAAAATAATTCAGAAAAAAACCCTAACCTAAAAATAGAAAGTAAATAAACCCTAATCTTAACTTAATTTCAAAACTAATTAATCTCAGAAAAACGTAACCGTTAGTCCCCAGCAACGGCGCCAAAAACTTGTTCACAACCCCAAGTGTAGGATCGCGATGTAGTAATAATCTCGGTAAGACTGAGGTCAAATCCACAGGGATTAATCTCGTGTGTATTTTGAAAGTAATTAAAATCAGAACTAGAAGAAGATCTAAACTTAAATTTGGAATATAAGGAAGTAATTGTGAGTAATTTAAGAAGAACTTGTAAATTCAAAGGTGGGAACTAGGGTTTCCAGGGATCCACTTGTAACGATTAGGATGTTTCCTTACTTGATTCAAGAGATCACAATTGGAATTGGAGTCCAATCCTATCCAATTGGAAGATATATCAATAAACTCATATCTGAACTTCTATTGACCTAATTCTCAACGGAAGAGAGTTGTGAAGATTGGAAGTGATCCCATCATCTAGTCATGCCTAAGAGACAATGGCAAACAACAGGATATATCGATCCCACAACCAAGCATAGAAGAATTGTGAAGGTTAGAAGAGATTTTATCACCCAACCATGCCCAAGGGACGATGGTAAACAACATAATTTACTAACTTCACAATCTTAGATTAGGAAAAGAAGATAATCAAAGCTATTGCAGATCTATTGTAATTTAAGTCACAACAAACCATTAAAAACTAAAAGTATTCCTTAAAATCAAACTAAAATTCAATGTAGTTTGATAAAACATGAATTAAAACAAAGTAAATATCCTAACACACTACAAGCTTCACACCTTAGCCTAGCTAAGAGGTTTAGCCAACCATAGGCATGATTGAACTAAAATCTCTTAAGAAAAGCATAAAAATAACTAAGGAAGAAGAAGAAAAACTCTTGGTAGCAGCTCTCCATGCTTTTGCTCCACTCCTCAAACCCTAGAAGATGCCTAGGAACATCCTAGGGACTCCTATTTATATTTGTGCAACTCCAACTTTCACACTGAGTTGGAAAAATTCAGAAACCACCTCAAATTTATGCAGTCCACCCAACATCTGCATTACCCTCTACTAATTGAGGACAGCCTTCAACTGGTCGAGAACAGTCCTCAATTGGTCAAGGATCACATGAAAGTAAAAGTTCATGTTGCTGGAGTTCGAATCGAAGTATCTTCGACTAGTTGAGGCAAAGCTTAGACTAGTCGAATGACATATATTTTTAGGGTTCTTTTTTTTTCACTTCAAGTCTTCGATTCTCTTCATTTCTCACTTAGTTTTCTTGGATCATTGACATGTGAATTTTTCATTTTTTTTGTTCTAAGATCCAACCTTTAGTTTGGTGATTCTCGAGCATTAAATCGATGTTTTAGCATTCTTTTCAATCCAAGCTCTTAAACTTACCTTGCAACACAAACATGTATAAAATATACCATTAAGCCTTATCATGTTCATAAAACTAAGATATAAATGGGAGAAAATATGCAATATTTAAGTCTCAACACCAAACCGAGTTGAGCTGGCCTCAGCTCGGCTCCGCTCGGTCACTAGGCACACCCAGCTCGAACTCAACTCAGCTCAGTGACCGAGCCAGCATCTCCAGCTCGGCTCGGCTCAGTCAACAATCGGACCAGTTCGAGTCGAGTTCAAGCAAGTTTCGAGCTTTCGAGCCGAGTTCGAGCTTGAGCTTTCGAGCTGTGTTCGAGTTCGTTTTTCGAGCCGAGTTTCGAGCTTTCAAGCCGTTTAGTTTTTGAATTTGAATTCGAGTTTAGTTTTCGAGATTATGCAATGTCGGAACTTGGAACTAGGAAGTCAAAAGTATCGAGTTAAAATTATAATTTTACTACATACATTTAATAACATAATAGAGCATAAAATAAAATATCAAATACAAACTGAAGACACTACTGTAGAGGAGATTCGTCTGCTGAGCTCGAGCTGCTATCCAAATCTTCATATACATACACGTGCACCTCTCCAGAATCAGAAGGTGGAAATAGCTTTTTATCGACTTCTTATATAGTTTGAATTAGATTTTTCAAACTTTCTTCGTGAGAAGATTTATACGTGGTTCCCAATGTCCTGTAAAATGCACCAAGACTAGAAAGAAACTTAGATAAATTCTTATTCTTCTTCTTTTTAGCTGTGCACCTTGAACCTGCTTCGACATCATGTTGTCTTGGAGGACATCGCTGATGTGTAGAAGCCTCTTCCATACTTGCACTTTAAGTCGAGTTGGAATTGTTTTTCTTCCAAAACCAATAATTGAGCTTCCTCCTCTGCCTTAGAAAGTTTGGACGGGGGAGTGGAAGCTTTTTTGTTTAAATCAATAAGTGCTTGGAAAAGAACTTGAACTTCCTTTGGGGCTTTAGGACACAGTTTTGCATCTCCACCCCGACATGATAAGTGTAATATGAGTTAATCAATTTTGTTAACAAACTTGGCTCCACACAAATGATACAAAATCTTCAACTTTCCAAACTTTGGATAAAGGACTAAGGAGCCATAGTCCTAAACATCGCTCGATGGTTCACTTGAAGACATATCTACATATTGTGTTGGAAAAATTAGTATTTTAGCAATAATGAAATACGACATAAAACAAAAGCAATTTATGGATGAAAAAAAAAGTCATTAATGTATTGCGCATATAGCATCCATTAACATAACATAAAAAATAAAAATAAAAATATAGAGTACTCATTATATCATTTTCAAGTTTCAATAAATTAACAAGAAATGTTAACCTAACTTTGTTCATGTTTCTGTTGTTTCCTCTATTACGGCTTGAAAGGCATTCTCCTCCTCTTCCTCATCAATATGAAAACCTCCCCAACTCGGACGCAACTAATCTTGTATACAAATTAATGCTTCCACTGTATATAGTGTAAGGGAGCTTCGAGTCTTGCTCACGACTCTACTCCCTATGCTAAAAGCAGATTCTGATGCCACTGTTGAAATAGGAATTGACAAAATATCTCGTGCCACCGTCAATAGTGTAAGGTATTTTCCTTCACTACCTCTCATTTTTCACTACTCCAAAATATCGAAGTCTGAATCCTACCGCATTACGACTGATTCTGTGAGATACAAGTCTAACTCTGTAACATCCCGATTTTTCACGGCCTGAGTTTGTACTCGTGCCCAAGGAAATCGGGTGTTAATAATATATAAACTGGATGCTTTAGAAAATCACACCATTTTTTTAAAATCGCATCTGAATACATTCATGAAGGTAACATTCATAAAAATAAAATCGACTGTATTGATTATGCCATTAGAGTAAAAGAGTTCAATAAATAATCAAAGCCTTCTTAATGGAAGCTTATTACATTATTGAGTTCGCAGCTGCAGTATAAAACTAAATCATAAAGTTATCTTCGTATTCTTTCAGTATAGTCTTCCATAGGGAGATGGCCTTCTAGATCTTCCATATATACATCACCTACATCATTTGTACGGTTAGAGAGGGTCAACGCCCTACTCATAGTGATAGTTATCCTTTAAGATTAGCAAAAATTCAAAAGATTCATAAAAGTAATGTAAGGGTTCTAATATGTCATGTACTCCACTGATACGAAGGTATCAACATGCGCAAACAACCTACATGATATGCATGCTTAGCAAAGCGTATACAACTCATCGTACATAGTGACCATTACAATATAGAATATGATTCATAAAAAACTCGGATCGCCCCCATCTCACACTACAGAGATTCACCGGCATGTCCGACGCTACCGTGGATTTACGTGAACACCTCAAGGCACACAACACATGAGTCGGATGAATTACATGACATGATTTATTCATGGAGCGACTATTTGTGACATTCAATCCTGGAAGTAATGTGACACTGCATTTGTAAATTACACATTGATTTGCGCACCACTACCCAAAGCCCATAGAATTATGTGACAACCAAGAGGGTCTTTATTCAGAGCGCATTACGTCCATGATAAAAATATTCGAATCACTAGTTTGATACATCTTAACACATCGCTTGCACTTATAGAGAATGGAAACTGAATCCTGGGGTCATGGAATATCAAGACACATGCTTAAGTCTTAAAGATAAATAACATAAGGCCAATATAATAAAGAGAAGAGTGATAGTGGTCAACTTAACAAAAATAAAAGTGACAATAGCCAACATAATGTAGAGAAGAGTAATAATGGTTAACTCAATAAAAGAAAAGTAGCAAAGGCTAACTCAACAAATAGACGAGTGGCAATGGCCAAGTCAATAATAAAGAGAGTGGTAATGACCAACTCAATAAAGATGAGAGTGGCAAGATCCAACTCAATAAATTGATAAAGGTAAGGGCAATGCTTGTATCCATCGCCCCCATATAAATTCATAAAGATCTCATATAATCAATATTATACTAAAATCCCAAAAGGCAGATAATTGATGGTAAAACATATAATTGCAGGGAGAATTCACGGTAACATGAAACATAGTATGTAAAAAGCAAGACAATAAGATATCAACTTAAATTACCATAAGCTTAAAGAAATAAACCCTCACCTTTGACATTGAAGTGCCTTTTCATCTTGTTAGAACCTAGTGCGTGCACTTTAAATTCAACTTCAACTTCAACCATAGATTACACTGATTATATGGTTAGGGCTTAATCCGGGTTTTCATCTTTAACTAATTATTATTGAAATCAAAACTTAATATAGACTTTCACGTAAATGGCTAACTTACCTTCATCAGCACCCGAGTCTTAGCCCAAAACAGGTTTGATCATATTCTTTCACTAAGTCAACTCGGTCATGACTCGATGTGGTGTAACATCACCACGCGAAATCTCTTGTTTCTTCTCTTTCTCTTTCTCTTTTCTTCTTCTCTTTCTCTCTCTCTCTTTCTTTCTTTTTCTTTTCTTTTCTTTCTTTCTTTCTTTTCTTTTCTTTTCTCTCTTTCTCTCTCTTTCTATTTCTTTCCTTCTTTCTTTTCTTGCTGATACGTCCAGCAGGGCTGGCCGTTGCTCTCTCTCTGTTGTTTGCGTTATTTTCTGGCAGGTGCTAAGGGCTTTTTATAGCCTACTGGATCTCTAGATCCTTCTTACGCAATTGGGTTTGCGTAACATGGTGTGCGTAAACAGCCACTCAATTCGTTGGTTGTGACGTGTATGCGTAAATTGCTTCGAGTCTTGCAATCCTTCTCTTCTTGGGATTGTTTTCTGCAGACCGACTGGGCCCACTGAGAGTCCGACAATCCGTTAATGGCTGGTTTGGATTTCTGATCAGACGACCCTGTTGGTGAAGGATTGATGCCTGCTTTAATGGTGGGTCGGACCCGATCTGCTTTCTTCAAGTTTGGACGTCTCTAAGTGGGTCGGATTGGCCAGGCGATGCTCCCTGGCCATCAGATCTGAGGTGAAAGTGGGGTTCGTGGATCCACAACGCAGAGGACTCATTTCGCAAGAAAACGTGGAACCCGGCAGAATTCTTGTAAATCGACAGATCTGTTGTGAAAGTCGGCGAGGATGTCCATCTATTGTGAAAGTCGGCGAGGATGTCTTTGTTCGGAGAGGGCGGAACTACCACGTTTTCTTGGTTAAGTGTGTAGGTTGATACGCAAAAGTGGTTGCCGTTGTTGCAGCATCTACATGATTTGGATGTCCCTGATCAGTGTGTGGATAGCATGGTTTTACTCGACCGAGCCCCTCAACATGATGGACGGTTCAAATCATCCTGACAGACGATCATGGTGGCCAACAACAGTTCCAAAAACGTACACAGTCTGTCCGTTGCGGTGGAAGAGGAGGAGAGAAATCTCTTCTTCGAATAAGAGTCGGGTCAAGCTCGTCTGAACGGATTTCCTGGTCTTGTGCAGCGTCGGCGCTGTGCACATGCGACACGTAGAGTGGGGTCCATTGTGATGTTTCATTGTGGAATCCGCTCCGTTCATCAATGTTGTAGAATCATGTTCTATTATAGGCTCAAATATGAAGTGGATTCAAGCCTTGGGTGGGTCACACATTGCAAGGACATGTGAGGGAGAGTTCTTCGTAAGAAGCTACTTTCGTAACAGATTCACTCTCCTTTATCTAGACGTAACTTGTATATGGGCTAAGTGGGGTCCACTATGATGCATGTTCGGGAAATCTATTCCACTCATCAGTTTAGTCGTGTCATGTTAGCCGTCTGGTCGTGTCATGTTGGCCCATAAGCCCAAGCATGAGGTAGATCTGAGCCTTAGATAAGTTTATCTTGAAATCTCTTCTAGCGGTTGCCAAAATGGAGTTGATCTAAATTAACAGTTCACACTTAATGATCAGGGCCCAAATTTGGATTAAATGTGTAGTCGATATAGGCAGACGATTGGACAAATCTTGGTGGTTGATTGATGGTGGGAAAAGGCTGGATATAAAATATCACCTTTTACGTCAAAATGAAGGAACTGGCTTCAAGGTTCAATGGTGTCGGATCATAGGTCGGGGTCCAAATTTTATATGATGTCATAGTCATGTAAGGCCAATGTGTAGTCCAAGTTTAATTTTCGATGGACAGGAGGAAGTGATTAGATCCGAAGATCTAGATTTATAAAGAGTTGATAAGCCTTAAAAGGATAACTTCGTGTCTAAGGAAAGGCTACTAAAGTGGAGTCTTCATATTTCACACTTGGTCTATATGATGGGTAATTTAAGTCGTTTGTATGAAGAGAAACATCCAACTATGACTATTCACGAGGTTTTTCTTCACTCAATGGACATCAAAATCAATGGTTAAAGGGTTGATCTGTCAATTGGGTCACTTTTACAATCATCTAAGGGCTGAAATTCGACATGTATGGTTAATTTATGATACATAGGAATGGTATAAAATTTCAAATTAAATGGATAGTGAGAACCATGTGATGTAGAATTTAGGGGTTTAGGTAGTGTCATTTTCGTAATTATTGTTAATCTAAGAGTTTTGTGAAATCTAACAGTTTTACATGGTTATATCCACATTTCCAAACAATTCTTACAAAAGAACTTACATCTAAATCATTATAGATAAGGAGTTATTCACCAATTCATTTAAGGGAAGGTACACACGTCAAATCATATGATAGATAGTCTAGTCTCAAAATCAACCGTCAGATTGACGGATCTATGAATGGAGATCATTCCCAACGGTTATATTCATGTCAGGGAATGGATGTAAGATTAGGATAGTTAAATTTGTATCGTACACATATATGTATTATATTACTTTTCATGGTAATACTCGAGAACTTTTAATACTCGGTTATTGAAATGTTCGGGGTGTTACAAACTCTGATTCTTTCATTTCAGTATTTGTATTTTCTTTGCTAAGAAAAATATGTAATCATCATCGAGCATAATATTAAAGCTTGTAGCAACATTCGATTTGTTAACACTTAGTGTGGATCTTGTAGTTGTGTACATATTGTACAATGCTTCGATTGTGTCACAAACCTTTGAGGATTCAGTTACTGCCTTTTCATTAAAATAAATCTTCATAAAGATGTACTTAACATAACTCATCTTGCACCGAGGATCAAAAATAACAGCTAAGGACATTAACAAATGACATTCACCCCAGTACTTATCGAACTTTATTTGTATACCACCTATCATTAGTTGCAGAAAAATGAACCTTCACTGACACCTTTCTTTAAGGCTTCTTTGATCTTCCACACAGCTGGAAGAAACATATTTGCTGTAATAAACTTATTGCCAGAAAATATCTTCGTACAGTCATAAAAAACTTTTAAAATTTTATGAACTTCTTTTGCTTTGCTCCAATCTTTTTCAGTAGGCAACCAAGCATACATTCTATCACGCACTACATATTCTGAAAATGTAAGTTCCGATTCCAGCGCCAAATCCAATATCTCAAAAGTCAAATTTCAATATGTGCATACATCTAATTTCAATGTTTTTTAAGACTTCATATTTAAACGTTGGACTATGTCATTCCATATACTCAATCTTGAAGGCAAGCCCCTTATATACTTTACACTCTCCCGCACATTCTCTATAGTTTGGTCAATTAATTTCAACCATTCTTTTACAATTAGGTTCAGAATATGTGCATGTAACATCCCGAATTTTCATGACTAGAGTTTATACACATGCTCAAGAAAACTGGGTATTAATGATATATAAATTAGATGCTTTTGAAAATCGAGCCTTTTTTTATCATTTGGATTACATCCAGATACATTCATGAAAGTAACATTCACAAGAATAAAATCAACTGAATCGATAATATTTCATCAGAGTAAAAAGAATAATCAAATGCCTTCTCAATGAGATCTAAATACATTTATCGAGTTCGCAGCGAAAGTATAAAACTAAATAGTAAAACTATTTTCGGATTCGTTCAGTATGGTCTTTTATAGGGAGATGGTCCTCAAGGTTTCAATCTGTACATCACATGCATCATTTGTACGGTTGGGAAAGGGTCAATGCCCTACTCATAGTAATGGTTATCCTTTAAAATTAATAGTAATTCAAGAGATTCATAAAAGTAACGTAAGGGTTCTGATATGTCTCGTACTCCACTAATAAATGAGATATCTGTATGCGCAAATAACCTATATGAGATACATGCCTAGCATAGTGTGTGCGGCTTATCATACGTAGTGATCATCACAATGTGGATTATAATTCATAGAAAATCTGACTCGACCTGCATCTCATAACTACGGATATTCGCCGGCATGGCCAACGCTAACGTGGATTTACGTAAACATCTCAAGGCAACACAACACATAGTTGGGAGATTTACATAATACGATGTGTTCATAGAGCGACTATTTGCGACATCTAATGCCGAAAAAGTGATGTAACACATATGACGATTCACCTACATCGATTGTACACCACGCTAACCAACCTACGGAATTACGTGCCGACCAAGAGGACCACTACCCATAACGCATTACGTCCATGATAAATATTTGAATCACTAGTTTGATACATCTTAACACATCGCTTGCACTTATAGAGAATGTAAACTTAATCATGGGGTCCTGGAATATCAAGACACATGCCCAAGCCTTAAAGATAAATAGCACAATACCAATATAATAAAGAGAAGAGTGACAATGGTCAGCTCAAACAGCGGCAATGGCCAACATAACAAATAGGAGAGTGACAATGGTCAACTTAATAAAAGAAGAGTAGCAATGGCTAACTCAACAAAAGAAGAGTAGCAATGGCTAACTCAACAAATAGAAAAGCAGCAACGGCCGATTCAATAATAAAAAGAGTGACAATAACCAACTCAATAAAGAGATGAGTGGTAGAGTCAATTCAAATAAAGAGACGAGTGGCAGGGCTAACTCAAATACAGAGATGAGTGACAGGACCAACTCAATAAATTTGATAAGGTAAGGGCAAGGCTTGTATCCAAGGCCCCACATAAATTCAGAAAGATCACTCTTAATCAACATTATACTGTAAGCCAAGGGCAAATAATTGGTGGTAAAACATATAATTGTAGGGAAAATTCAAAGTAATATAAAGGCATGTTAAAGACATGATAAAATAACAGGAAGGCATGTAAAAGGCAAGATAAATATAACAACTTAAAGGATAAAATCCTTACCTTCAGCTATTTGATATCTGCTAATAAGGTCACAGGCCTCGAGTAATCCTAGGATCAGAACCCGCTTTCCCATCTTGAACTAATGTCGAGTAACAGCTTAAAGGCTGAGTTGGAGAGTCACTCAGCAAAGAATCTCTCTCTCTCTCTCTCTTTCTTCCCTTCCTTTCCTTTCTCTTTCTTTCTTTCTTTCCTTTCTCTTTCTTTCTTTCTTCTTTTTCTTTCCTTTCTTTCTCTTTTCTTTTTCTTTGGTTCCTTTTCCTTTCCTTTCTTTTCCTTATTTTCTTTTCTTTCTCTTTCTTTTCTTCCTTTTCTTTTCTTTTCTTCTTCTTCCTTTCCTCTTCTCTCTTTCTCGCTGACACTCTGCAAGACGGCCAAAGCTCTCCCTCTCTCTCTCTTCTTTCTGTCGTGTTTGTCTTCTAGTGTCATATGGTGGGGATAATTTATAAGTTGTCGGGAGATCTAGGCCCTTCTTTACGTAGTTGTTACACTGCTCGTGTTATACAAGAGTGAAACAACGCGGATGTTTCGCAAGCGAGATGTGTAAAGCAGTCTTTCTTTCTTTATTTCTTTTTTGCATCAACGTGGAGAGGATCGAACGTCCTTCCTTCTTGTTTTGGACATCCCAGAATAGAGCCAGGTTTCTCGGTCACGCTGTGCAGCGGAAGTTCTTGAAAAACGATCATGTTTTCAGCAACGTTGATTTGTGGAAAGGATCTAACTCCAATCTTATTGTTTGGATAGGTGGGGTCCACTGTCATGGGCGTTCGGGAAATCCGATCCTTCCATCAGATTTTTCTGTGAAGCTTCCATACAGAATACGAAATATGAGGTGGGTCCAAGCTCTGTGGAAGACGGCGGATTGCCGCACTCCTTTACATCTTCTACCGATGTGGGGAGCTTCGGAACCTACGTTGGGAGGATTTCGGACGACTGAGATTTAAGGAGAGGCTTCCACACGAATCGTTAACGTGGAGGAGAGGAGAATATAGAAGCTTTCTGTTTTCAGAAAATCTAGTCGCACAAGGTCCACTCTGCTGGCGTTTGTGTGCGCACACGTGTGCATCCACGAGTGAGGCCTGCGTGTCTTTGGTCGGGCCCATCATCTAGATCCGATGGATGGTTCAGATCATCAATATGGACCTTGATGGTGGGTCCCACCTCCGTCCAAGTTGGGTCTGTTTGAACCTACCAGCGCAGGAGCGGTGTGAAAGTAGGAGGGAGAGTTCGGGACGGATTCGGTCAGTGTGCTTTGACTGGACTCTTAAGTTCTGTGTAGTGCGGGTGCACATACCCCATGTGCATGCATCACTTGTAGTGGGGTCCACTATGATGTTTCCGGGAAATCTACACCGTCCATTTGTTTTTCCATGTAATTTAAGGTGTTGGGCCCATGATTGAAGTATATCCAAAGATCAGGTGGACCGTACTAGTGGGTGTTATAATTTCCACTGATGAAACCTTTCTAGGCCCTATAGTGATGTTTATTTGTCATCCAACCTATTCATAAAATCATACAGACATAGATGAAGAGAAACATCCTACTCCGACTACCCCTGGCCTTTGATGGGCGCCAAAATCAACGGTTAAGGAATTGATCTATCGATCGGGTCATTTATACAATGATCTAAGGGCTGAAATTCGACATGTACGGTTAATTTAGGATTCTTAGGCATGGTGTAAATTTTCATATTAAACAGATTGTGGGAACCATATGATCTAGAATTTAGTGGTCTATGTTAATGGCATTTTGGTAATTATTGCTGATCTAAGAGCTTTGTGAAATCCAAGGGTTTTACATGGTTGTAGGCACGTTTCTAAGTAGTTCTTATTATATAAGAGCTTATGTATAGATCATTATGGATGAAAGTTTATGCATTGATCCAGTTAGGGAAATTTACATGTACTAAACAACGTGATCAACAGTCGGATGGCTTGATTTGTGGGTGAGAACTGTTCTTGAAGATTAAATTCATGTTAGAGAATAGATGTAAGGCTAGGATAGCTAGAGTGGTGTCGCATATATGTAAATATTATGTTACCTTTCATGGTAACACTCAAGAACTTTCGATACTCGGGTATTGAAACGTTCGGGGTGACAACACCAAACTTGAAATATTTTTCCCTCAAAAAATAAATTATCGGTTGTCTTGAACTAGTTACATAAGAATGATATTACACTATCATTTGTTGAAGCATTATCTAAAGTTAATGAAGAGACTTTTTTTTTTCAATATCCCAATCTCATAGGCAGTTGTAAATGCAATCCGAAATAACCAAACCAGAATTGGGAGGTGAAAGGTGGCGAAAGTTGAATATTCTCTTGCATAGTTTTCAATTTTCATCAACATATTGTGTAGTCAATGAAATGTATTCATTTCTTTGATTTTGCGTCGTCTACATATCCAAAGTCAAACTTATCCTTGAAATCGATGCTAAAACAGCTTTCAACTTCATTTTCTCACTTGCATACATCTTCATGCACTCCCTCTTCACAGTAATATGGGAGACCTTCTCAACCTGAGGATTAAGGAATTTACTGTATCCCATGAACACTTCACTTTTTATCATTTTAAATGGATGTTCGTGAACGATAATAAGCCTTGCAAACAACTCCTTCAGCTTCTCTCTTTCAAACTTATGAGTGGTAAGTTTACCTTCAGAAGCAACTCCTTTAGACTTTGTAAACGATAGCAATTGTTGGCCTAAAGGTGAAATTGTAGGTCTCCTTGAACAACTTTACCTATGTTTGTTTAAATGAGTAGTCGACCCCCATGTATTTTTGTTGTATAAAGTTTTGCAGTGCAAACATCTGATCTTAGCGACATTGTTAACTATTACTTTAAAATCATTCCAAGCAGCTGATCTTTTCTTTCCTTTACTTGCAATTGAAGACCCCTTACCCTTAACAATAAGAGATGATGTGGCTGACTCACCAGCACTAGGGGTAGTTGGGACTTCATCCTCACTAGTCATCTCTAAATAATTGAATATAAACATATAAAATAATTTCTTCTAACCTTAGTAAAGAATTCCTTAAGTGGTGTATCATGTATGTATAAATGTCTTCTAAACTTTCAATAATTTCTTAAGCATTTAAATCAGTCACCCCTTCAATGTTGAATAGATTGTAATATTTTCATTATTCAATTTAAATGTCAAGCCAAAATTTCGACAGCATTTCCCATTATCTCTCCAGAATATATTAATCTTGTATTTGATTTACACGTCAACTATTCACATAAAGTATAGATATTTGATGAGGAAATAAATACAAGAAATATATCTAGAGAGAATTAAGAAAGACGAACTGAAACAAACATTTGTATTTAAATTAGAATAAATGAAAACATTATTATCTATCCAACATTGAACTATTCAAAAAGAGACAATTTGAGAATTTTTATGCATCCAAAAACACACTGAATCTATGTCTAGCAACATATAAATCCTCAAATGGGCAACTAATTATCCTATACTACAACTAGAACAATAAAATAATTAATATCTAGGCAAACAAAAGATTAGGTTGAAAGGATAATTATGAGTCTATGACAATTTATTTGTCGAGTTGAATATCATTCACGCTGTCATCATCCAACTAACTATTAACAACATTTCTAAAAATAAAATCTATCCAATAAGCAATAGGTATAAGCATAAATTAAGACTAACTTAAAAAAAAAAAAAAAAAAAAAAAAAAAAAAACATTACGTCTCTCTTTTATACGATCAGATTTGGTAGTTCCACATTAGGACCCTTGGGCCAACGTGAAAGCGGACTCTAAAAAGCTACTGCTTAGAGAGCACGGCTAGAGGTGTTACCTCTTCAACTATACGGGCTGTTGGTTTACATGTATTGTTCTAATCCCTTTCAAATGGAAACCAATTAAAGGGAAGAACTACAAGTAAAGAAACTAGGAAGCTGTAAATAAAGGATAAAAACATACTAGATCTCTCCACATATCATGCATATGAGATCTGTCATACAAGCCATATATCTTTTTTGATAGGTAAGCTAGGCTAGAACTCAAGTATACAAGCCATAATTTAAAGTTTGGTTAAAGTTCAAATTCATAGTTGGTAGTAATCCAAAATATCATATTGTACACTAACTTGATCTTTAACAAGATTAGATTATCCAATCTAAATAAATCCATGGCGGGTTCACGAAGTTGGTAGTGATCACTGATCACATAAGATGGGGCCCATATAATCATCATCTTACAAATCCTATACATTATATGAAGTCATGATTTATACTATCCAATAACCAATCTTGTGGTGGACTGTCCACTAAATCCACAAGATAATTTGTTAATCTAAAGTGTAATCATTCCAAATCATCATATGTGGTTAGGCCCTAGATATAATTCATAATCGACATTTATAAAAAATACATTAGCATATACAAATCCACATTTACAAAAAAAAAAAAAATACAGTAACATATACAAATAAGTGTAATCATACAAATCATCATATCTTTATCTCAAGACAAAGTGTAATTATTCCAAATCATCATATGTGATTAGGCCCTAGATATCATTCCAAATCAACATTTATGAAAAAATACATTAGTATATACAAATCCACATCTACAAAAAATACATTAGCATATACAAATAAGTGTAATCATATAAATCATCATATCTTTATCTCGAGACAAAGTGTAATAATTTCAAATCATCATATGTGGTTAGGCCCTAGATATCATTCCAAATCCTTAGCATATACAAATCCACATTTACAAAAAATACATTGGCATATACAAATAAGTGTAATCATACAAATCATCATATCTTTATCTCGAGAAAATGTGGTTAGGCCCATTTATAAGATTTGATTCAAATGAGTCTTCACTACATCAATCCAGACATTTATACAAATGATCTTAGGGTCTAGATTAATTCTAGGTGTATTTTCTTTGCAATATAATATACATGATACAATTAACCACAATCAGATTTGGCCACAAAGAGCTTGGTATACGCAAATCTAGTACACAATAATCATAGATTTCGTTCTTTTTTCTTAAAACAAAAGATTGGGTCCATGTGCTTACCAGCGGGCAGAGGGCGAGCAGGTGAGTCGGCGGTGGCCCTCTGCTGGTTGGGCGGCAAGACAAGCAAAGAGAGGGGCAGGGCCTCTGCTAGTCGAGAGGTGAGACGAGAAGAGAGGCGGAGGGCCTCTGTTGGTCGGGTGGCGAGAAGAGCAGAGAGAGGCGGATGGCCTTAGCTAGTTGGGTTGCTGACCTTGTTGGTCGGGCAGAATGAGAGAGAAAGATTAGAGAGCTAAGAGGAGCGTTCGGATGAGCAGAGAGAGAGACGATAGAGTTGAGAGGGGTGGCTAGAGATAAGAGAGAATTAAAGAGTTGAGAGGGGCGACTGAGCGGGAGTCTAGTACGAGCAGGGACTACGAGTCTAGGAGAGGGAGCAGGGACGAGGACGACTGATGAGCTGGAGGCTAGGATGAGCAGGGGCCAGGGAGAGAGGGAGTAGGGAGAGGGGCAGTCGGGCGGGTGTATTTTCAAAAGAAAGGTAAAGGGGAGTTTAGGGTTTACACACACACACACACCCCATATCACCGAGTCGAGCCATATATTGATCCAAGTCGAGTCGAGCTGGGGCAGCTCGAACTCATTCTCGGGCTCTAAAAAACGGCTCAACTCGGATCGAACTCAGTTTCGAGTCGAGCTTTTCGGGCCGAGTCGAGCGAGTTGGCCGAGCTGGCTCGGTTCGTGTAAGTGTGGCAGGGGGAGTAGCCAGTCCGTCAATACCTCTCTCTCTCTCTCTCTCTCTCTCTCCCGGAATCGTTTCCCATCAAAACCCTCAAAAACCCCTCTCTCGTTCCCTGTCTCTCGCTCTTCCTCTCCCTCTCCCTCTCAATCTGTGTGGAGTGACGTCAGTGGTGCGTCTTTCTGACCAGTGGTGTGTCTCTCTTGATTTTGATTTTTGGGGCTCATTTGGGCCATCTGGACCGTTAACGTGCTCGGCTCCACAGTGGAAGAAGCATGCCTCAAATCATCAAATCCAACACTTAAATCCGTGGCTTCACCATGTTTCGAGCAATGCTAGGGCCAGGATAAGATTTCAGCCTCTTTGGAGGTTTTTGAATTTTTGGGGCTCATTTGCTGGGGTTTCTCAAAGAGAGGCCAGATCAGCTGCAGTTCTTTGCAGGTTGAGCTTAGCCCAGAACAAGATGTGTGGGGTCCACCATGATGTGTGCATGACATCCAATCCGTTTTCATGTGCACCCTCATGTTATCCAGGTATCCAGAAATCAGGCTGATTGAAAAGTCAGGTCGGCCACACTGTGAAATCATGTTTATGACCTCTAAATCACATGACGAGGCCCGCCCGAGTCTTGGAATGGCCTGGCTTTTTGGGGAGCCATCTTCTGAATGGATTAGAGGGCAGTAGGCCTCACTGGTGAGCGTCCCCAAGGGTGCTATTAACTGTCATATTATTGAGTTCATCTTTGGCTTTTGTTTTCTCATATTTGGATGCTTTAAATATCTTCAAGGAATACATATTGAGTTTCAGATCACTAGCTTAGACCTCTTGCTCTTCAACTAGAGCATCTTAGTCTGTTGACAGAGCATTCATTATCTTAGGAAATAGAAGTGTGGGTAGTAATGGGTCTTGTTATTTGGATAGTATAGTAGCTAAGGCTACTGAAGGTGTCATGAACCCACACAACATGATTTCAATAGTAGCTTACCGATGTATTAGACTGTGTTTTGTTGTCGGATATAGCAGTTCTTCATTGCTCTCTTTATCGTCTCATGCTGCATGATGTAGTAGCTTTCCTAAGGTGGAAAAAACTTACACTGCATGAGCCTAGGACTCTAGACATACGGCATAAGCCTAGGAACCACCCTCCTAGAAACAATCCATATTCCCAATCACTATTTTCCTCCATATCACTTACGATTCTTTGCCAAATCTCCACCGTCATTTGCTTAGAAGAGCCCAATTTTACTACATAATATTACCAATTCCAAGGCCCCCTTCTCACAAAGACTTTTCTTGCTCTAATTGATAAGATGAAATTTAGGGCCCTCATCTCCCCCTTCTTACAAAAGTTCCTTTGAAGTCACTCAACCTGTGATGCCACTATTGCTGGGATCTTGAATAAAGAAAGGTAACGGACCACGAGATTTGATTAAGTGAACTTGATAGAAACAATAGTACCCTCCAAGGTAACATTCTGCCCTTCCATCTCGCTGACTTCAATTCTTTAAATGATGCTATGATGTTGTCCCAAAAGGAAGTGATATTCAGCTTGCTCCAAAGTGGAAGACTCAAATAAGTGCAAGGAAGCTCTCAAACTCAAACCCATTTTTTGTTGCCAAAGATTTGATCGCATCTTCATTCACATCCACCAACACCAAAACACTTTTACTAAGACTAACACACATGCTTGAAACAACTTCTAAGCATCTCAGTAAACCTTTCATGTAGGAAACCTGCTCCCTCGGCACTTCACACCTCAATAGTGTCGTCAACCAACTGAAGATGTGGAATCTACATTTCCACATTGTTGCTTCTTAATACCTTAATCATGCTAGAAGTAGATACCTTACTCACGATCAAACTAAAACCTTCAGCCACAACTGTGATCAGAATAGGTGACAAAAGGCCTACCTGAAAAACTAGGAAATGAACTGTCCAGTGACCCATTCAGGAAGATCGAGAACGAAACTGTGGAAATGCACCACTTGTGCCCACCAATCGGTTCACCAAAACTGAGAACCAAGACATGGAGAAGGCATATGATTATGTTGACTGGAGTTTCCTTGTATATATTTCTAATCATTAATGTGACTTTATTAGAGGCAAAACAAATAACTATGCAGAGACATTCTTAATCTCAAGTATAAAATTAAAGGTCTTGTTTCTTCCAAAACGAGAGAGTAGCAGTGGAAGAGGTTAAAGGTCTTGTTTTGGGGTGGGTAGTCCATGTAAAGGCAGCTATGGCTGCAAATCTTTTTTGCTCTTTTTTGTGTTATGTTGTATTCTTTTGTTGCCTTTCAATGTGTTTCTCAATAAATTTGTAGTTCTCTCTCTCTCTCTCTCTCAAAAAATAAAATAAAATCTCAAATATAAAAGAGAATATCTACAAAGCAATAACCCCCGGGCCACTTCATGACTTTTCATTGATTCACTTGGCATGAGCCTAGGCCTGTTTATTTAGCAGCTATAATACCCAGATACTTGCATATCCTCTGCAATTCCGGTCACACATATGAGCTGGTACTGATTGGATACTTGCAGGATATGATCAAACTGAATAATATTCAGTTCTTGTTCTTGTTCTTGTTCTTCTTCTTCTTTTTTTTTTCTTTTTTTTTTTACATTTTTCATAACCCTATTAATATTTTATATTCTGATCACAATATATAAAGAATGTTGCAAAAATCTTACTGTAAACACATTGAAAGCATTTGTTTCATTAAATTTGGTATGACAGAACATTTGTTTCATTAAATTTGGTATGACAGAACAACTGAAATAACACCCTGTTCAATTACACTAAAAAATAGATTAGGTCGAATATACATTAATTAAAAATTATAATTAAATATAAATAAATAGCATTGTACAAGTTCGACCATTTGCTTAATTTATCCATATCAATAAATACAAGGAGTCGATCCATAATTGTGTCTCCATCTTCATATTTTAGAAGCCATGTCCAGTTACCATTAGCTTAGCGGGCCATAAAAGATAAGGCTTCTTCCTCTCTCTATGTAGCATGTAAGGGTACACTTGCAGGCCAACACAGGCAACC
Organism: Magnolia sinica; assembly: GCF_029962835.1. NCBI lineage: Eukaryota > Viridiplantae > Streptophyta > Magnoliopsida > Magnoliales > Magnoliaceae > Magnolia > Magnolia sinica. The sequence continues at coordinate 44,001,351 of NC_080573.1, read as the reverse complement.
CCACAACCATCCATTCATCATGGCATCAATGCATCTATCCATCCATTTATCCAGAATTTTTCTTCAATAGGGTCCATGTATTCAGATTGATATATGAAGCTAAAAATCAAAGGCCACTGATTACAAACGCAAACAAAATCAATAAACAAATTAATATTGAAAACTTCCACTGAAAAGAATGCATACCGGATTTTGTAGTGAATGTCCGTCGGTAAGTATTGACATACTTGCGCACATCATCCTCCTTAGACAAGTTGAAGAGCTTATGGATCTTAGAGGCCCTCTTTGGACCCCTCATTCTGGGTTTCTCTGTCTGTCAAGCCTGGCAGATCACTTTCCCCTGTTCCCATGACACACCAAGTTCACCCAGCAATTTAGGGGATCTAAAGAAGCTTGTGCAAAGATCAAAACTCAGGCGCCATTGGATTAAAGAACAGAACAGATAAAAGAGATTACCCTTTTTTACAATGACCAAGTTCAAAACTGAGAGGTCTTGGCTGACGATGCATCCACGGACAGACTTCCGGCGACGCTCTCCATTGTGCCTGCCATAACCACAGAAGCAAGGTGTCCCTGCACAAAGGAGAAAATGTATATTCCATCTTATGTAGGTTCGTGATGCAGGACATGGAAAATTAAATATGATATGCAAGATTGCAGGCTTAGATCACACCAATTCAGAAACAATCACACAAATTCCACATCCCACATGAAAATCCAAACATTCAATTAAAGGGGAATCTATGCGGGTCCAAGCCGACACAGGCTAGGACTGGACCAATAAAATTATAAACCAAACAATGTCAAAGGGAAATAAAATCAACTACTCATGCATAAAAATCAGTCCCTAATCCAAGGGATTCCCTAATTTCAATTCAAGGAACCCTAAGGTGATAAAAAGGGGCAAATCAATTAGGGATCATGTAATATAGGGCTAGGATTCATGAAAAAATGACTATGAGAGGATAAAAGAGGATAAAAACCTGAGCCAAAAGATGATCCCGCATGTGGACAACAACAATGGCCCAAACGGACGTGCGTGTGATCCCGGCCGCACGTGTGTGGGGCCCACTATTCTGAAAAAGGCCACCTTGGCCCTGGTCAGCCAGGGATGGACTCCAAAACCTCCAAATTTCAGCTCGATCCGATGTACGGTTTGTGCGTGGTGCTCCGCCGAAGTTTTAGCTCGCCTGCGGGCCGAAATCTGCAAAACCTGCTTCAATGAAGAAATCTGATGCAACAAAAGGACAAATTCAAAGTACGGATGGTGGGGGAAGATGGAAAAAAAAGATGATGGAAGATGGGGGTGAATTGGGATCGATGTGGCTTCGCACCACGGTAGTTAGCCCTTCGAAAAGGGAGGGCTTCGCACCCACTTTTGAATTCTTCCACAACTCACGAAGAGAGCAGAAAAATAAAGCAGGAATTTTTTATTAACTTCAATGAATGAAAAGAACTACAAGGGGTGCCTATTTATAAGGAGAACCCTATACCCAAAAACTCGCACCATGTGCGACACCTATTACTTGGCGATGAAGTAAACTAAAATAAAAACCAAACGAGGAAATCTAAAGCGTTCACGATGTTCTAAATAATAACAATAAGCAAAACCTAAAATATAAAACCAATTTGACGAGTGGGCCACGATCATGAAATCCCATGGTGGGCTTTTCTTGACTATCGGGCCACTTTTCTGAACCAAAACTTGTCTTCTAGCTAGGAGGCCCTCCCTGGACGTCGTCATCGAGCCAGATCGATGGTGGGGTCCTTCTTCTGCGTATGTACGTGCGTAGGGGTGGTGGTGTGCGGGCGTGCTTGTGCACGATGTCCTCATCAGTTCGGAAAAAGGAATATGCACATTATATGCACACAGAAGCAGAAAGAATAGGATCCACCATCAATAAGGGTGGATATAGATAATGGTCGCCATATGTTAATTCACTCAAAGGGACCATTTTCCTCGGAAGGCTTTCAGTTTCAGACCATAACTTCAACTTGACTGCATATCCAGCTTCTATGTGTTTCTTTTGATAATGTGTTTCAAGAGAAAACAAAGTAGTTTCTGGTATTCCTTTGCAGAGTCTCATTGACATGTGCACTGAGAGTGCAAGAGAACTGCTTTGATCGATTTTCGGCAAATAAGTTGTATAGGAGGTGATTCATTTGTTTTCCAGTGTGTGGTTGATGCATTTCCTATACTCATGATTCTACTTTTATCCTTGAAAATTTGCCTACTGTGGTGTTACATTTGTGTTATAAATATTTCTCACAATTTTGCTTATGGTTCAACTTTTATCCTTGAATTTTTGCCATTCAATTTATGATTTCTCTCCAGCAAGTGAAAGAAGCGTCTTGTTAACTAGAGTTGATATTCTTTGAGAATATTTTAGTCCTGATGTCAACTTTCACACATTCTTATGATGAGAAACTGATAGAATATTGATTTCTTCTGCATGCAGCTTCTTATGTCTGTTTGTTCATACATACATAAATTTGTATTTCATTGACAGGTAAAGAGAATTTTATTAAAAAGAACACCAAAGGCTCAAAACAACAAAATAAAGCAAAATGTCCAACCACTTTGGTCAATATCATTAGAACATGACCCCCCCAATTACATCCAATTTACAGCCTCTTCCGTCTCGCTTTTTTATGCATTTAATAGTGGACAGCTTTGGAAGTTTGGATGTGGTATGGCACTCCATGACCATTCATTTGTAGCAAGAGGGACAGTAGTGCAAAATGGTCTTATCGTCCATTTCAAAGTCTCTTTATCAGATGGCTGTGATCATCTACTCAGCGTAATTTTGGGGCCATGTACGCAGCATAGGTGTCTAACAGAAAGTTGAAACACATGCTGGTGGTCCAAGCCCTTTGTCACACTGGCCTCATGATGAATGCATCTTCACCTATGATTAGGATCATCCATTCATCAGTTGAGCCACACTTGTATTGAGAAAATTTCTATGCACTGACTATTATTTTCAATTGTCTCTCTACTTTATTTCTATACTATCTCACAACAGACAAAGAACTGGACTGACTCTGAACAGGAAACATACATTGCAAAGGGTGTTTGTGAAATAACTGGTGGGAAAATAGCAGAATGGGCAACCAAGAATCATGTAGATGAGGCATACACGATGCAATGTCAAATAAAGGACTTGATTGAGTCCCCGAAAGGTAATAGAAAAATAGAAATCCATTGGCCCTATATGAGAAATGGCAACTATACCATGTTTCATATGGAATGATAAGTTCACTTTGTTTTTTTTCCTCCTTTATTTTTCATTTGGTTTGGCTGCAACATTCCTCCCTACTTTGCTGTTTGAGCAATCGAGATCTTCTAAGTTATGCAGTTTGCTCCAAGATGAAGTTGTGATCTTCTGGTTTGGATGGATATGAATGTAATGTATAAGTATGGGATACCTCTGGATGTCTGTCCTACCACATTTTTGTTTTCGTTTGGGTCTGGAAGACATGATCATTTCACATTTATTGATCTCATGAACCTTGCTAAGCCCACACACTTGTACAAGCCAGCTAATGCACACATTTCCACATGCCAGCATGGCACACAGGTGAATTATCCAAGCCATCCATCATGCGCACCTTACCATGTAGATGCTACTGCCGAAAGATAATGGTGGTCCACTCGGTGTGCCTTGATTTAGAAATAATTAGAAATTTCTATTAATTTCTCCATAAAAAGAGAAATTTCTATTAATTGGGGAAGTTTCATTATTTTTAGTCATAGTTGCAGTCTATCAGTTCAGTTTATTAGTTGACCTGGTTCTTTTAAATTGACTGCTCCTTGTTAAGTTCATCTGTCTATCCTTGGCATTGGCTAAACTTTACATTCCTGAACTTACAGTGCTGAACATCATTATTTAACAGTTACTTTGATATGCGGCATCATTATTTAACTCATATTGAACTTTGACATCTTGTTGTATTGGATGATAGGTTGCAGCTGCTGGTTATGATCGACAGGGTGTTGCTGATCATGCAAATAATCTAGCTTCAAAAATTCGTAGTAACTTGATCAATTCAATGAAAGCTTTAGGCGTAGACATGTTGACAGGTGTTGACACAGTGTTGGTAAGTTAAGGACTGGCCTTCATCAAGTTTATTTGAAGAGTGCCTGCCAAGGCATGGTGCTGAATTCATTGCAGCGCTCCCATTTATGATTATACCCTTCCAAAATATGGTCTTCTCAATCTTGCCACAAAGCTTCCTAAGGGTTGCTTGAAGGCTGACGTAGGACCCAAAACATACATTGCATATGGATCCTGTAAGGAGCTCGGGGGGAGGTGATTCAATTTCGAAACTACATTGTGATGTCTGATGTGGTACATATATTTTCAATCCTGTTTTGTTTTGCTAAAGTAATGTAGCTTGTGTATATCTTTAGTTTGCCTTTGTAGTCCACAATCACTTTTCATCTGGCACAATTTCACTTGTTCAATGGCTCTCCGTATTCCTTAAACATGTCTACCTAATTCCTTGTTACTCATTGCTATTGGATTATATGCAGAAATCCGTAGTTTTCCACCTATTGCCATGCTAGTGACATTTCTTACTGTTTGGCAGTTATTTCAGGACTGCTAGTGTTGGCTTTAGAGTAATGTGCGCTTGGATCAAACCATAGTTCAAGAATCTAGTTACTTCACAGTCAATAGGTGGCCTGTTAATCACCTTTTGCAAGTTATTAGTTTCAGATGAAATTCCTATGATACATGTTTTTTCTATTATAAAAATGTGAGTCTTATCATCATGAGGGTCTAGATTCTAGAGAAATGTTGTACAATTTTCCTCGAGAGATGTAAAACGGAGGAAAAAGGTCCAGCAGGTGTTGTTGGTATAATCCATTAGGGTGATAATGATGATGATGTCGGCTGGGAAGGAACTTTGAAGGTTATTTGCTTGCATGAGAGGGTGTTCTTAAGCCTTGGGGGATCTTTTCCTCTGTTGTACAGTCACAGCAAGGCAGGATTGCAAGGCACATCTGTGCATGCACAGTCCTCCGTTGTACAGTTTCTCTGCAGGTCCTTGTAGTGCATGGACCCACTGTCCAGTAGAATTGCCCACCATGATAATTGGAAGCTGCAAAAATTAAGTACTACTAATCATCATGTGGGCCATCATGAGAGTTTAAAGGTTTACGGAGGTTGTTGATTGTTTTATATGGTATATGGCCACCTATCAATTGAATAGGATTAGGATTAAATTTTTACTTAATATGCTGGTTGGATGGTGAGCATTCACACACTCAAACATATGAACCCTCTTACTGGGATTATTTTATTTATAAGATTACAAGAGAGAGGAGGAGGAGACTTGGGGAAGCTTCTTAGAAGAGGAGAAGGAAATTAACTTATCTCTCCAGTACGTTTCTCACTCACTTGACTCTTTCATGTGTGTGGAGACTTGAAGCCCTTTCTTCTCAGATGGCGCGCACATATGCCACAGTGGGCCCATCATAAGCAATAGTGCATAAGCAGGTGAATAAGGTTTAGATGCAGGGGAGTGACTTCTTACATGCACCCACATGATAATTTGTAGAATAAGCATGTTGAACAAGAACTTGTAGAGGAGCCAGCCTCATAAAAAAATTGGCAGTTATTAGATGGTTGCTCTAGCTTTCATATTCACACCATGTCTGAATTCCTCCCTAAGACAACATTCATATGTGATGGAATTACTATATAGAATACTACTTTTTCTAGTGCTCAGACAGGTTGCAAAGCATTTCTAACAGAAGCACTATTTTCCACAATCTTTCATTCATTAAGGTGCGTTGTGATACACAATCAAATGGGATTGCAATCATTAATACAATAAAGCATGATTGTGGGAATAACGAAATGGTAATTTCTTTCCTTGACATTGGCTCGGTTCCAAAATGCATTGTCCAACGAAAGAGGAAGGAAATGACCAAATTGTAATTTCATTTCCTTAACCATTCACATGATGGTCTGGGCTCCAAATGCACCTATATTCCTTTCCAGTTGGACTTGGAAGAAACTCAAATGTAATTTGAGGGTAACTTCTTCGTTGTGAAGACTAGGAAGCTTCATTAATTTGAGGACTATTATGAGTCATGCTAAAATAATAATGGCATCAAAGTCTATTTGAGTTTTCACATATTTGAGAACATTGCTGTCACCCACCTTGTCATTTGCTTCCGTGTCAATGTAAATTTTTTTTCCAATCTACTTATCTCTATCCTTAATTTTATCGCCCCTTTATTTTACTTCCATTTTTAGTTGACTAGGTGCTGCATCTGGACTCTGGACCAAGCTGGACTTGGGATTTTGGTTACCAATTTCCAAATTCCATGCTGAATATGTTAGGAAATTTCACGGGGTGAGAAAACGGGCTCATAATGTCTCTTGCTCTGACTGTACATGCACGGATGTGCCTTGCAATCCTAGCTTTGGACCTTTGTGGTTTTGAGTCTTCCTTATTATTAGTATTTATATTGTGGATGAGGGAGCAGCAATTGGTTTTGGTTGTCTGAGAGAAATTCTGAGCCTTTTGCCTTTGTTTATGGGTGTTCTATCACGGAATCATGAATTCATGATTATGGAAGCTCACATTTTAATGTTTATGGATTTGCAGCAACTTGCATCTTGAGTGTGGGTCCTAGTTGTTTGGTGACTGTTGAAACGTTCTCCCGTTATTTTGCACGTCTCTTGCGATTATGTGCAGCCTGTCCCTGTTGAGTTTCCATTGATGGAAGAATTTTGAATCTATGGGTCCTTGTTGATCCTCCTGATCCGACAGTTGGTCTTTGCGACCAACAGTTGGATTTGCATTAAATCTTGGGGGATCTCTTGACCATGGTTGACCATCAATATCCTACAGCCAGATGTGCACCACCTCTGCTGGAAGGCATTAGCCTGATTCTCATTTTTGTTGATGATCATTCGAGACTTAAAAACTGCCAGATTTTTTGGGTGATCATAGACTTCAAAATTTTCCATCTGCTAGGTTTCTTCGATGATTGTCAAGGACTTCAACATTTTCTTGTTTGCAAGATTGGACTGTTGTTGTAGTCAACTAATATGCTTTGCATATTTTTTTTTCCTAACCCTCCTAATATCTCACTGTATATCACTACCTTTGAGGATTCCAGTGTTTCTTTCGTCTCATATATGCACAAGTTGCTCCTCATGCTGTTCTTGCTGCTACTTTGACTAAAGGACCTCAGCAATGTCCCGCTCTCCTTTTATTCTTTGTATTTTTTTAGCTTTGCCACTTTTATCAATTAATTGTCATCCTTTAAAAAAAAAATGTTTACAGTTCTCGTCATGCTAATATAATGTATATGTGTTACTGCATAGAATGCAGTATCAGTTGAGAAAGATGCTCCTCCGAACTAGGTGGTTCTCTCCAAAGAACAGGCCTTAGTGTCCTTTCAGATACCATTAGTTCTCCTTGTTGCCAAGTTCAGTGACGGTATTTCAAGCCTCTAATCAAGCACATCATAGTGCCAAATGGTTATGAGTGCTTTTAACTGAGAGTTAATAGATAAAAAGTTAGACATATTACCTACAGAAGCAAAGCCCGCCCTTCTGTGCTTCTGAAGTATCATGTTAGTGCAATCCTATGATTAATAATTGCATTGGATCTTCATGGATTTTGACAATCATCTTGGTTTTATTTATGTATATATTTCAGGGTCCACATAAGGTGAAATATGGAAAAGTTGGCTTCACTGACACTGTAATAACAGCAAAAGACATAATCATTCCTACTGGCTCTGTTCCCTTTGTTCCTAATGGCATTGAAGGTGATGGTAAGTTCTGATTTCGTGCATCCTTTTTCCTTCTTTTTTTTTTTTGGTTATATTTTAGACTTCTGAAGTAATATTGAATTGCATTGTATGAAGATTCTTTGGACAATTATTTCAGAACATTTCAAAATTCTCTGTTATTCTTCATCAGAATGTAGTATAATTTCTAGATGTTTGGAAAATGATGTGCTTTATAGTTTCTTTTGGAAGCTATGGAAAGATGCATTTATTTCTTTTAATGTTGCGTTGATTTTTGTGTTGCTCACCATGTCGTATATGTAAAATCTACATCGTCCATCAGGTGAGATCCCTTATTTTAACCCTATTTACAGAATATCGTCTTGTTCAAAATCTCCTATGGCAGCACTACTCAGAAGAATATAAAATTTCTCTTAAAACCTGTGAGTTTAGGCGATGTGGTTTGACTGAGCTGGTTTTCACAATGTGACCTAATTGAGCTAGTTTTTGTATTTACTCACCTGTTTGGAATGCCATCAGCCCTTGGACTGCATCAATACTGCTATGATGTGCTGATATCAAACACAACTTTCATTGCCCTGATAGGAAATCATTTTACACCATGTGGATGTATCTTCCATTTTCCATAGTAATGCATGTAATCTATTTTACACAGTATTTATATGCATGTACATAATTATTGGGTATTGCTTTCGTGTTGTCGCTTTGTGGACATGGATATTGCATATCACCGAAGTTATATATATCATATATTTCACATGGTATTTATATGCATGTCCGATATATTTTTATTTCGGGCATTTTATTAACTGTTTTTTTGTGCCTTTTTCTTTCTGCATGATATTTGTTGTGTTAGATGTTTTGCTGGCAGTTACTACAATAATTCAAACTAAAATATACGGATGCAAATAATTGAAATCTGTGAGTAATTCCAACAATTCTCAGAACCTTGCTTCATCAATTACCATATTGGACAAACTCAATGCTATAGCATCATCACCATCACCATCAATAATCATCATGCGTGTGGCCCACCTAAGAACTAAGCCAACCTGAACAGTTACACTCGCGATTAGGCAATTGCATTGCTCTATCATTCATGGCTTGTTTTTCATCTTCTTCTGTGGGATTGAATCTTTTCATATATTTTATCAGCCAAATCTAGAAGTTTGTGATTGGGGCTCAACGAGGAAGAAAAGTGGCTGCAAACCCGCACCCAAAAAGTCTCGAATTGGAACACTGTTGCCATTACCAACTTTTAAGGTACAAAACAGATTCTAATGAGTTTTTTATTGGAGAGGGATTTGTGGTTTAACCGCCATACACAAATGGAGAATTTCTTTCTTTTTTTTTTTTCTAGGTCTGAAAAGAGAAATTAGGAGACATAATCACTGCACTCCAGCAACTGGTTTCACCTTTCAGAAAGGTAAATTTGAAAAGCTCCCATTTACTTCCGCAAAGATTTCTACCACAGTTTCTTGTTTTTGAATTCAAAAAAGCTTTGTTTGGTTGAATTGAATTGAATTGAATATAATTGTTTTCTCTTATTTCAGATGGCCACCACATCCATTCTATTCGAAGCAATTGAATACATCAAGTTCCTCTATGAACAAGTCAGCGTAAGTTCCATGAAAACCAAATGTAGAAGTGAGGAAAAAAAATTCAAGAAAGAGAATAACATATGCCTAATGTCATCTTTTTAATTTCAGGTTTTAACTACACCATATATGAAAAATGATGTTCCCATTCAACACTAGAAGGTAAATTTCTTTATTGTGCAAAATGTTAGGAATAGTGGAAAAGTAAAAAAATTTGATAAAAAAGAATCTGTGCTACGAAACCTCACATCTGGAATTTTAATCTCAGTTTGTAGTACGATCAGATGAACGATGGGTCGAGGCGCGTACGTATCACTATCTTTGAGATAATTTGTGCCCCTCAATCTAGAGTACCAGTGCAAAAAGGTCGTTGATGCTTCTATCTCCCGAGATACAACTCCCTAGCACTTCTCCCACTCAACGTGCAATCGCTGGCAGAGAAACAACACCAGTAGGATACCACCCAACACATTACCGATTTTTTCTTATGCCCACAAAGAATATGATTTTGTGTTACGATGAAAACGGAGAAGAACCTCTCGGTGAGGGAGGAGGGCTTTCTCTTTCCATTTTCTGATGCCTCTTTTTAAAACCTCAAAACCATATCTCGAAAAAGACTCGATATGGAGAAACGGCGCGACATTTTACATGCTCGAATAATGGAGACATGTTTCGCACTTTGGAAACAACCTTATCCAGATGAGCACATTCAATGGTCATGATCAAAGCAACGAATCAAAAAATATTTTATTTGATTTTTTGAAATACGCATAATAATCCCCCCCAAAAAAAGGAACTTTTATACATAAATGACAGTGACACAAAGTCTTGAACCTCACTTAGTGAATTGTGCTTGGACTACAAGAAAATAGTGAACACGGTCTTGAACTGAATTTCTTTCAAAGTAGACCGTATATGAAACACACAAAAGTTTAAGAGTTATTCCAAGGTGTTAAAGAGGTGCACTTTACGGCCATATGCATTATCCTGGTTTTCATGAGCACTCTAGAGATTTGCCTGATTCTCATAGGAAGATGCCCCATTTCCACACTTGTATAGGCGAGTTTATTAAGGGTGTCTCTGTAACAACTATCAACCCACCGTAAACACCGTTATAAACTCAGTAAGGGAGTTATCCAACCTCAATTCGTTATAGAGATTCACATTACTAATATCATAGAGGGACAAAGAAATAATCTCTTAAAATGTAATGCAATTTATCCAAGGAATCACATGAAAACTTGTTTGTCCCATCAAACCTAATTCTTGGAATCTCCGGATCTTAGGTTGGGTTTCTATTTCCTATAATTTAGTCTTTTATAGGCTTAAGTCTCATCTCTTTCGATGTTTTCAGACCTCTTCTCTAGTTAGAGATTTTATCAAATAACCCACAATATTTATCTTGGATCTTATAAAGTCTGGAGTTAATACACCATTTTTTAATAATTGTCTCACGCAACCATGTTTCAGACGGACTTGTCTGGATTTTCCATTATAACACTTGTTATTAGCTCTTCCTATAGTAGCCAGGCTATCACAATTAATGGAAATAGGTGGTGCCGGTTTCACCCAAAAAGGTATATCTATTAATAGAGTTTCACCAGTTGTTGCTAAAGCAACCAGTTCAGATTTCATCGTGGAATGAGCTATACAAGTTTGTTTTTTAGATTTCCATTAAATAGTTCCACTTGCCATGGTGAAAATATAACCACTGGTACATTTATAATCATCTGATCCTAAATTTCAATCAGCGTCACTATATCCTTCCACTACTGCTGGAAATCTTTGATAAAGAAGTTCATGATCACAAGTCCTTTCAAGGTACCTCAAGACCCTATATATAGCATACCAATGTAACTCACTCGGGTTACTGGAATATCTATTTAGTTTGCTAACTGCAAAGGCAATGTTAGGCCTAGTGCAATTCATAACATAGGCCAGACTACCAATTACACTAACATAATCAATCTGAGATACTCCACCAAAATTGCGTTCTAGTTTCATGGTAGGGTCAAAATGAGTATATACAGGTTTACTATTGAAGTGATTATATTTTCTTAAAATCTTCTCTACGTAATGAGATTGTGAAAGAGTTATACCATTTTCACTCCTAAGTATTTTAATCCCTATAATGACATCTGCTTCCTCAAGGTATTTCATGTCAAAGTAGGAAGATAGAAAATATTTTGTTTCATTTATCATTTTAATATTTGTACCAAATATCAAAAGATCATCTACATACAAATATACCATAATTCTAGATTTATCAAACATTGTACAATAGAGACATCTCTCACCTTCATTGAACATGAATCTATTAGACATCGTCACATGTTCAAATTTTTGATGCCACTGCCTATGAGCTTGTTTTAGTACATGTAAAGACTTTAAAAGACTTTAAAAGTTTGCACACTTTATGTTCTTGACCTGATTCAATAAATCCTTTAGGTTGTTCCATATATATTTACTCTTCCAATTCACCATTTAAGGATGTTGCTTTAACGTCCATTTGGTGAATTAAAATATTATTCACTGATGCTATGGCAATTAAAATTCGAATTGATGTCATTTTTGAAACATGGGAATAAGTATCAAAATTGTCAATACCTTCTCTTTGTTTAAATCCCTTGACTACTAATCTAGCCTTAAATTTATCAATTGAACCATTAGTCATTCTTTTCTTTTTGAATATCCATTTACAGCCTAAGGTATTTGCCCCACGAGGTAAGTCAACTAATTTCTAAGTGTTATTAGATCTGATAGAATCTATTTCATCTTTGATTGATTCCTTCTAAAAGGCAGCATTAATGCAGGGACATTTTCCCACCGGGCTCGAGTGGGGTGGACTGTGGAGTGCAGGGGCACACTCGGGGTGGGTGGCCTACATAATTCGTGGATTTGGGGCCTGTGTGAGGCAGAGCCCATGGATTTGGGCCCCACGAGGGGGCAGAACCCATGGATTTAGGGCCCACGAGGAGGGTTTGGCCGAAGACCTAACCCATGGATCTAGGGCCTGGGCTATGAGATAAAGGAATTAATTCATTATACTCTATCAGTTCGAGCTTTTAGTGCAAGTGGTTGATTATCCTGCATCAAGCATCATGAGAGGACATTGCCTCTTTGAATGTTATTGGATCACCTTATAGTCAAGTTAAAAACACTTGGAAATCAGGACCAAAATTCTTATCAATCCTTGGTTGTTTACTTCTTAGGTTTAGAATCAAGATCTTCCAAGTCTTTAGGCTAAGAGCAAAAAGGTTCACCTATGCTTACAGAGGCGGAACCCTCAATGTTCTTTAGTTTATATGGAAAAACACTTTCATAAAATTCCGCATTTCTAGATTCGATAATTATATTATCACTGATATCTAGGAATTTATGAGCTTTACTATGAGATGCATACCTAACAAGTACACACTTGGAAGTTATAGGTCATAATTTAAGTCTTTTGGGATCAATAAGCCTAATATACACAAGGCAGGCCCACACTCTAAGATAATTTAGATTTGGTTTTTTGCCCACTCATATCTCATATGGTATTATTTTAGATTTAGTTGTGGTCACTCTCTTTAATATATAACAGGCTGAACATAAGGCTTCTCCACAAAAACTTAAAGGAAAACCTGAACTCAATAATATAACGTTCATGATATTAATAAGAGTCCTATTTTTACGTTCTTCTATCACATTCTATTGTGGTGAGTATGGAGCAGTAATCTAATAAATTATGCCATTAGATTCACAAAAATAATTAAAATCGCTTGAGGTGTATTTGTCACCTCTATCACTCCTAAGGGTTTTGATTTTCCTATTTAATTAATTCTCTACTTCATTTTTAAAAAAATAATAAATTTATAAAATGCTTCATCTTTTGATCTTAATAGATATACATAAGTGTATCTAGAATGATCATTTATAAAAGTAACAAAGTATTTCTTACATCCTTTAGTATGATTCTCTTTATGATCACAAATATCAAAGTGTATCAAACCTGACAACTCTAAATTTCTTTCAACACTAGGGAATGATTTTCTCTTTACCTTTGTGTCTTTGATTGAGAACATGATTCACAATTTTCAAATTCACTATTGTATAAATGAGGTATTAAACCATAGCAAACATATTTCTAATAGACTTAGCATTCACATGACCTAGTCGACCATTGCATAATGAAACAGTGCACAACATGTATGCAAAAGTAGTACCTTTATTGGATTCAACATTCAGTTTAAACAAACCATGACCATGATCAGCATAGCCTTTACCAACAAAGGAGTCATTGTTTGTTATTATAATTTTGTCAGACTCAATAACACATCTCAAACCAGCTTTGTTTAAAAGATAACCTGAAACAAAGTTTTTGTGCATATCTGGTGCATGAAGAACATTAGCCAAAGTAATGGTCTTTTTAGAGGTAAACACTAGTTCAACCTTTATCTTGTCAAATAACGTTTGTTGTGTCAACATTCCCCATTTGGACTTGAAAAAATAATAGTAATAATAAATAGAAGGAACCTCCTCATATTTCTTGAATCAGGTGCGATCGTAACACACATGCGTGCTAACACCTGTATCCATCCACCAAATGTCACACGGTTCTAGGCGAACCATATTTACTTTTGTGAGCATAGCCATAATATTAGGTTCCTCCATCACATTTGCTTCAGTTGCAGGAGTCGGCTTCCTTTTCCGCTTATTGCACTCTCTTGCAAAATAACCTAGTTTGCCATACACATAGCAGCCAGATGATTTTTCCTGGTCAGTGTTTTTATTTTTAGCCTTAGGATTAGGCTTCCTTTTGAATAGTTTTTTATTCGGTTTCAGGTTATTGGGTTTGAGCTTTCCTTTCTGTTGATTCTGGTTATGCTTTTCATTAACCATCAAAACTTTGGATACATCAGATTTCTTATCTTCTATAGTCATGAAGTCTTGATTCTTCCTTTATTCGGAGAAGAACAATAACTGTTTCATCAACAATTCTTTGGTTTTATGTCGAATGGAATTTTTGAAGTTTCTCAAAGAGGGTGACAATTTTTCAATGATAACAACCACTGGAATTGTTCATCTAATTTGATCCCTTCAAACAATTTCATGAGCTATGAGGTTAAACTCATTTGCCTGATGCACCATTGATATATTATCACTCATCTGAAACTTGAAGTATTGACTGACGTCGTATTTTTTAACACCCGCCTCTTTGGTCGTATACTTTTTTACCAAAGCCTTGCAGATCTCAGCAAATGTATCATAGTCACAATACAGATTATATAATTGATTCGACAAGGCACTAAGAATATAGTTTTTACATAGATAATCGTCATCATCCCATTTCTGACAAACTATAGATAGTTCGGGCTCAAGAAGATCTAACGGCTGTGGTTTATTGATAACATATGCAACTTTAAGGGTTGTTAGGTAGAAGAACATTTTTTTTTCATTCGAATCTCCTGATACCATTTGAAGTGTTGGACCTCAAAACTTTGAGGTCAAACGGATTTTTCATTCAAATCTCCTGATGCCATAGGATGTTCGGAAATATCTCAAATTGTTAGGAATAGTGCAGAAGTAAAAGATTCGACAGAAAAGAATCTGTGTTAAGGAACCCCACTCCTGGAATTTAAATTCAATTTGTAGTACGATCAGATGAACACTGGGTTGAGGCGCCTACGTGTCGTTATCTTTGAGATAGTTTACGCCCCTTGGTCTTGAGTACCGGTGTAAAAAGGTCGTCGACGCTTCTATCTCCCAGGATACAACTCTCCAGCCATTCTCCCACTCAGCGTGCAATTGCTGGCAGAGAAACAACACCAGTAGGACACCACCCAACACCTTACCGATTTTTCCTTATGCCCACAAAGAATATGATTTTGTGTTATGATGAAAACGTAGGAGGGTTTTCTCTTTTCCTTTTTCGATGTCGAAGACCTAACCCAGATCCTTCTTTTTAAAGCCTCGAAACCACATCTCGAAAAAGACTTCGATATGGAGAAACGATCATATCAAGATGGGCGCATTCAACGATCACGATCAAAGCAATGAATTAAAAATATTTTATTTGTTTTTTTAAAATACGCATAATGCAAAATGCTAACAGTGTGAAGAGGCTCCTAGCCATTCATCAGGCTAGGCCCAACGTAAAACTCATTGGATGGGCCACACATTTACATCGAATATGGACTATTGGTTGTTTTCTTCTAACCATCCATTTCTTTTGTTCATGTGTAGCCCACCTAATGAGTGGACCAGCCCTTTTTTTTTTACATCCAACTTGTTCATGACTTGTGGCCTGGTTATGGTGAAGATCTTCATCAATTTATTGGTTGTTATTATGAGCTTTGAAATACTTGTTATGATTTATCTCAAGAAGTTAAAGATTTATAGTGTGTTATGCAGAATTTCAATAAATCGAATGGCTTAGATGGACCAAAACAAGATCTTTCAAGCCGTAGGCTGTGTTTAGTTCCAATTACAAGCACCTTCTCAGTTACTAATGAGATTGGAGCTGATTTTTTAACATATTTGTTTGGAGGAATCTCACAGTTTTGATGAACTAATTGCTGCAATTTTAACCAAACCCAATGACATTTAGCATAGATTTATTTATTGTATCCACGTTCTTCTTAAGATTGCTTTTATATGGAGTTGGGTATCATATATACAGTTAATTTTTTATGGAAATAAAAATTTTGTATGTTTGAGATTTGAATGGTAGATCTGATTTTGATTTCTTCATTTTCTTTTGTGTAGATTTACCTTTTCATAGGTTGGTTGGTTGGTCAGGGGCTTTAGAGAACATGTTTTTGAAATGGGTATTAAGGCAACCATTTTTTTTAATTTAATGAGAAACGCCAATGGTTAAAACCGTCGGCGAATGACTTTCTAGCCTACACTTTTACTTGGCGGTTGGAAACACCGATGGTTTTGGCCATCGGAAACGCCTCGTCGGACATTACCGTCAAAAATGCCAACGCCGACGCCCCCTTTCCCGACAGCTTGTTTGATGGTGAAAGTTGGAAAAGGTCATTCCCGACGGTTTTTAGCCGTCGGCGTTGCCTTTTTATTTGTAGCTCTCTCAATTGTAGCCTATAGCTCTTGCATCCATTGTTGATCAGAACCCAAATGGTTGGACATCCTTCTAAGTGAACGAAGATGTACAACCGATTCAAATGTTGGGTCATTGTTAGAGTCAACCTTTCAATAATAATTTTTTTTTAGAAGGGGACTGGTTTAACCGTCATGGTCGATACCTTTTTAGCTTGCTCGGAGTCAAAAGATCCATGTTGTATAATTATCAATGAGCCTATTTCTTCTACATCTCATTCCATTGAGATGGTTTAGCTGAAAAACTTAATGGCAGAGTCGGCACCATATTACAATCAAATGTAATCAATGGAAGTGAGCTAAATTATATGATTAAATTCAGATACTGTCCTCCATGTGTTTTCGAATTTGGTTGAGTATGCACTTCATATGCAACTTTGTTCATGCTTCCTCTATTCAATTTAGAAGAAGATGAATCTAATGCTCTTCTATCAGCAAGCAACTCTTCAATTAGAATATCATCCGAGAATTCCTCATCACTGAAGTATTCAGTTGATCCTTCTATGTTAATTCTTGTCTTATCATAATTAAGATTTTTGACCAAGTCATGATCCACACAAAATTCGATTGATCCTTCCATATCGGTTAATATATATTGTTCTCCTTCTGACTTTGGCACTACCGGCCTTGGTCGAGTTAGCTGATGCATCTAGGATTGATCCATAGCAACAAATAATTGCCTTCTCTTTGTTGCCCATTGTCTTTGCCAACACCGCTTCTGAGTACGAGTTATCTCCTCAGGTATCGCTAGGAATTTTGGATGACTCAACCTTTTCCAAATACTTTCTCTGCTAGGACGATGTTTAACCATCCTTGGTCCTTGAACCGTCCAAGAGTAATCGTTGACGTGTTTGTCCTTCTAAGGGTAAAGGCATTTCTTCCTCAAAAAATTTGATTGGTCGATTGTCTCGCTGGATATTTCGGTAGATAAGATCTTCCATTTAGTCGAGTCAGCCTCACACATTTTTCACAAAGGTACTCTAATAATTTGACATTGTTGTCCCTAGATATGCTTCAGTTGATCGCAGTCTCAGGCCTCACGCCCCTCATGCCATTTTGCTCATTGGGTTGATTCATCTGAATCCAAGATTGATCCTTTATCATGGTTGAACCAAACTTTGATGATTGATGGTGCCCATATTGATCTCTATATTGGATGGAAACAGATCGGTATCGATCAACATTGCTTCTTTTTCTTTTTCTGAGAATTTTAGCAACCTTATCGATATTATCATGAATAACATTCATGAAAACAACACAGTTGATAATGGAATGAGACTGACTTCCACACCATTTATAGTAATTAATTTTATCCAATTCTTGGGTTATCAGAATCTTATGATTAACCGGGATTTTGATCAATTTTTTAGCTAACATAATATTAAAGATTTCATTAGCATGATAAATATTAAAGGTGTGGGATCTATGAACTCTTTTATTAGAGGTTGTCACTGTCTCTGCTTTAACTAAGGCCGAACATGTGAATGGCTACTTAACAACTATTTTATTCACTACAATATCATAATTAGGGTCATAATATGTCCTTGCCGATGAATTCTTTTGCCTAATTGACTCTTGAAGCATGTCCTTACATCGAGACACATTCCTGGTCAAATCATAAAGATCTGTGAATTCCATTCCAATAAACTTCTTTTAAAGCTTAAATTCTAGTCCATCTTAAGCCAATTAGACAAATTCTACATTGGTCGTAACTACATTGCATTGGATTTTTGCTCTTTTAACCAAGCAATGTAACTCTTGATTGATTCCCCTGATAATTACCGAAAATGAGCAAGATCAGCCATGGAAATTTCTGTCCTTATAAAAGAACTGTACATGAAAATTTTCTTCCATTTCTTGCTAAATTTGTATGGAAATTGGTAGCAAAATTGGAATACTAAGTAAAGGCTACCCTTGTAAGTAAATGACCAAATAAATATAATTTATAATACACATTATTGGTCAATTCTCCACATTGTATGATAAATCGACCTATGTGTTTTACAGTAGATTGACCCGTATAACGCATAAACAACAAAAGGTTAGGTCAATAATTCTTCGACAATGGATAAGATATGGCTTATGATAAACTGGAGTAGTATTTCAACCGAGAACTTGGCCTACTACTTCTTGAATTAGTTGAACAATTTGGTTACGCTCCCAGTATTGTTGTGCAACAACTAGAGCTACTTGAGGGGCATCTTGATGTAGTTCTTCATTATACGGTTGATTTCTAGGCAGGGTTTGCCCCTAGGCATCCCTTGATTCCTGACTTCATGAATTACGTATTCTAGTTGAACAGGCCTTCGGATGGACTTAGTGTCATCGAATCATGAGTTCGGTCTAATCAAAAGGATAGAATCTGGTCAGCAAGCCGACTTAAAAAAATAGTATAATTCGGCTCCAGCCGAACGAACCTCCGGATGGATTCGGTGCGTCTTGGGGTACAAAAATACGTAAGTCCACGGAAGATAGCCCTGTTGCTCACCCACCCTGTTATGCCTCAACCCTGTTGTACCCCAGCCTGTTGTGCGCCTGCACAACAGAATGAGTTGCGTGCCCATGCAACGACATGATGTTGTGAGGATTTTGGGGTTTACATGTGCAGAAACCTATAAATAACCCATTCTTCTCTTCTTTTGCATCATTAGAGTTTGGAGAAGCACATGGGAGTTGAGAGAATCTAGGTAAGCAGGAACCCAGCTTGTTGCACGCCCAGCCTGTTATACTCGCCCAGTCTATTGCACGCTCGCTCAACAGGGCTCATGATTGAACGCCCATGCAACAAGAGTTTCAATAATACAAGTGTAATGCAACTTCATGGATTCTTCTGTAATTCGATCTCTGATGCATGCATGTTTTGAATATTGACGCGAAGCAAAGGTTTCGACCCACACAACTCCTCTTTCATTACGACAGATACCATATACGTTGTGATGCTGCATAAATCGTCATTGAACGGCTTTTCCTATAATCTATTACATTGATTCAATGTACTTTGTTTTGGAATCAGGGAAACATGAGGGATGTAATTTAATTCAAAATCAATAAATTAATGAGGATGATTGTTCTTCTACCTTTCCTTTGTTAATATTGAACATGGATATTCCAATCGCAATACATTCGTTTCTTATCGAAACAAAATGGCGACTCTACTGCGGATTGAACCCAGAATCTTTGGTTGGAATATTTATGTTTAATACTAATTTTTGAATAATCCAAAGAATGTATATCGTCAACCGACGCCGCGATGGCGCCAAAATGATGACTCTTAATGGGAACATCCCCCCCCTCTAAAACAAAGTACATTGAATCAATAGTCTGTTTTGGATTTCAGGAATTCCATTTTTACACAATCGCAATGGCCTTCCCCCCAACTAACATAGTTGTCTATTTCACGCCCGATGGATTCGTCGTAGATTATATCGGCAATACACAATCACCATCGAAGAAGGTACCAGAGAAGGTTAAATAAGCTACAACTAGAAACATGCAAAACCTGGTGATGTCTGGGATGGTTTTCGCTTTACCAACAATGCAACATGATGATGAAGAATGGATAGTGGTGACATCTAGAAGATGGAAGTCTCGATCCACTTCCACAAGAAGCATGGTCCCGCCAAGCATGATAAGAGGATCGATCATGCAAAATACCACAAGACGCAACCTTGCCTCGACGACACATTCATTTTACTCAAGAAGAATTGAAATGCCCGTTACTCCATGAGGTTTCCCTACACTGCCAACTATGACGGTAAGGACATCCATCGTTGATTCACTAAAAGTCCAGAAGAACAAAGGGAAAGCCATTGCGACGAGCGAACATTCGCCCGCGATACCCACTGCAATGAGTTCAATGTGAACTCCTACATCAAGAATGCCTCGATTTGAGTCAACTAGTTCTTCGAGACAACGGTGCATTAGTTTCTAATCGAGTAATGGTTCTTCCTCCTCAAAGTCATCAATGATGCAACATTCTTTTCCTCCAATGTCAGAGCAATTAACGAATAAAGAAGTAAAAGTCTTTATGGCAGGCAATAAGCAGCCTGACCAGTTTTCTCTAGAGAAGCACTTGGTTGAAGAAACCCCTAATCTTTTGACAACAACTGTCGTGAACAATACTGAACAACGAGCAGAAGGGTCACAACCACGGATGATTATATTTCAGGGGTCTATGCCTACTATTGCTCAAACCGTAACATAAGTAGAAATTCGACAAATAGTGGCTGAAATTATTCGTCTAGAAAAAGAGCAAGATCATAAGAAAAGGTTCTAGTATCTGACATTGTATTCCCTCAAAATAGAAGAGATACCGTTCCCCGACAATTTCAAATATCCATATTTTTAGAAATTTAATGGGGATGGATCGTCGGAAGAACTTCTAATGCACTTGATAACAATGATGGAAAATTTCTCTGTTGTTCCTCAATATTGCTTGCGATTATTCGGGTCGTCATTGATCGGAAGAGCCTTTAGATGTATTTAGCTTTGGCTTTGGAATCTATTCATACGTGGGAACAAATGCAAGATGCTTTTATGACAAACTTTTTCTCTTCCGACAGAGAAGTTAGTTTGACTGAATTGGCCTTTATTTGCGAAAGGGAGGATGAACCAGTCGAAGAATTCATCAATTTGTGGAAAAACTTAGGGGCATCATGTCGACAACTTCCGGGAGAACCAGAGCAAGTCAAATTAGTGCAGATATACAAACTTTTCATAATCTCACTACGAAGGCCCATATTCTTGAAAAGATGGCTAAGAAAATGTCCATATCTCGTATAGAGTTGCTACCCTAGAATTTTGATGGAACAACAACCAATGCCTCTAGAGAATAAGAGAAACAAGAAGACTGTCAGAATAAAGGAGGATGCAAAAATGGAGAAAATAGTGAAATTGCCATTGTTTGGCAATGAATGTGAAGGTTGAGTCAGTCAGTACAGTGAGCCCCATATGAAAAAACTACAAGATGCTGACTCAACACAGTGGATGGATCAAGATCTTTAAAAGTAAATTAAACCTCACATCCCATGAGCAAAACACCTTAGGTATATAATACCTATTAAAAAACACTCTAATCTATTCAAAAACCAATAAGGAAAACATGTTTTATAGATTAGGTAATAGAAAACTAAGTCGAAAATTTATATGAAAATTATATCAGTTTTCTACCTCCTTCAAGTCATCGAACACTGTTCGATGACATCGAATCTGACTCGATGACATCAAAAAAGTGCCTTCGAATGTCATGCAAGCTCAATTAGAAAATCATCTAAAAATTCATTAAATCGAGCAAACGATCAATGACATCGAATGTCAACCTTTGATGACATCGAAAGTGAATCGATGACATCGAAAAATGACCTTCAGATGTCCAGCGAGCTCAGAAGGAAAAATGCCTGAAAATTCAAGGAATCGAACTCGATTCGATGACATCGAAATTCAAATTTCAATGACATCAAATCACGTTCGATGACATCAAAGAATGACCTTCAGATGTTTAGCGAGCTCAGAAGGAAAATCGCTTGAAAATTCGATGAATTGAACTTCAATTCGATGACATCAAACAAAGACATGAAAATGTCCAGAGAGCTCTAAAGAAAAATCACTTAACAGATCGAGAAATCGAACTCGATTCAATGGCATTAAAATTCAAATTTTGATGACGTCGAATCAGGTTCGATGACATCGAGCTAAGACAAGAAAGTTTTCAGCAAGCTTTAACAATTTTTCATTAAAAATCCCGAGTCATCGAACTGCCACTTGATGACATCAAATGCAGAAAGATTCTGCCCATTTTATTTCCATTGGGATTTTTGCCTATATATCTGGAAGGTTGTTTTCTAAGTTTGTATTAAGAAAAAGAGAGAGCTCTGAGAGAGTAATTACTTACCTATCATCATAAACCTCTTTTCTCATGGGAATTCATCCTTCAACCCTTTCTTAAATGCTATCATTAAATATTCAATAGATTGGATTGGAGAATGAACTTCACCATTCAAGTATCTTCCAGCAACTTAATGGCAAATCATTATGCTGGAACCTCTTGAATGCCTAATACCCTGGAATCTCTCTGTCTCTTTAAGATCGACATTCATTAGAGTAGATTCCACAAAATACCTTGACCCAATCCCAGCTACTTATATTGGAGCATCTTGCGGTTCAAGGGAACTGAAGATTCTTCATCATCAAGGGAGATCATCTTCATCATGTGCTAGAATCGGGGCTCGCCTAGTTACAAGTTAGTCTTTAGAGTCCATAGAATCTAAGGATCCTTCCTTATGTAGGATTGGTTTTCAGGTTGTATTTCACAATCTTACCAAGACCTTTTTACAAGCTTCCGACGGGAGAATACGAATAGAGTCCTTATGTAGGATCTATTGTACCTTATGTAGGCATGATTGATTGCCTTGTTAGGCATGTTTGGTTGCCTTGTGTAGCGTGTATGATTGCCTTTGGTAGGTAATTCCTTGTGTAGGATATATCTGTCTTGTGTAGACAATATCATGTGTAGGTTGTGAAGGTTTGTAGTTAACCTAATTTAAAACCATCAGGTAGTGAAATCCGGCACACTCTAGGGTGGAGTGCGTCAGCCAAGAGTGGAGTAGGCACATAGTCAAACCACTATATATAGATATATTTGTGATGATTCTTGCATATTTGGATTGATGGCTTGATATGTTTAAATATGCAGTATTTGTGTTCTGATTAACTTGGATGCTTAAATGCTTTATAGCCATGAATGTGAATGATTCTCTGATAATCTTGCTGAACTAATTTATATTAGAAAACATTATAAGTCAGTAAGATTAGAATTTTTGAAAAGTCCTATTCACCCCCCTCTAAGACACTTTAACTAATTCCATACTTCTACTATAGAGGTATCACCGCAATTTCAATTGGCATCAGAGCGGGTTCCTCTTGAAGGGTTTAATCACCTAGAGGTAGATCCTGACTGAAGTTGGAATTATGGGCAAAAGAGATGGACCATTAGTCTCACGTCCTCTTATCTTTAATGGCTCAAATTATGCATATTGGAAGGCGAGAATGATCTACTTCTTACAGACTTTGGATCATGACGTTTGGGAGATAGTTGAGAATGGATATGTTGCACCCACTGAACAAGTGGTACTCGAAAATGGCACAACAATCTCTAAACCAAAACCAAAAGAGAAGTGGACTTAATTTGATAAAGAAATGAGGATGTGCGAAGCCAAAGCTATGAATGCAATTTACTGTGGAGTTTCACTAGATGTGTTCAGTCAGATAAGTATGTGTGTAAACTCAAAGGCAGCATGGGAGTTATTAGAAACTACCCATGAAGGAACTAACATAATAAAAATGTCAAGGCTGCAACTCTTGACATCTCAATTTGAACACATAAAGATGGAGGAACATGAGACATTCATGGAGTTTTTCACTAGGTTGAATGGTATATGTAACTCCATGGGGGGACTTCGGGAGAGAATTCTGGTATCTAAAGTTTGTAAGAAAATTCTGAGATCCTTGCCGAAACGTTTTAACCCCAAGGTCACCACCATAAAAGAATGTAGGAACATTGAGGAAATGAAAGTAGAAGAACTAGTAGGTTCCTACAAACCTTTGAAGTACACCTCAAACCACACACAAAGTCCAAAAATAATGCTCTCAAGACCTCTAAGAACATGATTATGATAGAGGAAAAGGAAAGTGAAAATGAAGATGGTGATGAAGAGATAGCTCTCTTGGCTCAACGATTCAAAAAATTCTTCAACAAGAATCGTGGAAAACCATGCAACAATAAGGGAAAACAATTGGACAACAAACGCCAAATAGGCAAACCTTTTAGAAAGTCCAAAGAACCCCAATGTTATAACAACAGGAAATATGGTCCTTTATTCACTGATTGTGTCACACCCCAAACTCGGAAACCGGACTCACAAAATTTTCGATCGCTGAATCCGGCGCCGACAGCCTCCGTAGAACCCCATTCTCGGCTCCCAACGCCCATTCACTAGGTTCCGATCCTGGAATGCTACGAGGAGGATTTTCAACATCAGTTTGATTCGTAATAAGTATAATCAAAGGCATAACCCACAAACAACAACCAAAAACTCCATCACATTTCCACTATGATCAAAAACTTTATAAGTACAATGAGCATAAAGGGAAATACAATGATAATGGACAAAAACTCCAAGATGATCTGATATGCGCTCCTACTTCAGCGCTGCTGCGGTCCAACGTCACCTGCACGCAACGGTCATGCATAAGCTTATGAAAAGCTTAGAGGGTGGTGAGAGTGTGTGCGTAAGGTAGTAATACAGTTATACAGTATCAGAGTAATGCGGAATATGCTGATGAATCCATAAATACCGTTAGCTGTACCAAGGCTATGCGATGCAAGGCATGAATGATGTCGGCCGTACCAAGGCCATGCGATGCGAGATGCAACTCAAGCATACAAATCCTCATCTAAGTCCACATATCAATACAGCTCAACTCTGGAATATCACCAGGGTCTAGTACACTCCGAACTAGATTGCTGCCTCATCGCACGCAATAAGGTGAGTGGAAGAGACCTCACTATCCGTCTGCTAATATCGGGCTCGGCTCGTCGATAGCGGACCCATTCCTCGAGCTGGTCAAACTCAGCCTAGCTTTGCCCCCTCCTCTTAGGTGGGTAAGGCCGCACCCCCGTCCAACCGACCACAACATAGTAGAAAGCGGGACCGTCTGGTAATTGGCACTCGGCGCTCATGCACCCACTCGGTCTAGACGTTGGAACAACTTCCTGGTACCATAAGGGTTTAGGGACTTTCACCCAGGGATATCTATCGCACCCCATGTAGAACAAGATTTTCGGTATCCAATCTGTCAACCATGATATGCATGTGGAGGCTACGACCCTGATGTCGCTAGGGCATATAGTAACCATGTCACACAATGCAAAATGCATGAATCACACTATCCAGTCATGCAGCAATCCTGCACATATCGTGCGCTCATGTGGGGCATCACCGCCGATCCGGGAGCCCATAAACAACCGGCCCGAAGGTATATGCTATGGTCAATCACTCATACCAAGCATACAAATGATGCGTATGAGCATAAATAATGGGACTATACTAAATATGTTATATGACGATGAATTCCGTTCGCAATGAAGATGGGCCTAGACGGCCTACACACTACACGTATGGGCCTAACAATGGGCCCTCGGGAGAGTTACAATGCGAACATTTAACCATCATTGCTCTTACAATGAAGACGTCAAACCATCATTGTTCCCAATGCATGGCCGCCAAAAGACATCATTACATACATCATTGTGGAATCGAAATCAATTGGCGATTCGAATTGGGCCAAATCAATGGGCCGATTCAAATGAGCCAAATCGAAAGGGCCGATTCAAATGGCTGAGTCAAATGGGCTGAATCGAATTGGGCCGAATCAATGGGCCGATTCAAATGGGCCGAATCGAATTGGGCCGAATCAATGGGCCGATTCAAATGGTCGAGTCAAATTGGGCCAAATCAATGGGCCGATTCAAATAGGCCGAGTCAAATGGGCCGAATCGAATTGGGCCTAATCAATGGGCCGATTCAAATGGGCCGAGTCAAATGGGCCAAATCGAATTGGGCCGAATCAATGGGTTGATTCAAATGGGCCAAGTCAAATGGGCCGAATTGAATTGGGTCGAATCAATGGGCCGATTCAAATGGGCCGAATCAATGGGCCAATTCAAATGGGCCGAATCAATGTTAAATCAGGCCCACCCCTATGTATTTGAGATCTGACCTATTCCTAAGCTAACATAGAGATAAATGAAGTGAAAACAATATCAGCTTAATTGGAACCTACCATCGCCCTTAGAAGTTGGAATGGTGGATGTCACTGTCCACTATTTGAATGGTGGGGTCCACTTGAACTTTAGATTTAACACACCCAATTTCCCATGCTGGAAAATGATCTCACAAATGGTTGGACGGCATGGATACAACACATGCATCATGGTAGGCCCCACCGTTCAAACAGTTGACAGTGTCGATAAGACACATACATCAATGTGAGGCCTGCGGGCTTGCTGCCAACAAAGGGGCAGCTGGATAGCTGCTGTACAGGCAGCTGGCTGCACAAGGAGGCAAAGGTGGGTCCCACGTGGGGCCCACCATCATGTATATATATAATATAATATATATATATATATATAATATATCTGGGCGGCCTGGACAGCTACATACATCAGGGTGTTGCCCCACACGTGGGGTGGGTCCCACCGTCCAAGGACGGTGGACGGTTTGGATAAAACACACGCTGCAGTGTGGCCCACTAAACTGGATGGATGACGTGGGTGGGTCCCATGGACCCCACCGACCACAGCGTTGAAATGAGGTATCTTTCACTCCCTGGCAGGCATCCATACTTGGAATAAATGCCAAGACCTTAGTGTTGAAAAGAGGTATCTTTCACTGTCTACCATGTGAGCTATGGATCTGGGTCCCACTATTTGGACAGTCTGGATCTCATGTGGGATCCACAGAGCTTTCTGGCTTGAATGGACAGTGGGTCCCACCAGCTGAACGGTTTAGATACATATGCATTATATGGGGCCCATGGGATTGCTGACGCCAAGAGGCAGCACCCTGCTGCTGGCCGTCCACACATGGACGGCCCAGATAAAAAAAATGGATGGACGGCCTCTCCTACCGATGGTTGGGTGTGGCTGCTGATCAGTGCATGCCCACCCTCAAAATCTCAAAAAGGGTGGGTCCCACATGAGGCCCCCACACGTACTTTCAATCCCAGTTAAGGGTATATATATACAACGTATATATTATATTATATAATATAATATTTTATCATTTAAATATGATATTATATTATCATATATTACATACCCTGACCATATATAAATATATACTATACCCATCATCTGGCCAGCGATGATGTACTACATCATGGTGGTCCCACTTAGTGGGCCACGGGATTTCGATCAACTGATGTATGTCTTTCCCTCCCATCTAGGCCCCAACCGAGGTCAAGGTGGCCCATTTGTTGGACATTATGGATAAAATACACACACATCATAGGTGGGCCACTAATCATAGAGAAAGAGAGAAGGGAAGAGAGAGGAAAGGAGAGAGATAGGCGATGATGGAGGGGCCCCGCCACTATGGGCTCCTCTTGTATACAAACATACATCAAGGTGGGTCCCACCATATGTGGCCCTTAAATCACAAAACAAATAAATAACAAAAGGGACAGATGTGGGGTCCAAGATCATCCATCGTCTTCTTTTTCTTGCTCTCTTGGCTTCCTTTGCTCCTTAGCTTCGATTCCAATGGAAGATGATGGAGTTTTTATGGTTGAGGTGGGAGATGAGAGGGTAAGAAGTGGGCCACACACAAAGCTCTTTTATGGAGGTTTGGGAGAGCTTGGACATATGATGCTTCTCTTGCTTGGAAAGTGATTTGAGAAATGAGAGAGAGTGTGTTGTAAAGAGAAATGGGTGATGGAGTGATGGATGTGGTGAGTGATGGGTGTAAGAACTTTTGACTTTTACGGTTTTTGGTGTAAGAAAGGTATAAGGTGTGTAAGAACTTTTTGACTTTAGAGTTGCTTGGGGATGGGTGAGAGGTGATGGTATACTTGACATGATGGGATTGATTAATTGATTGATTGATGTGACAAGTCGTAGAGATTCTCTTAGAATTCGCACGTGCAGTGTTTTCCTCGCACCGAACGCAGACCCACATCTCTTGACCAGGGTATCGGATTGGCGTGCGAGTCACGGCATCGGAACCGCGGCGACAGCGCGGTCGCTAGGGTACAAGTCTCGGGTTAAGTCGGCTCGGGTTGACGGCGTGTAAAGCAGGGTTGCGCGCAAATGCCAGTTAAGGGTCGAAGGTTGTCGGAATTCGACCGGGAAGACCGCGGAAGCCTACGGAACAATACGAACTAAGATACGTGTAACGACCTTGGAAATTTTTGTGCTAATCTTTCCTTAAGTAGTTGTTTTTGGGGTAATTAGCGCTATACTCGATTGCTTGTGAATTTCACATCAATCACTTTAAATTGTATCTGCATGACTCTAAACTTGTAGATTAGTTAGCGCTACGTTACTCTGAAACCTAGGATCCATCGCTAAATCCAGTTGTTCTGGAAAATTTTTGGAAGATCTGGATCGGACCTAGACCGCGCGTCGAAAGTCCGATGGCGATGATCTTAGACTGTTGCGGTCATCGAGTTGGGCTTGACCATCACCTCGAAAATCAAGTCCATGTGATGTTCTGGGTCGATTTGCTTGAGTTCGGAGTGAAGAGTGTGAGAACGGTTGGAATTTATTAAGCTTTTTATGAAATCTGAGTCGTGTCGCTTACGCGACGATTTTATGCTATCTGACCGTTGGATTCTGACCCAATTTCACCCTCTGATCAGGATAGTTGGCCCAGGCATATCCTAGTGCTTGTGGACCTGATCGAGATTCCGTGACCGTTGAATTGAGTGTGGTCCGCCACGGCTGATCTGAAGAGCCGGTCGGTACGAAAACTCAGCCTGACCTAGATCCATGGTCAGTGAGCTTAAGTCTGACCTTTCGTGGTTATAGGCCCACCAGAAGAGCTTCGTTGGATCGAGAGAGGCATGTTTTGGTTATAACCTAAGTATACCTTATCCCTGGGGTTATTTTCATCAAGAATAGGCCTATTTATAGTCCTTAAACCCTAGCCCTCTTTTCCATACGAATTTTCTCTAACCCTAGCTTGGAAAGAGAGTGGAAAAGAGAGAGAAAGTGAGAGAGATAAGTTGGTGAATCATCTTGGATTCTTCCTTGTTCTTCTTCATCTTTGAACCTTCACTTTGGATCGTTCTTCTGACGATTTTGAGTTCTTTTGGGGTAAGTTAATCTAACCCTAACCTGTGTTAGAGCTTAGATTAGACTTGGTGTTGTTGTATCTTATTTCTATCCTTGTTTTAGGGTATTCTATCGCCGTTGACGAAGACAACTCGTCTAAATTAGTTCGGTGTTCTTTCCTTGCTTAAGGTGCGGACTTTAAGTATATAGGTTATGGTTTTCAAGGCTTTCAATGCCAGTTAGTGATTTATTCTTGTTATGGATGAGATTTCACATGCTAAATGTTGTGTTTACATTGCTTTCCTGATATGCATGTGCTATATTGAGATTTGTGTATTCTATGTGTATTTATAAAGTACCGTATACGTATAAAATATGCACTTATGTTTGCCATGATTATTTGTCATGTATGTATGCTAGATGCATGTATGATAACTCCTTGGTAAAAGGAATTGTCTAAGTGCATGTATTTCAACATACGTCATGTATGTTGTTCCATGTATGCTAAGTGTTTGTAGAAATGCATGAATGATCTAAAGTGTAACTTATTACACTAATTGTGGGCGTTGAGAAGTGATTCTCAATACTCATATTGATGCGCATGATTTCCTTTATGCCGTTACATTCCATGTTATTTAAATTCAAGCATTACCTATGCTTACATTTATGTTAAGTTGATATTCTTCAGATGTGTATGTACCATGATTTGAGTTGTTGTTCCATTACTGTTTTACATTCCACATGAGTATCTGTAGTAGTGTAAGGTGTTTGGGACTATGCCTTAGTCCAGGAAATCGGTAATTGACCCTATATTCGTGGTTGAGATTACTTTCACCACGTAGGACGTATTAGACGGACCCGAGTCGTATTAGAGTTATCGGCAGTGGTTTGGCCACGCGGAGTGTTTGCGCACTCTATGTCGCTCAATTCAACGTGCGCTCGTGCTAGTCGAGTTCGTCAAGTAACCCGATTGTCCGATGTATGTTAACCCTGTATGGACGCTACTGCTTGAATTTAGGGTACCGAACTTACCAGTGAAATCCTATTAACTATGGTACTTGATCCGCTAAGACTCATGAGCCGGACATGGTGGTATGGGACACCGTGGTCAAGCTGTTGGCTTACGCTGGGGTGACGAGCCTCCCCGTAGTGACCAGTGAGCAACTAAACTCGTGAGCCGATTATGGTGGTATGGGACACTATATTCATGCTGTCGGCCTACATTGATTGGTGACGAGCCCTTTGTAGTGACCTCGAGCATACCTGGATACCGCAAGGAGGTGATGAGCCGATCTGTGGTAGTAAAGGCATGAAAGGCGTGCATTGATTGGTGACGAGTCCTTTGCTACGACCTCAAACATATGATCGTATGAGATGTCTAGCATTGACGACCCTAATATGGATCACTGTTTGGATGGTGATATGAGAAAGGTATCTTAGCTTCCCAATCCTGCTGTGTGAAATGGACTAATAACAACTTGGTAATCATATCCATGCACCGCATTTGCATGTGCTTTGTAGATGTGGCGCACTTTGAGGCGATGTCATGCGTAACGTGAGATGAAGACGCTGAGGGTGTACGCGTGAGGGCACGCATCATATTGCATTCATCCTTGCATTAACAAGAGTACTTAGGATTTATTTAATTGTCCTGCTTTATCATTACTGTTTGATTGAACTGATAACATGTTAACCAGTGCCTTATTGTTCCACTGAGTTGATCACTCACTCCCACATTTCTGGGGCGGTGTTAAACACCCACCGACTCTGTCTTAGGCTCTGATGTTGCAGATGTGGATGCGACTTCTAAGGCAGAGCGGGAGCTGGATGATGACGAGGCTGCCTTCTCCTATATGCAGTTTTCAGACGGGTTCTAGCGAGCCTCGGTCTGATGTGCGGGTTTATGGGATTATTTTTGGGAACTGAAATGATGTAACGTGATACTTATAATTTTGTTAAATAACACTTTCATACGATCTGGCTTGTATATGTAATTCAGGGGTTTACACTTGTACACATATTTTCCTATAAATCTTCCGCTTGCTTTATTCACTTATCCCTGAGTCATATTTGTGTTTTGGCTTAATCTATTCCATGTTTTATGCACTAATACAGTCAACATACATCCTTCATTAAATATGTTGCATAAGTGATGTTTTGGAACTCGGGAGCTGAGTTATGCTCGACCCCCGAATTTCAGGGCGTTACAATACGGGTCTTACAGATTGTCCTACTATGAAATCGAAAGCAAAGGCTATGACAGCCACATGGGATGACACGAATGAATCCAATTATGAAAGCAGTGATTCTGAAAGTGATGAAGACCAAAAGTCTTTAAAAATACTTATGGCTTTCACCACCACAGTCATTCCTAGTTCGAAGGACAATGAGGAAAAAGATGAATCACAAGCCAAAGAGACACACCCCTCAGATGATGATGATGATGATGATGATGATGAACAGGATGACATCCATGATGCTTATTAACTTTATATCCATAGCATTAGTGTCCTTAAGAAACTTGGTGTTGCTGAAAATAAAAACAAACAGTTGCAAGATGATTTGAATAAAACTCTAGAGATTAATGCCCACTTGATAAATGATCTTCAGCGTTATCATATGGAAAATGACAAACTAGAAAGGACAACAACTTCCCTCACATCTGAAATGCAGAAATTAAACAAACAGATTGAACATCTAAAATCAGAGAATATGCGTCTAAAGACTAAAAATCATAAACTTAGATTAGATGCAGAAAAATCAAAACAATCTGTTAAACTTAGTCATAGGCTCTCCCTAAGTAATGAAAAACTTGAAAGACTTCTAAGAATGGATAGAAATCAAAAGGATAGGAGAGGTTTAGGCTATGAAACTTACAAATCAAACTCTTTTCCTGCACCACCTGTGACTAAGAAAACTGTTGCATCTGGAAGCAATACAAAGAACACTCCTATTTGTCATTCATGTGGACACTTGGGACATTACAAGTTTGAATATCTTACATTTGGTAAGTCTCACTCCACTTCCAGGTTAAACTTTTCTGGTAAATTTAAAACCAACCGGAAGAACAATACAAAAACCAAAGAGTCCTTCAAAACGCACACCTAATGAAGGAAGAAAATATCCTACTCCACCTAAGATGACAAAAAGGATGGAGAAGCTACTAAATCAGGTAACTCAACTGAATCAGAAAACCAAAGAATTGATGAGAAATGGGAATCTGATTTAGTTGCCTGAGAAATCCAAACAATCCCAAGGTGAAGACAAGTTACCACCTCCAAAGAAAATTGTCACCAAATGGATAATAAAGAATAAGAACAACTGCCTTGTAATTCATGTCGCTCTCAAAGCAAGCAGTAGTTCTTAGTGGTATCTTGATAGCGGTTGCTCCAAACACATGATTGGTGACCGGACCCATTTCTGTAATTATTCAGAATTTGATGGTGGGTCAGTAACATTTGGAGATGGGAGCTCTGCTAAGATAATTGGGCAAGGAACAATAGTTGGTTTGGGATTGCCCAAGATTGAAGATGTTCTTTGTGTAGAAGGATTAAAACATAATCTCCTGAGTATTTTCCAAATTTGCAACAAAGAACACTTGGTCACTTTCTCCAAAGATGTGTACAAGATCTCAGACCTTACAGGAAAATTCATTATAAAAGGTCTTCGCACAAGTGATAACTGCTATGTAATTGAAATGGCGGGGAGAATGTCATATCTATGAGATGCCACATGGCTGTAAATAATGAGTCCAAGTTATGGCACCAAAGACTTAGACATGTCCACTACTGGAACTTGGCTAAGCTAAGCTCAAAAAAATTGGTGAGAGGTCTACCTAAGATTTGAAAGGGAGAGAAGATTGTTTGCAGTGATTGTCTCAAAGGAAAACAGATAAAGTTGGACATAAAAGGACAACCACTGTAGCAACTTCCAAACCACTTGACTTGTTGCTTATGGATCTTGTGGGTCCCACCAA
Source organism: Magnolia sinica (assembly GCF_029962835.1). Lineage (NCBI taxonomy): Eukaryota > Viridiplantae > Streptophyta > Magnoliopsida > Magnoliales > Magnoliaceae > Magnolia > Magnolia sinica. The sequence goes on along the minus strand of NC_080573.1, from coordinate 43,968,064 downwards.
AGTTGAGAGCCATAGTAGAAAAAGATATTTTCTTGTAGTGTTAGATGATTACTCTAGATTCACATGGGTCGCTTTTCTTAGGGAAAAATCTGATGAATTTGATGAATTCCTGATTATGACAAAACGACTCCAAAATGAGAAAGGATATTGCATAAATCATGTGAGGAGTGATCATGGTGGGGAATTTGAAAATGATCGATTCCAAAAGTATTGTGATGAGAATGGAATATGACATGAATTTTTAGCCCCAAAAACACCACAACAAAACAGAGTGGTTGAAAGAAAGAACCGGGTGTTGCAGGAAATGGGCTCGATTATGCTAAATAGCAAAGACATGGCTAAAAGCTTCTGGGCCGAAGTTGTCGATACCGCCTGCTACATAATCAATAGGGTGTATCTTAGAGCAGGATTAAATAAAACACCGTATGATTTGTGGTATGGAAAGCATCCTAGTGTGAAATACTTTCGTGTCTTCGGTAGCAAATGTTACATTCTTTTAAAAAAATAAATAAATAAATAAATAAAAAGAGCAATTAGGCAAATTTAACTCTAAAAGTGACAACGGCATTTTCCTAGGATATTCCCCAAACAGTCATGCTTATAGAGTGTATAATTTAAGGACTCTTACTATACAAGAATCTGTCAATGTAGTTGTTAATGACCAACCTCATGACGAAAATAGTCCTTCAATTGATATAGAGGATGATGTGGATTTATGCATAATAGGAAAATCTGATAACAAATCCATCTCCCCTAACGAACCTCAGCCGTTAAACAATGTTCCATTCATTAAGGATCATCCTCTCAATCAAATCATTGGAGATCCTAATGACGATGTGAAAACTCGACGTCAACTTGAGGGTATTAATAGTCATCTCTACATCACCTCAAAGATTGAGCCCAAAAATGTTATAGAAGCTCTCCAAGATGAATACTAGATTGCGGCTATGCAACATAAGCTACAAAAATTTACGAGAAATGAGGTGTGGCAACTAGTTCCCAGGCCACTTGATATCATCGAAACCAAATGGATCTTCAAGAACAAATCCGATGAATCTCAGAATGTGGTAAGAAATAAGGCAAGACTTGTGGTGCAAGGATATTCGCAAATAGAGGGCATTGATTTTGATGAAACATTTGCTCCAGTAGCGTGTCTTGAGTCTATAAGGATTCTCATGTCTATTGCTTGCACTTTACAATACAAATTGTTTCAAATGGACGTCAAAAGCACCTTTCTCAATGGTGTACTTGAGGAAGAGGTATATGTTAAACAACCAAAGGGATTTTTAGATCCTAAGTATCCTCATCATGTATATCTATTGAGCAAAGTACTTTATGGTCTTAAATAAGCACCCCGCGCATGGTATGAGTGCTTGACGCAATTTTTGCTAGATCACCATTTTTGTAGGGGAAGTGTTGATAAAACACTATTTACGCAAAAGACAAATAACTCCGTACTTATTGCCCAGATTTATGTGGATGACATACTCTTTGGATCCACTTGTAAAGATGTTGCTCATAATTTTGCCAACTTAATGAAATCTGAATTCGAAATGAGCATCGTTGGTGGGCTGAATTTCTTTCTGGCTCTACAAGTGAAGCAAATGCATAATGGGATATTTGTATGTTAGTCCAAATACGCAAAAGATCTAGTCAAAAGATTTAGACTTGAATCTGGACGTACTCATCATACTCCCATAAGCACCACACTCAAACTTTCCAAAGATGCCAATGGCAAGAGTGTGGATCAACACTTGTACCGCAGCATGATAGGTAGCTTACTATACCTAACCGCGAGTCGGCCGGATATAGCTTTTAGCATTGGTGCATGCGCATGATTTTAGGCCGATCCAAAAGAATCTCATCTATCTGCGGTTAAAAGGATTATCAAGTATGTGGCTAGAACTACCAATTTCGGTTTGTAGTACCCGTTTGACACATCTACTATCATTGCTAGGTATTTTGATGCCGATTGGGCTAGAAATATTGACGATCGCAAATCAACCAGCGATGGTTGTTTTTATATCGGCAACTGTCTTATATCATGGCAAAGCAAAAAACAAAACTCAATATCTTTGTCTACTGCTAAGGCCGAATACATAGCAACCGATAGTTGTTGCGCACAACTTCTTTGGATGAAACAAATGTTGCTGGATTATGGGATTGAACAATCCACAATGACACTTTTTTGTGATAACACAAGTGTCATTAATATTTCCAAAAATCCAGTCCAACATTCAAGAACAAAGCACATTAACATTCGACCCCATTTTATACGAGAACTTGTCGAAGACAGGATTATTATGTTGGATCATGTGCCTACCAAGCGCTAACTTGCCGATATCTTAACAAAGCCCCTGGATGCCAATAGATTTGGAGATCTCCTAAAATCTATTGGAATATGTTCGATCTAATATAGTTTGTGGTCCATGAGTGTCTAATGATATATTTGAGGACTTTGGGCCTCCAAAATTCTTTTTGAACATAAACATAGGATATGTTTATAATTTTGGTTATTATCTCTTCTTTTTTTGTATAAATTTTGTTGAGTGTACAAGTTGATAAGTAGCTATATTCTTTTGTACATCTCCTTGATTTAATCGAAGCATTCAGAACAATTCTAAACTTCCTACTTCGATGACACATTTGATGACTCGAATGACACTTCAATGACATCAAATGAATTTCCAAGACATCAAAGACATACCAAGAACTGAACCGTCGGACATTGCCTGATGTCATCGAACACCTCTTCGATGACACCAAAATCTGGACGTTCGATGACATTGAAGAACCCCGACTTATAAAAGTGTGGGTGAGCACAAAAACCTACCATTTTGGGTTTCTTTTTGGGCGGTGGTTCATCTTCCTCACTCCTTCCTATCTTGTGGAAATTTCTATCCTCTTCTTGAACAATGGCTAAGGATAAAGGTAAGGCTCCTATATAAGGTGAGTCCTCCAAATACCAGAAAATCAAGAGACACAAGCATACCTCCGTCTCTTCTCCTCTCAAAGGCTCATCTTCGGAACAGGAACTAGTAATTGAGTGGACTGTCATTAGTACATGCATTGAACCTTATGGGGTTGATCAACTCCTAAGGATGAATGGATGGTACAATATAGTGAATCTAGGTGGCAAGTTTCAATATGACCTCATACATTACTTTCTAAGATCTTGTCACACTGTTAAAGATGATCCCCCATCCATCAGTATCACATTCATGAACCAGACCAAGCGCATCAGCCCTGTGCTGATAGGCCGTCTCCTGGGTCTGGAAGTTACTCGTATCCCAGTGACTGAACGCAATCTCAACTCACTAGGAGTTTGGGGTAAAGTGACTCGAGCATTGTGCAATGGATCCACAATACCCAGAAATGAGAGAAACTTTCTCCATGCTACATATCTAGACCCAACATTTCAAGTTCTTCACAACATCTTTAATACGAATGTCTATCCTTGTGAAGTTACTGGCAATGAGTTCTCTCCCTATGTACTCAACATTCTATATGATGTCCATCAAGGGATTTAAGTCTGCCTACTTACTCTTATCATACAACAGTTAATCCTTGTTGTCAAAGAAGAGCATCTTGGAACACTTTCGTTCTCGTGTCTTATCTGCAAGATCTCAAAATTTGTGGGATTGTCGCCTTCATTCGATTTCAAGCACCCTTGTGCTTAGTTCAATCACGAAACCATACGTAGACTGCATGTGTTTGGAAATGTATATCTAGCCAGCCCAACTAGTCCGTCCTTGGGCGAAGATGATGCTCGGCACAATCCCGTACCAACTCCCAGAGACTCCTGTCGTACCCCTATGCACAGCCCCGACCCTATCAGTGCGCGTAAAGTCTTCCGCCAAAATGATCTTGCCAGACATCTTCTCAACGGCCAATCAAATGTGGAAGATCGCATTCGCCAATGTGAAACTTGCCTATCCGAAATTGAACAGATGGTCACCATCTTGCAGCATTCAGCGCAACAAATTCTTGATATGCTGACTCACCACCATGACGATACTACTCATGATGCAAGCCCTGCCCCGTGATCCTCTCTTCATCACATACATGTGTTGATATGTTGAGCATAGGACATATATATCTTTTTGGATGCCTTAAGCTTGTGTATGTATGTGATGATCACTAATTGTTTTTTATGCTATATTTGTGTATGCGGAGTGGATGATAATGCCCATGGATGGGCTGAATGCTTTTGGATACTCTTTTTTTGGATATTTCTTGGAATATTTTGTTTATGCCAAGCTTGGGCACTTCTTTTATGACGATATATATCATGCTCTGACTGTGTCTGGTGTTAAAATTGAACTTCTCTACATTGTTTCTCCTATGCAATTTAAATGCTTCAACTTCAGTCATACAATGACTTTTTTATGCAATTGTCTACTAACCCTTTGCCAATGACTGACAAAAAGGGGGAAAACAATCCCACCATTATGTTCCTATGGTTGTATGTCTAAAATGAATGGTGATGCAGGATGATAGGGGGAGCAACAGCTCAAGCAATACAGTGGTGTACTTGTTTAGTTTTAGAATATAATTATGTAAAACTGTGTAATGAAGTTGTACACACAATTTAGGTTGTTGTTCCAAGTGTTATAGGTGTTTTGTCACGTAATTGACAAAGGGGGAGATTGAAAGTGCCTTCGTTTGTCAATTAATGTGAAGGTTGAGTCAGCAGTATAGTGAGCCCCATATAAAAGAACTACATGATGCAGACTCAACACAATGGTTGGATCAAGATCTTCAAAGGTAAATTAAACCTCATATCCCATGACCAAAACACCTCAGGTATATAATACTCATTAAAAAACACTCTAATCTATTAAAAAACTAACAAGGAAAACATGTTTTATAGATTAGGTAATAGAAAACTAAGTTGGAAATTTATATGAAAATTATATCAGTTTTCTACCTCCTTCGAGTCATCGAACACTGTTCGATGACATTGAACATTCATGTTTAATGACATCGAATCTGACTCGATGACATCCAAAAAATGCCTTCGGATGTCCAACAAGCTTAAGTAAAAAATCATCTAAAAATTCGATGAATCGAGCAAACGATCGATGACATCAAAAGTGAATTGATGACATCAAAGAATGACCTTCGGATGTCCAATGAGCTCAGAAGGGAAAACGCCTGAAAATTCGAGGAATCGAACTCGATTTGATGACATCGAAATTCAAATTTCGATGACATCGAATCACGTTCGATGAGATTGAAGAATGACCTTCAGATGTCCAACGAGCTCAGAAGGAAAATTGCCTAAAAATTCAATGAATCAAACTCTGATTCAATGTCATCGAAATTTCGAACTCCGATTCGATGTCATCGAAATTCAAATTTCGATGATATCGAATCACGTTCAATAACATCGAACAAAGACATTAGAGAGCTCTAAAGAAAAATCACTTAAAAGATCGAGAAATCGAACTCAATTCGATGACATCGAAATTCAAATTTCGATGACATCGAATCAGGTTCGATGACATTGAGCTAAGACAAGAAAGTTTCCAACAAGCTTTAACAATTTTTTATCAAAAATCCCGAGTCATCGAACTGCAACTCGATGACTTCGAAGGTGGCCTTCGATGACATCGAACCTAACTCGATGACATCGAATGCAGAAAAATTCTGCCCGTTTTATTTCCGTTGGGATTTTTGCCTATATATCTAGAAGGTTGCTTTTCGAGTTTGTATTGAGAAAAAGAGGGAGCTCTAAGAGTAATTGCTTACCTACCATCATAAACCTCTTTTCTCATAGGAGTTCATCCTTCAACCCTTTCTTAAATGCAATCATTGAATATTCAATAGATTAGATTAGAGAATGAACTTTACCATTCAAGTATCTTCCAGCAACTTAATGGCAAATCATTATGTTGAAACCTCTTGAATGCCTAATACCCTGGAATCTCTCTGTCTCTTTAAGATCCACATTCATTAGAGTAGATTCCACAAAATACCTTGACCCAATCCCAGCTACTTATATTGGAGCATTTACAAGTGTTGCGATTCATGGGAACTGAAGATTCTTCATCATCAAGGGAGATCATCTTCATCATATGCTAGAATCAAGGCTCACCTACTTACAAGTTAGTCTTTAGAGGAATCTGAGGATCCTTCCTTGTGTAGGATTGGTTTTCAGGTTGTATTTCACAATCTTACTAAGACCTTTTTACAGGCCTCCGACGGGAGAATACGGATAGTCCTTGTGTAGGCTTGATTGATTGCCTTGCGTAAGCATGTTTAGTTGTCTTGTGTATGCGTGTATGATTTCCTTCAGTAAGCAATTCCTTGTGTAGGATATATCTGTCTTGTATAGACAATACCTTGTGTAGGTTGTGAAGATTTGTGGTTAACCTAATTTAAAACCATCAGATAGTGAAATCCGACACACTCTAGGGTGGAGTGCGTCAGCCAGGAGTGGAGTAGGCATATAGCCAAACCACTATATGTCGATGTGTTTGTGATGATTCTTGCATATTTGAATTGATTGCTTGATATGTTTAAATATGCAGTATTTGTGTTCTGATTAACTTGGATGCTTAATATGCTTTATAGCTATGAATGTAAATGATTCTCTGATAATCTTGCTAAACTAATTTGGATTACAAAACGTTACAAGTCAGTAAGATTAAATTTTTTTGAAAAGTCCTATTCACCCCCCTCTAGGACACTTTCTCTAATTTCATACTTCTACTATAACGATATCACCGAAATTTCAAATAGAAACGGCTGCACGTTCAAGATGGCATATAAAAGGTTTAGACAATATAAGGATTATATGAAGTATGCATTTGCAAAAGAAGACACACTTCCTATGATGAATCAATTATTGGCTATGGGGAGTATTTAGTTACAGCGGTCAAAACGTCCAGGAGAAATTGGGAAGACAAGAGAAGGATTACTATCATTATCACGGTATACTCGGACATCAGACTGAAAGTTGTCATGCTCTTAGAAATTTACTCCAAAAGATGATCAAGAAGGGTGAAATTGTTATGGAAGAACATGACAAAAGGAAGAGAGTGGCAAACCAATATAATCTCCATTAAAAGTATTGGTGATCCTTCAAGAAAAGAGTCGACTGTGTTATTAGGGGAGTTCGGGGTGAGTCAATGTGCATTGGTCTAGGGTTCTATTGTGTCTGGAGTCTTTGCACCCTAATGTAACGTCTTCTCAAGTGGATATGCACTCATTCCTATTCTGGTGAAAGTGTTCAATGTTCGTTCGAAGGAGTTGCAGTACGAGTCAGAGTAGATTGATGTTATCGAAGCAGTTTGGTGTGGGTCGATGTGCGTCAGTGTGGGGTTCAAGTGTGTCTGAAGTCTTCACACCCTGATATAACATCTTTTCAAGAGGATACACATTCTTTCCTAGTTTGGTGAATGGGTTTAATGCATGTTCAAAGGGGCCACATTGCAAGTTGGAGTAGAATGATATTATTGGAGGGGTTCAGTGTAAGTCGGTGTGTATGAGTTTGGGGTTTGAGTGTCCATAGTTTTCATACCCTGTGTGACATCTTCTCGGGTGGGTATCTACCCATTCTCAATTCGATGGAGTTCGACGCGAGTTTGAAGGGGTTGCATGTAGGTCAGATCAACGTGTGTTTGCTCCACCATGATGTATATGTTTTATCCACGCCGTCCAACCATTTTTCTAGATCATTTTAGACTAGGAGGCAATATATGAGGTAGATCCAACTTTCATGTGGATCACGCCATATGAAGCAGTGTGAATAATGATATCCATTGTTGAACCCTCCATAGGCCCCACAATGATGTTTATTTATCATCCAACCTGTTCATAAGGTCACACAAACATGGATTCCTTAAAGGGAAAACAAAAATATCGGCTTAATCTAAAACTTCTTTTCCCCAAAGAATTTTTTGATAGTAGGCGTTCAATTCACATGGTGTGGTGTGGTGTGGTCCTGTCGAGTTTTGGATATGCTTCAATTTTTAGCTCATGCAATAAATTGAGCTAGTAAAATATATGGATGGCCTTGATAAAAAGACATAAATCATTGGTGGGCCCCACTGGCACCCCCAGTCAGCAATCCCCTTACGATAGGTCCTTTGAAATTATTAATGGTGAGGCACTCAATCACCACTACTTCTTGTGGTGTAGTCCACATGGGATTTGGATATGCTTAATTTTTGTGAAGAAGTCTTTAAATAGGCTGGAGCAACGTATGGATGGACATGGATATGAAACACATTATAGACCCGTATGTAGGGAAAACATAAATATCATTTTAATCCTAAACTTTTGTGCCCCCAAGAAGTTTTCAATGGTATACTTTTAATCCCCACTTCTTCTTGTGGTGTAGTCCACTTCAGCCTTCAATCTGTATCATGTTTAGGCTCATGGCATAAAATTTTCTTTCAAAATGGATGCACGGCGTGAATAAAACATATAAATCATTGTGGCCCCACGGAGCCCCACCTAGGTAAGTAACAGCTCAGTGTGTATTACCCTTGTCGTGGGTCCCACCATGATGTGTTGTATATCCACGCCTTCCATTTCTCCAACCCATTTTACGATGTGGTGCCAAAAATCAAGTAGATCCAAATCTTATGTGGACCATACACAGGAAATAGTGGTGATTGACTGCCTCACCAATAAAAGTTCCAAAGGACCTACTGTAAGGTTTTTGTAATGTTTATTTCTTATCCAACCTGTTAATAATGTCAAGAATACCTAGATGAAGGGATAAAGTTCTAGTGGTGTGGTCTACCTGAGATTTAAATATTCTTTAGGCTTGGCATAACGTTCTAAACTAAGATTGTAAAACAACACAAATCATGGTGGTCCCCTCTGTTGGGAATTGTGCGAAAGCAAACCTGGATTCAATAATACAAGACAAAATCAAATGCAAACCAAAACATGCAAAGAAGACATGAATTTTAGGTGGGAAAACCCTCACGGAAAAAAAAAAAACACCACAGCACAAAGCGACAAGCAATCCACTATGAAATGATCTTGCAAGAGATGGATGGACTTACTGATATGAACAACCCCAAAATCCCTTCTTGAAACCCTAGCTTTGCTCTGAAACACCTTAAGAATGTTTTAACATTCACTTAGAATACCCTAATCCCAATTACACCTAATATATATACTATCACAACTAGAATTAGAAGCAAATCGTGCACTTACGCAGTTTTGCATGCCTCATCAATGGGACCTTCGATGGCATCGACAGCCATCGAAGACCAATCGATGACATTAAAGCCACCTTCGATGGCATAGAGTAGTAACTCCAAAACTATCCAGCAATCAACTGGGATTTTTCCAGATTTTCTCGATGGCATTGAGTGGTCTGTCAATGCCATCAACAAACCCGCGATCTTAGTCAAATTGAAGACATCTAACAACAATCTTCAGCATGGAATCAATCTTCACATTCCATTGTTCCACCATATCATTACTATCTCTAATCGCCTTTCATCATAACTTCATCACCACTTCTCGTGCAAACTCCATTTTCATTAAGCCTTTGCCAAGCTTAAAGAAATTTCACATTACTTAAACTTATTTGTAGGAACTACCTTCATAAGCATGTTGGTCGGGTTCATTTTTGTATGGATCTTCTCTAGAGTCACACTGCCTTCGTCAAGTACCTGTCGGATAAAATGATGATACACATCAATATGTTTAGTACGTGAATGATAAACAAAGTTCTTGACCAAATTAATCGTGCTTTCATTGTTATAATTAATCGACACGACCTCCTTCTGAAGCCCAAGCTAATTTATCCTTCCTCTCAACCAAACACCTTTAAACACCTCCATCACCACTATATACTCAGCTTCAGTTGTGGAAAGAGTAATCACAAACTGAAGCTTTAACATCTAACCAATTGCCCCACCCGCTAACACAAACAACTAGGCAGAAGTCGACCTTCTATTATCCATATTTCCCGCGTAATCAACATCCACATGGCTTTCCAATTTGTTCTCCGACTTTTTAAGCGTCAAGACAGTCCGTTGTATATCATATATACCGAAGTAATCATTTCATTGCTTTCCAGTGTTGCCTACCAAGGTTAGCCATGTCTTTGCTCACAATACTCATTGCATATGAAATATCCAGTCTCGTAGAGACCATGGCATACATCAAACTACCAACAAACTCGAATAGGCACACAAGACATCAATTGTTTTTCTTCATCTGTAGTAGGACATTGTTCAAAAGAAAGCCTAAAGTGAGCAACATTTGATATGTTAACGGTTTCACCTTGTCCATACTGAACTTTATCAATACCTTCTTAAGGTATTATGCCTGTGATAACCATAGCATGCTCCTCTGTCTGTCTCTGTGAATATCTATGTCGAGAATTTTCTTTGCAACCCCAGATCTTTTGTTTCGAATGTCCAGACAAACGAGTCTTTAACATATCAATCTCAGACATGCTATGGTTGGCAATAAGCATGCCATCTACGTACAATACCATTACGATGAATTATCCATCATTTGGTGTCTTGTAATAGACACAATAATCATATTCATTTCTAGTAAATTGTTGACCCAACATGAAAGTATCAAACCTTTTATACCACTGCATAGGCGACTATTTCAGGTCGTATAATGACCTGTAACACCCCGTACTTTTTAGTACTCGAATGTTACCACAAAGATCAAAATTAGTTTACACGTGTGTGGGAACGCACGTAACTTACCTTACATGTCACCATCTAATGACTCTCAATCTATCTATCTCAACCATCTAGTACACTATTCATTCATATAACAAGCCATCCATTCGATTGATTTTCAAAATAGTCCATAGTTTCAGAGGCATCTATTGTAAGATCTCAATCACTTTGATAGACCAATTAAACCGTCTATCCTAAAATTCTAAGACTGGGATCATCTGGTCCACTATTCATCATGCCCGCAACTTCCTGTGGGATGATTTGACACTTTCTTAAATGGCATAGCCATCGAATTTTAAAAGAAACTGTTGAAGTTCATCTATGTTAGCTTGGGCACACTTAGAAGCATCGACAATCATATCAAGAAATGATCCGACTATTAAATAGTTGGAGACCATTAGTTTGACCAACAAAATCAAGTTGTATGGCCCAACTGATCATTGGATCCACCTCATCTTTGACCAGGTCGGCTATTCAAACCTATAGAACTTCTTGAACAGTGTGGAACTTAGAAAAACATCATTTGTGGGGCCTGAATCGCCAAATCCGCTGTTGCTTAACTCCAATACCAAGCTATGGTGACACATAAGCTAAGATTATAAGTGTAACACCTCGAACTTTTCAATACCCGAGTATTAGAAGTTCTCAAGTGTTACCATAAAAGTTAACTTAGCATGTACATGTGTACAATACCAACTTCATTATCCTAACCTTACATCTATTCTCCAACGTGAATCTGACCATTGATAATGATCTTCATCCATAGATCAAGCAATCTGACCATTGATTTTAAGACAAGATCATCATATGCCCAAGTATTCCCACTTGTCCATCATAACCGACTGTTCAACCAACTATCCATCAATATGTAAAGATATATGACCGTCCAGTTTGAGTTTGGACCACTCAATCATAGTAAACTAACTAGTTGACATCTACATCCGCTCGTACACATCAAATTGAGATTCTGATCTGTTCATCTTGTTCATCACTTAAAAATATGCTTAACCCATCATCAAAACTACAATATGAGAAACTTACACATGTGAACAAGTCACGTGAATCTAATGGTATACATGTTCTACCTCTTGATCACTTCAAAAACTAACTTATGATAATTTGTTTACAAAACTAACCGTACACCCACTTACATACATGATCAGAGTACTAACCATAAAGTTTTTCTATTTTTAACATGTCATCTGACCATCCATTATGTTGGTTGATATATGTACATTCCTTTAATAATTTAGTGAATAATTCTTCATTCATAATGATTTAGATATAAATTCTTCTATAAGAATTACTTAGGAACGTGCCTATAACCATGTAGAACCATTAGATTTCTCAAAACTCTTGTATCAGTAATAATTACGAAAATGTCATTAACCTAGATGCTTGAATTCTAGATCACATGGTTCCCACAATTCATTTGCTGTGAAATTTTATACCATGCTTATGTACAATAAATTAACCATACATATCAAATTTCAACCCTTAGATTATAGTAAAAGTGACCAAATTGACAAATCAACCCCTTAACCGTTGATTTTGGTGCTCATCGAGTGAAGAAACCTCATGGGTAGTCGTAGTAGGATATTTCCCTTCATATGAACGACTTGGATTGCCCATCATATGGACCAAGTGTGAAATATGAAACCCTACTTTTGTAGGCTTTTTCTTATGCACAAAGTTATCCTTTCGAGGCTTACCAACTCCTTATAAATCTGAATCTTCCAATTTAAGCACTTCCTGTAGTCCATAACTCAAATTTGGACCACACTTTGGTCTCATATGACTACGATGTTATACAAAATTTAAACCCCGATATACGATCTTACACCGTTGAATGTTGAAGTCAATTCCTTCCTTTTGGGACAAAAGTTGAAATTTTAGATTTAGGCTTTTTCCACCATCGATCAACCACCAAATTTTGTCCAACCATTTATCTATCCCAACTACACATTTCTCCCGAAATTGGGCCCTGATCATTAATTGTAGACTGTTAATTGAGATCAAGTTCGTTTTAACACCCGTTGGGAGAATTTTCAAGATAGGTCAATCTAAATTTCGGATCACTAAGAAAATCACATACCTCGGCTCTATTCGACGACTCCGACACATTGGATGAAATAGATTTAAAGAAAGATCACCAAAAAAGGTCAAATTGGAGAAATCCAATCCAAGTGGGATGTGAAACACACCCCTCTCACACACCCACTCCTTTTATAAAAGGGGTGTGCATCTCCTCTCCACTCACACGCCCAATCTCCCAACGTCCAAGGAAGAGAGAGAGAGAGAGAGAGAGAGAGAGAGAGAAATAGAAAGAAAGAAAAAAAAGAAAGCCTAGACTCCATCATCATCTTCCTTCTCCACACGTGTGGTGCCTCCCTATTGCTCGAGCGATGTCGTGATTCATGTAGAAGCTTCGCTACATCGATATCTACCAAGGGTTTAGATCTAAGGCTAAAGTGAGGGATTCCTTTAAGCTTACACTAATTTGAGTTAATATAATTTATCTTATTTTTGCATACTTTCATATTACTATGATTTTCCTTGCAATTAATTAATAGATCGTTATGAATTATTTATCCTTTTGGAAATTACGGTTAAGGAATGATTTTAATCGTGTTATTTTTATGAATTTATGTGGGGTGATAGATACAAGCCTTACTCTTTGCTAATTTTGAGAGCGACGCATGCCTCCACTTTACATTGAGTTGGCCTTTTACTTATTTCTCTTATTTTATTGAGTTAGTCATTGTTATTCTTCTCTTTTGTTGAGTTAGTCGTTGCTACTCTTCTCTTTTATTGAGTTAGCCTATTACTACTCTTTTCTTTTATTTAATTAGCTCATTGTTACTCATCTTCTTTATTAAGTTAGCCTTATGCTACTTCCCTTTATGCCTTGCGCATGTGTCTTAGAATTCTAAAACCCTTATAATTCAAATTATTTCTCTATTGATGCAAGTGATGTGTTATTAGCCTCATATATAGTAGTTCATATATATTATCGTGGACATAATATGTTTCGGGAAGCGGCCCTCTTGGTCGGCACGTAATCGCGTGGATTGGTGAGTGGTACACAATCAATGTAAGTAAATCATCATGCGTGTTACAGCACTTCTCGATATTTGATGTCGCAAATAGTCACTCCATAAACACATCGTGTCACGTAAATCTCCAAATCACGTTGTTGTGTCGCCTTGAGATGTTCGCATAAATTCACATTAATGTTAGACATGCCGACGAATCTCCGTAATATGGGATATTAGCCGAGCCGAGTTTTTTATGAATTATGTTCCACATTGTGATGACCACTATATATGATAGACCACACACACTATGATAGGCATGCATTCATGTAGATTAGTTGTGCATAGTGATACCACTCGTGGTGGTAGAGTATGAGATATATCAAAACCCTCACATTATTCTTACGAATCTCTTGAATTATTGTTAATCTTAAAGGATAACCATCATTATAAGTAAGGCGTTGACCCTCTCCAACCATACAGATATTGCAGGTGAATCACAAGTTGATGATACAGACGATAATCATTCTCTGGAAGATTCTTACGAATAAAGACGAAGGATAGCACCACGAATTGTTTTATTTATTTTCTACTACAAACTTTGATAATTTAATAAGCTCCCATTATGAGGACATTAAAGAGTTATTTGTACACTTTTTTTACTCTAATTGAAATAATAAATACAGTCGATTTTATTCTCGTGAATAGTTACCTTCTAAAATGTAATTAGATGTGATTTATGTAATTTGGAAAAAAAAAATAACAAAACAAAACAAAAAAAATAAGGTGCGATTTCGAAGCATCCAATTTTTACATTATTAACATCCGGAATCCTCGGGCATGAGTATATACTCGGGCAGTGAAAATTCAGGATGTTACAATAAGACATTACTACATATGCTTTAAATCTCACCACTCATCACTACGTGGATAGCCTTTGGACCCAAGGACCTTTCAAATAGGGATGGATTAAGATCAAAGAAAAATTCAACCATTAGATTGTTAGGAGTTCACATAAATCAAGTTGTGGGGCCTGTCTAAGCTCTAGATATCCTGGTCCTTGGTCAGAGGCCCTGATGGGGGCCTCCAGAGTGAATGAATGGAGTAGATTTGGAGATTTCATCACGATGGACCCCACATAGGTGTCGTATGTGCACCAGGAGTGGTGCACTCGCTGTGCACTGGATCGAAAGAGCCAATTAAATCGTGTTTGACAGAGGAATGCCCGAAGAAGGAAGTTCCTTTCTAATCTCCCTCTCGACTCGTTTAAAACGAGCAGATTTCGTGCGCTGATATGTGGCCCACCAAGACAACTCATCCCAAAGATCTGAACCGTCCATCTTGTAGAGCCCTCAAGTACGACCAAACCCCAACAAACTTCACGTGCTAGGAGACCCTTGCCGGTGCACGATCTCAGGTGCAATCCCACCCGCGTTTGCCCATTTTACCAAAAACGGAAAAATGCATTTTTCTCCCTTTCCACGCTGGCAATCCACATGCATAGCCTCCTGACCATCCCAGCGATCCATTGCAATCAATTGAAACCCTCCAAACCAGTGCTTTCCTAGCTACGACTTGAGCTTTCACCCGTCGCCACAAGTGGAAACCAAACCCATCGAGCAAATACACTAATGATCGTCCATCTGGTGGGTCTCGTAATGTCCAGGGGTCAAATCCAAGCCATCTATAAGACACAGATCAGAAGATCACCCCTTGGACTCGATTATGCCATTAGTGTGGTTGTCATCTTCCCCGTTCACATGAAAGACCCACCTGCTCTAGATGTGGCCCATTTGCCAATCTAGGACATGACATAGGTGGGTCAGAGTGCTTGAAACTTGCCCGTGGAATCCGATCGAGATCATGCAGTGTAATCAACATTGGGTCGGCTGCCAACCTCAAGTCGATTACGGCATTCATGTCCGACTTTGATCGGAGTGGCGTAACTAATCTAGTGATTAGTTGTATTAAAAATACTAGGGTGAGATTAGCATGAGATATATAAGAACCCTTTTAAGGTAGCAATTCCCAAGAAAAGAAAAGGAAAAAGGAAATGAGAGAAGGCTAGAGAAGTTACCGCACTGAGTTGGCTCGCTGGTGCGAGCTGACGACCGAGCAGAGGAGCAAAGGGAGAGAGTAAGAAAGGAAAGAGAGAAAAGAGAAGTTGAGAGAGAAGATAGAGAGAAGAGAGAAACGAGAAAGCGAGAGAGGGCGTTGTCCTCCTCCATGCTGTTGTTGCTACTGCACCAGCTCGAGTTAGGCCGAGTTGGGTCCAGACGCTGCTGGAAGCAGTAGAGGGAGAGGAGAAAAGCAGGGGAGAAGGAAGGATATATATATATATATATATATATATATATATATATATATATATATATATAGAGAGAGAGAGAGAGAGAGAGAGAGAGAGGGTCGTGGCTGCTGCACCAACCCAACTCCGTCGAGTGTTCACAACCCCAAGTGTAGGGTCAAGATGTAGTAATAATCTCGGTAAGACTAAGGTCGAATCCACATGGATTGATCTTGTGTGTTTCTGAAATTAACTAGAAGCATAACTAGAAGAAGATGTAAAACTAATTTTGAAGTGATTGAGAGAGTAATTGTGAATTAAGTAATTATAACTAAGAATTTAAAGGTGGGAACTAGGGTGCCAAGGATCCACTTGTAGTGATCCGGGAGCCCTCTTGCTTGATTCAAGTAACACAATTGGAATTAAAGTCCTATCTTATCCAATTAGAAGATATATCAATAAAACCAAATCTAAACTTTCATTGATCTAATTATCAAATGAGGAGAATTATGATACTTGGAAGGGATTCCATCACCAAACCATACACATGGGACGATGGCCGACAACAAGATTTACCAATCCCACAATCTCAAAGTAAGGAAAAGAAGATACTCAAAGCTATTACAAATCTACTATAATTTAAGTCACAATAAATCATTAAAAACTAAAAGTATTCCTTTAAAATCAAATTAGAATTAAAGAAAGTTCAACATAAACATGAATTAAAGCAAAAACAATATCTCATCACGCTACAAGCTTCACATCTTAGCCCTAGCTAAGATGTTTAGCCAACCATAGACATGATTGGACTAAAGTCTCTTAAGAAAAACATAAAAATAACTAACGAAGAAAAAGAAAAACCCTTGGTGACGGCTTCTCCACCCTTTTGTTCCACTCATTAAACCCTAGAAGATGCCTTGGAGCATCATAGGGAATCCTATTTATAGTTGTGGAACTCCAACTTTTGCATATAGTTGGAAAACTCTAGAAACCGCCTCAAATTTACGTAATTTGCTATAATAGATTTCACTCTGCATAGTTTCCCAAAATAGACTTCACTCTGTGCAATTTCACAGAATGACCTAGAGTTTCAGAGTATGCTTTTTTAGAACATTTTCAAGATTCCTTTTCTTCACTTCAAATATTTGATTCTCTTCATTCCTCACTTGATTTTCTAAGATCTTTGACATGTGAATTTTTTAATCTTGGCCTCCTAAGATCCATCCCTTGCTTTGGTGAGCATCAAATTCATGCTTTTAACACCCTTTTCAATCCAAGCTCTTAAATTCACCTTGCAACACAAACATGAGTAAAATAAAACATTAAGCATTATCGTGTTCATAAAACCAAGATATAAATGAGGGATAATATGCAATATTTGACCCTCAACATCAAGTCCAGCATGACTCAGATGCTGATCCTGGCCAAGTTGTTGCCCTAACACTGTCCAGTTGAACTCCATCTGAGTTCAGGCATTACTGGACATTCCAGCAGTAGAACGAGGTGGAGAAAAGAAAGGGGGGAAAGAGGGAGAGAGAGGAGAAGAAAACAACAGGGAAAGAGTGAGTTGGGGGTCGACTCAACTCGTTGCTAGGTTGTGGCTGCCGAGTTCGGGTTGAGTTAGGCTTGGTCCAGATGGGGTTCCAGTAAAAGATGAGGTGAGGAGAAAGAGAGAGTAAGGAAGAGGAAAGAAGGACATGAAGAGAAAGGAAGAAAGGGATAGGGAGAAGAGAGAGCTTAGGTCCTTGGTGGCTGCCGAGTCTACTTGGTTGAAACTAGTCCAACCGAGTCAAGTTGGGTTGGGCCTGGTCCAAGCCTAGCTAGACATTCCAACATGGCATGAGAGAGAGGAAGAATGGGTGGTTGTTGCACCCACTGAGTCAACTTGGGTGAGTTGTGTAAATGCTATATTGTAAATCTAGCACCCAGAGTTGTCAAATTTTGTTATGCCAAATCATTTAGAATCTGTATCATGTGTTGATGAGATGAATTGATCAACTTTGTGCATTTTAAAGTTGTTTACGTCTTCGTTGAACTTTTCTGCGTATTCAAGTTGAAGAACGCTGTCGAAGTTCAAGATTTTAAGCTCAAGTACAAGTTCAAGGCTCAAGTTCAAGTTTAATCTTCAAGTTCAGTACCTTAAAAATCTCAAGAACTCAAGCCCTAGTTCAAGCTTAAGTTTAAGATTTTGAAGACAAGCTTCAAGTATTTCAAGTGACTGAGTTTGCAGAGCGAACGATGTTTCAATTGTTCAAACTCACAAATAAGGTATGGATGACCTCAGATTGACCATAGGATGAATCATATTCATTGCATATTTTATTTGGGTCATTTCATAAGTTTATAAGTCATTTCCTCGACTAGTCCTAGTCTTTGTTCGACTAGTCCAAGCTCTGGCTTGACCAGTCCAAGATTAGTTGCAAATTTTCGAAATTTTCTATTGGACTCTTAACTAGTTATGGAGACTGCTCGACCAGCAGTGTAGTGCTTGACTCAAAAGTCCAGCAAGGTTTTTTGGTCCCACTCGACCAGTCGAGTGCATTGCTCGACCAGTCGAGTAGCCAGTCGAGTAACGATCTTATCTATCGCGCAAGAAATTTTGAAATGTAGTTGGCACTTCGACCAATCGAACCGACCCTTAGGCCAATCGAGTAAACATTATTTTCACCTATAAATAGAGGATGAGTTTCAGAGTTTTTCATTCATTCCAAGCTAAATCAAGTCATTACTCTGAGAGATAAGTTCTTGCATTTGTTAAGCTATATTGTGCTCATTTTAGATTCATTTTAATAGCTTTTGTTATTTGATTTTCTGATCTCCATTAACTCTATTTCATTAAAGAAGGGAATTGTGATTTACCCTCTTTTAAGATCAAAATCAAATCAAGCTAGCCCAGGTTGATTTAATTTAAAATTAATTTAAACCTACAACCCTTTCACTTGTGAGACTGGACATTGAACATCTTCGTCTACATCGAATTGGTTCTACCGGGCTTCATTAGAAGAAGAATCTTCAGATAAGTACAATTTAATTTTCTGCATTTTGGTTTGTGAGATTCAGCTTGGAAAAACTCATTGTGGGGTTTTTGTAATTGTGTAAGCCCATTTGAAAGACACAATTGTAAAGGTTTTAAGGTGAACCTTGGAAAACCTTATTTCATAGTGAAAGCCAATATCCCATAGGTGTGGATATTGGGAGTGGAGTAGTTGTGTGGCTGTTTGCTAACAGTTGATGTATACACAAATGAACCACTATAATTCCTGGAGTTGTGGTAGATGATTGGATTTGTTTGTGTGTGAATGTTGTAATTTACTTTATGCACTTGTGGTGAATGGTATAATTTACTTTATGCACTTGTGGTGAATGTTGTAATAACTTAATTTATTTCCTTTGCCTCTTTTTAAGTTTAAGTTTTTGATACTTACAAGCATATAGTAAGGTTGTCCTGCCATAAGCCTTTGGTTTTTGGTGTTAGGTTGTCCTTAGAACTCAGTTTGTATCAACCTCTCAAGACTAGTGCATTTGAGGTAGCTATTTACTTGTGTTATTTTATTATTTGATTGTACTATCTATCTTTGTATTCTGCATTTATTTTTTAATTTGGTATAGTCTTATTCACTCGCCCTCTAGGACTTAGAGTTCGGCCTTTTCAAGTAGTATCAGAGCCTAATAACTCCTTTTATTATTTTGATTTATTTCCTGAGCTAACCGATTTGAGCTTATAAGATGTCAAATTTTGATAGCCTCTCAATTACTAGGCCTCCACCTTTTAATGGCTCCAATTATGCCTATTGAAAAGCCAGAATGAGGATCTTTTTAAGGTCCATAGATGAGAGCGTGTAGCAAGCCACAGTGACCAAATGGACCCCTCCTACTCATGAAGTAACTGGCACTGATGGAACTAAGACTGTAAAATTAGCACCCTATCTTTCATGGACCACTCTTTAGAAAAATGAGAGTAGTGTCAATGCAAAGGCTTTAAATGCAATCACTTGTGCACTATCACCAGATGAATTCAAAAGAAATATATCTTGTGATACTGCAAAGCAAGCCTAAGACATTCTAGAGATAACACACGAGGGTATGACTATAGTTAAGAAATCTAAACTTCAAATCCTCACCACTCAGTTTGAGGAGATACGTATGGAAGAAAGTGAAACTTTCATGGACTTCTATACTAAGTGAAATGACATAATCAACTCTATGTGGGGTCTTGGTGATAACATACCAGAAAGTAAAGTCTGTGCAAAGATATTGCACTCATTGCCTGATAGGTTCAATTCTAAGGTGACTGTCATTCAAGAACTTCGTGATATGGATAATATGCGCGTTGAAGAGCTTGTCAGTTCTTTACAAACCTATTAGTTAAATTTTAAGGCTCCTAAAGGTAAGTCCATCACCCTTAAGTGTTCTAAAAATATTTCTCAAGATAATGCTAGTAATTCTGATTGTGAAAATTTTGAAGATGATATGGCACTGTTAGCCAATAAGTTTTTTAAAAATTCAAAAGTAAAAAGAGAGTAGATTTTTAAAAACCTTCTAAAAAGAAAAGGACTAAATCTAAAAATTGAAAATCTATTAAAGATAGCCAATGCCTCAACTACCATGAATATAGGCATCTGGCAAACAAATGTCCAAAGAGGGACAAACCTAAGAAGAGAGGTATGTTGGCCACATGAGATGAATCGCCTTGCTCTGAAGCTTCTTCTAAGTCAAATGATTCTGAACCTAAGTCTACTAATGAGGTTAAGGCCATAATGACTCTTGTCAGAGTCACTTCTTCAGACAGTTGTAATTCAACTTATGATGAAAATCTGAGAAGTGACCCTGAAAATGATGATGATTTATAAGATGCGTATAATTCCCTATACATGGAAAGTTGCAAGATAGCTATAAAACTAAAACTTCAAAATGAAAAGTTTTTTAAGTTAAAAGAAGATTTTGATAACCTAGTTTTAGAAAATCGTATTTTTCTGATTCTTTTGAAAAAGCGAAGTGTGATTTAGATTTCAAAACATCCCAAGTTGAAAACCTTAAATCAGAAAATGAAAAACTAAAACTAAAAGTCTCTTCTCTCTTGAGTATGAAGAATACTTGGCGGTATGCTCAGGGTGATCCTAAACTAGAAAGATTGCTAACCAGATCAAGGAAATGTGGCAATAGATCTGGTCTGGGCTACGATAAGAATACACATCCTAAAAGTCTACTCCTCCTAAGTTTATTAAAGGAGAGTCCTCTAACTCAAAAAGGAAAAGTCTAAATCAAAGTAGTTTCAAAAATCGTAAAACTTTTCAGGCTATGAAACCTAAAAGCAACCATATCAATTATAGAAATCAGAATCATGACCCCTTAGCTGAGAAAATTATAGATTTACTCAAAGAGCTTCTAAAATCTAACTCAAATGGTAGAATGTATAACAACTATAAGCATAGAAAAACCAATTATGCTCCAAAACCCAAAACAGTAATGAAATGGATCCCTAAGGTTGCTTGCCTGGTGGCCCACACCGCTTTCAAGGCTTCGAGTCAATCAAAGTGGTACCTAGACAGTGGTTGCTCTAGACACATGACAGGTGACAAAGATTTGTTCACCAATCTTAAAGATATGACTGATGGCTCAGTCACATTCCGTGATGGTAGCAACTACAGAATTGTTAGCCAAGGTACGGTTCAACTCTTTAATCTTCCTCCATTTGAGAATGTTTTGTATGTAGAGGGCCTTAAACATAATCTCTTAAGCATTTCTCAAATTTGTGATAATAAGTATAGCATCAAATTCATCAATCAAGGGTGTGAGATATCTAATGAGAATGGTTTTGTAACATTAACTGGTCGCAGAACATCTAAGAACTGCTATATAGTCGGTGATTCAAGCTCGTCTAAGTTATCGTGTTACATGGTCCAAACCGATTTATGGCATAAACACCTAGCACATGTACACTACCGCAATCTTTATAGACAGAGCAAAGGTGATGTAATAAGAGGTCTATCCAAAATTAAGAAAATAGATAAATTTTGTGGTGAATGTCAGAAAATCTGAAACTCTCGATGAAGTGAAAAGGATACTCAAGCGTATCCAAACTAAGAAGGAATCATATGTCTCTAAAATCCATAGTGATCATGGTTCCGAATTTGACAATAGCAGTTTTGAGAAATTCTGTACCGTTCATGGTATATCGCATGAATTTTCAGCTCCTAAGACACCTCAACAGAATGGGGTTATTGAAAGAAAAAATCATGTGCTTCAAGAGATGGCTAATGTAATGTTAAATAGCATGAAATTTCCTAAAAATCTTTGGGCTGATGCAGTGAACACGGCCTGTTATATTATTAACCGTGTTTATACTAGAAAATCAAATACTAAGACTGCATGTGAACTATGGTTCAATAAGAAGCCTACTGTCAAATACTTTTGAGTTTTTGGCAACAAGTGCTATATTTTACAGGACCGGAAAAATCTTTAAAAAATCAACACTAAAAAATCAACACTAAAAAATCTAAACAGTCGAGCATATCGTGTTCTCAACAAGAGGACTAGTGTAATTCAAGAGTCCATTAATGTGCTTATAGATGATCACCTGAATACACCTATCTCCATTTTAGAAGATGATGAAGTCTATTTGTTTGATAAACCAGACTCTTCATCCAGTCAAAATAACACTGAACTGCGGTCAGTTAAAGACCATCCAACTGATCAAATACTTAGAAACCCTCTCACCGATGTGCACACTCGTAGACAATTAGAAAATATTTGTAATTATGTGTGCTTCACATCCCAAATTGAGTCGGCTAACGTAAAAAAAGCGCTTGCTGATGAAAACTAGATAGTGACTATGCAAGATGAACTTAATCAATTCGTAAGAAATGATGTATAATACTTAGTTCCTAGACCTAATGATAAATATATTATTGGAACTAAATGGATTTTTAAAAATAAGTCTGATGAATTAGGTAACATTATAAGAAAAAAGGCTAGACTGGTTGTATAAGGGTACACTCAGATAGAAGGCATCGATTATGATGAAATCTTTGCCCCAGTAACTCGTCTTGAATCTATTAGACTATTTATATTCATTGCTTGTTACTAAAAAAAAAATCAAAATCTATCAAATGGATGTTAAGAGTGCTTTCTTGAATGGTGATCTGCATGAATAAGTATATGTTGAACAGCCTAAGGGTTCTGAAGACCCTAAACATACTGATCATGTTTATCGCCTAAAAAAGGCACTATGGATTAAAACAAGCTCCCAGGGCATGATACGAGAAATTAACTAAGTTTCTACTAAGTCATAACTTTGTAATGGGGAGTGTTGATAAGACACTGTTTGTAAAGAAACACAATGAACACATACTGATAGTATAAATATATGTTGATGACATTATCTATGGATCTACCTGTTCTAACATGTCTATTGAGTTTGCAGATTTAATGAAGTCCAAATTTAAAATGAGCATGGTTGGAGAACTCAACTACTTTTAGGTTTGCAAGTGAAACAACTTGAAAACGGGATCTTTATTTCTCAAACCAAGTATGCTCTAAACTTAGTGAAAAAGTTTGGATTCGAGAGCGGTAAAAACTTCGATACTCCTATGAGTACGACTCAAAAGCTCTCTAAAGATTCGACAGGTAAATATGTAGATCCTAGGTTGTGTCACAGTATGATAGGTAGTTTATTATATTTAACTGCGAGCCGACCTGATATTGCGTTCAGCTTGGGAATCTGTGCTAGGTATCAATCTGACCCCAAAGAATCCCACTTAATTATTGTTAAGCGTATTTTGAGATATGTCACAAGTTCGGTCAATCTTAGTCTTTGGTATCCACATGATACTAATGTCAATTAGCCGGTTATACGGATGCTGATTGGGCTGGTAATATTGATGACTTCAAGTCTACCAGCGGTGGATATTTTTATATCGGGAACTGTCTAGTTTTGTGGCATAGTAAGAAACAAAATTTTGTATCACTTTCCACAGCTGAGGCTGAATATATTGAAGTCGGTAATGCATGCACTCAGCTTGTATGGACGAAGAGGATGTTAAATGATTACGGATTTGCGCAAGATTCTATGGTTTTATATTGCAATAATTCTAGTGTAATCAACATTTTTTAAAATCCAATCCAACATTCACGAACTAAGCATATTAACATTAGATATCATTATATTCATGAATTAGTGAAAAATAAGATTATTTCATTAGATTATATTCAAACCGAAAATCAACTTACAGACATTTTCACAAAACCACTTGATAGAAATAGGTTTGCTAAATTGAAATTAGATATTGGTATGTGTAATATGATCTAAGTTAATTGTGTTTCCTTGCACTATATTGTATGTTTTTATTTTTTATTTTTTGAAATTTAAAAAAAAAATGTTGAAAAAATAGAAATTTTTTGAAGTTGCGAGACCGTCTGAATTAGAAAAACATATGCTAACTAGAGTTTTGTGCAACATGAATGTGGAATGAAATTCTGGTATTGCGCTCAGTTCCAAAAATATGTTACCCAGATACAGAGTTCTTCATTATATTTTCATTTCAAATGTGTATCATCGGTCTAGTTTTGATGAGCGGTTGAGAACCCTGGAGGAAAAGGTAGAAAGGTTTGCATGTATCCCAGGAGACTCAATTCAAGTATATGCGCAAATATTTTAGGCGCATTAACAAATGATTACATCAAATTGATCCATCTATCCTTGCTCCATCTTCTGGTTCTGACTAAACTTTTCATTTTGGGCATGTATTAACTCTTATCTTTATTTCTGCTTGGATAGTACGTGGACTTATGTGTTTTTATTTGCTACTTTATGTAGACATGACTTTAAGCTTTATGATTATATTTTGATGAACATGTTTATGCTATTTACTCTCTTATTTCTTATACTTCTCATATTTATTTGATTATATAATCAGATTGTATTTCTTTCCTTTGTCATATTGTGACAAAAAGGGGGAGAAAATGTGGAATGATTTTAATACTATCTGATGATTGTTGGGGATGGATGTGTGATTGTGGAAAATAGTGTATTTTTATTTTTATTTTTTGGATTGGACATGTATTTGATTTATATAGGTTCTACATATCACCTCGCCTGGATTGAGGGGGAGTAATGGATTGAGGGGGAGAGTAACCGTTGCACATTTGGTGCATGATTTTTTATTGTGTATGATTCTTTATTTGGTTTTGTCACAAATTTGACAAAGGGGGATATTGTAAATCTAACACCCAGAGTTGTTAAATTTTGTTATGCCAAATCATTTAGAATCTGTATAATGTGTTGATGAGATGAATTGATCAACTTTGTGCATTTTAAAGTTGTCCACGTCTTCGTCGAACTTTTCTACGTATTCAAGTTGAAGAGCTTTGTCGAAGTTCAAGATTCCAAGCTCAAGTACAAGTACAAGTTCAAGGCTCAAGTTCAAGTTTAATCTTCAAGTTCAGTACCTTAAAAATCTCAAGAACTCAATCCCTAATTCAAGCTCAAGTTTAAGATTTTGAAGACAAGCTTCAAGTATTTCAAGTGAATGAGTTTGCAGAGCGAACGATGTTTCAATTGTTCAAACTCGCAAATAAGGTATGAATGACCCTAGATTGACCATAGGATGAGTCATATTCATTGCATATTTTATTTGGGTCATTTCATAAGTTTGTAAGTCATTTCCTCGACTAGTACTAGTCTTTGTTCGACTAGTCCAAGCTCTGGCTCGATCAGTCCAAGAGTTTTCTCGACCAATCTAAGATTAGTTGCAAATTTTTAGAATTTTCTGTTGGACTCTCAACCAGTCGTGGAGATTGCTCGACTAGTTGAGTGAACAGTGCTCGACCAGCCGTGCAGTGCTCGACTCAAGGTCCAGTAAGGTTTTTTAGTCCCACTCGACCAATCGAGCAAGCCACTCGACCAGTTGAGTAACAATCTTATCTTATCGCCCCAAAAATTTCGAAATGTGGTTGGTCCTTCAACCAGTCGAACCGACCCTTAGACCAGTTGAGTAAACATTATTTTCACTTATAAATAGATGACGAATTTTAGAGTTTTTCATTCATTCCAAGCTAAATCAAGTCATTACTCTAAGAAATAAGTTCCTGCATTTGTTAAGCTATATTGTGCTCATTTTAGATTCATTTTAATAGCTTTTGTTATTTGATTTTCTGATCTCCATTCAACTCTATTTCATTAAAGAATGGAATTGTAATTTACCCTCTTTTGAGATCAAAATCAAATCAAGCTAGCCCAGGTTGATTTCATTTAAAATTAATTTAGACCTACAACCCTTTCACTTGTGAGACTAGACATTGAACATCTTCATATACATCGAATTGGTTTTACCGGGCTTCATCAGAAGAATAATCTTCAGATAAGTACAATTTAATTTCCTGCACTTTGGTTTGTGAGATTCAACCTAGAAAAACTCATTGTGGGGTTTTTAGAATTGTGTAAGCCCATTTGAAAGACACAATTGTGAAGGTTTTAAGGTGAACCTTGGAAAACCTTATTTCATAGTGAAAGCCAATATCCTGTGGGTGTGGATATTGGGAGTGGAGTAGTTGTGTGGTTGTTTGCTAACAGTTGGTATACACACAAATGAACCACTATAATTCCTAGAGTTGTGGTGGATGATTGAATTTGTTTATGTGTGTGAATGTTGTAATTTACTTTATGCACTTGTGGTGAATGTTGTAATAACTTAATTTATTTCCTTTGCCTCTTTCTAAGTTTGAGTTTTTTATACTTAGAACGTTCTAGTAAGGTTGTCCTACCATAAGCCTTTGGTTTTTGGTGTTAGGTTGTCCTTAGAACTCAGTTTGTATCAACCTCTCAAGACTAGTGCATTTGAGGTTGATATTTACTTGTGCTATTTTATTATTTGATTGTGCTATCTATTTTTGTATTCCGCATTTATTTTTTAATTTGGCATAGTCTGATACCCTTTTGTGGCTTATTGGTTATATTCGCATATCATGTTGATTTTCAGGTCATTATGTGAAGTTCGTTATGATTTTCAGGTTGAGCTGAAGTTCGCTGGTCGATTTTCTAGCCATCTTGAGGAGTTCATACAAATTTCGAATGACGCCGGAATTCCTATATTGATTCTCTCTTCGTCTTGTGGTGTTCAATTATATGGTGATTTCCTAGTGGAGTGAGAGTTCACTTATTGATTTTCTAGCCACCTTGCGTTGTTCACATATGATATGATTTCCGAGTGAAGTAGAGGTTTGTATATTGGTTTTCTAGCAATCTTATAGTGTCCAGTCGTATCTTGATTTTCGGGTGGAGAGGAGTTCGCTTATCGATTTTCTAGTCATCTTACGGTGTTCACATACGATATGATTTCTGGGTGGTCTAGAGTTCGTATGTTGATTCTCTTCATCTCGCGGTGTTCAGTGGTACCATGATTTCCATGTGGAGTAAGAGTTCGCTTACCAATTTTCTAGCCATCTTGTGGAGTTCACATATGATATAATTTTCGAGTTAAGTAGATGTTTGTATGTTGATTCTCTCTTCATCTTGTGATGTTCAGTCGTACCATGATTCTCGAGTGGAGCGGGAATTCGCTTATCGATTTTCTAACCATCTTAGAAAATTTACGTACGATATGATTTTTGGGTGAAGTAGATGTTTGTATGTTGATTCTCTCTTTATCTTGTGGTGTTCAGTAGTACCATGATTTCCAGATGGAGCTGGAGTTCGCTTATTGATTTTCTAAAGATCTTGTGGAGTTCACGTACGATAAGATTTCCAGGTGAAGTAGATGTTTATATGTTGATTCTCTCTTCATCTTGCGGTGTTCAGTCGTATCATGATTTCCGAGTAGAGCAGGAGTTCACTTATCAATTTTCTAACCATCTTGCGGAGTTTACGTACGATATGATTTCTGAGCGAAGTAGAGGTTTAAGGGTTGATTTTCTATTCACCTTACGTAGTTCACTTGTACTATGATTTTCAGATGGAGCGAGAGTTCACTTATCGATTTTCTAGCCATCTTGTGGAGTTCACATACAACATGATTTTTGGGTGCAATAGAAAGTTGTATGATTCATTATTTGACTATCTGGACACATTCACTTGCATTGAGATTGCTATTATATTATCTTAATGTTGAAATTATGTTGATTGATTTAATTTTTGAGTATATAATCATAATTATGAATTGCACTGTTTAATATATCTATTCTCATGACTTACGATCTATCCTGGATCATGAATAATGAGTGTGTAATCTTAAAGGATGCTCCTCACTGCGATAGTCATTGACACTATCAAACCATATCAATTGATGCAGGTGTAAAACAAGCCGATGTTGTTCACTTGGTTGCTAGAGCAGATCGGATAAATGAGGAGCTAGACCGGGTCCCTGCAGCCCATATTGAGCTCTGGCATTAGATGATAGATTTCTATTTTTATTTAATGAACTTTGTTATTTGGGATTGTATAAGTCCTGTATGAGCGCTACATTTGGATATTTATGGTGATTGAAATGTTTTTATACAATCCATGGTTTACTCCACCAACAATTGCTGCTAACTCTGATTAATGATAAGAATGTTTAAATTAGGATTTAAATTTTAAATGTTAGCACTCGGATTTTTGGAAATCAAATCATATACTCCGATTTCGAAAACTGAGGCATTACACGACCTCCTCAACTTGCAAACTTTATCCTCAACCCCTTTTTACTCCGAACCCTTATAGTTGCTTCATGTAAATCTGTTTTTCCAACTCCCCGTATAAGAAAGCAGTCTTTACATCTATCTGTTTCACTTACAGGTTGTATTGGGAAACCAACGCCAATATAAATCTGATAGACACCTACTTAACCGCAAGCGTAAAAATTTTGTTGAAGTCAACACCTTACTTTTACACATATCCTTTTACGACCAATCTTTCCTTACATCTATTATATTTATTCTTGTAAATCCATCTCTTCATAAATGGTCGTCATCCACTTTTCAACATCTAGGTCATCCAGTGCTTCTTAGAAGGTAGACAAATATCCATCATCCATAATAAGGGTGAATGCAACATTTGAGTCATCTCTGTATCTGGCCGGTAAGTTACAATCTCTCGACAGATTCCTTCTGAGAGGTGGCTACTCCACCTGCTCTTGTACATCTATCTACGGCTCAGGCTCTGCCTGTAACACCCCATACTTTTCAATACCTGAGTATTGAAAGTTCTCGAGTGTTACCATGAAATTTAACTTATTATGTACATGTGTATGATACCAATCTAGCTATCCTAACCTTACATCTATTCTCCAACACGAATCTGACCGTGAGAGTAATCTTCATCCCTAGATCAAGCCATTCGACCCTGAATTTTAAGACAAGATCATTATATATCTAAGTATCATCACATGTCCATCATAACCAACCGTTCAGTCAAATATTCACTGATAGATAAAAACATCTGACCGTCCACTTTGATTTTGGACCATCCGATCATAGTAAACTTGTTACTTAATCTCTACATCCGCTCATACACATACCAAGTTAAGATTCTAATCCATTCATCTTATTCATCATTTATGAATATGCTTAACCCACCATCAAAACTACAATCTGAGAAACTTACACATGTGAACAATACACTCAAATCTAACAGTAATCATGTTCTACCCCCTAATCACTCTGGAAACCTACTTTGCATTTTTCCGTTTACGAAATTGGTCGTACACCCACCTACATACATGGCCAGAGTGCTAACCATCAAGTTCCCTTATTTTTAGCAAGTCATCTGACCATCCGTCATGTTTGGATTTGCCAAACGGGTCACGCAAACATCATGAAGATCTTAGGGCTTAAGTCCAAACTACCCGATAACTTGTCAATCAGAGGTGTATAAATGTTACTTTGAATTACGGAGTGTGTTAGCCACTAAAGGAGCATCTTGGTCATCCTTGATAGATCAGGGCTCAAATTTAACCAGTTAAGAAGGCATGAACATTAATGATCACCTGTCAAATTTCACCTCATTTGGACGGTAAAGTTGCGGTTACGGACAATGGAAGTCCTGACAAAGGAAAAGGGTAGATTTAGAATTTTAAACTCATATAGTTACGTTAACAGCAACAATAGCACGCTAAGAATCAACCACACATTATTGCATTGTGTGGCCCACCTAGAACTTAGAATTGTCCCATATTTGAGGCCATATCGGAGCGTGATCTTGCAAAGGTAATGAACGGAGCGGATTTCCCACCAAACAACAAGTTGGACCCCACCTTCGCCCTAGCCATTCATGAAAAATAAGAAGTTCACGTAACTGACTCCCCAGTTCAACGGTGAACATAATCCTATGTTGACAAATCATGTGACCCACCTAGAGCTCGAATCGACGTCATCTTTCAATTCTTGGGCCATCATGACACGAGGTAACTAATGAAGGGAAGGGATTTCCCAAAAAGCCTTCACAAGTGGACCCCACCGATTTAGCATGCAAGTAAGACCGACACCTCCCTGCACTGTAACAGCGTCCGGGATTCTCGGCTTGGATTTTCCCCCACGCCTGGACTCTTCTACGCAGCCCTCCACCCCATCTCAACAGTCCAAACTCCTCCATGCCACATTCCGATCCCGATCTAGAAATCCGGAGGAAACACAGAAGCCGCTCGCACGGGATTTCCGATCCTGAAGTTGATGGCATGCGAAAATTTCTGGTATTCCAGTGGGATGGGAAACCAAGAAGAAGGACTGAGAACTTAGATCTTGTGGCCCAATGAGCATTAGTAAAACAATCCAAACCACTTAGAGAAACCAGATCAAAGGACAGTTGACGGTGATGAGGTCTGTCATTGATGCAGATCATCCTCTTTATTAAGAAGATGACGGCCGAAGAAGGATGTCCAACCACAATCTTCTAATTCCATCCGATCATGAGGACATTTAGGAATTTGAAAGAAGATTGCTGAGAATGAAAGAGAGAAAGGAACAACATCGCGGTCCGAAATGGCCGGCCGAACATGGATGCATGCGGCTTTTCAAACTGTGCGTAACAATGCCGCACGTTATCATAGTTGTCGAAAACCCCCTTTCAATGAGAAAGCCAGCCCAGGAACCCTATAAAAACACCCCTTGTAGGCTTTCCAGCATAACAAAATAAGGGAGAGAGAGAAACGAGAGAAGGGGAGAAATTGAGAAAATCGTGAGAAGAGAGAGAAAGAGCGAAGCTGTGAGCCGAGCTGTAACTCACTTAGTCCAGCAGTGAGTTAAGATCGAGTTGTAGGCAATTCTAGCCAGCCATTCTAGCAGGTAAGGCACACGATGCAAACCTGTAACTTAGTCCAATTTCGTCTAAACTTCCATTAATATTCAAACCTGTAACTAAGTACATTGATTAGCCAATGAGTCGAATTAAGTCGACTCAGGGCAGAAAATTGTTAGACCACAACCCCATTGACTAAGAGGTTTTGCTAATCTCTACAATTCACTCAAATGGAAAATTCTCAAATAAAGTGAAAATATTTCAATTCTAACCCAAAACCTACCTCCATGTTAAAACATGATTTAAAAATTGATCATAACCACGTGACCCATGTAATATTATGATCTAACCAGGTGAATTATGTTAATCGTGCTAGAATTGAATATGACAACGCAAATTTGGAAACGTTAAGGTGAGATCCAGTTAAGAGGTGAGGGTTTTTCCTTTAAGCTTACCCTGATTTAAGTTTATATGAATTATCTTGCCTTTTACCTGTTCTCGTGTTACTATGATTCTCTCTTTGCAATTGTTTTATTTACCATCAATAAATATTTACCTTTTGGGATTATGGTATGATGTTAATTACAATTGATCTTCATTATTTTTATGTAGGGCGATGGATATAAACCTTGCCCTTGCCTTTACCAATTTTGTTAAGTTAGCCCTTGCTACTCTACTCTTTGTTGAGTTGGCCATTGTCACTATCCTCTTTGTTGAGTTGGTCATTGTTACTCATCTCATTTATTATGTTAGCCTTATGCTATTTATCTTTATAACTTAGGCATGTGTCTTGGAATTCCAAAACTCCTATAATTCAATGGATTTCTCTTTGGTGCAAGTACTATGTTGGGAATCTCACTCCTAACGATCAAATAAATATCATGGACGTAATGCGATTTCGGTAGCGGCCCCGGGGGCGATACATAATTCCATGTATCATGAGTAGTGGTGCACAAATCGATGTAAGTAATTTGCAATGCGTGTCACGTAATTCATCTAGTCATGTGTTGCATCGTCTTGGGATAACCGCGTAAATCCATGTTAAATGTGTGACACGCCGACGAATCTCTGTAGAATGGAATGCGGGGCGAGCACGATAATTCTAAATTATTTTTCACATTGTTGCGATTACTAAGTATGATGAACTTCATATACTTTGCTAGGCATGCATCTCATGTAGGTTGCTTACGAATAGTGATACCCCTCGTAGTTACGAAGCACAGAACGTATCAAAACCCTTACATTACTTTTATGAATCTCTTGAATTATTGTTAATCTTAAAGGATAACTATCACTATGAGTAGGGCGTTGATCCTCTCCAACCGGATAGATGATGCAGGTGATGTACAAATTAAAGACTTAGAGAACCATCTCCATATGGAAGATTATACTGAAAGAATAAGAAGATAGTTTTATGATTTAATTTATTAATTTCGCTGCAAACTCGATAAATATAATAAGCTCTCATTGAGAGGGCATTTGATTATTTACTAAATTCTTTTACTCTAATGAAATAATCAATACAGTCGATTTCATTCTCGTGAATGTTACCTTCATGAATGTATCTATATGTGATCTAAATGAATAATAATAATAATAATAATAATAATGTGCAATTTTTAAAGCATCCAATTTACATTATTAACACCCACTTTTCTCGGGTACGAGTATAAACTCTGGCCGTGAAAATTCAGAATGTTACATTGCCTGTGTATCAACTTTTTAAATCTCGACATCAATGACTGTTGATTTCTCTGGTTCTTTACGTTCTTCTTTATGGAACACTGAATCTTCATCAAACCTGACACCTCGACTAATTATGATTTTCCGAGTGACCCGATTGTACAACATGTATCCCTTCACTCCATCACCATAGCCCACGAGGTACACTTCTTCACCCTTTTAGTGTAGTTTATTTCTCTCAACTGACAGTATATGAAAGTAAGCATCGTAACCAAAAACTGCAACTGTGAATAGCCGACATCATGACCACTCCACATTTCTTCCGGAATCTTACAGTCTATCGATGTAGACGAAGATCGATTCACCAAGTAATAAGCCGTGTTAATGGCCTCAATTCACAGCTCCTTGACCAATTCAACATTACTCAAGATTCAGGCTCTCTCCAAGATATGATGATTCATTCGTTCAACTACACCATGCTTTTCAAGTATATGTTTTACTGTGTTGTGTCTTATAATCCTCTTAACTGGTTGAATTCCTTTGAAGTGAATTTCCTCCGTTGTATGTCCTTGGAGCCTTCTGTATTTGCCATGTCTGCTTCTCAACCCTTGCCTTCCACACTTTGAATGTAGCGAATATATCAAATTTATTTTTCATAAAATAAACTCATACTTTCATGCAGTAGCCATCTATGAATGAGTCAAAAAATGATGAGCTCAAGAAGAAACAACGAGCAACAAGCCCCATACATCTGAATGCACATTCTTTAGTACACCCTTACGAACATGATTTCCAATCTTAAAAGTTAGTTGTGATTATTTACCATATATACAATGCTCACTGTAGACACCCCACCCAGGCTAGCAACTTGATGAGGCATCGATGATCCTTAGGAATTGAATATAAACCTCACACCCTACCTAAAACCATAACCATTCCCCAAACCTGGTCCAAACCCTAAATGAACCTGAGCCCTTCCGTTACCATAAACCCTAAACTCAAGCCATCACCCAAGCCAAAGCAAGCCCAAAATCGATCCCTTTCGCAGGCCATTTTTGGGTCATAGTCGAGTCAATTTCAAGCCATTTTGAGCTAAATATCCAAAAATGGGCTTTGGGCCACTCACCAGACCTAAAATAGGCCCACCGGTCAAACTGCGGGAGCAACTGTACCCGAGCAGTAGTCTGACTGCCACGGGTGATAATAGGACTACTGCCTACTTTCAAAATATGTGCGCGGAGCAAGGTGTGCCGTATCGGTTACGATACGGGCATATCGGCCGATACGTATCGGTAATAGCCGATGCCGTTACGCCATACGGGGCCGTAACGGGCACCCCTCCAACATTGTATACGTAACGGCCGTTACGGGGCGCAATGGTCGTTACTGCCCAGTAACGGCCAGGGCGTAACGGTCAGAAAATGACAACTTTTTTGGCTTTTTAAGGTCCATTTTTTCACTTTTTTTCAAACTTCTTTCTTCTAAACACTTCCTAAATCAGTCTATTACTATTTTCGACCAATCTTAGCTTCATATTTCAGAGAAAAACAACTTATATTAAGGATTTTCTTGATTCGAAGCTTCGTAGGCCATTTTTCAAAAATTCCTCAAAAATAGGTATTTATATTTTTTTTATTGAATGTTTTACTGTTTTAATGGTAGAATATGATTAGTTAATCATAGTAGAACATGTTAATGTGCATTTTACAGATTCTTGATGTCATTTTCTTTTCTTTTTTTAATTTCTTTCTATTTACGCACTATTTTCGGCCCTTTTTTTGAAAATTCAAAAAAACCATTTTTATTGAATGTCTTGCTATTTTAATGATAGAATATGATGTGTTAATCATAGTAGAACATGTTAATGTACATTTTACAAATTCTTTGTGTCATTTTCTTCTTTTTTTTCTATTTACGCACTATTTTCGACCCTTTTTTTGAAAATTCAAAAAATCATTTTTTATTGAATGTTTTGTTATTTTAATGGTATAATATGATGTGTTAATCATAGTAGAACATGTTAATGTACATTTTACAGATTCTTGATGTCATTTTCTATTTTTTTTATTTTTTCTATTTACGTAGTGAAACATGTTAATGTGCATTTTACAGATTCTTGATGTCATTTTCTTTTTTATTTAATTTTTTTCTATTTACGCACTATTTTTGGCCCTTCTTTTGAAAATTCAAAAAATCATTTTTTATTGAATGTTTTACTGTTTTCATGATAGAATATGATATGTTAATCATAGTGGAACATGTTAATGTGCATTTTACAGATTCTTGATGTCATTTTCTATTTTTTTTTAAAAAAAATCTATTTACACACTATTTTCGGCCCTTTTTTTGAAAATTTGAAAAATCACTTTTTATTGAATGTTTTGTTGTTTTAATGGTAGAATATGATATGTTAATCATGGTAGAACATGTTAATGTGCATTTTACAGATTGTCATTGTCATTTTATATATATTTTTTCATTTTTTTCTATTTTCAAATTATTGACTTTATGTTTTTATTTTCTTATATTAGATAAGTTTTGGAGCTTCTTAGGGTTTAGAAAATAACATCATCTTTATTGATTAGATTCTGAAACTATATATAAATTTAGAATAGCAAGAATGTCAAGTAGACTGGACTCACAATCTCATATAGACATAAGTCATATACTCATACTCATATCTAATCTATATCTAATTATCTAGTATCTTAAACCTAAAGAAATGTCTGGGTCTGGCCAACAAGTGAGGATACTTAGATGGCAACATTGTCAGAGGATTGGTGGTACTAGACACCAAATGAAGTGCAACTATTGTGATAGACTAGTGACTGGTGGAATTACCCGTCTTAAACAACATTTGGCACATCGAAAGGGTCAAGTTGTAGGATGCACTAGAGTACCGAAAGAGAATGATTTTAATGCAAGCTAGTCTGGATGAGTCGAAGGGTAAACGTGTTGTTGTACAAAAGAAGAAAGATGAGATTTTGGATGCAGCTTAACAGGAAGTGTTTGGTCCTGAATATATGGGCATTCGTGATGAAGATATTGTTGATTCTGACAAAGATTCAGATCGGGAATTAACTATAGCTAGGAAAGAGAGCTTGCTTCTAGCTCATGAAGAGAAATAACCTTGCCACATGACAGGAGGGGCAGTGAGAGTGGGAGTGCAACTGGGAGTGCAACTGCTTCTGCAGGTGGGAGGGGGGTAGGTTTGATGGGTTACAACGTGTATTTAGGAGCCGACGACATACATCTTCACGTGATTACCCTATACGTTTGGATGAAGAAGTAAATGAGCCTAGGAGACCCTCTATTAATCCAATCATGTTTAGGAAAGAATCAACTAAACAAAAGAAGATAAAACAAATGTGGAGCAGAACTTACATTGAGAAGCTAGGTAGAGCAGCAGCAAAGTAATTTATACATGCCAACAAACCTCCTGACGCGGCCAATTCTCCATATTAGCAGGTGGTAATTGATGCAGCAGTAGAAGCAGGTGAATGAATAAAAGTTCCCACGGCTAAGGAGATTAGGGGGAAATGGACAGATGCAGAGTATGCGGATGTGAAAGCATACGTGGCTACCTTTAAACCTGTATGGCAAGCCAAAGGATGCACGATCATGTGTGATGTTTGGACTGCCCCAACCAGACGCGGCATGATCAACTTCATGGTGTACTGCCACTTATGAACTATATATCACAAGTCAATTGATGCCTCAGAGGTAACAAAAGATTCTACTTATATTACTGGACTAATGGATAAAGTTGTGGAAGAGATTGAAGAGGAGAATGTAGTGCAGATTGTGATAGATAATGAAACATCATATAAACTTGCAAGACATAAGTTGATGAATAAGAGAAAACATCTTTTTTGTTCACCATGTGCTGCCCATTGTATTGAAGTTGCGAACACTATACGGGACAACAAATATTGGAAGAGGGTCCAATCGATTCTAAACATGATGGAGCCACTAATGAGGGTATTCCGTCTTGTTGAAACGGACGAAACACCTACCATGGGTTTCCTATACGATACTATGGATAAAGCAAAGTTGGCAATTCAACGTGATCGTAGAAGCTGAGAGTCTTATTGGAGGATGATCGACAGGAGATGGACAAGATAACTCCATCACGATCTTCATGCAGCAGATTACTTCCTAAATCCTAGGTACAGATATGCTCAATCATTTGTTGCGGATGATGAAGTTTATGTCGGGCTAAAGAATGTGATAAAGAGATTATAGCTCAACTTAGATATGCAAATAAATGCGTTGAATGAATTAGATACATTTGGAAACCGCCTGGGTAGCTTTGGAGATGCTCTTGCACAGCATACAGTATCTAGGTTGCAACCGGCCGAATGGTAGATTAATTTCGGAGTACGAAGGCTCTCTAAAAAATTGCAGTAAAAGTTTTGAGCCAAACAACATCTTCCTCTAGCTGCGAAAGGAATTGGAATTGTTTTGCACTTATTCATTTAAAGAATAGGAATAGATTGCAGACTAAGACATTAGATAGACTTGTCTTCATGCACTACAATATAAAACTAAGAATGCAACGACATCATACGAGCATTACAGTCGCCGATGATACACACTACTGTCCAATAAACGTGGACAATATTTATGATGAGGATGACCCGATTCTACCTTAGTTGAAAACAAGGGAAAAGCAAATTGAGTGCGGGCACCATCACATTCATGTTGGAGTAGTCCTCCCGATCAATATCCATATGATTATAGATATCCAGATCAAAATCCAAGTTACTCATCACAGCAGACGCACTCTCAATCTCAAGATTCTCAACAGCTTGAGTACGGGCACCACTATGGCTATTCAACGGGCACTGGTGGATATCCTTACTCAGGGTCGAAGTCGTTGCCTAGTCAGGATCAGTCATCTTCTGGTTTCGTTGATCCAGTATTTCCTTCTGGCACTGTATATTATGGATATACAGCACCCACACCTATTGGACAGCCTCAGCCTGATGATGACAATGACGATAATGTGGAAGTCGAGCAACCACAAAAAAGTATATTTTCATTTTGGTGGTAACTTGTGATTGTAAGTATATATTTGTATTAAGTATTTGCAGCAAACAGCTCACAGCAGTATTATTGCAAGAAGTCAAGCACACACTTGACACTGCCGAACTTGTATTTAAAATAGCTCCCCTGACAACCAATCAAATAATCCTTAATCAAGTTGCAAAGGAGTATATCAGACACTACTATTTTTTTTTTTAATATTCTTGACTTGAGGATGACAAGTCATAGACAGAAATCACAGTCACATCCACAGGTATGTTCGAGAAATTCCTCAAAAATAATTGCAAACACCTAATGTAAGATATTTTCATATTATATTCATTCTAATATATCTATCATTGATAAAAGATAGAAAATTAAATATATGAATTTTGTAGTTAAATTCAAGTTATCTGGTTCATAAATTCATCAGACAATCTGATACTTGACCATTACACCACCATAAACATGTTCCAAATTATAAATAAATGTATATTTGGAATGCAGAGAATATTCCGGATTTAATCCATATTTTTTCTTCTTCTTTTTTTGCAAAAAAAAAAAAAAATTTACACCGTTACGAGCCGTTACGCCCCCGTATCCGTATCGATATCGGAGGGCACCATTACGCCAACCAATACCGATACGGGATACCTTGGCGCGGAGCCAGCCAGCTGAGTTTTAGACCAAAATAGTCAAGGGCGGTAGTCAGACTACCGCGGGCAATAATCGGATTATCGCCCTCCCTCGACAGGTGTCTCCTCTAAGCACACAACTGTCCCCCTTCCAAAGTCAACTCTCCTACAGAATTACCCCAAAGTTCACTCTATTTATCATCCTACCAAACCCAAAGAGCCTATAAAAGCATGTCATGTGGCATTACCCTTCCCTCAACCAATCACAGGCTGTCACATCAACATTTACCCTCTATAAACCCTAAAATTATCAAAATATTATCCCAAAAGGCTATAAATAGCCTTCACTTCTCTTCATTTCACACAACACATCAAACACCAACACCAAGGGCAAGTGAGTGAGAATGAGAGGGAGTGCTTAAGTTCTCAAGCTCCCATCTTTTAGCCCCCCTCTAGCCTCTTTCAACCATCTCTTAGCCTCTCAGTCCTACTCAAGTCAATCATTCCCAACCATGGTGCACTCAAACATCCAA
The DNA here is from genome assembly GCF_029962835.1 of Magnolia sinica. NCBI lineage: Eukaryota > Viridiplantae > Streptophyta > Magnoliopsida > Magnoliales > Magnoliaceae > Magnolia > Magnolia sinica. Next base: position 43,928,979 of record NC_080573.1, on the reverse strand, counting down.
GCCATTTCAAGTGCAAGCCAAAGATCATGCAATCATCACTAGCATTCATATTTTATCAATCGCATCATTATTTCCCTTCTCAACCTCCCTGCTTCTCTAGATTGTCATTGAATGTATGCTTTGTGACTTGTCGGAACACCAGATCCTGTCGCATCAGAAACTCATGGTAGCCTAGTTCTCTCACATAACATTCTAGTATCATCACATCCATTCTCAACCTCCTTGCTCCTCTAGACATTCTTTGGACGAATGCTATGCGGCTTGCCGGAATTCCGGACCTTGCCACATCAGAAATCCAAGTCTGCCTAGTTCCATTTCATTCTTATCATCTTATCCCCTAAAATCATCTTACCATACAAAGTAAAGACCGTACACTCGTACGGGCAAAGAGGATGCCTAACACCTTCCCTCTTTGTAACCAAAGTCCCTTACTCGGAATCCTGGATCGCGGATCAAGAGTCAACTTAAAGTAAGAGAATCTTCGAATTCTCTAGCTTTACATATTCTACAGGTTCTAGCCGACTGCAGGATTTTGAGTTAAGTGGCTAGTGGCGACTCCAAGTCTACTTGCATCATCAATCCAAATCAGCCCAATCACCCCCACTACAAACATAAATCAATGTAGGCACTGATTCCCAGCGTCCACACTCACATATATGAAAATCAATGCTTTTAAATACAAGAATCAAAGAACGATTAGAAAGTACATTCATATTGCGCTCACTCATGTGGCCTAGATGCACATAGCACAAATGTGCTGATGTGGACTTTGCTACAAACATTATAGCTCCACCCGATACCGTATTCCCGATCAAATTGTAAATGTTACCGCTCCATTGTACTTTCATTATTATGAGTGCCCCTTCATAAATTTTAAGGACTCGATTAAAACCTATGAACTTGCACCCAAGTGCCTCTAATGCCCTAAGGAAGATCAAGTTCTTCCTAAGGGTCCAAAACGTGTCTCACCTCTATCCGGATACACTCTATCCCATTAAACATCATTATGCGCACCAAACCAAAACCAACAACCTTATATTTAACATCACACTCGTTGTAACTGGTGAACCAATCTCGCTAAAAAGTCATGTGGTATGATGCCCTAATATCCAAAACTCACTCATTGTTGAGATACCTATATTTGGATGCGATTAGAACATTACCACCATCAACTTCATCACTGGATTCCACTATGTTGGCTTCCTTCGACGTGTTATCAAAATTCTCTCCCTTCTGCGCCTTGGGATTCCAACAATCCTTCTCAATGTGTCATGTCATTCCACAATTCCATCACTTTATCTTACATTTCCTTTCGATTTGGATATAGATAAAGATTTATCCTTCTCCCATTTAGAATTTCTTCCCTTGGCAACCAACACATTTGTATAGGTACCCTCACTACTATCTCTTTTTTTTCAACTGCTTCTCATAAATGGATGAGATGATGGTCTCAACATCGATGGTATCTCTATTATGAATTAACATATCTATCAGATTCTCAAAAGATTAGAAGAGAATTCAAAAGAATTAAGGCTTAATCTTTCCCTTTGATCTTAACCTCCGTATTCATCAGTTTATACAGCAATTCATTGAAAGTGCTCATGTATTCATTGATATCACACCCCTTTCTTATCTTAAGTTCATAAAACTATTTTTTAATATATAGAGGACTGCCCAAGGATTTCTCCATGTACAAACTATCTAGTTTCGTTCATATCCCCGTGACGGTCTTTTGATCTAGGACATTGTAGAGGACATTCTCCACTAGACACAATTGGATCGAGGTTGTAGTCCTCTCATCAAGTTCATTTCAGTCTTCATTACTCAAACATGCAGGATGCTTCGTCTTACCAAGGAGAGCGTGCTTCAATCCGTATTAAACTAAAATGATTCTCATCTTAACATTCCACTGTCTTTCTTTTTCAACTGCTTCGACCCTCGAAATTCAGGGCATTACAGGTACCCTCACCACTGTCTTTTTTTTTTTCAACTGCTTCTCATGAAGGGTTGAGAAGATGGTCTCAACAACAATGATATCCCTATCATGGATTAACGTATCTACCAAATTCTCAAAAGATGATAGAAAATAATTCAAAAGAATTAAAGCTTAATCTTCCTCTTCAATCTTAACCTCCATATTCATCAGTTTATCAGCAATTCGCTGAAAGTGCTCATGTGTTCATTGATATCACACCCCTTTATTATCTTAAGCTCATAAAACTATTTCTTAATATACAGAGGACAACCCAGGGATTTCTTCATGTACAAACTATCTAGTTTCGTTCATTTTCCCGTGGCGGTCTTTTGATCTAGGATGTTGTAAAGGACATTCTCCACTAGACACAATTGGATCAGGGTTATAGCCCTCTCGTCAAGTTCATTTCAGTCTTCATCAGTCATACATGCAGGATGCTTTGTCTTACTAAGGAGAGTGTGTTTCAATCCTTGTTAAACTAAAATGACTCTCATCTTAACATTCCACAGTTCAAAACTATTTTTACAGGTGAATTTCTCCGTTTCATACTTCACGTTAGACCCTTTCAACAGCATGTTTTAGACTAAAACACGAAACCCCAACATTATCTCTGATATCACTTGTTGAGGATTACGCAGAAGTAAATCCGAATTCAATATATATATATATCGAGAGAGAGAGAGAGAGAGAGAGTCATGCTCCCCTGCGCACCTACGCACGTGCGCACCTTTGCACACATGCCATGGGTGTCTAATCTGAACGGTCCATGTGATGCGGAATCCCATAAAACCTCATGTGGAAAATTTTCACCCTGATATAATATTCTGGTGGGCCATAGAAAAGAGAAATGAAAATCAAGGGAGGAAACTGTTTTCATTTTTCATGGCCCACCAAAGTTTCATATCAAAGTAAAACTTGGGCCCAGGGGGTTTCAGGAGGTTCTAATTCACGTGAACGGTTCAGATTTTGGATCCACATCACGTATGATGGGTTCTCAAAAAAGTTCGTACATAGTACGTACGAACTGGTTCGCAGGTGAGCGTTTCCGATATATATATATATATAAAGACGAAATTAAAGGCAAACCAAGACATGCAAAGAACAAACGAATTTTAGGTGGAAAAACCCTCATGGGAAAAAACCAAGTAACAAAGTGACAAGCAATCCATTATAAAATGATATTACCAGAGAATGATGGACTTACCGATCCAAACAACCCCAAAATCAATTCTCTAAACCCTAGCTTTGCTCTGAAACGCCTTAGGAACGTCTTAACATTTACTTAGAATATCCTAATCCCGATTACACTCGATATATATATATATACTATCACAACCAAAATTAAAAACAAATCGCGCACTTATATAGTTTTATACATGTTGATAGAACCTTCGATGGCATCAACAGCCATCAAAGCCACCTTCGATGGCATCGAGTAGAGCAACTACAAAACTATCCAGCATGGAATTAGCATTTTTTTGAATTTTGTCGATGACATTGATAGAACCTGAGATTGAAGACATCTACAACACCTTCAAGATTATTGTAACATCCACTAAGGTCTGCCTTGGTGGGATAAAACCCAATCAACACCCACAATCCGCGCGTGCTACACCACTGTTCTGTGGCCCCACCATGATGTATGTGTTATATCCACACCATCCATTCATTTTACAAGATCATTTTAGGTTATGAATTCAAAAATGAGATAGATCAGAAGCTCAAGTGGACCATACCACTGTAAGCAGTGGGAAAATGATTCCCACCATTGAAACCTTCTTTGGGCCACCATGATGTTTATTTGTCATCCAACCCATTCATGAGGTCACATTGACCTTGTTGAAGGGAGAAAAAATAAATATTAAATTGATCCAAAAGTTCCATCATCGAGGAAGATTTCAATGGTATCCGTTCAATCGCCGATGCTTTTCGTGGTGTGGTTCCATTGATATTCAAATTCGCCTCCTTTCTTTCTTTTTTTTTTTTTTTTTTGGTCGGTGGCATAAAATGATCTCGTAATATGAATGCATGGTTTGGATATAACACAGACATCATTGTGGTGGGGACCATAGAACTGCGCTCCGTGTTGTATACGTCACACCATGCAATCCGTTTCCTCCTGCACAACTTTGTAGCACGGTAACCTGGGACAATAAACGAAGGGAGAGACTTGCAAAGCTATTCCTTCCAAAATGACAAAAATGGCCCTTTCATAAGTAATGAGTGGTGGTGGTGTTTTTCCCTGTGATGTGGCCCACATGCAGTTTGGATTAGAGCGATATTTAGCCACTAGTCACTAAGGAGAACATCAAAATATGCACGAAATGGACGGATTGGATTGCATGCACGCACCAAGATAAGTCTCATAAATCAACTTATTGGTTTGGCTTAAAGTACAAGTGGATCCGGCCTCTTTATTTTTTCTGACCAGAATGAATATTAAAAATGAATGCTACTGTGGAGAAGGGCCCTACCAAGCTCGCTATAACCGTCAATGCTTTGGTTTTGCCATTGAAGACCACTAATACCATCCGTTCACCTGAGATTGAGGCCGGGATTCTTGGCACAACGGCTAACAGGTAACACTTGTTCAAGATTTAGGCTCACTCATCAGCTGCAGCCACCATGAACATGCTCTAGCCCAAATATAAGTTAACGAAGCTTATGATGGGGCATGCATGTACGTTGGATTCTATTGGTCCCTTTCTCTAACCATCCGTGATAGCAAATCATGCACCATGTCACATGTACTGCATAGCCTAGCTGATGAGTAGGGCGCCCTGATTTTTGGTTCAGAACATGATCAAATTGCGTCCTACCAAATAAATGGCCCAGATTTTATAAAAAATTCCCATTTTGGCCTGTGACCCAACGGATCTCTGTTCAGTGACTGCAGGTACTCAGCTAATTGAGAGGTTGGGGACAAGGACGAGTGGGATGGAGAAGGGCCTTGCCAAAAACATGCCAACTAGCAAACATTTTCTGAATCTGGTCCATTCATTTAGGGAAACCTATCTATTGATGGTCATTTGCTCTTATATAATTGATGAGGATCATCTAGTTCGTGGGCCACAGATTGAGATCATTAGGCTGTATAATGGAATTGATCTTGGGAGGCCTGAATAGTAAAGGGTGACAACCCATCAACTGGATCATTCAGACTCATGATTATCTTATCTATTATAATTTATTTAGATCTAATGACACGTTGAACATTGATCCGACGGTTACAGTTGTGTAACAAAGTGATTCATGAGAAGTTTTGGCAATAAAAATTGGATGTATGCGATGGATGGTCCAGATTGATAATTCAACTTCTTCAATAATTGGTTCAAGATTTGCCCATTTTGTTGTCAGCAAATCCAGGCCCAACAAGTGAGCTAAAAGGCCCAGATTAAAGGCAGCCCAGTCCATAATCTAAGGAACTAAGTTTGGCCTGAGGCAACCCAGCTAGCCTAAATCCAGTCGAATAACGAATATAATTTACCTGCATAGTATTAAGTTTCTCGGGCTGAAATAAAATTGAAGAAACAGCCCAACCTAAATAGTTAATTACCAGGCTCTGAGTGTAGGCTGGGTCGAGTTAGATTGGGTTGGGTGAGGTTGTGTGGGTTGAGTGTTGTTAATAAAGGAACGTATAAAATCAAACATCTAACCAATAAATAACATCTTTAAAGGAATGAATGTAAGTATTAAAATAATTCTAGCAAAATAAAATCTACCGCCGCTACTCACTAAGAATTAAATTTTAAAAAATAGACAACAAAATCACTAATCTCACGAGGACTGTGCAAAAGACGTCAAACCACACAATAAATAAGCCCTGGGTCACTTTTGATCATGAACCATATTTGACTTGCGTGGAATTATTATTTTTTATCATAATCCTTATAGAGAGCATTAGAGGTGTACACGAGTCGAACCAAGTCAAGCTTGGCACAGCTCGACTCAGCTTGGCCACTTGTTGACCCCAGCTCGAACTTGGCTCGGCTCGGTCCTTGAGCATGACTTGCCAGCTCAGCTCAGTTCGGTCAGCAACCCGGGCCAGTTCGAGCCAAGTTCGCGCCAAGATCAAGCTGAGTTCGCTTGTGCAGCATTTTCACAAACACATGGGCTGCACCTTCAAAATCTCACTGTATGTAAAACAGCGGCAGTGGTTTCACAGGTATTTCATCAAACACCTTGTAAGGAACATAAATATCAAGAAAAAAAAAAAAAGGGCATTTGTTTTATATATGTACCTTCCTTGCCACTAGCCACACTTCGTTGAGTCATTTCATCAAACACTTGGTGAGCAACAACAATATCAAAGTAACCGAGTCACCGAACTGGTTCAATCCGAGTCGAATCGAGCTCAGGCAAGTTTGAACTCGGTTCAAAAAATTTTCGAGCTCAAAAAATCAACTCAACTCGGCTCGAACTCAATTTCGAACTAACTTGAATCGAGCTTTTTCGAGTCAAGTCGAGCAAGCTAACCCTGTTCGTGTACAACCCAAGAGAGCATAGAGCCCCGTGGCATGGACGGCTCCAAACGTGAATCCTATTTTCCATTATGTACATCATATATAAGTGAATATAACTCATATGGATATGTAATGTTGAAAGCCTGGTTCAAGTACGATAAGGCTGCCCATAGCTTCAACCCAAGTTCAACTTAACTGTAGGGATAAAGATTTCTTCTTCTTCTTCTTTTGATTGGAAAGTAAGAAAGCATTTAATTACCAACAAAGAACAATAATCACCAAAGCCGAAAAAATAAGCAACTACCAAAACAAGAACGGGGCAAGCAAATCCCCAAAAAAGACACGAAATAAGCCTAAACACAAGCACGTACAAGAGCAACATTTATTTATTTATTTATTTTAAAAAAGGTAAGCCAAATAAAACAACTATATTTTCAACCTCAATCATTTCTATCCACATTTTAGGAAAACAATAAACACTTATATTAAGGAGGCATATTTGCTACTTTGATATCATGTCAAACAACCACTTGCCCATCAGATGATGGTACATTAATGTATATCAAGTGACTTTAACAATTTGTTCCAAAGTAAAGAAGGACCGAACAGAAAAGCAAAAGGTCCGCTGAAATCAAAAGCACATGACACAAACAATGTTTAAATAAATTCTCTTCTAAACTGCAAACCAGACATCATTTCATCATCACATTCATTATCTCAAATCTAAAGATCCTCATTTCAAACTTGCATTAGATATATGAACTTCACTTTGGAAACGATTGTAAGATCTATATGCGGAATACCCAAAGGATCTACTGTGCATTGGATAATGTGATTGAGTGTACCTAGTAGGCCCCACTACATGTGATGCATCTAGAATTCATATAGGGGTGGAATGCTAGAACTGTGACTCATACAGTATTTCAATGTGACTGGGATTGCTAATCGTGTGGAGCCGCTAGGGAGAGGAGTTTTGATGGGTTTCAAACTCCTTTGCCCCCTCTGTATATATTAGAGTTGGGTCCCCCATCCAACACCGACCGACAGAAGCTCAACCCCATCATATCTTCTCTAAGGGCCCGTTTGGCAGGGTGGATTGGAAAGGATTGAATGGTACTAGGGTGGATGGCATGGATTTCAAGGTAATGACGGTGTTGTCAGTGGATTGTCTTAAGATCCATGGGATTGCTATATCCCGCGATCGCTATATTGAGTCTGTTTGGCACGCCCGGCCAATCCTGGGATTAAACCTTCCCATCCCTTCTAATCCCTCGAACCAAAAACGTTCCAGGCAAATTTGAATGGATTAGGGTGGATTGGATGGGATTTAAAGGTAATGATGGTGTTGTCAGTGGATTGTCTTAAGATCCATGGGATCGCTATATCCCGGGATCAGATCACCTAGTCTTTTTGGCACGCCTGGCCAATCCCAGGATTTAGCTTCCATTCCCTTCCAATACCATCCAATCCCTTCCAATCCGCCCAGCCAAACGGGCCCTAAAAGATATAAGGAAAGGAAGACCTCAGCATCCCGCTTTCACAGTGATGACATCACAACAAGGTAAGCCATCTTCTTCATTCGTCCTTCATATCCAATGCACAGTAGATCCTTTGGCTATTCCGCATATAGATCTTACAGTTGGTATCAGAGACACTGTGAATAAGGTATGGAGGATCAATCCGGAAAAATTAGGGATTTCCATTCCCAAATCTGTAATTGGGGATTTCAATCCCCAGATCGGCAATTAGAAGATTCCGATCCCCAAATCAGAGAAATTAGAAAATTCAGATTTCGATTCCCAAATCATATATCTGGATTTGATTTCCAAATAACAGATATTGGGGAATTTAATTCCCGAAAATAGCAATTGGAATTTTTCGAATCCCCAAATCAACGATCAGGGATATTGAATTCCCAAATCCAGCAGAAATTGGGGATTTTAGATCCAAAACCCCAACTCCAGTCGTCTATTAGGGATTTCAAACCCCCCAAATCCGGTACAAATTGGGGGATTTCAATCCCATTAGGGTCTTGACAATCATAACGGCCAGGACCCTTAACTGCACCCTTACCTGCGATCAGCAAGGCCGACAGCCATTGTTGGCCTTCGAATTTGCAGACGAAGGTGATGGCTTGCAACTCCCTTTCTTCCTTGCTTCATGAGCCATTGCCAGCGTCTTAAGGTTGCATCTTCATCGTTGGCGACAGACATTAATAGCATCACGGCTCGATCCCTTGTCGTTGGGACTACCGGAGATCCAGGCAGGAGAGAGAAGCTCGATCTCTCCTCAGCTCGTCGGGCGGACAGCGAGAGAAGCTCTCTCTCTCTCTCTCTTGCTGTTTGTTCGAAATAGGCTTGGGCCGTTTGATGGCCTTATCGGGTCTGCGAACCCGATTCGGGTAAGCCTTCAAGACCCGCAACCCGAATCCACATGGTTCCTTTAGTGTATTTTCGTTGGGCCCAACTCCTATTTGGGCCCATTGATTTTGATTTTTGGGCCATTGGGCCATATTGCTCATCCCTTTCAGATGACACATACATGGGCCAGGTTAAGAGATCTACATTGTGTCTGTCCTTTGTAAGCTCACATTCAATTGAGACAGCTTGTGGGCCTTATTGGCATATCACTTGGGCACTAAATGAGTCCAATTTGTTTCATTGACACAATCATTTTGAAGCCCAATTAAGGCTTGGTGGTTAACCAATCCTTAATTGGTTAATTTTGAGACATATTTCCTAGATCCAGGTCATCTGTTTAGTTCTTAATGAGCATATAATCTAGCTCATTCACTGGATAGAAAATAAAGAACATAACCTTTCATCAAGTGGATATTAAGAATCTGATATGATTTGTCCATTTTATGGACACTAATGCAAGGATCTAACCATCCGTCTAGATGGATCTATGTCAACTGTCTATCGTATGAATGTCAGGGGCTAGACTTGTAATGCTCATTGATGATGATCTCATCATACAGAGTCTTGATTCGACCCAATTATAAGCCTATTACCCATCCTTTAAGAGTTGATATAGACAATTAGAATGATGAAAGTGAAACCTACCCGTCTGTTTCTCTTTAAGGTTCCTCAATTTTCAACGATCAATACTAACCGCCTTGCGGGCCGTATCAAACTGATTTAGATGTAATCCATCGAAGGCAAGATTGTAATTGCAATCCCAGGTCTGTATTCATGAGATTGAATCCGGTTGTGTTAGCTACCATAGTAACCTCAATCGTTGAAAATTTATAAGTGCTGACTTGTGATATTGAGATGTAGAGGATTGCATGTAGTTGTGTTCACATTTCATGCAGATGGTGACTAAAACACATATGATCGCATTTTGGCAGGAACATGAACGGAATGAAGTAAATGATGTCGATGATGTAAAGTTGAAATACTCATCCTACCCGCCGGTGTTGAATGTCTCATATTTATATAATTGGCATCGCTTAGCTTTATGTTCATGAGGGTCACTAGCATGTTATCACTCCCTCCCACAGAAGGAGTAATGATGTAATCGACCTTCGTCAGGATAGGATGCTTGGGCCCATCTTCATCCTGGATAATTCAGTTGATGGCCCCCTTTACAATTAAATTGATATGTTTTACCTAATATCTCGTTCTATTCATGTATTGTTGTCAATATGCTAATGTGAGTATATATATCTTTTATTTTAGTCTCAATTCCAACTTAAACACACCATGTTCCTGCCTCAACCGGGTCAAATTGTGTCCAACGATACCCTAAGACATTCTAAAACTTCCCAAAATGGCCTAAAAAATAGACCTATCTTGATTGTAATAGCACCAATCCACGAGACTTCGTTCCGTCGAATGCACCTTCACCTGAAAAATCCAAGCCCCATAAATGCATGGATAATACAGATGCGATTGGTTATAACGAAATTGAGGTGAACAATCATATCATAGATACATTACAAAACAAAGATAAGAGAACCATAGAAAATGGAATAATTATACTATCACCTGTTCCTTCTAAAATTCATTACACATGTTTCTTTGAAACGTTGTAAATAGGCACCCATTTTTTAGGGGTGAAATGTACTATTTCTTTGATCTGGAGGGTCATATTATTGCTCATCCACAAAAAAATAGCAAAAAAAAAAAAAAAAAACTATGCACTGATTTACAACATCAAGTGCTCATCTTATCGCTCAGGCATAAAAATGTGCATTTATTTGCAACACTGCTAAGCAATATAGGAAAATGTGCATTTATTTACAACAGATATGTAACAATAGGCATATACAATATAATACCAGGAAGAGGAATATTGGGAATGTCAGGACGGCCTAATCCAACCCTAAATGAATATGGTATTTGAAAGGAGCATATTTATGCAATCTTTAACAATAATAATAAATAAATAAATAATCATCTTTATACATCATAAACACAAGAAGGAAATAAGGAGAATGCATGGTCATTCATCATAAACACGTTTTATTGAACCTTAAAATCTGAATTTAGTCGGATCCGACGAAAGATATGACTTTCATCTTGCAATAGGTCTGTTTAACGATCCAAGAGGATTTTCTAATCCAAGAAATATGAATTTTCCGGATTAGGAAATCTGAAATTTAAAAAAAATAATAATAATAAAATAAAAAATTAATGGTTCTTCAAATCTAAGGCATCGGGTGATGTGATTTGAAGAATATCAAAATATGTAAATGTGGGAATGAAAATCTTCCGAGATATAAATATTTGGGTTTAAAAGAAAAGGGGATTAGCTTTTATATCTTAAGAATTTAAAAGAAAAGGAAGAAAAGATGTTTAAAGAGGAGAGTACCATGAGAAAAGAAAGGAGCGGGAAGAATAAGATGAGAAATCACTTCCCTGGGCCTCACGCTATCTTTCAATCACTGGAAGTTAAAAATGAGATCATCCGGTCTTGAAGAAGCAAAGCTCTCTTTATTTTCATAAACATCACATAGCATTCTTAGGTTTAGGGCAAAACACCCTTACAAATTCGTAATTACACTAAATGACCAAAATACCCATACTAAAAAAGTTTCAAAAAAAAAATCACAAAAAATTGTATGCACATTATCTCAAATCTTAAATAAATAAAATATTTATAAGATAAACTCAAATCCAAGATGCCTAATAGGCCCCAATGATAGTGCAATGAAAGTGGGTCGTGACGATCAAACGATCCGATCACACCATCGTCGTAATCCAGCAGTCCAAAAATCTCCTTCAAGAAATTTACACATGTCACAAACACATGTGTTAAAGTCTTCAACCTCTAGAGACCTAACCCGTACCAGTCATCTAATCACATTGACACGGTAACGCACGCCTCATGCGTTGATATACTTTGAATGGTCTAGTGTCCACATCAACTCCTCTCGACTAAGAAGAACTCAACTCCGGCGAGATAAAACTCTTATGCCTTTTTAACAAATCTAGATCTACCCTCTGCAACTCTGCTTCTGTTAACCATGTATAGTCGGATGATGGTATATTCTTCTAGTTCACCAAGTACCTCTAAAATCCACAATTTTGAGTGGAAACAATTTGCTGATCCACAATTCCTTCAATTTCTTCTCTTTTCTCAGGTATAGTAGGCATAAGTGGTGTAGGTCGGGAAGAAAATTAAAAAATTGACTAATGATTTGGAAAAAAATTAGGGTTTATGGGATGGCTTGAACAAGGCATTAGATCATCCACATTGAATGTTGAACTAATCCTCATGCAAGGTGGAAGATCTATCACTTACGCATTAAACCTAATCTTTTTCAAAATCTTAAATAGTCTAGCATTACGTGCTTGTAACTTCTTAACAATACCTCGTAGGAACCATTCTGGCCTCATCCTAACTATTACATAATCACCCTCATTAAATTCTTGAATTCTACGGTATAAGTCAGTTAAAATTTTGTATTGTTCATTACTAGCTTTATCTGCCTCCAAATCTCTACATGAAACTCATAAATGTGATGGGAGAATGCATCGACTAATTCGGAGGGCCTCTAGGTGATTGACATAGGTAATAAATATATGGGCAATCTAGGTTTGTAACCACCAATCTCAAATGGACTCATACCCATAGACTTATTAACTGAATTGTTATATGCAAACTCGGCGATTGGCAGGACAAGTCCTAAGTTTTAATGTGTTCACCCACTTAATATCATAGTAGATTTCCGAGACTTCGATTCGCAACCTCAATTTGGCCATCAGTTTGAGGATGGTAGGCAAATGAGAACTGGAGTCTCGTACCCATCATGTGTCATAATGTCTTCTAAAAATAATTAGTAAACCGGACATCCCTGTTAGACAACATGGTCTTAGGTAAACCATGTTATCAAACCACTCCCTCAAAGAAAATCTTGGCTATGTTGGACACATCTGAGGTTTTTGAACACCAGAGAAAGTGGGCCATTTTTTAGAAACGGTTCATGACCACAAAAATGGAATCATACTTTTTAATTGTCTTATGAAGCCCAAGCACAAAATCCATACTGATGTCTTGTCTGGAAATGGCGTGTACAATCCAGTATTTTACTTTTTCTATTTTTCCAGTTGACATGTTCGACATTGCATTAAATTTTGGCTACATCTCACTTGAGACGTGGCCAAAAAAATTTATCCTTCGATGGTCTTATGTCAACCAAAATGGCTAGCTATACCTCCAGTATGAAGCTTCCAAATAAGGAAATCCTGGAAGGAAGTGTAGGGAATACAAAGTCAGTCTCCTTTAAAAAGGAAGCCATCTTTGAGCACGAACTCACCCAAACTATGATGATCACCTAAGAGTGACGCATATGTTCTCCCAAAATCTGGATACATGAGATACTCGTCTTGCAATTGCACAAACCCAACAACCTATACACTCAAGGAGTCAAGCAATGTCACTCTCCTTCTAAGGGCATCAACTGGTTTATTCTCGATCACGGCTTTATGTTTCAGGACAAATGAATATTCCTGAAGAAACGTTACCCACTTATCATATCTTGGGTTGAGCTTATTTTGGAAATTTAAATACCTCAAAACCTGATGATCAGAAAACAAGACAAATTATTATGGTAGAGGATAATGATGCCAATAACGTAATGACTACACTAGCGCATAAAATTCTTTGTCATAGGTGGAATACATTTGTTTCGCCTCATTCAGTTTCTCACTGAAATAGACAACCGGATGACCCTATTGGCTTAGTACTCTTATACATACACCTGATGCATCACATGCTACTTCAAATACTTTAGAAAAATCTGGAAGATGCATGATGGGAACCTCTATCATCTTGCCCTTAATATCGTTGAATTCCTTAATTGTGCCATTAAACCGTATGAACTCCCCATTTTTAATGCAATCAGTAATGGGAGTCATAATAATACTAAATCCTCGAATGAACTGATGATAAAATGTGGCTAACCCATGAAAGCTTCTCACATCATGTATATTCCGCGATTCAGGCCAGTCAACTATAGCCTTGACTTTTTCTAGATCTTCTCGCATCCCAACAGACGACATGATGAACCCTAAGAAGACAACCCTATTAGACATGAACGAGCATTTCTTTAGGTTTACACATAACCTCTCCGCCCTAAGGACACTACAAACCTGCCTCAAGTGGTCGAGATGCAACTCCTTAGTGGTACTATTTATGAGTATGTCATCAAAATAAACCACTAAGAACTTCCCCATGAAGGGTCTCAAAACTTGGGTCATCACACGCGTAAAAGTACTGGGTGCATTAGTCAAGCCAAAGGGCATGACCAACCACTCGTACAACCTACCCTTCGTCTTAAAAGTTGTCTTCCACTTATCTCCTAGGCGTATGTGTATCTGGTGATACCCACTCTTGAGATCTATCTTGAAAAAAAATTGTGGACCTGGCCATCATGTTTAACATATCATCAAGCCTTGGTATCGGAAACCGATACTTGATCATAATCTTATTAATGGCTCTACTGTCCATGCACATCGCCACGTACCATCTTTCTTAGGCGTTAATAACGTTAGTACGACACACAAACTCATGCTCCCTAGGATGAAACCCTTTCACAAGAACTCAGCTACCTACTTTTTAAACTGTGCATGCTCTACAGGATTCATCCTGTAATGAGGAAGGTTCGGTAAAGTAGACCCCGGGATGAGATCAATGGCATGATGGATGTCCCACATTGGTGAAAGCTCATCCGGTAAATCCTCAGGGAATACATCACTGTATTCCTCTAAAAACAGGGTCACTTCAGGGGGTAGCTCTACATAAACCTCGGGTGTAACTTCCCTAGTTAATAAGGCATACACCATCAAATCATCCTCAGTCTCTTTCTCAAATTCTTTTGCATTTATGATATGTAAAGACTTCGAATTGGATTTTCTCTCTTCTTTCCTCGGCTCACTCATTTTCACATCCCTAGCCTTGTCTGTGGGACTCTTAGGTGGCAACGGATTAATCTTGATTTTCTTGCCCTCACACGTGAATGTACACACATTCGAGCAACCAAAAATCGTGACATCTCCATCGTATAACCACGGCCTCCCTAGAATGATGTGGCTTACATTCATATATAAATTATCACACCACAACATATCTTTATATGAACCGATCTTAATGGGGACTAATTACTGCTGGGACATAGGCATAAAAGATGTGTCAACCCAAAAAACCTTATAGGGTTGAGGGTGTGGAATGGGCTTCAAACCCAAATGAGTGATTGTGCTAGTTAAGACCACGTTGGCGCAACTACAACTATCCACGATGACTTCAAATTTTTGTCACCACTCTTAATAAATGTATAGAAAATTGTGCTTTTGCACAAATCATCACTCTTTGGCCTGCGCTAAAGCACATCTAACTATAGCTAGTGGTGTAGTCTCTGGTTCTTCTTCTTCATAATCACTAGCACCTATCTCGAAGTGATATTCCTCAACTTTATAATCACTCATGTCATCCACATTTTCATTTGACTCACATATGACTAAGGCTTTCTCGTGAGTCTTTTTTGTGCACTGGTATGCAAACTGACATGTACTTCCGCACTCATAACATCTCGAGTGACTACCATTGTCAAGATTGGCACCAAGGACACCTTTGCCTTTATCATCATCAAGCTTAGGCGGTGCACTAACCTGCGTCCTAGGTTGACTTCCAACATTAGGTTTAGTTCCTTGAAAACCACATCTGATGAGACTTAAAGAATCTCATGACAGGAGACTTTAGGTAATGTTCTAACTCATGTATAACTTGGTATGTCTGATCCAAGTCACCCACTATATGGGTCATAAGCTCACACTGCAAATCTATACGAAGACCCACCTTGAGACGTACTAGCGTCACTAAGGGATCCTCCTAAATATCTGTAACGCCCGATTTTCAAAACTCGAGTATACTACTCGTTTTCCAAAAACCCGGTTGTTAGCCTTTAAAATTCAGTTTAAATTTAAACCGCTTTGACATTAATCAGAGTTAGCAGTAAACGTAAGAGGAGTAAACCATTCATTGTATAAAAACATTCTGATTATCACAAAAATCCAAATGTAGCGCCTATATAGGACTTGTACAATATCAAATAACAAAGTTCATTAAACAAAACAAAAATCTATCATCTAATGATGGAGTTCAATATGGGTCACAGGAACCCCGTCAAGCTCCTCAGCTACTCGATCTGCTTTAACAACCCGGTGAACAGCATCAGCTCACTCTACACCTGCATCAACTAATATGGTTTGATAGCATTAGTGGCTATCGCAATGAGGAGTACCCTCTAAGATTACACACCCATAATTCATAATCCAAGATGGATCGCAAGTCATGAGAAGGGATGTATTAAATAACGCAATTCATAATCATGATCATATACTCAAAAATTAAACCGATCAACATAATTTCAACATTAAGACAATATAATAGCAATCGCAATACAAGTAAATTTATCTAGATAGTTAAATAATCAATCATATAACTTTCTGTTGTACCCGGAAATCACATTGTACGTGAACTCTACAAGATAGCTAGAAAATCAATAAGCAAACTCCCGCTCCACCCAAAAATCATAGTACAAGTGAACTCCACAAGGTGAATAGAAAATCAACCTTTAAACAGCTACTTCACCCGAAAATCATATCGTATATGAACTCCACAAGATGGCTAGAAAATTGATAAGCGAACTCCCGCTCCACCCAAAAATCATGGTATGACTGAACTCCACAAGATGAAGAGAGAATCAACAAAGGGCATTCCAACATTATCAGAAAATCGTATGAACTCCGCAAGATGGCTAGAAAATCGATAAACAAACTCTAGCTCCACTCGGAAATCATAATGAATTCTGCATAATGGGAATCGACATACAAACATCTACTTCATCTGGAAATCATATCATATGTGAACTCCGCAAGATGATTAAAAAATTGATAAGCGAAATTCAGCTCCACCCGAAAATTATGGTACAACTGAACTCCAAAAGATGAAGAGAAAAATCAACATACAAACTGTAGACAAACCGAAAATCATATCATACGTGAACTCCGCAAGATAGCTAAAAAATCGATAAACGAACTTTAACTCCACCTAGAAATCATGGTACGACTGAACACCGCAAGATGACTAGAAAACTAACATACAAACTTCTACTTCACCTGAAAATCATATTGTATGTGAATACCGTAAGATGGTTAGAAAATCGACAGGTAAAGTTCAACTCCACTCGGAAAAAATCATACGATTGAACACTACAAGATGAAGAGAGAATCAACATGGGAACTCCGGCGTCATTTAGAAATCTTATAAACTCCACAAGACGACTAGAAAATCGACAAACGAACTTCAGCTCCACCCAAAAATCATAACAAACTCCGCATATTAACTCAAAAATTAACAAGATATGCGAATATGACCAACAAGCCACAAAAGGGCGTCAATATCCATCAAAGCTACGAATGGCAAATAAGCGATCCGAGCCACGTAGAGTAAATATGCAATCCAAGCCATATAAGGTAAATGTGCAATCAAATTCGCACAGGTCATATATATGGTCCAAGCCATATAAGGTAAATATGCGATCAAAGCCGCATAGGTCAAATATGGACCACAAGATGGTAAGTCCACAACAAGTTCTATTTAATCCATCAAGTAATTGCAAGTAGCAATATCTAATCAATTAGCAGGTTATACGACTGGAAATAGCATGTGAACATTAGATCATTTATTCTTGCTAAAATTAAAGAGACATGTTCATTATCTACCATGGGAATCAATTTCACAACAGATTAACATATTCGCATAATAAAATAAGTAATTTAATTAGGTAACTTAGGAGATACTAAATAAGAGAAATTAAGCATCATCTATGTCCAAATTGATGAATTTAAGTGAGAAGCTCAAAGGGTGAGTCCTCACCTGGATCAAACAACCTAGTCATGCAACCGGCTAAATAACACGGCTGCAGCCTGATAGAGTCAAACCGATAGAGTCAAACCTAATCGATAAACATGCGACCACGACCAAATTAAAATATAAATGAATAATGGTAAATGTTTGGCTTCTACATAAACTTAGTGAAGACTCGCTTAGTCAACTCAGTCGCAACAAATGAAATGGGTTTTGATTTACCTTGACTTGATAGTTTAACTTGGCGATTCAACAGTAATTCAGCCGAACTTAGTTGAACTCAGTTGAAACCAACCGAGTCAACTCGATCGAGACTCGGATACAAGGAACAACTCTCCTTCTCCCTCTCCTTCCTTTTATCTCTCTCTCTCTCTCTCTCTCTCTCTCTCTCTCTCTCTCTCTCTCTCTCCTTATTCTTTCTCCAGCCACACCCAACAGTGGGCCTAGATAGATCAAACCCGAGCCTAGACTCAGCTTCATGACTCGGCGGGTCGAATCTACTTCACTCGACAACAACCCCGACCCACCAAGCTTCCCTTCTCTCTACCTTCTCCTTCTTCCTTCCTTCTCCTGGGACTTGCACGTCGTCCAGACAGCCTGCACTACAAGAAAAGGGAGCTTTAGCCTCGGTTCAAAACCGTGGTTAAAAAGGTTAAAAACTGAGGCTAAAGCCTTTAGCCTCAGTTTTGCCTAAGTTATTCAAACCAAGGTTGGAACCCCCGTGGCTAAAGCCTTTAGCCTCAATTTTAGCAATCGAGGCTAAAATGACTTTTATAGCCTCGGTTCTTCAAGTGAAGCTAAAAGAACCTTTTTAGCTTCAGTTGTCTCGAAATGAGGCTAAATCAAAATTTTAGCCTCTATTGTTTCCAACCAAAACTAAATCTAAATTTTAGCCTCAATTGCCTTCAACCGAAGCTAAATTTATTTTTAACCTTGGTTCTCAACAACCGAGGCTAAAGCCTTTAGCCACAGCAGTTGTAGACTCAGTTTGGATAACTGGGGCTAAAGATAAATTTAGCCTTTGTTGGCATTAACTGAGGTTAAATTCAATTTTTAACCTCAATTCTCAACAATTGAGGCTAAATTATTTATTTTAATCCATTCATAAACCTATGCATAATCATTCATTCAATCAATCAAATACAATCATTCATTTAAATCCATTGGCACATTACCAATAAAAAAATTATCCATTCATAAAATTATAATACTAATGAAAAAGTTATCTGCAGTTGCATTCTCACCATGTCCCTCCCATAATATAAACAAAGCAGACATTAACTCATCATCTAACCTCTGTCCATAAGGTCTTTTCCTCCTAAGCAACCTTTCATCCAAAGAAATACCAGAATCAATCCAATAACAACACAACAACCAGCTACAATGCCGACGATTGCTCCAGTAATTAGCCCATTGTCACCACCTGCATCAGGTGCAAAGTCCACAAGGAGAAAAGATCAGATTATTGAATTGAATCTGATCTTTTGAGTCCTCAGAAGTACTAGGAATGTGTTTTGATTATTGAATTGAGTCTGACACGTTCTCAATTTAAATTCCAAGCGCTAAACTGTACTTAGTCATGTTTTTTTCAGGCTACAAGGGAACCAACTAGTGGTTTTAACCAATGGTACCTAAATCGCAACAGCATTTTTCTTCTTGAGAGAGGGTAGCTTGCTGACACTGTTTTTCAGCTTGAAGTACCTACGAAACAGGGTCACATTGAAGTATATCTTTCAACATACGCATAGAAAATAATAAAAGGGAAAGAAAATTAACCAATTTACATTATTCCAGGTTGCTAAATTATAGACTTCTACAAATATGGAAGGGGATTTCAGGCATTGACTTATAGACTTCTACAAACCATCAACATTGACTTTCCCCAATAGCGTTTCTCATTAAATTTTAAAAAATAATAATGAAAATGAATTGCTTAATCAATGCACACATCCAAAACTAGCTATACCCATTTCTCTAAAGCCTCGAACCAACCAACCTATTTAAAAAGACAAGTCTACATAAGAAAAGGAAAAAATCAAAATCAGATCTATCATCCAAATCCCAAACATATAAAATTTGCATTTCCATAAAAAAATTGATTGTATATTACCCAATCCCAGGTTGCCACCTGGCCATGATGGATCATGAAACCTCCATCCAAAAGAAATCTTAGGAAGAACATTGATACAATCATTAAATCTATGCTAACAAAAAATATATATCCCAATTTTCATAAATTATATGAGGTAAATCTCTCAAGCTATAAGCTACTTCTCACCTTCTTCGTGAAGATAATGATTACATTCAAAGTAACATATAAACCAAAGTTTTATCAAGAAATAAACTTTGATAACCTTTGGGCAGTTTGGATTAAACTGCCTGAAATGATTATTGTAGTTGAATCTGAAGCTTTGAAACTAGCCAGCAAACATCCGAGTTCTCAATGAAAGCTCCCAAGCCAGAAATCACAATTACAGTAGCTCAATGCTTACGGGTGTGTCTGGAAGTTACTATGGCCACAGGTCCAAATGGCCATTCTGCTCATTTCTTCCATATGAAAAAGATGAGCTTACTTGCCATCTTGGGCTGGTTTGATTGACTTCTTGCACTCAATTCGGAACTTGCACTTACCGAGTGCCGCCTGGGGTTGACTGTTTAAACATAAACATGGCACAGTTCTACAGCAATCCAGACACACCAAATCCCTGACCAAACTGTGAATGAAGCATAACCAGAGATTGCACTAATATAACAATATTGACCATCTACCTTTAAATTTGGACACCTTAGTATTTACTTTTTGAAAGCAGAGAGGAGCTGAAAGCTTTTTTGTCTTTGAGACAACCCAAAGGGGTTGAATATATAGAAATTACAGCCATCTATACAAGGAAAATAATAAAATCAGAATCCTCTACCTATGGAAACAAACTATACAAGGTATACTAGCTATACAAGGTATGTGAGCCTGTTTAAAATCCCCCCTCAAACTAATGCTGGTCATCGACAAGTAATAATTTGACAACTATAAAAGAGTGATGTGCAGAAGTAAGGGACTTGGTGAGAATGTCGGCAATCTAATCATGGAATACAAGATGTGGAAGAGAAATGAGCCCAGACTGAAATTTCTCGTGTATAAAGTGACAGTCAACTTCAATATGCTTCGTCCGTTCACGAAAAACCGGTTAGAGGCAATCTGAATGGCACTTAGATTATCGACATGGAGTGGAGTAGGAATCTACAAAGGAATGCCTAGGTCGGAAAAAAGTCCACATAACCAGACAAGCTCACTACATGCAGCGGACATCGCCCGATACTCGGCTTCTGTGCTCGATTTGGAAACAGTGGCCTGCTTCTTACACTTCCAAGAGATAAGAGAAGTGCCGAGAAAAACACAGTAGCCACTGGTAGATCTTCGTGTGAGAGTGCAACCGGCCCAATCAGCATCCGAATAAGCACGAAGGTCCAGAGTCACCGTGGAAGAGAAAAACGGTGATCGATCTACAGTTCCACGAAGGTACCATAGGATGCGCAAGACTGCAGTCATATGAAGAGTCCGAGGAGCATAAACAAACTGACTGACGACTTGGACAGCGTAGGCAATATCAGGGTGAGTCATAGTTAAGTAAACCAGACTCCCAACCAAACGGCGGTATAAGTCGGGCTGTGCAAGTAGATCATCATCGTCACAGCCATAGTGAACGTTAAGTTCTAAGGAAGTCTGAGTTGTTTTCTGATCTGTCAATGATGTCAAGGCGATAAGATCCTTAATATATTTATGCTGGCTGACAAGGATCCCACGTTTGGAACGTGAAATTTTAAGCCCAAGAAAGTATGTGAGATGGCCGAGGTTTTTCATCATAAAGGATGATTGCAAAACTTCCTTTAAAGCCGAGATGTCAGTAGCATCGCTACCAGTCAGAAGTAGGTCATCAACATAGACGAGAATAATGACAATTCTGCAAGCAGTGCTGTGCAAAAATAAGGATGGGTCATGAGTACTTTGAATAAAGCCGGCACCTGTAACAACATCGTGAAATTGTTGGAACCATGCCCGAGGTGCCTGTTTAAGGCCATACAGGGCTTTCTTTAGGCGACATACCTTATTGTCAGGGATTAAAGAGCCAGGAGGAGGTTTCAAATATACGATTTCTTAGAGATCTCCATGAAGAAAAGCATTTTTCACATCCATCTGAGCAAGTGGCCATGAGCGAACGGAAAATGTTGTCAGAAGAATACGAACAGTTTTTATCTTGGCCACAGGAGCGAATGTCTCATCATAATCAATTTCGTATTCCTATTTGTATCCCTGAGCAACAAGTCGAGCCTTGTATCGATCCATTGATCCATCAGACTTGAGCTTGATAGAATAAATCCATTTACTACCAATGAGTTGTTAGTCAGCGGGTCAAGTGACAATGTCCCACGTATGATTATCATCCAATGCCGCAGGTTCTTCTGCCATAGCCTTTTTCTAACAATCATGAGTGGCTGCCTGAGAGTATGAAGTAAGAATAGAAACAATATCCAGAGTAGCATTCATGGCAGACATAAAGCATATCAAGCGATCAGGCGCGCGATGTATACAATCGGAACGATGTATCGAGGTAGGGTCAGGATTTGCAACAGGTACAATAGGGTCGAGTTGAGTAATAGGTGGTGGAGTTGTACGTGATCGACACGAGTAAACCTGCAATGGATGAGGGAGAGTACTCGAGGCAAAAGGAATATTAGGAAATGTGGTTAGACCAGGAGATTTTGGAGCGTGCGAAGGAGGAAGAGATGGATGAAAGGCAATATGTTCAAGAAAAACAACATGTTGTGAAACCCGAACACGACAAGAAACCGAATCATAACATCGAAAACCCTTTTGAGTTTCTCCAAATTCCAAGTACATACATTTGATCGATTTTAGAGATAGTTTATTACGCTCATGTGAAGCCAGGTGAACATAACAGACACAACCAAAAACACAAAATGTGGAGTATGCAGGAAGTAAGCCGTTGAGAATAAAGTATGGAGATTTACTATTCAGAACGTTGGTGGGCATCCGGTTAATCAAATAAACTGAATGTAACATTGCTTCCACCCAGAAAGAACGAGGAACACTCATAGCTGACATCAGGGTATTGGCAGTTTCAACAATATGACGATTTTTTTGTTCAGCCAACCCGTTGTGTTGCGGAGCATCAGAACAGGTGGTCTGATGAATAATCCCATGACCCTAAAGAAATGTACGAAAATCTGTTAAGAAATATTCCCCCCTGAGTCAGAGCGGAGAGTTTGAACTGGAACCCGAAATCGAGTCTCCACCATAGAATAAAATATCTTAAATTTTTCAAAAACCTGTGACTTCGAGTACATAAAATAAATCCAGGTGTAACGTATGAAATCATTAATGAATATAACATAATATCGTAACCCAGAGAAACATAATTGGTGAAAGACCCCAGACATCTGTATGCACTAGTTCAAACATAGAAGATGATTTTGTAGTACTTAAAGGAAAATGAATACACTTACTTTTTGAAAGACAACAAGATGAACAAGAATAATCTAAATCTTTTTTTATTAAGAGAAACGTTCCCTAACATGTCAGAAGAAAATAACTGAATTAACCGATCGGAATGTGGATGACCCAGGCGAAAGTGAACAAATATCTGATGAAGATGGAGAAAAGAAACAACGAGCTGAAGTGACAGATGGATCAAAGTCCAGCACGTATAGACGACCATGCTGCCTACCCATCCCAAGTACCTTCCCCGTTGCCAGATCCTGCATAAAACAACAATTGGGAAGAAATATGACTAAGCAGTTATTGGATGTGAGTTGACCAACTGAAATTAAATTGGAAGAGAGGTTAGGGACATAAAACACATCACGAAGGGTGAACTATGATGAGCAGGAGGAGAGAAAGTCAATGATCCAACGGATTGAATAAGTAGTCTAGTACCATCCGCAGTAGAAATAGCCTGATTTCCAATGTAGGGACAAATGTCATGAAGATGTGATACAGCACCAGTCATATGATTGGAAGCACCCGAATCGAAAAATCATGTAGAAGATGGAGATATACCTGACATACCGACAGCAGAAAGGGCCTGAATGATTTGTTGGAGCATCGCAGAAGTCAAAGGTGAGGAAAGACCTTCAGCAGAAACAATAGATGCATAATCACTAACAGACTGCTCGGAAGAAATAGTAGCGGCAGTAGCAAAAAAAGCACGACCACGGCCACGGCCATGACCACCACGTCCACGGCCGAAAGAAGATGCATAGGCATGTGTACGACAGTCATGAATACCATGACCAGTCCGTCGACAATAAGTACACCATTCTTTGCATTGAGTGACAACATGACCCACCTTGTTGCAGTCGCGATAAGTCAAAAGAGTGGAACCACGTGGTGGTGTAGTGGTGGACACAGCAAGCACCATATCAGATGATCCCGAAGTTGAAGAAGGAAGAGAAAACTTTCAGTCGTTGTTCCTCAGTCAATAAATCATTAATAACCGAATTCAATGGAGTAGGGTTACGGTTTAAGAGAGCAGCTATACAATCCTCAAATTCTAAACGCAGTTTCATAAAAAATTGTCGAACTTGCGCTCTCATGCATAGTTTGGAATATCTTAAAGTCATGAGAAAAGGTTAGATCCATTATAGCCATCTCTATCCAAATTGTAACAATTTTGGAGTAAAATGATTGAATACCGTCATCACCCTAAGTAAGGTTAACGAGATCCTGTTCCAGGCGGTATAACCGGGCCGCATTACTCTGTTGATAAATTGTCTGGAGATGCTCCCACATTGCCTTAGCAGTGTGATGAGGTGTGAGGCCAACAGCAATTGACCGATCGACCGAATCGAGAATCCAGGTAATAATCCGGCCATTGTTCATTTCTCAATCAGCTAATTTATTAGCATCTATGGAAGTGAGGATAGTAACAGATCTATCAATAAGTCCCCACAAACCACGACCCTTAAGGAAGTTCTAAAAATGGATGGCCCATAGAGAATAGTTGGTACCATCAAAACTACAACGTGGGGCCGTGGTACATGATGAGTTATTGTCCATTAATATGAAGTAATGTAAAGCACGCAGAGAGGAGCAGCAGAAGAAGGTTTTAGATGAACCGTACAGTAGGAGATACCTAAGGGATTTCAGTTTCTAGATCTGACGGAATAGCAACAGCAACAGCAACAGGGGCTCCGGATCTGGAAAATATAGATCAGCAACAGCAACAAGGGCTCTGGATCTGGAAAATCTAGATCTGGAGCAACAACAATAAGGGTGCTAGATCGGGAAAAGCTAGATCTGGAACAACAACAGGAGTTGCTAGATCTGGAATAGATCGGAGAGCAGAGGGGTGTGCAATAGGGATGACCGGATGACGCAAGGGCACTGGACTAGCAGAGGGGTAGTCGGACGAGCAAGGGCAACGCTGTAGGGTGGTCGGACGACGCAACAGGGGTAGCTGGACGACATAGGAGCGGTCAGACGAGCAGGGGTGATAGCCGGACGTAGCAGGGATGGGAGCTGGATGCAAGGATGGTCGGATCTGACAGGTGGTGCCAGTTTTAGATCAGTGATGCTTTGATACCATGAAAGCAGAGAGTTCTGTATTTGAGACAACCCAAAGGGGTTGAATATATAGAGATTACAGCCATCTATACAAGGAAAATAATAAATTTAGAATCCTCTACCTATGGAAACAAATTATACAAGGTATATTAGCTATACAAGGTATGTGAGCCTGTCTAACACTTTTAACCATCCATTTAGTAGCCATAAATTGATGGTCAGAATTTGTTAATTGGAGTGATTCTAGCTGTATACTACATTCACAATCAGACACAATTTGGATGGTCTAGATAGCAGTATGTCAACGCTGCCTAAGAGGGGATGAGTCACCACCACATTTTAAATGGTGCAAAACTAATGTTGGAATCAAGCCCTTCCCTATAGTTCTTTCCCCCATGTGGGGCTCCATTAATAGAAGCCACATAATCCATACAACGTAGGTTGGTGTGGTCATTTTTCAAACGGTGCTTGAACTTCACAAGTGAAATAGCATGTGGAGCAATGTCGCGGCCAGTCATAGAGATGAATGAAAATGAAAAGAGAGGGTTAAAGGGAAATAAGTTATGCTGAGAATGGGATTCGACGAGAGTATTGTAAGGCCAAAGTGGGGTGCCACAAAGGTGGATTTTGGCAATGGCTGTTCACTTGGCAATCTGCAAAAACACACCACACACATGAAAAAGCAGTGGAACTAGTGAGATAGCAATTGAATCCACAGTCACAAGCTCATGAAATCTATTATGAGGGGTCCGGTAGTGTTTAATAAATTTTACTAACGAAAGAGAGGATAAAAGGATAGATCTCCTATATTATTCACCAATACAGAAGGCTTGGTTAAACAACAAATCCAAAGTTCAGAAACATGCCTGACATGTGGCAATAAAATCTCAGTTATTGGAATTTTCACACAAAAAGTATCAAAGCTACAGTGGAAATCATATGGCTAAAGCCAGTACACGTGGATTATGAATGTTCAAATTACATGGCATGCAAATAAAAGAATACATTGGAAGATTTTGCTACCATATAATTAAAAATGGGGTGAAGTGGAGTTGAAAAGAGATGCTTCTTGTGCCAAAAAGGATTATTTTTTTTTTTTAAATAATAATAATTTAACACAGACTATACCATCCAAAATTTTCAGTAAAAAACCAAATATAAGGATTATCCTGTCAAAAGATTCTAGCAAATCAAAACTGCACAAAAATATTTCATTTTTTCTTGCCATCCATTAATTCAAAAAACATGACAGCCATCCAATAGCATCCAAACCAGCCTTCTAAAACTTGTAGCATCTTAAGAATTAGGAAATGGGAAAAGATCTTTACCTGTCAATACATGAGACTATCACAGACATCCAACTACCTATCCACATTTTTTGCCCACTTTTTGCAAAACTGGCATTAATAGAAACTTAAATTTGCATAGAACTCCTACCAACCACCAAATGGGCAGTGGAGTATCTTGGTAGAGAATCCCATGTATACCAAAGGGAACGTGTGAGTCATGCTTTGGAAATTTATAACAAAGACCAAAAATCAAAGCACCAGTTGCACATGAAACAATGGATTTTACATATACCTAAAAAGCACATTACAAAGATGATAAGACTGGCCACCAACCTAAGAATCTAGAATGAATGAGTAGAAGTAATTAAGAGATAAAGAGACAACAGTTAAGATATGGTATCAAATGAGGGAATACAGATTCTATCAGAGAAGAGTGCAAAGGATCCCATTCCAACAGATGTTTATGCTCGTTGCACCATCAGATTCACTTCTCTTTGAGAAACTACAAGTTCTAAAGGACCCCACCCGGCCGCAACAAAGGTAATGTAATGCCAAAACTACAATCATGCGGAAGCTTTAAATAAATTTTCATAAATATTCAAGAGAATGGTACATAGCAGACATTATCTTGCGGTAGTACGTTTTTGAACCTACCTAGGCTGTGTACTTGCACAATCATCGAAACTAAGAACCTACCCACCATCCTAGACAATTACTAAGCTGCCGAGGAATGCATACATGCATGTGTGTCAGGAAAGGAGAGACATCTTAATTATATGAAGTGGATCCTCAATGACCATGTCATTCCTATACCAGATCTATGGCATCCGTCGAAGTTTTGTAGAAACTATTCAGAGTCTGACTTACGATTGGGGTTCAAATAAATGAAGTTGAGTATTGTAGTAGCAAAAAAGTTCTTGTAGGACCACAGCTCAAACTATAGTTGCACAAAGCGTGAAGCGAAGCGACAAAGGATTCAGGTCTTAGTAGCAGTGAAGCACTGTTGCAAAATGTTATCGAGTATAAACGGCTAGGAAGTAAGTACAGGAGCATAAGTCTTAAGTATGATTTGAAGTGGGAGTAGCACCTACTTGAAATAATCCCCCAACTAAGGTTCAAACATTACCTCAACGGAACAAATTGCAGACATTCCCACCAAATCCCCAAACTAATATTTTTCAACCTTTCAATTTATGGCACCATCATATCAAATTCAATTGGAATATTGGACAAACTTTTATTATGGAAATAGTATTATGGCGGTAGTGGTGTTCATAATAGGACTGTATTAACCATACTATTTTATTCATAAATCCGATGAATATTTTGATAATGACACCTAAAGAGTTGAATCTTTAGATTAGAATGGATGAACTAGGAGAGAATAGTGAGAGAAGGGAATAGAAGAAGAGAGAAGATTGGGGCAAAAGTTACGTATTGTCAATTGAAAACCTCAATGATGATATTTAGAAAAGAAGACCATTATGGCAATGCGCACGATTACAAGCAGAATAGGAAAAATAGACAAATGGTACATGCGTGTTTATCTATACAGACCCCCTCAAGGTGGAGCATAAATCCTTTAGCCACTAAACGGGCTTTATAGCACTCCATTTCTACATTAGGTTTGATTGTAAATATCCAACTAGTTATATCCCATAACTTGTTTGCCATGGGGCAATGAAACAAATTCCCATATTTGATTCTTTTTTAGGGCATGCATTTCATCTGCATAGCATTTTTCCACTTAAGATGTGAGAGGGCCTAATTGACTCTAGAAGACACAAAAACAGAGGAAAAAATAGATGAAAAGCATAATATGCATGTAAAAGTGTAACGCCCCGAAAATCGGGGGTCGAGCAGAAGCTCAACACCCGAGTTCCGACACATCACTTATGCAACATAGAAAATGATGATTTGATGTTGTCCGTGTTAGTGCATTTAAACATGAACGAGATTAAGCTAAATCAGCATATCATACTCCAGAGACGATTAAATTTAAGCAAGCGGAAGATTGTGATAGATAAATAAAACATATAAACTGTTGTAGGTCTCCAGAGTGTGAACATGTTACCAGGTTAAATATATATATGTATAATTCCCAAAATATCCAAATTGAATGTACATGTGTGTTCCAAAATACAAAATAATAAGTGTAATGGCATCTAGTCAGCATCCCTGCAACCCCGTCGATCAGAACATGGTCTACATAGACCCGCCTGATAGCTGCATATAGGAGAACTCCTCCTCGTCATCATAGAAGTCAGGCTCCGTCACGAAAGCCTCGGCATCATCTGCAACTACAACAGGGTCCGGTTGGTATTTTAAAACACCGTCCCAGATGGGTGTGAGTGATCAACTCAGTGGAGTTATAAGGCAAAAGTTAACATATTATTAACTCAATCAAGCAGTAATGATAAAGCAGTACAACAATCATATCTTAAGTACTCTTATTAATGCAGGAATGGTATGCGATAATGATGTATGCCCTCGCCTACACTCTCTCAGCGACATCATCTCACGATCGCGGCATGCACCACTCCGGGCACGTGCACTTCCTCGCCAAAGCACATGCAATGCATGTATGATTGTGTTAGCCCAATTCTTAATTAGGTTTATTCAAACAGCATATTCGGAAAACTAAGGTACCTCCCCTTTTATCACATACCCAAACAATGATCTATCTAGGGTCATCAATCCTAGTTAGTCACATACGATAGATAGTTCCAGCTCGCTACGGAGAGGCTCGTCACCTCAGCGCAGGCTTGGTTTATACTCGAGGTCACTACGGAAAGGCTCGTCACCTTAACATAGTCCTAGTGTATACTCAATGTCACTACGGGAAAGGCTCGTCACCTTAGCGTATGCCGACAGCTCGAATACAGTGTCCCATACCACCGTATTCGACTCACGAGTTTGGTTTGCTCACTGAACACTACGGGGGGGCTCGTCACTCCAGTGTAGGCCGACAACTCGACCACGGTGTCCCATACCACCATGCCCGGCTCATGAGTCTTAGCGGATCGAGGCACCAAAGTTAAACGGGCTTTTCAATGGTAAGTTGGTACCTTAGATTCAAGCAGTTGCGTCCATACAAATTAAGCATACAATAGGCCAATCGGGTTACTTGACAAGTCTGATTAGTACGAGCGCACATTGAATCAATCGACATAGAGTGCGTAAGCACTCCGCATGGCCTAACCACTGTCAACAATCAGCGTACGACTCGGACTCCTCGAATATGTCTTGTGTGGCGAAACTACCTAGGCCACTAACTTAAAGAACATTATCGATTGCCTAGACTACATTGTAGCCCCAATTACATTCCAAAACAATAGCATTCGCACGTGATAACCAAAGACAGAAAGTGATAACCAAATCTAAATATAAACCTTATTTGAGCATTTTAACAAACACATACTATACATGTTATCATACATAGGCATTTCATCCGTAAATCACGTAGTAATAAGATAGGTTACATGGAGGAATCTGTAACTATAGATAAGGGGATCAAGAATTCTATCTCAACACCCTCATTAAATGCATTACAACAAGCATTTTCTCATTCAGGCATTTTATCAAACCCTTAGACTACACATATTACATACGTGTAATAAATTAGTTAAAACACATATTATAGCAAATCCTTCTACACAGGAGTTGCCACAAGATCAACAATCATGTATTCCCAAACATCAATCATAACAAGCACAAATCATAACTCCCTAATCATTCAGACATTTCAACAAATACATAGAATGCATTTAAATCAACCTAGTTTACGTATATATGTAATATACGGAAAATCTCAGATCTAGGCATATGTGATAGCAATCAAGTCAGTCATAAATCATTAACTGACATTGAAAGCCTTGAAAACCATAACCTAAACGTTTATAGTCCGCACCTTTCGCCGGTAGACTTGTATCGAACTCGGTTCGAACACAACGCCTTTGTCTACGGCACAACGGTCACCTATTGCATGAAATAGGTTAGCTATTTCATCACTTACTCTATTTAAATCCCTAAAACAGATTAGGGTTAGGATTTCTTACCCAAAAACGGAATCGGAATCGCCGGTGGAGCAACATGGAAGCGGCGTTTCAGCAAGTGGAGCGGCAGGGAAGAATCCCAACAACTAACTCACACTCTCTCTCACTTCTCCTCACTTTCTCATTTTCTTTTCTCTCTCTTCTCTCTCCTAGGGTTTGAAATTCGTATGGAATGAGAGTGGGGTGGGTTTAAGTCCTCATATAGGCCCAGAACCGATGAAAATGGCCCCAAGGCCATGGTATACTTAGGTTATAGCCAAGGAGTGGTTGTTTCAGTCCAACGGAGGACTTCTGGAGGTCCATTACCTGCATACGATCGGGGGAAAGTTCCCTTACATTGGATTTATGCTAGGTTAAGATCTCGGTCTGATCGGATCAGTGGATCGATCGCGGGGGACCAGTTTCAGTTCAATGGTCACCGTTACTCGATCAGGGCCACAAGTGTACTGACATGTATTGAAAATTTTTCCTAATCCGAAGGTATAGTTGGGTCAAAATCTGACAATCTGAAACCTTAAATTTGGCCTGCAAGTGAACGGCCTAGATTACTTAAGTTCGAATCTGTTTTCTAACGATATTCGCGTTTCTCACATACTTCGCTCCGGACTCAAGTTGTGCGTTTCTGGATACTATTGGGACTTGATTTCAGAGATGGTTGTCAATTCCAGTAAGGCGATCATAATCGTATAGCTTCGCGTTAATCGGACTTTCGACGTGCGGTCCAGGTCCGATACGGAGTTTCGCGATGCTCCCAAGAGCAACTGGGTTTTAAGATTGATCCTAGGTTTTTAGGTAGTGTAGCGTCAGCGATTCTGCTGGTTTTGGGTCTTACAGATCGTATAAAAAGCAGTTCAAGCTAATCTGCTACCCAATTCAATTTAGTACTTAATTAATTTTCGTCTAATTTCTAAAGGATTTAGTCCTTAGTGATTTCTGTCAGAGGTGGTACTTGGGTCTTTGTATGGATTTTTTCGATACGTTACAAAAAGGGAGTTACATGAGATGAAATTGGATCAGTACAAGAGTGTCTCCCTTTGCATAATGTAATGGGAAGATCACTCTAATCACAATCTGGAATAGATGAACCATTCCTAATTCCGGCACATAGGCTCATAGCACACCCTTACAACATATGTTTTCCCAATGTTTCCCCACATTTCCAGGTATCGACAATATCAATATTGTTTCCGTATCCCCGGCCAGTGTAAAGTTGTGTGTCAAAGGGGTGCATATGGGCTAGCAAAACTCCAGTACAACATAAATTACACGATCCTTTCAAAAGGAATAGAAAACTCACCATCCACATCTTTCTGATACCTGGACAGGTTATTCTTTACATCTTGTATTTTCATCTCGACCAATTTCACCTCCTTTTCTGCTTCAAGAGATTTGGAGTTCAAATTGTTGTATTCTTTTCTAAGAGCCCTGCATTTTAAACACTAATGTGAGGATGATATAACATAGGATGAAGAAATGAATTGGAACAACAAAGTGATCTTGGTAAGTTTGATCGACGTTTACACGCAGAAATAAACGTGATTTACTGAAGACCCTGGCCTGTGAGGAGGAATAGAGAAGCAACTACAGGCCTTTGTGTGGGTTAGGGTGAGATTTAAGGAAATACTCGAGAGGAGCTCCACATTTCGAGGTGAGGAGCCCACAACGAGGAGGAGGCGGTTGATGAGCTTGAGGTAGATTCTGCTCGTATGAAGCACATATGCAGGGCTGGAGAGGGACAGTGAAAATGGGATTTAAGAGATCTGAGAATGAGGGGGGAGGTGGGAGAGAGAGAGAGAGAGAGAGAGAGAGAGAGAGAGAGAGAGAGAGAGATTGCGATTTCCTTTCCTTTCCAGCCGATCCAAATCTCAAAACCCCATTTCTCAAATCTTTCCTACTTTATAAACCCTAGAAAGAAAGCTACTGAAATCCCTTCGCAGATCGAAAACAGAAGATTGCTGGGATTCTTCAGCTATGGATCTTGAAATCCCGTCGCGGATCAAAAACAGAAGATTGCGGCTGTGAACCAAGAAAACCCTAAATTGAAAGAGGAAACCTTAGGTAAAGGGAAGCCTCTAATTTGGTCCGTCGGATCACCGATTTTAACGATACTTACTTCAATTGAGAGAGATATTCCGAAAGGATGGAGAATATCCTAGGAAGGGAGATGATTCGGTGGGGATGAATCGAGGTCGAGGGAGGGCTAGCTGGAGATCTGTTAGCGGGACGGGAGGCTCGAACAACTGGAGACGGATTGGCTACTCCCCTGACACCAGCCAATGGCTCGTGGTCGGTGCTATGTGGGCCCCACCATGATGTATGTGTTTCATCCATGCCGTCCATCTATTTTTATAGATCATTTTACAGTATTAGACAAAAAATATGTATATCCCAATCTCAAATGAACCACATTACAGGAAACAGTGTTGAATAAGTGTCGACCATTAAAAACATTTTGGGGGCCATAGAAGTCTTGGATCAAGCTAATTTTTGTATTTTCCCTCCATCTGGGCCTGTATTACCTAATCAACAGATTGGATGTCAAATAAACAGTAGAGTGGGCCTTACGATGATTTTAATGGTGGACATCCAATCACTATTGTTTTCATGTGGTGTGGTCCACCTGAGATTTATATCCCTCTCATTTTGCGGGTCAAGCCTTAAAATGATCCGTAAAAATGGATGAATAGAATGGATGAAATACATACATCATAGTGGGGCCCACATAGCACCGACCACCAGCCACGGGGTTGGTGGCAGGGGAGTAGCTAATCCGTTTCCCGAACAACTAGAGTTAGCTGAAACTGCTACTGCTAGAAACTGGATATGTATGGGTTTTACTCACGGACGCGGATTGCGTCCTGCGGACTTCCTGTGCATGCATCAAGGTGGGGTCCACCGTGAGGTTTATGAGAAATCCAACCAGTCTATCCATTTTTCGAGCTCATTTTAGGACATTTGATCAAAAATAAGGAGTATCCACAACTCCATTTGGCCATACAAGATGAAAAAGTGGGGAAAAGAATTCCTACCGTTAAAATCTTCCTTGGCTCCACCTTAATGTTTATGTACCATCCAAACCGTTTATAAGGTTATTTTCACTGGAATGTAGTGGAAACACCAAAAAATTAGCCAATACAAACTTTCGTAGCCATGTAAATATTTCAACGGTGGTCACTAAATCTCCGTTGTTTCCTCTCGTGTGGCCCATTTGAGCTTTGGATCAACCTTATTTTTGGTCGTACGCCTAAAATGAGCTCGACAAACGGATGGATGGTTTGGATTTTTGACAAACAACGCAGTAGGCCCCACCCAGATCATTGAGCAGGAACTTCCCGCAAAAGGGTCTTGGCCGTTTCCGCGTCCTACCCCGGTGCGCGCGGATTAGTTACTACCACAGCCTGTTCGGAGCTCGGGACAGGCGGAGGCTCCGAGGGCCACTGAGGGGCTACCGTGATCTATGAATCTTATCCACACTGTCCATTCGTTTTTTAATATTATTTTAGAATATTATGACAAAAATAGAGAATATATGAGTTTCAAATTGGTCACACGGTTGTGATTAAATTCCTACCGTTGAAAATTATTAGGGACCACATAAGTTTTAGATCAAGATGATATTTGTTTTTTCACTTCATCCAGGGGTATATGACCATATCAAGGGGTTGGATGGAAAATAAATGACACAGTGCGCCCTAGGAAGATTTCAATGGTGGGCGTCCTTATCACCGTTGCTTCCTTTGGTGTGGTACACTTGAGCCTTCCATAAATATTATTTTTGGCCGATTATTCTAGAATGATATGAAAAAAGAGATTGACAGTGTGGATAAGATTCATACATCACGGTGGCGCCTCAGTGGCCCTCGGAGCCTCCACCAGTCCTGAGCTCGGAACAGGCGGGGTAGTACCTAATCCGCGCCCTACCCGGCCGTCTCCAGCGGAAACGGATTGGCTACTCCCCTGCGACGTCAATTGCTGGTGGTCGATGCTCTGTGGGCCCCACCATGATGTATCTGTTTCATCCATGCTGTGCATTTATTTTTCTAGATCATTCTATGGTATGAGACTAAAAATGAGGTATATCCCCATATCAAGTGGACCACATTACAGGAAATAGTGTTGAATGAATGTCAACCCTTAAAAACTTTTTGGGAGACATAAAAGTTTTGAATCAAGCTGATCTTTATTTTTTCCCTTCGTCTGGGTCTATATGACCTAATCAACAGATTGAATGTCAAATAAACAGTACAATGGGCCTTAGGAGGATTTTAATGGTGGATATCCAATCACTATTGTTTTCCTATGGTGTGGTCCTCCTAAGATTTATTTCCCTCTCATTTTCGGGATCAAGCCCTAAAATGATCTTTAAAAATGGATAAAATGGATGAAACACATACATCATGGTGGGGCTCATAAAGCACCAACCACCAGCTACCAAGTTGGTGGCGGGGAGTAGCCAATCTACCTTGGTCTTCGGCTGGAGCGGACAGTATGTTTGAGTAGCCAATCTGTTTCTGTCTCCACCGTCCATTATATGAGCCACCTCATTTAGGCTCAGATTGACAAATCTAGATGTGATGCATAATTCAAGTGGACCACATCAAAGAGAATTATAATGGACATTGGGGAGGGTGATGGCCAAATATTTTAATTGGTGGTTGGGATCAGCCTAACTAAATCAGGTTTGTTAATGGGCCCATCCACGGTAAGTCTAGACAGATGAACGGTCTGGACATCATGCACGTATAACATGTGTACTAAGATGGTATGGTTGATAACTATGGTTTAGATGGTAGACTTTTAGCCTCGGTTCATATATAATCAAGGCTAAAAAGTTGACTTATAGCTTCGCTTTCCTAGTAACCTCCATTTTCTACCAACTTAGGGAAAATAATAGACTTTTTGCCTCAGTTCCTATGCAACTGAAGCTAAAAAGTTCACTTATAGCTTCACTTTCCTAGCAACTAAGGCTAAAAAGTAAACTTTTAACCTCCATTCCTTATTAAGGCAAAATAGTAGACTTTTAGCCTCGGTTCCTATGCAACTGAGGCTAAAAAGTTGAGTTATAGTTTCACTTTCTTAGCAACTGAGGCTAAAAAGTAAATTTTTAACCTCCATTCCGTACTAACTGAGGCAAAATAGTAGACTTTTAGCCTTGGTTCCTAGGCAACTGAAGCTAAAAAGTTGACTTATAACTTCACTTTCCTAGCAACTGAGGCTACAAAGGAAACTTTTAAGGTCCATTTCTTACTAATTGAGGCAAAATAGTAAACTTTTATCCTCGGTTCCTATGCAACTGAGGCTAAAAAGTTGACTTATAGCTTCACTTTCCCAGCAATTGAGGCTAAAAATTGAACTTTTAACCTCCGTTTTTTACTAACTAAGGCAAAATAGTAGACTTTTTTAGCCTCGGTTCTTATGCAATGGATGCTAAAAAGTAAACTTTTAGCCTCGTTTCCTATGTAATTGAGGCTAAAAAGTTGACTTTTAGCTTCACTTTCCTAGCAGTTGAGAGGCTAAAAAGTAAACTTTTAACCTTAGTTTCTTACTAACTGAGGCAAAATTGTAAACTTTTAACCTTTTTTTTTTAAACCAACCAAGGCAAAATGAAATAGGCTTTTAGCCATAATTTCTTACCAACCGAGCTAAAAATAATAAACTTTTAACCTCAGTTCCTTTACAATTGAGGCAAAAAAGCAAACTATTAGCCTCGATTTCCTAACAATTAAGGCTAAAAAGTATACTTTAACCTTGGTTTCTTATTAAATGAGGCAAAATAGCATACTTTTAACCTCAATTTTTTATCAACCAAGGCGAAATGATAGACTTTTAGCCTTGATTTTTCACCAAGTGAGGCAAAATGGTAAAATTTTAGCCTCGGTTTCTCAACAACCGAGGCAAAATAGTAAACTTTTAACCTCTGTTTTGCAATAACCGAGGTGAAATAATGGACTTTTAGCATCAGTTCCTTAGCAACTGAGGCGAAAAACGAACTTTTAGCCTCAGTTCCTTGGCAACTGAGACTAAAAAATACATTTAGCCTCCATTTTTTCAATTGAGGCTAAAAAATTGTGGCTAAAGGCCTATTTTCTTGTAGTGCTGGGACGTGCTGGCTCAACTTGACTAGGTCTGGTTGGGGCAGCAAACACCAACCCAATTCGGTGTGACGGCAGCAGCAGCATCAACAACACCTTTTTATCTCCCTCTACTCCTTCATTCGTTTCTCCTTCTTCTCTACTACTCTCTTTTTCCTCTTCTCCCTTTCTCTTGTTTTTTTTCACCCCAACAAGATTGCTGGACCGACCAGCAACTCGCACACGAGTCAGCGTGTCTACGACTCGAATAGCAGCCCACACAGCAGTGAGTCGTCAAGAGGCTTCTCCCTACCCTCTTCTCATATTCTTCTTCTTTCTTTCAGCTTCCTTTATGACCAGCAGGGCCGACGACCAGACTCAGTCCAACTCAATAGCATCGCAGTTGGAGGTGTGGATGGCGGCGTCTCGTAGCACCCTCTCTCTCTCTCTCTCTCTCTCTCTCTCTCTCTCTCTCTCTCTCTCTCTCTCTTCTTTTTTCCATCTGGATAGAGTAAGAGGAACCCTGCTCAGACCGCAGCTTGGCCAAGTTTGCGACTCGATGTAGCAGCAGCGCCTCTTGTTCTCACTCTCTCATTTTTTTTCTTCTTTTTTCTTTTTCGGATGGCTGCCCTAAAAGGGTGGCTTTTATAAGCCACTTTAATACCATCCTTGATATTCCGACTCCAACTAATCATTAGATTAGTTATGTGAAGACAGTTCTGGACCCAGACGTAATACGAGTGGAATCTCGTTGATTCAAGTTGGGGGACCTTGAACAGCTGCATAGTCCCCATCAGATACCAGGGTGAGTTTCTAGGACCGTGGCCCACCTAAAGGATAGTTTAAATCAGCAAGTGGGACCCACGTACAGGTGGTGGGTTTTTCCAGCCGATGGAGAAGATGATGGCCATAATCATGATAGATTTTGATTGGATGGTCCACTGTTTGATCCGAGGCAAAAGGATGGTGTAGATTTATCCCATGATCACTGTGGAACCCACCGAATGGAAGGTGATTAGTGTCTTAGCTCATTTTCATCTTGAGGTGGCGGTGAAAGAAAGTCTTCAAGTCATAGTTGGGAAAGCCCTAGTTTAGAGGGGTCAGATGGACTGCAATGGATGGCTGGGATGCTACAGGAGCCATCGCATGTGGGTTGCCAGCTCGGCGCTGACATAGCTTCCGTTTTTGGAAAGACCAGCACACGCAGTCTGCACTACAAGAAAAATAACCTTTACCAGCGGCCAAAACCACCCCTAGAAGTCTAAAAAACTGTCAGTATAAGAATTACCGGCGGTCAGACAGATGCCGCTAAAGGAGGCGTCGCTGTATCTTTTACCGGCGGTCATGCCTTCTACCGACGTTTTATGGCTGCTGCTAAAAGTCAAACTGTAGCGGCGCTTATTATCTTTTAGCGGCGTTTCTGGTGGCTGCCGGACTCTCAAACGCCGGTAAGTTTTAGAAACACTAGTAGAGTCTGTGAAAACGCCGATAAAAGCTATGAGAAACGCAGG
Organism: Magnolia sinica; assembly: GCF_029962835.1. Taxonomy (NCBI): domain Eukaryota; kingdom Viridiplantae; phylum Streptophyta; class Magnoliopsida; order Magnoliales; family Magnoliaceae; genus Magnolia; species Magnolia sinica. The sequence goes on along the minus strand of NC_080573.1, from coordinate 43,890,660 downwards.
TAAAAGTTGTAACATACGCCGGTAAAAGCTGTAACAAGTGTTGACAAGAGATTGAAAAAACGTCGGTAGAAGCTTTAAAAACGACAGTAAAAGTGCCGATAATGAAAATTCCTATTGATTCTTTATTAATCCTTTCACACAAATTCCTATTGATTCTTTATTAATCCTTTCACACAAATTCCTATTGGTTCTAACTAATCCTTTCCTATAACTGCCGTCCTACAATCAAATCTCCATCGGTCTAACTATCAAATCTCTATCTGCATAACGATCAAAACCCTATGACTGAATGACAAGAATTTGGATTACCCAATAATCCAATTTCATAAAAACTAAAATGAGAATAGAGATGAAAAGACAACGAACCAAACAAGAGTAACCCGGCCCAAAATTCAACAGACTCCTATTTGGATAGTTAAAGCAAGTCTTCAAACTACAAGGTAGATGGCTTCAAATGTTTTCAATTAAAAATATTTATCGATATACAGAACTTGTGTAACAAGCCCCTGTTTGGTAACAAGACTAAAAGAAATCAAGTAAAGCAGATATGGATCACCTATTACTCAAGGCAAAGAAATACTATTGGCAGATATCAAAAAATTCTACCAAAGAAATAGTTATAATTCAGATAAACTTCATCATAAATTACCTTAGTATTTTCCTTAAAGTTTTTGAAGCAAATACAACATGAAATAATGACCATTCACATCATTCGTCAGAATGCTTGCATCAGGTATGGCTACCTGCATATAGCAGGAAAAAAAGGCTCGAATCATAAATCTCTTTAAAAAGTTAATTAAAGTTTTCTAGGGAAACAGGAAAAAAGTTCGACTTCGGCAAGATATATGATGTTAGAGGATTCCATGTGGGTGGCTAAAAAGAAATCAACCAACAGTCTGACGGGTATCATCTTTTGAGATGCAACCATCTACTGCTAAATGCAGGAGATGAACAGTGGATCTCCTGTATGTGTTGCTACATGTACAAGGACAGAGTTCCTGATTTCTAAGAAAAAAACAAAGTTGCTAAGATTCATATCCTTTCTCACAATATAAACAACTAGATTCAATCCAACTGGCAATCTTTCTTCATGGTGCAAGTATGCTGACAAGTTTGAATCCTGCAACTGACAACATGTTGCTGAAAGATTCAGCTTCCAGATTATTATTATTTTTTAAAATTCTAAATTCTAAATTCAGCTTCTCAACTACCAATTTCATTTCCGTAAACTATTCTTGCAGTTTCTTGCTTAAGTCTTTCTCAAGTTGTTTTCCTATTGTCTTCTAGCAAGTTGTTTTCCTGAAATCATGGTATCTGTTTTGATGATGGAGTGACCCTACAGGATGGATTGGATGTTATACACACCATGGAACACGCCACATGCAACTAGTTGCATAGTTTTCTCATCTACCCAACTAGTTGGGCATGGGATGTTCAACATCATAACCAGGGTAGCAGTAATGGCTTCCATCATTCTGGATTTTTCTTCTTCTTCTTCTTCTTCTTTTTCAATTTTGGAGGCATGACTTTCTTCATCCCAATCCATCTGCAGCTTTCAAAACTCCTTTCTTCTTTAATAGGAAGGGGCCAAAAAGTCAGGAAAATCAACCTACCCAATGAGTCTTTTTTTTTTTTTTTTCCTTTTCCTAGCAATATAAATACATCCATTTCCTGCCACACATCTGCAATACTCACATGAATACGAAGCTGGAACAACTAAGCACTCGTGAAAATGAATTTCTAACAGCTGCTTACCTTTGAATCTCTCTAGCACGAGTTGGTTGTCAGGAAAAAAGACCAAACCATGTAATGAGAAGTGCCACAAAGATTGTTCTACTACTCGCATTAGTAACTACCACTGCTTCAGAAAATCTTACTCTTTGGGACTGCTCTCTGCAAAAAAAAAAAAGGCAGAGGTGAGTGGTTAGAATTTTATCAGAATAAGGATATGAATCAATGTCATCTTGAACTCCAGTTTGTGTTGATTTGAGAGCTGGAAATTAAAGAATTTGCAGAGCTGCCATTCAAAACAAAAACAGATAGAGAGAGAGAAGCTGCAGGAGTATCTCGAAAAGGACCTTTGTTGTTCTTATCGCTGTTGTTTAGTTACACACATTGTTTTCTTAATTTTATTTCATCTGGATCAGAAAGGGGGAAACAAAATCCCATAGCAGATGATGAGTGGCATGCCTAAATGCATGTGAGTTGTGACAGTTATGATGTATCTCCTAAATGCATGTGAGTTGTGACAGTTACGATGTATCTCCTAAATGCATGGGAGTTGTGACAGTTATCTGAATGTTACAATAATCAAATCTGTCCAATGCCTCTCCAGGATTCTTTATGGGGTATTCATACCCTGTAACAACATTGGAACTTTAGCAAACTAGAGTTTAAAGATGTGATTTTGCACTGCTATAATATTAGCATTGTGTGCACTATGCATACTTCCAGACCTATGTACATTATATGTGCTGCTAGATCTCCTGTCTGTACTAATTTCTTCCAGGATTCTATTTTTCTTATAAGCCTATACCATGCACAATGGTGCCACTGTTCATGATACTACATGGGTTGCAGATGCACATTATCTCTGAATGTCTTCACAAACAGTCGGTGGTCAATTCATCAGGTATTTATACATGTTTGAAAACAACACAGCTTCCAAAAACTACAAATGATTCATGTTCAAGATGAAACCTGGCATACAAAAAAATACATAAAAAGGTAAGTGTTCAAGACGAAAAAAGGGTGGACAACTTACATTTGTGTTCTTGCTCTTCATCTTCATCGACCCATTTGTCCCAGTCTACTTTCAAAAACACAGGAGGCTTCCCTTCCTGCTTTAACAGCCTATTCCACCATTTCTTCTCTGCTTTTTTCACAAGGTAACATATATTCCTCACCCCAAAAGAAGGGCCTGTAGCATTTATCTCATCACTAACCACAACTCTTTCACAGAAAATCAGAATAATAACAGATCTTGGATGTGACAAGCACGAGAATCAGTCACCTGCAATTTCACTAGGCCTGCTCGAAGTGGCGAGGCATAGCCAAGCTTCTTTGCAAAAGCATCAGCCTGCAATAAAAAGAAAACATCAAACGTATTTCGAAACAGGATAGAAGACTGGATGTAGTTCATGCTCAGCTCTATCTGGCACTGCACTCTCTAGACATCGACTGCTCGCAAATGCCCCTCTGTGGGTAGAGTGCAAAATTTTGCTCAGGTGCAGTGTGGGGCCTAACCATGATGTCATGTTAAACGTGTTTGTAATCATGTAATGGTGAGTTCCATGTTATTTTATGGAACCATAATTCTGCTTAGTGGTTTGCATTGAAACTACACCCCAATAACTCTGCTTGCTCACCCTTTGGGGTGTGCATCTGATAGTTGGCTTGGGGGTCAATATTGGGTGGAATCGTGCTTGCATGTGAGTGGTGTCAATGTTAGCCTCCGTCGTGGCAAGTTCAGTAAAAGAGAGGGTTGATGTCCAGTGGACAGCCAACTGTAGAACTTTTGCCAACATATCATTTGAAACGCAACCACCAATTGGAGAAAATTGAGATGATGATGATGACAGGAGACAAATTGCAGATACAGATGTGCACAGTCCCATCACAGATCCTACAGATATGGATTTTAGGGTACATTGCTTTGTTAAGTTATATGTTTACATACCGGAAATTCGAAAGCTCGGCTGACAAGGTTAAGACCATAAAAAATCCACCAACCAGGATATTATCTTTGAAGGAGCAAATAGTATGATGAATAAGTTATCGGAACTCAAAAACTGTCAATTCAAAACACAAAGCTACTCAGTAACTAGACCAAGCCATATTGACTTTGGTCTGGTTGAACATGGATGAAATCGAAAAATATGAGGAAAAATTCACAGAATACAAAGAAACCGAAAAGCTTATCCAAATTGATGTGACAAGGTATGCTAATGATAATGCCATATAATCTTATTACAGCTGTGACGATAATGGATGGTTTTTGGCAGTGACATCATGAAGAAGAACCTGCAAAGAGCAGAGCAGTTGGGCCCCACCTTCACTTCGAAGATAAATGCTGATGGCTACTCGTGTTTGGATTTCTATTCGCACACACAAGTTTTAGATTGTTACTTTGACACGTGTACATCAGGCCCGTGTGATCCGACCGGAACAAAGGATATGCTTGCATTCCGGGAGCCGATCAGGTGTTTACATGAGAACACCGCACTGGATGTTTCCCTGAGTGTAGGGAGCACATTGATGCATATGTTGTGTATCTATGCCGCCCATCAGATTTTCAGCTCATTTTAGGCGTGATGTAATTCATATGTATATGCATATGATGCATATGATGCCCAACAAAGAAGTAGATTCAAATCTCAGGTGGACCACACCATAGGAAATAATAGGAAACAATGGTCATTTTATTTCCACTGTTAAAAAACTTCATAGGGCCATCGTAATGTTTATTTGCCATTCAAATAAAGCCAAAAGACACAGACAAAGTGATCTTATGTGAATTAAATGTTTATTGTTGAAAGGTTCTTGCGGCCACAGAAATTATGGATATTTATGTTTTTCCTTCATTTATGTTTGTGTGACCTTATGAGCAGTAGAAAGGTTTCAATAGTAGACATCATTATTCCCACTATTTCTTATGATGTGGTCCACTAGAGCTTTGAATATGGTATAGTTTTAGAATCATTCTCTAAAATGATAGGAACAATAAAAGAAAAGGGGGCTTTAGCCTCGGTTCAAAACTGAGGCTAAAGCCTATAGCCTCAGTTTTGCCTCAGTTATCCAAACTGAGGTTGAAACCCCCGTGGCTAAAGGCTTTAGCCTCAGTTTTAGCAACCGAGGCTAAAATGACTTTTATAGCCTCGGTTTTTCAAGTGAAGCTAAAAGCACCTTTTTAGCTTCAGTTTTCTCGAAATGAGGCTAAATCAAAATTTTAGCCTCAGTTGCCTCCAATTGAAGCTAAATCTATTTTTAACCTCGGTTCTCAACAACCGAGGCTAAACCCTTTAGCCACGGGAGTTGTAGTATCAGTTTAGGTAACTGAGGCAAAACTGAGACTAAAGATAGATTTAGCCTTTGTTGGCATCAACTGAGGCTAAATTCAATTTTTAACATCATTTATCAATAACCAAGGCTAAATCTAGTTTCTATCAACAAAAGCTAACAATATTATAATCAACCAATGATTGAACCAGTGCATGTTTCACCCATTTAACATCCATCAAGACAACAATTAGCACAATACCAACAAAACAATTAATGGTCTATTTAAAGTTTTCAAAACAAACAAACTGCCACATAGCCTTCCACATGAACTATTTCAGTAAGGTCCCCTTCCACGTGATAGCTTCGGGCAGACTTCTGCCAACACGAACCAGAAGCTCCAAGACGCCATCAAATGCTTCCTAAAACAATCACAGATCCACTTCATAAAACTGCAAGCTTGAAATATGCAATTAAACATGAGTGCATTCATATTTAAATCCGTGTGCACAATCACAAGCATATAGAGAACACTGAATTACTCAACTGAAGATACCAATCCCAACAAACATAACAAACCTGGATAACAGTATCCATAGTAGTTGCTTGCCGGATAAGAGATCCCCTGCTCAGCCATCAAAGACTCCTGATCCACATTGCTCTCCTTGAAAATACTTGTTGCATCCCCCGATGAGGATATACATGATGTGGCATCAAATGGGCTTCCATCCTTTGAAGCAGCCTGGCATAATCAGGAAATCATAGATATCAAATTATGCTACAACCCATAATTGCAGTTGAATCATACTGCCCAAAGCAAAAGCCGATAAAGATCGAGTCTAGTTCACCATATAAAGTGAAAGTATATCACTAAAGAGAAATCAAAACTATAAAACACTAAAAAACCACATAACACATTGGAATGAATGGCTTTAGAAGAAGGATCTACTTTCAGATTCTTCATCATCCCTTCCAGAGCTGGACAATACAAGTTAAGGCAATGTTTGCCCTGATATCCTTTGGAAACAACAAAGATGGAAGATCACCAAAGCTTTTACTGTTTGCTGTCAATCAGTCAGCATCAGTCAAAGGAAGATGCAGAAACAGGACAAACAATACAACAGCAGTCTGACCACCAAACAACAGATTGTCTGTATCATCAACAACTCCCATAAAAGGAAAAAAGAAAAGGCCATACAGATGAAATGATCCCAAGATGTCTACACGCACAGTGCCTCTCTCAACCCTGCTCCTTGCAGTTAATGACAGCAGCAGCTCTACTTGAAAATTCCCTAACCTCTATCACTTAAACAGGACACCAGGAGGAAAAAAGAAATGAAAATCAGAATATGATGGAACTCCAGAGCTATGGTTTGCCATCATGCTTTGTTGTCTCCAACTGCCTCCCTTTGGCAGCAATGACAACCATCAGATCATCAAATTTCTCAGTCTTCCCCAGCAATACCTCAATCTATAACAAGTAAGAACAAAAACATTACAACCGCAAACATCAGTGTATGCAAACAGCTACCTCCCAAAAATAAAAAGTAAATGGGAGTCTGGTTGTTGAGATCTAGTAACTAGTGTAGCCAAAGAGAAGAATTATATATGCTTCTGTCTTTCTGAAAGAAACAGAGGGGGTGGTTTGATAAAACCGCAGAAATAATCAACCATGCTGGTTAAAAAAGCATGGGTATTTGAATTTGATCACTTCGAATAAGAAAAGAAGAAGAAGAAGAAGAAGGTTGTAAGGATGATTAATTTGACATGATAAATATTAAAAACTAGCATTAACAGTGCTAACCTTCGCTTTTGGAATGAGACGGCCCTTGGATTCATCCTTCATGTCAACTGTAGACATCAAAATCCCCGCTCATGATGGAAAAACAGATTATTATTATTTTTAATTTGCAAGTGTTGACAAGGGAACATGATAGGCAACAACCCAAGTTGGGCTTACTCTTCTCAATAGCCAGCCCTTTTTTTCTTCAGAATCTCTACAATTGTGACAGCCGTAGTGATCGCTGAGGTAGAAAAAGCAAGTAAGTTGAGCTAACATAATGGTGATAATAAATAACTCAAGAATGCTATTGAATCTCATAACCTGTATAAATGATTTGAACCCATTTATTTGGTTTTGTTAATCATGTTAATAACCTATGAGGATTTTTAAAAATAAAATAAAATTCCTACTTGGTTCTATTAATCATGTTAATAACCTATGAGGATTTTTTTTTTTATTTTTTAATAATCTCTTACTTGCATATAATCATTTCCACTTTTAAGATCTGTGTATAGTTTGGACTTTGAACAATCAAGTGTCCTTTTGAGAGGTTGGCTTGTCCTAAATACCAACAAAGCCAAACCCAAGTCACATAAATTGTATTTCCCTGAAAGGAAATTACTATTGTTTGTTAATTTCTTCAAAATAGAATATTATCCATAGATCACTCTTTTGGTTGCACCATCTCATGCATTTAAAACCTTTGTTTCAGATGTAACAGAGATTGCACTTAGATATCCATTAGTGCAACTAAGCTGAAAAACTTCACGAACAATAATTCAAATACAAATATAACCATGCATAATTTACTGCAATACAAATTATGAATAACAGCAAAATGCTTTCACCTCCAAAAGGAATTTGAAGAATAACCCTTTAAATTTTCCCATTTAAATTGGTTATCGAGTACTAATGGTGATCCAAAATTCGACTGAGTTAGACTGACATGGCAAGTTTTAGAACAAAGTTGGCTGATAGAATAAAATTTTATTAATCACCTTAATTACAGAGTTCATGAAGCTAAGTAATACCCTTGCAATTGAAAGTGAAAAATTAAAAATAAAAATCATACAAGATAGCTATCTATAGAAATATGCATAATACATGTTAGTTGGGCAATTGGACTCAGCCACAATTCAAAGTGGAACCTGCACAACTAATTCAGAAAATATAAAAACAGTATAAGAATCAACTCAACTTACCTCTGATTCTGAAATCCGTATTTCCTGAATTTGACAGAGCAAGACCAACAGCAATTTTCTCGGGTGTAGACAAATGCAATTGCTTGGAGAGACCTAGAAATCCTCCACTCATCACTTTACTTCTCAGTGCTTCACAGAAAACTGTGGCGAAATTTGGTCTACCCAAAAAGTATCTAAAGATAGGTGATGGAAGATCTAGCTTTGACTGAAAGTCTTCGCTCTGAAATTTCACTTGATCTAAGCAGGCTTGGAGCAGTACAATGCTTCCCTCATTCCCATATTCAACAAACTACAAAGCACAAGCAGATTGTTTTACAACTACAGGTCTAGGAAAGAAATGAGATAGGGAACAGGGCTACTTGATGCTCAAGGGAAAATATGTAATAAGAACATTCATGTACATTCCCAGTCTGTTATAAAGAACTTACAATATCCAAAATGCTGATTGCAGCAGGTTGAGTTTGGAATTTGGAATACCAATCATTGTAGGTGCTCATGAGTCGCCTACTCACAATAAAATCACTGCAAAATAAAATATTCTTATAAAAGAAATAGCAGATCTGAATGCAATGTAGTTTCCACGAGTACGAATTAGCCATGCAACCCATATAAATATACAATTTTGTATTGAGTGAAAGCAGACAAAGAAGGGATTCTCTAGTTCTTACCATTTTTGTAATCCTCTTATAGCACCAGTGCCCATGGACGACAAGTAGTCGCTCCAGAAACCGGAACTGAGCAATAGAGAAGTCACTAGGTGGTTGTTCTTGGCATTGTCATGGCCTTGGATTGATCTTAGCATGCAAAAGAGAGTCAGCTCTTGGATTCTTTTGTGTGTCAAACACATAAATACACATAAATATGACTTGACCTGGAAAAAAAATAGGGACCAACTATTCAATGATGGTTAACTACAAAAAACGAAGGGATCACAAAACCCATAGCTAGCAAACAAATTAAGCATGGCAATTAAATGCACAAGAAAATATTTGACGAGTATTTAATAAATGGCTAGTGAAATGTAACAAAACATAAATATGTATGTAAAAGATCACACATAAATGAATCCCAACAAAAAACTACCTATTGATTCTTCGGCCCCTTCGACTGGGGTCCCTCAACCTCGAGTATATCCCTAGGAGTGGATATTGAGGTGGCCTGCACAAATGTAGTTGTTGATTCACATTGAATAGTCTCTACATTAGTATCGAAGTTAGGGCCGCTGCTGCCATTGAGTTCATAGTATCTCTCATTTGTGCCATCATCTGCTCTGTCATCCGCTGCTCCATCTGCTCTAGATGCTTAGGCATCTGTTCTTTCATCCGCTCCTCCACTAGTTGCTCTACCCGCTCATTCATGTGTCATCGCAACTCATCAGTCTCCCTCCTGAGTTCTGCAATGGTATTTCTCGTGCCCCATAACATGGAAACTGTGGGACCTAACCCCATCATGCGGACCCGACCCGGATGCTCTGGTCCCAATATCTAGGATAAGAGATCGTCTTGGGCAGTGCTACTCTGAGAGGACTCAGCAGTTTGAGTTGCCCGTAACTCCTCCATCATTTCCTGTAGTGTAGAAAACATTAAATAAGTTGTTCAATATCATGACTTAATGAAAAATATTAATTGAGATGTCGATGATTGATAAATTTCTACATACAATAACATACGCTAACTCCTCGTTCACAACACTCCCATCTTTCTTCCGATGGGTCGTTATGAACAACGTTGCCCAATCAGGAGACTCTCCATCGAGATTCTTTGCCCGCTTTTTCCATGTAAAAACAGATGAGTTGGTAACAATCATATTAAAACAAAAAGATGACATTTCAAGTTTAGAAATCAAAGAAGAATTTACCTCTTCTTCACGCACTTGAGCAAAGCTCCTTGGGCCGGCGGTGTGGGCCATACGATGCTTGTTGCGGTTGATTTTATTCCTTTGAGTGCGGGCCTACAATGTGACATAGTAAAAATAACTAAATTTTAATATAAATAATAATATACACCAACATGGATATAATTTTTCTTTACGTTTAATTTCTACCCATCCTTCATCGCTTGACCAATACGTGACGAGCCACTTCCAGTGTGTCAGCTCCACTCAATCAGGACAGTGAGCTATTCATTCCTCATTAGTCAAATACCGGTTGTAGTTTTCTTTTTTCAACCTTTTCTTCCACTCCTTCCATGAACATCCGATGGACTTCATTACCCAATTTCGACGCTCCTCGTCGATAGTCCACTTGATCTACAATACATCAATTGTCGATTATACTTAGTATGCAAAAATACAATTGAATTTTTGATTTCATATTACCTTCACTTCATTCCAAATCTCATTCTTGTTAGAAAGTGGCACATGATGCCAACTATCGTGATCAAGAGGCGCTAAGCGCCCATTCTTAGATAAAATGCCCAGCCACCTTGTAAATTCGTTGTACTTGTGTCCAATAGGCTGCCCATACTTATTCCAACTTATATTCAGCTGCTTATTGGGTGGCAAGTTCGCCCCTTCGCTGATGACTGTGGGGCCTCGAAATCATCTATTATGAATACCACCCTCTTTATGAAACAAAAGAACAGATATGAGCATTCTAAATATTTGAAATATAATATCTACATTTAATTAAATCAAGAACTGAACAAAACTATAAAAATTAAAAGCTAGACTTCACTTCACTTAAATTATATATTTATATACCCGGAGTTGGTGCTGAACTATTTGAACTCTGTCCGACCTGGCTGGTGGTCGGGACCGGGTCAATAAAGCTCAAATAATGATGGCTGGAGATTGACATCTTCATTTCCTTCACAATATGAAAAATATATATGTAATGAGATTGGAGTTAACCAAATAATTGTGAGTGTTATAAAATATTTTAAAAAAAAAAAAAAAAAAAAAAAAACATGCATCACATTTGTGTTAGGCATCAATACCTAATCATCATATTCCAACCAAGAATCGTGGTCCTCTTTAATCAAATTAGATAAGTTTTGCGGAGTGTCAACTTCATTTCCCTCCACATCTGTCCTATCCCAACTCACATTATCATCGTTGGCAAGCATAGTCGCTTCCAATGTATGATTAATGCAAGGCAAGCTCTAAAGGTATATATCATTATCAACCAACGAATCATTTATGCCCATTTCGAACAAGTCCCTCGGTTTTGACCTGATAACAACATGCCAATCACGGTCTATGGGATCGGGGACATAGAATGCCTGTTGTACTTGGGTTGCTAAGACATATGGTTCATTATACAAGTTCCAACCAGTATGCCATAATTGTTTGAAATTCACAAGCGTGAGCCCAAATTCATCCTTCTTGATTCCCCTGCCCTGAGTTCTTACATCCACCCAATCACACTTAAATAATACAACTTTCTTGGACCCACAATAATCCGACTCAATAATGTCTGTTAAAACACCATAGTAATCCACATCCCCTATAACAGGGTTTCTATCACTTGTACTTGCAAAGCTTGATGTCTTTGTCGTCACTACAACTCCATTATTCTGTGTTTTCAAGTCCCTCTCACGGTCTTTTGTACGAAACCTGAAACCATTAATAATGTATCCTTTAAATCTTCTTGCGACAGTGTTAGGGCCCCGAGCCAGGCTTCTAACTTCTTTCAGAACTTGATCATTCCCAACATGGTCCACATACTTCCCAAGCCAATCTGGAAACTTTTCATTGTGGATGCATTCTAGAAGCCTTGGTGCTCTTCGGGGCATCTCCTTCTTAATCACTTTCTTGCGTTCACTGCATTTTATTCAATTCGATGAATAAGTCGTAAACAAGTGAGATTCTTATGAATTAACGTTACAAATAAAACTACTCTTACTCTATGAATGGTGCGATCACGTTGGTATTGAACAACACATATCTATGTGCCTGTGTCCTATCAACATATTCAATAATAAACACGTCAATCTTTCCCAATGGACAACCTACTGCCGCATCCCTAAAGTCCTCATGTCGAACCGGTCTGTTTAATATTGTCTCAACACCATGTAAGTACCGAGAGCAAAATGTTAGGCATTCTTCAGCTAGGTACCCCTTTGCAATCGAACCCTCTGGCCGACTTCTATTTCGAAACGCAGGACTTTAGTCTCTGTAGGTACCTATAGTCACATAATAGACATATAAGTATATACGATTTTATCTATTACAACAAGATAAATAAAAGGTCCTATTGAGACATTAAAACACACCTTTCGATGGGGTACATCCAGCGGTACTGTACTGGTCTGGCTAACATTGCATCGCTGGCTAAATATATAGGCAAATGCACCATGATATCAAAGAATGACGGTGGAAAGATCCTCTCTAAATGACAAAGTGTTAAAGCAATTTGAGATTCAAGAAACTTGAAATCCTGCATCCGGCCAACCTTGGAACACAAATCTCTAAAGAATCCGCTGAATTCAATTGGGATTGAGCTCACGTTTGGAGGTAATGTCCTTCGTACAGCTATCGGAAGTATTTGTTGCATCAAAATATGAGTGTCGTGGCTCTTGAGTCCTAAAATCTTCTTCATTTTGAGATTGGTACATCGTGAGATCTTACTCGCATAGCCATCTGGTACCTTCATGTTCTTTATGACTCTGCAGAAATCATCCTTCTCCTTATTCGCCATTGTGAAGCACGCAGGGAGCAAATATATTTTGCCTGATGGCCTCTGCTTTGGGTGAAGTGTTCGTCTTATCTTCATTTCTTGGAGGTCCAGACGAGACTTCACGTTGTCCTTTGTCTTCCCGTCGATGTTCAACAACGTCCTAAGCACATTGTCGCATACATTCTTCTCGATGTGCATCACATCAAGGCTGTGACGCAACATATTACCTGCCCAGTATGGCAAATCGAAGAAGATACTTCTCTTCTTCCAACAAGATGCCTTTCCCTTTTCCTTATTCTCGTCTCGATTTCTCTTCTTTCCAACTTTGGTATCAGACTTCTTTCCAAATATTATGTTAATTTTGCTCACTTGAGCTAACACTTCATTTCCAGACAATTGTTTCGATGCCTCTCTCAACTCCAACTTTCTATAAAAGTTCCTTTTATTATGTCTATACCTATGATCTCTATCCAAGAACCGACGATGACCCATGTAACAAAACTTATGGCTATGTGTCAACCACTGGGACTCCGTGTCACCAACACATCCCTTCAACTAGACTAGTGGAAGAGGAAAATAGAAATGGCACAAAGAGAGCTTTTGTTCTAAAATGAAATGCAACTATGGTAGTCATACCCTTTCACAAACTTTTTTTTTTTTTTTTTGGGTGAAACGAAAGTTTCACTAGAGATGACAAAATTCAGTGATATATATATGGATAGCCAAAGTCAGCCAATGAAACCATTGTGAAAAATTGACACCACCCAAAGTTTCTGGTGAAATAAAACCACAAAGACAATTAGGAAGGAAAATAAAACCGTCATACACCAGATAGTGGCTCATGTTGAATGTCTCTCTTTTAGACTCAACGGGTGGATCTGGTAGTTCCATGCTAGAACCCTTGGGTCGACGTGAAAGCGGGCTCCAAAAGAGCTACTACTCAAGGAGCACAGCTAGAGGTGTTACCTCTTCTACCAAACGGGCTATTGTTCTAAAGAAAATTAAACTAAATAATAGAATTCGAAATACTACCAAACGAAGGTTTTTATTTATTTTATAATAAGAAATTCATTTGCAAATACTATAGAAGAACTAACTAGTATGAAGAAAATGGTGTACTTCTACTCATCTTGAGAAAACATCTACTAGATGTGTACCTTCTATAATTAACAAAACACAGCTGGTCTAGCCAATTCATAATAAAATGCATTGAAACTGAAGAAACGGATTTCAAAATTTGCACAGGTAAAATCCAAATAATTAACCTTGTATATCTAATATATACTAGTAACATACAAGCAATATTGGGGCACCATACCATAGGCTACAAAAATATCATGTCCCCTTAAAAAATGAATCCTCCAGGAATAACATATATATATATATATATATATATATATATATATATATATATATATATATATTAATTATATAATATGTCTATTTACATTTTTAATCACAAGTACCATTCATCATCCAACCAACTATTAAAAGCATTTATACAAATAAAAGATATCAAACCACGTACACCAACTTGCAACTTAACCTACTGGGAACCATCATACACTTTGATGTCTTATAGCAGAGCGGGTTCTGAGGAGTTACAAGTTGGACCTCTAAGAAAGAATATAAATGATGCCATTAAAATATAAATTAAACAAGATCAATTAAGAACATGCAACAGATCAATTAAATGATAGAGAAATTAACAATAAAAGAACAAAAATTTACAACGTGTGCACCTGATATGCGATATGTTGATTAAGGAAATAAGCAATGGAAGATTAAGAATCAAGTGGAGGTGCGTGACTATGTCACTTTTGTGAAGATGATTCACGCTAATTTCTTTGAAATAGTTTATATGATCCACAATGATCGCCTTTGGAATACAACCATGAATGATTGCCATCTCAAAAAAACTACACTAATTGATGCTAAAAAAATACTAGAATAATAAAAAAACAATGCAACCTCTAGAAGTAGACAAAAGTGACAGTTGTGAGAGAAATATGACTTTTGCATTTTTGTGTTGCCCTTAGGGTTTTTGAAAAATTCCTTTATATAGAAAACTAAGTGTACATGTGGCAGCTATGTGACATTAAGGTAGCTACCAACATGTAAAAACGATCATTGTAACAATGCCCCAATGTGCGATGAGGATCCAGATTTCTTGTGCAAGACTCGGTCAAGACAAATAAAAATAAAAGTAAAATGAATTATGTATCCGAACCCCGCTTGCCGGCGCGTCGTGACCGGTGAGGATGCATGCATGTGTGGTATTTGGCATACCATACCCAAGTGCCATTATAAAACCATAACTCATTGAATTAAGTATATGTAAAGATGAAAAACTCTCTTTCAAGTTTCAACATAAAACAAAACAAAAGGACACCTCTCTTACCTTTCCTTTTTTTCATTTCACTTTTTTACCTTTTTTTCCCTTAAAAAAGGAAACCAATACATACAATATCCAACAAAGCCAACAGTCCTAATTACCACACATGCCATATGCACCTTGAGAAGGAATTGCATAGGCCTTTTTATTTTTTAATAACTGTGTGGACTTTTAGAGCCAATCTAGGTGCATGCAAAGTCATGTAGTGCACATGCCATCCTGCATAGACAACATGTATGTTGTTCCTCAAGCACTATTACACTGCCATAAAGAGAAAAATCAGTACAGAGTATACAACTAATGCAACAGTTACCTAAGGATAACCTATCATGCTTAAAAGGCTAAATAGATCACCAGACATGTTAAAAAGGCTTATATGACAGTCTCTAATGTATCCTCAGACATGTTTATAGAATGGAAGTTCCATGGAATGCCACTAGGCTGGTCCCTTTTGCATTTCTCATAAAACAAGGTAATGGATTTGCAAGTGCATAGCAATATGTGTTATTGTATGTATTCAACTTTGAGCCTAGCACAACTCATCTCTCAATGTACCTCTTGTAGCACAGATGGGTCTTCAAAAAATATAGATGAAAATTTTATTAGTCTATCGAGTCCACCTTGGTTGACCTGGCATTCATAGCAATATAAATCATCATCAACATTATTATCATTGGCCTACAACAAAAAATATAATAACTTCAAATAAAACGAAAGCTAAAACATTGTGCTTATAATTAGTAAAGCCATTCATAAGAAGTAACTTAAAACTAATAATGAAGAATAACACATTGAGCATGCACTGTTCATTTAACTCCCCACAGAATCGGACTCCAATCTGATAAAATATCAGCACATTCAACCTTGAAATTTGAAAGAGGGAAACAATTCAAAACTTTGGAGAATGATTCAGCTTTTTTATCCCTTACCACCACCTCTTTTCAAGCATTATTTAATCACTGGAGGCTTGTCAAGGCACCAATATTTTAGTATGATTTTTTACTTTTTGCTAGATGAAGCATCTCCTTCTCATGTACAGTACAATTTGCAACAAGAGCTCATCTGCTTATCATATTCTAGAAAGAATTTGACGAAGTTATTGGGAAGATGTACCCCAGGCTTGCATGGATGCCTCATATGTCTTATGGCAAGGTGACTTCTCAAATGGAAAAACTTAAAAGGAAAACAAACATACAGGCCAGAACCATAGTTATTGGAAACAACAACCAAAAACAGAGTCAAAATAGTAAGGAAATGGAAGATTTCAACTTGCAGAGCAGCACAACAACTAGAAATTTGGCACAGCTCTAGGAAGAAATCCGGGGAAAAAAACAACTGGGAAGACAGATAAATCTAAGATCTACAAGGTTAATTAAAAATAGATCACTCCTGTCATGCTACAGCTAGTTATCCACAACTGCTCCCAAATGCAAAATTATCTAAATTGAAGATGAATCACATCCATCTCAATGAGGATCAGTTTCTGCTAGCAGAGGGAAGTGGGATGCAGGAAGTGCATGCTCCTAAAAACACAATACATAACAGATCTTTCCCTATTCTCCTAATCTGATCAAATTTGAGATCGAGAGAAAAGGAGCAGAAGGAGCGAAATGAAAAGAATTGAGCTTACCTTGAACTGATTTGGATCTGGATCTAAATGATAAGGAGGTATTCTAGCAGCTCTCCTTCTTCCAATTGAGAGAGAGAGAGAGAATGGATTTGGATCTGGATCTGAATGATAAGGAGGTCTTTTAGCAACTCTCCTTCTTCCAATCGAGAGAGAGAGAGAGAGAGAGAGAGAGAGAGAATGGATTTGGATCTGGATCTGAATGATAAGGTCTTCTAGCAGCTCTCCTTCTTCCAATCGAGAGAGAGAGAGAGAGAGAGAGAGAATGGACGAGGGCGTGGATCAAGGTGTCCTGTATCAGTATCGGTTGGCGTAATGGTGACCTCCAAAACCGATACGGATACGGGAGCGTAACGGCGATACGGGGGCATAACGGCCCGTAATGGCGCAAATTTTTTTTTTGCCAAAAAAATATGAAAAAAATATGGATTAAATCCGGAATATTCTAAGCATTCCAAATATGCATTCATTTATAAATTAGAACATGTTTATGGTGGTGTAACGGTCCACTCTTTGGTGAGAAGTTGCATCAGACTGTCTGATGAATTTATGAACCAGATAACTTGAATTTGACTACAAAATTCATATATTTAATTTTTTAACTATCCACTATCAATGATAGATATATTAGAATGAATATAATATGAAAATATCTTACATTAGGTGTTTGCAATTATTTTTGAGAAATTTCTCGAACACACCTATGCACGTGACTGTGATTCCTATCTGTAACCTGTCATCCTCAAGTCAAGAATATTAAAAAATAAAAATAAAAATTAGAAGTGTCTGATATACTCCCTTGCAACTTGATTAAGGATTACTTGATTGGTTGTCAGGGGAGTTATTTTAAATACAAGTTTGGCAATGTCAAGTGTGTGCATGACTGCATGGCTTCTTGCAATAATACTGTTGTGAGTTGTCTGCTGCAAATACTTACCTTAATACAAATATATACTCACAATCACAAGTCACCACCAAAATGAAAATCTGTTTTTTTGTGATTGCTCGACCTCCACATCATCATCATCGTCACCATCAGGCTGAGGTTGTCCAATAGGTGTAGGTGCTGCATATCCATAATATCCAGTTCCAGAAGGAAATACTAGTTCAACGAAACCAAAGGATGACTGATCCTGACTAGGCAACGACTCTGACCCAGAGTAAGGATATCCACCAGTGCCCGTCGAATAGCTATACTAGTGCCCATACTCAGGCTGTTGAGAATCTTGATATTGAGAGTGCGTCTGTAGTGATGAGTAACTTGGATTTGGATCTGGATATCTATAATCATATGGATATTGATCGGGAGGACTACTCCAACATGAATGTGATGGAACAGGCTCAGTATAACCATCATAATCATAATTCAATTGACCATAAGAATATCCATCATAACCAAGACCATGAGCCTGCTGATTTTCCGGACCTCCCGGACCCGGTGCACCACTAGATGTACCCTCCTCCTGCTGGCTGTTTCGTGACTCGGTACACTCATAAGTCCGACCTCGTGTACCACCTCGTCGATGATCATCGGCATTGCTATCTCTAGACGGCTGTATAAGGCGCTGAGCAACACCAGAAGTGCCAGCACTAGGGGCAAGGGGGTCATCGTCACCATCATCCGACACGGTTACGCTACTACTACTCGTACTCTTTTGTTGATCTTGAGACGTACCCGTACTTGGCATAAGCGCTGCGCCTCTTACTGGGTCCAACACATCTGCACGACTCTCTTGTTGCGCTCTATGTATTTCTGGGTCATCAATTTCCAATTCTTCACTATCCTCTTCAATTTGCTTTTCCCTTGTTTCCAACCAAGGTAAAAGCGGGTCATCCTCATCATAAATATTGTCCAAGTTTATTGGACAGTAGTCTCCGTCATCGACAGTTGTAATACTCCTATGATGTCGCCACATTCTTAGTTTTATATTGTAGTGCATGAAGACAAGTCTATCTAATGTTCTAGTCTGCAATTTATTTCTATTCTTTGAATGAATAAGCGCAAAACAACTCCAATTCCTTTCGCAACTAGATGAAGATGTTGTGTGGCTTAAAACTTTTACTGCAATTTTTTGGAGAGCCTTCGTACTCTCTCTCTCTCCGAAATTAATCCACCATTCGGCCGGTTGCAACCTAGATACTGCATGTTGTGCAAGAGCATCTCCAAAGCTACCAAAGCGATTTCCAAATGTATCTAATTCATTCAACGCCTTTATTTGCATATCTAAGTCAGGTTCTAATCTCTTTATTACATTTTTTAGCCCCACACGAACTTCATCATCCTCAACAAATGATTAGGCATATCTATACCTAGGATTTAGATAGTAACCTGCTGCATGAAGATCATGATGGAGTTGTTTTGTCCATCTCCTGTCGATCATCTTCCAATAATACTCCCAGCTTCTACAATCACGTTGAATTGTCAACTTTGCCTTATCCACGGCATCGTATAGGAAGCCCATGGTAGGTGCTTCGTCGGTTTCAACAAGACGGAGTACCCTCATTAGTGGCTCCATTACCTTTAGGATCGACTTGACCTTCTTCCAATATTTGTTGTCCCGTATGGTGTTCGCAACTTCAATCGGTGTCCCTGATGTCTTCTTCCCATGTTTTGTGTTAAGCCATTCTCGGAAAGCGAACATCTCACTCAACTCTCCCCTATGCTGGAATAAACTCTCTAATGCTATAAAGTTTGTTGCGAATCTAGTCGCCGCAAGCCTCAATAACTCTCGTCCTTTCATGAACTTTCTCATTATTGCGACTACTTGATTATGGTTGTAAATAAACGTCGTCACTTCTCTTGCCCTTTCAACCATTTCCTTAACATTCTTCTTCTTCTCAATATCTTCCAATATAAGATCAATACAATGGGCAGCACATGGTGACCAAAAAAGATGTTCTCTTATCCATCAACATGTCCTGCAAGCTTATATGTTGCTTCATTATCTATCACAATCTGCACCATATTCTCCTCTCCAATCTCGTCCACAACTTTATCCATTAGTCCATTAATATAAGTAGAATTTTTTGTTGCCTCTGAGGCATTAATTGACTGATGGTATATAGTTCCTAAGTGGCAGTACACCATGAAGTTGATCATGCTGCGTCTGGTTGGGCCAGTCCAACCATCACACATGATCGTGCATCCTTTGGCTTGCCATACAGGTTTAAAGGTAGTCACATATGCTTTCACATCCGCATACTCTGCATCTGTCCATTTCCCCCTAATCTCCTTAGCCGTGGGAGCTTTTATTCCTTCACCTGCTTCTGTTGCTGTATCAATTACCACCTGCCAATATGGAGAATTGGCTGCGTTATGAGGTATTTTGGCATGTATAAATAACTTTGCTGCTGCTCTACCTAATTTCTCAACGGAAGTTCTACTCCACATTTGTTTTATCTTCTTTTGTTTAGTTGATTCTTTTCTAAACAGGACTGGATCAATAGAGGGTCTCCTAGGCTCATTTACTTCTTCATACAAACGTATAGGGGCATCACGTGAAAATGTCTGTCGTCGGCTCCCAAACACACGTCGTAAAACCTACCGCCCCCCTGTAGAAGCAATTGCACTCTCACTCCCACTCCCACTGCCCCCCTGTATCACACACTGACCCATGCGTGCCAAACATGCGGCGACGTTCTTCCTCTTCACGAGCTAGACGCAAGCTCTCTCTCTTAATTATAGTTACTTATCGATTTGAATCTTCGTCAAAATCAATAATATCTTCATCACAAACGCCCATATATTTAGGACCAAACAGCTCCTGTCGAGCTGCATCCAAAATATCATCTTTCTTCTTTTGTACAGTAGCACGTTTACCCTTTGACTCATCCAGACTTGCTTGCATTAAAAGCATTATCTCTTTCGGTACTCTACTACATAGCGCAACTTGACCCTTTCGATGTGCTAAATATTGTTTAAGACGGATAATTCCACCAGTCACTAGTCTATCACAATACTTGCACTTCATTTGGTGCCTAGTACCACCAACCCTCTCACAATGTTGCCATCCAATATCCTCACTTGTTGTTGGCCAGACCCAGACATTTCTTTAGGTTTAGGTAGATACTAGATAATTAAATATGAGTATGAGTGTATGACCTATGCTAATAAAGATGATTTTATGTTCTAACTAAACCCTAAGAAGCTCCAAGGCAAAACCTGTCCAATATAAGCCAATAAAAACATAAAGTCACTAATTCGAAAATAGAAAAAAAAATTATAAAATAACACCACAAATCTTTAAAATGCACATTAACATGTTCTACTATAATTAACACATCAAATTTTATGATTAAATTAGCAAACTATTCATTAAAAAATAATTTTTCGAATTTAAAAAAATGGCCAAAATTAATGCGTAAATAGAAAAAAATATTAAAAAAAATATAAAATGGCACCCCAAATCTGTAAAATGCACATTAACATGTTCTACTATGATTAATACATCATATGGCATGATTAAAATAGCAAAACAACCATTAAAAATTGATTTTTCGAATTTAAAAAAAAGAGCCAAAATTCATGCGTAAATAGAAAAAATATATAAAAAATATTAAATGGCACCCCAAATCTGTAAAATGCACATTAACATGTTCTACTATGATTAACACATCATATGGCATTATTAAAACAGCAAAACAACCATTAAAAATTGATTTTTCGAATTTTAAAAAAAGGGCCAAAATTCATGCATAAATAGAAAAAAATATATAAATATATTAAATGGCATCCCAAATCTGTAAAATACACATTAGCATGTTCTAATATGATTAACACATCATATGGCATGATTAAAATAGCAAAACAACCATTAAAAATTGATTTTTCGAATTTTAAAAAAAAAAAGGGCCAAAATTCATGCGTAAATAGAAAAAAATATATAAAAAATATTAAATGGCACCCCAATTCTGTAAAATGCACATTAACATGTTCTACTATGATTAACACATCATATGTCATGATTAAAACAACAAAACAACCATTAAAAATTGATTTTTCGAATTTTAAAAAAAAGGGCCAAAATTCATGCGTAAAGAGAAAAAAATATATAAAAAATATTAAATAGCACCCCAAATCTGTAAAATGCACATTAACATGTTCTACTATGATTAACACATCATATGGCATGATTAAAACAGCAAAACAACCATTAAAATTTGATTTTTCGATTTTTTTTTTAAAAAGGTCAAAATTCATGTGTAAATAGAAAAAAATATTAAATGGCACCTCAAATCTGTAAAATGCATATTAATATGTTCTACTATGATTAACACGTCATATGTCATGATTAAAACAGCAAAACAACCATTAAAAATTGATTTTTCAAATTTTAAAAAAAAGGGCCAAAATTCATGCGTAAATAGAAAAAAATATTAAATGGTACCCCAAATCTGTAAAATGCACATTAACATATTCTACTATGATTAACACATCATATGGCATGATTAAAATAGCAAAACAACCATTAAAAATTGATTTTTCGAATTTAAAAAAAAAAAGGACCAAAATTCATGCGTAAATAGAAAAAAATATTAAATGGCACCCTAAATCTGTAAGATGCACATTAACATTTCTACTATGATTAACATATCATATGGCATGATTAAAACAGCAAAACAACCATTAAAATTTGATTTTTTGAATTTTTTTTTTAAAAAGGGCCAAAATTCATGCGTAAATAGAAAAAAATTAAAAAAAAAATAAATGGCACCCCAAATCTGTAAAATGCACATTAACATGTTCTACTGTGATTAACATATCATATGGCATGATTAAAACAGCAAAACATTTTTATTTTTTTTTTAAGTATAAATACCTATTTTTGACGAATTTCTGAAAAATAGCCCACCGAGCTTTAATTCAACAAAATCCGTAATATAATGTGTTTTTTTCTCAAATACCCAGCCAAGGTTGGTCGAAATTAGTAGTAAGAGTGAGAAATAGTTTGGAAGCAAGAGGTTTCAAAAAAACAGCAAAAACAGAACTTAAAATGAAAAAAAAAAAAAAAGTTACCGTTACATGACCGTTATGGGCTAGCCGTTACGGGCCCGTAACAGCCATTGCGCCCGTAACGGGCCCGTATCCGCCGATACGGGTACAAAAAATGGAAACGGCCGATACGAACCCGAAACGCGTAACGGTTCCCACCATAACCATTACGTATCAGCTGTTACGGCCGATACGTAACCGTTTTGGGACACCTTGGCGTGGATCGAAGCAGAGAGAGAGAGAGAGAGAGAGAGAGAGAGAGAGAGAGCAAAGCATGCATGGAAGCAAAGAAGAGGAAGTGAGGTTGGGTTTTTTTTTTATATATATAGGGTAGCTTGAGATGGAAGCGGATTGCGTACTAAGTAAACTATGTGAATGCAGGGCATTCGTGTATCAGATCCAAACCGTCCGTTTCGTGCTCCCAATAGTGATTGAGACATGGTCCAAAAATCACAGGGCTCAGATGGTTCTAGCCATTTACTTAGGCGTCATATAAATGAACCATAAAAGACAAAAACTAGTAATGGCTGCTATCAAATGAGAAAAGGCCCATTTATTTAATGGTTAAGATAATATAATCAAAGAAAAATTAAGTTAATGGTCCATCATCGACTGATTCCGCAGGATGGATGGTCGAGATCATCACGTACACATGCCACATGTGTTGTCCACAATCAATGGGAAAGACCTACTGTTAATCTTTTTCTCTCCATAGATACTCAATACAGGGGCCACACACGTACAATCAGTACCATTCTTATGGTGGGCCCAACCATGGATGTCCCATGATCCAAAATCCCCTAGTTAGATCAATCTTAACGAGCAACGATAAACATTTTTGGGCAATAGCCATCCAATTGGCTATTAGGTCACATGGACGGGATGTTTTAGGGAAATTTGATCCATTCACAAGTGGGACCACCGTGTAGATGACCTGACCGGAATATTGTGTCGACCCACTCATTAGGTGGGCCATGTTGTACAAGAAAAATGGATGGCTTTAAGAAAGTTCACCCAAAAGGTAGACTTTTGGCCTTAGTTTTCAACAGCCAAGGCAAAAGGACAAACTTTTGGCCTCAGTTGCTCACCAATCGAGGCAAAAGGGCAGACTTTTGTCCTCAGTTGCTCACCAACCGAGGCAAAGGGGTAGACTTTTGGCCTCAATTTCTCACCAACCGAGGAAAAAGGGCCAACTTTTAGCCTCAGTTGCTCACCAACCGAGGCAAAAGGGCAGACTTTTGGCCTGATTTCTCACCAACCGAGGAAAAAAGGCAAACTTTTAGCCTCAGTTGCTCACCAATCGAGGCAAAAGGGCAGACTTTTGGCCTCAGTTGCTCACCAACCGAGGCAAAAGGGTAGACTTTTGGCCTCAGTTTCTCACAACCGAGGCAAAAGGGCAGACTTTTGGCCCCAGTTTTCAACAACCAAGGCAAAAGGGCGGACTTTTGGCCTCAGTTGCTCACCAACCGAGGCAAAAGGGCAGACTTTTGGCCTCAATTTCTCACCAACCGAGGCAAAAGGGCAGATTTTTTGCCTCAATTCTCAACAACCGAGGCAAAAGGGCAAGCTTTTGGCCTCAATTTCTCACCAACCGAGGCAAAAGGGCGAACTTTTAGCCTCAGTTGCTCATCAACCGAGGCAAAGGCAAACTTTTGGCCTCAGTTTCTCACCAACCGAGGCAAAAGGGCAGACTTTTGGCCTCAATTTCTCACTAACCAAGGCAAAAGGGTAGACTTTTGGCCTCAGTTCTCAACAATCGAGGCAAAAGGGCAGACTTTTTGCCTCAGTTATTCACCAACCGAGGGAAAAGGGCAGACTTTTGGCCTCAGTTTCTCACCAACCGAGGAAAAAAATGAATTTTTAACCTCTGTTCCTTTACAACCGAGGCTAAAAACCACATTTAGCCTCCTTTTTTTTGAACCGAGGCTAAAGGCCTACTTTCTTGTAGTGAAATAGATGGACAATGTAGATAAGATACATATATCTATAGTGGGCCCCATAATTTACGCATTCCTTTCAGATTATTCCAGCTTAGAACTAGGCTCTTGAGGGATAAAAGTGCACCCAAATAGGGCAGAATGCTTTCGTTGGAGTTAAAGCTCAGGTCAAGGTGCTCTAGCCTACTCAATTTGAGCCATCTTTTGAAACCTGCATAAGAGCGACAACCTATGTTTAAGGCCTACAACAATTAAAAATGGAAAAAGAAAAAAAAGAAAAAAGAATCATGTGGCAAGTACAAGACGAAAAGATATAAAGTTCTGGCCATAGGTCTCTGAAAAGGCAGAACTAGAAATGACTTCTCAATTTATTATTTTTACCTCTTTTCCCTATGTCGGAAGAAGTGACATAAATATAAGAAGGAAACGAGGAAATGGCAAGTGGTTATTCCTAACTTAGAAGCAATGTCATAGATCATGCAACTAGAAAATAAGCAATAAGAACGTGCACACATAAAGGCTGGTGGAACAAAAGCACCAGCTGTTCTGTTCAACACGTTTTCAAAATGGAAATGCATGCGCAATGGATGCTAGGATTCCACTTCCTTTGTATTCATCACCATTACAACCATTCACTGTAGCATTAGTTGTCAAGCTAGCATCTAAGCCATTCTCATCCAAGCAATGAGTTGGCACACATGGCTCCATGTGTACATGATCATCCATAATATCTGAGTGTATCCAGGTAGGAGACTTAGAAACCTTGTACAGACCATCTTTATCTTAAATACACAAATGCCAAATGTTAGAGCACATAAATAATCAAAACGGTAGTTACTTTATAAAGAAGATAAATATCAGATGGAGAACAGGGGTTCAGATGTTTCCAGCTGCTTTGCTATGCTTGGAAGAAGTTACTCATTCAGTATACTCTCAAAAATCAAGGAAAAAAAATTAGAGAAAGGAACCTAATTCAAACTTCAGCGAGTAGCATACTTACTTGTAGAATGGAGTTAACCTGCATTACAGAGGAAGATGGGAGAAGAGAATGTTTCTTTAGTGTCTATCATTCCAAAGCTCTATATGAGTTGCAGATAGAAGAGAATGTCATCTGTTAATCATTTTTGTTAAAAACAAGAAAGATTACATGAAAGCTAAAAAAATATCCTCGGTGTTTTTTTTTTTTTCTGAAGGATAACTAGATCCTCAGTTGGCCATAGTTAAAGACGAACTGTATAGTCCAAAGCCTCAACAAACATACATTTTGTTGAGGCTTCACAGTCCATGCATGTGGGGCACATAGTTTGGTGATCGAGTTGTTGACTTGACAGGTCCCATTGTTTATGACACCCCCAATTCTCCTAGATTGGAAGATCCTCGCCATTTAATTTGGTTTTCTTTCAGTTGGATTTGGATTGTTGACACTATTTTATCTTAACCGCCTATTTTTATGCACCCAATCATATGGAGTTTTTGGACATATCCAATCCATAGAGGCCACATCAGTTCAACAGTTTGGATCTTTAATACATAATTATTGTTAATTAAAATGAGATCAAATCATTTTTAGGTGTCTACCAAATAAGGCCTAAGAATTTCCAGGATTTTGTGATTCTCGAGTAGAAGTTTACCTCGTTGTGGTCTCTTCTTGCCCCATTTACAGTAGTATAAGCTTGAACCCAAGATGGCCACCCCTATAAATGCTGTCGTGCGGGCGAGGATCGCAGTTTTTGTTGCTTTCCTATTGTCCCCTGTTTTAACAGTGAATTCTTTCCATTTCAGTAGCAATTCTACAACCAGTCAGCTCTGCATATCAACATACACTTCCAAGTTTTCATAGGAAACCCATTATCAGACATAAAATCTAACCATTCCCAATGAAATACTATGCCAACTCTAACATCGCCCAGAAAACATAAAGACCAAGGAATGAACTCCCCATCAACCATACAGGCCTTAAAAATCAAATCATCTCAAAGAACCTCAACTTCCAAGTATTTTTTTCCTTCAAATCTGTAAGATTTTAAATCTATTTTTAAACATGGCATTGGACGATGGAAATACCATGGTATTTCTAGACATGTAATCATTGTGCAATAAAGGTGTTAATTCCATCTAATGCAATTCCAGACCATTTAATCCTGCTATTGTTACCTGATTTCGAATTGTTGTAAGGCATGCTAGTAAATGGATTTTACTAGTAATATGGTATAATTTTCAATTACTCATTCAAGTTCTCAATACCAGTAATCAAAAACTGAAATTCCAAACTTCTTTATTTGATCAAAATATTCAGATTTCACCTCCAAAATTTCTTGGACGTTCTAAGAATAACATACTTCATTGCAAGGATCCCACAATCATTTTAATCTCTGACCTGGAAATAGACAGGTTAAGAAGAGAAATACAGCCACAATCCACATTCACCTTAAAATTTTCCTAAGAGAGGTGGTTAGGATCTTCCAAACTAATATATTAGAAAGGATCAACAATCCAAGATACAAGATCTAATAATGGAGTTTTACTAATAAAATTGAATCAGTCCTCTTTTGTTTTAGTCATCAATTTTCAGAGCACCAGTAGGGTCTTTGGATGGTTAGGATTGTGCAATCAGTGAAAACCTTGGGTCATCTCCTGTACATTTGTAGGCCACTAGATGGACAGTCTACATCATCACACATTCCACAATGAATGTTTTCTATCCATGCAGATAGGAAACAAACCCTTTTCAAAAGGGTGGAATTATATGATTTTTTGGGCCCACAGATTGTGTGTACGGCTATCAAGAACATACATGCAGCACATGCACATGGTCATCTTGACAGTTCATCTGAGGATCCCACCTGTAAACTGGATGTAGGATCTAATCATCCAAGAGGTTGACTTTAAAGTTTGGCAATTGCTCATTTATTTTAAACCATTTGTCATTCGCCCACCATTCCCAGTAGGTAGCAATTTATGATGTTGATTCTTACCAGTAGCTTTACGAGTTCAAGAAGAGGTTGAAGAGCAAAACTAGAAGAGAAATTTTTGCATAAATTTGCATGAACAACAGAACAAGACCTCTGCTTTCCTTTCAATCAACAAGTCCAACAGAAATCAATCCTTTATGGTCAGAAACTTCATGGGTACAAGAAGAGACCAAAACTATATAATAATAATAAAATTACATAAGCCCATTAGAAATCAATATCATAAATTGCCACCTACTTCCCTTCTTCATAAAAATAAATAAATAAATAAATAAATAACAAGAAAATCAAAGATCGTAAGGGGTCATTTGGCTCCTTGGAAAAGTACCCACCTCGAAATAGAATCTAAGTAGTCGTAAATTCCTGTGATTGGGACTGGGAAAGCCTAGAAACGATTTCCAGTTAGAAATTCCAGCATTTTGCATTGTTTTTTTAATTCCTAGCCACAAGTTCAATTGGAAATTCCAAGCAAATGGATTCCTTCCCAACTGTCACTTCGTTGAATTTTTTTTTATAAATAGGTGCCTGCACCATAGAATTCCTTTTCAATTCTATCCCAGTATCCAAACAAATTTTATGGATTCAACAACATCACATTTCCCATGCCCAAATGTGACAAAGAGAATCTTTCTCCAAGGATTTGGCTTCCTACAAAATCAAGTCTTTATGCCCTTTGAAGAAAAAAGCTTTGCATCCATACAAAAATGCCACTGAATAGTATATACAACATCAAATTTCAAGATTTATATTTTCAGTAAGCAAGTGATATTGAGAAGAAATCTTTACCTGAGAATGCATATAGCTCATTCCTTGAGTAAAAGAACCCTAATGAGCAATCTAGCAAATTCATTTACCACCGAAAC
Source organism: Magnolia sinica (assembly GCF_029962835.1). Classification (NCBI taxonomy): domain Eukaryota; kingdom Viridiplantae; phylum Streptophyta; class Magnoliopsida; order Magnoliales; family Magnoliaceae; genus Magnolia; species Magnolia sinica. The sequence goes on along the minus strand of NC_080573.1, from coordinate 43,862,273 downwards.
AATCAGAAGACATTATGATAAGCTCATGCAAATAACACTCAAATCTACTATAACCATGTGATCTGAACATCATAAAAAATAAATAATAAATCATAAGGGTCTATTAAATTCCACCTGGTTGCTAGGGCCAGGCTGCACTGCGACCACATCCCTTTTGCCAAATCCATCGCCAGCCTTGGCAAGTCTCTTGGTATCACCCTATCAAAAGTTCCACTTAAAGAATTATATGTGTGTGTGTGTGTGTGTGTGTGTGTGTGTGTGTGTATAAAACCAAAAAAGAAGAAGATGTAAATTTTGGTTACCTCCAGCTGCAATGGCAAATCCATCCCCAAAAATCAATACGAAAGAAAACAAAAGGGTGTCAATTTAAATTCCTAAAACCTCAAAATGCATGTAACTTTTACCAATTATAAAAATGAAGACCAATGTTACTGCTCTTCTCCATTAAAAAATAACATCAGACTTCTTTCCATTGCACACAGGACCGTTGGCTATATATTACTTGCAATCAATCATCAATAGGACAATCAACAAAAAGAAAAAAATAATAATATAGAGACTAAATGTAAAAGAGTCATTGATCAAAGGGTTATGATATTGCTATATGAGAGTATCTATGTTTTGTTTGTGGCCCATCCAACCATACAAATAGCATGGCTTCATCCAAAAAGGGTATTGGTTGAAGCTTTCTTCAAATGATTAGAGTGCAGATTTGTTATAACACACAGAGAGATAATAAGTCCCACAAAAATAAAACTTGAGACAGGGCAAATAAATAAATAAATAGAAGAAGAAGAAGAAGAAGAAGAAGAAATCCTATCCATACATTCCAAAGCATAGATACGGATCAAATCATGGGGGAAAAAAAAAAAAAAAAAAGAAAGAAAGAAAGAAAAACAAAAACAAAAACAGGGCAACGTACTGGTACTCTGTTCACAGCTCCAATGGTTGAGACAGCAGCAACTATGGCTTATATAAATCTTCCGTACACCCTTCTGTGGACTAGGTGATCCAGAGAGAGAGGCGTGTTATGGCGAGGGGGGCACGGCCGAGAGATCAGCGTACTTCCTCTTGCGGGCCTTCTCGGACTTTGGCGTGTTCCGACGAGAAGGAGGACAACGGCCGAGAGATCAGCGTGTTCAACTAGCAGTACAAATGGAAGCCAGATCAAGAGAGGCCGGAGTGGAAAATGGAGATCGAGAGACGTTGGAGAGAGAGAGAGAGAGAGTTTCGGTCGGTTATAGAAGGGAGGAGAGAAGAGGGGAGAAGGGTTTTGGGAGAGAAGAGGCGGGAGAGGAGGGGAGAAAGGTTTTGGGAGAGAAGAGGTGCGCGGGAGAGAAGAAGCGCAGTTTGGGGAGGGCGTGCGATTTGAGGGTAAAAAATGGATTTTAGTTTTTTTTCATTTAAAACGAGTGGCGGTGGCTGCATTGTACACGGGCGGCCACATAAAAACGCCCCTGGTTTCCATCTACGGTGGCGGTTTGTTGTGACCGCCTTTGATAAAAACGCCCCTAATAGAAGTATTTTTTGTAATGTTGGTTTGTGCTGATGTTTGTGGTCACACGTGTGCGATCCATGGGGTGTAACCAGGAAGGGATTAGTCGTCTTCATGTCCTCTACAAGATGAATGGATCGGATTGTCTGAGGTGGTTAATCGTGGTGGCCCACAGTCCGAAGAAAAAGGACTCTGTTTGTCCGTTCATTGCAGGCCGGAGGAAAGTGGGAGAAACCCCTTCTTTTTTCAGTAGGCGCAGGTCAGCACCGGTTTGACCGCACTGGAAGTCTAGTGTGCCGCGGGTGTACGTAACTTCTGTGCATATGCAGCAAGTGTAGGGTCCACAGTAATGTTTGTGATCCGATCTACTCCGTTCATTTGATTTTTCAGCCCGTATTAGGTCCCAACCCAAAGGATGAGGCAGGTCCAAGTCTTGGGTGGGCCATATCAGCTGATAGATGGCCTCTGAGTGCCAATCATTGTTAATCCAATGATGATTTGCAATTCAATCCCACAATCACAGCCATTCATCCAACTGGTGAGTCAATCAAAGCCACTCTCTATATTAACTCGATGTCATCTTACATGGATAAGCCACACAACATTTGCCCTTCTTGGGTTTTATTACGGATTCCTTTGATCTGAAATTAAGGTTTCCTATGAATTCCTAATTAACTCTAGAGAGAATTTAATGGTTGGTTAGGTGTTGATTAGTTAGCTTGTATGGTTTGATAACTAAGGGGTTAAGAACGCAATAAACAGTGGATCTTATGATCCAGAGTTTAACGTTGATAATGGATGGTTTGGTCTATTTATCGAGGAGATTAAAACCCTAAAAATAAACCTCTCTTGTGGCGTGATGATCCATCTTGAAAGATGACGAACGGATGGCTTGATCTACGAGCGAAGTTTACCCTTAACGGGTGAGGGTAAGTGTCTAGTTAAATCGGGTTTGCAATCCTAAATTAGGTCCTCATGGTAATACTCGATTACTAAAAAGTGCGGGGTGTTACAATATCACATTGCATCATGTGCTGTTTAAATTTTGCAATATAATCTACAACCGGCATAGATCCTTGGCGTAATGTTTGTCACTGATCTAGGAGCTTTTGATAGCAAGAGAGATGAAGATATTTATCCTTTAATAGTTCCTTCATCTTGACCCAATGCGTGACTAAGACACTTCCTACTCTTTGTATTTGTCCAAAACAATTTAGCTTAACCCACAAGCTTCATCTTTGCAAACCGCACTTGTCGGTTCTCAGACATCTCATACCATTCAAAATAATGGTCCATGTCCGCTAACCAATCAAGGAATGACCCCATCAAAACTAGGATTATCTACTTTAACACTCTTTAAGATCCTTTCGTTGGCATCACAATGGTCTCGATACTCGACTGCGGGCTATGGATTTTGTGCCCCTCCATGGCTTACCCCTTAGCCACGTGCTTCACGAACTCTATCACGATTTCGTACCTGTTCCTTGACTACTCCTACCTGAGACTGTTCATCCTCTCTAATATCGGAGATTTCTCTTAGGGACGCTTGTATCTGATCCATACGAGTATTTGTGTTCCTGGATTGCGCCTCAATTACGGCCAAACATTGGTTGATCGTGTTCATCATCTCAATTAATTGCTTCATGTTCAAGACTGGGTGTAGACCAAACTCGATCACGCCATTTTCGTAATTCAATGGTCTGATCACACCATCATCGCAATCCAAAGGTCCAAATATATCATTCAAGTAATACATAAGTCACGAACAGATATATAAGGCCTTCAACCTCTAGAGACCCGACCTATACCTGTACCCATCATCTAACCACATTGACACAGTAACACACGACTCCTACGCTAATATACTTTGAATAGTCTACTGTCTACATCACCTGGACTATGAGATAAATGGATTGATTCATCACGCTCTATTAGTTCGAGGTTTTAGAGCAAATGGTTAGTTGTCTTGCATCAAAATGGTATCAAAGCCCACGAAGGGGGTTTGACCTTGGAAACCCATGGGATGTGAGGGAGGAGATTGGTTGGACGGAACTTTGTACTGTGAGAGGAGGAACTACTAAATATAGAGGCTTTGCGTTCGTTCGAATGAGCACCCGTGATGAAGTGGAGAGGGTCAATGAGCTTCACTGTGAAAGCTTTGGAGGAAGAAAACTTGAAAGTCCAGCCATTAAGAACAGGGAAGGAATAGCGACAAGTAGTGTAAAGGCGTTAAAGGAAAAAAGGAAGCCTCCGGCTCTCATCAGAAGCCTCTTCAGGAAAAAACGGTCAGATGCAGCTTTCGCAAAAGGAACTAACTCAATCTCATTAAGGGACGCTGTTACAGGGACACATCAACTTCAACAATCCCAACGTCTGAAAGAAGCCGATCCGACACTTGTAGGGGAATCAACTGCCCCTTGAAAAGAAAAAGATGTAAATTCAAAATGGAGCTGGACAGAAAAGACCATTGAGGGCCCAACAGGACACATTTCTGGTGATCGACTCACGTCTAAGGAAACTGGTAGCATCGACCCAGCGACGAAGGAGATGAGTTTGGTGTACTTCGTCTCCGAGTGAAGAAGAAACGAAGCTCCAAGGATCCCATCTCTATAAAAGTTGTAGTTGGTGAGGATTATCTGGTGTTAAATGTCCAGCGTGAAGCTAATTCCAGATGCCACCCAAGGTGGGGTGAAGTTTGGCAGAGGAGAGGATTCAGAAACTGAAGAAGACCCATCCTACAGTCCAACGAAGGAAGAAGGTGCAACGTCTACATACTCTGAAGAAGCCTCGATCTTTCCCATGGTTGCGTGTGCGCCTCTGGTTGGCCTAAATGAAGTCGGTGACATACGAACCAATACTATTTCGATATTTCTAACTCGGTGTTATGCAGGAGCACCTACATATTCATCAGCCCGCCCAATTCAAGAGTCGAGAGTCGCCTTGGGTCCCAACCCGAAGGCTTGGAGCAGAGTAGATGGAAGCTTCTCTCGACTCGGCAAGATTTGATGGAAATAGAGAGGGCCGAAATCAGGTTCAGAGTGGGTACGAACTAAGTGATTTAAACGCTGCTTCGGGAGAAACCGTGAGGGACCCTCTTTACTTCTCGCACTCATAAGTCCCCCCTCATGCGAATCTCGGATTTCAGATGTCGTACCACCTTTCGATCCATGCGTGGGATAATCCCTCCCTTTTAATCCAGTTTCGAGCATTTCTCATTGTCACCCAGCCGAAGAGGGACCGCTCTGTCGCGATCCTCGACTGCGTTTGGATGGCTGACTTTGTTGTCGAAGACAAACATCCTACCGTCAAAGATGATCTTCCTCCCATTGCAAATCGAGTTAGGAAATCAATTCTGATGATCAACCAAATTCTGATCATCGACAAGATTATCGACGAGATGTTGGAGGATCTTCACGACAATGCCTTAGTAGTGGAAATCTCACATTCTGACAACTCTCTCTGGGAGAATGCGGTGATCATAGACCCACAACTTTCAGAGATGGTTACTCAAGATTGCATCTCTTCCGAGCAACCTAGTCTTACTCAAGCTCAAATGCAGTGGTCCCCGGATGTTCCGAGCAAAGTGGGAGGATGGTTGGCATGTCCTTCGGTGCAACAACAGAAGACATTTATGGCTTCCCGGTGTTTGTTAGAAGTGAAGGAGTAAGAGCTCAAAATCAAAACATATAACCAGTTGGACCTGGGATCCAAGCTCAAACATGCAAATTAAAATGTCCAAAAGCGTGAATCGAAATGTTTACCCTAGCTAGACTTGAGAATCAAGGTTAAACATGCAAATCAAAGAGTACGGAAGCTTAAATTGAAACCTGTAACGGTTGGACATGTGACCTACTCTCAAACATGCAAATCAAATATCTCAAAAGTGACCTGACCTCAGACACGAAAATCAAAGAGCCAAAAGGAGAAAGAATAAAACACAACTGGGTTGATTTGGTGCTAATTTCGAACATGCAAAACGAAAGCCCAAAACTGCAAATCAAAACATGTAATGGGTTGGAAATCAGACCTAAGATCAAACATGTAAATCAAAGAGCTCAAAAGTGCAACTTAAAGCATGCTATCCGGCTAGACATGAGACCTGAGCTCAAACATGTAAATCATTCACGGTTAGATTTGAAACCTAAAATTAAACATGCAAATCGGAGAGTTCTAAAGTGCATGTAATAAGTTGGACTTTAGACCTAAGCTCAAACATGCGAATCAGAGAGACCAAAAGTGCAAATCAAAGCCACCGGTGGGACTTGAGACCTAAGCTTAAATATGCAAATCAAAGTCCAAGTGCAAATTAAGACATGTAACATATTGGACTTACAACCTAAGGCTAAAAACAGGTAAATCACAGAGCCCAAAAGGGCATATCCAAATACGTAACCAGTTGAACATGAAACCAAGGTTCAAACATGCAAATTAAAGAACCTAAAAGTGTATTAAAAAAAATGTAACTAGTTTGACTTGGGTCATTAGCTCTCATATGCAAATCAAAGAGCCTAAAAGTACAAATAAAATCATGTTAACTTGTAAGACTTAGACCTTAGCTCAAACATGCAAATCAGCGGAGCCCAAAAGTGCAAATCAAAACATGTAATCAGTTGGACATGGGAACTAAGCTTTAATATGTAAATCAAAGTCCAATTGCAAATTAAAACATCTAAACGTGTTAGACTTGCAATCAAAGCTCAAATTTACCAATCAAAGATCCCAAAAGTGCAAATCAAAGTATGTGACCAACTGTACAAATCGAACAGTCCAAAAGTGCAAATAAAACACTGTAACCAGTCGGACTTGGGATGTAAGCTCAAATATGCAACAAAAAAAAAAAAAAAAAAACCCACTAAATTTCAAATCAAAACATGTAATTGGTTGGACTTGGGAACTAAGCTCCAGCTTGCAAATCCTAGAGCCCATAAGTGCAAATCAAAAGATGCAAACAGTTGAACTTGGGACTTAAGCATGCAAAATCAAAAAGCTCAAAAGTGCAAATGAAAAATTGCCTTAAACACTTTTGCAAAGGGCATTTGCAAAACTAGGGAGTTGATCTTTTGTCACATGCCCCAACCCTTACTGACCTGATTTTAGTATCATTTTCTTTTGCCCTGGGTCCTTCCTCCACCCATTGCTGTAAAAGGGATACTGGTTCAGCTCCTTTAATACTGTCAATTACTCATCTTTCTTCCCAAATTTGTCTACCGTGTCTTAAGATTCTCTTATTTAAAACAAAGTGAGACTTTAATTAAGTTTGCTTTTTCTTCTCTTTGCTTATAGTTTTGCTAATCCTATCATTACACAAATTCATTTCATCGGTGGCTTTCTATTAATTTGATTCAATTAACATTCTTCTTCTTACTCGATTCTTTTTTTTTAATTCTTGGATTATTCTTCCTTTTCAATTCTTCTTCTTTGATTCTATTTAAAAAATTTCCAGCAATTGTTTTAATTTTTAAACATGATTGATTTGATTTTTCTCAATTATGGACCATTCATGGTGTGGGATATTAGATGACTGATTTGATTTTTCTCAATTATGGACCATTCACGGTGTGGTATATTAGATGAACGTTCTTACTTGTTACATGCCCTCCCAAGTGGACGCGGATTACGCCCTACCCCTGCCTAGACGGTAATCAGTCCGAGAAGGGCTTTGTGGGGCCCACCATGATGTAAGTGTTTTATCCATGCCATTTATCAGCTTTTTCAGATAATTTTAATATATGAGACAAAAAAATTAGATAGGTCCATGGATTAAAGTGGACCACAAGGTGGTGATTGAACGTCCACCATTAAAACTCCTTGGGAGCTGGAGAAGTTTCGGATCAAGCTGATATTTGTGTTTTCACTTCATCCACGTCTACATGACTTTATGAATAGGTTGGATGGTTAAAAAACATCACGGTGGCCCTTAAAAAGGTTTCAAGGGTGGGTGTGATTATCACTGCAGCTTCCTTTACTGTGGTCCAATAGATCCATGGACCTGCTTCATTTTTAAGATCATACCTTAAAATGATCTGAGAAAAACGATGAACAACGTGGATAGAACACTTATATCACAGGAGTAGGACCCAATCCACCTCCCTCCCAAGTTTGCTTGGAGTGGACCACACCACAGGAAGTAACAGTGGTAGTGACAGCTACCGTTGAAACTTTTCTAAGGCTCATCCTAGGGCCCACGGTGCCATCCAACCTGTACATAAGGTCGCATAGACCTTGATGAAGGGAAAGCACAAATTCCAGCTCGATCTGAAATTTCTAGAAGTTATGAGTTTAATCCTCATGGTATAGTCCACTTGAGCATTGGATCGCCTCGTTTTTGGGCTTATATATTAAAATTATGGGGGCATAGACATAGTCATCGTGGGCTATAAAACACATACATCATAACAGCCTCTGCACATACATCACAAACCATTCCGATGTGGAGGCGGGTGGGGTGTTCTCGTATAATCATCTCTCTCTCTCCTTCAAAAACCCTAAGGGCCTGTTTGGATGCCTGTTAGTTCTTTTAAGTTGTAAGTGACTTACAGGTGAAAGTTACTTACAGGTAACCTGTTTGGATGTAAGTTGTAAGTCACTTACAGGTAAGTTACTTTTTCTGTTTGGATAACCTGTAAGTTACTTACAGGTAGAAAGCTGTATATTCACATTGAGCATATCTTAGATTGGGGAATCGTTCTAAAATGTTATAATCATATAAAAAAAACATGGGATCAAATATGTTATTTTGTTAAGCCCATCAAGATGAATATTTGAGATAATTATTAAGCTAAACCAATCATCAAGTGGGCTACAAAAGTGGGCCCATGATTCAAAAAATTTATAATATGGAGTAATAACTCAATTTAAGCATTGAGAATAAACTTAAAAACATTAATAGAAAATCTAATAATTAAATTACTTGCATTCCAATTGTGCAATCTGATGTAATTTCCAAGGGCCAGCGCATCATCAATCCCACTCTATCATCAAAGTTTTTCTCATTCTCTAATGAGGAGTTTGATGCTCAGTATCTAAGAGATTCACAAACACTGATGTAGATCGTTAAATTACTTGCATTCTAACTGTGCAATCTAAGAGATTCACCAACACTGCGAGTACATCACAGGATCACCAACCACAGGCCACAGTGAGACCAACCAGATAAACGATCTACAGGATCACCAACCACAGGCCACAGTCCCTGACGGTTTCATGGGATGCTGCATCACATGGTCCGTTCGGATTAGAGGCCCATGACACGTGTGAAAAAATACGCAGGTGCGTATAAGTGACTGTTTGAATGCCAACATGCCTTATAGAGTAACATCAAACCACTCCCGTTTTCAAAGGAGAAAAAAAGGGTAGATGAAATCCTACCGTTTTAGGAGAAGAGACGGAAGGCAGTAACTGCAGCGAGAGATTGCAGAGACGGAGAGAGATTTGGTGGGTTGGTGCGTTTCTCCCTCTTCCCCTCTTTTTAAAAATGTGACCGTTGAGCCTGTAAGTGACTTACAGGGAAGTGACTTCCCACCCCCATCCCCCTGAAGTTTTTTGGTAGATTTGCCTGTAAGTGACTTACAGGTTGTAAGTTACTTACAGGTGATTTTTCTCCCCCAAACACCACCTGTAAGTGACTTCCCACTTACCCAACTTACAGGCATCCAAACAGGCCCTATGTTTCAATCTCTCTCTACATATTACATAGTTCGGAATAATTGATGATGAGCCAGCCCACCATTGCCGCCATAAGTTCTCCAGTCGGCAGCAGTAGCGAAAGAACGGCAGGAACGAAAGCGTTAACGCTGGGTTCGTTGCCGCTGGGTTTTGCGTTCCGCCCGACGGACGTTGAACTGGTGATCGGCTACCTCTTGCGTAAGGTTAATGGCTTACCCTTACCTGCCAATATAATCTCCGAGATGGACATCTACCAATTCGAGCCGTGGGACCTCACCTCCTTCTCCCGCCTCAGAACTTGCGATTCCGAGTTGTACTTCTTCTGCCCCCTCTACGGGAAGTGCGGCTCCCGTATCAAACGCAAAACCCCCCGCGGCTACTGGAGGCCCATTGACGGTCGCCAAGATGTGGTTTGTGAATCCAACATAGTCGGCTTCAAACAGACCCTCATCTACCATATCAGAGATCAAAAGAGTACCAACAAGAGTACTAGGAAGCCTACCAACTGGGTCATGAAGGAGTACCGGCTCAAAGAAAATGCGCAATTCGGTGTCACTAAGGTAAAAATAAATAAAATAAAGAAAAATAAGGAAAAAAAAAAAGAATTAAAGAAAAGAAGAAGAAGAAGAAGGTCAAACTGGAATATATTAATGCAGTGGATGATTGATAAAATTTCTTTTTTAATTTTTTAGTGTTTTTGTTGAGTTTCATTCCAGACTAAAATAAAATAAAATCAAAAAAGAAGAAAGGACAGGACAAAATCCCCTCCTGACTGATATGTGGTTGCAATGTGAAACACTCATCAAGTACGTGTGGTGATCAGGAGGGATGATTTCGGGCTACCTTGTGGATAGGCTTTGTCCCAAAAACCAAATATTGCAAACCCGAAAGGGAAAGCAAATAAATCAATAAGAAAAGAAAGAGATTGTGGAAAAGATCCAACAACCCTCTAGCCGCATGCTAGAGATCACAAATGCAAGACTGTGAGCAAGCTCAACAGTCCTCTAGTCTAGAACTAGAGATCACTTTCCCCCCATTCAACATCTATCGTAGAGAATAAGAAAATTTCATAAAGAGAATATTAATAAGCTTGTGTTATTCCATAGGACTTAGGTCCTATTTATAATCAACTTTACAATCTATAATAAAAGATATAAAATCTAAAAATCTATAAAATAGGAAAGCACTTAAGTAACAAAGCATTCTGTAATTAAGAAAATACTTAAAATAAGAAGATATTAGATAAGAAAATATTTAAGGCCGTGTTTGTTAACGCTGAATTTTTGCACTTAACGTGGAATGGGAAAAATTTTCCGTGTTTAGTGGTGTTTGTTAATGCGTTGTTAACGCGGAAGACGGAAAGCGCTAAGTGGTTTTTCACTGAATTCTTTCCGTGATAGGAGTCTGGCTTAATGGTGAACGCGGAATGCGCTCCGTGATTTTTCATTAAACAACAATTTTTTACTTCCAAAAGTACCCCTTCTCAAGTTATTATGGAAATTTTTTATTTTCAATTGTTTGCGCAATACAAAATCAACCTTTATCCTGTGAAACTTCTTTATGCCCCACCATGATTTATGTGTTTGATCCACACCATCTATCAACTTTTTCAGATAATTTAAGGTGTGATCCAATAAAAGAAGCAGGTCCAATAATTAATTGGACCATAAGGTGGGGATTGAACGTCCACCATTAAAAACTTCCTCAGAGTTGGAAAAGTTTCAGATCAAGTTGATATTTGTGTTTTCACTTCATCCACGTCTACATGACCTAATGAATAGGTTGGATGGTAAAAAAACATCACAGTGGCCCTTAGAAAGGTTTCAACGATGGATGATTGTGTACTACCCCCGCCTGTCCCTAGCTCCAAACAGGCAGTTCTGTGGGCGGACCCACCGTGATGTACCTGTACATCCAAACCCTCTATTCCTTTTCTCATATTATTTTAAGGCATCAAAACAAAAATGAGTCAGATCCAACAATCAAATGGACCACATCACAGACGACTCTTGCATTTAATGCAACTGGTGCATTTTAATGCAACCAAGATTATTATTTGGTGTGGTCCCCTTGAGCGTTGGATCTGCGTCATTTTTATATTGATTACTTAAAATAATCTGAGAAAAGGGATTGACGGTTTGGATGTACATATACATCACAGTGGGCCCACCCACAAAACTTCCAGTTCGGAGCCAGGGACGGGCGGGGGTAGTACGCAATCCGCGTCCTCGTGGGAACGGACTGGCTACTCCCACTGCCACCGGCCAGTGGCTGATGGTCGGTGCTCTGTGGGCCCTACCATGATGTATATGTTTCATCCATGCCATCCATCTATTTTTTCAGATCATTTCATGGTATGAGACAAAAGATTAGTTATATCAAAATATCAAGTGGGCCACATTACAGGAAACAGTTTTGAATAGCGTTGACCATTAAAAACCTTTTGGGGACCATAAAAGTTTTGGATCAAGCTGATCTTTGTTTTTTCCCTTCATCTGGGCCTGTATGACCTAATAAAAATATGGGTGTCAAATAAACAGTACAGTGGGCCTTAGGAGGATTTTAATGATGCATATCCAATTATTATTGTTTTCCTATGGTGTGGTCCACCTGAGATTTATATCCTTCTAATTTTTGGTTTGAAGCATTAGAATGATCTGTAAAAATGGATGAACGAAGTGGATGAAACACATACATCATGGAAGGGCTAACAGAGCACCGACCACGGTGGCTGGTGGAGTAGCCAATCCGTTTCCGTCCTGGACCGGATCTCCTGCGAAGGACGCGGATTGGATGCTGACGGGTTGAGTGGCAAAAGTCCCCGTTGAAGTGATGTCACCAAGTTCTGTGGGCCCCACCATGATGTGTATGTTGTATCCAAACCGTCCATACATTTTGAGAGATCACTTTAGGACATGATCCAAAGAATGAGGCAGATCCAAGGCTGGAGTGGACCCCACCACATAAAAGAGTGGTGAGCGTGTGCCCACCGTTGAAACCTTCCAAATGTCTACCATGATGTTTTTTGAGATCCAACCTGTTCATGTGTTAAAGCAGACATGAAAGAAGGGAAAACACAAATATCAGGTCGATTGAAAACTTTCGTGGCCCTTAGAATTTTTTAATGGTGGGCGTACTCTCTCCACTGTTTTCTGTGGTGGGGTCCACTGGAGCTTTGGATCTGACACATTGTTTGGATTATGCCCTAATATGATCTGTCCAAATGGATGGACGGTGTGGATCCAAAACATACATCATGGTCGGCCCACATAACTTGGTGACATCACTTCAGTAGCGAGTCTAGCTACTCAACCTGTGAGTATCTAATCCTTGTCCTCCTGCGAAAGCCTTTCGCGGGGAGATCCCGCGCTAGGAACGCAGGTGGGGCCAAAGATGAACCATATCTAATGCTTGTGAGAAACTCTTACCATCCATCTATTTTGTGAGTTCATTTTAGGACATGAGGCCAAAGATGAACCATATCCAATGCTCAGGTGGGCTGAAAACATGATAACTAAATGTCCACGGTTGAAATATTCATGGGGCCACTGAAGATTTGAATCATGCTAATATTTGTGTTTTCAGTTCATTCTAGTAGGAATTTTTTAATGGTGGGCGTTCTCTCTCCATTGTTCCTGCGCAGGAAACGCGCAGGAACCTTATATAGGCACACCTTGACTTTTGTGAATAATGACATTTTAATTTTTTATCAAGTATTTCATATTTTATTTGAATTAAAAAGAATAATTTTATTTTTATTTAATAACAAATAATTTCTTTATAATGTAAAATATTTCCAAACAAGAGATATGGGCAAATGTGTCAAAATAACATATTTCAAACATTTCAGATGTTTGTTAACAAAAAGATTATTTCAAATTCAGTACTAAATTTTCAAACTTCAGCCATAGTTACCAAACAAGTTTTTTGACTTTAGATTTCAGATTCAGGCTTTAGATCTCAGGTTTAGGATTTAGACTTCAGATTCAGGCTTTAGACTTTAGATTTAACAAACGGGACCTAAGATTATTTCCTGCCTAAAAATAAAGATATGTAAGAAAGAACATATTTCCTAATTTAGAGATTTGAGAAAAATGGAAAGTGATGATGGCTAAAAAAGGAAGGTGGTCTTTTTCATGTACACACGTGTAGAGCATGCACGTGTGGGATGTGGGACGATTGCATTAGTTCCCCCCGGCTTAAAAAAACTCGGCTCCGTCGAGTTAATGGCAATGTACTCCTCATAGAGTTATGAGTTGAAGCGCCTGAAATCCTCCACTGAAATCCATGTGTTGTCAGACCTTGGTCGACCCTTCCATTTGACAAGAAACTTTTGATACCCTCCTTGGCGTGTGGAAACTATTTGATCATCCAACACGTCTTCAATGATTTCTTCGAGCTGGCATGGTACCTCAGGTATCTGAATAGCCCGTTCTTCCATGCTTTCGTTTGTATGATGTCCAACATAAATTGTAAGGTTTTCCACATTAAAAATGGGGCTGATCTTCATTTTAAGTGGCAGCTTAATTAGGTATGCATTATCACCTAGCTTCTTCAAAATGTGGTAAGGACCTTCCTTTCTGGAGTGGAGCTTTGTATAAGAGCCTACTAGAAACCGCTCAGGCTTAAGTCGCACCATGGCTCTATCTCCTTCTTGGAATTGTGCAAAACATCGTCGAATATCTGCATATCCCTTGTAATTTTCATTACTAAGGGTGATCTTTCGCCTAACTTCTTCATGTATCTCCTTAACATGTTGTGCAAAAGCTTCAGCATCCTGGCTCGATCGAGTCACACTAGGAGTGGGACTAAATCGATAGGTTGTTGCAGTTTCATTCCGGTCGCAATTTCGAAAGGAGAGAGTCCCGTAGTGCGGTTCATAGAACTATTATAAGCAAACTCGGCTTGTGGTAACACGATGTCCCATGAGCTTATATGATCACCAACCAGACATCGAAGTAGATTCCCAAGGCTATGGTTTACGACTTCAGTCTGCCAATCTGTTTGGGGATGATACGCACTTGAGAATTTCAACTTAGTTCCCATCTTAGACCATAAGGTGCGCCAGAAGTAGCTCATAAACTTGACGTCACGATCAAATACAATGGTTTTGGGAACACCATGTAGACAAACCACCTCTTTAAAGAAAAGATTGGCGATGTGCATGGCATCCGATGTCTTCTTACAAGGGAGAAAATGAGTCACCTTTGAAAACCTGTCAACCACAACATAAATAGAGTCATAGCCATGTTGAATCTTAGGTAATCCCAAGATGAAATCCATACTGATGTCTTCCCATGGAGCATCTAGCACAAGTAATGGCGTATAATGACCAATATTTACTAAGCTGACATGCTCGATATTGACGAACAATGATCCCAACGTCTTTCTTTAAACCTAGCTAGTAAAAACGATCTTCAACCATAGCTGTCGTTTTATCGAAACCAAAGTGACCCCCTAGGCCCCCTGAATGAAGCTCTCATATAATGAGCTCTCGCAAGGAACTCTTAGGAAGACACAACCTCATGTCGAAGAATAAGTACCTATCGTGCAAGCTATATCTTGGCTACTCGGTACTTGCATCGGAAATGAGTGTTGAAAATACCTTTCCAAAATCATCATCTATGGCATAGTTCTGTTTAAGTTCTAAAAATCCAACAACGGAAACTGATAAGGTAGACAAAAGGTGTGACTTTCGGCTGAGGGCGTTTGCTACCATCGTGCAAGCTATATCTTGGGTACTTGGTACCTGCACCAGAAATGAGTGTTGAAAATACCTTTCCAAAATCATTATCTATGGCATAGTTCTGTTTAAGTTCTTCAAATCCAACAACAGAAACTGATAAGGTAGACAAAAGGTGCGACTTTCGGCTAAGGGTGTCTGCTACCTTATTTTCAATACCGACGCGATGTTTGAGGTTGAAGGTGAACTCTTGAAGATAAGCACTCCACTTAGCATGCCTAGCACTCAACTTCTTTTGAGAATTCAAGTAACGTAATGCCTCGTGATCAAAATAGAGCACAAACTCTCGATGAATGAGGTAATGAAGCCAATGCTTCAGAGCTTGTACAATAACATAAAACTCCACATTGTAAGTAGAATACTTCTTTCGTGCCGCATTGAGTTTCTCACTGAAAAAGGCCACCGGATGTCCTTCTTGGCTAAGAACACCTCCTATGCCTACGCGCGATGCGTCACAGGTAACTTCAAGCACTTTTTCGAAATCAGAAGTCTAAGAACTGGAGCCTCTGTTATTTTCTGCTTGATTTCTTGAAATGCCTTTATTGCTGCTTTAGTCCACTCAAATGGATTGGACTTCACACATTCAGTAATTGGCGCCATGATGGAACTAAAGTTCCGAATGAACCTTCGATAAAATGTCGTAAGCCCATGAAAACTACGAACCTCATGAATGTTTACGGGAGTAGACCACCCTTATCTTTTCTGAATCAACCTTTACGCCCTCTGCTGAAATGACGAACCCGAGAACGACCACGCTAGAACTCATGAAGGTACACCTCTTCAAATTGATATAGAGTTTCTCATGGCGCAGTACTCTCATCGCTTGGCGAAGATGGTCCAGATGATCTTCTTGTGCATGGCTATAAATGAGGATGTCATTGAAGTATACAACGACAAACTTGCCAATGAATGGTCGTAGAATTTGCGTCATCACCTGCATGAATGGCATAACTAGCCATTCATATAATCCATCCTTTCTCTTGAAAGCAATTTTCCATTCATCGCTAGGACGAATTCTTATTTGATGGTACTTGCTTCGCAAATTAATATTTGAAAAAATTGTAGCATTTGCCAACATGTCTAACATGTCATTTAGGTGCAGAATGGGAAAACGGTACTTTATTGTTATTTTGTTGATGTCGTGACTGTCAACACACATTCGCCAACTGCCATCCTTCTTTGGTGTCAGCAACACTGGCACAACACACGGGTTAATACTATCACGAATGAACCCCTTTGTTAATAATTCTTTCACTTGTCGACGAAGCTCTGCATGCTCTACTGGGTTCATTCGATATGCTGTAAGATTTGCTAATGGTACTCCAGGTACCAGATTAATTGCATGCCGAATGTCGCACATGGGTGGAAGCTCACTTGGTAGTTCATCAGGGACCAAATCCTGAAATTGGGAAAAAATGTCCAGAATCTCGAGTGGTTGAACAACAACATTATCAACTGGATCGATTTTGCATCTTACCAGATCATACGTGATTCCATGTTCACGACTTTCCTTCACGAATCAGGTCATGCTCAACACTGTGGAAGCCGACTTTACCTCTTCAAGTTCGTCATCTTTCATAGGGTTAAAAGTAATGAGCTTTCCTTTGTATATAAAGCTGTATGTATTCTTGCGACCCTTGTGAGTCACATCCATGTCATACATCCATGGGCGCCCCAGTAATATGTGTGACCTTCCTTGGAATGATGTCGCACCAAAGCGATTCTTCATAACGACCCAGAGAGAAGTTGACTAAGCACCTCTTAGTCACAGGGATGAACATGTCATTCACCCGCGCAATCTTGTTTGGCTTGGGATGCGTTCGAGGTTTCAGTTTCAACTTGTTCACCATGCTTTGTGAGACCACGTTCATGCTGCTGCCTCTGTCAATAACGACCTTGACAGCCTTTCCACCACACAATACTCGTGTATGTAAAATATTCATTTGCAGCCAATCTTCATGGGCCTCCTCCTATGGTGCTGTCAGAATCCTTTTGACCACCAATGATAACTTATTTTCATTTAGGCCATCGAGGCCCTCATCAAGTTTTTGCTCATCATCTTCTGGATCATTTGCATGTTCATCTTCCACTTGGTCTGTAATGAAGTCTTCTGTCTCACAAAATTGGAGATTGCGAGAGGGACACTCAGTCGCGTAATGTCCACAACCACCACACTTAAAGCAATTGTTGGTCGACCTCCCTTGTGTTACTGCAACAGACATTCCCTTGGTATCACCGTTTCGGGGAAAAGGATTGGAAGTAGATTGGGCGGAGTTCTGACCGATTTTGTAATACCGAGGTAAGTTCGTGCAGGGTACGAATGGTTGTGGGCGCAAAGTGTAGCCATTAGTAGTGGAATGAGTGGATGCATAACCCCCACCTTGAAGGTTATTGCGCCTTATCATCAACTTCTGGTCCTGCATTTTTCGGGCATTTAATACGCCTCGTCTACGCTGTTGAGCCGAACAATTACAACTCTCTTTGAATCTTGAACCGTAGCCCATTACAATAACGCACCACTTGTTGTCTTCCTGTTTCTGTTAAGCGGCATCGAATGACTAAGTCATAATAACGCTGCGTGTACTCCTCCACGATCAGATTGTCTTGTCGAAGCGTGAGGAGCTCTTAAAAAGAGGTCGTCTCGTAATCTAGCGACAGGAACTTTCACTTCATTCTTGCTTTTATTTCCTCTCAATTGCTTACGGGAAGAAGGCCACACCGTTTTCTTCAATGGCGTACCACCAGTCTTGAGCTGCGCCTTTATGTTTCAAGGTGGCGAATCGCAACTTGACAACTTCTTCCATTTTGTACCAACAAAAATATTGCTCCATCAACTTTAGCCAGTCATTGAACACTTTGGGATCCAAATTACCATCGTAATTTGAAATATCAATCTCGATATGTTTGGCAGGATCCGAAGTGTGGATATTCCTCCCTCCTTCGGGATAAATTAGATGATCCTGTCGGAGGTTGTTCATCCCCCTAGCTTTTGGTTGCACATAGCGATTTTGTTGGGCCCCATTGCCAGGCTCATATTCTTCGTCTTTGAAATTACCATTCCGAGCTGGATGCCTTGAGTCAACATTTCCGGACTCCAATTCTCCATCAGGGTCATCTATAGATGTTTGGTAGTTTGGATTGATTCCCTTGCTTGTGCTTTCGAGAATAATAGTACGTCCTTCTAAAGCATTTATTCTAGTTATTTATCGGGCCTCTAGGTCATCCATCCATTTTGTGATCGAATCAACCACTTGTTGCAGGGTTGTGATAGTTTCTTCTTGAGCTTGTGTGGCCATCTCAGGATTGTAAATCGTCCCTTTTCTAGTGTAGCGCATATGACAACAGACTTTGGCAAGAAAGCAAAATAAATTTTATTTTTTTATTCTTTGTAAGGAAAGAGAGGAAGGGCAAGAAATTGATATGCTGGGACGGATGGAATTATGATGTGGTAAGGTAGGAAGAGGATTATTATTTTTATTTTATTTTTTTTATTATTATTATTATTTTTTGAGTTAGGTTTGGTGATTTTGAGATGGGAAAAAAAGAGGAAAGAAAAGAGAATGATGATGGATGGATGATGGGGAAGGGTGAAAGGTTAGATTGGATGGGGAAAAAAAATTACCTTCTAATTTTCTCAAGAGCAGAACTTGCTTTGATACCAATTTGATGCAAACCTGAAAGTGAAAGCAAATAAATCAATAAGAAAGCAAAGAGATTATGGAAAAGATCCAACAATCCTCCAACCGGATGCTAGAGATCACAAATGCAAGACTATGAGCAAGCTCAACAGTCCTCTAGTCTAGAACAAGAGATCACTTCCCCTCCCCTTCAACAGCTACTGTAGAGAATAAAAAAATTTCATAAAGAGAATATTAATCAGCTCTTGTTATTCCATAGGACATAGGTCCTATTATAATTAACCTTACAATCTGTAATAAAAGATATAAAATATAAAAATCTATGAAATAGGAAAGCACTTAAGTAACAAAACATTCTATAATTAAGAAAAATACCTAAAATAAGAAGATACTTAGATAAGAAAATATTTAAGATTATTCCCTGCCTAAAAATAAATATATGAAAGAAATCATATTTCCTAATTTAGAAATTTGAGAAAAATGGAAAGTGATGATGGCTAAAAAAGGAAGGTGGTCATTTTCTTATACACGTGCAGAGCGTGCACGTGTGGGATGCGAGATGATTGCATCACCAAGTGTTCAGAAGGTTGCCGCTATCTCAGGATGATAGGTCAGTCAGAATCATTTAATCACCATGGTTTTTCGGCTATAGCACATCTGCATAGTGGCCCACCAAAATTGACATATGGTCCCAATTATTTTAGTTTTCAAATATGGGAAAATATGGATAATAGTTTTCAGTTGCACATGAAATCATCAGTCCTGAATCCTAATAACCACAAACTTCAGTCATGGTGAGATAAATAGTTTATTTATTTATTATTTATTTTTTTATTTTTAAACTATAAAAACAATAATATAGCATAATCAACGTAATATTATTGTGTGTTACCCCTCTTGTTTTGATGTAATTTGATTTATTTTTTTTTTTGCTTTCTTTCCGGGCATTTGGGTTGGGAAGTGTACCTTTGTGTTGTGCAAGATACATCAGAGGGCCAGGAAGTGCTCAGTCCCTAATGATGGTGATATATATGGGCTGCCCTGTGATGATGATGAATTGGTTCTAAACAAAGGGCCTTGCTACAATGAGGATCCCATGTTTGTAGCTGGCAAACAAGGATATGTTCAACCGGTTGATCACAAGAAGGTATGCGCTGTCTTGGATCTTTGTTTGTCAGCTTATTTCATTCTATTGAAGTTGCTTTAATAGAAAGTCTTTCACATGCAAATGATGCAATGCAATTAAAAATATGGTCAGGTTTAGGGGAGAGATTTCTGGTGAGTCGAAATGATCAGGTTTAGGGATAGGGTTTTGGGGATGGAAGAAAGGGGTTTTGATATAATGTGATGAGTAACTTGGATTTGGATCTGGATATCTATAATCATATGGATATTGATCGGGAGGGCTACTCCAACATGAATGTGATGGAACAGGCTCAGTATAACCATCATAATTCAATTCACCATAAGAATATCCATCATAATAACCAAGACCATGAGCCTGCTGATGTTCCAAACCTCCCGGACCCGGTGCACCACTAGATGTACCCACCTCCTGCTGGCTGTATCGTGACTCGGTACACTCATAAGTCCGACCTCGTGTACCACCTCGTCAATGTTCATCGACATCGTGATCTGTAAACGGCTGTATATGGCGCTGAGCAACACCAGAAGTGCCAGCACCAGGGGCAGGGGGGTCATCGTCATCATCCGACACGGTCACGCTACCACTGCTCGTACTCTTTTGTTGATCTTGAGCCGTATCCGTACGTGGCATAAACGCTGCCCCTCTTACTGGGTCCAAAACATCTGCACGACTCTCTTGTTGCGCTCTGCGTATTTCTAGGTCATCAATTTCCAATTCTTCACTATCCTCTTCAATTTGTTTTTCCCTTGTTTCCAACCAAGGTAGAAGTGGGTCATCCTCATCATAAATATTGTCCAAGTTTATTGGACAGTAAACTCCGTCATCAGCAGATGTAATGCTCCTATGATGTCGTCGCATTCTTAGTTTTATATTGTAGTGCATGAAGACAAGTCTATCTAATGTTCTAGTCGATAATCTATTCCTATTCTTTGAATGAATGAGCGCAAAACAACTCCAATTCCTTTCGCAGCTAGAGGAAGATGTTGTCTGGCTCAACTTTTGCTGCAATTTTTTGGAAAGCCTTCGTACTCTCTCTGAAATTAATCCACCATTCGGCCGGTCGCAATCTAGATACTGCATGTTGTGCAAGAGCATCTCCAAAGCTACCAAGGCGATTTCCAAATGTATCTAATTCATTTAATGTCTTTATTTGCAGATCTAAGTCAGGCTCTAATCTCTTTATCACATTTTTTAGCCCGACACGAACTTCATCATCCGCAACAAATGATTGGGCATATCTATACCTAGGATTTAGGTAGTAACCTGCTGCATGAAGATCGTGATGGAGTTGTTTTGTCCATCTCTTGTCGATCATCTTCCAATAAGTCTCTCAACTTCTACAATCATATTGAATTGCCAACTTTGCCTTATCCATGGCATCATATAGGAAGCCCATGGTAGGTGCTTCATCGGATTCAACAAGACGGAGTATCCTCATTAGTGGGTCCATCACCTTTAGGATCGCCTTGACCTTCTTCCAATATTTGTTGTCCCGTACGGTGTTTGCAACTTCGACCAGTGTCCCTGATGTCTTCTTCCCATGTTTTGTGTTGAGCCATTCTCGGGAAGCAAACATCTCACTCAACTCTCCCCTATGCTGGAATAAACTCTCTAATGCTATAAAGTTTGCTGTTGACCAGACCCAAACATTTCTTTACGTTTAGGTACACACTAGATAATTAGATATGAGTATGAGTGTATGACCTATGTTAATAAAGATGATTTTATATTCTAACTAAACCCTAAGAAGCTCCAAGGCAAAACCTGTGCAATATAACCAAATAAAAACATACAATCACTAATTCGAAAATAGAAAAAAATTATAAAATGACACCCCAAATCTGTAAAATATACATTAACATGTTTACTATGATTAACACATCACATGGCAGGATTAAAACAGTAAAACAATCGTTAAAAAATTATTTTTCGAATTTTAAAAAAAGGGCCATAATTAATGCGTAAATAGAAAAAAATATTAAAAAATTATAAAATAGCACCCCAAATCTGTAAAATGCACATTAACATATTCTACTATGATTAACACATCATATGGCATGATTAAAACAGCAATACAGCCATTAAAAATTGATTTTTCGAATTTTAAAAAAAATGGCCAAAATTCATGCGTAAATAGAAAAAAATATTTAAAAAATATAAAACGGCACCCCAAATCTGTAAAATGCACATTAACATGTTCTACTATGATTAACACATCATATGGCATGATTAAAACAGCAAAACAATCATTAAAAATTGATTTTTTGAATTTTAAAAAAAAGGGGCAAAATTCATGCGTAAATAGAAAAAATTATTTAAAAAATATAAAATGGTACCCCAAATCTGTAAAATGCACATTAACATGTTCTACTATGATTAACACATCATATGGCATGATTAAAACAGCAAAAGAATTATTAAAAATTGATTTTTTGAATTTTAAAAAAAAAGGGGCAAAATTCATGCGTAAATAGAAAAAAAATTTAAAAAAATATAAAATGGTACCCCAAATCTGTAAAATGCACATTAACATGTTCTACTATGATTAACACATCATATGGCAGGATTAAAACAGTAAAAAAATCATTAAAAAATTATTTTTCAAATTTTTAAAAAAAGGGCCATAATTAATGCGCAAATAGAAAAAAATATTAAAAATTTTAAAATAGCACCCCAAATCTGTAAAATGCACATTAACATATTCTACTATGATTAACACATCATATGGCATGATTAAAACAGCAATACAACCATTAAAAATTGATTTTTCGAATTTTAAAAAAAATGGCCAAAATTCATGCGTAAATAGAAAAAAATATTTAAAAAATATAAAACCGCACCCCAAATCTGTAAAATGCACATTAACATGTTCTATTATGATTAACACATCATATGGCATGATTAAAACAGCAAAACAATCATTAAAAATTGATTTTTTGAATTTTAAAAAAAAAGGGGCGAAATTCATGCGTAAATAGAAAAAAAATATTTAAAAAATATAAAATGGTACCCCAAATCTGTAAAATGCACATTAACATGTTCTACTATGATTAACACATCATATGGCATGATTAAAACAGCAAAACAATCATTAAAAATTGATATTTTGAATTTTTAAAAAAAGGGGCAAAATTCAGGCGTAAATAGAAAAAAATATTTAAAAAATATAAAATGGCACCCCAAATCTGTGAAATGCACATTAACATGTTCTAATATGATTATCACATCATATGGCATGATTAAAACAACAAAACAACCATTAAAAATTGATTTTTCGAATTTAAAAAAAAAAGGGTCAAAATTCACGCGTAAATAGAAAAAAATATTTTAAAAATATTAAATGGCACCCCAAATCTGTAAAATGCATATTAACATGTTCTACTATGATTCACACATCATATGAGATGATTAAAACAGCAAAACATATTAAAGAAAGTATAAATACCTATTTTTGACAAATTTATGAAAAATGGCCCACCAAGCTTTGATTCAACAAAATCCGCAATATAATGTGTTTTTTCCTCAAATATCCAGCCAAGGTTGGTCGAAATTAGTAGTAGAAGGAGTGAGAAACAGTTTGGAAGCAAGAAGTTTCAAAAAAACAGCAAAAACGGAGCTTAAAATGCAAAAAAAAATGCTCGTTTTTTTGCCGTTACGGCTGACCGTTACGGGCGTAACCGTTACGGGCCAGTAACGGCCGTTACGCCCGTAACGGGCCCGTATCGGCCGATACGGTTACAAAAAATCGTAACGGCCGATACGGCCCCGAAACGGGTAACGGTTCCCACCGTTACCGTTACGTATCGGCCGATACGGCCGATACGTAACCAATTTGGCATACCCCGTGTAGGTTTAGGTTTAGGGATTTGAGAATGCATTTAGGTTTTAGGTTATGTTTAGGTTATAGGTTATAGGTTTAGGTTAAGGCATAAGTTTAGCTTTCGGTTTAGGTTATAAGCAATTGGTTTAGGGAATTGAGAATAGGTTAAGGTTTAGGTTTAGGAAATCGGGTTCGGGTTCGGGATCGGGTTTAGGTTTTGGTTTTCAAGTTTAGGTTTAGGTTTAGGTGAGGAAGTTGAGATTAGGATTAGGTGTAGGTTTAGGTTTAGGGATTTGAGAATACATTTAGGTTTTAAGTTTATGTTTAGGTTATAGGTTACAGGATTAGGTTAAGGCTATAGGTTATAGGTTTAGGTTAAGGTTTAGGTTAAGGTTTAGATTTAGGTTTAAGGATTTGAGAATACATTTAGGTTTTAGGTTTAGGTTTATGCTATAGGTTATAGGTTTAGGTTAAGGTTTAGGTTTAGGTTTAAGTTTAGGTTATAAGCTATAGGTTTAGGGAATTGAGAATAGGTTAAGGTTTAGGTTTAGGAAATCGGGTTCGGGTTCGGGATCGGGTTTTGGTTTGAGTTTTCAAGTTTAGGTTTAGGTTTAGGTTAGGGAGTTGAGATTAGGATTAGGTGTAGGTTTAGGTTTAGGGATTTAAGAATACATTTAGGTTTTACGTTTATGTTTAGGTTATAGGTTATAGGTTTAGGTTTAGGTTTAGGTTAAGGTATAGGTTTTGGTTTCGGTTTAGGTTATAAGCAATAGTTTTAAGGAATTGAGAATAGGTTAAGGTTTAGGTTTAGGAAATCGGGTTTGGGTTCAGGATCGGGTTTAGGTTTGGGTTATCAAGTTTAGGTTTAGGTTTAGGTTAGGGAGTTTAGATTAGGATTAGGTGTAGGTTTAGGTTTAGGGATTTGAGAATACATTTAAGTTTTAGGTTTATGTTTAGGTTATACGTTATATGTTTAGGGTAAGGTATGGGTTTAGGTTTCAGTTTAGGTTATAAGCAATGGGTTTAAGGAATTGAGAATAGGTTAAGGTTTAGGTTTAGGAAATCGGGTTCGGGTTCGGGATCGGGTTTAGGTTTGAGTTTTCAAGTTTAGGTTTACGTTTAGGTTAGGGAGTTGAGATTAGGATTAGGTGTAGGTTTAGGTTTAGGGATTTGAGAATACATTTAGGTTTTAAGTTTATGTTTAGGTTATAGGTTTAGGTTAAGGTATAGGTTTAGGTTATAAGCAATAGGTTTATGGAATTGAGAATAGGTTAAGGTTTAGGTTTAGGAAATTGGGTTCGGTTTCAGGATCAGGTTTAGGTTTTGGTTTTCAAGTTTAGGTTTAGATTTAGGTTCGGGAGTTGAGATTAGGTTTAGGTGTAGGTTTAGGTTTAGGTTTAGGTTTAGGGATTTGAGAATACATTTAGGTTTTAGGTTTAGGTTTAGGTTTAGGTTATAGGTTTAGGTTTAGGTTAAGGTATAGGTTTAGGTTTCGGTTATAAGCAATAGGTTTAGGGAATTAAGAATAGGTTAAGGTTTAGGTTTAGGAAATCGGGTTCAGGTTCGGGATCGGGTTTAGGTTTGAGTTTTCAAGTTTAGGTTTAGGTTTAGGTTAGGGAGTAGAGATTAGGATTAGGTGTAGGTTTAGGTTTAGGCATTTGAGAATACAATTAGGTTTTAGGTTTAGGTTTAGGTTATAGGTTATAGGTTATAAGTTTAGGTTTAGGTTAAGGTATAGGTTTACGTTTTGGTTTAGGTTATAAGCAATAAGTTTAGGGAATTGAGAATAGGTTAAGGTTTAGGTTTAAGAAATCGGGTTCGGGTTCGGGATCGGGTTTAGGTTTGGATTTTGAAGTTCAGGTTTAGGTTTAGGTTAGGGAGTTGAGATTAGGATTAGGTGTAGGTTTAGGTTTAGGGATTTGAGAATACATTAAAGTTTAGGTTTAGGAAATCGGGTTTGGGTTCGGGATCGGGTTTAGGTTTGAGTTTTCAAGTTTAGGTTTAGGTTTAGGTTAGGGAGTTGAGATTAGGATTAGGTGTAGGTTTGGGTTTAGGGATTTGAGAATACATTTAGGTTTTAGGTTTATGTTTAGGTTATAGGTTATAGGTTTAGGTTTAGGTTTAGGTTTAGGTTTCAGTTTAGGTTATAAGCAATAGGTTTAGGGAATTGAGAATAGGTTAAGGTTTACGTTTAGGAAATCGGGTTCGGGATCGGGTTTAGGTTTGGGTTATCAAGTTTAGGTTTAGGTTTAGGTTAGGGATTTTAGATTAGGATTAGGTGTAGGTTTAGGTTTAGGGATTTGAGAATACATTTAGGTTTTAGGTTTATGTCTAGGTTATAGGTTATAGGTTTAGGTTTAGGTATAGGTTTAGGTTTCGGTTTCGGTCTAGGTTGTAAGCAATAGGTTTAGGGAATTGAGAATAGGTTAAGGTTTAGGTTTAGGAAATCGGGTTCGGGTTCGGGTTTGGGATCAGGTTTAGGTTTGAGTTTTCAAGTTTAGGTTTAGGTTTAGGTTAGAGAGTCGAGATTAGGATTAGGTGTAGGTTTAGGTTTAGGGATTTGAGAATACATTTAGGTTTTAGGTTATGTTTAGGTTATAGGTTATAGGTTTAGGTTAAGGTATAAGTTTAGCTTTCGGTTTAGGTCATAAGCAATTGGTTTAGGGAATTGAGAATAGGTTAAGGTTTAGGTTTAGGAAATCGGGTTCGGGTTCGGGATCGGGTTTAGGTTTTGGTTTTCAAGTTTAGGTTTAGGTTTAGGTGAGGGAGTTGAGATTAAGATTAGGTGTAGGTCTAGGTTTAGGGATTTGAGAGTACATTTAGGTTTTAGGTTTATGTTCAAGTTTTAGGTTACAGGTTTAGGTTAAGGCTACAGGTTATAGGTTTAGGTTAAGGTTTAGATTTAGGTTTAAGGATTTGAGAATACATTTAGGTTTTAGGTTTAGGTTTAGGTTATAGGTTACAGGTTTAGGTTTAGATTTAGGTTTATGCTATAGGTTATAGGTTTAGGTTAAGGTTTAGGTTTAGGTTTAAGTTTAGGTTATAAGCTATAGGTTTAGGGAATTGAGAATAGGTTAAGGTTTAGGTTTAGGAAATCGGGTTCAGGTTTGGGATCGGGTTTAGGTTTGAGTTTTCAAGTTTAGGTTTAGGTTTAGGTTAGGGAGTTGAGATTAGGATTAGGTGTAGGTTTCGGTTTAGGGATTTGAGAATACATTTAGGTTTTAGGTTTAGGTTTAGGTTATAGGTTACAGGTTTAGGTTTAGGTTTAGGTTTATGCTATAGGTTATATGTTTAGGTTAAGGTTTACGTTAAGGTTTAGGTTTAGGTTTAAGTTTAGGTTATAAGCTATAGGTTTAGGGAATTGAGAATAGGTTAAGGTTTAGGTTTAGGAAATCGGGTTCAGGTTCGGGATCGGGTTTAGGTTTGAGTTTTCAAGTTTAGGTTTAGGTTTAGGTTAGGGAGTGGAGATTAGGATTAGGTGTAGGTTTAGGTTTAGGGATTTCAGAATACATTTAGGTTTTAGGTTTATGTTTAGATTATAGGTTATAGGTTTAAGTTTAGGTTTAGGTTAAGGTATAGGTTTTGGTTTCGGTTTAGGTTATAAGCAATAGTTTTAGGGAATTGAGAATAGGTTAAGGTTTAGGTTTAGGAAATCGGGTTTGGGTTCAGGATCGGGTTTAGGTTTGGGTTATCAAGTTTAGGTTTAGGTTTAGGCTTAGGTTAGAGAGTTTAGATTAGGATTAGGTGTAGGTTTAGGTTTAGGGATTTGAGAATACATTTAGGTTTTAGCTTTATGTTTAGGTTATAAGTTATATGTTTAGGGTAAGGTATAGGTTTAGGTTTCGGTTTAGGTTATAAGCAATGGGTTTAAGGAATTGAGAATAGGTTAAGGTTTAGGTTTAGGAAATCGGGTTCGGGTTCGAGATCGGGTTTAGGTTTGAGTTTTCAAGTTTAGGTTTAGGTTTAGGTTAGGGAGTTGAGATTAGGATTAGGTGTAGGTTTAGGTTTAGGGATTTGAGAATACATTTAGGTTTTAAGTTTATGTTTAGGTTATAGGTTTAGGTTAAGGTATAGGTTTAGGTTATAAGCAATAGGTTTATGGAATTAAGAATAAGTTAAGGTTTAGGTTTAGGAAATCGAGTTCGAGTTCAGGATCGGGTTTAGGTTTTGGTTTTCAAGTTTAGGTTTAGATTTTGGTTAGGGAGTTGCGATTAGGATTAGGTGTAGGTTTAGGTTTAGGTTTAGGTTTAGGGATTTGAGAATACATTTAGGTTTTAGGTTTAGGTTTAGGTTATAGGTTATAGGTTTAGGTTTAGGTTAAGGTATAGGTTTAGGTTTCGGTGTAGGTTATAAGCAATAGGTTTAGGGAATTGAGAATAGGTTAAGGTTTAGGTTTAGGAAATCGGGTTCGGGTTCGGGATCGGGTTTAGGTTTGAGTTTTCAAGTTTAGGTTTAGGTTTAGGTTAAGGAGTAGAGATTAGGATTAGGTGTAGGTTTAGGTTTAGGGATTTGAGAATACAATTAGGTTTTAGGTTTAGGTTTAGGTTATAGGTTATAGGTTATAGGTTATAACTTTAGGTTTAGGTTAAGGTATAGGTTTACGTTTTGGTTTAGGTTATAAGCAATAAGTTTAGGGAATTGAGAATAGGTTAAGGTTTAGGTTTAGGAAATCGGGTTCGGGTTCGGGATCGGGTTTAGGTTTGGATTTTGAAGTTCAGGTTTAGGTTTAGGTTAGGGAGTTGAGATTAGGATTAGGTGTAGGTTTAGGTTTAGGGATTTGAGAATACATTAATGTTTAGGTTTAGGAAATAGGGTTTGGGTTCGGGATCGGGTTTAGATTTGAGTTTTCAAGTTTAAGTTTAGGTTTAGGTTTAAGTTAGGGAGTTGAGATTAGGATTAGGTGTAGGTTTGGGTTTAGGGATTTGAGAATACATTTAGGTTTTATGTTTATGTTTAGGTTATAAGTTATAGGTTTAGGTTTAGGTTTAGGTATAGGTATAGGTTTAGGTTTCGGTTTAGGTTATAAGCTATAGGTTTAGGGAATTGAGAATAGGTTAAGGTTTACGTTTAGGAAATCGGGTTCGGGTTCGGGATCGGGTTTAGGTTTGGGTTATCAAGTTTAGGTTTAGGTTTAGGTTAGGGAGTTTAGATTAGGATTAGGTGTAGGTTTAGGTTTAGGAATTTGAGAATACATTTAGGTTTTAGGTTTATGTTTAGGTTATAATTTATGGGTTTAGGTTTAGGTATAGGTTTAGGTTTCGGTTTAGGTTATAAGCAATAGGTTTAGGGAATTGAGAATAGGTTAAGGTTTACGTTTAGGAAATCGGGTTCGGGTTCGGGTTCGGGATCGTGTTTAGGTTTGGATTTTCAAGTTTATGTTTAGGTTTAGGTTAGGGAGTTGAGATTAGGATTAAGTATAGGTTTAGGTTTAGGAATTTGAGAATACATTTAGGTTTTAGGTTTACGTTTAGGTTTAAGTTATGGGTTACATGTTTAGGTTAAGGCTATAGGTTATAGGTTTAGGTTAAGGTTTAGGTTTAGGTTTAAGGATTTGAGAATACATTTAAGTTTTAGGTTTAGGTTTAGGTTATAGGTTACAGGTTTAGGTTTAGGTTTAGGTTTATGCGATAGGTTATAGGTTTAGGTGAAGGTTTAGGTGAAGGTTTAGGTTTAGGTTTAAGTTTAGGTTATAAGATATAGGTTTAGGGAATTGAGAATAGGTTAATATTTAGGTTTAGGAAATCGGGTTCGGGTTCGGGATCGGGTTTAGGTTTTGGTTTTCAAATTTAGGTTTAGGTTTAGGTTAGGGTGTTGAGATTAGGATTAGGTGTAGATTTAGGTATAGGGATTTGAGAATACATTTAGGTTTTAGGTTTATATTTAGGTTATAGGTTACAGGATTAGGTTAAGGTTATAGGTTATGGGTTTAGGTTAAGGTTTAGATTTAGGTTTAAGGATTTGAGAATACATTTAGGTTTTGGGTTTAGGTTTAGGTTATAGGTTACAGGTTTAGGTTTAGGTTTATGTTTATGCTATATGTTATAGGTTTAGGTTAAGGTTTAGGTTTAAGTTTAGGTTATAAGCTATTGGTTTACGGAATTGAGAATAGGTTAAGGTTTAGGTTTAGGAAATCGGGTTCGGGTTCGGGATTGGGTTTAGGTTTGAGTTTTCAAGTTTAGGTTTAGGTTTAGGTTAGGGAGTTGAGATTAGGATTAGGTGTAGATTTAGGTTTAGGGATTTGAGAATACATTTAGGTTTTAGGTTTATGTTTAGGTTATAGGTTATAAGTTTAGGTTAAGGTATAAGTTTAGGTTTCGGTTTAGGTTATAAGCAATTGGTTTAAGGAATTGAGAATAGGTTAAGGTTTAGGTTTAGGAAATCGGGTTCGGGTTCGGGATCGGGTTTAGGTTTTGGTTTTCAAGTTTAGGTTTAGGTTTAGGTTAGGGAGTTTAGATTAGGATTAGGTGTAGGTTTAGGTTTAGGGATTTGAGAATACATGTTGGTTTTAGGTTTATGTTTTGGTTATAGGTTATAGGTTTAGGTTAAGGTATAGGTTTAGGTTTCGGTTTAGGTTATAAGCAATGGGTTTAAGGAATTGAGAATAGGTTAAGGTTTAGGTTTAGGAAATCGGGTTCGGGTTCGGGATCGGGTTTAGGTTTGAGTTTTCAAGTTTAGGTTTAAGTGTAGGTTAGGGAGTTGAGATTAGGATTAGGTGTAGGTTTAGGTTAAGGGATTTGAGAATACATTTAGGTTTTAGGTTTATGCTTAGGTTATAGGTTTAGGTTAAGGTATAGGTTTAGGTTATAAGCAATAGGTTTATAGAATTGAGAATTGGTTAAGGTTTAGGTTTAGGAAATCGGGTTCGGGTTCGGGTTCGGGATCGGGTTTAGGTTTTGGATTTCAAGTTTAGGTTTAGATTTAGGTTAGGGAGTTGAGATTAGGATTAGGTGTAGGTTTAGGTTTAGGTTTAGGTTTAGGGATTTGAGAATACATTTAGGTTTTAGGTTTAGGTTTAGGTTATAGGTTATAGGTTTAGGTTTAGGTTAAGGTATAGGTTTAGGTTTCGGTTTAGGTTATAAGCAACAGGTTTAGGGAATTGAGAATAGGTTAAGGTTTAGGTTTAGGAAATCGGGTTAGGGTTCGGGATCGGGTTTAGGTTTGAGTTTTCAAGTTTAGGTTTAGGTTTAGGTAAGGGAGTTGAGATTAGGATTAGGTGAAGGTTTGGGTTTAGGGATTTGAGAATACATTTAGGTTTTAGGTTTATGTTTAGGTTATAGGTTATAGGTTTAGGTTTAGGATTAGGTTTAGGTATAGGTTTAGGTTTCGGTTTAGGTTATAAGCAATAGGTTTAGGGAATTGAGAATAGGTTAAGGTTTAAGTTTAGGAAATCGGGTTCGGGTTCGGGATAGAGTTTAGGTTTGGGTTATCAAGTTTATGTTTAGGTTTAGGTTAGGGAGTTTAGATTAGGATTAGGTGTAGGTTTAGGTTTAGGGATTTGAGAATACATTTAGGTTTTAGGTTTATGTTTAGGTTATAAGTTATAGGTTTAGGTTTAGGTTTAGGTTTAGGTTTCGGTTTAGGTTATAAGCAATAGGTTTAGGGAATTGAGAATAGGTTAAGGTTTAGGTTTAGGAAATCGGGTATGGGTTCGGGATCAAGTTTAGGTTTGGATTTTCAAGTTTATGTTTAGGTTTAGGTTAGGGAGTTGAGATTAGGATTAGGTGTAGGTTTAGGTTAAGGGATTTGAGAATACATTTAGGTTTTAGGTTTATGCTTAGGTTATAGGTTTAGGTTAAGGTATAGGTTTAGGTTATAAGCAATAGGTTTATAGAATTGAGAATTGGTTGAGGTTTAGGTTTAGGAAATCGGGTTCGGGTTCGGGATCGGGTTTAGGTTTTGGATTTCAAGTTTAGGTTTAGATTTAGGTTAGGGAGTTGAGATTAGGATTAGGTGTAGGTTTAGGTTTAGGTTTAGGTTTAGGGATTTGAGAATACATTTAGGTTTTAGGTTTAGGTTTAGGTTATAGGTTATAGGTTTAGGTTTAGGTTAAGGTATAGGTTTAGGTTTCGGTTTAGGTTATAAGCAACAGGTTTAGGGAATTGAGAATAGGTTAAGGTTTAGGTTTAGGAAATCGGGTTAGGGTTCGGGATCGGGTTTAGGTTTGAGTTTTCAAGTTTAGGTTTAGGTTTAGGTAAGGGAGTTGAGATTAGGATTAGGTGTAGGTTTGGGTTTAGGGATTTGAGAATACATTTAGGTTTTAGGTTTATGTTTAGGTTATAGGTTATAGGTTTAGGTTTAGGATTAGGTTTAGGTATAGGTTTAGGTTTCGGTTTAGGTTATAAGCAATAGGTTTAGGGAATTGAGAATAGGTTAAGGTTTAAGTTTAGGAAATCGGGTTCGGGTTCGGGATCGGGTTTAGGTTTGGGTTATCAAGTTTATGTTTAGGTTTAGGTTAGGGAGTTTAGATTAGGATTAGGTGTAGGTTTAGGTTTAGGGATTTGAGAATACATTTAGGTTTTAGGTTTATGTTTAGGTTATAAGTTAAAGGTTTAGGTTTAGGTTTCGGTTTAGGTTATAAGCAATAGGTTTAGGGAATTGAGAATAGGTTAAGGTTTAGGTTTAGGAAATCGGGTATGGGTTCGGGATCGAGTTTAGGTTTGGATTTTCAAGTTTATGTTTAGGTTTAGGTTAGGGAGTTGAGATTAGGATTAGGTGTAGGTTTAGGTTTAGGGATTTGAGAATACATTTAGGTTTTAGGTTTAGGTTTAGGTTATAGGATACATGTTTAGGTTAAGGCTATAGGTTATAGGTTTAGGTTAAGGCTTAGGTTAAGGTTTAGGTTTAGGTTTAAGGATTTGAGAATTCATTTAGGTTTTAGGTTTAGGTTTAGGTTATAGGTTACAGGTTTAGGTTTAGGTTTAGGTTTAGGTTTATGTTATAGGTTATAGGTTTAGGTTAAGGGTTAGGTTAAGGTTTAGGTTTAGGTTTAAGTTTAGGTTATAAGCTATAGGTTTAGGGAATTGAGAATAGGTTAAGGTTTAGGTTTATAAAATCGGGTTCGGGTTCGGGATCGGGTTTAGGTTTTGGTTTTCAAGTCTAGGTTTAGGTTTAGGTTAGGGAGTTGAGATTAGGTTTAGGTTTAGGGATTTGAGAATACATTTAGGTTTTAGGTTAATATTTAGGTTATAGGTTACAGGTTTAGGTTAAGGCTATAGGTTATAGGTTTAGGTTAAGGTTTAGGTTAAGGTTTAGATTTAGGTTTAAGGATTTGAAAATACATTTAGGTTTTGGGTTTAGGTTTAGGTTATAGGTTACAGGTTTAGGTTTAGGTTTAGGTTTATGCTATAGGTTATAGGTTTAAGTTAAGGTTTAGGTTAAGGTTTAGGTTTAAGTTTAGGTTATAAGCTATAGGTTTTGGGAATTGAGAATAGGTTAAGGTTTAGGTTTAGGAAATCGTGTTCGGGTTCGGGATCGGGTTTAGGTTTGAGTTTTCAAGTTTAGGTTTAGGATTAGGTTAGGGAGTTGAGATTAGGATCAGGTGTAGGTTTAGGTTTAGGGATTTGAGAATACATTTAAGTTTTAGGTTTATGTTTAGGTTATAAGTTATAGGTTTAGGTTAAGGCTATAGGTTATAGGTTTAGGTTAAGGTTTAGGTTTAGGTTTAAGGATTTGAGAATACATTTAGGTTTTAGGTTTAGGTTTAGGTTATAGGTTACAGGTTTAGGTTTAGGTTTAGGTTTAGGTTTAGGTTTATGCTATAGGTTATAAGTTTAGGTTAAGGTTTAGGTTAAGGTTTAGGTTTAAGTTTAGGTTATAAGCTATTGGCTTAGAGAATTGAAAATAGGTTAAGGTTTAGGTTTAGGAAATCGGGTTCGGGTTCGGGATCGGGTTTAGGTTTGAGTTTTCAAGTTTAGGTTTAGGTTTAGGTTAGGGAGTTGAGATTAGGATTAGGTGTAGGTTTAGGTTTAGGGATTTGGGAATACATTTAAGGTTTAGGGATTTGTTTAGGTTATAGGTTATAGGTTTAGGTTAAGGTATAAGTTTAGGTTTCGGTTTAGATTATAAGCAATTGGTTTAAGGAATTGAGAATAGGTTAAGGTTTAGGTTTACGAAATCGGGTCGGATTCGGGTTCGGGTTTAGGTTTTGGTTTTCAAGTTCAGGTTTAGGTTTAGGTTAGGGAGTTGAGATTAGGATTAGGTGTAGGTTTAGGTTTAGGGATTTGAGAATACATTTAGGTTTTAGGTTTATGTTTAGGTTATAGGTTATAGGTAAGGTTATAGAGGTTTAGGTTAAGGTTTATAAGGGAGTCTAATGTTGTAGGTTTATAGGTTTAGGTTTGGTTAAGGTTCATTTAGGTTTTAGGTTAGGTTTAGGTTATAGGTTACGAGGTTTAGGTTTAGGTATAGGTTTAGGTTAAGGTCTTAATTTTTAATAGGTTAAGGTTTAGGTTTATAGGTATAGGTATAGTTTAGGTTTACATGTAGGTTTATGTTCTATTGAGAATTGAGAATAGGTTAAGGTTTAGGTTTAGGAAATCGGGTTTCGGTTCGGGATCAGGTTTAGGTTTTGGTTTTCAAGTTTAGGTTTAGGTTTAGGTGAGGGAGTTGAGATTAGGATTAGGTGTAGGTTTATGTTTAGGGATTTGAGAATACATTTAGTTTTTAGGTTTATATTTGGGTTATAGGTTACAGGTTTAGGTTAAGGCTATAGGTTATAGGTTTAGGTTAAGGTTTAGATTTAGGTTTAAGGATTTGAGAATACATTTAGGTTTTAAGTTTAGGTTTAGGTTATAGGTTACAGGTTTAGGTTTAAGTTTATGTTTAGGTTATAGGTTATAGGTTTAGGTTAAGGTTAAGGTTTAGGTTAAGGTTTAGGTTTAGGTTTAAGTTTAGGTTATAAGCTATAGGTTTAGGGAATTGAGAATAGCTTAAGGTTTAGGTTTAGGAAATCGGGTTCGGGATCGGGTTTACGTTTGAGTTTTCAAGTTTAGGTTTAGGTTTAGGTTAGGGAGTTGAGATTAGGATTAGGTATAGGTTTAGGTTTAGGGATTTGAGAATACATTTAGGTTTTAGTTTTAGGTTTAGGTTTTATGTTTAGGTTAAGGTTTAGGTTATAGGTTTAGGTTATAGGTTATATCTTTAGGTTTAGGTTATAGGTTACAGGTTACAGGTTTAGGTTTAGGTTTAGGTTTATGATATAGGTTATAGGTTTAGGTTTAGGTTAAGGTTTAAGTTTAGGTTTTAAGCTATAGGTTTAGCGAATTGAGAATAGGTTAAAGTTTAGGTTTAGGAAATCGGGTTCGGGTTCGGGATCGAGTTTAGGTTTGAGTTTTCAAGTTTAGGTTTAGGTTTAGGTTAGGGAGTCGAGATTAGGATTAGGTGTAGGTTTAGGTTTAGGGATTTGAGACTACATTTAGGTTTTAGGTTATGTTTAGGTTATAGGTTATAGGTTTAGGTTAAGGTATAAGTTTAGCTTTTGGTTTAGGTTATAAGCAATTGGTTTAGGGAATTGAAAATAGGTTAAGGTTTAGGTTTAGGAAATCGGGTTCGGGTTCGGGATCAGGTTTAGGTTTGAGTTTTCAAGTTTAAGTTTAGGTTTAGGTGAGGGAGTTGAGATTAGGATTAGGTGTAGGTTTAGGTTTAGGGATTTGAGAATACATTTAGGTTTTAGGTTTATGTTTTGGTTATAGGTTACAGGTTTAGGTTAAGGCTATAGGTTAGAGTTTAGGTTATAGGTTTAGTTTAGGTTTAAGGATTTAGAATACATTTAGGTTTAGGTTTAGGTTATAGGTTACTGAGAATACATTTAGGTTTTAGGTTTAGGTTCTTTTAGGTTAGGTTTAGGTTTAGGTTTAGGTTTATGTTTAGGTTTAAGTTTAGGTTAAGCAAGGTTTAGGAATTGAGTTTAGGTTTAAGTTTAGGTTATAAGCAATAGGTTTAGGTTTGAGTTTTCAAGGTTTAGGTTTAGGTTTAGGAAATAGCGTTCGGGTTCGGGATCAGATCGTAGGGTTTAGGTTTGAGGGTTTTGAGAATACATTTAGGTTTTAGGTTTATGTTAGGGTGGTTATAGGTTATGTAGGTTTAGGTTTAGGGATTTAGAATTCATAGGTTTTGGTTTGGGTTTAAGTTATGTTTAGGGGAATTGAGAATAGGTTATAGGTTTAGGTTTAGGTTTAGGTTAAAGTATAGGTTTTGGTTTCGGTTTAAGTTATAAGCAATAGATTTAGGGAATTGAGAATAGGTTAAGGTTTAGGTTTAGGAAATCAGGTTTGGATTCAGGATCGGGTTTAGGTTAAGTTATAAGTTTAGGTTTCGGTTTAGGTTATAAGCAATTGGTTTAAGAAATTGAGAATAGGTTAAGGTTTAGGTTTATATTTAGGTTTATGTTACAGGATACAAGTTTAGGTTTAGGTTTAGGTTAGGGAGTTGAGAATAGGATTAGGTGTAGGTTTAGGTTTAGGGATTTGAGAATACATTTAGGTTTTAGGTTTATGTTTAGGTTATAGGTTATAGGTTTAGGTTAAGGCTATAGTTTATAGGTTTAGGTTAAGGTTTAGGTTTAGGTTTAAGGATTTGAGAATACATTTAGGTTTTAGGTTTAGGTTTAGGTTATAGGTTACAGGTTTAGGTTTAGGTTTAGGTTTATGCTATAGGTTATAGGTTTAGGTTAAGGTTTAAGTTAAGCTTTAGGTTTAGGTTTAAGTTTAGATTATAAGCTATAGGTTTAGGGAATTGAGAATAGGTTAAGGTTTAGGTTTAGTAAATCGGGTTCGGGTTCGGGATCAGGTTTAGGTTTTGGTTTTCAAGTTTAGGTTAGGTTTAGGTGAGGGAGTTGAGATTAGGATTAGGTGTAGGTTTAGGTTTAGGGATTTGAGAATACATTTAGTTTTTAGGTTTATATTTAGGTTATAGGTTACAGGTTTAGGTTAAAGCTATAGGTTATAGGTTTAGGTTAAGGTTTAGTTTAAGGTTTAGATTTATGTTTAAGGATTTGAGAATACATTTAGGTTTTGGGTTTAGGTTTAGGTTATAGGTTACAGGTTTAAGTTTAGGTTTAGGTTTATGCTATAGGTTATAAGTTTAGGTTAAAGTTTAGGTTTAAGTATAGGTTATAAGCTATTGATTTAGGGAATTGAGAATAGGTTAAGGTTTAGCTTTAGGAAATTGGGTTCGGGTTCGGGATTGGGTTTAGGTTTTAGTTTTGAAGTTTAGGTTTAGGTTTAGGTCAGGGAGCTGAGATTAGGATTAGGCGTAGGTTTAGGTTTAGGGATTTGAGAATACATTTAGGTTTTAGTTTATGTTTAGGTTATAGGTTATAGGTTTAGGTTAAGGTATAAGTTTAGGTTTCGGTTTAGGTTATAAGCAATTGGTTTAAGGAATTGAGAATAGGTTTAGGTTTAGGTTTAGGCTAAGGCTATAGGTTATAGGTTTAGGTTAAGGTTTAGGTTTAGGTTTAAGGATTTGAGAATACATTTAGGTTTAGGTTATAGGTTACCGGTTTAGGTTTAGGTTTAGGCTTATGCTATAGGTTATAGGTTTAGGTTAAGGTTTAGGTTTAGGTTTAAGTTTAGGGAATTGAGAATAGGTTAAGGTTTAGGTTTAGGGAATCGGGTTCGGGTTCGGGATCCGGTTTAGGTTTTGGTTTTCAAGTTTAGGTTTAGGTTTAGGTGAGGGAGTTGAGATTAGGATTAGGTCTAGGTTTAGGTTTAGGGATTTGAAAATACATTTAGGTTTTAGGTTTATATTTAGGTTATAGGTTACAGGTTTAGGTTAAGGCTATAGGTTATAGGTTTAGGTTAAGGTTTAGGTTAAGGTTTAGATTTAGGTTTAAGGATTTCAGAATACATTTAGGTTTTAGGTTTAGGTTTAGGTTATAGGTTACAGGTTTAGGTTTAGGTTTATGTTTAGGTTATAGGTTATAGGTTTAGTTTAAGGTTTAGGTTAAGGTTTAGGTTTAGGTTTAAGTTTAGGTTATAAGCTATAGGTTTTGGGAATTGAGAATAGGTTAAGGTTTAGGTTTAGGAAATCGAGTTCGGGTTCGGGTTCGGGATCGGGTTTAGGTTTGAGTTTTCAAGTTTAGGTTTAGGTTTAGGTTAGGGAGTTGAGATTAGGATTAGGTATAGGTTTAGGTTTAGGGATTTGAGAATACATTTAGGTTGTAGGTTTAGGTTTAGGTTATAGGTTACATGTTTAGGTTAAGGCTATAGGTTATAGGTTTAGGTTAAGGTTTAGGTTAAGGTTTAGGTTTAGGTTTAAGGATTTGAGAATACATTTAGGTTTTAGGTTTAGGTTTAGGGTATAGGTTACAGGTTACATGTTTAGGTTTAGGTTTAGGTTTATGCTATAGGTTATAGGTTTAGGTTAAGGTTTAGGTTAAGGTTTAAGTTTAGCATATAAGCTATAGCTTTAGAGAATCGAGAATAGGTTAAGGTTTAGGTTTAGGAAATCGTGTTCGGGTTCAGGATCGGGTTTAGGTTTGAGTTTTCAAGTTTAGGTTTAGGTTTAGGTTTAGGGTTAGGTTTAAGGATTTGAGAATAAATTTAGGTTTTAGGTTATGTTTAGGTTATAGGTTATAGGTTTAAGTTAAGGTATAAGTTTAGCTTTCGGTTTAGGTTATAAGTAATTGGTTTAGGGAATTGAGAATAGGTTAAGGTTTAGGTTTAGGAAATCGGGTTCGGGTTCGGGTTCGGGATCGGATTTAGGTTTTGGTTTTCAAGTTTAGGTTTAGGTTTAGGTTAGGGAGTTGAGATTAGGATTAGGTGTATGTTTAGGTTTAGGGATTTGAGAATACATTTAGGTTTTAGGTTTATGTTTAGGTTAAAGGTTACAGGTTTAGGTTTAGGTTTTAGGTTTGAGTTTACGAGTTTAGGTTTAGGTTTATCATAGGTTATAGAGTTTAGGTTAAGGTTTTTAAGATTTAGGTTTGAGGTTATAAAGCTATATAGGGAATTGAGAGAATACGGAGTTCGGGATTTAGGTTTAGTTTTGGTTTAGGTTTAGGTTATAGGTTAGGGAGTTGAGATTAGGATTAGATGAAGGTTTAGGTTAGGTTTTACTTTAGGTTTAGGTTTAGGTTTATAGGTTTTGGTTTGGTTTAGGTTTTAAGCAATAGGTTTAGGAATTGAGAATAGGTTAAGGTTTAGGTTTAGGAAATCGGGAAATCGGGTTCGGGTTGATCGGGTTTAGGTTTGGGTTATCAATAGGTTAAGGTTTAGGTGAGATTAGGATTTGTAGGTTTAGGTTTAGGGATTTGAGAATACATTTAGGTTCGGTTTATGTTTAGGTTATCGTTATAAGGTTTAGGTTAAGGTATAGGGGTTATCAAGTTTAGGTTATGGAATAGGGTTTAGGGTTTAGGTTAGGTTTAGAGTTTAGGTTATCGAGTTCGGGTTCGAGATTCGGTTTAGAGATTAGAAGTAGGTTTAGGTTTAAGGTTAGGGATTTGAGATTAAGATTTAGATGTAGGTTTAGGTTTATGTTTAGGTTTATAGGTTATATGTTTAGGTTATAGGTTATAGGTTTATAGGTTTAGGTTTTAGGTTTAGGTTATAAACGATAGGTTTAGGGAATTGAGAATAGGTTAAGGTTTAGGTTTAGGAAATCGGTTTGGGTTCGGGTTAGGATCGGGGTTTAGGTTTTGGAGTTTTCAAGTTTAGGTTTAGGTTTAAGGTTAGGAAGTTTAGATTAGGATTAGGTGTAGGTTTAGGTTTAGTTTAGGATTTGAGAATACATTTATTTAGGTTTATGTTTAGGTTATAGGTTATAGGTTTAGGTTAAGGTATAGGTTTAGGTTTCGGTTTAGGTTATAAGCAATGGGTTTAGGAAATTGTGAGGTAGGTTAAGGTTTAGGTTTAGGAAAACAGGTTCGGGCAATCGAGAGGTGAGTTTTCAAGTTTAGGTAGGTTAAGGTAAGTTAGGGAGAGATTAGGATTAGGTGTAGGTTTAGGTTTATCGGGTTCGGGTTCGGGATTTGGTTTACGTTTTAGGTATAGGTTTTGGTTTTAGGTTTAGGTTTAGATTTAGGAAATCGGGTTCGGGTTCGGGTTCGGGTTCGGAAGAAGTTTTCAAGTTTAGGTTTAGATTTAGGTTAGGAAGTTGAGAGGTTTAGTGTAAGGTTTAGGTTTAGGAATTTGAGAATACGTTTAGGTTTAGGGGAGGTTTAGGTAATAAGCAATAGGTTTAGGGAATTGAGAATAGGTTAAGGTTTAGGTTTAGAAAATCGGGTTAGGGTTCGGGATCAGGTTTAGGTTTGAGTTTTCAAGTTTAGGTTTAGGTTTAGGTTAGGGAGTAGAGATTAGGATTGGGTATAGGTTTAGGTTTAGGGATTTTTGAGAATACATTTAAGTTTTAGGTTTAGGTTTAGGTTATAGGTTATAGGTTATAAGTTTAGGTTTAGGTTAACGTATTGGTTTAGGTTTCGGTTTAGGTTATAAGCAATAAGTTTAGGGAATTGAGAATAGGTTAAGGTTTAGGTTTAGGAAATCGGGTTCGGGTTCGGGATCGGGTTTAGGTTTGGATTTTGAAGTTCAGGTTTAGGTTTAGGTTAGGGAGTTGAGATTAGGATTAGGTGTAGGTTTAGGTTTAGGGATTTGAGAATACATTAATGTTTAGGTTTAGGAAATCGGGTTTGGGTTCGGGATCGGGTTTAGGTTTGAGTTTTCAAGTTTAGGTTTAGGTTTAGGTTAGGGAGTTGAGATTAGGATTAGGTGTAGGTTTGGGTTTACGGATTTGAGAATACATTTAGGTTTTAGGTTTATGTTTAGGTTATATATTATAGGTTAAGGTTTAGGTTTAAGTTTAGGTAGAGGTTTCAGTTTAGGCTATAAGTAATAGGTTTAGGGAATTGAGAATAGGTTAAGGTTTAGGTTTAGGAAATCGGGTTCGGGTTCGGGATCGGGTTTAGGTTTGGGTTATCAAGTTTAGGTTCAGGTTTAGGTTAGGGAGTTTAGATTAGGATTAGGTGTAGGTTTAGGTTTAGGTTTATGCTATAGGTTATAAGTTTAGGTTAAGGTTTAGGTTTAGGTTTAAGTTTAAGTTATAAGCTATAGGTTTAGGGAATTGAGAATAGGTTAAGGTTTAGGTTTAGGAAATCGGGTTCGGGTTCGGGATCGGGTTTAGGTTTTGGTTTTCAAGTTTAGGTTTAGGTTTAGGTTAGGGAGTTGAGATTAGGATTAGGTGTAGGTTTAGGTTTAGGGATTTGAGAATACATTTAGGTTTTAGGTTTATATTTAGGTTATAGGTTACAGGTTTAGGTTAAAGCTATAGGTTATAGGTTTAGGTTAAGGTTTAGATTTAGGTTTAAGGATTTGAGAATACATTTAGGTTTTGGGTTTAGGTTTAGGTTATAGGTTACAGGTTTAGGTTTAGGTTTAGGTTTATGATATAGGTTATAGGTTTAGGTTAAGGTTTAGGTTTAAGTTTAGGTTATAAGCTATACGTTTAGGGAAATGAGAATAGGTTAAGGTTTAGGTTTAGGAAATCGGGTTCGGGTTCGGGATCGGGTTTAGGTTTGAATTTTCAAGTTTAGGTTTAGGTTTAGGTTAGGGAGTTGAGATTAGGATTAGGTGTAGGTTTAGGTTTAGGGATTTGAGAATACATTTAGGGTTTACGTTTATGTTTAGGTTATAAGTTATAGGTTTAGGTTAAGGTATAAGTTCAGGTTTCGGTTTAAGTTATAAGTAATTGGTTTAAGGAATTGAGAATAGGTTAAGGTTTAGGTTTAGGAAATCAGGTTCGGGTTCGGGATCGGGTTTAGGTTTTGGTTTTCAAGTTTAGGTTTAGGTTTAGGTTAGGGAGTTGAGATTAGGATTAGGTGTAGGTTTAGGTTTAGGGATTAGAGAATACATTTAGGTTTTAGGTTTATGTTTAGGTTATAGGTTACAGGTTTAGGTTAAGGCTATAGGTTATAGGTTTAGGTTTAGGTTTAAGGATTTGAGAATACATTTAGGTTTTAGGTTTAGGTTTAGGTTATAGGTTACAGGTTTAGGTTTAGGTTTAGGTTTATGCTATAAGTTATAGGTTTAGGTTAAGGTTTAGGTTAAGGTTTAGGTTTAAGTTTAGGTTATAAGCTATAGGTTTAGAAATTGAGAATAGGTTAAGGTTTAGGTTTAAGAAATCGGGTTTGGGTTCGGGATCGGGTTTAGGTTTGAGTTTTCAAGTTTAAGTTTAGGTTTAGGTTAGGGAGTTGAGATTAGGATTAGGTGTAGGTTTAGGTTTAGGGATTTGAGAATACATTTAGGTTTTATGTTTATGTTTAGGTTATATGTTATAGGTTTAGGTTAAGGTATACGTTTAGGTTTCGGTTTAGGTTATAAGCATTTGGTTTAAGGAATTGAGAATAAGTTAAGGTTTAGGTTTAGGAAATCGGGTTCGGGTTCGGGATCGGGTTTAGGTTTTGGTTTCCAAGTTTAGGTTTAGGTTTAGGTTAGGGAGTTGAGATTAGGTTTAGGGATTTGAGAATACATTTAGGTTTTAGGTTTATGTTTAGGTTATAGGTTATAGGTTTAGGTTAAGGCTATAGGTTATAAGTTTAGGTTAATATTTAGGTTTAGGTTTAAGGATTTTAGAATACATTTAGGTTTTAGGTTTAGGTTTAGGTTTATGCTATAGGTTATAGGTTTAGGTTAAGGTTTAGGTTAAGGTTTAGGTTTAGGTTTAAGTTTAGTTTATAAGCTATAAGTTTAGGGAATTGAGAATAGGTTAAGGTTAGGAAGGTAGGTTTAGGATAGAGGAAAATCGGGTTCGGGTTCGGGGATAGGATAGGTTTTGGTTTTGGTTAGGGAGGTGAGATTAGGTTTAGGTTTTGGTTTAGGGATTTGAGAATACATTTAGGTTTTAGAGAATTTATAGGTTTAGGTTTTAGGTTACGGTGAGTTTAGGTAAGGCTATAGGTTATAGGTTTAGGTTAGGTTTAGGTTAGGTTAAAGTTTCGATCTGTTACAGGTATAGGTTTAGGTTTAGTTTAGTTAAAGTTTTATAGGTTTAGGTTAAGTTTAGGTTATAGATTTATAGATTTAATAGTTTAGGTTTAGGTTAGTTTAGGTTTAGGTAGGGAATTGATAGGTTAGGTTTAATCGGGTTCGGGTTCGGGAAGGGGTTTAGGTTTTTAAGATTAGTATTAGGTGTAAGTTTAGGTTGAGGAAAGTTTTAGGTTCGTTTAGGTCGGGATAGTTACATGTTTAGGGTTTATTTAGGGTTAAGGTTTGTTGTAGGTTTTAAGGATATTTGGTAGGATTATATATGTTTTTTAGGAGGATATCGGGTTTAGGTTTAAGTTTAGGAATACAGGTTAAGTTAGGTTAGTTTTAGGAGTTGTAGGTTTAGGTTAAGAAGAATTTAGGTAGGTTTAGGTTTATCGGGTTTATCGGGTTTAAGGATTTGAGAATACATTTCAATTTATATGTTTAGTTTAGGTTGTAGGTTAAAATCGGGTTTAGGTTTAAGGTTTAGTTTATTACATAGGTTATAGGGTTATGGTTATGTTATAAGTTTTAGGTTTAGGTTTAATAGGTTATAAGCTATAGGTTTATGTTTAGGTTTAGGTTTAGGATCGGGTTACGGTTCGGGATCGGGATCGGGTTTAGGTTTTGGTTTTGAGTTTAGGTTATAGGTAGGTTATAGTTTGAGATTAGGATTAAGGTTTTAGGAATACATTTAGGTTTTAGGTTATGTTTAGGTTATATGTATAGGTTGAGGTTTAGGTATAGGTTAAGGTTAAAGTTTATAGGTTATAGGTTTAGGTTAGGTTTAGGTTCGGTTTAGGTTATAGGTTTAAGGCCTATTTGGCCGGGTTCGGTATAGGAAGTCGGGTTCGGGTCGGGTTCGGGTTCGGGACGAAGGTTTAGGTTTAGGTTTAAGGATTTATACTTTATAGGTTATAGGTTACACGTTTAGGTTAAGGTTTAGGAGTAGGTGTTATAGGTTATAGGTTTATTAAGGTTTAGGTTAAGTATGGTTTAATTTAGGGAATTTAGGTTTGAGTTATACGACGTATTACAAGTTTAGGGGTTGTAGGTTCTTTAAGGGTTTATTTGTACATTCGGGTTTTGTTTAGGTACATAAAGGTTTAGGTTTAGTTAAGATATAGGTTATAGGTTTATGGTTTAGGTTAGGGTTGATAGAGTTTAGGTTTAGGTTTAGGTATAATTTTGATCGAGTATAGGTTTAGGTTTAGTTTATCTTGAGAATAGGTTTAGGTTTAGGTTAGATTTAGGGGTTTTGTTTAGGAAATCGGGTTACGGTTTAATTAGGTTTGAGTTTTCAAGTTTCAAGTTTAGATTTAGGTTTAGGTTAGGAGGGAGTTCGAGATTAGGATTAGGTGTAGGTTTAGGTTTAGGGATTTGAATACATTTAGGGTTTTAGGTTATGTTTATGTTTAGGTTTAGTTATAGGTTATAGGTTTAGGTTAAGGTATGTTTAGGTTTCGGTTTTAGTTATAAGCGATTGGTTTAGGGAATTTAGGTTAAGGTTTAGAGTCGGGTTCGGGTTCGGGATCGGGTTTTAGGTTTTGGTTTTAGTTTAGGTTTAGGTTTAGGTTAGATGGGTTTAGGTTTAGGTTTAGGTTTAGGATTTGAGAATACATTTAGGTTTTAGGTTTATGTTTAGGTTTAGTTATAAGGTTTAGGTTAAAGTATAGGTATAGGTTTAGGTTTAAGTTTAGGTTAGGTTTAAGGTTTAGGTTTAAGGATTTTATAGGTTTAGGTTTAGGTTTAGGTTAGGTTATTTAGGTTTTAGGTTTAGGTTTAGGTTATAGGTAACAGGTTTAGGTTTAGGTTTAGGTTTATGCTATAGGTTAAGGTTTAGGTTTAGGTTATAAGCTATAGATTTAGGGAATTGAGAATAGGTTAAGGTTTATGTTTAGGAAATCGGGTTCGGGTTCGGGATCGGGTTTACGTTTGAGTTTTCAAGTTTAGATTTAGGTTTAGGTTAGGGAGTTGAGATTAGGATTAGGTGTAGGTTTAGGTTTAGGGATTTGAGAATACATTTAGGGTTTAGGTTTATGTTTAGGTTATAGGTTATAGGTTTAGGTTAAGGTATAACTTTAGGTTTCGGTTAAAGAGTAGGTTATAAGGAATTGAGAATAGGTAGGTTTAGGGTTCGGGTTTCGGGTTTCGGGTTTATCAAGTTTAGGTTTAGGTTTAGGGTGTTGAGGTAGGTTAGGTTTAGGTTTAGGGAATTTAGAGGTTTAGGTTTATGTTTAGAGTTATAGTTATAGGTTTACAGTTTAGGTTTATAGGTATAGGTTAAGGTTTAGGATATAGGTTTAGTTTATAGGTAGGTTTAGGTTTATATATGTTAAGGTTCGTAGGTTTAGGTTAAGGTTTATCTTTATATCTTTTAGTTTAGGTTAATTTTAAGGTTTAGGTATAGGTTTAGGTTTATAAGATATAGGTAGGTTTATAAAATTGAGAATAGGTTA
The DNA here is from genome assembly GCF_029962835.1 of Magnolia sinica. Classification (NCBI taxonomy): domain Eukaryota; kingdom Viridiplantae; phylum Streptophyta; class Magnoliopsida; order Magnoliales; family Magnoliaceae; genus Magnolia; species Magnolia sinica. The sequence continues at coordinate 43,817,347 of NC_080573.1, read as the reverse complement.
AGGTTTTAGGTTTAGGAAAGGAAATCGGGTTCGGGTTCGGGAGGTTTAAGTTTGGGTGTAGATTTAGGTTTAGGATTTAGGTTAGGAGTTGAGATTAGGATTAGGTTGTAGGTGTGGTTTAGGTTTAGGGATTTGAGAATCATTTAGGTTTAGGTTTATGTTTAGGTTTATGTTATAGGTTTAGGTATAAGGATTTGATTAGGTTTAAGTTTGAGTTTAGGTTATGGAATTAGGTTAAGGTTTAGGGGTTTGGGTTCGTTTAGGTTATAAGCGATTGGTTTAGGGAATTGAGAATAAGTTTTAAGGTTTAGGTTTAGGTCGTAGGTTAGGTTCGGGATTTGAGATTAGGATTACATTTAGGTTTATAGGTTTAGGAATTTGAGAATACATTTAGGTTTTGAGTTTATAGGGTTTAGGATTAGGGTTTAGGTTTTAGGTTTAGGTTTAGGTTTAGGTATAGGTTTAGGTTAGATTAGGTTAAGTTTAGGTTTAGGTTTAGGGTTTGAGTAGATTTAGATTAGGTGTAGGTTTATAGGTTTTGCAGTAGGTTTTAGGTTTATGTTTAGGTTATAGGTTATAGGTTTATGAGTTTAGGTTTATAAGGTATAGCTTAAGGATTTGAAGAATTGAGAGGTTTTAGGTTTAGGTTTAGTTATATGTTATAGGTTTAGGTTTTGTTTATAAGTTAAGGTTTATGTTAGGTTTAGGTTTAGGAAATCGTTTAGGTTATAAATATAGGTTATGGTTATAGGGATTGAGAATAGGTTAAGGTCGGGAAATCGGGTTCGTGTTCGGGATCGTGTTTAAGATTTTAAGTTTCAAGGTTTTTTATAGGTAGGTTAGGGAGGAGATTGAGGTGAGGTTTATAGGGATTTGAGAATACTTTAGGTTTTAGGGATAGGTTATAGGTTTATGTTTAGGTTATAGGTTAAATTTAAGGTATAGGTTTAGGTTTATAGGTTATAAGAGGTTTAGGGAATTGAGAATAGGGAATTGAGAATAGGTTAAGGTTTATGGAAATCGGGTTGGGTTCGGGTTCAGCTTGTTTAGTTTAGGTTTTAGGTCAAGTTTAGGTTTAGATTTAGGTTAGGAGTTGAGATTAAGTTAGGTGTAGGTTTTAGGTTTAGGTTTGTTTTAGGGTGTAGGTTTAGTTTAGGGAATTGAGAATAGGTTAGGTTTAGGTTATTAGTTTAGGTCGGGTTCGGGTTTAGGTTTAGGTTTGGTTTTGAAGTTTAGGTTTAGGTTTAGGTTGAGTTATGGGTTATTAGGATTAGGGTTAGGTGTAGGTTTATAGGGATTTGAGAATACATTTAGGTCTTAGGTTTATGTTATTTAGGTATAGGTTATAGGTATAGGGTTAAGGTATAGGTTTAGGTTATATAGGTAGTTTATTGAGAATAGGTTAAGGTTTAGGAAATAAGGTTCTGGAATAAGATTAGGTGTAGGTTTTGGTTTAGGTTTAGGGATTTGAGAAGGTTGTTTAGGTTTACCTTATAGGTTTTAGGTTATAGTTATAGGTTTAGGTTTAGGAAGGTTTATAGTTTAGGTTTAGGGTTAAGAGGTTTAGGGAATTGAGAATAGGTTAAGGTTTAGGTTTAGGAAATCGGGTTCGGTAAGGGGTGGGGTTTAGGTTTGGGTTTTCCAGGTTAAGTTTAGGGTTAGGGTAGGGAGTTGAGATTAGGATTTGGTGTAGGTATTTGAGAATACATTTAGGTTTTAGGTTTAGGTTTAAGTTATAGGTTATAGGTTATAAGTTTAGGTTTAGGTTAAGGTTAGGTTTAGGTTTCGGTTTAGGCAATAAGTTTAGGGAATTGAGAATAGGATTAGGTTTAGGAAATCGGGTTTAGGTTCGGGATCGTGTTTAGGTTTGGATTTTGAATTGTTTTACTTTAGGTTTAGGTTAGGGAGTTGGATTAGGATTAGGTGTTTTTATTTAGGGATTTGAGAATACATTAAGAGGTTTAGGAAATCGGGTTTGGGTTCGGGATCGGGTTTAGGTTTGAGTCAGTTTTCAAGGTTTAGATTTAGGTTTGAGGATTAGGGAGTTGAGATTAGTAGTTTAGGTTTGGGTTGTAGGTTTGGGTTTAGGGATTTGAGAATCATTTAGGTTTTAGGTGTTTAGGTTTAGGTTATAGGTTATAGGTTTAGGTTTAGGTTTAGGTTTAGGTATAGGTTGTAGGTTTAAGTTTGGTTTAAGTTATAAGATATAGGATTAGTTGAGAATATAAGGTTTAGGTTTAGGAAATGTTCGGGTTGGTTTCGGGTTTCGGGTTTAGGTTTGGGTTATCAAGTTTAGTTTAGGTTTTTAAGTTTATATTAGGATTAGGTGTAGGTTTAAGTTTAGGGATTTAGAATACATTTAGGGGTTTAAGGTTATAGGTTATGGAGTTTTAAGGTTTAGGTTTATTTTAGGTTTAGGTTTAGCAAGCTATAGGTTTAGGGATTGAGAATAGGTTAAGGTTTAGGTTTAGGAAAGGGAGTATAAGTTTAGTTAAGGTTTAGGTTTTGGCATTTTCATCGGGTTTAGGTTTGAGGAAGAGGTTTATTAGGTTAGGAGTTGAGAATTAGGTTGTAGGTTAGGTTTAGGGATTTGAGAAAGGCTTTAGGTTTAGGTTAGGAAGGTGAGATTTTTAGGTTTTATTTTCAAGTTTAGGTTTAGGTTACATGTTAAGGTTAAGGTTATTGAGGTTTAGGTTAAGGTATAGTTTAGGTTTCGGATTTGAGATTAGTTTAGGTTTAGGTTTAGTTTAGGTTTAGGAAAGGTTCGGGTTTACGGTAGGTTTATCGGGTTTAGTTTATCTTTATAGAGGTATAGGGTTAAGGTTTAGGTTTAGGTTTAAGAGTTGAGAATTTTAGGTTTAGGTTTTAGGGAATTGAGAATAGGTTAGGTTTAGGTTTTCGGGTAGATCCAAAGAGGTTAAGGTTTTAGGTCAGGTTTAGGTTAAGTTTATATAAGATATAGGTTTAGGGAATTAAGGATTAAGGATTAGGATTAGGAAATCGGGTTCGGGTGTGGGATCGGGTTTAGGTTAAGTTTAGGTTGAGGTTAGGAGTTGAGATTAGATTAGGTGTAGGTTTAGGAGAGATGAGATTAGGATTAGGTGTAGGTTTAGGTTTACATTTGAGAATACATTTAGGTTTTGGCTTATATTTAGGTTATAGGTCACGAGTTTAGGTTAAGGTATAGGCTTATATAAGTTTAGGTTAGGTTAAGGTTTGGATTTAGGTTTAAGGATTTGGAATATATTTAGGTTTTGGGTTTAGTTTAGGTTATATGCTTATGTTAGGTTTAGGTTTATGTATAGGTTAAGGTTTAAGGTAAAGTTTAAGTTTAAGTTAAGGTTAGGTATATAGGTTTAGGTTAGGTTAGGTTTAGGTTTAGGAAATCGGGTTCGGGTTCGGGATCGGGTTTAGGTTTGAGTTTTCAAGTTTAGGTTTAGGTTTAGGTTAGGGAGTTGAGATTAGGATTAGGTGTAGGTTTAGGTTTAGGGATTTGAGAATACATTTAGGTTTTAGGTTTATGTTTAGGTTATATGTTATAGGTTTAGGTTAAGGTATAAGTTTAGGTTTCGGTTTAGGTTATAAGCAATTGGTTTAAGGAATTGAGAATAGGTTAAGGTTTAAGTTTAGGAAATTGGGTTCGGGTTGGGATCGGGTTTAGGTTTTGGTTTTCAAGTTTAGGTTTAGGTTTTGGTTTAGGTTAGGGAGTTGAGATTAGGATTAGGTGTAGGTTTAGGTTTAGGGATTTGAGAATACATTTAGGTTTTAGGTTATAGGTTTAGGTTATAGGTTATAGGTTTAGGTTAAGGATATAGGTTTAGGTTTAAGGATTTGAGAATACATTTAGGTTTTAGGTTTAGGTTTAGGTTATAGGTTACAGGTTTAGGTTTAGGTTTAGGTTTATGCTATAGGTTATAGGTTTAGGTTAAGGTTTAGGTTAAGGTTTAGGTTTAAGTTTAGGTTATAAGCTATTGGTTTAGGGAATTGAGAATAGGTTAAGGTTTAGGTTTAGGAAATCGGGTTCGGGTTCGGGATCGGGTTTAGGTTTGAGTTTTCAAGGTTAGGTTTAGGTTTAGGTTAGGGAGTTGAGATTAGGATTAGGTGTAGGTTTAGGTTTAGGGATTTGAGAATACATTTAGGGTTTAGGTTTATGTTTAGGTTATAGGTTATAGGTTTAGGTTAAGGTATAAGTTTAGGTTTCGGTTTAGGTTATAAGCAATTGGTTTAGGGAATTGAGAATAGGTTAAGGTTTAGGTTTAGGAAATCAGGTTCGGGTTCGGGATCGGGTTTTGGTTTTGGTTTTCAAGTTTAGGTTTAGGTTTAGGTGATGGAGTTGAGATTAGGATTAGGTGTAGGTTTAGGTTTAGGGATTTGAGAATACATTTAGGTTTTAGGTTTATCTTTAGGTTATAGGTTATAGGTTTAGGTTAAGGCTATAGGTTATAGGTTTAGGTTAAGGTTTAGGTTTAGGTTTAAGGATTTGAGAATACATTTAGGTTTTAGATTTAGGTTTAGGTTTATGCTATAGGTTATAGGTTTAGGTTAAGGTTTAGGTTTAGGTTTAAGTTTAGGTTATAAGCTATAAGTTTAGGGAATTGAGAATAGGTTAAGGTTTAGGTTTAGGGATTTGAGAATACATTTATGTTTTATGTTTATGTTTAGGTTATAGGTTACAGGTTTAGGTTAAGGCTACAGGTTATAGGTTTAGGTTAAGGTTTAGGTTATGTTTTAGATTTAGGTTTAAGGATTTGAGAATACATTTAGGTTATAGGTTTAGGTTTAGGTTATAGGTTGCAGGTTTAGGTTTATGCTATAGGTTATAGGCTTAGGTTATATGTTTAGGTTAAGGTTTAGGTTTAGGTTTAAGTTTAGGTTATAAGCTATAGGTTTAGGGAATTGAGAATAGGTTATGGTTTAGGTTTAGGAAATCGGGTTCGGGTTCGGGATCGGGTTTAGGTTTGAGTTTTCAAGTTTAGGTTTAGGTTTAGGTTAGGGAGTTGAGATTAGGATTAGGTGTAGGTTTAGGCATTTGAGAATACATTTAGGTTTTAGGTTTATGTTTAGGTTATAGGTTATAGGTTTAGGTTTAGGTTTAGGTTAAGGTATAGGTTTTGGTTTAGGTTTAGGAAATCGGGTTTGGGTTCAGGATCGGGTTTAGGTTTGGGTTATCAAGTTTAGGTTTAGGTTTAGGTTATGGAGTTTAGATTAGGATTAGGTGTAGGTTTAGGTTTAGGGATTTGAGAATAAATTAGGTTTTAGGTTTAGGTTTAGGTTATAGGTTATAGGTTTAGGTTTAGGTTTAGGTTTGGTTTTGGTTTTGATTTAGGTTATAGGTTATAGGTTTAGGTTAAGGTTTAGGGAAAGGTAATAGGTTTTGATTTAGGTTATAGGTTATAGGTTTAGGTTTTAGGTTTAGGTTTAGGTTTTGATTTATGTTATAGGTTATAGGTTTAGGTTAAGGTTTAGGTTTAGGTTATAGGTTTTGGGATTTGAGAATGGGTTCGGGTTTAGGTTATAGGTTTTGGTTATAGGTTATAGGTTTAGGTTAAGGTTTATGTTTAGATTATAAGTTTTGGGATTTGAGAATGGGTTCGGGTTTAGGTTATAGGTTTTGGTTTTGGTTTTGGTTTAGGTTATAGGTTTTGGGATTTGAGAATGGGTTCGGGTTTAGGTTATAAGTTTTGGTTTTGGTTTAGGTTTAGGTTATAGGTTTTTGGATTTGAGAATGAGTTATGGTTTAGGTTTAGGAAATCGGGTTCATGTTCGGGATTGGGTTTAAGTTTGAGTTTTCAAGTTTATGTTTAGGTTTAGGTTAGGGAGTTGAGATTAGGATTAGGTATAGGTTTAGCTTTAGGAAATTGAGTTTAGCTTAGAGGTTTAGGGAAAGCTTAGGTTTAGGTTATAGGTTTTGGGATTTGGGAATAGTTTTAGGTTATAAGTATAGGTTTAGGTTAGGTTATAGGTTAAGGTTTAGGGATTTGAGTTTAGGCTATAGGTTTAGGTTTAGGTCTAGGTTTAGGTTTAGGGAATTGAGTTTAGGTTATAGGTTTAGGAAAAGGTTAGGTTTAGGTTATAGGTTTTGGGATTTGATGATAGTTTTAGGTTATAAGTATAGGTTTAGGTTAGGTTATAAGTTAAGGTTTAGGGATTTGAGTTTAGGTAATAGGATTAGGTTTAGGTTTAGGTTTAGGGATTTGAGTTTAGGTTATAGGTTTAGGTTTAGGTTTTAGGTTTAGGTTTAGGTTTAGGTTTTAGGTTTAGGTTTGGGTTTTGGGATTTGGTTTTGATTATATGTTTTGATTTAGGTTATAGATTATAGGTTTAGGTTTTAGGTTTTGGTTTTAGGTTTAGGTTTGGTTTAGGTTATAGGTTTTGATTTAGGTTATAGGTTAACGGTTTAGGTTATAGGTTTTTGGATTTGAGAATGGGTTCGGGTTTAGGCTATAGGTTTTGACTTTGGTTTAGATTATAGGTTTTGGTTTAGGTTTTAGGTTTAGGTTTAGGTTTAGGTTTAGATTATGGGTTATAGGATTTGAGAATGCTTTCGGGTTTAGGATATAGGTTTTGGTTTTGATTATATGTTTTGATTTAGGTTTAGGTTATAGGTTAAGGTTATAGGTTAAGGTTATAGGTTTAGGTTAAGGTTAAGGTTTAGGTTTAGGTTTAGGTTTAGGTTATAAGATATAGATTTAGGGAATTGAGAATAGGTTAAGTTTAATGTTTAGGTTCGGGTTCAGGATTGGGTTTATGTTTGGGTTTTCAAGTTTAGGTATAGGTTTAGGTTAGGGAGTTAAGATTAGGATTAAGTGTAAGTTTAGGTTTAGGGATTTGAGAATACATTTAGGTTTTAGGTTTAGGTGTAGGTTTTAGGTTTTAGGTTAAGGTTTAGGTTTAAGTTAAGGTTGAGGTTTAGGTTATAGATTAAGGTTTTAGGTCATAGGTTTTGGTTTAGGTTAAGGGTATGGTCCCTGCAAATACAGATATAAACACGGCCATCCGGCGCAAATGGCCAGGCCCTTCCAATGATGTCCATAAAAAATGGACAGCTTCATCATGGTCATAATAGCGGTTCCCTCTTTCCAGGGAACCCCGCTCTTCCGAATAGCTCCGACGCACATCCGGGTCTACTCCATTAATTTCGATCAAATACATAAACACGGCATGTCCAAATGGCGGTCACTCCAATCTGTCCATAGGAAATGGACAGCTTTCATAATAGCGGTTCCCACCTTACAGGGACCCACCTCAGGTGCATGTGGACTATCTCCAACGCACATCTAGGTCGGCTCATCAATTTCGAGTTAATACATAAACATGACTTCTAAATGGTCGAGCCACTCCAATGCTATCCATACACTCCAATTTTGTCCATAGGAAATGGACAACTTCATCATAGTCATATGAACGGTTCCCACCTTCCAGGACCCCGCTCGGCTTATCAGGATAGCTCAGCGCACATCAGATGCCTCGATCAATTTCGATCTAATACATTTAAAAACAACATAATTATATCTAAAAGCATTTGGATACATGGGGCCTCCTATATTCGTATTATTGGTTACTCATCCCTTTGTCCATAAGCCACAATCGACCAACACTTTCTATTGCTACCTGTACTCTGAAACCAACATAAATATAACTGGGAAACAATATAAGGAATAAGAAAAAATGAATTTACTGTGCACATCATTAAATGTTTCCCTATAAGGAGGTGATATTATATCTTTGATAGCACAACTGTATAGAGGAATGGAAAAAGCAAACCATCGATCATTTACTATTCTCACCGCAGTTTCAAGATGTGTTTGTGTTGGGTAAGACCCATCAGATCTGCTATGAGTGGCGACAAACAAATCAGTCCTCGTGATGATAGTATTTGGATTTTCTTTTCGCTGTAATTATATAAGCAAATTAGTCAACAAGAATTTATATTCATCAATTAAATTGTCAAAAAATGTAGTACAAATTACCATTTTCTCTAATGTCCTAGCAGCACCTCGCCTTCCAGTCGTGTAAGGGCATTTCTGGAAGTCTTTCCCTTCTTACGAAGATTGATTAATAATTCTGTGGATTGTAGATTAATGAAAATGTCCCAATCCTCTTGCTTCACACCAATGGGACAATTTCTTCTTCTTTCTACATTATTATCAAATTTATCATATTCCTTTCGCAGATTGTATTTCCATACCTTCCAAGCTTTGCTTACTTTTAAAAATGCATATTCTTTTAACTCATCATCGATGTCGTACGTGGCCTATTTCATTAAATTAATAATCAAACAATCTTATTGAGTAAGAATTAGAAATAAAATCAAGAACAAACACGCTCACCAAAACCATAGACCAGATATTATCTTTAATTGCACCAGGCACTTTGCGCCAATCAGCAAATAAAATTGGACAATGTGTTCTGCCAAGTTGTCCTAAAAATGTGTTGAAAGGCATTGATGTTTCTCCGACTGGTTGTTTATATTCATTTAATTCAAGTCTCTTCCTTGTATTGCTTCCTTGGGCTGAAGCTGATGAACCACCAAAATCCGACATAATTCCTACAATTTTATAAAACAAAACAATATCTCATTATTATGTAATTGGCATTCTATTAATATTTTGATAGCTAAAAAATTGTAACAATCATTACTAAATAGAATTCAACTCACTTTCAAACTGATTTGAATCTTTTTAGTTTCTTTTCCGTTTCCTATGACGTGAGGTACTCGGCTCACTCTCTACCCATGATTTTTCCAGTACATCTTCTTCTTCATTTAAATCATCGATTAATGAAAGTGTTGAAGAACCTACATTCCTTCTGGCCTCGAACTCAAGTGGATCTTCAAATGCATATGCATCTTTCGTCAATCTCTTAGGAGCATCCAGTACAACATGCCAGTCATCTCTAATTGGATCCTTACAGTAGAAGACCTGAGCTGCCTGAGATGCAAGAATAAACGGCTCATCGTCTTCCTTTAAGTTCCGTCTAAACCTTCCTAGATTGACAAATATCAAATTTGTTTCGGGATCTATGAAACATCCATTTGTTTTATCTTCAATATGAACCCAATCACAGTAGAAGAGTACTACTCTGAAGTCGAAGTAGTTCAATTCAAGAATTTGCCTAATGATGCCATAATAAGTGACTTCTTCTTCTATAGGATTCCTATCCCTGGCGCTTGCCCTGAAGCTAATTAGGGCTTTCATTGAGACTCCACTGTTTTGTGTTGTTCTGTTCATTTCAGAATTCGCAGTGCTAAAAACATATCCATTTACTGAGTAAGTATTATATGATATGCATTTGAAGTCAGGACCATCGGCAATTCTCTTAAATGGAGACATTTCTTGATTATGTAGTTGATGTCTTAACCAAGGAATGTATTCTATTGGTTTTCCTACTGACAGATTACCCTTTCGATTTTGTCCCGTACGTATTTGGCCCTGGATGTATGTGTGGTTCTTCCTACAAATTCCACATCATAGCAATTAATTATATATACAACAATGTTAATTACCATAAGCCATTTAAAAATATAAAAAAAGAATAATATACTTCATTAACTTACTCCTCCCATTGATAATTTTCAACGTGATGTTGCAAAACCCATCGACGTGCTTATTGGTATTGCACTGTAGTAAGATCATGAACTTTTCATTTCTTATCATTCTGGGAATCACCAGCATTCTCATCATCATTGAATATTTTTAGTCCTTGCTTATGGCCTCCTATTGTGTTATCAAGATAATATTCCATGCAGTACATCATAGATTCCTCTATAATGTAGCGTTCCGCAATACAGCCCTCTGGGTAAGCTTGATTCATCACATACTTCTTGTATGTTCTCATCATCCTGCTAAATATTAAAATCAGGTATTGATGAAAAAATATATGGTATTTTGAAAAGGTTAATAAATTAAAACAGTTAAAGTTACCTCTCAAAAGGATACATCCATCGATATCTGACAGGTCTGCAAACTTGTGCCTCCTCCGCCAAGTGCACAACAAGGTGTGTCATAGAAACGAAAAACGATGGTGGAAAATACTTTTCGAAAACACATAATGTTTCCACTATTTTATTTTTCATTTCTTGAAGCTCCATACGATGAATTTCTTTAGAACATATGACGTTAAAGAATCTTGACAATTGTATAATGGCAGCGCGCAATGACTTTTCTTTCTTGAATGAATGCATCAATAATACAGGTAGTAACTGCTGCATTAGAATGTGATAATCATGTGACTTAAGGCCCTTGAGATGATAGTCATCCATACTGATATGATGTTTCCAATTTGCACTATACCCTCTTGGAACTTTTAAATCACTCAAGGTTCGACAAATGAGTTCTCTTTCATATCTGGATAATGTGAAAGGACTAAGGAGCCTTAGGCAATAACAACTTACCATTCTTTTCCTCTGGCCAATATTTTGATCTTATCTTCATAGCCATAAGATCCTGACGGGCTTTTAAACCATCCTTAGACTTGTCCTTCATGTCCATGATTGTTGCAATAAGGTTCTCAGTAACATTTTTCTCGACATGCATCACATCCAAATTATGGCGAATGGGCATATGCTCCCAATATGGCAATGTAAAGAAGATTGATCTCTTCGACCAAGCAGTAAGGTTAGAATCCTCATCTGTGGTCTTCTTCCTCTTATTTCCTATATACTTTCCAAACTTGGTTTGTATATTATTCATTTTAACCAATACCTGTTCTCCAGACAAACGCTTTAGAGCCTACCGATTTTCATCATTCCCATTGAATCGAGATCTTTGTCTCCTAAAGATATGAGCTCTTGAGAGGAATCTTCTGTGCCCCATATAAGCAAACTTCTTTCCATGTTTTAGCCAAACAGAGTCAGTCTCCTCACTACAAACAGGACATGCATACTTTCCTCCTGTCCTACACCCAGAAAGATGTCCATAGGCTGGAAAATCATGTATTGCCCATAATAAAATCGCCTTCATTGTAAACTTGTTCTTCCCGAATGAGTCATATGTTATCGACCCTTTCCACAATTCATTTAATTCTTCGATTAATGGTTGTAAATATACGTCGATGTCATGCCCTGGACCATTTTTTCCGGAAATTAAAAGTGTTAACATAATAAATTGCTTCCGCATGCATAAATGAGGTGGAAGATTGTATGGAACAACCATAACAGGCCAGCAACTATATGAGATGCTCATATGCCCAAAGGGGTTGAATCCGTCTGTTGCAAGTCCCAACCGAACGTTACGTGGATCCGCAGCAAAATCACTAAATTTTCTATCTACAAACTTCCACATAGAAGAATCCACAGGATGACGCATGTACGAGTCATTTTTAGCCCCCTTTGAATGCCACAACATATTCTCTGCAATCCATGATACGGTATAAAGTCTTTTTAACCTTAGTGTTAATGGAAAGTATCTTAACACCTTCCATGGTACATGTGAGACTCTTGATCTTACAACACTACTCACTTTCCATCTGCTTGCTTTACATGTAGGACAACTTTCCTTATTAGCATGCTCCTTCCAGTACAGAATACAATCGTTACGACATGCATGTATCACCTCATAGTTCATACCCAACGAACTGATCTATCTCTTTGCATTATAGGTACTATCTGGCAAAGAGTTCTCGCTTGGCAAAATCTTCTTGAGCAGTTGCAGCAAACTCGTAAAGCTATTATCTGACCACTGATATCTAGCCTTCATGCTCATCAACTCAACTGTCACTGACAACTTTGTATACTCACGTTTACACGATGGATATAGGGGTTGTACTGCATCCTCCCTTAATTTATTGTACTGAGTATCATTGTCTATGTCATCTTGAGGCTGACTACCATCTTCCTCATTGACCTCATTCATACATGCATCCAAGTCATCGGGTTGAACACGACCAAAAGTATCATTAACCAAATCAATCATTCTGGGCAATAGCTCTTCATTACAATCAGTGGCGGATGTACTAGGAGCCTTGGCATTGACACCCATATTGGGAAGTTGTTCTCCATGAAAAAACCAAGTTGTGTATGTCTGATCTATACCATTCATAATCAAATGCTCAGAAACTGCACTTAGTATTTTCTTCCCATGCACATTACGACATCTAGCACAAGGACAACTATACCAATCAACACCTCTCGAATTCCTTTTCGCAAAAATAATAAACGATTCAACGCCTTTAATGTATTCATCACTCAATATATCTTTCGTCATCCAATTCTTGCTCGGGGGCATCAAATCCATTTCTGATATCACGTGCACGTAGCATATAAAAAGTGAGATACAATAAAAAAGAGGCTTTTCATAAACTGTCAAAACATGTCACACATGTGGTCACCAATCACAAAAAAATATAGATCTATATATATCCACAAATATATGCACATGATTAGGTGTAGGTTTTAGGTTATAGGTTATAGGTTATAGCTTTAGGGAACTGAGGATAAGTTAAGGTTTTGGTTTAGGAAATCGGGTTCGGGTTTGGGGTCGGGTTTAGGTTTGGGATCATGCATACATACATAAATGCATACAAACATGCATGATGATACATCCATCCATCCATGCATGCATACATACATAAACACATGCATGATGAGTTGATGACCCATCCATCCATGATCTAACAATCCATCCATCTATCCATGCATGAATACACACACAAGCGTGATGATCCATCCATCCATGCATGCATGCATACATACATATACACACACATAAATCCATCCATGCATGTATGCATGCATACACACGTGTAATCTGTCCATCCATGCATGCATGCATACGTTTCATCCATCCATGTGCGCATGCATGCATATACACACATACATACATATGTTTTATCATAAAACCATGCATGATGCATCCATACAAAAAAAAAATCAAATGAAATTATTTTTTTACAAACAGATTTTTTAAATATTATTATAAACAAAAACAGATTTTTTCCATATTATTATAAACAACTATAAATGATTTACAGTTAACCCCAACAAAGAGTTTGAATTTCATTTGATAATACAATTGATAGCAAAGATGTAAATGATTTATAAAATGATCTGTAAAAATGTTTAAGATGTAATAAATTGCAGTCCAACTAGTTGGACTTGAGACTTCTTAATTCTAAATATTTAAGATGCATTAGATACTTTAGTATCTTTGGTTTTTCTCAATCCTTCTGTCATCCTCTGTCTCTACAACTTGAAAGTATTTGGCCCATTCATCAGGTGTAACCTGCTGAGAACATGCCTTCGAAAAAAAAATGAAGAACGCTGGTCTACTATCAGGTGGGACCCACATGTACGAGAAAAATAGATGTGAGTAAGATGGTTCATTGAGTGCTATCCTTTCTAAAGTGGGCCACATGAAAATCCAAACATACAACCCACATGTGTTCTTTTGGTGCCTTCTTTTATTATCCTCGATGAAGCAATCTTTTTGTGGGGCCCGTTTGGATGAACCACAAATTTCAATCCATTGGCCTTATCATGGGAATGGATTTTTTTTCTCCCAATGTGCTTTTGGTTGGAGTGACGTAGAGTAGAAATCAAATTCCACGAAAAACGACTATAAAACGTAAATAAACCAGCAGTTGTACTTTTGATTTTTTGTAAATGCTAACATCCTGTTTAGCATCTTAGATTTGGTAGTAAATGGGTATATTTCAAATGCAAGTAACTGTGTCATATGTGTAACAAAAGTGACTCTATGCTTCTAATATATTAGACATATAACATGCTAATGATACTTTAATTCTATTCAATTATTCAAACTCTTTGTTGGGGTTAACTGTAAATCATTTATAACTTAAAGCCAAACAAGACAGGCTGTAAAGATGTAAATCATTTATAACTTAAACCATTAACATGCATCCAAAGCTCAGCAATCTCATGTGTCATAGTAATAAATTATTGATCATTGTATTATTGGTTAAAATAAAATTGTTCATCTCCATTCTTTGTTCATATGGTTCTTGCTCAGTGGTGAGTAGTAATAGTCATGTGTAGAATAAACTTGCTCTCATGAAGCTTGATGATCTGAAATTGTTTCTCTGATATTCCATGATTCATCTCACTACTAGGATTCCCTATTATTATATATCATGTGGAAATGCATCCCTGATATTGATTGCTGCAATACCATGGATGATATTACTAATATTACATTTGTTCTACATGATAGAAAAGAAAACCGATAAACAATCAGCACTAAAAATGAAAATATGAAGAAAAATTGTGTTTTGATTTATATAACATATTAAATTCATTGGCATTTTGGTTTCCCTGGTGGTTCAAAAGAATTTATTTTGTACCATCCAACAAGTATTTTCTTGAATCAGTTCACCCTGATCATAACTAGCGGCAGGAATTCACATTCTACATTGGAAGCTCTATTTGAAGCTCTATTTGTACCTAATTTGAATGCATTTGACTTTTCATTTGGAGCTGTGTGGAAAACATAAATCTCATCGGGCAAATTAGCATTTTACTCCTCTTTCTCGCTCTAAATTGAATATAAGGGGTCGTTTGGATGGTTGGCTGAAGTGGTAAATGATCTACAGGTCTAAATTATTTACACCCTGTCCTGTTTGACTGAAAGCAGTAAATGATTTACAGGTAAATGATTGTTTGGCCAGCCTGTAAATTATTTGAGACCTGTAAATGGAGAGCCAATCTTTCCATTTGTAGCCGTTAGGCTTTAAATGAAGAGCCAGTAAATGAAATCACAGCTTTTTTCCTGTAAATCAATTGGGGCCACCTGTAAATCATTTACAGACATTTTTCAGCATCCAAACACATTGCAAATCATTTACGGTTAGCCCCATTTATAGGCATCCAAATGACCGCCGAGATAAAAGGCACGTACGCCCTGTTCTTATCTTACTTTCTGTTTGGAGAGGCTGCATCCCATCCACCAGCACTGGTGCCGAAAGCCAACTGCACCCGCATGGAGTAAGTGTAATGTTATCTGCACCCACATGAGAATAGAGCTTCCAATGCAGCAGGCAGCTTCATGGTCACTGGAGGTGGCAAGAATCAGGAGTGACATTTGTACAGACCAGCAGAGACCAGCAATCCTCATTTTATCCAAAGCTCAGCTGGACCACACACAGGAAAGAGTGGGGATTATGGCATCCACCGTTGAGACTTTCGTAGGGCCCACAGCGATGTTTATTTATCACCCAACTTGTTCATAAGCTGACACAGACAGGGAAAACACAAATATCAGCTTGATTCGAAACTTCTGCTGCCCTAAGAAGTTTTCAACAGTGAGTCTTCGATTCCCACTGTTTCCTGTGGTGGGCCCACTTGGGCACTGGATATGCTTCCATTTAGGCTCATGCCATAAAATGAGTTGAAAAATAGATGGCCTGCATGGATAAGACACACACATCGCAGTGGCCCCATAGAGTTTACTCGCATGCTTGAGTTGCAAAGTATGCAATCCACCTTCTCCCGCAGAGACATTTCATGAAACACATGTTGTGCACACCTTAAACATTCACAACAAATGATGAATGGCAAGACTATTCTATGTCTGCATCCATTGTATACATGGTATACATCTATAGCAACCCAGGCCATCTAGATCATTGGTCCCATTGTTTACCAGACATGGCCAACAAACCCCCACTGCGGATTTACAAATCCAAAAATTAAAAACCTAAATAGAGAAATGAGTACCTGGCCGGGGAAGAGATGAAGGGCAGGGGCTGCTGGCCGCACGAGATCTGGAGATGATGCAAGTGAGGAAGAGAGAGAGAGAGAGAGTCGGGGTGGGAAGAAGCTGGGACCGGGACGGAGAGAGAGAGTGGCGCGGGTCTGGGAGAGAGACCGGGACGGCGAGAGAGAGAGAGACCGGGACGGCGAGAGAGACAGAGAGAGAGAGAGAGAGGCTGGGCAGGCGGCCTGTGGAAATGGGGAGGGGGAGTAATTGGGCGCGCGCCCAAATTTGGGGGTGGGGGACGGTGGCTGGTGGTCGATGCTTTGTGGGCCCCACCATGATGTAAATGTTTCATCCATTCGGTTCATCCATTTTTACAGATCATTTTAGTTCTTGATGCAGAAAATGATAGGGATATAAATCCTAGGTGGGCCACACCACAGGACAAAATTAATGAATGGAAACTCACAATTAAAATCTTCCTAAGGCCCACTGTACTGTTTATTTGACATCCAATCTGTTTAGTTG
Source organism: Magnolia sinica (assembly GCF_029962835.1). NCBI lineage: Eukaryota > Viridiplantae > Streptophyta > Magnoliopsida > Magnoliales > Magnoliaceae > Magnolia > Magnolia sinica. Next base: position 43,801,169 of record NC_080573.1, on the reverse strand, counting down.
GTCATAAAGACCCAGATGAAGGGAAAAAAAAAATATCAGCTTGATCCAAAACTGTTATGGCCCCCAAAACATTTTTAATGGTCAAAATTCATTCAACACTATTTCCTGTAATGTGGTCCACTTGAGATTGAGATATAACTCATTTTTTATCATCTCATAAAATAATATATATAAAAATAGATGAACGGCATGGATGATACACATACATCATGGTGGGCCCCATGGAGCACCGACCACCAGCCATTGGCCGGTGTCAGGGGGAGTAGCCAATCTGTTCCCCACCGTAGCAAATACATATGATTTAATCTCCATGTTTCCTACCGTATGGTCCACTTTAGCCTTCGATCTAGATGATTTTTGGTTTCATGCCCTATAATAATATTTTAAAATATATAGACAGCTTAGATAAGACATATTTTTAGGCCCTATAGGGCCCTTATACACTAAGCATTCTGTGGGGCCCACTATGATTTATTCAATTTATCCACTCCATCCATCCATTTTAACATATAATTTTATTATGTAAGGTCAAATTTGAAGCCTATAAAAATCTGAAGTGGACCACATCATAGGAAACAATATAAATTGAACGTCTACCATTGAAAATTTTTAGGAGGCCACTGAAGTTTTGGATCAAGTTGATATTTTAGTTTTCCCTTCATCCATGTATTTGTGATCTATTGAACAGGTTGGATGGCAAATCAAAATCACTGTAGGCCATAGGAAGATTTCAACAGTGGAAATCATTATTCCCACTGTTTCTGTGGTATGGTCCACTTGAGCTTTAGATATACTTTGATTGTGGACTCAACCACTAAGGGCCTGTTTGGATGGGTGGATTGGAAGGGATTGAATGGTTTTAAGGTGGATGGCATGGATTTCAAGGTAATAATGGCGTTGTCAATGGATTGTCTTAAGATCCATGAAATTGCTATATTCCCCCGGATTGCTATATATCAAGTTTGTTTGGCACACTCGGCCAATCCCAGGATTAAACCTTCCCATCCCTTTCAATCCCCCAAACCAAACATGTCCCAGGCAAATTTGACCGGATTAGGGTGGATTGGATGGGATTCAAAGGTAATGATGGTGTTGTCAATAGATTGTCTTAAGATCCATGGGATTGTATATCCCAGGATCAGATCACCCAGTTTGTTTGGCACGCTCGACCAATCTATAGGGATTTAACTTCCAATCTACTTGTCCAAACGGGCCCTAAAATGATCTGGAAAAATGGATTGACAATGTGGATATCATAAACCGTGACTTTGGGCCACAAGCTTAAAAATAAAGTCAGTCCATGACTTGGGTGGGCCACACCACATACTATAGTTGAGAGGGTTACCCTCCCATTAAAACATTCATAATCATTTATTGGGCCCACCTAGATGTGGTTCATAGATCCAGCCCATTCACTATAGTTAAGAGGAGTCAACCCAAGTTTCACACACATCCAAAACTCATGTGGGCCCCACCAATTGAATGCTTTTATATGTTTTAGTGATGTCTTCACATAGTTTTAGATGCTATGGCTCACCTGAGTTTTGTGTACGACTGATTTTTGGACTTAAATGGGACACATCAAATGCATGGTGTTGATGTTCTACATACATCATGGTGGGGCGCACACAGATTAACCTTATGGGAAATTCCCAAGAGGTGACCTTATAGTACCATTTCACTATTTAGATAACTCCTTCATAGGTGTTACTCTAACCGTGCATGGCCCACCTTGATATATTTTATATATATCGACATCGTCCATATATTTTTCCATCATATATTTAGGATGTGATTTCGAATCATAAGAATTCAATAATCTCAGGTGGGTCATGAAATCACTTTTATGATGATTTTTTCACCTTTGTATGTTGCTGTTTTGATGAGGCTGTATGTTGAATTCTAGGGGTTGTAGGGTTTGATTTTGTTTTCTTGTTAAAGATTGTTCGATTCTACTAGTGGTGTTTGGAAACTAACCTCTGATATTAATTTGATTCCATTTGAGAAAAATTCTGTTTGTGTCATTGTCTTGTGTTTCTGCAAGTTCTAGGGTTTCTAGTGAGACTTATGTGTTGTGTTTTACTGTTTTGGAGTCCTTGAAGCTAATATGCAGGGGGCGATTGTGGATGGGTGGAGAGCAGGGAATGCCTTTCATGGAACAATCCCTGCCACCTGATTGGTGGACTTTGTACGATTAGATGGATGTCGGTCATCTTTTTTTTTTTTTTTTTTTTGAGATTCCATTTGGCTTAAACTATATTCCAGTTCCTTTTTAATTAACAAGCAACTTGAACTATATCTAAGCTGTGCAAGTTTACATCTCATTGCTTTTGAGACGAGTTAATAGACGAAAAATGATAACATGAGAATGGTCTATACTAATGTATGCATTTGGTATCAATTCTTAATGTTGGCAACACCTGGCATACCTGTACCTCTCAAAAGGTCACACTGATTGGATGATCTTAACTGTCTGAAATTACTGTTGGATTAATTTGGACCATTTTCTTTTTGACTGTCCTGATGAATAATATTGACTTGTACTATTCTTTTTAAACATCTATATGCTTCAATCTCCCTTGGTTTGCATTTGTTGAAGGGCACATCTATGCTGTTGGGTAGAACACTTATTTTAATATCACAATGATTGGATAATTTCAATCATCTGATATCACCGTTGAATTTAGACCATTTTCTTTTTTACCAAGGTATTGAGGAACTTTGATTTGCACTCCTCTTTCTTAAACGTATATATTTTTTTTTTAACCTCAAGTTAACACTCTTCTTCTTCTTCTTTTTCTTTTTTCTTTTCACGTTTATATGTTTTTAATCCCACCCTGTGTATTGTAGGCCACATCCATTCAATTTGGTATAGATCCCTTTTTTTTTTTCAATTTTTCTTGTCAAAATACAAAATCTAGTTTTATTTTTAAAAATATATATATGTTTACATTTTTTTAATTTTTTCACAATTTTGTTTAATTTCGTATTTATTTTTTCAAAATATCATTTTTTTATCTCACTTTTGTTATATAACTTTTTAATTTTTGTTGTCAAAATACAAAATCTAGTTTTCTTTTTTTTTAAAAAATATATATATATTTTTACAATTTGTCAATTTTTTCATAATTTCATTTAATTTTTAAAATTTTCCTTTTCAAAATATCATTTTTTTATCGAAATCTTGTTATAAAACTTTTTAATTTTTCTTTTCAAAATACAAAATCTAGTTTTCTTTATATATATATATATATATATATATATATATATATATATATATATATATATATATATATATATATATATATATATATTACATTTTGTCAATTTTTTCACAATTTTGTTTAATTTTTAAAATTTTCTTTTTCAAAATATCATATTTTAAATATCACTTTTGTTATATAACTTTTAATTTTTCTTGTCAAAATACAAAATCTACTTTTCTTTTTTTTTAAATATATATTTTTTTACAATTTGTCAATTTTTTCACAATTTTGTTTAATTTTTAAAATTTTCTTTTTCAAAATATCATTTTTGTTATATAACTTTTTAATTTTTCTTTTCAAAATACAAAATCTAGTTTTCTTTTTTAAAATATATATTTTTTTACAATTTGTCAATTTTTTCATAATTTTGTTTAATTTTTTAAATATTTTTTTTCAAAATATCATTTTTTAAATATCACTTTTGTTACACAACTTTTTAATTTCTTTTCAAAATACAAAATCTAGTTTTCTTTTTTAAAATATATATTTTTTTGCAATTTGACAATTTTTTAAAAATTTTGTTTAATTTTTAAAATTTTCTTTTTCAAAATATCATTTTCTTATCAAATTTTTTTTTCTTTCAAAATTATCAACATTATTAAGTTCTTAATTTTTATTTCAAAATCTAGATTTTTATAAAATTACATTTTTTTCAAAATCTAAATTTTTTTCTTAAACATTGTAGTTATTTTTCTAAGTTTTTTAACTTTTTTTTTTTTTTTTTTCGTAATTCATTATTTTATTTTTTTTAATGTTTTACTTGAGCATTAGAGACGGCTTAGACAGTCTCAAATAGGGACTGCTAACGACCGTCCCTAATTCAGGCTTTTTTACTGGCTGGTAAAGACGGTCATCGGCCTTCTATAATTGAGACGGTCAATGACAGTCTCTGATTACCAATACGAGACGGTCAATGACCGTCTCTAATAGAGATGGTCCTTGACAATCTCAAACAGAGACAGCTAAGAACCGTCCCTAATACGACTACAGGAAAAGATAGCCAATGACCGTCTCTAATAGGAACGGTCTTTGACCATATCAAATTCCGGCATATAAGACGGTCCGAGACTCTTAATCCAGACGGTCAATGGCCGTCTTTTATCTGCAGTTAACAACAGTTTTTGACCGTCTTAAATGATTTGTAGACGTTCAAAATTTTAAGACAATAATAAGGACTGTCAAGGGCCGTCTAAAAATTTAGTGACGGTTTACGGCTGTCTCTAAAGCGTCTTTAAACCAAGCAATTTTAGAGACGGTCCAAAACCGTCTCTAAATCCGTCATTTTTTCCAAGGCTTAATCATCCATCTGATAGCCTTCTCCCTACTAAATGGTTTTGATTGTTTGATCAATACGATAACAAGCTATGCCCTTGCCTCAGTGGCCCACTATCTGGGCAGCGCATAGAGCCAGCCAAATACAAGGAATGAAAAAAGAAAGAAAAAGATCCCAGCCGATAACATCAGGTACGCATTTTCTTTTGCAAAGAGACTAGTCCACAGAGCCTGTGGCACTGCTTCAAGACAAGACAAATGTCTAGGGGAGTGGGAAGCCTGTCGTTTTGAAAACAAAGAAATCCAAATTGCAAAAAGCCCAGAGTCTATTTGTAACTCTGGACGCATCAAATTATTTTATTTATTTTTATTACTTCTCTCCACCTTTTGGAAGTTTTTCAAAAATTTCTGTTTTGATACATGTTGACTTAACATCTCCATTTTGCAAGGGTGAGAGAATCTATATCCACTAGTGGCCCACCCCTAAAACTATCTTTATTTCTAAAAATTAGAAAAGGAAGCGCTACAATCATGCCAACATGGCAATTTACATGTAAGACGGTGGGGCCTACCCTGTATGGACTCGTTTCATAATCTACACCAATAAGCTATCTTAGCTATCACTTTTACGAGAACTTTGTTCAATAGCAATAAAATCTCGACCATTCACCCTGTTGGCATGATTTATTTTTGCACCATGGACCATCCATGATAGGGCTCACTGGATGGAAGGCCTGAGTCATACCTACCCCCTGCCACATGTATGCTGCTGAGGGGCTCTACCATATTCCACTTCAACTGTCATCCAGGAGATGCGCTCCAGTGGTACCGGACAAAAGCGGCTGTGGCCACATGATGTATTCATAACATCCAATCCGTCCATCAGATGGTTGCCTCACATTATCCCTTGGCTCACAAATCACCTCAGAAGGATATTTAGGTGGGTCAAAATAAAAGGGACAATTTTAGAGTGAATGGCCGCCTTTGATTTGCATAGGGACCCACCATTGTGTATGGAATTTAGACCATCTAAACCTTTCATCTGTCAGGAAAAAAATCAGGCTGTTTTGTTGCTCAGGTGGGCCCAGTAAGAATCAAGAATAGGAGTCCCCTCCTCCCACCTTGTCACCTGTGCAGGGGCCCACTAGATTTTCGGATCCAGCTGATTTTCAAGCCTTTGGGCAACCTAAGGGTATGCATCCAACGGACAGTTTGGTTGTGACACATACACTCACACGTGCCCCAAATCTACCCAGTACCAGAGTAGAACACCTCATCCATACCCATTTGCATACATCCATACAATAAAAATTGTAGGTTCAATCATAGATGCGGTAGAGCTTGAGGCACAGATTACTTAGTTCATTCTATTTTAGATCCCTGATGCAGTTGCCTCTATTGGACAGTTGGGATTGTTTGATTAATATGACTTCATGCTGTCGCCCTTCCTCAGTGTCCCGCTGTCAAGATGGTCCGATAGGCATGTATTCCCAGTGAATGCGTCAACACACAGTTAAAACTGATAATAATTAATAAATAAATAAATAAATAAAATAAGAAGTGCAAAGCCGTGATCTTGGTTCCAATCCTCAACAACAAGAATTGAAGCATATAACATAGTAAAAGATCCCAACGGTGCAAACTAAGTAAGACATGTAAATGAGAATAATAAAAAAAAAATGGCCGAATGGTGAAAAATAACAAAAGCAAGTACATGAGAAAATAGTGAAAGGTGTTAAGGGTGCAACGTAACAAAGACGAGTGAACGAGAAAATAGCAAAAGGTGCTTAAAAAAAAAAAACAATGACAAGTGAATGAGAAAAATATATAGCAAAAGAGCCCGATGGTGACTTTGTGAATAACGTGTCTTAGTCAAATCATGCATTCTTTAGCAAAATCTTATGTATTTTACAAAAACATTTAGTCCGTTGCTGCAAAGGAGAGAGCTTTCAAGCTCTCCCAAATGATGGGTCAAGACAAAAATCAATCTGATTTGCAGCTCAGGTGTGACCGGTGAGAATCCCCTTCCACCTTGTTCCTTGTGCTATGGCCCACCAGAGTTTCTGATCAACCTGAATTTCATGCCTTGAGGGTTCATGTAAGGGGATGCATTGATCGACAATTTAGAGGTGATGCATACACCACGTACGAGCCCCTCATCTCCCCAGTTGTACTAGAGCACACCTCATCCATTGCACCCATTGCATACATCCATACAAAAAAGAATTGTAGGCACAATCATAGATGGGGTAGAGCCTAAAGCACATCAATGTAGTTGCCATCTACTGGACGGTTAGGCTTGTTTGATCAATATAACTTTCTGCTCTGCCTCTCCTTGGTGGCCCACTCCCAGGATGTCTAGATACCTGCACATACCTGTGTGCTTGATTATTAAATGGATCACCACACATTTAAAAAAGGTGCAAAGTTGTGGCCTAACACGGTTTAAATTCCTCCACAATAAGAATGAAAGCATAGAAAATAACGAAAAGGGCCTAATGGTGCAAAATAATAAACACATGTGAACGAGAAAATAACTAAAGGCCCAATGGTGCAAAGGGCATGAGGGAAATTGTGCAAAGTGAGAAAGTAGCTAAAGGGCCTAAGGGCTTAATTGTGCAAAATAACAAATATAAGTGAACGAAGTGTCTTGGTCAAAGCACGCTTATTCGACGAAATTTCATGTAATTGGAAACACATTTAGTCCATTGATGCAATGGAGCTAGCTTTTCAAAAGAACCCTTCTAACCTAACTCCAATCCAAAATTGATTACTTGATCCATTTCTTTACATACAATATGGACCGTCCATACCACATGAAGTGTATCTAAAATATTAATTAGATCAATTCTCTTATAATCAAGTGGGCCATCCATTTTTCAAACAATTAATAAGATGGTTAGGATGATTTGATCAATGTGATTCTTGAGAGACATGTGCAATCAAAAGTGAGACGCACAAGATGGACGGTGCAAATTGATGATTAAACCTGCTCCTACAATCAATAAGGATTCTTAATTTTCCTTGCAATGATCATATGGTTAAGATAATAAAATCAAAGCAATTCAAGATGAAGACATGCAATACAAAGTAGACCCGCAAGATGGGCTGTCCAAATTATTAATTACACTAGTTCCCACAGTCAATATGGACCATCAGTTTTCCTAGTCACAATCATATGGTAAGAAGGTCCAATAAAAACAATTCTAGATGAAGACAAATGCAATAAAAAGCAGAGCCCATATAGTGCAAAGGTGTAGATTAGAACCATTTTCCTTAAATAAAAAATGGTCTCTCCATTTCCATAACAATTGAGTGAACGGTTATGATGGTCCAATCAAAATTATTTTTGCTATTTTTCTCAGTTTGGCATTGGTTGGATGGCTAAAAATCACCAAATTTGGTCTGGATTTTTAACCATGAGTGGGTCACTGGATGGATGGTCTTAACAAATACATACCCCTACCACATAACTGGTGATGAGGAGCTCTTCCATATTCCATGCACACCATACAGACCATACAAATTGTAGGCTCCATTGAGGTGGATCAGAACTTAAAAGAGTGATCGCATTAATTAGGAAATGATTATAACTATTTTATTTAGCATGTTGGATTAAGAGGCTTAATTATCTAATCTGATAGCTTTCTCCCTACTAATGGTTAGGATTAATCAATACGATAACAGGCTATATATGCCCTTGCCTGAGTGGCCCACTATCTGGGCAGCCCAGAGAGGCAGTCAGACGCAGAGAATGAAAAAAGAAGGAAAAAGATCCTTGCCGGTAACATAAGGTATGCATTTTCTTTTGCAAAGAGACTAGTCCATAGAGGCTGTGACGCTACTTCCAAGACAAGACAAATGTCCAGGGAATGGGAAGCCCGTTGTTTTGACAACAAAGAAAATCGAAATTGCAAAAAGCCCAGAGTCTATTTGTAACTCTAGACACATCCAAATATTTTATTTATTTTTATTACTTCTCTCCACAATTTGGAAGTTTTTCAGAAACTTCTGTTCTGATACATTGTTGACCTACATCTCCATTTTGCAAGGGTGAGAGAATCTATCCACTGGTGGCCCAACTCTAAAACTATCTTTATTTCTAAAAATTAGACAAAAAGGAAGGGCTACAATCATGCCAACATGGCAATTTACACGTAAGACGGTGGGGCTTACCATGTAAGGCCTTGTTTCATAATCTACACCAATAAGATATCTTAGCTGTCACTTTTATGAGAACTTTGTTCAATAGCAATAAAATCTCCGCCATTCACCCTGTTGGCATGATTTTTGTACCATGGACCATCCATGATATGGCTCGCCAGATGGAAGGTCTGATTCGTAGCTAACCCCTGCCACATGTATTCTGGTGAGGGGCTCTACCATATTCCACAATTCAACTGTCTTGAGATTGTGCCAGTCATGGTTTTGTATTATGTTCTAAGGTTGGGATCAGTCATCCAGGAGATGCGCTCTGGTGGCAAAGGACAGAAGCGGCCGTGGCCACATGATGTATTCATAACATCCAATCCCTCCATCAGATGGTTGTCTCACATTATCCCTTGGCTCACGAATTAGCTCAAAGGATATTCAGGTGGGCTAAAATAAAAAAGACATGTTCAGAGTGGATGCCCACCTTTTATTTGCACAGGGACCCACCATTGTGTATATATATGGAATTTAAACCATCCAAACCTTTCATCTGCCAGGACAAAAATCAGGCTGTTTTGTAGCTCAGGTGGGCCCAGTAAGAATCAAGAGTAGGAGTCCCCTCCTCCCACCTTGTTACCTGTGCTGGGGCCCACCAGATTTTCGGGATGTATCCAATGGACGGTTTGTATGTGACGCATACACTCACATGTGCCCCAGCCATTGCACCATTTGCATATATCCATACAATAAAAAATGTAGGCTACAGATTACCTAGTTATATTCTATTTTGAAGTACTCTTGATACAGTTGCCTCTACTGGACAGTTGGGATTGTTTGATTAATATGATTTCATGCTGTCAGGATGGTCCGATGGCCATACATGCATGCATGTATTCCCAGTGAATGCGTCACCACAATTTTAAAAAAGTGCAGAGCTGTGATCTTGGTACCAATCCTCAACAACAAGAATTGAAACATAGAAAATAGTAAAAGATGCAAAATAAGGAAGACATGTGAATGAGAAAAAAGAACAAAAAAAGGCTAATGGTGCAAAATAACAAAAGCAAGTGAATGAGGAAATAGTGAAAGGTCCTAATGGTGCAACATAACAAAGACAAGTGAACAAGAAAATAGCAAAAGGGCGAAAAAAAAAAAAAAAACAATTGAATAACGCGTTTTGGTCAAATCATGCATTTTTTATTTTTTATTTGCAAAATCTCATGTAATTGCAACCAGTTAGACTTGAGACTTCTCTTATTTAATTCATTAATCATTTAGGCCTTGGCCACTTATTAAAGGTTTAATATTTTTCATTATGAGATTTTTCGTGCATAAACCATCTAGAGTGAGACTCATCATACCAAACTTTGGATTACTAGACCATAGACCTACTTTGCAATTCATTGGTAAGAACCGTTCAAGCTCCTCTTTGCTTTTAATAACATTAGAACTCTCTTCCAGCTTAATAATTTCATTTTACTCTTTTAAGGGAAGAGTGAATTATTATTATTATTATTATTATTTTATGTCTAATAATCCTCAACATGGTTTATAAAGTTGAAAACTTAACTCGACTAACTGTCTAGCCAAGTGACTTTAGGACATGCAAAACCCATTTATCCCACTGTAAACACTGCACCATGAGCCGACAATAATTAAAATAGACTCAACTCACCCAATCAATCCCAATCAACTCACCTAGACAAACCCATTCAACTCTCCCAATCAAACCTCGACCCAATGGACTCACCTAGTCAAACCTTGTTGGAATATTTGGTTGAATTAAATAAACTGTTAAAAATCGAGACTAAAAAGAAAAAGAAAATTAGAGATAAAAAACTTATATATCTGAGTTGAGGCGTGACGTAAGTCACTCGACTTGAAATCGAATTTGCTCCCCTTAGACAACGTCCCAAGTGCAACAGGTTTCTAGAGCAATCGACCTCTAGGATACAACGACTATGACCTGGTCTCAGCGGCGCACTCACTGTATGTGGGCTCGAACCACTTGCAGTTTAAACTTAAAAGTGTTGTGTTGACTTAACAACAAACTCAACAAAATTCTTAAAGTACATCAGAAGAACCGAGAGAGGTTTTATAATATATGAAATGATTTTCTTACTTTAGAAACTAGAACGGAAATCCTTATATAAACTCCGAAGTGCTGCATTAAGCACCCTTTAGAAAGGGTTAGGTCCGTTGGGTTTAAACCCAATAGGTGCGACTAACCGGAACAGACGCATCTCTCTGGTTTAAAATGAAAATGCGTAAGTGCGAGTACACTTTCGCAAATAAAGTCTCACGAGTACCCATACACACACACACGTGCACGCGAGTACACTCGCGCTCGTACTGCACCCACACCCACGCCCATGCCCAGCCCAGCCCGCCACGTCGCGTCGCGTCGCGTCGTGTCGCATCGCGCACTAGCACACACACATGGACACGAACACAAACTCGGATTCGACTCGCCTCGGCGCACGCGCATGCTTGTGTGGTCATTGCCATATATTAGAGTTAACCCCCTCCCCCAAGACCAAATTCACATGCCCCCTGAATGGGGCTCAAGCCCCAAGGCAAAAAGCTTATTTTATATACAAGAAGATTTTCTTTGAAAAATTCAATGTGGGACAAAACCTACAACCCAAAAGCACAAAAATTTGAAATGTAGAGGGAAACTGAAAATTTTGAAAATCAAATTTTAATATTTATTTTGAAACAAAATACAACAATTCCCCACATGTTTCAAAATAAAAATCCTTCGGGTTAAAGCGTAATAGTTATTCAATGGTGTTAGTATCATCATAGACTTAAATCAACATTAGAGTAAGCAAGACATGTCTACAGGAATCAGGTGACACCATAGTCTTGAACATTAATCCTTTTTAATGTAAATCTCAAGTATATGCTACTCATATAACTCTTCCTATGCAAGTGATTCTGTGGTTCGGTGCATTTTGATCATACACCATTATCTGGATTTCATGAGTGCTCTAGAGAATTCGCTTAGATTCCCATAGGAAGCGGCCTCCACCTCAACACACATATAAGTGAATTCCATCAAGTGTATCCAGCAACTGTATACACCACCAAATATATGGCTATGAATCCATTAAGAGTTCTAAAAAATTCATCATTCTACGTTTCTGCTCGCACTATACACTAAAGAAGAGACTCATACAATTCAGTATAATTGTCTATATCGTGTCTTGTTGTTTACCAATTGAACCTATCTCATGGGATCTCCACTTGTATAGGTTGGGTTGCCGACACTAACAGCTCATATATTAGGCTTAACCCCATTCCATTTGATGTATCATTGACTAATCTTTTAGATAGTCCTTTGGTCAAATGATCTATCACATTCTTTTCTGACATCAAAAAATTAATAGATATGACTCCATCACGCAACATATGTTTCACTATGTTGTGTCTGAGCTTAATATGCCTGCTTTTTCCATTATATATTTTAACAATTTGGTCTCATCTATTTCTAAGCTCTCACTTAGATCCCCTGGAGAAGCATTTGAGGCACGGTCCCGCACAGGACCAAATTCGGAGTTGTTACACTCGCGCTGCTTGAGACTTGCAAGGGAGTTCCCACACTGTATGATAAGATGAAGAGGATGGCATCCCTGGTGCCTCCCAAACTCCATTAAGGTCTCAAAGGAGGGGAACCCAGCCCTGGTGTTCGGACATAGCCTTCACGAGTAGATTAACAATTTGATCATATCCCAAGGATTCAATTGCCGAAGACCTAATCCCATGACATGAACTGCAGTGTTAGAGGGAAACCTAACCACAACCCACCAAAGAGCCTAGCTCAGGAAGGTCTTCCTCAGGACGGCTAAAAACTTGAAATCATAAGATTGGCTCGGATGGTTGATCTCAATCTCCAACTACATGTGTCTTTAAATACCAACCACTTGATCTTATTATTATCGAGGATCTCGCGAAACGGTTACGAAACGGCTGCTAAACACACGCCTATGATTTAGGGAGTGTTTCTCTCAAGGTAATCGACTATTGGCTTATAAATAGAGGACCAATCTATAATGAATGGTATGCACCAATGAACCCCCAACTCTAGTGGACCAGATCGCTTGATTCTAGATTAGGCATTGGAGGGTATCCCTGCTACAATGAGGATCTCCTTTGTCAACTTCATGTGCAGGTACTCGGAGGTCTAGTGAGGGTTAACCAAATTTCAGCATCAACATTATTATCGAGAGGGGCCCTACAGATTTCGTTACAACCTTCTAAGCTTCATTTTTGCCATTAAAAAATGTTAATAGTGTTGAGTGTCAAATATTGCATATTTTTCTCTACTTATTCTTTTGTTTTATGAATGTGATAGTGCTTAATCGATCTATTTTTTACTTGTTTTCTCTTACGAGGTGATTTCAAGAGCTTTAGAAAAAAGGACGTTGAAAACGAAGAATTAACGATCAAGAGATTACCAAAGTAAAGCTTAGATATTTGAAAGCCAAAAATGGAGAATTTACATACCAAAGATCCAAGGAAACTAAGTACAAAGGATCAAGAAAAAGACTGGAGAAGATTGCTTAATCTGCAACAGAAAACAGACAAGTTCAGTCCAATTGATATCGCATAAAATAGTCCAACAATCAACGATGAAATTCAAGGTTAATTCAGTTTGACCGAAGGATAATTCGGTCCAACCAAAACCAAGTTCGGTCTAACCAAAGGAAGGATTCGGTGCGACCAAAAGTGCATAAAAAGTTACTAGTACTGAAATGAGTTAATTCGGTCTGACCGAAAACTTACGCTCGATCCGACCGAACCCAAGCTCAGTGTAACTAAAATCAGGCAACCGTTGAAAATAAAATCCGATCATAATTCAAAATCGACTTTAGTTTGACCGAAGTCAGCTTCAATCCTATCGAAGCGTAACTCTGTTGCATAAATTTGAGGCAGTTTTAAAGTCGGTCCAAACAAACTTTATAAATATGGATTCTTTGAGGAATTCTAAATACGAATTAGATTTCAAAGAGTAGAGCTAAAAGGTGGAGTAGCCTCCCAAGAGTTTTTCTTCTTCTTCCTTAGTTTATTTTTTATATTTTGTTTAAGAGATTTGGTTTTAATCATGTCGATAGTTAACTAAACCTCTTAGCTAGATCTAAGAGGTGAAGCTTGTAGCGTGTTTAGATATTTATCTTGATTTGATTCATGTTTATTTTGAAATTCATTAATTTTTAGTTTGAATTAAGAAATATTTTAGTTTTCTACAGTTTATTGTGGCTCAAATTACAATAGATGTTGTGATAGTTATGAATATCTCCTTATCTTTTTTTTATATTGTTGAGTTTGGTTAAATTCGTAATTCACTATCGTCTCCTGGGCATGGTAGATGGTTGAATTCCCTTCTAATTATCACAATAGTGTTTCATATGTGAACTATTTCACTAAGAAGTTTAGATCATGTTTCAATTATTTTATTTTCCAACTAGATAGGATGAGAGACTCCAATTCCAGTTGTGTCAATTGAATCAAGGTAGCATCTTAATAGCTACAAGTGAATCTTTGGCACTCTAGTTCCCTTTTTATTATTGATAATTCATTCACAGTTACTCTCTTTTATTCCAGAATTCAATTTTAGATCATGTTCTAGTTCTACTTCTATTCAATTTCAGAATACATACAAGTTTAGTCCATGTGGATTCGACCTCGGTCTCATCCAGTTATTACTACATTGCGACTTTGCACTTGGGGTTGTGAACAAATAGCACTTGTCACCAAAAGAATTTTTCAAGAAAAAATTATTTTGTCAAACATATTATTTGAAAATAAACTTCAATTTTCTTGAGAAAATGTTGTTGATAAACAAACATAAGAAATATAGGCAACGCTTAGCATTAAGGAACAATATTCAAAGAGAATTTTGCATGTAATGGATTGGCTATTGGCGCTCATGTGGTAGAAGCAAAAATTAGAGTATGCTAATTTCCTTGAATTGTAGGCATTGAAATTCAATAAACCTGTGTGAAATTATCAACTGCCTTATCCACATTCTCAAATACAAGGCTAGTTAATAACGCTTTATACTTGATTGTCTCATGTCCTGAATTCTATTAATTTTATTGTATTTAAAGGAAAATTTGGGATCATTGTTTCATTTCTATCAATATCAAATCTCAATTTCCAACGATATATTTTAGTGGGACCAGCTGGTGTACTGGTTTTGGTAATTAGCTCGTGGAGACATATTCATGAAGTACTTTGAAATTTTAGATGCACATATATAGTGCAGACCTGTCAGGAACAAGCTGAATTGTGAATCTCCAGCAGAGATTAAAGAGTTTAGGACTGGTGGTTAATGACTGGAAAAAAATAAAAAAAATAAAGTTAACCAGACCCAAAGTGGAGCCCATTAAGAACTCAATTTTCAATTGAAGTATATGTTACTAAAAATTAGATATGCGACCAGCCATAAAAGCCTCCAAAATCAATTACAACGTGTGTATTTAATGACCCCTCAATTCCGTCGGGGATAGCTATGCAATTGGGCTACCGGTTACACCCTAAGTCTACAATCTCTCAAGCCTTTTGTTTTTTTGTTTTTTTGTTTTTTGAAAGAGATATGTTACTCCCTAAAGGTTATATGTTGCTCCTCCTCTTTTTTGTGAGGGCACTGATGTTAATGAAAAAAATTAGCTATGATGTTTACTCGAGTATAATGAATTTGAGCATTAGTAGTGGAAAACTAAGTACATTGTGCATAAAGATTTTACTTATTGATAACTAATTTAGAAATTGTAGTTTAGTATTGGATAACTATTTATTCCACTTTTTTCTTTTATTAATTGTTACCATGTTGCATGTAAATTCCCTATTTTCATAGTGTAGGTGATATATTTTTTCTTTCTAATTATTATTGCTATATATGGTACCAACATATTCATAAATTGCTACTACTAGATGTTACAATCGGTGTCCATTGATGTTTGGAACTATTATTGTTTGTTTAAGGATATTAATCAGGTGGAAGACAGCGTCAGGTCAATTGGTTAGTGTAAGCATGGAGCTTTTGTAAATCTCTGAAATGATTTGGTTTTGGAGGCTGATAATACATTCTTTTTCCATCCATGGTCGGCACTGTAAAAAAATATATATTTCGAGGGGCATTGTTCTTAATGCAAGGATGAGAAAAGAGCACAAGTTTTTGGTTATCCATTTCAAACGGTGATTTGACATGCTTCGTTCTTCTTCTTCTTCTTCTTCTTTTTTTTCGTCATTATACCGTGTGCAAGCCATTATGAAATTGTTATTTTTGTGTATTGCAATTTTGGTGTTAGAAAGGTTTTGTAAGGGCAAAGCTGTTTTCTAAATACTCATGTTCAAATCCAGCAACCTGATTAGGATTGCTTGATCAACATGATAACACTCATGGGTGGTCCACCATCTGGATGGTCCAGAGACTCAGTCACATGTAGAGAATGAAAAAGAAAGAAGAAGATCCCAGCCCGTCACATGAGGTAGGCATTTTGTTTTGTGAAGAGTACTTTTGCAAAGATAACTAGTCAATAAAGGCTGTGGCCCCACTTCAAGAGGATGAATGCTTAAGCAAGCAAAATGCTCAAATTAAGGTGGGAGATGGTTCTTTATTAGTCTCTCTCCGCATTTTCAAAGTTTCCAGGAAATTTCTGTTATGTCACATATTGAATCAGGGACCATACATGATAGGGCCCACTGGATGGGAGGTCGTGATTCATACGTACTATGACCACATGTATGCTGGTGAAGGGTTCTACCATATTCTACTTCATCCATGTGGAGCGTGCTGAATGATAGCTCTCCATAATGTTCTAAAGTTGGGACAGTCATTCATATGTATGTGCGCTCAAGTGGAAGAAGACAGACATGAAACCACATGATGTATTCACAACATCCAATTAATCCGTCCATTAGATATGATGCATCAATTATCAATAAGACTGACAAATCAATCCACGAGGAAATTCAGGTGGGCCACAAAACAGAGGATAAGTTTGGAAGGGATGGCCACCCTTGATTTGCATGGGACCCACCATGATCGTGACATGAGGGAGGCATTTTCCTGAAAGGATACCGGGTTTTGATTTTAAGAAGAAAAAAAAAAAAAAAACTGGTTTTGCTCAAAGGATGCCTGGTTTTGCTAAGACAACAATCCGTGAAGGCACTGGCCCTCCTATTGCTAAAAACCCAGAGTCCCTTTCTATATCTGTACACGTTTAGTTTATATTTTTTTATCAGTTGCCTTCCACTTTTTCATGCCCGTACATGCCCAATTATTTTATTTCGCTCAAGGAATACCTGAGTTTGCAAAGACAAAATGTCCAGAGTCCGTTTGTATATCTGTACACATCCACCTCTTTTATTTTATATTTCATTAGTCTTTCTTCACTTTTTCCAAGCCGTTAACTTTTTAATAAGAGCTTTGTCCAATAGGAACGGAATCTCCACCATTCACTCTTTTGGCATGATTTATGAACTATGCACCATCCGTGACAGGGCCCACTGGATAGGAGATCCTGATTCACACACACCCACGCCACATGTATGCTCTTCTGAGAGGCTCTAACATATTCATTTGAACTCTCTTGAGAGCGCACGATTAATGGTCCCGAGTCATATCCTAAAGTTGGGCCCGTCATTCTTTGGATGCCCTCCACTGCTACTGGATAGAAGAGCAGCCCACATAATGTATTCACAACATCCAATCCGTCCATCAGATGCATCACCTCACATAATCCCTCGGGCTCACAAATCAGCCCAAAAGAAAACTAGGTGAGCCTCAACAGAGAGGACAAGTTTAGAAGGGTTGCCCACCATTGATTTGTGTGGGCACCCATCATGATATGTAAATGATAGAACCTATACCATCCAGACCTTTATCTACCCTTAGATTATTGGTCAGGACAAAAATCAGGTTGTTCTACATCTCAGGTGGGCCCCATGAAAACCAAGGCTGGGAATCCCCTCCCAACCAGGCCACCAGAGTTTTGAATCGGGCTGATTTTCAAGCCTTTGGAGTAACTACTTTCTTCTTCTTCTTTTGCCTTGGGATAATAGGAGGGATATCAGATTATTTGGATGTGATACACGTGGTGTGGGCCCCCCATCTAACCAGTACAACTGAAGCACACCTCATCCATTGCACCCATCGCAAATACAAATTGTAGGCTCAATCATAGATGGGGTAGACCCTAAAGTAGTATACATCACTTGGTTCATCGTAACCATCCATATTGTAATTGAATTAGGACCCCTGACCATCGTTGCAGTGCCCATCTATCATCTTCAACACAATTAGGATTGTTTCATCAAATATGATTTCGTGCTATGACCCCTCTTCAGTGGCCCACTATAAGGATGGTCCAGATATGCATTCGCGTATTCTCACTGAATGTGGCAGATCTTGGTCTTAAATCTTAACCAAGAAGAAATAAAGGAAACAAGAAAAAGGACCTAATGCTGCATAATAACAAGAGCAAGTGAAGGAGGTATATTAGTCAAAGCAGACCCTCGTTTGCCAAAAATCTCTTGCAACTGCAAACAGCTTTTAGCACATTGCTCGTGTTCGTTTTCGAATTCAAAAGTCAGCCCAGTCAATCATAAGATAAGGAAGAGTTAGGATGGGATGCTGAGCATGAGTAGATTGTAGTGTAGTGTCGTTTATGCGTGCCATCTAATCCATTCATCTAAAGTGGATACCACTTGTGCAAAACCTTCAAGATGAAAGACCAAACATGCAAATGAAAAGGCTACAAGGACCAAGGTGCGGAACCTGATGGTAAATGTATCTAATTAGGTCCCACCAACATCATTTTCCAATCACTATTTTGTGTCTTGTATTCTTCCTCTTTCCTCTTGTTATAAAGAGGAGAGCTCATACTCCATTCTTCCATACCTTCAAACATCAATCTCTCTATTTCAAGGACAGAAAGCTCTCCATCTCTTTTCCATTGGGTATTAAGATTATCTCCTTGATTCAAGTAAGTACATTTCCTTCTCTAAATACACTATTTATATTTGAGCTTATTATTTATCTGATATTCCTGATACTAGAAGACAGTTACATTAGTGCCCGTTATGCAACATAGGGTCACACTGCCAGTTTTGAAAAAAATAAAAAGGCCTGTAACGGCCATTGCATGCTAATACGTGGCTGAAACATTTTTCCTTCAAAAAGAAGTTTCAACAATTAACACATAGAATACCTTAATAATAATATTATTATTACTCATATTATTATTACTCTACATTTGTTTATATCACAAGTGTTTCATTAGTATCCTATTATTCATTTGATTGAATTAGCATTTTATTTCCCCCCCCTGAAGTTCAAGTTTTTCATTAGTATCCTAATTTTCTTTTGATTGAATTAACATTCGTTTTTCCCCCCTAAAGTTCCTCTGTATAGTTGAAACGGTTGTAAGTGGAATGCTCAGTCCTATCTCAAGGAACTGGGACTTCTCATCTGGTGGGATCTACTTGGGCCCAATAGTTTCATGGCACGATCCCAGCAATTCGATTCTTATGTATTTTTTCCCCAAGAATCTCAAAAGAACCGGTTCTTTTCTTTTTTTAATGTTAGATACAGTCCCCAAGTGGTGTACTTTTTTTCTAATCATGAATGTACGGTAAACGAATGCTCCTATTGAGAGGGGCCCTACCGAGTTTGTTACAACCTTCTCTGCTCCATTTCTGCCGTTGAAGAACGCTAATAGCATTCGCTCACCTGAGATGGAGGATGGGATTCTTGGTGCATGGGCTAACTAGTCACACTTGTTCAAGATCTAGGCTCACTCATCGGCTGCAGCCACCATGAACATCATCTGGCCCAAATATAAGTATGTTATGCTTATGAAGGGGCAGGCAATATGTATGTTGGATTCTGACTATTGGTGCGCCCTGATTTTTGGCCCAAAACATGGTCAAATCATGTCCTACCAAATGAATGGCCCAGATTTTATACAAATTTTCTATGCTGGCCTGTGGGCTGGGAAACCCTATGGATCTCTGTTCAGTGACTGTAGATGCTTAGCTAATTAATGGGTTGGAAATTGGACTTAAGATCAAACATGTAAATCAAAGAGCTCAAAAGTGCAAATTAAAGCATGCTATCCGGCTGGACATGTGACCTGAGCTAAAACATATAAATCAAACACGGTTAGATTTGAAACCTAAAATTAAACATGCAAATCGAAGAGTTCTAAAGTGCATGTAATAAGTTGGACTTTAGACCTAAGCTCAAACATGCAGATCAGAGAGACCAAAAGTGCAAATCAAAGCCACCGGTGGGACTTGAGACCTAAGCTTAAATATGCAAATGAAAGTCCAAGTGCAAATCAAGACATGTAACATATTGGACTTACAACCTAAGGCTAAAAACCGGTAAATCACAGAGCCCAAAAGGGCATATCCAAATACGTAACCAATTGAACATGAAACCAAGGTTCAAACATGCAAATTAAAGAACTTAAAAGTGCATTAAAAAAAATGTAACTAATTTGACTTGGGTCATCAGCTCTCATGTTCAAATGAAAGAGCCTAAAAGTACAAATCAAATCATGTTAACTTGTAAGACTTAGATCTTAGCTCAAACATGCAAATTAGCCGAGCCCAAAAGTGCAAATCAAAACATGTAATCAGTTGGACATGGGAACTAAGCTTTAATATGTAAATCAAAGTCCAATTGCAAATTAAAACATGTAAACGTGTTAGACTTGCAATCAAAGCTCAAATTTACCAATCAAAAAGCCCAAAAGTGCAAATCAAAGTATGTGACCAACTGTACAAATCGAACAGTCCAAAAGTGCAAATGAAACATTGTAACCAGTCAGACTTGGGATGTAAGCTCAAATATGCAACAAAAAAATTAAAAAAAACCACTAAATTTCAAATCAAAACATGTAATTGGTTGGACTTGGGAGCTAAGCTCCAGCTTGCAAATCCTAGAGCCCATAAGTGCAAATCAAAAGATGCAAACAGTTGACTTGGGACTTAAGCATGCAAAATCAAAAAGCTCAAAAGTGCAAATGAAAAATTGCCTAGACACTTTTGCAAAGGGCATTTGCAAAACTAGGGAGTTGTTCTTTTGTCACATGCCCCAACCCCTACTGACCTGATTTTAGTATCATTTTCTTTTGTCCTGGGTCCTTCCTCCACCCATTGCTGTAACAGGGATACTGGTCCAGCTCCTTTAATACTGTCAATTACTCATCTTTCTTCCCAAATTTGTCTACCTTGTCTTAAGATTCTCTTATTTAAAACAAAGTGAGACTTTAACTAAGTTTGTTTTTTCTTCTCTTTGCTTATAGTTTTGCTAATCCTATCGTTACACAAATTCATTTCATCGGTGGCTTTCTATTAATTTGATTCAATTAGCATTCTTCTTCTTACTCGATTTTTTTTTTTAAAATTCTTGGATTATTCTTCCTTTTCAATTCTTCTTCTTTGATTCTATTTAAAAAATTTTCAGCAATTGTTTTAATTTTTAAACATGATTGATTTGATTTTTCTCAATCATGGACCATTCATGGTGTGGGATATTAGATGACTGATTTGATTTTTCTCAATTATGGACCATTCACGGTGTGGTATATTAGATGAACATTCTTACTTGTTACATGCCCTCCCAAGTGGATGCAGATTACGTCCTACCCCTGCCTAGACGGTAATCAGTCCGAGAAGGGCTTTGTGGGGCCCACCATGATGTAAGTGTTTTATCCATGCCGTTTATCAGCTTTTTCAGATAATTTTAATATGTGAGACCAAAAAATTAGATAGGTCCATGGATTAAAGTGGACCACAAGGTGGTGATTGAACGTCCACCATTAAAACTCCTTGGGAGTTGGAGAAGTTTCGGATTAAGCTGATATTTGTGTTTTCACTTCATCCACGTCTACATGACTTTATGAATAGGTTGGATGGTTAAAAAACATCACGGGGGCCCTTAAAAAGGTTTCAAGGGTGGGTGTGATTATCACTGCAGCTTCCTTTACTGTGGTCCAATAGATCCATGGACCCGCTTCATTTTTAAGATCCTACCTTAAAATGATATGAGAAAAACGATGAACAAGTGGATAGAACACTAACATCACAGGAGTAGGACCCAATCCACCTCCCTCCCAAGTTTGCTTGGAGTGGACCACACCACAGGAAGTAACAGTAGTAGTGACAGCTACCGTTGAAACTTTTCTAAGGCTCATCCTAGGGTCCACGCTGCCGTCCAACCTGTACATAAGGTCGCATAGACCTTGATGAAGGGAAAGCACAAATTCCAGCTCGATCTGAAATTTCTAGAAGTTAAGAGTTTAATCCTCACGGTATAGTCCGCTTGAGCATTGGATCGCCTCGTTTTTGGGCTTATATATTAAAAATACGGGGGCATAGACATAGTCATCGTGGGCTATAAAACACATACATCGTAACAGCCTCTGCACATACATCACAAACCATTCCGATGTGGAGGCGGGTGGGGTGTTCTCGTATAATCATCTCTCTCTCTCTCCTTCAAAAAACCCTAAGTTTCAATCTCTCTCTACATAATACACAGTTCGGAATAATTGATGATGAGCCAGCCCACCATTGCCGCCATAAGTTCTCCAGTCGGCAGCAGTAGCGAAAGAACAGCAGGAACGGAAGCGTTAACGCTGGGTTCGTTGCCGCTGGGTTTTGCGTTCCGCCCGACGGACGTTGAACTGGTGATCGGCTACCTCTTGCGTAAGGTTAATGGCTTACCCTTACCTGCCAATATAATCTCCGAGATGGACATCTACCAATTCGAGCCGTGGGACCTCACCTCCTTCTCCCGCCTCAGAACTTGCGATTCCGAGTTGTACTTCTTCTGCCCCCTCTACGGGAAGTGCGGCTCCCGTATCAAACGCAAAACCCCCCGCGGCTACTGGAGGCCCATTGACGGTCGCCAAGATGTGGTTTGTGAATCCAACATAGTCGGCTTCAAACAGACCCTCATCTACCATATCAGAGATCAAAAGAGTACCAACAAGAGTACCAGGAACCCTACCAACTGGGTCATGAAGGAGTACCGGCTCAAAGAAAATGCGCAATTCGGTGTCACTAAGGTAAAAATAAAATAAAATAAAGAAAAATAAGGAAAAAAAAAGAAATAAAGAAAAGAAGAAGAAGAAGAAGGTCAAACTGGAATATATTAACGCAGTGGATGATTGATAAAATTTCTTTTTTAATTTTTTAGTGTTTTTGTTGAGTTTCATTCCATACTAAAATAAAATAAAATAAAAAAAGAAGAAAGGAAAGGAAAAAATCCCCTCCTGACTGATATGTGGTTGCAATGTGAAACACTCATCAGGTACGTGTGGTGATCAGGAGGGATGATTTCGGGCTGCCTTGTGGATAGGCTTTGTCCCAAAAACCAAATGATGCAAAACCGAAAGGGAAAGCAAATAAATTAATAAGAAAAGAAAGAGATTGTGGAAAAGATCCAACAACCCTCTAGCCGGATGCTAGAGATCACAAATGCAAGACTGTGAGCAAGCTCAACAGTCCTCTAGTCTGGAACTAGAGATCACTTTCCCCCCATTCAACATCTATCGTAGAGAATAAGAAAATTTCATAAAGAGAATATTAATAAGCTTGTGTTATTCGATAGGACATAGGTCCTATTTATAATCAACTTTACAATCTATAATAAAAGATATAAAATCTAAAAATCTATAAAATAGGAAAGCACTCAAGTAACAAAGCATTCTGTACTTAAGAAAATACCTAAAATAAGAAGATATTAGATAAGAAAATATTTAAGATTATTCCCTCCCTAAAAATAAAGATATGTAAGAAAGAGCATATTTCCTAATTTAGAGATTTGAGAAAAATGGAAAGTGATGATGGCTAAAAAAGGAAGGTGGTCCTTTTCATGTACACACGTGTAGAGCGTGCACGTGTGGGATGTGGGACGATTGCATCAGTTCCCCCCGACTTGAAAAAACTCGGCTCTGTCGAGTTAATGGCAATGTACTCCTCATAGAGTTCTGAGTTGATGCGCCTGAAATCCTCTACTGAAATCCATGTGCTGTCGGACCTTGGTCGACCCTTCCATTTGACAAGAAACTTTTGATACCCTCCTTGGCGTGTGGAAACTATCTGATCATCCAACACGTCTTCAATGATTTCTTCGAGCTGGCATGGTACCTCAGGTATCTGAATAGCCTGTTCTTCCGTGCTCTCGTTTGTATGATGTCCAAGATAAATTGTAAGGTTTTCCACATTAAAAATGGGGCTGATCTTCATTTTAAGTGGCAGCTTGATTAGGTATGCATTATCACCTAGCTTCTTCAAAATGTGGTAAGGACCTTCCTTTCTGGAGTGGAGCTTTATATAAGAGCCTACTAGAAACCGCTCAGGCTTAAGTCGCACCATGGCTCTATCTCCTTCTTGGAATTATGCAAAACATCGTCGAATATCTGCATATCCCTTGTAATTTTCATTACTAAGGGTGATCTTTCGCCTAACTTCTTCATGTATCTCCTTAACATGTTGTGCAAAAGCTTCAGCATCCTGGCTCGATCGAGTCACACTAGGAAGTGGGACTAAATCGATAGGTTGTCGCTGTTTCATTCCAGTCGCAATTTCCAAAGGAGAGAGTCCCATAGTGCGGTTCATATAACTATTATAAGCGAACTCGGCTTGTGGTAACACGATATCCCATGAGCTTATATGATCACCAACCAAACATCGAAGTAGATTCCCAAGGCTATGGTTTACGACTTCAGTCTGCCCATCTGTTTGCGGATGATATGCACTTGAGAATTTCAACTTAGTTCCCATCTTAGACTATAAGGTGCGCCAGAAGTAGCTCATAAACTTGACGTCATGATCAGATACAATGGTTTTGGGAACACCATGTAGACAAACAACCTCTTTAAAGAAAAGATTGGCGATGTGCATGGCATCCGATGTATTCTTACAAGGGATAAAATGAGCCATCTTTGAAAACCTGTTAACCACAACATAAATAGAGTCATAGCCATGTTGAATCTTAGGTAATCCCAAGATGAAATCCATACTGATGTCTTCCCATGGAGCATTTGGCACAGGTAATGGCGTATAATGACCAATATTCTTCTCACTACCTTTACCAAGTTGACATGCTCGATATTGATGAACAATGATCCCAACGTCTTTCTTTAAACCTAGCCCGTAAAAACGATCTTCAACCATAGCTGTCGTTTTATCGAAACCAAAGTGACCACCTAGGCCCCCTGAATGAAGCTCTCATATAACAAGCTCTCGCAAGGAACTCTTAGGAAGACACAACCTCATGTCAAAGAATAAGTACCCATCATGCAAGCTATATTTTTGTTACTCGGTACTTACATCAGAAATGAGTGTTGAAAATACCTTTCCAAAATCATCATCTATGGCATAGTTCTGTTTAAGTTCTTCAAATCCAACAATAGAAACTGATAAGGTAGACAAAAGGTGTGACTTTCGGTTGAGGGCGTTTGCTACCATCGTGCAAACTATATCTTGGGTACTTGGTACCTGCACCAGAAATGAGTGTTGAAAATACCTTTCCAAAATCATCATCTATGGCATAGTTCTATTTAAGTTCTTCAAATCCAACAACAGAAACTGATAAGGTAGACAAAAGGTGCGACTTTCGGCTAAGGGTGTCGGCTACCTTATTTTCAATACCGGCGCGATGTTTGAGGTTGAAGGTGAACTCTTGAAGATAAGCACTCCACTTAGCATGCCTAGCACTCAACTTCTTCTGAGAATTCAGGTAACGTAATGCTTCGTGATCAAAATAGAGCACAAACTCTCGATGAATGAGGTAATGAAGCCAATGCTTCAGAGCTTTTACAATAAGATAAAACTCCACGTCGTAAGTAGAATACTTCTTTCGTGCCACATTGAGTTTCTCACTGAAAAAGGCCACCGGATGTCCTTCTTGGCTAAGAACACCTCCTATGCCTACGCGCGATGCGTCACAGGGCTAAGAACTGGAGCCTCTGTCATTTTCTGCTTGATTTCTTGAAATGCCTTTGTTGCTGCTTTAGTCCACTCAAATGGATTGGACTTCACACATTCAGTAATTGACGCCATGATGGAACTAAAGTTCCGAATACACCTTCGATAAAATGTCGCAAGCCCATGAAAACTATGAACCTCATGAATGTTTACGGGAGTAGACCACCCTTATTTTTTTTGAATCAGCCTTTATGCCCTTTGCTGAAATGACGAACCCGAGAACGACCACGCTAGAACTCATGAAGGTACACTTCTTCAAATTGATGGAGAGTTTCTCATGGCGCAGTACTCTCATCACTTGACGAAGATGGTCTAGATGATCTTCTTGTGAATGGCTATAAATGAGGATGTCATCGAAGTATACAAAGACAAACTTGCCAATGAATGGTTGTAGAATTTGTATTATCACCTGCATGAATGGCATAACTAGCCATTTATATAATCCATCCTTGTCTTGAAAGCAATTTTCCATTCATCGCTAGGACGAATTCTTATTTGATGGTACTCGCTTCGCAAATCAATATTTGAAAAAATTGTAGCATTTGCCAACATGTCTAACATGTCATTTAGGCGCGGAATGGGAAAACGGTACTTTATTGTTATCTTGTTGATGGCGTGACTGTCAACATACATTCGCCAACTGCCATCCTTCTTTGGTGTCAGCAACACTGGCACAACACACTGGTTAATACCATCACGAATGAACCCCTTTGTTAATAATTCTTTCACTTGTCGACGAAGCTCTGTATGCTCTATTGGGTTCATTCGATATGCTATAAGATTTGCTAAAGGCACTCCAGGTACCAGATTAATTGCATGTTTAATGTCGCGCATGGGTGGAGGCTCACTTGGTAGTTCATCAGGGACCAAATCCTGAAATTGGGAAAAAAATATCCAGAATCTCGAGTGGTTGAACAACAACATTATCAATTGGATCGATTTTGCATCCTACCAGATCATACATGATTCCACGTTCACGACTTTCCTTCATGAATCGGGCCATGCTCAACACTGTGGAAGCCGACTTTACCTCTTCAAGTTCGTCATTTTTCATAGGGTTAAGAGTAATGAGCTTTCCTTTGTATATAAAGCTGTATGTGTTCTTGCGACCCTTGTGAGTCACATCCATGTCATATATCCATGGGCGCCCCAGTAATATGTGTGACCTTGATTGGAATGATGTCGCTGTCAAACAACCATTCACTCCAAAAGCTTAAGCTGTCAGAGTGTGGTGTATCAATGTATATTGAAGGACTTTATCACTTCAACACCCCCCCGCACGTGCGAGGTGGGAACTCCACACGGGAACATATTGACGAAGGTGGAGGGACACTCACACCATAAATAGGCCGGGCTTAATTTCCCGGTCCCTGGGCCGGACCTGATTTTCCTGACCCCTCGTGGGAGAATAATATATTAACAAGGCATATTTGCTGCTCTCGAGATTCGAACATAGGACCTTCCGCTTTGATACCATGTCAAACAACCATTCACTCCAAAAGCTTAAGCTGTCAGAGTGTGGTGTATCAATGTATATTGAAGGACTTTATCACTTCAACAGTCGCACCAAAGCGATTCTTCATAACGACCTAGAGAGAAGTTGACTAAGCACCTCTTAGTCACAGGGATGAACGTGTCATTCACCTGCGCAATCTTGTATGGCTTGGGATGCGTTCGAGGTTTCAGTTTCAACTTGTCTACCATGCTTTGTGAGACCACTTTCATGCTGCTGCCTCCATCAATAATGACCTTGACAGCCTTTCCACCACACGATACTCGTGTATGTAAAATATTCATTTGCAGCCAGTCTTCATGGACCTCCTCCTATGGTGCTGTTCGAATCCTTCTGACCACCAATGATAACTTGTTTTCATTTAGGCCATCGAAGCCCTCGTCAAGTTTCTGCTCATCATCCTCTGGATCATTTGCGTGTTTATCTTCCACTTGGTCTGTAATGAAGTCTTCTGTCTCACAAAATTGGAGATTGCGAGAGGGACAATCAGTTGCGTAATGTCCATAACCACCACACTTAAAGCAATTGTTGGTCGACCTCCCTTATGTTACTGCAACAGACATTCCCTTGGTATCACCGTTTCGGGGAAGAGGATTGGAAGTAGTTTGGGCGGAGTTCTGACCGATTTTGTAATCCCGAGGTAAGTTAGTGTGGGGTACGAATGGTTATGGGCGCGAAGTGGAGCCACTAATAGTGGAATGAGTGGATGCAAAACCCCCACCTTGAAGGTTATTGTGCCTTATCATCAACTTCTGGTCCTGCACTTTTCGGGCCATTTGATACGCCTCGTCTACATTGTTGAGCCGAACAGTTACAACTCTCTTTGAATCTTGAACTGTAGCCCATTACAATAATGCGCCACTTGTTGTCTTCCTGTTTCTGTTAAGCCGCATCGAATAACTAAGTCATAATAACGATGCGTGTACTCCTTCACGATCAGATTTTCTTGTCGAAGTGTGAGGAGCTCTTGAAAAGAGGTCGTCTCGTAATCTAGCGGCAGGAACTTTCACTTCATTGTTGCTTTTATTTCCTCCCAATTGCTTACGGGAGGAAGGCCACACCGTTGTAGATTTTCTTCAATGGCGTACCACTAGTCTTGAGTTGCGCCTTTATGTTTCAAGGTGGCGAAATGCAACTTGACAACTTCTTCCATTTCGCACCAACAAAAATATTGCTTCATCGACTTTAGCCAGTCATTGAACACTTTGGGATCCAAAGTACCATCGTAATTTAAAATATCAATCTTGATATGCTTGGCAAGATCCGAAGTGTGGATATTCCTCCCTCCTTCGGGATAAATTGGATGATCCTGTCGGAGGTTGTTCATCCCCCTAGCTCTTGGTTGCGCATAGCGATTGTGTTGGGCCCCATAGCCAGGCTCATATTCTTCGTCTTTGAAATTACCATTCCGAGCAAGATGCCTTGAGTCAACATCTCCGGACTCCAATTCTCCATCAGGGTCATCTATCGATGTTTGGTAGTTTGGATTGATTCCCTTGCTTGTGCTTTCGAGAATAATAGTACGTCCTTCTGAAGCATTTATTCTAGTTATTTATCGGGCCTCTAGGTCATCCATCCATTTTGTGATCAAATCAACCACTTGTTGCAGCATTATGATATTTTCTTCTTGAGCTTGTGTGGCCATCTCAGGATTGTAAATCGTCCCTCTTCTAGTGCAGTGCATATGACAATGGACTTTGGCAAGCAAGCAAAATAAATTTTATTTTTTTATTCTTTGTAAGGAAAGAGAGGAAGGGCAAGGAATTGATATGCTGGGACAGATGGCATTATGATGTGGTAAGGTAGGAAGAGGATTTTTTTTTTTATTATTATTATTATTTATTTATTTATTATTATTATTATTTTTTTTTGATTTAGGGTTTGGTGATTTTGAGATGGGAAAAAAAAGAGGAAAGAAAAGAGAACGATGATGGATGGATGATGGGGAAGGGTGAAAGGTTAGATTGAGATGGGGAAAAAAAATTACCTTCTAATTTTCCCAAGAGCAGAACTTGCTTTGATACCAATTTGATGCAAACTTGAAAGGGAAAGCAAATAAATCAATAAGAAAGGAAAGAGATTATGGAAAATATCCAACAATCCTCCAGCCGGATGCTAGAGATCA
Source organism: Magnolia sinica (assembly GCF_029962835.1). Classification (NCBI taxonomy): domain Eukaryota; kingdom Viridiplantae; phylum Streptophyta; class Magnoliopsida; order Magnoliales; family Magnoliaceae; genus Magnolia; species Magnolia sinica. Next base: position 43,771,825 of record NC_080573.1, on the reverse strand, counting down.
CAAATGCAAGACTTTGAGCAAGCTCAACAGTCCTCTAGTCTAGAACTAGAGATCACTTCCCCTCCCCTTCAACAGCTACTGTAGAGAATAAAAAAATTTCATAAAGAGAATATTAATCAGCTTGTGTTATTCGATAGGACATAGGTCCTATTTATAATTAACCTTACAATCTGTAATAAAAGATATAAAATATAAAAATCTATGAAATAGGAAAGTACTTAAGTAACAAAACATTCTATAATTAAGAAAATACCTAAAATAAGAAGATACTTAGATAAGAAAATATTTAAGATTATTCCCTGCCTAAAGATAAATATATGAAAGAAAGCATATTTCCTAATTTAGAAATTTGAGAAAACTGGATAGTGATGATGGCTAAAAAAGGAAGGTGGTCATTTTCTTGTACACGTGCAGAGCATGCATGTGTGGGATGCGGGATGATTGCATCACCAATTGTTCAGAAGGTTGCCGCTATATCGCGATGGTAGGTCAGTCAGAATCATTTAATCACCATGGTTTTTTGGCTATAGCACATCTGCATAGTGGCCCACCAAAATTGACATATGGTCCCAATTATTTTAGTTTTCAAATATGGGAAAATATGGATAATATGTTTCAGTTGCACATGAAATCATCAGTCCTGAATCCTAATAACCACAAACTTCAGTCATGGTGTGATAAATAGTTTATTTATTTATTTTTAAACTATAAAAACAATAATATAGAATAATCGAGATAATATTATTGTGTTACCCCTCTTGTTTTGATGTAATTTGATTTATTTTTTTTTTGCTTTCTTTCCGTGCATTTGGGTTGGGAAGTGTACCTTTGTGTTGTGCAAGATACATCAGAGGAGGGCCAGGAAGTGCTCAGTCCCTAATGATGGTGATATATATGGGCTGCCCTGTGATGATGATGAATTGGTTCTGAACAAAGAGCCTTGCTACAATGAGGATCCCATGTTTGTAGCTGGCAAACAAGGATATGTTCAACCGGTTGATCACAAGAAGGTATGTGCTGTCCTGGATCTTTGTTTGTCAGCTTATTTCATTCTATTGAAGTTGCTCTAATAGAAAGCCTGTCACATGCAAATGATGCAATGCAATTGAAAATATGGTCAGGTTTAGGGGAGGGATTTCTGGTGAGTCGAAATGACAACTTGATGAAATGTGCTGAATCATTGGAATTGGCTTAATAGATTATGCTAGATGAATCTCTTGCCTAGACCGAGATGGGTTTGATTAGGTGGAGGCGTGGAGCCAAATTTCCAAATTGGTTCGAGCAATGAGTCATCAATGTGTTGATTTTAACTTTATTTCCCTGCCAAGTTAAAAAGCTAGATTCTTAGAGTGGGAACATATGCTTACCAGTCTAAGTTTGTGCTTCTTGTTATGTTTAATGATTGCTGAGGCTAAACTGTCAGCATTAGAAGTCTCTTCTAGGCTAGTGTCAGGGAATTCTAATTCGTTAGTGGCATATTAGCCAATGTATAATTCTTTGTGACTAGTGTTATTATTGGGTAAAGTCTTGTGTTCTTCTCAACTAGGCATCAGAGTTGTGCCTTATTACGGAAATTCTCATTGCGAGCTCTCTTCTAGGAGGGATTCTAGTTCCTTAAGCATAATATTAGCCAAGGAAGGAGTCTCTAGTGCTTGTGTTATTCTTGGGGAAAGTCTTGCGTTCTTCTCAATGGGGTGCTAGACATGCACCTTATTGCGGTAATTCTCATTGCGAGATCTGGAAATATCAATTTCATCTACCATTTGACGACGATACTCTGGTTTTACGTACCACTTCATCGCAGCAGGTCAAGGATCATAAAGTTGTTCTCCGATGTTTTAAAGTGGTATCTGGCCTGAATAGTGAACCTTAGCAAAAGTGCCATGGTAGGGTTGTGGCTGGGGCAGAAGATGTTCAAGAGCTTGTGGATTGGTTCGGTTGCAAGTTGGTGGTCCTTCCTATCACAGGCCTTGAGCTCTAGTTGGGAAGTTGAAGGAGGTGGTTATTTGGGATCCGATTATTAAGAGAATTTATCCTTGGGAGGTTGGATTGCTCTTATCTTGAATCTTCCCGTTTGTTATGTGTTGCTTTTTAAAATTTATTGGCTAGGGTGGTGAAGACGGTGAGATTGACTCAAAGGAATTTCTTCTGGAAATGGGGGGAGGGTCCGTGGTAGAATTTTTGGGCCGTTTGGCATCCGTACAAAAGAGCTTATTTGCTTATTTAAAAACCAAAAAAGTATTTTTTCAAAGAATAGAATTGGAATCTTCTCTGTAAATGTTGATGGAGGTTTGGTCTGAAGAAGCAGGCACATTAGAGAAGAGTTATTCTAGAAAAATATGGAGTGACAAATGGGAGTGGGATCTGGTTATAGTTAGTAGGCTTCATGTTCTCAATTATGGAAGGGAATAATGCCCATGGGAAATCAACCTAAAATATAGGGAAAGGTAATGGTTGATGGCCTTAGTTTTATGGTGAATAAGGTTAGCGTGGCAATGCCCATTTTTTGGGAGATGAACGGCTCGGAGACAACCCCATTTTAGTCAAATTTCCAAGGCCGTACAAGTTGGCAAGATAGAGAGGTGGTGGATAAGGATTGAGAATTAGGGGCAGGTTAGTCTAGAACTTAAGCTCGGGAAGAAATTTGAAGGATCAGGAAATGGAAGACTTTCAGGCGTTGATGAGTTTGCTCGAGGAAGTGTGCTTAAACCCGAGGGAAGATAACTACAAGGTTTGGAAATGAGAAGCTTTAGGCACCTTTTCAGCTAGATCTTGCTTTCTAACCATTTTGTCATTGAGCTCTACCTCGTTTGCTAATTCGCTCTGGAATGATGTCGTCATTCTGAGAGTAGTGGCTTTCATGTGTGTGGTGGAGCATAGGAAAGCTCTTACAGTGGACAAGTTGCAACGAAGAGGTATGCCATTCCAATAAGTGCATCATGTGTAAGAAGCTTGAGGAAATTGGTAATCATCCTTTTCTCTTTGTTGTCCTGTAGCATCTGATGTATGGAAGCATCTTGTAGGGAGGTTTCGAATCAAGTGAATTCTAAGTCAATAGGAGAGCACTTAGCTTGCAGGGCAGTAGTACCTTCTGAAAAAAATGGGAGATTCGCATGGGTCTTCTTCCTTTCACAATTTGTTGGGAGATCTGGAAGGAGAGTAGCAGCAGGCAAGGTGTCCCAAAACGGTTACGTATCGGCCGATACGTAACGGTAACGGTGGGAACCGTTATGCATTTCGGGGTCGTATCGGCCGTTTCCATTTTTTGTACCCGTATCAGCCGATACGGGCCCGTTACGGGCGTAATGGCCGTTAAGGGCCCGTAACGGTCATGTAACGGTAACTTTTTTTTTTTCATTTTAAGCTCTGTTTTGGCTGTTTTTATGAAACCTCTTGCTGCCAAACTATTTCTCACTCCTTCTACTACTAATTTCGACCAACCTTGGCTGGGTATTTGAAATGAAAACACATTATATTACGGATTTTGTTGAATCAAAGCTCGGTGGATCATTTTTCAGAAATTCGTCAAAAATAGGTATTTAAACTTTTTTTTAATATGTTTTGCTGTTTTAATCATGCCATATGATGTGTTAATCATAGTAGAACATGTTAATGTGCATTTTACAGATTTGGGGTGTCATTTAATATATTTTTAAAATTTTTTTCTATTTAAGCATGATTTTTGGCACTTTTTTTTAAAATTCGAAAAATCAAATTTTAATAGTTGTTTTGCTGTTTTAATCATGCCATATGATGTGTTAATCATAGTAGAACATTTTAATGTGCATTTTACAGATTTGGGGTGCCATTTAATATTTTTTAAATATTTTTTTCTATTTACTTGTGAATTTTGGCCCTTTTTTTTTTTTTAAAATTCGAAAAATCAGTTTTTAATGGTTGTTTTGCTGTTTTAATCATGCCATATGATGTGTTAATCATAGTAGAGCATGTTAATGTGCATTTTACAGATTTGGGGTGCCATTTTGTGTTTTATTTTTATATTTTTTTCTATTTACGCATTAATTTTGGCATTTTTTTTTTAAAATTCAAAAAATCATTTTTTAATGAATAGTTTGCTAATTTAATCATAGAATTTGATGTGTTAATTATAGTAGAACATGTTAATGTGCATTTTACAGATTTGGGGTGCCATTTAATATTTTTTAAATATTTTTTCTATTTACGTATGAATTTTGGCCCTTTTTTTAAAAAAAAAATTTGAAAAATCAATTTTTAATGGTTGTTTTGCTGTTTTAGTCATGCCATATGATGTGTTAATCATAGTAGAACATGTTAATGTGCATTTTATAGATTTGGGGTGCCATTTAATATTTTTTAAATATTTTTTTCTATTTACGCATGAATTTTGGCCCTTTTTTTTAAAATTCGAAAAATCAATTTTTAATAGTTGTTTTGCTGTTTTAATCATGACACATGATGTGTTAATTATAGTAGAACACGTTAATGTGCATTTTACAGATTTGGGGTGCCATTTAATATTTTTTAAACGTTTTTTTCTATTTACGCATGAATTTTGGCCCTTTTTTTTAAAATTCGAAAAATCAATTTTTAATAGTTGTTTTGCTGTCTTAATCATGCCATATGATGTGTTAATCATAGTAGAACATGTTAATGTGCTTTTACAGATTTGGGGTGCCATTTAATATTTTTTATATATATTTTTCTATTTACGCATGAATTTTTGCCCTTTTTTTAAAAATTCGTAAAATCAATTTTTAATGGTTGTTTTCTTGTTTGAATCATTCCATATGATGTGTTAATCATAGTAGAACATGTTAATGTGCATTTTACAGATTTGGGGTGCCATTTAATATTTTTTATATATTTTTTTCTATTTACGCATGAATTTTGGCCCTTTTTTTTTTAAATTCGAAGAATCAATTTTTAATGGTTGTTTTGCTGTTTTAATCATGCCATATGATGTGTTAATCATAGTAGAACATGTTAATGTGCATTTTACAGATTTGGGGTGCCATTTTATGTTTTATTTTTATATTTTTTTCTATTTAACATTAATTTTGTCCTTTTTTTTTTAAATTCGAAAAATCATTTTTTAATGAATAGTTTGCTAATTTAATCATAGAATTTGATGTGTTAATTATAGTAGAACATGTTAATGTGCATTTTACAGATTTGTGGTGTTATTTTATAATTTTTCTATTTTCGTATTAGTGACTTTTTAATTTTATTTGCTTATATTGGACAGGTTTTGCCTTGGAGCTTCTTAGGGTTTAGTTAGAACATAAAATCATCTTTATTAGCAGTTAGCATAGGTCATACACTCATACTCATATCTAATTATCTAGTATTTACCTAAACCTAAAGAAATGTCTGGGTCTGGCCAACAATAAGTGAGGATATTGGATAGCAACATTGTGAGAGGGTTGGTGGTACTAGGCATTAAATGAAATGCAAGTATTGTGATAGACTAGTGACTGGTGGAATTACCCGTCTTAAATAACATTTGACACATCGAAAGGGTCAAGTTGCTACTTGCAGTAGAGTACCAAAAGAGATAATGCTTTTAATGCAAGCTAGTCTGGATGAGTTGAAGGGTAAACGTGCTGTTATACAAAAGAAGAAAGATGATATTTTAGATGCAGCTCGACAGGAGGTGTTTGATCCTGAATATATGGGCATTCGTGATGAAGATATTATTGATTCTGACGAAGATTCAGATCGAGAAGTAACTATAGTCAGGAGAGAGCTTGCGTTTAGCTCGTGAAGAGGAACGTCGCCGCATGTTTGGCACGCATGGGTCAGTGCGTGATACGGGAGGGGGGGGGGGTAGGCTTGGTGGGTTACGACGTGTGTTTGGGAGCTGACGATAGACATCGTTACGTGATGCCCCTATACGTTTGGATGAAGAAGTAAATGAGCTTAGGAGACCCTCTATTGATCCAATCTTGTTTAGGAAAGAATCAACTAAACAAAAGAAGATAAAAGAAATGTGGAGTAGAACTTCTGTTGAGAAATTAGGTAGAGCAGCGACAAAGTTATTTATACATGCCAACATACCTCCTAACGCAGCCAATTCTCCATATTGGCAGGTGGTAATTGATGCAGCAGCAGAAACAGGTGAAGGAATAAAAGCTCCCACGGCTAAGGAGATTATGGGGAAATGGACAGATGCAAAGTATGCGAATGTGAGAGCATACGTGGCTACCTTTAAACTTGTATGGTAAGCCAGAGGATGCACGATCATGTGTGATGGTTGGACTGGCCCAACCTGACGCAGCATGATCAACTTCATGGTTTACTGCCACTCAGGAACTATACACCACAAGTCAATTGATGCCTTAGAAGTAACAAAAGATTCTCATTATATTATGGGCCTAATGGATAAAGTTGTGGATGAGATTGGAGAGGAGAATCTAGTGCAGATTGTGACAGATAATGAAGCATCATATAAGCTTGCAGGACATGTTGATGGATAAGAGAGAACATCTTTTTTGGTCACCATGTGCTGCCCATTGTATTCATCTTATATTGGAAAATATCGGGAAGAAGAAGAATGTTAAGGAAATGGTCGAAAGGGCAAAAGAAGTGACGACATTTATTTACAACCATAATCAAGTAGTCGCAATAATGAGAAAGTTCACGAAAGGACGAGAGTTGTTGAGGCCTGTGGTGACTAGATTCGCAACAAACTTTATAATATTAGAGAGTTTATTCTAGCATAGGGGAAAGTTGAGTGAGATGTTCGCTTCCCAAGAATGACTCAACACAAAACATGGGAAGAAGACATCAGGGACACCGGTCGAAGTTACAAACACCATACGGGACAACAAATATTGGAAGAAGGTCAAGGCGATCCTAAAGGTGATGGAGCCACTAATGAGGGTACTCCGTCTTGTTGAAACCGATGAAGCACCTACCATGGGCTTCCTATATGATGCTATGGAGAAGGCAAAGTTGGCAATTCAACGTGATTGTAGAAGCTGGGACACTTATTGGAAGATGATCGACAGGAGATGGACAAAACAACTCTATCACGATCTTCATGCAACAGGTTACTATCTAAATCCTAGGTATAGATATGCCCAATCATTTGTTAAGGATAATGAAGTTCATGTCGGGCTACAAAATGTGATAAAGAGATTAGAGCCTGACTTAGATATGCAACTAAAGGTGTTGAATGAATTAGATACATTTGGAAATCGCCTTGGTAGCTTTGGAGATGCTCTTGCACAGCATGCAGTATCTAGGTTGCAACCAGTCGAATGGTGGATTAATTTCGGAGAGAGTACGAAGGCTCTCCAAAAAATTGTAGTAAAAGTTTTAAGCCAGACAACATCTTCATCTAGCTGTGAAATGAATTGGAGTTGTTTTGCGCTTATTCATTCAAAGAATAGGAATAGATTGCAGACTAGAACATTAGATAGACTTGTCTTCATGCACTACAATACAAAACTAAGAATGCGGCGATATCATAGGAGCATTACAGCTGTCGATGATGGAGACTACTGTCTAATAAACTTGGACAATATTTATGATGAGGATGACCCGCTTCTACTTTGGTTGGAAACAAGGGAAAAGCAAATTAAAGAGGATAGTGAAGAATTGCAAATTGATGACCCAGAAATACGTAGAGCGCAACAAGAGAGTCGTGCAGATGTGTTGGACCTAGTAAGAGGGGCAGCGTTTATGTCAAGTACGGGTACGGCTCAAGATCAACAAAAGAGTACGAGCAGTGGTAGCGTGACCGTGTTGGATGATGGTAACGATGACCCCCTTGCCCCTGGTGCTGGCACTTCTGGTGTTGCTCAGCGCCCTATACAGCCGTCTAGAGATAGCGATGCCGATGAACATTGACGAGGTGGTACACGAGGTCGGACTTATGAGTGTATCGAGTCACGATACAGCCAGCAGGAGGGTACATCTAGTGGTGCACCGGGTCCGAGAGGTCTGGAACATCAGCAGGCTTATGGTCTTGGTTATTATGATGGATATTCTTATGGTCAATTGAATTATGATTATGATAGTTATACTGAGCATGTTCCATCACATTCATGTTGGAATAGCCCTCCCGATCAATATCCATATGATTATAGATATCCAGATCCAAATCTAAGTTACTCATCACAGCAGATGCACTCCTAATATCAAGATTCTCAACAGCCTGAGTATGGGCACCAGTATGGCTATTCGACGGGCACTGGTGGATATATTTACTTGGGGTCAGAGTCGTTGCCTAGTCAAGATCAGTCATCCTCTGGTTTTGTTGATCTAGTATTTCCTTCTGGCACTGGATATTATGGATATGCAACACCTACACCTATTAGATAGCCTCAGCCTGATGGTGACGATGATGATGATGATGTGGAGGTCGAGCAACCACAAAAAAGAAAATTTTCATTTTGGTGGTGACTTGTGATTGTGAGTATATATTTGTATTAAGGTAAGTATTTGCAGTAGACAGCTCATAGCAGTATTATTGCAAGAAGCCATGCAGTCATGCACACACTTGACATTGCTGAATTTGTATTTAAAATAGCTCCCCTGACATCCAATCAAGTAATCCTTAATTAAGTTGCTGGGGAGTATATCAGACACTACTAATTATTATTATTATTTTTTTAATATTCTTGACTTGAGGATGGCAGGTTATAGACAGGAATCACAGTCATGTGCATAGGTATGTTCGAGAAATTCCTCAAAAATAATTGCAAACACCTAATGTAAGATATTTTCATATTATAATCATTCTAATATATCTATCATTGATGGTAGATAGTTAGAAAATTAAATATATGAATTTTGTAGTCAAATTCAGGTTATCGGGTTCATAAATTCATCAGACAGTCCGATGCAACTTCTCACCAAAGAGTGGACCGTTATACCACCATAAACATGTTCTAATTTATAAATGAATGCATATTTGGAATGCTTAGAATATTCTGGATTTAATCCATATTTTTTTATATTTTTTTGGCAAAAAAATTTTTTTGCACCATTACGGGGCGTTACGCCCCCGTATCGCTGTTACGCCCTCGTATCTGTATCGGTTTTGGAGGTCACCGTTACGCCAACCGATACCGATATGGGACACCTTGCAGCAGGATATTCAAGGACATGCAAGTCTCTATCCAGCTTGTTGTTAATCAAGGTGATCAGAATTATGCTGAATGGGCAGCCACATCCCAATCAGTGAAGGATCAACCGCCACGGATATGTGCAAAGGGTGGGTGGGTCAGTGGTTGCTGATGATCAACAAGTTAGATTATCTTTTCAATGAGGCTCACTCAACATGTCACACCTCGAAATTTGGCACCTAGGCTCGCTAGACCCTAATCCTGCATCTTAAGACATGACTTATAATTTAGGCAATTCACAATCATAATTTCACGAATATCACACATTAACAAACCACAATTCCATAAATCTAATAAAATACTTAATGTCATTACAATAATTTAGACTCTCATCTAGACTTCCACTATACATTTTAAAAAAAAAATAAAAAATAAAAAATACAAACTAAAAAAGTAAATATGAAGTTAGTAGACTTCTAGATCTTCTCTCCACTTCACTTCCTGAGTAGACTCTGCATCTTCAAATTTAGTGTCTACAATAACGGGTGAGCTTATAAAGCCCAGTGAGATAACCTTGAACAGTTTTTCACATGTAATTAAGGTCTCAAAATCACGTAAAGAGGCTTTTACAGAAATAGAAGTCATCGAGTTTGAAAAGAGTTATAGAAACCATGCTTTTAAAAACATGTATGTAACACAGGATATGCAAGAATGATCAATTGTCACAATACGATTATTAGTAGAACATTTAAGACCAATTTAATATAGTTGGCGATCACTATCATCTACAACATCCGTCCCTAGTGGCATTCGCAATCCTGCAAGCGCATCCACTCAGATCACGATGAGGGACAAACTAATCTCCACTTGGCTTGCATAGCTGGTCTGCTGCACACACCTAGGTGCTCACCCAATTGGCCTCGATCAATGGAGCCTCCACCTGGCCTGCGTAGCTGGTCTGTTGCACACACATGGCTGCTCACCCAATTGATCTCTAACAATATAGTAGCCAAAAGGTACTAATTATATTTAGGGACTTTCAACCAAGGGACTCAATCGCCCTACGTGTTCACCTCTCCAATTTAAGTTATGATGTTTCCACCAATTGAAGTCATACGGGTCATATGTGGGAGTATTCGATGGTTGTTGGTTAAGTGTTGCCATTTATATAATAATCACGCATTGTCTTCTTAACCGGTGGATGATGATTGTTCTCCCTCCTATATTCATGTAGTGATTTCTTAACCGGTGGATCATCATATCCCGGTCAGTTCTCGATCATAGATTCGGTTAATTTATGAGACGTAGGGTGTTTCCTATCATAATCATCTGACAACCCTTCAATGAATCTCTCATCTTTTACAAGTTGATTAGAGTATTCAGGTGTCCACTCTTGCATGAACGTGATGAAACCCTAATAATTTTATTTTATTTTTTTTACAGAAAAATCCTACAACAATAAGGAAAGCAAGTAGATGGAGTAAGGAAGGATGTTATCAAAAGAGAGGAACTAGAGTGAAGATCCTATAAAACAGAAACAATAAACAATGTTAGTAATGTTAGGAAAAAAAAAAACCTTAAAAAACAAAATTCTGAAAATTAGAAAATCCTAAAAACCCTAAGTTAGAAAAATTCAGAAAACTAGAAAAATCTAACATAAAACAAAAATCAAACCTAGAAAACCTAAACCTAATTGTGTTCAACGCCTCTCCCTGGCAACGGCGCAAAAAACTTGTTAGTGCAGGGTTACGAAGTAGTAATAACTCGGTGAGACCGAGGTCGAATCCACAGGGAATAAGGAACATGGCCTAAAAGTAATCTAAGTCTAATGGTTTGTCTGGGTTTTTAATCTTGCGTGATAAAAAAAGGGTTCTAAACAAGAAGAAAAAGGACTAAGGATCCAGGAATCTACTTATAGCAATCACAATATTTATTTTACTGATTCAACGATTATAACTCAATTGGAATCAAAGTCCTATCCTATCAAATCGGAAGATAGAGCGGTTAAACTAATCATAAACAATATTAGAATATGAATTTAATTGAACAAATCTCTCATGAAGCACTCGAACATCGACCGTAAGGAATTAAAAGCGTCTATAGTACCCTTGGGCGACCATAGATCAATCAATTATATAGATTGAATCTTTCTCTAAATCAATCATTGTAATTGCACTTCCAAGCATCTAATGTGCCCGGAGTCAACAATGGATCAAAGATGAAATAACACAAAGACTAATATCATAATTCCAACCACTGTTTGCTGAATCAAACAAACTAAATAATGTAATGAATTACAAGCTTCATCCCTTAGGCTTAGCTAAGAGATTAGCCTAACATGGCTAATAACCTAGAAGAAAAACAAAAGAAGGACAAATTAGAATTGATAAGTTGAAGAAGAAGAATGGCTTCGTAGAGACTCCGCCACCCCTCGATCTCTTTCTTAAGCTCTAATTCGTATCTAAAACAACTAAAAAAAATCCTTTAAATAGTAAAAGTTCGCACCGACTTGCAACCGGCTTCAAACTTTCGCAATTCAGTACGCTTCAGTCGCACCGAATTTCATCTGAAAAATATCTGTAGAATCTGTCTTAAGTCTCACCTAAGCTTTCTTAGGTGGGACCGAAGTTGGCTTCGGTCGGACCGAAGCATCGAGCCGAATTAATTATGAAAATTACAATTTCTTGCTGGACTCTTTTGTGCACATTCAGTCGGACCGAACCGACCTTAAGTGGGACCAGTGTTGTCATGCGCGACCGCATATGCGCATATGCGATCACATATGCGCATATCCATATGCAAATGGCATATGCGATTATGACATATATGCGAAAATATGCGATCACATGTGATGTATGCAATCCAATATTGGCCATGACACATTAAATTTTTTATTTTTATTTTTATTTTGTTTAAAAAACAACATTTTGCCTATAAAAAGGCTTCCAAATCTCCTCCATTTGCAATATTCTCACTCCAAAACTCTCATACTCTCTTCTTCTCTTACATTTTTTAATTACAAGTGGTCTTAATCTCTCTCTCTCTCTCTCTCGTATTTCCTATTTCCAAGTTATCTTAATCTCCCTTTCTCTCTCCTACAGTCCCTCTCTCTTGGAAGTTGGAAGATCAAGATTCAAGTACTTTCAAGTTTCAAGGAAGATAGCTTGTTGATTTTCTACAATAATAAATAAATAGCTTGTTGATTTTGTTTTTACTTGTTAATTATTTTCTTGAATGTCGATGACATGATGTTTAATTCATTTTATCTCTCAAATGTATTTTAAATATGTAAAATCAGTTATCTATTAACTTGGAAAAGTTCCCCTTAGTTTCTTATATTTTTTTTACAATTTTTTTTCCTATAATATATATATATATATATATATATATATATATATATATATATATATATATATATATATATATATATATATATATATAATTTTTCTTTCTAAATATCATTAATATTCCAAGTGTACTATATGCGATTGCATATGCCTATGTGCATATGCGATCAGACATGATTGCATATGCGATTTGACAACATTGTGTGGGACTAAATAGTTTGTTTATTCTATTGTTGGACTTGTGATTTCGCCAGTCTTTTCTCCATCCTTTGTACTTGGTTTTCTGGATATTTGATATATGAATTATTCATTAATGACCTCCAAATATTCAATTCTTTATTATATTCTTTTGAGCTCTAAATCCATCCTTTTAAGCGCATATACATCTTTAGGTCCAAAACCACCTTCCATGATGAAAACATACATAATTATATCGGATTAACACTTGAATTTTAGGAAAGCTAATGTAATTGAATGGATAAATATGCAATATTTAGGTCTCAACACATTCCCAACCAACATTTTGCTAGTCCCAAGCAAAAGATGGGAAAGATATTTCGAAACTAAATGAACAAATTTCCATAAACTCGAGCAATTCTCAAAGCTGTCCATATTTTAGAAATCCAAGGTATATCAATGTAAATCATAATTTATACCTAAACTCTAGCACTTGGGAAATATCCTAATCAAATTTAAAGCATTAATCTATAATTCGACAATTTATAAACATTGAGTTTCATGTGCATAGTGAAATCTAAACTTAACACAACTAAATGTTTTAGCTTTCTACTTTCATGATAACATTGATGATTCAAACAACATTCAAGATAACCAAAACTTAAACCAAAACTTGCCTTGTAGTTCAACCTTCTACTCATCCAACTTTTGATTTTTCCATTGACGACTTTCACGCTATTTTCATTTTTTTTTTTTTTTCTTCTTTACAGTCCTTTCAAGGAACTTCGATAGGTAGCCATTTTCGACGACAATTGTTTTTTCGCTAGGTATTTTTTTCTTCAATTCTTCTCATTGAACATGATGAACAAATTCCTTAGGTTTGGTTCCTATCATTCGCAATAATCATTAAGTTAACAATTTAGTATTAACTAAAAACTTTAATGTGTAAGCTAGATGTGACATGTGAATTACATGGCTCGATCAATGTTTAAAAACTTCTAATTCAAAGATTAAGTACTTCAAACTTAATTTTTGAAATCTATAAAATAACTAGAATCTAATAGTAAAAAATCCTCAACATTGACATCTTATCATTCTAATCTTTGGATTATTTCAAAATACTTCATAGAAAATTTTAAGCTAAAAAACACAAAATTTCGGCACAAATCTGAAGAATTTTCCAACGGAATCCCTACCCCCAACCTAAATTCTACATCGTCCTCAATGTATAAACATATGCAATAATAGCAATATTTCGAGCAACGAAAATAAAGAGTAGATGAAAAGTACTTGGATGGCGACAAACAGATAAGCAAGTGCGAACTTCCTGTCAAAAGATGTATCAGTAACTAAACTAAACTAATATAAGTCAAACAAATCCTAAGATTAAATTCCTAGTTCGTAGGAATAATAAAACAATTATGTTTCGATACAATGCGGAATAATAAAACAATTATACTCAATTGCTCAGAGTATTGAATTCTTGATATCAAATAGTTCGTAGGACAACCTTCACCTAAAAGATTTGGTATGACAACCTTATTTCACGATGTATTTGAAATCAAAATATCAAACTTAGCAAGAGCTAATTAATCATAAGAAAGACATATAAAGAATTAAAACAATCACCACAATGCACAAAGGAGTTATAATGGTTTGGTGCTTAAACCCACACCTACTCCACTCCCAAAATTACGACCCTCGTAATTTTGGCTTTCGCTATTTCAAGATTTTCAGGGTCACCTTAACAACCTCAAACAATTCTTGTGATTTTCATGGGCTATCACAATTCACAACAAAACCTACTTTGTGATTTTCACGGGATCACCACAAAACAACCCGTTAAGATTTTCGGGCTATCTCGGAAAAACCCAAAATGTAATGAATGTAAATACAAAACTTATCTTCAAATGATGTTTTGAAGACGTTACTGTAGCCTGACTACAGCGATCTTCTTTCTTGGGATATTGATGAAGCCTGTATGAATTCAAAAAGAATATAGGGATCTAATGTATTTTCAATATATATATAAACAAAACCCTAATTGTTGCAAATTCTATTCTCTAAATCTCAAGTAGAGTTTAGATAACTCTCTTAAAAACAATTAAAGCTAACTTGAGAAATAGAAAAACATAAGCTAATAGAAGATTAGAATCACCGCAAAAATAGCTTAAGGAGGGCCTGGGTTTCTCTCTTACTTTGATGAGGTTTCTCACAGATTTTCGTTGTAAAAATGAATGAGAGAAGGCCTCTATTTATAGCCAAAGGATTTGGAAATTCGGCTGGCCAGATTCCAACGATTGCATTCCAATGATACTCGGATTTCGCGGGATAAGATCTTTCAAAAATTCGGCTGGTCCAAGCCAAGATTCGGTAGTTCGGCTGGCCGAACCCAAGGTTAGACTGGCCGAACTTGTTGCGGAAAATTTTGTCAATCTGTAAACTTGCTCGAATTATGTTGGGTTAGCCAAAGGTAGTTAGGTTGGCCGAACCAGATGTTGGGCTGGCCTAACTAGAGTGTATTTTGCTTGAAATTATGCTTATTATGATGCTATATGAAATACACCTAACCTAGGGTTAATCTAAGGTTATACCACCTGATGGTTGACTCATACGAAGTGATCCGATCTTCGAATCATATATTTTTATGTTTTGAGATGTTGAGTCTTCCTTGAGAAGCTTGATCGAGTCGTTAATAGTTCTTCATGAGTTGTCGAAGAGTATCTTCATGAGTGCTTATGTTCTTTTTAGGACTACGAAATTTGATAATCCTAATTGTGCTTAAGTATAAGCACTTACAGTAGTCTCTACGAATTCCAAAGTTTCAGACTTCGATTCAAATTCCAACTCCTCCACCTTTAATGGTAAGCATTTTAGATCTATGGAAGGGGGCATTTAACAAAAATGATTATTGTCTTGCAAGCAGTGTTTGAGTTGTCGGTATCGCTACAAGTTTCGCTGGCCGGAGATAAAGATATTATATCGTTATCGCCTATAATATCGTTGATAATTGAAAATGTGGAAAAATGGGGAAACATGAGGGAAATGGTAGAATTTTTTAGTAAAACTTTAGGACATGCCTAAATACACATTTGCATATTTACAAAAGAATGTATTACATGATAAGTTTTCATTTAATAAGACCCAAAAAGCATGCGTTGCCGTAATAAATTACTTTAATAATAACCAAAATGAGTTTATATAATACAAATGCAACTATCATACAATAATTAAGATATGTAAAAGTAAATGAACTCACAAAGCACACCTTTTTGGCCATCCCTCATCCTTACATGGTGTGATGAGGTGGCTTGTAGTCATCATCTGAATCTTGACCGTAGGGCCCACCTCGATCTATGCATTGTATATCCATGTCGCCCATCTATTTTGCCGGCTTATTTTACAGTGTGGACCCAAAAATGACGTAGATACAAATTTTGGGTGGGCCATGCCATAGGAAACTGTGGTTAATGACCATTAAAAACCTTTTGTGGGCCACATAAGTTTTGGATCAAGTTGATATTTGTGTGTGTGTGTGTGTGTGTTTTTTTTTTTTTTTCCTTTCATTCAGGTCTGTTTGACCTTATTAACATGTTAGATGGTCAAAAAATGTTACCGTGGACCCTAGGAAAATTTTAATGGTGGGCATTCAACAACCGCTATTTCTTGTAGTGTGGTCCACTTGTAATTTATATCTTAATTTGTTTGGACCGCGCCCTAACAAGTGGGCCCTATAGGCACCCACATCACTGGTTTCAAGGTCACACCCAAGTCACGCTCCACGGAGGATTAGGTGCAAACTCATACAAGACGGTGCAACCCTTGGTGTGGGGACTACCTTGATGTATGTCTTCCATATCCATGCTGTCCATCCAATTTTTAAGATTATTTTAGGGCATGACCCCAAAAAATGAAGTAGATCCAATTCTCAGGTGGACCCTCCCTTGGGAAAAAGTGGTGATTGTCCATTAATGGGCCACAAAAGTTTTTATATATATTCCTTCATCCATGGTCATGTGACCTTATCAACATGTTGTATGTCAAATAAACATCACAAAAACATTATGGTGGGCCCAAGGAAGCTTTTAATGGTAGTGCGTTCAATCACCGATGTTTCCTAAGTATGGTCCACCCGAGTTTTGGATCCGCTTCATTTTTGGGCTCATGCCTTAAAATGATACGACAAAATGGATGGATAGTGTGGATTTAGAATAAATACATTAAGGCATGCCCCACAGCGAGGGCTGCACCTTCTTGGGTGAAGCTGGGGCTACACCTAATCCACTCCCCCAAAATTGGGGCGCGACTTCGGTGGATCCACGGGATGGAAGCAAGAACTTCCGGTGACTAAAAGCTAGATGGGGCCACGGTGAAGTTCGTGAGAAGTCTACTCTGTTCATCCGTTTTGCCATATCATGTTAGGAAATGGACCAAAAAATGAAGCAAATCCAAAACTCAAGTGGGCCGAATGATAGGAAACAACGAGAATTGAACTTCCACCGTTGAAACATTTGTGGGCCGTAGAAGTTTTGGATTAGGTTCATAAATTTGTGCTTTCAATTTATCCTATTAGGAATGACCTTATGAATGGTACGGATGGCATATAAGCATCACAGTAGACCCTTGGGAGGTTTCGATGGTAAGCAATTCCCTACCTATTGTTTCCTATCATGTGGCCCACTTAGAGTATTGTAGCTTTCTCAATTTTTGGGACCACGTACTAACATGATTTGAAAAAAACGGATAGACGGGGTGGATTTCTCAAAAACATCATGGTCAAGGTGTTCCGTAACGGTAACGGTGGCTGTAACGGCCAACACTGTTACCTTTACGATACGGGGTATAACGGCCGTTACGGCCCTGTAACGGCCGTTATGGTCTTTCTTATTTAATTTTTATTTATTGAAAAAACTCCCGAAAAACCTGCATCTGCCCCATAATGTTGATTAAAAAGTATGAAAAACCTATATATGTCCCAAGGTGTCCCGTATCTGTATCGGTTGGCGTAACGGTGACCTCCAAAACCGATATGGATACGGGGGCGTAACGGCGATACGGGGGCGTAACGGCCCGTAACAGTGCAATTTTTTTTTTTTTGCCAAAAAAATATGAAAAAATATGGATTAAATCCGGAATATTCTAAGCATTCCAAATATGCATTCATTTATAAATTGGAACATGTTTATGGTGGTGTTACGGTCCAGTCTTTGGTGAGAAGTTGTATCGGACTGTCTGATGAATTTATGAACCAGATAACCTGAATTTGACTACAAAATTCATATATTTAATTTTCTAACTATCTACTATCAACGATAGATATATTAGAATGAATGTAAAATGAAAATATCTTACATTTAGGTGTTTGCAATTATTTTTAAGGGCCAAAATTCATGCGTAAATAGAAAAAAAATAAAATGGCACCCCAAATATGTAAAATGCACATTAACATGTTCTACTATGATTAACACATCATAAGGCATCATTAAAACAGCAAAAGAATCATTAAAAAATGATTTTTCGAATTTTCAAAAAAAGGGCCGAAATAAATGCGTAAATAGAAAAAATATAAAAAAAAATATAAAATGGCACCCCAAATCTGTAAAATGCATATTAACATGTTCTACTATGATTAACACATCATATGACATCATTAAAACAGCAAAAGAATCATTAAAAAATGATTTTTCGAATTTTCAAAAAAGGGCCAAAATAAATGCGTAAATAGAAAAAAATATAAAATGACACCTCAAATCTGTAAAATGCACATTAACATGTTCTACTATGATTAACACATCATATGACATCATTAAAACAGCAAAAGAATCATTAAAAAATGATTTTTCGAATTTTCAAAAAAAAGGCCAAAATAAATGCGTAAATCGAAAAAAATATAAAAAAAATATAAAATGGCACCCCAAATCTGTAAAATGCACATTAACATGTTCTAATATGATTAACACATCAAATGACATGATGAAAACAGTAAAACAACCATTAAAAATTGATTTTTCGAATTTTAAAAATAGGGGCCAAAATTCATGCGTAAATAAAAAAAATATAAAAAAATTATTAAATGGGACCCCAAATCTGTAAAATGCACATTAACATGTTCCACTATGATTAACACATCATATGGCATGATTAAAACAACAAAACATATTAAAAAAATTATAAATACCACTTTTTGACGAATTTCTGAAAAATGGCCCACCAAGCTTTGATTCAAGAAAATCCGTAATATAATGTGTTTTTATCTCAAATGCCTAGCCAAGGTTGGTGGAAATTACTAGTAGGAGTGAGAAACAGTTTGGAAGTAAGAAGTTTCAAAAATACAGCAAAAACAGAGCTTAAAATGAAAAAGAAAAGTTACCGTTATTGGCCCGATACGGGCCCGGTAACGGCCCGTAACGGCCGTTACTCCCCGTAACGGGCCTGTATCGGCCGATATGGGTACAAAATCGGGTAATGGCCGATACGACCCCGAAACGCGTAACGGTTCCCACCGTTTCTGTTACGTATCGGCCGTTACGGCCGATACGTAACCGTTTTGGCACACCTTGATATGTCCTGTAATAGACCATTAAGTGGCTATTATGGCCTTTATAGGGGATGTAACATGCCGTTAATGGAAATTACGGGTTGTTTTTTTCCATAACGGTTGTTACGGTCGTTACGACCCCGTAACGTGTAATGGTTTCCACCGTTAACTTTACGTAACGGCCTTTATGGCACACCATGATCATGGTAGGCCCCACCTAACTCCCACAGTCGGAAGTTCCTTCAAAGGGTTCCACACGCAATCAAAGTGTGGATGCATTGAGTGAGTTGGGTGGGACCTTGACCATACGGCTCATCTAGATGAAAGACGTATATCTATATCGTCCATTCATTTTGGCAGATCATTTTAAGGCATCGGCTAAAAAAATGAGGCAGATCCAAATTTAAGGTGGACCACATGGCAGGAAACAATGGTCATTGAATTGACACCATTAAAGACTTCTCGGGAGCCATAAAAGTTTCGATCAAGTTGATTTTTGTGTTTTCCCTTCATCCAAATATGTGTGACTTAATCAAATATTTGGATGGCAAATAACCATTATAATGGGCCCTAAAAAGTTTTTAATTGTAAGTGTTGAATCACCACTGTTTCCTTTGATGTGGTCCACCTGAAATGCGATTCTGACTCATTTTACGGCTCGTGACCTAAAATGATCTTTCAAAATTGATGGACGGCGTAGATGAAACACATTACATCATAGTGGGCCCACGGAGCAGAGAAATATTAATCAGGACTTCCACGTCTCGTGTGCGGTCATCCCGTAAAAGGGAGCTTTGGAAGTGGGAAGCCATTTTCGGGAAACTATCTTCCAAAGCCCTAAAATCCCTAAAATTTCTCAAATTCTCTCCAAAATCTAGGAAATATCTACCAATCTATGTAGATTCTTTGTCGAAATTGCCGCTCCCTTGAAATCTTTCATCTATTTTTTTTTTTTATAACCTACGGAAGAATGGTGCATAGATTTTGACAATCGATTGACTGGTGTGCTACCTCCAAATTCTGAATCCTCTTTTAAAGGTATCGAAAATATCCTCTTACATAGATCAGAATGATTTTTCATTTTCTTAAAATTTTTTTTTCAAAATTTTTCATATTTACGCACTCCTAAAATTTTCGGTGGGTTAGCTACAGCTAATTTATCGTCGATAACTTTATTTATCGCCGAAAAATTGTCGACAATTGGAAGAGATACGAAACTAGGGGGTTTCGTTGTCGCCGGCTTGTCGACACTGCTTGCAAGGCATTGACTATGTCTTCTATTATATTATCATTAGAATCCTCAGAGTGTGCCAAGCAAGCTTCTAAAGAGTTGGTACATTCAGTTGAAATGGGGCTTATTCTCCACATTGAGGTCAATCATGTCACATGGGTGGAGTAGATCGACATCACTATGTTTGAAAAGTACCCTTGCTTCTTGATCATTAACCTGGACTGCAATTGAGATCAACTCTGGGGAAAACTTGACCGCAAACTCATGATCATAATCCAACTCCTCATCATCAAATTCGGTATACTCTACAAGCAAGTTGGGATCACTCTCCTTGCATTGTGTTTTTAGATTGGGTTGAGGCTGGGCTAAACTAGCATTTTCCTCATCATTAGGGTGTGACTGAATTTCTTGAATGGAGGAGTCTAGCAACTCTAATGATGTTCTAATGTCTGCGAATGATTTCATGATGTGTTGGTTGAGTTGTTCTTGAGCATCCATGATTTTCTAAAGTGAATCCTCTTGGATTGTTTCTAATCTAATGAGTAGTGAATCCAAGGGGATATTCATTAAAATGCATGGTTGGTTCACCTCTCCAATTTAAGCTATAATGTTTCCACCAATTGAAGTCATACGGGTCATATGTGGGAGTGTTTGATGGTTGTTGGTAAGCATTACCATCTATATAATAATCACGCATTATCTTCTTAACCGGTGGATGATAATTGTTCCCCCTCCTATATTCACGTAGTGATTTCTTAACTGGTGGATCATCATATCCCGGTCGGTTCTCGATCATAGATTCAGTTAATTTACGAGACGTAGGGTGTTTCCTATCATAATCATCTGACAACCCTTCAATTAATTTCTCGTCTTTTAGAAGTTGATTAGAGTATTCACGTGTCCACTCTTGCATGAACATAATGAAACCCTAACAAAAAAAAAATTCTACGGAAAAATCCTACAACTATAAGGAAAGTAAGTAGATGGAGGAAGGATGTTATCAGGAGAGGAATTAGAGTGAAGATCCTATAAAATAGAAGAAATAATAAACAATGTTAGTAATGTTGGAAAGAAAAGATAAGGACTAAAAACAAAAATTAGAAAATTAGAAAAATCCTAAAAACCCGAAGTTAGAAAAATTCAAAAAACTAGAAAAATCTAACATAAAACAAAAATCAAACCTAGAAAACCTAAACTTAATTGTGTTCAACTCACTCCTCGGCAATGACGACAAAAACTTGTTAAGTGCAGGGTTGCGAAGTAGTAATAACTCGGTGAGACTGAGGTCGAATCCACAGGGAATGGGGAACAAGGCCTAGAAGTAATCTAAGTCTAATGGGTTGTTTAGGTTTTTAATCCAACATGATAAAAAAAGGGTTTTAAACAAGAAAAAAGACTAAGGATCCAGGAATCCACTTATAGCAATTACAATATCTATTTTACAGATTCAACGATTATAACTCAATTTGAATCGAAGTCCTATCCTATCAAATTGGAAAATAGAGCAGTTAAACTAATCATAAACAATATTAGAATATGAATTCAATTGAACAATTCTGTTATGAAGCACTCAAATATCAATCGCAGGGAATTAATGGAGCCTCAACCTGGCCCGTGTAGCTGGTCTGTTGCACACACCTGGGTGCTCACCCAACTGGCCTCTATCAATGTACTGGCCAAAAGGTACCAATTGGATTTAGAGACTTTCAACCAAGGGACTCAATAGCCTTACGTGTTCACCTCTCCAATTTAAGTTATAATGTTTCCACCAATTGAAGTCATACGGGTCATGTGTGGGAGCATTTGATGGTTGTTGGTAAGCATTGTCATCTATATAATAATCGCGTATTGTCTTCTTAACTGATGGATGATAATTGTTCTCCCTTCTATATTCACATAGTGATTTCCTAACCATTAGATTATCATATCCCGGTCGGTTCTCGATCATAAATTCAGTTAATTTACGAGACGTAGGGTGTTTCCTATCATAATCATTTGACAACCCTTAAATGAATCTCGTCTTTTACAAGTTGATTAGAGTATTCACATGTCTACTCTTGCATGAACATGATGAAACCCTAATAAATTTTTTTTTACAGAAAAATCCTACAACAATAAGGAAAACAAGTAGATGGACTAAGGAAGGATGTTACCAGAAGAGAGGAACTAGAGTGAAGATCCTATAAAACAGAAACAATAAACAATGCTAGTAATGTCAGAAAAAAAAAGAAAGAAGATAAACCCTAAAAACAAAATGCTGAAAATTAGAAAATCCTAAAAACCCTAGGTTAGAAAAATTCAGAAAACTAAAAAAATCTAACATAAAACAAAAATCAAACCTAGAAAACCTAAACCTAATTATGTCCAACGCCTCTCCCCGGCAACAACACTAAAAACTTGTAAGTGCAGGGTTGCGAAGTAGTAATAACTCGGTGAGACCGAGGTCGAATCCACAGGGAATGGGGAACACGACCTAGAAGTAATCTAAGTCTAATGGTTTGTCTCGGTTTTTAATCCCGCATGGTAAAAAAAGGTTTTAAACAAGAAGAAAAAGGACTAAGGATCCAGGAATCCACTTATAGCAATCACGATATTTATTTTACTGATTCAACGACTATAACTCAATTTGAATCAAAGTCCTATCCTATCAAATCGGAAGATAGAGTGGTTAAACTAATCATAGACAATATTAGAATATGAATTCAATTGAACAATTCTCTTATGAAGCACTCAAACATCAATCGCAAGGAATTAATGGAGCCTTAACCTAGCCCACGTAGCTGGTCTGTTGCACACACCTAGGTGCTCACCCAACTGGCCTTTATCAATGTAGTAGTCAAAAGGTACCCATTGGATTTAGGGACTTTCAACCAAGGGACTCAATAGCCTTAGGTGTTCACCTCTCCAATTTAAGTCATAATGTTTCCACCAATTGAAGTCATACGGGTCATGTGTGGGAGTATTTGATGGTTGTTGGTAAGCGTTATCATCTATATAATAATCATGTATTGTCTTCTTAACCGATGGATGATAATTGTTCTCCCTTCTATATTCATGTAGTGATTTCTTAACCGGTGGATCATCATATCCCGGTCGGTTCTCGATCATAAATTCAGTTAATTTATAAGACGTAGAGTGTTTCTTATCATAATCATTTGACAACCCTTTAATGAATCTCTCGTCTTTTACAAGTTGATTAGAGTATTCACGTATCTACTCTTGCATGAACATGATGAAACCCTAATAAAAAAAATTTTACAGAAAAATCTTACAACAATAAGGAAAACAAGTAGATGGAGTAAGGAAGGATGTTAACAGAAGAGAGGAACTAGAGTGAAGATCTTATAAAATAGAAACAATAAAGAATGTTAGTAATGTTGGAAATAAAAGATAAACCCTAAAAACAAAATTCTGAAAATTAGAATATCCTAAAAACCCTAGGTTAGAAAAATTCAGAAAACTAAAAAATTCTAACATAAAACAAAAATCAAACCTAGAAAACCTAAACCTAATTGTGTCCAACGCCTCCCCGGCAACAGCACTAAAAACTTGTAAGTGCAGGGTTGTGAATTAGTAATAACTCGGTGAGACCGAGGTCGAATCCACAGGGAATGGGGAGCACGACATAGAAGTAATCTAAGTCTAATGGTTTGTCTTGGTTTTTAATCTTGCGTGATAAAAAAAGGTTCTAAACAAGCAGAAAAAGGACTAAGGATCCGGGAATCCACTTATAGCAATCACAATATCTATTTTACTGATTCAACAATTATAGCTCAATTGGAATCGAAGTCCTGTCCTATCAAATTGGAAGATAGAGCGGTTAAACCAATCATAAACAATATTAGAATATGAATTCACTTGAACAATTCTCTCATGAAGAACTCAAACATCAATCATATAGAATTAAAAACGTCTATAGTACCCTTAGGCGACCATAGATCAATCAATTATACAGATTGAATAATTCTTTAAATCAAGCATTATAATTGCACTTCCAAGCATCCAATGTGCTCAGAGTCTAATGCACTTCCAAGCATCCAATGTGCTCAGAGTCGACAATGGATCAAAGATGAAACAACACAAAGACTTTAAAGTAAAATCCAAATCTATTCAATCTAATATCACAATTCAAACCACTGTTTGCTGAATCAAATAAACTAAATAATGTAATGAGTTACAAGCTTCATCCTTTAGCCTTAGCTAAGAGATTAGCCTAACATGGCTAATAACCTAGAAGAAAAACAAAAGAAAGACAAATTAGAATTGAGAAGTCGAAGAAGAAGAACGGCTTTGTAGAGACTCCGCCAACCATTGGTCTCTTTCCCAAGCTCTAATTCGTATATAAAACAACTAAGAAAACTCCTTTAAATAGTAAAAGTTCGCACCGACTTGCAACTGACTTCAAACTTTCGCAATTTAGTACGTTTCGGTTGCATTGAATTTCATTTGAAAAATATCTGTAGAATCTAACTTAGGTCCCACCTAAGCTTTCTTAGGTGGGACTGAAGTTTGCTTCGGTCGGATCGAAGTGTTGAGCCGAATTAATTATGAAAATTACAGTTTCTTGCTGGACTGCTTTGTGCACTTTCGGCTAGACCGAACCGACCATTTGTAGGACTGAATAGTCTGTTTATTCTATTGTTGGACTTGTGATTTCGCCAGTCTTTTCTCCATCCCTTGTACTTGGTTTTCTTGGATCTTTGGCTTGTGAATTCTTCATTAATGACCTCCAAATATCCAATTCTTCATTATATTCTTTTGAGCTCTAAATCCATCCTTTTAGGCGCATATTCATCTTTAAGACCAAAACTACCTTGCATAATGAAAACATACATAATTATATCAGATTAACACTTGAATTTTAGGAAAGCTAATGTAATTGAGGGGATAAATATGCAATATTTAGGTCTCAACAATCATTTCTCTCTCTCTCTCTCTCTCTCTCTCTCTCTCTCTCTCTCACTCTTAAGTTCGACTACTGGAGTGATCTTATTCTCATGTTTGGCAGGGTTTTAAGGCACTCTTTCTCACCGATTCCCCTCACATTCTATCCTCTTGATCTCACAAGGATTGTTTGATTCTTGCGCTGGAAAGTTCTACAGTCTTCAACGATTAAACTTTCAAATTCTAATTCTAGATTTGTGGAAGGGAATCCGGTATTAAGGATGCTTAATCACTATTGGTTGGTTCCTGATTAATTTCAGTTTTGGATGGCCAGATGCTAGTCGTTTTAAGTGGTGAATTGTGATCACGATTTGAATTTCCCAGTTGTAGAAGATGATGGGCTGTAATGTTAGTTTCTAAACGCTGTGTTTTTTATGAATGGATCATATTGGACGGTTCTAATTGTCCTTCGGTTGCTCGAAATCAATGGTGTTTTTTTTTTAAAAAAAAAAAAATTTATTTTTAAATCGTTGGACCGGTTTTGTTTGGTGGGTTCCGGAAGTGAAGGTTTTCCCTCGCTACCTGTTAACGAGGAAGAAGAGAAGGATTCAGAGACCTGTTGTGTGATTGGAGCCCGACTTTCACGGACGATTGCTTGGGCTAAACGTTGCTGGGTTCCATTGTTTTAAATGGTCAGGATCAAAAGGTCAGGGGCTTGCTGCATCAATGACACTTCTGTGGACCGCAACTGAAGATGCAAATTCTATGGATTGCGAAACCGGTGGAAATGGAGAGACGAGTCTGACACAAGGTGTCCCGTATCGGTATCGGTTGGCGTAACGGTGCCCTCCGAAACTGATACGGATACGGGGGCGTAACGGCCCGTAATGGCGCAAAATTTTTTTTTGCCAAAAAAATATGGATTAAATCCGGAATATTCTAAGCATTCCAAATATGCATTCATTTATAAATTGGAACGTGTTTATGGTGGTGTAACGGCCCACTCTTTGGTGAGAAGTTGTATTGGGCTGTCTGATGAATTTATGAACCAGATAACCTGAATTTGACTACAAAATTCATATATTTAATTTTCTAACTATCTACTATCAATAATAAATATATTAGAATGAATGTAATCTGAAAATATTTTACATTAGGTGTTTGCATTCATATCTTACATTAGGTGTTTGCAATTATTTTTGAGGAATTTCTCGAACATACTTGTGGTCCTGTGCACGTGACTGTGATTCCTGTCTATGACTTGTCATCCTCAAGTCAAGAATATTTTAAAAAAAAATAGTAGTGTCTGATATACTCCCTTACAACTTGATTAAGGATTACTTGATTGGTTGTCAGGGGAGCTAATTTAAATACAAGTTCGACAGTGTCAAGTGTGTGCATGGCTTCTTGCAATAATACTGTTGTGGCCTGTGAGCTGTCTGTTGCAAATACTTACCTTAAATCCTTAATACAAATATATACTCACAATCATAAGTCATCACCAAAATGAAAATCTGCTTTTTTGTAGTTGCTTGACCTCCACATCATCGTCATCGTCACTATTAGGCTGAGGCTGTCCAATAGGTGTAGGTGCTGCATATCCATAATATCCAGTGCCAGAAGGAAATACTAGATCAACAAAACCAGAGGATGACTGATCCTGACTAGGCAACGACTCTGACCCCGAGTAAGGATATCCACCAGTGCCCGTTGAATAGTCATACTGGTGCCCATACTCAGGCTGTTGGGAATCTTGAGATTGAGAGTGTGTCTGCTGTGATGAGTAACTTAGATTTGGATCTGGATATCTATAATTATATGGATATTGATCGGGAGGGCTACTCCAACATGAATGTGATGGAACATGCTCAGTATAACCATCATAATCATAATCCAATTGACCATAAGAATATCCATCATAATAACCAAGACCATGAGCCTGCTGATGTTCCGGACCTCTCAGACCCGGTGCACCATTAGACGTACCCTCATCCTGCTACCTGTATCGTGACTCAGTACACTCATAAGTTCGACCTCGTGTACCACCTCGTCGATGTTCATCGACATCATGATGTGTAGACGGCTGTATAGGGCGCTGAGCAACACCAGAAGTGCCAGCACTAGGGGTAGGGGGTTATTGTCATCATCCGACAAGGTCACGCTACCACTGCTCGTACTCTTTTGTTGATCTTGAGCCGTATCCATACGTGGCATAAACGCTGCCCCTCTTACTGGGTCCAATACATCTGCACGACTCTCTTGTTGTGCTCTGCGTATTTCTGGGTCATCAAATTTTAATTCTTCACTATCCTTTTCAATTTGCTTTTCCCTTGTTTCCAACCAAGGTAGAAGTGGGTCATCCTCATCATAAATATTGTCCAAGTTTATTGGACAGTAGTCGCCGTCATCGACAGCTGTAATGCTCCTATGATGTCGTCGCATTCTTAGTTTTATATTGTAGTGCATGAAGACAAGTCTATCTAATGTTCTAGTCTGTAATCTATTCCGATTCTTTGAATGAATGAACACAAAACAACTCCAATTCCTTTTGCAGCTAGAGGAAGATGTTGTCTGGCTCAAAACTTTTACTGCAATTTTTTGAAGAGCTTTCGTACTCTCTCCGAAATTAATCCACCATTCGGCCGGTTGCAACCTAGATACTGCATGCTGTGCAAGAGCATCTCCAAAGCTACCAAGGTGATTTCCAAATGTATCTAATTCATTCAACTCCTTTATTTGTAGATTTAGGTCAGGCTCTAATCTCTTTATCATATTTTTTAGCCCGACACGAACTTCATTATCCGCAACAAATGATTGGGCATATCTATACCTAGAATTTAGGTAGTAACCTGCTGCATGAAGATCGTGATGGAGTTGTTTTGTCCATCTCCTGTCAATCATCTTCCAATAAATGTCTCAGCTTCTACAATCACGTT
Organism: Magnolia sinica; assembly: GCF_029962835.1. Taxonomy (NCBI): domain Eukaryota; kingdom Viridiplantae; phylum Streptophyta; class Magnoliopsida; order Magnoliales; family Magnoliaceae; genus Magnolia; species Magnolia sinica. The sequence goes on along the minus strand of NC_080573.1, from coordinate 43,743,656 downwards.
GAATTGCCAACTTTGCCTTATCCATGGCATCATATAGGAAGCCCATGGTAGGTGCTTCATCGGTTTCAACAAGACGGAGTACCCTCATTAGTGGCTCCATCACCTTTAGGATCGCCTTGACCTTCTTCTAATATTTGTTGTCCTGTATGGTGTTTGCAACTTTGACCGGTGTCCCTGATGTCTTCTCCCCATGTTTTGTGTTGAGCCATTCTCGGGAAGCGAACATCTCACTCAACTCTCCCCTATGCTGGAATAAACTCTCTAATGCTATAAAGTTTGTTGCGAATCTAGTCGCCGCAGGCCTTAACAACTCTCGTTCTTTCGTGAACTTTCTCATTATTGCGACTACTTGATTATGGTTGTAAATAAATGTCGTCACTTCTTTTGCCCTTTCTACCATTTCCTTAATATTCTTCTTCTTCCCAATATCTTCCAATATAAGATCAATACAATGGGCAGCACATGGTGACCAAAAAAGATGTTTTCTCTTATCCATCAACATGTCCTGCAAGCTTATATGATACTTCATTATCTGTCACAATCTGCACTACATTCTCCTCTCCAATCTCATCCACAACTTTATCCATTAGGCCCATAATATAATGAGAATCTTTTGTTACTTCTGAGGCATTAATTGACTTATGGTGTATAGTTCCTAAGTGGCAGTACACTATGAAGTTGATCATGTTGCGTCTGGTTGGGCCAATCCAACCATCACACATGATCGTGCATCCTCTGGCTTGCCATACAGGTTTAAAGGTAGCCACGTATGCTTTCACATCCGCATACTCTGCATCTGTCCATTTCCCCCTAATCTCCTTAGCCGTGGGAGCTTTTATTCCTTCATCTGCTTCTGCTGCTGCATCAATTACCACCTGCCAATATGGAGAATTGGCCGCATTAGGATGAATGTTGGCATGTATAAATAACTTTGCTGCTGCTCTACCTAATTTCTCAATGGAAGTTCTATTCCACATTTATTTTATCTTCTTTTGTTTAGTTGATTCTTTCCTAAATAGGATTGGATCAATAGAGGGTCTCCTAGGCTCATTTACTTCTTCATCCAAATGTATAGGGGCATCACGTGAAGATGTCTGTCGTCGGCTCCCAAACACACGTCGTAGCCCACCAAACCTACCCCCCCTGCAGAAGCAGTTGCACTTCCAGTTGCACTCCCGTTGCCCCCCCTGTATCACGCACCGACCCATGCGTGCCAAACATGCAGCGATGTTCTTCCTCTTCACGAGCTAGACGCAAGCTCTCTCCTAGCTATAGTTACTTCCCGATCTGAATCTTCGTCAGAATCAATAATATCTTCATCACGAACGCTCATATATTCAGGACCAAACACCTCCTGTCAAGCTGCATCTAAAATATCATCTTTCTTCTTTTATACAGCAACACGTTTACCCTTCGACTCATCCAGACTAGCTTGCATTAATAGCATTATCTCTTTCGGTACTCTGGTACATGGCACAACTTGACTCTTTCGATGTGCTAAATGTTGTTTGAGACGGGTAATTCCACTAGTCACTAGTCTATCACAATACTTGCACTTCATTTGGTGCCTAGTACCACCAACCCTCTCACAATGTTGCCATCCAATATCCTCACTTAGTTGTTGTTGGCCAGACCTAGACATTTCTTTAGGTTTAGGTAGATACTAGATAATTAGATATATATTAGATATGAGTATGAGTGTATGACCTATGTTAATAAAGATGATTTTATGTTCTAACTAAACCTTAAGAAGCTCCAAAACCTGTCAAATATAAGCAAATAAAAATATAAAGTCACTAATTTGAAAATACAAAAAAAATTATAAGATGACACCACAAATCTGTAAAATGCACATTAACATGTTCAACTATGATTAACACATCATATGACATGATTAAAACAACAAAACAATCATTAAAAAATGATTTTTCGAATTTTAAAAAAATGTGCCAAAATTAATGCGTAAATAGAAAAAATATATATATAAAAAAAATGACACCCCAAATCTGTAAAATGCACATTAACATGTTCAACTATGACTAACACATCATATGACATGATTAAAACAACAAAACAATCATTAAAAAAATGTTTTTTTGAATTTTAAAAAAAAGGGCCAAAATTAATGCGTAAATAGAAAAAATATTTAAAAAAATTATAAAATGGCACCCTAAATCTGTAAAATCCACATTAACATGCTCTACTATAATTAACACCATATGGCATGATTAAAACAGTAAAACAACCATTAAAAATTGAATTTTCGAATTAAAAAAAAAAGGGCCAAAATTAATGCGTAAATAGAAAAAAATATAAAAAAAATATAAAATGGCACCCCAAATCTGTAAAATGCATATTAACATGTTCTACTATGATTAACACATCATATGACATGATTAAAACAACAAAACAACCATTAAAAACTGATTTTTCGAATTTTTTTTTTTAAAAAGGGCCAAAATTCATGCGTAAATTGAAAAAAATATTAAAAAAATATAAAATGGCACCCCAAATCTGTAAAATGCAAATTAACTTGTTTTACTATGATTAACACATCATATGGCATGATTAAAACAACAAAACAACCATTAAAAATTGATTTTTCGAATTGAAAAAAAAGGGCCAAAATTCATGTGTAAATAGAAAAAAATGTAAAAAAATATAAAATGGCACCCCAAATCTGTAAAATGCACATTAACATGTTCTACTATGATTAACACATCATATGGCATGATTAAAACAGCAAAACAACCATTAAAAATTGATTGTTCGAATTTAAAAAAAAAAAGGGCCAAATTAATGCCTAAATAGAAAAAAATAAAAAAAAAAAATTAAATGACACCCCAAATCTGTAAAATGCACATTAACATGTTCTACTATGATTAACACATCATATGGCATGATTAAAACAGCAAAACAACCATTAAAAATTGAATTTTCGAATTTGAAAAAAAAAAGGCCAAAATTCATGCGTAAATAGAAAAAAATATTAAAAAAATATTAAATGGCACCCCAAATCTGTAAAATGCAAATTAACATGTTCTACTATGATTAACACATCATATGGCATGATTAAAACAACAAAACAAACATTAAAAATTGATTTTTCGAATTTAAAAAAAAAGAGCCAAAATTAATGCGTAAATAAAAAAAATATTAAATGGCACCCCAAATCTGTAAAATGCACATTAATATGTTCTACTATGATTAGCACATCATATGACATGATTAAAACAAAAAAACATATTTAAACAAGTATAAATACCTATTTTTAACGAATTTCTGAAAAATTGCCCACCGAGCTTTGATTCAAGAAAATCTGTAATATAACGTGTTTTTATCTCAAATACCCAGCCAAGGTTGGTCAAAATTAGTAGTAGAAGGAGTGAGAAATAGTTTGGAAGCAAGAGGTTTCAAAAAAACAGCAGAAACAGAGCTTAAAATGAAAAAAAAAAGTTACCGTCTTTTGACCATTATGGGCTAGCCGTTATGGGTCAGTAACGGCCGTTATGCCTGTAACGGCTAATACGTGCACAAAATCGGGTAATGGCCGATACAACCCCGAAACACGTAACGGTTCCCACCGTTACCGTTACGTATCGGTCGTTACGGCCGATACGTAACCGTTTTGGGATTCCTTGGTCTGACCTGCCTTCTTTGCTCGTGCTGTACTTGGGAATGGATGGTGAGGAGGGGGTGGGTTGGCATTGCGCAAGATCAGATTTGGAGAAGTCTGGAAGTGTGGGGAGTCGGGTTCTGGTGTATGCATTTCTTTTTAAACAACTTTACTGTTTTATAGGGTTCGCAGGTGAGAGATGGTGAGGTTTGGTTGGTGTACATTTTCACGTTGTGAATGCCTAGGTGGTCCTTCAAATGAATTGTTCGGATCGTCGAAGAAATGTTTCCTATCGACTATTCTTGATAGTATGCTAAAAGGGAATTGATTTTGAAAAGAATGGATGGATGACATTAAAAACACGAAACAAGTGGTTCGGGGGGTTCTTTGGGGTGTCAGGAAGCAGATGGATGGTCAGTTTTGCAATTTGATTGCTGGATTGTGTTATATAGGACAGATGGTATATAATATAGGGTACAAAAGAATGTATCGGATCCTTTTTAGTTTTTAGAAACTATAAAACCGAAGGATCTTTTTCCCATAGAATATGGGGATCCCTGAAACAGGCCCAAATGTGGCCCGATGCAAAAAGTGATCCAGTTGATTTGACAGGAAAAGTGTAAGGATTGTAATGGTGGTTTTTGTCTAATTTTTGAGTGGGCCATCTAGTGGATTTGATGAAGAGTTTGGTGGATGGTCGGATCTCGTGATCTAAATGGGGAGGTTACAGATGTGCGGTTCAATTGGGTTGAATAAGCTATAATAAAAATTTTATTGCAATCGGACTCGTACAAATGGGTTTTTGAGAGAATGCTAAGGGTAGCGATATGTACATTGTGAAAATCCTTAGATGGTTGGTAGGTCTATCATAACCCTTAGAATTGAGATTCAATGGTGAAAATTGTTCATTAATGACTAAGGGATAGGGCGAATTGTTTAGAATCATGGATGGATGAGTTTAAGTGTGGTTTAGATGGTCATAAGGCAAGTTCACTATGATGAAATGGTCCGATGGTGACGAGGACCATTAGATTGCTAGATTATAGATGAATGTGTGGTCTTGTGGGTGTGAGGTGCATGTGTACATCTACACGTGTGTGTATTAATTTTCAGAATTCTCGCTGTTCAAATATTGTTATCCTTCTCAGGTCCAATCTCCCATTGCAGTCTGCCTGAAGTTTACCCATGGCATTGAGAAACAGGCATTGCATCTTATTGGGTCTGATTTCGAATTTCCAATATCGTCAAAGGGCAATTAGCCAAAGTCCTCCACTGAGCAGCACGTGGGGCAGAGCCTCCGGGTCTCCTCTTTGTTTTTAATGACATTAGAACTCTTTTCCAGCTTAACCATTTCGTTCACTCTTGTAAAGGAAGAGTTAAATTTTTTTATGCCTAGTAGTCCTCAACATATTTTAAAAACTCGAAAACTCAGCTTGACTAGATGTCCAACTGGGTTGACTTTAGGATATGAAAGCCCATTCAACCCACACAATTCTGAAAACTACAAAAAGTGTTTTAAATTCAAACAAGCTATTAGGAATTTCAACGAATAGAGTGACCTCGCGTGTTTAGCCACTGTTCAATGTGAGCCGCAATGCCTACCTTCATTAGTGCAGATTTCTTGTTGGTTGAACCAACTACTCATGTTCAGCCATTGCCTTTGAATCTGGTTTAACAATATAGACCCAGTGTAGAGGGGGCATCATCCTAAAATCAGATAGATTGAATGATCTTAACTAAGATTAATGAACATTTGTTTATTTAATACAGACCTTTGATTATTTTTAACTCTATCTGTTTATTAGATGCGCCCCCCCCCCCCCCCCCCCAATCATTGGTTAGAAAATAGAGTCACTACTTTTTTTTTTTTTTTTGAGAGATAACTGCAGTTTCATTCAAAAAAGGAGGGGAATAGCCCGCCAAGATAGCAGGCCAGTTTTCCTCCAAAAAAAAGCAAATTACAATTAAGATTTACCCCAATGGAGGCCCATTCAATCATATACCCATGAACTTTACTAATAACTGAACACGCTACTCTACATTCATTATTAAATACCATTCCATTTCGTTCTTCCCAAATCGACCACCACACGGCCAGAATGGACATTCTCCAAACCGTAGCTATATGGGAACGAAAAGCAGCACCATGCCAAGCTTTTAACAAACAGCTTGTCGACTTTGGAGTTTGGAAAGGACCAAGAAATACCAAAGGAGTTTAAAACTGCTGACCAAACCTCAGAGAAGAATGGACAATGTATGAAGAGGTGGTTCACCGATTCTTCAGCAGACATATAGTTGAGGCAAATATTAGTAAGGACCATTCCCCTTTTTCTCAAGTTATCCACTGTAAGGACTTTACCCTTCCCAACCAACCAGCCGAAAAACGCTATTTTTGGGGGAACCTAGTAAGGACAATCACTGCATGTTTTGTTTTACAAGTAATATAAATTGGGGCCTACCATTATGAGGACGTGGTTTTTTTTTTTTTTTGTTGTTAACTTGTATGCCCACCATTTCTCAATACACCCATCTCTAATCTTGTTTGATTGGACTGGGGCATAGGAACAAACCTGTTAAAGAGAGAGGAAGGACGAAAGAGAGAAGGGGAAGATGATGAAGAAACTTCTTTCTAACGTTTGTAGTCCTGATCAAGACGGAGCCACATGTGCAGTTATGGCACACAAGTGCGAGATCCACATTAGTCGCGCCCCTTTGGATGTTTTAGTCGCAAGACAAGCCACCTCCCTCGCTCCCTGGAGGAAGTATGAATAATGAACCTGGATGGGTTGTTCAAAACCAGACAGGTTGAATGGTTTGATTTTCAGACCAGAATGAAACCCCGTTTGACTTGAAAACTACAAAGGGGATTTTAAATTCAAACGAGTGACAAGAAAGCAACTAGTTTCAAATTTCGATAACAATGAATAGTCTTCTGATGTAGGACAACTAACTACTTGCTTTAAAAGCTCGAAGTGATAGAGCATGGTGAATCAATCTCTTTTATCTCATAGCCCAGGCCCCACATCCCATGGGTTAGGTCCTTGCCCAAACCCCCCTCGTGGGCCCCACATCACACGAGTTCTATCTCACACGAGCCACCCCCCTCACATGGGTGGGGCCTGCCCCCTAGTGTGCCCCCGCATCCCATAGGGGACCCCTCTTAAGCCTGGTGTGAAAATGCCCCTGTATTAATCACCCCCGGTGATGAGTTTCTAACACGAGACCTCCCGCTCTGATACCACTTTGATGCATGACAACTAACTACTTGCTATAAAAGCTTGAACTGATAAACCGTGGTGAATCAATCCCTTTATCTCATAGCCCAATCCCCACATCCCATGAGTTAGGCCCTCGGCTGAACCATCCTCGTGGGCCCCACATCACATGGATTCTACCTCAAATGAGCCACCCGCCTCACATGGGTAGGGCCCACCTCACATGAGCCACCCGCCTCACACGGGCTGCCCACCTCGAGTGTGCCCCTACATCCCACAAGCCCCCCTACTCGAGCCCAGTGTGAAAATGCCCCTGCATTACTTTCATTAGCAATCGTAATTAAAAGAAGATATTAACAACAATGAACTAAATCAACTTTGAAATTCTAAACCAAAACGGGTTCACACAATCTGAAAAATGATTAGCTTAAATGAAAAAAAAAAAAAAAAACTGATAAAATGAAATGATAAAGTTGAATATGAAAACTTCCCCAGATTCATTAAATCTGAACCAAATCTTCGACCATGAGGAAATTCTTTGAAGGATTTCTTTACAGTTTGACTTAGACGTGACCATCGGATTTGCCACGCAATAAGGTGGGCCATGTTTGAGGACATATGAGGATGCCTCTGTGTGCATCGAGTTGCCCCAACAGATTTCAGGGAGGGATAGAATAAAAGATAATTATAAAAATTATAATAATTAAAAAAACATATATGTGGGGTTTGGAAGGCTCTTTTTTTGTGTCTAAGAGAGAGATTTGCTTTGGTTTTCATAGAGGAGGAGGGATCTTTTGGGATATGAATGGTGGAGCAACAGTAGACCAATTCTCTTCCCAGATCCATGCACTGAAGGAGGTGTTTCTGTGTTGAGGGGGATTTGAGCTGATTTTGGAAAATAATGAGAGGGATTGGGTGCCTTCGGAGCTACAGTTAGGGTTTGATGAATAAGGAAGAAAAATGAAAAGAGGAAGGAAGAAGAAGAAGCTGATTTCTTTGGGGAGTTATTTGATACTGGCTGCATTTGACGATTGAGCTGGGATCTTTATGCTGTTGGCCTAGCTATGGATGGCCACGTCACAAGAACTGTACCAATCAGATGATTTTATCCATCACTTTTATACTTTCAAATGTAACATCTTAATCCTTCCCCTTATCGGTTTGAACAATTGGATGTCCATGGTACCACCATTAGATGGCAGTCCAGGTTCATACATATCCCAGCCACATGTATGCCATATGTATGTTTGTGAGAATTCCTCAAATGTCATGAAAGGGCATGACTGATGGTCCTGCGTCATCTTGTGAAGAATGTGGTTATTTATCCATGGCACACATTGCATAAGTGCATGGCAGTCCAGACCATAAAAGTAGTAGGCTCCATCAAAGCCTCAAGCACTGCAGTAATTAGCTGATCATCACCATCTTAGTCAATCCTTTGAATTTTGGAATCCTAACAATTCATGTGGTCTCCATACATTATCCCTTAAAAAAAGTGGTCTCTATGTATTGATGGTTAAGATTGTTTGACAGATCCAGCATCCCGATATGCCCCATCCTTTGTAGCCCACTATCTGGAAGGTCCAGATAACCATACATGTATGTAGGCCCATGTGCGTGGTGAGATGGTGGTGAATCTAAGTGTGTGTTTCTTGAAAGATACATGCAATCAAAAGTGTGGCCCACATGTTAGACGGCCCAAGTTGATCAGTAGATTCATATCTACTACATATAATGGAAAGAGCATAGGGATATTTTTATCCATCCAATTAGTTTTAGGAGAGGGTGGCCTTTGAGATTTTTTGGGACAATAAATGAGATTTTCATGATAAATAGGGGTATTTATAAAATTTTGAAAATCTGTGTGCTTTCAATTCAACAGCTTGGATATTACCCACTCCCCAATTCTTTTCTGTGCGCGACTAGCACACTCCCGTGTTCGACATCATTTTGTTCCTAAAACTCTCTCCGGATTCTCTCCCTACCTCTCTCCACATGTTGCGTGTGCCACTTCCCTTGGTTCTGGAAAATCAACATCTATTTTCCTAGGGATCTACTGGATTGTCAAAATCATCCAGTCAAAGAGATCCTTAACTAGAACATTCAATGAAAAAATGCAGCTCGCATAACAGATGGCCCATATTGACGACTAGAACCATTTCCTATTAGCAAAATGGATAATGCATTCTCTTAAGTTGATAGAATGGTTAGTATGATATGATCAACATGACTCTTAAGGAAATACATAGTTTCAAAAGAAGGATTCACATTATGGACTGTACAGTCATGGATCCACCAAATCCGCATCATACCCCGACTGGCCACATATATTTTTGTGAGAATTCCAGATCAAATGTCATGAAAGGGCATGACTGATGGTTCTGCATCATCTTGTGAAGAATACGGTCATTCATCCATGGCACACATTGCATACCTGTATGGCAGTCTAGACCAGAAAAGTTGTCGGCTCCATCAAAGCCTGAAGCACTACAGTAATTAGCTGATTGTCACCATGTGGATCAATCCTTTGAATTTTGGAACCGTAACCATCCATGTGGCCTCCATATATTGGATGGTTAAGACTGTTTGATGGATATGACATCCTGAGAAGCCCCATCCTCTGTAGCCCACTATCTGGAAGGTCCAATAGCCATACATGTACATATGTATGCCTATGTGCATGGCGGATTATCACCATGGCTTAAAATGACAGTGAATCTAAGTGTGTGTTTCTTGAAAACAGTGTGGCGCAGGAGGTCCATTTTCTTAAAAATGGTGAATCGAAGTGTGTGTTCCTATGTTTTTCCAGTATGGGAAATTTTCGAGGCATGGTTCATCTTATTGAAAACCAAATCATGCTTCTCGCTTGTTCAAATTAGTGGTTGAGGAAACTATGATATAATTACAATGAAACTGATGTTAGTTCAAAGGGATAACAAATAAGTAGATAAGAATATAGATCCTTTCTTTTTGCAAATATGAATGTCAAAGCTGTTGTTCTCGAGTTTCTTCTGCATACCAACAGTTTTCTTTTTACACCTGTAATGTCTACAAACAAGGTGCCAGTACTCTGTAGATTTGGGGGTGATTTCGTTCAGGAATCCAGCCAGGTTTATTACGTTGGAGGTATGAACCGCATTATTCATGTCGATCAAGCAATCAATTACGTCAATCTTCTATCCATAGTGCGAGGGATTTGCCAGTTGACCGACATCAGCATTAAGTATAAATATCCTGATCTAGATTTAGATTCAATTGTGTCGATTCAGAATGACAGCGATGTATCTAATATGATAGCAGCATTTTCTCAAAGCAGCAATCCTATTCAGCTCTTCGTTTTTTGTGCCCAACAACGTTCAATCTCCACTGCAAATCCCAGGTACTCACTACTGGTTGTTTGTGTTTGCAGTTATGTAGTTCACTGATTCTCTCTCTTGTTTCTAATTATCTCTGTTTCTTCAGTAATTTGACGCAGATTGCCAGTGATGGAAATGATCAAGCAATGTTGCGGGGCATATATGAAAGTAATGAACCCCTTGCATCTTGCTCACATGATACCAAAGCCAATAACGATGATGTTCCAAGTGCATCAAATGACTTGATGGATGATAAAAAAAAAGCTAGTTCCTTTAATGAAATGCTGAAAATGACACCAGTTTTAAAAGAAGGCCAAGAATTTGAAGATGTAAATGCTTTCCACAAGGCTTTAAGGGAATATGCTATACGTTCAAATTTCGAGTACAAGCGAACCAAGTCGGGCCATGGCAGTTTTCAGGCAAAATGTACTACAGACGATTGCTTATGGCGCATACATGCACGTCAGCTTCCTCAAAAACCTACATTCAAGATAAAATCCTTGAAGGAAAACCATACTTGTAATGCTGTGAATGAGTCAACATCAAATACAAGAACGCATCGACATGCTAGTAGTAAATGGATTGCTGGTTTGGTCAAGGATCGAATCCAGAAAAAATTGACTTGTACACCCAAAGATATTGTTGACGAGATTCGTCGAGAATACGGGATCAAAGTAACTTATGATAAAGCTTGGAGGGGTAAAGAGTTGGCATTAAAAGAGATTAGGATGACAATCTAGGAAGCCAGGCAGAGCTTAGCAGGTAGTAGGCTCCATTTGGCGTGCATCATAGTATTCTGTGGATAGTCTCCTCCATATGATTATTACTATGATGATAATGCATATTTAGTGCTTGTTGTGGATGTATGTGCATAGCATTATTTGGTGTTTGGATGACATAAATTATTATGTCATAAATCAATGATGAATATTTTTTGCTTCGTTTTTTAAAGTAGTTAAATTACTTGTGCTAAGAATTTATTTATAAAAAATCTAATTAAAAAGGTAGAAATATCAGATGGTTAAGTTCATCTAACACTGATTTTTAGGCTGCCGTACGTGCATTATAGTGTCCATAATTTCCGGTATGCAACCCTTGCCTATATGGCAGGTGGTAATGTACTTCGTGGCATAGGGTCTAGAGTTTGTCACCAACCAATAGGCCACATTCTGAGATGGTCGTGAGACTCCAACGGTCCATTTTTTCGACACTTGCGTACAATCACAATTAATTAATGATCCAAATGATTGATTTTTAGAATTTGAATATAAGCCATTGAAATTTTTATTTTCATTATTCTAAGTTTATCTAGAGATAGGTTGTCACAATTAACCATTCAGCATAGGTATGCAATGGTTGATCATTGGTAGGCTTGACAATATGGACGGTTCTGATCATTGGAAAACTCTATCAGGTGGGAAGTGGAGTGTGAGGACGCCGTAATATGAGTCTCCGCCAAAGTGGCAAAACGAACTCTATGAAACTAACTCTCTCCGGATGCCATGCGATGAAATGTTAGTAGAATACGTTTTGGGGTGTTTGTCCGCTGTTTTCTATGGTCGGGGCCACCATGTATTTACGCAATCTGCGCGTACAATCATCAGGTGGGCCAACCCATAGGAAAAACAATGGACAATCATCCAAAAACCTCCTAATTGAGGTGGTAGCCCACATGGCTGGAAGCCTGACTTTTTCAACATCCTACTTTGGTCGATCCTTTTGAACGGGTTTGATGCCACAAATACAATGTTGGGCCCATGTACGAGGATCCTGACACATACCGCCTCGTGTGCTGTGTCGAGAGCTGAGTTTTTCGGGAGCGGATTAGCTTGAACCCGGATCCACCGGGGTGGCTGGGACCCCTGTGGGAGTCACAGTGATTATGTGCCTTAAATCCACACCATCCAACCATTTTCAAAACTCATTTTAGGGCATCATCCCAAAAATGAAGCATGCCTAAATCTTGGGTGGACCACACCACAGGAAACAGTCATGATTGAATCCTCATCATTAAAAGCCCAAATCTTGAGTGGACCGCACTACAGGAAACAATCATGATTGAATCTCCGTCATTAAAAACCTCATGGATCACCGGAATGTTTATTTGCCATCCAACCTGGTAAGGTCACAAAGACCTATACGAAGAGACCACATACACATCATCTTGATCCAACCTTTTGTGGTCCACAAGATGTTTTTAATGGACAATTAACATACAAAAACCTTTTTTTGTATGTTAAATCTGCATTAGCCATGGAACATTAGAAACATTTTTCAGTTTTAAAATATCCACGACTTTATTTGTGAGGTATTCCAATATCCTTTGATTGTTTAGACTTCTCTAACTTGAAATAATTACTTAGGCAAATGCAGCCAGTGTCATACGTAGCATCCATTTGGAGACAGTTTTTCTGATATGCTTGAGTTTTCATTTTCAAGGAGTGGGGCTGTAGTTTAATGATCCAAACTATTACAAAGATGGACCTCAATATGGAAGACTATGCACCAAAAATAACATAGGTGGGACCTACAGCCAAAAGTTAACAGTAGAAATAATGTTATGGGGAAAAATGGACCGACCAACATGAGCACGTTAGGTCGGAACCTGGCTCGCTCGAATGCACAAAAGAGGACAAGAAACCCAACTGCCCGATTAAGGAGGCAGGTTAGTGTGGCCCAGGTTGGCACGACCCAGAACGGACCTATCGAGGAACAATCCGAAGAGACTATTAGGACTCTTGAAGAAGTTAAAGGCTACAAAAATTGGACATCATAAAGACCTTCTTTGTGAATGAAAGGCCATCACTCTGGTCAACATACATGGATGAGTATCCTTACATTCTTGAAGCTCGGTCAGCACGTCTCTAATGCACGATCGTTTCACTTGCCCGATCCCCAGGGAAGGTCGACCGAATTCACCTCGGTCCTTGACTAACGTCTATGCCGATTCTGGTCAGTCTGACCTTATTTGAGCAAGATTCGTCCAAAGCTTTCTTTAAAGATCACATAAGTCAATCCGCAATAGACTTAGGATCCTGAAATCTTCGCTAAGGATCTTGGAAACTTCCCCATATGTTCGGGATCCGAACCCTCTACAATACGCACCTACTAAATAGGGAGATCTCCTCTACGTTACTGCATCTCCTCAACTATAAATAGGAGCACCCCTAATGGTGAAAGGTATGCACAATCTCTAGCCCAAAACAATCATTGTTCTAGTAGACCTGGATTTCTGACTTTGGCATGGGAGGGTCCCTGACACAAGCCAGGGTCTTCGTTGTTTGTTCTTGGTGCAAGTTCGCGAGGGTCAAAGGAGGGTTAACCAGATTTCTACATTAACAGTTTGGCGCGATCTGTGGGAAACAACATCAAAATCTGCTTTTATTTCACCACAAGTTCGACAATAGAGAAAGGGAAGAAGAAGGCTCAAGCCCCCTCTGTTGTGCCCGACCTCGCATTGCTGGAGCAATTTGGTAGCCATCGGGATTCCACATCTCGACTGCAGGATGATTCTGCGCCTATGAGGTCGATGCATTGATCCCGTAATCGGGGAGAACGGTTGGTCTCTCTCAAACAACAAGTCAAAGCATCGAACGATAATATAGATTCCATGAGGCAGTTGCTAGAACAATTACAACCCCAACCCACACAAGGGGCCGAGCAAGCAGCATGACTAATGGTCCAGGAACCCTCGAGCCTTCTGACGTGCCTGTTGCCTCCCACAACAGCCGACAACTTGGATCCTCAAGGTCGACACCTTCTCACATCTTTGGTACTGCAGCATTGGCCGCTTCCGACCTCCGTCATGAGTTGATAGGAAGAAGCGCGACAAGGCTCCCGATGTAGCCGCCGAGGCTATGGTAGAAAGCAGTGATCCCCGGGAGGCCGAACTGAACGACCTGCAAGGTCAAATTGGTGACATACGGTAGGCCTACCATGGGAACACTCCGACCCTAGTAGAAGCAATATTGGAAGAAACTAAGCCTTTGTTCACCGCTGACATCATGCACGCGCAGCTACCACCGAGGTTCTGCATGCCATGAATTGCCTAATATTCCGGAACCACCGACCCAACCGAGCATTTAGAATCATTCAGGGTTTGGATGGAGTTGCACAACACATCTAATGCAGTCATGTGCCGCACATTGCTGCATTCCCACTGACCATGACAGGAACAGATCGGAAGTGGTTCAGGCAATTGAAACCACAATCGATTAGTTCTTTTACACAACTCAGTAAAGTCTTCATCACTAACTTTATTGGGGGAAAGGAAAGGCTTAAACTGGCCTCTCACCTCATCCATATCATTCAAAAGGAAGGTGAGCTATTGAAGAATTACATTAGACATTTCAACCTTGAAACGATGTAAGTACATGCACATTTCGAGGAAATTGCTCTGACTGCGATAATGAGAGGCCTAAGAGACGGGAGGTTCCTCTTCTCACTAGACAAAAACCCTCCAACAACAATGGCCGACCTCTTAAACAGAGCACATAAGTATTCAAACACCGAAGAAGCTTCCATCATATAAAAGGCTACTCAGAACAAGGGAACTACGACCAAAGAAAGACAACCTAAGGAAGAACCCAGCTCGGCCAGCGGAAGCAAGAGGAGGCCGAAGACAAACTGAAAGGACGAGCTATAGATGTCTTAGAGGAGGGTGAATAGGACAATGCCAAATATTTCAATATAATGCAGAATAATAAATCAATGGAATACAATTTTGCAAAGTATTGAATTCTTGATATCAAATAGTTCGTAAGACAACCTTACACCTAAAAGATTTAAGTAGGACAATCATATGTCACGATGTCTTTAAAATCAAAATATTAAACTAATGCAAAGAATAAGTAAATCACAATAATAGTACAAATAATAATATCCAACCACCACAATGCACAAAAGAGTTGTAATGGTTCGGTGCCTCAATACAACTTACTCCACTCCCGAAATTACTACCCTCATAATTTTGGCTTTCACTATTTTAAGGTTTTCTAGGGTCACCTTAATAACCTTATACAGTTATTGCGATTTTCATGGACTATCACAATTAAACCCACTTTGTGATTTTATGGGATTACCACAAATAAACTCGCTGAGATTTTCGAGCTCTCTCAGAAAAATTCAAACTAAAATAATTTAAAAGACAGTACTTATCTTCAATTTGGCAAGTCGAAGTCGTAGTTGTAGCATAAATGCAACGATCTTCTTCTTGGGATATTGATGAAGTCGTTGTATGAATTCAACCCAAAAAGATATGAAGGGATCTAATAGATTTTCAATGAAATAAATGAAACCCTATTGCTGTATATTCGATTCTCCCTTTTGTTAAGGTAAAGTAAGGATTACTCTATCAAAACAGTTTAATCAAACCTTGAGAAGGAGAATGGAATAAGCTAATAATAACAAGAATTACAACACAAATAGCTTAAGGAGGCTTGAAGAATTTCTCTTTACAACACAATACGAAACTATGAATTTTCGTGGTTTTTAGAGTAAGAGAAAGCCTCTATTTATAGCCAAGGATCTGAGTAGTTCGACTGACCTGAGATTCGGTTCAGTTGGCCGAACTTCAAAGATTACGTTCTAATCAGAACTTGAATATCGCGGGATAAAATCTTTCAAAACTTCGGCTGGCCTAAGCTTAAGTTCGGATGGCCGAACACCAGATTCGGCTGGTTAAGCAGGAGATTCGGTTGGCCTAACTGGTCCAAAATCCGATTTTGTTCCATTGCTGGAAACTTGACTGAAACCATCTTAGGCTGGCCAAAAGCACGTTCAGCTGGACGAACCTATCGCGAAAAGATCTTTTCAGATCTATCTTTTTGACCAAGTATTGTAGGGTTGACTCAAATGGTTAGGTTGGCCGAACCGGACTTCGGGTTGGACTAACTTTAGTGTGTTTAACATAAAATATGATTCTAAATATGCATGAGTGAAATACACTTAACTTATGGTCAAACTAGGTTTATACCACCTCTAGATTGACTCATTCAACGTGTTCTGAACTTCAAATCATGAATAGTCTTGCTTTGAGATGCTGAGTCTTCTTTTCAAATGCTTCATCAAGTTGATAGCTTGTGTAAGACCTGTATCTTAGCCCGTACCGTTCTATAGACTTCCACGGTCCTCTCGATCGAATTTCGGTGACCCGTGATTTCTTATGGCAGTTGCGCACAACCTTGAGTCATATCCCGTATTCCAGAGTCGACTCAACCTGAGACTTATACCCTAGTGACCGCGTCGTCACCGCAGTTCCAACGTCACGTATTACACGCTGAGGCGATACCCAGGCCAGAAGATGCGGGCCCACGTTTATTTCGAGAAAAACACCGCGCATTTGCAAACCCAAGACAATCTTTCAAATCAATCACATTACATCACATCAATCAAGTACCACATCACCTCACATGTCAAGTACATGCCCCATCCCCAAGCAACCCCAAAGTCAACTTTCTCTCTCTCTCCACCCATCACTCCCCATCACTCACCCATCACTCACCCATCTCTCTCTCTCTTACAACCCTCTCTCTCTCTCTCTCATCTCTCTCCCTCATTCTCCAAGCAACCCACGTCCAACATTTCCATGGGAGAGAGGAGAAGTTAATGTGGCCCACCTCCCTACCACTCAATCCCACCATCCAAAGACCATCTCCACTGTTGAAATGTATCCCTTGGAGCTCTAGGATGCATTGATGGAAGAAGAAAGTCCAAGAAGATCAAAGGTGAGTGTTTTCTAGTGTTGATTTATGTGGTTTTGATGATTTAAGGGCCCACATGTTGTGGGACTCATCTTGATGTATGCATTATATAGGGAGGGCCCATAGTGGCGAGGTCCCTCCCCTTCTTACTGATCTCTCTTTTTTTTGTCTCTCCCTCCTTTATGGTGATGATGAGGCCTTGTGGCCCACCTGGATGGACCCCACCATGAAGTATGTATTTTATCCAAGCCATCCACCAAGTGGACCCACACAGATGGTGAAATCCCACTACAGCGTGAGTGTGATGGGGTATGGTGGACGCTACTGGCGTCCAGTTTGCTTATAGTAGAGAGGAGAGTGGGACTCACAACAGGCCCCATACATGATGCATGTATTTAATCCACACCGTCCACCCTATTTCCCTGCTTATTTTGGGTGTTGAGCCAAAAAATGAAGCCAATCTGAATCTCTGGCGGGCCTTATTGTAGAAAGTAGTAGTTTGGGTGATATAAATTGTTAGGGGCCGTCGTGATGTTTCTGTGCATCAAATCATGTCCAATATTGGACTCATTTGAACTGTCCTGAGCCTAAGAATCCAATTGACAGATTGGATCTTCTTGATGTGGGCCCCACTTATGAAAAACT
Source organism: Magnolia sinica (assembly GCF_029962835.1). Lineage (NCBI taxonomy): Eukaryota > Viridiplantae > Streptophyta > Magnoliopsida > Magnoliales > Magnoliaceae > Magnolia > Magnolia sinica. Next base: position 43,726,123 of record NC_080573.1, on the reverse strand, counting down.
ATCATAAAATAAAAAAATATATATAATACGTAACTAAGGGGCTGGACGCCCCCCTCATTGCTGACGTCTAGCGTCCTGCTGCTGGATGTAGGTGGGACGGTGGGCCCCACCACAGGCCCCACCGTGATGTATGTTGAATATCAGCACCGTGCAATTGATGGGCCCCCTTTTAATTATTGGGACATCCCAAAAATCAGCCATTCACGGTGTCACGCCCCAAACTCGGAAACCGGGCTCACAAAATTTTCGATCGCTGAATCCGGTGCTGACAGCCTTCGTAGTACCCCATTCTCGGCTCTTAACCCGTATGCGCCAAATTCTGATCCTGGGATCCTACAAGGAGGATTTTCAGTATGATTTTTTTTTTTATGGAGCATAACCACAAGTTTACCCAAATCACAAAGACAACATCATCATCACATATCCACTAATATAAATATTTGAATACAATGCTGAAAGGGAAATACATATGTTGAAAATCGAAACTCCAGAAGACCGCTGCACACTCCAAGCTCAGCGCTGCTGCAACCTAACCCCACCTGCACCCATCTATCATACATAAGCTTATAGAAAGCTTAGAGGGTGGTGAAAGTGTGTGTAAGGTAAGTGTCAAGTATATAATAAAGCTCATAAATCATACACCATCGGAATAAGCGAAAATACCGACAAGATCATGAATCATACAATATCAGAGTAATGCGAAAATATGCGGTAAGTCCATGAATGCTATCAGCTGTACCAAAGCTATGTGATGTAAGGCATGGATGCTATCGGCCATACCAAGGCCATGCGATGCGAAACATAAAAAGACAATAACAGATGCAGAGGATGCAATGCAATATGTAAATCTAGACAAGCCACGAATACCAACAACCTCATCTAGGCCAAATAAGTGCAAAAACATAGTAACCCAAAATGCACTGCGGATGCAATGTAATATGCGGTGCGAATGAAATGACCATGCAAGAACGTGAAGTCGGGATGATAATACGTAGTATCACAGGCTACGGGGTCCATCACAAGGGACTTCTATTCAAACCAGTCCCATACCTAAATTTGGATAGTTAAACACCATGTGGTAAACTCCTGATCTCAGGTTAGTCGCGCGCCCAACCGAAATCTTGGTCATGCGATGGTACACGTAACAAATAGTTACGCACCACCAGCCCGAGTGGATAGTGAATGAATGAATGAATGGATATGCAATTCCTACTCAATAAGTCCACATATCAGTACGGTTGCTCTCTGAGGAAATCACCGGGGTCTATTACACTCGACACCAACTGCCTCCTCCCTAGCTGCACAGCCCAGCGAGCGGAATAGACCTCACTATCCGCCTGACCAGTAGTCAGCCAATACCTATGCGGCTCGTCGATAGCGGACCCATTTACGAGCTGGTCATACTCAGCTTAGCTTATAGCCTCCTCACTCGGGCGGATAAGGCCACACCCCCTCCTAACCAACCACGACACATTGGGAGACGCGGCCTACTGGTATTCGGCACTTGGGCGCTCATGTTCCACTCGATCTAGACGTTGGGGCTACTCCTGGCCTCGAAGGTTCTGGGATTTTCACCCAAGGACATCCTAAGTGCCCATAGTGCTAGAACCAAATATTTTCGGTGTCCCATTTGGCCATCCACGATGTGTCTGTGGAGGTCACTACCCTGATGTCGCTAGGGCGTACAATGATAAAGTCACATATATGCGAGATGCATGAGTCACACCATACAATCATACAGCAATCCTGCGCGTACCACGCAATCATGTGGGGCACTCCGCCTCACAAGGAGTCCCGTAAATGTTTCAGCCCAATGGCTTATGCTATGATCAAACATTCCTCACATCAAGCATACATATGATGCGTATGGGCATGAATCATGGAGCTATGCTAAGCATATTATAAAGTGATGAATTATCAACAAGTATGGGCCTATCAATGAGCCCTAAGGAGAGTTATAATGTGGACATTTAACCAACATTACTCTTACGATGTGGATGTCAAACCAACATTGCTCTCAAGGCACGGTTCGCCATAAATGTCATTACATAACCCATGGTGGAATCACTCAACACAATAGACCTTGTATACATCCCATTGGGCCTCAACCCATGGGCCCTAATACATCATAATGGGCCTTAACCCAATGGGCTCCAAATACAACACAATGGGCCTCAACCCACGGGCCCTTATACATCACAATGGGCCTCAACCCATGAGCCCTAATACACCACAATGGGCCTCAACCCATGGGCCCTAAATACATCACAATGGGCCTCAATACATGGGCCTCAAATACATAATAGGTGGGCCCTGCACTTGGGCCTCAAAACACACAACAGGTGGGCCCCGCTCATGGGTCAAAGATACATCCTGATGAGTCACATGTATATCAAAGTGGGCCTCTTGATTAGGCCACAAAATACATCAAAGTGGGCTTAACGGATGGGCCACAAAGTACATCAAGGTGGGCCTCAACGGAGGACCACAAATAAATAAAAAGGACCTCATACATATACCAAGGTGGGCCTCAATGGGCGGCCACAAATAAATCAATATGGGCCCCATACATATACTAAGGTGGGGTCCTCTTGATCCATAGATCTGTTAAATTTTTAGTCTCAAGCCTGTAATACAAGCTTGCCAAATGGTGGATGGTTTGGATGCAACCCATGCATCATGGTGGGGGTCCACATGAACTATAGACCTGACTCATTCTTTAGCTCATGCCCTAAGATGAGCTTTTAAAATGGATGGACATATTAGATGCAACGCATGCACCATGGTGGGTCCCACCGTCCAGATGTGGACGGTGTGGCTAGAACACATACACCATGGGGTACCATGTTGGGCCTACCATAATGTTTATATGTCATCCAATCTGTTCATACGGTTATACAGGCCTGGATGAAAGGAAAAACAAATTTCATGTTGGCCCAAATTTTCTGGACCACAAAAGGGTCACAATGGTAGACGTTTAATCAACATTGTTTCCATGATGTGGGCCCACTAGATAAATGGATGGATGGCATGAATAGGACACGTACATCACGGTGGGTTCCACCATCCACAGCAGTGGACGGTGCGGACGTAACACATACATCAAGAGTGGGGTCCACTGGCCGTTCAGCACCCCAATAAAATGGCTGGGTGGCATATAGACAATGCATGCATAATGGTGGGGCACACAGCACTTGCTGACGTCCTTTACAGCAGCACTATTGCTGGTGTGTGGCATACACCAGCCAATCCTCTAGAAAGAGGTGGGTCTCACGTGGGGCCCCACCATAACACTCATTTTCCATCCAACCCATTAATAAGGTCACACGGACCTGAATGAAAGGGAAAAACAAATTTCACAATGGTCCAAAACTTCTGTGGCCCAAAAAAAGGCTTCAATGGCAGACGTTCATCCATACTGTTTCCTGTGATGTGGGCCACCCGAGCTCCATCTATGGCTGATTCTTGGGGTGGCCCACTTTCCCAAGGTGGCCTACAAAATGAGCGGTGTGGATATAAAAAACACACATCACGGTGGGGCCCACGGCTAGGGCAGTGGGTCTTCTGTCTGCCGCCACCAGCACAACAGGAGCTGCTTGTTTATTTATTTTATTTATTTTTTTTTGAAATCGCGTATTCTCGCGGTTTTTCGTGTGGGGCCCGCATCAGTGGAATCTGACCCCTCCATTGGTCCCCATAGCTCAAGGCAAGCCAAACAAGCCCAATATTGAATATATTTTGGCGTATCAAAACATCGAGGTGGATTTAAACGGTAGACACACTATTTTCAACACCACGGCCCACCAGATACTCAGATCAACCTCATTTTTCAACTCAACGCCTAAAATGAAGTGGGGAAAGGAATGGACAGCGTCGATTAAGTCCATACATCAAGGTGGGGCCTGAAGGAGTAGCCCACCCAATAAGCTTTGAAATAAGCTTATATTTGTGTTTTCATATCACGTCCAGGGATGTCCCTGGACGTGGATGGTCTGGGCATAACGCATGCACAAGGTGGGCCTTGCTCAGGTGGGGCACCAAATGCATGGATGGTAAGGATAAGACATACACCAAGGTGGGGTCCATCCAAGTGGGCCACACGAACACATCATCACACACACAAAAATATATGAAAAAGAGAGGGAAAGAGAGAGAGAGAGAGAGAGAGAGAGAGGGAGTGGGACACGTGATGATGGAGGGACCCCGACACTATGGGCCCTCCCTTGCATGATCTATAACATACATCAAGTGGGTCCCATTTCAAATGGGCCCACTGATCAAAATCAACGGTGGAGATCCTTTCTCCACCGAAATAGAAGGTCTAGATGACCCCTTTTTAAGCTAGAAAAAAAATAAACATCATGATGGGGTCCATGGAGAATGGCCCCATCATGGAATTATCATGAAGATCAAGGTGGGCCAACAGCCACATCTTAGGGTCCAAAGTGAGATCCATACCATCGATCGGTAGGCCTCACTTGGCCCATCACAAAAACATGAAAACTAGCCTATAGAAGTACCCACCGTTTGATCTTCTCGGTCCATTGGAAAGCCGACCTCCTTGTGCTTCACTTTGATGGAGAGGATGAGAAATGAAGGGCTAGGATGATGGATTTTTGGGATAGAAAGGTGGGCCCACCACTCACTTTTCTCTCATGGAAGAGCTTGGACGTGAGCTCATTTTGGTTGCTTGGAATTTGTGAAGGGAAAGAGAGAGAGAGAGAGAGGGTGGTTGAAAGAGAAGTGATGGGAGATGGGTGATGGGTGTGAGTGATGGGTGAGGTGATGGATTGGTTGACTTTTGGGTTTGCTTGACTTGTGGAGAAAGAAAGCATGGGTTGCTTTGTACTTGACATGAGGTGATTGATGGGATTGATTTGACATGTTGTAGAGATTCTCTTGGGATAGTAAAAGCGCGGTGTTTCTTCGAAATAAGCGCCGGCCCACATCTTCCTGTCAGGGTATTGGAACGGTGCATAAGACGCGGCGTTTGAACCGCGGCGACGGTGCGATCGCAATGGTACAAGTCTCAAGTCGAGCCGACTCTGATATATGGGACATGACTCAGGATCACGCGCAATTACTGTCTACGCATCGCAGGTCGCCGGAATTCAACCGGGAGGACTGCGGAAGCCTATGGAACAGTATGGACTAGGATACGGGTCTTACACACGACACTTAGGTGGCCCACACCATCTTAAATCATGTGAAGACATGCTCAACATATAAAAGCACTTACTGTGAGGGCCACTGTGATGTTTGGGTCTTATCCACACCGTTCAGATGGCTGGACGGTAGGACCCACCATTAATGTATTTATTCTATATCCACGTTGTCTATCAGGTGGACCATTGGAGAAATCAGTGGAGATTGAACGTCCATCATTGAAACCATTTTTGGGCCATAGAAGTTTTGGACCTATATGAAATTTGTTTTCCTCTTAGTCCAGGTCTCTATGACCTTATGTACAGATGGGATGGAAAATAAATGTTGTGGTGGGACCCACGTGGGACCCACTGATGAAAGTGTTTTACCCACACCGTTCCCATGTGTGGACCCACCTTGTGAAGTGGGACGGCTGGTGTACCTCACTCCAGCTATACAACTGCTGTAGTGATGTCAACAAGCTGTGGGACCCACGCAGCTGGTAGCTGCTGTGAGGTCAGCAAGTTCTGTGGGACCCACGCAGCTGGCAGTTGCTGTGAGGTTAGCAAGTTCTGTGGGTCCCATTCCATGCCGTCCAACTGTTTTTTAGCTGGACTGTCCACCCATGTGGACCCTACCATGATGTAGGTTTTGTACGCACACTGTCCAGCAGTGGATGGTGGTGCCCATTATGTATGTGTTTCATATTCACACCGTCCAAACAGTGGGACCCACCTTGCGTATGGGTTGTATATCCAATCCGTCCATCAAATGGATGCCCCCTGGAACCACCATGACTTATGTGTTTTATCCCAACCGTCCATCCACTTACTAGGATGTGGATCCCATCCACGTGGGACTCCCTGATGTTTGTGTCTTTCCCATGCTGTACATGGGCTGGGACGTGGGGCCCATATGATGTATATTCGTACCATCCATTCCCAATAAATGAGGCCCACCTTAGTGTATATATTCTATATCCACCGTCCGTCCAGTTTGCTGGACGGTGGACTCCACTTTGATGTATGTGTTTTATACTATCCGTCCATCTGCCCCAGGACGTTGGTAACCCACCTCATGTATATTCACACTGTCCATCTGTTTTCTGGGGTGGGACCCATCTTAATGTATGTATTATATTTCAGCACCGTCCATCTGGACGTGCTGAGGGGCCAACTGTGATGTATATGTTTGACCCGCACCATCCAGCTTGCTGGACGGTGGGCCCACCTACTGTGTATTCGTAGGGCCCACCATGTTGAACGTATTTCATCTATGCCGTCCACTTATGCGGCCCACCTTGATGTGTGTATAGTAGGCACACTGTCCATCTGTTGGGGCCCACTTTATGATGTGTTGTATATTTGAGCCGTCCAGCAACTCATGCTACTGTTGACGTTAGCAGCTGTGGGCTGACCATGGGGCATGTGTTTCTCTAAGCCGTCCACCTATTTTGCCATGTACAGCCCCACCATGATGTATTTATTTCATCCACATAGTCCAGAGTGTGCTGGACAATGTTTGGACGGTGTAGATTTTCATAAACAATGTTTGGATGGTGCTGATTATCATTAGTGGGCCATGTGCCCCATGGAATGATAGTGTACAACGATACACATGTTACACTTGCAACCATTGAAATAATTTTTGGTGTGGTCCAAGTCCACTTGAGGCCCATTGTGATGTATTTTCGGCCCATTTGAGCGGCCCATAGTGATGTGTGTTAGGCCCATTTGAGCAGCCTATAGAGATGTGTATTAGGCCTATTTGAGCGGCCCATAGATATGTGTATTAGGCCTATTTGAGCGGCCCATAGAGATGTGTGTTAGGTCCATTTGAGCAGCCCATAGAGATGTGTATTAGGCCCATTTGAATGGCCCATAGAGGTGTGTGTTAGGCCCATTTGAGAGGCCCATAGCGATGTGTATTAGGCCCATGTGAGCTGCCCATAGTGATGTCTATTAGGCCCATGTGAGCGGCCCATAGTGATGTGTGTTAGGCCCATGTGATGTGGCCCATAGTGATGTGTATTAGGCTCAGGTATGTGGCCTACCTATGAAATATATTTGAGGCCACTTGCGATGTATTCGAGGCCCATGGGCGAGGCCCAATGTGATGTATTCGAGGCCCATGGGCATGGCCCGACGTGATGTATTCGAGGCCCATGGGCAAGGCCTGCTGTGATGTATATGTGGCTCATTGAGATTGTATGTGGCCCATTGCAATTGTATGTGGCTTATTGAGATGTATTTTAGGCCCATGTGTTGTGGCTCATTGTGATGTATTTGAGGCCCATGTGTAGGGCCCACCTATTGTGTATTTGAAGCCCATGGGTTGTGAAGCCCGATGTGGTGTATTTATGGCCCATGTACCGAGGCCCATTGTGATGTGTAAGGCCCATATGATACGGCCCAATGTGATGTATATGCGGCCCATGAGTGAGGCCCAATGCGATAAATGTGTAGCCCTTGTGTGAGGCCCAAAGCGATGTATATGAGGACCGATGTGATGCGGGATTTTGCTATAATGTATGTAATGATGTTTATGTGGGCCACTCCTTAGGAGCATTGGTTAAATGTCCACATTGACGGGCAATGATGGTTAAATGTCCACATTGTGACCTTCCCTTAGGCCTTGTCAAGCCCATTCTCACCTATTTCAATTATCGAGGCCGATTTCGATTGTCGAGGTCGATCCGGTTGTATAGGTTGATTGTCGAGGCTGATTGCCGAGGCCGATTCTTGACGTTGATTATTACTGCCGGTTATTGATACCGATTATGAGTATGTGACAGCATAACATCATGATACATGCCCATACGCATCATCTGCATGTTTGTTATGAGATATGGTTAATCATTACATATGCCATAGGGTTGAGATATTTATGGGACTCCTTGATAGTCGGAGTTGCCCCATATAAGCGCGCGGTACACATAGGTTTGATGTATGACTAGATGGTATGACTCATACATCTCGCATTTTGTGATATGACCACTATACGCCCTAGCGACATCAGGGTCGTAGCCTCCACAGGCATATCATGGATGGCCAGATGGGACACCAAAAATCTGTTCTACATGGGGTGTTATAGATATCCTTTGGTGAAAGTTCCAAAATCCTCTTGGTTTCAGAGGTTGCTCCAATGTCTAGATCGAGTGGATGTATGAGCAAATGAGGGCCGTATACCGTTAGACCGTGTTCCCACTATGTCGTGGTTGGTTGGAAGGGGGTACGGCCTTACCTGCCCGAGAGGAGGGAGCAATGTTAGGCTGAGTCTGACCAGCTCGAGGAATGGGTCGGCTATCGACGAGTCGAGCCCGATATTGTAGATGGATAGTGAGGTCTCTTCCACTTACCTTGTTGCGTGCGATGGGGTGGCACTCTAGTTTGGAGTGTAATAGACCCCGGTGAATCCCCAAAGAAGAACTTTACTGATATGTGGACTTATTGAGCAGGAGTTGCATACGCATTCATTCATTCATTTACTATCCACTCGGGCTAGTGGTGCGCAACTATTTGTTACGTGTACCTTCGTAATGGTCAGGGTTTCGGTCGGGGCGCGCGACCAACCTGAGATCAGGAGTTTACCACATTGTGTCTGACTATCCAAATTTAGGTATGGGACTGGTTTGGATGGAATTCCCTTGTGATGGACCCCATAACCTGTGATACTATGTACTATCATCCCGACTTCACTCTAGCTTGGTCATTTTATTCGCACCGCATATTTCATTGCATCCTTAGTATATGATATTTGCTTTACTATGTCTCCGCACTGCATAACTGATCTACATTGCTTCCTCAGTTTATGATATTGGATTATTATGTTTTTGCATCGCATAGCCTGGATAAGGCTGATGATATTTATGAACTTACCAATATGTTTCTGCTTACTTTGATATCGTATGACTCATGATCTTGCCAGTATTTCCGACATTATATGATTATGGCATTGTATTGAATACTTGACACCTATCTTGTGAACACACTTTCACTACCCTTTAAGCTTTCTATAAGCTTATGCATGATAGATGCGTGTAGGTGGCATTAGGTTGCAGCAGCATCGAGCTTGGAGCGTGCAGCAGACTCCTGAAGCTTTGATTTTGATATATGTATTTCCCTTTCAGTATTGTATTGAAATGTTTATATTAGTGGATGTATGATGATAATGTTGCCTTTGTGATTTGGATATACTTGTGGTTATGTTTCTTGTGAGACAAATGTACGTTGAAGATCCTCCTTGTAGGATTCCAGGATCGGAATCTAGCTTATAACGCTGGAAGCCGAGAATGGGGTACTATGGAGGCTGTTGGCACCAGATTCGGTGATAAAAAATTTTGTAGGCTCAATATCTGAGTTTGGGGCGTGACAGCTTATCTTTAGTTAAGCTTGCGATCGTAACCAGACTACGAAATTTGACAAACTAAAATGTATTTTAAGTATAAGCACTTACAATCTCCCCCTTTGTCAAATTCGTGACAAAACTCACTTATACAACAATACAACGCAACACAACATATTACAACATCTCAAACAACACAAATCTTTTGAGTTGACACTTTTAATCTTGTTACTCCCTCTGAGATCATACATTTGTATCACTCCCCCTGAGCACTTAGTCTTATCTGCAAAAATATAGTTCATAAAGTGCATGCAAATGTGTGTGCTCATAAATGAGAGAGAAATAATGATCTCATATCCATATCACAAAATATTCTCCCTCTTTTTGTCAGAAGTTGACAAAGGAAGATGCAATCAATGAAGCATAAAAGGATATAGTAAAAAGGAGCAAATGACATAAGGATAAAGTTGCATAGAGTTAGCATAACATAGTATAGTATCCAGATGTATGTCAGCAAGAGTAAAACAAAATATATCTTAAGTTATTACAGACCAAGAGAATTTAAAATTGATCAGTCAGAACTAGAGGAGGATGGTGCCGGCATGTTAGGGTCATTAATCCTCAGACTCTCATTGATACGATGAAAGTACTTTTTCATGTACTTCATCTGTTGTTTTTGAGTCTAGAGTAATGTTTCCTGAGAAACATGTAGGTCGTCCACCTTCTCTAAATTATCCAACCTCTCTGAGAACTGAGAGTGCTGGAAGTCAGAGTCATTGGTATCATTAGATTCTTCCAGATCTGCAAAGACATCATCCATATTGATAGTTTCTTCAGGAACACCTTCCTGATCTACTCGCTACTCAGGCCTTAGATCAAGTTGCATCATGTTGAGATTAACATTACCAAATGTGATCGAAGGTGGGGAGTGGGTTACGGTTATGCCATGTTATATTAAAAGCGTGTAACTTCCTAGTGAGAGAATCTCTTTCTGTTGGGAATATATCTTTAAAGATTGGTGGAATAGAGATTCCCTCTTCTGCCATATCAATATCTAAGATTGATGATATGATGGAGGGGTTAATAGTGACCGCGTCTTCCAAAAACTGAATGGAAAATGTTAATTGTTCTAAAGACACAGTATGTATGGATGCATACATCCCTCTTATGATAGACTGATATGATGCACCACCCCATGCAAAAATCTTATCCCATCCTACCACGGATAGAATTTCTACAAGACCAAATCAGGCAATATGATTTGTGTTAATGGTGCGCTCAATGACAATATTATGGGTATGAAAATCCCACACATTTTCTGGCAAACAGATAGAGCGCACAACTCGATTAGCGAATTGAGAGGAAGAACCGGTTTGGGGGCCTTGCACCGTATTTTTTAAGTGAGATGCCATGATAGAAAATGACTAGATTTTGCAAAAGAAATACTAATAAATGAAAGGAAAAGATCTAGATCAGATTTTTACTAAAAAACTAACAAAATAAAGTTCTAGATTTAAGAAAGATGTTGGTATTCACAATGATGCATAACAAGGAACTTAAATCTAGAAGGAAACTAAAAAATATTCACTTATAAGAACACTAGAGTGATGGGTTGGCTGAAGGAACCACCGGCTGACCGAAGAAGATGAGAATGAAATGAGGGTTTTGAAAAAAAATCCCCAATAAATCCCAATTGCGCCCGGTTAGGCTAGCCCGAGTACGTCCTCGGCTGGCCAAATCGGGCAGTCAGCACAGGGTTGGCCGAATTTTTTTTATATATAATTTTAAAATATTGACATGAAAAAAATATTATTCTATTAAAGTAAAGATGTAAAACAACAAATTGCAATATAAAATTATTTAAGAAACACCGCATAAACCAATATCATTTTTTAAATTAAAAAATTTGACACCATCAAGAGGTTTTGTGAGAATGTATGCAAGTTGTTTTTCAATATTAATATATGCAAGTATAACAAACTTACTTTCAACCAATTCTCTGATATAGTGATATCGAATATCAATGTGTTTAGTGTGAGAATGTTGAATAGGATTTTTGGATATATTTATTGAATTGGTATTATCACAGTATAAATGCATTGTTTCTTGATCAATACCATAGTCTCCTAACATCCTTTTCATCCACATTAATTGCGTGCATGCATTTCCTGCTGCAATATATCCAACTTTAGCAGTGGATAATGATACTAAGTTTTATTTCTTGCTCAGCCAAGAGACAAGACAATTTTCGATGTAAAAACATCCACCACTTGTGAATTTTCTATCATCCACATTACCTGCCTAATCAGCATCAGTATATCCAACAATTTATAAGGACGTATTATGAGGATACCATTAACCCAAATTAACAGTACTGGCAATATATATAATTATTCTTTTTTATTGTAGCCAGATGAGATTCTTAGGGTTAGATTGATATCTGGCACATACGCCTATGCTGAAAGAGATATCAGGCATGTTAGCTATTAAATATTAGAGACTACCAATCATACTATGGTAGAGATGAGGATCAATGCTTTTACCTGTGTCATCTTTAGATAATTTAAGTGTTGTAGCCATGGGAGTAGCAAAGTTTTTATCATTCTCAAACCCAAATTTCTTAACTAAGTTTATCGCATACTTGGTTTAAGATGTGAAAAATTTCATTTTCAAGTTATTTCACTTGAAGTCCAAGAAAATAGTTCAGTTCTCCCACCATGCTCATCTCAAATTCTGATTTCATAGACTTGCAAACATAGAATAAAGGTTACAATTTGTTGAGAGTCACGGAAAAAAGAGATATTTTCTAGTAGTAGTGGATGGTTACTCCAAATTTATTTGGGTTGCCTTTCTTTGGAAAAAGTCCGATGCTTTTGAAGAATTCCAGAAGATGGCTAAACGTCTTCAAAATGAAAAAGGGTATTATATAAAATGTATTAGGAGTGATCATTGTGGAGAGTTTGAAAATGATCGGGTCGAACAATATTGTGATAAATATGGAATCTGACATGAATTTTCAGCTCCGAAAACACCTCAACTGAATGGAGTGGTAGAAAGAAAGAACCGGGTACTGTAGAAAATGGGCTCAGTCATGCTTAATAGTAAAAACATGGCTAAAAGTTTCTAGGCCGAAGCCATCAATACAACCTGCTATATAATTAATAGGGTTTATCTTAGAGTAGGTTTGAATAAGACTCCGTATGAGTTGTGGAGTGGAAAACAGCCTAGTGTAAAATATTTTTGTGTCTTTGGTAGTAAATGCTATATTCTTAAAGACAGAGGACATCTAGGCAAGTTTGACTCTAAAAGCGACGAAGGTATTTTTCTAGGATATTCTACAAACAGTCACTCTTGTAGAGTATACAATTTAAGGACACCAACTATTCAAGAATCCGTCAATGTGGTTGTTGATGACGAACCACATGATGAAAATAGTCCTGAAATTGATATCGAGGATGAAGTGGAAATGCTCACAGTAGGTAAACCAGATAACATGGTCACTTCACCTCATGATCTTCAATTGTCGAACAATTTGTCATTCATTAAGGATCATCCTATCAATTAAATCATTGGAGATCCTAATGATGGTGTAAAAACTCGATACCAACTTGAAGGAGTTGCTAGTCATCCGTGTTTCACATCTAAAATTGAGCCCAAAAATATTATAGAAGATCTCCAAGATGATTTTTGGATTGCTGCTATGCAAGATGAGCTCCAACTGTTTGAAAGGAATGAGGTGTGGCAGCTAGTTCCCACACCACTTGATACTAACATCATTGGAACAAAGTGGGTCTTCAAAAACAAGTCTGATGAATCTGGGAATGTTGTAAGAAATAAAGCAAGACTCGTGGCACAAGGCTACTCACAAATTGAGGGGATTGATTTTGATGAGACATTTTCCCCATTAGCTCGCCTTGAGTCTATTAGAATTCTCATGTCTATTGCATGTGCGTTAAAATTTAAATTTCCTCAATGGTGTACTTGAGGAAGAAGTATACGTCGAACAACCAAAAGGATTTTTGGATCTTATGTATCCTCAACATGTATACACATTAAGGAAAGCGCTTTATGGACTAAAGCAAGCACCCCGAGCATGGTATGATCGTTTGACACAATTGTTACTAGATCACCATTTTTGTAAGGGGAGTGTTGACAAAACACTATTTACGCAAAAGACTAGGAATATCTTGCTTATTGGCCAAATTTACGTCGATGACATTGTTTTTGGATCCACTTGTGAAGATGTTGTTCATGAATTCGCTGAATTTATGACATCTGAATTTGAGATGAGCATGGTTGGTGAGCTGAATTTCTTTCTGGAATTACAAGTGAAACAAATAGAAAATGGTATATTTGTATGTTAGTCTAAATATGCAAGAGATTTGCTAAAGAGATTTGGACTTGACTCTAGCTGCACTCAGAATACTCCCATGAGCACCACTCTCAAACTTTCTAATGATGTAAATGGGAAGAGTGTGAATTGGCACTTGTGTCGCAGTATGATAGGCAGCTTACTTTACCTATCCGCGAGTTGGCCTGACATTGCTTTTAGCGTGGGTGCATGTGCTAGATTTCAGGTCGATCTTAAAGAATCACACATATCTGCGTTAAAAAGAATTATATGATTTGTGGCTGGGACTACTGACTTTGGCTTATGGTACCCATTTGACATATCTACCATCATTGTTGGGTATTCAGATGCCGACTGGGCCGGGAATTTTGATGATCGCAAGTCTACCAGTGGCGGTTGTTTCTATATCAGAAATTGTCTTGTATCATGGCACAACAAAAAGCAAAACTCAATCTCACTGTCTACTGCTGAAGCCGAATACATTACAGCCAGTAGTTGTTGCATACAGTTTCTATGGATGAAGCAAATATTAATGGATTATGGCATTACACAATCTACGATGACACTATTTTGTGATAATACAAGTGCCATCAATATCTTAAAAAATCCAGTTCAACATTCTCGAATAAAGCACATAGATATCTGACATCACTTTATACGTGAACTTGTTGAAGAAAATATTATCATGCTAGAACATGTGCCTACCAAGCAACAATCGGCCGATATATTGACCAAACCACTGGATGCCAATAGATTTAGGGATCTCCAAAAATCTGTTGGAGTTTGTGCAGTTTAACAGTACTTAAGAGCCCACTGTGTTTAATTGTCATATTTGAGGAATCTTAGCCTTAGTATTTAAAAAAAAAACATATATGTATATTCAATATTGATCCATGAGCTTTACTCGTCTTTTTGGACACATATGTTATCCATTTTAAATTTTTTTTTTTTTTAGATGTACAAAATACGTATGAAAGATATTTACTTGTACATCATTATGGAAATACTTGCAAATACATTTTGAAGTACCTTCAGTAGCACCGAATTGACTATCGGTGGTACTGAAATCGGGTGGGCGTGCCTATATAAGTCGGTTCTCCAAAAGGCCCCCTTTTGACCCTACTTTTTGTCAGTTTCCTTAACCTTCGGTTGGAAGTTTCCCTATCGAAATCAACCATTTCCAAGGCATTCCTTAGATATTTTCCCTCCATCTATTTATTTCTTCATAGGTTATTCTTCTTTTTGCTCCACCTGTGTCATCTCTACTCCATTTCCTTATGGAAAGTCAAGATTATTCTCCTTTAAGGGTGGGACGCACCAAAAAGAAACATGATTGGGGAGAATCTTCTGGCACAGAGAACAAATTATGTGCCCCAAAAAGAGGTCGAAATATTTGTCAAAATATTCAACCTTTCAGTCCCCAAGAAGATCCCTCTCCTCCTCTGAGTCCCATAGTGGCCCATTTTGCTTCTCGAAAAATCATATATGAAAGGAATGTCGATGCCTCATGTCTCGAACCATATAATGTTTATGACATTCTTCACAACCGTGGTTGGGATCCCATTTTGTCTCTCGGAGGGGAAGTTGATGTCAACCTAGTCAAACCCCTTTTGTCTTATTATACACAATCAGAAGATCATGACTCCCTTGCCATTACAGTCAACTATCGTGGGAGAACTTCTTGTATTACCCCTTCCCGGAGAGCTTCCTTGTTTAAAATTCCTAACTGCTTGGAACAACCATCTGAGCTTGATATGACTGATGGTGAAAAATGCATTAATTGGACTGAATTTCTTTGCAATGGTCAAAATATTGAGTCGAGTGTTGAGGGTTAAATATTTCATATTGAACTCCATTTATATCTTGGTTTTATGAACATGATATTGCTTAATGTCCTATTTTACTCATGCTTACGTTGCAAAGTGAATTCAAGAGCTTGAATTGAAAAAGGTGCTAAAAGCATGGATTTGACACTCAAAGATCACCAATGTAAAGAATATATCTTAGGGGATAAAGATTGAAGATTTCAAGGTCCTAAGATTCAAGAAAACCAAGTGGAGAAGGAAAGAAGTCAAAAGAACAAGTGTAGAATTCACATTGACTGTGACATCGAGCACTGTTTGATGATATCAAAGCTACCATTTGATGACATTGAAGTCAATGACATTGAATTTATGAAAGAAAATCAAGTTAGTCGCTGGACAAATTGAAGACACTTTTCGATGACTCGAGGACTTGTTCGATGACTCGAAGCTTCGCTCGATGGCATCGAAGCCAGTTCGATAACATCGAATTTTTTGTGAAATTTTGACAAAACTCGCTGGACATATTGGGCACCATGTTCGATTATTCAAAGGTTTCCTCAATGATATCGAAGACCTGCTCGATGACATCGAAGGCCGCTTCGATGACATCGAATTTATTGAAGAAATAGAATAAACTCTCTGGACTGTTTTGGACACATTATTGATTCCTCAAACAACGCTCAATGACACCAAAGGCCTCTTCGATGACATCAAAGGTAAGTTCGATGACATAAAAGATTACATAGTTTGGATGAAGTTACGCAGTGCAGAAAAAGCACTTATAAACGGCAGTTTGATGTCATCGAACCACTTATACAGAGTTACGCGGAATTACGCGGAGTGCGTAAATTTGAGGCTGTTTTCGAATTTTTCCAAGACGGTGCAAAAGAAGGTGTTACTCAACTATAAATAGGAGTCCCCAAGGCATCCCTGAGCATCAATCTAGGGTTTGGAGGAGCGAAGCACAAGGGTGGAGAGTTGTCGCTATGTGTTTTTCTTCTTTCTTCCTTAGTTTTCCATGCTTTCTTCTAAGGTTTTAGATCCAATAACGTCTATGGTTGGTTAAACCTCTTAGCTAGGGCTAAGAGGTGAAGCTTGTAGTATGATGGGATATTTCTATTATTTTGATTCATGTTTTTGTTGAACTTCATGGATTCTAATTTGAATATTAAAGGAATACTTCTAGTTTTTAATGGTTTGTTGTGACTTAAATTACAATAGATCTGCAATAGCTTTAAGTATCTTCTTATTCCTTTTTTAGATTGTGGGATTGGTAAATCCTGTTATTTGCCATCGTCCCATGGGCATGGTTTGGTGATGGAATCCCTTCTAACTTTTACAATTCTTCATCCGTTGAGAATTAGGTCTATGGAAGTTCAGTTTTGATCTTAACTACTATATCTCTCAATTGGATAGGCGAGGATGCCAATTCCAATTGTGTTATTTGAATCAAGCAAGAGGGCTCCTTGATCTCTATAAGTGGATCCTTGGAAACCCTAATTCCCACCTTTAAATTCTTAAGTTTTTAATTAAATCCTTCATAATTACTTTCTTTTATTCTTAATTTAGGTTTAGATCTTCTGCTAGTTATACTTCTAGTTACTTTCAAGATACACATGAGATTAGTCCCTGTGGATTCGACATCGGTCTTACCAAGATTATTACTACATTGTAACCCTACACTTGGGGTTGTGACCAAGTTTTTGGCGCCGTTGCCAGGGACTAACAGTTATGTTTTTATGAGATTAACTAGTTTTGGAATTAGGTTAAGATTAGGGTTTTTCTACTTTCTATTTTTAGGTTAGTTTTTTTTTTTTTTTTTGAATTGTTTTAGAAACTAACTTAGATTTCTATTTCTATGTTTAAAAACTTCTTTTTCTATTTTTAGAAACTTACTTTCTAATTCTGGGATAGAAACTTTCTTAATTTGTTTTTAGAAAGTAGTTTACTTTCCTTTTCTGTTTTTAGAAACTAGGTTGCTTTCCTTATTTTCTTTTTAGAAACTAATTCACTTTCCCTTTTCTTTTGCAAGATCCTAACATAAAAACTTCTAATTTGGTAACTTCTTTCTAATTCTCTCTCTTTCTATTTATAGATTCTTATTTCCCTTCTTTCTTTTAGGTTTAGGTTAGATTCTGAAATTGAGGGCTAAGACTGTTTCATGCCCAATTGGGTCTGTGACAAATAAGGATTGTCTTTTAAATTATTTTAGTTTGAGTTTTTCTGAGATAGCTCGGAAATCTCAGAGGGTTTGTTTGTGGTGATCCCGTAAAATCACAAAGTGGGTTTGATTGTGATAGCCCGTGAAAATCGTAATAACTATATAAGGTTGTTAAGGTGACCCTGGAAATCCTTGAAATAGTGAACGCCAAAATTGCAAGGGTAGTAATTTTGGGAGTGGAGTAGATTGCATTGAAGCAACAAACCACTATAAATCTTTTGTGCATTGCGGTGATTGGATATTATTATTTATGTTATTATTTTGATTTACTTATTCTTTGCATTAGTTTGATATTTTGATTTCAAAGATGTCGTGACATAAGATTGTCCTACCTAAATCTTTTAGGTGTAAGGTTGTCCTACAAACTATTTGCTATCAAGAATTTAATACTTTGCAAAATTGTATTCCATTGATTTATTATTCCGCATTACATCAAAATATTTGGCATTGTCCTATTCACCCCCCTCTAGGACATTTATACCTCGTCCTTTCAAGTAGTATCACAACGAGGTTGCTCTTTTTGAGATTAATTTCCTAGAGGTAGATCCAGAGCTATTAGAATGTCAAATTTTGATAGTCTATCCATTTTTAGGCCACTGCCCTTTGATAGCTCGAAATATTCCTATTGAAAAGCTAGAATAAGGATTTTCCTCAAATCTATTGATGAAAGTGTATTGCAAGCCACAATGACCGAGTGGGTCCCTCCAATGTTAGAAGTAGTGGGTGAAAATGGAACCAAGTCCATGAAAGTATAAGTTTATAATATATGGACTCCAGGTCAGAAAAGCAAAAGTATTGCTAATGCAAAAGCACTTAATGCTATTACTTGTGCTTTATCACCAAACTAGTTCAAAAGAATCATCTCATGTGACATAGCAAAACAAGCTTGGGATATACTTGAAATAACAACGAAGGAACTAACATTGTCAAGAAATCTAAGATTCAAATCCTTGCAACAAGGTTTGAAGAAATTCATATGGAAGAAAATGAATCATTCATGGATTTCTTCACTAAACTAAATGACATTGTTAATTCTATGTAGGGTCTTGGAGAAAAAGTCCTTGAAAGCAAGGTGTGTTAAAAAATCCTACAATCACTTCCTGACAGGTTCAATTCTAAAGTCACTGCTATACAAGACTTGAGAGACACTGATACAATGAAGGTAAAGGAATTAGTGGGATCTCTATAAACCTATAAGCTGAGTATCAAAGCTCCCAAAATTAGATCCATAGCCCTAAAATCCTCAAAATCCAAATCAAAAGACTTAGCTAATGAAGAGAATGAGGATGACATGGCTATGCTTGCTAAAAAGTTTTATAGAATTTTTTTAAAAATAGATTTGATTTTCAAAAACCGATTGACAAAATTGCGAGGGTAGTAATTTTGGGAGTGGAGTAGGTTGTATTGAGGCACCGAACCACTATAACTCTTTTGTACATTGTGGTGATTGGATTTTATTATTTGTGCTATTGTGCTTTCTTATTCTTTGCATTAGTTTGATATTTTGATTTCAAAGACGTCGTGATATAAGGTTGTCCTACCTAAATCTTTTAGGTGTAAGGTTGTCCTACGAACTATTTGATATCAAGAATTCAATACTTTGCAAAATTATATTACATTGATTTATTATTCCGTATTATATCAAAATATTTAGCATTGTCCTGTTCACTCCCCTTCTATGACATATATAGCTCGTCTTTTTAAGTGGTATTAGAGCGAGGTTGTTCTTTTTGGGATTAACTTCCTATAGCTAGATCCAGAGTGATTGGAATGTCAAAT
Source organism: Magnolia sinica (assembly GCF_029962835.1). Taxonomy (NCBI): domain Eukaryota; kingdom Viridiplantae; phylum Streptophyta; class Magnoliopsida; order Magnoliales; family Magnoliaceae; genus Magnolia; species Magnolia sinica. The sequence continues at coordinate 43,706,478 of NC_080573.1, read as the reverse complement.
TTCGGTAGTCTATCCATTTCCAGGCCACCGCCCTTTGATGGCTCGAACTATTCCTACTAGAAAGCTAGAATGAAGATCTTCCTCAAATCTATCGATGAAAGTGTGTGGCAAGCTACCATGACCTAATGGGTCCCTCCATTGTTGGAAGTAGTGGGTGAAGATGGAACCAAGTCCATGAAAGTACAAGTTTATAATCTATGGACTCCGAGTCAGAAAAACAAAAGTAGTGCTAACGTAAAAGCACTTAATGCTATTACATGTGCTTTATCACCAAACGAGTTCAAAAGAATCATCTCGTGTGATACAATAAAACAAGCTCGGGATATATTTGAAATGACACACGAACGAACTAACATTGTCAAGAAATCTAAGATTCAAATCCTTACAAAAAGTTTGAAGAAATCCATATGGAAGAAAATGAATAATTCATGGATTTCTTCACTAAACTAAATGACATTATTAATTTCATGTGGGGCCTTAGAGAAAAAGTCTCTGAAAGCAAAGTGTGTGCAAAAATCCTACGATCGCTTCCTGACAAGTTCAATTCTAAAGTCATTGTTATACAAGAATTGAGGGACACCGATACAATGAAGGTAGAGGAATTAGTGGGATCTCTACAAACCTATGAGCTGAATTTCAAAGCTCCTAAAAGTAAATCCATAGCCCTAAAATCCTCAAAATCCAAATAAAAAGATTCAGATAATGAAGAGAATGAGGATGACATGGCTATACTTGCTAAAAAGTTTTATAATTTTTTTTTTAAAAAAAATAGATCTAATTTTCAAAAACCAATTGACAAAAGAAAATTAAATTGAAAATCTAAATCTAAAGACTCTCAATGTTTCAACTGTTCTATATATGGGCATCTAGCTACAAAATGTCCTAAGAAGGGTAAATCTAAAAGAAAAGGCATAATCGCCACATGGGATGAATTGTCTAAATGTGAATTTGATTCAGAAACTAACGAATCATATCAAGAAACTGAAAATGATCTAAAGGCATTTATGACCTTAGCAAGACTTACTTCCTCAAATGAAGATGAAACTTTTGATTATGAAATGCCGGGAAGTGATGTTGAAAATGAAGAAGATCTTCAAGTAGCCTATGATGCCTTATATAAAGAAAGTTGTAAGATTGAAACGAAATTAAAAATTCAAAAGATAAATTTACGGATTTAAAATTAAAACTTAAAAAATATGTTTTAGAGAAATCACATTTTTCTGATTGTTTTGAGAAAACCATACTTGAACTCAATCTTAAAAAAAAATTCTAAAATTAAAGATCTCAAAACTGAAAATAAAAATTTACTATTAGAAATTACTTCTCTAAAAAATTCTAAAGAGACTTGTATATAAACCCAAGGTGATCCGAGACTTAAAAGGCTACTATCTGCATCTTGTCAAAGTAACAACAAATCCGGGTTGGGATATACCAAGAACTATTTAGAAAAATCTAAAGATACAACTCCTATATTTGTTAAAGGTTAATCTTCAAACTCTAAAGAAGAAACTACTACGGTAATAAAGAAAATGAAAAAATCTCATCAAAAACCTTTTTATCGAAAAACTAAGTCCAACTATCAAAGAAAAAATATAATCCATCTCTAGCAGATAAGATCGTAGACTTACTTAAAGAGCTTTTGAAGTCCAACTCTAGAACTATGACAGTGAGAATAAGAAAAAAAAATGCTCTTAAACTAATCATGCCATTAGAAATCCTCTTAAACCCAAAACCATAATGAAATCAGTTCCAAAAAATAAGTGTCTTGTTATCCACACAACTTTCAAAGCTAGTAGCCATTCAAAATGGTATCTAGATAGTGGATGCTCTAAACATATGACAGGTGATAAGGCAATACTTTCAGACATCAATCACATTGATGGAGGTTTAGTAACATTTGGAGATGACGGTAATTGCAAAATCAGTGGAAGAGGTAATGTAAAACTTTCCAATCTTCCTGTTTTTAAAGATGTTTTATATGTTGAAGGTTTGAAACACAATTTGTTAAGCATATCTCAAATTTGTGATAATAATCATAGTGTTAAATTTTCTGATCGTGGATGTGAAATACTTAATAATCAAGGTCATATAATATTAAATGGTCAAAAAATCTCTGAAAATTGTTATATCATTGATGAATCATGTTCCTCGAGTCACTCTTACTATATGGTCCAATCAGACGAAACTGAATTATGGCATCAATGTCTTGGACATGTAAACTTTAGAGATTTATACAAACTTAGCAAGAGAGATCATCTTCGAGGCTTACCCAAGTTAAAATTTTGGAAAAGAAAGTATGTGGTACCTGTCAAATAGGCAAACAAATTAGTAGTAGTCACAAGAATGTAAACTCCTTAACCACATCTTGACCCCTTGAATTACTCCATATGGACCTTGTTGCACCAACTTGAACAGAGAGTAGAGGAGGTAAAAAATACTTTCTAGTTGTAATTGATGACTACACTGAAATTGTGATTTACACCACTATATTAGAAGTATGGAATAGTCCAAGAGTCCTAGAGGGGGGTGAATCGGACTTTTCAAATATTTTACCAATTTAAAATTCCTAATTGCCTAACACGAACTACTTAGCACTTTAAACTAAGCAAGCCAACATAACTCTAAAGGCTTCCAAGCCAATAGAGGATCTAATCACTTAGACTACTCAAAATACTCAAATTAAGTGACTACACTATAGCATAGTGAACATGTGTGTATGAAATATTATATCTATCAATCCTTGGCATTCATCTAATTATGCATAAGCATAATAAAATAAATGCACAAATATCAATTCCAAACACAGGCATGTATAGTGGTTCGGCTACTTGCCTACTCTACTCCCGACAACCGCATTTTCTCCTAAAGTGTGTCAGATTTCACTATGAATAGTTTTAAATCAGGTTCACCATTAACCTTTACAGCCTTAAACAAAGGACTCAACAATTTATGCTCTTCACATGAGCAAAAGTCCTACACTAAGAACCCACGTTTAGGCCCCATGGCCAAGGTCGCACACTAGGCACCTCCATTTAAGCCCACTGACCAAGGTCCCACACAAGGCACCTACACGAGTTTGTTCATAGAAAACTCTTAGCCTCAATCCTACATGAGGATAGAGACGAAACTGTGGAATCTTTAATAATGACACTTACTTGTCGGAATGAGTCATCTTTACTCGCTTGTCCTGGGTTGATTGATTTTCACTCTTTCGTGCTTGAATAAGCTCCCCGATGCTCTGCCAATCGCAATGTTGTAGTTTAACTGTTTGTTTTAGCTTCACAATCAAGAACCTTGCAAATGGTGCTCTTATTAAGGTAACCAAGGTAATGGGAGTTGGTTGAATCTCTAACGTAGCTAATGAATGGATTTTCTAGGAGATTCAACTGATGGATGCACTAGAGTATGATTGAGACTAAGGATATACCTATAGGTTTGGTCTGAATACTCTAATGAAGGCTTGAGATCATATTCTTAATAAATTCGAGCTTTGAATGCTCTTGAGATGATGAATCACAATGAAAAGTACATAAATCTGATATGGATAGAGTCTAAGTAGGCAAGGATAAGCTTGGGTTGCACTAGGGACTCTAAAATGCCATAATCCATGCTTTTCACAAAATTTCGGGTCCTATATTTATAGAGAAAAGGGCCCAATGTATCTATAACAACTAGTTTTCGGTCCTACCAAGTGAACATTTGGTAGTACCAAAATATCACTCAGTGGTACTGAATTAGATCTTGAAGTTTGCTGGATGATTTTTGTTACTTTCGGTGGTACTGAAAGTTGTTCATCGGTAGGAGTTGGTGGTACCAAATTTCCAGTTGGTGGTACCGAATATTCTTCGAAAGCTGTTAGACTATTTTAGGCACTTTCAGTAATACCGAAGGCATCTTTAGTGCTACCGAACGTGCCGTTCAGTGGCACTTTTTTCTACCGAATGTGGACAGATTTTTCTATTTTAACTTCTTGTCCATTAAATCATTCAACAACTTGGAACTTCCTAAAGCCAAGACTGAAAGGATAGAAAATATGAACTTGGAATTGTCTTGAATAAATGACCTAAGTGGGTTTTCCTATTTAGGTTAGAATCGTCTATAGGCAAGATCCTAATCGTAAAAGCTTCTTTGGATTCTGACTTTGTAACTCGGGCTTCTGCTCCAGTTGTTTCATTGGTCTTCATTTGCCAAGGACTCATCTGACTACATGACATAACTAGTCATATGATTGACAAATGTATGTGCGAGATGAGTGCACTACTAATCTCCCCCTTTGTCAATTATGTGACAAAAACAACCTATCCTAGGACACTGTCATGGTCCATACCAATGACCTACCAAAACAATAGACGATTACATATCAATGTACCAATTTACAACTCAAACACAAGTTTAGGCATGTAACACACTAATGTTGCTCCCTCGTAGTTTCTTCTATGATCAACCTGCACTCTGCAAAAAACAATGGAGTATTTTGGTGGGTGGATAGGTTTCTTCTCCCCCTTTTTGTTAGTCAATGGCAAAGGATTTACTAAGAAGTAAGCTAATAACCATATATATGATAAAATGCACGTTAGAGAGAGAGAGAGAATATGTAAATCATATAGAGTTAGAATGGAATAATAGGAAATATATAAACATTATGTGATAATACCCATGTCAGGAGGAATATAACCATGAAAGAAAATAACAAACATGAGCATAATGGATATCATCATAAATTCATCAAAATTACTACCCCATGCTTGGGTAGAATAATTCATCATCCAAAAAGAAAAACAAACCCCTTAAGGGTATTCAACACTCCCAAATATCAGTAAGACAGAGCCTAAGTAAAGAACAAAATCGTAGGTTGTATGGGTCAGTTTAAACTAAGTCATAAAAAAAAAAAGCTATCCTCACAACAAGTTATCATTCACAGAATCAGTAGATTAAGAAGGGCTTGGCTCTCTTGCCTCCATGGAATCATCCTGACTATAGGACAGATGAGCTGAAATGCGTTGCACGGTCCTCTGAATAGAATGAATAATTATTTCCAATCTGGACTGTCGTTTGATTATCTCCTTTTGTTGCTCTCTGAAAGTGGTGAGAGTTTCGTCTAAGGAGGCAGAAGGAGCAGGATGTGCAGCTGCATCATCTTCGGTAGATGCAGGAACCACTGCTTGAGGTACATCATCCTTAGTGTGAGGTCTCGTCCCATGTGTAGATGAAAGTTGCAATCTTGTAATGTTGAGAGCTGTGATGTTGGGGGCGATGGGAACTTCGCCCTTGTTTCCCTTTATCCCGAACTGGTTAGCCAATCGACAGAGCAACTGTCTGAATGATATTCCACTAGTATTTAACTCAAAGGCCAACACAATTTGATGGAATATCATTGTGGGAAGACACATGGGCTCCCCTATTCCAAGTTTATATAGAGTTTCGACCATGAATGGGGTAAGTTCTGTATAATTACCCAAGCGAGGATATACATTGGACACGAATATTAGATGTAGAATGCAATAGTCATTGGACATTGCAGTAGCGCGGAGAGCATTGCCTTTACTCCATGTTCATGAACTCCCCATTGCATATCGTCTTGACGAATTGGCGCATGGAAGATGTCAGTCCATCATGGAAGAAAGTTGTTATGCACCATGTTTCAAAACCGTGTTGTGGGCATGAACTAACAAGATCCTTGAGCTGCTTCCAACATTAGAATAATGTTTCATCTTCCTTTTGGGCAAAGTTCATGATTGACTTCCTGATGGTGTTCGTCTTATGGTATGAAAAAAAAATTATGAACTCTTTCATCATGTCATTCCATGTGTCAATAGATTGTAGACGTAGTGAGTGCAACCATGTCTTAGATTTTTCTTTCAAGGAGAAAGGGAAGAGTTTCAGCCTGACCGTGTCCTCAGACGTGTTACGAAAGTATAAAGTGGCTATAAACTTGTCAAACTCTTGCAAGTGCAGGTATGGACTTTCAGATTCAAGTCCAAGTAACTTTGGAAGGAATTGGATCATTCCAGGCTTGATATCCATGTTTCCTGTGTTTTCTGAAAAAACCATATAGGAAGGGGTGCTCACCCCGGTCAGTTGTAAGTAATCTCATAAAGTATGAGGCGAGGGTGCATGATGCACCTCATTCTCATCCTGGACTTCTGCAACCCAAGGTTGTGGCTAATTCACCAGTTGATTTACAGACATAACCTCAATTGATTCTGAGGATCTCAAGTCGTATCTAACCTTGTGATGGATAGATAACCCCTCAGCCAATCCTCCTTCACTTAAGAGAGAGTTGAAGTCGTAGCTGTAGCATGAATGCAGCGATCTTCTTCTTGGGATATAGATGAAGTCACTGTATGAGTTCAACCCAAAAAGATATAAATGGATCTAATAGATTTTCAATGAAATAAATGAAACCCTATCGTTGTAGATTCGATGCTCCATTTTCTCAAGGTAAAGTAAGGATTACTCTATCAAAATAGTCTAATCAAACCTTGAGAAGGAGAATAGAATAAGCTAATAATAAAAAGAATTACAACACAAATAGCTTAAGGAGGCTTGAAGAATTTCTCTTTACAATACAATATGAAACTATGAATTTTTGTGGTTTTTAGAGTAAGAGAAAGCCTCTATTTATAGCTAAGGATTTGAGTAGTTCGGCTAGCCTGAGATTCGGTTCGGCTGGCCGAACTTCAAAGATTATGTTCCAATCAGAATTCGAGTATCACGGGATAAAATCTTTCAAAACTTCAGCTGGCCTAAGCCCAAGTTCGGCTGGCCGAACACCAGATTCGGTTGGCCGAGCAGGAGGTTCAGCTGGCCTAATTGGTTTAAAATTTGATTTTGTCGTATTACTAGAAACTTAACTGAAACCACTTTTGGTTGGCCTAAGGCAAGTTTGGCTGGCCGAACCTACCACAAAAAGATCTTTTCAAATCTGTCTTTTTGACCAAGTATTATAGGGTTGGCCCAAATGGTCAAGTTAACCGAACCGGACTTCGGGCTAGCCTAACTTGAGTGTATTTAACATAAAATATGATTCTAAATATGCATTAGTGAAATACGCTTAACGTATGGTTAAATTAGGTTTATATTACCTATATGTTGACTCATACGAAGTGTTCTGAACTTTAAATCATGAATAGTTTTGCTTTAAGATGTTGAGTCTTCTTTCCAAATGTTTGATTGAATTGATAGCTTGTATTCAGTCGAGCTTGCGATTGTAACCGGACTACAAAATTTGACAAACTAAAAGGTGCTTTAAGTATAAGCACTTACACGAGTCGTAAGGAAGTCAGCATCCGAACAAGCAACTCGATAGTAGGTTCAACACGTACACTCCTCTCAATAAGATGCCCGAGCAAGTCTTCATGGAAGTCTGAGATAAACGTATCCTCAAATGGCCAAGTAAGATGAAGTCCGGCGGTGACAGGTGGGCAAGCGAAAATACTATCATTTCCACCAAGACCACAACCACTCGGCCAACGACTGTTTCAACCTTAAGAAAGAAATCGAAGCACTCATCCGAAATGGGTATCTATGAGAATATGTCAGCAAAAGAGGAGAGCAAGCTGATTCAAAGAATGAGCAACCAGTCAACAACAAGCCAACCAGGGAGATCCGCACTATCTTTGGCAGACCTGTAGGAGGAGGGGACTCAAACCGAGCTTAGAGAGCTCACACCAGGAGTATCAGTCACTCCAACTTAGAGCATCAGATCCTCGTCACTAGCAGACCTTCGAAAGAGCAAAATGTAACATCTTACTGTCTTACCTTCACCGAAGAGGATGCTCGAGGAGTTCGTAATCCCCACAACGATGTGCTTGTGGTTACTATGACTATAACAGACTGCAAAGTGTTTCAGATTATGGTCGACACCGGAAGCTCACCGATATCCTCTTCGCCAAAGCATTCGACAAGATGGGAGTCGGACAATCCTGACTCCGAGCTGTTACAACTCCCCTGCTTGGATGTTTGGGAGACAAGGTCACACCAGAAGGATCAATCTAGCTCCCACTCACCGTTACTGATGGGCTAAACTAGGTAACCACCATGATCGACTTCCTAGTGGTAGACTGCCCATTCATCTACAATATTATTCTTAGACGACCTTCCCTCAACGCTCTGAGGGCAGTAGTTTCAATGTACCATCTCGCGATGAAGTTTCCTACCGAGCATGGTGCCAGATTGGTTAGAGGAAATCAGCATGAAGCTCGGTAATGCTATACCATGGCATTAAGAACTAAGTGACAAATAATTGCGATCACCTCCCTCAATCCCGGAGAAGATTCAAGTACAAGAGGATGTCTGATGGAGGACCTCGTGCTTGTCCCGCTTGGCAGTTTAGATCCAAGCCAAACAGTTTAGATCGGGTCGTCCTTGATGCCACTGCTACAAGATGAAATCATAAGCCTCCTCTAACGATACGCTGATGTATTTGCATGGTCTCTCATGATATTCCCGACATCGAACCGAAGGTCATAGTCCACAAGCTGAACGTTGACCCCAACCATTAACCAATCCGACAGAAGCATAGGGCATTCAAACCCGAACGATACACTATAATTGCAGAAGAAGTTGAAAAACTCCACAAGGCCGACTTAATTGAGGAAATCTATTATCCGGACTAGATAGCCAATGTGGTTTTGGTTAAAAAGTTCAATGGGAAGTGGCGGGTCTGTGTTGATTACACAGACTTGAAAAAAGCTTGCCCCGAAGATAGTTTCCCTCTCCCCAGGATCGACCATCTCATTGATAGCATGACCGGGCATGAACTATTGAGCTTCATGGATGCCTGTTCAGGCTACAATCAAATTGCAATGCACCCGTATGACAAACATAAGACAAACTTTGTCACTGACAAAGGACTCTACTGTTACAAGGTCATGCCTTTTAGGCTAAAGAATGTCAGGGCTACATATCAAAAACTCATAAACAAAATGTTTACCCTCTAGATCGGGCGTTCTATGGAAGTTTATGTTGATGACATGCTCATCAAGAGCATTAAAACTTCATACCATATTTCTGACCTTGAAGAGATGTTTATAATCCTTTAAGAATACCAGATGAAATTGAATCTGGGCAAGTGCACCTTCGGTGTCAGTTCCAGAAAGTTCCTCGGATTCCTAGTTAGCTAGAGAGGAATCGAGGCGAACCTTGATAAAATTCAAGCTCTGCTCGATATGCGCTTGCCAAGGATAACGAAAGAAATCCAGTGCCTCACAAGGAGAATAGCTATGCTAAACCGTTTTGTACCTCGAGTTACATACGGATGTCTTTCTTCCCTTCTTTAAGCAATTGAAAGGGAAACAGAGATAAAATGGACAAAAGAATGTGAGCTTGCTTTTTAACAAGTCAAGCAGTACCTGGGGTTGTCCCCATTGCTCTTAAAACCAGAGCAGGGAGAATCGTTACTACTATACTTGGCGGTTTCGATGGTAGCAGTTAGTTCGGCCCTAATTAGAGAATAAGAGGGGAAACGGTTCCCAGTATACTATTTCAGTAAGGCCTTGGTCTCTGCCAAGACCATGTACTTAGATGTAGAAAAACCGGCACTAACCCTAGTCATTTTATCTTAGCACTTATGGCCGTACTTTTAAGCCCATACCATCATCGTTCTAACCAATCAACCTCTCCACCAAGTGCTACAAAAGCCTAAAATGTAAGGGAGACTGGTGAAATGGGCAATCGAGCTTAGCGAGTTCGATATTAGGTATCGGCCTCAAATAGTAATCAGGGGCCAAGCAGTGGCCGACATCATTGTTGAGCTCGTACTCAAGCAAGACTAGAGTCCCGCCAAGCTTAGTCATGCCGAGCTGGGATACTGTCCCATCGACTCGGGTCATGCTGACCTTGGTTACGAAGAGGTGGGTCATCCTGAACTGAAATTCAGTCCAAACTGACCTGGGTTAAACCAGATCAACCGATGTGGATGTTGTATGTTGATGACTCGTCCAATTCCAAAGGCAGCAGAGCCGGCATAGTTCCGGAGACCCTATACCAGACATGTGTATAATATGCCTTAAGATTTGGATTCCAAGCATCAACCAATGTAGCAAAGTATAAAGCGTTACTGGCCGGGCTGAGGTTGGCGGCCGCCATGGGAGCCCAACACCTAGAAGTTGATAGCGATTTACAGCTTGTTGTTAACCAGATAGTTATTGAGTACCAGGCCAAAAAGGAACGAATGAAAGCCTACTTAATAAAGGTCAGAGAGCTGATTGGCAAATTCTTGAAGTGTAACATCAGCCTGATCCCTAGGGTAGAAAACTTTAAAGTAGACTTGTTGGCAAAGCTGGCCACTGCGGCTGCGGACGATATCCCAAGATCGATCCCGATCGAGTTCCTTACTGAACCAAGCGTCAGTGAATCCGACTCAAGCACGGTTCTCCCGATAAACTCAAAGCCGACCTGGATGGATCCGATAATTGATTACCTCAAGGAGGGAAAGTTTCCCCAAGACTGCCCAGAAGCGCGTAGGCTCCGAACCAAAGCAACTCGCTACACCATGGTCGGTGACGTCTTATACAAAAGGGATTCTTTCTCCCCTATCTAAGATACCTCCAACCCAAGGAAGCTGTGTACATCCTAAAAGAGATCCACAAAGGCATCGGCAGGAATCACTCCAGTGGTTGAGCCCTCACTCATGAGCTCATTTGAAGGGGGTACTTCTGGCCGACCATTTAAGCAGACGCTCGACAATATGTCCATAAATGTAACAAATGCCAACGGTTTGTGGCAATGCCCTGACAACCACTTGAGCAGTTGACCCCTGTGACTAAAACATGGCTATTCGCCTAGTGGGAGATTGACATCATCAGCCCTTTGCCGACCAGCAAAGGATAGACCAAGTTCGCGGTTGTTGCAGTCGATTATTTCACTAAATGGGCTAAAGCCGATCCTCTAGCAAAGATCACCAAGCAAAAGATTATGAACTTCTTTTGGAAGAACATCGTATGTAGGTATGGAATCCCTCACACGATCATTTCAATCAATGAGAAAGAATTCAACAGCAAGTAGTTCCAAGAAATGTATGAAAATCTCAGAATCCAGAATGTTTACTCGTCACCTTGGCACCCGCAAGCCAACGGATAGGTCAGAGCAGTCAACAAGATTATCAAGAATCATCTCCAGACAAAGCTTGAAAAAGCTAAATGTTCATGGGCCGAAGAGCTCCCCACGACCTCCGGGCATACCGAACTACCACCCGGACGACCACAGGGGAGACTCCTTTTTCCCTGGCCTTCGACGTTAAAGCCGTTATCCCAGTCGAGATTGGGCTTCCTACTCCCCGAACTTGCTCCTACGACGAACAGCAAAACGCCGAACTGATGGCACTAGATCTTGACCTCATCGAGGAAAGGAGAGAGCAGGCACGGGTTAAGGTCATGATCTGGCAATAGAAGGTCACCCGTTTTTGCAATTCCAGGGTAAAGATAAGAAGTTCCGAGCTAGAGACCTAGTTCTCCTCAGAACCTTCCAAAACACTAAGGAACCCGGCTCAGGAACCTTGGGACTAAATGAGAAGGACCCTATGTGGTGACAAGCACGAGCCGACTAGGATTGTATTGACTCGAAGACTTGGAAGGTCGGCTCCTATCGCATCCATGAAACACTGAGCATCTTAAAATCTACAACGTGTAGGGGCCGACCTACCCCGAGTACGAAATCTACTATGTTTAGTCTATGCTGGAACTATTGCAATAAAATCCGAAGGTCAGGAAAAATCTGCTTTCTACTTCAATATCTACAAATGAACCATCTATTAAATGTCTACTATGGGCTCCCCACAATACATGGAGAGACCATCCCTCATTGATGGCCTGACCCTTTAAGAAGAGGTCGAACCATACTCTGTCATTACTACTTAAAGCCATATGATTCGTGTATCCGACCTACGGAGAACTATCGAGGACTCCCCTTGCTACAAGGATAGAAAAAGCCTGACCCTTGACAAAAGGGTCGGATCCTCGGCCACTACAACTACTTGGATATTGCAAAACCGACCTTCTTACTTAGAAAATTCATGCAAACAAATGATGTGAAAAAAATCTTATTATATTGATAGAGCTCCGAGGAGCACATTACATTGAAGTTGCATTATAAATAAAAATTTTAAAAAGGGGGGCTACTAGGCTATAGGGGGCTGCTCGAAGGGCGTTTCCTCTGAGGGCACCTAAGAGTCGGAGTCGGCCTCCTCGAAGGCCAAGAGATCGAGCTTGGTATACACTCCCTTCATATCCTCAAGACATCTCTCATAGCCGATGCCGTACAGGGCATCCCTGTCCTCCATGAACTCCTTAGAAGACTTGAACTCCTCCACAGCAATCGTTCGGCTAGCTGATTTAGCCTCCTTGATCTTCACGTCGATGGAGCTCCTCAGACCAGCCAGGTCCGACTTCCACAGAGCCCCTCTCTCCAAGGCTTTGGCGAGCAGCTTCTTCGTCCCTTCCAGCTCAGCGGCAGATCCTCTGCCTGAGCCTTTAAAGTGGAGCGGAGTTGCTCAACCTCCCCGTGAAGCCGTCCAGCCTCCGCGCTGGATTGCTCGGCCTTGACCCGGCGTCGCTTAGCCTCAACTCCCTTCTATAGCATCGCTGCCTCCGCCTCTTGAACCTCTACTTGAAGGCGTTGTATCTCGTAATTGAGTAAGGTAGGGGCCACCTATAAAAAAAAAGAGAGAAAAATAGACATGTTAGGTCAAGACAAAAATGAAGCAGTGACGACCTCAAATTAACTTACCCCAAGGAAGAATTTCGTCAGTTACCCGATGGTTACATCTGGTAGCGCATCCATGGTATGGGTTGTAAGGCCTGTATCCTAGTACCATACCATTCTTTGGATTACCGCAATCCTCTCCATCAAATTTCAGCAACCTGTAACCTATAGACAGTGTTTGCGAGCGACCTTAAGTCACATCCCGAAGATCTGAGTCGGCTCGACTCGAAACCTGTACCATTGTGACTGCACCATCGCCGCAGTTCCAACACCCCATCTTGAGCACCAATGCGATGCCTAAGCTAGGAGTTGTGGCAGCGTATAATCCTGGCAAACATCGCGCTGAAAAGGGCAAGCCCCAAGTCCTAGAGGGGGGTGAATAGGACTATGCCAAAAAAATGGAAAGATAATACAAATAACGGGAATATAAAGCAACCTCAAATGCACAAGTATTGAGAGGTTGATACAAACGTTGTTTTAAGGACAACTTTACACAAAAACCAATGGCTTATGGTAAAACAACCTGATATCTAGAACAATTGTGAGTATAAAAAACTCAAACTAATACAAAGGAAAAAGAACTAAATCTGGCTATTACAACAATCACCACAATTGCATAAAATAGATACAAGCATTCACACATATAACCAGATACAACCATCCACCATAACACCACAAATTATAACGGTTCGGTGTGTACACCAATTGTTTGTAAACAGCCACAACTACTCCACTCCCAATAACCACAACCCATGTGGTATTGGCTTTCACTAAGAAAGAAGGTTTTCCAAGGTTCACCTTAAAACCTTTACAGATGTGTTTTTCAATGGGCTTACACAAAAAAAAAACCCCACACACTGAGATTTTACTGGCTGATCTCAGTCAAAACCACAAGAAGAGATTTTCCTGGCTGAATCTCTCATACCACAATAGTGAAAATAAAATCAATACTTATCTAAAGAAAGATATTCGACCTAGCCGGTAGAACTGCCTCCTTGTAGATGAAGTGTTCAATCTTTATTCTCACAGAAGAAGGGGTTCTAGGTCTAGATGAATTTTAAATTAAATCCAACCTTAGGCTACTTGGATTCAATTTCTTAGATCTCACAAAGGGTTAAATTAAATTCCCTTTATATCAAATAGAATGGAATTAAGAGATCAAGAAATTAAGAAACCAAAAGGCTATTAAAATGATTTATAAATACCTCACAATAGCTTCACAATACTGGGGACTAATCTCTCAGAGTGGTGGCTTGAATTGGCTTGAAATGAGTGAAAAAATCTGAGAAATGTCCTCTATTTATAGGCTGCAATTTGGTTCCCTCGACTGATCTTGGGTTCGGCTCGACTAGTCCTAGCAGAACCAATTTTCAAATTTTCTGGCGTTGACTGGTCAAGTGAATAAAAATTGCGTTGTTGGACGTTGAGTCGAGCCCTGATCGACTGGTCGAGCAGATCTCCACGACCGGTCGTGCAGGGTACTTGACTAGTCGTAAACCAAACAATCTTATCCAAAATTTTAAGTAAAATTCTAGACTGGTAGGGAAAAACCCTAGATTGGTCAAGCCAGTGCCTGGACTAAATGAACCATGACTAGGAGTAGTTGAAGCAAAGCCTAAAATAAGTATTATGACCCAAATAAAACATGCACTGTTAATAACCTAATCCTAAGGTCTTTCTAGGGTCATGTATACCTTAAATGTGAGTATTGAAATTGAACCATCGGTCGCTTCGGTAGATAGGTCACTTTGAAGCACATGAAGCTTAATCTCGTACACTTGAACTTGTGTCTTGAACTTAAGTCTTGAACATGTGTCTTGAGCAAATGTAGTTAAGCTTGAACTTGAGCAAATGTACTTGAGCTTGAACTTGAGCTTGAGATAGTGGGCTTGGACTTAAGTACTTGGACTTGAGTACTTCAACTTGTTCTCATAGTTGAACATGCACAAATGTAGCACACTCAATGTCGATGTAGATAACACGAAGCTCATCCTCGAATGAAGGTGAACTTTACATCTATTTGAACTTGAAGGTGAACTTTCCATCTATCAAAACAAGTCAAACATTCCAAAGTGTTTTGGCACAACAAAATTTGACAATTCAGGTTGCTAGATTTACAACATAGCACTTACACGCGCGTTACGGGCCTGAGGGATTCCAGATAAGATTGGATCTTATAACAAGAAATCATCATTACATGACATCATGCCTGCCTACCTAGCCTAGCCTAAACATATACCTATCATGACATCATGCCTAGCCCCACACATGCCTTACAAGCCATCATTACTAGTATCCTACCCTCTCTCTCTTCCCATGCCTCTTATAAACACATCATTACCTCTTACACCTCCTCATTACACACCATCATTCCCTCCCTACACTACCCCTCTCTCTCTCTCTCTCATTCTCTACCATTTGCAATCATTGGAGCTGTAAGAAAGAGGAGAAAAGAGAAAAGAACTCAGCCCATTCTCTACCATTGATCTCACCCATCCAACCCTTAAAACCCCATCTTTCACCATTAGAGAAGGAGCTTTGGAGCTTAAGAGTGCTAGGAAGCAAGAAGAAGATAGAGGTGGGTGCTTCTTAGACTAGTTTTCTTCATTTCATGCATGAAACAAGTGAGACCTACCAATTAATGGTAGGGATCCCATCTCGGACCCTAGGTGTGGCCAATGGCCCACCATGATTTGCATGCATGTATCGATGATGGGGCTATTCTCCATGGACCCCACCATGATGTTCTTTGTTGAGCAACTTGTTATTGCCATCTAGGCTTAGATTTTTATGGTAGGGATAGAGTTTCCCACCTGATTTCCTTAATGTATGGCCCACCTATTTGGGACCCATTTGATGTATATGTGGTAGATCCATGAGAGGAGCTCATAGTGACGGAGCTCCTCCCACCACCAACAGTTCTCTCTCTCTCTCTCTCTCTCTCTCTCTCTCTCTCTCTCTCTCCTCTTCCTTCTCTGATTGATGGCCCACCTATCATGTGCATGCACGACTGACCCAAACTGTCTAGCAAGTGGGACAGCCTGACCCTTCAAATTTCTGGATGTCAGCTGGCCCACCTTGCTGCCCTGTTTTGTGATGCCCAATCAGAGGGATAAAAACAAAAATATCAGCTTGATTTAGGGGTATGCGGCCCATCCAGGTGGACCCTATCATGTTGTATGAGTGACATCCACACCGTTCAGCTAGTGGGCTAACCCTGTTGCCCCGATCTGGGCCCTGCATGACCGGTCGGTCATGTGGGACTGAATGAAGGGAAAGCGCAAATATCAGCTTAATCCGAGTGGGGTGGCCCACTCACATGGACCCCACCTTGATTACATACTGTATCCATGCCATCCAGCTCATATAAGGCTAGTGGCCCAGCAGGACCATCTATCCAGCGAGTTGGGCCCATCTTGCTGCACACCTGGCTGTCCGTTTGGACAGGCCTGTATGAAGGAGAATATAGATATCAGCTTGATCGTAATTGGTGGGCCACGCACGTGTGGACCCACCTGATGTATATGTCATCTACGTCATCCATTTGTTGGGGCGTGTTGGACTGTTGTCCAGTAGCTACAGGGCCCATTGATGTATTATATTCCCCACCGTCCAGCACGTGGGACGGTGGGAGCCACCTTGGGACGGTGGGACCCACGTGATGTATGTGTATTATCAGCACCGTCCAACGTGGGGCGGTGGGACCCACTTAATGTATGTATTCTATATCTATGTTTTCCATTCGGTGGGGCCCACCTGCTGTATGTGAGGCCCACTTGCTGATGTGATGAGGCCCATTGAGATGCATGCAGCTCACTTGTTGTATATATGAGGCCCATGTGCGAGGCCCATTGTGATGTGTGAGGCCCATGTGATGAGGCCCACTGTGATGCATGTGGCCCACTTGTTGTATGTATGAGGCCCATTGGGATGTATGAGGCCCACTATGATGTGTGAAGCCACCATGATGTGTGCCTTATATGCACACTATCCATTTGTACGGAACTTGGGCCACCTTATGCAGGCCCACCATGATGTATGAGTTATACACCTAACCATGGGCTGCCTTATGAGGCCCACTATGATGTATATGTTATATACACACTATTTATCCATTTGGGGGCAGTGGGTTGCCTTGTGAGGCCCACCATATATAAGTAGTATGCACATGCTGTCCACCTGTTTTCCAGATTGTATATGGGTCATGGGCCCCATTGATGGTTAGATACAAATCTCAAGTGGACCGCACCTTAGGAGTAATGGTGGTTAAATGTCCACATTGTAAACCTCCCTAAGGCCCATTACTAAGCCCATTCCCCATCCATCCTTATTGGGCTATCCCAAATCATTGGGCCCCCATTGATAATCCATCTCACCTTTTTAGGCTAACCTCAAACCGTTGGACCCCCATTAATGCTAGTACAATTATCCAAACCTTGAAGCCCACCTCGTACGTATCAGGCCCCATAGGAAGGCCCAGTTTACTATATGATAAAGAGGGTAAGGAAGCCCACTTGTTGTACTTAGACTTATTGTCACGCCCCAAACTCGAAAACTGGGCTCACAAAATTCCCGATCGCCGAATCTGACGCCGACAGCCTCCGTAGAACCCCATTCTCGGCTCCCAGCACCCATTTGCCAGGTTCCGATCCTGGGATGCTAGAAGGAGGATTTTCAACATCAGTTTGATTCGTAAGAAGCATAACCAAAGGCATAACCCACAAACAACAACCAAAAACTCCATCACATTTCCACTATGATAAAAAACTTTACAAGTACAATGAGCATAAAGGGAAATATAATGAAGATAGACCAAAAGCTCCAAAATGATCTGCTACGGCTCAAGCCTCAGCGCTGCTGCGGTCTAACGTCACCTGCACGCAACGGTTGTGCATAAGCTTATAGAAAGCTTAGAGGGTGGTGAAAGTGTATGCTCAAGGTGGTAATGCAGCTATGCAGTATCAAAGTAATGCTGAACATGCTGATGAATGCCAAGAATACTATAGCCGTACCGAGGCCATGCGATGCAAAGCATGAATGATGTCGGACCTACCAAGGCCATGAAATGCGAAATGCAACTCAAGCATACAAATCCTCATCTAAGTCCACATCAATACAACTCAAAAATCTGGAATATCACCGGGGTTTAGTATACTCTAAGCCAAACTGCCGCCCCATCGCGCGCAATAAGGTGAGTGGAAAAGACCTCACTATCCGCCTGCCAATATCGGGCTCGGCTCGTCAATAGCGGACCCATTCCTCGAGCTGGTCAGACTCAGCCTAGCATTGCCCCCACTCTCGAGCGGGTAAGGCCGCACCCCATTCCAACCAACCACGACACAGTGGAAAGCGCAACCGTCTGGTAATCGGCACTCAGCGCTCATACACCCACTCGGTCTAGACGTTGGAGCAATCTCTTGGTACCATAAGGGTTTAAGAACTTTCACCCAGGGATATCTATCGCACCCCATATAGAACAGTATTTTCGGTATCCAATCCTGCTAACCACGATACGTCTGTGGAGGCCACGGCCCTGATGTCGCTAGGGCGTACAGTAACCATATCACACAATGCGAATGCATGAATCACACTATCCAGTCATACAGCAATCCTGCGCGTATCGTGCGCCCATGTAGCGCAACACCCCCTGTACGGGAGCCCCTAAACAATCTGCCCGAAGGCATATGCTATGATCAGTCATTTCTCATATCAAGCATACGTATGATGCATATGATCATGAATCATAGAACTAAACATGTTATATGGGATGGATGATGTTCATAACGAAGATGGGCCTAGACGGCCTACACATTACACGTACGAGCCTAACAATGGGCCCTAGGGAAAGATATAATGCGGACATTTAACCACACTATACTTACAATGTGGACGTCAAAACAACATTGCTCCCAAGGCACGACTGTCACAAATATCATTACATAAATTATGTTGGGATCACACATTGCAATGGACCTTAGGTACATTCCATTGGGCCTTAAATACATCAAATGGGCCAAATCACATGGGCCTTATATTCATTAAGTGGGCCACATCAATGGGCCTCACTAATGGGCCGCACTAATGGGCCTTATGTACATTGCAATGGGTTATAACCCGTGGGCCTTAGAATGCATCAAATGGGCCTAATCTCATGGGCCACACCAATTGGGCCCCATATGTACATCAAGTGGGCCTCAACCCATTGGCCCCATTACATCTTAATGGGCCTCGACCCATGGGTCCCTAATGCATTAAATGGGCCTCGACCCATGGGCCTTACATATACATCAAAGTGGGCCTCAATCATGGGCCACAAGTGAACTGAGATGGGCCTCCCACCACCTGTATATTAAATATGATATAATATATAATATACACATATAGTACATATAATATTATATACACACACACACACACGCACACACCACACACGCATGCACACAACAGGCCCACACACGCACGCACACAACCATCACAGTGGGCTCCACCGTCCGCCTGGACGGTGGCAGCACAACACATAAGGCTGTGGGCTCCACGTGGGGCCCACCATAATGTTTATACCCCATCCAACCATTGATAAGGTCAAGGAGACCTAGATAAAGGGTGAAAACAAATTTCACCCTGATCCAAAACTTCTGTGGACCCCAAAAGGGTTTCAAAGGTAGAGGTTCAATCCCACTGTTTCATAAGGTGTGGGCCACCTGAGTCTTGGATGGGCTTGGAATTTTGAGGGTGGTCCACTGACCTTAGGGCCCACCATTTGAACGGATTAGATGACAAATAAACCTCGACGTTGGTGTACAGGCAGCGCCTGCTGCCTCTCTGACACAGCAGCCGACGCTACTGTGTTGTTTATTATTTTTTTTTGGATTTCTATTTTTCTGTAGTTTTCGCAGGTGGGGTCCATATTTTGACAATCCACTCCGTCCAATGTTCTTCCATGTCTCACCACGAACAAAACAAGTCCAATATTGGACATATTTTGGCGTATAATAATTTCAGGGAAGGTTTCAATGGTGAAAACTACCATTTGCTATGGTATGGCCTGCCTGAAGGTCTGATTGGTCCCATATTTCGGCTTAACGCCTAAAAGGTGCTTGGGAAGGGAATGGATGGTATAGATTGAAAACATACATCAAGATGGAGCCTACACAAGTGGATCACCCCCTTTCACTTGAAACCAAGCTAATATTTGTATTTTCCAACAAAACGTCCAGCGTCCCTGGACACTGGACCTTTGTAAACACATTAGAGGTGGGCCTTGCTTAGGTGGGCCACCTCATGGAGGATGGTGTGGATACTATGCACAAAGTGGGCCCCACTTGTAGATGGCTTGGATAGGATGCATGTTTCAGGGTGGGATCCATCCAAGTGGGCCATACAACCATGTTATAATCACACATACAAAAAAATGAAATAGAGAGGGAGAGAAAGAGATAGAGAGTGAGACACGCTTGATGGAGGTACCCCAGCACTATGGGCCCCCCCTTCGATGATCTACAACATAAATCAAGTGGGCGATTACATGTGGGCCCATAAAATTAAAATTCAACGGTGGAGATCCCTTCTCCACTAAATTAGACGGTCTAGATGACCCTAAATATGCAAGAAAATAAACCTCATGATGGGGTCCATGGAGAATGGCCCCATCATGGAATGATCATGATGATCCAAGTGGGCCATTGGCCACATCTTAGGGTCCAAAGTGAGATCCAAACCATTGATCAGTTGGCCTCACTTGGCCTATCTTAAAAACATCAAAAACTACCCTATCAAAACACCCACCGCTTGATCTTCTTGCTCCCTTGGCTTCCTTAGCTCCTTGTGCTCCTCTTTGATGGAGGAAGATGAAAAATGGATGGCTAGGATGGGAGATCTAGGGATGGAAAGGTGGGCCACACTTGAAGCTTGGGGGATATGGGGAGAGGCTCATATGTATGGGATTTTCTTGCTTAAGGGAGAGTTTGAAAATGAGAGAGACTTGTAAAGGGAGAGAGAGAGAGGGAGTGATGGGTGATGGAGTGATGGATGTGGTGGTGATGGGTGTAAGAGGCTCTTTTTGACTTTTTTGGCAAAAGTTGTAAGAGAGGTATGGGTTGTAAGAAACTTTTTGACTTTTGGGGCTTGCTTGGGAAAGGGTGAAAGGTGATGTGTACTTGACATGATGGGATTGATGGGTTGATTGATTGATGTGACATCTTGTAGAGATTCCCTCGAAATTTGCACGCCCGACGTTTTCCTCGCACCGAACGCTGGCCCACATCTCCCAACCAGGGTATCGCCTCGGCGCCCAAGTCGCGGCATGGGAACCACGGCGACGATGCGGTCACTAATGTATAAGTCCTAGGTTGAGTCGACTCGGGTTGACGACACGAGAATCAGGGTCGCGCACAAATACCGGTTAAGAGTCAAAGGTTGCCGGAATTCGACCGGGAAGACCGCGGAAGCCTAAGGAACGGTACGGTCTAGGATACGGGGCTTACACTTATCATTTTCACTCATCTTGTTGTAGACCGTTTGACTCATCCCATGAGGTCCTTGGGGTAATATGTCATCTAGACTGTCCACTATCTATAGGTGAGTACATCATCACACCTTACCATGAATGGAAGAATATGTAGCATGAGGTTGGTATATCCACTGTGTAGGATCTATATTGATGAACGGGCTAGATCCGTCGTCCTTCTGTGGACCACACCGAGCATTAAGGTTGATTGTTGTCTGCTTTATCGAATAATCATGCTAATATACTTAGTCTAGTAAGACACACCGAGAACATGCTTAGTATTACATCATGATACATGCCCATACGCATCATTGCATGCTTGTTATGAGGAATGATTGATCATAGTATATGTTATTAGGCTAAGATGTTTATGGGACTCCTTGCAAGATGGAGTTACCCCACATGATCGCGCGATACGCACAGGTTGATGCATGACTGGATGGTATGACTCATGCATCTTGCATTTTGTGCCACATGATCACTGTACGCCCTAGCGACACCAAGGCTATGACCTTCATAGGCATATCATGGATGACCAGATGGGACACCGAAAATGTTTGGGACTCAGCATATAGGCACGTTGGATATCCGTGGATGAAAGCCCCCAACCCCCATGGCCAGAAGATGCTCCAACGTCTAGACCGAGTGAATACATGAGTGCCCGAGTGCCGAATACCAGTAGGTCGCGTCTCTCACTGAGTCATGGTTGGTTGGAAGGGGGTGTGGCCTTATCTGCCTGAGGGTAGGGGGTAAAGCTAGGATGAGTTTAACCAGCTCGAAAATGGGTCCACTATCCACATGTCGGGTAGATATTGGCAGACTACTGGCCAAACGGGTAGTGAGGTCTCTTCCACTCACCTGGTTGCGCGCGATGGGCTGGTAATCTGATGTGGAGTGTACTAGACCCCGGTGATATCCCAGAGATGTACAATATTGATATGTGGACTTATTAAGTAGGAGTTGCGTACTCAACATTTGACTCATTCATTCATTTATTCACTATCCACTCACGCTGGTGATGCGCAACTAAATCATTATGTGTACCTTCACAATGGTCATGATTTCGGTTGGGTATGCAACCAACCTGAGATAAGGAGTTTATCATATTGAGTCTAGCTATCCAAATTTAGGTATGAGACTGGTTTGGATAGAAGTCCCTTGTGATGAACCCCACAGCTTGCGATACTACGTACTATCATCCCAACTACACACTCCAGCTTTGTCATCTCTTTTACATTGCATACTGCATTACATCCTCTGCATATGACATTTGGCTTACTATGGCTTCGCATTGCATAGCTAATCTGCATCACATCCTCAGCATATAACATTTGGTTTATTATGTCCTTGTACTCGAACGATTATGGACTTGCCAGTATTTCCACTTACTCTAATATTTATATGCTTAGCATGTGTATTGCACACACATACACCACCCTCTAAGCTTCTTGCGAGCTTATGCACGACCATTGCATGTAGGTGACGTTAGGTCGTAGCAGCATTAAGACAGGAGCGTGTGCTAGAGCTTTGGAGTTTTTGTTTCATATATGTATTTCCCTTTCAGCATTATACTCGAATGATTTTTATTAGTGGATTTGTGGTGATGATGTTTTTGTAGCATGGTTATGCTCCTTTACAAAAAAAACTCATACTAAAAATCCTCCTTGTAGGATGAATCTGGCATATGGGTGCTGGAAGACGAGAATGGGGTACTACAGAGGCTGTTAACGCCAGATTCAATGATTGGAAAATTTGTGAGTCCAGTTTTCGAGTTTGGGGCGTGACATGGGTGAATTCGACGTCAGACATATGACAATCCACCTAAGACAGAAGGCTCTCGAGAGTCCTTCGTACCGACCTAAGAGCGCGCTGACTCTCTCCACCGCTAACATCGGACAATCCCCTCACTTGGGGCGCAGGGGGCTCGACATAGGTGAAAAGGCCAAGCTATATGTCCTAGAGAGGGGGGGGGGGGTGAATAGGACTATGCCAAATTTAAGCTTTAACAGGGGAATAAAAGAATATGATAGCCAATTAAAAGAGATCAATTCACAATGCTGAAAATGAAAAGCAACCTCAATAATCAAGAATTGCGAGGTTGATACAAATGTTGTTCTAAGGACAACCTTACACCATAAAAACTAAGGTTTTATGGCAGGACAACCTTATTTTTAGAACGTTCTTTGTATTAAGAACTCAAACAGAAAAGGAATGACTAAATAACAATGAATTGAAATAAATTACAAGAATTTAAATCTAAATTATTACAACATTCCCCACTGTACTTGAAATGTAAATATTACAGCTTTCACATCCACACACACATTCTACAATTCTGAATGATAAAAGATAGGAAAAATAAAATGAACATTCAAACCACAAGACACAAGAAATTATAGTGGTTCGCCTATGTGTACACCAACTATTAAACAACAGCCACATAACTACTTCACTCCTAATATCCTCACACAGGGGATATCAACGTTCACTATCAAAATAGGTTTCACAGGTTCACCCAAAACCTTCCCAATTATGTCTTTCAAATGGGCTTATACAATTTAAAAACCCCACTTTCTGAGTTTTTTGGCTCTCCTCAGATAACCAACACAATGAGATTTTTCTAGCTTAACCTCAAACAAAACCAAAATAATGGAATTTATAATAAATGTAAAATACCTGGATATCTCCTTTTTAGCAGCCCAGAAGAACCAATCGGAGTAGAAGTTCAAATGTAGAAGTTCAATGCCCAATACTCACTTTGAAATGGTTCTAGGTTCTAATTGATTTTAAATTAAACTAGTTGGGCTAGCTATATTTGATTCTGATTCTAAGAAGAAAGAATACAACAATTCCTCTTTTCAATTTAGATTGGAATGTAGAAACAAAATCAAATTAAATAAGCTAACAAAAGAGAATTTTAAATATGCACAAAGTAGCTTAAAATAAATACAAACTAATCTCAGAGTGATGCCTTGATTTTCCTTAAATTGAATTATCAAACTCTAAAATTCATTGTCTATTTATAGATGCAAAAATCACATCTACGAATGGTCTTGGGAACCCTTCGACTGCTCATAGATGAAATGGATTTTTGAATTTTTAATCAGGATTGAATCAGACAGTTACATGACCGGTCGTAGAGTGTCTACGACTAGTCGTAGGACCTCTACGACTGGTCGTAGAATACCCACGACAGGTCGTAGGACTCAAAGATTGGTTATTGTAGTTCGAGTCGAAGAAATAAGACTGGTCGAATGACTAGTCGACACTATTCACACGACCGGTCAAACAGAGTTCAAGACTGGTCGTAG
Organism: Magnolia sinica; assembly: GCF_029962835.1. Lineage (NCBI taxonomy): Eukaryota > Viridiplantae > Streptophyta > Magnoliopsida > Magnoliales > Magnoliaceae > Magnolia > Magnolia sinica. The sequence continues at coordinate 43,681,959 of NC_080573.1, read as the reverse complement.
ATGAACAAAAAATTTCGAGCAATTGCAACAAACTTAGGACTGGTCGTGGAATTTCTAGGACTGGTCGAGCCAGTGCTAGGACTAGTCGAACAAGGTCCAGGACTAGTCTTAAAACAGACCAAATGCTTATAAAGTGATTCAATTTGAATTATGTATTCAAAATGACCTACCCTAAGGTCAATCTATGGTCTTTCATACCTGAAACATGAAGTATGGACATTAAAATATCATTTCTTTAGATGATAGATGACCTTGGAAGATTGTGAAGCTTGAGATCTCTATTCTTGATGTCACATTGAGCTTGAGATCTTCTAGGGCTTATATTACACTTAATCTTGAGTTGTACTTCCTGTAGCTTGAATTTCACTTGACTTGGGTCTTAAACAAGATCACTTCTTTGTAGTTTGTACTTGCATTTCTTGGAATGGATTGAGGTAGTTCTTTGTTCTTGACTTGAAGCAAAGTGTTTAGAGCGGTGATACAATGTCTTGATCATATATACCAATGAGCTACACAAGACATAGATTGATGTTTTGGCACTACAAAATTTGACAACCAAAGGAGCATAAAACTATAACATTTACAAAAGGTCTTAATGGCCTCCCAAACTTCCTTAGGATGAGCTTCATCGAGCGAAGTCGTCCTAATGACCTCCAAAAAGCAGCAGTTACCCATTTTCCCGAGTAAGAACAATACGACTTGACTGGGTCCAACCTGCTTCTCAAGCTCGTTTCACTGACTTGGAAGCAGGGCGCTTACTGTTATGAGAAAAAATGGACCGACCTACAAGAGCATGTCAGGTCGGATCCTGGCTCACTCAAATGCACAAAAGAGGACAAGAAACCCAACCACCTGATTAAGGAGGTAGGTCAGTGCGACCCAGGTCGGTATAACCTAGAACAAACCTATCGAGGAACAATCCGAAGAGGCTATTAGGACTCTTGAAGAAGTTAAAGCCTACAAAAATTGGACATCAGAAAGACCTTCGTGATTGAAAGGCCATCACTTTGGTCAGCATGTATGGATAAGTTTCCTTATATTCTTGAAGCTCGGCCAACACGTCTCTAATGCGCGGCCGTTTCCCTTGCCCGATCCCTGTCTAACGTCTATGCTGATTCTTGTCAGTCCGACCTGATCTGAGTATGATTCATCTAAAGCTTTCTCCAAAGATCACAGAAGTCAATCTGCAACAGACTTGGGATCTTGAGATCTTCACCAAGGATCTCCGAAAATTCCCTCATATGTTCGGGTTCCAAATCCCTCTACAATACGCACCTATTAAATAGGGAGATCTCCTCTACATTACCACCTCTCCTCAACTATAAATAGGAGCATCCCTAATAGTGAAAGGTACACACAATCTCTAGTCCAAAACAATCACAGTTCTACTAGACTCAGATTCCTGACTTTAGCATCGAAGCATCCTCGGAACGAGCCAGGGTCTTCTTTGTTTGTTCTTGGTGCAAGTTCGTGAGGGTCGAAGGAGGGCTAACCATATTTCCGCATTAACAAATAATATTAAAACATTTTCTTCTAACTGTAGTGTAGATCTTGTAACACGTTAAGTGGCCTAATTTTTAAGCAATAAGATTGAAATAGTGTAGATATTGCACATGAGTTCCATAATGGCTTGTGAGCTTCCCTTTCTCTAGCCTACTAATGAACTAACCTGATTTTTATGTAAGATCAACTTCATGGTGGAGCCTACCATTTAAATGGTATAGATGCCCTGTATAGCTAGTGCATTTGGTGGGAAAGACTGCCAATGTAGTGTTCTTCCATCTGTAGTTGGGGTGCTGCTTCGTCGGAGGTGGGTAGATCTCCGACTGTGGGGCCCATGTGATGTGTTGATGCAGAAATTTGGTCGATCCTTCCTCACCTCTTGTTAGCCGGAGTACTTGTGATTTATTGAAAAAAAAGAGAAGACATTGGGGGCCACCGGTTAAGGCGGAGGCATAGTAGAATCAAAATATTTGTTGTGTGTACCTTTACTCGTAGTTACGGGTGTATTTATAAGCTTTTGAGGGCGGTGTCATATATGGCAATGCCTCTATGATAGATGCATATTGCGTTGGCCATCTCCCTAAGATCTACAATGAAAATATCAGGAAGATCTTCTTCAGATAATATCTCCGAGTAGTCGGGATCTGAGGAGGTCTAGATAGATGGCTGAGAGCAACCTCTAGGATAGAATTAAACTGTCAACCATTGTTGAGAATGGTACAGACCTGGCTTAAAGTGTTGATTGTGATTGAGGCTCTTCTTCAAGGCCGAGGTCAATATCCGAGGCCATATCTAACACATTTTTTCAACATGGGTCTTACTACAAGGATTAGAACTGATTACATGGTTACCACCACTGTGATGAACCTTGGGAAGAAATTTCAATCCAATCCGACATATGTGGAGACGCAATAACCTGGAAGATTATCGTACAACCACCTTTGTTTTCTTATTGTATGAGCCACACAAATTTTGGATATGTCCAATCATGTCTATGGTTGGTTAAACCTCTTAGGTAGGGATAAGAGGTGAAGCTTGTAGCGTGATGGGATGTTTCTATTGCTTTGATTCATGTTTATGTTGAACTCTCTTTGATTCTAGTTTGATTATAAGGAATACTTTCAGTTTTTAATGGTTTGTTGTGACTTAAATTATAATAGATCTGCAATAGCTTTGAGTATCTTCTTTCTAAGCTTTGAGATTATGAAATTAGGAAATCCTGTTGTTCACCATCGTCCCTTAGGCATTGTGGGATGATGAAATCCCTTTTAATATTCATAATTCTCCTATGATTGATTGTGGGAATTGGTATATCCTATTGTTTACCATTATCTCCAGGGCATGGCTAGGTGATGGAATCACTTCCAATCCTCATGACTCTCATCCATTGAGAATTAGGTCAAGGGAAGTTTAGGTTTGGTTTTATTGAGATATCTTCTAATTGGATAGGATAAAACTTTGATTCCAGTTGTGTTCTTGAATCCAATAATAGATTTCCCTAATTGCTACAAGTGGATCCTTAGAAACCCTAGTTCCCACTTTTGAATTTCTTAAGTTTCTAATTACATACTTTATAATTACTCCCTTTAATTCCATATTTAGATTTACATCTTCTTCTAGTTTGACTCCTAGTTGCTTTCAGAATATAGACGAGATTAGTCCCTGTGGATTCGACCTCGGTCTCACCGAGATTATTACTACATAGCGACCTTACACTTGGGGTTGTGAACAAGTTTTTGGTTGTTGCCGGGGACTAACGGTTGCGTTTTTTTGAGATTAACTAGTTTTGGAATTAGTTTAAGATTAAGGTTTTTCTACTTTCTATTTTTAGGTTAGGGTTTTTTCTGAATTATTTTAGAAATTAACTTAGCTTTCTATTTCCAAGTTTAGAAACTTTCCTTTTCTGTTTTTAGAAACTAATTTACTTTCTAATTCTAGGATAGAAACTTTCCTAATTTGTTTTTAGAAACTAATTTTTTAGAAACTTTCTTAATCTGTTTTTAGAAACTAGTTTACTTTGCTTTCTCTTTTTTTAGAAACTAACTTACTTTCTATTTATAGAAACTTTCCTTTTCTTTTTTTAGAAACTAGGTCGCTTTCTTAATTCTTTTTTTTAGAAAATAACTCACTTTCCTTTTTCTAGGTTTAGAAACTTTCCTAATTTATTTTTAGAAACTTTCCTTTTTTATTTTTGGAAAATAGGTTGTTTTTTTAGAAACTTTCCTAATTTGTTTTTAAAAACTAACTCATCTTTCTATTTTTACAAACTTTCTATTTCTCTTTTTATAAACTAATTCACTTTCCTTTTTCTTTTGCAAGATCCTAACATAAAAACTTCTAAGTTGGTAACTTCTTTCTAAATCTCTCTCTTTCTATTTCTAGATTTCTATTTTCCTTTTTCTTTTTAGTTTAGGTTAGATTTTGAAATTGAGAGATGAGAGTGTTTCATGCCTAAGTGGGTCCGTGACAACACTCGACGTCTCTTGAGTGAAGGAGGATTGGTTGAGGGGTTATCTATCCATCACAGGATTAGACACCACTCAAGATCCATGGAGTTAACTAAAGTTATGGCTACAAATCAACTGGCCAATCAACCTCTTAATCCACCCTAACCTAAGATGGAGGAAATCCAAGATGAGAATAAAGTGCATCAAGCACCCCTGCCTCATACTTTACGAGACTATTTACAACCGGCGGGGGTGAGCACCCCTTCCTATATAGTTTTTCCAGAAAATACATGACATATGAATATCAAGCCGGGAGTAATCCAACTCCTTCCAAAATTCCATGGGCTTGAATCTGAAAATTCATATCTACACTTGAAAGAGTTTGATGAGATAATAGCCACTTTATACTTTCCTAATGTGTCTAAGGACATGGTCACGCTGAAACTCTTTCCCTTCTCCTTAAAAGAAAAGGCCAAGACGTGATTGTAATCACTACATCCATGATCAATTGGCAGATGGAACGACATAACAAGGGAATTCACTAAGAAAAATTTCCCATATCATAAGACGAACGCCCTCAGAAAGTCAATCATGAACTTCACCCAAAAGGAAGATAAAACATTCTTCTAATGTTGGGAGCGGTTCAAGGATCTTGTCAGTTCATGCCCACAACACGGTCTTGAAACGTGGTGCATCACAAATTTCTTCTATGATGGACTACATCTTCCATGTGCCAATTGGTCGAGATGATGTGCAATGGGAATTCATGAACAAAGATGTCAATGATGTGTGGGATTATTTAGACAGACTTGCTGAAAACGCACAATCATGGGACATCTCTCCAAAAACCATCACTTCTAAGCCTACTCAATCAAAGGAAAGGAGAGGAATGTATGCTTTAAAAGAAGAAAATAACTTGAGTTCAAGGGTAGTCAATCTCATAAGAAGAGTCGAGGCCATGGAACCTCAGAAGGATAAGGCTAAGGAAGTAGTTTACAGTATTTACACTTGCAGCATACATACAACTGAAAATTGTCCAGCGATACCTGCTTTTTAAGAAATTCTGAATGAACATTCAAATGCCGTGAACAACCACCAAAGACCTTTCAGTGGACCCAGCTCAAATTCATACAACTCCAGCTGGAGGAATGGAAAAACTACTACTCCTCAAGGATTCCCTAACCAATTCCTGAATCAAGGGAACCTTCAAGAGGATCCGGTCTTAAAATACCTTTAAAATTAAGAGCTTTTCAATCAGAGTATATTGCAAGCCATTCAAGACCTTTCAAAGGTCATACAAGGGTGTGAGACAAATTTTGATTGGGGATAAAGGGATCTTTTCGACCTAACCTCTCTCCAACCCTAAACTGCAATACGAAATTAGTGACCCAAGCTCTTTAAATCAATATGTGGAATAATCTAAGTCTATCACTACTCCAAGGAGTGGTAAAATAATTGACAAATCGATTTCAATAAAGACTAAAAATTCTAAGGACCTAGAAGAATACACGGATAATAGACCTAGTATTGCCCTACATGAGTTAGAACCAGAACCTTAAGGCAAGCCAATTGCTCCATTCCCTCAGCGGTTGATTGCACCAAAACCTCTATCAAACTCTTAGGATATTCTAGAGGTTCTTAAGCAAGTAATGTGAGACCCGTATCCTACCTCGTACCATTCCGTATGCCTTCGCGGTCCTCCCGGTCGAATTTCAGTGACCCGCAATCTGTTATCGATATTTGTGCACGATCATGAGTCGTGTCCCGTATATCAGAGTCAGCTTGACTCAAAACTTGTACCCTTGTGACCGCGCCATCGCCGCGGTTCCAACTCAGCGACTCGTGCACCGATCTGATACCCATGCCAAGAGATGTGGGCCCGCATTCATCTTGAGAAAAATGCCATGCATTGCGAATTCTGAGAGAATCTCTATGACCCGTCACATCAAATCAAGTCAAGTACACCACCCATACCCCATGCCACCTCACCCTATCCCAAGTACAAATGCACATCCCCTCTTTTCCCTCAAGTCAACTCTCTCTCTCCCCACCCATCCCTCTTTTACCAAAATTTTAAACAAACCCATGCTTTCCCATCCCCATTCCTTACAACACCCATTCCATCCATCCCTTTCATCCATCACTCCTCTCCCTCCCTCTCATTTCTATCTTCACTCCTAAGAGAGCTTCCAACGTCCAACTCCCCAAGCTCTTCCAAAACAACAAGTGTGGCCCACTCTCCCACCCTCTCATCTTCCATCTCAACCATTCATTCTTCATCAACATCCATCAAAATTGTAGGCACAGAGCATGCGAGTCCATGGGGCTAAGGAAGAAGGCCAATATGTGGATGATCCACCGTTGATTTTCATTGAGGGCTCAATTGTGATGGGACCCACTTTGATGTATGTGTTGTAATCATGAGGGGCCCATAGTGGCAGGGTCCCTCCATCACGCTCTGTCTCTCTTTCTCTCTCTCTTATGGATGACGGTGTGTGTGTATGTGGCCCACCATGAAGTATATACTTTATCCATGCCGTCCACTGAGTGGCCCACATGGCAGTCCGTTTGGACGGGCCCAAATGAAGGAAAACATAAGTTTCAGTTGATTCGAAAATGATGTGGGCCACACGTGTGGACCCCACCATGATGCATGTCTCTATATTGACGTCAGCAGCGAGTGGGGACCACTCCACACGTATTGCACATGTGGAGATGGGCCCACATGGGTGCAAGCACCAACCATCCACTGTTCATCCAGCGTCTAAAGAGTCTAGACGCTGGGACCCCTCACACCCTGCCCCCCCCCCCACACACACACACACACATATATAATATAAGATATATATTATATTACATAATATATTATATTATATTATAAATAAAACCTATGGTGGGCCACTCCAACGTGGGACCCACCTTTAATATATATGAAGATCAGCACCGTCTAGGTGGGTCTGGACAGTGCCATGGGGCCTGACCTATGTGTTTCATCCACACCGTCCATCTGTGTCGGATGTGGATGGATGGTGCTGTGTACCACCATGATGCATGTATTGTATTCACACCGTCCAGGGGCCTGCCCTGACACATGTGTTGCAACCGTGCAGTCCACCATCCAACAAAGGATGGTGGGACCCACCTGATATACTAGCTCAACAATGGCTGGGTCTCCCAGCTGGTGGGCTGCCCACATGGCTCCACCTTAAGGTATGTGTTTCATCGCACTGTCCATCATCTAGACGGTGGTGCCCACCATGATGTATGTCTTGTCCACGCTGTCCAGCAGTGGTAGGAGCCCACCATGATGTAGGTTTTGATCCACACCATCCACCATACATCAGGGACAATGGGATCCACCGTGATTTATGTATTTTATCCCTGTCGTTCATCTGGACCGTGGGAACCTGCCACGCTGTATGTGTTTCATTCACACCGTCCAGAATGTCTGGACAGTGTTGGACAATTTGTGGACGGTGCTATAGACTCTACCGTGTTATATGTGTTTCATCCACACCGTCCATAATGCTTGGGCGGTGCTGGACAATGTTTGGGGAGGTGCTGATTTACATGGGTAATGTTTGGACGGTGCTGAATGACATAGACAATGTTCGAATGGTACTGATTTATCTGGACAATGTTTAGATAGTGCTGATCATCATTGGTGGGTCGTGAACCCCATGAAATGATAGTGTATAATGATACATGTGTTATACCTGCAACTAGTGAAATGATTTTTGGTGTGGTCCAAGCCCATATGAGGCCCATTAGTGTGACCCATCTATGGGGCCCATCATGATGTATTTTTGGCCCATGTATAGGGCCCACCTATTTTGTATTTTATGATGGGGCCCACCTGTCTTGTATTTAAGGCCCATATGATAGGGCCCACCTGCTTGTATTCGTAGCCTATGGGCAAGGCCCATTGTGATATGTATTAGGCCCATGTCATGTGGCCCATTTGATGTATATGAGACCCATGTGTAGGGCCCACATGTTATGTATTTGAGGCCCATAAGCAGGGCCCACCTATTGTGTATATGAGGCCCAAGAGTGAGGGCCATTGTGATGTATTCGAGGCCTATGGACAAGTCCCATTGTGATGTATTTGGATCCCATGGGTAGAGGCCCATTGTGATATATTTAAGGCCCATGGGATGTGGCCCTTTGTGATGTATATTAGACCCGTGTCAGAGGCCCAATGTGATGTTTATGTGGCCCATATGATGCGGCCCACCTGATGTATGAGAGGCCCATGGATGTAACTCATCATGATGTATATTAGGCCCTTGTGTGAGGCCATGGGCCCACTATATTTTTGACCTTATGTGGGCCACCCCTTGGGGGCAATGTTTGTTGAATGTCTACATTGATGGGCAGTGATGGTTAAATGTCCACACTGTGACCTTCCTTTAGGCCTGGATAGGCCCATTCTCATCGTTCTCTAGTGGGTTAACCCAAACGCTTGGGCCCCATTGATATTGCTAGATCCATCATTGGCCGTCCATCTATGGACCCCGCCTTGCGTCGAGGTCAATTTTTTATTCCGATTATCGATTCCGATTTCGGTTGACGAGGCCGATTGTCAAGGCCAAGTTCGATTAACGAGGTTGATTCCGTTAGTCGAGGTTGATTTCGATCATCAATTTCGATTGTCGAGGCTGAGTCCGATCGACGAGGCCGATTGTCGATGCTGATTTCAATTATCGATTTTGATTATCGAGGCCAATTATTGATACTGATTCCAATTGTCGAGGCCGATTCTGATTGTCGATTCTAGATGTTGAGCCTGAGTCTGATTGACAAGGCTGATTCTATATGTCGAAGCCGATTCCGATTGTCGAGGCTGAGTCTGATTGATGAGGCCAATTCCGTATGTCGAGGTCGATGCCGATTGTCGAGGCTGAGTCCAATTGACGAGGCCGATTCTATTAGTCAAGGCCAATTCCAATTGTCGATTCCGATCGTCGATTTTGATTTTTGAGGCCGAGTCCGATTGATGAGGCTGATTCTGTATGTCGAGGCCGATTCCGATTGTCGAGGCCGATTCCGTATGTCGAGGTCGATTCCGATTGTCGAGGCTAATTGTCAAGGCCGATTCCGATTGTCGATGATTATCGAGGCTAATTCTGATTGTCGAGGCCGATTCCATATGTCGAGGCCGATTCCGATTGTTGAGACTGATTGTCAAGGCCGATTCTGATTGTCAATTCCGATTATTGAGGCTGATTTCAATTATCGAGGCCAATTGTATAGGCTGATTATCGAGGCCGATTCTGATTGTCGAAGCTTAACGCGATGTATAAGCAGTCCATATTTGAGGCCCATTATGATGTGTATTCACCCCATGTTTGAGGCCCAATGTGATGTATATTAGGCCTATGTGATGAGGCCCATTGTGGTGCATTTGAGGGTCAGGCAATGGAGCCCATTGTGATATATCTTAGACCCATGTGAGAGGCCCATCGTAATGTGTATTGAACTCTTGAGTAAGGCCCATGGTGTTGTATATTAGGCCCTTGTGCAAAGTCATGGGTCCACTATATGTTAGGCTCTATGTGGGCCATTCCTTGGGGCAATGTTAGTTCAATATCCACATTGTCGAGGCCGATTGTTGATGTCGATTATTGATACCGATTATGAGTATGTGACAGTATAACAACATGATACATGCCCATATGCATCATTTGCATGTTTGTTATGAGATGTGATTGACTATTACATATGTCATTGGGCAGGTTATTATGAGACTCCTTGATAGGCGAAGGTTATCTCACATGAGTGCACGGTATGCGTAGGATTGATGTATGACTAGATTGTATGACTCATGCATCTTGCATTGTGTGTTGTGATTATTGTACGCCCTAGCGACATCAGGGCCATAGCCTCCACAGGATATCGTGGATGGCCAGATGGGATACCGAAAATGTTTGGTTCGAGCATCAGGCTACCATAGATGACCCTGGGTGAAAATTCCTAAACCATCTTGGTACCAAAGGACGCCCCAACGTTTAAACCGAGTGGATATATATATGAGCGCATGAGGGTCGTATACCAGTAGGCCGCGTCTCCCACTGTGTCGTGGTCGATTGGAAGGGGGTGTGACCTTACCCACCTGAGTGAGGGGGTAATATCTAGGTTAAGTTTGACCAGCTTGAGGAATAGGTCCGTTATCGACAAGTCGAGCCCAATATTGGCAGGCGGATAGTGAGGTCTCTTCCACTTACCTAGTTGTGGGCTTGGATAGGGGCGGCAAGCTGGTGTAGAGTGTAATAGACCCCGGTGATGATCCCAAAGATGTACAGTACTGATATGTGGAATTATTGAGCAGGCGTTGCATACTCATTCATTCATTCATTCACTATCCACTCAAGCTGGTGGTGTGCAACTATTTGTTACATGTGCCTTCACAATGGCCAGAATTTTGGTTGGGGCGTGCGACTAACCTGAGATTAGGAGTTTACCACATTGAGTTTGAGTATTCAAATTTAGGTATGGGACTGGTTTGGATAGAAGTCCCTTGTGCTGGACCCCGTAGCCTGCGATACTGCGTACTATCATCCCAACTTCACACTCCAGCATGGTCATTCCATTCGCACTGCATATTACAATACATCCTTGGCATTTGATATTTGGTTCTTTATGACTCCTCATTTGCATAGTGGATCTGTATTACGTACTCTGATATTGTATGGCTCATGGACTTGTCAGTATTTTCGTTTGCACTGATATCGTATGATTCATGATCTTGCTAGCATTTTTGATATTGTATGAGTATGGCATTGTATTGAATACTTGGCACTTACCTTGTGCACACACTTACACCACCCTCTAAGCTTTCTATAAGAATATGCACGATAGATGCGTGCAGGTGACGCTAGGATGCAGCCGTAGCTTCGCCGCAGTAGGAGTGTGCAGTCGAGCTTCAGGAGTTTCTGTTATCAATATCTTGTATTTCCCTTCATACACATTGTACTTTAAAGTTTTTGATCATAGTGGATTTTGTGGTGGTGTTCTTGTGGTTATTGTTCGTGGGTTATGCTTATGGTTATGCTCATTATGAATCAAATTGATATTAAAAAAAATCCCCCTTGTCGGATCCCAGGACCGAAATCTGGCGTATAGACATTAAGAGCCGAGAATGGGGTACTACGGAGGCTATCAGCACCGGATTTGGCGATCGAAAATTTTGTAAGCCCGGTTTTCGAGTTTGGGGCGTGATAAGTAAAGGTCAACATTCCTCTACTGGATGCTATTAAACAAATCTCTTCATATGCCAAATTTCTGAAAGATTTATGCACTACCAAGAGACGACAGACTATTCAACAGAGAATTTTTCTGATAAAAAAAGTGAGTGCCATCCTCAAGCAAGATGTGCCACAGAAGTACAAAAACCCCAGTAGCCCAACCATCACTTATGTAACTGGGAACTACCGAATCGAGCATGCACTTCTTAACTTGGGAGCAAGTGTTAATTTAATTCCTTACTCAGTTTACGAACAACTGGGCCTAGGTGAATTAAAACCCACCCTGACCACATTACAACTTGTCCATCGATTAGTTCGTGTGCCGAGAGGGATAATTGAGGATGTGTTGGTCCAGGTGACAAATTCTACTACCTAGTAGATTTTATCGTCCTGGATTCTCAACCCATCGTGGGCATGAGCACTCAAATTCCTGTCATTCTTGGTCGCCCATTTCTTTCCACATCAAATATAATTATTAATTGTAGGAATGGGGTTATGATTTTATCTTTCAAAAATATGACATTGGAGTTCAATATCTTTTTCAATATGAGCAAACAGGCAAAGGATGATGACGAGGCCCATGACATTAACATGACTGACTCGTTCGTGGAAGATAGAGCTCTCCTGACTCTATACTCTGACCCTCTTGAGATGTGTTTAGCCCACTCCCTTGATTTGGATGATGACATGATTAGGGAGAGGGATGTCATGCTTAAAACCACGTCGGTACTTGAAGTTAATTGGTGGAGGCCACAATTTGAAGATTTGTCCCAAACTGATGTAATGCCTCTACTGTCTAGCTTCAAGACACCGAAGCTTGACCTAAAACCTTTACCCACTGAGCTTGAACAGGTTTACTTAGGTCAAGAAGAGACATACCCGATAGTGATTTCATCTCACCTTGAGAAGAAACAGGAGAGTATGCTCATTCTACTCTCGAAAAAGATAAAGGAGTGATTGGGCATATCATCATAGATCTCGATGTGGTGAATGAACTCCTTTCAATTGAATACTTTGACTCTTTAGAAGATTGATCGGCACACTTGGTGGTTTCAAATGATCCATTGATACAAAACATAGTGGATGCCTTACAAGACAATACCTCAATAGTTGTTACTGACCGAGAATACCCTCATTTTGAAGTCCCTCCTTCCATAGATCTTAAATGTTTACCATCAAAGGAGGAGGAACTGAAAATTGAACCGAGGTCTGAAACTTCGGAATGTGTTGAGACTACACCACCTACTAAGAATTTTTCTGAATTTTATTTACTTGTAGTCTCTGATTCACCATGTTATACTAACTTCGAAACTTTTTCTATCACACGTGAATCATATATACTTTGGACACCTCAGAAGCTTAAAAGGAAACTTTATGTTGAGGTCCATAAATTTCGCTTGTGGATGATCTTGTTGAGAAGCCTTCTAAGAAATTTATTAAGATACTGGCTGGAGGAAGAACCTATATGCATGACTAAGTAGATTTCCTGTATTTTCACAGTTGATGATTAGAATTTATTGCTTTCATATGATTTAGGTCTAGGATAGTTTGCTTTCCGTTGTTTAGGATAGTTTGCTTATTGTCTGTTTGAGTCTTTTGTGTCAACCCATCTTCGTACTGAAATCATTGGAAAAGCCTCAAAATTTCTTCTTCAGGTACTATCTTCCTATTACTTTCTTTTATATTGAGGACAATGTAGATTTTAGGTTGGGGATGGGAGATTAGGTAAACTAATCAGTTGTTTTCTTACTCTTTGAGAAAATTTTATGGAAATTTTTTTAAAAAAAATTGAAGTTTAAGATGCTTAATATTGATGATTTATATCTCTTGGATTCAATTACTGGGAGATTTCAAAGTAAGTTCGAATTATTAATCCATAATTAGGAGTTTTAAACATTGATCGAGTCATGATTTCATATGTCACATCTAGCTATCATATTAAAGCTTCAATTAACATTGAATTGTTAACTTGGTGATTATTTAGCATGAAAGGAACCAACCTGGGGAATTTGTCTGTCATGTCCATATAATAATAATAATAATAATAATAATAATAATAATAATAATAATAATAATAATAATACCCAGCTAAAAAAATAGTTGTCTTCGAAAAGGCCACCTATTAAAGATCTTTAAAAAGGTTGACATAGTGTGAAGGCCATCGATGGAAAAATAAAAAACTAGAGGAATAAAAGAAAAAATTAAAAGATGAACTGTAAGGCAAGTTTCAGTTTAGGTTTTGGTTATCTTGAATGGTCTTTGGATTATCAATGTGATCATGAAAATGAAGAATTAAATCTTTGATTGTGATAAGTCTAGACTTTATTATATACACATGGAATTCAATGTTTGGAATTGTTCTAATTGGCGGATTAATGCTTTGAACTTGTTTATGAAGTTACCAAGTGTTAGAATTGTGGGGACGAAGTAATGCTCAACATTGTTGTATTTTAGAATTCTATTATCTGGATTGTTTTAAAACCACTTGAGCTTATAGAAATTAGCATGTGGTTCAAGAAATACTGGTTGCGCGGATGAACTTGTTTTCGCATACTTTGCTTGGGACTAGTAAAATGCTGGTTGGGATTGTGTTAAGGGTCAAATATCGCATATTATCTCGCATTTATATCTTGGTTTTATGAACATGATAATGCTTAATGTTCTATTTTACTCATATTTACATTGCAAGGTGAATTTAAGAGCTTGGATTGAAAAGGGTGTTAAAAGTATGCATTTGATGCTCAAGAATCACCAAGGTTAGGGATAAATCTTCAGAGACCAAGATTGAAGAATTCACATCCCAAACATCTAAGAAAACTAAGTGAAGAATGAAGAGGATCAAAGATTTAAAGTGAAGAAAAGGAATCCTAAAATCATCCTGAAAAAACATATTTTGAAACTCTGGGTCATTCTGTGAAATTGCGCAGAGTGAAGTCTATTTTGAAAAACTGCGTAAAGTGAAGTCTATTTTAGCAAACTACATAAATTTGAGGTAATTTTTAGAGTTTTCAAACTAGGTGCAAAAGTTAGAGTTCCACAACTATAAATAGGACTCCCTAAGATGTTCTTATGCATCTTCTAGGGTTTAACAAGTGGAGCAAAAGGGTGCAAAAGTTGTCGCCAAGAGTTTTTTTTCTTCTTCTTTAGTTGTTTTCATGTTTTTCTTAAGAAACTTTGGTTCAGTCATGTCAATAGTTGGTTAAACCTCTTAGTTAGGGCTAAGAGGTGAAGCTTGTAGCGTGATGGGATGTTTCTATTGCTTTGATTCATGTTTATGTTGAACTCTCTTTGATTCTAGTTTGATTATAAGGAATACTTTTAGTTTTTAATTGTTTGTTGTGACTCAAATTATAATAGATCTACAATAGCTTTGAGTATCTTCTTTCCAAGCTTTGAGATTGTGAAATTAGGAAATCGTATTGCTCACCATCATCCCTTGGGCATGGTGGGATGATGGAATCCCTTCTAATCTTTATAATTCGCTTATGATTGATTGTGGGAATTGGTATATCCTGTTGTTTACCATTGTCTCCAGGGCATGGCTAGGTGATGGAATCACTTCCAATCCTCATGACTCTCATCCATTGAGAATTGGTCAAGGGAAGTTCAAGTTTGGTTTTTTTGAGATATCTTCCAATTTGACTTTGATTGCAGTTGTGTCCTTGAATCAAGTAATAGATTTCCCTGATTGCTACAAGTGGATACTTGGAAACCCTAGTTCCCACCTTTGAATTTCTTAAGTTTCTAATTATGCACTTTACAATTACTCCTTTTAATTCCATATTTAGATTTACATCTTCTTCAAGTTCTACTCCTAGTTGCTTTCAGAATACACACGAAATTAGTCGCTGTGGATTCGACCTCAGTCTCACCGAGATTATTACTACATTGCGACCCTACTCTTAGGGTTGTGAACAGCTAGCCATCCAATGTGGACTTAAAGGGATAGAGAGCGCAACGATCACAACTCCAAAATTCATTGCGCAAAGTATTAGGAAGATGAAACTTTCCTTTGTGCATGGATCCGGCGGCCAAGCAGAAAAAGAAATTCAGGATGAGGCCGACGACACCGCTGAGGTAGCTGCTGACACACAGTCGCCACCCACAGCCCCTATAGCCCATGCTTCTCAGGATGATATTCTTGTACACATCAGGAACCAGCAGGTGCAACTTTTGGAGCAGCAGTCTCGACTAGAGCAGATGGTCTGGTCCATGAGGGAAGCAATTCATTCGTTATAGCACACAGTGCAGAGAAATGCAGCTCGCCTCTCATGCTAGCAAGATGACACAATAGAGCGAGGCCCCTCTAGATTATTTTAGTTCTATTTTGTCTTACGTGTTATGCTTTTGGATTTTTTTTGATGTTGGGCTTATGCCCTAATATATTTTAGATTTGGATGGTGATTTCATACTTTTAAATCAATTCCACCATGTGACACTTTCTACGGGTAAATTTGAGGATTTAGTCTCTTTTGTATGGGTAATTTAGGTTTTAAAAGTTGTTAAACTCTTTTCACATGTTTATAGCCTAGATTATCATTGGTCATTCATGTTTCCATTTATACTTCATCTAAATTACCATTCTTAGCATGCTTTATGAATTTCATTCTTATATGCATTCATTAACCCTTGTTAGTATAGGCTTTATATTTGCAAATCTTTGACTTATAAAGTTGATTCATATATGATTTTATTGGCATATTTTGTTTGAATTAACCCTTTATCAAATACAAACAAAAAGGGGGAGAAAGATCAACTCCCACCAAAATAATGCACTCTCTTATGTAGGGTTTGTTTGTTGCAAGTTTGATCGGGGAAACAATTTAGGGGGAGCATTGCTAACTGTTACATGTCTAGCATATTGAGTTGTAAATTTTTATATTAACATGTAAGTTTGTTAAGTTGTTTTGGTATGTCATTGGTATGGACCATGACATGGTATTATGTTAGTTTTTGTCACATAATTGACAAAGTGGGAGATTGTACGTGCAACCATTTTTGCACCAGTTTTTCGATCACGTTAGTGGTTGTGTCGCATAGTCAGTCGAACCCTTGGAAGATAAAGACCGAAGACACAAGCTAAATCAGAGCATCAAGGAAGTAAAACAGGTATATTAAGATGCCTTGGTGACCCTAACCTTGTCCCAAAACAACTCCTTAACCTCTAGATGATTTGGACCAAATAGGAAAACTCATTTTGATTATCCCTTAAGCCATAAGCCCTATATCCTATCACCTTGGGTTTGGCTTTAGAGGTTTGAGCTGCTGAGATAAACAGTTGAAACCGGCAACCTTCGGTCTGACTAAAGATGGTTTCAGTCTGACCAAATCTGGCCACTATAAGGCAAAACAGAATAAGAAAATCTGGCCACTGTTCTGTTAGACTCGGTCCGACCGAAATTGGCCAAAACAATCTAGCAAGGTTTGGTCCTAATTATGTTCGACCGAACCTAAATTTGATCCAAATGAGTGCGACTGAAGGTTGGCTTCAGTCTAACAAAAAATGGCCAAAACTGTCCAATAGTTTTTGGTCCTTATTCAGTCCAACCGAGCATAAATTTGGTAAGACCGAAGGACCTCTTGGTAGAACCGAAATATAGCCATTAAAGATTCATCAGGACTTTTTCTTTATAAAAATAGCATCTGAATCTTTATGAAAATGATGGATTTTGGCATTTTAGAGACTTTAGAGCATCCCAAGCCTAACGTATAGCCTAGAACACTTTCCCATTGAGATTCATGTCTTCTTCTTAGTGATTTATCACTCAAAGAAGCATTCCATGCTTCTATTCAGGAAGAACATGATCTCATGATTTCTCTAGAGTATTGAGACCAAGCTTATTGGTAAATACACAGTCTTTATCATACTTTAGAGTGTCCATTAGTTGAATCCCCTAGGAAAAGAAACTTCCCATTAGTTGTAGGAGATTCAACCCAATCATATTACCTTTGTCACTTTAAAGTTACATCAAATGCAAGGAGATTGATCGTAGAGCTAAAGCCTTGGCGAAGCAGCACCAGCATGATTAGGGGAGCATCGAGGAGCTGATTGAAGCATAAGAGAGCAAAGATCAAGCAACCCAAGTGGAGCTACAAGAAAGACTCAATCCGACAAGTAAGTGTCATGTGTAAGAGTCCTTGTTTGTACTCCTTCCTTGTGTAGGTTTGAGTGTAAGAGTTTATGTTCAAACTCACCTAGGTTCTTTCGTAGGGCCTAAATTTAGTAGTTCTTGTGTAGGACCTAGGTTGTTAGTTAGCCAAAGGAAAAACCAACTGAAGTTCTTTCATAGGCCTATGGTGGGAGAATACGTGTTGGGTTCGGGAGTAGGACCCTTACTCTTCTATAGGGCATGAAATTGCAGTAACCCGCTAATTAAAGTACAGAATTATGCCCAAGTATCCTAGAGGGAGGTGAATAAGACTTTTTAAAATATTCCTGTTAAAAACTTAAATTGCCTAACTTAAACCATTTCCAATCAAACTAATCAAAGCAATTTAACTCTAAGGCTTCCAAGCCAATAGAGGGTCCAATCACATAAGCTACAAATGATTTGCAAGTTAAGAAACTAGCCTATAGAGATAGTATATATGAGTGTGTGGGACATGATTTCTATCAATCGTAAATATTCATCTAATCATGCATTATAATTAAGCATCTAAACAACATATCATTATCAAACAAATGCACAAAGCCAATCCCAAACACCGAAATTGCGGTAAACCACTATTTTAGAAGTATGGAGTTATGTCCAAATGTCCTAGAGGGGGGTGAATAGGACTTTAAAACTTTTAAACTTATAAATTAATCCAATTGATCTATACAAAATAAAGCAAGATTAATATAAGATCATTCACCCTCAAACATAAGGATAGGAAAATATTATAAATGTTTTATGTTGTGTCAAGCATGTAGTGTACATGAAGTAAGCATATTATAAATCAATATATATAAGACAAAGGCAAGCATCACAAACACAACGATATATAGTGGTTCGGCTAATTGCCTACTCCACTCCCGGCGGATGCACTCTCTCCTAGGGTCAACCAAATTTCACTATCTAATTGTTTTAAATCAGGTTAACCATGAACCTTCACAACCCTACACAAGGAATCTAGATTTATATCCTACACAAGGACAAAGGTCCTACACAAAAACCTAAGGTTTAGGCCATATAGGCCAAGGTCCTACACAAGGGCCTAAGGTTTAGGTCACACAAGTCAAGGTCCTACACAAGGGTATAAGGTTTAGGCCACACAAGCCAAGGTCCTACATAGGAGCCTAGTGAGTTTGAAAGTTAAACTTTGAATCCCAATCCTACACAAGGAAAGGGCTTCAAACTCAATGGACTCTATATATTTACTGATAAGTGAGTAAGCCCTGTTGTAGAACTTTGAAGATTTTCTTGTTGATGAAGAATCTTTAGGTCCATTGAATCGCAACCATTTGTAGATGCTCCAATCGACGGTGCGAAGTTGTTGGGTTTAGGGTTTAGTAAGATCTTCTCTAATGAATGATATGCATTAAAGATATAAAGAAGATTCCTATAAGCTTAGAATTTAAGGATCCCAGCACAATAATTTCCCAATAAAGAGTGCTGCTAGAAGATCAATGAATGTCAGAGTTCATAGTTCAATCCAAGCTATTAAATATATCAATAAATGTTTAAGCAATGGATTGAATGATGAGCTCCTATGGGAAAGAGAGCTTAAAGATAAGGGTAATAACTATAACAATTACACTCTCAAAACTCTCTTCAATCTAAGCTTAAAAGTCCAAGAAGCGACCCATGTGATATATAAAGACAAATACTAATGGTAAAAAAATGAGCAGAAATTCTAACATTGTCGATGCAATCGAAGGGTATTCGATGTCATCGAAGTTTCCTTCGATGTCATCGAACCTACTCCAATTGCATCAATTTTCTGCACTAAGATATTCAGTTGGGTGCAGAATAGATTCTGTTCGATCTCATCGAGCGACCTTTGATGTCATCGCGTGCACTTCGATGTCATCGAGGGATGGTTTGATGCCATCGAGTGAAATTGCGGTTGGATAGCTACTATTAAAGTATGGATGTATGACCAAGTGTCCTAGAGAGGGGGTGAATAGGACTTTTTAAAAATCTTTAATCCTACCAAACAATAAATTCTACCAATTCAAGTCTAGTTAAGCAAGATTATTAAGAGATCATCGATAATCATGTTCTAAGATAGTGAGAGATCAAAGTGTTACATTTTTTCAAACATATATTGTGCATAAGTAAACATTTCAACAATCAATCCATATGAACAAGAATAATCAACACAAACATAGCAATATATAGTAGTTTGGCTATATGCCTACTCCACTCCAAGCTGATGCACTCCACCCTAAAGTGTGTCGGTTTTCACTATTCAATGGTTTTAAATTGAGTTAACCATAAACTTTCACAACCTACACAAGGCATACAATGGTTTCCTACACAAGACAAATACACATGCCTACACAAGGTAAATAATACCTACATAAAGCAATCACACATGCCTCCACAAGGCAAATGTGTCCTACACAAGGACTTTGTATACGTATTCTCCCGTCAGAGGCCTAAGAAGGTCTAAGCAAGTTTGTGAGATAACCTCTGAATCCCAGTCCTACACAAGGAAAGGTCTTCAGGATCTCTGGACTCTAATAACTTACTTGTAAGTAGGTGAGCCCCGTTTCTAGCACATATTGAAGATGACCTTCCTTGTTGATGAAGTGTCTTCAGCTCCCTTGATCCGCAACAGCGGTGGATGCTCCCAATACAAGTAGCCGGTGTTGGGTCAAGGTATTCTAAGGAATCTTCTTTATTAAATGTTGGTCTTTAAGTGAATGAGAGATGCTATATTGTTAATCAGTCAAGGGATTCCAGCTTAATAATTTGCCATTAAATGTGTTGTTAAAGGATCCTTGAATGATGAAGTTCATTCTTTAATCCAATCTTTGATTCAACAATGATTGCAAGGAATTGACGGATGAACTCTCACGAGAAAAGGGATTTAAGATGATAGGTAGATCTT
Source organism: Magnolia sinica (assembly GCF_029962835.1). Classification (NCBI taxonomy): domain Eukaryota; kingdom Viridiplantae; phylum Streptophyta; class Magnoliopsida; order Magnoliales; family Magnoliaceae; genus Magnolia; species Magnolia sinica. The sequence goes on along the minus strand of NC_080573.1, from coordinate 43,661,723 downwards.
CTATAATAACTCTCTTAAATCTCTCTTTTTCTTAATACAAATTATGAAACCAAGCTCCCGTATATAAAGGCAAAAATCTCAATAGTAAAAAAATGGACAGATTTTGTCCAGTTCGATGTCATCAAAGGTCATCGAGTGACAGTTCGATGTCATTGGGATTTTTTCTTAAAGGTTACTGGACAATCTCACTTAATTGTCTAATGTCATTAAATGCATTCAGTTCATTTTCCTTAAAACACTCTGGACAAGTCTGGTCCATTTTCGATGTCATCGAAGTTTGAATTCCGATGTCATCGAAGAGTTCATGATTTTTCAATAGAACTCTCTGAACAAGTCAAGCTTAAATTTAATGTCATCGGCCATATGTTCGACATCATCAAAACTTGAATTTCGATGTTATCATATGTAGTTCAAGTCATCGAAAATTTAAGTGATTTTCGACCTGAGCTTGCTGGACATGAGTGCTTATTTTTCGATAACATCGAGATAGGTTCAATGTCATAGAACATGTAAATTCGATGTCATCGAACTCTATTCGATGTAATCGAGTATTGTCCTAGAAAATTGATTTGGTTGCTGGACAAAATTCAGACCTTTCTCGATGTCATCAAGTACCATTTGTCGAAAGTTACAAAAAAGTTATGATTTTTGCAGCTTGATTTTCTAATCTATCCAAGTTGTTTTCCTAGTTGTTTTTAAGAAAGATTAGCTCATTTTTAGGGGAATAATTACTTGAGGTGTTTTGCTCATGGGATGTGAGGTTTCATTTACCATTGAAGATCTTTTAAACACTTCCTCTTTGTTGAGTCTTTAACTTGCAGTCTTCGTGGGGCTCACTGGACTCTATGACTCAAACATCACATTAATTGACAAACAAGGGCACTTTCATCAAGATTCCCTTGAAAAATAAACTTTGGTTGTTGGACTAATTGAGGCCTTTTTCGATGTCATCGACCAGTGTTTCGATGCCAACGAGGATGTCATCAATTACCTTTCTATGACATTGAAAGAAAATTGATTTTCATACAAAAACTCTCTGGACAGTTTGTCCCCTATTTCGATGTCATTGATTAGACCTTCGATGCCATCATCAAAATTTGAATTTCGATGCCATCGAACGTCCTTCGATATAATAAAAAATGTATGATTTTCCTTGAAAGCTTACTGAAAAAACTGGTTCATATTTTGATATTATCGAACCATCTTCGATGTCATGGGTAGAAGTTTGATTGCATCGAAGAACACATAGAGTATTTTAAATATAGTGGGAGGAAGGGGCCAAGGTCGATGCTATCGAAGTGTGTTCGATGTCATCGAAACTTATGTTTCGATGCCATCGAGCATCACTCGATGCAATCAACAATTTCCAACATATATTCAATTTGTTGCTCGACTATTTGGCCTTGTTTTCGATGTAATCAAACTAGATTCGATGCCATCGAAACTGTCCTCGATTGCACATCGATGTAATCGACAAAACATAAATTTTACCTGTATAGTTCATATTTCCTCCAATACTTAAAATATTCTAAACTAAGCTTACTAAGGGATTTAAAAAAAAAAAAAAAAAAACATTTGTGGGTAAGGTTAGGTTCTTATGAATGGGATCATGTACCTCAAGGGTTTGTTTAGGGAAGTGAGGCTTTGTTTATCTATGTCGAGCGATCGAACTTCTTCAATTAATGAGTCTTTGATCTTATACTGTAACACCCCGGTTCTCGGAACCCGAGTACACTACTTGTTTTCCAAAAACCTAAGTGTTAACCTTTAAAATATTCCAAATTTCACGTGCACATTTTCTTTCTTTATCAGAGTTAACCATTTAAGCGGAATAAAAACAATCTAAGTATAAGAGGGAGTCCAAATATACATAACCAAGGTTTTAAGTGGTTACCCAAAAACTTATACAAATCAATGTCTTAACTTTTACAAACATGACAATACAAATTAAATACAAATGAAATTAGGAATAAGGAGTTGCAAGATTATCTGGCTCCTTCAATTCCATATGAACGCCAGCATGCACATCATCAGCCTCTCCTGCATACTGAGTACAGTTTAATAGCGTCAATGGCTATCTAGTGAGGTATAACCCCCTAAGATTTATCGCAACATCAAGATAATTAAGCATAGTTATCAGAGACAGTATATAACAAATATTACACAATAATTATCAGGGGAATCAGATAAGGTTCATCAGATACGCATTCATTAAATAAATCACACAAGATAATCTTGTTTAAATGCATGGATGCATGCACATGCTCAAAAACCTAGGGATGCACATCCAGCTGGTAAAAAAAATCACCCAAGAAGAATTAGCCACTCGAAAAAGTACTCAAAGGTACGCCTAAGGAGAGCCAGCCACTTGGAAAAGACTATGATATATAGATCGCCCAAGGAGAACTAGCCACTTGGAAAAGTACACAAAGGTACGCCCAAGGAGAACTAACTACCAGGAAAAGACCATAATAATAAAAATCACCTAAGGAGATCTAGCCACCCAAAACAGTACCCAAGGTACGCCCAAAGAGAACTAGTCACCCGAAAAAGACCGTAATAATATGTAGATCGCCCAAAGAGATCTAGCCACCCAAAAAAGTACTCAAGGTACGCCTGAGGAGAATTAGTCACTCGGAAAAGACCGCATACCATGAAAATACATGATTAGCCCAACTATTATTATTCCAATTTCAAACAATTAATTTAGGAAAGCTTAAAGGTCACTATGGGAGGTTGGTCACCCAGCATAGGCCGACAGCTCAGGCATATTGTCCCATTCCACCATCCCTAGCTCATGAGACTAATAAATATTATGTTTAAGGGTAACCCCTTCAACTAGTGGCCAATTGTAGTCCAACAAGTGAAACTTACCATCGTAAGGATGTATAAAGTAACTCATTAAAGCCGCAAAAGGGCAAGTGGTCAATCAAAGCTAGATAAGGCAATCAGTCCATTCAAGGATGCAATAAAAAGGGGTTGTCACCAAAAAGCCATAAAGGCACAAACGATCCACAAGATGGTAAGTCCACGATAAGGAATTTCTATTTAATCTATCTGGTAGAAAGGCCACTAGTTTCAAGGATTTCCATAAACACCATTAAATAACCACAAGTCACAAAATAAGCGAAGCACATTGTCAAAAGTAATTACACAAGTAAAGGGGAATATATGAGGCATATCGCATGTTCATATTTGAATATAAATCTAACCATCAGTCATTATAAAGAATTTCTCAAATGAAAACTAGCATTTATCATCAATTTCACTAAGTATTATTTTAGGTAATGGATAAAATAAATGAGCTATGCTAACTATCAAGATGTAGAAAAGCTTTAAGGGTGATCCTCACCTCCCAAGAGTCGGTTCATCTCCTGCTAATGCTAGAGATAGTTGTACACACCCTAGGATCAAGATCTAACAAAATTAAAATGTTTTGAGTGGTTAGATTACAACATAACGAAATTTATAGGATTAGGATTAAAGTTTAATGTTTAGATCATGTAAATTTTAGGGCTTTATCCAACCATTTAAATCTAAGTATAGGTATTAGAACTTGAACTCTAACTTTTTGCGTAAGGAATAAAATAATATTACTATAGATAATTTGTGAATTGGTATTAATTCTTCCCAATAATATCTAATATCATTTTCATAAAAAAATGAGAGTTTAATAAATGATAAAATAATTATTAACAATAATCTAATAAGAATTAATATTAATATTAATATTTATACCAATCCAAAATGGAAATGATAATATTATCTAATAATGATAATGATTATAATTACATAGCTAATAATAATGAACCTAGTCATACTAATTATTCTAATGGTAATAATAGCACATGATAATAACCAAAAATAATAACAAACGGTAAACTTCAAATTACCTTGCTGTGAAACTCGACCCAATAGTGTCTAGAATCAAAAACTCAGTGAGTTGGAGACTTAACTTGGTTTTGAACCGAGTCAACTTAGTGTCAACCCGATTACAACCCCCTTCTACTCTTTCTCCCTTTCTTCTTCCTCCTACTATCTTTCCTCTCTTCTCCTTCTTTGCTCTTTCGCTCTCTCTCTAGCCCTATTGGAATCCCAGTTATAACAGGGCCAAACCCAAGCCTAAACTCAACCCATGACTCGGCAGCGAGTCAAGCTCCCAACTTAACCTGACAAAAGCCAAGTTCCCTTCTCCCTCTCTTCTTCTTTTTATGCTATTTCTTCTTCATTTATCCTTTCTGTTATTCTTCTTTCCCCCTCTCTCTGGCTTCATACCCAGTCTGGACTCGAACCAGATTGTGAGGCCTGTATCCTAGCCCATACCATTCCGTAGGCTTCGACGGTCCTCCCGGTCATTTCTGGTGACCCGCAATCTGTAATCAGCGTTTGCGCGCTACCTTGAGTTGTATCCCATATTCCAAAGTCAGCTCAACCTAAGACTTGTATCCTTGCTACCGCGCCGTCGCTACGGTTCCGATGCCCCGTCTAGCGAGCCGAGGCGATACCCGGGCCAGGAGATGTGGGCCCGCATTCAGTTCGAGGAAAACGCCGCTCGTTTGTAATCCCAAGAGAATCCATCACATCAAGTGTCAAGTACATGTCCCATCCCCAAGCAACCTAAAGTCAACTCTCTCTCTCTCTCTCTCTCCACCCATCCCTTTTCAAGTACACCCCTCACTCACCCATCCCTCTCTCTCTTACAACCTCTCTCCCTCATCTCTCTCTCTCATTTTTTCGTCCTAAGCAACCCAACGTCCAAATGTTTCCATGAGAGAGAGGAGAAGCTAGTGTGGCCCACCTTCCTACCTCCCATCTCCACCATCCAAGCTTCATCTCAACCGTTGAAATGCATTCATGGAGCTCTAGGTCACATCTGTGGAAGGAGTCCAAGAAGACGATCGGTGGGTGTTCATCATCTCGGTTTTGATTTAGGGCCCACTTGCAATGGGACCCACTTATGTATGCATTGTATTTAGAGGGACCCATAGTGGTGGGGTCCCTCCCATCTCCACGATTCTCTCTCTCTCTCTCTCCCCTTCTCTTTTCTATGATGATTCATGGCCCACCTAATAAGTGTGGACAATCCAGACTGTCCAGCAAATGGGACCCCAGCTGGCCCCAACCTTGCCACCTGTTTTGGGCCTACATGGCCGGTCAGCCAAACAGGCCTAGATAGAGAGGGGGGGGGGGGGGAGGTGGCGAAATACAAAGGTCAGCTTGGTCCAAGGCTGTGTGGCCCACCTATATGGACCTTACCATGATGAATGTACTACATCCACTCCGTCCAGTGCACAGGACCCACCCTACTGCCCGTTCTAGACCCTACATGACCGGTCGGTCATGTGTGCTCGATTGAAGGGCAAAACTCAAATATCATCTTGAATTTTGGAGAGGGGTGGCCCACTCACATGGACCCCACCTTGATGTGTGTGACCTCTATCCTCACCGTCCCTCTTCAATGGTCTAGATCCAGCATGTGTGGTCTACACCGTACTAGCAGCAATTCCAGACCGTCCGTTGGACGGACGTCCAACCATTTGGACACTGGACCTCTTTTAATATAATTTTTATTATAATAATATATATTATATATACGTGGTGGGCCCCATGTGGGACCCACGTTGATATAATAGATATATATATTATATATATGTGGTGGGCCCCATGTGGGACCCACGTTGATGTAATTACATCTACACCATCCTTCTACACGGTGCTTGTGAAACCCACCTCTGATGTATGCATTTCATCCATGTAGTCCACCATCCACACATGGACGATGGGACCCATGTGATGCATGTGGTTTAACCCAGGCAGTCCGTCCAGATGTCCACCTGATGCATGTGTTGAATCTAGACCATCCAAGGTCTAGACGTGGCCCACCTTACTATATTTATTTTATATCCACTTCGTCCGCCTATTTTGCCAGTAGGTGGGACCCACCCTGTACGTTGTACACATGTGGGGTGTGGGGACTACCATGATGGATGTGTTGTGTCCTCACCATCCAAGGATTGGACGGTGGGAAGCAGTTTGGCTGGAGTACCTCACACCAACTGTATAGTTGCTGTATTCATTAGCAAGTTATATGGGACCACCTTGATGTATGAGGTGTCCACTTGGCCCAGTAAGTGGGACCCACATGATTTTTATGTGTTATCTACACCGTCCAATGGTCTGAACAGTGGGGATCACCACGATGTATATGTTTTATACCCACGCCGTTCATCTGTTTCATCAACACCATCCAACTGTTTTCTTTGGTGTGGGGTGCACTGAGATGTATGTGTCTATATTTACATCGTCCATTTGGACGATGCTGATTGGAGCCGATGTACGTGGCCTTCCATGATGCATGTGTTGTATTCACAACATCTGTCCATTTTGATGGACGTGTGGACCACCTCGATGTATGTGTTTTATAACCACGTCGTCTGTCCGTTTTTGCTAGTCGTAGGCCCACTTGCTGCATGTGAAGGCCCACTTTGATGTACGTATTTTATATCCTCACATCTTGATGGATGTGAGGCAGATTCAAAACTCTAATGGGCCACATGTGTGGGACCCACTGTGATACATGTACTGTATCATCCATGTCGTCCATGTGGGGCCACCTTGATATTGTGGTCCATCCACACCGATGTCTGTGGCTCCCACAATGATGTATGTATTTCAGCCATGCCGTCCATCTATATGGGACCCACCTATGATGTAGGTGTTTCATTCGTGTCGTCCTGTACAAGGACGTGGGTCCCACATGATATATGTGTTTCATCTATACAATCCATCCATGAGATCCACCGTAATGTATGCGTTGAATATCTAGCTGGTGGGGCCCATTCTATGATTCATAAGGCCACCTGCCGTGTACATAGGGCCCACCTGCTGTGTCGGGCCCACCTGCTAGCTGTTCATGGCCCATTGTGATGTGTATTAGGCCCATGTGATGCGGCCCATTATGATGTGTATTAGGCTCATGTGATGGGGCCCACCTGTTGTGTATTTAAGGCCCATGGTTGTGGCCCAGTATGATATATTCGAGGCCCATGTGATGCGTATGAGGTCCTTGTATATGAGGCCCATTGTGATGTATGTGTGGTCCATAAGTGCAGCCCAATGTGATGTATGTGTGTGGTCCATTAAGCAGCCCATTGTGATGTATATAAGCCCATATGATGAGGCCTATTGTAATGTATTTCCATCCCATTTGGTAAGGCCCAATGAGATGTATTTCTGGTCCATATGTCATGGCCCATTGTGATATATTTTCGGCCCATATGACATGGCCCATTGGTTAGATATTTGAGGCACATGAGTTGTGGCCCATCATGATGTATTTGAGGCCCAGTTATGAGGCCCATAATGATGTATATGCGGCATAGATATGAGGCCCATTATGATTGTATGAGGCCTGTTGAGATTGTATCTGGCCCATTTGTTGTGTATGAGGCCCTTGTGTGAGGCCATGGGCCCATTATATGTTTGGCCCTATGAAGGCCACTCCTTGGGAGCAATATTGGTTAAATGTCCACATTAATGGGTAATGATGGTTAAATGTCCACATTATGACCTTCCCCGATTCCGATTGTTGAGGCCAATTGTTGAGGCCGATTTCGATTGTCGAGGCTGATTCCGATTATTGAGGATGATTCTAATTGTCGAGGTCAATTCCAATTGTTGAGGCCGATTGTCGAGGCCGATTCTGATTGTTGAGGCCGATTGTCGAGGCTGATTCTGATTGTTGAGGTCGATTTCGATTGTCGAGGCCGATTTCAATTGTTAAAGCTGATTCTGAGTATGTGACAGCATAACATCTGATACATGCCCATCCGCATCATCTGCATATTTTTTATGAGATGTGGTTGACCATTACATATGTCATTGGGCAGGTTGTTATGAGACTCCCTGATAGGTGGAGATTGTCTCACATGAGTGCACAGTATGCACAAGATTGATGCATGACTAGATTGTATGACTTATGCATCTTGCATTGTGTTGTGATTACTGTAAGCCCTAACGACATCAGGGTCGTAACCTCCACAGGCATGTCGTGAATGGCCAGATGAGACACCAAAAATCTGTTTCTACATAGAGTGTCATAGATATCCCTGGGTGAAATTTTCTAAACCCTCTAGGTACCAGAGGATGCTCCAACGTCTAGACCGAGTGGATTACATGAGCGCTCGAGTGCTGAATACTAGTAGACCGCATCTCCCACTATGTCGTGGTCGGTTGGAAGGGGGTGTGACCTTATCTACCCAATTTGCAGTGGGCGAAACTAGGCTGAGTTTGACCAGCTCGTAAATGGGTCTGCTATTGACGTGTCGGGTAGGTATTGGCTGACTACTGGCTAAGCGGATAGTGAGGTCTCCTCCACTCACCTTGTTGCATGTGATAGGGAGGCAATCTAGTTTGGAGTGTACTAGACCCCGGTGATGATCCCAGAGATGTATAGTACTGATACATGAAATTATTGAGCAGGAATTGCATACTCATTCATTCATTCATTCACTATCCACTCAGGCTGGAGGTGCGCAACTAATTGTTGTGTACCTTCGCAATGCCAAGGATTTTGGTTGGGGCACGCGACTAACCTGAGGTCAAGGGTTTACCACATTGAGTCTGGCTATCCAAATTTAGGTATGGAACTGGTTTGGATAAAAGTCCCTTGTGATGGACCCTATAGCCTGCGATACTACGTACTATCATCCTGACTTCACTCCATCTCAGTCATTTCATTCGCACCGCATATTGCATTGCATTCGTGACATTTAATATTTTGGGTTACTATGTTTCTGCATTTATATGGCTTAGATGAGGTTGATGGCATTCGTGGCTCGTCAGGATTTACATATTGTATTACATCCTCAACATCTGATATTTGGCTCATTATGATCTGTATTCTGTACTCTGATATTGTATGACTCATATGTTTCCTCTTACTCTGATAATTGTATGATTTATGGACTTGCCAGTATTCCACTTACTTTGATATTTATATGCTTGACACTTATCTTGTGCACACACTTTCACCACTCTCTAAGCTTTCTATAAGCTTATGCACGATAGATGCATGCAGGTGGCGTTAGGTTGCAACAGCATTATGCATTGGAGTGTGCAGCTAACCTCTAAAGCTTGATTATCGATATATGTATTTCCCTTTCAGCATTGTGCTCAAATATTTATATTAGTGGATATGTGGTGATGATGTTGCCTTTGTGATTTGGGTAAACTTGTGGTTATGCTTCTTACGAGATAAATGTACATTGGAAAATCCTCCTTGTAGGATCCCATGATCGAAATATGGCGAATGGGCGTTAGGAGCGGAGAATGGGGTACTACGGAGGTTGTCGGCACCGAATTAGGCAATCGTGAATTTGGTGAGCCCGATTTTTGGGTTTGGGGAGTGACACAGATCCACACCCCAACTCGGACCAAACCCGGTCTAGACTCGGTGTGGGACATCAACAGTGGTTCCGGCCTCAACCTCTCTCATCATTCATGCTCTTCTTCTTGTTTCCTCCTCTTCCTTTCTTCTCTACTTCTTCAGCTAGATGGGAGAGGGTTCGGACTCGCACCAGACTCAATCGAATCACGACTCGACTCGATGCAACGGCGGAGAACGGCACACGTCCTCCCTTTCTCTCGAATTTTCTCTCTTTCTCTCATTCTCCTTCTTCTCTCTCGCTCCCTTTTCTGCTTCTCTTCTCCCTCTCTCTCTCTCTCTCTTTATCTGATCTTCAGGTTGAATGGGTCTGGATATGGCTCAGATGCGGCCCAGATTCGACCGACTTAGTGTAGCTTCAAGTGAGGAAGATGATTGAGCTCCAATGGCAGACCTCGTGCGACAGCTTCTTCTATCGATCTGATGATGCTGGATGGTCTAAATGAGCTCTAGGGAGCTTCGGGATATGAGGACTCAGAGTTCCAGATGATTTTTCTTGGTGGGTTCAAGCAAAGAAGGAATCGTCTAGGTTTTGGAAAAATCGGAAAGAAATGGCAGCGGCTGTGGTTTTTCCTCTGGGAACTAAGGTTTTCCTATGCCTAGAAGCCTTTAAACGGATGGCCTAGATTGATTTGAGGGGTTGTAGGGTTGAGATGAAACGAGCCAGCTGTTACGGATTGCCAGCAACGTGTAGTAACGAAATTCCTATTTTTGGCAATTACTCGTGCATAGCCCTGCTTTTGCCCAGGTTTGTGTGCATACACACCTGATGAAAGGTATGAGATTGACAGGGTTTTAGTAAACATTTCGTGCCTTACACGATAGACAGTTCGGATGTTCCATACTGATCATGGAGATGGGCCCATTTCAAACAAACAGACATAGTTCTATTTCAAACATCCGTGGGCAGGATGAAAAATGGGAGGAATTCTGTAAGACCCGTGTCCTAGTCCGTACTATTCCGTCGACTCCTGCGATCCTTCCCGTTGAAGTCCGACAATCCGTGACCTATAATCGATGTTTGCGCACAACCCTAAGTTGTATCCTATAGATTTGAGTTGGTTTAATCCAAGACTTCTACCATTGCGACCGCACCGTCGCCACGGTTCCAACGCCGCTACTCGCGCACCGATCCGATGCCCTGGCAGGGAGATGTGGGCCGGCGTTTATTTCGAAGAAAATGCCATGCATTTGCAATCCTAAGAGAATCTCTACATTATATCAAATCAATCCAATCAATCACCTCACATGTCAAATACATGTCCCATCCCCAAAAGCAACGCCAAAGTCAACTCTCTCTTACCCTCTCTCTTACACACCCATACATGTCAAGTACACCATCACCTCACCCATCACTCCCATCCATCACCCATCTCTCACTCACTCTCCTTACAACCCTCTCTCTCTCATTTCTCAACACACTTTTCAAGCAACCAAAAATGGTGCACGTCCAAGCCTTTCCCTAAGAGAAAAATGTGATTTTGGTGGCCCACCTTCCTATCCCAAAAAGCTTCATCCTAGTCATTCATTTCTCATCTTCCACCATCAAAGTGAGACACAAGGAGATCGGCGTTCCAACGGACCAAGAAGATCGAACGGTGGGTGCTCCTATAGGCTAGTTTTCATATTTTTATGATGGGCCAAGTGAGGCCTACCAATCAATGGTGTGGATCTCACTTTGAACCCTTGATGTGGCCGATGGCCCACCTTGATTTCATTATCATTCCATGATGGGGCCATACTCCATGGACCACATTATGATGTTTACTTTCCTAAGATCTAAAGAGGTCATTTAGACCATCCATTTAGGGTGGAGAAGGAATCTCCACCGTTGATCTTTGATTTGGTGGGCCCACATGTATTGGGACCCACTTGATGTATGATTGAATGCAAGGGAGGGATCATAGGGACGGAGCCCTCCATCACACGTGTCCCACTCTCTTTTTCTCTCGCTCTCTCGCTCTCTCCCTCTCTCTTTCATTTTTCTTTTTTATTGTATGTGATGATGTAGCTGCGTGGCCCACCTGGATGGACCCCACCATGAAGTATGTATTTTATCCAAACCATCTATAGGTGGGGCCCACTTTATAAGTATTGTGTCCATCCCATGCATCATTTGGTGGCCCACGTGGGCAGCCCACTTGAAAGGCACAACCGTCCAGCATCCCTGGATGCTGGACGGTGAATGAAAAACACAAATATTAGCCTTGGTGCAAGGCTATTTGGGTGAGCCACTTGTATAGGCCCCACAATGACGTATGGATTCAATTCAAGCCATCCATCCTCTTCCCTAACTCATTTTAGGCGTTGAGCCGAAAAATGAAGCTGATCTGACAAACTGGTGGCCATACCTTAGCAAACAATGATTTTCACCGTTTAAATTCACTCAAATTTTTCTACATGCCGAAACATGCCCAATATTGGACTTGATGGATTTGTTATGGACTGTAGAATTCATTGGCTGAACTGGATTCAGTTGATGCGGGCCCTACCTCTGAAAAACCTCAAAAATTCGATTTTTCAAAAAAAAAGGAAAAAAAATGTAGGCAGCGCCTCTGCTGCTGACGCTGCAGCAGGATATTGCTGCGTCTGGGCCAGGGACGGTACCATATGTGGGCCCCACTGTGATGTGTGTAGAACATCTACACCTTACATGTGGTAGGCCCCTTAGGGCAGTAGGCCCCACCCAAAAATCAACTGTATTTGGAGCTCGAGTGGCCCACACCATAGGAAACAGTGTTGATTGAACGTCCAACATTGGAACCGCTTTTGGGTGTCCCAGGAGTTTCGGATCATTATGAAATTTGGTTTTCCTCTCCATCCAGGTCTATCTGACCTTACCAACGTCTTGGATGGCAGATAAACTTTATGATGGGTCCCACATGGGACCCACTCATGGTGGAAACGGATTGGCTGGGCTACCACGCACCAGCTACGTAGCTGACCGACATCAACAAGTGCTATGTGCCCCACCATAATGCATGCCTTGTATCTATGTCGTCCAGCCATTTTATTAGGTTGCTGGACGGCCAGTGGACCCCCACTCTTGATGTATGTGTTACGTCCAAACCATCCATCCAATTGGCAAGCTGCCTTAAGGCTTTAGACAAAATGAGGCAGATCTGCCTATCAGGTGGACTACACTCCAAAGATCAGTGGACAGTGACGTCCACCGTCCGTTCAAATTTCTTAGGGGCCACAGAAGTTGCTAATCAAGCTTATATTTTTTATTTTCACTTCATCTATCACTATGTTAACTTATGAATAGGTTAGATTTCAAATACATCACGGCGAGTCACACCGTGATGTGACCAGCCCTTTGATCAGGTGGACCACACCGTAAAGAAATAGTGGGATTTGAACGTCTACCATTAAAACCCTTTGGGGCCATGGAAGTTTTGGATCAATATGGGATTTGTTTTTCCCTCCTGATCCAGGTCTATAAGACCTTATGATTATGTTGGGTGGAAAATAAACCTTATGGTGGGCCCCCATGAATTGTTTAAACGATGAAAATTATTATCTCCACTGTTACTTGGAGTATGGTCCAAATGATCCTCCAATATGATATTTTGTGGGATGTATGATTAGGCCCATCTTGAGTTATTTATGTCCATCCAGTGAGGCCCACCTTAGTCTGTATATCTGGCCCATTAGTGAGGCCCGATATGAAGTTCTTGTGGCCCATCTGTGAGGCCCACCTTGATGTACTTTGTGGCCCATCTGTCAGGCCCACTTTGATATATTTTGTGGCCCATTCGAGAGGCCACTTTGATATACATGTGGCCCATGAGTAGGGCCCACCTGTTCCGTGTTTTGAGGCCCAGGTGCAGGGCCCACCTGTGTGTATTTGAGGCCCGTGTGATGAGGCCCATTGTGATGTATTCGAGTCCTATGGGCAAGGCCTGATATAATGTATTTATGACCCATGTGATGGGGCCCACCTATCACATATTAAGGCCAATGGGCCATGGCCCATTGTGATATACTTGAAGCTCATTTGGTATGACCCAATGTAATGTATTTATGGCCCTTGGGATGCAGCTCGCCTTAATGTACATGAGGTCCAGGTATGAGGCCCACCTGTTGTGTGTATGAGGCCCATTGTTGAGGCCCACCCTAATGTGTATGAGGCACGATATTGAGGCCCACCGTAATGAGTATGAGGACCATATGATAAGGCCCATTTGATGTATTTGAGGCCCATGGGTCGAGGGCCAATGGGATGTATACAAGGTCTATTGCATTGTGTGATTCCATCATAGGTTGTGTAATGATATTTATGGCGGGTCATGCCTTGGGAGCAAATGTTGGTTTGACGTCCACATTGTAAGAATAATGTTGGTTAAATGTCCGCATTATAACTCCCCCTAGGGCCCATTGATAGGCCCATACTTATTATGTATTGGCCGTCTAGGCCCGTTTGCATTGTAAAGATAGTTCATTACTTTATAACATGCTTAGTATAATTCCATGACTCATGCCATATGCATCATCTGTGTGCTTGATATGAGTAGTGACTGATCATTGCATACACTATTGGGTAGATTATTTACGGACTCCTTATGAGACGGAGTGCCCACATTATCGCGCCGTATGTGCAGGATTGCTGCATGACTGGATAGTGCAACTCATGCATCTTGCATATATGTGACTTGATCATTGTACGCCCTAGCGACATCAGGGTCGTGGCCTCCACAGACACATCGTGGTGGCCAAATGAGACACCAAAAATATTTGGTTCTAGCACTATGGGCACTTAAGATGTCCTTGGGTGAAAATCCCAAAACCTCCGAGGCCAGGAGTAGCCCCAACGTCTAGACCAAGTGGAACATGAGCACCCGAGTGCTGAATACCAGTAGGCCGCGTCTCCCACTGTTTCGTGATTGGTTAGGAGGGGGTGTGGCCTTATCTGCCCGAGTGAGGGGGCTATAAGCTAGGCTGAGTATGACCAGCTCATAAATGGGTCCGCTATCGACGAGCCGGGTAGGTATTGGCAGACTACTGGTCAGGCGGATAGTGAGGTCTATTCCACTCGCTGGGCTGTGCAGCTAGGGAGGAGGCAGTTGGTGTTGAGTGTAATAGACCTCGATGATTTCCTCAGAGAGCAACCGTACTGATATGTGGACATATTGAGTAGGAATTGCATATCCATTCATTCATTCATTCACTATCCACTCGGGTTAGTGGTGTGTAACTATTTATTACGTGTACCTTCGCATAGCCAGGATTTCGGTCGGGCGCACGACTAACCTAAGATCAAGAGTTTACCACATTGTGTCTGACTATCCAAATTTAGGTATGAGACTGGTTTGGATAGAAGTCCCTTGTGATGGACCCCATAGCCTGTGATACTTCGTGCTATCATCCCGACTTAACATTCCAGCATGGTTATTTCATTCGTACTGCATATTACATTGCATCCGCAATACTTAGCATTTTGTGTTACTATGTTTTTGCACTTATATGGCCTAGATGAGATTGATGGTATTCGTGGCTCGTCAGGGTTTGCATATTGCATTTGCATACTCAGCATCTGTTATTGTCTTATTATGTTTTGCATCACATAACCTTAGTACGGTTGATAGCACTCATGGACTTACCAGTATATTTCCGCTTATTCTGATATCGTATGATTCATGATCTTGTCAGTATTTTCGCTTATTCCGATTGAGTATGATTTATGGGCTTTATGGTATGCTTGACACTTATCTTGTGCACACACTTACACCACCTTCTAAGCTTTCTATAAGCTTATGCACAATAGATGCGTGCAGGTGATGTTAGGTTGCAGCAGTGTTGAGCTTGGAGCGTGCAGCGGTCTTCTGGAGCTTGATTTTTTTATGTATTTCCCTTTCAGCATTGTACTCAAATGATTATATTAGTAGATATGTGATGATGATGTTGCCTTTATGACTTGGTTATACTTGTGGTTATACTCCATTACAAAAAAAAAAAAAAAAAAAATTCATACTGAAAATCCTCATTGTAGGATCCTAGGATCGGAATCGGACACGTGAGTGCTGGGATCCGAGAATGGGGCACTACGGAGGCTGTTGGCGGCAGATTCAGCGATTGGGAATTTTGTGAGCTCGTTTAAAATTCGAGTTTGGGGCGTGATAAATTCCCTCCATTTTCAGCAATCTGGGTCAAACATGGTTTGACCCGATCCGTGGTCCCATGCAAAGCGGGTGCACGTTTAGCAATGCACACATCCAAAGTACGTGGGGTCCATAGTGATGTTTTGTTCAATCCACGCCGACCATTCCTTTTTAGAGGTCTCAGTAGGGCCCCTGATCAAAGATCAGGAAGATCTAAAGCTTGGTGGGCCATACTAATAGATTTACCACCTTTAAGTGGTGATTACATCAATCCGTCTGTCGAATTCATTCCAATCTGGACATTAACGGTCAAAAGCGTCCAAGGGACCACTTAACTAGAGTTCAATGGCTCGATTATAGATCAAATGGCCTAATATGTATGTGTAATATTAAATATCATTTTTACATTGTTTCTAATATCATTGCTATTATTAAATTTGTTATTATATTCTTAATCATTAGTTATTTAATTCAATCTGATGGTTCTCTCTTTTGGCCATGTTTTATAGGTTTATAAAAATAACTTACTTATTTATGTTTAGATATATATAATTATTATCATTATTATTATTATTATTATCTAGATTATTTATATGGGTCATACTCCGATCATGTCAATTATTCATTGAGCTTTAATTTAAAGGATTAGATCATTTTAAATCTGTAATGTGGGCCACATTGCATGGGTTTTAATGTTCAGTTATCAATTTATTTAAATTAACGGTTGTATATGAAATTTTTGTTATTCTAATTATTGGAATTAAGTGGTGGGTTGAGATTCATCAAATGGTGTTGAATAACGTAGGTTATTTGTATCTTCACACAAACATACTAATCTAGTTTACAATAGTAACACTCGAGCATTCGAAAGTACGAAGTGTTATATATAGTCTTCAATTTGGGGCTCACTTGACAGACTGACTCAACACTCATGCATATTGACAAATCAAGGCACTTTCAAACACGATCATATATAGTGGTTCAGCTACGTACCTACTCCACTCCCGGCGGACGCACTCAACCCATGAATGTACTAGATTTCACTATCCAATGGTTTTAAATTAGGTTAACCACAAATCTTTACAACCTACACAAGGTTAAACTAAGGAGCCTACACAAGGCAACCTTAGGTACATACACAAGGTAACTTTATGCACAAGGTAATTTTATGCCAAAATAAGCCAATGCCTACACAAGGCAGTAGGTCCTACACAAAGACACTACATGTATCTCCCATCGAAGGCCTACGAAAGGTCTTAGCAAGTTTAACAACTTAAACTCTAAATCTCAATCCTACACAAGGAAAGGGCTTTAGACTCAATAGACTCTTAGACTTGTAAGTGAGTGAGCCCCATTTCAGCAGATGTTGTTGAAGATCTTCCTAGTGGTGAAGAATCTTCAGGTCCCTTGAAACGCAACCGCTTGTAGATGCTCCAATCGAGGTACCGAGGTTGTTGGGTTTATGGTATGGTTTATTTACTCTAGTTAATGATATGTATTTAAGATCTAGAGAAGATTCCCATAAGCTAAGCCTTTAAAGATCTCAGCATAATGATTTTCCATTAAAGAGTGTTGCTAGATAATTAATGAAGGCCAGAATTCATTCTTCAATCCAAGTTATGAATATACCAATAAATACCTTTAAGCCATGGATTGAATGATGAACTCCTATGGGAAAGAGGACTTGAGAGTAGGGGTAATAACTCTGGTAATAACTCTCTTAAAATTCTCTTCAATATTCGCTCAAATATCTAAGAAGCAACCCAAGTGTTTATATAAAGTCAAATCCCAATGGTAAAAAAATGGGTAGAAATATGTCGTTGTCGATGTCATCAAAGTTTCCTTCGATGTCATCAAACCTTCTTTGATTGCATCAACTCTCTGCACTATGATTTTCAAATAAGTACAGAATGTCATCGAACATCCTTCAATCTCATCAAAGGGCCCTTCGATGTCATCGAGAGATGGCTCAATGCCATCCGGATTTTCCTTTGAAAATAACACTTGGTTGTTGGACATATTAAGCACTATTACGATGCCATCGAACATGTTTCGATTCCATCAAGCGAAAATTAGATTTTTCTATATAAAAATACTCTGAACAGTTTGGTCCATAGTTTGATGTCATTGAACGGCCTTTCGATGTCATCAAAATTTGAATTCCGATGTCATCGAATGACTTTCTATTGCATCGAGAATATATGATTCTCCTTATAAGCTTGCTAGACAAACTGGTCCTCTTTTCGATATTATCGATCTGTGTTCGATACCATCGACTAACTTACTTCGATGTCATTAAAAGTGATTTGATTGCATTTGATGCGATCAAAACTTGTTAGAGATATTAGGCCTTATGTCGATATCATTGAGATGCATTTGATGCCATCGAAACTTTACATCGAATTGCCTTCGATTCCATCGAATATACCCGTGTTTTTCATAGTTGATTGCTGGACTTATAAGGCACTGATTCAATGCCATCGAACAAGTGTCTAATGCCATCGAATAGGTGTTCAATGCCATCGAAGCTGTCTCGATTGCACTTCGATTGCAATTGACAGAACATGAAATTTTCCTATTTTGCTTCTATCTCAATTGGCTTTAAACAAACTCTAATCTAAGCTTACCCAGGATTTTACAAAGATGATTTAAGCAAGTTTAGATATATTCCAAGTGGGTCTTTTACCTGATAGGGTTTGGTTTGGGAAGTGAGGCTTAATATACCTGTAAAGCATACTCGAACTTCTTCAACTTAATGAGTCTTGTTCTTGTAGACTTCATATGAGGCTCACTTGACACTAAGACTCAACATTTACGTACATTCACAAATAAGGGCACTTTCAAGGCATAAATTACAGTTCTTGAGGAGGACCTTAGCTCTTGTGTAGGGCTTAAATTGTTGGGTTTGGGAGTCGGACCATTGCTCTTGTGTAGAACCTTTGCTTTTGTGTAGGGCATAAAACATTCATTGCTTGTGTAGGACCCTTGCTCTTGCATATGGCATAAACTTAGAGTCCTTGTGTAAGGTTGTAAAGGTTAAAGGTTAACATGATATAAAACCTTCAATAGTGAAATCCGGTACACTCATGGGTTGAGCGCATCCACCGGGAATTGAGTAGGCACATAGCCGAACCACTATATATGATCTAGTTTGGGATTGTCTTTTCGCATTTGTTTAATTATGCTTATGTGGTTTAAATGCTTAATTGTAATGCATGATTAGATGAATGTTTCAGATTGATAGAAATCACATCCCACACACTCATATACACTATCTTTATAGGCTAGTTGCTTAAATTGCAAATCATGTGTAGCCTATGTGATTGAACCCTTTATTGGCTTAGAAGCCTTAAAGTTACTTTGCCTTAGTTTAATTACAAATTAGTTTAAGTTAGTCATTTCGAGGACTTAGTCTACATTCTATATCTCCGCCATATTCCGCACTCAGATGCATTGCGGCCCATCCGACGCAATTTCAACACCACCGTTTGTGCCAAAGATCATGTGCATGCACATGTGTGCTAGTGTGCAAGAAGGGCCGGGTTTGGTCAGATTTGAAGGCCACACCTAATAAACGGTTCAGATCATTCCCTTTGTTTCATCAGCTCAAATTAGGAACTTAGCCTAATTTAGTGGTAGGTCCATAACTAAAGTGGGCCCTATTTCCATGATCTTTGTGGGTTTAATGATGGTTTTCAACTCTAATCACCAAAGATCTAAACGATCCAAAGGGCCCTCAGTGATGTGTCCCGACATCCACTCTATTTATCTGTTTTAACAGACCATGATAGGATATTAGTCCAAAAATGGGGCCAATTCAATTACTCAAGTGAGTTGTATAACTTGAAATCTACAATTTAATTGTCAATTCTTGACAATTCATGGTCGGATTGTTTCTAATCTAAGCTAGATGGATTTTTAAGGGTTGTTTACATAATCAGGGTGTTGAATTGCATGATCAGGTGATAAATTGATCAATAAGGTGATTCTAAATCTAAGATGGTTAGTTATATTTGTTTATCAATGAGATTGAAATTCTAAAAATAGGTTTCTCTAACAATGTGATGGTCCATCTTGAATAATAACGGATGGATAGCTTGATCTATGGATGGGAATTTCTTTCAACGATCGGATTTTAAACTAGAATGAAGGTGAATGTTCAAATAAGTTAGGTTTATATTTATACTAGTTAGGCTTCTATGGTAACCCCTGAGTACAGAAAAATATGGGGTATTACAAGTCGCGACTAGTGTGACTAGTTGATCCCCAATGGAGTCGCCATTCTTTGGACGTTGGAGGGTAAATTTTCCAAGGGAATGGGAGATCAACTCTCTTCTTCCCATTGGTTTCCTCGCTCGAGGGCTTTTGTTTAGGATAAAAGGGTATTATATTTGACCAGAGACGCCACTAACCAATTATTATGATTCTACAGTTGGTTAGACCCCGTAGAAACACTTAATATTGAAGACCCAAAGATCCTTAACCCTAAGATGACTCGTAACTTTACGTTTAAGAGATTTCGAGTAAGGGATCGCAGTTAAAGAGAGGGAAGGTGTTAGGCACTTACTCTGCCTATACGGATGTACGCTCTTTACTTCACAATATCTAACTATTTTCTGAAGAATCAAACTAGTTTTTCGTGCAAAAAATGTAATGCGATGCAATAGTAATAATGATTGATTAATCTGAATTTCTAATGGGCAAGATCTCATTATATCGACAAACTACAAAGCATACGTTCAAAACGATCGAGTGCAGGGTGCAAAGTATATATGTATGGGATGCTTGATACTTTATGGATGCTTGTCATAAAATAACATCCAACCAGCTAAGGTTTCTAGTGGACCTACTTCGATTATATGGGCAATACTCAGAGCATACTACCGCCAGTTAAATATGGAAAAATGATGGAATGCAATGTATATATTAAAATGACAGTTAACTGGCTAAGGTTTCTGATAGACAGGATTTGATTATATTGGCAAGCCTAAAAGCATACGCCTGCCAATTAAATGTGAGAAAATGATGAAATGCACTATGATGCTGATGTATGTGAGGAGCAATGGGGTTGATAAGGGAATGAATGATGTACGATGCGAATGCTTGGATTTGATGAAACTGATTGAAACTCGAATAATTGGATGAATGGTAGTGTCGCAAGGCTAGATTGATTTGCTCATATTTGAACTTAAGTGGCTCTGGAGGCTTGGACTATGGCTAAGCTATACTAGACCAGGGTTGGGCTCTCTTTCACTCTTGCTCTACTTGGTGGAGGGATGGCTAGATGGCTAAGGCTAAGGAATTTTTGGGTGAGAATGAATGCTTCCTTATGGGTGTGGTATGAATGAGTACGGATGCTTGAAATGAGTAGAAAAGAGGGCTATTTATAGCCTCCAAATGAGTTTTCTTATAATTCATGATAATCTTAGGGGCAAAAAGTGATTGAAGGGTAAGGATTGAAGATTCCCATATGGTATCATTTCATGGGTTGAATGGGGTGGGTAAAATTATAATTTTAGGTAAGGAGATGGGCATGGGAGTAAATATACTTCAGCCGCACTTGAAAAATGAGAGTTCAACATGCTTGAGGGATGCTAACCTAAAGAGGGAGAGGGCCACGTGACCGATGGCAACCTAACTGCTGCCAATTCCCACTTGGACTCCTTGCTTTGGCAGGTAGCACCTTCCAAGTGTGTGGAGGCTCCGCTATGAAGGTTGTTGCTTTAAAGTTTCACCCATTTCTTTGATTGGGCTTGCTTCTGGGCTTGTGTTCGAGTTTGATTTTGGGCTTAAATAGGTGAGTTAACTGGGTTGTGGGGTTGGATTGGCTGACCGAGTGAGTTGACTTAATGAGTTGATTAGGTAAGTTGACTCACCGAACTGATTGAAGTCTCTAGGTTTTTAGGCTCCTAGGGTTCAGGGTTAGGCTGACCTAAGTTATTTTTGGGCATAGTCTTCCATGTTGAGGTCCATCGTCGTAATAGTTTGGATCATTAAACTACAGCCCTACTCATTAAAAATGAAAACTCAAGCACATCAGAAAAACTGTCTCCAAATGGATGCTATGTATGACACTGGCTGCACTTGGCTAAGTAAATATTTTAGGTTTGAGAACTCTAAACAATCAAAGGATATTGGAATACCTCACAAATAAAGTCGTGGATATTTTAAAACTAAAAAATGTTGCTAATGCTCCATGGCTAATGCAGATTTAACATACAAAAAGATTTTTGTATGTTAATTGTCCATTAAAAACTTCTCGTGGACCACAAAAGGTTGGATCAAGATGATGTGTATGTGGTCTCTTCGTATAGGTCTTTGTGACCTTACCAGGTTGGATGGCAAACAAACATTCCGGTGGGCTCCATGAAGTTTTTAATGATGGAGATTCAATCATGATTGTTTCCTGTGGTGCAGATTCAATCATGATTGTTTCCTGTGGTGCAGTCCACTCAAGATTTGGGCTTTTAATGATGAGGATTCAATCATGACTGTTACCTATGGTGTGGTCCACCCAAGATTTAGGCATGCTTCATTTTTGGGAGGATGCCATAGAATGAGCTTTGAAAATGGTTGGATGGTGTGGATTTAAGGCACATAATCACTGTGACTGCCACAGGGGTCCCGGCCACCTCGGTGGATCCGGGTCCAAGCAAATCCGCTCCCGAAAAACTCCGCTCTCGAACACAGCACACGAGGCGGTATGAGTCAGGATCCTCGTACATGGACCCAACATTGTATTTGTGGCATCAAACCCGTTCAAAAGGATCGCCCAAAGTAGGATGTTGAAAAAGTCAGGCTTCCAACCATGTGGGCCAGCAACTCAATTAGGTGGTTTTCGGATGATTGTCCATTGTTTTTCCTATGGGGTGGCCCACCAGATGATTGTACGCGCAGATTGCGTAAATACATGTTGGCCCCGACCATAGAAAACAGTGGACAAACACCCCAAAACGTCCGATTCATGGTTGGGAGACCTTCCTGGACAATTCGGAGGCCTGCCATGAAATCATGGGAGAATGGGCTGATTCTACTAACATTACATAGCATAGCATCGGGAGAGAGTGAGTTTCATAGAGTTCGTTTTGCCTCTTTGGTGGAGACTCATATTACGGCGTCCCCACACTCCTCTTCCCACCTGATAAGAGTTTTTCACTGATCAGAACCGTCCATATTGTCAAGCCTACCAATGATCAACCATTGCATACCTATGCTGAATGGTTAATCGTGACAAGCTATCTCTAGATAAACTTAGAATAATGAAAATAAAATTTTCAGTGGCTTGCATTCAAATTCTAAAAATCAATCATTTGGATCATTAATTAATTGTGATTATACGCACGTGTCGAAAAAATGGACCGTTGGAGTCTCACAACCATCTCAGAATGTGGCCTATTGGTTGGTGACAAACTCCACCCTATGCCACGAAGTACATTACCACCTGCCATATAGGCAAGGTTTGCATACTGGAAATTATGGACACTATAATGCACGTACGGCAGCCTAAAAATCAGTGTTAGATGATCTTAACCATCTGATATTTCGACCTTTTTAATTAGATTTTTTATAAATAAATTCTTAGCACAAGTAATTTAACTATTTTAAAAAACGAAGCAAAAAAATATTCATCATTGATTTATGACATAATAATTTATGTCATCCAAACACCAAATAATGCTATGCACATACATCCACACCAAGCATTAAATATGCATTATCATCATAGTAATAATCATATGGAGACCATCCACATAATACTATGATGCATGCGGGAATGGAGCCTACTACCTGGTAAGCTCTGCCTGGCTTCCTAGATTTGTCATCCTTATCTCTTTTAATGCCAACTCTTTACCCCTCCAAGCTTTATCATAAGTTACTTTGATCCCGTATTCTCGACGAATCTCGTCAACAATATCTTTGGGTGTACAACTCAATTTTTTCTGGATTCGATCCTTGACCAAACCAGCAATCCATTTACTACTAGCATGTCGATGCGTTCTCGTGTTTGATGTTGACTCATTCACAGCATTACAAGTATGGTTTTCCTTCAAGGATTTTATCTTGAATGTAGGTTTGTGAGGAAGCTGACGAGCATGTATGTGCCATAAGCAATCATCTTTAGTACATTTTGCCTGAAAACTGCCTTGGCCCGACTTGGTTCGCTTGTACTCGAAATTTGAACGTATGGCATATTCCCTTAAAGCCTTGTGGAAAGCATTTACATCTTCAAATTCTTGGCCTTCTTTTAAAATTGATGTCATTTTTGGCATTTCATTAATGGAACTAGCAACCACCCCGCAAAGTAATTTTTGATCATCCATCAAGTCATTTGATGCACTTGGAACATCATCGTTATTGGCTTTGGTATCATGTGAGCAAGTAGCAATGGGTTCATTACTTTCATATATACCCCGCAACATTGCTTGATCATTTCCATCACCGGCAATCTGCGTCAAATTACTGAAGAAACAGAGATAATTAGAAACGAGAGAGAATCAGTGAACTACATAACTGCAAACACAAACATCTAGTAGTGAGTACCTGGGATTTGCAGTGGAGATTGAACGTTGTTGGGCACAAAAAACGAAGAGCTGAATAGGATTGCTGCTTTTAGAAAATGCTGCCATCATATTGGATACATCGCTGTCATTCTGAATTGACACAATTGAATCTAAATCTAGATCAGGATATTTGTACTTAATGCTGATGTCGGTCAACTGGCAAATCCCTCGCACTATGGATAGAAGATTGACGTAATTGATCGCTCGATCGACATGAATAATGCGGTTCATACCTCCAATGTAATAAACCTGGCTGGATTCCCGAACGAAATCACCCCCAAATCTACAAGTACTGGCACCTTGTTTTTAGACATTACAGGTGTAACAAGAAAACTGTTGGTATGCAGAAGAAACTCAAGAACAAAAGCTTTGACATTCATATTTGGAAAAAGAAATGATCTATATTCTTATCTACTTATTTGTTATCCCTTTGATCTAACATCAGTTCCATTGTAATTATATCATAGTTTCCTCAAACACTAATTTGAACAAGCGAGAAGCATGATTTGGTTTTCAATAAGATGAACCATGCGTCGAAAATTTCCCATACTGGAAAATCATAGGAACACACACTTAGATTCACCATTTTTAAGAAAATGGACCTTCTGCGCCACACTGTTTTCAAGAAACACACTTGGATTCACTGTCATTTTACGCCATGGTGATAATCCGCCATGCACATAGGCATACATATGTACATGTATGGCTATTGGACCTTCCAGATAGTGGGCTACAGAGGATGGGGCTTCTCAGGATGTCATATCCATCAAACAGTCTTAACCATCCAATATACGGAGGCCACATGGATGGTTAGGGTTCCAAAATTTAAAGGATTGATCCACATGGTGACAATCAGCTAATTACTGTAGTGCTTCAGGCTTTGATGGAGCCAACAACTTTTCTGGTCTAGACTGCCATACAGGTATGCAATGTGTGCCATGGATGAATGACCGTATTCTTCGCAAGATGATGCAGAACCATCAGTCATGCCCTTTCATGACATTTGATCTGGAATTCTCAGAAAAATATATATGGCTGATCGGGGTACGATGCGGATTCGGTGGATCCATGACGGTATGGTCCATAATGTGAAACCTTGTTTTGAATCTATGTATTTCTTTAAGAGTCGTGTTGATCATATCATACTAACCATTCTATCAATTAAAGAGAGAATGCATTATCCATTTTGCTTATAGGAAATATTTCTAGTCGTCAGTATGGGCCGTCTGTTATGTGAGCTGCATTTTTTCATTGAATGTTCTAGTTAAGGATCTCTTTGACTGGATGATTTTGACAATCCAGTTGATCCCTAGGAAAATAGATGTTGATTTTCCAGAACCAAGGGAAGTGGCACACCCAACACGTGGAGAGAGGTAGGGAGAGAATCCGGAGAGTTTTAGGAAGAAAATGATGTCAAACAAGGGAGTGTGCTACTCACGCACAGAAAAGAGTTGAGGAGTGGGTAATATCCAAGCTGTTGAATTGAAAGCACGCAGATTTTCAAAATTTTATAA
This sequence comes from Magnolia sinica, assembly GCF_029962835.1. Taxonomy (NCBI): domain Eukaryota; kingdom Viridiplantae; phylum Streptophyta; class Magnoliopsida; order Magnoliales; family Magnoliaceae; genus Magnolia; species Magnolia sinica. The sequence continues at coordinate 43,636,102 of NC_080573.1, read as the reverse complement.
ATACCCCTATTTATCATGAAAATCTCATTTATTGTTCCAAAAAATCTCAAAGGCCACCCTCTCCTAAAACTAATTGGATGGATAAAAATATCCCTATGCTCTTTCCATTATATGTAGTAGATATGAATCTACTGATCAACTTGGGCCGTCTAACATGTGGGCCACACTTTTGATTGCATGTATCTTTCAAGAAACACACACTTAGATTCACCACCATCTCACCATGCACATAGGCCTACATACATGCATGGTTATCTGGACCTTCCAGATAGTGGACTACAAAGGATGGGGCATATCGGGATGCTGGATCCATCAAACAATCTTAACCATCAATACATGGAGACCACTTTTTTTAAGGGATAATGTATGAAGACCACATGAATTGTTAGGGTTCCAAAATTCAAAGGATTGACTAAGATGGTGATGATCAGCTAATTACTGCAGTGCTTGAGGCTTTTATGGAGCCTACAACTTTTATGGTCTGGACTGCCATACACTTATGCAATGTGTGCCATGGATAAATAACCACATTCTTCACAAGATGACGCAGAACCATCAATCATGCCCTTTCATGACATTTGAGGAATTCTCACAAACATACATATGGCATACATGTGGCCGGGATATGTATGAACCTGGACTGCCATCTAGTGGTGGTACCATGGACATCCAATTGTTCAAACCGATAAGGGGAAGGATTAAGATGTTACATTTGAAAGTATAAAAATGATGGATACGATCATCTGATTGGTACAGTTCTTGTGACGTGGCCATCCATAGCTAGGCCAACAGCATAAAGATCCCAGCTCAATCGTCAAATGCAGCCAGTATCAAATAACTCCCCAAAGAAATCTGCTTCTTCTTCTTCCTTCCTATTTTCATTTTTCTTCCTTATTCATCAAACCCTAACCGTAGCTCCAAGGGCACCCGATCCCTCTCATTATTTTCCAAAATCAGCTCAAATCCCCCTCAACACAGAAACACCTCCTTCAGTGCATGGATCTGGGAAGAGATTTGGTCTGCTGGTGCTCCACCATTCATATCCCAAAAGATCTCTCCTCCCCTATGAAAACCAAAGCAAATCTCTCTCTTAGGCACAAAAAAAAGAGCCTTCCAAACCCCACATATATGTTTTTTTAATTATTATAGTTTTTATAATTTTCTTTTATTCCATCCCTCCCTGAAATCTGTTTGGGCAACTCGATGCAGACAGAGACATCCTCATATGTCCTCAAACATGGCCCACCTTATTGCGTGGCAAATCCGATGGTCACGTCTATGTCAAACTGTAAAGAAATCCTTCAAAGAATTTCCTCATGATCGAAGATTTGGTTCAGATTTAATGAATCTGGGGTTTTCATATTCAACGTTATCATTTCATTTTATCAGTTTTTTTTTTTTTTTTTTCATTCATTTAAGCTAATCATTTTCAGATTGTGTGAACCCGTTTTGGTTTAGAATTTCAAAGTTGATTTAGTTCATTGTTGTTAATATCTTCTTTTAATTACGATTGCTAACGAAAGTAATGTAGGGGCATTTTCACACTGGACTCAAGTGGGGGGGGCCTGTGGGATGCAAGGGCACACTCGAGGTGGGCAGCCCGTGTGAGGCGGGTGGCTCATGTGAGGCGGGCCCTACCCATGTGAGGCGGGTGGCTCATTTGAGGCAGAACCCATGTGATGTGGGGCCCACAAGGATGGTTCAGCTGAGGGCCTAACCCACGGGATGTGGGGATTAGGCTCTGAGATAAAGGGATTGATTCACCACGCTTTATTAGTTCGAGCTTTTATAACAAGTAGTTAGTTGTCATGCATCAAAGTGGTATCAGAGCGGGAGGTCTCATGTTAGAAACTCATCACCGGGGGTGATTAATGCAAGGGCATTTTCACACTGGGCTTAAGGGGGCTCCCCTATGGGATGCGGGGGCACACCAGGGGCTAGGCCCCACCCATGTGAGGGGGGGTGGCTTGTGTGAGACAGAACTCGTGTGATGTGGGGCCCACGAGGGGGGTTTGGGAAAGGACCCCCATGGGATGTGGGACCTGGGCTATGAGATAAAAGGGATTGATTCACCACGCTCTATCGCTTCGAGCTTTTAGAGCAAGTAGTTAGTTGTCCTACATCAGAAGACTATTCATTGTTATCGAAATTTGAAACTAGTTGCTTTCTTGTCACTCGTTTGAATTTAAAATCCCCTTTGTAGTTTTCAAGTCAAATGGGGTTTCTGGTCTGAAAATCAAACCATTCAACCTGTCTGGTTTTGAACAACCCATCCAGGTTCATTATTCATACTTCCTCCAAGGAGCGAGGGAGGTGGCTTGTCTTGCGACCAAAACATCCAAAGGGGCGCGACTAATGTGGATCTCGCACATGTGTGCCATAACTGCACATGTGGCTCCATCTTGATCAGGACTACAAACGTTAGAAAGAAGTTTCTTCATCATCTTCCCCTTCTCTCTTTCGTCCTTCCTCTCTCTTTAACAGGTTGTACCTATCCCCCAGTCCAATCAAACAAGATTAGAGATGGGTGAATTGAGAAATGGTGGGCATACAAGTTAACAAAAAAAAAAAAAAAAAAAAGCCCGTCCACCAAATGGTAGGCCCCAATTTATATCACTTGTAAAACAAAACATGTAGTGATCAAGGTGTCCCGTATCGGTATCAGTTGGCGTAACAGTGCCCTCCGAAACCGATACGAATACGGGGGCGTAACGGCGATACGGCGGCGTAATGGCCCGCAATGGCGTAAAAAAAAAAAAAAAACTGCCAAAAAAATATGAAAAAATATGGATTAAATCCAAAATATTCTAAGCATTCCAAATATCCATTCATTTATAAATTGGAACATGTTTATGGTGGTGTAACGGTCCACTCTTTGGTGAGAAGTTGTATCGGACTGTCTGATGAATTTATGAACCAGATAACCTGAATTTGACTACAAATTTCATATATTTAATTTTCTAACTATCTACTACCAATAATTGATATATTAGAATGAATGTAATATGAAAATATCTTACATTAGGTGTTTGCAATTATTTTTGAGGAATTTCTCGAACATACCTGTGCACATGACTATGATTCCTGTCTATGACCTGTCATCCTCAAGTCTAGAATATTTTTTAAAAAAAATTAGTAGTGTCTGATATACTCCCCTGCAACTTGATTAAGGATTACTTGATTGGTTGTCAGGGGAGCTAATTTAAATACAAGTTCAGCAGTGTCAAGTGTGTGCATGGCTTCTTGCAATAATACTGTTGTGGCCTGTGGGCTTTTTGCTGCAAATACTTACCTTAAATCCTTAATACAAATATATACTCACAATCACAAGTCACCACCAAAATGAAAATATGCTTTTTTGTGGTTGCTCGACCTCCACATCATCGTCATCGTCACCATCAGGCTGAGGCTGTCCAATAGGTGTAGGTGCTGCATATCCATAATATCCAGCGCCAGAAGCAACTACTAGATCAACGAAACCAGAGGATGACAGATCCTGACTAGGCAACGACTCTGACCTCGAGTAAGGATATCCACCAATGCCCGTCGAATAGCCATACTGGTTCCCATACTCAGGCTGTTGAAAATCTTGAGATTGAGAGTGCGTCTATTGTGATGAGTAACTTAGATTTGGATCTGGATATCTATAATCATATGGATATTGATCGGGAGGGCTACTCCAACATGAATGTGATGGGACAGGCTCAGTATAACAATCATAATTATAATCCAATTAACCATAAGAATATCCATCATAATAACCAAGACCATGAGCCTGCTGATGCTCCGGACCTCCCGAACCCGATGCACCACTAGATGTACCCTCTTGCTGCCTGTATTGTGACTCGATACACTCATAAGTCTGACCTCGTGTACCACCTCGTCGATGTTCGTTGACATCGTGATCTGTAGACGGCTGTATAGGGCGCTGAGCAACACCAGAAGTGCTAGCACCAGGGGCAGGGGGTCATCGTCATCATCCGACACGGTCACGCTACCACTGCTCGTACTCTTTTGTTGATCTTAAGCCGTATCCGTACGTGGCATAAACGTTGTCCCTCTTACTGGGTCCAACACATCTGCACGACTCTCCTGTTATGCTCTGCGTATTTCTGGGTCATCAATTTTTAATTTTTCACTATCCTCTTCAATTTGCTTTTCCCTTGTTTCTAACCAAGGTAGAAGTGAGTCATCCTCATCATAAATATTGTCCAAGTTTATTGGACAGTAGTCCCCGTCATCGGCAGCTGTAATGCTCCTATGATGTCGTCGCATTCTTAGTTTTATATTGTAGTGCATGAAGACAAGTCTATCTAATGTTCTAGTCTGCAATCTATTCCTATTCTTTGAATGAATGAGCGCAAAACAACTCCAATTCCTTTCGTAGCTAGAGGAAGATGTTGTCTGGCTCAAAACTTTTACTGCAATTTTTTGGAGAGCCTTCGTACTCTCTCTGAAATTAATCCATCATTCGGCCGATTGCAACCTAGATACTGCATGTTGTACAAGAGCATCTCCAAAGCTACCAAGGCGATTTCTAAATGTATCTAATTCATTCAACGCCTTTATTTGCAGATCTAAGTCAAGCTCTAATCTCTTTATCACATTTTTTAGCCCGACACAAACTTCATCATCCGCAACAAATGATTGGGCATATCTATACCTAGGATTTAGGTAGTAACCTGCTGCATGAAGATCGTGATGGAATTGTTTTGTCTATCTCCTGTCGATCACCTTCCAATAAGTGTCCCAACTTCTATAATCACGTTGAATTACCAACTTTGCCTTATCCATGGCATCATATAGGAAGCCCATGGTAGGTGCTTCATCGGTTTCAACAAGACGGAGTACCCTCATTAGTGGCTCCATAACTTTTATGATCGCCTTGACCTTCTTCCAATATTTGTTGTCCCGTATGGTGTTTACAACTTCGACCGGTGCCCCTGATGTCTTCTTCCCATGTTTTGTGTTGAGTCATTCTCGGGAAGCAAACATCTCACTCAACTCTCCCCTATGCTGGAATAAACTCCCTAATGCTATAAAGTTTGTTGCGAATCTAGTCGCCGCAAGCCTCAACAACTCTCGTCCTTTCGTGAACTTTCTTATTATTGCGACTACTTGATTATGGTTGTAAATAAACGTCGTCACTTCTTTTGCCCTTTCGACCATTTCCTTAACTTTCTTCTTCTTCCCAATATCTTCCAATATAAGATCAATACAATGGAAAGCTCATGGTGACCAAAAAAGATGTTTTCTCTTATCCATCAACATGTCCTGCAAGCTTATATGATGCTTCATTATCTGTCACAATCTGCACTACATTCTCCTCTCCAATCTCATGCACAACTTTATCCATTAGGCCCATAATATAATGAGAATCTTTTGTTACTTCTGAGGCATCAATTGACTTGTGGTATATATTTCCTAAGTGGCAGTACACCATGAAGTTGATCATACTGCGTCTGGTTGGGCCAGTCCAACCATTACACATAATCGTGCATCCTCTGTCTTGCCATACAAGTTTAAAGGTAACCACGTATGCTTTCACATCTGCATACTCTGCATCTGTCCATTTCTCCCTAATCTCCTTAGTCGTGGGAGCTTTTATTCCTTCACCTGCTTCTGCTGCTGCATCAATTACCACCTGCCAATATGGAGAATTGGCCACATTAGGAGGTATGTTGGCATATATAAATAACTTTGCTGCTGCTCTACCTAATTTCTCAACAGAAGTTCTACTCCACATTTGTTTTATCTTCTTTTGTTTAGTTGATTCTTTCCTAAACAGGATTAGATCAATAGAGGGTCTCATAGGCTCATTTACTTCTTCATCCAAATGTATAGGGGCATCACGTGAAGATGTCTGTCGTCGGTTCTCAAACACACGTCGTAACCCACCAAACCTACCCTCCCCCACCCCCAATCCCACCTACAGAAGCAGTTGCACTACCACTCCCACTCCCACTGCCCCCCCTGTATCACGCACTGACCCATGCGTGCTAAACATGCGGCGACGTTCTTCCTCTTTACGAGCTAGACGCAAGCTCTCTCTCCTAGCTATAGTTACTTCCCGATCTAAATCTTCGTCAGAATCAATAATATCTTCATCACGAACGCCCATATATTCAGGACCAAACACCTCCTGTTGAGCTGCATCTAAAATGTTATCTTTTTTCTTTTGTACAGCAGCACGTTTACCCTTCGACTCATCCAGACTAGCTTGCATTAAAAGCATTATCTCTTTCGGTACTCTGGTACATGGCGTAACTTGACCTTTCGATGTGCTAAATGTTGTTTGAGACGGGTAATTCCACCAGTCACTAGTCTATCACAATACTTGCACTTCATTTGGTGCTTACCACCAATCCTCTCACAATGTCGTCATCCAATATCCTCACTTGTTGTTGGCCAGACCCAGACATTTCTTTAGGTTTAGGTAGATGCTAGATAATTAGATATATATTAGATATGAGTGTATGACCTATGTTAATAAAGATGATTTTATGTTCTAACTAAACCCTAAGAAGCTCCAAAACCTATCAAATATAAGCAAATAAAAATATAAAGTCACTAATTCGAAAATGCAAACAAAATTATAAAATGACACCACAAATCTATAAAATGCACATTAACATGTTCAACTATGATTAACACATCATATGGCATGATTAAAATAGCAAAACAATCATTAAAAAATGATTTTTTCGAATTTTAAAAAAAGGGCCAAAATTAATACGTAAATAGAAAAAATATAAAAAAAACATAAAATGATATCCCAAATCTGTAAAATGCACATTAACATGTTCAACTATGATTAACACATCATATGGCATGATTAAAACAACACGTCGTATGGCATGATTAAAACAGCAAAACAATCATTAAAAAATGATTTTTTGAATTTTTTTTTAAAAAGGCCAAAATTAATGTGTAAATAGAAAAAAATATTAAAAAAATAAAAATAAAATGGTACCCCAAATCTGTAAAATGCACATTAACATGCTCTACTATGATTAACACATCATATGGCATGATTAAAATAGCAAAACAACCATTAAAAATTGATTTTTCAAATTAAAAAAAAAAAGGGGTCAAAATTCATGCGTAAATAGAAAAAAATAAAAAAAAATATGTATAAAATAGCACCCCAAATCTGTAAAATGACATTAACATGTTCTACTATGATTAACACATCATATGGCATCATTAAAACAGCAAAACAACCATTAAAAATTGATTTTTCGAATTTTTTAAAAAAAAAAAAAAAGGGCCAAAATTCATGCGTAAATAGAAAAAAATATTAAAAAAATTAAATAGCACTCCAAATCTGTAAAATGCACATTAACATGTTCTACTATGATTAACACATCATATGGCATGATTAAAACAGCAAAACAATCATTAAAAATTGATTTTTCAAATTTTAAAAAAAAGGGCCAAAATTCATGCGTAAATAGAAAAAAATATAAAAAAAAAAATTAAATAGCACTCCAAATCTGTAAAATGCACATTAACATGTTCTACTATGATTAACACATCATATTACATGATTAAAACAGCAAAACAACCATTAAAAATTGATTTTTCGAATTTAAAAAAAAATGGCCAAAATTCATGCGTAAATAGAAAAAAATAAAAATATATATAAAATGGCACCCCAAATCTGTAAAATGCACATTAACATGTTCTACTATGATTAACACATCATATGGCATGATTAAAACAGCAAAACAACCATTAAAAATTGATTTTTTGAATTTTAAAAAAAAGGGCCAAAATTCTTGTGTAAATAAAAAAAATATTAAATGGCACCCCAAATTTGTAAAATGCACATTAACATGCTCTACTATGATTAACACATCATATGGCATGATTAAAACAGTAAAACAACCATTAAAAATTGATTTTTCGAATTAAAAAAAAAAATTGCCAAAATTCATGCGTAAATAGGAAAAAATATAAAAATATATAAAATGACACCCCAAATCTGTAATGCACATTAACATGTTCTACTATGATTAACACATCATATGGCATGATTAAAACAGCAAAACAACCATTAAAAATTGATTTTTCGAATTTTAAGAAAAAGGGCCAAAATTCATGATTAAATAGAAAAAAATATAAAAATATATTAAATGGCACCCCAAATCTATAAAATGCACATTAACATGTTCTACTATGATTAACACATCATATGGCATGATTAAAACAGAAAAACATATTAAAAAAAGTATAAATACCTATTTTTGACAAATTTCTGAAAAATGGCCCACCGAGCTTTGATTCAAGAAAATCCGTAATATAATGTGTTTTTATCTCAAATACCCAGCCAAGGTTGGTCGAAATTAGTAGCAGGAGTGAGAAACAGTTTGGAAGCAAAAAAAACAGCAAAAACAGAGCTTAAAATGAAAAAAAAAAAAAGTAACATTTTTTTACCGTTACGAGCTAGCCGTTACGGGTCAGTAACGGCCGTCACACTCGTAACGGGCCCGTAACGGCCGATACGTGCACAAAATCGGGTAACGGCCGATACGACCCTGAAACGCGTAACGGTTCCCACCGTTACCGTTACGTATCGGCCGTTACGACCGATACGTAACCATTTTGGGATTCCTGGGTAGTGATTGTCCTTACTAGGTTCCCTCAAAAATAGCGTTTTTCGGCTGGTTGGTTGGGAAGGATAAAGTCCTTACAGCGGATAACCTGAGAAAAAAGGGAATGGTCCTTACTAATATTTGCCTCAACTATATGTCTGCTAAAGAATCGGTGAACCACCTCTTCATACATTGTCCATTCTTCTCTGAGGTTTGGTCAGCAGTTTTAAACTCCTTTGGTATTTCTTGGTCCTTTCCAAAGCATTGTTTTAAATATCGACGATATCGGTAGATATATCCCACATTATATCTTGTATCCCACATGTGCGATTCGAAACTCACAAGTAGTGCGATATATCTCACATATTCGATTCGGTGAGCATTTTCGATTTTCGGTCCTTTTTTTCTTCTATAAATCACGTTAAATCAGTATCAAATTGTTACAAATCCATGGCTTTTCATGTTTTGCATGAAAAATCATGGACTAGGAGCTTCAATTTCAAGATTTTGAGGAAATGGGCTGAGTTGCGGAAAATTGAAAAAAAAAAAAATCGAAATTTCCCACTTTCCTGCAAATCGGTTGCAATCCTTGTGTCCAAACATAAAATCAAACATGTATATAACCTGATCTAGTAATTCTTCTTTTGCTTTTGAATGTATTGTTTGTGTTTCTACACATCTTTCATTTATAAATTATATGAATAGACTTTGAATATACTTCCATCAATTTAGTTAGACAACGCATAGATTAGGACCCCATACAAAGAAAACCTATTATGCGCACTCATTTTTTGTAATGTTTTGATCTATAAATGTGTGTTGATGTCTTTTTTAACAATCACTGAAGTTTCATTGAAAAATTCGACCAATTTTCCCATGTTTCCAACAACAGCGATACATTACGCGATGCAACCGACATATCCCATTCGATAACCGATATGTATTTTTATCCCAAGAGTGTGATACTTAACGCGATACTGATATTTCGAACACTGTTCCAAAGTCGATAGGCTGTTTGTTAAAAGCTTGGCATGGTGCTGCTTTTCTTTCCCATATAGCTACGGTTTGGAGAATGTCCATTCTAGCCGTGTGGCGGTCGATTTGGGAAGAACGGAATGAAAGGGTATTTAATAACGAATCTAGAGTAGTGTGTTCAGTTATTACTAAAGTTCATGGGTATATGATTGAATGGGCCTCCTTTGTGGTAACTCTTAATCATTGTAATTTGCTTTTTTCTGGAGGAAAACTGGCCTGCTATCTTAGCGGGCTATTCCCCTCCTTTTTTTAATGAAACTGCAGTTATCTCTCAAAAAAATAAAAAATGCAGTGATTCTATTTTCTAACCGATGATTGGGGGGGCATCTAATAAATAGATAAGAGTTAAAAATAATCAAAAATCTGTATTAAATAAACAAATGTCCATTAATCTTAGTTAAGATCATTCAATCAATCTGACTTTGGGATGATGCCCTCTCTACACTGGGTCTATATTGTTAAACGAGATTCAAAAGCGATGGCTGAACATGAGTAGTTGGTTCAACCAACAAGAAATCTGCACTAATGAAGGTAGGCATTGCGGCCCACATTGAACAGTGGCTAAATACGCGAGGTCACTCTATTTATTGAAATTCCTTATAGCTTGTTTGAATTTAAAACACTTTTTGTAGTTTTCAGAATTGTGTGGGTTGAATGGGCTTTCATATCCTAAAGTCAACCCAGTTGGACATCTAGTCAAGCTGAGTTTTCGAGTTTTTAAAATATGTTGAGGACTACTAGGCATAAAAAATTTAACTCTTCCTTTACAGGAGTAAAGGAAATGGTTAAGCTGGAAAAGAGTTCTAATGTCATTAAAAACAAAGAGGAGACCCGCAGGCTCTGCCCCACGTGCTGCTCAGTGGAAGACTTTGGCTAATTGCCCTTCGACGATATTGGAAATTCAAAATCAGACCCGATAAGATGCAATGCCTGTTTCTCAATGGGATGGGTAAACTTCAGGCAGACTGCAATGGGATATTGGACCTGAGAAGGATAACAATATTTGAACAGCGAGAATTCTGAAAATTAATACACACACACGTAGATGTACACATGCACCTCACACCCACAAGACCACACGTTCATCTATAATCTAGCAATCTAACGGTCCTCGTCACCATTGGACCATTTCATCATAGTGAACTTGCCTTATGACCATCTAAACCACACTTAAACTCATCCATCCATGATTCTAAACAGTTCGCCCTATCCCTTGGTCATTAATGAACAATTTTTGCCATTGAATCTCAATTCCAAGGGTTATAGATAGACCTGCCAACCATCTACGGATTTTCACGATGTACATATCGCTACCCTTAGCATTCTCTCAAAAACCCATTTGTACGAGTCCGATTGCAATAAAATTTTTATTATAGCTTATTCAACCCAATTGAACCGCACATCCGTAACCTCCCTATTTAGATCATGAGATCCGACCATCCACCAAACTCTTCATCAAATCCACTAGATGGCCCACTCAAAAATTAGACAAAAACCACCATTACAATCCTTACGCTTTTCTTATCAAATCTACTGGATCACTTTTCGCATCGGGCCACATTTGGGCCTGTTTCAGGGATCCCCATATTCTATGGGAAAAAGATCCTTCGGTTTTATAGTTTCTAAAAACTAAAAAGGATTCGATACATTCTTTTGTACCCTACATTATATACCATCCGTCCTATATAACACAATCCGGCAATTAAACTGCAAAACTGACCATACATCTGCTTCCTGACACCCCAAAGAACCCCCCGAACCACTTGTTTCATGTTTTTAATGCCATCCATCCATTCTTTTCAAAATCAATTCCCTTTTAGCATACTATCAAGAATAGTCGATTGGAAACATTTCTTCGACGATCCAAACCATTCATTTGAAGGACTACCTAGGCATTCACCATGTGAAAATGTACACCAACCAAACCTCACCATCTCTCACCTACAAACCCTATAAGATAGTAAAGTTGTTTAAAAAGAAATGCATATACCAGAACCCAACTCCCCACACTTCCAGACTTCTCCAAATCTGATATTGCGCAATGCCAACCCACCCCTTAGGATGATCCTCACCATCATTCCCAAGTACAGCACGAGCAAAGAAGGCATGTGAGACTCGTCTCTCCATTTCCACCGGTTTCGCAATCCATAGAATTGGCATCTTCAGGTGCAGTCCACAGAAGTGTCATTGATGCAGCAAGCCCCTGACCTTTTGATCCTGACCATTTAAAACAATGGGACCCAGCAACGTTTACCCCAAGCAATTGTCCGTGAAAGCCGGACTCCAATCACGCGAGAGATCTCGGCCATCCAAAACCGAAATTAATCAGGAACCAACCAATGGTGATTAAGCATCCTTAATACCAATTCCCTTCCACAAATCTAGAATTAGAATTTGGAAGTTTAATCATTGAAGACGGTAGAACTTTCCAGCGTAAAGAATCAAACAATCCTTGTGAGATCAAGAGGATAGAATATGAGGGGAATCGGTGAGAAAGAGTGCTTTAAAACCCTGCCAAACGTGAGAATAAGATCACTCCAGCAGTCGAACTTAAGAGTGAGAGAGAAAAAGAGAAATGGTTGTTGAGACCTATATATTGCATATTTATCCCTTCAATTACATTAGCTTTCCTAAAATTCAAGTGTTAATCTGATATAATTATGTATGCTTTCATTATGCGAGGTGGTTTTGGTCCTAAAGATGAATATGGGCTTAAAAGGATGAATTTAGAGCTCAAAAGAATATAATGAAAAATTGGATATTTGGAGGTCATTAATGAAGAATTCACAAGCCAAAGATCCAAGAAAACCAAGTACAAGGGATGGAGAAAATACTGGTGAAATCACAAGTCCAACAATAGAATAAACAGACTGTTCAGTCCTACAAAAGGTTGGTTCGGTCCGACCGAAAGTGCACAAAGCAGTCCAGCAAGAAATTGTAATTTTCATAATTAATTCGGCCCAACACTTCGGTCCGACCGAAGCAAACTTCAGTCCCACCCAAGAAAGCATAGGTGGGACCTAAGTTAGATAGATTCTACAGATATTTTTCAAATGAAATTCAATGCAACTGAAACTTATTAAATTGCAAAAGTTTGCAGCCGGTTGCAAGTCGGTACGAACTTTTACTATTTAAAGGAGTTTTCTTAATTGTTTTATATACGAATTAGAGCTTGGGAAAGAGACCAATGGTTGGCGGAGTCTCTACAAAGCCATTCTTCTTCTTCAACTTCTCAATTCTAGTTTGTCTTTCTTTTGTTTTTCTTCTAGGTTATTAGCCATGTTAGGCTAATCACTTAGCTAAGGCTTAGCTAAGGCTAAAGGATGAAGCTTGTAGCTCATTACATTATTTAGTTTATTTAATTCAGCAAACAGTGGTTTGAATTGTGATATTAGATTGAATAGATTTGGATTTTACTTTAAAGTCTTTGTGTTGTTTCATCTTTAATCCATTGACGACTCTGAGCACATTGAATGCTTGGAAGTGCAATTATAATGCTTGATTTAGAGAATGATTCAATCTGTATAATTAATTGATCTATGGTCGCTTAAGGGTACTATAGACGTTTTTAATTCCATATGATTGATGTTTGAGTTCTTCATGAGAGAATTGTTCAAGTGAATTCATATTCTAATATTGTTTATGATTAGTTTAACCACTCTATCTTCCGATTTGATAGAATAGGACTTCGATTCCAATTGAGTTATAATTGTTAAATCAGTAAAATAGATATTGTGATTGCTGTAAGTGGATTCCCGGATCCTTGTCCTTTTTCTGCTTGTTTAAAACCTTTTTTTATCACGCAAGATTAAAAACCGAGACAAACCATCAGACTTAGATTACTTCTATGCCATGTTCCCCATTCCTTGTGGATTCGACCTCGGTCTAACCAAGTTATTACTACTTCGCAACCCTGCACTTATAAGTTTTTAATGCCGTTGCCAAGGAGAGGCATTGAACACAATTAGGTTCAGGTTTTCTAGGATTGATTTTTCTTTTATGTTAGAATTTTTTATTTTCTGAATTTTTCTAACCTAGGGTTTTTAGGATTTTTTAATTTTCAGAATTTTGCTTTTAGGGTTTATCTTTTATTTCCAACATTACTAACATTGTTCATTGTTTCTGTTTTATAAAATCTTCACTCTAGTTCCTCTCTTCTGGTAACATCCTTCCTTACTCCATCTACTTTCTTTCCTTATCTGTAAGATTTTTCTGTAAAAAATTTTTTATTAGGGTTTCATCATGTTCATGCAAGAGTAGACACGTGAATACTCTAATCAACTTGTAAAAGACGAGAGATTCATTGATGGGTTGTCAAATGATTATGATAGGAAACACCCTACGTCTCGTAAATTAACTGAATTTCTGATCGAGAACCGACCGGGATATGATGATCCAGCGGTTAAGAAATCACTATGTGAATATAGAAGGGAGAACAATTATCATCCATTGTTTAAGAAGACAATACGTGATTATTATATAGATGATAACGCTTACCAACAACCATCAAATACTCCCACACATGACCCGTATGACTTCAATTGGTGGAAACATTATAACTTAAATTGGAGAGGTGAACACATAAGGCTATTGAGTCCCTTGGTTGAAAGTCCCTAAATCCAATTGGTACCTTTTGGCTCCTACATTGATAGAGGCCAGTTGGGTGAGCACCCAGGTGTGTGCAATAGACCAGCAACGCGGGCCAAGTTGAGGCTCCATTAATTCCTTGCGATTGATGTTTGGGTGCTTCATGAGAGAATTGTTCAATTAAATTCATATTCTAATATTGTCTATGATTAGTTTAACTACTCTATCTTCCAATTTGATAGGATAGGACTTTGATTCAAATTGAGTTATAATCGTTGAATCAATAAAATAGATATCATGATTGCTATAAGTGGATTCCTGGATCCTTAGTCCTTTTTCTTCTTATTTTAAACCCTTTTTTATCACGCGGGATTAAAAACCGAGACAAACCATTAGACTTAGATTACTTCCAGGCCGTGTTCCTCATTCCCTGTGGATTCAACCTTGGTCTCACCGAGTTATCACTACTTCGCAACCATGCACTCACAAGTTTTTACCGCTGTTGCTAGGGAGAGGCGTTGGACACAATTAGGTTTAGGTTTTCTAGGTTTCCATTTTTGTTTTATGTTAGATTTTTTTAGTTTTCTGAATTTTTCTAACCTAGGGTTTTTAGGATTTTCTAATTTTCTGCATTTTGTTTTTAGGGTTTATCTTCTTTTTTTTTTCCGACACTACTAACAGTGTTTATTGTTTCTGTTTTATAGGATCTTCACTCTAGTTCATCTCTTCTGGTAACATCCTTCCTTACTCCATCTACTTGCTTTCCTTATTGCTGTAGGATTTTTCTGTTAAAAAAAAAAAAATTATTAGGGTTTCATCATGTTCATGCAAGAGTAGACACGTGAATACTCTAATCAATTTGTAAAAGATGAGAGATTCATTGAAGGGTTGTCAAAAGATTATGATAGGAAACACCATACGTCTCATAAATTAACTGAATTTATGATCGAGAACCGACCGGGATATAATAATATAATGGTTAAGAAATCACTTCGTGAATATAGAAGGGAGAACAATTATCATCCATCAGTTAAGAAGACAATACGTGATTATTATATAGATGATAACGCTTACCAACAACCATCAAATACTCCCACACATGACCCGTATGACTTCAATTGGTGGAAACATTATAATTTAAATTGGAGAGGTGAACACGTAAGGCTATTGAGTCCCTTGGTTGAAAGTCTCTAAATCAAATTGGTACCTTTAGGCCACTCCATTGATAGAGGCCAGTTGGGTGAGCACCCAGGTGTGTGCAACAGACCAGCTACGCGGGCCAGGTTGAGGCTCCATTAATTCCCTATGATTGATGTTTGAGTGCTTCATGAGAGAATTGTTCAATTGAATTCATATTCTAATATTGTTTATGATTAGTTTAACCGCTCTATTTTCCGATTTGATAGGATAGGACTTTGATTCAAATTGAGTTATAATCGTTGAATCAGTAAAATAGATATTGTGATTGCTATAAGTGGATTCCTGAATCCTTGGTCTTTTTTCTTCTTGTTTAAAACCCTTTTTTATCATGTTGGATTAAAAACCTAAACAACCCATTAGACTTAGATTACTTCTAGGCCTTGTTCCCCATTCCTTGTGGATTCGACCTCAGTCTCACCGAGTTATTACTACTTCGCAACCCTACACTTACAAGTTTTTGTCGTCATTGCCGAGGAGTGAGTTGGACACAACTAAGTTTAGGTTTTCTAGATTTGATTTTTGTTTTATGTTAGATTTTTCTAGTTTTCTGAATTTTTCTAACTTCAGGTTTTTAGGATTTTCTAATTTTCAGAATTTTGTTTTGAGTGCTTATCTTTTCTTTCCAACATTACTAACATTGTTTATTGTTTCTATTTTATAGGATCTTCACTCTAATTCCTCTCCTGGTAACATCCTTCCGTACTCCATCTACTTGCTTTCCTTATAGCTGTAGGATTTTTCTGTAGAATTTTTTTTATTAGGGTTTCATCATGTTCATGCAAGAGTGGACACGTGAATACTCTAATCAACTTCTAAAAGACGAGAAATTAATTAAAGGGTTGTCAAATGATTATGATAAGAAACACCCTATGTCTCATAAATTAACTGAATCTATGATCGAGAACCGACCGGGATATGATAATCCACCGGTTAAGAAATCACAACGTGAATATATGAGGGGAAACAATTATCACCCACCGGTTAAGAAGATAATGCGTGATTATTATATAGATGGTAACGCTTACCAACAACCATCAAATACTCCCACATATAACCCATATGACTTCAATTGGTGGAAACATCATAGCTTAAATTGGAGAGGTGAACTAACCATGCATTTTAATGAATATCCCCTTGGATTCACTACTTATGAGATTAAGAAACAATCCAAGAGGATTCACTTTAGAAAATCATGGATGCTCAAGAACAATTCAACCAACACATCATGAAATCATTCGCAGACATTAGAACATCATTAGAGTTGCTTGACTCCTCCGCTCAAGAAATTCAGTCACACCCTATTGATGAGGAAAATGCTAGTTTAGCCCAGCCTCAGCCCAATCTAAAAACACAATGCGAGGAGAGTGATCCCAACTTGCTTGTAGAGTATACTGAATTTGACAATGAGTTGGATTATAATCATGAGTTTACGGTCTAGTTTTCCCCAGAGTCAATCTCAATTGCAGTCCAGGTTAGTGATCAAGAAGCACAGGTACTTTTCAAACATAGTGATGTCGATCTACTCCACCCATGTGACATGATTGACCTCAATGTCGAGACTGAGCCCCATTTCAACTGAATGTCACGACTCTTTAGAAGTTTGCTTGGCACACTTTGAGAATTCTAATGATAATATGATAAAAGACATAGTGAATGCTTTGCAAGCAGTGTCGACAAGCCGGCGACACCGAAACCCCCTAGTTTCGTATCTCTTCCAATTGTCAGAAATTCTTCGGCAATAAATAAAGTTATCGACGATAAATTAGCTGTAGCTAACCCATTGAAAATTTCGGGAGTGCATAAATACGAAAAAATTGGAAAAAAAAAAATCAAGAAAATGAAAAATCATTCTGATCCATGTAAGAGGATATTTTCGACACCTTTAAAAGAGGATTCGGAATTTGGAGGTAGCACACCAGTCGATCGATTGTCGAAATCTATGCGCCGTTCTTCCGTAGGTTCTAAAAAAAAAAAAAAAAAAACCCTCGATTTTTTCTTCTTTTTCTTCGAATAGATGAAAGATTTCAAGGGAGCAGCAATTTCAGCAAAGAATCTACATAGATTGGTAGATATTTTCTAGATTTTGGAGAGAATTTGAGAAATTTTAGGGCTTTGGAAGATAGTTTCCCCAAAATGGCTTCCCACTTCCAAAGCTCCCTTTTACAGGATGACCGCACACAAGACGTGGAAGTCCCGATTAATATTTCGCTGCTCTATGGGCCCACTATGATGCAATGTGTTTCATCTATGCCATCCATATATTTTCAAAGACCATTTTAGGTCACAAGCCGTAAAATGAGTCGGAATCGCATTTCAGGTGGACCACATCAAAGGAAACAGTGGTGATTGAACGCTTACCATTAAAAACTTTTTAGGGCCCATTGTAATGGTTATTTGCCATCCAAACATTTGATTAAGTCACACATATTTGGATGAAGGGAAAACACAAAAATCAGCTTGATCGAAACTTTTGTGGCTTCGGAGAAGTCTTTAATGGTGGCAATTCAATGACCATTGCTTCCTGCCATGTGGTTCACCCTAAATTTGGATCTGCCTCATTTTTTAGCCGATGCCTTAAAATGATCTGCCATAATGAATGGACGATATAGATATACGTCTTTCATCTAGATGAGCCGTATGGTCAAGGTCCCACCCAACTCACTCAATGCATCCACACTTCGATTACGTGTGGAACCCTTTGAAGGAACTTCCAGCCGTGGGAGTTAGGTGGGGCCTACCATGATCATGGTGTGCCGTAAAGGCCGTTACGGGGCTGTAAAGGTAACGGTGGCAACCATTACACGTTACGAGGTCGTAACGACTGTAACAACCGTTATGGAAAAAAAAATGACCCATAATTTCCATTTACGGCATGTTACATCCCCTATAAAGGCCATAATAGCCTCTTAATGGTCTATTTACAGGACATATATAGGTTTTTCATACTTTTTAATCAACATTATGGGGCAGATACAGATTTTTCGAGAGTTTTTTCAATAAATAAAAAATAAAAAAGAAAGACCGTAACGGCCGTTATGCCCCGTATCGTAAAGGTAACAGTGGTGGCCATTACGGCCACCGTTACCGTTACGAAACACCTTGACCATGATGTTTTTGAGAAATCCACCCAATCTATCCATTTTTTTCAGATCATGTTAGTACGTGGTCCAAAAAATTGAGGCAGCTACAATACTGTAAGTGGGCCACACGATAGGAAACAATAGGTAGGGAAATGCTTACCATCAAAACCTCCCTAGGGTCCACTGTGATGTTTATATGCCATTCGTACCATTCATAAGGTCATTCCAAATAGGATAAATTGAAAGCACAAATTTATGAACCTAATCCAAAACTTCTACGACCCACAAATGTTTCAACGGTGGAAGTTCAATTCTCGTTGTTTCCTGTCATTCGGCCCACTTGAGTTTTGGATTTGCTTCATTTTTTGGCCCATTTCCTAACATGATATGGCAAAACGTATGAACAGAGTATACTTCTCACGAACTTCACCGTGGCCCCATCTAGCTTTTACTAACCGGAAGTTCTTGCTTCCATCCGGTGGATCCACCGAAGTCGCGCCCCAATTTTGGGGGAGTGGATTAGGGGCAGCCCCGGCTTCACCCAAGAAGGTGCGGCCCTTGCTGTGCCTTAATGTATTTATTGTAAATCCACACTATCCATCCATTTTGTCATATCATTTTAAGGCATGAGCCCAAAAATGAAGCAGATCCAAAACTCAGGTGGACCATACTTAGGAAACATCGGTGATTGAACGCACTACCATTAAAGGCTTCCTTGGGCCCACCATAATGTTTCTGTGATGTTTATTTGACATCCAACATGTTGATAAGGTCACGTGACCGTGGATGAATATATATATATATCAGCTTGATTCAAAACTTGTGGCCCATTAATGGACAATCACCACTTTTTCCTATGGGAGGGTCCACCTGAGAATTGGATCTACTTCATTTTTTGGGGTCACGCCCTAAAATAATCTTAAAAATTGGATGGACAACATGGAAATGGAAGACATACATCAAGGTAGTCCCCACACCAAGGATTGCACCGTCTTCTGTGAGTTTGCACCTAATCCTCGTTAGAGCATGACTTGGGTGTGACCTTGAAACCAGTGACGTGGGTGCCTATGGGGCCCACATGTTAGGGCATGGTCCAAACAAATTAAGATATAAATTACAAGTGGACCACACTACAAGAAATAGTGGTTGTTGAATGCCCACCATTAAAAATTTCCTAGGGTCCACGGTAATATTTTTTGACCGTCTAACATGTTGATAAGGTCAAACAGACCTGAATGAAAGGGAAAAAAAAAAACACACACACAAATATCAGCTTGATCCAAAAATGTGGCCCACAAAAGGTTTTTAATGGTCATTAACCATTGCTTCGAATGGCGTGGCCCACCCGAAATTTGTATCTACTTCATTTTTGAGTCCACACCCTAAAATAAGCCGGCAAAATAGATGGATGACGTGGATATACAATGGATAGATCGAGGTGGGCCCTACGATCAAGATTTAGATGATGACTACAAGCCACCTCATCACTCCATGTAAGGATGAGGGATGGCCAAAAGGGTGTGCTTTGTGAGTTCATTTACTTTTACATATCTTAATTATTGTATGATAGTTGCATTTGTATTATATAAACTCGTTTTGGTTATTATTGAAGTAATTTATTACGGCAACACATGCTTTTTGGGTCTTATTAAATGAAAACTTATCATGTAATACATTCTTTGTAAAAAAAATTATTCCTAAATATCCAAATATGTGTATTTAGGCATATCCTAAAGTTTTACTGAAAAATTCTACCATTTCCCTCATGTTTCCCCATTTTTCTACATTTCCGATTATCAACAATATTATAGGTGATAACGATATAATATCTTCATCTCCAGCTAGCGAAACTTGTAGCGATACCAACAACTCAAACACTGCTTGCAAGACAATTCCTTGGTAATTGATATTGACCGGGGTAATCATCATTCTGAAATGCCTCCTTCCACAGATCTAAAATGTTTACCATTAAAGGTGGAGGAGCTGGAATTTGAACCGAAGTCTGAAACTTCGGAATTCGTAGAAACTATTGTAAGTGCTTATACTTAAGCACAATTAGGATTGTCAAATTTCGTAGTCCTGAAAAGAACATAAGCACTCATGAAGATACTCTTCGACAACTCATGAAGAACTATTAACGACTCGATCAAGTGTCTCAGGGAAGACTCAACATCTCAAGACATAAAAGTATATGATTCGAAGATCGGATCACTTCGTATGAGTCAACAATCAAGTGGTATAACCTTATATTAACCCTAGGTTAGGTGTATTTCATATAGCATCGTAATGAGCATAATTTCAAGTAAAATACACTCTAGTTAAGCCAACCCGACATCTGGTTCGGCCAGCCTAACTACCTTCAGCTAACCCAACATAATTCGGGCAAGTTTACAGATTGACAAAGATTTTCCGCAGCAAGTTCGGCCAGTCCAACCTTGGGTTCGGCCAACCGAACTACTGAATCTTGGCTTGGGCCAGCCGAATTTTTTGAAGATCTTATCCCGCGAAATCCGAGTATCATTGGAACCCAATTGTTGGAATTCGGCCAGCCGAACCGACAATCGAGCCAGCCGAATTTTCAAATCCTTTGCCTATAAATAAAGGCCTTCTCTTATTCATTTCTATAACGAAAATCTGTGAGGAACCTCCTCAAAGTAAGAGAGAAACCCAGGCCCTCCTTAAGCTATTTTTGCGGTAATTCTAATATTCTATTAGCTTATTTTATTCTATTTCTCAAGTTAACTTTAAGAGAGTTATCTAAACTCTACTTAAGATTTAGAGAATAGAATTTGCAGCAATTAGAGTTTTGCTTTTATATATATATATATATATATATATATATATTGAAAATACGTTAGATCCATATACTCTTTTTGGGTTGAACTCATACAGGCTTCATCAATATCCCAAGAAGGAAGATCGGTGTAGTCAAGCTACAGTAACATCTTCAACTCACCATTTGAAGATAAGTTCTGTATTTACACTCATTACATTTTGGGTTTTTCCGAGATAGCCCAGAAATCTTAACGGGTTGTTTTGTGGTGATCTCGTGAAAATCACAAAGTGGGTTTTGTTGTAATAGCCCATGAAAATCACAAGAACTATCTGAGGTTGTTAAGGTGACCTTGAAAATCTTAAAATAGTGAAAGCCAAAATTACGAGGGAGTGGAGTGGGTGTGGGTTTAAGCACCGAACCACTATAACTCCTTTGTGCATTGTGGTGATTGTTTTAATTCTTTATATGTCTTTCTTATGATGGATTAGCTCTTGCTAAGTTTGATATTTTGATTTCAAATACGTAGTGAAATAAGGTTGTCGTGCCTAAATCTTTTAGGTGAAGGTTATCCTACGAACTATTTGATATCAAGAATTCAATACTCATAAGCAATTGAGTATAATTGTTTTATTATTCCACATTGTATTGAAATATACCCCCCCTCTAGGACTTCTATAGCTTGTTCTTTCAACTACATTGCCTAATGAGAATTTTTCAGAATTTCACCTAATTATAGTCTCTGATTCACCATGGCGTACTAACATTAAAAAATTTTCTGCCAAAGTTAAATATTATCCACTTTGGATACTCGGGGGATTAAACAAAGATTTTTTGTTGAGGTTCATAAATTTCTCTGGACATCTAAGCTCCGGGAATTCCAAGCCTACTGCAAAAGGGGCTTTTGGATGATCTTTTTGAGAAGCTTGTTGAGAAATTTATTGAGAAACTAACTAGAGGAGGAAAACATCCATCAAGAATGAGTAGTTTTTCCGTTGCTTTCTTAGTTTAGGATTAGGAATTTATTGCTTTCTTAGGATTAGTTTGATTTATATTAGTTTAGTTTAGTTACTGATACATCTTTTGATAGGAAGTTCGCACTTGCTAATCTGTCTGTCGCCATCCAAGTACTTTCCATCTACTCTTTATTTTCGTTGCTCTAAATATTGCTCTTATTGCATATGTTTATACATTGAGAACGATGTAGAATTTAGGTTGGGGGTAGGGTTTCCTTTGGAAAATTCTTCAGATTTGTGCTGAAATTTTGTGTTTTTTGGCTTAAAATTTTCTATGAAGTTAAGTATTTTGAAATAATCCAAAGATTAGAATGATAAGATGCCAATGTTGAGGATTTTTTTACTATTAGATTCTAGTTATTTTATAGATTTCAAAAATTAAGTTTGAAGTATTTAATTTTTGAATTAGAAGTATTTAAACATTGATTGAGCCACGTAATTCACACGTCACATATAGCTTACACATTAAAGTTTTTAGTTAATACTAAATTGTTAACTTAATGATTATTGAGAATGATAGGAACCAAACCTAGGGAATTTGTTCATCATGTTCAATGAGAAGAATTGAAGAAAAAAATACCCAACAAAAAAACAATTGTCATCGAAAATGGCTACCTATCGAAGTTCCTTGAAAGGACTGTAAAGAAGGAAAAAAAAAAAAAATGAAAATAGTGTGAAAGTCGTCGATGGAAAAATCAAAAGTTGGATGAGTAGAAGGTTGAACCGCAAGGGAAGTTTTGGTTTAGGTTTTGGTTATCCTAAATGTTGTTTGAATCATCAATGTTATCATGAAAGTAGAAAGCCAAAACATGTAGTTGTGTTACGTTTAGATTTCACTATGCACATGAAACTAAATGTTTAGAAATTGTCTAATTATAGATTAATGCTTTGAATTTGATTAGGATATTTACCAAGTACTAGAGTTTAGGTATAGGTATAAATTATGATTTACATTGATATACCTTGGATTTATAAAATATGGACTGCTTTAAGAATTGCTTGAGTTTATGGAAATTTGTTCATTTAGTTTCGAAATATCTTTCGCATGTTATGCTTAGGACTAGCAAAATGTTGGTTGGGGATGTGTTGAGACCTTATACACATCCCACCCAAGCTAATATCTTGAGAAGGCTAAGACAGTCCGAGAACCATGATCCTATCCAAATCCCGAAACCCTAATCCGAACCCGAAACCTTGATCTAACCTCGAAACCCTAATCCACATCTCGAAACCCTAATCCGAACCTTCAAACCCCAATTCAAACCCCGAAACCCTAATCCGAACCTCTAAATCCCAACATGTCTGTTCTCTATATGGGGAATTGACATCATCGGCAAAGTCAGCCCCAAAGCTTCAAACGGGCATGAGTACATCCTGGTGGCGGTAGATTACTTCAGCAAATGGATAGAGGCAACATCCTATACCACCATCGCAGCATCTCACGTAATCAAGTTTATGAAGAACAATATCATCAGCCGATACAGGGTTCCTCATGGCATTATTACAGACAACAGGATTCTGTTCGTCAATAAAAGGATGAGCGATTTCCTCGACAAATTCAAGATTCAACGTCATCGGTCAAGCCCCTACCGTCCTCAAATGAATGGTGGGGTTGAAGCTGCAAACAAGACTATCATCCGCATACTGGAAAAAATAGTCAAAACGTATCGCGACTGGTCGGAAATGTTCCCATACGCACTTTGGGCTTATCGGACTTCTGTACGATCTGCTACAGGTGCAACTCCATAAGAACTCGCATACGGAATGAAAGCAGTGCTACCAGTCGAAATCAAAATCCCATCACTCCGACTATTACTGGAGAGCGAAGTCGAGGAAGGCGAGTGGCAACAAGCAAGATACGATCAACTGCATCTGGCATACGAAAAGCGTCTGCATGCGCTAAGCCACTCGCAATGTTATCAAAGAAGGATCGCATGGGCCTATAATAAGAGGATCCGAAAGAGGAGCTTCAAAGTCAGCGACACGGTCTGAGAGGAGATCTTCCCGAGCCCACTTGCCAGATCCCAGAGGAAAGTTCAAACCCTCGTGGGATAGACCGCTTATCATTCGGGAGGTACTCCCAAGAGGCGCTCTTCGGCTCACCGTCTGAGAGGAGATCTTCCCGAGCCCATCAACGCCGACAACGTGAAAATTTATCATGGGTAACCATACCTAACATTGTCAATGATTACGATCGCAAAGCTAAATCCATCTCCCATTAATAATAATAATAATAATAATAATAATAATAAATTGAGAAAAGTACCCGTCATTTCTCCTATAAAAAAAAAAAAGACAAGAAAAAGAAGAAACAACACCACAAAAAAAGAAAGAAAAAGGGCAGAAAACCTCAAAAAAAAAAAAGGAAAAGAAAATAAGGTCATCCCCATCCTCAAATAATCCAACCAATATAAAACAGGTTGCGATTGTGATCAAAGACAAGGACAGGAGGGTAACTAATCGGCCGGCTATTAAGGAAACCTCTCAGTCTCTTCCGGCACTTCGAAAAAAAAAAAAAAAAAGCATACCTAAGCAAAAAGGGCGAGTTGAAAACCCAAAAGGGCGGCTTAAGTAAAAACAACAGGCAAGTAGCGGACTTGGTGAAAACCTGAAAAGGCGCTAAGGGTAAAAACAGCGCGACTGTCAAGGGGCAGGCAAGAACAAAGACCCGGGATGTAGTGAAAATCCGAAAGGACATTGCGAGCAAAAATGACGGGAAAGCCGGTCATAATGAAAACCTGAAAGGGCGCTATGGGCAAAAATGGCTAGCAAAAAATAAAAGTGCAGGTACAAAAGAAGTCAAGGCAACAAGCGCAAGATACAAAGAAAGGACCAACTCCAGATCAGTATTCTATCAGACTCTGCTCAAATCCAAAGGACATGATCCTGGACACACCCTCAGGGAACCAAGATCTTTAGTACACAACCCAAGCTACTGAGCACAACGTGGGCTGAGCCCAATATTCTGATTCCAATCATCCAAAGCGAAAATCCAAACATGAGCTGACAAATTTGGCACCAACAAAACTTTTATTTCCTTTCAAAGAAGTCTCTTTTACATCATTTTCTTTCTTTACAAAAACAAAAACAAAAACAAAAAAAAACATCCATGCATACAGGACAAAGCAGCTGATTAAGTCAGGGATCTCTGCACTACAATATAAAACTAAGAATGCGACGACATCATAGGAGCATTACAGCTGTCGGTGACGGCGACTACTGTCCAATAAACTTGGACAATATTTATGATGCGGATGACCCACTTCTACCTTGGCTGGAAACAAGGGAAAAGCAAATTGAAAAGTATAGTGAAGAATTGAAAATTGATGACCCAGAAATACACAGAGCACAACAAGAGAGTCGTGCAAATGTGTTGGACCCAGTAAGAGGGGCAGCGTTTATGCCACGTACGGATACGACTCAAGATCAACAAAAGAGTACGAGCAGTGGTAGCGTGACCTTATCGGATGATGACAATAACCCCCTACCCCTGGTGCTGGCACTTCTGGTGTTGCTCAGCGCCCAATACAGCTTTCTACACATCACGATGTCGATGAACATCGACGAGGTGGTACATGAGGTCAAACTTATGTGTACTGAGTCACGATACAGGTAGCAGGATGAGGGTACATTTAATGGTGCATCAGGTCTGGGAGGTCCGGAACATCAGCAGGCTCATGGTCTTGGTTATTATGATGGATATTCTTATGGTCAATTGGATTATGATTATGATGGTTATACTGAGCATGTTCCATCACATTCATGTTGGAGTAGCCCTCCCGATCAATATCCATATGATTATAGATATCCAGATCCAAATCTAAGTTACTCATCACAGCAGACACTCTCAATCTCAAGATTCTCAACAGCCTGAGTATGGGCACCAGTATGACTATTCGACGGGCACTGGTGGATATCCTTACTCGGGGTCAGAGTCGTTGCCTAGTCAGGATCAGTCATCCTCTGGTTTTGTTGATCTAGTATTTCCTTCTGGCACTGGATATTATGGATATGCAGCACCTACACCTATTGGACAGCCTCAGCCTAATGGTGACGATGACGATGATGTGAAGGTCGAGCAACTACAAAAAAGCAGATTTTCATTTTGGTGATGACTTGTGATTGTGAGTATATATTTGTATTAAGGATTTAAGGTAAGTATTTGCAACAAACAGCTCACAGGCCACAACAGTATTATTGCAAGAAGCCATGCACACACTTGACACTGTCGAACTTGTATTTAAATTAGCTCCCCTGACAACCAATCAAGTAATCCTTAATCAAGTTGCAAGGGAGTATATCAGACACTACTATTTTTTTTTTTTAATATTCTTGACTTGAGGATGACAGGTCATAGACAGGAATCACAGTCACGTGCACAGGACCACAGGTATGTTCGAGAAATTCCTCAAAAATAATTGCAAACACTTAATGTAAGATATGAATGCAAACACCTAATGTAAAATATTTTCATATTACATTCATTCTAATATATCTATTATTGATAGTAGATAGTTAGAAAATTAAATATATGAATTTTGTAGTCAAATTCAGGTTATCTGGTTCATAAATTCATCAGACAGTCCAATACAACTTCTCACCAAAGAGTGGACCGTTACACCACCATAAACATGTTCCAATTTATAAATGAATGCATATTTGGAATGCTTATAATATTCCGGATTTAATCCATATTTTTTTGGCAAAAAAAAATTTGCGCCGTTACGGGCCGTAACGCCCCCGTATCCGTATCGGTTTCGGAGGGCACCATTACACCAACCGATACCGATACGGGACACCTTGTGTCAGACTCGTCTCTCTATTTCCACCGGTTTCGCAATCCCTAGAATTGGCATCTTCAGTTGCGGTCCACAGAAGTGTCATTGATGCAGCAAGCCCCTGACCTTTTGATCCTGACCATTTAAAACAATGGGACCCAGCAACGTTTACCCCAAGCAATCGTCTGTGAAAGCCGGGCTCCAATCACACAATAGGTCTCTGAATCCTTCTCTTCTCCCTCGTCAGCAGGTAGCGAGGGAAAACCTTCACTTCCGGAACCCACCAAACAAAACCGGTCCAACGATTTAAAAATAAATTTTTTTTTTTTTTAAAAAAAAAACACCATTGATTTCGAGCAACCAAAGGACAATCAGAACCGTCCAATAAGATCCATTCATAAAAAACACAGCGTTTAGAAACTACCATTACAGCCCATCATCTTCTACAACCCGGAAATTCAAATCGTGATCACAATTCACCACTTAAAACGACTAGCATCTGGCCATCCAAAATCGAAATTAATCAGGAACCAACCAATAGTGATTAAGCATCCTTAATACCAGATTCCCTTCCACAAATCTAGAATTAGAATTTGAAAGTTTAATCGTTGAAGACTGTAGAACTTTCCAGTGCAAAGAATCAAAGAATCCTTGTGAGATCAAGAGGATAGAATGTGAGGGGAATCGGTGAGAAAGAGTGCTTTAAAACCCTGCCAAACATGAGAATAAGATCACTCCAGTAGTCGAACTTAAGAGAGAGAGAGAGAGAGAGAGAGAGAGAGAGAGAGAGAAATGATTGTTGAGACCTAAATATTGCATATTTATCCCCTCAATTACATTAGCTTTCCTAAAATTCAAGTGTTAATCTGATATAATTATGTATGTTTTCATTATGCGAGGTAGTTTTGGTCTTAGAGATGAATATGCGCCTAAAAGGATGGATTTAGAGCTCAAAAGAATATAATGAAGAATTGGATATTTGGAGGTCATTAATGAAGAATTCACAAGCCAAAGATCCATGAACACCAAGTACAAGGGATGGAGAAAAGACTGGCGAAATCACAAGTCCAACAATAGAATAAACAGATTGTTCAGTCCTACAAATGGTCGGTTCGATCCAGCCGAAAGTGCACAAAGCAGTCCAGCAAGAAACTGTAATTTTCATAATTATTTCGGCTCAACACTTCGATCCGACCGAAGCAAACTTCAGTCCCACCTAAGAAAGCTTAGGTGGGACCTAAGTTAGATTCTACAGATATTTTTCAAATGAAAGTCAATGCAACCGAAACGTACTAAATTGCGAAAGTTTGAAGTCAGTTGCAAGTCGGTGCAAACTTTTACTATTTAAAGGAGTTTTCTTAATTGTTTTATATACGAATTAGAGCTTGGGAAAGAGACCAATGGTTGGCGGAGTCTCTACAAAGCCGTTCTTCTTCTTCGACTTCTCAATTCCAATTTGTCTTTCTTTTGTTTTTCTTCTAGGTTATTAGCCATGTTAGGCTAATCTCTTAGCTAAGGCTAAAGGATGAAGCTTGTAACTCATTACATTATTTAGTTTATTTGATTCAGCAAACAGTGGTTTGAATTGTGATATTAGATTGAATAGATTTGGATTTTACTTTAAAGTCTTTGTGTTGTTTCATCTTTGATCCATTGTCGACTCTGAGCACATTGGATGCTTGGAAGTGCATTAGACTCTGAGCACATTGGATGCTTGGAAGTGCAATTATAATGCTTGATTTAGAGAATAATTCAATCTGTATAATTGATTGATCTATGATCGCCTAAGGGTACTATAGACGTTTTTAATTCCATATGATTGATGTTTGAGCTCTTCATGAGAGAATTGTTCAAGTGAATTCATATTCTAATATTGTTTATGACTAGTTTAACCGCTCTATCTTCCGATTTGATAGGATAGGACTTCGATTCCAATTGAGCTATAATTGTTGAATCAGTAAAATAGATATTGTGATTGCTATAAGTGGATTCCCGGATCCTTAGTCCTTTTTCTGCTTGTTTAGAACCTTTTTTTATCACGCAAGGTTAAAAACCAAGACAAACCATTAGACTTAGATTACTTCTATGTCGTGCTCCCCATTCCCTGTGGATTCGACCTCGGTCTCACCGAGTTATTACTAATTCACAACCCTGCACTTACAAGTTTTTAGTGCTGTTGCCAGGGAGGCGTTGGACACAATTAGGTTTAGGTTTTCTAGGTTTGATTTTTGTTTTATGTTAGAATTTTTTAGTTTTCTGAATTTTTCTAACCTAGGGTTTTTAGGATTTTCTAATTTTCAGATTTTTGTTTTTAGGGTTTATCTTTTATTTCCAACATTACTAACATTGTTTATTGTTTCTATTTTATAAGATCTTCACTCTAGTTCCTCTCTTCTGGTAACATCCTTCCTTACTCCATCTACTTGTTTTCCTTATTGTTGTAAGATTTTTCTGTAAAAAAATTTTTATTAGGGTTTCATCATGTTCATGCGAGAGTAGACACATGAATACTCTAATCAACTTGTAAAAGACGAGAGATTCATTGAAGGGTTGTCAAATGATTATGATAAGAAACACCCTACGTCTTATAAATTAACTGAATTTATGATCGAGAACCGACCGGGATATGATGATCCACCGGTTAAGAAATCACTACATGAATATAGAAGGGAGAACAATTATCATCCATCGGTTAAGAAGACAATACATGATTATTATATAGATGATAACGCTTACCAACAACCATCAAATACTCCCACACATGACCCGTATGACTTCAATTGGTGGAAACATTATGACTTAAATTGGAGAGGTGAACACCTAAGGCTATTGAGTCCCCTGGTTGAAAGTCCCTAAATCCAATGGGTACCTTTTGACTACTACATTGATAAAGGCCAGTTGGGTGAGCACCTAGGTGTGTGCAACAGACCAGCTACGTGGGCCAGGTTGAGGCTCCATTAATTCCTTGCGATTGATGTTTGAGTGCTTCATAAGAGAATTGTTCAATTGAATTCATATTCTAATATTGTCTATGATTAGTTTAACCACTCTATCTTCTGATTTGATAGAATAGGACTTTGATTCAAATTGAGTTATAGTCGTTGAATCAGTAAAATAGATATCGTGATTGCTATAAGTGGATTCCTGGATCCTTAGTCCTTTTTCTTCTTGTTTAAAACCTTTTTTTATCATGCGGGATTAAAAACCAAGACAAACCATTAGACTTAGATTACTTCTAGGTCGTGTTCCCCATTCCCTATGGATTCGACCTCGGTCTCACCGAGTTATTACTACTTCGCAACCCTGCACTTACAAGTTTTTAGTGTTGTTGCCGGGGAGAGGCGTTGGACACAATTAGGTTTAGGTTTTCTACGTTTGATTTTTGTTTTATGTTAGATTTTTTTAGTTTTCTGAATTTTTCTAACCTAGGGTTTTTAGGATTTTCTAATTTTCAGCATTTTGTTTTTAGGGTTAATCTTCTTTTTTTTCCGACATTACTAATATTGTTTATTGTTTTTGTTTTATAGGATCTCCACTCTAGTTCCTCTCTTCTGGTAACATCCTTCCTTAGTCCATCTACTTGTTTTCCTTATTGCTGTAGGATTTTTCTGTAAAAATTTTTTTATTAGGGTTTCATCATGTTCATGCAAGAGTAGACACGTGAATACTCTAATCAACTTGTAAAAGACGAGATTCATTGAAGGGTTGTCAAATGATTATGATAGGAAACACCCTACGTCTCGTAAATTAACTGAATTTATGATCGAGAACCGACCGGGATATGATAATCTAATGGTTAAGAAATCACTATGTGAATATAAAAGGGAGAACAATTATCATCCATTAGTTAAGAAGACAATACGTGATTATTATATAGATGACAATACTTACCAACAACCATCAAATACTCCCACACATGACCCATATGACTTCAATTGGTGGAAACATTATAACTTAAATTGTAGAGGTGAACACGTAAGGCTATTGAGTCCCTTGGTTGAAAGTCTCTAAATCCAATTGGTACCTTTTGGCCAGTACATTGATAGAGGCCAGTTGGGTGAGCACCCAGGTGTGTGCAACAGACCAGCTACACGGGCCAGGTTGAGGCTCCATTAATTCCCTGCGATTGATGTTTGAGTGCTTCATAAGAGAATTGTTCAATTGAATTCATATTCTAATATTGTTTATGATTAGTTTAACTGCTTTATTTTCCAATTTGATAGGATAGGACTTCGATTCAAATTGAGTTATAATCGTTGAATCTGTAAAATAGATATTGTAATTGCTATAAGTGGATTCTTGGATCCTTAGTCTTTTTTCTTGTTTAAAACCCTTTTTTTATCATGTTGGATTAAAAACCTAAACAACCTATTAGACTTAGATTACTTCTAGGCCTTGTTCCCCATTCCCTGTGGATTCGACCTCAGTCTCACCGAGTTATTACTACTTCGCAACCCTGCACTTAACAAGTTTTTGTCGTCATTGCCGAGGAGTGAGTTGAACACAATTAAGTTTAGGTTTTCTAGGTTTGATTTTTGTTTTATGTTAGATTTTTCTAGTTTTTTGAATTTTTCTAACTTCGGGTTTTTAGGATTTTTCTAATTTTCTAATTTTTGTTTTTAGTGCTTATCTTTTCTTTCCAACATTACTAACATTGTTTATTGTTTCTATTTTATAGGATCTTCACTCTAATTCCTCTCCTGGTAACATCCTTCCTTCCTCCATCTACTTGCTTTCCTTATAGTTGTAGGATTTTTCTGTAGAATTTTTTTTATTAGGGTTTCATTATGTTCATGCAAGAGTGGACACGTGAATACTCTAATCAACTTCTAAAAGACGAGAAATTAATTGAAGGGTTGTCAGATGATTATGATAGGAAACACCCTACGTCTCGTAAATTAACTAAATCTATGATCAAGAACCGACCGGGATCTGATGATCCACCGGTTAAGAAATCAATACGTGAATATAGGAGGGAGAACAATTATCATCCACCGGTTAAGAAGATAATGCGTGATTATTATATAGATGGTAACGCTTACCAACAACCATCAAATACTCCCACATATGACCCGTATGACTTCAATTGGTGGAAACATTATAGCTTAAATTGGAGAGGTGAACCAACCATGCATTTTAATGAATATCCCCTTGGATTCACTACTCATTAGATTAGAAACAATTCAAGAGGATTCACTTTAGAAAATCATGGATGCTCAAGAACAACTCAACCAACACATCATGAAATCATTCGCAGACATTAGAACATCATTAGAGTTGCTGGACTCCTGCATTCAAGAAATTCAGTCACACCCTAATGATGAGGAAAATGCTAGTTTAGCCCAGCCTCAACCCAATCTAAAAACACAATGCGAATAGAGTGATCCCAACTTGCTTGTAGAGTATACCGAATTTGATGATGAGGAGTTGGATTA
The DNA here is from genome assembly GCF_029962835.1 of Magnolia sinica. Taxonomy (NCBI): domain Eukaryota; kingdom Viridiplantae; phylum Streptophyta; class Magnoliopsida; order Magnoliales; family Magnoliaceae; genus Magnolia; species Magnolia sinica. The sequence continues at coordinate 43,603,601 of NC_080573.1, read as the reverse complement.
TGATCATGAGTTTGCGGTCTAGTTTTCCCCAGAGTTGATCTCAATTGCAGTCCAGTTTAATGATCAAGAAGCACGGGTACTTTTCAAACATAGTGATGTCGATCTACTCCACCCATGTGACATGATTGACCTCAATGTGGACAATAAGCCCCATTTCAACTGAATGTACCGACTCTTTAGAAGCTTGCTTGGCACACTCTGAGGATTCTAATGATAATATAATAGAAGACATAGTCAATGCCTTGCAAGCAGTGTCGACAAGCCAGCGACACCGAAACCCCCTAGTTTCGTATCTCTTCCAATTGTCGACAATTTTTCGGCAATAAATAAAGTTATCGACGATAAATTAGCTGTAGCTAACCCACCGAAAATTTTGGGAGTGCGTAAATATGAAAAATTTTGAAAAAAATTTTTAAAGAAAATGAAAAATCATTCTGATCCATGTAAGAGGATATTTTCGATACCTTTAAAAGAGGATTCGGAATTTGGAGGTAGCACACCAGTCAATCGATTGTCAAAATCTATGCACCATTCTTCCATAGGTTAAAAAAAAAAAAAATAGATGAAAGATTTCAAGGGAGCAGCAATTTCGGCAAAGAATCTACATAGATTGGTAGATATTTCCTAGATTTTGGAGAGAATTTGAGAAATTTTAGGGATTTTAGGGCTTTGGAAGATAGTTTCCCCAAAATGGCTTCCCACTTCCAAAGCTCCCTTTTACGGGATGACCGCACACGAGACGTGGAAGTCCTGATTAATATCTCTGCTCCGTGGGCCCACTCTGATGTAATGTGTTTCATCTACGCCGTCCATCGTTGAAAGATCATTTTAGGTCACGAGCCGTAAAAATCGCATTTCAGGTGGACCACATCAAAGGAAACAGTGGTGATTCAATGCTTACCATTAAAAACTTTTTAGGGCCCATTATAATGGTTATTTGCCATCCAAACATTTGATTAAGTCACACATATTTGGATGAAGGGAAAACACAAAAATCAACTTGATCGAAACTTTTATGGCTCCCGAGAAGTCTTTAATGGTGTCAATTCAATGACCATTGTTTCCTGCCATGTGGTCCACCTTAAATTTGGATCTGCCTCATTTTTTTAGCCGATGCCTTAAAATGATCTGCCAAAATGAATGGACGATATAGATATACGTCTTTCATCTAGATGAGCCGTATGGTCAAGGTCCCACCCAACTCACTCAATGCATCCACACTTTGGTTGCGTGTGGAACCCTTTGAAGGAACTTCCGGCCGTGGGAGTTAGGTGGGGCCTACCATGATCGTGGTGTGCCGTAAAGGCAGTTACGTAAAGTTAACGGTGGAAACCATTACACGTTACGGGGTCATAATGACCATAACAACCGTTATGGAAAAAAATAACCCGTAATTTCCATTAACGGCAAGTTACATCCCCTATAAAGGCCATAATAGCCCCTTAATGGTCTATTACAGGACATATATAGGTTTTTCATACTTTTTAATCAACATTATGGGGCAGATACAGGTTTTTCGGGAGTTTTTTCAATAAATAAAAAATAAATAAGAAAGACCATAACGGCCATTACAGGGCCGTAACGGCCGTTATACCCCGTATCGTAAAGGTAACAGTGGTGGCCATTACAGCCACCGTTACCGTTACGGAACACCTTGACCATGATGTTTTTGAGAAATCCACCCCGTCTGTCCATTTTTTTCAAATCATGTTAGTACGTGGTCCAAAAAATTGAGAAAGCTACAATACTCTAAGTGGGCCACACGATAGGAAACAATAGGTAGGGAATTGCTTACCATCGAAACCTCCCTAGGGTCTACTGTGATGCTTATATGCCATCCGTACCATTCATAAGGTCATTCCTAAAAGGATAAATTGAAAGCACAAATTTATGAACCTAATCCAAAACTTCTACGGCCCACAAATGTTCCAACGGTGGAAGTTCAATTCTCGTTGTTTCCTATCATTCGGCCCACTTGAGTTTTGGATTTGCTTCATTTTTTGGTCCATTTCCTAACATGATATGGCAAAATGGATGAACAGAGTAGACTTCTCACGAACTTCAACGTGGCCCCATCTAGCTTTTAGTCACTGGAAGTTCTTGCTTCCATCCCGTGGATCCACTGAAGTCGTGCGCCAATTTTGGGGGAGTGGATTAGGTGCAGCCCCAGCTTCACCCAAGAAGGTGCGGCCCTCGCTGTGGGGCATGCCTTAATGTATTTATTCTAAATCCACACTATCCATCCATTTTGTCATATCATTTTAAGGCACGAGCCCAAAAATGAAGCGGATCCAAAACTCAGGTGGACCATACTTAGGAAACATCGGTGATTGAACGCACTACCATTAAAAGCTTCCTTGGGCCCACCATAATGTTTTTGTGATGTTTATTTGACATACAACATGTTGATAAGGTCACATGACCGTGGATGAAGGAACATATATAAAAACTTTTGTGGCCCATTAATGGACAATCACCACTTTTTCCCAAGGGAGGGTCCACCTGAGAATTGGATCTACTTCATTTTTTGGGGTCATGCCTTAAAATAATCTTAAAAATTGGATGGACAGCATGGATATGGAAGACATACATCAAGGTAGTCCCCACACCAAGGGTTGCACCGTCTTGTATGAGTTTGCACCTAATCCTCGTTGGAGCGTGACTTGGGTGTGACCTTGAAACCAGTGACGTGGGTGCCTATAGGGCCCACTTGTTAGGGCGCGGTCCAACAAAATTAAGATATAAATTACAAGTGGACCACACTACAAGAAATAGTGGTTGTTGAATGCCCACCATTAAAATTTTCCTAGGGTCCACGGTAACATTTTTTGACCATCTAACGTGTTAATAAGGTCAAACAGACCTGAATGAAAGGAAAAAAAAAAAAAAAACACACACACACACATACACAAATATCAACTTGATCCAAAACTTATGTGGCCCACAAAAGGTTTTTAATGGTCACTAACCACTGTTTCCTATGGCATGGCCCACCCAAAATTTGTATCTACGTCATTTTTGGGTCCACACCCTAAAACAAGCCGGCAAAATAGATGGATGACATGGATATACAATGCATAGATCGAGGTGGGCCCTACAGTCAAGATTCAGATGATGACTACAAGCCACCTCATCACTCCATGTAAGGATGAGGGATGGCCAAAAAGGTGTGCTTTGTGAGTTCATTTACTTTTACATATCTTAATTATTGTATGATAGTTGCATTTGTATTATATAAACTCATTTTGGTTATTATTAAAGTAATTTATTACGGCAACGCATGCTTTTTGGGTCTTATTAAATGAAAACTTATCATGTAATACATTCTTTTGTAAATATGCAAATGTGTATTTAGGCATGTCCTAAAGTTTTACTGAAAAATTCTACCATTTCCCTCATGTTTCCCCATTTTTCCACATTTTCAATTATCAACGATATTATAGGCGATAACGATATAATATCTTTATATCTGGCCAGCGAAACTTGTAGCAATACCGACAACTCAAACACTGCTTGCAAGACAATAATCATTTTTCTAAAATGCCTCCTTCCATAGATCTAAAATGCTTACCACTAAAGGTGGAGGAGCTGGAATTTGAATCGAAGTCTGAAACTTTGGAATTCGTAGAGACTACTGTAAGTGCTTATACTTGAGCACAATTAGGATTATCAAATTTCGTAGTCCTGAAAAGAACATAAGCACTCATGAAGATACTCTTCAACAACTCATGAAGAACTATTAACGACTCGATCACGCTTCTCAGGGAAGACTCAACATCTCAAGACATAAAAGTATATGATTCGAAGATCGGATCACTTCGTATGAGTCAACCATCAGGTGGTATAACCTTCGATTAACCCTAGGTTAGGTGTATTTCATATAGCATCATAATGAGCATAATTTCAAGCAAAATACACTCTAGTTAGGCCAGCCCAACATCTGGTTCGGCCAGCCTAACTACCTTTGGCTAACCCAACATAATTCGAGCAAGTTTACAGATTGACAAAATTTTCCGTAGCAAGTTCGGCCAGTCTAACCTTGGGTTCGACCAGCCAAACTACCGAATCTTGGCTCGGACCAGCCGAATTTTTGAAAGATCATATCCCGCGAAATCCGAGTATCATTGGAATGCAATCGTTGGAATCCGGCTAGCCGAATTTCCAAATCCTTTGGCTATAAATAGAGGCCTTCTCTCATTCATTTTTACAACAAAAATCTGTGAGAAACCTCATCAAAGTAAGAGAGAAACCCAGGCCCTCCTTAAGCTATTTTTGCGGTGATTCTAATCTTCTATTAGCTTATGTTTTTCTATTTCTCAAGTTAGCTTTAATTGTTTTTAAGAGAGTTATCTAAACTCTACTTGAGATTTAGAGAATAGAATTTGCAGCAATTAGGGTTTTGTTTATATATATATATTGAAAATACATTAGATCCCTATATTCTTTTTGGGTTGAATTCATACAGGCTTCATCAATATCCCAAGAAAGAAGATCGATGTAGTCATGCTACAGTATCGCCTTCAACACACCATTTGAAGATAAGTTTTGTATTTACATTCATTACATTTTGGGTTTTTCCGAGATAGCCCGGAAATCTCAACGGGTTGTTTTGTTATGATCCCGTGAAAATCACAAAGTAGGTTTTGTTGTGAATTGTGATAGCCCATAAAAATCACAAGAACTGTCTGAGGTTGTTAAGGTGACCCTGAAAATCTTGAAATAGCGAAAGCCAAGGAGTGGAGTAGGTGTGGGTTTAAGCACCGAACCACTATAATTCCTTTGTGCATTGTGGTGATTGTTTTAATTCTTTATATGTCTTTCTTATGATTGATTAGCTCTTGCTAAGTTTGATATTTTGATTTCAAATACATCATGAAATAAGGTTGCCATACCAAATCTTTTAGGTGAAGGTTGTCCTACGAACTATTTGATATCAAGAATTCAATACTCTGAGCAATTGAGTATAATTGTTTTATTATTCCGCATTGTATCGAAATATAATTGTTTTATTATTCCTACGAACTAGGAATTTATTGCTTTCTTGGATTAGTTTGACTTATATTAGTTTAGTTTAGTTACTGATACATCTTTTGACAGGAAGTTCGCACTTGCTTATCTGTTTGTCGCCATTCAAGTACTTTTCATCTACTCTTTATTTTTGTTGCTCGAAATATTGCTATTATTGCATATGTTTATACATTGAGGACGATGTAGAATTTAGGTTGGGGGTAGGGATTCCATTGGAAAATTCTTCAGATTTGTGCTGAAATTTTGTGTTTTTTAGCTTAAAATTTTCTATGAAGTATTTTGAAATAATCCAAAGATTAGAATGATAAGATGTCAATGTTGAGGATTTTTTACTATTAGATTCTAGTTATTTTATAGATTTCAAAAATTAAGTTTGAAGTATTTAATCTTTGAATTAGAAGTTTTTAAACATTGATCGAGCCATGTAATTCACACGTCACATCTAGCTTACACATTAAAGTTTTTAGTTAATACTAAATTGTTAACTTAATGATTATTGCGAATGATAGGAACCAAACCTAGCGAATTTGTTCATCATGTTCAATGAGAAGAATTGAAGAAAAAATACCCAGCGAAAAAACAATTGTCGTTGAAAATGGCTACCTATCGAAGTTCCTTGAAAGGAGTGTAAAGAAGAAAAGAAAAAAATGAAAATAGTGTGAAAGTCGTCAATGGAAAAATCAAAAGTTGGATGAGTAGAAGGTTGAACTGCAAGGCAAGTTTTGGTTATCCTGAATGTTGTGAATCATCAATGTTATCATGAAAGTAGAAAGCTAAAACATTTAGTTGTATTAAGTTTAGATTTCACTATGCAAATGAAACTCAATGTTTATAAATTGTCGAATTATAGATTAATGCTTTAAATTTGATTAGGATATTTCCCAAGTGCTAGAGTTTCAGTATAAATTATGATTTACATTGATATACCTTGGATTTCTAAAATATGGACTGCTTTGAGAATTGCTCGAGTTTATGGAAATTTGTTCATTTAGTTTCGAAATATCTTTCCCATGTTTTGCTTGGGACGAGCAAAATGTTGGTTGGGAATGTGTTGAGACCTAAATATTGTATATTTATCCATTCAATTACATTAGCTTTCCTAAAATTCAAGTGTTAATCCGATATAATTATGTATGTTTTCATCATGGAAGGTGGTTTTGGACCTAAAGATGTATATGCGCTTAAAAGGATGGATTTAGAGCTCAAAAGAATATAATAAAGAATTGAATATTTGGAGGTCATTAATGAATAATTCATATATCAAATATCTAGAAAACTAAGTACAAAGGATGGAGAAAAGACTGGCGAAATCACAAGTCCAACAATAGAATAAACAAACTATTTAGTCCCACACAATGTTGTCAAATCGCATATGCAATCATGGATCACATATGCACATAGGCATATGCAACCGCATATGTTTTTTATAATTTTTTTCGAAAAATTTTACATATATATATATATATATATATATATATATATATATATTATAGAAAAAAAATTGTAAAAAAAATATAAGAAACTAAGGGGAACTTTTCCAAGTTAATAGATAACTGATTTTACATATTTAAAATACATTTGAGAGATAAAATGAATTAAACATCATGTCATCGACATTCAAGAAAATAATTAACAAGAAGTAAAAACAAAATCAACAAGCTATTTATTTATTATTGTAGAAAATCAACAAGGTATCTTCCTTGAAACTTGAAAGTACTTGAATCTTGATCTTCCAACTTCCAAGAGAGAGGGACTGTAGGAGAGAGAAAGGGAGATTAAGATAACTTGGAAATAGGAAATACGAGAGAGAGAGATTAAGACCACTTGTAATTAAGAAATGTAAGAGAAGAAGAGAGTAAGAGAGTTTTGGAGTGAGAATATTGCAAATGGAGGAGATTTGGAAGCCTTTTTATAGGCAAAATGTTGTTTTTTAAACAAAATAAAAATAAAAATAAAAAATTTAATGTGTCATGGCCAATATTGGATACCATACATCGCATGTGATCGCATATTTTCGCATATGCCACATGCGATCGCATATATGTCATAATCGCATATGCCATTTGCATATGGATATGCGCATATGTGATCGAATATGCGCATATGCGGTCGCGCATGACAACACTGGTCCCACTTAAGGTCGGTTCGGTCCGACTGAATGTGCATAAAAGAGTCCAGCAAGAAATTGTAATTTTCATAATTAATTCGGCTCGATGCTTCGGTCTGACCGAAGCCAACTTTGGTCCCACCTAAGAAAGCTTAGGTGGGACCTAAGACAGATTCTACAGATATTTTTCAGATGAAATTCGGTGCGACTGAAGCGTACTGAATTGCAAAAGTTTGAAGCCGGTTGCAAGTCGGTGCGAACTTTTACTATTTAAAGGATTTTTTTTAGTTGTTTTAGATACGAATTGGAGCTTAAGAAAGAGATCGAGGGGTGGCGAAGTCTCTACGAAGCCGTTCTTCTTCTTCGACTTATCAATTCTAATTTGTCCTTCTTTTGTTTTTCTTCTAGGTTATTAGCCATGTTAGGCTAATCTCTTAGCTAAGGCTAAAGGATGAAGCTTGTAATTCATTACATTATTTAGTTTGTTTGATTCAGCAAACGGTGGTTGGAATTATGAGATTAGTCTTTGTGTTATTTCATCTTTGATCCATTGTTGACTCCGGGCACATTAGATGCTTGGAAGTGCAATTACAATGATTGATTTAGAGAATGATTCAATCTATATAATTGATTGATCTATGGTCGCCCAAGGGTACTATAGACGCTTTTAATTCCTTACGGTCGATGTTCGAGTGCTTCATGACAGATTTATTCAATTAAATTCATATTCTAATATTGTTTATGATTAGTTTAACCGCTTTATCTTCCGATTTGATAGGATAGGACTTTGATTCCAATTGAGTTATAATCGTTGAATCAGTAAAATAAATATTGTGATTGCTATAAGTGGATTCCTGGATCCTTAGTCCTTTTTCTTCTTGTTTAGAACCCTTTTTTTATCACGCAAGATTAAAAACCCAGACAAACCATTAGACTTGGATTACTTTTAGGCCATGTTCCCCATTCCCTGTGGATTCGACCTCGGTCTCACCGAGTTATTACTACTTCGTAACCCTACACTAACAAGTTTTTTGCGTCGTTGCCAAGGAGAGGCGTTCAACACAATTAGGTTTAGGTTTTCTAGGTTTGATTTTTGTTTTATGTTAGATTTTTCTAGTTTTCTAAATTTTTCTAACTTAGGGTTTTTAAGATTTTCTAATTTTCAGAATTTTGTTTTTAAGGTTTTTTTTTTTTTTTTTCCTAACATACTAACATTGTTTATTGTTTCTGTTTTATAGGATCTTCACTCTAGTTCCTCTCTTTTGATAACATCCTTCCTTACTCTATCTACTTGCTTTCCTTATTGCTATAGGATTTTTCTGTAAAAAAAAAATAAAAAATAAAATTTATTAGGGTTTCATCACGTTCATGCAAGAGTGGACACCTGAATTCTCTAATCAACTTGTAAAAGATGAGAGATTCATTGAAGGGTTGTCAGATGATTATGATAGGAAACACCCTACGTCTCATAAATTAACCGAATCTATGATCAAGAACTGACCGGGATATGATGATCCACCGGTTAAGAAATCACTATGTGAATATAGGAGGGAGAACAATCATCATCCACCGGTTAAGAAGATAATGCATGATTATTATATAAATGGCAACACTTACCAACAACCATCAAATACTCCCACATATGACCCGTATGACTTCAATTGGTGGAAACATCATAACTTAAATTAGAGAGGTGAACACGTAGTAGGGCGATTGAGTCCCTTGGTTGAAAGTCCCTAAATATAATTGGTACCTTTTGGCTACTATATTGTTAGAGATCAATTGGGTGAGCAGCCATGTGTGTGCAACAGACCAGCTACGCAAGCCAAGTGGAGGCTCCATTGATCGAGGCCAATTGGGTGAGCACCTAGGTGTGTGCAGCAGACCAGCTATGCAAGCCAAGTGGAGATTAGTTTGTCCCTCATCGTGATCTGAGTGGATACGCTTGCAGGATTGCGAATGCCACTAGGGACAGATGTTGTAGATGATAGTGATCGCCAACTATATTAAATTGGTCTTAAATGTTCTACTAATAATCGTATTGTGACAATTGATCATTCTTGCATATCCTGTGTTACATACATGTTTTTAAAAGCATGGTTTATATAACTCTTTTCAAACTCAATGACTTCTATTTCTGTAAAAGCCTCTTTACGTGATTTTGAAACCTTAATTACATGTGAAAAACTGTTCAAGGTTATCTCACTGGGCTTTATAAGCTCACCCGTTATTGTGGACACTAAATTTGAAGATGCAGAGTCTAGTCAGGAAGTGAAGTGGAGAGAAGATCTAGAAGTCTACTAACTTCATATTTACTTTTTTAGTTCGTATTTTTATTTTTATTTTTTTTAAATGTATAGTGGAAGTCTAGATGAGAGTCTAAATTATTATAATGACATTAAGTATTTTATTAGATTTATGGAATTGTGGTTTGTTAATGTGTGATATTCGTGAAATTATGATTGTGAATTGCCTAAATTATAAGTCATGTCTTAAGATGCAGGATTAGGGTCTAGCGAGCCTAGGTGCCAGATTTCGAGGTGTGACATGTTAAGTGAGCCTCATTGAAAAGACAATCTAACTTGTTGATCATCAGCAACCACTAACCCACCCACCCTTTGCACATATCCGTGGCGGTTGATCCTTCAATGATTGGGATGTGGCTGCATATTCAGCATAATTCTGATCACCATGATTAACAACAAGCTGGATAGAGACTTGCATGTCCTTGAATATCCTGCTGCCAAGGTGTCCCATATCGGTATCGGTTGGCGTAACGGTGACCTCCAAAATCGATACAGATACGGAGGCGTAACGGCGATACGGGGGCGTAACGGCCCGTAACGGCGCAAAATTTATTTTTTTTTTGCCAAAAAAATATGAAAAAATATGGATTAAATCCGGAATATTCTAAGCATTCCAAATATGCATTCATTTATAAATTGGAACATGTTTATGGTGGTGTAACGGTCCACTCTTTGGTGAGAAGTTGCATCGGACTGTCTGATGAATTTATGAACCAGATAACCTGAATTTGACTACAAAATTCATATATTTAATTTTCTAACTATCTACTATCAATGATAGATATATTAGAATGAATATAATATGAAAATATCTTACATAAGGTGTTTGCAATTATTTTTGAGGAATTTCTTGAACATACCTGTGCACGTGACTGTGATTCCTGTCTATAACCTGTCATCCTCAAGTCAAGAATATTAAAATAATAATAATAATAATTAGTAGTGTCTGATATACTCCCCTGCAACTTAATTAAGGATTACTTAATTGGATGTCAAGGGAGCTATTTTAAATACAAATTCGGCAATGTCAAGTGTGTGCATGACCGCATGGCTTCTTACAATAATATGGCTGTGAGCTGTCTACTGCAAATACTTACCTTAATACAAATATATACTCACAATCACAAGTCACCACTAAAATGAAAATCTGCTTTTTTGTGGTTGCTCGACCTCCACATCATCATCATCGTCACCATCAGGCTGAGGCTATCTAATAGGTGTAGGTGTTGCATATCCATAATATCCAGTGCCAGAAGGAAATACTAGATCAACGAAATCAAAGGATGACTGATCTTGACTAGGCAACGACTCTAACCCCAAGTAAAGATATCCACCAGTGCCCGTCGAATAGCCATACTGGTGCCCTTACTCAGGCTGTTGAGAATCTTGATATTAGGAGTGCATCTGCTGTGATGAGTAACTTAGATTTGGATCTGGATATCTATAATCATATGGATATTGATCGGGAGGGCTACTCCAACATGAATGTGATGGAACAGGCCCAGTATAACCATCATAATCATAATTCAATTGACCATAAGAATATCCATCATAATAACCAAGACCATGAGCCTGCTGATGTTCCAGACCTCTCGGACCCGGTGCACCACTAGATGTACCCTCCTCCTGCTGGCTGTATCGTGACTCAGTACATTCATAAGTCCGACCTCGTGCACCACCTCGTCGATGTTCATCGGCATCGCTATCTCTAGACGGCTGTATAGGGCGCTAAGCAATACCAGAAGTGCCAGCACCAGAGGCAAGGAGGTCATCGTCACCATCATCCAACACGGTCACGCTACCACTGCTCATACTCTTTTGTTGATCTTGAGCCGTACCCGTACTTGGCATAAACGCTGCCCCTCTTACTAGGTCCAACACATCTGCACCACTCTCTTGTTGCGCTCTACGTATTTCTGGGTCATCAATTTTTAATTCTTCACTATCCTCTTTAATTTGTTTTTCCCCTGTTTCCAACCAAAGTAGAAGCGGGTCATCCTCATCATAAATATTGTCCAAGTTTATTGGACAGTAGTCTCCGTCATCGACAGCTGTAATGCTCCTATGATGTCGCCGCATTCTTAGTTTTATATTGTAGTGCATGAAGACAAGTCTATCTAATGTTCTAGTCTGCAATCTATTCCTATTCTTTTAATGAATAAGCACAAAACAACTCCAATTCCTTTCACAGCTAGATGAAGATGTTGTCTGGCTTAAAACTTTTACTGCAATTTTTTGGAGAGCCTTCGTACTCTCTCCAAAATTTATCCACCATTCGGCCGGTTGCAACCTAGATACTGCATGCTGTGCAAGAGCATCTCCAAAGCTACCAAGGCGATTTCTAATTCATTCAACACCTTTATTTGCATATCTAAGTCAGGCTCTAATCTCTTTATCACATTTTTTAGCCCGATACGAACTTCATCATCCTCAATAAATGATTGGGCATATCTATACCTAGGATTTAGATAGTAACCTGTTGCATGAAGATCGTGATGGAGTTGTTTTGTCCATCTCCTGTCGATCATCTTCCAATAAGTGTCTCAGCTTCTAAAATCACGTTGAATTGCCAACTTTGCCTTATCCATGGCATCATATAGGAAGCCCATGGTAGGTGCTTCATCGGTTTCAACAAGACGGAGTACCCTCATTAGTGGCTCCATCACCTTTAGGATCGCCTTGACCTTCTTCCAATATTTGTTGTCCCGTATGGTGTTTGCAACTTCGACCGGTGTCCCTGATGTCTTCTTCCCATGTTTTGTGTTGAGCCATTCTTAGGAAGCGAACATCTCACTCAACTTTCCCCTATGCTGAAATAAACTCTCTAATGCTATAAAGTTTGTTGCGAATCTAGTCGCCACAGGCCTCAACAACTCTCGTCCTTTCGTGAACTTTCTCATTATTGCGACTACTTGATTATGGTTGTAAATAAATGTCGTCACTTCTTTTGCCCTTTCGACCATTTCCTTAACATTCTTCTTCTTTCCAATATCTTTCAATATAAGATCAATACAATAGGCAGCACATGGTGACCAAAAAAGATGTTTTCTCTTATCCATCAACATATGTCCTGCAAGCTTATATGATGCTTCATTATCTGTCATAATCTGCACTACATTCTCCTCTCCAATCTCATCCACAACTTTATCCATTAGGCCCATAATATAATGAGAATCTTTTGTTACTTCTAAGGCATCAATTGACTTGTGGTGTATAGTTCCTAAGTGGCAGTACACCATGAAGTTGATCATGCTACGTCAGGTTGGGCCAGTCCAACCATCACACATGATCGTGCATCCTCTGGCTTGCCATACAGGTTTAAAGGTAGCCACGTATGCTCTCACATCCGCATACTCTGCATCTGTCCATTTCCCCCTAATCTCCTTAGCCGTGGGAGCTTTTATTCCTTCACCTGCTTCTGTTGCTGCATCAATTACCACCTGCCAATATGGAGAATTGGCTGCGTTAGGAGGTATGTTGGCATGTATAAATAACTTTTCTGCTGCTCTACCTAATTTCTCAACAGAAGTTCTACTCCACATTTCTTTTATCTTCTTTTGTTTAGTTGATTCTTTCCTAAATAGGATTGGATCAATAGAGGGTCTCCTAGGCTCATTTACTTCTTCATCCAAACATATATGGGCATCACGTGAAGATATCTATCGTCGGCTCCCAAACATACGTCATAACCCACCAAACCTACCCTCCCCCCTCCCCCCCCCCCCCCCCCACGTATCACGCACTAACCCATGCGTGCCAAACATGCGGCGACGTTCTTCCTCTTCACGAGCTAAACGCAAGCTCTCTCTCCTAACTATAGTTACTTCTCGATCTGAATCTTCGTCAGAATCAATAATATCTTCATCACGAATGCCCATATATTCAGGACCAAACACCTCCTGTCGAGCTGCATCTAAAATATCTTTCTTCTTTTGTATAGCAGCACGTTTACCTTTCGACTCATCCAGACTAGCTTGCATTAAAAGCATTATCTCTTTTGGTACTCTACTGCATGTCGCAACTTGACCCTTTCGATGTGCCAAATGTTATTTAAGACGGGTAATTCCACCAGTCACCAGTCTATCACAATACTTGCACTTCATTTGATGCCTAGTACCACCAACCCTCTCACAATGTTGCCATCCAATATCCTCACTTGTTGTTGGCCAGACCCAGACATTTCTTTAGGTTTAGGTAAATACTAAATAATTAGATATGAGTATGAGTGTATGACCTATGCTAACTGCTAATAAAGATGATTTTATGTTCTAACTAAACCCTAAGAAGCTCCAAGACAAAACCTGTCCAATATAAGCAAATAAAAATATAAAGTCACTAATTCGAAAATAGAAAAAAATTATAAAATGGCACCCCAAATCTGTAAAATGCACATTAACATGTTCTACTATAATTAACACATCAAATTCTATGATTAAATTAGCAAACTATTCATTAAAAAATGATTTTTCGAATTTTAAAAAAAAATGCCAAAATTAATGCGTAAATAGAAAAAAAATATAAAAATAAAACACAAAATGGCACCCCAAATCTGTAAAATGCACATTAACATGTTCTACTATGATTAACACATCATATGGCATGATTAAAACAGCAAAACAACCATTAAAAACTGATTTTTCGAATTAAAAAAAAAGGGTCAAAATTCATGCGTAAATAGAAAAAAATATATATAAAATATTAAATGGCACCCCAAATCTGTAAAATGCACATTAAAATGTTCTACTATGATTAACACATCATATGGCATGATTCAAACAAGAAAACAACCATTAAAAATTGATTTTACGAATTTTTTAAAAAAGGGCAAAAATTCATGCGTAAATAGAAAAAAAATATAAAAAATATTAAATGGCACCCCAAATCTGTAAAATGCACATTAACATGTTCTATTATGATTAACACATCATATGACATGATTGAAACAGCAAAACAACTATTAAAAATTGATTTTTCGAATTTTAAAAAAAAGGGCCAAAATTCATGCGTAAATAGAAAAAAATATTTTAAAAATATTAAATGGCACCCCAAATCTGTAAAATGCACATTAACATGTTCTACTATAATTAACACATCAAACTCTATGATTAAATTAGCAAACTATTCATTAAAAAATGATTTTTCGAATTTTAAAAAAAAAATGCCAAAATTAATGCGTAAATAGAAAAAAATATAAAAATAAAACACAAAATGGCACCCCAAATCTGTAAAATGCACATTAACATGTTCCACTATGATTAACACATCATATGGCATGATTAAAACAGCAAAACAACCATTAAAAACTGATTTTTCGAATTTAAAACAAAGGGCCAAAATTCATGCGTAAATAGAAAAAAATATATATAAAATATTAAATGGCACCCCAAATCTGTAAAATGCACATTAAAATGTTCTGCTATGATTAACACATCATATGGCATGATTCAAACAAGAAAACAACCATTAAAAATTGATTTTACGAATTTTTAAAAAAAGGGCAAAAATTCATGCGTAAATAGAAAAAAATATATAAAAAATATTAAATGGCACCCCAAATCTGTAAAATGCACATTAACATGTTCTATTATGATTAACACATCATATGACATGATTGAAACAGCAAAACAACTATTAAAAATTGATTTTTCGAATTTTAAAAAAAAGGGCCAAAATTCATGCGTAAAAAGAAAAAAATATTTTAAAAATATTAAATGGCACCCCAAATCTGTAAAATGCACATTAACATGTTCTACTATAATTAACACATCAAATTCTATGATTAAATTAGCAAACTATTCATTAAAAAATGATTTTTCGAATTTTTAAAAAAAAATGCCAAAATTAATGCGTAAATAGAAAAAAATATAAAAATAAAACACAAAATGGCACCCCAAATCTGTAAAATGCACATTAACATGTTCTACTATGATTAACACATCATATGGCATAATTAAAACAGCAAAACAACCATTAAAAACTGATTTTCGAATTTAAAAAAAAGGGCCAAAATTCATGCGTAAATAGAAAAACATATATATATAATATTAAATGGCACCCCAAATCTGCAAAATGCACATTAAAATGTTCTACTATGATTAACACATCATATGGCATGATTCAAACAAGAAAACAACCATTAAAAATTGATTTTACGAATTTTTAAAAAAAGGGCAAAAATTCATGCGTAAATAGAAAAAAATATATAAAAAATATTAAATGGCACCCCAAATCTGTAAAATGCACATTAACATGTTCTATTATGATTAACACATCATATGACATGATTAAAACAGCAAAACAACTATTAAAAATTGATTTTTCAAATTTTAAAAAAAAGGGCCAAAATTCATGCGTAAATAGAAAAAAATATTTTAAAAATATTAAATGGCACCCCAAATCTGTAAAATGCACATTAACATGTTCTACTATAATTAACACATCAAATTCTATGATTAAATTAGCAAACTATTCATTAAAAAATGATTGTTCGAATTTTTAAAAAAAAATGCCAAAATTAATACGTAAATAGAAAAAACTATAAAAATAAAACACAAAATGGCACCCCAAATCTGTAAAATGCACATTAACATGTTCTACTATGATTAACACATCATATGGCATGATTAAAACAGCAAAACAACCATTAAAAACTGATTTTTCGAATTTAAAACAAAGGGCCAAAATTCATGCGTAAATAGAAAAAAATATATATATAATATTAAATGGCACCCCAAATCTGTAAAATGCACATTAAAATGTTCTACTATAATTAACACATCATATGGCATGATTCAAACAAGAAAACAACCATTAAAAATTGATTTTACGAATTTTTAAAAAAAGGGCAAAAATTCATGCGTAAATAGAAAAAAATATATAAAAAATATTAAATGGCACCCCAAATCTGTAAAATGCACATTAACATGTTCTATTATGATTAACACATCATATGACATGATTAAAACAACAAAACAACTATTAAAAATTGATTTTTCGAATTTTAAAAAAAAGGCCAAAATTCATGCGTAAATAGAAAAAAATATTTTAAAAATATTAAATGGCACCCCAAATCTGTAAAATGCACATTAACATGTTCTACTATAATTAACACATCAAATTCTATGATTAAATTAGCAAACTATTCATTAAAAAATGATTTTTTGAATTTTAAAAAAAAAATGCCAAAATTAATGCGTAAATAGAGAAAAATATAAAAATAAAACACAAAATGGCACCCCAAATCTGTAAAATGCACATTAACATGCTCTACTATGATTAACACATCATATGGCATGATTAAAACAGCAAAACAACCATTAAAAACTGATTTTTCGAATTTAAAAAAAAAAAAAAGGGCCAAAATTCACAAGTAAATAGAAAAAAATATTTAAAAAATATTAAATGGCACCCCAAATCTGTAAAATGCACATTAAAATGTTCTACTATGATTAACACATCATATGGCATGATTAAAACAGCAAAACAACCATTAAAATTTGATTTTTCGAATTTTAAAAAAAAGTGCCAAAATTCATGCGTAAATAGAAAAAAATTAAAAATATATATTAAATGACAGCCCAAATCTGTAAAATGCATATTAACATGTTCTACTATGATTAACACATCATATGGCATGATTAAAACAGCAAAACATATTAAAAAAAAGTTTAAATCCTTATTTTTGACGAATTTCTGAAAAATGACCCACCGAGCTTTGATTCAACAAAATCCGTAATATAATGTGTTTTTATCTCAAATACTCAGCCAAGGTTGGTCGAAATTAGTAGTAGGAGTGAGAAACAGTTTGGAAGCAAGAGGTTTCATAAAAACAGCCAAAACAGAGCTTAAAAAGAAAAAGAAAAAAAGTCACCATTACATGACCGTTACGGGCCCTTAACAGCCGTTACGCCCGTAACGGGCCCGTATCGGCTGATACGGGTACAAAAAATGGAAACGGCCGTTACGGCCCCGAAACGCATAACGGTTCCCACCGTTACCGTTACGTATCGGCCGTTACGGCCAATACGTAACCGTTTTGGGACACCTTGCCTGCTGCTACTCTCCTTCCAGATCTCCCAACAAATTGTGAAAGGAAGAAGACCCATGCAAATCTCCCATTTTTTTCAGAAGGTACTACTGCCCCTGCAAGCTAAGTGCTCTCCTATTGACTTGGTTTAGAACTCACTTGATTCGAAACCTCCCTACAAGATGCTTCCATACATCAGATGCTACAAGACAACGAAGAGAAAAGGATGATTACCAATTTCCTCAAGCTTCTTACACATGATGCACTTATTGGAATGGCATACCTCTTCGTTGCAACTTGTCCACTGTAAGAGCTTTCCTATGCTCCACTACACACATGAAAGCCACTACTCTCAGAATGACGACATCATTCCAGAGCGAATTAGCAAACGAGGTAGAGCTCGATGACAAAATGGTTAGAAAGCAAGATCTAGCTGAAAAGGTGCCTAAAGCTTCTCATTTCCAAACCTTGTAGTTATCTTCCCTTGGGTTTAAGCACACTTCCTCAAGCAAACTCATCAACGCCTGAAAGTCTTCCATTTCCTGATCCTTCAAATTTCTTCCCGAGCTTAAGTTCTAGACTAACCTGCCCCTAATTCTCAATCCTTATCCACCACCTCTCTATCTTGCCAACTTGTACGGCCTTGGAAATTTGACTGAAATGGGGTTGTCTCCGAGCCGTTCATCTCCCAAAAAATGGGCATTGCCACCCTAACCTTATTCACCATAAAACTAAGGCCATCAACCATTACCTTTCCCTATATTTTAGGTTGATTTCCCAATGGGCATTATTCCCTTCCATAATTGAGAACATAAAGCCTACTAACTATAACCAGATCCCACTCCCATTTGTCACTCCATATTTTTCTAGAATAAATCTTCTCTAATGTGCCTGCTTCTTCACACCAAACCTCCATCAACATTTACAGAGAAGATTCCAATTCTATTCTTTGAAAAAATACTTTTTTGGTTTTTAAATAAGCAAATAAGCTCTTAATTGTAGAGATGCCAAACGGCCCAAAAATTCTACCACGAACCCTCCCCCCGTTTCCAGAAGAAATTCCTTTGAGTCAATTTCACCTTCTTCACCACCCTAGCCAATAAATTTTAAAAAGCAACACATAACAAAGGGGAAGATTCAAGATAAGAGCGATCCAACCTCCCAAGGATAAATTCTCTTAATAATCGGATCCCAAATAACCACCTCCTTCAACTTCCCAACTAGAGCTCAAGGCCTGTGATAGGAAGGACCACCAACTTGCAACCCAACCAATCCACAAGCTCTTGAACATCTTCTGCCCCAGCCACAACCCTACCATGGCACTTTTGCTAAGGTTCACTATTCAGGCCAGATACCACTTTAAAACATCGGAGAACAACTTTATGATCCTTGACCTGCTGCAATGAAGTGGTACATAAAACCAGAGCCTCGTCGTCAAATGGTAGATGAAATTGATATTTCCAGATCTCGCAATGAGAATTACCGCAATAAGGTGCATGTCTAGCACCCCATTGAGAAGAACGCAAGACTTTCCCCAAGAATAACACAAGCACTAGAGACTCCTTCCTTGGCTAATATTATGCTTAAGGAACTAGAATCCCTCCTAGAAGAGAGCTCGCAATGAGAATTTCCATAATAAGGCACAACTCTGATGCCTAGTTGAGAAGAACACAAGACTTTACCCAATAATAACACTAGTCACAAAGAATTATACATTGGCTAATATGCCACTAACGAATTAGAATTCCCTGACACTAGCCTAGAAGAGACTTCTAATGCTGACAGTTTAGCCTCAGCAATCATTAAACATAACAAGAAGCACAAACTTAGACTGGTAAGCATATGTTCCCACTCTAAGAATCTAGCTTTTTAACTTGGCAGGGAAATAAAGTTAAAATCAACACATTGATGACTCATTGCTCAAACCAATTTGGAAATTTGGCTCCAGGCCTCCACCTAATCAAACCCATCTCGGTCTAGGCAAAAGATTCATCTAGCATAATCTATTAAGCCAATTCCAATGATTCAGCACATTTCATCAAGTTGTCATTTCGACTCACCAGAAATCCCTCCCCTAAACCTGACCATATTTTCAATTGCATTGCATCATTTGCATGTGAAAGACTTTCTATTAGAGCAACTTCAATAGAATGAAATAAGCTGACAAACAAAGATCCAGGACAGCACATACCTTCTTGTGATCAACCGGTTGAACATATCCTTGTTTGCCAGCTACAAACATGGGATCCTCATTGTAGCAAGGCTCTTTGTTCAGAACCAATTCATCATCATCACAGGGCAGCCCATATATATCACCATCATTAGGGACTGAGCACTTCCTGGCCCTCCTCTGATGTATCTTGCACAACACAAAGGTACACTTCCCAACGCAAATGCCCGGAAAGAAAGCAAAAAATAAATAAATCAAATTACATCAAAACAAGAGGGGTAACACAATAATATTATCTCGATTATTCTATATTATTGTTTTTATAGTTTAAAAATAAATAAATAAACTATTTATCACACCATGACTGAAGTTTGTGGTTATTAGGATTCAGGACTGATGATTTCATGTGCAACTGAAAACTATTATCCATATTTTCCCATATTTGAAAACTAAAATAATTGGGACCATATGTCAATTTTGGTGGGCCACTATGCAGATGTGCTATAGCTAAAAAACCATGGTGATTAAATGATTCTGACTGACCTATCATCGCGATATAGCGGCAACCTTCTGAACACTTGGTGATGCAATCATCCCGCATCCCACACGTGCACGCTCTGCACGTGTACAAGAAAATGACCACCTTCCTTTTTTAGCCATCATCCCTATCCATTTTTCTCAAATTTCTAAATTAGGAAATATGCTTTCTTTCATATATTTATCTTTAGGCAGGGAATAATCTTAAATATTTTCTTATCTAAGTATCTTCTTATTTTAGGTATTTTCTTAATTATAGAATGTTTTGTTACTTAAATACTTTCCTATTTCATAGATTTTTATATTTTATATCTTTTATTACAGATTGTAAGGTTAATTATAAATAGGACCTATGTCCTATGGAATAACACAAGCTGATTAATATTCTCTTTATGAAATTTTTTTATTCTCTACAGTAGCTGTTGAAGGGGAGGGGAAGTGATCTCTAGTTCTAGACTAGAGGACTGTTGAGCTTGCTCAAAGTCTTGCATTTGTGATCTCTAGCATCCGGCTGGAGGATTGTTGGATCTTTTCCATAATCTCTTTCCTTTCTTATTGATTTATTTGCTTTCCCTTTCAGGTTTGCATCAAATTGGTATCAAAGCAAGTTCTGCTCTTGGGAAAATTAGAAGGTAATTTTTTTTCCCCATCTCAATCTAACCTTTCACCCTTCCCCATCATCCATCCATCATCGTTCTCTTTTCTTTCCTCTTTTTTTTCCCATCTCAAAATCACCAAACCCTAACTCCAAAAAAATAATAATAATAATAAATAAATAAATAATAATAATAATAATAATCCTCTTCCTACCTTACCACATCATAATTCCATCCATCCCAGCATATCAATTCCTTGCCCTTCCTCTCTTTCCTTACAAAGAATAAAAAAATAAAATTTATTTTGCTTGCTTGCCAAAGTCCATTGTCATATGCGCTGCAGTAGAAGAGGGACGATTTACAATCCTGAGATGGCCACACAAGCTCAAGAAGAAAATATCACAGTGCTGCAACAAGTGGTTGATTTGATCACAAAATGGATGGATGACCTAGAGGCCCGATAAATAACTAGAATAAATGCTTTAGAAGGACGTACTATTATTCTCGAAAGCACAAGCAAGGGAATCAATCCAAACTACCAAACATCTATAGATGACCCTGATGGAGAATTGGAGTCCGGAGATGTTGACTCAAGGCATCCTGCTCGGAATGGTAATTTCAAAGACGAAGAATATGAGCCTGGCTACGAGGCCCAACAAAATCGCTATGCGCAACCAAGAGCTAGGGGGATGAACAACCTCCAACAGGATCATCCAATTTATCCCGAAGGAGGGAGGAATATCCACACTTCGGATCCTGCCAAGCATATCAAGATTGATATTTCAAATTACGATGGTAATTTGGATCCCAAAGTGTTCAATGACTGGCTAAAGTCGATGGAGCAATATTTTTGTTGGTGCGAAGTGGAAGAAGTTGTCAAGTTGCATTTCGCCACCTTGAAACATAAAGGCGCAGCTCAAGACTGGTGGTACGCCATTGAAGAAAATCTACAACGGTGTGGCCTTCCTCCCGTAAGCAATTGGGAGGAAATAAAAGCAACAATGAAGTGAAAGTTCCTGCTGCCAGATTACGAGACGACCTCTTTTCAAGAGCTCCTCACGCTTCGACAAGACAATCTGATCGTGGAGGAGTACATGCATCGTTATTATGACTTAGTTATTCGATGCCGCTTAACAGAAACAGGAAGACAACAAGTGGCGCGTTATTGTAATGGGCTACAATTCGAGATTCAAAGAGAGTTGTAACTGTTCGGCTCAACAGCGTAGACGAGGCGTATCAAATGGCCCGAAAAGTGCAGGACTAGAAGTTGATGATAAGGCACAATAACCTTCAAGGTGGGGGTTATGCATCCACTCATTCCACTATTAGTGGCTCCACTTCGCACCCACAACCATTCGTACCCCGCACTAACTTACCTCGGGATTACAAAATCGGTCAGAACTCCGCCCAAACTACTTCCAATCCTCTTCCCCGAAACGGTGATACTAAGGGAATGTCTGTTGCAATAACACAAGGGAGGTCGACCAACAATTGCTTTAAGTGTGGTGGTTGTGGACATTACACGACTGAGTGTCCCTCTCGCAATCTCCAATTTTGTGAGACAGAAGACTTCATTACAGACCAAGTGGAAGATAAACACGCAAATGATCCAGAGGATGATGAGCAGAAACTTGACGAGGGCCTCGATGGCCTAAATGAAAACAAGTTATCATTGGTGGTCAGAAGGATTCTAACAGCACCATAGGAGGAGGCCTATGAAGACTGGCTGCAAATGAATATTTTACATACACGAGTATCGTGTGGTGGAAAGGCTGTCAAGGTCGTTATTGATGGAGGCAGCAGCATGAAAGTGGTCTCACAAAGCATGGTAGACAAGTTGAAACTGAAACCTCGAACGCATCCCAAGCCATACAAGATTGCTCGAACGCATCCCAAGCCATACAAGCCATACAAGTTGACTAAGAGGTGCTTAGTCAACTTCTCTCTGGGTCGTTATGAAGAATCGTTGGTGCGACATCATTCCAATAAAGGTCACACATATTACTGGGGCGCCCATGGATATATGACATGGATGTGACTCACAAGGGCCGCAAGAACACATACAGCTTTATATACAAAGGAAAGCTCATTACTCTTAACCCTATGAAAAATGACGAACTTGAAGAGGTAAAGTCGGCTTCCACAGTGTTGAGCATGGCCCGATTCATGAAGGAAAGTCATGAACGTGGAATCATGTATAATTTGGTAGGATGCAAAATCGATCCAGTTGATAATGTTGTTGTTCAACCACTCGAGATTCTGGACATTTTTTCCCAATTTTAGGATTTAGTCCCTGATGAACTACCAAGTGAGCCTCCACCCATGCGCGACATTAAACATGCAATTAATCTGGTACCTAGAGTGCCTTTAGCAAATCTTATAGCATATTGAATGAACCCAATAGAGCATGCAGAGCTTCGTCGACAAGTGAAAGAATTATTAACAAAGGGGTTCATTCGTGATATTATTAACCAGTGTGTTGTGCCAGTGTTGCTGACACCAAAGAAGGATGGCAGATGGCGAATGTGTGTTGACAGTCACGCCATCAACAAGATAACAATAAAGTACCGTTTTCCCATTCCGCGCCTAAATGACATGTTAGACATGTTGGCAAATGCTACAATTTTTTCAAATATTGATTTGCGAAGCGAGTACCATCAAATAAGAATTCGTCCTAGCGATGAATGGAAAACTGCTTTCAAGACAAAGGATGGATTATATAAATGGCTAGTCATGCCATTCATGCAGGTGATAATACAAATTCTACGACCATTCATTGGCAAGTTTGTCGTTGTATACTTCGATGACATCCTCATTTATAGCCATTCACAAGAAGATCATCTAGACCATCTTCGTCAAGTGATGAGAGTACTGCGCCATGAGAAACTCTCCATCAATTTGAAGAAGTGTACCTTCATGAGTTCTAGCGTGGTCGTTCTCGGGTTCGTCATTTCAGCAAAGGGCGTAAAGGCTGATTCAGAAAAAATAAGGGTGGTCTGCTCCCGTAAACATTCATGGGGTTTATAGTTTTCATGGGCTTGCGACATTTTATCGAAGGTGTATTCGGAACTTTAGTTCCATCATGGCGTCAATTACTGAATGTGTGAAGTCCAATCCATTTGAGTGGACTAAAGCAGCAACAAAGGCATTTCAAGAAATCAAGCAGAAAATGACAGAGGCTCCAGTTCTTAGCCCTGTGACGCATCGCGCGTAGGCATAGGAGGTGTTCTTAGCCAAGAAGGACATCCGGTGGCCTTTTTCAGTGAGAAACTCAATGTGGCACGAAAGAAGTATTCTACTTACGATGTGGAGTTTTATGTTATTGTAAAAGCTCTGAAGCATTGGCTTCATTACCTCATTCATCGAGAGTTTGTGCTCTATTCTGATCACGAAGCATTACATTACTTGAATTCTAAGAAGAAGTTGAGTGCTAGGCATGCTAAGTGGAGTGCTTATCTTCAAGAGTTCACCTTCAACCTCAAACATCGCGCCGGTATTAAAAATAAGGTAGCCGACACCCTTAGCCGAAAGTCGCACCTTTTGTCTACCTTATCAGTTTCTGTTGTTGGATTTGAAGAACTTAAACAGAACTATGCCATAGATGATGATTTTGGAAAGGTATTTTCAACACTCATTTCTGGTGCAGGTACCGAGTACCCAAGATATAGTTTGCACGATGGTAGCAAACGCCCTCAGCCGAAAGTCACACCTTTTGTCTACCTTATCAGTTTCCATTGTTGGATTTAAAGAACTTAAACAGAACTATGCCATAGATGATGATTTTGGAAAGGTATTTTCAACACTCATTTCCGATGCAAGTACCGAGTAACCAAAATATAGCTTGCACGATGGGTACTTACTCTTCAACATGAGGTTGTGTCTTCCTAAGAGTTCCTTGCAAGAGCTCATTATATGAGAGCTTCATTCAGGGGGCCTAGGTGGTCACTTTGGTTTCGATAAAACGACAACTATGGTTGAAGATCGTTTTTACGGGCTAGGTTTAAAGAAAGACGTTGGGATCATTGTTCATCAATATCGAGCATATCAAATTGGTAAAGGTAGTGAGAAGAATATTGGTCATTATACGCCATTACCTGTGCCAAATGCTCCATGGGAAGACATCAGTATGGATTTCATCTTGGGATTACCTAAGATTCAACATGGCTATGACTCTATTTATGTTGTGGTTAATAGGTTTTCAAAGATGGCTCATTTTATCCCTTGTAAGAATACATCGGATGCCATGCACATCGCCAATCTTTTCTTTAAAGAGGTGGTTTGTCTACATGGTGTTCCCAAAACCATTGTATCTGATCGTGACGTCAAGTTTATGAGCTACTTCTGGTGCACCTTATGGTCTAAGATGGGAACTAAGTTGAAATTCTCAAGTGCGTATCATCCGCAAACAGATTGGCAGACTGAAGTCATAAACCATAGCCTTGGGAATCTACTTCGATGTCTGGTTGGTGATCATATAAGCTCATGGGACATCGTGTTACCACAAGCCGAGTTCGCTTATAATAGTTCTATGAACCGCACTACGGGACTCTCTCCTTTTGAAATTGCGACCGGAAGGAAACCGCAACAACCTATCGATTTAGTCCCACTCCTAGTGTGACTCGATCGAGCCAAGATGCTGAAGCTTTGGCACAACATGTTAAGGAGATACATGAAGAAGTTAGGCGAAAGATCACCCTTAGTAATGAAAATTACAAGGGATATGCAGATATTCGACGATGTTTTCCACAATTCCAAGAAGGAGATAGAGCCATGGTGCGACTTAAGCCTGAGCGGTTTCTAGTAGGCTCTTATACAAAGCTCCACTCCAGAAAGGAAGGTCCTTACCACATTTTGAAGAAGCTAGGTGATAATGCATACCCAATTAAGCTACCACTTAAAATGAAGATCAGCCCCATTTTTAATGTGGAAAACCTTACAATTTATCTTGGACATCATACAAACGAGAGCATGGAAAGAACGGGCTATTCAGATACCAGCTCGAAGAAATCATTGACGACGTGTTGGATGATCAAATAGTTTCCACACGCCAAGGAGGGTATCAAAAGTTTCTTGTCAAATGGAAGGGTCGACCAAGGTCTGACAGCACATGGATTTCAGTGGAGGATTTCAAGCGCATCAACTCATAACTCCATGAGGAGTACATTGCCATTAACTCGACGGAGCCGAGTTTTTCCAAGCCGGGGGAAACTGATGCAATCGTCCCACATCCCACACGTGCATGCTCTACACGTGTGTACATGAAAAGGACCACCTTCCTTTTTTAGCCATCATCACTTTCCATTTTTCTCAAATCTCTAAATTAGGAAATATGTTCTTTCTTACATATCTTTATTTTTAGGCAGGGAATAATCTTAAATATTTTCTTATCTAATATCTTCTTATTTTAGGTATTTTCTTAATTACAGAATGCTTTGTTACTTAAGTGCTTTCCTATTTTATAGATTTTTAGATTTTATATCTTTTATTATAGATTGTAAAGTTGATTATAAATAGGACCTAAGTCCTACGGAATAACACAAGCTTATTAATATTCTCCTTATGAAATTTTCTTATTCTCTACGATAGATGTTGAATGGGGGGAAAGTGATCTCTAGTTCCAGACTAGAGGACTGTTGAGCTTGCTCACAGTCTTGCATTTGTGATCTCTAGCATCCGGCTAGAGGGTTGTTGGATCTTTTCCACAATCTCTTTCTTTTCTTATTGATTTATTTGCTTTCCCTTTCGGGTTTGCATCATTTGGTTTTCGGGACAAAGCCTATCCACAAGGCAGCCCGAAATCATCCCTCCTGATCACCACACGTACCTGATGAGTGTTTCACATTGCAACCACGTATCAGTCAGGAGGGGATTTTTTCCTTTCCTTTCTTCTTTTTTTATTTTATTTTATTTTAGTCTGGAATGAAACTCAACAAAAACAATAAAAAATTAAAAAAGAAATTTTATCAATCATCCACTGCATTAATATATTCCAGTTTGACCTTCTTCTCCTTCTTCTTTTCTTTATTTCTTTTTTTTTTTCCTTTTTTTTCTTTTTTTTCTTTTTTTTACCTTAGTGACACCGAATTGCGCATTTTCTTTGAGCCGGTACTCCTTCATGACCCAGTTGGTAGGGTTCCTGGTACTCTTGTTGGTACTCTTTTGATCTCTGATATGGTAGATGAGGGTCTGTTTGAAGCCGACTATGTTGGATTCACAAACCACAGCTTGGCGACCGTCAATGGGCCTCCAGTAGCCGCGGGGGGTTTTGCGTTTGATACGGGAGCCGCACTTCCCGTAGAGGGGGCAGAAGAAGTACAACTCGGAATCGCAAGTTCTGAGGCGGGAGAAGGAGGTGAGGTCCCACGGCTCGAATTGGTAGACGTCCATCTCGGAGATTATATTGGCAGGTAAGGGTAAGCCATTAACCTTACGCAAGAGGTAGCCGATCACCAGTTCAACGTCCGTCGGGCGGAACGCAAAACCCAGCGGCAACGAACACAGCGTTAACGCTTCCGTTCCTGCTGTTCTTTCGCTACTGCTGCCGACTGGAGAACTTATGGCGGCAATGGTGGGCTGGCTCATCATCAATTATTCCGAACTGTGTAATATGTAGAGAGAGATTGAAACTAAGGGTTTTTGAAGGAGAAAGAGAGATGATTATATGAGAACACCCCACCCGCCTCCACATCGGAATGGCTTGTGATGTATGTGCAGAGGCTGTTGTGATGTATGTGCGTTATAGCCCACGATGACCATGTCTATGCCCCAAAAACGAGGTGATCCAATGCTCAAGTGGACCATACAGTGAGGATTAAACTCCTAACTTTTAGAAATTTTGGATCGCGCTGTTATTTGTGCTTTCCCTTCATCAAGGTCTATGCGACCTTATGTACAGGTTGGACGGCACTGTGGGCCCTAGGATGAGCCTTAGAAAAGTTTCAACGGTAGCTGTCACTACCACTGTTACTCTTCCTGTGGTGTGGTCCACTCCAAGCAAACTTGGGAGGGAGGTGGATTGGGTCCTACTCCCGTGGTGTAAGTGTTCTATCGACATGGTTCATCGTTTTTCTCATATCATTTTAAGGTAAAATCTTAAAACTGAAGCAGGCCCATGGATCTATTGGACCACACTAAAGGAAGCTGCAGTGATAATCACACCCACTGTTAAAACCTTTTCAAGGGCCACTGTGATGTTTTTTAACCATCCAACTTATTCATAAAGTCATGTAGACGTGGATGAAGTGGACACACAAATATTAGCTTGATCCGAAACTTCTCCAGCTCCCAAGGAGTTTTAATGGTGGACGTTCAATCACCACCTTGTGGTCCACTTTAATCCATGGACTTGTCTAATTTTTTTGTCTCATATATTAAAATTATCTGAAAAAGCCGATAAACAGCATGGATAAAACACTTACATCATGGTGGGCCCCACAAAGCCTTTCTCGGACTGATTACCGTCTAGGCAGGGGTAGGACGTAATCCGCGTCCACTTGGGAGGGCATGTAACGAGTAAGAACGTTCATCTAATATACCACACCGTGAGTGGTCCATAATTGAGAAAAATCAAATCAGTCATCTAATATCCCACACCATGAATGGTCCATAATTGAGAAAAATCAAATCAGTCATCTAATATCCCACACCATGAATGGTCCATAATTGAGAAAAATCAAACCAATCACGTTTAAAAATAAAAACAATTGCTGGAAAATTTTAAAATAGAATCAATGAAGAAGAATTGAAATGGAAGAATAATCCAAGAATTAAAAAAATTGAGGAAGAAGAAGATTGCTAATTGAATCAAATTAATATAAAACCACCTATGAAATGAATTCGTGTAATGATAGGATTAGCAAAACTATAAGCAAAGAGAAGAAAAAACAAACTTAATTGAAGTCTCACTTTGTTTTAAATAAGAGAATCTTAAGACACGGTAGACAAATTTGGGAAGAAAGATGAGTAATTGACAGTTTTAAAGGAGCTGGACCAGTATCTCTTTTATAGCAATGGGTGGAGGAAGGACCCAGGACAAAAGAAAATGATACAAATCAGGTCAGCAGGGGTGGGGGCATGTGACAAAAGAACAACTCCCTAGTTTTGCAAATGCCCTTTGCAAAAGTGTTTAAGGCAATTTTTCATTTGCACTTTTGAGCTTTTTGATTTTGCATTCTTAAGTCCCAAGTTCAACTGTTTGCATCTTTTGATTTGCACTTATGGGCTTTAGGATTTGCAAGCTGGAGCTTAGTTCCCAAGTCCAACCAATTACATGTTTTGATTTGAAATTTAGTGGGTTTTTTTATTTTTGTGCATATTTGAGCTTACATCCCAAGCCCTACTGGTTACAATGTTTTATTTGTACTTTTGGACTGTTCGATTTATGCAGTTGGTCACATACTTTGATTTGCACTTTTGGGCTTTTTGATTGGTAAATTTGAGCTTTGATTGCAACTCTAACACGTTTACATGTTTTAATTTGCAATTGGACTTTGATTTACATATTAAAGCTTAGTTCCCATGTCCAACTGATTACATGTTTTGATTTGCACTTTTGGGCTCTGCTAATTTGCATGTTTGAGCTAAGGTCTAAGTCTTACAAGTTAACATGATTTGATTTGTACTTTTACGCTCTTTCATTTGAACATGAGAGCTGATGACCCAATTCAAATTAGTTACATTTTTTTTAATGCACTTTTAAGTTCTTTAATTTGCATGTTTGAACCTTGGTTTCATGTTCAATTGGTTACGTATTTGGATATGCCCTTTTGGGCTCTGTGATTTACCTGTTTTTAGCCTTAGGTTGTAAGTCCAATATGTTACATGTCTTGATTTGCACTTGGACTTTCATTTGCATATTTAAGCTTAGGTCTCAAGTCCCACCGGTGGCTTTGATTTGCACTTTTGGTCTCTCTGATCTGCATGTTTGAGCTTAGGTCTAAAGTCCAACTTATTACATGCACTTTAGAACTCTTCGATTTGCATGTTTAATTTTAGGTTTCAAATCTAACCGTGTTTGATTTATATGTTTTAGCTCAGGTCACATGTCCAGCCGGATAGCATGCTTTAATTTGCACTTTTGAGCTCTTTGATTTACATGTTTGATCTTAAGTCCAATTTCCAACCCATTAATTAGCTAAGCATCTACAGTCACTGAACAGAGATCCATAGGGTTTCCCAGCCCACAGGCCAGCATAGAAAATTTGTATAAAATCTGGGCCATTCATTTGGTAGGACATGATTTGACCATGTTTTGGGCCAAAAATCAGGGCGCACCAATAGCCAGAATCCAACATACATATTGCCTGCCCCTTCATAAGCATAACATACTTATATTTGGGCCAGATGATGTTCATGGTGGCTGCAGCCGATGAGTGAGCCTAGATCTTGAACAAGTGTGACTAGTTAGCCCATGCACCAAGAATCCCATCCTCCATCTCAGGTGAGCGCATGCTATTAGCGTTCTTCAACGGCAGAAATGGAGCAGAGAAGGTTGTAACAAACTCGGTAGGGCCCCTCTCAATAGGAGCATTCGTTTACCGTACATTCATGATTAGAAAAAAAGTACACCACTTGGGGACTGTATCTAACATTAAAAAAAGAAAAGAAACGGTTCTTTTGAGATTCTTGGGGAAAAAATACATAAGAATCGAATTGCTGGGATCGTGCCATGAAACTATTGGGCCCAAGTAGATCCCACCAGATGAGAAGTCCCAGTTCCTTGAGATAGGACTGAGCATTCCACTTACAACCGTTTCAACTATACAGAGGAACTTTAGGGGGAAAAAACGAATGTTAATTCAATCAAAAGAAAATTAGGATACTAATGAAAAACTTGAACTTCAGGGGGGAAAAATAAAATGCTAATTCAATCAAATGAATAATAGGATACTAATGAAACACTTGTGATATAAACAAATGTAAAGTAATAATAATATGAGTAATAATATTATTATTATTAAGGTATTCTATGTGTTAATTGTTGAAACTTCTTTTTGAAGGAAAAATGTTTCAGCCATGTATTAGCATGCAATGGCCGTTACAGGCCTTTTTATTTTTTTCAAAACTGGCAGTGTGACCCTATGTTGCATAACGGGCACTAATGTAACTGTCTTTTAGTATCAGGAATATCAGATAAATAATAAGCTCAAATATAAATAGTGTATTTAGAGAAGGAAATGTACTTACTTGAATCAAGGAGATAATCTTAATACCCAATGGAAAAGAGATGGAGAGATTTCTGTCCTTGAAATAGAGAGATTGATGTTTGAAGGTATGGAAGAATGGAGTATGAGCTCTCCTCTTTATAACAAGAGGAAAGAGGAAGAATACAAGACACAAAATAGTGATTGGAAAATGATGTTGGTGGGACCTAATTAGATACATTTACCATCAGGTTCCGCACCTTGGTCCTTGTAGCCTTTTCATTTGCATGTTTGGTCTTTCATCTTGAAGGTTTTGCACAAGTGGCTATCCACTTTAGATGAATGGATTAGATGGCACGCATAAACGACACTACACTACAATCTACTCATGCTCAGCATCCCATCCTAACTCTTCCTTATCTTATGATTGACTGGGCTGACTTTTGAATTCGAGAATGAACACGAGCAATGTACTAAAAGCTGTTTGCAGTTGCAAGAGATCTTTGGCAAACGAGGGTCTGCTTTGACTAATATACCTCCTTCACTTGCTCTTGTTATTATGCAGCATTAGGTCCTTTTTCTTGTTTCCTTTATTTCTTCTTGGTTAAGATTTAAGACCAAGATCTGCCACATTCAGTGAGAATACGCGAATGCATATCTGGACCATCCTTATAGTGGGCCACTGAAGAGGGGTCATAGCACGAAATCATATTTGATGAAACAATCCTAATTGTGTTGAAGATGATAGATGGGCACTGCAACGATGGTCAGGGGTCCTAATTCAATTACAATATGGATGGTTACGATGAACCAAGTGATGTATACTACTTTAGGGTCTACCCCATCTATGATTGAGCCTACAATTTGTATTTGCGATGGGTGCAATGGATGAGGTGTGCTTCAGTTGTACTGGTTAGATGGGGGGCCCACACCACGTGTATCACATCCAAATAATCTGATATCCCTCCTATTATCCCAAGGCAAAAGAAGAAGAAGAAAGTAGTTACTCCAAAGGCTTGAAAATCAGCCCGATTCAAAACTCTGGTGGCCTGGTTGGGAGGGGATTCCCAGCCTTGGTTTTCATGGGGCCCACCTGAGATGTAGAACAACCTGATTTTTGTCCTGACCAATAATCTAAGGGTAGATAAAGGTCTGGATGGTATAGGTT
This sequence comes from Magnolia sinica, assembly GCF_029962835.1. Lineage (NCBI taxonomy): Eukaryota > Viridiplantae > Streptophyta > Magnoliopsida > Magnoliales > Magnoliaceae > Magnolia > Magnolia sinica. The sequence continues at coordinate 43,571,521 of NC_080573.1, read as the reverse complement.
CTATCATTTACATATCATGATGGGTGCCCACACAAATCAATGGTGGGCAACCCTTCTAAACTTGTCCTCTCTGTTGAGGCTCACCTAGTTTTCTTTTGGGCTGATTTGTGAGCCCGAGGGATTATGTGAGGTGATGCATCTGATGGACGGATTGGATGTTGTGAATACATTATGTGGGCTGCTCTTCTATCCAGTAGCAGTGGAGGGCATCCAAAGAATGACGGGCCCAACTTTAGGATATGACTCGGGACCATTAATCGTGCGCTCTCAAGAGAGTTCAAATGAATATGTTAGAGCCTCTCAGAAGAGCATACATGTGGCGTGGGTGTGTGTGAATCAGGATCTCCTATCCAGTGGGCCCTGTCACGGATGGTGCATAGTTCATAAATCATGCCAAAAGAGTGAATGGTGGAGATTCCGTTCCTATTGGACAAAGCTCTTATTAAAAAGTTAACGGCTTGGAAAAAGTGAAGAAAGACTAATGAAATATAAAATAAAAGAGGTGGATGTGTACAGATATACAAACGGACTCTGGACATTTTGTCTTTGCAAACTCAGGTATTCCTTGAGCGAAATAAAATAATTGGGCATGTACGGGCATGAAAAAGTGGAAGGCAACTGATAAAAAAATATAAACTAAACGTGTACAGATATAGAAAGGGACTCTGGGTTTTTAGCAATAGGAGGGCCAGTGCCTTCACGGATTGTTGTCTTAGCAAAACCAGGCATCCTTTGAGCAAAACGAGTTTTTTTTTTTTTTTCTTCTTAAAATCAAAACCCGGTATCCTTTCAGGAAAATGCCTCCCTCATGTCACGATCATGGTGGGTCCCATGCAAATCAAGGCTGGCCATCCCTTCCAAACTTATCCTCTGTTTTGTGGCCCACCTGAATTTCCTCGTGGATTGATTTGTCAGTCTTATTGATAATTGATGCATCATATCTAATGGACGGATTAATTGGATGTTGTGAATACATCATGTGGTTTCATGTCTGTCTTCTTCCACTTGAGCGCACATACATATGAATGACTGTCCCAACTTTAGAACATTATGGAGAGCTATCATTCAGCACGCTCCACATGGATGAAGTAGAATATGGTAGAACCCTTCACCAGCATACATGTGGTCATAGTACGTATGAATCACGACCTCCCATCCAGTGGGCCCTATCATGTATGGTCCCTGATTCAATATGTGACATAACAGAAATTTCCTGGAAACTTTGAAAATGCGGAGAGAGACTAATAAAGAACCATCTCCCACCTTAATTTGAGCATTTTGCTTGCTTAAGCATTCATCCTCTTGAAGTGGGGCCACAGCCTTTATTGACTAGTTATCTTTGCAAAAGTACTCTTCACAAAACAAAATGCCTACCTCATGTGACGGGCTGGGATCTTCTTCTTTCTTTTTCATTCTCTACATGTGACTGAGTCTCTGGACCATCCAGATGGTGGACCACCCATGAGTGTTATCATGTTGATCAAGCAATCCTAATCAGGTTGCTGGATTTGAACATGAGTATTTAGAAAACAGCTTTGCCCTTACAAAACCTTCGTAACACCAAAATTGCAATACACAAAAATAACAATTTTATAATGGCTTGCACACGTTATAATGACGAAAAAAGAAGAAGAAGAAGAAGAAGAAGAAGAACGAAGCATGTCAAATCACCGTTTGAAATGGATAACCAAAAACTTGTGCTCTTTTCTCACCCTTGCATTAAGAACAAAGCCCCTCGAAATATATATATTTTTTACAGTGCCGACCATGGATGGAAAAAGAATGTATCATCAGCCTCCAAAACCAAATCATTTCAGAGATTTACAAAAGCTCTATGCTTACACTAACCAATTGACCTGACGCTGTCTTCCACCTGATTAATATCCTTAAACAAAAAATAATAGTTCCAAACATCAATGGACACCAATTGTAACATCTAGTACTAGCAATTTATGAATATGTTGGTACCATATATAGCAATAATAATTAGAAAGAAAAAATATATCACCTACACTATGAAAATAGGGAATTTACATGCAACATGGTAACAATTAATAAAAGAAAAAAGTGGAATAAATAGTTATCCAATACTAAACTACAATTTCTCAATTAGTTATCAATAAGTAAAATCTTTATGCACAATGTACTTAGTTTTCCACTACTAATGCTCAAATTCATTATACTCGAGTAAACATCATAGCTAATTTTTTTCATTAACATCAGTGCCCTCACAAAAAAGAGGAGGAGCAACATATAACCTTTAGGGAGTAACATATCTCTTTCCAAAAAAAAAACAAAAAAACATAAGGCTTGAGAGATTGTAGACTTAGGGTGTAACCGGTAGCCCAATTGCATAGCTATCCCCGACGGAATTGAGGGGTCATTAGATACACACGTTGTAATTGATTTTGGAGGCTTTTATGGCTGGTCGCATATCTAATTTTTAGTAACATATACTTCAATTGAAAATCGAGTTCTTGATGGGCTCCACTTTGGGTCTAGTTAACTTTATTTTTTTATTTTTTTATTTTTTTCCAGTCATTAACCACCAGTCCTAAACTCTTTAATCTCTGCTGGAGATTCACAATTCAGCTTGTTCCTGACGGGTCTCCACTATATATGTGCATCTAAAATTTCAGAGTACTTCATGAATATGTCTCCACGAGCTAATTACCAAAACCAGTACACCAGCTGGTCCCACTAAAATATATCATTGGAAATTGAGATTTGATATTGATAGAAATGAAACAATGATCCCAAATTTTCCTTTAAATACAATAAAATTAATAGAATTCAGGACATGAGACAATCAAGTATAAAGCGTTATTAACTAGCCTTGTATTTGAGAATGTGGATAAGGCAGTTGATAATTTCACACAGGTTTATTGAATTTCAATGCCTACAATTCAAGGAAATTAGCATACTCTAATTTTTGCTTCTACCACATGAGCGCCAATAGCCAATCCATTACATGCAAAATTCTCTTTGAATATTGTTCCTTAATGCTAAGCGTTGCCTATATTTCTTATGTTTGTTTATCAACAACATTTTCTCAAGAAAATTGAAGTTTATTTTCAAATAATATGTTTGACAAAATAATTTTTTCTTGAAAAATTCTGTTGGTGACAAGTGCTATTTGTTCACAACCCCAAGTGCAAAGTCGCAATGTAGTAATAATTGGGTGAGACCGAGGTCGAATCCACATGGACTAAACTTGTACGTATTCTGAAATTGACTAGAAGTAGAAGTAGAATATGGTCTAAAATTGAATTCTGGAATAAAAGAGAGTAACTGTGAATGAATTATCAATAATAAAAAGGGAACTAGAGTGCCAAAGATTCACTTGTAGCTATTAAGATGCTACCTTGATTCAATTGACACAACTGGAATTGGAGTCTCTCATCCTATCTAGTTAGAAGATAAAATAATTGAAACATGATCTGAACTTCTCATTGAAATAGTTCACATATGAAACACTATTGTGATAATTAGAAGGGAATTCAACCATCCACCGTGCCCAGGAGACGATGGTGAATTACGAATTTAACCAAACTCAACAATATAAATAAAAAAAAAGATAAAGAGATATTCATAACTATCACAACATCTATTGCAATTTAAGCCACAATAAACCGTAGAAAACTGAAATATTCCTTAATTCAAACTAAAAATTAATGAATTTCAAAATAAACATGAATCAAAGCAAGATAAATATCTAAACACGCTACAAACTTCACCTCTTAGATCTAGCTAAGAGGTTTAGTTAACTATCGACATGATTAAAACCAAATCTCTTAAACAAAACATAAAAAATAAACTAAGGAAGAAGAAGAAAAACTCTTGGGAGGCTACTCCACCTTTTAGCTCTACTCTTTGAAATCTAATTCGTATTTAGAATTCCTCAAAGAATCCATATTTATAAAGTTTGTTTGGACCGACTTTAAAACTGCCTCAAATTTATGCAACAGAGTTATGCTTCGATATGATTGAAGCTGACTTCGGTCAGACTAAAGTCGATTTTGAATTATGATCGGATTTTATTTTCAACGGTTGCCTGATTTTAGTTACACTGAGCTTGGGTTCGGTCGGATCGAGCTTAAGTTTTCGATCAGACCGAATTAACTCATTTCAGTACTGGAACTTTTTATGCACTTTTGGTCGCACCGAATCCTTCCTTTGGTTAGACCGAACTTGGTTTTGGTTGGACCGAATTATCCTTCGGTCAAACCGAATTAGCCTTGAATTTCATCGTTGGTTGTTGGATTGTTTTATGCGATATCAGCTGGACCGAACTTGTCTGTTTTCTGTTGCAAATTAAGCAATCTTCTCCAGTCTTTTTCTTGATCCTTTGTACTTAGTTTCCTTGGATCTTTGGCATATAAATTCTCTATTTTTGGCTTTCAAATATCTAAGCTTTACTTTGGTAATCTCTTTATCGTTAATTCTTCGTTTTCAACGTCTTTTTTTCTAAAGCTCTTGAAATCACCTCGTAAGAGAAAACAAGTAAAAAGTAGATCGATTAAGCACTATCACATTCATAAAACAAAGGAATAAGTAGAGAAAAATATGCAATATTTGACACTCAACACTATTGGCATTTTTTAATGGCAAAAATGAAGCTTTGAAGGTTGTAACAAAATCTGTAGGGCCCCTCTCGATAATAATGTTGATGCTGAAATTTGGTTAACCCTCACTAGACCTCCGAGTACCTGCACATGAAGTTGACAAAGGAGATCCTCGTTGTAGTAGGGATACCCTCCGATGCCTAATCTAGAATCAAGCGATCTGGTCCACTAGAGTTGGGGGTTCATTGGTGCATACCATTCATTATAGATTGGTCCTCTATTTATAAGTCGATAGTCGATTACCTGGAGAGAAACACTCCCTAAATCATAGGCGTGTGTTTAGCAGCCGTTTCGTAACCGTTTCGCGAGATCCTCGATAATAATAAGATCAAGTGGTTGGTATTTAAAGACACATGTAGTTGGAGATTGAGGTCGACCATCCGAGCCGATCTTATGATTTCAAGTTTTTGGCCGTCCTGAGGAAGACCTTCCTGAGCTAGGCTCTTTGGTGGGTTGTGGTTAGGTTTCCCTCTAACACTACAGTTCATGTCATGGGATTAGGTCTTCGGCAATTGAATCCTTGGGATATGACCAAATTGTTAATCTACTCGCGAAGGCTATGTCCGAACACCAGGGCTGGGTTCCCCTCCTTTGAGACCTTAATGGAGTCTGGGAGGCACCAGGGATGCCATCCTCTTCATCTTATCATACAGTGTGGGAACTCCCTTACAAGTCTCAAGCAGCGCGAGTGTAACAACTCCGAATTTGGTCCTGTGCGGGACCGTGCCTCAAATGCTTCTCCAGGGGATCTAAGTGAGAGCTTAGAAATAGATGAGACCACAGGAGAGCTTGGCGTTCATCCTCTTTTGAAGGAAGTAGAGGTACTTAATCTTCTGGTGGACGAGGCCATCGGGTAAACAGATTTCCTATCGATGGATCGTTACTACTATTTGGCCGTTGAGGAACTCCTTGGCTAGGATTGATGCTAGTCGACCACGCGACATGTACATATATCCGAGCCAACCTTATCTCTTTGACCAGTTCATTTTTACCCATAACCAGTAACATTCGTTTAATGTTCATGCATGATTAGAAAAAATATAAATAAAATGAATTAGGCAATTCTAGCGAACATTTTTAAAAAAATAAAAAAATCGTTCCATTAAGATTCGTGGGGAAACATACATAAGAATCGTATTGTTGGGATCATGCCATTAGTGGGTTGTTTGAAACTATTGGGCCCAAGTAGAGACCACCAGATAAGAAGTCCCAGTTTCTTGAGATGGGGCTGAGCATTCCACTTATAACCGTTTGGACTATATAGAGGAACTTTAGGGGGGGGGGGGGGAGAACGAATGCTAATTCAATGAAATGAAAATTAGGATACTAATGAAAAACTTGAACTTCAGGGGGCAAAACCAAATGCTAACTCAACTAATGATGGGTGTCCCATCCCAACTCTTCCCTAAGTGACCTACCTAAGTTTTGGATGGGGTTGACTTTTTGAGTTTGAGTATGAACATGAGGCAACACTGCAAATGGACGGCGTGTATTTCATGTATGGTCCATGGTTCAATAATATGATAGAACAGAAGTTTCTGGAAAATTTTTGAAAAAGTGGAAGAATAATGAAAAAAATTAAAATAATTGGGTGTGTTCAATATACAAATGGCTCGGGCTTTTTGTAATTTCGGTTTGGTTTGTTAATAAAATGACCAACTTCCCATTTCCCATGTTCGAGCATTTTCACTTTTTCATAAAGCTCCGTCTTGGAGTGGGACACGGCCTACGTGGACTATTTGTTTTTGAAAATCATGTATTCTTTGCAGAACAAAATGCATCCCTTCTACGGGTTGAGATCTTTTTCTTTCTTTTTCATTTTCTGCGTCTCACTCTCTAGACCGTCCGGATAGTGTGCCATAGAGGCTGGGCACAGCATGTTGTTATGTTGATTAGCCAATCCTAACCATTTAGTAAGGAGAAAGCTATGAGATGGATGATTAGGCCTCTTAACCCAACATGCTAAATAAAATAGTTATGATCATTCGCTAATCAATGTGCTCACTCTTTTAAGCTCTACACCACCTCAATGGAGCCTACAATTTGCATGGTCTGGATTTCCATGCAGTATGTGAGGTATGGTGTACATGGAATTTGGTAGATCTCCTCATCACCATTTATGTGGTAGCTAGGGTTATGTATGAGTTAATACCATCCATTCAGTGACCCGATCATGGTTAAAAAACCAGACCAAATTTTGTGATTTTTAGCCATGCAAACAATGCCATTTAAATTGAGACAAATAGCAAAAATAGTTTTAATGGACCATCATAACCATTCACTTAATTGCTATGGAAATGGAGAGACCATTTTTTATTTAAGGAAAATGGCTCTAATCTACACCTTGCACTATGTGGGCTCCGCTTTTTATTGCATGTGTCTTCATCCATAATTGTTTTAATATGATCATCTTACTATATGATTGTGGCAAGGAAAACTGATGGTCCATATTGATTGTGAGAATTGGTGTAATTGATAATTTGGCTAGGAGGCCACTGTTAGGGGGTGTAGGCCCATGGTTCTACTGGATTTACCTTGAGGAGGGTTATGTTTGTTGTATTTTGTTTCCAAATAAACATTAAAATTTGATTTTCAAATTTTCAATTTTCCTCTACATTTGAAATTTTGGTGCTCTTGGGTTGTGAGTTTTATCCCACATCGGATTTTTCAAATGAATGTATATAAGTTAAGCTTTTTGCCTTGGGGCTTGAGCCCCGTTCAGGGGGCATGTGAATTTAGTTTCCGGGGGGGGGGGGTGGTTGGAGTGGGTTATGCCAATAGCTCTAATCTATGCCCGAGTGTACTCACGTGGGTGTGTGTATGGGTACTCGCAGAATTTTATTTACGAGAGTGTACACGCACTTGTGCCTTTTCATTTTATACTAAAGAGTTGTGTCCGTTCCGATTGGTCGCACCTGTTGGGTTTAAACCCAACAGACTTAACCCTTTTCCAAGGGGTGCTTAATGCACCACTTTGGAGTCTATATAAAGACTTTCATTCTAGTTTCTAAAGAACGAAAATCATTTCTTATATTATAAAACTTCTCTCTATTCTTCTGGTCTGGTTTAAGAATTTTGTTGAGTTTGTTGTTGAGTGAACTCAACACTTTTAGGCTAAACTGCAAGTGGTTCGAGCTTGCATATAGTGATTGCACCGCTCGGACCAGGTTATAGTCATTGTATCCTGGAGGTCGATTGCTTTGAAAACCTGTTGCACTTGGGATGCTGTCCAAGGGGAGAAAATTCGATTTCAAGCCGAGTAACTTATGTCATGCCTCGACTCAAATATATAAGTTTTCTATCTCTAATTTTCTTTTTCTTTTTTATTCTCAATTTTTAATAATTTAGTTAATTCAACCAAATATTCCAACAATCTTGAAATCGAATTGTTGAATTAAATACATTATGGCTACTGTAACAATAAATGCTTCCTCTTAAAGTTTCATACATACTAAACGAATCATGTACTATAGATCCCACAAATTAAACTGAAGTAACAGATGAAAATAATTATAAAATTTATATTCTAAACTCTTTATCCAACGAACTATATGACGTGTATGTTTCTTATGAGTCTTCTAAAGACATGAATTTCTTTTAAAAAGAAATACATTTTAGAAGATGCGGGCGCTGAGAAATATATTTTCAAAATCTAGTTCATGAATTGTCGACAGAAGGAATTAAGTTGGATGAAGCGTTTCTATCAAGAGCACTGATAGAAAAGCTATCGCCCTCTTGGAAAGAATATAATAATAGAATGAAATATAAAAAGAACAGTGTTTCTTTGGAAACTATTATCATACACATACGAATAGAGGAGACCAATAGAATCAAGGACCAAAAAGAAAATGAAAATAAATCAAGGACCAATCTTGTGAAATCAAGTCGGGAAAACAATAAGAAAAATGAAAAATGTCATAACTGTGGCAAACCTGGACATTATGCAAATGAATGCAGGCTCAAAAAGAAGAATGCAAATAATCAATTAAAGAAAAAGGAAAATTACTACAACTGTGGAAAACCTGGGCGTCACATTAAAACCTGCAGGCTTAAGAAAAACAAAGATAAGCTGCAGAGTAATCTTATAGAAACAAGCAATGAGTCTGGCATAGTAGTAGTTATGGTGTCAAAAGTCTTCCATATAAACAACTTTGAGTGGATACTAAACACTAGTGCAACTAGGCATGTTTGGAAGGATCGTATCATGTTTACCTCCTACCAAGTATCAGGAGATGATGAACAGATGTTCATGGGTAATGCTAGAACATTTCCAGTTATAGGAAAAGGGAAAGTACTTCTGAAACTCTCTTTTGGAAAGACTCTAATGTTGAATGATGTCATACATGTGCCTAACATTAGAAGAAACTTGGTCTCTGGTTCGCTCCTCAATAAGGTTTGTGTCAAGTTAGTATTTAATTCAAAAAAGATTGTAATGACTAAGAATGAAACTTTTTTTCGTAAGAGATACTGTAGTGATGGTTTATTCATTTTAATGTATCCAGTGATAATAATAAGAAGACAGTTAGTTCTGTTTATATCGTTGAACCCTTTTATTTATAGCATAGTAGATTAAGTCATGTGAATGTAGTATTTTTGAAGAAAATGAAAAGATTAAGTTTATTACCTAATATATCTAATGAAGAATTTGATAAATGTGAAACATGCATAGATTCAAAATTCATTAGAAAACCCTTTGAACGAATAGAATGATCTTATGTTCTATTAGAGTTGATACGCTATGACTTAGGTGATTTTAGAAATCACACGTCTAGATGTGAAAAAAGATATTATATAATTTTTATAGATGACTACTCTAGGTTCACTAGAATCTATCTTTTAATAAACAAAGGTGAAGCTTTAGATGCTTTTTTTAAGTATAAAATTGAAGTTTAAAATCAGTTAAATATAAAAATTAAAAGACTTAAAACGGATAGAAGATGTAAGTATGAATCTTCTCAATTTAGAGAATTATGTGAAAAGAGTAGAATAGTTTACGAAACTACCGCATGTGATTGAACCTACAAATTTTATTGTATGGATGTATGCAAATGGGTATGGATGAGGTGTTCTACTGTGGTACTGGGTAGATTTGGGGCACATGTGAGTGTATGTGTCACAACCAAACTGTCCGTTAGATGCATACCCTTAGGTTGGCCCAAGGCTTGAAAATCAGCTGGATCCAGAAATCTAGTGGGCCCCTGCACAGGTAACAAGGTGGGAGGAGGGGACTCCTATTCTTGATTCTTACTGGGCCCACCTGAGCAACAAAACAGCCTGATTTTTTTCCTGACAGATGAAAGGTTTAGATGGTCTAAATTCCATACACAATGATGGGTCCCTATGCAAATCAAAGGCGGCCATTCACTCTAAAATTGTCCCTTTTATTTTGACCCACCTAAATATCCTTCTGAGGTGATTTGTGAGCCAAGGGATAATGTGAGGCAACCATCTGATGGACGGATTGGATGTTATGAATACATCATGTGGCCACGGCCGCTTTTGTCCGGTACCACTAGAGCGCATCTCCTGGATGACAGTTGAAGTGGAATATGGTAGAGCCCCTCAGCAGCATACATGTGGCAGGGGGTAGGTATGACTCAGGCCTTCCATCCAATGAGCCCTATCATGGATGGTCCATGGTGCAAAAATAAATCATGCCAACAGGGTGAATGGTCGAGATTTTATTGCTATTGAACAAAGTTCTCGTAAAAGTGACAGCTAAGATAGCTTATTGGTGTAGATTATGAAACGAGTCCATACAGGGTAGGCCCCACCGTCTTACATGTAAATTGCCATGTTGGCATGATTGTAGCACTTCCTTTTCTAATTTTTAGAAATAAAGATAGTTTTAGGGGTGGGCCACCAGTGGATATAGATTCTCTCACCCTTGCAAAATGGAGATGTTAAGTCAACATGTATCAGAACAGAAATTTTTGAAAAACTTCCAAAAGGTGGAGAGAAGAAATAAAAATAAATAAAATAATTAGATGCATCCAGAGTTACAAATAGACTCTGGGCTTTTTGCAATTTGGATTTTCTTTGTTTTCAAAACGACAGGCTTCCCACTCCCCTAGACATTTGTCTTGTCTTGAAGTAGTGCCACAGGCTCTGTGGACTAGTCTCTTTGCAAAAGAAAATGCGTACCTCATGCTATCGGCTGGGATCTTTTTCCTTCTTTTTTCATTCCTTGTATTTGACTGCCTCTATGCGCTGCCCAGATAGTGGGCCATTGAGGCAAGGGCATAGCTTGTTAATGTATTGATCAAACAATCCTAACCATTTAGTAGGGAGAAGGCTATCAGATGGATGATTAAGCCTCGTATATGGGAAAAAATGACGGATTTAGAGACGGTTTTGGACCGTCTCTAAAATTGCTTGGTTTAAAGATGCTTTAGAGACGGCCGTAAACCGTCTCTAAATTTTTAGACGGCCCTTAACCGTCCTTATTATTGTCTTAAAAATTTGAACGTCCATAAATCATTTAAGACGGTCAAAAACTGTCGTTAACTGCAGATAAAAGACGGCCATTGACCATCTTATATGCCGGAATTTGAGACGGTCAAAGACCGTCCCTATTAGAGACGGTCACTGGCACTCTCTTACTGGTAATTTGACTGTCGAGGACCGTCTCAATTAGCGACGGTCGTTGGCCGTCTTTTTCTGTAGTAATAGTAGGGACGGTTCTTAGCTGTCTCTGTTTGAGACTATCAAGGTCCGTCTCTATTAGAGACGGTCATTGACCGTCTCGTATTGGTCTCATTTATAGAAGGCCGATGGCGGTCTTTTCCAACCAATAAAAATAGCCTGCATTAGGGACGGTCGTTAGTAGTCCCTATTTGAGATTGTGAATAACCATCTAATGCTCAAGTAAAACATTAAAAATAAAAAAATAATGAATTACGAAAGAAAAAAAATAGTTAGAAAACTTAGAAAAATAATTAACAATGTTTAAGAAAAAAATTTAGATTTTGAAAAAAAATGTAATTTTATAAAAATCTAGATTTTGAAATAAAAATTAAGAACATTTAATAATGTTGATAATTTTGAAAAAAAAAAATTGATAAGAAAATGATATTTTGAAAAAGAAAATTTTAAAAATTAAACAAAATTTTTAAAAAATTGTCAAATTGCAAAAAAATATATATTTTAAAAAAGAAAACTAGATTTGGTGTTTTGAAAAGAAAAATTAAAAAGTTGTATAACAAAAGTGATATTTAAAAAATGATATTTTGAAAAAGAAAATTAAAAAAAATTATGAAAAAATTGACAAATTGTAAAAAAATATATATTTTAAAAAAGAAAACTAGATTTTGTATTTTGAAAAGAAAAATTAAAAAGTTATATAACAAAAATGATATTTAAAAAATGATATTTTGAAAAAGAAAATTTAAAAAATTAAACAAAATTGTGAAAAAATTGACAAATTGTAAAAAAATATATATTTTAAAAAAAGAAAAGTAGATTTTGTATTTTGACAAGAAAAATTAAAAAGTTATATAACAAAAGTGATATTTAAAAAATGATATTTTGAAAAAGAAAATTAAAAAAATTAAACAAAATTGTGAAAAAATTGACAAATTGTAATATATATATATATAAAGAAAACTAGATTTTGTATTTTGAAAAGAAAAATTAAAAAGTTATATAACAAGATTTCGATAAAAAAATGATATTTTGAAAAAGAAAATTTAAAAAATTAAATGAAATTGTGAAAAAATTGACAAATTGTAAATATATATATGTATATATATATATATATATAATATATATATATATATATATATATATATATATTTAAAAAGAAAACTAGATTTTGTATTTTGACAACAAAAATTAAAAAGTTATATAACAAAAGTGAGATTAAAAAATGATATTTTGAAAAAAAAAAATACGAAGTTAAACAAAATTGTGAAAAAATAAAAAAAATGTAAAAATATATATTTTTTAAAAAAGAAAACTAGATTTTGTATTTTGACAAGAAAAATTGAAAAAAAAAAAGAAAAAGGATCTATACCAAATTGAATGGATGTGGCTTACAATGCACAGGGTGGGATTAAAAACATGTAAACGTGAAAAGAAAAAAGAAAAGGAAGAAGAAGAAGAAGAGTATTAACTTGAGGTTTTAAAAAAAAATATACACATTTAAGAAACAGGAGTGCAAATCAAAGTTCCTCAATACCTTGGTAAAAAAGAAAATGGTCTAAATTCAACAGTAATATCAGATGGTTGAAATTATCCAATCATTGTGATATTAAAGTAAGTGTTCTACCCAACAGAATAGATGTGCCCTTCAACAAGTGCAGACCAAAGGAGATTGAAGCATATAGATGTTTAAAAAGAATAGAACAAGTCAATATTATTCATCAAGATAGTAAAAAAGAAAATGGTCCAAATTAATCCAACAGCAATTTCAGATAGTTAAGATCATCCAATCAGTGTGACCTTTGGAGAGGTACAAGTATGTCAGGTGTTGCCAACATTAAGAATTGATACCAAATGCATACATTAGTATAGACCATTCTCATGTTATCATTTTTCGGCTATTAACTCGTCTGAAAAGCAATGAGATGTAAACTTGCACAGCTTAGATATAGTTTAAGCTGCTTGTTAATTAAAAAGGAACTGGAATATAGTTTAAGCCAAATGGAATCTCAAAAAACAAAAAACAAAAGACGACCGACATCCATCTAATCGTACCAAGTCCACCAATCAGGTGGCAAAGATTGTTCTATGAAAGGCATTCCCTGCTCTCCACCCATCCACAATCGGCCCCTATATATTAGCTCCAAGGACTCCAAAATAGTAAAACACAACACATAAGTCTCACTAGAAACCCTAGAACTTGCAGAAACACAAGACAATGACACAAACAAAATTTTTTCCAAATGGAATCAAATTAATATCAGAGGTTAGTTTCCAAACACCACTAGTAGAATCGAACAATCTTTAACAAGAAAACAAAATCAAACCCTACAACCCCTAGAATTCAACATACAGCCTCATCAAAACAGCAAAATATAAAGGTGAAAAAATCATCATAAGAGTGATTTCATGACCCACCTGAGATTATTGAGTTCTTATGATTCGAAATCACATCCTAAATATATGATGGAAAAATATATGGACGATGTCGATATACATAAAATATATCAAGGTGGGCCATACACAGTTAGAGTAACACCTATGAAGGAGTTATCTAAATAGTGAAATGGTACTATAAGGTCACCTCTTGGGAACTTCCCACGATGTTAATCTGTGTGCGCCCCACCATGATGTATGTAGAACATCAACACCATGCATTTGATGTGTCCCATTTATGTCCAAAAATCAGTTGTATACAAAACTCAGGTGAGCCATAGCATCTAAAACTATGTGAAGACATCACTAAAACATATAAAAGCATTCAATTGGTGGGGCCCACATGAGTTTTGGATGTGTGTGAAACTTGGGTTGACTCCTCTCAACTATAATGAATGGGCTGGATCTATGAACCACATCTAGGTGGGCCCAATAAATGATTATGAATGTTTTAATGGGAGGGTAACCCTCTCAACTATAGTATGTGGTGTGGCCCACCCAAGTCATGGATTGACTTTATTTTTAAGCTTGTGGCCCAAAGTCACGGTTTATGATATCCACATCGTCAATCCATTTTTTCAGATCATTTTAGGGCCCGTTTGGACAAGTAGATTGGAAGGGATTGGAAGTTAAATCCCTATAGATTGGCCGAGCGTGCCAAACAAACTGGGTGATCTGATCCTGGGATATACAATCCCATGGATCTTAAGACAATCTACTGACAACACCATCATTACCTTTAAATCCCATCCAATCCACCCTAATCCGGTCAAATTTGCCCGGGACATGTTTGGTTCGAGGGATTGGAAGGGATGGGAAGGTTTAATCCTAGGATTGGCCGAGTGTGCCAAACAGACTTGATATATAGCAATCCGGGGGAATATAGCAATTTCATGGATCTTAAGACAATCCATTGACAACGCCATCATTACCTTGAAATCCATGCCATCCACCTTAAAACCATTCAATCCCTTCCAATCCACCCATCCAAACAGGCCCTTAGTGGTTGAGTCCACAATCAAAGTATATCTAAAGCTCAAGTGGACCATACCACAGAAACAGTGGGGATAATGATTTCCACCGTTGAAATCTTCCTATGGCCTACAGTGATTTTGATTTGTCATCCAACTTGTTCAATAGATCACAAATACATGGATGAAGGGAAAACTAAAATATCAACTTGATCCAAAACTTCAGTGGCCTCCCAAAAATTCTCAATGGTAGACGTTCAATTTATATTGTTTCCTATGATGTGGTCCACTTCAGATTTTTATATGCTTCAATTTTGACCTCATGTAATAAAATTATATGTTAAAATGGATGGATGGAGTGGATAAATTGAATAAATCATAGTGGGCCCCACAGGATGCTTACGGTATAAGGGCCCTATAGGGCCTAAAAATATGTCTTATCTAAGCCGTCTATATATTTTAAAATATTATTATAGGGCATGAAACCAAAAATTATCTAGATCGAAGGCTAAAGTGGATCATACGGTAGGAACATGGAAATTAAATCACATGTATTTGCTATGGTGGAGAACAGATTGGCTACTCCCCTGACACCAGCCAATGGTTGGTGGTCGGTGCTCTATGGGGCCCACCATGATGTATGTGTATCATCCATGCCGTCCATCTATTTTTATAGATATCATTTTATGAGATGATAAAAAAATGAGTTATATCTCAATCTCAAGTGGACCACATTACAGGAAATAGTGTTGAATGAATTTTGACCATTAAAAATGTTTTGGGGGCCATAACAATTTTGGATCAAGCTGATATATTTTTTTTCCCTTCATCTGGGTCTTTATGACCAACTAAACAGATTGGATGTCAAATAAACAGTACAGTGGGCCTTAGGAGGATTTTAATTGTGAATATCCATTCATTAATTTTGTCCTGTAGTGTGGCCCACTTAGGATTTATGTCCCTATCATTTTTTGCATCAAGCACTAAAATGATCTGTAAAATTGGATGAACCGAATGGATGAAACATTTACATCATGGTGGGGCCCACAAAGCATCGACCACCAGCCACCGTCCCCCACCCCCAAATTTGGGCGCGCGCTCAAAACAGAGTCGCGCGCCCAATTACCCCCCCCCTCCCCATTTCGACAGGCCGCCTGCCCAGTCTCTCTCTCTCTGTCTCTCTCGCCGTCCCGGTCTCTCTCTATCTCTCTCGCCGTCCCGGTCTCTCTCCCAGACCCGCGCCACTCTCTCTCTCTCCGTCCCGGTCCCAGCTTCTTCCCACCCCGACTCTCTCTCTCTCTCTCTCTCTTCCTCACTTGCATCATCTCCAGATCTCGTGCGGCCAGCAGCCCCTGCCCTTTCATCTCTTCCCCGGCCAGGTACTCATTTCTCTATTTAGGTTTTTAATTTTTGGATTTGTAAATCCGCAGTGGGTGTTCGTTGGCCATGCCTGGTAAACAATGGGACCAATGATCTAGATGGCCTGGGTTGCTATAGATGTATACCATGTATACAATGGATGCAGACATAGAATAGTCTTGCCATTCATCATTTGTTGTGAATGTTTAAGGTGTGCACAACATGTGTTTGATGAAATGTCTCTGCGGGAGAAGGTGGATTGCATACTTTGCAACTCAAGCATTCGAGTAAACTCTATGGGGCCGCTGCGATGTGTGTGTCTTATCCATGCAGGCCATCTATTTTGCAACCCATTTTATGGCATGAGCCTAAATGGAAGTATATCCAGTGCTCAAGTGGGCCCACCACAGGAAACAGTGGGAATCGAAGACTCACTGGTGAAAACTTCTTAGGGCAGCAGAAGTTTCGAATCAAGCTGATATTTGTGTTTTCCTTGTCTGTGTCAGCTTATGAACAAGTTGGGTGATAAATAAACATAGCTGTGGGCCCTACGAAAGTCTCAACGGTGGATGTCATAATCCCCACTCTTTCCTGTGTGTGGTCCAGCTGAGCTTTGGATAAAATGAGGATTGCTGGTCTCTTCTGGTCTGTACAAATGTCACTCCTGATTCTTGCCACCTCCAGTGACCATGAAGCTGCCCGCTGCATTGGAAGCTCTATTCTCATGTGGGTGCAGATAACATTACACTTACTCCATGCGCGTGCAGTTGGGTTTCGGCACCAGTGCTTGTGGATGGGATGCAGCCTCTCCAAACAGAAAGTGAGATAAGAACAGGGCGTACGTACCTTTTATCTTGGCGGTCATTTGGATGCCTATAAATGGGGCTAACCATAAATGATTTGCAATGTGTTTGGATGCTGAAAAATGTCTGTAAATGATTTACAGGTTGCCCCAATTGATTTACAGGAAAAAAGCTGTGATTTCATTTACTGGCTCTTCATTTAAAGCCTAACGGCTACAAATGGAAAGATTGGCTCTCCATTTACAGGTCTCAAATAATTTACAGGCTGGCCAAACAATCATTTACGTGTGAATCATTTACTGCTTTCAATCAAGCAGGACAGGGTGTAAATAATTTAGACCTGTAGATCATTTACCACTTAAGCCAACCATCCAAACGACCCCTTATATTCAATTTGGAGTGAGAAAGAGGAGTAAAATGCTAATTTGCCCGATGAGATTTATGTTTTCCACACAGCTCCAAATGAAAAGTCAAATGCATTCAAATTAGGTACAAATAGAGCTTCAAACAGAGCTTCCAATGTAGAATGTGAATTCCTACCGCTAGTTATGATCAGGGTGAACTGATTCAAGAAAATACTTGTTGGATGGTACAAAATAAATTCTTTTAAACCACCAGGGAAACCAAAATGCCAATGAATTTAATATGTTATATAAATTAAAACACAATTTTTCTTCATATTTTCATTTTTAGTGCTGATTGTTTATCGGTTTTCCTTTCTATCATGTAGAACAAATGTAATATTAGTAATATCATCCATGGTATTGCAGCAATCAATATCAGGGATGCATTTCCACATGATATATAATAATAGGGAATCCTAGTAGTGAGATGAATCATGGAATATCAGAGAAACAATTTCAGATCATCAAGCTTCATGAGAGCAAGTTTATTCTACACATAACTATTACTACTCACCACTGAGCAAGAACCATATGAACAAAGAATGGAGATGAACAATTTTATTTTAACCAATAATACAATGATCAATAATTTATTACTATGACACATGAGATTGCTGAGCTTTGGATGCATGTTAATGGTTTAAGTTATAAATGATTTACATCTTTACAGCCTGTCTTGTTTGGCTTTAAGTTATAAATGATTTACAGTTAACCCCAACAAAGAGTTTGAATAATTGAATAGAATTAAAGTATCATTAGCATGTTATATGTCTAATATATTAGAAGCATAGAGTCACTTTTGTTACACATATGACACAGTTACTTGCATTTGAAATATACCCATTTACTACCAAATCTAAGATGCTAAACAGGATGTTAGCATTTACAAAAAATCAAAAGTACAACTGCTGGTTTATTTACGTTTTATAGTCGTTTTTGATCAAAATTGATAAAAAATCACAATCCGTGGAATTTGGTTTCTACTCCGCGTCACTCCAACCAAAAGCACATTGGGAGAAAAAAAATCTATTCCCACGATAAGGCCAATGGATTGAAATTTGTGGTTCATCCAAACGGGCCCCACAAAAAGATTGCTTAATCGAGGATAATAAATGAAGGCACCAAAAGAACACATGTGGGTTGTATGTTTGGATTTTCATGTGGCCCACTTTAGAAAGGATAGCACTCAATGAACCATCTTACTCACATCTATTTTTCTCGTACATGTGGGTCCCACCTGATAGTAGACCAGCGTTCTTCAAAATTTTTTTTTCCAAGGCACGTTCTCAGCAGGTTACACCTGATGAATGGGCCAAATACTTTCAAGTTGTAGAGACAGAGGATGACAGAAGGATTGAGAAAAACCAAAGATACTAAAGTATCTAATGCATCTTAAATATTTAGAATTAAGAAGTCTCAAGTCCAACTAGTTGGACTGCAATTTATTGCATCTTAAGCATTTTTACAGATCATTTAATAAATCATTTACATCTTTGCTATCAATTGTATTATCAAATGAAATTCAAACTCTTTGTTGGGGTTAACTGTAAATCATTTATAGTTGTTTATAATAATATGAAAAAAATCTGTTTTTGTTTATAATAATATTAAAAAAATCTGTTTGTAAAAAAATAATTTCATTTGATTTTTTTTTTTGTATGGATGCATCATGCATGGTTTTATGATAAAACATATGTATGTGTGTATATGCATGCATGCGCACATGGATGGCTGAAACGTATGCATGCATGCATGGATGGATAGATTACACGTGTGTATGCATGCATACATGCATGGATGGATTTATGTGTGTGTATATGTATGTATGTATGCATGCATGGATGGAAGACTGGATGGATGGATCATCACGCCTATGTGTGTATGTGTGTATGCATGCATGGATAGATGGATGGATTGTTAGATCATGGATGGATGGGTCATCATGCATGTGTTTTATGTATGTATGCATGCATGAATGGATGGATGTATCATCATGCATGTTTGTATGCATGATCCCAAACCTAAACCCGACCCCAAACCCGAACCCGATTTCTTAAACCAAAACCTTAACTTATCCTCAGTTCCCTAAAGCTATAACCTATAACCTATAACCTACACCTAATCATGTGCATATATTTGTGGATATATATAGATCTATATTTTTTTTGTGATTGGTGACCACATGTGTGACATGTTTTGACAGTTTATGAAAAGCCTCTTTTTTATTGTATCTCACTTTTTATATGCTACATGCACGTGATATCAGAAATGGATTTGATGCCCCCGAGCAAGAATTGGATGACGAAAGATATATTGAGTGATGAATACATTAAAGGCGTTGAATTGTTTATTATTTTTGCGAAAAGGAATTCGAGAGATGTTGATTGGTATAGTTGTCCTTGTGCTAGATGTCGTAATGTGCGTGGGAAGAAAATACTAAGTACAGTTTCTGAGCATTTGATTATGAATGGTATAGATCAGTCATACACAACTTGGTTTTTTCATGGAGAACAACTTCCCAATATGGGTGTCAATGCCAAGGCTCCTAGTACATCTGCCACTGATTGTAATGAAGAGCTATTGCCCAGAATGGTTGATTTGGTTAATGATACTTTTGGTCGTGTTCAACCTGATGACTTAGATGCATGTATGAATGAGGTCAATGAGGAACATGGTAGTCAGCCTCAAGATGACATAGACAATGATACTCAGTACAATAAATTAAGGGAGGATGCGGTACAACCCCTATATCCACCGTGTAAACGTGAGTATACAAAGTTGTCAGTGACAGTTGAGTTGATGAGCATGAAGGCTAGATATCAGTGGTCAGATAATAGCTTTACGAGTTTGCTGCAACTGCTCAAGAAGATTTTGCCAAGCGAGAACTCTTTTGCCAGATAGTACCTATAATGCAAAGAGATTGATCAGTTCGTTGGGTATGAACTATGAGGTGATACATGCATGTCGTAATGATTGTATTCTGTACTGGAAAGAGCATGCTAATAAGGAAAGTTGTCCTACATGTAAAGCAAGCAGATGGAAAGTGAATAGTGTTGTAAGATCAAGAGTCTCACATGTACCATGGAAGGTGTTAAGATACTTCACATTAACACCAAGGTTAAAAAGACTTCATAGCGTATCATGGATTGCAGAGAATATGTTGTGGCATTCAAAGGGGGCTAAAAATGACTCGTACATGCGTCATCCTGTGGATTCTTTTATGTGGAAGTTTGTAGATAGAAAATTTAGTGATTTTGCTGCGGATCCACGTAACGTTCGGTTGGGACTTGCAACAGACGGATTCAACCCCTTTGGGCATTTGGGCATCTCATATAGTTGCTGGCCTATTATGGTTGTTCCATACAATCTTCCACCTCATTTATGCATGCGGAAGCAATTTATTATGTTAACACTTTTAATTCCCGGAAAAAATGGTCCAGGGCATCACATCGACGTATATTTACAACCATTAATCGAAGAATTAAATGAATTGTGGAAAGGGTCGATAACATATGACTCGTTCAGGAAGAACAGGTTTACAATGAAGGCGATTTTATTATGGGCAATACATGATTTTCTAGCCTATGGACATCTTTCTAGGTGTAGGACAGGAGGAAAGTATGCATGTCCTGTTTGTAGTGAGGAGACTGACTCTGTTTGGCTAAAACATGGAAAGAAGTTTGCTTATATGGGGCACAGAAGATTCCTCCCAAGAGCTCATATCTTTAGGAGACAAAGATCTCGATTCAATGGGAATGATGAAAATCGGCAGGCTCCAAAGCGTTTGTCTGGAGAACAGGTATTGGTTAAAATGAATAATATACAAACAAAGTTTGGAAAGTATATAGGAAATAAGAGGAAGAAGACCACAGATGAGGATTCTAACCTTACTGCTTGGTCGAAAAGATCAATCTTCTTTACATTGCCGTATTGGGAGCATATGCCCATTCGCCATAATTTGGATGTGATGCATGTCGAGAAAAATGTTACTGAGAACCTTATTGCAACAATTATGGATATGAAGGACAAGTCTAAGGGTGGTTTACAAGCCCGTCAAGATCTTATGGCTATGAAGATATGATCAAAATATTGGCCAGAGGAAAAGAATGGTAAGTTGTTATTGCCAAAGGCTCCTTAGTCCATTCACATTATCCAGATCTGAAAGAGAACTCATTTGTCGAACCTTGAGTGATTTAAAAAGTTCCAAGAGGGTATAGTGCAAACTGGAAACATTATATCAGTATGGATGACTATCATCTCAAGGGCCTTAAGTCACATGATTATCACATTCTAATGCAGCAGTTACTACCTGTATTATTGATGCATTCATTCAAGAAAGAAAAGTCATTGCGCGCTGCCATTATACAATTGTCAAGATTCTTTAACATCATATGTTCTAAAGAAATTCATCGTATGGAGCTTCAAGAAATGAAAAATAAAATAGTGAAAACATTATGTGTTTTCGAAAAGTATTTTCCACCATCGTTTTTCGTTTCTATGACACACCTTGTTGTGCACTTGGCGGAGGAGGCACAAGTTTGTGGACCTGTCAGATATCGATGGATGTATCCTTTTGAGAGGTAACTTTAACTGTTTTAATTTATTAACCTTTTGAAAATACCATATATTTTTTCATCAATACCTGATTTTAATATTTAGCAAGATGATGAGAACATACAAGAAGTATGTGATGAATCAAGCTTACCCAGATGGCTGTATTGCGGAACGCTACATTATAGAGGAATCTATGATGTACCGCATAGAATATTATCCTGATAATACAATAGGAGGTCATAAGCAAGGACTAAAAATATTCAATGATGATGAAAATGCTGGTGATTCTCAGAATGATAAGAAAGGAAAAGTTCATGATCTTACTACAGTGCAATACCAACAAGCACGTAGATGGGTTTTGCAACATCACGTTGAAAATCATCAATGGGAGGAGTAAGTTAATGAAGTATATTATTCTTTTTTTATATTTTTAAATGGCTTATGGTAATAAACATTGTTATATATATATAATTAATTGCTATGATGTGGAATTTGTAGGAAGTACCAAACATACATCCAGGGCCAAACACGTACGGGACAAAATCGAAAGGGTAATCTGTTAGCAGGAAAACCAATGGAATACATTTCTTGGTTAAGACATCAACTACATAATCAAGAAATGTCTTCATTTAAGAGAATTGCCGATGGTCCTGACTTCAAATGCATATCATATAATACTTACTCAGTAAATGGATATGTTTTTAGCACTGCGAATTCTGAAATGAACAGAACAACACAAAACAGTGGAGTCTCAATGAAAGCCCTAACTAGCTTCAGGGCAAGCGCCAGGGATAGGAATCCTATAGAAGAAGAAGTCACTTATTATGGCATCATTAGGCAAATTCTTGAATTGAACTACTTCGACCTTAGAGTAGTACTCTTCTACTGTGATTAGGTGCATATTGAAGATAAAATGAATGGATGTTTCATAGATCCTGAAACAAATTTGTTATTTGTCAATCTAGGAAGGTTTAGACGGAACTTAAAGGAGGATGATGAGCCGTTTATTCTTGCATCTCAGGCAGCTCAGGTCTTCTACTGTAAGGATCCAACTAGAGATGACTGGCATGTTGTACTGGATGCTCCTAAGAGATTGACGAAAGATGCATATGCATTTGAAGATCCACTTGAGTTTGAGGCCAGAAGGAATGTAGGTTCTTCAACACTTTCATTAATCGATGATTTAAATGAAGAAGAAGATGTACAGGAAAAATCATGGGTAGAGAGTGAGCCGAGTACCTCACGTCATAGGAAACGGAAAAGAAACTAAAAAGATTCAAATCAGTTTGAAAGTGAGTTGAATTCTATTTAGTAATGATTGTTACAATTTTTTAGCTATCAAAATATTAATAGAATGCCAATTACATAATAATGAGATATTGTTTTGTTTTATAAAATTGTAGGAATTATGTCGGATTTTGGTGGTTCATTAGTTTCAGCCCAAGGAAGCAATACAAGGAAGAGACTTGAATTAAATGAATATAAACAACCAGTCGGAGAAACATCGGCGCCTTTCAACACATTTTTCGGGCAACTTGGCAGGACATTGTCCAATTTCATTTGCTGATTGGCGCAAAGTGCCTGGTGCAATTAAAGATAATATCTGGTCTATGGTTTTGGTGAGCGTGTTTGTTCTTGATTTTATTTCTAATTCTTACTCAATAAGATTGTTTCATTATTAATTTAATGAAATAGGCCACGTACAACATCGATGATGAGTTAAAAGAATATGCATTTTCAAAAGTAAGCAAAGCTTGGAAGGTATGGAAATACAATCTGCGAAAGGAATATGATAAATTTGATAATGATGTAGAAAGAAGAAGAAATGTCCCATTGGTGTGAAGCAAGAGGATTGGGACATTTTCATTAATCTACAATCCACAGAATTATTAATCAATCTTCGTAAGAAGGGAAAGACTTCCAGAGCACAGGTGAAATGCCCTCACACGACTGGAAGACGAGGTGCTGCTAGGACATTAGAGAAAATGGTAATTTGTACTGCATTTTTTGACAATTTAATTGATGAATATAAATTCTTGTTGACTAATTTGCTTATATAATTACAGCGAAAAGAAAATCCAAATACTTGGTTAATTAAAAAGAACTACGTAGTGGCTTGATCCCAATCTGACTTTTTGGGTATGTAGGCGGCCGTTCGTAATATACTAGAATATCGGTGCAGCCACAAATCTTTTTTCTCCTTTGAATTGTAACAGACTGTATCGGTTGCATTTTTCTCTGTCATACAGGTTGTGGCTATCAAAGATATAATATCACCTCCTTATAGGGAAACATTTAATGATGTGCACAGGTAAATTCATTTTTTCTAATTCCTTATATTGTTTCCCAGTTATATTTGTGTTGGTTTCAGAGTACAGGTAGCAATAGAAAGTGTTGGTCGATTGTGGCTTATGGACAAAGGGATGAGTAACCAACAATACGAATATGAGAGGCCTTCCCCAGGTATCCAAATGCTTTTAGATATAATTATGTTATTTTTAAATGTATTAGATCGAAATTGATCGAGCAGACCCGGATGTGCGTCGGAGCTATCCGGATGTTGAGCGGGGGTCCCTGGAAGGTGGGAACCGCTGTTATGACCATGATGAAGCTGTCCATTTCCTATGGACAGCATTGGAGTGGCCTGACCATTTGGACAGGCCATGTTTATGTATTAACTCGAAATTGATGGAGCAGACCCGGATGTGCGTCGGAGCTATCCGGATGTTGAGCGGGGGTCCCTAGAAGGTGGGAACCGCTGTTATGACCATGATGAAGCTGTCCATTTCCTATGGACAGCATTGGAGGGGCCTGGCCATTTGGACATGCCGTGTTTATGTATTTGATCGAAATTAATGGAGTAGACCCGGATGTGCGTCGGAGCTATTCGGAAGAGCGGGGTTCCCTGGAAAGAGGGAACCGCTATTATGACCATGAGAAAGCTGTCCATTTTTTATGGACATCATTGGAAGGGCCTGGCCATTTGCGTCGGATGGCCGTGTTTATATCTGTATTTGCAGGGACCATACCCTTAACCTAAACCAAAACCTATGACCTAAAACCTTAACCTATAACCTAAACCTCAACTTTAACATAAACCTAAACCTTAACCTAAAACCTAAAACATAAACCTAAACCTAAAACCTAAATGTATTCTCAAATCCCTAAACCTAAACCTACACTTAATCCTAATCTTAACTCCCTAACCTAAACCTATACCTAAACTTGAAAACCCAAACATAAACTCAATCCCGAACCCGAACCTAAACCTTAACCTTAACCTTAACCTATTCTCAATTCTCTAAACCTATATCTTATAACCTAAACCTAAACCTAAACCTAAACCTTAACCTAAACCTATAACCTTAACCTAAAACCTAAACCTATAACCTAAACCTAAATCAAAACCAAAACCTATATCCTAAACCCGAACGCATTCTCAAATCCTATAACCCATAATCTAAAACTAAACCCAAACCTAAACCTATAACCTATAACCTAAACCAAAACCTATAACCTAAACCAAAGCCAAAACCTATAGCTTAAACCCGAACCCATTCTCAAATCCAAAAACCTATAAACTAAACCGTTAACCTATAACCTAAATCAAAACCTATAACCTAAACCAAACCTAAACCTAAAACCAAAACCTAAAACCTAAACCTATAATCTATAACCTAAATCAAAACATATAATCAAAACCAAATCCCAAAACCCAAACCTAAACCTAAACCTAAACCTAAAACCTAAACCTAAACCTATAACCTAAACTCAAATCCCTAAACCTAAACCTAAACCTAATCCTATTACCTAAACTCAAATTCCTAAACCTTAACTTATAACCTAACCTAAACCTATACTTATAACCTAAAACTATTCTCAAATCCCAAAACCTATAACCTAAACCTAACCTTTCCCTAAACCTATAACCTAAACTCAATTCCCTAAACCTAAACCTAGACCTAAACCTAAACCTATAGCCTAAAGTCAAATCCCTAAACCTTAACCTATAACCTAACCTAAACCTATACTTATAACCTAAAACAATTCCCAAATCCCAAAACCTATAACCTAAACCTAAGCTTTCCCTAAACCTATAAGCTAAACTCAATTTCCTAAAGCTAAACCTACACCTAATCCTAATCTCAACTCCCTAACCTAAACCTAAACATAAACTTGAAAACTCAAACTTAAACCCAATCCCGAACCTGAACCCGATTTCCTAAACCTAAACCATAACCCATTCTCAAATCCAAAAACCTATAACCTAAACCTAAACCAAAACCAAAACTTATAACCTAAACTCGAATCCATTCTCAAATCCCAAAACCTATAACCTAAACCAAAACCAAAACCTATAACCTAAACCCGAACTCATTCTCAAGTCCCAAAACCTATAACCTAAACATAAACCTTAACCTAAACCTATAACCTATAACCAAAACCTATAATCTAAACCCGAACCCATTCTCAAATCCCAAAATCTATAACCTAAACCTAAACCTTAACCTAAACCTATAACCTATAACATAAACCTAAACCTAAAACATAAACCTATAACCTATAACCTAAATCAAAACCTATTACCTTTCCCTAAACCTTAACCTAAACCTATAACCTATAACCTAAATCAAAACCAAAACCAAACCTAAACCTAAACCTAAACCTATAACCTAATGTATTCTCAAATCCCTAAACCTAAACCTACACCTAATCCTAATCTAAACTCCCTAACCTAAACCTAAACCTAAACTTGATAACCCAAACCTAAACCCGATCCTGAACCCAAACCCGATTTCCTAAACCTAAACTCTAACCTATTCTCAATTCCCTAAACCTATTGCTTAAAACCTAAACCGAAACCAAAACTTATACTTTCACCTAAACCTAAACCTATAACCTATAACCTAAACATAAACCTAAAACCTAAATGTATTCTCAAATCCCTAAACCTAAACCTACACCTAATCCTAATCTCAACTCCCTAACCTAAACCTAAACCTAAACTTGAAAACTCAAAGCTAAACCCGATCCCGAACCCGAACCCGATTTCCTAAACCTAAACCGTAACCTATTCTCAATTCCCTAAACTTATAGCTTATAACCTAAACTTAAACCTAAACCTAAAGCTTAACCTAAACCTATAACCTATAGCATAAACCTAAACCTAAACCTAAACCTGTAACCTATAACCTAAACCTAAACCTAAAACCTAAATGTATTCTCAAATCCTTAAACCTAAATCTAAACCTTAACCTAAAACTTAACCTAAACCTATAACATATAGCCTTAACCTAAACCTGTAACCTATAACCTAAACATAAACCTAAAACCTAAATGTATCCTCAAATCCCTAAACCTAAACCTACACCTAATCCTAATCTCAACTCCCTCACCTAAACCTAAACCTAAACTTAAAAACCAAAACCTAAACCCGATCCCGAACCCGAACCCGATTTCCTAAACCTAAACCTTAACCTATTCTCAATTCCCTAAACCAATTGCTTATAACCTAAACCGAAAGCTAAACTTATACCTTAACCTAAACCTATAACCTATAACCTAAACATAACCTAAAACCTAAATGTATTCTCAAATCCCTAAACCTAAACCTACACCTAATCCTAATCTCGACTCCCTAACCTAAACCTAAACCTAAACTTGAAAACTCAAACCTAAACCCGATCCCGAACCCGAACCCGATTACCTAAACCTAAACCCTAACCTATTCTCAATTCTCTAAACCTATAGCTTATAACCTAAACTAAAACCTAAACCTAAACCTTAACCTAAACCTTAACCTAAACCTATAAACTATATTATAAACCTAAACCTAAACCAAAACCTGTAACCTGTAACCTGTAACCTATAACCTAAACCTAAACCTAAAACCTAAATGTATTCTTAAATCCTTAAACCTTAACCTAAACCTTAACCTAAACCTATAAACTATAGCATAAACCTAAACCTAAACCTAAACCTGTAACCTATAACCTAAACCTAAACCTAAAACCTAAATGTATTCTCAAATCCTTAAACCTA
Source organism: Magnolia sinica (assembly GCF_029962835.1). Lineage (NCBI taxonomy): Eukaryota > Viridiplantae > Streptophyta > Magnoliopsida > Magnoliales > Magnoliaceae > Magnolia > Magnolia sinica. The sequence goes on along the minus strand of NC_080573.1, from coordinate 43,543,685 downwards.
AACCTAAACCTTAACCTAAACCTAAAACCTATAGCCTTAACCTAAACACGTAACCTATAACCTAAACCTAAACCTAAACCTAAAACCTAAATGTATTCTCAAATCCCTAAACCTATACCTATACCTAATCCTAATCTCAACTCCCTAACCAAAACCTAAACCTAAACTTGAAAACTCAAACCTAAACCTGATCCCGAACCCGATTTCCTAAACCTAAACATTAACCTATTCTCAATTCCCTAAACCTATAGCTTATAACCTAAACTTAAACCTAAACCTAAACCTTAACCTAAACCTATAACCTATAACCTAAACATAAATCTAAACCTAAACCTGTAACCTATAACCTAAACCTAAACCTAAAACCTAAATGTATTCTCAAATCCTTAAACTTAAATCTAAACCTTAACCTAAACCTATAACCTAAAGCCTTAACCTAAACCTGTAACCTATAACCTAAATATAAACCTAAAACCTAAATGTATTCTCAAATCCCTAAACCTAAACCTACACCTAATCCTAATCTCAACTCCCTTACCTAAACCTAAACCTAAACTTGAAAACCAAAACCTAAACCGATTGCTTATAACCTAAACCGTAAGCTAAACTTATACCTTAACCTAAACCTATTACCTATAACCTAAACATAACCTAAAACCTAAATGTATTCTCAAATCCCTAAACCTAAACGTACACCTAATCCTAATCTCAACTCCCTAACCTAAACCTAAACCTAAACTTGAAAACCAAAACCTAAACCCAATCCCGAACCCGAACCCAATTTCCTAAACCTAAACCTTAACCTATTCTCAATTCCTTAAACCAATTGCTTATAACCTAAACCGAAACCTAAACTTATACCTTAACCTAAACCTATAACATATAACCTAAACATAAACCTAAAACCTAAATGTATTCTCAAATCCCTAAACCTAAACCTACACCTAATCCTAATCTCAACTCCCTAACCTAAACCTAAACCTAAACTTGAAAACTCAAACCTAAATCCGATCCCGAACCCGAACCTTATTTCCTAAACCTAAACCTTAACCTATTCTCAATTCCCTAAACCTATAGCTTATAACCTAAACTTAAACTTAAACTTTAACCTAAACCTTAACCTAAACCTATAACCTATAGCATAAACCTAAACCTAAACCTAAACTTGTAACCTATAACCTAAACCTAAACCCAAAACCTAAATGTATTTTCAAATCCTTAAACCTAAATCTAAACTTTAACCTAAACCTTAACCTAAACCTATAACCTATAGCATAAACCTAAACCTAAACCTAAACTTGTAACCTATAACCTAAACCTAAACCTAAAACTTAAATGTATTCTCAAATCCTTAAACCTAAACCTAAACCTTAACCTAAACCTATAACCTATAGCCTTAACCTAAACATGTAACCTATAACCTAAACCTAAACCTAAACCTAAAACTTAATGTATTCTCAAATCCCTAAATCAAAACTTATACCTAATCCTAATCTCAACTCCCTAACCTAAACCTAAACCTAAACTTGAAAATCCAAACCTAAACCCGATCCCGAACCCAAACCCGATTTCCTAAACCTAAACCTTAACCTATTCTCAATTCCCTAAACCTATTGCTTATAACCTAAACCGAAACTTAAACCTATACCTAAACCTAAACCAAAATCTAAACCTATAACATATAACCTAAACATAAACCTATAACCTAAATGTATTCTCAAATCCCTAAACCTAAACCTACACCTAATCCTAATCTAGACTCCCTAACTTAAACCTAAACCTAAACTTGATAACCCAAACCTAAACCCGATCCCGAACCCGAACCCGATTTCCTAAACCTAAACCTTAACCTATTCTCAATTCCCTAAACCTATTGCTTATAACCTAAACCAAAACCTAAACCTATACCTAAACCTAAACCTATAACTAATTACCTAAACATAAACCTAAAACCTAAATGTATTCTCAAATCCCTAAACCCAAACCTACACCTAATCCTAATCGCAACTCCCTAACCTAAACCTAAACCTAAACTTGAAAACTCAAAACCTAAACCCGATCCCGAACCCAAACCCGATTTCCTAAACCTAAACATTAATGTATTCTCAAATCTCTAAACCTAAACTTACACCTAATCCTAATCTCAACTCCCTAACCTAAACTTCAAAATCCAAACCTAAACCCGATCCCGAACCCGAACCCGAACCCGATTTCCTAAACCTAAACCTTAACCTATTCTCAATTCTCTAAACTTATAGCTTATAACCTAAACTTAAACCATAACCTAAACCTTAACCTAAACCTATAACTTATAGCATAAACCTAAACCTAAACCTAAACCTAAAACCTAAATGTATTCTCAAATCCTTAAACCTTAACCTAAACCTATAACCTATAGCCTTAACCTAAACATTTAACCTATAACCTAAACCTAAACCTAAAACCTAAATGTATTCTCAAATCCCTAAACCTAAACCTATACCTAATCCTAATCTCAACTCCCTAACCTAAACCTAAACCTAAACTTGAAAACACAAACTTAAACCCGCTCCCGAACCCGAACCCGATTTCCTAAACCTAAACCTTAACCAATTCTCAATTCCCTAAACCTATTGCTTATAACCTAGACCTAAACCTATAACTTCTAACCTAAACATAAACCTAAAACCTAAATGTATTCTCAAATCCCTAAACCTAAACTTACACGTAATCCTAATCTAGACTCCCTAACCTAAACCTAAACCTAAACTTGATAACCCAAACCTAAACCCGATCCCGAACCTGAACCCGATTTCCTAAACCTAAACCTTAACCTATTCTCAATTCCCTGAACCTATTGCTTATAACCTAAACCGAAACCTATGCCTAAACCTAAACATAAACCTAAACTTATAACCTATAACCTAAACATAAACCTGAAATCTAAATGTATTCTCAAATCCCTAAACCCAAACCTACACCTAATCCTAATCTCAACTCCCTAACCTAAACCTAAACCTAAATTTGAAAACTCAAACCTAAACCCGATCCCGAACCCAAACCCGATTTCCTAAACCTAAACATTAATGTATTCTCAAATCCCTAAACCTAAACCTACACCTAATCCTAATTTCAACTCCATAACCTAAACCTAAGCCTAAACTTGAAAACTCAAACCTAAACCCGATCCCGAACCCGAACCCAATTTCCTAAACCTAAACCTAAACCTTAACCTATTCTCAATTCCTTAATCCTATAGCTTATAACCTAAGCTTAAACATAAACCTTAACCTAAACCTATAATATATAGCATAAACCTAAACCTAAAACCTCTAACCTAAATATAAACCTAAAACCTAAATGTATTCTCAAATCCCTAAACCTAAACCTACACCTAATCCTAATCTCAACTCCCTAACCTAGACCTAAACCTAAACTTGAAAACTCAAACCTAAACCGGATCCCGAACCCGAACCCGATTTCCTAAACCTAAACCTTAACCTATTCTCAATTCCCTAAACCTATAGCTTATAACCTAAACTTAAACCTAAACCTAAACATTAACCTAAACCTATAACCTATAGCATAAACCTAAACCTAAACCTATAACCTATAGTATAAACCTAAACCTAAACCTAAACCTAAACCTGTAACATATTACCTAAACCTAAACCTAAAACTTAAATGTATTCTCAAATCCTTAAACCTAAATCTAAACCTTAACCTAAACCTTAACCTAAACCTATAACTTATAGCCTTAACCTAAACCTGTAACCTGTAACCTATAACCTAAACATAAACCTAAAACCTAAATGTATTCTCAAATCCCTAAACCTAAACCTACTCCTAATCCTATTCTCAACTCCCTCACCTAAACCTAAACCTAAACTTGAAAACCAAAACCTAAACCCGATCCCGATTTCCTAAACCTAAACCTTAACCTATTCTCAATTCCCTAAACCGATTGCTTATAACCAAAACCGTAAGCTAAACTTATACCTTAACCTAAACCTATTACCTATAACCTAAACATAACCTAAAACCTAAATGTATTCTCAAATCCCTAAACCTAAACCTACACCTAATCCTAATCTCGACTCCCTAACCTAAACCTAAACCTAAACTTGAAAACTCAAACCTAAACCCGATCCCGAACCCGAACCCGATTTCCTAAACCTAAACCTTAACCTATTCTCAATTCGCTAAACCTATAGCTTATAACCTAAACCTAAACTTAAACCTATAACTTATAGCTTAAACCTAAACTTAAACTTAAACATGTAACCTGTAACATATAACCTAAACCTAAACCTAAAACCTAAATGTATTCTCAAATCCTTAAACCTAAACCTAAACCTTAACCTAAACCTATAACCTATAGCCTTAACCTAAACATATAACCTATAACCTAAACCTAAACCCAAAACCTAAATGTATTCTCAAATCCCTAAACCTAAACTTATACCTAATCCTAATCTCAACTCCCTAACCTAAACCTAAACTTGAAAACTCAAACCCAAACCCGATTTCCTAAACCTAAACCTTAACCTATTCTCAATTCTCTAAACCTATATCTTATAACCTAAACTTAAACCTAAACCTAAACCTAAACCTAAACCTATAACCTATAACCTAAACATAAAACTAAACCTAAACCTGTAACCTTTAACCTAAACCTAAACCTAAAACCTAAATGTATTCTCAAATCCTTAAACCTAAATCTAAATCTATAACTTATAGCCTCAACCTAAACATAAAACTAAACCTAAACCTGTAACCTTTAACCTAAACCTAAACCTAAAACCTAAATGTATTCTCAAATCCTTAAACCTAAATCTAAATCTATAACTTATAGCCTCAACCTAAACCTATAACCTATAACCTAAATATAAACCTAAAACCTAAATGTATTCTCAAATTCCTAAACCTAAACCTAAACCTACACCTAATCCTAATCTCAACTCCCTCACCTAAACCTAAACCTAGACTTGAAAACCAAAACCTAAACCTGATCCCGAACCCGAACCGGATTTCCTAAACCTAAACCTTAACCTATTCTCAATTCCCTAAACCTATAGCTTATAACCTAAACTTAAACCTAAAGCTAAACCTTAACCTAAACCTATAACCTATAGCATAAACCTAAACCTAAACCTAAACTTGTAACCTATAACCTATACCTAAACCTAAAATCTAAATGTATTCTCAAATCCTTAAACCTAAGCCTAATCCTTAACCTAAACCTATAACCTATAGCCTTAACCTAAACCTATAACCTAAACATAAACCTAAAACCTAAATGTATTCTCAAATCCCTAAACCTAAACCTACACCTAATCCTAATCTCAACTCCCTAACCTAAACCTAAACCTAAACTTGGAAACCAAAACCTAAACCCGATCCCAAACCCGAACCCGATTTCCTAAACCTAAACCTTAACCTATTCTCAATTCTCTAAACCTATAGCTTATAACCTAAACTTAAACCTTAACCTAAACCTTAACCTAAACCTATAACCTATAGCATAAACCTAAACCTAAACCTAAATCTGTAACCTATAACCTATACCCTAAACTTAAACCTAAAACCTAAATGTATTCTCAAATCCTTAAACCTAAACCTAAACCTTAACCTAAACCTATAACCTATAGCCTTAACCTAAACGTGTAACCTATAACCTAAACCTAAACCTAAAACCTAAATATATTCTCAAATCCCTAAACCTAAACCTATACCTAATCCTAATCTCAACTCCCTAAACCTAAACCTAAACTTGAAAACTCAAACCTAAACCCGTTCCCGAACCCGAGCCCGATTTCCTAAACCTAAACCTTAACCTATTCTCAATTCCCTAAACCTATTGCTTATAACCTAAACCTATAACCTATAACCTAAACATAAACCTAAAACCTAAATGTATTCTCAAATCCCTAAACCTAAACTTACACCTAATCCTAATCTAGACTCCCAAACCTAAACCTAAACCTAAACTTGATAACCCAAACAAAAACCCGATTTTCTAAACCTAAACCTTAACCTATTCTCAATTCCCTGAACCTATTGCTTATAACCTAAACCGAAACCTATACCTAAACCTATAACCTATAACCTAAACATAAACCTAAAACCTAAATGTATTCTCAAATCTCTAAACCCAAACCTACACCTAATCCTAATCTCAACTCCCTAAACTAAACCTAAACCTAAACTTGAAAACTCAAACCTAAACCCGATCCCGAACCCAAACCTGATTTCCTAAACCTAAACATTAATGTATTCTCAAATCCCTAAACCTAAACCTACACCTAATCCTAATCTCAACTCCCTAACCTAAACCCGATCCCGAACCCGAACCCGATTTCCTAAACCTAAACCTTAACCTATTCTCAATTCCCTAAACTTATTGCTTATAACCTAAACCGAAACATAAACCTATACCTAAACCTATAACCTAAATGTATTCTTAAATCCCTAAACCTAAACCTACAGCTAATCCTAATCTCGACTCCCTAACCTAAACCTAAACCTAAACTTGAAAACTCAAACCTAAACCCGATCCCGAACCCGAACCCGATTTCCTAAACCTAAACCTTAACCTATTCTCAATTCCCTAAACCTATTGCTTATAACCTAAACCGAAACCTAAACATATACCTTAACCTAAACCTATAACCTAAACCTAAACCTACACCTAATCCTAATCGCAACTCCCTAACCTAAATCTAAACCTAAACTTGAAAACCAAAACCAAAACTCGATTCTGAACCCAAACCCGGACCTGATTTTCTAAACCTAAACCTTAACCTATTCTTAATTCCCTAAACCTATTGCTTATAACTTAAACCTATACCTTAACCTAAACATAAACCTCAAACCTAAATGTATTCTCAAATCCCTAAACCTAAACTTACACCTAATCCTAATCTGAACTCCCTAACCCAAACCTAAACGTAAACTTAAAACTCAAACCTAAACCTGATCCCGAACCCGAACCCGATTTCCTAAACCTAAACCTTAACCTATTCTCAATTCCCTAAACCCATTGCTTATTACCTAAACCGAAACTTGAACCTATACCTTAAACTAAACCTATAACCTATAACCTCAACATAAACCTAAAACCTAAAAGTATTCTCAAATCCCTAAACCTAAATCTACACCTAATCCTAATCTCAACTCCCTAACCTAAACCTAAACCTAAACTTGATAACCCAAACCCGATTTCCTAAACCTAAACCTTAACCTATTCTCAATTCCCTAAACCTATTGCTGATAACCTAAACCGAAACCGAAACCTATACCTTAACCTAAACCTAAACCTAAACCTATAACCTATAACCTAAATATAAACCTAAAGCCTAAATGTATTCTCAAATTCCTAAACCTAAACCTACACTTAATCCTAATCTCAACTCCCAAACCTAAACCTAAACCTAAACTCGAAAACTCTAACCTAAACCGGATCCCAAACCCGAACCCGATTTCCTAAACCTAAACCTTAACCTATTCTCAATTCCCTAAACCTATAGCTTATAACCTAAACTTAGACCTAAACCTTAACCTAAACCTATAACCTACAGCATAAACCTAAACCTAAACTTGTAACCTATAACCTAAACCTAGACCTAAAACGTAAATGTATTCTCAAATCCTTAAACCTAAACCTAAACCTTAACCTAAACCTATAACCAATAGCATAAACCTAAACCTAAACCTAAACCTGTAACCTATAACCTCAACCTAAACCGAAAACCTAAATGTATTCTCAAATCCTTAAACCTAAATCTAAACCTTAACCTAAACCTATAACCTATACCCTTAACCTAAACCTGTAACCTATAACCTAAATATAAACCTAAAACCTAAATGTATTCTCAAATCCCTAAACCTAAACCTACACCTAATCCTAATCTCGACTCCCTCACCTAAACCTAAACCTAAACTTGAAAACTCAAACCTAAACCCGATCACGAACCGAAACCCGATTTCCTAGACCTAAACATTAATGTATTCTCAAATTACTAAACCTAAACTTATACCTAATCCTAATCTCGACTCCCTAACCTAAACCTAAACCCGATCCCGAACCCGAACCCGATTTCCTAAACCTAAACCTTAACCTATTCTCAATTCTCTAAATCTATAGCTTATAACCTAAACTTAAACCTTAACCTAAACATATAACCTATTGCATAAACCTAAACCTAAACCTAAACCTGTAACCTGTAACCTAAAACCTAAATGTATTCTCAAATCCCTAAACACAAACCTACACCTAATCCTAATCTCAACTCCCTAACCTAATCCTAAACCTAAACTTGAAAACTCAAACCTAAGCCCGATCCCGAACCCAAACCCGATTTCCATAACCTAAACATTAATGTATTCTCAAATCCCTAAACCTAAACCTACACCTAGTCCTAATCTCAACTCCCTAACCTAAACCTAAACCTGAACTTCAAAATCCAAACCTAAACCCGATCCCGACCCCGAACCTGATTTCCTAAACCTAAACCTTAACCTATTCTCAATTCCCTAAACTTATTGCTTATAACCTAAACGGAAACATAAACCTATACCTTAACCTAAACCTAAACTTATAACCTATAACCTATAACCTAAATATAAACCTAAAACCTAAATGTATTCTCAAATACCTAAACCTACACCTAATCCTAATCTCAACTTCCTAACCTAAACCTAAACCTAAACTTGAAAACTCAAACCTAAACCCGATCCCGAACCCGAACCCGATTTCCTAAACCTAAACCTTTACCTATTCTCAATTCCCTAAACCTATAGCTTATAACGTAAACTTAAAACTAAACCTTAACCTAAACCTATGACCTATAACCTAAACCTAAACCTATAACCTAAATATATTCTTAAATCCTTAAACCTAAACTCAAACCTTAACCTAAACCTATAACCTATAGCCTTAACCTAAACCTATAACTTATAACATAAACATAAACCTAAAACCTAAATGTATTCTCAAATCCCTAAACCTACACCTAATCCTAATCTCAACTCCCTAACCTAAACCTAAACCTAAACTTGAAAACTCAAACCTAAACCCGATCTCGAACCCGAACCCGATTTCCTAAACCTAAACCTTAACCTATTCTCAATTCCCTAAACCTATAGCTTATAACCTAAACTTAAACCTAAACCTTAACCTAAACCTATAACCTATAGCATAAACCTAAACCTACACCTAATCCTAAACCTGTAACCTATAACCTAAACCTAAACCTAAAACCTAATGTATTCTCAAATCCTTAAACCTAAACCTAAACCTTAACCTAAACCTATAACCTATAGCTTTAACCTAAACATGTAACCTATAACCTAAACCTAAAACCTAAATGTATTCTCAAATCCCTAAACCTAAACCTACACCTAATCCTAATCTCAACTCCCTCACCTAAACCTAAACCTAAACTTGGAAACCAAAACCTAAACCCGATCCCGAACCTGAACCCGATTTCCTAAACCTATTCTCAATTCCTTAAACCAATTGCTTATAACTTAAACCGAAACCTAAACTTATACCTATAACCTATAACCTAAACATAAACCTAAAACCTAAATGTATTCTCAAATCCCTAAACCTAAACATACACCTAGTCCTAATCTCAACTCCCTAACCTAAACCTAAACCTAAACTTGAAAAATCAAACCTAAACCCGATCCCGAACCCGAACCCGATTTCCTAAACCTATAGCTTATAACGTAAACTTAAAACTAAACCTTAACCTAAACCTATGACCTATAGCATAAACCTAAACCTAAACCTAAACCTATAACCTAAACCTAAACCTAAAACCTAAATATATTCTTAAATCCTTAAACCTGAACCTAAATCTTAACCTAAGCCTATAACCTATAGCCTTAACCTAAACCTATAACCTATAACCTAAACATAAACCTAAAACCTAAATGTATTCTCAAATCCCTAAACCTAAGCCTACACCTAATCCTAATCTCAACTCCCTAACCTAAACCTAAACCTAAATTTGAAAACCAAAACCTAAACCCGATCCCGAACTCGAACCCGATTTCCTAAACCTAAACCTTAACCTATTCTCAATTCCTTAAATCAATGGATTATAACCTAAACAGAAACCTAAACTTATTCCTTAACCTCAACCTATAACCTAAACATAAACCTAAAACCTAAATGTATTCTCAAATCCCTAAACCTAAACCTACACCTAATCCTAATCTCAACTCCCTAACCTAAACCTAAACCCGATCCCGAACCCGAACCCGATTTTCTAAACCTAAACCTTAACCTATTCTCAATTGCCTAAACCTATAGCTTATCACCTAAACTTAAACCTAAACCTTAACCTAAACCTATAACCTATAGCATAAATCTAAACCTAAACCTAAACCTGTAACCTATAACCTAAACCTAAACCTAAAACCTAAATGTATTCTCAAATCCTTAAACCTAAACCTTAACCTAAACCTATAACCTATAGCCTTAACCTAAACATAAACCTAAAACCTAAATATATTCTCAAATTCCTAAACCTAAACCTACACCTAATCCTAATCTCAACTCCTTAACCTAAACTTAAACCTAAACATTAAAACCAAAACCTAAACCCGAACCCGAACCCGATTTCCTAAACCTAAACCTTAACCTATTCTCAATTCCTTAAACCAATTGCTTATAACCTAAACCGAAACCTAAACTTATACCTTAACCTAAACTTATAACCTAAACATAAACCTAAAACCTAAATGTATTCTCAAATCCCTAAACCTAAACTTATACTTAATCCTAATCTCAACTCCCTAACCTAAACCTAAACCTAAACTTGAAAACTCAAACCTAAACCCGATCCCGAACCTGAACCCGAACCCGATTTCCTAAACCTAAACCTTAACCTATTCTCAATTCCTTAAACCTATAGTTTGTAACCTAAACCTAAACCTATAACCTATAGCATAAACCTAAACCTAAACCTAAACCTGTAACCTATAACCTAAACCTAAACCTAAAACCTAAATGTATTCTCAAATCCTTAAACCTAAACCTAAACCTTAACCTAAACCTATAACCTATAGCTTTAACCTAAACCTATAACCTATAACCTAAACATAAACCCAAAACCTAAATGTATTCTCAAATCCCTAAACCTAAACCTACACCTAATCCTAATCTCAACTCCGTAACCTAAACCTAAACCTAAATTTGGAAACCAAAACCTAAACCTGATCCCGAACCCGAATCCGATTTCCTAAACCTAAACCTTAACCTATACTCAATTCCTTAAACCAATTGCTTATAACCTAAACCGAAACCTAAACTTATACCTTAACCTAAACCTATAATCTATAACCTAAACATAAACCTAAAACCTAAATGTATTCTCAAATCCCTAAACCTAAACCTAAACCTAGACTTGAAAACTCAAACCTAAACCCGATTCCGAACCCGAACCCGATTTTCTAAACCTAAACCTTAACCTATTCTCAATTCCCTAAACCTATAGCTTATAACCTAAACTTAAACCTAAACCTATAACCTATAGCATAAACCTAAACCTAAACCTAAACCTAAACCTGTAACTTGTAACCTAAACTTAAACCTAAAACCTAAATGTATTCTCAAATCCTTAAACCTAAACCTTAACCTAAACCTATAACCTATAGCCTTAACCTAAACATGTAACTTATAACTTAAACCTAAACCTAAAACCTAAATGTATTCTCAAATCCCTAAACCTATACCTAATCCTAATCTCAACTCCCTAACCTAAACCTAAACCTAAACCTAAACTTGAAAATCCAAACCTAAACCTTAACCTATTCTCAATTCCCTAAACCTATTGCTTATAACCTAAACCGAAACCTAAACCTAAACCTAAACCTAAACCTATAAATTATAACCTAAAAGTATTCTCAAATCCTTAAACCTAAACCTGCACCTAATCCTAATCTAAACTCCCTAACCTAAACCCGATCCCGAACCCGATTTCCTAATCCTAAACCTTAACCTATTCTCAATTCCCTAAACCTATTGCTTATAACCTAAACCGAAACATAAACCTATACCTGAACCTAAACCTATAACCTATAACCTAAACATAAACCTATAACCTAAATGTATTCTCAAATCCCTAAACCCAAACCTACACCTAATCCTAATCTCAACTCCCTAACCTAAACTTGAAAACTCAAACCTAAACCCGATCCCGAACCTAAACCCGATTTCCTAAACCTAAACATTAATGTATTCTCAAATCCCTAAACCTAAACCTACACGTAATCCTAATCTCAACTCCCTAACCTAAACCTAAACCTAAACTTCAAAATCCAAACATAAACCCGATCCCGAACCCGAACCCGATTTCCTAAACCTAAACCTTAACCTATTCTCAATTCCCTAAACTTATTGCTTATAACCTAAACCGAAACGTAAACCTATACCTTAACCTAAACCTAAACTTATAACCTATAACCTATAACCTAAATGTATTCTCAAATCCCTAAACCTAAACCTACACCTAATCCTAATCTCAACTCCCTAACCTAAACTTGAAAACTCAAACCTAAACCCGAACCCGATTTCCTAAACCTAAACCTTAAGCTATTCTCAATTCCCTAAACCTATTGCTTATAACCTAAACCTAAACCTATAACCTTTAACCTATAACCTAAACCTAAACCTAAAACATAAATGTATTCTCAAATTCCTAAACCTAAACCTAAACCTACACCTAATCCTAATCTCAACTCCCTAACCTAAATCTAAACCTAAACTTGAAAATCAAAACCTAAACCCGATCCCGAACCCGAACCCGATTTCCTAAACCTAAACCTTAACCTATTCTCAATTCTCTAAACCTATTGCTTATAACCTAAACCTACACCTAATCCTAATCTCAACTCCCTAACCTAAACCTAAACCTAAACTTGAAAACTCAAACCTAAACCTAAACCTAAACTTGAAAACTCAAACCTAAACCCGATCCCGAACCTAAACCCGATTTCCTAAACCTAAACATTAATGTATTCTCAAATCCCTAAACCTAAACCTACACGTAATCCTAATCTCAACTCCCTAACATAAACCTAAACCTAAACTTCAAAATCCAAACATAAACCCGATCCCGAACCCGAACCCGATTTCCTAAACCTAAACCTTAACCCATTCTCAATTCCTTAAACTTATTGCTTATAACCTAAACCGAAACGTAAACCTATACCTTAACCTAAACCTAAACTTATAACCTATAACCTATAACCTAAATGTATTCTCAAATCCCTAAACCTAAACCTACACCTAATCCTAATCTCAACTCCCTAACCTAAACCTAAACCTAAACTTGAAAACTCAAACCTAAACCCGAACCCGATTTCCTAAACCTAAACCTTAAGCTATTCTCAATTCCCTAAACCTATTGCTTATTACCTAAACCTAAACCTATAACCTTTAACCTATAACCTAAACCTAAACCTAAAACCTAAATATATTCTCAAATTCCTAAACCTAAACCTAAACCTACACCTAATCCTAATCTCAACTCCCTAACCTAAATCTAAACCTAAACTTGAAAACCAAAACCTAAACCCGATCCCGAACCCGAACCCGATTTCCTAAACCTAAACCTTAACCTATTCTCAATTTCCTAAACCTATTGCTTATAACCTAAACCGAAACCTAAACCTAATCTCAACTCCCTAACCTAAACCTAAACCTAAACTTGAAAACTCAAACCTAAACCCGAACCCGATTTGCTAAACCTAAACCTTAACCTATTCTCAATTCCCTAAACCTATTGCTTATAACCTAAACCTATACCTTAACCTAAACCTAAACCTATAACCTTTAACCTATAACCTAAACCTAAACCTAAAACCTAAATGTATTCTCAAATCCCTAAACCTAAACCTACATCTAATCCTAATCTCAACTCCCTAACCTAAATCTAAACCTAAACTTGAAAACCAAAACCAAAACCCGAACCCGATTTCCTAAACCTAAACCTTAACCTATTCTCAATTCCCTGAACCTATAATCTAAATGTATTCTCAAATCCCTAAACCTAAACCTACACCTAATCTTAATCTCAACTCCCTAACCTAAACTTGAAAACTCAAACCTAAACCCGATTCCGAACCCGAACCCGATTTGCTAAACCTAAACCTTAACCTATTCTCAATTCCCTAAACCCATTGCTTATAACCTAAACCGAAACCTAAACCTATACCTTAACCTAAACCTATAACCTATAACCTAAACATAAACCTAAAACCTAAATGTATTCTCAAATTCCTAAATCTAAACCTACACCTAATCCTAATCTCAACTCCCTAACCTAAACCTGATCCTGAACCCGAACCCGATTTCCTAAACCTAAACCTTAATGTATTCTCAAATCCCTAAACCTACACCTAATCCTAATCCCAACTCCCTAACCTAAACCTAAACCTAAACTTGAAAACCAAAACCTAAACCCGATCCCAAACCCGAACCCGATTTCCTAAACCTATAGCTTATAACCTAAACTTAAACCTAAACCTTAACCTAAACCTAAAACCTAAATGTATTCTCGAATCCCTAAACCTAATCCTAATCTCAACTCTCTAACCTAAACCTAAACCTAAACCTAAACTTGAAAACCCAAACCTCAACCCGATCTCGAACCCAAACCCGATTTCCTAAACCTAAACCTTAACCTATTTTCAATTCCCTAAACCTTTATCTTATAACCTAAACCTAAGCCTAAAGCTATACCTAAACCTGTAACCTATAACTTAAACCTAAACCTAAAACCTATTGCTTATAAGCTAAACCTAAACCTAAATGTATTCTCAAATCCCTAAACCTAAACCTATACCTAATCCTAATCTCAACTCCCTAATCCAAACCTAAACTCGATCCCGAACCCGAACCCGATTTCTTAAACCTAAACCTATTACCTGCACTTATAACCTAAACGTATAACCTAAACATAAGCCTAAAACCTAAACCTAAACCTAAAATGGAAATGTATTTTCAAATCCTTGAACCTAAACCTACACCTATTCCTAATCTCAACTCCCTAACCTAAACTTAAACCTAAACTTGATAACCCAAACCTAAACCCGATCCCGAACTCGGACCCGATTTCCTAAACCTAAACCTTAACCTATTCTCAATTCCCTAAAGCTATAACCTATATACTATAACCTATAACTAAAACCTAAACCTTAACCTTAACCTATAACCTAAACTTATAACCTATATCCTAAACCTAAACCTATTTTAATGATCAGTTTTATTTTTTAAAAGTGCTAACTTTTTTGGAAGAAGTTTATGCAATTCTTTATGATTCTGAATTATAATGTTTATATGTATTTATGTGTGGATGAATGTAATGTGGATAAGATTGCTGGTGTTTGGATGGATGTAGTTTATGTTTGGATGAATGTAGTTTATGTTAGATTTACGTAGTTTGGATTTAGATGGATGTAGTTTATGTTTGGATGAATGTAGTTTATGTTGGATTTACGTAGTTTAGGTTTAGATGGATGTGAATGTGAATATGATGAAATATATTGTATAACAGGTGTATATCAGGAAGAATATGATGATGTAATAGGTGTATATTGACCCTCTTATAAGGGACGGTCCATGACAGTCCTTTTTAAGGACAGTCCATGACGGTCCTTTTAAAGGACGGTCTATGGCCGTCCTTTGAAGGCCCATAACAGACGGACCATGACAGTCCTTTTTAAGGATGGTCTGTGGCCGTCCTTTGAAGGCCCATAAGAGGACCATGACAGTCCTTTTTAAGGACGGTCCATGACCATCCTTTGAAGGCTCATCAGAGACGGTCTACGACAATCTTTTTTAAGGACGGTCCATGACCGTCCTTTAAAGGCTCATAAGAGACTATCCGAGACCGTCCTTTTTTAGGACCGTCCATGATTGTCCTTTTTTCGTCAATAAAAATGACGGTTTTCGACTGTCCTTTAAGTAATACGACACGTCAAAATTTGACGGCCCTTGCGACGGTCCATGACCGTCCTTTTTGGTTATTTAAGACGGTTTTGGACCGTCTTTTTTTCACAGTTTTGGCGTAGTGCCATCATCGAATCCTAAATAAAATAGTTATGATCATGTTGGCGTGAGTTGTCGTAGTTATTTGTAAGAGAGAAATCAGTGGCGTGAGTTGTCATAGTTATCTGTCAGAGAAAAATCAGGGGAGAAACAGAGGTCACTGTTTGAATGAGAAATCCTTTTCTGTCAGTAATTATAACTAGGAAACCTGTATAGCTAAATATAGATTTATCATATCTTCTATATATTCTTGTACTGAATCATTGTAAAGATATTGAAATATACAAGAAATGATTTTCTGTCATGGTATCAGAGCAAGTTTTCGTTCCTTGGCTCTGTGCTATCACCGAATCCTAATAGCCTTCCCGAAAATTTTCCCTTACTCTCCGCAACTATGTCGGAATCTGATGTCGAAGACAGAGTTGGTGCATCCCAGTCCAACTTTATACTGACGGAATTGACAACAAGAATGACGGAAGCACTTACCACAGTGCAGACCTCAACCCAAACTACCGACCCTCCCACTGCCCCAATTGTCGTCAAGTTGGATGGCACAAACTACCCTCTATGGTCTCAAGTTGTCGAGATGTACATCTCTGGCAAAGACAAACTGGGCTATATCAACGGAGACTGTCCATCACCTTCGCCGACTGATCCATCCTTTTGAAAATGGCATACTGATAATGTCATTGTCAAAGGGTGGTTAATCAACTCCTTGGACCCATCACTGATTGGTAATTTCATTCGCTTCCCCACAATGAAATTAGTTTGGGATTCTATTACTACCACATACTTTGATGGTAGCGATACATCTCAAGTTTATAACCTCATACGTCGTGTAACACAACTGAAGCAAGCTGGTGGTTCCCTGGAGAATTATTATAATAACCTCCAGGCGTTGTGGCGTGAAATAGACTCCGAAGACCAAATCCAATGAAGTGTGTTGTGGACATTCAGCGCTATAATACCCTACTGCAGGAGGACAGAGTAGATATTTTCTTGGACGGACTTGATGACCGATTGGATAAGATTCGTGGAGATGTGCTGCAGATGCGTCCCTTCCCCACTGTTGAATAAGCATATGCACATGTTCGTAGAGAAGCCATCAGACAGGCTGTCATGATCACTGGCAACACTGATAATCATTCCGGCGCAGTCCTTGCTGCCAAAGTTCTCAAACAAGGATCCTCCTCTGCTGGCTCGTTCTCCTTGAGTAGCGAAAAATCACACACCTCTTCCAAGTCTCGCCCACCTGATTGAACGAAGTGCACTCACTGTGGAAACATGAAACACACTCAGGAAAATTGCTTCAAACTCCATGGGTATCCTGACTGGTGACATGAACTTCAAGCTCGTAAACGTCATGAGGCAGGCACCGATGGGGGCACTGGTACAGTTGCTGTGGTAACTGCTGAACCTCCTTTATCCCTTATACCAACCAGTGTATCCTCTCAAGGAATGCCTACCATTCCAGATCCAGGTAATTCTGGTACTGCCCTCCATAGTACTCACCAAGATGCTAATAGGAGTATGTGGTTGCTCGACTCAAGAGCCACCAACCACATGACCTTCAATGTCACCGATTTCACTCAAACTTCGTTACCACGATGCACCAGCATTGCTAATGCCAATGGTGTGATCTCTCCAGTTACAGGAGCCGGCAAAGTGACCTTATCTCCTTCTCTTCAATTGCATAATACTCTACTTGTTCCATCCCTATCGCACAAACTGCTCTCTGTGAGCCAGATTACTACTGATCTAAATTATGTAGTGCTAATTTATCCCAATTTTTGTCTTCTTCAGGATATTCTCACCAAGGAGATCATTGGACGTGGTACTAGGAGAGGGGGTCTCTATTATATGGAGGATTTCAGCATAGGCTGGGCAAACTCTGTGCATTTTCTCACTAGTAACAAAGAGCAGCAAATGTGGCTTTGGCACCACCGATTGGGACACCCATCATTTAGCTACATGAAACATATATTCCCTGCATTGTTTTCACATTTGCGGACGTTTGACTTTAAGTGTGAGACTTATGTTTTGGCTAAAAGTCATCGGGTTTCCTACCCGCTGAGTTTGAATAAGAGTGGAGTTCCTTTTGCATTGATACACTCTGATGTGTGGGGTCCTTCCCCAGTTCCTAATGTGTCTGGTATGCGCTGGTTTGTGACTTTTGTGGATGATTGTACCCATATGACTTGGGTGTATTTGCTCAAACATAAAAATGAAGTGCTTCCTATCTTTCAGTCCTTTCACTCTATGATTCAAACTCAATTTTCTGGGAAAATTCAGGTTTTAAGATCTGATGACGATGAAGAATATGTTAACCACCAATTCTAAGCCTACTTCCAACAATGGGGCATTATCCATGAGACTTCATGCCCACAAATTCCTCAGCAAAATGGTGTTGCTGAGAGGAAGAATAGACACATCCTTGAGACCACAAGGGCACTCTTGCTTGGCGCTCATGTCCCTAAACGACACTGGGCGGCTGCAATACCACTGATGTTCATCTCCTCAACCATATGCCCTCTAAAGTCTTAGATTTTAAGACTCCTCTGCAAACTCTTTCACAATTCACTCCACTGCCCTCTGTCTTGATGCTTCCACCTAAAGTTTTCGGATGTTTTGTATACGTTCATCTCCAAAAAAATCAAAGAACTAAGCTTGACCCATGTGCACTCCGGTGTCTTTTTTTGGGGTATGCTACTCACCAAAGGGGATATCGTTGCTTTGATCCCACCACTCAGCGAACTTATATCACTATGGACGTCACGTTTTCAGAATCCGAAACCTTCTATCACCCTAATTCTTCGCTTCAGGGGGAGACAAAAAGTTGAAGCAATGAATTCGTTGAAATGGGATTGGTGGGCAAACTCCACTGCGAATTCCAGTTCTCATGAAACGGCAACGAAGGAGGAACACGAAACGTCGACGGAGGAACACGAAACTGAAATTGAAGCAAACCACTCTCCCCTTTCTCCAGAAACCCGACGGCCCACCTCCTGAGATGATCCCTGAGGTAAGTGACAATATTACAGCTCAAAATGATGAAGTAGATATCTCTGCTGGTTATAACTTACCTTTCAGGCATAACAGAGGCAAACCACCTGACAAATACTCCCCAGAGGTTGTGGAGCGACGGTCGAGATACCCAATTGCGAATTATGTGTCCACAAAGGGTCTATCTGAACCTCTAAAGACCTTTGTGAGTGAAGTGTCATCTCACCACATTCCCACGAGCGTCCAAGAGGCACTAACAGATCCTAAGTGGGCTCGGGGCAATAGAGGAAGAAATGGACGCGTTGTTAAAAAATAAGACATGGACTTTGGCTCCACTACCGGAAGGAGCAAAAACAATGGGCTTTAAATGGGTTTTTTCTATCAAATACAAGACAGACGGAACCATTGAACGATATAAAGCAAGGCTCGTGGCGAAGGGGTACACGCAAACATATGGAGTAGATTATGAGGAGACATTCTCACCGGTAGCCAAGCTTAACACAGTCAAAGTTTTATTGTCGCTCATAACAAACTTAGATTGGCCATTACATCAGTTTGATGTAAAAAATGCATTTCTCAATGGCAATCTAGAAGAAGAAGTCTACATGGAGATTCCACCGGGATATATAGCATCTTCAAAAACACAAGTGGTGTGCAAATTGCAGCGTGCACTCTATGGATTAAAACAGTCGCCTAGAGTGGTTTGGGAGATTTCGCTTGGCAATGCTGAAGTATGGTTTCAGACAAAGTAATTCAGATCACACCCTCTTTTTGAAGCATCGAATAGGTAAAGTAACAGCATTGATTGTATATGTCGATGATATGATAATTACTGGGGATGATACAGAAGAAATATCTCAACTTCAAAAACAGTTAGCAGCTGAATTTGAGATGAAGAACCTGGGGGGGACTAAAATATTTCCTGGGAATAGAGGCGGCTAGGTCTAAACTTGGCATCTTCCTCTCACAACGGAAATATATTTTAGACTTTCTATCCAAAGTAGGAATGCTAGAATGCAAACCTGCGGACACTCCAATGGTACAAAATCACAAATTGGGCGAATATCAAGACCAAGTACCAACAGATAAGGGGAGGTATCAATGGTTAGTGGGCAAACTAATTTATCTCTCTCACACTCGACCTGACATTGCATATTCTGTCAGCGTGGTCAGTCAGTTTATGCATTGCCCAAGTGAGGACCATATGAATGCTGTAACCCACATCTTGCGATACTTGAAGGCTTCTCCCGGGGAAGGTATTTTGTTTTCAAAGAACCATCACTTGGGGATTGATGGCTATACGGATGCAGATTGGGCAGGGAATCTCTCGGATAGAAGGTCTACTTCTGGTTATTTCATGTTTGTTGCTAGAAATTTAGTTACTTGGAGGAGTAAAAAACAAAAAGTGGTAGCACTCTCAAGTGCAGAGGCGGAATTCCTTGGAATGGCTAAAGGACTTTGTGAACTTCTCTGGCTCAAACATTTGCTAACAGAGATTGGTTTTGCTCCTACTACAAAGATGAATTTGTTCTGTGATAATAAAGCTGTCATCGACATCTCTCATAACCCAGTCCAACACGATAGGACTAAGCATGTGGAAGTGGATAGGCACTTTATCAAATCGAACCTTGACGCCAAGATCATTAGCTTTCCATTTGTTAAGTCTGAAGACTAGTTAGCAGATATTCTTACTAAAGTTGTTTCGAACAAAGACTTTCACAACTCACTTGACAAGTTGTGCATCAAAGATATGTATGCATCAACTTGAGGGGGAGTGTTGGTGTGAGTTGTCATAGTTATCTGTCAGAGAGAAATCAATGGTGCGAGTTGTCAACTTGTCATAGTTATCTGTCAAAGAGAAATCAGGGGAGGAACAGAGGTCATTGTTTGAATGAGAAATCTTTTTCTGTCAGTAATTATAGCTAGGAAACCTGTATAGCTAAATATAGATTTATCGTATCTTCTATATATTCTTATACTGAATCATTGTAAAGATATTGAAATATACAAGAAACGATTTTCTGTCAGATCAATCCCTAATTAATGTGATCACTCTTTTAAGTTCTGATCCACCTCAATGGAGCCTACAACACTATAAGAAAATTGACATTTACCGGTGGTTAAAACTGCCAGTAAAGGCCCAAAAAACTGCCGGTAAATCCTTTACCGTCGGTCAGGGCAGCGCTAGTAGAGCCTGCATCGGTAAAGGCTTTACCGGCAGTTAGCTTCCTTTACTGGCGGTTGTACGGGCCGCCGCTTCATGTGGGATTTACCGGCAGTTTATACACCTTTACTGGCAGTTGTGCTAGCTGCCGCGGCTGTAAATGTCTTTCTAGCGCTAGTATCGGTCTCTAAATTGGTGACACAGATTCTGTAAAGCATCTAAACACCATGGTGGGGGCATCCCCATCCCAACGGTTGTTTATGTATGGTATGTTGTGGTATTCGAATTTTTGGATCTCCCCATGCATTTTAGATTTATGTATGCATTTGTTAGAAATTAGTACATCCATATGCATGACATTGACGCAACCAAAGCCGCATATCCAAGACAATGGACACATTTGGATAGTACTGTAGCATGAAAATCACATAAGAGCGGGTAATCTGGACATAGATTGTTGACAGTTTTCATCTTAGCCATTCATTTGATGCCACTGAGTGAAAGGTTAGCATTGGGAATGCCACCTTATGTGCTGATGTGGCACGCATGTGCAAGCCAAAAAAATTGGTTGTTGCATTGGTAAAATGGGCTATGGCTTACGAAGCAACTTATAAGCAAGTAGATGGAGGCTTCTTTGTTTGATCAGAGTTAAAGATTGGAATTCAACTCAATATTAAATCAAAATACATATTAAAGCTACAAGTTCAGTACAAATGAGTCAGATGAACATAAACATTAAGAAGTTTATAGCTTTTTTGGGATGGCAGTGTATCGGACAAGCTGTTGTTCCAAGAAACCTGAAAATCGCAATGATGAAATACATACATCAAAGAGACTTATGCAAAGAAAATTAGATTCAGGAAAAGCGGTTTGATTCTTACAAGTAAACAAGTGAACTTACCATGCCATGGATTTGTAGGTGGAGATGCTATTGACTAGAAAGCCTGCAAATCACCTTGCGTGAAGATGTATGACAATGTACTGATGTACCATGTGTTGAATGCGAAAATATGGCTAGACTCACATGATAACCACCGTCAAACATTGCACGGAATGCGTCTAAGAAGCAAGCAAAGCAATTCTGTGAGCATAGAACCGTTTACCTGGAAAAGGAAGCATTAGGATTTTTTTGCCCTTTTTTCACCATATAAATTTTGGGACTTTCTAGTAGGCAAATTATAACTTCAACATTTCTATCTAAAGCCCCAAAGAATGAGAACATATAGACTACCAAATTGATTCAGTTAAGAATGATTTACAACCTTCAACTGGAAACATAACATCTGACAGTGTAGGATTGTTTACGTATTGTCCACCCAAATACACCAGCAACAAGAATTGCGTTTCAGCATGGACACGTAAAATCTGAAAGAAAAAAAAAAAAAAAAAGAACTTTAAATTCAAAATCGATTCCCAAATATTCCGACATTAGTAAAACTTTTTCAAACAGATTAATACAAAATGAAGACAGGATATTGGAGAGAGCGGATAAGACAGTGCATGCGTTTTTAAGAACAAGAAATTGAGAATGCTGCAAAGCAAGTGACTTTGCTTAAAACATTTATTGGCAAGCAGAAGAAAACCAGAAAGGAGATCTGACAAAGGCTACTCTTGATTTATGTAGTAAGAGTGAAAAATAAAAATAAGAAGAGTGATACGCAGAAGCAGAAAGTTGAAGACATTTGTTGCAACTCTCATTGGCTTTGTAGGTGGAGATGCTATTGACTAGAAAGCCTGCAAATCATCCTGCAATTTGGAAGCACGGTGAACGATAAAAGGTAAGTGAAGATGTATGCGTACATGCATGCATGTGAAAAATAGACAGAACCGAATGAACCCGCTGAGCCCCAAACATCGAATTTTAGGTTAAGCTTATCCTATAAACATCTGTAGTGGATCCAGCCTCATGCAGAAAGTATATATCATTTCAAAGACAAAAGCACTGAGCAAACCAACATAGAGTCATGCTCACAGTAAGTTTGCTCTATATGGCTAAAAACTAATTGTACACATGGCAAAAAAATGTAGTTCAGACAGAGTCCTAGTAGCCTAGCCAAACTACTTGACTGGGACAAAATATACAAGACATAACAGTTGATCTCATTTTCAAATACTTGTTGAAAATGGAATACGATTACGAAATGATTATGAACAGTTCTACAAAAAAAGGTTCTCTTCTATCATGTACCAACATCGTATTACCTTCACAGCTGATTGACAATCCTCAAAGAAATCAATGGAGAACATGGTTTTAAGGTGACTCAAGAAACAAGGATGACAAGGCTGAAAATGCTGAAAATTTTGGATCAACCCACTTCTCAACTCATAGAAATGCTGAAAATTTCAACCTAGCACTGCTGCATTAAAGAAATATGGAAGAAAATTGTACAACTCACCTTGACGCCCTTCTCCCTCCTCCTTTACCCGGGCTTGGGACTGGCAATGCAAGAAGTTGCATTGGCGGAGTTAAAAAAGGGCTTAAGCTCCATTTGGTTTGAGAAAAAATTCTATTCATAGAGATTGATATGATGACCAAATGGAGCCTAAGACTCTTTTTTTTTAAATTTTAAGATTCATATCTCATATATTTCATTCTGGACAAAAATTACATTCGGGACTTCTGAGGAAAAAAGGACCTACAAGAAGACCTATCATAACAAAACCAGGACAAGCCCCCCCCCCCCCCCAACCCAAAAAAAAAAAGTACTTAGGCCTACCTTTCCCTGATCGTTCCTAAACCAACCCTGTCTAAAAATAGAAAACCTCTCACCTGCTGAGGGAGCTCAACCCTGCTAGAACTACAAAAGCGAGACTGGGACAAGCTCCCCTCATGGGCTAACGCATCGGCCGTGGCATTACCCTGAATACGTGCTTGAACTCCACTTGGCCTTGGAGGCGGAGCTTGTCTGTTCTGGACAACCAACCTTTCCATTTCCAACCAACATTAGCTCCCTCATTAAATATGAAGCAAGATAGACAAATTTACTAAAAGGTATGACAGAAACACTTACAACTTGTGAAGAATCCAATGACCGTACTATTTGTGGCCTTTTGAGGAGCTGGTGTTTCTTCTTGTCAAAAGAAAATAATCACAGTATAATAATTGTTTTTTTTAGAAATCAGAACCCATATTCAAAAACCAGGAAATAGCAAACGAGAAAAATACCCAATAGAAATTCCATGTTCATTTGATCAGCTCCATGCAATTTCACACAACCAATTCATCCAAAAAATCAGAAACATGACTTGTATGAACAACAAAAGCCCCTTCCATTCAATCAGTTCCATGGGATTCAATGAATTCACTAAAAACAATAACAGAATAACCATAATGATTTGAAGTAGCCTGCATAAGATACAAAGAAATCAAAGTTTAAAAGAAAATACAGATTGGTAAAAATATAAATATACTAATGAAAACATGTGCACATAGAAAACAACACAAGTTATAGCAAAACCTCAATCAGGAGATAGCTTCTTTTGTTTGAGTCGCCAAAAGAGAGGGGATAATTGATTTCCTTTTAACAGTTGCGTAGAAAACTACACTCACCAAAAGAAAGTGCTAGAAGTGAAATTCAATCTAAGGTTAGCCAAGTAAATCTACCAACTGGCAAAACCAATTTTTTTGTTTTCAGAAATAACAATAAAAAAAAAAATTTAAAAATTTTTTTTAAAAAAAAAGAGGAAAGAAAGAGAGATCCCTCCATTTAACTCAATTCATAGCTATCCCAACCTACAAAACAAAATAACAAAAAGAAATTAGTTAATATTTTCAATCTTATATAAGAGGTTCTATTGTATATGCAAAAAAAAAATAAAAAAAAATAAAAAAAATAAAAAAAATCTTACCAAACAATAGCTAGCGGGCCAACAAATACTTGTTCCAGTTGCATCCCCAATTGTTCTGTATCGTCCATAGGGTCTCATCAAAGTCTCTTCACATACAATTTTCACTTGAATATATACTTCCCAATAACCATTTCCAAGTGGGAACCCGCTTACTTTTGTGAGCGGATCCTTAAGACAATTTCTCTAGTAACAGTAACCCCACGTTTCACAATACTAGTAAGAAGAACTTTGATCACGTCCTACAAATAAATTTTACTATTTAACACAATACATTGCATCGAATAAATACTCATTTGTATACCACATCTAATTAAGAACACAATAATCTCAAAACATAATAAAAGAACTATTCAATTGGTGTGAAAATTTACCCCGGTACTGCTGCAAGTCGTAGTCTTTTCCTTTTTCGCTAAGTGTCCCTACAAATGATAAATCAATGTCAATCATCATATACTGACTAAACTATATATAATTTAGGACATAATACACATGTAAATAGATGCATATATATCATATAATTACCTGGCTTGATGATGAGGCTGGTTGGGATTAGTTGAATAATTATCTGATACTGTAGATTTTAGATTTGTCCTAGAGGATATCAGCCGCGCCATAAATTCTTTCAAAGATGATACTTTCAATCTTAGGGATGATACTTCTGATTTTAGGGATGCTATTTCAATCCGTAGTCTCTCATATTGTTCATTTCTACTCTGAGTAGCGGAGGCAATCCTTCATTGGTTAGGTGTTATTCCCCACAAATCAGTCGGAGTGGGGCCTAACCCGTAAGTGTGGACTTGGCCATGTCGATCTTCTCCCATTACTTGAGAGAATAAGTCATTCCTTCCCGTGCTATTCTGTGAAGTATCGGGCTGCTAAGAAATTTATTCATTAAGTTGTTCCTGCAATAGAAAAAATATCAGTTTAGATTGTACAATGAGAAATGAGAGAGATTTTTTTTTAAAGTATAAAACATAACAATTAGATGCATGAATATACCATTGCTCTTAATGAAGCCTCATCCACAGGCCTACTACTCTTGCACGTATGGGTCAATATAAATATATCCTCGCCACTAGTCTTTTTCTTCCATTATCATTATGTAAACAAGTTATATAAAGAAATAGACCAACGTGGTTGATCGAGTGATTAAGAAAAATTACCTCTTCCTCATGTATCTATACAAAGCTCTTTGAGCCTGCAGCGTGGCCGATTAAATGTTTTTTTTCGATTCTCTAAATTCGTCTTAGTACGAGCCTATATGTGACACACCGACAAATTATAAGATATCAACAAAAGATTATTGTGTAATTCTAAAACATAAAGCAATCAATAGTTACTCATCATATACCTTCCCCTCTTTAGAGTTCTAAAATTGAATGAGGGCCTTCCATTGATCCTCTTTGAGCCGCTCATCAAGGTTCGCTAGCCACTCCTCATCAGTCTCATGAGGAGAGTAGTGGAGTTTTTTCAAATCACATTTCCAATCCTTCCTTCTTTTTTTTTACCAATTGATTGTAACACCCACCTCTTTGCATTTGCATCAAGCTCAAACTTGGATTGCATCACATGTTAAAACCAAACAATCACATAATGAACAAAAAATGAAAAAAATAAAAAACGAAAAAAAGAAAGCATTGTCATCATTACCATAGCAAGTCCCAACATATCATCCTTCTTCTCATTCGGCACTGCCCTCCAATTAGTAAATGTAAGGGGTGCATATTCCCCATTGCGTGCTATAGTTCCCAGGAAGTTTGTCAACTTGTTAACATTGTCACCAACGGACATCACCAACGGTTGTCCTTTAGTGTTGACGGGAATAGGAATGCGTTGTCCTTCATGCATCCTCCAAACTTCGAGCATCGTGTGTGGCCTCTCTTTTTTATCACACCCTTTGAATCTGTTAAAACCACAACATTAATATGCATACTCGTATAGTTCCTTAGCATAAAAACACATGAAATAATCGATGCATAACATGCAACTAGAGGGACCCATTGTAGCTTGGTGCGGATCTTGTGGCTGTGAGGGACCCGTTGTAGCCTGGGTCACCTGAGGCTGGCTAGGACCTATCGATCGCCTAGCCGTGCGTTTAATGCGCCTTATGTCTAACACCTCTACATGTCTAGCAATACGACAGTATTACAATAAAATATTCTTCATCTTTAGCTAATAAAAAGACATTTAAATTTTAAAAAAAATGGTAATAATAATAACAAAATCGCATGAAAAAAAGACATTTGAATTTCTTTTTCATATATCAGGGCAATATGGTACATAAGAAATCAATTATTGTACATAATGTCATCTCCATCGGAATCGAAAAAATCGGTATCATCTGTTTGGTCCTCTACCATCGAGAACCGAAAGTATTCTAATCTATCCAACCTTAAATTGTTTAAACATGAGACAATTTGAGAATTTTTATGCCTCCAAAAGCACACCATATCTATGCTTGGCCTCATAGAAATTCGAAAATGAACAACTAATTGTCCTATACTTAAATAATTCCATAATCAATCGTAATTAACATTCATCATCTAACTAACTAATAACAAATTTAATATCAAATCCATTAAATTAATAACTTACAACTTAACGTGTAAGCATACCAAATTCAATATCAAATCTATTAAATTAAGTTTCTTCATAAGTATAAGCATAAAATAAGATTAACAAACAAAAACAAAAAACACTGCATCTCACTTTTAGACTCAACGGGCAGATCTGGTAGTTCCACGCTAAGACCCTTGGGTCAACGTGAAAGCGGGCTCCAAAGGAGCTACTGCTTAGAGAGCACGGATAGAGGTGTTACCTCTTCTACCACACGAGCTGTTGTTCTAAAGAAATCAAACCTCTTTGAGTATATTTGCCAATCTATATTAAGGAGGTAATTATTTGTAAAATTCTCAAAAATAAATTAAGCAAGATCAATTATTTATGAAAGAGATTGATAAATATAAAGCCCCTAGCCTCAACTCCTATAAGCATACCAAATTCAATATCAAATCCATTAAATTAAGTGCCTTCATCGGTATAAGCATAAAATAGGATTAACAAACAAAAACAAAAAATACTGCATTTCACTTTTAGACTCAACGGGCAGATCTGGTAATTCCACACTATGACCCTTGGGTCGACGTGAAAGCAGGCTCCAAAGGAGCTACTGCTTAGAGAGCACGGCTAGAGGTGTTACCTCTTCTACCAAATGGGTAGTTGTTCTAAAAAAAACTCGAACTCTCTTTGGAAATCTCATAAAGATCTCATAATAGTCAACCAGTGCATGAGAATTTGACCATAGTTTCTGAATTCAGTTCTGGATGGAAATAAATTTGGGTCTATTGATTTTCACATTCTCAAACACACCCTAAATGGGGTGCCTATTTGCTAATCCAGACTGTCCAAAATCAGATGCATGAGATGCATGCATAGCCAGAAAAAAAAAAATAATAAAATCAAAATAAGCGACCAAAAAGTAGAAAAAAATAATCCAAATAATTACAAAATAATCAAATCCGAGCA
The DNA here is from genome assembly GCF_029962835.1 of Magnolia sinica. Lineage (NCBI taxonomy): Eukaryota > Viridiplantae > Streptophyta > Magnoliopsida > Magnoliales > Magnoliaceae > Magnolia > Magnolia sinica. Next base: position 43,515,099 of record NC_080573.1, on the reverse strand, counting down.
CAAATTATATCCATCCATGTCTTGAAAAATCCAAATCAGCTACAGAAAAATAAAAATAAAAAATACATGCAACCATAGCAAACAGTGAGTTGAACAATGGTGACTTACCTGTTCTTAACCTTGCTCTTCTTTCTGTAAAACTAAAACACTCCTGAAGAAATAAAGAAAGAAAAAAAAAAGAAAAAAAAGAAGGTGAATTACCTGTTCCACAAGATTTTCATTGAAAAACCAAAGGCATCTTAAAGTGGTAGCATTCAACGCTAACAAGTAAAATGTAAAATGTAAAAGTACATAATCCTTTAAAAGAAAATATTAAAGTATGAAGGTGAATTACCTGTTCCACAAGACTTTCACTGAATGTAGTTTATTGCAAGACCAAAAGAAAACTCTGCAGTATTATTGGCAAAACTGAAAGGAACCATAATATATTATTTATTCGCTACTATTTAATACTATGCAACAGACTGACTTTCAACTCCAACCACAATTTTATACTGAGGCTAAAATTCATCAATTTTATACTAAGGCTTAAATTCATGTTTGTGACAAATCAGATGCATGATGCATGCATAGCCAGAAAAAAAATAATCAAAATAAGCGACGGAAAAGCAGAAAGAAAAAAAATCCAAATAACTACAAAATAATCAAAATCCGAGTACAAATTATATCCATCCATGTCCTGAAAAATCCAAATCAGCTATAGAAAAATCAAAATCAATATATATATATATATATATATATATATATATATAAATCAGACGCAACCAGACATAGAGAGGTAGCTGAGGTCGAGGCTGATCACGTGATGCCTTCCCAAGCGCAACAATCCCTGTTATCAGGATTCCAAGAGGAGAGCGTAGTCTTGCTGTTATCAGAGAAGTTAAAGGCCTGCTTCAAGTGGAACAATGCTGAGAAGTGGTTTTTAATGCATTGTTGTTGGGTTGACAAGGGCTCACTGTTAGTCTCACTAGCAAAGACAAAAGAGGAGAAAAGGAGGGAAGAAAATACATGAAGTATAAGCCATGAGATAGGCAACAATTATAAGCACGTATATTAGATACAATCTCTGGAATCCAAAAGCTACAAATATGACATCTAGTTCTGCATACACAAGTACAAATTTCTTGGAATCAAACACCATATATCAACAACTGTTTTTTCCCCCAATCTTGCATGCATTAGTAGCACGAATGCAAACGAGATGGCTTTTAGAGCTTGTCCCAGTATCCATGCATCAACAACTAGAACGTAGAGGTGGAAAAAAAAAAAAATCCTAAAGCATCATAAGAAGTAATAGCATGAATCTTGTCATAATAGTTGAAAGCATAAATATATAATTTGGAGTCCACACCCCTCAATATGAATGCTAAGGAAACTAGAATATGGTTATTCCTGCTTTATTTGATTCCTAATTTCAATTCAATTAGTCCATCTAAAAGCAGAAGCTCCAATATCATAATAGTTTGTAAGAGTCACAATATGATGAACAAAATACACCATACTGAATAAATATTACAATACAAATATCTCTTTCTTCCCTTGAGTCTCATAACCTGTCAAGGTCTTTTCTCAATTGGTACAAATTGTAGATTAATGCATGGCCTTTGAAGGGTACAATTGGATTAGTGAAGTTGAAGAAATGAACTATAAATCTTCAATGCATTCAACGAAGAATATTATCAACAGAGCTTTGCTAATCACTTCCGAACTTGGTTGTACATGAGAAAAAAAGAAGCTAATTGGATCCTCTTTTATGAAAAATGCATATCACCTACAACAAAATCTGAATGTAGATCAGCCCGAGTTTGGCCCAATTAAGTCATTGGGTCTAAAAGCAAATAGGGCCTTTGATTTTAGGGGTGAGAATTCTGCTTTGAAGCCAATGATTATTTGGGCTAGGCCAGGGTCTATATCTTCTTAAAGGCCTGAGAAGCTCACCAGTTGTAACTTATTTAAACTCTCCAAGCCTCTAGTACTTGCTAATTGATTGAGTTAGGCCAGGATCCTTAACTAGATAGTTGACTGAGGCTGCAACATAATAGATCAAATAGGTAAAACACAAACAGCAAGTTCCATCAAGAATAAGCCAATAGGCAACAGAAATGAAAGTAGACAAGCATTAGAGGCGCCACACAAAACTCCAAGACAGTTAAGGTATAGCTACACTAGTCACAAAAATCTGAAAGCATATATACTGCTATTGGAAAGTCTAGTTCCTGGAAGCAACAAGTAGACAATCAAAGGTATGGATCAATGAACCATGGGCCTTGCTCATACAAACCAGAAACCTGAATGTACAGTGCAGACTCTTGGCCAATCATTCTATGACAACCCTTTCAAGAACAGCCATCAGTTCCGAGAACCCACTGAATTCATACTATGAATGCAACCACTTTTCATCTGCCAAAAATACAATGGAGCCATAGAAATCCCAAGGAACCCCAACAGTATTCTCATTCTAAGAAAAGGGAGATTTATGCAGTAGAGATTTATACAGAGAATTTAGAACAAGAAAGGCAGAGGTAATAGAATCACCATAGCATATACGCATTACAATCTTACCAAAATTATACTAAATGCTCAAACATCTTATGATAAGATTAGAAATGCAACATTATACTATGCTGCTAATTTCAATTGGGTGGGGCTCACTTTTGAGGATCCAGATCATCCATCTGGTGGGTTCTACCATGAATGGGTGATTGCGCCAAACATCACCTCCATCAGAAAAACCAAGCCATCCAATCAGTGGATTTCATGGAGTTGCATATGGACGGTTGGCTATATCCTATTTTTGGCCGTCCTTCACAGGCCAAAAACTAGATGGCAAGGGTCATCGTGGGGCCCACTGTAGCAGGACCTGTAGTGTCCTCCTCTGCCATCAGTTAGTATAAGTGGGCAAATGTACTTGGGAAGATCACAATCATTAGATCAATGACAAACAAATGGACAATGAATGAAATAAATAGCAGCAATCCCTAAAAAGGATTCGACAATGCAAATCCCTAATTAGGGATTTGTCAATGCATATTCCTAATCAGGTATTCTAAATTGCAAAAAAACCTTACATCATACCTGGGAATCCGAGATTCACGAGCAGCAGAAGGTCGAACTGCAGTAGAGGGTTGAGGAGATAGAGAGAGAGAGAGAGAGAGAGAGAGAGAGAGAGAGAGAAGACTAGGGTTTTGAGAGAGAGAATTCATCGATCATTTCACGGTTTCCAAAATTCAGACCGAGAGCGAGCAGAGAGGGAGAGGGAGAGCATAAGAGAGGGAGAGGGAGAGGGAGGGAGGGAGAGGGAGAGGGAGAGGGAGGAAGCGAGAGGGAGAGCGCGCGAGAGGGAGAGGGAGGAAGAGCAAGCAGAGAGGGAGAGCTTGAGGGAGTGGAGAGGCAGAGAGAGAGAGAGAGAGAGAGAGAGAGAGAGAGTCGGCGCGCGGCTAGAGATGAAAGAACAGAAATGAGGTTGGGCTCTTTTTTCTTTCTTTTTATAGGTACCCTTTGCCCGCGACCGTTAAAACTGGCCGCCGGCAAAGGGTCGCCCCATCCATCGGCTAAGCTTCATTTTCTTGTAGTGCAATTTGCATGGTCTATATGGTGTGCATGGAATATAGAAGAGCTCCAAATCACCATTTATGTGGTGGGGGTATGTATGAGCTATGGAAATGGAGAGACCATTTTTTATTTAAGGAAAATGGTTCTAATCTACACCTTTGCACTATGTGGGCTCCACTTTTTATTGCATGTGTCTTCATCTAGAATTGTTTTTATTCGACCATCTTACCGTATGATTGTGACAAGGAAAACGGATGGTCCATATTGATTGAGGGAACTGGTGTAATTAATAATTTGGACAGCCCTGCGGGTCTACTTTATATTGCATGTCTTCATCTTGAATTGCTTTGATTTTATTATCTTAACCATATGATCATTGAAAGGAAATTAAGAATCCTAATTGATTGTATGAGTGGGTTTAATCATCAATTTGCACTGTCTATCTTGTGCGTCTCAATTTTAATTGCACAGGTTTCTCAAGAATTAAATTGATCAAATCATCCTAATCATCTTATTAATTGTTTGAAAAATGGATAGCCCACTTGATTATAAGAGAATTGAACTAATCAATATTTTAGATACACTTCAGGTGGTATGGACGGTCCATATTGTATGTAAAGAAATGGATCAAGTAATCAATTTTGGATTGGAGTTAGGTTAGAAGGGTTCTTTTGAAAAGCTAGCTCCATTGCATCAATGGACTAAATGTGTTCCCCATTACATGAAATTTTGTAGAAGAAGTGTGCTTTGACCAACCAAGACACCTCGTTCACTTGTATTTGTTATTTTTCACAATTAAGCCCTTAGGCCCTTTTGCTATTTTCTCATTTTGCACAATTAAGACCTTAGGCCCCTTTGCTATTTTCTCATTTTGCACAATTAAGCCCTTAGGCCCTTTTGCTATTTTCTCATTTTGCACAATTAAGCCCTTATTCCCATTTGCTATTTTCTCATTTTGCACAATTAAGCCCTTCGGCACTTTTGCAATTTTCTCATTTTGCACAATTAAGCCCTTAGGCCCCTTTGCTACTTTCTCCTTTTGCACAATTAAGCCCTTATTCCCATTGTTATTTTCTCATTTTGCACAATTAAGCCCTTAGGGACTTTTGCTATTTTCTCATTTTGCACAATTAAGCCCTTAGGGACTTTTGCTATTTTCTCATTTTGCACAATTAAGCCCTTAGGCCCCTTTGCTATTTTCTCATTTTGCATAATTAAGCCCTTAGAACCTTTGCACCATTAAGATTTTAGCTATTTTCATGTTCTTTGCACCATTAGACCCTTTTTGTTATTTTTTATGCTTCCATTCTTGTTGTCGAGGAATGGAAATTACCATGTTACGCCACAGCTCTGCACTTTTTTAAATGTGTGGTGATCCATTTAATGAGGAAGCAGGCATGCATGTGCGGGTATCTAGACAAGCACTTTTTTGTATAGATGTATGCAATGGGTGCAATGGATGAGGTATGCTCTAGAACAACTGGGGAGATGTGGGCCACGAGGCTTATCTATCACATCCAAACCGTCCCTCGGAAACATCCCTTAGGTTACCCACAAGGCTTGAAAATCAGTTTGAACTAAAAATCTGATGGCCATAGCACAGATAATAAGGTGGGAGGGGACTCCAACCCTTTGATTCTCACTGGCTCACCTGAGCTGCAGAAGTTTAGATTCCATATACATAAAATGGTAGATTCCAATTCCATATACATAAAATGGTGGATTCCATACACGAATCAAGGGATGTTTTGGCCTGCTTGAGTTTCGTTTTGTTCTGATTTGTGAACCCTAAGTATAATGTGAGGCAAAGAATCTTATGGATAGATTGGATGTTATCATGAATGTATAACTTGGGATCCACTTCTACCTGTACTACTGGAGCCCATCCATGGATGACTAACCCACCTTTAGAACATGAGGCAGAACCATCACCCGTACACTCTATAGACAATTATGTTAAAGCCCCTCACCAGCATATATGTGGCCGTGGGTATGTATGAATCAAGACCTTCCATCCAGTGGGCCCTATATATCATGGATGATCCATGGTACAAAATCATGCCAATATGATGAATGGTTGAGAGTACTCAACAAAATTCTCATTAAAGGGATGGCTAGGATATCTGATTGGTGTCGTTGGTGGAACATGGCCATACATTGTAAGCCCCAGCTTTTAAATGTAAATTGCCACGTTGGTATGGTTTTTCCCCTTTCCTTTTCTAGTTTTTATGAATAAATATAAAGATAGTTTTGTTAGTGGGTGCAACTGAGGGGAGACGGATGTCAATGCTGTAGTGTAATAGAATAAATGTTTCGAAAAAGCTTTGAAAAGATGAAGAAAATTATTTTTATTTTTTTTTAAAGGGATTCTTGGCTTTTTGCAATATTTCTTTTTTTTAGTGGGAAAATGACAACTTCCCATTTCCCACATTTGAGCATTTTTGCCTGTTTAGGCATTTGTCTTGTCCTGAAGTGGAGCCACAATCCATATCGGCTACTTGTCCTTGCAAAATCAGGTTTCCTTTGCAAAACAAAACCAGAATTCTTTGATTTTCTATTTTAATTATAGGAATCTTTGTTATCATGAATTTGGATGGGCTATTTTGCGTGTCTCACTTTATATTGCATGTCTTTGTCTTAAATTGCTTTGATCTGATCATCTAAAGCAGAGGATCATTGCAAAAATAATAATAATAATAATAATAATTCGATGATCCATATTAATTGTAGAAAGAATCTGCATCCTCTACTTGTCATAAATAAATTTTTTATTTTATTTTTCTACATTGTAATTGGTCTATTTCTATTGCATTAAATACAATATGTAATAATGTGCTTAATTACATTGTAACGAACATGAAATTCCTGTTGGTTGCAAGGATATGGCCTCTTGTATAAATGGTTTTAATCATCAATTTGGACAGTCAATCTTTCACGTCCCATTTTTTATTGCACTAGTTTCTCAATAATCACATCGATTAAATCATCTTAACCATCTTATTAATTGTTTGGAAAATGGATGGTCATATTTATTTATTTATTTTTTAAAGGTTAATTACTTTTTTCCATTCAACACAGAACGTATGATTTATACAGCTCTTCGGGTGTGGCCCGAAACAAAAACCTTCAGGCCACACCTATCGTGTAAACTAAGGACTACAACCCAACAGCCCTGCCTACGCTGGACTAGAAACCTCTCCCCACTCAGGGAGAAAATCTGACAGAGCCAAGGCCAACTCTGTCGAGAAAAAGGAGGCCACGCACCTGAGTAGGGAGATCTCTGGCATCTTCAAACACCCTGCTAACTTGCTTCTGACTGCCCTCCCTTGCCATGCCATCGGCCGGGGATGGAAGCAAATACAGTGGATCTTCTTTCCACCAGGCTCTTAATTCTTGTAATCCACGGACGCCATAGCCAAGGAACTAGCGACATGGAGGAGATGAGAGTGACCGCCACCTTAGAATCTGATTCTACAACAATATTTCTCAGACAACGCTCCAAGCAAATGACAAGTCCATCATAAATTGCTTGAACTTCCGCCTTGTTATTTGTACCCACCCCGTAGCATGCCGTGAAGGCAAACAACATCTTTCCTTCCTCATTTCTGCAGACACCTCCACCCCCAGAACGACCAGGATTCCCACACGCCGATCCATCAACATTCAATTTCACCCACCCAGCAGCACGTCTATACCATTTTATGACTTGAAAAACACATGAGAGGCGGGGGTAAAGAATGGTAGCTGAACTGGCTCCATAGTACCTCTGCTTAAAATCAACATTACCATCAAGCACAAGAGACGCCCACCACCTGATATGGGTGATTGCGGCGTTCTCCTTCATAGGAAGGTCATTGAATCTAGCTCCATTTCTGCTCGACCAGAGCTCCCACAAAATCAGAATCGGAATGACACGCCTAACCAAAGCAGACGCAGCCCCAAGCGTAGCAGCTCCCTTCCAGTGGCCAAGCCTGTCCTCAACATCGAAGTGAGAATAGAACGTGATACCGCATTGAATCGAGAAATAGTGCCAGATATTGGAAGCCAACTGGCCAAGTAAGAAAAGATGAGGGATGGATTCCTCCTACGGGCTAAAAGAGGGGCCAATCCTGCAGCATGAACAACTGGAAGCGAGGTGGACACCTTTGTATTGAACCCGACTGTCCACTGGGAGAGTGCCCTGAAGAATTCGCCAAACGAGCAGCGACATTTTTGGGGGGATTTTTGGATGCCAAATCCAATCGTACCACCGGCGACCTTGCCCCAATTCCCTACCTAGAAGGAAAGCTGATTTAGAAGAGAACTTGCCTGATGCTTCGAGGGGCCAGAAGCAGGAGGGGGAGTCCGTAGAAGTCACAAAACCTGAGCTGAAAATAAAATTTAGGAGGTCATCTGTCAAGAGGAGGTTGACAGAAGAGGGAGGGTAAGGCCCCTCAGGGCCTATGTAGTCTTTGACCTTTATGGAAGCCAGCGCCTGAGGAATAGGAGAGAGTACCAAAGACTGAAGAGGTCCCATCCCTGTCCAATTAGTAGTCCAAAGATTCAAATCACCATCTCCCACCTGCCATTGAACAGTGTTTGCTAAAATCGGAAGCTCATTTCTGACCTCTTTCCAGAATGGGGAGGCCGTGGCAGAGGCTCTCGCCGAGCTACCCTCCACATCCATTCGATGCTTCGCACGCATGTACAGAACCCAAGGGCTGACCACCTGCCCGTATTTGACATTCCACGCCATTTTCCTCCTCAGCGACTTCAACACTTCCTACAGGTTGCGAACTCCGAGACCACCTTCTTCAATCAGATGCGAGATCTTTCTCCAAGCTATCCAAGGGATCTTCTTCTTTCCTTCCGCCCAGCCCCAGAAAAATTGGGCAAACCTGCGCTCAAGCTCTCTCACCAGATTCACTGGAATTTTTGTAGCTGCCATAGTATGAAGGGTGATACTTTCCAGAACATGCTTTATCAGCGTCAGCCGTCCCGCTTGTGACAAAAGCCTGGCGTTCCACCTTGAAATTCTGCTCCCCGTCTTGTCAATCAGTGCTCTGAAAGAAGCCGCGGAGACTCTACCCTTGAAAAGAGGGATGCCTAAGTAAAGCACCCCCGTACAAGCTTTAGAGATGCCCAGGACCCTTTCCACTTGCCGGATTCTCCCTGTGTTCATCTTTTCTGAGCAAAGGAAGCTGCTCTTCTGGAAATTAATCCTCTGGCCAGACGCATCTTGGAAGGCTTGCAGGCTTGCAAGAAAGTCTTAACACAACGCAGGGAATCCTGGCTGCCATTCATAAATAATAAAGTATCATCAGCAAAAAGAAGGTGAGAAAGAATAGGGCAGCCCTTCTGCATCTTGAACGGACTACACCATCCCCTCTCCACCAGTTGCTTGAAGTTTCTGGAGAAGACCTCAGCCGCAAGGAGGAATAAACCAGGGGAAATGGGATCACCGTGACGGAGCCCCCTAGATGGTTTGAAGAAACCTATGGGCTCCCCGTTAAAGAGGACCAAAAACCAGCAGTTACCCCAGCAAGCTTCCATTAATGAAACCCATCTGTCAGAAAAACCAAATCGCCTCATCACCTTCTTGAGAAATACCCAATCGACCCTATCATAGGCTTTCTCTAGGTCGAGCTTGATTATGAGGTTTCCACCCCTAACTTTTCTATCAATGTTCCGCATTGCTTCTAGCACCATTGCAATATTTTCTGTAATTGATCTATCTTGCACAAAAGCCCCCTACTCCATAGAAATAATACTAGGAAGGATCTTACCCAACCGTGACGCCAGAATCTTAGAGAAAATTTTGTAAATGACGTTGCAAAGGCTGATCGGGCGATAGTCAGTGAACCCAGCAGCAGATGGTTTTTTTAGGACCAAGCTGATGTAGGAAGTGGTGACTGCCCAAGGCAACTGGCCCCCTTCCAGAAAGTAACAGACCGCCTTGTGGATATCCTCCCCAACCGTCAGCCAACAGTCGATGAAGAAAGACACATGAAACCCATCAGGGCCCAGAGCACTATCCATAGACATTGATTTGATAGCTGCAAGAGTTTCGACGAACGTAAGTGGGGCAAGCAAAACAGAGTTATGCTGATGAGTTACCAACTGCGGGATGGTAGAAAGCAGGTCATCAGACGAGGGTTCCTGGTCCGCCTAGAAAAGCCTAGAAAAGAAATTCATGGCTTCAATTTTCATTTGCGAGACATCCGAGATAGTCACCCCATTGCTATCCTAAATCTCTGAAATGGTGGCTCTCCTTATGCGCTCTTGAGCTGAGGCCTAAAAAAGTTTGGTGTTTCTGTCCCCCGCTTGGAGCCAAGTGTTCCTGGCCTTTTGTTTCCAAAAGACCTCTTCCATGAGATGAAGCTGAACTAATTTTCGCCTAGTTTCCATACTTTGAAGCATCAGCTCCTCCGTATCTTCATCCTGCATTCTGTTTTCTAACTGAATAAGATCAGCCTCTGCCTCTTTTATCTGTGTGAAGACGTTGCCGAACACTTCCTTGCCAAAAATGGATGGTCATATTGATTATAAGAGAATTGATCTAATCAATATTTTGAATGCATTTAATGTTGTACCAATGGTCCATAGTGTATGTAAAGAAATGGATCAAGTAATCAATTTTGGACCTGAGTGAGGTTAGAATCGCTCTTTTGAAAAGCTATCTCCATTGTAGCTATGAACTGAATTTGTTTACAATTACATGATATTTTGTAGAAGAAGGTGTTCTTTGAAAAAGATATTTATTATTTTGCACAATGAAACCCTTTTACTATTTACTCTTTCACTTCGTAATTTTGCACATTGGTTTTTTCTCATTCACTTGTCTTTGTTATTTTGCACCATTAGGCCCTTCTTGCTATTTTGTATACTTTAATTCTAGTAGTTGAGGATTGAAAATGAAGATCCACTACATCTTTGCACCTTTTTAATACTCAGGTGACCCACTCAGTGAGCACACATGCATGCATGTATGGCAATCTGCACCATCCTGGGAGTGGGCCACTGCAGATGGGGTACAATACGAAATTATATTTGATCAAACAATCCTATCTGGTAGATGCAACTGCATCAATGGTCAAGGGTCCAAAGTGATATCAAACAATCCTAACTGTCCTGTAGATGGCAATTGATTGACGGTCAAGGGTCTAAATTCATCAACAACCTTAAAGGTTATAAAGTTCATCATGCACTTTAGGCTTTACCCTATCTATGGTTGAGCCTCCAATTTATATGGTCCAGATTGCTATGCACATATGCATCCCCTTACGTTACCCTCAAGGCAGGAAATTCTAGTTGATTAGCACAAGGAACAAGGTGGAAGGGGATTCTCACCCTGGGTTCTCACCAGGAACACCCGAGCTGCAAAACAGGCTGGATGAAAGGTCTGGACGGTCTAGATTCCATATACATAAAATGGTGGGACCCACGCAAATAAAGCATAGGCATCCCATCTAAACTTGTCGGCCTGTGTTGTGGCCTGCCTGAATTTACTTTGGAGCTGATTTGTGAGGTAGCAAGTAAGGGAACGCATCTGATGGATGGGTTGAATGTTGTGAATACATGGTGTTCTCAATTTGTGCGATGCCACTTGAGCTCATCTGGATGGTTGACTGACCCAACGTTAGAACATGATGCATGATGCAGAGCCATCACTAGTGCATTCTGAAGATAGTTGAAGTGGATTTTTGCATATAGGCCCCCGTAGTGCCCCATTCTCGGCTCCCGGCACCCATATACCAGGTTCCAATTCTGGGATCCTACAAGGAGGATTTTTCAGCATGAATTTATTCTGTAATATGGTACAAGCATAACCATAAGCATAACCCACAAATAATAACCAAGACACCATCACAAAATCCATTAAGATCAAAAACTTTAAAGTACAATGTGCAAAAGGAAAATACAATAATAACAAATCTCAAAAAACTCGACTGACGCTCTTGCTCCTGCTAAGCTATGGCTGCATCCTAGCGTCACTTGCACTCATCAATCGTGCATAAGCTTATAGAAAACTTAGAGGGTTGTAAAAGTGTGTGCGCAAGGTAGCAATGCAAGAATATAGCATCAGAGTAATAAGAAAACATGCTAAGAAGTCCATGGATGGGATCAGCCGTACCAAGGCTATGCGATGCAGGGCATGAATGCTATCGATCATACCAAGGCTATGCGATGCAAGGCCTACATGGCCAAGGTCATATGCGAGATGCAACTCAAGCATACCAGTCCTCCTTAAGGACCACATATCAGTACAACTTATCTCTGGAATATGTATATCACCGGGGTTTAGTACACTCCACACTGGTTGCCGCCTCTCTAGCCCCGCAACCAAGTGAGTGAAAGAGACCTCACTACCCGCCTACCAATATCGGCCCGGCTCGTCAATAACGAACCCACTTGCAAGATGGTCAAACTCAGCCTAGTTTAAAGCCCCATCACTTGGGCAGATAAGGCCATACCCCCTTCCAACCGACCGCGACACAGTGGGAGACGCGGCCTACTGGTATACGGCACTTGTGTGTTCATACATCCACTCGGTCTCAACGTTGGAGCATCTTCCGATACCGTCAGGTTTAGAGACTTTCACCCATGGACATCTTTCGCGCCCCATGTAAAGAGAAGATTTCCTATGTCTAAACCTACCATCCATGATATGCCTGTGGAGGCTATGGCCTTAATGTTGCTAGGGCTTACAACAATCACAACACACAATGCAAGATGTATGAGTCACACAGTCCAATCATGCATCAATGTTGCGCATATCGTGTGGTCATGTGGGATAATTCCGCCTATAAGAGAGTCCCATAAACAACCTGCCCTATGACATATGTAATGGTCAACCACATCTTATAACAAACATGCAGATGATACGTATGGGTATGTATCATGATGGTATGCTGTTACTCATAATCAGTATCGATAATCGAAATCGATAATTGACATCAATAATTGGCCTCGATAATCGGCCTATATGCAAGGCGGGGTCCATAAATGAACAACCGATCTAAATCATAATATAAGGATCGGCCCTCGACCGTGGATATGCCAAATCCGGTAGTATAGAGCCATATGTCTACGGCGATGATGGACCATGCAACATCAATGGGGCCCAATGATTTGGGTTAACCCACTTAGAGAATGTGAGAATGAGCCTAACAAGGCCTAAGGGAAGGTCACAATATGGACATTTAACCATCATTGCCCATCAATGTGGACATTTAACCAATATTGCTCCTAAGGAGTGGCCCACATATAGCCTAACATATAGTGGGCCCATGGCCTCACATATGGGCTACACATACATCATATCGGGCCTAACTCATGGGTCACATACACATCGTAATGGGTCTCATCAAAATGGACCACATATACATCACATTGGGGCCTGATATCTAGGCCTCGAATACATCACAATGGGCCTCTCGCCTGGGCCTCAAACACATCTCATTGGGCCCCATGCCTGGGCCCCAATTACATCACATCGGGTCTCATCAAATGGGCCACTAATACATCACAATGGGCCACATCTCATGGGCCTCAAATTCATCAAAATGGGCCTCATACCTAGGCCTTAACATCTTAATGGGCCTAACCCAATGGGCCTTAAATACATCATATTAGGCCTCACATAAGGGCCTCACTTACATCTCATTGGGCCTCACTACATAGGCCACATATACATCAAATTGGGCCTTCAACGAGGACCATATATATATATATATCAAGGTAGGCCCCATGATCTAGACGATTTGGATATCCCAGATGGCTGGGCAGTTTGGATATAACATATACCTCAAGGTGGGCCCCATCATCAAAAGGGCTAGACGGCTAGAATATAACACATACATCGCATGGGTCCCACCGTCCATATCTAGACGGTGGACAGCATGGATGAACACATGCACCATGATAGGACCCACCGTCCAGATCATGGTGGGCCACATCCAAAAAGAGAAATGGATGGACGGCTTGGAATAAAACACATATATCATGGCTGGCCGCACACAACAACAGATGAATGGCGCTAATAAAGTACATAAATCATGGTGGGTCCCCACAGCACCGTCCATGTACGAATGGTGTGGATACAAAACACTTACATCAAGGTGGGTCCCACCCCCACATGTGCCACACACGTGGGGTGGGCCCACGTCCAAAATGGTTGGACGGTGTGTATAAAACACATACTTCATGTGGGGTCCCACTGTCTTGGGCAAATGGACGGTGTGGATATAAAATAAATACATCAAGGTGGGTCCCACCCCACACGTGTGACACGTGTGGGTGGGTCCCACGTCCAAACAAATTGACGGTTATGGATATAACCATACCTGATGTGGGACCACGGAACTTGCTGCGTCAATCAGCAGTGGGACCCACCATCCAGGAAAAAAACGGACGGACGGCAGGGATATAACACTACCCTATGATCAGATCCACGGAACTTGCCGGTGTCAATCAGTAGCTCGATGCTGCGTGGGACCCTCCGTCCCTGCTGGACAGACGGTGTGGGTGCAGTACACACACATCATGGTGGGTCCACGCACATGTGGCCCACTAAAGTTTGGATCAAACTAATATTGATGTTTTCCTTCATACAGTCCAGCAATGTTGCTGCTGGAGATTCCATGGTTGGATGGTTTGGATGTATTTCATCCACTAAGTGGGGCCCATGTACACGTGGCCCACCAACCATATACATCATCATCACCATCAAAATAAGAAGAAGAGAGAAAGAGGGAGAGGAAGAGAGAGAGAACGGCCAATGAAGGAGGGACTCCGCCACTATGAGTCCCTCACAAGATTTATACCATACAATCATAATCATGGCCCATCATAATATATAAAACAAATCTAAGGTAGGGATACCATCCCCACCATGCAAATGAGGGGTCTGGATGACCCTTAAAAGGCATGGATTCAAAAAGAAAACATCATGATGGGATCCATGGAGAATGGACGCATCATGGATTATGCGTGCATCAAGGATGGACCATCGGGCACATCTAAAGGGTCAAATGGGATCCCCACCATTGATTGGTGGTCCTATGCAAGAAAATCAATGAAGGAATGGAGATCTACCCTAAATATGACACCCACTTTCAAATCTTGGACTTCTACTACCACCAATGGCTTCCAATGCTTCAAGGGAGCAAGGTTCAATGCTTGAGATGAAGTCTTGATGGTTGGATTGGGAGGGTTTGGAAGAGGAAGTTGCAGGAATTTTTTGGGGAGCTTGGGATTGCTAACAATGGAGAAAATGGAGAGAATGAGAGGGAAAGAGAGATAAAGGAGAGAGAGAGAGAGAGAGAGAGAGAGAGAGAGAGAAAGTAGTTAGGTAGGCTCTCTCTCATAGGTAGGTATGATTGGTTTGGGGAAGAGAGGTGGTTAGGGTGGTCATTACTTGTAAGAGAGGCATGGCTAAACTCATCATTGCCTTGTAAGAGGCATGGGGCTATGGAGTAAGGTGGTAGGGTGGCTAGGTGTAGGGGTGATGTCATCCTCATAATGACCTAGGAAAATGTGTCATGGGATAGGTAGGTCCAACAACGTGCGGTCCATGGCCATGATTATGCGCAACCCATATCTCATGATCTAGACGTCGGATCGGTGTGCGAGATGCAGCATCGGAATCGCGGCGACGACGCGATCGAAATGGCGTAGGTTTCGGGTTGAGTCAACTCGAGTTTACAGGATGGGACTCAGGGTTGCACGCTAATGCAACCTACAAGTCGTGGGTCTCCAAAATTCGACCGGGATGACCACGGGATCTTACAGAACGGAATGATCATTAGGACATGGGCCTGACAACCTTAATGAGCATGTCCATCGGATTCACACTAGTGTGAATCTTCTCCAGAGTCATGCCTCCTTCTTCAAGCACTTGTCGGATAAAATGGTGACAAACATCAATATATTTAGTACGGGAGTGATAAAGATAATTTTTAACCAAATTGATAACGCTCTCGTTATCACAATTAACCGACACGACCTCTTGTTGAAGCCCCAATTGATTTATCATGCCTCTCAACCAAACACATTCGTTAAATGCTTTTGTCATTGTACTACAAGAAATGACACTTTTACCTACAACAATTTTCGTAGGTAAAAGCCTATTTTTCGTAGGCAAAAGCTTTTGCCGACGACAATTTTCGTTGGCAATTTCGTTGCTAAAAGACCGATGGAGATAACTTTTACCAACGAAAAAAAGAATTTCTTTGGCAAAAATCAGACTTTTGCGACGATTTTCGTTCATAGGTAAAATATTTTACCAACGTTTTGTTTCGTAGGTAAATATATTGACAAATATTTTTACCTTATTTTCGTAGCTAAAAAAGATTTACAAAACTTTTACCTACGATTATTTTCATAGCTAAAACGATTTACAAAGCGTTTACCTACAAATTGTTTTGTAGGTAAAAATTATGACAAACTTTTACCTACAAATAATTTCGTAGCTAAAAATATTTACAAAAGTTTTACTTACAAATTTGTTTCGTAGGCAATAATTATGACAAAACTTTTACCTACAATTTGTTTCGTAGGTAACAATTATGACAAACTTCATAATTTCATAGCTAAAAATATTTACGAAAGTTTTACCTACGAATAACGAATTTGTTGCATAGGCAATAATTATGACAAAACCTTTACCTACAAATAATGTCGTAGTGAAACATATTATAAAAGTTTTACCTACGATTTGTTTCATAGGTAAAAATTATGACAAACTGGTGGTAAAAATTCTTACAAAAGTTTTGCCTACTAATACTTTTGGAGCTAAAAATATTTACAAAACTTTTACCTGTGAATCTGTTCGTAGGAAAAAATTGTTACAAATATTTACAAAAGTTTTACCTATGAATAACGAATTTGTTGCATAGGCAATAATTATGACAAAACCTTTACCTACAAATAATGTTGTAGTGAAATATATTTCAAAAGTTTTACCTACGATTTGTTTCGTAGGTAAAAATTATGATAAACTGTTTTTATAAGTTTTACCTACTAATAGTTGCAAATGCTATACCTATGAATGGGCGAGGATTTAGAAAACTTTTACCTGCGACTAGTTTTGTAGATTAAAAAAATTTACTGAACTTTGCCCTACGAAAAGTTTCGTAGGTAAAAAACCTCAATGATAATTTTACCTACGAACATTTTCGTTGGTAAAAAACCTGTATGATACTTTTACCTACGAAAATTTACGTTGGTAAAAGTGTCCTTTCTTCTAAGCTATTTCCCCAAATTATTCCTGATATACACCTGTTATATATAAATATTCCTGATATACACCTGTTATATATAAATATTTTATCATATTCACATTCACATCCATTTAAACCCAAAGTACGTAGATCCATCCAAATATAAACTACATCCATCAACATGACATTCATTCACACATAAATACATATAAATTTAACATCATAAATAAAATACAGAAAATCACAAAGATGAAGGCGGGGGAGGTGGAGCTTCAGTGGGTAAGCGTGCAGCAAGAGCCTGAAACATCTCCGTCATCCGTCGCTCATACTCCACCCACATCTCCTCCATCCTCCTCTCCTGCTCCTCTCTCCCTCTCCTGCTCCTCCCTCTGCCTCGTCAGATCCTCCATCCTCCTCTCCTGCTCCTCCCTCTGCCTCGTCAGATCCCCCATCCTCCTTTCCTGCTCCTCCCTCTGCCTCGTCAGATCCTCCATCCTCCTCTCCTACTCCTCCATCTGCCTCTCCAGCTGCTCACTCTTCTTGAATCCCTATTCCTTGAATCTGCCCGATTTCGCACAAATTCCATGAACTCTTGGACCCCTTGTTTATAGTCTGGGCCAAACCTGTTCTTAGCTCGCATCCAATTCTTATCCATGTCTACAATGAAAAGACTAAAGTCAGTTTACGGAAATAGTTTTAACATTAGGCTAAATTATAGGTTTAGGTTATAAGTTAAGGTTTACATTATAACTTTAGGTTAAGGTTATAAGTTTAAGTTAAGGTTGTAAGTATAGGTTATAGGTTAAGGTTAAGGTTTAGGTTTAGGTTATAAGTGTAGGTTACAGGTTTAGGGAAAAGTTAGGTTTAGGTTATAGGTTTTGGGATTTGAGAATATGTTTAGGTTATAAGTATAGGTTTAGGTTGGGTTATAGGTTAAGGTTTAAGGATTTGAGTTTAGGTTTAGGTTTAGGTTTAGGTTAAGGTTATAAGTACAAGTTATAGGTTAATGTTAAGGTCTCAGTTTAGGTTATAAGTTTTGAGATTTGAGAATAGGTTTAGGTTAAGGTTACAAGTATAGGTTTAGGTTATAGGTTAAGGCTTAGGTTTAGGTTAAGGTTAAGGTTTAGGAAATCGGGTTCGGGTTCGGGATCGGGTTTAGATTTGGGTTATAGGTATAGGTTTTGGGATTTGAGAATAGGTTTAGGTTTAGGAAATCGGGTTCGGGTTCAGTATCGGGTTTGGGTTTGGGTTATAGGTATAGGTTTTAAGATTTGAGAATAGGTTTAGGTTAAGGTTATAGGTATAGGTTTAGGTTATAGGTTAAGGTTTAGGTTTAGGAAATCGGGTTCGAGTTCGGGATCGGGTTTAGGTTTGGGTTATAGGTATAGGTTTTGGGATTTGAAAATATATTTAGGTTAAGGTTACAAGTACAGGTTTAGGTTCTAGGTTAAGGTTTAGGTTTAGGTTATAGGTAAAGGTTTATGTTATAGGTTAAGGTTTAGGTTTAGGAAATCGGGTTCGGGTTCGGGTTTAGGTTTGGGTTATAGATATAAGTTTTGGGATTTGCGAATAGGTTTAGGTTAAGGTTATAAGTCTAGGTTTAGGTTTAGGCTATAGGTATAGATTTAGGTTATAGGTTAAGGTTTAGGTTTAGGAAATCGAGTTCGGGTTCGGGATCGGGTTTAGGTTTGAGTTATAGGTATAGGTTTTGGGATTTGAGAATAGGTTTAGGTTATAGGTTAAGGTTAGAGGTATATGTTTAGGTTATAAGTTAAGGCTTAGGTTTAGGTTAAGGTTGTAAGTATAGGTTATAGGTTAAGGTTAAGGCTTAAGTTTCGGCTATAAGTATAGGTTTTGGGATTTGAGAATAGATTTAGGTTAAGGTTATAGGTATAGGTTTTGGGATTTAAGAATAGGTTTAGGTTATAGGTTAAGGTTTAGGCTTAGGCTATAGGTATAGGTATAGGTTATAGGTTAAGATTTAAGTTTAGGAAATCAGGTTCGGGATCAAGTTCAGGTTTGGGTTACAGGTATAAGTTTTGGGATTTGCGAATAGGTTTAGGTTAAGGTTATAAGTCTAGGTTTAGGTTATAGGTTAAGGTTTAGGTTTAGGAAATCGGGTTTGGGTTCGGGATCGGGTTTAGGTTTGGGTTATAGGTATAGGTTTTGGGATCTGAGAATAGGTTTAGGTTAAGGTTATAAGTATAGGTTTATGTTAAGGTTATAAGTATAGGTTTAGGTTATAGGTTAAGGTTATAGGTATATGTTTAGGTTATAGGTTAAGGCTTAGGCTTAGGTTAAGGTTGTAAGTATAGGTTATAGGTTAAGGTTAAAGTTTAGGTTTCGGCTATAAGTATAGGTTTTGGGATTTGAGAATAGGTTTAGGTTAAGGTTATAGATATAGGTTTTGGGATTTAAGAATAGGTTTAGGTTATAGGTTAAGGTTTAAGTTTAGGCTATAGGTATAGGTTTAGGTTATAGGTTAAGGTTTAGGATTAGGAAATCGGGTTCGGGTTCGGGATCGGGTTTAGGTTTGGGTTCTAGGTATAGGTTTTGGGATTTGCGAATAGGTTTAGGTTAAGATTATAAGTCTAGATTTAGGTTATAGGTTAAGGTTTAGGTTTAGGTTATAGGTTAAGGTTTAGGTTTAGGAAATCGGGTTCGGGTTCGAGATCGGGTTTAGGTTTGGGTTATAGGTATAGGTTTTGGGATTTGAGAATATGTTTAGGTTAAAGGTTAAGGTGTAGGTTTAGGAAATCGGGTTCGGGTTCAGTATCGGGTTTAGGTTTGGGTTATAGGTATAGGTTTTGGGATTTGAGAATAGGTTTAGGTTAAGGTTATAGGTATAGGTTTAGGTTATAGGTTAAGGTTAAGGTTTAGGAAATCGGGTTCGGGTTCGGGATCGGGTTTAGGCTTGGGTTATAGGTATAGGTTTTGGGATTTGAGAATAAGTATAAGTTAAGGTTATAAGTATAGGTTTAGGTTATAGGTTTAAGGTTTAGGTTTAGGTTATAGGTTAAGGTTTAGGTTTAGGTTATAGGTTAAGGTTTAGGTTTAGGAAATCAGGTTCGCGTTTGGGTTCGGGTTCGGGTTCGGGATCAAGTTTAGGTTTGGGTTATAGGTATAGGTTTTGAGATTTGAGAATAAGTTTAGGTTATGGTTATAGGTATAGGTTTTGGGATTTGAGAATAGGTTTAGGTTAAGGTTATAAGTATAGGTTTAGGTTATAAGTTAAGGTTTAGGTTTAGGCTATAGGTATAGGTTTAAGTTATAGGTTAAGGTTTAGGTTTAGGAAATCAAGTTCGGGTTCGGGATCGAGTTTAGGTTTGAGTTATAGGTATAGGTTTCGGGATTTGCGAATAGGTTTAGGTTAAGGTTATAAGTCTAGGTTTAGGTTATAGGTTAAGGTTTAGGTTTAGGCTATAGGTATAGGTTTAGGTTATAGGTTAAGGTTTAGGTTTAGGAAATCGGGTTCAGGTTCGGGATCGGGTTTAGGTTTGGGTTATAGGTATAGGTTTTGAGATTTGAGAATGGGTTTATGTTAAGGTTATAAGTATAGGTTTAGGTTATAGGTTAAGGTTATGAGTATATGTTTAGGTTATAGGTTAAGGCTTAGGTTTAGGTTAAGGTTGTAAGTATAGGTTATAGGTTAAGGTTAAGGTTTAGGTTTCGGCTATAAGTATAGGTTTTGGGATTTGAGAATAGGTTTAGTTTAAGGTTATAGGTTAAGGTTTAGGTTTAGGAAATTGGGTTCGGGTTCGGGATCGAGTTTAGGTTTGGGTTTAAGTTTTAGGTCATAGGTTATATGTTACGGTTTAGGTTTAGGTTAAGTATAGGTTTTGGGATTTGAGAATAGGTATAGGTTATAAGTATACGTTTAGGTTATGTTATAGATTAAGGTTTTGGGATTTGAGAATAGATTTAGGTTAAGGTTATAAGTCTAGGTTTAGGTTATAGGTTAAGGTTTAGGTTTAGGTTATAGGTATAGGTTTTGGGATTTGAGAATAGGTTTAGGTTAAGGTTATAAGTCTAGGTTTAGGTTATAGGTTAAGGCTTAGGGTTAGGTTAAAGTTGTAAGTATAGGTTATAGGTTATAGGTTAAGGTTTAGATTTCGGCTATAAGTATAGGTTTTGGGATTTGAGAATAGATTTAGGTTAAGGTTATAAGTCTAGGTTTAGGTTTAGGCTATAGGTTTAGGTTTAGGTTATAGGTTAAGGTCTAGGTTTAGGAAAATGGGATTCAGGTTCGGGATCGGGTTTAGGTTTGGATTTAGGTTTTAGCTTATAGGTTATATGTTACGGTTTAGGTTTATGCTATAAGTATAGGTTTTGGGATTTGAGAATAGGTTTAGGTTAAGGTTATAAGTCTAGGTTTAAGTTATAGGTATAGGTATAGGTATAGGTTTAGGTTATAGGTTATAAGTATAGGTTATAGGTTAAGGTTAAGGTTTAGGGATTTGAGTTTAGGTTAAGGCTTAGGTTTAGGTTAAGGTTGTAAGTATAGGTTATAGGTTAAGGTTAAGGTTTAGGTTTCGGCTATAAGTATAGATTTTGGGATTTGAGAATAGGTTTAGGTTGAAGTTATAAGTCTAGGTTTAGGTTATAGGTTAAGGTTTAGGTTTAGGTTATAGGTATAGATTTTGGGATTTGAGAATAGGTTTAGGTTAAGGTTATAAGTCTAGGTTTAGGTTATAGGTATATGTTTAGGTTATAGGTTAAGGTTATAGGTATATGTTTAGGTTATAGGTTAAGGCTTAGGTTTAGGTTAAGGTTGTAAGTATAGGTTATAAGTTAAGGTTAAGGTTTAGGTTTCGGCTATAAGTATAGGTTTTGGAATTTGAGAATAGGTTTAGGTTAAGGTTATAAGTCTAGGTTTAGGTTATAGGTTAAGGTTTAGGTTTAAGTTATAGGTTATAGGTTTAGGGTGTAGTTCAGGTTAAGGGTGTAGTCCCTGCAAAAACAGATATAAACAAGATATAAACACGGCCTGTCCAAATGGCCAGGCCCTTCCAATGTTGTCCATAGGAAATGGACAACTTCATCATGGTCATAACAGCGATTCCCACTTCCAGGGAACCCCCTCATCCGGATAGCTCCGACGCACATCCGGGTCTGCTCCATTAATTTTGAGCAAACACATAAACACGGCATGTCCAAATGGTCAGGCCCCTCCAATGCTGTCTATAGGAAATGGACAGCTTCATCATGGTCATAACAGCGGTTCCCACCTTCCAGGGAACCCACTCATCCGGATAGCTCCGACTGAAGGTTTTAAATTTAATTTGAGAAAAAGTGGAACTTGCTGGATTGTCTCACTGTATAAGGTTTGAGAAATCTGTAGTAACATTAAGAACAAGTCAAGTGACCATACACAGTCGGGTGATGTCAATGATAATGATGACAATGATGTTGGCATTTGTATGTATGCATGAACCAGTATGTACCTCAAGAAGTCCGATGATGATTTGGAATTTGTCTTGAATCCATTGCATGTAAACAACTTCATATCAGTCCGAAAGAGATAGTGGCCGACCATTGTTTGTGCTCATGTTCATACTGAAACAACCATTGCAGTAGAAACTTTGATGCAGTATATGTTACTGCATGGAGGCAAAATCTGATGATACCAAGAGATGCTACATGAAATTAGTACGAAGAACTCATTAGTTTTAAAACTAAGTAGAGAAATAAATTCACAAGTGAAAGAGAAACTACATATATACAGCATGATGGAGATAAAAAGACTGTTTTCCACAGTTAAAAATATATGTGCCAGAGAATGTAATGGCTGGTTTAAACTCAGTATCAATTGATGATGAAAAAAAGAAAATTAAAGAAACTATCTGATTGACTCCCTTCCAATCTGTGATTCTTTGATGAAGTTTGTGTGCTTACCATTGACCTAACTGAGCTACTGAATAAAAAAAATCTGGAGTATGGGCAAAGGTTTTGAATATTGAATGACAAGAGTATCATTTTCAATAAAAGTTCAAGAATCATTTGGACAACCAACTAAAATTAAAAAAACTTTTATGATTACGATTATGATTATGATTCGAGGTATTTATATGACAAACTGAATTTAAATACCTTTATAGTCATTCAAAAAAATTATAAGACTTTTGTTTCTTAAACTTCAATAGCCTCATGTACATATCACCATATTTGTTTCTCTATGTTTCTTAAACTTCAACTTATACCAACTCACTCCATCTAACCATTGCAGTTCCTGGTCTCTCCATTGCATGTGACCAAACAATGTCTACTTTCCCTCATTTTATTACCTATTGGTACTACTCCCCAATTCCCTTGAATGCATTCATTTCTATTTCTATCCTTCCTTGTCTTCCCACTCATTCATATCAACATCCTCATGCCAGCTACACTCATCCTATGAACACATTCTTCCCAAGTTCATAATGTTAGCATCCAAGCAAGTGGATAAAACAGACCGCTAATCTAGACAAAACATTAAATTCTAATGACTCGAAAAATAAATAAATAAAACAAGGAACCAGTCCTAAAATAAAACATGATACAGAAAACATCCCTAGAAAAATTAACCATTTGACCAGCAACCAGTCTTAAACTGAAACATGATAAAGCAATCATTCCTAGAAAAACTAACCATTCAACCATATTACATGACTCATTTTCTAGAAATGATGATACAAAGTCATGGGACCTTTCTTACAGTTCCCTATGCAAGGTAAGAACAATATAAAATAGAACACACAACACTAATGGTTCAGTTTTATCATGATATGCCACTCCTGTTCATTAAAGGAAACAATAAAAAAAAAATAATAATAATAATATGCTACTCCTGTTGGCAAGCTAGTTGTCTCATGACTCTCAACAAGGTTGAAGATCCATTTTTGCTCTCAAGGCCATTCAAGAAATGCATTGATTTGTCCCTAGGGATGAGGAGACCCATCAATACCATCCTATGGAGGTTAAACTCCAAAACCCTCAGACCTCTAGATGTTTAAACAAATTTAAATCAGCTAAAATAACCTGCAACTAGATGCCCTACATTGTTACTCCAATCATCATCATGTCCTTGTCCCAACTATTTGGACTCACCTTTACAAATCATGTATTGCCAATCATTCCTATCTAAGGCCCTCTCCTTGAAAAGTGAATCCACCCACAAAGATATATTTTAATGAAGAAAAGATAATATGGAATACAAATATAAGTACTTAGAAACATGGGCTACACCCCCAAGTTAGTTTCTGCACCATTTAAAAATGGGAGTGGCTCTTCTTCAACTGCATGCATGGCATAGTTGTATGGCAATCCGAACTGTCCAAATTGCTGACCCAAGTACCAAAGGAGCATAACCAACAGATTGCACTGAGAAGATACTATTAACCAACAGATT
This sequence comes from Magnolia sinica, assembly GCF_029962835.1. NCBI lineage: Eukaryota > Viridiplantae > Streptophyta > Magnoliopsida > Magnoliales > Magnoliaceae > Magnolia > Magnolia sinica. The sequence continues at coordinate 43,490,958 of NC_080573.1, read as the reverse complement.
GTATGGTGTGCGCTTTTCTCTCACAATAAGTAATGTTTCACCTAACATCAACACATCTACACTAGCATGTGTGAAAAAATGCATGTGCAAAGAGACAGCACAATAAAACCAGAAATGGATTATACAATACATAAGGAGAAACTAATTATAAAAAATAAAAACTCTAAAAAGAAAGATGATGTGCAATAATTTGTACAACATGTTAGGCACATGGATTGATTTCCAAATGAACATGGACACATTAACTAACTGGTTTCTCAACAGAACTTTGCTTGATCTCTAATGATATATATGTTTGGTTCTCATTGAAACATTGAAGCTACACCGAGTCCAACCTAGCTTAGTGTCATCATGATCCCAAAAAAGAGTTCCATTAGAATCACAATAAAAACAATGTTTCTGAAGCACAGCTGTATGTCTGTTTGATCTAGATGTTCATATAAAGAAGAACGGCAAATTGTACAGTTAATCTCTCTCAAAAGTTCATCGCAGATTATGACAGAACCAAATAATCACCATGCAGATTCACTGCACATTCACAAATTATAGCAAAAGGTTGTACAAATTATTGAGGTCTCATCAATACACATCACCATGCAGATTCACTGTATTGAATTTAAATACACATTACTCACCTTATGAGCATTTTGTTCAACCCAATAAACTGTACAAGGGGTGGCCACCTTTTGTTGATTTAAATAGTTTGTAGGTGGGCCTCATCATGATCTTTGCCATTTTATGTGATGTGTCACTGCTGCTTTGGAAGCTCTGTCCTGCTTTTGCTTCCAAACCTCCTTGATACTACCCACTAATTGCCGCTGCCATGAATAAACAAAGACTACATATTATTCTACTAGTTCTGTATTTTCTAGTTTTGTGTTATTTTCAAATTAGGATATTCTAAGTTTCTATGAATACAGGCACTCAGTAAGTTAATTTCTATGGATTTAAATGTGTGAATATTTAAATTCTTTAATACCAGTTTAATAGAGTTGCTAACATAGGCTTTCCCATCATCTTGAAATTTCAAAACCATTGAGTTCTTGTTCCTGCTTCATGTAAACTAAGGTCACGATATCATGAATCACTGAGCATACAGATTGATTTTATTGGTTGAATAAAGGAGAAATAACCTACATTTTAGTACAATGAGAATACTCGATTATCTCTGTTGCTAGCAGAAACAGACTAAAAATACAGAAAAGCTCCACATTTAGGAGGGAAAAGGCCTCAAGATAAATGGCTAAAATCTTCCAAGCTTGGAGATTCTCTGGGTAGGGTCCATCCACAATACGGGTCATCAGACCAATGGACTGGAGAACCAAACCATAGGCCGCACTTGTATGAAGCCAGTTCCTTAGGATAAATATTGTTTCCTCAGGCCTAGGATCATATAACTCCCTTAAAGAGTGAAAAATATTTTATTTTCATTTTCATCTTGGTGGGGCAGGTTTGCGTTGTACCCCAACCCCCACCCTGAAAAGCTTTGGGAGGCCCTGTGTATTTTCTCTCCTCTATTATAACTACCCAACCCTTAAAAATAATAATAAAATAAAAATAAAAAATAAAAAAAAGAGTGGGGAGAATAAAGTGTTATAGGCCCTGTGTATTTTTTGGCTTGAGTTCACATATAGCTATGCTTTTATCCCTAAGCATTCAGCTGATTTCTCAAATTAACAAAAGAGATATCAAGGAAGAGAGATCCAAAGCAAGAGAATAGGAGATTGGAAACAAAAACTAAGAAAGGAAGGAAAAAAATTGAAATATTAGAGTTGTAACCATTCCGTATGGCATTTTGCCAACACTGCAGTGAACTGCTACATTAACGAAATACTTTGAGACGTATATTTGTTTCTTTCGCATTTCTTGACAGTAATTTGAAGACACATGATGTCAAACAATGTCACATCTAACAAACATTTCTTCGACAGGCTGAAATTAAACTTTGATCACCCAACGTACAATCCCGGACCATGACAAAAAACATATCATCTAAAAAACATAGAGAACATACCATCTAGGAAAATAGCAGCTGCCCCACCCTCATAAAACCAATCAAGTTCCTTCTTCCGTAACAGAAAAATGCCTCTAAGAACCATGCCAGTAACCTTGAAAAATCATTCAAGGAAAGAGTGTCAATGATTCTTTGTAAGTGCCAAGCACACTCAACACCCTTGCTCTAATAGACAAACAAAAGAGATGTTCTCCACTAAGAAATATATTTAGAGCTTGCAAAGTGGAAATTTTAATGAGTGATGATGTTCAATAGCTGGTAGGTTATTCTTGCAGATGTTTGGTGCAACAATAACCTTTTTTTTTAAAAAGATGGTAGGTTGCCAAGTTATGATGGCGCAACGGAACATAATGTCACGGGCACGAATCCACAAAGGCACTAATATTGGAATATCATAATACCAATTCCAACCAAAAAAAAAAAGAAATAAAGAAAGAAAAAAAGAAGAAGAAACCAATAAAGATGGAAACAAGGAAACACCCAAATGATGATGACCGGAATCAAAACTTAATAAGGATGTAGGAGGAAACACCATAGTAGAGAATTACACAACAAATTATCTCAAATGATATGTCCATCAATTTCAAAAGGATTGAGCTTCTATAAATAATAATAATAATAATAATAATAACCATAGGCTTGACACCAGTTATGATGGAAAAGATGGTATTTAAGTAGAAGAAGTGTGCTATTATGATGCACACACTTCATTGAGTTTCATAGATTGTGCACCAAAATAACTCTATTCTACATGTCACATATGTAATTACCTAGTAGAGAATTACACAACAAATTATCTCAAATGATATGTCCAATCACCAAAATTAGTGGCCCCGCCACATCCATGGTCTCGATCCCCATAAACATCCACCACCAACATGACATGGATGGACCTCATACAACTTCTACAAATGGCAAACCATACACAAAAATTCCAAAATGGAATGCCGAGACGCATCAGCATAAAGCGATACCAAAGAATTCAAAACACCCACCTAACCTTCACAAACATAGAATTCAACTTTCCAGGCAATTCTAATCTGTGAATACTTTAAAAATCAAAAGACACAGAAACAACAGAGACCACAAGTGGGAAACAACCTTTCAAGCGTACAGAACAGAATTCCGGTTTTCCGCCTTGTGATTATTCCCAATTAGAATATTCTAAAATAACCCAATTTCGAAACATGAATGGAAATAAAAAGATTGCAAATTCCTCAATCACAATGGAAACATTAAAAAAACAAAAAAAAAAAACAGCCTTCTACAGAAGATCATTTATGCTATGGAATGGAATTTTACAGAGAGATAGAGAAGAAAAATACCTAGAGAGAGAGAGAGAGTACCTGAAAAGGAGAGAGATGGCATGTGCCTGGAATTGCTTGCTTCTTCAATTTGCCTATGCAGAAATTGCATTAGCGCCTCTTACTTGCTCAGTTACACACACACACACACACACACATTAAAAAAACAAAAAACAGGAAAAACCAAATTCCGTATCTTTCTATTTGATCAGTGACAACCAAAAAAAAAAAAAAGGAGGTATTTGTTGTAAATTAAACAACCCAAAAATTACAATTCACTTAATTCCTCTAATTTGAAATATATATATATATATGTGTGTGTGTGTGTGTGTGTGATAAAATGCATGTAAAAAAATTTCAAAATTTAAAAAAAAAAACAAAAAATAAAAATAAAAAATCTTCCAACGTCCTTTTTCACCATCCACTTTAAAAAAGGGTTACAGTTTCAAGCATTGAAATCCACTGAAATCCCATAGATTTACAGTTCCAAACATCGAAACCCACTGAAATTCACTAATATCCTCCAGTATTTTAAAATTACCTTCACAAAGCCTCTTTTTCAACAAAAAGAAGAAGAAGAAGAAGAAGAAGAAGAAAGATGGATTATTCAAGGATCTACAGTTTCGAACGTCGAAAATTTCACTAATATGCCAAAAAATATCCTCAATTTCTTTAAAATTAAAAAATAAAAAAACAAAAACAAAAGCAAAAACATTTTCGTTTTCTCTAAATAAAACCAAAACGCAAGAGATTGAATCAAAGATTTACAGTCTCCAATACAAACAAGCAATCAGTCTCACTACAAAACAAAACCCTAACATCAACCTCTCAATCTGAAATCAACTCAGTCAAAGAAAGAACATGGATTAACGTGATTTTCAACGGATTTGTGTGAAAATACCGCAAAATGATTCGATCTCGAAGCTCTTTTGCGTCGAGAAATTGAAAGGAGGAAGAATTTCTTACGGTTTTTGGGATCTGAGCTTCTCTCTTGAAAGCCCCGCGAGAGAGAGGGTAAAAATACTTCTTCGCTTTCAGCTTTCTTCACAGCTGCTGAGAGGAGGAGAAGACAGACCACATCTGGGTTAGGGAACGGTGAGAGAGAGCTAGCGAGAGAGAGAGAGAGAGAGAGAGAGAGAGGAGATACCTGAGATTGGGGTTTTTTTTGGGCGCGGCTCTATTTTTGAGATTGGGTCTGGTATGGCTCTGTGGGCCCCACCATGATGCGTGTCAAACATCTACCCCGTCAGTCAGATGCATCATCCCATGGTGGGCCCAGGGATTAAAAATCAAATCAATCTATCACTTGTGTGGGCCACACCACATACAAAAGTTGAGAGGGGTTACCCTCCATTAAAACATTTATAATTATGTGGGCCCACCATGATGTATATGACATACCCGTGTCGTACATTTACTTTACCATGGCATTTTGAGGCATGAGCCAAAAAATGAGGTAGATCCAATGTTAAAGTGGCCCACACCAAAGTAAACAGTGGCCCAAGAAGTTTTTAACAGTGGCTATTTGATTCCTTTTTTCCTGTATTGTGGTCCACTTGAACTTTAAATCTGGCTCATTTTTTGGCTCATGCCCTAAATTTCAGCCGGGGTCTGGTATGGCTCCGTGGGCCCCACCATGATGCGTGTAAAACATCTACCCCATCAGCCGAATGCACCGTCCCATGGTGGGCCACACCACATACAAAAGTTGAGAGAGATTACCTTCCATTAAAACATTTATAATTATTTTTTGGGCCCACATTAGTTTAGGTTCACAAATCCAGTGCATCCATTATGTGTGTGCCCCATGAATGAGGGGTCATACCAAGTTTTAGATACATCCAAATTTCAGTTGGGGCCTTACCAAGTGCATGATTGATTTTTGGGATATCCCATGATTTAAAGGGGACCCATCAAACACACGTCGTTGATGTTTGACACACACTATGGTGAAGCCAACACAGCTTGACCTCATGGAAAGTTCTCATGAGCTCCTCAAACAGGGTTGAACTAGACCCACTAATCATTCCATAAGCATACTCGTCAACTTTTGCAGCTAGTTCATGCATCGTTTCACCAATCTGTTTTGTAACTCCCTGTAGAAGTTCCCGACACATAACCAATTTCTAAATTCTTAACAATTCCCATCGTACATCAAAGCTACATGGTCCACCATGTTTTTGTGCTGCACCAGTGTTCATCAATAACACCACATCCAAGTTGTTCATCAGGTGGGCCTCATCGAGACTTGAATTTTGGATTATACTAGTTTTCGGGGGTGGTGAATATGAGGACCTGATGATCAGAGTGGATAGCACGTGCTTTGTGGGCCTTACAGAGTTTCATATGGTATGGTCTACTTGAGATTTGAATTTGCTTTATTTTTAAGCTCACGGTCAGAACTCACAGATACCTAACGGAATCCGCTCGTCTTTGATAGGACTGTGGGCCATTAAACGAATGGGATTTTGAAAGTATCAATGAATTATTGATGATGGATATTCAAGGTTAAGGTTTTCATATGGTGTGGCAACCATCCATTACACATGCCATACATGTATATACGTTCACACCATCCAAATCATCATCCCACAACAATTGAGGAGCGATAGGAGATATTCTTATAGGACTTTAGATGGAGCAAGTTACTAGGCAGGCACTATAGGAGATAGTCTTATAGGACTTTAGATGGAGCAAGTACGAAAATCACAGTGGTAGGAAGTAACCCATCAACATTTTGTCATATAATTTTAGATTATAAATATGTATATAAAAAAAGAGGTAGATCCAACACTCAAATAAACCACACTATACTGTTGAAACTTTCTTAGGACCCACCATAATGTTTATTTGTCATCCAACCTGTTTATAAAGCCATATAGACTCGGATGGAGGGGGAAAAAAAAACCAAATATTCGACTCAAAAGAGTGTGGTAATACAATCTAAATGGATGATTAAAAAGCGTGGCGTGCTAATTTTCAGTGTTCACAGAATAGCGACTCTGCTAGGGACTTGGTAGCTCGCACTAGCTAAGATCCGACTCGAAAGAGTGTGGTAATACAATCTCAGGGGATATTCTACATACAAAATTTGCATTCATACTTCCAAAACATGATTCGAGTTCTATTTTTTAGGCCAGATCAAGTTTAGCTCATTTTATTGGTTTTATTTTGTAGTAAAGGAGAGAATGAGAGAGAACAAATGAAATGAGAGTCGTGCGTGGTGGGCAATCTAGGCAGCGGACGAGTTAGTTGGACAGGTGTAGGTAGAAAGAGCAAGATGAGATTTCTCATTGAATTGCAGAAGAGATTTCTAAATCCCTTATCCTTACCAGTTATAGCTTCTTTACATCTAAACACCTCATTTCCTTTCAATTTCATTTTGCTATTGCTGCTCTGTTTGAAAATTACTAAGAATTTCACGAAATTAGAGTATTAAGTTTTCTACATTCATGATCTTGACTAGCTGGAGGTAATTTACAGTTATATTTTCGGATCAGGTTGTGGTTTTCGCTCAATTCCATCTGTAACATCTCTGTTTGTGAAATTCTACTGTTATTTTGAAAACTACAGCGTAAAAATATAGATCTGGAGGTGAAGTGATTAAATTGTATTCATGAATGGGTTGTTTTATGAGTCATTCTAAAAAAATAGTGGTGTATTTTGAAGTGGTTTGTTTTCAATTCAACGATATCTAGTAACATCCTCATGTTGAAGTAGGGCCCAAGTATGCCAGAGTGTGATGGATAGAAAAAAGGAATATTTTCGCGAGTTGTAAATGGGCTTTTTGACTACATAATGTTTGCCAATGACAAATCCAAGTACATGGTCAAATTATCAATGGTATTACAAGTACTGATGTTCCATGATTTTCATGCCCTTTGAACTGTCAATGTCATCAGTAAAACTTTTCTTTTATGGCACTTACAGGTGGAGATCTATATGGAGAAAGTAAGGTTCGTAACTTACTAAAAGCCAGCAGATGGATTACCTTTGAAGTTCTCCAACCCTGAAATAGAACATGTGCTCTTTCATAGTTTTGCATATCCTCATTTTTTGGATATGTACTTTCCCTTGATTCTTTAAAAAATTACACTACTGATAAAATAAAAATAAAAATAAAAAGATTAAGAAAGCTACAAATTATTAAATTATGTTTCAATGTAAGAAGTATATATATATATATATATTATAAAATTATTATATATCCATCATTAAAATCCTCCTAAGGCCCACAGTACTGTTTATTTGAATCCAATATGTTGATTAGGTCATACAGGGCCAGATGAAGGGGAAAAACAAAAATCAGTCAAAATGTTTTTTAATGGTTGATGCTCATTCAACATTGTTTCTGGAATGTGGTCCACTTAAGATTTGGACATCCAATTGTCGAACATCAACATCGTGGATTTGATGTGTCCCCTTTAGGTGAGTTACTCGTTACCCTTGTCAGAGTAAACTCTGTGGGGTCCACCATTATTTATTTATTTTATCCACTCCGTTCATCCATGTTAACAAATAATTTCAAGTCTAAAGAACAAAAAGAAAGCATGATGTATGTGTTTAATCCATGCCGTTCATCTATTTTTAAAGATCATCTTATGACATGAGATAAAAAATGAGGTATATCCCAATCTGAAATGGACCATATTACCTGAAACAGTGTTAAATGATCTGATCAAATGATCCTTGTATACTGATTGATGGACTTACACATATTGAATGTGTACTTTTGCCCATACTTTTTAATCAACCACTTAGAGCCGCAATATCAATTGTCTTGATATTGTCTGACATACACATGAGCTACATGTATGGAAGAGAGAACCCAATATCAACCGTCTTGATTGGGCCAAGTATGCCCATTATTCCTATCAAAATGGGAGCCCTTTAATTTGATTTCTTTTATTTTTTTTTCTTATATAGATGCCAATTAGATTTATCTTTAGGAATTGGACTGAGAATGACAGGGAGATAAATTGCTCTTGCATGTATTTCACGAAAAAAACGAATCTAAAACAGAAATTGTACGTTGGAAAATAGCTTCATGTTAAATGGTTCAAAACTCATATTTTTCAAAAGTTTAAAATGTAAAGTTGATACTGAATATTTTTTTATTGATTTTAACTTAAAATGGTGGTGTTTCTTTGTTAAAGTTGGTGTTGAACTCACACAATAAACAAACTAAAAAACTAATGTTAAAAGAAAAGAGGCTTTGGACCCTAGCATGCGACGCAAGCTCTCCTCCGCTTCTTTGATTCTCTCAATCCACGAGGACATTGAAGGGGAGATTTCGGAAAATCATTAGAGCTTGCAAGAGGGTCCATTTGTTGTTTTTTTCAAGAGCATTGGAGTTGAAATGAAGGAGAAAATCAGATTTCCCCCTTTGGGCATCCATACGGCTATGAAATTGCAATTTTTGGATTTTTGATTGATTGAATCTCTCTTCTTGAGCTTGCAAGAGGTATGTTCTTGCTCCTTAATGAGTTCATTTTCATTTAGAATGAAGATTTATTAGTTATTTTGTGATTTTGTCATTTTAGGTTGCCTGTTACATTCCGATAAGACCGGGAATAAGGCCTATCTTAATCTCCTTCCGTTGCTCGTTGTGCGTGATTTCTCTTCTTGGTTATGGGTATTTTCGTCTTTTGATTCTATGGTCTGGATCGTGATTTTTTTTTTTTTTTTGGTTGGTTTGATTGTAAATGCAGGGCAACGTGGGGCTGATTTTCACAAAGGGTGATTTGAAGGAAGTAAGCGAAGAGGTTGCTAAATACAAGGTATGGATTTTTTTTTTTCCTCTCATTTTCTTAGAAGTTGCTGATGCTTTTCAAAGTCCATTTTTCTTAGAAGTTGCTCCCCTATTTGTATGGATCCATTAATTTCTTCTAACAAACAATATCTGTTGGTTTTCAGTAGTGGGACCCTTTGTTTGGGGATCTAGACCATTGATCTGTTGTCTGTCTATATGTGTGTGTGTGTAGTATTGCTCCCCTGTTGGTATGGATCCATTAATTTCTTCTAACAATATCTGGATGTGCGTTGGTATTTTCCACAATGGATATGGTTGTATCATCTTGTAAACCATGCGTTATGCCAAAGCTTGTTTCTAATCCTTGTTGTGGATTGGAATCGAGCAACCTAATAGCTGCTCTGTTAGTAATCACTACATTCCCTAGCTCTTCTTCTGCCATAGGCGAGGCATGCCCAATGGGAAGCAATTCATTCTTTAAACTGAAGGAAAATAATTTTGTACTCAGATAATATTTTTAACTCTTTAAAGTTGTTGAATTTCAGTTATGGTAGACATTGCTGATCTCTAGTTGTAGATTGGGGATCTGTTGACTGCTGCCCAGTCCTAATATCTTCCTTCTTTTACTGTTACATGAGATCTAATCTTGGTATTCCAAGTACTGCTGAATCTGGTAAGATCTATAATCAATTCAGCCTTTAAGGGTCTAATTGCATTACCCACTTGTCAGGATTGAAAACCTGCCAATAACTTTTGCAATTACACGTGACACATTATATAATTTATCTTATTAGGATAGGACCTCAACATTAATTCAGTGTGGTGATTGTTGGGCCTTGAAGTAGTCTATGCATTTATAAGCCGGGCCTTGAAATATTGCATGCATTTATACCATTGTTGCATGTAGAAAGGAATCTAAGCCCAAATCGGGGAACTGGGACCACATGGATTCTAGCCTATGAGACCTATAGATGCAAACCCTAATGCAAATACCCTTTGCCTGATTCATGACTGCAACTTGGCTTTGGTCAACCTGAACCCTAATGGTCCAACCTGAACTTTAGTATGAGTTGGGCTGGCCGTGTACTGAAAACTCTCAACCTGACAAAGGCATCCATAACAGTAATGCCATAATGGTCACCGCTGTTACTGTTACGGTATTGGCCGTCGTGGCTTCTGTATCTCTATGTTTTTTTTTTTTTTAAAAAAAAATCTGTTTTGGGACCATTACAGGCTATAATGGGACCCCTATGGGTCATTCTTTCTGTAATGGGCGTTATGTCCATTTCACCCTTGTAACTTGTAATGGTAAAACAGTTACCGTTACGTACTTGTTTTGGCATAAAATGAACCTGATCCCAACTGACCCAGTTAGGTTGCACTCTGGTTTAGGCCAAGGGAATTCCCACTGAACCCGATCTGATATTATCTATATATGATGCTATTTTTATGTCAAACATACACGCTATAAACTTTAAATCATGGCCTTCATGCATGTGGCAACATTCTCTACATTGTTTTTGTCTTCCTCAAATTTATTTTCTAGCCTTCGGCTACAGCCATGATGATATAGAAAAAGAGGATGAAGAAGAAGCTGACTTGCTTGTGGAAATCATTGATCTCTTTAAATGACTAAGAGAAGTTCAGAACTTTGTACTCCAACAGAAGTGGAGTTAAACAACCCATAATCTGGCTAGCAGGGAGCACAATGACATGTTTCAGTAAGTCTCCAACTGAAGTGAATACAACTACCAAGTGAAAGAGGAAGAAGAAGAAAGAAATGGAGACAAAGATGGCTTTTTCTGAACAGACTGCATTCAGTTCAAAATTCATATATTAATGGTTTGACGAAAGTAGCTTTTAGATGAAACACTTTTGTTGCGCAAGCTCATGCAATAATACCTTTTGTTACTTATGCTAGCTTCGAGAGGATCTGTGGTTTGGCGATCCTAGCGACAGAAATGCCATGGACTTTTCTACCTTAGGCAGTTTATCCCCAGCCAAAGGAATCCTTGTTAGCTATTGCCTCAATAGGTAAGGAAATCAAACCTTTGAAAGGAATTTGGAGAGTGCACTTTGTCTTCTGATGGTAGGGAGAAAAGATTGTGGAAGTAAAAGACTCAAATTTCAAATGGTTAAAATAATCTAATATAGGAGATTTTATTTGTTGTCTATCCACCATACAATTTGAGAGCCCCATCTCGAAAAAAATTTAAAAATCCATATCTTCAGTTCTATTTTTATTTTTTTTCAACAAACGGAAATCACCAATTTTTGAGGATAACGGTTGAAATGGAGAGTTCCACTGCTGATTTTGTTTCTGCAAATAGCAAGAGAAGCCGTGTTAGAGGAAAATAATTTCTTTCTAAAGTAGAAAACGAGATTCCACTAATCCAAACAGGCCTTAAAACATCCTCCACATAATATCTAAATTCTGCAATTTTGGATGGATGGGTTTTTTCTTAAACTTGAACATATAGTATTTTTCACTCCATAATCTCTAAATTCTGCAATATTTTGCCTTGATGAGCCTAGCAATTTTCAATCCATGTATGTGGAGCTAATGAATCTTTTGCATGGCTTGTTTCATTGGCTAAAGAGAAAAGCACACACCATACAATCTGTTGGTTAATAGTATCTTCTCAGTGCAATCTGTTGGTTATGCTCCTTTGGTACTTGGGTGAGCAATTTGGACAGTTCGGATTGCCATACAACTATGCCATGCATGCAGTTGAAGAAGAGCCACTCCCATTTTTAAATGGTGCAGAAACTAACTTGGGGGTGTAGCCCATGTTTCTAAGTACTTATATTTGTATTCCATATTATCTTTTCTTCATTAAAATATATCTTTGTGGGTGGATTCACTTTTCAAGGAGAAGGCCTTAGATAGGAATGATTGGCAATACATGATTTGTAAAGGTGACTCTAAATAGTTGGGACAAGGACATGATGATGATTGGAGTAACAATGTAGGGCATGTAATTGCAGGTTATTTTAGCTGATTTAAATTTTCTTTTTTCATCATAAATTGATACTGAGTTTAAACCAGCCATTACATTCTTTGGCACATATATTTTTAACTGTGGAAAACAGTCTTAGAATCTTCATCAAGCTGTATATATGTAGTTTCTCTTTCACTTGTGAATTTATTTCTCTACCTAGTTTTAAAACTAATGAGTTCTTCGTACTAATTTCATGTAGCATTTCTTGGTATCATCAGATTTTGCCTCCATGCAGTAACATATATTGCATCAAAGTTTCTACTGAAATGGTTGTTTCAGTATGAACATGAGCACAGACAATGGTCGGCCACTATCTCTTTGGGACTGATATCAAGTTGTTTACATGCAATGGATTCAAGACAAATTCCAAATCATCATCGGACTTCTTGAGGTACATACTGGTTCATGCATACATACAAATGCCTACCCAGACCCGGATGTGCGTCGGAGCTATCCGGATGAGCGGGGGTCCCTGAAAGGTGGGAACCGCTGTTATGACCATGATGAAGCGGTCCATTTCCTATGGACAGCATTAGAGGGGCCTGACCATTTGGATAGGCCGTGTTTTTATATTAGCTCGAAATTAATGAAGCATACCCGGATGTGCGTCGGAGCTATCCGGATGAGTGGGGGTCCCTGGAAGGTGGGAACCGCTGTTATGACCATGATGAAGCTGTCCATTTCCTATGGACAGCATTGGAAGGGCCTGACCATTTGGATAGGCCGTGTTTATATCTTGTTTATATCTGTATTTGCAGGGACCACACCTTTAACCTAAACTACTCCCTAAACCTATACCTATAACCTAAACTTAAACCTTAACCTATAACCTAAATTTAGACTTAATAACCTTAACCTAAACCTATTCTCAAATCCCAAAACCTATACTTATAGCGGAAACCTAAACCTTAACCTTAACCTATAACCTATAATTGCAACCTTAACCTAAACCTAAGCCTTAACCTATAACCTAAATACATACCTATAACCTAAACCTAGACTTATAACCTTGACCTAAACCTATAACTACTGGCTATATCATATCTTTGTTTTAGAACAAAAAGCAAAACACTAATAGATGCCTTCAAGTTTTATAGCCAGTAGTTAGTGTCAAGAAAAGAATAATCAAAACCTATACCCGATTTCCGAACCCGAACCCGATTTCCTAAACCTAAACCTTAACCTATAACCTAAACCTATACCTATAGCCTAAACCTAAACCTTAACCTATAACCTAAACCTATACTTATAACCTTAACCTAAACCTATTCTCAAATCCCAAAAACTATACCTATAACCTAAACCTAAACCTAGACTTATAACCTTAACCTAAACCTATTCTCAAATCCCAAAACCTATACTTATAGCCAAAACCTAAACCTTAACCTTAACCTATAACCTATACTTACAATCTTAACCTAAACCTAAGCCTTAACCTAAACTCAAATCCCTAAACCTTAACCTTAACCTATAACCTATACTTATAACCTATAACCTAAACCTTAACCTATAACTTAAACCTAGACTTATAACCTTAACCTAAACCTATTCTCAAATCCAAAAAAACCTATACTTATAACCTAAACCTAAACCATAACCTATAACCTATAAGCTAAAACCTAAACCCAAACCTAAACCCGATCCCGAACCCGAACCCTATTTCCTAAACCTTAACTTATACCCTAAACCTAAACCTTAACCTATAACCTAAACCTAGACTTATAACCTTAATCTAAACCTATTCTCAAATCCCAAAACCTATACTTATAGCCGAAACCTAAACCTTAACTTATAACCTATAACCTATACTTACAACCTTAACCTAAACCTATGTCTTAACCTATAACCTAAACATATACCTATAACCTAAACCTAGACTTATAATCTTAACCTAAACCTATTCTCAAATCCCAAAACCTATACCTATAACCTAAACCTAAACCTTAACCTATAACCTAAACCTAGACTTATAACCTTAGCCTAAACCTATTTTCAAATCCCAAAACCTTAACCTATAACTGAACCTAAACCTATACTTATAACCTAAACCTATTCTCAAATCCTAAAACATATACTTATAACCTAAACCTAAACCGTAACCTATAACCTAAACCTAAAACCTAAACCCGATCCCGAACCCGAACCCGATTTCCTAAACCTAAACCTTAACCTATTCTCAATTCCATAAAGCTATAACCTATAACCTATAACCTATAACCTATAAGCTAAACCAAAACCTATAACCTTAACCTAAACCAAAACCTATAACCTAAACCTTAACCTGTAACCTAAACTTATAACCTATAGCCTAAACCTAAAACCTAAACCTAAACCTATAAACTAAAACCTAAGTCTAAACTTAAAACCTAAATGTATTCTCAACTCTCTAAACCTAAACCTACACCTAATCCTAATTTCAACTCCCTAACCTAAACCAAACCTAAACTTGAAAACCCACATCTAAACCTGATCCCGAACTCGTTTTCCTAAACCTAAACCTTAACCTATTTTCAATTCCCTAAAGCTACAACCTATAACCTAAACCTAAACGTAACGTAAACCTAAAACCTAAACCTAAACCTAAAACCTAAATGTATTCTCAAATCCTTAAACCTAAATCTACACCTAATACTAATCTCAACTCCCTAACCTAAACCTAAACCTAAACTTGAAGACCCAAACCTAAACCCGATCCCGAACCCGAACCCGATTTCCTATACCTAAACCTTAACCTATTCTCAATTCCCTAAAGCTATAACCTATAACCAAAACCTGTAACCTTAACCTAAACCAAAAACTATAACTTAAACCTTAACATATAACCTGTAACCTAAACTTATAACCTATAACTTAACCTTAACCTAAACCGTAACATAAACCTAAACCTAAACTTGAAAACCCAAACTTAGACCCGAACCCGAACTCAATTTTCTAAACCTAAACCTTAACCTATTCTCAATTCCCTAAAGCATTAACCTATAACCTATAACCTAAACCTAAACCTAAACCTAACCTAAACCCATAACCTTAACCTAATCATAAAACCTAAATCTAAACCTAAAGCCTAAATGTATTCTCAAATCCTTAAACCTAAACCTACACACCTAATCCTAATCTCAACTACTTAACCTAAACCTAAACTTAAAAACCCAAACCCAAACCCGATCCTGAACCGAACCCGATTTCCTAAACCTAAACCTTAACCTATTCTCAATTCCCTAAAGCTATAAGCTATAAGCTATAAGCTATAACCTATAACCTATAACCTAAACCTAACCTAAACCTAAACCTAAAACCTAAATGTATTCTCAAATCCTTAAACCTAAACCTACACCTAATCCTAATCTCAACTCCCTAACCTAAACCTAAACTTGAAAACCCAAACCAACTTGATCTCGAACCCGAACCCGAACCCGATTTCCTAAACCTAAACCTTAACCTATTCTCAATTCCCTAAAGCTATAACCTATAACCTATAACCTATAACCAAAATTTATAACATTAACCTAAACCAAGACCTATAACCTAAACCTTAACCTATAACCTATAACCTAACCTTAACCTAAACCTATAACCTAAACCTAAACCTATAACCTAAACCTAAACCTAAACTTGAAAACCCAAACCTAATCCCGAAGCCGAACCCGATTTCCTAAACCTAAACCTTAACCTATTCTCAATTCCCTAAAGCTTAAACCTAAACCTATAAACTAAAACCTAAACCTAAACCTAAACCTAAAACCTAAATGTATTCTCAAATCCCTAAACCTAAACCTACACCTAATCCTAATCTTAACTCCTTAGCCTAAACTTAAACTTGAAAACCCAAACCTAAACCCGAACCTGAACCCGATTTCATAAATCTAAACCTTAACCTATTCTCAATTCCCTAAACCTTAACCTATAACCTAACTTAAACCTAAACCTATAACCTACACTTATAACCTAAACCTAAAACCTAAACCTAAGCCTAAACCTAAAACCTAAATGTATTCTCAAATCCCTAAACCTAAACCTACACCTAATCTTAATCTCAACTCCCTAACCTAAACCTAAACCTAAACTTGAAAACCCAAACCTAAACCTGATCCCGAACCCGAACCTGATTTCCTAAACCTAAACCTTAACCTATTCTTAATTCCCTAAAGCTATAACCTATAACCTAAACCTAAACCTAAACCTATAACCTTAACCTAAACCAAAACCTATGACCTAAACCAAAACTTATAACTTATAACCTAAACTTATATCCTATAACTTAATCTTAAACTAAACCTACCTAAAACCTAAAACCTAAACCTAAACCTAAAACCTAAATATATTCTCAAATCCCTAAACCTACACTTAATCCTAATCTCAACTCCTTAATTAACCTAAACCTAAACCTACACTTGAAAACCCAAATCTAAACCCGATCTTGAACCCGAACCCGATTTTCTAAACCTAAACCTTAACCTATTCTTAATTCCTTAAAGCTATAACCTAAAACCTAAACCTAAAACGTAAATGTATTTTCAAATCCCTAAACCTAAACTTACACCTAATCCTAATCTCAAGTCCCTAAACTTAAACCTAAACCTAAACTTGAAAACCCAAACCTAAACCCGATCCTGAACCCGAACTCGAACCCGATTTCGTAAACCTAAACCTTAACCTATTCTCAATTCCCTAAAGCTATAACTTATAACTTAAACCTAAACCTAAACCTAAACCTATAACCTAAACCTAAACCAAAACCTATGAGCTAAACCTCAACCAAAACCAAAACCTATGAGTTAAACCTTAACCTATAACATATAACCTAAACTTATATCTTATAACCTAACCTTAATCTTAACTTAAACCCTAAACCTTTACCTATAACCTAAAACCTAAACATAAACCTAAAACCTAAATGTATTCTCAAATCCCTAAACCTAAACCTATACCTAATCCTAATCTCAACTCCCTAACCTAAACCTAAACTTGAAAATCCAAACTTAAACCCGATCTCGAACCCGAACCCGATTCCTATTCTCAATTCCCTAACGCTATGAATAATTTTTTGTATTTTATTTATGATGTTAAACTTATATATATTTATGCGTGGTTGAATGTCATGTGGATAAGATTGTTTAAGTTTGGATGGATTGACGTAGTTTGGGTTTAGATGGATGTGAATGTGAATATAATGAAATATATTATATAACAGGTATATATCAGGAAGAATATGATGAACTATATTGTAACAGGTGTATATTAGGAATTTTGAGCTGGAAAATCTTTATTTAAAAAGACTTTTACCTACAAAATATTTCGTAGGTAAAAGTCTCAGAAACGTTTTTCCCAACGACAATTTTCGTAGGCAAAAGTCTCAATGTTTGATATTTAAATTAAATAGTATATGTTTACCTACGAACCATTTCATAGGCAAAGGTCTAATACAAGTTTTTGACCTACAAACATAGGTAAAGCTCTCAACTATATATTTTTACCTACGAAATATTGCGTACGTAAAAGTCTCATACCCGTTTTTTATCTATGAAATATTTCATAGGTAAACGTCTCATGTATATTTGAAATTTAAGTTAAATATTATATTTTTACCTACGAAATATTTTACAGGCAAAAGTCTCATATATGCTTTACGAAAATACTCATCGGTAAAAGCCTCATACACGTTTTTTTACCCACGAAACTGTTGGTAGGTAAAAGTAAACTTTATGATTTTTGGTTTTATTCAAAAATTCAAAACACCTTTATCTATGCAAATTTTCATAGGTAAAGATGACTTTTAAGTAAACTTTTCAAATTTACCTACGAATATTTTCGTAGGTAAAGATGACTTTTACCTACAGAATTAGTTTCGTAGGTAAAAGTAAGCCTAAAAATTCAAAACACCCAACTTTTGCCTACGAAAATAAATTACGTTGGTAAAAGTAAACATTTCGAGTTTTACTTACAAAACGTTTCGTAGGTGAAGATAGGTTTTACCTACGAAAGTAAATTGCGTCAGTAAAAGTAAATATATTGATTTTTAATTGTCTTACGAAAATTTGCATAGGTAAAGATGTCTTTTACCTACAGAGTTAGATTTCGTCGGTAAGAGTAAATTTTTAATGAAAACACCCTTTACCTACGAAAAATATCGTAGGTAAAGATCACTGCGGCGGCAAAAGTTTACTTTTACCTACGAAAATAGGTTTCGTCGGTAAAAGTCATCTTTACCTACGAAAATCAATTTCGTAGGTAAAAACCATATTTCTTGTAGTGTTACCTTAGAGTGCCTAGAAGGATATATGGTGCAGGGACTCCTCACCTACATTTATTGGCACCCTGTCCTTCAAATGGGCAGTCTCATCAAAGTCATATTGTTCAGAAATTTTACTCCTATTGTAAAAAATCCCACCAATGATCCCCCCTAACTTTGAGGTTCATCACAATGAGAGAGTCTAGACCATCTCGTTTGCCAATATATCACATGATATTGTTTTTCCTAGCTCTAATGAGGAAGTCCCTCCTTTTCGATTGACATGATTCGTAGCCAGGGAGGAAATGACCAACGTGTTATGCAATGGTAAAAATGTCTCATGGCTATATTGGTAATGCCCTTTAGGCTTCCCTCATGTCCCATGAATTTAGGATTCTACATGTCATATTTCCCACAAATGTCTTTCTGAGGAAAGGGAATCGAGTCGACCTCGTGCAACATGTGGTCGAGGCTCTCTATCATATTAGTCAAGGGCACAAGTTGTGCCTTCTGACCTGGATCATGGATGAGCTGCATTCTGTGACAACAGGTGCGACATTGCCTCGCTACCATTCTGGTTCTTAATATCCTAGCTAGCTCATCGCTTAGGTCTTATGGATAATGAAGAGGCTACAACTAAACCTACTCCCATCAATCACGCTACATTTAAGAAGATGAAGCTACCAATGTCAGGAGTCCCAGCACCGCAGTAATCACCTACTAACCATCTCGTTGCCGACATCAAAGCCGCTCCCACTACACTCAAGTCCTCTCAAGCTGATCCCTATTGCGATCCTGAGGATGTCTTTGAGGCACCTCCCACATTTCTTGTAGAGACTCCTATGCCTACTCATCCTCCAAAAACTCATTATATTTGATGCATGCTTCAGTACCATGAGCGGATTCTAGCTGATCAGGCTCATCTCCATACAGGACGGGCTCAGCTTCTAGCTGGTCAAGCAACCATAGTGGAGCATTTAATGCATTGAACAATGGTTTGATTCTCTATGATGATCATCTCGCCTCTTCGACGGTCCTATGGATTTCAGACACGGACGAGTTGTGAATTCTGACCCAAGGTCGACCACTTAGTCCTGTTATGTTAATGTTTTATTGGTGTTTTGCTTGTATGTTGACCATCTTTGAAATGGAGAGCTTGCATTGTCCTAGAGGACAATGCCAAATAATTGAAACATGTGCTGAATATGTAAATAATACAAAAATCTCATTGCTTGAGTATTGAAACCTTGATTCCAAATAATTTGTAGGACAAACTTCACCTAAAATTTTAAGCAGGACAACCTTATTTCACAAATGTTTTCAAAATCAAAACTTCAAACTAGTAAGAGTAAATTAAAGAATTACAACATTCACCATATAATGAAATAATTAAATACATCCAATCCACCAAAAATAAAAATAAGGCATTCACCACATGGCACAAAGAATTATAGTGGTTTGGTGCTTTAAATACAGCCACACTTACTCCACTCCTAAAATTACTTCCCTCATAATTTTGACTTTTACTATAAAAAGGTTTAATAGGGTCACCTTAATAACCTGATACAGTTCCTTATGATTTTCACAGGCTATCACAATAAAAACCCAAACTGAGATTTTCACAGGCTATCTTAAACAAAACCTCAACTGAGATTTTCACAAGAGATCTCATAAAAAACTAAACAGAGTTTTAGAAGGTATACTTATCTCCAATCGTAGAAGACGTAGCAGAAGCTTGTAGAAGAATGACCTCTTTTTAAAATGTAGATGGTGTCATATTCAGTCTGATAGAAAGGGTCTAGGGTTCTATAGATTTTAATATTCTTAAACCCAAATGCTAATTAATTAAATTCTCTTAGATTTCAAAGAGGAGTATAGTTTACTCTCTTAGATTAAACTTAAAATATCTGAAACTAAAGGGAATTGAATAAGCCATTAAAATAAATTATAAATACTAACCAATATCTCGCAGAAGAATTTTGATAATTAAATTCTGTAATTCGAAATGAGAGAAAACTTCAAATTATAGGCAAAGAAGTTAGAACTTCGACTAGCCTGAGTTCATCGAATTCTGTTTAATGGATTTTGGATTGTGCGGGATAAGAATTATCCAAAATTTGGTTGGCTCAAGGTCAAGTTCGGCTGGCTAAACAACACAATTCGGCTAGCCAAATTTGCCCTTCGACTAGTCAAATTTCCACAAATTCCAAAAGTTGATGTTGCTGGAATTTCACTTGAACTTTCTAGGGCTGGCCAAATTTCAAGCTCGGGTTAGCCGAACTGAAACTCGGGCTAGTCAAATTTCCAACAAAAGTTGTTATTTGCTTCGGGCTTGAAGTTGGGCTGGCTGGGGAAGCTTAGGATGGCCGAACCAGAAGTTAGGCTGGCTGAATTCTATGCAAAAAAAAATGTAAAAACACATGATTAAACATTTTTGAAAGCACCTAGTTCTAAGGTCTTTCTAGGGTTTATACCACCTGAGATGTATCAAATATGTAATTCACTTTGGCTTGAACTTTGTTTCGAACTTCATCTTGAATTTGGACTTGATCTTTTCTTGAACATAGACCAATCTTAAGCTTAATCTTCTCTTAAACATAAGCCGATCTTGAGCTTGATCTTCTCTTGAACATAGATTGATCTTGAATTTCTACCTTGAAGTGGTTTTGTCTCATAAAATTTGACAATCTATGTGTACTCAACATCCTAGCACTTACAATCTTGGTCATAGGGCATTTTTTGGATTGACCGAATATGTGCGTATGTATTTGGATATTGGGCTGCACTCCCTATTTTTTTGTTAGTTGAATACATATATTATTGATA
The DNA here is from genome assembly GCF_029962835.1 of Magnolia sinica. Taxonomy (NCBI): domain Eukaryota; kingdom Viridiplantae; phylum Streptophyta; class Magnoliopsida; order Magnoliales; family Magnoliaceae; genus Magnolia; species Magnolia sinica. Next base: position 43,469,831 of record NC_080573.1, on the reverse strand, counting down.
TTATTAAGTACTTATCATCCCCCATGTTCGATGATTCTGTTGCGCTTCTCGATATGTCTTTATGCTAACCAAAATTGACAAAATGGGAGATTGTAAATGCATTAATTTGTCAATTACCGTGAAGTCAGTTTCTTCAAGTTAGATGTGCCCCAATCAAGTTGAAGAGATCAAGACTTGAAGATTTAAAGCATGTGAAATGAAGACTCAAAGGTTTATGCATGTGCCAAAATCTAGATAAACCAGTAAAATCCCCAAACCCTTCGTTAGGTGGCCTAAACAATCATAAAAATTTCTCAATCCATCTAACTAAGGTCAAGTGTAAATTAGATTAGGATGGACTTTGTAGAAGAAAGCGCAAAAGAACCAAACTTGAAAAATTCATCAAATGCACAGATTATGTTGCTATCAACCTATGGACAGCCTCCTCGATAGGTCGACAAGTCGAAATACATAGTTGACAAGTCGAAGTGCCCAAAAATAAGATAGAAAAGAAAATTGATATTTCTGAGGATTTCGACCCATATATGACATGTTTCGATAGGTCAAAAACAAGGGTCGACAGGTCAAAAACAAGGGTTGGCAGATCGAAAGTGCAAAAAACTAGAGAATGAAACTCATAATTTGCCAGATTTTGACCTATAGATGGGATATTTCGATATGTCGAAGAAAAATTTCAACAAGTCAAAAGGAAGGATTGATAATCGAAAGTGGCAAAATATGGACAAAATTAAAAGAATACTCATAGTCCTAAATATTTTGACCCATGGATGGATTATTTTGACAGGTCAATGGTCAACTTCGACTGGTCAAAAAGAAGCGTCAATAGATTGAAAGTGGCAAAAAGTGGACATAAAAAAATATTGTGCCACTTAGTTTTGATCAAGGAAATTATTTAGGGCCGAGTTTGATTAACATTATGACATTAGCTATATCTCTAAGTCTCACTTGTAGTAGTAAATCTACAATTTCAATAATATTTAAAGACATCTTATAATTAAATCATTCACTATCACATTACATTTAAACAAAAAATACATTAATGCACATCACGAAAAAATACATTAATGTACATATCTGTAGGGAAAGTATGATATATTATTCCTTTGGTATTGAAAACTTGCACATTCGTCGATTATGACCCATTTTTTTGCACCTTCCGCACTTTACTATTTTTCATTCTTCTCAACATGAGGGAATTCTTGTCTTTTTTGGTCTTCTAGCTAACCTCTTCTATCGTGGGGGTTTAATTTTCACATAATACCGCCTGAATTCATTTGATTTTTTTTTTTCATTCGCTCTTGCCACATACTGGGTACACGAATTCGCTATATGTGATCTAGTAATTTTGTGTCATATAAAATGGAGCACAATAGGTATAATGATGAAGATTATACTTTATACATGCTAAAAAAACATGCAAACAAGGCAACCCTTTGACATCAAACTTGCGACATGTTCACGAAAGCTCACTGAGCTTAACTATGTCATTATAATCTCCCACAATATAATACTCATCTCGAGATATTATATGACAACGGACATCACGCACCTTCGGTGGAAGACCCTTTAGTTGTTCCTTTGCTCATAGTGTCAACGGTCCAGTCAATGATGATGCTGATTATCTTCTCTTCTATAACATTTATTGGATCTTAAATATAATCGTCTTTATCAATATGGTCATAGGTTATTTTCTTGCTTCTCTGAACAAAGTATTAACGCACTTCAATATGTTAGTAGTGACCAAGTTGAATCTTTTTTCTATAAAATATGAAGATGCTCTTCTTTCGTATCTTATTTCTATCAACCATGCATATACTGGGGGGTTATCCATTTCGATATCATGCATTAACTTTTCAAAATAAACATTTATGCACGTCTTTATAGCCCACTAATAATATTTTTCCAATAACTTATCTTTAAATGTGTCAACCAAGTTTTTGTAAATATGATAGGCATTGTAGCCATTGATTGCATATAGGAAGACTTCAAGGACTTCTTTCATTAAATCTTTCTGTCAATATAATATAATGACAAGACCTGGAAGACACCGACCCTAACATACAATTGACATGGGCGAGGAACTAATTCCAACTACTATTATTTTCTAATTCCCAGATACCAAATGCTTCTATAGGATATGATTGTATCCATCCAAGGTTGTAGCCACGAATAACACCATTGTATTTACCTTTTAGGTGCATCCCGTCGATGGCCAACACCATCTATAAAGAACTTTAAAAACTTCTCACGCACTATCCAAAAGCAACAAAATGTCTCTCGAACCTACTTGTCTGTGGATTAACAAGCATGGCAATCACCATCCTTAGGTTGACCCTTCTCTGCTCATGCAAATAGACTGGGAGTTCATTGTAAAAGTGTTCATGAGATCCCATTATATATGCACTTAATTGCAATCTTCTCAATCCACCATGCCTTCTTATAACTAATAAGAATATTATATTTCTCATGTATAGCCAATTAATGCCACTCAGCCCTTATCTCATGCACTGCTCAATGCGATAAGTAACCAACTCACTAGTTAACTTATTACTTTCTTATTGGTGATCACTATTCATCAATCATATGTCGCATGTGTGTTTAGACGTGGAAGTCCTTATCTTAAATATCCCCTCATCATTCATCCTTCATTCACAATTATCTTTAAAACACACTACGATGAATCTCTTGAATGATGAGTACAAGACCCCATATTAGAAGTTTTTACGAATTGCAAATTGGCTTAAAATATACTAGCATTGTCTCTTGTCCTTATAAGTTTATCCAACGGCTATCTCAATCAAGTCATCCAATGAATCCAAATCTTTTAACAGATATGCATTAATGAATATGTCATCCTCAAAAGGCGCATTAACTTGACCAGTCATAAAATTTGAAGTTCGAGGTAGCTCAGGCAGTGAAATGTCGTTTAGACATACACATTCATTACTGGTGGTGGAGGATGAAGGCACATGTAGTTTTATAGATAAAAGCGATGACATATATTCACATTTAAGGTCAAGGTCATCTACCTAGCTAACGGCACGTTCCTCACATAAATTTTCATCCTTGAAAGGTACATTAACTTGATCAATCATGAAGTTTAATGTTTGTGCCAGCTCGGGCGGTGAAATCTCGCTTAGACATACCCATAAAATTGATGTCATATATTCACATTTTAAATTAAGGTTAGCTACCCAGCTAATACCACATTCCTCACACAGATTTCCGATTACAGGGGCATCATGTTCAACATCACTACAACCGATGGGATTTTCGTGAATTGTCTCATTAATGCGTTGCATTGTCTCTATGATTAACGACATGTATGTATTTGGATGCTCCGACTATGCTTCCAAGAACACTTATACATCTTTGTAATCTTCAATTTCAGATGGAAGGATTGATTGGTTTGAGCATGGGTACAATACTTTCATCCTAATATCATAATCCTTTGGTATAGTCTTAATAATCATGTACATTTTAGATAGAAGCTCCTCATATGTAGTCCCAACGCTTAAAGTAATATTTTTTACTTTCCAACCTTAAACGTATATCCATTGTTTTCACATGTTAATCCCCCATCGTAAGAGCATACGATGATTCTCACAGCTATTAATTGGAAAAAAAAAAACGCTAAAATATTCTCAGTGAATCATTACACATTAAAGTTTTTTTTTTTCTGTCAAAAGAAATTGAGAAATTTTCCTCTATGGACTTCAAAGAGTATAGTGAAATTAACCGAGTTTTCTTTGAATTTCAATGTACTCAATCAATTTAGAGAGAACTCGATCAATATTCACCTGTACTCAGTGAATATTTACTTGTACTCAATCAATATTCACATGTACTCGATGAATTTGCACCTGTACTCAATCAATTTTTACTTGTAAGCGGTCAATATTTATCTGTACTCGATAAATTTGTACCTATATTTGGTCAAGTTTCACCTGTACTCGGTCAATTCCTCTATACTTGGTCAATTTCACCAAGTACAGTGATATAATCCAAAAAATAAGGGTATTTTTATCAAAAAAGAAAAGAAAAAGAAGTTAATAGTACAATATAGGTTTAGAAATGAAAAATAAAGTTTTAGAGGACTTAGTTAAATTGGTCAAGAGATATTTCTCTTTCTTTATTTGTATTTTTTAGCCGTTTCATTGCCTTTTATTTTCAAGGATTTGTTAAGCAAAAGCCCATTTCGGATGACAGTAGCTGGCGTGACTGTGGGTGGGCATACAGGATGATGCTTATTGCTTTCACAGAGCAAACAATTTCATGAGCATGAGATCCACACCACCCATCGGACGTGCTACCTAATGTTTTAACCTTGACCCGGACATTAGACCGATTCACCCTCAAGTAGGCCTCACTACAGTAGCTGACGTAAAATCGTGACTAGAACCTCTGAATTCCTATGGTGTAGATCTCTTGAGCTTCAGACAGCATGGTTTTTGATACATCTCTTTATCACGGTGATTTGCATCAGATAAATAGATTGGATGGAATCCGTAAACGATGGTGAGTCTCAAACTCAACTAGCGGTAGCTCTTCCCCGTCGATGTGGCCTACCTGAGTTATGGAATGAGCTAATTTTAGAGTTCTAGGATGAACAAGAGGTCACACACCTGATTGATTGAGGAAGAGGATCTCATGTATGATTATCCTCACATGCGGCTCTGTTGGTAACGGGCTCACTCCTGTAATAGAGTAAGGCTAACACGGTTTTTTTTATATAAAGGATACCCTCCTCTGGAGTAATGGACTTCGTGTTTGAAATTACAAGAGTTTTTGAAACTGAAGGCCTACTTGGACTAAGACACATCAGTCACTTGTTCCCAGCATTAGACCCTCTTGCTTTTTCCGCAATTTTTGCCGTTGAGGATTTAAGACGGAGAGATCTGCCACAGCTTGCACCTTTTTAGAGTGCCGTGATGACCATTGACTGAGCACACACGTATGCATGTCTGGCTACCATCTTCAAGGTGGGTCACTGAGCAATGTGCGTAGCATGAAATCATATTTTTGATCAAACAATCCTAACCATCCAGTGAAGTAGACTAGGACTTCACCGATGGTCAGGCGTCCAAGTTCATCGACAACCTAAATGGTTAGGATGAGCTAAGTTCATCATGTGTTTCAGGCTCTACCCCATCTATGGTTGAGCCTACATTTCTGTATGGTCTGGAATACCATTATATGTATGCAATGGGTGAATAGATGAGGAGGTGCTTACAGTGATACTGGGTAGAAGTGGGGTCTATGTGGTGTATGTATCACCTCCAAACCGTCCATCGGATATATCCCCTTGGGTTACGGCCAAGACTTGAAAATCAGCTTGATCCAAAACTCTGATGGACCACAGCTCAGGGAACAAGGTGGAAGGTCACTCTAACCCTGGGTTCACACCAGGCCCACCTCAGCTGCAGAGCAACCTGATATTTGTCCTGACATTTCATATAGGGCATATGAAGGGTCTGGACGGTCTAGATGCCATATGCACAAAATGGTGGGCCCCACACAAATCAGGGTTAAGCATCTCCTCTAAACTTGTCCCTTGTGTTGCAGCCCCACCTGAGTTTCCTTTTTTGAGCTGATTTGTGAATCCTACGGAAAATCAGGGGAATATATCTGATGGAGGGATTGGGTGTTGTGAATACATAACGTGGTCATCCATATAAATGACTGTCCCAACTTTAGAACATGATGCAGAACCATCACTAGCGCACTCTCAAGACAGTTGAAGTGGAATATGGTAGAGCCCCTCGTCAGCATACATGTGGCCAGGGTACATATGAATCAGGGCCTCCCGTTCAGTGGGCTCTATTATTTATGGTCCATGGTATTTGAAATTATTAAATTAAAATAAATAAATAAACCTATGCTAATAAGTTGAATGGTTGAGATTCTATTAGCATTGGATAAAGCTCTCGTCAAAGTGCTGGCTAGGAATAGGATAGCCAATTGGTATACTTTATGGAACATGGCCCATCCATGATAAGCCCCAACGTTTCACGTGTAGATTACCACGAAGGCGCGAATGCACCTCTCTCCTTTTTTTTTTTTTTTTTAAAAAATAAAAATAAAGATAGTTTTCGTGTTGAGCCCAATGGTGGATGAATTCTCTCCCATTCTTGTAAACGGGAGATAGATGTCAAATTGTTAATGATGAAAAGGAAGTTTCGGAGAAACTTTGGAAAAGTTGATAGACACTAATTAAAAAAAAAAAAATAGTTAGTTGTGCCCAGATAGACAAACGGACTCTCCGCCTTTTGCAATTACGGTTCTGTTTACTTCCCATTTCCCATGTTTGAGCATTTGTCTTGTCTTGAAGTGGGCCACAGCCTCTTTGTACCAGTTGTTTTTGCAAACTAGGTATTCGTTTGGCAAAGCCATGGCAAAACGAAATGTGGCGCCCCTATATCACGGTCGACAGCCTCTTTCCCTATCTTTTTCGGTCTCCGCATCTGACCGACTCTCTGTAGCGTGAGGATAATAGGCCAAAGAGGACAGAGCATACCGTGTTATCATGTTGATCAAACCATCTTACCCATTTAGTAGGAAAAAAATATATCAAATGATAATTAAGGCTCCTAATTGAAGAGGATAAATAAAATGATTATGATCATTAACTAATAACTAATTAATGCTCTCTTTTGAGTTCCGCACCACTCCCATTGGAGCCTACAATTTGCATGGTCTGGGTTTCCATGTAGTATATGGTAGAGCTACTCATCACCGTGGATGTATTGGAAAAAAGGTTCTAATCATCAATCTACAACTTCCACCATGTGGGCTCCACTTTTTATTGCATGTTTCTTCGTCTAGAATTGTCTTGATCCAACCATCTTAACTAGATGATTGTTGCAAAGAAAATTGAGGATCCAGATTGATTGTAGGAATGAGTCTAATCATCAATTTGGACTGTCCATCTTGCGCTTCCCACTTTTGATTGCACATGTTTCTCAATAATTAATTGATCAAATCATCCTAACCATCTATTTAATTGCTTGGGAAATGAATGGCCAATATTGAGTATGAGAGAATTGATCCAATCAAAATTTTAGGCACACTTCATGTAGTACCCTCTTTAATTTGATTGTTGGGAAACAACAGCCGCTAAGCTGGCATCATTAATTTGAATAACCAGCAAAATAGTGATTTAGGCGAAAAACTCCTTTTCAATGCGAACAAAGAAACTTTGCAAATTCTTTCAAAAGCATCTATCCCCCTCGCCTCCTATGGATTGCGAAAACTATAGAATCAAACTTTGATGCCCCATTATGGATTTATATATGAGTTGATAAAAAATGAAGCAGTGGACATAATACAAATTAATATAATGAAATCATACATTACAAGTATCTATGGAGCACCCATTACATACAATGGCATAATGTTACAATTGAAACAAAATGATATATACTTGTTTTTTAGAACTAAATACATAAATAGACACATATAATCGAAGGAGATGAGATAATCTCTATCTTCTTATGGTAGAAATTTGCAGATCGGTCTTTTATCAATCTCTTTGGAAGTAAACTGTGACCCCAAAACCCACAACCATTGCCACTGATCCTATGGTAGCAAGTATAAGAATTTTAATAATAACAATCAAGCATTGGATGTTTGGACAAACGATTTTAATTATGAGTATGCAACTCCCAAAGATAAAAGTAGCGCACATTGTTATTATAGATGCCTTGAAGAAAAGCTCATGAGTCGAACTTGTTCTCTGATTTCCGATAAACCCTGCCAAAACAGCTATGACTCCACCTGTGGCAATCTGAGTTGCCAAGATTGCAACCCTTGATCCCGTCTTTAGGTGTTCTGCTTGTGTCTCATTTTGTGATGGTAGCGGTAAATCCACTTCAAAATTTATACCTTCTGCACCTACATCAGCTTGCTGGTGTATTGTAGTCCCGGTGCTGGTTTCACCATGAACCTGTCAATGGAAAATTAGTTTAAACTCGTTTTTCTCAAAGAATGATACTAATCACAAGAAGAAAATAAATAAATAAATATTTAAGGCTAACTTTGATCCACTAAACCTCACATTCATTCCTTGGTCCATTCATGATGGGACACTTGTGGAAGAATGGATGGATCATCTGGTCTGGTCTGTCGATTTGGGAGCTCTATAGTTGATGGACAATTGTATAGATATTGAATCAATGAGGCAATCCTATTCGTCTGACTCAGATGGGTAGTTTTGTGTAGACGTCCATCTTAGGTGGGCCAAAACAAGACGGATAGTCTATATTAGTTTGCAATGGAACATAGTAATAAATATGTACCGGTAGAAAATATGTTCCGGTAGAATGTGAATTTTTTTGTTAAAAGATTAATTGTCAATACCTGGGATTGATTTGGTACATGAGAATTAAAGTTTTGCATTTCTATTTGAATTTCAGGTCCTGTACTACTCTCAGCAACATTGGGATCTAGACGTTGCTGTAAAATAGAACAAGAAAAAGAAAAAAGCATAGATGTTATGAAGCAGCATATTTTATTAATAGAATCAATGCAAATACACAGGAAAACCAAAACAAACACACACACACACACACACACACACACAAAAGAAGTGAAGACGTCCTTGTACCTGTGCCATTTCATCACCCATTACCAACATTTTCATCTTACTTAACATTTCAACAATGCACATGTACAAAAACAGGGGATAATGTCTGATTGAAGGCATGATTCGTTCCTGAAATAAATAATAATAATAATAATAATGAGGAGAGATAAATCATTAGTGTTGAGAGCAAGTATATAGAAATCATAGTTCAGTACCCCCAAAACTCAACTCGACTTGGGTGTCCAACTAAGTTGAGTGGACTTGAAGCAGAATCGAATGAGTCTTTAGTTGACTCAACTCGTTAACATATAAATGAAAGTGTCTCAACTGGAATAAATACTTAAATATATAATGATTAAAGTCAAACACATTCTCTACTTTTGGCAACTCTCTTGGTTTGAGTCATGTTGAGTAAGCTGAGAACTCAATTAGACTCAAAAAGCCTTGTCAAGTTTAGACTGAGTTTTCTAGGAAATGGGCTCAAAATCTCGTGGATTTGAGTTGACTCAGCAGAGTTTTAAGTTGGGAGCCACTTGAATTTTAGTACTATGGAAAACACCCGGACAAAAATTCAAGATTGCCATTTAGGTAAAAAGTAAACACACGAAGAGTTGGGAAAGGGACCATCCATCCACGTTAGAAAAAGAGATGAATTAGGTACTAGTAAAAGACTTAATAAAAAATATCGAGTCAAGTAAGATTGGATTGATTCTTCAAGTCCACATGTGACCCAGTTGGATATCAAACCAATGTGTCATCAGATCCAAATACATTATAATTGATAAGATAATCATGAGTCTGAAAGATCTAGTCGATGGGCTCTCTCCCTTTACTTATCATGCCTCTCATGATCAATCTCATCACACAATCCTAATGATCTCAATCCGTGGCCCATGAACTAGATTTTCCTCATCAATTATAAGAGCAAGTACTGATCAGTCATTAATCTGGACCATCAATAGATAGGTTCCCCAGATGATGGGACTAGATTCAGCAATCCATCTCACTCGTCCTTGTTAATTATCTCAGCATCTACATTCACTGAACAGAGATCCATAGGGTTTCTCGGCCCACAGGCCAACATGGAAAATTTGTATAAAATCCGGACCATTCATTTTGTAGGATGCATTTTTTTAACCATGTTCTGGACCAAAAATCAGGGTGCTCTACTCATCTGATAGGCCAATAAGTACAAGTGGCATAGGGGCATGATTTGTTTGTTCTTCAAGTGGGCACTATCATGGATGGTTAGAGAAAAGGACCAACAGTCATGAATCCAACATATATGTTTGCCCCATCAGCATAGACGGTTGTAAGGAACTCCACAGTAAAATTGGCAGGTGCATGTATGAAGCAGGAGCGTTCATCTAATGCCCCACACTGAATGGTGAATGGTAAATTATTAGAAAAAACCAAACCAATAAAGTGATTGTAGTTAACATTATAATAAATAAATAAAATAAAATAAAATAAATAAAAGAGAAAAAAAAAAAAAGGAAAAAGAAGAAGGTTCCATTGAGATTCTCAGGACAAAATTACAGAAGAATTGATTGCTGTGATAATGCCATCAATTTGAAACAATGAGGCCTAGAGTAGGGCCAATATATATATATATATATATATATATATATATATATATATATATAAAATGGGATAGTAATGAAACACTTGTGCCTGTCACGACGTAAACAAATGCAAAAATATAGCAGTATTATACCAAGGTATTCAATAATAGTAATAGCGGCCATAACAATTCTATAAAGTTTGAATTCCTTTTAAAGGAAATATATATATATATATATATATTGCGCTCAAATCAGGCGTTACAGGTGCATACCATGCAAAAGGCCATTATGAGCTTGATGTAATCATTTTTAATACCATGATCATTATAATTAATAAGCCCAAATGTAAGTGTAGCTAGAGAAGGAAATGTAATTAAATTCTTTATCTTTCTGATCAAAACAGGACAAGAAATGAACTTACTTGAAGTCTGTCTTTCTGCTCAAGATAGGAGATAATCTTCAAATGCACGGAGAGAGAGAGAGAGAGAGAGAGAGAGAGAGAGAGAGAGAGAGAGAGAGAGAGAGAGAGAGAGAGAGAGATTTGTGGGATAGCAAGATATGTATGGAATGAAAACATCGAGCAGGGCTTGGGCCTTTTATAATAGGAGGTGAGTATACGGGACACAAAACAGAGTGGATGGGAGGACCTGAGATACAAACTGAAAAGCTCCTTTGTGGGAATGGAACTATAAGATTTTGTAATTACATGAGATTTTGCAAAAGATGATGTTCTTTAACCAAAACACGTCATTCACTTATCTTTGTTATTTTGCACCATCAGGCCCTCTTGCTATTTTCTCATTCACTCATTTTTGTTATTTTGCAACCATGTGGCCCTTTTACTACTTTCTTATTCACTTATCTATATAATTTTGCACCATTAGGCCCTTTGCTATTTTCTTTGCTTCGATTCGATTCCTTTTTGAGGATTGGAAATCAAGATCCACCGCAGCTTTGAACCATTTTAAAACTGTGGTGACTCATTCGCTGAGTACACACGCATGCATGGCTATCCAAACCATCCTGAGAGTGGGCCACTGAGGAGGGGGGGACAGCACAAAATCATATTGATCAAACAATCCCAACTATCCAGTAGATGGGAACAAGGCGTGCCCCAGCACAGGTAACAAGGTGGGAGGAGAGGACTGATCTTACCATTTATTCTCACTGGGCCCACCTGAGCTGCAGAACAGCTTGATTTTTGTCCCTACCTTTCATCTAGGACAGATGAAGGGTTTGGACGGTCTGGATTTCACATACACAAAGTGGTGGGTCCCTATGCAAATCAAAGTTAGGCATCCCCTCTAAACTTGTTCCTTTTGTTTTAGCCCACCTGACTTTCCTTTTGGACTGATTTGTGAGCCTAGTGATGTTGTGAGACAACCATCTGATGGACGGATTCAATGTTGTAAATACATCATGTGGACTCCACTTCTGTTTGTGTTCGGCACCACTGGAGCCCATCCCATGGATGACTGACCCCAACATTTTAGAAAATGATGCAAAACCATCACTTGCACAGTCTCAAGACAATTAAAGTGGAATGTGGTAGAGCCACTCACAAGCATACATGTGTCCGGGGGTAGGTAGCATGAAATCAGGCCTTCCATCAGGTAAGCCCTATCATAGATGGTCTACGGTACAAAAATCATGCCAACAGGTTGAATGGTTGAAATTCTAACAAAGTTCTAATAAAAGTCATGCCAACAGGTTGAAGTTCTGCACCACCTCAATGGATTTCCATGCAGTATGCGAGGTATGGTGTGCATGGAATATGGTAGAACTCTTCATCACCATTTATGTGGTAGGGTTATGTATGAGTTAAGGCCATCCATCCAGTGACCTGCTCATGATTAAAAAACCAGACCAAATTTGGTGATTTTAATTTAGCCGTACAACCAATGCCATTTAAACTTAAGACAAATAACAAAAATAGTTTTGATCGTACCATCATAACTGTTCATTCAATTGCTATCGATATGGAGCGACCATTTTTATTTAAGGAAAATGGTTCTAATCTACACCTTGAACTATGTGGACTCCACTTTTTATTGCATGTGTCTTCATATATAATTTTTTTTAATTTAACCATCTTACCATATGATTATGGTAAGGAAAACTGATGGTCCATATTGATTGTAGGAACTGGCGTAATCATGAATTTGGTCGACATTCCATCTTGCAGGTCTCCTTTATATTGCATGTGTATTCATCTTCAATTGCTTTGATCTGATCATCTTAACCATATGATCATTGCAAGGAAAATTAATCATCAATTTGGACTGTCCATCTTACATGTCTCAATTTTGATTGCACATGTTTCTCAAGAATTGCATTGATCAAATCATTGTAATCATCTTATTAATAGCTTGAAAAATGGATGGCCCATATTGATTATAAGTGAATTGATCTAATCAAATCATATTATATTATATGTAAAGAAATGGATCAAGTAACCAATTTTGGACGAAAGTGAGGTTAGAATGGTTCTTTTGAAAAGCTAGCTCCATTGCATCAATGGACTAAATGTATTTAGACTCGCATGAAATTTTGCAGAAGAAGGCGTGCTTTGACCAAGACACCTCTGTTCACTTGTATTTGTTATTTTTGCACAATTAGGCCCTTTTTACTATATTCCCATTCACAATGCTTGTTACTTTGCATCAATAGGCTTTTTGTTATTTTCTCATTCACTTGTCTTTGTTATTTTGCACCATTAGACCCTCTTGTTATTTTCTATGATTCCATTTGTTTGATGAGGATTGGAAACCGTGATATATATGCTACAGCTTTTAATATTTTCAAAACTGTGGTGACCCATTCGATGTGCACACACGCATGCATGTACGGGTATCTAGATCATTCTGGGAGTGGGCCACCAAAGATGGGGCACAGCACAAAGATATAATGATAGATGGCAACTGCGTTGATGTGCTTCAGGCTCTGCCCCATATCTCTTATTGAGCCCAAAAATAAAATAAAATAAAATAAAATAAAAAATTGTTTTTTATTTTGTTTGAATGTATGCAATGGGTGCAATGGATGAGGAGGTGTGCTCCAGTAGTAGATAGATGTGGGGTCCATGTGGAGTATGTATCACATCTAGACTGTCCGTTGGATACATCCCCTTAGATTACTCTTTTTTAAGGCCTGAAAATCAGCTTGATAAAAAAAAATGGTGGGCCATAGCACCGGTAATAAGGTGGGAATACATTGTAAGCCCCACCGTTTCTGGTGTAAATTCCCTGTTGGAAGGGTGTACCCCTTTTCTTTTTTAGTTTTTATGAAAAAAAAAAAGAAAAAGATAAAGATAGTTTTTCTGGTCGGCCCATCAGTGAATAGATTCTCTCTCACCCTTGCAGAGATGGACGTCAACAACATAATGCAGCAGAAGAAAAGTTCCAAAAGCTTTGAAAACGTGGAGATCAAGATTAATAAAAAATAAAAATAATGAAAGTTCGGGTGAGTCCAGATATGCAAAGGGGCTATGCTTTTTGTGGTTTTGGTTTTATTTGTTTAAAAAAATGACAACTTACCACTTTCCCAATTTGAGCATTTTTGCCTGTTTAGGCATATGTTTTTGTCTTGAAGTGGAGCCAGTCTTGGTCGACTACTTCTCTTTGCAAAACCAGGTGTTCTTTGAAACAAAAGCAGGTATCTTTGATGTTCCATTCTGTTACTAAGAATAAGTGTAATCGTGAATTTAGATTATCCATTTTGTGGCTCACTTTATATTGCATGCTAATTGCTTCCCTTTAGTCATCTTATGCATGTGATCATGTAAGGAAAAATGATGAACCGTGTTGATTGCAGGAATGAGTTTTATAATCAATTTGGACCATCCATCTTGCACGTCCCTCTTGCATAGATTAAATCATCTTAACCATCTTATTAATTGTTTGGAAAGTGAATGGCCATATTGATTATAAGAGAATTGATCTAATCAATATTTTGAATGCATTTAATGTTGTACCAATGGTCCATATTGTATGTAAAGAAATGGATCAAGTAATCAATTTTGGACCTGAGTGAGGTTAGAATCGCTCTTTTGAAAAACTATCTCCATTGCAGCTATGAACTGAATTTGTTTGCAATTACATGATATTTTGTAGATGAAGATGTTCTTTGACGAAGATATTTATTATTTTGCACAATTAGGCCCTTTTACTATTTACTTATTCACTTCGTTATTTTGTACCATTGGGCGTTTTCTCATTCACTTGTCTTTGTCATTTTGCACCATTAGGCCCTTTTTGCTATTTTGTATACTTCAATTCTTGTAGTTGAGGATTGAAAATCGAGATCCACTACAGCTTTTCACCTTTTAAATACTCAGGTGACCCACTCAGTGAGCACACATGCATGCGTGTATGGCTATCTGCCCCATCCTGGGAGTGGGCCACTGCAGATGGGGTACAACACGAAATATATTGATCAAACAATCCTAACTGTCCAGTAGATGGCAACTGCATCGATGGTCAAGGGTCCACAGTGATCAAACAATCCTATTTGTCCTGTAGATGGCAACTGCATTGATGATCAAGGGTCTAAATACATCAACTACCTAAATGGTTATAAAGTTCATCGCGCACTTCAGGCTCTACCCTATCTATGGTTGAGCCTACAATTTATATGGTCTAGATTGCTATGCACATATGCATGCAGTTGGTGCAATGGATGAGGTGGTGCCTTCCATGGCACTGAGTAGATGTGGGGCTCATGTGGTCTATGTATCACCTCCAAATTGTCGATCAATGCATCCCCTTACTTTACTCTCAAGGCATGAAATTCAGGTTGATCAGAAACTCTCGTAGGCCAGAGCACAAGCAACAAGATGGAAGGGAATTCTCACCCTGGGTTCTCACCGGGCACACCTGAGCTTGATTTTTGTCCTGACCCATCATTTAGGCCGGATGAAAGGTCTGGACGGTCTTAGATTCCATATACATAAAATGGTGGGCCCCACGCAAATAAAGGATGGGCATCCCATCTAAACTTGTCTGCCTGTGTTGTTGCCTGCCTGAATTTTACTTTGGGGCTGATTTGTGAGCTATCAGTTAAGTCAAGGGAACGCATCTGATGGATGGGTTGAATGCTGTGAATACATGGTGTTCTCAATTCTGTGTGGTACCACTTGAGCCCATCTGGATGGTTGACTGACCCAACATTAGAACATGATGCATGATGCATGCGGAGTCATCACTAGTGTGTGTTCCGGAGATAGTTGAAGTGGAATGTGTACGTGGAGCCCTAGACCAGCATACATGTCGCCGGGGTTTGAATGAATCGGGACCTCCCATCCAGTGAATCCTGTTTTGTATGGTCACTGTTGGGGGACCGTGGAAGCATATAGAATCTCATATAGTAATCTAATTGCACCAAGCAAACGTGAAAAGAACACATATTTTAATGTGGATAAACCCTCGCGGGAAAAAACCACAGCACAAAGCGATAGATATCACTATGAAAGCAGGAATTACAAAGAGAAAGAGCTTACCTGATTCGAACAACATTGAATCTCACCCTTGCTAGATCCTTTGAAACTCTGGTACGAATACGAAACCCTTATAATACATTCAAATCTCGTTTACACCCATATATATATAACATTGGGAAGAATCCTAAACGAAATCGGAAACAAATTTTGTAGAGATGGATCTATGAAAAACTGCACAAAACAGTTGGATGACATCAAACGCCCTTCGATGTCATTGATACTTAATATTCGATGACATCGAAGCCACTTCGATGGCATTGAAAAATAGTCAAAACTGTCCAAAGACAAAACATGAATTTTTCAGAAACCTTCGATTGCTCGACCCAGCCTCGATGGCATCGAACACATTTTTTATGTAATCGAACACTCCTCGATGTCATCAAAAAATGGTACTAATATATCCAACAACCAATAAAGAAAATTCAAAAAAATACTTGATGGCATCGAAACTGTCATCAACAGACTGTTGCATAACTAATTTAAGATATTTATCAACAATAATTTTCACTATGTTTTCAATCTTCAAACATGTAGGTTCTTGTCATCTTCTTTATATATGTCTTGCATCATAATTTCATCAATGCTTTTCGTGCACACTTCATCCTCCTTTTATGTCATTGCCAAGCCCAAAGAAGTCGCACAGAACTTGAACTTCTCTATAGGAACCACCTTAGTGAGCATGTCCGCCGGATACACGCTCATGTGAATCTTCTCTAAAGTCACTCCCCCTTCTTCAAGCACCTATCGAATATAATGGTGACGAACATCAATATGTTTAGTATGGGAGTGATAAACAGAATTTTTAGCTAAATTGATAGTGCTCCCACTATCATAATTAACCGACACGGCCTCCTGTTGAAGCCTCAATTAATTTATCATGCATCTCAACCAAATACCTTCCTTAAACGCTTCCGTCACTGCCTTATAGTGCCTAGAAAGATATATAGAGCAGGGACTCCTCACTGCCATTTATTGGCACCCTATCCTCCAAATGGGTGGTCTCGTCAAACTCATACTATCTAGAAATTTTACTCCTACTGTAAAAGTCCCACCAATGATCCCCCTAACTTTGAGGTTCATCACAATAGGAGAGTGTAGACCATCTAGTTTGCCAATATATCACATGATATTAATGTTCCTAGGTATAGTGAGGAAGTCCCCCTTTTTTACTGACATGATTCGTAGCTGGGGAGGTAATGACCCGCACACTATGCAATGGTAAAAATGTCACATGGCTAGATTGGTAATGCTCTTCAGGCTTCCCTCATGTCCCATGAATTTAGGATTCTGCATGTCATATTTCTCACAAATGTCTATCTAGGGAAAGGGAATTGAGTCGACCGCACGCATGCAACATATGGTCGAGACTCTCTATCATGTTAGTCAAGGGCACAAGTTGTGCCTTCTGACCTGGATCATGGATTAGCTGCATTTTGTGATGTCTCATAGCGAGAGTGACATTGCCTCTCTCCCATTCGAGTTCCTAATATCATAGCTAACATTTCGCTTAGGTCTTACTTATAATGAAGAGACTACTACTAAACATACTCCCATCAATCACGCCACATTTAAGAAGATGAAGCTACCAATGTCGGGAGTCTCAGCACCGCAACAATCTCCAACTAACCATCCTGTTGCTGACATCGGAGCCGCTCCCACTATAGTCGAGTCCTCTCAGGATGATCCCTATTGCGATCCTGAGGATATCTTTGAGGCACCTACCACAGTTCTGGCAGAGACTCCTATGCCTACTCATTCTCTATAAACTCCTTATTACATTTGATGCATGCTTCAGTACCATGAGCAGATTCTAGCTGATCAGGCTCATCTCCATATAGGACAAACTTAGCTTTTAGCTAGTCAAGTAGCCATAGTGGAGCGTTTAGCGCGCATTGAACAATGGTTTGATTCTTTACGACGATCATCCTGCCTCTCCGATGCTCCTATGGATTTTGGACATGGATGAGTTGCAAATTCTGACCCTGGGTCGACCGCCTAGTCTTAGATGTTGTTATGTTGATGTTTTATTAGTGTTTTGCTTATATGTTGACCATCTCGGTTATGGGTCACTTTTTTGGATTGACCAAATATGTGTATATGTATTTGGATATTGGGTTGCACTCCTTATTTTCTTGTTAGTTGAATACATATATTATTGATATTATTAAGTACTTATCATCCCCTATGTTCAATGATTCTCTCAAGCTTCTCGATATGTCTTTGTGCTAACCAAAATTAATAAAACGGGGAGATGGTAAATGCATTAATTTGTCAATTAGCGTGAAATTAGTTTCTTCAAGTTAGATGATCCCCAATCAAATTGAAGAGATCATGACTTGAAGATTCAAAGCGTGCGAAATAAAGACTCAAAGGCTTATGCAAGTGTCAAAACCTAGACAAACCAGTAAAATCCCAAAACGCTTCGTTAGGTGGCCTAAACAATCATAAGCATTCCTCATTCCATCTAACCAAGGTCAAGTTTTAATTAGATTAGGATGGACTTTTTAGAAGAAAGTGCAAAAGAACCAAACTTGAAAATTTTATCAAATGCACAGAGTATGTTGCTATCGACCCATGGATAGCTTCCTCGATAGGTCGACAAGTCAAAATGCCCAAAAATAAGACAAAAGAAAATTGATATTTTCGAGGATGTCGACCCATATATGACATGTTTCGAAAGGTCAAGTCGGAAGGTCGAAAGTGCAAAAAACTAGATAGAGAATGAAACTCATAATTTGGAAGATTTCGACCTATGCATGGGATATTTCAACAAGTCGAAGGAAAATTTCGACAAGTCAAAAAGAATGATCGATAAATCAAAAGTGGCAAAATATGGACAGAATTAAAAAATACTCATAATCCTAAAGATTTCGACCCGTGGATGGATTGTTTCGACATGTCAAAGGTCAATTTCGACCAGTCGAAAAGAAGCGTCGACATATTGAAATTACAAAAAGTAGACATAAAAGAATATTGTGCCACTTAGTTTTGATCAAGGCAATTATTTAGGGTTGAGTTTGATTAAATTTATGACATTAGTCATATCTTCAAGTCTCACTTATAGTAGTAAATCTGCAATTTCAATAATGTTTAAAGACATCTTGTAATTAAATCATTCACCGTCACATTACATTCAAACAAAAAATACATTAATATGCATCACAAAAAAAGAAAAAAAAAATTAATGTACATATCTACAAGGACAGTATGATATATTATTCCTTTGGTATTGAAAACTTGCAAGTCCGTCGATTATGACCCATTTTTTTCACCTTCCGCACATTATTGTTTTTCATTTCTCTCCACATGAAGGAATTCTTTTCTTTTTTTGTCACGCCCAAACTCGAAAATCAGGCTCACAAAATTTCCGATCGTAGAATTCAGCACCGACAGCCTCCGTAATACCCCATTCTCGGCTCCCAGCCCCATTCGCCAGGTTCCGATCCTAAGATGCTACGAGGAGAATTTTCAACATCAATTTGATTAGTAATAAGCATAACCAAAGGCATAACCTACAAACAACAACCAAAAACTCCATCACATTTACACTATGATTAAAAACTTTACAAGTACAATGAGCATAAAGGGAAATACAATGATAATGGACAAAAAGCTCCAAGATGATCTGTTATGCGCTCCTGCCTCAGCGCTACTGTGGTCCAACGTCACCTGCACGCAATGGTCGTGCATAAGCTTATACAAAGCTTATAGGGTGGTGAAAGTGTGTGCGCAAGGTAATAATATAATTATGCGGTATCAGAGTAATGCGGAATATGCTGATGAATCCATGAATACCATTAGTTATACCAAGGCTATGCGATGCAAGGCATGAATGATGTCGGCCATACCAAGGCCATGCGAAGCAAGATGCAACTTAAGCATACAAATCCTCATCTGAATCCACATATCAATACAGTTCAAATATGGAATATCACTAGGGTCTAATACACTCCAAACTAGATTGCTGCCACATTGCGCGTAATAAGGCGAGTGGAAGAGACCTCACTATCCACCTACCAATATCGGGCTCGGCTTGTCGATAGCGGACCCATTCCTCGAGCTGGTCAAACTTAGCCTAGCTTTGCCCCCTCCTCTCGGGCGGATAAGGCCGCACCCCCTTCCAACCGACCACGACACAGTAGAAAGCGCAGTCATCTGGTAATCGGCACTCGGCGCTCATGCACCCACTCGGTCTAGACATTGGAGCAACCTCCTGGTACCATAAGGGTTTAGGGACTTTCACCCAGGGATATCTATAGCACCCCATGTAGAATAAGATTTTTGGTATCCAATCCTGCCAACCACGATATGCCTGTGGAGGCTACGACCATGATGTCTCTAGGGCGTACAGTAACTATGTCACGCAATGCAAGATGCATGAATCACGTAACCCAGTCATATGGTAAACATGTGTGTATTGTATGCTCATGCAGAGCAACTCCGCCTATCAGGGAGCTCATAAACAATCTGCTCGAAGGCATGTGCCATGATCAATTACTCATCTCATCACAAGCATACAAATAATGCGTATGGATATGTATCATGATGCCATGTTGTTATGTACTCATAATCGGAATCGAAAATCGAAATCGATGATTGGAATCGAGAATCGGAAATCGATAATCGGAATCGATCAATCACATACGGTGAGTGGGGCCCACTTATTTGGGTTAACCCACGAAGAGAATGGGCCTAACAAGGCCTAAGGGAAGGTCACAATGAGGACATTTAACCATCATTGCCCATCAATGTGGACGTCAAACCAACATTGCTCCTAAGGAGTGACCTACATACGGAATTCATACACAAGGTAATGGCCACACACATACATTACATTGGGCCTCGCTCATGGGCCTCACATACATCGCATCGGGCTCCATATACATCAAATGGACCGATCGAATGGGTCGGTCAAATGGGCCGAATCAATTGGGCCGAATGTATATCAAATCGGCCGCACTGATGGGCCTCTCATGTGGGCCTCATATACAACAAATGGGCCACGCTACTTGGGCCTCGTATGCACCAAATGGGCCACGAATTTGGGCCTAACAATACAAACAGGTGGGCACCGCCCATGGGCCACATGCATCATGATGGGCCTCATGGATGGGCCGTACCAATCGTCCTCAAGTGGCTTGGACCATACCAAAATCATTTCAGTAGTGGTAGGTGTAACATATGTACATTGTACACTATAAATCCATGGGGCTCATGGCCCATCAAGGAGGACAAGCACTGCCCAAACATTTTTCCATATAAATCAGCACCTTCCAACTTGTCCAAGTGCATCGGCACCATCCAAACACTATCCAATAGCGGGTCCCACTATCAGGATGGTTAGGATGTAGATACACATCAGGTGGGACCCATGGAACTTGCTGACGTTAATCACCAGGTGGGTCTCACCATATGGACAGCTTGAAGGTACACATATATCACGTGGACCTGCAGAGTTTGCTAGCTTAAAAGATCTATTGTCAGCTGTAACTTTGTTGCCTCCCTTACTTTTCTTTCATTTTTTTAAAAAACCAAATAGAGGTGGGTCCCATGTGGGGCTCACCATGACAGATATATATATAATACATAATATATATATATATATATATATATATATATATATATATATATATATATATATATATAGCTAACGTCCAGGCCGTTCAGGGCCTGGACAGTACATACATTAGGGTGTTTCCCCCGCACGTGAGGTGGGTCCCACCATCCAAGGACGGTGGTCACCACACATACACGATGGTGCGGCCCACCCCAATGGATGGACGGCGTGGATGGGCTTCACGTCAAATCACACTTCTCTGCTAGCCACTCCCAGTAGGGAATCAATGCCAAGACGTTAGTGTTGAAACGAGGTATCTTTCACTCAGCCTACCATTGAGGCTACAGACCGGGGTCCATCATCTGGACGGTTTTGATCTCACGTGGGACTCACAGGACTACTGACGTCAGATGGTAGTGGGTCCACCATAAAAATAGATGGACGGCATGTGTAAAACACATACATCATGGCTGGGATCTACCGTCCATGGGCTAGACGGTGGATGCAGTGCATCCTCAAGGTGGCCCCACCGTCAAGATGGATAGACGACTTGGGTGGGTCCCAAGGACCCTGATGACGTTGCTTAACGTCTAGTTGCGTAACATTAGGTGCTGCACATTGCAGCTTTTAACCCAAAAAAAAAAGGTGGGTCCCATGTAATGGGCTACCCCTTTATAGTGATATAATATATATATTACTTATTAATTTATTTACTATATGATGTAGCAGGTGAGTACACCCCACTGTCAGCACACTCCACGGTCAACCACACCCTCCGTCAGTTACGTCCAGCATCCCTGGACGGACGGTGTGGATGCACACCTCATCAAGGTGGGTCCCACATGGCCCACCTATTTTGAATCAGCCTAATATTTGTGTTTCCCTTTCACCTAGGCCTGTGTGACCTTCCGGTCATGCAGGCCCCCAAAAAGGATCAAGGTGACCCACTTATTTAGATGGCATGGATAAAATACACATTATAGGTGGGCCATAATCATAGAGAGAGAGAGAGAGAGAGAGAGAGAGAGAGAGAGAGAGAGAGAGAGAGAGACATCGGTGAAGATGGAGGGGCCCCACCACTATGGGCCCCTCTTTGATACAAAGCTTACATCAAAGTGTGTCCCACCATAAGTGGGCCCTTAGATCACAAAGAAATTAAAGGAGTGGAGATCCAAGATCACCCACTGTTCCTTCTTGCTCCCTAGGCTTCCTTTGCTCCTTAGCTTCGATTCCAACGAAAGAGATGGAGTTTGGATGGTTGAGATGGGAGATGAGAGGGTAAGAAAGTGGGCCACACTTGTTGCTTGGGAGGGCTTAGAGAGGCTTGGACATGTGAATTTTCTTGCTTGCTTAGAATATGGGTTTTGAGAAATGAGAGAGAGGGTTGTAAAGAGAGAGGGATAGGTGATGGATGTATAAAGACTTTTTGACTTTTGTGGTAAATGGTGTAAGAAAGGTATGAGTTTGTAAGAAACTTTTGACTTTAGGGGTTGTTTAGGGAAGGGTAAAAGGTGATGTGTACTTGATATGATAGAATTGATTGATTGATTGATTGATGTGACATATTGTAAATATTCTCTCGAAATTCGTATGCATGGGGTTTTCCTCGCACCGAACGCTGGCCCATCTCTCCTGGCCAGAGTATTGAATCGATGCGCAAGTTGCGGCATCAGAACCGCGGCAACGGCGCAGTTGCTAGGGTACAAGTCTTGATTTGAGTTGATTTAGGTTGACGGCGTATGACACAGGGTCACACGCAAATGCCGGTTAAGGGTCAAAGGTTGCTGGAATTCGACTGGGAAGACCGCGGAAGCCTATAAAATGGTACAGTCTAAGATGCGGGGTTTACAGTTCTCCCCTCCTAAAAAAAATTTCGCCCTCGAAATTTACACAATCATCGCAACTAGGCATAACTCATGGGGAATAAGAAACATAATCATCATCATATAACATCAGAGATAACATACAAAATACAACATAATTAATCATCAAAGAGATGGGGATAGCGCTCTCGTATCTCAGCCTCGCGCTCCCAAGAAGCCTCCTCAATAGAATGGTGACCTCACTGAACCTTCACCAACGGAATAACCTTGGTCCGGAGAACCTGCTCCTTCCGATCAAGGATACGGACTGGCTGCTCAATATAGGAAGCGTCCTCACGAACCTATAACGGCTGCGAATCAATAACAGGAACGATGTTTGACCCACACTTCCTCAACATAGAGACATGAAAAATATTGTGGACGCCAGACAACTGAGATGGCAAGGCAAGCCGATAGGCCACGGTGCTAACTCCCCTAGTGATCTCAAAAGGTCCTATGAATCTCGGGGCAAGCTTGCCCTTCGCTCCAAATCGAACTACGCCCTTCATGGGCGAGACCTTGAGATACGCATGGTCCCCTACATCAAACTCCAAGGGACGATGCCGGCAGTCAGCAAAACTCTTCTGTCGGCTCTGAGTTGTGCGCATCCTCTGTCTAATGATATCATAGCCTCTGATGTCTGCTGCACAAGCTCGGGACCTGGGAGACGACGCTCTCCAACTTCGGTCCAACAACTCAATGATCTGCATGATCTGTCATATAGTGTCTCAAAAGGAGCCATGTCGATGGTCGCCTGATAGCTATTGTTATACGCGAACTCAGCCAATCGCAGATGCATATCCCAGCTACCCCCGAAATCAATTGCACAGGCCCGAAGCATATCCTCAAGGATCTGGTTGACCCTCTTGGTCTGGCCATCGGTCTGCGGATGGTACGCGATGCTGAGCTGTAAATCAGTCCACATCGCGCTCTGAAAGCTCCTCCAAAACTGAGACATGAACCACGAGTCTCGGTCAGAAACGATCGAGACTGGAATGTCATGCGGTTTCACAAGCTCCTCGACGAATAATCTCGCAAGCCGATCCAAAGGCCAAGTCGCACGAATCGAAAGAAAATGCGCCGACTTTGTCAGACGATCCACAACAACCCAGATGGCGTCATGACCGCGCTGAGTCCTCTACAAACCCATAATAAAATCTATCGATACGTGCTCCTACTTCCACATCAGGACACTCAACGGCTGCAATAGACCAGGAGGTCTCTGATGATCGGCCTTGACACACTGGCATGTGTCATACTCGGCCACAAAACTGGCGATCTGGCGCTTCTTACCCGTCTAAAAATACTGTCGCCTCATGTCACGGTACATCTTCGTCGAGCCAGGGTGGATAGAAAACCGCGATCGATGTGCCTCGATCATAAGATCTCTGCATAACTCGGGAATATCCGAGACACATAATCGGCCTCTGAAACGAAGTCTATCATCTATACCAATTTGCCAATCTGCCTGACCCTCAGATGCTGCCTCTGCCATATAACTCTGCAACGACTCATCAGCCTGCTGAGCCTCGATCACCCTTGCGACAAGAGAGGGTTAAATCGATAGGCTGAATAACTGCACGATAGAAGACTGCAGGCCGAACTCAAAATCATACTCTGTTATATCCTCAAGCATCTGTCACTCTTGAATCATCATATGCGCTACCAGGCCTCATGTCTGACGGCTGAGGGCATTTGCCACCACATTCGCCTTACCCGGGTGGTACTGAAAATCGAAGTCATAGTCCTTCAGGAGCTCCATCCAGCGCCTCTGCCTCATGTTCAACTCAGACTATGAGAAGAGGTACTTCAAGCTCTTATGGTCAGAGAAGAGCTCGAACTTAACCCCATAGAGATGGTGTCTCCACACCTTCAGTGCGAAGACAACTGCAGCCAGCTCCAAATCATGCGTGGGGTAGTTCAGCTCATGGATCTCCTGCTAACGAGACGCGAAGGCTACTAGTCTCCCGTGCTGCATCAAGACAGCACCCAAACTAATATGTGAGGCATCGGTAAATACAATAAACCTATCACTCCCAGAGGGAAGAGTGAGGACAGGAGTGGATGTCAGACGGTCCTTCAACTTCATAAATGCTAGCTCGCAGGCATCGCTCCAAATAAACTCCGCGCCCTTCCGAGTCAATCTGGTAAGCGGGGTTGCAATACGAGAGAAGCCCTCAATGAAATGCCGGTAATAGCCTACCAAACCAAGGAAACTGCGGATCTCGGATACATTCGTGGGTTGGCCTCACTGACGCACTGCCTCAGCCTTCGAGGGGTCAACTGCGACGCCCTCCCTCGTCACCACGTGACCAATGAACTCCACCTCCTCCTGTCAAAACTTGTACTTCTCCAGCTTCGCATACAGCTAGTGTGCCGGAGGGTCTGCAACGTAATCTCCAGATACTGCTCATGCTCCTCACGGGTCCTCGAATAGATCAGAATGTCGTTGATGAAGACTACAATAAACTGATCGAGATAAGGGCGAAAGACCTCGTTCATCAACTGCATGAAGACCGCAGTACATTGGTCAGTCCGAAGGATATAATCTGGAACTCAAAATGACCGTAATGTCCTGAAAGCCGTCTTCGAAATGTCCTCCTCTTGCACCCAAATTTGATGATAACCGGAACGCAGGTCAATCTTAAAAAAGAACTGTGCACCCTACAGCTGATCAAACAATTCATCAATCCTCGGAACCGGGTACTTATTCTTAATCATGACCTTGTTGAGCTCGCGGTAGTCTATGCAGAGCCTCAACAAGCTATCCTTCTTCTTTACAAAGAATACCAGCGCTCCCCACGGTGAACTGCTCGAACGGATAAAGCCCAACTCATGCAACATGTCCAACTGCTTCTACAGTTCCCGTAACTCCAACAGTGTCATACAGTACGGGGCCTTCGAAATAGGCGCGGTACCGAGCACGAGATCAATCTGGAACTCGGTGTGTCGGCGAGGCGGTAATCCCGAAATCTTCTGGAACATGTCAGGAAAATCGCAAACCACAGGCACCTGGTCGATACAAGCGGCAACAAGCTCCTCGACGGCACAGGACATTAAACAACACAATGGCTCTCCCCGGGGCTCTGCAACGAACTGAAACTGCGGCAAGTCTAGTATACAGAACGTGACTGTCCTCGCGAAACAATCCAATATGGCGTGGTACTTGGCAAGCCAATCCATACCCAGGATGACGTCGAACTCAGACATCGGCAATGCAAACAGATCGGCAAGTAAAAAGATATCCCCAACCAGAACGGGGCAAGATGAGCAAAATTGGCCCAACACTGCAGTCTTCCCCAAGGGAGTCGATACTGACAGGCCCTCACAAGCAGACTCCAATGGCAAACCAGTCGATCAGCAAAAACTCTTGGCCACAAAAGAATAAGATGCACCAGAATCAAACAACACACGTGCAATGCATGCAGATACTAAAAGTATACCCTCGATGACTCCTCCGGATGACTGCAGGTCCTGCTGAGTCGCATAGAACCTAGCTTGAGCCGGCTGGGGAGGTGCCTATCCCCTCTGAGCATGCTGCTACTGTTGGGGTCGTTAAAGCGGTCGAAACTGCTGCCTCTGCTGCTGCGGCCTCGGAGGCTGGTGTTTATGCTGCTGCTGAGGTGGCCTCGATAGTGGAGGCTGTTGTCGCTGCTGTTGTGGGGGTCTCTGCTGCGACTGTGGACCTCTCTACTGCTGCTGCTGCTGGGGGCGAGGACACTCTCACATACGGTGCCCCGTCGCACGGCACCCAAAACATGTGCCAGTGAACTGCCTCAGAGGTGGTGCTGGAGGTGCTGCTGGTGCTCGGAAGGCTGGGCGACCTATGCGCCTCTGCAGTGATCGACGCTGCTGGGAATCACTGGAAGGAGCCTACCTCTTCTGGTCTCTCCTCTGACCGCAATCAGACTGAGAACCGGCCCACTTAGCCTCATAAATCTGGGCCTTCCGTACCACTCCCTCAAAAGTCGGGAGCTCATGCTTAATAACACGGCCTCGAAGACTGTAACACAAGCCGTCCTCGAAGCGGCGGGCTCTCCGCTCCTCATCATGTACCAAGTATGGTGCAAATTTGGATAGTGCTATAAAACGAGCCTCAAACTGAGCCACTGTCATATCACCCTGCACCAGGGCCTCGAACTCTAACGCTTGCTGTCGTCGGATGTGATCAGAAAAATACTATCGGTCAAACCGATCAACAAAGTCCACCTAGGTCCACACGAAATTGGTGCCTGCTGCTCGGGAGACTGATGTCTACCAATGCTCAGCCTCACCATGGAGAAGAAACACTGCTAATTGGACTCGCCGCTGGGTCGTAGATCCCATCGTATTGAATATCTTATTCACATTAGCACGGCATCTCTCAGCTACCATTAGGTCTTGTTCACCCTGAAAATGCGGGGGATCGAGCCATCGAAACTCACGAAGGAGGGTGCTTGCATGCTCCTGCTCGGCCTAGTCCGGTGAAACAACGAGATGTCTGCCCTGCCCCTGAAGTGCGACTGTCACAGCTTGTAACATCTGTTGTAATTGAGAGGCACTCATGGATACGGTCGGATCTGCATCGGTCTCTAGTGGAGGAGCAGCATCCTCAGGATGGGCGGTAGGAACCTCTGGTGGTGGAGTGAGGATCGTAAGTGGTAGGGCGGGAGCCGCAGGTGGTAGAGCGGGAGTCTCAGGTGGTGAAGCGGGAGTCGATCGAGTCACTCTCCTACGCGGCATGTCCTACAGGAAAGAGCGAAGGCACCCATCAACTTCGAAAACTCTCGAAGGCATGCACATTAAGGGTCTGAAATCAAAGATTGCTAAGCTATCCAAACTTTGGGACTTAGCCATTCATAGCGGATATGTAATGTTGTTCTTAGTCGTTCCCAAGTATGCTCTGATACCAACTTCTGTCACGCCCTGAACTCAAAAATCGGGCTCACAAAATTTCTGATCGCCAAATTCGGCACCAACAACCTCCATAATACCCCATTCTTGGCTCCCAGCGCCCATTCGCTAGGTTCCGATCCTAGGATGCTACGAGGAGAATTTTCAACATCAATTTGATTAGTAATAAGCATAACCAAAGGCATAACCCACAAACAACGACCAAAAACTCCATCACATTTTCACTATGATCAAAAACTTTAAAAGTGCAATGAGCATAAAGGGAAATACAATGATAATGGACAAAAAGCTCCAAGATGATCTGCTATGCACTCCTGCCTCAGCGCTGCTGTGGTCCAACATCACCCGCACGCAATGATCGTGTATAAGCTTATAGAAAGCTTAGAGGGTGGTGAAAGTGTGTGCTCAAGGTAGTAATACAATTATGCGGTATCAGAGTAATGCGGAATATGCTGATGAATCCATGAATACCATTAGCCGTACCAAGAAAGAAGTGAAGACGTCCTTGTACCTGTGTCATTTCATCACCCATTACCAACATTTTCATCTTACTTAACATTTCAACGATGCACATGTACAAAAACAGGGGATAATGCCTGATTGAAGGCATGATTGGTTCCTGAAATAAAATAATAATAATAATAATGGGGAGAGATAAATCATTAGTGTTGAGAGCAAGTATATAGAAATCATAGTTCAGTACCCCCAAACTTCAACTCGACATGGTGTCCATCTAGGTTGAGTGGACTTGAAGCAGAATTGAATGAGTCTTTAGTTGACTCAACTCGTTAACATATAAATGAAAGTGTCTCAACTGTAATAAATACTTAAATATATAATGATTAAAGTTAAACACATCCTCTACTTATGGAAACTCTCTTGGTTTGAGTGAGTCATGTTGAGTAAGCTGAGAATTCAATTAGACTCAAAAACCCTTGCCAAGTTTAAACTGAGCTTTCTAGGAAATGGGCTCAAAATCTTGTGGATTTGAGTTAACTCGGCTGAGTTTTAAGTTGGGAGCCACTTGAATTTTAGAACTATAGAAAACACCTGGACAAAAATTCAAGATTGCCATTTAGGTAAAAAGTAACCAAGTTCAAACACACGAGAGTTGAGAAAGGGACCATCCATCCACGTTAGAAAAAGAGATGAATTAGGTACTAGTAAAGGACTTAATAAAAAATATCGAGTCAAGTAAGATTGGATTGATTCTTCAAGTCCACATGTGACCCAGTTGGATATCAAACCAATGTGTCATCAGATCCAAATAAATTATAATTGATAAGATAATCATGAGTCTGAAAGATCTAGTCGATGGGCTCTCTCCCTTTACTTATCATGCCTCTCATGATCAATCTCATCACACAATCCTAATGATCTCAATCCGTGGCCCATGAACTAGATTTTCCTCATCAATTATAAGAGCAAGTACTGATCAGTCATTAATCTGGACCATCAATAGATAGGTTCCCTAGATGATGAGACTAGATTCAGCAATCCATCTCACTCGTCCTTGTCAATTATCTCAGCATCTACAGTCACTGAACAGAGATCCATAGGGTTTCTCGGCCCACAGGCCAACATGGAAAATTTGTATAAAATCCGGACCATTCATTTTGTAGGATGCATTTTTTTTAACCATGTTCTGGACCAAAAATCAGGGTGCTTTACTCATCTGTTAGGCCAATAAGTACAAGTGGCATAGGGGCATGATTTGTTTGTTCTTCAAGTGGGCACTATCATGGATGGTTAGAGAAAGGACCAACAGTCATGAATCCAACATATATGTTTGCCCCATCAGCATAGACGGTTGTAAGGAACTCCACAGTAAAATTGGCAGGTGCATGTATGAAGCAGGAGCGTTCATCTAATGCCCCACACTGAATGGTGAATGGTAGATTATTAGAAAAACCAAACCAATAAAGTGATTGTTGTTAACATTATAATAAATAAATAAAAATAAATAAATAAATAAAAGAGAAAAAAAAAAAAAAAAAAGGAAAAAGAAGAAGGTTCCATTGAGATTCTCAGGACAAAATTACAGAAGAATTGATTGCTGTGATAATGCCATCAATTTGAAACAATGAGGCCTAGAGTAGGGCCAATATATATATATATATATATATATATATATATATATATATACACACACACACACACACACACACACACACACATATATATATATATATATAATGGGATAGTAATGAAACACTTGTGCCTGTCACCACGTAAACAAATGCAAAAATATAGCAGTATTATACCAAGGTATTCAATAATAGTAATAGCGGCCATAACAATTCTATAAAGTTTGAATTCCTTTTAAAGGAAATATATATATATATATATATATATATATATATATATATATATATATATATATATTTCGCTCAAATCAGGCGTTACAGGTGCATACCATGCAAAAGGCCATTATGAGCTTGATGTAATCATTTTTAATACCATGATCATTACAATTAATAAGCCCAAATGTAAGTGTAGCTAGAGAAGGAAATGTAATTAAATTCTTTATCTTTCTGATCAAAACAGGACAAGAAATGAACTTACTTGAAGTCTGTCTTTCTGCTTAAGATAGGAGATGAGGGAGAGAGAGAGAGAGAGAGAGAGAGAGAGAGAGAGAGAGAGAGAGAGATTTGTGGGATAGCAATTAGCAAGATATGTATGGAATGAAAGCATCGAGCAGGGCTTGGGCCTTTTATAATAGGAGGTGAGTATACAGGACACAAAACGGAGTGGATGGGAGGACCTGAGATACAAACTGAAAAGCTCCTTTGTGGGAATGGAACTATAAGATTTTGTAATTACATGAGATTTTGCAAAAGATGATGTTCTTTAACCAAAACACGTCATTCACTTATCTTTGTTATTTTGCACCATCAGGCCCTCTTGCTATTTTCTCATTCACTCATTTTTGTTATTTTGCAACCATGTGGCCCTTTTACTACTTTCTTATTCACTTATCTATATAATTTTGCACCATTAGGCCCTTTGCTATTTTCTTTGCTTCGATTCGATTCCTTTTTGAGGATTGGAAATCAAGATCCACCGCAGCTTTGAACCATTTTAAAACTGTGGTGACTCATTCGCTGAGTACACACGCATGCATGGCTATCCAAACCATCCTGAGAGTGGGCCACTGAGGAGGGGGGGACAGCACAAAATCATATTGATCAAACAATCCCAACTATCCAGTAGATGGGAACAAGGCGTGCCCCAGCACAGGTAACAAGGTGGGAGGAGAGGACTGATCTTACCATTTATTCTCACTGGGCCCACCTGAGCTGCAGAACAGCTTGATTTTTGTCCCTACCTTTCATCTAGGACAGATGAAGGGTTTGGACGGTCTGGATTTCACATACACAAAGTGGTGGGTCCCTATGCAAATCAAAGTTAGGCATCCCCTCTAAACTTGTTCTTTTTGTTTTAGCCCACCTGACTTTCCTTTTGGACTGATTTGTGAGCCTAGTGATGATGTGAGGCAACCATCTGATGGACGGATTCAATGTTGTAAATACATCATGTGGGCTCCACTTCTGTTTGTGTTCGGCACCACTGGAGCCCATCCCATGGATGACTGACCCCAACATTTTAGAAAATGATGCAAAACCATCACTTGCACAGTCTCGAGACAATTAAAGTGGAATGTGGTAGAGCCACTCACAAGCATACATGTGTCCGGGGGTAGGTAGCATGAAATCAGGCCTTCCATCAGGTAAGCCCTATCATAGATGGTCTACGGTACAAAAATCATGCCAACAGGTTGAATGGTTGAAATTCTAACAAAGTTCTAAAAAAAGCCATGCCAACAGGTTGAAGTTCTGCACCACCTCAATGGATTTCCATGCAGTATGCGAGGTATGGTGTGCATGGAATATGGTAGAACTCTCCATCACCATTTATGTGGTAGGGTTATGTATGAGTTAAGGCCATCCATCCAGTGACCTGCTCATGATTAAAAAACCAAACCAAATTTGGTGATTTTAATTTAGCCGTACAACCAATGCCATTTAAACTTAAGACAAATAACAAAAATAGTTTTGATCGTACCATCATAACCGTTCATTCAATTGCTATCGAAATGGAGCGACCATTTTTTATTTAAGGAAAATGGTTCTAATCTACACCTTGAACTATGTGGGCACCACTTTTTATTGCATGTGTCTTCATATATAATTTTATTTTATTTTTTTTATTCAACCATCTTACCATATGATTATGGTAAGGAAAACTGATGGTCCATAGTGATTGTAGGAACTGGCGTTATCATTTGGACATTCCATCTTGCAGGTCTCCTTTATATTGCATGTGTATTCATCTTCAATTGCTTTGATCTGATCATCTTAACCATATGATCATTGCAAGGAAAATTAATCATCAATTTGGACTGTCCATCTTACACGTCCCAATTTTGATTGCACATTTTTCTCAAGAATCGCATTGATCAAATCATTTTAATCATCTTATTAATAGCTTGAAAAATGGATGGCCCATATTGATTATAAGAGAATTGATCTAATCAAATCATATTATATTATATGTAAAGAAATGGATCAAGTAACCAATTTCCGACGAAAGTGAGGTTAGAATGGTTCTTTTGAAAAGCTAGCTCCATTGCATCAACGGATTAAATGTGTTTAGACTCGCATGAAATTTTGCAGAAGAAGGCGTGCTTTGACCAAGACACCTCTGTTCACTTGTATTTGTTATTTTTGCACAATTAGGCCCTTTTTACTATATTCCCATTCACAATGCTTGTTACTTTGCATCAATAGGCTTTTTGTTATTTTCTCATTCACTTGTCTTTGTTATTTTGCACCATTAGACCCTCTTGTTATTTTCTATGATTCCATTTGTTTGATGAGGATTGGAAACCGTGATATATATGCTACAGCTTTTAATATTTTCAAAACTGTGGTGACCCATTCGATGTGCACACACGCATGCATGTACGGGTATCTAGATCATTCTGGGAGTGGGCCACCAAAGATGGGGCACAGCACAAAGATATAATGATAGATGGCAACTGCGTTGATGTGCTTCAGGCTCTGCCCCATATCTCTTATTGAGCCCAAAAATAAAATAAAATAAAATAAAATAAAAAATTGTTTTTTATTTTGTTTGAATGTATGCAATGGGTGCAATGGATGAGGAGGTGTGCTCCAGTAGTAGATAGATGTGGGGTCCATGTGGAGTATGTATCACATCTAGACTGTCCGTTGGATACATCCCCTTAGATTACTCTTTTTTAAGGCCTGAAAATCAGCTTGATAAAAAAAAATGGTGGGCCATAGCACCGGTAATAAGGTGGGAATACATTGTAAGCCCCACCGTTTCTGGTGTAAATTCCCTGTTGGAAGGGTGTACCCCTTTTCTTTTTTAGTTTTTATGAAAAAAGATAAAGATAGTTTTTTGGTGGGCCCATCAGTGAATGGATTCTCTCTCACCCTTGCAGAGATGGACGTCAACAACATAATGTAGCTTTTGAGAAAAGTTCCAAAAGCTTTGAAAAAGTGGAGAGGATTAATAAAAAATAAAAATAATAAAAGTTCGGGTGAGTCCAGATATGCAAAGGGACTATGCTTTTTGCGGTTTTGGTTTTATTTGTTGAAAAAAATGACAACTTACCGCTTTCCAAATTTGAGCATTTTTGCCTGATTAAGCATATGTTTTTGTCTTGAAGTGGAGCCACAGTCTCAGTCGACTACTCTTCTTTGCAAAACCAGGTGTTCTTTGAAACAAAAGCAGGTATCTTTGATGTTCCATTCTGTTAGTAAGAATAAGTGTAATCGTGAATTTAGATTATCCATTTTGTGTCTCACTTTATATTGCACGCTAATTGCTTCCCTCTAGTCATCTTATGCATGTGATCATTGTAAGGAAAAATGATGAACCGTGTTGATTGCAGGAATGAGTTTTATAATCAATTTGGACCATCCATCTTGCACGTCCCTCTTGCATAGATTAAATCATCTTAACCATCTTATTAATTGTTTGGAAAATGAATGGCCATATTGATTATAAGAGAATTGATCTAATCAATATTTTGAATGCATTTAATGTTGTACCAATGGTCCATATTGTATGTAAAGAAATGGATCAAGTAATCAATTTTGGACCTGAGTGAGGTTAGAATCGCTCTTTTGAAAAACTATCTCCATTGCAGCTATGAACTGAATTTGTTTGCAATTACATGATATTTTGTAGATGAAGATGTTCTTTGACGAAGATATTTATTATTTTGCACAATTCGGCCCTTTTACTATTTACTTATTCACTTCGTTATTTTGTACCATTGGGCGTTTTCTCATTCACTTGTCTTTGTCATTTTGCACCATTAGGCCCTTTCTGCTATTTTGTATACCAATTCTTGTAGTTGAGGATTGAAAATCAAGATCCACTACAGCTTTTCACCTTTTAAATACTCAGGTGACCCACTCAGTGAGCACACATGCATGCGTGTATGGCTATCTGCCCCATCCTGGGAGTGGGCCACTGCAGATGGGGTACAACACGAAATATATTGATCAAACAATCCTAACTGTCCAGTAGATGGCAACTGCATCGATGGTCAAGGGTCCAAAGTGATCAAACAATCCTAATTGTCCTGTAGATGGCAACTGCATTGATGATCAAGGGTCTAAATACATCAACTACCTAAATGGTTATAAAGTTCATCGCGCACTTCAGGCTCTACCCTATCTATGGTTGAGCCTACAATTTATATGGTCGAGATTGCTATTCACATATGCATGCAGTTGGTGCAATGGATGAGATGGTGCCTCCCATGGCACTGAGTAGATGTGGGGCTCATGTGGTCTATGTATCACCTCCAAATTGTCGATCAATGCATCCCCTTACTTTACCCTCAAGGCATGAAATTCAGGTTGATCAGAAACTCTGGTGGGCCAGAGCACAAGGAACAAGATGGAAGGGAATTCTCACCCTGGGATCTCACCGGGCACACCTGAGCTTGATTTTTGTCCTGACCCATCATTTAGGCCGGATGAAAGGTCTGGACGGTCTTAGATTCCATATACATAAAATGGTGGGCCCCACGGCAATAAAGGATGGGCATCCCATCTAAACTTGTCTGCCTGTGTTGTGGCCTGCCTGAATTTTACTTTGGGGCTGATTTGTGAGCTATCAGGTAAGTCAAGGGAACGCATCTGATGGATGGGTTGAATGCTGTGAATACATGGTGTTCTCAATTCTGTCTGGTACCACTTGAGCCCATCTGGATGGTTGACTGACCCAACGTTAGAACATGATGCATGATGCATGCGGAGTCATCACTAGTGTGTGTTCCGGAGATAGTTGAAGTGGAATGTGTACGTGGAGCCCTAGACCAGCATACATGTGGCTGGGGTTTGAATGAATCGGGGCCTCCCATCCAGTGAATCCTGTTTTGTATGGTCACTGTTGGGGGACCGTGGAAGCATATAGAATCTCATATAGTAATCTAATTGCACCAAGCAAACGTGAAAAGAACACATATTTTAATGTGGATAAACCCTCACAGGAAAAAACTACGGCACAAAGCGATAGATATCACTATGAAAGCAGGAATTACAAAGAAAAAGAGTTTACCTGATTCGAACAACATTTAATCTCACCCTTGCTAGATCCTTTGAAACTCTGGGACGAATACGAAACCCTTATAATACATCCAAATCCCGTTTACACCCATATATATAATATTGGGAAGAATCCTAAACGAAATCGAAAACAAATTTTGTAGAGCTGGATCTGCGAAAAACTGCACAAAACAGTTGGATGACATCAAACGCCCTTCGATGTCATTGATACTTAATATTCGATGACATCGAAGCCACTTCGATGGCATTGAAAAATAGTCAAAACTGTCCAAAGACAAAACATGAATTTTTCAGAAATCTTCGATTGCTCGACCCAGCCTCGATGGCATTGAACACATTTTTTATGTAATCAAACACTCCTCGATGTCATCAAAAAATGGTACTAATATATCCAACAACCAACAAAGAAAATTCAAAAAATACTTGATGGCATCGAAACTGTCATCAACAGACTGTTGCATAACTGATTTAAGATATTTATCAACAATAATTTCCACTATGTCTTCAATCTTTAAACATGTAGGTTCTTGTCATCTTCTTTTATATATGTCTTGCATCATAACTTCATCAATGCTTTTCGTGCACACTTCATCATCCTTTTATGTCATTGCTAAGCCCAAAGAAGTCGCACAGAACTTGAACTTCTCTATAGGAACCACCTTAGTGAGCATGTCCGCCGGATACACGCTCGTGTGAATCTTCTCTAAAATCACTCCCCCTTCTTCAAGCACCTATCAAATATAATGGTGACGAACATCAATATGTTTAGTATGGGAGTGATAAACAAAATTTTTAGCTAAATTGATAGTGCTCTCACTGTCATAATTAACCGAC
Organism: Magnolia sinica; assembly: GCF_029962835.1. Taxonomy (NCBI): domain Eukaryota; kingdom Viridiplantae; phylum Streptophyta; class Magnoliopsida; order Magnoliales; family Magnoliaceae; genus Magnolia; species Magnolia sinica. The sequence continues at coordinate 43,433,426 of NC_080573.1, read as the reverse complement.
ACGGCCTCCTGTTGAAGCCTCAATTAATTTATCATGCCTCTCAACCAAACACCTTCCTTAAACGCTTCCATCACTGCCTTGTAGTGCCGAGAAAGATATATAGAGCAGGGACTCCTCACTGCCATTTATTGGCACCCTATCCTCCAAATGGGCGGTCTCGTCAAACTCATACTATCTAGTAATTTTACTCCTACTGTAAAAGTCCCACCAATGATCCCCCAAACTTTGAGGTTCATCACAATAGGAGAGTGTAGACCATCTACTTTGCCAATATATCACATGATATTAATGTTTCTAGGTCTAGTGAGGAAGTCCCCCTTTTTGACTGACATGATTCGTAGCCGGGGAGGTAATGACCCGCACATTATGCAATGGTAAAAATGTCACATGGCTAGATTGGTAATGCTCTTCAGGCTTCCCTCATGTCCCATGAATTTAGGATTCTACATATCATATTTCTCACAAATGTCTATCTAGGGAAAGGGAATCGAGTCGACCGCAGGCATGCAACATATGGTCGAGACTCTCTATCATGTTAGTCAAGGGCACAAGTTGTGCCTTCTGACCTGGATCATGGATTAGCTGCATTTTGTGATGTCTCATAGCGAGCGTGACATTGCCTCTCTCCCATTTGAGTTCCTAATATCATAGCTAGCATGTCGCTTAGGTCTTACTTATAATGAAGAGACTACCACTAAACCTGCTCCCATCAATCGCGCCACATTTAAGAAGATGAAGCTACCAATGTCGGGAGTCTCAGCACCGCAGCAATCTCCAACTAACCATCCTGTTGCTGACATCGGAGCCGCTCCCACTATAGTCGAGTCCTCTCAGGATAATCCCTATTGCGATCCTGAGGATATCTTTGAGGCACCTACCACAGTTCTGGCAGAGACTTCTATGCCTACTCATCCTCTAGAAACTCCTTATTACATTTGATGCATGCTTTAGTACCATGAGCAGATTCTAGCTGATCAGGCTCATCTCCATATAGGACAAACTTAGCTTTTAGCTAGTCAAGTAGCCATAGTGGAGCGTTTAGCGCGCATTGAACAATGGTTTGATTCTTTACGACGATCATCCTGCCTCTCCGATGCTCCTATGGATTTTGGACATGGATGAGTTGCAAATTCTGACCCTTGGTCGACCGCCTAGTCTTAGATGTTGTTATGTTGATGTTTTATTGGTGTTTTGCTTATACGTTGACCATCTCGGTTATGGGTCATTTTTTTGGATTGACCAAATATGTGCATATGTATTTGGATATTGGGTTGCACTCCTTATTTTCTTGTTAGTTGAATACATATATTATTGATATTATTAAGTACTTATCATCCCCTATGTTCAATGATTCTCTCAAGCTTCTCGATATGTCTTTGTGCTAACCAAAATTAATAAAACGGGGAGATGGCAAATGCATTAATTTGTCAATTAGCGTGAAATTAGTTTCTTCAAGTTAGATGATCCCCAATCAAGTTGAAGAGATCATGACTTGAAGATTCAAAGCGTGCAAAATAAAGACTCAAAGGCTTATGCAAGTGTCAAAACCTAAACAAACCAGTAAAATCCCAAAACGCTTAGTTAGGTGGCCTAAAAAATCATAAACATTCCTCATTCCATCTAACCAAGGTTAAGTATTAATTAGATTGGGATGGACTTTTTAGAAGAAAGTGCAAAAGAACCAAACTTGAAAATTTTATCAAATGCACAGAGTATGTTGCTATCGACCAATGGACAGCTTCCTCGATAGGTCGACAAATTGAAATGCCCAAAAATAAGACAGAAAAGAAAATTGATATTTTCGAGGATTTCGACCCATATACGACATGTTTCGAAAGGTCAAGTCGGAAGGTCGAAAGTGCAAAATACTAGATAGAGAATGAAACTCATAATTTGAAAGATTTTGACCTATGAATGGGATATTTCAACAAGTCGAAGGAAAATTTCGACAATTCAAAAAAAATGATTAATAAATCGAAAGTGGCAAAATACTAACAGAATTAAAAAATACTCATAATCCTAAAGATTTCGACCCGTGGATGGATTGTTTCGACATGTCAAAGGTCAACTTCGACCAGTCGAAAAGAAGCGTCAACATATTGAAATTACAAAAAGTAGACATAAAAGAATATTGTGCCACTTAGTTTTGATCAAGGCAATTATTTAGGGTTGAGTTTGATTAAATTTATGATATTAGTCATATCTTCAAGTCTCACTTATAGTAGTAAATCTGCAATTTTAATAATGTTTAAAGACATCTTGTAATTAAATCATTCATCGTCACATTACATTCAAACAAAAAATACATTAATGTAAATCACAAAAAAAGAAAAAAAAAACATTAATGTACATATCTATAAGGACAGTATGATATATTATTCCTTTGGTATTGAAAACTTGTAAGTCCATCGATTATGACCCATTTTTTCACCTTCCGTACATTATTGTTTTTCATTTCTCTCCACATGAAGGAATTCTTTTCTTTTTTTGTCACGCCCCAAACTTGAAAACCGGGCTCATAAAATTTCTGATTGTAGAATTCAGTGCCGATAGCCTTCGTAATACCCCATTCTCGGCTCCTAGCCCCATTCGCCAGGTTCCGATCCTGGGATGCTACGAGGAGGATTTTCAACATCAATTTGATTAGTAATAAGCATAACCAAAGGCATAACCTACAAACAACAACCAAAAACTCCATCACATTTCCACTATGATTAAAAACTTTACAAGTACAATGAGCATAAAGGGAAATACAATGATAATGGACAAAAAGCTCCAAGATGATCTGTTATGCGCTCCTGCCTCAGCGCTGCTGTAGGCCAACGTCACCTGCACGCAATGGTCGTGCATAAGCTTATAGAAGCTTATAGGGTGGTAAAAGTGTGTGCGCAAGGTAATAATATAATTATGCGGTATCAGAGTAATGCGGAATATGCCGATGAATCCATGAATACCATTAGTTGTACCAAGGCTATGCGATGCAAGGCATGAATGATGTCCGCCATACCAAGGCCATGCGATGCAAGATGCAACTCAAGCATACAAATCTTCATCTGAATCCACATATCAATACAGTTCAAATATGAAATATCACTAGGGTCTAATACACTCCAAACTAGATTACCGCCCCATCACGCGTAATAAGGTGAGTGGAAGAGACCTCACTATCCACCTGCAATATCGGGCTCGGCTCGTCGATGCAGACCCATTCCTCGAGCTGGTCAAACTTAGCCTAGCTTTACCCCCTCCTCTCGGGCGGATAAGGCCGCACCCCCTTCCAACCGACAACGACACAGTAGAAAGCGCGGTCATCTGGTAATCGGCACTCGGCGCTCATACACCCATTCGGTCTAGACGTTGGAGCAACCTCCTGGTACTATAAGGGTTTAGGGACTTTCACCCAAGGATATCTATAGCACCCCATGTAGAATAAGATTTTCGGTATCCAATCCTGCCAACCATGATACGCCTGTGGAGGCTACGACCATGATGTCTCTAGGGCGTATAGTAACTATGTCACGCAATGCAAGATGCATGAATCACGTAACCCAGTCATATGGTAAACATGTGTGTATTGCACGCTCATGCAGAGCAACTCCGCCTATCAGGGAGCCCATAAACAATCTGCTCGAAGGCATGTGCCATGATCAATCACTCATCTCATCACAAGCATACAGATGATGCGTATGAATATGTATCATGATGCCATGTTGTTATGTACTCATAATCGGAATCGAAAATCAGAATCGATGATTGGAATCGAGAATCGAAAATCGATAATCGAAATCGGTAATCGAAATCGACCAATCACATACGGTGAGTGGGGCCCACTTATTTGGGTTAACACACGAAGAGAATGGGCCTAACAAGGCCTAAGGGAAGGTCACAATGAGGACATTTAACCATCATTGCCCATCAATGTGGACGTCAAACCAACATTGCTCCTAAGGAGTGACCTACATACGGAATTCATACACAAGGTAATGGCCACACACATACATTACATTGGGCCTCGCTCATGGGCCTCACATACATCGCATCGGGCTCCATATACATCAAATGGACCGATCGAATGGGTCGGTCAAATGGGCTGAATCAATTGGGCCGAATGTATATCAAATCGGCCGCACTGATGGGCCTCTCATGTGGGCCTCATATACAACAAATGGGCCACGCTACTTGGGCCTCGTATGCACCAAATGGGCCACGAATCTGGGCCTAACAATACAAACAGGTGGGCACCACCCATGGGCCACATGCATCATGATGGGCCTCATGGATGGGCCGTACCAATCGTCCTCAAGTGGCTTGGACCATACCAAAATCATTTCAGTAGTGGTAGGTGTAACATATGTACATTGTACACTATAAATCCATGGGGCTCATGGCCCATCAAGGAGGACAAGCACTGCCCAAACATTTTTCCATATAAATCAGCACCTTCCAACTTGTCCAAGTGCATCAGCACCATCCAAACACTATCCAATAGCGGGTCCCACTATCAGGATGGTTAGGATGTAGATACACATCAGGTGGGACCCATGGAACTTGCTGACGTTAATCACCAGGTGGGTCTTACCATATGGACAGCTTGAAGGTACACATACATCACGTGGACCTGCAGAGTTTGCTGGCTTAAAAGATCTATTGTCAGCTGTAACTTTGTTGCCTCCCTTACTTTTCTTTCATTTTTTTAAAAAACCAAATAGAGGTGGGTCCCATGTGGGGCTCACCATGACAGATATATATATAATACATAATATATATATATATATATATATATATATATATATATATATATATATATATATATAACGTCCTGAATTTTGGCCTGGACAGTACATACATTAGGGTGTTTCCCCCGCACGTGAGGTGGGTCCCACCATCCAAGGACGGTGGTCACCACACATACACGATGGTGCGGCCCACCCCAATGGATGGACGGCGTGGATGGGCTTCACGTCAAATCACACTTCTCTGCTAGCCACTCCCAGTAGGGAATCAATGCCAAGACGTTAGTGTTGAAATGAGGTATCTTTCACTCAGCCTACCATTGAGGCTACAGACCGGGGTCCATCATCTGGACGGTTTTGATCTCACGTGGGACTCACAGGACTACTGACGTCATATGGTAGTGGGTCCACCATAAAAATAGATGGACGGCATGTGTAAAACACATACATCATGGCTGGGATCTACCGTCCATGGGCTGGACGGTGGATGCAGTGCATCCTCAAGGTGGCCCCACCGTCAAGATGGATAGACGACTTGGGTGGGTCCCAAGGACCCTGATGACGTTGCTTAACGTCTAGTTGCGTAACATTAGGTGCTGCACATTGCAGCTTTTAACCCAAAAAAAAAAGGTGGGTCCCTTGTAATGGGCTACCCCTTTATAGTGATATAATATATATATTACTTATTAATTTATTTACTATATGATGTAGCAGGTGAGTACACCCCACTGTCAGCACACTCCACGGTCAACCACACCCTCCGTCAGTTACGTCCAGCATCCCTGGACGGACGGTGTGGATGCACACCTCATCAAGGTGGGTCCCACATGGCCCACCTATTTTGAATCAGCCTGATATTTGTGTTTCCCTTTCACCTAGGCCTGTGTGACCTTCCGGTCATGCAGGCCCCCAAAAAGGATCAAGGTGGCCCACTTATTTAGATGGCATGGATAAAATACACATTATAGGTGGGCCATAATCATAGAAAGAGAGAGAGAGAGAGAGAGAGAGAGAGAGAGAGAGAGAGAGAGAGACATCGGTGAAGATGGAGGGGCCCCACCACTATGGGCCCCTCTTTGATACAAAGCTTACATCAAAGTGTGTCCCACCATAAGTGGGCCCTTAGATCACAAAGAAATTAAAGGAGTGGAGATCCAAGATCACCCACTGTTCCTTCTTGCTCCCTAGGCTTCCTTTACTCCTTAGCTTCGATTCCAACGAAAGAGATGGAGTTTGGATGGTTGAGATGGGAGATGAGAGGGTAAGAAAGTAGGCCACACTTGTTGCTTGGGAGGGCTTAGAGAGGCTTGGACATGTGAATTTTCTTGCTTGCTTAGAATATGGGTTTTGAGAAATGAGAGAGAGGGTTGTAAAGAGAGAGGGATAGGTGATGGATGTGTAAAGACTTTTTGACTTTTGTGGTAAATGGTGTAAGAAAGGTATGAGTTTGTAAGAAACTTTTGACTTTAGGGGTTGTTTAGGGAAGGGTAAAAGGTGATGTGTACTTGATATGATAGAATTGATTGATTGATTAATTGATGTGACATATTGTAAAGATTCTCTCGAAATTCGTATGCATGGAGTTTTCCTCGCACCGAACGCTGGCCCATCTCTCCTGGCCAGAGTATTGAATCGATGCGCAAGTTGCGGCATCAGAACCGCGGCAACGGCGCCGTCGCTAGGGTACAAGTCTTGATTTGAGTTGATTTAGGTTAACGGCGTGTGACACAGAGTCACACGCAAATGCCGGTTAAGGGTCAAAGGTTGCTGGAATTCGACTGGGAAGACCGCGGAAGCTTATAAAACGGTACAGTCTAAGATGCGGGGCTTACAGTTCTCCCCTCCTAAAAAAAATTTCGCCCTCGAAATTTACACAATCATCGCAACTAGGCATAACTCATGAGGAATAAGAAACATAACCATCATCATATAACATCAGAGATAACATACAAAATACAACATAATTAATCATCAAAGAGATGGGGATAGCGCTCTCGTATCTCAGCCTCGCGCTCCTAAGAAGCCTCCTCAATAGAATGGTGACCTCACTGAACCTTCACCAACGGAATAACCTTGGTCCGGAGAACCTGCTCCTTCCGATCAAGGATACGGACTGGCTGCTCAATATAGGAAGCGTCCTCACGAACCTATAACGGCTGCGAATCAATAACAGGAATGATGTTTGACCCACACTTCCTCAACATAGAGACATGAAAAATATTGTGGACGCCAGACAACTGAGATGGCAAGGCAAGCCGATAGGCCACGGTGCTAACTCCCCCAGTGATCTCAAAAGGTCTTATGAATCTCGGGGCAAGCTTGCCCTTCGCTCCAAATCGAACTACGCCCTTCATGGGCGAGACCTTGAGATACGCATGGTCCCCTACATCAAACTCCAAGGGACGACGCCGGCAGTCAGCAAAACTCTTCTGTCGGCTCTGAGTTGTGCGCATCCTCTGTCTAATGATATCATAGCCTCTGATGTCTGCTGCACAAGCTCGGGAACTGGGAGACGACGCTCTCCAACCTCGGTACTCAATGATCTGCATGATCTGTCATATAGTGTCTCAAAAGGAGCCATGTCGATGGTTGCCTGATAGCTATTGTTATACACGAACTCAGCCAATCGCAGATGCATATCCCAGCTACCCCCGAAATCAATTGCACAGGCCCGAAGCATATCCTCAAGGATCTGGTTGACCCTCTTGGTCTGGCCATCGGTCTGCGGATGGTACGCGATGCTGAGCTGTAAATCAGTCCACATCGTGCTCTGAAAGCTCCTCCAAAACTGAGACATGAACCACGAGTCTCAGTCAGAAACGATCGAGACTGGAATGTCATGCGGTCTCACAAGCTCCTTGACGAATAATCTCGCAAGCCGATCCAAAGGCCAAGTCGCACGAATCGAAAGAAAATGCGCCGACTTTGTCAGACGATCCACAACAACCCAGATGGCGTCATGACCGCGCTGAGTCCTCTACAAACCCATAATAAAATCTATCGACACGTGCTCCTACTTCCACATCAGGACACTCAACGGATGCAATAGACCAGGAGGTCTCTGATGATCGGCCTTGACACACTGGCATGTGTCATACTCGGCCACAAAACCGGTGATCTGGCGCTTCTTACCCGTCTAAAAATACTGTCGCCTCATGTCACGGTACATCTTCGTCGAGCCAGGGTGGATAGAAAACCGCGATCGATGTGCCTCGATCATAAGATCTCTGCGTAACTCGGGAATATCCGAGACACATAATCGGCCTCTGAAGCGAAGTCTACCATCTATACCAATTTGCCAATCTGCCTGACCCTCAGATGCTGCCTCTGCCATATAACTCTGCAACGACTCATCAGCCTGCTGAGCCTCGATCACCCTTGCGACAAGAGAGGGTTAAATCGATAGGCTGAATAACTGCATGATAGAAGACTGCAGGCCGAACTCAAAATCATACTCTGTTATATCCTCAAGCATCTGTCACTCTTGAATCATCATATGCGCTACCAGGCCTCATGTCTGACGGCTGAGGGCATCTGCCACCACGTTCGCCTTACCCGGGTGGTACTGAAAATCGAAGTCATAGTCCTTCAGGAGCTCCATCCAGCACCTCTGCCTCATGTTCAACTCAGACTGTGAGAAGAGGTACTTCAAGCTCTTATGGTCAGAGAAGAGCTCGAACTGAACCCCATAGAGATAGTGTCTCCACACCTTCAGTGCGAAGACAACTGCAGCCAGCTCCAAATCATGCGTGGGGTAGTTCAGCTCATGGATCTCCTGCTGACGAGACGCGAAGGCTACTGGTCTCCCGTACTGCATCAAGACAGCACCCAAACTAATATGTGAGGCATCGGTAAATACAATAAATCTATCACTCCCAGAGGGAAGAGTGAGGACAGGAGTGGACGTCAGACGGTCCTTCAACTCCATAAATGCTAGCTCGTAGGCATCGCTCCAAATAAACTCCGCGCCCTTCCGAGTCAATCTGGTAAGCGGGGTTGCAATACGAGAGAAGCCCTCAATAAAACGCCGGTAATAGCCCACCAAACCAAGGAAACTGCGGATCTCGAATACATTCGTGGGTTGGCCTCACTGACGCACTGCCTCAACCTTCGAGGGGTCAACTGCGACGCCCTCCCTCTTCACCACGTGACCAATGAACTCCACCTCCTCCTGCCAAAACTTGTACTTCTCCAGCTTCGCATACAGCTAGTGTGCCGGAGGGTCTGCAACGTAATCTCCAGATGCTGCTCATGCTCCTCACGGGTCCTCGAATAGATCAGAATGTCGTTGATGAAGACTACAACAAATTGATCGAGATAAGGGCGAAAGACCTCGTTCATCAACTGCATGAAGACCGCAGTGCATTGGTCAGTCCGAAGGATATAATCTAGAACTCAAAATGACCGTAATGTCCTGAAAGCCGTCTTCGAAATGTCCTCCTCTTGCACCCGAATTTGATGATAACCGGAACGCAGGTCAATCTTAAAAAAGAACTGTGCACCCTACAGCTGATCAAACAATTCATCAATCCTCGGAACCGGGTACTTATTCTTAATCATGACCTTGTTGAGCTCGCGGTAGTCTATGCAGAGCCTCAACAAGCTATCCTTCTTCTTTACAAAGAGTACCAGCGCTCCCCACGGCGAACTGCTCGAACGGATAAAGCCCAACTCATGCAACATGTCCAACTGCTTCTACAGTTCCCGTAACTCCAACAGTGTCATACAGTACGGGGCCTTCGAAATAGGCGCGGTACCGGGCACGAGATCAATCTGGAACTCGGTGTGTCGGCGAGGCGGTAATCCCGAAATCTTCTGGAACATGTCAGGAAAATCGCAAACCACAGGCACCTGGTCGATACAAGCGGCAACAAGCTCCTCGACGGCACAGGACATTAAACAACACAATGGCTCTCCCCGGGGCTCTGCAACGAACTGAAACTACGGCAAGCCTAGTATACAGAACGTGACTGTCCTCGCGAAACAATCCAATATGGCGTGGTACTCGGCAAGCCAATCCATACCCAGGATGACGTCGAACTCGGACATCGGCAATGCAAACAGATCGGCCGGCAAAAAGATATCTCCAACCAGAACGGGACAAGACGAGCAAAATCAGCCCAACACTGCAGTCTTCCCTAAGGGAGTCGATACTAACAGGCCCTCACGAGCAGACTCCAATGGCAAACCAGTCGATCAGCAAAAACTCTTAGCCACAAAAGAATAAGATGCACCAGAATCAAACAACACACGTGCAATGCATGCAGATACTAAAAGTATACCCTCGACGACTCCTCCGGATGACTGCAGGTCCTGCTGAGTCGCATAAAACCTAGCCTGAGCCGGCTGGGGAGGTGCCTATCCCCTCTGAGCATGCTGCTATTGTTGGGGTCGTTAAGGCGGTCGAAACTGCTGCCTCTGCTGCTCCGGCCTCGGAGGCTGGTGTTTATGCTGCTGCTGAGGTGGCCTCGATAGTGGAGGCTGTTGTGGGGGTCTCTGCTGCGACTGTGGACCTCTCTACTGCTGCTGCTGCTGGGGGCGAGGACACTCTCACATACGGTGCCCCGTCGCACGGCACCCAAAACATGTGCCAGTGAACTGCCTCAGAGGTGGTGCTGGAGGTGCTGCTGGCGCTCGGAAGGCTGGGCGACCTATGCGCCTCTGCAGTGATCGACGCTGCTGGGAATCACTGGAAGGAGCCTACCTCTTCTGGTCTCTCCTCTGACCGCGATCAGACTGAGAACCGGCCCACTTAGCCTCATAAATCTGGGCCTTCCGTACCACTCCCTCAAAAGTCGGAAGCTCATGCTCAATAACACGGCCTCGAAGACTGTAACACAAGTCGTCCTCGAAGCGGCGGGCTCTCCGCTCCTCATCATCTACCAAGTATGGTGCAAATTTGGATAGTGCTATAAAATGAGTCGCAAACTGAGCCACTGTCATATCACCCTGCACCAGGGCCTCGAACTCTAACGCTCGCTGTCGTCGGATGTGATCAGAAAAATACTATCGGTCAAACCGATCAACAAAGTCCACCTAAGTCCACACGAAATTGGTGCCTGCTGCTCGGGAGACTGATGTCTACCAATGCTCAGCCTCACTATGGAGAAGAAACACTGATAATTGGACTCGCCGCTGGGTCGTAGATCCCATCGTATTGAATATCTTATTCACATTAGCACGCCATCTCTCAGCTACCGTTAGGTCTTGTTCACCCTGAAAATGCGGGGGATCGAGCCATTGAAACTCACGAAGGAGGGTGCTTGCGTGCTCCTGCTCGGCCTAGTCCGGTGAAACAACGAGATGTCTGCCCTGCCCCTGAAGTGCGACTGTCACAGCTTGTAACATCTGTTGTAATTGAGAGGCACTCATGGATACGGTCGGATCTGCATCGGTCTCTAGTGGAGGAGCAGCATCCTCAGGATGGGCGGTAGGAACCTCTGGTGGTGGAGTGGGGATCGTAAGTGGTAGGGCGGGAGCCGCAGGTGGTAGAGCGGGAGTCTCAGGTGGTGAAGCGGGAGTCGATCGAGTCACTCTCCTACGCGGCATGTCCTACAGGAAAGAGCGAAGGCACCCATCAACTTCGAAAACTCTCGAAGGCATGCATATTAAGGGTCTGAAATCAAAGATCACTAAGCTATCCAAACTTTGGGACTTAGCCATTCATAGCGGATATGTAATGTTGTTCTTAGTCGTTCCCAAGTATGCTCTGATACCAACTTCTGTCACGCCCTGAACTCAAAAATCGGGCTCACAAAATTTCTGATCGCCGAATTCGGCACCAACAACCTCCGTAATACCCCATTCTTGGCTCCCAGCGCCCATTCGCTAGGTTCCGATCCTAAGATGCTACGAGGAGAATTTTCAACATTAATTTGATTAGTAATAAGCATAACCAAAGGCATAACCCACAAACAACGACCAAAAACTCCATCACATTTCCACTATGATCAAAAACTTTAAAAGTGCAATGAGCATAAAGGAAAATACAATGATAATGGACAAAAAGCTCCAAGATGATCTGCTATGCACTCCTGCCTCAGCGCTGCTGTGGTCCAACATCACCCGCACGCAATGATCGTGCATAAGCTTATAGAAAGCTTAGAGGGTGGTGAAAGTGTGTGCTCAAGGTAGTAATACAATTATGCGGTATCAGAGTAATGCGGAATATGCTGATGAATCCATGAATACCATTAGCCGTACCAAGAAAGAAGTGAAGACGTCCTTGTACCTGTGTCATTTCATCACCCATTACCAACATTTTCATCTTACTTAACATTTCAACGATGCACATGTACAAAAACAGGGGATAATGCCTGATTGAAGGCATGATTGGTTCCTGAAATAAAATAATAATAATAATAATGAGGAGAGATAAATCATTAGTGTTGAGAGCAAGTATATAGAAATCATAGTTCAGTACCCCCAAACTTCAACTCGACATGGTGTCCATCTAGGTTGAGTGGACTTGAAGCAGAATCGAATGAGTCTTTAGTTGACTCAACTCGTTAACATATAAATGAAAGTGTCTCAACTGTAATAAATACTTAAATATATAATGATTAAAGTTAAACACATCCTCTACTTATGGAAACTCTCTTGGTTTGAGTGAGTCATGTTGAGTAAGCTGAGAATTCAATTAGACTCAAAAACCCTTGCCAAGTTTAAACTGAGCTTTCTAGGAAATGGGCTCAAAATCTTGTGGATTTGAGTTAACTCGGCTGAGTTTTAAGTTGGGAGCCACTTGAATTTTAGAACTATAGAAAAAACCTGGACAAAAATTCAAGATTGCCATTTAGGTAATAAGTAACCAAGTTCAAACACACGAGAGTTGAGAAAGGGACCATCCATCCACGTTAGAAAAAGAGATGAATTAGGTACTAGTAAAGGACTTAATAAAAAATATCGAGTCAAGTAAGATTGGATTGATTCTTCAAGTCCACATGTGACCCAGTTGGATATCAAACCAATGTGTCATCAGATCCAAATAAATTATAATTGATAAGATAATCATGAGTCTGAAAGATCTAGTCGATGGGCTCTCTCCCTCTACTTATCATGCCTCTCATGATCAATCTCATCACACAATCCTAATGATCTCAATCCGTGGCCCATGAACTAGATTTTCCTCATCAATTATAAGAGCAAGTACTGATCAGTCATTAATCTGGACCATCAATAGATAGGTTCCCTAGATGATGAGACTAGATTCAGCAATCCATCTCACTCGTCCTTGTCAATTATCTCAGCATCTACAGTCACTGAACAGAGATCCATAGGGTTTCTCGGCCCACAGGCCAACATGGAAAATTTGTATAAAATCCGGACCATTCATTTTGTAGGATGCATTTTTTTAACCATGTTCTGGACCAAAAATCAGGGTGCTCTACTCATCTGATGGGCCAATAAGTACAAGTGGCATAGGGGCATGATTTGTTTGTTCTTCAAGTGGGCACTATCATCATGAATCCAACATATATGTTTGCCCCATCAGCATAGACGGTTGTAAGGAACTCCACAGTAAAATTGGCAGGTGCATGTATGAAGCAGGAACGTTCATCTAATGCCCCACACTGAATGGTGAATGGTAAATTATTAGAAAAAACCAAACCAATAAAGTGATTGTAGTTAACATTATAATAAATAAATAGAAGGAAAAAAAAAAAGGTTCCATTGAGATTCTCAGGACAAAATTACAGAAGATTTGATTGCTGGGATAATACCATCAATAGATTGTCTGAAACTATGAGGCCTAGAGTAGGGCCGACCAAAGGAAGAGTCACGGTTGGAGAATTTTAGGGGAGATATATATATATATATATAATGGGATAGTAATGAAACACTTGTGCCTGTTACGACATAAACAAATGCAAAAATATAGTAGTGTTACTACCAAGGTAATCAATAACAGTAATAGCGGCCATAACAATTCTATAAAGTTTGAATTCCTTTTAAAGGAAAAAAAATGTATTTCGATCAAATCAGGCTTACAGGTGCATACCATGCAAAAGGCCATCATTTTTAATACCATGATCATTACAATAATAAGCCCAAATGTAAGTGTAGAGAAGGAAATGTAATTAAATTCTTTATCTTTCTGATCGAAACAGGACAAGAAATGAACTTACTTGAAGTCTGTCTTTCTGCTTAAGATAGGAGATGATCTTCAAATGCACGAGAGAGAGAGAGAGGAAGATATGTATGGAATGAAAGCATCGAGCAGGGCTTGGGCCTTTTATAATAGGAGGTGAGTATACAGGACACGAAACAGAGTGGATGGGAAGACCTGAGATAAAGACTGAAAAGCTCCTTTGTGAGAATGGAACTATAAGATTTTGTAATTACATGAGATTTTGCAAAAGATGTTCTTTAACCAAAACACTTCGTTCACTTATCTTTGTTATATTGCACCAACAGACCCTTTTGCTATTTTCTCATTCACTCATCTTTGTTATTTGGCACCATGTGGCCCTTTTACTACTTTCTTATTCACTTATTTATATAATTTTGCATCATTAGGCCCTTTGCTATTTTCTTTGCGTCGATTCGATTCCTTTTGAGGATTGGAAATCAAGATCCACCGCAGCTTTGCACCTTTTTAAAACTGTGGTGACTCATTCACTGATTACACACGCATGCATGTATGGATATCCAAACCATCCTGAAAGTGGGCCATTGAGGAGGGGGACGGCACAAAATCATATTGATCGAACACTCCCAACTGACCACTAGATGGGAACAAGGTGGGAGGAGAGGACTGATCTTACCGTTGATTCTCATTGGGCTCACCTGAGCTGCGGAACAGCTTGATTTTGTCCCTACCTTTCATCTAGTACAGATGAAGGGTTTGGACAGTCCGGATTTCACATACACAAAATGGTGGGTCCCTATGCAAATCAACGGTAGGCATCCCCTCTAAAATTGTTCTTTTTGTTTTAGCCCGCCCGACTTTCCTTTTGGACTGATTAGTGAGCCTGGTGACGGTGTGAGGCAACCATCTGATAGACGGATTCAATGTTGTAAATACATCATATGGGCTCCACTTCTGTTCGGCAGCACTGGAGCCCATCCCATGGATGACTGACCCCAACTTTAGAACATGATGCAAAACCATCACCCGCATACTCTCCAGTCAATTAAAGTGGAATATAGTAGAACCCCTCACAAGCATACATGTGTCCGGGGGTAGGTAGCATGAAATCAGGTCTTCCATCAGGTAAAGCCCTATCATAGATGGTCTACGGTACAAAAATCATGCCAACAGGTTGAATGGTTGGAATTCTAACAAAGTTCTCGTAAAAGTGACGGCTAGGATATTCTGTTGGTGTAGATTATGAAATATGGGCCATACATGCTAAGCCCCAGCGTTTCACGTATAAATTGTCATGTTGGCATGAATATCGTAGCCCTTTTTTTCTTTTTTAGTTTTTACAAATAAAGATAGTCTTACTGGGTAGGCCCAACAGTCGAAGAGTGGATATATTCTCTCTCACATTTGCAAAACGGAGATGCATGTCAACAATGCATCCGAACAGAAGTTTCTGAAAAAGTTCAAAAAGGTAGAGAGAGACTAATTAAAATGTAATAATAAATAAATAGTTGGGTGCGTCCAGAGTTGCGAAAGGACTCTAGGCTCTTTTTCTTTTTTTTCTTTTTTCTTTTTTGACAAAATGAAAGGTTTCTCACTCCCACGTTTTAGCATTTTCTCTTTTTTAGGCATTTGTCTGCCTTCAAGTAGGGCCACTGCCTCTGTGAACCAGCTTTAATTGCAAAACAAAATACGTCCATTTTGTTACAGGCTAAAATCTTTTTCTTTTTCATTCTTCTGGGTCTGACTGACTCTCTGGACCGTGGGCCACCCAGGCGGGGGCATGGTGTGTTGTCATGTTGATCAAACAATCCTAACCATTTCGTAGGGAGAAGGATTTGAGATGGATAATTAGGCCTTTCAATCCAACAGGTTAAATAAAATGGTTGTGATAGTTTGCTAATTAATGTGATTGCTCTTTTATGTTCTGCACCACTGCAATGGAGCCTACAATTTGCATGGTCAGGATTTCCATGCAGTATGTGAGGTATGGTGTGCATGGAATCTGGTAGAGCTTCTCATCACCATTTATGTGGTAGAGTTATGTATGATTTAAGACCATCCATCCAGTGACCCGCATATGGCTAAAAAACCAAACCAAATTTGGTTATTTTAATTTCGCCATACAACCAATGCCATTTAAACTTAAGACAAATAGCAAAAATAGTTTTGATCGTACCATCGTACCATCATAACCATTCACTCAATTCCTATGGAAATGGAGCGACCATTTTTTATTTAAGGAAAATGGTTCTAACTACACCTTGAACTATGTGTGCTCCACTTTTTATTGCTTGTTTCTTCATCTAGAATTGTTTTTATTCAACCATCTTACCATATGATTGTTGTAAGGAAAACTGATGGTCCATATTGATTGTAGGAACTGGCGTAATTATGAATTTGGACGGTCCATCTTGCAGGCCTCCTTTATATTGCATGTGTATTCATCTTGAATTGCTTTGATCTGATCATCTTAACCATATGATCATTGCAAGGAAAATTAATCATCAATTTGGACTGTCCATCTTACACGTCCCAGATTTGATTGCACATGTTTCTCAAGAATTACGTTGATCAAATCATCATGACCATCTTATTAATCGCCTGAAAAATGGATGGCCCATATTGAGTATAAGAGAATTCATCTAAATATTGTATGTAAAGAAATGGATCTTGTAATCGATTTTGGACCAGAGTGAGGTTAGAATGGTTCTTTTGAAAAGCTAGCTCCAGTTCATCAATGGACTAAATGTGTTTCCAATTACATGGAAGTTTGCATAAGAAGGTGTGCTTTGAACAAGACACCTGCTTGGATGGCGGCTCAGGATCAGCCTCATGAATTTGTCAACAGTTAAAATAGTCATTATAAATTGATTGTTGTAATCTTTTTCTGAAAACTATTCTTAAATGTCATCGTGTTATGGTAAACCTTGGGGTATACCTCACTTGGATAGCTATTAATGCTATCAAATCATATTCGATGGGTACAGGAGACCAATATGATTTGCAGATTGGTGTGTTCATGTGGGGCATAAAGAGCTAGATGATCTTACCGCTCTACATTCATTACGCTTTAGATTTCCTTCATATTTACTTTTGTACATTTTTGTATTTGTATGTGTTGATGCAGTTTTTTGGTCGTCCCTCCTAAACCGCCATGTACCTGCAAAATATATATATATATATATATATATATATATATATCAACAATGGGGACCTCGGCTCTTGTAGGGGACTCTCTGATGCCAAAGTTAGAACATGCAATCTGGGTCTAATAAGACTAGAGTTTTTGTGCATACCTTAAATCGTAGGTAAGGCTCTTATTTATAGCCTTTAGATGTGAGTAATGTATATGTCAATGCCTCTGTATATGGTAGACGCATATCAAGAAAGGGATCATCTTCCAGACGTGTCATAGCTATCCTCCCGAGATCCTCAGTGAGGATTCTGGAGAGATCTTCTTCCAATAGAAATATCTCCAAGTGATTGGTCATCTAAGTAGGTGGTGGTCGGTCACCGATGTTGACCTCTAGGTCTAGCTGGTCGAAGTTTTGTAGTCCGAGCCGATCTACTGACGATGGTCGGATTGCACCCTTAAGGTCGAGTTGGTGTTCCTGCTCATTCGTTGGTCGTGATGGTGAGATGCTAGCCAAAGCTGAGGTCGGAGCTCGATAACCTAGATTGAGCTCCTTGCTCAATCTTCCATTCCGTGCTATATGCTTTGTGTTCTCATTCATTCGGGTTAACTGGTCAGTCCATTTTTACCCATAATAGTAGCCCCCTACTTTCAAGCACTCTTCAGGAGCTCGGGAAGTAAGTTGTTATTGATTAACGTCTTTAATGTGATGCTTCTCGTGGAAGAGGTCAGTAGGTCGGACTTTCTTGTCATCATTGCGGAAGAGAGAAAGGCGCTTAACATGGAGATCAAGGAGGATCTAGCAGTGATTGCGACGAGTTCCTCGAGGACGCGTGCTCTAAAACGGCCCCTCTTCAGTTTTTGGTGAGTAACATGTGAACATACTCCCACAGATGTTTCTTTCATCCGGTTCGACCGCAGATGTCTGTTGCAGATGAGGGACTTGATCTCTTCCTTGAAATCGAAACAGTCGGCAGTGGTATGGCCATGGTCGTGATGGAAGTGACAGTTCTTCCGTTTATCCCCTTTGTCTGAGTCAGCTTTCATTGTGCTCAGCCATTTCAAAATTCTTTTGTTGTGAACCTCCATGAGGACTCACTTGGGAGTCGCATTCAACGGAGTGTAAGAGCGAAACTTGCTCTTAGATCATTAGCTCGAACGCTGATTTCTGTTCGGGTCATCATCTGTAACACCCCATACTTTCAGTACTCGAGTGTTACTAAAAATACTTAGCTTTTTGAGTCATTCACTTACAGTCTAGTCGTTGGGAGTAATCTTTATCCATGAATCGAACTAATTTATTGTCTAGTTATAAAATCAATATTTAGATTTCCAGTTAGACAACTTTTAGGACACCTAGAACCGGTGAAAAGTGATTTCGAACAATTTATGTGTTGAACCTCATGATCCAACTGTTGAGATTGAAAATAAATCATTAGATTGGAGATCGATTATTAGATTAGACCTCACATTATATCATAAAGGGTCAGACCATCAAAACTAGTTATTAGATTCATCTAGATGCTTTAAAGACTCCTGGACTGTGATGATCAAATATGAACAATTTAACCATTCAAACTCGCGATCATTCATTTAATCAAGTTACTAAATAGGACTACGAACCCTTAGGATCGTTGACGATTCATATCAAAGGCAATTTGCCCGTCGAATTGACAAAATCTACAATTAAACGACCAGAATCTAAACGTATGGACCTGGACACTGGATCTGTTGGACAATTGGACTAGTCTCCTATTAGGAGTGGTAAAGTGGAATGGTCGGAGTGGATTAGATCACACATTATTGTGGACACCATTTTCGATCTACATGTACACCTGCAAGAGGTGCACTCGATGTGCAACGTATTACAGTTCGAGTCAACAAGCTATTGACTCGATAAAAAATTGAAAAAAGGGATACTACAAGAAAACTGCCCTTTACCAGCGGTCAAAACCGCCGGCAAAGGCCCAGAAAACCGCGGGCAAATCCTTTGCCCGCGATTAGTTAACAGCCGGTAAAGCCTCGGTCAGTAAAGGCTTTACCGGTAGTCAGGACCTTTACTGACGGTTGTGTTGGACGCCTCTAAATTATCAGGTTTTTGCTACACTACCAGAGAGTTGGTCAAAAGCTACGGATAAAATCCATAGCTAAAGATGCCCATAACAGTACCACCGCAGCCATTGGTATTGTAGTTCTTTAACAACTGCTACGGTTTAAATTCGTAGCTAAAGAAACCGGAAACTTAGATCATCTTTCTTATCAAAAAGTTTTAAAAAAAAAAAGAAAAGAAAAGGTGACCCACATGTATCCTTGTAGTAATGATCTCCTTATTGCAAAATTCAGAAATGTTAGCTCTCTGTCTTGAGAGTTCTTTCACACTTCGATCTTTGCTAATAAAAATCAGAATATTATTATTTAATCAACATAAACAAAACCCAATAAACCATTCCATATTAGTATAAACATATGAGGTTGTTCCGTACCATAGCAATTGCCATCATTTCAAATGCTTGAATCCTGAAACACAGCCACCAACAAAACAAGAAAAGAAAAATGAGTTAAAAAGGGAAAAAAAAAAAAAAACCATAATCTAGCATTTTATTTTGAGCATTCCCTGATAGATACAACATCCATAATCTAGCACAGACACCTTAATGCAAGGAATTATGTAGTGGGACTACAGGATGTAGTGAGAGTAAAGGGGTCAACATACCATCGGATTCTACCAAATATTATCACGGCCCTCCAACTTCGCAACTTCAACATCTATGGATCTTGATGTTAGGTGGACTTCTTTAGCTAATTTTGAAATATCTCTACAGATATCCAGGCCACTAGGACCTTTTCCAATCAGAACTACAATCTGGCCAACAAAACATGCAGTGAATACTTAAGAATAACTGAGTATGGACCACAGGATTAAATGGTATGGAATTGCATTAGATGGAATTAATTTCATCATCTGAGTATCAGAAAAGTCATAGCACATATGCTCTAATATATCCTTGTCGGCAACAAACCCTAATGCTCGAAACACAATAATTATTGGCATTTCTGTCCAAATATAAGGAAGAGTAGCCCGAATATACTGCCCTGAAGAGCCCTGCAGACCACAAGGAATGCCAAACTTTAGCACTAGCATGGTAAGGCACAAGACAGAATCAGTCACAATATCCACCTTGGTCATATGGACATTCCCTGAGTTCTGTTAGATCTTTTTCTGAATTCTGGTACAGCGTAAAATAACTAGACCGCAGCATTATAGGAACCTGAAACATAATACCAATATAATAAAGGAAACAATAAGCATATAGTCAACCAAGATTCATGCTCTGGGTTGAATTTACCTTCCCAATGAAAACTTTGGTGAACTCCTGTGTCTCTGTGACTTCTTCACAGTCATGCCCTTTCTTTATGACATGTTTTGTGACACCCACATACAATGGTGCAGAGTAAGTCAGGTTCCTCAGCCTTGCAGCCTTTGGGAACAAAGTTGCAGTTTCGTCGAAGAGTCAAATTGTGATAATTCAAAATAGCAAAAGCTGTACTAGTCCAACTCCATTTATAACGAGTGAAGATGCACAAAATGTAATTTAAAAATATTTTAGGCCCAATTTGGAACATATGGAATCATGGTTTGGGTCCTGTCTTCTCATGAATGAAAGTTTTGCTGCATCCAAATAATCTCCACCAATCTGATGATCAGCTGAAACTGACTGATGTTTGGAAGATTATATGGTTATTTCAAATGCAAGTTTTGCTGCATTTAAGTAGTTGTGACTTGGACGCATAGTGGTAGATGAAAGAAGGTGGGGAATATTGCAAAACTACACACACACACACATAGATATATATATATATATATATATATATATATATATATATATATATATATATATATATATATATATATATATATATATATATCCTGCGTATCATTCATCACACTCTGCCAGAGTATTAAAGCAAACTGAGAGAGAGAGAGAGAGAGAGAGAGAGAGAGAGAGAGATCCAAACTTCTGATTTCATTTCTTTCAATATATAACATGCAAAATTGCGTGACAAAAATGCCACCCAAAAATACAAACTGTTTTTTTAAAAAAAGCCCAATTAAACCGTCCCAACAGAGGAATCCTAATCATCAGATATGGGCACTATCTCATGTTCATTTCAGCATAAGCTACCATGCGATACTTGGAATTTCTCCATCATTATAATTTTCACTGCCCATAAATTTAAAAAGAAAAAAAAAAAAGAGTCATCTGTCAGGTCTTGAGCAAGGGGAGTCAAGTGTTAGTTTTGCACCATTTAGAAAATGGTGGTGAGACTTTAGACATACACATTGCATGCTTGTATGGCAATCCAGACCATCCAAATCTATGGATGGAGCACAAGTGCATAATAAAAAATCTTCACTGAGAAGATAACATTAACCATCAGATTTGTCCTTCCAAATTTGGACCATTCACTTTTATTTTTAACCATCTATCCATATGATATCCATTAATTGGACGGTTAGGATTGCTTGATCAGTGTGATTTAGAAATGTCTGATTTTAGAAATGCTCCATCAACAATGAGATCCACAATATGGATGGTGTGTATAGCTGTAAATCAATCTGATATGTAAGGTGGATGAGTCACTGCCAATTTTTAAATGGTGCCAAAAAAAAAAAAAAAAAAAACAAATAGATGCAATAGCTCTATTGAATTTACCATTTTATCCTAGAAAGTGAATTGCCTATCAGTGGAAGGAGAGTAATAACTATGAATTCCCTTTCTATTTTCAAATCAGGTGGAGAAAGAAAATGAAGAAAAAGAAAAGTTGGGAGAGAAAAGTACAGAAAGAGAAGAGGGAAGTCTAACAACATAGAAAATCTGCTACACAAGAAAGAAATGCATCCACAACAGTCCTTGAAAATTTTGATTCAAGCTAAATTGTTGGATGTAGCTCGATGAGGCTGTTACCTGGCTCTGGTATCTGAACTCCTCTGTTTCTCATTGCCTCTCTCACTCTTGTCACTTTGTTCCATTAGCTAGCAATTGCATACATGTTCGCTAGAAGAACAAAATCCCCATTAAAGACTTTCTAAGGCCCACTGTAATGTTTATTTGCCATCCAACTTGTTGTTAGGTCATACAGACTAGGATGAATGGAAAACACAAATATTAGCTTGATCTAAAGCATTTAGCCTGATGAAGGTTTTAATGGTGGGAGTTCAATCACCACTGTTTCTCATTCAACTTGATATTTGAATGTGCCTAATTTTTGGGCTAATTCCCTGAAATGATTTGAAAAAATGGATGGACAGCATGGATGAAACAAAAACATCATGATGGATCCACATATAACTGAATTGATTAAGTACTTGTAAGTAAAAAAGTTACTTATAACCAATCATAAACAATTTTTTTTTTACTGACTTGAGGTGCTTCCATGAGGTAATGCCTGGGGAAATCAACTTGGAGCTGGTACGATTCATTGGTGAGAAACAGAGTCTGGTTGAGGAATTTCATCAAACATGTAGAATAGCATGAAATTCAACCTGCACTGCTTCTTCCCTTCACAAACCCCCATGCTCCAGTTTTTCATTTATGGCATGCACTTACTGTTTGCGCCCAAACACAATAGCGATAGTTCTCTAAAATTTCAACTAACCTAATGATGCATTCGGACCCAAAGTTTATTCATCTCTGGGAAGTTTTGAAGTACAAATTCCATAACATCATTAACAGTGTTAGCATCCCTGTCGGAAGACAATGGACAGGGTATAGAGCATTTTATCAGCGATCTATAAAAAGATATCATTCATTTTTCAAGATATCTACACCATATATCACTTAAGAACCTTAGATCTGACAAGAAATCAAGGAAAATCAAAGTAGAAGGGCAGAAAACGAAAACATCGAAGAAAAAAGATCTCCCCAGGCATTTCCCATCTACAGATTGGATGGTGCACCCGTCATTTGTACCACTTATTCCAGGAGGCAAGCCTCCACCAAATGCAGCTGCAGCATTTCCCATCTACAGATTAAAAAGAAAGAAATGAAAGAAAGAAAAAGAAAAAGAAAAAGAAAAGAAGAAGATCATAAATGCATAAAAGTGAAATCGGACTTTTCCCAAAAAAAAAAAAAAGGATAAAAAGTGAGCAAGCATGCTGGGTATTCAAAACAAGATAAGCTGGAGATCATTCAAAGTTCAGACACATTGCCTAAGCAACCCTACCTGAGGAAACGCCGCTGAAACAGAAAATAAAATGTGGATCAGTGAGTGAGATGGCAAAGAACCATACAAAAGTAAGAGGAAATAAAATGTGCAACACTAAGACAAAGGGATACTATGAAACTCAATCCATTCCAAGGATTTACTTGGATTGGATGGCATCTATAGAGCATTTGATTCCTTTCCAGCTCTCTCCACAGTGGTCACCACCGACAAAATTCCATCCAGTGAGTTGGGGTGGGAAGTTCAGGGAGATGTCGTGCCATCCTTTCTTATAGTGTACATATAAATAGGGGTACTCCAAATTCCCTATTTAAGAATGAAATCAGAGCTTCTTAAAGGATTTCATCTTAAGCAATTTGAATATAGTTGGAAGTGGATGGGCAGCAAATTCCATATTTTTCTAAGGTAAAAAGTATTTAAATATACTAGTTTGCAACATCAGGTTGGTGATCAGCTGTTGATTAGTTACCTAAACGGTTCTGCAGCAACTATTATACTACCAACCATTTAAAGTTGTCAGGAAAAAGAAAAAGAAAGAAAGAAAGAAGAAACCAGCAAGGTGGAAAACTAGAGGGTAATAAAAGCAAACCATTATAGTCACATTTTCTTATGATTTCTTTTTTCTTAGTTGGTAGAAACACCAAGTTGATATAGTATTCAATAACAACAATGGTAGAAACATAGAACCATTCTGTTTATAGTAACAAAAAGAAAATATACTCATTTCGCAACCAAGAATTGGAAAGAAATACATCAAGCTGAGAATGCCAAAGGAAAAAAAAATCATGAAATTTTCAAAGCAGACTCACATGCCCCTGGTATCCATGCACTTGAAGAAAGTAAAGCAAAGGCTCCAAATAGTCCTTGTTACAGAATAGCATAAAACCTAAACCAAACTGAGGCCTGCATTCCTAAACCTGATGACTTGGCTCAAAATCTCATCGGGTCAACTGAGTCTGCTCGCTGACTTGATGAACCCAAAGACCTACACCAAACATCTTAAATTCAAAGAGGCTGATGAACCCAAAGACATTTTCCTCGTAAGATTTTCAAATAAAAAAACACATCTGCATATATAAACTCACCCTTAAAGCATCACTATTAATACCCAAAACTCCATTCCTCATCTGGTGTTTTTTCAGCGACATGGCCCATCTGCATTGGCTCAAAATAAATGAATGGCTTGGATCTTGTACAAGTGCCCCTCGAGTAAGAAGATTGAAGGCTTGATTAACTTACTTAGCTATGAATGTTTAGCATTGGCTCATTCCTCTACATCTAATGCAAAAACATAACTTTCTTACCTCTTATCTTTTTCAACTGAGCTTCCACAGAAGCCTTCTTTGTGTTCTCCCACGATCCAATCGCCGACAGCTTCTTCTGGGCCTGTTTAAAAGAGTTAGCATGTTCAATACCCCGGCATTGAGGAATGATCAAATCACTTCAACTCAACATACAAAAACACAAACAAGAAAAGCTGGAGAAAAAACTAGAATTTGAACGTTACAGTGATAACCTAGGACTGACCATTGCAATTGAATTAGGTTTTATCAACATCATGTAAATGCAATTTTCCAACATTTTCAATTTCATCAGCTTAAGGTTTGTAGTAACACACCCACATGAATGGTCTAAAGCTCAAGCCGAATGTGTAGGAAATGTAGATATTTGAGTGGACTGTTGTAGGTCTTAAAAATTATTCAGCTACTCCTACAGCAGATAAATATAAAACATAAGCAACTTAAGAAATGTGGAATAGGAAATGTCCATTTTGATTTTGAACTCAATGACGCGTGATGCTGCAGCCTAGGAGTTAGTTCCACGAAAGCCCAGGAGTGGGCCCCACAAGCTGTTTGATCAGAGATTAGGGGGCCCTATATTAACAATCCAATACAGAGTTGAGTAATTGGTCAGGCTTTTTTGTATTAAAAAATCTTATGTGGTTAGACATTTCAAGCAATTGATCAACATTTCGGATAACCAATTTCTACCCAAAAAACAAATGAAATTTTTTCTGACTTGAGGTGCTTCCATGAGGTCATGCTTGGGGAAATCAACTTGGAGCTGGTACGATTCATTGGTGAGAAACAGAGTCCGGTTGAGGAATTTCGTCAAACAGGCAATACATCCATATGCATCAATGCATACCAAAACACCACATTCCTGGATCTGCCCAATACATGTCCTGTGCTGAAATTAAAAAGTGAGTCAAAATGTGGCTGCTTAGGTGGTCAGATTTGACTCAACTCATGGCCATTGCAACATTAAATGGGATGGGATCACTGCCTCTAATGAGGTGGATCAATGTTTATTGTTCCCCTCCCATATATCAGGCAAGTCCACTCATGGATGGGCCAAAAAAGCATGAAAGAAACAGAGAGATTAATTGTACAACAGTGGTACACGTCATTGGTTGAAGCATTTTTTCAAACAACTAACATGCAGATGTCGGCGGCCATGGACAGCGGCGGATATGGCTGTTGCTGTGATGGCTGCTGCCCAAACTTTGATAATCGAAAGGGGAAGTGAGAGATACAGAAATGAAGGGAGAGAGATCGAGAGAGAGTACCTTTGATTTTCCTTTCTTTCTTCTATTTTCTTCGATTGTTGGAGAGAGATCGAAGAAGGAACAGCACGTCGAAGAAAATGAGGGAGGAGAGGGAGATCGAGAGGGGGAGGGAGAGGAAGGGAGAGAGATCAAGAGAGTATGGGGGAGAGAGATCAAGGATGGGAGAGGGAGAGACGAGACGGCGGAGATGGAGATGGAGAGGGAGAGGGAGAGAGATAGTGAGAGGTAAAGAGAGCGAGAGCGAGAGGGAGAGAGTCGGCGCTAATTAGGGCTTTCTTTTTTCTTTCTTTTTTTTTATCATGTATAATATAGGCCCCTTTGCCCGCAGCCGTCAAGGGTAGCCCCCTCGGTCGGCTAAGGTCCGATTTTTTGTAGTGGAAGAATTCCCTCTGTATTTCCTACTTGAACCTAGTCCAAATGGACAGCTTCCGTGTCGATGATCATTGCCCACCATGATCACATAGCTGGATGATCTGAACCGTCCATCATGCCCAGACGGGAAATATAACTAAATCATGACTTGTTCTGTTGCGCGTTGCACACATACGTATCCACCACACTTGACGCGAGAGGATTTACATGTGTGGTAGTTCTGAGAGTGGAAACTTCTACTACACTAGCAATTCCAGCCTCCTACAAATCTCGGTCGTGGGATGAATATCGTCCCAACCGTTCGTTGTAGGGCAACAATGTCGTTTCTCTTCCCCGCAAGAGAAGCTCTAAAGGAATCTTTCCTATTGGATAATTGGCAAAATCATGACTGTTGTAAGTTATAGAAACCTCTCTGGGTCATCATGGACGTCTAAGCTAGGGCTTCACAGAGCCTCTCTTGCATTTGTCCTTGAGATCTCACACGAGATCTCGTTATTTGCATGAAAACTGGCCACAACGAAAAATCTCGGAACCCACCAAGGATTTGAAATTCTTTCCACTATTGGTGGGCCCCACAAGTTCTGTAGGGCCAATCCAGACCATTTATGTGCCTTAGCACAAAGGAGGCCCACTTGATCAAAATCCACCATGATCGGTGGATCATCTTCCTTAAACTGACGGGAAAAACCCATCTCCCGTAAGTGACCCCATCCTCTGATCGAAGATGTTCATTCGGTGGGCCAAGGTTTCAGAAGTCCACCTATGACCTTAGATTTCCACCATGCAAGCGAATTTGGAGCTTCTATCTCAAGATCTCGCGGTTTGTATCCGTTAACCCACTACTAATCTCCAATTTACATCTGAACCATTCTAAATAGGGGTGATAGAGTCTATAAAGACTCCTTTTAGGGCTTCTTTTTCGAAAATGGAAAGATTGTAAGAGAAAGAGAGAGTGCGTCGTTCCTCTTGTCGTACTCAACTGAGTCGACTCGGTTCGGGTCGTAGTGAGTGCAGGCCGAGTCCAGATCCTTTCTAGTTGAGCAATGTGTGTGTCTGATATAGATAGAGAGAGAGCAGTGTGCGGCGTTGAGTTCGTGCCACAACAACTCGTCCGAGTCGCAGTTTGAGTCATGATAGTGGCAAGCTCCGCCTAGTCACAGAAAATGGAGGAAAAGAAAACAAAGAAGAAGAAAGAGTAGAAAAGAAGATGATAGAGAGAAAAGGAAGGAAGCATGAAGAAAGAAGAAGGAAAGGAAGACCAGCAGGGTGGGGACGATCTTGACTTAGTCCGGGTTGCAGTTCGCTAGCCCAACCCGTCTTCAACGAGTCGAGCTAAGTTGAGTCAGGTGAGTCTGGTTTGATCTAGCCACCATGCTGGTTGTGGGAATGAAAAAGAAAAGCAAGAAGAGAAAGGTAAGAGAGAGAAGAAGAGAAAGTGGGGAGAGTCTCTAAGTCGACTCGGTTTAAAACAGAGTCAGGTCTTTGACTCACTATCTGGCTGGGTCCAAACCTTGCTAGAAGTTATCAACAAAAGAAGAAAAGAGAAATGGGAGAAAGGACAAGGAGTAAAAGAGAAGGAGAAAGAGAAAAGAACAAGAGAGAAGCTATGTAACACCCCGTACTTTTCAGTAACCGAGTGTTACTATGGAGCCTCAAATTGGTGTAAACATAGATCTAACCTACTTAAACATTCAACTTCACGTTAAACTGAATCCAATCGTCAAGTACAGTCGTGATCCATAAATTGAACCATCCATCCATTGAATTCTAAGTAGGACCATCACGTCATCTGGAAAATTTCATAAGATCTCGATCTCCTCGATAGGTTGAAGGAGCCGTTCGTTGTTAATATCAAACCCCAGATCATCAAACCCACCATTCATCAAACCACAATAATCCACACTGAATCATCACATAAACACATAAGTAAACCATCTGATCATCTACGAAATCTAACTCAAATTAAGCTAGGAAACTATGAGACCACTCAAAGGTTGGAAGACACTTGAATCACTTATTGTGGCCCGTTTGAGCCTTGGATTCATCTTTAGTCTGAGGCCCTGATTGGGACATCCAAAGTGAGTGAATTTCATTAAACATTAACTCAAGACCCTCCCGGACCGGGTTGGATCATGTTAGATGACGAACCAATCACTAAATCAACCGAAACAATCAACTAGACATATAAATGGATAGATGAGGCCCACCTTATTTTCCCCACTCTTCATCCAGTACCCTAACAAGACCAGACAGAACTGATGAATGGATTAGATCTCATTCATATGCATGAGGGTGGGTCCCACCGCAACTGCGTGTGCACAAGTGTGCATATACTCGCAACACACCAAACCTGTCAACACGGTTTGACCGTGTTGACTCGACTATAACAAGAAAAAGAGAGATTTTCTCTCTTTCTACCTACGTTTCCCGCCAGTAACGGACCTTGACTGTCCATTTGAAATTGGGCCCACCATCAGGTCAAGGACTGATAATCCGAACCGTCCATTTGGTGCAGCCCTCAAAACCATCCAAAACCCTATGGTTCCATGTATGGGAATACATGTGTGTAAGCACAAGAACCCGTCTAAACAGACGTCGTGCGTAGGCGTGATCTGTGACCCACCATCTGAGATCATATCAATGATCTGAACCGTTCATCCAGTGTGGAAATCAAATTCGACCACATCCTAAGTTGCTCGTTACGAAGTTATGTACGTGCGTACTTACCACACCTAACGCAAGAAGTGCTCCGTGTGGTGGCTTCTAAAAGCGGAAACCTTTCGTACTGTCGTGCTAGCATTCCACGCAGGATTTCTCCCCTAACTCCTATCCGTCCATCCAAAGAAATCTTAACCTTTGAAACTAGGTTTCTATAACAGGAAAGAGAGAGAGAGATGGAGAGAGGAGCTGAGGAAAGAATCTTTCCATTATGAAATGTGGCTCCATCTCAGCCATTCAAAAACTTCTAGAAGCTTGTCAGAGCTCATCTGGGGCATTCGTCCTAGGGCAAGCAGCTACCCATTCCGCGGAGATAGGGAACTCCGCAAGAAATCCTCCTTCATGTGAGATTTTACGCCGAAAATGCCGTGACCCATAGCTTATACGAGAATGTTGTGATGAAAAGTGGGTCCCACGGTGTCCAATGGACTCATCCACACTGCCCATATGCCCCAAATCATGGGATAAACCCCTCATTCAAAATCTGTCATGGACAATGGGTCATCTTTCCCATTCATTCTAGAGAACTCACCACCTGGTTGGAGCCATTTACACTGATCTAAAGCATACATATAATGGGCCATAGTGCCAGAACTTCCTTCATAACATTGGATCATGACAAGCGTGATTTTGATACATCATTGCAAAGTGTCTCGAATTAAGCAATTTAAAACCGCAACTAATCCTTTGATTAGTTGCAAATTCGAAGCCTCTATAAACCACTAAAATAGCCTATTAAAGGCTACTTTTTAGGGCAACCGTTTCCAAAAACGGAAAGGAAATTAAGAGAGTATGAGAGTGTGTCGTTTCTATCTTGCCACATTAGGTGACTCGGTCCGAGTCGGGACCGAGTCTAGCCCCTGCTTGGTCACAAGATAGGAATCAGGGAGAGAGAGAGCCCCTGCTTGGTCACAAGATAGGAATCAGGGAGAGAGAGAGAGAGAGAGAGAGAGAGAGAGGAAGAAAAGAGGAGAGGCAAGGGAAAGAGAAAAGAGAAAGCAAGAGGAAACAAGAGAGAAAGACGACCCACTGCCGAACTCAGTGTCGGCTTTGACCGAGTTTGTCCAAGTTTTTGGCCAGGAATGGGTGAACTCTAGCCATTCTAGTTGCTCCTGAGGTAGCAAATGAAGAAGAAGAAGAAGAAAAGAAGAAGAAAGAGAGTGAGAGGGTGGGTGCATTGTTGCATCAGCTCGAACCAAGCCGAGTCTGGATCGGGTCAAGCCAGACTTGGTGTCTGTTGTTGAACGTTCTGGCAAGAACAATTATAGTAGGAAGGAAAATATAGGAGGAAGGAAGGAGAATGGGAGCAAGATGCAACAGAAGGAGAACAAGGAAGATGGAGGAGAAGAGCATTGCCGAGTTTACTCAGCTGAAACTCATCAAGTTGGGTTGAGTTGGGTCCACGTCCATTTTTTGGTCTGCCATAAGGAGAAGAAAGAAAAGGGAAACTGAGGGAAGAAGAAAGTATAAAGAAAAAGGAAGAAAGGGGAAAGAAAGAGAGTTGTGGACTGCTTAGTTGATTCAATGAGTTTTCAAAGTCTAGTCTCTGGTTTAACCCAGTAATTTGTTGGATGTGTGTGTAGGAAGAAGGAAGGAAAGAAGAAGGAAGAGGTGGAGGATGGAAGAGAAATGGAAATGGGGTTCGGATTACAACAAGTCGACTTGCTGAAACCGAGTCGAGTCGAGTTTGCTAGGACTAGTGCAAGGGCTAAATGTTGGAGAAAGGAAAGGGAGAGAGAAGAAGAAATGGGAAGAATCAGAAGAAAGGAAAGAGTTGATTCGTCGGCTCCATGTAACCTTGTATCGAATCTAGAGCGATTGGTGTTGATCTATCATTTCTGAGTCGACTCGATCAAGGTATGTAGTGTTGGATAGTTTAAAATTCTTCCTTTGTTCTAGTTTGTAACTGATGCATTAGTAGCAAAATTAGGTGTTCATTCACCCTTAAAACAATGTAGCCTAACTATCCATGTGTGGTATTTTATTTTAGATCAAGTGCCTTGAATCCCTTTTTGATCTCTAGTCTAACAAGAAGAGAATCCACACTTTAAGGTGAGGATCACCCTTCATGCTTAACTATATTATGATAATTAGCATTGTTTATTTATACTAAATGATTGCTTAATATAGTATTAAGAGGAAATGATGATAAATCTTAGTCTTTACATGTGTAATTATTTATAAATGCTTGATGATTGGACTTTAATTCAATTATATGAATATGCTATGGATCTCAATTACCTCTATTTAGGTTAAGATGAACATTTTAAATGTACAAGTGCTATTCAGATTATACGTAGCTTATTTTGCCAATTGCGATTATCTTATGGTGTTTTGGGAGGTCCTCGAACTAGTGGTCATTTATCCTGATAAGATTAAATAGAACGTCTGTTGTGGAATTACATCTTATGGGTCATTTGTGCCTATGAGGCTTTTTGGGGATAATCCCATTTTTATCACGTCATTGGTATGGACTATTCGCCCTAGCGGTTTTAATGGAATATTTGCCTATGTGGCTTTAACGAACCATCTTTGTACAACCTTGCGATGGTAAGTTCGACTTATAGAACTATAATTGGCCACTAGTAGGATAGGTTACCTTAAAACATCATATTTGTTAGTCTCATGAGCCAGGGATGTTAGAATGGGACACTATGCTTGAGCTATCAGCCTATGTTGGGTGACAAACCCCCTATAGTGAACTTCGAGCTTCCTCAAAATGGTTGTTTGAAATTGAAATAATAATGATTGGGTTAATCATGCGTCTTCAGGGCATACGGACTTTACCGGGTGGGCGATACAAGACGCAAAGTTTTCTTGGGTCACTATGGGTTGAACAGTAGAGTATTTTATCTGGTGATCCTAAGTTTTCGTTGCGTGTATTCGACTACCATGGGTTGTCCTTTTCGCATGGACTTTTTCAAGTGTCTAGTTTTTCTTAGACGTATCCTAAAATACTCTTCCGGGAAGCTAGCTTACCATGGGTGTCCTCGTTGCATGGTCTTTTTCGGGTAGCTAATTCTCCTTGGGTGTACCTCTGAGTACTTTTTCAGGTGGCTAGTTCTCCTTGGGTGAACTTTTGCCAAATGGATGTGCATCCCCAGGTTTGTGAGCATGTGCATGCATCCATGCATTTAAACAAGATTATCTTTGTGGAATTTATTTAATGAATGCGTATCTGATGAACCTTATCTAATTACTATGATAATCATTGTGAAATATTTGTTATACATTATTCTTGACAACTATGCTTAATTATCTTAATGATACGATAAATCTTGGGGATTATACCTCACCGGGATGCCATTGACACTATCCAACTGTATTCAATATGCAGGAGACCTAGATGATGTGCATGCTGGTGTTTATGTGGAATAAGAGGAGCCAGATGATCTTGTGACTCTTTATTCCTAATTTCGTTTGTATTTAACTTGTACTGTCATGTTTAGTAAAATGTTAAGACATTGGTTTGTATAAGTTTTCGGGTAACTGCTTGAAATATTTGGTTATATATATTTGGACTCCCTCTTATACTTGATTTTCTTCTATTCCGCTAAAATTACTAACTCTGATATTTTTTTTAAAAAATGTACATGAAATTTGAGCCACCGTTAAAAGTTAACACTCGGGTTTATGTAAAACGAGTAGTGTACTCGGGTTTCAAGAACTGAGGTGTTACAAGCTAGGAAGAAGATGTGATGGTGAGTCAAGTTAACTCAACCGAGTCGACGTAGGTGAGTTTTTTTTTTCATTCTTTTCACAAATCAGATTCGTCATTAATTACCTTTATTATTAATATCATTTAATGTTAGTGGTTAGTATCATTTTATTACTATTGTCTAAGATTATAATTGATGTTATAAATTTATATTAGATGGTTATACTAACTAATGTTATTATTATCATCATTAATTATAACCTCTGCTACTAATTTTCATCCGTTGCGCAACTTAGATTGTAAAATTCCTAAAATGGCTAACCTTATTCGTAGGTTGGAGATGAAAGCCTAAGGTTAAGATCATAACCGTAGAAGGTGTATGGAACTTAGATCTAACCCGTTCAAGTTGGATTCGTGTATTGGAGTGTTCATGTTATGATCATCTAATTTAAAGGTGAGGATCACACTTCAAGCTTTTCTACATCTTAATAGTTAGCTTAGTTCGTTTATTTCATCAATTACCTAATATAATACTCAGTGAAAACACTACAAGAAATCCCACCTTTAGCGACGAAAATTTTCATTGCCAAAAGCCAAATTTTCATAGCTAAATACTTTTAGCGACGAAAATTTGTCGCCAAAATGCCGACGTAAGAGGTTCTTATCGACGAAAAATTTGAATCATTGTCAAAGGCAAGCTTTTTAGCATTGAAAATTTTCGTCGCTAAAAAATATTTGCAAAACTTTTAGTGACGAAAATTTTCGTCACTAAAAAATATTTGCAAAACTTTTAGCGACGAAAAATTTCATCACTAAAAATAATTACAAAACTTTTACCTACGAAAATTTTCGTTGCTAAACATATTTTCCAAAACTTTTAGCTACAAATATTTTCGTCGCTAAAAATATTTTGCAAAACTAGAAATATTTTCCAAAACTTTTAGCTATGAAAATTTTCGTTACTAAAAAATATTTGCATAACTTTTAGCTACGAAAATTTCCGTCGCTAAAAATATTTTGCAAAACTTTTTAGCTACAAAACTTTTCGTCGCTAAACAATATTTTGCAAAACTTTTAGCTACGAAAATTTTTGTCGCTAAAAAAAAAATTTCTTTGCAAAACTATTACCTAAGATAATTTTTGTCACTAAAAGTCTCTTTTAAAAACAATATTCTAGCACAAAATTCCTGATATACACCTGTTACAATATATTTCATCATATTCATCCTAATATACAACTGTTATATAATATATTTCATCAAATTCACATTCACATCCAAACCCAAACTAGTAAATTCATCTAAACATAAATTACATTCATCCAAACACAAATAATCTTATCCACATCACATTCATTCACGCGTAAATACATATAAGCTTAACATCATAAACAAAAATACCATAAACCTTAACCTAAACCTAAAACTTAAAACCTAAACCTAAACTATAACCTATAAGTTTAGGTTTAGGAAATCGGGTTCGGGTTCGGAATCGGGTTTAGGTTTGGGTTTTCAAATTTAGGTTTAGGTTTAGGTTATAGGTTTTGAGATTTGAGAATAGGTTTAGGTTAAGGTTATAAGTTTAGGTTTAGGAAATCGGGTTCGAGTTCGAGATCGGGTTTAGGTTTGGGTTTTCAAGTTTAGATTTAGGTTTAGGTTAGGAAGTTGAGATTAGAATTAGGTGTAGGTTTAGGTTTAGGGATTTGAGAATACGTTAAGGTTTAGGTTTAGGGAATCGGGTTCGGGTTATAGGTTTAGGTTTAGGGAATCGGGTTCAGGTTATAGGTTTAGGTTTAGGTTAGGTTATAGGTTAAAGTTTAGGTTATATGTAACATTCCAGATTTTTCCCAACTTGGCAATGGACGTCCTTAGACGTAGAATTGCCCTAGGACCTTATTCTGTTGTAATTAGTTAAGTATTAATAGCTTGGATCACTCTCTATACAAACTACAAAGACCCGAGTACCACCTCAGGCAGGAATTACCCAGGACCAAATCCTTTAGAAATTAGGTTAATATTAGCAAGTGCGAAACTAGAGTGCTTATGGAATTAGCACTAATCACTTTAAATATGATCTGCAAGACTCAAAATGTGCAGAATCATTGATGCTACATTATCCTGAAATCTAGAATCCATCTTTCAACTCGGTTGCTCTTGGTAGCATCTTGAAACTCCGTATCGGACCTGGACCACACGTCGAAAGTCCGATTACCCCGAAACTATACGGATATGACCGCATTACTGGACTTGACAACCCCCTCGAAAATTAAGTCTTATCTATGTCTAGAAATGCACAACTTGAGCCCGGAGCGAAGAGTGTTAGAAACATGAAAATATTTAGAAATAAAATTCGAATTTAAGTAATCTGAGTCGTGTCGCTTGCGGACCAAATATAAGGATTCAGACCGTCAGAATCTGACCCAAATACATCCTCGGATCAGGAGAAATGTCCCATACATGTCGATGTACTTATGGCCCTGATCGAGTGACTGTGACCGCTGAACTGAAACTGGTCCGCCACGGCTGATATGAAAATTTGATTGGTACGAAAACTAAGCCCGACCGCACGCGGAAAAGGGGCCACCAGAAGTGCTCCGTTGGACCGGAACGGCCCATATTTGGATATAACTTAAGTATACCTTAGCCCTGGGGCCATTTTCATCAAATCTGGGCCTATATAAGGACCTTAAACCCTCTCTCATTCACTCCATACGAATTTGAGAAAAATCCTAAGAGAGAGAAGAGAGTAAAGAGAGAGAAAGTGAGAGAGAACTTGGAGAAAATTCCTGGTATTCTACATTTCCTCTTCCCGTGCTTATTCATCGCTATTGGATCGCTATTCCGGCGAATTCCATTCCATTCTTAGGTAAGAAAACCTAACTCTAATCTGTTTTAGAGTTTCTGATAGTGTAGGTTATCAAATAGCTAACCTAATTTATCCTATAGGTTACCAAATCTGCCGTAGACAAAGACTTAACTTTAAACTGAGTTCATTACAAGTCTACCGGCAAAAGGTGCGAACTATAAACGTATAGGTTATGGTTTTCAAGGCTTTCAGTGTCGGTTAATGGTTTAGTACTGATGTGGGTGCAATTTCACATGCAAAATACGATGTTTGTATTACGTTTCTGATATATATGAACTATATTAAGATTTTTGTATTCCATGTATATGTAGAAAGTATCGTATACGTATGAAATTTGATCATGTGTTTGCCATGACAAATTGCCATGTGTTTGTGTTAGTTGTATGTGTAACAACTCCTTGGTGAAAGGATTTGTCCTAATACATGATATTACCAACATACGTAATTTATGCTGGAATATGTAGTTAAGTGTTTGTAAAAATGTCTGAATGAATCAGTGTGTAATATATTGTAGTTTTTATGAGCGTTGAGAAGAGATTCTCAACTATCTTAACGATGTGTATGATTTCCTCCATGCAACTTACATTCTTTGTCTGTTGTACTTAGATACTGCTTATGTTGTGAATTCATGTTTAAGTTGAAATCCATCAATGCTCACATGCTTGTATGATTGAATTGTTGATCCATTAATGTTTTGATTTGCTTGTATGATTATCTATTATCATTGAATGTGTGTGGGACTATGAAATAGTCCAGGCAATTGGTAATAGGTTCTGATTGGTGGCTGAGGTTATCTCGCCACATAGGACGTGATCGATGGATCCGAGCCGTACTTAGGATGTCGGCAGTGGTTAGGCCACACGGAGTGCTTATGCACTTCATGTCGATTAACTCAACGTGCGCTCGTATTAATCGAGCTCGTCAAGTAACCCGATTGACCCTATTGTATGTTCACCATGTATAGATGCTACTGCTTGAATCTAAGATACCAAACTCACCAGTGAAAACCCCTTTAACCTTGGTATCTCGATCCGCTAAGACTCATGAGCTTGGCATGGTGGTATAGGACACCGTGGTCGAGCTGTCGGCCTACGCTGGGGTGACGAGTCTCCCCGTAGTGACCAGTGAGCAACCCAGACTCGTGAGCCGAATACGGTGGTATGAGACACTGTATTCGAGCTGTCAGCCTACACCGATAAGGTGACGAGCCCTTTGTAGTGACCTTGAGCATACACTAAGACTGCGTAGAGGCGACGAGCTCTTACGTAGCAACAGGAGTACACTAGGCCTGCACAGATAAGGTGACGAGCCCTTTGCAATGACCTAGAATCGTATCATCGTATGAGATTTACTAGGATTGACAACCCTAAAATGGATCATTGTTTGGGAATTGATACAAGAGAAGTACCTTAGCTTTCCAATCCTACTATATGAAAAGGACTAATAAGAACTTGGTAATCATGCTCATACACTGCATTACGCGTGCATTTGGTGTAGCAGGTCAAGCACTGTGGCAGTGTTGCATGCGCAATCGTAAGATGAAGTCGCTGAGGGAGCGTAGGCGAGGGCATGCATCATTATTCATATCATTCTTGCATTAATCATAGTACTTAGGATGTTTGCTTGTATTGCGTTATCATTACTGCCTGACTAAATTGATAACATGTTAACCTTTGCTTTATTGTTCCACTGAGTTGATCACTCACTCCCACGTTACGGGACGGTGTTTTAAACACCCACCAGACTCTGTTTTAGTTTCAGATGATGGCGATGCGTATGAGGCGGAGCCAGACTTTTATGATGACAAGGAGGGTTTCTCTTATATGCAGCTATCAGGCGTATCTATGTAGACCGTGTTCTGATTGACGGGGCTTACAGGGATGCTGACTAGATATCATTACACTCGTTATGATTGTATTTTGGAGCACACATGTATATTCTTTTTATACATTTTGGGAGTATACATGTACATGTTTAACCTAGTAACCTAATCATACTTCGGAGACTTATTACAGTTCATGTATCTTGTACATCTAATACAGTCTTCCGCTTGCAAAATTCACTTGTCTCTGGAGTATGATATGCCGTTTTGATATAATCTCATTCATATTTAATGCACTAATATGGACAACATTTAATCATCATTATCTATATTACATAAGTGATGTGTTGGAACTCGGGAGTCGAGTTTATGCTCGACCCCCGATTTTCAGGGCGTTACAAGATGGTATCAGAGCATGATTTGGATTAAACCAGACCTGGGTTATGGTCACACAACACACGCTGACGCCAGCTTAGCGTAGGAGGGGGTGAGATAAATCTAGAAATAATGCAGGATTCTCAGTTGCACCACTCGACGAAAGTTTACTGAAAACGATCGCCGAGATCGGGTCTGTACACATCCGTGATCGCATGAGTCGACCCCAGATCATCCCTAGACCATCAAGCGACGAGTTTAGACCATGATTTACCCAATCACAGCCTTCAACAATCGGCAAAATGCGTAGTTACACCAGAAATTACATAAAATTACCCGAAACGAGTCGAAACGGAGTAAGGGGCCAAACGACACACTTCCAGGGGGACCCACGGTGGGACCCACATCTTTTTGGGACCCAGGGGGCAGGAGGACCTCGTCCAAACGGTGAGCCCTCGCCAGATACTCCAAAGACCAGCGAGGCCCTCGTCGGTTCGGCGAGCCCTCGCTGCCCAGTGGGCCCGGACGGGCTGGGTCGGTCAGGCAAACGCAGCTAGGGCCTAGTGTGGCCCACATCTCCACGGTCGGACGCTTATAACCCCTCCCAAACCCTCCTTCCTTCACAAAGCACCCTTCCAAGCTTTCCTTTCTTCCAAAAATTTCAGATTTTTCACTCAAATCCCTCCTTCAACCACTCCCTTTCTCATTTTCGTGCAACCCTTACACCACCCCTTCAAAAACCTCTACCATAACTGCCAACCCTTTCCATTCTCTCTCATTCGAGCTCTTAAACCCTCACTCTCTCATTCCATGAATTTTCTAACCTAGGTGAGATTAGGGTGGATGGAATTGTAAAAGTAATAATAAATGCATGTGTAAGATAGTGTCCCTAGATTGGGTGTATCTCATGGGTTCTAACACCATGTTCGGAATGTATGCAATTAAAAGTAAATCCCGGGATTTCCTTTCAAATTACACTTGAAAATTTATCATCATGGGATTTGGAAATCCCATCTCACACTTTCCAACACAAGGCTTATTTTCCAAAGCCTATGAAATTGACTTTTTTTTTTCATCCCACCCTCCTTCCAAACATGTTATTTCCACATCCGGAGGTGGGATTAGCAACGAAATCCATTTAATACAACTTAATACCTCTGGCCAAACAGGCTCTTATAGTTTTGGACCTAAGGTTGGTACTCTTAGATGTCAAAGGAGTTAACAGTATAGGAAATCGAATAAGTTAATAATGTAAACCCTAGGACCTCCCTAGCTAGTATGGTCATGTGTGAATGCACGAGTGCAATTACATTCAAGTTCGGGCAACTCAATTCTAATCAGACAACGTTTGACCCTAAGCGATAAAACAATTTCTTGTATTAGAGATGGTATGAAATCAACTAGCGTATGAGTGTAGACTTTGGATTCCAACTATTGGATTACCGCTACTCCTAGATTACGACTAGGCAACTAGTTATACTAAGGAATGTAAAACATTGATTATGCTAAGACAATTGAATGATAGACTTAGTTGGTCGGCTTGATTAGGTTAGAGTGAGACATTATTCTTTCGTTAAATCCTCTTGGTACTTATAGGCTTCTTTAGTAACTCTTAGGAAGCTTGTTTGACTTAGAAACTATTCACGCTCAAAGGAAACTTATATATCCCTTGGATTGAACGTTAGATCAAAACAACACACCCTCTATAATTGCCTTCTCAAGGACTTATTTTAATCGGGAACACGGAGTAGAGAAACGATATATAAGCGAAGTATTTGCGGTTTGAATCGAATTCTCAATCCTGGTAGTTACCAATGAACTCAATGCTCTGATCAAGCAGAAGCTCGGGATTAACTAGGATTAAGAACTAATACGACAATTTTGTCCTAGCTAGGCAGAAGGTCTATGTATCCGGCTCAGACCCACTACACAACTTTCTTTCCGTGTTGGCCCTATCACTTACAACCCAAAGTTTATTACTTCGTCTTTGAGAAGTGTTAAAAGTATATAACCAATAGATATTTTTTTTCTTTTTAGGCCCAAGAAATTGCTCAAATAGGCAACAGACAGTTAGGGATTAGGTCCCGAATCACAGACCATTCTGGCATACATAATTGTGCATATGAACTTAGAAGGATAGTCTGCCCGTTAACCTGTTTGTCCAACTTCCTTATGTACTAATAATATATAGATTATCTTATCGTATTAAACTGGGCATGATTAAAGAGGGTAAGTCGGGACCATAGTAAAAGTTCTTTCTTGGGTAGAATTAGGCATCTTGCCATAAACTCACACCCATCCATGGAATCAACTACAATACCCATCATTTTAGCTCCTTTCTATAACCATAGGTACCAATGTCATAGCACACATCATCGATGGAAGGAAGACCAATGTATTAGGAGATCGTATCCCATTTCATGTCAAGGATAGGTCCTAAATTACAAATTGTTCTGACATACGGATCAGGACATAGATCCTTGAGCCTTGAGAGTGAAAATAATTTTTAAGGGGGGTAGAACTTTATGAGCCCAATCTAGTTAGGTCAGTTAATGCTTCCATTTAATCAAAGTGGCGAAGCGGAAGCGTGGTTGGCCCTTGCCCCACTAGCCCAAGATCGAAGGAAATTGATCCAAGTTAGACGAAAGGATAGGCCACTAAACGGTCACTAAATAGAAGCGGAACCTTCGAATTAAAGAATAGGCTTAACAATAGTTACGAGTTAAGTCACAATAAACAAAGTTAGTGTATCCGCAAATGTTAATAGAAACCTTAGCCCATTCTATACTATTAGAAACCTCCTTAGGATGATCTATTACGATATTAATTTACCCCTTCCTCGGACATAGATTAAAACGAAGACTCTCTCAGATCAAGACCTAAAGGGCAACCTTAGAAATAGGAAATTTGAACCTTTCAGTGATGGGCATTCCCTAAGCTTTTAGAGTGATCGAATTACGAAGTTATTGAAATATACAACTACGAAACATTCGCGGCTTAACCCAATTCTCAATCTTGGGCGGCTACCAATGGACTCACTGCTTTGACCGAGCAGAAGACTAGGATCCACCAGGACTAAGAAGGGATACATGAGCCTTCTACCCTGGTCAGGTAGATGATCGATGTATCAGGATCAAGCCCATTATAACTGTCTCTCCGTGTTGGTCGACCATTGAAAACAAATATCTTACTCTACATAGATGGGAATCATCGTCAAGACTCCAAATAGGGAAAGAAATCCATTGTAGCAAACCATCAGGATATAAGTAAGAGATAACGAAATAAGTTTTTAAGGGGGGTAGAGACTAAAATGTACTAGACTAGCATGGACAATGTACACCCTACCACGGGTATAAACTTGAAATAAATAAAACTTAGGCAAATGAAATAATCAAATCATTATTTATTCCTCTCAGGCAATTTCGGGAATGAAATTGGTTTTTAAGGGGGGTAGATTGTAACATCCTGGATTTTTCCCAACTTGGCAATGGACGTCCTTGGACGTAGAACTGCCCTAGGACCTTATTCTGTTGTAAGTATTAATAGCTTGGATCACTCTCTATACAAACTACAATGACCCGAGTACCACTTCAGGCAGGAATTACCCAGGACCAAATCCTTTAGAAATTAGGTTAATATTAGCAAGTGCGAAACTAGAGTGCTTATGAAATTAGCACTAATCACTTTAAATATGATCTGCAAGACCCAAAACGTACAGAATCATTGATGCTACATTACCCTAAAATCTAGAATCCATCTTTAAACCCGGTTGCTCTCAGGAGCATCTTAAAACTCCGCATCGGACTTAGACCGCATGTCGAAAGTCCGATTACCCCGAAACTATACAAATATGACCGCATTACTGGACTTGACAACTTCCTCAGAAATCAAGTCTTAACTGTGTCTAAAAATGCACAACTTGAGCCCGGAGCGAAGAGTATTAGAAACATGAAAATATTTAGAAATAAAATTTGAATTTAAGTAATCTGAGTCGTGTCACTTGCGGACCAAATATAAGAATTCAGACCATCAGAATCTGACCCAAATGCACCCT
The DNA here is from genome assembly GCF_029962835.1 of Magnolia sinica. Lineage (NCBI taxonomy): Eukaryota > Viridiplantae > Streptophyta > Magnoliopsida > Magnoliales > Magnoliaceae > Magnolia > Magnolia sinica. Next base: position 43,391,811 of record NC_080573.1, on the reverse strand, counting down.
CAGATCAGGAGAAATGTCCCACACATGTCGATGTACTTGTGGTCCTGATCGAGTGATCGTGACCGCTGAACTGAAACTGGTCCGCCACGGCTGATCTGAAAATCTGATCGGTACGAAAACTCAACCTGACCTAGATCCATGGTCAGGGAGCTTAAGTCCGACCGCACGTGAAAAAAGAGCCACCAGAAGTGCTCCGTTGGACCGGAACGGCCCATATTTGGATATAACCTAAGTATACCTTAGCCCTGAGGCCATTTCCATCAAATCTAGGCCTATATAAGGACCTTAAACCCTCTCCCATTCACGCCATACGAATTTGAGAAAAACCCTAGGAGAGAGAAGAGAGTAAAGAGAGAGAAAGTGAGAGAGAACTTGGAGAAGATTCTTGGTATTCTACCTTGCCTCTTCGCGTGCTTATTCATCGCTACTGGATCGCTATTCTGGCAAATTTCATTCCGTTCTTAGGTAAGAAAACCTGACCCTAATCTGTTTTAGAGTTTCTAATAGTGTAGGTTATCAAATAGCTAACCTAATTTATCCTATAGGTTGCCAAATCTGCCGTAGACAAAGACTTAGCTTTAAACTGAGTTCATTACAAGTTACCGGCGAAAGGTGCGGACTATAAACGTATAGGTTATGGTTTTCAAGGCTTTCAGTGTCGGTTAATGGTTTAGTATTGATGTGGGTGCAATTTCACATACAAAATGCGATGTTTGTATTGCGTTTCTGATATATATGAACTATATTAAGATTTGTGTATTCCATGTATATGTAGAAAGTATCGTATACGTATGAAATTTGAACATGTGTTTGCCATGATAAATTATCGTGTGTTTATGCTAGTTGTATGTGTAACAACTCCTTGGCGAAAGGATTTGTCCTAATACGTGATATTACCAACATACGTCATGTATGTTGGAATATGTAGTCTAAGTGTTTGTAGAAATGTCTGAATGAATCAGTGTGTAATATATTGTACTTTTTATGGGCGTTGAGAAGAGATTCTCAACTACCTTAACGATGTGTATGATTTCCTCCATGCAACTTACATTCTTTGTTTGTTGTACTTAGACACTGCTTATGTGTGAATTCATGTTTAAGTTGAAATCCATCAATGCTCACATGCTTGTATGATTGGAATTGTTGATCCATTATGTTCTGATTTGCTTGTATGATTATTTGTTATCATTGAATGTGTTTGGGACTATGAAATAGTCCAGGCAATCGGTAACAGGTTCTGATTGGTGGCTGAGGTTGTCTCGCCACATAGGACGTGATCGATGGATCCGAGCCGTACTTGGGATGTCGGCAGTGGTTAGGCCACATGGAGTGCTTACACACTTCATATCAATTAACTCAACATACGCTCGTATTAATCAAGTTCATCAAGTAACCCGATTGACCCTATTGTATGTTCATCATGTATGGACGCTACTGCTTGAATCTAAGGTACCAAACTCACCAGTAAAAACCCCTTTAACCTTGGTACCTCGATCTACTAAGACTCATGAGCTAGGCATGGTGGTATAGGACACCGTGGTCGAGCTGTCGACCTACGCTGGGGTGACGAGCCTCCCCTTAGTGACCAGTGAGCAACCCAGACTCGTGAGCCGAATACGGTAGTATGGGACACTGTATTCAAGTTGTCGGCCTACACTGATAAGGTGACGAGCCCTTGTATTGACCTCGAGCGTACATTAAGACTGCGTAGAGGCGACGAGCTCTTACGTAGCAACAGGAGTACACTAGGCCTGCATTAATAAGGTGACGAGCCCTTTGCAATGACCTAGAACCATATCATCGTATGAGATTTACTAGGATTGACGACCCTAGAATGGGTCATTGTTTGGGAATTGATATAAGGAAGGTACCTTCGCTTCCCAATCATGTTGTATGAAAATGACTAATAAGAACTTGGTAATCATGCTCATGCACTGCATTACGCGTGCGTTTGGCATAACAGGTCAAGCACTATGGTAGTGTTGTATGCGCGATCGTAAGATGAAGTCGCTGAGGGAGCGTAGGTGAGGGCGTGCATCATTATTCATATCATTCTTGCATTAATCACAGTACTTAGGGATGTTTGCTTGTATTACATTATCATTACTGCTTGACTGAATTGATAACATGTTAACCTTTGCTTTGTTGTTCCACTGAGTTGATCACTCACTCCCATGTTACGAGACGGTGTTTTAAATGCCCACCAAACCCTGTTTTAGTTTCAGATGATGGCGATGCGTATGAGACGGAGCCAGACTTTTATGATGATGAGGAGGGTTTCTCCTATATGCAGCTATCAGGCGTGTCTATGTAGACCGTGTTTTGATTGACGGGGCTTACAGGGATGCTGACTAGATATCATTACACTCGTTATAATTGTATTTTAGAGCACACATGTATATTCTTTTTGTACATTTTGGGAGTATACATGTACATGTTTAACCTAGTAACCTGATCATACTTCGGAGACTTACTACAGTTCATATATCTTATACATCTAATACACTCTTTCGCTTGCAAAATTCACTTGTCTCTGGCGTATGATATGCCGTTTTGGTATAATCTCATTCATGTTTAATGCACTAATATGGACAACATTTAATCATCATTATCTATGTTGCATAAGTAATGCGTTGGAACTCGGAAGTCGAGTTTGTGATCGACCCCCGATTTTCAGGGCGTTACATTATAGGTTTAGGTTATAAGTTAAGGTTATAGGTTAAGGTTTAGGTTATAGGTTAAGTTTTAGATTTAAGTTAAGGTTATATAGGTTTAGGTTTAGGTTTAGGTTATAGGTTTTGAGATTTGAGAATAGGTTTAGGTTAAGGTTATAAGTTTAGGTTTAGGAAATCGAGTTCGGGTTCAGGATCGAGTTTAGGTTTGGGTTTTCAAGTTTAGGTTTAGGTTTAGGTTAGGGAGTTGAGATTAGCATTAGGTGTAGGTTTAGGTTTAGGGATTTGAGAATACGTTAAGTTTTAGGTTTAGGAAAACGGGTTTGGGTTCGAGATCGGGTTTACGTTTGGGTTTTAGGTTTAGGCTTAGGCTATAGGTTATAAGTGTAGGTTTAGGTTTAGGTTTTAGGTTTAGGTTTTGGGTTATAGGTTTAGGTTAAGGTTTAGGTTTAAGTTATAGGCTTTGGGATTTGAGAATAGGTTTAGGTTATAAGAATAGGTTTAGGTTATAAGTATAGGTTTAGGTTTAGGTTTTATGCTTAGGTTAAGGTAGGTTTAGGTTATAAGTGTAGGATATAGGTTTAGGTTTAGGTTTAGGTTAGGTTATAAGTTAAGGTTTAGGGAATTGACTTTAGGTTATAGGTTTAGGTTCAGGGATAGGGAATTGAGTTTAGGTTATAGGTTCAGGTTATAGGTTATAGGTTTAGGTTTAGGCTTAAGTTATAGGTTTTGAGATTTGAGAATAGGTTTAGGTTATAAGTATAGGTTTAGGTTAGAGCGTAGGTTAAGGTTTAGGGAATTGAGTTTAGGTTATAGGTTATAGGTTTTTGATTAAGGTTTAGGTTATAGTTATAGGTTTTGGGATTTGAGAATAAGTTAGGTTATAAGTTAAGGTTTAGGGAATTGAGTTTAGGTTATAGGTTTTGGGATTTGAGAATAGGTTTAGGTTATAAGTATAGGTTTAGGTTAGGTTGTAGGTTAGAGTTTAAGGAATCAAGTTTAGGTTATAGGTTTAGGTTAAGGTTTAGGTTGTAGGTATAGGTTTTGGAATTTGAGAATAGGTTTAAATTATAGGTTAAGGGTGTGGTCCCTGCAAGTACAAATATAAAACGGCCTATCCAAATGGCCAGCCCACTCCAATGTTATCCATAGGAAACGGACAGCTTCATCATAGTCATAACAACGGTTCCCGCCTTCCAGGGACCCTCGCTCAATATCCGGATAGCTCCAACGCACATCCGGGTCTGCTCCATTAATTTCGAGCAAATACAGATATAAACACGGCCTGTCCAAATGGTCAGGCCACTCCAATGCTGTCCATAGAAAATTGACAGCTTTATCATGGTCATAACAGCGGTTCCCACCTTCCAGGGACCCCCGCTCAACATCCAGATAGCTCCAGCGCACATCTGGGTCTACTCCATCAATTTCGAGCAAATACAGATATAAACACGGCCTGTCCAAATGTTCAGGCCACTCCAATACTGTTGATAGGAAATAGACAGCTTCATCATGGTCATAACAGCGGTTCCCACATTTCAAGGACCCCCGCTCAACATCCGGATAGCTCCGACGCACATCCAGGTCTGCTCATTTAAATAAAATGGATTATCAAGATCATTTAAATAAAATCAGGTCCAATCAACAATCTGACCTGGAGGATTATGTTAGCATTGTTGACAGGACCTCGAATCTTATTTTAGGGCCTAGAAATTCAAAATTAGATATAAAAATTAGAAAAACTAAAGAAATTTAAGAAAGATAATTAAAGTCCATGTGAATGAGCACAAGTATGCACCTACATATGAATTCTAAAAAGATATTGCATATCACAAAATAATAATAATAATAATAATAATAATAAATCCTTGCATTTAGATATTCAACAAAATGGGTTAGAATGAATTCATTTGCCTAATTCATGGAAACCTTGCGTTTGGATATTCAACAAAATTGAATTGTAATAATTCAATTCAGTTCAATAAACTCAGATTTCTGAGAAGGATTTAATGGTTTTAAATCCATGGTTTTCTGGAAAAGGTCCATTTCCTGGACGTCAAATTCAACGGGGAAAGTAAGATGGTTAATTTTATTTATCATGGTGCAAAGTTGTAGTTATGTCTCTTCTTTACCTTCCATTTTCTTCTTAACAAGAAAATCCATATTTACTAATATTTTCATTTTTCTATTTTTCAAAAGAATGAGTTCGAACTCCGAAAGCGTCGGCTCCAGCACTAGTACTTTCAGCCCAAACCCTAACCAAGGACTCCAAAATTACCAAGTACTCGTAAAAATTCATCGCAAGCATTTTCTTTTTGTGCATGACGAGCATATTGTTAAGATCATACCTCTTATCTTCATTTACAGAAACTAGTGGATGACAAATTATGTGTAACATACAGAGCTGGTTCAGCCACTTATGCAACTAGAGAAGGTTCAAAATGGCCAGATTTCCACATCAAGCATCAGTTGCATACATATGATACAGAAGGACAAAAGTATCACCTTCAACATGACTGTTAAACAAGTTTCCTCACCAAAAATTCAGATCACAAACCATCATGGCATGTGTCCAATTTTTGTGGAAGCACAAAGTAAATGATTGATACACAATGTGCACAAGATGGCCAACCTGGTATACAAATGTCATCTCCGTCCTCATACATTGTGCACAAGATGAAGTAAGAGTATGCTACTCAAATTTCAACTAGTGAGACTAAGAACAACAAAGCATGGAATTAGAATTGACAATCGTAAAACTATTTAAACATGAATACCAAAGATGTGTGTGTCTTATGTAGACATGTATCATGTTGATGTGTGTGCCTACATAGCTGGACCAGGCTAATTGCATGACTATAAAAGCATGCATTCTTTAGTGACATACAAGGTAAAGAGGTCTTGGAATGCATGAAGAAATAACTTAAGAGAAACAAATGAATAAACTTACTTTCTGGGATCTGCTCGGTTAGCAGATAACTTCCTTGTCTTTACAAACTGAAGCATAGAAGAAGGGGCAAGATAGTTTGTAGATATGGGCTGCACACATTCATTACTAGCAGAAGCCTGTGCTGCAGTAGAGCAAAAACCTGTAACATTGGAGCTGGATGCAATGGCTTCTGTGACCTCTGCAGCCCAACCCAGGCCACAGCATTTAGCTTTATGCCTTTCCAAATGATTTTCAATGAAAAATGCTTTCAAAATTTTATGCTCTTTATCCTTATTAGAACCACCATCTGAACCATGAAGTTGATTAATTAGCCATCTCAAGAAGGTATTTGGCAGAAACAATTCAAAGATATTATAGTGCTCCTAGGGAATATTGGTAACTAACCCTTCTCAAATCTTTGAAGAAATAATCTGTTTGAAGGCTCAGCATCTTTTGAAGATGTTGTAATGGGCTTACAGTAAGAATTCGTACCAGCATCCTTTTCCAAATGACCCTCATGAGAAGCTTCTCTGGACACTTCAGGTGAGGCACTGTTCCTGGCATGTGGATGTACATGCTTAGCATTTTGAACTAGCTTTTTCAATGTTCTATACCTGCATGGCTTCGAGCTGCACACACAAATCAAGTTTCTTCAACCAACTAGAACAAATGTACATAAAGAAAAACCTCCTTAAATAGCTAAATTGTGATCAGAACTGCAACTAAATCTAGAAATTACTAGAAGGAAAATGTCTGTAGCCTTGGGTCAACTCCATCTGCAACACTCTGTATATAAATAAATATTACCAACAATTAAACAGTTTAAATAAATAGCATGGGTAAATGATGGTGTGCCTTGAACATGTGAATGTGTGGTGTGCCTTGATCTAACTCACGAACATTTATAAACAAAAATTAACAGCAAGTGACACAAATTTTCACTGAGTTACGGTAAGAATAATCACACAAGCTAGCTAATGCACTACAATGTGAATATGAATCTAGACCTCCTAACCACTTTAGATGGACAAGGTCCTTTAGAAGATTGGAAACAACAACTTTGTTCTGTCTTACAAGCACGAATGTGGCTGCAAAGGTCACACCATAACTGTTAAACCGGTGAGTGCAGCTCAATCAATCTCAGGAACTACTGGCACAAACCGGATAGTGGTAGCACCCAAAAGTTCCATTTGAGTCAAGCATTAATGCACAGATCTTGCAGCTGCACTTTCAAGCATCCTTTCCACATAAGGACAACTTCTTGAAAGGAAAGAAAACTTATAAAGGATCAACTTGGTTATCCTGAATAGAAATAACTGCGAAGCTATGTTTATTAAATTGATAGTGGAACATGTTTTTCCCCACATGTATATTTTTAAGAAATAACAAGCAATTTAGCGTCAACCGAGAATCCTACAGAAGCATACTTGTAAATGTGAAGAGAGCTCAAACCTCAGATCTCCCTATATCAGTTTTTACAGAAACATTCACAGCTTCATACTCTTCAGTTAGCTGCAAAATAGGCAGCCACTTGCTTCAGTAAAAGATTCAATAACAGTTAATTATCAAAATGTCATTTGGAAGTGCTGAAGTTTTCCAACCCAAAACTCATAGTTGAATAAATCATGAGAGGTGGTTAAGTGGTATCTCAGACCCTGTAAAGAACACACTGAAATTGTGATGCATCGTAAACCAAAACCTAAGCTTCCAAAATGTACATGAACAAAAACCTTTACATAAATTTTTTTAGCATTCTATCTACAACCATATGAAACCTCAAAAAGTGACATGGATATAGATCTCACCTTAAAATTTGCACATTGCACCAAGCAAAATATACAGGAGATATCTTCGGTAACTGTTTCTTCAAAAAAATACATGAGATCAAAAGAAAGAAGCTTTTTGGAGTGAGAACAAAAATTTACCTCACACTCGTAGCAATATAAAATGATTTATCATAACAGGAAAAATAAAAAATAAAAATGAAAACTGATACACTACAATTTCCATGATGAAGAACCACATTATGAATTCATGAATTTATACATTTATAATCTATTGGAGTAATCAGTTAATGAGTTGAGCACTTTACCAGGTGTGCGTGGACATTCCCTCAACTAGAAAATGCACATTCCCTCAGCTAGAAAATATGAAGAGAAACATTAGAAAATCAAACAATTGCAATCATGAAGAGAGTTGTTGATGGTTCTTACATAATGGGTTTTGAAACACAAGGCACAGTATAATTACAGAAACTAGTGGATGACAAATTATGTGTAACATACAGAGCTGGTTCAGCCCCTTATGCAATTAGGGAAGGTTCAAAATGGCCAGATTTCCACATCAAGCATCAGTTGCATACATATGATATAGAAGGACAAAAGTATCACCTTCAACATGACTGTCAAACAAGTTTCCTCACCAAAAATTCAGATCACAAACCATCATGACATGTGTCCAATTTTTGTGGAAGCACAAAGTAAATGATTGATGCACATTGTGCACAAGATGATTGCCTGGAGTATTGGCCAGCTTGAAATACATTTTTGTCTAGACATGTTTCTTCTTTGTTATCCAATTCTAATTGGATCTAATATTCGGTTGTCATTGGAGCAATGGATCTGAAAATCGAACCATTGTGCTTGCATACCTAAATCCTATGCACTTATACCTTATGCACATGAAGTAGTTGGTAATTACCAGCTGCAAACCTATTTCTATTTTGGCATGTTGTCAATTCAATTGCTGGTCATTGCATCTGAATTTGTGTCAGAGCAACCTAAATAACCAAATAAATGATGAGGAGCAGCCAAGGATACTTTTCTCCAATTAACCTAAAATTCAAAAGGCAAAGTTGCTTATTCATTACTTCAGCATAAAGTTCCTATGACAACCATATATCTAGAAAATAAAAAGATAAAACATTGCACTCTTTCACCAATGTAATCCTGCAAACAAACCAGGTCTCTTTTCTAAAGATACTACGCTATTGCAATAGGCAAGCATAAAAACATATCAACTGCACATGGCATTGAATAAAATACCATATGAGTAATTAATAACCTGCCACATAAGAGTCTAATCTATAGAAATTAAATGTTGCGTGCAAACATAGAGGGCAATTGGTTCAATCTGGTTTTAAGGATTTCATAAAAGAACTCCAAAGTGCTTTCAAGAGCTTTCCTGATCTTCAAATTTTTCTTCATCAAGATTTGCAGTCTGTAACCCAAGAATAAGACTTACTATCAGTTACATCATAAATCAAGAGCTCCCATTATATTCTTACCGGCAAGTATTTTTCTATTATGAAAAGGTAAATAGATTTTGCAAGGAATTCTAAAAGTGAGAGAAAGATGAAACAAAACCTTAATGTAACAGACACCATCTAGATTGGAACTAGTAAGGAACAAGAACTACTGGAAAAAAAAAATCATCCTGCTTAATCTGCATCGAATGTGATATCAAAAACCATCATAAGAGCCCTATAGATAATATGCAAGGTAAGTTCCACAAATCCATTTAAGAGTCAGTTGGCAACATAAAAGTGCAAACTGGATGCAATTCATTTTTTAAATCAGATCACGGGATCCAATCACTACTAGGAACAGACTTACGACTTGTATTGGTATACCCAAAATTGCCAGCTAGCAGAATTGTGTTCATGAACTACATCAAGTTGGAGCTACCTAGAAACAACAGTCGACTGGCAATCAAAGAATGAAGAAATTCGACATGTAACTACATGAATAAGGATTCCACCGAATTCATAGCATGGCCACATTACCACTCCATTTTCTTCTATTTTTACTTCATTTTATTTTTTAAAGAAACAATATTTGTTTTAAATGCATTCTGATTGAAGATAGAAAGATGGGCCTCTATTGCCCTCAGAAGAATAGGCTAACCTAATGAGTGGACCATCCTGAATTTTAGACCACGTTATCTCCATAGCCAGGCTAACCTGATGCACAACTAGGATGGTTGAGTGTACACAACTCATAACAGTAAATAATAGACATGTTCAACAACATAGAGAGCATATTTATGAAGTTAGAAAATAATGATTCCAGGCAATTGTAAGAGACATAAGACTTGTGGGTGAATCGGAGTTGACTCTGTCATTTCCATTATGAGTTAGCATGCCTCAATATGGTATATTTCAGTGAAAACATTCAGTTACAGCTATCTATAATGTTCAACAACAAATTTTATAGAGCTTTCCTAAGCCCACATGCATATACAAGTCAGAAGCCTACCATTATTTAGATTTTGAAAATTGTAATCCCTAATTAGGGATTTGACAATACAAATTCCCAATTAGAGATTCGACAATACAAATCGCCAAATAGAGAGAGAGAGAGAGAGAGAGAGAGAGAGAGAGAGAGAGTGCTGTCACCTCTTGAAACTCAAATCTAGGAGTTAATCATCGAATTTGGGATGGGGAACAACTTTGTGCGAGCAATGGCAGAGGACATCTTGCATGAGTAATGGCAGGGAAAGGGTTAGAGTTGTGAGAAGCAGGAATCGCGTGTGGGAATGGCGAAAGGGACTGTAATACCAGCGTCATTGATCGCCAAACCAGAAGGTGGGTTCAAATGGGTTTGGATGATGGGTTGGTGAGTAGGGTGTTTCAGTAATGGCAGCTACGGTTTTGAATCGGGATGTAGAGGATGGGGGTTTTGAATGATGGTGGGTTGCATCGGACAGGGTTTTGAACGCCCGAGATGATGGTGGCAACAGCAATGGGTTTTGCAGGGGCTAAGAGAAAGAGATAGAGAGGGTAGAGGAAGGGCGACGAGAGAGGGCAGAGGGCAGGAGAGAGAGAGAGAGAGAGAGAGAGAGAGGGCAGCGAGTGAGAGAATGGGGGAGATTGGGCGCGGCTCTGTTTTGAGCGCGCGCCAACTTTGGGCGGGACATGGATGGTGCTGTGTGGGCCCTGCCATGATGTATGTGTTTCGTACATTTTTAAAAATCATTTTAGAGCTTTATGCCAAAAATTAAAGGGATATAAATCTCAGATGGTCCACACCACATGAGAACAATAGTGATTGGATATCCACCATTAAAATCCTCCTAAGGCCCATTTGACATCCATTCTATTTATTTGGTCATACAGGATCAGATGAAGGGAAAAAACAAAAATCAGCTTGATCCAAAACTTTTATGGCTACCAAAATGTTTTTAATAGTTGACGCTCATTCAACACTGTTTCCTGTAATGTGGTCCATGTGAGAATTGGATATATCTCATTTTTGATCTCATATTGTAAAATTATCTGTAAAAATATATGGACAGCATGGATGAAACACATACATCATGGTGGGGCCACAGAGCACCAACCATCAGCCATTGGCTGGTGTGGGGGAGTAGTCAATCTGTTCCCAAGCGTACTAAGTAAATCCTGTGAGGCCCATCATGATTTATTCATTTTATCAACTCCATCTATCCATTTTAACATATAATTTTATTACATAAGCTTAAAAATGAATCCTATAAAAATCTAAAGTGGACCACATCATAGGAAATAGTATAAACTGAACATTTACCATTGAAAATTTTTGGGAGGCCACTAAAATTTTGGGGCAACCAAAAGGTCCATTTGAGTCAAGCATTAATGCATAGATCTTGCAGCTGCACTTTCAAGCATCCTTTCCACATAAGGACAGCTTCTTGAAAGGAAAGAAAACTTATAAAGGATTAACTTGGTTGTCCTAAATAGAAATAACTGCGAAGCTATGTTTATTAAATTGATAGTGGAACATGTTTTTCCCCACATGTATATTTTTAAGAGATAACAAGCATTCAGTTCGAGGAAAATGCAGCGCGTTGCAAATACTGAGGGAATCTCTACGGCACATTACATCAATACATCATTTCACAAGTCAATTACACCACCCATGCTCCATGCCACCTTACCCCTCACAAGTCAACTCTCTCTCTCCCCACCCATACTTATTTTACACCATTTTCAAACTAACCCATACCTCCCCTTTCCCATCTCTTACAACAACCACACCTTATCAATCCATCCCATCCTTTCTGTCTCTCTCATTTTTATCCATTTTACAAGTAAGCAACCCAATGTCCATGAGAGCTTCCCATGAGAGAGCTAGTGTGACCCACCTTCCTACCTCCCATCTCCACCATCCAAAGTCCATCTAAACCATTGGAATCGTTTCCTTGGAGCTCTAGATCGCATCGGCGGAAGAAGGAAGAAAAGATCTTGAGGTGGGTGATTTCGTTTGGATTTTATGATTTTAGGGCTCACTCGTTGTGGGGACCCACTTGATGTATGCATTGTATGAGAGAAGGGGCCCATAGTGGCGAGGTCCCTCCATCTCACCGTTCCTCTCCCTCTCTTTTCCTCTCTCTTGTGATAGTTTGTGCGGCCCACCTGTATTATTATTTAATGATCCTGCCTGTCTAGTAGTGGGACACCATTGCTATCCACCCTGCTGGACAGTCCATCCAGCCAGCCATTTGGGTGATGGCAAGACACCTATATCGGCTTGATTATAGACTAATGGTCCTCGAGTACGTGGATCCTGCCTTGATGTGTGTAATGTGTCCCCACTGTCCAGAAATCTGGACATGGGACTCACTGAGAGGTTTTATCCACGTCGTCCAGTGGCTTGGACGTGGAAACCCATTGAAATATATGTTTGAAAGGCAGCACCCAAGGAGCCCACGTGATATATATATTTGGTACATATTTACACATTCCACACACATGGGCCCTAGCTTGATGTATGTATCAAATCCATACCGTCCACCCTTTTCTTTAGCTCATTTTAGGCGTTGAGCCGAAGAATGAATCTAATACAAATCTTTGGCGGGCTCTAATGTAGAAAACAGTAGTTTTTAGTAATTTAAACTATTAGGGCCCGCTATGATGTTTCTACCACCAGAGCATACCCAATATTGGGCTTATTAGACCCGTCGTGAGTCATAGAACCCATCCGACGAACTGGATCATCCTAATATGGGCCCCACATATGAAAAACTACAAAAAATAATTTTTTTTTTTTAAAGATAACAGCTGACGTTATTGCTGTCAGTGTCCAGAGGACGCTGCAGCAAATAGCGTCCGCTGCTTGGTCGGACACAGGGACCGTGGGCCTCACCACTGGTCCCAACATGATATATGTCGAACATCAGCACCGTGCATTTAATGGGTCCCCTTCAATCAGTGGGTCACCTCAAAAATCAGTCGTTCACGGCACTGAAGTGGTCCACACCAACAAATGGCAGGGATTGAATGTCTACCATTGAAAACCTTTTTTTGCGTCCCAGGAGTTTTAGACCAATATAAATTTTTTTTTTCCCTTTATTCAGATCTGTGTAACCTTATCAATGGACTGGATGAAAGATAAGCATTATGGTGGGCCCCACATGGGACCCACATGATGGGATAGTTGATTGGCTGGTGTACACTGACACCGCCATATGGCTGCTGTCCACGGTCCTGCCTAACCACGAGGCAAGTGGGAGAAATCCACACCGTCCAAATGGTTGCACGTCGTCCATCCAGTTCAGTTGTATGGGCCCACCCCACATGTGCTGCACGTGTGGGATGGGACCCATCTTGATGTATTTATTCTATATCCAATCCGTCCATCTGTTTTACGTCAGAATTTCTGTGGGTCCCACATGATACATGTGTTTCATCCCTTGCCGCCCATCTGTCTTTAATCTGGGCCATCCATCCGTGGACTTCAACAGCAATAGCTGCTATAATCGGCAGCAAGTCCTATGGGTTTAAACGTCCACCATTGTAATCCATTAGAGGACATATATGCATATCAATTGGACCACACTCCAAAAATCAGTGGAGATTGAATGTTCACCATTGAAATCCTTTTTGGGAGCACCGAAGTTATGAATCAATATGATATTTGTTCTTCCCTCTTGATTTAGGTCTTTGTGACCATATGAATAGATTGGATGGAAAATAACATTATGGCGGGCCCTGGGAATTTTAAAGGGTGGAAATCATTATCTCCACTGTTATTTGTGGTATGGTCCAGACGATCTTCCAGTATGATTCATTTTGTGGGTAACGCTCCAAAATGATTTCTAATATAGATGAATGGTTTAGATGGTGTGGCCCATCTTGATGTATATGAGGCCCAATGTGACGTATTTATGGCCATCCATTGAGGCCCACCTTGATGTGATGCATAATGGACCCGTGTGAGAGGCCCGTTGCGATGTGCTTGGGGCCCATGGGTTGTGGCTCATTATGACGTATTCGAAGCCCATGGGACGTGGCCCATCCGATGTATTAGGCCCATGTGATGCAGCCCATGTGATGTGTATTAGGCCCATGTGATGGAGCCTGCCTGTTGTGTATACGAGGCCCATTGGTGCGGCCCATTTGGTAAGGCCCATTGTGATGCATTTTTCGACCCATATGCACGGCCTATTGAGTTGTATCTGCGGCCCATGAGTGAGGCCCGATGTGATGTATTACGACCCATGTGTCGAGGCCCATTGAGATGTATTTTCGGCCCATATGATTCAGCCCATTTGATTCACCTCATTTGATATATATAGGGCCCTTGAGTGAGGCCCATGGTGTTGTAGGCCGTGGGCCCACTGTATGTTCGACCTTATGTGGGCCACTCCTTGGGAGCAATGTTGGTTGAATGTCCACATTGATGGGCAATGATAGTTGAATGTCCATATTGTGACCTTCAATTAGGCCTTATTAGACCCATTCTTACTGATTTCTATTATCGATCAATTTCGATTGTCGTGGTCGATTGCCGATTAGTGATCGAGGCCGATTATTGTGACTGATTGTAGATTCTGATTGACGTGGCCCATTTGCCGACTCTGATTATCGAGGCCGATTATCAATCAATTTCGATTGTCATGGTCGATTGCCGATTGGTGATCAAGGCCGATTATCATGACTGATTGCCGATTTCGATTAACGTGGCCGATATGCCGATTCAGATTATTGAGGCCGATTATCGATTGATTCCGATTGTCGAGACTGGATATTGAGGCTGATTGTCGAGGCCCAATATGATGTATATGCAGTCCGTATTTGAGGCTCATTATGATGTATCTTAGACCCATGTGAGATGCCCATTGTGATGTGTATTGAGCTCTTGAGTAAGGCTCATGGTGTTGTATATTAAGCCCTTATGCGAAGCCATGGGTCCACTATATGTTCGGCTCTATGTGGGCCATTCTTTAGGGCAATGTTGGTTAAATGTCCACATTGTTGAGGCCGATTGTTGATGTCGATTATTGATACCGATTATGAGTATGTGACAGCATAGCATCATGAGACATGCCCATACGCATCATCTGCATGTTTATTATGAGATGTGGTTGACCATTGCATATGTCATTGGGCAGGTTGTTATAAGACTCTCTGATAGGTGGAAGTTATCTCACATGAGCGCACAGTATGTACTAGATTGATGCATGATTAGATTGTATGACTCATGCATCTTACATTGTGCATTGTGATTACTGTACGCCCTAACGACATCAAGGCCGTAGCCTCCAAAGGCATATCGTGGATGGCCAGATGGGACACCGAAAATATTTGGTTCGAGCATCGGGCTATCATAGATGACCCTGGGTGAAAATTTCTAGACCCTCTTGGTACCAGAGGACGCCCTAACGTCAAGACTGAGTAGATATATATGAGCGCATGAGGGCCGTATACCTGTAGGCCGCGTCTCCCACTGTGTCGTAGTCGGTTGGGAGGGAGTGTGGCCTTACCCACCTGAGGGAGTAGGCATAGCTAGGCTGAGTCTAACCAGCTTCTAAATGGGTTCGTTGTCGACGAGCCGGGTAGACATTGGTATACTGCCGGCAGGCGAGTGGTGAGGTCTTTTCCACTCACTAAGCTACGCGGCTTGCAAGGGCAGTAGCCAGTTTAGAGTGTACTAGACTCTGGTGATGATCCTAAAGATGTACAGTACGGATTGGTGGAGCAGGCATTGCATACTCATTCATTCATTCACCATCTACTCGGGTTGGTGGTGCACAACTATTTGTCACGTGTGCCTTCGCAACGGCCAGGATTTTGGTTGGGGTGCACGACTAACCTGAGATCAGGAGTTTACCACATTGACTCTGACTATCCAAATTAGTATGGGACTGGTTTGGATAGAAGTCCCTTGTGGTGGACCCCGTACCCTGCGATACTACGTATTATCATCCCGACTTCACACTCCAGCATGGCCATTCCATTCGCATCGCATACTTCATTACATCCCCGGCATATGGCATTTTGGGTTACTGTGTTTCTGTGTTTATATGATCTAAATACGGCTGACGGTATTCGTGAACTCATCAGGAGTTGTATATTGCATTTGCATCATCGGCACCTGATATTTGGTTCTATATGATTCCACTTTGCATAGTCAATCCGCATTACTTATTCTGATATTGAATGATTTATAAACTTGTCAGTATTTCTGCTTACTTTGATATTGTATGATTCATGATCTTGTCAGCATTTCCGTTTATCCCGATGATGTATGATTTATAGGTTTTATTGTATGCTTGGCACTTACCTTGTGCACACATTTACACCACCCTCTAAGCTTTCTATAAGCTTATGCACAATAGATGCGTGCAAGTGATGTTAAGTTGCAGCAGCGTGGAGCTTAGAGCATGTAGCTATCTTCCGGAGCTTTGATCTTATTTTTGACATATGTATTTTCCCTTTTAGCATTGTATTCAAAGTTTATATTAGTGGATATGTGATGATGATGTTGCCTTTGTGATTTGGGTAAACTTGTGGTTATGCTTCCTACGAGATAAATGTACGTTTGAAAATCCTCCTTGTAAGATCCCGGGATTGGAATCTAGCGTATAGGCGCTGGGATCCGAGAATGGGGTACTACAGAAGCTGTCGGCATCGGATTTGGCGATCGAAATTCCTGTGAATCTGATTTCCAAGTTTGGGGTGTGACAACTGTAATGTTTATTTTTCATCCAACCTGTTGATAACATCACAGGCATGGATGAAAGGAAACACACATATATCAGCATGATCCATAATTTTTATGGCCCCAAAAAGTTTCCATAATTTTCCAGAGATTTGGATCTGCCCTATTTTTGGCCTCATTGGCTAAAATAAGTTGGCAAAATGGATGGACAAGGTAAATAAGACATACACATAATGGATGGGTAAGATTTGTGAACCACATCTCGGTGGGCCCAAAAAATAAACCTTTCGATTTTTTTAAAAATTGTTTACAACCTTTAGCGACGAAACTTTTTGTAGCTAAAAGTCTCATCCACATTTCGTATATTGTGAGAAATTGGTTACAGCCTTTAGCGACGAAACTTTTCGTTGCCAAAACCCTCATCCACGTTTTTTAGCTACGAAAGTTTCGTAGCTAAAAGTAAAGTCTCATCCACGTTTTTTAGCTACGAAAATTTTCGTAGCTAAAAGTAACTTTTTAAGTTTGTTCAAAAACTGAAAACCACCTTTAGCGACGAAAAATTCTTTCGTGACTTTTAGCGACAAAAATAAGTTTCGTCGCTAAAAACCTTATTTCTTATAGTGAAATGATTATAAAAGTTAGTTTCTATTTGAGTGATTCTTCAAAATGATTGATCATTGGATTTACATTCAAATATTTGAGCATGCGATGGATCTCAAATATACCACTTTATATGTGTAAATGTTATTGATATTGTATGTGACTTATTTTACCACTTGTGATCACTTTGATTGTATTTTTAGAAGTCTTCGAACTAGTGGCCATGTTGTTTAATAGATTAAATGGAATTTTTGTTGTGGACTTACCATCTTATGGATCGCTTGTACCTATGGCTTTTTGGGGACAATATCTTTCTATTGCATCGTTGAGTAGAATATTTTCCTTTGTGGCTTTGATTAACTATTTGACATATGGGACTTGGATAGATTATTTTTATATAACCTTGTGATGATAAAATTCACTTGTTGGACTGTGATAGGCCACTAGTTAAAGAGGTTACCTTTAAACATCCTGTTGTTAGAGCCTCATGAGCCGGGAAGGTGGTAGGGGACACTATGCCCAAGCTATCGGCCTATGCTTGGTGACAAGCCCCCTATAGTGACCTTTGAGCTTTCTCAAAATGACTGTTTGAAAATGGAATAATAATGGTTGGGCTAATCATGCATTTCATGGCATGTAGACTTTACTGGGGGATCGATGTAAGATATGAGATTTCTTAGGTCACTATAGGTTGTACCATAAAGTATGTTACTAGGTGATCCTAAGTTATTATCGTGTGCATTTGCACCACTATGGGTTGTCCTCGTCGCATGGATTTTGTAAGTGTCTAGTTCTCCTTAGGGCGTACCCTATTGTACTTTTCTGGGAGATTAGTTCACCTTGGGTATCCTCGTTGCATGGTATTTTTCGAGTAACTAGTGCCCCTTGGACATACCTTGAGTACTTTTTGGGTGGCTAGTTCTCCTTGGGTGACCTTTTGCTAACTGGATGAGAATCCTCGGGTCTGTGAACATGTGCATGCATTCATGCATTTAAACAAGAATATTTTTATAAAATTTATTCAATATTTGCATATTTGATGAACTGTTTTATTACTATGATGGTCATTGTAAAATATTTATTTGAGAATGTTCCTGAAAACTATGCTTAATCATCATGGTTTTTTTTATAACTCTTAGGGGTCATACCTCATCGGGATAGCCATTGACTTTATCAAACCATATTCAGTGTGCAAGAGACATATCTAATGTGCATGTTGAGATGTATCTAATGTGCATGTTGATGGCACTTCGATGTCATCGAATATTGCTATTTTAAGATGTTTTCTTTTAACTCCAACATCCAACTCCATAACTATTCAGTGTACTTAACAAACATTTTTTCTAGATATTTTTGGTCAAGTATGGGCTATGTTTAAAGGGGTTTAGGTATAGGGTTTGGCTAGGTTATAATGCTAGCTTACCTTAACTTGTACTTGAAGCTTCTAACCCTTTGAATCTTCAGTCTTTGGTCTTTTTTGGGGTTCGCTTGACTCTAAGATTCTAATTTCAAGCTAATTGACAAACTAGGGCCCTTTTAAGATTGATCTGAGCCATTAAATGGATACATCTATTAACGATCTATGTAAGTTTATGCTCGTCTTGCACTTTGGATGCGCTGATCAACGAATAAGTTTAAGAGATTAACTCAACTGTAGTCGATTATCGATCAAGGTCGCAGTTATAAGAATACCCATAGAATGCAGTTAAGGTTGGTATCTATGATGTGATCGCGATCCGATAGTCCAAAGTCCTCAACATTAGATAAGTCCAAAATAATATAATTAACTTCCTCCTTTGAAAAATATCTAGGAAGCTTATATTTTTATCCACGTTCTTTTCACTTTACATGTACCAATTTGGAGCTCCCAATAATCCGATCCAGGAGGGATGTCAAGCCTGCTAAAGTGGATACTTTTCTATAGCCTTGTAGTGAATGACCCACTAATGAATAGTGTAGAGTCTGTTTAGTTAATTTAGTTATTTTTATAATAATTTGAGTAGTGGGACTTCTTGTGTATGATGATTAGAGTCTTGATAGTCCAAGGGTATCGTTTGGTCTTCCTAGGTATAACAGAGATGGTGATTTGGTTCTAATGATTCTACACCATTGGTTCTTATGCAAGTAAGGTAATATAGTTAATTCCATATATGTGTATGGGATAATCCATATCAAATCATTAATCGACTTAGTCTAAGGTGGATCTTCATTATGTTTTGGTTATTCTAATTAATAGTCCGTGGTTCGCTTAGATTTTTGCCCTCAATTAATAGATCACATGGTTAGGCCAACAATTTAAGTGATCAAGCATATTCATTGAGTTTCTATGGATATTTAATGGAATATGTACGGTTCTTACGGATATCTAATTAAATATGTACAGCTCCTAAAGATATCTGACTGAATATGTATGGTTCCTTTAATGATAACACCCGTATATATGTTAGGATCGAGTGTGATTAAATTTACGAGATGTTACAACAACGATAGGGTACCCAGGGAGTAGGAGCTCCTACACACATGGAGGAGCCCACCTACCAAAGTAGGAGACAAGTTGTGGATCCAACAGTGCCCAGGGATCCACCAGCTATGTAATAAGTTTTCTGTCTATCAGGTATCCCCAACACGACCCCAACCGAAGTGAAAATTCTCCTTCTGCAACCTACAATCGTATGTCAATGTGAATTGACTTCGATGCCCTTCCCTTTAGCCAAATTTACAATCCATGCCATTGATCCAACCATCCACATTCTTCCACGTGTCAATCCCAAATCCTAGCCATTGAACCCTTTCTTACCCCTGAGCTTCTCCATAATTAACAAAAATTCAACCCAAAACACTATAAATACCCCCCTCATTTTTTATTTCAAACCATCGATTAAGATCCAACACATATCCACCAAGCCTATACCATCTTCCCATCCATCTCCCCCTCCATACATCTACCAAGGAAGAGAAGAGTAGTAGGAAAGGAGTGCAACCCAGGTTAGCCAAACCTCTAGTCCCCTGAGCCACTAAACCTAGGTCAGCTTCATTCAAATATGCATTAGCAATGTGCAACATCTACTCCCTTCTCAACCCCCCTACTTACCCCCCATCCATAACATTGCATTCATAGGATTATTCACCTAATCGATTCAAAAATATGTTATGTGGCTTACAGAATTAATCATATCCCACCTATTAGAAATTTAGATTGGTTTATTATTGCTTTGGCAAGTGGTAGAGTCAAGGTGGATTTATCCAACCTAGGCTACAACTTGTCCTAGGCATTGCATTTAATACAAAATTACACACACTTGTGCATCTTCAGTGCACAAGAACTAATCTCAATCTCTAATAGTTTGTTGAGTCTTGTGAAGTAAAGGCAATACATTTATACGGGCAGAGTGGATTCCTAACCCCTTCCTTCTTTGTAATTGTAGTCCCTTAATCAAAATCTTCAATCGCACATGAATGAGTCACTTTAGGATAGGGAGTCTATGGATTCTCTATCCTAATGTTTCTACAGAATCTAGCCAACTGTGAAATTGGATTAATTAGCAAGTGATGACTCCAATCATATATAACCCCTTACTACCACATTAAAACCTCAGTCAACACCGCATGACCGTGATGGGTCAAGCGTCTACACAGATATTAGAAATTTGGATATAATACTACTATTAATCCATACACTTTGCGAAAGCATATTCAATGAAGATAGAATAATGGAATAAAATTGAATAACCAAGAAATCAAACAAACCATCACAAAATAAAAGATATTTTACGTAGAAAACCCTTACGAGAAAAAACTATGATGCAAATAGACAAAGATCCACTATAATCAAAACATTAGATATTTACACCACTCACCTTCTTCGATTATAGACGAAACTAATCTCCCATTGCGATACACACCCAGGAAAACCCTTGCCCCTTGAAAAAATCCATTCTCATGCCCTTACAAGTGTTTTAGAACCATCTCACCAGGCAAACCCTTGCCCTTAGAGAGAAAACACCATAATTCATTAAGCCCTAACCGCAAACCAGACTTAAATACCCCAACTTACGCAACTCTGCATAATCATATCAGTCAAACCGAATGGAACCTTCGATTGGACCCATTCAAACCAAGTCACACTCAGTTGAACAGAAAACTTACAAATCTTCATAGTGTGCAAACTCTGATTAGAGTTGTACATGAGTTGAGTTAGCTTGGTTAGCTCGCTCGACTCGCCTTGGCTCAAAATTAGATTCCGACCAAGTCGAGCTAGTTTCCGAAGCTTGAAAAAATTTCAAGTCAAGTTCGAGTTTTTTAGAGCTCGATTCGACTCGAATCGAACCTCAACTCGAATCGACTCGGATCGAATAAGCTCGGTGAATAGGTTATTTTGAATTGATGTTGCTCGCTAAGTGTTTGATGAAATGACTCAACAAAGTGTTGTTTCGAGTGGATACATTCTCCGCGGGATCAGCTAGTGGCGAGGAAGGAATGGATAACAAGTCACTACAAAAAAAAAAAAAAACCTTTCCATATAAAACTGTTCTCATATCTTAGTTTTGAAGTTACCCACCAAGTATTTGATGAAATACTTATAAACTAATGTTACTATTTTGTATTATGTGAGAAAGTGAAGATGCACTCTATGTGTTTGAGAAAATGTCATAGAGGCTTGAACTTGGCTTATACTAGCCTGAGTTTCTGACCGAATTGAGCCGAGCTGGCTAATTAGGCGCTCAAGGACCGAGCTGCCGAGTTGGAGCTGAGGTTAGCTATTGGCCAAGCCTTGTAACTCTAATTCACCCATTATTTTGGTTGGACTGAGGGTATATTCAGTCGAAACGATGATGACCTCCTTTGCCCAACCATATCCGTAGAATCTAAGGCATCCACGCAACAATAGATGTGGAGCTTACGTGGTGTATGTATCACCTTTAAACTATCTAAACTATGGATGGGATGCATTTCCTAGGCTACCCCCAAGGCATGAAAGTCAACTTGATCTAAAGCTCTAGTGGGTCATAGCAGAGGGAACAAGGTGGAAGGGGATTCTCACCCTGGGTTCTGATCGGGCCAACTTGAGCTGAAGAACAGCTTGATTTTTGTCCTCACCCATCATCAGATGAAAGGTCTGGACGGTCTAGATTCCATATAGAGAAATTGGTGGGCTCCAAGCGAATCAAGGGTGGGCATCCCCTCTAAACTTGTCCCTTTGTGTTGCGACCTGCCTAAATTTCCTTTGGGGCTGATTTTTGAGCTACTTATAATTTGAAGCAACGCATCTAATGGATGGATTGGATGCTGTGAAATACTAGGTGGTCTCAATTCTATGCGGTACCAGTTGAGCCCATATGGATGGTTGACTGACCCAACTTTAGAACATATGCAGAACGAGAAATTTACGACTGTGGACCGCACCTTTTATCCAGTGGTTTTTACGAAGTAATACAAACTTAAAATACGCACTCAGACCTCCTTGTACAGACACCAAATTTGAGGACGAAAATACCCCTGCCTTCCTCATGCTGGCATGCAGAGACGAGTGCTGACGAACGGTCCGACGATGGGAACTCAGGTGGGGCCCATTGTGATGTTTATGAGAAATCCTCCCCGTCTAAGTTCATTCATAGGGTCACAAAGACCTGGATGAAGAGGAAAAACAAATTTCATAATGATCCAAAACACAGTGGCACTCGGACGCTCATGTATCCACTCGGTTTTGACGTTGGGGCGTCTCCTGGCCACGGAGGCTTAGAAATTTTTACCCAGGGACATCTATGGCGCCCGTATGCTAGTGCAATCACCACCTCATGATGGGATCCACAAAAGCAACCTAGCAAAAAAAGAAGAAGGCACAGACAGCCGCGACACTACCGCTAGTTCGGCGGCACTACCGCGACTATCTGGCAAATTTTATTTTATTTTTTATTTAACAGAGAGAACTTTTTCTCTCTTACATTTTTCTCTAATACATAATTATGTAAATATGTATATATAAGTACATAAAAAAATTCTTTCTTTTAATTTATTTCTTTGTCTATTTATTTAACAAGCATATCTCTTAAATTAAAATGTTTTTTTTTCTTTTTTTTTACACATGCACACACACCCCCATGCACTCACACTAGTGGAATTTCACCACATATGGATACTCGAATGCTTGACCAGGTATTGAAACTCTTAAGAGTCTGCCACCTGAGCAAGAGTAAGAATCCTAAACTAGAATGATTTACTTACAGGGAAAATTTCAGAAAAATTTTGGTTCATGGTGCAACCCATTAGATGACTGGCATGGATCGCCAAACCATGCGTCACAATTGAATAAACTCAAGACCCGAGAGTACTATTCATATTATCTTGTCAACGATCATATCATTCCTCTCTAAGTTTTACTGTTGGCATATGAAGATTACGAGTAAAAGTTGCGAACACGTCATTTTTTGTGTTCTCAAATCATATTTCAATTGGGAGCAGAAAGAAAGATTCAGACCCAAAAAACTCCAAAACAAAAGTTTCATCCAAACAAGAAAACTATGTGGTTTATACATGACGAAATCACTTATGAAAATTAGCGGGGCAAGCATGCAAATGAGTGGGGCAAGCATGAAAATCAGCGGGGGAAACTAGAAAATCAGTGGGGCAAACTAGAAAAACAGCAGGGCGAACTGAAGTATGAGCGGGGCAAACTAGAAAAACAGCGGGGCAAATTAGAAAAACAGCGAGGCAAACTGAAGTATGAGCGGGGCAAACTAGAAAAACTACGGGGCAAACTGAAATATGAGCGGGACAAACTAGAAAATCAGCAGGGCAAACTGAAGTATGAGCGGGGCAAACTAGAAAAACAATGGGGCAAACAGAAGTATAAGCGGGGCAAACTAGAAAATCAGCGGGGAAAACATGAAAATGAGCAGGGGAAACTAGAAAATCAGCGGGAGAAACATGAAAATGAGCGGGGCAATCATGAAAATGAGCAGGGAAAGCATAAAAATGAGCGGGGTAAACTAGAAAATCAGTGGGGCAAACTGAAATATGAGCGGGGCAAACTGGAAAATCAGCAGGGCAAACATGAAAATGAGCGGGGCAAGCATGAAAATGAGCGGGTCAATCATGAAAATGAGCGGGTCAAGCATATAAATCGTCATTTTTGCAAACACAATTTTGCTATTTACCTGCGTTATATATAATTGCTACACCTGTATATGAATCGTCATGCTGACAGTGTGTAATAATAAAGCCCATTTTCTCTTCTTTTTTAGTGCAACACTGACTAAAAAATGAAGGAAATTCTTCCACCATACACGGATACCCCATTATGAAAACATGAAATTGAGCAGGGTGAACTTGAATTTCAGCGGGGGAAACATGAAATTGAGGAGGGCAAACTAGAAAATCAGCGGCGCAAACTACAATTTCAGCGGGGCAAACTAGAATATCAGTGGGGCAAACTACAATTTCAGCGGGGCAAACTAGAAAATCAGCGGGGCAAACTAGAAAATCAGTGGGGTAAACTAAGAAATCAGCGGAGCAAACATGAAAATGAGCGGGGCAAACATGAAATTCAGTGGGGCGAACTTAACAAATAATTTCATGGCTTGAGCCGAAAAATCTAAACATCTCCAATGTTCAAATGGACCACACCACATGAAATTTTGAATTAAACTTCTAATGTTGATCATTTCTTATGAGCCACAAAAGTTTTGGATCAAGGTTATAATTGTGTTTTCTATTAATCCATGTCTGTATGATCTTATGAATAGGTTTGATAACAAACAAACATCACTGTTGGGACAACTATGGTTTCAACGGTGGAAATCTGCCAGACTGTCGCGCTCATAATGTAGTTTGCCCCGCTGTTTTTCTAGTTTGCCCCGCTCATAATGCAGTTTGCCCCGCTATTTTTCTAGTTTGTCCAGCTCATATTTCAGTTTGCCTCACTGTTTTTCTAGTTTGCCCCGCTCATACTTAAGTTTGCTTGCCGTTTTTCTAAACCAGGCCCATTCATCTAAACTAAAAAATGAGTTTAAGCTTTAAAGTATTGTCTTCCAATGTCATTCATCAACCATACGGCTCATATCATCCCATATCATCCTGAAAAGCCTGATACAAGGCAACATATGCTGTTGATGTCTCAAATCTTTCAATAATAGGGTCTGCCAATGCCATCGACAGACCATTTGATGCCATCAAGAGCTATTCAATGCCATTGACAGTTGTTCAATGCCATCGGAAAAATACGAAAATCTTACGATTTGTTACTGGACACTTTTGGTATCCTGCTTAAAGCTATCAAAAGAGGTTCGATGCCATCGACGAACCGTCGATGACATCAAAGTCCCATCGAAGTACCATCAAGAAAATTTGAAAAATACATGTTTAGTTACTAGAACATTTTGGTTAGTTCAATAACATTGAAGATGTTCGATGCCATCGAAGTGTCATCGAATGTTTCATTGAACGATCATACAAAGTTACACAAAATTGCACAAGTGTGGGATTTATTTCCTATTTCGATCGTGATTCACCAAGATGTCATGTATATATATGGGTGTAATCGGGAATAGGGGGTATCAAGAGCTTTCTAATTCGTTCGTAAGGTTTCAAGCTTATAGCTTAGGTGATTCAAGACTTGTTCGAATCGGGTAATCTCTATCTCTTGTAATTTTATTCTTTTATAGTAAATTATGTCGCTTTGTGCCTTGATACATCCTCAGTGGAAGTCAATTGACCAATTAATTGTTCTGCATCACCCAAAAATGTCTCCCACTTGTGAAAATTAAAAACTATGCATTCTGTGCAAAGATGTGGACCACTGTAATCAAACCATTGTACAAGGACACCAAAAAAGTTGATGGTCAAATACTATAGTTTGTACTCTTTTCACTATAGTACAACTCATACACATGATAAGGACACTACCCTATTTCACATGTATACCAACATCTAATATATAAGGAAATGACTACATTTCAAACACATGCATCATGAATTTCTCCATCTTCTCTTGTTCTAAGGCCATCTATACATTGACACCTCCACCTCTTCTCACCCCAATACCATCGGAGAGCAACAGCACAAACTCATCCATTCCACTCACAACTAGGCCACCATAGGTGGGTCTCCCATACCCAAAATCCAGCTCATGGAAGGGTAGCTTCCACCAAGCTGACACATAAAAATTCTCATCTAAAGTGGAAGGGACCCCTCTATAAACCTCCAACCAATCCACTACTGATTTCACATACTCATCTGTCACCATCTCTATTGCTTCCTTCACCTTCTCAACAAAAAATTCCAAAGACTCCTTATTCAAATCCACCACCTTTGCACTTGCACAAGCTGTTACAACAGTATTCCCAACAAACCCATGTGGCAAGGGTGGAGTTATCTTGTTCCTAATGTTCACAGCAAAGTGTACCGTTAAAACCCCACATGGGTCTTCAAAGACAGCCATTGTCCTTGATTTCCACAGGTGGGCCACCATGGCCTCAAAAGTTGAGCACTTGATCATGGCCTTATTTTTTAAGGTGGTGATCATTTCAGGTGTGAAGTGGAAAAGATTATGGCTGTGATTGCCCCCCTCATAATGCAGTTTGCCCCGCTGTTTTTCTAGTTTGCCCCGCTCATAATTCAGTTTGCCTCGCTATTTTTCTAATTTGCCCCGCTCATAATTCAATTTGCTCCTTCTTTCTATGTATTGTAAATTCTTTTCATTTGGCTTGGCGTATCCCTTCTTTCACTTCTAATGAAATTGTTACTTTGTATACCTACAGTAGTAGATAAGTAGCTTATTCGAGATAATTAAGCTCGGTAAGCTTGGTTTAAGATCAATTATAAGTAACTTTTTTACTTAAAGTTACATAATCACTTCAGCTAGGTAAGCTTAGTTTAAGATACAAGTATCGACATATATCGAGAGTGTCTCGATAATATTGAGATTTAATCTTCGATATATCAAGTGTTGCTCGATAATATCGACTTTGCCTTTGAAATGTTCAGCATCCAACACTGAAATTTCAATAATTTCTCGATATATTGAGTATGTCCCGATATTATCGACGTTCAAATCTCGATATATCGTTCAATTTCGTATTTGCCCTGCTCAAATTTTAGTTTCCCCCACTAAAATTCAAGTTTGCTCTGCTCAATTTCTAGTTTGCCCCGCTCAATTTCATGTTTGCCCCGCTCAATTTCATTCTTGCCCCGCTCATTTTCTCGATAAATTGTTTGAAGCTCTTTGAAAATGAGCGGGGCAAACATAAAGATGAGCGGGGCAAGCATGAAAAAGAGCGGGGCAAGCATAGAATTCAGCAGGGCAAGCATGAAAATGAGCGGGGCAAACATGAAAAAAAGCGGGGTAAGCATGAAAATGAGCGGGGCAAGCATGAAATCAGCAGGGCAAACATGAAAATGAACGGGGCAAGCATGAAATTCAGCAGGGCAAACATGAAAATGAGTGGGGCAAGCATGAAATTCAGCGGGGCAAGCATGAAAATTGGAACCCCAAAACTTAAGAGATTCTCAAAGAGCTGAATTCCAATACTTCAGTATATGATTGATCCTGCAGTTACCATTTGTTAAATTCTGTGGTTCTTTTTTGCTACTTTGTCTTATTAAGTGAGTTTGGCGAAGTGTTGCTCCTTTTGGACTCATGTACTTAAAAATAACCAAGCTGCCCTCCTAGACTGCCTTTGGCGATGGAATTTGGTTAATAGAGAAGGATAAACTCTTTATACTAGATGACCTACAACTGAGAAAAATGTTTATGTGAGCTAGCGAAGATAGTATTCTATTTGTTTGGTATCCACAGTCTAGCTTACAGACCATTTTAGGATAAAAACCACATAAATGTATATGCACATAAATCCTGACCATCTGAATTATGGGCCTCAGTTTGGATGGGAATTGCCCAAGATTGCACTTCTTAGATGGTCCCTCCATTCGATGGGGAGCCACCAAATGGGTGGTTCTCATTTGTAGGAAAAGTAATGATCACATACAATTCATTGTTGCTTAGCTTAAGATACAACTAATCACATGTGCCAATATGTCACGTATAGGATATTTGAACCATGAAGAAATGTGACCCACCATGTAGGTCAGCTGGCACAAAAATTAGCCCTACTCATTTATCAGGTGGGCCAAATGAGTAAATGGAAGCACACCATTAGCATCTCTAATTTAAACTCTCTGTTTTTTCATGCACAATGGCCTAGTTTTTTCACCAAATGATTCTTCAAGTGATTCCCTCTTTTAGCATGGCCCTCATGTCCCTGGCAGATGATAGGTTTACAGGTTAGATGGACTGTATTGTAAGCTATCCAACAACCGGTTATAGGAGATCATTACTCTTAAAGAAAATATGTTCAAAATTCCAAATTCATTAGCAAAATTAGATAGTTTGCCCCGCTCATATTTCAGTTTGCCCCACTATTTTTCTTGTTTGCCACGCTCATATTTCAGTTTGCCCCGCTGTTTTCCTTGTTTGCCCCGCTCATATTTCAGTTTACCCCATTATTTTTCTAATTGCCCCGCTCATATTTCAGTTTGCCCCGTTGTTTTTCTTGTTTGCCTCGCTCATATTTCAGTTTGCCCTGTTGTTTTTCTTGTTTGCCCCCTTCAGTTTATCCTACTATTTTTCTAGTTTGCCCTGCTCACATTTCAGTTTGCCCAGCTGTTTTTCTAGTTTGCTCCGCTCATATTTCAGTTTGTACCGCTGTTTTTCTAGTTTGCCCCACTCATATTTCAATTTGTCCCGCTGTTTTTCTAGTTTGCCCTGCTCATATTTCAGTTTGTCCCGCTGTTTTTCTAGTTTGCCCCGCTCATATTTCAGTTTGCCCCGCTGTTTTTCTTGTTTACCCCGCTCATATTTTAATTTGCCTCGCTGTTTTTCTTATTTGCCCCGCTCATATTTCAATTTGCCCCGCTGTTTTTCTTGTTTACTCCGCTCAAATTTCAGTTTGCCCCGCTGTTTTTCTTATTTGCCCCGCTCATATTTCAGTTTGCCCCGCTGTTTTTCTTGTTTGCCCTGCTCATATTTCAGCTTGCCCCACTGTTTTTCTCGTTTGCCCTACTCATATTTCAGTTTGCCCCACTATTTTCCTTGTTTGCCCCGCTCATATTTCAGTTTGCCCCGCTATTTTTCTAGTTTGCCCCGTTATTTTTCTAGTTTACCCTGCTCATATTTCAGTTTGCCCAGCTGTTTTTCTTGTTTGCCCCGCTTATATTTCAGTTTGCCCCAATGTTTTTCTAGTTTGCCCCACTCATATTTCAGTTTGCCCCGCTGTTTTTTTAGTTTGCCCCGCTCATATTTCAGTTTGTCCCATTGTTTTTCTAGTTTGCCCCGCTCATTTTCATGTTTGCCCCACTCGGGTGGTAGACTATTAGGAGTTTCAACACCCGGTCAAGCATTCGAGTATCCATAGGTGGTGAAATTCCACTAGTGTGAGTGTGTGGGGGTGTGTGTGTGTGTGCGTAAAAATAAAATAAAAAATTCATTCTAGTTTAGGAGATATGCTTATTAAATACATAGACAAAAAAATGAATTAAAAGATAGGAAAATATTTTTATATACTTATATATACATATTTACATAATTATGTATTAGAGAAAAATGTAAGGGAGAAAAAAGTACGGCGGTAGTGCCACGTCAATCTGGGCTTTTTTTTTTGTCGTGGCACCATGGCCGTCTGTAGATTTTTTTTTTTTTTTTTTTTTTTTGCTATGTTGCTTTTATGGGTCCCATCATGAGGTTTGTGTTATATCCAAACCGTCCATCTATTTGGCGAGCTCATATTAAGGCTTGAGATGAAAAATAAGATAGATCTAACTATCAAGTGAACCACACTGTAAAAGGCAATGGGGAATTGAATGTCTACCATTGAAACCCTTTTAGGGGTTACAGAAGTTTTGAATCATTATGAAATTTGTTTTTCCTCTTCATCCAGGTCTTTGTGACCCTATGAATGAACTTAGATGGGGAGGATTTCTCACAAACATCACAGTGGGCTCCACCAGAGTTTCCAATGGTTGACACTCATTCAACACTGTTTCGTGTAATGTGGTACACTTGAGATTTGGATATACCTTATTTTTGGTCCCATACCATAAAATGATCTGGAAAAATATATGGACGGCATGGATGAAAAGAATACATCATGGTGGGTCCCACATACCACCGACGATACGCCATTTTCGTCCTGAAATTTATTGTTCGTACGAGGAGGTCTAAGTGCGTATGGTAAGTTTGTATTGCTTCAAGAATATCCAATGGATAAAAGGTGGAGTCCACAGTCGTAAATATCTCTATGCGGAACTGTCACTAGCACATTTTCGAGACGGTTGAAGCCGAGTATGGTAAAGCCTTTGACCAGCATACATGTAACCAGGGTACGAATGAATCAGGACCTCCCACCCAGTGGACCTATTACGTGGGGTACATGGTTCAAAAATCATGCCAATAAGGTGAATGGTCGAGACTATAGGTATTGGATATGGTTGGCATAAAAATAAAAATGAGAGCTAGGATATCCTAATGGTGTAGTTTATAAAGATGGCCCATACATGGTAAGCCCCACCGTGTCCACATGTAAATTGCCACGAGGGCCTGATTGTAACAACATGGTTTGGCTGGTGGTCCCAACACCAGCCGGCTAGCTGATGCCAAAGCTCTGTGGGCCTCACCATGATGTATGTTATTTTATCCATGTTGCCCATTCATTTTGCTACCTCACAAAAATGAGGCAGATACGATGCTAAGTGAACCACATCACAGGAAAAAGTGTTGCTTGAACGCCTTATGGTTGAAAACTTCTTGGGGCCACCACAATGTTTATTTGCCTTCCACTGTTCATAAACTCACATAACCCTCTTTGAAGGGAAAAAAAAAATACAAATATCAGCTTGATTCAAAACTATTGTTGCTTTCAAGAAGTTTTCAATTGTAAGTATTCAATCTTCAGTGCGTCCAGTGGTGTAGTCCACCTGAGCTTTGAATCTGCTTCATTTTTTGGACACGTCCTAAATATGAACTGGCAAAAATGGATGAACGCTGTGGATAAATCACATACAATATAGTGGGGCCCACAAAGATTTGATACCAGCTGGCAGGCTGAGGTTGGGTCGCCAGCCAAACCGCGTCCGATTGTAACCCTTCCTCCTTTTCTAACTTTTACATAATTTTGATGGTAGGTCCAACAGTGGGTAGATTCTCTCTGTCCTTTATGCAATTCCGGTTTTGTTTGCATGTTTGAGCATTTTCACCGGTTTGGGCATTTGCCTCATCTTGCAGTGGGGCCACAGCCTCTTTCGACTACTTATCCTTACAAAATCAGGTATTCCCGAACAAAATGCGTCCTGTTATGGGCTAGGTCCTTTTCTTTCTTTTACGTTCTCCGCGTGTGACTGGCTCTCTGCCCTCCGGATAGGTATCGCGTCTTATCATATTGATCAAAAAATCCTATCTATTTAATAGAATGCTATCAAATGGACGATTAGGGCTCTTGATACGACAGGCTAAATAAAATGGTCATTATCATTAACTAACCATTCATCCCAGTGCCCTTGAACCCAGACAAATATCTAAACTAGTTTTGAAGGGGCCTTCATAATTATTCTCTCAATTGCTACGAAAATGGAGAGATTTTTTTTTTTTTTTTGAAAAAAAATAAAAAAATTCCAATCGCCAATCTAAACCTTGCACCATGTGGGCCTCACTTTTTCTTTTTTTTCTATTTTTTAAATTGTAAAGTTATATTTGTCTTCATCTAAAAGTTCTTTGATATGACCATCTTAACCATATGATCATTGCAAGGAAAATTGATGGTCCATATTGATTGTAGGAACCAGTGTAATCATGAATTTGGCCTGTCCATTTTGCAAGTTGCACTTTCCATTGCATGTGTTTTCTTCTTGAATTGCATTGATCTGACTATCTTAACCATATGATCATTGGATCCATATTGATCATTGGAATGGTTCTAATAATCAATTTGGACCATCCATCTTGTGGTCCCACT
Source organism: Magnolia sinica (assembly GCF_029962835.1). NCBI lineage: Eukaryota > Viridiplantae > Streptophyta > Magnoliopsida > Magnoliales > Magnoliaceae > Magnolia > Magnolia sinica. The sequence continues at coordinate 43,359,689 of NC_080573.1, read as the reverse complement.
TTTGATTGCATGTGTTTCTCAAGATGTGCATTTATCAATCATCGAACCTAACCATCTTATTGATTGCTTGGAAAATGGATGGCCCACATTGATTACAAGAGAATTGACCTAATCAATATTTTAGATGCACTTTATGAGGTACCCACTTCTAATTGTTGGCAATGGACGGCTCAGATTGTATGTAAAAAAGTGGACCGAAGTAATCAGTTTTAGACCATCCATCATGTGAACCGCGCTTTTAAAGGCACATGTTATTCACGAATTGCTTTGACCAGGTTATCCTAATTATGTAATCAATTCATAGAAGAATGAATGATACGTATTATTTGTAGGAAAATGAATTTAATTATAGGCTAGAAAGTCCATAACGTGAACAAATTGATTTTGTTCGTTGTCTTAGTATCTTCTCCAGGAGATAAAGGCCTGGATGGTCTAAGATTCCATCATATACACAAAATGGTGGGTCACTACCCAAATCAAGGGTGGCATCCCCTCGAAACTTGTCCCCCTTTGTTTTAGCCCACCTGAGTTTCATTTTGGGCTGATTTGTGAGCCCTACGGTAACTCAGTTAGCTCAACTAGCCAAATCATGGGTCTGTAGGGCACGGTTCCTGACCTGAATCGGTGCCAGCCCTAGATTGCAGTTCTATTTCACATTCCAAAATTTCATTCATGTTGCCAGATAGTAGACGTGATCCAACACAACCCAGCCAAAACAATAGAAAAGAAGAAGAAAATTTTTTAAAAAATAATTATTAAACATTGTTGATGCAAAAATCTGGTTCGTCCTCTTAGACCTTCGTATACCTGCACGGAAAGAGGACAAAGGAGACCCTGGCTTGAGCAGGGGACCCTCTGATGCCAAAGTCAGGCCTGAATTCTGGGTCTAAATGTATTGAGGGGTTTTGAGAAAGAATTTTTTACCTGCCTCACAAGACGATGGAGGTTCCTCTTTTATAGCCGCTGGAGCATTTAATCATACGAGGATTCTTCTCTTGATATCATGTGCGGGATCCTCTCCTGGTATCACGGAGATAGGATCGTGCCCATCTCCAGTCTTCATCCGATCCCGTGAGCTTCGGGGTCGGGGATCTTATCCCAAGATATTCGGGATGAGGCTTTATCTTGCGCTGGCCGATCTGATAAGAAGATCGGCCCGATGCATGCCCGGATTGCTGATATGTCGTCCGAACCGACTTAACTTCTGTCTCGGTTTAGTGAACCATGTCTCGGATCTGACACATCCTTTGGTGACCCGAGGCATTAAGTCTGAGTCTCCGAACTCTGTATCTTGTCTCCAACAGTAAGCCCCCTTACTCCGTGTGTTTCATATGACATTTAGGAGTAGCGAGTTTTGAGTCGGTTCATAACTTAGTCCGAGACAATAAGTAGTCATTTAATGCATTCTGTGTCGCCTTTGACGGGAGACGGTTCAGTTTCTGACATCGCATGCGCCGACAGCCGTCAAATCGCTCACCCCGCCAATGAGGGTTGGACACGTAGAAAGGGCATTATTGTCATCAGTCGACGTGCGCCACGTGTCGAGTGAGGGAGTCAATGCAGGCGTCGAATCATTTCCCCATTAATTGCTTCCGTCACATGGCAATCTTATAAAATGGTGGGGGTCCCGCATTTCGAACTTCTACTGCCATTCCCGCTTTGCATTTCCTTTGGAGCTTTTTCGGTCTTTTGCCGTCTTCCTTTCCTCCTTCTTAACTGTCAGCGGCTCCTTTCGCCATTTCCGTTTTCCTTCCTCCCTCCGGTGAGTCTCCCCTTCCTCTTTATTTAGTGATAATGGCGGCTAGAGGTTCTCGAAGTCCCCAGGAGGGAGTTTCCAGAGATGAAGGGGAAGCGCAACGTTTTTGGAATGTTGCGGAATCGCCTTCCTTACTGACAGAGATAACAGTTGATGCGAACGCTGCTTTTCTTTCTGAGAGGGTCACTGAAGCTCCGGCGGAGCGCCCTGCTTCCGTTGATCCTTCTCGTGGTGGGTCGTCTTTAATAACCTGCCTGGGAAGGCCTAATATTCCAAGGGGCATGGAGGAAGAAGAGGAGGAGGAAGAGAAAATATTGATTGTTGAGGGAACCTCTGGGCCAGTTCCTGTTGATAAGTCGGCACACGCCGAGTCTGAAGGAGAAGGATCGGGGGATGATCTAAGCTGCCCGGTTCCTTCAGTTTTAACTGAGGCGGATTTAGACAGAATCCGAATCGGGTATCACATCCTCGAATCGGTTATCACTTATCTCCCCCATCCGAATGACTTGCCGGATCATCCTCCTGCTGGGGCGGTCGCGATCTACCAAGTCTCGATGCAATGCGGTTTGCGTCTGCTCCTTCAGGCCATTGTCCGGGGAGTTTTATCTCGTATTCAGATTGCCCCGGGGCAAATAGTTCCGAATGGGTGGAGGAACTTATTCGGGTGTGCGGTGTTGTGGGCTGAGATGGAACAGCCACCGCTAACAGTCGACGAATTTCTCCACTTATACCAAGTGCGCGTGAACCCGAACTACCCCGGCTTTTATGTCTTCGCTGCTTGGCGGGGCGGAGGCGGCTCCCTAATAACTGACCCTCCCACTTCCAACAAACATTGGAGAGAACGTTGGTTTTGGGCCTGCGGTCGCTGGGAGACGGCTGAGTCCGGGTCCTGCGAGGCTCGTGTTCCTCGGGCGTTCCAGAGAGCCGGTGACTTGGGTCTTCTCTCTTGCCCTTCTTTATTTTCGTAATATTCTGAGTCTGACGGGCTTGTGTCTGGCAGATATTCCGAAGAAGCGGCAAAAGCTCGGCTCCAGTGCTTCAGCTCGGATCAAAGAGTTGAGGACGTTGGATCCGGCAGATAGGTCCTGGAAGGTGCTCTTACAGCCGGAGCGTCTTCATCTCGCAGGTCTAGACTCGGCCGTCACAGGTAATTGAAAAAGTATCTTCATGTATCTTCTGAATTTTTCCTGACTTACTTCGTTCATTTATTATTATTATTTTTAGATTTGCCCGAAGCTCGACCCCATCTCAGGATTGTTCCCGAATCGGCCCCCTCGGAAATGACTGGAGCTCATCCTCCTCTTAGGGCGGTTTCGAAGTTAAAGGCTCCTCGGCGATCAGTTCTTCTGTCGGAGCCTCGGCCGCCGAAGAGACAAAGAGTGGTGCGGAAGGAGAAGGAGCCTGCGAGTTCTTCTGCCCCTACTGTCGTCGTAATTTCTGACCCGGAAGAAAGGGTGGAAGTGACGGTGGCCGCAGCCTCGGAACCTCAGGCGGCACCCGACTCGGGACACGTTGCGACGGATGTTCCGAGACAGGAGGAAGAGACTAGGGCTGCGTCTTCCAGAGGGGAAGAAGAGACGAGGACTGCATCCTCCAGAGGGGAGAAAACGAACCAGGAAGGGCCGTCCGTCTTGCACAAGGTGGTGTCGGGGATGGTTCCCTGGGCCTTAGCCCATGGGAGCGAAAAAGAGTTCATCAGTCTCTACAACGCTCCTTCATCGCAAACCATCGGCCATGCAGCAAGGGTGCTTTTTGAACTCGCTCCTTGCTTGGTTAAGGTCAGCAAAGAGTTATCTTCGACTCATCGGCTGCAGACTCTTCTGTCGGAAGCCGAAGGGCGACGCGAGGATGCCGAAACTCGGGTCGGCGTTCTGATAGGCGAGGCGGCTTTTGCCCGAAAAGCTGCCGAAGACGCAAAAGCAGAGGCGGCTTTCTCCAGGAGAGCCCTTGATGAAGCGCAAGCCGATGTTACTCGGGTATTGGCTCTCCTTTCCAGAGCTGAAGAAGAGAACCGACGAGTTCTCGCAGTCCATGCTTCTTGTGCAGATGGCTTGGCTCGGGCCAAACTTGAGGCGGCGGGGCATATTTAGCAGGCCAACGAGAAGACTCGGGAGGCTGAGAAGGCTAGGGACCAAGCCGTCCAAGCTTTCCTTGAGTCAGCGGAGTTCGAGGATGAGAGGGATCGCTTGTTCCAAAGCGGATTTCTGGAATGTGTCAAAGACAAAGAAATCTTTTCCTGACCTTGATCTCTCAGAAATCGAGGGTGGGGGAGCCTCGGAATCTGAGAATCCCGACGCCGCTGCTGAAGTCACTGCTGGGGATGAGGCCGATACATGCGAGAATGCTTCGGGTACCGTTCCTACCGGGGGACAGTAACTAGGGCCCCTTGTGTTTTTTTTTTTTTAAATCGATGTATTCATATGTTGTACTCGCATGTGGTTGATGAATGAAAGAAAACGCTTAGTTTTATTCATTTGACTTGGCTTTAATCTTTCTTAGTTTAGAGTCTTTAAACATGAGTACCGAGCTAAGGATAGTAAATCTTGAGGTGCTCAGCTTTCCAAGGATGAGGCAACGATTGTCCGTTTAGATCTTCTAGCCGATACGTTCCTGGTCGGATGGTGCCCGAGACGACATAGGGTCCTTCCCAATTGGGTCCCAACGTACCCGATCCAAATTTCCTGGTATTGGAAAATACTTTTCGGAGAACTATTTCTCCCATTCGAAACCTCCTAATCTTAACTCGGGTATTGTAGAACCGAGCCACTTGTCGTTGCCGTGCCTCCGTGTGCAGCCGCGCCACTTCCCTTTGTTCGTCCAGAAGGTCGAGCCCGAGTGTAAGGAGTTCTTCATTTTCTTCCGCATTGAACGAAGTGATTCGAGCCGAAGGTAATCCGATTTCAACGGGAGTAACAGCTTCCGAGCCGTACGAGAGTGAAAAGGGAGTTTCTCCTGTGGCGGTTCGAGCTGTAGTTCGGTAAGCCCAAAGAATTTTCGGGAGCTCTTCGGCCCATGCTCCTTTGGCCCGGTCAAGCTTGGTCCGAAGATGTTGCTTGATAATCTTGTTAACCGCCTCAACTTGTCCGTTAGTTTGAGGATGATGAGGTGAAGAATAGACATTTCTGATTCCGAGGTTATCGCACATCTTGCGAAAGCTCCTATTATCAAATTGCCTTCCATTGTCTGTAATAATGGTACGGGGTACTCCGAATCGGCAGATAATGTTTTTCCATGCAAACTCGGTGATCTTCTGCTCGGTTATTTTAGCTAATGGCTCTGCCTCGGCCCATTTCGTGAAATAATCCACTGCTACCACAGCAAACTTGGTCTGACCTTTTCCCATAGGGAGTGGACCTATGATGTCGACACCCCACTGTGCGAAGGGCCAGGGACCAGTCATCGGCGTCAGTGCCTCGGGGGCTTGCCTCGGAATTGCCGCGAACCGTTGACATTTGTCGCATTTTTGGACGAGCTTGCGAGCGTCGTGTTGGATAGTGGGCCAGTAATATCCCTGTCGTAGGACCTTGTGGGCGAGAGATCGCCCTCCAGAGTGGTTTCCGCAGATTCCTTTATGGATTTCACGTAATACATAGTTCGCCTCACTGGGTTTGAGGCACCGCAGCAACGGAGCGTAGTAACCTTTCTTATAGAGGGTTCCGTTGAGTATGGTGTAACGGGAGGCTCGGATCTTAACTCGTCGAGCCTCGGCACGATCTTCAGGCAGCTTTCCCTTGTCAAGGTATTGGCGAATTGGATCGATCCAGGATGGTTCCGAGTCGATTGTATTGACGGCCTCGCTAATTGGTTCATTTATACTCGGCTTATCGACGTATTCGACAGGGCCGGACCTGGGTATATCATCTTCATCGGCGGAGGCGAGCTTTGCTAGTAAATCGGCTTTACCGTTTTCTGTACGAGGGATCCGAGTGACACGACAGAGTTGAAATCCATTGATAAGTTCTTTCGCTTTCTCCATGTATGCTCTTAATTGGTCTTTCCGTGTCTGGTATACACCGGTAACTTGATTAACAACCAACTGAGAATCGCTGAAAACACTTAGATGCGTGACTCCCATGCTAGCGGCGAGTCGGAGGCCGAGTAACAATGCTTCATATTCTGCTGTATTGTTCGACGCTTGGAATCCAAGTCGTAAGGCATACTGTATATAGGTATGATCGGGGGTTTCCAGCACAACCCCAGCCCCACTTGCCTTCGAGTTGGAAGAACCGTCGACAAACAGTTTCCAAGGAATAGGGCAGGGTAGGGTCAGGGGAGCGGTTGTTGTTGGAACTGCAACATCCTTTGGCATATCGTTGACTGGGAGTTCGGTTGGTGGTGTTTCCTCGGCAATAAAATCAGCTACGGCTTGCCCTTTGATTGCTACCTTCGGTCTGTATTGAATGTCAAACTCACTCAGTTCGATAGCCCACTTCGTGAGTCGGCCGGAAGCTTCTGATTTCTACAATACCTGGCGAAGCGGAAGATCGGTCATCACGATGATGGTATGGGCATGGAAATACGCCCTGAGTCGGCGAGAGGAAGTTATTAAAGCCAAGGCCACTTTTTCCAAGCTTAGGTATCTCGTTTCTGCTGGCAATAACGCTTTGCTGACGTAATAGACCGGCAGTTGCTTTCCTTCGGATTCTCGTATCAAAGCCGAGCTAACCGCTGCCTCGGATACTGCTAGGTAAAGGAGCAGGGACTCCCTTGATTCGGATTTTGATAAGAGAGGTGGAGAACCGAGATATGATTTTAATTGTTGGAATGCCGCTTCACATTCTTCCGTCCAACCCATTGTTTGTCTTCCTTTCAACTGTTTGAAGAAAGGGAGACATTTATCCGTGGCTCTGGACAGGAACCGATTAAGTGCTGCAACTCGTCCAGTCAACCTTTGGATGTCCTTAATGGTTTTAGGGGATTCCATATCAATCAAAGCCTTTATCTTCTCAGGGTTTGCCTCTATTCCTCGCTGACTAACCAAGAAACCAAGGAACTTTCCAGAGCCCACCCCAAAAGCACATTTACTCGAATTCAGCTTCGTCCGAAACTTCTGTAGGATGAGAAACATTTCTTCCAAATCATTCACATGATCTGCCGTGTGTATACTTTTGACGAACATGTCGTCAATGTATACTTTCATAGTTCAGCCTATAAGCCGAGCAAAGATTTTGTTAACTAATCTTTGATAAGTTGCGCCGGCATTCTTCAGACCAAATGGCATCACTTGGTAACAATAAAGGCCTTTGTCGGTGACAAAGGTAGTTTTTGATTTATCTGTTTGATGCATTGCAATTTGATTATACCCTGAATATGCATCCATGAAGCTAAGGAGCTCATGTCTGGCGGTACTATCTACTAGCTGGTCTATCCTCAGAAGCGGAAAGCTATCCTTCGGGCAGGCTTTATTTAAGTCAGTATAGTCAATACAGACTCGCCACTTCCCTTTAGATTTCTTTACAAGCACGACATTCGCGACTCATTCTGGATAGTGTATTTCTTATATGAAATTAGCCTGGAGGAGTTTGTTGACTTCTTCTTCAATGATGGCGTATCGTTCAGGGCCGAGCGGTTGTCGCTTCTGTCGGATCGGTCGATATGACGGATCGATGTTGAGTCGGTGAGTCATCACAGAGGGGTCGATCTCGAGCATATCTTCATGACACCAGGCAAATACGTCGGCGTACCTATGGAGCAGGGCTATCAGCTTTTCTTTCAAGGGGGACTGTAAAGACGAGCCAATTCGTACCGTCTTGGATCTATCTGTTTCGACCAAGGGGACTGAGATAAGATCTTCGACCGGCTGCCCTCGTTCATGACTCTCGCCCCGAGGGTCTAATGATTCGATCGTTGATATGTTGATCGGACTTTTGTCGGCGGTTCCCTTTACAGCTATCATGTAACAACGCCTCGCATCTTGCTGGTCTCCTTTGACAATTCCTACTCCCGACTCAGTCGGAAATTTCAGTGAAAGATGGTATGTGGATACCACGGCCTGGAGGAGACTCAATGAAGGTCGGCCGAGTATTGCGTTGTATACTGAGGGTTGATCGACGACCAAGAATTCAACCATAATCGTCGTCTGATGTGGGGCACTACCAGCAGTGAGTGGTAACGAGACAATCCCTTCGGGCAGTACTTGTCCTCCGGAAAAACCGATTAACAGGGTTCGAACTGGGCGTAGCATGGATCATTCGATCCCCATTTTGTCGAACGCCTGAGTAAACAACACGTCTGCAGATGACCCCGTATCGACGAGTATTCGGAACACTTTTCGGTTAGCGATAGTCAGGGTGACAATCAATGCGTCATCGTGGGGGTGATAGATACCTCGGGCATCTTCCTCTGTGAACGAAATGCAATATCTTTCCCTTTTCTTCTCCTTTGGTGGCCGATCTATAATCATAAGCTCGGACTTAGGCTGACTAAGTTTTCTCGCATGATTCCTTCGAGCATTGTTTGAGTTGCCCCCACCTTGCGGACCGCCGATAATTGTCCGGATTTCTTCCATAGGCTGACTCTCGGTCGGACGTCCCTCAGCTACCCCAGCTTTAACCACATGTTCTTTGAGTCGGCCGTCCTTTATGAGTCGTTCGATCTCTTCCTTTAGGTGACGGCAATCACTTGTGTTATGCCCGTGATCACGGTGATAATGGCAGTATTTATCCTTGTCCCGCCGATTAGGATTACTCCTGAGCTTACTGGGCCAGTTGACAAAGCCTTCGCTTTTGATTTCCATCAATACCTGTTCCTGAGTCTTGTTCAGAGGGGTATATGTGGAAAATCTTCGATCTGGTCGTTTGCCTGACCTTCGCTCATCATGCGCTTGATCATCCTTGCGTTTCCTTCCTCCGGCCGAGTCGGCTTCCTTTTTGGCCGACTCTTTGACCAAAGTTTTAGTTTCACGCAGAATTCGCGTTTCTTCGGCGTTTGCATACTTATCCGACCGTGCCATAAATTCTGCCAGAGTATCGGGCGGAGTTTTGTATAGAGATGCTAGGAATGACTTATCTCTAACTCCTTTCATGAGCGCATTGAGAGCCGTTTCTTCTGAATGTTTTCTAACCTGAAGGGATTCGAAATTGAAACGCTTGATATAATCTTTCAATAGCTCTCCCTGCTTTTGAACTATGTTGTTCAGATGTGCAGGGGGCTTCAATTTCTTTTTTCCACCGATGAAGTTGGTGAGGAAGGCGTCACTCAGTTCAACGAATGAGCTGATGGACTTTGGTTTCAACTGTTTGAACCACAGTCGAGCTACATCGGTCAATGTAAGAGAAAAGGCCCGACGCATTACTGCATCCGAGGCATCGTGGAGCTCCATATAGGTTCTGAAGCATTTGATATGCTCCATCGGGTCGGTCTTGCCGGTGAAAGGAGTGATTTGAGGTAATCGAAACCTCTCGGGCAACCGAGCCTTCATTACCGAGTCCACAAAGGGGGACGCCTTTGCTTTGGATCTGGTCAAATACATATTCCGGCCATGCTTCATGTCCGCCATCTCTTTCGCCATTTCTTCCCGCACTTCTCTTTTAAAATTTTGAATATCGGCTTTCCAAGGTTCACTGCTCTCTGCCGTGCCTTCCATGGAAGGGCGGTTGCGCCTTCTTCGCTCTATCTCGTGTCGAAGATCGGTCGGGGGCAGGGAAGCGTTGGCCGACTGCGCTGGAGATGGTTCTGATTCGCCTTGGGGTTGGCTCTGCCGGAAAGACTGCGGCGCGGAAGGTTGAGGATTAACCGCCGCAGTCGGTACGTGCGCTGTCTCCCCTTGAGGATGCGGGAGTGGCTGCATTTGCTACTGATACATTCGTTCCAGCATCTGCTTCATCATATTCATATCAGACCGGATTTCTTGAACCTCCTGGTCCAACCGCCCATCATTGCGACCCCGCTGATTGTTGCTTGTTCTGGTCGCTCCTCGTTGGCGGTTGTTAGGTGGGTTCTGGGCTGCGGGGACCGCGACTGGACCCGCTGGCCCTGTAATCGCAATCTCATTCAAATCTTCTTCTGGGACCGTCCTTCTAGTCATCACCATGGAATTCAATATAGAAATATGAAATGGCTTTTTTGTACGGTTCTCACAGACGGCGCCAAACTGTTGATGCAAAAATCTGGTTCGTCCTCTTAGACCTTCGTATACCTGCACGGAAAGAGGACAAAGGAGACCCTGGCTTGAGCAGGGGACCCTCCGATGCCAAAGTCAGGCCTGGATTCTGGGTCTAAATGTATTGAGGGGTTTTGAGAAAGAATCTTTTTACCTGCCTCACAAGACGATGGAGGTTCCTCTTTTATAGCTGCTGGAGCATTTAATCGTACGAGGATTCTTCTCCTGATATCGTGTGCGGGATCCTCTCCTGGTATCACGGAGATAGGATCGTGCCCATCTCCAGTCTTCATCCGATCCCGTGAGCTTCGGGGTCGGAGATCTTATCCCAAGATATTCGGGATGAGGCTTTATCTTGCGCTGGCCGATCTGATAAGAAGATCGGCCCGATGCATGCCCGGATTGCTGATGTGTCGTCCGAACCGACTTAACTTCTGTCTCGGTTTAGTGAACCATGCCTCGGATCTGACACATCCTTTGGCGACCTGAGGCATTAAGTCCGAGAAGAAGAATTTTTTTTTTTTAAAAATAATTATTAAACATGACTTTGGTCGTGCAAAGTTTGGTTGTGCCAGTCAATCCTAAACCGATTACAACTTAATGGGTCAGGACGGGTTGTGATGGGCTCCATGAATTTTAGTGGGTCGTATCTGTCCATCCATCGGGAGTTCAAGCTACAATTCTTATCCGGTTTAGGAGATGAGCCAGACTTGGGCTGAATCTGACTTAATCCAAACCCAACCCATTGCCACCCATATTTCCAAGAGGCTGTGGCATTCAGTGGATCTGCTCAAGCCAGTAACTATATGGAGTTGGTCCGATTCACAACTGGTTTGGACCAACATTCAGGGTCCACCAAGTTGGAACTTGATCTAGCCTAGGGACCAGATTAAGAAAAGAGTCATGAGAAGAGAGTCCCATTCAAACTCAAACTCGAGCAAAGGAAATCCTACCCTAAAACTTCCGACTCTATGTACCTTGAGAGAGAGAGAGAGAGAGAGAGAGAGAGAGAGAGAGAGAGAGAGAGAGAGAGGAGTTACAAGAAGCGTATGTCAGGTTACTACGATTATTCCATTCCTGTTATATTTTATAGTTTGTGGCCAAATGGGTGTGATGGATGGTCTACATTAGCCCTCCAGCCACCGTGCACGTCTGAATGGGTAGGATCAACTCCCTGTGCAATTCACCTACAACTTTTGGTGTAGAGAATTTCCCCTTCCTGGTGGCAATGGGTGATTGTATATGTGTATGTATTCCTTTAAAATTAATCGATTGAGATGATTAATTTTAGTAATTTAAAGATTTAGATTATCTAATCAACACAATGAGCGGAAGCTGTGGAATGGATCGGTCAGATGCACACTATGTTGTCAGGTTTGAAATGTGTATTTATGATTTATGAAGATTCAGATTTCTTATGCAATTAATGATTCCCTTAGCGCAGAGTAGAGCTGGGCACGTGACGACTCGACTGGCCTAACTCGACTCGGGCGACTCAAACCCAACTGAATGTGTGAGTCGGTCCGAACCAAGTTGGCTTCGCCCAATCTGAACTCAAACCGAGTTGAGTTCGAGTTACCCAGTAACTTGACCCGACTTGACCCGAAACTCGATCCGGTCAAACTTGACTTGATCCGAAACCGACTCGACTTGAATTCGGGTATATATATATATATATATTTTTTTTTAAAAAAAAATCCTAATTTTTAAGTATCTCTAACCCTATACACCCCGACTCAATCCCAAACTTTCTCTTCTTCCCTCATCCTCCTCTTCCAAGCCCGGCAACCACCCACCACACACACACTCTCTCTCTCTCTCTCTCTCTCTCTCTCTCTCTCTCTCTCTCTCTCTCTCTCTCCCCCCTCTACCCTCCCTCCCTCATCTCTCGATCTAAATTGGTGCCAACTCGAACTGACTCAGTACATTTTATTAGGTCGGACTCGATTCGGATTAGTCCAGGCCACACCTAGATTCGGATCGGTTTAGGCATGCAAGACTCAATATGGAGTCGAGTTGAGTTCGGGTCAGGCCTATTTCAAAACCGGATCGAGTAGGGTCAGCCCTAACTCGGTCCGACTCGACTTGATGCCCGGCTCTGGCGCAAAGGATCAAAATGGGCCATTAGGATGTATGTGATGAGATCCACATCATTCATTCAAATCCTAAGGTCAAATCATGCTAGGACCTCAATTACTTGAATGATCAAATCTTTAGGTGGGCCACGTCAGTCCGTTTCATATAACAGCTCAATTATGATTTGTTAACTATGTTAAGTTCTGGTTATGTGGAGAATTGATTTGATTAGATTGATCCATGCAATCGCCTGGACCCATTACATTACATTAAGGGGTTGTTTGGCACCATGGATTTGGGGGGTTTGAGGGGATTTCAAATCTCCTAGTATGTTCGGCACCATCAAGGCTTGTTTGGGAGTGTGGATTTGGAACCCCTGGATTTGAAATCGTCCTACCGTGTTTGACACCCTAGATTTATGATTCCCTGTAATCCAAAAGTAGTTATGCATGGTATATTTAAAGGGATTTGAATTTAATTACTAAATCAACTCTAATATCTCTACTTAGTGTATGTATGTAATGTTTGACACAATGGTTATAATAAGCCCATTGAAATATATATACTTTGCCTGAAAATGATGAAATTCTAAGTCTCAGATGGGCCACAAGCACAAGATCACATCCGATTGACTAAACAACGAATTTTGACCATTGATTTACATGGACAAATTTTGAATAGCGCAAATCATTGTATTAAAGTAATTATAGTGATGCAATTGATAATTTAATTGTTTTGGGATATTATTAGTGAGCCATTTGCTCGATAGATTAATACTCTAGTGACACACATGTTATAGATGCAATTCTTGGCAGGATTTTAGATGTAATCCAAGCTTTCACCTTGTATTTCAAACCCCCTCACATGGAACTAGAGTTGTACACGAGTTGAACCGAGTCAAGCTTGGCACAGGTCAACTCGGCTCGGCCACTAGCTGACCCCTGCTAGAACTCAACTCGGATCGATCCTCAAGCCTGACTAGCCAACTCGACTCGTTCGATCAGCAACTCAAGGGCCAATTTGAGCCAAGATCGAGCCTATGTGGCATTTTCTCAAACACATGGAGTGCACCTTTAATTTCTCACAGCATGTAAAACAGCAACAACAGTATATAAGTATTCCATCAAACACTCAGTAGGCAACATCAAAATTAAGATATAAGGGTATTTGTTTCATACCCATACCTTCCTCGCCACCAGCCGATACTTTGTTGAGTTATTTCATCAAACACTTGGTGAGCAACATCACTATCAAAGTAACCGAGTCACCGAACTGGTTCGATCCGAGTTTGATTTGAGTTGGGGTTTGATTTGAGTGGATCTAAGCTCAAACAAGCTCGAAATCGACTCAAAATTTTTTCAAGCTCCAAAAATCAGCTCGATTCAGCTCAAACTTAGTTTCGAACTGAGTCAAATCGAGCTTTTTCGAATTGAGTCGAGCGAGTTAACCAAGCTAACCTGGTTTGTGTACAGCTCTGCATGGAACTCAAATTGAACTGTTGAAATAGTAGGGCCAATTTATTTGGTTGATAAATCAATAATCAAACTGGAATTATATCTTGACTTTAGGATTTAGTGGATATCAAATTGACGATCAAAATGGAAATAAGATACATTTATTAATATAGCCTCATTTAGGGGTTTTGATCTACCTGCATTTTGCCTCGTAGTTGAGTTATATACAGCAAGTACATAAATTTTAAGTGCGTTTGAGATTTATTTTTATGTATATTTTCCTCCTCCTCCTCCTCCTCCATCATCACTCTGTTGTCGACCGAAGAGAAATGGAAGAAGGCGAAGAAAAAGCTGAACCGTTGGGAGGTGAGTTAACCGTGGGTATGGCCTTCTTTACCTTCCAAACGAACCGTCAATTAGGATTCAATCCCAGACTCCATTTCCGCTATCTACATTGCTGGTATTTTCTTCATATCCCTTCGTTCTACGTTTCAGTTCCGGGAGTGATTCCTGAAATGCTACTCTCATTTTCACTGAGATCGAGCTCTTTTAAGTCGTGCGTCTGGAGTCTCGGCGCAGTTCCGATACGGGTTCCAGAGAAATCCCATTTTAGATCCGCATCGGGATTCCCGCCAGCTGCTTGCTAGGGGCGTGCGGGATGTTGGGGTTAAGACTTCCTGCGATTATTCTTTTTATGCAGTGAAATATCCTACAGTAGATCTGCATCGGGATTCCCGCATATTGGGTTGTTCTGGGTTCGTTATGTACCCATGGGGAACACCCAATCTCACCAGCATCTGCAGCAGTGGTGTTAGCATATCTGGCTTCAAACAGTCCTAATTTTCATTTGCATCGGAACTCCTGCTCGGTCCTCGTGTGGTAGGAAATTGAGGGTATGCTGCAGTGTTAGCATATCTTGTTTCACACACTCCCAATCTCCACATGCATTGGCATTCCTGCCCATCCTTAGGTGAGGGAAATTCAGGGTATGCTGCAGTTTTAACATATCTGGTTTTTTAAACAGTCCCAATTTCCATTTGCATTGGGATTCCCGCACATCCTCGGGTGTTGGGAAATTGAGTGCCCGTTGCATTGTTAACACATCCAGTTTGAAACTGTCCCAATTTTCATTTGCGTTGGGATTCCCACATGTCCTCAGGGTAGCGGGAAATTGAGGCTACACTGCTGTGTTTTCATATTTGGCTTCAAACCAGTCTCAAGTTCCATTTGCATCTGGATTCCTGCCTGTTGTCAGGTAGTGGGAAATTGAGGGTACACCTCAGTGTTCAGATATCTGGTTTTAAAAAGTCCCAAGTTGCATTTGCATCGGAATTTCTTCCTGTTCTTAGGTGGTGGAAAGCTGCCCACGTTCCTTTTTACCCTAACCTTGATATTGGTCCATTTTAATAATGTCCCACTTGGAGATTTTGACTGCTAATGCAGAATTTGGTAGAAGTAGCTTCCTATGCTTGTGATTTCTCTTTATGTGATCCTTACCAATGGGAGTCACTCCTGTGAGATTCGCGCTCTCTTCTTGGTACACATTGCAATGTTGCTTTTATGCGATATGAGGGATTTAGATCTATTTCATTCCTTAAGTGCATCCTGCAGTGAGAAGAGCCTTGCCAAAAATTTAGGCTAGTTTATTCATCAGATAAATTGTGAAGTGCATCCCATCTGATGAGTGGATTGTCTATGTTTGGGCCAAGGTGTGGTCAAAGTGACCCCACAGGAATGGTCTGGATCACACAAGCGTATTGACTTGACATGTGTGCTGTGAAGATGTTGCCTACTCATGACATAGAAATGAGGGGAAAGTGAAAGCATATACGATTCAAACCATCTTCTCCTATCTGATTTACTTCATCACACAACGAGAATATCATGTCTCTTATCACTTTTTCTTTCAGTGTTCTGCTACACTTGCATAGTCAAATTATGGAATTAGCGTGAAGCATGAAAAGTAGAGAGTTTGGGACCGTAGAAATACTTATGTGGAAATACATCCCCAAATAAACCAAATAATTTGTGAGTTTGTGGAGATGTCCATAAAAATCCATTTTGTTCCATTTCCATATCCAGGAAAAATCATTATTTTAACTCAAGAATTTTTGTGAGAGGTGTCATAAAAGCTATCTTATCAACTGAGAGGTATTTCTGAAAATCTTGCAAACATTTTAATGGATATGACGCTAGAAAAGTCATAATGACGTCAATTTTCACAAAGAAATGGAAAAGGCTCTCTAATATCCCATTTCCATTTCTAGTTATTGTTGAAAAAGGTGTTTTAAGGAAACAAAAATTTTCCACAATAAGGCCTTTCAAAGAATAAAAAATTTCACATAAACTTTTCAGCTCTCTCCACCTGGTTATTAGAGGCTTAGAGTATATGCTCCACACATGGCATTTTCTTGGATATCGTACTTCTGATTTGCACTTCTATTGGCTGCAATCAGCTTCCCAAGAGAACTACCATCAATTTCAACTCGAGCATCAGAGCGTTGAGCTTTCTTTCTTAATGAGTATAGACGGAGCCCAACTGCTTTGGACACAATCCTCCAAGGAAATACCTGGGAATTCTTTTGTAAAATTTTTCTCGAGAGGTTAGCATATCTAAGGAAGATACTTCTAAAGTTCATATGTTCTTGAAGGCAAGATTTTACCGAGTTACATAGGTGTGGTCTTATTCTTTTCTAAACTTTGCGTGATTCAACTAATTTTTTTTTTTCTTTCCTTCTTTCTTTGAGGTAAAAAGAAAACCTTCAACCTTTTTCTTTGAATTTTGTCATCTTGTGCTATCTATAAACTGTTGTCTTATTCTTTCATTGTTCAATTGATTCTAACTCGATCCACGAAAGTATCCATGTAGCGATTTTTCATGCTTCCTCCCATATTTACTAGAAAATTCATTCTCTGATGAACATTATTCTAAAAAATGTACTCTTTTTTTTTTTTTTTTATTTCGTTAAATATAAGATATTTCCACCTCGCCCCACCTCCCAAGACCGTAGCAAGGCAGATTGGAATGAAGCACGCAACACTTTCTTAGTTGAAGGATTGATAAAGCAAGCTGATATTGTGAAACACAATGCCTAGGTGTCGAATAAGGAAGCATGGATGTCCATTAGATTCCAATCTTTGATTTGGGTTAGAATTCGACATCACAAATTAAAAGTTGCCACCACCCGCTCAAAAGGCTATATCACATTCTACAAACACTCGTTCAACAAAGTGGGTTTGGTTAGAATGATCATTTCAATGTTGTTACTGCTAACATGGAAATGTTCATCAACTATGAATTATTTTGATGGTTAGTTTGTGCATGATTTTCACTAATAAGAATCTATTTTCTTTTGATCATAGGTGCATCCTAAAGCCAAGTTTTTAGAATGGCAAACTTCCCTCTTTACAATCAGCTAGACGGCTAATAGAAGGAACATTTTCTTTACATTCTCTTGAAATGTTAAAAGTTTTAGTTTTTCTTTTCTTTTTCCATTTGATATGTTTCTTTTTTCAAAGTTTTGGATTCCATGTCAAAACATGCCTCCTTTACATATTTGGTTTTCATTCAATTGTGAGAATATGACGGATCCATATATCTAAATATCGGTATCATATCGGCTGATATGATCGTATTGTATTTGTATTGGCACGAGACAATACATGGTAGGGGGCCGTATTGGCCCGATATGAAAAATATGACCCATATCGGCCGATACAGGGTGTATTGGCATAGATATGGGGCCGATACGGCCCATAAGCCCATAAACCTCAATTTTGTTTTTTTCTTCAAAATATCACTTATCACCTCTTTTTTTTATTTTCATTTAAACCATGGAGGAAGCTTAAAAGCTTATTTTAGGTTAGATCTAGACCTATTTTGCGATCAAAACAATTTATTTGAATGAGATTCGACAAAGTGAAATGAAGCGGACCATTATGGGAAAAATAAAAAAAGGAGTAAACCTTCACTTTGTTTTTCATATTTTCATCTTCTTTTTATTGCAATCAATGTGATGGGCCCTAATTCACCAAATCATACTTGATTTGTGTTCAATTAAAGCGCATTTAGTTGACCCTCAACAAGTCAAGCCGACAAACAACATTCTCATCAAAGAATGGTCTGACACACCATCATTTGCATGTCCAAAATACAAAAAGAAAAAGAAAAAAATTCTCTCTCTCTCTCTCTCTCTCTCTGTCTCTCTCTCTTCATTAATTTTCTGATAATTCTGAGATTGCGATGGAGATGAGAATCCTAACATCTTTTCTATTTGGGAGTTTGAATTTATCAATCTTTTAAAAGATTTTTGTAGTATACTTTTCTTGTAGTTATTTATCTATAATGAGTAAAATGGCAAGATCTCATTGTATTGCAGTTTTCTTTTCTTCTAATATATGATATCAAATTCCATGTCAAATATATGCAATTGTGAATTCATTGAATTTAGTGAATTAGAAGATTTTCAGAGAGCTTCTGTTCTATTATCATTTCTTAAAATTTTAAGATTTCATAATAGTAGGTTGCATTTTTCTTGATCTGCAAGTTTGATTAAAATTCTGAATTTTTTCCTTCTTGTATTCAATGCTTCATTGTGAATTGTGTTTGAAAATTTATTTCCTTAGTCTATTGTATGATTTTCAATTGTTCCTTCTATTAGTTGTTTTCTACTATACACATCAATAAGAGAGCATCAGATCTTCACTTAAATGAGAAGAAATCAATTTTCTGGTACACGGATTTTAAAGGATTTAAGGCGTGGAATGTTGCTGCAGCTGGAGTTTTGTGTTGAGGAAGTGGCACAAACATCACAACTACATAACTCCCATGTTTAAGGAATGGAAATGAGCTCAAGAAATTAAGAAGGAAAGTAACTCTAACCATCCTTTGGATATTTGCTTCCAAATGATGACTAGGAACATCAATTTAAAAAAAGAGGTAGAAGAAGAAGATGACTAGATGCCAAGTTAAATCTGGTGGAGAAGAGAACCAAGAAAGTAGTTACTGATATGTTGAAATGGGAAGATATTGATTTGTAGACATCACTTGTAATCTAGATCAACAAAAACAAATCATATTTACAGATCTGTGTATCTTTGTATCCATATTTCAATTTGAATCTCATACTTAGTTGATAACAGTAGGGACTAGTGAAGAAGTTGAAATGATTTTGTTTTCCCTATGGGATTAAACTGTAGCATGTGAATGCAGTCTTTCTAAAGTTCTAAGGCATATAGTGTTAATTTGCATTCTTCTTGAAGTTTTGATGCTTGGACCATTAGATTGTGAATTGGTAGGTCCATGGCCCACCGTAGGATCCACTATGTGCTGATTTTGGTTGTTTGTTCCAAAATTTGGGGCCTAATGTTAGAGATCACATTTGCCATTTATGGAAGATGGGGGGCCGATGTGGAAAATATGATTGATGATTTTGGGGGCATTTAATAGATTTGCTTTTGTTATTTTTAGCCAATTCTTTGTTGGTGGAATTTTTGTTATCATAAATAAATTATAGATTGATTTAAAATCAATGTAATAGTTGGGGTATTTTCATTGAATATTCATAGGGATTATCATTAGGGTCTATAAAAATGAAGTGCTATATGAGGTAGGCATTCCACATTTTCTACATTTATGAGTTTTTGTTAAGTCTTTCTAAGGAGAATTTTAATTTTAATTGAAGTTGCTCACTCCTCTCTACTCAAACATTCTTGGGGGTATGCACTTGTCCATTCTTGCGATCCGGGTATCGAGATCTCATTGATTCAATAACCGGGTTGCACCGTTTTGGTACTAGAGTGGGTGATCGTTGGGGAATTTTTTACTCTACATCATCCCCTAATGGTTTCAAAGGGTTACACGGGAAGAATTTGTGTAAGTAATCCAATTGAACCGTGTACTCATAAAGCGAGTAGATCAACTCATGCTTATGGTAGGTAATCTCACTAATCAAGTGGGAGAGCTCCGATGTTGAGGGATTTGGAGACCGAAGTTGGAGCACATGGATGCATAGGGGAGGGTCCGTACTAAGTTCTTCGGATCTATTCGGGAAAGAACTAGAGCCGAGCGGAACCGCGGCTGATTTTCTTTCCTGGTTTTCTGTGCATGGCTGCGGGTTTCTTTTTCCTAGTTTGTATAGTTTCTCTTTTCCAGGTGCTTTATGAGGCGTCCCCCAGGTTCTTTTTCTCCTGGGGGACCCCCGAATGTAATTGGCCTTTTTTTTTTTTTTGATCTAATGAATTCCTGTTTTGAAAAAAAAAAAAAAAAAAAGCAGACAGCCCCATCTTGTGAAGATACCAATGATCGAATTCTTCAATTGTTAGAACATGAAAGAGAGTCCAGAATTAAGTTAAAAGTTCCGAAATTCTATTATTGTTTGCATGTTGATGACTTCATCAAAATGAAGTATTTTGGAACATGTTAGTATGTTGGAATGATTTCCAAGCTGGATGAATCCGTCAAGATAAGGAAAAAGTAAATTTCAGGAAAATATGAAAAAAAAAAAAAAAGAAGCTATAAGGAAGATCCTAGCTGCGACTTACGCCCATGACCTTTATCAAAGATGTCGCAATCTAAGTCAAGGATACAAATCGATAAATGAATTTATTGAGGAGTTCCATACATTAACATCATCGCCAGGGTTTCTTGAGTATGAAGACCAAAAGATTTCAAGATAGCTTAATGGTCTTAATCCAAACATTAGAAATAAATTTTTTTTTGACAAGGTATTTATCAATGGTAATGGTGGCCATAGCAGCCATCTTCATTACCATTACAATATAGGCCATTACGGTTGTTACGACCTTTAAAAAAAAATTGCATCGGCCCTGTAATGGATTGACAATGGCCATTATGGCCCCATAACACATAACAGTTCCCACCATCATGTAACAACCATAACAACTATTACATAAACCGCTTTTAATACCTTATCTTTCAAAGATATATTTAAAATGTCCAATGTATATATACTTGTGATGAAATAATATTGACTGGGGACTTGGGAGACGATTTGGTGCCTTATGAAAACTTTTATCAATAATGGACAACATGTTAATTTCTCACGTAAGGCAACAATTGTGCCTTCCATATGTCTAGGGATGATGGGCTAACATCCAACAATGATGCCAAACACCAACTTGGTGGGAGGTGGTTATGGACAAGGGGCTAGTGCACCCAAGATGGAGCAAAACAACACTCATTTTTAATACTTTTTAAGTGTGGACAATCAGGACGTAGTTCTTTTAACTAGTTTGGACATCAATCCACAATTAAAGTAAATTTGGTTGAGGAATGAGAATTATTTATGACACTTCCGACTGTATGAAAGCCAAGTATGACACAAAAATATAAAGAACATGCATATGACGATGGAGCCCATGCTGGGGAGAATGTAGCAGGTGTGTATGGTGATAGGGGTGAATAAATGGTTATCCAACGCACCGCTATTTATGCCTCAAGTGATTGATGAGGGACAATAGTTGCGACACATTACTTCCTCACCCCTTACACTTTTGGTGGGAAGATATGTACGATTTTGCTAGACCGGGAAGTAGTGAGAACATTGTTTCACAAGAAATGGTAGATAAATTAAAACTCAGAGAGCTTAAGCATCTACATCCATTTCAAATTTGTTGGTTTGAAAAAAAAAGAAAAGAGAGGGTGAAGTCTCCATTAACTCGAAGTGCTTACTTTCCTTCTCTATTTAATCCAAGTGCAAGGATGATGTGCGGTGTGACGTGGTCCCCATGGATGCCTACCACATTTTGTTGGAGAAATCGTGGCTGTGAGACTAATATATGATGCATATAATCCGAGTTAACATGTTTTTTTAAATGATGGTGTTAATATCACATTGCACCCAATAAAACAACTCTCAATGCTCAAATCTGATAAAGAAATGGGTCAACAATTTCCCAATGTAAAAGAGTATGAAAAAGAAAGGAAAGAGACTTAATCATTTGTCTTAGTTGTTAAAGAAGAAGCAAAACAGTTGGATGTTCCACCTTTCATGCAAAAACACCGTTGTGAATATCAAAACTTGGTGCCTAAATATCTCCGAGCTGGGCTTCCTCCTATGAATAATATTCAACACCATATTGACTTGGGGCCATGTTTAAAATGCCAAATCATGTGCATTACTGAATTGTACAAGCCAAACAAGTTCAACTTCTACCAATTGAATGGTTTAACATAAAGAAGTTCAAAAGATGAAAGAGATAGAAAAGAAGCAAAGAAGAATATCAAAGAGAGCAGAGCCAAGTACCGAGAAGTTACATATGAACACCATTGCAAGGATATATATATATATATATATATAAAGTGACTTAGTCTTGGTTTATCTCCACAAAGAAAGGTTTCTGAGGTAAACTTACAACAAGCTTAAGTGTAAGAAGATTCGTCCATGCCAAATCAAGAGGAAGTTGGGTGACAACACCTAAGAGATCAAATTTTCAGATGATCATATATCTCGCGGACTTTCAATGTAGTGGATTTGTTTGAGTATTGTAGTGAGTTGTTTGATACTCAAGATGAAGTTATGATTGATATGGATAAACAACTCCCAAAGGAAAAGAAGAAAGAAGTTGAACAAGTATTTCCCATGTAGACTACTAACACTCAATGAGGCCAATATAAGCAATACTTGGTGAAATGGACAACTAATCCTTATTCTGAATGTGCATGGGTCACGAGTGATGAATTGAAGAGATTGGATTCAGACCTCTAATATTTGTATGAAATGTCGAGTTCTTTCTAATTTGGAGGGAATGATATATGCCCATAGGCCTACCATAGGGGTCAACATCTGTTGATTTTGGGTTGTTTGTTGAAAATTGGGTCCTAGATGCTAGAGTTCGCATTTGCCATTTGTGGAAGATAGGTGGGATGATGTGGAAGATTTGATTGAAGGATTTGGGTGTATTTAATGGATTTTTTTGTTATCATAAATAAATTATAGATTGATTTGAAATCAATCTAATGGTTGAGTGATTTCATTAAAGATTCATTAAGATATCTTTAGGGTCTAATCTATAAAAGGGGAGGTGGTGTAAGAGGCAGGCATTCCATATTTTTCCATGTTTATGAGTTTTTGTTTTAGTCTTTGCAAATAGAAGTTTAATTTCCAATAGAGATTCTTATTTCCTCTTCTTAAACATTCTTGGGGGTGTATTTTTGTCCATTCTTGCAATTCAGGTATGAAACTCTCATTGATTTGGTAACTCAGTTTCCACTTTTTTATATGGAAAATATGTAATAGCTCATTGATGATACTATCAACTCAACTATATACCTTTCCATTGTGATTTACAATGGGATCTATACACAATGATCTATGGATATGGCCTGTAGGATATACACTTGATATCAAGGTATTTCGTATTGGTAACGGTGGCCATAGCGGTCACCACCATTACTGATACTGGTATCGGCCATAACGGCCGATACGGGGGCGTTACAACCCCTGTAATGGTTGGAAAAAAAATTGCCCGAAAAATTCTGAAAAAAAATATCTAGAAAATCAATAATAATATAAATATTTCAAATATGTATTCCTTTTTGTTTTGAACATGTTTATGGTAGTGTAACGATCCACTCTTTGGTGAGAGTGTTGTATCGGGCTGTCTAGTGAATTGTTTAATATGATTATCTCTCTAATGTTTACACATCACAATCAAGCATTAGAACTAGAAATCAGAAAAAGGCATAAATACTGCTTTTTCAAATTTTTTTTTGAAAAAAGGGCCCTTGGAGATTCCATTCGCTCAAATCACTTCAATCTACAATTTTAATCTTAAAAGCTATAGTAAGAGTGGTCGAAATCCGTTGCAAAATGATATAGGAGAGTTTTCGGAATAAGAAAAGTGAAAAAAATGAATTTAAATAGAAAAAAAAAGTGATCGTTTTTCGACCATTATGGGAGTAACGATCGTTCTGCCCTATAATGGCCTTTAAGGCCACCATAACAGATGATATGGTTTCAAAAAACTAACTGCCCATTTTCACCCCCATATTGCATAACGGTCATGGCCGTTACCTATACGTATCGGTCTTTATGGGCGTATCGTAAAGGATACAGAACACCTTGCTTGATATTGATGCGTGATATGGGTATCACACCCTATAGTGCTGACTCTCTGGGTATGGGCTTCTATTACAACAAAGGCTTGGTTGTGGTGGATCACTAAAATCCAATACTTCAAGATATGGGTGTGTTAAGCAATGGTTTCTACCAAGCTATTCCATAATGGCAACAGTGGTCATAACGGTCACCATCGTTACCTTTACGATGCAAGTCATAACAGTTGTTTAAAGCCCTCGTAACAGCCGTTACGATCTTTTTTTCTTTTTTTTTTTGATTGAAAAACAAAAAAAAAAAAAAAACTGTATCTGCCCCATAATGTTTAAAAAAAGTTTGAAAATTTGTATCTACCCCATAACGGACAATTACGGGGTTGTTATGGCCTTTATAAAGGACACAATGGGTTGTTAATGGCGGTTATAGATCATTTTTTCTTCATAACGTCTATTACGACCATTATGACCCTGTAATGTGTAACTGTTGCCACCATTATCCTTTCGTAAGGGCCTTTATGGCACACAATGGTTTCTATTGATGAGTATAATCATTAATCATGTTAAAATACTCTTAACAATGTCACATGTTGAATTTCTTGCTCAATTGGTGCAATTCACTACAAATCCAAAATAATTGATAATTTAGAGTTCAAAATCCCAACAAATTCTATGTTAAATTGTCAAGTGTCGGGAAAGGGTGATCCCTTACTCTTGTCCAGCTATCCAAGTATCTGACTTGGGAACTCCAGTTTTTTTGAAGTATCTGAGACATTGATCACACACATTTCCAAGTATTAACAATTCTAATTGTCTCGCCAGAATATATTGATTGCTAACATGGAAGTGGCTGTAGGTTGCTTCTTATAGTTTCAATGCTCCAAATTTCCTTGGTACTCTTGCAGAAAGCTTCTCCATGTTACTATACTTCAAGTTCATGGTAATCCATGCACACACACCTAGTTGTGCTTATCTTGACCTAGAGACAAGTTAAAGTAAACACCAAACATCTGGAAAGCTATCTATTCTTGTCACATTTGTTTTTTTCTTTTCTTTTATTTATTTATTTATTTTTTATTATAGATTCTTAGGTAATATACTTTAACACTTAATTAATCTCAAACTAACAAATCCCAAACTCACACTATCACTTGGATTTTTTTTTTATAAAAAAAAACGGAAGACTATCCCTTTTCGTTTCTCCTTCCTTTAAAAAAAAAATTCATTTAAGTACTCTTAAGTGACTTAGTACCTATTGCACAAACCACTATGTTACACCTTGCATTGTTGACTTCTAAAGTGCATATTCCGCGTGCTAGTCAATGTTTAATCAATACATGCTTGTGATGTTCTAAGAACATGAATAGAAATATGGTCATTTTGTGCATTAAAGCTCGTTCTTTCTCAAAGAATAGTTTTCCAGTCATTTATGGGTTTCTATCCTTGTGAGTGTTCTTGATGCATCTTTTTGACAATTGGTTTCTATCGGTAAATGCTAAACCGGCGTTCGGGCGAATGGCTAGTGTCGTGGGTTTGCTCCCCACAAACGCGAGTTCGATTCCCCTCCCTGTGATTTACCTAATGCACGTGGTTTGCAGGTGATTGCGTGCATCCGCAGGGATTATTCTCGCCTCAAAAAGGGGTGGGGACACCTTGTCGTCATTAAAGAAAATCAGTAAATGCTAAACCGAAGGAAGATAATTATTACACTGATTTGTATCTAATTTCAATGTTCCTACCTATAGGTGTTGAGCCAAAAGTTACTATCTCACTAGAAAGCTTTGACCAAGTGCAAGTGTGGTTTTGTTATTTCTTTAACTCTGCATGAAAGCAACTGATCTCATCTCTTGTCACAAATTCAAACAACAGAATCTTTTTGTTTCCTTCATGTTTTCCTTTAATTTATGAACTTTGCGGTTTTGCATTCAGCATGTTTCTGTTTTAGAACTTCACGATTTGCTACAGTTGCATCAGGCAATGTGATACCTGTAGTCAGTGGTGTTCATAATCGACGGCAGGTTAGGTTCTCATTGATAAACGTTATATTGTAAAGTGACATTCATGAACAAATGCACAATGATTGGCATTCTAAATTGATCAACTCCAAATTTTTGTGGTGATCCATAAAGATGGGAAACAAATTACATAGTTCCAGTTTTGACCTTCACGGTAAATTCCAAACGATTTTAAGGATCCCAAATAAATTCAAGTTCTAGAGTAGCATAGCAGTTTACCCACCACAAATTGAAACCGTTTGTTTTGAAATATTTTATCCATTACTCAGTTTGCTGCATGCGTGACATGGGTGGTCTGTAACTTTTTCCAATCTGATATGTTCTTTTAGTCTACGGTTCAATGTTGTCAGAATTTACTGTCCATTGATTGGTGAGGAGACAGGTCCAACTGAGCTGACAGTTCTGCGTTTTGACACTACACAGTTTTTGGGAGTCCATCTAGTATGGATCTTTTCAAACAAGTTAAAGTGGCCGGCGTTTTTGTTTGTCTTACTTGATGGCTTTTTACTACTTTTCACCATTCTATTTGATTAATCTGCTAGTTTGAAAGCTTTTTGGGTATATACATCTAGTATGGGTCGGTTCGAACCAGTGTTCATAATATCGATACTATTAGCCGATATTATCGTTATCGCTTGCTAGCGATATGAAACTCAGCAAAACTCACTCAGTGATGAAAAAAAAAAAGGAAATTCTTGATATCGCACTATATATCCCAAGTTATCGCAAAATATTGTGCAATATCACCAATATTGACAATATATCGCAAGATATTGTGAAATATCATGCGATGTTGACGATAAAGCAGGCATCATTTTCGGCAATATGAGGCAAAATCCTCGCTGCTACCCCACAAATTCAAATATATATATATATAGATATATATATATATATATATATATATATATATATATATATATATATATATAAAATCTCTCTTACCTCAAAGATCTATTAGGTAATCGTCTTCGACTGAATTTGGTAGGCCAAACGTCGAGTGCGCTGGATCAGGTAAAAAAAAAAACTTAAAACCCTTCTTTTTTTTTCTTCCGGAGATAAATTCTTTGGAAAAAATTAGATTTCTGCCGAGGTTATGGGGATTTTGGGAGGGATTTGGAAAAAGGATGGAATTCGGGCGAGATTTTTGGGCTTTCGAAAGGATTCAAAATCGCGATACCTTGCGAAGCCTGTGGAGAAGAAAACTGGGCGATGGTATTGTCGACTCTCTCCTTTAACTAAGGAGTAGATTCGGTGTGACTTTGATGTATTTGATACGGTACAACCCTTACAGTGGGGCCCACCTTGATGTATATATTTTATATCAATTTCGTCCATACGTTTTTAGGTATCAATTTAGGTCACGAGACAAAGAATGAGGTAGATCCAACGCTCAAGTGGACCTATCACAGAAAACAGTGTGGATTGAATGCTTACCATTAAAAACTTCTTGAGGGCCACAGAAGTTTTCGATCAT
This sequence comes from Magnolia sinica, assembly GCF_029962835.1. Classification (NCBI taxonomy): domain Eukaryota; kingdom Viridiplantae; phylum Streptophyta; class Magnoliopsida; order Magnoliales; family Magnoliaceae; genus Magnolia; species Magnolia sinica. The sequence continues at coordinate 43,332,738 of NC_080573.1, read as the reverse complement.
GTTGATATCCCTTAGTCCATATCTTCTTAGACTTATGAACAGATTAGATCACAAATAAACATTATGATGGGCCCTAGGAAGGTTTCAAGTTTCCATGGAGGGCAGACTGTCCTCGTTGTTTTCTGTGGTGGGGTCCACTTTGAGCTTTGGATCGGCCTCATTCTTTGGCTGATGCACTAAAATGATCTATCCAAATGGATGGATGGTGTGGATACAACGCATACATCATGGTGGGGCCCACTGTGAAGGTCACACTCACATCGCTTGTCCGTGTGTAGTGGACTGAGAGCGGATTAGTTGTTACCCCAAGAATAACTAAGCGGGTGTTACCCTAACCGTGTGGGGCCCATCTTGATGTATTTTTTTCTATATATCCATGCCATCCACCTGTTTTTCCATCCCATTTTAGGACATGATACCAAACCGTGAGAAGATCCAAATCTCAAATGGACCATACCACTTGAAATAGTGATGAATGACCATTATTAAGGAGTGGGGGCCACAAAGTTTTGGATCAAGCTGATCTTTATATTTTTCCTTCATCCAGATCTTCTTGACATTATCAACAGGTTCAATTGCAAATAATCCTTACGATGGGCTCTTTGGAATTTTTAATGGTGGGGCACTCAATTACCACAGTTTTCAGTGGTATGGTCCACCCGAGATTTGGATCTGCATAATTTTTGGAACCCCATCCTCAAATGATCTGTAGAAACGGATGGACGGTGTGAATGTACAAAAAATCACCCATGTAGGCCACACATTAGGGGTAACACCCACTAAGCTATTCCTCCCGGCGGACTGGGGGACTATCCCAACTCAGGCGGATGCGGACTCGAAGTTCCTGCACTGGGAACCTATGTGGGGCCCACTGTGAATTTTGTGATGAATCCATGCCATCCTTCCATTTTGCATGATCATTTTAGGATATGCGGCCAAAAATGAGACAGATCTAAGAGTCAAGTGGGCCATACGAGAGGTAAAATTGGGGAAAGAAATTACTACCATTAAAACCTTTCTGGGCTCCAGCTTGATGTTTATATGACATCCAAATTGTTTATAAGGTCATTCCCGTTGGTATGAACTAAAAACACTAAAATCTTAGCCTAATAGAAAACTTTTATGGCCATACGAATGGCTACGGTAGTTGCTCAATCCCCATTGTTTCCTCTCATGTGGCCCACCTGGCTCTTAAATCAAGCTCAATTTTGGTTGCATGTCTTAAAATGATCAAGCCAAACGTATGGACGGGGTGGATTTATCAAAAACATCACGGTGGGCCCCATCTAGGTTCTAGTACAAACTTCCTAGGAAAGGTTTTCAGCAGTAAATCTGCGTCCACTTTGTGGGCGCTGTTTTGGTGGATCCCTAACTATGGACCCACTGTAATGTATGTGCCTTACATCCACATCGTCCATCCATTTTGAAAGCTCATTTTCGGGCATGATCCCAAAAATGAAGGAGGTCTAAGTCTTAGGTGGACCATAACACAGTTAACAGTAGTAATTGAATCCCCACCATTAAAACTTCTTGGGGTCCACTGGAATTTTTATTTGCATCCAACCTGTTGGTAAGGTCACAAAGACCTGGATAAAGAGACCACACAAATATCAGCTTGATCCAAAGCTTTTGTGGCCCATGAGAAGTTTATAATGATCGATTACCACTATTTCCTGTATTATGTTCCACCTGAACAAATTATTAAAATATTATTTTTTTAATTTCTACAATATCCTTTGCTTTTGAATGCATTGGTTGTGTTTTCATAAATGTCCCGATATATTTATAAATGTTATGCATCATATTTGAATATAATTGCCTTTTTTTTTTTCAATCAGACAGGACATGGTTTAGGACCCTATACAAAGGAAACCTATTATGTGCACTTCTTTTTTGAGATTTTATGATTTAAAAGTGTGTATTAAGGTCTTTTTTAATAATCCTTGAAAAATTCAACCATGTTTCCAATGTTTCCCCATGTTTCCCAAAAAGTGCGATAAATTACGCGGTACAAACGATATATCCCATGCGATAACCAATACATATCTGTATCCCAAGGTTGTGATACATTGCGCGATACCGATATTCCGAACACTGGTTCGAACAAGTTCAAGTGGTTGATGTCTTTCATTTTGTCATACTTGATGGCTTCGTACTATTCGCTTTAGTGTTTTCAGAATGCCCTGAGAAAGGAATTATGGTTTTTGGCATGATCATCTACATGTATAATCAAATGCTTATAAAAAAACAACAACACTAACACAGAGGATTCTTTTTTGCTGCTCTTATGGTGATTTGATAGCTTCATGGATTTAAATTTGCTTGCATTTGATTCGATATTTTAAGGATGCAGGGGCCTATGGTGGTCCTTTCGGTGGTCTTGAATTTTGAAGTTTATCACCTTTCAAATAAATAAATAAATAAAAGAAAAGAAAAGAAAGAAAAGAAAGAAAAGAAAAGAAAAAAGAAGAAAAAGAAGAAGAGAAGTTTATAATGTTATTTTGTGGGGTTTATGTGGGTTTCGTGGGCCTGATCTATGGCATCCCTAATGAAATGTTAAATAGAAGTGATTGATGAGCTGGGAGAGAGAAGTTAACAAAAACAAATGCTGCAACTGAACATTGGGTAGTTAACAAAGGAAAAAGAAGAAGATTTGAATGCAAACATTACTACAATAGCTAAATCATTTCAGATTATGTTTTGTATTTTAAAGTTAACACCAACAAATAGCACAAACAGGCTCTTCCATGTCCATCCTGCAAATCACTTTGGATTATTGCAAAGGCTGGTTCAATTGCAACCTTTGTGAAGCATAAACAAGCAAGTTATTGCAGTTTCAACAAACTTCATGTTGTAAGAAATGAGTTTCCTTTATATTTGAATTTTGCTTTCTCATTCCAAACATAGATTATTGTTAATGAACCATATGCATATGATCTTAACAAATTCCAAGAACTACCCACACTAAATTTTTTGTGCTTCTTCTATCCAATAGAGTATGCTATCCATTCACATTGATGATTCTATTTATATTATTTTGAGAAATCTGGCATTCTCATTTAGAGACGGGTTGGATCTTAAGTTGCTTAAGATAAGCTACTTATACCACAAGTAGCTTATCTTAGTTTCTACTTATTAAGAAGATGAGTATGTTTGGTAAACAACATACTTATCAGCTTCTCCTCTCTTTCGTCTCTCCTGATGCCTCTCTTTGGCAACTCATGAAAAGTAGAAAAACTAAAAAAATTAACTGAAGTGATCAAGTACTTTTTAATTAAAAAAGTTACTTATAACTAATCATAAACCAAACTTATATGAAATAAGTCACTTATCTACTGCTGCAAGTAGAAAAGTAACTTATTTGGTGGTATCCAAACGGGCCCTCAATATAAGCTTTTGCACTTTGTCCCATCTCCCAGAACCACAGCAAAGTAGATTGGAATGAGCCTTCTTAATTGGAATATTGATAGAACAAACTAATATTGGGAAAGGATCATATACAGGGTGGATTAAAGAAGCCTGGAACTCTACAAGATATGCATTCAATCTTTGGTTTTGGGGTTCAAAATGATTTACAACAATTAAAGAGTCATTATAAACTGCTTAGAAAGCATGATTTCACCATATAAACTCCAGGACAAGATAGTGGATATGGTTGGGATGATCCTGCCTGTGTCATAAGATCATTTTTCTTTCTTTCTTTCTTCTTCTTCTTCTTCTTCTTCTTCTTCTTCTTCTTTTTTTTTTTTTTTTTTTTTTTTTTTTTTTTTCTGTTTTGTTTTTCTATTATATTTTATTATTTGTATTGACTTCATTGATAAAAAATGATATTCGTTTTTTTTTTTTTTTTTCCTATTGCTGTTCATTTTACAGCAACATATAACAATGCTGACATTAGTAGTGTAGGACTACAAATACAAATAGACATAAAACCTTGAATTCTCAGATATCAAGTTAAGCTCATGTATTTGCAGCTATCAATCTTCTAACAAGAAGGTTGCATTCTACAAGTACATATTTATTAGTATATTTCATAGCCAAGTAATCTAGGCCATCAATCTTTTCTAACCGACCAAAGCGGATGACTAAACAAAACCATGAAAGCTTGTTTTCCTTTTGAACTATCCATTTTAAAATTGCTCGTTAGACATAGGATTGCCCAATTGATACAATATTCATACAAATGGACACACCAGATGATCCATCCATTCTTCCAGAAGAACCCAGCTCAGCTTGCTGCCACCCATATGTGCGAGTCGTACTAACCATTGATTGAATGGTCTGAATAGCCTGATCAAAGTGGTTCATACACATGGAGATGGCTACCATTTCCACTTGGAGGGTAGATACTACAGACAGATGGAGATTGCTTCAAGGTGACAACTATGACATATTAAGAAAGAATCCAACATTCTTCACTAATAGCTCAGTAATCTAGCTAGACTGTTGAAAGGATGACAGCACCATGATGGATCATGTCCTAAGTTTTCATAGATCATGATATCCAAGCCATCCAAATTTTGGGCCTATGCATGGTTTAATTGAAACGATGCTAGGGGTCATTTGGGCGATGCTTAAACACTTTTTTGAGCCAAATCCCAATTCCCCTTCTGCGTGAGCATCATCTGATCTTCGCACAGCGATTAGATGAGTAGACAGTTGCCCAAAGATCATTTTGGGATAAACTGTCAAAAAATGGGCCCTGTACTGCTTTTTCCTAAACTGTGGAGTTGCAAAATCTTAGCCAGGGATGCTATTCAGAACTAACGGTGAATTATCATAGAAATTTGTTAAAGTTAGTAAGTCGAGGATCATGCCATTTCCCCAAATGAATGGCCCATTTGACGTGTGCAGGGGCACGTGGGCTCAACACTGTATTTGTGGGATTTAACCCATTCAAAAGGGTCGTCCAACCATGGAAGTAGGATTCTAAAGAAATCAGACTAATCCAACCATGTGGTCCATTGCTTCAATTAGGAGGTTGTTGAATGATTGTTCATTGTTTTTTCATGGTGTAGCCCACCTGATGATTGTATAAGCATATCTTCTTCTTCTTCTTTTTTTAGTAAATCGCATCGTCATGATAAGGCTTGCCTGATGTGCAGATTGGGTGAAAACATGGAGAGCCTACCACAGAAAACAATTGACAACCAGCCAAAAACCTCCAATTCATGGTTGGGAGATCTGTTTGGACAGGTTGGATGTCATGGAATCATTGTAGAGTGAGATAACATTCACTACACCAAAATCATTATTAGGAACGGTTGCATCTTTGGTTTAGGAACAACATTAAGCCGTTCCTAATGCAAAACAGTTTTAAACCGTTCCTACACTACCAAAAACCCCCCAAAATCGTGAAATAGAAAACCACAATGTCTGTATTTCATTCCTGGGTCTCTCTCTCCCTGCGATTTCCATGGTATTTTCCCGTAATCTCCATTTTTAGTCTCTCTATTTGCAATCTTCATGCTCCGATCGAACCCAAAACCCTCTCACTGATGACAGACGAAACATCAATCCTCCTTCAAATCCCCTCTCTCTCTCCCTACCCATTTAAATCATTACAACAGAAGCTTCATTTCTACAAAAGCTCTCTATCTCCATTCGTAGTTTAGGGTTTTCCAGTTATGGTTTTACTAGTTTATGCTAAAAGTTAATTTCTGATTTATTGTAGTTGGGATTAGTTTATTTTTTTTAATTAGCATCAAGATATAACATCTGAAGGTTCAATATTTCCGCATTTTTGTGGGTCTCGGTTGGGATTGAAACCATTTCGCATGTGGATCTTGATTTTGTGGAATTTTATATTTGCTTTTTTAGATTTTTTTTCTCCTTTGTTTTCCTTTTTTAGGTTTTTTTTCTATTTTCTGTCCATTTTTCTTTTGTTTCTTCTTGTGGGATCGGCCTGGTGAAGCTGTGAGCCTCTTCCAACGGATGGAGTTTGAAAATGTGGTGCCTAATGAGCTTATTCTGGTGAATGGGTCTATAGAAGAGAATCGAAATGGATTTAATATGATTCTAACAGTGGCTCTTATGGATGTTTATTGCAAGTGTGGGTGCATCTCTCTTGCTTAGAAACTGTTTGATGAAATGTCTAAATTAATTTGTTTATTTCGGAATATTCTTGCTATCTAAGAAATTTCACTGCATTAGAAAGCATCTGGATCTGTCATGCAGTTTTTATTTCAGCAGCAGCAGCTGTTAGAATGGATGCTCAGCAGCAGTCAAGATTGGTGAGATCCGTCCAATTCATATCTCTAGATGGTGTATGTAGGTTGTTGATGGAGAAGATGTTCTTTTTCTTTTCTTTCTTTAGAGGCCTTTTGTTTTCGTTATCTTTTTCTTGTTGGGGTTTTCTCGGTTGGGCTAATGTTGCATCTGAAATTCATTTGATTCTAGTAATTTGATATTTTTCCTGGTGAGGGGCAGATCTCTCTTGCAATGAAACTCTTTCTTTTTGTTCCTGTGGTGGATTTTTCTTTGAATGATCTGAATTTTGAACTCGCATTATGAATTTATTTTCTAATGTTGGGTTGTTCTCATCTGATTTTGATTCACTGTTTACAGATCTTCTTCTGCCCTTGTATCTGTCTGCATTGCGATGGAACTGTTTGAATGGATCTGATCAGTTTGCAAATCTTCATGCCTGCTTAGTTCTCTGTATGTGTTGGATCTTCCAATGTGAATCTGATCTTATCTGCAATGAATTTGTCAAGGTCTAGTACCTACCTTATGGGACCCTGACTATAGTTAAATGGAGTATCTAAATTATGGTGCTGCTGTAAGTGAGGTGGAGATAGATCTTCTTACAGGTGCTACCACAATCTTGCAAACAGATATGATCTATGGCTGTGGACCGAGCTTAAACCCTGCTGTGGATTTAGGACAGATTGAAGGATCTTTTATCCAAGGAGTTGGATTTTTCATGCTGGAAGAATATCTATCAAACTCAGATGGGTTGGTGGTTTCGGATGGAACGTGGACATACAAGGTCCCAACCATTGACACAATCCCCAAAGAATTCAATGTCGAGATACCTAACAATGGCCATCACAAAAAATGCCTGCTCTCTTCCAAAGCTTCTGGGAGCCACCGTTGCTTCTAGCGGCCTCTATTCATTGTGCAACTAGACAAGCCATCAAAGAAGCAAGGAAAGAGCTCCTTGCAACCAACGGCTATGATCATCCTTCTTTGATATTCCAAATGAAGGTCCCGGCAACCATGCCGGCGGTTAAGGAGCTCTGTGGGCTGGACAATGTGGAGAGGTATTTAGAAACCATGATTTCTCACCAATAAATACCGTTCTGCTCATCTATTTCCATATTCTCCATTGTGAATATATGCTTGATGAACTGCCATGTAGACTTGTAAGTTGGTAATATACAGTGCTACAAGTGGGGCCTGCTGTTACGTGATCCAACCATTGATATGATGGGCCGCCTCAACATGGATGGCCTATGAATAAAAAATCCCCTAAGATCTTAGCTATAGAAAAAAAAAAAAAAAAAGGTCTAGTACCTATGGCGGTCGATTGGTTTGTACATCTTCATGTCCCCTTAGTTCTCTATGTGTTAGATCTTCCAATGTAAATCTGATCTGATATGTTCGAATGTCATTTGCAATTCACAGATCTTCTTTTCTAATGAATCAGTCAATGTCTAGTATCTACAGCTGATCTGATGTTGTTATTGTCAATAGCTTTCTCAGTTTAAGTCACATTGTGTTTGATCTGTTTTAGCTGAGATCAGGAACATTCATTTTGGTTTCAAATCTACTGTCACATTGACCTTCTTTGTTCTGTTCTCATCTGCATTCCATAGATCTTCTTTTTCATTTATTTATTCTATCTGCATTGTGGTTTTGATGAACATATTTTATTGTTAGGAACCCGCATGTATACATCTCCACATGCATTTGATGGAGAAATGACAAAAGAACAACTTTTTTATATCCTTCTGTTTCATGGTGTGTGATAAATAATACCTTGCTCTCTCTTTGTTTGATATTGAAATGTGACTAACATGGAACTTCCCTATTGTGTGTGGATTTTGTACATGTGTGGCCCATGGTTTGGTAATCTATGCCATTGAACAAGTGTCTCTCATCATCAATGGACTATGCCCAAAAAATCTTCTCGGTCAGACAACGCTAACCATTTGTTTATTTGCATACAAATACATGGGTAAGTGTGCTAAAATACCACATTTATGGGCAAAGGGCCAAAGATTACTGGAAGGCATCCTCCAATTTGGAAGATTTTGTGGGCATGGTCCATCTTTGATGGGGCCGTGGTATTAATGGCTTCGATAAGCCAGCCTGGCAAACATCATGCATGACAGTGAAGTTCCATGTTAGTCACTAACAGAGAAGGAACTTGGACTCTAAAATGCAATTACCATTTTTTTTCTTGGAAGGGAAGGAATATTACAGAATGACTGCAATACTTGGAGCTTTTTCTGCCGGTCAAGAGATACCATTTTGCATACTTGAAGACCCTAATGTTGCGTTTGGGTACACATGAAAAGAATTAGGGACTTCTGATAGTTTTGGCAGGGCAGAATTAGCCCTGGAATTGCAATTGCATTCCTTTCAAGTCCAACTTAGAATTGCAATGATTTTAACTTGGTGGCCAGTTACTCAATATGAATGCCAACCAAAGACACATTGCAGTTTGGCTACCTTCAGTTTATTAGTGGCAGACTCAATATGAATTTATGTAATATTATCTTTTAAGTTTTAAATATGTAAAAAATAAATAAATAAAAAAAATAAAATAAAATAAAAGAGAGAGAGAGAGAGAGAGAGAGAGAGAGAGAGAGAGAGAGAGAGAGAGAGAGAGAGAGAGAGAGAGAGAAAAAAAAAGAAAAAAAGAATGCAGGTTTCAATAAAATATGACTTTGTGCAGTCTTCGAATGTTGAAACTTACAGGGTTTCACTTGGGATCAATTGGATTGTATTGCCTTGCATTTCTGTTTCTCCCAATTGCATGAGGATCAATTCTTCTCCGCCTCATAGATGTCCCTTTAGAGCATGCAACAAGGTACCACATTTGGTTGGGACATGTCACAATGGGGATCTTCACATTGCCAATATGGTTCGGAGATTTTCAGTAGGTGGGCCACATTGTGTAAAACTTATGGCCTAAAAAATCAGGTTGTTTTACTCCTAGGTAGGCCGCAATATGGTAATCATAGGACTCAAGAAAATGGTTGGCAATAAAAATTCTAGGAAGAAAATGAAAATCAAAGAAATGATGATCTTGTCATGGAAATACAAGAACTAATAATCACATATTATGTTTTTACTCTCCCAAAATGGCTTTGAGGCAAATGCAGACTGTTTCTCTTGTAATGTTTTCCTTTTGCCTGTCAACTGATGTTATCATGTATTTATTTCCAAGTGGATAAAATAAAAAATTTGATGTCCTGGTTTGTGTCCTTTATATATGTGGACATACTGGTGCATCTTTCCCACATGGTATTGAAGCATCCATTTATGGAAAAATTGTAATCCCTCATAATTTGAAAATTAAATAAATGTTGACCAAAAAAGATTGAAAATTAAATAATTTTGACATTCTTGTGTCGTTTGTACTATTTAGGTACCAATTCTCTTGGAGGCTTATATTGGGGATTTTGCCCAAATGTATCTTTGGTTCACATTTTACTTAAGTCATCCATTTTTTATTTTTTATTTTTTGAATAAGAATTTTAGGCTGAAAGTCAGTTTGATAGATATCTACATGAGTATTTTAATTGCTTGAGATCTAATTAGGAGATTTGCCTTCCAGGTGGGCCACAACTCTATAAGTCACATTGGAGAATCTCCTTCTGATCAACTGGAGGAAGATAGGTAATTCCATCCAATACAATGAACTTCCCATCATTTGTATTGGATGATAGGTTGCAGATGCTGGTTATGATAGACAAGGTGTCGCTGATCATGCAAATAATCTAGCTTAAAAAATTCGTAGTAACTTGACCAATTCAATGGTCTGCCACGGAGTGTATCATTGGCAAAATGAAGGTGGGAAATCTAAAAATCTGCATGCTCCACCATCGAATTTTGACTGTTGTTTCAGCTTTTTCTTAATTGTCTGTTCGCAAACCATCAGTTAATAAAACAGTTGGTTAAGAAAAAGATGCAAAAACAGTCCATGGTTTGGTGAGCTAGGCTGTTGATCCAAGCCTGCTACGGATGTGCTGCAAACAAATCATTAAGAAAATGCTACAACAATATTGAATCTCCCATTTATTAAAGAAAGATCGTGTAATCTTTTTTTTTTCCCTGTTAGTTTTGTCTGGAAATTGATCGATTTCACTTTTAGCACAATAATGAACTTGATATGTAATTCTGAATTCTGATGTATGTCAAAGCAACATGGCTTGTGGGCCTTGGTTCTTGGATGTTCTCTAGGTTAAATGAGTTCAAGTCATGAGACAAATTCATTCATGCGCAATGCTTGTTTTCTTTGTTCAGGCTAGTATGTATCAAGAGGAGAAGAATCTCATAGACCTGTATATTATCCTTCTCAGATTTTCAAGGTGAAGAAGGTATCATTATGGGAGTTCTGCTTGCCTTTTCCTTCTTGTTATTGTCACTTTCTCATTGTTAGTCTCATTAGAGTGCTACTCACTTGAGATTATTTTTTTCACTTGGTTTAACCCATTGATTTTTCATATACATTCACTGATTTCTCAACTGTCCAGTTTGATGTCTGAGACTATACCACTCCATCGAGAGTACCAGTTTTTGCTTCCAAAGTAAAAAATCTATTTCAGGAAGGTTAGTAGAATTATATGGTGTTGGATCTTTATTTCAGGAATTCAGCATCTTTTTAAAAAAACTTTTTGGTTGGAATATAGTTGACTCTTCTTCTTAACTATAGAAACTGGTGGCCCCTATAGAAGAGTTAAGAGTCTCTGAAGCCGGACGTCCAATGTCGAGTTAACGAACTGAACAAAGGTCATGTGGCTGAGCTTGATGAGCGGGAAAGGATTTCATACAATTCAGCTGCTACTTTAGAGTGGCCACCTGTTAATAAGCAAATCCCTTCAAACCCTGAATTAAGCAGGTCCTATTCTCTATGTGTGTTTAGATGATTGTTCAATCTATCGAACTTCTGTGGAAACTAGAGAAAATGGGTCAGACCGGAGCCTGGATTTTGGACTGGTCAGGCCATGCCTTCATGCTAGCATTGTTCAAAATTTTGATTTTGCTAGTCCCTGGCATGGCCCCATTAGCCTGGCTTCTTGGCTCCACCATTTATGAGCCATTGCCAGAAAATCAATCTGGTCATCAGCTGGATTGAACATGTGGCATTAATTTTTAAGGAACTCCTTGACCAACAGCAAATACAAAGAAGGCATTACAAGCAATGACGTCCCTATCAGCAAGTAGTAGATGGCTATGAAATGACCTGTGTTTTCTTATCTTTTGGTCCACTAGCTAGTTCAGTCTTGAACATTGCTTTCACATATATCAGCTGCTTTTACATATAACACTGCTTCTTGGAAGATCCTACTTTGTTCTCTTATTTGAATTTTGTTCTTCCTAGAAATCTTTACATGCCTTTTTTAGCATTAATCTGCAATATCTTCCTGCAAGCTTATGTTATTTTTTTCTTCAATGCATATGATGTAGGGGAACTGATATGAGCAGTCCACATGGCATACATGTTGGCCTGTTAGACCGTCTTGTGATTATACAGACCGAAACTTATGGTCCAGCTGATATTATACAGGTTCAAGCTCAATCACTTCTCTGTTTCTGTAAAAATGCATAATCTACTTTTTGTAGAGTTGAATCATTTGGATTATTGTGCTTCAGGAGTGCGATGGAGATACACACAGGGTATTAGCAAACACTGTAGGCAATTGAGTAGCCGGTAATAACACAAGATGAATACTACCTCAAATGCCTGCATGGTTAAAGTTACACTTCAGATGATCAATTCAAATCTAAGGTAATTTACTTTAAGATTGTTCCTTTTTAGAGTGAAATTATGTCACTAATGCTCTGGTCTAATGTTAACAAATTTGTGGAAAATCATGCAGGCTATATTATTCGATCTGAATATCATGAGCGCTAATCATAGTTTTATGGGTAGCATTTGTATTTTAAGTCTCGTTTAGTTTGGTGAAATTCAAAAAGCAGATTTAGAAAGAAAAATGCTACATCTCAAAGAAACCATGGTTAAGGTAGATCGAGGAAAAGAATTCTAAAAAAGTTGTTCCTTTTAGTGTTTATGACTTTCAAGGAAATGTAGATTGGTAAATGATCAAAAAGTGATAATTGTCTCTCAAAAATTATGGAAATGTGGATTATCAAAGTTTGGGGTAGAAAAGGAAAATGTCCATTTTAGGAAAATCGTAGAAAGAAAAGTAGTTTTCCACATATTACTTTATTATACCAATTGGTGAAAAATGTCATGTCAGCAGAATTTATTATTATTATTTTTTCAACAGTAGCTTTTGGATTCCACCAATATAAACATTGAAGGATCAACCAAATTCTATGCTAAAAATTCAAACATTGAAGGATGTTTATTAACTAAAAATACACTTAACAAAGAAAGTATGGGTCCTGTTTATGCAAACTGAATATTAAACTTGCCATACAATTTCTTTGCCTGTGCATTGTCAACTACCTCCTTTTTTGGTAATTGCGTTGTATGGTTCTTGAATTGCTTTCTATAGTTAATTGATTTTTTTGGCTAACAGATCATTTAAACGACATCATTTCATTGAGCAATGTGAGTAGTACATGCGCAAAAAAGATGGAGAAGGAGCCTAGCAGCATACATGCCAACATGGTACACTTGTGGGAGATTGAGTAAGATGGCTGGTGATTGGATCGAAAGCCAGGCTGGTCAGCTTGTCAGGTGGGTGATAAGCATACATTGAATGTGAACCAATAGTTATTTTCCTTTCAATTTTTTCATTTTTCTATTACTATTGTGGTGCAACTGATGTGTGGAACACTGAGTTTTGGAATTTCATATCTTCAGAGGTATGCCATGTTTACATAATTTGAGGACCAGTGAGATTTGTCTCATGTGGGCCATATATATGCTAATGTTGGCCATATGTTATGGGACCTTCTAAATGTATGGTTTGGATCATCATATCATGAAGTGAACGGGCAAGCTGATTGGGCGATCCTTGTAGGAAAATCTCATTTAGTACTAAACTGTTAGACACATGCAATGTATACTCACACCCGGATGCACTCACATCTGCTGCCACATATCCATGCATGATCATCATATCATGAGTTGTTAAGGACAACCTTAATTATGCAGCTATGTTAGGTTATTAGTAGCACTTTCACCATGATGAACAACCACCCTAACTGTTTTTCCTTTATTGTCAATTGATTTTTTTCAATTAGTTTTTGTGCTCGTGCTGATCAAATTAAGAATGCTTTCGTGACTAAGGAAGCGCCCAAAGTTTTGATATTTACTGGCACATTTTTCAGGTTTGTGATTTTGGCTTGTCATGGTTGAAGCACCACACGTTTCTGCCTTCAAAATCTACAGCTGGAACGGTAATCCTTTGTGACTCTTAACAGTTTTGTATTTCAGCACCTGTTAGTTGACTTCATATACTGTCCTTTTCTATGTTTTGGTGTAAGATCCAGCGTTTCTGGATGGCCTTGTCTTTGGGGAACGGATTGGCTACTCCCCCTGACACCAGCCCCGTGGCTGGTGGTCGGTGATCTGTGGACCCCACCATGATGTATCTATTTCATCCATTCCGTTCATCCATTTTTAAAGATCATTTGAGGGCCTTATCCCAAAAATGAGAGGGATATAAATCTCAGGTGGACTGCACCACAGGAAAACAATAGTGATTGGATATCCATCATTTCAATCCTACTAAGGTCCACTGTACTGTTTATTAGACATCCGATCCGTTGATTAGGTCATAAAGACCCAGATGAAGGGAAAAAACAAAGATCAGCTTGATCCAATACTTTTATGGGCCCCAAAAAGTTTTTAATGGTTGACATTCATTCAACACTGTTTCCTATAATGTGGTCCACTTGAGATTGGGATATACCTCATTTTTTGTGTAATACCATAAAATGATCTAGAAAAATAGATGGACGGCATTGGTGAAACACATACATCATGGTGGGGCCCACAGAGCACCGACCACCAGCCATTGGCCGGTGGCAGGGGGAGTAGCCAATCCGTTTCCTTGTCTCTGAGGGACAGATTTTTGTGTTTGGTTTTCTCGAACTACTATTATTCATCAATAAATGTTTCTTCGTTAGTGGTTATTGTTTGTGAAACTTCTTTGAGTGTTTCTTTTCCCGAACTTCATTGAATAAGAGGAGTAACTTAGGGTAAAGGAAACGCGTTCTTTTTTCAAGTGATCTTGCCACAACTTTAATGGACATATTGGCGATCGTGTTAGATTCTCCTCCCGAGCAAACAAAATTTCTAGCCAAGAAGCCATTTGTTGAATCTCCTTAGAAATCAACAGAAGCCTCTTGGTTTGGAATGTATGTTTGTCACTACAAAATAACAAATAGCACCTTTTAAGTTGCCAAGCTCCTTCCCTTATACTCCATTAGAAACAATCCCACCTGGAGGATCCTGAGGTCATTCCAACAGTTACATCATTCTTTCTAAGAACACCTCACACCCTGAAGGCCAGAGGACCAATCAGGACTTGACAAATTTCATGGACCCTGGATTCCATGCATTGCTTCAAATTTTAGATATTTGCATGTGTGAATGGACACTTTGGTTTCTGTTCTATGATTGCATCAGTTCTTTAGTGAAATGCTCTTTGTTGAACTGCAACCGGAATTGATGGCGCCGGAAGTTTAAGAAATGAACCATCCAATGAGAAGTGAGTAGCAACTTTTATTTCTCTTGGAAACTATTGATAATAGCAGCTCCATTTCATTTTAAGACTCATACATGTTGGTAATAATACAAGCGGTTTTTTTCTTGCAATGTGATGTCTACAGCTTCAGTGTGATATTGTGGGAGTTGGCTACCTTGCGCATGCCGTGGAGTGGAATGAACCCAATGCAGGTAGTTGGAGCTGTTGGGTTCCAAAATAGACGCCTCAATATACCAAGTGTGGGATCTGAAGGTTGCATAGATCATATGTGATTGTTTGGCAGAGGTAAGCTTGCAATACTCATGAGCCAAGCAAAGCTAAAATTGTATATGCATCTAAAATCAAGCTAGGATAGGAATCAAGCGACTAAGCTAAAGCTGACACAACCAACATAACCATTTTAGGGGCTGAGATTTTAATTCTATTTAGGTAGATATTGAGCACTTCAATATAACATAGGACTGATTTTGTTTTTTCTTTTTTAAGAAAGGAGAACTATCCTAGTTCACTATAGGAATTCTATTTATGTTGTCCTAATTTTGCATGTTACTGTAATAAAATATTGAACCATGATTGCAACTCAGTGAAATTCTGGAATTGATTGCATTTGTTCTTCATATTAGTGGCATTGGGACATTTGGTCAATCTAATCACTTGATTAGACTGTGCATTTGATCAAACACAATTTATGGGCTACCATTCAAATATTACACTAAACTGACAATTGTAAAAACTATTTTGTTTGTAGGAAGTAAAAACATGCATTTTAAAATCTATACCGTCTTGTTTGACTTCTTGACATGTTTGTTCTCTTAAACTAGTAGATGGAGATTTTGACAGCGACAGTTGCATATGGGTACCAATGTTTCTTGGTTGTGGATAAAGGTTGGAGATGGCTAGCTGTATTGGCCAAGCTAAGAGTGGATCACACGGAATTTTATTTTATTTTTTTAATGTATTCAGACAAATTCACTTGTTATTGTAAATATTATATATTTTTTATTTTAAAGTGTACAATAATTATTTAATATTCATTTTTAATTGAAGTGTAATATTTTTTAGGTATCAAATATTTAAAAAAAATGTTCCAATAGAAATTTTTTTGTTAAAACCGTCCCTAAATAAAAATGTTCCACATTGGAAATTTGCGACGGTTTCCAAACCGTTCCTAAATATAAAATTTGAGACGGTTCAAAACCGTTCCTAAATTGAAAATTTAGGACGGTTTTCTACCGTTCCTAATGTTTTGCGACGCCCTTTTCAACCACGGATGAAAACCTAAATTGGAATTTTGGTGTAATTGTTGCTAGCACGTAAGAATAAGCTAGCTACATTGCTGGCTGCCATGTGTTCTAGGAGGTCGGTTCCTCTGCAACTTCAAATTAACAACCCAACCTTAGGTTGGGCTCAAGCAAGATGTATCAGGTTTGGTCTTGGGCCTGGGCTATGCAAATACCAACCCGATAAAACTTGGGTCGAGCTCGAGCAACCCAAGCCAAACCCAATCGATGTATAAGTTATTTACAAATTATAATTGAGTGTGCATCGTCTGTGTTAGAGGCACAAGAAATTTTAGTGTCACCGGGTCTCATTATTTCACGCCATTTCCGATGACTTAAGCTAACAATATGTCGGATTTCTCTCTCCTAAATCGATTGGGTGCTACATAACGTGACTTTTAAGTAGTAGTCCTATATTTTAGCTTGGTTATTTAGAAAAACATGAAGTTATTTACAATAAATAATTACATATATAATTAATAAAATCATAGGTACAAAAATTAAGACTCGTATTGAAATATAATAAACTAAAGTAATAACAAAAATATTAGCACGTATCCACTTGACCTAGCTCACTTGGGTTGGGCTTGGGTTAATAATTCCCAACCTAAGGTTGGGTTAGGTTAGAGTTGAGGTATAGGAACCTTGGGTTGGGCATGTATTGGCAGAGGCAATTAGCATACTTGATGAGTGTCCTACCTCACCCGTCTCTAGCCACTTTTGCCGCTCACAACAAGTTTTTAAAGGTGAGAGTTCAACCCCATTGTGTGGTCCACTTGAGCCTTGGATTTTCCTCAATTTTGGGTTCATATCCTAAAATGGTCTAGAAAATGGATGGATGGCATAGATAAAACCCACACATTATAGTGGGCCCTACAGAGCCCCGTCTGGACAAATTATCGTCCAAGCAGGGGCAAGACGCAATCCGGTGCTCTCTTAAAGCGCCAGTTGGACTGACCATATTAAATGCCATTTGTCTAATGATTATTTAATATGTTTACTTTAATCCATACCGTCCAAATTGTGGACACCATAATGCATGTATGGCAGCCTAAGAATTCACATTGTCAGATGATCTTAACCATCTTATATTTCTACCCTTTTTATTAATAAATTCTTAGCATAAGTATTTTAATTATTAAAAAAGAAAAAGTAAATAATGATTTACATACTTCATCATTAATTTACAACATTCTAATTTGTGTAATACAAAAACCAAATAGCGTAAGCACAAAGGTCCACAACGATAGCAAGAAAGTCACTGCCAAATGCTCTAAATAAGCATTATCATCCTAAAATACCCATATCGAGATTACTCGATACACATAATGCTATAGTGCACACAAAACGGAGGTTAGGACACGTGGCACGGCAATGGGCACAACATCCAAGCATACTGTGTTGTGTGACATCCTCTCTGTCCATCATCATCATCATCATCATCATCATCATCATCACTATCTTGATTGTAACCAATCAGTCAGAGACACCTCCTCAGACTACATATTTTCTTTTCTTCCCTTTGCTTAGGCTTGTGTTAGCCAAATGCAAAGGATTAATAACCTCTGAATGTCTCCCTGTATTTGTCAACCGTGAAGTACACATCAAAGTAGTCATACACATTACATCTATTGTATTGGATAGCTGCAATGGGATACTCGCAAAGGTACCCAAAGATTTGCCAGTCAAGGCATGAGCATGTTCTCCGTTCAAGATCCACCTTTCTTTGGATCTGCATTTTCATTGTTCACATTACAAACCTCAAACTCTGCTGCACCACCTGACACATAATAAATTCCTGGGAACATCTCTTCATAAGAAATAACCTCTTCAACTCATGGAACCAAGATTGTGTCCCAATTTGAACTTTTTTCCAACCTTTCATTAAATATCTCTATCATATAATCGTGCAAGTTTACTAACACCCTAGTGATAGACACCTCTCGCCATCCCTCCAACTCATCCCACCACCAATCCCATGCCATGTCTATATGATAATCCTCAGCAAAGATTCTATTCAAAGTGAGAAGTGGCCCAGTGTTTAGGATTAATATCCTTTACAATATTCCATGCTTCTTTATATTTATCATGAATTTCACACATGCAAGCATCAAATTCAAAATAAACCCCTGCACAAACTGCACTCTTAAAAAGCTGAACCAAATTCATACATTTGTACTTCTCCCACATTTCTCCAATCAGCTCCCCCTAAGAGTATCAATAAGATGCAAATGGAAAGATACCACTAACCACTTCAAGAATTCCTTCTCGTCTCACTGATATAAATATTAATTTAGGTATGCATTCCAGGACTTGAGCCAACTCATCACAGAACCATTTCCTACTCCCTACATTCTTTGATTCAACATATGCACATGAGACTGGGAACACATCATTTTCTGCATCAATGGCCATGGCAAAGAGCCACACACCTCGACATTCTCCTTCCATCTTTCTAAAACCAAGCCTCACAATTGGTCAACATGCTTGCTTGAAACCATAAATGACAGCCTTATATGCAACAAAAAGTCTCAAGGAATTGTCTGATGAATTGCTGAGCTTTGCCGTGCTTCCTGAATTTGTCATCTCGATGTCTTTACAAAGCATACTAAGATCTTGAACATATTGTTCAAGTCGCATCTCTTTTAGGGCCAACTCTTTACCCCTCCAAGCTTTATCATAACTTACTTTGATCCCATATTCTTGCCTTATCTTATCAACAATATCTTTGGGTGTACAACGCAAATCTTTCTGGAGTCAATCCTTGACCAAAGCAGCAATCCATTTCCTACTGGCTTGTCGATGCGTTCTAGTATTTGACATTGTTGACTCATTCGTAGCATAACAAGTATGGTTTTCCTTCAGAGATTTTATCTTGAATGTAGGCTTGTTAGGAAGTTTACATGCATGTATGCGCCATGAGCAATCCTCTTTAATGCATTTTGCCTGATAATAGCCAAATCCCAACCTTATTCGTTGTATTCAAAATTTGAACGCATGGCGTAATCCCTTAAAGCCTTGTGGAAAGCATTTGTATCTTCAAATTCTTGACCTTCTTTTAAAACTGACATCATTTATGGAATGTCATTAACACAACTATCAACAACCCCGTAAGGTAATTCTTAATTATCCATCAACAAGTAGTCCAGTTTGCGCAAATCATTTGATGCACGTGAAACATCATTGTTATTGACATTAGTATTATGTGGGGAAGGTGCAAGTGTTCCATTACTTTCATGTAAATCCCGCAATGATGCTTGATCATTTCCATTATCAGCATTCTACATCAGAAAACTTAAGAAACAAGAGAGAGAGAGAATCAGTGAACTGCATAATTGCAAGCACAAAAAAATTTGTATTTCAAGTACCTGGGATTCGCAATGGAGATTGAAAAGTTTTGGTCACAAAAAACAAAGAGCTAATAGGCTCACTGCTTCGAGGAAATGCTTCCATCATATTGGATATATCATCATCATTCTCAATTGACACAAGTGAATCCAAATCTAGACCAGGATATGTGTACTTGATGCTGCTAATGTCGGTAAATTTGAAAATCCCACACACTTTGGATAAAAGATTGATGTAATCGATCCCACGATCGACACGAACAATGCGGTTTGTGCCTCCCTTGTAATAAACCTTATTTGATTCCCAAATGAAGTTGCCCCCAAATTTACAAAGCACCGGCATCTTGTTCATAGACATCATTTGGATCTGTTGTAATGAACTGAAAATTCATAACAAGACAAATGTTGTTATGCTTAAGAAACTCAAGAACGATAACTTTTACACGCATGTTTAGAAAAGAAAGGAGCAAAATTCTTGTCTACTTAATTGTTTACTTTTGACCTAGCCTTAGTTCTATAGTAATTATATCACAAATTCCCTGTGTACTTATTTGAACAAGCGAGTAGCATGATCTTGTTTTTGAGGACAAGGACCTCATGGGCCTTATGGCGGATGAAACATGCCATAAAATTTACCCATATTAGAGAATACTACCAATCCAACATTTAGCTGTTTTCCTATTGAGTTGGGTGCTTGTTGCAATTCTTTCTTCCTTACTGTCTACTCACAGGCCACACATTGAAGAGTTAGAATTGTCCCATCGTGAAGATATTTGGGGCATGGTCCGATCAGAGCTAGCCAAAATCACAGATCTTAATTAATCACGAACCATGCTCCCTGCTTGTGCAATCAAAGAGCTCCAAGTAACCACACATTTTCTTGTTCAAAACTCTCAAAATGCAAGTATCATATGATTCTCGATCAAGCAAAACATGCAGGTTTTGACTAACCTTTCACTAATATGGGGGGCCATCAAAGAGAAGGCTCTACTAGGACAATCACTTTTATTGAATGATTTTAATTGTTTAAGCTAGTAGACTCGAGATGCATAACTTTGCCAATGGTCCACACTAAGAAAAGGTTAACCAATCTTATGAAGAAGATAATTCAATGGGTGTGGGTAATTAGGGTCCAATCGGGACCCATTTTAGGTTCAGGTACCATCTTTTGATGACCTAGACCTAAATTTGATAAGGTTATCAAGTACCTATCACATCTAAGGACCTTGGCTTGACCATCAGGACCACCAATCAAGGGGTCATGATCATCCAATTGAGACTTTAAAACAAGGTCCATCCATGAGGTCACTTGTACAAATTGAAGAAGTGAGGATATGCAAGATAACAAACCACATGATTTAGATCTAGAATGAGAGAAATCAGATCTCAGATGTCGATCAGAATGGCTTAGATCTAGTTCCAATTTTCCAGAGAATCATCAATATAGGCAAAAGCAATGGAGAAATCCAGAGGGGCCTTTGATAACTCAATATTAGTGGAGATCTATGCAAGTCTTCATTGCAGAGGTGGATGCAAATGTACATCAAACCTTCAGGGAGAGCAATGAGGCAGGAGACAACCTTGCTAGAGAAGAGAGCTTCCCATTTCTTGAGTTTAGTTTGGGTGTGTCATGTTTAGGGAGGGAATTTTGTAACAGTCCTCTGTCTTCTGCATAACTTTTCTTTTGAGGCATGTTATATAATTTGCCCTCTTTTAGGCAATCATTTTCCCATGTATTGCTTCACATGCTGGTCAATTGTCCATGCTGCTCCTTAGGTGAGTGGATCCTTGACTGTGGGGCCATTGTGATGTATATGCATTATATTCATGCTGCCCATCTGTTTTGAAAGTCATTTTAGTGCATGATCCAAATAAATGAAGCAGATCCAAATCTCATGTGGACCACACCACAGAAACACTGGTCATTAAATGCCCACCATTAAAAACTTCCTAAGGCCCACCCTAATCTTTAGTTGCCATTCAACCTGTTACTAATGTCACACAGACCTAGATGAAGGCATCACACAAATATCAGCTCGATCCAAAATTTTTGTGGCACCTGAGAAGTTTTTAATGATGGATGTTCAATTACCACTGTTTCCTACCTTGTGTTCCACCTGAGATTTGGATCTGATTCATTTTTGGGCTCGTACTCTAAAATGAGCTGGCAATTCAGATGGATGGCATGTGTTAAGAACCTAACTAATATGAGGCGGTTGCACTCTAGTTGCTCAGGTAGCCCTTTTCGTGCTGCGGCGGCTTTCACTCTGGTGAATACAAGGCGCAGTGTTGGCTCTGATATCATTTGTTAAGGACACCAAAAGCCCCATGACTGATGAAATGTGTAAAGTTAGGCTATTAAACCCTTGGGATCATAACATCATGATATAAAATATACATCACGGTGGGGCCCAAAGTAATCAATGATATTTTGCTGCATCAATACCTTTCTTTAAAAAATAAAAAATAAAAAATATAAAAAGGTAAGGCCCTAAATTGAGAGGGTGTAATTGATTCAAGTATACCCTCTGCCAGGTATGGTTGAGATGAGTACCTTACATATTATATTTATACTGTCTCTTTATCAATGTCATTTGTTGCATGGCAGTTAAAAAATTACCTTCTGATACTTCAGAAGGAGGAACTCATCTGGAATAAAGTAGGAGTGAATGTTAAAGAGTAGGAAGAAGAAATAAGGAAAGAGGAGAAAGAAACTTCAGTACCTTTCCCCAGAAAATGGAATCCTAGGAATTGACCAGAGATGGTAATTGAGGGGAAGAATCTTTAATGATATGATTCAAAATATTTCCAACCTTTGCTCGTAAGATGAGTTACTAGCACCAAAGTCTTCGCATGGAAAAATGATAAAGCAGGTGGTCCTGATGGAAAAGGTCACGGAAGGAAATGCTGAGAGTGAGAGGACAAGCGCGTTGGTGCTCTGTGGGACCCACCATGATGTATGTGTTTCATCCATGCCGTCCATCTATTTTTTCTAGATCATTTTATGATATGAGACCAAAATGAGGTATATCAGAATCTCAAAGTAGACCACATTACAGGAAACAGTGTTGAATGAACGTCGACCATTAAAAAATTAAAAAAATTTGGGGCCATAAAAGTTTTGGATCAAGCTGATATTTGTTTTTTTCCCTTCATCTAGGTCTGTATGACCTAATCAACAGATTGGATGTCAAATAAACAGTACATTGACCCTTAGGAGGATTTTAATGGTGGATAGCCAATAACAATTGTTTTCCTGTGGTGTGTTCCACCTAAGATTTATATCCCTCTCATTTTTTGGATTAAGCCCTAAAATGATCCGTAAAAATAGATAAACAGAATGGATGAAACATTTCATTATCTTGAGGCCCACAGAGCACCGATCACCCTCGTATCTGGAAGCGGATTGCATCATACGCCAGCCCGGACAATAATCCGTCCGGGAAGGGCTATGTGGAGCCCAACGTAATGTAAAGGTCTGATACACGCCGTGCATCCATATTTACAGATCATTTTAGGTATGAAACAAAAAATGAGACAGAAATAAGCTTAAGTGGACCACAAAGTGGGTATTGAACTACAACCATTAAAAACTTCCTCATAACTGTACAAGTTTCAGCTCAAGCTGATATTTGTTTTTTCACTTCATCCAGTCTACATGATAAACATCACGGTTGCCCCGGAAAGGTTTCAATGCTGGGTATCATTATCACCGCTGCTTTCTTTGATTTGGTCCACTGGAGATATGGACCTGACTCATTTTCCAGATCATGCCTTGAAATGATCGGAGTAAAGGGATGAAAGGCGTGGATAAAACACTGATGTCACGGTGTGCCCCACGGAGCCGTGCCTAGACGGATTATCGTGCAAACGGGGATAGGACGTAATTAGCTTCCCTCCTATCCCGCTAGGAACGGATTGTCGATTATTTTAAGGTACAATCCTAAAATTAAGGCAGTTCCCAGGCTAAAGTGGGCTACACAGTGGTGATTAAACACCTGCCATTGAAAACTTTTTAAAAGCTACGGAAGTTATGGACCTTGTTAGAATATTGTGTGATCTTGTTACCATACTTTGTGTGATCTTGTTATATTAGATTGTAAATCTCCAGCTATGTAATATTCTCTCTAGCTATGTAATATCCTATATTTAGCACTTAGGATCTTTCTTACAACTATGCATATTTACTATCAATAGGTTGTAATCATACTATAAAGAGGTGTTCTTCCTCCAATACAATATATATTGAAATACAAAATTTCTATGACAATTTCTCTCTTTCTCTTTATTTCTTCATGGTATCAGAGCCAAGTTCTTGTGGGCTATAAATTTTTTTTTTTTTATATAGCGGTTGTTTGGAGTTCTTTTTCGCCATCTTCAATATGTCTCTATCTGCCTCAAGTCTTGATTCAATTGTCCGTCCTATTGATCTTATATTGGATGGATCCAATTATAGTCTATGGGCTCAGAATATGGAAGTCTTTTTAAAAGGACGTCGGCTATGGCGTTATGTGACTAGAGCAGTCCCTCAACCTACGTCGGGAGACGGTGAGAAAGACGATGCCTTTACATCTCTTCTGGAAGAGTAGAACAGTATTCACTACAAAACTCTGTCTTGGTTCATCAATACTTCCGTTCTATCCATCAATAGTCTTCTTCCACAACTTGGGAATGCTAAAGTTGCTTGGGACTTTTTGGCAAAAAGATGCAACTGCACCTATGATGCTTCATTGGAGTTTCAACTGAAAGCTAAACTCTATCAAATGCGTCAAGACCGAGGTCAGTCTATTGCTGATTTTTATTCTCAAACTAATCATATTTGGGAACAATTATCTACCGCAGACCCTAAGTTGGAATGTTCTAAAGACATTCAAACGTTTGCTACTTGGCTTGATCGACGGAAGTTTATGCACTTTATGATGGCTCTTCAAGATGATTTTGAATCTACTCGAGCTTCTCTTCTTCACCGTCAGCCACTTCCAACATTGGATGCTGCAGTTGCTGAACTCATCTCTGAAAAAACTCGACGTTCCACTATGCAAATGCAATCTTCTGACATGGTTACGGCCACCACTTCTCATGGTGCTTCTCAGTCTTCTGCTGGACGTTCTTCCTCTCAATCCACCTCTAAGCCTAGTTTTTGCAAGTGGTGTAAATGAATTGGTCATACCATCGATGAATGCCGCAAGTTCCAGTATTCTAAGCAGAAAAAAGCTTCCCAACAGACAGCTGCGATTGCTTCATCTGATCCTCCTGTACTTGAGACTCCACCTCAGTCCACTTCTCTTACTGCAGCTGACGTGAAGGATTTAATTTACCAGGTTTTGTCTCAATCCTCAACAGCCATGTCCGTCACCCCAGGTAAATCCCAGTGGTTTATAGACTCTGCCTGTTGTAATCACATGACATCTGATTCCACCATCTTCTCCCATAAAATAACTATCTCTCCCAATCCTGTCATATATACTACCAATGGTTCCCATATATCTGTTAGTCATATAAGGTCTATTTCTATCTCGAATTTATTTGTTGGTGATACTTACCTTGTTCCTAAGTTATCTTTAAACCTTCTTTCTGTTGGACAACTATGTGACTTAGGTCTTGAACTGAAATTCTCTAACAAGGGTGTTGATGTACAGGATTCACAGATGGGTCAACTACTTGGGACAGGCCGTAAAGTTGGACGTCTTTTCGAGCTCTCATATCTGCAGCTTCCTTCTTCAACAACCACTTCTATGGCTGCTGTCACCGTCACTTCCAGTTTATGGCATGCCCGATTGGGTCATGCCTCGCTTCCACGTGTCCAGTTCTTGGCCTCTCAGGGTTATCTAGGATCAGTTAATTTTCAGTCATTTGATTGTGTTTCATGTCATCTTGGAAAACAGACACATTTGTCCTTTAATAAAAGTGAATCTTTTTCTTTTGCACCTTTTGATTTAGTCCATTCTGATATTTGGGGTCCCACCCCGATTCCGACTGAGGGGGGATCTCGGTATTTTGTTATCGTTGTAGATGATTACAGTCGTTATACTTGAGTTTATCTTTTACGACATCGGTCTGAACTCACAAATGTTTACCATAATTTTCACAAAATGGTACATACTCAATTTTCTTGTACCATTAAAACTTTTCGTTTAGATAATGCTATGGAATACAAAGATAAATCTTTTCTTACTCTTTTACAACAAAATGGAACAGTCTCTCATCATTCTTGTCCATACACTTCTCAACAGAATGGTCGAGCAGAACATAAACATCGTCATATTCTAGATACGGTAAGAGCACTTCTCATCTCTGCTTCTCTTCTAGAATGCTTTTGGGGTGAAGCTGCTCTCACTGCTGTCTACATTATCAATCATGTTCCCTCACATACCATCCATAATAAAACTCCTTTTGAGCTTCTTCATGGTACAGTCTCTAACTATTCCTTACTTCGAGTTTTTGGTTGTATCTGTTTTGTCACTCTTCCTACACATGAACGCACTAAACTAGAACCACAATCCAGACTCCGTTGCCTTCTTGGTTATGGTCTCACTCAGAAAGGTTATCGTTGCTATGATCCCATAGCCAAACGTCTTCGTATTTCTCGTCATGTGGAGTTTTGAGGGCATAAGATGTTTACGAGTCTTTCTCCTTTTCCACAGTCCTCTTCCAGTTATGCTCCTATTTTTACTGATCCATCTATTGCTTTAGTACCTCACCCCTCTGCAGAGATGCTAAGCTCCTCAGACGTTCATTCTACGGCTGCTCCTGATCTAACTGACATGTCTGCTGATCCTCCTGCTATATCAACTGCCTCTGAGTCTGTCCAGGTACTTGCACTTCGTCACTCCACTAGAGTAAGAGCCCCTCCTTCTCATCTTCAACACTATTATTATTTTTATGCCCTTGTCACTCTTCACGAACTACATACTTATCGTGAGGCTAGTACTGATCCTTTTTGGCAAAAAGCTATGTCTGATGAACTAGATACTCTTATCAAAACTCATACTTGGGACCTGGTCGATTTGCCTTCCGGAAAGTCTGTAGTTGGTTGTAAGTGGGTTTACAAAATCAAGACTCGGGCAGATGGATCAGTGGAACGATACAAAGCTCGCCTTGTTGCGAAGGGTTTCTCTCAGGAATATGGTATTGACTATGAGGAGACTTTTGCTCCTGTTACTCGACTTACCTTTATTAGATGTTTGCTCGCAGTAGCTGTTGTGCGTCATTGAGAACTTTTTCAGATGGATGTAAAAAATGCCTTCTTGAATGGCGATCTTGTTGAGGAAGTCTATATGCATCCTCCACCTGGCTATGATCATCCTCCTCACAAAGTCTGTCATCTTCGTCGTGCTCTTCATGGTCTCAAATAGGCCCCTCGAGCCTGGTTTGCCAAATTTAGTTTCGTTGTTGCTCAACAAGGCTTTGTCCCTAGTGCATATGACTCTGCACTGTTTCTGCGGACTACTGGTGCTGGTACTATTCTTATCCTTCTTTATGTTGATGACATGGTCATTACAGGGAATGATCTCTCTGGTATTCGAGATCTTCAACACTTTCTGAGTCAGAATTTTGAGATGAAAGACTTAGGGCAGCTTAACTACTTCCTTGGTCTTAAGGTGACTTCCTGTTCAGATGGTTATTATCTATCTTAGGCTAAGTATGCTTCTGACTTGCTTTCCAAAGCAGGCTTGACTGATAGCAAAACGTGCACTTCTCCTCTTGAATATAATGTTAAGCTTCTCGCTACTGACGGTGAATCTCTTTCAGATGCTACTCTATATAGGCAATTGGTCGGTAGTCTCATCTACCTCACAGTTACTCGCCCAAACATTTCCTACGCTGTTCACTTGGTTAGCCAGTTTATGAGTGCACCACGCTCTACTCACTATGCTGTCATTCTTCATATCTTGCGCTATGTCAAGGGGACTTTGTTTCATGGTCTTCACTTTTCATCGCACTCATCTCTGGAGCTCCGCTCTTATTCTGATGCTGACTGGGCTGGTGATCCTATCGATCGTCGCTCCACTACGGGTTATTGTTTCTTACTTGGTACTTCTCTCATTTCTTAGCGTAGCAAGAAACAGACTGTTGTTGCCCGATCTAGTACTGAGGCTGAGTACCGTGCATTTGCTGATACTACAGCTGAATTTTTGTGGTTATGATGGCTTTTGACAGACATGGGTGTTTCTCAGTCGACTAGTTCCCCTCTTTATTGTGATAATCGGAGCGCCATTTAGATTGCTCATAATGATGTTTTTCATGAGCGGACCAAGCATATCGAGATTGACTGTCACTTCATTAGGCACCACCTCTAGCAGGGTACACTACATCTTCGATCCATCTCCTCCGAGGATCAACTTGCCGATATTTTCACGAAGTCTCATCCTCCTGGTTGACTTCGTGATCTTGTTTCCAAACTCAAGTTGACTTCACCATCTCGAGTTTGAGGGGGGATGTTAGAATATTGTGTGATCTTGTTACCATACTTTGTGTGATCTTGTTATATTAGATTGTAAATCTCCAGCTATGTAATATTCTCTCTAGCTATGTAATATCCTATATTTAGCACCTAGGATCTTTCTTACAACTATATATATTTACTATCAATAGGTTGTAATCATACTATAAAGAGAGTGTTCTTCCTCCAATACAATACATATTGAAATACAGAATTTCTACGACAATCTCTCTCTTTCTCTTTTATTTCTTTAGACCTTATGAACAGTTTGGGATGGCAATTATCCATTACAGTGGACCATACATGATACGGTGGTGATTAGCCATTGAAAACTTTTTGTGGGCCAAAATGGTTTTGTATCAAGCTCATATCTGTATTTGCCCTTCATTCATTCTTCAAAATAACAGCACTGGTGGCACGACCCTGCCAATTAAGGCCAGGAGCATATCGCCGGTAGAGTGGAAGAGACGACTGGTGCACACCCAGATGCAGAACGGTCGGCCCATCCCAAAGTTCAACTACAAGCTTTTTAACTGCAAAAGTCATTTAGATCCATGTGACCTGATCAACATGTTGGATGACAAATAAGGGAGCAGGATGGGTACTACCGCCCGCATCAGTACATAGCAAGAATCAAATGGTTGTGTTAGGGTGTCTGTGGGCACCAACCATCTATTATGACAAATAGAAGGCTCAAATAGATCACACCACATGAAGCGGTGGGGATTGAACTCTTACGCTGAAAACTTTCTAAGGCCCCACCATGACATTTTTTTTTTTGCCATTGAACTTGTTCATAAGGCCAACTTGTAAGACGGGAAAACATAAATATCAGCTTGATCCAAAACTTTTGCGACCCCCAAGAAGTTTTCAACAATAGGATTTAAATCCCTATTGCTTCATGAGGTGTGGCCCACTTGAGCCTTCAATCTGCATCTTTCATTTTACTCATGCTCTAAAACGACCTATTGAAATATATCAATGACATGGATAAAGCATATAGATCATTGTTAGCCCCCCACAGAGGCCCTGGGGTAGTATCCCATCCTTGCCCATCCATTACTAAGCTTGGGCATGTTCACGAGGTAACACTTTAGTGGGTGCTTTCCTAACAGTAATGGTTGAAGTAAAGAGGAAGATACAGAGCATCTTAGTAGCATGAAAGCTTATAAATAACAAAGAAAATCTACAGAGCAAGGTGTCTCATTCCAATCTAACAAATCAATCAAATTATCTTTTAATTATCTATCAATTTATATTTTCTTATCAGAGTTTAGCTCTTCCTTAGGAGTGATCTTAATCCTTTAGGTGTATTTGATTAGTTGTAATCCAAGTCTATAAGTTACACTGGACTATATCTGATTCTCGATATAAAGAAATTCTTCTTTTAGATAGGTTTCTTGCCCTTATGCCTTGACCAACTGTAAGTATTTCCTTTTTTTTATTGATCATTGTTGAATAATTAAAAAAAAAAATCTTTTTATATAGAAGGCATAATTGAACCGATCTTCGGATGAAGAATCGTACCCTCTGATATCTCCTAATCACTTTATTATAATTTGTGAGTGGCCAAGTAGATAACCGATTTACTCAAATTTCAATCATATATGTTCACAATCACGTATCTGCCTATATTAGAGATTGGGGTTAAATTGTTCGGTTGGAATCAAGCCACACAATTAGTTCTAACATGCCTGCGCACTTCACACATGACCAAAACATCCAAACCAAAAAAATAAAATAAAATGTCGAACAAGTTTTGGCATGCCTAGTGAGACACCAACTATTTGGCTGTCAAAAATATTTATTTGCACTTTAAACATGAGCAGAAGAGGTGCTCTTAAATCCATAGATATGTAAGGCTGTGGATATGGAAGATTCAAAGATTTTAAATCCTCAACTAAAAAAAAACAAAACAAACAAACAAACAAACTAGGGAGATATGAAATCCATGGATTTCACAAATCTTTGCGCCAAATTTCCGAACCCAAACAAGCCCTTAAGAAACATCATTGACTTTTATCATTTCTACTCGATATAATTGAAGGTTTACCATTTAATTCAATTATGCATCCAATCGCAGCCCGAGTTAACAAGAAACCAAAGGAGGAAAAAAAGACTATCAACAGGGATGAACCTGTTCAGGACTCCACCAAGAACGCATGGATAAGGACATGATGTGTCGTTGCAATTGGGAAGACAACCTTGCTATTTGGCTCCATAGAAATTGGCTTTTATAAGATACATGTATCTACCTTGTAAGTACACTTCCAACAATAGACAAACAAAAGATTCAATATTGCTAAGTTGTGGGTCCCTTAGATGAGGAATTGATCTCATACCACTAAGAAAATCAGTTCATATTTTAGGAATTCTAAGGTTTATATATATCTAAGATCTTCATATATAGAAATTAGCTTTTATAAGATACATGAGGAATTTTGTTCATACTTTTAGAGAAGGAAACGGGCCAGCGGATACCTTGGCCAAATTGGGGAGCGAATGTCAAAGGTCGACTTTGTTTTTGGACCATGTCGGCATCCCTTCGATAGTCAGGGGCCTCCTTTTCCTAGATAGATTGTCGTTAGGCTTAGTGAGGAGGGGGATTTAGATTCTGGGCCCACTTCGCTCCTTACTTCTTTTTCTCTTCTTTTCCTTATGATAGGCTTCCCTCGCCTTTTGTCTAAGGGAGCCCGGATCCTGGTTGATGCGAGCCAGCTCTGTAAATCTTTTTTGATGAAATGAAATCTTCCTTTTCCTGAATATATATATATATATATATATATATTGATGGGGTTTTTTCCCCGTGCTCGACCGGTCGTGAGCCCTACATGACCGGTTGAGGGCTGGTGCACGACCAGTCGTGGAGTTGAGCCCTAACTCGACTCAAAGTCCAGCGACTTTGGGTTAGTTTTCTCCGGGGTGCTCGACCGGTCGAAGGTGGTTCTCGACCGGTTGTGGGTGGCGTTCGACCGGTCGTGGTCTCGTCTTGACCGGTCATAGTTATACAGATTCGTTATGCGATTTTGTGGATTGCGAAAATCTGAGTCCTTTCGCAACTGGGATGCGGAAAGGAGTTTCCTAAAACTATAAATAGGAGTTCTTAGGATTTTTCTAGATATATGAAAAATACAAGAGGGCTATCAAAGGTGTGAGAGAGAGAGAGAGAAAGAGAGAGATGAAGCTTGTAGAAGGGAGGTTATGCTCATGGAGGTTATCTACTGTGCAATTTATATCTCAACGCTTCTACGTCCTCGTAATTGGTGAGATCTCTCCGTTTTTCTTTTATTCTCTCATTGTTTATCTACTCCTGCGTGAGTGAAGAAGGTTGTAATGTTCTACTTCATAGTGGATTATTGATTTGGACAAGGTCCCGTGGTTTTTTACCTCTTTGAGGGTTTTCCACATAAAAATCTCGTGTGGTGTGTGGTTGATACTTTGATTTATTTCATTACTTTATTATTCCATAATTCTGGTTTCTTCTGGGAGGCTAGATCTTAAGGTTTTATGCAAGGCCCCCAACAAAGTGGTATCAGAGCCAAGTTCATTGAACGGGTAGGATCGATTTTGAATTATGGAAGGTGGCTCATCAAGGATGATCAGCCTCAATGGTTCTAACTGGACCATATGGAAGGCTAAGATGGAGGACTTACTTTATTACAAGGACTTATATTCTCCAATTTTAGGTATATCAGCAAAATCCAAGTATATGTCTGATGATGATTGGAAGAAGATGGACCGAAAGGCGGTGGGGTTTATTAAACAATGGCTGGATGATTCTGTGTTCCACCATGTGTCTACAGAGACCTCAGTCACTAGCCTATAGTTGAAACTAGAAGGGCTGTATGAGAGGAAGACAGTCAGTAATAAAATCTTTCTGATAAGGCGACTTGTGAATCTCAAGTTCAAAGATGGTGGTTCTGTGGCCGAGCACATGAATGAGGTCAGCAATATAGTGAACCAGCTCTTCGCTATGAAGATGGTCCTGGATGACAAATTACAAGCTTTGCTATTTCTTAGTTCGTTGCCTGACAGTTGGGAGACATTGGTGATGTCTCTAAGTAACTTCGCGCTAGACGGAAAGATATCTATGGAACAGGTAACTAGCTGTCTCTTCAATGAGGAGACAAGGAGGAAGTCTCAGGGGTCTACTCAGCAAGAGACCCTTGTGACACAAGAATGGGGGAGAGGAAAGAACAGGAAGGGCGAAAAAACTCGAGATAAATTAAGAGGTAAGTCGAGTACCAAGAAGGATGTTGAATGCTAAAATTGTGGTAAGAAGGGCCACTATAAGCATGAATGTCGTAAGGCTAAGAACGACAAAAAAGGAAAAGGAAAGGAGAAGGATGAAGAATCAGATTCCACTGCGGTCGCTTCAGATGGCGACGTTGTAGTTATTCTTTCAGCGGATCATGATGTATGTCTCACGGCTACGAGTCAAGACATCTACTGGGTGATTAACTCAGGAACTTCTTTTCATGCGACTCAACACGGAGACTTCTTCACAAGCTACAAGTCAAGTGACTATGGGACCATGAAGATGAAAAATTCTGGCGTATCAAAGATCGTAGGAGTCGGTGATATTTGTGTGAAGACCGATGTGGGCTGCACATTGGTTCTCAGGGATGTGAGGCATATCTCAGACCTTCGCCTCAACTTGATGTTGATGGGAAGGTTGGATGATGATGGCTATGAAAGCCAGTTTGCTGGTGGGCGCTGAAAGCTCATCAAGGGTTCGTTGATCGCAGCAAGAGGAAAGAAGTGTTGCACCCCGTACAAGGCAAGTGTCAATGTGTGCAAGGGTGGGTTGAATACAACAGAAGATTCAACTATTGACATGTAGCACAGGCGTCTAGGCCACATGAGTGAAAAAGGGCTTCAGTTACTAGCGAGGAAGCGGCTCCTTCCAGACGTGACAGGTACACCTCTCAAAACCTGTCTTGATTGTTTATCAGGGAAACAACATAAAGTTTCATTTGTTAAAACTATTTCTCATGTTAATAAAGTGCATGAATTAGATTTGGTTTATTCTGATGTTTGTGGTCCGATGAGGACAAAAACCTTGGGTGGGGCATTGTATTTTGTTACTTTTATAGATGATGTATCTATGAGGGTTTGGGTTTATGCTTTGAAATCTAAGGAAGATGTCTTTGGTGTGTTTAAATTATTTCATGCTATGGTCGAGAGAGAGACAGGTAAATCATTGAAGTGCATTCGCACTGATAATGGTGGTGAATACATTAGTGACTTTCATGAGCATTGTAAGTCCTTGGATATACGGCATGAACAAACGGTTCCCAAGAACCCCCAGCATAATGGTATAGCTATGCGAATGAATCGCACCATTGTTGAGAGAATCAGATGTATGTTATCCCATGCGAAATTGCATAAGACGTTCTAGGGAGAAGCAATGCATACGGCGGTGTATCTGATAAATAGGTCTCCATCAGCCCCATTGAATGGAGAAGTGCATGAGAAGGTGTGGACTGGACAGGATCCATCGTACAGTCATCTCAGGGTATTTGGATGCAGGGCATCCATTCATGTACCAAAGGATGAGAGGTCTAAGCTCAATATGAAGATCAGACAGTGTGTGTTCTTAGGGTACGTTGATTAAAAATTCAGCTACAGATTGTGGGATCCAATTGAGAAGAAACTTGTCAGGAGCAGAGATGTGGTATTCTTTGAAGATCAGTATATAAAAGACATTGGTAAGCCAGAGAAGAACTGGCCTAATTCAAGTGAGCTAGAGGACATGGATCTGGTTATTCCTCCCGTGGTGCCTGATAACGGGAGGGTACAACAAAGTGTAAAGGACGAGGGAGTTTCTTAAGAAGATGGACCAGGGGAGCAGCCCCCACTTAATCCATCTGTTGAGCCATAGGTGAGGAGGTCATCGAGGGATATACGGCCGTCTAAGAGGTACTCGCCGCAAGAGTACATTATGCTGACTGATGGGGGAGAGCTAGAAGATTATTTTAAGGCCCTAGTCGACGAGCATAAGGAGGAGTGGTTGAAAGCTATGCAAGAGGAGATGAAATTCTTGCATAAGAACAACACTTATGATATGGTGAAACTGCGTAAGGGCAAGAAAGCTTTAAGCAACAAGTGAGTGTTTAAAAAGAAGGTTGAGCAGAAGAATTCATAGACGAGGTTCAAGGTGAGACTTGTGGTGAAAGGGTTCAGTCAGAAAAAGGGTATAGACTTCGAGAAAATATTCTCACCAGTGGTGAAGATAACATCTATACGGGTATTGCTTAGGTTGGCGGCTAGCATGGATCTGGAGATAGAGCAGTTAGATGTTAAAACTGTCTTTTTCCATGGTGACCTGGAAGAAGAGATCTACATACACCAACCAGAGGAGTTTGAAGTCAAGGGCAAAGGGCATATGGTGTGTAGGTTGAGTAAGAGCTTGTATGGGCCGAAACAAGCTCCACGACAATGGTACAAGAAGTTTGATTCGTTCATGTTACAGCATGGGTATGACAGAACGGAGTCGGACTACTGTGTGTTCATACGCAAGTTCTCAGATGGTGATTTCTTAGTTCTACTGTTATACGTTGATGACATGCTCATTATGGGAAAAGACATCAAGAAGATCGACAGGCTGAAACAGGAGTTGGGCAAGTCGTTTGCAATGAAAGACTTGGGCCCGACTAAACAGATCCTAGGAATGGAGATAACCCGTGACAGAAGTAGCAGGAAGCTTTGACTGTCACAAGAGCGGTATATTGAGAAAGTCCTAGAGTGGTTCAATATGAATGTAGCGAAGCCGTTCAGTACTCCACTAGATGGTCACTTTAGATTGAGCGACAAACAGTGTCCCAAGACGAAGGCAGAGGTTGAAGAGATGCAGAAGATACCCTACGCATCTGCTGTAGCAAGTTTGATATATGTTATGGCGTGTACACGCCCAGACATAACATATGCAGTTGGTGTTGTCAGCCAGTATCTTGTCAATCCTGGTAAAGAGCATTGGGCAGCGGTGAAATAGATACTGCGGTATCTAAGAGGCTCATCCAGGTTGTACCTATGCTATGGTGACAGAAAACCTGTGTTAGAGGGCTACACAGATGCAGATATGGCAGGTGACATAGACTCCAGGAAGTCTACATTGGGGTTCATATTCATGTTTACAGGGAGAGCGGTTTCTTTTCAGAGCAAGTTACAGAAGGTCGTAGCATTATCGACGATAGAGGCCGAGTACATTGCAGTCACAGAAGCATGTAAAGAAATGCTTTGGATGAAGAGGTTGCTATAAGAACTTAGCCTGAAGCAGGAGTAGCACGTGGTCTATTGCGATAGTCAAAGTGTTATACACTTGAGTAAGAATCCAAGTCAGCATTCTAAGTCAAAGCACATAGAGATTCGGTATCACTGGATCATGGATACTTTGGAACAGAAAGTGTTACAGCTTGAGAAGGTCCATACAGACGATAATGGGTTAGACATGATGACCAAGGCTTTGCTCAATGGTAAGTTTGAGGTTTGTAGAAACCGGGCTTGCTTGAAGAAAGTAAATCCCTCCTGGGTCAAAAAGGGAGAGTTTTGATGGGGTTTTGTCCCTGTGCTCGACCGGTCGTGAGCCCTATCAGTCGTTACTCAAAGTACAACGACTTTGGGTTAGTTTTCTCCCGGGTGCTTGACCGGTCGAAGGTGGTTCTCCACCGGTCGTGGTCTTGTCTCGACCGGTCGTGGTTACGTAGATTCATTTCGCGATTTTGCGGATTGCGAAAATCTGAGTCCTTTCGTAACTAGGATGTGGAAAGGAGTTTCTTAAAATTATAAATAGGAGTTCCTAAGGTTTTTCTAGATATATGAAAAACACGAGGGCTATCAAAGGCGTGACAGAGAGAGAGAGATAGAAAGAGAGAGGAAGCTTGTAGAATGGAGGTTCTATTTGTGGAGGTTATCTACTGTGCAATTTATATCTCAGCGCTTCTATGTCTTCGTAATTGGTGAGATCTCTTCATTTTTCTTTTATTCTCTCATTGTTTATCCACTCCTGCATGAGTGAATTGTTGATCTAGACGATGTCCCGTGGTTTTTTACCTCTTTGAGGGTTTTCCATATAAAAATCTCGTGTGGTGTGTGGTTGATGCTTTGATTTATTTCATTGCTTTATTATTCCATAATTCTGGTTTGTTCTGGGAGGCTAGATCCTAAGGTTTTGTACAAGGCCCCCAACATATATATCTAAGATCTTCATCATCTAAGCCGGTATTAAGATTAATGTCCTCAAACAAGACCATTAATTTCTTTGTATAATCTAAGGACCAAAAGCCAGTGGACCAACCCAATTTTTGGACCATCGCACCTACACAGTGTGACCTGACTAATGGACAGCTTGAATGAAATAAACTGGGGTGGCAATTGGGCTACCCTGTTGCCTCATGTCCAGGCAACTTTGGGACCATTGGCTGGTTCCAGGCATGAGTTTCAGACCAGACAAGTAGGCCCTGCTCCAATTATCTTACATTGATGGTGGGCCTAACCTTAGCTGAATTCCTTAGTTCACAAGTTGGGCTAATCTGAACACAGGTCCTTGGATCATGAGTTTGACTTTGGACATGCTTCAGTATAGCATGTCAGATCTAGCCTAAAGGCTATTTGCCACCCTGCATTAAACACTCTTTGCTCTCGCCAAACCTTCCTAAACGACAACAACTACAATAGTCTAAGATAACAATTTTCAAATGACATGAGTATCTATAATGACCAAAATGAAAGGAAAAAAAAAAAAAAAAGGAAAAAAGGCTAAGCATAACAAATCACTGTTCAAAATGAATAACCGAAAACCTGCGCTCTTCACTTATCCTTGCCTTAAGAACAAGGTCACTTGATATATAATTTATTTTTATTTTTTATTTTAACAATGCTGACCATGGATGGAGAAGGAATGTATCAACCTCTGAAACCAAAGCACTTTAGGGACTTGTAAAAACTCTTACGTTCTACTAACCAATTGGCCCACACCGTCTTGCAGGTGATTAATTTCCTTAAAAAACCAATAATAGTTGCAAATATCAATGAATTCCAATGGTAAAAATCTAGTGCTAGCAATTTATGGATCTGTTGGTACCGTATTGCTAGTTAAAAAGTTGCCCAAACTATGAAAAGAGGGAATTTACATGCAACATGGTAACAAAAAAAAAAAAAAAACAACTATCCAATATCAAGAAGTAAAATCTTTATGCAAGTTATACGTACATGGTTTTCACTTCTAATGTTCAATTTCAATACATCCAAGTAAACAGCTTAACTAATTATTTGATTAGTGTCAGAACCCTTGCATGAAAGAGGAGCAACATATACTCTCTAGGGAGTACCATTTCTCTTTCAACACACATAGACACGAGGTGAGGTTTGAGAGATTGTTGTTGAGGGTTTAGCAGGCATAGCTCAACTGAATATGCTGTCTATGATGGCATTTTGGCCATAAGTTTTTTCTTTTTTAGTTTTTTACACCCACTCCACACTCGTAGTGTGATTCCACCACCTATGGGTACTCAAGCCATCGACCTAGTGTTGAAACCCCTGTGAGGCCATAAGTTCTACAAGCCAGGGCTAGTTAATTATGTAATAGCTAAAATTACTAAAATAATGATGGGTCATTGACTATATTACAAACAAAAATATATTATACATGTTCTGATTGACTCTGGAGCCTTTGATGACTGGTTACCTATTTAATTTTGGATAACATTTACCTCGACTAAAACTAACGAAAGGAAAAATAGGAATTGAAATAGTATATAATTTGCATGTATTTTTATAGAGAACAACAATAGAATTTATATAAGAAAAATGGTCTTGAAAAAAAAAAAATTACAATTGATTAAATCTAACAAAGAAGAAAATAAAAAAAATACAAAGAGAGAATGAAATCTATCCCAACATACGAGACGACTTATCGTCTTTCTTAATTGTGTGCGCTGCACTTAGGGACCGTCTGGATACCACATAACAAATTGCTTTTTCTACTTGCAGCAGGAGATAAGTAACTTGAGATAAGTAAATTTGGTTTAATATCAATTATAAGTAACTTTTTTTATCATAAAAGTTAATTACTTGAACTTGGTATGTAGAAACTAAAATAAGCTACTTGAGACATAAGTAGATAATCTAATGTAACTTATCCAAACACCCCCTTGAGTCAAATTGACTTTGTTTTTCAGTCATTTGCCACTGGTCTTAATAAATGATTCATGCTTATGTACAAACATACGTGTGGGAGGTCCTGGACGTAAATTGAGTAGGCCTGCTGTGGTCATTCGCTTAATGGGTTGTCCATATGCGCATTATAAAAATGGGTGGTTGGAAAGGGCCTTACTTTAGGGTGGGTATGAATCCAAAACAAAAGCTTCAAAAGCCAATTTGGAACTCGGATTCCCGCTCATCACTATTTGACGGTGGGAGATGAGGGATATCAATTCGTCCACAGTACAAACTCCCCCCCTTATTAAAAATGCACGGATAGCTCATGTCGATGAGAGCGGATTGCATGTGCCCAGGGCATGGAGATATCTCTGTGCCCGGGGCTGTGTGGGGCCCATAGAGATGTCCGTTACAAATCCACTCTGTACATCTGTTTTGAAAGACAACAGCAGGACATGATTCTAAAAATTTGGCATATATCCAAAATTCATGTGGACTAGACCACACGAAATAGTGGGGATTGAACGCCTGGTGGTGACAGAAGTTTTCTGTTGAGATGATATTTGTTCTTACAGTTTATATGAGTGGTAATAATTCCATGAATGGTTTGGATGGCATATAAACATCATGCTTGTCACATTCTCACCTGTAAGATGCAGCGGTCGAGTAGTGGAGGAAAGAATTTTCGCAATTCCTAACGCAGATGGTAACATGAGCCTTTACTTTCTTTTTCTCCTGCAATGGACTAACAAATTGTACATATGGATTAGATGGAACTCAAATTGAACGGTTGAAATAGTAGGGCCCATTTATTTGGTGCATAAATTAATAATCAAACCCGAATGATATCTTCACTTCAGGATTTAGCAGATATCAAATTGTGATAAAATGAAAAATAAGATACATACATTTGTTAATATAGCCTCATTTGGAGAGAGTTGAGTTATATACATGCCACGTACATGAATTTTAAGTGCATTCGAGTTATTTTTTCTTCTTTCCCTCCTCCATCGTTACTCTGTTGCCGAAGGAGAAAAGGAAGAAGATGAAGAAGAAGCTGAACGGTTGGATAATCCATATCACCGTAGGCATATTCTGGGAGGTCAGTTAACCGTCCATATGGCCTTCTTTCCCTTCCAAACGAAACGTCAATTAGGATTCAATCCCAGACTCCATTTCCGCTATCTTCATTGCTGTTGTTTTCTTCATGTCCCTTCTTTCTGCGTTTCAGTTCCGGGAGTGATTCCTGAAATGCTACTATCATTTTCACTGAGATCGAGCTCTTTTAAGTCATGCGTCTGTTCGGCAGTCCACCGAGAAATCAGCCGCTGACAGGCGGCTGGCGGGATTCCCGGCACAATTCTGAGATGTGATCTGGAGAGATCCCACTTTAGATCTGCATCAGGATTCCCGCAAACTGCGTGCTGGGGGCGTGACTTGTGGGTTCTTACGATTATTCTTTTTATGCAGTGAAATATCCCGCCATAAATCTGCATCGGGATTCCCACAGATTGGGGTGTGCTGTGCTGGGGAACAACCAATCTGCTCCCAAACCACCAGCATCTGCAGCAGTGGTGTTAACGTATCTGGTTTCAAACACTCCTAATTTCCATTTGCATCGGGACTCCTCAGTCCTCGGGTGGCAAGAAATTAAGGGTACGCTACAGTGTTAGCATATCTTGTTTCACACACTCCCAATCTACACATGCATCTGCATTCCCGCTCATCCTTAGGTGAGGAAAATTGAGGTTATGCTTCAGTTTTTAGATATCTGGTTTTTTAAACACCCCAAATTTCCATATGCATTGGGATTCCTACACGTCCTCAGGTGTTGGGAAATTGAGTGTGCGCTGCGTCCCAATTTCCATTTGCGTTTGGGATTCCCACATGTCCTGAGGGTGGCAGGAAATTGAGGCTACACTGCTGTGTTTTCATATTTGGCTTCAAACAATCCCAAGTTCAGTTTACATCTGGATTCATACCTGTTGTCAGATGTTGGGAAATTGAGGGTACACCGCAGTGTTAAGATATCTGGTTTTAAACACTCCCAAGTTGCGTTTGCATTAGAATTCCTACCTGTTCTTAGGTGGTGGAAAGCTGCTTGTGTTACCCCATTCCTTTTTTTACCCTAACCTTGATATTGGTCCATTTTAATAATGTCCCACTTGTAGATTTTGACTGCTAATGCAGAATTTGGTAAAGGCAGCTTCCTATGCTTGTGATTTCTCTTCAAGTAATGCTTGCCAAAAGGAGTCACTCCTATGGGATTCGTGGCTCTTTTTCTTGGTCCACATTGCAATGTTGCTTTTATGTGATATGGAGATTTAGATCTATTTATTCCTTATGTTCATCCCACAGTGAGAAGAGCCTTGCCAAAAATTTAGGCCAGTGTATTCATCAGATAAATTGTGAAGTTCATCACATGTGATGAGTGGATTATCTATGTTTTGGTCATGGTGTGGTGAAAGTAACCCCACAGGAATAGTCTGGATCAGACAAGTGTGCTGATTTAGCATGTGTGCTGCAAAGATGTCGCCTACTCATGACATAGAAATGAGGGGAAAGTGAAAGCAGATACGATTCAAACCATTCTCCTATCCGATTTACTTCATCACACAACAAGAATATCATGTCTATTATCACTGTTTCTTTCCGTGTTCTGCCACACTTGCATAATCAAATCATAGAATTAGCATCCCCACAGAAACCAAATAGTTTGTTCATTCGTGAGTTTGTGGAGATGTCCATAAAAATCCATTTTGTCCATTTCCAGGAAAAATCATTATTTAAACTCCAGAGCTTTTGTGAGAGGTGTCATAAAAGCCATCTTATCAAATGAGAGGTATTTCTGAAAATCTTGCAAACATATTTAATGGATATATATGACATTAGAAATGTCATAACGATGTAAATTTTCACAAAGAAATGGAAAAAGCTTTCTAACATCCCATTTCCATTTCCATTTCCAGTTATTGTTGAAAAAGGTGTTTTAAGGAAACAAAAAATTTCCACAACAAGGACTTCCAAAGAATAAAAAATTTCACATCAACTTTTCAACTCTCTCCACCTGGTTATTAGAGGCTTAGAGTATATGCTCCACACATGGCATTTTCTTGGATATCATACTCCTGATTGGCTAGAATCAGCTTCCTAAGAGAACCGCCATCAATTTCAACTCAAGAGCATCAGAGCATTGAGCTTTCTATCTT
The DNA here is from genome assembly GCF_029962835.1 of Magnolia sinica. NCBI lineage: Eukaryota > Viridiplantae > Streptophyta > Magnoliopsida > Magnoliales > Magnoliaceae > Magnolia > Magnolia sinica. Next base: position 43,291,440 of record NC_080573.1, on the reverse strand, counting down.
AATGACCATAGACGGAGCCCAACTGCTTTGGACACAATCCTCCAAAGAAATGCCTGGGAATTCTTTTGTAAAATTTTGCTTGAGAGGTTACCATATATAAGGAAGATCTTTTGAAGTTCATATGCTTTTTATTTGAGTTTGTCCACTTGTAAGTGTTGAGCTGAAAGTTATCTTGAAGGCAAGATTTGGCTGAGTGTAGGTGTGGTCTTATTTGTTTTCTAAACTTTGCATGATTCAACAGTTTTTTTTTTTTTTCTTTCCTTCTTTCTTTGAGGTAAAAAGAAAACTGTTTCTTCAACCTTTTTCTTTGAATTTTGTCATCTTGTGCTATCTATAAACTGTTGTCATATTCTTTCATTGTTCAATTGATTCTAACTCATTCCATGAAAGTATCCATGTAGCGATTTTTCATACTTCCTCCAATATTTACTAGAAAATGCATTCTATGATGAACATTATTCTAAAAAATGTACCCTTTTTTATTTCGTTAAATATAAGATATTTCCACCTCGCCCTACCTCCCAAGACCGTAGCAAGGCAAATTGGAATGAAGCACGCTACGCTTTCTTAGTTGAAGGATTGATAAAGCAAGTTAATATTGGGAAACACAATGCCTCGGTGTGGAATAAGAAAGCATGGAAGTCCATTAGAAACGCATTCAATCTTTGATTTGGGTTAGAATTTGATATCACAAATTAAAAGTTGCCACCACCTGCTCAAAAGGCTATATCACATTCTACAAACACTTGTTCAACAAAGTGGGTTTGGTTAGAATGATCATTTCGATGTTGTTACTGCTAACGCACAAATGTTCATCAACTATGATTTATTTTGATGGTTAGTTTGTGCATGATTTTCACTAATAAGAATCTATTTTCTTTTGATCATAAGTGCAACCTAAAGCCAAGTTTTTAGAATGGCAAACTTCCCTCTTTAGGATCAGTTAGACATACTAATAGACTGAACGTTTTCTTTACATTCTCTTGAAATGTTAAAAGTTTTAGTTTTTCATTATTTTTTCTATTTGATATGTTTCTTTTTTCAAAGTTTTGGATTCCATGTCAAAGCATGCCTCCTTTACATATTTGGTTTTCATTCAATCGTGCAAATACAAAGGATCCATATATCTGAATATCGGTATTGTATCGGCTGATACTGTCGTATTGTATCTGTATCGGCACGAGACAATACATGGTAGGGGGCCGTATCAACCCGATATGAAAAATATGACCCGTATTGGCTGATATAGGGTGTATTGGCATAGATATGGGGTCGATACGGTTGATAAGCCCGTAAAACTCAATTTTGAAAAAAAAAAAATCTTCAAAATTTCACTTGTCACCTCTCTCTCTCTCTCTCTTTCAATTAAACCATGGAGGAAGCTTAAAAGCTTATTTTAGGTTAGATCATTTTGCGATCAAAACAATTTATTTGGATGAGATTTGACAAAGTGAAGCGAAGCGGACCATTATGGGAAAAGTAAAAAAAAAAAGAAGAGGGTAAATCTTCACTTTCTTTTTCATATTTTTATCTTCTTTTTATTGCATTCAATGTGATGGGCCTTAATTCACCAAATCATGCTTGATTTGTGTTCCATTAAGGCGCATTTAGTTGACCTTCAACAAGTCAAGCCAACAGATTACGTTCTCATCAAAGAATGGTCTGATACACCATCATTTGCCTGTCCAGAATACAAAAAGAAAAAAGAAAAAAGAAAAAACAGAGAGAGATTCTTGAATCTCTCTCTCTCTCTCTCTCTCTCTCTCTCTCTCTTCGGTCCGATACATTGTACGATATTTTGCTGAGCCGATAGCTACCCGATACCAATATTTAGAACCGTGAAAGGATCTTTCTTTCTGTTCATTAATTTTCTGATAATTCTGAGATTGCCATGGAGATGAGAATCCTAACATCTTTTCTATTTGGAAGTTTGAATTTATCAATCTTTTTGAAGATTTTTGTTGTAGAATACTTTTCTTGTACTTATTTATCTATAATGAGGTAAAATGGCAAGATCCCATAGTATTGCAGTTTTCTTTTCTTCTAATATATGATGTCAAATTCCATGTAAGCAATTGTGAATTCATTGAATTTAGTGAATTAGAAGATTTTCAAAAAGCTTCTGTTCTGTTAGCATTTCTTAAAATTTTGAGATTTCATAATAGTAGGTTGTATTTTTCTTGATCTGCAAGTTTGATTGAAATTCTGAATTTTCTGCTTCTTGTATTCAATGCTTCATTGTGAATTGTGTTTGAAATTTTATTTCCTTAGTCTACTGTATGATTTTCAATTGTTCCTTCTATTATTTGTTTTCTACTATATACATCAATAAGATAGCATCAGATCTTCACTTAAATCAAAAGAAATCAATTTTCCAGTACATGCATTTTAAAGGATTTAAGGTGTGGAATGTTACTGCAACTGGAGTTTTGTGTTGTGGAAGTGGCATGAACATCACAATGCATAACTCCCATGTTTAAGGAATGGAAATGAGCTCAAGAAAATAAGAAGGATGAATCTGTCAAGATAAGGAAAAAGTAAATTCTCAGGAAAAAAAAAAACGTTACAAGGAAGATCCTATCTGTGACTTATGCCTGTGACCTTTATCAAAGATGTAGCAATCTAAGTCAAGGATACAAATCGATAAATGAATTTATTAAGGAGTTCCATACATTGACATCATGGTCAGGGTTTCTTGAGTATGAAGACCAAAAGATTTCAAGATATTAATGGTAATGGTGGCCATAGCGGCCATCTTCATTACCGTTACAATACAGGCCATTACGGTTGTTACAACCTTTAAAAAACTTGTATCGGCCTTGTAATGGATTGACAACGGCCATTATGGCCCCATAACACAACAATTCCCACCATCATGTAACAACCATAACAAGTATTACATAAACCATTTTTTAATACCTTATCTTTCAAAGATATATTTAAAATGTCCAATGTATATATACTTGTGATGAAATAATATTAATTGGGGACTTGGGAGACAATTTGGTGCCTTATGAAAACTTTTATCAATAATGGACAACATGCTAATTTCTCACATAAGGCAACAATTGTGCCTTCCATATATCTATGGATGATGGGCTAACCTCCAACAATGAAGCCAAACACCAACTTGATGGGAGGTGGTTATGGACAAGGGGCTAGTGCACCCAAGATGGAGTAAAACAACACTCATTTTTAATACTTTTAAGTGTGGACAATCAGCACATAGTTCTTTTCACTAGTTTGGACATCAATCCACAATTAAAGTAAATTTGGCTGAGGAAGGAGAATTACTTATGACACTTCCGACTGTATGAAAGCCAAGTATGGCACAAAAATATAAAGAACATGCATAAGACTATCCTTTTTCGTTTTCCCTTCTTTTGTTTAAATTCATGTAAGTACTCTTTAAGTGACTTAGTACCTATTGTACGAACCACTTTGTTACACCTTGCATTGTTGACTTCTAATGTGCATATTTTTCCTGCTAGTCAAAGTTAAATCAATACATGCTTGTGATGTTCTGAGAACATGAATAGCAATATGGTGATTTTGTGTATTGAAGCTCTTTCTTTCTCAAAGAATAGTTTTCTAGTCATTTAGGATTATGGGTTTCTATCCTTGTGAGTGTTCTTGATGCATCTTTTTGGCAATTGGCTTCTATCATTTCTTGCTAAACCAAAGGAAGATAATTATTACTTGAATGTTTGAGCTTTTGTGTGGGATGTGAAATTATTATGTGATTGTTCTGAATTAGTATGATCTAAGCCTGAAATCTTGCATATCATCTTTAAATTTCATGTCCTGTATCATAAACCATATGCATTTGATCTAAACTCAATCCAAGAGCTACCCATTTTTCGAGCTTCTTACATCTGATAGAGTATGTTATCTACTCACATTGATGGTTTTATTTTTATTATTGTGAGAAATCTGGCATTTTCATTTAATATAAGCTGTTTGCACTTTGTTCCATCTCCCGGGACTGCGACAAGGTAGAATGGTATGAGATGTGATTGCCTTCTTAATTGGAAAATTGATGGAACAAATTAATATTGGGAAATGACCAAATACAGGGTGTACTAAAGAAGCTTGGAACTCTACCAGAGATGCATTCAATCTTCGTTTTGGGGTTCAAAATGATTTTCAACAATTAAAGAGTCATTATAAACTGCTTAGAACGCATTATCTCACTATGCAAACTCATCCACAACATAATAGATATGGTTGGGATGATCATGCATGTGTTATAAGAATGGTTTTCCTTTTTTTTTTTTAAAAATAAAATAAAAATAAAATAATAAATAAATAAATAAAATTTTATTTTTATTTTTTGTATTTATGTTGTTTTTCCATGATATTTTATTGTTTGTGTTGACTTCATTGATTAGAAATGATATTCCATTTTTTTTTTCCTATAGTTTTTTCATCTTACAGCAACATATAGCAATGCTGATGTTAGTAGAGGACCATAAATAGAAATAGGCATACAAACCTTGAATTCTCAGACACCCTGATCCATAGCTCAAGTGGTAGACTGAGTGATAGATACCTTGTTTCAACATTGAGGTCTTGGTATCGATTGGCTAACACCTTCTGCTGCAACTCTTTACGTGCTTTACATTCCTTCAGATCAATGGACAAGGACTCATCACGTATAGAGGCCCCACGTTGTAGTTTTGATGGTACCACCTATTCTCTATGGGCCATCCATTTTCAAAACTTCCTCAAGGGTCGTGGTTTGTAGGGATTCGTTGATGGATCTGTTTCTATCCCCACTTCCACAGATGCCGACAAATTAGCTGATTGGGAAATGAACAATAGACGGATTATTACCTGGATTCTCGATTCGGTCGATCGGTCCATTGCTATTGGCCTCACACCTCATTGCACTGCTAAGGCAATATGGGAACATCTCCAGACAATTTATCAACAAAGTAATGCGGCCCGGTTATACCGCCTGGAACAGGATCTTGTTAACCTTACTCAAGGTGACGATAGTGTTCAATCATTTTACTTCAAAATTGTCACAATTTGGACAGAGATGACTATGATGGATCCAACATTTCCTCATGACTTTAAGATATTCCAATCTATGCGCGAGAGTGCGCAAGTTCAATAATTTCTTATGAAGTTGCGTCTAGAATTTGAGCATTGTCGGGCTGCTCTCTTGAACCGTAGCCCTCCTCCTTCCTTGAATTCGATTATTAATGATTTATTAGCTAAGGAACAACGACTGAAAGTTCTCTCTCTTCCTTCCTCAACTCCGGGATTATCTGATATGATGCTTGCTGTGTCCACCACTACACCAACACGTAGTTCTACTCCTTTGACTTGTCGCGGCTGCAACAAGGTGGGTCATGTTGTCGCTCAATGCAAAGAATGATGCGCTTATTGTCGACGGACTGGTCATGGTATTCAGGACTACCGTACACGTGCCTATGCATTTTTTTGGCCATGGACGTGGTAGTCGTGCTCTTTCTGCTACTGCTGCCACTATTTCTTCCGAGGCGTCTGTTAGTGATTCTGCATCTACTGTTTCTGCTGAAGGTCTTTCATCACCTTTGACTCCTGCGATACTATAACAAATTGTTCAGGCCCGGTATGTCAGGTATATCCCTATCTTTTACATGGTTCTTCGATTCGGGTATTTCCAATCATATGACTGGTGCTGTATCCCATCTTCGTAACATTCGTCCCTACACCGGAAACCAGGCTATTTCTACTGCGGATGGCACTAGACTACCTATTCAGTCCGTTGGATCATTGACTTTCTCTCCTTCTGCTCATTGCCAGTTCACCCTTCGTGATATGTTTCATGTCCCTAGCCTCTCCTCCAATTTAATTTCAGTTGGTCAACTCACATCCAATAACTGTTTATTCATATTTCTTCCTAACTGTTGTTTTGTGCAGGATCTGGCAATGAGAAAAGTACCTAGGATGGGTAGGCGGCATGGTCGTCTATACGTGCTGGACTTTGATCCATCTGTCACTCCGGCTCGTTGTTTCTTTTCTTCATTTTCATCAGATATTTGTTCGGCAAATAAATTGTGGAAACTGTGGCACTTTCGCCTTGGTCATCCACATTCCGATTGGTTAATTCAGTTATTTTCTTCTGGCATGTTAGAGAATGTTTCTCTTAATAAAAAAAGATTTGGATTATTCTTGTTCATCTTGTTGTCTTTCAAAAAGTAAGTGTATTCTTTTTCTTCTAAGTACTACAAAAATTATCTTCTATGTTTGAACTAATGCATACAGATGTCTGGGGTCCTTCACTAATTTTGTCTCTATTTGGGTTATGTTACTATGTTATATTCATTGATGATTTCACACGTTACACCTGTATTTACTTTTTGCACTCGAAGTCACAGGTTTTTGAAAAATTAAAGATATTTCATTCTATGGTGGAGACTCAATTTCGGGTTCCAGTTCAAACTCTCCACTCTGACTCAGGGGGGGAATATCTCTCAACAGATTTTCGTACATTTCTTCAGGGTCATGAGATTATTCATCAGACCACCTATTCTGATATTCCACAACAGAACGGGGTGGTTGAACGAAAAAATCGTCATATTGTTGAAACTGCCAATACCCTGATGACAGCTATGAGTGTTCCTCATTCTTTCTGGGCGGAAGCAATGTTATATTCAGTTTACTTGATTAACCGGATGTCAACCAACATTCTAAATAGTAAATCTCCATACTTTATTCTCAATGGCTTATCTCCCGCATATTCCACATTTCTTGTTTTTGGTTGTATCTGTTATGTTCATCTGACTTCACGTGAGCATAACAAACTATCTCCAAAATCGATCAAATGTATGTACTTGGGATTTGGAGAAACTCAGAAGGATCAAATGCTGTTATGATCCGGTTTCTCGTCATGTTCGGGTTTCACGACATGTTGTTTTTCTTGAACATATTGCCTTTCATTCATCTCTTCTTCCTCCGCATGCCCCAAAATCTCCTAGTCTAACCACATTTCCTGACATTCTTTTTGCCTCGAGTACTCTCCCTCGTCCGTTGCAGGTTTACTCGCGTCGACCACGTACAGCTCCACCACCTATTACTCAACCCGAACCTACTGTACCTGTTGCAGATCCTGAACCTACCTCGCTACATGGTTCCGATCGTGTACATCGAGCGCCTGATCGCTTGATATGCTTTATGTCTGCCATGAATGCTACTCTGGATATTGTTTCTATTCCTACTTCATACACTCAGGAAGCCATTAAGCGGTATCATGTGTGTAAATCTATGTAATAAATGGGTCTGATATGCAATATTTGACCCTCAACAGCTAATTGGTAGCAAATGTATTTATTCTGTCAAGCTCAATTCTGATGGATCATTGGATCGATACAAGGCTCTACTTGTCGCTCAGGGATACAAACATGAATACGAAATTGATTATGATGAGACATTCACTCCCGTGGCAAAGATGAAAATTATTCATACTCTTCTGGTAATATCTTTCGTTCGCCCTTGGCCACTTGCTCAGATGGATGTGAAAAATGCTTTTCTTCATGGTGACCTCCAAGAAACAGTATATTTGAAACCTCCTCCTGCCTCTTTAATCCCTGATAATAAGGAATGCCGCCTAAAGAAAGCCCTGTATGACCTCAAACAGGCACCTCGGGCATGGTTCCAACGCTTTCACGATGTTGTTACAGATGCTGACTTTACTCAAAGTAGTCATGACTCATCCTTATTTTTGCGCACCACTGCTCACGGAATTGTCATCGTTCTCGTCTATGTTGATGACCTACTTTTGACTGGTAGCGATGCTATTGGCATCTCAGCTTTAAAAGAAGTTCTGCAATCATCCTTGAAGACGAAAGACCTTGGCCATCTCACATACTTTCTTGTGTTTGAAATTTCACGTTTTAAACGTGGAATTCTGGTCAGCCAGCGTAAATATGCTAAGGATCTTCTCGCCTTGACATCATTGACGGATCAGAAGATAATTCAGACTCCCTTAGAACTTAATGTTCAATATGGTCGTAACGATGGTGATCTATTTGCACAACCCGACTTATACCGCCGTTTGGTTGGGAGTTTGATTTACTTAACTATGACTCGACTTGATATTGTCTACGCTGTCCAAGTCATCAGTAAGTTTGTTTCCACTCATCGGACTCTTCATATGATTACGGTGTTGCGCATCCTACGGTATCTACATGGAACTCTAGATCGATCACTGTTCTTCTCCTCCACGGCGACTCTGGACCTTCGTGCTTATTCGGATGATGATTGAGCCAGTTGAGCTCTCACACGAAGATCTACCACTGGTTACTGTATTTTTCTTGGCAGTTCTCTCATCTCTTGGAAGTGTAAGAAGTAGACCACTGTTTCCAAATCAAGCACAGAAGCTGAGTATTGGACGATGTCCGCTGCGTGTAGTGAGCTTGTTTGGTTACGTGGACTTCTTATCGACTTGGGCATTCCTCTGCAGAATCCTACTCCACTCCATGTTGATAATCTAAGTGCCATTCAGATTGTCTCTAACCCAGTTTTTCATAAACGGACGAAGCATATTGAAGTTGACTGTCACTTTATCCACAAGAAATTTCAGTCCGGGCTCATTTCTCTTCCACATGTTGCATCCCATGATCAAATTGTCAACATTCTCACCAAGTACCTCACTTCTGCATGTCACTTATTTCTAGTTGGCAAACTATTACTTGTCGATGACTAGCATTAGTTTGAAGGGGGGTGTTAGACAGGCTCACATACCTTGTATAGCTAGTATACCTTGTATAATTCGTTTCCATAGGTACATGATTCTGATTTTATTATTTTCCTTGTATATATGACTGTAATTTCTATATATTCAATCCCTTTGAGTTGTGTCAAATACAAAAAAGCTTTCAGCTCCTATCAGTTTATAGTACTAACCAGCTAACATCCTTTTTCTTATTTAAGAGATGTTGTTGTCGTCTTATTGAAATATATTATAAGTTGAAGTAGAAAAATGAACCTGCGCTCGAGTGCACCGTGAGTGCTAAAAGTTGCCATGGGATGTTGACAGTCGTCCAATCAGTCCGTCTGGACTGTATCCAAGAGGTTCAGTCCAAATGACTCTGCCAATCCAATCACCTTCCTGTAAAATGGTTGGTCCAGATTGTTGATGTGAAAGCAGGTCCAATTGTTAAGCTGAACCTTCATTTGATGGGTCCATTGGCTTTTCATCAGATAATTATAGCAGTCTATGGTTTGCCAAAGGGCTGGGCTAGCCCGTCGGGCCAGACTTGTACTGAAGTATCAGGTCCGAGAGCTGGGCTGAGGCTGAAAAGCGAAGCCCATTTTTGAAATGGGTCAGATTTGGAGCATATACAACAACCCATTAGCCTGGCCCAAATACAGCCCGGCCTGACCCATGAAGTTTTACAGGGTAATTTTGTAAAATACAAAACATAAAAACCCCACCGGCCCACCCCACCCAATCCAACCCTCTATTAGAGGATGGAGACAGAGAATGGCAGTTGACCGAATCTTGCCACGGTCAGGAAGTCACGATCTAAAGGGTGCCCATCTTGAAGTTCAACAACAGATCATCTCCATTCAGAGCAAGATATGGATTCCAAAAAAGTCTTAGATTGTATGTAAACCAAGAGCTTTCTCCTTGAAGATTTCATTAGAGATGAGGAAGGAAAGGTCTCTCTCTCTCTATTCCATGTTCAAGCTAGACTTGAGTGGAGCCCATCACAGGTTCAAGTTGTGCTTGGGTCTACGTTGAACAATGTGAGCTGAGCTTGAACAGAGGTTAGCACGGCCCTAACCTGGCTCATTCACATTGTGTGTGGGTTAGACCTAATGAATGGTTCACAATGATCGACTGGATTGTTAATGGGTCCTTAATCAACGAGAAGCACTTTTAACTTTTAGTGCGCACATACGCACGCATATATTGCCTGGCTAGTTTTTAGAAGGGAGCCACTGCGGCCTACAGAACGTTGAACCACGGTCGATGGAGCATTGCTGGAAACCATGTTTATGAGCCGTAACGCATCTGACTGTTGGTTATCAATAGACGGTAACTATTTGAGAATGAAATTCTCGGTGTTTCAAATTCGGTCAGCAAAATTGGATGGTTAAGATTGTTCAATCGGTGGAGTTTTAGGTAAGATAACGGTTTGGACTGTCCAGATGGCCTCACATGCATGCCACGTGTATAGTGAACGAGACACGGCAGCTTAAAAACTGGTGGTAGGGTATATCATGGGAGTCCGGAACGTATGAATCTGTTGTGTGTTCACCATGCCGTTAGATTCCACATGGACATATAATGCCTGGACATGCCACATGGAGGGTAGATATTAAGGACACAGATGGAGGTTGGTTCAAGGTGACAAGTATGACGTATTAAGAAAGTACCCAATACTCTTCATTTCCTTAGAGTGGGCTAATAGCTCAATAATCTAGACTGTTGAAAGAATGGACAACACCATATAAGATCATGTCCTAAGTTTTCCTAGACCGAGAGATCCAAATCATCCAACGTTTGGTCCTTGCATGTTTGAACTGAAACAATGCTAAGGGTCGTTTTGGGGTATCCTTGAAAGGAGCATTCGATGCTTAAACACTGTTATGAGCCAAATCCCAATTCCCCGTGTGCGGATAAACCGTTCAAATGGGCCCTGTACTGTGCTTTTTTCCTCGAGGGTGGAGTTGCAAAATCTCAGCCAAGGATGCTATTTAAAACCAAGGGTCAATTATCACAGAAAATTTTTGAGGTTATTAAGTTGAGAATCATACCATTTCTCCAAATTAAGGGTCACTGTATAGTGCATGATAGCCATGCTAGCACCATCGGCGGGGGCACATGGGATCAACACTGTATTTGTGGGATGTAACCTGTTCAAGACGGTTGTCCAACCATGGAAGTAGGATGCTAAAGAAATCAGATTAATCCAACCAACCAAGTGGACCATCACTTCAATTAGTAGGTTTTTGAATTATTGTCCATTGTTTTTTCACGGTGTAGCCCACCTGATGATTGTATATGCATATATATATATTTTTTTATATTGGAAATCCTATCATCATGGTAAGGCTCACTTGATGGGGTCCGGCTCACTAGATGGGTCCTTACACATGGCTTAGTGGTAGGCACATAAGAGTTTCAACACTAAGGTCATGAGTTATAGTACCTATTATGGTGTGTGGGTGTGCCTAAAAAATAATTTAAAAAAAGAATTAAAAAGAAAAAGAAAAAGCTCACTTGATGAGCAGATTGCGTGAATCTGATTCATGGTTGGGAGATTCATCACATCGTGTCATCACCCACTGGTTCCCACCTGATGAGTTTAATAATTGATCATTGTGATTATAAACTAGCGTTGAATAAATGGACAGTTCAAATCCGGGACCATCTTAGAATGTGCCGCCTATTCGATGGTGACACATGCTCCTTTGCAACTGCAATTCCTGTATTGGGAGTGGGCAATCCCCATTCTAGTGCCAGTTGGACTGACCATATTAAATGCCATTTGTCAAAAGGTTAAATAATTATTTAATATATTTAGTTCAATCCATACCGTCTAAATTGTGGACACCATAATGCATTTATGGCAGCCTGAAAATTACATGGTCAAATGATCTTGACCATCTGATATTTATACCCTTATGATTAGATTTTTTTATTAATAAATTCTTAGCATAAGTATTTCAATTATTAAAAAAAAAAACAAGTAAATAATAATTTACTTAGTTCATCATTAATTTATGAAATTGCAATTTATGTAATCCAAACACCAAATAGTATAAGCACAAAGGTCCACAATATTAGAAACAAATTCACTGCCAAACACTATAAATAAGCATTATCATCATAAAAAACCAATGTCCAGATTACTCTATATACATAATGCTATGATGCACACAAAACAAAGGCTAGGACACGTGGCATAGGCAAGGGTACCGAGCCGGCGAAGTGGGTGGGATCCCTGACGGTGGGGCCTACTGTGATTTACGTAGCTTAAATCCACGCCCTTCCATCCCCTTTGAAAGCTCATTTTAGGGCATCATCTCAAAAATGAATCACATTAAAATCTTAGGTGGATCACACAACAGGAAACAGTGGTGATTAAATCTCATCCATTAAAAACTTCTTTCGGGCTACCGAAATTTTAATTTGCCATCCAACCTTTTAATAAGGTCACAAATACCTGGATGAAGGACTCATGCAAATATCAGCTTGATCCAAAACTTGCGTAGCCCACAAGAAGTTTTTAATGGTCAATCACCACTGTTTCTTTGTGGTATGGTCATCCAACTGAGATTTAGATCTGCTACAGTTTCAGGATCATGCCCTAAAATGAACTGTCAAAAAGGTTGAACGGAATGGATGTAAGTAACATCCATCAAGGTGGCCCCAAAGTCAGGTATCTCACCCACCTCCCCGTACAAGGCCCAAGCACTAGGAGACTCACCGTGTTGTGTGTGATATCCTCTCTGTCCATCGGCTACAAAACATAAATTTGATCAGCATCATAATAAAATCATAATAATAATCCTATCCTATTTTGTTTTTACCCAATGGATTAGACAATGCATCTCTCTTCGAAATCAACATATTTTATCTTTTTCCCTTTGCTTAGGCTTGTATTAGTCAAATGCAATGGATGAATAACATCTGAATATGTCTCCCTGTATTTGTCAACCCAGTAATACACATCAACATAGTCATCTATGTTACGTCCACTGTAGTCGATAGCTGCAATGGCATAATTGCAAAGGTGCCCAAAGACTTGCCAGTCAAGGTATGAGCATGTTCTCTGTTCAAGATCCACCTTTTTTGTATTTGCATCTTCTGCACAAAGAACCTCAAACTCTGCTGCACCACCACACACAGAATAATCATCCTCTGTGTAATTCTCTATTATAACTTCAACGGGGGAATCAATATTCTGTCCTACTTTGAACTTTCATTAAGCCTTTCATTAAATATATCTTTCATATAATCATGCAAGTTTACCAACACCCAAGTAATAGACACCTCTCTCCATTCAATCTCATCACACCACCAATCGCGTAACACGTCTAAATAAGAATTCTCAGAAAAATAAAGCTTCTCTTCAAAGTAAGAAATGGCCCAGTGCTTAGGATTAATATCCTTTATAATATTCCATGCTTCTTTATATTTATCACGAATTTCACACATGCGAGCATCGAATTCAGAATGACCCCCTACATAAACTGCACTCATAAAAATCTGAAACAAATCCCAACATTTAAACTTCTCCTAAATTTCTTCAACCAGCTCCCACTGAGAGTAACGATGACATGCAAGGGGAAATATACCACTAACCACTTCGAGAATTCCTTCTTCTCTCTCTGATATAAATGTTAATTTAGGTATGTATTCCAGGACTTAAGCCAACTCATCACAAAACCATTTCCAACTCCCTACGTTCTTTGATTCAATAAATGCATATGAGACTGGGAACCAACTGTCTTTTGCATCAAAGGCTATGGCAAACAGCCACACACCTCAACATTTTCCTTCCATCTTTATACAAGTAAGCCTTACAAGTGGTCGGCATGCTTGCTTGAAACCATGAATGGCAGCCTTATATGCAACAAAAAGTCTCAAGGAGTTGTCCGATGACCTATTAAGCTTTGTTGTGCTTTCTGGATTTGTTCTCTGTGTTTCTTCATAAATCTCCATGAGAGTTGTAATGAAGTTTCTCTCTTTTACTGCCAATTCTTTACCCCTCCAAGCTTTATCATAACTCACTTTGATTCCATATTCTTGACTAATCTCATCAACAATATCTTTGGGTGTACAGCACAATTTTTTCTGGAGTCGGTCCTTCACCAAATCAACAATTCATTTCCTATTGGCTTGTGGATGCATTCTTGTATTTGACATTGTTGACTCATTCACAACGTTACAAGTATGGTCTCCCTTCAAGGATTTTATTTTGAATGTAGGCTTGTCAGGAAGCTTCCATGCATGTATGCGTCATGAGCAATTGTCTTTAATGCATTTCGCCTGATAACGGCCACCGCCTGACCTCGTTCGCTTGTATTCAAAATTCGAATGTATGATGTACTCCCTTAAAACCTTATGAAAAACATTTGCATCTTCAAATTCCTATCCTTCTTTTAAAACTGACATAATTTTCAGCATGTCATTAACACAACTACCAATCACCCCATAATGTAATTCTTAATTATTCATCAACAAGCAGTCCACTTTACGTAAATCATTTGATGCACTTGGAACATCATTGTCATTGACATTAGTATTATGTGAGGAAGGTGCAAGTGTTTCATTACTTTAATGTAAATCCCGCAATGATGCTTGATCATTTTCATTATCAGCATTCTGCATCGTATCAAAAAACTTAAGAAACAGAGATGGTTAGAAACAAGAGGGAGAGAGAGAATAAATGAACTGCATAACTGCAAACACAAACAAATTTGTATTTCAACTACCTGGGAATCACAGTGGGGATTGAAAAGTTTTGATCACAAAAAACAAAGAGCTGAATAGGCTCGCTGCGTTGAGGAAATGCTTCCATCATATTGGATACGTCATCATCATTCTCAATCAACACAAGTGAATCCAAATCTAGACCAGGATATTTGTACTTGATGCTGCTAATGTCGGTCGACTTGCAAATCCCACACACTTTGGATAAGAGATTGACGTAATCAATCCCTCGATTGACACAAACAATGCGGTTTGTGCCTCCCTTGTAATAAACAGTATTTGATTCCCAAATGAAGTTGCCCCCAAATTTACAGAGCACCAGCATCTTGCTCGTAGACATCATTTGGATGTGTTGTAATGAACTGACAAATCATAACAAGAGAAATGTTGTTATGCTTAAGAAGCTCAACAACAATAGCTTTTACATGCATGTTTTAGAAAAGAAAAGAGTCAAATTCTTGTCTACTTAATTGTTTACTTTTGACCTAATCTCAATTCTATGGTAATTATATCACAATTTCCCCGTGCACTTATTTGAATAGGCAAGGAGCATGATCTTGTTTTTTAGGACAAGGACCTCATGGTCCTCATGTTGGATGAAACATGCCTTAAAATTTTCCCTGATTATAGAATTCTACCAATCCAACGTTTAGCTGTTTTCCTATTGAGTTGGGTGCTTGTCGCAATTCTTTCTCCCTTATTGTCTAATCACAGGCCACACGTTGAAGAGTTAGAATTGTCCCATCCTGAAGATATTTGGGGCATGGTCCAATCAGAGCTGGCTAAAATCACAGGTGTTAATTAATCACGAACCATGTTCCTTGCTTGTGTAATCAAAGAGCTCTAGGTTACCACACATTTTCTTGTCCTAAAACTCTCAAAATGCAAGTATCATATGATTCTCGATTAAGTAAAGCATGCAGGTTCGGCCCACCTTTTACTAATATGGTGGGCCATCATGAGTAGGCTCTTCTGCAACAATCACTTTTATTGAATGATTTAAATTGTTCAAGCTAGTAGACTCCAGATGCATAACTTTGCCAATGGTCCACACTAAGAAAAGGTTAACCAATCTTATGAATATGATAATTCAATGGGTGTGGGTTAGGGTCCAATTGGGACCCATTTTAGGTTCAGGTACCATCTTTTGATGACCCAGACCTGAATTTGATAAGGTTATCAAGTACCTATCACATCTTAGGACCTTGGCTTGACCATCAGGACCACCAATTAAGGGGTCATGATCATCCAATTGAGACCTTAAAGCAAGATCCATCCATGAAGTCACTTGTACAAATTGAAGAAGCAAGGATACAATATACATGTCTTTAGAGAAAGGTTATGCAAGATAATAAACCACATGATTAGATATAGAATGAGAGAAATCAGATCTCAGATGTCGCTCAGAATGGCTTAGATCTAGTTAAAATTTTCTAGAGAACGATCAATACAGGCAAAAACAGTGGAGATATCCAGAGGGGCCTTTGATCACTCAATATTAGTGGAGATCTATGCAAGTCTTCATTGCAGAGGTGGATGCAAATGTACATCAAACATTTAGGGAGAGCACTAGAGAAGAGAGCTTTGCATTTCTTGAGTTTGATTTGGGCCTGTCATGTTTAGGGAGAATTTTGTAGCAGTTCGTCTTCTACGTAACTTTTCTTTTGAGACGTGTTATATAATTTTCCCTCTTCTAGGCAATCATTTTCCCATGTATTGCTTCACATGCTGGTCAATTTTCCATGATGTATATGTATTATATTCATGCCGCCCATCCATTTTGACAATCATTCTAGCGCATGATCCAAAGAATCAAGCAGATCCAAATCTCATGTGGACCACACCACAGGAAACAGTGTTAATTAAATGCCCACCATTAAAAACTTCCTAAGGCCTACCGTAATCTTTATTTTCTATTCAACCCATTAATAAGGTCACATAGACCTGGATGAAGGGATCACACAAATATCTGCTCAATCAAAAAATTTTGTGGCACTTAAGAAGTTTTTAAGGATGGGTGTTCAATCACCACTATTTCATGCTTTGTGTTCCACCTCAGATTTGGATCTGATTCAATTTTGGGCTCATGCCCTAAAATGAGCTGGCAATTCAGATGGATGGCATGTGTTAAGAACCTAACCAATGTGTGGTAGTTGCACTCTAGTTGGTCAGGTAGCCCTTTTGATGCTGTGGCAGCTTTCACTATCTGGTGAACACAAGATGCAGTGTTGGCTCTAATACCAATTGTTAAGAACTTAACCAATACCCCAAAAGCACCAGGACTGATAGAATATGTATAGTCAGGTTATTAAACCCTTGAGATCCTAACGAACATGATATAAGACATACATTACAGTGGTGCTCAAAGTTAGGGATCCGGCAATCCACCCACACCACTTCCCTTTGGGTTTATCAATCATCTTTTGCTGCATAAACACCTTTCTTTAAAAAATATTTAAAAAATATTAAAAAAAAAAAGAAAAAAAAAAGAAAAAGAAAAGAAAAGAAAAGAAAAGTGTAAAGCCCTCAGTTGAGAGGTTGGAATTGATTCATATATACCCTCTGCGGGGTATGGTTGAGATGAGTACCTTCCATATTAAATTTATACTCTCTCTATTAATATCATTTGTTACATGGCAGTAAAAAAATCACCATGTGATACCTCAAAAGGAGGAACTCAGCTGGAATAAAGTAAGAGGGAATGTGAAAGAATAGGAAGAAGAAAGAATGAAAGAGGAGAAAGAAACTTCAGTACCTTTGCCCGAGAAAATAATTGACCAGAGATGGTAATTGAGAGGAAGAATCTTTAATGATATGATTCAAAATATTTTCAATCTTTGCTCGTAAGATGAGTTACTAGCACCAAAGTCTCCTCATGTAAAAATGATTAAGCAGGTGGTCCTAATAGAAAAGGTCACAGAAGCAAATGTTGAGAGGTATGGGGACAAGCGCGTTGACCATAGGATAGGAACGCCAGGATGCGGATTGGTTACTACTTACTACCCTGCTCGTATCTAGCTAGGAACGGACGCAGGAAGTTCCTGCAATGAAAACTTAAGTGGGTCCACCGTGATTTGTTTCGGAAATCTACCCGTCTATCTGTTTTGTGATCTCATTTTAGGACTCAAGACTAAAATTTAGCAGGATCCAAGACTCAAGTGGGTCGCACTAAAGGAAAAGGTGGGTAGGAAAATTATTACCGTTGAAACCTCCCTGGGTTGACAGTGATGTTTACATGTCATGCATCTATACTGTTCATAACATCATTCTTAATGGGATGAACTGAGAGAACAAATATTATCCTATTCAAGACTTCTGTAACCCCACGAATATTTTAACTGTGGACGTTCGGTTATTAAGTTTTCGACCAACTTGTGTATTTGATCCGGCTCATTTTTGGTCAGTTTTGGCAACCCAAAATGAGCCAACAAAAAGGATGGACATTTTAGATTTCTCACAAACATCACGGTGGGCCCCACCTAAGTTTCCACCGTGAAACCCATTAGCAGGAAATCCGGATTGTGATATGAGGGCCATATGGATTTTATCCAAACCGTCCAAATTTGAGGCAGTTCCAAGGCTAGAGTCTACTACACGGTGGGGATTAAACACTCCCGTTGAAAACTTTTTAAAAGCCACGGTGGTTTTGGATCATGCTGATATTTGTAATTTCCATTCAACGAGGTCTATATGAACAGGTTCGGATGAAGTGGAATATGTTAGAACACCTCACCAGTATACATGTGGCGGTCCTACGTATGAATGAGGACCTTCCATCTAGTGGGCCCTACCACGAATGGTCCATGGTACAAAAATCATGCCAATAGGATGAATGGTTAAAGTTTTCCTAAAAGTGACTGCTAAGATATCTGATTGGTTTAGTTCGTGGAAAATGGGCCATACAATGTAAGCCCCACCGTTTCGCTTGTAAATTGCCACATTGGCATGGTTGTGCCTCTTCTTTTTTTTTTTTTTTCTTTTTTTTTATTAGATATATAGTTTTTATGAATAAAGATAAATTAAATATTTTCATTGGGCCCCACAGTGGCTGAGATGTCAATAACGTAATGTTAATAAAGGAAAGTTTCAGAAAAGCTTTGAAAAAAATAGAGAAGATTAAAAATAAATAAATAAATAAGAGGTAGGGTGAGTCCTGATATACAAAAAAAATTCTAGGCTTTTTGCAATATTGTTTTTGTTTTGCTGAGAAAATGCCAATTTCCTATTTGCAGCGTTTGAGCATTTTTACCTGCTTGGGTATTTGTCTTGTCTTGAAGTGGAGATACAGCCTCTGTAAATAACTTGTCTTTATAAAATCACGTGTTTTAGGGCAAAACAAAATAAATTGCCTTTGATTTTCAATTTTAATGGTAGATGTAATGGCCTGCTCCACCATTGCGATATTGTCCACTTTGCTGAGGCTCACAAATTTAAAACGCGTCACACCAATTAAGGTACAATATTGTTCACTTTGGGTCGCAACCATTCCGGTAGCTCGACCAGGCTCTACTCAGGCCCCCGCCCACAACAGCCCAAATGCACCCTCACGGATTTGTTCCTGCTCAATGCCACATTCCACAGAATGCATCACTTGGGGTAAGGATACTGGTAGCTCGCACAGGCCTGCCCGGCCCTGCCTACATCAGCATCTACCCGTCCATGATATTGTCCAATCCAACTGCCATCAGAGTGCACAATGGTGGTTTTGTTTGTCACTGGACACAGGCTCACCTGTTGCAAGCACAACGCGTGGCGCTTGAGCTGGCCGTTACAAATGGTATCAGAGCCGTGGACGGCTCTGCTCTCGGTGGGAGATATTGTGACATAATACTGTGACACATGTGGGCGGACGCTGAGTGGGCGAGGTCTGAAAAAAGACCTGGGCGAGATACCAGTGGTTAAAGGCTACTGTGTTGGCAGTGGGGCAGGCCGTTACAGTAGAAATCCGATGTAATAACGAATTTGGACTGTCCATTTTGCTTATCTCACTTTTATATTACCTGTGCCTTCATCTTGAATTGCCTTGATCTGATCATTACAAGGAAATTTGATGATATTGATTGTAGGAATGGGTTTAATCATCAATGACTGTCCATCTTGCACGTTCCATTTTTTATTGCATGTGTTTATTGAGAATTGCATTCATTAAATCGTTGTAACTATCTTATTAATTGCTTGGAAAATGGATGGCTCATACATACATTCGAATCACAAAAATGAGTGCATGCGTCTGATCCATCACGTTCTCTCAGCGTATCAAATAGCTACTACTCTCTTTTCCTCCTCCCTCAGCTCTTTCTAATTTTATTTTTTCTGCTTTCCATCCTCCATCATCGCTCCTTGTCGACGGAAGGAGAAGAGGAAGAAGAAGGGAGAAGAGGAAGCTGAACCGTCGGACGGCTGCTGGGCCCATTCTCGTAGATGACTTAACCATCGATGTGGCCTTCTTTCCCTCCCAAATGAACCGCCAAGGATTCAATCCCAGACTCCATTTCCGCTATCTTGATTGTTGGTGTTTTCTTCATATCCGTTCGTTCTGATTTTTAGTTCCCGGAGTGATTCCTGAAATGCTACTCGCATTCTCACTAAGATCGAACTCTAGGTCGTGCCTCTGCTCTGGAGTCCACCGATAAATCAGCGTGGCCTAGAATTAGCCACTGATAGCCGGTTGGCGGGAATCTTGGCGCAGTTCCGAGATGGGATCCGGAGAGATCCCGTTTTGTATATGCGTTGGGATTCCCGCCAGCTGCTCGCTGGAGTGGGTGGGATGTTGGGGGTAAGACGAATGGTTCTCTCTCTCAGACTAATGGCTCTCTCTCTCTCTCTCTCTCTCTCTCAGTGAAATATACCGCTGTAAATCTGCATCGGGATTCCTATAGATTGGGGTGTGCTGTGTTCATTATGTACCCTTGGGGAATACCCAATCAACGACGGCGTTAACATATCTGGTTTCAAACAGTTCTAATTTCCATTTGCTTCATGATTTCCGCTCATCCTTGGGTGATAGGAAATTGAGGGTACGCTGCAGTGTTAGCATATCTTGTTTCAAACAGTCCCAATTTCCACTTGCATCGGCATTCCTGCCCATCATTAGTTGGGGGGAAATTGAGGGTATGCTGCAGTTTTAACATCTGTTTTTTTTTTTTTTAATTTATTTTTAAGAGTCCCAATTTCCATTTGCATTGGGATTCCCACTAGTCCTCAGGTGGTGGGAAATCAAATGCGCGCTGCATTTTTAACATATCTGGTTTGAAACCTTCAGAATTTCCATTTGCGTTGGGATTCCTGCATGTCCTCATGGTGGCGGGAAATTGAGGCTACGCTGTTGTGTTTTCATATTTGGCTTCAAACAGTCCCCAGTTACATCTGCATCAGGATTCCTGCCTGTTGTCAGGTGGCGGGAAATTGAGGGTCCACTGCAGTGTTAAGATATCTGGTTTTAAACAGTCCCAACTTCACCATTTGCATTGGAATTCCTTCCTGTTCTTAGGTGGCGGAATGGAAATTGGGGGTACTGCTGCTCATGTTACACTGTTCCCTTTTACCCTAACGTCGATATTGGTAAATTTTAATAATGCCCCACTTGGAGATTTTGACTGCTAATGTGGAATTTGGTAGAAGCAGCTTCCTATGCTTGTGATTTCTGCTGTGGGATTCGTGGCTCTCTTCTTGGTACACATGGCAATGTGGCTTGTATGTGATATGAGGTATTTAGATATAGTTCATTCCTTAGGTGGAGCCCGCAGTGAGAAGAGCCTTGCCAAAAAATTAGACCAGTTTATTCATCAGATAAATTGTGAAGTGCATCCCATCTAATGAGTGGATTGCCTATGTTTTAGCCAAGGTGTGCTCAATGTGGTCTGGATTGCACAAGTGTGTTGATTTAGCATGTATGCTGAGAAGATGTTGCCTACTCATGACATACAAATGAGGGGGAAGTGAAAGCAGATACGATTCAAAATATCTTCTCCTATTTGATTTGCTTCATCACACAATAAGAATATCATCTCTTATTTCTGCTTCTTTCAGTGTACTGCTACACTTGCATAATCAAATCATAAAACTAGCATGAAGCATGAAAAGTTGAGAGTTTGGGAGCGTAGAAATACTTATGTGGAAATACACATCCCCACATAAATCAAATAGTTTGCTCTTTCGCGAGTTCGTGGAAATGTCCCATCTCCACAAAAAATCATTTCTTTCCATTTCCATTTTCAGGAAAAATCCTTGTTTAAAGTCCAGAATTTTCGTGAGAGGTATCATGAAAGATATCTTATCAACTGAGAGGTATTTCTGAAAATCTTGCAAACATATTTAATAGATATAATGTTAGAAAAGTGAACAATTTTTACTAGGAAATAGAAAAAGCTCTCTAACATCCCATTTCCATTTCTATTTCCATTTCTAGTCAAGGTGTTCTGTTTCCATTACGATATAACTGTAAAGGCCAATACGAATAGGTAACCGGCATGACCATCATGCGATACGGGGGTGAAACGGGGCAATTGGGTTTTTTTGGACTGTATCGGTCCTGGGCACAACGACCGTTAGCCCTGTAATAGTCGAAAAATGACCACTTTTTTTTTTTTTTTCAATTTAAATCCATTTTTCTCCTCACTTTTTTTTTTCACTTGTTTTCATTCCAATTTTTTTAAAAAGATTATTCTACAATAAATTTTGACCACTCTTACTATAGTTTTTAGGATTAAAACCGTCGTAGATTGAAGTGATTTGGGTGAATAGAAGCTCCGAGGGCTACTTTTTTAAAAAAATTGAAAAAGCGGTATTTATGCATTTTTTCGATTTCTTGTTCTAATGCTTGATTGTGATGTGTAAATATTAGAGACACATAACCATGTTCATAAATTCACCTGACAACTAGATACAACACTCTCACCAAAGATTGGACCGTTACACAACCATAAACATATTCAAAATAAAAATGAATACGTATTTGGAATATTTACATTATTCTGGATTTTTTAAATATTTTTTTAAAGAAGATTTTGGACAAAAAATTTTCAACTGTTATGGGGGTTGTAATGGTCATTACACCCCATATCAACCATTATGGCCAATACCCGTATCGGTAACGGTGGTGACCGTTACGGCCACCATTATCAAAACGGAATACCTTGTTTCTAGTTGTTGTTGAAAAAGGTGTTCCAAGGTAACAAAAAATTTCCACAATAAGGCCTTTCAAAAGATAAAAATTCCCACACTGAACTTTTCAGCTCTCTTCAACTGATTGTTATGAGGCTTAGAGTATATGCTCCATGCATGGCATTTTCTTGGATACCATACTTCTGATTTGCACTTCTATTGGCTAGAATCAGCTTCCCAAGAGAACTACCACCAACTTCAACTCGGGAGCATCGGAGTGTTGAGCTTTCTATCTTAATGACTATAGATTGAGCCCAACTACTTTCGACACAATCCTCCAAAGAAATACTAGGGAAATCTTTTGTAAAATTTTGCTTGAGAGGTTACCATATCTAAGGAAGATACTTTCAAAGTTGATATATATTTGATTTGAGTTTGTCCACTTATAAGTGTTGAGCTGAAAGTTATTTTGAAGGCGAGATTTGACCGAGTGAAGGTGTGGTCTTATTCTTTTCTAAACTTTGCACGGATTAGTTGAAGAAAACAACTGTTTCTTCAACCTTCTTTTGATGCAGGATGCGATGATCTAACTTAATACGATGTGTTGAAACTAGATAGTGGATTAACTAGAGTAATCAAAAGACAAAATAAAGCTAAACTACCACAAGTTAAAGAAACTCAGATTTGTAACATGTTAAGATTCAAGACACCTAACAGTCCCGCAATGTGATTTTTATGAAGTATCAAGTAATTAGGATCATGTAGAAGATATGACTCCCACTTAGCTTAAGTATTAAATCTGAACGTACATGGAATCACTTGAGTTCTATGGGTTTTGCATATTTAGGGTTGTTTTAAGGGTTAGGGAATGTAGGGAATAAGTTTAGAGTATTTAGGAAACTAGCAATTTAGGGCTTTGAAATAGGGATTTAGGATTTTGGGGATAGGGATTTGAGGGTTTAGGGTTAATAAGTTAGGAAAAATTGGGGAAATTAGGTTTAGGGTTATAGGATTTTAGGGGAATTCGGATTAAGGTTCAAATTTGGGGATTAGGGTTTGGAAAGATTGGGGATTTTGGGAATCTTAGGGTTAGGGTTAGGGATTTATATTTAGGGTTTGATAAAGGGGATCTAAGCGAAGAGGGAAGTCAAATATTCGAAGCAGGGGGGCCACGGATTGGGGCTGTCCGTACGAACATTGTTCATGCGATACTGTTCCCACGGTACCATTCATGGTTGGAGCTTGGGTTTAGTTGGGTATAGGTTAGGTCTAGGTTCGTTTAGAATCATAGAAAAGAAGAAGAAATAGAAGAAGATGATGAAGAAAGAAAGATGAGAAGAGAAGTACCTTGAGAAAGAGAAAATAAGAGGATAACTAGGGGAATCACTCTCCAAATGGCTTCACACCATCAATCCAATCGTAGGATGAATTGCTCAATCGCATGGCGAAGGAGAGGAAACTCTTTTCATTCATGGTTCATAATCATCAAACCCTAAATGGGGTCCGAACCTTTTATAGTATCAGAAAGAGACTTTTACAAAAAACCTCTCTTAGGAAAGAATTCTCATGAAAAATCCCTATCTTAAGTAAACCATAAAATAGTCCAAAAATAATAAAATAAATGACAAAAACTACTCAAAACAAATAATTCTAAACTATCCTAAACTATTCATGGCCAATAAGGTGGTCCATGATCAAGATGGGCCATAACCAAGAGTGGTCCAAAGGTCTATCGTGTGCGATCCAACGGGCTGATCGATGTGCCCATGCAATCCAACTGTCCAAACACTCCAAACAAGCAACCCAGGCGCATCTACCTAGTGTGGGGTCTTCAACGATAGCTAGGAATGCGACTTGGGCCTCGTGGGCCCCATGTGATGATCGTCTAGCCATAAATGCTCGAATGTCCTCTTCACTTTTTTTCTTTGAATTTTGTCATCTTGTGCTATCAATAAACTGATATCTTATTCTTCCATTGTTCAATTGATTCTAACTCGATCCAAGAAAGTATCCATGTAGTGATTTTTCACGCTTCCTTCAATATTTACTAGAAAATGCTATCTATTGTGAACAATATTCTGAAAAAATGTACCCTTTTTTATTACATTGAATATAAGATGCCTGCACCTGGCCCCACCTTCCAAGACTATAGCAAGGCAAATTGGAATGAAGCAAACGACACTTTCGTAGTTAAAGGATTGATGGAGCAAGCTAATATTGGGAAACACAATGCCTTGGTGTGGAATAAGGAAGCATGGAAGTCCATTAGAGATGCATTCAATCTTAGATTTGGGTTAGAATTTGATCATATCAAAATTTAAAAATTGCTACCACCTGCTCAAAAGGCTATATCACATTCTATAAACACTTGTTCAACAAAGTGGGTTTGGTTGGGATGATCATTTCCATGCTGTTACTGTTAACACGGAAGTGTGGAACCAATATCTCTTAGTAAGTTCATCAACTAGGATTTATTTTGATGGTTAGTTTGTGCATGATTTTCACTAATAAGAATCTATTTTCTTTTTTATCATAGGTGCATACTAAAGCCAAGTTTTTTAGAAAGGCAAACTTCCCTATTTACGATCAGCTAGACATATTAATACAAGGTACTTGTTTTCTTTTCATTCTGTTCATATGTTAAAAGCTTTAGGGATTTTTTATATGGTTTTTTTAAAGTTTTGGATTCAATATCAAAGCATGCATCCTTTTTCATACTTGGTTTTCATTCAAATGTGAGAATACGAAGGATCTACATATTGGAATATTGGTATTGTATTGGCTGATATGGCTGTATTGTATTTGTATTGTCACGACTCACGAGACGATATGTTATAGGGGGTTGTATTGGTATCAATACAAGTTGACGCAAGCCGATACACCCATGAAAGCCCAATTTTGAATTCTTAAAAAAAAATAAATAAATAAAATTCACTCGTCTCCTTTGTTTTTCATTTAAACCAAAGAGGAAGCTTAAAAGCTCATTTTAAGCTAGATCTAGGCCTATTTTTGGATTAAAAAAATGATTTGAATGTGATTTGATAAAGTGAAGTGAAGTGGACCATTATGGGAAAAATCAGAAAGAAGGGTACACTTCCACTTTCTTTTTGTTGTATTTCAATGTGATGGATCTTAATTCACCAAATTATGCTTGATTTGTGTTCAATTAGGGTGCATTTAGTTAACCTTCAACAAGTAAAACCGACAGACAACATTCTCATCAGGGAATGGTTTGATACACCATCATATGTATGTCCAAAATTTTAAAAAAATGGATAGAATTTTGAATATCTTATTTTTCTCTTTTATTTTTCCTAGTTTTTTCCTTAATTCTTTGGCTTATTATTATTATTATTTTTTTCCGACCGATTTAGGCTGATATGGTCCAATAAGGTCCGATGTCGATACGCGACGCCTATATTGTATCGTTTTTTAGCTAGTGCTGATACGCTCCCCGATATTGATATTCAAAACCATGAAACAATCTTTTTTTTCTTTTCTTTTTTTCCTGTTCATTAATTTTCTGATAAATTTGAGATTGCGATGGAGATGAGAATCCTAACATCTTTTCTATCTAGAAGTGTGAATTTCTCAATCTTTTTGAAGATTTTTGTTGTATACTTTTCTTGTAGTTATTCATCTATAATGAGGTAAAATGGAAAGATCCCATAGTATTGCAGTTTTCTTTTCTTCTGATATATGATATCAAATTCTGTGTCAAATATATGCAATTGTGAATTCATTGCATTCAGTGAATTAGAAGATTTTCAGAAATGTTCTGTTCTGTTATCATTTCTGCAAGTTTGATTGAAATTCTGAGTTTTCTGTTTCCTTGTATTCAATTCAATGCTTCGTTTTGAATTGTGTTTGAATTATGAGTTTTCTGTTTCCATGTATTCAATTCAATGCTTCATTTTGAATTGTGTTTGGAATTTTATTTCCTTGGTCTACTGTATGATTTTCGATTATTCCTACTATTATTTGTTTTCTACTATATACATCAATAAGATACATTCAAATCTTCACTTCTATGAGAAGAAATCAATTTTCTGGTACATGGATTTTAAAGGATTTTAGATGTGGAATGTTGCTGCAACTGGAGTTCTTTGCATTGTGGAAGTGGCACAAACATCACAACTGCAAGGAACGGAAATGAGCCTAAGAAAATAAGAAGGAAAATAATTCTATTGGTCCTTCAGATCTTTGCTTCCAAAAGATGACTAGGAACATCAGTTTCAAGAAGAAGAAGAAGAAAAAGAAGAAGATGATGTCACGCCCCGAACTCGGAAACCGGGCTCACAAAATTCCCGATCGCCGAATCCGGCGCCGACAGCCTCCGTAGAACTCCGTTCTCGGATCCTGATACCCATTCACCAGGTTCCGATCCTGGGATACTACAAGGAGGGTTTCAAATTATCAGTCTGATTCATAATGAGCATAACAAAAGCATAACCCACAAACAATAACCACAAGAACACCACCACAAAATCCACTATGATCAAAAACATTTGAGTACAATGCGACTGAAAGGGGAAAATACAATGTAATAAAAGAAACAAAACTCCAGAAGCTCGGCTGCACACTCCAATACGGCGAGACTAAGGCTGCGACTGCGTCCTGGTGTCACCTGCACGCATCAATCGTGCATAAGCTTATAGAAAGATTAGAGGGTGGTGTGAGTATGTGCGCAATATAAGGGTGCTCAAAATGCAAGGTCAGAGTAATGCGGAATCATGTGGATGAGTACATGAATGCAATCAGCCGTACCAAGGCTATGTGGTGCAAGATGTGAATGCCATCGGCCATAACACGGCCATGCGATGTGAAATGCAACTTAAGCATGCCAATCCTCAACATGTATCAGTACAGTTCTCATTCAGGATAATCACCGGGGTTCAATACACTCCAAATGGCACTGTCGCTCTCCTAGCCGCACAGTCCAAGTGAGCGTAAGAAACCTCACTATCCGCCTGATCAATAGTCTGCCAATACCTATCCGGCACGTCGATAGCGGACCCATTCGCGAGCTGGTCAAACTCAGCCTAGTATTGCCCCCTACCCTCGGGCGAGTAAGGCCACACTCCTTTCCAACCGACCACGACACAGTGGGAGACGCGGCCTCCTGGTATTCGGCCCTCATGCGCTCGTACATCCACTCGGTCTCGACGTTGGAGTCATCCTCTGGTACCATCGGGTTTAGGGATTTTCACCCAGGGACATCTATGGCGCCCGTATGCTATAAACAGTATTTTTGGTATCCACTCCATCCATCCACGATGTGTCTGTGGAGGATATGACCCTGATGTCGCTAGGGCATACAGTAACTACAATCACACAATGCAAGTGCATGAGTCACACTACCAGTCATGCAATAGTCCTGCGTAAACCATGCGCTCATGCAGGGCAACTCCGCCTATCGTAACAGTCTGCCCGAAGGCATATGCTATGATCAATCACTCCTCATACCAGTCATACATATGATGCGTATGATAATAAGTCATGGATCTATACTAAACATGCATATAGGGATGGGCTCTGCGTATCATAGAGATGGGCCTAGACGGCCTGCAGAGTATAAGTATGGACCTATCAGTGGGCCTTAAGGAGTGTGACAATGCGGACATTTAACCAACATTATCCTTACAATGTGGATGTCAAACCAACATTGTTCCCAAGGCATAGCCCGCCATAAAGTACCATTACACAAACCATAGGAAATCACACATTGCAATGGACCAATATACATCTCATTAGGCCTCGACCCATAGTTCTCAGATACATCAAATGGGCTATCTCATATGGGCCTTATATAAATCAAGTGGGCCGCATTAGTGGGCCTTATGTACATTGCAATGGGCCATAACCCATGGGCCTTTAAATACGTTAAATGGGTCGAATCACATGGGCCTTATGTATATACCAAGGTGGGCCTCAATAATGGCCACAAATACACATCCAGGTGGGCCTCAACAACGGCCACAAGTACACATTAAGTGGGCCTCAACAACGGCCATATGGTGGAACAACTTGGATGCAACACATGCATCATGGTGGGGCCCATAGAGGCCCACCATCATATATATATATATATTATATATAATATTAATATATGTAAATATATACAATATTATATATAATAATAATATAATATTATATATATATACATATATATATATATATATATATATATATATATAAATATGTATGTATGTATATCCACACACACTCACACACGTGCACACACACCCACATGCATACACACGTGCACACACACCCACATGCATACACACGTGCACACACGTGCACACTCACGTGCAGCAGGGAGGGGTCCCACCGTCCAGGAGGACGGTGCGGACGAACACATACATCAAGTAGGCCCCACCGTCCGTCTGGACGGTGGGCATGTAACACATGCATCACTGTGGGTCCCATGTGAGGCCCACCATAGCGTTTATCTTCCATCCGATCCGTTCATAAGGTCACACGGGCCGGGGTGAAGGGGAACAACAAATTTCAGCTTGATCTGGAACTTCTGTGGACCCAGAAAGGGTTTCAATGGTAGAGTTCAATTCACACTGTTTCTTGTGATGTGGGCCGCCCGAGCGTTGGATTGGCCTGATTTTTAGAGGGGGGTCCACGTCAGATAGTGGCCCACCAAATGGGCGGTGTGGATACAAAATATACATCATGGTGGGGCCCACGGATGGAGCCGTGGGTCCCTGCCTCGTGGCCGCCCGTCACTGCAGCAGCAGCGCTGCTGCTGCTGCTTTAACGGCTCTCTCTCTTTCTTTTTTTTTTTTTTTTTTGTTTTTCCACGGTTTTTAGTAGATGGGGCCCGCATCGACAAGATCCAATCCGGCCATGGGTCCCTGTGACTCGATACAGACCTATAGAGTCCAAAGTTGGGCTGTTTTTTTATACAGGAACATAATGGAGTAAATCGAAGGTAGGATCGCTATTCCCTATGGTATGGCCCGTTTGATTTTCAGATTGGTCCCAAATTTTGTCTCAACGGGTAAAATAATCTGGGAAACGGGATGGACGGCTTAGATTATATGCATACTTCAAGGTGAGGCCTGCATGAGTGGCCCACCATTTGGCTAGCTCGTTTGTACCGCCCATGTCAGTGTATACTCCATTGCTCGGCCACCAATAGCACGTCCAGCGTCCAGGCTGGACGTTGGACGGCATAGGATTACACTTCATTGTGGTGGGTCCCGCGTGGATGTGGCCCACTAATCACCTGTATACACATAGTATATATAAATATCCTATATTATATATAGTATATATATAATATATATTATATTATATATCATATATATATTATATAAAATATATCACATAATAAGAAGGGCATTGGGCCCATTTAACAATGGATGGTGTGGATCTTCACCATCACAATGCAAGGGAGAGAGAGAGGGAGAGAGAGGGAGAGAGAAATTAGAGAAGCGGTGATGGAGAGGAGGAACCCCGCCACTACGGGCCCTCCATTGATACAACTCATACATTAAGTGGGTCCCACAACAAGTGGCCCTTAAAATTTTAAAACAACGGTAGATCACCCACCTTTAAGCCTCCTCCTTTCTCCCTTGGCTTCAAATGCACCTTGCCTATGCCTTGGATGGTGGATGATGGGGGATTAATGGTGTGGATGAGAGATGGGATGGTGTAGATGGATGATGGAAGGTGGACCACACTTGTGGTTTGGGAGAGGAGTGTTGGACGTGAGAGGCTTGGGTTGCTTGGAGAGATATGAGAAATGAGAGAGAGAGAGGGGTGATATGGATGGGTGAGGTGTGATGGGGGATGGTTTGGGTTGAAAAATTGTAAAAGGGGTATGTGTGATGTTGAAAATGGGAAAAAGAGGAGTGGTGAGGTGGAAAGGGGGGTAGACTTTTGAGAGAGATGGAGATGGGTTGTTGCACTTGAGGTATGGGATGCTTTAATGGTTGATTGATGGGACTTATAGTAGAGATTCCCTCGAAATCTGCAACACGCGGTGTTTCTTCGGAATAAACGCAGATCGGCATCTTCTTGCCTGGGTATCGGTTCGGTGCGCAAGTTACGGCGTTGGAACTGCGGCGACGACGCGGTCGCTATGATACAACTTTCGGATCAAGCTGATGTCGGTGTGCGGGACCTGGTTTAGGATCGTGCGCAAACACCGAATACGGTGCGAAGGTTGCCGAAATTTGACCGGAAGGACCGCGGAAGCCAACGGAACAGTACGGATTAGGACACGGGTCTTACAGATGATGATGATGATGATGACTGGATGCCAAGTCAGATCTGGTGGAGAAGAGAACCAAGTATTACTGATCTGTTGAAATGGGAAGATATTGGTTTGCAGACATCACTTTTTATCTAAATCAACAAAAACAAATCATATTCAGATATCTGTGCATCTTTGTGTCTATATTTCAATTTGAATCCTCATATTTAGTTGATAACAGTATGGTCTAGTGAAGATGTTGAAGTGATACTTTTTTCCTTCTGGGATTAAACTGTAGCATGTGAATGCAGCATATAGTGTTAATTTGCACTCCACTTGTAGTTTTAATGCTTGGACCATTAGACTATGTGGATTCGCAGGCCCATGGCCCACCGTTCTAACATGTTCTGATTTTGGGCTGTTTGTTGCAAAATTTGAGGTTAAATGTCAGTGATCATATTTGCCATTTGTGGAAGATAGGGGGGCTGATGTGGAAGATATGATTGGAGATTTTGGGGTATTTAATAGATTTTCTTTTGTTATTTAAAACCAAATCTTCATTGGTGTGATTTTGTTATTGTAAATAAATTATAGATTGATTTAAAATCAATGTAATAGTTTGTGTATTTTCATTGAAGATTCATAGGGATTGTCTTTAGGGTCTATAAAGGGGGCGGTGCTATAGGAGGTAGGCATTCCACATTTTTTTACATTTATGAGTTTTTGTGTAAGTCTTTGTAAGGAGAATTTTAATTTTCATTGAAGTTGCTCATTCCTTGCTACTCAAACATTCTTGGGGGCATACTCTTGTCCATTCTTGCGATCCAAGTATTGAAATCTCATAACATTCTTGGGGGCATACTCTTGTCCATTCTTGCGATCCAAGTATTGAAATAACTGGGTTGCACTATTTTGGAATCAAAGCAGGTGCTTGTTGGGGGGATTTTGATTCCACATCATTCCCTAATGGTTTCGAAGGGGTGACGCATGAAGAATTTGTGTAAGTAATCCAATTGATCCATGTACTCATAGACTGTGTTTTAAATAGCAAATAGCATGTAGTGTAGAATTCACCCCTATGAAGTGTGAGGTGTAAGTAGCGTAAGCTACATGCTACTTCTAAATTTTTAATCAAGGTTGCGCTTAGTTGCACCAATTTCATGATATTTTGGACCAAATTAGACTGATTAATAATAAAATTTAACAATATTTCATTATATTTGTTGCAACTAAACTTAACCTAAAATAATATAGGGTAATGATTAAGTGTAAATGTAAAGAAAGCAATGAAACTGATTTAATGCTGTCACTTATATTCATAGTTCAAAAAAAAATGCTGTCACTTATATTATTTTTACTAAAAGCAGTGAAAAATTAACTAATTTTATTGAAAATAAAAAATGTAACAAATCATTGAAAGCATCAATTGATTTTAATGTTGTAGTTAAAAAAATTTGTAATGTGAGCTACATAACGTGTAGTGTAGTTATGTAGCATGTTGCACATTAAAATTATCATGTAGCGTAGGCTACACATGACTTGAGCTATTTTCATGAGCTATGTAACATTAAGGCTAAGCTACGCTACGTAGCGTAAGCTACATGCTACGCAGCGTAGCTATTTAAAACATTGCTTACAGAGTGAGTAGATTAACTCATGCTATGGTAGGTAATCTCACCAATCAAGTGGGAGAGCTCCAGTGTAGAGGGATCTAGATACTGAAGTTGGAGCACATGGGCACTAGGGGAAGATTCCTACCAAGGTCCTAACCAACAACGGTCAGCCCCAACTTGTGATGATACCAATGATTGAACTCTTTGATTGTTGCAATGTGAAAGAGAGTCTGAAGTTAAGGTAAAAAATTCCTAAATTCCATAGTCGTTTGCATGCTGGTGACTTAATCAATTGGCCTAGCAATGTGGAAAAGGCGTCAATATAAAGAAATTGCGGACAATCTGAAGGTTAGGTTAGGTATGAAGTCCTTCAGTCACACGTTAGCATGTTGGAATGATTTCTAAGCCGAAAAAATCTGTCAGGATAAGGAAAAAGTAAGTTCTTAGGAAAAGATGAGAAAAAAAATTAAAAGGAAGATCCTAGCAACGACTTATGCCTGTGTCTTTATCAAGATGTCACAATCTACGTTAAGGAAAGAAATTAATAAATGAATATACTAAGGAGTTCCATACATTGACATTGTGGCAGTGTTTCTTGAGTATGAAGACCAAAAGATTTCAAGATATCTTAATAGTCTTAATTAGGACATTAGAAATAAATTGTTTGTCTACAAGGTATTTAATAACGGTAATGGTGGCCATAGCGGCCACCTTCATTACAATAACAATACGGGTCATTTCGGGTGTTACAACCTTTATATCAAAAAAAAAGAAAAAAAAAAAAAAGAAAGAAAAAAAAATGCATTAGCCCCATAATGGATCGTTAACGGCCTTTATGGGCCATTTTTTTCCGTAATGGCTATTACGGCCCCGTGATGCATAACAATTCCCACTGTCACATAACGACCATAACAACTATTACATAGACTATTTTTTAATACCTTGTTTTTTAAAAGATGTATTTAAAATGTCTAATGTATGTATACTTGCAATGAGATAATTAGTTGGGAACTTGGGAGACGATTTGGTGCCTCACAAGAACTTTCATTAACAATGGAAAACATGCTAACTTCTCACGTAAGGCAACCGCTAAGCCATCCATATGTTTAGGGATGATGGGCTAACATCCAACATTGAAGCCAAACACCAACCTGGTGGGAGGTGGTTATGGACAAGGGGTTAGTGCAGCCAAGGCGGGGTAAAACAATACTCATTTCTAATGCTTTAAGTGTGAGCAACTAGGATGTATTTCTTTTCATTGCCTGAACATCAATCCGCAATGAAAGTAAATTTTCTTGAGGAAGGAGAATTGTTTATGACAGTTCTGATTGTATGAAAGCCAAGGATGGCACAAAAATATAAAGAACATGTATATGAGGATGGGGCACATAGTGGGGAGAATGTAACAAATGTGTATGGTGATAGGGGTGAGTAGATGGTTATCCACTAGAGTGCTGTTTATGCCTCGGGTGATTGATGAGGGATAATGGTTGAGACACAATACTTTTGCACCACTTGCACTTCTGGTGGGAAGATATGCACGATTTTGGTAGATGGGGAAGTAGTGAGAATATTGTCTCACAAGATATGGTGGATAAATTAAAACTGAAAGAACATAAGCAGTTACATCCATGTCAAATTTGTTGGTTTGAAAACAAGGGTGAAGTCTTTGTTAACTTCAAGTGCCTACTTTCCTTTTCTATTGAATCTAGGTGCAAGGATGATGTGTGGTGTGATGTGGCCCCATGGATGACTACCACATTTTGTTAGAGAAACTATGGTTGCGAGATTGAGATATGGTGCATATAACTTAGGTTAACACTTATTCTTTTGTCAATGATGGTGTTAATAACACATTGCACCCAATAAAATAACTCCCAACGGTCTAATCTGATAAAGAAAGGGTAAACAATTTCCTAGTGTAAAGAAGTATGAAAAAGAAAGGAAAGGGACATTTGTCGTAGTTGTTAAAGAAGAAAATGGTTGGATGTTCCACCTCTCATGTGAAAGCACCCTCGTGAACATCAAAACTTGGTGCCTAAGGATCTCGCAGTTGGGCTTCCTCCTATGAACAATATTCAACACCATTTGACTTGGCACTAGGTTTGAACTTGCCGAATCTTTTACATTACCAAATCGGACAAGCCAAAAGTCGAACTCCTACCAATTGAATAGTCCAAC
Source organism: Magnolia sinica (assembly GCF_029962835.1). Taxonomy (NCBI): domain Eukaryota; kingdom Viridiplantae; phylum Streptophyta; class Magnoliopsida; order Magnoliales; family Magnoliaceae; genus Magnolia; species Magnolia sinica. Next base: position 43,256,885 of record NC_080573.1, on the reverse strand, counting down.
AAAAAGAAGTTCAAAAGAAAGAGAGAAAAAATAAGCAAAAGAAAGATATCAAAGAGAGTAGAGTCAAGTACTGAGATGCTACAAATGAATATTATTGCAAGAAGATATATAAAGAAAGTGACTTAGTCATGGTTTATCTCCACAAAGAAAGATCTCCAAGGTTAACTTACAATAAGCTCAAGTGTAAGAAGATTGGTCCATGCCAAATCAAGAGGATGTTAGGTGCAGTGTTTAAGTATCGACGATATCGGCTGATAAATCCCACGATATATCTTGTATCCCACCTCTGCGATACGAACACACAAGTAGTGGGATATATCCCACATGTTCGATCTGGTGAGCATTTTTGATTTTCGAACATTTTTTTTCTTCTAGAAATTATGTTAAATAAGAAATTGTTACAAATCTACGATTTTTCATGCAAATAGTTATGCTTTCAAGATTTGGGAGATGGGCTGAGTTGCAAAAAATTGAAAAAAAAAAAATCAAAAATTCCCAATTTCTTGCAAATCGGTTGCAATCTTTGTTTTCAAACATAAAATCAAACATGTATGTAACCTGATCTAGTGATTCTTCTTTTGCTTTTGAATATATTGGTTGTGTTTCCACATGTCTTCTTACATTTATAAATTGTATAAATAGACTTTGAATATACTTGCATCTATTTAGATAGACAACGCTTAGATTAGGACCTCATACAAAGAAAACCTTTTATGTCAACTTGTTTTTTGTAATGTTTTGATTTATAAGTGTGTATTGATGTCTTTTTTAACAATAACTGAAGTTTCATTGAAAAATTCAACCAATTTCCCAATGTTTCCCCATGTTTTCAAGAACAACGATACGTTTTGCGATACAACCGATATATCCCATGTGATAACCGATACGTATTCATATCCCAAGGGTGCGATATGTAACACAATACTGATATTTCAAACACTGGTTGGGTGACAACACCCAAGAGATTGAATTTTCAGATATCTTGGCGACTTTCAATATGGTGGATTTGTTCAAGTACTATGGTGAGCTGTTTGACGTACAAGATGAAGTCATTATTGATATGGATAAATGTCTCCTAAAGAGAAAGAAGCAACAAGTATTGCCCATGAAGGCCACTAACACTCGACGGGGCCAATATAGCTATACTTGGTGAAATGGAAGAGCAAGACTTATTCTATATGCACATCGATTATGGGTGATGAATTAAAAAGATTGGATTGAACCTCCACTATTTGTATGAAATGTCCAACTCGCTGGATTCAAGTTCTTTCCAATTCGGAGGCCCACCATAGGGCCTAACATCTGTTGATTTTGGATTGTTTGTTCAAAATTTGGGGCCTAAATGCTAGAGACTGCATTTGCCATTTGTGGAAGATATGACTAAAGATTTTGGGTGTATTTAATGGATTTTTTATTTATTTTATTTTTTGTTATCTTAAATAAATTATAGATTGATTTTAAATCAATCTAATAGTTGTGGGATTTCATTAAAGATTCAGAAAGATTGTCTTTAGGGTCTAACCTCTAAAAGGGGAGGTGGTGTAGGAGAGGTAGGCATTCTATATTTTCCATGTTTATGAGCTTTTGTTTTTCTTTGCAAGTAGTTTAATTTCCAAAAAAAAAATAATTCTTATTCTTCTCTTCTCAGACATTCTTAAGGATGTATTCTTGTTCATTCTTGCGAGTCGGGTATCAAAATCTCATTGATTCAATAACCCAACCTCCTCTTATTTTTTATTTTTATTTTTTTTTATTTTATGGAAAAATATGAAATAGCTCATTGATGTTACCATCAACTCAGTTGTATACCTTTCCATTGTGATTTACAATGGGATTTGTGCTCAACGATCTATGGATATGGCTTGTAGGATATACACTTGATATTAATGTGTGATATGGCCATATGGGTGTCAAACCTTATGTTCTTGACTCTCTGGGTATGGGCATCTATTACAACAAAAGACTGATTGTGGTGGATCATTAAAATTCAAAATTCAAGATATGTGTATGGTGAGGAATGGTTTCTACTGATGAGTATAATCATTCATCAGGTTAAAACATTCCCTTAGCAATATCATGTGTTGAATTTCTTGCTCAATTGGTGCGCTTCACCACAAATCCAAAATAATTGATAATTTAGAGTTCAAAATCCCAACAAATTCTAGGTTTCAATTTTCAAGTGTTGGGAAAGGGAGATCCTTACTTTTGTCCAGCTATTCAAGTATCTGACTTAGGCACCCCAGTTTTTTGTTTTGTAGTATCAAAGTCATTGATCACTCCCATTTCCAAGTATTAACAATTCTAGTTGTCCCACCATAATATATTGATTGCTAATGTGGAAGTGGCTATAGGCTGCTTCCTATAGTTTCAATGCTCCAAATTTCCTTGGTACTCTTGCAGAAAGCTTGTCCGTATGATTGTACTTCAAGTTCATGGTAATCCATGGACATGCACCTACTTGTGAGTCTTGTGACCTAGAAACAATTTGAAGTAAACACTAAGGGCCTGTTTGGATACCGCCAAATAAATTACTTTTTCTACTTAACAGCAGCAGACAAGTAACTTTTTTGAGATAACTAAGTTTGGTTTATGATCAATTATAAGTAGTTTTTTATTTTTTATTTTTTAAATTAAAGTTAATCACTTCAGTTTAATAAGTAGAAATCAAGATAAGCTACTCAAGGCATAAGAAACTTATCTAAATAACTTATGATCCAAACAACCCCTAAACATCTGGAAAGCTATGTTTTCGTCGCATTTGTTTTTTTTTTATTATTATTATTTATACGACTCTTAGGTAATAAACTTTAAAACTTTATTAATCTCAAACTGACAAACCCCAAACTCACACTTTCACTTGGATAAAAAAGGGAAGACTATTCATTTAAAAAATAAAAATAAAAATTCGTGTAAGTATTCTTAAGTGACTTAACATAATGTAGGGGCATTTTCACACTGGGCTTGAGTGGGGTCGCCTGTGGGATGCAGGGGCATACTCGGGGTGGGTGCGGCCCACAGAGGAGGTCTCGTGTTCGAGACTCCTCACCAGGGGTGATTAATGCATATTTCACACCGGGCTCAAGTGGGGTAGCCCGTGGGATGCGGGGACACACTCGGGGTGGGCGGCCCATGTGATTTGGGGCCCACGAAGGGGGTTCGGCCGAGGTCTTAAAACCCATGAGATGTGGGGCCTGGGCTATGAGAGAAAGGGATTGATTTGCCATACTCTAACAGTTCGAGCTTTTAGAGCAAGTGGTTAATTGTCCTGCATCAAATTTGGTATCAGAGCTAGGTTGGTTTCGGGTTCGAGACTCCTCACCAGGGGTGATTAATGCAGGGGCATTTTCACACTGGGCTCGAGTGGGGTTGCTTGTGGGATGCAGGGGCACACTCGGGGTGGGTGCGGCCCATGGAGGAGGTCTCGTGTTCGAGACTCCTCACCAGGGGTGATTAATGCTCATTTCACACCGGGCTCGAGTGGGGTAGCCCATGGGATGCCGAGACACACTCGGGGTGGGCAGCCCATATGATTTGGGGCCCACGAAGGGGGTTCGGCCGAGGTCTTAAAACCCATGAGATGTGGGGTCTGGGCTATGAGATAAAGGGATTAATTCGCCATACTCTAACAGTTCGAGCTTCTAGAGCAAGTGGTTAATTGTCCTGCATCATAACACCTATTGCATGAACCACTCCATTACACCCTGCATTGTTGACTTCTAAGTTTTAACATGCATATTCTGCCTGCTTGTCAAGGTTAAATCAATACATGCTTGTGATGTTATGAGGACATGAATAACAATATGGTCATTTTGTGTATTGAAGCTCTTTCTTTCTCAAAGAATAGTTTTCTAGTCATTTAGGATTATGGGTTTCTATCCTTGTGAGTGTTCTTGATGCATCTTTTTGGCAATTGGTTTCTATCATTTCTTGCTAAACCAAATGAAAATAATTATTACATTGATGTGTATCTAATTTTAATGTTCCTACCTGTAGGTGTTGAGCCAAAAGTTTCTATCTCACTGGAAAGCTTTGATCAAGTGCAGGTGTGGTTTTGTTATTTCTTTAACTCTGCTTGAAAGCAACTGATCTTATCTCTCTTCATGAATTCAAACGACGGAATCTTTTTATTTCCTTCATCTTTTCCTTTAATCTACGAACTTTGCCATTTTGCATTCAGAATGCTTCTGATTTTGAACTTCCAGATTTGTTACAAATGCATTAGGCAATGTGATACCTGGAGTCTGTGGTGTTCATAATCGACGGCAGGTTAGGTTCTCATTGATAAACATTATATTGTAAAGTGGCATTCATGAACAAATGCACAATGATTGGCATTCTAAATTGATCAACTCGAACAAATTTCTGTGCTGACCCTAAAGATGGGAAACAAATTACATAGTACCAGTTTTGAGCTCTTGCTTAATTCCAATCTGTTTTAAGGATCCCAAATAAATTCAGGTTCTAGAGTACCATAGCATTTTACCCACCTCAAATTGAAATCACTTGTTTTGAAATATCTTATCCATTACTCAGTTTGCAGCATGCATGACATGGGCAGTCTGTAACTGTTTCCAATCTGATATGTCCAGTTAGTCTACAATTCAATACTGGCAGAATTTGCTGGCCATTGATTGGTGAGGAGAGGGTTCCAACTGAAATGACAGTTCTGCATTTTGACACTTCACAGAGGGAGGGAGAGGGTTAAGGATTTCTTTAAACATGTTCAAGTCGCCACTGTTTGTCTTACTACTTTTCACCATGCCATTTGATTCATCAGCTGGTTAAGGATCTCTTCAAACAAGTTCAAGTCGCTACCGTTTGTCTTACTACTTTTCACCATGCCATTTGATTCATCAGTTAAGGATCTCTTCATGTTCAAGTGGCCACTGTGTTTTCTTACTACTTTTCACAATGCCATTTGATTCATCAGCTTGTTTTGAAAGGTTTTTTGGGGTCCATCTGGTATGGATCTGTTCAAATAAGCTTTGTTTTGTCTTACTTAATGGCTTGTACTGCTTTTCACTGTGCCATTTCGTTCATCGCAGTTTTGAGTGTTTTCAGAATGCCCTGGGAAAGGAATTATGGTATTTGGTGTGATCATCCACATGTGTATAATCAAATGCTTATAAAAAGCAACAACACTAACACAGAGGAGTCTTTTTATTTTTGCTGCTCTTCTACGGTGATTTGATGGATTCATGGATTTAAATTTACCTGCATTTGATTCGATGTTTTAAGGATGCAGGGGCCTATAGTGGTCCTTTTGGTGGTCTTGAATTTTGAAGCTTATCACCTTTCAAAAAAATAAAATAAATAAAATAAAGAAAGAAAGAAAGAAAAGAAAAGAAGAATTGAAGTTTATAATATTATTTTGTGGGGTTTGTGGGGTTTTGTGGGCCTGATCTATGGCATCCCTAATGAAACGTTAAATAGAAGTGATTGATGAGGGAGAGATGTTAACAAAAACAAATGCAGCAACTGAACATTACTGCAATAGCTCCGTGATTCAGAAGAAGATTTGAATGCAAAAGTTACTGCAATAGCTACTTCAGATTATGTTTTGTATTTTAAAGTTACCACCAACAAATAGCACAAACAAACTCTTCCAGGTCCATCCTGCAAATCACTTTGGTTTATTGCAAAGGCTGGTTCAATTGCAACCTTTGTGAAGCATAAACCAGCAAGTGATCACAGTTTCAACAATCTTCATGCTGTAAGAAATGAGTTTCCTTTATCTTTGAATTTTGCTGTCTGATTCCATACGTAGATTATTGTTAATAAACCATATGCATATGATCTTAACAAAATCCAAGAACTACCCACGCTGAATTTTTTGTGCTTCTTCCATCCAATAGATTTTGCTATCCATTCACATTGATGATTCTATTTATATTATTGTAAGAAATAGGGCATTCTCATTTAGGGGCCGTTTGGATCTTAAGTTGCTTAAGATAAGCTACTCATACCACAAGTAGCTTATCTTAGTTTCTACTTATTAAGAAGATAAGTATGTTTGGTAAACAACATACTTATCAGCCTCTCCTCTCTTTCATCTCTCTTGATGCCTCTGTTCAGCAACTCATGAAAAGTAGAAAAGCTAAAAAATTAACCAAAGTGATCAAGTACTTAAAGTTACTTATTAACTAATCATAAACCAAACGTACTTATCTGAAATAAGTCCCGTATCTACTGTTGCAAGTGGAAAAGTAACTTATTTGGTGGTATCCAAACGGGCCCTTAATATAAGCTTTTGCACTTTGTCCCATCTCCCATAACCGCAGCAAAGTAGATTGGAATGAGCCTTCTTAATTGGAATATTGATAGAACAAACTAATATTGGGAAAAGGATCAGATACAGGGTGGACTAAAGAAGCTTGGAACTCTACAAGATATGCATTCAATCTTGGTTTTGTGGTTCAAAATGATTTGCAACAATTAAAGAGTCATTATAAACTGCTTAGAAAGCATGATCTCACTATACAAACTCTAGGACAGATGATTGTTGCATCAACTTTTAATGCAACCCAAGTTTACTAGTTGGTATGGTCCGCTTGAGCGTTGGATTTGCTTCATTTTTGGGCTCATCCCTTAAAATGATATGATAAAAGGGATGGATGGCATGGATAAATAGACACATCACAATGGGCCCTCACACATATCTGCCCGGAGTTAGAGACGGGTGGGGGTAGCATGCAATCTGCTTTTGACCATCCGAAAGTCCCACCCGCCCCAATCTGTGTGGGGGCTAGCATGATGTATCTGTTATCCAAGCTGTCCATCCCTTTTATCAAGTCATGTTATGGTATAACCTCAAAAATTAGGCAAATCCAAGGCTCTAATGGACCATGCCAGAGATGACTCTTGCATTTAATGCAACCTAAGCTTACTATTGGGTGTGGTCCATTTGAGCGTTGGATTTGAGAAAAGTGATTAACGGCATAGATAAACAGATGCATCATGGTGGGCCCCTGTGGGCCCCCACACAGATCTGGCCTGTTCTTGTTACATCCAGGTCCTGCCCCGCCTCACGCACGCATTAAATACTCAGGGGGCATTTGGCGTGGGGTATTAGATGGGATAGAATTGCATTAGGCCCTATGCGATTTCATCCCACATCTGGTGAGGATGGGTGTCACGACCCTAAATCAAGTGTTGGTAATCCATGATTACGGGACACCAAATTTTGGTTGACAGCCTCCGTAGAACTCCGATTTTGGGACTTGTGACTATCACATCCTAAGTCCCATAAGCGGGGCTCCATAAGGAGGATTTCTGAAAGTAAAGACAACAAGCAGGTATGTCTCAAAATTTCATCATATTCAACATATATGGTTGTGTACAACTGAGCACATCAAGGTAAAAAAGGAACATAAACCATGTCATATTTACTATATCTACTGTACATATTCAGGGTATTACAAAACAAAAAAATATATACACTGATATGTATAACACAAAAAGGACAACTGAAGTCCGTAGCCTCTACTCCTGCAGCTCCTTACTCTCACTTGTAACAAAGAAATAGAAAGAAAGCTTGAGCACAGTGAGTGCGTGTGTGCAGTGAAAATGCATGTTTCATGTCATGCTCCTCTAATGCACATCTTTTCTGGCTCGATAACAATAAAATAAAGATACAATGCCTACTCTTTCAACGTTTTCATAACTTTCCACATTTCTCAATTGGACCACCAGGGTCTAAAACAGAGGTGGGACTCGCATATGATAACTACCCACTTGTGTAGACTTTTCCACCGTGGTCAACTACAGAGGTGGGACTACATAGTTCATGGGCCGAACTAGTCTAACCCACTTGTGTTAAACCTCACTATCTGCCTAACAGCGAGAACTAATAAGTCGCCTGATAAAACGATAGTGGACAATTTACGAGCTTATCACACACAACCTATATTTGCTTGCCCATAAGCAGGTCAGGTCAAACCTCTCAACCAATCGATACACGTCGGTAGGAGTCGCTGCCTACTTTGGTATTTCGGCATTTCAGCGCTCTGTTTTTCCACCCGGTCTAAGTATTGGTCGTTCCCACTGGTACCAATCGGGGTTTAGGGACTTTCACCCACGGACCCTCTAATCATGTCCTATCGAATTACACATTTCTGGTGTGGTGTCCAACTCAAGTTATAACAAAGTATGTTTTATCGCATTTACAATTACCATATGCACAAGTCCACATACAAGCACAATATGTCATGGTTTTCAAAGCAAACATAGGACGACCTTCCTCATGTGATCTTAGGACGACCTTCCTCATGTGGTCTCCTTATATATTTAAGTTCCACATTTAAATTCCTCTTAAGGGTCTTATGTAATACATCATGCATCTAGACGGTTTACATACTCATCATAGACACATCGTGTGTCGCACCACAACCCACTATGATCACCATATCAGGATATGAATCATGCACTCTCAAACATACAATGATACAACAACTATGAGTCATGCATATGATATGCACATGACTTAGCCAATCTAATTCCAAGCCGGGATTTATTCTGCTATAAGACTTCCTGCTACAAGCATGCTTTTTCTCAAGAAGTAACTACATTCAAAAGATGTAGGATATTTCTTTGAAACAATTTATCAAACAGATAGCGGGCGGATGTAAGGGACAAAGAGAGAACCCATTAGAACTACGTATGACTTTCATCTACATCAACCATTAATAACCTAGTGAACTAACGTAGAAAATCCCATTTCATCTAATCAGCCATAACCTTAAGAAAGTCCAGCAATACCCTAACGAATTTAAATTAGCAAAGCTAGTCTTCTATAGGGTTTTGAAAGAAAATCCAGCAATCTATTAACCCTAAATACAAATCCAGCAAAAACCCTAACCCTAAAACATAAAAACCAGCAATTCTTTAACTTTAAAACAGAAATTTCAGCAATCTTCTAACCCTAAATGAAAATCCAGCGAAACCCTAACCCTACAACAAAAAATCTAGTAATTCTTTAACTTTAAAACAGAAATCCTTAACTCTAAAACAGAAAACCCAACAATTCTTTAACTTTAAAATAGAAATTTTAGCAATCTTCTAACCCTAAATGAAAATCCAGCGAAACCCTAACCCTACAACAGAAAATCCAACAATTCTTTAACTTTAAAACAGAAATCCCTAACCCTAAAATAGAAAATCCAGCAATTCTTTAACTTTAAAACAGAAATTTCACTCTTCTAACCCTAAATGAAAATCCAGCGAAACCCTAACCCTAAAATAGAAAATCCAGCAATTCTTTAACTTTAAAACAGAAATTTCACTCTTCTAACCCTAAATGAAAATCCAGCGAAACCCTAACCCTAAAATAGAAAATCTAGCAATTATTTAACTTTAAAACAGAAATCCCTAACCCTAAAACAGAAAATCCAGCAATTCTTTAACTTTAAAACAGAAATTTCACTCTTCTAACCCTAAATGAAAATCCAGCGAAACCCTAACCCTAAAACAGAAAATCCAGCAATTCTTTAACTTTAAAACAGAAATCCCTAACCTTAAAACAGAAAATCCAGCAATTCTTTAACTGTAAAATAGAAATTTCAACGATAGGGTTTTGAAGAGAACCTCAACGTACACATATACGTGCTCCTAATCTATACACTCACTTGGAACTATCAAAGGATTGACTTGCAATCTCAGCTTCTATTTCCTTTTCTTTTTCTCCTTCTTCTCAACTTCACATTCAACAAGAAAGAGTGTTGAAAAATAAAATCCTGCAAGAGGGTTTTCATATGTGTGGACTTGAAATTGGTTTTAAAGGGTTATGGGATGTGTTGTGATGATTTTGAAAAGGTTAAGCTATAGTAGCAATATAATAATGTTATTTAAGTAGTTGGAACTAACGTATTCTAAGGAGTTTAAAAACATCGAGGTCATTTGAGTATGTTTTCTCAAAATATACATGTACATATCTATGCATAACTTACACTCCGGGTGTCCTATTGACATGCCGTTTTCGCCATTAACTCCGTAACTCGACTACGGTTACAATGGTTAGGCTCTCGGACCTAATGGATTTTGAAAACTCGATGGTGGAGCTCCGTCAGATAAAATAAGGACATAATTGTCATTTCTCAGATTGTTTAATTTTAAGTCCATATCTTAAATTCAGATATCGGGTTAAAATACGGCTTGCGGCTTGATAACAGAACAACATTATGATTAGGTCAAAACATTCTCGAGGCCAATGGACCTATAGTCAACGGCTATCTAGTGTACAAACCAGATTTCGGGGTCATGGGTCTTACAATGAGAAAGGTTGGGATTAGGTGGGATGGAATTACATTTAGTCCCGTGCTGGATTATAGTGTATTTTGAAATCCATTACACATGTGGGCCCCACATTGATGCATGCATTTATCCATGCCGTCCATCCATATAAACCGTTAACATGTGACATTCTGGTTATATCTGTGTACAAGTGAACACCATCCGTTGTGAATTTGATCCATTGATTACAATTCCATGGTCCACCAAACATGAATTTTCTTAATCCCGTGTTTTCCCTCTGCAAAATTTTTATACCAAACATGGGATTGGATGGCTACAATACCATTGTATTTCCTTACATGCAATCATTGTGCAATAATGATGTTAATCCCATCCAATACAATTCAATACCATTCAATTCATGGATTGCAATTCAATAAGCTCAATAAGGATTTCCGAAATATATGGGATTTCCCCCTAAAAGCTTTTAGGTTGAAGTTCTTATGTTAGGAGAGGAGGTGGGGCCCACCTTGATATTTGTGAGGAATCCATCCATTTTAACATATCATTTTAGGGCATGCAACAAAAAACAAGGTAAATTTAAAACTCAAGTAGGCCACACAAGAGAAAACAGTGGGGATTGAGTGACCACCATTGAAACATTCATATGACCGCAAGAGTTTTGTATCACGCTAAGGTTTTCTATGTTGTCACTTGTCAGTACATCCCGATGGGAATGACCTTATAAACGATTTGGATGACATTTAAACATCAAGGTGGAGCTCATGAAGGTTTCAACAATAGGAAATTCTTTCCCCATTGTTTCCTCTCGAATGGCCCACTTGACTTTTGGATCCGCTTGAATTTTGGTAGCATGTCCTAAAATGATCTCACAAAATAGATGGACGGGGTGGATTTCTCACAAACATCAAGGTGGGCCCCACCTTACTTCCCAGTGTAGTTTTCAAACATGGTTTTTGAGATTGTTGGTTGTTTTCCATGTACAACCAAACATTACATGAATCAAAATATGTATTTAAGTCATCCATCCTGTGTGATCCAAACACCAAAGTGAATAGGCTCACTCCCATGGCATTAGGTGACAATATTATAGGGAAGGGCGCGGATTAGGTACTACCCCCGCCTGTTCGCAGCTTGGGGCAGGCGGAGGCTTCGAGGGCCACTGAGGATCAACGTGATGTATTAATTTTATCCACACCATTCATTTATTTTTAAATATCATTTTAGAATAGAAAACCAAAAATAGAGAAGATCGAAGGCTCAAATGGGCCACAAAGTGGGGAAATAATTCTTACCGTTGAAATATTCTTAGGGGCCACAGAAGTTTTGGATCAAGATGATATTTATTTTTTTCACTTCATCCAGGTGTATATGACCATATAAACAGGTTCGATGGAAAATAAACAACACGGTGGATCCCAAAAAGGTTTCAACGGTGGATATCCTTAGCACCGCTGCTTCCTGTGGTGTGGGCCACTTTAGAGTTTGATCTACCTTATTTTTCGTCCAGTACTCTAAAATGATATGTAAAAATGGATGGACGGTTGGATAAAATTAATAGATCACATTGGCCCCTCAATGGCCCTCGGCGCCTCCGCCTGTCCCGAGCTCCGAATAGGCAGGGGTAGTACCTAATCCACGCGACTGTGGTAACCACCATCTTGTGTGTGACATCCTCTCTGTCCATTGGCTGCGAAATATAATTTTCATCATCATCACTATCCTGATTGTAACTAATCCGTCAGAGGCTCCTCCTCTGACTCTACTACCTATTTTCTCTTATTCGCTTTGCTTAGGCTTGTTTTAGCCAAATCCAAAGGATTAATAACCTCTGAATATATCTCCCTGTATTTGTCAACCTTGAAGTACACATCAAAGTAGTCATACACATTACGTCCACTGTATTCAATAGCTGCAATGGCATGTTCACAAGGGTTCCCACACCTTTGCCATATAAGGCAAGAGCATGTTTGCCGTTCAAGATCCACCTTCTTTGGATGTACATTTGCATTGTTCACATCACGAACCTCAAACTTTGCTGCACCACCTGACACAATAATTTTCTGACAACATCTCTCCAACAGAAATACCTTAGCATAAACATTAATAAATTCTTAGCATAAATATTTTAATTATTAATTTATGACATTGCAATTTGTGTAATCCAAACAGTAAATAGCGTAAGCACAAAGGTACACAACAATAGCAACAAAGTCACTGCCAAACGTTATAAATAAGCAGTATCATCATAAAATACCCATATTGAGATTACTCCATCCACATAATGCTATAGTGAACATGAAACGGAGGCTAGGATATGTGGCATACTCATTGAGTACAACAATGTTATAGGCAATGGGCACAACATCCAAGCACTGTGGTAACCACCGTGTTGTGTTGTGTTACATTCTCTTTGTCCATCGGTTGCAAAACATAAATTTGATCGGCATCATAATGAAATCATAATAATCATCATATCCTGTTTTGTTTGTATCCAATGGATTAGACAAGGCGTCTCTCTTCAATATCAACATATTTTCTCTTCTTCCCTTTGCTTAGGCTTGTGTTAGCCAAATGCAATGGATTAATAACCTCTGAATATGTCTCCTTGTATTTGGCAACCGTGGAGTACACATCAACATAGTCATGTATGTTACATCCACTGTATTTGATAGCTGCAATGACATGCATGCAAGGGCACCCACACATTTGCCATAGAAGGCAAGAGCATGTTTGCCGATCAAGATCCACCTTCTCTGGATCTGCATTTGCATTGTTCACATCACGAACCTCAAACTCTGCTGCACCACCTGACACACGATAATTTTCTAACAACATCTCTTTAAAAGAAATAAACTTATTAACTTTTGGAACCAAGATTGTGTCTCAGTTTGAACTTTTTTCCAACCTTTTATTAAATATCTCTATCATATAATCGTGCAACCTTACCAACACCCAACTGATAGGCACGTCTCTCCATTCGAACCCATCACACCACTCGTACAAGTCTAAATAATAATCCCTCCAAAAATAAAGCTTCTCTTCAAAGTGAGAAGTGGCCCAGTGCTTAGGATTAATATCCTTTACAAAATTCCATGCTTCTTTACATTTATCATGAATTTCACGCATGGAAGCATCGAATTTAGAATGACCCCCTGCATAAATTGCATTCACAAAAAGATGATCCAAATCAAGCAGACCCAAATCCTGACACTTGGACTTCTCCCACATTTCTCCAATCAGCTCCATCTGAGAGTATTGATGAGATGCATATGGAAAGATATCACTAACCACTTCAAGAATTCCTTCTCGTCTCTCTGATATAAATGTTAATTTAGGTATGCATTCCAAGACTTGAGCCAACTCATCACAGAACCATTTCCAACTCCCTACGTTCTTGATTCAACAAATGCATATGAGACTGGGAACCCAACATCTTCTGCGTCAATGGCCATGGCAAAGAGCCACACACCTCGGCATTTTCCTTCTATCTTCAAATAATCAAGCCTTAAAACTGGTCGGCATGCTTGCTTGAAACCATGAATGGCAGCCTTATATGCAACAAAAAGTCTCAAGGAGTTGTCCGATGACCTACAAAGCTTTGCTGTGCTTCCTGGATTTGTTCTCTGTATTTCTTCACAAATCTCCATGAGAGTTGTAATCAAGTTCCTCGCTTTTACTGCCAATTCTTTACCCCTCCAAGCTTTATCATAACTCACTTTGATCCCATATTCTCGACTAATCTCATCCACAATATCTTTGGGTGTACAACACAATTTTTTCTGGAGTCGGTCCTTTACCAAATCAGCAATCCATTTCCTACTGGCTTGTCGATGCGTTCTTGTATTTGACATTGTTGACTCATTCACAACGTTACAAGTATGATCTCCCTTCAAGGATTTTATCTTGAATGTAGGCTTGTCGGGAAGCTTCCATGCATGTATGCGCCATGAGCAATTGTCTTTAATGCATTTCGCCTGATAACGGCCACTGCCTGACCTGGTTCGCTTGTATTCAAAATTTGAACGTTTGGCGTACTCCCTTAAAGCCTTGTGGAAAGCATTTGCATCTTCAAATTCTTGGCCTTCTTTTAAAACCGACATAATTTTTGGCATGTCATTAACACAACTATTAACCACTTGATTATCCATCAACAAGCAGTCCACTTTACATAAATTATTTGATGCACTTGGAAGATAATTGTTATTGACATTAGTATTATGTGAGGAAGGCACAAGTGTTCCACTACTTTCATGTAAATCCCACAATGATGCTTGATCATTTCCATTATCAGCGTTCTGCATTAGAAAACTTAAAGAAACAAGAGAGAGAGAATCAGTGAATTGCATAATTGCAAACATAAAAAATTTGTATTTCAAGTACTTGGCATTCACAATGGGGATTGAAGATTTTTGGTCACAAAAAACAAAGAGCTGAATAGGCTCACTGCTTTGAGGAAATGCTTCCATCATATTGGATACGTCATCATCATTCTCAATCGACACAAGTGAATCCAAATCTAGACCAGGATATTTGTACTTGATGCTGCTAATGTCGGTAAACTGGCAAATCCCACACACTTTGGGTAAAAGATTAATGTAATCAATCCCTCGATCAACACAAACAATGCGGTTTGTGTCTCCCTTGTAATAAACCTTATTTGCTTCCCAAATGAAGTTGCCCCCAAATTTACGGAGCACTGACATCTTGTTCTTAGACATCATTTGGATGTGTTGTAATGAACTGAAAATTCATAACAAGAGAAATGTTGTTATGCTTAAGAAGCTCAAGAATAATAACTTTTACGTGCATGTTTAGAAAAGAAAAGAGCCAAATTCTTGTCTACTTAATTGTTTACTTTTGACCTAAACTCAATTCTATAGTAATTATATCAATATTTCCCTTTGTATTTACTTGAACAAGCGAGGATCATGATCTTGTTTTTGAGGAAAAGGACCTCATGGGCCTCATGGTGGATGAAACACGCCTTAAAATTTGCCCAGATTAGAGAATCCTGCGAATCCAACGTTTAGCTGTTTTCCTATTGAGTTGGGTGCTTGTTGCAATTCTTTCTCCCTTATTGTCTACTCACAGGGGACACATTGAAGAGTTAGAATCAAGATAGAATTGTCCCATCGTGAAGATAATTGGGGCATGGTCCAATCAGAGCTGGCCAATCACAGGTCTTAATTAATCACGAACCATGTTCCCCGCTTGTACAATAAAAAAGATCCAAGTTACCACACATTTTCTTGTCCCAAAACTCTCAAAATGCAAGTATCATATGATTTTCAATCAAGCAAAACATGTAGGTTTTGATCCACCTTTCACTAATATGGGGGCCATCAAGGAGAAGATACTACTAGGATAATCACTTTTATTGAATGATTTTATTTTTTCGAACTAGTAAACTCCAGATGCATAACTTTGCCAATGGTCCACACTAAGAAAAGGTTAACCAATCTCATGAAGAAGATAATTCAATGGGTGTGGGTTAGGGTCCAATCAGGACCCATTTCAGGTTCAGGTACCACCTTTTGATGACCCAGACCTGAATTTGATAAGGTTATCAAGTACCTATCACGTCTAAGGACCTTGGCTTGACCATCAGGACCACCAATTAAGGGGTCATGATCATACAATTGAGACTTTAAAGCAAGATCCATCCATTAGGTCACTTGTACAAATTGAAGAAACAAGGATACAATATACATGTCTTTAGAGAAAGGATATGCAAGATAACAAAATACATGATTTAGATCTAGAATGAGTGAAATCAGATATCAGATGTCAATCAGAATGGCCTAGATCTAGTTCCAATTTTCAAGAGAACCATTAATACAGGGAAAAACAGAGAAGGATTTAAAAACAGAAATTAAATGGGGGAGAGGGGCCTTTGAAGGTCATAGCTGGGATGGCTTAAGATCATCCGTTATTGTTATTTGTTATTTTTATACTGCATTTCTAACATATAATTTGGCCCATGTCAGTATAAAAGAAGAACTCATCTGAAAATAAAGTAGGGGTAATGTGAAACAGTGGAAAGAAAGAAAGAAGGGAAAGAGGAGAAGAAACGTTCGTACCTTTGCCTGTGGAGATCGATTCCTTTCGTATGGTCCAAAGACGGTATTTGAGAGGAAAAATCTTGCGAGTCAAAATCTTTATAACCTTAGCTCGAAAGATGAGATATTTGTTATGAGTTATCAGCCCAACTAAGAATGGTGGCAAACACCAAAAGTCTCCGCGTAGATGAGACGCGGTTTAGTCGGTGACCCGAACACCCGCCAGCTAACTGGTATCAAAGCATTGTGGTTCCCACCGTGATATATTTGTTTTTATCCACACTGTCCATCCATTTTTCCAGCTCATTTTAGGGCATGGTCCCAAAATTGAGGTAGATCCAAAACTTAAGTGGACCACACCACAGCAAATGGCGGGGAGAATGATGTCTATCGTTGAAATCTTCCTTAGGCCTACAGTGATATTTATTTGTGATCCAACCTGTTCATGAGGTTACACGGACCTAGATGAAATGAAAACACAAATATAAGTTTGATCCAAAACTTTTGTGGCCTCCAAGAAGTTTTCAATGGTAAACATTCAAATTCCAAGTTTTCCTGTGGTGTGGTCCACTTGAGCTTTAGATCTGCTACGTTTTTAAAATCAAGATCTAAAACGAGCTGAAAAAAGAGAAATTTAGGACTGTGGACCCCACTTTTTAGCCAGCTGTTTTTATAAAAGAAGACAAACCTTCTTCTGCAACTTAGACCTGCACGAGCGGATTACGAATTTCAGGGCGAAAATACCCCTCCTTTTTGCATACTCTTTTCACTGCTGCTGCTTTTCAGCATTGCTTTCGCTCCACTTAACGAAATACACTCTCTTCGAACGAAGAAGTGAAGTACGAAGGGTTTTCTTCTCATTCTCCTGACTGAAATCTCAATGAAGCATCTAGATATCCATCTAGATATCGTTATTCTACATTTTCCATATTTCATCTTGGCTAGGGTTACGTGAAATCCAACGAACTGGTTGCATCTCCTTGAAAAGGTTCAAAATATTCCCTCACTCCAAAGCACCTCTCTTCCACCTGCATTTGACCGGTACTGCGGCAGTCGGAGGTATAGATCTTGAAAAAAAAAGCTACACTCGTACAATGGCATTGCATGCGAAGTTCGGTCAATTCCATGTGTTAGGCTTAGTCAATTTCATGCATTAGGCTTAGTTAATTTTATGTGTTGATCGATTGAATCCATGTCAAACTTGCTCAATTCAATTTGAAGCTCACCCAATTCTATGTCAGGACTCACTTGATCTGATGCTACGCTCATTGAATTCCATGTTTACTCTGCTCAATTTCATGCTAGGATCGCTCAATTTAATGTTTGCCTAGCTTAATTTCATGGTAGATAAGGTCAATTTAATGTTTGCCTCGATAAATATCATACTAGGTTCGCTCAATTTAATGTTTTCCCAGCTTAATTTCATGGTAGATAAGGTCAATTTAATGTTTGCCGCGATAAATTTCATGCTAGGATCGCTCAATTTAATGTTTGTCCAGCTTAATTTCATGGTAGATAAGGTCAATTTAATGTTTGCCGCGATAAATTTCATGCTAGGATCGCTCAATGTAAAATTTGCCCAGCTTAATTTCATGGTAGATAAGGTCAATTTAATGTTTGCTGCGATAAATATAATGCTACGATTGCTCAATCTACTGTTTGCCTAGCTCAATATTATCTTATGCTCGCTCAATTTACAGTTTGCCCATTCAATATCTATGCAATGCTCGCTCAATTTAATGTTTGCCCCGCTCAATATCATGTTATGCTTGCTCGAAGAAATGTTTAGCCAACTCAATATCACGCTATGCTCGCTCGAAATATTGTTTGCCCCATTCATTTTCGTGTTTGCCCCGCTTAATTTCATGTTTGCCCCGCTCATTTCCTAGTTTGCCACGCTCAATTTCATGCCTGCCCCGCTCATTTCCTAGTTTGCCCCACTCAATTTCATACTTGGCCCGCTCAATTCCTAGTTTGCCCCACTCAATTTCATGTTTGCCCCGCTCAATTTCATGCTTGCCCCGCTCATTTCCTAGTTTGGCCCGCTCAATTTCATGTTTGCCCCGCTCAATTTCATGCTTACCCTGCTCATTTCCTAGTTTGGCCCGCTCAATTCCATGCTTGCCATGCTAATTTCCTAGTTTGCCATGCTCAATTTCATACTTGCCCCGCTCATTTCCTAGTTTGCTCCGCTCAATTTCATGCTTGCCCCGCTCATTTTCAGGTTACTCCCGCTAAATTTCTATTTTGACCCGCTCAATTTTCAGGTTGCTCTGCTGAATTTCATGTGTGCTTCGCTCAAGCTGATAATGCCTCCCTCGCTCAATGGCATGATAGATAGCATCACAAAATTAAACAAGCACCACTTGAAACCATTTGTTAACGACGAAGGTCCTTCATTATTTAATCGAGTTTTGTCATATGGCATGGTTCCATTGATTTATGATTCACTGATAATGTGTCATTGTATTGGTTTTTAGATAATGGCTGCAAGAATTATGTGTTCTTTTGGCGGGGAGTTAGAATTTGAAAACAAGCGATACTCGTACACGGGTGGAACATCAAAACAAATGACGCTACGTCTTGAGACTACGTACGAGGAGTTTCAATCTAGAATTTACAAGATTATTAAGTGCAGACCAAAAGATTGTGATATTAGGATGAAAGTATTGAATCCTTGCACTAACGAATCAATGCCTCCAATCGAAATCGAAGACGACGATGACGTTAAAGAGTTCTTGTCTTACCAGTTTGAGCATTCGGATAAATTCATCCCGTTAGTCATCGAAACAATCCAACACATCAATACCACAACATACGTGGACAGTGTGGCTGATGAGTATGGTGTGGAATTCAAATACAATCCCTCTCCATTACAAGTGGTAGTAAGCAATGATCAATTACTCGAGTTGCCGCAAACATTAAACGCCATGACTATGCAAGTCAGTGGTGCAGTTGACATTAAAAGTAATTATGAATACAAGACACCATCGTTAGCATCAACAGCGGATCTGCCATCATCATCCACCATCCTATCTGTGCGTGTAAGCGACATTTCGCTTTGAGACCTTCCCGATACATCAAACCTCATGACTCATCAATTTCTCGCACCATTTAATGATGATGCATTCACCAATGCAAAAATGCTGGAATATACTGATTTGTTATGTGAACTGACCGATATAGCTGTTGGGCAAACGTTTAAGGATAAGAGTCGGTGCCAGTATGTTTTGAGTCAATTTGCAATTCGGAATAATTTCCAGTATAGAGTAATATACTCAAATTCCAGGAGATTTACCGTGGTGTGCTTCGAAGATGCATGCGAATGGAGGGTTCATGCATCTCGAGAGAATGATATGGGTATATTCAAAATACGGACTTATGAATCAAAACACACGTGCGGCATGACATGGATGAAGAGCGATTACTGGCAAGCCAGCAGTAAGCTAGCGTGTGATCTGGTTATTAGCCGCATTGAACAATGCCTAGGGTAGAGGCCAGCTGACATTATCTTTGCCATGTAAGAGAAATATAATATTCATATCAGTTATTGGAAGGCATGGAAAGCTAGGGAGCTTGCAATTAATCACGTGATGGGGTCTTACGAAGACTCCTACAATCAACTCCCTTTGTATTTGCATGAGTTGAGGAGGGCCAACCCAGGGACAGTTATTGTCGTTTTTGTAAACCAACAGACTTGGAGGTTCGAGAGATGTTTTCTAGCTCTCGGATAATGCATACGAAGTTTTCAGAAATCATTGCGGAGGGTATTGGCTTTTGATGGGATACACTTAAAGGGCAAATACAAGGGTGTGCTATTCATCACCACAGGCTTAGATGGGGACAATCATATATTTCCACTTGCGTTTGGCATTGGGGAATCAGAGAACAACAGTAGTTGGAATTGGTTCCTTACCCACCTTAACAATGTGTTAGGGTCTGTGGAAGGTCTTGTCATTATATCCGACTGACATAAAGGTTTAATGAAAGAGGTTCCCCAAGTCTTCCTGCGTGCAATCCATGGGTATTGTCCGTACCACATCTACAGAAACATGGTGGACACTTTTAAGGACAAGTCGTTGGAGATGTATTACTGGATGGCTGTGAAGACTTGCAGGAGGGCCGAATTTGAAAAAATAATGCATGATATCGAAATGGCCAATCCCCCAGTACATGCATGGCTGATAGAAATCGGGTACGAGAGATGGGCATCTTCGCACTTTCCAGAAAGAAGATTCAACTTGGTCACAATGAACATTTCTGAGTGCGTTAATGCCCTTTTTAAAGAAGCACGTGAATACCCCGTTACGAAATTGATAGAGGCTGTAATACTGAAGATACATGAATTGTTTTACAAGAGACGAGAATCTACGGCATCATTTGTGGGTCCATTGACACCATGGGCGGAGAAACAGTTAAAGGATATCGTGCAGAAGGCGCGAGATGTTCGCTGCCATGCTATTTCTCGAGATGAGTACTATGTCGTTGGAGATTATAACGATACGGTGACGCTCGGTGAGTTTTCATGTACATGTCGTGAGTTTGGCGTGAAGGGGTACCCTTGCATGCATGTCCTATCAGCCTGCATAAACTACAATCTGGATCACTACTTATACTGCTCCCCATTCTACATGGTGCATAATTACCTGGCCACGTATAGTGAATCGGTGTATCCAGTACGTGACAATAGCAAGTGGGAAATTTCAATGGGGATGAAGGAGAATTGTGCGCAGATTAAACCTCCAAGATAGAGGAGGTCAGCTGGAAGACCCAAAAAGCTTAGAATTCCATCGCGTGGAGAGGAATCGAAAACAGTAAAGTGTGGGCGATGCAAACAAACTGGGCATAATCGCCGGTCGTGCAAGTTTCCGATACTCGGTGTGTAGCATATTGTATAATTTATGTACTTTGTATGATACATACAATTGAAAGTTATATATTGCTCCTAGTTGATCTTCATGTATAGCATATCGTGTAAAAATGCACCAATTGTCAGCCCTATTTATACATGCATTCCATAATGCCCCCTTATATTGTAAAAAGAAATTATCCACTATATTACCTGCATAACAAGGGTGACATTTGGATAATCAACACCACGTGCAAATGTAACGCCCCGAATCTTCAGGACCCGAGTATATGACTCGTTTCCCAAAAACCCGAGTGTTAATCTTAAAGGATGGTTAAAATTCACGTATTTTTTTTCTTTTCTTTATCAGAGTAAGCAGATGAGCGTAGAATGGAGAAGTAAGCTAAAAGGGAAGTTTAAATTTTCATTTAGAATATACAAATGGTTGCCCATAATGACCTATACAAACCAATGTCCCCATTCTTACAAATACAAAATTGACATAATATTACATGTGAAACAAGGTAAACTACAACAATCTTGAACTGTAAAATCATGTAGCAACCCTTAGCAAATAGAATCATGCACCTGTCAACCATAGCCTGCTCCTCACCAATATACGGGGTCACCTGCAATACCTGTACGGTTGTATATTTGATGGATGAGTGGCCAGCTCAGTGTGAATTCCCCTCAAGATTACACACCGCCACATTAGATAAGCATAGTTGTAAAACAACAAAGCAATCAAAACAATACATGATGCAATCTTTTTAAATGCATGGATGCATGTATGCACATCGGCCTGGGGATGCACATCCAGCAGGACTTGGGCTCGTCACCCATGCAAATCATCGACCTGGGAAAATCATCCAGTCGGACAGGGGTCGATAGTCGGTGGTCTGGGAGCTAGCGAAACGATACCCCTAAGATCCTAAGGGCACGTGCTACAGCATCCAGATTAGCCACCCGTCATCGCTAACATGCTATGGATGCATGATTAGCCAAACCGTTATTAGTCCAATTACAATCAGCCAATTTAGGTAAGCTCAAGGTCACTACGGGGAGCTCAGAGCCCAGCGTAGGCTGACAGCTCGGGCATAGTGTCCCATTACCACCATCCCCGGCTCATGAGACTACCACCTTAGGATGTTTAATGGAAAACCGTCAATTAGTGGTCAATCATATTATAACATATGGGGCTTGCCATCGCATGGTTGCACAGTATAAAAACATCGAGCCCATATAGGAAAAATACCAAGACAAGGACACATACGGCGATATCAAAGCAAGACACATAAGACAAATATCAAAGTAAGCCACATAGGGCGAGTATCAAAATCATGCGATAAAAGACCATCCTTGAAAACCGTTGGACACAACAACCCTGGATGGTAGGCCCACATCACTGGTTAATTTAAACCACCATTCAATAACCACTAAGCCGAAGGTCCATTACTATCACAACCAGTCGGGTTACATCCCAAGTATGGGTGTACACATATAGGTGGGGGTTTCCCACTGGTGTACCAATTCAAGTTCTATGAGCAATCCTCAAATAATTCATGAACAAATATATAGGATGAACATTAAATAGGCAATGTAGCAATTCAATTTCCACCAGCTAACACATGTGATTATAAGAGAGAGATATCAAATATAAATTTAAATAAAAACTATATCTTAAGCTAATGAGAAGATGGAAAGCTCAAGGGGAAGAATCATCACCTGTATGGTAGTGTTTTCGAATTCGGCCTGAGTTCTTCTTGAGGTCCGGGGTTACTCAAAGATTCTCCTAAAAATTACAGTTTACGTTTGT
Organism: Magnolia sinica; assembly: GCF_029962835.1. Classification (NCBI taxonomy): domain Eukaryota; kingdom Viridiplantae; phylum Streptophyta; class Magnoliopsida; order Magnoliales; family Magnoliaceae; genus Magnolia; species Magnolia sinica. Next base: position 43,233,910 of record NC_080573.1, on the reverse strand, counting down.
CAGGTATTCCTATGTCTTGGATTGACAGATGTATCATAGTGAAGTCTCATGGATGGTGCTACACATCGTGAGGTGGGCCCACTTGGTAAGGGGGTTCGTCTTATTTTTCTCCTCAGTCTTTTAGGACAAATCCACCAGACGGGTGGATGGCTTGGATAGGACTCCTACATCAGGATGGGGTTGATAGAGCGCAGAGGGGTAGCAGGTCCATTTCTCCATTAGCCATCCCCACTAGCGATCGATGCCGAGGCCTCAAGTGCTGAAGCACATGTCTTTACTTACTCTACCAGTTGAGCTATGGTTCAGGGTGTTCATGTCCAGCTGGAGTTCATTGATGGGCGGTCAGGATTTTAGGCAGATGGATGGCCAGAATTAGAACAGGCCCTCCAAGGTGGGGTCCATAGTGGTGGCCACGCGGTTTGGGTGGATAGTGTGGACACACATGTGTCACAGTGGGCCCCACCGTCCCCAGCTGGACGTCGTGAAGAAGACACACCCCATAGTGGTTCTACGTCCAGATCTTGGACGGTCTGGATTTGACATAAGTATCAGGTGGGTCCCACATGGGGCCACCTCATACATCAAGTATATATAATATTATATCAACCTCACATGCATCCACTATATGTTTAAATACCATAGATCACAAGCATCTAACATGTGTTTAAATATTATATATCAAATGCATTTAAACATTATTTCTACGTGGGTCCCACATGGGGCCCACCACATATGTATAGCACTTTACATGTGCATTGCCTCAAAACGTCACTTGCCATATCATTTCATCATCTTCTTTTTTTTTTCTTTTTTTTTTTTGTTAACGTGTACAGTAACCCGTCCAGCACTGGACATTTCTTTGTGAACGACCTGGACACTTCGTCCCTTGCTGGACGGTCGGATCTTTAGTGCGGCCCACCAGAAGTGCACGTATGTATGTGTGTGTGTGTGTATATATAGATTATATTATTATAATAAGATGCTATTTTATTTTGTAGATTGCACGTCCAGGGCTGTTTGAAATGGATGGGCGGCCTGAATACAATCATGTCATCAAGGTGGGGCCACATACATGGCCCACCAACTGTGGTAGGGTGAGGCTCACCTGCTGATGCGGGGTGCGACCCTTCTGCGTTTGTGCAGGGCCCACCTGCATTTGGTGAAGCCCACATGCAGTCCTCCTTGGTTTTCGACGTGCACAGCACCCTGCAGCGTGCTGGCTGATGTTAAACAGCCCCTGCTGCAGCAGTTTTGGAGGCCACTTTCTGGCCCCAATTTTAGTTCAAACGAGGCTCTCTTCTGGGTCGTTTTTCGACCAGCATCGGCGCCTAGTAGTAGCATGGTGGCAAGCGTTACCCTCAGCCCAAGGACGGTCTGAGCAGGGACGTTTTCGCCCTGACTCTTGGGTCGTTTTCAGCCCGATTTTGAGGTGTGCAGCAGCTCGACAGGGCTTGACTTGTAAGCTGTCCTAGAACCCAGTTTCAGCTACTATCTGGGGCCATTTACACGCTACTGCTTGGTCCCAGAACAGGGCCATACTCAGGCCGGTTTTGGCCTTGAAACAGTGCTTGGACGCAAGCCATCTCTTTCTTCAAACAGAGCCTGTTCTCGGTTCTGTGCATGGTTCTGTTAGTGGTTATTTTCAGCTATGATCCGGGTCTCGTCTGGCGGTTTGTTTGAGGTGCGGGTGGGGCATGGCGGAGCTTAGTTTATATTCATTTTAGAGCCTCAAAATAGAAAGAAAGTTTTACCTGTTTCAGTCGGCTCCAACCCGAGCTCGGGTTGACACGCACACACCCATCTCTTTTCCTTTTTCCCCACTTTTCTTTCTTCTCCCTCACTCAAGTGGTGTGGCCGTGGACTCACACTGACTCGGCTCGGTCCATTTCTCACGGACTGAGTCGGGACAGTGAGTGCTAGGCTCATCTTCCTTCTTCCTGCTTTTTCTCTCTCTGTTCTCTCTATTTCCTTCCTTCCTCACATCTCTATCTGTGTGAGATTTGAGAGGGCTGGACCTCCCCATTTATAGGCAGGGAGAGGGACTTTCAATGGCTGGGATTACTTGGGATTGAACGTCCGAGATTGCGGGTGAGGAGCGCACGCGGATTGTGCCAGCTGGAGTGGACAGTTCCATTTTCGGTATTTTTGTATTTTTGGGCTGTTTTGCGTTGGTTCTCGTGTGCCCACACATGCCTAAAATTCAGTTCTGTTAGTTGGGTTTTGGTCAGCTCTACCTCCTTGATCAAATGGACGGTTTGGATTATTGATATGGCCCCTCATGGTGGGCCATTTCTTAATCAAATGGGGGAGGGAAAAACACCACGAGCCGTGTTTTAAATGGCAGCGCAGCGGGAGGATTCCCATTTTCGGGAAATGGCGGGTCAGAGTCTGGTCTGACCACGCATGCCATTCGGTGTGCTGCTGGTGCACACGTGCTGTGTGCACACTCTAAATCTAAAGGTAGGGTCCACCAACTCCTTGCCAAATCTACTTCATCCATTGAGTTCTAGAAGCTCCACTAACGGACCTTGGCCATTGATTAGACTGATCTAAGGTCTAGGTGGGCCATACAGGTCGATTCCTAGCTTTAGCGGTAGATTCTCATTGATCTAATGGTCAGATTGTTCTGAAATTGAACGTCAATGGTTAAAATAGTCCCTGAAATTTACCAGATGATTGGGTCCATATGTTGTAGGGACATGGTGGTGGAAACTACCGTCACTTTCAGTTTCTGAAGGTTTCTTTTCAAAATAGGTGGGGTCCACCTGTGATGATCTTTCGGAAGATCTACTCCATTCACCGTCTTTGGCACGCCGTGATAACCCGTGGTCCGAAATTTGAAGTAGATCCAAATTTTAGGTGGGCCGCACGATCTGATAATGCATTAAATGACATTTACCGTAAAATCCCATGCACGTAGAAATTTGAATGAATTGAGATATTTTTCGAGAAGTCCACTTTACTACTTGTAGTTGTATGATCCGTTCTGTTCATTATGTTTAACATGCCCTGCTAGGATTAAGGTCCAAAAATGGGGCAGATTTGTTGATCGGGTGAGCCGCACGGTATGTTTTAGCTTCAACGGTAGTATGCAATGACATTCATGAATATTTACGATATTGCCATTCATTTCTCAACCAGCTTCTGACATCCATTACGTCGAAGTGCACCGCACGAATTCCTTGAATTTTGGCGGACATTGTTCATTTTTCGTGCTCTTTCTCTTGGTCCAGTTTGGGCCCCGATCTCTCAAGGATGTCCAAGATGCTCCTTTAGTGGCTTGCACACTCCGTAATTCAAAATAAAATTTGTACACTTCCGATTGACAAGTTACCAGGTAGTTGGGACTTAAACCCGAAGATCTTCACAATGACCGATTCATCCTGATATTCGGATGGCCCATTTGGCGGATCCAAACCTGATGGACGGTCAGGTGACTTGTTAAAAATAAGGAAGCTTTATGGTTAGCACTCTAACCATGCATATGGGTGGATGTATGGTCAGTTTTGTGAATAGGTAAACACAAAGTGGGTTTCCGGAGTGATTAGGGGTAAGACTTATATAACGTTAGATTCGAGTGACTTTCTTATACATGAAAGTTTCTCAGATTCTGATCCTAATGGTGAGTTAAACATATTCATATGGTGTGAACAAGATGAACGGATCAGAATCTTGGTCTGATAAGTGTACGGACGGATGTAGGGATCAAGTAGCTAAATTAATGTGATCTAAGGGCTGAAATTTGATGTGTACGGTTAATTTATAATAATTAGGCCTGGTATAAAGTTTCACACGAAACAGATCTTGAGAACCTTGTGAGTTGGAATTCAGGATATAGGTTGATGGCATTTTCATAATTATTATTGATCTAAGAGTTTTGTGAAATCTAATGGCTCCACATAGTTCTAGGTACGTTACTAAGCAATTCTTACAAAAGAACGCATATCTAAATTGTTATGGATAGGGATTATTTGTCAATTCCTTGAAGAGAAGACACATACGTTAGATCTCATGACAGAGAGTCTTACCTTGAAGTCTACAGTCAGATGGCTTGATCTATGAAAGAAGATCATTTCCAATGGTTCAATTTTTGTTGGGGAATGGATGTAGGGTTAGGATAGCTAGTTAGTGTCGTACACATGTACGTATCAAGTTAAACTTCATGGTAACACTCAAAGACTTTCAATACTCGGGTATTGAAAAGTTCAGGGTGTTACAGCAAATACATCAGAAGTCACAAGAATAAGACCTTTTGACTTCCGGAACTCATCTCCAACCCTGGTTCTATAGCTCTGCGGCTTTCTAGAATGGATCTCCCGCACATTCAGGTTCAACTCGGAAAGAAGGTTAGCAACTAGTCTTGTGACCATTGCAGTAGTACAAAAGACAAGAAACTGCAATTAACTTCGACTGGTATAACCTAGAGGTTGCGGACTGAAGAATCTTGGCAAGAGGAGTAAAATTGATTCCGGTAACTGTTACGAAGTAATGATGCATACCTTATGGTCAATATCCTCTGATATATGCTCTATGAGAATGCTATATAGTTCTGAAAAATGCATGTCAAGAGGGGCAACTAAATGTGTCTGTCTGATCTGAGTCACAGTCCACATTGAAATATTTATGGAAAAAGCAACTGAATAGGTTGATCCACCCATCTAAAAAAATTTGTCATCACCAATCAAGAAGAAATCATGCATATGCTTTACCTGTGAGTGTGTCTCCTCATACTTTGTATGATACATACAATTGAAAGTTATGTATTGCTCCTAGTTGATCTTCATGTTTCTCACGTTAGAATATGTTGAAGGAATCTCACCACTTAGCCCATTGCTATCCATGCATATGTTAAAAGCAAGAACAGATCATTAATCCAATTAGAAGATTTCTTACGCTCTTATTAGCTAGGGATTCCACAAACCGATTGGATGAACTTAATTGAAAGTTCAAATAAACCATTTAGTTCTCATCGATGGGCAACCACACCTTTCCACCCATTTTCAGGTGCCTTTCTGTCCGTATGCGAAGATGCAGGCATTGTAACCATCAAAGGCAGATTTGATCACTGGCTCAACTTTGGAAAAAAAAATTTCGATCAAAAGTTTTCAAGAACGAATCCAACTTAACAATTTCACATCGAGAAGCAACTAGGAAACTGCATTTATAACAACAGATAAATGGGACCTCCTTCATACTTAAAGATAGAGAGATTCAAATTAGGTCCCGAGTGCCCCATCAGCAAGGCATCCGACCAGATCAATGGTCCCAATCAGCATACATTTTTGCGATGGGTGTGGTGGTGGAGCAACACCTAATAGAACTTCACGAAGCACAACATAATAGCATCTCTCTATGCCACATTGCATCATTCAGTACAAAATTGTTATGCATATTATTGCATCAGAATGCACGATTAACATAAAGATTATCTGAAATCATTTGCTAATGTGGAGAATAGATAATCAGGAAGGAACATATGACATGGCTTTAAAGAAAACGCCTTTGATATATAGTAGGATACCAAATTACTACTTCAATGAATCGCTTATAACAGATAGAAGGATCAATTCCATGTTGAATTTATAGTTCGGGTTTAGTCTAATTTTGCCCTAGGTCCAGCTTTCCTGCATGATTTCTTTTGATCATGGTCATCCATGAAGTTATGTCACTTGTTCTACATAAATTATCAATTAGTCTAATTTTTCAAGGAAGCCTTGGAGAGTTCACTAGCCCCGATGAACAGTTTGGATGGGTGATGGAAATGCCAATGAGGTGATTGCAACTATAACCCATCCTCCAGTGGGTCACCCCACCATTATAACAGGTCACCTTTAAATACCTAGCCAGTACAACTATTGAATGGCCCCACATGAATTTGAAGGTTTTTGGGCAGTTGTCCATTGTTCTCTGTGGTGTGGCTGATGGATTGGTTTGTCTTTTAAGGCATCCTATTTCACAGTGGGGATGTGACCCTACAGGACAGTTTTCATGCCACACAAATGCCACATTTCCACATCCATGACAAAATAACAGAACCCAAAAGGCCAAAACAGCGCTGTCCTTTTCACAATTTAAAAAATTCAAAAAAAAAAAGAAGGGAAAATAACTTACCAAAAGAAAAATATGAAAGATACCACATTGATGACAACATACAGTAACCTGTATAAATCAAATTCAAAGCAAAACAAGCCAAACCAAGACAAATTAAGACACACCCAAAACAACTCTACCCTTATACCTCTAAAAAAATTTAAAATAATAATAACAAGGCAAAGCAAAAATGCCCATTACTTGCACACCCATGACAAAAGAACAGAAACCCAAAATAGCTCTATCCTTATGAAATTTTTTTTTAAAAAATACAAAAAAAAAGGAAATACCTTTCTAAGAGAAAAATGAGGGATAAGCAAAACATCAATGTACCCAAGGCGCATGTTAGTAGGAGGGGAAGGGAAGAGGGTTTTGAAGCTCACCATTGCTGCTGCTACCATTGTTGCTGTTGATGCATTAATCGGCATTCCTAACGGAGAATAAAATGCTATAATCGGCATTCCTAGACCACGAAAGCAAGCAAACCTGTAACTGATTCGGTAGTAGGGTTCCTGGATGGGTAATTTGTCTACTGCTGAGAAGAGATTGAGAGCATGAACAGGAGATATAATATGTATCAAGTAATCTTGTTGTGATCAGATCCAAATTTGAAATTTCTCATTGTACAATAAAAATATAAAATATGTAAGGGAAACAAATAAGTTGAATCTTTACCAAATTCAGGGAAATAAATCATATATGCAATTCATTATGCACATTGATAAGTATCCGAAACTTGACTGGAATCAATTAGAGCCAGAAGATAATAAGCATCCAAATGGCATCAAATGCAGAAAGTTCACATATCATGAGAAAACATATAAAATTGCCAAGCAGACAACAAATTCATAACACCACGTACTGTAATCACAAAAGTCATGAGGTGAAGATGCAAGGTCAGCGAGGAAGTTCATTTATAATCACACTTGGTTGTTGTCAGAGATAAATAGTTTGAAGGGGACATGGTGAGGCCATGGGCAACATGGTTCACCAAAAAAGAATTTAGATGGCGAGCTGTAGTAAACTTAAGGCTGGGCTGAGTTCTTTTTTCAGTTTTGTCGAATGGGCAGATTGATATAAGAGTGGCAGTCGGGTGTGGCAGAGGATTGAGGGGATAGTTTATGAACAATGAATTCTTTGATAAAGGTGAATGGCATGGTTGAGATTCTTGAGTCCATCTACAGTCCAGAGGAAGTGCATAAATAAATTTCATCATAACACCAAATACTAAAATCAAAATAAGTACCCCAAGTTTAGGCACTAAAATTATAGTCCCCTGTATCAGTTAAAGTAAAATTAAAGCTACTATTTAAAGAAATAGTTCGACAATAATATCCGATAGGCTTGGCATCCCAAAAAGATACTTGATCACAAGCCAACAGACATGACTAAATGCAGTCTAGCTGGACGGACCGCCATCCGGTGGAGCAACATCATCACGCCGGCAGGTGATTGTGGCAATAAGGGTGTCAATCTTATGCTCAACCCATGCCATACCCTTCTGAATGGCCTTAGAAAGCCACTCCAGTCGCGTGACTCGTCTGTCCTGCTCATCATTATGCCTGACAAAGTATGCCCTGCGGTTATGGTATGGCATCCTTCGACTAGTATGATTATACGAGGATCGTGGCTGCTCTCCCTCTGTAGGATAGTCGGTGTCGGCTGCCTCTGTCTCAGCCGCGTCCATCTCTACAACCTTTGTCTCCGCTGCCTCTGCTTCTGTCTCTCCCATAAAATCTTCACTGTGCCTTACTGATGTCAAAGCCCCTTTCAACCCCAGTTTCATGCGCTTGATGTTGTTTTGTGTAAACATTTTCACGGGTCTGGGTCGGTTAGTGGTGGGCATCAGGCCAACATGACGGGAGAGTAAACATAATAGGTGTGGGAATGGAATGGCATCCCTTCTCGTGGTTGCTATGCTGTCGGCAATTATTTGAGTAATGATGGTGGGCAGACACAGACGAATACCATGACAGATGTTGTATAGAATATCTAATATAGACGAAGTAATGTTAGACTTGTTCGAGTCCTTCGAATAAACATTCCAGGTGAAGATACTGTGTAGCACCTTGTACTTGTCTTCCAGGTGCGTTGCTCTTAGTCCATTACCCTTATGCCAAGGAACATTCTGTGCTTTACAAAAATACCTTGTCATTTCTAGCCGCACAGCTGGGTCATCAATGTCGTGATTCGTTAAGCCTCGACCTGTGGCTGGAATCCTTAAAAGTTGTGCAACCACCCCAGTATCAATGGTGGTGGTTGTCTCTCCAATGGTCACCTGAAATGAAGCAGGGTGCATTACCGGCGAGTGACAGTATGATAAAAATATGATCACTTGCTCATTTCTAACTGTCCCTCCAAAATCTAACAGATTACTCCACCCAACATTCTTCAAAATCTGTGGAATCCCAAATTGCTGGATGCACGCTCGATCGACTTTTTTCTCATATACTATTTTTCAGTTGTCAAAGAAGAAATCCCTCGAAGAGCCCCATTGCTAATGTGGAGAAATCCGGTTAAGATGAAGTGGAGGGAACGTTTTGGAAGAAGGATTCTAAAAATGGAATTTGAGAGAAATAAATGATGGTTGGTGAGAGCAGTTAATGCAGTTTTTTTTTTCAAAACTGATCATCATCGATAATATCGACAAGTTGTCGATATATCGACACTATCGGAATTTCAACGGTCAGAGCACTGGAGAGTTCAGTTCTTTAATCGATATTATCGACCACTAGTCGATATATCGACAATATGCTCTCGCTAGTATCTAGAACATGTCGATATATCAAGTAAAAATGAAATTCTTGGGGTTTTGTTACTGGATACATTCAGACGTAATTCGATATTATCGACAATCTATCAATATATCGATAAGTGGCAAAAAATCTACAATAGATATATCAACAAGCTGTTGATATATCAACATAATATGAAAATGGATCAAAACTTCGCTGCACATTTGCACTTTAGATTCGATATTATCGATACCTCGTCGATATTATCGACAACTTATGTCGATTATATCTGTGATATGTTGATCATATCTACAACTTACGTGCATCATATCGACGATATATCGATAACATTGACTGTACATTTCTGGTTATTAAATTCGTAGATATCATCGACATATCATCGATGTATCATCACTTATGTCGATATGATCTATAAATTCTCAATATATCGATTAAATATGCAATTTTTGGGTTTGGTCGCTGGACAAATGCGGACATAATTCGATATTATCCATAAGATGTCGATATATCGACATGTCATCTGCTATCGATATATCGACATGTTGTCGATATATCAATTAAATATGAAATTTTTGGGTTTGGTCGTTGGACAAATGAGGACATAATTCGATATTATCTACAAGATGTCGATATATCGACATGTCATCTGCTATTGATATGTCAACATGTTGTCGATATATTGATTAAATATGGAATTTTTGGGTCTGGTCGCTGGACAAATGAGGACATAATTCGATATTATCCACAAGATGTCGATATATCGACATGTCTTCTGCTATAGATATATCGACATTTTGTCGATATATCGATATACACTGCAATTTCAGCAAAGCTTGCTGGACTGCTGTCATCTATATTCAATATTATCAACAATGTGTCGATATGATCTACGACTTACGTCGATAAAATCGATGATATGTAGATCATATCGACTTATGCAAATTTTGCTTCTTTTTTTTTTGGTGTATTTATTTTGAAATTTATTCATATACCTTTTTGTTGGTGTATTTTTTTGTTTATGTTTGGGTTAGTTTGTGGAACATACCCTCCATGTTAGCCACCCCCACTAGGGATTGATACAAACATGAATAAATTCCATCATTGTTTATGTTTGGGTTAGTTTTTTGTTTTTACTGCTTGTATTTTTTAGCAACCAGCCAAGGAAAACGTACCTAAATATCACTTTAATTTCACTACTAAACTATGGAGGTGTCCCAAATGAAAATTTTGATGGATCTTCTGAGCAATGCTTTAAATGATGCTTGAAATGTTCGTTCCAATAAGTACATTGCATTGAAAGGTATGTTTTGTACTCAAGACCTATTAGATGTGTTGTTGAAAGCGATGGGGACATGTACTGGGTGTTAATAAATCTTGGAGTTCGTATACGATTGCCAAATTATAGGAATGCATGCTTGTGATTGTTCAAATTGGAAATGTTTTTTTGCAGGAATGACAAGCATAGTAGCGTGAAATGTGTGGGTCTTCTGCAGCAGCAACGTGCTACACACTCACCGGAGCCCGTTTTCTTCATTCTTGTGAACGCATCATACAGCCCTAGCCACCAGCTTTGCATGGGCGAATGGTTGATAGTCGGCGGCAACTTTTGTTTCTACCATTAGCTTTGAAGGCCATTTATTAGATTAGGTAGGATTAGTCCATCCGTATTGATTTTTAGCCATTGTCTACCCACAGTAGAAACCACTAGATGGATGGACAGTCCTAAATAATATGCACCACTCCCCCCCATTTTCCTTGGATTTCCTTACTTAGAACTTGTAATCTTACAAAGCTCACTTGCATCCAGTCAACTATTAGTGAAAGAAAAAGCATCAAATTCAACCAACTTAATACTAATGAATAGCCAACTGTTGTTGAAGAGAAACACTAAGTAAATCTCCAATTGAAGATGAGCCCCAGCCAACAACTGTTGGCCAAAACAGAACTACTGAGCATACACACTCAAGAGAGAAAGAAAAGCAGAGAATGCATTGGCTCCTTACCCCTAGCTCGAACATCAGCTTCTAAAACTTATGTATATTGTGAAAAGGTGTATCAAACAATTCCTTAAATATGAAAATACTGATTAGAGCTTTTTTAAATGAGAAAGGTAAAAATCAAAATTCAAACAGAAGTGCAGAATCCTTACATTTTCTCGAATACTTTTGTTGTTTGAAGATCACTTTTCTATTGTGAAGGTAAAATCTTAGTTTGTATTTTGTAATGGTATGAACCAAGTAACAAATCTCAGTTTGTATAAGCCTCATCCCAACTAATTGGGCTGGCAACATGAATCCTGTTCCGCCATTCCACTCTATCAAGGACCATATCATTTTAAAAATAAAAAAAATAAAAAAATCTAAAACAAAATAATGCCCAAGGCAAAAATGTGAAATCCATCAATTTCTATGAATATCTGGCAAGGATCATATTACCGAGGATACCTCTGGGGAGAGCACCATTTGCATAGGTCCTGATAAAGGTCTTGATAAGCTAGTTCCAAGGGGTTACTCAGAGAACTGATATAGCCTATAGCCTGAGGCCTAATCCCCTGCACCCTTGTCATGTGTCTATGGGATTGAATGATAACCCCTTGTCCCATCTCAAAAGTGAATAAAAGCATCCAACTAAGAGTAAATGGATACAAGGATTATACAATTCCACTTGAGTGCATTGGAAGAATGAGCACAATGATCATACAGGTTTCAATTTTAATATTTGTAAGCCCCGTATCCTAGACCGTACCGTTCTATAGGCTTCCGCGGTCTTTCCGGTCGAATTCCGGCAACCTTCAACCCTTAACCGGTATTTGCGCGCGACCTGGATTCTCATGCTGTCAACTCGAGTCAACTCAACCCAGGACTTATACCTTAGCGACCACGTCGTCGCCGCGGTTCCGATGCCGCGACTTGCGCGCCGAGGCGATACCCTGGTTGGGAGATGTGGGTCAGCATTCGGTGCGAGGAAAACGCCGCGGGTGCGAATTTCGAGGGAATCTCTACAAGGTGTCACATCAATCAATCAATCCATCAATCCCATCATGTCAAGTACACATCACCTTCCACCCTTTCCCAAGCAAGCCCCAAAGTCAAAAAGTTCTTACACAAACCCATACCTCTCTTACAACTTTTGCCAAAAAAGTCAAAAAAGCTTCTTACACCCATCACCACCACATCCATCACTCCATCACCCATCACTCTCTCTCTCTCTCTCTCTCTCCCCCTTACAAGTCTCTCTCTCATTTCCAAACTTTCCCAAGTAAAAGTCCATACGTATGAGCCTCTCCCATTCCTCCCAAGCTACATGTGTGGCCCACCTTTCCATCCTTAGATCTCTCATCTCAACCATCCATTTCTCATCTTCCTCCATCAAAGAGGAGCATAAGGAGCTAAGGAAGCCAAGGGAGCAAGAAGATCAAGCGGTGGGTGTTTTGATAGGATAGATTTTGATGTTTTTAAGATGGGCCAAGTGAGGCCAACCGATCAATGGTTTGGATCTCACTTTGGACCCTAAGAGGTGGCCGATGGCCCACTTGGATCATCATGATCATTCCATGATGGGGCCATTCTCCATGGACCCCATCATGATGTTTATTTCTTTGCATGCTTAGGGTCATCTAGACCGTCTATTTTAGTAGAGAAGGGATCTCCACAGTTGGATTTCGATTTCATGGACCCACATGTAATGGGACCCACTTGATGTATGATTTAGTGCAAGGGAGGGCCCATAGTGCCGGGGTCCCTCCATCACGCGGGTCTCACTCTCTATCTCTCTCCCTTTTATTTATTTATTTTTTTTTTTTGTGATAATGAGGTTGTGTGGCCCACTTGAATGGACCCCACTATGAAGTATGTATTTTATCTAAGTCGCCTAAGTGGGACCCACTTCATGTTGTAGTACCCACACTACCCATCATTGGTGGCCCACCTGAGCAGGCCCACTTGCATGGCCAGACCGTCCAGCGTCCCTGGACGCTGGACGTTTGTTTTGAAATCACAAATATCACCTTGTTTCAAAGGATATGGGTGGCCCACTCATATGGGTCCCACCTTGATGTATGTATTAAATCCATGCCGTCCATTCCTTTCCCAAGATTGTTTTAGGCGTTAAGCCGAAAGATGGGACCAATCAGACTTTCAGGCGGGCCATAGCATGACAAACAGTGGGCTTACCATTGAAACATCCCCTATTGCTTCAATACACTGAAACAGGCCCAATATTGGGCTTGTTTTGCTTGTCTTGAGCTATGGAAGGCCATTAGACGGACTGGATCGTCAAAATATGGACCCCACCTGCGAAAACCACAAAACATCAGAAATCAAAAAATAAAAATAAAAACAAGCTACACAGCAGCTACTGCTGCTGTGTCAGAAACGCAGCAGCGCTGCCTGCGCACGCCAGCGGGCGGACGGATTGGCGGACGTACAGCCAAGCACGGCTGTAGCCGTGGGCCCCACCTTGATGTTTATTTGTCATCTAATCCATTCATACGGTGGGCCCTAAGGTCAGTGGACCACCCTCCAAAAATCAGCCTGATCCAAGACTTAGGTGGCCCACACCGTAGGAAACAGTGGGATTAAACCTCTACCTTTGAAACCCTTTTTGGGCCCACAGAAGTTTTGGATCAGGGTGGAATTTGTGTCCACCCTTCATCTAGGCCTACGTGGCCTTATCAACGGGTTGGATGGAATATAAACATTATGGTGGGCCCCACATGGAGCCCACAGTGATGTATGTGTTCCAGCAGTGATGTAAGTGTTTTATCCCCACCGTCCAGGGACGGTGGGCCTCTTGTGTGCGTGCGTGTGTGGTGTTTGCGTGTGTGTATATTTATATTTATATATATATAATATTATATGTATTATATATATATATATATCTCTATTATATTATATCATATTTAATATAATGGTGGTGGGAGGCCCACCTTAGTTTGCTTGTGGCCCGTGGTTGAGGCCCACTTTGATTTATATGAAAGGCCCATGGGTCGAGGCCCATTTGACGTATTAGGGGCCCATGGGTTAAGGCCCATTAAGATGCATTGGGACCTATGGGTTGAGGCCCATTTGATGCACGTATAGGGCCCAATTGGCGAGGCTCATTTGATACACATAAGGCCCATGTGAGTAGGCCCATTTGATGCACTCTAAGGCCCACGGGTTATAGCCCATTGCGATGTACATAGGGCCCATTGGTGCGGCCCATTGATGTGGCCCACTTAATGAATATAAGGCCCATGTGATTGGGCTCATTTGATGTATTTAAGGCCCAATGGATGTACCTAAGGTCCATTGCAATGTGTGATCCCAACATAATTTATGTAATGATATTTGTGGCAGTCGTGCCTTGGGAGCAATGTTGGTTTGACGTCCACATTGCAAGTGTAGTGTGGTTAAATGTCCGCATTATGACTTTCCCTAGGGCCCATTGTTAGGCTCGTACGTCTAATGTGTAGGCTGTCTAGGCCCATCTTTGTTATGATTATCATCCATCCCATATAACATGTTTAATTCCATGATTCATAATCATATGCATCATACGTATGCTTGATATGAGAAATGACTGATCATAGCATATGCCTTCGGGCAGATGGTTTAGGGGCTCCCATACAGGGGGTGTTGCCCCACATGAGCGCACGATACGCGCAAGATTGCTGCATGACTGGATAGTGTGATTCATGTATTCGCATTGTGTGATATAGTTACTGTACGCCCTAGCGACATCAGGGCCGTAGCCTCCACAGACGTATCGTGGTTGGCAGGATTGGATACCGGAAATACTGTTCTATATGGGGTGCGATAGATATCCCTGTGTGAAAGTCCCTAAACCCTTATGGTACCAAGAGGTTGCTCCAACGTCTAGACCGAGTGGGTGCATGAGCGCTAAGTGCCGATTACCAGACGGTTGCGCTTTCCACTGTGTCGTGGTCGGTTGGAAGGGGGTGCGGCCTTACCCGCCCGAGAGTAGGGGGCAATACTAGGCTGAGTCTGACCAGCTCGAGGAATGGGTCCGCTATTGACAAGCTGAGCCCGATTTTGGCAGGCGGATAGTGAGATCTTTTTCACTCACCTTATTGTGCGCGATGGGGCGGCAATCTGGCTTGGAGTGTACTAGACCCCGGTGATATTCCAGATTTTGAGCTGTATTGATATGTGGACTTAGATGAGGATTTGTATGCTTGAGTTGCATTTCGCATTGCATGGCCTTGGTATGGTCGACATCATTCATGCTTTGCATCGCATGGCCTTGGTACGGCTATGGTATTCTTAGCCTTCGTCAGCATGTTCCGCATTACTCTGATACTGCATAACTGCATTACCACCTTGAGCATACACTTTTACCACCCTCCAAGCTTTCTATAAGCTTATGCACGACCGTTGCGTGCAGGTGACGTTGGATCGCAGCAGCGCTGAGGCTTGGACGCGTGGCTGATCATTTTGGAGTTTTTGTTCATCATCATTGTATTTCCCTTTATGCTCATTGTACTTGTAAAGTTTTTAATCATAGTGGAAATGTGATGGAGCTTTTTGGTTGTTGCTTGTGGGTTATGCCTTTAGTTATGCTTATTACGAATCAAACTGATGTTGAAAATCCTCAGGATCGAAACCTGGCGAATGGGCGCTGGGAGCCGAGCATAGGGTTCTACAGAGGCTGTCGGCGCCGGATTCGGCGATCGAAAATTTTGTGAGCCCGGTTTCCGAGTTTGGGGCGTGACAATATTCCCTACATAATACTCACCCATTTTCCCTTGCTGCAGTTTGGCATGAACCCATACTTTCCAAACATGGCCTAGAGAAAACACAAACATCTCTGACCTCCCTTTAAAAATCACCCCATTTGCAGTAAAAAAGAGTAGGAAGTTCCCTACAGTGGTTGCATCATTGTGCATAAAATCCATACAATGTATAATATCGAGACATCGAACTTGATCTAGAGCAATTGCCAAGCATCGAATTCCATGTGCATTGTACTTGATCGACGAGCATATCAAGACAAATTGAAAATATTGTGGGACAGTATAAAGTTCATTTCATCATTCACTAAAATTACAGAGTATGCTATACATCGAAACTTGCACTTCCGGCGAGTATGCAAAAAATTTTGAAGTATATGCATTTCAGTGCGAGTTCTTTCTCTAATCACGATAGACTTGAGAGGAATTCAGATCAACCCTCCCAACGCTATCATGATTAGAGAAGGAACTCGGACTAAAATTCACGTACTTGGAAATTTTTAGCACTCCAAGATTACTGTAAAACTCTGAATAATACATTCTTACAAAATTTTTCTCCCATGCACTGCACAAATATCACCTCCTGACTGTAGACAAGCAATCATATGCTATTGACTTCCTCCAATCGGAGGTGAATTTTTGCATGTCTATTCCCTCCAAGGTGAGACTGCTACACAAAATGTCAATGAATTTCATCACGAATATGCCGCTGTCATAACCATTGTCCTGTTTTGGCGCGGATTCATCGAATCTGACGGTCTACTTCTTCCCTTCAAGCGCAGTACTATCTCCAGTGGCATGGAAGAGAACGGGGAGTGCATCAGTCATATTCTTCATCTTATGCTTGAACTTCGGCGTTAGATATGTGTATAAGCTATCCACAATAACGATTTCTCTTTCTCTAGGATAGATGACAAGCAAAAACCAATGTGAATTGTCATGATTTATTGGCGCATAAACCTGTTCATGATTCACAAGATAATATATTAGTCAAAACATTATAGAACATATAACAGTAAGAGATGATGTTCTGTGGTGAGTGCATTACAAGTTCATAACACCAAATCGGTCTGGCGTATGGTTTATCTCACTGCTTGGCAATTGCGTAAGCCGTAGCCAACTGGCCTATTAGCGACAACCGTTCTGACACTGAATTGGAGGCCTGATATGCGATCAAAACCAGCAAACACCCCTCGAGGCTTTGCTGTTACAAACATGATCAAAGTTCAATACATGTAATAAAATAAAATTTTCAAACAGATTATGGATTGTCGTAATAAATATTTACCGTAAAATACATAGGACAAAACTTGTAATCCTGAGGATATGCTATTGAGAGGGCGTTATGCCTTTTCTCAAGGAAGTCGATGTATGTGTCGATAGCCTAATCAATAGGATAGTACGATTTCGTCATAGATTCATATAACAATACATGACAATCGATGCATATAGAGAATAAATTAGTAATGCTTACCTCGCTATCAACCCAGGCATCCTTCATCCATATCGTTCTTAACCATTTCCCCTCTGACATGTCCTTGTTTGCTTCATACCAGTCCTCTGCCTCTTTCACCTCCTGTGCGGATAGTATCCTGAAAGGATCCATCTGTACAGGAAATGGTATCGGAGAAGTAGCAAAAACTGTTACTTGTTCGGGTTCACGAACTGCCCCAGGGGTTATATCGAATGCACAGGGACAAGTATGGAGAAACCTTGTAATATGATGGCTTCGGTATTCTTTTGGTTCTCCTTTCATAAACGGGAGGAGAAGTGGATGCATGTTCAAGTTCTTTATCTTCAATATCATTTACTTCCACTATATTCCTCAACTCCTCACCCTCCTCCATCACAAAATGCCCCCTCTGTTTAGGACTACCTTCCTTCTCCTTATTAAACTCATCTCTCTCATTCGCTAACTTTTCCTTGTCCGCCCCAGGGGTTGTATCGAATGCAGACAAGGACAAGTATGGAGAAATCTTGTAATATGACGGCTTCGGTATCCTTTTAGCTCTCCTTTCATAAACGGCATGAGAAGTGGATTCATTCCATACATTACCTTTGACATTACTATATGATTGCACATCAAGATCCACATGTCCAAGTTCATTATCTTCAATATCATTTACTTCCACTCTCTTCCTCAACTCCTCACCCTCCTCCTCCATCACATTACGTCCCCTCTGTGTACGACTACCTTCCTTCTCCTTATTAAACTCCTCCATCTCATTCGCTAACTTTTCTTTGTCCTTGAAGAACCATTCCTTGTCCACAAAGAACAAATCTTTCTCCCTCCTCAATAACATTTCCCTGTCATTAAATAGTGTTTCTTTCCTTCTCATCTCTGCCCTCTCTTTTCTCAATTTGTCCCTCTCTTTTTTCAAATGCTCTCTCCTTCTTCAACTCTTCCCTCTCAATCCTAAATTCCTCCATAAGAACAACATTCGATATACCATCCCTCGGTCCCTCTCCCTCCATGCCTTTCTCATCGCTATCATCTGACTCATCACCCTCCTCGTAATCAATCTCATTACCCTCCTCATCTTCCTGGGTCTCAGTAAGCTACAAAAATATATAGATGGATATGTAAGAGTAAGGATAACTTTACAATGACAGACATGAAATTATAGTTCATTTTCCGTAACATCTCACCTGGAAACTGTCACGCACAGAGTGAACGACATCCGTTTCTCATTCTCGTAACGTTGGTTCTAATTTCATTACTACTGTTGTCTGCAAAAGAACAAAGAGTAATGTTAAATAAAAAAGCATATACGTCAAGTTAAGCAAAGTAAATGATGGGGATATATATATATATATATATATATATATATATATATATATATATATATATATAAACTTACAGCTTTACTCTCGAAAATAGCATGTATTCTGTTATACCTCCAACCCTTCCAACATCGATATTGAATGAAGCGTGGAATTTGATGCGGAACGTATGAAACAACACAGTCTTGTAGGGCCGGTAATATCTCTACTGCCCATACCTGTTAGAATGAAATTGTACCAGGTTAAAAATCCATAATTGACTATAGAGGGAAAACATATATAAAGTAAAAGATGTTTTTACTTGTAGAGGAAGGACGCAACCACATACGGTGTACCGAGGGGAACTTGATGCAGCAACAACAGATTCGATTCCTTGCGATATTGTATAGTATTCCAAACTACCCTAGAGATACCTATAGAAATCATCTAGCGAGTCAACTAGGTAAATATAATCCATATTGCACATGATTTTTGTCACGCCCCAAACCCAGAAATCGGATTCGCAGGAATCCCGATTACTAAATCCGGTGCCGACAACCTCCGTAGTACCCCATTCTCGAGTCCTAGCGTCCATATGCCAGATTCCGATCCTGGGATCCTACAAGGAGGATTTTTTTTTTTTTTGTATATACATTTAACTCGTAATAAGCATAACCACAAGATTACCCAATTGACAAAGGCAACATCATCATCACATATCCACTAATATAATCATTTGAGTACAATGCTGAAAGGGAAAATACATATATCGAAATCAAAGCTCCAGAATACAACTGCACGCTCCAAGCTCAACGCTGCTGCAACCTAATAACACCTGCACGCATCTATCGTGCATAAGCTTATAGAAAGCTTAGGAGGTGGTGTAAGTGTGTGCACAAGGTAAGTGCCAAGTATTCAATACCATGTCATTATCATAAAAACTGGAAGTACTGGTAATCCATAAATCGTACAATATCGGAATAAGCAAAGATACTAGCAAGATCATGAATTATCTGAGTAAGCAGAAATACTGACAAGAGCAGGAATTATCAGAGTAAACAGAAATACTCACAAGATCATAAATCATACGATAACAGAGTAAGCGGAAATACGAGCAAGTCCATGAGCCAATCAATATCAGAATACGCAATATATAACAGCTACGCAAACGAGGAGTCATAAAGAGTCAAATATCAAATGCCGAGAATGCAATGGGGTATATAATTCCTTATTTGTTCACAAATACGTCATCCATATCTAGACCATATAAATGCAGAAGCACAGTAACCTAAAATGCCGTACGCCGCAAATGTCATGCAATATGTGGTGCGAATGGAATGACCATACTGGAGTGTGAAGTCGGGATGATGTACGTAGTATCGCAGGCTATGGGGTCCATCACAATGAACTTCTATCCAAACTAATCTTATACCTAAATTTGGATAGTTAGACGCAATGTGGTAAACTCCTGATCTCAGGTTAGTCGCGCGCCCCAACCGAAATCCTGGCCATTACGAAGGCACACGTAATAAATAGTTGCGCACCACCAACCCGAGTGAATAGTGAATGAATAAATGCATCAATGAGTATGCAACTGCTGCTCACTAAATCCACATATCAGTACAGTTCATCTCTGGGATCATCACTGGAGTTTAGTACACTCCAAATGGCACTGCCGCTCTCCCAGCCGCACAGTCCAAGTGAGCATAAGAAATCTTACTATCCGCCTGGCCAATAGTCTGCCAATACCTATCCGGCACGTCGATAGCGGACCCATTCACGAGCTGGTCAAACTCAGCTTAGTATTGCCCCCTACCCTCGGGCGGCTAAGGCCACACCCTCTCCCAACCGACCACGACACAGTGGGAGACGCGGCCTCCTAGTATTCGGCACTCGGACGCTCATCTATCCACTCGATCTCGATATCGGGGCGTCTCCTGGCTACGGAGGTTTAAGAATTTTCACCGAGGGGACATCTATGGCGCCCGTATGCTAGAACCAAACATTTCGGTGTCCTATTTGGCCATCCACGATATGCTGTGGAGGCTACGGCCACCCCGATGTCGCTAGGGCGTATAGTAATCATAATGCGAGATGCATGAGTCATACAATCCAGTCATGCATCAGTCCCCTGCACATACCGTGTGCTCATGTGAGATAACCTCCACCTACCAAGGAGTCTCATAACAACATGCTCAATGACATATGCAATGATCAACCACCTCTCATAACAAACATGCAGATGATGCGTATGGGCATGTATCATGATGCTATGTTGTCACATACTCATAATCGGTATCCACAACCAGCATCGATAATCGACCTCGACCATGTGGACACTTAACCAACATTGCCCCCAAGGAATGGCCTACATAGAGTCAAACATATAATGGGCCCACGGCCTCACACAAGGGCCTAATATACAACACAATGAGTCTTACTCAAAGGCCACATATACACAACAGTGGACCCCGCTCATGGGTCTAATACATATCACAATGGGCCTTGCCCATGGGCCATGAATACATCACAATGGGCCTTGCCCATGTGCCTCAAACACAGGACATGTGGGCCCTACACATGGGTCTTGAATTCATTAAATGGACCATGCATCATAGGCTTAATACATATCACAATGGCCCTCAACTACGGGTCACATATACATCATGCAGGTCTCGACAATCGGCCATGGCAATCGAATTCGATACTCAGAATCGGCCTCGACAATCGGAACCGGCCAATACAATCGACCTCGACAAATCAACACCGATAATCTACATCGATAATTAACACCAACAATCAGCTTCGATAATCAACACCGACGACCGGTCACATAGACAAGACCGGGTCCATAGATGAACATCTGATCAATCATAATATAAAGATCAGCCCTCGACCATGGTTATATCAAATCTTGTAGCATGGAGCCATCCGTCCATGGTAAATGGGGCCCACTTATTTGGGTTAACCCACTAAGAGAATGATGAGAATGGGCCTCATAAGGCCTAAGGCAGGGTCACCATGTGGACATCCAACCATCACTGCCCAGCAAGGTGGACATTTAACCAACAGTGCTCCCAAGGAGTGGTCCACATAGAGTCAAACATAAGATGGGCCCAAATATCCAACAAGTGGGCCTCAAATAGTCATCACAGGTGGGCCTTACACATACAGCACGTGGACCTACACATCACGGTGGGTCGATACATTGGGCCACACGCCACACCAATGGGCCTCAATTCAACAAGTGGGCCGCATCAATGAGCCAGAAATACATCTCAATGGGCCTCATCACAAGAGTAGGAATATTTCACAATGGCCTCACTAAATGGGTCGGGAACACATCTCAATGGGCCACGACGTATGGGCCGAGTATATATCACAATGGGCCACGACCCATGGGCCGCAACCCGTGGGCCTCAAATACAAGTGGGCCACATTAATGGGGCCCATATATAAACCTCAGGTGGGCCCTGCTCATGGGCTTCAAATACATAATATGTGGGCCCTACCCATGGGTCTTATACGCTTCAAATGGGTCACGCGTCATGGGCCCAATACATGTCACAATAGGCCTTGCATCAATGGGCCGCACTAATGGGCCTCGTACACATCAAGTGGGTTGTATCAAATAGGCAGCACTAATGGTCCTCTACACATGAGACCTTATATATATCATAATGGGGTGCCTACCCTGGATGGCGTGGATAAAAATACATCAAAGTGGGCCTGACAAATGGGCCACAACATACATCAAAGTAGGCCTCATAACATGGTCATACATACATCAAATGGGCCACACCAATGTGCCCCATATATATCAAATGGGCCACACTCAAATATAAGTGGTGATAATGATTTTCACTACTAAAATTTTCAAGGCCCGCCATAACATTTATTTCCCATCTAATCTAATCATAAGGTCTCAAGATTTCAAAGATAGCCGTTCAATCCTCACCGTGCACTATGGTCCACTTGATAAATAAATCTGTATTATTTTCATCCTAAACCTTAAAATCATTTTTCCAAAAATGGTTGGACGGTTGGATGAAACACATGCATCGTGGTGCGTCCCATTGGGATGGAAGGCATAGATAAGTCACATATCCCGCTATGGAGGTCCACAATTGTGGACACAACACATGCATAAATGGGTCTTAAGTAAGACCCACCAAAATGTTTATTTTCCACCCATCCTAGGGCCCAACATACCGTCCATCCAAACTGGGGCCAACATGATGTTTATTTTCCATCCAAACTAATCTGGTCATAGGTCACATGGGCCTAGGGCCCGCTATAATATTTATTTGCATCCAACCTAGAGCCCACGTAATATTTATTTGCATTCAACCTGGGCCACAACTGTAATATTTATTTGCATCGAACCCGTTAATAAGGTCATATAGACACAGGGCCCACTACAATATTTATTTATTATTATTATTATTATTATTATTATTTTAACTCGTTGATAGGGTCACACGACATTGGACCCACTACAACATTTACTTGCATCCAATCTGATAAAGTCACATGGGCCAAGGGCCCACCGCAATGTTTACTTGCCATACAACCTCTTTATAAAGTCACGTGGACTAAGCCACTGTAATATTTATTTGTCCACCAAACTTTTGGTACGATTATGTGATCTTGGGGTCCACCATGATGTAGTTCACAAATCCAACCCATTCATTGTGTGTGTCCCACCAATTTAAGGGTCCAAACAGAGTTTCAGGTGGATCCAAGTTGCATGTGGACCCCAACAGTTGATTCCATGTGGCTTGACATACCACCGCATGAAAGATGATGGTGTGGGCCATACGAGAACGTTTTATAACTGATTTTTAGAACCAACGTATCAAATAAAGGGACCTATCAAATGAATGGCGTGGATGTAGAACATACATCATGGTAGGGTCCACCATTGGGGCCAATGGGATCCTCCCTACTTAACGTTGGACGTCCAGAGAGTCTGGACGTCAATGTACATGCATGCATATATATTTCTACTGTGTTGACTCCGAGGCGGGACCCACATTAACCAGATCTACTCCGTCCATTATATCTGTCCCATAAAGTTAGGGGTCCAAACCAAGTTTCAATCACATCCAAAACTCAAGGAGGCCCCACCAGATGATTTTATATTTTTAGGCATGTTATCACATGATTTTAGATGGTATGGCCCACCCGAGTTCCGTATACAGCTAATTTTTGGGGATGAACGGCTGGTCCATGGGGACCCATCAAATGCACGGTTTCGATGTTCAAAATGCATCACGTGGGGCCCACGGCTGGAGCCGTGAGGTCCAGCCAGGCCGTCCGCCCGCCCATGCAGTCTTCTGACAGCGCTGCCTCTTGGTTCTGTGTTTTTTTTTTTTTCTCTAAATCCAATTTTTCTAGGGAATTTCTTAGGTGGGGCTCTCATCAGGAAAATCCATCCTGACCATTGCATCTCACGGCTCAATATTGACCAAACAAGACCAATATTGAGTATTTTTCAGCATGTAGAATCGTTGGGTGAGTTTTCAACGGTAAAAATTTCCATTTCCTACAGTATGGCCCGCTTGATTGTCAGATTAGCCTCATCTTTTGGCTCAACGCCTAAAATGAGATGAGAAGTGAAATGGGCGGCGTGGATTTTATACATACATCAAGGTGGGGCCTGCATGAGCAGCCCACCTCCAAATACTATTCTTCTTCCTCTCCTTTGCTTATTAGTACACCACCATTTCAATGCACGCACACCACTTTAGCCACTCTCTGTCCAGCGTCCCTTGGACGTTGGACAGCATAGGTATAACACAATCATCATAGTGGGTCCTACGTGTAGGTGGTCCACGTGTCACCAAGGTGGGTCCCACATGAACGTGGCCCACCATATTTAAATCAACTTGATATTTGTGTGTTTCTATCACTATAAAGTAGGGTCCACATGACTTGTACGGTTGGGATAAAACATACCTCAAGATGGGATTCATCCAAGTGGGCCACACATCACAAAAAAAATGAGAGGAAAAGAAAGGAGCACCCACCTCGAGATCTCTTCTTCCTTCTTCCGCCAATGCATGATAGAGCCCCAAAGAAACAATTTCAATGGCGGAGATGATCATTGGATGGTGGAGATGGGAGATAGGGAGGTGGGCCACACTAGCTCTCTCATGGGAGCCATGGACGTGGGTTGCTCCATGGAGGGATTGCTTGGAATGGAGAGAAGTGAAAGAGAGAAATGATGTAAGGGAGTGATGGGAGAGAGGGATGGTGAGGTAATGGGAATTAATGAGTTGACTTATGGGGACAAGGGAAGGTAAGGTGGTATGGTAGGGTGATGTCACCCCTAGGGTGACATCATAGTAATTAATGTTTTTAGGGAAGTACAACAATAGGGATAGGTGGGTCCCACAATCAAGCGATCAACGGCCTAGATAATGCACGGGCCAGATCTTATAATCTGAGCATCGTATTAACGCACAAGACGCATCGTCGGAACCGCGGCGACGGCACGGTCAAAATGACATAGGTCTCATTTTGAGTCGGCTCGGGTTTACAGGATGTGACTCAAGAGCATGCGCCAATGCTATCTACTCGTCCCGGGTCGCCGAAACTCGACTAGAGGGAACCGTAGAAGTTTATGGAATGGTACAGGCTAGGTTACGGGTCTTACAGTTTTCGGTTCGGTTCTCCTAAGAAAGTGCTCCACAACTAGAAGTAGGGTAACCTTCACGACGTCCTCATGCTCATTGGTGTCAATTAATCTCTTAAACACCTCCATTAGTTGCTTCTTTAATACTGGATATTCTTTGAAGTATTTGTCTCTTAATGAACTCGTACTGCAACGATTCTTCGGTACAGTTAGATCTCCAATCTTAAGACCGGTAATGAGGGTGAAGTCCATCTCGATAAAGTGCAATCGCCTCCTCTTGATCTCAAATACTAGATCATCTTTGTATCTTACAAAAAGAAGGTGAAATAGAGCCCCTAAAAATCTAAAGGATGTAACATGCAATAGAAATGAGAAAGGAGATTGCCTAAACAAATTTAGACGACTATCGTGCTTATCCACTCCACCCTTCACCTTATCAAACCACCATGTGAGTGTACACCTACATGTTGGGTTGGGGATTACGGCAGAATATTCGTCACCTGCAAAGATGAATTAAAAAATATATCAAACATAAAATTCACAAGATAAATGTTGTAGACAAAATCAGACTACGTTGAAAAGAATGTAGCATTTCATTAATTTGAACAAGCTTCATATGAAATGGAGATCGAACTGGAATGGGAAATACGGAAAATTGTGCAAGCCAAACTATCAACATAAGCAAGACAAACTATAATTTGATCGAGACAAACATGAAATTAAGCAGGACAAACTGCCTAATGAGCAGGGCAATCTAGATATTCAATGGGGCAAACTATAAAAAATTCAATGCATACTCTCCTGATCAATGTGTATTCCTGATTAATCTCATTTTTCAATTATTCAACCATATCATTTTATCAAGTTCAACGTTAGCCAGATTAGTGAACACATATATGTTTCGATGCAACAAGAAAATGTTATTTGTAATTGGTTTTGTTGGTTGGTTAATTGGTCACAATTTCTTCATGAAATGGGTTGGATTCGTATTAGATCGAATAAGTACATGTAATCAACTAGGGAAAATATGAAATTGAGCGGGACAAACTAGAAATTCAGCGGGGCAAACTAGAAACTCAGCGGGACAAACATGAAATTGCGCAGGGAAAACTAGAAAATCAGCGGGGCAAACATGAAATTCAGCGGAGCAAACTATGAAATCAACAGGGCAAACTAAAAAATTAGCGGGGCAACCTGGAAAATCAGCGGGGCAAACTCAGAGGGGCAAATATGAAATTGAGCGGGGCAAACTAGAAAATCAGCGGGGCAAGCATGAAATTGATTTGGGCAAACTAGGAAATGACCCGGGCAAGCATGAAATTGAGCGGGGCAAACTAGGAAATGAGCGGGGCAAGCATGAAATTGAGCGGGGCAAACACAAAAATGAGCGGGGCAAGCATGAAATTGAGCAAGGCAAACATAAAATTGAGTAGGGGCAAACTAGAGAATCAGCGGGGTAAACATGAAATTGAGCGGGGGAAACATGAAATTGAGTGGGGCAAATTAGAAATTGAGCGGGGCAGGCATAAAATTGAGTGGGGCAAACATGAAGTTGAATGTGGCAAACTAGGCAATGAGCGGGGCGAGCATGAAATTGAGAGGGGCAAACTAGGAAATGCGCAGGGCAACCATGAAATTGAGCGGGGCAAACTAAGAAATGAGCAGGGCAGGTATGAAATTGAGCAGGGCAAACATGAAATTGAGCGGGGGAAACATGAAATTGAGCGGGACAAACACGGAAATAAGCGGGGCAAGAATGAAATTGAGCGGGACTAACTGGAAAATCAGCGGGCAAACATGAAATTGAGCGGGGGAAACATGAAATCAGCGGGGCAAACTATAAAATCAGCGGGGCAAACATGAAATTGAGCGGGGAAACATGGAATCAGTGGGGCAAACTAGAAAATCATTATGCGCACTATTTCCCATGGTATGATTCACTTGATATTTTGATATGCTTCAATTTGGGGCTCAACCGCTAAACTTAGATGGATGGCGTGGATATACTACATACATTCAATGTGAGCCCATCTAAGTGTAGGTTATAGGTTTAGGTTATAAGTGTAGGTTATAGGTTTAGGTTTAAGTTAGGTTATGGGTTAAGGGTTAGGGAACTGAGAATAAGTTAAGGTTTAGGTTTAGGAAACCGGGTTCGGGACCAGGTTTAGGTTTGGGTTTTCAAGTTTAGGTTTAGGTTAAGGAGTTGAGATTAGGATTAGGTGTAGGTTTAGGTTTAGGGATTTGAGAATACATTTAGGTTATAGGTTTAAGTTTAGGTTATAAGTGTCGGTTATAGGTTTAGGTTTAAGTTAGGTTATAGGTTAAGGGTTAGGGAACTAAGAATAGGTTAAGGTTTAGGTTTAGGAAATCGGGTTCGGGACCGGATTTAGGTTTGGGTTTTCAAGTTTAGGTTTAGGTTAGAGAGTTGAGATTAGGATTAGGTGTAGGTTTAGGTTTAGGGATTTGAGAATACATTTAGGTTATATGTTTAGGTTTAGGTTATAAGTGTCGGTTAAAGGTATATGTTTAAGTTAGGTTATGGGTTAAGGTTTAGGGAACTGAGAATAGGTTAAGGTTTAGGTTTAGGAAATCGGGTTCGGGACTGGGTTAGGTTTGGGTTTTCAAGTTTGGGTTTAGGTTAAGGAGTTGAGATTAGGATTAGGTGTAGATTTAGGTTTAGGGATTTGAGAATACATTTAGGTTACAGGTTTAGGTTTAGGTTATAAGTGTCGGTTATAGGTTTAGGTTTAAGTTAGATTATAGGTTAAGGTTTAGGGAACTGAGAATAGGTTAAGGTTTAGGTTTAGGTTTAGGAAATCGGGTTCAGGACCGGGTTTAGATTTGGGTTTTCAAGTTTAGGTTTAAGTTAAGGAGTTGAGATTAGGATTAGGTGTAGGTTTAAGTTTAGGGATTTGAGAATACATTTAGTTTATAGGTTTAGGTTTAGGTTATAAGTGTCGGTTATAGGTATAGGTTTAAGTTAGGTAATGGGTTAAGGTTTAGGGAACTGAGAATAGGTTAAGGTTTAGGTTTAAGAAATCGGGTTCGGGACCGGGTTTAGGTTTGGGTTTTCAAGTTTAGGTTTAGGTTAAGGAGTTGAGATTAGGATTAGGTGTAGGTTTAGGTTTAGGGATTTGAGAATACATTTAGGTTACATGTTTAGGTTTAGGTTATAAGTGTCAGTTATAGGTTTAGGTTTAAGTTAGGTTATAGGTTAAGGTTTAGGGAACTGATAATAGGTTAAGGTTTAGGTTTAGGAAATCGGGTTCAGGACCGGGTTCAAGTTTGGGTTTTCAAGTTTAGGTTTAGGTTAAGGAGTTGAGATTAGGATTAGGTGTAGGGATTTGAGAATACATTTAAGTTTTAGGTTATAAGTGTAGGTTATAGGTTTAGGTTTAAGTTAGGTTATAGATTAAAGTTTAGGGAATTGAGAATAGGTTAAGGTTTAGGGATTTGATAATACATTTAAGTTTTAGGTTATAAGTGTACAATATAGGTTTAGGTTTAAGTTAGATTATAGGTTAAGGTTTAGGGAATTGAGAATAAGTTAAGGTTTAGGTTTAGGGATTTGAGAATACATTTAGGTTTTAGGTTTAGGTTTAGGTTTAGATTTTGAGCGGGGGCAAACTAGAGAATCAGCGGGGCAAACATGAAATTGAGCAGGGGAAACATGAAATTGAGTGGGGCAAACTAGAAATTAAGCGAGGCAGGCATGAAATTGAGCGGGGCAAACATGAAGTTGAACGGGGCAAACTAGGAAATGAGCGGGGCAAGCATGAAATTGAGCGGGGCAAACTAGGAAATGAGCGGGGCAAGCATGAAATTGAGCGGGGCAAACATGAAATTGAGCGGGCAAACATGAAATTGAGCGGGGCAAACACGGAAATGAGCAGGGCAAGCATGAAATTGAGTGGGGCAAACATGAAATTGAGCAGGACAAACTGGAAAATCAGCGGTGCAAACATCGAATTGAGCAGGGGAAACATGAAATCAGCGGGATAAACTATAAAATCAGTGGGGCAAACATGAAATTGAGCGGGGAAACATGAAATCAGCGGGGCAAACTAGAAAATCATTATGCCCACTGTTTCCCGTGGTATAATTCACTTGATATTTTGATATGCTTCAATTTGGGACTCAACCCCTTAAATTAGATGGAAAAACAGATGGACAGCGTGGATATACTATAGGAAACGGATTGGCTACTCCCCCTGCCACTAGTCAATGGCTGGTGTTCAGTGCTTTGTGGGCCCCATCATGATGTATGTGTTTCATCCATGTCGTCCATCTATTTTTATAGATTATTTTATCATATTATACAAAAATTGAGGTATATCCTGATCTCAATTGGACCACATTACAGGAAATAGTGTTTAATGAACATCGACCATTAAAAACTTTTTGGGGGCCATAAAAGTATTGGGTCAAGATGATCTTTGTTTTTAGCCTTCATCTGGGTCTTTATCACCTAAAAAATAAATTGGATTTCAGACAAATAGTATAGTGGGCCTCAAGAGGATTTAAATGATGGATATCCAATCACCATTGTTTTCCACTAGCGGGCCACTAGCGAAATTTCCATCTAATTTGGGGCTCAACCCCTTAAATTAGATGGAAATTGAGCGGACAAAATGGATGAACGGAATGGATGAAACACATACACCATGGTGGGGCCCACAGAGCACCGACCACCAGCCACGTACACCATGGTGGGACCCACAGAGCAACGACCACCAGTCACGTACACCATGGTGGAGCCAAAGAGCACCGACCACCAGCCACGTACACCATTGTGGGGCCAAAGAGCACCGACCACCAGCCACATACACCATAGTGGGGCCCACAGAGCACCGACCACCAGCCACGTAGATCATGGTGGGGCCTACAGAGCACCGGAGGAGTAGCCAATTCGTTTCCTATACCCATACATTCAATGTGGGCCCAACTGAGTTTAAAATATACCTGTGCTGCGTGCTTTCTTCGCTGGACCGACCATTTTCAGAAGAAGACAAATGTTGATAAGGGGGGCCCACAAAGGGTTTTTTTGTCTTTATAACCGGGCGAAGAAAAGGGGTGAAAGCAACAGCAGTGAAGTAGCAGTGGAAAGGGAAAGGAAAAGTAAATAGTTGAAAGGGAGAAGAAAAACAGCAGTGAAAAGGAGGGGTATTTTCGTCCTAAAATTCGTAATCCGCACGTGCAGGTCTAAGTTGCAAAAGAAGGTTTGTCTTCTTTCATAAAAACAACTGGCAAAAGGTGGGGTCCACAGTCCTAAATTTCTCCTGAAAAAATAGATGGACGGCATGGATAGAACACATACATCATGGTGGACCCACATAGCATTGACACCAGTCGGCTGGTGATGATGTCACCCCGTCCTCAAGCAGGCATCATTTTACAAAGGAAATACAGAGATGTAAGAGAACGTGGCTTCCATAGATCCTTACTGTGGGCCCCATGTGATGTATGTGTGTGTCTTATATCAACTCTGTCCATCCGTTTCCCGAGCTCATTTTAGGACATGACCCCAAAAGTTCAGCAGATCAAAATATCAGACGAACCGCACCCAGGAAACAACGGTGATTGAAGCGTGACCATTAAAAACTTCTTGGGGCCAATGGAATGTTTATTTTCAATCCAATCTGTTGATAAGTTGGAACTTTTTTTAGTCCAACGAAGTTTTTAATGGTGAATCACCACTATTTCATATGGTGTGGTCCACCTGTGATTTGGATCCTTTGCATTTTTGGGTTATGGAAAAACGGATGGACGGAGTGGATATGTGAAACATACATTACATGGGCCCCACATAAATGGATCCACCGAAGCCACTTCCCACGAATAATTACAACAGTGTTTCTTCTTTCGCACTTTTTGGACTATAAAACCCACTGGTTCACATCCCACGACCCAATGCGAACCGGATTCCCTCTCTCCTATTTGGCCGGACGGATCACATGGGATTAGGAGGGATGGGATGGATTTTAAGGTAATGATGGTGGTGTCAGTGGATTGGTTTAAGATCCATGAGATTGCTATATCCTGGGACAAGTTCACCTGGCCTGTTTGGGATGCCTGACATATCCCAGGATTTTACCTTCCAATCCCTTTCAATCTGTTCAACCAAACACGCCCCAGGCACGATTGAACGGGATTAAGAGGGATGAGATTAGTTTTAAGGTAATGATGGTCGTGTCAGTGGATTGGTTTAAGATCCATGGGATTGCTATATCCCAGGACAAGTTCATCAAGTCTGTTTGGGATGCCCGGCATATCCTGGGATTTTACCATCCAATCCCTTCCAATTCGTCCAACCAAACACGCCCCAGGCATGATTGAACAGGATTAGGAGGGATGGGATCAATTATAAGGTAATGATGGTGATGTCAATGGATTGGTTTAAGGTCCATGGGTTTGATATATCCTGGGACAAGTTCATCGGGTCTGTTTGGCTCGTTTGGCATATCTCGAGATTTTCCCATCCCATCCCTCCTAATCCCATGGGATCCGTCCGGCATATCCCAGGATTTTCCCATCCCATCCCTCCTAATCCCATGGGATCCGTCCGGCCAAACATGCCCTAAAGTCTTAACCGCTGCACTATCATTTTCCAGCCACATCTTAGCCATCCATTGCACGCATAGCTTATATACATTCCAATCTAAACTATCCAGAATCATTGGCCCCTTTTTATGAGTCGTGAACTTTAAAATTGTAATGATTGGATTGCTAACGAGTGGATTGCAATATGGATTTCGAATTTCTGAACTATTAACCATCGATTTGATTACCACTGATTTGAGGGTTAGGATCGTTGGATCTTAGCATAATTTTTTAGTATGTTGCATCATAAAAAAGCCCATGATTTGAAAGACCAGAGTGGCATATAGAGGTGGGCATCGAGTTGAGTCGGATCGGATTGGGTTCAACTTGACTCGTTCCGATTTTTCCAATAACCTAACCTGAACTCGATCCGATCCAGGACCGAGTCCAGCAGGGCTGACTCGATCCGATTCGAATCCTTCCTAGCCTAACCCGAACCGAGTTCGACTCGGTCAGGGAAGTCGAACCGAGTTGGATTGAGTTGAGTCTCTCCAATCGATTTTGCCGGTTGAATCAAGATCGGGAGAGAGAGGGAGAGAAAGGAGGAGAGAAAGAAGGAGATGAGAGAAAGAGGGAGAGAAAGGAGCAGAGACGGGTGGGTGCGGCGCCATTCAGGTAGAGAAAGAGAAGGGAGGGATTAGGGCTTTATTCGGGTGAGACGGGTAGTAAAAAAATGAAAATAAAAAGTATTACTTATATAGTACCTGACCGAATCGGATCGGATCGGTCCAGATTGGCCACTGATTTGAATTTGACTCGATGTACGTTTGGATCTGAGTGGGCTTACTCAAATCGACCCGATCCTGGCCTTCGGGTCGGATCCGTTGGATTGGGTCGGATTTTGCCTAGCTCTAGTGGCATACAAATGTGCCGTGTGGCTGAGTTAGTACAGCTTTGTGAGTTGTCACACACGTGCATTTGTCCCCCAAGGAGAAAAAGGGTGCAGAAGCGTCCGAATCTACATCTCACGTGTAATACATGCATCGAGTGATCGTGACCGTCCGTTCAATGAAAAAAATAATCCCAACATTAAATGATCCAGCACGCCTAATCAAGGTTCTCAATGGACTGTAACGTTTACTAGGCAGCTCATGTACATGCTGGACATCCATCAGAGGATTACTATTACATATATGCCCTAGTTCAAGTATCAGGTCCGTCCACTTATCAGATAGGCCTTAATTTACGAAACAAATGTACAGTTATGGAAAGCTTGCTCCAGTCTTCTAAAACGTCCGCCTGCTGAGTGGATCACCTTCATGTTTTTAGTAAGAAAATCTATATGATGAGACCCACCTTATGAATGATTTGGATATTGCATAGTTCTGTCAGGATGGCACGTGTGATTGCATGCACATGAGCTGTCTTGTACATGCGTGTGGGCTTAGCAATGCTCTTGTTTTGCCCATCGAGGAAAGGTCCATAAATCTTATAGTAAGGACTGTACCATTATTGCCATTTTCCGTACCGTAGGCCGTCTACCGTTCGATCCAACACCGTCACAACGTGGATCCACAACGGAGGTCCTCTGGACTACAATTTTACAAAGTCAAGTGATTGGAAGCTGCGTGGGGCCCACTGAGATGCCCATGACATGTCAACTCCGTCCATCATTTTCACAAGACCACAATAGGACAGGAATGGAAAAATCAGGCAAAATCAAGTTCGAATCAAAGCCCAAAAGAAAGTCCAGTTGGAGAAATATGTGCTAAACCTCAAAACAACAACTTTCATATTAGATCCTCCACATGCGTCGAGGAGGTTGTATGCCAAAGTAGGGAGTCCAAGTGAGGACCGGCGGTAGCCAACTTGCTGCCGGCCACTTGACGCTCTCCCTCTTTGGGGTGTCATCCTGCAAGCATGTGGGATCTCCCTTTTCCCGACCCTAAGTGTGCGATTGAGGTATGTTTACTCTGATGCCCATTTCCTTGCCTAAAATTATCCTTTGAATACCTCATCCAACCCATGAGAAGATGTCATGTGTCAATTTCCAATCCTAACCCTTCAACCACCTTTTGCTCTTACTATTACTAATAATTATAAGAAAATCAGGTTTTGAGACTATAAATAGCCTCATTCCCTTATCATTTTAATCACCCACTAAATCCTATCATGTCAATCACTCCTATACTAACTATCTTGCTCGAGCAGATGACCATCGGTGGCTTTCGAGAATTCACGGTACTGGTTGTGTTTGCCAAGTTGGTGCACTTCACAGTAGGGCTTGGGGTTGCCAGATTGATGCCTTCCCTACTATCAAAATACCAATGAATATATGATCCACTATCTCTATAATAAATTTTTTTTTATGCCCAAAAAAAGTATATCATCATTGAGGTCCATGGTACGTGTCATTGAATATTCAAGATCCTCAATTCCCATTCTACTTACACCTGGTGGAATGTTACCGATTGTGCAGTTGCGTCCCATTGCTTGGTCTTTTCCAAACAGATATTCAAGATCTTCGTACCTCTGAATGAGTTTCCCTCATACATTGTTTGCATATTGATGTGACTAATTACAGAAAGAAGACACGTCTGTTATGTGAAGTTAAGATCGATCATGCATAATTCTATATTAATGGTGAAATATAAGATTATAAGTTGTGTCCCTAACCCATATATAATCCAACCATACTTCGTCTGTTGCAACAACAATCCTCAGGACATCGTCCCAAGGTACACCTAAGTGACTCCACAACACTGTAGTGCCCAAAAAAACCTAGTCGTGCGTAGGGGAACTGATGTAGAGAGGGTCACAAACACTTTTGTGTCCAAGATGTACCATAGAATGCCCAATCGAAGGCGGAAGTGATCAGGACTATCATAATCCTAAAATGGACATCTCACAAACTGGAATGAGTTATTCGATGTAACATATATGATTTTAGGGTAGGAGAGGCAACTTTAGCCACCCAACCTTGCGATGTTAGGTTGGCCACGGTGAATTTACGAGATTAATCCATTGTATTGATGGTCAAAAATACTTTTTAATTTCATTTTTATTACTTATAGAAAGTTTTAGTTCGATCATAACTCTTGATCCTTTGAGCTTTATGAGTCGTGCCCAACATGAAAATGGCTTAGAAATTTTAGGAGAATAACGTGGTTAGGCCAAATAGGACACTTACTATTTTTGCCCGAAAACCATGAAGTCTAGTAGGTAGGGGTGCACACGAACTGAGCTAGCTCGGTTAGCTCGCTCGACTCGACTCGAAAAAGCTCGATTTGACTCGGTTCGAAGCTGAGTTCGAGCTGGGTTGAGCTGATTTTTTGAGCTAAAAAATGAGTTCGAGTTGGCCCTAGCTCGACTCTACTCGGATCGAACCCAGCTTGAATCGAACCAGTTCAGTGACTCGGTTACTTTGATATTGATGTTGCTTACCAAGTGTTTGATGAAATGACTCAACGAGTGTGGCAGGGAAGAGATGCTTGTGTTATGATGTACAGGATATGGACGATGGCAGGGAAGAGATGCTTGTAGAAGAAAGGTAGGATATGGACGATGGCAGGGAAGGCAGGATATGTACCTTGACTAGCATTCGGTGTCTGGACGATGGCGGGGAAGGCAGGATATGTAAAAGAAAGTTAGGATATGTACCCTACCATTCTATCACATCAATGAAACAAATACCCTTCTTTTTTTGATTTTTTATGTTGCTTAGAAGGTGTTTGATAAAATGCCTGTAAAACCATTTATGTTGTTTTACTAAAACAGTGGGATTTTAAACGTACAATCCAAGTGTTTGTGAAAATGTTGCACAGACGAACTCGGCTCGATCTTGGCTCGAACTGGCCCGAGTTGCTGATCGAATCGAGCCGAACTGGCCAATCAAGCTCGAGGACCGAGCTGAGCCGAGTTCGAGCTGAGGTCAGTGAGTGGCCGAGCCGAGTCGAGCTGAAGCCAGTTCGACTCGGTTTGACTCGATGTACACCCCTACTAGTAGGAATCATGATCGTCTATGAATAGTAAGTTTACTATATATAGTAAGTCACGAATTTTAGGGAGTTTGATTCTAAAACTTCTTCCTAAGTTTGATATCACTATTTAAAAGATTGTAAATTCATTTTTATGAAATATCAATCAACTTTCAAAATTCTTAGAATTTATTTGTAATTTCTTATTTTCCCTCATGGATTCTAGGAATCTCTGTGAGGAGTCCAGAGAAGCTCCGTGGATTCAGAGTAGTTATCTCCTTGAGGAAGACGGTGATTGACCTCATCACATCCAACCCTGCGTCAATTGGTATCAGAGTGAGGACTCCTCTGAACCAATGGCAAATAACGAAGGAATGGACCAAAATCCCAGGGACGGTGATCCAGGGATTTGTTATCTTTTGGAAAGAATGGAAACTTTCCACTGGGAGAGTTATTTGACCATGTAAAGGCTGCATGCAACCCTGGACCATCTTACGTATACACTAATTCCGTCCCGAGCCCAAGAAGATGCTCAGTCACCCGTGATCATTGTATTGCATAACCCTGATTTTCGTAACCCTATTGTTTGTAGAGCACCTCTGGAGGTGAATCGTAGGGCTACCGTAGATGAGTCGAGCTCCAGCGACGATGACCTCGATGGCGACTTTGCCCGATGACCAGGCCATAAAGGCGATCGACTAGATCATACTGATAGAGACTATCAAGGTAAGGTCGAACTTCCCAATTTTATTGACTTATTGTGAATATAAGATTTTTACGACTGGTTATCCGAAGTAGAATGATATTTTGATTACATGGACATGCCGGAACATAAAAAGGTAAAATTAATAGCATTCAAATTAAAATCCGGTGCTTTTGTATGGTGGGAGAAATTACAACTCTCACGTGCCTGACAAAACAAGGCGCTCATCCAATCATGGCCACAGATGAGACACATTCTTCTATCATGATTCCCTTCCAGTGATTATGAGCATATATTATTCCAGCAATACGAAAATTTCTAGCAGGGGAATCAAACCATCATAGATTACTCTGAAGAATTTCAGTGATTGGCAACACGGAATGATCTGTCAAAAATCAAATTGCAAAAGGTAGCATGGTTTATAGGTGGGTTACGAATGACAATTCAGGACCGAGTCTAGATACACCTAGTCAGGACAGTGGATGAAGCGGTTCAGTTGGCAGGTAGGGCGAAAACATAGCTTGCAAGAGTCCCTACTCGGCCCTATCCTTTGACTCAACCCCACATGACGGGTCCCACGCATGATTCAACACTGGCACGAGGAAAGGAACCAATAGGAGGGTGCCCTCAAACTCCTGCAACCGTAAACCGTGACATGGGGAGCGGTCCATCTAAGCATCAACGTGTGGCACCCACTACAGTGGGTCTGAGTAGGATTTCAAATCCTTATGGTCGACCAAGGCTTAACACTTATTACCGCTTTGGCCAACTAGGCCACTTATCAGACACTTGATGCCATGCTACTCACTTGACCATTAACGAAAGGGGCACTGATGATGATGCAGTGGAAGAAGGCCTTGGATTTGATGAAGATGAACAAGCCACTGAGGAAGGAGTTGGCGTTGAAGAATGGTTGGCCGAGGATCATGACAAATCCTTGGTCGTGAGGTGATTATTGTACAACCCACGAAAGGAGTTGCAACTATAGCGATACAACATATTCCGTATGCGGTGTACTGTTAACAACAAGGTCTTTGATGTAATCAAAGATAGTGGCAGTAGCGAGAGCATCGTCTCGAAGGTGATGGTGAACAAGTTGCGGCTACCTATGACATAGAACCTTCCCCGTACTCAATTGGCTGGAGAAAAAAGGTAAATGAGATCAAGGTAACCGAACAATGTTCTGTCTCATTTTCAATTGGTTAAAATTATAAGGATCGAGTACTTTGTGATGTGGTCAACATAGATGCATACCATATGTTACTCGGTTGACCATGACAGTCAGACCGTGATACGAGCCACCGTAGATGAGACAATGCTTACGTCTTCATCAAGGACGGTTGAAAAATTGTCCTTACCCCTATGACACCAGAGAACCACCTTGAAGCTTCTAAGGTGGAGGGGAGTTCCCTCCTAATCATTTGGGATTTCATGGAGGAATCCAAGGAGACCGGCGATGTATATGCCATTATGGTAAAGGGCGAGGAATTAGAGGCCTTAAACATTCCTCCAAGTTCAAAGCCGTTGCTGAATGAATTCAAAGAAATTTGGCCTGATGACATCTTGATGGATTGCCTCCCATGCGAGATATTCAACATCATACTAACCTTGCCCTTGAGTCCAGTTTACCCAATCGTCCTAACAATCGGATGAGTTCAAAGGTGTGCGATATTCTATAAGGTCAAGTGGAGGAATTGATCCGTAAGGGTTTAATCCGATAAAGCATGAGCCCATGCACTGTACCGGCCCTATTAACTCCAAAGAAAGATGGGAGTTAACACGTGTTTCAACAGCCAGGTGATCAATAAAATTACCATAAAATACAGATTTCTCATACCATAGCTGGACGATACGTTGGACATGCTTGAATGTGCGAAATTATTTTCTAAATTGGATTTAAGGAGAGATTACCATCAAATTCAAATACAGCCGAGTGATAAGTGGAAGACAACTTTTAAAACGTAATTTTCATCATCATCACTATCCTGATGGTAACTAATCAGTCAGAGACACCTTAGATTCTACTACGTATTTTCTCTTCTTCCCTTTGCTTAGGCTTGTGTTAATCAAATGTAATGGATTAATAACCTCTGAATATGTCTCCCTGTATTTGGCAAGCGTGGAGTA
The DNA here is from genome assembly GCF_029962835.1 of Magnolia sinica. Classification (NCBI taxonomy): domain Eukaryota; kingdom Viridiplantae; phylum Streptophyta; class Magnoliopsida; order Magnoliales; family Magnoliaceae; genus Magnolia; species Magnolia sinica. Next base: position 43,195,581 of record NC_080573.1, on the reverse strand, counting down.
CACATCAAAGTAGTTATACACATTATGTCCACTGTATTCAATAGCTGCAATGGCATGTTCACAAGGGTACCCACACCTTTGCCATATAAGGCAAGTGCATGTTTGCCGTTCAAGATCCACCTTCTTTGGATCTGCATTTGCATTGTTCACATCACGAACTTCAAAATCTGCTGCACCACCTGACGCACAATAATTTTCTGACATCATCTTTCCCACATAAATAATTTCTTCATGAACTCCAGGAATGAATCGTGTGTCCTAGTTTGAACTTTCATTAAGCCTTTCATTAAATATCTCTATCATATAATCGAGCAAGTTTACCAACACCCTAGTGATAGACACCTTTCTCCATCCCTCCAACTTATCCCACCATTCACCTACAACGTCAAAATAACAACTCTCTTCAAAATAAAGCTTCTCTTCAAAGTGAGAAGTGGCCCAGTGTTTAGGATTAATATCCTTTACAATATTTCATGCTGCTTTATATTTATCATGAACTTCACACATACAAGCATCGAATTCAGAATGATCCCCTACATAAACTGCACTCTTAAAAATCTTATTCAAATCCCCACAGTTGAACTTTAGCTAAATTTCTCCAACCAGACTCTCCTGAGAGTAACGATGAGATGCATATGGAAAGATATCACTAACCACTTCAAGAATCCCTTCTTTTCTTTTTGACATAAATGTTAATTTAGGTATGCATTCCAGGACTTGAGCCAACTCATCACAGAACCATTTCCAACTCGCCACGTTCTTTGATTCAACAAATGCATATGAGACTGGGAACCAATCGTCTTGTGCATCAAAGGCCAAGGCAAACAGCCACACACCTCGGCATTTTCCGTCCATCTTCCAACAATCAAGCATCACAAGTGGTCGACATGCTTTCTTGAAACCATAAATGGCAGCCTTATATGCAACAAAAACATCTCAAGGAATTTTTTGATGACCTGCTAAGCTTTGCTGTGCTTCCTGGATTTGTCATCTCAATGTCTTTACAAAGCATACTAAGATTTGGAACATATTGTTCCAGTGCTATCTCTTTTAGGGCCAACTCTTTACCCCTCCAAGCTTTATCATAGCTTACTTTAATCCCAAATTCTTACATTATCTTGTCAACAATATCCTTGGGTGTACAACACAAATCTTTCTGGAATCCATCCTTGACTAAAGTAGCAATCCATTTCCTACTGGCCTGTCAATGCGTTCTTTTATTTGACATTGTTAACTCATTCATAGCATAACAAGTATGGTTTCCCTTCAGGGATTTTATCTTGAATGTAAGCTTGTCAGGAAGCTTACATGCATGTATGCGCCATGAGCAATTGTCTTTAATGCATTTCGCCTGATAACGGCCACCGCCCGACCTAGTTCACTTGTATTCAAAATTTGAACGTATGGCATACTCCCTTAAAGCCTTGTGGAACGCATTTGCATCTTCAAATTCCTGGCATTCTTTTAAAACTGAAATATTTTTCGGCATGTCATTAACACAAGTATCAACCACCCTGTAATGTAATTCTTGATTATCCATCAACAAGCTGTCCACTTTACGTAAATCATTTGATGCACTTGGAACATCATTGTTATTGACAGTAGTATTACGTGAGGAAGGTGCAAGTGTTCCATTGCTTTCATGCAAACCCCGCAATGATGCTTGATCATTTTCATTATCGGCATTCTGCATCAGAAAACTTCAGAAAAAGAGAAAGTTAGAAATAAGAGAAAGAGAGAGAATCAATGCACTGCATAACCGCAAATACAAACAAATTTGTATTTCAATTTCCTGGGAATCACAATGGGGATTGAAAGGTTTTGGCCACAAAAAATGAAGCTTAAACTTGTGATCTTTTGAAGCTTGATTTTGTAGTACTTGAGTTGTACTTCATCTTGAGTCTTGAGTATGAACAGTCCACATGTCTTTCGATGTCGCTTTAAAACATTGAACTTTAAAGGAGTGAACAATGTACTTAATCTTGCATTTCTTTGAAGTAGATCTTGTTCATGACTTGAAGCATTGTCCTTGTACATGTGATGCATTGCCTTGAACAGATATATCAATGTGCTACACAAGACACAGATTGTGGTTTTGGCACTACAAAATTTGACAATCAAAGGAGCAAAAGACCATAGCACTTACAGATTTCTTATCTTAGATCTTCCTCTTTTTCCTCTTAGGAGGTTGTGGGCCCATCAGCAATGGTGGAGGCCCTCCATGGATGTGGCCCATGACCCATCCTTCTTACATGCATGTTCCATGGATGGGGCTACTCCCCATGGACCCCATCATGGCTTTTTCTTTTGATGCATATCCTTGTGGGGTTATCTAGACCCTAGATCTTGGTGGGGATGGCATCCTCACCTCAGATTTGAATTTTTATTCCATACATGTCTATGATCCTCATTGTAAATGTATATAGTGGATGATGTGAATGTTTGAGATGAAGAGAGGCCCTCAATAGTGGTGGAGACCCTCTCTTGTGGCCGGATCTTGATTTTTTCCTTTCCTCATTATCTGATTTCTAGAGTGTGTCGCCCACTTAGTGGCCTTGCAATGTCCAGACCGTCCAAATATAGTAGGCACCTATTGCTGTGCACACTATGGACGTTGAAGTCCCATTTACCCCATATGTGGTGCATGTAATAGATTTTAGGAAGGGGGTTTGGTCTGGTTATTTGTAGGGCCCACTAAGGTGGACCATAACACAAATTTGATGAGGTATTTTCCTTTTTAATTAATAGTTTTGGATAGTTTTATTCAGATTTATATTGCTGTCCATAAAATATTTTGGACTGTGAGCATGGATTATGGAGTGATTAGAGGGGTGTTTTACCCCCCACTATTGGGTTATTTCTAGAGGTGTGGACCCCACCTAGAAGTGTACCAAATCCCACCTCCATCTGCCTTTGTTTGAGTACTCAAAAGAATGGGCCAAGAGGGCTGGACGGTCTAGATTTTTTCTGGACTGACTAGTCATTCTGCATGATGAAAAACTTAAAATATTAAATTGTTTTTGAAATAGCGGGCCACTTTTGAGGACCCCACCTTAATGTATACATATAAAGGGATCTTGGCCTCATATTTTCTCAATTTTTTGTGGACCTGGGCCCACTCTAATGGGATGCACAAGTAGAGGGCAGCAGCATATTTTCTGCAACAGAAATTTTTCTGAACCTTATTGTCCACTTTTTTAAAAAAATTGGTTAATCATGTGTGTATGGCTCCTAAATGCCCCTTTTTGGTGGCCCACCTTGCTGGGACCCTCTCCATGTGCATCAGGACATCCAGACCATTCATTTTGGGGGCATATTTGTTGGGCCAGCAGCCCTACTGGACCTCCCAGGTGAGGTTAATGTTCAGCATGGGCTGGCCGTCCCACCCCCATTGAGCCCACCATGATGTAGTGTTTCATCCATCCATCCACCCATTTGGTGTGGCCCACGTGGACGTCCACACGTAGGGCCCACCCTGATGTATGTTGGCCAGGCTGTACAGGCCTTGGATCGTCCACCCCTATGTGGGATGCCCATTGCCTTGGGCTGTTGTTGGACTTGCAGTCCAACAGTAGGCCCACTTGATTTATGTGGTGCATATCCACTCTCCATCTGGTGGGGCCCCCTGTGTATATTGCTGGCCACCATGGAATTAATATTCACTTAATTTTACCAATTTCTGGACCTCAGTAGGCCTAGGAAGTTAGGTGGGTTGAAAGTCCAGCAAGGGACATTAAAAGTACATTGTATGTGGCTGAAATTTTAAAGGGTATGGGGCCCACCATATCGAGAGACTTGTGTGTATGTTTCATGCTTTATTCTTAAATTTTTGGGCTTAATTAGTGCTCGTAGAGGCCCACTTTAGTTGAATTATGAGGACTTTAGATGAAACAGATTTTTTTTTTGGACGTCCAGCAGACCCTAATGGGCTGGAACGTCCAAGCTTAGCCTAGTTGTATATATGGGCTACTTCTACTATTGTGCTGGACTAGTTGGGCTGAAAAATAGATGTGATCGGGTCCTTGATTGCCCACCTAATTTGCTAGTTGTTGGGTTGACGTTGTAAGGCCCATTTGGCCCAACATGGATATGATCTTTGCCTATGTACTTGGGCTTATGGGCTGCCCACTAAGTCCAACATAATGCATGGTTTTGGTGACACTGTTATTGGGCCATAATCTCCCCTATGGGCCCATGTTGTTATTTGTAGGTTTGGGCCATTATCTAGATGCCATTATGTGAGAAATATATATATATGTATGTGGCTGCCCATTTTTATGATAGTATTGGGGCCTTGGGCCTTGCTTCTAGGTAGACTTTTGTTGGGTCACCTTGTTAGGGGACAATGGTGGTTAAATGTCCCCATTGAGGACCCCTTCTAGGCCCATTTGTTAGGCCCATTCTCATCTATGGGTGGTTAAATGTCCATCATAGACCCTTTGCTAGGCCCATTCTCATCATTTAGGCCCATGGCATTGTCTACTTAGTCTCGTGGGTTACCCCAAGCTATTGGGCCCCCACTAGTGGTTGTGTTCCTTCTTTTCCATGGGAAAATTTGTCTAAGTACCTAGACCTGATGAGAGTACATTATTTCATGGCATACTTAGTCATTTTCATGATTCATTGGCATCATTTGTGTGCTTGGTGGATGGTTGTTTGGTTATGGCATTATGTTGTTGGGCAGGCTGTGATGGGACTCCCTGAGTGATGAAGTTGTCCCACTTGAGCGCGTTGGATGCACAGGATTTGATGCATGGTTGATTGGTGTAATTCATGTATCTGACATTGCATAGCACGTTGATATTTGCCCTAGCGTCGTCAGGGCTGTAGCCTCCACAGGTATATCGTGGATGACCAGATTAGGACACCGAAAATGTTTGTTTAAGCACTAAGGGCACGTAGGATGTCCTTGGGTGAAAGTCCCAGAACCTTCATGGTACCAGGAGATGCTCCAACGCCGAGACTGAGTGAAAAATATGAGTGTCGGTGCCTTTACCATTAGGCCGCGTCCCCACTGTATCATTGTTGGTTGGGAGGGGGTGTACGGACTTACCCGCCTGAGTGAGGAGGCAATAGCTAGGCTGAGTTTGATCAGCTCGTATATGGGTCCGCTACCGTCAAGCCTTGTTGGTGATTGACTGTCCACAGGCAGGTAGTGAGGACTCTTACGCTCGCTGGGCTATGCGACTAGGAGAGCGGCAGTCAGCAGGTAGTGTATTTGACCCGATGATTTCCCAAAGAGGAATTGTACTGATTTATGGACTTGATATGAGGATGAGCATGACCGCATTGCATATTGCATATGACACTTGGCTGTATAGCCTCGCATTGCATATCCTTTGATTGGCAGATGGTATTTCTGCCTTGCATTGCTTAGCCTTGTGACGGCTAGTGGTATTAATGGTCTTACCGCATTCTTCTACATACTCTGATATCGCATTCATGGCACCTATCCTGCGCACACTTACACTGCCCTCTAAGCTTTCTATAAGCTTATGCACGATTGATGCGTGTAGGTGATTCGAGGCCAGAGAGCGGAGCAGGAGCTGGAGCGTGACGTTGATCCTTTTAGAGTTTTCTTTATATAGACCTTGTATTTCCCCTTGAGCCTTGTACTTGTAAAAAGTTTAAATTCTTAGTGGATTTTGTAATATTGTTCTTATAGTTATTTATCTATGGTTATGATGTTATGATCTTGGGTATGCTCATTGTGAATCAGACTTATGTTATAGAAATCCTCATTGTAGGATCTTAGGATCGGAACCTGGTGAATGGGCGCCAGGAGCCAAGAATGGGGTACTATGGAGGCTGTCGCCACTGGATTCGGCAATCGGGAGCCCAGTTTCTGAGTTTGGGGCGTGACACCACACATCTACCCATAGTTAGAGACGGGTGGGGTAAGATGCAATCCTTCCGATCATCCGAAATTCCCACCTGGCCTAATCTGTGTGGGGGCTACCTTGATGTATCTGTTATCCATGCCCATCCCTTTTCTTAGGTCATTTTACGGTATAAGCTAAAAAATCAGGCAAATCCAAGGCTCTAATGGACCACACCAGAAATGACTCTTGCATTTAATGCAACCTAAGCTTACTATTTGGTGTGGTCCATTTGAGCGTTGGATCTGCCAAGAGGGATGAACGGCGTAGATAAACAGATGCATGATGGTGGGCCCCACACAGATCTACTTAATGCGTCCAGACAAGGGCTCCGTAGGGCACCATGATGTATGGGTTTGATCCACGCCGTACATCTATTTTTTTCAGATTAATTTAGGGTGTGAGTTTAAAAATGGGATTTTGCATCGTATAGACCCAACGTACTACCCACCTTTTTTCATTGGACCCGAAAAAAAACCTTAAGCACCAAAGTAAACCTCTGTTCGTACTGACGAACCTAAAAAGATGAAAATACCTCTGCTTTTTTCAGCTGCTTTACCCTAACAGGCAGTGGTATTTTCGTCAAAATAACAACGTCTGTATCCTAAAAATCGTGTTTGGTGAAATAAGTTTTCGGGCAGCTATAAAAAAATAAAAAAAATAAAAAAAAGGCATTATACGGACTCGTCTGCAGTGCTAATTTTTTCTTTAAAAATTAGGTAGGGCCAATGCCCATATATACCGCACCATAGGAAGCACCGGTGTGGAAGCGAAACTCATCGTGAAAACCTTCTTACGGGGGCCACCTGTTCATTAGGTCATATAGAACTGGATGGATGAAAGGAAAACACAAACATCACTGATGTGGAAGCAAAACTCACCGTGAAAACCTTCTTACGGGGACCACCCGTTCATTAGGTCATATAGAACTGGATGGATGAAGGGAAAACACAAACATCACCAGTGCCAAACGTTATAAATAAGCAGTATCATCATAAAATACCCATATTGAGATTACTCCATCCACATAATGCTATAGTGAACATGAAACGGAGGCTAGGACACGTGGCATACTCATCGAGTACAACAATGTTATAGGCAATGGGCACAACATCCAAGCAGTGTGGTAACCATTGTGTTGTGTTGTGTTATATTCTCTCCGTCCATCGACTGCAAAACATAAATTTGCTCAGCATCATAATGAAATCATAATAATCATCATGATGAAATATGCATTCCCATTATTCTCATTTTTTTTTGAATTTTTTTTAACACACGCACACACGCCACACACTCACGCCGTAGTGGGATTTCACCACCTATGGATGCTCAAACCCTTGACCGGGTGTTGAAACTCCCGAGAGTCTACCACCGGAGCAAGAGTAAGGATCCCATTATTCTCATTTACTCTTATCGAAAGATTTCAAATGTTTGTTGCCAAATTTTACCAACTTTGCCCCGAATCAGCCTGATTTTTGGGATCAATCCTAAGCAAGGGGTGATGCATCTGTTGGATGGTGTGGATCTCATACAGGTGAAGTAGGTTCCCCTATCTTGGAGAAACCCACGCAAGGTGTTCAAGCATTTTCCTTAATGGCGAAGACACCAAGAATTAAAGCCAAGGATAAGATGATTGGGATCTTCCAGTTTGGGATTTTTTTTGGGATGGTAATCCATGATGAGGCCATCATATTAACGGCTCTGATAAACTAAGCCTGGGCTTCACATGTGGAAATTCAAGAGTGGGTGTTTGCAAATGTGTGGTGGACTCACAAGAGTTTCAACGCGAGGTCATGGGCACCCATCGTGGTGTGAGTGCCATGGTTTGGTGATCGAAACCATTGATTTTATGGCCCACGTCATGGATGGGTAAGTGCCCAAAAAATCTCCCAATTTGGGTGACTTTAAGCCTTTAATCATCCGTTTAAACATGGGTGGTCATGGGACAAACGCTACAAACGGTCCAGAAAACACGCCAAAGATTGGATGGCCAGGATCTTTTCATTAAGGAGATTTTTTGTGTTATCCCCAACGGTACATGTGCCTATGTGTCCCATCTATGAAGGAGCAATAACACTGATCGGATGATCCTTTTTATGACCGTTCAGTTGATTTCCACAGAATAAATGTTTAGTCGTCTAATTTCAATGGGCAAAATTGACGGTTGAGATTGTTGAGTAATGTGATTTTCTGGCCTGGACGCTCCCACAGTGATGAACACACGTGTTAGTATTTATGATTGTGCTTGTATGGATGAATGAGAGAGCACAGAACTTTGCATGCACGTGCACCTGTTCTCTTCTCAATCTGGGTTACACACGAAACGGGCCCCACAGCCTACCATTACCCAGAGCCGTTAAAATGGAATTGATTAAGGCCGCTTCATGTGCAGCTCACCTTTGTGGCTGATTGAACAATCCTGGCCACTGATTCATGGACACCTTGTTGAAAAATGACCATTGCATAACCATCCAATAATCTGGATGGTAAGATAATCAATCGTGTGGTAGTGGATTGACGCCCACCATTGAAACTTTTCTAGGGCCCACCTTGATGTTTATTTACCATCCAACCTGTTCATGAGGTCACATAGACTTGGATGAAGGGAAAACACAAATTTCAGCTTGATCCAAAAATTCTGTGGCTCACAAGAAGCTTTAATGGTGAGTATTCAATCCCTACCGTGTGGTCCACTTGAGCTTTGGAACTGCCTCATTTTTGGATTCATTCACCAGGATGATCTGAAAAAAAAATGTATGAATGGCATGGATAAAATCCATACATCACGGTAGGCCCCTCATCACTGGCACTGTTGAGCCATGCTTTAATTAGATGTAGTAAAGGCCCATTCAGGGCCACCATGTATGTGAGATCCAAGCCATTCATCAGATTGGGCCGAGCATTATTACTTTATGGTTGGAAATTTTGATGGTCATCAGATAAACATCATTAATTCTACTCAACCATCCATTTTTCCTTTGAGTGTGGCCCACTTGATGAACCAACCAACATGATTTTCATGGTCATGGCAGATATAAATTAGGACGGACTAGATGGACAAACAAACATCTTGCATGACAAAGCAAACATTCATTTATTTGTTATTCTTAATCTATTATATAAAATAACCAAAAATACAAGAAGCATGATAAGTTAGGTCTAAGCATACTTTCAGCATGATAATCTACCTATGAAATCTTCTCCAGTTTGATGAATTACCCCGCTCGAAGAAGATAAAACAGAAGTGTAATCAGTGTTTTGTTTTCCCTCCATGGTGTGTTTGTTTGCAAAAACTATCATTTCAAGATATTTTCGCACTAAATTAGTTTGATTAATCATGAAGTTTCATGATTTTTAATAAATTAAAACAGTACAAACTGTTTGAGATGTTGGAGTAAATTAAAGCCATTCGAACTTTTTAACTCTTTAATTTTTGACATTGGAGAGGATTCAGCAATATCTTTATTCTATTTAAATGGGTTTTAATTCAAAATAGATTCTAATTCAAAGAATAATGATTGGATCCATCATAGCTTCTTTTTCCTTTCTTGGGGCATTGTTTCTTAACATGGCTAAGCTTGGGGCATTGTGTTTTAATTCAATGGGTTTTTCCAATGACAGAGTATGATGGGTCTACATAGCTTAGGTGTTTTTCCAGTCTATGCCAAAACACACTCATCTATTAAAAGATAATTATTGTTAGTGCAGGTTTATCCATTAAGCAAATGCTGATACCTTACCATTTTCAAGTATAAAGTCTATTTTACATCCTGTCTCTATGTATGGAAATGGAACTACTTATATTATTTTTAAAAAGATTAATACAAGAAAAAAGAAAGATGTTCACTTGCTATTGTTTTGCACAATTATTGAAACAATGGGTGGAAGAAAATGAAAGACAGGCTCTTGGTAGGAAGTTGATGCAGGGAAGGACATGCTGAGGTCAAGCACCGTCTTCCTCGGGATAACTACTAATCATCATATCCTGTTTTGTTTGTACCCAAATGGATTAGACAAGGCGTCTATCTTCAATATCAACATATTTTCTCTTCTTCCCTTTACTTAGGCTTGTGTTAGCCAAATGCCATGGATTAATAACCTCTGAATATGTTTCCCTGTATTTGTCAACCGTGGATTACACATCAACATAGTCATGTATGTTACGTCCACTGTATTTGATAGCTGCAATGACATGTATGCAACAGTACCCACACATTTGCCATTCAAGGTAAGAGCATGTTCGCCGTTCAAGATCCACCTTTGGATCTGCATTTGCATTGTTCACATCACGAACTTCAAACTCTGCTGCACCACCTGACGCACAATAATTTTCTGACATCATCTTTCCCACACAAATAATTTCTTCAACTCCAGGAACGAATCGGTTTTTTTTTTTTTTACACATGCACCCAACACCCCACACACTCACGCTATGGGTACTCGAACCCTTGATCGGGATTTTTTTTTTTTTTTTACACACGCACCCAACACCCCACACACTCATGCTATGGGTACTCGAACCCTTGACTGGGAGTTGAAACTCCAGGAACGAATTGTGTGTTCCACTTTAAACTATCATTAAAAGCTTTATTAAATATTTATATTATAAAATCGTGCCACTTTACCAACACCCTAGTGATAGGCAAGTCGTTCCACCAATAGTACGAGTCTAAATAATAATAATAATCCTCATCAAAATAAAGCTTCTCTTCGAAGTAAGAAGTGGCCTAGTGCTTAGGATTAATATCCTTTACAACATTCCATGCTTCTTTATATTTATCATGAATTTCGCGCATGCAAGCATCGAATTCATAATGACCCCCTTCATAAATTGCACTCTTAAAAAGGTTATTCAAATCCCCATAGTTGAATTTCTGACAAATTTCTCTAACCCACTGAGAGTAACGATGACATGCAAGGGGAAAGATACCACTAACCACTTCAAGAATTCCTTCTTGTATCTCTGATATAAATATTAATTTAGGTATGCATTCCAGGACTTGAGCCAACTCATCACAAAATCATTTCCAACTCCCTACGTTCTTTGATTCAACAAATGCATATGAGACTGGGAACCAATTGTATTTTGCATCAAAGGCTATGGCAAACAGCCACACGCCTCTGCATTTTCCTTCCATTTTTATACAAGTAAGCCTTATAAGTGGTCGGCATGTTTGCTTGAAACCATGAATGACAGCCTTATATGCAACAAAAAGTCTCAAGGAGTTGTCTGATGACCTACTAAGCTTTGTTGTGCTTCCTGGATTTGTTCTCTGTATTTCTTCACAAATCTCCATGAGAGTTGTAATCAAGTTCCTCTCTTTTACTGCCAATTCTTTACCCCTCCAAGCTTTATCATAACTCACTTTGATTCCATATTCTCAACTAATCTCATCGACAATATCTTTGGGTGTACAGCACAATTTTTTCTAAAGTCGGTCCTTCATCAAATCAGGAATTCATTTCCTACTGGCTTATCGATGCGTTCTTGTATTTGACATTGTTGACTCATTCACAATGTTAGAAGTATGATCTCCCTTCAAGGATTTTATCTTGAACGTAGGCTTGTCGGGAAGCTTCCATGCATGTATGCACCATGAGTAATTGTCTTTAATGCATTTCGCCTGATAACGGCCACCACCTGACTTGGTTCGCTTGTATTCAAAATTTGAACGTATGGTGTACTCCCTTAAAACCTTGTGGAAAGCATTTGCATCTTCAAATTCTTGGCCTTCTTTTAAAACTGACATAATTTTCGGCATGTCATTAACACAACTACCAACCACCCCATAATGTAATTCTTGATTATCCATCAACAAGCAGTCCACTTTACATAAATCATTTGATGCACTTGGAACATTATTGTTATTGACATTGGTATTATATGAGAAAGGTGTAGGTGTTCCATCATTTTGATGGAAATTCTGCAATGATGCTTGATCATTTTCATTATCGGCATTCTGCTTCAGAAAACTTAAGAAACAGAGAGAGTTAGAAACAAGAGAGAGAGAGAGAGAGAGAGAATCAATGAACTGCATAATTGCAAACACAAACAAATTGGTATTTTAAGTACCTGGAATTCACAGTGGGGATTGAAAGGTTTTGGCCACAAAAAATGAAGAGCTGAATAGGCTCACTGCTTTGAGGAAATGCTTCCATCATATTGGATACGTCATCATCATTCTCAATCGACACAAGTGAATCCAAATCTAGACCAGGATATTTGTACTTGATACTGCTAATGTTATTAAACTTGCAAGTCCCATGCACTTTGGATACAAGATTGATGTAATCAATCCCTGGATCGACATGAACGATGTGATTTGTGCCTCCCTTGTAATAAACCTTATTTGATTCCCAAATGAAGTCACCCCCAAATTTACAGAGCACTGGCATCTTGTTCATAGACATCATTTGGATGTGTTGTAATGAACTGAAAATTTATAACAAGAGAAATGTTGTTATGCTTAAGAAGTTCAAGACAAATAACTTTTACATGCATGTTTAGAAAAGAAAGGAGCCAAACTCTTGTCTACTTAATTGTTTACTTTTGACCTAATCTCAATTCTATAGTAATTATTCACAATTTCCCTTTGTATTTACTTAAACAAGTGAGGAGCATGATCTTGTTTTTGAGGAAAAGGACCTCATGGGCCTCATGGTGGATGAAACACGCCTTAAAATTTGCCGAGATTAGAGAATCCTACCAATCCAACGTTTAGCTGTTTTCCTATTGAGTTGGGTGCTTGTTGCAATGCTTTCTTCCTTATTGTCTACTCACAGGGGACACATTGAAGAGTTAGAATCGGGATAGAATTGTCCCATCGTGAAGATAATTGGGGCATGGTCCAATCAGAGCAGGCCAAAATCACAGGTCTTAGTTAATTACGAACCATGTTTCCCGCTTGTACAATCAAAAAGCTCCAAGTTACCACACATTTTCTTGTCCCAAAACTCTCAAAATGCAAGTATCATATGATTTTCAATCAAGCAAAACATGCAGGTTTTGATCCACCTTTCACTAATATGGGGGCCATCAAGAAGATTCTACTAGGATAATCACTTTTATTGAATGATTTTAAATTTTCAAACTAGTAAACTCCATATGCATAACTTTGCCAATGGTCCACACTAAGAAAAGGTTAACCAATCCCATGAAGAAGATAATTCAATGGGTGTGGGTTAGGGTCCAATCGGGACCCATTTCAGGTTCAGGTACCATCTTTTGATGACCCAGACCTGAATTTGATAAGGTTATCAAGTGCCTATCGCATCTAAGGACCTTGGCTTGACCATCAGGACCACCAATCAAGGGGTCATGATCATACAATTGAGACTTTAAAGCAAGATCCATCCATGAGGTCACTTGTACAAATTGAAGAAACAAGGATACAATATACATGTCTTTAGAGGAAGGATATGCAAGATAACAAAATACATGATTTAGATCTAGAATGAGTGAAATCAGATATCATATGTCAATCAGAATGGCTTAGATCTAGTTCCAATTTTCAAGAGAACCATCAATACAGGGAAAAACAGAGAAGGATTTAAAAACAGAAATTAATTGGGGAGAGGGGCCTTTGAAGGTCATAGCTGGGATGGCTTAAGATAATCCGTTATTGTATTTTGTTATTTTTATACTGCATTTCTATCATAGAATTTGGCCCATTTCAGTAAAAGAAGAAGTCATCTGAAAATAAAGTAGCTAAGTATGGGGAACGTGAAAAAGTGGTAAAAAAGAAAGAAGGGAAAGAGGAGAAGAAACGTTCGTAACTTTCCCGTGGAGATGGAATCCTTTGGATGGACCAAATTGGAAAAATCTAGCGATTCAAAATCTTTCTAACCTTTGCTCGTAAGATGGGATATTTGCTATGAGTTATCAGCGAATGATGCGTGCAACAAAAGTCTCCGCGTTGATAAATAGTCAAGCAGGGGAGGCGGTTTGGGCCGGCGACCCGAATACCCACCAGCTAGCTGGTGTCAAAGTCCCGTGGGCCCTACTGTGATATATCTTTTTTATCCATTCTGTCTATCCATTTTTTCACATCAGTTTAGGGCATGATGCCAAAAATAAGGAAGATCCAATGCTCAAGTAGACCACACCATAAGAAACAGTGGGGAGAATGATGTCTATCATTGAAATCTTCTTTTGGCCCACCGTGATATTTATTTGTCATCCAACCTGTTCATAGGGTTACATACTGGATGAAATGAAACATAAATAGCAGATTGATCCGAAACTTTTATGGCCTTCAAGAAAGTTTTCAACGTTAAACGTTCGAATCCCACTTTTTTCCGTGTGGTCCATTTGAGCTTTGGATCTGCTGCGTTTTCCTAGATCATGCCCTAAAATGAGTTGAAAAAATAACTGGACAGTATGGATGAAACACCTACATTATAGTGAGGCCCACACAGATTTGACATAAGCTAGCTGGCTGGTGTAGGCGTCAGCGCGTACATCATCATTTTCACGGAAGAAATGCAGATCGATCTGAGAAAATAGGACGCTACTTCGGTGGATCTTTACTGTAGGGCCTACCATGGTGTTCCATCCGTTTCCTGTCTTATTTTATGGCATGAGCTCAAAAATTCAGCAGATCAAAATTTCAGGTGGACGGTGACCATTTTAAAAACTTCTTAGGTTGAGAACATGACAGAGACCTAGATGAATGAATGGAACACGCAAACATCAGCTTCATCCCAAACTTTCGTGGCTCAAGAAGGTTTTAGCGGTGAATCACCACTATTTCCTGTGGTGTGGTCCACCTATTATTTAGATCTGCTGGGTTCTGGAAAAACGGATGGACAGAGTGGATATAAGACATACATTACGTGGCCCCACAAACGGATCCACGGAAGCCGCGTCGAGAAACGATTACAATACCGTTTCTTCTTTCCCAGATGACATAGATGCCGATTGCCCATGCTGACCACTACCATGTGGTCAGAAGCTGTGTGGAGCCCACTGAGATGCATATGACATATCAACTCCGCCCATCAGTTTCACAAGACCACAATAGGACACGAATTTCAAAGTGAGTCAGATTCAAAATTATTTCCTTCATTTTCATCATTAACACAACAATTTACAAAATTCTTTAAGAGAATATACTCCATGTGGCTATGAACTCTTTTTGAGTTAATGGTATTGGAAAACCATATGATAAATGTTCGGATGATCTAGTGAGCCCCACATGATGGATCATCCATATCAAAGTGGCCTCAAATGATGGACTATCCACATCAAAAGTTCACTCCTAATTATGAATGACCCACATCTAAGGCAAGCCTGGCAAGATGAGCAACCTACATTGAAGGTGGGACGCACATGATGGCGACCCACATCAAAGGTGGGCTCTACATGATGGCCAATTAATAATGGTGGGACTCACATGATGGCAACCCACATCAAAGGTGGGCTCCACATGATGGCCAATTAATAATGGTGGGCCCCACATGATGGACAGTCCACATCAAAGGTCAGCCTAACGATGAGTGGCCCATATCCAAGCAAGCCCCGTATGATGGATGGCCCACATTGAAGGTGGGTGCACATGATGGACAGTCCACATCAAAGGTGGGCTCTACATGATGGGCTGTAGATGTTGAAGATGGGCCCCACATGATGGACAATAATATTGCTGGTGGGCCACATATGATGGATAACTAACATCAAATGTGGGCCTTATCTAATGAATTTTGCACATTAAAGGTCTCACCCTAATCATGAATGGCCCAAAACCAAGTTGGGATCCCGCATGATGGACGACCCAGATCAAAGGTAGGGCTCACAATAAACGATCCACAAGGTTGGTCCAACATGATGAACAGTAGATAGGAGTGGTACCAAAAGGACTTTCCAGATAATTACTATTAATATTTGAAAACAAAATTCCTTTCTACTTTTTGATGGGGCGTTGTTTACCAAATATACTTATTTCTTGATTAAATAGAAACTGAGATAAGCTATTTATGAAATAAGTAGCTTATCCAAAGTAACTTACAATCCAAATGTCTCCTAAATATCCTCAAACATGATATACTTGCTTCTTTTTTTTTGGTTATTATGTTAACTGGGTCGATGTTTCACTGGTCCAAACGATTGGTTGGGTGATTCCTTCCATGCACTATGCTTTGATCTGTAGACCCTAGTTTGTTGACATAGGACCGTTGGATGTTTGTTATATTCGATGTTTTTAAAAAAAAAAACTCATTCTGTTACAAATACAATGAATGATAAGATGGAAACAAGATGGGAATTTCTCCAGGAAGGTTGGGTGCTTGAGCCTCATCTCGACTTTATGCGTCTTGCCAAGTCCCAAATGAGTCTCGCTTGTCAGTGTGTTTTTCAGTGACTCAACTCGAGATCATGTTGAGTCGAGTTGACTCGGGCAAGTTTCAAGTAAAGTCACCTAGTGTTAGAACTAGGGTACAGAACCTGAATATGAATACTTTGAAAAGAAAAAAAAAACTACAATTTAGTTAATTCATTTAATTATACCAATGATTGCAATACAATTCAACTGTGCTTCTAAACATATATCCTAAATGATACTTTATAGAAGCAAAGTCGTTTGTACCATTTGTCTAATCAACCAAATCACTGATACTAAAACATAGTTTGATCCCTGCACTTGGTCTGGACAGGAAAACAATTCAACCAGCAATGACAAAATCTATTTCGTTAGACCCTTGAGCCTGAAAAAACCATTTCCACTAAACAGTGCAATCATTGTCGGTTGGGGAAGAAGCACAAGACTTATATTTGCGATCTACTAATTTAATCACACCATTGATGGAGTTCCACAACAACCCGAAATTATAAAACATTTGAAACATATTTTACAGGGACTACATCAACATCAGTGATGGAAACAGGGAAAAAGAGAAAAGCATATTTTACATGTACATCTGATGAAGAGAATTGTTCTTGGAAAGCACCTGACCAAACGGCCTTCTTGAGCTCGGCTACTACCTTTGAACCATGTAACAGAAAAGCCATTACAATATGAACAGCATGGGAGATCAACTCAAGTCAGTAGTCATAACAGTGACGCTGCAAGTTTGGAAACTGGAGCCAAATTCATAATTCACAATCCCTTGCCATGCTTTGCATGTGTTCCTTTTCTCCATCAGGAGGTGTGACCTTTAAGCGTTTGTGGGCCTGTTGCTTTTCTCCAAACCTATGCCGCTCAATTGCACACGATCATCACTCAAAGGGGCTAGCAGTTTTCTGTTGTTTCAACATCCTGACGAGAAGGATGGTTTTGTTGGCAGGGGATAAACGAATCCTGAATCTCCTTGCTCTCAGCAACAGCATCCCCCTCCTGAGTATCTTCAACCGCGCAGGTCTCCAGCCTCTTATCAGAAGCCAAAGCTGGGTTATCAGAGTCACCCCAAAAATCTCCAGCAAGACCGACCTTGATTTTTCCTCTGTTTCTTCTACCTGCTCATTAGAAACTGCAAAATCTGCACTTTGAAGGGGTATGGCATGATTGTCGACCCCGGCAACAATCAAACTCTGGGTCCCATAACTCAATGTCTTGGATGAGGCATCCCCAGCCTCATGTTGCTTGGATTACATCGATATCTCTAAGGAACATGACACCTCAATGCTGCAGCATCACTGGAGGAATATGGGGCCAGATATGCTTCGACCGTAATTTCAACCTGCAGCTTATAACCAAACCTATCCAAACGCGAGAATACAAACTGCTTGCCAGTTTCAGCATCTTCCTGTTGGAGCAAACACCAGATGTAGGCAAAGTAATAATGAAATCAAATCAGAAGCAATTTTAACTTTCGGAAACACAAAATGTACAGAAGCATGGTGATCGTGTAAAAATGTTGATCCTTTGTTTGAGTCTGGCCTGATTTGCATCAAGAATTCACTTATTGCAACCAAAATGCAAAATCTGAAACAAGGAATATAGAGTCTGCCTGACTCAACTGCTTCAATGCCTATGACAAAGCATAGACGCAATTGCTACTTGATTCATTCAACGAAGACTGCTGAGACCACTCGCACATCTCCAATTGCCAAACTGACTCCCCCACATATGCCATGCTCGCACATACCTGAGTGAGACCTGGGCCATTTATCAGGAAGTCTCCAAGGTGAATGTACCTTAGCTGAGAAACCGGCCTGGCCTAATCATCAAGCGGACCACATGTGTATGAATTTGATTAGTTAGAAAAGGATAACTGACAAGACATATTTGACATGCATCATTGTCCATCTGATGAGTGGTTCAGCCTGATTTTCAGGTCGGATCTCTAAAATGCATGTGTCATTCTCACAAATGGAGTAAAGAGGTGTGGTGACTACATATGAGAGGAGTACGACATAACTACTCTTAATATTAGGAGGTTCTTATGCTATCCAACTAATCATGGCTATAATTTAAAGTTTCAAATATAAAAGATGTATGGTGTTACAATTAAGAGGCACGCCTCAAGTGGTACCGGTACCCCCCTAAAATTTGGTACAAGGCAAATGTGGGACCCATATGATATATATACAGGCCATCCAACCAGTCCATTAGACACATCAACTCATAGTACCCCAATGTGCCAAAAATCAGCCCCATTGAACACTCAGGTGGGCCACAACACAGGGACAATGTGAGAGAGGACGTCACCCTTGATTTGCACAGTGGCCCATCTTAATTGAAAAAAAAAAAAAAAAACCAGAGTTTTGGCCTGATCCTTCATCCGGGCTAAACGTATGGTTGTAACAGCATAGATTCCATATAAACAACATGGTGGGTCCTCAGTGAAAATCAAGGGTGGGTGTTCTTTCTAACTTGCAGCCCGGTATTGTCCACTGGATTCACGGATCAGCCCGCTTTTGGGGATCTGAGATGAACATGCTTCATGCATCTGATGGACGGTTGGGATTTCATTCATGCAGCACCTGACCCTAGATCTGACTGGTATGACTAGAGTTTATGGGTGGTACTGGTACCACTGGAGCGCGTCCCTTTTGTTAGCTTCAATGTCATCTCGTGGATAGCAAGTGTCGTCTCATGGTAAACCAGAGGTAATAATCTATTGCCTTATTATTAAATGGAAAGTGACATTTTATTAGTAATATAAAAGAATAATAAAATACCACTATTGGAGACATCAGAATACTGAGCTCTCGAAAGGAGTTGACCTGGTGAAAAAGGTTCACATTGCACATCCAGGTAAGACCCTACAATATCTCCTTGCTCAAGAAACTCGCAAAATGAATTACCAAGACCCATTTTCTTGATTGGCCTGCATTGCTCAAAAAGGAACTCTACAGCTTGTTCTTTATGGACACCGGTTACTTGAAATTTAGGAAGAACCAAGCTGACTGCTGCATGAAGTTGGAGGAATTTTCAAATAGTGGTCATTCAGAAGTTCAAGGATTAGCTTCTGAATCACAGAACGCTTGCAAGAGGCCTTGAAAAGCGGAAACCAGTCCAGCTGTCAAGAAAAATCCACTGCATATACATAACCTGAATGGCATGTATTTTTTAGTTTGGAAAAAAGTATGCTTGAATATTAAATCTTTGCTATGCTGCCATTGAATGCCTCTAACAAGCAAAATTCCAAATGCAGAATTTTGCTTTATTTTATTGAGAAGATGATTGATTCTTTAAGCCCAATAAAAAGAAAGCAAACATAACTCAATACCAGCAGCAGAGGTGACCAAAGCCCAATATAAAGGAAGATAATTATTACATTGATGTGTATCCAATTTTAATGTTCCTACCTGTAAGTGTTGAGCCAAAAGTTACTATCTCACTGGAAAGCTTTGATCAAGTGCATGCATGGTTTTGTTATTTCTTAAACTCTGCGTGAAAGCAACTGATCTTATCTCTCATCGTGAATTCAAACAACAAAATCTTTTTGTTTCCTTCATGCTTTTCTTCAATCTATAAATTATGCCATTTTGCATTCAGAATGCTTCCGATTTTGAACTTTTGGATTTGCTACATATGCATCAGGCAATGTGATAGCTGGAGTCAATGGTGTTCATAATCGCCAGAAGGTTAGGTTCTCATTGATAAACATTATATTGTAAAGTGGCATTTATGAACAAATACACAATCATTGACATTCTAAATTGATCAAATCAAACAAATTTCTGCGCTGATCCATAAAGATGGGAAACAAATTACATAGTACCAGTTTTGACCTCTTGGTAAATTCCAGTAAGTTCAAAGGATCCCAAATAAATTCGGGTTCTAGAGTACCGTAGCAGTTTACCCACCACAAATTGAAACCACTTGTTTTGAAATATCTTATCCATTAGTCAGTTTGCAGCATGCACGACATGGCCAGTCGGTAACTGTTTCCAATCTGATATGTTCATTTAGTCTACAATTCAATATTGTCAGAATTTACTGGCCATTGATTGGTGAGGAGACAGTTCCAACTGAACTGACAGTTCTGCATTTTGACACTTCACAGAGGGAGGGAGGGTTCAAACAAGTTCCAGTGGCCACTGTTTGTCTTACTACTTTTCACCATGCCATTTGATTCATCAGCTGGTTAAGGATCTCTTCAAACAATTTCAAGTGGCCACTGTTTTTTCTTACTATTCAGCATGCCATTTGATTTATCAGCCTGTTTTGAAAGGTTTTTGGGAATCCATCTGGTATGGATCTGTTCAAACAAGCTTTGTTTTGTTTTACTTGATGGCTTGTTACTGCTTTTCACCATGCCATTTGGTTCATCACAGTTTTTAGTGTTTTCAGAATGCCCTGGGAAAGGAATTATGGTATTTGGCATGATCATCCACATGTATAATCAAATGCTTATAAAAAACAACAACACTAACACAGAGGAGTCTTTTTGGCTGCTCTTCTATGGTGATTTGATGGATTCATGGATTTAAATTTGCTTGCATTTGATTCGATGTTTTAAGGTTGCAGGGACCTATAGTGGTCCTTTTGTTAGTCTTGAATTTTGAAGTCTATCATCTTTCAAAATAAATAAATAAATAAAATAAAGAAAGAAAGAAAAGAAAAAAGAAAAGAAGAAGAAGAAGAAGAAGAAGAAGAAGAGAAGTTTATAATGTTAATTTGTGGGGTTTTGTGGGCCTAATCTATGGCATTCCTAATGAAATGTTAAATAGAAGTGATTGATGAGGGAGAGAGAAGTAACAAAAACAAATGCAGCAACTGAACATTGGGTTATAAACGAATGAAAAAGAAGAAGAAGATTTGAATGCAAACGTTACTGCAATAGCTACATTTCAAATTGTGTTGTATTGAAAAGTTACCACCAACAAATAGCACAAACAGACTCTTCCATGTCCATCCTGCGAATCACGTTGGATTATTGCAAAGGCTGGTTCAATTGCAAGCTTTGTGAAGCATAGACCAGCAAGTTATTGCAGTCTCAATCTTCATACTGTAAGAATTGAGTTTCCTTTATCTTTGAATTTTTCCATCTCATTCCATCCAATAGAGTATGTTATCCAATCACATTGATGATTCTATTTATATTATTTTTCGAAATCGGGCATTCTCATTTAGGAGCCATTTGGTTCTTAAGTTGCTTAAGATAAGCTACTTATACCACAAGTAGCTTATCTCAGTTTCTACTTATTAAGAAGATAAAGTATGTTTGGTAGACAACATACTTATCAGCTTCTCTCTTTCGTCACTCCCGATGCCTCTCTTCAGCAACTCACAACCTTCCCTTGAGGAAGAAAAGACCAACCACAGCACACCCCCAATGGATGTACCTTTGTTGACTAATACTTTAATATTCTTAATTTAATTATTGTAAAGATGCGATTGAGTCTTCGAGTTGACCCAATCTATCTGGAGTCTGAACATAAACTTTTTGAGCTTTTAACAAACATGCACAGCTGCCGGACCAGCACAACTAGTTGACTGTAGAATACAGTCTTTTGCTCATTCACAGCATTTATGCATTATGATTTCGAGCATATCCACTATGCCACAAGAAATACACAGAAAATTGCTAAAAGCGAGATGTTTCACTATCTTTACATGCAAGTCTCTTTTGCATGCCTTCCGCATGTTTCCACAATGCTAACATAATCCTTCAACAGAATCTGTACTTGCCATCAAAATTTTTGGATTTAAAATATGATGTTTCAAGATGTTAGTCGTGCTTGGATCAAATCAACGATTCTGCTTATGACCGCTCACAATTCTACACGAGGCCACACTTGCCAACCTAGCACCTGTGGTAGATGCAAAAGCCTAGCATCAGATGGGCCCCACTTTGTGGATGACCACTCACTGCCCAAAACTAAGGCAGGTCAACTCATCAGGTGTCTAAATGTGCATGTCAAATGTGGATTTTTGGCAAATATTCTTAAAACACTTCAGTTGTTTCTGTACGTGTAGCCCCACCTGATGAGTTGACTAGCTCCTCCTGTGCCAGAGCATCTATGCACTGTAGCACAACTTGCAGAATGGCTCAGATTGTCGTGGCATGTGCCAGGTAGGCACGCCTGGCCGCATCTAGAAGCATGTGGCAACTCAGCAAAGCCCATCAAATCACCAAATAGTTGTTCTTTGAAGGTTCCCATGCATCTCAATTGGGCTGTACAATTCCCATAACCAAATAAGAGGTTTGCTAATCCCATATACACACACACCATACATATTAATGCTGCAAATGGTTCGAGATCGAAACTGAACATCAGGTGGGTCCCACCGTTTAGTTCCCAAAAACATCCTCGTACAGTCTTTGGGTAGGCCACAATGTTAGAAACAAATGGCGGGGTTAGAAAAACTTTGCTAAGTCTTTTTTTATCTATCCATTCATTCCAAAAAATATATGTAGCCTACCAGATAATTGGATCAGCCAGACCTTCGGCATGGGCATGTAAACAACAGGAGCCACCTGATGGACGGTTTCAATCTTGAACCCATGTGCCACGTTCGCACATGTGGTACCATGTATACGAGCTGTCTTGTAAGCATGAGTCGGATTAGGATACCACACCAGTGAAAATGTCTATTAGTGCAGCCATTAATGTGCACATGGTTAGCTACGTGTCAGAACACCAGGGAAGACATTTCCAAGGCTATGCTAACATACATGTTAAGAAAGTGTGGCACACAATTACAAAAGGATGATTATACTAATATGAGAGGAAAAGGGTGCCTCTGCTGCCTATGACGCTTTGATACACGGGCAGTCATAAATCGTATACATGGCATTTGACTCAAATAAAACTGGCTAAATCGTTCAGCCCATTGTTTCAAAGTCACAATCTCAGGATTGGATTGATCAGAGAATCGTATAACCTCTGAATGGACACTTTTTTTGTGGAAAACCGTTGGATATTTTCATTTTTAATCATCCAATAAATGTCCACCAATCCAACAGTTAAAGAATGAATTAAGCTTCTTCTTTTTTAATTCACCATACATGGGCACTGGGTGGACGGTTTAATGTTACTACTTATGTGCCATGTGTGCAATTTCTAGTTTATTTCCAAGGGCATGCATATCATCCAACACTCCTCTAGAGTATCAATAATTTTCCTCTATGATTGTCTTACTCCTAAGAATCTAAAGTATTTAAAATAGTCA
This sequence comes from Magnolia sinica, assembly GCF_029962835.1. Classification (NCBI taxonomy): domain Eukaryota; kingdom Viridiplantae; phylum Streptophyta; class Magnoliopsida; order Magnoliales; family Magnoliaceae; genus Magnolia; species Magnolia sinica. The sequence goes on along the minus strand of NC_080573.1, from coordinate 43,172,141 downwards.
AATTAAAAAATAATAATAATAATTCAAATAGAAAGAATCAAACAAAAGAAAACTGATTGAGACGTTTGTGCTATTCATCGTATTGGTTGGGGGAAAACAAAAACTGAGTAAGGAAAATCATGGAAATGTAGATTTAAATGCAGATGGACAATTTTGCATCAATCTCTGGAAATTACCTAAGCGAGCGCACCTTATGGATGGAGATCCCTAAGCGTACGGACCAAATCCAAACTCCAGCCACTCCACACCTGCGAAATTCGATCGAATCAATGACTCGAAGAGCGCTGTTTCTGTTGAAGGGAGAGGAAGAGGGAGAGGGAAATAGAGAGAGTGAGAGAGAAAGAGAGAAGGGAGCTAAAGAGAGAGGGACAAATTGAGACGGAGGAAGATCGAGAGGGAGGATTGGGAATGGAGAGAGATCGATGAAGGGACAGTACGTCGAAGAGAACGAGGGAGAGAGACATCGAGAGAGAGAGAGAGAGAGAGAGAGAGAGAGAGAGAGAGAGAGAGAGAGAGAGGGTTGGGAGAGGGGCAGGCGCGAGAGCGCAAGGGAGTGAGGGAGTGGGATGGAGATTAGAGCTGGAAGGGATTTGTGTTTGGTTCTGGCACGGCTTAAAACAGTTCCACATTTGTAAAAATTTAGAACCGTTTCGGAACCAAATACGTGGTCGTTCCTAAATGGTCTTTTTGGTGTAGTGATTATCAAGCTCAAATTAAAATCCAAACAACTAACAATCTTTACTTTGTAAATTCGTTTATTTACTCATGGTGGGGCCAAGAAACTTTGGATCACATCTATTTTGTGTATCTTCACCATCCAAGTGTGTTTACACAATCAATTGGTTTAAATAGAAAATAAACATCACAGTGGGCCACACAAGGTGGTCCACGCTATGATAGCATACGAGACACGCTCTCCAATAGCATGGCCCACTTGTGGGTCCCATAATATCATGAGAATAAGAAAAGAAAGGGAAAAGAAGGGAAAAAAATTCGGCCATTGGGATGGCCCCCCACCACTATGGGGTCCACCACATACTCAATACATGACCAAGGTGGGTCATACCTTTATGGGCCCACCAACATAGAGAAATCACAAATAAGGGGAGGGTTTTGACCCTCCCATGTACTCACTTAGAAGGATGGACGGTTGGATCGTCTCGAATCGACGATCGGATGGCCAACCAAGCTCCTCTTCACCCCTAATCTTCTTTAATCTCATTTTTCTCTTTCACTTACTCTCTTCATCCCTCATAACCCTCTCTTAAGCTCTCTTTCTAATCTCTCCTAAATACTCTCTTTTCTTTTAATCTCTCTTTACTCTTTCTTTCTTTTCTCTCTTAATCTCTCCCTAATCTTTCTAATATTTTTCTCTCTTAATCCCACTCTACTCTTACTAGGAAATGGTAAAAATGAGAGGGAGTTAGGGAGTTATTGTGGTAGAGATTTTAGGATAAGGAGGGAATAAGGGGAAGATTGAGGGGTAAAATGGGGAGAAAAAGAATAAGAGAATGATGGCTAGTATTGATAAGGGTATGGGTTGCATGAGAATGGCATGGATTTGTTTGACTAATGGGGAGAGAGTGACATGAGTGATAGATGGCTTGATTGATGGATGGATTGATGGATTGATTGATTCGACAACATGGAGATTTGTGCAAGTGGGGCCCATGTGCATTACGTGGCTTACATTCTTTACTCTTTTTTTTTTTGGTAGTGTTGAAAAGGAAATGAATGTTGCATGATGCTAATGCTTGTATGTTAATGAAACTGATAGAAGCTTGAGTGATTGGATGAACAGTAACATCGTAAGGCTATATTAAGTAGCTCAGAATTAAACTTGAGTGGCTGAGGAGGCTAGTACTCTTGCTAGGCTAGGCTAGACCGGAGCTGGGCTCTCTCTCTCTCTCTCATTCTCACTCTGCTTGGTGAATGGATGGCTAAGGCTAAGGTTAAGGGATTTATAAATATGGGAGTGAATTGGAATGAGAGTGGATGCCTTCTAAAGTTTATGAGATGCTTGAAATGAGAATGAGAGAGGGCTATTTATAGTCTCTCAACCCGATTTTCTGGTAATTCCTGATAATCCTAAGGACAAAAGGTGTTTGAATGGCTTTAATTGGAAATTGCCACATTGCATCATCTCATGGTTTGGATGATGTGGTAAAATGGTAATTTTAGGTAAGGAGATGGGTACGAGAGTAAATGTACCTCAACCACATACTTAAGGTTCGAAAAAGGAAAAACCTACATGCTTGAGGGACGCTGCCTGAAAGAGGGGGAGTGTCATATGACCGGCGGCAACTTGACTGCCACCGGTCCCCACTTACACTCCTTGCTTTGGCAAGCCCAAGTGTGTGGAGGCTCTATTGTAAAGTATGTTGCTTTGAGGTTTCGGCTATTTTTTTAATTGGGCTTGGGTTAGGGCTTGGTTTTGGACTTAACTAGGTGAATTGACTGGGTTATGGGTTTAAGTAGGCTGACGGGGTGAGTTAACCGGGTGAGTCGACTCGTCGAGTTAACTCTAGGCTCTAGGGTTTTAGGTTATTAGAGTTCAAGGTTAGGCTGACTAGGTTGAATGTGTTGAGTTTAGGGAGTTTAGGGTTTATGACTTGAGTTTCCTAGGGTTTAGGCTTTTAGGATTAGGGTGCGGTTATCCATCCATCCGTTCAAACTTTATTAGCTTATTATCCTGGGGTGGGGTGTCTACAACTGACAATCTGAGTGGATTTCTCTTGGTTAATCTCAACCGTAAGACTGGAAGAATCTCAACCATTCATCTTTTGCTCACAGGGATTGTTGAGTTGTGCGTAACAAATGTTACTTCTATTACATTATTTCGTTCGATCATTAGAGTAGCGGGGTAGAGAGTGCATCTGGACCATTTGTCTCCCATCCAATGGTTGTGAGAGAGGTAGGGTTTGCTATGAGAGAAATAGATAGTAATTTACAATGCCTCTTCTCTGTTTCTAATGGCAGCCCTAGAAAATTGCTCCCGAACTCAATTTCTTGCAAACCCACCACCCAAACAAACCTAGAGCTTCAATTCGAAGCATCCACAAGCTCCTATGGATTGATTCAGACCCTCTACAAGTGCCAGCTTGAAGAAATACACACCAGACATCAATCCACCATTAAAGGTCACCTTCTTCCCTGACAAAGAAGCTCAGCTGTTCGTTCTTACCACATACCCAATCTCATATCTATTTTATTCATTTGGGGGCCATGAAAACATCATCCAATTGTTGTGAATCAAACGAAGAAGCATGTCAAGTGCGTCAAAAAATGTAGTGAAATCATCACCAAATTGATTACTGCACTTTGTTTGCATGACTCATGTTGCATTACCTTGATGAAGAGAATCTTATCGCTGTCACATTTGTGATTGCGTGACTTGTTGGGTTGATTTGACTCATCAAGAGTTTGGTCGAGTTGTTGATGGGTTCCAGGTTTGATCTGAGCTTTCCGGCAGGAGAATGGAAGAGGGAAAGGTGAGGAGAAAGGAGAAATCAAGAGAAGGGAAGGAGGTTCTTTTTATTTTTCGGGTCTGTCGAGTTGTGACTTGGTCGACTCAGTTTAGATCCGAGTTAGACAAATGCCGATGCAAATTGGAAAAAAACAGTGAGGATTGGGTGATTATCTGGTTCATCGGTAATTGTTGCATCATCAGCCAGTTGCGAGTTAGCTCGATTAAAGACAAGTTGGGATGACTCAGTTAGTGCACTAATTTTTACACCTTATCGATCGAACAAACCCTAAGTGCAGGCCTTTGATGTAGTAATAACTCAGTGAGACCAAGGTCAAATCATCGAAGAATGGGAAACACAACTAAAACTAGTCTAAAGCTAACGGTTTATCTGGGTTTTTAATCCAGCGAATGAGTTGAGAGCAAAAATAACTTGTATAAGATCATTTCCCTAAGGCCTACTTTGTAGAAACTATACTCTAATACCAACTGTAATGCCCCTTCTTTTCAAGACCCGAGTATACGACTCATTTCCCAAAAACCCGGGTGTTAACCTATAGAGAACCAAATTCCATATATATTTTTTTTATCTTCTTTTATCAGAGTTAGCAGATTAGCATAGAATGGTCAAGTTAGCATAAAAGAAAATTTACATTTATATTTAGAATATACAAGAGGTTGCCCATAATGACTTATACAAACTAATGTCTCGATATTAACAATACAAGATTTATAAAATTCAATACATGAGAAATATTAAAATGCATTCAAACATAAATCGCAAAGTCACACAGCTTCACTTGGTAGGTACAACCATGCATCCTTGACAATTACACCTAGCTCCTCATCAGTCTAAACATGAACATCATCTAAGCCACCTGTGTTACCTATACAGTTATATATTTGATGGATGAGTGGCCAACTCAACGTGAATTCTCTTCAAGGTTACACACCGCCGCCTTAGCTAAACATAGTTAAAACAACAAGGCAGTCAAAACAATACATGATGTAGTCTTTTTAAATGCATAGATGCGTGAATGCACATCGAGTTGGGGATGCTCATCCAGTCGGACTTGGGCACGTCACCCATGCAAAAGATTGGTTACCAGCATAGCATATCTCATACAACATGGTGCTAAGTCATCGTACATATCTCATATGTAGGTCACTAGTGTAGCATATCTCGTACAGTATAGTAGCCAAACCGTTATTATTCCAATTACAATCAGCCATTTTAAGTAACTCAATGGTCACTACGGGGGGCTCGTCACCCAGCGTAAGCCGACAGCTCGGACATAGTGTCCTATAACCACCATCCCGACTCATGAGGTTTTCCACCTTGGGATGTTAAATAAAACCCTTTGATTAAAATGACACTAGGTCAAGGGCCCTATTTTCCACACAAAATCCGTCTAGTTACACCCCAAGTGTGGCTCACATACAATAGTGGAGTTCTCCATGCGTAGTGTTGTGAGTTAGATATTAAGGCGACTCACAACCATAAGTTCTTATATGAAGGTGCATAGAATTATATAATGGAGGTAAATTTTTCAATGTGTCATCATGAGACTATAGTACCATCTATCAAGTAATACAATACTAAACACAAGAATAACGATCATCATTCATGAATGGTGCTCATTAACGAGCATATGAGCCTAGTATGTAGTATGAACATAATGCATCAATCATGAATTTGAGATAGGGCAGTTAATAGAACTTAGAAATTCATGAAAAATATCAGGACCTTAAGCTAGTGTTAACAATTTTATGTATACTATGTTTGGCTAACTTAGAGATGGAAAGCCGAAGGGGAAAGTCATCGCCTTGAGAGTTGTAGTATTTTATCCGATTCAATGTTCCTGTGGTCGCCTCGTGGCCCAAATTACGCAAGCAGTCACCTAGAGTCATTCCCAATATAGAACCTTGTGTTAGAAGGCGTTTAAGACCTTGGACTGAATGGGATTTGTAAGGACCCATGAACAAGGACATTTTTGGCCTAAACTAGAGTGAACAGGGCCACCAGCCATGGCTCAACTGGCGTGGCCTGGACTGGGCTATTTTTGGCCCACTGCTAGGTCTTGATTGGCCCAAATTTGCAACTTAAATCTGATCTAGGCTGGGCTAGTGATGTGGCCCAATTTGATAGCCCACTTACTACCTAGAAAATGGGCTAGACTGGGCCGAATTCGACCCAGTCGTGCTGCCAAAGGTTGGACTGTGGTTTAGCCCACCTGTTTTGCAGACACAGCCCGGACTGCCGGTCTAGCCCACCTGTGTGTGGTCTTCCTGAAAAGTGTAGGGCCCGCTACCTTGATGTGGTGCGGCCCACTGAGATTTGATTTTTGCCCATTTCTGGGTTGGTTTTTAGCCCAGATTGCTGCTTAATGCAAGGCCCAGCTGGAGCTCGGTTTTGAGGCAGCGTTCGGCTTAGAACTGAGGTCCGATTTCATCCCTGACTCTAGGCTCGTTTGCAGCTTGTTTTGAGCCCCACCCACGGCAGCCTATCGAAAGTTTGTTTGCGGTCTGCTAATGGACCGGTTTTGGCCCACTACATGCACCAGCTGAGGACTGAATTTTCAGTCCGGTAGCGTCCCAATCCCCAGCCGGATTTCAGCTACCTTCAAGCTGGATTTTCAGCTGTTTTCAAGTTGGATTTTCAGCTATTTTCAAGTTGGTTTTAAACTCAGCCCAACTCGGCAAACTCGGATCGAGTCTTGGTGCAGCTAGGGACTCGATGACCTCACCATGTCTCTCCTTATTTCTTTCTTTTCCTCCATTTTCTTTTCATCTCCTTCTTCCAACACCAGGGACATCTCCATATGGTGAGAGGCTGAAGATGGCACGCCCAAACCTATCTCGACTCAATTTTGAACGGTGGAGAAGACAACATGCCATTAATGGCACATTTGAAAAGGATGCTTCTTCCTCCAATCTGCTTCCTTCAGATTATTCATATGGGTCGTAGAGGGCTTATGGATAAGCTCTTTCAAAGCTCAAGGAGGGTTTGGATGGTGGGTTCGACATTGAGAGAAATGACCTTTTTTTTTTTTGATTTCGAGCTGTTGTTAGGAATGGGAAGCCCTAACTCAAAAATACCTCTCTTGTATGGCTTGCCCTAACATTTTTAAGCCACTAGATTGAGAGCAGATGGTGTGGATTGATACATGTGTTAGGTTTCTAGAAACAGACAACAACAAGGAGGTTTTTGCATCCGTCTCTACTAGGAAGCCCTAATCCATGTGAAGGGTTGTTAGATGGCTGAGATCTCGCCAAACGGATGGCTGAGATCTGAGGAATCCTCCTCACTCGGATTGTCATAGCTGGCCTGCTACAAAGCAATTTCCTTTTTTGGAAAGTGATGTGTTTGTATGGCCTGTTTGCACCAAGGATTGTGTGCCTGCACGTGAGATCCCAGGCGTAGGATTTGGTGGGGTTTGGTCAGAATGATCTCCGCACTAGATGGACGGATCAAATCATGGCCCTGGGTCGTGATGGTGGGCCATAGATCAACACAAATGTTTGCCCATTTGAAACGGACACTAGCGAGAACGTGAAAGAAGGATTTTTCCTTCTTTAGAAATTCTTCGGGTCAGCCCGACTTTAACTGACAATGCAATCTAGTGTACCGCTGGTGCACATGAACTATACTCATGCAATGCATGCATGGGGGGTCCATCATGATGTTTTCATGAAATCTACTTCGTTCATTAGCTTTGGAGGTCCCGGATAGGGTCTCTGACAAAAAAAAAAGGTAGATCCAAGTCTCAAGTGAGCCATACTTCGGAATTTGTGCATCTAGTTAGCAATCCCATGCGATCTAGCGATCTGATGGGCTTTAAATCTGATCCATTCCGACCATTCAATGCATTGGTCCTTGTAAGGCCATGAGTCCTAAAATTGAGGTTGTTTTAACATTTGGGTGGCCCTACAATGTTTGTGGGGCCCAAAGAGGTATTTCAGTAAATTCAATCCACTCATTTGTTTAGTAAGGTTAACTAGGGTGGGGGATTAAACGTGTGGCTTATCAAAAGGTTCAGATGGGCCATACTTTCTGGCCTTGGTGTTTGATTGTGGATTCTCATCGATCAAATGGCCAGATCGAATTTAAGTCTGACCATCAATGGTTCTTAGCGCTTCTAGTCTGATCTAAATGGGTTCTTAAGGGTTATCCTCATAATTAGATGGTCAAATTACATGATTAAGTGATAATTTAATAGATAGGGTATGATGGACACGATGAACGGTGGATCTCGTGACTTTGATCTCTAAACTTACCAGGAGGATTTTCTAATGTGCATTTATCTCATAAGAGGCATAACCACAACTTTACCCAAATCATAAAGGCAACATCATCATCACATATCCATTAATATAAACATTTGAATATAATGTTTGAAAGGGAAATACATATGTTAATAATCAAAGCTCCGTAAGTCAACTACATGCTTCAAGCTCCACGATGCCACAACCAATCATCTCCTGCACGCATCTATCATGCATAAGCTTATAGAAGGCTTAGAAGGTGGTGAAAGTGTATCGCAAGATAAGTGCCAAGCACACCAATACAACGCCAAAGCATACAATGTCGAAAATACAGTAAGATTATGAATCATTCGATATTAGAGTAATATAGATCAATTATGCAAATGAGAAGTCATAAAGAAGTCAAATATCGGATGTCGTATCTAGACCATATAAATGTAGAAACATAGTAACCCAAAATACCATATGCCGCGAATGTAATGCAACATGTGGTGCGAATGGAATGAACATGTTGGAGTGTGAAATCGGGATGATAGTACGTAGTATAGCAGGCTATGGGGTCCATCACAAGGACTTCTATCCAAACCGATCACATACCAATTTGGATAGTCGGACTTAATGTGGTAAACTCCCGATCTCGGGTTAGTCGCGTGCCCCAACGGAAATCCTGGCCATTACGAAGGCACACGTAACAATAGTTATGCACCACCACCGAGTGGATAGTGAATGAATAAATATGCAACTCCTACCCAATAAGTCCACATATCAAGATCATAGTTTATCTCCGGGATCATCACCGGGTCTAGTACACTCTACACCGATCATCACCCACTGGCAAGTGCACAACTGGGTTAGTGGAAAAGACCTCACTATCCGCCTGGCCGATAGTCTACCAATATTTACCCGGCACATTGATAGCGGACCCATTCACGAGTGGTCAAACTCGGCCTAGCTATGCCTACTCCCTCAAACGGGTAAGGCCACACCCTCCCAACCGACCACGGCATAGTGAGAGATGCGGCCTACTATTATACGGCCCTTATGCGCTCATATACATCCACTCGGTTTCGACGTTGGGACGTCCTTAGGTACCGAGAGGGTTTAAAAATTTTCACTCGGGGCCATCTATGGTAGCCTGATGCTACTAACATATTTTTAGTATCCCATCCGACCATCCACGATATGCCTATGGAGGCTACGGATTCTGATGTCGCAAGGGCATACAAGAATCACAACACACAATGCCGATGCATGAGTCATACAATCCAGTCATGCATCAATCCCGCACATACCGTGAGCTCATGTGGTATAATTCCGCCTATAAGGGAGTCTCAAAACCCATCTGTACTATGGCATATGCAATGGTCAATCACATCTCATAATAAACATGCAGATGATGCGTATGGGCATGTATCATGATACTATGCTGTGACATACTCATAATCGGTATCAATAACCAACATCAACAATCAGCCTCGACAATGTGGACATTTAATAGAGCCTAACATATAGTGGACCCATAGCCTCACACAAGGGCCTAATATATAACACCATGGGCCTTACTCGAGAGCTTAATACACATCACGATGGGCCTCTCTCATGGGCCTAATATATATCACAATGGGCTCCATCTCATAGCCCTCACATGCACCACAATGGGCCTCATCATATAGGCCTTATATACATCAAAATCAGCCTTAATAATCAGAATTGACCTCGATAATCAAAATCAACCTTGATAATTAGAATTGGCCTCGACAATCAGAATCTGTCTCAACAATCGGAATCGGCCTCGACAATCGGAATCGGAATCGGTGAGAATGAGCCTAAGGGAAGGTCACAATGTGGACATTTAACCATCATTGCCATCAATGTAGACATTTAACCAACATTTCTCCCAAGGAGTGGCGCACATAAACATCATTACATAGATCATAGCAAAATTACACATCACATCGGGCCTTGAATACACAACAGGTAAGCCCTACACTTGGGCCTCAAATACATCACATGGGCCTTATCACACAGGCCTCAAATACACAACAGGTGGGTTCTGCACATGGGCCTCAAATACATCACATGGGCCTCTCATATACATCATGTCGGGCCTCGCCAAAGGTCACAAACACATCATAGTGGGCCTCCTTACGTGGGCCATATATACATTAATGGGCCTCGTCAAATGGGCCACAAATACATCATAATGGGCCTTGCCCATGGGCCTTAATTACATCATATTGGGTCCCGCCCATGGGCCTTGAATACATCCCAATGGGCCGCACCCATGGGCCTCGGATATATCACAATGGGCCTTACTCATGGGCTTCATGTACATCAAAGTGGGCCACATGACATGGAGCTCGGATCAAACACGTACATCACGTGGGGGCCACATGAATGGACGGTGTAAATATAGAACATATATATATATATATATATAATATCATGATGGGTCCTACAACCTCGATGGACGGTGGGAGCTTGGATTACATCTAAAATCATTTCGATAGTGGCGGGTGCAACATGTGTATCACTATACACGGGTACATGGCTCACTAATGTGATCAGCACTGTACAAACATTGTCCATGTACATCAACACTATCCGAACATTGTCCAACACCGTCCAGCACATTTGGACGGTGTGGAAGAAACAAATACATCACGGTGTGGCCCATATGGCAAAACAAGTGGACGGCTTAGGTAAAACACATCAAAGGTGGATCCACAATGGACGGACGGTGTGGATTAAAACATACATCATGGTGGTTACTCAAAGCTCCTGCTCGCCCCAGTAAGTGGATGGACGGTGTAAATAAGACCATACATCACGGTGGTATCCACCGTCCCGTGGGACAGTGTGGATGAATCATGTACGTCTAGTGGATTAATCCAAATGGATGGTTAGGATATACAACATGTACATTAGGCGGGACCCACGAGAACTTGTTGTCGTGGCTACGGCTTATACATAGGTGTAATTGTACACCAGTGATCTTCTACCATAATAGGTGTGTCCCACCACATACTATATATATATATATATATTATTGATATAGGATGGGTGTTGTAAGGAATGGGAATGGGAAAGCATGAGTTTGTTTGAAATTTTGTAAAGGAGGGATGGGTAGGGAGAGAGAGAGTTGACTTGTGGAAAAAGAGTGATGGTTTTGTACTTAGAATAGGGTGAGGTGGCATTGATAGGTGGTGTACTTAACTTGATTTGATGTGACATGATGTAGAGATTCTCTCAAAATTCAAAACGCGCGCGTTTTTCTTGAAATGAACGCAGGCCCACATCTCTTGGCCGAGTATCGAATCGGTGCGCGAGTCGCGATGTTGGAACCGCGGCGACGCGCGGTCAGTAGGGTACAAGTTTCGGTAGCCGACTTTGGTATGTAGAACTCGGCTTAGGATCGCGCGCAAATGTCGGATATATGTCGAAGGTTTTGAAATTCGACCGGGAAGATCGCGGAAGTCTACGGAACGACACAACTAGGATAGGAACCTTACAACTCTCCCCTCAAAAAAAAATTTTCGTTCTCAAAATTGAAATAATTATCGCAACTAGACATAACTCATAAGAAAGAGGAAACATGACATTATCATATATATATATGTCAAGGCACAATTAGTTTATAAAAGGATGAGAATAACGCTTTCTAATCTTAACCTTGCACTCCCAAGGCCCCTCATCAATGTTATAAGGACCCATACTGAACTTTAGATCCTGGATCGGAAACGATTGAAACTACGATACCTTGCAGCCTCAGAATTTTATCAATGATTACTCTAACAAGACGGTCCTAAGAACTGGAGGCGCGAATCGTTGGCCACTCCTTCTGAGGGCTAAGGGTCCTGCTGGGCTGCATGAAGTCTGCCCTATGCATATTGGGGAGGTGTGTGTCTTCTCTGTGGTTGTCACTACCACGACTGTTACTGGGGCTATCCAAATTAGGTATGAGGCTGGTTTGGATAGAAGTCCCTTGTGATGGACCCCATAGCTGCGATACTACGTACTATCATCCCGATTTCATACTCCGGCATGGTCATTCCATTCACACCGCATGTTGCATTACATTCGCGGCATATGGTATTTTGGGTTACTATGTTTCTACATTTATATGGTCTAGATACGACACAGAACTTGTTGACGTCATGGACTTGCAGTATTTCCACTTACTCTGGTATCGTATGATTCATGATCTTGCCAGTATTTTCAACCTTTTTTTATTATGGCGTTGTATTTGTGCGCTTGACACTTATCTTGCGCACACACTTTTGCCACCCTCTAAGCTTTCTATAAGCTTATGCACGATACATGCGTGCAGGTGGGGTCAGGTTGCAGCAGTGTTGAGCTTGGAGTGTGCAGCAGACTTCTGGAGCTTTGATTTCAATATATGTATTTCCCTTTCAGTACTGTATTCAATTATTTATATTAGTGGATATGTGATGATGATGTTGCCTTTGTGATTTGGGTAAACTTATGGTTATGCCTCTTACAAGATAAATGCACATTGGAAAATCCTCCTTGTAGGATCCCAATATTAGAATCTGGCATAGAATGGGGCACTACGGAGGCTGTCGGCACCAGATTCGGTAAATCGAAATTCCTATGAATTCGATTTCTAGGTTTGGGGCATGACAGAAGTTGGTATCAGAGTATAACTTGAGAATACCTGAGGATAACATCACATATCTACTGATAAATACCCTATACTATGATTGTTGAGAACTTATATTGATTAGGTCCCCAAGTTCGAATAACTCAGAGACTTTCTGATAAAGCCCACCATCGTGTGTATATTCAAGAGTATTTAAGGATAATAGGTGCCTTTATTCCTTCCTATAGGACATGCCACCGAGGAGAGTGACGCTAGCGACTCCCACTCCACCACCAAAGATCCTTGCTCCCCAACTTGAGGATGACGTTCCTCCACCTGAGACTGATGTGGATCCGACTGTACCCGTGAGTGCCTCCCAGTTAAAGCAAATGTTGTAAGCTGTGATGGCTGCCCTTCAGGGGCAGGGCAGGCACCCCGTTGTTTCGCCAACCCAGGCAGAGTAGGAGTGCATGAGCACCCTTCTTTGGGAATTCTGACAGCTCGATCCCCTGCGTTTCCAAGGTGAGCCAGATCCAGTAGCAGTCGAGAAATGGTGCTCCGATGTAGAGAAGATTATTGATATTATGTCATTACGACCCATCAGCGAGTCCGGTTGGCAGTATTTCTTTTCCAGGGTGAGGCCGAGCACTGGTGGACCTCCGTCACCCATGTTGCAGGGCTTGATTTTGTCTGGACATGGGAGGATTTTATTGATCGATTCGAACAACAGTACTTTCCCGACCACATTCGTTGTCAGAAGGCGTTAGAGTTCGAGACTCTGGTATAGGGGGACATGTCCGTGGCGCAGTATGCGGCCCGTTTTGTGGCACTATCGAGGTTCGCGTCGTATTTGGTTGATGATGAGGGGTGGAAGGCCCACCGTTTCGAGAACGGCTTACGTTATAGTCTCCTAGGCCGTGTTGTTGGGCATGAGCTCCCGACTTTCGAGAATGTAGTACGGAGGGCCCAGATTTATGAGGACGAGTGGGTCAGTTCGCAAAGGGATCGTGACCAAAGAAGAGACCAGAAGAGGCAAGCCCCCCTCCGGTAACTCCCAGCAATAACAACGTCAACGGCCGTAGAGGCATAGGAATCGTTCATCCATCCGAGCATCGACAACACTTTTAGCACCACCTCTGAGGCAGTTCACCGGTGCCTATCATGGGTGCGGCGAGACAAGACACCGTTAGCGGGAGTGTCCCCGCCTTTAGCACCAGTAGCAGCGACAACAACTCTTACCATCAGGACCCCAGCAGCAGTCGCGGTAGCGACAACCATAGAGAAGACACACACCTCCCCAACAGGCATAGGACAGACTTTATGCAGCCCAGCAGGACCCTCAGTCGTCAGAAAGAATTGCCGATGATTTGCGCGACCAGTTCATAGCACCGTCTTGTTAGATTAATCATTAATAAAATTTCGAGACTGCAAGGTATCCTAGTTTCAATCGTTTCTAATCCAGGATTTGAAGTTCAGTAAGGGCCACCATAATGTCGATGAGATATCTTGGGAGTGCGAGGCCGAGATTCGAGAGCGATATCCCTATCTTTTTTATGATTGATTATATGTTGTATCATGTATGCTGTCTTTGATTTTATATGATGATGCTATATTTCCTCTTTTCTTATGAGTTATGTCTAGTTGCTTTGATTATGTAAATTTTGAGGATGAAATTTTGAGGATGAAATTTTTATTTGGAGGGGAGAGTTGTAGGACCAATATCCTAGACTGTACCATTGCGTAGGCTTCCGCAGTCCTCCCGGTCGAATTCTGGCAACCCTTGACTTGTATCCGACGTTTGCCCGCGATCCTAAGCCGAGTCCTGCATATAGAATTTGACTTGACCGTCCGTGCTATCGTTGTGGTTCTAATGTAGTGACTCACGCACCGATCCGATACCCGGGCTAGGAGATGTGGGCCCGCGTTCATTCTGAAGAAACGGCACGCGCGCCAATTTCGAGAGAATCTCTACATCATGTCACATCAAATCAAGTCAAGTACACCACCATATCTCAATGCCACATCACCCTATTACAAGTATAAGCAACCATCACTCTTTTTCCACAAGTCAACTTTCTCTCTCCCTACCCATCCCTCTTTTACAAAAATTTCCAACAAACCTACGCTTTCTCATTCCCCTTCCTTACAACACCCATCCCATATCAATCCATTATTCTTCCCTCTCTCTCTCTCTCATTCTCTAGTAATTCCGAACTTCCATGAGAGCTCCAACATCCAAGCTCTCTCTTCCAAAAACTATGTGTGATCCACTTTCTTACCCTCTCATCTCACATCTCAACCATCAAAACTTCATCATCTTCCGTCAAAGTCAAAGCCGATGAGCTAAGGATTCCATCGGGCTAAGAAGATCGAAAGGTGGGTGATCTAACCGTCGATTTTGTTATTTAAGGGCCCACTTGTGGTGGAACCCATCTTGATGTATGCTTTATATTTAGGGAGGGCCCATAGTGGCGGGGTCCCTCCCCTTCTTACCGATCTCTCTCTCTCTCTCTCCCCTTCCTTGTTGATGTGGCCCACCTATTTTGTGCATGTGTGATTCAGACCGTCTAACCATTGGGCTAGCTCTGCTGCCTGATTTGGATAAAGGGAAATCACAAATATCAGCTTGATCCCAGCTCAGGTGGGCCACCACGTGGACCCACCATATTGTATTATTTTATCAATGCCATCCATCCATTTTATCCAAGCCATCCAACGGGCCTAGACGATGTAAAAATGCAAATATCAGCTTGATCAATACGTGGGGCTCACCTTAAAGATATGTTGTACTTAACATGTGAGACCCACTGCTATAGAAAGAAGATTGGCTCATCCGTGCTGTCCTCCACACCATCCACTGTCCATCCCGGGATGGTGGGACCCACCCTGATGACTCTGTTTCAATCCACACCGTCTAGTCCCTGGACGGTGGGATACCGTGACGTATGTGTTTCTTCCTAGTCATCTAGGTCTTAAGACTCGCATGACGTTTGTGTTATATCCAGACCGTCCATCTGGGACTGATCATGAGGTCTGTGTTATGTACAGACCATCCATCTGAGGACCTTATCATGAGGTGTTGTTATATCCAAACCGTCCATCCATTGCTGGTGGGTCCCACACGTGTGGACCGACCAGATGTAGGTATTATATATCTAAACCGTTCATCTGCTGGGGGTACACAGCAGTTGCTGTGATTGACATTAACAACTTCTGTGGCCCCATCTCATGAGGTATGGGTTATATTAAAACCGTCCATTACATAGGGCCTGGACGAAGGGAAGACACAAATATCAGCTTGACCTGTGGGTCCCACCATGATCTATGTGTGGTGTCCACACAGTCCAATGGTTGGACGTGGCACCCACATGGTACAAATGTTTTACCCGGGCCATCCGTTTGGGAGGCTGGGCACTGGATGCTGTATCATTTAAAAAAAACTAATATAATAATAATATATATAGTATGTGGTGGGCCCCACGTGGGACCCACCTGTTGTGGTAGAAGATCGGCTGGTGTACGATCACACTAGCTATGTATAGCTGCTGTAGCCACGACAACAAATTCTGTGGGTCCCGCCTAAAGTACATGTTGTAAATCCTGACCGTCCATTTGGATGGGACCCACTAGACGTACATGATTCATCCACACTGTCCAGTTATCAGGATGGTGGATACCACTGTGATGTATGGTCTTATTTACATCGTCCATCCACTTAGCTGGGACAGGCAGGAGCTTTGAGTAACCACCATGATGTATGTTTTGATCCACACCGTCCGTCTATTGTGGATCCACCTTTGATGTGTTTTAGACCCAATCCGTCCACCTGTTTTGCCATGTGGGCCACACCATGATGTATTTATTTCATCCACACTGTCCAAATATGCTGGAAGGTGCTGGACAATGTCCGGATAGTGTTGATGTACATGGACAATGTTTGTACAGTGCTGGTCACATTAGTGAGCCATGTACCCCTATGACAGTGATACACATGTTGCACCTGCCACTATCGAAATGATTTTAGATGTAATCCAAGCTCCCACCGTCCATTAGGATGTAAGACCCACCGTGATATTTTATATATATATATATGTTCTATATTTACACCGTCCACTCATGTGGCCCCCACGTGATGTACGTGTTTGATCCGAGCTCCATGTCATGTAGCCCACTTTGATGTACATGAAGTCCATGAGTAAGGCCCGTTGTGATATATCTCGAGGCCCATGAGTTGTAGCCCATTGTGATATATTTGAGGCCCGTTATGAGGCCCATAGTGATGTATATGTGGTACAGATATGAGGCCCATTATGATGTATTTGTGACCTATTTGGCGAGGCCCACATTGATGTATATATGACCCACGTGAGGAGGCCCACCGTGATATGTTCATGACCTTTAGTGAGGCTCGACATGATGTATATGAGAGGCCCATGTGATGTATTTGAGGCGAATTATCGATCGATTTCGATTGTCATAGCTGATTGCCGATTTGTGATCGAGGCCGATTATCATGACTAATTTTCAATTCTGATTAACATGGCCGATTTGTCAATTCTGATTATCGAGGCTGATTTTTGATCGATTTTGATTGTCGTGGCCAATTACCGATTAGCGATCGAGGCCAATTGTTGTGATCGATTTCTGATTCTGATTGACGTGACCGATTTTTCGATTCCAATTGTCGATACCGATTTTGATTATCGAGGCCCGTTATCGATCGATTTCGATTGTCGTGGCTGATTGCCGAGGCCCATTATGATGTACATGTGACCCGTATTTGAGGCCCATTTTAATGAGCATTCAGCCTCGGCTTGATGCATGCGAGGCCTATGTGATGAGGCCCATTGTGGTGCATTTGAGGGCCAGGCGATGGAGCCCGTTGTGTTGTATGTTAGGCCCATGAGAGAGTCCCATCGTGATGTATATTAAACTCTTAAGTGAGGCCCATGGTGTTGTATGTTAGGCCCTTATGTGAGGCCATGGTTTTACTATATGTTAGTCTCTATGCTGGCCATTCCTTGGAAGCAATATTGGTTAAATGTCTACATTATCGAGGCCGATTGTCGATGTCAGTTATTGAAACAGATTATGAGTACGTGATAGCATAGCATCATGATACATGCCCATACGCATCATCCGCATGTTTGTTATGAGGTGTGGTTGACCATTGCATATATTATTAGGCAGGTTGTTGTGTGGTATGCACATGATTGATGCATGATTGGATTGTATGACTCATGCATCGGCATTGTGTATTGTGATTCTTGTATGCCCTAGCAACATCGTGGCCATAGCCTCCATAGGCATATTGTGGATGGACAGATGAGACACCGAAAATATGTTAGTAGCATCGGGCGCGATAAATGTCCCGTGGTGAAAATTCTTAAACCCTCTTGGTATCGGAGGACACCCCAACGTCGAGATCGAGTGGATATATATGAGCGCATGAGGGTCGTATACCAATAGGCCGCGTCTCCCACCGTGTCATGGTCGGTTGGGAGGGGGTGTGGCCTTACTCGCCCTTGGAAGGAGTAGGCATAGCTAGGTGAGTTTGACTAGCTCGTGAATGGGTCTGCTATCGATGTGCCGGGTAGATATTGGCCGACTACTAGCCGGGCGAATAGTGAGGTCTTTTCCACTTACCTAGTTGAGCGCTTGATGGGGCGGCAAGTGGTATAGAGTGTACTAGACCCGGTGATGATCTCGGAGATGAACTGTACCGATATGTGGACTTATTGGGCGGGAGTTGCATATTTATTCATTCACTATCCACTCACGGGTGGTGTGCAACTATTGTTACGTGTGTCTTCGCAATGGCAAGGATTTCGGTTGGGGTGCGCGACTAACTGAAATCGGGAGTTTACCACATTGAGTCCGACTATCCAAATTAGGTATGAGGCTGGTTTGGATAGAAGTCCCTTGTGATGGACCTCATAGCTGCGATACTACATACTATCATCCCGATTTCACACTCCAAAGATGGTCATTCCATTCGCACCGCATGTTGCATTACATCCGCGACATATGGTATTTTGGGTTCTTGTGTTTTTACATTTATATGGTCTAGATACGACATTTGATATTTAACTCTTTATGATTCTAAGCGGTATTTTCACTTACTTTGATATCGAATGATTCATGATCTTACTTGTATTTCCGACATTGTATGATTGTGACATTGTATTTGTGTGCTTGGCACTTACCTTGTGTACACACTTACACCACCCTCTAAGCTTTTTATAAACTTATGCACGATAGATGCGTGCAGGTGATGTCAGGTTTCAACAGCGTGAAGCTTGGAGCATGTAGCTGACTTCTGGAGTTTTGATTTTAACAGATGTATTTTCCTTTCAGCATTGTATTCAAATGTTTATATTAATGGATATGTGATGATGATGTTGCCTTTGTTATTTGGGTAAACTTGTGGTTATGCCTCTTATAAGATAAATGCACATTGGAAAATTCTCCTTGTAGGATCCCAGGATCGGAATCTGGCATATGGGCGTTGGGAGCCGAGAATGGGGCACTACGGAGGCTGTCGGCACCAGATTCGGCAAATTGGGATTCCTATGAATCTGATTTTCAGGTTTAGGGCATTACGATTATCCTCATAATCGATGGTTAAGTTGCATGATTAAGGGATAATTTGTGAGATAGGTTGTGATGGACACAATGAACAAGTGGATTTCGTGACTCGATCTTTTAACTCACTTTATATGATTTATTTATACTAAATAGGCGTAATCTAAAATATCTTCATGATCAAGGTTTTAAAAATAGGATTATTTATTTATTTATTTATTTATTTAAGTACAGGGTTAATTTAATCATGTTGAGGTGGTTAAAGGGGCAGATCGATCTCAAATCTTACGATTGTGTAGTGAGTAGTCATAGTTTAAAATCGGATGGTTGAAAGGTCATTAGGGATCCAGGGCGGATTGAACAAACTCTTAAAGGTCTTGTTGTCATAGTTAAAGGCTAACGGTTTATCTGGGTTTTTAATCCAGCGAATGAGTTGAGAGCAAAAATAACACAAATAAAGCACTACAGTTCTAGGGATCCACTTCTAATAATCACAATGCATAATTCATCGATTCATCCTCTATAACTCAACTAGAATTGAATTCTAATTCGTTCCAATCGAAAGATCAAATAATTAAACCAATCTCAACATCTAACAAGTTATAATATTAATTGAACTATTTTCTCATGAAGCACTCTGACATCAATCGCAGAGAATTCAACCATCTATTGTGCCCAAATTCTACAATAGATCAATGAATTTTGTAGAATGATTTATTCTCTAATCAATCATTGTAATTGCACTTCCAAGTATGAATTCATAAACTAAAACATAGTAATAAATTAGATGCTTCACCCCTTAGCCTTATCTAAGAGATTAGTGGTCATAGCTAACTCTTAAAAAACTAAAAACTAAAGATCTACTAGAACTCGTAAAGAAATTGAAGTGGAAGAATGTTGTGAGTGCTCCACCCAAACCTTCTCTCTCTCTCTCTCTCTCTCTCTCTCTCTCTCTCTCTCTCTCTCTCTCTCTCCAAACCCTAGAAGATGCTTAGGAACGTCTAAAACAACTCCTTAATATATAGGAGGCTTGCACTTAGACTCATTCACACCGTCTTCAAACCAACTCTGAATTTATACAATTGTGCACACCTTCGATGACATCTCAATGGCATCAAACTCTCATTCACACTTTGTCGATGGCATCGAGTAGAAACATGAAATTGTTTAGCAA
This sequence comes from Magnolia sinica, assembly GCF_029962835.1. NCBI lineage: Eukaryota > Viridiplantae > Streptophyta > Magnoliopsida > Magnoliales > Magnoliaceae > Magnolia > Magnolia sinica. The sequence continues at coordinate 43,152,047 of NC_080573.1, read as the reverse complement.
CCAACTTTTTAATTGAGAATTTTCTCAATGGCATCGAAGAATGTGTTTAGCAACTAAATTGGATTTTATTTTATTTTTCTAGAATTTGTCTTTCTAGCCCTACAATTTCAAAATTCGATTTTCCTGGCCCTAAATTTTCAGGACTCATTTTTGTTGGTTTCTTCTCTTGATTTCAAGCATTATTCGACTTCCTATTGATCTCATTTAGTTCACATATTCGAATATGCTTGATCTTCATATCTTGAGCTCTTAAATCTTCAAATACTCTACTCTTGATTATCTTTGGACTTTAAATCCTCACATTTAACGCAAATTTGGTCTCGGACTTCAAATCTCTCTTTGAACATGAAATGCACATAATTAGAACTAATTAATTTGATAGATATATAAAAGAAATGTAAATTATGGGATAAATATGTAATATTTAGACATTATCACACCTCCAACTAGCATTTTGCTAGTCTTAAGAAAAACATGTGAAAGACATTTCAAAAATAGATGAAGAATTTTTCTATAAACTCAAACAATTCCAAAAACAATCCAAAAACTCATTACACAATTCACATCCCATGTAAAATAATTGTGATTGAACGCCCATAACGTTACTCGAAAAGCAAAAACACAAATATTATATATCCAAAAATTTTAAGCCCCCAGTAAGTTTTTAATGGTGTCCATTCAATCCTTATTGTGTGGTCCACCTAAGATTTGGATTTGCTTCAATTTTGGGTGTGTGCATTAAAATTAGCTGGAAAAATGAATAGACTTCCTGAATATACAACATATACATCAAGGTGGGCCCCATGGTTAAGGAAACTAGAGTGGTTTAGCTGTTACTTGGATAACACGTTAGTGGTGGTTACCCTAACAATATTGACCCATCTTGATGTAATTTTTCTATATCAATGTTGTCCATCTGCTTTAACATTTCATTTTCAGATGAGATGTAAAACCTTAAGAAGATCTAAATCTGATGGGGACTACACCACTAGAAATAGTAATGAATGACCGTTAAAAACCTTTTGTAGGCCACAAAAGTTTTAGATTAAGCTGATCAATTTATTTTCCATTCAACCAGATCCTCTTAACATTATTAACAGCTTGGATGGAAAAATAAACGTTATGAAAGCCTCACAAAGGGCCCTTCAGAAGTTTTAATGGTGAGGCACTCGATCAACACTGTTTCCTATGGTGTGGTCCATCTAGATTTTAATATGATTAATTTTTGAGACCACGTCGTAAAATGGGTTGGATGGACGGTATGGATATACAACACATAATCTAAGTGGGCCCATGATAAGGTGTTACCAGTGTGACAGCTAATCTGCACCCCACTTACCCGGTGGGGGTTACCGTTAGCATGTGGAGTCTACCTTGATAAATGTGTTTCATATCCATGCTTCTCATCCATTTTTTTCATCCATTTTTTCATGTCATTTAAGGATGTTTTGAAAAAAATTAAATAGATCCAACTCCTCAATGAAGCACAACTGAAAAAAGTGGCAAATAAGCATTAAAAACTTTTTATAGGCTACAAAATTTTTGGATCAAACTAATCTATGCAATTTTCCTTTATTCAGTTTTGGTTGGCCTTATCAACAAGTTGGATGTTAAGTAAACATTACAGATCTTCTTAAAGTGAGCATCAAGGAGTTTTTAATGGCAAGCATTCAATTGTTAGTGTTTCTTGCGGTGCAGTTCACCTGAAATATGGATATGGTTAATGTTAAGGACAGCTTCCTAAATGGGCTAATAATAATAAAACGAACTAACGGAATGCACATACGACATATCATGAAGGTGTACGGTGTACACTACCGTAAAGGTAAACCCAGTGAGCTGTTACTCGGGTAACACGTAATCCACGCCCATTACGAGGTAACACGTAAACTGCTCCCATTCACATTTAAGGTGGGCCCAACTAAGTTTACTCAATACAATAAGAGCATACTAAGTAACTCAGTACGTAATCCGATTTCCCAAGGGGGCCACCCTCTCTCATCTTCCTCTTGCTGCCTCTTTTAATTTTTCTCCCTTCTTCATCAAACCCTAACCATAGCAACAAAGGCACCCAAATCCCTCTCATTATTTCCCAAAATTAGGTAAAATCCCCCTTACACGGAAATCTCTCGTTCGAGCCGTGGATCCGAAAGCGATTTGGCATAGCGGCTCTCCACCATTCATTTCCCGACGGATCTCTCTTCTCCTCTATGAAAACCAAAGCAAATATATCTTGTAGACACAACCCTTCAAATATATATATATATATATATATATATATATATATATATATATATATATATATATATATATATATATATATATATATATATATTCCTTTTAGAGTTAGCATCCCTTAAATACGTCGGGGCAACTCATTGTACACAGCGGCATCCTCATCAGTCCTCAAACGTGGCCCACCTTGTATTCTATGACGGATCTGACGGTTGCGCCTATGCCAAACTATAATAAAGAAATCCTTCAAAGCAATTCCTCACCGTCGACGAGTGGGTTCAGATTCGACAAATCTGGGGAAGTTTTCATATTCAACTTTATTATTTCATCTTATCATTATATTTTTTCGATCATTTAAGCTAATCATTTTTTATTTAGTTCAGTGTTGTTAATATCTTTTTAAAAAAAATAAAAATAAAAAATTACGATTGTTAATGGAAGATTATTCATTGTTATCAAAACCCCTTTATAGTCTTCAAAAACGTCTGGATCCAATGGGCTATCTGATCTGAAAATTGAACCATTCAATCACTCTGGTTGGGTTCATCATTCATTCTTCCCAAATGGTAGGCGTACAAGTTCTAATAATAAATAACTGTCCTCCAAATGGTAGGCCCAAATTTATATCGATTGCCAAACAAAACTTGTGGTGATTCTATTTTCTAGCTGATGATTAGCAGGCATCTAAGAAACAGTTAGAATTAAAAATAATCTACAGTGAATTGAATAAACAAATGTTCATTAATCTTAGTTTAAGATTGTTCAATCTATCTTTATTGGAATTTGAACCTAATTGTTTATAGCTTGTTTGAATTATATATATATATATATATATATATATATATATATATATATATATATATATATATATATATATATAATTTTCAAATGTCTGGATCGATGGGTTTCCAGTCCTAAAGTCAACCTGGCTATACATCTAGTTGAGTCGAGTTTTTGAGTTTTTAAACTATGCTGAGGACTGGGCATAAAAAAATTGACTATTCCTTTGCTAGAGTAAACAAAATAGTTAAGCTGGAAGAGACAATTCTAATTTCATTAAGAACAAAGAGGAGCCTAGAGGGCTCTAAGCCTCGTGTTGCCGGGTGGATGGCTTTGGCTGATTGTCCTTTTGACGATGATTGGAAATTCGAAAGCGGCCCCATTAAGATGCAGTGCCTATCTCTCAATGCTATGGCTAAGCTTCAGGCAGATTGCAAGGGGAGATTGGACCTGAGAAGGATAACAAAATTGTAATAGCAGAATTTCTCAAAATCCCCCCAATGCCAGCTACCGATTGAACCCCATAGGAAATACACTTTAACACACTGATCATCACCAACCACTGTCATCCAGTCTTTGCAGATATCCATGGGGGCCTGATCCTTTGATTTGGATGTGGCTGCCCATTCCGGCACTGTTCCTATCACCGTGATGATCAACTCCTGGATAGAGACTTGCATGTCCTTGAATATCCAGCTGTTATTCTCCTTCTAGATCTCCCAACAAATTTTGAAAGGGAGAAGACTCACAGAAATCTACCATTTTTTCAATAGGGTCTACTGCCCCTACACGTGAATAGAACCCACTTGATTTGAAACTTCCCTAGAAGGTGATTCCATTCCTCGGATGCCAACGGATAGTGGAAAGAAAAGGATGATTACCACTTTTCTCAGGCTCCATACATGTGATGCACCGATTTGGAAAGGCATACCTCTTTGTTGCAACTTGTCCACTGTAAGAGTTTTCCCATGCTTCACCAGCCATGTGAAAGCCACTACTCTCAGCATGATGATACCATTCTCCCATTGAAGTAGCAAATGGGCAGAGCTTGATGGAGTTCTTAAAGGTAAGATCTACATGAGAAGGTGCCTGAAGCCTCCTATTTCCAACCCCTGTGGTCATCTTCCCTTGGGTTTAAGCAGTTGTCATGCAAACACGTCAACGCCTGAAAGGGGGCCATCTTCCAGCCATTCATCTTCCAAAAAATGGACATTGTCACCCTATCATTATTCACCATAAAACTAAGGCCATCAACCATCACCTTACCTCACAATTTTAGACTGATTTCCCATGGACATTATTCCCTTCCATAATTGGGAAACAGGGAGCCTACCAACCATAACCAGATCCCATCCCCTGTTTGTTGCTCCATATTTTTATAGAATAACTCTTTTCCAAAGTGCCCGCTTCTCCACAACTGATGTAGAGCGGGTCCACAGGCGAGTTTAGTTCCATTCTCTGATCCTGCCTAGCGCCTACTCCGAAACCCCTCCTCCGGTTTCAGTACCTCTTTCCAATTGATGAGATGTAATTTCTGGATCTCATCCCAGTAACCCCACAAGAAATCCCTTTGGATTTTTTCAATCATTTCTGCAACCATGCGCATGGTTTTAAAGAGGGAAGTATTTTACACCGATTACACAGAAGATTCCTTGTTTACCTGCAAATTTGCTAGTTCTTGCATCACAATTCACATCTGCCATGTGGACAGAGATCCAAGCCATTCATCAGGTTATGTGCTCATCCGAACTTTACATCTGGTTTTAACAGTGGTTAGATGTTCTGCCTTGAAAACTAGTCCATTTTACTCAGGTGGGTTACAATGAAAATTGTAAACTACTAGTCTTTCTGGCCTTCCATTTGCTTTGTATTTTCATGGCTCACTTGCTTTGTATTCCAGATATCTAAACAACATAGATAACCTGATGGAAAGATCTGACCTTGCACGTGTTACATAGTGGCACATGTTTTTGCATCTAGATGGTATGGGCTCCTACAACCATGGAATTAGCAAAGCTAACATGATGTTGAGTACAATATGTTCACGTCCGGTTGCATTGCTATAGTATTTGTGGCGACTATAGCCATTGGATGTCATGTTTCGATGATCTGAGCCGTTTATAAGGTGGGCCACACCTTGGATGCGGGATGCACAAAAAATTATTAGACTAGAATATTCCAATTCTTCTTTCATTTATATCTTTGACTTTGAACATGTAACGTTTACTTAACCATTGGTTTGTGGGCCATTCGTCAAAATATAAGATCTTCCAATCTTAAAGGTTGTCAATGCAATCACTATCAGTTATTGGGTGCATCATTTCGATTACCCAAAATGACATCTCCACATCCGACGACTCATGGCTGTAGTCCTGATGTATCCTACAACAACCCATGTTGTCACAAACCACACGTACAAATGCATATAGCTACTTCTGAGATAGATAAGGGCAGCCGGAGAGGGAACCAGTCCTTCATGCGCACGACCCGACGGAATTCTTTCTGATTCCGCAAGCCCACCTCACGCCTTCCGACATTTGAATTGAGAAAGAATGGGGTTCCGACGCATCCGAACGGACCCCTCTGACGTGTATACGAGACTGATGGGTGGGGATTTCATCGATGACTCGAATCGCCCCTATCAATATTAGAGGGGGCACGCTTCCCTTCGCTTGCCGAGATGTGGGGGGGGTGTGCCACGACGAAACAAGGGAATGAAAGGCCGCTTTGCGTTGGATGCTCTTTACCCTCCCCACAATGATGGCCCCATCATCAGGATCACCTTGTGCAAAAATCAGCCACATCCACTATCAAGTGGATGACACTTATATTTTGTTATTTATCAATGGCTAGACATTGTTTTATATGGTGTGGGGCACTTGATGAATAGATAGGGTTATGGGGCCAACCTATTGGAAGGGTTGGTTGTCGCATGCATTTAAGAGCCACTCTCCCTCCCTCCCTCACTAGCTCATATGGGCCCACTGGATGTACCTCCTATGTTGCTCATATGGGCCTGCTGGATGTACCTCCTATGTTAGGCCCAAGGCCAAAATGTCAGGCCTGTGCTTTTCAGGTGGACCATGTGATTGGGAACATTGAAGAGAGGCCTGATTTTTGGGCCCTGGACCTAACATGGGGTGACACATTTGATGATTGGAGTGGATTTCACAGACACATCACATGCTTCATTATATATATATATATATATATATATATATATATATATATATATATATATATATATATATATATATATATATATCAAAGATAGGCATCCATTTTTACCAAGGAAATTAGTTTGTGTAGTTTTTGTGACCTAGGCCAGACCTGCCGGTTGAAATGGCTTGGATTGGGACTTCCGGTCCATACGAAACTCCACTTTTGAATGCAACTCACCCAGGTTGTATTTTGCTATTTATCAATGGCTAGACACTGTTTTCTATGGTGTGGGGCACTTGATGAGTAGATAGGCTTATATTTGTATAGGTGATCCTCATGGTGGGCCAACCTATTGGAAGGGTTGGATGTCATATTCACTTAATAGGTTGGGAGTTATTCACTGGGTAGACCATAGATTGTGCACAATCCCAGCCTCCGATTTGTGGAAACTTCTGGTCTTGTCCAAAAGTCAGAATTAGTTTCACAATCCCAACCTCTGATTTATGGAAACTTTTGGTTTATTATACGCAAACTTTCATTATATGCCTAAATTGGTGCCTATAGTTTGGACAGCTTAAATTGAATTACCTGTGTTACATCCATCACACTATCAGAGTATCAACGTTTTTCTCTTTCTACATAGAAGGAGAAAAGCTCAGATACAACGATTGAATCAGAAGTTATGATACAGCATCATGTTGCTGCCCAACATCTTAACAGGTCAAATTTGTAGGACGGCCATCCTAAAAAAGATAAGTGACTCCATGGTGACAACTTAGGAATAGGATGCTTCAAAACTTGTGTCTTTTAGATTTCTTGTCAATGTTAAGTTTGCTAGCAAGAAAAATAAGTGGTTTATCTAAATCTTCCATTATTCACATCTCTAGGCACCACTATTGGAAAATAGTGGATTACTCTACCCAATCAAAACCATCAAGATAGTGGATCCAACTTAGATGGTGTATAGATAAAAAATCATAATGATTTGATGGTCATAACCCTTGATTTGAAGATCTTGGCTCTTCATTCCAAAAGGGTAGGCAACCCATGATGCACGGGCCCTGGTAACACATGTTTAGCCCAATTCCTCTATCACGAACCATGCATTCCATTTCCATGGAAAGACGGATTTGCCATTCCCTTCATGCATTTCTCACTCATTTTCCTTCTTCATGCATTTATGCATATTCTCGTGAGTTGAGCATAACTAACCCCAAAAGAAATGGTGACTCGAGTGATATTTCTAAATTACACTTACCTTATTATTTTTGTATTTTAATAATATTTTGAAGTTCATAGGAAGTGTCTTCCATTTATCCTTTGACATGTAACATAAACTTAGGTCTTTTAAAAGCTAATAGATGTAAAAAGAAAGTACATAACTAAGTAGATGTCATATAAATGATGCGTGATAGCTAACAAATCAAAACATGATAATAAGATCCGATATTTGCATTTTAAATGAAGTGTTCCAACCTCAAAACATGATATTAAGATCCAATATTTGCATTTTAAATGAAGTGTTCCAACTGTGGATAAAACTTGCATATCTAATTTGAAGAAACCAGCACAGTAGCCATTTCAGCCAATGCCCACTTTCTGCAAATTGAATATATGGACTCATGGAATCGCTTGCGAAAGCATTAATCGCATTTTTTGCCTTGCATGGAATGTGAACATTGTGGATTTGAACCTCTGATGCTCGATTATGGACTTAGATGTGAGTGGATACAACTATAATTTTTTTAAAATATAATGAAGAAATGGACATGATACAACCGAATACAATGAAATCATAACTTATGAGTGTCCATGCATTACCTATTACATGTAATGATAAAATATTAAAATTGGACCTTAGCTAATACATGTGTAAATACAAATATGTAATTGAAAGAGAATATGAAAACTATCAAACTTTTCATGAACTTCAATGATATTGTATCAAACTTTTCGGAAACAGAATGTGACCCCAAAACCCACAACCAATGCCATTGATACTATGGCAGTGTACATGAGAACTTTAATAATAATAATAAAACATTGTGTGTTTGGGCATATGCTTTTGAGTACAAGTATGCAGCTCCCAAAGATGAAAGTGATGCACAATGAAATTAAGGATGCCTTGAAGAAAAAATTGTGGCTTGAACCTGTTGTTTGATTTCCAAGAAATCCTGCCAAAACTGCAATAACTCCGCAGGCGGCAATCTCACTAGCCCAGATTGCAACCGTTAATCCGGTCTTTAGGTCTTTTGCTTGTGTCTCATTTTGTGATGGTTGCAGTTGACTAGCTTCAGAATTCATTCCTCCTACTACTCTATCAGCTTGTTGGTTTATTGCAATCGTGGTGTTGGTTTCATGGCCCTTACAATATAGGGAGGGTTTAAATTTGTTGTTCCACCAAAATAAGATGCTAATCGCATAAATAATTACAAGAATAAAATTAAGATGCAAACTTTCATCCATGAAGCCATATGTCCATTGCATGGACCATCCATGATGGGACACGTGGAAGAATGAATTATCTATTTGATTTGTCAATTTAGGAGCCCCATAGTTGATCAATAGTCATAAAAAAACTTATGTCCATGGTGCAATCCCATCTATCTGATGACCAATTTAAATCAGATGGTTCAGAAATGTCGAGGGAAAAAAAAGTCATTAGACTTACATTTATGTACGAAAATTAGTTCCCAAGAATTGTCTGCCATTCATGGTTTTGTACAGTTTGCATCTTACGTGGGTCAAAAGATGAATATTCTGGAGGGATATACTGGTAGAATGTGAAACTTTTTGCTAAAACCGTTTATAGTGGTAAATACCTGTGTTTGATTTGGTATCTGAGAATTCATGTTTTGCATGTCTATTTGGGTTTGTAATCCTGTGCTAATCTCAGCATTGGAATGTACATGTTGCTGTAAAATGAAAAACAATAGAAAAAAAAAATGTGGATGTTATAAGTAGCATCTGCATCAATAAATTCATTTCAAATAATAAAACAGGATTTGAAAGCAAAAATTACAGGAAGTAAAAAGGTTTTCCACCTCTATTGTTACATCATCCATCCCCAACATCTGTATCTTATTCAGCAACTCAACAATGTACATGTATAATGAATAAATGTATGAAAATATGCTGCAGCGTCTTGTTAAAGCCATAACTTGTCCCTGAAATGAAAATAATGAAGTGAATAAATCACTAGGGATGAGAAATTAAGCGTAAAAACAGTAGTTCAATAATACTAAAACTCGATTTTATTTGATGTTGAGTTGGGTCGGGTTGTGTCGAAGGGCTGAAAGAGCATAATTTTACTCGGCTCGATATTCAAATATATAAATGAAAAGTGTATATAAACAAGGACCCACTTGAAATATATATATATATATATATATATATATATATATATATATATATATATATATATATACAAAAACGCTCACCTGCGAACCAGTTCGTACGTACTACATACGAACTTTTTTGAGAACCCATCATACGTGATGTGGATCCAAAATCTGAACCGTTCATGTGAAGCAGCACCTCGTGAAACCCTCCGGGACCAAGTTTTACTTTGATCTAAAACTTTGATGGGCCATGAAAAATGAAAACAGTTTCCTCCCTTGATTTGCATTTCTCTTTGCTATGGCCCACCAGAATTTTAGATCAGGGTGAAAATTTCCCATAGGGGTTTCATGGGATTCCGCATCACATGGACCGTTCAGATTAGACACCCATGACACGTGTGCAAAGGTGCGCACGTGCGTATGTGTTGGGATATCTCATAATTCAAAAGGGATCCATCAAATGCACCTAATGGTGTTGTTAACTGATGGCCTCTTGCAATCTGCAAGGGACAGCTAAGAAAATTGAGCGATTAGGTATCAATAGATCAGCAGCTTTGATTGATGCACCACCAGTGGCATAGGAGAGGCATCTGGCTTTCTTACTGACTTGCCTACTTGACTGACTCAGCGTGATTTGAACGGAGTGAGGATGAGTGGCGATGAGTAAGTTGGGATTTTAACTCACAACCTCAAACAAATAAAAATTGTGAGGATGAGTGACTATGAGTAAGTAGGGATTTTACTCACAACCTCAAACAATTCAAAAATTCAAAAAATAGCATTTAACGGCAAGCTATGCAAAGCCTTTGTGACTTTTGTTGTCTTGTTTTTTTGTGTTTATTTTTTTTTTTTTTTTTATAAACATGCCATTTAAATACCAGGTCGACTTGATTCAAGTATTCTAGTTGACCCAACCTAGCTTAAGAACGAGTCAAGTCTAGTTTTCGAGTTTTAAAACTTTGGTTTGAACCATGCTCTGGACTTGATGTTTAGCCAGGTCAACTTGTGGACTCAACCAAGCTAGGACTTGACTCAACATTTAAATAATTAAATTGCGATTATGTAGTGATTCAATTCCCTGCACACATCCATGGACGGATATGAGCTTGGTGTCAGTGGCTAAACTATATGCTTGAGTCACACTGACTTGTATGAAGTTGACCAAGTTTTCAAGCTGACTCAATGAGCCTTGTCCCCTGCCTGTGAGTTTCCAAGAGACTAAACTCGAAATCTAAATGAGTAAAGTCGGAGGAGTTCTGAGTCAATGCAGTATGTTTTAGTGTTACGATTGAAACCAGATACACCAGATGACACTATATGTGCAAAGAGTCAAGGGATCTAAGATGATCTTTATGCAGGTATCCTTAGTAGAGGTGCAAGTTGGACGGGTTAGTTTGAGGGTTGACTCGAGCCTAACCTCTTTTTTATTTTTTTTAATTTTATTTTATATATTATTATTATTATTATTATTATTTAAATACATACACGCACTCACGCCCCACACACACCTATGCACTCACACCAGAGTGGTTTTTCACCATAATGGGTACTCAATTGATCTTGTGTTGAAACTCTTGTGAGTCTACCACTGAGGCATGAACAAGACCCAACCTAACCACAAGAGGAACCAACCCACGATGTGACCTGGCCTTACCCGAATTCCAACCCAAGATGCTCCATTCTAACTTTACCCGATCTCAACCTGAGTCAAATACATATGGTTATTTCCAACCTGGCCTTACTTGGCTCAACTTGACCTGACCCAAATTTGCTCAACCTGAGTTCAAATTGGGTTCGCATTTTCCAACCTGAACCCATATGATTATTTACAACGCAACCTAATTCGATCCAAATGCATATGATCATTTCCAACTCAATCTAACCCGCCTTGAATTTGCTCTACCCAAACCCAACTCAAATTCAAATTGGGTACCCAACCCGACCCAAATACATATGATTATTTCCAAGCCGACCTAACTGACAGAATTCGCTCAGCCTGAACACAACCTGAATTCAAGTTAGGCTGGTGTTTTCCAACCCAATCCAACTCGAGGACCTCGACAACCCAACCTAAACTAGGTTGGATCAATCGGGTTTGGCTTGTGGCCCTAATCCTTATAGGTCTCTTGAGACAATTAAAAGATTTAAGTATGAAACAAGTAGCTTGAAAGAGTAAAATGCAGTTGCTTACCGCAGCCACAGAGCTATAGGCCCATTAATAGGTCTGGACCAACCTCAGACCAGCCCTTTTTATGCTTTGGTGGGTTGATTTTCATACCAGATAAATAATAGGAAAGCCCAACAAGCAGCTCAGACCAACCCAGAGGTAGACTCATGTGAGTTTCAACACGAGGTCATGGGTTCGAGTACCCGTTGTGGTGAAACCTCACTATGGTGTGAGTGCGTGGGTTAACAGAAAACGAAAAGAAGAAAACCAAAAACCGAACCCAACGTATTTGACTATTCCTTGTTGAGTAGTCTTTAAGGGGCTCACCGAGCCATATTCGCAGTGGGCTAGGCCTTGACCCAGATATTTAACTGACAGGTCCAATTATCCATCTGGACTATCTATACCATTGATCCTTACTTTGATTACTGAGGTTTCAGTGGTACGTGCAATTCTAACCATCCAAAATCTCGGACAGAACAGAAGGTCCAAATACATTGCAACTGAAAAGACAATCATGAATCTGAAATATCTTATGAATGGGCTCCCACCCCTTTTATTTTACATGCCTTTCAAAGATCAGTTTATAAAAAAAAATAAAAATCTAACCATCTCTATTTGCGACCAACGAAGTAGTTGGCCCTCATCGATTCTAAGTGAAAATGATGAATCATCAATCTGGACCATATGGATGAGGGCCACTGATCGGTTGTCAGATAATTAGGTTGATGTAATTTTTGAAGAATGTTCATTTGACACATTATTAAGAGAAATTACCCTGCCGAGCCAACTATTCAGAGGGTTATCTCATATTCAGGCCCACCTGCTCCATCTTTTCAGTTTTTTTGCTATCTCTACTGGCTGACGTGTGTATGAGTTTAGGCTTTACCGCACGCATGCCAAACCAGTGCGTGTGAAGATTTAGGTCCATTCATCTTGTGAACATGCCCGCAGTCGCAGGCAAAATCCGTCTGGTTCACTGCACAGGTGGCGAACAGGTGGTAATATAAAAATGGACAGTCAGAGAATTTTATATACACATGTGCCCCCTCTGATGGACGTGTTGGGCTGATCTTTCGCTCAGAGCATGCTTACCATGGCTGCGCCTAATGAATGGGCACAGATTGCGCACAAGCGTCACCTGTTGGCACGTGTGCCAAGAACCTCTGCCTCTTATCTCAAGTGAGGAAGTGCCATTAGCGTTCTTCATAAAAAAATGCAACATAGATGGTTCACGGCAGTGAATTTGGTAGGCCCCACTCCAAGAAAACTTGGGAAGGGCATGTAGCAAGTAAGAGCGTTCATCTAATATCCCACATCATGAATGGTTCATAATTGAGAAAAATCAAACCACTCAAGTTAGAAAAAATAAAAACATAAATTGAAGAAGAAGAAGAAGAAGAATCCAAGAATCAAAAAATCGAAGAAGAAGAAGAGGAGGAAGAAGAAGAAGAAGAAGAATGTTAATTGAATCAAATGAATAAAGAGCAACTGATGAAACGAATTCGTGTGATTGGTAGGATTAGCTAAACTATAAGCAAAGAGAAGGAAAAACTTACTTAATTGAAGTCTCTCTCACTTTGTTTTAAACAAGAGATGATCTTAAGACACGATAGAAAGAGTTGGAAGAAAGATAGGTAATTGACAGTATAGAAGAAGCTGAGACCAATGCCCCTTTTTATAGCAATGGGCGGGGAAAGACTCAAGACAAAAGAAATTGACAGGAAAATCAGGTCGGTCGGGGGGCGGGTGTGGTGGGCGGGGCCTGTGACAAAAGAGCAACTCCCAGGTTTGCAAGCTCCCTTTGCAAAAGTGCTTAAGACAACTATTCATTTGCATTTTTGAGCTCTTTGATTTTGCATGCTTAAGTCCCGAGTCCTACCGGTTGCATCTTTTCATTTGCACTTATGGGCTATAGGATTTGCAAGTTGTAGTGTCCAACCGATTACTTGTTTTGATTTGAAATTTGGGGCTTTTCTTATTTGCACATTTGAGCTTATGTCCCAAGTCCAACTGGATACATTGTTTTATTTGCACTTTTGGGCTATATGATTTGGACGTTTGGATTTGGTCTCAAGTCTATCTGGTCAAATACTTTGATTTACACTTTTGGTCTCTTTGCTTTCCAAATTTGAGCATAGGTTGCAAGTCTGATAGGTTACATGTTTTGATTTGCAATTGAACAGTTTGATTTGCATGTTTAAGCTTAGGTTTTTGATTTGCAATTTTGGGCTCCATCGATTTGCATGTTTGAGCTAAGGTCTCAAGTCCTACCAGTTACATGATTTGATTTGTACTTTTAGGCTCTTTCATATGCATATGTGAGGTAATGACCTAAGTCCAAATACATTTTTTTTATTTGCACTTTTGGATTCTTTACTTTGCACGTTTGAACTTGGCTTCATGTTCAGCTGATTACATTTTTTGATATGCCCTTTTGGGGTCTTTGATTTACCTGCGCCTTAGGTTGCAGGTCCAATACCTTACATGTCTTGATTTGCATGTTTAAGCTTAGGTCTCAATTCCAACCTTAGGATCCTTTGATTTGCACTTTTAAGCCCTTTGATTTGCATGTATTAGCTTGTCCCAAGTCTAACTGATTACATGTTTGATTTACACTTTAGAACTCTTTCATTTGCATATTTAATTTTAGGTTTCAAGTCTAATGGGGTAAGAATTTTGATTTGCATGTTTGAGCTCAGGTCTCAAGTCCAGCCGGATTGCATGCTTTAATATGCACTTTTGGACTCTTTGATATTGATGTAGAGCGGGTCGCGGACAGTTACATGTTTTGATTTGCACTTTTGGTCTTTTTTATTCGCATGTTTGAAATTGGTCCCAAATCAAACCAGTTGTGTTTTGATTTTTCTTCTTGTGGCTCTTTGATTTGCATGTTTGAGCTTAGGTCCCATGTCTAATTAGTTACATCCTTTTGTAGTGCACTTTTGAAATCTTTGATTTGCATGTTTGAGAGTAGGTCACATGTCTAACTGTTACGGATTTCAATTTATGCTTTTAGACTCTTTGATTTGCATGTTTAACCTTGACTCCAAGACCAACTAGGTACACATTTGGACTCCCACTTTTGGACTTTTTAATTTGCATGTTTTATGTTAGATACTCTCTATAGCTGACGTCTTTATTTTAATGTACTTTTTTGATTTGCATGTTGGATCTTAGGTTTTTGAAAGTTATTTGCAAGGTGGACTGTTAATGTAATCCAACACGTTAGACTCAGGACCTCCTTTATGAGTTTTTATTTAGTGGCTACGACCTTTTGAAATGCCAGGTGTCCACTTTGCAGTTTTGAGCTGATAGTGTTTGTAGTTTCATGGGATTTCTGAGGATGGACGTGTGCTTTGACGAAAGACACAGTCGTTGGGGGTCATAGATTAAGTGAGGCAGGGTAACAGTTTAACTGTTTAGTGAGTGAGGCCTTGAATGTGTGGCCCACCTCGATGTATGTGTTGTAGATGCACACTGTACATTCATTTTTTCATTTGGTTTTTCAGCTCATTTGAGGGCATTATATCAAAATTGAGGTAGATACAAAATCTCAGGTGAATCACAGTAGGGATTTCTGGGGGCCACAGAAGTTTTGGATCAAAATGCTATTCTAGACTCTTTGATTTGCATGTTTAACCTTGACTCTCAAGACCAACTAGGTACACATTTGGACTCCCACTTTTGGACTTTTTAATTTGCATGTTTGAGCTTCGATATATAAACGCGGACATCGAGCAGGTCCCACGGTCAGGGCATCACCCACTAAGCTGTCAAGTCTGCCTCATCTAATCCGCGCATTTGACACTGTTTTAAGGTGACTGTTGACCCAAAAGACACGGAAAAAGGAGGTGTGCTTTGTCACCATAATTCTTTACGGTGACCCCTTCACCAAGCATACGGGGGATACATGTATGGTTGGTTATCTGACCGTCCTTAATAGTGGGCCACTTGGGATGAGGCATGGCTCGAAGTATAGTGGACAACTGGGGATGAGGCCCCATAGCACAAAGTCGTGCTAATAAAACAGTCTTAACCATTCAATAGATGGGGATCACGTGGTTGTTCAAGGGTCTAATTCAATTACAAAATAGAATTTTTAAGATCAACTAATTAATGCGTGCTTCATGCATGCTCCATCACATCTATGGTCAAGCCCCTAAATTGTGTGGTCTGGATTACCAAACATACATGCATGCAATGGATGAGTAGCAACAACTCTAGAATCCCTTCTCGCACTAATATTTCTAATATCTCATGAGAGATGTGGCCTAATTTCCTGTTCCACAACATGGAGAAATTTTCTTAATCTAGTATTCGCTTAGATCCTACTTTATTTTTATATATGACATTTATACTATACATGTGAGGTATTCAAGTCTAATTGGTATAGGTCGTTCACTATATAATCAGTGCCGACGATAATTGAATCAAAGTAAACACTCAACTTTTTAATCTCAAATTTAAACGAATAACCTAATTTGTCTAAATGAGAAATAAAAATCAAACTATGCCTTATAGAAGGCACACAAAATGTATCAACTAGATCCAATAAATGACTTGATCCTAACATAAGCCTACAGACTCCGACTTGCCTCCACATCGACTTTAACACCATTACATACGTATACTAAGTATTCTGCATCAGTTGGTGTCCAACACTGTAAAAAGTCCTGCACAGAAGTACAGATGTGAATAGTTGTTCCCGAATCTATCCACCAAGAATCTCCCGATACATCAGTTAGATTAGGTTCAAAACAGACTAAGATAGAAATATCGCCCTTCTTTATGAGCCACTAATTATACTTTATGCAGTCTTTCTTCTTATTGCTCAGCTTATTGTTGTAGAAATAATTTTTCTTTTTAGCCCACTTATGACTCAATGCATTCCCAAGTTGACTGCCGGTCGGAGGACCTAGAGGACCTGAGGATCCCTTATCAGAACCATTTTTCCTTTTTTTCTGCTTCCATTATGTCCCCGTCTATCTATTCAAGTTATGATATTAGCATTTTCTGTCTTGCCTAGTGTCTTGAGCCTTTCCTCCTCTTAGACGCACCGAGATTTCAGTTTGTCCAATGTCTATTTATCCCTTAGTGTGTTATAATTTGCTAGGAACGGTATTGTATTGAGAAGGTAAGTTATTGATGACCAAGTCAACCAATTGACCATATTTGATTTCCAAGTCTCTTGAGTGGGTGCAAAACCTTTACATGTCGAGGATCTTCAAAGCACTCCCAAAACCTCGGACTTCACAACCTCCTACTCCGTGACCTTTATTCGATTATGAATTTTTCGATCAGGTCTATTAATTGTTTCCATGACACGCCAAGGGTTCGTCCCATCTAATTGGTTGGAATTTTTAATAGCTCTCGAGACACCCATAGTTTTATTAGTCTGGCTGAGGTCCGAAGAGGAGTTTAATCTCATTTTGGATGGGATTTCCAAGAGTATGAAAATATTCTCTTCTCATTCTTTCTTCTTTGAGTTCTTTTTATTTCTTGAGTAAGGTTTGAAGACAATAGTCTAGCTTCTTGGTGGTATAAATAAAAACTAGAGAAAAAATAAATGCTATTATGGTACTAAGACCAAATCAAGAATTATAATGGTTTGATGTCATGCCCCAAACTCGGAAATTGGACTCACAAAATTTTCAATCGCCGAATCCGACACTAACAACCTCCATAGTACCTCATTCTCGGCTCTCGGCACCTACATACACTAGGTTCCGATCTTAGGATCCCACAAGGAGGATTTTAAATATGATTTGATTCGTAATGAGCATAATCATAAGCCTAACCCATGAACAATAACCATAAGAACACCATCACAAAATCCACTATGATAAAAACTTTGAGTACAATACGTACGAAAGGAAAATACAAGATATGAAAATAACAGAACTCTAGAGGCTCAACCGCACACTCCAACCGCCGCAAGGCTATGGCCGTGTCCGACGTCACCTGCATGCATCAATCGTGCATAAGCTTATAAAAAGCTTAGAAGGTGGTGTAAGTGTGTGCGTAGTATGAACGTGCTCATAATGCAAAGTCAGAGTAATGCGGAATCATATTGATGAGTACATGAATGCAATCAGCCGTACCAAGGCTATGCGGTGCAAGATATGAATGTTATCGGCCATATCAAGACCATGCGATGCGAGATGCAACTCAAGCATGTCAATCCTCATCCAAATCCTCATACAGCTCATCAAATATCAGTACAGTTCTCATTCTAGATAATCACCGGGGTTTGATACACTCCAAATGGCACTGCCCCCTATCTGAACACACAACTGGGAGAGTGGAAGAGACCTCACTATCCACTAGCAAATATCAGGCCCGGCTCGTCGATAGCGGACCTATTCCTCAAGCCGGTCAAACTCAACCTAGAAATTATCCCCTCACTCAGGCGGATAAGGTCACAACCCTTTCTTACCGACCACGACACATTGGGAGACGTGGCCTCCTGGTATTCGGCCGTCGTACCATCCATGATGTGCTTGTGGAGGCCACAACCCTCTGGTACCATGGGGTTTAGAAATTTTCACCTAGGGACATCTATGGTGCCCCTATGCTAGAAACAGTATTTTCTGTGTCCGATCCTACCATCCACGATGTGCCTATGGAGGCCACAGCCCTAATGTCGCTAGGGCGTGCAGTAATCATGTCATACAAATGCGAAGTGCGTGAATCACACTACCAGTCATGCAGCAATCCTGCGCGTACCGCGCGCTCATGTAGGGCAACTCCACCTATCAGGGAGCCCATAAACAATCTGCCCGAAGGCATATGCTATGATCAGTCACTCCTCATATCAAGCATACATATGATGCGTATGAGCATGAATCATGGATCTATACTAAACATGTTATATGGTGATGGATTCTGTTTATAACAAAGATGGGCCTAGACGGCCTACACGCTACAAGTATGGGCCTATCAATGGGCCCCTAGGAGAGTTACAATGCAGACATTTAACCATCACTGCTCTTACAATGTGGACGTCAAACCATCATTGCTCCCAAGGCACGGCCTGTCTTGAACATCATTATATAAACCATGGTAGAGTCACACATTGCAATGGGCCTTATGTACATCCCATTAGACCTTTACCTAAGGGCTCCAAATACATCAAATGGGCCGCATCACATGGGCCTCATATATATCTAGGTGGGCCCCAACAACGGGCCACAAATACATCAAGGTGGGCCTCCTCATATGGCCTTATATGTATACCAAGGTGGGCCTCAACGGATGGGTCATAACTAGATCAAGATAGGCCTCAATTATGGGCCTCATATATACCAAGGTGGGCCTCAAAAGATCAACTGGATCACACTCTAAATAACAGTGGCGACAATGATTTCCACCATTAAAAATCCTACAGGGCCCACCGTTATGTATTGTTTTGGGATCCAACCTATTCATAAATTTACATGGAGATAGATGAAGTGAAAGCAAAAACATCAGCTTGATTGGAACCACAGTGACCCTTAAGAAGTTTTGAACGATGAATGTCATTGTCCCCACTATTTTTAAATGGTGGGGTCTACTTGAATTATAGATCTATCTCATTTTTAGTCTCAAGCCTTAAGACCAGCTTTTAAAATGGTTGGACGGCTTAGATGCAACACATGCATCCTGATGGGCCCCATAGATGGATGGCGTGGATAAGACAGGTGGGACCCATGGAACTTGGTGACACCACTCCAGCAGCTATGGCCGGAGTGAGGTACACCAGCCGTCCCACCACGATGTGGGTAAAACACATACATTAGTGGGTCCCACGTAGGGCCCACCATAACGTTAACTTTCCATCCAATCTGTTAATAAGGTCACGTAGACTTGAATGCAGAGGAAAAACAATTTTCATAATGGTCCAAAACTTTTGGGACACCCAAAAGGGTTTTAATGGAAGACATTCAATCACCTCTGTTTCCTGTGATGTGGGCCACTTGAGTTCTGGATGAGGCTAATTTTCGGAGGGGTCCACTGCCCTAAGGGGCCCATCAAATGTACGGTGTTAATGTTCAACACACATCACGGTGGGGGCCATGGTCGGGACAAGTGGGTCCCTGCTGCTTCACACCATAAAGAAGACAGGATGTTGCTTGCGGCCCTATCGCATATATGTTATATATATATATATATATTGTTTTTGATTTATTTGGGGTTTTTCCTAGGTGGGACCCGTCAAGAGGATCCACTCCTTTGGTTGGATTCTATGGTTCATGACGGACCAAACAAGTCCAATATTCAAGGTATTTTGGTATGTAGAAACACGAGAGTGGGCCTTAATAGATTCTGACTGTAAGGATCACTGTTTTATTTAATTCGGCCCCCCAGATATTTAGATTGGCTCCATTCTTCGGCTAAATGCCTAAAACGAGATGAGAAATAGGATAGATGGTGTGGATTATATACATACATTAAGGTGGGGCCTGCATGAGCGGCCCACCCAAACCTTAAATAAATATATATATTATTTTATTTATTATTATTATTATTTTTGCTCGTTAGGACATCCCACTATCGGTTCACGTTCATCAACCCACGTCCGTGTCCCCGGACGCTAGACGGACGGCTTGAATAAAAAATCAAGGTGGGTCCCACATGGATGTGGCCCACTTGATTTGGGTCAATATGATATTTGTGTTTTTCCTTCCATCCAAGCCCGCTAACGGGCCGGACGGTGTAGATCCAACCCATCCATTAAGTGGGTCCCATGAAGGTGAATGGCATGGCTAACATATACACTTCATGGTGGTCCACACACACACACCACACCATCATCCATATGAGAGAGAGAGAGAGAGAGAGAGAGAGAGAGAGAGAGAGAGAGACACGGTGATGGAGGGACCCGCCACTATCGGCCCCTCATGGTTACATTACATACATCAAAATGGGTCCCACCTACAAGTGGGCCCTAAAAATTAAGAGTCAAAGGTGGATCACCCACCTATTAGCCTCCTTCTTGCTCCCTTAGCCTCCTTAGCTCTTATGCTCAACTTTTGACGGTAGATGGAGTTTTGATGGTGGGGATACGAGATGAGAGGGTGGGCCACACTTGTTATTTTTGGGAGAGCCTGGGAAGGCTTGGTCGTATGGAATTTTTGTTGCTTAGGAGATTTTTTTTTGAGAAATGAGGGAGAGAGAGAAGTGATGGGGTGATAAGAGTTGAGTGATGGATGAAGTGATGTAAGGGTTGACTTTGGTAATGGGAAAGGGATGGTTGCTTGTACTTGTGGTATGAAGTGTACTTGACTTGATTGATTGATTGATTGATGGGACATGTTATAGAGATTCTCTCGAAATTCACAACGCGCGCCGTTTCTTTGGAATGAATGTGGGCCCACATCTCCTGGCCTGGGTATCAGATCTGTGTGCAAGTTACGGCGTTGGAACAGCGGCGATGACGTGGTCGCTGGGGTACAAGTTTCAGGTCGAGCCGACTCTGATATGCAGGACTCGGCTTAAGATCGTGTGTAAACATCGGATACATGTCGAGGGTTGCTAGAATTTGACCGGAATGATCGTAGAAGCCCACGAAACGGTATGGTCTAGGATATGGGCCTCAGATTTGATGTCATGCCCCAAACTCTAAAACCTGGGCTCACAAAATTTTCGATCGCTGAATCCGGTGCCGACAACCTCCGTAGTACCCCATTCTCGGCTCCCAGCACCATATGCCATGTTCCGATCCTGGGATACTATAAGGAGGATTTTCAACACCGCTTAATTCGTAAGAAGCGTAACCAAAGGCATAACCCACAAACAACAACCCAAAAACTCCATTACATTTTCACTATGATCAAAAACTTTACAAGTACAATGAGCATAAAGGAAAATACAAGGATGATGAACAAAAACTCCAAAATGATCTGCCACGCGTCCAAGCCTCAGCGCTGCTGCGATCCAACGTCACCTGCACGCAACGGTCGTGCATAAGCTTATAGAAAGCTTAGAGGGTGGTGAAAGTGTATGCTCAAGGTGGTAATGCAGTTATGCAGTATCAGAGTAATGCGGAACATGCTGATGAATGCCAAGAATACCATTAGCCGTACCAAGGCCATGCGGTGCAAAGAATGATGTCGGCCATACCAAGGCCATGCAATGCGAAATGCAACTCAAGCATACAAATCCTCATCTAAGTCCACATATCAATACGACTCAAAATTTGGAATATCACCGGGGTCTAGTACACTCCAAGCCAAATTGCCGCCCCATCGGGCGCAATAAGGTGAGTGGAAAAGACCTCACTATCCGCCTGCCAATATCGGGCTTGGCTCGTCAATAGCGGACCCATTCCTCGAGCTGGTCAGACTCAGCCTAGCATTGCCCCCTACTCTCGGGCGGGTAAGGCCGCACCCCTTTCCAATCGACCACGACACAGTGGAAAGCACAACCGTCTGGTAATCGGCACTTAGCGCTCATGCAGCCACTCGGTCTAGACGTTGGAGCAACCTCTTGGTACCATAAGGGTTTAGGGACTTTCACCCAGGGATATCTATCGCACCCGTGTAGAAACGATTTCCGGTATCCATTCCGCCAACCACGATACGCTGTGAGGCCACCCGATGTCGCTAGGGCGTACAGTAACCATATCACACAATGCGAATGCATGAATCACACTATCCAGTCATACAGCAATCCTGCGCGTATCGTGCGCTCATGTAGGGCAACACCCCCTGTACGGGAGCCCCTAAACAATCTGCCCGAAGGCATATGCTATGATCAGTCATTTCTCATATCAAGCATACGTATGATGCATATGATCATGAATCATGGAACTAAACATGTTATATGGGATGGATGATGTTCATAACGAAGATGGGCCTAGACGGCCTACACATTACACGTACGAGCCTAACAATGGGCCCTAGGGAAAGATATAATGCGGACATTTAACCACACTATACTTACAATGTGGACGTCAAACCAACATTGCTCCCAAGGCACGACTGCCACAAATATCATTACATAAATTATGTTGGGATCACACATTGCAATGGACCTTAGGTACATTCCATTGGGCCTTAAATACATCAAATGGGCCAAATCACATGGGCCTTATATTCATTAGGTGGGCCACATCAATGGGCCGCACCAATGGGCCTTATGTACATTGCAATGGGCTATAACCCGTGGGTCTTAGAATGCATCAAATGGGCCTAATCTCATGGGCCTTATGAGTATCAAATGGGCCTCGCCAATTGGGCCCCATATGTACATCAAATGGGCCTCAACCCATAGGTCCTTTAATGGGCCTTAACCCATGGGCCCCTAATGCATTAAATGGGCCTCGACCCATGGGCCTTACATATACATCAAAGTGGGCCTCAACCATGGGCCACAAGTACTGAGATGGGCCTTATATATATATATCAAAGTGGGCCTCAACCATCAATAAATTATATATAATATAATATAATATATATATGTAACATATAATATTATATATATACATATAACATATAATATTATATATATAAATATATATACACACACCAACACACACACGCACACGTACACAGCAGGCCCACCGTCCCTGGACGGTGGGAATAAAACACTTGCATCACTGTGGGCTCCATGTGGGGCCCACCATAATGTTACTATGCCATCCAACCCGTTGATAAGGCCACGTGGGCCTAGATGAAGGGTGAAAACAAATTTCACCCTGATCCAAAACTTCTGCGGTAGTGGCCCACCCTATGAACGGCTCAGATGGTAGGTAAACATCAAGGGGGGCCCACAGCCACAGCCGTGGGTGGCTGCATGAACGTCTGTCTGCCCGGACGCCGTGCGCAGGCGCTGCCTGCTGCGTCTGACACAGCAGCAGCAGCAGCTGCTGCTGATGATTTTATTTTTATTGTTAATTCTGTTTTTCTGTGGTTTTCACAGGTGGGGTCCACATTTTGATAATCTACACCGTCCAATGGCCTTCCATGGCTCAACACGAGCAAAACAAGTCCAATATCGAACATATTTTGGCATATAGGAAATCAGGGGAGGTTTCAATGGTGAAAACCACCATTTGATATGGTATGGCCCGCCCGAAGGTCTGATTGATCCCATCTTTTGGCTCAACGCATAAAAGGGGCTTGGGAAAGGAATGGATGGTGTGGATTGAAGACATACATCAAGATGGAGCCTACACAAGTGGACCACCCCCATTAGCTTGTAACCAAGCTTGCATTTGTGTTTTCAGCAAACGTCCAGCGTCCCTGGACGCTGGACTCTCTGGCCGAGCAAGGTGGGCCTACTCATGAGGGCCACCACTGATGGATGGTATGGGTACAATACATGCAAAGTGGGCCCCACTTGTAAATGGTTTGGATAACATACTAACTTCATGGTGGGGTCCATTCAAGTGGGCCACACAACCTCATTATCATCACAAAAATAAAATAAAATAAAAGAGAGAGAGAGATAGAGAGTGAGACCCGCGTGATGGAGGGACCCCGACACTATGGGCCCTCCCTTGCACTAAATCATACATCAAGTGGGTCCCATTACATGTGGGCCCATTAAAATTAAATCCAACGGTGGAGATCCCTTCTCCACTAAATTAGATGGTCTAGATGACCCTAAATATGCAAGAAAGTAAACATCATGATGGGGTCCATGGAGAATGGCCCCATCATGGAATGATCATGATGATCCAAGTGGGCCATTGGTCATATCTTAGGGTCCAAAGTGAGATCCAAACCATTGATTAGATGGCCTCACTTGGCCCATCTTAAAAACATCAAAAAATATCCTCTCCAAACACCCACCGCTTGATCTTCTTGCTCCCTTGGCTTCCTTAGCTCCTTGTGCTTCTCTTTGATGGAAGAAGATGAGAAATGGATGGTTGAGATGAGAGATCTAGGGATGGAAAGGTGGGCCACACTTGCATTTTCTCACCATGGGAGGACTCATACATATGGGATTTTTGCTTATGGGAGAGTTTGAAATTGAGAGAGACTTGTAAGGGAGAGAGAGTGTGTGTGATGGGTGATGGAGTGATGGATGGGAGAGAGAGGGATGGGTGTGTAAGAGGCTTTTTGACTTTTTTGGCAAAAGTTGTAAGAGAGGGTATGGGTTGTGTAAGAACTTTTTGACTTTGGGGCTTGCTTGGGAAAGGGTGAAAGGTGATGTGTACTTGACATGATGGGATTGATTGATTGATGTGACACCTTGTAGAGATTCCCTCAGAATTCACACGCGCGGTGTTTTCCTCGCACCGAACGCTGGCCCACATCTCCCAACCAGGGTATCGCCTCGGCGCGCAAGTCGCAGCATCGGAACCGCGGCGACGACGCGGTCGCTAAGGTATAAGTCCTGGGTTGAGTCGACTCGGGTTGACGGCATGAGAATCAGGGTCGCGCGCAAATACCGGTTAAGGGTCGAAGGTTGCCGGAATTCGACAGGACTGCAGAAGCTTACGGAACGATACGGTGTAGGATATGGGCCTTACATTTGAGCTCAATTAAATCCCCAGGACACTATGCTAAGAGCTCTATTGTACATTTGGAGTCATAAATTGTCTTTAAAAAAGCATTGCAGTGTGCCTTGTTGAGTGTCAAATATTGCTTATTTTCCCTATTTATATCTTGGTTTTATTGACATGATAATGCTCAATGGTATATTTTATACATGTTTGTGTTACAAGGTGAATCTGAGAGTTTGGATTGAAAAGAATATTAAAAACATGGAATTAATGCTCAAGAATCACCAAGGCAAGGGATATGGATCTTACGAGACCAATATTGAAGAATTCACATGCCAAAGATCCTAGGAAACCAAGTATAATGGATGAAGAAAGGACTGGAGAGACTTTAGGATCCGTAACAGAAAAGAGACAGGTTCGATTCGACCGAACCCAAGTTCGGTGCGACTGAAAGTGCATGAAAAGCTCCAGCGAAGAACAATGAATTTTGGAGTTAATTCGGTTCGACCGACGATTAATTCGGTCTGACCAAACCTAAGCATAATAGAATCCTGTCATGATTCAAACTCAACTTCGGTCCGATCGAAGCATAACGCGACTGCGTAAATTTGAGGCGGTTTTAAGGTCGGTTTGTGAAAATTCTAAGGCGGTACGAAAGATAGTGTTTCACAACTATAAATAGAAGTCCCTAAGACGTCCCAAAGTATCTTTTGGGGTTCAAGGAGCAGAGCCAAAGGGTGGAGCAACCTTTCAAGATTTTTTATTCCTCTTCCTTAGTTTATTTTCATGTTTTGTTTAAGAGTTTTTAGTTCAGTCATATCTATGGTTAACTAAACATCTTAGCTAAGGCTAAGAGGTGAAGCTTGTAGCGTGTTGAGATATTTATCTTACTTTGATTTTTGTTTATGTTGAATTTCATTGAATTCTAGTTTGATAATAAAGGAATATATATATATATATATATATATTATGATTTTTGTGACTCAAATCACAATAGATGTTGTGATAACTTTGGATATCTTCTTTTTCATTATGTGATGGTAAGATCGATAAATCTTGTTGTTCACCATCGTCTCTTGGGCATGGTAAGGTGATGGAATCTCTTCCAATTATCACAATACTCCTCCATTGAGAATTAAGTCAATGAAAAGTTCGATTTGATTTAAATTGCTTTATCTTCCAATTGGATAGGATAAGACCCTAATTCCAATTGTTTTCCTTGAATCAAGTAAGGTAGCATCTTGATAGCTACAAGTGGATCCTTGGCACCCTAGTTACCACATTTAAATTCATATATTTTAATCACATTATTCACAATTACTCTCAATTATTTAGATTTCAATTTAGATCTTTTTCTAGTTCTAGTTCTAGTTATTTTCAGAATACGTACAAGTTTAGTCCCTGTGGATTTGACCTCGGTCTTCTGAGTTATTACTACATCGTGACCCTACACTTGGGGTTGTGAACATGCCTCTGCACCAAAATTCTTCAAGTAGGTCATCCATTGAATATGTGATGCAAGTGGTGATTTAAGCGCTTAGCACTTTCCATATATGCTTGTAGGGATGACTAATGTCTCTGCCAAATGCGATGCATCAATTATCATGACAACTTTTATTTTATAAATAATGTTGTCCACACATTTGTATGATGTTCGCCAAATGGAGCCTCAATATTATAGATAGGAGACGGATGTCAATAATGTAACAATAAGATGTTGAGGTAGGAAAACGAGAAACTTTGATATTTCAATAAGGGGTTTTACCCCAAGTACACCTAAGGTTTTGTGGGAGCGCCTTACCTTTTTTCAGACAAAAATGTGCTTAATTACATTTTTTTAAAAATATTTTTCATGCACCTGTATTATCACACCGTTGCTCTGGAAACCCGAGTTAGTTTGAGTTAGTCGCTGAGTTAATGATGTGGCTTGATGTGGATGTGATAATATTATACACAGAACCATAATAATCATAAAAAATAGTAAATTTAATTAATCATCATGCATTCATACAAGAGTATCAATTATCAACTAGATAATATCCAACCCAAATTCATACATCATTATTTAAAGCAATAAATAAAATATAAAAAATTCTTTATTCTCGCGGTGAATCTCCAAGAGCATACCTCTCATAGTCATCACTCCACACGTGAAGACTCTAGTTCATTTTCCTATAATAGATGGTTTTCCAATCAACAGAATGAGCTGACATCCCAATAATTAGTTGTATGCATGATTCACAACATAGGCATAATACAAATGTATATATATAAATCTTGGTATGCCATATTACCACATAAATAATTTCTTTAGTGAACAACTAGGGCTATAGCTGCGCACAATGTCTGACCTGCCATCACCCATCCGACTGAAATCCATACAAGCCTAACACGTGTAGGAGTTTACCAGCATCTCATGCGAACGCTGGCTTGAAGTATCTCACGTACCGTGTGTAACTGTATAGTATGGCAATGAGTGACCCAATATAGAGATGGCCAAACTCCTTCCCCAGTCTCGACTGTAGTCCAAGGAGGAGGCCCTATTAGTACCAACTCGGGTTTCATTGGGAACTCCGCCCGAGAATTTAAGGGATAACTCGATCCCTTAGTTGTTTGATGTTCTTAGAATGACACAAATATTAACAAATTGTAAAAGTTAAGCAAAGGTAAACATATAATGTTATGCAATGCATGCGGAAAAATCCATCCGTGATAGTGACTACTTACCCATAACGTTCATTTTTTTATTCAACCATTTTGACATTTTGATCATTTCCTCATGGATCTGATGATTACACTCGGGTCTATGATTCATATAAATTTTTTTTTTTTGAATTATAACTAGAATACAAGCATCAAGTTAATTTCTTCCTTAGTGTTAATTTTCTTTGAACACTTGGACAAACGAGTAAGATTCTAAGATTGTTATATTAGTCCACTAAATAGGTCAATTAAGTCCCTAATTTCTTAGATCTAAGCCGTAAATTGTCCATTTACTATGTTTCTAACCGTAGATTAAATGTATTAATCTTTGTTAAGTTTAAATTAGGATTGAGATCTACCTTAAAGACAATTGTATGTTAAGATCCATTGAATCCGACCATTTATTTCCTTATTTTTTACGATTTTGGTCCAATGGTCTTGATTGATATTTGATTAGATGATCTGATCTAACATTAAATCAAGTAGATTTTTAATTTTCTTAAATCTAATACCTTAATTGGTTTATTAAACCTTTGATCAACGGTTGAATTAGACTCGATCATTGATTTAACGATCCAAATTATTATTATGATCTTTTTTATAATTTCAACAGTCTAGATTTAGATTTATAAGGTCTTCAATCCATATTTACACTTAATGAATACGATCTCTAAATTAATTTTATGTGGGGTCCACCTTCGTACTAAGTGCTTATGATGTATTTACTACCTACAAGATTATAACATAATACAAGATGTGAGAAATACAAATGATTTAATCTGATAGACATGATCTTATGGTGGAGTCCATTTTTATATGCTATTAATATTTGGGCGCCACCAAAGATCATGGTCTTCAGGTCAAACCACATATCTAATTATTTTAAACAATCTAGCCGATTATTCAATATTAAAGTTGAGATCAATCGGCTATGATAGTGTGGTGGGGTTTATTTCCCAGGCATTCTTAACATATGTGGCCCAACCCACGATCAGATGATGATCTTATCATGATTAGCTAGTAGTATATACAAATTTACCATAAAATAATTTACCCTATTCATTTTCATTGGTGACACAACAACTTAGGAAATTATTTAATATGCTCTCTATGGCCATGAACTCCTTCTAAATTCATGAGATTGGAATCATTCATGAATGAGTAGATGATCTAGTAGGCCTCACATTATGATGGCCTATATCCAGGTGGCCACACATGATGGATGATCCACATCAAAGGTCCGCCACTAATGATGAATGGCCCACATCCTAGGTGAGCTCCACATTATGGGTAACCCACATTGAAGGTGGGGCCTGTATGATGGCAATCCACATCAAAGGTGGGCTCCACATAATGTGTAATTAATAATAGTAGGCCCCACATGATGGATGATCCACATTAAGGTGGGCCCCACATGATGGATAGTCCACATGAAAGGTCTGCCTAATGATGAGTGACCCATATCTATGGCGGTCCCACATGATGGATAGTCCACATCAAAGGTGAGCTCTACATGATGAGCAATGTATATTGAAGATGGGCTCTAGATGATGGACAATAACATTGATGGTGGGCCCCATTTGATGGATGACTAACATGAAAGGTGAGCCTTACTTAATGAACTATGCACATTAAAGGGCGGCCCCTAATGATAAATGAACCATAACTAGGGTAGGCCCTACATGATGGACAACCCACATAAAGGTGGGGCCCATACAATGAACGTTATACATCAAAGGTTTTCCTCACATAATGGACACTAGATGGGGGGGACCAAACAGACTTTCAAGATAATTACTTACTATGTTGGAAACCAAATATGTTTTTTTTTAATTTTATAGATGAAAAGTATGTTATTTAACAAACACACTTATCTACTGATTAAGTAAAAACCAAGATAAGCTACTTATAACATAAGTAGCTTATCTTAAGTAACTTATGATCCAAACGCTCCTTTACAGACTATCTAACCTTTCAAAAGTCAGCCCAAAACAATGATTGGGGTTTGAACAATGCATTACGTGGTCTTATGAAAATACTCATAACTCTCTCATTACAGGTTGAATGAGATAATCTTCGGCTCATTGGAAAGACGATTCGACAAACTTTTGAATGACTTTTTTATTATCTTATTTGAATACCGTTTGCCTTTTAAATGTGGGCCCAAAGTCCAACTGTTGGCAAAAAACCAATTTAAGGCTAATCTTTTGAAAATGAATAACTCATTTTTTAATATCTCTTCTCTTCATATCAGTTTCTTTCCATGCAAACCTATCTTAGCATAATCTTTATGCAGATAAAAATAACTCATTTATTAAAAATGTACTTTTCTTTTTATATATTTTCTTTCTTTCATTTATATTCTGGTACAAGATCCAAGCAAAATCTTTTGATTAAAAAAAAAAAGAAAAATTCATTTTTCAAAAGTGAAATATTTATAAAAATTTTCATCTAATTTTCTTTCATTTCTTTCAAAACAAGTCCAGTTTAGCATAATGAGTTAAAAAGAAGAACATTTTTCTGAGATGAAAGATTATTCCAAGGAGTAATGATAAAAAAACAAAAGGTACAAGTGCAAAATTGAGAAAAGTAATTAAGGGCATATTTGTTCGAGAAAAAGATAAATAGTGCCCTCCTTAGTATAAAAATAATGATTTGTAAAGCGGTGCTACTTTCTCGCTCCTGTGAAGCTTTGTGTAATTGAAGTAAAAACCCTTTCAATGAACACTTACAAAAGAGTTGGGTATGTCCATAGTCGGTAATAAGGGATCCATACCTGTGCGTTTTGCACACCTAGTGTTGATGATAAAGACGGTGCTCCAGTGATACCCGTACCACGGGATGGTTGAGCAGATGTGGGGCTCGCCTGATGCATTTACAACATCCAACCTGTTCATCATGTGCAACACCTCGTTTAGCCACAGAAAAGGGAACAAGCTGGGAGGCAATGCCAACCCTTACATTTCACAGGGGCCCATCTGATTTGCAAACAACTTTAATTTTGTCATTTCCAACCTCTGAACTGGACGAAGGTTTGAACGGCCTTGGTGGGCCCTACTTTAATCAACGGTGGCTTTTCTTTTATCTTATTTTCTGTGCTGTGGTATCTGAATTTTGTACGGGGTTTGGAGTACGCCCTTGACTACAGGCTTTTAATGGCTCCCGTTTGGTAGCGGTTGGGCGGGTTGTGTTTGCAATTCTAAACAACGACACTAAATAACACGTGTCCCCTTCCAAGAATGGCACCAGATTCTTCAAAACATGAATAAAGTAATGATATGCTAACACGTCTCCTTCCCCAGCAGGTAGACTGGCCTGTGTTTGAAATTCGAAACTGTGATTCTAGATTTCGCGAAGAGTCACATCATTAAAGTATCCGCAAATGACACGTGTCTCCTTCATGCACCGGTTGAACGGGCTATGTTTGCAATTCTGGTGAATGGCAGTAGATTTTGCAAATCACAATAAAGTGATGATAGCAAATAACACGTCTCCGTAGCTTCAGCTATTGGACCGACAATGATTCTAGATTTCGTGAAGAGTCACATCATTAAAGTATCCGTAAATGACACGTGTCTCCTTCATGCACCGGTTGAACCGGCTATGTTTGCAATTCTGATGAATGACAGTAGATTTTCCAAATCATAATAAAGTGATGATATGCAAATAACACGTCTCCGTAGCTTCAGCTATTGGACCGTCTATGTTTGCAATTCCGAGCAATGACACCGAATTTTGCTAATCATCAGTAAAATAATGCTCTGCAAATAATACACGTTCCTTTTCTTCCCCCATTTGATCAGAACGTCCCACATTTTTTTTTTTTTTAGGCCAGGTCATGGTGGTACACTAGCCCGAAAATGAGGCCAATCAAAGAATCATGTGAGACATATATCACTGGAAACTTCCAGGCCCAATAAAGTTTTCGGTCAGCCAGATATTTGTTTGTTAGTTTTATTTTTTTCCTTTCCTGAATGGGTTTGATGTCGTGTAAACATCACAACGGGCCATGAAAGTTTCACTGGGGAGGGTATCCATTCTCACTGTGGTAGTTTGTGTTGCCCACTCGAGTTTTAATTATATCAATCTTATTTTTGGATCCATGCAAATATGAGCTGAAAAAATCAACGAACCAAATGATTTCCACGCCAACATCATGGTGGCCCCATGGACTCTTTGATCGGTCTTTTCCCATCCCGTTAAGGGAACGCGTATCATTTGTAAATGGCCCAAGCATTACTTTAGAAAGTATGCTTGTAAAAAATAACCAAGCCTGTCTTTCAATTTACGGACAAGCAGAAACCTTTTTAATTCTTTTCTTTTCTTTTCTCTCGAGTCCTTATGATTTTGTGGATTGTTCGGGTAGTATGGGGCATGGCGTGCTATCATATTGATCAAATGATCCTAACCATCGAACAGAAGGCTATCAAAAGGATGATTGGACCTTCAATTCCAACCAGCAAAATAAAATGGTTATGATCATCAACCAATTAGTGTGCTTTTGTGAATTCATCCAAATGGAGCCTACAACTCAGGATTGCCATGCAGTGTGAAGCCATGGCGCGCATGGAATATGGTAGAGCTTATCATCAAGCATGTGGCAGGAGTATATATGAATTAGGACCGTCCATCCAAGGAACCTGCTCATAGCTGGAAAAACCATGTAAGGAACCTGCTCATATATAGTTGGAAAAACCATTGACCCTATCATAATTGAAAAATAGGCAATTTTATTTACGGAAGAGGGTTCTTTAAACCAAGACAGATAACAGATAGTTGTCATTGAGGCATTGTAACTGTTGAGCTAAAAATATGACAAGTCCTTGAGTCGATTTGAGGGTCAGAAGAGTAGTGAAGCAATGGCTCGGACTTGTCAGACGCCGAGTTCGGATAAGGCCCAAAGTCCAGAAGAATGCTAGATGGAGAGGCATAGCTTAGATCGTGAGGCACCTGTCCCGGCCGTAGCCTAAGAAACCTGAGTCACAAAACAAAACCTCTTAAGGGAGGAAGTACACCTCAAGGCTCAATCGAAAGCCTCATAGAGGAAAGGCCAAACCGACTTAAGATCAGTCGGCCCTAGAGCCGTCCAAACTTTAGTCCGACTCAAAGATTGAGTCGGCCAATAGAGTAGGCGGAGATTAGCTGTAAAACTTATCTCGGCACGACCGTGTTGAAGAGATAAGAGTTGGCCGAGCCATATCACTCCATATCCGGAAGTTACCTAGTAAAACTCCGGATCTCTACCCGAGATTCTTGGAAGATAAGGTTAAGATCTCCGAAAATTTGGGAGTATCAGGGATCCCAAGAGATTGAGATCTACTCTAATTACAGAAATCCTACGGGGTACGACACTATTATAAATACAAAGAGCTTCATGGTAAAAGGTATGCAAAAAATTCTCGCCTTAAAAACCTTTACAAGAAGACCTAGGTTCTGACTTAAGCATCGAAGGGTCCCCTTGTTAAACCAGGGTCACCTTTTATCTTCTCCTTGTGCAGGTCCCAGGTTCACCAAAGGGGCGAACCGAAAACAGCATCAACAGTTTGGCGCCGTCTGTGGGAAACGATATGAAAAGTCATTTTCTCCAAGTACTGAGCACTCTCCAATGACGAGAATAAGGAGAACCGTCCAAAATGAGCCCAGTGAGGTCCCTGTCACTGGACCACCGACGACTAAAGGCCCGCCTGGTATGAATGGAGCGCAAGGGGCCCAGAACCAACCTGATAATCGGCAAGATTCTGCAGCCCGTCAGGCAACCTCCGTTTCGACCAGGCATACTCAACGGAATCGAGGCAATGGACGATTGAATAATGAGGTCCAAGAACTCAGGACCAACATGAACTACATGAAGCAGATGCTGGTACAAATTCATCGTCGGCAGGTCCAGCTGCCCCAGCAAGACGATGGTCGGGTTAATGCTCCATGACAATTCGTCGACCCTCAGCCTGTCGCACCACGAACAGTTCCTCAGTAAAGCCAACACCAGGTTCCAGTTGAGCCGGTGCCGTCCCATATCTCTGTAACTGCTCCACTGCCCGCCACCGATCTACGACATGAAATAGATCGGAGAAGACGCAACAGGCCCCCTGTTGAGGGTACGACTGATAGTGATGAACCCTGAAAGGCTGAGATGCAGGACCTACGAAAGGAAATGCGAGGAAAAATCGCGAACATAAAGCAAAACTGCTACGCCAATCAAACGGGACCCGAGGCAAAGGCGTCCTCGTTCACGGAGGAGATCATGCAAGCTCGGTTATCGGAACGATTCCCCCTTCCTCAAATCCTGCCCTTCACCGGTAAGACCGATCCGACCGAGCACATTGAGTCCTTTCGGACCTATATGGAGTTACATGATGCCTCAGATGCTATGATGTGTCGGGCCTTTTCTCTCACTCTGGCCGATGTAGCTTGATTTTAGTTCAAACAGTTAAAACCAAAGTCCATCGGCTTGTTTACCGAACTCAGTGACACTTTCCTTGCCAATTTCATTGGTGGGAAGAAAAAATTGAAATCATCTGCGCATCTGAATAATATAATTTAAAAAGAAGGAGAACTACTTAAGGATTATATCAAGCACTTCAATTTTGAGTTGCTCCAAGTCCGGAAGCATTCAGATGGGACAGCTCTCAATTCCATCATGCAAGGTGTCAGTGACAGGCCATTTATTGCATATCTAGACAAGAACCCGCCTGCGACTCTGGCTAAATTCATGGCTCGGTCAGATAAATATGCAGATGCCGAAGAAACCCGAATCCTGCGTGAGGCCGCTCAAAACGCAAAAACCTAGCCAAAGAGCCAGTAAAAAAAGAAGTTTATTGGCTAGTAGTAAAAAGTGAAAAGATGATCGGTCTCGTGACGAACGTAGGTCGGGTAAACGGCCTGATCACAAATTTTTGAAGTACACTCCGCTCAACAAGCCGCAAGAGCAGGTATTGATGAAGATCAAAGGCGAAGGATTCATCAACTAGCCAGATAGATCCGGTGTAATCCGAACTGACGGAATAAAAGTAAGTACTGCCATTTCCATCGTGATCATAGATATAACACGAGTGACTGCTATAATCTAAAGTAGGAGATTGAGAGACTCATCCGATAGGGCCATCTCGGCGAACACGTCGACCCAGGAGCCAGAACCACAGAAGAACACCCAAACGATAACCGGCCCACTGAGGATATTCGGACTATTATCGGTGGTTATTTGGGCGGAGGCGACTTAAATAACGCTTGAAAAAACCATGCGAGAAATGTTGGTTGACTTGAGTCTGAGATTATGGTTTTGGCTCGACCTCCGAAGGAAAGAAAGCTCAAGAAGTACAGTATAGTATTCACCGAGGAAGACTTAAGGGGCATTCATCACCTGCATGACGACGCTCTAGTCGTCACTGTCACTATCGCCAACCGCCGAGTCTTCAGAGTCCTTATCGACACAGGTTCATTTACGGACATATTGTTTACACAAGCATTTAACAAGATGGGCGTCGAACGATCGGCTCTGAGGCCCGTAAGGACTCCGTTGATCGGATTTTCGGGTGGACAGATTCTTCCCAAAGGAGCGATTCACCTCTTGCTCACTGTCGGAGATGTGCCGAGTCAAGCCACTTTATGATCGACTTTTTGGTAGTCAATCAGTCTTCGGTTTACAATGCTATCCTTGGTCGACCTTCCCTCTGTCTCATTCGAGCCATCGTCTCAACCTATCAACTGTCCGTAAAGTTTCCAACTGACAATGGCGTCGGGGTGGTAAAAGGAGACCAGCACGATGCTCGGCGATATTATGCTACCGCCCTGCGAACACCCGCAGAGGTCACGATGATCGAAACCCTGGATTCGCGCGACAAATCTCCCGACCGCCGCCAGCTCGTGGAAGACCTCATCCAAGTACCATTGAATGAGTTGGACCTTTCGAAGACCGTCCGGATTGGTTCGTCCCTGATTACGCCATTAAAGGAGAAGTTGATAGCCCTGCTATGGTGGTATGCCAATGTCTTTACGTGGACTCATGAAGACATGTCGGGCATTGACCCTTTAATCATGACTCACCGCCTCAATATCGACCCAACTTACAAGCCAATCCGTAAAAAACGGCGTGCACTCGGCCCTGAGAGATACGCCGTAATCGAGGAAGAGGTTAGAAAACTTCTCGAAGCCAACTTCATTGAAGAAATATATTACCTAGAATGGGTGACCAACGTTATATTGGTTAAGAAGGCTAATGGGAAGTAGCGAGTCTATATAGATTATACCGACTTAAACAAAGCCTGCCCTAAAGATAGTTTTTCCCTTCCTCGGATCGATCAACTGGTTGATAGCATTACGGGGCATGAATTACTTAGCTTTATCGACGCTTACTCAGGTTATAATCAAATTATAATGCATCAATCTTATAAATTAAAAACCACCTTTGTCACCGACAAAGGTTTTTATTGTTACCGAGTAATGCCGTTTGGATTGAAAAACGCTGGAGCGACCTATCAAAGATTGGTCAACAAAATGTTCGCCCGACTCATAGGATGAACAATGGAGGTCTACATCGATGACATGAAAAGCATTAAAGTGACCGACCATATAACCAATCTAGAGGAAATATTCCTCATCTTACCAAAGTACAAGACGAAGCTCAACCCGAGAAAATGTGCATTTGGCGTGGGCTTGGGAAAATTCCTCGGATTCTTAGTTAGGCAACGGGGGATTGAAGCTAACTCGAAAAAGATCAAGGCTTTACTCGACATGGAGTCCTTCAAGATGACCAAAGATATTCAATGATTGACTGGAAGGATAGCAGCCCTAAATCGCTTCATGTCCCGAGCTACCGACAGATGTCTCCCCTTCTTCAAACAGTTGAAGGGTCAGCAAATTGTTGACTAGACGGAAGAATGTGAAGGCGCCCTCCAACAATTCAAAGAATATTCAGGATCTCCACCATTACTTTCTAAGCCCGAGCCAGGCGAGCCATTACTGATTTATCTAGCAGTATCCAATGTAGCAGTAAGCTCGGCCCTGATCCGCGAGAATGAAGGCAAACAACTCCCTGTCTACTACATCAGCAAGGCTCTTGTCCCGGCAGAAATGAGATATCTTACCCTAGAAAAAGTGGCCTTAGCGCTGGTTATATTATCCCAAGGTTTATGGCCATACTTCTCGGCTCACTTGATCATTGTCATGACCGACTAGCCTTTACGTTAGATACTACAAAAACCAGAGTCTTCAGGACGACTTACAAAATGGGCGATCGAACTTAGTGAATTCGACATCCATTACAAGCCCCGAATAACAGTTAAGGGATAAGCCATGGCGGACTTTATTGTCGAAGTCACAGTGCAAACCGAAATCTCTTCCACTGACTTAGAAGTATCATTCGATCACTCCCCTCTCACCCTCCCCTTTTGGTCTCTATACGTTGATGGCTCATGCAACTTTAAGGTAAGCGGGGCAGGGGTAGTCTTGGAAACTCTTGATCACACGGCCATTCAATATGCCTTCAGACTTCGATTTCAGGCTTCCAACAATATAGTAGAATATGAAGATCTGCTCCTAGGACTCTGGTTAGCGGCCAGTATAGGAGTCACTCATTT
The DNA here is from genome assembly GCF_029962835.1 of Magnolia sinica. Lineage (NCBI taxonomy): Eukaryota > Viridiplantae > Streptophyta > Magnoliopsida > Magnoliales > Magnoliaceae > Magnolia > Magnolia sinica. The sequence goes on along the minus strand of NC_080573.1, from coordinate 43,114,652 downwards.
AAACGTGTACAACGACTCTCAACTAGTCGTCAATCAAATAGCCAACATATACCAGGCTAGGAAGGAAAGGCTAAAAGCTTATCTTATGAAGGCCAGAGAGATGATCGCCGGGTTTCGCTAATGTTTTGTTACCCGGATCCCAAGGGCCGAGAATGCCAAAGCCGACCTCCTAGTAAAGCTCGTTTCAGCTGACAAAGACGATATCCCCAGATCCATTCCTATTGAATTCGTGGCCGGGCCAAGTGTTGGGAGAACTGAACCTTCCACCCTGCTCCCCATCGATTCCAAACCATCTTAGGTTGACTCAATTGTCAAATACCTTGAGACCGACAAACTCCCCGAAGATTGTGTCGAGGCTCGACGACTGAAGAATCGCGCTGCCCGCTACACATGCTTAACGATGTACTATACAAGAAAGAATATTACGCGCCCCTCCTATGATGCCTGAGACCGAGTGAGGCCGATTATGTTCTGCATAAAATTCATGAAGGCATCTGCTGTAATCACTCGGGCAAGCGATCCCTGGCTTACAAAGTTATTCGGCAAGGATATTGTTGGCCGACTATTCAGCAAGACGCTCGGAAACTCGTTTAGGTTTGCGATAAATGCCAGAGATTTACCACCAGCCCTCGACAACCACCTGAAGAGCTGACGCCAATGACCGAACCTTGGCCTTTTGCCCAATGGGGAATCGACATCATCGGGCCGTTTCCTCTAGGGAAAGGTCAGACTAAGTTCGCCGTTATCGCCGTCGACTATTTCACCAAGTGGGCCGAGGTCGAGCCCCTAGCCAAGCTAACTGAGCAGGAGATCATAGACTATGTTTGAAAAAACATCATCTGTCGATTCGGGATACCTCAAACTATTGTCTCCGACAACAGGAAACAGTTCAACAACAAGCAGTATCAGGAAATGTGCTAAAATCTAAGGACCTGGAACATTTACTCGTCCTCGCGTCGTCCACAGGAGAACGGACAGGTTGAAGCCGTCAACAAGGTTATAAAACAGTACCTTCGGACTAAGCTGGACCGAGCCAAAGGAGCATGGGTTGAAGAACTTCTTAAAGTTCTTTCGGCATACTGAACCACAGCCTGAACTGCGACAGGAGAAACCTCATTCTCACTAGACTATGGCTCAGAAGCAGTCGTCCTTGTGGAGATCGGTCTACTTACCGCCCGAGTAAGTTCGTTCGATGAGCAAAATAATGAAGAGCCGCTGACTCTCAACCTCGACCTCTTGGACGAAATTAGAGAGTTGGCTTGACTTCGGACCATCGCCTATCAACGATTGGTGTCTCGGTCATACAATGCTAGAGTCAAAGTTAGGTGATTTCGAGTAGGAGACTTGGTCCTTCGAAGAACTTTTCAGAATACCAAGGAAGGTGGCGCAGGAATGTTAGGGCTCAATTGGGAAGGCCCTTATGTAATCGCAAACACTCTCCGACCAGGTACTTATCGACTGGAAGACCTAACAGGGCAACTCCTACCTCATCCATGGAATGCCAAGCATCTCAAGATATACTATCCTTAGCTCGGTTAAAAAGCAATCCACACTCGGCTCGATTGTTTAACCACTTACAAAAAAGAAAAAAGAGAAAAATGTGTAGAATGTTGAATAAGCAAAAAACATTTATTCATTGATCAGTAAAGTGTTACATTAGTCGGTTCAATTGAGTACAATTGTGTTGGATTAATCAAACAATAAGTGATCAATACTCAGATATCGGTAAAAGATGACGTTCGACGCTGCTGACTTGTTCAGCCCCGAAGCTTGGTGTGCTTGAAGTGCCTAAAGCAGATGTGAGGAGCAAAAAAGAGTTGTGCTCTGCCACATAAACTACAGGGCTCGGCTTTGCCCACCGCATCAGGAGGTGCTGATGGAGCTGCATCAGGAGCAGTAGCAGAGGTGTTATAAGTGTATGCCTCGGGATCAACCGCTGCCTTGCCATCGGACCCCGACTCGCCCTCATCAAAGCTAGACAGATCTAGATGGGAGAAAGCGCCTTTCATCACCTCAATACACTTTGCATAACCCTCTCAATAGACAAGGGTTTGCTCCTCCTCGAAGGCTAAAGATGAAAGGAACTGTTCCACCGCCTCATCCATTGCAGCCGCGAGGGCGGCCTTGGTACCCTTTGCGAGCTCCTGAAGCTTCTTCTGAACTGAAGCTCAGTCTGTGGCCGCCTGTTCGAAGGCTAACCTGGCCTCTTTCAGTCGCGAGGCCACCCGCGTTCTTTTCGTCGTGACTGACACAAGAGCAGCCTTTGCCTCCTTGAGCTAGCCCTCCGCAAAGATGGCCTGAGACTCAGCAAATGATTGCCGAGCCTCCACTTCCGACCGCCGAGTCTCAGCATCTGATAGCCTAGCCTCCACATCCCTAGCTCACCTAGCCAAGGCAGATACCTCGACACGAGCCTTCAGCATGCAAGGGGTGAACTGCACATGGAAAAAAGCTCTTTTAAAATAAAAAAGGATCCAAAACAAAATGACAGAAAAGTGACGATATTACCTCGAGCAACAGCGTCCCGATCCTACCGAGCGTGTTGTCCATGGAAGACGACTCCAGAAGGCCGAAGAACTCTCTCGCGAACATCTGGAGACTCGCCCACGGAAGGATCTCTTCAACCTTCTGGCAGAAAGTTATCATCTCTTCCTCAGCTGCTCCTATCTTGCACGGCTCCCTCTCCTCAGTCTTCGGATCAACAGGTGCCTCAGCCGGCTCTGGCTCGGAAGCCTCCCAAGGCTGCTTAGAGGACGCCGCTACCGCCTCTACCGTCCTCACCTCTGAAGCAGCCACTTCCATCACCTCCGCCACCTCTGTACCTTCATCGACCTCGATAACAGTCGAGGGAGCAGGAGGGGCGGTCCTCACCGGGCCCTTTAAGACCGTCTTGTGCCTCTTCGAGGCTCGGGAGCCCAAAGGAGGTGGGGCTCGGATTTCAGACGGGGGACGAAGAGAGGGCCCAGCCTCAGACATGTCCGCATTCAATGAAGAATAAGCGTTAGTACCGTCAGACAGGCAAAAAAAATACTTAAAGCTTCTCACCGGTCATAGTGGAGTTGAAGCATCACTCGAAAAGAAGCTCCAGTTGGAGAAGCCTCTTATAAGATCTCCTCTCCGGGCTAAGGGCTCAGAAACTCTGAATTCGAGTCAGCGAGCCCGAGTCCACGTTCGGAGGTTGCTTCAGTATTGCTGCAAAATAAGAAGTCACGTCAGTGATTCAGCAGAGATGCATTAAGTAAAAGGCAGTAAATCACATAAACTCTACCTACCGCGTAAAAAGCTCAAGGAACGAAGGGGTGGATAGGTCCAGTCTCGGCCGACTCCCACCTACCATGGGCCCAAAACCACCTATCCCTCCAATGCTTATTCGATGGAGGATCAATTATTAAGGGCCCGCCGGTGTTCCGCCAGGAGCAAAAAGAGAACCAGTCAGGATGCTGAGTGTGCTTTCGCACTTGATACAAGTGGAGAAATTCATTCACACTTAGCTCGGGTTGCCGCATCTCGGCCCAGAGCACAGCACAACTGAACAAGTCCCTCCACTTGTTCGGCACAACTTGTCCCGGAGCTATAGCCAGACTGCCCAACAGTTCCCGAGCAATCCTCTGAAGTGGTAACCAGAGACCTCATTGCAGCGCAACGTGAAAAATCACAACTGCCCCATGTGGAGGTTAGTCGGGTAGCTCTCCAGGCCGAGGGAGAGTCAAAATGATCGAGTCCAGAATGTGATATTTAGACCGGATCTTAGACAACTCCTTTGTTGTCATCACCGAAGGCATGGGTCCTTTAAACCGTTCTTCAGTCTCAACTTCCTCCTCACCGCCCTCCTTAGGGTTAGAACGACCAGAGGAGCCCTCAACGGCTATACGCTTAGGAAGTGAATCTAGCGCTTCCATCGATGCCATCGGCCTCTCTGCTGGAGGGTCCATAACTCTCCGTGAATGGTGAAATAGGAGGTTCACCTCTCCAGCAACCTCTGCCAACAGTGAGGGTGATTCCGAAGCTGCCCAAAAGCTACTCGCTTCACCCTCACCGTTGTATTCTCCCTCCCTAGGGCTTGCGGGGCCTAGCATTATTAAAAGAAAAGAAAGGGAGGAAGAAGGAGCTCATCGGGAGAAATCCAAGAGTGCTAAAAACGGGCGATGAAGCAAAGGTTTACAGTGCCAGAATCCGCGAGAGAATGAGAGAAGGCACGAGGAGAAGATTGAAAGAAGGCATGAGGAGAAGATTGAAAGAAGGCGCAAAAGTGGCGAAAGCTCATCTAGGGTGACCCCCTTTATAGAGCTGCCACGTGGCTCCAACATTAAATGAGGAGCCGAAACGATGCCTCGTCGGGTTCCCCAGCTTTACATGTGGCAGCTCCCCACGCGTTGCCGCTGAATACTCTGCTACGTGTCCGATCTTCATACGCCCTGACGCCGCGACGACGGCTGCCCCGCTCGTGTGGTCGATAAATTAATCGACGCATGGTCAAGCAAGGCGACATGTCTTGGAAGTTACACAAACCACCCTACAATCAATAAATGCTTCATCATTACTCGGCTCTAATGCAATCCGACTCCATCCAGAATACTCCTCGACCACCTTAAGGCGATGCACGGAGTAGGGGGGCTTACGGTTGGGGGAAAAATATAACAAGTCATTGAGTCAGCTTGAGGGTCAGAAGAGTAGTGAAGCAATAGCTCGGACTCATCGGACACCGAGTCTGGATAAGGCCCAAAGTCCACAAGAACGCTGGATGGAGAGGCGTAGCTTGGATCGTGAGGCACCTGGCTCGGCTGTAGCTTGAGCGCCCTGAGTCACAAAGTGAAACCTCTTAAGGGAGGAAGTGCACCTCAAGGTTCAATCGAAAGCCTCATAGAGGAAAGCCCAAACCGACTTAAGATCAGTCGGCCCTAGAGCTGTCCAAACTTTAGTCCGACTTAAAGATTGAGTCATCCAATAGAGTAGGTGGAGATTAGTTATAAAACTTGTCTCGACACGACTGTGTTGAAGAGATAAGAGTCGGCCGAGCCATATCACTCCATATCTAGAAGTTACCTAATAAAACTCTGGATCTCTACCCGAGATTCTCAGAAGATAAGGTTAAGATCTCTGAAAATCTGGGAGTATCAGGGATTATGAATCCCAAGAGATTGAGATCTACTTTAATTACAGAAACCCTACGGGGTACAACACTATTATAAATACAAAGACCTTCATGGTAAAAGGTATGCAAAAATTCTCACCCTAAAAACCTTTACAAAAAGACCTAGGTTCTGACTTAAGCATCAGAAGGTCCCCTAGTAAAACCAGGGTCACCTTTTATCTTCTCCTTGTGTAGGTCCCAGGTTCACCGAAGGGGTGAGCCGAAAACAACATCAATAGTAACCATGATAAGTTGCTAGGAAAATGGAGATCGAGACAATATTTACTTTTAGGAAAATGGGTCTAATTGTCCATCTAAACCTTCAACCATGTGGGTAACACTTTCTATTGCATGTCTTCATTTAGAATTGCTTTAATCTAACCATCTTATCTATATGATCATTGCAAGGAAATGAATGTTCCATATTAATTGTAGGAATGGATTTTGTCATCATCTTGACCACACATCGTAGTGTCTTACTTTTGATCTTTGTCTCCCATGGTGTGATGAATGATATGTTACTCTGATTTTTTATGGCTATCTTAATTTAGTTGTAGCTAGAGAAGTCATTAATGAAAGAAAGTTAAAAACTTTGTGACCAGCTGTGTTGTTGATTAGAATGTCAATCTGGGGAAGTGGGAAGTAGTCTTTAGGACTATGTTGAGATCATGAAAGTCGATGAACATTCAAATCTTGCCGTCCTTCTTTGACATATCTACAATGTTCGAGCCACCTAGGATAGTTAGATATTATTAAGAATCCCATGTGATTTTGTTTAACGACTTCATCCTAGATTTTCATTATTCATAATGATTTTATTCTTTACAGTTTTAATTTGCTTGATTGACTTAAATTCGAGCTTCATCGGCAGCTAGTGCACAACTAATCTTTGTAAAGTCCAGACATATTTTCTTAAGAGAATCAAAATAGGCATATTTTCTTAAGAGAATCAAAATTGGATTCCCACAATCTCAAGGACTCATTTTTTTTTTTCTTCTTTTGCTTATCCTAAGGGGATAGGATTTCCCAACGCACACTTCAGTATGAATCTCAGGATATCCTAGGCCGACAATCTCAAAATCTTCTTGAATGACGTTGGCGTTGGTTTTTGAACTTTTTGAGGAGGTCATCTATTTTGAAAGTTGGATCATCATCTCCATCATCTTGGCTTCATCTAAACTCACAAGCTCAAAGTTCAACTCTAGATCAAAATTGTAAAAGATGACTTCAAACTTATACACTTTCATAAGCAAATTAAGCACTTGATTACTTGAAAATTTTAAAAGATTTTATTGATTTATTTGGGATTTTATTTTTATTTTTATTTTATTATTATTAATTTTTATTTTTTGAGTTATAAAAAATTTCTAGCATTTTAAAGCTTTAGTAAATGTATGATCTTTTGGATGTTCAAAAATATTTAATTGCATTTTTGATGCCTTTGTCATTACATCATCCATACCAACACTTGTATCTTGCTCAACAATGCACATGTGCAGTGACTAGATATAGAAAAATAGAGGATAATGTCTGGTTAAAGGCATGACTTGTTCCTAAAAATTTAAAAAAAAAAGATGCAAAAATCTGGTCCACCCTCTTTAGACTTTCGAGTACTTGAAAAGGAAGAAGATAAAGGAGACTATGGCTAGAGCAAGGGGCCCTCCGATGCCAAAGTCAGGCTAGGAATCTGGGTCTGGCAGTATCGAGGTGTTTTGGGTGAGAGATTCTACGTACCTTTCACCATTAGAGATGCTCCTATTTATAGTTGAGGAGGTGGTGGCGTAGAGGAGATCTCCCTATTTAGTAGGGACATATTGTAGAGGGATTCAGATCCCAAACGCGTGGGGGAATCTCCTGAGATCCTAGGCGAAGATTTCGGAATCTCCAATGTGTCACGAATGTCCTCCGAGATCTTTGGAGAAGATCTCGGGATCCCTAGTGTGTCATAGATGTCCTCCAAGATCTTTGTAGAAAATCTTAGGTAGGGCTTTCTTAGATATGAACTGATTATTCGAAATCAGCAGGGATGTGCACGAGGAGGCCGAGGTGGTCTTGGGTGACGTGACCTAGGGGTAGTATGCCAACGTGACCTAGGGGTAGTCTGCCGACGTGACCTGGGGGTAGTCTGTTGACCTGGATTCTCTAGCGAGCTCTTACCCTTCTCTCAGTGCCGTGTAGATTGCCGACCTACCGACCTGCCCTTATATTTCATGTTTAGGGTAGTGAGGCCGAGCTCCTTTCCTTAATAGAATTCGGATGACATATGTTGTGGGGGGCCGAGGTCAAGAGTCTGAGGTGGTCTTGGCTGATCTGGATACTTGGATGACCTTCGAGCCTCCCCTTATCGTTCGGTAGATGACCAACTTGCTGACCTGCTGACCTGCCTCAAGAGTCCGAGATGGTCTTGGTCGACTTGCCTTTATATGTAGTATGTGACTGACCTCTCTTCCTTGACCATCGAGGAGTGTATTGGTCATGACCTCTTCTATTTAGCCAGTCCATTTTTACCCATACAGTAACCCCCTACTTTTGAGCTTGCGCAGTGGGCTTGGGAAGTAAGTTGGTTTTGGTGAGGTTGGACATTTTAGCCGAGTAGGAGTGTTGAGGTGAGCTCTTCCTTTTATTAGGGGAATTCTACTTTTGTCGAACAGATGGGTTAGCTACAACGACCCCTTCAGGAGGAACTGAGCAATTTACTTAAGAGGATTATTTTCCCTTACATTAAGAGATTCTCAATGTAGATCGTGCGATCGTTACTAATTAATGGTTCGATATCTTCTTTAAGGGTCAGACGACTGGTGAGGACTGTTTTTTTCCTTGCATTAAGGGAAGTCCTCGCTAGTTCGTGTAGCTCAGATTGTAAAAAAAGAGATTTTCTTCCCGATCTAGGGAAGCTCTCCCATAGTAAAATTCATGGTAAAGGATTTTTTTCCCTTACAATAAGGGAAGTCCTTGTAGTCAATTTTTCAGCTCGGATAGTCGAAATTTTGAAAGAAGTTCTCTTCCCCTGACCTGGGGAAGTTCTTTTATTGTGAAAATCTTCAAATAGTAGAAAGCACAATGGTAGAGTCGTGAGCACCTTTTTCCCTTTTAGAAAGGGAGGTCACCCTTGTCGAGTGGGTCGGTCGGTCGACGCACTCCTGGTTGGAGTACTTCTTAAGTCCTCAGGAGTAGTAGATCTTCAAGTGGTCAGCATTTCATGAACGAGGTAAGAGCCCCCCATGTCTTCTAGTTGATACGTCCTTCAATATTTGATGTCGAGGTTGGAGTTGGCCGATGACCCTTATTACCGAGCTTGGTTAATTGGTTTAGTTCGGTCGTCGGGTTTCCTTGCTCAGCTCACCTTCTATTGAGGTCGGCATTCAGGCACCGTATGCTTGTCTGATGTCCTTGATCTGCTCGAATTTTTCTGAGCTCTGCCTCCCAATGGCCCTCGTTCTTGGCCACTACTTCAGGGGCTTTTCCACAACTCTTCCTCTCTGGTGTGGGGTGCAGGTCAGAGTTTGCGAGCATGGCTGCTCTCAAAGTGTGGGAAAGAGCCTAGGCTGGCAGCTTAGGAGGTTGCTTGTTTCTCTACGAGTTGATCAGTGCTTGAGGTGGTGCAGTTGTAACACCCTCCTCTACATCGTGACCAAGGGGTGGATTCTGTCTCTCCAGGAGTTGCATGAGTCGATCCATATTTTTATTCAAGGCTTTGACTGGGTTCTCTAAGGAGACTAATCAACTGCCCTAGGGGAGAGATCGAGGAGCGGGCGCTGGGGAGTATAATCAGCTCACTGCTGGTAGGGCTGGGCACCCTACTCAGCTGATGATTCAGGAAGAGCTGGGATGGATGTAATAGATGATTTATGAAGAGTTGGGATGGCTGCAACAGATGATTCGGAAAGAGCTGGAATGGCTGTAGCAGATGATTCGAGAAGAGTTGGAATGACTGAAACAGATGAGTCAGGAAGAGCTGGAATGACTGCAGCAATGATAGCTAGAGCTTTCTTCTTTCCTTTCGTCATTGTGGTTTTTCGGTGAAGTAGGAATGGCTTTGATGTTGTTTCCCACAGACGGCGCCAAATTGTTGATGCAAAAATCTAGTCCACCTTCTTTAGACCTTCGAGTACTTGTACAAGAAGAAGACAAAGGAGACCCCGGCTAGAGTAGGTGACGCAGGGATGAACGTGATGAGGATGATCACTGTCTTCCTCAAGGATAATTACATTGAATTCACGAAGCTTCTTTGGATTCCTCATAGAGACTTCTCGAATCCACGAGGAAAAAGCAAAAAAATAGAAATAGTATTCATGGAAATTCGTAAATTAATTAATATCTGAAATAAATGAGTTTACAACCCTTTAAATAGGGATACCAAGCCTTGGAAGAAGTTTCAGAATTATACTATAACTAAAACTCCATAAAATTCGTAACTTACTATAAATAGTAAATTTACTATTTATAATAAGTTTCTTATGTCTCTTAACCACGTTATGCTCCTAATTTTTTTAAAAAACTTTTCATGTTAGACATAACTCCTAAAGCTCAACGGATGAAAAGTTACAATCAAACCAAAACTTACTAAAAATAGTAAAAATGGAAATAAACAGGAAATTCGATCGTTGATCTGATGGAATCTTGCAAATCTGATGTGGGCACAGTGTTGCAGAGTTGGTTGGCTAAAGTAGCTCGTCCTACCCCAAAATCATATCTGCTACGTCAAGTAACTCATTTCAGTTTGCGAGATATGCCTGTTTAAATGTTCTAACGGTCTTGATGACTTCTACCTCTGATTGGGCCTTCTCTGGTCCATCGTGGACATGAAAGTGTCTACGACCCACTTTACATCAGCAGGGGACCCTCTGACCCCAAAGTTAGGCTAGGAATCTGGGTCTGGTAGTATTGATGGGTTTTATGTGAGCGATTCTGCGTACCTTTTACTATTAGAGATGCTCTTATTTATAGTTAAGGAGAGGTGCTGGCGTAGAGGAGATCTCCCTATTTAGTAGGGACGTACTATAAGGGATTCAGATTCCAAACACGTGGGAAAATCTCCCGAGATCCTTGGTGAAGATATCGGGATCTCGAATGTGTCGCGGATGTCCTTCGAGATCTTTGGAGAATATCCCAGGATCCCATGCATGTCACGGGTATCCTCTAAGATCTTTAAAGAAGATCTCAAGTGGATCTTTCTTAGATAATATCTTATTATTCAAAATTAGCAGAGATGTTGTCATGCCCCAAACTTGGAAACCGGGCTCACAGAATTCCCGATCGCCGAATCCAGCGCCGACAGCCTCCGTAAAACCCCATTCTCGGCTCCTAGTGCCCATTCACTAAGTTCCGATCCTGGGATGCTATGAGGAGGATTTTCAACATCAGTTTGATTCGTAATAAGCATAACCAAAGGCATAACCCACAAACAACAACCAAAAACTCCATCACATTTCCACTATGATAAAAAACTTTACAAGTACAATGAGCATAAAGGGAAATACAATGATAATGAACAAAAAGCTCCAAGATGATCTGCAAAGCGCTCCTGCCTCAGCGCTGCTGCGCTCCAACGTCACCTGCACGCAATGGTCGTGCATAAGCTTATGGAAAGCTTAGAGGGTGGTGTAAGTGTATGCGCAAGGTAGTAGTTATGCAGTATCAGAGTAATCCGGAATATGCTGATGAATCCATGAATGCTATTATCCGTACTAAGGCCATGCGGTGCAAGGCATGAATGATGTCGGCCGTATCAAGGCTATGCGGTGCAAAATGCAACTAAAGCATACGAATCCTCATCTAAGTCCACATATCAATATAGCTCAACTCTGGAATATCACCGGGGTCTAGTACACTCCAAGCCAGATTGCCGCCCCATCGCACGCAATAAGGTGAGTGGAAAAGACCTCACTATCCGCCTGCCAATATTGGGCTCGGCTAGTCAATAGCGGACCCATTCCTCGAGCTGGTTAGACTCAGCCTAGCTTTGCCCCCTCCTCTCAGGCGGGTAAGGCTGGACCCCCTTTCAACCGACCACGACACACTGGAAAGCGCGATCGTCTGGTAATCAGCACTCGGCGCTCATACACCCACTCGGTCTAGACGTTGGAACAACCTCTTGGTACCATAAGGGTTTATGGACTTTCACCCAGGGATATCTATAGCACCCCATGTAGAACAAGATTTTCGGTATCTAATCCTGCCAACCATGATACGCCTGTGAAGGCTACGGCCCTGATGTCGCTAGGACGTACAGTACCATATCACACAATGCGAATGCATGAATCATACTATCCAGTCATGCAGCAATCCTGCGCGTATCGTGCGCTCATGTAGGGCAACACCGCTCATTCGGGAGCCCCTAAACAATCTGCCCAAAGGCATATGCTATGATCAGTCACTTCTCATATCAAGCATATATATGATGCGTATGATCATGAATCATGGAACTATACTAAACATGTTATATGATGATGGATGCTGTTCATAATGAAGATGGGCCTAGACGGCCTACAAGTATGGGCCTAATAATGGGCCCTAGGGAGAATTATAATGCGGACATTTAACCAATATTATTCTTATAATGTGGACGTCAAACCAACATTGTTCCCAAGGTACAACCGTCATAAACATCATTACACAAACCATAGTAGAATCACATTATAATGGGCCTTATGTACATCCCATTAGGCCTCGACCCACGGGCCTCCGATACATCAAATGGGCCGTCTCACATGAGCCTTACATTCATCAAATGGGCCGCATTAATGGGCATCACCAATGGGCCTTATGTACATTACAATGGGCTATAGTCCATGGGCCTTAAAATACATCACAATGGGCTTAATCACATGGTCTTATGTATATTAAATGGGCTGCACCAATTAGGCCCCATGCACATCCAATGGGCCACACCCAACATAAGTGGTGGTTCCACCATTAAAATTCCTAAGGCCCACCATGAAATATGTTTCCCATCCAACCCCTTTCATAATTTACATAGTGATAGATGGAGTGGGGACAATATCAACTTGATGGGAAACTGCTATGGCCTTGGAAATTTTGAATGGTGGGCATCATTGACCACTACTTTGAATGGTGGGGTCCACTTAAATTTTAGATCTGGCTCATCCCTTAACTTCTGACATAAAATGAGCTTTTGAAATGAGTGGGTGGATGGGATGCAACACATGCATCATGTGGGTCCCACTGTCATTGGACGGTGAACAAAACACATATATCATGGTTCCACCATCTGTGGACGGTGTGCATAAAGCACATACATCGCTGTGGGATTCCACCGTCCACCTGGACGGTGTATATGAAACACATACATCAATGTGGGTCCCACGTGGGGCCCACCACAACGTCTGCTTTTCTCCCAACAGTTGCTAAGGTTGCACGGACCTGAACAGCAGAAAAAAAAGGGTTTCAATGCTAAAAGTTCAACCTCACTGTTTCCTACGGTGTGGGCCACCTGAGCTCTAGATCAGGCTGATTTTTGGAGTGGGCCCACTTCAGAGAGTGGCTCACCAGATGAACGGTGTGGATATAAAAAATGCATCATGGTGGGGCCCGCGGCTGGGCCCATGGGCTGCTGCCCGTCTGCCGATGCGCAGGCAGCGCCTGCTGCGGCTGCATCCTTTTTTTTCAATTTTTCTTTTGTTTTCCCACGATATTTTACATGTGGGGCCCACATCTTGAGAATCTACTCCGTCCAATGGCCCTGCATGGCTCAAGACAAGCAAAACATGCCCAATATTGAGCATATTTCGGAGAAACATTGGAGGGTGTTTCAACGATAAATACGCTGTTTACTATGCTATGGCTCGCCTGAAAGTCAGATTGGCCCCATTTTTCGGCTCAACGCCTAAAATAATCTAGAGAATGGAATGGACGGCTTGGATTAGAACTATTCATCAAGGTGGGGCATACATAGATAGCCCTCTCAAAAGCTTTGAAAATAAAGCTAAATTTTGTGTTTTCCATTGACGTCCAGCGTCCCTGGACGCTGGACGGTCCGGACAACCCACGTACATAAGGTGGGCCCTACTAGGTGGGCTACCAAATGGAGGATGGTGTGGGTACAACACATTTAAAGTGGGCCCCACTTATAAACGGCTTGGATAAAATACCTGCCTCATGTTGGGGTCGATCCTGATGGCCACATGACCATAATAACACAAGAAAAAAGGAAAAAGAGAGGGAGAGAGAGAGAAAGAGAGAGTGGGACACGCGTGATGGAGGGACCTCGACACTATGGGCCCTTCGTTGCAATCAATCATACATCAAGTGGGTCCCATTATATGTGGGCCCATTAATTCAAAAAAATCCAATGGTGGAGATTCCTTCTCCATAAAAATAGACGGTCTAGATGACCTATATACAAGATAAGAAGGTAAACATCATGATGGGGTCCATGGAGAATGGCCCCATCACGGAATGATATGAGGATCAAGGTGGGCCATCGGCCACACCTAGGGTCCAAAGTGAGATCCATACCATCAATCGGTAGGCCTCACTTGGCCCATCTTAAAAACATGCAAATCTAAGCCTATGAAGCACCCACCGTTCGATCTTCTTACTCTCTTGGCTTCCTTAGCTCCTTAGCTTTAATTCCAACGGAGGAGATGAGGTTTGGACGGTTGAGATGGGAGATGAAAGGGTAGGAAAGGTGGGCCACACTTGTGGCTCTCTTGGAGTGGAAGAGCTTGGACGTATGGAGGTTTTCTTGCTTGGGAAAGAGAGTTTGAAAATGAAGGAGAGAGAGGGTTGTAAAGAGAGAGGAGTGATGTGATAGAGTGATGGATGGGAGAGAGAGGGATGGGTGTGTAAGAGACTTTTTGACTTTTGTGGTAAATAGTGTAAGAAAGGCATGGGTGGTGTAAGAACTTTTTGACTTTGGGATTGCTTGGGGAAGGGTGAGAGGGGATGGTGTACTTAAGATGTACTTGACATGATGGGATGGATTGATTGATTGATTGAGGTGACATCTCGTAGAGATTCTCTCGAAATTCGCACGCGTTGCATTTTTCTCGCACCGAACGCTGGCCCACATCTCCTGGCCAGAGTATCGGATCGGTGCGCGAGACGTGGCATTGGAACCCCTGCGACGGCGCAGTCGCTAGGGTACAAGTCTTCGGTTGAGTTGCCTCGGGTTGACGGCCTATGAATCAGGGTCATACGCAAATACTGGTTAAGGGTCGAAGGTTGCCGGAATTCGACTGGGAAGACCGCGGAAGTCTACAGAATGGTACGGTCTAGGATACGGGGCTTGCAACTCTCCCCTCCTAATAAAATTTCATCCTCGAAATTTACTTAATCATCGCAACTAGTCATAACTCATGAGGGAGAAGAAACATAATATCACTATATAAAATCAGAGATAACATACAACATGCAACACAATCAATCATAAAAAAGATGGGGATAACGCTATCGAATCTCAGCCGCGCACTCCCAGGAAGCCTCCTCAACAGAATGGTGACCCCACTGAACTTTCACCAATAGAATGACCTTGGTCCGGAGGACCTGCTCATTCCAATCAAGGATACAGACTGGCTGCTCAATATAGGAAGCGTCCTCACGAACCTCTAACGGCTGCCAATTAATAACAGGAACGATGTCTGACCCACAGTTCCTCAACATGGAGACATGAAAAATATTGTGGATGCCAGACAACTGAGATGGCAAGGCAAGCCGATAGGCCACGATGCCAACGCGCCCAGTGATCTTAAAAGGTCCTATGAATCTCGGGGCAAGCTTACCCTTCATTCCAAATCGAACTACACCCTTCATGGGCAAGACCTTGAGATACACAGTCCCCTACATCAAATTCTGAGGGACGACACCGACGATCAGCAAAACTCTTCTGCCGGCTCTGAGCTATGCGCATCCTCTGCCTAATGATATCAATAGCCTCTGACGTCTCCTGTACAAGCTCGGGACCCAGGAGACAGCGCTCTCCAACCTCGGTCCAATAACTCAGTGATCTGCATGGTCTGCCGTATAATGCCTCAAATGAAGTCATGCCGATGGTTGCCTAATAGCTGTTATTGTATGCGAACTCAGCCAATCGCAGATGCTCATCCCAGCTACTCCCAAAGTCAATCGCGAAGGCCCGAAGCATATCCTCAAGGATCTGGTTGATCCTCTCAGTCTGACCATCGGTCTATGAATGGTACACGGTGCTAAGCTGCAAATCAGTCCCCATCGCTCTCTGAAAGCTCCCCTAAAACTAAAACATGAACCTCGGGTCTCAGTCAGAAACGATCGAGACTGGAACGCCATGCAGTCTCCCAATATCCTCGATGAATAATCTCGCAAGCCGGTCCAAAGGCCAAGTCGCACGAATCGCAATAAAGTGTGCTGACTTCGTCAGACGATCCACAACAACCCAGATGGCGTCATGACTGCGCTAAGTCCTCGACAAGCCCATAATAAAATCTGTCGACACGTGTTCCCACTTCCACATCGGAACACTTAACAGCTGCAATAGACTAGGGGGTCTTTGATGATCGGCCTTGACACGCTAACATGTGTCACACTCGGCTACAAAACTGGCGATCTGGTGCTTCATCCCCACCCAAAAATATTGTCTCCTCATGTCACGGTACATCTTCGTTGAGCCAGGATGGATAAAAAACTGCGATCGATGTGCCTCAGTAATAAGATTTCTGCGTAACTCAGGAATATCCGGGACACATAATCGGCCTCTGAAGCGAAGTCCACCGTCAGAACCAATCTGCTAATCTGCCTGACTCTCGGATGCTGCCTCTGCTCGGTAATCCTGTAACGACTCATCTGCCTGCTGAGCCTTGATCACCCTTGTGACAAGAGAGGGTTGAATCGACAGGCTCGATAACTGCACAACAGAAGACTGCAAGCCAAACTCAAAGTTGTACTCTGCTATATCCTCGAGCATCCTCCACTCCTGAATCATCATATGCGCCACCAGGCCTCGTGGCTGACGGCTGAGGGCATCTGCCACCACGTTCGCCTTGCCCGGGTAGTACTGGAGATCGAAGTCATAGTCCTTTAGGAGCTCCATCCAGCGTCTCTGCCTCATGTTCAGCTCAGACTACGAGAAGAGGTACTTCAAGCTCTTATGGTCGGAAAAGAGCTCAAACTTAACCCCGTAGAGATAGTGTCTCCATACCTTCAGTGCGAAGACAACTGCAGCCAGCTCTAAATCATGCGTGGGGTAGTTTAGCTCATAAACCTTGAGCTGACAAGACGCGAAGGCCACTGGTCTCCCGTTCTGCATCAGGACAGCACCCATACCAATATGCGAGGCATCGGTAAATACAATAAAACCATCACTCCCAGAGGGAAGAGTGAGGACAGGAGTGGACGTGAGGCGGTCCTTCAACTCTGTAAATGCTCTCTCGCAGGCGTCGCTCTAAATAAACTCTACGCCCTTCCGAGTCAACCTGGTCAGCGGGGCTGCAATACGAGAGAAGCCCTCAATGAAACGCTGGTAATAGCCCGCTAAACCAAGGAAACTGTCGATCTCGGACGCAGTCGTAGGCTGGCCCCACTGACGCACTGCCTCAACCTTCGAGGGGTTCACTGCGACACCCTCTGTAAGACCCGTGTCCTAATCCTTACTGTTCCGTTGGCTTCCGCGGTCCTTCCGGTCAAATTCTGTCAACCTTCGTACCATATCCGGTGTTTGCACACGATCCTAGGCCAGGTTCCGCGCACCGATGACGGCTTGATCCGAAAGTTGTATCATAGCGACCGCTCCGTCGCTGCGATTCCAACGCCGCGTCTTGTGCGTGAAACCGACGCTTAGATCATAAGTTGGGGACTATGCATTATAATGACCGTGGACCGCGTATTGCGGGGCCCACCTATTCCATGTGGCACTAATCTCTAGGAAATTATGAGAATGATGACATCACCCTACCCTAGCTATAGTCACCCTACCCTAGCTATAGCCACCCTACCCTAGCTATAGCCACCCTACCCTAGCTATAGCCACCCTACCTACCCCTATCCCTCTTACAAGCATTTAATGCTAGCCACCCTCTCTTACAACTCATCATTTCCTACCTAAGCTATCTCTCCCTCTCTCTTATCTCTCCCTCTCTCCTTTATTCCTTCATATTTCTTTCAAAAAAAAAAAAATCCTTACGTATGAGACCCTCTCCCATTTCTCCCAAACTACTTGTGTGGCCCACCTTTCCCACCCCCTTCATCTCTCATCTCAACCATCCATTTCTCATCTTCCACCATCAAAGAGGAGCTCAAGGAACCAAGGAAGCCTAGGGAGCAAGAAGATCAAGTGGTGGGTGTCTTAATAGGGTAGATTTTCATTTTTTTAAGATGGACCAAGTGAGGCCAACCGATTAATGGTTTGGATCTCACTTTGGACCCTAAGATGTGGCCGACGGCCCACTTGGATCATCATGATCATTCCATGATGGGGCCATTCTCCATGGACCCCATCATGATGTTTATTTCCTTCCATGTTTAGGGTCATCTAGACCATTTATTTTAGTGGAGAAGGGATCTCCACCGTTGGATTTCAATTCCATGGACCCACTTGTAATGGGACCCACTTAATGTATGATTTAGTGCAAGGGAGGGCCCATAGTGCGGGGTCCCTCCATCACACGGTCTCACTCTCTATCTCTCTCCCTTTTTATTTTAATTTTATTTCATTTATTTTATTTTGTTGTAAGATGATGAGGTTGTGTGGCCCACTTGAATGGACCCCACCATAGGGTATGTATTCCATCCAAATCACCTACAAGTGGGGCCCACTTTGTGTGTAATATCCACACCATTTTCCATGAGGTGGCCCACCTAAGCAGGGCCCACCCCTAATTTATTTTCAATGGTCCAGCGTCCAGGAACGCTGGACGTTTTGGGAAAAAAAAAAAAAAACATAAATATTAGCTTGCCAGGGGGTTGTCCCCTCATGTAGGCCCCACCTTGATGTATGTATTAAATCCACACCATCCATTCCCTTCCCAAGCTCTTTTTAGCCGTTGACCTGAAAGATGGGATCCATCAGACTTTCAGGCGGGCCATACCGTAGCAAATGGTGGTTTTCACCATTGAAAACTTCCTTGAGTTGTTGTACATTGAAATATGTCCAATATTGGACTTGTTTTGCTCGTGGTGAGCCATGGAAGAACGCTGGACGGTGTAGATTAACTGGATGTGGACCCCACCGCAAAATCTACAAAAATTAAAAACAACAAAAAATAAAAAAATGAAGAAGCTATTGCCGCTGTTGTCGGCGAGCACGCCAACAGACGCTGCCGGCCGGCGACGCTGCTTCGAGCCCACCACGGCCACGGCCGTGGCCCCACCCTAACGTTTATGTGCCATCAAACCGTTCATCGGGTGGGCCACTATCCGACGTGGGCCCACCCCAAAAATCAACCCGATCCAATACTCGGGTGGCCCACACCGTGTGAAATAGTGGGATTGAACATTTACCTTTGAAACCCTTTGGGCCCACAGAAGTTTGGGATCAGGGTGAGAATTGTTCTCACCCTTCAAGGCCCATGTGACCTTATCAATGGTTCGGATGGCATCTAAACCTTATGGTGGGCCCCACATGGAGCCCACATTGATGTAAGTGTTTCATTCCCACCGTCCGCCTGGACGGTGGACGTGGAGCCACTGGGATGAGTGCTTGGGCCCACTGTGATGAGTGTGTGGGCCCACTGTGATGTGTGTGTGTGTGTATATATATATATATATATATATATATATATATATATATAATATTATATTTCATATAATATTATATGTATTATCTATATATATATATATT
Organism: Magnolia sinica; assembly: GCF_029962835.1. NCBI lineage: Eukaryota > Viridiplantae > Streptophyta > Magnoliopsida > Magnoliales > Magnoliaceae > Magnolia > Magnolia sinica. The sequence continues at coordinate 43,095,750 of NC_080573.1, read as the reverse complement.
ATATACTATACATATATTATATACTATATTTTGTGCATATATTTGTTACCAATATTGAGGCCCGTGATTGAGGCCCACCTCAGTACTTATGGCCCATGGTTGAGGCCCACTTTGATGTATGTGCAAGGCCCAAGGGTCGAGGCCCATTTGATGTATTATGGGCCCAAGGCCCATTTGAGGTATTAAGGGCCCATGGTTTAAGGCCCATTAAGACATGTTGGGGCCTATGGGTTGAGGCCCATTTGATGTGCATTTAGGGCCCATTGGTGTGGCCCATGTGATACACATAAGGCCCATAAGATTAGGCCTATTTGATATGTTCTGAAGCCCCGGGTTATAGCCCATTGCAATGTACATAAGGCCCATTGGTGTGGCCCCACTTAATGAATATAAGGCCCTTGTGACTTGGCTAATTTGATGTATTTAAGGGCCCAATGGATGTACCTAAGGTCCATTGCAATGTGTAATCCCAAAATAATTTATGTGATGATGTTTACGTCAGGGCTATGCCTTGGGAGCAATGGTGGTTTGATGTCCACATTGCAAGTATAGTGTGGTTAAATGCCGCATTATGACTTTCCCTAGGGCCCATTGTTAGGCTCGTGCATGTTATGTGTAGGCCGTCTAGGCCCACCTTCGTTATGCACGTCATCCACCCCATATAACATATTTAAATTCCATGATTCATGATCATATGCATCATATGTATGCTTGATATGAGAGATGATGATCATAGCATATGTCTTTGGGCGGATTGTTTATGGGACCGTACAGGGGGTGTTGCCTACATGAGCGCACGATACGCGCAGGATTCCTCTGCATGACCGGATAGTGTGATTCATGCATTCGCATTGTGTGATATGGTTCTTGTATGCCCTAGCGACATCGGGCGTAGCCTCCACGGACGTATCGTGGTTGGCGGGATTGGATACCGGAAATCTTGTTCTACATGGGGTGCGATAGATATCCACTGGGTGAAAGTCCCTAAACCCTTATGGTACCGGGAGGTTGCTCAACGTCTAGGCCGAGTGGATGCATGAGCGCGAGTGCCGATTACCGGATGGTTGCGCTTTCCACCGTGTCGTGGTCGGTTGGAAGGGGGTGCGGCCTTACCCGCCCACGTGAGTAGGGGGCAATGCTAGGTTGATCTGACCCGGCTCGAGGAATGGGTCCGCTATTGACGAGCCGAGCCCGATATTGGCGGGCGGATAGTGAGGTCTTTTCCACTCACCTTATTGCGCGCGATGGGGCGGCAATCGGCTTGGAGTGTACTAGACCCCAGTGATATTCCCGATTTGAGCCGTATTGACATGTGGACTTAGATGAGGATTTGTATGCTTGACTTGCATTTCGCATTGCATGGCCTTGGTATGGCCGACATCATTCTTTGCACCGCATGGCCTTGTTACGGCTAATGGTATTCTTGGCACATCAGCATGTTCCGCATTACTCTGATACTGTATAGCTACATTATCACCTTGAGCATAAACTTTCACCACCCTCTAAGCTTTCTATAAGCTTATGCACGACCGTTGCGTGCGGGTGACGTTGGATCGCAGCAGCGCTGCTTGGACGCGTGGCTGATCTTCTTTTGGAGTTTTAGTCTATATTCATTGTATTTCCCTTATGCTCATTGTACTGTAAAGTTTTGATTATAGTGGAAATGTGATGGAGTTTTTGGTTGTGTTTGTGGGTTATGCCTTTGGTTATGCTTATTACGAATCAAAGCGATGTTGAAAATCCTCCTTGTAGCATCCCAGGATCGGAACATGGCGAATGGGCGCTGTGAGCCGAGAATGGGATTCTACGGAGGTCGGCGCCGATTCGGCGATCGGGAATTTTGTGAGCCCGGTTTAGGAGTTTGGTGACAAAAGTTGGTATCGAGCATAACTCGGGAATAACCAAAAATAACATTACATATCTGTATGAATGATTTAAGTCCTAAGTTCGGGTAGCCTAGCGATCATTTATTACCGATCCTTAACGAGTGTGCCTTCGAAAGTTTCAAAGTTGATAGGCACCTTCGCTCTTTCTGTAGGATATGGCGCGCGGAGAGTGACCCGATCGACTCCCGCTCCACCACTTGCGGCGCACTGCCACCTACGATTCCTGCTGCACCACCCGAGATTCCTGCCAGCGTGAGGATGCCGCTCCCCTACCAGGGATTCATGCCCAGCCTATGGGTGCGGCTCCTCCACCAGAGACTAGTGCGGAGCCTACCGTATCTGTGAGTGCTTCGATTACGAGATCTGCAGTGTGACGGCCGCACTTCGAGGGCGAGCGGACCCCGGTCGTTTCACCGGCCACGAGCGGAGCAGAGCGCTCGAGTGCCCTCCTTCGAGAGTTCGACGGCTTGATCCCCACAGTTCCGGGGTGAGCCGGACCCGTCTGCAGCAGAGGGCGCACCGATGTATAGAAGATATTTGAGACGATGGGATGCGCGCGAGCGGCGAGTCCGATTAGCCGCATTTCTTCTCCATGGTGAGACCGTGGATGTCAGTCTCTCGAGCAGCGGGTGCCGACTTTGTATGGACTTGGGAGGATTTTGTGGATCGGTTTGACCGACCAGTATTTTTCCGATCACATCCGACGTCAGCGAGCGTTGGAGTTTGAGGCCTTAGTGCAGGGCGATATGACAGTGGCTCAGTATGCCGCTCGTTTTGTAGCACTGTCCCGATTTGCACCTTACTTAGTGGATGATGAGGAGCGGAGAGCCCGCCGATTCGAGGGTGGCTTACGTTACGGTCTTCGCAGCCGTGTTATTGGGCACGAGCTCCCTACCTTCGAGGAAGTGGTGCGGAAGGCCCAGATTTTGAGGTGAGTGGGACGGCTCTCGATCGATCGCGGTCGGAGGAGGGCCGGAAGAGGCGAGCTTCTTCTAGTGATACGCAGCAGGGTCGACCACAGCAGAGGCGCACGAGTCGCCCAGCCTTTCGAGCACCGAGCGCCAGCAGCACCTCCGGCACCACCTCCGAGACAGTTCATCGGCACTTGTTTTAGGTGCGGTGCGACAGACACCGTATGTGGGAGTGTCCTCGCCCACAGCAGCAGAGAGGTCCACAGCGGCCTCCACCATAGCCGCAGCAGAGACCCCCACAGCAGCGGCAGAGGCCCCCACGGCACCACAGCAGCCTCCACCACCGAGACCACCTCGGCGGCGGCATCGGCCACCGGCCTCCGAGGCCCAGCAGCAGAGGCGATTTCGACCGCCTCGAAGCAGCAGAAAGCACGCTCGAGAGGACAGCACCTCCTCGGCCGGCTCGAGCTCGCTTCTATGCGGCCCAGCAGGATCCTCAGTCATCTGGAGGGGTCGTTGAGGGTATACTTCCTGTATCTGCATGCATTGCACGTGTGTTGTTTGATTCTGGTGCATCGCATTCTTTCGTGGCCGAGAGTTTTTGCCGATCGACTGGTTTGCCGTTGGAGTCTGCTCATGAGGGGTTGACAGTATCGACTCCCTTGGGGAAGACTGCAGTGTTGGGCCGATTTTGCTTGTCTTGCCCCGTTTTGGTTGGGGATATGTTTTTGCCTGCCGACCTGTTTGCTTTGCCTATGTCCGAGTTTGATGTCATCCTGGGCATGGATTGGCTTGCCGAGTATCACGCCATATTGGATTGCTCCGCGAGGACAGTCACGTTTTGTATACCTGGCTTGCCGCAGTTCCAGTTCATTGCTGAGCCCAGAGGAGAGCCGTTGTCTTGTTTGATGTCTTGTGCCTTAGAGGAGCCCTTAGTGGTGAGCGTCGACCAGTTGCCTGTGGTTTGCGATTTTCCCGATGTGTTTCAGGAGATTCCGGGATTACCGCCACGTCGACACATCGAGTTTCAGATTGATCTTGTGCCCAGTACCGGGCTTATTTCGAAGGCCCCATATCGTATGGCACCGTTGGAGTTGCGGGAACTGCAGAAGCAGTTGGACGAGTTGCGTGAGTTAGGCTTTATCCGTCCGAGCAGTTCGCCGTGGGGAGCGCCGGTACTCTTCGTGAAGAAGAAGGATGGCTCGTTGAGGCTCTGCGTAGATTACCGCGAGCTCAACAAGGTCACGATCAAGAACAAGTACCGCTCAGGATTGATGATTTGTTTGATCATCTGGTGGCGCAGTTCTTTTCGAAGATTGACTTGCGTTACGGTTATCATCAGATTCGGGTCGAGAGGAGGACATCCCGAAAAAGCCTTCTGGACGCGTTATGGTTATTTGAGTTTTGGTCATGTCCTTTGGGTGACCAATGCGCCCCGATGTTCATGCGGTGATGAAGCGAGGTCTTCCGTCCGTATCTCGATCGGTTTGTTGTAGTCTTCATCGGCGACATTCTGATCTATTCGAGGACTCGTGAGGAGCATGAGCAGCATCTGGAGGTTACGTTGCAGACCCTCCGCGCACACTAGCTGTATGCGAAGCTGGAGAAGTGTGAGTTTTGGCAGGAGGAGGTGAAGTTCCTCGGTCACGTGGTGACGAGGGAGGGAGTTGCAGTGGACCCCTCGAAGGTTTAGCGGTGCGTCAGTGGGTCCAGCCCACGACTGAGTCCAAGATCCGTAGTTTTCTTGGTTTAGCGGGCTACTATCGGCGTTTCATTGAGGGCTTCTCTCGTATTGCGGCCGTTGACCAGGTTGACCGGAAGGGCACGAGTTTATTTGGAGTGACGCTGTGAGCGAGCATTTATGGAGTTAAAGGACCGTCGACGTCCGCTCCTGTCCTCACTCTTCCCTCCGGGAGTGACGGATTTATTGTATTCACCGATGCCTCGCATATTGGCTTGGGTCTTGTCACGATGCACGGTAGACTCGTAGCCTTCGCGTCTCGCCACATTTCAAGATCCATGAGCCGAACTACCCCACGCATGATTTAGAGTTGGCAGCTAATGTTCGCAATGAAGGTGTGGAGACACTATCTCTATGGGATTAGGTTCGAGCTCTTTTCGATCATAAGAGCTTGAAGTACCTCTTCTCTCAATCTGAGTTGAATATGAGGCAGAGGCGTGGATGGAGCTTCTGAAGGACTATGACTTCGATCTCGGTACCACCCGGGTAAGGCGAACGTGGTGGCGGATGCCCTCGGCCGTCAGCCACGAGGCCTAGTGGCGCATATGATGATTCGGGAGTGGCGGATGCTCGAGGATGTAGCGAGTACGACTTTGAGTTTGGCTTGCAGTCTTCTATCGTGCAATTATTGAGCTGTCGATTCAACCCTCTCTTGTCGCAAGGGTGATCGAGGCTCGGCAACCGATGAGTCGTTACAGGATTACCGAGCAGAGGCGGCATCTGAGAGTCAGCAGATTGGCAGATTGGTACGGATGGTGGACTTCGCTTGAGGCCGATTATGTGTCCGGATATTCTGAGCTACGTAGAGATCTTATGGCCGAGGCACATCGATCGCGGTTTTTCATCCATCCTGGCTCGACGAAGATGTACCATGACATGAGGCGACAGTATTTTTGGGCGGGGATGAAGCGCCAGATCGCCAGCTTTGTGGCCGAGTGTGACACGTGCCAGCGTGTCAAGGCCGATCATCAGAGACCCCCTGGTCTATTGCAGCCGTTGAGTATCCCGATGTGGAAGTGGGAGCACGTGTCGACAGATTTCATTATGGGCTTGCCGAGGACTCAGCGCGGTCATGACGCCATCTGGGTTGTCGTTGATCGACTGACGAAGTCGGCACATTTTATTGCGATACGTGCGACTTGGCCTTTGGACCGGCTTGCGAGATTATTCATCGAGGATATCGTGAGACTGCATGGCGTTCTAGTCTCGATCATTTCTGACCGAGACCCGAGGTTCACGTCTCAGTTTTGGAGGAGCTTCCAGAGAGCGATGGGTTCTGATTTGCAGCTCAGCACCGCGTACCATCCGCAGACCGATGGCCAGACCGAGAGGGTCAACCAGATCCTTGAGGATATGCTTCGGGCCTGCGCGATTGATTTCGGGGGTAGCTGGGATGAGCATCTGCGATTGGCTGAGTTCTCATACAATAACAGCTATCAGGCGACCATCGGCATGGCTCCTTTTGAGGCACTATATGGCAGACCATGCAGATCACCGAGTTGTTGGACCGAGGTTGGAGAGCGTCGTCTCCTAGGTCCCGAGCTTGTGCAGGAGACGTCAGAGGCTATTGATATCATCAGGCAGAGGATGCGCACAGCTCAGAGCCGGCAGAAGAGTTTTGCTGATCGTCGGCGTCGTCCCTTGGAGTTTGATGTAGGGGACCATGTGTATCTCAAGGTCTCGCCCATGAAGGGCGTAGTTCGATTTGGAGCGAAGGGCAAGCTTGCCCCGAGATTCATAGGACCTTTTGAGATCACTGGGCGCGTTGGCGCCGTGGCCTATCGGCTTGCCTTGCCATCTCAGTTGTCTAGCGTCCACAACATTTTTCATGTCTCCATGTTGAGGAAGTGTGGGTCAGACATCGTTCCTGTTATCGATTGGCAGCCGTTAGAGGTTCGTGAGGACACTTCTTACATTGAGCAGCCAGTCCGTATCCTTGATCGGAAGGAGCGAGTCCTCGGACCAAGGTCATCCGTTGGTGAAGGTTCGGTGGGGTCACCATTACATTGAGGAGGCTTCTTGGGAGCGTGAGGCTGAGATTCGAGAGCGCTATCCTCATCTCTTTGATGATTGATTGCATGTTGTATGTTGTCTCTGATATTTATATGGCGATGCCTTGCTTCCTCTTCTATTATGATTTATGTTTCCTTGTGTTGATTGTTTAATTTCGAGGACGAAATTTTTATTAGGAGGGGAGAGCTGTAAGACCCGTGTCCTAATCCTTACTGTTCCGTTGGCTTCCGCGGTCCTTCCGGTCAAAATTCCGTCAACCTTCGTACCATATCCGGTGTTTGCACACGATCCTAGGCCAGGTTCCGCGCACCGACGACGGCTTGATCCGAAAGTTGTATCATAGCGACCGCTCCGTCGCTGCGATTCCAACGCCGCGTCTTGTGCGTCAAACCGACGCTTAGATCATAAGTTGGGGACTATGCATTATAATGACCGTGGACCGCGTATTGCGGGGCCCACCTATTCCATGTGGCACTAATCTCTAGGAAATTATGAGAATGATGACATCACCCTACCCTAGCTATAGTCACCCTACCCTAGCTATAGCCACCCTACCCTAGCTATAGCCACCCTACCCTAGATATAGCCACCCTCCCTATCCCTCTTACAAGCATTTAATGCTAGCCACCCTCTCTTACAACTCATCATTTCCTACCTAAGCTATCTCTCCCTCTCTCTTATCTCTCCCTCTCTCCTTTATTCCTTCATATTTCTTTCAAAAAAAAAAAAATCCTTACGTATGAGACCCTCTCCCATTTCTCCCAAACTACTTGTGTGGCCCACCTTTCCCACCCCCTTCATCTCTCATCTCAACCATCCATTTCTCATCTTCCACAATCAAAGAGGAGCTCAAGGAACCAAGGAAGCCTAGGGAGCAAGAAGATCAAGTGGTGGGTGTCTTAATAGGGTAGATTTTCATTTTTTTAAGATGGACCAAGTGAGGCCAACCGATTAATGGTTTGGATCTCACTTTGGACCCTAAGATGTGGCCGATGGCCCACTTGGATCATCATGATCATTCCATGATGGGGCCATTCTCCATGGACCCCATCATGATGTTTATTTCCTTCCATGTTTAGGGTCATCTAGACCATTTATTTTAGTGGAGAAGGGATCTCCACCGTTGGATTTCAATTCCATGGACCCACTTGTAATGGGACCCACTTAATGTATGATTTAGTGCAAGGGAGGGCCCATAGTGCGGGGTCCCTCCATCACACGGTCTCACTCTCTATCTCTCTCCCTTTTTATTTTAATTTTATTTCATTTATTTTATTTTGTTGTAAGATGATGAGGTTGTGTGGCCCACTTGAATGGACCCCACCATAGGGTATGTATTCCATCCAAATCACCTACAAGTGGGGCCCACTTTGTGTGTAATATCCACACCATTTTCCATGAGGTGGCCCACCTAAGCAGGGCCCACCCCTAATTTATTTTCAATGGTCCAGCGTCCAGGAACGCTGGACGTTTTGGGAAAAAAAAAAAAAAACATAAATATTAGCTTGCCAGGGGGTTGTCCCCTCATGTAGGCCCCACCTTGATGTATGTATTAAATCCACACCATCCATTCCCTTCCCAAGCTCTTTTTAGCCGTTGACCTGAAAGATGGGATCCATCAGACTTTCAGGCGGGCCATACCGTAGCAAATGGTGGTTTTCACCATTGAAAACTTCCTTGAGTTGTTGTACATTGAAATATGTCCAATATTGGACTTGTTTTGCTCGTGGTGAGCCATGGAAGAACGCTGGACGGTGTAGATTAACTGGATGTGGACCCCACCTGCAAAATCTGCAGATTTTCTGAAAAACAACAAAAAATAAAAAAATGAAGAAGCAGCTATTGCTGCTGTTGTCAGCGTTGCAGCAGGCACGCCAGCGCACGCCAGCGTCCGGGCGGACGCCGTTCGAGCAGCCACCCACGGCCCTGGCCGTGGGCCCCACCCTAACGTTTATGTGCCATCAAACCCGTTCATCGGGTGGGCCACTATCTGACGTGGGCCCACCCCAAAAATCAACCTGATCCAATACTCAGGTGGCCCACACCGTGTGAAATAGTGGGATTGAACATTTACCTTTGAAACCCTTCCTGGGCCCACAGAAGTTTGGGATCAGGGTGAGAATTGTTCTCACCCTTCAACTGGGCCCATGTGACCTTATCAATGGTTCGGATGGCATCTAAACCTTATGGTGGGCCCCACATGGAGCCCACATTGATGTAAGTGTTTCATTCCCACCGTCCGCCTGGACGGTGGACGTGGAGCCACTGGGATGAGTGCTTGGGCCCACTGTGATGAGTGTGTGGGCCCACTGTGATGTGTGTGTGTGTATATATATATATATATATATATATATATATAATATTATATTTCATATAATATTATATGTATTATCTATATATATATATATTATATACTATACATATATTATATACTATATTTTGTGCATATATTTGTTACCAATATTGAGGCCCGTGATTGAGGCCCACCTCAGTACTTATGGCCCATGGTTGAGGCCCACTTTGATGTATGTGCAAGGCCCAAGGGTCGAGGCCCATTTGATGTATTATGGGCCCAAGGCCCATTTGAGGTATTAAGGGCCCATGGTTTAAGGCCCATTAAGACATGTTGGGGCCTATGGGTTGAGGCCCATTTGATGTGCATTTAGGGCCCATTGGTGTGGCCCATGTGATACACATAAGGCCCATAAGATTAGGCCTATTTGATATGTTCTGAAGCCCCCGGGTTATAGCCCATTGCAATGTACATAAGGCCCATTGGTGTGGCCCCACTTAATGAATATAAGGCCCTTGTGACTTGGCTAATTTGATGTATTTAAGGGCCCAATGGATGTACCTAAGGTCCATTGCAATGTGTAATCCCAAAATAATTTATGTGATGATGTTTACGTCAGGGCTATGCCTTGGGAGCAATGGTGGTTTGATGTCCACATTGCAAGTATAGTGTGGTTAAATGCCGCATTATGACTTTCCCTAGGGCCCATTGTTAGGCTCGTGCATGTTATGTGTAGGCCGTCTAGGCCCACCTTCGTTATGCACGTCATCCACCCCATATAACATATTTAAATTCCATGATTCATGATCATATGCATCATATGTATGCTTGATATGAGAGATGACTGATCATAGCATATGTCTTTGGGCAGATTGTTAGGGACTCCCGTACAAGGGGTGTTGCCCTACATGAGCGCACGATACGCGCAGGATTGCTGCATGACTGGATAGTGTGATTCATGCATTCGCATTGTGTGATATGGTTACTGTATGCCCTAGCGACATCAGGGCCGTAGCCTCCACAGACGTATCGTGGTTGGCAGGATTGGATACCGGAAATACTGTTCTACATGGGGTGCGATAGATATCCCTGGGTGAAAGTCCCTAAACCCTTATGGTACCAGGAGGTTGCTCCAACGTCTAGACCGAGTGGATGCATGAGCGCTGAGTGCCGATTACCAGACGGTTGCGCTTTCCACTGTGTCGTGGTCGGTTGGAAGGGGGTGCGGCCTTACCCGCCCGAGAGTAGGGGGCAATGCTAGGCTGAGTCTGACCAGCTCGAGGAATGGGTCCGCTATTGACGAGCCGAGCCCGATATTGGCAGGCGGATAGTGAGGTCTTTTCCACTCACCTTATTGCGCGCGATGGGGCGGCAATCTGGCTTGGAGTGTACTAGACCCCGGTGATATTCCAGATTTGAGCCGTATTGACATGTGGACTTAGATGAGGATTTGTATGCTTGACTTGCATTTCGCATTGCATGGCCTTGGTATGGCCGACATCATTCTTTGCACCGCATGGCCTTGGTACGGCTAATGGTATTCTTGGCATTCATCAGCATGTTCCGCATTACTCTGATACTGTATAGCTACATTATCACCTTGAGCATAAACTTTCACCACCCTCTAAGCTTTCTATAAGCTTATGCACGACCGTTGCGTGCAGGTGACGTTGGATCGCAGCAGCGCTGAGGCTTGGACGCGTGGCTGATCTTCTTTTGGAGTTTTAGTCTATATTCATTGTATTTCCCTTATGCTCATTGTACCTGTAAAGTTTTGATTATAGTGGAAATGTGATGGAGTTTTTGGTTGTGTTTGTGGGTTATGCCTTTGGTTATGCTTATTACGAATCAAACTGATGTTGAAAATCCTCCTTGTAGCATCCCAGGATCGGAACCTGGCGAATGGGCGCTGTGAGCCGAGAATGGGATTCTACGGAGGCTGTCGGCGCCAGATTCGGCGATCGGGAATTTTGTGAGCCCGGTTTCCGAGTTTGGGGCGTGACACCCTCCCTCATCACTACGTGACCGAGGAACTTCACCTCCTCCTGCTAAAACTTGCACTTCTCCAGCTTCGCATACAGTTGGTGTAAGTGGAGGGTTTGCAATGTAACCTCCAAATGCTGCTCGTGCTCCTCACGGGTTCTCGAATAGATCAGAATGTCGTTGATGAAGACTATAACAAACTGATCGAGATAAAGGTGGAAGACCTCGTTCATTAATTGCATGAACACTGTGGGCACATTGGTCAGTCCGAAGGACATGACCTGAAACTCGAAATGACCATAACGCGTCCTGAATGCTGTCTTCGGAATGTCCTCCTCTCGGACCTGGATCTGATGATAACCAGAACGCAAGTCAATCTTTGAAAAGAATTGTGCACCCTGCAGCTGATCAAACAAATCATCAATCCTCGAGAGAGGATACTTGTTCTTGATCGTGACCTTATTGAGCTCACGGTAGTTTACGCAGAGCCTCAACGAGTCATCCTTCTTCTTCATAAAGAGTACCGACACTCCTCACGGTGAACTGCTCGGACGGATAAAGCCCAATTCGCATAACTCGTCCAACTACTTCTGCAGTTCCCACAACTCTAACGGTGCCATACGATACAGGGCCTTTGAAATAGGCGTGGTACCAGGCACGAGATTAATCTGAAACTCGGTGAGTCGGTGAGGCGGTAATCCCGAAATCTCCTGAAACACATCAGGAAAATCGTAAACCACAAGTAACTGGTCGATGCCCACCGCTATGGGCTCCTCTATGGCACATGACATCAAACAAGATAACGGCTCTCCTCTGGGCTCAACAATGAACTGAAACTGCGGCAAGCCGGGTATACAAAACGTGACTGTCCTCGCGGAGTAATCCAATATGGCATGGTACTTGACAAGCCAATCCATGCCCAGGATGACGTCGAACTAGGACATCAATAATGCAAATAGATCGGCAGGCAAAAAGATATCCCCAACCAGAACGGGGCAAGACGAGCAAAGTCGGCCCAACACTGCAGTCTTTCCCAAGGGAGTCGATACTAACAAACCCTCACGAGTAGACTCCAACAGTAAACCAGTCGATCAGCAAAAACTCTTAGCCACAAAAGAATGCGATGCACCAGAATCAAACAACATACGTGCAATGCATGCAGATACTAAAAGTATACCCTTGACGACTCCTCCAGATGATTGAGGATCCTGCTGGGCCGCATAAAATCTACCCTAAGCCCGCTGGGGAGGTGCCTGTCCCCTTTGAGCGTGCTGTTACTGCTGTCGCTGAGGTGGTCGAAACTGCTGCCTCTGCTGCTCGGCCTTAGAGGATGGTGCTGATGCTGCTACTGAGGTGGCCTCAGTGGTGGGGGCTGCTATCGCTGCTGCTGTGGGGGGTCTCTGCTGCTACTATAGTAGAGGCTGCTGTGGACCTCTCTGCTGCTACTTCTGCTACTGCTGGGGGCGAGGACACTCCCACATACGGTGCCCTGTCGCACCACACCTAAAACAAGAGCCGGTGAACTCCCTCGGAGGTGGTGCTGCTGGCACTCAGAAGGTTGGGCGACCTGTGCGCCTCTGCTGAGGTCGACCCTACTGGGAATCATTGGAAGGAGCCTGCCTCTTCGGGTCTCTCCTCTGACCGTGATCAGATTGAGAACTGGCCCACTCAACCTCAAAAATCTGGGCCTTCCGTACCACTCCGTCGAAAGTCGAGAGCTCATGCCCAATAACATGCCTCGAAGACCGTAACGTAAGCCATCTTCGAAGCGGCGGGCTCTCCGCTCCTCATCATCTACTAGGTATGGTGCAAATATGGATAACGCTACAAAACGAGCGGCGTATTGAGCCACCGTCATATCACCCTGCACCAAGGCCTCGAACTCCAACGCCCGCTGTCGTCGGATGTGATCAGGAAAATACTGTCAGTTAAACTGATCCACAAAATCCTCCCAGGTCCATACAAAATCGGCGCCTACTGCTCGGGAGACTGATGTCCACCAGTGTTCAACCTCACAATGGAGGAGAAATACGGGTAATCGGACTCGCCGCTTGGTCGTACATCCCATCGTATCGAATATCTTCTCCACATCGTGCGCCATTTCTTAGCCATCGATAGGTCTGGCTCACCCTGGAAACGCGGGGGATCGAATCGTCGAAACTCTCGAAGGAGGGCACTCACGCGCTCCTGCTCGGCCTGGTCTGGTGAAACAACGGGGTTCCTGCCCTGGTCCTGAAGTGCAGCCGTCATAGCCTGCAACATCTGTTGTAACTGGGAGGCACTCACGGATACGGTTGGATCCGCACCGGTCTCTGGTGGAGGAGCTGCAACCATAGGCTAGGCAGTAAGAATCTCTGGTGGTGGAGTGGGGATCGTAGGTGGTAGGACGGGAGCCACAGGTGGTGGAGCCGGAGTCTCAGGTGGTGGTGCGAAAGTCGATCGGGTCACTCTCCTACGCGGCATGTCCTACAGGAAAGAGCGAAGGCGCCTATCAACTTAAAGGCTCGCAAAGGCACGTACGTTAAGGGTCTATAATAAAAGATCGCTAGGCTATTCGAACTTAGGACTTAAATCATTCATAGTAGACATGTAATGTTGTTCTTGGTTATTCCCGAGTTATGCTCTGATACCAACTTCTGTCACGCCCCAAACTCAGAAACCGGGCTCACAGAATTCCCGATCGCCGAATCCGGAGCCGACAGCCTCCGTAGAACTCCATTCTCGGCTCCCAGCGCCCATTCGCTAAGTTCCGATCCTGGGATGCTACGAGGAGGATTTTCAACATCAGTTTGATTCGTAATAAGCATAACCAAAGGCATACCCACAAATAACAACCAAAAACTCCATCACATTTCCACTATGATAAAAAACTTTACAAGTACAATGAGCATAAAGGAAAATACAATGATAATGAACAAAAAACTCCAAGATGATCAGCAAAGCACTCCTGCCTCAGCGCTGCTGCACTCCAATGTCACCTGCACGCAACGGTCATGCATAAGCTTATAGAAAGCTTAGAGGGTGGTGTAAGTGTGTGCGCAAAGTAGTAGTTATGCAGTATCAGAGTAATACAGAATATGTTGATGAATCCATGAATGCTATTAGCCGTACCAAGGCCATGCGGTGCAAGGCATGAATGATGTCGGCCGTATCAAGGCTATGCGGTGCGAAATGTAACTCAAGCATGCGAATCCTCATCTAAGTCCACATATCAATATAGCTCAACTTTGAAATATCACTGGGGTCTAGTACACTCCAAGCCAGATTGTCGCCCCATCGTGCGCAATAAGGTGAGTGAAAAAGACCTCACTATCCGCCTGCCAATATTGGGCTCGGCTCGTCAATAGCGGACCCATTCCTCGAGCTGGTCAGACTCATCCTAGCTTTGCCCTCTCCTCTCGGGTGGGTAAGGCCGCACCCCCTTCCAACCGACCACGACACAGTGGAAAGAGCGACTGTCTGGTAATCGGCACTCGGCGCTCACACACCCACTCGGTCTAGACGTTGGAGCAACATCCTGGTACCAAATTTGTTTAGGGACTTTCACCCAGGGATATCTATAGCACCTCATATAGAACAAAATTTCTGGTATCTAATCCTGCCAACCACGATACGCCTGTGGAGGCTACGGCCCTGATGTCACTAGGATATACAGTACCATATCACACAATGTGAATACATGAATCACACTATCCAGTCATGCAGCAATCCTGCGCGTATCGTGCGTTCATGTAGGGTAACACCGCCTATTCGGGAGCCCCTAAACAATTTACCCAAAGGCATATACTATGATCAGTCACTTCTCATATCAAGCATACATATGATGCGTATGATCATGAATCATGGAACTATACTAAACATGTTATATGGTGATGGATGCTGTTCATAACGAAGATGGGCCTAGACGGCCTACAAGTATGGGCCTAATAATGGGCCCTAGGGAGAATTATAATGCGGACATTTAACCAACATTATTCTTACAATGTGGACGTCAAACTAACATTGTTCCTAAGGTACGACCGTCATAAACATCATTACACAAACCATAGTGGAATCACATTATAATGGGCCTTATGTACATCCCATTGGGCCTCGACCCATGGGCCTCCGGTACATCAAATGGGCCGTCTCACATGAGCCTTACATTCATCAAATGGGCCGCATTAATGGGCATCACCAACGGGCCTTATGTACATTACAATGGGCTATAGTCCATGGGCCTTAAAATACATCACAATGGGCTTAATCGCATGGTCTTATGTATATTAAATGGGCTGCACCAATTAGGCCCCATGCACATCCAATGGGCCACACCCAACATAAGTAGTGGTGATGATTTCCACCATTAAAATTCCTAAGGCCCACCATGAAATATGTTTCCCATCCAACCCCTTTCATAATTTACATAGTGATAGATGGAGTGGGGACAATATCAACTTGATGGGAAACTGCTATGGGCCTTGGAAATTTTGAACGGTGGGCGTCATTGACCACTACTTTGAATGGTGGGGTCCACTTAAATTTTAGATCTGGCTCATCCCTTAACTTCTGACATAAAATGAGCTTTTGAAATGGGTGGGTGGATGGGATGCAGCACATGCATCATGGTGGGTCCCACTGTCATTGGACAGTGAACAAAACACATATATCATGGTTCCACTGTCCGTGGACGGTGTGCATAAAGCACATACATCGCTGTGGGATTCCATTGTCCACCTTGACGGTGTATATGAAACACATACATCAATGTGGGTCCCACGTGGGGCCCACCGTAACGTCTGCTTTCCACCCAACCTGTTGCTAAGGTTGCACGGACCTGAACACAGAAAAAAAAGGGTTTCAATGCTAAAAGTTCAACCTCACTGTTTCCTACGGTGTGGGCCACCTGAGCTCTAAATCAGGTTGATTTTTGGAGTGGGCCCACTTCAGAGAGTGGCTCACCAGATGAACGGTGTGGATATCAAAAATGCATCATGCTGGGCCCGTGGGCTATTACCCGTCCGCTGATGCGCAGGCAGCGCCTACTGCGGCTGCATCCTTTTTTTTTAATTTTTATTTTATTTTCCCACCATGTGGGGCCTATGCCTTGAGAATCCACTCCGTCTAATGGCCCTCCATGGCTCAAGACAAGCAAAACAAGCCCAATATTTAGGATATTTCGGTGTATAGAAACATTGGAGGGTGTTTCAACGATAAATACGCTATTTACTATGTTATGGCCCGCCTGAAAGTCAGATTGGCCCCATTTTTCGGCTCAACGCCTAAAATAATCTGGAGAATGGAATGGATGGCTTGGATTAGAACTATTCATCAAGGTGGGGCCTACATAGATAGCCCTCCCAAAAGCTTTGAAAATAAAGCTGAATTTTGTGTTTTCCATTGACGTCCAGCGTCCCTGGACGCTGGACGGTCTGGGTAACCCACATACATAAGGTGGGCGCTGCTAGGTGGGCTACCAAATGGAGGATGGTGTGGGTACAACACATTTAAAGTGGGTCCCACTTATAAACGGCTTGGATAAAATACCTGCCTCATGTTGGGGTCGATCCTGATGGCCACATGACCATAATAACACAAGAAAAAAGGAAAAAGAGAGGGGGAGAGAGAGAAAGAGAGAGTGGGACACGCGTGATGGAGGGACCCCGATACTATGAGCCCTCCGTTGCAATCAATCATACATCAAGTGGGTCCCATTATATGTGGGCCCATTAATTCAAAAAAATCCAATGGTGGAGATTCCTTCTCCACAAAAATAGATAGTCTAGATGACCCATATACAAGCTAAGAAGGTAAACATCATGATGGGGTCCATGGAGAATGGCCCCATCATGGAATGATATGAGGATCAAGGTGGGCCATCGGCCACACCTAGGGTCCAAAGTGAGATCCATACCATCAATCGGTAGGCCTCACTTGGCCCATCTTAAAAACATGCAAATCTAAGCCTATGAAGCACCCACCGTTCGATCTTCTTGCTCCCTTGGCTTCCTTAGCTCCTTAGCTTTAATTCCAACGGAGGAGATGAGGTTTGGACGGTTGAGATGGGAGATGAAAGGGTAGGAAAGGTAGGCCACACTTATGGCTCTCTTGGAGTGGAAGAGCTTGGATGTATGGAGGTTTTCTTGCTTGGGAAAGAGAGTTTGAAAATGAAGGAGAGAGAGGGTTATAAAGAGAGAGAAAGAGTGATGAATGGGAGAGAGAGGGATGGGTGTGTAAGAGGCTTTTTGACTTTTGTAGTAAATGGTGTAAGAAAGGCATGGGTGGTGTAAGAACTTTTTGACTTTGGGGTTGCTTGGGGAAGGGTGAGAGATGATGGTGTACTTGAGATGTACTTGACATGATGGGATGGATTGATTGATTGATTGAGGTGACATCTCGTAGTGATTCTCTCCGAATTTGCACGCGCGGCGTTTTTCTCGCATCGAACGCTGGCCCACATCTCCTGGCTAGAGTATCGGATCAGCGCGCGGGACGCGGCATCGGAACCGCGGTGATGGCGTGGTCGCTAGGGTACAAGTCTTGGGTTGAGTCGACTTGGGTTGACGACCTATGAATTAGGGTAATACGCAAATACCGGTTAAGGGTCGAAGGTTGCCGGAATTCGACTGGAAAGACCGCGGAAGTCTACGTAATGGTATGGTGTAGGATACGGGGCTTACAGATGTGAAATAGGAGGCTGAGGTGGTCTTAGCCAACCTGACCTGGGGGTACTATGTCGACCTGACCTGGGGGTAGTATGCCAACCTGACCTGGGGTAGTCTCCTAACCTGGATTCTCTGGCAAGCCCTTACCCTTCTCTTAGTGTCGTATAGATTGCCGACCTGTTGACTTGCCCTTATACTTCGTGTTTAGGGTAGTGACACCATGTTCCTTTCTTTAGTAGAATTCAGATGACATATGTTGTGGGGGTCGAGGTCAAGAGTTGGAGGTGGTCTTAGCTTACCTGTATACTTGGTTGAGATTTGAGCCTCCCCTTATCGTTGGGTAGATGGCCAAACTACCGACCTCCCGACCCGCCTTAAGAATCCTAGGTGGTCTTGATCGACCTGCCTTCATATGTAGTAGGTGACCGACCTCTCTTCCTTGGCCATTGAGGAGCTTATTGGTCATTTCTAGCGCTGGCCGACCTCATGTCTTGCGGAGTTGTCTGAGCTGACCTCTTCTCTTTAGCCAGTGCATTTTTACGCATAACAAAAATGATGAGAAATAAATCATTACTATTGAGAGTGAGTCTATGGAAACTATAATTCAATGACCCCAAAACTCAAATCAATGTCCTTTTAGGTCATGTAGACTTGAAGAAGAATAAAAAAGTTGACTCCACGGGTTAACATATAAATGAAAGGGGTGGGAAGTATAATAAATATTTAATATAAAATACTTAAGAGTCAAACACATCCTGTACTAATGGTGAGTATCTGGTTTAGGTCATGTTGAGTTGTTTCAAGGTATTCATGTAGACTCAATAGGTCTAGTTGAGCTAGTACTTAGTTTTTTTTAAAAAAAAAACTTGGCTCAAAATCTTGTGAATTCGAGTTGACTTGGTCGAGTTTCAAATTAAGAGCTATGTAAAACACCTGTACAAGAAGTCAAGATTGTTATACATGGTAAAAAGTAAATAAGTTCAAACAAAAAATTAAGAAAGGGAGAATGCCTTGACCATTAATTATGCGGGCATGTCAGAATCGATACAGTGGCTCCATTCAAACCAATCAACTTTGACCCCGAGTATCAAAATAAGTATATATGTTCAATATGAATGTATATGACCGAAATTTGAGAAGATTGGTCACTTAACTACTTGCATAAATTTTATAATGATGAGACAATAATCATATGGTGAGCTTCTTTCTCTGAAAGTGGGTTACTTTGTGCCTTTCAAAAGAAAGAACTTTCAGAATACCAGTGGAAATCGGACAAAAGAAAAAACTCACGATTAGTCAATGAGAGTGATTGCAAGAATGCATATCTTGAAAGAACTATTTGAAATTAGATATAACTCAAATCCATCCTATGAGCGTAGACTTGAATTACTTACTAAAGATTATAGCTAAGAATTACTGCTACTTGATTACTGCTCCTCCTAGGTTTAAATGAAAGATAAATTTAACTGAATTGTAATTTAATATGTTGGGTTGTTTTGATTTAAGGTTTAGATAGTTATTTTTCTGTTCCTTTGTTATTCATACAACTCTATTGCAACTTGCTCTTTCATATCCTTCTTTTATTGTTGGAATGGTTATAGTACCCATAAAGCCTTTCCAATTCCTTCTCCTTTATTGCGCTTCTTCTCTTGAGCATCTTTCTCTAGATATTTCTTTCTGTTACGTTCTTTCTTTTTTTACTGTTCCTTCTCTAGACATTCCTCAGTCGCTTGCTCTACCTTTGTTAGGTAAGGTTTTGTTTTGTTTAACCTTAAGTCTCCCTTTTGTTTTAAATAACTTGATTGCGCTTCCTATATGTCGACCATGGTATCTTGTCGACCCCCTACCCATGTATAGAATCAAACTTACACCAACTATAAACTCTCAAGAGCACTTCAAAAATTTGAAAATCTTTTTATCCACTTCCTATTTCTCATATAATGCCACGTGTCATTTTCTTAATGGTTTTTTCACAATTGCCAGAAATAAGGTACAGCAACCACAACCCTTGTTAACAGAAAAATAATGATTTAAAAAGCAATGCTACTTCTGTGTTCCCATGGAGTAAACAGTTACAAAAGAACTAGGCGTGTCCACGCCCCAGGGATACCAACGACTCTGCATCCCGTTTGCACGCCCAGTGTTGCTGATAAAGGCGGTGTTCCAGTGATACGTGTACCACAGGAAGGTTGTGCAGATGCGGGGCTCACATGATGCATTTACATCAACCACCGCTCAGGAAGTATCTTCGACCTTAAAATCAGGCGATGAAAAACAAAGGTAGGCCACAGAAAAGGGAATAAGCTGGGAGGCAATGCCAATCCTTACATTTAACAGCTGAATATCTGATTTGCAAACAACCTTAATTTTGTCATTTCCATCGTCGGAACTGGACGAAGGTTTGAACGGACTTGGTGGGCCCTACACTAATCAATGGTGGCTTTTCTTTTACTATATTTTCTGTGGTGTGGCTTATCTGAATTTTGTACGGAGTTAGGAGCACGCCCCTAGCATTTCATCTTGTAGGTGCGGGCGCTAATCTGGTTTTGAGGTGAGTCCACAAGCTTTCAAAGGCTCCCGTTTTGCAGCGTTGGACGGGTTCTGTTTGCAATTCCGACCCATGACACCGGATCTTGCAAAACATCAATAGAGTAAATGATCTGCACATAACATGTCCCGTACGACTGCGGTTGAACTGGTTGTGTTTGCAATTTGAAACAATGATATCAGATTTTGCAAAACAACGGCAAATAACACGTGTGCCCTTTCTTCCCGCAGCAGTCATTGTTTCAAATTGTGATTCTAGATTTTTCAAAACATCAATAGAGTTCGGATTTGCAAATGATACGTGCCCCCGTCCTAATGCGGTTGGACTGGCTTATGTTTGCAATTCCAAACAATGACGTCAGAGTTTGTAAAACATAGGAAGGTTGCGCTTGAAAAAATCCTGCAGCGGTTAGACTGGCTGTGTTTGCAATTTCGATCAATGACACCAACCATGGTAAAGTAACGATATGCAAATAACACGTGTCCCCTTCCTTCAGCTGTTGGACCAGCTGTGTTTGCAATTCCGAATAATGACACCAAAATTTGCAAAACATCAGTCGTGCTCTGCAAATAATATACATCCCCTTACCGCATCTAATCAGACCGTCCATCATTTGCTCTAGGTCATGTTGGTACACTAACCCCAAAATCAGGCCAATGAGAGATTCAAGTGGGACATCACAAAATATAATAGGAATGAAACACACATCACTGAAAACCTTTAGGTGCCTAATTAAGTTTTAGATCAGCATGATATTTGTTTTTTTTTTTTTTTTCCTTGCCTTATGAATGAGTTGGATGTCATATAAACATCACGGCAGGCCATGAACTGAAAAAATCGCCAAACCAAGTGGCTTCCACATCAACATCATGTTGGCCCAATGGATTCTTAATTTAATGGTCATTTCCCATTCCATTAAATGCGATTAAGGAAGGGGCACATATTCCTCGTAGACGGCCCATGCATTGCTTAAAGAAAGTATTCTTAGACAAAAAGACTCTCTTATGAGTTATGGACGGACAGACACTTTTTCGTTTCTTTTCTTTTGAGTTGTATGTAATTTGCGCATAGGATGCTGTCATACTAATCAGACAATCTTAACCATTGAACGAAAGACTATCAAAAGGATGACTGGACCTTCAAATCCAACAAGCAAAATAAAATGATCATTATGATCATCAACCAATTAATGCGCTTTTGTGACTTCTGCACCATCCCAATGGAGCCTACTATACAGGATTGCCATGCAGTGTGCAAGTCATGGTGTGCATGGAATATGGTAAAGCTCCTTATCACCGAACAGTGACAGGATTATGTATGAATTAAGTGTTGGAATATTTGGTTGAATTAAATAGATTACTTAAGATCAAAAACCAAAAAGAAAATAAAAATTGAGAGAAAAAGCTTATAGAGTCGAATTGAGGCGTGAAGTGAGTCACTAGGCTTAAAATTGAATTTGCTCTCCTTGGACAGCGTCCCAAGTGCAACAAGCTTCCAAAGCAATCGACATCCATGATACAATGACTATAACCTGGTCTCGGCAGTGCACTCACTATATGTGAGCTCGAACCACTTGCAATTTAACCTGAAAGTGTTAGTGACGAACTCAACAACCAAAACTCGTAACCAGAAAATAGAGAGAGTTTTCACAAGAGTAGAAAGATTTTTCATTGATTTGAAAATGGAATGGAAGTTCTTATATAGATTTTGAAATGGTGCATTAAGCACCCTTTCGAAAGAGTTTATTCTTTTGGATCTAAATACAACAAGTGCAACCAATCGATCAGTCACATCTCTTTGGTTTAAAATGAAACGGCGCAATTGCGAGCATACTCTTGCACGACCACGCCCTGCGTGAGTACCCCTGCACCCGCGGCCCAGCTTGTCCCATCACACACACGGACTAGGACTTTAACTAGGCTTAGCACAATACGACGTGCTCACTTATGTGGTTAATGGTATAGATTAGAGAGATTGACATAACTCCTCATAGGACTAAATTCACATGCCCCTTGAATGAGGCTCAAGCCCCAGGGCAAAAAGCCTATCTTACATACAAGAAAATTTTCTTGGGGTAAAATCGATGTAAGACTAAACCTACAACTAAAAAGTAACAGAAATTTCAAATTTGGAAGGAAACCAAAATATTTAAAATTCTATTTTTAATATAAAATTTGAAATAAAATACAACATTCCCTCACATTTTTCAAAATAAAAATTCTTTCGAATTAACACATAATAGTTGTGCATTGATGTCGGTGCCACCATAGACTTGAACCGATATTAGAATAAAGAAGATATGTTTACAAGAATCAGGTGACATCATAGTCTTGAACTTGAATACTTTTACTGTAAATTGAAAGTACACGCCACTCACACAACTTTTTCTCTATAAGTGATTTTGTGGTTCAGTGCTTTTCAGCTATATACCATTACATGGATTTCATGAGTGTTATAGAAAATTCGCCTAAATTGTCATAGGAAGCGACTTTCACCTCCACACCCATATAGGTGAATCCCATCAAGTGTATGTAACAACTGTGTACACCACCAAAGATATGGTTATGGATTCATTACGAGTTCTAACAAACTCATTCTTCTACGTTGCTGCTCACACTGCTACACCACAGAATGGGCTCATTTATATCAGTATAATCGTTTACTTCATGTCTTATTGATTACCGATTGAACATATCTAATGAGACCTCCACTTGTATAGGTTGGGTTGCCGACATTGGCAACTACTATATTAGGCTTAGGCCTATTCCCTTCGATGTATCATTGACTATATTTTAGATAGCCATTTGGTCAGAGGATCTGTCAAATTCTTTTCTAACCTCACAAAGTCAATAAATATGACTCCATCACGCAATATGTGTTTCACTATATTGTGTCTAAGTCTAATATGTCTGCTCTTTCTATTATATATTTTACTTGTTTCTTTTTCTATATGAGCTTGACAATCACAATGAATAGATACGGCTGATACAAGCTTTAACCACAACAGTACATCAGATAAAATATTTCTAAAAACCACTCGGTTTCTGATCTAGCCTTTTCTAAGGTAATAAACTTGGATTCCATAATTGACCGAGCGATATATATTTGCTTAATAGACTTCTAAGAAACTATTCATCCACCCAAAGTGAAGACATATCTGCTAGTGGATTTTGTCTCATCTGAATAAGTGATCCAGTTACCATTATTGTATCCTTCTAATACAGTAGGATAACTATTATAATATAAACCATAGGCCATATTACCTTTTAGGTATTTCAAAATCCTAAATAATGCATTTAGTACTCTTTTTCAGGATTATATGTATATCTACTTAGCCTTCTTACTGTAAAAGTTATGTCTGGTCTACTACAATTTGTTAGATACATGAGGTTACCAATTATCCTAGAATATTCTAATTAAGACATATTACTACCTGTATTTTTCATAAGAGTTACACTATAATCATAAAGAGTATTGACTGGTAAATTATTAAAATGGTCAAACTTTCTCAGTAGCTTTTCAATGGAATAAGATTGTGATAATACAATGCCATCATCTTTCCTGGTTACTTCAATACCTAAGAATACACTAGCCTCTTCTAAGTCTTTCATGTTAAATTTAAATGATAAGAATTTTTTAGTCGCATCAACTAATTTAATATTAGTTCTAAAAATAAGCATGCCATCAACATAAAGGCAAATAATAACACAATCTTTTTCAGAAATTTTACTATATACACATCTATTTGCATTATTTATATGATAACCATTTGATTTCAAAATACCATCAAAATTTTCATGCCATTGTTTAGTAGCTTGTTTTAGACCATATAGTAATTTAATTAATCTACACTTTATTTTCTTTACTTGAAATCTTATAACCTTTAAGTTACTCCATATATATTTCTTCTTTAGAGTCTCCATTTAGAAAAGCCTTCTTAATGTCCATATGGTATACCACCAATTTATATATAAAACTATTGCTATTAAAACCCTGATAGTTATAATTCTAGTTACAGGGGAATATGTATTAAAATAATCTATATCTTCCTTTTGTTCAAAGCATTAATTTGCTACTAACCTAGCCTTAAACTTAGCAATAGTACCATTTGGTTTTAGTTTCTTTCTAAACACTCATTTATAGTCTATTGATTTGTTTGCAGGTGATAAGTCTACAAGTTCTTAAGTTTTATTGGATATAATAGATTCCAACTCATCATTTATTACTTCTTTTCAAAATGTTTCATCTGGAGAGTTAATCGCTTCTATATATGTTGTAGGATCATCTTATACTAAGAAGGTGAAAAACCATCTCTTAGGTTAGTTTCTCTTTTACCTCTAGTGCTTTTTTTTTTGTTCTATATCTTATACTTCCTATTGATAAGTACTTTTACTAGTAGACGTGATATCCAATTCATTAACTTCCTCTATTTTTATACTTAGATTTCATAGGGAATACGTTCTCAAAGAACTCTGCATCCCTAGCTTTTATAATTGTATTAAGATCTAAAATACAATCCTTACTCTTTAGAACTAGAAATCTATAAATTGTATTGTTTTGTACGTACCCAATAAATACCCAGTCAATCGTTTTAAGGCACAACTTCATTTTCTCAATTTCAGTCAATCAAGACACTATAAGATATTTATAACTAGGAACATGATTCTTCTAAAGTTCGTATGATGTTTGTTTAGAAGACTTAAAAGAAATCTTATTTAGGATATAAAAAGTAGACATAATTGCGGGTAAGCCTGAACTGTTTAATATAGCGTTCATCATCTCTTTAAGAGTTCTATTCTTATACTCTATTTTGTTCTAGTGTATAAGGAGCTGTAGTTTTGTGAACTATCCCAATTTTTTCACACAATTCTCTAAATTGAGAAGATTCATACTCTTATCCTCTATCTATTCTAAGTCTTTTAATTTTTATATTTAACTGATTTTCAACCTCAGTTTTATATTTAGAGAAAGCTTCTAAAGCTTCATCTTTGTTCCTTAACAAATACTCTAGTGAACCTAGAGTAGTCATCTACAAAAGTTATGTAATATATTTTTCCACTTCTAGACAGGTGATTTCTAAAATCACTTAAGTCATTATGTATAAACTCTAATAGAACATAGAATCATTTTATTCATTTAAATGGCTTTCTAATGAATTTTGATTCTACACATGTTTCACCTTTATCGAATTCTTCATTTGATATACGAATTCTTCATTTGATTTATTAGGTAATAAACTTATTCTTTTCATCTTCATCAAAGATGTTACGTTCACATCACCTGATCTACTATGCCATAGATAAAATGGTTTAACAAAATAAATAGAACTAAATGTCTTCTTATTATTATCATTGGATACATTTACAATGGATAGACCATCACTACAGTATCCCGTACCAACAAAAGTTCCACTTTTAGTTATTATAAGTTTATCCAAATTAAATACTAACTTGACACCAGCCTTATTGAGGAGCGAACCGGAGACTAAGTTTCTTCTAATGTTAGGCACATGTAGGACATCATTTAACATTAGAGTCTTTCCAGAAGTGAGTTTCAGAAGTACTTTTTGTTTCTCTACAACTGGAGATGTTCTATCATTACCCATGAACATTTATTTGTCATATTCTGATACTCGGTATGAGGTAAACATGCTATGATCTTTGTGTTGAGGGTTAAATATTGCATATTATCTGTAATTTATATCTTGGTTTTATGAACATGTTAATACTTAATGTTCTATTTTACTCATGTCTGTCTTGTAAAGTGAATTTAAGAGCTTGGATTGAAAAGGGTGCTAAAAGCATGGATTTGATGCTCAAGAATCACAAAGGCAAGGGATGGACCTTAGGAGACCAAGATTGAAGAATTCACATACCAAAGATGTAACGCCTCGACTTTTAAGACCCAAGTATATGACTCGTTTCCCAAAAACCCGAGTGTTAACTTTAAAGGATGGTCAAATTCCATATATAATTTTTTTGATACCATTTTGAGTAAGCAGATGAGCATAGGATGGGCAAATCAATATAAAGAAAAGTTTGCATTTATATTTGAAGTATACAAGAGGTTGCCCATAATGACTTATACAAACCAATGTCTCAAAATTTAGCAAATATAAGAATTACATGATTCAATGCATGAGAAATAGTAGAATGTAAGTAAATTTGAGCTGCAAGACCCTGCAGCTTCTCGAGGTAGATACATTCATGCGACCCCGGCACTTGTACCCGGCTCCTCATCAGCTTGAACCTGAAAATCACTTAAGCCGCCTGTGCTACTTGTACGATTATATATGTAATGGATGAGTGACCAACTCAGTGTCAATTCCCCTCAAGATTACACACCACTGCATGAGGTAAGCATAGTTAAAAATAAAGCATACAAAACAATACATGATGTATGTTTTATTATATGCATGGACGTGTGAATGCAATCATCGCCCTAGGGATGCTCATTCGTGTGAACAGTGGGCTCATCACCTATGCAATCATCGACCCGGGAAAACATCCAGTCGGAGAAATACATACATCATGTAGGATAGCAATAGATGTTGGTTTGTGCCATATATGCATGATTAGCCAACCCGTTATTAGTCCAATTACAACCAGCTATTTTAAATAGGCTCAAAGGTTACTATGGGGGCTCGTCACCAGCTTGGGCTAACAGCTCCGGCATAGGTCCCATACCACCATCCCCGACTAATGAGGCTACCACCTTAGAATGTTTAATGGAAATCCGTCGACTAGTGGCCAATCATATTTCAACATATGGGGCTTACCATCGCATGGTTGCACAATATAAAACATTGAACCCATATAGGGAAAATACTAAAATAAAGTCACGTAGGGCCAATATCAAAGCAAGCTACATGGGGCAAATATCAAAATAAGCCATATAGGGCAAGTATCAAAACCTTGCGATAAAAGACTATCCTTGAAAACCACTTAGACACGATAACCTTGGATAGTAGGCCCACATCAATGATCCATCTAGACCACCACTTAATAACTACTAGATCGAAGGTCCATTGCAATCACCTTCAATCGAGTTACATCCCAAGTATGAGTGTACATTTATAAGTGGGGGTTTTCCACTAATGTACTAGTTTAAATCCTAGAAGCAATCCACAAGTAATCCAATAACATGAATTAAATATACGGGATAAACATTAAGCATGTGATGTAGCAACTCAATTCCAACAATTAACATATGTGGTTATAGAATGGAGATATTATTTATAAATTAAAATAAATTAAAACTTAAGCTAATGAGAAAATGGAAAGCTCAAGGGGAAGAAATCATCACCTCACGATCGGATTGCCAATCGTGTTGCTAGGAAGTGTGTGCACCCTTAGAGTCGAATCTTCAAGCTTACACGACTGGTAGGTTAGGTGAAACTCAATGTCGATGCCATCTTGCCCTAATATACTCAATTGGCTGGGTCGACTTGTGACTGTAATTCAGTAAGAACTACCAAGGACCAACAATGAGTTAACTTGAAAAACAATAATTGAGACCCACTTAGCCAACTCACCTAGCCCGTCTGAGCTAGCCCAACTAGGCCTACTAGCTTCACTTTAATTCCTAAGTGATCCTAGCTTGGAGAAAATCAAAAGACACCAAATATTAGACTGCAATAACTAATAATCAACTCTTTGAATTTTATTGACTTAGTGTAACCCACTAAGTCAACTCCATGAAAGGACTTGAACCCATAAGTCAATGCTACTTGACTAAGCTCAATTAAGCTCGCTTGAACTCGGATGAACTTGAACCGACTTAACCCAGTAGTGAAGTGGAGCAGACCAATAATCTCGGCTTTAAGCCCGATTAGCTTGATAAGCCCGAGTTCAACCGTGAATACTGCAAACCCGTGGTGTTGCAACTAATGACTAGGCCAAACTTAATTAGGAACTATGTTACTGGACTGAGAGTACACTAAGAGAAATGGAGTTGAACTCCCACAAAACTGAATTAACCTAGCTCAACCCGACACTAACCTGCCGAACTAGAATGCATGTAAACCCAATTTAGATATGGCTCGAACATAGCAATCTTAGAGTCTTATTCAACAACATTAAAAAAAAAAGGGTTTTACAAGGTCAGTCCAAACCCGAGTTCTGAGGATGGCTACGACTCTAACAACATCTTGACGAGCAGAGGGAGGGGATTTACGCTGCTGGAACTCTTAGCGTGTCTCCACTTTCCTCACTCACCTTCTCTCTTTTTCTCTGTATTTTCGCAAGTCCCGCACTCGACCAGAGCTTGGCCTGACTCGGTTTAGCTCACTCCCTCTCAACATCTTCTTCATTCTCTGCTTCCACTTTTCTTCTCTCACTCCTCCCTAGGACGTCCCGGACCGAGCCATGCTTAACACAACCTAGACTCATCCTAAACTCGGATCGAGTCCGAGTGTGGCATGACAGCAACAGACTCTCGTTACTCTCCCTCTCTCTTTTCTCCTTTCTTTCTTCGTTGCCAGTGGGTCCAGCAACACCGCTGGAGTGTTGGAGTCGGATCAGAACCCAGCCCCACACATCCACTCGAGACGTGACTCGGCCTGACTCGCGTACGATGGCCAAGTCCTGGTGGTGCGGCAGCACGATCTCTCTCTCTCTCTCTCTCTCTCTCTCTCTCATTCCGATTCTCTCTTCTTCATCCCTTCCTTCTCCATGTTCTTTCAATTTTGAGGGTCCAGCAACGGCACCAGACTCATATGAAACTCGTCCAACCCGATCGAACTCACCCCAACTCAACGGTATACAGTTTCTCTCCAGCGGGGAAGATAATGGCAGGTTCCTGATCTGTATCTGTTTCTTTGAAACAAGGGCATTGGACGACTCAGAAAAATGCCATAAAGCTTGAGGAAGAGGGAAAATGAAGCTCCATTGATGTTTAGACGGTGGGTTCAAAGGGTGGAGCTCTCGATCGGTTTTGGCTTTTGTTGTGGAGAAAAGAAAACCTAGACCATTTAGCTGGAACGGACGGTTGAAAATGCTCCGTTTGGGACGGCCTAGATCATGCCAAACATCCCCCACGTGGATCGCCAAGCTAGCGCACGGTGGCAGTTTCCATTTATGGAAATATTGTGTTTGTAGGACTGGTTTGCGTCGGCATTTGTGTGTACATACCATCACATCTACCTGCGAGACCCACTAGGTTTAAGTCAGGCCTCTGTTGCGCACTAGATGGATGGTTCGGATCATCCCACGGAATCATCATGGTGGGCCACAGATCAAAATCACCGACGCTCGTCCGTCCGCTGTTGAGAGATAAAAACAAAGAGAAATCTCTCTGTTTTGAGGAAGTTTTCGGGTCAGCGCCAATCGGGTGGGCTGGCACGTCTGGTGCACAGCGGGTGTGCACCAGCTGTGTACACTGCCCCATTAAGTGGGGTCCGCCATGATGTTTGTGATAAATCCATACTGTCCATTCTATTTGGTGGGCCCTTCCATAGTCATTTACCAAAGGTGGGATAGATCCAAGGTTTTACGTGGGCTATACATCTTGGTTTAGGGTCCTACTTGGGATTCCCATCAATCTAATGGTCGGATCTTCTCGAAATTGAACATCAACGATTAAAAGATCCTAGTGGGCCATTTGTAAGGCTTTCATCATATATTACTAACTGATACTAATATTAGTATAATTTTTATTAATTTTGTATATTACTTATAATTACAATGTTTAAAATCTCATATACATATGTAAATATAATTTTAAATATTAACATACTACTATATATATGCTAATGATCACATATTTATTAATATATAATTCATAATACACAATATCATATTATACATTTATATGAATTGAAAATTGTACAATATCATGTTTAAAATCACATTGTTAAATAATATACAATTTTAAAATGTCTAATGATTTTGTATACATATTTATAAAAGATATTTAATACTACATTAACATTTATAATTCAATTATATATTGTAAAATTATTATCCATCATGTTTAGTTAATATAATATTATTATCGTAATATTTTATATACATTAAATATATAAGTGTTACCCTATTACAATACATTTTCATACATTTCTATATGATAATTAAATTATCAAAATCCCTCTATAATTTTTTGATCTATGTTTGTGTAACATTTATAATATAATAAATAAATTTAAAAAATGATTATATACTTATTAAATATCACTGGATGGTTTGATTTGTCTATCGAGGTGATCGAAGTCCTAACAATGGGTTGTGCTAATGACATGATGGTTCATCTCGAAGATTAGCGGATGGATAGCTTGAAACATAGGTGTGAACTGCTTTCAACGGTCAGATTTAAACTATGATGAACGTGAATATTTACTTAACCCTGACTTGCATTTATGCTAAGTTTGGTTATACGATAACGCCCGAGTACTAGAAAGTAAGGGGTGTCACAAAAGATCCAAGAAAACCAAGTGGGGAATGAAGAGAATCAAATATTTGAAGTGAAGAAAAGGAATCTCGAAATTGTCCTGAAAACAAACATATTCCAAAAATTGTCCTGAAGAAGCATATTCTGAAACTCTGGGTCATTCTGTGAAATTATGCAGAGTGAAGTTTATTTTGGAAACTGCGTAGAGTGAAGTCTGTTTTCCAATTAGGTGCAAAAGTTAGAATTCCACAATTATAAATAGGACTCCCTAGGATGTTTCTATGCATCTTCTAGGATTTAAGGAGTGGAGCAAAAGGGTGGAGAAGCCGTTACCAAGGGTTGTCTCCTTCTTCCTTAGTTGTTTTCATGTTTTTCTTAAGAGACTTTGGTCTAATCATGTTTATAGTTGACTAAACCTCTTAGTTAGGGCTAAGAGGTGAAGCTTGTAGTATGATGAGATGTTTTTATTGCTTTGATTCATATTTATGTTGAATTTCATATATTCTAATTTGATATTTAAGGAATACTTTCAGTTTTTAATGGTTTATTGTAACTCAAATTACAGTAGATCTATCATAGTTTTGAGTCTCTTCTTTTCCTGATTTGAGATTGTGAAATTAGTAAGTCCTGTTGTTCACCATCGTCCCTTGGGCAGGGTATGGTGATGGAATCTTTCCTAATCTTCACAATTCTCTTGCTTTGAGATTATGAGATTGGTAAATCCTATTGTTTGCCATTGTCTATTGGGCATAGTTTGGTGATGGAATCCTTGCCAATTATCATTGTTCTCCTTCATTGAGAATTAATTCAATGGAAGTTCAGATTTGGTTTTATTGATATATTTTTGAATTAGATAGGATATGACTCTAATTCTAATTGTGTTACTTGAATTAAGCAAGAGGGCTCCTTAATCACTACAAGTGGATCCTTAGCACCCTAGTTCTCACCTTTAAATTTTTAGTTTTAATTACTCTATTCATAATTACTCTATCAAATACTTCAGAATTAGTTTTACATCTTCTTCTAGTTCGACTTCTAGTTAATTTCAGAAACGTATAAGTTTCAGTCCCTATGGATTCAACCTCAGTCTTACCGAGATTATTTCTATATCGCGACCCTACACTTAGGGTTGTGAACAAGTTTTTGGCGCTGTTACTGGGGACTAATGGTTGCATTTTTCTGAGATTAACGAGTTTTGGAATTAGTTTAAGATTAGGGTTTTTCTACTTTCTATTTTTAGGTTAGGTTTTTTCTAAATTATTTTAGAAATTAACTTAGCTTTCTATTTCTAGGTTTAAAAACTTTCCTTTTCTGTTTTTAGAAACTAATTTACTTTCTAATTTTACAATAAAAACTTTCCTAATTTATTTTTAGAAACTTTTTAATCTGTTTTTAGAAACTAACCTTTCCTTTTTCTTTTTTAGAAACTAGTTTACTTTCCTTTTCTTTTTTAGAAACTTACTTACATTCTATTTTTAAAAACTTTCCTTTTTCTTTTTTTTAAAAATTGGGTTGCTTTCTTAGTTCTTTTTTTAGAAACTAACTCACTTTCCTTTTTCTAGGTTTAGAATCGTTCCTAATTTGTTTTTGGAAACTTTCCTTTTTCGTTTTTGGAAACTAGGTTGTTTTTTTTAGAAACTTTCCTAATTTGTTTTTAGAAACTAACTCATCTTTCTATTTTTAAAAACTTTCTATTTATCTTTTTAGAAACTAATTGACTTTCCTTTTTCTTTCGAAAGATCCTAACATAGAAACTTCTAATTTGGTAACTTCTTTTTAATTCTTTCTCTTTCTTTTTCTAGATTTCTATTTTCCTTTTTCTTTTTAGATTTAGGTTAGATTTTAAAATTGAGGGCTGAGAGTGTTTCATGCCCAAGTGGGTCCGTGATAATACTCGACGTCTCTTGAGTAAAGGAGGATTGGTTGAGGGGTTATCTATCTATCACAGGATTAGGCACCACTTGAGATCCACAGAGTTAACCGAAGTTATGGTTGTAAATCAACTGGCCAATCAACCTCTAAATCCACCCCAACTTAGGATGGAGGAAATCTAGGATGAGAACGAGGTGCATCGAGCATCCCTGCCTCGTACTTTACAAGACTATTTACAACCGGTGAGGGTGAGCACCCCTTCTTGTATGGTTTTTTTTCAAAAATACAGGAAACATAGACATCAAGCCAGGAGTGATCCAACTCCTTCCAAAGTTCCTTGAGCTTGAATATGAAAATTCATATTTACACTTGAAAGAGTTTGATGAGATCATAGCCACTTTATACTTTCCTAATGTGCCTGAGGGCACAATCCGGCTGAAACTCTTCCATTTCTCCCTGAAAGAAAAGGCTAAGACATGGTTACATTCACTACGTCCATGATCTATTGGTAGATGGAATGACATGACAAGGGAGTTCATAAAGAAATTCTTCCCATATCATAAAATGAACACTATCAAAAGTCGATCATGAACTTCGCCCAAAGGAAATATGAAACATTCTTCCAATGTTGAGAGTGGTTCAAGGATCTTGTCAGTTCATGCTCACAATAAGGTTTTGAAACCTGGCACATAATAAATTTCTTTTATGAAGGATTGACATCTTCCATGCACCAATTTGTCGAGACAATGTGCAATGGGAAATTCCTGAGCAAAGATGTTGATGAAGTGTGGGATTACTTTGATAAACTTGCTAAAACTAAACAATCATTGGACATCTCCCTAAGAACGAGCATCACATTTAAGCCCACTCAATCAAAGGAGAGGTAGAATATATCTTTTGAAAGAGAAAGATGATATCAACGCTAAAGTGGCCAGTCTCATAAGGAAACTCAAGGCCATTGAACTTAGGAAGGATAAGGATAAGAAAGTTGTCTGCGGTATTTGTGCTTGTAACATTCATACAACTGAAAATTACCCAACAATACCCGCGTTTCAAGAAATATTGAATGAGCAATTAAATACCGTAAACAACTACCAAAGGCCTTTCAAGGGACTCATTTTGAACACATACAACTCCAGCTAGAGAAATCATCCAAATTTCAGTTGGAGGAATGGACAATTTGTTACACCTCAAGAAATTCCTAATCAATTCTTAAATCAAAGGAAACCTCAAGAGGAATTGGTTCAAAATCTTCAAGAGCTCATCTAACAAAGTACTCGTCAAGCCTTACAAGAACTCGCAAAGGCTATACAAAAGATAGACTTACACGTTATGGTTATGAAGAAATGGTGCTTTCAGCCCAACATATCCCCAATCCTAAATCGCAATATGGAGTTAGTGAACCAAGCTCTTCAAATCCAATGGAACAAGCTAAGTCTATCACCACTCTTACGAGTGGGAAGATAATTGACAAATCTATTCTGGTAAGGGTTGAGAAGCCTAAGGACCCAGTTGTAAATGAGACTGATAGACCTAGTAATGCTCCACATGAGGTAGAACCGGAACTTCAAAGTAAATCGATTACTCCATTTCCCCAATGGTTGATAGCACCAAAACCTTTCTCTAACTCTCAGGATATTTTGAGGTGCTTAAACAAATGAAGGTCAACATTCCTCTAATAGATGCCATAAAACAGATACCTTCATATGCCAAATTTCTGAAAGATTTATGTATGACCAAAAGACAGCAAAACATTCAAAATAAAATCTTCTTAACAGAAAAAGTGAGTCCATCCTAAAGCAAGATGTGCCACAAAAGTACAAAGATCCTAATAGCCCAACCATCGCCTGCGTAATTGGGAATTATTGGATTGAGCATGCACTTCTTGACTTAGGAGCGAGCGTAAATCTGATCCCATATTCGGTCCATGAACAATTGGGTCTAGGTGAATTAAAACATACCCGAACCACATTACAACTGGTCGATCGCTCAGTTCGTGTGTCGAGGGGGATAATTGAGGATGTGTTGGTCCAGGTTAACAAATTCTACTATCCAGTAGATTTTATCGTCTTGGATACTAAATCCATCATAGATATTAGCACTCAAATTCTTGTCCTCTTTAGTCACCCATTCCTTACTATGTCAAATGCAATCATCAATTGTAGGAATAGAGTCATGAATTTGTCTTTTGGGAATATGATATTGGAGCTCAATATCTTTTTTAATATGAGTAAACAGGCAGAGGATGATGACGATGCCCACAATGTTAACTTGATTTATTCTTTTATGGAAGATAGAACTCTGATGACCTTATCGTTTGACCCTCTAGAGACGTGCTTGGCCCACTCTCATGATTTAGATGATGATATGATTAGGGAAATGGGTGTCATGCTTAATACTATGCTAGTACTTGATGTTAACTGGTGGAGGTAACAATTTGAAGAATTACCCTAAATGAATATAGTGCCTCTACCGTCTAACCTCAAGGCATTGAAGCTTGACCTAAAACCTTTGCTCTCTGATTTGAAGTATGTCTACTTAGGTCAAGATGAGACATACCCGGTGGTGATTTCTTCCCACTTGGAGTAAGAACATGAGAGTATGTTTATCTTTACTCTCATTAAGCATAAATGAGCCCTTAGATGGTCAATTGTAAACCTCAAGGGAATTAACCCTTTGATTTTTACTCACTGCTTTTATCTAGAGGATAATACGAAGAGCTTCCGGCAACCACAACGTAAACTAAATCCAAATATAAAGGAAGTGGTTAAGGCCGAGGTTCTTAAGCTATTAGATGTGAGTATCATATACCCAATATCCGATAGTCAATGGGTAAGTTCAACTCAAGTGGTTCCTAAAAAGTTAGGAATCACCATCGTAGCCAATGCTGACAATGAACTTGTTCTAACTAGGATCACTATCTATTGGAGAATGTGCATTGACTACAGGAAGTTGAATACCATTACAAGGAAAAACCACTTTCCTTTGCCCTTCATCGA
Organism: Magnolia sinica; assembly: GCF_029962835.1. Taxonomy (NCBI): domain Eukaryota; kingdom Viridiplantae; phylum Streptophyta; class Magnoliopsida; order Magnoliales; family Magnoliaceae; genus Magnolia; species Magnolia sinica. Next base: position 43,060,474 of record NC_080573.1, on the reverse strand, counting down.
TCAAATTTTGAAAAGGCTAGCTGGTCATTCCTATTACTATTTCCTTGACGGATATTCGGGCTACAATCAGATCGAAATAGCCCTTAAAGATCAGGAAAAGATGACATTTACCTGTCCTTACGACACCTTTGCTTACCAAAGGATGCCATTTGGACTATGTAATGCTCCCGCCACTTTTCAGCGATGTATGTTGAGTATTTTTTCTAATATGGTGGGACAATATTTGGAAGTCTTCATGGATGACTTCTGAGTCTTTGGTCCATCCTTCAATGAATGTTTAAAATTTTGAAAAATGTGTTGAAGCGATGTGAGGAAAAGAATTTGAAACTTAATTGGGAGAAGTGTCACTTCATGGTTCGTAAAGGAATTGTCTTAGGACATACCATCTCTTTTAAAGGAATTGAGGTAGATAAGGCTAAGATTGATCTTATCTCTAACTTACCTCTACCTAAAAACATACATGACATGCGATCCTTCTTAGGAAACGCCAGATTTTACAGAAGATTTATAAATGACTTTAGTCACCTCTCTCATCCTTTATGTAATCTACTTCAAAAGGATGTACTATACAAGTGGACTGAGCAATGCTAGGAAGTTTTTTCTAAGCTTAAGGGCATGTTAACCACCGCACCTATCATGCAGCCACCCGATTGGAGCATCCCTTTTAAACTTATGTGCAATGCATCCGACTATGCTCTTGGGGCGGTATTAGGTTAAAGAAAAGATAAGAGGCCCTACGTTATACATTATGCAAGTAGAACCTTAAATCCTGCCCAAGTGAATTACACTAATACAGAAAAGGAACTCTTAGCCGTAGTATTTGCTTTGGACAAATTTAGGTCATACTTAATTGGATCCAAGATCATCATCTACTCGGATCGTGCAGCACTCAAGTATGTTCTTTTTAAGAATGATGTTAAGCCCCGCTTGATAAAATGGATCCTTTTACTCCAGGAATTTGATTTAGAAATAAAAGATATAAAGAGAGTAGCAAATGTAGTGGCTGACCACCTTTCCCGCCTTGATCTCTTTAATTCCCTTAAGGCGACACATATAAATGACATGTTCCCTGACGAACAATTGTTTAAAGTCTCTCAATCACCTTGGTTCATGGATATTGCTAATTATCTTGCTACAGGTTCTACGTGGACACATTGGACTGCACAAGATAAAAAGAAATTCTTTGCCGAGGTTCGCAAATTCTTCTAAGATGATCCGTATTTATTCAAATATTGTTAAGACCAAATCTTAAGGAGATGTGTGCCAGATAATGAACACCAAAGTGTCATCTCCTTCTGCCATTCTCAGGCTTATGGTGGTCACTTTTCTGCTAAAAAAGACCACGACCAAAATTTTATAGTGCGGCTTTTACTGGCCCACTATGTTCAAGGATACTCATGAGTTTTGCAAAGCTTATGAGCATTGTTAGAAATTGGGAGCATTGTCCCATCGAAATATGATGCCCTTGAACCATATTCTGATCATTAAAATATTTGATTGTTGGGGCATCGATTTTATGGGACCATTTCCCTAATCTTTTAGAAATTTATATATATTGCTCGCAGTATACTATGTCACTAAATGAGTTGAAGCAATCTCATGCCGGAAAAATGATCATCAGGCGGTCATTAAATTCTTAAAAAAGAACATTCTTTCTCGGTTCGGAATGCCTCAAGCCATCATTAGTGATAGAGGTTCACATTTCTGTAAGAGGCCATTTGCGAACTTAATGAAGAAATACGACATCTCCCACAAAGTGAGCACTCTATATCACCCACAAACAAGTGGGCAAGCTGAAATTTTAATTGGAAAATTAAACATATTTTGAAAAAAATAGTTAACCCTGATTGTAAGGACTGGTCAATCCAATTAGCCAATGCTTTATGGGCTTACCGTACTACATTTAAGACCCCTATTGGAATGTCTCCTTTTAGACTTGTTTATGGGAAGACTTGCCACTTACTTATGGAGTTGGAACATAGGGCCTACTAGGCGATTAAAAATCTGAACTTCAATTTGGACAACATTGACTCGCTGCTCAAACTTCAGTTGAATGAACTGGAAGAAATCCGGAATGATGCATATGAGAAGTCAAGAATTTATAAGGATAAGATGAAGGTGTTTCCTGACCAACACATTCTTTTGAAATCGTTCACACAGGTCAGAAAGTCATTTTATATAATTCTCGGTTATGCCTTTTTCCGGATACACTCCGATCTCGTTGGACCAACCCTTTTAGTATTACTAATGTTAATCCTCATGGGGCTGTCGAGATTCAGAATCTAAACAATGGTAATGAATTCAAAGTAAATGGACATCGTTTAAAGCCATTTGTTGAAAAGTTTGATTCATGGGACATGTAAATACCTCTGATTGACCCTGTTTACCAGGATTGACCTCCTAGTCTGACGGAGGTATAAGTAGATTTATTTGCTTTAATATGGATAGTTTGTTTTCCACTATTTAGGATAGTTTGCTTTCCACTGTTTAGGATAGTTTGCTTTTTGTTGGTTTAATTTTTGTGCTAACCCATCTTCACACTGAGATTATTCGAAAAGCCTCAAAATTCTTTCTTCAGGTATTACCTTTCTATCACTTCCCTTCTCTTTTCATTGCCTCCTTTACATTATATGTTTATTTCTTTTACATTGAGGACAATATAGATTTTTCAGTTGGGGATGGGAGATTAGGTGAACTAATTAGTGTTTTCTCAGTTTAAAGTAAAATTTTTAAAAATTTTCAATGTTTCAAGTTGAATCTGTTTGGGAAGTGATGAATTGTGTAATTAAGAATGCGTTGGGTATGATAAAAATAGAGATTGAATTTTGGATTGTTGGAGTTTGATCAACTAAGTAATTTATCACCTAAGTTCTCATGCTCAATTGATTAAGAGATAGTTTGGATATCATGTTAATCTAAATCACAAGATACATTCAATTTATCTTCTGTAAGACATGCTCGAAGTTCTAATTGTTAATGAGTATGTGAATCATTGATAGATGGTGAGATGTTGACTACCCCAAGTATAGCGTCACGATGTAGTAATAATCTCGGTAAGACCAAGTTCGAATCCATAGGGATTGAACCTCGTACGTAATATGAAAATAACCAAAACTAGAACTAGGTGAAGATGTAATCTAAATCAAAAAAATTTAAGGGAATAATGATGAATAACTTTAACTAAAACTTGTAAAATTCAAAGGTGGGAAACTAGGGTGCCAAGGATCCACTTGTAGAGATCAGGGAGATCTATGCTTGATTCATAAACACAACTGGATTTAGAGTCCCACCTTCATCCAGTTGGAAGATAATCCATTAAAATCCAAGCCTGAACTTCCTTTGATCTACTTTTCAATAGAAGATAGGTATGAGAATTAGAATTGATTCCATCACAAAACCATACCCATGAGACAAAACAAACAACAAAATTTAGCCAATCCACAACCAATCTAAAAGGGTTTTGAACGTTAGGAAGGGTTCCATCATCAAACTATGCCCGTGAGATGATGGTGAAAACAGGGCTCCCAAGTCAGAACCATAATAATGAAAGGGACATGCTCAGAGTTGTCGCAGATCCATTGTAATTTAAGTCACAATAAACCATTAAAAACTAAAAACATTCCTTATAATCAAACTAAAATCAAAATCAGTTCAACTTAAACATAAATCAAAGGCATAGAGAAAAGTCTCCCATCACACTACAAGTTTCACCTCTTAAACCTAGCTAAGAGGTTTAGCTCATCATAGACATGGTGAGACTAATATCAAAGAAGTAAAATAAAAATAAATAAATAAATAAAGAAGGAAGAAGAAAACCCTGGCCGGCCACCTCCCTTTCTCTCTCTTTCTTCCCATGTTCCTTCCACACGTCTCAAGATACCCTCTCCACATCTCTCTCTCTCTCTCTCTCTCTCTCTCTCTCTCTCTCTCTCTCTTTATAGCAGTAAGGACGATTATGGCGTTTAGAGCCAATGGGGTCGTGTGCTTACGTAGCAACCCTGACTACGCAAGAAACCCGTGTGAAACTTTCTTTAGATCTTGTTTTTGGCAAATGGAGCGCTGAAAAATTGAGTTTTTCTCCATGGTTGTGGTAAAGACCCCCTGTCAGAGCTTTTGGATGGTTCAGATCAGAGATCCGAACACAAACAGTGGGCCACAACTCCCTGTAATGTTTGAAAAAACTGGACGTGCGTTGAATGCGAAAAATTTTGCGCTGAGATGCACGATGGGCCCCACAGTGATGTTTTCAGAGAAATCCATCCCATTCATTGGATTCCTGGTGAAATTTCGGTCAGAAAGGAGTGGTTTTGGTCAAGTTTTAGTGTGGCACACTATATTAAATCAACCCGTCATTCATCTTGCGTTTGACAGCGATCTATGTGTGTACACGTGCATGGGGCCAAAAACTCAACATGGGTATGGTCGGCCCCACGTCCTGGATCGAGTGGACGGTCCAGATCATGCATGTGGCCCTGATGGTGGCCCACAACACATGCCCGGCAAGAAACATGCGAGCGTTAAACTCTTGCTCATGAAGGATCGGGTCAGCCTGACTTTGATCAGGTTGGCTGGTCCGGTGCGGTGTGAGAGTGCACCGTCTATGTACTCACACATTCCCCTATGTGGTCCACTGTGATGTTTATGAGAAATCCGCTCCATCCATCCATTCTTTCATCTCATTTAAAGGGTTTGGACCAAAATTGAAGCATATCTAGAGATCAGGTGGGCCCAGATCAGTGATTTATGAGATGATCTGTCTGTTGGACCACTTTCACAAAGATCCAATGGCTGAAATTCAACGTGTATGGTTACTTTGTGATCCTTAGGCCAGATATAAAGTTTCGAATCATACGGATGGTGGGAACCCTATGATCTTGCATTAAGGATGACTGTCGGGCCCCTTTAACTTTAATCACTTGATTTTTTTAGATCTTTGGCATGTATATTCTTCGATCTCGGTCTCTTAGGATATGTCCCTTGCCTTGGTGATTTGTAAGCATCAAATCCATGCCTTTAGTACCCTTTTTCAGCTCAAGCTCCTAAATTCACCTTGCAACACAAATATGATTAAAATAGGACGTTAAATAGTATCATGTTCGTAAAATCAAGCAATAACTGGGGTCTAATATGTAATATTTAACCCTCAACACAATCCCCGACCAGCATTTTTCTAGTCCCAAGCAAAGTATGTGAAAAATATTTTAAGAATTATGAGACAAATTCTATAAACCTGAGTGATTTTTTAAAAACAATCGAGATACTAAAATTCTAAGATTCATGAATGTTGGGCATTACTTTCTCCTAGACTTAAGCACACGGTAAACTTCATGGCTAAGTTCAAAGTAGTAATCCATCGATTAAAACAATTCTAAACATTGAGTTCCATGGGTGTATAGTGTAACCTCGGCTTATCATCATTAAGAGTCTAATCGTCAATTTTCATGATAACATTGATAATCAAACAGAGCATTCTAGATAACTCAACCTAAACCAAAACTTGCCTTACAGTTCAGCCTTTTTATTCTTCTAGCTTTTGATTTTTCCATTGATGGCTTCACACCGTATCAACCTTTTTAAAGATCTTTAATAGGTAGCCGTTTTTGAACACAACTATTTTTTAACTGGGTATTCTCATTTTTTTCAATGAACATGATGGACAAATTCCCCAGGTTGGCTCCTTTCATGCCTAGTAATTACCAGGTTAACAATTCAATATCGAACTGAAGCTATAATGTGTAAGCTAGGTGTGACATGTGAAATCATGACTCAATCAATGTTTAAAACTTCTAATCATGGATTAATAATTGAAACTTAACTATGAAGTTTAACAGGTAACTGAATCCAAGAGTCATAAATTACCAACATTACATATCTTATACTTCTAAATCAAAGATGGCCTTCAAAATCACTTCGAATTCACAAGAATTTCCAGAAAAATTTTAGAAAAATTTTCATAATTTTTTGCTCAAGACCAAGAAAATACTGATTAGGTAACCTAATCTCCCATCCTCAACCTAAAATCTACATTATCCTTAATGTAAAAGATATAAGCATGCAATCACATGAGATAATGAAATTGAAGGAGAAGTGATGGAAAGATAATACCTGATGACGGAGTCATACGGCTTTTTTCCAAAGAGATTTCAGCATGAGGTGGCTTGGCACAAGAGTTAACCAACAAAAGGAAACTATCCTAATGGCATAAAGCCGACTAACTTAGAACGACAAAAAATAAACTACCCTAGTCTTATGAGAGTAGTAAACCTACCTATACCTCCATCAGACTAGGAGATCAATCCTAGTAAACAGGATTATTCAGGGGCATAGACATGTCCTTTGAATCAAATTTCTCGACAAATGGCTTTAATCGATGTTTATTTACTTTAAATACATTGTCATTGTCTGGATTCCGAATCTCGACAGCACTATGAGGATAAACATTGATGACAGTGAAAGGGCCGGTCCAACGAGATCGGAGTTTATCCGGAAAGAGATATAACCGAGAATCATACAAAATGACTTTTTGACCTAGCGTGAATGATTTTCGAAGAATGTGTTGGTCATGAAATGCTTTCATTCTATCCTTGTAAATTCTCGAGTTCTCGTACGCATCATTCCGAATTTCTTCAAGTTCATTCAACTGAAGCTTGTGTAGCGAGCCAGCGTTGTCTAGATTGAAATTCAGATTTTTGATCGCCCAGTAGGCTCTATGTTTTAACTCCATAGGTAAGTGACAAGCTTTCCCATAGATAAGTCCAAAGGGAGACATTCCAATAGGGTTTTAAATGCAGTTCGGTAAGCCCATAAGGCATCGGTCAATCGGATTGACCAATCCTTATGGTCAGGATTAACCATCTTTTTCAAAATGTGTTTGATCTCCCTATTAGAAATCTTGGCTTGCCTACTTGTTCGTGGGTGGTATGGGGTGCTCACCTTATGAGAGATACTATATTTCTTAATTAAACTTTCGAATGGTCTATTACAAAAGTGTGAGCCCCCATCACTAATGATGGCTCGAGGCATTCCGAACCGGGAAAGGATGTTCTCTTTTAGGAATTTAATGACCGTGCGATGGTCATTGTTTCGGTACGGAATTTCTTCAACCCATTTAGTGACATAATCTACGACGAGCAAAATGTTTAGATTTTCAAAGGATTGGGGGAATGGTCCCATGAAATCGATGCCCAGCGATCAAATGTCTCTATAATAAGAATTGGGTTTAAGGCATCATATTTTGACAGGACAATGCTCTCAACTTCTGACAACACTCACAAGCCTTGCAAAACTCATGAGTGTCCCTGAACACAGTGGGCCAGTAAAAGCCACACTGTAGAATTTTGGCCGTGGTCTTTTTAGCTGAAAAGTGACCACCACAAGCCTGTGAGTAAGGAGATGACACTCCGATTCTCATTGTGCTTGGCACACATCTCTTTAAGATTTGGTCTGGGCAATATTTAAACAAATATAGATCATCCCAGAAAAAGTTGCGCACCTCGGTGAAAATTTTCTTCTTATCTTGCGCAGTCCAATGTGTCGGTATGAAACCTTTGGTTAGATAATTAGCAATATCAGCGAACCAAGGTGAATGGGAGACTCTGAACAATTATTCACAAGGAGCATATCATTAATATGTGTCGTCTCAAGGGAATCAGAGGGATTAAGGCGGGAAAGATGGTCATCCACTACGTTCTCTACTCTCTTTTTATTTTTAATTTCTAAATCGAATTCTTAAAGTAGAAGGATCCATCTTATCAGGCGGGGCTTAATATCATTCTTAGTAAGAAGATACTTGAGTGTCGCATGATATATGTAAAAAATGATCTTGCATCCAATCAAGTAGGACCTAAATTTGTCCAAAGCGAATACTACGGCTAAGAGTTCATTTTTCGCAATCGAGTAGTTCACTTGGGCAGGGTTTAGCATTTTACTTGCGTAATGAATAACTTAAGGCTTCTTTTCTTTTCTCTGGCCTAAACCACCCCAAAAGCATAATCAAACGCGTCGTACATAAGTTCAAAAGGAGGGCTCCAGTCGGGTGGCTGTATGATAGGTGAAGTGGTCAACATGCCTTTTAGCTTAGTGAAAGCTTCCTGGTATTGCTCAGTCCACTCGTATGGTGCATCCTTTTGAAGTAAATTATATAAAGGACGAGAGATGAGACTAAAGTCCTTTATGAATCATCTGTAAAACCCGGCGTGTCCTAAGAAGAATCGCATGTCCCGTATGTTCTTGGGTGGAGGTAGGTTAGAGATAAGATCAATTTTTGCCTTATCTACCTTGATTCCTTTGGAAAAGATGATATGTCTAAGGACAATTTCCTTACAAACTATGAAATGACACTTCTCCCAATTGAGCACCAAACTCTTTTCTTGACATCTTTTTAGTACACATTTAAGACTATCTAAGTACTTGCTAAAAGATGGACCGAAGACGGAGAAATTGTCTATGAAAACCTCTAGATATTGCCCCACCATATCAGAAAAGATATTCATCATATATCGCTGAAAGGTGGTAGGGGTATTACATAGTTCGAATGACATCCTTAGGTAAGCAAATGTGCCGTAGGGACATTTAAATGTAGTCTTTTCCTGATCTTTAGGGGTTATCTCTATCTGATTGTAGCTCAAATACCCATCAAGGAAATAGTAATAGGAATGACCAGCTAACCTTTCTAGAATTTGATCGATGAAGGGCAAAGGCAAGTAGTCCTTCCTCGTGAGAGTATTTAACTTCCTGTAGTCAATGCACATTCTCTAACCAGTCGTAACTCTAGTTGGCACGAGTTCATTGTTGGCATTGGCTATGATGGTGATTTCAGACTTCTTAGGAACTACCTGAGTTGGACTCACCCATTGACTATCGGATATAGGGTATATGATACCCACATCCAATAGTTTAAGAAATTCAGCTTTAACCACTTCCTTCATGTTTGGATTTAGTTTATGTTGTGATTGCCGAGAAGTTTTCACATTATCCTTAAGATAAATGCGGTGAGTATAAATCGAGGGATCGATTCCCTTGAGGTCCGTGATCATCCATCCAAGGGCTCCCTTATGCTCAATGAGAGTAGATATGAGCATACTCTCCTGTTTTTTCTCCAGGTGGGCAGAAATCACCACCGGGTATGTCTCATCTTGACCTAAATAAACATATTTCAAATAAGAGGGCAAAGGTTTTAGGTCAAGCTTTGATGGCTTGAGGTTAGATGGTGAAGGCATTTCATCAGTCTGGGGCAACTCTTCAAATTGTGGCCTCCACCGGTTAACTTCAAGTATCGGCATGACATCAAGTATGACACACGTCTCCCTAATCATGTCATCATCAAAATCATAGGAGTGGGCCAGGCACGTCTCTAGAGGGTCAGAGGATAAGGTCAAAGGTGTCCTATCTTCCACGAAAGAGTCAATCATGTTAATGTTGTGGAAATCGTCATCATCCTCTAATCGTTTGCCTATGTCGAAAAAGATGTTTAGCTCCAATGTCATATTCTCGAAAGACATACTCATGACACCATTCTTGCAATTGATAATTGTGTTTAAAGTGGTAAGGAATGGGTGATCAAGAATGACGGGAATCTGAGTGTTCATGTTATTGATGAGTTCAGTATCTAGGACGATAAAATCTACAGGATAGTAAAATCTGTCAACCTGGACCAACACATCTTCAATTATCCCTCTTGGTACACAAACAGAGTGATTAACAAGTTGTAATGTGGTTAAAGTGAGTTTTAATTCACCCAAACCTAACTGTTTGTACATCGATTAGGGATTAGATTTATGCTCGCTCCTAAGTCAAGAAGTGCATGCTTAATTCGGTAGTTGTTTACTCCCCAAGTATAGGGTTGTGATGTAGTAATAAACTCGGTGAGAACGAGGTCGAATCCCAAGGGACTGATACCTGTACGTAATCTGAAACTAAATAGAACTAGAACTAGAATGAGATGAAATCTAAATCGAATGAATTTGAGGGAATAATGGTGAAATATTAATCTAAAACTTGAGAGAAATCAGAGATAAGAAACTAGGGATTCAGAGGATCCACTTGTAGAGATCAGGGAGATCTTTATGCCTGCTTCAAAAATCATGGAACTTAAATTGAACTTCCTCTGATAAAATTTTTAAAGAGATGAAAGGTATATGAATTAGAATGGATTCCATCACCAAACCATGCCCAGGAGACAAAGTCAACAACAGAATTAAACTAATTACCAACCAATCAGATGATTATGAAGGTTAGGAAGGATACCGCCATCCAACCATGCCCAGGAGACGATGGCGAACAACAGGGCTTCCTGACGTCATAATCAAAATAAGGAAAAAGAAATACTTAAAGCCATTGCAAACCCATTGTAATTTCAGTCACAACAGGCCATTAAAAACTATAAATATTTCCATAATAAAATTAAATAAAAAATCCCTTCAATCTAAACAAAAGGCACACGCATACAATCTCCCATCACTCTACAAGCTTCACCTCTTAGCCCTAGCTAATAGGTTTTAGCCTGACATGATTAGGCTAAACATAAAACGAAACAATGAAAATAAATATTACTCTCTCTCCCTCTTCTGTGCTCCACGGCTGCACACCTACAAAGACTTGGATAGAAATTCGATTCCCCGTCTTCTCTCTCTCTTTTCCCTTTTATCACAGTAGCAAGTCGGTTAGAAGTGCGAAAGGTAGAGAGTCTCCGCAGCGGTGAAGGACATATGCAGTTGAGTTGATGCGGGACTTCTTTACGCAGCGAAATGCAGTTTAGACAACCCCTTTTCCCTTGGTTTCCTTCTAAAGAACAAACATCCCCTGGGACAGTTTTTGACAGCCCGCACAATGTACGGTTTAGATTTATCATACGGACCGTGATGGTGGCCCACCTAGATTGTCAGATCCGGTCTGTGAAACAAGGCTATCGCAACAGAACTTGTGCAAGCATGCTCTGCTACGTTTGGTGGGACCCATGGTCAGTGTCACATAGAAAATCCAGTTCGTCCACTGGATTCCCCTCGAAAAACCAGTTGGATATGGGTGATTTAGATCCGTTTCGGTGTGGCCCACATAACTTTTCTTGCTGCTGTTCGTTCCATGTTTGAACGGCTGAAAATCGGATGCTCGCTGTTTCTTAGAAATTGTCCACCTAGGTCTTGCTCAGATGGACCGTGGGATTCTAATGGATGGTCCGGATTGGACCATTGAGTTAAGATGGTGGCCCACAAGGATCAACCGGCGCCCTTGTTTCACGCCAGAAGAAACGAAAGTTTCCGTTTTTTTTTGAATGAGAGTCAGTGGGGCCCATGAACAATATCCAACAGTATATCCACTCCGTTCATTCGACTCATGGCGAAAAACCAATTAGGAATGTATACTTTTTCTTGATTTTAGTGCGGCCCACCGCATCAAATATTTCCACCGTCTATCCTACGTTTGATCGCTTTTTTACACGTGTGTGCATATTGGGAAGAGAAAGACATCTAGGTGAGGGTTATGCCCCACCTATTAAGCGAATGGATGGTCCAGATTATCAAAATACCTGATGGGTGGGGCCCACAATCAAAGCCCGGACAATCGCGTCGAAGACGCTGTTGCGTCTTTGGATTTTTCAGAATTCATTGGTCAGCGCAACGCTGACCGACTTGGATTCTTGTGGTGCGCGACGGGTCTTGTACAAACTATGCACACGCATCGCGCGTGTGGGTCCTACGGTGATGTATTCCAGAGGTCCGATCCATCCAACCATTTTTTCATCCCGTTTAAAGGGTTGAGATCAAAGTTGGAGTATATCCAGATATCAGGCGGGCCCCAAATCATTAATTTATGGGCTGATCTATCCGTAGGGCCACTTCCAGATGGATCCAATGGCTAAAATTTGACGTGTACAGTTAGTTTTTGGTCCTCGAGCCGTGTATAAAGTTTCGAGCTGAACAGATGGTGGGAACCCCATGATCTTGCATTCTGGCTGACTTTCAGGCCGCTTAAGTTTCAGTTTCTCGATTTTCGCGGATCCCTGACGTGTAATTCCATCGATCTTGGTCCCCTGGAGTCCGTCCCTTGCCTTGGTGCATTCTGAACGTTAAATCCGTGCTTTTAGCATCCTGATCTAGTCCCAGCTCGCAATTCCACCTTGCAACACAAACATGATTAAAATGGGGTATTAAACGGTACCATGTTCATAAATCCAGGCAATAATTGGGTCTGATATGTAATATTTGACCCTCAACAATAGTTCCTGATTACACAAGATATGGTTGGGCTACCGGGATCTTTGAATTTTTGCGGCACATCTTGCTTGAGGATGACACTCACTTTCTCAGTTAAGAAGATTTTCTTTTGAATATTTTGCTGTCTTTTGGTCGTACATAAGTCTTTCAAGAATTTGGCATATGAAGGTATTTGTTTCACGGCATCAAGTAGAGGAATTATAAGACCTGTATCCTTGACCATACTGTTCCCTAGGCTTCCGCGATCCTCCCGGTCGAATTCCGGCAACCCTCGACCTGTATCCGAAGTTTGTGCGTGAACCTAAGTCAATTCCTGCATATCAGAGTTGACTCGACTCAAAACTTGTACCCAAGCGACCGCGCCATCACCGCGGTTCCAACGCAGTGACTCGCGCACCGATCAGATACCCGGGCTAGGAGATGTGGGCCTGCATTCATTTGGAAGAAAATGCCGTGCGTTACGAATTTTGAAGGAATTTCTACAACATGTCCCATCAATCAATCAATCAATCAAATCAAGTACACTCCATACCTCAAGTACCAACACCCATTCCTTTTTTTTCCACAAGTCAACTCTCTCTCTCCCCTACCCATCCCTCTTTTACAAAAATTCAAACACACCCATACCTCTCCATCTCCTTTCCTTACAACGCCCATCTCTTATCAATCTATCACCTCTTCCTCTCTCATTTCTCAAACTCATTTTTCAAGCCACAAAAAAAATTCCAAACGTCCAACCCCTCCAAGACAAGCTAAGTGTGGCCCACTTCTCTACCACCCGACCTCTCATCCCCACCATCAAAACTCCATCATCCACCGTCAAAAGTTGAGCATAGGAGCTAAGGAGGTTATGAGAGCAAGAATAAGGCCAATAGGTGGGTGATCCACCATTGATTTTTTTTTTTTTTTTTGGTTTTAAGGGCCCACTTGTTGTGGGACCCACTTGATGTATGCATTGTATAAGGGAGGGCCCAATAGTGGCCGGGTCCCTCCCCTTCACGTATCTCTCTCTCTCTCTCTCTCTCTCTCTCTCTTTCTCTACCCTTTTATTGATGGCCCACCTTGGTGATGGATGTACTCTATCCGCACGGTCCACACGTGTGGACCCACCTGGCGGTCCATTTGGACAGGTTTGATTGAAAGAAAACCCATATATTAGCTTGATAAGTGGAGTGATCCACTTGTGTGGACCCCACCATTTATACGTGCACGAGTACCGTCCAGGCAACCCACCACATCAGAATTTCTGGTGGGCCACACCATGTGGACTCACCCTTCCAACGTGGAGACCCAACCAGCGTCCAGACTCTCTGGACACTGGGAGCTCCCAAATTCTTAATATAATATTATATTGTATTATATTCTATTGTGTATATAATATAATATATTATAGGATGTATTTGGGTGGGCCATACCTACGTGATGACTCCACCGAATGCATCCAGCCCTCCATTGCTAGACGCTGGATGCCAGGTGGTTATATTATAATTATATATATATATATATAGCCCCACATGGGACCTACCTTTAACGCCTGCAGGAGATACCTGCATCGTCCAGATCCATCTGGACGGTGCCATGAAGGACTGGTAGGTGGGATACCACCAGCCGTTCATCTGGGACCCAACGCTGATGTACGTGATTCATCCGAACTGTCCACCCATCTGACGTGCTGTACGTCATCAGCAATGAGGGCCCCATCATGCGGCATGTGTTATATTCCAATCGTCCATCCATTGCTGGACGGTGGGACCCATCAACACGTGTGGGGTCTCCACCACCTAGCTGTGGCACGTGGACCCCACCCATGATGTGTGTGTTACACCTAACCGTCCATTCATTTGGTCAGCTTGTCTTAAGGCTGAGACCAAAATGAGGCAGATCCACATATCAGGTGGACCATACTACAGAAACAGTGGTGTTGAACGTCTACCATTAAAACCTCTTTGGGTTACAGAAGTTTTGAGTCAATATAATATTTGTTTTTCCCTCCCTGTTCTGGTCCTTGTGACCTTATCAATAGTCTGGATGGAAAATAAACGTTATGGTGGGCCCCCTCTAAATTTTTAATAGTGGAAATCCCCACCACCATTGTGGTTTGTGGTATGGTCCAGATGGTCTTTAGACATGATTCATTTATTTGGAAAATGCTTTAACATGATCTCTTTAGATGGATGAATGGTGTGGTTGGTTTTGGCACATTTGAATCGGCCTAATTGACTCAGCCTATTTGATTCGACCCATTTGACTCAGCTCATTTGAATCGGCCCATTGATTTGACCCATTTGACTCGGCCCATCTGATTCGACCCATTTGATTTGATCTATTTGACTCGGCCCATTTGAATTGGCCCAATTGACTCGCCTATTGAATCGGCCCATTTGACTCAGCCCATTTGACTCTGCCCATTGATTCGACCCATCTGATTAGACCTATTTGATTCGACCCATTTGACTCGGCCCATTTGAATTGACCCATTTGACTTGGCCTAATTGACTCGGCTCATTTGAATCGGCCCATTGATTCGGCCCATTTGATTCGGCACATTTGATTCGACCCATTTGTATCGGCCCATTTGATTCGGTCAGTTTGATGTAATTAAGTCCCATGATGATGTATATTAGGCCCTTGTGCTAGGCCATGGGCCCCTATCCGATTGGCCCTATAAGGATCATTTCCTTGAGAGCAATGTTGGTTAAAGGTCCACATTGATGGGCAATGATGGTTGGACGTCCACATTATGACCTTCCCTTAGGCCTTGTTAGGGTCATTCTCATCATTCTCTAGTGGGTTAACCCAAAGCTTGAGCCCCATTGATTTTAATTGATCTATCATTGACCGTCCATCTATGGATCCCGCCTTGCGTCAAGGTCGATTATCAATGCCAATTATCGGTGCCGATTGCCGATACCAGCTACCGTTGCTGATTGTGAGTTTGCGACAGCATAACATCATGATACATGCCCATACACATCATCTATATGTTTGTTATGAGATGTGATTGACCATTTCATATGCCATAATGCAGGTGGTTTATGTGACTCCTTGATAGGCTGAGTCATCCCACATGAGCGCACGATATGCACAGGATTGATGCATGATTGGACTGCGTGACTCATGTACTTTGCATTTGTGTGATTGTGATTACTGTATGCCCTAACGACATCAGGGCCATGACCACCATAGACACTTCGTGGATGGCCAGGTTGGATACCGAAAATGTTGTTTCTAGTATCGGGGCGCCATAGATGTCCCTGGGTAAAAATTTCTAAACCCGATGGTACCAGAGGATGACTCCAACGTTGAGACCGAGTGGATACATGAGCGCATGAGGGTCATTTACCAGTAGGTTGGGCGTCTCCCACTGTATCGTGGTCGATTGGAAAGGGGTGTGACCTTATCTGCCTGAGTGAGGGGGCAATTTCTAGGTTGAGTTTGACCAGCTTGAGGAATGGGTCCGCTATCGATGAGTCGGGCCCGATATTGATAGGCAGATAGTGAGGTCTCTTCCACTCTTCCAGTTGTGCGTTCGGATAGGGGTGGTAAGCTGATGTAGAGTGTACTAGAAACCGGTGATTATCCAGAATGAGAACTATACTGATATTTGATGAGCCATATGAGGATTTGGATGAGGATTGACATGCTTGAGTTGCATCTCGCATCGTATAGTCTTAATATGGCCGATAACATTCATATCTTGTTCCGCATAGTCTTGGTACGACTGATTGCATTCATGTACCCATCAGCATGATTTCGCATTACTCTGGCATTGCATTCTGAGCACGTTCATATTACGTACACACTTATACCACCCTCTAAGCTTTCTATAAGTTTATACACGATTGATGCATGCAAGTGACGCCAGGACGCAGCCACAGCCTTGCCGCAGTTGGAGTGTGCAGTCGAGCGTTTGGAGTTTCTGTTATTTTAATTATCTTTTATTTTCCTTTCATACACGTACTCAAAGTTTCTGATCATAGTGGATTTTGTGATGGTGTTCTTGTGGTTATTGTTCATGATTTATGCTTATGGTTATACTCATTACGAATCAAATCATGTTTGAAATCCTCCTTGTAGGATCCCAGGATCGCAACCTGGTGTATGGGTGCTGGGAGCCGAGAATGGGGTACTATGGAGATTGTCAGCGCCAAATTCGGCGATCAGGAATTTTCTGGGCCCGGTTTCCAAGTTTGGGCCGTGACAGGAATGTTGACCTTCACTTGCTTCAACACCTCTAGAATGTCCTGAGAGTTAGAGAGAGGTTTTGGAGCAACTAACCGTTGGGGAAATGGAGCAACTGGCTTCCCTTGAGGTTCTGGTTCTAATTCTTATGGAACATGGTTAGATCCTTCATCTTTGTCAACTTACGGGTCCTTAGGCTTTTCAGCCCTAACCGGAATGGTATTGTCAATGATCTTCCCACTTCTAAGTGTGGAGATAGATTTAGCTTGCTCCATCTGATTTGAAGAGCTTGGGTCACTAACTTCATATTGCGGTTTTGGATTGGGAAGAGGTTGAGCTGGGAGGCTCCCCTTATTCCCAATCGCACTTTCAGCCTTAAGTCCTTGTATCACTTTTGTAAGGTCTTGAAAGGCTTGTAGCATACCCTGATTGAAAAGCTTTTGCTTTTAAAAGTGTTTTAGAACCAAATCCTCTTAAGGTTTTTCTTGATTTGGAATTTGATTTAGGAAACCTTGAGGTGTAGCGGGTTGTTGTAAGTGCTATAGTTTATAGCCCTTTGTATTGTTAAATTTATGGTGCCAAAGTCACTGTTATGAAACTTGCATCTGTGAAGAACAATGTTCTACTCAAGATCAACTTAGTTTAACAAGCACTGTTCACAAGTCAAGAATCTCAAGAAGCTTTCAAGTTCAACCTCAAGATCTCAAGAAGCTTTCAAGTTTGAGCTCCATCAAGACTTCAAGCTCCATTACTTTCAAAGGTCACTCGTCTCTAAAGTTTAAATGTCCTTACTTCACTATTGAGGTATGACTGACCATAGGTTGACCTTTAGAGTAGGTCATTTTGGATACATAATTGATATGTTTTATATAAGTGAGTTTGGTCTATTCTAAGACTAGTCTTGGACTTTGTTCGACTAGTCCTAGTACTGCTTCGACCTGTCTAAACATTTCCTGGATGAGTCGTAAGTTTGTTATAAAAATAAAAAAATTTCTGTTAGGCTTCAACTAGTCCTGGAGACTGTTCGACCAATCGTAGGAACAGTGTTGACTGCATCTTCGACCAATCGTAGACCTACGACTTAAAGAACAGCGTTGAAATTCGGCCACCTATGACCAGTCGAAGGGATCCTACGACCAGTCGTAAAACTGCGAAATCTTATCGAGCCCAAATTTTCAAATATCTGTTGGTTCTACGACCAGTCGTAGAGGTCCTTAGACCAGTCGAAGGTGTGATTTGCTCACCTATAAATAGAGCACGAATCTCAGAATAAAAAAAGTAATTTAAGTTAATTTAATTCGGTCTTCTGAGAGATAAGTTGGTGCTCCATTTAAGCTAAGTGTGCATATTTAATATTCTCTTTCTTTAGCTTTGTTAATTGATTTTGTTTCTTGCATTCCAATCTAATCTGAAAAGAGAAATTGTTGTTTTCCTTTTTTTGGAATCAAAATCAATTAGAGCTAACCCTTTTGTTTTAATTTAAAATCTATTAGAACCTAGAACCATTATAAAGTGAGTATTGGACATTGAACTTTGACATTCAAATCTCTACTCCGACTTGGTTCTTCTGGGCTGCTACAACAAAGGAGAAAATCAGGTATTTTATAATTTGTGTAATTTCATTGTTAGGTTTTATTTGAGGTTAAGCCAGAAAAATCTCAAAGTTGTTGGTTATCTGAGGAGAGCCAGAAAACTCAGAAGTGGGGGTTTTTGAATTGTGTAAGCCCTTTGAAAAAGACACAATTGTGAAGGTTTTTGGGTAAACCTGTGAAAACCTATTTGATAGTGAACCCTAATATCCCCTATGTAAGGATATTAGGAGTGGAGTAGCATTCTGTGTGGCTGTTGTTTAACAGTTGGTGAACACACAGGTGAACCACTATAATTCTTTATGTTGTGGATGTGTGATTTATATTTCCTATCTTTTATCGTTCAGAATTGTGGAATGTATGTGTGAATATGAATGTTGTAATCATTTCATTTCAAGCACAGTGGGGAATGTTGTAATAATTTAGATTTACATTTCAGAATTATATTTTTGCTATCTCTTTATTACGTTGAGCTTCAGTTTCTCTATTTGTTCTAGAAATAAGGTTGTCCTACCATAAACTTTAGTTTTTGGTGTAAGGTTGTCCTTAGAACAATTTTGTTTCAATTTCTCTATTTTAGGTTGCTTTCCATTCCTATACTGTGATTGGTGTATAGTGCCATTTATTCTTTGTTTCATATTCCGCAGTATTTATTTTTAATTTGGCATAGTCCTATTCACCCCCCCTCCAGGACATATAGCTTGGCCATTTCAGTTGTCCATTCCTCTAACTGAAGTTTGGATAATTTCTCCAACTAGGATTGTATATATTAGAAGTGGGCCTACTGAAAGGTCTTTGGTAATTGCTTACGGCATTAGATTACTCATTTTATACCTCTTGAAAGACAGATATAATTGGGCAATTTTCAGTAGTGTGAATTTTGCAAATACAAATACCACAAACAATTTCCTTAGCCTTTTCCCATAAAAAAAGTTCGTGATGCGCCACGTTTCAAAACCATGTTGTGGGCATGAGCTGATAAGATCCTTGAACCACTCCCAACATTGGAAGAATGTTTCATCTTCCCTTTGGGAGAAGTTCATGATTGACTTTCTAAGGGTGTTCGTCTTATGGTATGGGAAAATTTTCTTTATGAACTCCCTGGTCATGTCATTCCATCTGCCAATAGATCGAGGACGTAGTGAATGTAACCATGTCTTAGCATTCTCTTTTAAAGAAAAGGGAAAGAGTTTCAACCTAACCGTGTCCGTGTCATCAGACACGTTAGGAAAGTATAAAGTAGCTATGATCTCATTAAACTCTTTCGGATATAAATATGGATTTTCTGACTGAAGCCCATGAAATTTAGGAAGGAGTTTGATCACCCTTGGCTTGATATTCATGTGTCCTGCATTCTGTGGAAAAACCATGCATGAGGGTGTGCTCACCCTCGCTAGTTGTAAATAATCTCGTAAAGTATGAGGCGGGGGTGCTTGATGCACCTCATTGTCATCCTGCGTTTAACCCTAGGTAGAGATGGTCCTTCAGGTTGATTAGCTAGTTGATTGGGGCCATAACCTCAGTTAACTCTGGGAATATCGAGCGGTGTCTAGTCTTGCGATGGATAGTCAACCCCTCAACCAATCCTCCTTCAATCAAGAGACGTCGAGTGTTATCACGGACCTACTTGGGCATGAAACACTCGCAGCCCTCAATCACAAATTCTAACCTAAACCTAAAAGAAAGAAAATAATAGAAATCTAGGAAAAGAGAGAATAGTTGGAAGGAAGTTACCAAATTCGAAGTTCCTAAGTTAGGTCCTGCAAATCAAAACAAAACAAGCTAGTTTCTAAAAAAATAGAAATACAAAAATTAGAAAGTGATCCTAAAATAGAAAGTAAACTAGTTTCTAAAATTAAAAGAGATCCTAGAATTAAAAAATTTCTAAAAATAGAAAATAAAACCCTAAATCTAAAAATTTAAAAAACCTAATCTTAACCTAATTTTAAAACTAGTTAATTTCAGAAAAACGTAATTGTTAATCCCCGGTAATGGCGCCAAAAACTTGTTCACTACCCCAAGTATACGGTCATGATGTAGTAATAATCTCGGTAAGACCAAGGTCGAATCCACAGGGACTGAACCTTGTATGTAATCTAAAAATAACTAGAACTAGAACTAGGTGAAGATGTAATCTAAATTAAGAAAATTTAAGGGAATAATGATGAATAACTTTAACTAAAACTTGTAAAATTCAAAGGTGGGAAACTAAGGTGCCAAGGATCCACTTGTAGAGATCAGGGAGATTTATGCTTGATTCATAAACCCAATTGGATTTAGAGTCCCATCTTCATCTAGTTGGAAGATAATTCATTAAAATCCAAACCTGAACTTCTTTTGATTTAGTTTTCAATAGAAGATAGGTATGAGAATTAGAATTGATTCCATCACAAATCCATGCCCATGAGACAAAGCAAACAATAGAATTTACCCAATCACAACCAATCTAAAAGGGTTTTGAACATTAGGAAGGGTTCCATCATCCAACCATGCTCGTGAGACGATGGTGAACAACAGGGCTCCTAAATCAGAACCATAATAGTGAAAAGGACATGCTCAGAGCTATCGCAAATCCATTGTAATTTAAGTCACAATAAGCCATTAAAAACTAAAAAATTCCTGATAATCAAAATCAGTTCAACTTAAACATGAATCAAAGGCATAAAGAAAAGTCTCCCATCACAGTACAAGCTTCACTTCTTAGCCCTGGTTAAGAGGTTTAGCTCATCATAGACATGGTGAGACTAACATCAAAGAAGAAAAAAAATAAATAAAGAAGGAAGAAGAAAACCCTGGCCGACCACCTCCCTTTCTCTCTTTTTCTCTCTCTTTCTTCCCACGTTCCTTCCGCACATCTTTGGATACCCTCTGCACTTCTCTCTCTCTCTCTCTATAGCAGCAAGGACGGTTATGGCGTTTAGAGTCGGTGGGGTCGTGCATTTATGCAGCAAACCCGACTGTGCAAGAAACCCGCGTGAAACTTGCTTTGGATCTTGTTTTTGGCAAATGGAGCGCCGAAAAACCAAGTTTTTCTCCATGGTTGGGGTAAAGATCCCCTGCCAGAGTGTTTGGACGGTTCGGATCAGAGATCCTAACATAAACGGTGGGCCACAACTCCCTGCAACATCCGGGAAAAGTGGACATGCGTTGAATACGAAAATTCCTGTGCAGAGATGCTTAATGGGCCCCCACAGTGATGTTTTTAGAGAAATCCACCCCATTCATTGGATTCTTGTCGAAATTTCCATTGGAAAGGAGTGGTTTTGGTCGAGTTTTGGTGTGGCCCACTGTATCAAATCAACCCGCCGTTCATCCTACGTTTGACGGCGATCTACGTGTGTACACGTGCATGGGCTAAAAACTCAACATGGGTATGGTCGGCCCCACGTCCTGGATCGAGTGGACGGTCCAGATATTGCATGTGGGCCTTGATGGTGGCCCACAACACACGCCCAGTAAGAAATGTGCGAGTGCTAGACTCTTGCACAAGAAGGGTCGGGTCAGCCCAACTTTGACCGGGCTGGCTGGTTCGTTGCAGTTCGGGAGTGCACTGTTCATGTACTCACGCATCCCCCTGTGTGGTCCATTGTGATGTTTATGAAAAATCCGCTTCGTCTATCCATTTTGTCATCCCATTTAAAGGGTTGAGACCAAAATTGAAGCATATCCAGAGATTAGGTGGGCCCCAAATCAGTGATTTATTAATTGATTTGTCCGTTGGACCACTTCCATAGAGATCCAATGGCTGAAATTTGACGTGTAGTGTTACTTTGTGATCCTTAGGCCAGATATAAAGTTTCCAATCAAACGGATGGTGGAAACCCTGTGATCTTGCATTTAAGATGACTTTCAGGCCCCTTTAACTTCAATCACTTAATTTTTTTGGATATTTGGCGTGTAAATTCTTCGATCTCGATCTCCTAGGATATGTCCCTTTCTTTGGTGATTTGTGAGCATCAAATCTATACCTTTAGTACCCTTTTTTAGTCTAAGCTCCAAAATTCACCTTGCAACACAAACATGATTAAACTAGAACGTTAAACAGTATCATGTTTGTAAAATCATGCAATAACTGGGGTCTAATATGTAATATTTGACCCTCAATATGAGAATTGAGTCTGGAGATTTTTATCTACCTTAAAAGAAGAAAAGAACCAGTTAAAAAAAAACAGGTGATTGACAAAGAGGTCATGAAAAAGAATAAAAAGAATGAAAAATATGGAAAAGAATGAATAACAAATTAACTGTCGATATAAAATCAAAGACTAAGAAAAGAAGGAAAATGGGATAAGTTTGGAATTAGTACTTGAGTTTCAAATTGATCTTGAATTGATGAGTATGACTAATATGATGAACAAATAGTATTCATACAGGAAGTATGTTGATTTTCACTGAGCACATTGAAAAACTTGTTATGCAAATTATGCTCGATTTAATGGACAAAAAAATTTACTTGATTGGTTGCTTACGTGGTTCGGCTCTAAGTTTTTAAAACCCCACTTTCGTATCTTAATTCTACCCATTCATACTTGGGTGTACAAAAGATTGTTTTCCTAGAGAGGTTTTGGACATTAAGCATTGAGATTTATTTCATGCATACTTTGCTCAGGACTAGCAAAATATTGGTTGGGGTTTGTGTTGAGGGTCAAATATTGCATATTATCCCCCATTTATATCTTATTTTTTGAACATGATAATGCTTAATGTTCTATTTTACTCATGTCTATGTTGTAACGTGAATTTAAGAGCTTAGATTGAAAAGGGTGCTAAAAGTATAGATTTGATGCTCAAGAATCACTAAGGCAAGGGATGGATCTTAGGAGACCAAAATTGAAGAATTCACATGCCAAAGATCTAAGAAAACCAAGTGAGGAATGAAGAGAATCAAATATTTGAAGTGAAGAAAATGAATCCTGAAATTGTCCTGAAAACAAACATATTCTTTAAATTGTCCTGAAGAAGCATATTTTGAAACTCTGGGTCATTTGAGAAATTACATAAAGTGAAGTCTATTTTGGAAAACTATATAAATTTGAGGCAGTTTCTAGAGTTTTCCAACTAGGTGAGAAAGTTGGAGTTCCACAAGTATAAATAGGACTCTCTAGGATGTTCCTAGGCATCTTCTAGGGTTTAAGGAGTGGAGCAAAAGGGAGGAGAAGCCATCCCTAAGAATTTTTTTCTTCTTCCTTAGTTATTTTCATGTTTTTCTTAAGAGACTTTGGTCCAATCATATCTATGGTTGGCTAAACCTCTTAGCTAGGGCTAAGTGGTGAAGCTTGTATCATGATGGGATGTTTCTATTTCTTTGATTCATGTTTATGTTGAATTCCATGGATTCTAATTTGATATTTAAGGAATACTTTCAGTTTTCAATGGTTTATTGTGACTTAAATTACAGTAGATCTGAAATAGCTTTGAGTATCTTTTTTTTTTCTGATTTGAGATTGTGAAATTAGCAAGTCCTGTTCTTCACCATCGTCCCTTGGGTATGGTAGGGTGATGGAATCCTTCCTAATCTTCACAATTTTCCTGCTTTGAGATTATGGGATTGGTAAATCCTGTTGTTTGCCATTGTCTCCTGGGCATGGTTTAGTGATTGAATCCTTGTCATTTATCATAGTTCTCTTTCATTGAGAATTAGGTTAATGGAAGTTTAAATTTAGTTTTATTGATATATTTTCCAATTGGATAGGATAGGACTCCAATTCTAATTGTGTTACTTGAATCAAGCAAGAGGGCTCCCTGTCACTACAAGTGGATCCTTGGCACCCTAGTTCTTACCTTTAAATTCTTAGTTTTAATTACTCCATTCACAATTACTCTTTTAAATACTTCAGAATTAGTTTCACGTCTTCTTTTAGTTCTACTTCTACTTAATTTTAGAAACGTACAAGTTTTAACCCTTGTGGATTCGACCTTGGTCTTACCAAGATTATTACTACATCGCGACCCTACACTTAGGGTTGTGAACACTTTGCATACATGCCAAGTTCCACTAGTGTCCATCACCCACTCCAAGTTTTTTACAAGAAAGATTTTTGACACTACAACTACTACCATGTCAGACTCAGTGCATGTTTATGTAAGATTAGTGTCACGCCCTAAACTCTGGAACCGAGCTCACAAAATTCATGGCCGTTGAATCCAGTGCCGACAGCCTCCGTAGTACCCCATTCTCAGCTCCCATCTCCCATATGCCAGGTCTCGATCCTGGGATCCTACAAGGAAGATTTTTAAGGTGATTTTTTTTTTGTAAAGGAGTATAACCACAAGTGCACCCAAATTACAAAGACATCATTACCACATATCCACTAATATTATCTTTGAGTACAATGCTGGAAAGGAAAATACAAGATGTAATTAAAACTCAAAAGAATAGGCTCATGCTCCGGGCCTAATGTGATGTATATGAGGCCTATGTGATAAGGCCCATTGTGATACATTTGAGGGCCAGGCGATGGAGCCCATTGTGATGTATGATAGGCCCATGTGAAAGGCCCCTCGTGATGTGTATTAAGCTCTTGAATGAGGCCCATGATGTTCTATATTTAGCCCTTGTGTGAGACCATGAGTCCACTATATGTTAGGCTTTATGTGGGTCATTTCTTGGGGGTGATGTTGGTTAAATGTCCACATGGTCGAGGTCGATTGTCGATGCTGGTTATTGATACCGATTATGAGTATGTGACAATATAACATCATGATATATGCCCATACGCATCATCTGTATGTTTGTTATGAGATTTGGTTGACCATTGCATATGTCATTGGGCAGATTGTTATGAGACTCCTTGATAGGCGGAGATTGTCTTGCACAAGTGCACGGTATGCGGAGGATTGATGCATGACTGGATTGTATGACTCATGCATCTTGCATTGTGTATTGTGATTACTATATGCCCTAGCAACATCAGGGCGGTAGCCTCCACAAGGATATCGTGGATGGCTAGATGGGACACTGAAAATGTTTGGTTTGAGCATCTGGGCACTTTGGATATCCGTGGGTGAAAGTTCTTAAACCTCCGAGGCTAGGAGACGCCCCAACGTTTAAACCAAGTGGATACATGAGCGCTTGAGTGCCGAATATCAGGAGGTCGCGTCTCCCACTGTGTCGTGGTTGATTGGGAAGGGGTCTAGCCTTACCCACCCGAGCATAGGGGGCATACTAGGCTAAGTTTGACCAGCTCATGAATGGGTCTGCTATCGACGTGCCGGGTAGATATTGGCTGACTACTGGCTAGGCGGCTAGTGAAGTCTCTTCCATTTGCATGGTCGCGTGTTAGTGGGCGGTGATTTGCATGTAGAGTGTACTAGACCTCGGTGATGATCCCAGAGATGAACAGTACTATTATGTGGACTTATCGAGCAGGAGTTGCATACTCATTCATTCATTCATTCACTATTCACTCGGGCTGGTGGTGCGCAACTATTTGTTACGTGTACCTTCGCAATGACTAGGATTTCGATTGGGGCGTGCGACTAACTTGATATTAGGAGTTTACCACATTGAGTCTGACTATCTAAATTAGGTATGAGACTAGTTTGAATAGAAGTCCCTTGTGATGGACCCCATAGCCTGCAATACTACGTACTATCATCTCGACTTCACACTCCAGCATGGTCATTCCATTCGCACCGCATATTACGTTACATCTGCGGCATATGGCATTTTGGATTACTGTGTTTCTGCATTATATGGTCTAGGTACGGCTGACGTTATACGTGAACTCATCAGGAATTGTATATTACATTGCATCATCGACATCTGATATTTGACTCTTTATCACGCACCATTTGCATAGCTGATCTGTATTACGTACTTTGATATTGTTTGACGTATGGACTTGTCAGTATTTCCGCTTACTCTGATATTGTATGATTCATGATCTTACTAGTATTTTCGATATTGTATGATTATGGCATTACATTGAATACTTGGCACTTACCTTGTGCACACACTTACACCACCCTCTAAGCTTTCTATAAGCTTATGCACGATATATGCATGCAGGTGATGTTAGGTTGTTGCAGCGTGGAGCTTGGAGCATGTAGTTGACTTCTGGAGTTTGATTTTGACATATGTATTTCCCTTTCAGTATTGTATTCAAATGTTTATATTAGTGGATATATAATGATGATGTTGCCTTTGTGATTTGGGTAAACTTGTGGTTATGCTTCTTACGAGATAAATGTATGCATTATGTACACACAAACAGTAAAAAGCGGGGCCCATAGTAATATGTTGGGTGATCTGCTCCGTCCATCTGCCAGGGTTGCCTGCATTAGATCATTAGTCAAAAATCAAGTGGACTATGTGCACAGATGGCCCATATTAAAAGGATCCTAGGTTTTAAGCTTATGTTATTAACTATTTTAATGGTCTAATCTTTCCAAGGATAGTAATTGGGTGCCATTATACTTAGGGTCCGATTTAGTAATGCTAAATAGTAAATTAGGTGATAAGATGGTTTGATTAGGTTATATACTTATGACTTGAATGTTAGAGACTCAATTTAATAGTGAATCCTTTATGTTCGGGTCTTGATTTTAACCTCGTATAGCTGGATTCTTTTATAGGTAAACATATTATTGTAATTAGTCTTCTAGGGATGGGTTTCATAAGAAAATTTTAGGGTTCATTATGCCTAAAACTACATACATCTAATGCTTTAAAAATTTCAGGTGTTAACCGATTTTATCCACTACCCAAGTATCAGAAAAGAAAAAGAAAAGAAACAATTCAGAGTGTTATGAAAAGGTAGTTTTATGAAATTTCAAATGGATTTAGAATCAGCTCATTTGGATATCATTTGATTACCCAAAAGTTGGCCCAAAGTTCATCAAGATCATTATGGATCGCTGATATTCACTATGGGCCATCGATCTGACAAAAAATGACCATAACTCCCTCGTTACATGTCCGATTTGGGTGATCTTATGCTTGTTGGAATGGTAATTTGATGAACTTTCAAATGAATTTATAATCATCTTATTATAACATCATGTGATTGGCTAAAAGTGGGCCTAAATTTCATCAAGATGCTATGGATCGATGATATTTACTATGGGCCATCAAACTAATGAAAAAGGTGATAACTCCCTCATTACATGTCTGATTTGGATGATCTTATGCTCGTTGGAAAGCTAATTTGATGAAATTTTAAAGTCTTTGGAATCATCTTATTTTCGCACCATTTAACTACTTAAAAGTGGGCCCAAAGTTCATCATTCATTATAGATAATTCATATTCACTAAAGCCTACATTTGGGCCACTTTTGGGTAGTCAAATAGTATCCAAAAGAGATGATTCTAAAGTCACTTAAAATTTCATCGAATTACCTTTCCAATGAGCATAAGATCATAAAAATTAGATATGTAATGAGGGATTTATGGCCATTTTCGTTAAAATGATGACCCATAGTGAATATCAACAATCCACAAATTATCTTGATAAACTTTGAGCCCGCTTTTATGAAGTCAAATGGTATGTGAATGAAATGATTATAAATCCATT
This sequence comes from Magnolia sinica, assembly GCF_029962835.1. Lineage (NCBI taxonomy): Eukaryota > Viridiplantae > Streptophyta > Magnoliopsida > Magnoliales > Magnoliaceae > Magnolia > Magnolia sinica. The sequence continues at coordinate 43,032,976 of NC_080573.1, read as the reverse complement.
TTAAATGTCATTAGATTATCTTTTCAACAAACATTATTGGACATATAATGAGGGAGTTATGATTGTTTTTGTCAGATCGATGGCCCATAATGAATATCAATGATCCATAATGATTTTGATGAACTTTGGGCCCACTTTTGGGCAGTCGAATGGTGCTCAAATGATCTTATTATATCTATTTAAAATTTCACCAAGTTACCTTTCCAACGAGCATAAGTTCACCTAAATCAGACATATAACGAGGGAGTTATGATTGTTTTCGTTAGATTGATGGCTCATAGTGAATATCATTGATCCATATTGGTCATGATAAATTTTAGTCCTAATTTTGGCAATCAAATGGTGTCCAAATGATTTGATCATAAATCTATTTAAAAGTTCATCAAATTACCTTTCCAACGAGAATAAGATCACCCTAATCAAACATGTAATGAGGGAGTTAAGTCCGTTTTTGTTAGATCGATGACCCATATTGAATATCAGTAGTCCACTCCTAATATCATCGGTCCACAGTGAATATTGGCAATTCACTCTTAATTTTAGTGGTCCATAGTGAAAAAATTAGTGATCTATAGTGAATATGGGTTATTTACAATAAATATCAATGATCTACTATATAATATTTATTCATTACAACATACTTCCATTTCAACATTATTCCATTACAAAATTCATCCATTACAACATCAATCATGTCTATCCATTATAACTTTCTTCCATTACAAAATTCATGCATTATAATATTCTTTTATTATAAAATTCATTCATTACAACATCCTTCCATTATAAAAATTCATCCGTTATGATATCTTTTCACAAACCCTCACCATTCATACTATAAAAAAATTAAAAAAATAAATCTAAAAAATAACTATAAAGAAAACCAAGAAAGGAAGAAAGAAGAAACAAACAAACAAATGACCCTCATGCAGAAGGGCCCCACGCTTTAAACCATCCACATCTTATGTGGGGTCCACTAGGTTGTTGTGAAAGAAATCTATTCGGTCCATATGTAAGGGGTTATAATTTCATGTCATTTATCAAAGTTTGAGGGCAAAACTTATCACAGATGAACGACACATGAGAAAACAATTTAAAATTAATGCACAATATTAGTGCAGTTGTGAGCCACAAAAAACTTTAAACATAGATTTAGAAAAATTCTTTTATCAGTTTATGTCTGTCCAATTAAAATGAATGGATTAGATTAGCCAATGGGTTGTCCAATTTTCAGTTTTGAGTATAACTCAAATCATTTTTAAAAGGACCTTTCATGTTCCGAGATGAGAGCCCATCGTATGAGGCATGACTTGACAAAGGGGCATTTTCATCCTCTAAAAAAAGTAGATTCAGGACTACAAGTCCTTAAGACTAGTCTGTACGAGCTCTTGCCACGACTACGTCACGATATGGATTCAGGGCTACACCAACTCTTGTGGATTCGGGGCATTTTGTTATTTATGTTGTTGATTTTACTTTTATTTTTTGTATGAACTATTGCTTAAACTAGTAGACCTTATTTGTAATTCCTGAATCTATGCTTACATGTAAATTTTGTATATGATCCCCTCATATGTGAATTCTAACATGTTTAAATATAAGTTTCTATGCTAAAATAATAATATGCTTAGAATTAGGGAACTAATGTGATTGGACTATACCCACAAAAACTATATATAGAAAATATGAATTGTTTATATACATTTAAATGCCCTTTCATGATTAATTTAAGTGATTTTTACTGCATTTTTACAAATCTCTAGTGTGGCTTTGTTTGCCAGTTCGTGGACTATTTATGGACTTTTAGTGTTACCTTATAGATTGTTTATGGCTTGAATAACCCATTTTTATGAATTGGATGAAACACACTTTGGATTGGTTGCCTAACTTGTTGGATGAATTCCACCTTTGATAAAATTATGCCCAAGCAGTTTTATGTCCTTTAATTGGACTTTTTTTGCCTTAGTTGTTTTTCTTTGGTTGAACCCTTTATGAGCTCAAAACATATTTTTGATGGAAAAGATCTGTGCATTGTTAAGTTGCTATTTATTTGAAAGAGCCACTAGTTGAGAGGATTAATCATGTTTGCATTGCTTGTAAATAGGGTTAATAATAGTTAGGTTGATAAGCATCCAAGGCATGGGGATTTTACTGGATACCTAACTAATATGGTTATACTTTTGAGCATTTTAACGGCTAGCTAGTTTACTATAAGCGTCTCTTTTCTTTGTAGATTTTATCAGATGGCTAATTAATGTGGGCAAGTACATTTCTTGCCTTCTTGCACACTAAATGGGGTTTAACCTAAGAAACTACTTGTTAGGGGTTGCATTGCATGTCAAAATCCCATGTATGGTGTACACTATCACCTCTATCATAAATTGTACTTGGCATTTATGTCGAGTGTTAATCTTGGGGGTATTTCTTCACTATGTTGGCCTTTGACGTATTTTATTTGACATATATAGGTAATTTAGTGGGGGCAACGATGCTTCCTTTCGAGGAGCCATCTTTCTTTTAATTTTCTTTCATCCAGTACATTTCACTTAGTGTGGTTGTATGGTCCCCATGTGCACTTTTTGGACTCAACTTTTTTTGAATATTCATCTATTATTCTATGGTTTATGTATCTTTATTTAACTTTGATACCTGTTCTATGATGCATGTGACTCTAATTCATCTGCAATTATTAGGATGAATGTTAACTAGATTATATATGTAGACACATGAGAATTGCACGCACGTTAGCTTTCCCTATGTGACACCCAGGTTTCCTGTGTGAGAATATTTTATTCGTAGCTTCACAAGAGTTGGTGTCAAAACACTCGTTCATTATTTAGTTCACACCCTTAAATTTGGGATTTGAGTCTCTGTACTTGGGTATTGGGTTTTGGGGCGTGACATGCAAGCCAAAAAAAATAAATGAAAGTATATTTCCAAGTAGAGATCATATAGATGTTGACCAATAACAGACACATGATAACATGGTATGCAAGTACTAACATTTTGATTTTAGAAAATAAGGCATTGAACCTTGGGTCAATCTAGTTCAAAACAACACTACTAAGCTGCCATCTTTAATTTAAATTAACGAGCAAAATAGTGAATTAAGCTAATACTGCTTCTCCTCAATGTGAACATATGAACTTAGCAAACACCTCCAAAAGCATTTATCTCACTCTTTTGTCTCTCATGGAATGTGAAAACTATGGACTCAACCTTTGATGCCCCATTATGGATTTATATACAACTGCATTTCTTAAAAAAAATAAATAAATAAATAAAGTGGTGGACATAATAAAAATTAATATAATAAACTCATACCTTACAAATATCCATGGAGTAACCATTACATACAATAATAAAATGTTAAAATCACTACAAGAAATATGGTTTTTACCTACGAAACTTTTACCTACGAAATTAATTTTCGTAGGTAAAGATGACTTTTACCAACGAAAATCATTTTCGTAGGTAAAAGTAACCTTTTGCCGACGCAATTAAATTTCGTAGGTACAAGTCATATTTACCTACGAAAGATTTCGTAGGTAAAGGGACTTTTTAATTGACGGTTTACTTTTACCTACGAAATCTAATTTCGTAGGTAAAAGCCATCTTTACCTACGCAAATTTTCGTAGGTAAAGGGTGTTTTGAATTTTTCAAAAAAATAAACAATCGAAAAGATTACTTTTACCGACGAAATATAATTACGTAGGTAAAAGATATCTTCACCTACGACCCTTTTAGTAGGCAAAAGGTGTTTTCAATTTTTCGGATTACTTTTACCAACGAAATATAATTTCGTAGGTAAAAGATATCTTCACCTACGAAACTTTTAGACGAAATTTGCTTTTGTAGGCAAAAGACATCTTTACCTACGAAAATATTCATAGCTAAAGGGTGCTCTAAATTTCAAAAAATTGAAAAATTTACTTTTACATGCGAAAGAAGGTTTTGTAGGGAGAACCCCTCTTTACCTACGAAAATATTCATAGGTAAAAGGTCTTTTGATCGAAAACCTTACTTTTACCTGCGAAATATAAATTTGTAGGTAATTAGCTATCTTTACCTACGAAAATGTTCGTAGCTAAAGGGTGTTCTGAACTTTTGAAATAAATCGACAAGTCTACTTTACCAATAATCCCTCTTTACCTACGAAAACTTTGGTAGGTAAAGGGTGTTTTGCAATTTTTAAATTATGAAAAATCGAAAACCTTACTTTTACCTACGAAATATAGGTTCGCAGGTAAAAGCCCTATTTACCTACGAAAAGTATCGTAGCTAAAGGGTGTTCTCAATTTTTTTTAAAATCGAATAGCCTACTTTTACCTACCAAAGCCATATTTACCTAAGAAAAAATCCGTAGCTAAAGGGTGTTCTGAATTTTCTAAATATCAAAAAGTTTACTTGTACCTACGATACTATATTTCATAGGTAAAATCCATCTTTACCTACAAATATTTTATGTCGTAGGAAAAATCCATCTTTACCTATGAATTCGTAGGTAAAGGGTGTTTTGAAATTTTTGATTATACCTAAAAGTCTACTTTTAGCAATGAAATTGGATTTCGTAAGCAAAAGTTATAGGGTGTTTTGAAAATTTCAAAATACAAAAATTGAAAACCTTACTAAATAAAAGCCCTCTTTACCTACGAAACTTATCGTAGCTAAAGGGTGTTCTGAACATGTTTACCTACGAAACTATTCGTAGCTAAAGGGTGATTTGAATCGAAAATATTCGTAGGTAAAGGGTGTTTTGAAATTGTAAAGTCTAAATTTTTACGTACCTACGAAAATATTCGTAGCTAAAGGGTAAAACCTATGTTTACCTACAAAAATATTCGTTGGTAAAGGGTGTTTTGAAATTTGGATCTTTCTGCTATGTCGAAAAGTCTACGTTTACCTACGAAATAAGACAGCATAGGTAAAAGTCATCTTTACTTACGAAAAGTTTCATAGGTAAAGGGTGTTTTGAATTTTTCAAAATATAGGTAAAGGGTGTTTTAAAATTTTCAAAATACAACAATTGAAAACTTTAGCTTTACCTAGTCATCTTTACCTACGAAAATTTTCGTAGGTACAGTGTGTTTTGAATTTTTCAAAATACAAAAAATCATCGATAAAAGTATTTTTCCTAATGTAAAAATGTATATATTTTTGTAGTAATGTTAAAATGTTTTAATTTTTAAAAATTTTTGCCAGTAAAAATGTGTGTGTGTGTGTGTATATATATATATATGTTTAGTTTTTATATCATATGAATGAAAATTTTTTTATATGTATAATTAAAAGGTAATATTTAGATGATTTGTAATGTCTCATAAAAAAGAATATTGAAAAGCTTAGAAATTTTAACTATGTTTAAGAAAAATTTCGAGAATAAAATAATTCTTTTGAAGGAAAAAATCGGCATTTTGAAATTTTTAAGAAAAAATTAAAAATATGAGAAAATATTTGAGATTTTGAAAATAAAAATTCAAAATTTGTATTTTAAATATTTTTGAAATATTTTATAATAAAAATGATATTTGGTTAAAAGAGTAAAAAAAAAAATACATTTTGGAAAAAAAATGTTATTTTTAAAAGGAAATTGAAATTTATTTGTGAAAAATAAAATTACTAAATTATTAGGTACATCCACTAATTTAACCTTTAATCATTTTTGGACAATCTAATCAGCTCAAATTAAAGAGTAAATAACTTCAGATGTTTAAATCAAATTTCACTGAAGTTGTTGATCAATCTTGTATGCCCAATATCTTTCTCATATGTAGCTTGATTGAGGTTCCAAAATATTCATAATCATTTGTTAGGCCCACCGAGATGTGGTTCACAAATCTAACTCATCCATTATGTGTGTCCCACTTGGATGAGGAGTCAGACCAAGTTTCATATGCATGAAAATTTCAAGTGAGTCCAACCAAGTGCTTTTATATGTTTTAGGCATTTATTCACATGAATTTAGAAGGTATGGCCCACCTAAGATCCGTATACAGCTGATTTTTGGGATATCCCATAATTTAAAGGGAGCCCATCAAATGCACGGTGTTGATGTTTGGCACATGTCATGGTGGAGCCCACACAACTTGACCTTTGTGTTTAATCCATGCCGTCCCCATGAGGTCAAGCTGTGTGGGCCCCACCATAACATGTGTCAAACATCAACACCATGCATTTGATGGGTCCCCTTTAAATTATGCGATATGCCAAAAATCAGCTGTATACGAAACTTCGTTGGGCCATACCATCTAAAATCATGTGAAGACATGCCTAAAATATATAAAAGCACTTGGTGGGCCCCACCTGAAATTTGGATGCGTCTGAAACTTGGTATGACCCCTCATCCAAGAGGCACACACATAATGGATGGGCTGGATTTGTGGGCCACATCTCGGTGGGCCCAAAAAATAATTATGAATGTTTTAATGGAGGGTAACCCCTCTCAACTTTTGTATGTGGTGTGGCTCACAAAAGTAATAGATTGATTTGATTTTTAATCCCTTAGCCCACCATGGGATGGTGCATGTGACTGATGGGGTAGATGTTTGACACGCATCATGGTGGGGCCCACAGAGCCATACCAAACCAAGGACTAAATTTGGGCGCGCGCTTAAAAACAAAGCCGCGCCCAAAAAAAACCCCCAAATCCCAAATCTCTCTCTCTCTCTCTCTCTCTCTCTGTCTCTCTCTATTCCCTAACCCAGATCTGGTCTGTCTTCTCCTCTTCGGTGAAAAGAGGCCGCGCCGACGGCCGAATGGCAGAAACGATCCCAGCCGTTGGATGATACTCTCCCTGCCTATAACAAGGATCCAGTTCCCTTCAGAGTTTTCACACAAAAAGGGGTGAGAAATGAAGAAGAAAAGGGAGAAGGAGTAGAGCCAAGCCCGGCTAGGTAATCAGTCCACAACTCAGCCTTTCTCTTCTTTCCTTCTTATCTGTTTCTCCTTCTTCCATATGTGTAGCTATAAGGCCCTGATATAAGCCAAGTTTGGGGCCACGATCCGTCCATGGCGGAGCTTGAATAGGGCCTGAATACGGTCCCTGTTTTGAGGATAAACGTGACCTGATTACGGGCCCTGTTTAAGGCCGAACATGGCCTGAGTTCAGGTGCTAGTTGGGGCCGAACATGGCCTGAAAATGGCCCCAGCTGAGGGCTAAAACTTAGTCCAGAAATAGTTCATAATCGAGCTCTGTTTGAGCTGCAACAAATCCCAGAAATCGGACTGATATCAGTCCGGAAATCCGGGTAAAAATGCCCCTGTTTCGGGCCGTTCCTTGGCAAGAAAAACGGCAGCCACCGTGCCTCTATTTAAACTCTGATGAGGGTTGAACATGGGCCCCACTTGTACAAGTTGAAAACCCAAACATGCCATAGAAAGCCTCAGGCCAAGCATTATATATACCTCAGTTTATAAACAAAAAGCCAAAAATAAGCAAACTTAATTACACCTTGTTAATACAACAAATCCATCTTTGAGTGCCTTTAGATATACAACATCCTTAAAAACATAATGCAGTAGAACTCGAAGTCGACAACAACACTACATTCTTTTTTACTTGCGCATTAATACGTGATTTTGGATTTCTACTCTTACACTATTAGTAGAAAATCCAAAAACAGTTAAATGATATTCATGTGGATTTGAAAGAACTCTTTTGTTTTTTCCTAATACAACACAAAACATCCCCATTTGTTAACTTAGGAAAGTGATCCTTAATTTGTTCTTCTTTTTTTGTTTTTTTAAAAATTTTAATTTATTTTTTTTTCATATTCTTTGATTTTTTTTTTAATTTTCAAAAAAAAAAAAAAAACAAACAAAACAAAAATATGTTGTCGCATATGCAATTGCACATGATCAAATATGCAATTCAATAAAGTTGCTTGTCACAAATAAAAAAATTTATTGCAATGTGATTAAACCACATTATCACAGACTACATTTAATGTAGCAATGTTGCCAATGTCGACGATGAAGAATTCAAAGAGCTTCATAGATTTGGAGTAGTTATCCTAAGGAAGACAGTGATCAACCTCATCATGTCTTTCCCTGAGTTAAATTTCAAGAAATAGATTCGGAGTAGATATTTTCTTTTAAGAATTGAATGGCCGTTTTATTTATAGTTTCACTATAGTTGATGGAACCATTGAAATCCTTCCATACTTTTAGAAGCTCTTGAAAATCTTAGATATTCATAATCTTGTTATTCCTTTTCTTTTGTAATTCAATATAGCAGTGTTGTTCGCCTTTTTGTACTTCCCAAGGTTCTGTCTCAGCTTTTGAAAGACTGTTGCTAGTTAATAAATAATTTATTTACTATACATGCATGCGATTCCCTTTTTATCTGATGCTCAATAATTTATCTGAAAACCAACAGTAATTTAATAAAAAGACAGGACTTTTGGAAAGGGGGAAACAAAAAAGAAAAAAAAAAATCTTGGTTGTCTTCGAGTCAACCAGCACACATTCATCTACCAAGCTTCATTCATTCTAGACTAAATTCAAATGAAGGAGAAACAATGGTATTAAATAAACTATATGGTAATGCAGAGATCAGTCTTGTATTTGCTTTTTGAAATAGAAATATGATTGCTAGGAGTAGGAAAGAGAATTTGGTTTTAAAGATGTATTTGGGAGGCAGACAGTCATGTGAACAGACTTGCGGCGGGTGACTGGATTGGAGCTAGTCATCTCCGATGCAATGCCTCTGTTGTATCTGAGCCCTTGTCAGCCCTCTCTGTATTTATGTTTCTCTTTCTTTAAAATAAAATCATCACTGATGTTTGGGAGAATGTCCTTTCATCTGCTATTGGAATGCAAGTTGTATAGGCACCTCCTCATTGTAACTTTCTCTGTTTGAGGTCTCACCTCCTCATTGTAAGTACTAGCAAATTTCTAGATGTAGCAAGTCTTATAGTTCCCCTGAAAACCAAACTTTTGCAGGTTCATCTTTTAGATGTTTTTAAAGAAGTGCCATCTTTGCCTTGAATTTGTTCACTGTTTGTCAACTTTGGGCTGCACTGAGTTTGTTTTCTTCCAAGTTCTTCCAGGCAGTCTCATCTGTCATTATGCATTTTCTAGTGAAACTTTTATGTAATTGTGTTAAAATGCAAACCTTTCTACAATTACGACCATGCTTTGAGAATCTCACCTAAATCTCTCTTTTCTCTATTGAATTTCTTACTTGTTTGTAGGTCCTTATGGTTCATGAAGACATCTCCCATGTATAGCTTGAATTGATTCCCATGATTCAGGAAATACTTACTCAATGGATTATTCTCCACTTGGTGGGAACAACACCATCTGAGTCACCACTTTTGGAGGATTTTAGCTTCGCCTTTCGTCATTGCGCATTGGTAACTGCATGTTATGCTTCTTGTACAGCTGGAGCATTTTTCTCTTAGTTCTCAGTTTCCTTATTGCTCCATAACTTAAATCACCTAATAGACAATTTGAAATTACTAGAGCCTGTTGGCTGAGACAATTTCTATGCAAGTACCTATTAGCCTTGTTATTTTTTTAGGTTCTTTTTTCAAGTTTGCTTGTTGCATTAATAAAATTTTGATTTGTGGTGTAAATGGACTTTCTTGGATGTTGGGTTCTGCTTTATCAGTTATTTGCTTGAGGAGGAAGATCTCTTTTTCCTTATGAGGTACCATAAGAAACTTCTTTTGCCTTTATACAAAGCACAAAATGTATCCTTCTTGTTGCTGAAGTGGGGGTCAAATTGGGTTGGGTCTGGAACCTTTATTGCAGTACATATGGACAAAACTAGACAAAACTCGGGTTCAACTTCCGAATTTGAAGTGTTGTGGCATATTTCTGCATATGGTATTGTTCAAAAGTTAAGAGAACTTTTTATCATCACATGTGGCATATTTCTGCATATGGTATTGTCAAATTTCTTAACTCAGCTCCTTGTTGAATCTTACAAATTTCTGTTACTACGAAGAATACTATACTCAGAAAGTTGTGCTGGTGTTTTTTTTTTTTTTTTTTTTTTTTTTCTGGTTGTATTTATTAAATAGGTATGAGATGAGTTGCACTAGTAGGAGCCTCACCTACTTTGAATTGGGTGTGTATGGATGCTATCGAATTTGGTTGCAATTAAAAGTATACTAAAGTGGAAATAAGCAAAAGTACCTGGCAATCATATTCAAGGACTTGGCTTCCAGTTGCAACTATGCCACTTTCAAGTCAGATTGGAAAGGAATATGGTTCCAGTTTGAGGCTTACTTCTTCATTACAATCATTAGGGAACACCATTAGCTTAATTGTACATACAAACATGGGTTTTTTTTTTTCCTTCTTGAATCTTATTTTCATAAATGTTGTACTTCAATTTTTAAAGACAGTTGGAAACATATTCTCATGTGTCTCTAGTGTTTGTGGTTGATAGAAATTAAATGTAAAAGTTGATTTTTATTTTTCATTATTTGTTTTCCTTTAAGATTTACGTGTCCTTGGAGGGTGTGGAGCAAGAGAAGGTGGAAACTGTTTTCAAGCCTGTCTGTTGATATTAAATTCCATGACGTTCAAGGGAAGAATTACTGTTGTGCCATACTGAAGTTGAACAAGGAGATTGTGCCTGAGCAATGTAAGGTGGTTGTTAAGCCCAACCGAGTCATTGTCACACTGTCTAAAACTTCAAAAGGGAATTGGCTTGATTTGCACTTCAAAGAAGATAAGGTACATGCCAATTTTTCATTTCCTCTTTCATTTCCTGTGTCTTTGGATGATGAAAGAACATATGCATGGCATGGTAAAAAAAGGCATTGTTATTATTATATGGCAATCCACATTACTGCTATCCAAGGAGTCAGCCTGTCTTTGGATGATGAAAACCGAAATTGATATTGTTTTGTGAATTATAGTTGAATGTATATGTCCACATGGGTACTTGGGTACCTTGGAGATTATCATCTTTGAACAGCTCTATACATTCCAACTTGTGTGGTTTTGTCTCGGAAATGGTTATAAGGTTTGTTTTATTATTTTGCAGTTGAAGCCAAATATGGATACATAAAAGGATCCAATGGCTGGAATTATGGATTTGATGAAGGTAAGTCCTGTATCCATTCTTTTCTTGGGAAATGTCCTATGCCTCGGCTTGAACTAGCAGTTTTTTTTTTTAGCCAACATTCTGTGCATATGAGTCCTAGCTTTTGTTGTGCCCCATTGTTGATTGGGTAAATGCTGTGGAAACCATCTCAGGGAGAAGATCCTCGCCATCAATAATTGCTTTCCTACAAATGGATGATTAAAAACCGAAAAGCAGTTATGCTAGCATGAAATGAACTGTCTGGATCACTGAAAAGCAGGCCTCAAGTGTCCAGCATGCTGACACAACTGAAAATTGCCCTTTTTTTCTATAGGCTGAGCATCATACATTACCTCCTTTTGTCAACCACCATGGATATCAAGGGGTTGCACATTCTGGATTAAGCTGAGAAAATGACCTATTGCAGAACATGTATGAGGACGGAGATGATGACATGAAGTGGACGATTGCAAAAGCATGGACAGATGCAAGATCTGGGAAAACAGCTAACCCATTGCAGGGATACCGGTGATCTGAGAAAATTGGTAGGAGAACTGCTGGATTCTGCCAGCTTCCAGCTTCCATCCCTGAAAGTATTTGAGATGTGTGCACCGTCTCATATTTGAATCCCCTTTCCCGTGACAAATCTGAAAAACTGGAATTTTTTTTTTTTTTTTAAATTTTTAATCCCATATTCTGTCATTCCTAACACACCTTCGGAATTTTAAATTTGGAGAAAATGAGGAGGTATGGCCAGAATTACCACCTCAGTTCATGGAGATTGCCAGAGTGGATTAAAGGTAAAAGATGTCTTTTCTTTTGGTGTTAAACCAAAAAATGGTAACACCTATTTGAGATTGGACTATTGGCAGCAACGAAAGCCTGCTAAACAATGTAAGAAAAATAAGGAAAGAAACTAACTGTTAATAAAAACCCACTTAACTTCCACTAACGAGCTCAACTATGTATATCCATCCCAAGAAAATACAAGCAGGACTACATCTCTAACTCATCTATGAAAGGCTGAAAACCAATCACCACCGTTAAGGGCCTGCAGTTCTATAGATAGCAACTCATTTATTCCTGCAACAACCTGCTACAGCCTACAGCTAGGCAAAGGTGAAATTCCCTCAGTCTTCTTTTTCTTTTCTTCTTTTTTATTTTTTTGATGTATTCTATTTGTATCACTTGTATTCTTACATAATCGTTTGCAATGTGTATTTTCAGGTAGTGGAGTAAGATATGTGGGTCCACTAAATTCGCTTAACAATTGGATGAATGTAGTAAGTAGTAACTATGAGTTGGTTCGATCATGTTGCTCCATGGATGGTGATCTTTGACGCAACATTTAGGTCTCAGGTGTGATCCCAATTTACCTACCCACAGAAAAAAGGGGGAAGAAACTACTATTTGGTGGAATATACAATATATTGGAGTTTTCTCCTATGCTTTATTGGCATGGAGGGAGGGGCTGGAGCTGGCTTGACTTCGTGATATTAAGAAATAATTTGAGTATTAAAAAATTATGAGTCTTAATGCTTTCTAAATGTCCAACTAAGTCTTAAAAATTGATATAACAGAAAATATTAATCCAAACATGAAAACATGATACAACAGTTTCATGTTTTTATGTTTTATTTGGAGAATTCATCACTGTTGCTATGTGCAACATTTTACTTTTCTGTCTGAGTTACAGTTCATTTACAGCAACATGGAGCACCTATGAAGTCTCCTGGTTCTCGGCTTCAACTCTGAGATGGTATGTCCTAAGGTCATAGGATCCAGCTGCCTATTGTGTTTTCTAAGATGTTTATGTTTTGCTTATAATTTCAATTGATGCTTCTGTTGATGATTGGAGCATCGTGATGCTTTTATGTGATTAGATTCCCATAGTTCACTAATTTTTCATGTTCAACTTGAATATAAAGAAATTGTTGCTTATTTTATATTTGCACTCAACGACACATACGTAAGAGCTGTTGTTGAACATGGATGCTTTACTCTAGGAAAGCATTGATAGGTTGTCCCAACGACATATCCAAAATCCTCTGTTTCTCTTTGTTTTCTTCAGTTCTGCTCTTGAAAAAGAAAAAGCAAAAAAAAAGAAGAAAAGATGGTGTTGTCGTCCCAACCAGCATTAGATCAAATTAGTTTTGTAGAAAACCAGAATGCCTCAGGTCAAGGATGGATGTAGTTTGTGTTTGTTTGGAAAAATGCGAATGTGAATATAATGAAATATACTGTAACAGGTGTATAACAGGAAATTTTGCCTGAATTTGGGGGGAAAAAAAGGAGACTTTTACCACGCAAATTTTCGTAGGTAAAAGGTTGAGTAAATAGCTATTAGCTACGAAAACTGTCGTAGGTATTAGCTACGGAAATGTTTGTAGATAAAAGTCTTAACACACTTTTTACCTACGAAAAAGTTCATAGGTAAAAGTCTTACCATTGCCAAGAAATCTTTGGCAACGGTGATTTACCGACGAACTATTTCGTAGGTAAAGCTCTTTGCCTACGAAATAATATCATTTACCTACGAAATATTTTGTAGGTAAAAGTCTTATTCACGTTTTTAATTTCGTAGGTGAACGTCTTACCATTGCCAACGATGACATTTTTCGTCGGTAAAAACCTTTAGCCACGGTCTTTTATCAACGGAATTATCGACGAAATTTTTCGTAGGTAAAGCTCTTTGCCTACGAAATAATATCATTTACCTACGAAATATTTCATAGGTAAAAGTCTTATTAACGTTTTTAATTTCGTAGGTAAATGTCTTACCATTGCCAACGATGACATTTTTCGTCGGTAAAAACCTTTAGCCACGGTCTTTTACCAATGAAATTATCGACGAAAGTTTTCGTAGGTAAAGCTCTTTGCCTACGAAATAATATCATTTACCTACGAAAATTTTCGTAGGTAAAAGTAAAATTTCTTGTAGTGAATAAAACCCTGATAATATATAATTGTTTTTTAGAGCTGAATACATTAAAAAAAAAAAAAAAATTGTAATTGAATGAGACAGGATAATCTCTAACTTCCATCAACTTACAATAGAAATCTTGGACATTGATCTTTTATCATTATCTTCGGAAGTAAAATGTGACCCCAAAACCCACAACCATTGCCACCGATACCATGGCAACGAGCATGAGAATTTTAACAATAACAATCAAACATGGGATGTTAGGGCGAAGGGTTTTGAGTATGATTATGCAACTCCCAAAAACAAAAGCAGCGCACATTGATATCATGGAGGCCTTGAAAAAGAGCTTGTGAGTTGAACTTGTTGTTTGATTTCCGATAAACCCTGCCGAAATAGCAATGACTCCACCTGCGGCAATCTGAGTAGCCCATATTGCTACTCTTAATCCCATCTTTAGGTATTCTGCTTGTGTCTCATTTTGTGACGGAAGTGGACCCGCTTCAAAATTTATACCTTCCACACCTACATCAGCTTGTTGGTGTAATGCAGTCCCGGTGTTACTTTCACCACCACCCTTGCAACAGAAAAATAGTTTAAATTATTATTATTTTTCCCAAAGAAGAATACTAATCACAAGAAGAAAATTAAAAGGTTGACTTCGATCCACTATGCCTCACGTCCATTACTTGATCGATTCATGATGGGACACTTGTGGAAGAACAGATGGATCATTGGGTCCATCAATTTCAAGCCCGACAGCTGACGGACAATTCTATAGATATTGTGTTAATGGGGCAATTTCAATTGTCCCAATCAGATGAGTAGTTTTAAAATCCATAATTCATAAAGAACAAAGTCAACAGGCCTATATTGGCCTATATTCAAGTGGGATAATCAAGCATTGGAATTGTCCTGGTTTTGTGTAGTTGTCCATCTTAGGTGGGTCAAAACAAGATAAGTGACCTAGATTAAATGTCCATAGAATATATTAATAAATATGTACCGGTGTAATGTGAAACTTTTGTTGAAAGATCAATAACTGCCAATAGCTGGGATTGACTTGGTATTTGAGAATTCAAGTTTTGTATTTCTATTTGGATCTCAGGTCCTGTAATACTGTCAGTAGAATTGGGATCTAGATGTTCCTGTAAAATGAAAAACAATTTTAAAAAAAAAAAACAGAAAGAAACAAATATGTTATGAAGCAGTATCTTTTATCAATAAAATCAATGCTATATATATACGGAAAACAATAACACAAAAAAGAAGGGAAGACATTCTTGTACCTGTGTCATGTAATCCATTACCCACATTTGTATCTTAATCAACAATTCAACAATGCACGTGTACCAAAACAGGGGAGAATGTCTGGTTAAAGGCATGACTTGGTTCCTGAATTAAAAAGAAAAAAGGAAAAAAGAAAAGAAAAAAGTAATGAACAAGATAAATCATTATTGTTGAGAGCTAGTGTATAGATACCATAGCTCACTAACCCGAAAACTCAACTCAACTTGGTGTCCAGTTAAGTCGATTGGACTTGAAACAAAGTTGAATAAGTCTTAAGTTGACACAACTCACTATCTTATAAATGAAGGGTGTCTAAAGTCTAACACATCCTCTACTTATAGCGAGTGTCTTGATTTGAGTCATGTCGAGTTATTTCGGGTAGGCTAAGTTTTCAAGTTGCCTCAACAAGCCTTGTTGAGATCAGATTGAGTTTTCTAGAAAATCGCCTCGAAATCTTGTGGATTTGAGTTGACTCGGCCGAGTTTCAAGTTGATAGCCACTTAGAATTTTAGAACTATGGAAAGCATATGGACAACAAGTCAAGATTGCAATTTAGGGTACTAGATGACACCATGTGGGATCTGCATTCCTCTTGTGGGGTATCTTCAGCAGGCCTATTGTGCAGTGGACCGTCTTGGCCTAGGACAGGACTCCATTCCTATTCCTAGCTAATGCATTGACATGGGCATGCTCAGGTGTTTGCATATACCAACGCGTTTGCCATTCTAGGCCCAAGTCTAAGCCCACTTTAGTTCAGGTTCCAAAGTTGGGGGCCATCTCGAATGCAGCTAGTTTGGGTGTAATTTGGAAAAGCCCACGTGTTGGGTATGATAGGCTCTGAGCCTGGTAACTAATTATTCAGATTGGGCTGTTTCTTCAATTTCATCCATCCCATCGCTCCCAATTTTGATTGCCAAAAATTCTCATGAATTACTTCGTTATGAAACTGAAACCATCCAATGGATGGCAAACGTGTCATCATATTTAAATAAATTATAATAGATAAAATAATCATGAGTATGAATTATCCAGTTCAGAAAAATGTGTGCCAGTTGGGATGTTTGTGGCAAGGCCTCTTCTCCATCTCACTCGTCATTGTCCCAAACTCCTAATTAATTAGCTAAGCACCTACAGTCACTGAATAGACATCCATAGGTTTTCCCTGCCCACAGGCCAACGTAGAAAATTTGTATAAAATCTGGGCCATTCATATGGTAGGATGCGATTTGACCATGTTTTGGGCCAAAAATCAGGGCGCACCAATAGTCAGAGTCCAACATACATATTGCATGCCCCATCATAAGCATAACATACTTATATTTTGGCCAGAGGATGTTTATGGCGGCTGCAGCTGATGAGTGAGCCTAGATCTTGAACAAGTGCGACTAGTTAGCCCATGCGCCAAGAATCCCAGTCTCCATCTCAGGTGAACGAATGCTATTAGCATTCTTCAATGGCAAAAATGGAGCAGAGAAGGTTGTAACAAACCTGGAAGGGCCCCTCTCAATAGTAGCATTCGTTTAATGTACATTCATGATTAGAAAAAAATAAACCAATCAGGGGATTGTATCTAACATTTAAAAAAAATGGTTCTAATGGGATTCTTGGGGCAAAAATACATAAGAATCGAATTGCTGGGATCATGCCATCAGTGGGTTGTTTGAAATTATTGGGACCAAGTAGAGCCCACCAGACGAGAAGTCCCAGTTCCTTGATGGGGCTGAGCATTCCACTTGCAACCTTTTCCACCATACAGAGGAACTTTAGGGGGAAAAAACGAATGTTAATTCAATCAAATGAAAAATAGGATACTAACGAAAAACTTGAACTTCAGGGGGGAAAAAATGCTAACTCAATCAAATGAATAATATGATACTAATGAAACACTTGTGATATAAACAAATGTAGAGTTATAATAATATTATTATTGAGGTATTCTATGTGTTAATTGTTGAAACTTCTTTTTAAAGGAAAATTGTTTCAGCCATGTATTAGCCTGTAATGGCCGTTACAGGCCTTTTTATTTTTTTTTCAAAACTGGCAGTGCGACCCTATGATACATAACAGGCACTAATGTAACTGTCTTTTAGTATCAGGATTATCAGATAAATAATATGCTCAAATATAAATAGAGTATTTAGAGAAGGAAATGTACTTACTTGAAGCAAGGAGATAATCTTAATACCCAATGGAAAAGAGATGGAGAGATTTCTGTCCTTGAAATAGAGAGATTGATGTTTGAAGGTATGGAAGAATGGAGTATGAGCTCTGTTCTTTATAACAACAGGAAAGAGGAAGAATACAGGACATGGAATAGTGATTGGAAAATGACGTTGGTGGGACCTAATTAGATACATTTACCATCAGGTTTCGCACCTTGGTCCTTATATCCTTTTCGTTTGCATGTTTGGTCTTTCATTTTGAAGGTTTTGCACAAGTGGCTATCCACTTTAGGTGAATGGATTAGATGGAACGCATAAACGACACTACACTACAATCTACTCATGCTCAGCATCCCATCCTAACTCTTATCTATCTGTACCACCCAAGTTTTGGAGTGGGCTGACTTTTGAGTTCGAGAATGAACACAACACAACGCACCTTCTCAGTTAGTGATAGGCATATCCTGGGGCAGACTGAGGTGAGCAGGGATAGTTTGTAAAGCTGGCTCCTTGTCAGCAATGGACTAAAAGGTATTTGCAGTTTCAAGAGATTTTTTTTGGCAAACGAAGGCCTTTTTGACTTAAGATACCGCGTTCACTTGCTCTTGTTATTTTGTACCATTTGGTCCTTTTCCTATTTTGTTTACTTTATTTCTTGTTAGTGAAGTTTTCAGACCAAGAACTGCCCCAGCTTGGCGCCATTATTTTAAAGATGTGGTGACTCATCCATTGAGTACACGTGAATACATATCTGGACCATCCTTATAGTGGGCCACTGAGGAGGCGGCATAGCATGAAATCATATTTGATCAAACCATCCTAATTCAATGACAATATAAGTGGTTAGGATGAACTAAGTGATGTATACTTTAGGCTCAACCCCATCTATGATTGAGCCTACAATTTGTATTTACGGATTGCCATGCGATTCTGCATACAATGGGTTCAATGGATGAGTTGTGCTTCATTCGTGCTGATTAGATGTGGGGCTCACATCACATGTATCACATCCAAATAGTCAGATACCCTCCTATTACCCCAAGGAAAAAGAAGAAGAAAGTATTTACTCCGAAGGCTTGAAAATCAGCTTGATTCAAAACTTTGGTGGGCTGGTTGGGAGGGAACTCCCACCCTTGGTTTTCGTGGGGCCCACCTGAGATGCAGAACAACCTGATTTTTGTCGTGATCAATAATCTAAGGGTAGATAAATGTCTGGATGGTCTAGATTCTATCATTTACATATCATGATGGGTGCCCACACAAATCAATGGTGGGCAACCCTTCTAAACTTGTCCTCTCTGTTGAGGCTCACCTAGTTTTCTTTTGGGCTGATTTGTGAGCCATAGGTATGATGTGAGGTTATGCATCTGATGGACGGATTGGATGTTGCGAATACATTATGTGGGCTGCTCTTCTATCCAGTAGCAGTGGAGGGCATCCAAAGGATGACTGGCCCAACTTTAGGATATGATTCGGGACCATTAATCGTGCCCTCTCAAGAGAGTTCAAATGAATATGGCAGAGCCTCTCAGAAGAGCATACATGTGGCCTGGGTGTGTGTGAATCAGGATGTCCTATCCAGTGGGCCCTATCACGGATGGTGCATAGTTAATAAATCATACCAAAAGAGTGAATGGTGGAGATTCCGTTGCTATTGGACAAATTTCTTAAAAAAGTAAAGAGAGACTAATAAAATATAAAATAAAAGAGGTCGGTGTCTACAGATATACAAACGGAATCTGGGCATTTTGCAATAGTAGGACTACAGCCTTAAAGGAATTGATGTCTTTGCAAACTCAGATATTCCTTGAGCAAAATAAAATAATTGGGCATGCACATACATGAAAAAGAGGAAAGCAACTAGTAAAAAAAAAAAAAAACTAACAGGATACAGCGCGTACAGATATAAAAAAGACGCTGGGCTTTTTGCAATGGGAGGGCAACTGCCTTCACGACTTGTTGTCTTTGCAAAACCGGGCGCCCTTTGGGTGAAACCTTTAAAATAAATAAATAAATAAATAAAAATCGAAACTCGGTATCCTTTCAGCAAAATGCCTCCCTCATGTCAGGATCATCGGGGGTCCCATGGAAATCAAGGGCGGGCATCCCTTCTGAACTTATCCCCTGTTTTGTGGCCCACCTGAATTTCCTCTTGGATTAATTTGTGAACCTTATTGATAATTGATGTATCATATCTAATGGACGGATTAATTGGATGTTGTGAATAGATCATGTGTTTTCACGTCTGTCTTCTTCCACTGGAGCACATACATATGAATGACTGTCTCAACTTTAGAACATGATGGAGAGCTATTTTTCAGCACGCTCCACCAGCATACGTGGTCATAGTACGTATGAATCACGACCTCCCATCCAGTGGGCCCTATCATGTATGGTCCATGATTCAATGATGTGACATAACAGAAGTTTCCTGGAAACTTTGAAAATGCGGAGAGAGACTAATAAAGAACCATCTCCCACCTTTGAGCATTTTGCTCGCTTAGGCATTCATTCTCTTGAAGTGGGGCCACAGCCTTTATTGACTACTTATCTTTGCAAAAGTAAGTACTCTTCACAGAACAAAATGCCTACCTCATGTGACGGGCTGTGATCTTCCTCTTTCTTTTTCATTCTCTACATGTGACTGAGTCTCTGGACCATCCAGATAGTGGACCACCCATGAGTGTTACCATGTTGATCAAGCAATCCTAATCAGGTGGCTGGATTTGAACATGAGTCTTTAGAAAACACCTTTGCCCTTACAAAACCTTTCTAACACCAAAATTGCAATACGCGAGGATAACAATTTTATAATGGCTTGTACACGGTATAATGACAAAAAAGAAAGAGAGAAAAAAGAAGAATGACGCATGTCAAATCACCGTTTGAAATATGGATAACCAAAAACTTGTGCTCTTTTCTCATCCTTGCATTAAGAACAATGCCCCTCAAAATATATTTTTTAACAGTGCCAACTATGGATGGAAAAAGAATGTATCATTAGCCTCCAAAACCAAATCATTTCAGAGATTTACAAAGCTCTATGCTTACACTAACCAATTGACCTGACGCTGTCTTCCAGCTGATTAACGTCCTTAAACAAACAATAATAGTTCCAAACATCAATGAATACCAATTGTAACATCTAATAATAGCAATTTATGGATATGTTGGTACCATATATAGCAATAATGATTAGAAAGAAAAAATATATCTCCTACACTATGAAAATAGGGAATTTACATGCAACATGGTAACAATTAATCAAAGAAAAAGGGGAAAAAAAAATAGTTATCCAATACTAAACTACAATATCTAAATTAGTTATCAATAAGTAAAATCTTTATGCACTATGTACTTAGTTTTCCACTACTAACGCTGAAATTCATTATACTGGAGTAAACCGAAAAGCTAATTTTTTTCATTAACATCAGCACCCTCACAAGAAAGAGGAGCAACCTATAACCTTTAGGGAGTACCATTTCTCTTTCAATAAATAAATAAATAAATAATCTTGAGAGATTGTAGACTGAGGGTTTAACTGGTAGCCCAACTGCATAGCTATCCCCGACGGAATTGAGGGGTCATTAATTACACACATCATAATTGATTTTGGAGTCTTTCATGGCTGGTCGCATATCTAATTTTTAGTAACATATACTTCAATTGAAAATCGAGTTCTTGATGGGCTCCACTCTAGGTCCAATTAACTTTTTTTTTTTCCAGTCATTAACCACCAGTCCTCTACTCTTTAATCTCTGCTGGAGATCCACAATTCAGCTTGTTCCTGACGGGTCTCCACTATATGTGCATCTAAAATTTTAGAGTACTTCATGAATATGTCTCCACGAGCTAATTACTAAAACCAGTTCACCAGCTGGTCCCACCAAAATATATCATTGGAAATTGAGATTTGATATTGATAGAAATGAAACAATGATCCCAAAGTTTCCTTTAAATACAGTAAAATTGATAGAATTCACGACATGAGACAATCAAGTATCAAGCGTTATTAACTAGCCTTGTATTTGAGAACGTGGATAAGGCAGTTGATAATTTTACACAGGTTTATTGAATTTCAATGCCTACAATTCAAGGCAATTAGCATACTCTAATTTTTGCTTCTGCCACATGAGCGCCAATAGCCAATCCATTACATGCAAAATTCTCTTTGAATATTGTTCATTCATACTAAGCGTTGCCTATATTTCTTATGTTTATTTATCAACAACATTTTCTCAAGAAAATTGAAGTTTATTTTCAAATAATATGTTTGACAAAATAATTTTTTCTTGAAAAATTCTTTTGGTGACAAGTGCTATTTATTCACAACCCCAAGTGCAGGGTCGCAATACAGTAATAACTCGGTGAGACCAAGGTTGAATCCACATGAACTAAACTTGTACGTATTCTAAAATTGACTAGAAGTAGAACTAAAACATGATCTTTTTTAAATTCTGGAATAAAAAAGAGTAATTGTGAATAAATTGTCAATAATAAAACGGGAACTAGAGTGCCAAGGATTCACTTATACCTATTAAGATGCTACCTTGATTCAATTGACACAATTAGAATCGGAGTCTCTCATCCTATCTAGTTGGAAAATAAAATAATTGAAGCATGATGAAAACGTCTAATTGAAATAGTTCACGTATGAAACACTATTGTGATAATTAGAAGAGAATTCAACCATCCACCATGCCCAGGAGATGATTGTGAATCACGAACAGATAAGGAAATATTCATAGCCATCACAACATCTATTGTAATTTAAGTCACAATAAGCAATAGAAAACTGAAAATATTCCTTAATTCAAACTAGAAATTAATGAAGTTCAAAATAAACATGAATCAAAGCAAGATAAACATCTAAACACGCTACAAGCTTCACCTCTTAGATCTAGCTAAGAGGTTTAGTTAACCATCGACATGATTAAAACCAAATCTCTTAAACAAAACATGAAAGATAAACTAAGGAAGAAGAAGAAAAACTATTGGGAGACTGCTCCACCCTTTGGCTCTACTCTTTGAAACCTAATTCGTATTTAGAACTCCTCAAAGAATCCATATTTATAAGGTTTGTTTGGACCGACTTTAAAACTGCCTCAAATTTACGCAGCAAAGTTACGCTTCGATAGGACTAAAGCTGACTTCGGTTAGACTAAAGTCGATTTCGAATTATGATCGGATTCTATTTTCAATGGTTGCCCGATTTCAGTCACACGACCATCAGGTTTTGCACCTTTGTCCACTTAGCTTTTCAATTTCCTGGGCTTCTCATTTTGCATCTTTAGCCTTTCATTTTGAAGGTTTTGCACAAGTGGCTATCCACTTCAAGAGGTAAGAGCTGGCAGGACTATGGGCAGGCATACAGACAATGCATCCACCATCGCTTATGTGGGGTGAATAACTTCATGTGCATGAAATACACACCGCCCATTAGATGTGCCACCTAATATTTAGCCTTGACCCAACCATTAAACTGATCCAAAGCTCAAGTGGGCCTCACTAAAATAGAATGTAAAATCATTACTAAAACCTCTAAATATCTATGGTATGCAGGCCCACTTGAGTTTCAGAGCAGAGGGATTTTTTAGACATCTCTTTATCACTACGATTCACGTCAGATGAATGGATTAGATGGCAAGCATAAATGACACTACCCCACAATCTACTCATGCTCAACATCCCTTCCTATATCTTCTTTATCTATGTGGACCAACCGAGTTTTGGACTGGGGTGACTTTCGAGTTGGAGAATGAACACGAATGCGCATATCCTGCGGCGGACTGAGGTGAGCAGGGTTCTTTTGTAAAGCTAGATACTTGGTAGCAATGGACAAAAAGGTGTTTGCAGTTCCAAGAGATTTTTTGCAAACCAAGGTCTGCTTTGACTAAGATACCTTCGCTCACTTGCTCTTGTTATTTTGTACCATTGGGTCCTTTTCCTATTTGGTTTACTTTATTTCTTGTTGGTGAAGATTTGAGACCAAGAACTGCCCCAGCTTGGCGCCATTATTTTAAAGATGTGGTGACTCATCCATTGAGTACTCGTGAATACATATCTGGACCATCCTTATAGTGGGCCACTAAGGAGGAGGCGTAGCATGAAATCATATTTGATCAAACCATCCTAATTCAATGACAATATAAATGGTTAGGATGAACTAAGTGATGTATACTTTAGGCTCTACCCCATCTATGATTGAGCCTACAATTTGTATTTACGGATTGCCATGCGATTCTGTATACAATGGGTTCAATGGATGAGTTGTGCTTCATTCGTGCTGATTAGATGTGGGGCTCACACCACATGTATCACATCCAAATAATCAGGTACCCTCCTATTACCCCAAGTAAAAAGAAGAAGAAAGTAGTTACTCCAAAGGCTTGAAAATCAGCTTGGTTCAAAACTTTGGTGGACTGGTTGGGAGGGAACTCCCACCCTTGGTTTTCATGGGGCCCACCTGAGATGCAGAACAACCTGATTTTTGTCCTGATCAATAATCTAAGGGTTGATAAAGGTCTGGATGGTCTAGATTCTATCATTTACATATCATGATGGGTGCCCACATAAGTCAATGGTGGACAACCCTTCCAAACTTGTCCTCTCTGTTGAGGCTCACCTAGTTTTCTTTTGGGCTGATTTGTAAGCCATAGGGATTATGCGAGGTGATGCATCAGATGGACGGATCGGATGCTGTGAATACATCATGTGGGCTGCTCTTCTATGCAGTAGCACTGGAGGGCATCCAAAGGATGACTGGCCCAACTTTAGGATATGATTCGGGACCATTGATCGTGAGCTCTCAAGAGAGTTCAAATGAATATGGTAGAGCCTTTCAGAAGAGCATACATGTGGCCTGGGTGCGTATGAATCAGGATCTCCTATCCAATGGGCCCTATCACGGATGGTGCATAGTTCATAAATCATGCCGAAAGAGTGAATGGTGGAGATTCCGTTGCTATTGGACAAAGTTCTTAAAAAAGTGAAGAGAGACTAATAAAATATAAAATAAAAGAGGTTGGTGTGTACGGATATACAAACGGACACCGGGCATTTTGCAATAATAGGACTACAGTCTTCAAGGAATTGATATCTTTGCAAACTCAGATATTCCTTGAGCGAAAATAAAATAATTGGGCATGTACGGACATGAAAAAGTGGAAAGCAACTGGCAAAAAATAAACTGAAAGGATACAGCGCGTACAGATATGCGAAAAGACCCTGGCCTTTTTGCAATGGGAGGGCCACTGCCTTCCGACTTGTCTTAGCAAAACCCGGCGCCCTTTGAGTAAAACCTTTAAGAAAAAAAAAAAAAAAAAAAAAAACTCGGTATCCTTTCAGCAAAATGCCTCCCTCATGGCAGGATCATGGTGGGTCCCATGCAAATCAAGGGTGGGCACCCCTTCGAAACTTATCCCCTGTTTCGTGGCCCACCTGAATTTCCTCTTGGATTGATTTATGAACCTTACTGATAATGACGGATTAATTGAATGTTGTGAATACACCACGGGGTTTCACGTCCGTCTTCTTCCACTGGAGCACATACATATGAATGACTGCCCCAACTTAATTAGAACATGATGGAGAGCTATTTCTCAGCACGCTCCACATGCATAGATGAAGTAGAATATGGTAGAACCCTTCACCAGCATACATGTGGTCATGGTACGAATGAATCACGACCTCCCATCCAGTGGGCCCTATCATGTATGGTCCATGATTCAATGACGTGACCTAACAGAAGTTTCCCGGAAACTTTGAAAATGCGGAGAGAGACTAATAAAGTACCATCTCCCACCTTTGAGCATTTTGCTTGCTTAGGCTTTCATCCTCTTGAAGTGGAGCCACAACCTTTATTGACTACTTATCTTTGCAAAAGTAGGTACACTTCACAAAACAAAATGCCTACCTCATGTTACGGGCTAGGATCTTCCTCTTTCTTTTTCATTCTCCACGTGTGACTGAGTCTCTAGACCATCCAGATAGTGGATTATCATGTTGATGAAGCAATCCTAATCAGATGGCTGGATTTGAACATGAGTATTTAGAAAACACCTTTGCCCTTACCAAACCTTTCTAACACCAAAATTGCAATACACAAGGATAACAATTTTATAATGGCTTGTACCCGGTATAATGACGAAAAAGAAAGAGAGAAAAAAGAAGAACGAAGCATGTCAAATCACTGTTTTGTGAAGTGTACCTACTTAAGCACAATGCCCCTCGAAATATATATTTTTACAGTGCCGACTATGGATGGAAAATGAATGTGTCATCAGCCTCCAAAACCAAATCATTTCAGAGATTTACAAAAGCTTTATGCTTACACTAACCAGTTGACCTGACGCTGTCTTCCAGCTGATTAATGTCCTTAAACAAACAATAATAGTTCCAAACATCAATGAATACCAATTGTAACATCTAATAATAGCAATTTATGGATATGTTGGTACCATATATAGCAATAATAATTAGAAAGAAAAAATATATCTCCTACACTATGAAAACAGGGAATTTACATGCAACATGGTAACAATTAATCAAAGAAAAAGGAGAAAAAAAAAAAAATAGTTATCCAATACTAAACTACAATATCTAAATTAGTTATCAATAAGTAAAATCTTTATGCACTATGTACTTAGTTTTCCACTACTAATGCTCAAATTCATTACACTGGAGTAAACAGAAAAGCTAATTTTTTTCATTAACATCAGCACCCTCACAAGAAAGAGAAGGACCAACCTATAACCTTTAGGGAGTACCATTTCTCTTTCGAAAAAACAAAAAAAAAAAAGTCTTGAGAGATTGCAGACTGAGGGTTTAAATGGTAGCCCAACTGCATAGCTATCCCCGACGGAATTGAGGGGTCATTAATCACACACGTTGTAATTGATTTTGGAATCTTTTATGGCTGGTCGCGTATCTAATTTTTAGTAACATATACTTCAATTGAAAATCGAGTTCTTGATGGGCTCCACTTTAGGTCCATTTAACTTTTTTTTTAAAATTTTTATTTCCAGTCATTAACCACCAGTCCTAAACTCTCTAATCTCTGCTGGAGATCCACAATTCAGCTTGTTCCTGACGGGTCTCCACTATATGTGCATCTAAAATTTCAGAATACTTCAGGAATATGTCTCCACGAGCTAATTGCTAAAACCAGTTCACCTGCTGGTCCCACCAAAATATATCATTGGAAATTGAGATTTGATATTGATAGAAATGAATCAATGACCCCAAATTTTCCTTTAAATACAGTTAAATTGATAGAATTCAGTACATGAGACAATTAAGTATCAAGCGTTATTAACTAGGCTTGTATTTGAGAATGTGGATAAGGCAGTTGATAATTTCACACAGGTTTATTGAATTTCATTGCCTACAATTCAACGCAATTAGCATACTCTAATTTTTGCTTCTACCACATGAGCGCCAATAGCCAATCCATTACATGCAAAATTCTCTTTGAATACTATACCTTCATACTAAGCGTTGCCTATATTTTTTATGTTTGTTTATCAACAACATTTTCTAAAGAAAATTGAAGTTTATTTTCAAATAATATGTTGGACAAAATAATTTTTTCTTGAAAAATTCTTTTGATGACAAGTGTTATTTGTTTACAACCCCAAGTACAGGGTCACAATGTAGTAATAACTCGGTAAGACTGAGGTCGAATCCACATGGACTAAACTTGTACGTATTCTGAAATTAACTAGAAGTAGAACTAGAAGTAGAGCTAGAACATGATCTAAAATTGAATTCTGGAATAAAAGGGAGTAATTGTGAATGAATTATCAATAATAAAAAGAGAACTAGAGCATCAATGATCTACTTGTAGCTATTAAGATGCTACCTTACTTGATTCAATTGACACAATTAGAATCAGAGTCTCTCATCTTATCCAATTGGAAGACAAAATGATTGAAGTACGATCTGAACTTCTCGTTGAAATAGTTCACATATGAAGCACTACTGTGATAATTGGAAGGGAATTCAACCATCCAGCATACCCAGGAGACGATGACGAATCACGAATTTTACCAATCTCAACAATATCAAAACAGATAAGAAGATTTTAATAGCCATCACAACATCTATTGTAATTTGAGCCACAATAAACTATAGAAAACTGAAAATATTCCTTAATTCAAACTAGAAATTAATGAAGTTCAAAATAAACATAAATCAAAGCAAGATAAACATCCAAACACGCTACAAGCTTTACCTCTTAGCTCTAGCTAAAAGGTTTAGTTAACCATCGACATGATTAAAACCAAATCTCTTAAACAAAATATGAAAAATAAATTAAGGAAGAAGAAGAAAAACTCTTGGAAGGTTGCTCCATCTTTTGGCTCTATTCTTTGAAACCTAATTGATATTTAGAACTCTTCAAAGAACCCATATTTATAAGGTTTGCTTGGACCGACTTTAAAACTACCTCAAATATATGCAGCAGAGTTACGCTTCGATAGGACTGAAGCTAACTTCGGTCAGATTAAAGTCGATTTTGAATTACGATCGGATTCTATTTTTAACGGTTGCCCAATTTCAGTCACATTGAGCTAGGGTTTGGTTGGACCAAACTTAAGTTTTCGGTCGGACCGAATTAACTCCTTTCAACGCTGGAACTTTTTGTGCACTTTTGGTCGCACTGAATCCTTCCTTCAGTCGGACCGAATTATCTTTCGGTCGAACAAAATTAGCCTTAAATTTCATCGTTAGTTGTTGGACTGTTTTGTACGATTTCAATCGGACCAAACTAGTTTATTTTCTGCTACGGATTAAGAAATCTTCTACAGTCTTTTTTCTTGATCTTTTATACTTAGTTTCCTTGGATCTTTGGCATGTAAATTCTCCATTTTTGGCTTTCAAATCTCCAAGCTTTACTTTAGCAATCTCTTGATCATTAATTCTTCATTTTCAACATCATTTTCTCTAAAGCTCTTGCAATCACCTCGTAAGAGAAAACAAGTAAAAAATAGACCGATTAAGACTATCATGTTCATAAAACAAAGGAATAACTAGGGGAAAATATGAAATATTTGATACTCAACACTATTAGCATTCTTCAATGGGAAAAATGAAGCATAGAAGGTTGTAACGAACTCTGTCGGGCCCCTCTCGATAGTAGTGTTGATGCTGAAATCTGGTTAACCCTCACTAGACCTCCGGGTACCTACACACAAAGTCGACAAAGGAGACCCTCGCTATAGCAGGGAGACCCTCTGATGCATAATCTAGAATCTAGCAATCTGGTCCACTAGAGTTGGGGGTTCACTGGTGCGTACCTTTTATTGTAGATTGGTCCTCTATTTATAGGCCAATAGTCGATTACTTGGAGAGAAACACTCCCTAAATTATAGGCGTGTGTTTAGCAGCCGTTTCATAACCTTTTTGTAAGATCCTCGATGATGATAAGATCAAGTGGTTGGGATCTAAAGACACATGTGGTTGGAGATCGAGGTCGATCATCCGAGCCAATCTCATGATTTCAAGTTTTTGGTCAACCTGAGGAAGACCTTCTTGGGCTGGGCTCTTTGGTGGGTTGTGGTTAGATTTCCCTCTAACACTACAGTTTGTGTCATGGGATTAGGTCTCCGGCATTGAATCCTTAGGATCTGACTAAATTTCTAATCTACTAGCGAAGGCTATGTTCGAACACCGAGGCTGTGTTCCCCTCCTTTTGGACCTTAATGGAGTCTGGGAGGCACCAGGGTTGCCATCCTCTTTATCTTATCGTATGGTGTGGGAACTCCCTTGTAAGTCTCAAGTAGCGAGAGTGTAACAACTTTGAGTTTGGTCCTATGCAGGATCGTGCCTCGAATGCTTCTCCAGGGGATTTGAGCAAGAGCTTGGAAATAGATGGGACCATAGGAGAGCTTAGCGTTCATCCTCTTTCGAAGGAAGCAGAGGTACTTAATCTTCTGGTGGAGGCCATCGGGCACACAGATCTCTTAACAATGGATCATTACTACTATCTGGCCATTGAGAAACTCCTTGGTTAGGATTAATGCCGGTCGACCACGCGACATGTACATATATCCAAGCCGACCTTATCTCTCTGACCAGTTCATTTTTACCGATAATAAGTAGCATTCGTTTAATGTTCATGCATGATTAGAAAAAATATAAATAAAATGAATCAGGCAATTATACCTAACATTAAAAAAGAAAAGAAATCATTCCATTAAGATTCTTGGGGAAATATACATAAGAATCGTATTGCTGGGATCATGCCATTAGTGGGTTGTTTGAAACTATTGGGCCCAAGTAGAGCCCACCAGATAAGAAGTCCTAATTCCTTGAGATGGGGCTGAGCATTCCACTTACAACCGTTTCTACTATATAGAGGAACTTTAGGGGGGAAATGAATGCTAATTCGATGAAATGAAAATTAGGATACTAATGAAAAACTTGAACTTCAGGAGAAAAAACCAAATGCTAACTCAACTAATGATGGGTGTTCCATCGCAACTCTTCCCTAAGTGACCTACCTAAGTTTTGGATGGGGAAGACTTTTTGAGTTTGGGTATGAACACAAGGCAATGCAATAGATGGATGGGGCATATTTCATGTATGGTCCATGGTTCGATAATATGACAGAATAGAAGTTTCCGAAAATTTTTGAAAAAGTGGAAGAATAATGAAAAAAATTAAAATAATTGGGTGTGTTCAATATACAAATGGCCGACTTCCCATTTCCCATGTTCGAGCATTTTCACTTTTTCATAAAGCTCTATCTTGGAGTGGGGCACAACCTACGTGGACTATTTATTTTTGAAAATCATGTATTCTTTGCAGAACAAAATGCATCCCTTCTACGGGCTAGGATCTTTTTCTTTCTTTTTCATTTTCTGCGTCTCACTCTCTGGACCGTCCGGATAGTGGGCCACCAAGGTTGGGCATAGCGTGTTGTCGTGTTGATCAGACGATCCTAACCATTTAGTAAGGAGAAAGTTATGAGATGGATGATTAGGCCTCTTAACCCAGCAGGCTAAATAAAATAGTTATGATCATTCACTAATTAATGTGCTCACTCTTTTAAGTTCTACACCACCTCAATGGAGCCTAAAATTTGCATGGTCTGGATTTCCATACAATATGTGAGGTATGGTGTACATGGGATTTGGTAGATCTCCTCATCACCATTTATGTGGTAGGGTTATGTATGAGTTAATACCATCCATCTAGTGACCCGATCATGGTTAAAAAACAAGACCAAATTTTGTGATTTTTAGCCATGAAAACAATGCCATTTAAATTGAGACAAATAGCAAAAATAGTTTTGATGGACCATCATAACCGTTCACTTAATTGCTATGGAAATGGAGAGACCATTTTTTATTTAAGGAAAATGGTTCTAATCTAGAACTTGCACTATGTGGGCTCCGCTTTTAATTGCATGTGTCTTCATCCAGAATTGTTTTGATATGACCATCTTACCATATGATTGTGGCAAGGAAAACTGATGGTCCATATTGATTTTGGGAATTCGTGTAATTGATATTTTAGCTGGGAGGCCATTGGTAGGGGGTGTAGCCCATGGTTCTACTGGATTTACCTTAAGGAGGGTTAGGTTTGTTGTATTTTGTTTCAAAATAAATGTTAAAATTTGATTTTAAAATTTTTCGGTTTTCCTTTACATTTGAAATTTTGGTGCTTTTGGGTTGTGAGTTTTATCTGACATTAAATTTCCCAAAGAAAAATCTTCTTGTATATAAGATAAGCTTTTTGCCTTAGGACTTGAGCCCCATTTAGGGAGCATGTGAATTTGGTCGTGTATGCCAGTAGCTCTAATCTATACCCGTGTGTACTCATGTGGGTGTGTGTATGGGTACTTATGAGACTTTATTTGCAAGTGTCGCACTTGTGCCTTTTCGTTTTAAACCAGAGAGTTGTGTCTGTTCCGGTTGGTCACACCTGTTAGGTTTAAACCCAATGGACCTAACCCTTTTCCAAAGGGTGCTTAATGCACCACTTTGGAGTCTATATATCTAAAGTACAAAAATCATTTCCTATATTATAAAACTTCTGTCTATTCTTATGGTCTGGTTTAGGAATTTTACTGAGTTTGTTGTTGAGTCAACTCAACACTTTTGGGTTAAACTACAAGTGGTTCGAGCCTGCGTACAGTGAGTGCACCATCGAGACCGGGTTATAGTCGTTGTATCCTTAAGGTCGATTGCTCTGGAAACCTGTTACACTTGGGATGCTGTCCAAGGGGAGAAAATTTGATTTCAATCCGAGTAACTTACGTCACGCCTCGACTCAAATATATAAGTTTTCTATTTCTAATTTTCTTTTTCTTTTTGATTCTCGATTTTTAACAGTTTATTTAATTCAACCAAATATTCCAACAATCTTGAAATTGAAGTGTTGAATTAAATACACTATGGCTACTGTAACAGTAAATGCTTCTACTCTTAAAGTTTCATACATACTTTTGAATCATTTACTATAGATCCAACAAATCAAACTGAAGTAACAAATGAAAATAATTGTAAAAATTATATTCTAAACTCTTTGTCTAACGAACTATATGACGTGTATGCTTCTTACGATTCTACTAAAGATATGGATTTCTTTAAAAGAGAAGTACATTTTGGAAGATGCAGGCGCTAAAAAGTATATTTTCAAAACATACTGTAGCTTTCCAGGGTACTCTTCGGGATGCGATGGGCGAGTCAGGCTTTTTTTCAGCACCATGAGATAGATCTGCTAGATGAAGGCATGCCCATTTTTTATTATTTGCTTGTGGATCCTGGGTTTTATATTGTAGAGGGCGTGCCAGTTCGGATTTGTCGGCTGCAGCCACCCAGCACCTGTTCTGAGCGCTTGCATATCTGGATTGAGAGCCTGACAAGGTCTAAGATTTTCGAGTTGGGTTCCCTGGGCTTCCAGGTGGTTCTTCACTTCCATAGAGTTCGCCTGGATTGGCGATTGTTGATTGCGGCTTCATATGATTGGGTTCCAGCACTGAACTTATTTTTGTTCAATGATTTGGAACTGGGCCCATCTTTAGAGGAGTTCGTGCACTTGTCTAGTCTTCCTCTCGCTTAGGAGCCTTATGTTCCTTCATCTGAGCTGGTTCATCCTACTGATCTGGGCCTATGGTTCGGATTCTCAGCCACATTCCCCACTATGGAGAGCGGGGCTGATGAGTTTTCACTCGAGCTTTTGTATGATCGTTGCTCGAGGGGGTCTAGGATCCAATCGCTAGCTTTAGTGTTTGAATGCACTGATCTTTTGTGTCTTGGCGGAGCTGCTCTTTTCAGGCTAGCAACAGTTATCTCTGGTGATTTTACTCGATGTGTTCCGTCGTGTTCTGGGCCGCTGGAGCGTTGTCTCTGTGGTGCTGGCGGAGCTCTTTTTAGGCTTGACTGAGTGCTCTCTCGGACATACCCGCATCCTCTAGGGCTGCTATTCGTTTCTTTAGGTATTGCTTTTATCCTCTTTCCTTTTCACTGCTCTGTTATTTGCTTACAACTTGAGCTCGACTTGTACCTTTTTCTAGGTATGGCTGTGGGAGTACCTTTGTATGACTCCTCTACTCATGTGGCCTGACTCTCGTCGTGGCGATGTGCTGTCTCTATTGCTTGATGGCCTTCCTCTTGGTGCGGAGGCTAATGAGTCACTGTATCGTTTTATGTTCTCTCAGCTCCGAGGATGAGAGATTAGTTGGGATGCTCCATGGCTTTACCGTACGCCTTTGATCTGTAGTGCGGCTCACACTCCTTTGTTACTACTAGGCCTCTGAGGATACTGCTCTTATCATGCCACTCGTTTTCTTCGACAGTTTGGCTTCTGGAGGGATGTTCCCGACTTCACCTTTTCTAGATTTGGACATGCTCCTCTTCCTTCTAGCCTGATTACACTGTACCGACGAGTTTAGATTTCCTGGTAAAGCTGCTTGGATGCGGCGGCCTTAGTGTTTGAGTCTTGGGCTCCTCCTTTAGTGACAGTGTCATACCAGCGATGGGTGGCAGAGTAGTCGCTTTGTCGTCAGGTCCTTGGTTGGTACTTGACATATGAGGTCGATTATCGAGATATGGCTAGCGATACTGCTTCGTCTTTCT
Organism: Magnolia sinica; assembly: GCF_029962835.1. Lineage (NCBI taxonomy): Eukaryota > Viridiplantae > Streptophyta > Magnoliopsida > Magnoliales > Magnoliaceae > Magnolia > Magnolia sinica. The sequence continues at coordinate 42,999,474 of NC_080573.1, read as the reverse complement.
CATGTATTGCTGATTTATTTGAGGCATTCGAGTAGCGGCCTTGTATTGACCCATCATTTCTGCTTGCGACGCACGACCATCGTATATCTGAGCTTGCCGCTCTTTGTCACTCCTATGAGGACATGGCCTATCAGCTGGCGGTGGGACAACGGTACGATGAGAGCATGCTTGCTGCGCATCGCCTGGAGAGGGACGAAGTCTTCTACCTGCGCATGGAGGCGGAGTGACTTAGGTAGAGATTGTACAAGGGATAAGATAGAGGCTTACCTGGGATCCCTGACTTGATCAGCTACTTGTCCTGTATGCATGGATGCTTTTTGTTTTTGTTTTTATAAAGAAAGAAAATGATGTAAAAGAGACTTTTTGAAAAGAAATAAAAGTTTTGTTGGTGCCAAATTTGTTAGCTCATGTTTGGATTTGTGCTTTGGATGATTGGGATCAGAATATTGGGCTTAGCCCATGTTGTGTTCAGTAGTCTGGGTTGTGTGCTAGAGATCTTGGTTCCTTGAGAGTATTTTTAGGATCGTGTCCTTTAGATTTGAGCAAAGTTTGATAGAATACTGATCCGGAATTGGTCCTTTCCTTGTACCTCGTTGTTGCGTTGGCAGTTTCGGCTTCTTTTGTACCTGCACTTTTAGTTTTATTTGTTTGTTCTTTATTTAGCCAATTTTTGCCCATAGTGCCTTTCGGGTTTTCACTATGATTGGCTTTTCCATCATTTTTTCCCATAGCGTCCTTTCGAATTTTCACTGTCTCGGGTTTTTTATCTTTCCTACCCCTTGGCAGCTGTGCTATTTTTACCCTTACCGCCTTTTCAGGTTTTCACCAAGTCCACTACATACCCACTTTTTTTACTCGAGCCGTCCTTTCGGGTTTTCAACTCGCCCTTTTTGCTTAAGCATGCTTCTCTCTCTCTCTCTCTCTCTCTCTCTCTCTCTTTTTGAAGTGTCGGAAGAGATGGACAAGTTTCCTTCATAGCCGACTAATTGGTTACCCTCCTGTCCTTGTCTTTGATTACAATCATAAGCTATTTTATGTTGGTTGGATTATTTGAGGATGGAGATGACCTTATTTTCTTCTCCCTTTTTGTCTTCCTTTTAAGGTTTTCTATCTTTTCCTTCTTTTTTTTTCTTCTTCTTTTTCTTTGTTTCTTCTTCTTTTTATGGGTATCTTTGATGGGAGAGATGACAAATATTTTTTTTTGGTCTGGGGGAAGTAATGGATACTTTCTTGTGGGAGAAGGGTATATATTTTTTTTATTTTTGGCAGACGAAGGGTGTTTTTTTTTTGATGCGGAAAGTGATGGGTACAGCTTTGCGATTGTAATCATTGACAAGGTTAGGTATGGTTACTCGTGATAGATTTTTACATTGTCAGCGTTGATGGGCTCGAGAAGATCTTCTCCTCTCATACTAATTAGCCGAAGAGCGCCTCATAGGAGTACTTCTCGAATGATCAGCAGTCCATCCCATGAGGGTTTGAACTTTCCTCTAGGATCTGGCAAGTGCGGCGGTAAGATACGCTTCATGACCATATCACTAACTTTGAAACTTCTTTTTCGAACCCTTTTGTTGTAGGCCCATGCGATCCTGCTTTCGTAGCATTGCGAGTGGCTTAGCGCATGCATGCACTTTTCGTCTGCCAGGTGCAGTTGATCGTATCTTGCTTGTTGCCACTCGCCTTCCTCGACTTCGCTTTCCAGTAATATCCGGAGTGATAGGATTTCAATTTCGACTGGTAGCACTGCTTCCATTTCGTATGCAAGTTCGTATGGAGTTGTGCCTGTAGCAGACCGTACAGACGTCCGATAAGCCCAAAGAGCATAGGAAAGCATTTCCGACCAGTCACGATACGTTTTGACCATTTTCTCTAGTATGCGGATGAGAATCTTATTTGCAGCTTTGACCCCACCATTCATTTGAGGACGGCAGGGGCTTGACCGATGACGTTGAATGTTGAATTTGTGAGAAAATCGCACATCCTTTTATTAATGAACAAAGTCCTTTTATCTATAATGATGGCATGAGGAACCCTGTACCGGCTGATGATATTGTTCTTTATAAACTTGATTACATGAGATGCTGCGATGGTAGTGTAGGATGCTGCCTCTATCCATTTGTGAAGTAATATATCGCCACCAGGATGTACTCATGCCCGTTTGAAGCTTTGGGGTTAACTTTGCTGATGATGTCAAGTCCCCATATAGAAAGGGCCATGGTGTTATCAGATTGTATAGCTCAGAAGTCGGCGCATGGATCTGGTTTGCATGCTCCGGCACTTGAAGCACTTTCTGACGTGTTTACAGCACTCTGTCTCCATCATTAGCCAATACTAGCTTTATCATAGGATCTTCTTTGTCATCATACGTCCGTTCATGTGTGGGCCGCATAGTCCTTCGTGGATTTTTGACATGATCTGAGTTGCTTCTGTTTCATCCACGCAATGGAGAAGGACTTGATTGAAGGATCGTTTATAAAGGATGCCCTCGGTGATCGTGAAGTGGGTCGCTAGCCACTAGATAGTGCGATGATCGGTTGATGTCGCTCCTTCCGGGTACTTCTAATGCTCGAGATATTCTTTGATGTCTGTGTACCACAACTAATTGTTCAGAGAGGTTTTAGCTTCGTCAATTTGCGAGCAGAATGTGAGTTCTTCCTAGAGTTCGACAGTGAGTTCTCATTTAGTAACTCCTTTTGGAATTTCCATCATCAAGGCAAGGGTAGCCAGAGCGTCTGCAAATTGGTTCTTGGCTCGGGTCATGTAAGAGAATATGATCTCTTCAAATTCCTTATTCATGTTCTCCAGATAAACGTGATAAGGGATCAATTTTTCATTCTTGGTCTTCCAGTTGCCATTTGTCTGATTGATGATGAGTTGTGAGTCTCCGAAGACTCGCAACTTCTTCACGTTGAGGATTATGGCTTCTCTTAGACCAGTGATACATACTTCATACTCAGCCATGTTGTTAGTGCATTGGAACGCTAATCACCTGGAGATGGGAATTGGGACGTCGTCCGGAGAGTAGAGTATTGCTCCTACCCCACTCCCGTTTGAGTTTGCAGCTCCATCGAAGAAGAGTGTCCACTCTCCTGCCTTTCTTTGTTCTTCTTCCTCGATTAGGAGGATATCCTCATCAGGGAAGAAGGTCTTTAGTGGTTGCTAATCTGGTAGAGAGTGTGTTGCTAAAGGTCGGCTAATGCTTGCCCCTTGATTGCCTTCTGAGTGACATAGGTGATGTCAAACTCGAAAAGCAGCATTTGTCAGTGTCTAATCTTGCCCGTTAGTGTCGATTTTTCGAATAAGTAGTTTAACAGGTCCATGCGAGCGAGTAGGAGGATTGAGTGAGAGATCATGTATTGTCGTAGTCGTTGCGTTGCCCAGACTAGGGCGAGGCACGTTTTCTCTAAGTTGGAGTATTTGGCTTCGTAGCTTGTGAACCGTCAACTTAGATAGTAGATCATTTGCTCCTTTCTTCCTGTATCGTCGTGTTGGCCGAGGATGCATCCGATTGCTTCTACTACGACGGAGATGTAAAGCAGTAGTGGCATACCTGGAGGCACTGGAGGATTTAGCAGGTACTCATTGATCTTGTCGAAAGCCACTTGACAGTCATCATTCCATTCCTTTGGCGAGTTCTTCTTTAAGAGCTTGAATATAGGCTCAATGATAGGCGTGAGTTGTGCGATGAACCAGCTGATATACTAGATTCTTTCGAGGAAAGCCTGAATCTCTTTTTCGGTACTGGGTGGTGGCACCTCGATGATTGCCTTGGTCTTGGTCTCATCCACTCGGATACCATCTTCACTGACAATGAAGCCTAACAGCTTGCCTCTGGTTGCGCTAAAGATACATTTTTGTGGGTTAAGGCAGAGCTTGTACTTTTTTAGTCTGTCAAAGAGCTTCTTGAGGTCTTCAAAATGTCCTTCGATTGTGAAAGATTTGACAATCATGTCATCTGTGTAGACTTCCATTTCCTTGTTTATCATGTCATGGAACAAGGTAGTCATTGCTCGCTGATATGTAGCTCCTGCATTCTTCATCCCGAAAGGCATAACTTGATAGTAGAAGGTCCCCGACGGTGTGATGAAAGAAGTTTTCTCATGATCTTCGACGGCCATCTTGATCTGATTGTAGCCGAAGAAGCCATCCATGAAGGGGAAGATCTTGTGTCCAGAAGTGTTGAGGTCCCTAAAGTCGATGCACATCCTGACTTTGCCGTCCTTTTTTGGAACTGGTATGATATTTGCGAGTCATTCCGGATAGTTAGAGACTATCAAGAATCTTGCATTGTATTGTTTGATGACTTCATCACGGACTTTTAGGGCCCATTCTGGCTTCATTCTTTGGAGCTTTTACTTGATAGGATTCATATTTGGCTTTGTCGGCAAGTGGTGTACTACCAAACCTTCATCAAGCCTTAGCATATCTTCATAAGAGAAGAAAAATTTGGACAACCTCGGTCTCAAGAATTTCATCATCCTCTGCTTGTATTCTAGAGACAGTGATCTACCGATGCGCACTTATCTAGGGAGTTCTAGTGATCCCAAGTTCACAACTTTGAAATCGTCTACCACAACATTGGCTTTTATTTTGAACCTTTCGAGGGAATCCTCAAGTTCGAGAGCTGTATCATCATTTCCCTCATCCTGGGCTTAATCCAAACCCATGAGCTCAAAGTCCAACTCTAGATCAAAATCGTATGAGTCGACCTCGAACTCTGGTAATGTGTGTGGAGTGTTTGGCACAGTAATTTTTGTGAGCTTTTCTGTTGTTTTGAAATTTTGAAGATTTTCCAATGTTTTGTGATTTTGAGAAATATTTGATGTTTTTGTGGTTTTTGAAATATCTATTATTTTTGTATTTTGAAGGTTTTCTGATTTTTTTTATATCGCTAAGGGATACCGAACAGGATGGTGTTGCAAACCACGATTGATCCTATCCTGATTTGGGGTACCAACTACTATTCATATTGGCATTTGTTTGGAGGCCGACATCCATGGATGGCTTACTGGCCAATTCGATCGTTAGGGGGATGACTGTCCAGCTTGGTTCTTTCCCTCGTTTGATCTTGTTTCTCTGCTCTATTTGTACCTGTGGGTCATCCGTCCCTATGACCATGACATCTGTTGGACCAAGTTTAGAGTTGGAGTCTGATTCGATCTCTTCACTCAGAAGTTGGAGCTCCTTGGGCTCCTTGGGTCCACATTGTGGTGGGATCCTGATGTCCGTTCAATCAAGGGAAGGCCATTTCCCTTTGTCGATCCAATGGATGGGCTTCCCCATTCTTGCTTGGGTAACTTGTAATGGGCACTCCTGGTCCTGGGTCCTCCTCAGATGGCCCTATTTCCATGCCCCTTGGCTTCATGTGATGGGTTCGGGGGTTCTGCCCCTAGCACCAGGCGTGCTTTTGATGCCCTGAGTATCTTATCCCACCGTATTGGCGGCTAAATGGATTCCTGGCTGAAATGTTCTGTTAGTTTGAGCCGCCGGAGATGATCCTCGAGAGAGATCATCGTGTCACCATAGATTGTTCTAGCCTTAACAAAGTCGATGGGTGTGCACTTGAACGGTTGCCTCTTTTTTGACCTTGCGACCTAATCTTCCGATGTCAGTTGACATCCCAGTCCCTGCCTTTGCTCATTAGCACGAGGTGAATTTACTATCATACCTTTCTCATGGAACTTGGTATGGTAGTTCAGGATTAGCTATTCAGCAGGAGGGATGACATATTCGACTGCGAATGGGCAGGGGTGGGCAATAGAGTTCACAATTTCGAACTCAAAACTATGATATGATATGTCACCTTTGTATGCTGGATGTCAATCACTGGAATATTAGTTTCTGGGGTATCGACCGCCACGGTAGAATGATTTCCGGCTCGGCCAACACTGAGATGATTCGATTTTCCAAAGGGAATTTAACCCTTTGATGGAGAGTGAATTTGAGGGCTCCAACAACATGGAGCCGTGGTCATCCCAATAGAAGGTTGTATGAGGTAGGAATATCAATGATTTGAAATGTGATAAGAGTCATGTTTGGTTCGATCTGCAACTCAATATCTATTTCCACCTCTACTTACCTTTAGGATTTATCGAAGGCTCTAACGCTCATGGTATTGGGTCAGAAGGAAGACGGTTCTATCCCCAAATGTTCGGTAGTCCTCAAAGGGAAACGTTCAAGATTGATCCATTGTCCATAAGTATGAGTGGGACTTTGAAATTCTTATAACGGACAACTATATTTAGTGAGCGTCCATGTTTGCGACCTTCAGGTGGTAGCTCATCATCAGAGAAAGTGATAGCTCACGGTGCGAGTTGTCCGATCATGCTCGCCACCATTTTAGGAGGCACGTCAGGAGAGATGTGCATCGTGCAGAGTTTTCACAAAGATTTCTTGATGCGATCTTGACGTACACAAGAGTTCCTAGATGGAAACTTGTGCGGGGATGGATTTGAGCTGAGCTGCTATGTCGCAGGTAACATCAGTTTTGTGGGTTGTTCTCGACAAAGTTTCCCAGGTTTCTTTTGAGTTCTAATTGTCTCTCCTGAGATACCTACCATTGTTGCCTACTTCAGCGCATTTTAGGTAGTGCCATGAGACTGCCTTTGTGTTATAGGAGGAAACCGTTCTCCCTTTCAGATATATCATTGGTTCTTGAGACTGAATGGTTGTTTCCGGAACTGTTTGTGGTGGACTTAAAGATTTTTCTCGAAGTATGACGGAGTCCTCGGTGGGATTTTTCTCCTCCTTTTGATATACATTTTGTGAAGGAGGGATCCTTTGGGCATGTGCCAGTTGGTGAGGCAGGAGGAAACTTGGAGGTTGGACCCGGGTGCCCCTTATAATGTTAGCGGGGTTAGAACAAGGAGGCCTATTGGAAGAAAGAGGGGTTCAGGATTTGACCTGTTTGGATATGTCAGGGATGGAACTGGATGTGCCCCTTAGAGAGTGAGAGGCTGGGAATGTGACCTGGTGGATGTTGTTGATGCCCTTTGGAGGGTAAGAGGTTGTGTTATTGGTGCTGTCTCGAGGATGAGAGGCGGTGCTGTTGGTGCTGCCTTGAGGATGAGAGGCGGTATTATTGGTGCTTTCTCGAGGGTGAGAGGTGGTGCTGTTGGTGCTGCCTCGAGGATGAGAAGTGGTGTTGTTGGTGCTACCTCATGGAATACTTGTGGCCCAGGCAGAGGCACCTGTCGGTATCCCCATGTCTGATTTGCTATATCGGGCATGATTGCTTGTATGGAATGCTGTGGGGGTGAGTATGTAAGATGTTCTTTCTCGATGTTGTTGACGGTAGAGGTGCCGGATGTGTTGAGTCTTGCTGGATGCGATGACAGGGGATTCTGAAAGATGTTAGCCTGAGTAGCACTACGGGCTTATGAGGTGATCGCGATTTTCTAACTTTCGATCAAATCTTAGACTGCATGTTTTAGGGTGAAATAGCGGTCTGTTAGATGACCAGGAGCCTGGTGATATGAGCAATATTGATTTTCATTGTAACTCGATGGCAGGGGATTTGGTGGAAGTCGAGGTTGAAGTAGTGTCAGGAGTTGCCTTTGCATCAACGCTGTCAAAACCTAACTATATGTTTATGCTAAAGTGGTGAATTTCCTACCTAGCATTGCTTGCTTGTATGGGTTTTGCACATTTTCCCTAGGCTATTATTGTTGTTGAGGCGGTTGTGCCTGATATCCTTATTGGGCCTGCTGTGGTTGGTACTGCCTATTTGGTTGTGGTTAGTACGACCTGTCTTGCTGTGGCTCCGGTTGCGGAGCGACTGGTTGCCTTGAGTGTTGGCAACGATAATGTTGACCTCTGCAGTGCGTTGCACAGGAGCAGTGCTATTTCCATTTCCATATCCGACGGGTTTTCCCTCAACTTTGCTTCTTTTGATTGAGGGGGCCTGATGGGGCCATGGAGAAATGGTTCCGGCTCTGATCCTGGCTTCCACCTATTCCCCAGCTTTAATGAGTTGGGAGAAATTCACATATGGGTACGAGATCAGATATCCTGAAATGTTTAGGTTTGCCGAATGGACAATGATGGATATCTGTTCTTCATCGTCTATGGGGTTTCTCATTCGAGCTACCATAGCCCGCCATCATCCCACGTAAGACGACAATGATTTGTCACTTTTTTGTCTCAAGATAGCCAAATATGCCCTTCTCAGAGCCATGTTTAGAGTGTATGAAAATTTGTCGATGAATGCCTAGGAGAGTCTCTCCTAGGTCCTGATCTGATGGCTATCCAAAGATGTGTACCAATCCAAAGCATCGCCCATAAGAGATTTCTGAAAGATCCGTATTAAAGCTACATCGTTCCCTGCTATTGCATTAAATTCCCCACAAAATGGTTTCAGATGCACTGTGAGGCACCCACTACCGTCATACCTTTTGAATTTGGGTACCTAAAAGTTCGGAGGTACCCGAGCATCTAGAAAGGGACATAGATCCCTGAATTTGGTAGATGGGTGATCCACTCCTTGCTATCTTTATAGCTGATTTTGCACCATTTGTAGGCTGTTCTCGCAGCTCCTCGATTTCTAACTTACTATGTTGTGGGTATCTTGTCCCTTGTTGTAGGGCTTGTGCTGTTTCTTCCTCGTAAGGGTTAATTTCTTCAATCCTTTAATTTCCAAGAATAAGAGGTTGTTGGAAAGAAGATGGACTCTCAGTGGCGGGAGGTAGATGAAATTGAACACCGTTCCCTTTCGGAGAAGGGTGTGATGTTTAGAAATGGCTCCCACCTGGGGTATTTGCCAATTCTAGAATATTACTCCCGTTAGGGGGAGCTAGTTGGACTCGAAACTGACCCCCTTTATAAGCATCTGCTAGTTCTTGTCTGTGATTCCCATTAGGGGGAACCTGTGTTGTGAGTCGATTGTTGTGATGTGTTGAGTAATGATGTGTGGGAGGGTTATTCCCGTTTGTTGGTTCTTGTTGATCTTGTGCTGACTTTTCTAGGAGAGGGAGAACAGGATTTGCTGGAGGGATGAGGGAGAAAGTAAAAAGAGTTTGGGGGATCGAGCTATTTTGCACACTAGGTTGGGTTGCCTGCGTGTTTGGTGTGGCACTTGGCACTAGGTGAAGCAATACCACTTGCAATGCTGAAACTTTGGGCCATCTCACTCATGGTTACATTGTGTGGTAGGTTTGTTGGAGCTGTCAGAGGTGTCGTTGCTGATGTCGGTGCTGGTGTTGATGTTTTAGGAGCTGGCTGAGTTACCGGCTCTTCTTCATGGGTAGCCTGAGAAGTCATGGCTGCCCGGGATCAAGTGGTCATGATTCAGATCAATGCCTAGGCAAGTGTAAGCCAAAGATTGATTTATTTTTTTAATGCAGTGATGATGTCTCTTGAGATTAAAGTACCACACACTTTCGAGTTGAGTCTCGGCTAGTGAGAGATAGCGAAACTCTCAGTGGAGTCGCCATTCCGTGAATGCTGGGAATCAACACCCACGCTGATTGGCGTGTTTTGAGCATTTTGTTTTGTGGGGGTAATTAGGTTGATTTGTGGATGTTGGAATCACTACAAGCCAATTAATCTCAGAATCCCACAGTTGGCTAGAACCCATGGAATATGTAAGGTTGGAGCAATTCGAAGACCCTCCTACATTAGATTGACTCCTGGTCTACGATTTGGGATTTCAGGTAGGGAACCTCGGTTATAAAGAGGGGAGGTGTTAGACACCCTCTCTACCCGAATAAAGGTACGGTCTTTACTTGGTGTGGTAAAACAATCTTAAGGGATGATGGATGTTGTGGTAGAGATGGGACTAGGCACACACACGAATTTCTAATGTAGAAAGATCTGAGATTTCGGCAAGCCACAAAACATATGTCTAACGGCGTGTCTAGAAGGCAGATGAAATGATTCTTATGCAAACGAAGTAAGAAAAATGAACCAGACTATCAGGAATTTCTGATGTGACTGGATCCGATGTACGGCAAGTCACAAAGCATACATTTACTAGAAATATAGAGGAGCAGGGGGGTTGAGAAGGGAATAAATGTCATAATGAATGCTAGTGTATGAGATGAATGGATCTTTGGCTTGAACTTGAATAGGCTAAAATATATATTGAACCATGGTTAATCCAGGCTAAGCCTAAGGGTTGAGATGGTGAGGTGAGGCTAAGAGGTCGTTAGAAAAATCTGAAATTTAAGGCTTCCGAGTTCCCTCTCACCCTCACTCTCACTCTCTTCTCTTCTCTCCCTCTCTTTCTCTCACACTTGGAAAGTGAAAGTTAATGTCTGAAAATGTGAAGAGGAGAGGGCTATTTATATCCATCTCCAATGGCAATGTGGTAATTACTAGGTTTGGGAGGGGTAAATGCTAACATGGCAGCTTAAGATTGGTTGGGGAGAGAGGGACGCCACGTGGCACACTCCCATTGGCTCTTGGGGTTAGTAAAATGATAAATAATGCTGGCTAGAGGGGTATTTCAAAAGAAATTTAACTTTCAGGTGCTGAGAGAGCTGTTGCTCGGAGAACATATGCACCTCGCGAGCAGAGGTAATCAGAGTACCGCCGGCGGTAGTCAAACTACCGCCCAGGCCGTACTTTGTTCGGTGGGCCTTATTTGGTGCGCTGGCTCGTCCGATAGTCTTCTTTTTGGTTTTTGGGTTCGAATAGGTGGGTTTCCATGCTGAATTACATGTATATTCTGATTCTGACAGGGTTTAGATTCATATTGGAATTTAGGCTAGGTTTTGGGTTTAGGCTGAAGTTAAGCTGAGATTTAGGGGCTCGAATTAGGGTTTGGAGGTTCGGATTAGGGTTTCAGGATGTGGATTAGGGTTTCGAGGGTTTGGATCAAGGTTTCGAGGTGCAGATAGAATCATGGTTCTCGGACTATCTTAGCCTTCTTAAGGTATTACCAGGGTGGGGTGTCTACAGAGGCCAATAGAATCAGGGACCGAAAAGAAAATGGAAATAAATCAGGGACTAATCTTATGGAATTAACTCGGGAAAACAATAAGAAAAAGGGCAAATGTCATAACTGTGGCAAACCTAGACATTATGCAAATAAATGTAGGCTCAAAAAGAAGAATGCAAACAATCAATTTAAGAAAAAAGGAAATTGCTACAACTATCGAAAACCTGGGCATCACATTAAAACTTTCAAGCTTAAGAAAAACAAAGATAAGCCACAGACTAATCTTACAGAAACAGGCAATGAGTTTGACATAGTAGTAGTTGTGGTGTCAAAATCTTCCTTCTAAATAACTTTGAGTGGATACTAGATACTTGTACAACTAGGCACGTGTGCAAGGATCATTTCATGTTTACCTCCTACCAAGTATCAGGAGATGATGAACAGGTGTTCATGGGTAATGTTAAAACATCTCTAGTTATAGGAAAAGGAAAAGTACTATAACGTCTCGAAAAAATCTGTACAAAGACCCAAGTATCACCTCAGGCAGAAATCACTAAGTACCAAATCCTTTAGAAATTAGACGAGAATTATCTAATGTTGAATTAGATTACCTATGAAATTAGCACTGATCACTATAAACACGAACTACAAGACTCAAAATGTGTAGAATTATTAACGTTGCATTACCCTGAAATCTAGGATCAATCCTTAAACCCAGTTGCTCTCGAGAGCACCATGAAACTCCGTATCGGACCTGGACCGCACGTCGAAAGTCCGATTACTACAAAAATATACGGTTATGACCGCGGTACTGGACTTAACAACCACCTCAGAAATCAAGTCCTAATAGTGCCCAGAAACGCACAACTTGAGCCTGGAGCGAAGTGTGTGAGAAACGTGAATATCTTTAGAAAGCGAACTGAAACTTAAGTGAATTGAGTCATTTACTTGCGGGACAAATCTAAGGATTCAGACCATCAAAATCTGACCCAAGTACACCCTCGGATCAGGAAAAATTTCTAACTCATGTCGGTGCACTTGTGGTCCTGATCGAGTACCGGTGACCATCGAACTGAAACTGGTCCGCCACAATCGATCTATAAATCCGTTCGGACCAAAAACTCAGATTGACCTAGATCCAATGTCAGGGAGCTTAAGTCTAATCGCATGCTGAAGGGAGGCCACTAGAAGTGCTCTGTTGGACTGAAGCAGACGCCCTTTGGATATAACCTAAGTATACCTTGGCCCTAGGGCCATTTCCATTAGTCCCAGGCCTATATAAATGCTTAAAACCCCCTCTCTCTCTCACTCCATACGAATTTCTAAACCTTAGGAGGGAGAAAAGAGAAAAAGAGAAGGAAAGAGAGAGAAAGCTGGAGTTTGTTCTTGGGATTCAATCCCCTTACTCCACGGGCTTAACTACCCTTCCCGTGTCGCTATTCCAGTGATTTGGATTCTGTTCTTAGATATGAAAACCTAACCCTAATCTGTTTTAGGGTTTCCAATAGTGTAAATGGTGGAATAGCTAACTTATTCCCTGTTATATGTTGTTGTGGTGCCGTAGACAAAGACTTAGCTTTTAAACTGATTTCGTTACGAGTCTACCGACGAAAGGTGCGGACTATAAATGTTTAGGTTATGGTTTTCAAGACTTTCAATGTCAGTTAATGATTTATGACTGACTTGAATGATACCACATGCTTAGATGTGATGTTTCCTACACTTTACACACATATATGAACTATGTTGAATATAGTAAAATCCATCTGTTTGTTGATATGCTTGAATGAATATGGATTTATGATTCGTGCTTGTCATGATTATTGATTGTAAATGCATGATCGTTGTATGCGTGGCATCTCCTCGTGAAAGGATTTGCTATAACATGTGTTTTAACTAAGTCATTACATGTATGTAATGTGTGCAGTCTAAGTGTTTGATAAAATGCATCAATGAGGAAATACTTATTGGAATGCATGTAATGAGGATGTTGAGATAGGATTCTCAATTCCCTTAACCATGGTTATAGTTTTCCTTTATGTATCCTATACACTACTACGTGCTTTATGGTTGAAAGGCCTATGTACGCTATTATGTACACTGTGTTTGTTGAAATGCTCAAATGAGACTTATATTTAAGTTGGTTGCTACATGTTGTTTTGGACTAGCGTATATGTTTTCTTATTATATTTGAAGAATGTTTGGGACTATGGTATAGTCCAAGCAATCGGTAATAGGTCATGGTTTGGTGGTCGAGGTCGTTTCACCACTCAGGACGTGTTCGATGAATCCGAGTCGTACCTCGGTTGTCGACAGTGGTTAGGCCACACGGATTGCTTACATACTTTATGTCGACCATCTCGATGTACGCTCATACTAGTCGAGCTCATCAAGTAACCCGATTGACCCGATGTATGTTCACCATATATGGACGCTATTGCTTGAACCTAAGGTACCAAACTCACCAGTGGAAATCCCGTTAACCTTGGTACCTCGATCCTCCAAGACTCATGAGCCAGACATGGTGGTATGGGATACCGTGGTCATGCTATCGGCTTACACTGGGGTGACGAGCCTCCCCGTAGTGACCAGTGAGCAACCCAAACTTATGAGCTAAATACGGTGGTATGATACACTGTATTTAAGCTATCGGCCTACACTGATCAAGTGACGAGCCCTTTGTAGTGACCTCAAGCACACTCTAAGACTGCGTTGAGGTGATGAGCCTTTCCATAGCAACTAGAGTATAAACTAGGCCTACACTGATCAGGTGATGAACCCTTTATAGTGACCTAGAACCGCAACATTGTATGAGATTTACTAGGACTGATGACCCTAGAATGAATCATTGTTTGGGAATTGATATAAAGGAGGTACCTTAGCTTTCCAACCCTGCTGTATGAATAAACCTAAGTAAGAACTTGGTTAACACGATCATAGCATTGCATTGCACGGTGCTTTGGTGAGGAAGTAGCATGTGTCTAGAGTGGTGCATGCCGCGACCGTGAGATGAAGTTCGCAGAGGGAGTGCAGGTGAGGGCATGCATCATATCATACCATCTTTGCATTAATAAGAGTATTTTGGGCTTGATTGTTGTACTGCTTTATCATTTTTGCTTGATTGAATTGATAATATGTTAACCTTTGCCTTATAGCTCCGCTGAGTTAATCACTCACTCCCATGTTCTGGGATGGTATTTTAAACACCAACTAGACTCTGTCTTAGTTGCAGATGGTGATGCGACGTATGAGGCGGAGCCTGACTTCTACGACGACGACGAGGAGTTCTCTTACATGCAGTTATCAGGCGGGTTTACTTAGACCGTCCTGATCGACGGGGGCTATAGGGCTTATCATTTGTTGTTGGACTATCTTTGATATTTTGTATTTTGAACTAATACACGTAATTATTTGACCTGGCAATGTATTCATAATTTGGAGACTGGCAATGATCTATACGTTCCATATACGCTTATATACATCTCTCAGTCTTCCGCTTGCATTATTTAACTACCTCTGGAGTATGATATACTGATTTGGTATAATCCCACTCATGTTTAATGCACTAATACAGACAACATTTAATCATTATCATATATGTTGCATAAGTAATATTTTGGAACTCGGGAGTTAGGCTCTTGCTCGACCCCCAATTTTCAGGGCGTTACAAGTACTTCTGAAACTCTCTTCTGTAAAGACTCTAATGTTGAATGATGTCCTACATGAGTGTGACATTAGAAGAAACTTGGTCTCTGGTTCACTCCTCAATAAGGCTGGTTTCAAGTTAGTATTTGATTCAAAAAAGCTTGTAATGACTAAGAATGGAACTTTTGTTGGTAAGGGATACTATAGTGATGGTTTATCCATTATAAATGTATCCAGTGATAATAATAAGAAGACATCCAGTTCCGTTTATATTGTTGAACTCTTTTATTTATGGCATAGTAGATTATGTCATGTGAATGTAGTATCTCTTAAGAAAATGAAAAGATTAAGTTTATTACCTAATCATTACCAAAAAAATGACCAAAGGCTACGAACTATTTTGGTTTTTAGCTCTGGATATAAACCGTAGCTCACTAGCTACGGCTTAAAACCATAACTAAAACTATCCAAACCGTAGCTAAAAACTAACTTTGCCAGACATACATACAACCTTGGATAGCCCCATAAGGGACTCTACAACGCTCATGAAAATGTGTGTACTCCATCTAATATGTCTATCTGTTTTTAAAGAGTATATTAGGGCAAGAACCCAAAAAAGGAAGTAGATCGAAAGCTTAAGTAGACCACACAGGAGGAAAGAGTGGAGATTAATCCATTGATCGATGATGTGGTTCAATTAGACCTTCGATTTGCCTAGATGTTGGGTGCATTCCCTATAAAAAAATTATAAAATTAAAGGACGGAGTGGATATATCGATTGCATCAAAACGGACCCCACAAAGCCCTTAACAAGGCCGTCTGTCCAGATCCTGTGAAATGTGCACCCGTGGAGGGCCTGTTACGGATTGTACAATGGCTACGGTCATATTAGCTTTTAGTTATGGTTAAAAATCGTAGTAGGACCGTAGCAACTGAAAATGCAGAAAACCGCACTGCCTTTTTCTTTTCCTCCTCTCACAAAAAGTTCATTTGCCCCCACTCAACCGCATTCCCTCTCACGTTCGTCCCTCTCTCTCTCTCTCTCTCTCTCTCTCTCTCTCTCTCTCTCTCTCTCTCGATCTCCTACGTCCCTCTTCTCTATCTCTCTCAATCTCATCCGCCTCGTTGGGCCCAACATTAAAAACCTCAAGGAATCTGTCACCACTACAACAAAAGCTAGTAAAATCGGCATTTTGGTGCTTCTTGCACCGGCGCCATGTAAAACAAGGTCCGACGGATGGTTTACTACATATACATAAAAAAAACCCACCCCTACCCTCATTTCCTTTCTAGCCCGCGCGACTCTCTCCTTCTTCCTATGGCCGACTCTCTCTCTCTCTCTCTCTCTCTCCTTCTTCCCACCCCCGACTCTCTCTCTCTCTATCTTCTCTCTCTGCTGCTCGGTTTTCTAAAATTTTCATTTGGGCAAACCACCCTAATTTCAGGGCTTACGATTGAGCCGCCATTAAGTTCAAGGGAGTCGATGCAAACATCAATTTCAACCCTAGTAATTATGATGAAGATCAAAAATAGGTAAGCGTCTAGATTTCATCAATTTCAACCTTAGTGATTTCCTAATTAGGGATTTACAATGTTGAAACCCTAATTAGGGATTTACTATTTTGAAACCCTAATTAGGGACTTTTCTATGTTGTTTGATGCGAATACATAGAAACGATTTGTTGTGTGAAATGATTTCACACTCAGTGCTGGTAACGTCCTTGCATTTCTGTTTCTTATGGGAAATGGTTTCGACATAGGGTGACTTAAGCTTTGATGAACAGACTTGGAAGACCATCTCTTCATCCACAAAGCAGTTGATTTCCAATCTTCTGACCGTCAATCCTCACAGAAGACCACTGCACAAGAGGTATATAACATGACCATTAGTCCATTCATTGGATGTGTAGTGATGTTAGAGGGACTGAAATCTCAATGCATGTAGAATCAACCAATCTCCTCTACAATTCTGTCAAATAGTAATAACAGTTAGGTAAATTGAAATTCTGCATGATGGCATACCAAATTTTGTGTTGTCTAAGTGATCAATTATAAAGTGTTAGGACTTTTAGACTACTGGGTCATTAATATGCAAAGACGGGGAAACATGCATCTGTAATGTTTTGGTAGAATCCTTGAGTGAGTAAACAGTTTGGCAGATAGAAATCACAAAGACTGAATTGGCGAACTTTGTGTTGCCAAACGGTTTGAAGGACGAGGTCGACAATCGGATGTGCAGAAGGACAATGTCGACAATCGGATTGCTCTTAGAATCTACTATATGATTGCTGATAATTTTCTCAGACAGGTTGTTTTTAAATTTCAGAAAAAAAAATCTCTCTGTTCGTGGTTTTCTTTGGCGATTCTGTTTGATATTGGCATTTCACTCTGTTTTCATTTTCTAGGAATTCTGATGCTTTACTGAATCGAAATGGGAAATTTGAATATTCAATTGTTATGGAATATAAATTGCAGTGAAATTTGTGTTATTGCTATGTGTTACATTGTCCCTACCTTTGGTTTGGATTGATCAAGGACCTTTTGGCAATTCTGTAAATTTTTTTTTGAGTTGATTATACATAATATATTTGAAAACATTGTGTGTGCATCAAGTGCAGATGTGCACCGACATCTCATACTATCCAATAATTTTGGGAAGAATCTTAATAGCCTTAAGTTTGCATTTTGAAATGCTTGTTGTATTCTTGTCGTCCATCTTTTAATGATGGGAGATAATCTGCACACTGACTCTCGGTGTGATATTGTGTGCACAAGCCTGCTTGCAATCTCTATTTACACACCCTACTTTTGATTTGCTTGTATTATTATTATTATTATTATTACATTTGGGAATCAAAATAATACTCCTTTGTACTATTTTTAATTGTGTACTATTTCAATTCCCAAATGGAAAGTGGGTGCATGCAAATAAATCGAGGTGGGTGAAGATCTCGATTCCATTTTTAGAAGGGAACGTGGATGCTTGATTGTCCATTTCTCTAGCTGTACGATTAAATGCTATGTGATGCACGTCATCGAACTTAATGAAGTGTGTTCCCCGGGACACATTTAAAGTGGTTGAGACCAATGGTTTTTTTGGTCATCACAGATATGTGCCATGGCCCAAAAACTGCAGTTATTGGATGAGCTGAACAATTCAGTCTTTGTGATTTCTGTCTGCCAAACTGTTTACTCACTCCAAGGATTCTACCCAAACATGCATCTTAGTAGGCACTTTTCTTCTTATTATAAGGAAAAGAGGATTTCCTACATCATAAGGAAAAGAAGAATCTGTTTTAGCTAAAGAAAATTGGTTTCCTAATGCATACTATTGTTTTCTTATCCTGCCTGTGCGTATAGCATACCCTGTGCATCCAGTCATTGGATGGGCCACTGTACATGGGACAAATTAATGGCTGGATAGGCATGTTTTAGCCTCGTTTTTTTGTCCATTTGGTTTGTACACTGTGGCCCACCTGATGGATCGACTGCTATACCTGACTGATTACTAAGCCATGTTGTTGACAGAGCAGGGCCAACCTGATGGACAGCTTAGATCTTGCAGTTGTTTTCTATATAGGCACATGTGATGGCATGTAAAGCGGTTGGATTGTGAAGGCTTGAGATTTTCAAATCTCAATACATCCTTGAGCATTCAAAGAAAGGATACTGCATGTTAAGAGCGGCGGAATTCAATTGGTTTGCTCATGCTAATGATATTTTTATAGATGAATTGAGGTCCATGTGTCTGCATACTTAGATAATCAAAACCCTTTTCTAGATAAACACAGTCTAAAAATAGCACTTTCAAGCCCATTCTTACTGTTTAATTGATGGCCCTCAAGCTAGAAGCCAAAATGGTCAAAAGTTCACGACTAATCACTACCTTTCTGTCTTTTATAGTTATAAATTGTCAGTTTTCCTTTTTCCTGTGAACTGTTACTTGTAGATAAATGGCCTTAGTTGAATTTGTTGGGGTTATGTTTCAAAAGCTTGTTCCATCAGCAAAATTCCAACCAGAATGCCATTTTCTACCCTAAAATCAGTTAGAATATTTCCCAGTTTCAGACGAAGTTGTAGACAATTAAACAAAAGAATTCCTAGGAAATTTATGTTATGGCTGCTGCAAGCCAGTACACCAGTTGGTTAAATCAAGATATTCGAGGATCCAACCACGGGCTGGAACACTGAGTTGATTTGAATCAAGATACCAAAAAATCCAGATTCGAGAATGCCTTCGAAGTGTTCACCAATGAAAAAGATAGACAATGCCAAGGTTGATACCTCCAAGTTTCCAACCTACTAGTTTAAGCTAGTGCTCTCACTACAGCCCACCCCCTTAAAACTGATTTCTCCAAGAGTCCTTAACTGGTATTCACAACATAATTGTTGACAGTGCATCCTTATATATATATTTTTATTTTTTATCAAGTACCTTATAATTTTGTTATATGCTTGCACAGGTGATTATCCTACAAATGTTAATAAGCTTTGTTTTATAGTTCTGTTATTTGAATCACCATTCCCATTTTCTGTGAAAGTGATTAATGCTTATCTATTACATTTATTTCTCAGATTGGATTGGCGATGTCTCCATTGAGCAACAACTCCTTGTTTCTAGAATATAGTTTTGCCGCACAGGTCTATTTGATTTCAATTCCTGGTATTTTGTCCAAATATCCAAGGTCAGGTCACTTAAAAAGTGATACTTTTTCAGGTATGGAAGCTCACTGCTTGTGATCTCTGTGAGATAGCAAGAAATTCAGCTCATCAATCTGGATTTTCCCATGCAGCAAAGGTGTGAAATCTCGAAAAATGTTTACTTCTTTGCTTTCTTTTGATTGATTTTTAGTTTCTTTTAATCGTGTTCTTACTTTTTGGTTGTTAAGCTATTAGCGGCTCTTACTTTTTTTGTCGGAGAGCATTCTGATTACAGTATATCTGCATCCAACATGACTGTTCATTTTCTGATACATATGTATACCACCTTATATTTGATCACTTTGGCCTTTTTTCTTTTTTCTTTGGGTGAAATTGGGTGAGTTGAAGCTTATTGAGTGGTTTGGAGTGTGTGGGAGAAATGTTGAACAAGGCTACTATGTTGAAATGCATTGAAGCAATTGAAAATGATGCTTAGTCCTCCTGTTTAATCACCGTCAATTGCAGATTGAATTCATCTCATCCATTCGTCTTGTTTGTTTATGGGATACATAGTTTTGCTAATTATGTGGACTTAACAATTTTAAGTAAATGGGTTGGGCTTGGATTGAGCCCTTGTCAACTTGTCCTATCCCCATAAGTTATCAATGGGTTGAGTTGGATGATCCAACTGGACTTAGTGTCACGCCCCAAACCTAGGGACGGACAGCTTCCGTGATGCCCCGAATTCGGCACTCAACTTTCATACACCAAGTCCCGAGTTCGGCGCACCACAAGGAAGATTTTTGACTGAATTTTTTTTTTTATATTTATATACATAGTAATACCTGAGCATGAAGATCCATGATCAAACTACCAAGCAACACTCTTCATCATAAGTCCCGATGGTTATAAGTATAATGCTTTACAAATATACGTAACATCAACATTGCTAAATCGAAGAATAGATGCAATGCATCGAGAAAGCTAAGTCTTCTAAGCTACTCCAACCCTGAAAAAAATGGAAAATAGGAGGCTTAGGCAAAAAGCCTAGTGAGTACACATGTGTATGCAGTGTGTTCTACATGCAGGCAAGATAAATATGCTACAAGGAAATCATACCACAGCTATAACCATATTACATGCATCCTTAATCACATCATCATCATTATATTGTCATGTCATAATTATACAATATCGAAAATACTGACAAGTTCATGAGTCATATAATATCAGAGTACGCAATATAAATCGGCATGTAAATGAGGAGTTATAAAGAGTCAAATATCAGATGTCGAGGATGCAATGCAATATGTGGTGCGAATGAAATGACTATGCTGGAGTGAAGTCGGGATGGTAGTACGTAGTATCGCAGACTATGGGGTTTATCACAAAGGACTTCTATCCAAACTAGTCCCATACCTAATTTGGATAGTCAGACTCAATGTGGTAAACTCCTGATCTCAGGTTAGTCACGCGCCCCAACCGAAATCCTGGACATTGCGAAGGTACACGTAACAAATAGTTGCGCACCACCAGCCTGAGTGGATAGTGAATGAATGAATGAATGAGTATGCAACCCTGCTCAATAAGTCCACATATCAGTACAGTTCATCTCTGGGATCATCACCGGGGTTTAGTACACTCCAAATGGCACTGTCTCTCTCTCAGCAGCACAGTCCAAGTGAGCGTAAGAAACCTCACTATCCGCCTGGCCAATAGTCTGCCAATACCTACCCGGCACGTCGATAGCGGACCCATTCACGAGCTGGTCAAACTCAGCCTAGTAATGCCCCCTACCCTCGGGCGGGTAAGGCTACACCCCCTCCCAACCGACCACGACACAGTGGGAGACGCGGCCTCCTGGTATTCGGCACTCGGGCACTCATATATCCACTCAGTCTCGACGTTGGGGCGTCTCCTGGCCTCGGAGGTTTAGGGATTTTCACCCAGGGACATCTATAACACCCGTATGCTAGAACCAAATATTTACGGTATCCCATCTAGCCATCCACGATATGCCTGTGGAGGCTATGGCCCTGATGTCGCTAGGGCACACAATGCAAGATGCATGAGTCATACAATCCAGTCATGCATCAATCCTGCACATACCGTGCACTCATGTGAGATAACCTCCGCCTATCAGGGAGTCTCATAGTAACATGCTCAATGACATATGCAATGATCAACCACATCTCATAACGAACATGCATATGATGCGTATGGGCATGTATCATGATGTTATGCTATCATGTACTCGTAATCGGCATCGTCAATTGGAATCAGTGAGAATGGGCCTAACAAGGCCTAAAGGAAGGTCACAATGTGGACATTCAACCATCATTGCCCGTTAATGTGGGCATTTAACCAACATTACTCCCAAGGAGTGACCCATATAAACATCAATACATACATCATGGCGAAATCACACATCACATTGGTCCTCATATATATCGCTTTGGGTCTCTCGCAAGGGCCACACATTCATCGCATTGGGCCTCACTCGTGAGCCGCATATACATCACATTGGGCCGTATCATATGGGCCTTACACATCGCTATGGGCCTCGACACATGGGCCAAGAATACACCACATCAGGCTTCACAACCCATGGGCTTTAAATACACAATAGGTGGGCCCTACACATGGGCCTCAAATACATCACAATGAGCCTCATCATATGGGCCAGAAATATATCTCAATGGGCCTTGCTCATAGGCCATGAATACATGGCTACACTAATTATGATAAGTCTTATACTACAACCACTTCACACGTCACATAGTTAATGGCTCATATTTGGTGCTGCATAGTTAAGGGCCAAGAGCCACGTTTCATCGTACCATTTACGGTTTAGCGATCACAACGTATAGAATCCAGGACCGTAATAGCATTAGCTTAGGTAATATAACTCTACATCACATTCAGTTAGTGTACAACTTAGTTATATGTGATTCAAGTGGCGGTATCTATATCGATAAGCACAAACCTACGTTATTGAATGGCCATCAATGCCACTTGATTTCATACAGTTAGGTGGCCTTGTACGTATTTCACATTCATACAATTAGATGACTACGTATACTACATATACTCCACCATTGCCTATGATTAGGCGGCTATATATACATCAAATACCTACATGATTAATGGACCAAATAGGTATATCACACCCTCACACCACTAGAGTCTACATATTTATTATAATTAAACATGTTTAAGGGTTTAGACACAAGTCACATGATCCTATTACTTAGGGCCGTACTTTAACCAAAGTGCCAAGTGATCAAGGGCTGTCCATGATCAACCCATTTAAGGGATTAGCCATCATTACTTCAAAAATTACAATACCAGTTCGTCATATGTTTAACACATGGAGATTACAAACTCTTGTCGAAGAGACCTAATGGTTGGCCCAAGGCTACCACTGATGGGCCCACATGACATTAACTTAAAATGGGCCTTAACATTCTTGGACCCACAAATAAATGGAATTTACAATGAGTTCTATATGGTGGAGCTCATGGGGCTTTCCCATAAGGTTAAGTCGTATGTGACTCACTTAAGACTTATGTCTACTTTGATTTTAGTACAAATCCTAAAATGATATGAGGAAGTGGATGGTCCGCATGGATTAAATAGATACACCATGGTGGCCTTAAGTTGGATTCAATAGTTAAGTTCGTATTCTCACAGCCTTGTATTGTGTGGTCCAATTCAGGTTGAATTGACTGATCTTTGGGACAATGCCCTAGAGGGGACCCGGTACATGGGCTAGATGGGTTGAATATCTAATACATCATCAGGATGACCCATAATAAATTTTTAGTGATGAGAGTTCAATTTACATTATTTCATAATGAACGGCTATCTAATCATTGGATGGGCCTGAGTCTTGGTAACATACCGTCAAAGGGGCTGATAAAATAAATAAACGATGAGGATCTTGAATATAAATCATGTCATAACCATGGTAGATTAAGTGGCATAACACCTACATCAAAGTGGGCCATACCACACACAAGTTGAGAGGGTTACCCTCCCTTAAATATTCATAATTATTTTGTTGGGCCCGTAGAGGTGTGGTTCATAAATCCAGCCCATCCATTATATGCGTCCCACTTGGTTGAGGGGTCAGACCAAGTTTCAGATATATCCAAATTTTAGGTGGACCTAACACATGATTTTACATGCTTGAGCTTCAAGTTGTACGAATGGTCCAAGGAGATCAATGTTACATGGGTGCTAAAGTGATGTATTTATTATATCTACACCGTTCATCTATTTTTAGAGATCATTTTAGAAAATTATCCAAAAATGAATCATAACCAAAGATTATATAGACCTCTCCTCAATTAGCAATTAGGATAATGATTTCACCATTAAACCATTCATCAGGCCCACCATATCATTTATTTTCCACCCAATCTGTTCATAAGGTCATAAAGACCTGAATTAAGGGAAAAGACAAATTTTATATTGGTTCAAAACTTCTAACCCAAAAAAAGGGTTCCAATGGTAGATGTTCAATCCTCGCTCCTTTTGTCGTGTGGCCCACTTGATAGTTAGATTTATCTTATTTTTCTTTCAAGCCTTAGGTCAAGCTCACCAAATGGGTGGATGGTTTAGATATAACATATACCACATGATCAGACCCATAAAATTGCTGATTTAGTCAGCTTCATAATTTTATTTTATTTTATTTTATTTTTATTTTTTTTGTTTTTGATGGTGTGGGCCACCTGAGTTCCATGTATGGCTGAAATTTGGAGGTGACCCATTTTTAAACGGGACCCATCAAATGCATGGTACTGATGTTCGACATGCATCAACGTGGGGCCTGTGATGGGGCCCACTTTCCTCCAACGTCAGCAGCCGACGCTGCTTGCTGCAGCGTCATCCAGACGCTGCCGGCAGCAGCATATATATATATATTATATTTTTTTTTTCTTGTTTTCAATTATGGGGCCCACAACAGGACGATCAGGTCCGACTGTTGTGTGTGTCCCTCAAGGTTGATGGGTTAATCTAAGTTTCAGATGCATCCAAATTTTAGGTGGGGCCCAGCAAGTGCTTTTATATGTTTTAGCCATGACTGCACATTATTTTAGATGGTGTGGGCCACTTAAGTTCTTCGTACGGTTGCTTTTTGGCGTGACCCATTTTTAAGAGGGGACCCATCAAATGCACGGTTCCGATGTTCGACATACATCAAGGTAGAGCCAGTGGTGGGGCCCACCTCTTTCCAGCGTCAACGAAGACGCTGCAGCATGCAGCGTCAGATTGTTTTTTTTTTTTATTATTTTTTTTTCTGTTTCTCATAGATGGGGTCCACAACAGGACGATCCAGTCCATCTGTTGTGTGTGTCCCACGTGGTGGAGCGTTCAATCCAAGTTTCAAATGCATAAATATTTCAATTGGGCCCCAGCAAGTACTTTTATATGCTTTAACATGTCTTCACATGATTTTTAATGGTGTAGCCCACCAGAGAACTGGATTAGTTTCATTTTTCGGCTCAACGCCTAAAATGAGCTGAGAAATTAGATGGACGGCGTGGATTGAATATATACATCATGGGTGGGGCCCGTTGGGGACCCAAACTTCTTTCCTTCTTTTTCTTTCAAGCGGCAGGGGCGTCTGGACGCTGCTTGTTGCAGCATCTAGCCTTCCTCTCTTTTTTTTTGTTTTATTTATTTATTTATTTATTTATTTAGTGTGTGCACGTGTGTGCACATGTGTGTTTGCCCAACACAATGGCCTCACTTTGGGATGGTTTGGATGGCCTACAAAATTATAGTGGGGCCCACAATCAATGGGTCCCACATAAATCTATAAAAATATTGTTATTATTATTATTATTATTATTATTATTATTATTATTTTATATTCTCCCATGAATCCACACCATTAAACACATCATTATCACATCATTATGATCAACATCATCTCCACCATACAAAAACACAACAAAAACAAAATAAGAATGAATAGTGTGGGTGTACTCACCTTGATGAATTAGATGGATGATTGAGATGGATGGAAGGGATGGAATTGATGGTTAAGATGGATGGAAGGTATGGGATTGATGGAGTTGATGGCCCACCAAGATCACTCCTCTCTCTCTCTCTCTCTCTCTCTCTCTTACGGAAAAAAATGGTGAAATGCCAAGGAATTGAGGGGTATTTATAAAGAAATGGATAAATTTTTGGTTAAGTTAAGCTGATGTAATTAATATTATCTTAGGCTAGGATTATGGTACTTAATTCATGCTTTGTAATTAATGGTGGATTAAAGGAGCATGGGATGGCATGGTGTGGTGATGTCATGCATAGTATATGCATGGAGAAATGTTGACTTTTCATGCACATGAGAGAGAAGAGGTATGGGTATGTGACATCACACACATGGGTAGAGATTCTCTCACCCATGTGTGGCATGTGCATGTGTGTATGACATGTGTTGTGCACATGTGTGGAATAAAATACATGGTTCCATGCGCACATGATACACTTATTATTCTTCACGGTGTATCTCACTAACAGATTATCATACCGACAAACGGGTGGTACCTCCACGATCACGGCAATGGGGCGGTCGATATGAGGTAGGTTTCAAGGTCTTAAGGTCCTGGTCAGTTGGGTGTGTACTATGAACGGCTAATCTAGGTCTAGCTAAGGGTGTCGATCATCGTGCATATATGCATAGAAACTGGTACGGAATGGACTGGGTATTACACTTAGCCCAGCTGATCTGATGGTGGCTTATATCTCATGTCACTAAAATTTGCTTGATTCTGTGGAAATCTTTTGGAACCCTAAAGAGATCCCATGGGTTGAGTATGTTGTGGAGTCGATTGGCGTGTTCACCGACAAGGACATGGCTTCCGCCCATCTCAAGGTAAATTTCTTTTTAGGGATCAAGACTTATTTAATTATAGACATTTTTATGTGGTTGAGATTATTAAGTGCTAGTGATTCTTGTTGAATGATTGATTAGATCTATTTGTTCTTTGAAAGCTTCAACATCGGTTAATTATCAGAAAGGAGCACATCTTACTTACTAGATTGTGGACTACAGAAACAAGCTTTGTAAGGTTTGTTCTTTGTTTAGTTTTAGCCCTGTTTGGTAGGTTGTTTGCTTTGGGTTCGTCTCTTTTTGTCAGCATTTGAAAAAAGAAAAGGAAAATTAGAACACCTAATCATAATTTCCTTGGGGCCTGTTTGACAAGTAGGAATCTGTGGGAGAAGAAAGGAATTCTTTATCATTATTTCCCAATGCACCAGTTCCATGTTGGCAAGCTGCCACACCTCATGGCATGGGATTTGGCATGCAATGGTAATTCATATGTCAAGAAAATCACTATTGTTTCTATCACTACTGCAGCGCATGTGTTTTGCATTTGGTCACTCATGGTACCTGACAATAATGGAAAATATGGATTTTTCTTGTAGTCAATGCCTGCATTTCCCCAAAAATCAAAAACTACCAACCCATTTGATCTTGGCACTGAACCAACTCCAGTTCATGCCCAAATGGTGAATATTTTTTTATTTACTTTTAACTTGTTTTTACTTGAGTTACTGCTTTAGATTTTTCTTGCATTATGTTCAATAGTATACTGAGGGAACTAGTAATGATTTTTCAAGTGGCCTTGGATCATTCCCTTGAAAGCACAATCAAGACTGTTTAGCGCCATTAGCAACATTCAGATTAATGTGTGGTACAAATTGGGGTGGTATGGATTCAAATCTCTATTTGCACTTTGAGGGCCTACTTAGAAGGATTGCCAAGTTGGAATTGGCATGCTACTCGAGCGGAACCCATCTGCTTTGCATTAATTGCGTTGGCACAAGAAAATGCAAATTGCGTTAAGTCAGATTTCTTTTATGCTCTATTGCTGCCTCAAATTGCAATTGGGTTTGCCCATTGTCCATTCTCTATTCAAAAAGTGAAGCTTCCAAATGCACCCTGACATTTAAACACCTTTCAAGCTCTTTTTAGGAATTTGTGAGGGGAAAAAATGTGAATCACAGCATGTGTATACCCATGCCACATGAGCTGAATCATTCATCCGGCGAGCCATGCTTGTGTTAGGAAAATGGACAGAAAACCACCAACTACAACATGTTTGGCATAGGAAAATTAATGGACAAAAAACCACAAACTACAACATGTTTGACATAAGAAAATGGATAGAAAACCACCAACTACAGCATGTTTGGCATAGGAAAATCTCTTAGTTTGGAACATCCTAACCACCTATCGTACATGTGACCCAAGTTGAAACTTGGTTGTGTACATGATTCCCATCCACCACTAATGGATGGTTGGATTTCTAGGAATAGAGTCTCATTTAGAAACGAGAATGCATGAATCTTGCTGTAGAATTATTTTAACTGCTCCAATTTTATTTTTGTTAATTATAGTTTCTGCTGCAGGTTGTGAAATGTGAGTTGCCGGTTGTCCTTGCAAGGGAATTACCATATGAGGAATGTCCAATCTAGCTCTCTAGTTCCCAATCAGGTAAATTTAGAACCACCTGCTTTCTAATTCCCAGTCAGGGTGAAAGAAAAACATCGCTACCTACCGGAATATACTGTGCATTGGACTCTGGCTCCCAGTCCTGCTTCCTACCTATTTCTTTTTCTTTTTTACCTGGTATCTAATTACCTAAATTTCCTTCTATGCAGCTATATTTTAATCCTGCTACTGTGAAAATGTTGAGCAACTTGAAGGTATATATTGTTGGCATATGGATTGTCTTTGACATTTTGCATTTTGCATTTTATCATAACTGTTGCACACTTGCTGTATGTTGATGAAGTTTGGTTTTGCAGTATAAAAGCAATGCGTGGTTCGTGACGTGGTCAGCCATGTGCAGTAAGCTTTCGGATTAAAGCGAAGCTGAGAATAGGGTGTTAGTTGATGGAAAATTGATAACCAGTAGAGGCACATCCATGGTGTTGTCGCTTGTGATTGTTGAGAAGCTATTTAACTGCGAAAAGGCATTGGATCTTGTTGTCAATGAGAACTTTAAATAGACATATAACTATTATGTTGGTATTGTACTTTTGTTAATGGATTAAAATAAATGATTGTATTTGATTGAATGAATGAATGATTATATTTGATTGAATGAATAAATGATTTAGCCATAAAGTATTTATCTATATTAGCTTATATGAGTCGATCTATCAGGTCATGTACTTCAATGGTAAGAGATGTCATTATTATATTTTCTTTAATTATTATTATTTTTTAAAATAGGCAGTAGCTATATTAACCGTAGCCCTTTATCTAGAAACCGTAGTTGTTTCTAATTTCACTATATTGCTATAGTTCTTGCTCTACTTTTTGCTACAGATATAATCCGTAGCTGTATATACTTTAGAGCTACGGAAAGAATTGCTACGACTTTAATCCGTAACCATTGTCTTTATGGATATGGATTAAAACCGTAGCCATAGCTCTAAGACTTATGACTACGGCACCAATGGCTACGATCGTGCAACGGACTATAACTGTAGCGATAGGCCTTTAGCTACGGTTTTTATCCGTAACCTTTGCCCAGTTTTTTGGTAGTGAATATATCTAATGAAGAATTCGATAAATGTGAAACATGCTTAGGTTCAAAATTCATTAGAAAACCCTTTAAGCGAATAAAACAATCATATGTTCTATTAGAGTTGATACGCAATGACTTAGGTAATTTTAGAAATCACATGTCTAGAGGTGAAAAAAGATATTACATAAGTTTTGTAGATGACTACTATAGGTTCACCAGAGTCTATCTGTTAAGAAACAAAGATGAAGTTTTAGATGCTTTTTCTAAGTATAAAATTAAAATTAAAAATTAGTTAAATATAAAAATTAAAAGACTTAGAACGGATAGAGGAGGTGAATATGAATCTTCTCAATTTAGAGAATTATGTGAAAAGAGTGGAATAATTTCCGAAACTACAGCTCCTTATACACCAGAACGAAACGGAATAGCAAAACGTAAGAATAAAACTCTTAAGGAGATGATGAATGCTATGTTAAATAGTTTAGGCTTACACTCAAATATGTGGAGAAAAGTAATTTTATCTACTTATTATATCCTAAATAGGATTCCTTATAAATTTTCTCAACAAAGACCTTATAAACTTTAGAAAAATCATGTTCCTAGTTATAAATATATTAAAGTATGGGGGTATATTGCTAAAGTAGGATTACCTGAAATTAAGAAAAGAAAGTTAGGCCCAAAAACAACCGACCGTGTATTTATAGGGTACGCACAAAATAATGCAGCCTACAAATTTTTAGTTTTAAAAACTAAGGATAATATTCTAAATCTTAATACAATTATAGAAGATAGGGATGTAGAGTTCTTTGAGAATGTATTCCCTATGAAATCTAAATCTATAAAAATAGAAGAAGTTAATGAATCAAATATCATGTCTACTAGTAAAAGTGCTTGCGAATACGTAGTAGAAGAGATACAACAAAGAAAAAGTACTAGAGTTAGAAGAGAAATTAACCTAAGAGATGATTTTTTCACCTTCTTAGTAGAAGATGATCCTACAACTTATACAGAAGCGATTAACTCTCCATATACAACATTTTAGAAAGAAGCAATAAATGATGAGTTAGAATCTATTATATCTAATAATACTTGGGAACTTATAAACCTACCACCTGTAAATAAACCAATAGGCTGTAAATGAGTATTTAGAAAGAAATTAAAATCAGATAGAACTATTGATAAGTTTAATGCTAGGTTAGTAG
The DNA here is from genome assembly GCF_029962835.1 of Magnolia sinica. Taxonomy (NCBI): domain Eukaryota; kingdom Viridiplantae; phylum Streptophyta; class Magnoliopsida; order Magnoliales; family Magnoliaceae; genus Magnolia; species Magnolia sinica. The sequence goes on along the minus strand of NC_080573.1, from coordinate 42,969,544 downwards.
TAAAAAGGCTTTAAACAAAAGGAAGGAATAAATTATTTTAATACATATTGTCTTGTAACTAGAATTATAAGTATTAGAGTCTTAATAGTGATAACCTCCATATATAAATTGGTGGTACACCAGATGAATATTAAGAAAGCTTTCCTAAATAGAGATTTAGAAGAAGAAAAATATATGGAGCAACCTGAGGCTTATAAGATATCAGGTAAATAAAATAAAGTATGTGGACTAATTAAATCACTATATGGTTTAAAATAGACTCCTAAACAATGGCATAAAAAATTTGATAGTGTTTTGAAATCAAATGGTTATCATATAAATGAAATAGCTAGATGTGTATATAATAAAATTTATAAAAATGATTATGTTATTATATGCCTTTATGTTGATGACATGCATATTTTCGAAACTAATATTAAATTAGTTATTGAAACTAAGAAATTTTTGTCAAACTTAGGAGAAGTTAGTGTAATCTTGGGTATTGAAGTAACCAGAAAAGATGATGTTAATGTATTATCACAGTGTCATTACATTAAGAAGTTACTGTGGAAGTTTAACTATTTTAATTGTTTACTTGTCAGTACTCCTTATGATTACAGTGTGACTCCCATGAAGAATACAGAAAGTAGTATGTCTCAATTAGAGTATTACAGAATAATTGGTAGCATTATGTATCTAATAAACTACACTAGACTAAACATAGCTTTTGCAGTAAGAATGCTAAGTAGATATACATATAACCTTGGAAAAGAGTATTAGAATGCTTTGTCTAGGATTTTGAAATACCTGAAAGGAAGTATGACATACGTTTTACATTATAATGGTTATCCTGCTGTATTGGAAAGATACAGTGATGCTAACTGGATCAGTGATTCAGATGAGACAAAGTCTACTAGCGATATGTCTTAACTTTGGGTGGAGGAACAGTCTCTTGGAAATCTACCAAGCAGACATGTATCACTCGGTCAACTATGGAATCCGAGTTTATTACCTTAGAAAAGGCTGATTAGAAGCCGAGTAGCTTAGAAATCTCTTAGTTGATATTCCATTGTGACCAAAGCCTGTATTGGTTGTATCTATTCATTGTGATTGTCAAGCAGCTATAACAAAAGTAAGAGTAAAATATATAATGGAAAAAGCAGGCATATTAGGCTCAGACATAACATAGTGAAATATATATTGTGTGATCTAATTATATTTATTGACTTTGTGAGGTCAGAAAAGAATCTGACAGATCATCTGACTAAAGGACCATCTAAAAGATTAATTAATAATACATCGAATGGAATGGGACTAAGCCTAATATATGAGTTGTTAGTGTCGGCAATCTAACCTATACAAATGGAGATCCCATGATATAGGTTCAATGGGTAAACAACAAGACACGAGGTAGATGATTGCACTGAATTGTATGAGCATCTTCTATAGTGTATAGTGCGAGCAGCAACGCAGAAGGATGAATTTTTTAGAACTCTTAATGGATCCATAGTTATATATTTTGTAGTATATACAGTTGTTGCATACACTTGATGGAATTCACCTATATGGGTGTGGAGGTGGAGGCTGCTTCCTATGAGAATATAAATGAATTTTGTAAAGCACTCATGAAATCCAGGTAATGGTATATGACCAAAATGCACCGAACCGCAGAATCACTTGTAGAGTAAGAGTTGTGTAAGTCACATGTACTTGCGATTTACATTAAAAGGATTAAGGTTCAAGACTATGGTGTCACCTGATTCTTGTAGAACTGTCTTACTTACTCTAATGTTGGTTTAAGTCTATGATAACACCAACACTATTGCACAACTATTACGCTTTAACCCGAAAGATTTTTATTTTGAAATATATGGAGAATTGTCATATTTTGTTTTAAAATAAACATTAAAATTTTGGTGCTTTTGGGTGGTAGGTTTTGTCCCACATCAGATTTTCCAAAGAAAATCTTGTTGTATATAAGATAAGCTTTTTGCCTTGGGGCTTGAGCTCCATTCAAGGGGCATGTGAATTTGATCCTTTTGGGGGGGGGGGGGGGGGGGGGGTCTGTTTGTCTACGCATGCGCGACGCGATGGGACAGGCTGGGCGTCGGCGTCGGCGTCGGCGTGGGTATGAGTGCGGTACGAGCGCGAGTGTACTCACGTGGGTGTGTGTGTATGGGTACTCGTGAGACTTTATTTACGAGAGTGTACTCGCACTCGCTTCTTTTCCTTTTAAACTAGAGAGTTGTGTCCGTTCCAGTTGGTTACACCTATTGGGTTTAAACCTAACGGACCTAGCCTTTTCTGAATTGTGCTTAATGCACCACTTCAGAGTTTATATAAGGATTTTCATTCTAGTTTCTAAAGTAAGAAAATCATTTCATATATTATAAAACATCTCTCGGTTCTTCTGATCTAGTTTAAGAATTTTGCTGAGTTTGTTATTGAGTCAACTCAGCACTTTTGGGTTAAATTGAAAGTGGTTCGAGCCCGCGTATAGTGAGTGCACCGTTGGGACTAGGTCATAGTCGTTGTATCCTAGAGGTCGATTATCTCTAATTTTCCTTTTCTTTTTGATTCTCGATTTTTAATAGTTTATTTAATTCAACCAAATATTCCAACAAGGTTTGACTAGGTGAGTTCATCGGGTCGAGTTGACTGGGTTTGATTGGGAGAGTTGAATGGATTTGTTTGGGTGAGTTGATTGGGATTGATTGGGTGAGTTGAGTCTATTTTAATTATTGTCTGCTCATGGTGTAGTGTTTATAGTGGGTTAAATTGGTTTTGCATGTCCTAAAGTCACTTGGCTAGACAGTTAGTCGAGTCAAGTTTTCAAGTTTATAAACCATGTTGAGGATTATTAGACATTTAAAAATAAAAAAAATAAAAAAAATCACTCTTCCCTTAAAAGAGTAAAACGAAATTATTAAGCTGGAAGAGAGCTCTAATGTTATTATAAGCGAAGAGAGTTCTAATGTTATTAAAAGCAAGGAGGAGCTAGCTCAAAGGGTTCTTCCCAATGACTTGCAAAGTAGGTCTATGGTCCAGTAATCCAAAGTTTGGTATCATGGGTCTCACTCTAGATGGTTTATGCACGAAAAATCTCATAATGAAAAATATTAAACCTTTAATAAATGACTGAGGCCTAAATGATTAATAAATTAAATAAGAGAATTCATAAGTCTAACTGGTTGCAATTACATGAGATTTTGCAAAAAAAAAAAATGCATGATTTGACCAAAACGCGTTATTCACTTGTCTTTTTTTTTTTTTCACCCTTATATGCTATTTTCTCATTCACTTGTCTTTGTCATGTTGCACCGTTAGGACCTTTCGCTATTTTCTCATTCACTTGCTTTTGTTATTTTGCACCATTAGCCTTTTTTGTTCTTTTTATCATTCACATGTCTTCCTTATTTTGCACGGACAGGATCTTTTACTATTTTCTATGCTTCAATTCTTGTTGTTGAGGATTGGTACCAAGATCACAGCTTTGCACTTTTTAAAAACCGTGGTGACGCATTCACTGGGAATACATGCATGCATGTACGGCTATCGGACCATCCTGACAGCATGAAATCATATTAATCAAACAATCCCAACTGTCCAGTAGAGGCAACTGCATCAAGAGTCCAAAATAGAATGAACTATGTAATCTGTAGCCTACATTTTTTTTATTGTATGGATGTATGCAAATGGGTGCAAATATGACTGGGGCAAATGATGTGAGTGTATGCGTCACATACAAACCGTCCATTGGATACATCCCGAAAATCTGGTGGGCCCTAGCACAGGTAACAAGGTGGGAGGAGGGGACTCCTACTATTGATTCTTACCGGGCCCACCTGAGCTACAAAACAGCCTGATTTTTTGTCCTGGCAGATGAAAGGTTTGGATGGTTTAAATTCCATATACATAATGATAGGTCCCTATGCAAATAAAAGGTGGGCATCCACTCTAAACTTGTCCTTTTTTTATTTTGGCCCACCTGAATATCCTTTTGAGCTAATTCGTGAGCCAAGGGATAATGTGAGGCAACCATCTGATGGACCGATTGAATTTTATGAATAAATCATGTGGGCTCGGCCGCTTCTGTCCTTTGCCACCTGAGCGCATCCCATGGATGACTGATTCCAACCTTAGAACCTAATGCATGCAAAACCATGACCAGCACAATCTAAAGACAGTTGAAGTGGAATATGGTAGAGCTCCTCACCAGAATACATGTGGCAGGGGGTAGGTACGACTCAGGCCTTCCATCTAGTGAGCCCTATCATGCATGGTCCCTGGTACAAAAATCATGCCAACAGGGTAAATGGCCGAGATTTTATTGCTATTGGACAAAGTTCTCATAAAAGTGACAGCTGAGATATCTTATTGATGTAGATTATGAAACATGGCCATACATGGTAAGCTCCACCGTCTTACATGTAAATTGCTATGTTGGCATGATTGTAGCCCTTCTTTTTTCTAATTTTCAGAAATAAAGATAGTTTTAGTGGTGGGCCAACAGTGGATAGATTTTCTCACCCTTTTCAAAACGGAGATGTAGGTCAAAAATGTGTCAGATCAGAAGTTTCTGAAAAACTTTCAAAAGGTGGAGAGATCTAATATAAATAAATAAAATAATTGGATGTGTCCAGAGTTACAAATGGACTCTGGGCTTTTTGCAATTACGATTTTCTTTTCTGTCAAAATGGCAGGCTTCCCATTCCCCACGTTTGAGCACTTTCGCCTCTTTAGACATTTGTCTTGTCTTGAAGTAATGCCACAGCCTTTGTCGATTAGTCTCTTTGCAAAACAAAATGCGTACCTTATGTTACCGGCTGGGATCTTTTTCCTTCTTTTTTCATTCTCTGCATCTGACTGCCTCTCTGGGCTGCCCAGATAGTGGGCCACTCAGGCAAGGGCATATATAGCGTGTTATCGTATTGATCAATCCTAACCATTTAGTAGGGAGAAAGCTATCAGAATGGATAATTTAGCCTCTTAATCCAACAGGCTAAATAAATTAGTTATAATCATTCCCTAATTAATGTGATCACTCTTTTAAGCTCTGATCCACCTCAATCGAGCCTACAATTTGCAGAGTCTGTATGGTGTGCATGGAATATGGAACAGCTCCTCATCGCCAGTTATGTGGTAGGGGTATGTATGAGTTAAGACCATCCATCCAGTGAGCCACTCATGGTTAAAAATCCAGACCAAATTTGGTGTTTTTTAGCCATACAACCAATGCCAAACTGAGACAAATAGCAAAATTAGTTTTGATTGGACCATCGTAACTGTTCACTCAATTGTTATGGAGATGGAGAGACCATTTTTTATTTAAGGAAATTGGTTCTAATATAAACCTTTGCATTATGTGGGCTCCGCTTTTTATTGCATGTGTCTTCATCTAGAATTGTTTTTATTCGACCTTCTTACCATATTATTGTGACAAGGAAAACCGATGGTCCATATTGATCTGGGAACTAGCGTAATTAATAATTTGGACATCCTATCTTGCGGGTCTACTTTATATTGCATGTCTTCATCTTGAATTGCTTAATTCGATTTTATTATCTTAACCATATGATCATTGCAAGGAAAATTAAGAATCCTTATTGATTGTAGGAGCAGGTTTAATCATCAATTTGCACCGTCCATCTTGTGCGTCTCACTTTTGATTGCACATGTTTCTCAAGAATCACATTGATCAAATCATCCTAACCATCTTATTAATTGTTTGAAAAATGGATGGCCCACTTGATTATAAGAGAATTGATCTAATCAATATTTTAGATACACTTCATGTGGTATGGACGGTCCATATTGTATGTAAAGAAATGGATCAAGTAATCAATTTTGGATTGGAGTTAGGTTAGAAGGGTTCTTTTGAAAAGCTAGCTCCATTGCATCAATAGACTAGATGTGTTTCCAATTACATGAAATTTCGTAGAATAAGCGTGCTTTGGCCAAGACACCTCGTTCACTTATATTTGTTATTTTGCACGATTAAGCCCTTATACCCTTTTGCTATTTTATCACTTTGCACAGTTACCCTTTCGTTCTTTGCACCATTGGTCCTTTAGCTATTTTCTAGTTCACTTGTTTTTGTTATTTTGCACCATGAGGCATGCTCACCTACGCACCTACGCACGTGCATACCTTTGTACACGTGTCATGATTGTCGAATCCGAACGGTCCATAAGATGCAGAATCCCATGAAACCTCAAAAGGTGAATTTTCACCTTAATCTAGAATTCTTGTGGACCATAGAAAAGAGAAATTCAAATCAAGGGAAGAAACTGTTTGCATTTTTCATGGCCCAGAGAAGTTTTGGTTCAAAGTTAAAAATGGTACCAAGCTGTTTCAAGAGGTTCCGCTTCATGTGGACCCTTCAGATTTTCTAGACTCATTATTTATGATGAGTTCTCAAAAAAGTTGGTATGTAGTCTGTGCGAACTGGTTCGCAGGTGAGCGTTCCGCTTGCACCGTTAAGCCCTTTTTGTTATTGTCTATGCTTCCGTTGTTATTGTTGAGGAATGTAAACCGTGTTAGGCCACAACTTTGCACTACCTTTTTTTTTTTTTTTTTTCTTTTTCTCTTTTTTATTTTTTTTTTTATTTTTAATATGTGGTGATCCATTTAATAATCAAGCACGCATGTATGTGCGGGTATCTAGACATCCTGGGAGTGGACCACTAAGGAGGGGCACACCAGAAAGTTATATTGATCAAACAAGCCTAACGGTCCAGTAGATTGCAACTGCATTGATGTGCTTTTGGCTCTACCCCATCTATGATTGTGCCTACAATTCTTTTTTGTACGGATGTATGCAATGGGGGCAATGGATGAGGTGTGCTCTAGTACAAGTGGGGAGATGTGGGCACCACGAGGCTTATGTATCACATCCAAACTGTCCCTCGGAAACATCCGTTAGGTTACCCACAAGGCTTGAAAATCAGTTTGATCTAAAAATCTGATGGGCCATAGCACAGATAATAAGGTGGGAGGGGACTCTAACCCTTTGATTCTCGCTGGCTCACCTGATCTGCAGAAGTTTAGATTCCATGTACATAAAATGGGGAATCCCCTACACAATTCAAGGGTTGGCATCCCCTTTAAACTTGTCCCCCTTGTTTTGTCCTGCTTGAGTTTCCTTTTGGTCTGATTTGTGAACCCTAATTATAATGTGAGACAAAGCATCTTATGGATAGATTGAATGTTATCATGAATACATAACATGGGATCCACTTCTAACTGTACCACTGGAGCCCATTCATGGATGACTAACCCGCCTTTAGAACATGAGGCAGAACCATCACCCGCACACTCTAGGGACAATTATGTTAAAGCCCCTCACCAGCATACATGTGGCCGTGGGTATGTATGAATCAAGACCTTCCATCCACTGGGCCCTATATATCATGGATGATCCATGGTACAAAATCATGCCAATATGATGAATGGTTGAGATTCTATTAGTACTCAACAAAATTCTCATAAAAGGGATGACTAGGATGTCTGATTGGTGGCGTTAGTGTAACATGACCATATATTGTAAGCCCTAGCTTTTAAATGTAAATTGCCACGTTGGTATGGTTTTTCCCCTTTCCTTTTCTAGTTTTTATGAATAAATATAAAGATAGTTTTGTTAATCAACTTAGGGGAGATGGATGTTAATGACTTAGTGTAATAGGGAAAAAAAAAAGTTTCGGAAAAGCTTTGAAAAGATGAAGAAAATTAATTTTTTTTTAAAGGGATTCTTGGCTTTTTGCAATATTTCTTTTGTTTGTTAGGAAAATGACAACTTCCCATTGTTAGAAAGCACGGAAGGTGAGCCCTCAAGATCTGACGATCTACACGAGTTTTGGAATCTTCACAAAGAAGAAGATTGACGCTCCAACGGCCCGCCTATCTACTACTGGAGCAGATGAATCTATTCACACCTCCGATCCTACAATATAAGTGGCTCTGGATCGCGATCTATGGATTAGATCGTTCCAAAGACAAGTTAAAATGGACAAATTATAGTGCACACTATTTATCTCTCTGTATACTCTCGGTATTTGGTAATATTGATTTAGGAGAGAAGCTCATCCCTTTTTATAGGAAAGGAAGGAGATGGGATAAGATCAGATTATCCAGTCTTTTCCCTATCTCCTATCCAAAATCAAATTCAAAATTGAATTTGATATTTCAACAGAAAGGAAAAAAGTCGGAAGAACCCACTAGTGATTGCTCACGAGTGGGCCCCACTAGCTTAGGTCCAACACCCATTTCCCACATTTGATCAATTTTGCCTGTTTAGGCATTTGTCTTGTCCTGAAATGGAGCCACAATCCATATCGGCTGCTTGTCTTTGCAAAATCAGGTTTCCTTTGCAAAACAAAACCGTACTTCTTTGATATTCTATTTTGATTATAGGAATCTTTGTTATCATGAATTTGGATGGGCTATTTTGCATGTCTCACTTTATATCGCATGTCTTTGTCTTAAATTGCTTTGATCTGATCATCTAAAGCATAGGATCATTGTCAAAAATAAAAATAAAAATAAAATGATGATCCATATTAATTGTAGGAAGAATCTGCATCCTTTGCTTCTCTCTCTCTCTCTCTCTCTCTTTTTTTTTTTTTTTTTTTTTTGAGTACACACCCATGTCAGTACACACACTCCATGTTAGCCACCCTCGCTGGGGATCGATACCAAGACCTCAAGTGTTGAAATGAGGTATCTCCACTCAGCCTGCTAGTTGAGCTATGGATCTGGGTGTCCTCTGCTTGTCATAAATAAGGAATTTTTTTATTATTATTATTTTTTTAATTTTTAATTTTTAAAAAATTCATTGTAATTGGTCTATTTTTATTGCATTAAATACAGTATGTGATAATGTGCCCAATTACATTACAACAAACATGAAATTCCTGTTGGTTGCAAGGATATGGACTCTTGTAGAAATGGGTTTAATCATCAATTTGGACAGTCCATCTTTCACGTCCCATTTTTTATTGCACTAGATTCTCAATAATCACATTGATTAAATCATCTTAACAATCTTATTAATTGTTTGGAAAATGGATGGTCATATTAATTATAAGAGAGTTGATCTAATCAATATTTTTAATGCATTTCATGTTGTACCAATAGTCAAAATTGTATATAAAGAAATGGATCAAGTAATCAATTTTGGACCGTAGTGAGGTTAGAATTGCTCTTTTGAAAAAGCTATCTCCATTGTAGCTACGATCTGATTTATTTGCAATTACATGATATTTTGTAGAAGGAGGTGTTCTTTGACTAAGATATTTATTATTTTGCACAATTAGGCCCTTTTACTATTTACTCATTCACTTCGTTATTTTGCACCATTGGGCGTTTTCTCATTCACTTGTCTTTGTTATTTTGCACCATTAGGCCCTTTTTTTTGCTATATTGTATACTTCAATTCTTGTAGTTGAGGATTGAAAATCAAGATCCACTACAACTTTTCACCTTTTTAATACTCAGGTGACCCACTCAGTGAGCACACATGCATGCGTGTATGGCTATCTACACCATCCTGGGAGTGGGCCACTACAGATGGGGTACAACACGAAATTATATTGATCAAACAATCCTAATTGTCCAGTAGATGGTGACTGCATCGATGGTCAAGGGTCCAAAGTGATCAAACAATCCTAATTGTCCTGTAGGTGGCAACTGCATTGATGATCAAGGGTCTAAATACATCAACTACCTAAATGGTTATAAAGTTCATCGCGCACTTCAGGCTCTACCCTATCTATGGTTGAGCCTACAATTTATATGGTCCGGATTGCTATGCACATATGCGTGCAGTTGGTGCAATGGATGAGGTGGTGCCTCCCATGTCATTGAGTAGATGTGGGGCAGAGGTGATATGTATCACCTCTGAATTGACACTTAACCTTTGATGACATCGAAGCCACTTCGATGGCATCAAAAACCATCAATTGATTTATCATGCCTCTCAACCATACAACTTCCTTATGCCTTCCGTCATTGCCTTAGAGTGCCTAGAAGGATATATGGTGCAGGGACTCCTCACTGCCATTTATTGGCACCCCATCCTCCAAATGGGTGGGCCCGTCAAACTCATACTATCTAGAAATTTTACTCCTACTGTAAAAATCCCATTAATGATCCCCCTAACGTTGAGGTTCATCACAATGGGATAGTCTATACCATCTCGTCTGCCAATATATCACATGATATTGATGTTCCTAGGTCTAGTGAGGAAGTCCCTCCTTTTCGACTAACATGATTCGCAGCCAAGGAGGGACCCACGCATTATGCAATGGTAAAAAATGTCTCATGGAAAGATTGGTAATCCCCTTTAGGCTTCCCTCATGTCCCATGAATTTAGGATTCTACTTGTCATATATCTCACAAACATCTATCTGAGAAAAGGGAATTGAGTTGACCTCATGCAACATATGGTTAAGACTCTTTATCATGTTAGTCAAGGGCACAAGTTGTGCCTTCTAACCTGGATAATGGATGAGTTGCATTCTGTGATGTCTCCTAGCGGGTGTAACATTGCCTCACTCCCATTCGGTTTCCTAATATCCAAGCTAGCTCATCACTTAGGTCTTACTGGGGATACTACTAAACCTACTCCCATCAATCGCGTTACATTTAAGAAGATGAAGCTACCAATGCTGGGAGTCCCAGCACCGAAGCAATCTCCTACTAACTTGTTGCTGACATTAGAGCCACTCCCACTACAGTCGAGTCCTCTCAAGCTGATCCCTATTGCAATCTTGAAGATATCTTTGAGGCACACCCCACAGTTCCTACAAAGACTCCTATGCGTGCTTATCCTCCAAAGACTCCTGATTACATTTGATGCATACTTCGGTACTAGGAGCAGATTCTAACTGATCAGGCTCATCTCCATAGAGGACAGGCTCGGCTTCTAGCTGGTCAAGCAGCCATATTGGAGCGTTTAGCGCACATTGAACAATGGTTTGATTCTCTACAACGATCATCCCACCTCTCCGAGGCTCCTACGGATTTTGGACACGGACTAGTTGCGAATTCTGACCCAGGGTCGACCACCTACTCTTAGAGGTTGTTATGTTGATGTTCTATTGGTGTTTTGCTTGTATGTTGACCATCTCGGTCATAGGGCATTTTTTGGATTGACCGAATATGTGCGTATGTATCTGGATATTGGGCTACACTCCCTATTTTCTTGTTAGTTGAATACATATATTATTTATACTATTAAGTACGTATAATCGCCTATGTTCAATAATTCTCTTGCGCTTCTCGATATGTCTTTGTGCTAATCAAAATTGACAAAGGGGAGATTGTAAATGCATTAATTTGGCAATTAGCATGCAGTCAATTTCTTCAAGTTAGATGAGCCCTAATCAGGTTGAAGAGATCAAGACTTGAAGATTCAAAGTGTGTGAAATGAAAACTCAAAGGCTTACAGATGTGCCAAAACGTAGATAAACCAGTAAAATCCCAAAACCCTTCATTAGGTGGCCTAAACAATCATAAACATTTCCCAATCCATCTAACCAAGATCAAGTGTCAATTAGTTTATGATGGATTTTGTGAGGCCCGTATCCTAATCCGTACCATTCCTTAGACTCTCACGATCCTCCTTATCGAATTTTGGCAAACACCGACATATACTCGGCATTTGTGCGTGACCCTAAGTCGCATCCCATATATCTGAGTCGACTCGACACGAAACATGTACCCTTGTGACAACGTCGTTGCCGCAGTTCCAACACAGTGTCCTGCGCGCCGATGCGATACCCAGGCCAGGAGTTGTGGGCCCACGTTTATTTCGAGGGAAACGCCGTGCGTTGCAAATCCCGAGAGAATATCTACAATCCATCATATCAACTAATCAATCAATCAAGTACAACCCATCACTCACCCATACCTCTCTCTTCCCCAAAGTCAACACAACCCATACCTCTCAAGTCAAATGCACCCATCATTCACCCAAGACACCCATCCCTCTCCCTTACAATCTCTCTCTCTCTCTCTCTCTCTCTCTCTCTCTCTCTCTCTCTTCCCTACCCATTTTACAAGCAACCCAAGGAGAGGAAAATATCCAAGCATTTCAAGGGAGAAGGAGAACCTAGGTGTGGCCCACTTCCTACCCCCATATCTCACCATCCAACCCTTCTATCTTCATCATCCTCCATCAAAGGGAGAGCTTAGGAGTCAATGATTCCAAGGAGCTAAAGAAGAGGACTATCGGTGGGTGATCTTGGGATTTCTATTTGTGGGCTCACTTATGGTGGGACCCACTTGATGTATGCATTGTATTGAGCATAAGGAGGGCCCATAGTGGTGGGGTCCCTCCCCTTCACACGTCTGTCTATCTCTCTCTTGTGATGGGTGTGGCCCACTTAATCCATGCCGTACAAGCCGTGTGGGCCCACCTAACATTTGCTTTTCATCCATGCCATCCAACCATCTAGATGCTTTGGATGGTGGGGCCCTGACATGTGTTCCATCCATGACGTCCATCTTGGACGCTGGATGAAGGGAAATACAAATAGGGGCTTGATCCATAACGTGGGGCCCACCTTGATGACGTGCTGCATCCAGCACGTGGGACCCACCCTACCGTAGTACCCACCACCGTCCAGTCCCTAGACGGTGGGACTGACCTTGATGTATATCCCCACCATCCATTGCTTGGACGTGGGGGCCACCTTGATGTGTGTGTGGGGTCCACACCGTCCATGGGACCCACATGATATACGTGTTTTATCCTGGCTGTCCTAATCATGTGGGACCAACCAGATGGGTGATCTCGCACGGACGTAAATTTGCTGTTGTATGTTGTTAGCAAGTTCTGTGGGCATAGGGTATGTGTTATACCCAAACAGTCTATCTATGTGGGACCATGTGATGTATGGGTCTGTCCTCACCATCCAGACCCTGGACGGTGGGACTCTACTGTGATGTGTATTGCATCCACACCGTCTAAACTCTGGACAGTGGAGCCCGCATGATGTATGTATTTCATTCCATGTCCTCCATCAGTTTCATCCACACCGTCCATCTATGGACCACGTGGGGTGTATGTGCTCCATCCACACCGTCCAGATGACTGGACAGTGGAAACCCACTGTGAGGTATGTGTTGTATATACACGGTCCATCCAGGGACCACCGTGATTTATGAGCTTTATCTACACCGTCCAGCTTGCTGGACGATGAGATCCACCTTAATGTATGTCTTATCCAAGCCATCCGTCCACTGCTGGGACGTGAGGCCTGCCTTGATGCATGTGTAGCTTGCTGGATGGTGGAACTCCACCTGATGCTCGTGGTTGCAACCACGCTGTCCATTTGCTAGACGTGGGCCCACCCCACACGTGCTGCATGTGTGAGGGTGGGGCCCATGTCATGCCTCAGACTCGGTGATCGGATTCACATGGAACTCAATAGGTGGTTCCAGCCGCAACAACCTCCGTAGTACCCCACTTTCGGCTACCGAAGCAGAATTCCGATCCTAGGATCCTACAAGGAGGATTTTCATATGATAATTCCAAACCAAATCGAGCATACCCAAGATCATAGCAAGTAAATCACAGAAAATAAACAAGGAACACACTGCAAAATCTATTATGAATTTAGACTTTACAGATACATGACTTAAAAAGGAAATACATGATATAGAAGGGAAAGATGAAAAGATCTGCAACCGATCCACAACACTCGCCAAACCAATCCGCAGCTCCTCTGCTACGGCACCGTCCTAGAATCACCTACAAGCATCAATCGTGCATAAGCTTGTAGGAAGCTTATAGGGCGGTGAAGGTGTGTGACAATGGTGCTCATATGAAGATAGGGGAGAATGCAGAAGAAAACATGAATGATATCAATGACACTAACGCTACCGAGGCTAAGCTATGAATGTAGTAAGCCGTACCAAGGCTATGCAATGCAATAAGGCTTATACAGCTAATATCAATGTAATGCGAAGTAATGCCAATGCTCGTAACTAGCTCACATATCAAGTATAGTTCCATCATAAGGAATCCATCGGGTCAAGTACACTGCTGGATGATTACCGCTCTACAAGACCCGCACAGTCAAACGAGCGTAGGAGACCTCACTACCCGCCTATGGATAGCCAATCACTAACGAGGCTCGACGGTAGTGGACTCACTCACGAGCTGGTTAGACTCAGCCTAGTAGTGCTCACTCACTCAGGCGGATAAAGCTACATCCCATCTAAACCGACTACACGATAGTGGGAGACGCGGCCTAACGATTAAGGCACTCGAGTGCACATAATTTTCACTCGGTCACAACGTTGAGGCGTCTTCTAGGTACCTTGAAGGTTTAGGGTCTTTCACCCGGCCAGGGATATCCTATGTACCCCAAATGCTTAAATAATATATTTTTGATGTCCACATATAGCCATCCACGAATATACCTGTGGAGGCAAGGCCCTAGTGAAGCAATGAGCCATAATATCCATGAGACGTGATGCCAGATGCATGAATCACGCATACCAATCATGCACCAGCTCCTAGCACTCAATGTGCACAAGAGGTGAAAACCCCATCCCTCTATCATACCAACCCAATGACCCCACACTAATGCAATCCAACCACGCAATGATGCACATGGGTCATGAGGGTGAAATAGGTGCACCACATGGCGTTAATGATGTGGAATACACTCCTCCTTCACGAGGAGGGACTAAGTCTAGATATATAGACAGATACTCTAAGGAACAATCCTCTAGTGGGGGCCTAATAGATTGGGTTAGCCCACAAGGCTAAGGAATATAATATATGAGCATAGAAGGATAAGCGGTCTTAATAAGGGTTTATGGTGGGCCTTTAACCACCTATAGAAATCCGATGGGCCTACTTTAGGATTACCAAGGAGGACATCCAACGTCAACTGGTTCCCAAGAGGTAGCCCACCTCTAACTAAATACGAATCAAGGCCTAAGGCCTATACCAATCATGGGCTTAGTGGGCAATCATACAAAGCCTAACTCATAATCAATATTGTGGGCCCATAAGGAAGGTTTGGGCCCAATCATAAAGGTCATAGACGCACATATTGTGGTGGGCCTAATGGGTAGTTCGTTATTCCAACTATATGGTCAATTCTTATGTTTAATTCAAGTGGATTGGGCCTTGCAACTCGGCCCAAGTATAAGGTTATTTTGGTGGGCAATCCAAAGGCCCAACTACTTGTGAAATTTTGGCCCATAAACCCATCATAATATGTACTAAAATATGAACCCAAGAGTCCAATGGACCTACCTAGAAAGTTCCAGATCAACTGGACTAAAGAATCCACCAATTAGCTATATACATTAACCCAATAAAACCTAACTGGGGTGGCCTCAAATGTGCACTAATTAGGCCCAAAGCTTGATAGAAAATAGGGCAAGATGTGTGTGCAAACATCCCTAAATATGATGGGCCATGCTGCCCAAAACATACAATTATGGGTAGCAAATTTGGGCCTATCGCTGAAATTCTAACCCATCCACTTTTTGGGCCTGCTGGAATCCAACAATAATTTAATTTATGTAAAATTTCTATTCCCTGATGACCCATACAAGTCACAATGGATCCCACTCAGTGAGCACACATGCATGCGTGTATGGCTATCTACACCATCCTGGGAGTGGCCCACTGCAGATGGGGTACAACATGAAATTATATTGATCAAACAATCCTAATTGTCCAGTAGATGGCGACTGCATCGATGGTCAAGGGTCCAAAGTGATCAAACAATCCTAATTGTCCCGTAGATGGCAACTGCATTGATGATCAAGGGTCTAAATACATCAACTACCTAAATGGTTATAAAGTTCATCGCGCACTTCAGGCTCTACCCTATCTATGGTTGAGCCTACAATTTATATGGTCCGGATTGCTATGCACATATGCATGCAGTTGGTGCAATGGATGAGGTGGTGCCTCCCATGGCATTGAGTAGATGTGGGGCGCATGTGGTATGTATCACCTCCGAATTGACGCTTAACCTTTGATGACATCGAAAAACCATCAATTGATTTATCATGCCTCTCAACCATACAACTTCCTTACGCTTCCGTCACTGCCTTAGAGTGCCTAGAAGGAAATATGTGCAGGGACTCCTCACTACCATTTATTGGCACCCCATCCTCTAAATGGGTGGTCCTATCAAACTCATACTATTTAGAAATTTTACTCCTACTGTAAAAATTCCATTAATGATCCCCCTAACGTGGAGGTTCATCACAATGGGATAGTCTATACCATCTCGTTTGCCAATATATCACATGATATTGATGTTCCTAGGTCTAGTGAGGAAGTCCCTTCCTTTCGAGTGACATGATTCGCAGCCAAGGAGGGACCCGCGCGTTATGCAATGGTAAAAAATGTCTCATGGAAAGATTGGTAATGCCCTTCAGGCTTCCCTCATGTCCCATGAATTTAGGATTCTACATGTCATATTTCTCACAAATGTCTATCTGAGAAAAGGGAATCGAGTCGACCTCATGTAACATATGGTTAAGACTCTTTATCATGTTAGTCAAGGGCACAAGTTGTGCCTTCTAACCCGGATAATGGATGAGTTGCATTCTGTGATGTCTCCTAGCGGGTGTAACATTGCCTTGCTCCCATTCGGGTTCCTAATATCCAAGCTAGCTCATCACTTAGGACTTACTGATAATGAAGAGCATACTACTAAACCTACTCCCATCAATCGTGTTACATTTAAGAAGATGAAGCTACCAATGCTAGGAGTCCCAGCACCGAAGCAATCTCCTACTAACCATCTTGTTGCTGACATTAGAGCCACTCCCACTACAGTCAAGTCCTCTCAAGCAGATCCCTGTTGTAATCTTAAGGATATCTTTGGGGCACACCCCACAGTTCCTACAGAGATTCCTATGCGTGCTCATCCTCCAAAGACTCCTGATTACATTCAATGCATACTTCGGTACTAGGAGCAGATTCTAACTAATCAGGCTCATCTCCATAGAGGATAGGCTCGAATTCTAGCTGGTCAAGCAGCCATAGTGGAGCGTTTAGCGTGCATTGAACAATGGTTTGATTCTCTACGACGATCATCCTGCCTCTCCGACGCTCCTATGGATTTTGTACATGGACTAGTCGCGAATTCTGACCCAGGGTCGACCACCTAGTCTTAGAGGTTGTTATGTTGATGTTCTATTGGTGTTTTGCTTGTATGTTGACCATCTCGGTCATAGGGCATTTTTTGGATTGACTGAATATGTGTGTATGTATCTGGATATTGGGCTACACTCCCTATTTTCTTGTTAGTTGAATACATATATTATTTATACTATTAAGTACGTATAATCGCCTATGTTCAATAATTCTCTTGCGCTTCTCGATATGTCTTTGCGCTAATCAAAATTGACAAAGGGGAGATTGTAAATGCATTAATTTGTCAATTAGCATGAAGTCAATTTCTTCAAGTTAGATGAGCCCCAATCAGGTTGAAGAGATCTAGACTTGAAGATTCAAAGGATGTGAAATGAAGACTCAAAGGCTTACGCTTGTGCCAAAACTTAGATAAACTAGTAAAATCCTAAAACCCTTCGTTAGGTGGCCTAAACAATCATAAACATTCCCCAATCCATCTAACCAAGGTCAAGTGTCATTTAGTTTAGGATGGATTTTGTGAGGCCCGTATCCTAGTCCGTACTGTTCCGTAGACTCCCGCGATCCTCCTTGTCCTATTTCGGCAAACCATAACATATAATCAGCATTTGCGCATGACCCTAAATTGCATCCTGTATATCTGAGTCGATTCAACATGAAATATGTACCCTTGCGACTGCGCCGGCCGCACGTCGATGCGATACCCAAGCCAGGAGTTGTGGGCCCCCATTTATTTCGAGGGAAACGCTGTGCATTGCGAATCCCGAGAGAATCTTTATAATCCATCATATCAACTAATTAATCAATCAAGTATAACCCATCACTCACCTATACCTCTCTCTTCCCCAAAGTCAACACAACCCATACCACTCAAGTCAAATGCACCCATCACTCACCCAACACACTCATCTCTCTCCCTTACAACCTCTCTCTCTCTCTCTCTCTCTCTCTCTCCCTCCCTCTTCCCTACCCATTTTGCAAGCAATCGAAGGAGAGGAAAACATCCAAGCATGTCAAAGGAGAAGGAGAACTTAGGTGTGGCCCACTTCCTACCCCCATATCTCACCATCCAACCCTTCTATCTTCATCATCCTCCATCAAAGGGAGAGCTTAGGAGCCAAGGATTCCAAGGAGCTAAAGAAGAGGACTATCGGTGGGTGATCTTGGGATTTCTATTTGTGGGCCCACTTATGGTGGGACCCACTTGATTTATGCATTGTATTGAGCATAGGGAGGGCCCATAGTGGCGGGGTACCTCCCCTTCACACGTCTGTCTCTCTCTCTCTCTCTTGTGATGGGTGTGGTCCACTTGATCCACACCATACAAGCCGTGTGGGCCCACCTAACGTATGCTTTTCATCCATGCCATCCAACCGTCCAGATGCTTTGGATGGTGGGGCCCTGACCTATGTTCCATCCATGCCGTCCATCTTGGACACTGGATGAAGGGAAATACAAATAGGGGCTTTATCCATAACATGGGGCCCACCTTGATGACATGTTGCATCCAGCACGTGGGACCCACCCTGCCGTAGTACCCACCACCGTCCAGTCCCTAGACGGTGGGACTGACCTTGATGTATATCCCCACCATCCATTGCTTGGACGTGGGGCCACCTTGATGTGTGTGTGGGGTCCACACCGTCCATGGGACCCACGTGATATACGTGTTTTATCCTGGCTGTCCTAATCATGTGGGACCCACCAGATGAGTGATCTCGCACGAACACAGATTAGCTGTTGTATGTTGTCAGCAAGTTCTGTGGGCATAGGGTATGTGTTATACCCAAACAGTCTATCTATGTGAGACCATGTGATGTATGGGTCTGTCCTCACCATCCAGACCCTGGACGGTGGGACTCTACTGTGATGTGTGTTGCATCCACACCGTCTAAACTCTGGACAGTGGAGCCCGCATGATGTATGTATTTCATTCCATGTCCTCCATCTGTTTCATCCACATCGTCCATCTATGGACCACGTGGGGTGTATGTGCTCCATCCACACCGTCCAGATGACTGGACAGTGGAAACCCATTGTGAAGTATGTGTTGTATATACATGGTCCATCCAGGGACCACCGTGATTTATGAGCTTTATCTACACCGTCCAGCTTGCTAGACGATGAGATCCACCTTAATGTATATGTCTTATCCAGGCCATCCGTCCACCGCTGGGACGTGAGGCATGCCTTGATGCATGTGTAGCTTGCTGGATGGTGGAACTCCACCTGATGCTCGTGGTTGCAACCACGTTGTCCATTTGCTGGACGTGAGCCCACCCCACACGTGCTGCATGTGTGAGGGTGGGGCCCATGTCATGCCCCAGACTCGGTGATCGGATTCACATGGAACTCAATAGCTGGTTCCGGCTGCAACAACCTCCGTAGTACCCCACTCTCAGCTCCTGAAGTAGAATTCCGATCCTAGGATCCTACAAGGAGGATTTTCATATCATAATTCCAAACCAAATCGAGCATACCCAAGATCATAGCAAATAAATCACAGAAAATAAACAAGGAACACACTGCGAAATTCATTATGAATTTAGACTTTACAGATACATGGCTCAAAAAGGAAATACATGATATAGAATGGAAAGACGAAAAGATCTGCAACCGATCCACAACATTGCAAAATCATAATTCCAAACCAAATCGAGCATACCCAAGATCATAGCAAGTAAATCACAGAAAATAAACAAGGAACACACTGCAAAATCCATTATGAATTTAGACTTTACAGATACATGGCTTAAAAAGGAAATACATGATATAGAAGGGAAAGATGAAAAGATCTGCAACCGATCCACAACACTCGCCAAACCAATCCGCAGCTCCTCTGCTACGGCACCGTCCTAGAATCACCTACAAGCATCAATCATGCATAAGCTTGTAGGAAGCTTATAGGGCGGTGAAGGTGTGTGACAATGGTGCTCATATGAAGATAGGGGAGAATGCAGAAGAAAACATGAATGATATCAATGACACTAACGCTACCGAGGCTAAGCTATGAATGTAGTAAGCCGTACCAAGGCTATGCAATGCAATAAGGCTTATACAGCTGATACCAATGTAATGCGGAGTAATGCTAATGCTCGTAACCAGTTCACATATCAAGTATAGTTCCATCATAAGGAATCCATCGGGTCAAGTACACTGCTGGATGACTGCCGCTTTACAAGACCCACACAGTCAAACGAGCGTAGGAGACCTCACTACCAGCCTGTGGATAGTCAATCACTAACGAGGCTCGATGGTAGCAGACTCACTCATGAGCTGGTTAGACTCAGCCTAGTAGTGCTCACTCACTTAGGCGGATAAAGCTACATCCCATCTAAACCAACTACACGATAGTGGGAGACACAGCCTAACGATTAAGGCACTCGGGCGCACATAATTTTCACTCAGTCACAACGTTGAGGCGTCTTCTAGGTACCTTGAAGGTTTTGGGTCTTTCACCCGGCCAGGGATATCTTATGTACCCCAAATGCTCAAATAATATATTTTTGATGTCCACATACAGCCATCCACGAATATACCTATGGAGGCAAGGCCCTGGTGAAGCAAGGGTCCATAATATCCATGAGATGCGATGCCAGATGCGTGAATCACGCATACCAATCATGCACCAGCTCCTAGCACTCAATGTGCACAAGAGGTGAAAACCCCATCCCTCTATCATACCAACCCAATGACCCCACACTAATGCAATCCAACCACGCAATGATGCACATGGGTCATGAGGGTGAAATAGGTGCACCACACAGCGTTAATGATGTGGAATACACTCCTCCTTCACGAGGAGGGACTAAGTCTAGATATATAGACAGATACTCTAAGGAACAATCCTCTAGTGGGGGCCTAATAGATTGGGTTAGCCCACAAGGCTAAGGAATATAATATATGAGCATAGAAGGATAAGCGGTCTTAATAAGAGTTTATGGTGGGCCTTTAACCACCTATAGAAATCCCATGGGCCTACTTTAGGATCACCAAGGAGGACATCCAACCTCAATTGGTTCCCAAGAGGTAGCCCGCCTCTAACTAAATACGAATCAAGGCCTAAGGCCTATACCAATCATGGGCTTAGTGGGCAATCATACAAAGCCCAACTCATAAGCAATATTGTGGGCCCATAAGGAAGGTTTGGGCCCAATCATAAAGGTCATAGACCCACATATTGTGGTGGGCCTAATGGGTAGCTCGTTATTCCAACTATATGGTCAATTCTTATGTTTAATTCAAGTGGATTGGGCCTTGCAACTCGGCCCAAGTATAAGGTTATTTTGGTGGGCAATCCAAAGGCCCAACTACTTGTAAAATTTTGGCCCATAAACCCATCATAATATGTACTAAAATATGAGCCCAAGAGTCCAATGGACTTATCAAGAAAGCTTGACAGAAAATAGGGCAAGATGTGTGTAAAAACGTCCCTAAATATGATAGGCCATGCAGCCCAAAACATACAATTATGGGTAGCATATTTGGGCCTATCGCTGAAATTCCAGCCCATCCACTTTTTGGGCCTGCTAGAATCCAGCAATAATTTAATTTATGTAAAATTCCTATTCCCTGATGACCCATACATGTCACAGTGGGTCCCACCAGAGGAAGAGAGTGGATACAACACATAAATCAAGTGGGCCATGCTGCTAGATGTCCAGTCCAGCAGCAGCCCAATAGAGTTGGGCATTCTAGAGTGCACAGTCATGGGGGGCCTGGATGACTGCCCCAATCTAACACCAAAGTGGGCTCCACTTGTGGACGTCCCTCTTGGGAATGGGCCACATGAGAGGGGGGACGGCTTGGATAAAACCATACATTAAGGTGGGCCAAACGGGGTGGATGGCTTGGATAAAACCATACATCAAGGTGGGCCAAATGGGGTGGACGGCCAGCCCATTGCTGGATGTCCTAGCCTTGGGCGTCTAGCCTGGTAGGCCTGTCTAGCCCTCATCAAAGATCGCTCAGGGGTCCATTGGCCCAGAAATTTGGCAGGTGGGTCCTATCATGCGTGGGCCACCCCCTTGCAAAATTTTAGATTTTATTGAATTAGGAAAGTATTTATTTGAATTAAAAGAAAATTGTCTACCCAAAAATCTGGTTAGTGTAGAATTTAGGCTGGCCCTGATCTGAGCTTCCAATGGTGTGGACTGAAGACTTCCAAAAATTAGAAAAAAATGGTTTTTACATCCCCTCATATGTATACCACAGGGTGGGGTCCACAAAAGTGGCCCACCAATGCAAAAGTTATTTTATAATCAAATATTTTCAAATTGACATGTTGCTGGAACATTCCAAAAAATTCATACTGTTCAACTCACTTGGGCCACACCTTTGGGACCTCAATCAAGGTCAGATGGGGTTGAAATTTAGTGGACATCAAGATGGGATCCTCACCTTTCAGAAAAGTATATTTGATGGGTAAGTAAAGTCCCTCAAATAATTCCAAAATCTGATCCAAAATCAACTAGAAATTGTCCAGAGAATTCTGGACAACAACATACACTTGGATTAAATTAAATGTATGAGTTAATTAAAATGGTCATTACCCCAAAACTAGGTGCTATAGCCCACCCTAAGGGGGCCCCACAAATGTCCAAATCAAATCCAATGTTAGCTCACTTGTACGCATCAATTAAAGTCAGCAAATGGGACACCCAAAACTATGGTGTAGGGAGGTATGGGCGTCCCACCCTAGCTGGGCCTTCTGGACAATCCGGGCCCCACCAAGTGGGCCACACTCATTGTCATCAGAAATAGAAGAAAAGAGAGAGAAGAGGAAGAACATCCCGGCCATAGGAGAAGGCTCCGCTACTATCAAGCCTTCCTCAACACAATCACACCCACACATTTCATTCATATACATATTACATCATGGATCTACATCATGCATGATCTATATTCAAGATGAATGGTTGGGATGCCATCTCAACCATGATGCAAGGGTCTAGATGATCCATCATGCTATGGAATTAGGAGAAACCTCCATGATGAGGTACATCAAGGAGAAATCCCATGCATGGGACATGCATGCATAAGATGGGTCAAATGGCCACATGTAAGGGGTTGTGTAGGATCTCCACCATTGATTGGTGGGTCCTACAGATCCCAAATGAGAGAAGGAGGATATATATATACTTATGAAAAGAAATTACATGAAATAGGGGAGCACCCACCTTGGATCTCCACCAAAACTGTCTTCCAGCTCCTAGTGCTCCAAGGATGCAAGATCAATGGGTAGGATGGGTTTTCAATGGATGGATGGGGAGGAAATATGGGAGAAGGGGGGCTGGAATGGTGAAAATGGTGGGATGTCCCAACCTCTTGCAATGGGAAGGAGAGGAATGAAATGAAAGAGAAAGAAGAGAAATGAGAGTTGTAGAGAAGAAATGATGGAAGTGTAAGGCCCAGGGAAGAAAAGGCCATCAGGACTTTTTGGGATAGAGAGTGCAATGATAGTTTGCTAGGGAAGAAATCCATAATTGCTAGGCTAGGCCCTAGGGTCTAGGGCTATAGGGTAGGTAGGCTAGGTAGCTAGGCCAGCTAGGTAGCCTTGATGGAAAAATGTGCAATAGGGTGAGCCACCTTGGGGAACATGAACACCACCCTAGGTGGGCCCCACGATCATATTAAATGATCCATCATGGTGCATACCCCATATCTCATGATCTAGAACTCGAATGAATGCATGAGACACGGCGTTGGAACCGCAACGATGATGCAAACAAGATGACATAGGTTTTGGCTCAATCCGAGTCGGGTCTACATAACCGGACTTAAGGATAACCGCAAACACTATCCAGGGGTCGCGGGTCACTGGTAGGACTGTGGGACCAAGAGAAACGAAATGCACACAAATACACACACATGCACTTAGGTCGGGTCTTATAGCTCACCTTGAGGTATATGATGTATTCACACCATCCATCAGGTTGGACATGTGGCCCACCTTGTATGTATGTATTGTATATCCAGGCCGTCCGTTTAGACCATGGGGCCCGCTGAGATATATGTGCTTTATTGACACCATCCGTCCAGAAGGGATGGACTTAGGCCCACCATGCTGTACGTATTTTATCTAGGCCATCCCTCCCTAGACGTGGACTTCGCCATGATGTATATCCACACCGTCCATGGGACGTGGGGCCACCATGATATATGTGTTATGTATTCTCATCATCCAGGGCAGCGGCTTACCTTAATGAATGCGTTGTATATCTAGGCAGCCCATCAGGTCCATGTGATGCAACCCATTATGATGTGTATTAGGCCCATGAGATGCGGCCCATTGCAATGTATAAGGCCCATGTGATGTGTATTAGGCCCATGAGATACGACCCATTGTGATGTGTATTAGGCCTAAGAGATGTGGCCCATTGCGATGTGTAAGGCCCGTGTGATACTGCCCATTGTGATGTGTATTAGGCTCATAAGATGTGACCCATTGCGATGTGTATTAGGCCCATGAGATGTGGCCCATTGCGATGTGTAAGGCCATGTGATATGGCCCATTGTGATGTATATGAGGCCCATACGATGCGGTCCACTTGTTGTATATAAGGCCCATGTGATGTGGCCCACTTGATGTATATGAGGCCTATGTGATCCGGCCCACTTGATGTATATGAGGCCCATGCGATGTGGTCCACTTGATGTATATGAGGCCCATGTGATGTGGCCTACTTAATGTATATGAGTCCCATGTGATGCAGCCCATTGTGATATGATGAGGCCCAGAGTGATATGTCAGGCCCAAATGATGAGGCCCAAAGTGATGTATATGAAGCCCATATGATGAGGCCCAGAGTGATGTATGTGAGGCCTATGTGATGAGGTCCATTGTGATGTATGTGAGGCCTATGTGGTGAGACCTATTGTAATGTATACGAGGCCTGTATGATGAAGCCCATTGAGAAGTATATTAGGCCCTTGTGTGAAGCCCATTGTGATGTTTATTGGGCTCTTATGTGAGGCCCACTATGTTGTATGTGAGGCCCTTATGTGAGGCCATGTGCCCCACTATATGTTTGGCTCTATGAAGGCCACTCCTTGGGAGTAATGTTGGTTGAATGTCCATATTGATGGGCAACGATAGTTAAATGTCCACAATATAACCTTCCCTTAGGCCTTGTTAGGCCCATTCTTGATATGAGTAGGCCGTTTAGGCCCATCCTTGATATGATGAGAGTATATCATCATCATATAACATACTTAGTATAGCTCCATGATCCATACCTATGCGCATCATATGTATGCTTGATATGAGGAGTGATTGGTCATAGCACATGCCATTAGGCGGATTATTATGGGACTCCCTGAGAGACAGAGTTGCCCCATATGAGCGCGCGACACGCGCAGGTTTGATGCATGACTGGATGGTATGACTCATGCATCTCGCATTTTTTATATGACTACTGTACGCCCTAGCGATATCAGGGTCGTAGCCTCCACGAGCATATCGTGGATGGCTAAATGGGATATCGAAAATCATATTCTATATGGAGTGTTATAGATGTCCTTGTGTGAAAGTTCCTAAACCCTCTTGATACCACATGATGCTCTAACATCGAGACTGGGTGGAAAACAAGAGCGCCTGGATGCCGAATACCAGTATGAGACGCTCCCACTAATCGTGGTCGGTTGGAAGGAGGTGTGGCCTTACCCGCCCGAGGGTAGGGGCATAGCTAAGCTGAGTTTGACCAGTCCATAAATGGTCCTGCTATCAATGTGCCGGGTAGATATTGGCTGACTACTGGACAAGCAAATAGTAAGGTCTCTTCCACTTGCATGGTTGCGCATTCATTGGGCGGCGATCTGGTGTAGAGTGTATTACACGCCGGTGATGATCGCAAAGATGTACAGTACTGATATGTGAACTTACTGAGCAAGAGTTGCGTACTCATCATTTAACTCATTCATTCATTCATTCACTATCCACTTAGGCTGGTGGTGTGTAACTAAATCATTATATGTACCTTCGCAACGACAAGGATTTCAGTTGAGGCACGTGACCAACCTGAGATAAGGAGTTTACTACATTGAGTTTAGCTATCCAAATTTATGTATGAGACTAGTTAGATAGAAGTCTCTTATGATAAACCCCATAGCTTGTAATACCACGTTCTATCATCCCGACTATACACTCCAGCTTCGCCATTCCTTTGCATTGAATATTGCATTGCACCCTCAGTATATGACAATTGGGTTACTATGATTCTGCATTGCATGGCCTAGATATTCATTGGCCTATTATATTTTTGCATTATATAGCCTAGATAAGGCTAATGGTATTTATAGACTTGCCAGCATGTTTTCATATTATTCTGATATTACATACTTAACACTTACCTTGCCCACACACTTACACCACTCTATAAGCTTTCTATAAGCTTATACACGATAGACGTGTGCAAGTGGCATTAGGTCGCAGCAGTGTTGAGCTTGGAGCGTGTAGCTGTCTTATGAATTTTGATATATGTATTCTTTTCCTTTCAACATTGTAATCAACTGTTTATATTAGTAGAAAGCATAGTATCCAGATGTATGTCAATAAGAGTAAAAACAAAATATATCTTAAGTTATTACAGACCAAAGAATTTAAAATGGATTAGTCAGAACTAGAGGAGGGCGGTGCCGGCTTGTCAAGGTCATTAATCCTCAAACTCCTGTTGAAATGATGAAAGTACTTTTTCATGTACTTCATCTATTGTTTCTGAGTCTAGAGTAATGTTTCCTGAGAAACTGAGTCTGGAGTAATGTTTCCTGAGAAACTTGCAGGTTGTCCATCTTCTTCTCTAAATTATCCAACCTCTCTGAGAACTGAGAGAGCTGGAAGTCAGAGTCATTAGTATCATTAGATTATTCCAGATCTGTAAAGATATCATCTATGAAATAGGCGAGCTATCAGTCCTTGGGGGGGGGGGGGGGTGAATAGGACTATGCTAATTAAAAAATTAAATAACTAAAAGATTAAATAAATTAAAACTAATCAGAGATCTCAATTATAATAGTATTGAGAAATTGATTCAAACTGTGTTCATAGGACAACCTTACACCAAAAACCAAGGTTTTAGGTAGGACAACCTGATTTCATGAACTTAGTAAGGATCAAGATCACAAACTAAAACAAGAAGAAAATGAAAGAAAGCTATCTATTACAAGCATTCACCACATGCATATAAAAGAATTACAACCATTCACTGCATATATATCACATACATCATTCTTCACAAAATACCAGGAGTTATAGTGGTTCGGTGTGTACACCAACTGTTCTCAAACAGCCACACCTACTCCACTCCCGATAATCACAACCCACGTTATATTGACGTTCATTAATAATCAAGGTTTTCCCAGGTTCACCTTAAAACCTATACAGTTGTGATTTTAGAATGGCTATCACAATCAAAACCCCACACTGAGATTTTCTGGCTATCTCAGTCAAAACCAATACATGAGATTTCTTAGATATATCAAATAAACAAAAAATGAATAAAGAAGAATACTTATCTTCTTCTGAAGACGCTCTTTGATGGATCCGGTAGAACCACTATGCTTGATGTAGAAATGTTCAATGTCCAATAACACAATCAAGGGTTCTAAGTTCTAAATTGATTTTAAATTAATTCAAACCTTAGGCTACTTATTTGAATTCCTTAAATCTCACAAAGGAAAGTATAAACTCCCTTTATAGCATAGATTCATAAAAGAAATCAAGAAATTACAAGAACAAAAAGCTATATTAAAAATGATTTAAAATACCGTACAATAGCTTGAAGAAGATGAAGACTTTTCTCTCTTAAAGTAAATGCATTTCGTTACATGAATGAATAAATTCGGAGTGAGAAAAGGTCTCTATTTATAGGCTAAAAAGTTGTTGCTTCGACTGGTGTAGGGTCTCCTTCGACTCGTCTAAGAATCAACTAAATTTCAAATTTTGGGCATGATCAGATAAAACCTTTCTTCGACTGATCGAAGGCCCTACTTGACTAGTAGAGGGCTATGTTCGACTGGTCTAGCACAACCTTCAACTGCTTAAGGGTGCCTTAAAATGGTTGCTGGACTTTGAGTCGAGCACCCTTTGACTGGTCGATGAACCAATAACAAAAATCCATTTTTCAGTTCAAATCTTGGACTGGTCGAAAGTTTCCCTAGACTAGTCGAACTAAAGCCTAACCAAAGTATAAAAACCCATATATGTTTAGCATTTAAAAGAACTTAAGTCTCAGGTCTCTCTAGGGTCAATTATACCTGAAATTATTGGACATTGAAGTATATACCTTAAAACTTCTACTTAAATCTTCAGTAGTGTTTAATGGATCTTCTACTTGAAGTAAACTTATAGTTGTAGCTTGATCTTGAACTTGAAGTAGAGCTTAAATATATTAAACTTGAAGTAACCATCTTCATGTCTTGTTCTTAAACTTGCACTTTCCAACTTTATGCGTTGATCTCGAAGGTGAGCTTTTCATCTTGATTCACTTGAAGGTGAACTTTCCATTACTTGCGTGAACCACATCATAAGCTGTTTTGTCCCATTGAAATTTGACAAATAAGAGTGATATATACGTCACAACACTTACAATCTCTCCCTTTGTCAAATTCGTGACAAAACATACTTGGAACAAAATACAAATACAAAATTTCTGTTTTGCTTGCAATGCTGCAAAATTCATATACTCTCCCTCAATATGAGCACAAAATCTACTCCCTCACAATCTGAGCTTGGTCTTGTGTAGAATACCTGTATTAACAAACATTTCCAAACATACAATCCATACAATCCATTCCAACAACATTTCATTCAATTATAACCATAAATCTCTCCCTCTTTTTGTCACAAGTTGACAAAGGAAGGCAAAACGATGAGATAAACAAATAATTGAGTGACAAGATAAGCAATATGATTAAGAGCAAATTAGGAGTATGTATAATATTAAGAGAGTATAAAGAAAGCAATATCCAAGAGTATGGTCCAAGTAATACAACCCAAGCGTAAGTTAAAGTTATACAATCCAAAATAAAATAAAATCAAGCTAGTCTGAACCAGAGGAAGGAGGAGGTGGGATAGACAGGTCAATCTGGTGAAGTCCTTTAGTAATGCGATGAAAATATTTTCACATGTACTTTATTGAAGACCTTGGCATTTTTCATCCATCTTCAAATACTCAAGCATCACAAGTGGTTGGCATGCTTGCTTGAAACCATGAATGGTAGCCTTACATGCAACAAAAAGTCTAAAGGAGTTGTCTGATGACCTGTTAAGCTTTGCCATGCTTCTTGGATTTGTTGTCCGTATTTCTTCACAAATCTCCATGAGAGTTGTAATGATTTACCTCTCTTTTAATGCCAATTCTTTACCCTCCAAGCTTTATCATAACTTACTTTGATCCCATATTCTTGATTTATCTGATCAACAATATCTTTGGGTTTACAACGCAAATCTTTCTGGAGTCGATCCTTGACCAAAGCAGCAATCCATTTCCTACTGGCTTGTCGATGCGTTCTGTTATTTGACATTGTTGATTTATTAACGACGTTACAAGTATGGTCTCCCTTCAAGGATTTTATTTTGAATGTAGGCTTGTCAGGAAGCTTACATGCATGTATGCGCCATGAGCAATTGCCTTTAATGCATTTGGCCTGATAACTACCATTGCCCGACTTGGTTCGCTTGTATTCAAAATTTGAACATATGGCGTACTCCCTTAACGCCACGTCGAAAGCATTTGCATCTTCAAATTCTTGGCCTTCTTTTAAAACCAACATAATTTTCGGCATGTCATTAAGAAGACTATCAACCGCCCAGCAAGGTATTTCTTGATTATCAATCAATAAGCAACCCATTTCATGCAAGTCAATTGATGCGCTTGGAACATCGTTGCTATTAACATAAGTAGCATGTGGGGAAGGTGTAGGAATTTCATTATTTCCATGTAAATCCCGTAATTGAACATTTCCATTATCGATGCTCTGCATCATATTACTGAAGAAACAAAAGCATAAACAAGTGAGAAATAATCAATGAACTATAAACCTGAGAACACAAACACATTTGTATTGAAGTACCTGTGAATGGGAATGGGGTTTGAAAGGTTTTGTGCACGAAAAACAAATAGCTGAATAGGCTCACTGCTTTGAGGAAATGCTTTCATCATATTGCATACACCGTCATCATTCTCAATCAACACAAGTGAATCCAAATCTGAAGCAGGATTTTTGTACTTGATGCCAATGTCAGTCACCTTGCAAATCTCACACACTTTGGATAAAAGATTGGCATAATTGGTCGCTCGATCGACATGAACAATGTAGTTCTCACCTCGCTTGTAATAAACCTTATTTAGTCCCGTCCTCTCTTGAAATTAAGTTGCTGCCAAATCTACAGAGCACCAGCACCTCATTCATAGACATCATTTGGGTGGTGTTGTATGTTGTAATGAGCTGAAAATTCATAACAAGAGAAATGTTGGTATGCTTAAGAAGCTCAAGAACAACTTTTATATGCATGTTTAGAAATGAAAAGGCCCGAATTCTTGTGTACTTGTTTACTTTTTATCTAATCTCATTCCATTGTAATTATATCACAATTTCCTTTCATACTTATTTGAACAAGTGAGGAGCGTGAATTGGTTTTTTAGGACAAGGACCTCACGGTGGATGAAACATGCCCTAAAATTTTCCCAGATTAGAAAATTCTATCAATCCAATGTTTACCGGTTTTCCCATTGAGTAGGGTGCTTGCTGCATTCATTTTTCATTACTGTCTACTCACAGGCCACACATTGAAGAGTTAGAATTGTCCCATCCTGAAGATATTTGGAGCATGGTCCAATCCTAGCTGGCCAAAATAAAATCACGTGTTAATAAGAACCATGGTCCCCACTTGGACAATTAGAGAGCTCCAAGTAACCGGACATTCACTCCTAAAACCCTCCAAATGCAAGTATCAGATGAATCTTGATCAACTGATCCAGCAAAATAAACATGCAGGTTTGACCCACCTTCTACTAATATGGTGGGCCATCATAAGTAGGCTCAACTTGGCCAATCACTTCTAGGGAATGATTTTAATTGTTCAAACCAGTAGAGTCCAGATGAATAACTTTGCCGGTGGTTCACATTAAGAAAAGGGTCACCAATCTTATGAATGAAACTGTTGTTGTGAAAGGTTTATGAAAGTGTCCTTAGTGTTATTACTATAAATGAAAGTGTGTCAAGTGTATAAAATACTTAAATATATAATAATTAAAGTCAAACACATCCTCTACTTATGGCCACAGTCTTGGTTTGAGTCATGTTGAGTAAGCTGAGTATTCAATTCGACTCAAAAAGCCTTGTCAAGTTCAGACTGAGTTTTCTAGGAAATGGGTTCAAAATCTTGTGGATTTGAGTTGACTCGGCTGAGTTTTAAGTTGAGAGCCACTTGAATTTTAGAACTATGGAAAATACCTGGACAAAAATTCAAGATTGCCATTTAGGTAAAAAGTGACCAAGTTCAAACACACGAGAGTTCAGAAAGGGAGAATTCTCCGGACCATCAATCCACGTTAGAAGAAGTGATGAATTAGGTACTGGTTAAAGACTTGATTAAAAATATCGAGTCAAGTAAGATTGGATTGATTCTTCAAGTCCACCTGTGACCCAGTTTGATATCAAGACAAATAGAGTTTTTGAACCACGGTTGAAACTAGATGACACCATATGAGTTCTGCAATCCTCCTCCTGTGGTGTATCCCTAGTGGGGCTCTTGTTTAGTGGGCCCTGTCTTGGCTCGGGACAGGAATCAGATTCCTATCTCCTTAGCTAATGCGTTGACATGGGCATGCACAAGCGTCTGCATATATCAGCCCATTTGCCACCCTAGGCCCAAGTCTAGCCCACTCTGGTTCAGGTTCCAAAGTTGGGGCCATCTCGAGTGCAGCTGGGTTAAGATTATAAAAAAGCTCAACATGTTGGGTATCATAAGCTCTGATCTTGGTAACTATTCATGTTTTTCTTCAGCCTCAGAAAATTAATACTATTCAGGTGTTGAGGGTCAAATATTGCATATCAGACCCAGTTATTGCCTGGATTTATAAACGTGGTACCGTTGAATAACCCATTTTAATCATGTTTGTGTTGCAAGGTGGAATTGTGAGCTAAGACTGGATCGGGATGCTAAAAGTACGGATTTAACGTTCAGAATGCACCAAGGCAAGGGACGGACTCCAGGGGACCAAGATCAACAGAATTACACGCCAGGGATCCGCGAAAATTGAGAAACTGAAGCTCAAGCGGCCTGAAAGTCGGCCAGAATGCAAGATCACTGGGTTTCCATCATCTGTTTGGCTCGAAACTTTATACATGGCTCGAGGACCAAAAACTAACCGTACATGTCAAATTTCAGTCATTGGATCCTCGTGAAAGTTGCTAAACTAACAGATCAGCCCATAAAACCCTGATTTGGGGCTCATTCGCTGTCCGGATACTCTTTAACTTCGGCCTCCACGGCTCAAATGAAATGGGGAACAAGATGGATGGTGTGGATTTCTCATAATCATCATAAAGTGTACATAGTACACTTTTTGCACTAAGACGTGCATGGCAACACAGGGACCGTCTAACTCAAAATTAGCCAGCGTCTTCCACGCCGACCGACGGTTGATCCTTGTGGGCTCCACTCATCATCTGTTTAGATGATCTGAACCGTTAAAGTGTCTCAGGAGGCGGCCAAGACCAACGCCTAAGTTTCCTTTTTCCACCATGCAAGCGTACGCATGTTCCCAACCGTCAATCGCAGAATGGACGGGGGAATAGAAAACGATGTGGGCCACATCGATTCTAATAAAAAAACTAGCCATTTCCAATTGGTTTTTCGACGAGAAACGAATGGTCGGAGTGGATTCTACACCGGGCATCAAAAAGTGGTCTGCCGACCATCACAGCGCCACAACGCGCAGGCTCTGTTTCACAACAGAGCCTGCGGTGGATTGTTGTGGGCCACCCTTTGAAGTGATCGGTCCGATCTGGACCGTCCAGTGGACTCCCACGGGCCCTACCTCCCTCGCCTAGGTGGTGGAATTGCAGAAGATAGCTTTAATTGGATTTCGACCGTCCAATCGGAAGACTGACGGTGAATTGAACTAATTCGTGGTTCACCACGAAGCAGATCCAAAACCAATCAGGTTTCACTGGTTTTTCAAGAGGAAACTAATGGACGGGTCGGATTTCTCGTCCAACATCAATCCTAGGCCCACCAGTCATCACAGATGCAAGGCCTTATTTCTTTTTTGGCGTAAACAGGGAGTCCGGCTCCGTTGCAAACAGACTGCGAAAGAGAAGTCGGTGCTCGACTCAGCGACCACTGCCGAAATCCTATAAAGAGAAGGGAGGAAGCATTCACTGGGGGATCGGCTTGGCTATTGGAACGGGACGTCAGGGAGAGAGAAAGAGAAACAGAGAAGACAGGGAGAAAAGGATTGAAGGAAGGTGGCTTTTGGCTGGACGTAGAGCAGGGAAAGAGATGGAAAGGAAAAGGTTTTTTTTTTTTTTCTCTTTATTTTTGTAGCCACATCATGACGGGCTAATCCTCATAGCTAGGGCTAAGAGGTGAAGTTTGTATTGAGATGGGAGACTCTATTTGTTGATTTAATTATTTAATTGGGAATTAAACTTGATTGTGGTTTAATTATTAAGGGATGTTTGTAGTTTTTAATGGTCTATTGTGACTGAAATTACAATGGGTCTGAGATAGCTTTGAGCATGTTCCTTTCTTTTTGTGTTCATGATGTCAGGAAGCCCTGTTGTTCACCATCGTCTCATGGGCATGGTCGGATGACGGTACCCTTCCTAACTTTCATACACTATTGATTGGTTGGTAATTAGTTTAATCCTGTTGTTTGCTTTGTCTCCTGGGCATGGTTAGATGATGGAATCTATTCTAATTCATATACCTTTCATCTCTTGAAAACCAGATCAAGTAAGTTCAGTTTAAATTCAATAATTCTTGATGCAGGCATAAGATCTCCCTGATCTCTACAAGTGGATCCTCTGAATCCCTAGTTTCCTTCCTCTGAATTCCTTAAGTTTTCGATAATTATTCCACAATTATTCATTAAATTCTATTTGGTTTAGATCACATCTTAATCTAGTTCTAGTTCTACTTGGTTTCAGATAACGTACAGATATCAGTCCCTGTGGATTCGACCTCGGTCTTACCGAGTTTATTACTACATCACAACCCTATACTTGGGGAGTGAACATCAGGTGAATTACATGTATTATTTGACTGGATTTAGGCTAGTTGGCTTGCTCCAAGCCAAACTCAGTTCGTTAGCTCATGGGCTGGGCAGCCTCAACCTGAGCCTCCTATCTCACATGTTGGGCTTGGATTTGCTGGCAACAAAATGGACAAATCTTAAACTAATTATTTGAAGGCCGAATCATCATAGATTTGGACCATAGATCCCAATTTTGATTCCTAAAACTTCTCATGAATCATTTTGTTATATAACTGTAAATATGGGATCGATGTCCAATGTATCATCAGATCCAAATAAATTATAGTTGATTAGACAATCATGATTCTGAAAGATCTATTCGATGGGCTTACTTTTCATGCCTCTCATCATCAATCTCATCATATATAGAATCCTAAAGATCTCAATCCGTGGCCCATGAACTAGATTTTCCTCATCAATTATAAGAGTAAGTACTGATCAGTCATTTATCTGGACCATCAACAGATAGGTTCCCTAGATGATGGGACTAGATTCAGCGATCCATCTCACTCGTCCTAGTCAATTATCTCAGGACCTACAGTCACTGAACAGAGATCCATAGGGTTTCTTGGCCCACATGCCAACATGGAAAATTTGTATAAAATCCGGACCATTCATTTTGTAGAATGCATTATTTTACCATGGGCTGGACCAAAAATCAGGCCGTTCTACTCATCTGATAGGCCAATAAGTACACATGGCATGATGGCATGATTTGTTTGTTCTTCCAGTGGGCACTATATGAATGGTTAGAGAATAGGACCAACAGTCATGAATCCAACATACATGTTTGCCCCATCAGCATACACGGTTGTAAGGAACTCCACAGTAAAATTGGCAGGTGCATGAATGAACCAGGAGCGTTCATCTAATGCCCCACACTGAATGGTGAATGGTAAATGATTAGAAAAAATCAAACCAATAAAGTGATTGTAGTTAACATTATAAAAAATTTAAAAAAGAAATAAAGAAAAAAAAGGTTCCATTGAGATTCTCAGGACAAAATTACAGAAGAATTAATTGCTGGAATAATGCCATCAATAGTTTTTTGGAAACTATGAGACCTAGAGTACGGCCGACCAAATGAAAAGTCACGGTTGGAGAATTTTAGGGGAGATTTAAAAATAAAAATAAAAATTCAGTTAAATGAATAATGGGATAGTAATGAAACACTTGTGCCTGCTACGACATGAACAAATGCAAAATATAATAGTATTACTACCAAGATATTCAATAACAGTAATAGCTGGCCGTTAGAGTCCTATAATGTTTGAATTTCTTTTAAAGGAAACAATGTATTTTATTCAAATTCGGCCTTACATGTGCATACCATGCAAAAGGCCATTATGACCTTGATGTAATCATTTTTAATACCATGATCATTACAATTAATAAGCCCAAATGTAAGTGTAGAGAAGGAAATGTAATTAAATTCTTTATCTTTCTGATCGAAACAGGACAAAAAATGAACTTACTTGAAGTCTGTCTTTCTGCTCAAGATAAGAGATAATCGTCAAATGCACGAGAGAGAGAGAGAGAGAGAGAGAGAGAGAGAGAGAGAGAGAGAGAGATGTATGGAATGAAAGCATCGAGCAGGGCTTGGTACCATTTATAGTAGGAGGTGAGTATACAGGACACGAAACAGAGTAGACGGGAGGACCTGAGAAGATGTTATTTGACTAAAACAAGCTCCTTTATGGGAATGGACCTATAAGATTTTGCAATATATTACATAAGATTTTGCAAAAGAAGATGTTATTTGACTAAAACACCTCATTCACTTATCTCTGTTATTTTGCACCATCAGGCCTCTTGCTATTTTTCTCATTCACTCGTCTTTGTTATTTTGCACCATGTGGCCCTTTTACTACTTTCTTATTCACGTGTCTAAATAATTTTGCACCATTAGGCTCTTTGCTTCGATTCGATTCGATTCTTTTCGAGAGTTGGAAATCAAGATCCACCGCAGCTTTGCACCTTTTTAAAACTGTTGTGACTCATTCACTGAGAACATACGCATGCATGTATGGCTATCCAAACCATCCTGAAAGTGGGCCATTGAGGAGGGGGAGAGCACAAAATCATATTTTGATCAAACACTCCCAACTGTCCAGTAGATGGGAATAAGGTGGGAGGAGAGGACTGATCTTACTCTTGATTCTCACTGGGCCCACCTGAGCTGCAGAACAGCTTGATTTTTGTCCCGACCCTTCAACTAGGACAGATGAAGGGTTTGGACGGTCTGGATTTCACATACACAAACTGGTGGGTCCCTATGCAAATCAAAGGTAGGCATCCCCTCTAAACTTGTTCTTTTTGTTTCAGCCCACCTGATTTTTCCTATTGGACTGATTTGTGAGCCTAGTGATGATGTGAGGCAACCACCTGATGGACGGATTCAATGTTGTAAATACATCATGTGGGCTCCACTTCTGTTCGGCACCACTGAAGCCCATCCCATGGATGACTGACCCCGACTTTTTAGAACATGATGCAAAACCATCACTTGCAGAGTCTGAAGATAATTAAGGTGGAATGTGGTAGAGCCACTCACATGGATGACTGACCCCGACGTTTTAGAACATGATGCAAAACCATCACTTGCACAGTCTCAAGACAATTAAGGTGGAATGTGGTAGAGCCACTCACAAGCATACATGTGTCGGGGGGTAGGTAGCATCAAATCAGGCCTTCCATCTGGTATGCCCATCATAGATGGTCTACGGTGCAAAAATCATGCCAACAGGTTGAATGGTCAAGATTCTAACAAAATTCTCATAAAAGTGAAACACGGACCATACATGGTAAGCTCCACCGTTTCACGTATAAATTGTCATGTTGGCATGATTGTAGCCCTTTTTTTCTTTTCTAGTTTTTACAAATAAAGATAGCTTTACCGTGGGCACAATAGTCGAAGAGTGGATATATTCTCTCTCACATTTGCAAAACGGAGATGTATGTCAACAATGCATCAGAGCATAGTTAAAAGAGACTAATTAAAAAATAATAATAAATAAATAGTTGGGTGTGTCTAGAGTTACGAAAGGACTCTAGCCATTTTTGGCTTTTTCAATTTTGTTTTTTGACAAAATGAAAGGCTTCTCACTCCCACGGTTGAGGATTTTCTCTTTTCTACGCATTTGCCTTTGTCTTGAAGTAGGGCCACTGTCTCTGTGGACTAGCTTTAATTCCAAAACAAAATCCGTCCCTTTTGTTACGCCGCTGAGATCTTTTTCTTTTTCAATCTTCTGGGTCTGACTGACTCTCGGGACCAGCCAGATAGTGGGCCACCCAGGCGGGGCATAGTGTGTTGTCATGTTGATCAAACAATCCTAACCATTTAGTAGGGAGAAGGCTATGAGATGGATAATTAGGCCTTTTAATCCAACGGGTTAAATAAAATGGTTATGATAGTTTGCTAATTAATGTGATTGCTCTTTTACCTTCTGCACCACCTGAATGTAGCCTACAATTTGCATGGTCAGGATTTCCGTGCAGCATGGAATATGGTGGAGCTTCTCATCATCATTTATGATTTAAGACCATCCATCCAGTGACCCGCATATAGCTAAAAAACCAGACCAAATTTGGTTATTTTAATTTAGCCATACTACCAATGCCATTTAAACTTAAGACAAATAGCAAAAATAATTTTGATCCTACCATCATAACCGTTCACTCGATTCCTATGGAAATGGAGCGACCATCTTTTATTCAAGGAAAATGGATCTAATCTACACCTTGAACTATGTGGGCTCCACTTTTTGTTGCATGTGTCTTCATCTAGAATTGTTTTTATTCAACCATCTTACCATATGATTGTGGTAAGGAAAACTGATGGTCCATATTGATTGTAGGAACTGGCATAATCATGAATTTGGACGGTCCATCTTGCAGGTCTCCTTTATATTGCATCTGTATTCATCTTCTTTTTTTTTTTTGAAACGAGCTATCTCCACTCAGTCTGCCAGTTGAGCTATGGATCTGGTTGCGCATGTGTATTCATCTTGAATTGCTTTGATCTGATCATCTTAACCATATGATAATTGCAAGGAAAATTAATCATTAATTTGGACTGTCCATCTTACACCTCCCAGATTTGATTGCACATGTTTCTCATGAATGGCATTGATCAAATCATCCTAATCATCTTATTAATTGCTTGAAAAATGGATGGCCCATATTGATTATAAGAAAATTGATCTAATCAAATCATATTATATGTAAAGAAATGGATCAAGTAACCAATTTTGGACTAGAATGGTTCTTTTGAAAAGCTAGCTAGCACCATTGCATCAATGGACTAAATGTATTTCGAATCGCATGAAATTTTGCAGAAGAAGGCGTGCTTTGACCAAGACGCCTATGTTCAGTTGTATTTGTTATTTTGCACAATTAGGTCCTTATTACTATATTCTCATTCACAATGCTTGTTACTTTGCATCAGTAGGTCTTTTTTCAGTCACTTGTCTTTGTTATTTTGCACCATTAGACCCTCTTGTTATTTTCTATGATTGCATTGGTTTGACGAGGATTGGAAAACGTGATACGCCACAGCTTTGAATAGTTTCAAAACTGTGGTGACCCATTCGATGTACACACACGCATGCATGTACGGGTATCTAGACCATCCTGGGAGTGGGCCACCAAAGATGGGGCACAGCACAAAGATATAATGATGGATGGCAACTGCGCGTTTCAGGCTCTACCCCACCTCTTATTGAGCCAAATTTTATTTTTTTTTATTTTTTTTGTTTGAATGTATGCAATGGGTGCAAGGATGAGGAGGTGTGCTCCAGTTGTACCAGCTGGTAGATGTGGGGTCCATGTGGTGTATGTATCACATCTAAACTGTCCGTTGGATACATCCCCTTAGATTACTCTTTAAGGCCCGAAAATCAACTTGATCAAAAAAAAAAATGGTGGGCCATAGCACCAGTAATGAGGTGGGAGGGGACTCCTACCCTTTGATTCTCACTGAGCACACTTGAACTGCAGAAGTCTAGATTCCATATACCAAAATTATGGGTCCCTACCCAAATTAATCAAGGTTGGACATCCCCTTTATACTTGTTTCTCTCGTTTAGGCCCACCTGAGTTTCCTTTGGGTGATTTGTGAGCCCTAAAGATAATGTTACGCAAATCAAGGGTGGACATCCCCTTTATACTTATCCCTCCCCTTTTGGCCCACCTGAGTTTCCTTTGGGCTGATTTGTGAGCCTTAAATATAATGTGACGTGAAGCATCTCATGGACGGATTGGATGTTATAAATACATCACATGGGCTTGATTTCTGCCGATGCCACTGGACCGCATCCCATAGATGAATGACCCACTTTTAGAATATGAAGCAGAACCATCACTGTACGCTTTCTAGACAGTTGAAGCAGAATATGGTAGAGCCCTTACCAGTACACATGTGGACATGGTTACGTATAAATCAGGACCTTCCTTCAAGTGGGCCCTATCATGGATTGGTCAATGGTCCAAAAATCATGTTAATAGGATGAATGATCGAGATTCTATTGGTATTGGACAAGTTCTAGTTAAAGTGACGGCTAGGATATCTGATTGGTGTAGTATGTGGAACATGGGCCATACGTTGTAAGCCCCACTGTTAATATTTTCTGGTGTAAATTCCCTGTTGGCAGGGTTGTGCTCCTTCCCTTTTCTAGTCCTTACGGTAAAAAAGAAGAAGAAGATTAAAAAAAATAGTTTTATTGATGGCCCAACAGTACTTAGAGTTTCACTCACCATTGCAAATGGGAGATGGACTTCAACAACATAATGTAGCAGAAGAAAAGTTCGAAAAGCTTTGAAAAAGTGGAGAAGATTAATAAAAAATAATAATAATAAAAGTTTTGGTGAGTTCAAATATACAAAGGGACTCCATGCTTTTTGCGGTTTTAGCTTTATTTGTTGAAAAAAATGACCACTTCCCACTTCCCACTTCCCAAATTTGAGTATTTTTGCCTGTTTAGGCATATGTTTTTGTCTTGAAGTGGAGCCACAGTCTCAGTCGACTACTCTTTGCAAAACCAGGTGTTCTTTGAAACAAAAGCAGGTATCTTTGATGTTCCATTCTGACAGTAAGAATAGGTATAATCGTGATTTAGATTATCCATTTTGTGTGTCTCACTTTATATTGCACGCCAGTTTTTGTCTTTATAATTGCTTTGATCTAGTCATCTTAAGCATGTGATCATTGCAAGGAAAACTGATGAACCATGTTGATTGTAGGAATGGGTTTAATAATCAATTTGGACCATCCATCTTACACGTCCCTTTTTTTATTGCACATTTTTCTCAAGAAGTGCATTTATTAAATCATCTTAACCATCTCATTAATTGATTGGAAAATGGATGGCCATATTGATTATAAGAGAATTGATATAATCAATAATTTGGTTGCAATTCATGTTCCATCAATAGGCGAGGGCATAGTGTGTTTTCATGTTGATTAGACGATCCTAACCATTTAGTATGGAGAAGGCTATCAGATGGATAATTAGGCCTCTTAATCCAACATGTTAAATAAAATGGTTATGATAATTCACTAATTAACGTGCTTGCTTTTTTATGTTCTGCACCACCCCATTGGAGCCTACAATTTGCATTGTGAGGATTTCCATGCAGTACGTGGGGTATGGTGCGCATGTAACATGGTAGAGCTCCTCATCATCATTTATGGGGTAGGATTATTGACACAAGGATGAACGTGATGAGGTTTATCACCATCTTCCTCAAGGATAACTACTTCGAATCCATGGAAGTTCTCTGGACTACTCTTGGAGACTTCTTGAATCTAAGAGGAAATAGCAAGGAAGATAGAAAATAAATTCTATAAAATTCATAATTTAATTGATTGAGCCCCTTAAATAGGGATACTAAGCCATAGAAGAAGTTTCGGAATTAAAGTACAACTAAAACTCCTATAATTCACAACTTACTATAAATAATAAACTTAAAATTTATAGATGGTCGTGATTCCTACTAGTGATTGCAACTCCTAAAGCCCAATGGATGAAGAGTTATACTCAAAATAAAACTTTCTATAAATAGTAAAAATGAAATTAAAAAAAGGATTCGACCGCCGATTTGATGGTATTTCGCAAATTTAGCGTGCGCAACCCGGCATTTCAGGGTTGGGTGCCTAAAGGAGCTCGTCCTACTCCAAAATCATACGTGGTACGATCTAATAGCTCATTTCAGTTTGCGAGATAAGTCTGTTTTAAGTTCTGACGGTCTGGATCACCTCCGCTTTCAATCGGGTCTTTTCTAATCTATCTTAGCTATGAAATTGTACGCAATCTGTTCTACATCAGTTATGTATGAGTTAAGACCATCCATCGAGTGACCCGCTCATGGTTAAAAAATTAGACCAAATTTGGTGATTTTTAGACATACAACCAATGACATTTAAACTGAGATAAATAGCAAAAATATTTTTGATCGAACCATCATAACCGTTCACTCAATTGTTGTGGTAATGGAGCTACCATTATTTATTTTAGGAAAATGGTCCTAATCTATACGTTGCACTACGTGGGATCCACTTTTTATTACATATGTCTTCATCTATAATTGTTTTGATTGGACCATCTTACCATAAGATTGTAGCAAGGAAAACTAATGGTCCATAGTGATTGCAAGAACGGTGTAATGATGAATTTGGACGATCCATCTTGCAGGTCTCCTTTATATTACGTGTCTCTTGAATTGATTTGATCTGATCATCTTAACCATATGATCATTGCAGGGAAAATTAATCATCAATTTGGACCGTCCATCTTACACATCCCAGATTTGATTGCACTTGTTTCTTAAGAATCGCATTGATCAAATCATCCTAACCATCTTATTAATAGCTTGAAAAATAGATGGCTTATATTGATTATAAGAGAATTGATCTAATCAAACCAAATTGTATGTAAAGAAATGGATCAAGTAATCAATTCTGGACTCGAGTGAGGTTAGAATGGTTCTTTTGAAAAGCTAGCTCCATTGCATCAATGGACTAAATGTGTTTCCACTTGCATGAAATATCGCAGAAGGTGTGCTTTGAACAATACACCTACATATTCATGCTTGGATGCTGACTTAGGATCAGCCTCATGAATTTGCCTTACTGTTAAAATTGTCATTATAAATTGGTTGTAAATTAGTTGTTGTACACTTTTTCTTAAAATTATTCTTAACTATTATGCTGGTACAGAAAATCTTGGGGTATACCTAGCTGGGATAGCAATTGATGTTATCGAATCATATTCAGTTAGTGTAAGAGAAATATATGATTTGCAGGTTGGTGTTCATGTGGAATTGGATGATCTTACAGTTCTACACTCATTATGTTTTAGATCTCTTCATATTTTACTTTTGTACATTTTTGTATTTGTGTGTTATTTAAGTCATGGGTTTGTATAACACATATGGGCAACCACTTGTATATTTTAGGATGTATATTTGGATTTTCCTTTATGCTTGATTTTTTGTTCTTTTGTTGTAATGCTTATTTAAAAAACATTATATTATGAAATGTGTACCATCTTTAAAGGTTAATACTCAAGATTTCAGAAAATGAGTACTAAACTTAGGTTATGAAATCCAGGGCGTTACATAAGTATAACTTTGAATATGTCTTTAAGTTCTTGCACTAATGGCATATTGGATGTGGCCATAGGTAAGTATGAATCA
This sequence comes from Magnolia sinica, assembly GCF_029962835.1. NCBI lineage: Eukaryota > Viridiplantae > Streptophyta > Magnoliopsida > Magnoliales > Magnoliaceae > Magnolia > Magnolia sinica. Next base: position 42,926,467 of record NC_080573.1, on the reverse strand, counting down.
AGACCTTCCATCAAGTGGGCCATAGTATAAAAATCATGCTAATAGGATGAATGGTCGAGATTCCATTGGTATTTCGTAAAAGTGATGGATAAGATATCTTATTGGTGTAGTTTGTGGAACATGGGTCATACATTGTAAGCCCCATCTCTTCTAGTGTAATTGCCCCTTTCCTTTTGTAATTTTTATGAAAAAAAGATAAAGATTGTTTTATTGGTGGGCCTGACAGTGAATAGATTCTCTCTCACCCTTGCAAAGGAGAGATGGACGTCAATAACTGTAATGTAACAAAATAAAAGCTTCGAAACAACTTTTGTTGAACCCTATTTCTAACCGATCGAACTAGAGTCAAGAGTCAATAAGGAAATGATATGTGGCATTATATTCAAAATATGAGGTGTCTGAATAGATATTCTGAGGGATTTAGTATTGAATCATAGCTGGCATTGATTTGGCGATACACATTATCAGAGGAGGACACATGACCAGTAAGATATTTTGTTTGAGAGAAATAAAAGTTCCGAGTTGAGAGACAAAATATGGTTGAGAAATGTAAACTGTGACTGAAGGAAATAAAGTACGGTCGATAGGAGAGGAACGATCATAGAAGGGAAATGTAACAGAAAGAAGGATCCATAGAAAGGCTTTTCAACCACCAAACCTTGGTGGTCTCACACGTAAGAGCACATGTCTATAAGAACTATCACAGGTACAAATTGTGTGTGTGCATGAGCCTTAGATTGTTGTAGCAGCTAAGATTAAGTGAGCTCAGTATTAAATTGATTTGGGTGAAATCCACCTTGTTGAGTTGATTCTACCATGTTATTGGGTTTGACTCAATTCAAGTCGAGTTTTTGTTTTTGCTGGTGTGTCTAGACTGAGGTCGGACCTCCTTGGAAGTCTAAAAAGGGGAAAGAAGAAGGAAGATTGTTAAGGAGAATCTTAGTCCTACATGCTGAGTCTACTAATGGATCGGGTCTTATTTGTTTTTGTGTGTCGACTCGTTAAGTCATGTAGTATTAGAATATGGATGGATCCGAATTTCCTTATTAGACTATCCAGAGAGAGAGAGAGAGAGAGAGAGAGAGAGAGAGAGAGAGAGAGAGAGAGAGTAATACTATAACATCCTAGATTTTTGCTATTTTGGATTTCTAAAAAATCCTTGAAATTTTTTATATAACTAGCCTATGTTGTCATTTACTAACCTTTAATACTCGAGGTGTGCTTATACGTAGGTGATACCCGTAGAGAACCATGCAAATTTGATTAATCAACCATAGGAAGCCAACGAATCCGCCCGATCACTTAAAAATCAAGTTTAGCCTTGAGATTTGTTTACATAGGGTCCAAATCTAACTGACCTACTACTAACTAATCGAAACAATCGTAACTAAATAAACACCTACCTAAAGCCAAGACAGCTATGGGTCAGATCTTAATTAACAAACCAAGTCAACCTAGTTACTCATTTATCTTAAGAACCAATGGTTTAGAATGATCATGATTGAATCGCCATTTTTCTTAATTTCGAATAGGCCACACTATGAACATAGTTAATCCAGACCCTAATCATTGAACGCAAGAAATCTCCCTACCCAATTGATACGTGAAATGCCCTAATTATCTGAACAAACTCTAGATCGCTCATTAGTGGGTCACTAAACCTGAGGCTATAAAAAGACGTTTGCCTTAGTGGGCTTGATGTCCATTGTGGGTATCAAACCAAGAAAGTGATCAAACTTCTCAACTTGGGCCAGAGGATAAATACTTAGAACACGCGAATGCCTTAGGCTGAAATCTAAAACTTAAGTGAAATAGACTCCCCACACTTTCGAGAAGTTGTGACTTTCCGACCGTTAGATTGCAACCAAACTCGAGGTATGAGTTAAAGATATTTCCTTTCTAATATCCATATAGCCACAACCTTGATCAAGCATCGACGACTGTCAACTGCAAGTAGGGTCCCCACAGTTGATCGAAGCTTCTGATTGCCACTCAGTTGTGATGGAATGTAGATCCCATAGTGGGGCACCAGCCCCATGGTGTAGATAAGCCAGTGTACCCTTGAAAGACCTTATAAGTTGAAAATAGTCTACCCTAGGAAAACTTTATTAGAAAAAGGGGCACTGAGGCTATTCGTACACATTCCTAGCACTATAAATAGCCTCAATTCCCACTCTCTCACTCCCATATGAAATTTCAATTGTAACAAAGGGGAGAGAGAGAGAGAGAGAGAGAGAGAGAGAGAGAGAGAGGAGAAGAAGAAGAAGAAGAAGAAGAAGAAGAAGAGGGGGGAGAAGCTGTAGGAAGGAGTTCATTGGAGCATTCGCATTATCCCCACTAGCCTACGATGTAGCCATGATCGTGCTACACCACAGAAATTGCCTCGGTGAGAAATAGACGTAACTATCGAGCCTTTTCTTGATATTTGGGCCTTAGAGGCCAATTGCATGTGCCCTTGTAAACTAACCGTGTTGGCGATTAAGCCGATCCATGAGATTCTAGCTCTAGGAGTGGGTCTGAAAGTTGATGTACCACTCCAAGGTGCAAACCAATACCCCTAGGTTGCCATTTATCAAACCCATGTCACAATTAATAATTTGTGTAGTGAATAAATGATTACATGCTAACCAGTGTATACTCGTATGGTTGTTTTCCTTCCACAATTTGTTAATCATATGTAATGTAGAACATTTAATTAAATGCTAAAATAGGTTAAAATTGCTAAATTTATTACTCATATTTTATGTTATCCACCTGCTTATGTACTCAATTTGTGTTACCTCACATTAATTACTATGTTAGTCATGACACGGTCTGCATGTTTGATAAAATTCCTAATAGAATAGAATTTCCTGATTTATTGCTTGTATCCTTTCCTGTAGATTTGTAGTTGATTTATTAGTATTATTGATTGACTAAGACTACTTGAGTAGTTGGGTTAGCTAGAAAACCACAGATCCAAGAGAGCGGCCCTGACTGGGTCGTCCTCCTAAGACTAGTCCGATTGACCTAGGGCGAACACAGACAACTGACAATAGTCAGATTATATGAGATGTTTGTGTCCAATGCATGTTATGCTGAGGTTCGCCTTAGTCAATTGATCTAGCCTAATAGCCGTTTAACCGCGTGTGTCCACCATATATGATCACGCTTGTCTGAATTTGGAGCACCTTATACCCTTGAGAGGTCTACTAACAACCATTAATGATACAATCATCGAGTCTTAGGAGTTGGGCATGGTGGTATGGGACACTGTGTCCGTACGGTCAGCCTACACTCGGGTGATGAGACTCCCCGTAATAACAAATGAGCAACCAATAAGGCTATGAGCCTAGTACATCAAACTGTAATAATGTCGCGACTACCCCACAATTGCATTTGAGTGACGACCCCTGCATCATTTGTGGGTGCCCTCTACCCATCGATGGGCGGCTTAACCTTGTGTGTTTGGGCTGTATCATCCGTGTTGGAGCATGAAAAATAATAAAGAAGGAACTATGAAAGAAAGAAGAAAAAGTACAAAAGGAAAGAGGAAGAACAGATAATGTAGTAAAAGAAGAAGAGACATGTTGTGCGGGTGCATATAGCATAATATAGGGCTGTAATTCATTGTGCACACAGAAGTGGTCTGTTGCGCACAGTGGACCATATAACATAAGATTCGTGTAATGCCCTGAAATTCGGGGGTCGAGCATAACTCAACTCCCGAGTTCTAAAACATCACTTATGCAACATATTAAATGATGGTTGTATGTTGTCTGTATTAGTGCATAAAACATGGAATAAATTAAGCCAAAGTGCATATATAATTCAGGGATAAGTGAAGAAAGCAAGCGGAAGACTTAAAGAAATATATATGTGTACATGTGCGAATCCCTGGAATACATACACATACCAGGTCGTATGACAAGTGTTGCTATCAAAATTACAAGTATCAAAATTACATCATTTAATTCCCAAAAAAAATCTCAGCATCCCTCGCATCAGAACAAGGCTCACTAGAACCCGTCTGAAAACTGCATAAAAGAGAAAGCAGCCTCATCATCATCCATCTCCCGATCTGCCTCAGAAGTCGCATCAACATCTGCAACATCAGAACCTAAGACAGAGTCTGGTGGGTGTTTAACACCGCCCCAGAACGTGGGAGTGAGTGATCAACTCAGTGGAACAATAAAGCACAGGTTAACATGTTATCAGGTCAATCAAGAAGTAATGATAAAGTAGAACAATTAAACAAGTCCTAAGTACTCTTGTTAATGCAAGGATGGTGAACATACATCGGACAATCGGGTTACTTGACGAACTCGACTAGCATGAGCGCATGTTGAATTGAACGACATAGAGTGTGCAAACACTCCGCGTGGCCAAACCACTGCCGACAACTCAAATACGACTCGGGTTCGTCTAATCACATCCTACGTGGCGAAAGCAATCTCAGCCACGAACTTAAGGTCGATTATCCATTTCCTGGACTAATCATAGTCCCAAACACATTACACTACAACAGATATTCGTATTAAATGTAGAACAGTATTGGAACGACAACTTCAACCATGTAGCATATGAGTACTTGAAGAATATCAACTTAACATGAATGTAAGCATAAGTAATACTTGAACTTAAACAACAATGAATGTAACTTGCATGATGGAAATCATATACACTAGTGGGAGAGTTGAGAATCGCTTCTCAACGCCCATACTAGGTTGATATATCACACTTTAGATCATTCAGACATTTCTACAAATACTTAGAATACATAATACAACATACACGACGTATGTTGAAATACACACATTTGGACAATTCCTTTTGCCAAGGAGTTGCCGCACATATAATTAGCATAAGTACATGACAAATAATCATGGCAATCACATGTTCATATTTTGTACGCATACGGTACTTTATACATACACATAGAATACTCAATTCTCCATATATCACATGCATATCAGGAACACAAAATAAACGTAACATTTGGCATGTGAAATCTCATCCATAGCAAGAATAAATCATTCACTGGCATTGAAAGCCTTGAAAACTATAACCAATACACTTAAAGTCCGCACCTTAAGTCAGAAAAGAACACCGAACTGATTTCAGACGATGTCTTCGTCAACGGCGATTAAATACCCTAAAGCAAGAATAGAAATGAGATACAACAACACCAAGACTATTCTAAGCTCTAACACAGATTAGGGTTAGGTTAACTTATCCAAAGATGAACTCAGAATCACTGGAATAACGATTCAAAGTGAAGGTTCAAGGATGAAGAAGAACAAGAAAGAATCTAAGATGATTCACCAACTTCTCTCTCACTTTCTCTCTCTTTTCCACTCTCTTTCTTAGCTAGGGTTAGAAAATTCGTATGGAAAAGAGAGCTAGGGTTTTAAGGTCTATAAATAGGCCTAACATTGATGAAAATAACCCTAGGGCCAAGGTATACTTAGGGTATAACCAAAACCGGCATCTTGCGATCCAACGAAGCACTTTCGGTGGGCTTATTACCACGAAAGGTCGGACTTAAGCTCACTGACCATGGATCTAGGTCAAGCTGAGTTTCGTACCGACCGGATCTTCAGATCAGCCGTGGCGGACCACACCCAATTTAACGGTCACAGAATCTCGATCAGGTCCACAAGCACAAGGACATGTCTGGGCCACCTTTTCTGCTCAGAGGGTGAAATTGGGTCAGAATCCAACGGTCAGATTGCTTAAAATCATCGTGCAAGCGACATGACTCAGATTTCATAAAATCTCATTAAATTTCCAACCGTTCTCACACTCTTCACTCCGGACTCAATCAAATCGACCCAGAACATCATCTGGACTTGATTTTTGAGGTGATGGTCAAGCCCAACATGGTGACCGCAACAGCCTAAGATTATCACTATCGGACTTTCGACGTGCGGTCCAGGTCCGATCCAGATCTTCTAAAAATTCTCAAGAACAACTGGATTTAGCGATGAATCCCAGATTTCAGAGTAACGTAGCGCTAACTATTCTACAGGTTTTGAGTCATGCAGATCCAATTTAAAGTGATTGATGCAAATTTCACAAGCAATCAATTATAGCGCTAATTACCCCAAAAACAACTACTAAGGAAAGATTAGCACAAAATTTCCCGGGTCATTACAATCTACCCCCCTTAAAGAAAATTTCGTCCTCGAAATTTATACCTTCTCAAATTCCTCAAGGATCTGAGGGTAGCTCTTTCTGACCTCAGCTTCAGATTCCCAAGTAGTCTCTTCCTCACTATGATGCGTCCATAGCACCTTCACAAGAGGGATAACCTTGCTACGTAATACCTGCTCCTTCCTGTCGAGAATACACATCGGTCGCAATACATAAGTGGCATCCTCACTCAACTGTACCTGCTCCTAACTGATAATATGCGAAGGATCAGGAACGTACTTCTTCAGCACAGAAACATGAAATACGTTATGCACGCCCGCAAGAGGTGTGGGCAAAGCAAGGCGGTATGCTACCGCTCCCACTCGATCCAGAACTTGAAATGGACCAATAAATCGCGGCGTCAGCTTTCCCTTCTTACTGAACCGCAGAACTCCCTTCATAGGAGAGACCTTAAGAAAAACATGGTCTCCAACCTCAAACTCAAACGGTCGACGCCTCGTATCAACATAACTCTTCTGCCTACTCTAGGCTGTCAGAAGTCGACATCGAATGATGTTAACTTTCTCTGAAGTCACTTGCACCAATTCCGGGCCAAGCAAACTACGCTCACCAACTTCTGCCCAACAATGCGGTGCTTTGCACGGGCGACCATACAACGCCTCATAGGGAGCCATGCCGATACTCGCCTGGAAACTGTTATTATATGCGAACTCTGCATACTGAAGACAATCATCCCAATTGTCCTTAAAATCCAAAACACAAGCTCGCAACATGTCTTCCAGGACCTGATTCACGCGTTCCATCTACCCATCTGTTTGCGGATGAAACGCGGTGCTGAACTTCAGTTTCACACCCATCGCTTCCTGGATACGAGTCCAGAAGATAGATGTGAAACGCGTGTCTCTATCAGACACAATCTCCAGGGAAACTCCATGCAGACGTACTATCTTCTTGATATACAACCTAACCAACTCGTCTGCAGAGTTTGTGACTCTGATCGGTAAGAAATGAGCCGACTACGTCAATCGGTCGACTATCACCCAGATAGAGTCATATCCCTTCCTCGTTCTCGGCAACCCAAAAATAAAATCCATAGAGATGAAGTCCCACTTCCATTATGCTATGGGCATGGGCTGCAACAACCTAGGAGGTCGGCGATGCTCTGCCTTGACCTGCTGGCACGTGAGACAACGAGAAACAAACTCAACAATATGGACCTTCATATTGTCCCACCAATAAGATCTTCTCATATCTTGATACATCTTCGTGATATCTGGATGCATCACAAACTTATAACTATGAGCTAACTCGAGAACCTCCCGTCTCAAGTCAGGGATGTCAGGAACACATAACCCGCCACGAAATCGTAAGTCTCCATTAGAACTAATACTCCAGTCGGAGTTCTCATCTGTACCAAGCCGCTTTCTCATCTTCACCAAAAGCTCATCATCTACCTGAGCTGCAACGATCCTCTCGTCGATAAGGGGCTGTACACAAATGTGTGCGATAACATCATACGGCTTAACCACCGTAAGCTTCTGCTCAAAATTTCACACAAACTCCAACATATCCCACTCTGCTATCATCAGCGGAGCCGCAAACTCAATAGCCTTCTTGCGACTCAAAGCATCTGCCACAAGATTCGCCTTGCCCGGATGGTAAGAAACATCGAACTTAAAGTCCTTCAATGTTTCCATCCATCGGCGTTGCCTCATATTCAAATCACGCTGTGTGAAATTATACTTAAGGCTCTTGTGATCGCAAAAGAGCTCAAACTCCTCACCATAGAGGTAATGTCTCCAAAGCTTTAATGCGAAAATAACAGCTGTTAACTCCAGGTCATGCGTAGGGTAATTCTCTTCGTGTTTCCTCAACTGACGCGAAGCATAAGCAATCACCCTGTCCTTCTACATAAGGACACAACCCAGATCAACGCGAGAGGCGTCAGTATATATAATATACTTAACCCCTTGCTCTGACAACACTAGTATAGGGGCGGACGTCAACTTGTCCTTCAGCTCTTGAAAATCTAACTCCACCTTCTCATTCCAAGTAAACTTCAAATCCTTCCATGTCAGCTGCGACAACGGTCTAGCAATCTTCGAGAAGTCTTGAATGAAGCGTCGATAATAGCCTGCAAGACCCAGAAAACTCCTTACCTTAGTAACTGAACCAAGCTGCTTCCAGTTCTGCACTGCAGCTACCTTGGCAAGATCGACGGCTATCCCTTCCTTGGACATCACATGTCCCAGGAACTTGACTTCCTCTTTCCAGAAATCACACTTCTTGAACTGCGCAAAAAGCTGATTCTTCCTAAGAGTATCCAAAACCGCTCTTAAGTGCTCCTCGTGCTCTGCCCGACTCGTCAAATATATCAAGATGACATCGATAAAAACAATGACGAATCGGAACAAGAATGGCCGAAACACCCTGTTCATCAGATCCATGAACACGACTGGTGCATTCGTCAGACCGAACGACATCACAAGGAACTCATAATGACCGAAGCTAGTCCTGAAAGCGGTCTTCTGCACGTCCCCATCCTTGACGTGCAACTGATGATACCCTGACTGCAAATCAACCTTTGAAAAGTACCGTGCCCCCTTCAATTGATCAAACAGATCATCAATCCTGGGCAAAGGGTACTTATTCTTCACAGTTACCAGATTCAACCTGCGATAATCAATACACAATCGCAAGGAACCATCCTTCTTCTTCACAAACAAGATAGGTGCTCCCCAAGGAGACACACTAGGCCGAATAAAACCCAAATTCAACAAACCATCTATCTGCTTCCTCAACTCCTCCATTTCACTCGGAGTCATACGATAGGTGGGTAAAGAAATGGGCACCGCACCAGGCATAAGATCGATAGCAAAATCAATCTCGCGCTGAGGAGGTAATCCAAGAATCGACTCAAACATATCTTCAAACTCCCGAAGTACCGGCGTGCTAACTAATGCTGATTCAGCCATACTCTCCAATAGAGAAGTATAATAATCAAGACGAAGAGGGTAACTAACTTGAACTGGGAAAGTAATTGTCTCGCCCTCAGGTCCATAGATCATCACCGACCTTGCTTCATAATCAATCTCAGCTCACATCCTCATGAGCTAATCCATACCCATAATAACATCATAATGATAAAGAGGTGCGACAAAGAAATCAACACGGATCGATCCACTTCCTAGATCGACCAAACAATCCATACAACGCTTGCCCAAAGCAGAGGAAATCCCCGTAGCGGTAGTAAGCGTCACTCCTTGCATAGGAACAGATCTCAAACCCAAACGCCTAACTGCCGCATAAGATATAAGAGAAGTAGTGGACCCTGTATCCACCAACATAGAAACGGGAATACCTTCAATGTGCGCTGTCACCTCGAAGGATCTTGGCACCAAGTCAGACATAGGCACTTTAGCTGAAGGCGCATGAACTCGAGCCTGCTGCTGACGATTCGGCGGAGGAACCATGGGCCGCTGAGGTGGCCTGAAGCTAGGTACTGCAGGTCTGAAGGATGGATGAGCTGGCGCTGAACGAAGAGGTGGAGGAGAAATAACCTGAGGCATCGGATGGCTAATCCTCTACGGTGGAGTAAATCCACTGGCCCGCATATGCGAAAAGTAAAAACGGTCTAAATGCCCCATCTTCCCATAATATGAATAGCGAAGATCAACTCACATCTACTGAGCGAGCGGCGCTGAACGCCTAAGAGGAGAATCTACTCGCAGCCTCTTGCCAAGAAAATGTGCACCCTGAAAGTCCGGTCGCGGCCTAGGAGCCATCGGTGCTCGCATGCGGGATGACCTGTTCCTGTCCTGCTCTGCTCGCAAGGACATGCTCACCAACTCCGCATAAGAAGAAATGCTGGCACAATAAATCTTCGATCGGATCTCAGGTCTCAATCCCTCAGAAAAGCGCCACATCCTCATCGGCTGATCGCCCAGAATCAAGGCACATACCGACCAAGTTCAGTGAACCGGTTCTCATACTCCATCACCGACAGCCCTCCTTGGCGGAGGCGAAGGAACTCACTCTCCTTCTCATGTCGGTACGTAACCAGAAAATACTTCTCGTGGAAGCGTGCCTCAAATGCCTGCCACGACCACTTAAAACCTTCCTTGACAGTACGAAGAACACTGTCCCACCATAGACTGGCCTCCTTCTCAAACATGAAGGAGGCAAGCTCAACATGCTCAACCTCAGAGCAGTGCAGCGGTCTCAGCATCTTAGAGATGCGATCGATCCAATACTCGGCCTCCTCGGGTCTATGAGAACCCGCAAATGTAGGAGGTCGTAAGCGCTGAAATCGCTCAAAAGTGCCGTTGGCACTGACGCTCCCAGATGGAGGCATAGGTAAAGCAGGTGGAGTCGCCCCCACTGACTGAGCAAAGATGCCAGCCATGGAAGAGAGGAACTCCTGCTGCTGCTGCTGCTGGTGGTGCTGTTGCTGAATCTGCTGCTGCTGCATCAACAACATCATCTGCTCAAACCTATCAGTAGGCGGAGCAGACGAAGATGCACGGCTCGGCTCAGGAACCAAGGGCGTGACTGGAGGAGCCATAGGTGTCGGCCCAACACGGCATGAGACGGGCCCGCCTGTGGATCTGTCTGGCTATCGCTCAAGGGAGGAACCCTAGCAATCGACTCAACCAAGGAGAGACGAGCCGAAGTCTTCGAACCCTTAGGAGGCATCCCTACATTCAACAGAGGATGCAACCTGTCAGATTCTATGTCCACATAATCCATTCACACAGCATTTACAGCACAACTTCAAAGATAAACAACATGCATTCTATTAAACAAAATTGTCACAATATAAGTAGTGCAGCATTACATGAATCACGACTAGGAAAGCATGTGAAATACAACATCTAACACTTCAAGCAACAACAAATGTAACGACCTTGGATTTTCTGTGCTAATCTTTCCTTAAGTAGTTGTTTTGGGGTAATTAGCGCTTTACTCGATTGCTTGTGAAATTCGCATCAATTACTTTAAATTGTATCTGCATGGCTCTAAACGTGTAGATTAGTGAGCGCTACGTTACTTTGAAATCTGGGATCCATCGCTAAATCCAGTTGTTCTGGAGAATTTTTGGAAGATCTGGATCGGACCTAGACCGCGCGTCGAAAGTCCGATGGTGATGATCTTAGGCTGTTGTGGTTACCGAGTTGGGCTTGACCATCTCCTCGAAAATCAAGTCGATCTGATGTTCTGGGTCAATTTGCTTGAGCTCGGAGTGAAGAGTGTGAGAACGGTTGGAATTTATTAAGCTTTTTCTGAAATCTGAGTCGTGTCGCTTGCGTGACGATTTTAAGCTATCTGACCGTTGGATTCTGACCCAATTTCACCCTCTGATCAGGATAGTTGGCCCAGGCATATCCTAGTGCTTGTGGACCTGATCGAGATTCCGTGACCATTGAATTGAGTGTGGTCCGCCACGGCTGATCTGAAGAGCCGGTCGGTATGAAAACTCAGCTTGACCTAGATCCATGGTCAAGGAGCTTAAGTCCGACCTTTCGTGGTTATAGGCCTACCAGAAGTGCTTCGTTGGATCGAGAAAGGCGTGCTTTGGTTATAACCTAAGTATACCTTGACCCTGGGGTTATTTTCATCAAGAATAGGCCTATTTATAGTCCTTAAACCCTAGCTCTCATTTCCATACGAATTTTCTCTAACCCTAGCTTGGAAGAGAGTGGAAGAGAGAGAGAAAGTGAGAGAGATAAGTTAGTGAATCATCTTGGATTCTTCTTTGTTCTTCTTCATCTTTGAACCTTCACTTTGAATCGTTCTTCTGACGATTCTGAGTTCTTTTGGGGTAAGTTAACCTAACCATAACCTGTGTTAGAGCTTAGATTAGTTTTGGAGTTGTTGTATCTCATTTCTATCCTTATTTTAGGGTATTCTATCGCCGTTGACGAAGACAACTTGTCTAAATCAGTTTGGTGGTTCTTTCTTTGCTTAAGGTGCGGACTTTAAGTGTATAGGTTATGGTTTTCAAGGCTTTCAATCCCAGTTAATGATTTATTCTTGTTATGGATGAGATTTCTCATGCCAAATGTTATGTTTACATTGCTTTCCTGATATGCATGTGCTATATTGAGATTTGTGTATTCTAGGTGTATTTATAAAGTACCGTATACGTATATATTATGCACTTATGTTTGCCATGATTATTTGTCATGTATGTATGCTAGATGCATGTATGACAACTCCTTGGTAAAAGGAATTGTCTAAGTGCATGTATTCCAACATACGTCATGTATGTTGTTCCATGTATGCTAAGTGTTTGTAGAAATGCATGAATGATCTAAGTGTAACTTATTACACTTATTGTGGGCATTGAGAAGTGATTCTCAATACTCCTATTGGTGCGCATGATTTCCTTTATGCAGTTACATTCCAAGTTATTTAAATTCAAGCATCTCCTATGCTTACATTTATGTTAAGTTGATATTCTTCAGATAAGTATGTACCATGATTTGAGCGATTGTTCCATTACTGATTTACATTCCATATGATTATCTGTAGTAGTGTAAGATGTTTGGACTATGCCTTAGTCCAGGAAATCGGTAATTGACCCTATGATTCGTGGTTGAGATTGCTTTTGCCATGTAGGACGTATTAGACGAACCCGAGTCGTATTAGAGTTGTCGGCAGTGGTTTGGCCACGCGAAGTGTTTGCGTACTCTATGTCGCTCAACTCAACGTGCGCTCGTGCTAGTCAAGTTCATCAAGTAACCCGATTGTCCGTTGTATGTTAACCATGTATGGACGCTACTGTTTGAATCTAGGGTACTGAACTTACCAGTGAAATCCTGTTAACTATGGTACTTGATCCGCTAAGACTCATGAGCCAGACATGGTGGTATGGGACATCGTGGTCGAGCTGTTGGCCTACGCTGGGGTGACGAGCCTCCCCGTAGTGACCAGTGAGCAACTAAACTCGTGAGCCGATTATGGTGGTATGGGACACTATATTCGTGCTGTCGGCCTACATTGATTGGTGACGAGCCCTTTGTAGTGGCCTCGAGCATACCTGGATACCGTAAGGAGGTGATGAGCCGAATTGTGGTAGTACGGGCATGAAAGGCGTGCATTGATTGGTGACGAGCCCTTTGCTACGACCTCAAATATATGATCGTATGAGATGTCTAGGATTGACGACCCTAGCATGGATCACTGTTTGGATGGTGATATGAGGAAGGTATCTTAGCTTCCCAATCCTGCTGTGTGAAATGGACTAATAACAACTCGGTAATCATATCCATGCACCGCATTTGCATGTGCTTTGTAGATGTGGCGCACTTTGAGGCGATGTCATGCATAACGTAAGATGAAGACGCGAGGGTGTACGGGTGAGGGCACGCATCATATTGCATTCATCCTTGCATTAACAAGAGTACTTAGGATTTATTTAATTGTCCTGCTTTATCATTACTGTTTGATTGAACTGATAACATGTTAACCAGTGCCTTATTGTTCCACTGAGTTGATCACTCACTCCCACGTTTCTAGGGCGGTGTTAAACACCCACCAGACTCTGTCTTAGGCCCTGATATTGCAGATGTGGATGCGACGTCTGAGGCAGAGCGGGAGCTGGATGACGACGAGGCTGCCTTCTCCTATATGCAGTTTTCAGACGGGTTCTAGCGAGCCTCGGTCTGTTGCGCGGGATCTCTGGGATTATATTTTTGAAAATTTAAATGATGTAACTTGATACTTAAATTTTGTTACATACCACTTTCAAACGATCTGGCTTGTATATATAATTCAGGGATCTACACTTGTACACATATTTTACTATAAGTCTTCCGCTTGCTTTATTCACTTGTCCCTGAATCATATCTGTGTTTGGACTTAATCTATTCCATGTTTTATGCACTAATACAGTCAGCATACATCTCTCATTAATTATGTTGCATAAGTGATGTTTTGGAACTCGGGAGCTGAGTTATGCTCGACACCCGAATTTCAGGGCGTTACAACAAACAACTACAAACAACTCCAACTACAAAGCCAACAACGGCTACACACAGAAAGAAAACAACAAACAAAGCAAAGGACGGCCACAACGACAACTACTCGTCGAAATCAGGAGATGGAGGCGGGGCACCCTTATCCTGCAAGCAACACAGGATAGACTTCAGAGTTCGAGTCACCTTCTTAAACTTATGCTTCACAAGGCCTTGAAGATCCATAATATCCTGGCGTAGAACAGCCTACCCTTCTTCAAGCCGAGTAATACGGGCATCCCTGGCAGTCTGATCTGCGCTCTGCTCTGGTGCCACAGGAGGAGAGCTCTCACTCGTATCCTGTACCTCAACCTCTTCCTCGTCCTGCTCTGTTTCTTCCTCAATCTCAGCACCACCTTCAGCATAACTCTCTTCATCATCGCTCTCTAACTCATCCTCACTCTCTGAGGCCTGTTGACGAGGACCAATCTCCATCTGCTTAACGGACGTCAGGTTAAGATGACGAATAGGAACCGGCTTCTCTGCTCCAAGCTTATAGCCAAACTCATGTGCAAGCTTACAAATGAGGCGGCCAAAAGGAAGCGATTCGGTCCTCCTAGTCGAACGAGCGATGAGAATAATCTGGCGCAAGATATACGTCGGCACACACAACTTCGCTCCTTGCCCCACCTGATACAGGAAATCTACCATCAGGCGCGTACACTCACTGCGGTTGCTCCACCTTGGATATACATTGAACGTACACATGTGGTGAAGCAAACAGAAGTCATCCGTCATGTTGGTAGCCAGAAGACTCCTATTAGGCTGCCATTCAACCAGACGACCACACAGGAATTGGGTGCGATGATCCCTCTCGCGTATACTGTTCAAATTCTTCTCACTAGCATGCACCTCACCAAGTGGCACATTTAGGAGTCGGGATATCAAAGCGACGTTGACCGTGGCCTCCCGACCGCTACCACAAGGAATCTTGAATTGTAGAGGCTCCAACGAAGGATCACGAATATTGGCATAAAAAGCTCGAACAATACTTGCATTCGCGCGATACTCGCCCTCAAACAAGGGACACCAACCAGCCCCTTCCAGGCACTCCAATAATAGAAACTCGCCATACAGCTGCGGATCAACATGAGCCTCAAAAAGGACTCTACGGCCTTCATAGACTCCATGCGACAACTTCGCCAACAAGGTTCTAACAATGGAAGCTCGAGGATCGAGTTCCCTCTTGGTCTGAAATTCATGAGTGGCGGACGTGCTCGCGGCGGCACCTCTCGACCTCCGTGCACAGTTTGGGCGGCTAGGCCCAGCTTCATCCACGGGCGCTCTCTTCTTCCCCATTAAAGAAAGAAGGGAGGAAAAGGAAAAGATGGCCGTGATAAACTCAAAGAGGGCCATGAGAAATGAGAGAAAGAGAGAAATAGGAAAGATGGAAAACTTCCACACACTTGAGATCCCAAAGATGGATTTGAGAGCCCAAATGAGAAGAAAAAAGAGGATAAACAGCAATGGGGGTGAGGGTTTTGAGAAGGGTAGGTAGGGTTTGCACGAAAATGGAAGAAGAAGAAGATTTGGAAGGGATTTGGAGAAGTTTTGAAGAAGAACTTGAAGGAAAGGGGAGCTTGGGAGGGAGAGTTATGAAGGAAGTAGGGTATAGAAGGAGTTTAAACCAGCAAACCATGGAGGGGTGGGCCACACTAGGCCAAACAGACATCGGCCCGAGCCGGCTCGGCGAGGCATCACCAGTCTCTGGACCTTCTGGTGATGCCTCACCATTTGGGCGAGGTCCTCCTGGTCCCCCATGCTCCAAATGATGTGGGTCCCCCCTGGGCCCCACTGGAAATGCCCCGATTGGCCCCTTTGCATGGTTCGACACCTATCGGGCCATTCGGGCAGAAATCTGATAGACAAATGAAGGGTTGAAATAGGAAGATAGACCATCTAGACTCATTAATAGATGGTCTAGGAAAGTTTTTGGGTCGCTATGTGTGATCAGGAGAGAGCACAGTCTCGATCTTGGCGATTATTTTCAGGAAACTTTTGCCGATAGAAGCTACGGAACACAAACACACAATCTACGATAGACTCGCACCCAAATACACTAAAGTGATGACAGCGTGCGGTGTGTGACCATAACCCAGGTCCGGTTTAATCCAAATAATGCTTTGATACCAACTTATAATGCCCTGAAATTCGGGGGTCGAGCATAACTCAGCTCCCGAGTTTCAAAACATCACTTATGCAACATATTAAATGATGGATGTATGTTGTCTGCATTAGTGCATAAAACATGGAATAGATTAAGCCAAAGTGCAGATATAATTTAGGGATAAGTGAAGAAAGCAAGCGGAAGACTTAAAGAAATATATATGTGTACATGTGCGAATCCCTGAAATACATACACATACACTACAACAGATATTCGTATTAAATGTAGAACAGTATTGGAACGACAACTTCAACCATGTAGCATATGAGTACTTGAAGAATATCAACTTAACATGAATATAAGCATAAGTAATACTTGAACTTAAACAACAATGAATGTAACTTGCATGAAGGAAATCATATACACTAGTGGGAGAGTTGAGAATCGCTTCTCAACGCCCATACTAGGTTGATATATCACACTTTAGATCATTCAGACATTTCTACAAACACTTAGAATACATAATACAACATACACGACATATGTTGAAATACACACATTTGGACAATTCCTTTTGCCAAGGAGTTGCTGCACATATAATTAGCATAAGTACATGACAAATAATCATGGCCATCACATGTTCATATTTTGTACGCATACGGTACTTTATACATACACATAGAATACTCAATTCTCCATATATCACATGCATATCAGGAACACAAAATAAACGTAACATTTAGCATGTGAAATCTCATCCATACCAAGAATAAATCATTCACTGGCATTGAAAGCCTTGAAAGCCATAACCAATACACTTAAAGTCCGCACCTTAAGCCAGAAAAGAACACCGAATTGATTTCAGACGATATGTCTTCGTCAACGGCGATAGAATACCCTAAAGCAAGAATAGAAATGAGATACAACAACACCAAGACTATTCTAAGATCTAACACAGATTAGGGTTAGGTTAACTTACCCAAAGATGAACTCAGAATCGCCAGAATAACGATTCAAAGTGAAGGTTCAAGGATGAAGAAGAATAAGAAAGAATCTAAGATGATTCACCAACTTCTCTCTCACTTTCTCTCTCTTTTCCACTCTCTTTCTTAGCTAGGATTAGAAAATTCGTATGAAAAAGAGAGCTAGGGTTTTAAGGTCTATAAATAGGCCTAACATTGATGAAAATAATCCCAGGGACAAGGTATACTTAGGGTATAACCAAAATCGGCCTCTCGCGATCCAACGAAGCACTTCCGGTGGGCCTATTACCATGAAAGGTCGGACTTAAGCTCACTGACCATGGATCTAGGTCAAGCTGAGTTTTCGTACCGACCGGATCTTCAGATCAGCCGTGGCGGACCATACCCAATTCAACGGTCACAGAATCTCGATCAGGTCCACAAGCACAAGGACATGCCTGGGCCACCTTTCCTGATCAGAGGGTGAAATTGGGTCAGAATCCAACGGTCAGATTGCTTAAAATTATCGCGCAAGCGACACGACTTAGATTTCATAAAATCTCATTAAATTTCTAACCGTTCTCACACTCTTCACTCCGGACTCAATCAAATCGACCCAGAACATTATCTGGACTTGATTTTTGAGGTGATGGTTAAGCCAAACATGGTGACCGCAACAGCCTAAGATCATCACTATCGGACTTTCGACGGGCGGTCCAGGTCCGATCCAGATCTTCCAAAAATTCTCAAGAACAACTGGATTTAGCGATGAATCCCAGATTTCAGAGTAACGTGGCGCTAACTATTCTACAAGTTTTAAGTCATGCAGATCCAATTTAAAGTGATTGATGCAAATTTCACAAGCAATCGAGTATATCGCTAATTACCCCAAAAATAACTACTAAGGAAAGATTAGCACAAAATTTCCCGGGTCATTACAATTTGAGATTTCACACATGTGAATACCTATAAATACCCCTCCACCCCTTCATTTGAGACAGATGTAAGTTTGGTGATCTCAGATAAAGTCTTCTGAATACCTCTGTAAGGTATTCTGAGAAGGAGAAGAAGAAGGAAGAAGAAGTCAAAGGCTCGTTGCGCCTGACCACGTAATAGGGTCCTGTTGCATTGGCTCGCGCAATAGGGATCTGTTGTGCACAGACAATGTAGACAACACATACATGCTATTAGATTTTTTAGATGTATTACAAATTTCATTTTAATTTAGTCATTTCTTGCAAGGATTTTTATTCTAGATGAATCAAAGGAGAAATAAAAGACTCTTGGGTGCGCGCAACCCTTCTCTCATTGAAATGAATGCATCACAAGCCGGAATGCTATCAAAATCATTATCTAAATTGTTTTATATGATTGTTATCTAATATTTTGTATTTTATATTAGAATCAAGGGAAATATGAGGATGTAAATGAACTTTAGAATCAATAAAATATATGCAATAATGAATTTCTCCTATGTTCTTTGTTGTTATTGAATGATAATCTCCCAAGAAAAATACATTCATTTTTATGTTGAAACAAGATGGCGACTCTGCTAGGGATAAACATTTAGTATTAACTTAAAAATTGTCAGGAGAGCTTTTATCATCACATGGCATTGTAGCGGCGCCAACATGGTGACTCTTAACGGGAATATCCTCCCCTTCATCTCCAAAATAATGTATAGCTTTATTCAGCTTTCACTGCTAACATATTGTTGTTCATAATAGGAACTACAAAGTTTCTCTAATCGCGATGGCTTCCACTTCGAATCAGATAGTCTTCTACTTCAAACCCAAAGGCTTTGTCATCAACTATGCTCATAATAAGCATACATCGTCTAAACCTTTAAATCCGAGAATTCGACCGACCCTGGCTAAAGCTATAGCCACAGTGATATCTGTATCGCCTGTACATCAGGATGATACAGATGAGTGGACTGTAGTATCACCAAGAAAGTTAAGGGCTCGATCCCATACAACTGCTAGTCTAGTACCATTACAGACGATGAAAGGGCTAATTACGTGTAATGCTGCGAGACAAAATCCTACACTTGCCCTACCTTCATTATACCCGAGACAATTCGTCAGTCCCCTCACTCTGCAAGATTTTCCAACTCTATCTACAGTAGTTGTTCGATAGGCCAGAAAAGAGAAAGGGAAATCCCCTGTAGAGAATGAGTTCTCTTTTCTAGAGCCCACCATGTTCATACCATCACAAACATTTTCACCGTAAACTACCACACCAAAGCCCTCAGAATCATGTGAAAGTACTGAAGGATCAAATCAAAAATTCTTTTCTTCACATTCTCCTGCGGTGATGTATCCTTCTTTGTTCCAACGAAAGGACAATCGGTGAGCAAGGAAGCTACAGTTTATGTGGAAGGTACCAATCCAGATCAAATACTGTCTACAGATGAGCGACTAGTTGAGATGGCCCATGCACAAACAATCCTCATGGAGGAATGCAGGAACCTCAGAGAAGCGTTAGCCACTTTGGCCTATAATGTAGCTTGTTTTCTTGCCTCCAAGTGCATAGGTTCATAAGTAGTATCCTTTGAATACAGGGTCGATCCCATAGGGAGATGATTTATGAGAATGAGAAAATCAAATGCAAAACTAAGGAAAATTGACCTATAAGAATTCTAATTAATAGATGCAATGATTTTAAGGGTTTTGTTGTTAAATGGAATTTAATTAAATTAAAAACAAAACCTAAGCTTCAAAGTTCCACACATAGGTTAATAACCTATTAATTATAACGATTTTGATAACACAATTAGGATCCGAGCAATATGGTCGGCCTAATCGGAAAATAAAATAATTTAAATCTTTTTAATAAATGACATGAGAGGTTAGAGAATCATGGATTTGCACTATTAACATATATTCTCAAGCGTCAGTGATTGTAAGCATTCAATATCCATGAGATAATGAATCAAACAATGTAACAGGTTGAAAATATCTCCCATCTAGAAAATCTAATGATCCAGGTTAAGCTTAAGCATCCACCATATGGATCTCACATGATAGATTAAAAACCTAAACTATATAGATCATTGATAATATGCATACACCATTCATCTCATCATTAAAAACAAATTAATCAATCATAACTTAAGAATTATTAAACCCATATGTTTCCCTTCTTGCTTGGGCTAGAGAGAACTAGAAAGACATGATTAAAACAAAGTAAATAAAAAGCAAGTATATAAACAAATAAAGATCTAAAAAACTTGTAAAGAAGAACAAAGATTAAAACTATGAAGCTTGAAACTTTTCTAAAAAAACTAGAAAGCTCTCTAAAAACCCTAGATCTGCTTTAAAAAAAACCTTAGGTATGCTTTAGAAGTCTATAGGAAACCTCTATTTATAGCCTAGCTCAGTTACTTTCGAAAAATAAACTTTGTTTACACAATCCACGTAGACACCCCGTTACACTCTACCCGATTTCGGTAGCACCGAAGTTGTATCTAAAATTGCTAAAATTGTATGTGCAGAGCACTTAGGTAGCAGTAGGTAGCATCGAAGTTGCTACCGAAGTTGACTTTGGTGGTACTAAATTAAGCTGTTTTCTTGCTGGACTGTTTTGTGCAATTTCGGTGGTACCGAAGTTGGCTTAGGTGGCACCGAAATGTCTTATTTTTCTACTGTTTAACTTGTGTTTTTGCCAATCTTTTCTCTATCCTTTGTACTTGGTTTCCTTGGATCTTTGGCATGAGAATTCTCTATTCTTGGTCTCCTAAGATCCCTCATTTGCCTTGGTGGTTCTTGAGTACTAAATTCATTCTTTTAGCATTCTTTTCAATCCAAGCTCTCAGATTCACCTTGCAACACAAACATGCATAAAATATTAACATTAAATAGTATCATGTTCATAAAACAAAGATATAAATGGGGGAAAATATGCAATATTTGAGTCTCAACATAGCTCATGCTATAGCTCCTCTTGTCACGGCTACAACTAGTGGTCGGGAACAATAGTCGGAAGGCTCATAACTGCTCAGGGTAGGGTCATGGGTCGGCCCCCCCAACGTGAATAGTAATGGAAGAAGAAATACAACGAGCGGTGGCAGAGGATATTAAGATTAAAAGAGATCGAGAACATCCTGAAAGATTTTAGTATAGAACACCATACCTCCGAGAAATTGAAGATGTACCATTCCTCGTGAATTTTAAATATCTTGACTTCTAAAAGTTCAATGGAGATTGATCACCTGAAGAACACCTAATGTATTTTATTACTACAATGGGAAACTTCTCGATGGTCCCGCAATACTACCTGTGACTATTTGGATCATCTCTTACGGGGAAAGCATTTCGATGGTATTCTAGTCTAGTGCCTGAATCTAGATGAACTTGGGATCAAATGTAGGATACCTTCATGGCAAATTTCTTCTTGTCCGACCGAGATGTTATCATCACAGAACTAGCTTTTGTACAATAGAAAGAAAATGAACCAGTAAAGAAATTTATTGACAGATAGAAAATCCTAGGAGCATCATGCAAGCAGTTACCTGAAGAAAAAGAATAAGTCAAGATGTGCTTGAATTCAATGGATATAGGGATTGCGTTTGGCTTGGCTAGAGGTGATATACGACCCTTTGATGATCTTGCCATGAAATCCCATACATTAGAGACTATGACTAAGAAATGCCGACTTTTCGAAGTGAAACCGTGAGACAAGGTTCAGGTCAATTGATCACTAATGTGGTTAACCAAGAAAAGAGAAGAAAAGATCCATGTAATCGATGAAGGACAGAAAGAAAAGAAGATACAGACCATTATTGGAGTTGAAGGAATGATAAATGACCTAGACCATACGATTTTCATGAAGAATATACGTTTGAAAAAGAAGTCATTTTGCTAATGATGAAACAATTGTTAACTACAAGAACAATCAGACTGCCCAATCCAAGTGCCCAGAAGAAGAAAAGTTGATAAAGGAAAGGAATTATTGTCATTATCATTGCTTCTTGAGTCATCTTATAGAAAATTGCTTCACGTTAAAGAATATATTACAAAGGATGATCGACAAAGGTGAAATTATGGTGGAAAAGGGAAAATAAAGAAATGAAAAAGAAAAGGTGAACATGACGTTCATTCAAACTTCAAATAAAGGAAAAGAATGTGGAAGAACAGAGTAGAGAAATCAACAATATAACAAACAGAGAAGTGATGACTGTAATGTAATTGTTATCAAATATGCCGGCAAATCAACTAGACCAAACCAATCAATGCATGCAAAGCAGCAACAGTCAAATTGTGGTCTGGGAGAAAGCTATCAAGTCTGCCTCGAAGACAGGAGCCTGAAACAATGAAAAAGAAAATTCCAGAGACATCACAAAATTATGAAAAAGATGACATAAGAGAGTCCTCAGGAAAAGAAATATCGTTGGTAAAAAGAGTAGCTTATGACATCATGTGTCATTTAAAAGGTATTCCTGCAAGATTAAGTATGTATGATGCACTGCAATTATTAGAAGACTTCCGTTAAACATTAATCCAAGTGTTGTTAGATGATGGTATCAGAAAAGCCCTGCTCATCAAAATGGATGAAACAGAAATAGAAAAAGAAAATCATCCTCCATAGGCCGACAAGCCCTATATTGAAGAAGCATATAGTTGCACATCTGTCATTACTTTCTCTAAGAGTGATTTGACAAGTGGTAGAGAACATAATAAGCCATTGATGGTTGTTGGTCATATTCGTGTGAAACAAATCAAGCAAATAATGTTCGACAATGGCTGGTGAATCTATTGCCATTGAATATGCTCAACAAATTAGGATATCACCGTTCTCAGTTGCGTCCTAGCGGAATGATGATCTAAGGCTTTAATCAACATGGCCAGCATTGTAACACCCTAAGTTTTGAAACCCGAGTATATGACTCGTTTTCCAAAAATCGAGTGTTAACATTTAAAGATAGCTAAAATTTAGGTTTTTTTTTTCTTTTCTCAGAGTTAACGGTTTAATGGGATAGAATAAGTTAAGCATAAAAGGGAATCCAGATACATAAATCCGATTTTTCCAGTGATTGCCCAAAGGCTTATACAAACCAATGTCTCATCAATCACAATTACAAATAATAATAATAATAATAATAATAATAATAATTTAATACATGGAACAAGATAAATTGCAACTGGTCTTAAACTGCAAGATTACATAGCAGGCCTTGAGCAAACCTTGTTCCCTGCTCCTCATCAACCTGAACGTGATTATCATTTAAACCACCCGCACTACATGTATAGTTATATATTCGATGAACGAGTGTCCTGCTCAGTGTGAATTTTCCTTAAGATTATACACTGTCGCATTAGTTAAGCATATTTTTAAATAGTAAGACACACAAAACAATCCATGATATGATCTTGTTTAAGTGCATGGATGCGTGAATGCACATTAACTGGTGATGCACATCCAATTGGCCAAATGAATGGACCTTTCAAACAGTCAGTCCATTCATGTAAGAGAATGAGCCTTTGAAATAGTTCCTTTCAAATAGTTGGCTCATTCATATATAAGAATGGGCTTTCAAACAGTCGGCTCGTTCCAAGTAAAAGGATGAACCATTCAAACAGTTAGTCCATCAAGTAAGAGAATGGGTCTTTCAAACAGTCTAACTGCTCAAGTAAGATAGTGGGCCTTTCAAACATTCATCTCACTTAAGCATGAATGGGCCTTTCAAACAGTCGGCTTATTCATACATGGGGATGAGCCTTTCAAACAGTTAGCTCATCCCTAGTAGGGGAATGAACTTTTAAATAGTTAGTCCATTTAGGCAAGAGAATGGGTCTTTCAAACAGTCGACTCATTCAACTTGTAAAGAACGGGCCTTTCAAACAATTGACCCGCTTAAGTAAGATAATGGGCCTTTCAAACAGTCATCTCACTTAAGTAAGAATGTGCCTTTCAAACAGTCATTTGACATGCATAGCATAAGATACAATCATTTGACTTCATAAAATATCATGGATATCTTTGATTGCCAAGAGAATCTAAACGAGCATGTAGATAAGTCTTAAATTACTTAAAACATGGGAGAATCATATACAATTCATAATTACAGAGAATTTGAACATGCATGTAGAAATTTAGCAATTAATCTTCTCAAAGTATACTCATAGGAAACATGCAGCATAGCTATAATGCCCCGGTTTTCGGGACCCGAGTATACGACTCGTTCCCAAAAAACCTGAGTGTTAACTAATAATAAAAAAGATGATCAAACCAAATCAAAGTACGATTAATGGAACCAAGCATAGTATAAATGTAGCTTAAACAATAACAATATCCAGGGCCACTTAGCTGGGGCTCATATACAAAACTTCAAACTTAAGTGTACTGAAATGATAATAAGCAAATAGACTACTGATTTAATCCAAAATAAGCAGCCGCCTCCTGGTACGATTCCTCATCATAAGGCTCCTCCTCAACTGCAGCCACCTCTGGATCCACCGCGAGTCCATTCGCCCCTATATCCTCTGCACGGTTGAACATTGATGAATGAGTGGCCAGCTCAGTGTGTTCTCCCCTCAAGATTACATACCACTGCCCTAGATAAGAAATAGTATAAAACATCCAGGCAACTTAAAACATAGTAGATGTAGTTTTATTATATGTATGGATGCGTGAATGCAATCATTGCCCCGGGGACGTTCATCTATGTGGACATTGGGCTCGTCACCCATGAAAACATGGCCAGTTACCAATGAAAGTACATAGTATGTGCGTAGTGCCAAACTCACCAATATGGCCGGTCACCAACGAAAGTACATTGTACATGCGTAGTGCCAAACTCTCCAATATGGTCGGTCATCAGCGAAAGTACATAGTACGTACGTAGTGCCAAACTCTCTAATATGGTCAATATGCTATGTATGTATGATTAGCCAAACCATTATTAGTCCAGTTAAGATCAGCCAATTTAAATAAGCTTAAGGTCACTACGAGGGCTCATCACTAGCGTAGGCCGACAGCTCAGGCATAGTGTCCCATGACCACCATACTCGGTCCGTGAGTCTGCTATCTTAGGGTGTGTATAGAACGCATCAACACGTGGCCAATCAATTCTCAATACAAGAGACCTACCACCGTATGCTGAGTAGGAATGAAGTATCGAAATCATTAAATATAATGACTAAAATGAGATGGTATGTATGGATTAATACGAGTAAACAATGAAGAGAATAAATGTTACCGGATTCATCGCATGGTCAGGTAAGTGGAATCACTCCATAGGTGGTAAGCCCCATAACTCAATTGCCACTAATCATAACCTCCATATTGAGGGTCTATTTTCAACACAATCTATTCCGTTACACCCTAAGCTCAGACTCTCTTAAAATAGGAGTTCCATAGAGAGGTTTCAAATAATGTATGACTTACAACCAATACAATCTTATGAAGATTCAGGCATGCTTTGATATTTAAAGTAAAACTCATACACACAACTAGTTCAAGAATCATATATTCCTAACTTATCAAATTCTAAAACATACATCTCAAGTAAACAATCGAGTATTTTAGTAAATCCAAATCATGCTTTCAAGTTAAACTAATCAGCAATTTAACGAATTCCAAGAACATTTGGTAGAGTAAACAATTCCAATGGTCGGCCCTATAACCTATCGTGAATTAAAGTAAGCCATGGAGCTAAGGCTGTAGGAATCCCTCATAGCCCATGCTGCTATCAATTCCTATCCATTTCTACCTGCTAAATGGGAACTGCGTCGAGGGTGTGGATTAGGTCAGTATTCCCTGATCATGGGGCTCACCTTGATGTCTGTGTTGTATATTTGCGATGTTCAATCTATTTTGCCTACTCATTTAAGGAATACGGCCCAAAAATAAAGCAGATCCAAATCTTAGGTGGACTATCATGCCAAGAAAACAATGGTGATTGGCTATTAAAAACTTTATGTGGGCCACAAAAGTTTTGGATCAAGTTGATATTTGTGTTTTCCCTTCATTCGGTCCATGTAACTTTATCAATAGGTTGGATGGCAGATCAACATTAAGTAGACCCTAGGAAGTTTTTCAGGGTGTCATTTAATGACCATTGTTTCCTATTGTGTGGTATGCTTGAGATTTGTATCTGTTTGATTTTTTTCTTTTTCTTTTTCTTTTTTATTTTTTACTTTTTTACATCATACCCTAAAATAAGCTGAAATATTAATGGATGGCATACCTAAAATTGAGCTGAAATATTAATGGATGGCATGGACACTTGTATCTAGGTGTGCCAATACCTAGGACTCACCCACTAGCTTTTACCCCCTGGCTCATCTAATCTAGGGGTGCACATGGTTCGGTTCGGTCTGGTTCTAGGGTGAAACCTAATTACTTCTAACATACATAAACAATAACTAATCAATGGTTAAACAAAGTAAAAGAGCATGTACTCAAACACACAAGTTGAATGATCATCCACTCCTAGGATATCATTTGTCACGCCCCAAACTCGGAAACCGGGCTCACAAAATTCCCGATCGCCGAATCCGGCGCCGACAGCCTCCGTAGAACCCCATTCTCGGCTCCCAGCGCCCATTCGCCAAGTTCCGATCCTGGGATGCTACAAGGAGGATTTTTCAACATCAGTTAAATTCGTAATCAGCATAACCAAAGGCATAACCCACAAACAACAACCAAAAACTCCATCACATTTCCACTATAATAAAAAACTTTACAAGTACAATGAGCATAAGGGAAATACAATGATGATAGACCAAAAGCTCCAAAAAGATCAGCTACGCGCCCAAGCCTCAGCGCTGCTGCGATCCAACGTCACCTGCACGCAACGGTCGTGCATAAGCTTATAGAAAGCTTAGAGGGTGGTGAAAGTGTATGCTCAAGGTGATAATGTAGCTATGCAGTATCAGAGTAATGCGGAACATGCTGATGAATGCTAAGAATCTCATTAGCCGTACCAAGGCCATGCGGTGTAAAGAATGATGTCGGCCATACCATGGCCATGCGGTGCAAAGAATGATGTCGGCCATATCAAGGCCATGCAATGCGAAATGCAGCTCAAGCATACAAATCCTCATATAAGTCCACATATCGATACAGCTCAAAATCTGAAATATCACCGGGGTCTAGTACACTCCAAGCCAGATTGCCGCCCCATCGCGCGCAATAAGGTGAGTGGAAGAGACCTCACTATCCGCCTGCCAATATCAGGCTCGGCTCGTCAATAGCGGACCCATTCCTCGAGCTGGTCAGACTCAGCCTAGCATTGCCCCCTACTCTCGGGCAGGTAAGGCCGCACCCCCTTCCAATCGACCACGACACAGTAGAAAGCGCAACCATCTGGTAATCGGCACTCAGCGCTCATGCACCCACTCGGTCTAGACGTTGGAGCAACCTCCTGGTACCATAAGGGTTTAGGGACTTTCACCCAGGGATATCTATCGCACCCCATGTAGAACAGTATTTCCGGTATCCAATCCTGCCAACCACGATACGTCTGTGGAGGCTACGGCCCTGATGTCGCTAGGGCGTACAGTAACCATATCACACAATGCGAATGCATGAATCACACTATCCAGTCATGCAGCAATCCTGCGCGTATCGTGCGCTCATGTAGGGCAACACCCCCTGTACGGGAGCCCCTAAACAATCTGCCCGAAGGCATATGCTATGATCAGTCATTTCTCATATCAAGCATACGTATGATGCATATGATCATGAATCATGGAACTAAACATGTTATATAGAATGGATGATGTGCATAACGAAGATGGGCCTAGACGGCCTACACATAACACGTACGAGCTTAACAATGGGCCCTCGGGAAAGTCATAATGCGGACATTTAACCAACACTATACCTACAATGCGGACGTCAAACCGCCATTGCTCCCAAGGTACAGCCCGATGTAAACATCATTACATAACCCATATTGGGATCGTACATTGCAATGGACCTTTGGTACATCCCATTGGGCCTTAAATACGTCAAATGGGCCATATCATATGGGCCTTATATTCATCAAATGGGCCACATCATTGGGCCGCACCAATGGGCCCTATGTGCATTGCAATGGGCCATAACCCGTGGGCCTTAGAATGCATTAAATGGGCCTAATCTTATGGGCCTTATATGTATCAAATGGGCCTCGCCAGTTGGGCCCCATACATGCATCAAATGGGCCTCAACCCATTAGCCCCATTACATCTTAATGGGCCTCGATCCATGGGCCCCTAATACATTAAATGGGCCTCGACCCATGGACCTTACATAGACATCAAAGTGGGCCTCAATCATGGGCCACAAATACACTGAGGTGGGCCTCCCACCACTAGTAAAAATATATATAATATAGTATATAATATATATATATATAGTACATATAACATTATATAAATAATAATATTATATATATATATAAACACACACACACGCACGCACACCACAGACGCACGCACTTGGAAACACCCACCGTCCCTGGACGGTGGGGATGTAACACATGCACAGTGGGCTTCACCGCAGCCCACCGTCCCTGGACGGTGGGGATGCAACACATGCACAGTGGGCTTCACCGCAGCCCACCGTTCGCCTGGACGGTGGCAAATAAACACTTACATCACTATGGCTCCATGTGGGGCCCACCATAATGTTTACATTCCATCCAGACCGTTGATAAGGTCGTGTGGGCCCGAATGAATAAGGAGAACAAATTTCGGCTGGATCCAACACTTCTGTGGCCCAAATTAGGGATTTCAATGGCAGACTCTCAACCTCACTGTTTTCTTTCGTGTGGGCCACCTGAGTTTCGGATTAAGTTGATATTTTGAGTGGGCCCTCTTCAGGGAGGGGCCCACCTCATGAACGGGTTGGATGATAAGGAAACACCAAGGTGGGGCCCACGGCTAGGGCTGTGCTTGGCTGCACGTCCGCCGTCCGCCCGCTGGGCGCTGGCGTGCAGGCAGCGCCTGCTGCCCTCTCTGACACAGCAGCAACGCTGCTGTGTTACTATTTTTTTTTTTCTGTTTTTCTTAGGATTTAGTAGGTGGGGTCCGCATCTTGCAAATCTACTCCGTCCAATGGTTTTCCATGCCTCACGACAGTCAAAACAAGCCCAATATTGGGCCTGTTTCAGTGTATAAAAGTGATAGAGGATGTTTCAATGGTATGCCCACTGTTTGCCATGTTATTGCCCGCCTGGAAGTCTGATTGGTCTCATCTTCTGGCTCAACGCCTAAAAGCATCTTGGGAAAGGAATGAACGGCATGGATTTAATACATACATCAAGGTGGGGCCTACATGAGTGGGCCACCCAAAGCCTTGAACCAAGCTAGCATTTGTGTTTTCCCAATTAAACGTCCAGCGTCCAGAGACACTGGACGGTCTGCCATACAAGGTGGCCTGCTCAGGTGGGCCACCACTGATGATTGGTGTGGGTACTACACATATAAGGTGGGCCCCACTTAAATAAAATACATACTACATGGTGGGGTCCATTCAAGCGGGCCACATAACCTCATTAACATAAAAAAAAAACAAATAAAAGGGAGAGAGATAGAGAGTGAGACCGTGTGATGGAGGGACCCCGGCACTATGGGCCCTCCCTTGCACTAAATCATACATCAAGTGGGTCCCCTTACATGTGGGTCCATTAAAATTAAATCCAACGGTGGAGATCCCTTCTCCACTAAATTAGACGGTCTAGATGACCCAAAACATGCAAGGAAATAAACATCATGAAGGGGTCCATGGAGAATGGCCCCATCATGGAACGATCATGATAATCCAAGTGGGTCATTGGCCACATCTTAGGGTCCAAAGTGAGATCCAACCATTGATCGGTTGGTCTCACTTGGCCCATCTTAAAAATATGAAAAATCTACCCTATTAAGGCACCCACCACTGATCTTCTTGCTCCCTTGGCTTCCTTAGCTCCTTGTGCTCCTCTTTGATGGAGGAAGATGAAAAATGGATGGTTGAGATGAGAGATGAAGGGGTAGGAAATGGGCCACACTTGAAACTTGGGAGAAATGGGAGAGGGGCTCATACGTATGGAATTGCTTAAGGGAGAGTTGAAATGAGAGAGAGACTTGTAAGGGAGAGAGAGAGAGAGAGAGAATGATGGGTGATGGAGTGATGGATGGGAGAGAGGGATGATAGTGTAAGAACTTTTTTGACTTTTTTGGCTAAATGTGTAAGAAAAGCATGGGTTGTGTAAGACCTTTTTGACTTTGGGGGTTGCTTGGGAAAGGGTGAAAGTTGATGTGTACTTGACATGATGGGATTGATGGGATTGATTGATTGATGTGACACCTTGTAGAGATTCCCTCGGAATTCGCACGCGCGGCATTTCCTCGCACCGAACGCTGGCCCACAACTCCCGACCAGAGCATCGCATCAGCGCGTGAGTCGCGGCATCGGAACCGCGGCGACGATGCGGTCGCTAAGGTATAAGTCCTGGGTTGAGTCGACTCGGGTTGACGGCACGAGAATCCAGGTCGTGCGCAAATACCGGATAAGGGTCGAAGGTTGCCGAAATTCGACCGGGAAGACCGCGGAAGCCTATGGAACGGTACGGTCTGGGATACGGGGCTTACAGCTCTCCCCTCCTAATAGAAATTTCATCCTCAAAATTTACACAATCATCGCAACTAGGCAGAACTCGAGAGGGAGAAGAAACATAACATCACTATAGAAAATCAGAGATAATATACAACATACAACACAATCAATCAACAAAAAGATGGGGATAACGCTCTCGAATCTCAGCCTCGCGCTCCCAAGAAGCCTCCTCAACAGAATGGTGACCCCACTGAACCTTCACCAACGGAATGACCTTGGTCAGGAGGACCTGCTCCTTCCGATCAAGGATACGGACTGGCTGCTCAATATAGGAAGCGTCCTCACGAACCTCTAACGGCTGTCAATCGATAACAGGAACGATGTCTGACCCACACTTCCTCAACATAGAGACATGAAAAATGTTGTGGACGCCAGACAACTGAGATGGTAAGGCAAGCCGATAGGCCACAGCGCTAACGCGCCCAGTGATCTCAAAAGGTCCTATGAATCTCGGGGCAAGCTTACCCTTCGCTCCAAATCGAACTACGCCCTTCATGGGCGAGACCTTGAGATACACATGGTCCCCTACATCAAACTCCAAGGGACGACGCCGACGATCAGCAAAACTCTTCTGCCGGCTCTGAACTGTGCGCATCCTCTGCCTGATGATATCAATAGCCTCTGACGTCTCCTGCACTAGCTCGGGACCTAAGAGACGACGCTCTCCAACCTCGGTCCAACAACTCGGTGATCTGCATGGTCTGTCATATAGTGCCTCAAGGAGCCATGCCGATGGTCGCCTGATAGCTGTTATTGTATGCGAACTCAGCCAATCGCAGATGCTCATCCCAGCTACCCCCGAAATCAATCGCGCAGGCCCGAAGCATATCCTCAAGGATCTGGTTGACCCTCTCGATCTGGCCATCGGTCTGCGGATGGTACGCGGTGCTGAGCTGCAAATCAGAACCCATCGCTCTCTAAGCTCCCCCAAAACTGAGACGTGAACCTTGGGTCTAGGTCAGAAACGATCGAGACTGGAACGCCATGCAGTCTCATAATATCCTCGATGAATAATCTCGTAAGCTGGTCCAAAGGCCAAGTCGTACGTATCGCAATAAAATGTGCCGACTTCATCACACGATCAACGACAACCCAGATGGCGTCATGACCGCGCTGAGTCCTCGGCAAGCCCATAATGAAATCTGTCGACACGTACTCCCACTTCCACATCGGGACACTCAACGGCTGCAATAGACCAGGGGGTCTCTGATGATCGGCCTTGACACGCCGGCACGTGTCACACTCGGCCACAAAGCTGGCGATCTGGTGCTTTATCCCCGTCCAAAAATACTGTCGCCTCATATCACGGTACATCTTCGTCGAGCTAGGATGGATAGAAAACCGCGATCGATGTGTCTCGGTCATAAGATCTCTACGTAACTCAGGAATATCAGGGACACATAATCGGCCTCTGAAGCGAAGTCCACCATCTGTACCAATCTGCCAATCTGCCTAACCCTCGGATGCTGCCTCTGCTCGGTAATCCTGGAATCTCCTGAAACACATCGGGAAAATCGCAAACTACAGGCAACTAGTCGACGCTCACTGCTATGGGCTCTTCTAAGGCACACGACATCAAACAAGACAGCGGCTCTCCTCTGGGCTCAGCAATGAACTGGAACTGCGGCAAACCAGGTATACAAAATGTGACTGTCCTCGTGGAACAGTCCAATATGGCGTAGTACTCGGCAAGCCAATCCATGCCCAGGATGACATCGAACTTGGACATCGGCAAAGCAAACAGGTCGGCAGGCAAAAACATATCCCCAACCAGAACCGGGCAAGATAAGCAAAATCGGCCCAACATTGTGGTCTTTCCCAAGGGAGTTGATACAGTCAACCCCTCACGAGCAGACTCCAATGGCAAACCAGTCGATCGGCAAAAACTCTCGGCCACAAAAGAATGAGATGCACCAGAATCAAACAACACACGTGCAATGCATGCAGATACTGGAAGTATACCCTCAACGACTCCTCCAGATGACTGAGGATCCTGCTGGGCTGCATAGAATCGAGCCTGAGCCGGCTGGGGAGGTGCCTGTCCCCTCTGAGCGTGCTGCTGCTGCTGAGGTCGCTGAGGCGGTCGAAACTGCTGCCTCTGCTGCTGCGGCCTCGGAGGCTGGTGCTGATGCTGCTGCTGAGGTGGCCTCGGTGGTGGGGGCTGCTGTCGCTGCTGCTGTGGGGGCCTCTGCTGCTGCTGTGGGGGTCTCTGCTACTGCTGCGGTGGTGGAGGCTGCTGTGGACCTCTCTGCTGCTGTTGCTGGGGGCGAGGACACTCCCACATACGGTGTCCTGCCGCACCACACCTAAAATAAGTGCCGGTGAACTGCCTCGGAGGTGGTGCTAGAGGTGCTGGAGGTGCTGCTGGCGCTCGAAAGGCTGGGCGACCTGTGCGCCTCTGCTGTGGTCGACCCTGCTGGGTATCACTGGAAGAAGCCTGCCTCTTCCGATCTCTCCTCTGACCGCGATCAGACTGAGAACCGTCCCACTTAGCCTCAAAAATCTGGGCCTTCCGCACCACTTCCTCGAAGGTAGGGAGCTCATGCCCAATAACACGGCCTCGAAGACCGTAACGTAAGCCGCCCTCAAATCGGCGGGCTCTCCGCTCCTCATCATCCACTGAGTAAGGTGCAAATCTGGACAGTGCTACAAAACGAGCGGCATACTGAGCCACTGTCATATCGCCCTGCACCAATGCCTCAAACTCCAACGCTCGCTGCCGCTGGATGTGATCGGAAAAATACTGTCGGTCAAACCGATCCACAAAATCCTCCTAGGTCCACAAAAAGTTAGCACCCGCTGCTCGGGAGACTGGCGCCCACCAGTGCTCAGCCTCACCATGGAAAAGAAATACGGCTAATCGGACTCGCCGCTCAGTCGCGCATCCCATCGTCTTAAATATCTTCTCTACGTCGGTCCGCCATCTCTCAGCCACGGTCGGGTCTGGCTCACCCTAAAAGTGCGGGGGATCGAGGCGTCGGAACTCTCGAAGGAGGGCACTCGAGCGCTCCTGCTCTGCCTGTGCTGGAGAAACGACCGGGAGTCTGCCCTGCCCCTGAAGTGCGGCCGTCACAGCCTGCAGCATCTGCTGTAACTGGGAAGCACTCACAGATACGATCAGCTCCGCACTAGTCTCTGGTGGAGGAGCTGCACCCATAGGCTGGGCAACATGAATCCCTGGTAGAGGAGCGGCATCCTCAGGCTGGGCAGCAGGAATCTCGGGTGGTGGGGCAGGAATCGTAAGTGGTAGCGCGGGAGCCACAGGTGGTGGAGCCGGAGTCTCAGGTGGTGGTGCGGGAGTCGATCGGGTCACTCTCCTGCGCGCCATGTCCTACAGGAAAGAGCGAAGGTGCCTATCAACTTTGAAAACTCTAGAAGGCACGCTCGTTAAGGGTCGGTAATAAAAGATCGTTAGGCTATCCGAACTTAGGACTTAAATCATTCATAGCAGACATGTAATGTTATTTTTTGTTATTCCTGAGTTATGCTCTGATACCAACTTCTGTCACGCCCCAAACTCGGAAACCGGGCTCACAAAATTCCCGATCGCCGAATCCGGCGCCGACAGCCTCCGTAGAACCCCATTCTCGGCTCCCAACGCCCATTCGCCAAGTTCCGATCCTGGGATGCTACAAGGAGGATTTTTTAACATCAGTTAAATTTGTAATCAGCATAACCAAAGGCATAACCCACAAACAACAACCAAAAACTCCATCACATTTCCACTATAATAAAAAACTTTACAAGTACAATGAGAATAAGGGAAATACAATGATGATAGACCAAAAGCTCCAAAAAGATCAGCTACACGCCCAAGCCTCAGCACTGCTGCGATCCAACGTCACCTGCACGCAACGGTCGTGCATAAGCTTATAGAAAGCTTAAAGGGTGGTGAAAGTGTATGCTCAAGGTGATAATGTAGCTATGCAGTATCAGAGTAATGCGGAACATGCTGATGAATGCTAAGAATCCCATTAGCCGTACCAAGCCCATGCGGTGTAAAGAGTGATGTCGGCCATACCATGGCCATGCGGTGCAAAGAATGATGTCGGCCATATCAAGGCCATGCAATGCGAAATGCAGCTCAAGCATACAAATCCTCATCTAAGTCCACATATCGATACAGCTCAAAATCTGGAATATCACCGGGGTCTAGTACACTCCAAGCCAGATTGCCACCCCATCGCGCGCAATAAGGTGAGTGGAAGAGACCTCACTATCCGCCTGCCAATATCGGGCTCGGCTCGTCAATAGCGGACCCATTCCTCGAGCTGGTCAGACTCAGCCTAGCATTGCCCCCTACTCTCGGGCAGGTAAGGCCGCATCCCCTTCCAATCGACCACGACAAAGTGAAAAGCGCAACTGTCTGGTAATCGGCACTCAGCGCTCATGCACCCACTCGATCTAGACGTTGGAGCAACCTCCTGGTACCATAAGGGTTTAGGGACTTTCACCCAGGGATATCTATCACACCCCATGTAGAACAGTATTTTCGGTATCCAATCCTTCCAACCACGATACGTCTGTGGAGGCTACGACCCTGATGTCGCTAGGGCGTACAGTAACCATATCACACAATGCGAATGCATGAATCACACTATCCAGTCATGCAGCAATCCTGCGCGTATCGTGCGCTCATGTAGGGCAACACCCCTGTACGGGGCCCCTAGACAATCTGCCCGAAGGCATATGCTATGATCAGTCATTTCTCATATCAAGCATACGTATAATGCATATGATCATGAATCATGGAACTAAACATGTTATATAGAATGGATGATGTGCATAACGAAGATGGGCCTAGACGGCCTACACATAACACGTACGAGCTTAACAATGGGCCCTCGGAAAAGTCATAATGCGGACATTTAACCAACACTATACTTACAATGCGGACGTCAAACCGCCATTGCTCCCAAGGTACAGCCCGATGTAAACATCATTACATAACCCATATTGGGATCGCACATTGTAATGGACCTTTGGTACATCCCATTGGGCCTTAAATACGTCAAATGGGCCATATCATATGGGCCTTATATTCATCAAGTGGGCCACATCATTGGGCCGCACCAATGGGCCCTATGTGCATTGCAATGGGCCATAACCCGTAGGCCTTAGAATGCATTAAATGGGCCTAATCTTATGGGCCTTATATGTATCAAATGGGCCTCGCCAGTTGGGCCCCATACATGCATCAAATGGGCCTCAACCCATTAGCCCCATTACATCTTAATGGGCCTCGATCCATGGGCCCCTAATACATTAAATGGGCCTCGACCCATGGACCTTACATAGACATCAAAGTGGGCCTCAATCATGGGCCACAAATACACTGAGGTGGGCCTCCCACCACCAGTAAAAATATATATATATATATAATATAGTATATAATATATATATATAGTACATATAACATTATATAAATAATAATATTATATATATATATATATAAACACACACACACGCACGCACACCACAGACGCACGCACCTGGAAACACCCACCGTCCCTGGACGGTGGGGATGCAACACATGCACAGTGGGCTTCACCGCAGCCCACCGTCCCTGGACGGTGGGGATGCAACACATGCACAGTGGGCTTCACCGCAGCCCACCGTCCGCCTGGACGGTGGCAAATAAACACTTACATCACTGTGGCTCCATGTGGGGCCCACCATAATGTTTACATTCCATCCAGACCGTTGATAAGGTCGTGTGGGCCCGAATGAATAAGGAGAACAAATTTTGGCTGGATCCAACACTTCTGTGGCCCAAATCAGGGATTTCAATGGCAGACTCTCAACCTCACTGTTTTCTTTCGTGTGGGCCACCTGAGTTTCGGATTAAGTTGATATTTTGAGTGGGCCCTCTTCAGGGAGGGGCCCACCTCATGAACGGGTTGGATGACAAGGAAACACCAAGGTGGGGCCCACGGCTAGGGCCGTGCTTGGCTGTACGTCCGCCGTCCGCCCGCTGGGTGCTGGCGCGCAGGCAGCGCCTGCTGCCCTCTCTGACGCTGCTGTGTTACGATTTTTATTTTTATTTTTTTATTTTTGTTTTTCTTAGGATTTAGCAGGTGGGGTCCGCATCTTGCAAATCTACTCCGTCTAATGGTTTTCCATGCCTCACGACAGTCAAAACAAGCCCAATATTGGGCCTGTTTCAGTGTATAGAAGTGATAGAGGATGTTTCAATGGTATGCCCACTGTTTGCCATGTTATGGCCCGCCTGGAAGTCTGATTGGTCTCATCTTCTGGCTCAACGCCTAAAACCATCTTGGGAAAGGAATGAACGGCATGGATTTAATACATACATCAAGGTGGGGCCTACATGAGTGGGCCACCCAAAGCCTTGAACCAAGCTAGCATTTGTGTTTTCCCAATTAAACGTCCAGCATCCAGAGGCGCTGGACGGTCTGCCATACAAGGTGGCCTGCTCAGGTGGGCCACCACTGATGAGTGGTGTGGGTACTACACATATAAGGTGGGCCCCACTTAAATAAAATACATACTACATGGTGGGGTCCATTCAAGCGGGCCACATAACCTCATTAACATAAAAAAATAATAATAATAAAAGGGAGAGAGATAGAGAGTGAGACCGTGTGATGGAGGGACCTCGGCACTATGGGCCCTCCCTTGCACTAAATCATACATCAAGTGGGTCCCCTTACATGTGGGTCCATTAAAATTAAATCCAACGGTGGAGATCCCTTCTCCACTAAATTAGACGGTCTAGATGACCCAAAACATGCAAGGAAATAAACATCATGATGGGGTCCATGGATAATGGCCCCATCATGGAACGATCATGATAATCCAAGTGGGCCATTGGCCACATCTTAGGGTCCAAAGTGAGATCCAACCATTGATCGGTTGGTCTCACTTGGCCCATCTTAAAAATATGAAAAATCTACCCTATCAAGGCACCCACCACTGATCTTCTTGCTCCCTTGGCTTCCTTAGCTCCTTGTGCTCCTCTTTGATGGAGGAAGATGAAAAATGGATGGTTGAGATGAGAGATGAAGGGGTAGAAAATGAGCCACACTTGAAACTTGGGAGAAATGGGAGAGGGGCTCATACGTATGGAATTGCTTAAGGGAGAGTTGAAATGAGAGAGAGACTTGTAAGGGAGAGAGAGAGAGAATGATGGGTGATGGAGTGATGGATTGGAGAGAGGGATGGGAGTGTAAGAACTTTTTTGACTTTTTTGGCTAAATGTGTAAGAAAAGCATGGGTTGTGTAAGAGCTTTTTGACTTTGGGGGTTGCTTGGGAAAGGGTGAAAGTTGATGTGTACTTGACATGATGGGATTGATGGGATTGATTGATTGATGTGACACCTTGTAGAGATTCCCTCGGAATTCGCACGCATCGCGTTTCCTCGCACCGAACGCTGGCCCACAACTCCCGACCAGAGCATCGCATCAGCGCGCGAGTCGCGGCATCGGAACCGCGGCGACGATGCGGTCGCTAAGGTATAAGTCCTGGGTTGAGTCGACTCGGGTTGACGGCACGAGAATTCAGGTCGTGCGCAAATACCGGATAAGGGTCGAAGGTTGCCAGAATTCGACCGGGAAGACCGCGGAAGCCTATGAAACGGTACGGTCTAGGATACGGGGCTTACATACTTGCAACGGTTATAAGAGACTACCCCTAATCTAGTTTAGAGGTGGAAAGCTTAAGGGGAAGACAATCATCACCTGGTAGGGTCGTATAACCGTTCTTAATCCAAGTTCCCGTGTATGACTGGTGGCCCAAGTCACGCAACGATCTCCTAAGGTTATAAATGAGTATTCCCAAGGTTAAAGCATTGAAGTAGTGTAGATTTGAAGGGCCCTATAATTAGGGCTAATTGGGCCTACTTTGGCCCATGTATTTGGTACAATGTAAGCTCCATAATCTGGAACAGACTGGGCCATTTCCGGCCTAGTTGTGTGACCCAAACGTGGCTCAGATCTAGGCCTAGTTCAACTATAGAGGTCAAGGGTGAGTTCCATCATGATTTAAGGTGAGACCCACTATTTGTGGTGTGGCCCACCTGACCTTTACGTGTGGCCCACCGGCTTTACACTCAGGTGTGGCCCACTAAGTTGTTCACTCAGGTGCGGCCCATTGTGTACATGGTGCAGCCCACTGAGCTGTTTACTCAGGTGCGGTCCACTCTGTACATGGTGCGGCCCACTGAGCTATTTACTTAGGTGTGGCCCATTCTATTCTATATGGTGAGGCCCACCTGCTCTGCAGGGTGCGACCCACCTCATTCTACATGGTGTGGCCCACCTGCTCTCCTACTACTATCGGCCCATTTATGGGCTGATTTCTGGCCCAGTTCTGGGCTGATTTCTAGCCCAGCATGTGTACCAGCAAATGGCCAACTTCCTGCATGATCCGGGGCCCACCTAAGGCCTGATTCCCGCTCTATACATGGCTCATTTTCTGCCATACTTTTGGCCTAACAAACACCATCAAGCGTTGGTTTTCAACTTAGATTACATGGCCTAAATGAGGCCGTTCTTAGACCGCAATAGAGCCTAGTTAAAGGTATGTTGCTGGTCTGATCCAGGACCCATATGAAGGTGTTTTATGGCCCACATTCTTACCCATGCAGAGCTTGCATTCTGACCTGAACCAGGGTCTGTTTGAGGTCTGATTTCTGCCCAACTCCCAGTCTGATCTTAGTTGGGAATGAGACCTAGTATTGGACTATTTTCAGTTAGAAACATGATCCATATGCTGGAACCTCGATGACCCAAAGTGTAACTCGCCATGGCCAAACTAGAGGCCCGAAACACAGCCATTGTTTGGCTTGGTTTTGGCCCAGCCGGGACTCCCCTTATAGTTTGGATTATAGCTAAATATTCGGCCCCAACATGACCATTAATTGGCCCGTTAAAGCCTGATTTTGGTCCAATAACACAACCAGAAATGTCGAATTTTAGCCCTGTATACACAGCCATGGAAGGCTGGAACCGGGCCTTGATTGTTCTAACCGAAACTTCAACAACTAGGTGTTGTTGGAAGGAAGAAATGAGGCGAGGTGAGCTATTACCTGGCTTGACTTCGAACGCTGTTTGAGTCGACTTGACTTAGTTGTGGTCATGGCTATGGAAACCTACAATGTACACTATGTATCAAAACAATAGTTAGAACAAAAGGGATGATCATATTAGAAGATGGACCCATACCTAATGAGTTTCAGAGGATGTAGTGAGGTAGCGACTGCACTTAGCGGAGTCAAACCAGAGGCAGACCGAGTCGAGCTGCAACTGACTCATTGGTATTTCTCACTTCCTTCTCTCTCTCTCTTTCCTTTCTCTCTCTTTTTTGCTCTCTCTTTCACTGGTGCGGATCCCAAGGGCAATAGTGCCCTTATATAGGAGAGAGAGGAAGACCATCAATGGCTGGGAGAAGAATCACCCTTATAATGGTTGTGATTGAGAAACGACCATGCCAGGCCCACCAGAAAAGTAAAACTTTAGCTCTGGTGGGGTCCATCTTGTGATCGCAGGTCTGTTGCTTTAACGGGGAAGATAAGAGAGGCATTAATGGAAACTCTGCATTTATGGTACTTCCTCAAGATCTGGTCTGTTTGAACGGACCAAATGAAGTCTCTGGTCAGTGTGGGGGCCATTTTTGCAGCCCCAAATGTCAGTTTCATTCCATCTCACCAAAAACTTGAATTCTCGTCGTTTTCTCATGAGATGAAGCATCTTTTTCTCCTATACTCGCATCGCCTCAAGGGAATGGGTTAGGATGGCTCCACATGGCCTGGGGGACGGTCGACATTGATTTCCTGAACGAGAAATCCTCTTATTTGCTTTCCTTGTGCAGGCGGCTGCCCGACCATTTTTGGCAATGGTAGAGCACGCCCTCCAATGGCAGAGCGGATGGATGGGATTGCATGCCCAAATCGATCCCGGACAGCCCACGTGGTCAAAGATGGGTCCACCATCTTAGATCTTAACCTCATGAAGGATTCTGAATGGCTTCATCTGATCTCCCTCATCTTTATGCATGGGCCCAAAAGCCTATACGGTTTTGGTCCGTCGGGCCCCATGAACAAGATGGATGGTTCGGATCTTTTGGATGGTGGCTAGGGTGGGCCACTTTGGAGGTTGAAGTTCAACAGATTTGAAAATTGACATTGGCGGGAAGGAAATCCGTAACTTGCAGTTTTAGCTTGGTCAAAGGTCATTTGACCGCTTTGGCTAGTCCTGTGCACTTCGTACACGACGGTGTAAAGTGCACACGCACTTTGTGTGGGTCCATTGGGATGTTTGTGATAAATCTACTTCATCGACTTGGCTTGGGGACCCCACTCAAAGGCCCTGGACCAGTTTAGGGCAAACGTGAGGCCCAGGTGGGCCGTATTACGCGTCCCGGGCCTTTTTATAGCCAATACTCTTAGTCCACTAGTTGGATTGGCTTGAGATTTTGTTTTGACATTTAAATAAGGATTTAAGGGGCTTCGAGTGCCCGGTTGGTCATTAATTTATCTTCAAGAGTTGTTGAACAGTGCGTTGTCTCTATGTGACTTGATTAAGTGACCTATAAGTCATTTTATATTTAAGGCGTTTAGTTGAGTTTACCTTTTGATTGAATGCAGGGTTCACTTTAGCTCCTAAAGTCCCTATTATTCGACTCTAATGTTGACTGAAAGTCCCCTCCTGTATCAGTTGGTTTTAAGCTATTTATTAGCTGAGCTTTGATATCCACCAATTCGGGTTTAGATGGTAACGCTCGAGCACTGGTAAGCACGGGGCGTCACAATAATTTTCCTAATTTACCTCAAAATTGGGGATGAGTCACGCTTAAATTTCTCATAGGGAAAAGGAAATCAGGTAATGTAAATATTAAGATGATTGGGAGTTTAGCACTTCTTCCTTAAATGAATTCAATCAAGATAATACTTAGTTCCAACTATTATACTCCTTACAAATGACATGCAAAGTAAAACTTGCAATCACAATCACTAATTTCAGCTTAAGTTTGATAAACGACCACCTAAGGATAATGGTCCGCACCTAGGGATGGTTGATGGCTTGCGGAGTGGCTCTTGGGGTGTCGGTCCCATGAATTTATGCGTCGGAGCCCTGTGCCAATTTGATTTGCAAGTTACGTGTCACGTCCCAAACTCGGAAATCGGATTCACAGGAATTTCGATCTCCGAACCCGGTGCCAACAGCCTCCGTAGTACCCCATTGTCGACCCCCAGCATACATATGTCGGATTCCGATCCTAGGATCCTACAAGGAGGATTTTCCAATGTACATTTGTCTCATAAGAAGCATAACCACAAATATACCCAAATTATAAAGGCAACATCATCATCACATGTCACGCCCCAAATCCGGGGACGGACAGCTTCCGTGATGTCCCGAATTCAGCATTCGACTTCCATACACCAAGTCCCGAGTTCGGCACACCACATGGAAGATTTTTGACTGATTTTTTTAATTTATATACATAGTAATACCTGAGCATAAAGATCCATGATCAAATTACCAAGCAACACTCTCCAATAGAAATCCTGATTGTTACAAGTACAATGCTTTCCAAAGGTACACAACGTCAACATTACCAAATTGAAAAATAGATGCAATGCATCGAGAAAGCAAAGTCTTCCAAGCTACTCCAGCCCTGAAAAAAATGGAAAATATGAGGCTTAGGCAAAAAGCCTAGTGAGTACACACGTGTGTGCAGTGT
This sequence comes from Magnolia sinica, assembly GCF_029962835.1. NCBI lineage: Eukaryota > Viridiplantae > Streptophyta > Magnoliopsida > Magnoliales > Magnoliaceae > Magnolia > Magnolia sinica. The sequence continues at coordinate 42,883,948 of NC_080573.1, read as the reverse complement.
GTCCTACCTGCAAGCAAGATAAATATGTTACACGGAAATCATACCACAACCATAACCATATTACATGCATCCGTAATCACATCATCATCATCATATTGTCATGCCATAATTATACAATATCGAAAATACTGACAAGTCCATGAGTCATAGAATATCAGATTACGTAATATAAATCAGCTATGCAAATGAAGAGTTATAAAGAACTAAATATCAGATGTCAAGGATGCAGATGAATTCACAAATACTGTCAGCCGTATTTAAATACTGAAACATAGTAACTTGAAATGCTAAGTGTTACTAATGTAATGCAATATGTGGTGCGAATGAAATGACTATGCTGGTTTGAAGTCGGGATGATAGTACATAGTATCGCAGACTATGGGGTCTATCATAAAGGACTTCTATCCAAACTAGTCCCATACCTAATTTGGATAGTTAGACTCAATGTGGTAAACTCCTGATCTCAGGTTAGTCACGTGCCCTAACCGAAATCCTAGCCATTGCGAAGGTACACGTAATAAATAGTTGTACACCACCAGCTCGAGTGGATCGTGAATGAATAAATGAATATGTAACTCCTACTCAATAAGTCCACATATCAGTACAGTTCATCTCTAGGATCATCACCGGGGTTTAGTACACTCCAAATGACACTCTCTCTCCCAATAGTACAGTCCAAGTGAGCGTAAGAAACCTCACTATCCGCATGGCTAATAGTCTGCTAATACCTATCCGGCACGTCGATAGCGGACCCATTCACAAGCTGGTCAAACTCAGCCTAGTAATGCCCCCTACCCTAGGGCGGGTAAGGCCACACCCCCTCCCAACCGACCATGAACAGTGGGAGACGCAGCCTCCTGGTATTCGGCACTCGGGCGCTCATGTATCTACTCGATCTCGACGTTGGGGCATCTCCTGACCTCGAAGGTTTAGGAATTTTCACCCAGGGACATCTATGGCGCCCGTATGCTAGAGCCAAATATTTTCGGTGTCCCATCTGGCCATCCACGATATGCCTGTGGAGGCTACGGCCCTGATGTCGCTAGGGCACACAATGCACGATGCATAAGTCATACAATATAGTCATGCATCAAACCTGCGCATGCCGTGCACTCATGTGAGATAACCTCCGCCTATCGGGGAGTCTCATAACAATCTGCCCAATGACATATGCAATGGTCAACTACATCTCATAATAAACATGCAGATGATGCATATGGGCATGTATAATGATGTTATGCTGTCACATACTCATAATCAGTATCAATAACTGACCTCAACAATTAGCTTCGACAATGTGGACATTTAACCAACATTGCCCCCAAGGAATGGCCCCCATAAACATCAATACATACATCATGGTGAAATCACACATCACATCGGTCCTCAGATACATCGTTTTGGGTCTCACACAAGGGCCGCACATTTATCGCATTGGGCCTCACTCATGGGCAGCATATACATCACATTGGGTTGTATCATATGTGCACTACACATCGCAATGGGCCTCGGCTTATGGGCCATGAATACACCACATCAGGCTTCACGACCCACGGGCTTCAAATACACAATAGGTGGGCCCTACACATGGGCCTCAAATACATCACAATGAGCCTCATCATATGGGCCGAAAATATATCTCAATGGGCCTATGATCATTCTGTCACAAGTCCTAAGTTCATGTACCTAGGAAGTTACACCATCGGCATCGTCCATAAGTCTGAGTAATAACACAATTTCTCATATGCCCACATGGTCTTATGGCCACTCCATTATAAGAAGTCCGTATGGTTGAGTGGCCACACAAATGTCACTCTACTTGTCATAATAAGGGACTTAAGGTGAGATGGTTACTTATGATTATTATTATTATACCATATTTCGCATAATGGGGCAACCGCTTTACTAAATTTTCACGTAGCCGGGCAGCTAGTACCACAATTTTACATAGTTTAGTAGTCACCAAAGCACTACTTGATCATATGGTTGGGCTACACATTCCCCACATAGCCACATGATTTACGGCTATCCACGTCACGCATGATCACAAATTTATGAGCTACATATTTAACACCATTTTATCAAATCTAGTTATTACTCATCCAGTCAGTGATCATATGGTTAATGACCACAACAATCATAAATCTACTTAAACAAGTAGTCACACGATTGCCCCAATTTTCATACAGTTAGGTGGGCTATAGAAAATCAAGCACTCTCAAGTGGTGGTCCACACAACTTCCACCAATCTACACTACTAGTTGGGCCACTCGAGATCCTAAATTCCTATAGTGTAGTGATCCACATGATTCCTACTAACTGGCGGACTAAGTGAGGAATAATTATTACAATAGGCACCATGAAAACGACTTAGATTGCCGTAAATATATAGGCAGCCCCACACTCTAAAATGATCTAATCAAAATAGATGAATGGCTGGTAAAACATGTATATTAGGTGGTCCATGATCGATTAAAAGGAATAGATGGATAAATTTCTCACAAACATTACTGTAACTCTAGGAAATATTTAACGGTGGACAAGTGATCAATATTGCTCCCGTGGCATGAGATTTGGATCTGACTAGTCTATGGAACCATACCCTAAAATGATGAGGATAAACCGATGAAAGGCATAGATCTACATCATACTACAAAGTGGAGTCCATGGCCAAGGAAGCATTCCAACATATAAGGGCATACTAGAGCCTAAGAATTTATAATGGTTATTACACTGTTTCTACTTACCGTATGGCGTGGCCCACCTAAAATTGAGTTCTACTTCATCTTGTGTCCATGGGCAAGAGGTGGGCTCACTTCCTAAGTGACTGGAAAATACATAGGCAGTGTGGGTATACAACACATGCACCTAGGTGGGCTTCACATGCATCACATTATGTCCAAGGAAGCTTTCATTGGTAAGTATGCAATTCCCTTTCTTTATTATTATTATTATATTTTGTATAATTGTGGGTCTCATTGACATGGTGGGGTTCACCCCATGAACAGTTCATATAACAAACAACATCATAGCTGATGCCACCCACTAGATGAATGACATGGATATAAGGTACATACGTCGAGTGGGACTTATGACACATGGATGGTCTAAATGATGGATGACTGGGATGTAAAATACATGTAATGAGTTGGCTCCATGATCTAATGGCTAATTCAACTTTGGTGGCAGTCACACGTCACAGTAGAACTCAAATGATTTAATAGTAGGGAATTTTATTCCCACTGTTTCTTATAGTGTGGTCCACCTAAGTTGTGGATCTGCCTCATTCTTTTACTCATGACTTAAAATGGTCTGAAGGAGTGAGTGAATGGCCTAGATATACCTTTCATCACCAAGGTGGGCCCCAAAAAAAATCTAAGTATTTTGTGTACAATTTCCACTGTCCAAGTGGCATGGCCTACATGAACTTCTAATCGGCCTGATTTTTGGGACCATACAACAAATGGTGCTAGTAAGATAGATGAATGGGGTAGATTTAGCACATACATTGTGGTATGGCCATGATCGGCCTACAAAATTTTACCCCAAATGTGGACATCACTTCCTCACACCATTATTTTATTTTGATATTATTGTTATTATTATTTGTATATTTTCTCATCAATGTGGGTCACTTGAGAGATCCAGTCCATCCATTGTGTGTGTCTTACTTGGTGGAGGGGTCAGTCCAAGTTTCAGATACATTAAAGTTTCAGGTGGGCCCCATCAAGTACTTTTGTATATTTTAGCATGTCTTTACATGATTTTTGATGGTGTGGGCCACCTGAGTTCCGTGTATGGCTAAAATTTGGGGGTGGCCCATTTTTAAATGGGACCCATCAAGTGCATGGGACTGATGTTCGACACACATCATGGTGGGGCCTGTGGTGGGGCCCACCTCTTTCCAGCGTCAGCAGAGACGTTGCTTGTTGTAGCGTCAGATGCTGGCAATAATAGCGTCATTGCTATTTTGCTTTTTTTTTCATATTTGGGGCCCACAAGCGTGTGTCCCACTAGGTTAAGGGGTCATTCCAAGTTTCAGATTCATCAAAATTTCAGGTGGGCCGCCAGAAAGTACTTTTATATGTTTTAGCATGTTTTCACATGATTTTTGATGGTGTGGCCTACCAGAGAACTAGATTGGCTTCATTTTTTGGCTCAACTCCTAAAATGATATGAAAAATTGAATGGACGGCGTGGATTTGATACATACATCATGGGTGGGGCCTGCTGTGGACCCACAGCCAAACCCCTTTATTTAAGCAGCCAGGCGCTGCCTGCTTCAACGTCCAGAGGACGCTGCAGTGTTTTTTTTTTTTGTGTTGTGTGCACGTGTGTGCATGGGCGCGTGTGTGTGTTTGGCCAACACAATGGGCCACACTTTGGATGATTTGGATGGCTTGCAAAATTCTAGTGGGGCCCACAATCAATGGGTCCCACCAATATATATATATATTTCTATTATTATTCTTTTCATATGTATTTTTCCATGAATCCACACCATTAAACACACCATTATCATCATATCATCACCATTTTTTTATCATCTTTTTATATGTACTCTTCTACATATCCACACCATTGATCACATCATTATCATCAACATCATTTCCACCATACAAAAACACAACAAAGACAAAATAAGAATTTGTAGGGTCGGTGTACTCACCTTTATAAATTAGATGGATGGTGGAGATGGATGGGAGGGATGGGATTGATGGAGTTGATGGCCCACCAAGATCACTCCTCTCTCTCTCTCTCTCTTTCTCTCTCTCTCTTATGGAAAATGGTGAAATGCTAAGGGATGGAGGGGTATAAAGAAATGGATAAAATTTTGGTTAAGTTAAGCTAATGTGATTAATACTAGTTTAGGCTAGGATTATGGTACTTAATTCATGCTTTGTAATTAATGGTGGATTAAAGGAGCATGGGATGGCATGGTGTGGTGATGTCATGTATAGTGTATGGCATGGAGAAAGGTTGACTTTTCATGCACATGAGAGAGAAGAGGTATGGGTATGTGACATCACACACATGGGTAGAGATTCTCTCACCCATGTGTGGCATGTACATGTGTGCATGACATGTGTTGTGCACATGTGTGGAATGAAATACATGGTGCCATGCGCACATGATACACTTATTATTCTTCATGGCATATCTCACTAACGGAGTATCGTACAGACGCACGGGTGGTACCTCCACGATCGCGGCAACGGGGCGGTCGATATGAGATAAGTTTCAAGTCTTGGGGTCCCGGTCAGTCGAGTATGTACTATGAACGGCCAGTACAGGTTTAGTTAAGGGCGTAGATTATCATGTACATAAACATGAAAAGTTGTACGGAATAGATGGGGTCTTACATCACATATCTAATAATATAATCATTTGAATACAATGCTAAAAGGGAAATACATATATCAAAATCAAAGTTCCAGAAGATAGTTGCATGCTCCAAGCTCAACACCGCTGCAACCTAACGCCACCTACACACATCTATCGTGCATAAGCTTACAAAAGCTTAGAGGGTGGTGAAAGTGTGTGCACCAGATAAGTGCCAAGTATACCATAAAACCCATAAATCATACATCATCGGAATAAACAGAAATATTAACAAGATCTTGAATCATACGATATCAGAGTAAGCGAAAATATTTTGGTAAGTCCATGAATCATACAATAATAGAATACGCAATGCGGATTGACATGCAAATGTGGAAGCCAAATATCAGATGCCGATGATGCAATGCAATATACAAATCTTGCTAAGTCCGTCCAGGCCATATAAGTGCAAAAACATAGTAACCCAAAATGCTAAGTACTGCGGATACAATGTAATATGCAGTGTGAATGAAATGACTATGTTGAAATGTGAAGTCAGGATGATAGTACATAGTATCGTAGGGTATAGGGTCCACCACAAGGGACTTCTATCTAAACCAGTCCCATACCTAAATTTGGATAGTCTGACTCAATGTGGTAAACTCCTCATCTCAGGTTAGTCGCGCGCCCAACCAAAATCTTAGCCATGCGATGGTACACGTAACAAATAGTTACGCACCACCAGCCCGAGTGGATAGTGAATGAATGAATGAATGGATATGCAATTCCTACACAATAAGTCCACATATCAGTACGGTTGCTCTCTGGGGAAATCACCGGGGTCTATTACACTCTACACTAACTGCCTCCTCCCTAGCTGCATAGCCCTATGAGTGGAAGGGACCTTACTATCCGCCTAGCAAGAATTCTGTCAATACCTACTTGGCTCGTCGATAGTGGACCCATTTACGAGCTAGTCATACTCAGCCTAGCTTTTAACCCCCTCACTCGGGCGGATAAGGCCACACCCCCTTCCAACCGACCACGGCATAATGGGAGACATGACCTCATGGTATAAGCACTGATGCTCATATTCCACTTAGTCTAGACGTTGGAGCATCTCCTAGCCTCGGAGGATTCTGGGACTTTCACCCAAGGACATCCTAAGCATCCACAGTGAGAATCAAGTATTTTCGGTGTCCCATTGAGCCATCCACGATATGCCTGTGGAGGCCACGGCCCTTGTGTCGCTAGGGCATACAATGATTAAGTCACACATATGCGAGATGCATGAGTCACACTATCTAGTCATGCAACAATCCTGCATGTACTGCGCGCTCATGTGGGGGCACTCCGTCTCATAAGGAGTCCCGTAAATGTCTCAGCCCAACGGCTTATGCTATGATCAAACATTCCTCAAATCAAGCATACATATGATGCGTATGGGCATGAATCATGGAGCTATACTAAGCATGTTATGAACTGCCCTTACAATAAAGATGGGCCTAAATGGCCTACACACAACAATTATGGGCCTATCAATGGGCCCTAGGGAGTGTCATAATGCGAACATTTAACCAACATTATTCTTACAATGTGGACGTCAAACCATCACTACTCCCAAGGCACAGCCTGTCATAAACATCATTACACAAACCATGGTGGAATCACACATTGCAATGGGCCTTCGTACATCTCATTGGGCCTCGACCCATGGGCCTCCAATATATCAAATGGACCTCAACCCACGGGCCCTAATACATCACGATGGACCTTAACCCATGGGCTCTAAATACAGCACAATGGGCCTCAACCCACGGGCCCTTATATATCACAATGAGCCTTAACCCATGGGCTCCAAATATAGCACAACGGGCCTCAACCCACGAGCCCTTATATATCACAATAGGCCTTAACCTATGGGCTCAAAATACAGTACAATGGGCCTCAACCCATGGGCCCTTATACATCACAATGGGCCTCCACCCATGGGCCCTAATACATCACAATGGGCCTTAACCCATGGGTCGGTAATACACCCACGCCAGTGGGTCCCATCGTCATTGATGGACGGAGCTGATAAAATACATAGATCATGGTGAATCCCGCCGTCCCTGATAGATGGTGAGGATATAACCAATACATCAGGGTTGGGTCCCACTGCACATGTGGGGCCCAAGAAATGGTAGTATACATATATATTATATGCATATATGTACTATATATATATATATATCACATATGTATATATTTTAAATATTGAACCTGGCAACGTCCAGGCCCTGGACGGACGGCCTGGACGTGGTACACATACATCGTAGTGGTCCCCACCACATGTGTGGGTCCCATGGATGAATAGATGAATGGTGTGGAGAGAACATAAACATCAAGGGTGGGGCCTACTGCCTGGACGCCATTGACGAAACACATGCATGGTGGGTTTCAAAACACATACATCCTTGGGTCCCACGTGGGGCCCACCATAATGATTTATTTGTCATCCAAACTGTTAATAAGGTCACATGGACCTAGATGAAAAGGAAGAACAAATTTCATATTAATCTAAAACTTCTGTGACACATAAAAAGGTTTTAATGGCAGCCGTTCAATCACAATGTTTCCTACCATGTGTGCCACCTGAGTTCCGGATAGGGCTGATCTTTGTAGGGCTCATTGTCCCAAAAGGGGACTGAACAAATGCATGGTATTGATTTGCTACGCACATCATGGTGGGGCCCATGGCTGGGACCCACGTCCCAGCCCCTTTTCACGCCAGCGCCCTGACGAGTCAGTAGCAGCAGTAGGCGCTGCTGCTCTCTCTCCCTTATTTTTTTTAAAAAAACAGTCATTCCATGGTTTTTCATACGTGGGACCTACATCTGGGGAATTGGACCGGCCGTTGGATTCCATGGCTCAAGATCGATCAAGAAGCCCAATATTCAATATGTTTTTGGGGTGTAGAAAGATCAAAGTGCATTTTAATGGTGAAAATCACTGTTTTCTAAGCTATGGCCCGCCAGATAGTCAGATTGACTTCATTTTTCAGCTCAACGCCTAAAATGATCTAAGGAATGAGATGGACAGCGTGGATTTAATCAAAACATCAAGGTGGGGCCTGTATGAATGGTCCACCCCAAAAGTTTGGAATGAAGCTAATATTTTTATTTTTATTTCACGTCCAGCGACCTTGGACGCTGGACGATTTGGGCTCAACACCTATTTGAGGTGGGCCCTGATCAGGTGGGCCACCAAATGGCTTGATGGTGTGGGTAAGACATACATTAAAGCGGGGTCCATCTACGACCATATCATCACACAAAAATCTAAAAAGAGGGAGAGAGAGAGGGAGAACGAGAGAGATCGAGTGATGGAGGGACCCCGACACTATAGGCCCTCCCTTCCATGATTTACAACATACCTCAAGTGGGTCCTATTACATATGGACCACCGATCAAAATCAATGGTGGAGATCCTTTCTCCACCGAAATGTAAGGTCTAGATGACCCTATCTATGTAAGGAAAATAAACATCATGATGGGGTCCATGGAAAATGGCCCCATCATGGAATGATCATGAGGATCAAGATGAGCCATCGGCCACATGTAGGGTCCCAAGTGAGATCCATACCATCAATCGGTAAGCCTCACTTGGCCCTTCATCAAAACAAGAAATCTAGCCTATGGTAACACCCACCGTTCGATCTCCTTGGTCCGTTGGAAAGCCGATCTCCTTGTGTCTCACTTTGATGGTATATGATGAGAAGTGAATGGTTAAGATGAAGTATTTTGCGGTGGGAAAGTGGGCCACACAAAAATCACTTTTTCTCACACTTGGGGTGCTTGGACGTTCACTCTCTTCTCTTGCTTGAAATATGTGTTTTGAGAAATGAGGGAGAGAGGGTTGTAAGGAGAGAGAGAGGGAGAGAGAGAGAGAGAGATGAGTGATGGATGTGAGGTGATAGTGTACTTGACTTGAGAGTTGACTTGGTGGTTGCTTGACTTGGGGAGAAAGAAAGCATGGTGCTCTTGTACTTGACATGAGGTGATTGATTGATTGATTGATGAGACATTTTGTAGAGATTCTCTTGGGATTGCAAATGCGCGACGTTTCTTCAAAATAAATGTCGGCCCACATCTTCCTATCAGGGTATCGGATCGGTGCGTGAGATGCGGCATCGGAACCGCGGCAATGGTGCGGTCGCAATGGTACAAGTCTCAGATTAAGCCGACTCAAATCTATGACATTCGACTTATGGTCACACGTAAATGTTAATTATCGATCGCAGGTTGCTGAAATTTGACAAGAATGATTGTGGGAGTCGACGGAATAGTACAGACTAGGATACAGGTCTTACAACTCTCCCCACCTAATAAAAATTTTATCCTTAAAATTTTAATCAGAACATGACCAGCACAGTGCTCACTAAGGAAGGGAAATCCTATCAGAACACAACATCCCGACATAATCAAACACCTAAGAGATGGGGACAACGCCTGCGAATCTCAGCCTCCTGCTCCCAAAACACCTCGTCAACACTACGATGATCTAACTGGACCTCGAATCCTGGATCAGAAATGATCGAAACTGAAATACTAAGCAACCTTACAACCTCATCGTTAGGGAGTTATATGAGAAAATCTCTAAGTTATTCGAACTTGGGGACCTAATCATTCTAGGTTCTCAACAATCATAGAGTGATGGGTAACTATCAGCAGATATGTGATATTATCTTTAGGTATTCCCAAGTTATGATCTGATACCAACTTTTGTCATGCCCCAAACCCAAAAATCAGATTCACAAGAATCCCGATCGCCGAACTTGGTGCCGATAGCCTCCGTAGTACCCCATTGTCGGCCCCCATCATACATACGCCAAATTCCGATCCCGGGATCCTATAAGGAGGATTTTCTAATGTACATTTGTCTCATAAGAAGCATAACCACAAATATACCCAAATCATAAGGGCAACGTCATCATCACATATTTACTAATATAATCATTTGAATACAATGCTGAAAGGGAAATACATATATCAAAATCAAAGCTCTAGAAGATAGTTGCATGCTCTAAGCTCAACGCCGGTGCAACCTAATGCCACTTGCACGCATCTATTGTGCATAAGCTTATAAAAGCTTAGAGGGTGGTGAAAGTGTGTTCACAAGATAAGTGCCAAGTATACCATAAAGCCCATAAATCATACATCATCAGAATAAGTGGAAATACTAACAAGATCTTGAATCATACGATATCAGAGTAAGTGGAAATATATTGGTAAGTCCATGAATCATACAATAACAGAATACGCAATGCAGATCGACTATGCAAATGTGGAAGCCAAATATCAAATGCCGATAATGCAATGCAATATGCAAATCCTACTAAGTCCGTCTAGGCCATATAAGTGCAAAAACATAGTAACCCAAAATGCTAAGTACTGCGAATGCAATGTAATATGCAGTGTGAATGAAATGACTATGCTGGAATGTGAAGTCGGGATGATGGTACATTGTGTCGCAGGCTAAGGGGTCCACCACAAGGGACTTCTATCCAAACCAGTCCCATACCTAAATTTGGATCGTCCGACTCAATGTGGTAAACTCCTAATCTCAAGTTAGTCGCACCCAACCGAAATCCTGGCCATGCGAAGGTACATGTAACAAATAGTTATGCACCACTAGCCCGAGTGGATAGTGAATGAATAAATGAATAGATATGCAATTCCTGCTCAATAAGTCCACATATAAGTACAGTTGCTATTTAGGAAAATCACCGGAGTTTATTACACTCTACACCGATTACCTTCTCTCTAGCTATACAGTAGATTGGAAGAGACCTCACTATCTGCCTAACCAGCAGTCTGTCAATACCTACTCGGCTCATTGATAATGGACCCATTTGTGAGCTGGTCATATTCAGCCTAGTTTATAGCCCCCTCACTTGGGCGGATAAGGCCACACCTCCTTCCAACCGACTACGACACGGTGGGAGACACGACCTCATGGTATAGGCACCGGTGCTCATATTCCATTCGGTCTAGACGTTGGAGCATCTCCTAGCCTCGGAGGATTATGGGACTTTCACAGAAGGACATCCTAAGTGCCCACAATGCTAGAACTAAGTATTTTTGGTGTGCCATTTAGCCATTCACAATGTGCCTGTGGAGGCCATGGCCCTGGTGTTGCTAGGGTGTACAATGATCAAGTCACACATGTGCGAGATGCATGAGTCACACTATCCAGTCATGCAGCAATCCTGCGCGTACCACGTGCTCATGTGGGGGCACTCCATCTCATAAGGAGTGTCGTAAATGTCTAAGCCAAACGGCTTATGCTATGATCAAACATTCCTTATATCAAGCATACATATGATATACATGGGCATAAATCATTGAGCTATACTAAGCACGTTATGAACTGTACTTACAATAAAGATGGGCCTAAATGGCCTACACACAACAAGTATTAGCCTATCAATAGGCCTGAGGGAGAGTCATAATGCGGACATTTAACCAACATTATTCTTACAATGTGGACATCAAACTATCATTGCTCCCAAGGCATAACCCGTCATAAACATCATTACACAAACCATAGTGGAATCGTACATTGCAACGGGCCTTCGTACATCCCATTGGGCGTCGACCCATGGGCCTCCAATATATCAAATGGACCTTAACCCATGGGCCCTAATACGTCACTGATGTTTTATTTAAACCAACCTGATTTAAATGATTTTAAACTCGCAAGTATACGAATCAGATGTAGATATGGTACGTATTGCAAGATCGCTCCCACGAGGACTGGTTGTCACAATTCAAAATTAAAGACTCTTCTTAACTAATCCAACAAATATTCGAGCTAGTAATTGAGTACACTAAACAAAAATCAGTGGAAAAATAACCGAGAGCAATAATGAGAAAAATTCAATCAAGGAGAAGACTAGGACTTTCGAATCTACCCCTAATTATCATAAACCTTGTTCTACCTGTTGATTCACCTTAATTCAGATTGATATCAAAATAAATACAACACACTTTATGTCCTTGGCCGGGCACACAGAATGTATAATTCCTTAAAGCATATGGATCACTTCTTTTCATCCATGGTCAGGTATGGAGAGATGTAAATTCCTGTTTCTTCCTCTATACGAACCTGTTCATGGTCAGATACAAGCACCTAGAATAATATTCCAAACAACATCCATAACTAGACTTTGGTTGAGCTCTTAGAATGGAGAAGTACAAAACTTTCATTTAAGCACCCTAAAGAAAGAAACAAATCAATTAAATCAAAATGAAATCAACACATAACAAGGGTTATTCAAATTAGGGGCTTCATCTCAGCCCTAACTAAGAACTTAGAAACTCATAGATTCAACTGGAAAGAAGGAAAAGCATACTTGATAAAAATACATCCCTTTCCAATCTCTCCCTTCTCTCTTTCTTCCCTGTCCTCTACTTCCTTGAATCTCCCAGCCACTCTTTTCTTCTCTGGATCTGTTCCCTAGCTCTTCTCTCCCTCTTGTCCATGTTTTGCATCTCTTTGTATAGCTGTTGGAGTGGCTGGAGTGGTGAAAATCGGATTTAGAAAGCTGTCGCATGCGCAGCGAAACCCTTTTCGCAACAAACTTCTGTGCCTTCATAAGTCCCTTGTTCTTTGTACTTTATCCGTAAAATCAACGTCTCCTGCGACGTTTTTGGTTGGTCTATACGATGGACAGATCAGATCTTCCATCTGATCAAAGATGGTGGGCCACAACCGCCCGGAAGTCCACTTTTCGCGGACGTGCATAAGCCTTCGCACGTCCAGCGCTGTGATGCTCGGTGGGCCCCACATAAGCATTTTCAGGGAAATCCAAGCTGTCCATTGGATGCACGATGAAATTTCGGTCAGATATGGATGGTTTTGAACATCCATTGACGCGACCCATAGAAGAAATTACAATAAAATCAATTTTGAACGTCACAGGACAGTCCACATGTGGCCTCTGTATCTCACACGTGTGCACGTATGGGCACAAAATGTAAACATGGTTTTGTAGTTATCGAATCCTTCCACACGATGAACGGCTTGGATCAGACGTGCGTGCCATGGGTGGGCCCCACAGAGGTCCGCAAAAACGGACTTTCCGTCTGTTACGTTGAATGAAAATGGCAACTTTTGTTTTGGAAAGGAGACACGGGTCAGCGCCTGCTGACCCGCCTTAGCTGGTTCCGTGCTCCGTGGGCACGTGTACATGGTGTACGCACGTGCTGGTCTCCCCGATTACGTGGTTGAGACCAAATTTAAAGCATATCCTGTTATCAGGTGGACCCCACTTAATGAATTAAGGGGCTGATATGGCTATTGGGCAACTTCCTCAGTGATTCAATGGGTGAAATTTAATTTGTACGGTTAATTTATGACCCCCATCCCATGTATGGAGTTTCGAGCCAATCGGATAGCGGGAACCATGTGATCTTGCATTCTGCACCAATTTTGGGCCTCTTTAATGTGAATGGCTTGATTTCCTCGGATCCCTGGCATGTAAATTCTTCAGTCTTAGTTCTCTGGAGTGCGTCTCTTGCTCTGGTGACTTCGGAGTGTCAAATCCATGCTTGTAGTACTCTTTTTCCATCAACGCTCCTGATTTCATCCTGCAACAAAAATATAATTAAAATATTCCATTAAACATTATCATGTACATAAAATCATGCAATAATTAGGGTCTGATATGCAATATTCGACCCTTATCACAACCCCCAACCAGCATTTTGCTAGTCCTGAGCAAAACATGTGAAAAATAATTTTAGAAATAAAAGACAATTCCTGTGAACCCAAGTGAGTTGTGAACCAATAATTGAGATGCGAAAATTCTAGGATTCATGAATGGAGAGCAGTATATATATATATTTTTTTGGGATCCAACTCATGGTAAACTTTATAATCAAGTTCAAAATGTTAATCCATTAATTAGAACAATTCTAAACATCGAGTTCCATGAGTGTATAGTGTAATCTCGACTTATAATTATTAAGAGATCCAATTGTCAATTTCATGATATCATTGGTAATTAGCAATGAAATTCATGACAACCAAACTGAAACCAACACTTGCCTTACAGATTAACTTTTCATTCTATCAGCCTTTGATTTTTTATTTTTTTTTCATGAACAGTAACGGCAATGAAGGGAATCAAATCCTCACCTATAGGGAGCAAACCTATGGTAAAGATTGTACACCTAACCCTTTTCTCATGTCAACCATGGGGAATCGAATCTTCATCTATAGGGAGCAAACCTATGATGACGATTATTCGACTCACCCTTTCTTTCAATTCTTATTTATAGACCGAAGCTAAAAGTATTCAGGCTGGTTCCTTTCATGCTTAGTGATTACCAAGTTAATAATTCAATGTTGAAACGGAACCTTAATGTGCAATCGAGATGTGATATGTGAGATCATGACTCGATCGATGTTTAAAAGTTCTAATCATGGGTTAACAATTCAAACTTAACTGTGAAATCTAATAGATGGCTGAATCCAAGAGTTATAAATTACCAACATTATGTACCTTGCAATGTTAAAATCACACTTATCCTTCAAAATCACTTCAAATGCACAAGAAATTCCAGAAAAATTTAAAAAATTTCACAATTTGTGCTCAAGACTAAGAAAATACTGATGAGGTAACCTAATCGCCCACCCCCAACCCTAAATCTACATTGTCCTCAATGTAAAAAAAATAAACATGCAATGCACATGGGACAATGAAAATAAAAGAGGAGTGATGGAAATATATTAGTGTAAGAGCGGGTCAGCATAAGAGAGAAATCAACAAAAATAAAATAACAAAAATAACATCACAAAAAGAAGATCCTACCTATACCACTTTCGCAGGTGCTCTCGATTGCATTTAGCGTATGCAACAAGCCTTTAAACCCCTAGGTTGCCCCTAGTGGACGAGTTGTAGTCTCGTGAGGGTTTGCAGTAATGTTACCCACAAACATTGAACTGACTAGGAAAATAAAATGGAATGAAAAGATGGGTTGCCTCCCAGGAGCGCTAAGTTTAACGTCTTCAGCTAGACAAGAATGGACCATGAACTAATCAAACTTGATAACCTGGGTCTGCCAAATAAATTTCCTCAACATCTTTGTTCACCAAATCATCTAAATATGGTTTCAGCCGTTGACCATTTACTTTGAAGATATTTCCGTCTGTTAAATTTTGAATCTCAACTGCTCCATGAGGAAATACTTTTACTACTCGATAAGGACCATACCATCGCGAACGTAGTTTTCCAGGAAAGAGGTATAGCCTGTAATTGTACAATAATACCTTCTGGTTCGGTTCAAATGTCTTGCGGAGAATTGCTTTGTCATGGAAGATTTTTGTCTGCTCTTTATAAATTTTTGCATTCTCATATGCCTCATTTCGAATTTTCTCTAACTCATTGAGTTGAAGTTTACGGTGTGATCTAGCCTTGTTTAAATCAAAATTAAAAGTTTTGATGGCCCAATAAGCATGATGTTCTAATTCCACAGGTAAGTGACAGGCTTTCCCAAAGACAAGCCTGTACGGAGACATTCCAATCGGGGTTTTAAAAGCCGTACGATATGCCCAAAGAGCATCATTCAAACATTGCGACCAATCCTTACGATCGGGGCAAACCGTTTTCTCTAAAATTTGTTTAATCTCCTGATTTGACACCTCAACTTGACCACTTGTTTGTGGATGATATGGCGTTGCAACTTTATGAGTGATGGAATATTTCTTTATTAAAGATTCAAATGGTTTATTGCAAAAATGAGTACCCCCATCACTTATAATTGCTCGAGGAGTGCCAAAACGAGAAAAGATATTCTCTTTTAAGAAACGGACCACAACTTTGTGATCATTCGTTTTACATGGCACTGCTTCAATCCACTTAGAGACATAGTCGACGGCCACAAGGATATACACATAACCGAATGACGGAGGAAATGGGCCCATGAAGTCAATACCCCAAACATCAAATATTTCAACAATGAGAATATTGGTAAGTGGCATCATGTTCCTGTGGGAAATATTACCCGTACGTTGGCATCTATCACATGTTGAGCAAAAGGCATGGGTGTCTCGAAATAGTGTAGGCCAATAAAATCCACTTTGTAAGACTTTCGCAGCCGTTTTCTTTGAACCAAAATGACCATCACATGCATGATCATGACAAAAGGAGATTATACTATGAAACTCACTCTCAGGCACACATCTCCTAATAATCTGATTAGGACAAATTTTGAATAAGTATGGGTCATCCCAAAAGAACTGTTTAACCTCAGCAAGAAATTTGGATTTATCTTGTTTAGTCCAATGAGAAGGAAGTTGACCTGTAACAAGATAGTTTACAATGTCCGCATACTAAGGTAATTGAGAAATAGTTAGAAGTTGTTCATTAGGGAAAGACTCATTTATTGGCAAAGGATCCATTGTGGACTCTAAGACAAGTCTAGACAAATGGTCGGCTACCACATTTTCGGAACCCTTTTTATCCCGAATTTCAATATCGAATTCTTGTAGCAAGAGAATCCACTGAATTAATCGAGGTTTAGCGTCTTTTTTAGAAAGAAGATATTTCAATGCTGCATGATCTGAGAACACTATAACCTTTGACCCTATAAGATACGACCTGAATTTGTCTAGAGCAAATACAACTGCCAACAATTCTTTTTTAGTGGTAGAGTAGTTGAGCTGTGCATCATTTAGAGTCCTACTAGCATAATAAATGACATGAGGCATTTTGTTCAATCTTTATCCTAGGACGGCTCCAACAACATAATCAGAAGCATCACACATAAGCTCAAAAGGTAAACTCCAATCAGGTGGTTGGATGATTGGAGCAGAAGTCAGTAAATGCTTCAACTTATCAAAAGCTTGTCGACACTCATCATTAAGGACAAAAGCAACATCTTTAGCTAGTAAATTGCATAAGGGTCGAGAAATTTTGCTAAAATCCTTAATGAATCTCCTATAGAATCTCGCATGCCCTAAGAATGATCTAATCTCCTTAACCGTTATGGGTGGAGGAAGACTAGAAATTACATCAATCTTGGCTTTATCAACTTCAATGCCTTTACTTGAAATAACATGCCCGAGTACAATCCCTTTTTGAACCATAAAATGACACTTTTCCCAATTCAATACCAGGTTCGTTTTTTCACATCTTTCCAAGACAAGAGATAGATGGTATAAACATTCATCAAATGAAGAGCTAAAAATTGAAAAATCATCCATGAAAATCTCAAGGAAACGCTCAACCATGTCTGAAAAAATACTCATCATGCATCGTTGGAAGGTCGCAGGCGCATTACACAACCCAAATGGCATACGCCGATAGGCATATGTACCAAAAGGACATGTAAATGTGGTTTTCTCTTGATCCTCGGGAGCAATGAGAATCTGATTATATCCAGAATAACCATCTAGGAAACAATAATAGCTGTGCCCTGCCAATCTCTTAAGCATCTGGTCTATGAAAGGAAGAGGAAAGTGATCCTTCCTTGTGGCCAGGTTCAGTTTACGGTAATCAATAAAAACTCGCCAACCCATAGTCATGCGCGTTGGTACTAACTCATTATCCTCATTCTTTTTCACCGTAATCCTAGACTTTTTGGGAACAACTTGAACTGGGCTGACCCATGTGCTATCTGAAATGGGGTAAATGATACCAACATCTAACAATTTTAGCACCTCAGCCCGAACGACCTCTTTCATGTTAGGGTTAAGCCTCCTTTGCATTTCACGCGATGTTTTTACATTTTCTTCAAGATGAATACGATGCATACACACCGTGGGGCTTATTCCCTTTATTTCCGCTATTGTCCACCCAATAGCTGCCTTATGTTCTCTAAGAACATTAAGCAACTTACCCTCCTATTTTTTATCAAGGTTAGTAGCTATGATGACAGACAGGGTTTCAGAAGGTCCTAAAAATGCATACTTGAGAGTTTCAGGTAATTATTTAAGGTTAACTTTGGGTGGTTTCTCAATAGACGGGACCAGTTTAGACTCAGAAGGTGGAAGAGGTTCCACTCTAGCTTTCCATTTTGTTGTATTCATTTCTGGATTAGAATCAAGCAATGCATTGACTTCTTGGATGAAACTTTCTATGTCAAAATCTATGCCAAAATGTGCTAAACAAGTCTCAAGAGTGTCTTCGAAAGATTCAAGGAAAGAGTCATGCACTAGACTCTTAATCATGTTCACTTCAAATATATCATCCGAGTCTGACATTTGTTGTCCAGCATTCAAAACAATGAGTTTAATCTTCATGTTACCAAAAGATAGCTTCATAACTCCGTCCCTGCAATTTATGATTGCATTGGATGTGGCCAAGAATGGATGTCCTAAGATAACCAGGATTTGACTTGTAGGATTCTGGACAGGCTGAGTATCTAGAACAATGAAATCCACTGGAAAATAAAACTTATCAACCTAGATTAGCACATCTTCAATAATACCACGGGGCGCCTTGATAGATCTATCAGCTAGTTGTAATGTTATTTTAGTTGGTTTCAGCTCACCAAGTCCTAGCTGCTCATAGACCGAATATGGTAACAAATTAACACTGGCCCCTAAATCAAGCAACGCTTTTTGAACCTTATGCTCTCCTATGACACAAGAAATGGTAGGAGCTCCTGGATCCCTAAATTTAGGAGGGATGTTGTGTTGAATCATGGAGCTAAGTTGCTCCGCAAGGAATACCTTCTTATGAACATTCATCTTACGCTTTTGAGTGCATAAATCTTTAAGGAACTTAGCGTAAGCAGGAACTTGCTTGATAGCATCAAGCAACGGAATGTTGATTTGCACTTGCTTAAACATGTCCAATATCTCATTAAAGTTGTTTCCTTTCTTAACCGGTGCCAGACGTTGAGGAAAAGGTGCTTTAGGCACACAAGATGGCACATGAGTGGTTTCTGGAGAGTCAGAGTGCTTTTGGGCTTTCGATGCATTAGTATGTCTCTCCGCTTCATTTTGATCTTCTGATTTGGAATTTGATTCTTCCCTAGGCATTTCTACTTTGCTCTCGATCTGTTTACTGGACCTAAGGGTAATGATTGATTTGGCTTGCTCATGATATTGTTCTTGGTTTGAATTAGAGCCAATCTCATACTGTCCTTTTGGATTTACCACAGGTTGACTAGGAAACTTGCTCTTGTCTCTCTCACTCAATATGGCAGTAAGTTGACCCAATTGTACTTCCAGCTTAACAATGGATTACGCATTTACATGTAAACTCTGCTGGTTAGCTAGTAAAGTATGTTGGGTGTCTTTTTGAAATTAAAGTGAACTCTGCATAAAAAGATTGAGTGTATCCTCAAGAGATGGTTTCCTAGATTGTGGAGGTACTTGTTGATACTCTGAGAACTGCTGAGGTTGTTGACTGCCAACTTGGGAGTAAGGTTGCATAGGAGGATTTCTAGATGGTCCTCCTTGTTGTGGTCCTTTTGCCCAAGAGAAATTTCGATGTCTAGCCCATCCTGAATTGTAGGTGTTTGAGTAAGGATCATTCTCAGTTCTCCGAAAGGTGTTCATAGCATGTACTTGTTCAGAGAGAAATTCTGAAAATGCTGAACTAGATGGACAAGACTGCGTAGGAGGGGCGAGACTAGAACATATGGCACATGACTCGACTTGAGTTGTTTGTGGAGGTCCATTGTTTAACATTAAAGCATCCACTTTCTTTGTCAGGCTATCAATTTTGGCATAAAGATCTAGCGTGACTCCTACCTCATATATACCCTCTTTCTTCAGTGGTTGAGGGCTTCTTTCACCTCTATTTGAATAGTCCCATTGCTGGGAGTTTTCACACAAGGTTTCAAAGAAATTCCAAGCTTCGACATCACTTTTGGCCATGAATGACCCTCCACTAGTGGCGTCAACCATACGATGGTTTTGTGGTGTCAGACCGTCATAGAAGTATTGAACCTGTTGCCACTTTTCAAAACCATGGTGTGGACATTTAAGAAGTAAATCCTTCCATCTTTCCCAACATTCATGAAAGTGCTCACCCTCTTTTTGTGTGAAATTCATAATTTCTCTACGGAGAGCATTAGTTTTGTGAACCGGGAAGAACTTGTTTAAGAACTTCTTAGACAGTTGGTCCCATGTAGTGATAGACCCAACTCCTAGAGAATTCAACCATGCTTTCGCCTTATCCTTCAAAGAAAAAGGACCGTAAACGGATCGAATCGTCTGAAAAGTTTTGGAACTTAAAGGTGGAGCAAATGTCTAAGAATTCTTTCACATGATGATATGG
Organism: Magnolia sinica; assembly: GCF_029962835.1. NCBI lineage: Eukaryota > Viridiplantae > Streptophyta > Magnoliopsida > Magnoliales > Magnoliaceae > Magnolia > Magnolia sinica. The sequence goes on along the minus strand of NC_080573.1, from coordinate 42,863,343 downwards.
ATCCTCCTTATCTGAACCATAAAAGGAGGGCAACAATTGTATGACCCTAGGTTTAAGTTCAAAATGTGCTGCCGTGGTGGCAGGCAACACTATACATGAAGGCGCATTGAATTGGACAGGAGCTGAATAATCTTTAAGAGCTTTAGTTCCATTCTCTTCCGCCATTTCAAATAGGATGTTTCTAAATCTTCTACGAAAGGTTCTTTCTATTTCAGGATCGAAAGGTGCTAGTTCTATATTCAGAGATCTACGTCCTAGCATAAACTATGTTATCAATATATAAAAGAAAACTAAACTAAGATGCAACCTAAGATGAATAGAACTAAAAATAAAAGTTATGAATTCATAAAAATAAGAGAAAGCTATGTAAACGAGAATTGGAAGGAAGAACCCGGAAAAGGCGATGATGAATGTCTGAAGATTTGAGAGCTCCTCCTTTTGAAGACAATCTTATTTAGCAGCTTCCTTCCTCAATTTCTGTAGACATAACAAAAATAAATTGAATTTCCTAAAATAATGCTAGAAAAATCATAAGCAATGGTTAATTTCTAAAAAAGAAAGTTTCTAATCTTAGAAATAAAAGCTAAGTTAGTTTCTAAAAAGGGAAAAAATTTCTAAAACTAGAAAATAGAAAGTTACTTGAAAGAAGAATCAAAATCTAGAAATAGAAAATTTCTAAAAAATAAAACCCTAATTTTAAAAATAGAAATTAGAAAAAGTAGAGAATTTAGAAAGAGATTACCAAATTAGTAGTTTATGTCAGGACCCTACAAAACATGAAATTGGTTAGTTTCTAAAAATATTTAACCTAAAGTTAGTAAAAACCTAAGACTATGAATTATGATAAGAGAGAATCCTAAATCCAATTGGACCGAAACAGTCCCCGACAACGGCGTCAAAAACTTGATGTTTTATTTAAACTAACCTGATTTAAATGATTTTAAACTCGCAAGTATATGAATCCGATGTAGATATGGTACGTATTACAAGATCGTTCCCACGAGAATTGGTTGTCAGAATTCAAAATTAAAGACTCTTCTTAACTAATCCAACAAATATTTAAGCTAGTAATTGAGTACAATAAACAAAAATCAATGGAAAAATAACCGAGAGCAATAATGAGAAAAATTCAATCAAGGAGAAGACTAGGACTTTCGAATCCACCCCTAATTATCATAAACCTTGTTCTACCTGTTGATTCACCCTAATTCAGATTGATATCAAAATAAATATAGCGCACTTATGTCCTTGGCCGGGCACACAGAATGTATAATTCCTTAAAGCATATGGATCACATCTTTCCATCCATGGTCAGGTATGGAGAGATGTAGATTCCTGTTTCTTCCTCTATAGGAACCTGTTCATGGTCAGACACAAGCACTTAGAATAATATTCCAAACAACATCCATAACTAGACTTTGGTTGAGCTCTTAGAATGGAGAAGTACAAAACTTTCAATTAAGCACCCTAGAGAAAGAAACAAATCAATTAAATCAAAATGAAATCAACACATAACAAGGGTTATTCAAATTAGGGGCTTCATCTCAGCCCTAACTAAGAACTTAGAAACTCATAGATTCAACTGGAAAAAAGGAAAAACATACTTGATAAAAATACATCCCTTTCCAATCTCTCCCTTCTCTCTTTCTTCCCCGTCCTCTACTTCCTTGAATCTCCCAGCCACTCTTTTCTTCTCTGGATCTGTTCCCTGGCTCTTCTCTCCCTCTTGTCCCTGTTTTGCATCTCTTTTTATAGCTGTTGGAGTGGCTGGAGTGGTGAAAATTGAATTTGGAAAGCTGTCGCATGCGCAGTGAAATCCTTTTCGCAGCAAACTTCTGTGCCTTCATAAGTCCCTTGTTCTTTGTACTTTATCCGTAAAATCAACGTCTCCTGGGACGTTTTTGGCTGGTCTATACGATGGACGGATTAGATCTTCCATTTGATCAAAGATGGTGGGCCACAACCGCCTGGAAGTCCACTTTTCGCAGACGTGCATAAGCCTTCGCACGTCCAGCGCTGTGATGCTCAGTGGGCCCCACATAAGCTTTTTTGTGGAAATCCAAGCCGTCCATTGGATGCACGATGAAATTTCGGTCAGATATGGATGGTTTTGAACATCCATTGACGCGACCCATAGAAGAAATTACAATAAAATCAATTTTGAACGTCACAGGACAGTCCACTTGTGGCCTCTGTATCTCACACGTGTGCACGTATGGGCACAAAATGTAAACATGGTTTTGTAGTTATCGAATCCTTCCACACGATGAACGGCTTGGATCCGACGTACGTGCCATGGGTGGGCCCCACAGAGGTCCGCAAAAATGGACTTTCCGTCTGTTACGTTGAATGAAAACGGCAACTTCTGTTTTGGAAAGGAGACACAGGTCAGTGCCTGCTGACCCGCCTTAGCTGGTTCCGTGCTTCGTGGGCACGTGTACATGGTGTACGCACGTGCTGCACATACAGGGCCCTCTGTGATGCTTATGAGAAATCTTTACCAACCATCTGTTTTGTCTCCCCGATTAAGGGGTTGAGACCAAATTTGAAGCATATCCTGTTATCAGGTGGACCCCACTTAATGAATTAAGGGGCTGATCTGGCCGTTGGGCAACTTCCTCAGTGATTCAATGGATGAAATTTAATTTGTATGGTTAATTTATGATCCCCATCCCATGTATGGAGTTTCGAGCCAATCGGATAGCGGGAACCATGTGATCTTGCATTCTGCACCAATTTTGGGCCTCTTTAATGTGAATGGCTTGATTTCCTCGGATTCCTGGCATGTAAATTCTTTAGTCTTAGTTCTCTGGAGTGCGTCCCTTACTCTGGTGACTTCAGAGTGTCAAATCCATGCTTGTAGTACTCTTTTTCCATCAACGCTCCTGATTTCATCCTGCAATAAAAATATAATTAAAATATTCCATTAAGCATTATCATGTACGTAAAATCATGCAATTATTAGGGTCTGATATGCAATATTTGACCCTTATCAGTCACGATGGACCTTAACCCATGGGCTCCAAATACAGCACAATGGGCCTCAACCCACGGGCCCTTATACATCACAATGGGCCTTAACCCATGGGCTCCAAATATAGCACAATGGGCCTCAACCCACGAGCCCTTATACATCACAATGGGCCTCAACCCATGGGCTCCAAATACAGTACAATGGGCCTCAACCCACGGGCCTTATACATCACAATGGGCCTCCACCCATGGGCCCTAATACATCACAATGGGCCTTAACCCATGGGCCCATAATACACCCACATCAGTGGGTCCCATCGTCATTGATGGACGGAGCTGATAAAATACATAGATCATGGTGAATCCCGCCGTCCCTAATGGATGGTGAGGATACAACCAATACATCAGGGTTGGGTTCCACTACACATGTGGGGCCTAAGAAATGGTAGTATACATACATATTATATGCATATATGTACTATATATATATCACATATGTATATATTTTAAATATTGAATCTGGCAACGTCCAGGCCCTGGACGGACGGCCTAGACGTGGTACACATACAATGTAGTGGTCCCCACCACACGTGTGGGTCCCATGGATGAATGGATGAACGATGTGGAGAGAACACAAACATCAAGGGTGGGGCCTACTACCTGGACACCATTGACAAAACACATGCATGGTGGGTTCCACCCCATTGCCGTGGATGGTGAGAATAAAACACATACATTCTTGGGTCCCACGTGGGGCCCACCATAATGATTTATTTGATATCAAAACTATTGATAAGGTCACATGAACCTAGATGAAAAGGAAGAACAAATTTCATATTTATCTAAAACTTCTGTGACACACAAAAAGGTTTCAATGGCAACCATTCAATCACAATGTTTCCTGCCGTGTGGGCCACCTGTGTTCCGGATAGGGCTGATCGTTGTAGGGCCCACTGTCCTAAAAGGGGACCCAACAATTGCACACTATGGATTTGCTGCGCACGTCATGGTGGGGCCCACGGCTGAGACCCAAGTTCCAGCCCCTTTTCATGCCAGCACCCTAACGAGTCAGTAGCAGCAGTAGGCGCTACTGCTCTCTCTCCCTTATTTTTTTTATTTCAAAAAAACAGTCATTCCATGGTTTTTCCATACGTAGGACTTGCATCTGGAGAAACCGACCCAGCCGTTGGATTCCATGGCTCAAGATCGATCAAACAAGCCCAATATTCAATATGTTTTTGGCGTGTAGAAAGATCAGAGTGCATTTTAACGGTGAAAACCACCATTTTCTAAGCTATAGCCCGCCAGATAGTCGGATTGACTTTATTTTTTGACTCAATGCCTAAAATGTCTAGGGAATGAGATGGACAGCGCGGATTTAATCAAAACATCAAGGTGGGGCTTATATGAACGGTCCACCCAAAAAGTTTGGAATGAAGCTAATATTTTTATTTTTATTTCACGTCTGGCGTCCTTGGACGTTGGACAATTTGGGCTCAACGCCTATTTGAGGTGGGCCATGATCAAGTGGGCCACCAAATGGCTTGATGGTGTGGGTAAGACATACATTAAGGCGGGGTCCATCCGGGTGGGTCATACGGCCATATCATCACACAAATATTTAAAAAGAGGGAGAGAGAGGGAGAACGAGAGAGATCGTGTGATGGAGGGACTCCGTCACTATGGGCCCTCCCTTCCATGATTTATAACATACCTCAAGTGGGTCCTATTATATATGGGACCACCGATCAAAATCAACGGTGGAGATCCTTTTTCCACCGAAATGTAAGGTCTAATGACCCTATCCATGCAAGGAAAATAAACATCATGATGGGGTCCATGGAAAATGGCCCCATCATGGAATGATCATGAGGATCAAGATGAGCCATCAGCCACATGTAAGGTCCCAAGTGAGATCCTTACCATCAATCGGTAGACCTCACTTGGCCCTTCATCAAAACAAGAAATCTAGCCTATGGTAATACCCATTGTTCAATCTCCTTGGTCCGTTGGAAAGCCGATCTCCTTGTGTCTCACTTTGATGGTGTATGATGAGAAGTGAATGGCTAGGATGAAGCATTTTGAGGTGGAAAAGTGGGCCACACAAAAATCACTTTTTCTCACACTTGGGGTGCTTGGGCGTCCACTCTCTTCTCTTGCTTGAAATATGTGTTTTGAGAAATGAGGGAGAGAGGGTTGTAAGAAGAGAGAGAGAGAGAGATGGGTGATGGATGTGACGTGATAGTGTACTTGACTTGAGAGTTAACTTGGTGGTTGCTTGACTTGGGGAGAAAGAAAGCATGGTGTTCTTGTACTTGACATGAGGTGATTGATTGATTGATTGATGGGACATGTAGAGATTCTCTTCGGATTGCAAACGTGTGGTGTTTCTTCAAAATAAACGTCAGCCCACTTCTTCCTATCCGGGTATCAAATCGGTGCGCGAGACACGACATCGGAACCGTGACGACGGTGCGGTTGTAATGGTACAAGTCTCGGATTAAGTCGACTCAAATCTATAATATTCGACTTATGGTCACGTGCAAACGTCAATTATTGGTCGCAGGTTACCGAAATTCGACGGGAATGATCATCGGAGTCGACGGAACAGTACGGACTAGGATACGGGTCTTACATTACGGTACATGCAAATGACTAGTGTGCTAAAACATAGAAAAAGATGGGATAGATACCTTTTGATTGGCGTAAACCGCTACTAAGGCGACGAAGACGTGATCTCCAGCCAGGGGTTGTGGTAGGAGAGGAAATTTCCCCAATTCCCCACACCTTGGAGCTCTCTCCCTCTTTACTCTCTCGACTCCCACTCCATTATCTCCTCTCTCTCTCTCTCTCTCCTCCTTACAAAAAAATTCGTATGTGAGAGAGAGAGAGTGTAATTTGGGGCTTATATAGTCTGAGATTTTTGTCCAAATGGCCCTAGGGAGGCTAGTCTTAATGCATAGACCCTTAGTGGGTGTATTTTTAGTTCCTAGGGCTGTCCTAGTGGCCCCCTTACCCATCTATGCATGAAATAGGTGTCCCATAGTAAGATGAAGGATTGTGACAAGTTTAGTGGCAAACGGATGAGTCAATTAATCACATGGACCCAATTTGCACTTAACGGTCACTGATGTTCAATCAAGGCCGCAGTTATATGGATTTGAGTAGAAAAGTATCTTTAACTCATGCCTCGATTTTGGTTGCAATCTAATGGTTAGAAAGTCACAACTTTGTGAAAGAGTGGAAGGTCTATTTCACTTAAGTTTTCAGATTTCAGCCCAGGGGATTCGCGTGTTTTAAGCACTTGGCTTCTGGCCCAAATTGAGTAGTTTTAGGCACTTTCTTGGTTCGCTAACCATGATGGACGTTAAGCCCAATGAGATGGACATTATTCTATACTTTCGGAGCTTGTTCAGATAATCATGACATTTTTTGAATGAATTGGGTAGGGAGATTTCTTAGGTGCAGTTGCTAGGGTTTGGATTAACTAAGTTCATGGTGTGGCCTATTCAAAATTAATAAAAATGGTGACTCAGTCATAATTTCCCTAAACTATTGGCTTTTAAGCTAAATGAGTAAAGAGGTTAACTTAGTCCGTTAGTTAAGATCTGGGCCATAGCTAGTTCGGCTTTGGGTAGATCTTTAATTTAGTTATGGTTGTCTTAATTAGTCAGTGACAGGCAGGTTAGATTTGGGCCCTAGATGAATAATTCACGAGGCTAGACTTGAAGTTTAAATGATCAAGCAGATTCGTTGGCTTCATACGGTTGGTTAATTAAATTTGTACGATTCTTTATCGGTATCACCTACGTATAGGCTCACCTCGAGCATCAAGGGTCAGTAAGTGATAACATGGACTAGTTTTATATATATATATATATATATATATATATATATATATATATATATATATATATATATATATATATATATATATAGGATTTTGGGCATGATTTGTGTTACAATCTACCCCCCTTAAAAACAATTTCGTCGCCGAAATTGCCTAATGTAAATTGGTAAAGATATTATAATTTTGTATGCCTAAGTTTCGTTGATTTTATGTTCATATATATGGTAGTGTGTGACCAAATATGCTAGTCTGGCTTATTATAGTCTACCCCCCTTAAAAAAATTTTACCATGACGGTTTACTACAATTTTTTTTCTTTTTTTTTTTAAATTTAAAATTTTGGATTCATGATGATGGTTCCCCTCTATCTAGAGTAAAAATATATGATTTCAATGTTCGTCCAATATGGAGAGATGGTTGTAGTGGGCTTAAATCCGATATGCCAGTTATCTACCTAACCAGGGTAGAAGGCTTGTTATATCCCTTCCTAGTCCTGGTGGATCTTAGTCTTCTACTCGATCAAAGAAGTAAGTCTATTGGTAGTCGCCTAAGATAGAGAATTTGGTCAAGCCGTGAATGCTTCCCAGGTGTATGGTTTCGTAATTTTGTAGTCCAATCATTTTAAACATTTGGGGAATATCAAAATTTATTAGGAAGTTCAAGTTTTACATTGATAAGGTTGTCTTTCGGGTCTTGGTTAAAGAGAGTTCTCATTTTAATTCATGTCCAGCTCGTGTATTGTTTGTAACATCCTTGTCAATTTTAGTTAAGTATTTATATATTATTATTATTATTAATTTGAATTTTATTTCATAAAATTTCATTTCATTTGAAGTTCCATAAAAATTATAAAAATTTCAGAAGTACTGGCTGTTCAAATCCAATGATTTTCTGTATGATTCCAAAATGTCTTCATAGCTTGTAATATTTCATATGGTTTTAATTACTAAATTTTTTTAAAAAATTTATGATGGTTTTTCATTAAGTTTAAAGTCATTTTACAAAATTTTACTTCATTTAGAGTTGTAAAAAAAATATTAAAATTCTAGAAGTAACAGCTGTCTGAAATTATTGATTTTTGGATAGTTGTCAATACATCCTAAATTAATTATATTAAAATTTTAATTTTACTTATAATTTATTTTTATATGAAACTAGGCTTATTAAGCTTCAATTTGGCTTTTGAATCACCCTAATCAGAGTTATATTGAGGGAGATATGGCTTTTTGAAGTTAATCTAAAAGGAGAGAAAATCGCAGAAAATTTTGGCAGGGTCTCGCTGATTTGGCGGCAGCCCCACCACTTGCTGGACTAAATCGGTGGTGGCCTCTCTACTTGCTGGTGGAAATTGGTGGTAGCGCACCATTTTGGGGATGGCCCCCTCCACTTGATATTTGAAACTGGTGTATCTCTCAATTCGGAATGAGTTACTCGACGTGTCATATGATTTTGGGGTAGGAGGAGCCACTTTATCCAAAAAACTTGGTTATTTTGTGAGATTCCATCAGGTCAATGGTCTAAAATACATTTTATTTATATTTTTATTATTTATAGTAAGTTTTAGTTTAATTATAGCTCTTTATCCTTTTAGCTTTAGGAATTGTGTTTAATATGAAAAGTACTTGGAAAAATTAGAAGAACAAAGTGGTGGAAGGTGAGATTTTTGAAGGAGATGTGTTGGAAGGGGATATCTTAAAGGTTAATGGGTTTAGGAGGGAATGAGATTTGAATAACTAGTTTGGACAAGGGGCTTCTTATGGAAAAAAATGGATTTGAAAGAGAGGTTTTGAGAAAGAGGGACTTAGGAAAATTCATTTTCAAGTATTTTGAGTGGAAATGGGGTGAGAGTAGAGGTGGGTTGGGATTTGAAAAAGTTTAGAAGGGGAGCCTTAAAGGTTTAATAGCTAGGAGGGGCAAGGAGAGGGGGTTCAAATGTGTAGGAGGCCCCATTGAAGCTTGGTGATGGCGGCAGCCCGGCGATTTCGTGATGGCCCCGTCATCCTCTAGGATGTCCGGCGGTGGCCCGCCGATCTGGTGGTGGCCTCGCCAGCTCCTGGAAGGTTCGGCGGTGGCCCCGCCACCTCTTGCGATGTTTGGCGGTGGCCCGCTTAAAACAGCGGTGGCTCTGCCAGCTCTGGTCCTTTATTCAGTGAGGGCACACCCAAATGGCGGTGGCCCACCACTCCTATGATAATTTCATGGTGTAAGGGGTGGGGGTGACTCATTTGTCATAATCTCATGGCCTGCTGGTGATCAATGGTGCAAGACACAATCAAGATGGGCCTAAAACATTGGCTTGGAGTTGGCGGCGGCCCATACAGGCTTGAGGAACTGTCTTGCTTGACGGTCTAAGTAGCTAGGAGGTCCTTGGCTCAAGGCAGAGACGATATGGTTTGTCGGAATCTGGAATGGCCAATGTCATAAGCCAAAGTGAGTTATTGTATGTGCGATATACGAATTTGGGGTAGGGCGGGCTACTTTAGTCGTCTGGCTCTTCCATGTCGGGCCACGACGTTAAAGTTCCAAGGTCCCCAACCGAGTGTTATCCCCACCTTTCCTTCCAGTTTAAATTCCTTTTTAGTCTAAGTTCTAGACTAAAGTCACAGCGTTCCAATTAACTGGAGGGCTCGGTCCTAGGGTCCTTGCATGTCACTAGGTTCGGACGCTCCCACCTAAGTTAAGAATTGCGTTATGACAGGCCCACTACCCATGGCCCAACTTAACCTTAAACCATGCTTTAATACTAACTTGTAATGTCCCGAATTTCGGGGCTGAGTAGATATTCATCTCTCGAATTCCCGGGTGCTACTTATATCTTACGGGTTTAAAAATGCGCATGACTTGTTTGTTTCATAAGCAATGAGGAGAAGTAGTGGACCATACAACATGAATCAAGACCAATATAATGAGCTCATGTGCCACTAATATGAAATCTATATCTAGCTAAAAAAGACAGATAATGTAAATAAACATAAGGGACCATGTCCCACAAATATATCATCCAAAACGAATAAATCCCCACCCTGAGTCCCCTTGTTAATCCTAAGGCGGTCTATGGGGATCCGCCAAAGATCTGGAAATAAGATAGCTCCTCATCGTCCACGCTCGATCCATCTAGCACATCGAGCTTCATAATCCCTACATCTAAGACAGGTTCTGGTTGGTGTTTTAAAATGCCGTCCTAGAGTGACAGTGAGTGATCAACTTAGTGGGTTTCATTAGCAATAAGTTACACATATTATCAATTCCATAGATGTAATTAGTGAAAAGCAACCAAGCACACAGTTCCTAACTACTCTTGTTAATGCATATACATGATATTATGATATGATGCATGCCCTTACCATCCAACACTCCATCTAGTGACACCATCTAAGGATCACAATGTCAAATACTCCCTCAATACGACCTCGACTGTCAAGTCACCAACCTAATTAATGCGATATAATGGTGAGTATGTTAGCCATGTTGATTAGTTACATTCATTCATCCATTAGTTTGGAGAAACTAGGACACCCTAACAGAGTTAATGCCCTATCCCGATCATGGGACCTAGGCTGCTGCAGCGGCCTTGCGCCCGCAATCCTTAATCCTTTTAGGTTCATTACTCCCAATTGCAGGGCCTAGGTGGATTGTAAGTTGAATCAGTCGCGGTCACAATGGGGAGGCTTGTCACCCCAACATAGGCCGACAGCTTGAGCATAGTGTCTCATTCCACCATGCCCGACTCACGAGGCGGGTTTGTACCTTGGATTGCTTGTGGTCACTATGGGGAGGCTCGTCACCCCAACGTAGGCCGATAGCTTGAGCATAGTATCCCATTCCACATGCCCGATTCCTAAGACTTTTGGATCACATCATAGTTGTTACCAATGGGTGTTATATGAGCGTAAGGCATCTCAGGTTCAAACAGGCATGAGCATAGTGGTTAATAGACATGGTAGGCCAGCTAATGGACCAATTTATCCCCTCTAGACTTATTAAAGGAATGCATGACATTGGGAGCAAGCATCCCGCGTAGTCCAACTACTGCCAACCATCCATATTCAGACTAACTGGGTCAGATTGGTCCTTAGATGGCCCTATCAATGGAACTGTCTATACGAGTTCTAAAATTTGCTGGCCAACTCGACAAAAGGGGAAATAAATTTTCATATCACGCCAAAGTAGATCACGATCTACTTCTAGTTGTGAGAAATTTAGACATGCATAGTATAAAATACAATCATTTGACTTTATAAAATATCATGGATTTCTTTAATTGCCAAGAGAATCTAAATGAGCATGTAGATAAGTCTTAGGTTACTTAAAACATGGGAGAATCATATACAATTTATAATTGCAAAGAATTTGAGCATGCATGTAGGAATTTAGCAATTAATCTTCTCAAATTACACGCATAGGAAACATGCAACATAGTTTTCATAATTTACCTCAAAATTGGGAATGAGTCATGCTTAAATTTCTCATAGGGAAAAGGAAATCAGGTAATGCAAATATTAAGATGATTGGGAGTTAAGCACTTCTTCCCTAAACGAATTCAATTAAGATAATGCTTAATTCCAACTATTATACTCCTTGTAAATGACATGCAAAGAAAAACTTGCAATCATAATCACTAATTTCAGCCTAGGTTTGATAAACAGCCACCTAAGGATAATGGTCCACTGTTGAGAATCAAATATTGCACATTGGACCCCATTTATTACTTGGTTTTATGAACATTATAATGCTTAATGGTCTATTTTAATCATGTTTGTGTTGTTAGATGAATTTAAGAGCTTTTATTGAAAATAATGCTAAAAGCATGGATTTAACGCTCAAGAATCACTAAGGTAAAGTATGGATCTTATGAGACCAAGAATGAAGAATTCACATGCTAAAGATCTAAGAAAACAAAGTGAGGAATAAAGAGCATTGAAGACTTGAAGTGAAGAAAAGGAACCTTAAAAATCTGCCTCCTTCGACTCGTCCCTTGACTCGTCGAAGATTCCTTGACTCGAACTCCAGTGACCAAATCCTCTAAATTCCTGTCATCCTCGACCAGTCGAAGAAGATTCTCGACCAATTCAAGGTCGTCCTCGACTAATTGAGGGTTTCGTAGGTTTTGCGCAGATTGCGTAAATTTGAGGCGGTTTTCAGATTTTTCCAAGTCAGTACGAAAGGAGGTGATGCACAACTATAAATAAGAGTCCTCATGGCATCCCTAGGCATCTTCTAGGATATGAGGAGTGGAGCAAAAGATCGAGAAGCTGTCGCCAAGAGTTTTTCTTCCTTTTTCTTAGTTGTTTTTATGCTTTTCTTAAGAGATTTTAGTTTAATCATGTCTATGGTTGGCTAAACCTCTTAGTTAGGGCTAAGAGTTGAAGCTTATAGCCTGATGGGATGTTTTTTATTGCTTTGATTCATGTTTAAGTTAAACTATCTTTGATTCTAGTTTGATATTTAAGAAATACTTTTAGTTTTTAATGGTTTGTTGTGACTCAAATTACAATAGATCTGCGATAGCTTTGAGTATGTTCTTTTCATGTATCGAGATTGTGAAATTAGGAAATCCCGTTGTTCACCATTATCCCATGGGCATGGTTGGTGATGAAATCCTGCCTAATCTTCCCAATTCTCTTATGATTGGTTGTGGGATTGGTAAATCTTGTTGTTTACCTTGTCTACTGGGCATGGTTTTGTGATGGAATCACTTCCAGTTCTCACACCTCTCTTCCATTGAGAATTAGGTCAAAGGAAGTTCAGATTTGGTTTTACTGAGAAATCTTCTAATTGGATAAGATGGGACTCTGATTTCAGTTATGTCCTTGAATCAAGCATAGATCTCCCTGATCTCTATAAGTGGATCCTTGGAAACCCTAGTTACCACCTTTGAATTTGTTAGTTTTAATTGCTTTAATCACAATTACTCTCTCAATTAATTCAGATTTAGATTCACATCTTCTTATAGTTCTAGTTCTAGTTACTTTCAAAATACACACGAGATTAGTCCCTGTGGATTCGACCTCGGTCTCATAGAGATTATTTCTACATTGTGACCCTGCACTAGGGATTGTGAACAAGTTTTTGGTGCTGTTGTCGTGGATTAACGATTGTGTTTTTCTGAGAGTAGCTAGTTTTGGAATTAGGTTAAGATTAGTATTTTTCTGTTTTATTTTTAAAACTAAATTAGCTTCCTAATTCTACGTTTAGAAATTTTCTTAATTTGATTTTATAAACTAACTCTTTCTCTTTTTAGATTCTATTTTCTGTTTTGCGAAACTTTCCTTTTTAGAAACTAGTTTACTTTCCTAATTTATTTTTAGAAACTAACTCATCTTTTTATTTTTATTTTTTGAAACTTTCTAATTTTAGAATTTCTATTTTTAGAAATTAATTTGTTTTGTTTTGTTTTGCAGGAGCTTAATTTAGGAACTTCTTTCTAATTCCTTCTCTCTTTCTATTTCTAGATTTCTATTTCCATACTTTCTTTTAGGTTTAGGTTAGAATCTGAAATTGAGGGCTGAGAGTGTTTCATGCCCAAGTGGATCCTTGACAACACTCGACGCCTTTTGAGTGAAGGAGGATTGGTTGAGGGGTTATTTATCCATTACAGGATTAGACACCACTCGAGATCCTCAGAGTCAATTGAAATGATGGCTGCCAATCAACTGGGAAGACAACCTCAACCTCGGGTTAAGGAAGTCCATGATGAGAATGAGGTGCATCAAGCACCCCCCGCCTCGTACTTTATGAGACTATTTACAGCAGGCGGGGGTGGGCATGCCCCCATGCATGGTTTTTCTAAAAAAATACGGGACATATGGATATTAAGCCAGGGGTGATCCAACTCCTTCCAAAATTTCATGGACTTGAATCTGAAAATCCATATCTGCACTTGAAAGAATTTGACGAGATTATAGTCACTTTATATTTTCCTAACTTGTCTGAGGACACAGTTAGACTAAAACTCTTTCCTTTTTTCTTTGAAAGAGAAAGCTAAGACATGGTTGCATTCACTACGTCCCCAATCTATTAGCACATGAAATGACATGATAAGGGAGTTCATAAAGAAATTTTTTCCACATCATAAAACGAACACCCTCAGAAAGTCAATCATGAACTTCGCCCAAAAGGAGGATGAAACATTCTTCCAATGTTGGGAGCGGTTCAAGGATCTTGTCAGTTGATGCCCGCAACATGGTTTTAAAATGTGGCGAATTACACACTTTTTTTTTAATGATGGACTGACATTTTCCATGTGCCAATTGGTCGAGACAATGTGCAATGGAGAATTCATGAATAAAAACGTCAATAATGTGTGGGACTACTTGGACAGACTTGCTAAAAATTCATAATCATGGGACATCTCCCCAAAATCAAGCACCACTTCTAAGCCCACTCAATCAAACGAGAGGGGTAGGTTATGCCTTCTGAAAGAGGATGATGATATCAATGCTAAAGTGCCTAATCTCATAAGGAAATTCGAGGCCATGGAACTAAAGAAGGATAAGGCTAGGGAAACTGTTTGCGGTATTTGTGCTTGTAACATTCACACAACTGAAAATTGTCCAATAATACCTACCTTTCAAGAGGTATTGAATAAACAATCTAATGCCGTGAATAATTATTAAAGACCTTTCAATGGACCTACTTCCAATACATATAATCCTAGTTGGAGAAATCATCCAAACTTCAGTTGGAGGAATGGACAAACTGCTACCCCTCAAGGTTTTTTTAATCAAATTCCAAATCAAGGAAAATCTCAAGAAGAACTGATTTAAAATTTCACACAAACTCAGGAGCTTACTCAAGCAATACGAGAACTTATAAAATTTATACAAAAGATGGATTCACATTTTACAGTTATAAAAAGGGGGATGCTTCCTACTTAACCTTTCCTCAATCCTAAACTGTAATACGAAATAAGTGATCCAAGCTCTTTAAATCAAATTGTGCAAGATAAATCTATCCAGCACTCTTAGGAGTGGGAAGATAATTGACAAATCTATTCCGCTAAGGGCTGAGAAGTTTAAGGACCCGGAAGTAGATGAAACTGATATACCTAGGAACACTCCATAAGAGTTAAGATTGAAACTTCAAGGCAAGCCACTTGCACCATTCCCCCAATGATTGATTGCACTAAAATCTCTCTCTAACTCTTAGGACATTCTAGAGGTATTGAAACAAGTGAAGGTCAATATTCGTCTACTTAATGTCGTAAAACAAATACCTTCATAAGACAAATTTTTGAAAGACTTGTGTATGACCAAAAGATGGTAAAATATTCAATATAAAATCTTTCTAACTGAAAAAGTGAGTGTCATCCTAAAGCAAGATGTGCCATAGAAATACAAAGATCCCGGTAGCCCAACCGTCGCTTGTGTAATTGGGAACTACCGGATTGTACACGCACTTCTTGACTTAGGAGTGAGCATAAATCTGATTCCTTACTCGGGCTACGAACAATTAGGTTTGAGTGAATTGAAACCCACCCGGACCACATTACAACTTGCCAATCGCTTAGTTCGTGTACTGAGAGGGATAATTGAGGATGTGTTGGTCCAGGTTGACAAATTCTACTACCCGATAGATTTTATCATCCTGGATACTCAACCCATCGTGGACATGAGCACTCAAATTCTTGTCATTCTTAATTACCCATTCTTTGCCACATCAAATGCAATCATTAATTGCAGAAATGGAGTCATGAGTTTGTCTTTTGAAAATATAACATTATAGTTATATATATATATATATATATTAATATGGGTAAATATGTAGAGGATGATGATAATGCCCATGATGTTAACTTGACTAATTCTTTCGTGGAGGATAGAACTCTAATGACCCTATCCTCTGACCCTCTAGAGGCGTTCTTGGCCTACTCCCATGATTTGGATAATGATATAATTAGGGAGACGGGTACCATGCTTGATACTATGCTGGTACTTGAAGTTAACCGGTGGAGGCCACAATTCGAAGAATTATCTCAAACTGATTTAGTGCCTCCACCATCTAACCTCAAGGCACCAAAGCTTAACCTAAAATCGTTGACCTCTGATTTGAAATATGCTTATTTAGGTCAAGATGAGACATACCTGGTGGTGATTTTTTTCCACCTCGAGAAAGAACAGGAGAGTATGCTCATCTCTACTCTTACTGAGCATAAGGGAGCCCTTGGATGGGGGATTCCGGATATCAAGGGAATTGACCCTTTGATTTGTACTCACCGCGTTTATCTAGAGGATAGTACAAAGACATCCCAGCAACCACAACGTGGTTTAAATCTAAACATGAAGAAGTGGTTAAAGTCGAGTTACTTAAACTATTGGATGTGGGTATCATATACCCAATATCCGATAGTCAATGAGTGAGTCCAACTTAGGTGGTTCCCAAGAAGTCTGGAATCACCATCATAGCCAATGTCAATAATGAACTCTTGCCAACCAAAATTTCTATAGGTTGGAGAATGTGTATTGACTATAGGAAATTGAATACCGTCACAAGGAAGGACCACTTCCCTTTGCCCTTCATTGATCAAATCTTGGAAAGGCTAGCTGGTCACTCGTACTATTATTTCCTTGACGGGTATTCGGGCTACAACCAGATAGAAATAGCCCCTGAAGATCAGGAAAAGACCACATTCATATGTTTGTTTGACACATTTACTGAATGATGCCATTCGGACTGTGTATTGCCCCCGTCACTTTTCAGCGATGCATGATGAGTACTTTTCTGATATGGTGAGGCAATATTTAGAAGTCTTCATAGAAGACTTCTCTGTCTTTGGTCCATCCTTCAACGATTGTTTAGAGAATCTTAAATGTGTGTCGAAGCGAAGTGAGGAAAAGAATTTGGTACTGAATTAGGAGAAGTGTCATTTCATGGTTCGTAAGGGAATTGAGGCAGATAAGGCTAAAATTGATCTTATCTCTAACCTACCTCCACTTAAGAACATGCGAGACGTACAATCCTTCCTAGGACATGCCAATTTTTACAGGAGATTCATAAAGGACTTTAGTCACCTCTCTCGTCCTTTATGCAATCTACTTCAAAAGGATACATTATACGAGTGGACTGAGCAATGCCAAGAAGCTTTTACTAAGCTCAAGGGCATGTTAACCACTGCACCTATTATGCAGCCACCCGACTAAAGTTTGCCTTTTGAACTTATGTGCGATGCATTTGACTATGCACTTGGGGCGGTTTTAGGCCAGAGAAAAGAAAAGAAGCCCTACGCGATTCATTATGCAAGTAGAATTCTAAATCCTGCCCAAGTTAACTACTTAAGTACGGAAATGGAACTCTTACCTGTAGTGTTTACTTTGGACAAATTTAGTTCTTACTTGATCGGATCTAAGATCATTATTTACACAAATCATGCGGTGTTTAAGTCTCTCTTTTTTAAAAATGATACAAAGCCCTGTCTGATAAGATGGATCCACCTACTCCAAGAATTTGATTTAGAAATAAAAGATAAAAAGGGAGTAGAGAATATAGTGTATGACCATCTTTCCCTCCTTGATCTCTCTGATTCCCTTGAGGCGACACATATAAATGACATGTTCCTTGATGAATAGTTGTTCGAAGTCTCCCATTTACCTTGGTTTGCCGATAATGCCAATTATCTTGACATAGGTTTCACACCGACACATTGGACTGCGCAAGATAAGAAAAAATTCGTCACCGAGGTTCGTAATTTCTTCTAGGATGATCCATATTTATTTAAATTTGCTCAAACCAAATCTTAAGGATATGTGTGCTAGACAATGAACACCAAAGTGTCATCTCCTTTTGTCACTGTAACGCCTCGAAAAAATCCGTACAAAGACCCGAGGACCACCTTAGGCAGAAATCATTAAGGACCAAATCCTTTAGAAATTAAACAAAGATTAATTAAGGGCTAAACAAAATCACCTATCGAATTAGCCTGGACAGCTTTCAATATGAACTGCAAGAACTAAAACTAGTAAAATCGCTAATGCTACATTGCCTAGAAATCTAGGATCCATCTTAAAACCCCATTGCTCTCGGGAGCACACTAAAACTTCATATCAGACCTGGACCGTGCGTCGAAAGTCTGATTAGTGCAAAACTATACGGTTATGATCGCCTTACTGGGCTCGACAACCACCTTAGAAATCAAGTCCTAATAGTATTCAGAAACGCACAACTTGAGCCCGGAGCGAAGTGTGTGAAAAATGCGAATATCTTCATAAAACGAACTCGAACTTAAGTGAATTGGGCCGTTCTCTTGCGGGCCAAATTTAAGGTTTTAGTCGTCAGATTCTGACCTAACTACACCTTCGGATCAGGAAAAATTTCCAACATAGGTCAGTGTACTTGTGGCCCTGATCGAGTAACGGTGACCGTTGAACTGAAATTGATCCTCCGTGGTCGATCTGTAAATCTGATCGGACCAAAAACTTAACTTGACCTAGATCCAATGTCAGGAAACTTACTCTGGACCGTATACAGAAATGGGGCCTCCAGATGTGCTCCGTTGGACCAAAACAGCCAACTTTTGGCTATAACCTAAGTATACCATGGCCTTGGGGCTATTCTCATCAATCTGGGCCTATATAAGGACCTTTACCCACCCCTCTCTCATTCCATACGAATTTTAAACCCTAAGAGAGAGAAGAGAGCAAAGAGAGAAGGAAAGAGAGAGAAAGTGAGAGAGAAAGCGGGAGATCGTTGCTAGCCTTTGATCCCACCACTCCATGTGCCGAACTAGCCTTCCCATATCACTATTCTGATGATTCCGACTCCGTTCTTGGGTAAGAAATCCTAACGCTAATCTATTTTAGGGATTTAAATAGAGAAAATGATGAAATAGCTAACCTATTTCATGGAATAGGTTGTCGTTGTGCTGTAGACAAAGGCTTAATGTTTAAACTGAGTTCGTTACGAGTCTACAGGCGAAAGGTACGGACTATAAATGTTTAGGTTATGGTTTTCAAGGCTTTCAATATCAGTTAATTATTTATGACTAACTTGATTGCTATCACATGTGCTTAGTTACGATGCTTCCATATGTTACACATATATATAACCTATGTTGAATATAATGCACTTTATGTGTTTGTAGAAATGCCTGAATGAATATGGAATTATGATTTGTGCTTGCTATGCTTATTAATTGAGAATATATGATTATTGCATGTATGACAACTTCCTTGTGAAAGGAATCGCTATAATATACGTTGTAACTGAATTATTACATGTACATTGATATGTGTAGTCTAAGTGTTTGGTAAAATGCCTGAATGAGAAAATGTTCGTTGAAATGTATTTAATGAGGGTGTTGAGATAGGACTCTCAATCACCTCATCTATAGCTATGGTTTCCTTCGTGTAACCTATCTTACTACTACGTTATTTATGGATGAAATGCCCATGTATTATAACATGTGCGATGTGTTTGTGAAAATGCTCAAATGAGATTTATATTTGGATTGTTTGTCACATGCTGTTTGACTATCATATGCGAATGTTATTATTTGGAGTGTGATTGGGGCTACGATGTAGTCCAGGCAATCGGTAATGAATTTCCGAATTGGTGGTTGAGGTCGTTATGCCACATAAGACACGTTCGTTGAATCCGAGTCGTACGCCGTTTGTCGACAGTGGTTAGGCTATGTGGAATGCTTGCATACTCCATGTTGATCAATTCAACATACGCTCGTACCAGTCGTTGTAGTTGCAGGTGACGTCGAGGCTTATGAGGTGGAGCCTGACTTTTATGGTGATGAGGAATTCTTGTACATGCAACTCTCTGGCGGGTATATGTAGACCTGGAGTTGCGCATCGGGGCTATAGGGATATGGATAGACGATATCACATTTTATCATTTTGTTATTTTGGGAATTATACATGTAATTATTTGACCTGGTGACATGTTCATACTCTGGGGACTCACATCCATTTATATATTTTATACAACTATCACCGTCTTCTGCTTGTGTAACTTATCTGTCTATGGAGTATGATATGCTGATTTGGTATAATCGCACTCATGTTTAATGCACGAATACGGACAACATTTAATCATCATTATCTATATTGTATAAGTGATGTATTGGAACTTGGGAGTTGGGCTCTTACTCGACCCTCGATTTTCAAGGCGTTACAAGTTGGTATCAAAGCATGATTTGGATTAAACTGGACCTAGGTTATGGTAACACGATGCATACTGATGTACTTTGATTTAGGATGAAGCGGTGGAACATAGAAACAGTTATAGGATTCCAAGTTTCGTTCGTCGGTGATCATATGACCGCTAAATCAAAACTGACCATAAAGATCGGACCCGTAGGCACCTGTGATCATGCGAGATGATCCCAATCCTTCTCCAGGCCTTCGATCGATGGGTTTGGACCATGATTCAAACCTACTCCACACTTAAACAAACCAAAAGGCATGAATACACGTGAAAACATGACCCGAAACGACTCAAACGACTAAGGGGGCCCGAAACCCCGCAATTCGGGGGGACCCAGGGGGTCCCCGTACACGTTTGGCAGCTCCGGAGGGGGGTGGCACCCCGCCCAGTCCAGAGGACGGGGGCGGCACCCCACCGACCGGGGCGCACCCCGGTCTAGCTCACCCGGGCCTGTCGGGCCATGATTGCTTGCCTGAAAGTGCAGAGATTCGTAAGTATTATCCCATGAATACATGGTCGATCCCACAGGGAGATGAATTGTGAGAAGAAAAAAATCAAATATAAAACAAACTAAGTAATAAAAATTAATCTGATGATTTGATTTTGGGATTTTTGAATGGATGTAATTCAATGGAATGAAATAACACCCAAGCTTCAAAGTTCTACACATAGGTTAATGTTCCAAAATCATGATGACTTGGATAACACAACTAGGATCTGAGCACTATGGTCAGCCTAATCAGAAAATAAAATAGTTTAAAAATTTTAATAAATAATATAAAAGATTAGAAAATAATGGATTTGAACCATTGACATATATTCTAAAGCGCTAGTGATTTTAAGTATTCAATATCTATGGGATAATAAATATCAAAAAAATATAACAGGTTGAGAACCTCTCTTATTTAGGAAATTTGATTGATCTAGGGTAAGCCTATCCATCAATATGGATCTCATATAATGGAAACATATGGATCTTATAAGAGGATAAAAAATAAAACCTAAATAATAGATAACATGCATACACCATTCTTCTCGTCATTAAAATAATCAATCATCATAATCTTAAAAAATTATTAAACCCATGTGCTTCCCTTCTAGCTTGGGCTAGAAGGAACTTAGAAAAACATAATTCAATTGTAGAAATAAAAAGCAACAAAGAAGAAAAAAATGCAAATAGAAAAAATCTAAAATAAAAAAACAACTTATAAAGCTTTAATAAAATTAAAAACTCTTTAAAAATCCTAAATATTACTCTTGAATGCTTCTAATGATGTTTAGGAATGCCCTAGGAAGCCCTATTTATAAGTAAGGAACTCCAATTTTTGTACAAAGTTGTAAAACCAGAAACCGCCTCAAATATTCGTATTTTTCCAAAATAGACTTCTCGCTGCATAGTTCGTTTAAAACAAACTTCTTACTGCGCAGTTTTTCAGAATAGACTTCTCGCTACATAGTTCATTTAAAATAGACTTCTTACTGTGCAGTTTTCCAAAATCGACTTCAGAGCTTTAGAATACACTTTTCAGGACGATTTCAGGATTCTTCACTTCAAATCTTCGATTCTTTTCATTCCTCACTTGGTTTTCTTGGATCTTTGGCATGTAAATTCTTCAATCTTGGTCTCTTAAAATCCATCCCTTACCTTGGTGATTATTGAGTATCAAATCCATGTTTTTTAACACCCTTTTTCAATCCAAGTTCTTAAGTTCACCTTGTAACACATACATGAGTAAATTAGAACATTAAGCTGATTCATATTCATAAAATCAAGATATAAATGGGGAAAATTATGAAATATTTGAGTCTCAACACACCCCCCAACCAGCATTTTGCTAGTCCCGAGTAAAATAAGTGAAAATAACAATAATAATAATAATTAATTTTAGAAATAAAATTAAATTGAAATAAAATTCTAACTACACCACTTTCACAGGTAATCTCGATTGCATTTAACATATGCAATAAGTCTTTAAACCCATAGGTTTTCCCTAGTGGACGAGTTATAGTCTCGTGAGAGTTTCCAGAAATGTTACTCGCAAACATTGAAAACATGAAAAACAGTTCAACACTCAGAAATTTATATAATTATACCTCAATTCATCATATGAATTCCAAAATAAAACAATACTTACTCTAAGTCTGAAGTTAGTTAGAATCTCAATTTCCTAATCCATTAGATCCTTGAGTTCAGAAACCTAATCAAAATTTAGAATAGTTATGATCCAATATACTTAGGTGTTCTGTGACACTAGTCTAACTTTGAGACATGCATAATCCCTATCCTAACTCCTTTCAATCATTCCAAGAATATGAAATCTTTAGTCATCTCATTTTTTTCATCACATTTCTTCTTTTATTATCATATCCTCATTATTATAGACCAACCTTAGATGAAGATTCCCACTGGGTTTGCTTCATAACCTAGGGTATCGTACTTGTAATGGTAACAGTAATGGATCCTTAGGTATCCTTACTCCGGATTACTGACACGATTGTTATGGTCATTGCATTCATGTTCTATAATAAAATTTTATTTTTTCCATCACTCTTTTTTTTTTCCTTTAATATTCTCTATTTTAAACATATATCAATGGTATGGTTCATTCAACCTTGTTTGAATCAAAAGTTGTCATTTTAGTTCACATATCATATTCCTCACTTAATTAGCTAGGGTGTATTGTGAATTCAGTACATCAAATTATAACTCACATTAAACTAGTGATTAGATAATTAAACTCAAGTCTATAAGTTTTAGTTATCAGATTTCTAACTACTACCATCCTAGACTAAGTATTAACTTTGCCTTTGGAATATATAAAATATCATGTTCACATTCTTGTATATAAAAATATTAATTTGAGAATGTTAAAAATTTTTTTTCCTATAAACCTAAAAAAAATAAACTTAAACCTAAATAAAACCTAAAAATAATAAAAAATAATAATGAAATGAACTGAAACCCCAAAAAAAAAAATCTTCACATGGATGACTATCCACACCCCCCAATCTAAAATCTACATTGTCCCTAATGTAATGATAATGTAGTGTAGAGAACATAAAAATAAAAGAAAGGGTGGATAGTACCTACCATGAAAAACTCATCTACTATGTGACACTAAAAAAATTGAATATGATACAAATCCTACACAAATGCTCTGTCAGACTAGGAGCATCAATCTGAATATTCTGGCTCATGAAGAGGGAAGGACTCCTCTCCCAAATGAAAGTTTTCTACATAAAGCTTCAATCTCTGACCATTAACCTTGTACACATTACCATTACGTGGATTCTTAATTTCAACAGCCCCATGAGTATAAACATTCTTCACAATGAAGGGGCCTGTCCATCTTGATCTTAACTTTCTCGGAAAGAACTGGAGATGAGAATTGTACAATAGGACCTTTTACTAAGGTTCAAAATTCTTCCTCAGGATATTTTTGTCATGAAAAGCTTTAGTCTTCTCTTTGTAGATGTTAGAATTTTCATAGGAATCTCTCCTCAGCTCATCTAATTCATTCGACTTTAATTTCTTTTGTCCACTTGCTTAATCTATATCAAAGTTTAATGTCTTTATTGCCCAGTAGGCTCTATGTTCCAATTCCATAGGCAAGTGGCAAGCCTTCCCATACACCAATCTGTATGGAGACATTCTATTCGGAGTCTTATAAGCAGTCCTATAAGACCATAAAGCGTCGGATAGTCTGAGGGACCAATCCTTCCTATCTGGCCTTATAGTTTTCTCTAAAATGTATTTGATTTCCCAATTAGAAATCTCAGCTTGTCCACTCATTTGTGGGTGGTATGGGATGCTCACTTTATGCTTGATGCTATATTTCTTCATCAAAGCTTCAAATGTCCTATTACAAAAGTGAGACCTGCCATCACTAATGATGGCCTTTGGAGTTCCAAATCTAGAAAAAATATTTTCCTTGAGGAATCGTATAACCAATTTGTTGTCATTGGTCATACTTGGAACTACCTCAATCCACTTTGAAACATAGTCCACACCAACTGTCACGCCCAAAACCCGGAAATCGGATTCACAGGAACCCCAATCGCTGAATCCAGTACCGACAGCCTCCGTAGTACCCCATCTCGGCTCCTAGCGTCCATACGCCAGATTCTGATCCTGGGATCCTACAAGGAGGATTTTTTTTTATATACATTTAACTCGTAATAAGCGTAACCACAAGATTACCCAATTCACAAAGGTAACATCATCATCACATATCTACTAACATAATCATTAAGTACAATACTGAAAGGAAAAATACATAAATCGAAAATCAAGCTCCAGGAAACCGCTGCACGCTCCAAGATTAATACTGCTGTAACCTAATATCACCTGCACGCATCTATCGTGCATAAGCTTATGGAAAGCTTAGAGGGTGGTGTAAATGTGTATACAAGGTAAGTGTTAAGTATTCAATATCAGAGCAATCAGAGTAAGCAAAAATACTGACAAGTTTATAATTGTTATCAGTAATACGGGCATGTTAATAAATCATACAATATCAGAGTAATGCAAAAACATGTTGATAAGCCCAGAATACCATCAGCCTTATCTAGGCTATGTGATACAAGAATATAATAAACTAATATCATATACTGAAGAAGCAATGTAAATCAACTATGCAATGAGGAGACATAGTAAGCCAAATATCAGATACCGAGTCCACGAATA
This sequence comes from Magnolia sinica, assembly GCF_029962835.1. NCBI lineage: Eukaryota > Viridiplantae > Streptophyta > Magnoliopsida > Magnoliales > Magnoliaceae > Magnolia > Magnolia sinica. The sequence goes on along the minus strand of NC_080573.1, from coordinate 42,838,685 downwards.
TCGTTAACCTTAATTATGTTATGCAATATAGAAGCACAGTAAACCAAATGCTATGTGCTGAAGATGCAATGCTAAGCGAATGAAATGACTAAGCTAGAGTATGAAGTCGGGATGATAGTATGTAGTATCGCAGGCTACGGGGTCCATTAAAAGGGACTTCTATCTAAACCAGTCTCATACCTAAATTTGGATAGCCAGACTCAATGTAGTAGACTCCTGATCTCAGGTTAGTCGTGCGCCCAACTGAAATCCTGGCCATACGAAGGTACACAACAATTAGTTGCACATCACCAGCCCGAGTGGATAGTGAATGAAATGAATGTATGAATATGCAACTCCTACTCAATAAGTCCACATATCAGTATGGTTACTATCTGAAAAATCACCGGAGTCTATTACACTCCAAACCAGATTGCCGCCCCATCGCGCACAACAAGGTGAGTGGAAGAGACCTCACTATCCGCCTGCCAATATCGGGCCCAGCTCGTTGATAGCGGATCCATTCCTCGAGCTGGTCAGACTTAGCCTAACATTGCCCCCTCCTCTCGGGTAGGTAAGGCCGTACCCCCTTCCAACCGACCACGACACAGTGAGAGACGAAGCCTAACTGTATACGGCCCTCATGCGCTCATGCATCCACTTGGTTTAGACGTTGGAGCAACCTCTGGAACCAAAAGGGTTTAGGGACTTTCACCCAGGGATATCTATAGCACCCCATGTAGAACAGATTTTCGGTGTCTCATCTGACCATCCACGAAATACCTGTGGAGGCTACGACCCTGATGTCACTAGAGTGTACAGTAATCACAATACACAATGCAAGATGCATGAGTCATATAATCCGGTCATGCATCAATCCTGTGCATACCGTGTACTCATGTGAGACAATCTCTGCCTATCAGAGAACCTCATAACATGTCCAATGACATACGCAATGGTCAACCACTTCTCATAACAAACATGCAGATGATGCGTATGGGCATGTATCGTGATGCTATGCTGTCACATACTCATAATCGGTATCAATAACTGGCACTGTCAATCGGCATCGACAATCGACCTCGATAATGTGGACATTTAACCAACATTGCCCCCAAGGGGTGGCCCACATAGAGCCTAACATATAGTGGACCCATGACCTCACATAAGGGCCTAATACACATCACGATGACCTCAAATACGAGTCGCATATACGTCACATTAGGCCTCAAACACGAGTCGCAAATACATCATATAGGTCTCGACAATCGGCCTCGACAATCGAAATCGGCCTCAACAATCGGAATCGGCCTAGATACTCGGCCTCGACAATCGGAATCGGCCTATACAAATTGGCCTTGACAACTAGAATCGGCCATGACAATTGGAATCGATCGATAATCAAAATCAGCAAATCGATCACGTCAATCAGAATTGGTAATCGGTCATGAAAATCGGAATTGATTGATAATTAGAATCGGTAAATCGGTCACGTCAATCAAAATCGGTAATCGATCATAATAATCGGAATCGATCGATAATCAAAATCAGTAAATCGGTCATGATGATCGGAATCAGTTGATAATCAGAATCGACAAATTGGTCACATCAATTGGAATTGGTCGATAATCAGAATCGGTCGATAATCAGAATCGGTAAATCAGTTATGCCAATCGGAATTGGCAATCAGTTATGATAATCGGAATAGGCAATCGGTCATAATAATCGGCCTCGATCGCTAATCAGCAATCGACCACGACAATCAGAATCGATTAATAATCAGAATTGGCAATCATTCACGTTAATCAGAATCGGCAATCGGTCGATAATCAGAATTGGCAAATCGGTCACGTCAATCAGAATCGGCAATCGGTCATGACAATTAGAATCGATCGATAATCGAAATTGACAAATCGGTCATGTCAATCGGCCACGACAATTGGGATCGCATAATCGACAAATCAGTCACGTCAATTAGAATCAGTAATCGGTCATGAGAATCGAAATCGATCGACAATTGGAATTGAAAAATCGGTCACGTCAATCGACCACGACAATTGGGATGGATCGATAATCAGAATCGGTAAATCAGTCACGTCAATTGAAATCACAATCGGTCGCGACAATTGAAATCGATCTATAATTGGCATCAGCAAGTCGGTCACGTCAATCAGAATCGGCAATCGGTCATGACAATTGGCAATCGATCGATAATCAGAATAGACAAATCGGTCACGTCAATCGGAATCGGCAGTCGGTCGTGACAATCGAAATCGATTGATAATTAACATTGGCAAATCGGTCACGTCAATCAGAATCGGCAATCGGTCATGACAATCGACAATCGATCGATAATCAGAATCAGCAAATCGGTCACGTCAATCGGAATTGGCAATCGGTTGTGACAATCGAAATCGATCGATAATCAGTATCGACAAATTGGTAACGTCAATCAGAATCGGCAATCGGCCACAACAATCAAGATCGATCGATAATCAGAATCGACAAATCCAAATCGGGGAGAATGGGCTTAACAAAGCCTAAGGGATGGTCACAATGTGGACATCCAACCATCATTGCCCATCAATGTGGACATTCAGCCAACATTGCTCCCAAGCAGTGGCCCACATAGAGTCAAACATAAAGTGGGCCCATGACCTCACACAAAGGGCTAATGTACATCGCAATGGGCCTTGTATACATCAAGTCGGGCCTTATCATATGGGTCGAAAATACGTCTTATTGGTCCATGTCAATGGGCCGCACTAATGGGCCTCATATACATCATGTCGACCATGTCATTGGGCCCCATGGATGGGCCATGAATACATCATGGTGGGCCTCATGGATGGGCCACAAATATATCAAGGGGGGGCCAATGGATGGGCCATAAATATATCAAGTGGGCCTCATAGTTTATCGCATTAGGCCTCATACAAGGGCCTCGTAGTGGGTGGGCCCTACACAACCAGTAGGTGGGCCTCCACCTTCTAAATGGGCCCACCGAATGAATAACATGGATGTGTAACACATCTATCAAGTGGCCATAAGTCTAACGGACTGAACGGCATGGCTAAACACAAGAATTAAGATGGAACTGTTAGACGGAAGGTGTGTAAAAGGGACGGAGTGAGTATACAATACATACACCAAGGTAGGTCCCACCTGATCAGACCTTGCTACTGTTCAAACAAGTGGATGGTTTGGATACTGCACACATGCAGTGAATGGAGTCCACAGAACTCACTGGCATCCAAGGTGGCAGCAGCTGCCTGCTGCATGGAACTCAAACCAGATGGATGGTATGGAGGGACAGATACATCAGAGGTGGGTCCCACGGGCCTGCTACGTCAACACACAGCCATAGAGCTGGTGTGTGTGGAAACCAGCCAATCCGTTTCATTTGGGGTGAATGGTGTGGATCAAAACACCCATCATGATCAAGGCCCATAGAACTTGCAAGTGTCGACAGCAGTGGGACCCATTGGCATCAAATACAATAGCTATGCTGTTGGGACCCACCGTCCCTCGGTTTGGATGAAACATTACATCACGGTGGAGTCCACAGCAGCGTCCAAACAGTCCAGCACTGTCCACATGGTCTGGACGATGTGGATGATACAAATACATCACGGTGGTCCTATGCTGGCAAACAAGTGGACAGTGTTGATATAAGGCATACATCAAGGTGGAGGCCACATGTGGATGGTGTGGGTCCAAAACGGACATCAAGGTGGGCCGTACGTCCAATAGTTTGGACAGCGTGGCTACAACATATACATCAAAGTGGGATCACCACACACAACTATAGCATCCAGATTGCTAGTTTGCACAGGCCAACCAAGTCCAAAGAAGAATGGATGGTGGGGATACATCCACATTAGTGGGTCCCATCGTCATTAGCGGACAGAGCCGATAAAATACATAGATCATGGTGGATCCCACTGTCCCTGATGGACGGTGAGGATATAACAAATACATCATGGTTGGGTCCCATTACACGTGTGGGGCCCACAATATGGTAATTCATATATAATATATACATATATGTACTGAATATATATATATATATATATATATATATATATATCATATTCAATCTGTCAGCGTCCAGGCCCTGGACAGAAGGCCTGGACGTGGTACACGTACTAAGGGGTGGTCCCCACTGCCGCAGGTGGGTCCCATGGATAAATGGATGAACGGTGTGGGGATAAAACACGTGTAATCAAGGTGGGTACCCACCCCACACTTGTAGCACGTGTGGGTGGGTCCCACATCCATTAGAGGGATGGTCAGTGTGCATGGAACGCATACATCACAGTGATCCCCACACGTCCAAATCTAGATGGTGAGAGTTCTCACATACATCACGAGGGCCATGGATAGCCAGGATAAAATACATGAATCGGGTGGGTCCATGCATGTGGCCCACCAACAGCTTGTACAAAGCTGATATTTGTGTTATCCCTTCATCCGGGCCTGTCCAGATGGATGGGCAGCAGTCCCGTCCGCTGGACAGTCCAGCAAGGTGGGTCCCATGGGTAGATGGCATGGATAAGATACCTCATGGTGGGCCGTACACAGATACACTAGGTGGGCCATGGAATATGGGAAAAAGAGAGGGAGAGAGAGATTGTGATGGAGGGGAGGGACCCCGCCACTATGGGCCCTCCCTAAATAATGCATACATCAAGATGGGTCCCACCATATGTGGGCCCTCAAATGATCAAGATCAAACAAATCAAATCGTAAAATATACCTACAAAAAATAATGAAGATTCACCCACCTAAGATCTCCTCTTCCTTCTTTCGCCAATGCAATCTAGAGCTCAAATGGGTGTGATTCAATGATTGAGATCAGCTTTGAAGGATTGGATTAGATGGTAGGGAGTGGCCACACAAAGCTCCTCTCATGAAGAGTCATGGATGTGGGTTGCTTGGAGAGGTGGAGTTTGAAAATGAGAAAGAGATGAGAGAGAGAGAGATGATGGGAGAGGAGTGATGGGAGAGGGGGATGGTGAGTGATACGTAGGTGTACTTGGTTGTAAGAGAGTATTGACTTTAGGAGAGGGGTAGTTGTACTTGGGAATGGGGTGTGAGGTGATGGGAGTACTTTGAATGATTGATGGATTGATGTGACATTTCGTAGAGATTCTCTCGAAATTGTAACATGCAATATTTTTCTCGAACTGAATGCGGGCCCACATCTCCTTACCTGGGTATCCCATCAGCGTGCGAGATGCGGCATCGGAACCTTGGCGGTGGTGTGGTCGCAAGGATATAGGTCTCGGGTCAAGCCGACTCTGAATAATGAGATATGACTCAGGGTTAAGCGCAAACCCTGATAACAGAATGCGGGTTACAGGAATTTGACCGGGAGGACCACAGAAGCCTATAGAACGGTTCGGGCTAGGATACGGGCTTTACATAAACCAATATATAAAGAAATCCAAAAGAAGATGAAAATTGGCCCATAAAATCAACACCCCAACAATAAAAAATCTCCAATGGTAAGATTGGGGATAAAGGCATCATGTTGCGCTGAGACACTCTTCCCAACCATTGACATCTATCACAAGCAACACAGAAAGCATGTGTGTCTTTAAACATGGTGGGCCAATAAAAACCACATTGCAGGATTTTTATAGTGGTTTTCATAACAGAAAAATGGCCACCATATGCTTTCATGTGATAAAAGGAAATAACACTCTTAACTTCATCCTCTGGGACAACATCTAAAAATCTGATCAGTCCCATATTTATATAAATACGAGTCATCCCAGAAGAACTTCCTAACCTCGATTTCAAAATGCTTCCTATCCTGTGACTTTCAATAATACGACATTTTTCCCGTTACGAGATGTTTCACTATATCTGCATACCAAGGCAATTTGGAGATTGCAAATAATTGTTCATCAGGGAAAGTGTCCTGGATATGCATCTCCTTAGTGGAATCATCTAACACCAATCTATTAAGGTGATCGGCGACTACGTTTTCTACTCCTTTCTTATCTTTTATCTCTAAGTCAAATTCCTGGAGTAGGAGGATCCATCTCAAAAGTCTCAGCTTTACATCCTTCTTAGATAGCAACTATTTCAAAGCCGAGTGGTCCTTGAAAATGACCACTTTGGATCCCATCAAGTAGGACTTAAACTTATCCAAAACAAAAACTACTGCAAGTAACTCTTTTTCAGTTGTTGAGCAATTCACTTGGGTCGAGTTTAGAGTTCTACTCACATAGTGAATAACGTAGGGTCGTTTATCTTTACTTTGGCCCAAAACAGCCCCTATGGCATAATCACTTGCATCGCACATTAGTTCAAAAAAGAAGTGTACAATCTGGTGGACGCATGATAGGTGCAGTGGTAAAGGATGATTTAATTTTATTAAAGGCACTTGTACACTCATTTGTCCACTTAAATGGAACATTCTTTTGAAGAAGATTAGTCAAGGGTCTAGTAGTGGCACTAAAGTCCTTGATGAATCTTCTATAAAAATCAGCATGCCCTATAAGTGATCTAATATCTCTAACAGTTCAGGGGATAGGTAGATTAGCTATACTGTCGAGTTTTGAGTTATCTACCTCGATTCCATTTTTGGAGATAACATGGCCTAAAGCAATTCCCTTTTGAACCATGAAATGACATTTCTCCCAATTTAAGACAAGTTGTTTCTCTTCACACCTAGACAAGATAGGAGATAAATTGTTGAGGCATTCCTCAAAACTACTCCCAAATACAGAGAAGTCGTCCATGAAAATCTCAAGAAACTTCCCAACCATATTTGAAAAAATACTTAACATACATCGTTGGAAAGTTGCTAGGGCGTAACACAATCCAAATGACATCCATTTGAAAGCAAACGTGCCAAATGGACAAGTGAACGTGGTTTTCTCTTGGTCTTCCAGGGCTATCTCTATTTGGTTATATCCGAAATACACATCAAGAAAACTATAAAAGGAGTGACCTGCTACCCTCTCTAAAACTTTACCAATGAATGGTAGATGGAAATGGTCATTCTTTGTGACCTGGTTCAATTTTCTATAGTCAAGGCAAACATGCCAACCAGTGGTGACAAGTGTTGGTATGAGTTCATTATTAGAATTCTACACAATAGTTATTCTAAATTTCTTCGAGACTACTTGAGTTGGACTCACCCAAACATTATCAGATATTGGGTGGATGACTCCCACATCCAATAATTTGATCACCTCATTTTTTACAACTTCCATCATGTTTGGATTGAGACGCCTTTGAGGTTGTCTAATTGGTTTAACATCATCCTCGAGGTGGATCCGATGGGTGCATATGGAAGTGCTTATACCCTTGATGTTAGAAATGGTCCAGCCTAAGGCTCCTTTGTGGTCCCTTAGAACTTTCAACAATTTAATCTCTTAATCCTTCTCTAAAAATAAAGAGATCACCACAGGATAAGCTTTATTTTCATCTAAGTATACATACTTAAGCTCATTTGGTAGTGGTTTTAAATCAATCTTTGAAACATTGGTTGGTGATGGCAGAGGTCGCAAGTCCTCGATCGATAGGATTTGAGTGTGCGGTCTCCATTGGTACATACTAATATCCTGAATGGTAGTGCTTTCATTATCATCAGGAATTTTAGCAAACACTTTTTCTAAATCAGAATTTTTCAAGTCTCCAATGACTTGAATCAATTCCTTAGTCAGACTAGGTTCCAATTCCTCTCCTTCTATCAAGCAATCTATGAAATTCAACTCATGAATCTCATTATTATCAATGGGCTGCTTACATAGATTGAAAATATTTAGTTTTAGAGTCATGTTACCAAAAGACAAGTTCATCATTCCATTCCTACAATTTATGATTGCATTTAAAGTTGCTAGGAATGGGCGGCCTAAAATGATGGGAACTTGAGTGCTAGCATTTACACATGGATTAGTGTCTAGTATAATAAAATCCACGGGGAAGTAGAATTTCTCCACTTGGACTAGCACGTCCTCTAAAATTACCCTTAGTACCTTAATAGAGCAGTCAACGAGTTGGAGTGTAATCGTGGTTGGTTTAAGCTCGCCTAACCCCATTTGTTTGTAAATTGAATAAGGTATTAAGTTGACACTTGCACCCAAATCTAGCAAAGCATGCTCAATTTGAAAATTTCCAATAATCAAAGGAATAGTGGGACTTCTCGGGTCTTTGTATGTAGGTACAGCCCTTTGTTAAAAGATAGCGCTCACTTTCTCAGTAAGAAAGGCCTTTTTGTGCACATTTAATTTCCTCTTTACAATGTACAAGTCCTTGAGATATTTAGCATATGATGGAATTTGTCTAATGGATCAAGCAGAGGAATATTAACAGTAACTTTTTGGAGCACATCCAACACCTCTTGATATTTCATGGGGACAGTTGGATTCCGAAGTCTAGATGGGAACGGAACTGGAGGATCATATGACTTGGTCTCTTTATCCTTTTGTTGTTGTGGCTCTTGAACCATAGCCAGTTCATCATTTTCTTGAGACAGTGGCTCATCATCCGGTATTTCTACCGGTTGCATTATCTTGTTATCGACCTTTTTTTTTTCACTTTTCAAGGTAATGATGGCCTTAGCTTGTTCATGATGTAGCTCACTTGGATTTGAGTCTCCAATGAAATGTGTGTTTCGAGGGTTTGACACAGGTTGAGAAGGAAGGGTGCCTTTTTCCCTAGCATTTAGTTGAGTCTCAATCCTAGTCATAGCTGTCTTTAATTCTTGATTTTATTGGATTAAGACTGATTTATTTGAGCTTGAGAGTTCATGAATGTGGTCAATGCATCCTCCACAGATGATCGCTTTGGCGGGGGCACATATGGTGCATTGTTAGGTGACCCAAAGAAGTTGTTTTGTATAGGCATTTGAGGTGCATTGGATGCATTAATTTGTGGTCCATTCCTCCAACTAAGATTAGGATGGTTACACCAATTTGGATTATACGTGTTTCCCATTGGTTACATAACTGACCTTCGGTAATTATTTATAGCATTTGTTGATCATGCTCATGTGTGATTTTTTGTACAACTAAGATTATTGGACAATCCTTTGTGTCATGGTCTGTACCACCAAAAATGCTACAAAAATTACCTAAGGAAGTGTTTGCTTTAACCATATCAACCTTCCTAATTTCCAAGGCTTTGACCTTTCTATCCAATGCAACGAATTTTGCATTAAAGTCGTTTTCCTCTCTTAGGACATACATTCCCGCTTTCTCTCTAGGAATGAGTCTAGTTTGGTCTGATTTAGCAGAGTCATCCCATGTCTGCGTATTTTCTACTAACATATTTAGAAAATCCCAAGCCTCATTATGATCTTTGTCAAGAAGGGTTCCACTACACATCATCTTTATGAACTGACGGGTATCCATGGTAAGCCCTTTTCAGAAAGCATCAATCACGTGCCATAGTTCATAACCATGATGTGGACAAGTAATTAGAATGTCTTTGAAGCATTCCCAAGCTTGAAAAAATAGTTTATTCCCCTTTTGGGAGAAGGACATGATTTCTTATTTTAGTGCATTTGTTTTGTGCTCGGGAAAGAACTTTTTCAAAATCTCTCTACTTAAGGCTTGCCATGAAGTGATGGTATTAGGTCTTAGAGAGTTGAGCCATGCTTTGGCCCGATCCTTTAGCAAAAATGAGAATAACCTAAGCTTAAGTACATCCCTATTGCTATTATTTACTTATAACGTTGCAATTACTTCCTCAAAGTCCTTGAGGTGCAAGTAGGGGCTTTCAGAATCTAAGCCATGAAATTTAGGAATCAATTGAATCACACCTAGTTTAAAATTAATGTTCCCTATGTGAGCAAGGAATACTATGCAAGATGGTAAAGTTGATCTCTTAGGGTGTAGATGTTCACGTAAAGTCCGTGGTTGGTTTAACACATTCCTATGAACTTCATTTTTAAATTCAAGAGGAGGATTGGGTTGATTTTCTCAATTTTGATTTATAATTGGATTTGGAAGATTTGGATTTGGATTATCAATTGGGTCTGCCATGGAATCCAAGTGATATTGAGTGCCTCTTCTAAGTGAATGATCAAGACCTAGAACTAGTCCCCCTTCAGAGGAGTGTCAATTGTTTTGATCCCTACTCCAACGGGACATAAACTGTCTATACAACACAACAAATACCACTAATTCAAATAGCAAGTGCGATACTTAAAATAAAAATAAGAACTTAAATCAATAACCCAGCTGGCTGGGCCGACCATAAGGGTTCAATCCACAAAGCAAAATAAATTAATAACCTAGGCGGCAGGGCCAACCACGAGGGTTCAATCCACAAAGTAAAAATAAATCAACAACCCATGTGGCAGGGCCGACCATGAGGGTTCAATCCACAAAAAAATAATAAATAAATAAATAAAAGTAAAACTAATGTAGAAATTAAAATATGCTAATCTGAAAAATAGATTCAGCGGATGATCTTTGTGATCAAACAGCAACTGTAGGACAACCATAGCACTTGGGTGATAAAATCCCAAGTAGGGCAACCTTATGTCATAGTTAGTGCTTGAAAGACCTAATTGAATTTATTTTCAAAGAAAAAGAAAAGAAAAAAAAAATCTACAGAAAATTTGGAAGGTTTAGAAGAGAACTTACCTTAAAAAAAAAACTTACCTTAGCTATCTTGCACAGATCTGATCTCTCTAAGTCTCTCCCCGGCAACGGCGCCAAAAACTTGATTGCTTGCCTCCAAGTGCAGAGGTTCGTAAGTAGTATCCCCTGAATATAGGATCGATCCCACAGGGAAATGAATTGTGAGAAGAAAAAAATCAAATACAAAACAAACTAAGTAATAAAAATTAATCTGATGATTTGATTTTGGGATTTTTGAATGGATTTAATTCAACTGAATAAAATAACACCCAAGCTTCAAAGTTCCACACATATGTTAATGTTTCAAAATCATGATGACTTGGATAACACAACTAGGATCTGAGCACTATGGTCAGCTTAAACAAAAAATAAAATAATTTAAATATTTTAATAAATGAAATAAAAGATTAGAAAATAATGGATTTGCACCATTGACATATATTCTCATGCGCTTGTGATTTTAAGTATTCAATATCTATAGGATAATGAATATCAAAGAATTATAACAGGTTGAGAACCTCTCATATCTAGGAAATCTGATTGATCTAGGGTAAGCCTATCCATCAATGTGGATCTCATATAATGAAAACATATGGATCTTACAAGAGGATAAAAAACAAAACCTAAATAATAGATAACATGCATACACCATTCTTCTCATCATTAAAACAATCAATCATCATAATCTTAAAAAGTTATTAAACCCATGTGCTTCCCTTCTAGCTTGTGGTAGAAGGGACTTAGAAAAACATAATTAAATTGCAGAAATAAAAAGCAACAAGAAAGAAAGAAAAAAATACAAATAGAAAAAATCTAAAATAAAAAAACAACTTATAAAGCGTTAATAAAACTAAAAATTCTTTAAAAACTCTAAATATTACTCTTGGATGCTTCTAATGATGTTTAGGAATGCCTTAGGAAGCCCTATTTATAAGTAGGGAACTCTAACTTTTGTACAAAGTTGAAAAACCCAAGAAACTGCCTCAAATATATATATTTTTCCAAAATAGACTTCAGAACTTTAGAATACACTTTTCAGGACGATTTTAGGATTCTTCACTTCAAATCTTCGATTCTTTTCATTCCTCACTTAGTTTTCTTGGATCTTTGGCATGTGAATTCTTCAATCTTGGTCTCGTTAGATCCATCCCTTGCCTTGGTGATTCTTGAGCATCAAATCCATGCTTTTTAGCACCCTTTTTCAATCCAAGCTCTTAAATTCACCTTACAACACATACATGAGTAAATTAGAACATTAAGCTGATTCATGTTCATAAAATCAAGATAAAAATGGAAAAAATTATGTAATATTTGAGTCTCAACACATCCCCCAACCAGCATTTTACTAGTCTCGAGCAAAATAAGCGAAAAAAATAAAAAAAAAATTAATTCTAGAAACAAAATTAAAATGAAAATAAAATTCTAACTACAGCACTTTCGGAGGTAATCTCGATTGCATTTAACATATGCAATAAGCCTTTAAACCCTTAGGTTTCCCTTAGTGGACGATTTATAGTCTCGTGAGGGTTTCCAGAAATGTTACCCATAAACATTGAAAACATAAAAAACAATTCAACACCCAAAAATTTATATAATTATGTCTCCATTCATCATATGAATTCCAAAACCAAACAATACTTACTCTAAGTCTGAAGTTAGTTAGAATCTCAATTTCCTAATCTATTAGATCCTTGAGTTCAGAAGCCTAATTAAAATTTAGAATAGTTATGATCCAATATACTTAGGTGCTCCGTGATACTACTCTAACTTTGAGAAATATGCATATTCCCTATCCTAACTCCTTTCAATCATTCCAAGAATATGAAATCTCTAGTTATCTCATTTTTTTTCATGAAATTTCTTCTTTTATTATCATATCCTCATCATTATAGACCACCCTTAGATGAAGATTCCCACTGGGTTTGCTTCATAACCTAAGGTATCGTACTTTTAATGGTAACAGTAATGGATACTTAGGTATCCTTACTCTGGATTACAAACACGATTATTATGGTCATTGCACTCATGCTCTATAATAAAAATTTCTTTTTTCCATCACTCTTTTTTTCCTTCAATATTCTCTCTTTCAAACATATATCAATGGTACTAGTTCATTCAATCTTGTTTGAATTAAAAGTTGTTATTTTACTTCACATATCATATTCCTCACTTAGTTAGCTAAGGTGTATTGTGAATTTAGTACATCAAATTACAACTCACTTTAAACTAGTGATTAGATAATTGAACTCAAGTCTATAATTTTTAGTTATCAGATTTCTGACTACCATCAACCTAGACTAATTATTAACTTTGCCTTTGGAATTCGCAAAATATCATGTTCCCATTCTTGTATATAAAAATATTATTTTAAAAATGTTAAATTTTTTTTCCATAAACCTAAAAAAAATAAACTTCAACCTAACTGAAACCTAAAAACAATAAAAATAATAATAAAATAAACTGAAACTAAAAAAAAAAACCTTCACATGGATGACTATCCACACTCCTCAATCTAAAATTTACATTGTCCCCATTGTAATGATAATGTAATGTAGAGAACATAAAAATAAAAGAAAGGGTGGATAGTACCTACATGAAAAACTCACCTACTATGTGGCACTAAAAAAAATTGAATATGATACAAATCCTACACAAATGCTCTGTCAGACCAGGAGCATCAATCTGAATATTCTGGCTCATGAAGAGGGAAGGACTCCTCTCTCAAATGAAAGTTTTCCACATAAGGCTTCAATCTTTGATCATTAACCTTATACACATTGCCATTATGTGGATTCTCAATTTCAACAGCCCCATGAACATAAACATTCTTCACAATGAAGGGGCCTGTCTATCTTGATCTTAAATTTCTCGAAAAAAACTGCAGACGGGAACTGTACAATAGGATCTTTTGCTGAGGTTCAAAATTCTTCCTTAGGATATTTTTATCAAGAAAAGCTTTGGTCCTTTCTTTGTAGATTTTAGAATTTTCATAAGAATCTCTCCTCAGCTCCTCTAATTCATTCATCTCTAATTTCTTTTGTTCACTTGCTTGATCCATATTAAAGTTTAATTTCTTTATTGCCCAGTAGGCTCTATGTTCCAATTCCACAGGCAAGTAGCAAGCCTTCCCATACACCAATCTGTATGGAGACATTCCAATAAGAGTCTTATAAGCAGTTCTATAAGCCCATAAAGCGTCGGATAGTCTAAGGGACAAATCCTTCCTATCCGGCCTTATAGTTTTCTCTAAAATGTGTCTGATTTCCTGATTAGAAATCTCAGCCTGTCCACTCGTTTGTGGGTGGTATGGGGTGCTCACTTTATGCTTGATGCCATATTTCTTCATCAAAGCCTCAAATGTCCTATTGCAAAAGTGAGACCTGCTATCACTAATGATGGCTTTTGGAGTTCTAAACCTAGAAAAAATATTTTCCTTGAGGAATCATATGACCAATTTGTTGTCATTGGTCCTACTTGGAACTGCCTCAATCCACTTTGAAACATAATCCACACTAACCAATATATAAAGAAATCTAAAAGAAGATGAAAATAGGCCCATAAAATCAATACCCTAACAATAAAAAATCGCCAATGGTAAAATTGGGGATAAAGGCATCATGTTGCACCGGGACACTCTTCCCAACCTTTGACATTTATCACAAGCAACACAGAAAGCATGGGTGTCTTTAAACATGGTGGGCAAGTAAAAACCATACTGTAGGATTTTTGCAGTTGTTTTCTTAGCAGAAAAATGGTAACCACATGCTTTCATGTGACAAAAGGAAATAACACTCTTAACTTCATCCTCTGGGACACAACATCTAAAAATCTGATCAATCCCATATTTATATAAATACGGGTCATCCCAGAAGAAGTTCCTAACCTCGGTTTCAAAATGCTTCCTATCTTGTGACTTCCAATGATATGGCATTTTTTCTGTTACAAGATGGTTCACTATATCCGCATACCAAGGCAATTTGGAGATTGCAAATAATTATTCATCAAGGAAAGTGTCTTGGATATGCATCTCCTTAATGGAATCATCTAACACTAATCTATAAAGGTGATCGACCATTACGTTTTCTACTCATTTCTTATCTTTTATCTCTACGTTAAATTCTTGGAGTAGGAGGATCCATTTCAAAAGTCTCGGCTTTGCATCCTTCTTAGATAATAAATATTTCAAACCCGAGTGGTATATGAAAATGATGACTTTAGATCCTAACAAGTAGGACCTAAACTTATCCAAAGCAAAAACTACTGCAAGTAACTCTTTTTCAATTGTTGAGTAGTTCACTTGGGCCAAGTTTAGAGTTCTACTCGTATAGTGAATAACGTAGGGCCGTTTATCTTTCCTTCTGCACAATAGTTATTCCGGATTTCTTTAGGACTACTTGAGTTGGACTCACCCAAACACTATCGGATATTGGGTAGATGACTCCCACATCCAATAATTTGATCACCTCATTTTTTACAACTTTCATCATGTTTGGATTGAGATGCCTTTGAGGTTGTCTAATTGGTTTGGCGTCATCATCGGGGTGGATCCAATGGGTGCATATGAAAGGGTTTATACCCTTGATGTTAGAAATGGTCCAGCTCAAGGCTCCTTTGTGGTCCCTTAGAACTTTCAACAATTTAATCTCTTGATTCTTCTCTAAAATCGAAGAGATCACCATAAAATAAGTTTTATTTTCACCTAAGTTTACATACTTAAGCTCATTTGGTAGTGGTTTTAAATCAAGCTTTGGAACATTAGTTGGTGATGGCTGAGGTTGCAAGTCCTCGATAGATAGGATTTGAGTGCGCGGTCTCCATTAGTACATATTAATGTCCTAGGTGGTAGTGCTCTCATTATCATCAGAAATTTCAGCAAGTACTTTTTCTAAATCAGAATTTTTCAAGTCTCTAATGACTTGAATCAATTCCTCAGTCAGACTAGGTTCCAATTCCACTTCTTCTATCAAGCAGTCCATGAAATTCTGCTCATGGATCTCATTATTATCAATGGCCTGCTTACATAGATTGAAAATATTTAGCTCTAGAGTCATGTTACCAAAAGATAAGTTCATCATTCCATTCCTGCAATTTATGATTGCATTTGAAGTTGCTAGGAATGGGCGACCTAAAATGATGAGAACTTGAGCGCTAGCATTTACACATGGTTTAGTGTCTAATACAATAAAATCCACGGGGAAGTAAAATTTCTCCACTTGGACTAGCACGTCCTCTAAAATTCCTCCTAGTACCTTAATATAGCGGTCAACGAGTTAGAGTGTAATCGTGGTTGGTTTAAGCTCGCCTAACCCCATTTGTTTGTAAACTGAATAAGGTACTAAGTTGACACTTGCACCCAAATCTAGTAAAGCATCTCAATTTGAAAATTTCCAATAATAAAAGGAATAGTGGGACTTCTCGGGTTTTTGTATTTGGGTACAACCTTTTATTGAATGATAGCGCTCACTTTCTCAGTAAGGAAGGCCTTTTTGGACACATTTAATTTCCTCTTTACAGTGCACAAGTTCTTGAGATATTTAACATATGATGGAATTTGTCTAATGACATCAAGCTAAGGAATATTGACAGTAACCTTTTGGAGCACATCCCACACCTCTTGATATTTCATGGGGACAGTTGGATTCTGAAGTTTATATGAGAATAGAACTGGAGGCTCATATGACTTAGTCTCTTTATCCTTTTGCTGTTGCAGCTCTTGAACCATAACTGGTCCATCATTTTCTTGAGACAGTGGCTCATCCTCTGGTATTTCTACTGCTTTCATTATCTTGTTATCGACCTCTTTCCACTTCTCAGGGTAATGATGGCCTTAGCTTGTTCATGATATAGCTCACTTGGATTTGAGTCTCCAATGAATGTGTGTTTTGAGGGTTTGACACGAGTTAAGAAGGAAGGGTGCCTTTTTTCCTAGCATTTAGTTGAGTCTCAATCCTAGCCACAGCTGTCTTTAATTCTTGATTTGATTGGATTAGAGACTGCTTCATTTGAGCTTGAGAGTTCTTGAATGTGGTCAATGCATCCTCCACAGATGATCGCTTTGGCGGGAGCACATATGGCCCATTATTAGGTGCCCCAAAGAAGTTATTTTGTGGAGGCATTTGAGGTGGATTAGGCACATTAATTTGTGGTCCATTCCTCCAACTAAGATTAGGATGATTATGCTAATTTGGATTACACGTGTTTCTCATTGGTTGCATAGCTGACCTTTGGTAAATATTTATAGCATTTGTTTGATCATGCTCATGCGTGATATTTTGTACAACTGAGATTATTGGACAATCCTTTGTGTCATGGTTGGTACCACCACAAATGCTACAAAAATTACCTAAGGAAGTGTTTGCTTTAACCATATCAACCTTCCTAATTTCCAAGGCTTCGACCTTTCTAACTAATGCAGCTAATTTTGCATTAAGGTCATCTTCCTCTCTTAGGACATACATTCCCACTTTCTCTATAGGAATGGGTCTAGTTTGGTCTGATTTAGTAGAGACATCCTATGTCTGCGTATTCTCTGTTAACATATCTAGAAAATCCCAAGCCTCATTATGATCTTTGTCAAAAAAAGGTCCCACTACACATCATCTCTATGAACTGATGGGTATCCATGGTGTGCCCCTTTCGGAAAGCATCAATCACGTGTCGTGGTTCATAACCATGATGTGGACAAGTAATTAGAATGTCTTTGAAGTGTTCCCAACCTTCAAAAAATAGTTCATTCCCCTTTTGGAAAAATGCCATGATTTCTTATTTTAGTGCATTTGTTTTATGCTCGGGAAAGGACTTTTTCAAAAACTCTCTACTTAAGGCTTGCCATGAAGTGATGTATTAGGTCTTAGAGAGTTGAGTCATGCTTTAACTTGATCCTTTAGAGAAAATGAGAATAACCTAAGCTTAAGTACATCCCTATTGCCATTATTTACTTGTAACGTTGTAATTATTTCCTTAAAGTCCTTGAGGTGTAAGTAGGGGCTTTTAAAATTTAAGCCGTGAAATTTTGGAATCAATTGAATTACACCTGGTTTAAAATCAATGTTCCCTTTGTGAGCAGGGAACACTATGCACGATGGTAAAGTTAATCTCTCAAGGTATAGATGTTCATGTAAAGTTCGTGGTTGGTTTAACACATTCCTATGAACTTCATTTTCATCCTCAAGAGGAGGATTGGGTTGATTTTCTCTATTTTGATTTATAGTTGGATCTAGAAGATTTGGATTTGGATTATCAAATGGGTCTGCCAATAAATCCAAGTGATGTTGAGTGCCTCTTTTAAGTGAATGATCAAGACCTGGAACTAGTCCCCCTTCAGAGGAGAGTCGATTGTTTTGATCCCTAGTCCAACGAGACATAAACCATCCACACAACACAATAAATACCACTAATTCAAATAGTAAGTATGATACTTAAAATAAGAATAAAAACTTAAATTAACAACCCAGGCAGTAAGGCTAACCATGAGGGTTCAGTCCACAAAGCAAAATAAATCAACAACCTAGGCGGCAGGGCCGACCATGTGGGTCCAGGCGGCAGGGCCAACCATGAGAGTTTAGTCCACAAAGCAAAAATAAATCAACAACCCAGGCAGCAGGGCCGACCATGAGGGTTCAATCCGAAAAAAAATAATAAATAAATAAATAAAAGTAAAACTAATGCAGAAATTAAACATGTTAATCTGGAAAATAGATTCAGCGGATGATCTTTGTGATCAAACAGCAACTATAGGACAACCATAGCACTTGGGTGATAAAATCCCAAGCAGGGCAACCTTATGTCATTGTTAGTTCTTGAAAGACCCAATTGAATTTATTTTCAAAGAAAATGAAAAGAAAGGAAAAAAAATCTACAGAAAATTTGGAAGGTTTAGAAGAGAACATACCTTAGAAAAAAAACTTACCTTATCTATCTTGCACAGATCTGATCTCTCTAAGTCTCTCCCTAGCAACGGCGCCAAAAACTTGATTGCTTGCCTTCAAGTGCAGAGGTTCGTAAGCAGTATCCCCTGAATACAAGGTTGATCCCACAGGGAGATGAATTGTGAGAAGAAAAAAATCAAATGCAAAGCAAACTAAGTAATAAAAATTAATCTGATGATTTGATTTTAGGATTTTTAAATGGATGTAATTCAACTGAATAAAATAACACCCAAGCTTCAAAGTTCCATACGTAGGTTAATGTTCCAAAATCATGATGACTTGGATAACACAACTAGGATCTGAGCACTATGGTCAGCCTAATCAAAAAATAAAATAATTTAAATATTTTAATAAATGATATAAAAGATTAGAAAATAATGGATTTGCACCATTGACATATGTTCTCAAGCGCTACTGATTTTAAGTATTCAATATCTATAGGATAATAAATATCAAAGAAATATAACAGGTTGAGAACCTCTCCTATCTAGGAAATCTGATTGATCTAGGGTAACCTATCCATCAATGTGGATCTCATATGATGGAAACATATGGATCTTACAAGAAGATAAAAAACAAAACCTAAATAATAGATAACATGCATACACTATTCTTCTCATCATTAAAATAATCAATCATCATAATCTTAAAAAGTTATTAAACCCACGTGCTTCCCTTCTAGCTTGGGCTAGAAGGAACTTAGAAAAACATAATTAAATTGCAGAAATAAAAAGCAACAAGAAAGAAAAAAAATGCAAATAGAAAAAATTTAAAATAAAAAAACAACTTATAAAGCTTTAATAAAACTAAAAACTCTTTAAAAACCCTAAATATTACTCTTGAATGCTTCTAATGATGTTTAGGAATGCCCTAGGAAGCCCTATTTATAAGTAGGGAACTCCAATTTTCTTACAAAGTTAAAAAACCCTATAAACCGCCTCAAATATACTTATTTTTTCAAAATAGACTTCTCGCTACATAGTTCATTTAAAACAGACTTCCTGCTGCGCAGTTTTCCAAAATAGACTTCAGAGCTTTAGAATACACTTTTCAGGATGATTTCAAGATTCTTCACTTCAAATCTTCGATTTTCTTCATTCCTCACTTGGTTTTCTTGGATCTTTGGCATGTGAATTCTTCAATCTTGATCTCCTAAGATCCATCCCTTGCCTTGGTGATTCTTGAGCATAAAATCCATGCTTTTTAGCACCCCTTTTCAATCCAAGCTCTTAAATTCACCTTACAACACATACATGAGTAAATTAGAACATTAAGCTGATTCATGTTCACAAAACCAAGATATAAATGGGGAAAATTATGCAATATTAGAGTCAACAGGATGGCACTTGTGGAAGGCTGTGGGGCCCACCAAATCACGTGGACCTCTATTTCTTTCTTGTTTGGTCCCTTTTCCTCCCCTACACACCTCCAAGCTTTCCTATTTCTCAAAAGTTCCATTTTACCCTCTCAAATCACCCCTCCAATCTCATCTTTTCCATTTTCTTACACCACCTACACCACACTCTCAAACCCATCTTCTACAAACACTTATTTCTCTTAATCTCTCTCATTTGAGTGCACAACACCCCCCCCCCCCTTATGTCTCAAAAACCTTAGAGTTCAACAACCCCTTTAATCCTCCCATCTTATTTCGCTCAAATGGCTCTTTTTGAGCTTGTGGCGGCGATCTTATCTATTTCCACACTTCTTTCTCTCATGGGGAAGAAGAGGGTTCCAACAGATGAAGCCGGGCCTAGCTGCACTACCCGTCCAAGGAAAAGGGCGGGCACCGAAGCTAGCTTAAGTGTCACCCGAGAGCGAAGGTCGAAGCGGGATCTCGATCCCTAAATCTCAGTTGAGAGAGTTCTACCGGCAGGCATCGAACATGGTCGATTTGGTGGTCGTAAGGTTGTGTTTGAAGCTCATATAGATAAAAAGCTATTTGGGCTGTATCCAATGATGGACTATCTAGCGGACGCCAGGTGGGGTCCCATATTCGAGGCAAGTCTCACGCATGTGAGAACACTGTTCGAGCCTTCTACGCCCATATGCAGGACCCATCGCTGGAGTCGTTGCAGTTCAAGATCCCCGTTGGAGGGCGGGAAGCAATAGTCACTGTAGATTTGGTGGCCCGGATTATGGGAATTCTGCGTGGAGAGGTACACGCTAGCGAGGAAAAACTCAAGAACGCGCGAGAAAGAGATCGTCGCAGGCATTTCCTATGTAGCCGATTAGCTCCCTGGAAGTGAGGCAGGTGTCTCCCATTGACAGAGTTGATAGACGATTTTCGCCAGCTTTCTCAAGCTATTGCGGCCCCAGCTCTATAGTGAGCACTAGCACACCCATCTTTTGGGTCGCCTGCACCTTGATTTAGGCCACCTCAGCAACCTATAGCACAGCAGCCAAGCTGTTCTCAACATGCTCGTGTGCACTCACTTGCAGCTGAGGCATCCAAGATAACAGTTACAACACCAATGGCTTTTGAAGTCACCACGCATATTCAAGGTACACTAGTCTTCTTATTGGTGGACACCGGGTCCACTCTCTCTATAGTATCATGCATAGCAGTCAAGCGACTAGGGTTGGAAACTAGTCCTATGGTTGGTTTGAGACTCCTTATTGCCACAGAGACTTTCTCAGACTCCACCAAGATGTGTAAGGATTGTTCGATAGACCTAGGGATAAGAATAGTGCTTATTGACCTGATGGTCACTCCATTGTGTCACTATGATGTCATTCTCGATATGGATTGGCTCACAGAGATGAGAACAGAGATCGATTGTGATACTAGGGTGGTGACAGCCCATGGACCTGAGGGCACGACCTTTACATTCCCAGTGCAGGTCAGCTGGTACTACCGCATCAGTTGCTATGCCACCTTGTTAGAGCATGTTGATGCTCCGACCTTGAGGAACATGTTATTGGTCCAGGATTTCTCGGACGTGTTCAGGACGATACCTGGATTACCTCCACGGCGTGAGATTGATTTTACTATCGACATTTTGCCTGATTCGGCACCCATTTCATTACCCACGTATCACATGCTTCCGTGTGAGATGGAGGAACTGAGGAAATAGATCGATGATCTGTTGGATGCAGGCTTCATAAGACCTAGCATGTCTCCGTGGGGAGCACCTATGTTGTTTGTGAAGAAGAAGGATGGATCTCTGTGATTGTGTATTGATTATCGTAGGTTGAACCAAGTGATGGTAAAGAACAAGTATCCTTTGCCCAGGATAGATGACCTGTTTGATCAGTTGAAGGGGGCGCGGTATTTCACCAAGATCGATTTACAGTCAAGGTATCACCAGTTGCACGTTAGGGATGAGGGCGTGTAGAAGACAGCTTTTAGGACCAGTTTTGGGCACTACGAGTTCCTTGTGATGTCATTTAGACTCATAAATGCGCCGGTCGTGTTCATGGACTTGATGAATTGGGTGTTTCGGCCGTATCTATTCTGATTCGTCATCGTGTTTATAGATGACATCCTGATATACTCCAAGAGTCGGGAAGATCACAAAGAGCACCCGCGAATAGTCTTTGATACTCTCAGAAAGAACCAGTGATTTGCACAATATAAGAAGTGTGACTTTTGGAAAGAAGAAGTCAAGTTCCTAGGACATATGGTGTCTAAGGAAGAGATAGCGGTGGACCTTGCTAAGGTAGCCACAGTTCAAGACTGGGAGCAGCCCGGTTCAGTTACCAAAGTGAGGAGTTTCTTGGCCTGGTAGGCTACTACCATCGATTCATTAGGAATTTTTCTAAGATAGCCAGACCGTTGTCTCAGCTGACTCGGAAGGATCTCAAGTTTGCCTGGAATGAGAAGGTAGAAGCAGCCTTTTAGGAGCTAAAGGATAAGCGGACGTTCGCCCTTGTACTAGTATTGCCAGAGCAAGGGGTTAAATATATAATATACACCGACGTGCCTTGTGTTGGTTTGGATTGTGTTTTGATGCAAAAGGACAGGGTTATTGCCTATGCATCGCGATAGTTGAGGAAACACGAAGAAAACTACCCTACGCATGACCTAGAGTTAGTGGCCATCATCTTTACATTGAAGCTCTGGAGACATTACCTCTACAGAGAGCAGTTCGAGCTCTTTTGGGACCATAAGATCCTCAGGTACATATTCACGCAGAGGGACCTGAATATGAGGTAGCGACGATGGATGGAAACCTTGAAGGACTTCAAGTTCGAGGTCTCCTACCATCCTGGCAAGGCCAACCTTGTGGCAATCGCTTTAAGCTGCAAGAAGATGATAGCATTTGTAGCTCCGCTAATGATAGCGGAGTGGGATATGGTAGAGTTTGTGCGAGACTTTGAGTAGAAACTTACAGTAGAGGAGCTATTTGAGAGTATCGCACATATTCAGGTTCAGCCACTTATCGATGATCGAATCATTATGGCTCAGGAGGAATATGAAGGGTTGGCAGAGTTGAGAAAGTGGGTCAGTGATGATGAAGACTCGGAATGGAGAGTTAGTACGGATGGGGGTTTACGTTATCGTGGCCGCCTATGCATCCCAAATCTTCATGACTTGAGAAAGGAAGTTCTCGAAGCTGCTCACAATTCAAGGATGGAAATGCATCCTGACAGTATGAAGATGTACAGAGACATGAAGCGTTCATGCTGGTGGGACAACATGAAGGGCCATATAGCAGATTATGTGTCTCATTGTCTCACATGCCAGCAGGTCAAGGTAGAGCATCGTCGTCCTCCTAGGCTACTTCAGTCCATGCCCATAGCAGAATGGAAATGGGGTTTCATTTCCATGGATTTTATCTCAGGGCTACCGAAGATGAGGAAGGGACATGACTCCATTTGGGTGATTGTGGACCGATTGACGAAATTGGCTCACTTCCTCCCGATCAGAGTCTCAAACTCCACAGATGAGTTGGCTAGGTTGTACATCAAGGAGATTGTGCGTCTGCATGGAGTTCCTATGGAGATCGTGTCGGATCGAGACACGCGATTCACATATATCTTCTGGACTCGTATCTAGGAAGCTATGGTGTGAAATTGAAGTTCAGTACCGCGTTTCACCCATAGACTGGTGGGCAGATGGAATGGGTAAATCAAGTGTTGGAAGATATGGTACAAGCTTATGTGCTAGATTTCAAGGATAGTTGGGTGACTGTTTTCCTTATGCAGAGTTCACTTATAATAACAGCTTCCAGGTAAGTATTGGCATGGCTCCCTATGAGGCCTTGTATGGGCGCCCCTATCGAGCACCGCATTGTTGGGCAGAGGTTAGCGTGAAGAGCCTGATTGGCCTAGAGTTAGTTCAGGCGACCTCAGAGAAGATCAACATTATCAGGCGTTATCTTCTTACAGCACAGCAGACAGAAGAGTTACGCTGATATGAGGCGGCGACAGCTAGAGTTTGGGGTCGGGGACCATGTATTCCTGAAAGTTTTCCCAATGAAGGGAGTCCTTCGGTTTGGCAAGAAGGGGAAGCTCACGCCGAGATTCATTGGCTCATTACAGATACTTGATCGAGTGGGTGTGGTGACTTACCGCCTTGCTTTGCCCATACCACTCATAGGCGTGCACAATGTATTTCATGTGTCGATGTTGAAGAAATACGTTCCTGACCCTTCCCACATTATCAGATGGGAGCAGGTACAGTTGAGTGAAGATGCTACTTATGTACTACAACCGACGTGTATTCTAGATAGGAAGGAGCAGGTTTTGCGCAGTAAAGTGATTTCACTTGTGAAGGTTCTGTGGACACACCACACTGAGAAAGAGGCTACTTGGGAAATAGAAGCCAATGTCTGAAAGAACTACCCTCAGATTCTCGAGGAGTACGAAAATGTACTAATTTTGAGGATGAATTTTTTTTCTTAAGGGGGGGTATATTGTAACTCCTCATAAAAATCCGTACAAAGACCCGAGGACCACCTCAGGCAGAAATCACTAAGGACCAAATCCTTTAGAAATTAAACGAAGATTAATTAAGGGCTAAATAAAATCACCTGCCGAATTAGCCTGGACAACTTTTAATACAAACTGCAAGATGTAAAACCAGTAAAATCGTTAATGCTACATTGCTTAGAAATCTAGGATCTATCTTAAAACCTTGTTGCTCTCGTGAGCGCACTAAAACTTCGTATCAGACCTAGACCGCGCGTCGAAAGTCCAGTTAGCGTAAAACTATACGGTTATGACCATCTTACTTGGCTCGATGACCATCTCAGAAATCAAGTTCTAATAGTATCCAAAAACGCACAACTTAAGCCCGGAGCAAAGTATGTGAGAAATGCGAATATCTTTAGAAAACGAACTCAAACTTAAGTAAATTGGGCCATTCTCTTGCGGGCCAAATTTAAGGTTTCTGACCATTAGATTCTGACCCAACTACACCCTCGGATCAGGAAAAATTTTCAACATAGGTCAGTGAACTTGTGGCCCTGAACGAGTAACAGTGACCATTGAACTGAAACTGATCCTCTACGGTCGATCTTTAAATCCAATCAGACAAAAAATTTAACTTGACCTAGATTCAATGTTAGGAAACTTACTTCAGACCGTATGCAGAAAAGGGGCCTCCAAATGTGCTCCGTTGGACCGAAACAGCTAACTTTTGGTTATAACCTAAGTATACCATGGCCTTGGGGCCATTCTCATCAGTTTTAGGCCTATATAAGGACCTTTACCCACCCCTCTCTCATTCCATACGAATTTTAAACCCTGAGAGAGAGAAGAGAGCAAAGAGAGAAGGAAAGAGAGAGAGTGAGAGAGAAAGTGGGAGATCGTTGCTGGCCTTCGATCCCACCACTCCATGTGTCGAACTAGCGTTCCCATATCTCTATTCTGGTAATTCTGACTCCGTTCTTGGGTAAGAAATCCTAACGCTAATCCGTTTTAGGGATTTAAATAGAGAATGATGAAATAGCTAACCTATTTCATACAATAGGTTGTCGTTGTGCGGTAGATAAAGGCTTAATGTTTAAACTGAGTTCGTTACAAGTCTATAGGCGAAAGGTGTAGACTATAAATGTTTAGGTTATGGTTTTCAAGGCTTTCAATGTCAATTAATGATTTATGACTGACTTGATTGCTATCACATGTGCTTAGTTATGATGTTTCCGTATGTTACACATATATATAACCTAGGTTGAATATAATGCATTCTATGTGTTTGTAGAAATGCCTGAATGAATATGAAATTATGATTTATGCTTGCTATGCTTATTAATTGAGAATATATGATTGTTGCACTAGGACAACTTCCTTGTGAAAGGAATCGGTATAATATACGTTGTAACTGAATTATTATATGTATATTAATGTGTAGTCTAAGTGTTTGGTAAAATGCCTGAATGAGAAAATGCTCGTTGAAATGTATTTAATGAAGGTGTTAAGATAGGACTCTCAATCACCTCATCTATAGCTACGGTTTCCTTCGTGTAAGCTATCTTACTACTACGTTATTTATGAATGAAATGTCTATGTATTATAACATGTGCTATGTGTTTGTAAAAATGCTCAAATGAGATTTATATTTAGATTGTTTGTCACATGCTGTTTGACTATCATATATGAATGTTATTGTTTGGAGTGTGATTAGGTCCACGATGTAGTCCAGGCAATCGGTAATGAATTCCCGAATTAGTGGCTAAGGTCATTACGCTACATAAGACATGTTCGATGAATACGAGTTGTACGCCATTTGTCGATAGTGGTTAGGCCACGCGGAATGCTTACTCACTCCATGTCGATCAATTCAACGTACGCCCGTACTAGTCAAGCTCATCAAGCAACGCGATTAGCCTAATGTATGTTCACCATGTATGGATGCTACTGCTTAAATCTAAGGTACCAACTTACCAGTGAAAAGCCCGTTTAACCTTGGTACCTCAATCCGCTAAGACTCATGAGCCAGGCATGGTGGTATGGGATACCGTGGTAGAGCTGTCGGCCCACATTGGGATGATGAGCCTCCCCATAGTGACCATTGAGCAACCTAAACTCATGAGCCGAATACGGTAGTATGAGACACTATATTCGAGCTGTCAGCCTACGCTAAGGTGACAAGCCTTTCCCGTAGTGACCTCGAGTATACCTTAGGACTACGCTAAGGTGATGAGCCTTCCCGTAGTGACCTTGAGTATAAACTAGGCCTGTGTTGAGGTGACGAGCCTCTCCGTACTGACCTAGAACTTACCTATCATATGTGATTAACTAGTATTGACGACCCTAGATGGATCATCCTTTGGGTAAACGATATAAAAGGGAGGTACCTTAGCTTCCCGAATTTGTTGTATGAATAAACCTAAATAAATTACTTAGCTGCCACGACCATGCACCGCGTTCCATGTGCTTTGGCGAGGAAGCACACGTTTAAAGAGTTTGTCATGCGCGATCATGAGATGATGTCAATGAGGGAGTGCAAGCGAGGGCATGCATCATTACAACATACCATTCTCGCATTAACAAGAATACTTAGGATATGAGTGTTGTACTACTTTATCATTACTGCTTGACTGAATTGATAACATGTTAACCTTTGCCTTATAGCTCCACTGAGTTGATCACTCACTCCCACTCTAGGACGGTGTTGTAAAACACCAACCGGATTCTGTTGTAGTTGTAGGTGATGTCGAGGCTTACGAGATGGAGCCTTAATTTTTTGATGATAAGCTCTCCTACATGTAACTCTTTGGCGGGTTTATGTAGACCTAGAGTTGCGCATCAGGGCTACAGGGATATGGATAGACGATATCACATTTTATCATTTTGTTATTTTGGAAATTATACATGTAATTATTTGACCTGGTGACGTGTTCATACTCTGGGGAGTCACATCCATTTATATGTTTTATACAACTATCACAGTCTTTCGCTTGCGTAACTTAACTGTCTCTGGAGTATGATATGTTGATTTGGTATAATCCCACTCATGTTTAATGCACTAATACGAATAACATTTAATCAACATTATCTATGTTGCATAAGTGATGTGTTGGAACTCGGGAGCTGGGCTTTTGCTCAACCCCCAATTTTCAGGGCATTATAGTCACTCTCAGGCCTGTGGTGGTCACTTTTCTACTAAAAAGACCATGGCCAAGATTCTGCAGTGTGGCTTTTACTGGCTCACTATGTTCAGGGACACTCATGAGTTTTACAAAGCTTGTAAGCATTATCAAAAATTGGGAGCATTATCTCATCAAAATATGATTACCTTGAACACCATTCTGATCATTGAAGCATTTGATTGTTGGGGCATCGATTTCATAGGACCATTCCCCCAATCCTTTGGGAATTTATACATTTTGCTAGCCGTAGGCTATGTCACTAAATGGGTTGAAACGATTCCGTGTCGGAACAATGACCATCAAAAGGTCATTAAATTCTTAAAAGAGAACATCTTTTCCCAATTTGGAACACGTCGAGCCATCATTAGTGATGGGGGCTCACATTTTTGTAATAGGCCATTCACGAACTTAATGAAGAAATATGGCATCTCCCACAAAGTGAGCACTCCATACTACCCATAAACAAATGGGCAAGCTGAGATTTCTAATAGAAAAATTAAACACATCATGGAAGAGACGGTTAATCCTAACTGTAAGGATTAGTCAATTCGATTGATCGATGCCTTATGGGTTTACCGTACCGCATTTAAGACCCATATTGGAATGTCTCCCTTTAGACTTGTCTATGGGAAGGCTTGTCACTTGCATGTGGAGTTGGAACATAGAGCCTACTGGGCTATTAAAAATCTGAATTTCAATTTGGACAATGCTAGCTCACTCCGCAAACTTCAATTAAATGAACTTAGAAAAATTCAGAACAATGCATACGAGAACTTGAGAATTTATAAGGACAAGATGAAGGTGTTTCATGGTCAACACATTCTTCAGAAATCATTCACATCAAGTTGGAAGGTCCTCTTGTATAATTCTTGGTTACATATTTTTCCGGGTAAACTCCGATCCTGTTGGACTGACCCTTTCATTGTTACTAATGTTTATCCTCATGAGGCCATCGAGATTCAGAATTCAAACAATGGCAATGACTTCAAAGTGAATGGACATCATTTAAAGCCATTTGTTGAAAATTTTGATTCAAAGGACATGTCCATACCTCTGAATAATCTTGTTTACTAGTATTGACCTCCTTGTCTGACGAAGGTGTAGTTAGGTTTACTGCTTTCCGCCGTTTTAGGATAGTTTGCTTTCCATTGTTTTAGGATAGTTTTCTTAATGTCTGTTTCAGTCTCTTGTGCTAACCCACCTTCACGCTGAGATCCTTTTGGAAAAAGCCCCAAATTTCCTTCATCAAGTACTATCTTTCCATCACTTCTCCTTCAATTATATTGTCTCTTTTGCAAATCATGCTTCTTTTTTTTTACATTGAGGATAATGTAGATTTTAGGTTAGGGATGGGAAATTAGGTAACCTAATCAGTGTTTTCTCAATTTTGAGCAAAAGTTTTGAAAATTTTCAATGTTTTAAGTTGAAATCTGTTTGGGACGTGATGAATTGTGTACTTAAGAATCTTTTGAGTGTGATAAGATAGAGATTTAATTTTGAATTACTAAAGTCTAGTCATCTAAGTAATTTATCACCTAAGTACTTGCGCTTAATTGATTAAGAGGAGGTTTGAATATCATGTTAAATCATAAAACACATTCAAATTGTCTTCTGTAAGAATAGTAATAGATTTTTTAATTGTTACTATGATGATCATTGAAATATGTTGAAAACCAAGTCTGGAGAATATTATCCACCTTAAAAGAAGAAAAGAACTAGTTAAAAAAATAGGAGATCGACAA
The DNA here is from genome assembly GCF_029962835.1 of Magnolia sinica. Taxonomy (NCBI): domain Eukaryota; kingdom Viridiplantae; phylum Streptophyta; class Magnoliopsida; order Magnoliales; family Magnoliaceae; genus Magnolia; species Magnolia sinica. The sequence goes on along the minus strand of NC_080573.1, from coordinate 42,809,385 downwards.
GAAGGGTCATGTATCGTGAAAAGATTGAAAAAGTCTTAACAAGAATGAAAAATCTGAAAGAAAAGAGAAAAGATGAAAAGACTGAATGGATACAAATGACCGTCGATATAAAATAAAAACTGGAAAAAGAAAGAAAAAGGATAAATTCAGAATCAGTACTTGAGTTTTCAACCAATCTTGAATTGATGAGCATGGCTAACATTATGAAAAGATAGTATTTTCATTGAGCACGTTGAAAAGCTTGATATGTGAATTACGCTCTGACCTAATGGATAAAGAACTTATTTGATTAATGGCTTATGTGATTCGACTCTAGGTTTTCAAAATCTTACTTTCTCATCTTGAGTCTACTCATTCATACTTGATTACACAAAAGATTGTTTTCTGATAAAGGTTTGAACATTGCTCATTAAAGTTTATTTTTCGCATACTTTAATCGGGACTAGTAAAATGTTGGTTGGGGATTGTGTTAAGGATCAAATATTACGCATTAAACCCCATTTATTACTTAGTTTTATGAACATGATAATGCTTAATGTTTTATTTTAATCATGTTTGTATTGTAAGGTGAATTTAAGAGCTTGGATTGAAAAGGATGCTAAAAGCATGGATTTAACACTAAAAATCACCAAGGTCAAGGATGGATCTTATGAAATTAAGAATAAAGAATTCACATGCTAAAGATCTAAGAAAACTAACTGAGGAATGAAGAGCATTGAAGACTTGAAGTGAAGAAAAGGAACCTTAAAAATCTACTTCCTTTGACTCGTCCCTCAACTAGTTGAAGATTCTTCGACTCGAATTCCAGCAACCAAATCCTTTAAATTCCTGCCATCCTTGACCAGTCGAAGAAGATCCTCGACCAGTCGAAGGTGACCCTCGACCAGTTGAGGGTTATGTAGGTTTTGCGCGGACTGCATAAATTTGAGGTAGTTTTCAAATTTTTTTCAAGTTGGTGTGAAAGGAGGTGATGGACAACTATTAATAGGAGTCCTCAGGGCATCCCTAGGCATCATCTAGGGTTTGAGGAGTGGAGAAGCTGTCGCTAGGAATTTTTCTTCCTTTTCCTTAGTTATTTCTATGCTTTTCTTAAGAGATTCTAGTTTAATCATGTCTATGGTTGGCTAAACCTCATAACTAGGGCTAAGAGGTGAAGCTTGTAGCGTGATGGGATGTTTTCTATTACTTTGATTCATGTTTTAGTTGAATTATCTTTGATTCTAGTTTGTTATTTAAGAAATACTTTCAGTTTTTAATGGTTTGTTGTGACTCAAATTACAAAAAATCTGCGAAAGCTTTGAGTATGTTCTTTTCATGTATTGAGATTGTGAAATTAAGAAATCTCGTTGTTCACCATTGTCCCATGGGCATGGTTAGGTGATGGAATCCTGCCTAATATTCTCAATTCTCTTATGATTGGTTGTGGGATTGGTAAATCATGTTGTTTACCTTGTCTCCTATGCATGGTTTTTTGATAGAATCACTTCCAGTTCTCACACCTCTCATTCATTAAGAATTAGGTTAAAGGAAGTTTAGATTTGGTTTTACTAAAATATCTTCTAATTGGATAAGATGGGATTCTGATTCTAAATGTGTCCTTAAATCATGCACAACTCTCCCTGATTTCTATAAGTAGATCCTTGGAAACCCTAGTTACCACCTTTGAATTTGCTAGTTTTAATCACTTTAATCACTATTACTCTCTCAATTAATTCATATTTAGATTCACATCTTCTTTTAGTTCTAGTTACTTTCAGACTACACACGAGATTAGTCCCTATGGATTCAACCTTGGTCTCACAGAGAATATTACTACATCGTGACCCTACATTTAGGGTTGTGAACATCCATACCTAAGGATGACTGATGGCTTATGGAGTCACCCTTGGGGTGCCTGTCTCGTGAATTTGTGCGTCAGAGCCCTGTACCAATTTGATTTGCATGTTAGGGTACATACAAATGACTCAATGTGCTAAAATCTAGAAAACGATAGGGTGGATACCTCTTTATTGCTGGCAAACCGCTTCTTAGGTGGTGAAGTCGTGATCTCCGACATGGGGTTATGGTAGGAGAGGGAATTTCCCCAATTCCCAACTCCTTGGAGCTCTCTCCCTCTTTACTCTATGTACTCTCTCTCCATTCTCTCCTCTCTCTCTCTCTCTCTCTCTCTTTCTCTCTCTCTCCTCCTTACAACAAACTTCGTATGTGAGAGAGGGAGTGTGATTTGGAGCTTATATAGTCTGAGATTTTTGTCCAAATGGCTCCAGGGAAGCTAGTCCTAATGCATATACCCTTAGTGGGTGTATTTCTGGTCCCTTGGGCTGTCCCAGTGGCTGGGCCCATCTGTGCTATGAAATAGGTGTCTCATAGTCAGATAAAGGGTTGTCTGAAGTTTGGTGGCAAACGGACGAGTTAATTGATCGTGGGGACCCGATTACGATCAACGGTCATCGATGAACAATCAGGGCCTCGGTTATATGGATATGAGCAAGAAAATATCCTTAATTCATGCCTTGAGTTTGGTTTTGATCTAACAATCAGAAAGTTATAACTTCGTGAAAGAGCGAAAGGTTTATTTCACTTAAATTTTTAAATTTCAGCTGAGGGGATTTGCATGTTTCAAGCACTTGGCTTCTGGCCCAAGTTGAGAAGTTGTCGGCACTTTATTGGTTCACCACTTGCGATGGATGTCAAGCCTAGTGAGATGGACATTATTTTATAATTTTAGAGCTAGCGGGCTACTAACGAGCAGTCTAGAGCTTGTTTAGGCCACATTATTTCAAGACTTAAGGTCTTGGTATCGATCCCTAGTGGGAGTGGCTAACATGGAGTGTGTGTACTAACATGCTTGTGTACTAACAAGCTAACCACCCACCCCCAAAAAACAAAAAAAAAAGACACAAATTAAGTATAAGAGGGAGTCCAAATATACATATCCAAACATTTAATTGGCTGCCCAAAGGCTTATATAAACTATTAAGACTTGAATGTTACATATTTAACCCTCCAATTAGATTAGCTTTCCAGGCATTTAATTGATAATTTGACTTAATTATATATATTTTTGTCATGCAAGGTGATTCGGAAGTTTATGATAAATATGTGCTTAAAAGGATGGATTTAGAGCTCAAAAGAAGATAATGAAGAATTAGAGATTTAGAAGTCACCAATGAAGAATTCACATGCCAAATATCCAAGGAAACCAAGTGAGAAATTAAGAGAATTAAAGATTTGAAGTAAGGAAAATGACTCATGAAAAAAGATATTTAGAAATTTCACGGCTAGAAAAACATAGTTCTGAAAATTTTCCAGAATAGACTTTGATGTAATCAAAGAGACTTAGATAGAATCGAAAGTGCAATTGAAGCTAGTTCGATGCAATCGTGAATTTCAGGATTTCTCAAGTCAAACTCACTAGACATTTCTAGGTGATTTTTCGATGCGATCGAAGATACCTAGATAGCATCGAAGATGCAATCGAAAGTGCAATCAAAGATACTTCGATGGCATCAAAGACATTACGCAGAGTTACGTGGAGTGCATAAATTTGAGGCGGTTCGCAGATTTTTCCAACTCGATGCGAAAGTTAGAGTTCCACAACTATAAATAGGAGTCCATAGGCTATTCAAAAGTATCTTCTGGGGTTTGAAAAGGGAGAGGAGGCCTAGGTGGAGCACTGACGATGTTCTTCTACTTCGATTTGTTCATGAGTTCTAATAGATTTTTTTTTAAACGTTTTTGAGTTAGCTATGATTAGCTAATCTCTTAGGTAGGGCTAAGTGGTGAAGCTTTTAGCATGTTAGGACACTTATTTTGCTTTTATTCTTGTTTATGTTGAACTTCATCGATTTCTAATTTGAATTTAAAGAATATTTTTAATTTTTTATGGTTTATTGTGACTCAAATTACAATAGACAATGCGATAGCTTTGAATATTTTCTTTTCCATTATGAGATTGTAGATTGGTAAATCCTATTGTTCACCATCATCTCTCGGGCATGGTAGGATGATGAAATCCTTTCTAATCATCACAATACTCCTTCATATGTAAACTAATTTAATGCAAAGTATAGATTGTGCTTCAATTATTTTATCTTTCAATTGGATAGGATAAGACTTCAATTTCAGCTATGTTTATTGAATTAAGCAAGGTACCATCTCGATAACTACAAGTGGATCCTTAGTGCTTTAGTTTATTTTTGATTGAATGATACTCATTCACAATTACTTGTTTTATTCCATAATTCAGATTAGTTTTTATTATAGTTCTGCTTTTAGTTATTTTCAGAATACGTACTAGTCCCGGTGGATTTGACCTTAGTCTCGCCAAGTTATTACTACATCGCGACCCTGCACTTGGGGTTGTGAATAAGTTTTTGGTGCCGTTGTCGGGGACTACGGCTATGTTTTTTTAGAATTAATTGGTATTATAATTATGTTAAGATTAGGGTTAACTTTTTTCTTTGTTTTTAGGTTAAGATTTTTTTTTTCTGAAATTGTTTTTAAAAACTAACATTGTTTTCTGTTTTGTAGGATCCTAATATAGCAACTCTTATTTGGTAATTTTGTTCTAACCCTCTCTCTTATCTTCTCTAGATCTCTTATTTGTTTTAGTTTTTCTAATTTTCTTTTTAAGTTTAGTTGTTTAGTTACTTAAGGGCTGAGAGTGTTTCATACCCAAGTGGGTTTGTGATAACACCATCCATCTCTTGAGTAAAGGAGGATTAGTTGAAGGGTTGCCTATCCATCACAGGATTAGACACCACTTGAGACCCTTCGAGTCAGTTGAAGTGATGGTTGCAAATCAACCTCAACCTCTAGTTGAGGAAGTTCAAGATGAAAATGAGGTGTATATTGTACCCCCGCCTCATACCCTATGAGATCATTTACAACCGGCGGGGGTGAGTACACATTCCTACATGATATTTCCATTGAATGCCAAAACTGTGGATATTAAACTAGGAGTAATTCAACTCGTCCCTAAGTTTCATGTACTAGAATATGAAAGTCCATATTTGCATAAGAAAGAGCTTGATGAGATAATATCTACATTATAGTTCCCAAATGTGTTCGAGGACATAGTTAGACTAAAATTGCTTCCTTTCTCTTTGAAAGAAGAGCCTAAGTCGTGGTTACATTCCTTAAGACCACAGTCCATTGGCACATGGGCTGACATGACAAGGGAGTTCTGTAACGGCCCGACCAGCACTATACAATATTATTCGCTCTGGGTCCCACTGGACCGGCACAGTTTTGTTCTCAGGGTTGCCCCCAAAAGGTCTCGTACAGGGAAGGTCCAATCCACTCATATAACCACAATTACTTCGGACAACTTTTCCGATGTGGGACAAGTTACACTATAGTCAACTAGAACAGTAGCTCGCCCAGGCATCCAACCCCACCCACATCGCACCCGCCCACTTGAAGCAGTGACCGGGGTGTTACATTATCCTCCACCGAGGGCAAAGCCATCCTTAGCTCTAATACCATTTGTAACAACCTGACTAGCACTGTACGATATTGTCTGCTCTGGGTCCCACTGGACCCATACAATTTTATTCTCGGGGTTGCCCTTAAAAGGCCTCATACAAGGAAGGTCCGAACCACACATATAACCACAATTACTTTAGATAGCTCTTCCAATGTGGGAAATGTTAACGCTATAGTCAACTGCAACAGTTGCTCACCCAGGCATCCAGCCCCGACCACATCACGCCCGCCCACATTGAAGTAGTGACCAGGGTGTTACAAGTTCCTTAAAAAGTTCTCTCCATATTACAAAATGAATAACTTAAGGAAAGCACTCATGAATTTTGTGCAAAAAAAGGATGAGACCTTCTTCCAATGTTGGGAGCAATTTAAGGATCTCATAAATTCATGTCCACAACATGGTGTATAACAAGCTTTTTCTATGAATAATTGACCCCACCCATGTGTCAATTTGTGGAAATGATGTGTAATGGAAAATTTATGAACAAGGAAGCTAATGATGCATGGGATTATTTTGATAAACTTGCAGAAAACACGCAATCATATGATACCTCCTCAAAGGCCATCACTTCTAAGCCTACTCAATCAAAGGAAATGGGAGCAATTTATGTTTTAAAAGAGGAAGATGATATAAATGCAAGAATGGCCAAACTCATAAGAAAATTCGAGGCCATGGAACTTTAGAAGGCTAAACCTGACAAGGCTACGGTAGTTTTTTGTGGTATTTATGCTTGTAACATACCTACAACTGAGAATTGCTCAACAATTCCTACTTTTCAAGAGATATTGAATGAACAACCAAATGCCGTGAACAACTGAGAAAGTTGGAGTTCCACAACTATAAATAGGTCCCTAGGCTATTTAAAAGTATCTTCTAGGGTTTGGCAAGGGAGAGGAGGTCTAGGTGAATCGCCAACGACGTTCTTCTACTTCGATTACTTCATGAGTTCTAGTAGATCTTTTTTATTTTTCTTATGTTTTTGAGTTAGATATAACTAGCTAATCTCTTAGCTAGGGCTAAGAGGTGAAGCTTATAGCATTTTGGGATGTTTATTTTACTTTGGTTCTTATTTATGTTGAACTTCATTAGTTTCTATTTGAATTTAAGGAATATTTCAATTTTCTATGGTTTATTGTGACTTAAATTATAATAGATGCTGCGATAGCTTTGAATATCTTCTTTTCCATTAAAAGATTGTGAGATCGATAAATCCTATTGTTCACCATCGTCTCCTAGGCATGGTAGGATGATGGAATCCATTCCAATCATCACAATACTCCTTCATGTGTGAATTAATTCAATGCAAAGTTTAGATTGTGCTTTAAATATTTTATCTTCTAACTAGATAGGATAAGACTTCGATTCTAGTTGTGTTTATTGAATTAAATAAGGTAGTATCTTGATAGCTACAAGTGGATCCTTGACGTTCTAGTTTCCTTTTGATTGATTAATTCTCATTCACAATTACTTCTTTTATTCCAGAATTCAGATTAGTTTTTATTTTAGCTCTGCTTCTAGTTATTTTTAGACTACGTACAAGTTTAGTTCCTGTGGATTCGACCCCAGTCTCACCGAGTTATTACTACATTGCGACCCTGCATTTAGGGTTGTGAACACAAACCAATGTCCTAATCCTTACAAATACATGAAAATACAAATTCAACGTAAATGAAATCTATAATTTAGAGCAGCAAGGTCATCTAGCTCCTCATACTCCATATGACACCATCATGCGCATCAAATATGTCTCATGCACACTTAATATGGTTTGATAGCATCAATGGATATCGCAGTGAGGTATAACCCTTAAGATTTATCGATATATCAAGATAATTAAGCATAGTTTATCAGGAACAGTCTATAATAAATATTTGTCAATGATCATTACAGTAATAAAATAAAGTTCATCAAATACGCAAATATTAAATAAATTTCACAATGGTAGTCTTTTTTAAATGCATAAATGCATGCACATGCTTGCACACCTGGGGATGCTCATCCAGCTGGCTAGAGGTCTCCAAAGGAGAACTAGCCACCCAAAAGGTACTCAAGGTATATCTAAGGGCAACTAAATACCCAAAAAATATCATGCAACGAGGACACCCAAGGTGACCTAGCTTCTTGGAAGAGTATTCCATGATACGTCTAAGGAAAACTAGACACCCAGAAAAGTCCATGTAAAAAGAACAATCAATGGTAGATGAATGCATATGACGATAACCGAGGATCACTTGGTAAAGTACTCTATGGTACATCCTATAGTGACCTAATAAAACCCCGCGTCTTATATCGATCACCTAGTAAAGCCCACATGCAATGAAATATATGATTAGCCCAACCATTATTATTCCAGTTGCAACCAGCTAATTTATGAAACTTAAAGGCCACTATGAGGGTTTATCATCTAGCATAGGCCAACAACTTAGGGTAATTTAACAAATATGAGGTTTTAAAGGTAATCTCTTCAACTAGTGGCCAATCATAGTTCAATAAGTGGAATATACCATTGCAAGGTTATACATAAATAGTCCATTAAAGCCACATAGGGCTATTATTCCATAAAAGCCATAAGGGCGAAATATTCCATTTAATGATGTAATAAGAAGGGATTATTCCCTAAAAGCCACATAGGCCTAAATGGTCAATAAGATGGTAAATCTATATCAACTAACCCATCTAATTTGTTAGACAAAGTGGTCACTAGTCCGAGGACCTCCAAGCATTCCATTAATTAATCATGAATGACACAATAAACTACGTATAATATCAATAACACATGCATATCTAAAGTGTTCATTTTAAGACAAAATAGAGATATTTGCAATACGTAGCATGTTCAGATACTTGAATGAACAACTCACTCAAATAGAAACCACCATTCACCATCATTTTTATTGAATATTAAATTAAGCAATTACAGAAATAAATGAACTAAGATAATCATCATGATATAGAAAAGCTTGAAGGTGATCCTTACCTTAAGATGTGGACTCATATACCTTGTTTGATTAGAGATCGCTAAGGAGCACTAAACACCCATTTTTATTTTTATTTTGCCTAAAATGCCATACATGAATGATTAGGTTCTAACAGATTATAATGTACTCCAACAGTTATGGATCTAATTATGAAAATTGGGAAACCCATTTTCATATCTAATTCAACAATTTAATATATATTTGTCTATAAAAGCTTAATCGAATGGTTTAAGATGTCATTTGTCTTACCAATTCGAGATGACCCAAAAGTGCACTCAAGCTAGGTTTTAAGAGGATCCTATTAACTAGACTTGTATGGAGAATTTGGAAATCGTACATTCAATCCAAAGAGGGCTCAATAGTTCACTCAAACTATAATTAATGATCTAATCATGGGATATATGGCTAACTCACCTCAAATAAGATGATTAACTCTGTTGATTGAAAGAGGTAAATTTCGATATGAGGAAAATGATTTTTCCTTCACTCAAAACATTAATAATTAATAACATCCCTAATCTGATCCTAAATTTAGCTTATAAAGCATTAAAGAAAAGGGTTAACTCATGAAGTTCATAACTCAGCTCACTCAGTTCTAGCTTATGAAAATTCATTTCCATTTAGTCTCGTAGAATCGATGCCTCGCCAAGCATTCTCTCCAAAGATGTTGAATCAGATTTTAGCCTTCATTAGATCTCAATCGACGCAGTCCAAGAAGACCTTACTAAGTTAACCTAGCATCCTGACCAAAATATCGCTTAAACTCAGTTGTGGACCTGAGTTTGAATAGTGGTTGCAACAACTCTTTGTCAACATAGCTGAAGTTGATCTAAACTTGGTCTGCAGATGAAAATAATTGAACTTAAGCCATGTTTTATGTTGAACTAGTACATGACTCACTGAGTCAACCGAGAGACAAGTTACACAACCCGATCTCTACTTGGATTCGAACCAGCAACCTAACCACTCCATCTCCTTCGTCGCCCTCTTCTTTCTTTCTTCTCTTTGCTTCTGTCGAGCCCAACAGACTCTGGACTCAACTCGGCCGAGTCCGAGCGAGTCAGCGACTCAAGTCGAGTTGTGTTGGTGCAACAAACTAGCGTACTCTCTCTCTCTTTCATGAATCTGTTGCTTCTTCTTCTTCTTTCTCCTTCCTTTCTTACTTCTTTTGTTCATCCTCCATACATCTAGACGGAGCCTAGCTCTGCTATGACTTGGGCTACGACTCAAATGGGTCGGTGCAACACAAGCTTAAAGCCACTCCTTGCTCTCTCTCTCTCTCATGTCTTCTCCTTCTTCTTCCTCTCTCTCTCTCTCTCTCTCTCCTCTCCTTCTCTCTCTCTCACAACTAGAACGGGTCTGAACTTAGCTCATACTCAACCTAGACTCGGACCGAGTCGACTCGACCCATTATGTTATGTCAAACGGCGCATTCTCCCTCTCTCTTATTTCTTTTCCATTTTTCAGAAAAGGTTGCCCTAAAAGTCCGCCTATTATAGGTATCTCTAACCACTTTCTAGATGCTTCCAACCAAACTAATCGTTGGATTAGCTATGCCGAGACAATATTAAGCTAAGATGCAATGTGTTGATATTTCACTCTTGTAGGTCAGATTGATTCAAAATAGCTTGCATAGTTTAAATCAACCCATACAAATGGACTGCTGCTGCTATGAGCCACCAGATAGATATCTCTGATCAGAGAATAATGGCCCCTACATGTCTTTACAGTTTTTGGTGGATTAGAGACGATGATAGCCATGATCATGGTTGGATGGATTATCCTTTGATCTAAAGCTTCTGCATAGACCGGATTGATCAAGTGAACACTGTGGGACCCACTTTTCAGAGGAACATCACTCGAACTCAACGATGCACGTGATCTTTGCTTGTGGTTCTTTTTCACAAGTTGTCGATATCTCGCATGAGAACTCGCGATTGTTGCGAGATAGTCTTGATGTTGCCCTAGGATAGACGTTGGAGATCAACTGGTAAACTTTTAGAAGCTAGGGAATGGCTAGGATCGTGCCAACACCAAAAATGGAAAAGATTCCCACAACATGCCTCACTCTCTCTTAGCTGGAAACCCTAAAGTGGATGGTTGGGATGATTTTCATCCAATAAACAAGGTTGCGGGCGCCTTGGATTTGCTAGCGCAGCAGGGAGAAATGGAAAATCCCATTTCTTAAAATAGCCGCACACACCTTTGGTATGCTCTAGGAATCGTGTGCATGCACATGTGTCACAACATGTGGGAGGGAATAGGTTTTGGTCGGGATTCACTCCCCTTTAAGATGAACAGTTTGGATTTTCCAAACTATGATGGTTGATGGGCCGCATCTTAGCCAATGAATGTTGACTAATACATAGTCCAAGTACACCTAGATTTGTGCTCAGACATGTAGAATTATTTGTGTGCAACGACCTGGGTCTTGATCGTATTTTCCCATCTAGTAAGATGGAGGGTTTAGATCATTAGGTCGGCCAATGATGATGGGCCACACATCAAATCCATGAATGGTACCCATTCGAATTCCATTCGGGTAGGAATTAAAAGGAGGGGAATTTCTTCTTTGGTCTCGGGTCAGCGGGTCAAAACCGCATGAGCAGTTCTGGTGCAAGGCGGGTGCACGCATAGATGGTGCGTACACTTCTCTAAGGTGGGGTCCACAAGGATGTTCATGGGAGATCCACTCTATTCATCTGATGTCATTCATCCATAGTAGTCATTTCTTCAAAAATGGAGTTGATCCCATTATTATATGGATCACATTTCTCGATTGATGTGTCTAATTGATGATTACCAATAATCTAATGGTTAGATCATTTCTCGATATGCTTACTGACATTTCTAAAGGTCCTCAAGCTTCTATAGATAGGCTTTAAGGGTTACTTTCGTAATTCAATAGTTTCATAATGTAACTAAGTTTTCCTAGCGTAAGTTGTTGGCATAATCAACGGTGGACCACTATACAGAGTGTTATGTGCATAAGTATTGTGGGCCCGTCTAATGGTGGATCTTGATGTACATTAATTGGACCATCTTTATATCTAGATTGATATGGGGTTTTTAGATACTTTATCACACGCCTTGTTTGTGCTAAATTTGATTTGAATAGTAACAGTCGAGTCTTAAAAGTATGGGGTGTTACACTCATACTCCTTTGGACTCATCCAATAATAACGGCAGTTGGGCAGGCTATCCCGGGGGACAAGGTCTATGTAATGTTAGATGTCCCTCATGGGGGAAAATCCATCGGGTAAATCTTTAGGTCAGACTTCTTTGAATTCGTTTAACAATATCCTTAAACTTGGAGGAATGTTTGAGGGCTCTAATTCATTGCCCTTCACCACTACAGTATATATATACATCGTCGATTTCCTTAGATTCCTCCATGAAATCCTAAATGGTCAGGATGGAATTTCCCTTCACTTTAGAATATTCAGGATGGTTCTTTGGTACCATAGGGGCAAGGCTTATTTTTCAACTATCCTTGACGAAGCCGTAAACATTGTCTTGTCCTTGGTGGGTCGCATCATGGTTCGACTGCCATGGTCAGCTGAGTAACATATGACATGCTTCCATGTCGACCACATCACAAAGTATATGATCCTTACAAGTTTTGTCAATTGAAAATGAGATAGTTCATTGTTCAGTTATCTTGGTCTCGTTCACATTTTTTATCCAGTCAATTGAGTACATGGAAGGATGTTTTGTCGTTGATAGCTGTACTTGTCCACCATCACTCTTAAGATGATGTTCTTACTACTGCCACTTTTTATGATTATATCACAGACTTTTCCATTGACAATGCACCGCGTATGGAATATATTGTGTCGTTGTGGATGTAGTTCCTTCAATGGGATATACAGTAATCGTCTCACAACTAAAAATTCACCATGATCCTTGCCCATCCATTCATTACCATATACTCCTTCCTCATTGGCTTGTCCATGTCCATTAAAGCCATAGTCCTCTTCTGCGGCCTCATCTTCAATGTCCCATTCGTTTATGGTTAAATGGGTTGTAAAGCATTGGGGATAGGTGTTTGATAAGTGGTCTGGTTGGCCACAACGATAACAATTATTCGACCTTTATTGAACATAAGGATTTAAAATCCTACTTAGGTCTGCTGTTGTAGGTGCTACACGTTGAGGCCTATATAAGCCACTCCCTGTATCCTAGTGTGTGGTTGTAGGAGGTTGATGACTTTCTCCTATTAGTTCGTTTCCCCATTCCAGCACTGAATCCTGCATGAGACCTGTCATTGGGGGGTCGAGTTGAAGGATAAGGCCAAGTAGGAACCCTTGAAAGTTACGTTCCTTCCCTTCCTACCAACTAAACCACTTCATCCACGGTTCTGACCAGGCGCATCTGAACTCGAATCTGAATTGCCGATCATAACCCACTTATAAATCGTTCTACCTTTTGTGATTCAGATTTTAATAGATCATTTCGTGTTATTAACCACTTGAATTCTTCGGTGTAATCTATGATGAATCGATTTTCCTATCATCAATTTAGGTATTATTGGAATAATACCTGCTCGTAATCACTAGGGATAAATCATGATCGAAGAAGGTCTCTCATCCGTGGCCATGAAGATATGGGTGCCTTATTTTGCCAGGCACGTGAGAGTAGTAATTACTCTTACTATGCAGAAGCACCGGATTTTAGTTTAAACACTACCAATCTCACCTTTTTACGATCTGGCATGTCCCTGTAATCAAAGTATCTCTCAACTTTGGCTAGTCGATTGAGAAAATCTTCTATACGTAATAAACTGTTAAAAGTAGGAAGTTCAGCCTTACCTCGATAATTTGTTTTAGCACGATCTAGATGATCGCCTCCATGGATTAGTTGTCGAGCAAAGCTTTCATTAAGGTCCTTGTCATTAGAGCTCGAATCATCTAGTGTAGTCCTACGATTTACCACTGGTAGTGCTCTACGAAATTCAGGGTTGTGTCGTACAACAACCACATGAGGTGGAGCATTCCCAAGGGCTCGAGGAGGAAGTAACGCATCTGCAAGATGCTCAAGGGTTGCCTGCAGCGATTGCATGGTTAACTGACTCTTTCGATGGAAACCTTTCATTCTTTCCGAAAGATAATGAATCACTGTATCATCATCCACAGGATTTTAGTTCATATATTTGTTGTTCCATCAGCCTGGGGAGAATCCCTGCTTTGATACCCATTGACGTAGGGATCAATGTAATAAATCTGATCACTGTCGTTCTCAATGATAAATACTCCGAATCCATGAAGCTTCTTTGGACTCCTCACAAAGACTTCTTGAATCCACGAAGAAGAAAAAAGGAAAATAGAAAATAAATTCTATAAAATTCATAATTTGATTGATGAATGAAATAAACGAGTTCACAACACTTTAAGTAGGGATATTAAGCCATGGGAGACGTTTTGGAATCAAACTACAACTAAATTTCCTAGAATTTGCGACATAATATAAATACTAAACTTATTATTTATAGATGGTTGTGATGTCTATTAGTGTGCATGGTTTTTGGCCAAAAATAGTAGGTGTCCTATTTGGCCAAATTACGATGTTCTCCTAATTATTCTAAGCACTTTTCATGTCGGGTGCACAACTCCTAAAGCCCAGTGGATGAAGAGTTATAATCAAACTAAAACATATTATAATAGTAAAAACAAAAATAAAACGGGAATTTAACTGTTGATCTGATGGTATTTCGCAAATTTGGCATGCATAACCCAACATAGCAGGTTGGATGGCTAAGTAGCTCGTCCTACCCCAAAATCATATACGGTACGTTGAATAACTCATTCCGGGTTGCGAAATATGCCCGCTTTAATGTCCTAACGGCCTGGATCACTTCCGCTTCTAATTGGGCATATTCTGATCCATCTTGGCCATGAAACTGACCGTGACCCATTCTACATCATTTTTCATGATACTCCGTGGTATAAAAATCATGCCAATAGGGTGAATGGTCGAGATTCTATTGAAGTGACGGCTAGGATATTCAGTTGGTTTAGTTTATAAAACATGGGCCATTCATGCCAAGCCCCACCGTTTTCACGTGTAAATTTTCACAAGGGCATGACTGTTGCCCTTCACTTTTCTAGGATTTTATAAACAGAAAAAAAAAAAAAAAGTTTTAATTGCCAACTGATTGAAAAATAAAATAGCCGGTTATGTCGGGATATACAAACGGAGACTGGGATTTTTTATTCTCATATGTTGACAAAATGCCACATCTCTCACTTTTCAGCTTATGGGCATTTTCGTGAAATTTAAGCACGTGTCTTGTCTTACAGTGGGGTTTGAGCCTTGGTCAGCTTGTTGCATTTGCAAAAATAAATATTGTTTTACAAAACAAGGAATCTTAATATTTTGGAAAATCAGGTAGTTCTATTTGCAAAACCGGGTATTCTTTGGCAAAATGATTCCTTATGTTACGGGCTAGAATTATTATTATTATTATTTTTTTTTTCTTACTCTGTGCCGATGACTCTGGGCCATCCAGACGGTAGGCCACCAAAGACGGGTCTTAGTGTGTTATTCTGATGATCAAATAAGACTACAAATATCGGTACTGAGAAAAACCATGATCCTCCAGACGAGCATCATGGTTAGGCACAAAGAAATTGTTCACCTACCATATTGGGGCTGATCTCATGCCAGTTGTTGATGCAAATGTCCGGTTCCTCCCCTTGGACCTCCGTGTACCTGCACAAAAAGGGGACAAAGGAGACCCTGGCTTGAGCAGGGGACCCTCCGATGCCAAAGTCAGGCCTGGATTCTGGGTCTAAGAGTATTGAGGAACTTTTTAGAGAGAATTTGTTTCGTACCTCTCAAGGTGACAGGGATCCTTCTTTTATAGCTGCTGGGGCCTTTGTCTCACAAGGATTTTCCTCCTGATATTGAGCGCGGGATCTTCTCCTGGTATCACGGAGATAGGATCGTGCCCATCTTGAGCCTTCATCCGATCCCGTGAGCTTCGGGGTCGGAAATCTTATCCCAAGATATCCGGGATGAGGCCCGACCTAGCGACAGTCGATCTGGCAAGGTGGTCCGCCCGACGCATGCCCGGAACGCTGATGAGTCGTCCGAACCGACTCAACCTTTGTCTCGGTTTAGCGAATCATGCCTCGGATTTGACACATCCTTCGGTGACCCGAGGCATTAAGTCCGAGTCTTCGGACTTGTATTTTTTGCCCCCAACAGTAAGCCCCCCCTACTCCGTGTGTTTTATATGATACCTAGGAGTAGCGAGTTTTGAGTCGGTTCATAACCCAGTCCGAGACAGCAGGTGGTCATTTAATGCGTTCCATGCCGCCTCTGACGAGAGGCGGTTCGGTTCCTGACATCTCATGCGCCGTCAGCCGTCAAGTCGCTCATCCCGCCAATGAGGGTTGGACACGTAGCAAGGACATTATTATCGTCAGTCGACGAGCGCCACGCGTCGAGTGGGGGAATCGATGCAGGCGTCGAATCATTTCCTCATTAATTACTCCCGCCGTATGGCAACCTTATAAATTGGTGGGGGTCCCGCATTTTGAACTTCTATTGCCATTCCTACTTTTCATTCCCTTTGGAGCCTTTTCAGTCTTTCATCTTCTTCCTTTCCTCTCTCTTAACCGTCAGCGCTTCCTTCCGCCATTTTCGTTTTCCTTTCTCCCTCCGGTGAGTTTCTCCTTCCTCTTTATTAGATAATAATAGCGGATAGGGGTTCTCGAAGTCCCCAGGGGGGAGCTTCCGGAGACGAAGGCGAAGCGCAACATTTTTGGAATGTTGCGGAATCGCCTTCCTTACTGACGGAGATAGCAGTGGATGCCAACACTGCGTTTCTATCTGAGAGAGTCACAGAAGCTCTGGCGGAGCGCCCTGCTTCTGTTGTTCCTTCTCGTGGCGGGTCGTCTTTATTAACCCGCCCGGGAAGGCCGAACTTCCCAAGGGGCATGGAGGAAGATGAGGAGGAAGAAGATGAAATGTTGATTGCCGAGGGAACCTCCGATCCCGTTCCTGTCGATGAACCGGCGCATGCCGAATCCGAAGGAGAAGGATCGGGGGAAGATTTAAGCGGTCCGGTTCCCTCAGTGTTAACTGAGGCGGACTTAGACAGAATCCGAATCGGGTATCACATCTCCGAGTCGGTCATCACCTATCTCCCCCGTCCAAATGACTTGCCGGATCACCCTCCTGCTGGGGCGGTCGCCATTTACCAAGTGTCAATGCAATGCGGCCTGCGTCTGCCCCTTCAGGCCATCGTCCGGGGAGTACTGTCTCGCATTCAGATTGCCCCGGGGCAGATAGTCCCGAATGGGTGGAGGAACTTATTCGGGTGTGCGGTGTTGTGGGCCGAGATGGAACAGCCACCGCTTACAGTCGACGAATTTCTCCACCTGTACCAAGTGCGGGTGAATCCGAACTACCCTGGCTTCTACGTCTTCGCTGCTTGGCGAGGCGGAGGCGGTTCCTTGATAACTGACCCTCCCACTTCCAACAAACATTGGAGAGAGCGTTGGTTTTGGGCGTGTGGTCGATGGGAGACTGATGACTCCGGGTCTTACGAGGCTCGTGTTCCTCGGACATTCCAGAGAGCAGGTGACTGGGGTCTTCTCTCTCTGGCCCTTCTTCATTTTTTATAATATTCTAGGTCTGAACGACTTGTGTCTGGCAGATATCCCGAAGAAGCGGGCGAAGCTCAGCTCTAGTGCCTCGGCTCGGATCAAAGAGTTGAGGACGTTGGATCTGGCAGACAGGTCTTGGAAGGTGCTTCTACAGCCGGAACGCCTTCATCTTGCAGGTCTAGACTCAGAAGTCACAGGTAAGTGAAAACTTATCTTCTGAGTATTCCGAATTTCCCCCTGACTTACTTTGTTGTTTTTTTTTTTTTTACAGATCTGCCTGAAGCCCGCCCTAATCTCAGGATTATTCACGAGCCGGCTCCCTCAGAAATGACTGGAGCTCGTCCTCCCCTTAGGGCAGTCACGAAGTTGAAGGCTCCTCCGCGGTCAGTTCTTTTGTCGGAGCCTAGGCCGTCCAAGAAGCAAAGGGTGGTGAGGAAGGAGAAAGAGCCAGCAAGTTCTTCCGCCCCTCCCGTCGTCGTAATTCCCGACCCAGAAGAAAGGGCTGAAGAGACGGCGGTTGCTGCCCCGGAAACTCAGGCGGCACCCGACTCGGCAAACGTTGAAACGGACGTTCCGAGACGGGAGGAAGAGACCAGGGCCGCGTCTTCCAGAGGGGAAGGTGAGACGAGGACCGCATCCTCCAGGGGGGAGGAGACGAACCAGGAAGGGCCGTCTGTCCTGCAGCAAGTGGTATCGGGGATGGTTCCTGGGCCTTAGCCCACGGGGGCGAAAGAGAGTTCGTGAGGCTCTATAACGCCCCGTCATCGCAAACCGTCAGCCATGCAGCGAGGATGCTTTTTGAACTCGCTCCCTGCTTGATTAAGGCCAGCAAGGAGCTATCCTCAACTCATCGGCTGCAGACCCTTCTGTCAGAAGCCGAAGGGCGACGCGAGGAGGCCGAAATCCGGGTCGGCATCCTGACAGGCGAGGCGGCCCTTGCCCGGAAGGCTGCTGAAGATGCGGGAGCAGAGGCGGCTTCCTCCAGAAAAGCCTTGGATGAAGCGAGAGCGGAGGTTGCTCGGGTACTGGCTCTGCTCTCCGAAGCTGAAGAAGAGAACCGGCGAATTCTCGCAGTCCATGCTTCGTGCGCAGATGACTTAGCTCAGGCTAAGCTTGAGGCAGCAGAGCACATTCGTTAGGCCGACGAGAAGGCTCGGGAGGCCGAGAAGGCCAGGGACCAGGCCGTCCAAGCTTTCCTTGAGTCGGCGGAGTTCGAGGACGAGAGGGACCGCTTGTTCCAAAGCGGATATCTGGAATGCGTCAAGGATATAAAGGAATCATTTCCTGACCTTGACCTTTCAGAAATCGAGGGTGGAGCAGCCTCGGAACCCGAGAACCCGGACGCCGCTGCCGAAGACACTGCTGCTGGGGATGAGGCCGGTGCATGAGGACAGTTACCAGGGCCCTTTGATTTTTTATTTTTTTTTATTCACTGTGATGTATTCACACATTGTATTTGTATGTGCTTTGATGAATGAAAGAAAAATGCTTAGCTTTATTCATTGTCTTTAATCTTTCTTAGTTCAGAGTCTTTAAACATTGAGTACCGAGCTAAGGATAGTAGACCTTGAGGTGTTCAGCGTTCCAAGGGTGAGGCAATGGTTGTCCGTTTAGGTCTTCTAGCCGATACGTTCCTGGTCGTATGGTGCCCGAGACGATATAGGGTCCTTCCCAATTGGGTCCCAGCGTACCCGACCCAATTTCCTTGGTGTTGGAAAAAACTTTCCGGAGGACCATGTCTCCCATTCGAAACCTTCTAACCTTAACTCGAGTATTATAGAACCGAGCCACTTGTCGTTGCCGCACCTCAGTGCGCAGCCGCGCCACCTCCCTTTGTTCGTCTAAGAGGTCGAGTCCGAGTGCAAGGAGTTCTTCATTCTCTTCTGCATTGAATGAGGTGATTCGAGCCGAAGGTAATCCGACTTCAACGGGAGTGACGGCTTCCGAGCCATAAGCTAGTGAAAACGGAGTCTCTCCTGTGGCTGTTCGAGCTATAGTTCGGTAAGCCCAAAGAATTTTCGGGAGCTCTTCGGCCCATGCTCCTTTGGCTCGGCCAAGCTTGGTCCGAAGATGTTGCTTGATAATCTTGTTAACCGCCTCAACTTGTCCGTTGGTTTGAGGGTGATGAGGTGAAGAATAAACGTTTCTGATTCCGAGGTTGTCGCACATCTCGCGAAAGCTCCTATTATCAAATTGCCTTCCATTGTCTGTGACAATTGTACGGGGTACTCCGAATCGGCAGATAATATTTTTCCACACAAACTCGGTGATCTTCTGCTCGGTTATTTTAGCTAATGGCTCCGCCTCGGCCCACTTCGTGAAATAGTCCACTGCTACCACAGCAAACTTGGTCTGACCTTTTCCCATAGGGAGAGGGCCTATGATGTCGACACCCCACTGTGCGAAGGGCCAGGGACCAGTCATCGGCGTCAGTGCTTCGGGGGCTTGCCTCGGAATTGCCGCGAATCGTTGACATTTGTCGCATTTTTGGACGAGCTGGCGAGCGTCGTGTTGGATAGTGGGCCAGTAATATCCCTGTCGTAGGACCTTATGGGCGAGAGACCGCCCTCCAGAGTGGTTTCCGCAGATTCCTTCATGGATTTCCCGTAATACATAGTTTGCCTCGCTGGGTTTGAGGCACCGCAGCAATGGGGCGTAGTAACCTTTCTTATAGAGGGTTCCGTTGAGTATGGTATAACGGGAGGCTCGGATCTTAATTCGTCGAGCCTCGGCGCGATCCTCAGGCAACTTTCCTTCGTCAAGGTATTGACGGATTGGATCGATCCAGGATGGTTCCGAGTTGATAGTATTGACGGCCTCGCTAATTGGTTCATCTATACTCGGCTTATCGACGTATTCGATAGGGACGGACCTGGGTATCTCATCTTCATCGGCTGAGGCGAGCTTTGCTAACAAATCGGCTTTGCTGTTTTCCGTACGAGGGATCCGAGTGACACGACAGAGTTGAAATCCGTTGATAAGTTCCTTTGCTTTCTGCATGTATGCCCTTAACTGGTCTTTTTGTGTCTGGTATACACCGGTAACTTGATTGACAACCAACTGAGAGTCGCTGAAAACACTGAGGTGCGTGACCTCCATGCTAGCGGCGAGACGGAGGCCGAGTAACAACGCTTCATATTCCGCCGTATTGTTCGACGCTTGGAATCCAAGTCGTAAGGCATACTGTATATAGGTATGATCGGGGGTTTCCAGCACAACCCTGGCCCTACTTGCCTTCGAGTTGGAAGAACTGTCGACAAACAGTTTCCAGGGAATAGGGCAGGTAAGGGTCGGGGGAGCGGTTGTTGTTGGAACTGCAACATTCTTTGGCATACAGTTGACCGGGAGCTCGGATGGTGGTGTTCCCTCGGCGATAAAATTGGCTACTGCTTGCCCTTTGATTGCTGCCTTCGGTCTGTATTGAATGTCAAATTCACTCAATTCGATGGCCCATTTCGTGAGTCGGCCGGAAGCTTCTGGTTTCTGCAGTACCTGGCGAAGCGGAAGATCGGTCATTACGATGATGGTATGGGCATGGAAGTATGGCCTGAGTCGGCAAGAGAAAGTAATTAAAGCCAAGGCCATTTTTTCCAGGCTTGGGTATCTTGTTTCTGCCGGCAGTAATGCTTTGCTGACGTAGTAAACCGGCAGTTGCTTTCCTTCGGACTCTCGTATCAAGGCCGAGCTAACCGCTGCCTCGGACACCGCTAGGTAAAGGAGCAGAGACTCCCCCGATTCGGGCTTTGATAAGAGAGGTGCAGAACCGAGACATGATTTTAATTGTTGAAATGCCGCTTCACATTCTTCCGTCCAGTCCACTGTTTGTCTTCCTTTCAACTGTCTGAAGAAAGGGAGACATTTATCCGTGGCTCTGGACAGGAACCGATTAAGTGCTGCGACTCGTCCAGTCAACCTTTGGATATCCCTTATGGTTTTAAGGGATTCCATATCAATCAAGGCCTTTATCTTCTCAGGGTTTGCCTCTATTCCTCGCTGACTAACCAAGAAACCGAGGAACTTTCCAGAGCGCACCCCAAAAGCACATTTATTCGAATTCAGCTTCATCCGAAACTTCCGTAGGGTGGTAAACATTCCTTCCAAATCATTCACATGATCTACCGCGTGTATACTTTTGACGAGCATGTCATCAATATATACTTCCATGGTTCGGCCTATGAGCCGAGCAAAGATCTTATTAACTAATCTTTGATAGGTTGCGCCGGCATTCTTCAGACCAAATGGCATCACTCGGTAACAATAAAGGCCTTTGTCGGTGACAAAGGTAGTTTTTGATTTATCTGTCTTATGCATCGCAATTTGATTATATCCTGAATAAGCATCCATGAAGCTAAGGAGCTCATGTCCGGCGGTACTATCTACTAGCTGGTCTATCCTTGGAAGCGGAAAACTATCCTTTGGGCAGGCTTTATTTAAGTCAGTATAGTCAATACAGACCCGCCACTTCCCGTTGGATTTCTTTACGAGCACGACATTCGCGACCCACTCTGGATAGTATACTTCTTCTATGAAATTAGCCTGGAGGAGTTTGTTGACTTCTTCTTCGATGATAGCGTATCGTTCAGGGCCGAGCGGTCGCCGCTTCTGTTGGATCGGTCGATACGACGGATCGATGTTGAGTCGGTGAGTCACCACAGAGGGGTCGATCCCGGGCATATCTTCATGACCCCAGGCAAAGACGTCGGCGTACCTACGGAGCAGGGCTATCAGCTTTTCTTTCAAAGGGGACTGCAGAGACGAGCCAATTCGTACCGTCTTGGATCCATCTGTCTCGACCAAGGGGACCGAGACAAGATCCTCGACCGGCTGTCCTCGTTCATAATTCTCGCCCCGAGGGTCCAACGATTCGATCGTTAATATGTTGGTCGGACTTTTGTCGGCGGCTCCTTTTACGGCTATCATGTAACATCGCCTCACATCCTGCTGGTCTCCTTTGACAATTCCGACTCCCGACTCGGTCGGGAATTTCATTGAAAGATGGTACGTGGATACCACGGCCTGGAGGAGACTCAATGAGGGTCGGCCGAGTATTGCGTTGTATACCGATGGTTGATCGACGACCAGGAAGTCTACCATCATCGTCGTCTGACATGGGGCGCTACCAGCAGTGAGTGGTAACGAGACAATCCCTTCAGGCAGTACCTGTCCTCCGGAAAAATCGATCAACGGGGTCCGAACTGGGCGCAGTGTGGACCGTTCGATCCCCATTTTGTCGAACGCCTGGGTAAATAACACGTCTGCAGATGACCCCGTATCGACGAGTAACCGAAACATTTTTCGGTTAGCGATAGTCAGGGTGACAATCAATGTGTCATCGTGGGGGTGATAGATGCCTCGGGCATCTTCCTCTGTGAACGAGATGCAATATCTTTCTCTTTTCTTCTCCTTTGGTGGCCGATCGATGATCATGAGATCGGACTGAGGCTGACTAAGTTTTCTTGCATGACTCCTTCGTGCATTGTTTGAGTCGCCCCCACCTTGTGGACCGCCGATAATCGTCCGGATTTCTTCCATAGGCTGGCTCTCGGTCGGGCGTGCCTCAGCCGCCCTAGCTTTAACCATATGTTCTCTGAGTCGGCCGTCTTTTATGAGTCGTTCGATCTCTTCTTTTAGGTGACGGCAATCACTTGTGTTATGCCCGTGATCACGGTGATAATGGCAGTATTTATCCTTGTCCCGCCGACTAGGATTACTCCTGAGCTTACTGGGCCAGTTAACAAAGCCTTCGTTTTTTATTTCCATCAATACCTCTTCCCGAGTCTTGTTCAGGGGAGTATATGTGGAAAATCTTCGATCCGGCCGTTTGCCTGACCTTCGCTCATCACGCGCTTGATCAACCTTTCGCGCTGCAGTCCTTCCGGCCGACGGGGTTGTGCTGGAGATGGTTCTGATCCACCTTGGGGTTGGCTCGGCCGGAAGGACTGCGGCGCGGAAGGTTGAGGATCAACCGCCATAGTTGGTGCGCGCGCTGTCTCCCCTTGAGGATGCGGGAGCGGCTGCACTTGTTGCTGATACATTCGTTCCAGCATCTGCTTCATCATATTCATATCGGAGCAGATTTCTTGAACCTCCTTGTCCAACCGACCATCGTCGCGACCCCGCTGATTGTTGCTTGCTCCGGTCGCCCCTCGTCGGCGGTTATTAGGTGGGTTCTGGGCTGAGGGAACCGCGACTGGACCCGCTGGCCCTGTAATTGCATTCTCATTCAAATCTTCTTCTGGGACCGTCCTTCTAGTCATCACCATTGAAATCAGTATAGAGACACGAGATGGCTTTTTGTACGTTCCCACAGACGGCGCCAAGCTGTTGATGTAAATGTCCGGTTCCTCCCCTTGGACCTCCGTGTACCTGCACAAAAAGGGGACAAAGGAGACCCTGGCTTGAGCAGGGGACCCTCCGATGCCAAAGTCAGGCCTGGATTCTGGGTCTAAGAGTATTGAGGAACTTTTTAGAGAGAATTTGTTTCGTACCTCTCAAGGTGACAGGGATCCTTCTTTTATAGCTGCTGGGGCCTTTGTCTCACAAGGATTTTCCTCCTGATATTGAGCGCGGGATCTTCTCCTGGTATCACGAAGATAGGATCGTGCCCATCTTGAGCCTTCATCCGATCCCGTGAGCCTCGGGGTCGGAAATCTTATCCCAAGATATCCGGGATGAGGCCCGACCTAGCGACGGTCGATCTGGCAAGGTGGTCCGCCCGACCCATGCCCGGAACGCTGATGAGTCATCCGAACCGACTCAACCTTTGTCTCGGTTTAGCGAATCATGCCTCGGATTTGACACATCCTTCGGTGACCCGAGGCATTAAGTCCGAGTCTTCGGACTTGTATTTTTTGCCCCCAACACCAGTCATCCCCACATGCCGGTCGGTGAGTGATAGGCGCACCATTGTTGGGGAGGGAGGCTAAAAGGGTTCTTTTGAAAAGCTAGTTTTTTATTTATTTTTGTTAGTTTGTTAGTACACTCCACTGTCAGTTCACACTTCACTGTTAGCCAACCCAATAGGGAATCGATTGGACCGTGAGATAAAATGGCATGGAATTGTATTACATGAGATTAACATTATTATTGCACAATGATTGTATGTCTGAAAATATCATGGTGTTTGGGCCATCCAATGCTATGTTTGGGACAAAAATCTTGCTATGGGATAAACATTGGATTAAGAAAAAATCTCATTTGGTGGACCTGAAATTGTAATCAACAAACCAATTTCACAATGGAATAATGTAGATATTATCGCCATCATATATGTGGCCACGGGTGCATATGGATCAGGAACTTCCATCCAATGGCCCCTATCATGGATGGTCCATGGTAAAAAAAAAAATCACCCTAATAGGGTGAATGGTCGAGATTCTATTGTTTTTGGACAAAGTCCTCATTAAAGTGATGAGTAAGATATGTGATTGGCATAGTTTCTGATACAAGGGCTCTGAATGGTAAGCCTCACCGTTCCCTACATAAATTGCTACACCTGTCATGATTTTACCCATTCTCTTTTCTAGTTTTTAGGAATAAAAGATGACCATTGTGGTGGGCATAACAGTGCGGATTATCTGAAACCCTCTGGGCGCGGCTTCCTATTCCCAGGATATACTTAGATCGGCCGGCGTGGGACTCCTATTATGGGGTTCACAATGATGTATGTACCTTAAATCCACACCGTACAACCACTTTGACAGCTTTTTCTAAGGCATGACTCTAAAATTGAAGCTGACCCAAAGCTTAGGTAGACCACATCAGAGGAAACAGCCGTGATTGAATCCCCATCATTAAAAACTTTCTGGATTACACCGGAATGTTTTTTTGCCATCCAACCTGTCACAAAGTCCTTGATCAAAAGACCACAAAAATACCATAGTCATACAAAAATTTTGTGGCCCAGAAGAAGTTTTTAACAGCCAGTTACCATTATTCTCTTTAATATAGTTCACCTGGGACTTGGATCTGCTTCATTTTATGGGTAATGATCTAAAATGATTTATCAATGCAGATGGTCAGTGTGCATGAGTCGTATATATCACGTGGCTCCTAGAGTCATGGGTCCCACCTACCTCGGTAGATCCGGGGTCTCACCTAATCCTCTTCGTGTAAACTGCAATGTATTTGAACAGAGGTTTCGAGAGAGACAAATAAAAACAACTGAGTGTCCAGATATACAAACGGACTCCGAGCTTTCTGCAATTTTGGTCTTCCCTTTGGATAAAATTACAGACTACCCATTTCCCATTTAATTTCCCATGCTTAATGTGGTCGTGGTAGGAGCTAATATGGATCAGACTTAAAGATTTGTAACCTTGAGATTACCGTTGTTGATAGATGTCTTAAATCTGTCAAACAGGCTTGATGACATCGAGCAGGCTTTGGGTGAAAATTTATGAGAAATTCGGTCAGTCCGAGAAAGTTCAGGTGAAAATCCAACAATATATTCTTTTGAAACTTATGGAAAATTTGGCCAACCTAAGGACAAGTTCGACTAGCCTGAGCTGTAGTTTGGTAAGCCTAAGGTTACGCAGATTGTACACGAACTGCGTAAATTTGAGGCGGTTTCCGGATTATTCCAACCCGGTGCGAAAGTTAGAGTTAGTTCCTAGGATGCTTGATGGGCCATTCTAAGATATTCCAAGGTTTCCTAAACTATTCCAAAGTTTTTATAAATAGTTGTAGGATTTATAAAGGTTGTTGCAAGGGTGAAATTCAAGGTTGTTCGAATCGGGTAAGTCTTTTCTTTTTATAATTTATGCCTTCATAGTATATTTCTGTTGCTTTGTGCCGTGGTTTTTTCCTAAAAGGGTTTTCCACATTAAATCTTTGTGTTTGCTTGGTGCTCTTAGATTGCTATCCTAGATCCATATGTGTGATTCCGCATAACAAATCCTAACAAGTGGTATCAGATCTATTGTTGGGGCGGAGGCCTTAAATCTAAAGGATTAGCAATAATGAGAAGCACTGGGTATGATATGGAGAAGTACTCAAGTAAAACTAACTTTAAGTTATGGAAGATTAAGATGATCAATTCTTTAACCAAGCAAGGCAAAGAGCTTGCTCTTAAGGAACGAAAGCCGACTATAAATGATGATGATTGGAATACTGTTGATAAGAAGGCCTTATATTTGATCCATTTGTGTTTCACGGATGAGGTTCTTTATAATGTTTTGAAGGAGAAAACTGCAGCTAATTTATGGGCGAAGTTAGAGGATATTTATGCGAAAAATTCACTGAGAATCGCCTACACTTGAAGCTACAGTTGTTCACCTTCAAGATGGCAGAAGGTGGAGATGTGAAAGCTCATATCAGTTACTTTAATAAATTGATATGTAAGTTGCTGAATATAGAGGATGTGGTCAAAGATGAAGATCAGACATGCGTGTTGTTAAATTCCCTTCCGGCATCATATGATTCATTCAGGGACTCATTGTGTACAACAAATAAATCCCTAAGTGTCGATACCGTTATCTCAGCCCTTCAAGGGAAGGCTATGGGAAAGATAAATGGTGGCGCTGAGACATCTTCTAATGCACTGTTTACGAGAGGAAGAAATTCTGAGCGAGGTACAACATCTTCAAGGTCAAGATCTAATTCCATAGGCAAAGATAAAGGTAAGTTAAAGTACTGGAACTATGGGATGGGAGGACACATGAAGAAAGATTGTACAAATCTTAAATTGAAGAGAGAAGACACTAAGGCTTCTTCCAGGGAGGCCAACGCCGCCATGTCTTATAAAAGTATGAGTGGATGTGAAGGTGACATTTTGTCTGTGTCTATGATTGGACATTTATACGATGATAGTAGGGATGAGTAGATTCTAGACATATGGGCATCCTATCATATGACTCCTCATAAAAGTTGGTTTGCTAGTTACGAAAAATGCGATGGTGGATAGGTCTTTATGGGCAATGGCAATGCCTGTAATGTTATGGCTATTGGTACGGTGTGCATCAAGATGTTTGATGAGACAAAGCATACCCTGACTTAGGTGAGGCACGTTCTCGACATGAAGAAGAGTCTAATTTCTCTTAGTGGACTTAAGGCAATAGGATGCAATTTCACCGGATTTTATGGTGCCCTTAAAGTATCTAAGGAAGCCCTTGTAATTGTGAAAGTGCAACAACTTGGTAACATTTATAGATTGATCCGGAGCACTTCAACAGGTGGAGCTGCAGTGGCTATAATGGATTCTACCTCTGCACGTGTGTGGCATATTGGGCATGGCCACATGAGAGGGCAAGGCATGAAGGCTGAGATGCATGAACAGCAATACAGAACAGGTGGAGTAGCCACCTATAAAAAGAATCAAGCCACATGATCGAAGGTTATCCGCGAGGTACATGGACAACTCAAATATCGTATATGCTCTTGTTACAGATGACGGGGATCTGTTTACTATTTAGATGACTCTAGGTGAGCCTGGTGCTAAGAAGTGGAAGGTGACTATGGATGATGTGATGGACTCATTGTACCAAATTGGCACATGGGAGCTGATGGAGCTTCCAGTGGGCTAGAAAGCGATTGGGTGCAAGTGAATTTTTAAAAAGATCAGCTTATATACAGAGTAAGGCTAGTAGCAAAGGGTTATACTCAAAGAGAAGGGATCGACTTATCAGAGATATTCGGGTCGGTGGTATAGCAAGTGTCTATTAGATTCGTATTGGCGCTGGTTGCCCAATGGAATCTCGAACTGAAACAGATGGATGTGGAGACTATACTTCTACATGAGAAATTGGAAGCGTTGTTCTTCATGAAGCAACTCGAGCGGTTCGAAGTTTAAAAGAGCAAAAAATAAGGTTTGCACGAGCTTGTTGTACGACCTGTCACCTAGACAGTGGTATAAAAATTTGATTCTTTCATGATGAGTTAGAAATTTTCTAGGAGTGAATACGATCACTGTATCTATCGTGAGATACTTAGTGATGGCACGTTCATCATGTTGGAATTGTATGTTGATGACATGTAGATTACTAATCATGATATGTTTTAAATCAACGTACTGAAGACTCGATTAAGAAGGGCATTCGAGATGGTTCTTAGCATTGATATTTATAGAATTTAAAAGAGGAGTAGGCTTTGGTTATCTTAAGCAGAATATCTTGAGTAGGTATTGATCAAGTATGTGATGGACCAGGAAAAGCCAGTGAGCGTTCCCTACACAAGTCACTTCAAGCTTTCCTCAGGACAATGTCCTAAAACAAATGAGAAAGAGCAGAATGTCTCATGAGCCTTATTCGAATGCGATTGGCTGTGCATGTTATGGTTTGTATTAGACCGGTTATTTCATAGGCAATCGGTGTTGTGCGAAAATACCCCGACAAACAACATTGAGAGGCGGTGAGATGGTTACTTTGATACATTCGAGGTATAGAAGACTGCATCTTAACTTTTGAGAAGATAGGGGCAAAGTTGGTAGGGTATGTGGATTTGGATTACGTAGGCAATATGGATTTCATAAAGTTGACTTTACGTTACTCATTTGTACTAGCGGGTGGAGCAATTAGTTGGATGTTGAAGCTTCAGTTCATCGTGGCTCTTTCCACAATCGAAATAGAATATATGGCAGTGACAAAAGTATTTAAGAAAGGTGTTTAGTTAAGAGGCATGATAAATCAATTAGGGCTTCATTAGGAGGCCATGCAAGTTAATTGTGATAGCGAGAGCATTATTAATTTTGATTAAACTTCTATTTATCACTTACTTATTAAACACATAATGCTCGTCACCATTTTATTCGACAAGTGCTTGGGGAAGGAGGCGTAATATTGGAGAAGATTCACACCAGCATGAATCAGGCAGATATGCTCACCAAGGTCATTCCTATAGAGAAGTTCAAGTTTTGTGCAACTTCTCTAGGCTTGGCGATGGTATAAAAGGAGGACGGAGTGTACACGAGAAGCATTGATGAAACTATGATGGGAGGAAGAGATAAGAGAAGAGGTCAAGAAGCTACATGTTTGAAAATTGAAGACATGGTAGATATTGTTGTTAATAGATGTCTTAAATTTATCAAACAGGCTTGATGACATCGAGTGGGCTTCAAGTGAAAATTTGTGGGAAATTCGGCTAGCCCGAGAAAGTTCGGGTGAAAATCCAGCAACATATTCTTTTGAAACTGACGGGAAATTCGGCTAGCCTAAGGACAAGTTCAGCTAGCTGAAGTATTGGGTAGCTAGCCCGAGCTCTAGTTTGGCCAGCCTAAGGTTACGCATATTATGAGTGGACTGTGTAAATTTGAGGTTGTTTCCAGATTATTCCAACTCAATGAGAAAGTTAGAGTTCCTAATCTATAAATAAGAGTTCCTAGGATGCTCCATGGGCCATTCTAAGATAATCCAAGGTTTCCTAAACTATTCCAAAGTTTTTATAAATAGTTCTAGAGTTTATAAAGGGTGTAGTAAGGGTGAGATTCGAGGTTGTTCAAATTGAGTAAGTCTTTTCTTTTTGTAATTTATGCTTTCATAGTGGATTTCTGTTACTTTGTGCCGTGTTTTTTTCCTGAATGGGTTTTCCACGTTAAATCTTTGTCCTCTTGTGGTTGCTTTATGCTCTTGGATTGCTATCCTAAATCTATATCTGTGTGATTCCGCATAACAAATCCCAACAATTACTTTTTTCATTTTTAGAGGACGAATCACTTTTTCATTTTTAAAGGAAAATGCTCATTGCCCTTTCTACAATGGGCTCTCATGTCAAAAGAGAAAGATCCTTTTAAAAAGGAATGTGAACCCCATCAAATATTAAAATTTGGCTCATTTTTGGCCAATCTAATTCGTTCATTTTAATCGGACAATCCTAAAACCACAATAGCATTTTTTCTATTTTTGTTTGAAGTTCTCTGTGGCCCATAACTACACTAACGTTGTGTGTGAATTCTAAACTATTTTCTCATGTATGGTCTATCTGTGATGAGTTTTGCCCTTAAACTTTGATCGATGATATGGAATTAAAATTCCTTACCGGTGGACAGGTTGGATTTGCTTCATGACAACACAATGTGCACCACATGAGATATGGATGGGTTTAAAATGTGGGATCCTTCCGCACGAGGGCCATTTTACCATTTCCTTCTTCCCTTTTTTTCATAGGAGGGGAGGATTGTTTTTTTTTGTTCCCTTGCTTCGTCATCTTCCTTCCTTCTTCCTTCTTCCTTCCTTGGTTTTCTTTATTGTTGTTTTTTAGATTTTTTTTTTTTTTTAATTTTAAGTTTGGTATGAATGGTGGGAATTTGTAAAAGGGAAGAAGGTGTGGAAGAATATTGTAGTGGATGAATTTTTATAATGAATAGATGTTGTAATTGAAGAATTTTATAGTAGAATAATGTTTTAATGCATGAATTTTATAATGGAAGAATGTTGTAATGAATGAATGTGATGAACATTGGAGTGGATGAATGTTTTAATTGATGAATTTTTATAATGGAAGAATGGTGAGATAAAAGTATATTGTAATGAATGAATCTTTTATGGTTAATTATCGATATTTATTGTGGATCACCCATATTTACTGTGGATCACCGATATTTTCACTGTAGACCGTTGATATTTACTATGTGACATTGATATTATATTAATAGTGGACCACTGATATTCATTGTATACTTATTAGAAAGTGTTACACCATGATCTCACAGCTCGCGAACAATCCTTTTTTTGAGAACCCAATTACTAACCGTAAGGAGACTGCATTCATACATGGGTCTCTTAATGTAACGCCTCGAGTTTTCGGAACCTGAGTATATGACTCATTCTCTAAAAACTGAAGTATTAACCTTTAAAGATAGTTGAATTCAGGTATTTTTTTTCTTTTTCTTTCAGAGTTAGCAGTTTAGTGGAAGATGGACAAATCAAACATAAAGGAAAATTTGCACTTACATTCAGAATATACAAGCGGCTGCCCATAATGACTTATACAAACTATTGTCTCTATATTAACAAATACAAGAATTACACAATTTATACATGAGAAATAATAAAATGCATATAAACTTAAGCCAAAAGATCACACAACTTCTCTTGGCAGACACAACTATGCATCTCTGATAATCATACCCTGCTCTTTATCAATCTGAACATGAATATCTTTCAAGCCACATGTATTACCTGTACGGTTATATATTCGATGAATGAGTGACCAACTCAGTGTGAATTCTCCTCAAGATTACACACCGTCGCCTTAGCTAAGTATAGTTAAAAATATCAAGGCATTTAAAATAATACATGTAGTCTTATTTAAATGCATGGATGCATGAATACACATCAACCTAGGGATGCTCATCTAGTCGGACTTGGGCTCGTCACTTATACATAAGGCTGGTCACTAGCATAGCACATCACATGCGTACATCATGTACAACATAATGACCAAGTCATCGTACATCACGTACCTGGGTCGATAGTTGATGGTTTGAGAGCTAGCTAAACTATACCCCATTAAACCTAAGGACACATGCTACAGCATCTAAAATTAGTTACCCATCATCGCCCGTATGCTATGAATGCATAATTAGCCAAACCTTTATTATTCCGATTACAACCAACCAATTTAGGTAACTCAAAGGTCACTACGGGGGGATTCGTCACCCAACGTAGGTCGACAACTTAGGCATAGTGTCCTCCATTTCCACTATCCCTGGCTCATGAGATTTCCTACCTTATGATGTTTAATGGATGCCCATCGACTAGTGGCCAATTAAATTTAAATATGTGGGAATTACCATTGCATGGTTGTTGTGGGTCAAATCTTGCATATTATTCCCTAATTATATCTTGGTTTTACGAACATGATACTGCTTAATGTCCTATTTTACTCATATTTGTGTTGCAAGGTAAATTTAAGAGCTTGGATTGAAAAAGTTGTTAAAAATATGGATTTAATGCTCAAGAATCACCAAAGCCAAGGATGGATCTTAGGAGGTCAAGATTGAAGAATTCATATGCCAACGATTCAAGGATACCAAGTGATGAAGGAAGAGAATCAAAGACTTGAAGTGACGAAAAGGAATCTTAAAAATTGTCCTGAAAATAGATTCTGAGACCAAAAAAAGTCTAATTCTGGAAACTGCTAGAATGGCCTTTGATTCTATCAAAGACTATTAGATAGTATCGAAGAACATATCAAAGACACTTCGATATAATTGAGAAATTCTGGATTTCAAGCCAAACTCACTGGACAGTTCTGGATCAATCTTTGATTCTATCATAGATTGTTCAATAGAATCGAAGGACATATCGAAGACTGTTCGATAGAATCGAAACTACATAAATTCAAGGCAGTTTCTAGATTTTTCCAAGTCGGTGGGAGAGAAGGTATTGCACAACTATAAATATGATCTCTGGGGCACTCTTAAGCATTATCTAGGGTTTAGAGAAGTAAAGTACAAGGGTGGAGAGCTGTCGCAAAGCGTTTTTCTTCTCTTTCTCCTTAGTTTTTTATGCTTTCTTCTAGGGTTTTAGTTCCAATCATGTCTATGGTTGGTTAAATCTCTTAAGTATGGCTACAAGGTGAAGCTTGTAGCATGATGAGATATTTTTATTGCTTTGATTCTTGTTTATGTTGAACTTACTTCGATTCTAGTTTGATATTTAAGGAATACTTTCATTTTTTAATGGTTTATTGTGACTCAAATTATAGTAGATCTGCAATAGCTTTGAGTATCTTCTTTTCATGTTTTGAGATTGTCAAATTAGGAAATCCTGTTGTTCATCATCATCCCCTGGGGATGGTCTGATGATAGAATCCCTTCTCATCGTCATAATTCTCTTATGATTGATTGTGTGATTTGGTAGATCCGGTTGTTTACCATTGTCTCCTGGGCATGATTTTGTGATGGAATCACTTTCAATTCTCATGACTCTCATCCATTGAGAATTAGGTCAAGGGAAGTTCAAATGTGGTTTTATTGAGATTTCTTCCAACTGGATAAGATAGGACTCCGGTTCCAGTTGTGTCCTTGAATCAAGCATAGTATCACCCTGATTGCTGCAAGTGGATCCTTGGAAACCCTAGTTCCCACCTTTGAATTCTTAGTCTTAATCACTTTAATCACAATTACTCTCTCAATTACTTCAGAATTAGTTTTACGTATTCTCCTAATTTTGATTCTAGTTGCTTTCAAATTACAAATGAGACTAGCCCTTGTGGATTGGACCTCGGTCTCAACAAGATTATTACTACATAGCGACCGTACACTTGGGGTTGTAAACAAGTTTTTGGTGTTGTTGTCGTGGACTAATGGTTGCATTTTTCTAAGATTATCTAGTTTTAGAATTAGGTTAAGATTAGGATTTGTTTACTTTCTATTTTTATGTTAGGATTTTTCTGATTTATTTTTAGAAACTAACTTACTTTCTAATTCTAGGTTTAGAACTTTCTGTTTTTATTTTTACAAACTTTCCTTTTTTGTTTTTAAAAACTACATTGTTTTTTTTTTTAATTTTTAAATTTTTAGAAACTTTCCTTTTTAGTTTTAGAAACTAACACATCTTTCTATTTCTATTTATAGAAACTTTCTATTTCTATTTTTAGAAACTAATTCACTTTCCTTTTTCTTTTACAGGATCCTAACATAGAACCTTCTAATTTGGTAACTTCTTTTTAATTCTCTCTCTTTCTATTTCAAGATTTCTATTTCCTCTTTTTAGGTTTAGGTTAGATTCTGAAATTGAGGGCTGAGAGTGTTTCATGCCTAAGTGGGTCCGTGATAACACTCAATGTCTCTTGAGTGAAGGAGGATGGGTTGAGGGGTTATCTATCCATCAAAGGATTAAACACCACTCGAGATCTTCAGAGTTAATTAAAGTTATGGCTACCAATTAATCGGCCAATCAACCTCTAAATCCACCTCAACCTAGGGTTGAGAAAATCTAGGATGAGAATGAGGTGCATCAAGCACCTCCGCCTTATACTTTATGAGATTATTTACAACCGGTGGTGGTGAACACACCCTCATGTATGGTTTTTTTTAGAAAATACGGGACATATGGACATCAAGCCAGGGGTGATCTAACTCATTCCAAATTTTCATGGGCTTGAATATGAAAATCCATATTTACACTTGAAAGAGTTTGATGAGATCATAGCTACTTTATATTTTCCTAATGTGTCTAATGACACGGTCAAGCTGAAAATCTTTCCCTTTTCTTTGAAAGAGAAAGCTAAGACGTGGTTACATTCGCTACATCCTCGATCTATTGGTAGATGGAACGACATGACAAGGGAGTTCATAAAGAAAATTTTCCCACACCATAAAATGAACACCCTCAAAAAGTCGATCATGAACTTCGCCAAAAAGAAAGATGAAACATTCTTCTAATGTTGGGAGCTGTTCAAGGATCTTGTCAGTTCATGCCCACAACACGGTTTTGAAACGTGACGTATTACAAACTTTTTCTATGATGGACTAACATCTTCCATGAGCTAATTGGTCGAGACAATGTGTAATGTAAAATTTATGAAGAAAAATGTCGATGATGTGTGGGACTATTTGGACAGACTAGCTAAAAACGCACAATCATGGAACATTTTCCCAAAATCGAGCACCACCTCTAGGCCCACTCAATCAAAGGAGAAGGGCAAAATATACCCTCTGAAAGAGGATGATGATATCAATGCTAAAGTAGATAATCTCATAAGGAAATTCAAGGCAATGGAACTAAAGAAGGATAAGGCTAATGAAATTGTTTGTGGTATGTGTTCTTGCAACATTCACACAACTAAAAATTGTCCAACAATACCTGCTTTTCAAGAGGTACTGAATGAGCAATCTAATGCCGTGAATAATTACCAAAGGCCTTTCAATGGACCCATCTCCAATACATACAATCGTAGTTAGAGAAATCATCCAAACTTTAGTTGGAGGAATGGACAAACTACTTCTCCTCAAGGATAACGTAATCATATTCCAAATCAAGAGAAACCTCATGAGGATCCGATTCTACAACATCTTCAAAATCAAGAGCGTTTCAATCAGGGTATGCTACAAGCCTTTCAAGATCTTACAAAGGCCATAAAATGGCTTGAAATAAAAAATGTGATTGGGGAGAAAGGAAGCCTTCTAGCTCAACCTCTTCCCAATGTAAAATATCAACATGAAGTCAGCAACTCGAGCTCTTCAAATCAAATGGAGCAAACTAAGTCTATCACCACTCTTAGGAGTAGAAAAATGATTAACAAATCTATTCTGGTAAGGGTTGAGAAGCCCTAGCAACACTCCACAAGAGTTAGAACCGGAACCTCAAGGCAAGATGATTGCTCCATTCGCCAATGGTTGATTGCACCAAAACCTCTTTCTAACTCTCAGGACATTCTAAAGGTGCTGAAACAAGTAAAGGTCAACATTCCTCTACTGGATGCCATAAAATAAATATCTTCATATGCCAAATTTCTAAAAGACTTATGTACGTCAAAAGACAGCGAAGTATTCAAAAGAAAATCTTTTTAATAGAGAAAGTGAGTTCCATCCTAAAGCAAGATGTGCCATAGAAATACAAAGATCCAGGTAGCACAACCATTACTTATATAATTGGGAATTACTGGATTGAGTATGCACTTCTTGACTTAGGAGTGAGCGTAAATCTGATCCCTTACTCAGTCTACAAACAACTATGTCTAGGTGAATTAAAACTCATTCGGACTACGTTACAACTTGCCGATCGCTCAGTTTCTATACCGAGAGGGATAATTAAGGTTGTGTTGGTTCAGGTTGACAAATTCTACTACCCAGTAGATTTTATTGTACTGGACAATCAACCTATCTTGGATATTAACACTCAAATTCCTATCATCCTTGGTCGCCCATTCCTTGCTACATCAAATGCGATCATTAATTATAGGAATGGAGTCATGAATTTGTCTTTTGGGAATATGACATTGGAGCTCAATATCTTTTTTAATATAAGCAAACAGGCAGAGGAAGATGATGATGTCCACGATATTAACTTGATTGCTTCTTTCGTGGAAGATAGAACACTTCTAACCTTATCCTCCGACCCTCTAGAGACATGCCTGGCCCACTCCCATAACTTAGATGATGATATAATTAGGGAGACAGGTGCCATGCTTAATACTATGCTGGTACTTAACGTTAACCGATGAAGGCCACAATTTGAAGAATTACCCCAAACTAATGTGGTGCCTCTGCCGTCTAACCTTAAGGCACCAAAGCTTGACCTAAAACCTTTGCCCTATGATTTGAAATATGTTTATTTAAGTCAAGATGAGAAATACCCGGTGGCGATTTCTTCCCACCTTAAGCATGAACAGAAGAGTATGCTTATCTCTACTCTCATTGAGCACAAAAGAGCCCTTGGATGGTTGATTGCGGACCTTAAGGGAATAGACCTTTAATTTGTACTCACCACATTTATTTAGAGGATAATGCAAAGACCTCCCGACAACCACAATGTAGATTAAATCTAAACATGAAGGAAGTGGTTAAGGCCAAGGTCCTCAAACCATTGGATATGGGTATCATATACCCTATATCTAATAGCCAATGGGTGAGTCCAACTCAGGTGGTTCCTAAGAAGTCCAGAATCACCATCGTTGCTAATGCCGATAATGAACTTATGCCAACTAGAGTTACTACTAGTTGGAGAATGTGCATTGACTACAGGAAGTTGAATACCGTCATGAGGAAGGACCACTTTCCTTTGCTCTTCATTGAGCAAATCTTGAAAAGGCTAGCTAGTCATTCCTATTACCATTTCCTTGACTAGTATTCGGGCTACAACCAGATAGAGATAGCCCTTGAAGATCAAGAAAAGACCACATTTACATGTACCTTTAGCACCTTTGCTTATCGAAGGATGCCATTTGGACTGTGTAATGCCCCCGCCACTTTTCGACGATGCATGATGAGCATTTTTTTCTGACATGGTGAGGCATTATTTAGAGGTCTTCATGAATGACTTATCTGTCTTTAGTCCATCCTTCGGTGATTGTTTGGAGAATCTTAAATGTGTGCTGAAGCGATGTGAAGAGAAGTGCCACTTCATGGTTCGTAAGGGGATTGTCCTTGGACATATCATCTCGTCCAAAGGAATTGAGATAGATAAGGCTAAGATTGACCTTATCTCTAACTTGTCTTCACCTAAAAGCATATGAGACGTGCAGTCCTTCATGGGACACGCTGGATTTTACAAAAGATTCATAAAGGACTTTAGTCACCTCTCTCGTCCTTTATGCAATCCACTTCAAAAGGATGTACCATACAAGTGCACTGAGCAATGTCAGGAAGCTTTTTCTAAGCTCAAGGGAATGCTAACCACCGCACTTATCATGCATCCACCCGATTGGAGCATTCTCTTGAACTTATGTGTGATGCGTCCGGCTATACTCTTAGGGTGGTGTTAGGCTAGATTATAGACAAAAAGCCCTATGCTATACACTACACAAGCAAAAGCTTAAATCCTGCCCAAGTGAATTACTCTATTACGGAGAAGGAACTCTTACCCGTAGTATTCGCTTTGGACAAATTTAGGTCCTTCTTGACTGGATCCATGATCATCATCTATACAGATCATGCGGCGCTCAAGTATCTTCTTTCCAAGAATGAAGCTAAGCCCCACCTAATAAGATGGATCCTCCTATTTCAAGAATTTGATCTATAAATAAAAGATAAAAAAGGAGTAGAGAACGTAGTGGCTGACCATCTTTCCCACCTTGACTCTTTAATTCCCTTGAGACGACACATATAAATGACATCTTCCCTGACAAACAATTGTTCAAAGTCGCTCATTCACCTTGGTTTGTAGATATTGTTAATTATCTTGCTATAGGTTTCACGCCGACACATTGGACCGCAAGATAAGAAAAGATTCTTCGTCGAGGTTTGTAAGTTCTTCTCGGATGATCCGTATTTGTTAAATATTGTCCAAACTAAATCTTAAGATGATGTGTACTAGATAATGAACACCAAAGTGTCATCTCCTTCTGTCACTCTTAGGCCTGTGGTGGTCACTTTTCTGCTAAAAAGACCATGGCTAAGATTCTGTAGTGTGGCTTTTATTTGCTCACTATGTTCAGGGACACTCATGAGTTTTACAAAGCTTGTGAGCGTTGTCAGAAATTAGGAGCATTGTCCCCTCAAAATATGATGCTTTTGAACCGCATTATGATCATTGTAGCATTTGAATACTAAGGCATCGATTTCATGTGACCATTCCCCCAATCTTTTGGAAATTTGTATATTTTGCTAGTGGTAGACTATGTCACTATAAATGGGTCGAAGCAATCTCGTGTCAGAATAATAATCATCAAACAGTCATTAAATTCTTAAAAGAGAACTTCTTTCCGAGTTCAAAACATCTTGAGCCATCATTAGTGATGAAGGTTCTCATTTTTGTAATAGGCCATTTGCGAATTTAAGGAAGAAATATGGCATCTCCCACAAAGTGAGCACTCCATACCACCCACAAACAAGTGGGCAACCTGAAATTTTCAATAACACATTTTGGAAAAGACAGCTAACCCTGACCAAAAGGATTGGTCAATTTGATTGATTGATGCTTTATGGGCTTATTGTACTACATTTAAGATCTATATTAAAATACTTCTGTCACGCCCCGAACTCGGAAACCGGGCTCACAAAATTTTCGATCATCGAATCCGGCACCAACAGCCTCCGTAGTACCCCATTCTTGTCTCCTGGCACCCATACGCCAGGTTCCGATCCTGGGATCCTACAAGGAGGATTTCAAACATGATTTAATTCATAATTAGCATAACCACAAGTATACGCAGATCACAAAGGCAACATCAACATCATATATCCACTAATAGAAACTTTGAATACAATATTGAAAGGGAAAAATACATATGTCAAAATAAAATCAAAGCTCCATAAGTCAACTACATACTCCAAGCTCCACGTTGTTGCAACCTTACATCACCTGCACGCATCTATCGTGCATAAGCTTATAGAAAGCTTAGAGGGCGGTGTAAGTGTGTGCACGAGGTAAGTGCCAAGTATTCAATACAATGCCATAAGCCTACAATACCAGAAATACTGGTAATCCATAAATTGTACAATATCGAAATAAGCAGAAATACTGACATGATCATAAATTATCAAAGTAAGCAGAAATACTGACAAGATCATAAATTATCAGAGTAAGCAGAAATACTGACAAGATCATAAATTATACGATAACAGATTAAGCGAAAATACTGGCAAGTCCATGAGTCATGCAATATCAAAGTACGTAATACAGATCAGCTATGCAAATGAGAAGTCATAAAGAGCAAAATATCAAATGTCGAGAATGCAATGTAATGTACAATTCCTTATATATTAACAAATACATCAGCCGTATCTAGAAAATGCAGAAACACAGTAACCCAAAATGACATATGCCGCGGATGTAATAAAATATGTGGTGCAAATGGAATGACCATACTAGAGTGTGAAGTCGGGATGATAATACGTAGTATCGTAGGCTATGGGGTCCATCACAAGTAACTTCTATCTAAACCAGTCCCATACCTAAATTTGGATAGTCAAACTCAATGTGGTAAACTCTTAATCTCATGTTAGTCACGCGCCCCAATCGAAATCTTTGCCATTGCAAAGGTACACATAATGAATAGTTGCGCACCACCAGCCCGAGTGGATAGTTAATGAATGAATGAATGAGTATGCAACTCCTGCTCAATAAGTCCACATATCAGTACGGTTTATCTCTAAGATCATCACCAGGGTTTAATACACTCCAAATGGCACTGCTGCTCTCCTAGCCACATAGTCCAAGTGAGCGTAAGAAACCTTACTATCCGCCTGGCCAATAGTCTGCCAATACCTATTCGGCATGTCGATAGCGGACCCATTCATGAGCTGGTTAAACTCAGCCTATTAATGCCCCTGCTATTGGGTGGGTAAGGCCACACCCCCTCCCAACCGACCACGACATAGTGGGAGATGCGGTCTCCTAGTATTCGGTACTCGGAAGCTCATGTATCCACTTGGTCTCGACATTGGGGCGTCCTCTGGTACCAAAAGGGTTTAGGAATTTTCACCTAGGGCTATCTATGGCAGCCCGATGCTAGAATAAATTTTTAGTGTCCCGTCTGGCCATCCACGATATGCCTATGGAGGATACGGCTCTGATGTTGCTAGGGCGTACAGTAATCATAATGCAAGATGCATGAGTCATACAATCCAGTCATGCATCAATCCTGCGCATACTGTGCACTCATGTGAGATAACCTCCGCCTATCAAGGAGTCTCATAACAACACGCTTAATGGCATATGCAGTGATCAACCACATCTCACAACAAACATGCAGATGATGTATATAGGCATGTATCATGATGTTATGCTGTCACATACTCATAATCGATATTAATAACCGGTATCGACAATCAACCTTGACAATGTGGACATTTAACTAACATTGTCCCTGAGGAATGAACCTCATAAATCCTAACATGTAGTGGACCCATGACCTCACACAAGGGCCAAATATACAACACCATGGGCCTCGCTCAAAAGCTTAATACACATCACGATGGACCTTTCACATGGGCCTAACATACATTACAATGGCCTCCATCGTCTGACCCTCAAATGCATCGCAATGGGCCTCATCACATAGACCTCATATTCATCACATTAGGCTTAAAACAGGGTCGAATATACATCACAATGGGCCTCAACTATGAGTCACATATACACCATATAGGTCTCGACAATCAGCCCGGACAATTGAAATCGGCCTGATAATCGAAATCGACACTCGGACTCGACCTTGACAATCGGAGTCGGCCTCGATACTTGGCCTCGACAATCAAGATCGATCGATAATCAGAATCGACAAATCGGTCACGACAATCGGAGTCAGTAATCAGTCATGACAATCGAAATCGATCGATAATCAGAATCGGCAAATCGGTCATGTAAATCAGAATCGGCAATCGGCCATGATAATCAGAATTGGCCTCGATAATTGGAATCATAATCGGCCTCAACAATCAAAATCGGTGAGAATGGGCCTAACAAGGCTTAAGGAAAAGTCACAATGTGGACATCCAGCCATCATTGTCCAACAATGTGGACGTTTAACCAACATTGCTCCCAAGGAATGATGCTCATAGGGTCAATCGTATAATGTATCCAAGGTCTTATATAAGGGTCTAATACACATCATCATGGTCCTCACTTATGGGGCATATATGCATCACATTAGGCCTCACTCATGGGCCAATGTACATAACATCGGGTCGTATCAACGGGTCGAATCAAATGGACCAAATCAAATGGACTGGTACAAAGGGGCCAAATCAATTGGGCCGATCAAATGGGCCGAGTCAATGGGTCGACTCAAATGGGCTAAGTCAATTGGGCCATTCATATGGGCCGATACAAATGAGCCGACTAAAATGGGCCGATTAAAATGGGCTAAGTCAATTGAGCCGATCAAATGGGCCGATACAAATGAGTCGAGTCAATGGGCCGACTCAAATGGGCTATCAAATGGGCCGATACAAATGGACCAAGTCAATGGGCCGACTCAAATGGGCCAAGTCAAATGGGCCCAAACCAACATTTATAGCTAGAGATCATTTTAGAACATTATTACAAAATGAATCATATCCCAAGGATCATTTGGACCATACCACAAATGGTAGTGGAGGTAATATTTTCCACTGTTTAGACCACCCAGAGCCACCACAAGATTTATTTTCCACCCAATCTGTTCATAAGGTCTCAAGATCAGGCTAAAGAGGAAAAACAAAATATCATTTGATCCAAAACTTTTAGGATCCTTAAAGGATTTCAATAGTGGACGTTCATTCTCCATTGATTTCTGTAGTATGATCCACCTGACCATCAGATCTGCTTCATTTTTAGTCTTGAGCTTGCCAAATGCATGGATGGTTGGATGGGACACATACATCAGCGGTGAGTCCCAGATGAACAGCTGAGATATACACATCCCTCATGATCCAACCCACGGAACGTGCTGGTGGGTTCCCATGGACGGTGTGGATAAAATACATACATCATGGTAGTCGCAGGGGTGTAGGCCGCCAATCCAGCACGTCCATTAATGGACGGCTAGGGAAAACACATATATCTGGTGGTCCACAGGTCTTGCTGACGTCAGTCAGCAGTGGGACCCACCGTCCCAAAAAAAATGACAGACGACAGGGATACATACATCATGATGGTGTCCACCGTCAGAAGGTTGGATGCACACCTCATGACCAACCCACCGTCCAAAAATTTGGGACGGTGAGGACCTAAAGCATACATCACCGTGGACTCCATCAGATGGCGTGGATCAAAAGGACCCACAAAGCCTGCTGGTCGTGGTTCAACAGCACGTGCTGCTGGTGTGAGCATCCCAGCCAGCCCATTCCACGGTGGGTGGGTCCCACGTGGGGCCCACCAGAGATATATCAATATATGGATATAATATATATATTATATAATTATATCATTATTATTATTATTAATATTATTATTATTTTTGCATGGTCCAACAGCAGCTGCTGCTGGAGGTCCTACACCTTGGATGGTCAGGATTAGGTGGGCTCGGGATCTGGCCAGAATGGACAGTAAAAATAAATAAGTAAATGAAATAATGCCGGCCCCATGATCAAGGCCATGGATGTACGATGTGTGCAATACATCATGGTGAGCCCCACAGTCCTTAGATCAGAGGGTAAATAACATTATGGTGGCCAGGATGGACAGACACATCATCACAATAGATGGTCTGCTACTACCGGACGGTCCTGCTCTGCTAGATCTGTCTAGCTCTGAGGTCCTGAGATGATCAGGAAAACTGGGTGGACAGTGTGGTACACAAGTGCAGCAAGGTGGGGTCCATGTGAGAGGCCCACCAACTATAACATCAAGCTACTATTTGTGTTTTCCTTTTTATCCCGACAGTCAGCAGGTGAATCTGCTGCTGTCATAGTGCATCATGTCGAATCTGGGCCGTATAGCTAGACAGTTGAGGACATATAACACATATATTAAGGTGGGGTCCACGTTAGTGTGGCCCACCTATTTTGAAACAAGCTGATACTTGTAATTTCCCTTCACCAAGATCAGTCCCAAAATAGTCCAGGCACCAATGCTCCTAGACGTCAACAAGATGGGTCCCATAATAGGATAGCATGGATACAACGCATTCATCAAAGTGGGGTCGACATAGGTGGCCCACCCAGCTTAGAATCATGCTACTATTTATGGCTTCCCTTTAACTAGGGCTTGCCTAAAAAGGGGCAACAATGGTGCTGTCGGACGGTCAACAGGGTGAGCCCTGTTTGATGGACGGCAAGGTTGTCCCACTTCCGGGCAGTGTGGATAAACTCGCACATCAGGTGGGCCATAAACAAGGGGGGGGGGGGGGGGGAGAGAGAGAGAGAGAGAGAGAGAGAGAAGCATCCACAATGATCTTCTCCTTCTTCTTCTTCCCACGTGTTTATGAGCCTTCTAGGACCCCTTCCAATGGTGGAGATGGCCTTTTAAGGGTTGGATTAGGAGGGATCTAAAGGTAAGAGGGCTAAAAATGGAGCTTGCTTAGGACGTCCATGGCTAGCAATGGAAGTGAAGAAGAAGAGAGAGAAAGTGAGATGATAGAGAGAGTGAAAGGATGGGTTATAAGAGCTTGTAATAATGAGTTTTGAAAAAAAAAAAAGGGAGCATTTATGGGGTAAGCTATGTAGGGGGTAGGTTAGGTTGTAGAATAGGGTGATGTCATCCCTTGGATGACATCATCCTCATTATGATTATGGGGAAACATGTACACCATGGCCCGTAACGTGTGGTCCACTGCTATGATCATGCACG
Organism: Magnolia sinica; assembly: GCF_029962835.1. Classification (NCBI taxonomy): domain Eukaryota; kingdom Viridiplantae; phylum Streptophyta; class Magnoliopsida; order Magnoliales; family Magnoliaceae; genus Magnolia; species Magnolia sinica. The sequence goes on along the minus strand of NC_080573.1, from coordinate 42,765,488 downwards.
GGTCATATCTTGGGATTTAGATGTTGGATTGACGCACAAGACGCAGCATCAGAATTGTAGCGACGACATGGTCGCAATGGCATAGGTCTCGGGTCAAACCGACTCGGGTGTATAGGGTGTGACTCACGGTCGAGCGCAAATGAAATCTATAGGTCACGAGTCGTCGGAATTCGACCGGGAAGACCGCAGAGGCATATGAAACGGTACGGGCTAGGATACGGGTCTCACAGTTACTCTTTAGACTTGTCTATGAGAAAGCTTACCACTTACTTGTGGAGTTAGAACATAGGGTCTGCTGGGCTATTAAAAATATGAATTTCAATTTGGACAATGTTGGCTCGCTGCGCAAACTTTAGTTGAATGAACTTGAAGAGATCTGTAATGATGTGTACGAGAACTCGAGCATTTACAAGGACAGGATGAAGGTGTTTTATAACCAACACATTCTTTAGAAATCATTCATACCTGGTCAGAAAGTCCTTTTGTACAATTCTCGGTTACATCTCTTTCCGAGTAAACTCCGATCTTGTTGGACCGGCACTTTCACTATTACTAATGTCTATCCTCATGGGGCCGTCGAGATTCGGAATCCAAACAATGGCAATGATTTCAAAGTGAATGGACATCGTTTAAAGCCATTTGTTGAAAAATTTGATTCAGAGGACATGTCCATACATCTGAATGATCCTGTTTATAAGGATTGACCTCCTAGTTTGACAAAGGTGTAGTTAGGTTTACTGTTTTCCTCTATTTATGATAGTTGTTTTCCATAATTTTAGGATAGTTTGCTTATCGTTTGTTTGAGTCTTTTGTGCTAACCCATTTTTCACACTAAGATCATTGGAAAAACCTTAAAATTTCTCCTTTAGGTACTATCTTCTTATAACTTCCCTTTTCTTTTCATTGTCTCTTTTTGCATTATATACTTATTTCTTTTACATTGAGGACAATGTAGATTTTCGGTTGGGGATGAGAGATTAGGTAAACTAATTAGTTGTTTTCTTAGTCCTTGAGCAAAATTTGCAGAAAATTGAAAAAAAAAACTTTAATCCATTGATTAGGTTTCTCTTAGATTCAGTTACTTGGAGATTTCAAAGTAAGGTCGAATTATTAATCCATGATTAGGAGTTTTAAACATTGATCGAGTCATGATGTCATATGTCACATCTAGCTTTCACATTAAAGCTTCAGTTAATATTGAATTGTTAACTTGGTAATTCTTTAGCATGAAAGGAACCAACCTGGGGAATTTGTCCATCATATTAAAAAAAAAAAATACCCAGCTAAAAAACAGTTGTTTTCGAAAAGGTCACCTATTAAAGATCTTTAAAAAGGTTGACATAGCGTGAAAGTCATCGATGGAAAAATCAAAAGTTGGAGGATTAAAAGAGGGAATTAAAAGATGAACTATAAGGCAAGTTTCATTTTAGGTTTCAGTTGTCTTGAATGCTCTTTTTATTATAAATGTTATCATGAAAATGTAGAATTGACCCTTTGATTGTGATAAGTCTATACTTCATTATGCACCTATGGAACTTAATATTTGGAATTGTTCTAATTGATGGATTATTGCTTTGAACTTGATTAAGAAGTTACTAAGTGCTAGAGTTTAGGAAAGTATAAGACTTAATGTTGATACTCTATTATCTGGATTGATTTTGAAACCTCTTAAACTTATGAACATTATACAATGGTTTCAAAATTTTTTTTGCATACTTTGCTTAGGACTAGCAAAATGCTGGTTGGGGATGGTGTTGAGGGTCAAATATTGCATATTATCTCTCAATTATATCTTGGTTTTACGAACATGATACTGCTTAATGTCCTGTTTTACTCGTGTTTATGTTGTAAGGTGAATTTAAGAGCTTGGATAGAAAAAGGTGGTAAAAACATGGATTTAATGCACAAGAATCACCAAAGCCAAGGATGGATCTTAGGAGGCCAAGCTTGAAGAATTCACATGCTAAAGATCTAAGGAAACCAAGTGATGAAGGAAGAGAATTGAAAACTTGAAGTGAAGAAAAGGAATCCTAAAAATTGTCCTGAAAACGGATTCCAGGACCAGAAAAGTCTGATTCTAGAAACCTACCAGAATAACCTTCGATTCTATCAAAGACTATTAGATAATATTGAAGAACATATCGAAGACACTTTGATACAATCGAGAAATTCAAGATTTCAGGACAAACTCGCTGGATAGTTCTGGACTGATCTTCGATTTTATCGAAATCTATTCGATAGAATTAAAGGACATATCGAAGACTGATCGATAGAACTGAAGGACATATCGAAGACTGTTCGATAGAATCAAAACTGCATAAATTGGAGGCAGTTTCTAGATTTTTCCAAGTCGGTGCGAGAGGAAGTGTTGCACAACTATAAATAGGAGTCTCCAGGGCACTCCTATGCATTATCTAGGGTTTGGAGGAGCAAAGCATAAGGGTGGAGAGCCATCCCCAAGTCTTTTTCTTTTCTTTCTCCTGAGATTTTCATGTTTTCTTCTAGGGTTTTAGTTCCAATAATGTCTATGGTTGGCTAAACCTCTTACCCAGGGTTAAGACGTGAAGCTTGTAGCGTGATGGGATATTTCTATTGCTTTGATTCATGTTTACATTAAACTTACTTTGATTATAGTTTGATATTTAAGGAATACTTTCAGTTTTCAATGGTTTATTGTGACTCAAATTACAGTAGATCTGCAATAGCTTTGAGTATCTTCTTTTCATGTATTGAGATTGTGAAATTAGGAAATACTATTGTTCATCATCGTCCCCTTGGCATGGTCGGATGATGGAATTCTTTCTAATCTTCATGATTCTCTTATGATTGATTGTGATAATTGGTCGATCCTAATATTTGCCATTGTCTCGTGGGTATGGTTTTGTAATTGAATCACTTTCAATTCTCATGACTCTCATCCATTGAGAATTAGGTCAAGGGAAGTTCATATAGGGTTTTTATTGAGATATCTTCCAACTAGATAAGATAGGACTCCGATTCCAGTTGTGTCCTTGAATTAAGTAGTATATCACCCTGATTGCTGCAAGTGGATCCTTAGAAACCCTAGTTCCCACCTTTGAAATCTTAGTTTTAATCACTTTAATCACAATTACTCTCTTAATCACTTCAGAATTAGTTTTACATCTTCTCTTAGTTTTGGTTCTAGTTGCTTTTATATTATACACAAGATTAGTCCTTGTGGATTCTACGTCGGTCTCATCGAGATTATTACTGCATTGCGACCCAACACTTGGGGTTATGAACAATGGTTATATGGGAATGAACCATTAAAGCCACGCAGAGTAAATATCAAATCATGGGACAAATACTTAAATCGAAGTGGTAAAAGGTTGCACAAACTAAATATTAAATCAAAATGGTAAAGAGGTTATGTAGGACATTGTTAAATTAGAGCAGTAAAGAAGTCATTCCCAAGGCCATGTAGGTAAGACAACCTATGGATGGTAAACCCACATTAGTATTCCACATCCTAGATAGCCTCCAAGTCGAGGGTCCATCTCTAACACATTCTATCTCGTTACATCCTAACTGTGGGCTCACATACACAAGTGGAATTTTTCCACTAGTAGGTGTAGTGAAATGAGTTCTAAGTGACTTCCAACAATTCATTGACATATAAAAATGTTTGGTTACAACATACAAAATATATGTTCATAACTATCACAATAAATCATAAATCAAATATATAAGCTATCAATTGGATTTAGATGGAAACTAACATGTAAGTAACAAGCTATCAACTATAAGTAATCACAAGTTATAAGATAACAACTATAATTATTATTTTAAAAAAAAAAAAAAACTATCCCTTAGATTAATTAGGAAGTGGAAAGCTTAAGGGGAAGAAGTCATCACCTTATGTTTGGAACTGTCTATATCGTCACTAGGAAGTGCATGCACCCTTATAGTTTGATCCCAAATCATCTAAGTCAATCACCCAATTTGTTCCACTTCACACCTGAGATGAACCCAATCTAGTAAATTCCTGTTGATGTAGGTTGAGATTTTTAGATCAGCTAGGCATTTGAAAGTATTATTAGAGTCTTAAGATAAACAGTGATAATTTGGTTGCCTCAGCTGAGCTGACCCCATAAAGCACCTACTCAAGTTAATCCCCACTTGTTCCTCATCACCTAACTAAGTGAAACTCCAACCTTGGTTATGACTCAATTCCAGCCCATTGACTAGGTAGTCTTGCACCCAAACTGAGTTGCTTCTAACCAGAGCGGCACCAGTTTGATGACTTAGTGAGTTAAAGAACCCATTTCTTTAGTTCTTGATTTCACTCCAAGGGTCAGGATCGGTCCCAGCAAGATGTCATTGGAGGAGTCGACCCACAACCTGAACCACCATTAGAGCAGCCTAGTTGTTGCCATACGAGTTGATGAACTTAGTAACTATACAACTGAGTTAACTCATCCTAGTTGTAGAAATCAACTGAGCATCAAGGTGGCATGAATTCAAACCTAAGGAAGAAGCCTTCTGCATAACTGGAATGGGTCCGACTTGTCCGTTCGGAGGTTATTGGTGGATGGAGACACGGACAGCTGCACCAACTGCTAGACTCAATGGAGTGAGCTAAGTCACTTGACTGAGTTAACTCAGCCAGCTAACCACCTAATGGCTTCTACCTTTCTTCCCTTCTTCATTTGCTAGAACTCAGCAAGTTTTTGAGTAGACTCAAACCAACTCAACCCAGTTGCGGCTTGACCCGAACTCAAACTCAAACTCGTTAGCAAGACGAACTGGGCTTGGTTCAAGTTGGTGTAGTAATGCAACTACCCCCTCACTCTCTTTCTTTTTTATTATTCTTCCTCATCCAATAGCTCTCTCCTTTTCTCTTCTTTAGTCCCTGCACGACCAAGAGAGTCAGGACTCGACTCAGACAGTGCCCCAACTCGGCACAATCGAGTCTTAATGTAACGTGAGACTCGGTTGTATCTCCATGCACCACTCTCTTTCTCTTCTTTCTCCTTCTATTTTCTTTCTCTCTGCTGAAGGTCCAGCACCCCTGGACGACTTGGTTCAACCCGACTTAAACCGAACCTAGTGCGGTTTGAACGAGGAAGAAGGAGGCAGCCATTAATGGAGCTTTCAATAGCACTACTCCTTCCTCCAATCTACTTCTTGCAAACGGTCCTAATGGACCCTAGGAAGCTTATGGATATGCTCTTTCGAAGCTTTAAGAGGGTTTGGGTGGTGGGTTTGCTGGCGGAAGGAAAGGTTGTTTTTCGAGTGCGGCTGCTAGAAAATAGAGAAGGAGACCCTGCTAATCGACCCCTACACCTTTTATGCTTACCCTAGATCTCTCACGACCCTTAGATGGAGAAATCAATTCGATCTAGGGTTTCCACTCTCTCTCTCTATAAAAATATCTTATCGTTCAGTTGAATAGCTGGCAACAATGCATGCAATTTTCAATGGCCAGGATCAGCTCCCCATGGACGGCTAAGATGTAAAGGAAGGAGGGTGTGCGGATTGCCATCCTGGAAAATGGAAGGAGAAATGGAAACTTTCCATTTTTAGAAAATGTTCTATGTGCAAGACCTATTTGCACTAAGAATCGTGTGCATGCACACGTGTTCCCAGGTGTGGGTTTGGTCTAATTTTTATTCCCGACAAGATGAACGGTTCCAATCATGGAAATGGGCCCTGATCAAAACTATGGACGTCTGTCCTTTCGTTAGTGAAAAATAGGAGAAAGGGAGAGGTGTTCTTCTTATTTGCGGGAAAACACCGGTCAAACCCTGTTTGACTGTGCCCATGGCCTGGTGCATCGCAACTGCACATGCATTGTGCACTCCCACTACCTAAAAGTGGGGCTTACTGTGATGTCCTTTGAGATTTGACCCGTCCATCGGACTCCTCGGGTCCAAATGGGTCCCCTGACTGAAGATCAGGTGGATCCAAAGTTTAGGTGGGCCTATGAATTGATTCAGATCCTATTTGTGGATTTGCCTCGATTTGATGGTCAAGTTACATCCAAACTTATCATCAACGGTAAAAAGGGTCCACAGGACCACTTAACTAGAATTTAGTGGTTGGATTATGGATCAAATGACCTAATACACATTTATAATATGAAATATCCTTTTTACAATGTTTTTAAAATTATTATTATTATTATTATTATTATTATTATTTTCTAAGTTGTTTACATGGTTTTCATCCTGATCAACACCATTTATTTGCTCAATTAGCCACTTGTAGGGCTTCGATAAGAAAGATTAGATTATTTTAATTTGTAAGTGGGCCCTACTTTTAGATTTGGGTATTTAACCATGGGCTATGAACTTGAGTGTTATAGGCGTAATAATGGTGGATTTAGCGAACTGGATCCAAATTTTTAGATGATTTAAGGTCATGGTCTTCCATAGTCCACACCGAACAACTTTAATAGTTCCTAGGAACGTCTGGGAGCAACCTAAGGGTTGATCTTATAACTCAATGGTTATATTAGGAAAAATCAAGTGTCAGAGCGATCAACGAAATATTGTGGATTTGATTAGCAATGGATCTCATGGTTTAGACTTCTAAATCAATGAATAATTAGATTTATCTATCAAGGGATGAAAATATGAAATTAGGTTTCTCTGTTAATGCGTGGTCCATTAAAAAAAATCAATTGAATGGATGGTTTACTATACGAATGAAGGTTGTACTAGATGATTGAGATGGATAGATTGAAAGTCGTTAGATGATGACATATAAGGTAAGTTATGTATGTTCCCACACGTGTAAACTAATTTAGATCTCCATGGTGACACTCGAGTACTGAAAATTTTCTTACGATCTCTAACATTCAACTCATGCTACTACAACAATAGTAATATCGAATTCCAATAATTCTATACGCATATGGGAATAATATACCAACCACCGTATTTATGTGAAATCAAGGGTTATTCATATGAGGGCTACCCAATTAGTAAAGGATTTCATACTTATTTTTAGCACGAGTATTCCTACTAGTATTTATGACCAAATACCAATTAATTTGTATGTTGAAAATTTCTACAAGACTAAGATGTAGGTGGAAGGCTTGAGGGGCAGTCCATCACCTCTAAGAAGATTTCTCTTGACTTGAATGTCCTAAATCAAGGTGTCTAGTTATAGTCACACAAACCTATAATCAAATCACAACATTTCACTTTGTATCAATCCATACAATCATTAATTTTAATTCTAATTATAAATTAGAGAATTGGACTCACCTCAATGCAGAGATTCTCCAATTCTTGGTTCGATCAAATGTTGGCACACTAGAGGTTTCCAAATGGTACAATGGAGTGATTAGGGAATGAGTTTTTTTATGCACTATTCAATGAATTTAGATTAATAAACATAAACCAAATTCAAATTGAATTTATACTAGGGGAAATTAAGTAGGGAGTGTGCTTATCCATGTATTGAGTCAATTTGAATCAAATTGGACACAATAGGGTTCCTCACTCAAATCGTCCCCAATTTAAGCATTTCTAAGGCAACTAGTTGGAAGTAGATAGAAAATTTGGTCAGCCCTAAGACTCATCAGGTTGAAACTTAGTGTAAACTGAGTTGACTCAGCTCGGTTTGGATTTTCATGCATCTTATTAAAAATCTGGGTCTGACCATAGCCACACCTGTCTAATCTAGATTAGCAAGGAAAGACCCCCATTTGGATAGATTTAATTAGTTCTCATATCGAAGAAGTTTGCTACCAATCTCTAAGTTAACTTAGTGCACAATGATCATGGCTAGGTATTTAGCATTATGTTGTGTGATTCGCTGAGTTTAGGAATCATACCTTAGAATGAGTTACAATTTAACTTAGAGGAAATCGACTAAAGATGGTTATAAGATTAAAACCATGGCTTGGAATGGCCATATTCTACAATACAGTGATCATAAGTGCTAGAGAATAACATAAATCCAAACTGGGATTCAAGGAACACAATTAGAATTGGAGTCCTATCCTATCCAATTGGAAGATAAAGCAATTTAAATCAAATATGAACTTTTCATTGACCTAATTCTCAATGGAGGAGAATTGTGATGACTAGAAGAGATTCCATCACCCTACCATGCCCATGAGATGATGGTGAGCAACAAGATTTACCAATCTCACAATCTCAAAATAGGAAAAGAAGATATCCAAAGTCATCGCAGCATCTATTGTAATTTGAGTTACAATAAATCATAGAAAATTGAAAATATTCCTTAAATTCAAACTAGAAATCAATGAAGTTCAACATAAACAAGAATCAAAGCAAGATAAACATCCCAACATGCTACAAGATTCACCTTTTAGCCATAGCTAAGAGATTAGCTAGTCATAGCTAACTCAAAAATATAAGAAAAGTAGAAAAATCTACTAGAATCTATGAAGAAATTGAAGTAGAAGAACGTTGTCGGCGCTCCACCTAGGCCTCCTTTCCCTTTCCAAACCCTAAAAGATGTTTTAGAGCATCTCAGGGAGTCCTATTTATAGTTATGGAACTCGAACTTTCATACCAAGCTGGAAGCTTTTAGAAACCGCCTCAAATTTACGCACTCCGTGTAAAATTTGCGTAACGCCTTCGTTGCCATGAACAACCTTCAATTCAATCTTCAATAACACCTTCGATGCCATGAAGTGCCTTCAATGCCATTAAAACTTGTCCAGAACTATCCAGCGAGTTTGGCTTAAAAAATCCTAAAATTCTCGATTGATCGAACTATCTTCGATGCCATGAAGTGTATTTGATGGAATCTTCGATGCTATGAAGTCTATTTTCGTACTTTTTCAGAACTATGTTTTTTTGGGCCCGGAATTTCAGAATATCTTTTTTTTTTGGACAATTTTCATGATTCATTTTCTTCACTTCAAATCTTCAATTCTATTCATTTATCACTTGGTTTCCTTGGATCTTTGGCATGTCAATTCTTCATTCTTGGTCTCCCAAGATCCATCCCTTACCTTGGTGATTCTTAGGTATTAAATCCATGATTTTAACATTCTTTTCAATCCAAGCTCTTAGATTCACCTTGCAATACAAACATGCATAAAATATACCCATTAAGCATTATCACATTCATAAAACCAAGATATAAATAGGAGGAAATATGCAATATTAGACACTCAACACACCCCTAACCAACATTTTGTTAGTCCAGACCAAAGCATGCGCGACATAATCTTCAATTCTCAATGTTCAAACCTCTTTCAGAAAATAATCTTTTATGTAAACAAGTATGAATAAGTATAATCTACAGAGGCAAGAGTAAAATTTTGAAAACCTAGAGTCGAATTAAATGAGCAATCAATCAAATAAATTCTTCATTAATCACTTAAGAGCATAAGTTCATAAATCAAGTTTTTCCAATGTGCTCAGTCATTTCCAACTTAGTTTTCATTAAAAATACTATCATTTCATAATGTTATCTATGCTCATTACCTCGAGACTAATTGAATAATCAAGCACTGATTCCAAACTTATCCCATTTTCCTTCTTTTTTTCTAGTTTTTGATTGTTTATCGACCGTCTCTTTTTTATCCATTCTTTTCAGACTTTACATCTTTATTCTTTTCAGATTTTTCATTTTTTTCAGTCTTTTTCATCATACATGACCTTTTTGTCGATCTCACTATTTTTTAACTGGCTCTTTTCATCTTTTTAAGGTGGAAAAAATTTTTCAGACTTAATTCTCAACATTTATCAATGATTCACATACTAACAATCAGAAATTCTAACATAATTCACAAAAAGCCATTTGAATGTGTCTTATGACTTAGATTAACATGATATTCAAACTTCCTCTTAATCAATTAAATGCAAGAACTTAGCGATAGTGTACTCGGTTGATCAAACTCCAACAATTTAAACTCAATCTCCATCTTATCATCATACTCAAACTATTCTCAAAAAAAAAAAAAACTATCACTTTCCAAATAGGTTTTTAAATTGAGAAATTGAAATTTTTGAAATTTTTTTTTCTCAACGACTAAGAAAACACTGATTAGTTTACCTAACCCACACCGCCATAATAAAACATACATTGTCCTTGTTAGAGCATAAAAAATTAGCTAGAAGAAAGAATATTAAAAATGGAGGGAGATTGAAGAAATCAATTGGCGCGGGAATTAGATGTTGTGCAGAAACAAGATTTGGCACGGGACTGCACATCTCATCATAGTTGCGCTAGTCCGTGTAACTCGTCATTAGAGATGATTGTATTAAAACATGCAAATGATGCGAAGTGGGGCCCATGGTACAAGAGTCAAGGGTTCACACATGCGGAAGCCTATAAATACCCCCTTCCCCCTTCATTCGAAGGATGGAATTCTCAGAAGACTGACACCTTCGATAGGTATTGAAGAGAGAAGAAAGGGAGAAAGCAAGGCAAAACTGCACAACTCTTAATGAGTTGCGCGCCCGCACAACTTAACAAGGAGTTACACGAATGACTTAAGGGTGACATTTATTTGTTATTTTTAGGAGATTTATTCAAGATATTTTAATATTCCTTCATATTATTCATGAAGACATGTGTGAAAGAAGACCCGCACTACTCTTCTCTTATGGAGATTTGAATGATATGAGTCGAAATGCTACCGAAATCAATATTGAAATTCATTTAAAGTTATAAATACTTTATGTTGGAATTGAAGGAAAAGAAGGATGCAAACGAATCCAGAATTAATAAAAATTGATGATTGTTCTCTTCATTTATTTACTTCATTATTAGTAAGTGAGATAATCCCCCAAATTAAATACTTTTCATTTCTAGTCGAATCAAAATGGCGACTCTACTGGGGACTCCTTTTTATCACACTTGATACTAACTTGGAAACTATTTAGAGAATTTCATCATAGTTTGGCATCATATAGATGCCAAAATGGCAACTCTCAATGAGAATATCCTCCCTTTCATCTCCAAGATAAAGTATACCTTTAAGTAGATACTAATTAATATCATTTCGTATTCTCCGATAGAATTATAATACGTTCAAACTATAACTAATGGCAACCATTACAACCAAGATGATCTTTTATTTTATGCCGACAGGATTTATGGTAGAACTTGCCTGTGGTTAATCTCTGACTCATAAGAAGTAGCCTGTGTCGGCTAGAAACAACAAGTCTCAAGCCACGGCCGGAGTCATAACTGTCTCGCCACTAGCACAAGATAACGGTAATGACTGGATTGTCGTGTCACACCAAAGATCTAGAGTCTAAAACATCGTGACTGCCAGGATGAGTCTATCGCCACAGAAAATCAAAGGACCGGTAACACAAAATGTAGCTAAAAATAACCCTGAACTTGCTCCTCTAGTGTTATATCTTGGAAAATCCTTCTCTGACATCGCGGGATTTTCTGGCTCTGCCAGCGGCGAACACTCAATGGACAAGAAAAGATAAAAGAAATCACTGATGAAGAGTCCATCAATCCTCATATCACTCCAAAATACACCTTCACAGGTCGCATTGCAATCAGTTGAATTCCTTGGAAGTAAAGAAGAGTCAAATAGGAATCTTTCCCAATAAGCCCTACTGTACCAATGAACTCCTGCTCCACTCCAATGACCACTTTCTCAGGAAATGGAGAAGCTGCCATATGAATGATAGGGACAAGTCAAGGTCCACAGCCGACTACTAAAGACCACATAGATAAAATGGCTCAAGTAAAGAGAACATTAACAGAGGAATACAGGAATCTTCGGGAAGCCTTGGCCACTCTCGCACATAATGTGGCTCAAATCATAGCTCCCTCGATGATGGCGGCTATGAATGAGTGAGAACAATGACATGAAGGTTCTCAACCACCGAGAGTATGATCACATGGATCCGCCCCTACGACAAGGATTATAACTCAAGAAGAAGTACAACAGGTGGTTGTAGAAGTGGTTAGAACAGAAAGGGAATGTGAAAGTATTGGGAGATTTCGTTATAAAACATTGAATCCAAGAGAAATAGATGATATACCATTTCCGGTCAATTTCAAGTATCTCAAATTTCAAAATTTCAATGAGGATGAGTCACCAGATGAACATCTCGTGCACTTCATTATGACCATGGGTAACTTCTCTACTGTCCCTCAGTACTGCTTGCGACTAGTTAGTTCTTCTTTAATAGGAAAGGCGTTCCGATGGTATTTTAGCCTAGCACCAAAGTCGATGCGAACTTGGGAACAAATGCAAGATGCCTTTATGTCAAACTTCTTTTCATCAGATCGTGATGTTAGCATTACAGAATTAGCTTCTGTATGACAAAGAGAAGTGAACCCATAAATAAGTTCATAGACAGGTGGAAGACGTTGGGAGCTTCATGTAAACAGTTACCCGAAGAAATGGAACAAGTAAAAATGTGCCTAAATTCTATAGAGACTGGAATTGCATTCATCCTTACCAGCACTGATATTAGAACCTTCTGTGACTTGGCCACAAAGGCTCACACATTGGAACTAATGACAAAGAAGATGCCAGCATTTCTTTATGAAACAGGCAAAAAGGACATGGTAGACTGATGGCAAATGTTGTAGATCGAGAAAAGAAGAATGATGTTCCTCATGACAGAAGAAGTATAGAAAAGAAAGAAGAACCGGGTCGTTACGGAGGCAGAATCGACGACAAAAGACCAAGATCCCTTGATTCCCATGAAGGATTCACATTCGACAAGGAAGATGTCGTCCCTGTGATGAAACAACTATTGAGTGCCGGAACGATAGAACTACCCCATCCAAGCGTCTCGAAGAAGCAAAAATGAGGAAAGAAAGAAATTTTTGCCATTATCATCATCTGTTAAGACATCTTATAGAAAAATGTTCACACTGAAATGCATTATACAGAAAATGATAAACAGAGGTGAGATCGGGATAGGCAAGGAGAAAGAAAGGAGTAGAAAAGCAGCGATAAACATGATCTCCGGCCGAAAGATTATATGTGAGAAGACAGACAAATCGTAAAAGAAAGAAAATTACTATACAAGTACAGATGGCTCTACAGAACGGACGAGTAAAGATGCAGTGATTACATTACACTCAAGAAAAAGAGTAAAAATTCCTCTCTAAAAATAAAAACCTGAAATAACATGAGAAAGAATATTCGGGATGCACATTGATAACGACAGAAAGAAAGAAAAGGACAAAGTTGAAAAGGTAACTTATGATGTAGTGAATCATTTGAAAGGTATACCAATTTGATTAAGTGTATATGATGCACTGTGATTGTCAGAAGAATGCCGATACACTTTAATACAAGCTCTATCTGATAACGATGTTAAAAAAGCATTACTCGTAGAGATGGAAAGCACAAAACCGGAGGTATAGAAGAGTTGCATGCCGTCGTCTCTTTCGGAGCCATTGATGATTGTAGGACATATTCGCGGTAAACAGGTTAAGCGAATAATGTTGGATAATGGATCCGCGGTGAATCTGTTGTCATTAACAGTGTTAAATAAACTCAGATATTGTCGCTCCCATTTACGCCCTAGTGGAATGATGATACATGGCTTTAACCAAGATGGACAATGCCCACCAGGCAAGATTACATTAACCTTGGAAATAAGAGAGTTAATGTAACACCCCGTACTTTTTAGTACTTAGTTGTTACCATGAGGGTCTAACTTAATATAAACACGAACTCAATTTACATGAACATTCACTTCCTGTAGCCTAAGTCTGACCGTTAATGGTGATTTTCATCCGTAGACAAACCCATCCATCTATCATCTTTCAAAATGGACCATCACACCACTAGATGGACCTACTCTTAGGGGATTTGATCTCTTTTATGAATAAATTAAACCATCCATTGTCAACAGATCATGAGGTCCACTATTCATTGTGTTCTAAATAGCCTAATGATCATGTAACACCATTTTTGGGACCCAAATCAATAAATCCACTGATCATCGAGTCTATATAATCCCATTGGGCAAGTTAGCCATTAGATTACACCATTAAAATATCTATGTATAAATCTATGTGATGGATTTTAGTTAAACAGTCTATAAGACTCCCTAGGGTCTGTTTTAGTCACATTTGATAACGATCTTATTGTTAAAACATTCAAAATGACCACTTGGACATATGAATGGATAGATATGGCTCACCTGAGCTTTGGATTTGCCTCATCTTCGACTGGATGTCCTAGTTGGACCCATGGGAACTGATGGACGGTCCAGATTTCACAAATCATCATGGTGGACTCCACCTTGCATGGTGCATGTGCACAGTTGGTGCGCACCCGCTATGCATGGAGCCAGGCAGCTCAGTCAAATGAGTTTGACCCAAGCCAACCTAGAAAAAGGAAAATTCCTCCCTCCTTTTTGAAATTTCCTCCCATCGAAATAGATGGACGAGTAACGTCCATTCACATCCGACCATAGCCCACCATTACCACCCAAATGCATGATCCAAACTATCTATATTGTAGGGGATTTGAATCAGTCCAAAACCCCAAAGGTCCACATGCGGCTTCCCACATGCAGCTGCACAATTACAGCCACAAGTAGACCATGTGCAACCATTTTTTTTGAAAATGGAAAGTCTCGTTCTTTTTGCCTTTCCACGCTAGCAATCCACTTGAAACCTGCTCCTAAGATCTTAGCCATCCGATTGAGTGTATCTCAGCCCTCCCTTTTAGGGCTCTCTTAGCTATAGCTCGAGTTTTCTCCCACCGCCGCTGCAGCACGTTACACCCGAACTTGTTAAGTGAAGACGCTGATAACCATCCATCTAGAGGGTTACAAAGTGATCATTGGACATCCACACCGTCCACATGCTGCTGATCACCGGATCAACCATCCGATGATGACTTGTCATTGATAAGGCGGTCATCTTCTCTGTTTAAGCAGGAAACCCATCAGCGCAGGATGGGCCCCATTTGCTGATCTGAGACATTCATTTGAGGACTGAAAAGGCCGAGCAATATGTCCTAGAGGGGGGGGGGGGGGGGGGTGAATAAGACTATGCAAAATTAAAAAATAAATGCGAAATTTAAAGAAAGATAGCAAAATTCAAATAATAATAAAGCACAAGAAATTAATAACCTCAAATGTACTAGTCTTGAGAGGTTGATACAAACTTAGTTCTAAGGACAACCTAACACCAAAAACCAAAGGCTTATGGCAGGACAACCTTACTAGAACGTTTGTAAGTATCAAAAACCCAAACTAATAAAGAGGCAAAGGAAATGACAAATAAAATAAACTAAGTAATTACAACATTCCCACAAGCGTATAAAATAAATTACACCATTCACCACAAATGCTTAAAATAAATTACAACATTCACACACATAAGCACATTCAATCATCCACCACAACTCTAAGAATTACAGTGGTTTGTTTGTGTGTACACCAACTATTAAAAAATAGCCACACAACTACTCCACTCTTAATATCCACTCCCTCAGGATGTTAGTGTTCACTATTAAAAAGGTTTTCCAAGGTTTACCTTAAAACCTTCACAATTGTGTCTTTGATTAGGCTTACACAATTCCAAAAACCCTACACTCTGAGATTTTATAGATCACCTCAGACAAACCAAAAAGAGATTTTTCTAGCACAACCTCAAAAACCACAAAAAGATACAGAATTATAAATAATACTTATCTGGAAATTCTCCTTTGAAGAAGCCTGGTAGAACCAATCTGATGTAGACGAAGATGTTCAATGTCCAGTCTCATAGATGAAAAGGTTCTAGTTCTAAATAATTTTTAATTAAATCAACTTGGGCAGCTTGATTTGATTTTGATCTCAAGAAAGGGAAAAATACAAATCCCTTCTTAATATAAGATTGGAATAAAGATCACAAAATTAAATTATAAAAACTAATTAAAAAGAATCTAAAATGAGCATAGAATAACTTAATAAATTCACAAACTTATCTCTCAGATTGATGTCTTGATTTTGCTTTTATGAATGAATAAATTTTGAAATTCATGCTCTATTTATAGGTGAAAATACTGTTCACTCGACTGGTCTAAGGGTCGGTTTGACTGGTCGAAGGACCAACAAAATTTTAAACTTTTTAGCACGATAAGATAAGGTCGTTACTCGACTGGTCGAGTTGGACCAAATAATGTTGCTGGACTTTGAGTCGAGCCTACACGACCGGTCGAGCACTGTTCACTCAACTGGTCGAGCAGTCTCCGAGACTGGTCGAGAGTCCAACAAAAAATTCTAAAAAATAGCAACAATTCATGGACTGGTCGAGCCAGTACTTGGACTAGTCGAACAAGGTCTAAGACTAGTCAAGAAAATGGCCTATAAATAAATGAAATGACCCACATTAAATATGCAACGAATATGACACAATCTAGGGTCAATCTAGGGTCATCCAAACCTATTTGTGAGTTGGATCAATTAAAACATCATTCACTTCAAATTCTTGAATACTTGTGATACTTGAAGCTTGAGTTCGATCTCTTGAACTTGAACTTGAGTTACGCTTGAGTTCTTGAGTCTTTAGCATATAGTAGTTGAACTTCAAACTTGAACTTGAGTTCTTGAGTATGATCTTAAAATCATGAACTTCAACACGCTTCACTTCAACTTGAAGATGTGGGCAAGTTCGATGAAGATCTAGAGAACTTAAAAATGTATGAACCTGATCACTTCAACTCAAAGCATGATATAAATACTAAATGGTTTGGCACAACAAAATTTGACAATACTACAGGTGCTAGATTTACACAATAGCATGTACAATCTCCCCCTTTGTCAAATTTGTGACAAAACCAAATAAAGAGAATCATGCATAATAAAGAATCATGCACCAGTTATACGTACAATAAAGAATCATGCACCATACATGCACAATAAAGAATCATGCACCAAATGAGTAACAAATGATCAACAAACACATCTCCTTCTCATTCCATCACTCCCCCTCAATCCAGGAGAGGTGATTAACAGAACCTATAAAAAAAATGCATACCACTCCAAAATTCCACATCATCACACACCTCTACAATTTCTCCCCCTTTTTTTCATAATTGGACAAAGGAAAGAAGTACAAAGAAAAGAGAAGTAAATAAAATAAGATAAGAAATATCATCATGATAATCAAAATATCAACTTAAAGCACAATATCATGACTACATACTAAAAAGTATAAGTATGTCCATGAAATATCCCAACACACATGATCCCAACACAAATCTAAGAGTAGAAAGTATTAATACATACCTAAAAAAATTAATTAGATCCAGATGAAGGAGCAGGAATAGAAGGATCTATCTGATGTAGTCCTTTATTAATGCACGTAAGATATTTGTGCATGTATTTAAATTGATTTTCTTAGGACACATGTAAACCCCCCACCCTGTCCTTAAGGGATCGCAAATGCAGAACTTAAATCTACAAGAAAATTAAAAAAGATGTACTAACCATGAAGGAATCGAAGGTGGGTTCGACCGGTCGTGGTAGGGCAGGTCAGGGAAGATGAAACAAATGAAGAAAAATTACTTTTGCACAATAAAAATCCCTAAACCTGAGCAGGTCGACTGGTCGAGTACATACTCGATCAGTCATGCCACGACTGGTCGAGTGTGTACTCGACTGGTCGTGCACCTCAAAAATTCTACAATTTTCGATATTTTCAAATAAAAAATTTATAAAAATAAATAAAATAAAAACATGCAATATATTACAAATAAACACAAGCAATTTAGATCATATTGCACATACCCATATCCAATTTTAATTTAGCAAACATGTTTCTGTCAAGCAATTTTGTAAATATGTCTGCAAGTTGATTTTCAGTCTGAATATAATCTACATAAATAATCTTATCTTCTACTAATTCACGAATATAATGATGTCTAATGTCAATATTCTTAGTTCATGAATGCTAAATTTGATTTTTATAAATGTTAATTACGCTAGAATTGTCGCAATACAATACCATAGAATCTTGCACAAATCCATAATCACTTAACATCCTTTTCATCCACACATGCTGGGTGCATGCATTACTAGCTGCAATATACTCAGCCTCAACTATGAAAAGTGATACAGAACTCTGTTTCTTACTATGCCATGAAACCAGACAGTTCCTGACATAAAAACATCCACCGTTGGTAGACTTGCGGTCATCAATATTACCAGTCCAATCAACATACAAATAACCGGCTAATTAAACATTAGTATCATGAGGATACTATAGATTAAGTTTAGTCGTACTTGTGACATATCTCAAAATGTTCTTTACAACAATCAGGTGAGACTCTTTAGGGTCCGATTGATATCTAGCACAGATTCTTACACTGAATGCAATATTAGGTTGGCTCGCAGTTAAATATAACAAACTACCTATCATACTGCGATACAACTTAGGATCTACACTCTTACCTATCGAATCCTTAGAAAGTTTAAGTATCGTACTCATAGGAGTATCAAAATTTTTACCGCTCTTAAAACTAAATTTTTTAACTAAATTTAGAGCGTATTTAGTTTGAGAGATAAAGAACCCATTAAGAAGTTGTTTTACTTGTAAACCTAAGAAATAGTTCAGTTCTCCAACCATGCTCATTTTAAATTTGGACTTCATTAAATCTTCAAACTCAACAGTCATGTCAAAACAGGTAGATCCATAGATGATGTCATCAATATATATTTGTACTATCAGTATGTGAGCATTGTATTTCTTTACAAAAAGTGTCTTATCAACACTCCACATTATAAAGTTATGACTTAGTAAAAACTTAGTCAATTTCTCGTACCATGCCTTGAGAGCTTGTTTCAATCCATAGAGTGCCTTTTTCAGGTGATAAACATGATATGTATGTTTAGAGTCCTCAAAACCCTTAGGCTGTTCAACATATACTTCCTCATGTAGATCACCATTCAATAATGCACTCTTAACATCCATTTGATAAATTTTGAACCTTTTATAACAAGCAATGGATATAAACAGTCTAATAGATTTAAGACGAGCTACTGGGGTAAAGGTTTCATCATAATCGATGCCTTCTATCTGAATGTACCCTTATACAACTAGTTTAGCCTTGTTTCTTATTACCAAGTTCATCAAACTAATTTTTAAAGATCCATTTAGTTCCAATAATGTGTTTGTCATTAGGTCTAGGAACTAAGAATCGTACATCATTCCTTATGAATTGATTAAGTTCATCTTGCATAGCTACAATCTAGTTTTCATCAGCAAGAGCTTCTTTTACATTGGTTGGCTTAATCTAGGATGTGAAGCACACATAGTTACAAATGTTTTCTATCTACGAGAGCGCATACCAGTGAGAGGATTTTTAAGAATTTGATTAGTTAACGGTCTTTAACTGACCACAGTTCAGGGTCATTTTGTCTAGACGAAGAGACTGGTTTATCAAATAAAGGGACTTCATCATCTTCTGAACTTGAGACAGGTGTATTCAAGTAATCATCTATAACCACATTAATGGATTCTTGAATAACACCGATCCTCTTATTGAGAACACGATATGCTCAACTTTTTTGCGCATATCCTAGGAAAATACCCTCGTCACTTTTAGTGTCGAATTTTTTTGGATTTTTTCGGTCACGTAAAATGTAGCGCTTGTTGCCAAAAACTCAAAATTATTTAACAGTAGACTTCTTATTGAACAATAATTCATATGCAGTTTTATTATTAGACTTTCTCGAATAAACACGGTTAGTGATATAACATGTTATGTTCATAGCTTCAGCCCAAAGATTTTTAGGAAGTTTCATACTATTTAACATTACATTGTCAATTTCTTGAAGTACCCAATTTTTCCTTTCAAGTACCCCATTTTGTTGAAGTGTCTTGGTTGCAGAATACTCATGTAATATTCCATGATCGCTATAGAACTTCTCAAAACTGCTATTATCGAATTCGGAACCATGATCACTATGAATTTTTGTGACATGTGATTCATTTTCAGTTTAGATATGCTTGAGTATCCTTTTCACTTCATCGAGGGTCTCAGATTTCTCTCCCATGAAAACTACCCATGTATATCTAGTAAAGTCATCTACAATTACTAGTATATATTTCTTACTTTCTCGACTCTCCATTCTATTTGGTCCCATGAGATTCATGTGGAGAACAAATCGATTAGCTTAGGAAATGAATCCAAATAAAAAGAAGCTATTAGGTTTTGATACCACTTGAAAAGGCTGATTAATATGTCCTAGAGGGGGGGGGGGGGGTGAATAGGACTATGCCAAATTAAAAAATAAATGCAAAATTTAAAGAAAGATAACACAATTCAAATAATAATAAAGCACAAGAAAAAAACAACCTCAAATGTCCTATTTTTGAGAGGTTGATACAAAGTTAGTTCTAAGGATAACCTAACACCAAAAACTAAAGGCTTATGACAGGATAACCTTACTACAACATTTGTAAGTATCAAAAATCCAAACTAATAAAGAGGCAAAGGAAATGGCAAATAAAATAAACTAAGTTATTACAACATTCCCACCAGTGCATAAAATAAATTACACCATTCACCACAAATGCTTAAAATAAATTACAACATTCACACATATAAGCACATTCAATCATCCATCATAACTCTAGGAATTATAGTGGTTCGCTTGTGTGTATACCGACTGTTAGAAAATAGCCACACAACTACTCCACTCCTAATATTCACTCCCTCGGGATATTAGCGTTCACTATTAAAAAGGTTTTCCAAGGTTTACTTTAAAACCTTCACAATTGTGTCTTTGATTGGGCATACACAATTCCAAAAACCCCACACTCTGAGATTTTCTGGATCACCTCAAATAAACCAAAAAGAGATTTTTTTGGCACAACCTCAAAAACCATAAAAAGATATAGAATTGTAAATAATACTTATCTGGAAATTCTCCTTTGAAGAAGCCCGGTAGAACCAATCCGATGTAAACAAGGATGTTCAATGTCTAGTCTTACAAATGAAAAGGTTCTAGTTCTAAATGATTTTTAATTAAATCAACTTGGGCTAGCTTGATTTGATTTTGATCTCAAGAAAGGAGAAAACACAAATCCCTTCTTAATATAAGATTGGAATAAAGATCACAAAATCAAATTACAAAAGCTAATTAAAGAGAATCTAAAATGAGCATAGAATAGCTTAATAAATTCATAAACTTATCTCTTAGAGTAGTGTCTTGATTTTTATTTTATGAATGAATAACTCTGAAATTCGTGCTCCATTTATAGGTGAAAATATTCTTCACTCGACTGGTCTAAGGGTTGGTTCGACTGGTCGAAGGACCAACATAATTTCAAATTTTCTGGTGTGATAAGATAATTTCGTTACTCGATTGGTTGAGTGGCCTGCTCGACTGGTCGAGTGGGGCCAAATAATGTTGTTGGACTTTGCGTTGAGCTTGCACAACCGATCAAGCATTATTCACTCGATTGATCGAGTCTTTAGGACTAGTCGTGAGTCTAACAGAAAATTTTAAAAAATAGCAAAAAACCTTAGACTGGTTGAGAAAACTCTTAGACCAGTCAAGCCAGTTCTTGGACTAGTCGAACAAGGTCTAAGACTAGTCGAGAAAATGACCTATAAACAAATAAAATGACCTATAAACAAATAAAATGACCCACATTAAATATACAGTGAATATGATACAATTTAGGGTTAATCTTCGGTCATTCAAACCTGTTTGTGAGTTGGATCAATTGAAACATCATTCATTTCAAATTCTTGAATACTTGTGATACTTGAAGCTTGAGTTCAATCTCTTGAACTTGAACTTGAGTTACACTTGACTTCTTGAGTCTTTAGCGTACAGTAGTTGAACTTGAAACTTAAACTTGAGTTCTTGAATATGATCTTGAAACCATGAACTTCAACATGCTTCACTTCAACTTGAAGATGTAGACAAGTTTGATGAAGATCCAGAGAACTTAAAAATGTATGAACCTGATCACTTCAGCTCAAAGCATGATACAAATACTAAATGGTTTGACACAACAAAATTTGACAATACTACAGGGGTTAGATTTACACAATAGCATTTTCAAGGATCCATAGCCATAAGATCTCGCCCACGTTAATACCATATAACCATATAAATGATGGTGGCCTTGCAACGAACTCTCCGAGTTAGCTCCAAATAGCTGCTACCCATGAGAACTAATCCAGGAATTAGTTACAAACCGTCTTTGGGCCGAGAAAAGGCTTTAAAAGGCCACTTCCTTTTTGGGCAGCCCTTGGCCCAAAATAAAAAAGAAAAAGAGAAAGAGAAAGAGAGAGCTGTGAGCGCTGTTGTGCCGCACCAGCTAGGCTCAGACTCATTTCGGTCTAAGTTTAGTCGTCGGCCCTACTTAGTCATTAGAAAAGGAGCAAGAAGGGAAGAGAGGGAGGAGTGGTGCCACACTAGGCCGCTGCCCAAGGAGCGACCCACTGACTCGCTGGTGTGAGCTGGTGATCGGGTCGGTCCGTCCAAACCATAGCTGGTCATTGTAGTAAAAGAAGAAGAAAAGGAAAGCAGGGAAGAAGAAGGACACATAAGAGAGAATGGAAGGAGGGAGAAAGAAAGAAAATGAAAGAGTGAGGACACTGTCCTCATTCTTCTTCCTCTCCACTATCGCACCAAGCTATTTTAGAGTTTAGGCTAAGTCCGGACCGAGTAGGTTGTGGTTTGGTCGAGCCCAGACACTATCTAGTCCAATAAGAAAGAAACGAGAAGAGGGAGAGAAGGGGGGGGGGGGGTAGCTGCATTGGGACGAGTGGACCTGACTCGGTTAAGTGCGGGTTGCGTTTTGAGTCAACTGGTCTAATCCATCTAAGCCAGGCTTCTTGCTAGACATTTTCAAGGGGGAAGAAAGAAAGAAGAGGGAGATAGAGAGAAGAGAAGGAGAGAGGGGCAGAGAGTTTGGAGTTTGGGTTTTGGGTGGCTGTCGAGTTGACCCGGTTAAAACCGAGTCCAACCGAGGCAAGTTGGTTTTGGGCCTAGTCTAGGCCTAGCTGGACATTTTAGCAAAAAGTGAGGTGAGGAGAAAGAGAGAGAGTATGGAAGGAGAAAGAAGGAGTTGTTCCTTGCATACTGAGTCTCTATCAAGTTGACTCATTTGGTTTTAGCTGAGTTCAGCTAAGTTTGGTTGAGTTCGTGTCGCCAAGTTAAACTATCAAGTCAAGGTAAATTAAAACCCAGTTCCTTTGTTTGTTGCTGAGTTGACTCAGTGAGTTTTCACTGAGTGTATTGACCCTAGAAGCCAAGTGCTAACTATTTTTCTTGATGTTTTAATTAGGTCGTGATCATATATTATCGAGTAGATTTGACTCTGTCGGGCTGCATTCGTGCTATCTTGCAAGACACATAACTAGGTTGTGTGACCAAAGTGAGGACTCACCCTTTGAGCTTCCCACTTAATTTCATCGATCTGGATCTAGATGATGATATGATTCCTCTAACTGAGTTACTTACCTTACTATTGAATATGTTAATTTGTTGGGTATTTAATTCATGCGTTAGATGATAAGCATCTCTACTTAATTATAGCATGTATAAATGATTTGATGATAACATGCTATATTTAGTTGTACATTTGTTAATTAACTGTCTGTTTGCTGCTTGCAATTAAGTGATGGAATGAATGGAACCTGTCATGAACTTACCATCTTGCGGTCCATACTTGACTCACGTGGCTTGGATCGCAGAGTGCCTTACATGGCTTGAATCACATATTTTTCCTTAGTGGTTTTGATGGAATATTGGTGCCCTTTTTGTGGCTTGTTAGTTATATTCGCATATCTTGTTGATTTTCGGGTCATTTTGCGGAGTTCGTTATGATTTCCGGGTGGAGCTGAAGTTCGCTTATCGATTTTCTAACCATCTTACGGAGTTCATACGATTTCTGAATGATGCTAGAGTTTCCATGTTGATTCTCTCTTTATCTTGTGGTGTTTAGTCGTATGGTGATTTTCGGGTGGAGCTGAAGTTCGCTTGTCGATTTTCTAGCCATCTTGCAGTGTTCACATACAATATGATTTTTGGTTGAAGTAGAGGTGTATATGTTGGTTTTCTATCCATCTTGCGGTATTCAGTCATACCATGATTTTCGGGTGGAGCTGAAGTTCGTTTATCAATTTTCTAGCCATCTTGTTGTGTTCACGTATGATATAATTTCCGAATGGTCTAGAGTTTTAATGTTGGTTTTCTAGCCATCTTGCGGTGTTTAGTCGTATCATGATTTTTGGTTAGAGCTGAAGTTCGCTTATTAATTTTCTAACCATCTTGCCGTGTACACTTACGATATGATTTTTTGGGTGGTCTAGAGTTTGTATGTTGGTTTCCTGGGCATCTTGCGATGTTCAATCATACCATGATTTACGTGTGGAGTTGAAGTTCGCTTCTCAATTTTCTAGCCATCTTGCGGTGTTCACGTATAATGTGATTTCCGGATGGTCTAGAATTTGCAGGTTGATTCTCTATTCATCTTGTGATGTTCAGTCGTACTATGATTTCTGGGTAGAGTGGGAGTTCGCTTATCGATTTTCTAGTCATCTTGCGATGTTCATGTACAATATGATTTTCGGGTGAAGTAGATGTTTGTATGTTAATTCTCTCTTCATTTTACGGTGTTTAGTTGTATTGTGGAAGTTCGCATATCGATTTTCTAGTCATCTTGCGATGTTCATGTACAATATGATTTTCGGGTAAAGTAGATGTTTGTATGTTAATTCTCTCTTCATCTTACGGTGTTCAGTCGTATTGTGATTTTCGGGTGGAGCTAATGTTCGTTTATTAATATTCTCACCATCTTGTTTACATATAATTTGATTTCCAGGTGAAGTACAGGTTTAAAGCTTGATTTTCTATTCACCTTGCAAAGTTCACTTATACTATGATTTTCAGGTGGAGCGGGAGTTTGCTTATCAATTTTATAGCCATTTTATGGAGTTCACGTACAATGTGATTTTCTAGTGCAATAGAAAGTTGTATGATTGATTATTGGACTATCTGGACATATTCACTTGCATTGTGATTGCTATTATATTTTTCTTATGATGAGATTATGTTGGTTGACTTAATTTTTTAATATATGATCATGAATAAGAATTGCGCTGCTTAATACATCTATTCTTATAACTTGCGATCTATTCTGGATTATAAATGATGAGTGCGTAATCTAAAAGGGTACTCCTCACTGCGATAGCCATTGACGCTATCAAACCGTAACAGTTGATGCAAGTATAGAGTGAGTTGATGCTATTCACTAGGTTGCTAGAGCAGATCGGGTAGCTGAGGAGCTAGACAGGGTCCCTGCGGCCCATATTGATCTCCATCATTAAATGATAGATTTCTATTTTTATTTATTGAACTTTATTATTTGGGATTGTAAAAGTCATGTATGGGTGCTACATTTGGAATTTTGTGATGATCAGAATGTTTTATACAATGCATGGTTTACTCTGCTAATATTTTGCTGCTAACTCTAATTAATGATAAGCGGTTCAAATTTAGACTGAATTTTTAAAGGCTAACACTCGGGTTTTTGGAAAACGAGTCTTATACTTGGGTTTCGAAAATCAAGGCATTAAAAGTTGGTATCAGAGCAAGTCTAGATAAACTAGGTCTTGGGAAAAATAGGACTTATATAACTTCAAATACTTCAAAGTTTCATTGATGAAATTAGAGACTTAAAGCTAGGTTTGATTCCCTTAGCATTAGGATGTTTTGGAAATTTAGAAATATAAATTTTAAGATCCCTTAAAATTTTTATGGTTGGCCATTTAAACTTAGGAATAAAAACTTAGGTTCCCTTTTGAATTATATTTGTTCGAATTCACAAACTAAACTTAGGTATTATAGGGAAACATATACCCGCTGCATTGTACATTAGATTGAACATAAGCACTC
Organism: Magnolia sinica; assembly: GCF_029962835.1. Lineage (NCBI taxonomy): Eukaryota > Viridiplantae > Streptophyta > Magnoliopsida > Magnoliales > Magnoliaceae > Magnolia > Magnolia sinica. The sequence continues at coordinate 42,739,680 of NC_080573.1, read as the reverse complement.
TCTAAACTTAAGAATCCATACTAGGAATCATAATTTAAATTTACATAATACTTAGATAATCAGAGTGTGCAATGAAAGCGTAATAGGCCGCATACACTTACCCCTTATGAAAATAGAAAAATATACGATATTCCATAGGAATCCAGGATAATCGGGTTCACGGACTGACGGAATCATATTTAAGTGAAGCGTATGCGGTTTGATACTAATTTTAAATCCTAGCAAATCCCAATGATCTCAAGGCCCTGATTAAGCAGAAGATCGAGGTTCACTAGGATTAGGAATGAACACTAAGGAACTTACTGCCCTGATCTGGCAGAAGATCGTTGTATCAGGCTTAGACTAATCATAATTGTCTGTTTGTGTTAACTTGAACACTAACAATATAAAATGCTATTCTTTTTTTAGATGGTGTGGGACTGCAATAGTAAAATTCAAACATATAGGACAATAATAATAAAAATCTCCTTCACGTCATGTGAGCAAATCCTTGATTTTAATTAATACTGAAGGAAATTGGGATGTGCATAATCGAATCTCGTAGGCAAGATTCTTCTTTAAGGGGGGTAGATTGTAACAACCCCAGTCCTAGTAGTCAGTCATAAACCCTTGTGTATATAGACATACATCACGAGGAAGGTGGTGAATGCTAAGAGACACGGTAGAATACATTATCCTCATTCTCATTTAAGGTATGAGTGTTGAATTTTGGGACGAAATTCTTTTAAAGGGGGTAGACTGTAACACCCCATACATTTCAGTACTCGGGTGTTACCATGCGGGTCTAACTTAATATAAACATGAACCCAATTTACGTGAACATTCACATCCTGTAGCTTGAGTCTAACTATGAAAGAGATGAGCTTACAGTCCTAGAGGGGGGATGAATAAGACTATGCTAAATAAAAAATTAAAGTACTGAAAGAATAAATAAATTAGAACTTAATTTGAGATCTCAATCGTAATAGTATTGAGAAATTGATACAAACTTCGTTCAAAGGACAACCTTACACCAAAGACAAATGTTTATGGTAGGACAACCTGATTTCTTGAATGCAGTAACGATCAATACTACAAACTAAAACAAGAGGCAAATAATGGAAGCTATCTATTACAGGCATTCACCACATGTATATAAAAATTTACAAACATTCACCACATGTACATCCCAAAAATCATTCACCACACAAACACCAGGAATTATAGTGGTTCGGTGTGTACACCAACTGTCCTCAAACAGCCACACCTACTCCACTCTCAATAATCACAACCCATGTGTTATTGGCGTTCACTAAAAATTAAGGTTTTCTCAGGTTCACCTTAAAACCTATACAATTATGATTTTAGAAGAGCTATCACAATTAAAACCCCACGCACTGAGATTTTCTAGCTATCACAGTCAAAACCAATACATGAGATTTTCTTGGATATCTCAAATAAACCAAAAAAAAAGTAAATACTTATCTTCTTCAGAAGACATTGAAATGATGTAGACCGTATAACCACTTCGGTTAATAACGAATGTTCAATGTTTAATGTCCAATAACCAAAATGAAGGATTGTAGGTTCTAAATAGATTTTAGTTTAATTCAAACCTGGGCTACTTGTTTGAATTTCTTAGATCTTAAAAGGAAGAACAAGAACTCCCTTTAAAACATATGATTCATAAAAAGAGATCTGGAAATTACAAAATAATAAGCTATTAAAAAGAATTTAAAACACCGTTCTATATCTTGAAGAAGATAGGGAGTTTTCTCTCTCAAAGTGAAGGCTCTTTTTGCCCTGAATGATGTAATTTGGTGTGAGAAAAGACCTTTATTTATAGGCTAAAAAGTTGTTCCTTCAATTGGTCTAAGGTCTCCTTTGACTGGTCTAAGGTCTCATTCGATTGGTCTAAGGAACAAACAAATTTCAAATTTCAAGCATGATTGGATCAAACTGTCCTTCTACTAGTTGAGTGGCCTGCTCGACTGGTCGAGGATGCTTAAAATTCATTGCTAGACTTTGAGTTGAACTACCTTCGACTGCTCGAGGGTGTGCCTTTAACTGGTTAAGCACTTTTCTCGACTAGTTGAGGAACCAACAAATTTTTTTCGATTTTCAGTTAAAAACTTAAACTGGTCAAAGTTTTTCCTAGACTAGTCGAATTAAAGCCTAGACTAGTCAAAGTAAGGCTTGGACTTGTCGAACTTAAGCCTAATTAAAGTATAAAAACCCAATTATGTTTGACATTCAAAAGAACCGAAGTCTAAGGTCTTTCTAGGGTCAAATATACCTGAAAACATTGAACATTGAAGAGTATACTTTGTAGCTTGTAGTTGAATGTTCAGTTATGTTCATCTGATCTTCTACTTGAAGTAATCTGGTAAAAGTAGCTTGATCTTGAACTAGAAGAGAAGTAGAGCTTGAATACTTTGGACTTTAAGTAACCATCTTCATGTTTTGAACTTGCACTTTCTAACTTCATATCTTGAACTTGAAGGTGAACTTTCCATCTTGATATACTTCATCACAAGTTGTTTTGTCCATCGAAATTTGACAAATAAATGTGCTTTATATATCACAGCAATTACATTCTCCCCCTTTGTCAAATTCATGACAAAACATAACAAAACATACATTCAAGTTTAACATTCTTGCTTTGCTTGAAATCACATATACTCTCCCTTAATATGAGCGCAAAATTTACTCCCCCTCAATCAATGCTTCGAATACCTATATGTAAAATCCCTGTAGATACCTACATATCCATTCTAATAATATATAATCAATCAACATATCAATCATATCCATACAAACTCTCCCCCTTTTTGTCAGAAATTGACAAAGGAGAGTAGGAATATGAGACAAATGAATAATAGAATGGCAATTTAAGCATCATGATTAAGAGTAAAACATGAATAATCATAATGAGAGCATAATAATATCCAAAAATATCATCCAAGTTATACAACCAACTTAAGCATAAGTTTAAAGTTATATAACCCCAAAATTAAAACAAAGCAAAACTAGTTGGAACTAGAAGAAGAAGGCGTTGGAATAGATGGGTCAATCTGGTGAAGGCCATTCGTTATGCGATGAAAATATTTCCCCATATATTTCATTGAAGAGCGATGGCTTTCATCCAGATTGTCCTGAGATACTTTCAAAGCCTCCACCTTGTCCTCTAGAGAGCGAAGGCGACTATTGAATTGAGACAATTGAAAGTCAGGATCTGCCTCATCATCAGCCTCTAACTCATCGAAGATATCATCTATCGTAGTATCTGCTGGCAACGGTGCTTCCTCTTCTTCGACCTCATCCTCGTCTTGCTAACTGGGGAGGTAATTCAAAGTCATTTTTTTAATGTTCAAATTGTCAAATGGAAGAATGGACTCAGCGGCCTCAGTGGTCGGAATGACAACATTGCAATGAAGGGCAAGTGTCGTCATAAGATAAGCGAATGGAATGGAACCATGACCAGGATGAATGCGAAACTGGATGATCAAATAGCAGATCAAGGAAGGAAGGTAAATGGGGATACCCGATGCGACAACATGGAGAATACGAGCCATTAATGGAGTAAGCTCAGATTTATTTCCAGACCGCAGATAGACATTCGAATTTAAAATGCAGTGAAGGACACGGAAATGGGGAATCATCTGGGTGGCACATAGTGCATTACTGCCACTCCACTCTGCATTAAATTGGCATAATTTATGGGTGATAGCTCTATGCATAGATTCAAACATCTTATCAGAAAGAGGATGAATCGGGATACCTTCATCATTAATATTTACATCAAGTAGACCCGAAATTAGGTGCCTATCTATTGGTACTGTCCCTTCTCTAAAATTGATGGAAAATGTAAGATTTTCAAGGGATAATCCTCGATAGATGCAAACATGCCTTGTGCAATGGAGCGATAAGCCAGTCCACCCCAACCACAAATATTTTCCCAACCAATGGCTGAGAGAATGGGAAACAACTTGAAGCAAGCAATATGATCAAGATTTACCATCCTTTCAATTATTATATCTCGAGTGCAGAAATCCCTTACATGCTCCAAATCTTTTTTGGGAGATCTTAAGGTTCTCACCTTAATTGGAGTTGTCCGGGAGGAGGAGCCGCTAAGGCCCTTGCGTGAGACCTTCCTCTTACACCGATGCTCCATGTAGAGTATGCACAGAGAGTATAATATATGGGTTTGGATAATGTCAGATTTTTTTCCCAAAAACCCTTGTAGAAAAGAATGAAAATCATAAATCAACAACACAACAAAGCTTAAAATGCATATAAGAACCTAAGAAATTGAAAATGATGCACTAACAATGATTCTATAGAGATGGGTTCAACAGGTTGAGTAAGGAGTTGTTGAGGAAGAAGATGAAAATAAGAAGAAAAAGTGATTTCCCCCTTTTTTAGGAAGCCAACCCACACTCCTCGACCGGTCGAGTACGTGTTCGACCTATCGAGGCTCGACTGGTCGAGGACGTGCTTGACTGGTCATGCAGACTAAAAAATTCAAATATTTTAAAAAATATTTCAAAATTTTTGCATAAAAATATATATATAAAAAAGCAAAAATTAACATGACATAATTAATTTCAAATACACATACCAATATCATGTTTCAATTTAAAAAATCTATTCCTGTCAAGCGGTTTTGTCATAATGTCGGCAAGTTGATTTTCAGTTTATATGTAGTCTAAACAGATGCTCTTATCTTCAACCAATTCTCGAATATAATGGTAACGAATGTCTATGTGCTTTGTACTAGAATGTTGAATGGGATTTTTAGAAATATTAATTGCGCAAGAGTTATCGCAATACATGATCATCATATCTTGCGCAATTCCATAGTCGGTTAGCATTCTTTTCATCTAAACCAGCTGGGTACATGCATTACTAGCCGTGATGTATTCAGCCTCAGCTGTGGATAAGAATACCGAACTTTGTTTCTTACTGTGCTAGGAAACCAAAAAATTTCCAAAGTAGAAACATCCACCACTCATAGACTTTCGATCATCGATGTTCCCAGCCCAGTCAGCATATGTATATCCACTATTTGTACATTTGTTTCATGTGGATACCAAAGCCTATAATTAGCAGTACTTGTGACATATATAATTATTCACTTAACAGCAATTAGATGCGATTCTTTTGGATCAGATTGATATCTTTCACAGATTCCAACACTAAAGGAAATATCTGGTCTACTAGCAGTTAAATATAATAGACTACCAATCATGCTATGATATAAGCGAGAGTTTATACTCTTACCTGTTTCATCCTTTGAGAGTTTGAGAGTCATACTCATAGGAGTATCAAATTTCTTACCATTTTCGAATCCAAATTTCTTAATAAATTTAAGGCGCATTTGGTTTGAGAAATGAAAATACCCTCTTCTTGCTATTTAACTTGTAAGGCTAGAAAGTAATTCAGTTCTCCAACCATACTCATTTCGAATTTGGATTTCATAAGTTCTGTAAACTCAGCAGATAGGTTAGTACATGTAGAACCATATATGATATCATCAACATATATCTGTACAATCAGTATGTGTTCAACGAATTTTTTAACGAATAAGGTTTTATCAACACTTCCCATGATAAATTGTGACTGAGTAAGAACTTAGTCAGCTTTTCATACCATGCTATATGAGCTTGTTTTAAACCGTAAAGTGCCTTTTTAAGGCGATATACATGATTTAAGTGTTTGAGGTCCTCAAAACCTTTAAGTTGTTCAACATACAACTCTTCATGTACATCCCCATTTAAGAAAACACTTTTGACATCCATTTGATATATTTTGAATTTTTTAAAGCAAGCAATAGATATAAACAATTTGATAGTTTCAAGACGAGCTACTGGCACAAAGGTTTCATTATAATCTATTCCTTCTATTTGAGTGTACCCTTGTACAATCAGTCTAGACTTGTTTCTAATTATATTACCCAATTCATCATATTTGTTTTTGAAAATCCATTTAGTTCCAATTATTTGTTTATCAGTTGGTCATGGAACCAAATACCAAACATCATTTCTTACAAATTGATTCAATTCTTCTTGCATGGCAACAATGTAATTCTTGTCAGTAAGTGCTTCTTTTATGTTGGTCGGTTCAACTTGAGAAGTAAACATAATTGTAAATATTTCCTAGTTGTTTTCTTGTTCATACACCAGTGAGAGGTGAAATTGCGGTGAAGACCACTTTAGTCGAAGTAGAAATATGTCAATATGTCCTAGAGGGGGGTGAATAGGACTTTTTTTTAAAGTTTTATGATTTATTTAATATCCTATTACACTAATCCTAACAACAGAAACATATTAGGATTACTTAAAAGTAACTCTACTAACTTCCAAGCCAGGTAGAGGATCCAATCATAAACTGTTTAAAATGTAAACAATATTCAAACTAGTTTATGATGGATATGACTGTGTAAGTGTGTGAGGTGTGATCACAGATATTCAAATATGAAAATATTAAAGAAAATCACGCAGACATAAGAATAGCAATCTCAAACACAGTCATTTTTATAGTGGTTCGACTACTTGTCTACTCCACTCCCGGTAACCGCACTCAACCCTTGAGTGTACCGGATTTCACTAAGGAAGTTTCACAGTGGTTCACCTCAAACCTAAGGTTTTAAATCAGGTTCCCCTTCAACCTTTACAACCTACACTGAGGCTGACTGTTTATGCTCTCACGAGCAAGGGTCAACACGACACACCCACTTTTAGGCACACTGGCCAAGGATCTTCCATAAGACCCTATCAGAGGTTTTACACGATTTACCTCAAACCCAAGGTTTTAACTAGTTCACCCCTAACCAGATGTTTATGCTCTCCACAGAGCAAGGGTCCACACAATGCATCCACTACGTACAGTCCTGCCGGAGGCCTCCTAGAGGACTTGCAAGGGTGAGAAACACCTTAGACCCAATCCTACAGAGGAATGATCAAAAGTTCCTCTGGACTCTAGTTACTTATAGATAAGTGGATAAGTCTCATTCAGCTCGTTGATGAAGATCTCCTCCTTTGTTGATGAAGAGTCTTCTGCTTCCTTGATCTGCAACTCAAATGATGTACTAATATATGGAAATGGGTTAGGTCAAGGTTATGATGGAATCTTACTCTCTAAATGTTTTCCTATTAGGAAGATAGAGTGATTCCAATCATCTATGCATTCAAGATATCCTAGGTTAATGATTTTCCATTAAGGAAGTAGCTGGAGGATCTTTGAATGCGGAAGTTCATTCCCCAATCCACTCTATTGAATATTAATGATGAGGGTGGATTGGAGGATGAACTCCCTTGAGAGAAAGGGCTTAGGGTATATGATCTAAGGTAAAACACTCAAAAGCACTCTCTTCTTTCTCTCTCAGCAACAATAGACAAGCTCTCTTTATATAGGTAAAAGGATCCAACGGATATAAAATAGTTACATTTATGACAGAGTTCGATATCATCGAGTAGGGTCGATATCATCGAATGTATACTCTCGATAGAATCGACTGGCCACTCGATGACACAAACTCAAATTTCATACGCTTTTGAAACCAATTGCCAGCTAGTTGAGAGAATCGAGACTCGTATCGATGTCATTGGATTTCGAACTCCGATTCCATTGATGCAAGGTTTGATTCCTCGACATTTGAGAAATGAGAGAGACTTGCTTTGAAATATTTCAGGTTTACAAGAATGATCAAGGGATCTTTGAGATCATCGAAATTTGAATGTCGATGATATCATAAAGTGTCAATGCATCGATAAAACCAAAGGATTTTCATTTAAGTTTGCTGGACAGTTTCTGTCCCTGTTCGATGCTATCGAAACCATACCGATATTATCGATAATGAATATCGATTCTATCGAATGCCCCTCAATCACAGATAAACCATCCTGAAATAATTGCTGGAAGACTAGGCACCCGTGACCGATAATATCGAGAGCCCTCCGATATCATCGAGATTTGAACTTCGATGGTATCAAGAACGGCTTCAATATATTGATGCACATGTGATTTTCTTAAGTAAAAATAGGGGCGACAGATATCTGTTTGTCGATATTATCGAGTCACTTTCGATAGACTCGAGATATAAATATCGATGATATCGATGGGTAGATGGGTAGATCGATATATCGATAAATCAGTCCAGAGATATATATGGTTGCTGGACACTTTTGTCCTCATTTCGATGATATCGTTTAAGCATCGAGGACATCAACAGAGCAAGTTGATTCTATAGAGACGTGTATCGATAAAATCGACAAAGCAAGAAAAGCTTAGAGATTTTCTATTTTCAAAAAGGTTTTCTCACTTATAAACCCTATAAAGTTCGAACTTGTTTTAAGGGTTTTATTTACCTGGTGTTTTGGGATATGGGATATGAGGCATAGATTTACCTGTGGCTAGCTTACACACATCCGGTTGAGGCAGATGCTTTGAATTGATCTTCCTATGAGGCTCTGTAGTCTGACTGACCCAACATTCACACTAATTGACAAACCAGGGCACTTTCAATCTCCCCCTTTGTCAATTACGTGACAAAATACTAAAACACCTAAATTGTGTGTACATGTTCTTTACACAATTGTACAATGCTAACACTGTCATACACAACATATTCGGAAGTTGCTCCCCCTATCTGCAAACTCCCCCTCGCTTGGTGCAACTGCTCCCCCTGACACGTGCAACACCATACTCAAGCAAATGTACATATTTTGATGGGGTGTTACACACAATTTAGGATGTCAGTATAGAAGCTGGTCCCCCTCTCTGCAAACTCTCCCTCGCTTAGTGCAACTGCTCCCCCTAACACCTGCAACACCATACTCAAGCAGATATACATATTTTGACAGGGTGTTTGAACTGTTCTCCTCCTTTTTGTCAGTCATTGACAAAGATAGCATTATAACATATATTGACTGAAGTTTTAAAGACATGTAGGAGAACACCCAGATATAGATGTATAGAGATAAAATCAGTTTAAGCACACATCATTCTCAGAAGGTATGGATGCACATCAGAGCAATTAAAGCATTGATACAAACAGATAAAATAATCATGAAAAAAAAACATGCACTCCATATTAGAACTAGATAAAACCAGGGAATCACATATATCAGAATGGCAGTAAAGATAGAATTATATTCAGTCATATTCATCAGCATCCAAAAAAACATACACTGCCCAAGGTTGGTAGTAGTAGAAAAGAAAACCATCAAAAGATTAAGTCTTCCTTACTCAGAGGTTTTTTTTTATATAAAAAAAGAATTTGAGCTATAGTAGTGCATCACACCTATGCATGAGCGAAGAGCATTTAAAAAGGTATTAATTCCCTCAGCGTTTCAGTGAGAATCTAGGTCTGTGATGCTTTGGACATTCTATAGACAATCAATAACCTCTATAGTGCTGGCAGGACATTCAGAATTTGCTATGTATCATGTTGCAGGGTTGCCAGCATGGTTTTGATTTCCAGTAGACGGACTTCACACTCATCCAGCTATTTCATCATGTAGGATTGTCTATCAAGCGGATCTTGTATAGTGTCTCGATTGATGACAGCTTGAATATTTTCATCAGAGACAGGGCTGTGAACAGAATAGTCTTTATCTAAGCTTGAATTGATTCCACCATGAGGCGCACTGGCAACTATATTGCAGATATCTTTTTGATTAAACTAAATGCACGGGTGTGGGAGATCGTTAGTAGGAGGCAACCTAAATTGTCGTGATAGCTTGGTCACAAGACACGAGAATGGAAGGATAGTGATGGATTCATCTAAAGATACCTGAATCAATTGTTGTAAAATAAGAGTGGGTAGGCAGATGTGAATACTGAGATGAACATCATACAAAACATTTAGCATGTATGGAGAAAGCATGTTGCTAGAGACTTCACAGGGATAGACATTTGTGCTAAAAATGTTGTGAATAATTTTGTACGCAAGATTGAGATATTTAACATGAAGTGTATTCTTTGAATTTCTTGGTATAGTAGCACCATCACACAGCGCCCAAGTAACTTCACCCCATATACCAAGACCATTCATATTTCATTCTGATACAGGTATCCTTGTGACCTCTACCCCAATCAATCGGCTTATCAGTGTAAGGGTGATATGCTCGGACCGATTTATGACAGTAACTGAAATAATTGGAGGATTATTTTCAACCTTGTAGATTAAACTCAAGAACTGATGCACCATATTATGCTGAAATCTTCCTCCAAGATTCATGATATTCCCCTAACCAATTAGTTCTAAGAGATTGATGATCCCAAAAGGTGTAATGCTCTTCCTCTAAACTAACCGTTCTGCCACAAGGTTCAAGTTGAAAAGAGGAGACAAGCCAGTTGCTTCGTTTTTTCCTTTCTTGCTCTTCATTGAAGGTTGTTGTGGAAGAACCAGATTTTTAGACATGTTTGTTTGAAAGAAAAACTGTTCTGAGAGGTGTAATCCCATTTTGAGATCAATTGGTGAGTCTCTTTTTCCGATCATCCATCTTTAATTCACCAGTAACCGTCAATATCATCGTACATCGTTTCGATGACATCAGGGTACCTTATTGTTCTTTTCAATTAAGATCAGAGGGAAGCCCAACTGACCCAATGATTCATCTTCCGAGTGATCGTCGATGGTATCGATTAACGGTCAATGCAATCGAAACGTTCACTCGATGTATTGAGGTATCTCACAGGTGGATGTTTTTAATTTTTAGCATTCAAACAATCTTTCATGTATACCTTTAGTATATCTATGTATCATCAGTATACATCGCAAAATTTTGTACAATCAATGCACGCATCAAAATTATAAACATTTAAATGTTTATCTACAAAAGATTGAGTTGAGGAACCTCAGATATATTATTTAAAGCTCAGAAAAAATTGCATCATTTCAGCAAATATCCAGATCTAGATGCATGAACTGGACTTGTTTTTCTATGTTCAGTATTTCTAGGCATCAATCCTTTATTTATCTCTGATAATGTAGCAGTGGTTGTTTGTGCGATGACCCTTCATTACAGATTTTCCTAATTGACTTAGGATTTCATATTCTTGTTTGTTGAATTTGACCACATGCCTATTATCACAGATTTGAGATATGCTTAGGAGTTTATGTGCCAAACCTTTTATGCAGAAAGCATTCTCATTTTTAAGCAAATTAATCCGTTTTATGATTCCCTGTCCAATTACTTTAGCAGTGGTTCCATCTCCGTAGGTGACTAGCCCATCATAAAGATTCTTATAGTTTGAAAGAAGGGACTTGTCACCTGTGACATGTCTTGAGCAACCACTGTCTAGGTACCACTTAGTGTTATTGCCTGTTAAGTGATTTGAATGAGTAGCAAGACAATTTTTTTTTCTTTAATTACCCATTTTGTGACAGGATTCTTACTTATAGTAGACTTAGTTTTCTTATTTGATTCCACTACTTGATTAGTTTCTGTGTTGCTACTGGAGGCATCAAAATTTTCAAGTATTTGTGTTCCATACCTAGTTTTTTTCTAGCTTTCTCATATCCCAAGCCATTTTTGTTGTTTCCAGATTTTCCCATACCTAAAAGTTTTTCTAACTTCTCACCACTCTGGAAAAACTTACAGTTTAGCTTAGCAATTTTTCTAGACTCTTCTAGATCAAATAGGAGTGTATGATTTTCATTTTGAAGGAGCATATTTTTGTCTTTTAATTGCTCAACCTATTTTTTTAGTTTTTCGGACTCGGATTTAAGGAAGGAGATAATTCTCTCAAGTCTATCATTATCTGAGTGATATTGCTGTAAATCATTGATTAGATATGTATTAATTTTTAGAGTTTTATCCAAGTCTTTTTGCAGTAATTCCTGTTTGTTTTCAGACATTCCAAGTCTCTTAACAACTTTGATGCTATGAATGTATAGTTGATTGCAAGCATCTTGTAGTTTATCCTGTTTCTCTTCTTCCTCCTCTGTTTCCTCATTATCAGATGGAAATGATTCAGTGGCTTGCTGTTTCCTTGCGTTCAGATTCTCTGGGAATGATTGGAGTGGTGGAGGCCATAAGAATTTTCAATGATTTCTGATCTCCATCGCTCTTTGAGTTACTAAATTCTGAATTTGACTCTTCTGTATCATCCCATATGGCGTCCATTGCCTTACCCTTCGTTTTTCTGTTTGGGCATTCAGTGTAAGCCTCGTATCCTAGACCGTACCGTTCCTTAGGCTTCTGCGGTCTTTCCGGTCGAATTTCGGCAACCTTCGACCCTTAATCGGTATTTGCGCGCGACCTGGATTCTCGTGCCGTCAACCCGAGTCGACTTAACCCAGGACTCGTACCTTAGCGACCGCGTCGTCGCCACGGTTCCAATGCCGCAACTCGCGTGCTGATGCGATACTCTAGTCAGGAGTTGTGGGCCAGCGATCGGTGGGAGGAAACGCCGCGCGTGCGAATTTCGAGGGAATCTCTATAAGGTGTCACATCAATCAATCAATCAATCAATCCCATCATGTCAAGTACACATCAACTTTCACCCTTTCCCAAGCAACCCCCCAAAGTCAAAAAGCTCTTACACAACCCATGCTTTTCTTACACATTTAGCCAAAAAAGTTAAAAAAGTTCTTACACTCCCATCCCTCTCTCCCATCCATCACTCCATCACCCATCATTCTCTCTCTCTCTCTCCCTTACAAGTCTCTCTCTCATTTCAACTCTCCTTTAAGCAATTCCATACGTATGAGCCCCTCTCCCATTTCTCCCAAGTTTCAAGTGTGGCCCATTTCCTACCCCTTCATCTCTCATCTCAACCATCCATTTTTCATCTTCCTCCATCAAAGAGGAGCACAAGGAGCTAAGGAAGCCAAGGGAGCAAAAAAGATCAAGTAGTGGGTGCCTTGATAGGGTAGATTTTGATTTTTTTTTTTAGATGGGCCAAGTGAGGCCAACCGATCAATGGTTTGGATCTCACTTTGGACCTAAGATGTGGCCAATGGCCCACTTGGATCATCATGATCATTCCATGATGGGGCCATTCTCCATGGACCCCATCATGATGTTTATTTTCTTGCATGTTTAGGGTCATCTAGACCGTCTATTTTAGTGGAGAAGGGATCTCCACCGTTGGATTTCAATTCCATGGACCCACAAGTAATGGGACCCACTTGATGTATGATTTAGTGCAAGGGAGGGCCCATAGTGCCGGGGTCCCTCCATCACGCGGATCTCACCCTCTATCTCTCTCTTTCCCTTTCTATTTCTTTTTTTATGTGTTTGATGATAAGAAGGTTGTGTGGCCCACTTGAATGGACCCCACCACAAGGTATGTATTTCATCCAAATCACCTACAAGTGGGGCCCACTTTGCATGTATTGTACCACACCATCCATCAGTGGTGGCCCACATGAGGAGGCCCACCTGGTTCGGCATACAGTCCAGCGTCCAGGGACGCTGGACGTTATTTTTTTTGGAAAACACAAGTACCTTGTTTCCAAGCCAAGGAGGGTGGTCCACTTGTGTAGGCCCCACCTTGATGTATGTATTAAATCCACACCATCCATTCCTGTCTCAAGCCCTTTTTAGGCGTTGACCCAAAAGATGTGATCAATCAGACCTTCAGGCGGGCCATACCATAGCAAATGGTGGTTTTCACCATTTAAAACTTCCTTGATTGGTTATACACTGGAATATGTCCAATATTGGACTTGTTTTGCTCGTGGTGAGCCATGGAAGAACACTGGACGGCGTGGATTCACTGGATGTGGACCCCACCTGTAAAATCCACAAGTTTTTTTAAAAAATAAAAAATAAAATAAAACAACATGCATGCAGCCATTGCTGCTGTGTCAGAGCAGGCAGCGGCAGGCGCTGCCAGCGCGCTAGCGGCGGACGGTCTGGCCGACGTACAGCCACCCACGGCTGTAGCCGTGGGCCCCACCTTGATGTTTATATGTCATCTAACCCGTTCATCGGGTGGGCCACTCTCTGAAGTAGGCCCACCCCAAAAATCAGCATGATCTAAGGCTCAGGTGGCCCACACCGTATGAAACAGTGGGATTGAACATTTACCTTTGAAACCCTTTTTGGGTCCACAGCAGTCTTGGATCAAAGTGAAATTTGTTTTCACCTTTCATCTAGGTCTGCTTGACCTTATCAACGGTTTGGATGAAGCATAACCATTATGGTGGGCCCCACATGGAACCACAGTGATGTAAGTGTTTTTGCCACCGTCCAGGCGGACGGTGGGCTGCGGTGAAGTCCCTGTGCATGTGTTGCATCCCCACCGTCCAGGGACGGTGGGTGTTTCTAGGTGCGTGCGTCTGTGGGTGTGTGCATGCGTGTGTGTATATATATATATATATATATATATATATATATATATATATATATATACATATATATATAATATTATGTTATATATAATATTTATGTATTGTATATATATATTATATACTATATCATATATATTTTTATTGGTGTGGGAGGCCCATCTCATTATTTGTGGCCCATGGTTGAGGCCCACTTTGGTGTATATGTAAGGCCCATGGGTCGAGGCCCATTTAATGTATTAGGGGCCCATGGGTCGAGGCCCATTAAGATGTAATGGGGCTAATGGGCTGAGGCCCATTTGATGCACGTATGGGGCCCAACTGGCGAGGCCCATTTGATACATATAAGGCCCATGTGAGTAGGTCCATTTGATGCACGTATGGGGCCCGACTGTCGAGGCCCATTTGACACATGTAAGGCCCATAAGATTAGGCCCATTTGATACGTTCTAAAGCCCACGGGTTATGGCCCATTGCAATGCACATAAGGCCCATATGATACGGCCCATTTGATGTATTGAAGGCCCAATGGGATATACTAAAGGTCCATTGCAATGTGTGATCCCAACATAATTTATGTAATGATAATTGTAACAGTCGTGCCTTGGGAGCAATGTCGGTTTGACGTCCACATTGCAAGTATAGTGTTGGTTAAATGTCCGCATTATGCCTTCTTCGAGGGCCCATTGTTAGGCTCGTACGTGTAATGTGTAGGCCGTCTAGGCCCATCTTTGTTATGAGTATCATCCATCCTATTTAGCATGTTTAGTTCCATGATTCATGACCATATGCATCATACGTATGCTTGATATGAGGAATGGTGATCATTGCATATGCCTTTGGCGTCATTGTTTAGGGGCCCCGTATAGGGGTGTTGCCCTACATGAGCACACGATACGCGTAGGATTGCCTTTGCATGACTGAATAGTATGATTCATGCATTCGCATTGTGTGATATGGGTCTGTACGCCCTAGCGACATCGGGTCATGGCCTCCACAGGCGTATCGTGGTTGGCAGGATTGGATACCGGAAATACTGTTCTACATGGGGTGTGATAGATATCCCTGGGTGAAAGTCCCTAAACCCTTATGGTACCAAGATGTTGCTCCAACGTCTAGACCGAGTGGATGCATGAGCGCTGAGTGCCGATTACCAGATGGTTGCGCTTTCCACTGTGTCGTGGTTGGTTGGAAGGGGGTGCGGCCTTACCCGCCCGAGAGTAGGGGGCAATGCTAGGCTGAGTCTGACCAGCTCGAGGAATGGGTCCGCTATTGACGAGCCGAGCCCGATATTAGCAGGCGGATAGTGAGGTCTTTTCCACTCACCTTATTACGCACGATGGGGCGGCAATCTGGCTTGGAGTGTACTAGACCCCGGTGATATTTCAGATTTTTAGCTATATTGATGTGGACTTAGATGAGGATTTGTATGCTTGAGTTGCATTTCACATTGCATGGCCTTGGTATGGCCGACATCATTCTTTACACCGCATGGCCTTGGTACCGCTAATGGTATTCTTGGCATTCATCAGCATGTTCCGCATTACTCTGATACTGCTTGGCTGCATTTCCACCTTGAGCATACACTTTCACCACCCTCTAAGCTTTCCATAAGCTTATGCACGACCGTTGCGTGCAGGTGACGTAGGATCGCAGCAGCGCTGAGGCTGGGGCGCGTAGCTGATCTTTTGGAGCTTTTGGTCTATCATCATTGTACTTCCCTTATGCTCATTGTAATTGTAAATTTTTTGATTATAGTGGAAATGTGATGGAGTTTTTGGTTGTTGTTTGTGGGTTATGCCTTTGGTTATGCTTATTACGAATCAAACTGATGTTGAAAATCCTCCTTGTAGCATCCCAGGATCGGAACCTGGCGAATGGGCACTGGGAGCCAAGAATGGGGTTCTACGGAGGATGTCGGCGCCAGATTCGGCGATCGGGAATTTTGTGAGCCCGGTTTTCGAGTTTAGGGCGTGACAGAAGTTGGTATCAGAGCATAACTCGGGAATAACCAAGGACAACATTACATGTTTGCTATGAATGATTTAAGTCCTAAGTTCGAATAGCCTAGCGATCTTTTATGATCGACCCTTAACGAGAGTTTTCAAAGTTGATTAGGCACCTTCTCTCTTTCCTGTAGGACATGACACGCAGGAGAGTGACCCGATCGACTCCCGCACCACCATCTGAGACTCCGACTCCACCACCTGCGGCTCCCGCGCTACCACCTACGATTCCTGCCCCACCACCCAAGATTCCTGCTGCCCAGCCTGAGGATGCCGCTCCTCTACCAGGGATTCATGCTGCCCAGCCTATGGGTACAGCTCCTCCACCAGAGAACGGTGCGGAGTCGACCGTATCTGTGAGTGCTTCCCAGTTACAGCAGATGCTGCAGGCTGTGACGGCCGCACTTTAGGGGCAGGGCAGACCCCCAGTCGTTTCACCAGCACAGGCAGAGCAGGAGCGCTCAAGTGCCCTCCTTCGAGAGTTCCGACGCCTCGATCCCCCGCATTTCCAGGGTGAGCCAGACTCGACCGTGGCTGAGAGATGGCGCGCCGACGTAGAGAAGATATTTGAGACGATGGGATGCGCGACCGAGCGGCGAGTCCGATTAGCCGTATTTCTCCTTCATGGTGAGGCTGAGCACTGGTGGATGTCAGTCTCCCGAGCAGCGGGCACTGATTTTATATAGACTTGGGAGGATTTTATGGATCGGTTTGACCGACAGTATTTTCCCGATCACATCCGGCGACAGCGAGCGTTGGAGTTTGAGGCATTGGTGCAGGGCGATATGACAGTGGCTTAGTATACCGCTCGTTTTGTAGCACTGTCTCGATTTGCACCTTATTTAGTGGATGATGAGGAGCGGAGAGCCCGTCGATTTGAGGGCGGCTTGCGTTACGGTCTTCGAGGCCGTGTTATTGGGCATGAGCTCCCTACCTTCGAGGAAGTGGTGCGGAAGGCCCAGATTTTTGAGGCTGAGTGGGACGGTTCTCAGTCTGATCGCGGTCAGAGGAGAGACCGGAAGAGGCAGGCTCCTTCCAGTGATACCCAGCAGGGTCGACCACAGCAGAGACGCACAGGTCGCCCAGCCTTCCGAGCACCAGCAGCACCTCCAACACCACCTCCGAGACAGTTCACTGGCACTTGTTTTAGGTGCAGTACGGCAGGACACCGTATGTGGGAGTGTCCTCGTCCCCAGCAGCAGCAGCAGAGAGGTCCACAGCAGCCTCCACCACCGCAGCAGCAGCAGAGACCCCCACAGCAGCAGCGACAGTAGCCCCCACCACCGAGGCCACCTCAGCAGCAGCATCAGCACCAGCCTCCGAGGCCGCAGCAGCAGAGGCAGCAGTTTCGACCGCCTCAGCGACCCCAGCAGCAGCAGCATGCTCAGAGGGGACAGACACCTCCCCAGCCGGCTCAGGCTAGGTTTTATGCGGCTCAGCAGGACCCGCAGTCATCCGGAGGAGTCGTTGAGGGTATACTTCTAGTATCTGCATGCATTGCACGTGTGTTGTTTGATTCTGGTGCATCGCATTCTTTTGTGGCTGAGAGTTTTTGCCGATCGACTGGTTTGCCATTGGAGTCTACTCGTGAGGGGTTGACTGTATCAACTCCCTTGGGGAAGACTGCAGTGTTGGGCCGATTTTGCTCGCCTTGCCCCGTTTTGGTTGGGGATATCTTTTTGCCTGCCGATCTGTTTGCTTTGCCTATGTCCGAGTTTGATGTCATCCTGGGCATGGATTGGCTTGCCGAGTACCATGCCATATTGGATTGTTCCGCGAGGACAGTCACGTTTTGTATACCTGGCTTGCCGCAGTTCCAGTTCATTGCTGAGCCCAGAGGAGAGCCGCTGTCTTGTTTGATGTCTTGTGCCATAGAGGAGCCCATAGCGGTGGGTGTCGACCAATTGCCTGTGGTTTGCGATTTTTTCGATGTATTTCAGGAGATTCCGGGATTACCGCCTCGTCGACTCACCGAGTTTCAGATTGATCTCGTGCCCGGTACTGCGCCTATTTCAAAGGTCCCATATCGTATGGCACCATTGGAGTTGCGGGAACTGCAGAAGCAGTTGGACGAGTTGCGTGAGTTAGGCTTTATCCGTCCGAGCAGTTCGCCGTGGGGAGCGCCGGTACTCTTCGTGAAGAAGAAGGATGGTTCGTTGAGGCTCTGCGTAGATTACCGCGAGCTCAACAAGGTCACGATCAAGAACAAGTACCCGCTCCCGAGGATTGATGATTTGTTTGATCAGCTGCAGGGTGCACATTTCTTTTCGAAGATTGACTTGCGTTCTGGTTATCATCAGATTCGGGTCTGAGAGGAGGACATTCCGAAGACAGCATTCAGGACGCGTTATGGTCATTTCGAGTTTCAGGTCATGTCCTTCGGACTGACCAATGCGCCAATAGTGTTCATGCAGTTGATGAATGAGGTCTTTCGTCCGTATCTCGATCAGTTTGTTACAGTCTTCATCGACGACATTCTGATCTATTCGAGGACTCGTGAGGAGCACGAGCAGCATTTGGAGGTTACATTGCAGACCCTCCACGCACACCAATTGTATGCGAAGCTAGAGAAGTGCGAGTTTTGGCAGGAGGAGGTGAAGTTCCTCGGTCACGTGGTGACGAGGGAGGGTGTCGCAGTGGACCCCTCGAACGTTGAGGCAGTGCGTCAATGGAGCCAGCCCACGACTGCGTCCGAGATCCATAGTTTCCTTAGTTTAACGGGCTACTATCGGCGTTTCATTAAGGGCTTCTCTCGTATTGCAGCCCCGTTGACCAGGTTGACCCGGAAGGGTGCAGAGTTTATTTGGAGTGACGCCTGTGAGCGAGCATTTATGGAGTTAAAGGACCGTCTGACGTCCGCTCCTGTCCTCACTCTTCCCTCTGGGAGTGACGGATTTATTGTATTCACTGATACCTCGCATATTGGTTTGGGTGCTGTCCTGATGCAGCATGGGAGACCAGTGGCCTTTGCGTCTCGCCAGCTCAAGGTCCATGAGCTGAACTACCCCACGCATGATTTAGAGTTGCCTGTAGTTGTCTTCGCACTGAAGGTGTGGAGACACTATCTCTATGGGGTTAGGTTCGAGCTCTTTTCTGACCACAAGAGCTTGAAGTACCTCTTCTCGCAGTCTGAGTTGAACATGAGGCAGAGGCACTGGATGGAACTCCTGAAGGACTATGATTTCGATCTCCAGTACCACCCGGGTAAGGCGAACGTGGTGGCGGATGCCCTCAGCCGTCAGCCACGAGGCCTGGTGGCGCATATGATGATTCAGGAGTGGCGGATGCTCGAGGATATAGCAGAGTACGACTTTGAGTTTGGCTTGCAGTCTTCTATTGTGCAGTTATCGAGCCTGTCGATTCAACCCTCTCTTGTCGCAAGGGTGATCGAGGCTCAGCAGGCAGACGAATCGTTACAGGATTACCGAGCAGAGGCAGCATCCGAGGGTCAGACAGATTGACAAATTGGTACAGATGGTGGACTTCGCTTCAGAGGCCGATTATGTGTCCCGGATATTCCTGAGCTACGTAGAGATCTTATGACCGAGGCAAATCGATCGCGGTTTTCTATCCACCCTGGCTCGACGAAGATGTACCACGATATGAGGCGACAGTATTTTTGGGCGGGGATGAAGCGCCAAATCGCCAGTTTTGTGGCCTAGTGTGACACATGCCAGTGTGTCAAGGCCGATCATCAGAGACCCCCTAGTCTATTGCAGCCGTTGAGTGTCCCGATGTGGAAGTGGGAGCACGTGTCGACAGATTTCATTATGGGCTTGCCGAGGACTCAGCGCGGTCATGACGCCATCTGGGTTGTTGTGGATCGTCTGACGAAGTTGGCACATTTTATTGCGATACGTGCAACTTGGCCTTTGGACTGGCTTGCGTGATTATTCATCGAGGATATTGTGAGGCGCATGGCGTTCCGGTCTCGATCTTTTTCGACCGAGACCCGAGGTTCACGTCTCGATTTTGGGGAAGCTTTCAGAGAGCGATGGGTTCGATTTGCGGCTCGGCCACGCGTACCATCCGCACGATGGCCGACGGAGAGGGTCAACCGGATCCTTGAGGATATGCTTCGGGCCTGCGCGATTGATTTCGGGGGTAGCTGGGATGAGCATCTGCGATTGGCTGAGTTCGCATACAATAACAGCTATCAGGCGACCATCGGCATGGCTCCTTTTGAGGCACTATATGGCAGACCATGCAGATCACCGAGTTGTTGGACCGAGGTTGGAGAGCGTCGCCTCCTAGGTCCCGAGCTTGTGTAGGAGACGTCTGAGGCTATTGATATCATCAGGAAGAGGATGCGCACAGCTCAAAGCCGGCAGAAGAGTTTTGCTGATTGTCGGCGTCGTCCCTTGGAGTTTGATGTAGGGGACCATGTGTATCTCAAGGTCTCGCCCATGAAGGGCGTAGTTCGATTTGGAGCGAAGGGCAAGCTTGCCCCGAGATTCATAGGACCTTTTGAGATCACTCGGCGCGTTGGCGCCATGGCCTATCGGCTTGCCTTACCATCTCAGTTGTCTGGCGTCCACAACATTTTTCATGTCTCCATGTTGAGGAAGTGTGGGTCAGACATCGTTCCTGTTATCGATTGGCAGCCATTAGAGGTTCGTGAGGACGCTTCCTATATTGAGCAGCCAGTCCGTATCCTTGATCGGAAGGAGCAGGTCCTCCGGACCAAGGTCATCCCGTTAGTGAAGGTTCAGTGGAGTCACCATTCTGTTGAGGAGGCTTCTTGGGAGCGCGAGGCTGAGATTCGAGAGCGTTATCCCCATCTTTTTTATGATTGATCATGTGTTGTATGTTGTATGTTATCTCTGATTTCATATAGTGATGAGTATGTTTCTCCTCCCTCTTGAGTTATGCCTAGTTGCGATGATTGTGTAAATTTCGAGGATGAAATTTCTATTAGGAGGGGAGAGCTATAAGCCTCGTATCCTAGACCGTACCGTTCCTTAGGCTTCTGCGGTCTTTCCGGTCGAATTCCGGCAACCTTCGACCCTTAATCGGTATTTGCACGTGACCTGGATTCTCGTGCCGTCAACCCGAGTCGACTTAACCCAGGACTCGTACCTTAGCGACAGCGTCGTCGCCGCGGTTCCGATTCCGTGACTCGGGCGCTGATGCGATACTCTGGTCAGGAGTTGTGGGTCAGCGTTCGGTGCAAGGAAATGACGCGCGTGCGAATTCTGAGGGAATCTCTACAAGGTGCCACATCAATCAATCAATCAATCAATCCCATCATGTCAAGTACACATGAACTTTCACCCTTTCCCAAGCAACCCCCCAAAGTCAAAAAGCTCTTACACAACCCATGCTTTTCTTACACATTTAGCCAAAAATGTCAAAAAAGTTCTTACACTCCCATCCCTCTCTCCCATCCATCACTCCATCACCCATCATTCTCTCTCTCTCTCTCCCTTACAAGTCTCTCTCTCATTTCAACTCTCCCTTAAGCAATTCCATACGTATGAGCCCCTCTCCTATTTCTCCCAAGTTTCAAGTGTGGCCCATTTCCTACCCCTTCATCTCTCATCTCAACCATCCATTTTTCATCTTCCTTCATCAAAGAGGAGCACAAGGAGCTAAGGAAGCCAAGGGAGCAAAAAAGATCAAGTGGTGGGTGCCTTGATAGGGTAGATTTTGATAATTTTTTAGATGGGCCAACTGAGGCCAACCGATCAATGGTTTGGATCTCACTTTGGACCCTAAGATGTGGCCAATGGCCCACTTGGATCATCATGATCATTCCATGATGGGGCCATTCTCCATGGACCCCATCATGATGTTTATTTCCTTGCATGTTTAGGGTCATCTAGACCGTCTATTTTAGTGGAGAAGGGATCTCCACCGTTGGATTTCAATTCCATGGACCCACAAGTAATGGGACCCACTTGATGTATGATTTAGTGCAAGGGAGGGCCCATAGTGCCGGGATCCCTCCATCACGCGGATCTCACCCTCTATCTCTCTCTTTCCCTTTCTATTTCTTTTTTTATGTGTTTGATGATAAGAAGGTTGTGTGGCCCACTTGAATGGACCCCACCACAAGGTATGTATTTCATCCAAATCACCTACAAGTGGGGCCCACTTTGCATGTATTGTACCACACCATCCATCAGTGGTGGCCCACATGAGGAGGCCCACCTGGTTCGGCATACAGTCCAGCGTCCAGGGACGCTGGACGTTATTTTTTTTGGAAAACACAAGTACCTTGTTTCCAAGCCAAGGAGGGTGGTCCACTTGTGTAGGCCCCACCTTGATGTATGTATTAAATCCACACCATCCATTCCTGTCTCAAGCCCTTTTTAGGCGTTGACCCAAAAGATGTGATCAATCAGACCTTCAGGCGGGCCATACCATAGCAAATGGTGGTTTTCACCATTGAAAACTTCCTTGATTGGTTATACACTGGAATATGTCCAATATTGGACTTGTTTTGCTCGTGGTGAGCCATGGAAGAACACTGGACGGCGTGGATTCACTGGATGTGGACCCCACCTGTAAAATCCACAGGTTTTCAAAAAAAATAAAAAAGCAGCGGCAGGCGCTGCCAGCGCGCTAGCGGCGGATGGTCTGGCCGACGTACAGCCACCCACGGCTGTAGCCATGGGCCCCACCTTGATGTTTATATGTCATCTAACCCGTTCATCGAGTGGGCCACTCTCTGAAGTAGGCCCACCCCAAAAATCAGCATGATCTAAGGCTCAGGTGGCCCACACCGTATGAAACAGTGGGATTGAACATTTACCTTTGAAACCCTTTTTGGGTCCACAGCAGTCTTGGATCAAAGTGAAATTTGTTTTCACCCTTCATCTAGGTCTGCTTGACCTTATCAACGGTTTGGATGAAGCATAACCATTATGGTGGGCCCCACATGGAACCACAGTGATGTAAGTGTTTTTGCCACCGTCCGCCTGCGGTGAAGTCCCTGTGCATGTGTTGCATCCCCACCGTCCAGGGACGGTGGGTGTTTCCAGGTGCGTGCGTCTGTGGGTGTGTGCGTGCGTGTGTGTATATATATATATATACATATATATAATATTTATGTATTGTATATATATATATATATATATATATATATATATATATATATATTATAAACTATATTATATATATTTTTATTGGTGTGGGAGGCCCATCTCATTACTTGTGGCCCATGGTTGAGGCCCACTTTGGTGTATATGTAAGGCCCATGGGTCGAGGCCCATTTAATGTATTAGGGGCCCATGGGTCGAGGCCCATTAAGATGTAATGGGGCTAATGGGTTGAGGCCCATTTGATGCACGTATGGGGCCCAACTGGCGAGGCCCATTTGATACATATAAGGCCCATGTGAGTAGGCCCATTTGATGCACGTATGGGGCCCGACTGTCGAGGCCCATTTGACACATGTAAGGCCCATAAGATTAGGCCCATTTGATACGTTCTAAAGCCCACGGGTTATGGCCCATTGCAATGCACATAAGGCCCATATGATACGGCCCATTTGATGTATTGAAGGCCCAATGGGATATACTAAAGGTCCATTGCAATGTGTGATCCCAACATAATTTATGTAATGATAATTGTAACAGTCGTGCCTTGGGAGCAATGTCGGTTTGACGTCCACATTGCAAGTATAGTGTTGGTTAAATGTCCGCATTATGCCTTCTTCGAGGGCCCATTGTTAGGCTCGTACGTGTAATGTGTAGGCCGTCTAGGCCCATCTTTGTTATGAGTATCATCCATCCTATTTAGCATGTTTAGTTCCATGATTCATGACCATATGCATCATACGTATGCTTGATATGAGGAATGACTGATCATTGCATATGCCTTTGGGCAGATTGTTTAGGGGCTCCCGTATAGGGGGTGTTGCCCTACATGAGCACACGATACGCGTAGGATTACTGCATGACTGAATAGTATGATTCATGCATTCGCATTGTGTGATATGGGTACTGTACGCCCTAGCGACATCAGGGCTGTAGCCTCCACAGGCGTATCGTGGTTGGCAGGATTGGATACCGGAAATACTGTTCTACATGGGGTGTGATAGATATCCCTGGGTGAAAGTCCCTAAACCCTTATGGTACCAAGATGTTGCTCCAACGTCTAGACCGAGTGGATGCATGAGCGCTGAGTGCCGATTACCAGACGGTTGCGCTTTCCACTGTGTCGTGGTTGGTTGGAAGGGGGTGCGGCCTTACCCGCCCGAGAGTAGGGGGCAATGCTAGGCTGAGTCTGACCAGCTCGAGGAATGGGTCCGCTATTGACGAGCCGAGCCCGATATTGGCAGGCGGATAGTGAGGTCTTTTCCACTCACCTTATTGCGCTCGATGGGGCGGCAATCTGGCTTGGAGTGTACTAGACCCTGGTGATATTCCAGATTTTTAGCTATATTGATATGTGGACTTAGATGAGGATTTGTATGCTTGAGTTGCATTTCGCATTGCATGGCCTTGGTATGGCCGACATCATTCTTTACACCGCATGGCCTTGGTACGGCTAATGGTATTCTTAGCATTCATCAGCATGTTCCGCATTACTCTGATACTGCTTGGCTGCATTACCACCTTGAGCATACACTTTCACCACCCTCTAAGCTTTTCATAAGCTTATGCACGACCGTTGCATGCAGGTGACGTAGGATCGTAGCAGCGCTGAGGCTGGGGCACGTAGCTGATCTTTTGGAGCTTTTGGTCTATCATCATTGTATTTCCCTTATGCTCATTGTACTTATAAAGTTTTTTATTATAGTGGAAATGTGATGGAGTTTTTGGTTGTTGTTTGTGGGTTATGCCTTTGGTTATGCTTATTACGAATCAAGCTGATGTTGAAAATCCTCCTTGTAGCATCCCAGGATCGGAACCTGGCGAATGGGCACTGGGAGCCGAGAATGGGGTTCTACGGAGGCTGTCGGCGCCAGATTCGGCAATCGAAAATTTTGTGAGCCCGGTTTCCGAGTTTGGGGCTCCATAACCACCTATGGAGTTGCAAATGATATTCAGCTTAGTGAAAAACTCCATAAAGGTCTCATGCTCTTCCATTCTGAGACTTTCGAACTATGAAGTTAGGAGTTTCAGTTTAGATCTCTTCACAGTGCTTGTGCCTTCATGGGTTGTTTCCAATAGATCCCATGCTTCTTTGGATGTCCCATATATACTTATTTGATTGAATATATCTTGGGACACGGTACAGTAGATGGCATTCATAGCTTTAGCTTCAGTAGTCTATTTTTCTTTATCGAACATCGTTCACTTTTCTTTCGGTTTGGGTTTTGTGAGAGTTGTGCCACTATCAAGTACAACTTATTCAGATGGTGGCACATATCCACTTTCAACTATATTCCAAACATCATAATCCAAAGATCTCAGAAGGTAGTGCATCCTAGCCTTCAAGTATGCATAATTTGATCCATCAAACACTGGAGGTCTAGTGACCGATGAGCCCTCTCCTTTGTCCATATTCCCAACTTCAGTCAAGATCACTCTCTAAGCAATGAATCCCTTAAAGAGAGACCCTCTCTGATACAAATTGAAATTGCGGTGAAGACCGCTTTAGTTGAAGTAGGAATATGTCAATATGTCCTAGAGGGGGGTGAATAGGACTTTTTTCTTTAAAGTTTTATGATTTATTTAATATACTATTACACTAATCCTAACAACAGAAATATATTAGGATTACTTAAAATTAACTCTACTGGCTTGCAAGCCAGGCAAAGGATCCAATCACAAACAATTTAAGATGTAAACAATATTTAAACTAGTTTATGATGGATATGACTGTGTAAGTGTGTGAGGTATGATCACAAATATTTAGATATGAAAATATTAAAGCAAATCACACAGATACAAGAATAACAATCTTAAACATAGTCATTTTTATAGTGGTTCGACTAATTGTCTACTCCACTCCCAGTAACCGCACTCAACCCTTAAGTGTACCGAATTTCACTAAGGAGGTTTCACAATGGTTCACCTCAAACCGAAGGTTTTAAATCAGGTTCACCTTCAACTGTTACAACCTACACTGAGGCTGACTGTTTATGCTCTCATGAGCAAGGGTCAATACGACGCACCCACTTTTAGGCACACTGGTCAAGGATCTTCCTTAAGACCCTATTAGAGGTTTTACATGGTTTACCTCAAACCCAAGGTTTTAACTGGTTCACCCCTAACTAGATGTTTATGCTCTCCACAGAGTAAGGGTCTACACAATGCACCCACTACATACACTCCCGCCAGAGGCCTCCTAGAGGACTTACAAGGGTGAGAAACACCTTAGACCCAATCCTATAGAGAAATGATCAAAGGGTCCTCTGGACTCTAGTTACTTACAGATAAGTGGATGAGTCTCATTTAGCTCGTTGATGAAGATCTCCTCCTTTGTTGATGAAGAGTCTTCTGCTTCCTTGACCCGCAACTCAAATGATGTACCAATACATGGCGACAGGTTGGGTCAAGGTTATGATGGAATCCTACTCTCTAAATGTTTTCCTATTAGGAAGATAGAGCGATTCCAATCATCTATGCATTCAAGGCATCCTAGCTTAATGATTTGGCCTTAAGGAAGTAGCTGGAGGATCCTTGAATGCGAAAGTTCATTCCCCAATCCACTCTATTGAATATCAATGATGAGGGTGGATTGGAGGATGAACTCCCTTGAGAGAAAGGGCTTAGGGTATATGATCTAAGGTAAAACACTCAAAAGCACTCTCTTCTTTCTCTCTCAGCAATAATAGACAAGCTCTCTTTATATAGGCAAAAGGTTCCAACGGATATAAAACAGTCACATTTATGATAGAGTTCGATATCATTAAGCAGGGTCGATATCATCGAGCGTATACTCTCGATAGAATTGACTAGCCACTCAATGACACAAACTCAAATGTCATACGCTTTTGAAACTAACTATTAGCTGGTCGAGGGAATCGAGACTCGTATCGATGTCATCGGATTTCGAACTCTAATTCTATCAATGCAAGGTTCGAATCCTTGACATTTGAGAAATGAGAGAGACTTGCTTTGAAATATTTCAGGTTTACAAGAATGATCGAGGGATCTTCGAGATCATCGGAATTTGAATGTCGATGATATCGATAGAGTGTCGATGTATCGATAAATTCAAAGGATTTTCGTTTAAGCTTGCTGGATAGTTTCTATCCCTGCTCGATGCTATCGAAACTGTACCCGATATTATCGATATTTGAATATTGATTCTATCGAATGCCCCTCGATCACAGATAAACCATCCTGAAATAATTGCTGAAAGATTAGGCGCCCATGACCAATAATATCGAGAGCCCTCCGATATCATCGAGATTTAAACTTCGATGGTATTGAGAACGGCTTCGATATATTGATGCTGATTTTCTTAAGTAAAAATAGGGGGCGCCGGATATCTATCTGTCGATATTACGAGTCACTTTCGATAGACTCGAGATATAAATATCGATGATATCGATGGGTAGATCGATATATCGATAAATCAGTCCAGAGATATATATGGTTGTTGGACACTTTTGTCCTCATTTCGATGATATCGTTTAAGCATCAAGGACATTGACAGAGCAAGTCGATTCTATCTAGACGTGTATCGATAAAATCGACAAAGCAAGAAAAGCTTAGAGATTTTCTATTTTTGAAAAGGTTTTCTCACTTATAAACCCTATAAAGTTCTAACTTGTTTTAAGGATTTTATTTACCTGGTGTTTTGGGATATGGGATGTGAGGCTTAGATTTACCTGTGGCAAGCTTACACACATCCGGTTGAGGCAAACGCTTTGAATTGATCTTCCTATGAGGCTCTGTAGTCTGACTGACCCAACATTCACTCTAATTGACAAACCAGGGCACTTTCAAGAGGATCCCCTAAGATTAGATCAGTAGGATGATCGTTGACTAATCTTAGTTCAATATTAACCGGATTAGATGAAGAGTCAGGTTTCTCAATTAAATTGACTTTGTCATCTTCTCGACTAGGTGTGGGTGTGATTAGGTGATCATTGATTATGACGTTAATGGATTCCTAAATCACTCCTGTTCTTTTATTCAGAACACGATACGCTCGACTATTTAGAGCATATCCTAAGAAAATCCCTTCATCACTCTTTGCTTCAAACTTCCCCAAGTTTTCACGGTCACGTAAAATGAAGCATTTACATCCAAAGATTTAAAAGTACTTAACCGTTGGTTTCTTATTGAACCATAATTCATAACCTGTTTTATCTTTAGATTTTCTTAAATACACATGATTTATAATATAGCATATAGTATTTATAGCTTCAGCCCACAAGTTTTTAGGTAGATTCATGTTGTTTAGCATAACATTGGCCATCTCTTGTAGCACTTTATTTTTCCTTTCAACAATCCCATTTTGTTGAGGTGTCTTAGGAGCAGAAAACTCATGCGATATGCCATGATCGGTATAGTATTTCTCAAAATTGTTATTTTTGAATTTAGTACCATGATCATTTCTGATGTTGATAACTTTCATTTCTTTTTTCAGTCTAAATTCATTTTAATATCTTTTTAACTTCATCGAGAGTTTCAAAATTTTCTCTCATGAATGTTACCTAAGTAAATCTAGTAAAGTCATCAACGATAACCAGAAAGTACTTTTTACCACCTCGACTCTCCAACTAAGTCCATATGGAGAAGTTTAAGGGGTTTGGTTGTAGTTAAGGAGTTCACCTTCTTGTGACTATGCCGGGATTCCTTGCCAATTTGGCATGTACCACATATTCTATCAACCATTTTCAATTTGGGTAGACCTCGTATAAGATCAACTTTGCTCAGTCTATAGAGGTTTCGATAGTTAACATGTTTAAGACGTTTATGCCACAATTCTGATTCGTCTATTTGGACCATGTAACAAGAAAGTTTAGAAGATCATGTCTCATTAATAGTATAACAATTTTTAAAAGTCTTACGACCATTTAAAGTCACACACCTTTTCTCATTTAAAATCTCACATCTTTGATTAGTGAATTTCACACTATGTTTGTTATCGCAGATTTGAGATATACTAAGAAGATAGTGTTTAAGACCTTCAACGTATAAAACATTTTCAAAAGGAGGAAGGTTAAAGAGTTGTACAGTACCTTGGCCTATAATCTTGCAATTGCTTCCATCACCAAAAGTGACTGAACCATCCTTTATTTCTTTGTAGTTGATGAATATCACCTTGTCACTTGTCATATGTCTTGAAAATCCACTGTCCAGGTCCCATTTTGAATGGCTAGAAGCTTTAAAGGCGGTGTGTGCAACTAGACAAGTAACTTTAGGAACCCACTTCATTGTAGTCCTAAGTTTAAGAGAACCATTGGTTTTTCTCAGTTTTTAAGAGTTGGAATATGTTTGTTTGTCAACTCCTATAACATTCGAGTTAGATTTGAGAAGCTCTTTGAGTAAGTCCACTATTTTTTCAACTAAGGGATTGTGACTTAGATTTCTAAAGCTGATGTTATTACATTTGATTTTAGAAGCTTGAAAAGGTTTTGAATTTTTAAATTTTTTTTGGTTATTTCTCATGTTCTTACCTTTCAAGTTCAAGGACTCTCCTTTTACAAACATAGGAGATGCATTCTTATTTTTAAGTGGAGCATTTTTAGTATAGCCTAGCCTCGATCTATTGCCACATTTTTTGAAAGCAATTAGTAACTTTTCTAGCTTAGGATCTCCATGGGAGTATCTCCAAGTGTCCGTGGAACTTAATAGAGAAGAGACTTCGAGTTTTAACTTCTCATTTTCTATTCTGAGTTTTTCAAATTCAGAATTTTTAGAGTTTAAATCAAGTTTTGTTTCTTCATAGCAATCAGACAAATGAGACTTTTCCAAAACAACATTTTCAAGTTCTTCTTTTAATTGAAGAAAAAAAAAATTTGAATCTTTAACTTGATAGCTATTTTACAATTTTCCCTGTATATGGCATTATAGGCGTCTTGAATATCATCTTCATTCTCATTTTCAGGGTCACTCTTGAGATTCTCATAATCAGATGAATTGCAACTATCTGAGGAGGTGACTCTGGCTATAGTCATTAGAGCCTTTACTTCATTTGAAGTTTCTTGGTTTGATTCATCTGACTCAGAAGAAACTTCAGAGTTGGATGATTCATCCTAAGTGGCTAGCATGCCTTTTCTTTTTGGCTTGTCCCTTTTTGGACACTTATTTGCCAAATGCCCATATTCATGGCAGTTGAAACACTAACTGTCTTTTACAGATTTTCAAATTTTAGATTTTCCCTTTTTCTTCTCAGAGGATTTTTGAAAATCTACTCTTTTCTTACTTTTAAAAATCCTATAAAACTTTTTAGCAAGTAAAGCCATATCATCCTCCGAGTTTTCAAAATCAGAATTAATATCACTATCTTTTGAAATAGATTTGGATGATTTAAGAGCTATGGACTTACCTTTAGGAGTTTTTAAATTTTAACTCATAGGTTTAAAGTGAACCAAATAACTCCTTAACCTTCATTTGATATGTGTCTCTTAGTTCCTGAATGGCAGTAACTTTGGAATTAAACCTCTCAGGAAGCGATCCCAGTATTTTAGCATAGACTTTGTTTTCTGAGATCCCATCTCCTAGACCCTACATAGAATTGACTATGTCATTTACTTTTGTATAGAAGTCCATGAAAGACTTATTTTCTTCCATACAAATTTTCTCAAACTTAGTAGTGAGGATCTGAACTTTAGATTTTTTGACAATAGTTGTTCCTCTGCGTTCATTTCAAGAATGTCTCAGGCTTGTTTAGTTGTATCACATGAAATGATTCTTTT
Organism: Magnolia sinica; assembly: GCF_029962835.1. Lineage (NCBI taxonomy): Eukaryota > Viridiplantae > Streptophyta > Magnoliopsida > Magnoliales > Magnoliaceae > Magnolia > Magnolia sinica. The sequence goes on along the minus strand of NC_080573.1, from coordinate 42,708,617 downwards.
GAATTCATCAGGTGATAGAGCATATGTAATTGCATTTAAAGCCTTAGCATTTTCTCTACTCTCATTTTTCTGAGGTATGGTCCATGAATAAAAAGGTGTTTCTTTAATGAAATTGGTTCCATCACCGCCTAGAACCTCAAACACTGGTGGTTTCCATTTGGTCACCATGGCTTGCCACACACTTTCATCAATGAATTTTAAGAAAATCCGCATTCTAGCTTTCCAATAGGCATAATTTGAGTCATCAAATGGTGGTGGCCTGGTAATAGACAGGCTATCAAAAATTGACATATTAGAAGCTTTAGATCCTTAAACTCTAGGAAATTAATCCAAATAAATGAGCCACTTAGCTTTGATACCACTTGAAAGAGACGAGCTTACAGTCCTAGAGGGGGGTTGAATATGACTATGCCAAATAAAAAATTAAAGTACTGATAAAATAAATAAATCAAAACTTATTCAAATATTTCAATCATAATAGTACTGAGAAATTGATACAAATATTGTTCAAAGGCCAACGTTACACCAAAAACAAATGTTTATGGTAGGACAACGTGATTTCTTGAACGCAATAAGGATCAAGATCGCAAAGTAAAACAAGAGGCAAATAATGGAAGCTATCTATTACAAGCATTCACCACATATATATATATATATATATATATATATATATATATATATATATATATATATAAATTTACAAACATTCACCACATGTACATCCCAAAAATCATTCACTACACAAACACCATGAATTATAGTGGTTCAATGTGTACACCAACTATCCTCAAACAGCCACAGCTACTCCACTCCCAATAATCACAACCCACGTGATATTGATGTCACTAAAAATCAAGGTTTTCTCAGGTTCACCTTAAAACCTATACAGTTGTGATTTTAAAAGGGCTATCACAATCAAAACCTCACACACTGAGATTTTCTGGCTATCTCAGTCAAACCAATACATGAGATTTTCCTGGATATCTCAAATAAACCAAAAATAAAAAGTAAATACTTATCTTCTTCAAAAGATGCTAAAATGATGTAGCCCGTAGAACCGCTTCGATTGATGACGAATGTTCAATGTTTAACGTCCAATAATCAAAATGAAGGATTCTAGGTTCTAAATAGATTTTAGTTTGATTCAAACCTGGGCTACTTGTTTGAATTTCTTAGATCTCAAAAGGAAGAATAAAAATTTCCTTTAAAACATATTATTCATAAAAAGAGATCTAGAAATTACAAAATAATAAGCTATTAAAAAGAATTTAAAATATTATTCTATAGTTTAAAGAAGATAGGGAGTTTTCTCTCTCAAAGTGAAGGCTCTTTGTGGCTTGAATGATGTAATTCGGAGTGAGAAAAGACCTCTATTTATAGGATAGAAAACCATTCCTTCGACTGGTCTAAGAAACAGTGAAATTTCAAATTTCAGGCGTGATCGGATTAAACCGTCCTTTGACTGGTTGAGTGGCTTGCTCGACTGGTCGAGGATGCCCAAAATTCACTGTTAGACTTTGAGTCGAGCTACCTTTGACTGGTCAAGGAACTAACAAATTTTATTCGATTTTTAGTTGAAAACTTAAACTGGTTGAAGTTTTTCCTAGACTGGTCGAATCAAAGCCTAGACTAGTCGAACTAAGGCTTGGACGAGTCGAACTTAAGCCTAATTAAAGTATAAAAACCTAATTATGTTTGGCATTCAAAAGAAACTAAGTCTAAGGTCTTTCTAGGGTAAAATATACATGAAAACATTGAACATTGAAGAGTATTCTTTGTAGCTTGTACTTGAATGTTCAATAGCGTTCATCCGACCTTCTACTTGAAGTAATCTTGTAAAAGTAGCTTGATCTTGAACTAGAGGAAAAGTAGAGCTTGAATACTTTGGACTTTAAGTAACCATCTTCATGTTTTGAACTTACACTTTCCAACTTCATATCTTGAACTTGAAGGTGAACTTTCCATCTTGATATACTTCATCACAAGTTGTTTTGTCCATCGAAATTTGATAAATAAATGTGCTTTGTATATCACAACACTTACAGACCGTTAATGGTGATTTTCATCCATAGACCAACCGATCCATCTGTCATCTTTCAAAATGGACCATCAACCACCAGATGGACCTACTTTTGGGAGATTTGATCTCTTTTATGAACAAATTAAACCATCCATTAACAACAGTTCGTAAGGTCCACCATTCATCGTGTTCTTAATAGCCTAATGATCAAACCACATGATCCAATTTAAGTCTGACCACTTGAATACTATGTACCCATAGATCGAAGCATGCATCACTAGTTTCGGGACCCAAATCAAGAGATCCACTGATCATCGAGTCTATAATCCCATTGGGCAAGTCAGTCGTTAGATTACACCATTTGAACATCTACATATAAATCTAACTGACGGATTTCAATTAAACAGTCTGTAGGACCCCCTAGGGTATGTTTTAGTCACATTTGATAGCGATCCGACTGTTAAAACATTCAAAATGACCCCTTGGACATACGAATGGATAAATATGGCTCACATGAGCTTTAGATCTGCCTCATCTTCAGTTGGATGTCCTAGTTGGACCCATAGGACCTGATGGACGGTCCAGATTTCACGGTGGACCCACCCCACCTTACATGGTGCATGTGCACAGTTGGTGAGCACTCGCTATGCTTGGAGCTAGGCAGCTTGGTCAAATGAGTTTGATCTTAGCCAACCTAGAAAAAGGAGAATTCCTCCCTCCTTTTTGAAATTTCTTCCCATCAAAATAGATGGACGTGCAACTTCCATTCACGTTCGAACATGGCCCACCATTACCACCCAAATGCATGATCCAAACTGTCTATATTATAGGGGATTTGAATCCGTCCAAACCCCCAAAGGTCCACACGCGGCTTCCCACATGCAGTTGCACAATCAAGGCTGCAAGTAGGCCATGTGCAACCATTTTTTCTGAAAACAAAAAGTCCCATTCTTTTTGCCTTTCCACTCTGGCAATCCACGTGAAACCTGCTCCTGAGATCTCAGCCATATAATTAAGTGTATCTCAGCCCTCCCTTTTAGGGCTCTCTTAGCTATAGCTCAAGTTTTCTCCTGCCACTGCTACCGCATGTTGCACTCGAGCTTGTTAAGTGAAGACACTGATAACTGTTAGTGCACTTATTTGTACCCATGTTTGTCAATTATGTGACTAGTTGTATCTTGTAGTCAGTTGAGTTCTTGACAAATGAAGACCAGCGACACAACTGGATCAGAATCATCGAAGCCACATTGAAGACAAAGGATTACTTCTATGATCTTAAACTTTGTAAATAAATGATCCCAACCCAAATAGGAAAACCCATCTAGGTCATCTATTCTAAGCCAATCCCTAGTCTATATTTTATGTCCTATAGACTTGGGTTTAGCAAGTCCTAAGTTGGTGAAAGATTCCTTGGACAAAATAAGAAAAATAGGAAAATCTATCCAATGTTAGTAGGACGAAGGTTCCACCAAAAAGCACCTTCGGTACCACAGAAGACACCTTTAGTGCTACAAAAAGGGCTCAAAATAGTCCAACTAACTTACAACGATAATTCGGTGTCACCAACTAGATATTTCGGTGACACCGACTGCCACCGATGAACAAAGTTCGGTGCCACCGAAAGAGACTATTTTCGATCAGCAACTTAGGTATTTAATTCGGTACTACCAATAGATAATTCTATACTACCGAAGCAAGTTCGGTGGTACCAAAGGTCACTTCGTTAGCACCGAAAACTACTCATTTTATAGCCATTTTCTATCTGTTGGAAGCTTTTATCGATAAAAATGGCATGTGAGAACTTGCAAAATCAGTGAAAATAGGCACCATAGAGGCTCTAGTGTATCCCAAGCTTATCCTAGCCCATTTAGACTCTATCCAAACGAGTTCATGTTCTATTCATTGTGATCCTTCACTCTTATGAGCATTCAAAGCTCCTATTTAATGAAGAACATGAACTCGTGTCTTCTCTGGAGTACAAAGACCAAACCAATATGAATATCCTTGGTTCTTCGATACTTTAGAGTGTTGATAGGTTGAATCCCTTAAGAAATCCACTCATCATCCTAGATAACAGATTCAACCAACTCCCGTAACCTTGGTCACCTTTTAGGTACATCTTATGTAAGGTTTTTGATCGTGGAGCTAGGCTAATAGGTAAATCCAAGCAACGTGATCGAGGGAGCACCGGGAAGCTGATTCAAGCTCAAGAGCGCGAAGATCTAGCAACCCGACACAAGCTATAAAAGAGAAATCAATTCGACAAGTAAGTGTTACAATTAAGGGTTCAAAAGTTTAGTCTCTATCCTCGTGTAGGATTAAGACTAAGAGTTTGCTATCAACAAACTCGTATGTCCCTCGTGTGGGACCTAGGCTAGTGAGCCTAAACATGGTTTCTAGGTGTAGGATTGTTGGGGGTCAAATATTGCATATTATCCCCCATTTATATCTTGGTTTTAGGAACATGATAATGCTTAATGTTTTATTTTACTCATGTTTGGGTTGCAAGGTGAATTTAAGAGCTTAGCTTGAAAAGGGTGCTAAAAGCATGGATTTGATGCTCAAGAATCACCAAGGAAAGGGATGGATCATAGAAGGCCAAGATTGAAGATTTCACATGCTAAAGATCCAAGAAAACTAAGTGAGGAATGAAGAGAACCAAATATTTGAAGTAAAGAAAAGGATTCTTGAAATTGTCCTCAAAACAAACATATTCCTGAAAGTGTCCTGAAGAAGCATATTCTGAAACTTTGGGTCATTCTGTGAAATTGCGCATAGTGAAGTCTATTTTGTGAAACTTTTAAATTTGAGGCAGTTTCTAGATTTTTTTAAGTTGGTGTGAAAGGAGGTGCTGTAAAACTATAAATGGGAGACCCTAGACATTCTTAGGATCATTTAGGGTTTGAGGAGTGGAACAAAAGCGTGGAGAAACCGTCAACAAGAGTTTTTGTTCCTTTTCCTTAGTTATTTTTATGTTTTTCTTAAGAGATTCTATTTCAATCATGTCTATGGTTGATTAAACCTCCCAGCTAGGGCTAAGAGATGAAGCTTGTAGCGTGATGGGATGTTTCCATTGCTTTGATTCATGTTTATGATGAACTTATTTTGATTCTAATTTGATATTTAAGAAATACTTTTAGTTTTTAATAGTTTATTGTGACTCAAATTATGGTAGATCTGCAGTAGCTTTAAGTATCTTCTTTTCATGTTTAGAGATTATGGGATTGGTAAGTCATGTTGTTTGCCACTGTCTCATGGGCATAGTTTGGTGATGGAATCCCTGCCAATTCTCATAATTCTCCTCTTTTGAAAATTAGGTCAAAGAAAGTTCAGATTGATCTTAATTGCTCTATCTTCCAACTGGATAAGATAGGACTCCGATTTCAGTTGTGTCCTTGAATCAAGTAATAGATTTCCCTGATCTCAACAAGTGGATCCTTGAAAACCCTTGTTCCCACCTTTGAATTCTTAGTTTTAATCGCTTTAGTCACAATTACTCTCTTAATCACTTCAAAATTAGTTTTACATCTTTTTCTAGTTCTACTTCTAGTTACTTTCAGAATACTCACAAGATTAGTCCCTATGGATTCGACCTCGGTCTTATCGAGATTATTACTACATCGTGACCCTACACTTGAGGTTGTGAACAAGTTTTTGGTGTCGTTGTCGGGGACTAACGGATGCGGTTTTCTGGGAATAGCTAGTTTTGGAATTAAATTAAGATTAGGGTTTTTATAGCTTTTATTTTTAGGATTAGGGTTTTCTAAATTATTTTAGAAACTAACTTTGCTTTCTATTTTTAGGTTTAGGAACTTTCCTTATTTGTTTTTAGAAACTAATTTTTTTAGAAGCTAACTTTTTTTTGAAGCTTTCCTAGATCTACTTTCTAATTATACGTTTTTGAACTTTCCTTTTCTTTTTTTAAAAACTTTCTATTTTCTCTCTTTAGAAACTTTCTAATTTTCTATTTTTAGAAACTAGTTTACTTTCCTAATTTGTTTTTAGAAACTTTCTAATTTTAGAATTTCTATTTCTTAGAAACTGACTTGTTTTATTTTGTTTTGTAGGATCTTAATTTAGGAACTTCTAATTTGGTAACTTCTTTCTAATTCCCTCTCTCTCTCTCTCTATTTCTAGATTTCTATTTCCTTTCTTTCTCTTAGGTTAAGATTAGAATCTGAAATTGAGGGCTGAGAGTGTTTCATGACCAAGTGGGTCCATGACAACACTCTACGTCTCTTGAGTGAAGGAGGATTAGTTGAGGGGTTATTTATCCATCACAGGATTCGACACCACTTGAGATCCTCAAAATTAATTGAGGTTATGGCTACCAATCAACCTAGGGTTGAGGAAGTCTAGGATGAGAATGAGGTGCATCAAGAACCCCGGCCTTGTACCTTACGAGATTATTTACAACCGGCGGGGGTGAACATACCCTCATGCATGGTTTTTTCAGAAAATACAGGACATATGGATATTAATCTAGGGGTTATCCAACTCCTTCTAAAATTCCATGGATTTGAATCTGAAAGTCCATATCTACACTTGAAAGAGTTTAACGAGATTATAGCCACTTAATATTTTCCTAACGTGTCTGAGGACACGGTCAGACTAAAACTCTTTTCCTTTTCTTTAAAAGAGAGAGCTAAGACATGGTTACACTCACTGCATCCCCGATCTATTAGCTCATGGAATGACATGATAAGAGAGTTCATAAAGAAATTTTATCCACATCATAAAACGAACACCCTTAAAAACTCAATCATGAACTTTGCCCAAAAGGAGGATGAAACATTCTTCCAATGTTGGGAGCGGTTCAAGGATCTTGTCAGTTCATGCCTATAACACGGTTTTGAAATGTGGCTTATTACACACTTTTTCTATTATGGTCTGACATCTTCCATTTTTCAATTGGTCGAGACAATGTGCAGTAGGGAATTTATGAATAATAATGTCAATGATGTGTGGGACTACTTGGATATACTTGATGAAAATACACAATCATAGGACACATACCCAAAATCAAGTACCACTTCTAGGCCCACTCAATCAAAGGAAAAGGGGCGGATTATACCTTCTAAAAGAGGATGATGATATCAATGCTAAAGTATCTAATCTCATAAGGAAATTCGAAGCCATAACACTAAAGAACGATAAGGTTAAGGAAACTGTTTGTAGTATATGTGCTTGCAATTTTCACATAATTGAAAATTGTCCAATAATACCTGCCTTTTGAGAGGTTCTGAATGAGGCATCTAATATCATGAACAAGTACCAAAGACCTTTCAAAGGACCTACCTCAAATACGTACAATCCTAGTTGGAGAAATCATCTAAATTTCAGTTGGAGGAATGGACAAACTGCTACCCCTCAAGGTTTCTTCAATCAAATTCCAAATCAAGGGAAACCTCATGAAGAACTGGTTCAAAATTCCACACAAACTCAGGAGCTTACTCAAGCAATATGAGAACTTATAAAATTTATGTAAAAGATAGATTCACGTGTTACAGTTATAGAAAGGGGGATGCTTCCTGCTCAACCTCTCCCCAATCATAAACCGCAATATAAGCTAAGTGATCCAAGCTCTTCAAATCAGATGGAGCAAGCTAAATCTATCACCACTCTTAGGAGTGGGAAGACCATTGATAAAATCATTCTGGTTAGGGTTAAAAAGCCTAAAGACCCAGAAGAGGACAACAGTGATAGATCTAGCATTGCTCTACAAGAATTGGAACCTGAACTTCAAGGCAAGCCAATTGCCCCATTGCCCCAATGGTTGGTTGCACCAAAATCTCTCTCTAACTCTTAGGACATTTTAGAGGTGTTGAAATAAGTGAAGGTCAATATTCATTTACTGTATGCGGTTAAACAAATACCTTCATATGCCAAATTTCTGAAAGACTTGTGTATGACCAAAATACAGTAAAATATTCAAAAGAAAAATCTTTTTAACTGAAAAAGTGAGTGTCATCCTAAAGCAAGATGTGCCATAGAAATACAAAGATCCCAGTTGCCCAACCATACCTTGTGTAATTGGGAACTACCGAATTGAGCATGCACTTCTTGACTTAAGAGCGAGTTAAATCTGATTCCTTACTCGGTCTACAAACAGTTAGGTTTGGGTGAATTAAAACCCACCCTAACCACATTACAACTTGTTGATCACTCAGTTCATGTACTGAGAGGGGTAATTGAGGATGTGTTAGTCCAGGTTGACAGATTCTACTACCCTTTAGATTTTATCATCTTGGATACGCAACTCATCAATAACATGAGCACTTAAATTCTCATGATTCTTGGACGCTCATTCCTCGTTACTTCAAACGTAATCATTAATTGCAGGAATGGAGTCATAAGAATGTTTTTCAGGAATATGACATTAAAGTTGAATATCTTTTTCAACACAAGTAAACAGTTAGAGGATGATGATGATTTTCATGACATTAACATGATTGACTCTTTCGTAGAAGATAGAACACTTTTGACCTTATCCTCTGACCCTTTAGAGATGTGCTTGGCCCACTACCATAATTTTGATGATGATATGATTAGGGAGATGGGGACCATGCTGAACACTGTGCCGGTACTTGAAGTTAACCGGTGGAGGCCACAATTCGAAGAATTGCCCCAAACTGATGTAGTGCCTCTATCGTCTGACCTCAAGGCAACGAAACTTGACCCAAAACTTTTTCCCTCGGATTTGAAATATGTCTATTTAGGTCAAGATGAGACATACCCAATGGTGATTTCTTCCCACCTTGAGCAAGGACAGGAGAGTATGCTCATCTCTACTCTCATTGAGCATAAAGGAGCCCTTGGATGGTCGATTGCCAACCTCAAGGGAATTGACCCTTTGATTTGTACTCACCACATTCATATAGAGGATAATGCGAAGACCTCACGACAACTACAATGTAGATTAAATCCAAACATGAATGAAGTGGTTAAGGTCAAGGTTCTTAAACTATTGGATGTGGGTATCATATACCCTATATCCGATAGTCAATGGGTGAGTCTAACTCAGGTGGTTCCTAAGAAGTTCAAAATCACCATCGCATCCAATGCCAATAATGAACTCGTGCCAACTAGGATCACTACTAGTTGGAGAATGTGTATTGACTATAGGAAGTTGAAGACCATCAAAAGGAAGGACCATTTTTGTTTACCCTCTATCAATCAAATTTTGGAAAGGCTAGCTGGTCACTCTTACTATTGCTTCCTCAATGGTTATTCGGGCAACAATCAGATCGAGATAGCCCTTAAAGATCAAGAAAAGACCACATTTACATGTCTTTACGGGACCTTTGCTTACCGAATGATGTCATTCGGGCTATGTAATGCCCCCGCCACTTTTTAGCGATGCATGTTGAGTATTTTTTCTTACATGGTGGAGCAATATTTAGAGGTCTTCATAGACAATTTCTCAGTCTTTGCTCCATCCTTCAACGAATGTTTGGAAATTTTAAAAAATGTGCTAAAGCGATGCGAGAAAAAGAATTTGGTACTGAATTAGGAGAAGTGTCATTTCATAGTTTGTAAGGGAATTTTTTTTGAACACATCATCTCATCTAAGGGAATTGAGGTAATAAGGCTAAAATTGATCTTATCTTTAACCTACCTCCACCCAAGAACATACGAGATGTGAGATCCTTCCTAAGATACACCAGGTTTTATAAAAGATTCATAAAGTACTTTAGTCACCTCTCTCATCCTCTATGTAATCTACTTCAAAACGATGTACCATACGAGTGGACTGAACAATGCCAAGAAGCTTTTACTAAGCTTAAGGGCATGTTAACTACTACACCTATCATGCAGCCACCCGACTGGAGCCTTTCTCTCGAACTTATGTGCAACGCGTATAACTATAGTGTTGGGGCAATTTTAGGCCAGAGAAAAGAAAAGAAGCCCTACGTTATTCATTACGTAAGTGGAATTCTAAATCTCGCCCAAGTGAATTACTCGACTATGAAAAAGGAACTCTTAGTCGTAGTGTTCGATTTGGACAAATTTAGGTCCTACTTGATCGGATCTAAGATCGTCATTTACACAAATCATGTGGAACTCAAGTATCTTCTTTTTAAGAATGATGCTAAGCCCCGCCTGATAAGATGGATCCTTCTATTCCAAGAATTTGATTTAGAAATAAAAGATAAAAAGGAAGTAAAGAACGTAGTAGCTGACCATCTTTCCCACCTTGATCTCTCTGATTTCCTTGAGACGACACATAAATGACATGTTCCATGATGAATAATTATTTAAAGTCTCTCATTCACCTTGGTTTGCTAATATTGCTAATTATCTTGCCACAAGTTTCACGCCAACACATTGGACTACGCAAGATAAGAAAAAATTCTTCGCCAAGGTTCGTAAGTTCTTCTAGGATGATCCATATTTGTATAAATATTGGCCAGACCAAATCTTAAGGAGATGTGAGCCAGATAATGAACACCAAAGTGTCATCTCCTTTTGTCACTCTCAGGCCTTTGGTGGTCACTTTTCTACTAAAAGGACCACGACCAAAATCCTGTAGTGTGGTTTTTACTGGCCCACTATGTTCAAACACACTCATGAGTTTTGCAAAGCTTCTGAGCGTTGTCAAAAGTTGAGAGCATTGTCCCATCAAAATATGATGCTTTTGAACCCCATTATGATCATTGAAGCATTTAATTGTTGGGGCATTGATTTCATGGGACCATTCCCCCAATCCATTGGGAATTTATATATTTTGCTTACCATAGATTATGTCACTAAATGGGTCAAAGTGATTCCATGCCAAAACAATGACCATCAAATGATCATTAAATTCTTAAAAGAGAACATCCTTTCTCGGTTCGGAACGCCTCGAGCCATCATTAGTGATGGGGCCTCACATTTTTGTAATAGGCCATTCGCAAACTTAATAAAGAAATATAGCATCTCTCACAACGTGAGCACTGCATACCACTCACGAACAAGTGGGCAAGCTGAGATTTCTAATAGGGAGATCAATCACATTTTAGAGAAAATGGTTAACCCTGATCAAAGGGATTGATCAATCTGACTAACCGATGCTTTATGGGCTTACCGTACCGCATTTAACACCCCTATTAGAATGTCTCCCTTTAGAATTATCTATGGGAAGGCTTGCTACTTGCCTATAAAGTTGGAACATAGCGCCTACTAGGCTATTAAAAATCTAAATTTTAACTTGGACAACACTGGCTCGCAACGCAAACTTCAGTTAAATGAACTTGAAGAAATTCGGAACGATGCATACGAGAACTCGAGAATTTACAAGAATAGGATGAAGGTATTTCATGACCAACACATTCTTCGAAAATCATTCACACCAGGTCAGAAGGTCTTTTTGTATAATTCCCGGTTACATCTCTTTCTGAGTAAACTCCGATCTCGTTGGACTGGCCCATTCACTATTTCTAATGTTTATCCTCATAGGGCTGTCGAGATTCGGAATCCAAACAATGACTATGAATTCAAAGTAAATGGACATCGATTAAAGCCATTTGTTAAGAAATTTGATTCAGAGGACATGTCTATACCTCTGAATGATCCTGTGTTCCAGGATTGATCTCCTAGTCTGATGGAGGTATAGGTAGGTTTATCGCTTTCATAGGAGTAGGATAGTTTTCTTTCCACTATTTTATGATAGTTTGCTTTTTATTGGTTTAACTCTTGTGCTAACCCACCTTTACGCTGAGATCTTTTGGAAAAAGCTTCAAAATTCCTTCATCAAGTAGTATCTCTCCATCACTTCTCTTTCAATTATGTTGTCTCTTTTGTAAATCATGCTTATTTCTTTTACATTGAGGACAATGTAGATTTTAGGTTGGGGGTGGGTGATTAGGTAAACTAATTAGTGTTTTCTTAGTTTTGAGCAAAATTTGTAAAAATTTTAAAAAAATTTTCAATGTTTATCTATTTGGAAAGCGATAAGTTGTGTATTTAAGAATGTTTTGAGTATGATGATAAGATAGAAATTAAATTTTGAATTACTAAAGTCTAGTCATCTAAGTAATTTATCACCCAAGTTCTTACACTCAATTGATTAAGAGGAAGTTTGACTATCATGTTAATCTAAATTACAAGACACATTTAAATTGTTTTCTATGAATAATGCTAGAATTTCTGATTGTTAGTATGTGAATCATTGATTGATGGTGAGAATCAAGTCTGGAGAATTTTATCTACCTTAAAAGACGAAAAGAACCATTTAAAAAACAGGAGATCGACAAAAAGGGTCATGTGTGGTGAAAATATTGAAAAAGTTTGAAAAAAATGAAGAAAAAAAATTTGAAAGAAAAGAGAAAAGACTACAAAGACTGAATGAATATAAATGACCGTCAATATAAAATAAAAAACTGAAAAAAGAAGGGAAAGGGGATAAGTTCGGAATCAGTACTTGAGTTTTCAACCAATCTTATAGTGATGAGCAGGGCTAACATGATGTAATGATAGTATCCTTATAGAAAGTAACTTAATCTTCACTGCGCACATTAAAAAACTTGATATGCGAACTATGCTCTGATTTAATGGATAAAGAACTTATTTGATTGATTGCTTATGTGATTCGACTCTAGGTTTTCAAAATCTCACTCATTCTCATCATTGAATTTCAAATTGAAGACTCAATTGCATTATGAAGGAGTTCTCTGATGGATGGCACTTGTACATATCCCCCACGCGCTAGAGACTGGTTAAATTGCGGTAGGTTACAATGGCATGTATGGCTACACACTAAACTATCAACAACTTGCAAAAAAAAAAAAAAAGAAAAGCAATTCTACAAGTGATCTTCCTAACCTATCCATGCTAGATTGTCATGTGTACAGTGTGCATATAGATGAACATATGGATAAAATACATGCATGCTTGTTGCTGCTTCCTGTTGAAAGGGTTGAAGCCTTAATTTCTCCTATAAGGAACCGACATTTCTACAAGGTGTGATTTTTTTTCCTGTTCTCTTTTTCTTTTTCTGCACAATCACTTTCATGTTTTATGCATGTTTGTTTAGTAGTCTAAAAGAGAGAGAGAGAGAGAGAGAGAGAGAGAGAGAGAGAGAGTATAATATGTGTTTGCAAGGTGTATTGCCTGATATTCATGCCATTCAGTTTGTTTAATGCTTTGCATCTTCATAGTTCCATGGTTAACCAGAATAATTTTTGTATGTGAGTATTTACTAGCATTCATAATGAGGCTGGACCCCTCAAATTGTTGTTACCTTTCTTTCAAGTCCAAGATCAGGGTTACATTTAGAAGTGACTTGGGATTAGAGGCTTCACTCATTTAGAACCAAAATCAGGGTGACATATCAAATTACTAAGGTTGTTGCATAGGTTTCTGTGGCACGAAAGGGCCCTGCTGATGCGGCTGATAGTGAATTGAATGGTGGGGCTCCAAACAATTAGCTCTCAATGGTTCATCTGATTCGAGCAGTTTCGGTAAGTGTGTTGTTCATTTGATTTTTTCTAGAACAGTTTGGTATTGTTCATCTGATTTTTCAGTATCCAGGACAATTGTCTTAAGTGAGTGTTCTCCACTTCACTACTGCAAACTGTACTTCATCAGATTCAACCCAATGTTACATGGCCTTGATTCCAAGAGAGAGCATATGTTGACATTTCAGGACCTGCTCACAACAGGGTGTGAATCTCATGTGTGTCTACCATGTTGGCACAAGTGCCATAGGATTACCTCTTGAATATATGTTCCTCTGGCACAATAGCACATTCTTCAGCAAAAAAGGATATCCATGAGTTGTCATCCAAATGCAAAACAAAAACATCCCTAGACACCCCTATTCACACACCCAGACACGTCATGGATGTCAAGGTCCAGGTAGATATGGACATCCTTATCTCAAGAGTTGTCCATGCATGTAACCAATGAAAATTTCCCCATGCAATAGAAGGATATTGTTGTATCTATAAAGATGTTTTTTAATACCATTTTTCTGTTCACAGTATTTTCTATTGTTTATCATGGATATCTTCCCAAAGATATTTTGGCAATTAATTTGTAATTATAAATTATCTATTTGATGTCCATATCATCTTTCTGACACCAAAACTTCATTATGTACATTATTTATTCAACAGGTATTTTACTATCTATGGTGATTAGTGAATTAAATGTTAATCAAAAATTACTAAAATGTTCTTTTAAATCATAATTAGTGCACAGCCTTTGTGCCTTGATGAATCGAGAATTTTTTTTTGAAGAATGTTGACAGTTTACCCCCATTATTTATCTATAACTAATTTCTTGATGCAACATGATATCTATTTGTTTTTTTGTCTATTGGTATTAGGCCATATTCGTGCTCAAGGCTTGATATTCAGTCAAGTCAGCATTAAACATCGCTTAATGCTCCTTTCTTTCTTTCCTTTTTTTTACATCTCTCCATGACTGAATGACACATGCATTTCACTCAATTTTTTTATACAGTTGTGAAGGGAGGTGTTTGAGGTCCTTCCATGCAACTAGAGATGCTAATGCTGACTCAGCCTATAAATCTCTTGGCATGTCTAAGGCTCAAGTGAAAGTATGCACACTTATGAAACCACCTTTCGTTTTCACTATATGTCATGTTTTTGTTCATCTTGCTTCCAAAAGTTTGGGGCATTCACCTTCACATTGTTGGTTTGGCACAAGCAATTCAAAACTTATTGTGAGCAAATTGCCAATACAAACGTCATCAGTGTTTGTTTTTGTCGCAAGTTGGGTTCTTCTGATAAATCCAGCAACGCCGAGGTTTGTTATATTCTAGTAGAATTTTCAAGTCTTAAAAAATATTAATTTGATCTTTTCTTGTCTGAATGATTACAATTTTTTGTGAAGGGTTAGATTATTAATTTCACTGGTAAAACAAAGGGATAATAACATTTTGTCTCATCATTTATAGTAGATGTCGTTAACTGAACTGAAATCAGCCTATGATGTAAAAATTGAATCATGGTCAAGTGACTGCCAATGATATAAGGATCAATTCTAGCAATCCCATTCTTTTAAGGATTTCTTGCAAGTTGCTTGTATAACAAGGAATATGAAAAAAGAGATACATTAACCACTCTAGCTAGTTCTCAAGATTATTCATGAAGATAAATCACAAAGAATTGATAAGAGTCAAGAAACCAGACATAAGAACACAGTCGTATTACAATTAAAACTCTAGCAAGTAATGCTATCTCAAAATATTTTTGGTACTCAAGATATGCTAATGGAACACTGTTTGTGTGAGAACAGGGCCATTCATCTGGTGCACCTACCTTGTACATGCCACGGCCTAAAGGAGGTCAGTCTGCTCAGCAGATGGGTCACATGTATTTGAAAAAAATGGACAATTAAGCACTGATGGATAATTCACACTATGTGCACATTTGGCCCACCCAATGAATGGGCTAGCATGATTTTTTATCGGTGGTGCATGCATAACGGAGCCTGCCCCTATCTATCACATGTGTCACAATAACATATTGTAAATATGATTTGGAATCCTGCTCTAGTGCATGCCTTAGCAGCTGCTTTTTTTGGTAAGGCTGGCATTAGGTACATTCTCTTTAGTGATGGTATGTGTAGTTGTGTACATTCAATTTTCTTTCATTCTAGCTTTATAATGGGTGTAGTTTAGACATGTTTAGGTCGTAGCTCAAACTTCTATGTCCTTAATGCTTAAAACTTCCTGACTAAGATGCTCATTCATTGTGGTCTTTTGGCTTTCAAGTTTTCTCGTGTTTCTGCAACCTGTGGCCATTTCTATCATCCAGAATGTGTTGCAAAATTACTTCATCCAGGAAATGATGCTAAAGCGAAAGAGCATAAAAAAGAGATAGTTGCTGGAGAACCATTTACTTGCCTTGTTCATAAATGCCTTGTATGTAAACAAGGAGAAAACAAGGAGGTTGAGGGTTGCAATTTGCTCTGTGTAGATGCTGTAATGATTTGATTGCCATTTGTAATATGCATGTAGGATGCATTGTAGGATTTGATTACTATTTATAATATGAATGTAGGATGCATTGTATGATTTGTTTGTTCTTTCCTAATTGCATTTTATGTACTATTCCTAGTAGGATTAATTGTATTAGCTTAGATGAGTTGATCAATTACAGCAGGTTCTTGCAAAGGTAACAGACACCATTGTTATAATTTTTTTATAGTTTTAATATTAGCTACGGATAATAACCATAGCTCTTGTTCTAAAAACCGTAGCTATTGGCTAACTTCAGCATATTGCTACAAATTTCATTCTTCTTTTGGCTACAGATATTATCCATTGCTTTATGTGCGTTTCGCTACAGAAATTATAGCTACGGATTATATCTATACCTGATGATATCTATTGCTATGGATATAATCCATAGCCATAGGTTTTTTGACCTTTAGCTATCCCACCAATAGCGACGGATGTGCTACGAACTATATCCGTAGCAAAAGGTCTTTAGCTACTATTTTTGGCCGTAGCCTTTGCCCAATTTTCTTGTAGTGTCATTTAAGTTAGGCAATCAAGTTTTTAAGTAGGCAAAAATACTTAAAAAGTCCTATTCACCCCACTCTAGGACATAGCCTGTGAGGCCCATATCCTAGCCCATACTGTTCCGTAGGTTTCCGTGATCCTCCCAGTCAAATTTTGGCAACTCGCGATCTGTAATCGGCAGTTGCCCGCAACCCTACGTCATATCCCATATTTTAGAGTCGGCTCGACCCGAGACTTGTACCCTAACGACCGTGCCATCACTGCGGTTCCAACGCCGCGTCTCGTACATTAATGCAACGCTTAGATCATAAGTTGTGGCCCGCGCATTGTAATGACTGTAGACTGCACATTGTGGGACCCATCTATTGTAATGAAACAATTATCTAAGCCATCATGGGGTTATGTGCTAGGTAATCATTTTCTCTCCTTTTTCCAAAATTCAACACCCTCCCTTACCAAGCAATTAATTATGGCCTTACATCATTAATTCAAGCCATAACTTCTCTCTCTCTCTCTCTCTCTCTTATCTCTCTCTCCTTCCCTCTTTCTTCCTCATTCCCCATTGTAAGAGCCATGGACGTCCAACCCATCCCAAAAATCCAACCATCTTCTACCTTAGATCTTCACCAATCCAACCTTTATATCATCATCTCCACCATTGAGGAAGCTTCGTAAGGGCATTAGAGCATAAGGGTAGAAGTTGAGGGGGAAGATCTTGAAGTGGGTACTTCTCTCTCTCTCTCTTTTCATTTTTGTGTGATGTGTGGCCCACCCGGATGGACCCTATCATGATGTATGTCTTATCCACATCATCCATCGATTCGGTGGCCCACCTGGATAGCTGGTCTGTAGGTGGGGCCCACATTAATATGTGCTGTATCCAAAACCATCCATTGTCCCTGGACGCTGGACGTCAGTGAAGTGTTAACTGACCGTGCAGTGCATTGTGATGAAAACAAAAATATCAGTTTGAGGTGAAACTTGGGATGGGTCGGTCATGTAGGCCCCACCTTGATCTGTGAATCCAATCCACGCCGTCCATCCTATTTCTAATCCCATTTTAGATGTTGAGCCGAAAAATGAACCCAATCCGATTTTCTAGTAGGCCATAGCATAGAAAATATTGATTTATACCGTTAAAAATCGACTAGGACCCACCTTGAGCGAAAACATACTAGATATTGGACTCGTTTGGTCTGTCATGAGCCATGGAACCCAACTAGTGGGTTGAATTTTTTGAATGTGGGCCCCACCTAAGAAAAACCTCAAAAAAATTAGTTTTTCCAAAAAAATAAACTCTAAGCAACAGGCGCTACTGCTGCTGCCGCCGAGGACGGCACAACAGCGTCCTGCTGCGCTAGCCGTGAACGGTGGGTAGGGATCCCAGTTGTGGGCCCCACCGTGATGTGCGTAGAACATTTACACCCTGCATTGGGGTGGGCCCCTTAGGGCAGTGGGCCACCCCCCAAAATCAGCCATATACAACACTCAGGTGGCCCACGTCACAGGAAACAAAGGTGATTAAACGTCTGCCATTGAAACCCTTTTGGGTGTCCAGGAGTTTTGGACCATTATGAAATTTGTTTTTCCTCTGCATCCAGGTCTGCGTGACCTTATTAACAGATTGGATGAGAAAATTAACGTTATGGTGGGCTCCACGTGGGACCCACTGATGTATATGTGTATACCCACACCGTCTACACCACTGGACGATGGGACCCACCATGATGCATGTGTTGCATCTAAGCCATCCAATCATTTTGGAAGCTCATTTTATGGCATGAGCTAGAGGATGAGACGGATCCATAGTTCAAGTGGACCCCACCCCCCCCCCCACCGAAAAAATGTAGACAGTGACATCCACCATTCAAACTTCTAAGGGTCACATCAGTTTCCAATTAAGCTTATATTTTGTTTTCACTTCATCTAGCTCTATGTTAACTTATGAATTGGTTGGAACTCGAACACATCATAGCAGGCCACTCCGTGATATGATCATCCATTGATCAGGTGGACCACACCACAGAAATAGTGGAGGATTGAATGTCTATCATTGAAACCCATTTGGGTCATGGAAGTTCTGGATCAATGGAGAATTGTTCTCCCACTTAATCCAAGTCTTTATGACCTGTGATTAGATTAGTTGGAGAATAAACTTTATAGTGGGCCCTGTGAATTGTTTAAATAGTGAAAATTATTATCTCCACTGTCACTTGGGGTATGGTCCAAGTGATCTTTCAATATGGCTCATTTTAGGAATTTATAAGGCCCATTATTGAGGCCCACCTTGATGTATTTTGCGGCTCATCTGTGAGGCCCACCTTGATGTACTTTGAGGCCCATGTGATTAGGCCCATCTTGATGTATGTGTTCTATATTTGCCCCCGTCCATCTGTTTAGGGCGTGGCCCACCCCACACGTGTGGCAGGTGTGGGAGTGGGACCCAACTTGACGTATTTATTTTATATCCACACCGTCCATGCATGGACGTGCTGTGGGACCCCACCATTATATATGTGTTTTATTCAAGTAGTTCATCTGTCCTGGACGGGTGGGGCCCATATTGATGTGTCTTGTACTGTTCATTTGGACAGTGCTAAGTAAGGCCCACCTCGATGGCATATGTATATTCATACCATCCATGCCTTTGACAGTGGTGGGGACCACCATGATGTATGTCTTATCCCTGCTATCTGTCCATGGAATGCACCATGGCATATCTGTTTTATCATCGTCGCATTGTATGTATTGTATATCTATGCCGGACTAGGTGATGCGGCCCACCTTGATGTATTTGGTGGCCCATTTGAGAGGCCCACTTTAATATACATGTGGCCCATCAGGATGTATCTTTGACCTATGAGCAGGGCCCACTTGTTGCGTGTTTTGAGACCCAAGTGCAGGGCCCACCTATTGTGTATTTGAGGCCCGTGTGATGAGGCCCATGTGATGTATTCGAGGCCTATGGGCAAGGCTTGATGTAATGTATTTATGGCCCATGTGATGGGGCCCACCTATTGCATATTTGAAGCCCGTGGGTTATGGCCCATTGTGATGTGTTTCTGGCTCATATGTCGCGGCCCATTATGATGTATTTATGGCCCATGTGCCGAGGTCCATTGTGACGTATTCGAGGCCCATGGGTAAGGCCCATTGTGATATATTCGTGGCCTATGGGCAGGGCCCATTATGATAGGTATTAGGTCCATGTCGTGTGGTCCATTTGTTGTATATTAGGCCCTTGTGTGAGGCCATGGGTCCTCTTTACGTTTGGCTCTATGTGGGCCACTCCTTGGGAGCAATGATGGTTAAATGCCACATTGTTGGGTAATGATGGTTTGTCCACATTGTGACCTTCCCTTGGGCCTTTGTAACATCCCAGAAAATTATATGCAAAGACCTGAGCACCACCTCAATCAGGATTCTCTTAGGACTCAATCCTTTAGAAATTAAATGTGAATTAACTAGTACTAAACTTGATTACCTGTGAAATTAGCACCAATCACTTTAAATTTGATCTGCAAGACCCAAAACCTGTAGAATCATTAGCGCTACGTTACCCTGAAATCTAGGATTCAACGCTAAATCCAGTTGCTCTCCGGAGTACTTGGAAACTTTGTATCGGACCTGGACCGTGTGTCGAAAGTCTGATAGCGATGATCTTAAACAATTATGATCACCTTGTTGGGCTTGACAATCACCTCAAAAATCAAGTCCAGATGATGTCCTGAGACGATTTGCATGAGTCTGGAGTAAAGAGTGTGAGAAAGGTGAAATTATTTAGAAATTAAATATGAATTTTAGAAATTTGAGTCGTGTCGCTTGCGCGCTGATTTTAAGCATTCTGACCGTCAGAATCTGACCCAAATTTACCCTCGGATCAGGGAAGATGGCCCATTCATGTCAAAGTGCCTGTGGACCTGATCGAGTTTTCGTGACCGCTGAACTGAAACTGGTCCACCATGGTTGATCTGTAAATTCGATCGGTACAAAAACTTAGCCTGACCTAGATCCATGGTCAGGGAGCTTAATTCCAACCGCACGTGGAAAAGAGACCACCAGAAGTGCTCCGTTGGACCGAAATAGACCCGATTTGGTTATAACCTAAGTATACCTTGGCCCTGGGGCTATTTTCACCAATGTTAGGCCTATATAAAGACCTTAAACCCTCACTCTCAAAGTCCATACGAATTTTTCAAACCCTACCTAAGAGAGAGAGAGAGAGAAAAAGAGAGAAAGTGAGAGAGAAGTTGTTGAATCATCTTGAGATTCTTCCCAGTTACTCTGCGTACCTAATCCATCGCATCTAAATCGTTATTCCGGCAATTCTAATCTCATTTTTGGGTAAGTCAATTAAACCCTAACCTGTTTTGAAACTTAAAATAGTTTAAGTGTTGACGTAGCTAATCTAATTCATGCCTTAGGTTACCTATTCGCCATTGACGAAGACTTATCGTCTGAATCAGATCTGTTGCGCACTTTCTGGTTTAAGGTGCAGACTATATTCGTATATGTTATGGTTTTCAAGGCTTTCAATGTCGGTTAATGGTTTATTATCGTTGTGGGTGCAATTTCACATGCCAAATGCGATGTTTGTATCGCGTTTCTGATATATATGAACTATAGTGAGATTTGTGTATTCCATGTATATGTAGAAAGTATCATATATATATGAAATACGAGCATGTGTTTGCCATGATTATTCGTCGTGTGTTTGTGCTAGTTGTATGTGTATCAACTCCTTAGCGAAAGGATTTGTCCTATGTGAGCTGTCACCAACATATGTCATGTATGTTAGAATATGTAGCCTAAGTGTTTGTAGAAATGTCTGAATGAATAAGTGTGTAATATATTGTACTTTTTATGGGCGTTGAGAAGAGATTCTCAACTATCTTAATGATGTGTATGATTTCCTCCATGAAATTTACATTTTTTGTCTGCTTAACTTAGACGCTACTTATATGTAAATTCATGTTAAGTTGAAATCCATCAAATGCTCACATGCTTGTATGATTGGAATTGTTGATCCATTACTGTTCTGAATTGCTGGTATGAATATCTATTATAATTGAATGTATTTGGGACTATGAAATAGTCTAGAGAATCAGTAACAAGCTTTGAGTTCGTGGCTGAGGTCACTTTCGTCACGTAGGACGTGTTTGACGAACCCAAGTCGTATTAGGGTTGTCGGCAGTGGTTTGGCCACACAGAGTGTTTGCGCACTTCATGTCATTCAACTCAATGTGCGCTCATGCTAGTCGAGCTCGTCAAGTAACCCGATTGTACCGGTGGATGTTCACCATGTATAGACGCTACTGTTTGAATCTAGGGTACCAAACTTACCAGTGCAATCTCGTTAACCATGGTACCTCGATCCGCTAAGACTCATGAGCCGGGCATGGTGTTATGGGACACCGTGGTCGAGCTGTCGGCCTACGCTGGGGTGACGAGCCTCCCTGTAGTGACCAGTGAGTAATCCAGACTCGTGAGCCAATTATGGTGGTATGGGACACTATATTCGTGTTGTCAGCCTACATTGATTGGTGACGAGTCCTTTGAGTGACCTTGGGCATACTTTGATAATGCATTGAGGCGATGAGCCTTATTGTAGCAACTAAGGTATGATAGGCACGCATTGATTGGTGACGAGCCCTTTGCAGCAACCTAAAACCATAATATCGTATGAGATTGTCTAGGACTGACGACCCTGGAATGGATCACCATTTGGGAATTGATATAAGGGAGGTACCTTAGCTTCCCAATCCTGCTATATGAAAAGGACTAATAACAACTTGGTAATCATGTTCATGCACCGCATTGCATGTGCCTTGGCGTTGTGAAGCACTGTGGGAGGTTGTTATGCGTACCGTAAGATGAAGACGCTGAGGGAGTGTAGGCGAGGGCATGCATCATTTCTACATATATCCTTGCAGTAACAAGATTAATTAGGACATGTTTGATTGTATTGCCTTATCATTACTGCTTGATTGAATTGATAATATGTTAACTTTTACTGTATAGTTCCACTGAGTTGATCACTCACTCCCATGTTCTGGGACAGTGTTTCAACACTAACCAGACTCTGTCTTAGATGCAGATGATGATGCGACCCACGAGGTAAAGCAGGAGTATGAGGATGACAATGAGGCATTTTCCTTTATGCAGTTCCCAGGCGGGTTCATGTGAGCCATGTCCTGAGCTACGGGGATTCAGAGTTTAGTTTGTAATAGGTGATTTCATTTTGATACTTATATTTTGAAACAAACACTTGTAATTATGACCTGGTATTCGGCACTCGAGTGCTCATGTATCCACTTGGTCTAGACGTTGGGGCATCCCCTGGCCACGGAGGTTTAGGGACTTTCATCCACGTACATCCAAAGTGCCTAGATGCTCAAACCAAACATTTTCGATGTCCCATCTGGCCATCCACGACATGCCTATGGAGGCTAGAGCCCTGATGTTGTTAGGGCGTACAGTAATCACAATCACATAATGCAAGATACAGGAGTCATCTAGTCTGATCATGCATCAACTTGCGCATACCGAGCGCTCATGTGGGACGACTCCGCCTATCAGGGAGTCTCATAAATAACCTGCCCTATGGCATATGCAATGGTCATCCACATCTCATAACAAACATGCAGATGATGCGTATGGGCATGTATCATGATGCTATGCTGTCACATACTCACAATTGGCATAGATAATCGTCCTCAACAGTGTGGACATTTAACCAACATTGCCCCCAAGGAATGGCCCACATAAAGCCTAACATATGGTGGATCCATGGCCTCATATAAGGGCCTAATATACAACACCATGGGCCTTACTCAAGAGCTTAATACAATCAGAATGAGCCTCGATAATCGGCCTCGGCAATCGGCCTCGACAATCAAAATCGGTCTCGATAATCGACCTCGACAATCGGAATCATTGGCCTCGACAATCAGAATTGGCCTCAATAATCGGCGTCGACAATTAGAATCGGCCCCAATAATCGGCCTCGACAATCAGAATCAGCCTATGGAAAGGTCACAATGTGGACATTTAACCATCATTACCCATCGATGTGGACATTTAACCAACATTGCTCCCAAGGAGTGGACATTTAACCAACATTGCTCCTAAGGAGTGGCCCATACAAAGCATAACATATCGTTGGCCCATGACCTCACACAATGGCCCTATTATATATCACATTGGGCCTTTACCCATGGGCCCCAAATACATCTCAATGGGCCTCAACCCATGGGCCCCAAATACATCTCATTGGGCCTCAACCCATGGGCCTCCAACATATCACAATGGGCCTCATCAAATGGGCTGTAAATGCATCACCATGGGCCTTATACGCGGGCCTCATATACATCAAGTAGGTCGCATTAATGGGTCGCGCCAATAGGCCTTATATACATCAAGTTGGGTCGCATCATATGGGCCTTAAATACATCACAATGGGCCTCTTACGAGGGCCAGAAATACATCACATTGGGCCTTACCAAATGGGTCGGAAATACATCATGATGGCCACATACCTAGGCCTAATACACATCACAATGGGCTGCATGACATGGGCTTAACATATATCACAATGGGCTGCATGATATGGGCCTAATCCACATCACAATGAGCCGCATGACATGGGCCTAACATATATCACAATGGGCCACTCAATGGGCCGCACCAATGAACCTCATATACATTAAGTGGGCCACATCAATGGGTCGCACCAATGGGCCTCATAAATGTTAAGTGGGCTGCATCAATGGGCCTCATATACCTCAAGTAGGCCGCATTAATGGGCTGCACCAATCTACAACATTCATCTATTTAAAGATTATTTTAGAGCATTACCTAAAAAGAGAATCATATCAAAAAGATCATCTAAACCATACCACAAATAATAGTGGAGATAATTATTTCCACCATTAAAATCCTATAGGGCCCACCATAGATTTTATTTTCCATCCCATTTGATCATAAGTTCACAAGGACCTGGACTAATATGAAAAACAAATTCCATATTGGTCCAAAACTTCTATGAACCTAAAAGGGTTTCAATGGTAGATGTTCAATCCCCTACTGTTTTCTGAAGTGTGGTCCACCTGATAGACTTGCCTCATTTTTTTTGTCTCAAGGCCTTAATATGAGCTTGCCATTCTGATGGACGGTTTAGATGAAACACAGACGTTAAGATGGCATTCCACCGTCCAAACAGCTTGACGGTGTGGATATAATATATGCATCAAGGTGGGCCCACCCATCCGGAATATGGATGGTGTGGATATAGAATAAATACATCAGGGTGGGTCCCATGTGGGGCCCACCAGATATATATATCATTATATATATACATATATTATATTATATTATAATAAACAACAACATCCAGATGCTGGCATGGTCATGCTCCACCTGAGATTTGAAGCTGCCTTTGGATGGAGGGTTTGAATGTAACACATACTTCACGTGGGACCCACAGAACCTGCTGACGTAATCACAGCAGTGGGTTTAACCATTTGGATGGTTAGGATATAATACATACCTTATGGTCAGACCCATAGAACTTGAAGACGGTGCATAGCAGCTGCTACTACTGCTCGTCCAATGGACGGTTGGATGAAACACACACCTAATGTGGATCCCACTAGAGCTTGCTGAAATCAAACGCAGCAGCAGCAAGGGCTGTTGGTGAGGTACGCTGACTAATCCAAATCCATTTTCAGAAAAAAAAAAAAAAAAAGAAGAAGAAGAAGAAGAAAGGGGCCCACGTGTGGGATGAATCCCCATCGTCCTAGCCGGTCCAGCACCGTCCAGATGGCCTTGACGGTGTGGATAAAATAAATACATCACGGTGTGGCCCTATAGCACTGTCCAAGCTGGTTCAGCAAATGGATAGCTGGATGAGACACATAAATCAGGTGGGCCACACGGTCATCACAAAGAGAGAGAGAGAGAGAGAGAGAGAGACCGGAGTAGCGGAGGGACCCCGCCACTATGGGTCCCTCTTTGATACAAATCGTATATGAAGATGGGTCCCACCATATGTGGGCCCTCAAATCATCAACGCCACACAAATCAACACTAGAAAACACCCATCGTCGATCTTCTCTTCCTCCTTCCGCCAATGCGATATAGAGCTCCAAGGGGTACGATTCAACGGTCAAGATGGACATTGGATGGTGGAGATGAGAGGTAGGAAGGTGGACCACACCTAGCTTCTTTGGGGAGCTTGGACATTGCTCTCATGCAGTTGCTTGAAAATGGAGAGAGAGAATGAGAGAGAGAGGTGATGAGAGAGAAGTGATGGGAGAGAGGGATGGTGAGTGATGGATGGGTGCACTTAATGGGCGGAGAGAGTTGACTTTAGGGGAGGGGTGGTTGTACTCGAGGATGGGATGTGAGGTGATGTGTACTTGACATGAGATGTGATTGATGGGACATTCTCTTAGAATTTGTAAAGCACGGCGTTTTCCTCGAACTGAACGCCGGCCCACATCTCCTGGCCCAGGTATTGCCTCGGCGCAGGAGACGCGACGTTGGAACCACGGTGACGACGCTGTCACATGGTACAAGTCTCAGGTCAAGTCGACTCAGATGTACAGGACTCGGCTTAAGATAGCTCGCAAACGCTGGTTACAGGTCGCAGGTTGTCGAAATTCGACGGGAAGGTTCGAGGAAGTCTACAGAATAATACAGAGTAAGATACGGGTCGCACAACTCTCCCCTCCTAATAAAAATTTCATCCTCGAAATTTAAACCACAATACAGCCAATACAGAGCTCACCAAGAGGGGGAAATCCTATCACAAAACATAACAACATAATCGAACACTTAAGAGATGGGGATAACGCCCACGAAACTGAGGCTCTTGCTCCCAAGATGCCTCATCTACACTATGGTGATCCTACTGAACCTCGAACCCTGGATCAGAGACGATCAAAATTGGAATGCTATGCAACATTATGATCTCAACTGTATGGAGCTATATCAGAAACTTTCTAAGTTATTCAAAATCGAGGACCTAATCATTCTAAGTTCTCAACAAGCATAGAGTGTAGGGTAACTATCAGCAGATATGTGATGTTATCCTTAGGTATTTCTAAGTTATGCTCTGATACCAACTTTTGTTACGCCCCAAACTCGAAAACCGGGCTCACAAAATTCCCAATTGGTGAATCCGGTGCCGACAACCTCCGTAGTACCTCATTCTCGGTTCCTATCGTCCATACGCCAGATTCCGATCCTGGGATCCTACAAGGAGGATTTTTTTCCAATATACATTTAACTCATAATAAGCATAACCACAAGTTTACCCAAATTACAAAGACAACATCATCATCACATATTCACTAATATAAACATTTGAATACAATGCTGAAAGGGAAATACATATATCGAAATTAAGGCTCCAAAAGTCAGCTACATGCTCCAAGCTCCACGCTGTTGTAACCTAACGTCACCTGCACGCATCTTTCATGCATAAGCTTATAGAAAGCTTAGAGGGTGGTGAAAGTGTGTGCACAAAATAAGTGTCAAGCACACAAATACAATGACATAATCATACAATGTCGAAAATATCGGCAAGATCATGAATCATAAGATATCAGAGTATGTATAAACATACTAGTAAGTCCACAAGTCATAATATCAGAGTACGCAATGCAGATAATAATGAGCTAAATATCATATACTGCGAATGTAATGCAATATGTGATGCGGATGAAATGACCAAGCTGGAGTGTGAAGACGGGATGATAGTACGAAGTATCGCTGGCCACGAGGTCCACCACAAGGGACTTCTATCCAAACCAATCCCATACCTAAATTTGGATAGTCAAACTCAATGTGGTAAACTCCTGATCTCAACTTAGTCACGCGCCCTAACTGAAATCTTCGCCATTGTGAAGGTACATGTGACAAATAGTTACGTACCACTAGCCCGAGTGGATAGTGAATGAATGAATGAATAAGTATGCAACTCCTACTCAATAAGTCCACATATCAGTACCGTACATCTCTAAGATCATTACCGGGGTCTAGTACACTCCAAACCAGATTGTCGCCCCATCGTGTGCAACCAGGTGAGTGGAAGAGATCTCACAATCTGCCTAGCCAATAGTCAGCCAATACCTTCCTGGCACATCAATAGCGAACCCATTTATGAGCTGGTCAAATTCAGCTTAGTTTTGTCCACTACGAATCGGGCGGATAAAGCCACACCCCCTCCCAACCGACCATGACATAGTGCGAAACGCGACCTGCTAGTATTCGACACTCAGGCGCTCATGTATCCACTTGATCTAGACGTTGGGGTGTCTTCTGACCATAGAGGTTTAGGGACTTTCGCCAATGGACATCTAAAGTGCCCCGATGCTCGAACCAAATATTTTTGGTGTCCCATTTGGCCATCCATGACATGCCTGTAGAGGCCATAGCCTTGATGTCGCTAGGTGTACAGTAATCACAATTACACAATGCAAGATGCATGAGTCACGTAGTCCAATCATGCATCAATCCTACGCATATCGAGCACTCATGTGGGACGACTCCGCCTATCAGGGAGTCCCATAAACAACTTGCCCTATGGCATATGCAATGGTCATCCACATCTCATAACAAACATGTAAGATGATGTGTATGGGCATATATCATGAAGCTATGTTATCACATACTCATAAACGGCATCGATAATCGGCCTCGATATCATATACTCATAATCGGTATCGGTAACTAGCATCGATAATCGGCCTCGACAATCGGAATTGGCCTTGGCAATCGGTCTCGACAATCGGAATCGACCTTGATAATTGGCCTCGACAATCGGAATCAGCCTTAACAATCGGAATCGACCTCAACAATAATCGGCCTCGACAATTGGAATCGGCCTTGGCAATTGGCCTTAACAATCAGAATTGGCCTCGATAATCGGAATCGGCTTCCACAATTGGCCTCGACAATCGAAATCGCCCTTGGTAATCAACCTCGATAATTAGCCTCGACAATCGAAATCGGCCCCGGCAATCGGCCTCGACAATTAGAATCAGCCTCAATAATTGACCTCGACAATTATAATCGGCCTCGATAATCTACCTCGACAATTGGAATTAGCCTCGGCAATTAGCCTCGACAATCAGAATCAGTCTCGATAATCGGCTTCGATAATTGGAATCATCCTCGACAATCGGCCTCGACAATCGGAATCGACCCAGGCAATCAACCTCGACAACCGGAATCGGCCTCGATAATTGACCTCGACAATCGGCCTCGACAATCAGAATTGGCCTCGGCAATGGGACTTAGCCTCGATAATTGGCCTCAACAATCGGAATCAGTCTCGATAATCAGCCTCGACAATCGGAATCGGCCTCATTAATCGGCCAAGACAATCGAAATCAGCCTCATCATTTCACCTCGACAATCGAAATCGGCCTTGACAATCGAAATCGGCCTCGACAATCAGAATCACCCTTGATAATTGGTCTCGACAATCGGAATCGGCCTCGATAATCGGCCTGGACAATTGAAATCAGCCTCGACAATCAGAATCGCCCTTGATAATCGGCCTCGATAATCAAAATTAGCGTCGATAATCAAAATCGGCCTCGATAATTAGCCTCAACAATCGAAATCAGCTTCGGCAATTGGCCTCTATAATCGGAATCGGCCTCGACAATCGAAATTAGCCTCGACAATGGGAACCAGCCTCAATAATCGGCCTTGACAATCAGAATCAGCCTTGACAATCGACCTCTATAATTAGAATTGGCCTTGATAATCGGCCTCAACAATCGGAATCGGCCTCGATAATCGGCATCGATAATCGGAATCGGCATCGGCAATTGGCCTTAACAATCGGAATCGGCCTCGATAATCGGCATCGATAATCGGAAATGACCTCGACAATCGGCCTAAGGGAAGGTCAAAATGTGGACATTTAACCATCATTGCCCATCAATGTGGACATTTAACCAACATTACTCACAATGAGTGGACATTTAACCAACATTGCTCCCAAAGAGTAGCCCATATAGAGCCTAACGTATCGTGGGCTCATGGCTTCACACAATGGCCCCAATATATATCACAATGGGCCTCTACCCATGGGCCCCAAATACATCTCATTAGGCCTCAACCCATAGGCCCCAAATACATCTCATTGGGCCTCAACCCATGGGCCTCCAACATATCACAATGGGCCTCATCAAATGGGCTGCAAATGCATCACTATGGGCCTCGTACACGGGTCTCATATACATTAAGTGGGTCGAATCAATGGGCCACGCCAATAGGCCTTATATACATTAAGTCGGGCCGCATCATGTGGGCCTTAAATACATCACAATGGGCCTACTACAAGGGTTGAAAATATATCACAATGGGCCTTACCAAATGGGCCAAAAATATATCACGATGGGCCACATACCTGGGCCTAATACACATCAAAATGGGCTACATGACATGGGCCTAACATATATCACAATGGGTCGCTTGACATGGGCCTAATACACATCACAATGGGCCGCATGACATGGGCCTAACATATATCACAATGGGCCACTCAATGAGCCTCATATACATCAAGTGGGCCGCATCAATGGGTTGCACCAATGGGCCTCATAAATATCAAGTGGGCAGCATCAATGGGCCTCATATACCTCAAGTGGGCTGCATCAATGGGCCGTACCAATCTACATCATTCATCTATTTAAAGATCATTGTAGAGCATTACCCAAAAAGTGAATCATATAAAAAAGATCATCTAGACCATACCACAAATAACAGTGGAGATAATGATTTCCACCGTTAAAATCCTATAAGGCCCACCATAGATTTTATTTTCCATCCCATCTGATCATAAGGTCACAAGGACCTGGACTAATAGGAAAAACAAATTCCATAGTGGTCTAAAACTTATATGACCCCAAAAGGGTTTCAATGGTAGACGTTCAATCCCTCACTGTTTTCTGCAGTGTGGTCCACTTGATAGACTTGCCTCAATTTTTTATCTCAAAGCATTAATATGAGCTCGCCATTTCGATGGATAGTTTAGATGAAACATAGACGTTAAGATGACATTCCACCGTCCAGATAGTTGGACGGCGTGGATATAATATGCACATCAAGGTGGGCCCACCCCTCCGACATATGGACGGTGTGGATAACACATATATCACAGGTCCCACCATCCTAGCATATGGACAGTGTGGATATAGAATACCCCCCAATCAGAAGTGTCAAGTGAATGCTTCGATAGAGAGGATAATGGCGGCTACGAAAGTACTTTGTTTTCATAGTAGTCAATCAAATAGAATGTCTTTCTACAAACGAGGCCGCAATTTCATCCTCCATAGCTTTGATTTCCTTTATTTGCACCATTCTCTTTTCATCGAAACTTGCCGCTGTAATAGCTATAGTGACTCCATCTTTGAGTAACTTGATCAGAGAACTGTCTTTCAATGCTGCTCCTATAGCAACAATCTCTTCCATCAACTCCAGCGACTCTTTCTTTGAACTCCGTGACTAAGTAATTGTTCTTCAATGCTGCTCCTGCTACAACAATCTCTTTAATTATCTCCTCCATCGTCTGCATAATCTAAGATTATGAATGGTAACCTTTCCTGCCAAATTAATTAGAACTAATATCTCAAGATATCATAATTTTTTAATTTATTTTCATGAAGTATTAATAATTTTGAAATATATTGAAAGCTTTAGAATAATTGTAATATTTACAATATGATAATGATTTAGTCATTCTATCTTTTTACTTGTTAGCGTGCTTTGTATTGCATTTGTTGAATTCTTCGCTCATTATATCATGCTTTTAGAGATATCATTTCCGGCTTAAAAGGTTCAACTGTTGAGTCTTTTGTAGTTTGTGCTCCTTGGCATTTCTTTATAAGCTAGCTAGATGTATATTTTCCTTGGACCTTTGCTGATTATGTTCATAACCCCAAGTGTAGGGTTGCGATGTAGTAATAACTCGATAAGACCGAGGTCGAATCTACAAGGACTAAACTTGTACATATTCTGAAAATAAATAAAACTAGAACTAGAAAAATATATAAATCTAAATATGAAATTAAAGAAAGTAATTGTGAAGGATTTATCAAATACCAAAAGTGAATTAGAGCGTCAAGCATCCACTTGTAGCTATCAAGATGCTACCTTGTTTGATTCAATAAACACAATTGGAATTAGAGTCCTACCCTATCCACCTAAATCAAATCTGAACTGTTCATTGAACTAATTCTCAATGGAGGAGAATTGTGAAGATTAAAAGGGATTCCATCACCCTACCATGCCCAGAAGACGATGGTGAACAACGGATTTACCAATCTCACTATCTCAAAACAGGAAAAGAAGATATCCAAAGCTATTACAACATTTATTGTAATTTGAGTCACAATAAATCATAAAAAATTGAAAATATTCCTTTAATATCAAACTAGAAATCATTGAAGTTCAATAGGAACAAGAATCAAAGTAAAATAAACATCCCAACACGCTACAAGCTTCACCTATTAACCCTAACTAAGAGGTTTAGCCAACCATAGACATGATTAAAACCAAATCTCTTAAATGAGGAATAAAAAAATAAACTAGGAAATAGAAAAAACTCTTTGGCGGCTCCTCCACCCTTGTGCAATGCTCCTTGAGGCTTTTCTAAGCCTTAGAAGATGCTTTGGAGCATCATAGGGAGTCCTATTTATAGTTGTGGAACTCCAACTTTCGCACCTAGTTAGAAAACTCTAAAAACCACCTCAAATTTACATAGTTTGCTAAAATAGACTTCACTTTATATGATTTTTTAAAATAGACTTCACTCTACACAATTTTTCAAAAAGACACAGAGTTTCAGAATATGCTTTTTCAGGGCAATATCAAGAATATGTTTATTTTTAAGACAATTTCAGGATTCCTTTTCTTCACTTCAAATATTTGATTCTCTTCATTCCTCACATGGTTTTCTTAGATCTTTGGCATATGAATTCTTTATTAATGACTTCCAAATCTCCAAATCTTCATTTAGTAATCTTTTAAGTATAAATCTTCTTTTGGCATCAATTTCACCTTAAGCTCTTGAAATCACCTCACACAAGAAAACATGCATAATTAAATTAATTGAGCACTATCATGTTTATAAAACCAAGGTATAATTGGGGTATAATATACAACATTTGACCCTCAACACAATCCCCAGCCAACATTTTGCCAGTCCTAAGCAAAGTACGCATGAAATAAATCTCAATGCTTAATGTCCAAAACTTCTCTAGAAAAATAATCTTTTGTACACTCAAGTATGAATGGGTAGAATTAAGATATGAAAGTGCATTTTTAAAAATGTAAGTGCTATGGTTGATTGCTCCTTTGTTTTGTCAAATTTTGTGGTGCCAAAAATACTTTCTGTGTCTTGTGTAGCATGAGAATATTTATATGTTCAAGGCACTGCATCACAATGCTTCAAGTTGAGAATGAATCTCTACTTCAAGACATGCAAAGTCAAGTACATTGTCCACTCCTGTAAGCTTCAAAGTCCAGAGTATTTCAAGAACTACAAGAGCTACATCAAAAGACAAGTTCTTGTTCAAGACTCAAGTACAACTCAAGACTAAAATACAAGATGAAGTATAATTCAATTCCAAGCTTTAGAAGATCTTATATTCAAGCTACATCAAGTATAGAGATCTCAAGTTTCATAATCTTCAAAGGTCAATCATCATCTAAAGAAATGAAGACTCAATGTCCATACTTCACATTTAAGGTATGAATGACCTTAGATTAACCTTAGGGTAGGTCATTTAGTATACATAAGTCAATTGAATCTTTTTATAAGTGTTTGGTCTGTTCTAAGACTAGTCGTGGACTTTGTTCGACTAGTCCTAGAATTGACTTGACCAGTCTAAGAAATTCTAAGACCAGTCCTAAGTTGTTGCAAATTTTTAAAATTTTTTAGTTGAGCTATGACCAGTCTTGGAGTCTACTCGACTGGTCGTGTGAACAGTGCTGACTCGTTCACGACCAGTCCAGCAGCTACGACTCAAACTACAATAATAAATTCTAGTTCCTCACGACCAGTCGTGGGCAGGTCATGACCAGTCATGGGCAGCCTACGACCAGTCGTGGAACGGTTTTTTCCGATCGCGCTCATAATTTCAAAATATTGTTGGTCCTACAACCAGTCATAGTGTCCACAGGACCAGTCGTAGATGCGATTTCTACAACTATAAATAGAGCACGAATTTTAGAGTTTTATATCCAATCAAAGTAAAATCAAGGCATCACTTTGAGAGATAAGTTTGTGTTCTTTTTAAGCTACATTATGCATATTTAAAATTCTCTTTTGTTAGCTTTTTATATTTGATTTTTTCTACATTTCAATCTGATTTGAAAGAGGAATTAGGATATTTCACTTCTTGGAATCAAAATCAAATAGAGCTAGCCCAACTTGATTTAATTTAAAATCAATTAGAACTTATAACCATTTCAAAGTGAGTATTGGACATTGAACTTCTTTATTCGAACTTCTACTACGATTTGGTTCTTTCAGGTTGATATAAAAGGAGAAATACAGGTATTTTACATTTGTATAAATCTTATATGCTTTTGGTTTCTTTGAGATTAAGCCAGAAAAATCTCATTGTGTTGGTTATCTGAGGAGAGCCAGAAAACTCAAAGTGTGGGGTTTTTGAATTGTGTAAAGTCATTTGAAAGACACAATTGTGAGGGTTTTAGGTGAACCTGAGAAACCTATTTTCATGGTGAATGCTAATATCCCCTATGTGAGGATATTAGGAGTAGAGTAACAAGCTGTGTGGCTGTTGTTTAACAGTTGGTGAACACACAGGCGAACCACTATAACTCTTTATATTTTTTGGATGTGTGAATTATTTTCTATATCTTTTATCATTCAAGTTTGTGGGATGTATGTGTCGATGTGAATGTTGTAATATTTTCATTTCAAGCACTGTGGGGGAATGTTGTAATAGTTTAGACTTCCATTCTTGCTATTTACTTTTATTCCTCTTCAGTTTAAGATATTGATACTTAAACCGTTCTAGTAAGGTTGCCCTGCTATAAACCCTTGGTTTTTATAGTGCAAGGTTGACCTTAGAACAACATTTGTATCAATCTCAAGACTAGAATTTTGTAGTTGCTTTACATTTTCGTATTGTGATTTGTTTAAAGTGCTATCTTTCCTTTATTCATTTAAATTCCGTTGTTAAAGTTTTAATTTGGCATGGTCCTATTCACCCCCCCCCCCCCTCTAGGACATATAGCTTAGCCTTTCCAAGTGGTATCAAAGCCTAATAGCTCATTCTAATTGTTATTTTTTTATTTAATTCCTGAGCTAATCGATCTAAGATATTTATAAGATGTCAAATTTTGATAGCCTCTCAGTCACTAGGCCTCCTCCATTTGATGGATCCAATTATGCCTAATGGAAAGCCATGATGAGAATTTTCTTAAAATCCATGGATGAGAGTGTGTGACAAGCCATAGTGACTGAATGGACCCCTCCTACCATTGAAGTAATTGGTATCGATGGATCTAAATCTATGAAAATCTCACCTTATTTTTGTTAGACCACTCTTCAGAAAAGTGAGAATAATGCCAATGCAAAGGCACTAAATGTAATCACTTGTGCACTATCACCGGATGAATTCAAAAAGATTATATCCTGTGATACTACAAAGCAAGCTTGGGATATTTTAGAAATGACACACGAGAGAACATCAATTGTCAAGAAATCTAAAGTCTAAATCCTCACAACCAAATTTGAAGAAATACATATGGAAGAAAATGAAATGTTCATGGACTTCTACACAAGATCAAATGACATTGTGAACTTTATGTGGGGTCTTGGTAATAAAATCCCAGAAAGTAAATTGTGTACAAAGATACTACGCTCACTACCTGAACGGTTCAACTCAAAGGTGACCGCGATCCAGGAACTTCGTGATACGGACAATATGAGGGTAGAAGAACTAGTTGGCTCTTTACAAACCTATGAGTTAAAATTTAAAGCTCCTAAAGGAAAGTCTATTGCCCTTAAATCTTCTAAAAATGTTTTTTAAGAAAATAATAGCAATTTTGATTTAGAAAACTCAGAAGATGATATGGCCCTTCTAGCGAAAAAGTTTTACAAAATTTTCAAAAGTAAAAAGAGGGTTGATTTTCAAAAAACAAATGATAAGAAAAGATCCAAATCTAAAACTTGGATATCATTAAAAAATAGTCGATGTTACAACTGCTAAGAATATGGGCATTTGGCAAATAAGTGTCCTAAAAAGGACAAACCCAAAAAGAAGAGTATGTTGGCTACTTGGGATGAATCTTCCGGTTCTGAAGCCTCTTCTGAATCAGAAGATTCTGAAACCGAGCGGGCAATGAAGTCAAAGCCCTTATGACTCTAGCCGAGTTCACTTTTTCAGATAAAGATGATTTAACTAGTGAAGAAAATCTGAATAGTGATTATGAAAATGAAGAAGATCTTTAAGACGCTTACAATGCCCTATACAAGGAAAGTTGTAAAATTGCTGTTAAATTAAAACTTCAAAAAGAAAAGTTTTCAAAGCTTAAAAACAGTTTGGATTCTCTTATTTAAGAAAAATCTCATATTTCAGATTGTTTTGAAAAATGCAAATGCGATTTAGAATTCAAAACCACCCAGATTGAAAATATGAAATCTGAAAATGAAAAACTTAAACTTGAAGTCTCTTCACTTTTGAGTTTAAAGGACACATGGAGGTATGGCTAAGGTAATCTAAAGTTAAAAAAAAACTTTTATCTAGATCAAGAAAATGTGGCGACCGATCCAGTTTGGGCTACAATAAAGATATTCCTCCTAAACAAAAGAATACTTCTCCTAAGTTTGTAAAATGAGAGTCCTCAAACTCAAAAGAGAGAGATTCTAATCAAAAGCTTTCTAAAAATACCAAAACATTTCTATCTTTTAAACCTAAAAGTAACCATATCAACTATAATAATCAGAACCGAAACCCTTTAGCTGAAAAAATAGTTGATTTTCTTAAGGAGCTCCTAAAATCTAACTCAGTGGGTTATTCTTACAACAACTACAAACATAAGAAGACCAACTATACTCTTAAACACAAAACAGTTTTGAAATGGGTTCCTAAGGTTACTTGCTTAGTTGCTCACACAGCTTTCAAAGCTACAAGTCATTCAAAGTGGTACTTAGACAGTGGATGCTTAAGGCATATGACTGGTGATAAAGGTCTATTCACCAATCTTAAAGACATGGCTGATGGTTCAGTCACATTTGGTGATGGTAGCAACTGCAGGATTATTGGTCAAGGTACGGTTCAACTTTCCAACCTCCCCTTATTTGAGAATATTTTATATGTAAAAGGTTTAAAACATAACTTATTAAGCATTTCTCAAATATGCGATAAAAATTGTAGTGTTAAATTTTGTTACCTAGGGTGTGAAATTTTAAACAAAAATGGTTCAGTAATATTAACTGTTCGTAGAACTTCTAAAAACTGCTACATCATAAGTAATACTAGCTCATCTAAATCAATCGTGTTACATGGTCAATACCGATGAAACTGAGTTATGGCATAAACGCCTTGGACATGTACACTACTGCAATTTATATAGATTGAGCCAAAGAGAACTGATAAGAGGTCTACCTAAATTACAAAAAGTAGACAAAGTATGTGGCGAATGCCAGATAGGTAAGCAAACTAGGAGTACTCATAAAAAGGTGAACTCCAATGCCACATCAAAACCACTCGAGCTTTTCCATATGGATCTTATAAGACTAACCAGGACTGAGAGTTGAGGTGGCAAAAAATATGTACTGGTAATCATGGATGACTATACCAGATTCACCTGGGTAGCCTTCTTAAGGGATAAATTAGAAACCCTTGATGAAGTGAAAAGAGTTCTCAAATGACTCCAAACGGAAAAAGGTTCTCGAGTCTGTAAGATCCGTAGTGATCATAGATCAGAATTCGAGAATAGCAGTTTTGAGAAATTCTGTTGTGATTAGGGAATATCACATGAATTCTCTGCACCGAAAACACCACAAAAAATGGAATTGTTGAAAGAAGAAATAGAGTGCTTCAAGAAATTGCTAATGTAATGTTGAATAGTATGAAGCTATCTAAAAATCTTTGGGCTGAAGCCGTAAATACTGTCTGCTATATAATCAACCGGGTTTATACAAGTAAATCTAATAATAAAATGGCTTATGAAATGTGGTTCGATAAGAAGCTTACTGTTATATACTTTCGAGTTTTTGGTAGCAAGTTCTATATTTTACTTGACCATGAAAATCTGGATAAGTTCGACACTAAAAGTGATGAAGGTATCTTTTTAGGATATTCTTTAAACAGTTGAGCATATCGAGTACTGAACAAAAGGACCGGTGTGATTCAAGAGTCCATCAATGTGGTCATTGACGATCACTTAAATACACCTGCCCCAAGTTCAGATAATGATGAAGTTCTTTTATTTAACAAACCAAATACTTCATCAAGTCAAAAAAATTTAGAACTGATGATTGTTAAAGATCATCCAACCACTCAAATTCTTGGAAACTCTCTCATTGGTGTGCGCACTTATAGACAACTAGAAGACATATGTAATTACGTGTGTTTTACATCCCAGATAGAACCGGCTAACGAAAAAGAAGCTCTTACTGACAAAAATTGAATAGTAGCGATGCAAGAAGAGCTTGACCAATTTGTGAGAAATGATGTTTGGTATCTTGTCCCTAGACCTAAAGATAAACATATTATCAGAACTAAGTGAATTTTTAAAAATAAGTCTGATGAACTTGGTAATATAATTCAAAATAAGGCTAGATTGGTTGTACAAGGGTGCACTCAAATTGAAGGCATCGATTATGATGAAACCTTTACTCCAATAGCTCGTTTTAAATCAATCAGACTATTCATATCCATTGCTTGCTTTAGAAAATTCAAAATTTATCAAATAGATGTAAAGAGTGCCTTCTTAAATGGCAATCTGCATGAAGAAGTTTATGTTGAACAACCAACGGGTTTTGAAGACTCTAAGAATGCTGATCATGTTTATCACTTAAAAAAAGGCTCTCTATGATTTGAAACAAGCTCCTAGGGCATGGTATGAAAAATTGACTAAGTTTTTATTAAGTCATAATTTTCAAATGGGAAGTGCTGATAAGACTCTTTCTATTAAGAAACATAACAATGATATCTTAATGGTGCAGATCTATTTTGATGATATTATTTATGGATCTACCTATACTAACATGACTGTTGAGTTTGCAGATTTATTGAAATCGAAGTTTGAAATGACTATGGTTGGGGAATTGAATTATTTCATAGGATTGCAAGTAAAATAACAACCTGATGGCATTTTTATTTCTCAAACCAAATATGCTCTGAACTTAATTAAAAAGTTCAGATTTGAGAATGGAAATTTTTTGATACTCTTATGAGTACAACTTTAAGACTCTCAAAGGACTCTACGGGTAAAAATGTGGATCCTAAATTATATCGCAGTATGATTAGTAGTTTACTTTATCTAACCGCAAGAAGACCTGATATTGCTTTTAGTATTGGTATTTGCGCTAGATATCAATCTGACACTAAAGAATCTCATCTAACTACTGTTAAGCAGATTATGCAATATATCGCAAGTTCAACTAATTTGGGTCTCTGGTATCCATATGATACTAGTGTTCAGTTGGTAGGGTACACTGATGCTGATTAGGTTGGAAATATCGATGATAGGAAATCAACTAGTGGTGGTTGTTTCTATATCGGAAATTGTTTAGTTTCTTAGTTTAGTAAGAAGCAAAGCTCTGTATCGCTCTTAACTACTGAGGCTAAATACATCGCAGCTGGAAACACATGTACTCAGCTTGTATGGATGAATAAAATGTTAAGCGATTATGGAATTGCACAGGTTTCTATGGTTTTATATTGTGATAATTCCAGTGTGATAAATATATCTAAAAATCCAATCCAGTATTCACAAACCAAGCACGTTGACATTAGATATCACTACATTCGTGAATTAGTGGAAGAAAAGACTATCTCTTTGGATGACATTCTGACTAAGAATCAACTTGCTGACATTTCACTAAACCACTTGACAAAAGCAGGTTTAATAAATTGAAATTTGATCTTGGAATGTTCAATTTAAATTGATTAATCATGCATTTCTGTATTATAGCATATATAATTGTTAATTTATTTATTTTAAAATTTAGAATTATGTAAAAATGCATATTTTAGTCGGTACACGACCAGTCGAGGATGAACTCGACCAGCCGTGTAGTGCGCTGGACCTTTTAAAATTTGAAAAAACTCCTTCATTTCATCTTTTCTCTCCAACGAGCCGACGCCAAATCGGTCATACCCACTTTCCTAGATCTTCAAGGTTAGTGCATCATTTGTATTTTTCTTATGGATTCTAGTCAATATTACCTCATTTTCACTCTTGGAGTAATTTATTTTGTGTTTCATAGAGGTTTTGGGGTTTTTTTAAAAAAAATCTATTCTAGCTAAACCCCACTCTACATCCTTTGTGATCTCTTGATTCTTTGTACTCTTAATTGCAAATGGATGCTAAAGGGAAAAAAAAACTTTTCGTGATCCATCTTCTTCTAGATCTACTCCTATCACTCGGCGCCATCTTCGGTCTCTCGAAGATGATCCCCCATTTGTGCAGGAATTGAGATTGCACAATGTCATTGTTGAACAACCTGTTGATCTTGAACACATTGCTCCTTTTGCTCTCCTTCCACTCCTCCAAGCTGTAGGCTGGGCTAACATCCTACATTGGGGTGGGCCAGCATACTAATCTATTGCACAGGCTATGTTTGCTTGCATTTCTAATTTTTCGACTAAGAATTTAACGTTTAAAATAGCTACTAGAGAAGGTCCATTTGATATAGACCGTCATCTGATTTCGGCTCTAATGGACATACCTATTAATGATGAGGGTATTCATATTCATACTCTAGTTAAGAAACCCTCAAAATCAGAAAACACATGCTTACTATAGCACTATGTAATATGGATGTGCAATGGACTCATAAGGGGAATGCGCTCCCCTCAAAGTACTTGTTTCCCAGATACAGGGTTCTCCATAGAATCTTTATTTCAAATCTCTATCTGCGTTCTGATAACAAAACAAAACTGACTTCCTTTATGGTTCGTATTTTGCATTCCGTCATCTCTGGTACTCAAGTTTGTCTGTCTTCTTTAATACGTCATTCCATCATTCAGTTTTATCTCCATCCAAGATACAGTGATATTCCATTTGCATATCTTATGACTATGTTAGCTACTCACATACTAGTTGCTATGCCTATTGGAGAGGCTTCTATTCATCACTTGATTTTTAACAATTCAAATATTAACAAGATAAAAATGGAATTGGCTCCTGGCCAAGTGGATGTGGGTGTTGGTGGAGCTGAAGTAGGAAATGTAGAAGAAGGTGGTGATCTTCCTCCTGATGATATCAATATGGATGACATTTTTGATGAACTTAAATCAGACTCTACAAATGAACCTGACTATGAGCCATCTGATTTTGATGCTCGTCTACATGCACTTGAGGAGAAGGTAGAGAACATGAATGTTGCCCATGATTTATAATTTAAATATATGCGCAAGTATCGTAGGCGCTTAAACAAGGGCCTTCATCAACTTATTCCTACCATACCTGCTCCTTCTTTAGGATCTGATTAGGTATTTTTATCCAATGGTCTATAATAACTCTTATTCAACTTTGTTTTCTTTCAGTTTGTGAGACTGACTTTGGTTGACTTTGATTTTTGCTGGTAAATAATATGTGAACTTTGAATTTGCTTATTTATCTCTCATATCTTGCCTAGTTAATTCCTTTATTACTCTCTTGTTTATTATCCTTTTCCATTTCTTATTTTCTTCCTTTGTTATATTGTAACATAAGGGGGGAGAAATATTCAAGTTTTGGATTGATTGCTTATGGATATAGATAGTAGCATTATCTTTATGGTTATATATGCTACTTTAAAGAATCTTAAATATGCATAAAATAGCTTAGAATGTACTCAAAATTATCTCAGAGTGATTGCTTAAGAATGATAAGAATTGAATAGCAAACTCTGAAATTCGAGCACTATTTATAGGTGAAAAAGTAGTTCGCACGACTAGCCTTTGGTTAGCTACGACTGGCCTTATCCAAATAGATTTTCAAAAATTCTGGCACGATAAGATTTTTCAGCTGTAAGACTGGCCTTGTGGGTCTCATGATTGGTCGAGTGGCCTACTCGACTGGTCGTGGACACCACACGACTGGTCATGTGAGTCCAAATTATTCACTGGAAAATGAGTCGAGTACTGCACGACTGGTCGAGCACTATTCACATGACTGGTCGAGAAGTTTCCAAGACTGGTCGTAGACCAACAGAAAAATTCTAAAAATTCATAATAAATCCTGGACTAGTCGAGCCAGTGCTAGGGATAGTTGAAAGAACAGAATTTTACATTTATAAAATGACCAAAATGATCGACTGAAAGTATGAAACGATGTAATCATGATCTAGGTCAATCTAGGTCTTTCATTCTCATTTTGAAAAGGGATATTTGATTTACCCTTCCTTGATATCAAAATCAATATAAAGCCCTTGCTGATTTAATTAAAAATCATCTAGACTTAGAACCCTATACACTTGTGAGACTGAACATTGAACATCTACGTTGTCATCAAGTTGGTTCTACCGGGCTGCTTCAGAATCGTCATACAGATAAGTTTTTGCTTTTTCTGTAATTTAATTCATTCCTGGTTTGTGAGATTGTTCCAAAAAATCTCTATTTTGGTTTTGTCTGAGGTGATCCAGAAAATCTCAGAGCGAGGGTTTTTTTGAATTGTGTAAGCCCATCTAAAGACACAATTGTGAAGGTTTTAGGTGAACCTTGAAAAACCTATTTTGATTAGTGAACGTTAATATCCTGAGGGAGTGGATATTAGGAGTGGAGTAGTTGTGTGTCTGTTTATTAACAGTTGATGTACACACAATCGAACCATTATAATTCTGTATTTGGTGGATGTGTGATTTATTTCTTTATCTTTTATGGTTTAAGATTATGGGATGTATTTGTGGATGTGAATGTCGTAATCTTTATATTTCAACTTTGTGTGGTGAATGTTGTAATAGAT
Organism: Magnolia sinica; assembly: GCF_029962835.1. Taxonomy (NCBI): domain Eukaryota; kingdom Viridiplantae; phylum Streptophyta; class Magnoliopsida; order Magnoliales; family Magnoliaceae; genus Magnolia; species Magnolia sinica. The sequence continues at coordinate 42,665,946 of NC_080573.1, read as the reverse complement.
TAGTTTCTATTTCTTTCATATCCTCTTGAATTTGAGTTTTTGATACTCACCCACGTTCTAGTAAGGTTGTCCTACCATAAACCATTGGCTTTTTATGTTAGGTTATCCTTAGAACTAAGTTTGTATCAACGTCTCAATACTTGATTTTTGAGGTTGTTATTTCCTTTATTATTTGCATTCTTTTTGGCTATCTGTTGTCTATATTCCGCTTATTAATTTTTATTTGGCAGTCCTATTCACCCCCCTCCTCTAGGACATATAGCTCGGCCTTTTCAGTCTCCATCAGCCCTGAATGGAGAAGTACCTGAGAAGGCGTGGACTGGATAAGATCCATCGTACAGTCATCTCAGGGTGATTGGCTACGGGGCATCCGTTCATGTACCAAAGGATGAGAGGTTCAAGCTCGATATGAAGATCAGGTCGCATGTATTCTTAGGGTACGGTGATGAAAAGTTTAGTTACAAATTGTGGGATCCGACCGAGAAGAAGCTCGTCAGGAGCAGAGATGTGGTATTCTTTGAAGATCAATGTATAGAAGACATTTGTAAGCCAGAGAAGAACCAGCCTAGTTTAGGTGAGCTAGAGGATATGGATCCGGTTATGCCTCCTATGGTGCCTGATGACAGGAGAGTACAACAAGGTGTAGAGGACAAGAGAGTTCCTACAAAAGATGAATCAGGGGAGTAGCACCCACCTGATCCACCTGTTGAGCCACAGGTAAAGAGGTCATCTAGGGCAAAGCCGTCCAAGAGGTACTCGCCGCATGAGTATATTATGCTCACTGATAGGGAGAGCCAAAAGATTATTCTGAGACCCTAGCCGACAAGTATAAGAGGGAGTGGTTGAAAGCTATGCAAGAGGAGATGGAATCTTTGCAGAAGAACCACACCTATTATATGGTGAAACTGCCTAAGGGCAAAAAAGTTCTGAGTAATAAGTGGGTGTTCAGAAAGAAGATTGAGTAGAAGAATTCACAAACGAGGTTCAAGGCCAGACTTGTGGTGAAAGGGTTCGGTCAGAGGAAAGGTATAGATTTCGAGGAGATATTCTCACCAGTGGTGAAGATGACATCTATACGGGGTGTTGCTTGGGTTGGCGGCTAGCATGGATTTGGAGATAGAGCAGTTAGATGTTAAAATTAAATTTCTCCATGGTGACCTGGAAAAGGAAATCTACATGCATCAACTAGAAGGGTTCGAAGTTAAAGGCAAAGAGCATATAGTGTGTAGACTGAGGAAGAACTTGTATGGACTAAAACAAGCTCCAAGGAATGGTATAAGATGTTCAACTCGTAAATGTTAAAGCATAGGTATGACAGAACAGAGTCGGACCATTTTGTGTTCACGCACAAGTTCTCAAATGATGATTTCTTAGTTCTTCTATTATACATTGATAACATGCTCATCATGGGAAAAGACATCAAGAAGATTGATATGTTGAAATAGGAGTTGGGCAAGTCGTTCGCGATGAAAGACTTGGGCCTAGCTAAGCAGATCTTAAGAATGGAGATAACTCATGATAAAAGCAGCAGGAAGCTTTGGATGTCACAAGAGTGGTATATTGAGAAAGTCCTAGAGCGGTTCAATATGAATGCAGCGAAGCCGGTCAGTGCTCCACTGGATGGTCACTTTAGATTGAGTGACAAGCAGTGTCCCAAGACGAAGGCAGAGGTGGATGAGATGCAAAAGATGCCCTACACGTCAGCAGTAGGAAGTTTGATATATGTTATAGTGTGTGCATGCCCAGACATAGCATATGCGATTGGTGTTGTTAGCCGGTATCTTGTCAATCCTTGCAAAGAACATTGGGCAGCGGTGAAATGGATACTGCGGTATCCAAGAGGCTCATCCAGGTTGAGCCTATGTTATGGTGACGAAAAACCTGTGTTAAAGGGATACATAGATGCAGATATGGCAGGTGACATAAACTCTAGGAAGTCTACATCAGGGTTCATGTTCACGTTTGCAGGGGGAACAGTCTCTTGGCAGAGCAAGCTACAGAAGGTCGTAACATTGTCGACAATAGAGGCTGAGTACATTGCAGTCATAGAGGCATGTAAAGAGATGCTTTGGATGAAGAGGTTCTTACAGGAACTTAGCCTGAAATAGAAGCACCACGTAGTCTATTGCAATAATTAAAGTGCTATACACTTGAGCAAGAATCCAAGTCAGCACTCCAAGTCGAAGCACATAAAGATTCGGTATCATTGAATCAGGGATACTTTAGAATAGAAGGTGTTACAGCTTAAGAAGGTCTACACGGACGATAATGGGTTAGAAATGATGACCAAGGCCCTGGTCAAGGGCAAGTTTGAGGTTTATAGAAATTGGGCTGGCTTGAAGAAGGCGAATTCCTCCTGAGTCGGAAAGGAGGAGATTTGATGGGGTTTTCCTCCTCAGTTCAGAGGAGAGATTGAGCAACATGGTGTAAATCGGATGTGTTTTACCGTGCTATTTAACCAGTCAAGTGGGCTGCTCGACCGGTTGAGGGTGGTGCTTGACCAGTCGAGTGGCGCTTGACTCAAAGTCCAGTGAGCAAATTGGTTTGGGACTCTATGGTGCTCGACCAGTTGAGGGAGGTGCTCGACTGGTTGAGTGGGCTGCTCGACCGGTCGAGGACTCTACTCGACCAGTCGAGGTTATGCAGATTCATGTTCAGATTTTATGCAGATAGCATAAATTTGAGGCGGTTTCTCAAGAGATATGAAAAGGAGTTGCCTAAACTATAAATAGGGAGGTAATGTAAGAGGGTTTCCTAAAGCTTTACAAAGGTTTGCTAATGGGTTTAGGGCTATCAAAGGTGTTAGAGAGTGAGAGAGAAAAGAGAGAGAGAGAAAGCTTGTGGAAGGGAGGGTTATGCTCGTGGAGGTGATCTACTATGCAATCAACATCTTAGCGCTTCTACATCCTCGTGATCAGTGAGATCTCTCAGTTTTTCTTTATTCTCTTATTGTTTATCCACTCCTGCGTGAGTGAAGAAGGTTTGATTCAAGCAGTGTGTGCTTGTGATCAGTTGTAACGTTCTACTTCATAGTGGATTGTTAATCTGGATGAGGTCCTGTGGTTTTTACCTCTTTGAGGGTTTTCCAAGTAAAAATCTCTTATGTCATGTGGTTTGTACTTTGATTTATTTCATTGTTTTATTATCCCATAATTCTGGTGTTTTTGGGAGGCTAGATCCTAAGGTTTTGTGCAACGGCCCCCAACACCAATCAGCTCCCATTTTAATGATGATCAGAAGGAAATGAAGGAGTTAATCGACTGGATGCTGTTAAAGGATACTCCGTTCTCAACTTCTCTTTTTTCGGCGAGACTTATATTCAACTGCATCTGGTAAATAGCAATTTGCTCGTTTAAGAAGGAGAGGTCTTCAAGAATGGTCAGATCCTTGGCAAAGAATGAGCGTTCTTGTTCCTTGAGTTCTTCCTACAGTCCAGTACGATATTCTTGTAATGTATGGAGCATGGTGCAGTTAAACTAATAAGTTTAGACCCATCGCAATCGCTTGTTCCAAGATAGTTCATGGGCTTCATTTACCTCCAGAGTAGTTGAAGCTTGTTGGCGAAGATATCCAGAGAGTTTCTCAGATTTGAAGGTGATCTCGAAGTAACGCTGCCCGATGGAGTATAAAAGCTTCAACTTTTAAAGAAGCTCTTCTAGCGTAACTTCTGATTCAACTGCTGGTGAAGCCTCCTTGATAAAGTAAATCACATCAGGTTATCTCAGGCGAAATAGCTTGAGAAGGTATTGACGAAGTATGGGATGGACAAGGCTAAGTTGGTCATCGTTCCCTATGCGGCTCACTTAGCTATCTTCAGAATAATGTCCTAAAATATATGAAGAAAAGCAAGACATATCTTGTGTGCCTTATTCGAGAGCAGTTTGCAGCTTGATGTATGCCATAATTTGTACAAGACCGAATATTTCACATGTGGTTAGTTTTGTTAGTAAATACATGTCTAATCCCGACAATAAATACTTGGAGGCAGTGAAATGGTTACTTTGATACATTCGGAGCACGCAGGACTACCTCTTCTCATTTGAGAAATTAGGGGACAAGCTAGTAAGTTATGTGGATTCTAATTACGCAGGTAGTGTGGATGAAAGAAAGTTGATTTCTGGTTACTCATTTGTACTAGTGGGTGGAGCGATCAGTTGGATTTTTCACACGAGCGTGAATCCGGTTGACATACTTATGAAGGTGGTTCCCGTAGAGAAGTTCAAGTTATGTTCAACTTCTCTGAACTTGGTGAAGGCGTAAATGGAAGACGGAGTGTACACGAGAAGCGATTGTAGAGCTATGATGTAAGGTGAAATTAGAGATGATAATAAGAAGTTGTGAAGCATGAAGATTGAAGACACGATGGAGATTGTTTTTTATGTCTTAAATCTGTAAGCAACAAGGTCTGTTGATGCCATCGATAAACCACTCGATGCCATAGAGCAGATGTTGATACCATCAACAGATGCTTGATGGCATCGAAAAAATTCAAAAAATACATGTTGGTTGCTGGAACATTTTGGTGTTGCTACTTGATGTCATTGAAGTAAGTTCGATGCCATCGAAGTCCCATTGAGCGCACGTGCAAAGTCTCATAAGTGCAGGATTTATTTGCTATTCTGGTTGTGATACTATATATATACCAGATGTAATTGGGATTTAAGAGTAAAGGAGGAGTTTTAAGGCTTTCTAATTCATTCATAAGGGTTTCAAGGGCATAGATTGGGCTTGTGAGGTAGATTCGAGGCTTGTTCGAATCGGTAACTCTCTATCTCTTATAATTTCTGCTTTCATTATGCCGTGGTTTTTTTCCAAAAGGATTTTTCCATGTAAAATTCAGATTATTTGTGTTTAAAGTTGGTTGTGCAATTGTGAGTACTTTCCTTAATTCAACTCTATTTACTTTTGCAGTTTCCTAACAGGTAGGAAAGCATTGAGCAGGAGTTGGGCCATTTTTATTGGAAGAGGTAAGGGAGCGTAGAAGACACGACACAAAGGAGGACAGGGGACTTGAGATCCAAAGGGACTATCAGGTCGCGTAATTGTGGGATTTTCATTTGCATTTTATCTTGAAGGATTTGTTAAGCAACAAGTCCACTTCCGGAGACAATAGCTGGCGTGACTACGGGTGGGCATACAAGATGATGCTTATTGATTTTACGGTCCAAACGGAAGTGCTACCTAATGTTTAACCTTGACCGGAACATTAGACCGATTCAAACTAAGTAGGCCTCACTACAGTAGCTGAAGTAAAATCATTACTAAGACCTCTGAATTCCTATGATGTGGCTCTTTTAATCTTCACAACAGCATAGCTTTTGATGCATCCCTTTATCATGGTGATTTGCATCAGATGAATGGGTTGGATGGCATCCATAAACCATGGTGAGTCTCACACCCAATTAGTGCTAATTCTTCCCCATCGATGTGAGTTTTGGAATGAGCTAATTTTTGAATTTTAGGATGAACACGAGGCCACACACCTGACTGACGAAGAGGATCTTATGTACGTTATCCCCACATGCTGCTCTATTGGTAACAGGCTCGCTCCTGCCATAGAGTGAGGCTAACACGGTTCTTTTGAAAGGATACCCTGCTTTGCAGCAATGGACTTCGTGTTTAAATTGCAAGAGATTTTGCAAACGAAGGCCTACTTGGACGAAGACATGTCATTCACTTGTTCGCAGCATTAGACCCTCTTGATTTGTTACGCAATTCTTGTTGTTGAGGATTTGAGACCTATAGATTTGCCACAGCTTGCACCTTTTTAGAGCGCTGTGATGACCATTGACTGAGCATACACGCATGCATGTCTGGCTACCATCTTTAGAGTGGGCCACTGAGTGGGTCCGTAGCATGAAATCATATTTTGATCAAACAATCCTATCCATCCAGTAAAGTAAACCATGACTTCATCGATGGTCGGGATCCAAATTCATCGTCAACCTAAATGGTTAGGATGAGCTAAGTTCACCATGTGCTTCAGGCTCTATCCCATCTATGGTTGAGACTACAATTTGTATGGTCTGGATTGCCATTTAATGTATGCAATGTGTGCAATGGATGAGGAGGTGCCTCTAACGGTTCTGGGTAGAAGTGGGGCCTATGTGGTGTATATATCACCTCCAAACCGTCCATCGGATATATCACCTCATGTTACCACGGCCACTCTAACCTTGGGTTCTCACCAGGCCCACCTGAGCTGCAGAGCAACCTGATTTTTGTCCTGACATTTCATCTAGGGCAGATGAAGGGTCTGGATGGTCTAAATGCCTTATACACAAAATGGTAGGCCCCACACAAATCAGGGATAGACATCTCCTCTAAATTTGTCGTTTGTGTTGCTGCCCATTTGAATTTTCTTTTAGGCTGATTTGTGAACCCTACGGATAATAGAGGAAATAGATCTGATTGACGAATTGGGTGTTGTGAATACATCACGTGATATTCATCCATATAAATGACTGTCCCAACTTAAGAACATGAGGCAGAACCATAGCTAGCGCACTCTCAAGACAGTTGAAGTGGAATATGGTACAGCCCCTCATCAGCATACATGCGGCTAGGGTACATAAGAATCAGGGCCTCCCATTCAGTGGGCCCTATCATGAATGGTTCATGGTTTTTTTAAAATAAATAAATAAAATAAAATAAAATAAAATCATGCCACTATGGTGAATGGTCCAGATTCTATTAGCCTTGGACAGAGTTCTCATAAAAGGGATGGTTAGGATATCCAATTGGTATAGTTTATGAAACATGGCCCATCCATGATAAGCCCCAACGTTTCAGGTGTAGATTTCCATGAAGGCATGATTGCACCCCTCCCCTTTTCTAGTTTTTCTACAAATAAAGATAGTTTTTGTGGTGGACCCAATAGCGGATGAAATCTCTCCCATTCTTGTAAACGGAGATAGATGTCAATGTGAAAATGAAGTTAATTTGGGAGATGCCTTGGAAAAGTAGATAGACACTAATTAAAAATAAAATAAAATAGTTAGGTGTGTCCGGATAGACAAACGGAATCTCCGCTTTGTTTACTTACCATTTTCCCCACCTTTGAGCATTTGTCTTGTCTTGAAGTGGTGTGACAGCTTCTTTTTACCAATTGTTTTTGCAAAACTAGGTATTCTGTTAGCAAAGCTATGGCAAAACAAAATGTGCCCCTTATGTAACGGGCAGGATCTTTCGCTTCCTTTTTCAGACTTCGCATTTGACCGACTCTCCGCAACGTGCGGATAATACGCCAAAGAAGATAAGAGGACAGGGTGTTATCATGTTATCAAACCATCTTAACCATTTAGTAGGAAGAAAGCTATCAAATGAATAATTAGGTCTCCTAATCAAAGAGGATAAATAAAATAGTTGTGATCATTAACTAACTAATTTACTCTTTTGAGTTCTGAACCACCCCCATAGGAGCCTACAATTTGCATTGTCTGGATTTCTATGCAGTATATGGTAGAGCGACTCATCACCATGGATGTATAGAGGTATGTACGAGTCAGAATCATCCATCCAGTGACCCGTTCATGGTTAAAAAAACAAGATCAAATTGGATGATTAGTTATACATAGGAGTGCACACGGGTTGGTTTGGTCTAGTTCTGGGGTGAAACCAGAACCGAACCGTTCCACACGGTTCTAAGAATTTTGGAAGCGGAACCAGACCGTTAGTACCTTAGAACCAAACCAAAACCGGACCATGAAAACCGGTTCGGTTCCGGATCAGTTCCACAGTTCTAGGCCTTTTAAAATCCAACCCAATTGGTATGAATTGTTGGGGCCCACATTTTGGCACTCTCACTTGTTGATTTGCTCACATATACCTGGCTGTGAGTGGAAACCCACAAATAAAGTAGATTCAACAACTCTAGTGGGCCCCACCGTAGAAAATAGTGGTGATGAACGGCCACATGTTGAAACCTTACCAGGGACCATTTTTTAGAGATGCATTTATATCCACTGTCCATCCAGGGACTGCATCACAGAAACAATGGAGCAACGATAGAGAGAGAGAGAGAGAGGGACGGCGAGAGAGAGAGAGAGAGAGTAGGGGGCCTGGGCAGCCGCATGCAGGCGCAACAGGGTTGGGTTGGGTAGACTTAGTTTTTTTTTTTTTTTTTTTTTAATATAATTCGGTTCTTGGTTCGGTTCCAAGGTTCGGATCGACGGTTTGGTTCACAGTTCAGTTTGGTTCTACATACCCCTAAACTGGAACTGAATCGTATCCAACGGTTCTTTGATTTTTAGAACCGGAACCGGAACCAGTGCACTCTAGAACTAGACCAAACCGGACCGTTTAATAAGTTCTGGTACAGTTCTACCGATTCGATGTGCACCCCTAGTTATACAACTATTGCCCTTTCAACTTAGCCAAATAGCAAAAAATAATTTGATCTAACCATCATAAACATTCAATCAATTGTTATGAAAATAGAGAAACCATGTTTCATATAGGAAAAAAAGTTCTAATCATCAATCTATTCCTTGCACCATATGGGCTCCACTTTTTATTGCATGTGTCTTTGTCTAGAATTGTCTTGATACAACCATCTTAACCAGATGATTGTTGAAAAGAAAATTGAGGATCTAGATTAATGGTAAGAATGAGTCTAATCACTAGTTTTAGTGTTTTTTTTTTTTGGCCATATCTAAAATTTGTGGCCCCATGATGGTATGAATAGCCTTTGTCAATATGCACTATTACCCGCTGTGTGGCTTACTTAAGCATTGGATCTAGATCATCTTTTCCCCAAGCCCTAAAATCATATGGCTCAGGTGGATGGCTTAGATTTTCTTTACAAAGAACACTAGCCCCATTATCAAGAACATGATTTATATGAGCATGTCTCTAACATGACGTCTTGTTGCAACCCCTTAATTTTGGTGGCTCGACCTTCATCATGCTTCTCTCAAATTCAAATACCCCATCAATTTCATTATTTCATTTTAATTGGGTCTCACTGTGATGTAGAGCGGGTCGCGGACAACTTCATGGCCAAGATGGGTCAGAAAAGGCCCGGTCGACGACGGAAGTGATCCGGACCATCAGACTTTAAATTAGGTGTATCTCGCAATCTAGAATGAGTTATCGGACGTGAAATATATAATTTTGGATAGAACGAGCTACTTTAGCCACCCAACCTGGCATTTACGAAATACCACCAGAACGATGGTAGTTCCCCTATTTTAATTCCATTTTTACTATAAATAGTAAGTTTAAGTTTGATTATAACTCTTCATCCGTTGGGCTTTAGGAGTTGTGCCAACGTGAAAAGAGCTTAGAATAATTAGGAGAACAACTTGGGGAGGCCAAATAGGACACCTACTATTTTTGGCCGAAAACCTTGCACACTAGTAGACATCACGACCGTCTATAAATAGTGAGTTGTAAATTCTAGGAGTTTTAGTTATAGTATGATTTTGAAATTTCTCTCATTGCTTGGTATCCCTATTTAAAGCATTGTGAACTCGTTTATTTCATTCATCAATCAAATTACGAATTTATTAGAATTTATTTCTATTTTCTCGCTTTCTTTCCTCGTGGATTCGAGTAGTCTCTGTGAGGAGTCCAGAGAAACTCCATGGATTCAGAGTAGTTATCCTTTAGGAAGACAGTGAACGACCTCATCACATTCATCTCTACATTAATTGGTATCAGATCGAGGATTCTCTTGGGGCCGATAGCAAAGAACGACAATATGAACTAAAATCTTGTGGACAGTGATCCAGGGATTCGTCATCTTACGGAAAGAATGGAAGCTTTCCACCGAGAGAGTCAATTGACCATGCAAGGGTTGCAGGCAACCCTTGACTGTCTTGCTGTTGCAGTAATTCCGCCCTGAGGCCTAAGTGATGATCCACTGCTTGTGGTTGCTTTACTGCCCGTGGTCATTGTACGGTACAACCCCGATTTTCGTAAAGTACTACCAGTGATAAATCGTTGGGTTACACCAGATGATCCAAGTTCTAGCGACGAGGACTTTAATGAAGGCTTTGCTTAACGACCAATCCATGGAGACGATCATTTAGATCATGCTGAAAGAGACTATCGAGGTAAGGTTGAACTTCCTAATTTTAATGGTTTATTATGCATAGAAGATTTCTTCGAAAGGCTAGACAAAGTAAAGAGATATTTTAATTACATGGACGTGCCAGATTATAAAAAAGTAGAATTGTTAGCCTTTAAATTAAAATTCGGTGCTTCTACATGGTGGGAACAATTACAACTCTCATGTGATGTTCACAACCCCAAGTGTAGGGTCGCAATGTAATAATAATCTCGGTGAGACCAAGGTCGAATCCACGGGGACTAATCTTGTGTGTCTATTCTGAAAATAATTAGAATCAAAATAGGAGAAGATCTAACCTAAATCAGGAAAGTAGAGAGTAATTGTGAGATGATAAATTTAGATACTTAAGAATTTAAAGGTGGGAACTAGGGTTTTCAGGGATCCACTTGTAGCTATTAGGATGTTTTCTTATTTGATTTAAGGCACTCAATTGGAATTGGAGTCCTATCCTATCCAATTGGAAGATATTCAATAAGATCAGATCTAAACCTCCATTGACCTAATTCTCAACGGATGAAAGCTTTGAGGATTGGAATTGATTCCATCACCTATCCATGCCCAGCAGACAATGTTAGATAGTAGGATATATCGATCCAACAACTAACATATGAGAATTATGAAGAATAAAAAGGATTCCATCACTTAGCCATGCCCAAGGGACGATGGAGAACAACAAGATTTTCTATTTTCACAAACACCATACAAAAAAAGAAGATACTTCAAGCTATTGCATATCCATTGTAATTTCAGTCACAACAAACCATTAAAAACTAAAAGTATTCCTTAAATATTAAACTAGAATTAAAGGAGTTCAACAATAAAAAGAATTAAACAAGAAAAACATCTCAATCATTCTACAAGCTTCACCCCTTAGCCCTAGCTAAGGGATCTAGTGAACTATAGACATGATTGGATTAAAAAGTCTAGAAGAAAGCATTAAAAACTAAGGAGAATGGAAGAAGAACTCTTAGGAAGCGGCTCCGCCCTTTTGCTCTGCTCCTCCAAACCCTGGATATCCTAAAAATTTCCTAGGAAACCCGTATTTATAAGCCAAGTTCTGCAGATCCGCAAAATCGGATCAAATTTACGCACTGTGTACCACCTTCAATGTCATTGAACACCCTTTGATGGCATTGAAGGGATTTGAATTTGGAAGTCACGTCTTTTCGCTCTTTCGCACCGCATAAGTCTCTATGTTATCGAACCGTCCTTCGATGTCATCGAGCTTAGCTTCAATCCATCAAATAGATCTTCAAGTAATTGAGAATGTGTCCAAAATAGTCCAGTGAGTTGCTTCAATTTCTTCAATAAATTTGATGCCATCGAGCAGTCTTCGATGTCATTGAGCACCTTCCTTCGAGTCATCGAACATGTCTTCGATTAATCGAGTAAAGTACCCAATATGTCCAGCAACCAACTTGATTTTCTCTCATAAATTTGATGTCATCGAATGGTTCTCGATGACACTATCTTTATGATTTCTGCGCTTATTCTTTCGACTTCCTTCCTTATCCACTTGGTTTTCTTGGTTGAAATCTTGAAATCTTCAAACTTGGTTTCCAAAGATCCCTTCTTTGCTTTGGCAATTTTTGAGCACTAAATCCATGCTTTTAGCATTCTTTACAATCCAAGCTCTTAAATTCACCTTGCAACACAAACACATGTAAATATACCATTAAGCTATATTATGTTTGTAAAACCAAGAGATAAATGGGGGATAATATACAATATTTGACCCTTAACACAACTCCCAACTAGCATTTTGCTAGTCCCGAGCAAAATATGTGATAAATAATCTTCAATCTCAAGTTCAAAATCCTTTAGAAAATAATCTTTTTTGCAATCAAGTATGAATGAGTAGAATTAAGTGAGATAGTGGGATCTTTAAAACTTAGAGCCAAATCAACTATGCAATTAATCAAGTAGGTTCTTTATCAATTAAATTAGAATGGAAGTTCAAATATCAAGTTTTTCGATGTTCCTGGTGAAAATCAATTTACTACTCACAAAACTACTTTTGTTTCATAATGTTAGCCATGTTCATCATATCAAGATTAGTTGAAAACTGAAGTACTAATTCTAAACCTATCCCCTTTTCATTCTTTTTCCATTTTTTGATTTTATATCGATGGTCACCATTATTTATTCCTCTTTTTCAGACATTACATCATTTTCAAAGACATTTTTCATTCTCCTCGGAAATGTTGTCATTCTTCAATCTTTATGACCTTTTTGTCGATCTCTTATTTTTTAACTAGTTTTTCATCTTTTAAGCTAGATAAGATTCTCTAGACTAAATTCTCAATATCTAACAATGATTCACATACTAACTATTAGAAGCTCAAGCACACTTTAAGAAAGCAAATTGAACATATCCTGTGGTTTAGATTAACATGATATTCAAACTTTCTCTTGATCAATTCGAATGTAAGAACTATGAGTGATATTTTACTTAGATGATTAAGCTCCAATAATTTAAAGCCCAATCTCTCTTCTCATTATAATCAAAGCATTCTTAAATACACAATTTCTTGTTTTCCAAACAAATTTCAACTCAAAACCTTGAAAAATTTTCAAAATTTTTGCTCAAAACTGAGAAAACTAATTAAGTTACCTAATCCCCCACACCCCTCACAAAAATTCTACATTATCCTCAATGTACAAGAAATAAGCATGTAATGCAAAAGGGGCAACAAAAATAAAGGAGATGGTGTTGGAAAGATAGTACTTAGAAGAAAGAATTTTGAAACTTTTCTACGGATCTTAGCATAAAATGGATTAGAACAAAATGAAACTCAATAGAGTATAAGCAAACTATCCTAAACAGCAAAATGCAAACTATTCTAAACATAAAACGAAAGCAATAAACCTAACTATACCCCCGTCAGACTAGGAGGTAATCCTAGTACACAGGTTCAGTCAAAGGTATGGTCATGTCCTCTAAATCGAATGTCTCCACAAATTGCTTTAAACGATGTCCATTCACATTGAACGCATTACCATTGTTAGAATTTGTTATCTCAATGGCCCCACGAGGATAGACATTTGTAACAATGAATGGACCGGACCAACGAGATCGGAGCTTCCCTGAAAAAAGATATAACCGAGAATTGTACAAAAGGACTTTCTGGCCGGTCAAGAACGATTTTTGAAGGATGCTCTTATCATGGAACACCTTCATCTTGTCCTCGTAAATTCTCGAGTTCTCCTATGCATTCTTCTAGATCTCCTCAATTTCATTCAATTGTAGCTTGCGCAGTGAGCTAGCATTGTCCAAATCGAAGTTCAGATTTTTAATTACCCAGTAAGCCTTATGTTCCAACTCCATAGGTAAGTGATAAGCTTTCCCATAGACAAGTCTAAATGGAGACATCTCAATAGGGCTTTTAAATGTAATATGGTAATCCCATAAAGCATTAGTCAATCAGATTAACCAATCATTACGGTCAGGGTTAACCGTCTTTTCTAAAATGTGCTTAATTTCTCTATTGAAAATTTTCTCTTGTCCACTTGTTTGTAGGTGGTATGGGGTGCTCACCTTATGAGAGATGCTATAATTTTTCATTCGATTTGTAAATGGCCTATTACAGAAATGTGAGCCTCCATCACTAATGATGGCCCGAGGCGTTCCGAACCGGGAAAGGATGTTCTCTTTTAAGAATTTAATGATTGTTTGATGGTTCCATTTAGTGACATAATCTACTGCTAGCAGAATATATAAGTTTCCATGAGATTGGGGGAATGGTCTCATAAAATCGATGCCCCAGTAATCAAATGCTTCAATTATGAGAATGAGGTTCAAAGGCATCATATTTTGACGGAACAATGCTCCCAAATTCTGACAACGCTCACAAGCTTTGCAAAACTCACGATGTTCTTAAACATAGTGAGCCAATAAAATCTGAACTACAGAATTTTGGTTATGGTCTTTTTAGTAGAAAAGTGACCACCACAGGCCTGAGTGTGACAGAAGGAGATGACACTTTGGTGTTCATTGTCTAGCACACGTCTCCTTAAAATCTGATCTGGGCAATATTTAAATAAATAAGGATTATCCCAGAAGAATTTGCATACTACGGTGAAAATTTTCTTCTTATCTTGCGCAGTCCAATGTATTTGCATGAAACCTATGGCAAGATAATTAACAATATCAACGAACTAAGCTGAGTGAGAGACTTTAAAAAATTGTTCGTCAGGGAACATGAAGTTTATGGGTGTCGTCTCAAGAGAATTAGGGGGGTCAAGCCGGGAAAGATGGTCAGCCGCTACATTTTCTACTCTCTTCTTATCTTTTATTTCTAAATCAAATTCCTGGAGTAGGAGGATCCATCTTATCTGGCGAGGCCTAGTTTCATTCTTAGAAAGAAGATACTTAAGCACTGCATGATCGGTGTAGATAATGATCTTGGATCCAATCAAGTAAGATCTAAATTTGTCCAAAGTGAATACTACAGCTAAGAGTTCCTTTTTAACCTAGCGTGTCCCAAGAAGGATCGCACGTCTCGTATGCTTTTGGGTGGAGGTAAGGTAGAGATAAGATCAATTTTCACTTTAATTACCTTAATTCCCTTGATGAGATGATATGTCCAAGAACAATTCCCTTATGAACCATGAAGTGACACTTCTCCCAATTGAGTACCAAATTCTTTTCTTCACATTGCTTAAGCACACATTTAAGATTTTCTAAACAACCGTTGAAGGATGGACCAAAGATAGCAAAGTCATCCATGAAGACCTCTAGATATTGTCCCACCATGTCAGAAAAAAAACTCGTCATACATCGTTGAAAGGTGGCGGGGGCATTACACAATTAGAATGACATCTTTTGGTAAGCGAAGGTGCCAAAAGGACATGAGAGCGTGGTCTTTTCTTGGTCTTCAAAGGCTATCTCGATCTGATTGTAGCCTGAATAGCCATCAAGGAAATAATAATAGGAATGACTAGCTAGCCTTTCCAAAATTTGATCGATGAAGGGTAAAGGGAAGTGGTCCTTCCTCGTGATGGTATTCAACTTCCTCTAGTCAATGCACATTCTCCAACCAATAATGACTCTAGTTGGTATGAGTTCATTATTAGCATTGGCTACAATGGTAATTCTGGACTTCTTAGGAACCACCTGAGTTGGACTGACCCATTGGCTATCGGATATAGGGTATATGATACCCACATCCAATAGCTTAAGAACCTCGGCCTTAACCACTTCCTTCACGTTTGGATTTAATCTACATTATGGTTGTTGGAAGGTCTTTGCATTATCCTTTAGATAAATGCAGTGAGTACAAATCGAATGGTCAATTCTCTTGAGGTCCACAATCAACCATCCAATGACTCCCTTATGCTTAATGAGAGTAGAAATGAGCATGCTCTCTTGGTCTTGCTCAAGGTGGGAAGAAATCACCACCGGGTATGTCTCATCTTGACATAAATAGACATATTTCAAGTCAAAAGGCCAAGGTTTTAGGTCAAGCTTTGGTGCCTTGAGGTTAGATGGTAGGAGCAATATATCAGTTTGGGGCAATTCTTCAAATTGTGGCCTCCCCCAGTTAACTTCAAGTACCGGCACAGTATCCAGCATGGTCCCCATCTCCCTAATCATTTCATCATCTAAATCATGGGAGTAAGCCAGACACATCTTTAGAGGGTCAGAGGATAAGGTCAGAAGTGCTCTATCTTCCATAAAAGAATCAATCAGATTAATATCGTGGGAATCATCTTCATCCTCTTAACTATTTGCCTATGTTGAAAAAGATATTCAACTCCAATGTCATATTCCCAAAAGACATACACATAACTCTATTCCTACAATTAATGATTACGTTTGAAGTGGCAAGGAATGGGCGACCAAGAATGACAAGAAATTGAGTGCTTATGACCATGATGGGTTGAGTATCCAATATGATAAAATCTACCGGATAGTAGAATTTGTTAACCTGGACCAACACATCCTCGATTATCCCTCTCGATACACGGACTGAGCGATCTGCAAGTTGTAACATGGTCCGGGTGGGTTTTAATTCACCTAGACCCAGTTGCTCATAGACCGAGTATGGGATCAAATTCACGCTTGCTCCTAAGTCAAGAAGTGCGTGCTCAATCCAGTAGTTCCCAATTATGGAAGCAATGGTTAGGCTTTGTGTCACATCTTACTTTAGGATGGCACTCACTTTTTCAGTTAAACAGATTTTCGTTTGGATATTTTATCATCTTTTGGTCATACATAAGTCTTTTAAAAATTTAGCATATGAAGGTATTTGCTTAACGGTATCTAGTAGAGGAATATCGACCTTTACTTGCTTAAGCACCTTTAGAATGTCTTGAGAGTTAGAGAGAGATTTTGGTGCTATCAATCATTGGAAAAATGGGGCAATCAACTTACCTTGAAGCTCTAGTTCTAATTCTTGTGGAATAGTGCTAGGTTTATCATTATTATCCTCTTCCAGGTCCTTAGTCAGTTCAGCCTTAACCGGAATGGTTTTTTCAATGGTCTTCTCACTCCTCAGAGTGGTGATAGATTTAGCTTGCTCCATCTGAATTAAACAGCTTGGATCACTTATCTCATATTGCAGTTTGGGATTAGGGAGTGGTTGAGCAAGAAGCATCCCATTTCCCCCAATTATTAAGTGTGACTTTATCCTTTGAATAAATGATGCAAGCGTTCCCAATGTTAATCTAATATCCTGGTTGAGTAGCTCTTGGTCTTGAATATGTTTTTGAAACGGATCCTCTTGAGGTTTCCCTTAAATTGGAATTTGATTAGGGAATCCTTAAGGAGTAGCCGTTTGTCCATTCCTCCAACTGAAGTTTGGATGATTTCTCTAACTAGGTTTGTATGTATTGGAGGTAGGTCATTAAAAGGTCTTTGGTAATTGTTCACAACATTGTATTTCTCATTCATTTCCTCTTGAAAAGTATGTATTGTTGGACAATTTTCAGTTGTGTGGATGTTACAAGCACAAATACCACAAACAGTTTCCTTAGCCTTATCCTTCTTTAGTTTCATGGCCTCAAATTTCTTTATGAGATTAGCCACTTTAGCATTGATATCATCATCCTCTTTCAGAAGGTATATTCTACCCCTCTCCTTTGATTGAGTGGGCCTAGAGGTGGTGCTTGATTTTGGGGAGATGTCCCATGATTGTGCGGTTTTAGCAAGTTTGTCAAAGTAATCCCACACTTCATCGACATTTTTATTCATGAATTCCCCATTGCACATCGTCTCAACGAATTGGCACATGGAAGATGTTAGTCTGTCATGAAAGAAACTTGTTATGTACCACGTTTCAAAACTATGTTGTGGGCATGAACTAACGAGATCCTTTAACCGCTCCCAACATTAGAAGAATGTTTCGTATTCCTTTTGGGCAAAGTTCATGATCAACTTCCTAATAGTATTCGTCTTATAATATAAAAATAATTTTTATATGAACTCCATCATGTCATTCCATGTGCCAATAGATCGCGGACATAGTGAGTACAACCACGTCTTAGCTTTTTCTTTGAAGAAGAAAAGAAAGAGTTTCAACCTGACCGTGTCCTCAAACACATTAGGAAAATATAAAGTAGCTATAATCTCGTCAAACTCTTTTAAGTATAAATATGGACTTTCGGATTCAAGTCTAAGGAACTTTGCAAGGAGTTAGATCATACCTGACTTAATATCCATGTTTGCTATATTTTTTGGAAAAACCATATAGGAAGGTGTGCTCACCCCCGCCACTTGTAAATAATCTCCTAAAGTAAGAGGTGGGGGTGCTTGATGCACCTCATTCTCATCTCAGACTTCCTTAACCCGAGGTTGAGGTTGTCTTCCCGGTTGATTGACCGGTTAATTGGCAGTCATCACTTCAATTGACTCTAAGGATCTCAGGTGGTGTCTTATCCTATGATGGATAGATAACCCCTCAAATAATCATCCTTCACTCAAGAGACGTCGAGTGTTGTTACGGACCTACTTAGGCATGAAACACTCTCAGCCCTCAATTTTAGATTCTAACCTAAACCTAAAAAGGAAAAGGGGAATAAGAATTCTGGGAATGGAAAAAAAAAAAAGGAAGAGAATTAGAAAGAAGTTTCCAAATTGGAAGTTCCTAATTTAAGATCCTACAAAACGTCACAAAAGAAATCAGTTTCTAAAAATAGAAATTCTAAAATTAAAAAGTTTCTAAAAACAGAAATAGAAAGATGAGTTAGTTTCTAAAAAAAAATCTAAAGAAACCTAATCCTAAAAATAGAAAGTAAATAAATCATAATCTTAACATATTTCTAAAACTAATCAATCTCAGAAAAAACACAACAGTTAATCCCCCACAACGACACCAAAAACTTATTCACAACTCCAAGTGTAGGGTCACAATGTACAAATAATCTCAGTGAGACCGAGGTAGAATCCACAGGGACTAATCTTGTGTGTCTATTCTAAAATTAATTAAAATCAAAACTAGGAGAAGATCTAACCTAAACTAGGAAAGTAGGGAGTAATTGTGAGATGATGAATTTAGAAACTTAATAATTTAAAGGTGGGAACTAGGGTTTCTAGGGATTCACTTGTAGCTATTAGGATGTTTTCTTATTTTATTCAAGGCACTCAATTGGAATTGGAGTCCTGTCCAATCCAATTGAAAGATATTCAATAAGATCATATCTGAACCTCCATTGACCTAATTCTCAACAGATGAAAGCTTTAAGGATTGGAAGTGATTCCATCACCTATCCATCCCCAGGAGACAATTATAGATAACAGGATATACCGATCCAAAAACTAACATATGAGAATTGTGAAGAATAAAAAGGATTCCATCACTCAACCATACCCAAAGGACGATGGAGAAAAACAGGATTTCCTATTTTCACAAACTCCAAATAGGAAAATAAGATACTTCAAGTTATTGCATATCCATTGTAATTTCAGTCACTAAAAACCATTAAAAACTAAAAGTATTCCTTAAATATCAAACTAAAATCAAAGGAGTTCAACAATAACAAGAATTAAATAAGAATAACATCTCAATCATGCTATAAGTTTCACCCCTTAGCCCTAGCTAAGGGATCTAGCCAACCATAGACATAATTGGATTAAAAATCGTAGAAGAAAGCATTAAAAACTAAGGAGAAGGGAAGAAAAACACTTAGGAAGATGCTCCGCCCTTTTGCTCTACTCCTCCAAACCCTAGATATCCTAAAAAGTGCCTAAGAAACTCCTATTTATAAGCCAAGTTCCGCAGATCTGTAAAATCGGATCAAATTTATGCATTCTGCATAACTCTGCGGAACGCCTTCGATGTCATCGAACACCCTTCGATGACATGAAAGGGTTTTGAATCCAAAATTCATGCCTTTTCATTCTTTTGCATTGCGTTAAGTCTCTATGTCATCAAACCGTCCTTCAATGTCATCGACCGAAGCTTCAATCCATCGAACAAATCTTCGAGTCATCGAGAATGTGTCCAAAATAGTCCAGCGAGTTACTTCAATTTCTTTAATAAATTCGATGCCATTGAGTTGTCTTCGATGTCATCGAGCATCTTCCTTCGAGTTATCGAATATGTCTTCAATTGATCAAGAAAAGCACCCAATATATCCAACAACAAACTCGATTTTCCCTCATAAATTCAATGTCATCAACTAGTGTTTGATGTCATCGAACGGAATTTGATGTCATGAATGGTTCTCGATGGCATAGTCTTTGTGATTTCTGTGCTTGTTCTTTCGACTTCCTTCCTTCTCTACTTAGTTTTCTTAAATCTTGGAGTCTTGAAATCTTCAATCTTGGTCTCCAAAAATTCCTTTTTTACTTTGACAATTTTTGAGCAATAAATCCATGCTTTTAGCATTCTTTTCAATCCAAGCTCTTAAATTCACCTTGCAACACAAACACATGTAAAATTTATCATTAAGCTATATTATGCTTGTAAAACCAAGAGATAAATGGGGGATCATATGTAATATTTGACGCTTAAAATGTGCCCAACGGAACAAGGCGCCCATCTCATCATAACCACAGATGGGACGCCTTCTTCGATTACGATTCCTTCCCGATGATTATGAGGTAGATATTATTCCAGCAATACCAGAATTGCCAAAGAGGAAATCAAACCGTCATAGATTACACTAAAGAATTTCAGTGGTTGGCAACATGAAATAATCTGTCAGAATTCGAATCATAAAAAGTAGCATGATTTATAAGTAGGTTACAGTTCTTCACAACCCCAAGTGTAGGGTCGCGATGCAGTAATAATCTCAGTAAGACTGAGGTCAAATCCACAGGGACTAAAACTTGTACGTTTCTGAAATTAACTAGAAGTAAAATTAGAAGAAGATGTGAAACTAATTCTGAAGTATTTGAGATAGTAATTATGAATAGAGTAATTAAAACTAAAAATTTAAAGGTGGGAACTAGGGGCCAAGGATCTACTTGTAGTAATCAGGGAGCCCTCTTCCTTAATTCAAGTAACACAATTAAAATTAGAGTCCTATCCCATCCAATTGAAAAATATATCAATAAAACCAAATCTGAACTTCCATTGATCTAATTCTCAATGAAATAAAACTATGATAATTAGCAAGGATTCCATTACCAAACCATGCCTAGGAGACAATGTCAAACAATAAGATTTACCAATCCCATAATCTCAAAGCAGGAGAATTGTGAAGATTAGGAAGAATTCCATCACCCTACCATGCCCAAGAGACAATAATGAATAGCAGAACTTACTAATTTCACAATCTCAAATTAGGAAAAGAAAATACTCAAAGCTATTGCAGATTTACTGTATTTGAGTCACAATAAACCATTAAAAACTAAAAGTATTCCTTAAATATCAAATTAGAATCCAATGACTTCAATATAAACATGAATCAAAACAATAGAAACATCCTATCATGATATAAGCTTCAACTCTTAGCCCTAGCTAAGAGGTTTAGCAAACCATAAACATAATTGGACCAAAGTCTCTTAAGAAGAACATAAAAACAACTAAGGAAGAAGATAAAAATTTTCTTGGCGACGGCTTCTCCACCCTTTTGCTCCACTCCTTAAACCCTAGAAAGATGCCTAAGAACATCCTAGGGAGTCCTATTTATAGTTGTGGAACTCTGACTTTCGCACCTAGTTGGAAAACTCTAGAAACCGCCTCAATTTAGGCAGTTTGCTAAAAAAGACTTCATACTGCATAATTTTTCAAAATAGACTTTACTTTGCGTAATTTCACAAAATGACCCAGAGTTTCAGAATATACTTTTTCAGGACAATTTCAGGATTTCTTTTTTTCACTTCAAATTTTGATTCTCTTCATTATTCACTTAGTTTTCTTGGATCTTTGGTATGAAAATTCTTTATTCTTGGTCTCGTAAGATCCATCCCTTGCCTTGATAATCTTAAGCATCAAATTCATGCTTTTAGCACCCTTTTTAATCCAAGCTCCTAAATTCACCTTATAACACAAACATGAGTAAAATAGAACATTAAGTATTATCATGTTCATAAAACCAAGATATAAATGAGGAATAATATGCAATATTTGACCCTCAACACAATCCCCAACCAACATTTTGCTAGTCCTGAGCACAATATGCGAAAAATATTTCGAGAACAACAGCATAATTTCTGTAAGCTCAAGTGGTTTAAAAAAAATAATCCACATGATAAAATTCTAAAATACATCAATATTATGCATTACCTTCTCCTAAACTCTAGTACTCGATAAGTTTTATAATCAAGTTTAAAGCATTAATCCTTGTAAGTGCTATGGTCTCATGCTCCTTTGGTTGTCAAATTTTGTTGTGCCAAAACTCTATTTGTGTCTTGTGTTTGTATGTTGTTATATATGTTTCAGACACTACTTCACAAGTGCTTCAAGTTAAGTACAATGATCGACTTCAAGCCAAGTCAAGCCATGTACTATAAACATCAATGTTCAGAGTTACATCAATAAAGAGTATAAGACTCAAGTAAATTTCAAGACTCAAGAGTAATTCAAGTTGAAGGTTGATGTCAAGCTTTCGAAGATCTCAAGATCAAGCTACATCAAGTAGATATCTTAAGCTTTGTAAAGTTCAAAGGTCAACAATCATTTGATAGAATGGAGTTTCAATGTCCATACTTCATGTCTCAGGTATGATTGACCTTAGATTGACCTTAGGGTAGGTCATTTCGGATACATAATTCAAACTATATGTTTATATATGAATTTAGTCTTTTCTAAGACTAGTCCTGAACCTTGTTCGATTAGTCCTATCACTGGTTCAACCAGTCCAAGAAATTTCACGACTAGTCCTAAGTTGTTGAAGATTTTCAGAATTTTTTGGTTAGCCCACGATCAGTCCTGGAGGTCCTTCGACCGGTCGTAGGTGTGTCCACGACTCGAACTTCGACTAGTCGTGGGTCCTCGACTTAAACTACAGCGATCTACTTATGCGGTCTACGACCAGTCCTGGATCATTTATGACCGGTTGTAGGTGGTCCACGACCAGTCGTAGACACCCCACGATCAGTCATAGAATGGTTTTCAAAGATCACGCTTAAAAATTCAAAATGCCGGTGAAGCTACGACCAGTCGAAGTTTCCCTAAGACCAGTCATAGACGTGATTTCTGCTTCTATAAATTGAGCACAAATCTAAGAATTTCATAACTCAATTCAAAGAAATTCAAGGCTCTACTCTGAGATAAGTTAGTGTTCATTTTAAGCTACTTTGTGCATAATTAATATTTCCTTTTGTTAGCTTATTGTTATTTGATTTTGATCTGCATTCCAATCTGATTTGAAAGGGGAAAATTCTATAATTCCTTCTTCTTGGAATCAAAATCAAATAGAGCTAGCCCATTTGATTTAATTTAAAATCAATTAGAACTTAGAACCATTTTAAGTGAGTATTGGATATTGAACGTTGATTTGAACTTCTACTTCGATTGGTTCTTTCGGGCTACTACGAAAGGAGAAATCCAGGTATTTTACATTTATGTAAAATTTCTATTCTTTTGGTTTTTATTTGAGATTCGCCAGAAAAATCTCATTGTGTGGTTATCTGAGGAGAGCCAGAAAACTCAGAAAGTGTGGGTTTTTGGATTGTGTAAGCCCAAGTTAAAAAGACACAACTGTGAAGGTTTTAGGTGAACCTGTGAAACCTATTTTGTTAGTGAACACTAATATCCCCTGTGTGAGGATATTAGGAGTGGAGTAGCATTCTGTGTGGCTGTTGTGAAACAGTTGGTGTACACACAGGCGAAACACTATAATTCTTTGTCTTGTGGTTTGAATGCTTCCTTAAGTTTTATATCTTTTATCATTCAAGTTTGTGGGATGTATGTGTGGATGTGATTGTTGTAAAATTTACATTTCAAGCAAGTGTGTGGAATGTTGCAATAATTTAGATTTAAATTCCTGCAATTTATTTCAATTCCTTACTATTTATTTATTTCTCTTCAGATTGAGTTTTTGATACAAAGGATGTTCTAGAAATAAGGTTGTCCTGCCATAAACCTTTGATTTTTATGGTGTAAGGTTGTCCTTAGAACTAAATTCGTATCAACCTCTCAATAATTATTTATTGAGGTTGATTTTATTTCAGCATTGTAAATTGATTTATTTTATTTGGCTATCTCTTTATTTTATTCCACTGTTATAATTATAATTTGGCATAGTCCTATTCACCCCTCCTCTAGGACGTATAGCTAGGTCGTTTTAAGTGGTATCAAAGCCTAATAGCTCGCTCTTATTACTTTTTATTTGGATTTATTTCCTGAGCTAACGATCTAAGCTATATAAAAGATGTCAAATTTTAATAGCCTATTAGTCACTAGGCCTCCACCCTTTGATGGCTCCAACTATGCCTATTGGAAAGCTAGGATGAGGATCTTCCTCAAATCAATGGATGAGAGTGTGTGGCAAGCCACAGTGACTGAATGGAATTCTCCTACCACTGAAGTGACTTGAATCGATGGTTCAAAATCAATGAGAGTAACTCCTTATTTCTCTTGGACCACCCTTCAGAAAAATGAGAGTAGTGCCAATGCAAAAACACTAAATGCAATCACTTGCACACTATCACCAAATGAGTTCAAAAGAATCATATCCTGTGATACTGCAAAGCAAGCCTATGATATATTAGAAATGACACATGAGGATACTACAATTGTAAAAAAATCTAAAGTCCAACTCCTCACAACCAAATTTGAAGAAATTCATATGGAGGAAAATGAAATGTTTATGGACTTTTACACAAGATTAAATGACATTGTAAACTCAATGTGGGGTCTTGGCGATAAAATCCCGGAAAGTAAAGTGTGTGGAAAGATTCTATGCTCTCTTCTTGAACGGTTCAACTCTAAAGTAACCGCAATCCAGGAACTTCGTGATACGGACAATATGAGGATAGAAGAACTAGTTGGTTCTTTACAAACCTATGAGTTAAACTTTAAAGCTCTTAAAAGTAAACCCATCGCTCTTAAATCTTCTAAAGGTATTTCTCAAGAAAACTCGGATTTAAAAAATTCTGAAGACGATATGGCTCTTTTAGCGAAATTTTTTTTCAAGATTTTCAAAAGCAAGAAAAGGATAGATTTTCAAAAATCAAATGATAAGAAAAGATCTAAATCTAAATCTAAAAATTGAAAGTCTTTGAAAGATAGTCAATGTTACAACTACCAAGAGTACGGGCACTTAGCAAACAAATGTCCTGAAAAGGACAAAACAAAAAGAAAGGGTATGTTGGCTACTTGGGATGAATTGTCTGATCCTGAAGCTTCTTCTGAATCAGAAGATTCTGAAACTGAGTCGGGCAATGAAGTTAAAGCCCTTATGACTCTAGCCAAGTTCACTTTTTCAAATCATGATAATTCAACTAGTGAGGAAAATCTGAACAGTGAATATGAAAATGAAGAGGATCTTCAAGATGCTTATAATGCCCTATACAAGGAAAGTTGTAAAATTGCTGTCAAACTTAAACTTCAAAAAGAAAAGTTTCTTAAACTCAAAGAATATTTTGAATCACTTGTTTTAGAAAAATTCCAAATTACGGATTATTTTGATAAATCAAAATGCGATTTAGAATTCAAAACCTCCCTGATTGAAAATCTGAAATTTGAAAATGAGAAACTTAAAAATGAAGTATCTTCTCTTCTGAGCTTAAAGGATACATGGAGAAATGCCCAAGCTGATCCAAAGTTAAAAAAACTATTATCCGGATCAAGAAAATGTGGCGATCAATCCAGGTTGGGCTATAATAAGAATATACCTCCTAAACAAAAGAATACACCTCCTAAGTTTGTGAAAGGAGAGACCTCAAACTCAAAAGGGAAAAGTACTTATTAAGGTTTTTCTAAAAATACAAAAACTTTTCAAAAACCTAAAAGCAGCTATGTCAACTTTAAAAATCCGAACCAAAACTCACTAGCTGAAAAGATAGTTGATTTACTCAAGGAGCTCTTAAAATATAACTCAGTAGGTCATTCTTACAACAACAGATAGACGAAGACCAACTACACTCCTAAACCCAAAACAGTTCTGAAATGGGTTCCTAAAGTTGCCTGCTTGGTTGCCCACACTGCTTTCAAAGCAACAAGCCATTCAAAGTGGTACCTAGATAGTGGATGCTCCAGGCATATGACAGGCGACAAGGCTTTATTCACTGATCTAAAAGATATGACTGATGGGTCAGTCACCTTTGGTGATGGTAACAATTGCAAGATTATTGGTAAAAGTACAGTCCAACTCTATAACCTCCCTTTATTTAAAGACGTTTTATATGTTGAGGGGCTAAAACACAACCAATTAAGCATATCTCAAATATGCGATAACAACCATAGTGTGAAATTTTCCAATCAAGGTTGTGAAATAATAAACAAAAAGGATTCTGTTATATTAACTGGTTACAGAACTTCTGAAAACTGCTATATTGTAAGCGATGGTAGCTCATCTAATCAATCGTGCTACATGGTCCATACTAAGGAGACAGATTTATGACATAAACACCTTAGATATGTACACTACCAGAATTTATACAGATTGAGCAAAGGAGAACTAATTAGAGGTCTACCAAAGTTGTAAAAAGTAGGCAAAATATGTGGTGAATGCCAGTATAGTAAACAAACTAAGAGCTCTCACAAAAAGGTGAACTCCAATGCCACATTAAGACCACTCGAGTTGCTCCACATGGATCTTGTAGGACCAACCAGAACGGAGAGTCGAGGTGGCAAAAAATACATCTTGGTTATCGTAGATGATTATACCAGATCCACTTGGGTAATGTTTTTAAGGGACAAATCAGAAACCCTTGATGAAGTGAAAAAGATCATCAAACGAATCCAAATTGAAAAAGGTTCTCATGTTAGTAAGATCCGTAGTGATCATGGATCTGCATTCGAGAATAGTAGTTTTGAGAAATTCTGTAGCGATCAGGGAATATCACATGAATTCTCTACACCCAAAACACCACAACAAAATGGAAATGTGGAAAGAAAAAATATAGTACTTCAAAAAATGGAAAACGTAATTTTAAATAGTATGAAACTCTCTAGAAATCTTTGAGCTGAAGCAGTGAATACCGCCTGCTATATTATTAACTGGGTTTATACTTGTAAATCTAATAATAAAACGGCTTACGAACTTTGGTTTGATAAGAAGCCTACTGTCAAATAATTTCAAGTTTTTGGCAACAAGTGCTATATTTTACGTGATCGTGAAAATTTGGAAAAGTTTGACACTAAGAGTGATGAAGGGATCTTTTTATGATACTCTTTAAACAGTCGTGCATATTGTGTACTGAACAACAGGACCGGTGTGATTCAAGAGTCCATTAATGTGGTCATTGATGATCAATTTTATACACCTGCCCCTAGTTTAGATAATGATGAAGTTCTTTTAATTAACAAACCAGATAATTCATCAAATCAAGTTAATTCTGAATTAAGGACAGTTAAAGATCATCCAACTCTTAGATTCTTGAAAACCCTCTCACTGGTGTGCGCACTCATAGACAATTAGAAGACATGTAATTATGTATGCTTTACATCCCAAATTGAACCGGCTAACGTAAAAGAAGCTCTTCCTGATGAAAACTAGATGGTTGCCATGAGGGAAGAACTTAATCAAATTGTTCGTAATGATGTTTGGTATCTTGTTCCTAGACCTAAAGATAAACACATTATCAGAACAAAGTGAATTTTCAAAAATAAGTCTGATGAACTTGGAAATATAATTCGAAACAAGGTAAGACTGGTTGTACAAGAGTACACTCAAATTGAAGGCATCGATTACGATGAAACCTTTGCCCCAGTTGCTGCCTTGACTCAATCAGACTTTTTATATCCATTGCATGCTATAGAAAATTTAAGATTTATCAAATGGATGTAAAGAGTGCCTTTTTGAATGAAATTTACATGAAGAGGTATATGTTGAACAACCTAAAGGGTTTGAAGACCCTAAGTTAACTGATCATGTATACCATCTTAAAAAGGCTCTCTATGGTCTAAAACAAGCTCCCAGGGCATGGTATGAGAAATTGACTAAGTTTTTACTCAGTCATAATTTTCAAATGGGTAGTGTCGATAAGACGCTTTTTGTTAAGAAACACAACAATAATATTTTAATGGTTCAGATCTATGTTGATGATATTATTTATGGATCAACTTTTACTAACATGACTATTGAGTTTGTAGATTTAATAAAATCTAAGTTTGAGATGAGCATGGTTAGGGAATTAAATTATTTCCTAGGGTTGCAAGTAAAACAACAACCTGATGGAATTTTTATTTCTCAAACTAAGTATGCTTTGAACTTGATTAAAAGGTTCGGATTTGAGAATGGTAAGAATTTTGATACTCCCATGAGTACAACTTTAAGACTCTCAAAAGACTCTACAGGTAAAGATGTAGATCCTAAATTGTATCGTAGCATGATTGGAAGTTTACTTTATTTAACTGCTAGTAGACCTGATATTGCTTTTAGTGTTTATATTTGCGTTAGATATCAGTCTAATCCCAGAGAATCTCATTTAACTACTGTTAAGTGAATTATGCGATATGTCACAAGTTCTGCTAATTTGGGTCTTTGGTATCCATAGGATACTAGTGTTCAGTTGGCTGCGTACTCAGATGCTGATTGGGCTGGTAATATAGATGACAGAAAATCAACCAGTGATGGTTGTTTTTATATTAGAAATTGCTTAGTTTCTTGGTTTAGCAAGAAGCAAAGTTCTATATCACTTTCCACTGTTGAGGCTGAATACATCACAACAGGAAATGCATGTACTCAGCTTGTTTGAATGAAATGTATGTTAAGTGATTATGGAATTACACAGGACTTAATGGTTTTATATTGCGATAATTTCAGTACAATAAATATTTTTAAAAATCTAATCCAGCATTCACGTACCAAGCACATTGACATTAAGTATCATTACATTCGTGAATTAATGGAAGAAAAAATAATATTTGTGGAATACATTCCAACCGAGACTCAACTTGCTGACATTTTCACTAAACCTCTCGACAAAAGCAGGTTCAATAAATTAAAGTTTGACATCGGTATGTGTAATTTATATTGAATATTCTTGCATAATTGTAACATATTGTATATATGTTTATGTATTTTTGTGGTTGGATTTTTAAATTCGCTAAAAAATGCAATTTTTGGCTGGTACTCAACCAGTCGTGGTCATACACGACCAGTCGTGGTACGAATGGTCGTGTATTTCTCAAGACCGGTCGTGGAGCGCGCTGACCTCTTTAATTTGGAAAAATCTCTCTTCTTCCTCATTTTCACTTTTCTCTCCAATAAGTCGAGCTACGACTAGTCGAACCCGAGTGTTCAATTCAACCAGGTCAGAGCATTTTGTTTGTCTTTCTTGTAGATACATGGTTTATTTTCTTCAATTTCTTAATTGGAGTAGCTGCTTTCAAGTTTGCCTTAAACTTTTTGGGGTTTTCTTCTCCATTTGCTAATCTAGAAAAACTCATCTCTACTTCTTTGAGATTTCTTATTTTTATTCAAGAATATGGACTCTAGAGGGAAAAAGAAAAATACTAGAGGTCCCTCATCATCTAGATCAACTCCTACTACAAGACGTCATCTTCGGTCTCCTGAAGATGATCCATCTTATGTGCATGATTTGCATCTGCGTAATGTCATTGTGGAAAAAGCCGTTGATTTAGATCACATCACTCATTTAAGTCTCCTTCCTCTTCTCCAATCTGTAGGTTGGGGTAACATCCTACGTTGGGGCGGGGTGATATACCAATCCATTGCGCAGAGCATGTTTGCATGCATATCTAAATTTTCTCCTAAACAGTTAAGTTTCTCGATTACTACTAGAGAAGGGCCTTTTCCAATTGATCGTCATTTAATTTCAGACCTTATGGATATACCTGTTAATGATGATGGTATTCCACCTAGCACTCTAGCTGAGAAAGTTTTTGAATCTGAAAAACGTATTTATACTAGAGTACTTTGTAACATGGATGCTCAATGGACTCAGAACAGGAATGCCCTCGCAACCAAATATTTGTTACCCAGATACAGAGTTTTACATCTTATCTTTACTTCTAATTTGTATCCTCATTCTGGTAACAAAATAGAACTGACTGTATTCATGGTTCATATCTTGTATTCTATCATCACTGGTGTAAATGTTTGTCTACCCTCTTCGATATGCCATTCCATCATTTAGTTCCGTATCCATCCAGGTCATAGTGATCTTCCCTTTTCTTACTTAATGACTGTGTTAGCTACTCACATACTAGTCGCTATGCCTATTGGAGAGGCTCCTATCTAACACCTCATTTTCAATAACTCCAACTTAAACAAAATGAAGTTGTGATTGGCTGAGGGCCAAGTAGATGTTGGAGAAGGTGGAGCAGCAGGTGTGAATGAAGAAGAGGGTGATAATCTTCCTCCAGACGATGTTAATATGGATGATATATTTGATGAAATAGAATCTGATTCTGAAAATGATCCTGACTTTGTGCCGTCTGGCTTTGATGAGAGATTGTGTTCTCTTAAGAAACATGTGACTAAAATACGTGTAACCTAAACTTCTCAATTTGCTTATATGCGCAAGTATATGCAGCATGTTAGTAAGGGTTTGCACAAAATTGATCCATCTATTCATGCTCCTTCTTCAAGATCTGACTGAATGTTTTTATTTGTTGGTCTGTAATAACTCATATACTTTTTTATTTATCTCAGTTTGTATGATTGTTTTTATTTGTCTTTGGACCTGACTGATTTTTGATATTTGGATGTATAGACTTTATTTCATCTCTTGCTTACTTTGCTCTCCTAATTATCATTATTATCCTTGTGTTCTTCCTTTGTCATTTTGTGATAAAAAGGGGGAGAAGACTTTTTGAAGCTAATTGGTTATGGATTAAGTAGCATTTTATTTATTTTGAATATCTATGTGTGCTACTCAGGGGGAGTACTAAGTGTAGAGGAGTATAGAGGAGACTTGCCACTAAATGAATGTGTGTGCTAGTTTATGATAACTGGTGAATGATTCTTTATTAAACATGTTGTGCTTCTCTTATTCTCTTTGAAAGTATTTTGTCACAAATTTGACAAAGGGGGAGATTGTAAGTGTTATGGTCTCATGCTCCTTTGGTTGTCAAATTTTGTTGTGTCAAAACTCTATTTGTGTCTTTTGTTTGTATGTTGTTATATATGTTCCAGACAGTGCTTCACAAGTGCTTCAAG
This sequence comes from Magnolia sinica, assembly GCF_029962835.1. Classification (NCBI taxonomy): domain Eukaryota; kingdom Viridiplantae; phylum Streptophyta; class Magnoliopsida; order Magnoliales; family Magnoliaceae; genus Magnolia; species Magnolia sinica. The sequence continues at coordinate 42,635,186 of NC_080573.1, read as the reverse complement.
TTAAGTATAATGATCGACTTAAATCCAAGTTAAGCCATGTACTATAAACATCAATGTTTAGAGCTACATCAATAAAGAGTAGAAGACTCAAGTACATTTCAAGACTCAAGAGCAACTCAAGTTGAAGGTTGATGTCAAGCTTTCGAAGATCTCAAGATCAAGCTACATCAAGTAGAGATCTCAAGCTTTGTAAAGTTCAAAGGTCAACAATCATTTGATAGAATGTAATTTCAATATCCATACTTCATGTCCTAGGTATGATTGACCTTAGATTGACCTTAGGGTAGGTCATTTCGGATACATAATTCAAACTATATGTTTATATATGAATTTAATCTGTTCTAAGACTAGTCCTGGACCTTGTTCGACAAGACCTAGCACTGACTTGACCAGTCTAAGAAATTTCACGACCTGTCCTAAGTTGTTGAAGATTTTCAGAATTTTTTGGTTAGCCCACGACCAATCCTGGAGGTCCTTCGACTGGTCGTAAGTGTGTTCACGACTCGAACTTCGACCAATCGTGGGTCCTCGACTCAAACTACAATGACCTACTCATGTGGTCTACGACCAGTCCTGGGTCATCTATGACCAGTCGTAGGTGGTCCACGACTAATCGTAGACACCCCATGATCATTCATAGAACGGTTTTCAAAGATCGCAATTAAAAATTCAAAATGTCATTGAAACTACGACCAGTCGAAGTTTCTCTAAGACCAGTCATAGACGTGATTTCTGCTTCTATAAATTGAGCACGAATATCAGAATTTCATAACTCAATTCAAAGAAATTCAAGGCTCCACTCTAAGATGAGTTAGTGTTCATTTTAAGCTACTTTGTGCATAATTAATATTTCCTTTTGTTAACTTATTTTTATTTGATTTTGATCTACATTCCAATCTAATTTGAAAAGGGAAAATTCTGTAATTCCTTCTTCTTGGAATCAAAATCAAATAGAGTTAGCCCATTTAATTTAATTTAAAATCAATTAGAACTTAGAATCATTTTAAGTGAGTATTGGACATTGAACGTTGATTCGAACTTCTACTCCGATTGGTTCTTCTGGGCTACTATGAAAGGAGAAATTCAGGTATTTTACGTTTATATAAAATTTCTATTCTTTTGGTTTTTGTTTGAGATTCGCCAAAAAAATCTCATTGTGTGGTTATTTGAGGAGAGCCAGAAAACTTAGAAAGTGTGGATTTTTGGATTGTGTAAGCCCAAGTTAAAAAGACACAATTGTGAAGGTTTTAGGTGAACCTGTGAAACTTATTTTGTTAGTAAACGCTAATATCCCCTGTGTGAGGATATTAAGAGTGGAGTAGCATTTTGTGTGGCTGTTGTGAAACAGTTGGTGTACACACAGGCGAACCACTATAATTCTTTGTCTTGTGGTTTGAATGCTTGCTTAAGTTTTATATCTTTTATCATTCAAGTTTGTAGGATGTATGTATGGATGTGAATGTTGTAAAATTTACATTTCAAGCAAGTGTGTGGAACGTTGTAATAATTTAAATTTAAATTTCTGTAATTTATTTCAATTCCTTACTATTTATTTATTTCTCTTCGGATTGAGTTTTTGATATAAAGGACATTTTAGAAATAACGTTGTCCTGCCATAAACCCTTGATTTTTATAGTGTAAGGTTGTCCTTGGAACTGAATTCGTATCAACCTCTCAATACTTGTTTATTGAGGTTGATTTTCTTTCAGCATTGTGAATTGATTTATTTTATTTGCCTATCTCTTTATTTTATTCCGTTGTTATAATTATAATTTGGCATAGTCCTATTCACCCACCCTCTAGGACGTATAGCTAGGCCGTTTCAATCCTCCAATTAGAACAATTCCAAACATTTACTTCCATGGGTGAAGGTTCAATTCTTCACTTTCATAATAACTTTAATTATTAAAAGGACATTCAGGACAATCAAAACCTAAACCGAAACTTTCCTTACAGTTCATCTTTTAATTCTCTCTTTTATTCCTCCAGCATTTGATTTTTCCATCGATGGCTTTCGCATTATGTCAACCTTTTTAAAGATCTTTAATAGGTGGCATTTTCGAAGACAACTGTTTTTATTTTTTTTAGCTAAGTTTTTTTTTTTCTTTACTTTTAATTCTTCCCCTTAAACATGATGAAAAAATTCACCAGGTTAGTTCCTTCCATGCTTAATATTCATCAAGTTAACAATTCAATATCAAGTTGACACATTAATGTGCAAGTTGGATGTAACAAGTGAAATCATGACTCAATCAATATTTAAAACTTTTAATCGAGGATCAATAACTTAACTTAATTTTGAGATCTCCCAAGTGAATAAAATCCAAGAGACATAAGGCGTCAACATTAAGTATCTTGTAATTCTAATTTATAGATTAACTTCAAGATCACTTAAATTTGTAGAAATTTTAGAAAATTTTCTCAATTTTTCACAACTTCACCCAAAGACTAAGAAAACAACTGATTAGCCTTCCTAATCGACACCCCCAACCTAAAATCTACATTGTCCTCAATGTAAAAGAGATAAGTATTCAATGGAAATGAGGCAACAAAAATAAAAGGGAAGTGGTGGAAAGGTAGTACCTGAAGAAGGAATTTTGAGGTTTTTTCCTAAATATCTCAATGTGAAGATGGGTTGGCACAAGAATTAAACCATCAGAAAGTAAACTTTCCTAAACAACAAAACGTAAAGTATCCTAAACGGCGAAAAGCAAACTGTCCTAATCCTAATTTCTTTGAAAGCATTAAACCTAACTAGGAAAACAAGGGAAAACTACTTAGTCATACCGCAAGGTTCCTCCTCCAGCCAGTATCTTGATGAATTTCTCAGTAGGTTTTGTAACAAGATCATCCAAAATCCCTTTTTGCAATAGGCTTGGATGCCCCGGAGGTGTCCAAAGTACATATGATTCACCTGAGAAAGAAAGTTTTAGAGTTAGCACAACATGGTGAATCAGAAACTACAAGTAGATAAAATTTAGAGAAATTCTCAGTAGGTGATGTAGTCTTAACATATTCTGAAGTTTCAGGCTTCAGTTCGACTTTCAACTCTTCCTCCTTAATAGTAGATATTTAAGATCTGTGGAAGGAGGGGCTTCAGAATAAGGGTCATCTCGGTCAGTAACAACCACCGAGGTATTGTTTTGCAAGGCATCCATTATTTCTTTTATCATGGGATTATTTGAATCTTTAAAATATGTCAAGCGATCTTTCAGAGAGTTGAGATATCAGTTGAGAGAGGCCATTTTCCACATTGAGGTCTGTGATGATATGCCTAATGATTCCTTCGTCTTCTCTTATAATAGAGGGAAACATGATCTCTTACTCTTCATCTTAGTGAGAGTCAATTGTCACCGGATACATCTCACCCTACCCTGCATAGACAAATTGTGAATGAGTGGGTGCATTGATGTAAAGACTTTGTTCATTATTACTACTCAGTAGAGGCATTATATCGTCAAGTGTTGACGGCTCAGAAGGTGGCCTTAATTGAGTGGTTTCAAATTTCAGAGTTATCTCAGGTAACTTGTCCATCTCCCTAATCATATTATAATCTAAATCAGGGGAGTGGTCCACACACGCCTTAAAAGAGTCATGCGGTTCACTTGGAAGGGACTCTTCCTCTACATGTAAATCAAATTGTCAGATGGGTGGAGTAGATCATTATGGTCGACAATGTCCTATATCTCGTGATCACTTTCCTGAACCATAATTGAAATCGATTCCAATAAATCTTGGGCTGTAAACTCATGATTCTCATCCCAATACTTATCACCTTCCAATTTAGTACAGTTCACAAGTGGGATGAGATCACTTTCCTTACACTGTTTTCTTAGGTTAAGTTGAGGCTCAAATAAACTAGCCTCTTCCTCCTCATTAAAGTTAAGTATGTTATATGACTGAAGCGTGTCAATATCATTATATTTGAAAGACACCTATATTTCTTGATCATTCCTTTGGACAATCATCAAGATCGACTCTTCAAAAAATTGAGCCTTATGCTCGTTAACACAATCTAACTCTTCATTCTTAATTTCAGCACTTCCGCAAGCGAGTTAGGATTACTTTCCTCGCATTGCGTTTCTAGATTGGGTTGAGATTGTGATAACCTAGCTTCTTCAACCTTATCGAGGCGCAATTTAATCGCTTTCAATGATTTCATCATGCCTGCAACAAGTTGGTTGAACTATTCTTGATAGTCCGTGAAATTCATACGTGAATCCTCTTAGATAATTTCTAGTTGGATTTCAAAGGTAAGTGATCGAAGAGAATAGTCACTATAATTAATTGTTGGTTCATCTCTCCAATGTTGATGTTTTCACTGATCATATTCATACCGATTATAGGTGGGAGAGTCTTATGGTTGCTGGTACATATTATCACCCATAATATAATCTCTTATTTTTTTTCTTCTTGTCTAATGAGTGATAATAATTCTCACTCCCATAATTATGATAACCCCAACAATCACATACTGTTTTCTTAGGGGTGTAATTATTCTCCTGCCTATGATCATTTAAAGACTTTTTAACAGATGGAGCATTGTATTATGGTTGGTTCTCGATGATGGTTTCAGAAAAATTTTAAGACATAGGTTGTTTTCTAACATAATCATCAGATAGCGCTTCACAATTTCTCACATTCTCTAAAACTAGCTCAGCATACTGACGTTTCCACTTTTGCATATACATGGTGAAACCCTAATCCTGAACCTAATCCCAACATAAAATAAAAGAAAAAAATCCTATAGCAATATAGAAAAGTAAGTAGAGGAGAAGTTAGAAAGAGTTTATCGGTTTAGAGAGTTCTATGTTAGAATCTTACAAAACAAAAAACAATGTTCGTCCCTCAAAAAATAAAATCCAGAAAGATCATATCCTAAAAACAAAACAAAAAAGTTTATCCAAAAAATAAATTAGTTTCTAAAATATATATATATAGCTTTTAAAAACAAATTAGGAAAGTTTCTAAATCTAGAAATAGAAAAAAAAAATAATTTCTAAAAACAAATTAGGAAAGTTTCTAAATCTAGAAATAGAAAGAAAAGTTAGTTTCTAAAAATAAATTAGGAAAGTTTCTAAATCTATAAATAGAAAGAAAAATTAGTTTCTAAAAACAAATTAGGAAATTCTCGAAATCTAGAAATAGAAAGAAAAGTTAATTTCTAAAAAAATAAGAAGTTTCTAAATATGGGAATAAAATGGAAAGTTAGTTTCTAAAAAAGAACTAAGAAAGCAACCTATTTTTTTTATATAAAAAAAAAAAGAAAAAAGAAAAAGAAAAGCTTTTAAAAATAGAAAGTAATTTAGTTTCTAAAAACAGAAAAAGGAAAGGAAATTAGTTTCTAAAAACGAATTAGGAAAGTTTCTAAAAAATAAAAAATTAGTTTCTAAAAATAAATTAAGAAAGTTTTTATCCTAGAATTAGAAAGGAAAGTAGTTTCTAAAAACAAAAAACGAAACTTTTTAAACTTAGAAATAGAAAGCTAAATTAGTTTTTAAAATAATTTTGAAAAAAAAAAACCCTAACCTAAAAATAGAAAGTAGAAAAATCATAATCTTAACCTAATTCCAAAACTAATCAAATCCAAAAAACTCAACCGTCAATCCACAGCAACAGTGCCAAAAACTTATTCGTAACCCCTAGTGTAGGGTCGCGATGTAATAATAATCTCGATAACATCGAGGTCGAATCCACAGGGACTGAAACTTATACATTTTTTAACTTAACTAGAAGTAGAACTAGAAGAAGATGTGAAACTAATTCTGAAGTATTTGAGAGACTAATTGTGAATAGAGTAATTAAAACTAAAAATTTAAAGGTGGGAACTAGGGTGCCAAAGATCCACTTGTAGTGATCAGAGAGCCCTCTTACTTAATTCAACTAACACAATTAGAAATAGAGTCTTATCTTATCCAATTGAAAAATATATCAATAAAACTAAATATGAACTTCCATTGACCTAATTCTCAATGAAGGAGAACTATGATAATTGGTAAGGATTCCATCACCAAACCATGCCCAGGAGATAAAGGCAAACAACAGGATTTACCAATCCCATAATCTCAAAGTAGGAGAATTGTGAAGATTATGAAGGATTCCATCTCCCTACCTTCCCCAAGGGACGATAGTGAACAACAGGACTTACTAATTTCATAATCTCAAATCAGGAAAAGAAGATACACAAAGCTATTACAGATCTACTATAATTTGAATCATAATAAACCATTAAAAACTGAAAATATTCCTTAAATATCAAATTAGAATCCAAAGAGTTCAACATAAATATAAATCAAAACAATAAAAACATCCCATCATGCTACAAGCTTCACCTCTTACCCCTAGGTATGAGGTTTAGCCAACCATAGACATGATTTGACCAAAGTCTCTTAAGAAAAACATGAAAACAACTAAGGAAGAAGAAGAAAAACTCTTAGCAATGACTTCTTCACACTTTTTCTCCACTCCTTAAACCTTAGAAGATGTCTAGGAACATCCTAGAGAGTCCTATTTATAGTTGTGGAACTCCAACTTTTACACCTAGTTGGAAAACTCTAGAAACTACCTCAAATTTACATAGTTTGCAAAAATAAACTTTACTCCGCGCAATTTTTCAAAATACACTTCACTCTGTGCAATTTCACAAAATGACCCAGAGTTTCAGAATATATTTTTTTAGGACGATTTTAGGATTCCTTATCTTTTCTTCAAATCATTGATTCTTCTCATTCCTCACTTAGTTTTCTTGGATCTTTGGCATGTAAATTCTTTAATCTTTGTCTCCCAAGATCCATCCCTTGCCTTGGTAATCATGAGCATCAAATCCATGCTCTCAAATTCACCTTGCAACACAAACATGAGTAAAATAGAACATTAAGCATTGTCATGTTCATAAAACCAAGATATAAATGGAGGATAATATATAATATTTAACCCTCAACAACGGTCAATAATTCATGATCAAGTTCAGATGCACCTAGTCAGGGCTATGGATGGAGTGGTTCAATTGGAAAGTAGGGTAGAAATGTAGCTTGCAAGAGTCTCTAATCGGCCCTATCCTTCAACTCAACCCCTCATGACAGATCTCACGGAGGATCTAGTGCTGGCATGAGGAAAAGAACCAATAAGAGTGCATCCTCAACTTCCTGCAACCGTAAACCGTGATACGGGAAGCGGCTCATCTAGGCCTTAACATGTGGCACCCACAATGGTGGGCCTGAGTAGGTTTCAAATCCTTACGTTCGGCCAAGGTCGAACAATTGTTACCACTGTGGCCAACAAGGCCACTTATCAAACACCTGTCCTCAACGTCCCATAACATACTTGACTATAAACAAAGGGGGCACTAAAAGTGAGGCCACAAAAGAAGACCCTGACTTTGATGAACATGAGTAATCTACCGAGGAAGGAGCAGATGGTGGTGATTGGACGAGGGAGGACCATAGAGAATCTTTATTTGTGAGGTGATCACTGTAGACCCCACGGAAGCAACACAATATATTCTATACGTGGTGCACTATCAATGGAAAAGTCGGTGATGTGATCATAGACAATGGAAGTAACGAGAACATTGTCTCAAGAGTGATGGTGGACAAGTTGCAACTACCAACAAAAAAGTGTCATTCCCCATACTCAATTGGCTGGATAAAAATAGTGAACGAGACCAATGTAACTGAACAATACACTGTCTCGTTTTCAATTGGTAAAAACTATAAGGATAAAATACTCTATGATGTGGTCGACATGGAAGCATGCTATATGTTACTTGGTCGACCCTGGCAGTCAAACCATGATGTGATCGAGGATGAGACAATGTCTATGTCTTCGTCAAGGATAGTCGAAAAATAATCCTTGCCCCTATGGCACTAGTGTAACGCCATGAAAATCGGGGGTCAAGCAGAAGCTCGGCTCTCGAGTTCCAACCCATCACTTATGCAACATAGATAATGATGATTAAATGTTGTCCGTATTAGTGCATTAAACATGGATAAGATTACACCAAATCAGCATATCATACTTCAGAGATGATTTGATTATGCATGCAGAAGACTGAGTTAAATATATAAACCACATAAGTGGTTGTAAGTCCCCAGAGTATGAATATGATACCAGGTTAAATAATTACATGTATAGTTCTAAAATATACAAAATGACAAGTGTGATGTTCAACTAATTCGTATCCCTGTAGCCCTGTCGACACAACTCCAGGTCTACATAAACTCGCCAAAGAGTTGCATGTAGGAGAACTCCTCCTCGTCGTCGTAGAAGGCCGGCTCCAACTCATAAACCTCTCCATCATCTAAAACTACAATAGAGTTTAGTTGGTGTTTTAAAACACCGTTCCAGAGTGGGAGTAAGTGATCAACTCAGTGGAGCTATATGGCAAAGGTTAACATGTTATCAATTCAGTCAAGCAATAATGATAAAGCAGTACAACAATCATGTCTTAAGTACTCTTGTTAATGCAAGGATGACATGTATTAATGATGCATGCCCTCGCCTGCACTCCCTCAGCGACACCATCTCATGATCACACATGCTACCCCCCACTATGCCTACATCACCAAAGCACATGCAATGCGGTGCATGATCGTGTTAGCCAAGTAATTTATCAGGCATATTCATACAGCAGATTCGGGAAGCTAAGGTACCTCCCTTTATATATTACCCAAATGATGATCCATCTAGGGTCATCAATCCTAGTTAAGCACATACATTAGGCAAGTTATAAGGCAACGTCACCCCTGATTTAAAAAAATAGTGGACAGGCAAGTTCAGGTCACTACGGGAGGCTCGTCACCTCGGCGTAGGCCTAGTTTAGCCTTGAGATCACTACGGGAAAGGATCGTCACCTTAGCATAGGCCGACAGCTCGAATACATTGTCCTATACCACCGTATTGGGCTCACGAGTTTGGGTTGCTCACTGGACACTACCGAGAGGCTCGTCACCCCAACGTAGGCCAACAGCTCGACCACGGTATCCCATACCACCATACCCTGCTCATGAGTCTTAGCGTATCGTAGTACCAAGGTTAAACGGGCTTTTCAATGGTAAGTGGTATCTTAGATTCGAGCAGTAGCATCCAAACATGGTGAACATACATGGGGCCAATCGGGTTACTTGACAAGCTCAACTGGTACGAGCGCACATTAAATTGATCGACATGGAGCGCATACGCACTCCTTGTGGCCTAACCACTGTCGATAATCACCGTATGACTCAGATTCATCGAACGTGTCCGTGGTGGTGAAACTAATTCAACCACTCGATCGAAAGTCGTTACCGATTGCCTGGACTACCTCGTAGCCCCAATCACACTCCAAAATAATAGCATTCACATATGGTAGTCATAAAAGTATTGAACAAACAATCTAAGCATTGTAACCATTTGAGCATTTTATATAACACATAGTGAACATGACATAATACATATACATTTCATACATTAATCACGTAATTGGATTTAGGTTATAAGAAGGAATCTATACTTGAAGCTAAGGTAGTTGAGAATCTCATCTCAACACCCTTATAAAATACATTTCAATTAGCATTTTCACATTGGCATTTTATCAAACACTTAGACTACACACATCAACATACATGTAATAAATTTGTCATAACATATATTGTAGCATATCCTTTCACAAAGGAGTTGCCACACATACAAGAATCATGTATTCTCAATCAATAATCATGGAAAGCACAAATCATGATTGCATATTCATTCAAACATTTCAACAAACACATGAAATGCTTTATATTCAGCATAATTCATATTTATGTATAGTACACGGAAAGCATCGCATCTAAGTACATGTGGCAGCAATCAAGTCAGTCATAGATCATTAAATAATATTGAAAGCCTTGAAAACCATAACCTAAATGTTTATAGTCCGCACCTTTCATCGGTATGCCGATTACGAACTCGGTTCGTACACTGCGCCTTTGTTTATGGCACAACGGCTACCTATAACATGAAATAGGTTAGCTATTTCACCGATCTACTTATTTGGATACCTAAAATAGATTAGGGTTCAGATTTCTTACCCAAATATGGAGTCGAAATCGCCGGTATAGCGGCACGAAAGAGGGGATTCAGCACGTGGAGTGGCGGGAATGAATCCCAGCAAACAACCACAACTCTCTCACTTCTCCTCACCTTCACCTTCTCTTTTCTCTCTTTCTCTCTTAGGGTTTTGAAAATTCGTATGGAAAGAGAGAGGGGTGGGTTAAGGCCCTTATATAGGCCCAGAACTGATGTCAATGGCCCCAGGGCCATGGTATACTTAGGTTATAGCCAACAATCGTCTATTTCAGGCCAATGGAGCTCATCTGGAGGTCCATTGCTCACATAAGGTTTGAAGAAATTTCTTTGTCAATGGATCTATACCAGGTTAAGATTTCGGTCCGATCGAATTTATGGATCGACTGTGGAGAACCAGTTTTAGTTCAACGACTATCGTTACTTGATCAAGGGCACAAGTACACTGACCTGTGTAGGAAAATTTCCTTGATCCAATGTGTAGTTGGGTCAGATTCTGACGGTCTGAAACCTTAAATTTGGCCTGCAAACAAATGGCCCAATTCACTTAAGTTTGAGTTTATTTTCTAAAGATATTCGCGTTTCTCACACACTTCGCTCAAGGCTCAAGTTGTGCATTTCTGGATACCATTTGAACTTGATTCCCGAGATAGTTGTTAAGCCCAGTAAGGCGGTCATAACCGTATAATTTTTCGTTAATTAGACTTTCGACGTGCGGTCCAGGTCCGATACGGAGTTTCAAGATGCTCCTGAGAGCAACTAGGTTTTGAGATTGATCCTAGGTTTTTAAATAACATAGAGCTAGTGATTCTACTGGTTTTGGGTCATGTAGTTCGTATAGAAAGCGGTTCAAGCTAATCTACTAATTAATTCAGTTTAGTACTTAATTAATTTTCGTTTAACTTCCAAAGGATTCGATCCTTAGCGATTTCTGCCTGAGGTGGTACTCAGGTCATTGTACGAATTTTTTTGAGACGTTACAATCTACCCCCCTTAAAGAAAAATTTCATCCTCAAAATTAATACGTTTTGTACTCCTCGAGAATCTGAGGGTAGTTCTTGCGGACCTCGGCTTCTGTTTCCCAAGTAGCGTATTCCTCAATGTGATGCGTCCATAATACCATCACAAGCAGGACGACCTTACTGGGTAGCACATATTCCTTCCTGTCTAGAATACGTATCGGTCGCAGTACATAAGTAACATCCTCACTCAACTGTACCTACTCCCATTTGATAATGTGGGAAGGGTCGGGAACGTATTTCTTCAGCATCGATACGTGATATACATTGTGCATGCCTGTGAGTTGATTGGGCAAAGCAAGGCGGTACACTACCACACTCACTCGGTCTAGTATTTAGAATGGGCCAATGAATCTCGACATGAGTTTTCCTTTATTTTCAAACCGGAGGACTCCTTTCATTGGGGAAACCTTTAGGAATACATGGTCTCCGACCTCAAACTCTAGTGGTCGCCTTCTTGTATTGGCGTAACTCTTCTGTCTACTTTGGGCTATAAGAAGTCAACGCCTGATAATGTCGATCTTCTCTGAGGTCGCTTGTACTAACTCTGGACCAATCAAATCATCTCGCCAACCTCTGCCCAGCAGTGCAGTGCTCTACACGGACGCCCATACAGTGCTTCGTAGGGGGCCATGCCAATACTCACCTGAAAGCTGTTGTTATAAGCGAACTTAGCATAAGGAAAGCGAACTCAGCATAAGGAATACAGTCATCCCAACTGTCCTTAAAATCAAGCACACAAGCTCGTAACATATCTTCCAACACCTGATTCACCCGTTTCGTCTGCCCATCCGTCTGCGGGTGGAACGCGGTACTGAATTTCAGTTTCATACTCATTGCTTCCTGGATACGAGTCCAAAAGATAGATGTGATTTGCATGTCTTGGTCCGACACGATCTCCATCGGCACCCATGTAGACGTACTATCTCCTTAATGTACAGCCTGACCAAATCGTCTACTGAGTTTAAGACCCTAATTGGGAGGAAATGAGCCGATTTCGTCAACCGGTCCACAATCACCCAAATGAAGTCATGTCCCTTTCTCGTCTTCGGTAACCCTGAGATGAAATCCATAAAGATGAAATCTCACTTCCATTCAGCTATGGGCATAGGCTGAAGTAAACCAAGAGGTCGACGATATTCAGGCTTGACCTGCTGGCACGTGAGGCAATGGGATACACTGTCCGCTATGTGGGCCTTCATATTATCCCACCAGTACGAACGCTTCATATCTCGATACATCTTCGTACTACCAGGATGCATCGCCATCTTCGAATTATGAGCAGATTTGATAACTTCCCTTCTCAAGTCATGAAGATTTGGGACGCATAGGTGGTCACGATAATGTAAACCCCCATCTGTACCAACTCTCCATTCAGAGTCTGCATTGTCACTAGCTCACTTCCTCAACCCTACTAACCATTTATCTTCCCCCTGAGCCACCATGATTCAGTCATCAATAAGTGGCGGCACACGAACATGTGCGACGCTCTCGAACGATTCCTCTACCATAAGTTTCTGCTCAAAGTCGCACATAAACTTTACCATGTTCCATTCATCGATCATTAGTAGAGCTGCAAATGTTATCATCTTCTTGCAGCTCAATGCATCTACCACAAGGTTGGGCTTGCTGGGATGGTAAGAAACCTCAAACTTGAAGTCCTTCAAGGTTTCCATCCACCATCGTTGCCTCATATTCAAGTCTCTCTATGTAAATATGTATCTGAGGCTCTTATGGTCGCAAAAGAGCTTGAACTCCTCTCCGTTGAGGTAATGTCTCTAGAGCTTTAATGCAAAGATGACGGCTGCCAATTCCAAGTAATGCGTAGGGTAGTTCTCCTCATGTTTCCTCAACTGTCGCGATGCATAGGCAATCACTCTGTCCTTCTGCATCAAAACACAACCCAACCCAATACGAGAGGCATCGGTATATATCATGTATTTGACCCCCTGCTCTGGCAATACTAGCACGGGTGCAGACATCAACTTGTCCTTCAGTTCCTGAAAGGCTGCTTCTGCCTTTTCATTTCAGGTAAACTTAAGAACCTTCGGAGTGAGCTGAGACAACAAGCTAGCTATTTTAGAAAAGTCCTTAATGAATCGACAATAGTAACCTGCCATGCCAAGGAAGCTCCTCACTTCAGTAACTGAACCGAGTTACTCCCAGTCCTGAACTGCGGCCACCTTAGCAAGGTTCACAGCTATTCCTTCCTTGGACACCACATGTCCCAGGAACTTGACCTCTTCTTTCTAGAAGTCACACTTCTTGTACTGAGCAAACAAGTGGTTCTTCCTGAGAGTATCAAAGACTGCTCGCAGGTGCTCCCCGTGATCTTTCCGACTCTTAGAGTATATCAGTATGTCATCTATAAATACGATGACAAATCGGTATAGATACGGCTGAAACACCCGGTTCATCAGATCCATGAACACGGCGAGTGCGTTTGTAAGTCCAAATGACATCACAAGGAACTTGTAGTGCCCAAAGCTGGTTCTGAATGTTGTCTTCTGTACCCCGACTATAAGTCTATCTTTGAAAAAGACTATCATTTATCTTGGGCAAAGGATACTTGTTCTTCACCGTCACTTGGTTCAATCTGCGATAATCAATACACAATTGCAGCGATCCATCTTTCTTCTTCACAAACAGCACAGGTACTCCCCAAGGAGATACACTAGGCCATATGAAACCTGTATCCAATAAGTCATCAATTTGTCTCCTCAATTCTTTCATTTCACATAGAGGAATGCGATACGTGGGTAAGGAAATTGGCATCACACCGGGCACAAGATCGATAGTAAAGTCAATCTCACACCAGGGAAGTAATCCAGGTATCGTCCTAAACACTTCCCAGAAGTCCTGGACCACGGGCGTGTCTCCAAGTGTCAGGCCATTACCATCTTTCAATATGGCATAATAACAAAGAACCCGAAAGGGGCAACTGACCTGAACGGGGAATGTGAAGGTCGTGTCTTCGAGTCCATGTGTCGTCACCAGTCGAGTCTCGCAATCGATCTCGACCCTCATTTCAGTAAGCCAATCCATGCCAAGGATGACATCGTAATGATATATCTTGGTGACAATTAAGTCAATGCATATCGTTCTACTCCCTAAATCTATCAAGCATCCCTCACACAACTTAGTCGCATTTGTAAAATTTCCTGCTATTGCAATAACTCTCGCCCCAACCATAGGGGTCGTATTTAGCCCTAAGTGCTTAACCGTAGAACATGATACCATTGAAATAGTGAACCCAGTGTCCACTAATAGAAATATGGGTGTACCTTAGATGTGAGCAGTGACCTCGAAGGCTAAAGGTACCGTAGCTACTAACTCTGACACTTCAGCTACAAGCGCATGTACTCGCGCTTGTTGAGAATGGTTCGGCAGCAATGCCCTAGGCCAATGAGGCGGCCTAAATCGAAGTGCAGGTGGTGCTTATCATAGAGGTGGGGCTGAGATAGCTTGAGGAAGCTGGCGATTGATTTTTTAAGGCGGCGAGAAGCCGTTATCCCTCATTTTGGTGAAGCAGTAAGTATCTGTATGGCCCGACCTCTTGTAATAGGTGCACCATACATCCAATCACCTAGGCTGTGTCGGTAGAGCTGTAAGCCGAGGAGGAGAATCTGCACACAACCTCTTACCAAGGAACGGTCTGCTCGACAAATCTAATCGAGGCCTAGGAATCATAGGTACACATGTACGGGATAGCCTATCCCCATCCTGCTCAGCTCACAAGGACATGCTCACTAGCTCAGCATAGTTGTTAATGCTAGCACAACACATCTTCGAGAGGATCTCAGGCCGCAAACCCTCAGAAAATTACCACATCTTCATCGGCTCATTCGCTAGGATCAAAGGAGCGTATCTAGCTAGCTCCGTGAACCTATTCTTGTATTCCACCATAGTCATCCCTCCCTGTAAGAGGCGAAGGAACTCTCCCTTCTTCTTATTACGGTAGGTGAAAAGGAAATACTTCCCGTGGAACCGTGTCTCAAAAGCCTCTCATGTCTATACATAACCAGGAGCAACGGTCTGAAGGATGTTGTCCCACCAGATACTGGCTTCCTTCTCGAATATGTAGATGACCAACTCAACCTGCTCAGCCTCAATGTAGTGCAGCGACTTCAGCATCTTAGAGATGTGGTTAAGCCAATACTCGACCTCCTCGGGTCTGTGAGTACCTGAAAAAGTAAGAGGTCGGAAGTGTTGAAATCGCTCGAACAAGCCGCTGACACCCATGTTTTCAACAGGGTGCAAGGTGGTGTAGGCAGAACTACATTCATGTTCTGGGCAAGGGCACCAGCAATGGTGGTCCAAATCTGCTGTTGCTGCTGCATAAGGAGCATCATCTGCTCCAGCCTATCAGGAGGAGGAGCCTGATGCATGTGGGGCATCGACGAAGATGCACAATTCTACTCTGGATCCCATGGTGTAGTAGGTGTTGGCCCATTTGTGGGGCCAGTGGCCGGCTGAGGATCCGGCATAGTGTCATTGTCAGGGCCCAAACTGGGGTTCGTGTGGCTATCGCTTAGGGGAGGTACCCCATCAAACAATTCGCCAAGTGTAAGATGTGTTGTAGTCCAAGTGACTTTCGGAGGCATTCCCTATACACAACATAGGGTACAGCACATGTAATATTTTGCATAAAAATACTTAATTTCTCAAGCATTCTTCACATTTCACAGGAAAAGGAGCTGCATGCATTTCATTCAACAAAATTTATCAAAATACATGATATATAGTTTTACATAAGTCATGACAAAGAGTGCATGTGAGCTAATCTAATCAAAGCTTTAAGCACCAAACGCACCATCAAATCTACCCTACTATTAAGCCTAGCAAGGCTATAACATAGGAACAGGAAAGCAAAGAAAACCCAAAGATGACCACAACATAAGACTAGTTGTCAGAATCTGGTGATGGTGGAGGAGCACCCTTGTCCTGCATGCAGCACAGGAGAGCCTTCAAGGTGCGAGATGCCTTCTTGAATTTCTGTTTCATGAAGGTCCTATTCTCTTCAAGTCCGGCTCGGGTCTCTCTGACCTCCTGTCGTAGCGCAACCTGGCCCTCCTCAATCTGAGTCAAGCAGGCTTCTAAAGCAACCCGATCGCAGTGGTGCTCATGTGTAGCAGGTGGAGAGCCCTCATCAGAGTCTTGGGCCTCCTCTTCTTCCTCCTCCTGCTCTTCCTCTTCTTTAATTCCTTCCTCTATTTCGTCTTCGTTCTCTTCTTCATCACTCTCCTCCTCTTCACTTCTCCTCTCATCCTCACTCTCATTAAGTCAGGCTCGACATTGTCGTGGCCCAATACCCATGTTGTTGAGAGTAATGTCGTTGATGAAATGGATCAGCGCAAGCTTTTTTAAGCTAAGTCTGTAGCTAAATTCACGAGCAAGCTTGCATATAAGTCGGCCGAATGGGAGTGAAATGTCTGTCCTAGGAGAGCATGCGATCTAAATTATCTGTAATAGTACAGACGTAAGCAAGCACAGCTTATCTCCTTGTCCAGCTCGGTATAGGAAGTCTACCATCAAACGCGTGCATTCGTTGCGATTACTCCACCTGGGATACACATTATATGTGAAGATGTGGTGGAGCAGGCAGAAGTCAGGAGTCATTTTTTACGCCAAGAGGCAATTGCCTTGATTCCAGAGGACCAATCGGTCACAAAGAAATCACGTGCGGCGATCTCTTTCACGTATGCTCCTGAGATTTCTCTCACTAGCATGTACCTCTCCACGCGGCATCCCCATGATTTGGACTATCAAGTCCACATTGACAATGGCTTCTCGCCTTCTCATGGGAATAGAGAACTGTAGAGGCTCCAGTAGAGGCTCTTGTATATAGGTATAGAAGGCTCTGATAGTGCTTTCATTCGTACGAGACTCGCCCTCAAATACGGGACACCAACCGGGGTCCAACAGGAGATCCATCGCCAGATAAAGCCCAAATAGTTTCTCATCCACGTGTGCTTCAAAGAGAACCCTATGGCCTTGAAACCTTTCATGTGTCATATCCGCCAGTAGAGCTCTTTCGAGAGGAATCTGGGGATCAAGATCCCACTTCGTCCTTAACTCCCAATCGACGCTTGTTCTAGCCTCAGCGCCTTTCTGCCTCCTTGAACGAGTAGGGTGGCTAGGCCCAGCTTTATCCGTGGAAGCCCTCTTCTTTTCCATGAGGGAAAGAAGTGTGGAAAGTGAAAATATGGCCGCCACTAGCTCAAAAAGAGCCATGAGAGTGACATAAAATGGAGGGATAGGATGGATTTGTGGACTTTGAGATTTTTGAGACACAAGAGAGGGTTTGTGTGCTCAAATGGGGAGAAATGAAGGATATAGGAGATGGATTTAAAAGGAACGGTGAGGTGAGTATGTAGTGTTGAAGAAGAAGAAGATGTGAGAATGCAGGGGTGGATTTGAGGGAGAAAAATGAGATTTTGGGGGATTTGGAAAGCTTGGAGGGGTGAAAATGAAAGAAATGAAGCAAATGGGGAGGTATAGAAGGCCCCGACACAATTTCGTGGGCCCCACATGCATGAACACCCATCAGCCCTCCTAGCTTGCTGTGGCCCGACAGGCCCGCTGAAGGTGGACCATGAGACCTTACCCTAGGGGCGATGGCATCCAAGTCTGTTTGGTGTGGTTTCGGGCTCCATATCACATATATTAACGCTTTTCGAGTTATTGAGTGTGGACTACACTAATTCATCACCTAAACCCATCGATGGATGGTCTGGAAAAGAATTGGGATCAACTTGCATGATCACAGATGCTTACAGGTCCGATTTCAACGGTCAGTTTTGCCCGTCGGCGAAACTTAGAATCCTACAACTATTTCTACATTTCATCGCCTTCTCCTAAGTCAAAGTATGTCAGTGTGCGTCATGTGTCCATAACTCAGGTCAAATTTATTCCAAATCATGATCTGATACCAACTTGTAACGCCTTGAAAATCGGGGGTCGAGCAGAAGCTCAGCTCTCGAGTTCTAACCCATCACTTATACAACATAGATAATGATGATTAAATGTTGTTCGTATTAGTGCATTAAACATGAATGGGATTACACCAAATCAGCATATCATACTCCAAAGATAATTTGATTAGGTAAGAAGAAGACTGAGTTAAATATATAAAGCATTTAAGTGGTTGTAAGTCCCCAGAGTATGAACATGACACTAGGTTAAATAATTACATGTATACTTCTAAATATACAAAATGACAAGTGTGATGTTCAACAAATTTGTATCCCTGTAGCCCCGTCGACGCAACTCCTGGTCTACATAGATCCACCAGAGAGTTGCATGTAGGAGAACTCGTCCTCGCCATCATAGAAGGTCGGCTCTAACTCGTAAGCCTCGCCATGATTTGAAAGTACAACAAAGTCTGGTTGGTGTTTTAAAACACCGTCCTAGAGTGGGAGTGAGTGATCAACTCAGTGGAGCTATAAGACAAAGGTAAACATGTTATCAATTCAGTCAAGTAGTAATGATAAAGAAGTACAACAATCATGTCATAAGTACTCTTGTTAATGCAAAGATGACATGTATTAATTATGCATGCCCTCGCCTGCACTCCCTCAGCGACACCATCTCACGATCGCACAAGCTACTCCCACTGTGCCTTCATCGCCAAAGCACATGCAATGCGGTGCATGATCGTATTAGCCAGGTAATTTATTAGGCATATTCATATAGCAGATTCGGGAAGCTAAGGTACCTCCCTTTATATCATTACCTAAACAATGATCCATCTAGGGTCGTCAATCCTAGTTAATCACATACGTTAGGCAAGTTATAGGGCAACGTCACTTCTGATTTAAAAAAATAGTGGACAGGTAAGTTCAGGTCGCTATGGGAGGCTCGTCACATCGGCGTAGGCCTAGTTTATACTCGAGGTCACAACAGGAAAGGCTCGTCACCTTAGCGTAGGCCAACAGCTCAAATACAATGTCCCATATCACCGTATTGGGCTCACTAGTTTGGGTTGCTCACTGGACACTACGGGGAGGCTCGTCACCCCAGCGTAGGCCAACAGCTCAACCACGGTGTCCCATACCACTATGCCCGGCTCATGAGTCTTAGCGAATCATGGTACCAAGCTTAAACAGGCTTTTCAATGATAAGTGGTACTGTCACACCCCAAACTCAAAAACCGGGTTCACAAAATTCTCGATCGCTGAATCCGGTGCTGACAGCCTCTGCAGTACCCCATTCTCGACTCCTTGCATTCATACGCCAGAATCCGATCCTAGGATGCTACAAGGAGGATTTTTTTTGTACATTTAACTCGAAATAAGCATAACCACAAGCATATATAAATCACAAAGGCAACATCATCATCACATATCAACTAATATAAACATTTGAATACAATGCTGAAAGGGAAATACATAAATCGAAAATGAAGCTCCAAAAGACCGCTGCACGCTCCAAGCTCAACACTGCTGCAACTTAACATCACCTGCACGCATCTATCGTGCATAAGCTTATAGAAAGCTTAGAGGGTGGTGTAAGTGTGTGCATAAGGTAAGTGCCAAGTATTCAATGTAATGCCATAGTCATACAATACCGAAAATACTGGTAATCCATAAATCGTACCATATCAGAATAAGAAGAAATATTGACAAGATCATGAATTATCAGGGTAAATAGAAATACTGACAAGATCATAAATCATACGATAATAAAGTAAGCGGAAATACGAACAATTCCATGAGTTAATCAATATCAGAATAGGCAATTTAGAATAGCTATGCAAATGAGGAGTTGTAAAGAGCCAGGTATCAGATGTCGAGGATGCGATGCAATATGTAATTCCTGATGAGTACATGAATAGCAATAGTCATATCTAGACCATATAATGCAGAAACACAGTAACCCAAAATGTCATATGCCATGAATGTAATGCAATATGCGGTGTAAATGGAACGACCATGCTAGAGTGTGAAGTCGGATGATAGTACGTAGTATCGTAGGCTATGAGGTCCATCACAAGGGACTTCCATCAAAACTAGTCCCATACCTAAATTTGGATAGTCAGACCCAATGTGGTAAACTCCTGATCTCAGGTTAGTCACGCGCCCAACTGAAATCTTGGCCATGTGAAGGTACACAGCAATTAATTATGCACCACCAGCCCGAGTGGATGGTGAATGAAATGAATACATGAATATGCAACTCCTACTCAACAAGTCCACAAATAGTATGGTTCCTCTCTGGGATCATCACCAGGGTTTAGTAAAATTCAAATGACACTCTCTCTCCCAGCAGCACCGCCCAAGTAAGCGTAAGAAACCTCACTATCCGCCTAGCCAATAGTCTGTCAATACCTATCCGGCACATCAATAGCGGACCCATTCACGAGCTGGTCAAACTCAGCCTAGTAATGCCCCCTACCCTCGGGCAGGTAAGGCCACACCCCCTCCCAACCGACCACGACACGGTGGAAAACGCGGCCTCCTGGTATTCGGCACTCGGGTGCTCATGTATCCACTCGGTCTCGACGTTGGGGCATCTCCTAGCCTCGGAGGTTCAAGGATTTTCACCCAGGGACATCTTTGGCGCCCGTATGCTAGAATCAAATATTTTTGGTGTCCCATCTGGCCATCCACGATATGCCTGTGGAGGCTACGGCCCTGATGTCGCTAGGGCACACAGTAATCATAATGCAAGATGCATGAGTTATACAATCCAGTCATGCCTCAATCCTGCGCATACCGAGCACTCATGTGAGATAACCTCCGCCTATCAGGGAGTCTCATAACAACATGCTCAATGATATATGCAATGATCAACCACATCTCATAACAAACATGCAGATGATGCGTATGAGCATGTATCATGATGCTATGCAGTCACATACTCATAATCGGTATCAACAACCGGCATCGACAACCGACCTCGACAATGTGAACATTTAACCAACATTGCCCCAAGGAATGGCCTACATAGAGCCAAACATATAATGGACCCACGGCCTCACACAAAGGCTTGATATATAACACAGTGGGCCTTACTCAAGGGCCACATATACACAATAGGCGGGCCCTGCTCATGGGCCTCGAATGCATGACATGTGGGCCCTACACATGGGTCTCGAATACATCGAATGGGCCATGTATCATGGGCCATGAATACATCACAATGGGCCTTTCTCAAAGGCCTAACATACATCATAATGGGCTCCATAGCTTGGTCCTCAAATGCATCCCAATGGGCCTCATCGCATAGGCCTCATATACATCATACAAAGCCTTAAACATGGCCTGAATGCACATCACAACGGTCCTCAAATAGGAGCCGGATATACATCGCATTGGGCCTCAACAATCGGCCTCGATATTCAGCCTCAATACTCAGGATCGACACTCGGGATTGGCCTCGATAATCAGTACCGATAATCAACATGTATAAACAAGGCGGGGTCTAAAGATGGACAACTAATCAAGAATAATGTAAAGATCGGATCTCGGTCGTGGTTATATCAATCCGATAGCAAGGAGCCATCTGTCTATGGCGAATGGGGCCCACTTATTTGGGTTAACCCACGAAGAGAATGGGCCTAACAAGGCCTAAGGGAAGGTTAGTATGAGTACATCTAACCGTCATTGCCCATCAATGTGGATATTCAACTAATATTGCTCCCAAGTAGTGGCCCATGTAGAGTCAAACATAAGGTAGGCCCAAATATCCAACAGGTGGCCACAAATAGTCATTACAGGTGGGCCTTACACATGCAGCACGTAGGCCTACACATCACGGTGGGTGGATACATTGGGCCGCACCATTAGCCTAATATGCACATCACGGTGGGTTGCACTATTGGGCCGCATCAATGGGCGTCAATCCAACAAGTGGGCCGCATCAATGAGCTGCACTAATGGGCCTTATACACATCAAGTTGGGCCTTGATAACTGGGCTAGAAACATGTCATAATGGGACACGACATACGGGCCGAAAATACGTCGCAATGGGCCTTAACCCAAGGGCCGAAAATACATCTCTGTGGGCCTTACCAAATGGGCCATAAACATATCCTAATGGGCCACAACCATGGGCCTCTAACATATCATAATGGGCCTTGCATCAATGAGCCGCACCAATGGGGCTCATGCACATTAAGTAGGTTGCATCAATGGGCCGCACAAATGCACAATAGGTAGGCCCTGCACATGCAGCAGATGGGCCCCACCAGATGGTTAGTGTGGATATAGAATGCATACATCTAGTGGGTCACACATCCCACGGACGGTGTGAGTAAAACATACATCGAGGCTTGCCCTATATGACCTGAACGGTTAGGGTGGAACATATGAGGTGGGCTCTGCTCATGGGTTCCAAATACATTACAATAGGCCTTATACATAGCACAATACGCCTTATACATAGCACAATGGGCCTTGCCCATAGGCCTAATACGTATCATAATGGGCCTTGCCCATGGGCCTCAGATTCAAGCAGGTTGGCCCCATCATATGGGCCTCAAATATACATTACCGGTGGGCCTAAAATAAAAATTACAGGTAGGCCTCCAATCGGCTGAAAATAGATCACAATAGATCTTATTAAATGGGTCACAACTACATAATAAGTGGGCCCTGCACATGACCCTCAAAATATCAAGTCGACAGATCATTTATACCATACCATAGCGAAATTGCATTGTGTGGCCCACCATGATGTATTTTGGGATCCGACCTATTCATAAATTAATGTATGGATAGATGAAGTGAAAACAAATATCAACTTAATTGGAAACTACTGTGCCCCTTAGGAATTTTGAACGGTGGATGACGCTGTCCACTATTTAAATGGTGGAGTCCACTTGAACTTTAGGATCTGACTCACTCATTTTCCCATGCCATAAAATGATCTCACAGGTGGTTGGACAGTATGGATACAGCGTGTGCATTATGGTGGGCCCCACCGTCCAAATAATGGATGGTGTAGAAATACATACATCAATGTGGGGCCTGCGGCCTACTGCCGTCAAGAGGAGCAACAATATAGATGATGTTCATGCAGCTTGCTGCACTTAAAAAGGCAGAGGTGGGTCCAACGTAGGGCCCACCATCATGTATATATTATATAATATAATATATGATATATATAATATAATATAACACACACACACACACACACACACACACATATATACGCATCAACATGTATTCCACATGTGGGGTGGGTTAAAACCCGCATATCATGGTGCGCTCCGCACCAGCATATGGACGGTCTGAAGTAATTCAAGGTGGGTCCCACAGAATTTGGTGACGTCAACTGCTGGTGGGACCTACCCTAATGTTAATTTGCACCCAACTTGTTGGCAAGGTCACATGGACCTAGGGCCTACCGCAATGTTTGTATGCTAACCAGACCGTTCATAAGGTCACGTGGACTAGGGGGCCCACTGTAATATTTATTTGCCATCCAAACTGACTAGGGGCCCACGGTTACGGGCCCACTGTAATGTGGTTCGCAAATCTAGCCCACCCATTATGTGTGTCCCACATGACTGAGGGTTCAGACCAAGTTTCAGCAGCATCCAAATTTCAGGTAGGCCCCACCAAGTAATTTCATATGTTTTAGGCATGTCCTCACATGATTTTAGATGGTATGGCCCACCTGAGTTCCATATACAACTGATTTTTGGCAGGGGGGCCACTGCTCTAAGGGCCCACCCAATCCACGGCGTTAATGTTCGAAACGCATCATGGTGGGGCCCACAGCTGGGGCCTTGAGGTCTAGCCCGGTCGCCTACGCAACAGGACGCCCGCTGGCGTCCTCTGACAGTAAGCAGTAGCAGCAGCTGCTACTGCCAAATTTTTTTTTGAAAAAATGATTTTTATGTAGTTTTTTGCATGTAGGGCCCACATCAGGCAGATCCACACCACCCATTGTATTCCATGGCCTGAGACGGACCAAACAAGTCCAATATTCACTATATTTTTGGCGCATCAAAACAACAGCATGGATTTCAATGGTAAACACACTGTTTGCTAAGCTAGGGCCCGTCTCAGAGTCAGATTAACCTCATTTTTTGGCTCAACGCTTAAAATAATCTGGGGATTGGAATGGACGAATTGGATTAAATTAATGTATCAAGGTGGGGCCTGTATGAATGACCCACCGAAAGGTCTAAAATCCATTGACATTATGTATATATTGTATTTATATATTTTTAGTTAGCTTGTTAGTATACAACCATGTTAGTACAAGCACTCCATCCTAGCCAGCTTCACATCCAGCGTCCAGGACGCTGGACGGCATGGATAAACACAGTATTATGGTGGGTCCCACATGTATGTGGCCCAAGCTTTATCAAGGTGGGTCTCACATGAACGTGGCCCACCTAATGGGTCTGCTAGCATTTCTCATCATCCATAAGGTGAGGTTCACATGACTTGGATGGTTTGGATAAGACATATATCAAGGTGGGGTCCATCCAAGTGGGCCACACATCACACAAAAATGAAAGAGAGAGAGAGAGAATCACCCACTTTAGATCTTGGACTTCTTCTTCCACCAATGTGATCTAGAGCTCCAAGGGAACAAGATTCAATAGTTGGGATTGATTTTGGAGGGTTGGATTTAGGGGTGGAGAGCTTGCAAAAGGGTTGGAAATGGAGAGCTCTCATGGACGTGGGGAGCTTCCTCTTGTTAGGAAATAAGAAAGAAAGAGGGAGGGAGAGAGATAAGAGTGAGAGAGAGAGAGAGATGTGATGACAATTAATGAGTTTGACTTATGGGGAGAAGGGGAGGGGTGGTTGCTTGTAAGGGGTTAAGGCTAGGGGTAGGGTAGGGTGATGTCACCCCTAGGGTGACATCATAGTAATTATGTTTCTAGGGAAGTACAACAACAGGGATAGGTGGGTCCCACGATCAAGCGATCAATTGCCTAAATTATGCACGGGCCGGATCTCATAATCTGAGCGTCGCATTGACGCACAAGACGCATTCTCAAAACCGTGGTGACGACGCGGTCGCAATGACATAGGTCTCGTTTACAGGATGTGGCTCAAGAGCGTGCGTCAATGCTATCTACGCGTCACGGGTCATCGAAATTCGATTGGGAGGACCGCAAAAGTTTATGAAATTGTACGAGCTAGGATACGGGTCTTACAGCTCTCCCCACCAAATAAAAATTTCATCCTCGAAATTTACAGAACAGACAAGGGAAGAGAAAACATCATCAAGTATATATGTTAAGGCTCAATCAATCTACAAAAGGATGAAGATAGCGTTCTCAAATCGCAACCTCACCCCCAAGATGCATCATCAACACTATGGTGACCCAACTAATCTTCGGACGGATCAGAGACGATCGAAACTTGAATACTATGTAACAATCTCAACAGTAGGGAGCTATATTAGAAAGTCTTTAGGTTATCTGAACTCGGGGATCTAACCATTCCAAGTTCTTAACAATCATAGAGTGTAGGGTAGCTATCAGCAGATATGTGATGTTATCTTCAGGTATTCCCAAGTTATGCTCTGAAACTAACTTCTGTCATGCCCCAAACTCAGAAACTGGGTTCACAAAATTTTCGATCGCCGAATCCGGTGCTGACAGCCTCCGCAGTACCCCATTCTCGGCACCTTGTGTTTATATGCCAGATTCCGATCCTGGGATGCTACAAGGAGGATTTTTTTTTGTACATTTAACTCGTAATAAGCAAAACCACAAGCATATCCAAATCACAAAGGCAACATCATCATCACATATCCACTAATATAAACATTTGAATACAATGCTAAAAGGGAAATACATAAATAGAAAATCAAGCTCCAGAAGACCGCTGCGCACTCCAAGCTCAACACTGCTGCAACTTAACATCACCTGCACGCATCTATCGTGCATAAGCTTATAAAAAGCTTCGAGGGTGGTGTAAGTGTGTGCAAAAGGTAAGTGTCAAGTATTCAATGCAATGTCATAGTCATACAATACCGAAAATACTGGTAATCCATAAATCGTACCATATCGGAATAAGAAGAAATATTGATAAGATCATGAATTATGAGGGTAAACAGAAATACTGACAAGATCATGACAAGAACATAAATCATAAGATAACAAAGTAAGCGAAAATACGGACAATTCCATAAGTCAATCAATATCAAAATACGCAATATAGAACAGCTATGCAAATGAGGAGCCGTAAAGAGCCAGGTATCAGATGCCGAGGTTGTGATGCAATATGCAATTCCTGATGAGTCCATGAATAGCATCAGTTGTATCTAGACCATATAATGCAGAAACACAGTAACCCACAATGTCATATGCCATGAATGTAATGCAATATGCGGTGCAAATGGAACGACCATGCTGGAGTGTAAAGTCGGGATGATAATACGTAGTATCGCAGGCTATAGGGTCCATCACAAGGGACTTATATCCAAACCAGTCTCATACCTAAATTTGGATAGTTAGACCCAATGTGGTAAACTCCTAATCTCAGATTAGTGGTGCGCCCAACAGAAATCCTGGCCATGCGAAGGTACACAGCAATTAGTTGTGCAACACCAGCCCGAGTAGATGGTGAATGAAATGAATGCATGAGTATGCAACTCCTACTCAATAAGTCCACAAATCAGTACGGTTCCTCTCTAGGATCATCACCGAGGTTTAGTAAACTCCAAATGGCACTGTCTCTCTCCCAGCAGCACAGTCCAAGTGAGCATAAGAAACTTCACTATCCGCCTGGCTAATAGTCTGTCAATACCTATCCGGCACGTCGATAGCGGACCCATTCACGAGCTAGTCAAACTCAGCCTAGTACTGCTCCTTACCCTAGGGCGGGTAAGGCCACACCCCCTCCCAGCCAACCACGACACGGTGGGAAACGCAGCCTCCTGGTATTCAGCACTCGGGTGCTCATGTATCCACTCGGTCTCGACGTTGGAGCGTCTCCTGGCCTTGGAGGTTTAGGAATTTTCACCAAGGGATATCTATGGCACCCGTATGCTAGAACCAAACATTTTTGGTGTCCCATCTGGCCATCCACGATATGCCTGTGGAGGCTACAGCCCTAATGTCGCTAGGGCACACAGTAATCATAATGCAAGATGCACGAATCATACAATTCAGTCATGCATGAATCCTGCGCATACCGTGCGCTCATGTGAGATAACCTCTGCCTATCAGGGAGTCTCATAACAACACGCTTAATGATAAATGCAATGATCAACCGCATCTCATAACAAACATGCAGATGGTGTGCATGGGCATGTATCATGATGCTATGCTGTCACATACTCATTATCGATATCAACAACCGGCATCGACAATCGACCTCGACAATGTGGACATGTAACCAACATTGCCCCAAGGAATGGCCTACATAGAGCCAAACATATAATGGGCCCATGGCCTCACACAAAAGCCTGATATACAACACAGTGGGCCTTACTCAAGGGCCACATATACACAACAGGCAGGCCCTGCTCATGGGCCTCAAATGCATGACATGTGGGCCCTACACATGGGTCTCGAATACATCGAATGGGCCATGTATTATGGGCCATGAATACATCACAATGGGCCTTTCTCATAGGCCTAACATACATCATAATGGGCTCCATAGCTTGGTCCTCAAATGCATCCCAATGAGCCTCATCGCATAGGCCTCATATACATCATACTAAGCCATAAACATGGCCTAAATGCACATCACAATGGTCCTCAAATACGGGCCGTATATACATCACATTGAGCCTCAACAATTGGCCTCGATATTTAGCCTCAATACTCGGAATCGACACTCGGGATCGGCCTCGATAATCAGTACCGATAATCACCATGTATAAATAAGGCGAGGTCCATAGATGGACAACAAATCAAGAATAATGTAAAGATCGGCTCTCGGCTGTGATTATATCAATCCAATAGCACGGAGCCATCTGTCTGTGGCGAATGGGGCACATTTATTTGGGTTAACCCACAAAGAGAATGGGCCTAACAAGGCCTAAGGGAAGGTTAGTATGAGGACATCTAACCTTCATTGTAAACAGAAATACTGACAAGATCATAAATCATACGATAACAAAGTAAGCGGAAATATAGACAATTCCATAAGTCAATCAATATCAAAATACGCAATATAAAACAGCTATGCAAATGAGGAGCCGTAAAGAGCAAGGTATCAGATGCCGAGGTTGTGATGCAATATGCATATCCTGATGAGTCCATGAATAGCATCAGTCGTATCTAGACCATATAATGCAGAAACACAGTAACCCAAAATGTCATATGCCATGAATGTAATGCAATATGCGATGCAAATGGAACGACCATGCTGGAGTGTGAAGTCGAGATGATAGTACGTAGTATCGCAGGCATGGGGTCCATCACAAGGGACTTATATCCAAACCAGTCTCATACCTAAATTTGGATAGTCAGACCCAATGTGATAAACTCCTGATCTCAGATTAGTAGCGCACCCAACCGAAATCCTGCCATGCGAAGGTACACAGCAATTAGTTGTGCACCACCAGCCCAAGTGGATGGTGAATGAAATGAATACATGAGTATGCAACTCCTACTCAATAAGTCTACAAATCAGTACGGTTCCTCTATGGGATCATCACCGGGGTCTAGTAAACTCCAAATGGCACTGTCTCTCTCCCAGCAACACAATCTAAGTGAGTGTAAGAAACTTCACTATCCGCCTGGCCAATAGT
Organism: Magnolia sinica; assembly: GCF_029962835.1. Lineage (NCBI taxonomy): Eukaryota > Viridiplantae > Streptophyta > Magnoliopsida > Magnoliales > Magnoliaceae > Magnolia > Magnolia sinica. The sequence goes on along the minus strand of NC_080573.1, from coordinate 42,606,443 downwards.
CTTCCAATACCTATCCGGCACGTCGATAGCGGACCCATTCACGAGCTGGTCAAACTCAGCCTAGTAATGCCCCCTACCCTAGGGCGGGTAAGGCCACACCCCCTCCCAACCGACCACGACACAGTGGGAAACGCGGCCTCCTGGTATTCGGCACTCGGGCGCTCATGTATCTACTCGGTCTCGACGTTGGGGCATCTACTGGCCTCGGAGGTTTAGGGATTTTCACCAAGGGACATCTATGACACCCGTATGCTAGAACCAAACATTTTTAGTGTGCCATCTGGCCATCCCGTGGAGGCTACGGCCCTAATGTCGCTAGGGCACACAGTAATCATAATACAAGATGCGTGAGTCATACAATCCAGTCATGCATGAATCCTGCGCATATCATGCACTCATGTGAGATAACCTCCGCCTATCAGGGAGTCTCATAACAACACGCTCAATGATAAATGCCATGATCAACTGCATCTCATAACAAACATACAGATGATGTGTATGGGCATGTATCATGATGCTATGCTATCACATACTCATAATCGGTATCAACAACCGGCATCGACAATCGACCTTGATAATGTGGACATTTAACCAACATTGCCCCAAGGAATGGCCTACATAGAGCCAAACATATAATGGGCCCATGGCCTCACACAAAGGCTTGATATACAACACAGTGGGCCTTACTTAAGGGCCACATATACACAACAGGCGGACCCTGCTCATGGGCCTCTAATGCATGACATGTGGGCCCTACACATGGGTCTGGAATACATCAAATGGGCCATGTATCATAGGCCATGAATACATCACAATGGGCCTTTCTCATAGGCCTAACATACATCATAATGGGCTCCATAGCTTGGTCCTCAAATGCATCCCAATGGGCCTCATCGCATAGGCCTCATATACTTCATAATAAGCCTTAAACATGGCTTGAATGCACATCACAACGGTCCTCAAATACGGGCCGCATATACATCACATTGGGCCTCAACAATCGGCCTCGATATTTAGCCTCAATACTTGGAATCGACACTCGGGATCGGCCTCGATAATCAGTACTGATAATCAACATGTATAAACAAGGCGGGGTCCATAGATGGACAACAAATCAAGAATAATGTAAAGATCGGCTCTCGGTCGTGGTTATATCAATCCAATAGCACGGAGCCATCTGTCTATGGCGAATGGGGCCTACTTATTTGGGTTAACCCACGAAGAGAATGGGCCTAACAAGGCCAAAGGGAAGGTTAGTATGTGGACATCTAACCGTCATTACCCATCAATGTGGATATTTAACCAACATTGCTCCCAAGTAGTGGCCCATGTAGAGTCAAACATAAGGGGGGCCCAAATATCCAACAGGTGGCCTCAAATGTCATCACAGGTGGGCCCTACACATGCAGCAGGTGGGCCTACACATCACGGTGGGTCGATACATTGGGCCGCACCATTAACCTAATATGCACATCACGGTGGGTCGCACCATTGGGCCGCATCAATGGGGGTCAATCCAACAAGTGGGCCGCATCAATGAGCCGCACTAATGGGCCTTATACACATCAAGTCGGGCCTCGATAACTGGGCTGAAAACATGTCATAATGGGACACGACATATGGGCCGGAAATACGTCGCAATCCTCGACCCATGGGTCGAAAATACATCTCTGTAGGCCTTACCAAATGGGCCATAAACACATCCTAATGGGCCTCAACCATGGGCCTCTAACATATCATAACGGGCCTTGCATCAATGAGCCACACTAATGGGGCACATGCACATCAAGTGAGTTGCATCAATGGGCCGCACAAATGCACAATAAGTAAGCCCTGCACATGCAGCAGATGGGCCCCACCAAATTGTTAGTGTGGATATAAAATGCATACATCTAGTGGGTCACACATCCCACGGACGGTGTGAGTAAAACATACATCGAGGGTGGCCCTATATGACCTGGACGGTTAAGGTGGAACATATGAAGTGAGCTCTGCTCACGGGCTTCAAATACATTACAATGGGCCTTATAAATAGCACAATGGGCCTTTTATATAGCACAATGGGCTTTGCCCATAAGCCTAATACGTATCATAATGGGCCTTGCCCATGGGCCTCAAATTCAAGCAGGTGGGCCCCATCATATGGGCCTCAAATATACATTACCGGCGGGCCTAAAATAAAAATTACAGGTGGGCCTCCAATCGGCTGAAAATATATCACAATGGGTCTTATCAAATGGGTCACAACTACATAACAAGTGGGCCCTGCACATGACCCTCAAAATATCAAGTCGACAGATCATCTGTACCATACCACAGCGAAATTGTACAATGTGGCCCACCGTGATGTATTTTGAGATCCAACCTATTCATAAATTAACGTATGGATAGATGAAGTGAAAACAAATATCAACTTAATTGGAAACTACTGTGGCCCTTAGGAATTTTGAACGGTGGATGACGCTGTCCACTATTTAAATGGTGGAGTCCACTTGAACTTTGGGATCTGACTCACTCATTTTCCAATGCCATAAAATGATCTCATAGGTGATTGGACGGTATGGATACAATGTGTGCATTATGGTGGGCCCCACCGTCCAAACAATGGACGGTGTAGAAATACATACATCAATGTGGGGCATGTGGCCTACTGTCGTCAAGAGGAGCAACAATATAGCTGATGTTCATGCAGCTTGCTGCACTTAAAAAGGCAGAGGTGGGTCCAACGTAGGGCCCACCATCACGTATATATTATATAATATAATATATAATATATATAATATAATATAACACACACACACCCACACACACACACATATATACATCAACGTGTATTCCACACGTGGGGGGGGGGGGGGGGGGGGGGGTTAAAACACACATATCATGGTGCGCTCCGCACCAGCATATGGACGGTCTGAAGCAATTCAAGGTGGGTCCCACAGAATTTGGTGACGTTAACTGCTGGTGGGACCCACCCTAACGTTAATTTGCACCCAACCTGTTGGCAAGGTCACATCGAACTAGGGCCTACCGTAATGTTTGTATGCTAACCAGACCATTCATAAGGTCACGTGGACCAGGTGGCCCACTGTAATATTTATTTTCCATCCAAACTAACCAAGGGCCCACGGTTAGGGGCCCACTGTAATGTGGTTCGCAAATCCAGCCCACCCATTATATGTGTCCCACATGACTGAGGGTTCAGACCAAGTTTCAGCCGCATCCAAATTTCAGGTAGGGCCCACCGAGTGATTTTATATGTTTTAGGCATGTCCTCACATGATTTTAGATGGCATGGCCTGCCTAAGTTCCGTATACAGCTGATTTTTTGTTGGGGGGCCGCTGCCCTAAGGGCCCACCCAATGCACTGCGATGATGTTCGAAACGCATCACGGTGGGGCCCACAGCTGGGGCCGTGAGGCCTAGCCCGGTCGCCTACGCAACAGGACGCCGTTGGCGTCCTCTGACGATAAGCAGCAGCAGCAGCTGCTGCTACCATTTTTTTTGAAAAAATGATTTTTATGTAGTTTTTTGCATGTAGGGCCCACATCAGGCAGATCCACACCACCCATTGTATTCCATGGCCTGAGACGGACCAAACAAGTCCAATATTCACTATATTTTTGGCGCATCAAAACAACAAGGTGGATTTCAATGGTAAACACACTGTTTGCTAAGCTAAGGCCCGTCTGAAAGTCAGATTAACCTCATTTTTTAGCTCAACACTTAAAATAATCTGGGGAATGGAATGGACGAATTGGATTAAATTAATGTATCAAGGTGGGGCCTGTATGAATGACCCACCCAAAGGTCTAAAATCCCACGGACGCTATGTATATACTATATTTATATATTTTTGGTTAGCTTGTTAGTATACACCCATGTTAGTACACACACTCCATGCTAGCCAGCTCCACGTCCAGCATCCAGGACATTGGACGGCATGGATAAACACAGTATAATGGTGGGTCCCACATGTATGTGGCCCATGCTTTATCAAGGTCGGTCCCACATGAACGTGGCCCACCTAATGGGTGTGCTAGCATTTCTCATCATCCATAAGGTAAGGTTCACATGACTTTGATGGTTTGGATAAGACATATATCAAGGTGGGGTCCATCCAAGTGGGCCACACATCACACAAAAATGAAAGAGAGAGAGAGAGAGAGAGAGAGAGAGAGAGAATCAACCACTTTAGATCTTGGACTTCTTCTTCCACCAATGTGATCTAGAGCTCCAAGGGAACAAGATTCAATGGTTGGGATTGATTTTGGAGGGTTGGATTTAGGGGTAGAGAATAGCAATTTTGAGAAGTTCTGTACCGACCAAGGAATATTACATGAATTCTCTGCTCCCAAAACTCCACAACAAAATGGAATTATAGAAAGGAAGAATAGGGTGCTTCAAGAAATGGCTAATGTCATGTTGAATAGCATGAAGCTCTCTAAAAATCTTTGGGCTGAAGCAGTCAACACAGCTTGCTATATTATTAACCGAGTCTACACTAAAAAAGATAATAATAAAACGGCTTACGAATTGTGGTTCAATAAAAAGCCTACTGTTAAATACTTTCGAGTTTTTGACAGCAAGTGCTATATTTTACGTGATCGTGAAAATTTGGGAAAGTTCGATACGAAGAGTGATGAAGGTATTTTTCTAGGATACTCTTTAAACAGTCGAGCTTATAGGGTCCTGAACAAAAGGACTGGTGTGATTCAAGAATTCATTAATGTTGTCATTGATGATCATTTAAACACACCAACTTCTAATTCAGATAATGATGAAGTACTAATCATTGATAAACCTGATACTTCATCAAATCAAACTGATTCTGAGTTGAGGACTGTTAAAGATCATCCAACCACACAAATTCTTGGAAACCCTCTCACTGGTGTTCGCACCCGTAGACAACTTGAGGATATATGTAATTATGTATGTTTTACATCCCAAATTGAACCATCTAACGTAAAGAAGCTCAGGCTGAGAACCGGATTGTTGCGATGCAAGATGAACTCAACCAATTCATAAGAAATGATGTTTGGTATCTCGTATCAAGACCTACAGATAAACACATCATTGGAACAGAATGGATTTTCAAAAATAAGTCCGACGAATGTGGAAATATAATTAGAAACAAGGCTAGACTGGTGGTACAAGGTTATACTCAAATTGAAGGGATTGATTTCGATGAAACCTTTGCACCGATAGCACGTCTTGAATCTATCAGACTATTTATATCCATTGCATGTTTTAGAAAGATAAAGATCTATCGATGGATGTGAAAAGTGCTTTTCTAAATGGCGATTTACATGAAGAAGTCTATGTTGAATAGTCAATGGGTTTTGAAGATTCCAAAAATACTGATCATGTATATCGGCTTAAAAGGCACTTTATGGATTAAAACAAGCACCTAGGGCATGGTATGAGAAACTAACAAAATTTCTTTTAACTCATAATTTTCAAATGGGATCTGTTGATAAAACTCTGTTTGTTAAGAAACATAATGATCATATCTTAATGGTACCGATTTATGTTTATGATATCATTTATGGATCAAATTTTTCTTAATTTACTACTGAGATTGCATATTTGATGAAAACACAGTTTGAAATTAGCATGGTTGGGGAATTGACTTATTTCCTTGGATTGCAAGTAAAGCAACAATCAAGGAATATTCATTTCTCAATCTAAGTATGCCTTGAATCTAATTAAGAGATTTGGATTTGAGAATGGCAAGAATTTCGATACTCCTATGAGTACTACCCGAAACTATCAAAAGACTCTAATGGTAAAAATGTTGACTCAAAACTTTATCGGAGTATGATTGGTAGTTTGTTATATTTAATTGCTAGTAGACCGATATTTCTCTAAGTGTTGGTATTTGCGCAAGATATCAATCGATCCAAAAGAATCTCACTTGATTGTTAGCGAATTATTAGATATGTTGCAAATCGTAAATCTCGGTCTCGGTATCCTCATGAAACCAATGTTCAATTAGTTGGGTACTCTGACTGGGATGGTAATCTAGATGATAGAAAATCAACCGGTGGTGGTTGTTTTTATTAGAAATTGTCTAGTTTCTGGTTTAGTAAGAAACAAAATTCTATATCACTTTCAACAACTGGAGTTTATTGCAGCTGGTAATGCATGTACACACTTGTTTGGATGCAACGAATGCTAAGTGATTATGGAATTAAACAGGATTCTATGTTATTACATTGTGATAATTCCGGTGCGATAAATATTTCAATAAAACTTATAACAGCATTCTCGTACTAAGCATATTGACATTAGATTTCATTATATAAGGGAATTAGTAGAAGAAAAAGTTATATCTCTAGAATATATTCCTACTGAAGATCAACGTGCTGATATTTTCACAAAACCTCTTGATAAAAGCAGGTTCAAAAAGATGAAATTTGATCTTGGCATGTGCATTTTAAATTGATAATTTATGCCTTCTTGTATATTATTGTATATATTTGCTAGATTGTATTTCAATTTTTGTGTAAATTGCAAGATATTGAATTTTTGGGGTTTGTACGACCAGTCGTGAGTATACACGACCAGTCGTACTACGACCGGTCGTAGATACCCACGACCAGTCGTGGAGCACGGATTTCACTTCATATTGGGGATTTTTTACTTTCTTCCTCATTTCTTCTTTCTTCTCCTTGGAGCCGAACTTCGACTCGTCGAACCCATCCTTCAAGTTCTTCAAGGTTAGTGTTCCAAATCCGTTTTTTTTGCATATTTGTGTCAAGATTACTTCCTTTTCACTCTTGAAGCTTTCTATCTTGAAAATCATTGAGATTTGGGGTTGAGATTTTGAAAAATCTGCTTTGAGCAAACCCTCTTCTCAATCCTTTGCAACTTCTTTTTTCCTTTAAATCCTTGTTGTAAATGGCTTCTAGAGGTAAGAAAACTACTTCACGTGGTCCTTCTTCTTCCTCCAGATCTACCCCTATATCTAAACGTCATCTTCTTGTTCCCAATGATGATCCATCATTTGTTAAGGACATTAGATCTCGTAAGGTTATTGTTGAACATCCTGTTGATGTCAATTATATTGCTCCATTTGACATCTTTCCTATGCTTGAAGCTGTAGGTTGGACTAACTTATTGCATTGGGGTGGGCCTGCATACCGGTCCATTGCCCAATCCATGTTTTCATGTATTAGTGCATTTTCACAGGATAATTTAACTTTTCAAATTTCTACTAGAGAAGGGCCATTTGACGTTGATCGTCATTTAATTTCAACCCTTATGGAAATTCCTATGAATGATGAGGGTATTCCAATTCATAACTTAACTGATAAACCCTCAATGGCTGAAAAACGCATGCTCACTAGAGACTTGTGTAATATGGATGTTCAATGGACTCAAAAAGGGGATGCGCTCCCCGCAAGGTATTTGTTACCCAAATACAGAATTCTTCACAGAATCTTTGTGTCTAATCTGTATCCCCGATCGGGTAATAAATCTGATTTAACTTCATTTATGGTTCGTGTTATCCATGCTATCTCAAATGGTACTCAGATTTGTTTGCCTTCCTTAATCTGTCATTTCATTCTTCAGTTTCGACTCCATCCTGGTCATAGTGACATTCCATTTGCATACTTTATGACTGTATTGGCTACTCATATGTTAGTCGATATGCCTGTTGATGAAGCACCTATCCATCATCTGATCTTCAACAATACAAATATTAATAAGATGAAGTTGGATCTGCTTCCTGAACAAGGTAGTGGTGTTGATGGTGGTCCTGAAGAAGCTGGTGTTGATATTAATATGGATGATATTTTTGAGGAACTGGATTCTGACTCTGCTAATGATCCAGATTTTGTACCATCTGATGTTGATGCACGTCTGAGTGCATTAGAAGATAAAGTTGAGAATATTAATGTTAAGTTGGAGAACATGTCTGTTGCTCATGATTTGCAATTCAAATACATGCGCAAATACCTAAGGCGCTTGAACAAAGGCATGCACCAACTTGATCCTTCTATTCCTGTTCCATCTTCAAGTTCTAATTCTGACTAGTTTCTATGAGACTTTTGGTATGTAATAACTTTATTACTTTGCTCTTGTTTGATTGAGTTTGAGTTGGATTCTATGCTGGATATTTGTTTTTCATGTAAAATTTATGCTGGATATCTGTGATGCTATCTTGAGTATCTCTATGACTCTTTTGCTATACTCTATTTCCTCCTCATGTTTACTCTCATTCCTTTCTTTAGTTCTCCTTTGTCATATTGTGACAAAAAGGGGGAGAATGGTTTGTTGTTATTGTGATTGTGAGAGGAGTAGCATTGGTTATGTTACTCAAGGGGAGTGGGGTGTCAAGAAGAGTATATGTGATCTTGTTGAATGTTGAAACTGGTTGAATGTTAAATGTTGATTATTGATTTGCATGTATTAACCAGTTGTTTTACTTTTGTTTGGTTATGTGTTTTGTCACTAATTTGACAAAGGGGGAGATTGTAAGTGCTATAGTTTATATCCCTGTTTGTTGTCAAATTTGTGGTGCCAAAATCTCTGTTATGTTTTATATAACCTGCTTAAGTGAAGCTCTCTCAAGGATCAACATTCATGACTTCATGAACAAACTAAGCTCACATCAAGCAAAGCTCTCAAGTACAAGACTCGGGATCTTGAATGAAAGAACTGATCACAAGACAAGGATCTTGAATGAAAGAACTGCTCACAAGACTCAAGCTGAAAAGAACTCAAGTTGAAAGTCAAGCTGAACTCAAGACTCAAGCTGAAACTCAAGCCACTTTCATGATTGAGCTACTTCAAGGTTTAGTCTACATCAAGACTTCAAGGCTCATTCTTCATGGTCTCTTGTTTCAATGTCCATACTTCATGATTGAGGTTTGTTTGACCATAGGATGACCTTAGAAGTAGGTCATTTCGGATACATAAGTCGAATGTTATTTTACATGTGATTGGTCTATTCTTCGACCAGTCTTAGGTCTGCTTCGACTAGTCCTAGACTTGCTTCGACCAGTCTAAGAAAATCCTCGACCAGTCGTAAGTTTGTTACAAATTCCGGATAAAATCTGTTAGCCTTCGACTAGTCCAGAGACTGCTCGACCGATCGTAGGAACAATGATGACTCGCTTCGACCAGCCGTAGAATCTACGACTCGAAGTCCAGAGAACTTTTGCAGGACCTACTGGTCGAAGGAAACCTACGACCGGTCGTAGGTGACCTACGACGAGTCGAAGGAGACCTACGACTCGTAGAACGGTCAAAGCCTATCCCGCCTAATCTTTCAAATATTTATATGGCTTCGACTAGTCGAAGAGCACTCTAGACCAGTCGAAGACCTGATCTTCTCACCTATAAATAGTGCACGAATCTTAGAAGAAATCATCGATTTAATTATAGTATTCAAGCCAATCTTCGTCGAACTTCTGAGAGATAATTTTGTGCTCCATTTAAGCTAAGTGTGCTTATTTAATATCTTCTTTCCTTAGCTTTATTTTAATTGATTTTGTTTCGGCTATTCAATCTGATTTGAAAAGAAGAATTGTTATTCCCTTTCTTTGGAATCAAAATCAATTAAGGCAAGCCCTGTTTGGTTTAATTTAAAATCAATTAGATCTAGAACCATTGTAATCGAGTACTGGACATTGAACTTGGACATTCAATCATCTACTTTGATTTGGTTCTACCGGGCTGCTACAACGAAGAAGATATTCAGGTATTTTACATATTGTAAATTCCTTTCTATTATTTTGGTTTCTTTCAAGATTTGCCAGAAAAATCTTGTTATTTTGGTTATCTGAGGAAAGCCAGGAAAACTCAGAAGTGGGGTTTTTTAATTGTGTAAGCCCACATACAAAGACACAATTGTAAGGGTTTTGGGTGAACTGGGAAAACCTATTCGTTAGTGAACGCTAATATCCCCTGTGTGAGGATATTAGGAGTGGAGTAGCTTTTTGTGTGGCTGTTGGATAACAGTTGGTGAACACACAGGCGAACCACTATAAATCCTTTGAGTTGTGGTTGATTGATTTATTCTTTTAATTATTTTTATTCTTTTTGTGGGATGTATGTATGGTGGTGAATGTTGTAATTATTTCAAGCTTTGTGAGAATGTTGTAATAGCTTAGAATTTACTTTCTGCTATTCCTTTATAAGCTTGTTTTTCAATTTCATTTTGAAAGTTGTTCCAGCAAGGTTGCCCTGCCATTTTTATGATGTATGGCTGTCCCTAGAACAATACATCTTTAATTACAAGTTATTTCAATTCAGTTCATATTTGTTTTTGTATTCCTTTCTAGAAATAAGGTTGTCCTACCATAAACTCTGTTTTTGGTGTAAGGTTGTCCTTAGAATAACGTTTGTATCAACCTCTCAAGATCTGAATTTTGAGGTTGTTTTTCTTTCCTGCATTATTATTTAATTTGGCTATCATTTTCACTATTATTCCGCTGTTATAAGTTTCTATTTGGCATTGTCCTATTCACCCCCCCTCTAGGACATATAGCTTGGCCTTTTCATGATGGCAATTAATGAGCTTGACTTATGGGGAAAAGGGGAGGAGTGGTTGCTTGTAAGGGGTTAAGGCTAGGGGTAGGGTAGGGTGATGTCACCCCTAGGGTGACATCATAGTAATTATGTTTCTAGGGAAATACAACAACAGGGATAGGTGGGTCCCACGATCAAGCGACCAACGGCCTAAATAATGCACAGGCCGGATCTCATAATCTGAGCGTCGCATTGACGCACAAGACGCGTCGTCGAAACCGCGGCAACGGCGCTTTCGCAATGACATAGGTCTCGTTTTGAGTCAGCTTGGATTTACAGGATGTGACTCAAGAGCGTGCGTCAATGCTATCTACGCGTCTCAGTTCGTCGAAATTCGACTGGGAGGACCGCGGAAGTTTATGGAATGGTACGGGCTAGGATATAGGTCTTAAAGGTCTCCCCACCAATAAAAATTTCATCCTCAAAATTTACAGAACAGACAAGGGAAGAGGAAACCTCATCAAGTATATATGTTAAGGCTCAATCAATCTACAAAAGGATGAAGATAGCATTCTCTAATCGCAACCTCACCCCCAAGATGCACCATCAATACTATGGTGACCCTACTAATCTTCGGACGGATCAGAGATGATCGAAACTTGAATACTATGCAGCCTCACAATCTCAACAGTAGGGAGCTATATTAGAAAATCTCTAAGTTATCTGAACTTGGGGATCTAACCATTCTAAGTTCTCAACAATCATAGAGTGTGGGGTTGCTATCAGCAGATATGTGATGTTATCTTCAGGTATTCCCAAGTTATGCTCTGAAACTAAATTCTGTCACGCCCCAAACTCAGAAACCGGGTTCACAAAATTTTTGATCACCGAATCCGGTGCTAACAGCCTCCGCAGTACCCCATTCTTGGCTCCTTGTGTTCATACGCTAAAGTTCGATCCTGGAATGCTATAAGGAGGATTTTTTTTGTACATTTAACTCGTAATAAGCATAACTACAAGAATATCCAAATCACAAAGGCAACATCATCATCACATATCCATTAATATAAACATTTGAATACAATGCTAAAAGGGAAATACATAAATCGAAAATCAAGCACCAGAAAACCACTGCGAGCTCCAAGCTCAACATTGCTACAACCTAACATCACCTGCACACATCTATCTTGCATAATCTTATAGAAAGCTTAGTGGGTGGTGTAAGTGTGTGCACAAGGTAAGTGCCAAGTATTCAACGCAATGCCATAGTCATACAATACCGAAAATACTGGTAATCCATAAATCGTACCATATCAGAATAAGAAGAAATATTGACAAGATCATGAATTATCAGGGTAAACAGAAATACTGATAAGATCATGACAAGATCATAAATCATACGGAAACAAAGTAAGCGAAAATACGGACAATTCCATAAGTCAATCAATATCAAAATACGCAATATAGAACAGCTATGCAAATGAGGAGCCGTAAAGAGCCAGGTATCAGATGCCGAGGTTGTGATGCAATATGCAATTCCTGATGAGTCCATGAATAGCATTAGTGGTATCTAGACCATATAATGCAGAAACATAGTAACTCAAAATGTCATATGCCATGAATGTAATGCAATATGCGGTGCAAATGGAAAGACCATGCTGGAGTGTGAAGTCAGGATGATAGTACGTAGTATCGCAAGCTATGGGGTCCATCACAAGGGACTTATATCCAAACCAATCTCATACCTAAATTTGGATAGTCAGACCCAATGTGGTAAACTCCTGATCTCAGGTTAGTCACGCACCTAACCGAAATCCTGGCCATGCGAAGGTACACAGTAATTAGTTGTGCACCACCAGCCCGAGTGGATGGTGAATGAAATGAATGCATGAGTATGTAACTCCTACTCAATAAGTCCACAAATCAGTACGGTTCCACTATGGGATCATCACCGAGGTTTAGTAAACTCCAAATGGCACTGTCTATGTCCCAGCAGCACAGTCCAAGTGAGCGTAAGAAATCTCACTATCCGCCTAGACAATAGTCTGTCAATACCTATCTGGCACGTCGATAGCGGACCCATTCACGAGCTGGTCAAAATCAGCCTAGTAATGGCCTCTACCCTAGGGCGGGTAAGGCCACACCCCCTCCTAACCGACCATGACACAGTGGGAGATGCGGCCTCCTGGTATTCGGCACTCGGGCACTCATGTATCCACTCGGTCTCAACCTTGGGGCGTCTCCTGGCCTCGGAAGTTTAGAAATTTTCACCAAAGGACATCTATGGCTCCCATATGCTCGAACCAAATATTTTCAGTATCCCATCTGGCCATCCACGATATGCCTATGGAGGCTACGGCCCTGATGTCGCTAGGGTACACATTAATCATAATGCAAGATGCATGAGTCATACAATCCAGTCATGCATCAATCCTGCGCATACCGTGCGCTCATGTGAGATAACCTCCACCTATCAGGGAGTCTCATAACAACATGCTCAATGATATATGAAATGATCAACCACATCTTATAACAAATATGCAGATGATGCGTATGGGCATGTATCATGATGTTATGCTGTCACATACTCATAATCGGTATCAACAACCGGCATAGACAATCAACCTCGACAATGTGGACATTTAACCAACATTGCCCCAAGGAATAGCCTACATAGAGCCAAACATATAATGGGCCCACGGCCTCACACAAAGGCTTGATATACAACACAGTGGGCCTTACTCAAGGGCCACATATACACAACAGGTGGGCCCTGCTCATGGGGCTCAAATGTATGACATGTGGGCCCTAACATGGTCTCGAATACATCGAATGGGCCATGTATCATGGGCCATGAATACATCACAATGGGCCATTCTCATATGCCTAACATACATCATAATGAGCTCCATAGCTTGGTCCTCAAATGCATCCCAATGGGCCTCATTGCATAGGCCTCATATACATCATACTAAGCCTTAAACATGGCCTGAATGCACATCACAACGGTCCTCAAATACGGGCTGCATATACATCGCATTAGGCCTCAACAATCAGCCTTGATATTCAGCCTCAATACTCAGAATCGACACTCGGGATTGGCCTCGATAATCAGTATCGATAATCAACATGTATAAACAAGGTGAGGTCCATTGATGGACAACTAATCAAGAATAATGTAAAGATCGGCTCTCGGTCGTGGTTATATCATTCCGATAGCACGGAGCCATCTGTCTATGGCGAATGGGGCCCACTTATTTGGGTTAACCCACAAAGAGAATGGGCCTAACAAGGCCTAAGGGAAGGTTAGTATGAGGACATCTAACCGTCATTGCCCATCAATGTGCATATTCAACCAACATTGCTCCCAAGTAGTGGCCCATGTAGAGTCAAACATAAGGTGGGCCCAAATATCCAACAGGTGGCCTCAAATAGTCATCACAGGTGGGCCTTATATATGCAGCACGTGGGCCTACACATCACGGTGGGTCGATACATTGGGCCGCACCATTAACCAAATATGCACATCACGGTGGGTAGCACCATTGGGCCGCATCAATGGGCGTCAATCCAACAAGTGGGCCGCATCAATGAGCCGCACTAATGGGCCTTATACACATCAAGTTGGGCCTCGGTGACTGGGCTGGAAACATGTCATAATGGGACACGACATACGGGCTGGAAATACGTCGCAATAGGCCTCGACCCACAGGCCGAAAATACATTTCTGTGGGCCTTACCAAATGGGCCATAAACACATCCTAATAGGCCTCAATTATGGGCCTCTAACATATCATAACGGGCCTTGCATCAATGAGCCGCACTAATGGGGCTCATGCACATTAAGTGGGTTGCATCAATGGGCCGTACAAATGCACAATAGGTAGGCCCTGCACATGCAGCAGATGGGCCCCACCAGATGGTTAGTGTGGATATAGAATGGATACATCTAGTGGGTCACACATCCCACGGACGATGTGAGTAAAACATACATCGAGGCTGGCCCTATATGGCCTGGACGGTTAGGGTGGAACATATGAGGTGGGCTCTACTCACGGGTTCCAAATGCATTATAATGGGCCTTATACATAGCACAATAGGCCTTGCCCCTAGGCCAAATACGTATCATAATGGGCCTTGCCCATGGGCCTCAGATTCAAGCAGGTGGGCCCCATCATATGGCCCTCAAATATACATTACCAGTGGGCCTAAAATATAAATTATAGGTGGGCCTCCAATCGGCTGAAAATATATCACAATGGGTCTTATTAAATGGGTCACAACTACATAACAAGTGGGCCCTACACATGACCCTCAAAATATCAAGTCGACAGATCATCTGTACCATACCACAGCGAAATTGCACGGTGTGGTCCACCATGATGTATTTTGAGATCCAACCTGTTCATAAATTAACGTATGGATAGATGAAGTGAAGACAAATATCAACTTAATTAGAAACTACTGTGGCCCTTAGGAATTTTGAACGGTGGATGACGCTGTCCACTATTTAAATGGTGGAGTCCACTTGAACTTTGGGATCTGACTCACTCATTTTCCCATGCCATAAAATGATCTCACAGGTGGTTGGACAGTATGGATACAACATGTGCATTATGGTGGGCCCCACCGTTCAAACAATGGATGGTGTAGAAATACATACATCAATGTGGGGCCTGCAGCCTACTGCCGTCAAGAGTAGCAACAATATAGCTAATGTTCATGCAGCTTGCTGCACTTAAAAAGGCAGAGGTGGGTCCAACGTAGGGCCCACCATCACGTATATATTATATAATATAATATATAATATATATAATATAATATAACACACACACACACACACACACACACACATATATATACATCAACGTGTATTCCACACGTGGGGTGGGTAAAAACCCACATATCATGGTGCGCTCCGCACCAGCATATGGACGGTCTGAAGCAATTCAAGGTGGGTCCCACAGAATTTGGTGACGTCAACTGCTGGTGGGACCCACCCTAACGTTAATTTGCACCCAACCTGTTGGCAAGGTCACGTGGACCTAGGGCCTACCACAATGTTTGTATGCTAACCAGACCGTTCATAAGGTCACGTGGACTGGGGGCCCACTGTAATATTTATTTGCCATCCAAACTGACCAGGGGCCCATTGTAATGTGGTTCGCAAATCCAGCCCACCCATTATGTGTGTCCCACTTGACTGAGGGTTCAGACCAAGTTTCAGCCGCATCCAAATTTCAAGTAGGCCCCACCGAGTGATTTTATATGTTTTAGGCATGTCCTCACATGATTTTAGATGGTATGGCCCGCCTAAGTTCCGTATACAGCTGATTTTTGGCAGGGGGCCGCTACCATAAGGGCCCACCCATTGCACAACGTTGATGTTCGAAACACATCACGGTGGGGCCCACAGCTGGGGCCGTGAGGCCCAGCCCGGTCGCCTACATAACAGGACGCTCGCTGGCGTCCTCTGGTGGTAAGCAGCAGCAGCAGCTGCTGCTGCCATTTTTTTTTTTTTTTGAAAAAATGATTTTTAAGTAGTTTTTTGCATGTGGGGCCCACATCAGGCAGATCCACACCACCCATTGTATTCCATGGCCTGAGACGGACCAAACAAGTCCAATATTCACTATATTTTTGGTGCATCAAAACAACAGCGTGGATTTCAATGGTAAACACACTGTTCGCTAAGCTAGGGCCCGTCTAAGAGTCAGATTAACCTCATTTTTTGGCTCAATGCTTAAAATAATCTGAGGAATGGAATGGACGAATTGGATTAAATTAATGTATCAAGGTGGGGCCTGTATGAATGACCCACCCAAAGGTCTAAAATCCCACTAACGTTATGTATATATTATATTTATATATTTTTAGTTAGCTTGTTAGTATACACCCATGTTAGTACACGCACTCCATGCTAGCCAGCTTCACATCCAGCGTCCAGGACGCTGGACGGCATGGATAAACACAGTATTATGGTGGATCCCACATGTATGTGGCCCAGGCTTTATCAAGGTGGGTCCCACATGAACGTGGCCCACCTAATGGGTGTGCTAGCATTTCTCATCATCCATGAGGTAAGGTTCACATGACTTGGATGGTTTGGATAAGACATTTATCAAGGTGGGGTCCATCCAAGTGGGCCACACATCACATAAAAATGAAAGAGAGAGAGAGAGAGAGAGAGAGAGAGAGAGAGAATCACCCACTTTAGATCTTGGACTTCTTCTTCCACCAATGTGATCTAGAGCTCCAAGGGAACAAGATTCAATGGTTGGGATTGATTTTGGAGGGTTGAATTTAAGGGTGGAGAGCTTGCAAAGGGGTTGGAAATGGAGAGCTCTCATGGACGTTAGGAGCTTCCTCTTGTTAGGAAATAAGAAAGAAAGAGGGAGGGAGAGAGATAAGAGAGAGAGAGAGAGATGTGATGGCAATTAATGAGTTTGACTTATGGGGAAAAGGGGAGGGGTGGTTGCTTATAAGGGGTTAAGGCTAGGGGTAGGGTAGGGTGATGTGACATCATAGTAATTATGTTTCTAGGGAAGTACCACAACAGGGATAGGTGGGTCCCAGGATCAAGCGATCAACGGCCTAGATAATGCAGGGGCCGGTTCTCATAATTTGAGCATCGCATTGACGCACAAGATGCATCGTCAGAACCGCGGCGATGGTGCGGTCGCAATGACATAGGTCTTGTTTTGAGTCGGTTCGGGTTTACAAGATGTGACTTAAGAGCGTGCGCCAATGCTATCTAAGCATCGCGGGTCATCGAAATTCAATTGGGAGGACCATGGCAGTTTATGGAATGGTACGGGCTAGGATTCGGGTCTTACAGGTACCTTAGATTCATGCAGTAGCGTCCATACATGGTGAACATACATGAGGCCAACTAGGTTACTAGACAAGCTCTACTGGTACGTTCGCACGCTAAATTGATCGAAATGGAGCACATATGCACTCCTTGTGGCTTAACCACTATCAATAATCACCGTACAACTCAGATTCATCGAACGTGTCCGTGGTGGCGAAAATGATTTAGCCACTCGATCGGAAGTCGTTACCGATTGCCTAGACTACCTCGAAGCCACAAGTACACTCCAAAATAATAACATTCACATATGGTAGTCGTAACAGTATTGAAGAAACAATCCAAGCATTGCAACCATTTGAGCATTTTATATAACAGATAGTGAACATGACATAATACATATGCATTTCATACATGAATCACATAATTGGATTTAGGTTATAAGAAGGAATCTATACCTGTAGCTAAGGTAGTTGAGAATCTCATCTCAACACCCTTATAAAATATATTTCAATCAGCATTTTCTCATTCAGGCATTTTATCAAACACTTAGACTACACATATCAACATACATGTAATAAATTTGTCATAACATATATTGTAGCATATCTTTTCACAAAGGAGTTGCCACACATATAAGAATCATGTATTCTCAATCAATAATCATGGCAAGCACAAATCATGATTCCATATTCATTCAAACATTTCAACAAACACATGAATGCCTTATATTCAACATAGTTCATATATACGTATAATACACAGAAAGTATCGCATCTACGTACATGTGACAGCAATCAAGTCAGTTATAAATCATCAACTGACATTAAAAGCCTTGAAAACCATAACCTAAACATTTATAGTCCACACCTTTCATCGATATGCCGATTACGAACTTGGTTCGCACACTACGCCTTTGTTTACGACACAACGGCTACCTATAGCATGAAATAAGTTAGTTATTTCATCAATCTATCTATTTGAATACCTAAAACAGATTAGGGTTAGGATTTGTTACCTAAATATGGAGTCAAAATCACTGGTATAGCGGCACGGAAGAAGGGATTCAGCATGTGGAGTAGCAGGAATGAATCCCAGCAACCAACCACAACTCTCCCTCACTTCTCCTCACCTTTTCCTTCTCTTTTCTCTCTTCTCTCTCCTAGGGTTTAGGAAATTCATATGGAAAGAGAGAGGGGTGAGTTAAGGCCCTTATATAGGCCCAGAACTGATATTAATGGCCCTAGAGCCATGACATACTTAGGTTATAACCAACAGTCGTCTGTTTCGGACCAACGGAGCTCATCTGGAGGTCTATTGCTCGTATACAGTCTGAAGAAAGTCTCTGGCTATGGATCTATGCAAAGTTAAGATTTCAGTCCGATCGAATTTGTGAATCGACCGTGGAGGACCAATTTCAGTTCAACGGCTATCGTTACTCGATCAGGGGCACAACTACACTGACTTATGTAGGAAAATTTCTCTGATCCAAGGGTGTAGTTGGGTCAGATTCTGACGGTCTGAAACCTTAAGTTTGGCCTGCAAGCGAATAGCCCAATTCACTTAAGTTTGAATTCATTTTCTAAAGATATTCGTATTTCTCACACACTTCGCTCAAGGCTCAAGTTGTGTATTTCTGAATACCATTTGAACTTGATTCCTGAGATGGTTTTCAAGTCCAGTAAGGCGGTCATAACCGTATAGTTTTGCTTTAATCGGACTTTCGACGCGCGGTCCAGGTCTGATACAGAGTTTCAAGATGCTCCCGAGAGCAACTAGGTTTTGAGATTGATCCTATGTTTTTAAGTAACGTAGAGCTAGCGATTCTACTGATTTTGGATCATGCAGTTTGTATAAAAAGTGGTTCAAGCTAACATACTGATTAATTCAGTTTAGTACTTAATTAATTTTCATCTAATTTTCAAAGGATTCGGCCCTTAGCAATTTTTGCCTAAGGTGGTACTCAGGTCGTTGTACGGATTTTTTTAAGACGTTACAACCATAGAACCACCCTGAAGCCTGTAACGTGGAGGGGAGTTCCCTTCTGACTATTTAGAATTTTATAGAGGAATCTAAAGATACCGGCTAGGTATATGCCATAGTGGTGAAGGGCGAGGAATCGAATCCCTCAAACATTCGTCCAAGTTTAAGGCTATTACTAAATGAATTCAAAGAAGTCTGACCTGAATATTTACCCATGGATTGTCCCTCATGAAGGACATCCAACATCACATAGACCTCGTCCTTGGGGCTAGCCTACCTGACTATCTTCATTATCAGATAAATCCGAAGGAGTGTGAGATACTTCAGGGGCAAGTGGAGGAATTGATCCATAAGGGTCTTTCAAGAGAGCATGAGCTCATGTATTGTACCAGCATTATTAATGCAAAAAAAAAGATGGGGACTGGCGTATGTATGTCAACAGCCGGGCAATCAACAAAATTACCATCAAATATCGGTTCCCAATACTATGGTTAGATGACATGCTTGATATGCTAGAAGGAGCCAAGATGTTCTCTAAACTAGATCTGAGACGCAAGTACCATCAGATTCATATCCAACCCAATGACATTCAAGACCAAGGGTTATATGAGTGGCTAGCCATGCCCTTCGGTCTATCGAACGCACCAAGTACTTTTATATGTTTGATGAATTAAGTTCTAAAACCGTTCACTAGCTGATTTGTAGTAGTATATTTTGATGGAAAACTGATATATAGACAAGATGAGACGGAGCACAGGGAACAACTCAGGCAGGTGCTGTAGGTCCTACAAATTAATAAGTTGTACCTCAACTTGAAGAAGTGTAACTTTTTAATGGACAACCTGTTGTTCGATTTGTTATAATGTCCATGGGCATTTTTATGGATGATGAAAAGGTACGTGCCATTAAGGAATGGCCGATCCCGACAAATATTCATGAGGTGAGGAGTTTCCATGGGTTGGCGACCTTCTATCATCGATTCGTGTGAAATTTTAGCACGATGGTCGCACTTATTACATATTGCATGAAAAATATACCATTTCAGTGGACCGATGAGGCTGCTAAGAGCTTTCATGAGATCAAGCATCGATTGTCCACAATACTGGTCTTAGTGCTTCCTAATTTTGATAAGCTGTTTAGGGTTGAGTGTGACGTTTCATATGTCGGAATTGGTGGAGTATTATCACAGGAAGGCAAGCCAGGAAGCTCGAAAAAAGTGGTCGATGTATGAGCTTGATTTGTACGTAATTGTTCAGGTACTGCGACATTGGCGGCATTATCTAATTCAAAGAGTATTTATTTTGTACACTGACCATCAAGCATTAAAGTTTTTTAATAGCTAGACTAACATGAATTGTGTGTATGCTAAATGGGTTATGTCTTTACAGGAATTCACGTTTGTTCTGAAGCACAAGTCAGGGTAACAGAACAAGGTGGCTGACGCACTTAGCCGTCATGCATCACTATTAGTTACAATGAGCAATGAGGTGGTCGGCTTCAACTATCTCAATGAGTGGTATGCCGAGGACGGGGACTTCAAAGATTCTTTGATGAAGTGCCAAGAAGGTCATCCCAATGACCTACATATATCGAATGGTTTTCTCTTCAAAGAGAATCGATTATGCATCCCCAAAATTTGCTGAAGGAGCAGATTATTCAGGAGCTACATGGAGGTGCCCTCGGTGGACACCTTGGGCGAGACAAGATGCTAGCTCTTGTGGAAGAGTGGTATTACTAACTGCAATTGGTACGTGATGTCCAAAAAATTGTATGACGTTGTCATGTTTGTTAGATCTCCATAGGGCAATCTCAGAATATGTGCCTCTACACTCTGTTACTTGTGCCTAACGACCCTTGAGAGAATTTGTCTATGGACTTCATGCTTAGTCTCCTACGAACACAATGCAGCATGGATTCATTGTTTATGATGGTAGATCGTTTCTCCAAGATGCAACGCATGTGGCGAATCTATTCTTCAAGAAGATCGCACGACTACACGGGGTCCCCGAGACCATTACTTTTTATCGTGACACGAAGTTCATTAGCCACTTTTAGCGGACTTTGTGGATTCGATTCAATACACGACTTTAATTCAGCAGCGCCTACCACCCACAGATTGATGGGCAGACCGAGATTGTGAATCATATATTGGGAAACTTCCTTTATTGTATTTCAGGTAAAAAATTAAAGCAGTGGGATCTAGCCTTGTCTCAAGCAGAATTTGCATTCAACAACATGGTGAACCGCTTAACAAGGAAGTTCCTGTTCCAAATTACTTACGGACGAGTACCTCACCACACACTTGACTTGGTCCCTCTGCCCAAACTCCTAGGCATGAGCATCGCAGCGTAATATATGACATACAAGATCATGGGCATCCATACGAAGGTGCAGACTAAGCTACATGCCTTGAACGATAAGTACAAGGAACATGTAAACAAGCATCGGTGACAAAAAGTGTTCAAGGTGGCGACCACATTATGGTCCATTTGCGCAAAGAGAGACTTCCGTCCGAGACATATAAAAAATTAAAGAGTAAGAAAATTGGACTGGTACAATTATCCGAAAGATCAATAATAATGCTAATTACGTTGTTAATCTTCTAGATGACATGGTGATCTCACAAACTTTTAACGTCGCAGACCTAACCGAGTATCATGAACTAAAGCAGGACAAGAACTTGAGGACGAGTTCTTTTGAAGTGGAGAGGACTGATGTAGAGCAGGTCATGGACACCTTCATAGACAAGATGGATCAGAAAAGGCCCGATCGACGACAGAAGTGATCCGAACCATTGGACCTTAAATCAGGCGTATCTCGCAATCCGGAATGAGTTGTCGGACGTAAAATATATGATTTTGGAGTAGAACGAGCTACTTTAGCCACCCAACCTACTATGTCAGGTTGGGTAGGATGGATTTGCGAAATACCACCAGATCAACAGTCGTTAACCTATTTTAATTTCATTTTTACATAAATAGTAAATTTTAGTATAATTATAACCCTTCATCCGTTGGGCTTTAGGAGTTGCACCCAACATGAAAAGAACTTAGAATAATTAGGAGAACAGCTTGATAAGGCCAAATAGGACACTTACTATTTTTGGCAAAAAAAATTTGTGCACTAGTAGACATCATGACCTTCTATAAATAGTAAGTTTACTATTTATAGTAAGTTGCGAATTCTAGGAGTTTTAGTTATAGGATGATTCTAAAATTTCTCTCATTGCTTGATATCCCTATTTAAAGGGTTGTGAACTCATTTATTTCATTCATCAATCAAATTGTGAATTTATTAGAATTTATTTCTATTTTCTTGCTTTCTTTCCTTGTGGATTTGAGTAATCTATGAGTCCAGAGAAGCTCCATGGATTCACAGTAGTTATCCTCAAGGAAGAGGTGATCGACCTCATCACCTTCATCCCTGTGTCACACTGGTCTGTGTTACTGATCCAATGCAAAGGTGAGTCCTTGTGGTTACGTGGCTTACCACTGATTAAACTATCAATGGTTCAGTCTTGATATTTTTAAGCCATTCAAACGTTGAAATGGCATTTCCAACTGTTCAGAATGTCTTTTCCCGTAGTTTGAATATAACTACTGGTTTTTGGTCTCCGTGATCTAAACTTCTTTGTTTTTTAATAGCCAATGATGGATATACACTGTTACTTGCCATGTGGCCCAACTGAGCTTCTAATCTGGATCATTTTTAGGCATAAATCCTAGAATCATGTAAGGAAATGGTGGACGGCTCAGATATTTCTTAAAGAATTCAGTGGGCCTCATGATCAAGAACAGTATGTAGCACCGACTCGTCTCTTACATGACATCTCGATGCATCCCCTTAAATTGGTGAGCTTGACTTCTGCCCTTCTTGCAAATCTAAACCGTCCACCATTTTTGCCATTTCATTTTTAAGTGGATCTGTGGCAAATCCAATGGAAAGGTGGGTCGTAGTAGGCTTGTTGAAACTATAAGCGGCTTAATTTTTATTTATTATTATTATTATTACATTTTTAGGCCATTCAAACCGTTGAAAGTAACATTTCAGCTATTCTGAATTTCCTTTCCAATGGGCTGAGTTAACCACCTGTTTTTGCCCATAATTTAAAATATATATATATATATTTTTTTTTTGTAACCCCATGACTGTTAAAAGGGTCTGGGTTAAACATGCACTGTTACCAGCCGTGCAGCCCACTTGAACTTTGGATCTAGATCATTTTTTTGGCCCAAGTCTTAAAATCATATGAGGAAATGGTACTGTTTGGTTTTTCGCAAAGAGCACGGTGGCACACACGGTCCACACAATAAACACATTCAACTTCAAAAACACATTCAAATAGGTCTAAGATATAGAGTAACATAGAACATAGTTATTCACTTTTGAAGAGGGCAAATTTATCATTTTGACACTTAACACTAACTTCGTGTTAATTAAAATCTGTCCAAAAAGTAGAAGGTCAGTATATGAAAATAGCAGGTGATTTTGGAAAAATAGTTTAAAAGTAATTGATCTATAGGCCCAAACAGAGGCATCTTACGGGAAAATTTTCCTGGAAAAAGATTACGTTGAAAATCTTGGGGCAAAATTATAAAAGAATTAATTGCTGGGATACTGCCATCAATGGGTTGTTTGAACTATGAGCCCGATAGCAGAACCCACCAGCTGAAAAGTCACGGTTGTGAAACTTCAGGAGAGAAGAAACCAAATGCTAATTCAATCAGATGAATGATGGGACGCTATTGCAACAATTGTGCCTACTGTGACATAAACAAATGCATAATATAATAGTATTACCATCAATATATTTAATAACTGTAATGGTGTCGCCTTGTAACATTTACAACTTTTCTTAAATCAGGCCATTTAAGGCTTGTTAAGGGTTATATTCAAATTGATCATTATGGCACAGCCTATACCGTATAAAGGCAGTTATGACCGTATTTTATCCATTTTTTAGTACTATGATTATTACCTATACTAAGCCCAAATGTAAGTGTAGAGGAGTTGTACTTAGGAGTCTCTATCTTTGTGCCATGGACAGGGGATAATCTTCGTACACACAAATAGAGAGAGATATTTCTGGGATGGGCAGAGATGTGATGGTATGAATGCATGGAGCTGGAGTTGGGCCCTTTTTACAGGAAGAGGAGAGGGAGCATAGAAGACACGAGACAAAGACGACGGACGACTTAAGATGCAGACGCGAGCAGAGGACTTAAGATGCAAACGTATTATCAGGTTCAACATTTGTCGCTTTTTCATTTATATTTTTGAGCCTTTTCATTTGTCTTTTATTTTGAAGGATTTGTTAAGCAACAAGTCCACTTAGGAAGCCAATAGCTGGCGTGACTATGGGTTGGCATACTTGATGATGCTTATTGCTTTCATGGTGCATGAGATCCACACCACCCATCGGACGTGCCACCTAATGTTTAACATTGACCCGAACATTAGATCGATTCAAACTTAAGTAGGCCTCACTAGCTGACGTAAAATCATTACTAAAACCTTTGAATTCCTATGGTTTCAGAACATCATGATTTTTTTTACATCCCTTTATCATGGTGATTTGCATCAGACGAATGGATTAGATGGCATCCATAAACCATGGTGAGACTCACACTCGACTAGTGGTAACTCTTTCCCATCGATGTGGCCTACCCGAGTCTTGGAATGAGCTAATTTTTGGGTTCCAAGATGAACATGAGGCCACACACCTGATTGACGGGGAGGATCTCATATACGTTATCTCCACATTCCGTTCTGTTGGTAAAAGGCTCTCTCCTGCCATAGAGTGAGGCTAACACGGTTTTTTTTCTTCTTTTTTTTTTTTGAAGACTACCCTCCTTTGCAGCAATGGTCTCCATGTTTAAAATTCCAAGAGATTTTTGCAAACGAAGGCCTACTTGACTTAGACACGTCATTCACTTGTTCGCAACATTAGGCCCTCTGGCTTTTTTTTTTTTTTTTTTTGCAATTCTTGTTGTTGAGGCCATTGACTGAGCACAAACGCATGCATGTCTGGCTACCATCTTCCGAGTGGGCCAGTGAGGAGGGTGCCTTGCATGAAATCATATTCTGATCAAACAATCCTAACCATCCGGTGAAGTAGACCCGGACTTCATCGATGGTCAGGGGTCGAAATTCATCGAGAACCTAAATGGTTAGGATGAGATACGTTCATCATATGCTTTAGGCTCTACCCCATCTATGGTTAAGCCAACAATTTGTAAGGTCTGGATTGCCATTATATGTATGCAATGGGTGCAATGGATGAGGAGGTGCTTCCAGTGGTACTGGGTAGAAGTGGGGCATATGTGGTATATGTATCACCTCCAAACCGCCCATTGGATATATCACCTTACGTTACCGCCAACGCTTGAAAATCAGCTTGATCCAAAACTCTGATGGACCACAAAACAGGGAACAAGGTGGAAGGCCACTCTAACCCTGGGTTCTCATCAGGCCCACCTGCAACGCAGAGCAACCTGATTTTTGTCCTGACATTTCATCTAGGGCAGATGAAGGGTCTGGATGATCTAAATGCCATATACACAAAATGGTGGCCCCACACAAATCAGGGGTAGGCTTCTCCCTCTAAACTAGTCCTTTGTGTTGTGGCCTACTTGAGTTTCCTTTTTAGGCTGATTTGTGAACCCTAAGGATAATCGAAGGAATGGGTCTGATGGACGGATTGGGTGTTGTGAATACATCAAGTGACCATCCATATAAATGACTGGAACCAAATTTAGAATATAATGCAGAACCATCAGTACTAGCGCACTCTCAAGACAGTTGAATTGGAATATGGTAGAGCCCTTCATCAGCATTCATGTGGCCAGGGTACATATGAATCAGGGCCACCCATTCAGTGGGCCGTATTATGTATGGTCCATGGGATTAAAATAATAATAATAATAATAATAATAATAATAATCATGCCAATAAGGTGAATGGACGAGATTCTATTGGCATTGGACAAAGCTCTCATAAAAGGGATGGTTAGGATATCCTATTGATATAGTTTATGAAACGTGGCCCATCCATGATAAGCCCCAACGTTTCACGTGTAGATTGCCACGAGGGCATGATTGTACTCCTTCCCTTTTCTAGTTTTTCTTACAAGTAAGGGTAGTTTTCGTGGTGGGCCCCATAGTGGATGAATTCTCTTTCATTCTTGTAAACGGGAAATAGACGTCAATGATGTAACAGAAAAGGAAGTTTCTGAGAAGCTTTGGTAAAGTGGATGGACACAAATTAAAAAATAAAATAAAATAGTTAGCTGTGTCTAGATAAACAAACGGACTCTTACGTTTTTTGCAATTCCGGTTTTGTTTGTTATACAAATGACCGACTTCTCATTTCCCAAGTTTGAGCATTTTATTTTATTTTTTTGCTATTTGAGCATTTGTCTTGTCTTGAAGTGGGGCCACAGCCTCTTTTTGGACCATTTGTTTTTGCAAAACTAGGTAATCCTTTTGGAAAGTCAGGGCAAAACAAAATGTGACCCTAATGTCACGGGCGACAGCCTCTTTTGCTTTCTTTTTCAGTCTCCGCATCTGACTGACTCTTTAGCCGGCGGATAATAGGCCAAAGAGGACAGGGCATATCTTGTTATCATGTTGATCAGACCATCCTAACCATTTAGTAGGAAGAAAGCTATCAAATGGGTGATTAGGGCTCCTAATCAAAGAGGATAAATAAAATGGTTATAATCATTAACTAACTAATGTTCTCTTTTGAGTTCTGCACCACCCTCCATTGGAGCCTACGATTTGCATTGTCTGGATTTCCATGCAGCATATGGTAGAGCTACTCATCACTAAGGATGTGTAGGTGTATGTACGAGTCAAGATCATCCATCCAGTGGCCTGTTAATGGTTAAAAAACCAGACCAAATTGGATGATTACGTATACAACCATTGCCCTTTGAACTTAGACAAATACCAAAAATAGTTTGATAGGGCCATCATAACCATTCACTCAATTGCTATGAAAAGTGTTCTAATCATTGATCTACACCTTGCAACGTGTGGGCTCCACTTTTTATTGCATGTATCTTTGTCTAGAATTCTCTTGATCCCACCATCTTAACCAGATGATTGTTGCAAAGAAAATTGAGGATCCAGATTGATTGTAGGAATGAGTCTAATCATCAATTGGACTGTCCATCTTGCACTTCCCACTTTTGATTGCACATGTTTCTTAAGAATTAATTGATCAAATCATCCTAACCATCTATTTAATTGTTTGGGAAATGAATGGCCCATGCTGATTATGAAATAATTGATCCAATCAATATTTTAGACGCACTTCATGTAGTGCCCACTTTTGATTGTTGGAAATAGACGGCACTTATTATTTGTAATGCAATGGATCAAGTAATCAATTGATCTGGACCGTCCATCATGTAAATCATTCTTTTAATGGAACATGTTACTCAAGAATTGCTTTACACGTTCCATCCTAATTAATCAATTTATAGAAAAGTGGATGGTCCATAATATTAGTAGGAAAATGAATTTAATTACTTGTCTAAAAAGTCTATAATGTGAATAAATTGATTTAAACCATTGCTACTGCTATGAGTATCTTCTCCTAATTAGATTGGTAATGAAATACCATTCATTATTATTCAAATTTGAAACCAATAGCTAACAAATTAATTGAATTCGAAAAAACTTTTTTGTAGTTCTCATAATCCTATAAGTCAAATGGGTTTTCTAGTTCTAAAGATGAACCCTTCAACTTGGCTAATTGTGAGTAACCGGTTCGGTTCACCATACATTCTTCCTTTATTAAAAAAGAAAAAAGAAAGAAAAAGAAAAATACAGAGGGAGGGAGGGAGGGAGGGAGGGAGAGAGAGAGAGAGAGAGAGAGAGAGAGAGAGAGAGAGAGAGATGGCCTGCTTTGTGGTTAAAAAAAAAAAAAAAAAAAAAAACCTAGAAAGTGGGGTGCTGAGGGCTAAGCTAACGTAAACCTATCAATCTCGCATACATGTGCCATAATTGCCAGTGGCTACATCTTTACCGGCGGGGTTACACATGAATGCGCCTTAGAACACATTAAGGACTTACTGGTGCATAACAGTTTGACGGCTCCAAGACACGCACACACACCCTAGAGCCTTTAGTCTGGGAAAGTATAGAGCATTACTTTGTGATCCAAATCCTTAATATAGACGATTGTGAAGCATTCATGTTTCAAAGTTCAACATGGAACAATCTAAACCCTTTGATCGGTGACCTATAAATAGATATTTAATGAGAACTTCAACAAAAAAATTTGCAAGCTTACATGGATTAAACTTCTCAGTAAAGGCGCTAGGCGCACCCAAGGTACACCTAAGTTGTGAGGCCCATATCCTATACTGTACTATTCCGTAGGCTTCCGCGGTCCTCCCGGCGCGACGCGTAGGTAACATTTGCGCGCAACTCTGAGTCGTATCGCGTATTCCAGAGTCGGCTCGACCTGAGACTTGTACTCTTGAGATCGCGTCGTCGCTGAGTTCCAACGTCACGTCTCGCGCGTTGAGGCGATACCCGGGCCAGGAGATGTAAGCCCGCGTTCAGTTTGAGAAAACACCGCGTATTTGCTAAACACAAGAAGATATGTCCCATCAATCAAGTACATGTCTCATCCCCAAAAGTAACCTCTAAAGTCAACTCTCTCTCTCTCTCTCCACCCATACATATCAAGTACACACCTATCACTCACCCATCACTCCATCACCTTTCACCCATCCCTCTCTCCTTACAACCTTGTCTCTCTCTCATTTCTCCATTTTCAAGCAAGCTTCCAAGAGAAATGTCCAAGCTCAATGGGAGAGAGATAGTGTGGCCCACCTTCCTAGCACCCAATCCCACTATCCAAAGTCCATCTCAACCGTTGAAATTCATCCATTGGAGCTCTAGGATGCTTTGGTGGAAGAAGGAAGAGGAGATCTAAGGTGGGTGCTTTCCTAGGATTATATTTATATGTTTTTGCTTACATTTGATGATTTGAGGGCCCACTTGTGGTGGGACCCATCTTGATGTATGCATTGGATAAAGAGGGGCCCATAGTGGCAGGGTTCCTCCCCTTCTCACATTTATCTCTCTCTCTCTCTCTCTCTCTCTCTCTCTCTCTCTCTCTCTCTCTCTCTCTCTCTCTCTCTCTCTCTTGATGTGTGGCCCACCAATGATGCATACATTTCATCCATGTTGTGAGACCTACCCTGATGTACGTGTTTCATCCACCGTCCACGTAAGGATGATGGGACCCACCTGCTGTTCGAGTGGGGTCCACCATGATGTATGTGATCCACACTGTCCACGTGGGACGTGGACCCCCACGATGATGTATGTGCTATATATCCATGCCGTTCAAACCAGCTGGGTGTGAACACCACCATGATGTATTTATTTCATCCACACCATCCAGATTGTGCTGGACGATGCTGTAGTGGGCCACCCTGATGTATCTGTTAGTCCAGACCGTCCATTTATGTGGACCCCACCTCCTAGCTGATGTGTTGACATCAGTTCTGTGGGCCCCAGCAGGATGTAGCTGCTGTGATGACGTCAGCAAGTTCTGTGGGTCCCACCTTGGTTGTATGTATTGTATATCCACCACCCATCCATTTTAATGTCGTCCACCTCTGCTAGATTTGATCCACACCATCCGTCCAGATGGTGGGCCACCACGTGGACCCATTTGGGAATCAGATTGGCTAGTATACCTCACACCAGCAGCTTGTTGCTGCTATACCACATCAGCAAGTGGTGTGGGACCACCTCAATGTACGTGTTTCATCCCTACTAAGGGACCCACGTGAGATGTAAGTGTTTTATCCCAGCCGTCCATCTGTTTTCGACGGTGGGACACTATAGTGATGTATCGGTTTTGATCCACACCATTCAGTCCAGCATGGACAGTGGGCCCCATCATAATGCATGCGTTGTATATTCACACCGTCTGCCCAGCTGGGGCCCTGATGTATGTATTCTAGTCACGCCATCCATTTGTACATGGGACCGGCCATGATGTAAGTGTTTCATCCACGCCGTCCTGTCCATGTATTGGATGTGGACCCTATACACGTGGTCCACCTTGATGTATGATTTGATCCACACCGTCCATCAGGTTGAGACGGTGGGGACTCCACCATGATATGTGTTATATCCTAACCGTCTAGATCATATAGGGCCTGCCTCGATGTATATTTTATCCATACTATCTGTGGGACGTGTGACCCACCTGATGTATGCATTCTATATCCACGCCAACCATTTGGTAGGGCCCATTTGGTGCATGTGCAGGGCCCACCTATTGTGCATTGGTGTAGCCCATTGATGTGGCCCACTTAATGTATATGAGGCCCATTGGTGCTGTAAGACCCGTATGCTAATCCGTACTGTTCCGTCAAATCCCGCGATCCTTCCTGTCGAATTTCGGCAACCTGTGACGTATAATCGATGTTGCGATCGACCCTAAGCCTTATGCTGTAGATTTGAGTCTGCTTAAATCAAAACTTGTACCATTGCGACCGCACCGTTGCCGCGGTTCCGACGCCGCGTCTCTCGCACCGATCCGATACCCTGGCAGGAAGATGTGAGCCGGCGTTTATTTCGAAGAAAACGCCGCGCGTTTGCAATCCCAAGAGAATCTCTACCATATGTCAAATCAATCCCATCAATCAATCCCATCCATCACCTCATGTCAAGTACAAGCAACCCATGCTTTCTCTCTCCAAAGTCAACCCTTTCTCACCCTCTCTCTTACACACCCATGCTAGCCAAGTACACATCACCTCACCCATCACTCACATCCATCACTCTCTTTCTTTACATCCCATCTCTCCCTCTCTCTCTCTCTCTCATTTTCTCAACTCTATCCCAAGCAACAAGAGAGCTCACATCCAAGCTCTCTTCCATGTGAGAGAGTGCATGTGTGTGTCCCACTTTCCCATCCCAAATCCTCCATCCTAGCCTTTCACTTCTCATCTTCCACCATCAAAGTGAAGCTTAAGGAGACCGGCATTTCAACGGACCGAGAAGATCGACCGGTAGGTGCTTCTATAGGCTAGATTTTCATGTTCTTATGACGGGCCAAGTGAGGCCTACCGATCAATGGTATGGATCTCACTTTGGACCCTTGATGTGGCTAATGGCCCACCTTGATGCTTAAGATCATTCCATGATGGGGCCATTCTCCATGGACCCCATCATGATGTTTATTTTCTTGCATGAATATGGTCATCTAGACCTTCTAGTTTGGTGGAGAAAGGATCTCCACCATTGATTTTCAATTTGGTGGGCCCATATGCAATGGGACCCACTTGATGTATGATTGGATGCTTGAAACGGAGGGCCCATAGTGCCGGGGTCCCTCCATCACACGTGTATATCTCTCTCTCTCTCTCCCTCCCTTTCTTTTATTCTTCTTTTCTTGTGATGTTGGTGTGATTGTGTGGCCCGCCCGAATAGACCCCACCATAAGGCTTGTATTTTATTCTAAACCATCTATAGGTGGGACCCACCTTATATTTATTGTATCCACAACACTCATCCTTTGGTGTCCCACCTAAACAGGGCCCAACTTATGCGTGTGAAAGGCCCAGACCGTCCAGCATCCAGGGACGCTGGACGTCCATGTGAAAACACAAATATCAGCTTGGTTAACAAGCCTTTTGGTGGCCCACTTGTTTAGGCCTCACCTTGATGAATGGATTCAATCCACGCCATCCATCCTATTAACCATCTCGTTTTAGGCGTTGAGCCGAAACATGAGGTCAATCTGAGATTCTGGCGGGCCATTGCTTAGCAAACAGTGATCTCCACCGTTTATAGTTCCCTAAAATTTTCTACACACTGAAACAGGCCCAATATTGGGCTTGATAAACTTGTTATGAACTATGAAATCTAATGGTTAGAGTGGATTATCTTAAAGCGGGCCCCACACGTGAAAAACCACAAAAATACAGGTTTTTCCAAAAATAAATAAATAAATAAATAAGGCGCCAGGCGGGCGAGCGGCCAACAGGGTCCCACGGCTCCAGCCGTGGGCCCCACCTTGATGTTTATATGTCATCTAAGCCGTTCATATGGTGGGCCATTAGGGCAGAGAGTTGTCCTCCAAATTTCAGCCTCACCCAAACCTCAGGTGGCCCACATCGTAGGAAACAATGGGACTGAACGTCTGCCTTTGAAAACTTCTTCTGGGCCACAGAAGTTTTGGATCAATCTGAAATTTGTTCTTACCCTTCATCCAGGTCCATGCGACCTTATCAACCATCTGGATGGGAAATAAATGTTATGGTGGGCCCTACTTGGGACCCACAGTGATTTATGTCCACTCCCACCGTCCAGAGGACGTTGGAGCCCAACGTGATGCACGGGTTTCATTTCCACCGTTAGCAGACGGTGGGGCGCACCATGATTTATGGGTTCATCTACACTGTCCGCTGTCTGGACAGTGGACCCCACCATGATGCTTGTGTTGCACCCCCAACCGTCAATCCATTGTGCAAGCTCGGTTTAAGGCATGAGCTAAAGAATGAGCCAGATATGTGGTTCAAGTGGGTCTTACCACTATTATTTGAGGTGAGGATCGGTTGATCCTTTGCCATGATTTTATATATATATATATATATATATATATATATATATATATATATATATATATATATATATATGTATTTGTGGCCATTTTTAAGCCCACCTTGGCATTTATAAGGCCCGTGTTATGAGGCCCATTTGATCTACATATGGGGCCCAATTGGTGTGGTCCATTTGAGATACATAAAGCCCATGTGATTAGGCCCATTCTAATATATTCTAAGGCACATGGGTTATAGCCCATTGCAATGTACATAAGGCCCGTTGGTAAGGCCCATTAATGTGGCTCATTTGATGAATGTAAGGCCCATGTGATACGGCCCATTTGATGTACCTAAGGCCCATGGATCGAGGCCCAACAGGTTGTCCTTAGGGTCCATTGCAATGCGTGATTTCTCCATGATTTTGTGGCAGGCTATGCCTTGGGAGCAATGTTGGTTCGACGTACAGGATTACTGCATGAACCTTTTTGGTACCAGGAGATACTCCAACGTCTAGACTGAGTGGATACATGAGCGCCCGAGTGCCGAATACCAGTAGGCCGCGTCTCCCACTGTGTCGTGGTCGGTTGGAAGGGGGTGTGGCCTTATCCGCCCGAGTGAGGGGGCTATAAGCTAGGCTGAGTTTGACCAACTCGTAAATGAGTCCGCTATCGACGAGCCGGGTAAGTGTTGGCAGACTACTGGTTAGGTGGATAGTGAGGTCTATTCCACTTGCTCGACTGTGCAGCTAGGGAGGAGGCAGTCTGTGTGGAGTGTATTAGACCCCGGTGATATCCAGAGAGGAACTGTACTGATATGTGTACTTGATGAGGACTGACATGCTTGCTTCGCATCGCGCATATGACATTTGGCTACATAGGCCTCGCATCGCATGGCCTTGGTATGGCTGATAACATTCATTTCTTGCATCATATAGCTTTGGTACAGCTGATAGCATTCATGGACTTATCGCATATTTCCGCATTTCTCTGATACTGTACACTTGGCGCTGGCCTTGCACACACACTTACACCACCCTCTAAGCTTTTGTAAGCTTATGCACGACCGTTGCGTGCAGGTAGCGTTGGACAGCAGCAGCGCTGAGGCAGGAGTGCGCATCAGTTTATTTTGAAGCTTTTATATCACCCTGTATTTCCCTTTCTGCATTGTACTTAAAACTTTTTGATATAGTGGATATGTGGTGATGTTGTTTTGTGACTTGGTTATGCTTATGGTTATGCTCCATTACAAAAAAAAATTCCTACTGAAAATCCTCCTTGTAGGATCCCAGGATCGGAATCTGGCATGAGAGTGTTGGAATCCGAGAATGAGGCACTACGGAGGCTGTCGGCACCAGATTCGGCGATCGAGAATTTTGTGAGCCCATTTTCCGAGTTTGGGACGTGACAGAAGTTGGTATCAGAGCATAACTTGGGAATACCTGAGGATCACATCACATATCTGCTGTGAACTTAGAATGAATAGGTTCCAAGCCCGAATAACTTAACGAGTTTTTTGACTTAGACCCTTAACATCTATGCCTTCGAGAATTCTCAAGGCTGACAGGCCCTTGTTCCTTCCTGTAGGACATAATGGCTAGAAGATCGACCCGAGCGAATCCCCCTCTGCCACCTGCGACTCCCGCTCTACCACCTGCGACTCCCGCTCCGCCACTGGATATCCCTGCTTTTCAGCCCGAGGATGCCACTCCCTTACCTGAGACCGGTGCGGATCCGACCGTACCTGTGAGTGCCACCCAGGTGCAGCAGATGCTTCAGGCGATGACTGCTATTCTTCAGGGGCAGAGCAGGCGTCCCACTGTTACACCAGCCGAGGCTGAGCAGGAGCGTGCGAGCGCCCTTCTCAAGGACTTCCGACAGCACGATCCTCCGCATTTCCGGGGTGAGCCTGACCCTACTGCAGCAGAGATATGGTGCTCCAAGGTGGAGAAGATATTTGAAACCATGAGATGTACGACCCAGCAGCGTGTCCCATTAGCTGTATTCCTTCTCCAGGGTGAGGCTCAGCATTGGTGGGCATCTGTAGCCCGATCTGTAGCCACTGATTTTGAGTGGACTTGGGAGGACTTTGTGGACCGGTTTGACCGGAAGTTCTTTCCCGAGCATGTGCGACAGCAGCGTGCATTAGAGTTTGAGACTCTGGTCCAGGGAGACATGTCTGTGTCCTAGTATGAGGCTCGTTTCGTCGCACTATCGAGATTCGCGACGTATCTTGTTGATGATGAGGGGCGAAAGGCCCGCCGTTTTGAGAACGGTTTGCGTCCTGCCCTCAGGAGTCATGTGATCGGACACATGCTTCCGACTTTTGAGCAGATTGTGGAGAGGGCTCAGATTTATGAGTCAGATTAGGACAGTTTGCAGAGAGCCCGTGACCAGAGGGGAGATCAGAAGAGGAAGGCGCCCTCTGGTAGTTCCCAGCAGCGACGCACGACCCGCCCAGCGATTCGAGCACCGACAGTACCCCCAGCACCACCTTCGGGACCATTTACCGGTACTTGCTTTGGGTGCGGTAGGACGGGACATCGCGTGCAGGACTGTCCCCATCCACAGCGGCAGCAGCCTAGGACACCGCATCAGCCTCCACGACAGCCACCACAGCAGCAGCAGCGACCACATCACCAGCCTCCAGGGCCTCCCCCACAGCAGCAAAGGCAGCAGATCAGGCCGCCACGGCAGCAGC
Source organism: Magnolia sinica (assembly GCF_029962835.1). Taxonomy (NCBI): domain Eukaryota; kingdom Viridiplantae; phylum Streptophyta; class Magnoliopsida; order Magnoliales; family Magnoliaceae; genus Magnolia; species Magnolia sinica. The sequence goes on along the minus strand of NC_080573.1, from coordinate 42,570,882 downwards.
ATCAGCATCAGCAGAGACCTCAGAGGGGACCTGCACCTCCCCAGCAGGCTCAGGGTAGATTTTATGCCGCACAGCAGGACCCTCAGTCATCGGGAGGGGTCGTCGAGGGTACTCTCCCTGTTTCTGCATGCATTGCACGTGTATTATTTGACTCTGGTGCATCTCATTCCTTTGTGGCCGCTGATTTTTGTCGATCGACCGGTTTGCCGATGGAGTCTGCCCGTGAGGGTTTGTCAGTATCGACGCCCTTAGGGAAGACTGCAGTATTAGACCGATTTTGCGCATCTTGCCCCGTTCTGATTGGGGATATCTTTTTGCCTGCGGACCTATTCGTATTGCCGATGTCCGATTTTGATGTTATCCTGGGCATGGATTGGCTCGCCGAGTATCATGCCGTATTGGACTGCTTCGCGAGGACAGTCACGTTCTATATACCCGGCGTGCTAGAGTTCCAGTTTGTTGCAGAGCCCAGAGGAGAGCTGCTTTCTTGTCTGTTATCGTGTGCCGTTGAGGAACCAGCTGCTTTGAATATCGAACAGCTGCCGGTTGTTTGTGGTTTTCCCGATGTATTCCAAGAGATTTCAGGGTTACCACCTCGTCGGCACACTGAGTTTCAGATTGATCTTGTGCCTGGTACCGCGCCTATTTCTAAGGCCCCGTATCGTATGTCACCGTTGGAGTTACGGGAACTGCAGAAGCAGTTGGACGAGTTGCGCGAGTTAGGCTTTATCCGTCCGAGCAGTTCGCCGTGGGGAGCACCGGTACTCTTCGTGAAGAAGAAGGATGGCTCGTTGAGGCTTTGCGTAGATTACCGCGAGCTCAACAAGGTCACAATCAAGAACAAGTACCCACTTCCGAGGATCGATGATTTGTTTGATCAGCTGCAGAAGATAGACTTGCGGTCCGGTTATCATCAGGTTCGGGTTCGAGATGAGGATATCCCGAAGACAGCCTTCAGGACTCGTTATGGTCATTTTGAGTTCCAGGTCATGTCCTTCGGACTAACCAATGCGCCCGCAGTGTTCATGTAGTTGATGAACGAGGTCTTCCGTCCATATCTCGACCAGTTTGTTGTGGTGTTCATCGACGACATTCTGATCTATTCGAGGACTCGTGAGGAGCATGAGCGGCATCTGGATATCACATTACAGACCCTTCGTGCACACCAGCTTTACGCGAAGCTGGAAAAGTGCGAGTTCTGGCAGGAGGAGGTGAAGTTCCTCGGTCATGTGGTGACGAGGTAGGGTGTCGCAGTGGACCCCTCGAAGATTAATGTTGTACGTCAGTGGGGCCAGCCCACGAACGCATCCGAGATCCGTAGTTTTCTTGGTTTAGCGAGCTACTACCGACGTTTTATTGAGGGATTCTCTCGCATTGCAGCCCCGTTGACCAGGTTGACCCGGAAGGATGCCGAGTTCGTGTGGAGCGACGCTTGTGAGCAGGCATTTATGGAGCTGAAGGACCGTCTCACGTCTGCTCCTGTCCTCACTCTTCCCTCTGGGAGTGATGGATTTGTTGTATTTACCGATGCCTCGCGAGTTGGTTTGGGTGCTATCCTGATGCAGCATGGGAAACTGGTGGCTTATGCGTCTCGTCAGCTCAAGGTCCATGAGCTGAACTACCCTACGCATGATTTGGAGCTGGCAGCAGTGGTCTTCGTACTGAAGGTGTGGAGACACTATCTTTATGGGGTGAGGTTCGAGCTCTTCTCCGACCACAAGAGCTTGAAGTATCTGTTCTCTCAGTCCAAGTTGAACATGAGGCAGAGGCGTTGGATGGAGCTCCTGAAGGACTATGATTTTGATCTCCAGTACCACCCAGGCAAGGCGAACGTAGTGGCGGATGCCCTCAGCCGTCAGCCACGAGGCCTAGTGGCGCACATGATGATTCAGGAATGGAGGATGCTCGAGAATATAGCAGAGTACGACTTCGAGTTTGGTCTGCAGTCTTCTATCGTTCAACTATCGAGCCTGTCGATTCAACCCTCTCTTGTCGCAAGGGTGATCGAGGCTCAGCAGATAGACGAGTCGTTACAGGATCACCGAGCAGAGGTAGCATCTGAGAGTCAGACAGATTGGCTGATTGGTTCTGATGGTGGACTTCGTTTCAGAGGCCGATTATGTGTCCCGGATATTCCTGAGTTACGCCGAGATCTTATGACCGAGGCACATCGATCGCGATTCTCTATCCACCCTGGCTCGACGAAGATGTATCGCGATATGAGGCGTCAGTATTTTTAGGCGGGGATAAAGTGCCAGATAGCTAGTTTTGTGGCTGAGTGTGACACATGCCAGCGTGTCAAGGCCGATCATCAGAGACCCCCTGGTCTATTGCAGCCATTGAGCGTCCTGATGTGGAAGTGGGAGCACATATCTACCGATTTTGTCATGGGTTTGTCGAGGACTCAGCGCGGTCATGACGCTATCTGGGTTGTCGTGGACCGTCTGACAAAGTCGGCACACTTTCTTGCGATTCGTGAAATTTGGCATACGGACCGGCTCGCCAAGATGTTTGTTAATGAGATCGTGAGACTACACGGTGTTCCTGTCTCGATCATTTCAGACCGAGACCCGAGGTTCACGTCTCAGTTTTGGAGGAGCTTTCAGAGAGTGATGGGGACTGATTTGCAGCTCAGCACCGCGTATCATCCGCAGACCGATGGCCAGACCGAGAGGGTCAACCAGATCCTTGAGGATATGCTTCGGGCCTGTGCGATTAATTTCTCGGGTAGTTGGGACGAGCACCTGCGATTGGCTGAGTTCGCGTACAACAACAGCTATCAGGCGACCATTGGCATGGCTCCTTTTGAGGCATTATATGGCAGACCATGCAGATCTCCGAGTTGTTGGACCGAGGTTGGAGAGCGGCGTCTCTTAGGTCCTGAGCTTGTGCTGCAAACATCAGAGGTTATCGACATCATTAGGCAGAGGATGCGCACAGCTCAGAGTCGGCAGAAGAGTTTTGCTGACCGTCGGCGTCGTCCCTTGGAGTTTACCGTTGGGGACCATGTGTATCTCAAGGTCTCACCCATGAAGGGTGTGGTTCGTTTTGGAGTGAAGGGCAAGCTTGCCCCGAGATTTATAAGACCTTTCGAGATCACCGAGCGCGTTGGCGCCGTAGCCTATCGGCTTGCCTTGCCATCTCAGTTGTCTGGTGTCCACAACGTTTTCCACGTCTCTATGTTGAGGAAGTGTGGGTCAGACATCGTGCCTGTTATTGATTAGCAGTCATTGGAGGTTCGTGAGGACGCTTCTTACATTGAGCAGCAAGTTCCTATCCTCGATTGAAAGGAGCAGGTCCTGCGGACCAAGGTCATTCCCCTGGTGAAGGTGCAGTGGAGCCATCATAGTGTGGATGAGGCGTCTTGGGAGCGCAAGGCAGAGATTCAAGAGCGTTATCCCCATCTTTTCGATGTTTGACTGTATGATGTATGGTGTTTTGATTTAATATGATGTTATATTTCTTATTCCCTTATGAGTTATGTTGAGTTGTGATGGTAGTGCAAATTTCGAGGGCGAAATTTCTTATTAGGTGGGGAGAGCTGTAAGACCCGTATCCTAGTCCGTACTGTTCCGTCAAATCCCGTGATCCTTCCTGTCGAATTTCGGCAACCTGTGACGTATAATCGATGTTGCGATCGACCCTAAGCCTTATGCTGTAGATTTGAGTCGGCTTAAATCAAGACTTGTACCATTGCGACCGCACCGTCACCACGGTTCCGACGCCGCGTCTCTCGCACCGATCCGATACCCTGGCAGGAAGATGTGAGCCGGCGTTTATTTCGAAGAAAACGCCGCGCGTTTGCAATCCCAAGAGAATCTCTACCATATGTCAAATCAATCCCATCAATCAATCCCATCCATCACCTCATGTCAAGTACAAGCAACCCATGCTTTCTCTCTCCAAAGTCAACCCTTTCTCACCCTCTCTCTTACACACCCATGCTAGTCAAGTACACATCACCTCACCCATCACTCACATCCATCACTCTCTTTCTTTACATCCCATCTCTCCCTCTCTCTCTCTCTCATTTTCTCAACTCTATCCCAAGCAACAAGAGAGCTCATGTCCAAGCTCTCTTCCATGTGAGAGAGTGCATGTGTGTGTCCCACTTTCCCATCCCAAATCCTCCATCCTAGCCTTTCACTTCTCATCTTCCACCATCAAAGTGAAGCTTAAGGAGACCAGCATTTCAAAGGACCGAGAAGATCGACCGGTGGGTGCTTCTATAGGCTAGATTTTCATGTTCTTATGATGGGCCAAGTGAGGCCTACCGATCAATGGTATGGATCTCACTTTGGACCCTTGATGTGGCTAATGGCCCACCTTGATGCTTAAGATCATTCCATGATGGGGCCATTCTCCATGGACCCCATCATGATATTTATTTTCTTGCATGAATATGGTCATCTAGACCTTCTAGTTTGGTGGAGAAAGGATCTCCACCGTTGATTTTCAATTTGGTGGGCCCATATGCAATGGGACCCACTTGATGTATGATTGGATGCTTGAAACGGAGGGCCCATAGTGCCGGGGTCCCTCCATCACACGTGTATATCTCTCTCTCTCTCTCCCTCCCTTTCTTTTATTCTTCTTTTCTTGTGATGTTGGTGTGATTGTGTGGCCCGCCCGAATAGACCCCACCATAAGGCTTGTATTTTATTCTAAACCATCTATAGGTGGGACCCACCTTATATTTATTGTATCCACAACACTCATCCTTTGGTGTCCCACCTAAACAGGGCCCAACTTATGCGTGTGAAAGGCCCAGACCGTCCAGCATCCAGGGACGCTGGACGTCCATGTGAAAACACAAATATCATCTTGGTTAACAAGCCTTTTGGTGGCCCACTTGTTTAGGCCTCACCTTGATGAATGGATTCAATCCACGCCATCCATTCTATTAACCATCTCGTTTTAGGCGTTGAGCCGAAACATGAGGTCAATCTGAGATTCTGGCGGGCCATTGCTTAGCAAACAGTGATCTCCACCGTTTATAGTTCCCTAAATTTTTCTACACACTGAAACAGGCCCAATATTGGGCTTGATAAACTTGTTATGAACTATGAAATCTAATGGTTAGAGTGGATTATCTTAAAGCGGGCCCCACACGTGAAAAACCACAAAAATACAAGTTTTTCCAAAAAAATAAATAAATAAATAAATAAGGGGCAGCATCTGCTGCCACTGACACAGCAGCAGCACGCTGCTGCGTTGACGGTCGGCCAGCAGGGTCCCACGGCTCCAGCCGTAGCCCCACCTTGATGTTTATATGTCATCTAAGCCGTTCATATGGTGGGCCATTAGGGCAGAGAACTGTCCTCCAAATTTCAGCCTCACCCAAAGCTCAGGTGGCCCACATCGTAGGAAACAATGGGACTGAACGTCTGCCTTTGAAAACTTCTTCTGGGCCACAGAAGTTTTGGATCAATCTGAAATTTGTTCTTACCCTTCATCTAGGTCCATGCGACCTTATCAACCATCTGGATGGGAAATAAATGTTATGGTGGGCCCTACTTGGGACCCACAGTGATTTATGTGTGTCCACTCCCACCGTCCAGGGGACGTTGGAGCCCAACGTGATGCACGGGTTTCATTTCCACCGTCTAGCAGACGGTGGGGCGCACCATGATTTATGGGTTCATCTACTCTGTCCGCTGTCTGGACAGTGGACCCCACCATGATGCTTGTGTTGCACCCCCAACCGTCAATCCATTGTGCAAGCTCGTTTTAAGGCATGAGCTAAAGAATGAGCCAGATATGTGGTTCAAGTGGGTCCTACCACTATTATTTGAGGTGAGGATCGGTTGATCCTTTGCCATGATTATATATATATATATATATATATATATATATGTATTTGTGGCCATTTTTAAGCCCACCTTGGCATTTATAAGGCCCGTGTTATGAGGCCCATTTGATCTACATATGGGGCCCAATTGGTGTGGTCCATTTGAGATACATAAAGCCCATGTGATTAGGCTCATTCTAATATATTCTAAGGCACATGGGTTATAGCCCATTGCAATGTACATAAGGCCCGTTGGTAAGGCCCATTAATGTGGCTCATTTGATGAATGTAAGGCCCATGTGATACGGCCCATTTGATGTACCTAAGGCCCATGGATCGAGGCCCAACGGGTTGTCCTTAGGGTCCATTGCAATGCATGATTTCTCCATGATTTTGTGGCAGGCTATGCCTTGAGAGCAATGTTGGTTCGACGTCCACATTGCAAGTATAATGTTGGTTAAATGTCCGCATTACGACTCTCCCTAGGGCCCATTGATAGGCCGTATTTGTGGTGTGTAGGCCTTTTAGGCCCATCTGCATTGTAGGGATAATTCATCACTTTATAACATGCTTAGTATAGCTCCATGATACATGCCCATACGCATCATATGTATGCTTGATATGAGGAATGTTTGATCATAGCATAAGCCGTTGGGCTGTGACATTTACGGGACTCCTTATAAGACGGAGTGCCCCCACATGAGTGCGTGGTACGTACAGGATTACTGCATGATTTGACGATATGACTCATGCATTCCACATATGTGTGACTTGATCACTGCATGCCCTAGCGACATCGGGGTCGTGGCCTCCACAGGCACATCGTGGATGGTCGTATCGGATACCAGAAATATTGGCTCTAGCATTGTGGGCACTTAGGATGTCCTTGGGTGAAAGTCTCAGAACCTTTTTGGTACCAGGAGATGCTCCAACGTCTAGACCGAGTGGATACATGAGCGCCCGAGTGCCGAATACCAGTAGGCCGCGTCTCCCACTGTGTCGTGGTCGGTTGGAAGGGGGTGTGGCCTTATCCGCCTGAGTGAGGGGGCTATAAGCTAGGTTGAGTTTGACCAGCTCGTAAATGAGTCCGCTATCGACGAGCCGGGTAGGTATTGGCAGACTACTGGTTAGGCGTATAGTGAGGTCTATTCCACTTGCTCGACTGTGCAGCTAGGGAGGAGGCAGTCTGTGTGGAGTGTATTAGACCCCGGTGATATCCAGAGAGGAACTGTACTGATATGTGTACTTGATGAGGACTGACATGCTTGCTTCGCATCGCGCATATGACATTTGGCTACATAGGCCTCGCATCGCATGGCCTTGGTATGGCTGATAGCATTCATGCCTTGCATCACATAGCTTTGGTACAGCTGATAGCATTCATGGACTTACCACATATTTTCGCATTACTCTGATATTGTACACTTGGCGCTTGCCTTGCGCACACACTTACACCACCCTCTAAGCTTTTGTAAGCTTATGCACGACCGTTGCGTGCAGGTAGCGTTGGACAGCAGCAGCGCTGAGGCAGGAGTGCGCATCAGTTTATTTTGAAGTTTTTTGATCACCCTGTATTTCCCTTTCTGCATTGTACTTAAAAGTTTTTGATATAGTGGTGATGTTGTTTTGTGACTTGGTTATGCTTATGGTTATGCACCATTATATAAAAAAATTCCTACTGAAAATCCTCCTTGTAGGATCCCAGGATCAAAATCTGGCATGAGAGTGCCAGAATCCGAGAATGGGGCACTACGGAGGCTGTCGGCACCAGATTCGGCGATCGGGAATTTTGTGAGCCCGTTTTCCGAGTTTGGGACGTGACAGGTGTGGCCCATTGATGCAGCCCACTTGATGTATATAAGGCCCATTGGTATGGTCCATTGATGCATCCCACTTGATGTATACGAGGTCCATTGGTGCGGCCCATTGTGATATATGTTAGGCCCATGTCATGCGGCCCATTATGATGTATATTAGGCCCATGTCATGTGGCCCATTGTGATGTGTATTAGGCCCATGTCATGCAGCGCATCGTGATGTGTATTAGGCGTATGCGGCCCGTTGTGATGTATTTAAGGCCCAGGTATGTGGCCCATCCGTTAAGGCCCACCTTAATGCAATTGCGGCACATGTGATGCTGCCCATTGTGGTGTGTATTAGGCTGTGGGACATAGCCCATTATGATGTATTTTCGGCCCATATATTATCGCCCATTTGACATATATGGAGCCCATGTATTGCGGCCCATTGTAATGTACATGATGTCCATGCGCAAGGCCCAATGTGATGCATATGTAGCCCATAAGTAAGGCCCATCATGAGGTGTATTAGGTGTGAGACTCGTATCCTAGCATGTACCGTTCCATAGGCTCCCGCAATCCTCCCGGTCGAATTTCAGCGACCTGTGACACATAGATAGCATTTGTGCGCGACCGTGAGTGTCATCCTATAATTCCGAGTTGGCTTGACCTAAGACCTGTGTCATTGCGACCGCATCGTCGCTGCGGTTCCAACGCCGCGTCTCGTATGACAATCCGAGATGTACATCAAAAGATGTGAGCCGTGCTTTATTTGAACCTTGATCGCATTTGTGGGACCCACCTATGGCATGGCACGCCACCCTATGCGTGCATGACATCATCATCCTCATAATTTCCTAGCTAGCTATGGCTAGTCTAGACCCCTAGCCACCTATAGCTAGTTTATACCCCTAGCCACCTATAGCTAGTCTAGACCCCTAACCCCTCCCTTACATTCATTATAACATACATTTATTACTCTTTCTCTCTCTTTCTCTCTTATTTCTCTCCCTCCCTCTTCTTTCTTATTTCCTAGCAAGAGAGAGCTCCCAACGTCCATTAGAGCTCTCCATTTCTAACCCTTTTACAAGCTCTCCACCCCTAAATCCAACCCTCCAAAATCAATCCCAACCATTGAATCTTGTTCCCTTGGAGCTCTAGATCACATTGGTGGAAGAAGAAGTCCAAGATCTAAGGTGGGTGCTTCTCTCTCTCTCTCTCTCTCTTTTCATTTTTGTGTGATGTGTGGCCCACTTGGAATGGACCCCACTTTGATATATGTCTTATCCAAACCATCCAAGTCATGTGAATCCTACCCTGTGGATGATGAGAAAACACTATCAGACCCATTAGGTGGGCCACGTTCATGTGGGACCCACCTTGATAAAGCGTGGGCCACATACATGTGGGACCTACCATGATACTGTGTTTATCCATGCCGTCCAACGTCCCTGGACGCTGGACGTGAAGCTGGCTAGCATGGAGTGCGTGTACTAACATGGGTGTATACTAACAAGCTAACCAAAAATATATAAATATAATATATACATAACGTCAGTGGGATTTTAAACCTTTGGGTGGGTCATTCATACAGGCCCCACCTTGATATATTAATTTAATCCAAGCTGTCCATTCCATTCCCAAGATTATTTTAAGCATTGAGCCAAAAAATGAGATTAATCTGACTCTCAGACGGGCCCTAGCATAACAAACGGTGTGTTTACCATTGAAATCTACCCTGTTGTTTTGATGCACCAAAAATATAGTGAATATTGGACTTGTTTGGTCCGTCTCAGGCCATGGAATACAATGGGTGGTGTGGATCTGCCTGATGTGGGCCCTACATGCAAAAAACTACACAAAAATTATTTTTTTCCAAAAAAAAATATGGCAGCGGCAGCTGCTGCTACTGCTTACCGTCAGAGGACACCAGCGGGCATCCTGTTGCGTAGGCGGACGGGCCAGGGACCACGGTCCCAGCCGTGGGCCCCACCATGATGTGTGTTGTATACCTACACCGTCCACTTTGTAGGCCCCCTCCGGGCAGTGGGCCACCCTAAGAATCATCCATATACAAAGCTCAGGTGGCCCACATCATAGGAAACAGTGGTGATTGAACGGCTGCCATTGAAACCCTTTTCTGGGTTACAGAAGCTTTAGATCGCCATGAAATTTGTTATTCCTTTTCATCCAGGTCCGTGTGACCTTACCAACAGCTTAGATCGCAAATAAGCATTATGGTGGACCCCACATGGGACCACAGTGATGTATATGCTTTGGACGCACCATTCACAGCCGTGGACAGTGGAGGCCACCATGGTTTATGTATTTTATCCACACCGTCCACACCTGGACGGTGGGACCCACCATGATGCATGTGCTGCATCCAAACCGTCCATCCATCCTGAAAGCTCATTTTTTGACATGAGCTAAAAAACAAAAAAAAAAAACAAAAAATGAGTCAGATCCATAGTTCATGTGGACCCCCACCATGATGCATGTGTTGCATCCAATTTGTCCAACCATTTTGAAAGTTTATTTTAAGGGCTTGAGTTCAAAAATAAGGCAGATCTGCCTATCAAGAGGACCACATAGGAAAAGCAGTGGGGTTGGACATCTACCATTGAAACTTTCTTAGTCTTGAAGTTTTGGGCAAATATAATATTTATTTATTTATTTTTATTGGGTTTGTGTGACCTTATCAACAGCTGGAAGGAAAATAAACGATATGGTGGGGCCCACTTGGGACCCACCTGTGATGGGATTAGATTGGCAGGTGTACCACACACTAGCCTATAGCTGCTGATGAAGCAGTAGGTTCTATGGAGCCCACCTTGGTGACGTGGGCACCCCATGTGTGCGACCCTCTTTGAAGCATGTATTGCATCCAAACCATCCATCTAATTGGCATGCCATCTTAGGCTTAAGACAAAGAATGAAGCTGATTTATCAGGTGGACCACACCACAGAAAGGAGTGGAGAGACGAATGCTTACCATTGAAGTCCTTTTTGGACCATAGCAGTCTTGGGTTAAATTGATATTTATTTTTCCTCCCAACAAAGTCTTTGTAACCTTACTAACAGGCTAGATGGGAAATAAATTTGATGGTGGGCCTTGGAATTGTAAACAGCGAAAACCATTATCTTCACTGTTATTTGTGGAATGGTCCAGATCCTTCAATATGATCCTTTTTTTTTGAGAATGTATGAGGCTCACCTTGGTATATACATAAGGCCCATTTGAGGAGGTTCACCTTTGATGTGTGTATGGCCTATCCATGAGGCCCACCTTTGATGTGTTTGTGGCTCATCTGTCAGGCCTACTTTGATATACTTGTGGCCCATTAGTGCGGCCCATTGATGCGGCCCACTTGTTGTATATGAGGCCCATTGGTGCGGCCCAACGATGCAACCCATCGTGATGTGTATGATATACAGGTGGTTCTTTGGCTGGACCACTGGTAGGCCCAGCTGTGATGTGTGGGCCCACTTGCTACATGTGCAAGGCCCAAATCTGATGAATATTCGAGGCCCACCTGTTGGCTATTTAAGGCCCACCTGTTGGCTATTTAAGGCCCACTTGTTGGATATTTGAGGCCCACCTGTTATGTATTTTCGGCCCATATGGCATGGCCATTGTGATGTTTTGCAACCCATTTAACGAGGCCCATTATGATGTGCATTGGGCCCATGGGTTGTGGTCATGCGATGTATCTGAGGCCCATGTGCAGGGCCCACTTGTGGTGTATATATCCTTTGTATGAGGCCCAATGCGATGTACATTAGACCTTTGTGTGAGGCTATGACTCGCCTTATGTTTGACTCTATATGGGCCATTACTTGAGAGCAATGTTGGTTAAATATCCACATTGATGGGAAATAACGGTTAGATGTCCTCATTGTAACCTCCTCTTAGGCCTTATTAGGCCCATTCTCTTTGTAAGTTAAACCAAATAAGTGGGCCCCATTCACCATAGACAGATGGCTCCGTGTTATTGGATTAATATAACCACGGCCGAGAGCCGATCTTTACATTATTGTTGATTGGTTGTCCATCTATGGACCCCGCCTTGTTTATATATGTTGATTATCGGTACCAATTATCAAGGCTGATCCCAAGTATCGATTCCGAGTATTGAGGCCGATTAGCCATCAAGGTCGACTATCATGACCGATTGCCGATTTTCGATTATAGAGATTGATTGTCGATTCTAATCCCAATTGTCGAGGCCGATTGTTGAGGCCCAATGCGATGTATATGCGGCCCGTATTTGAGGACTGTTGTGATGTGCATTCAAGCCGTGTTTAAGGCCTAATATGATGTATATGAGGCCTATACAATGAGGCTCATTGGGATGCATTTGAGGACCAGGCTATGGAGCCCATTTTGATGTATCTTAGGCCCATGAGAAAGGCCCATTGTGATGTATTCATGCCCCATTTGATGTATTCGAGACCTACATGTAGGGCCCACATGTCTTGTATTTGAGGCCCATGAGCAGGGCCCGCCTATTGTGTATATGTGGCCCTTGAGTAAGGCCCACTGTGTTGTATATCAGGCCTTTGTGTGAGGTCATGGGTCCACTATATGTTAGGATCTATGTGGGCCATTCCTTGGGGGCAAATGTTGGTTAAATGTCCACATTGTCGAAGCTGACTGTTGAGGCCGGTTATTGACACCGATTGTGAGTATGTGATAGCATAGCATCATCATACATGCCCATACGCATCATCTGCATGTTTGTTATGAGATGTGGTTGACCATTGCATATGTCATTGGGTAGGTTGTTATGAAACTCCTTGATAAGCAGAGGTTATCTCACATGAGTGCACGGTATGCGCACGATTGATGCATGACTGGATTGTATGACTCATGCATCTTGCATTGTGTGCCCTAGCGACATCAGAGCCTTAGCCTCCACGGGCATATTGTGGATGGTCAGATGGGACACCGAAAATGTTTGGTCCTAGCAACGGGCGCCATAGATGTCCCTGGGTGAAAATCCATAAACCTCCGTGGCCAGGAGACGCCCCGACTTCAAGACCGAGTTTATACATGAGCACCCGAGTGCCAAATAACAGGAGGCCGCATCTCCCACTGTGTCATGGTCAGTTGGGAGGGGGTGTGGCCTTACCCGCTCGAGGGTAGGGGACAATACTATGCTGAGTTTGACCAGCTCGTGAATGGGTCCGCTATCGACGTGCCAGATAGGTATTGATAGACTATTGGCCAAGCGGATAGTGAGGTTTCTTACGCTCACTTGGACTGTGCGGCTGGGATAGCGGCAGTACTATTTGGAGTGTAATAAACCCCGGTGATGATCCCAAAGATGAACTCTACTGATATGTGGATTTAGTGAGTAGGAGTTGCATACTCATTCATGCATTCATTCATTCACTATCTACTCGGGTTGGTGGTGCGCAACTATTTGTTTCGTGTGCCTTTGCAATGGCCAGGATTTTGGTTAGGGCGCACGACTAACCTGAGATTAGGAGTTTACGACAATGAGTGTGACGATCCAAATTTAGGTATGGGACTGGTTTGGATAGAAGTCCATTGTGATGGACCCCATAGCCTGCGATATTACGTACATCATCCCGACTTCACACTCCAGTATGGTCATTCCATTCGCACCGTATATTGCATGACATTCGCGGCATACGGCATTTTAGGTTACTGCGTTTCTGCATTTATCTAGTCTAGATACGGTTGACGTTATTCGTGAACTCATCGGGAATTGTATATTACATCGTATCCTCAGCATTTGATATTTGGCTTTTATGATTCCTTATTTGCATAGTTGTTCTATAATGCTTACTCTGTTAGCTTATGATTTATGATCATGTCCGTATTTCTGCTTACTCTGATAATTCGTGATCTTGTCAGTCTTTCTGCCTATTCCGATAATGTATGATTTATGGATTAGTAGTATTTTCGGTATTGTATGATGATGACATTGTATTGAATACTTAGCACTTACCTTGTTCACACACTTAAACCACCCTCTAAGCTTTCTATAAGCTTATGCACGATAGATGCATGCAGATAATGATAGGTTGCAGCAGTGTTGAGCTTGGATCGTGCAGCAGTCTTCTGGAGCTTGATTTTCAATTTATTTATTTTCCTTTCAGTATTATATTCAAATGTTTATATTAGTGGATATGTGATGATGATGTTATCTTTGTAATTTGGGTATACTTGTGATTATGCTTATTACGAGTTAAACGTACATTGGCAAAAAAAAAATCCTCCTTGTAGGATCCTAAGAATGGAATCTGGCTTATGAACGCTAGGAGCCGAGAATGGGGTACTACGGAGGCTATCGGCACCAGATTCTGTAACACCCCATGTTTTCAGGACCCGAGTATATGACTCATTTCCCGAAAACCCGAGTGTTAACCTTAAAGGATGGTCAAATTCAAGTATATATATATATATATATATATTTCTTTATCAAAGTAAGCAGATGAGCGTGGAGTGAACAAACCAACATAGGGGAAATTTCATTATCATTCGAATATACAAGCAGCCGATAAAGACTTATATAAACTAATGTCTCAACATTAACGATTACAAGATTTGCATGCATAAGAAATAAAAGAAAGCATATAAATGTAAGCCGCATGACCACGCTGCTCCTCATAGCAATACGGCCGTGCATCCATGACACCTACACAGCTCTTCATCAAGTCTGAACATATACATCATCTGGGCCACCTGTTTTACCTGTACGGTTGTATATTTGATGGATGAGTGCCAGCTCAGTGTGAATTTCCCTTAAGATTACACACCGCCACATTAGGTAAGCATAGTCATAAAACAACAAAGAAATCAAAACAATACAGGATGCAATCTTTTTAAATGCATGGATGCATGAATGCACATCGGCCTGGGGATGCACATCCAGCCGGACTTGGGCTCGTCACCCATGCAAATCATCGACCTGGGTAAATCATCCAGTCGGACAGGGGTCGATAGTCGGTGGTCTGGGAGCTAGCGAAACGATACCCCGAAGATCCTAGGGGCACGTGCTATAGCATCCAGATTAGCCACCCGTCATCGCCAACATGCTATGGATGCATGATTAGCCAAACTGTTATTAGTCCAGTTACAACCAGCCAATTTAGATAAGCTCAAGGTCACTACGGGGAGCTCAGAGCCCAGCGTAGGCCGACAGCTCGGGCATAGTGTCCCATTACCACCAGCCCTGGCTCATGAGGCTACCACCTTAGGATGTTTAATGGAAAAACGTCAACCAGTGGTCAAATCATATTATAAAATATGGGGCTTGCCATCACATGGTTGTATAGTATAAAAACATCGAGCCGATATAGGGAAAATACCAGGACAAGGACACACACAGCGATATCAAAGCAAGACACATAAGGTAAATATCAAAATAAACCACATAGGGCGAGTATCAAAATCATGCTATAAAAGACCATCCTTGAAAATTGTTGGACACAACAACCCTGGATGGTAGGCCCACATCACTGGTTAATTTAAACCACCATTCAATAATCACTAAGCCGAAGGTCTATTACTATCACAACCAGTCGGGTTACATCCCAAGTGTGGGTGTACACATATAGGTGGGGGTTTCCCACTGGTGTACCAATTCAAGTTCCATAAGCAATCCACAAATAATCCACAAGCATTAAAAAAAATATGCAGGATAAACATTAAGCATGTAATATAGCAATTTAATTCCAACAATTAACACATGTGACCATGAAATAAATATATTAATTATAAGTTAAAATAAAAACTATAACTTAAGCTAATGGGAAAATAGAAAGCTCAAGGGGAAGAATCATCACCTGTATGGTAGTGTTCTTGAATTCGGCCTGAGTCTTCCTGTGGTCCGGGGTCGACCAAGAAATCACCTAATAGTATGGTTTATTTCTGTCAGATGTTTTTATGGTTTGTACAAAAGTCCAAGGGATTTCACTGTTTATGGTCTATTTGACAAAGATTCGTCCTTATTTTTCTCCCCAATCCTTAGGACAAGTTCATCAAACAGATGGACGGAGTAGATAACACAGTGAGATGTGCCATGCACAAACCTTGGACGGTCAGGATCCTACACATACACTAGGGGGGGTCCCATAGGCACGATCCAAAAGCCGGTGCAGATGTGATTATTTCAACGTCACATGCACTGCATGTTTAATGGTGCATCTCATATGTAGCTGATTTCATACCACGTGGGTCCCGCATGGCCCTATCACACATATATACCTATACATTACCTCATGGGCCACGCATATATACCCACCACATGTGTGGGTGATGATACCAGCTTATAAACGTCCCAGTGTTGGAGTCCATTGGTGGACGGTTTGGATCCAGCTCATACCCACCAGTTATAAGTATTCCTAGAGGCATTTATATAACATCATATGACATTATGTATGTGTCATATGTACGTGCATATATGTATTCAAAAACGTCTAGTGGCCTGACGTCCTTTAATAGATGGCCTGGATGAGCCACGCCTACAAGGTGGGGCCATATACGTGGCCCACCAATCGTGGTAGGGTGAGGCCCACTACTAGGACAAGCTTGTTGAATGAATAAACGGCTAGGATCGAACACACTCATCTGTGGTGGATTCCCCATGTGCTGAGGCCTATGTAGGACATATACATATATATGTAATATATGTATGTAACATGTATACCTAGTGGGTCCCACGTGGATGTGGGGCCCACATGTAATATCTTATTACATGTACTGGAGATACCCTAGTCATGCATGGTTGTATATAATAATTTATTCTCATGCATGTAGTACATCTACATGAGGCATGCTCTCCTATGCACCTAGGCCCGTGCACACCTTTCCACACGTGACATGGGTGTCGAATCCGAGTGGTCCACAAGATGTGGAATCCCATGAAATCTTAGGTGGTGAGTTTTCACCTTGATCTAAGATTCTGGTGGGCCATTAGTAAAGAGAAATTCAAATCAAGGGAAGAAACTGTTTGCATTTTTATGGCCCACCCAGATTTTGGTTCAAAGTAAAAATTGGTACCAGGGGGATTTCATGAGGTTTTGCTTCATGTGGACCGTTCAGATTTTCGATAATCATAAGATATGATGAGTTCTCAAAAACGTTCGTAGGTAGCTCGGGCGGACTGGTTCGCAGATGAGTGTTCCGTGCCTCTTCATACATACTTTCTCCTTCTTTTTTTTTTTGTGGTGTCCAGGGCCGGAGGAAATGGATGGACGGTCTGGATGAAATCTACATACTCCAGGTTGCATTTATCAAAGGTACATGTAATCTAATATTTACATGTGCGTACAGGTGCATGCATGCATGCATGTATTATATATATATATATATATAATTTTTTTCTTTGTTTTGAAAAAGTGCAGGAGCTTACGTCCAGGCCAAACCTTTGATGGACAACCCAGACACACCATCCCTTGGTGGGCGTTTGATCATGGTGCGGCCCACTAGCTGAGCAGGCCACCAGCTTTTTAGTGGGGTCCACGGTCAGTGCATAAATCTGCTTTGGACGAGGCCCACCTGCATTTGTGCAGGGCCCACAGATTTTTGGTGAGGCCCACTTGCATTTTGGTGGAGCCCAGTTGGCTCTTCTTTCTTTCTTTTTTTTTTTTTTTACAGGCGGTTGAGGACTTGAATAGGGCTTACCTCCTGCCATGGTTCAGGCTCCAAAACGGCCCATCCCTGGCCACATTTCCACCCATGTTGGTGGCATGGTGGCTACCATTTTCCCCAACAAGAAAATGACCCAAAACGGGGTCGCTTACATGCTGAAAATCGGTTGTTTCTCAGCCGCCTTTCAGCTGAGGAACTTACTGTTTTCGTGTCTATTAGGAGTCTGATTTTTTATCCCCGTGCGGCCCATTTCTGGGTCATGGTTCAGCCTCCAATGGTGCCATTTATATGTCATTGTTAGGTTCCAAACAAGGCCTGTACCCCGCCATATTCGGCCCCCGAACAAGGCTGCATTCAGGCCATGCTCAGCCCGAAACAGGGGCTGCATTTGGTCCATTTTCAGCTTCAAAACGGCCAGTTCTCTTGGTCCTAAATGTGGTGTGTAGTAGGGTGTGATAGAGCCTTAGTTTTTGAGCTCTCTTAGAGTTTTAACGGAGTGGAGGGAAAGGCCTTTACCTACTACAGTCAGTTTCAACTCCAGGCTTGGGCTGGCACGCACATAACTACTTCCTTCTCCTTCTTCCTCTCTTTTCTTCCTCAAATGGTGCTGTTGTGGTCCTACAGTGACTCAGCTCGGTCCGGTTTTCATGGACTGAGATGGGGCAGTGTGCTCCAAGCTCACCAAGGGTGCGCACGCTTTCACTATGTTTTCTCCCTCACTTTTCTTTCTGTGTGACGTTTGAGAGGGCTGGGCCTCTCCTTATATAGGCA
Organism: Magnolia sinica; assembly: GCF_029962835.1. Taxonomy (NCBI): domain Eukaryota; kingdom Viridiplantae; phylum Streptophyta; class Magnoliopsida; order Magnoliales; family Magnoliaceae; genus Magnolia; species Magnolia sinica. The sequence goes on along the minus strand of NC_080573.1, from coordinate 42,552,893 downwards.
GAGAGAGAGAGGAGGCTTGGCATTGGGTCTTTAATGCGGCCAGGAGACAGCAGCTGCGTCGCCGCCCTCCCCAACCTAGAAAAGGAGACCTAGTTGGCCTTGTCTAGCCATTTCAGGCATAAGGGGAACTTGGCAGCTCACGTACAAGTGACCAGGCGGCAGAAATTCCGTGGATAACGGCATGCTAGCGTGCATCTCAAGTCTAGCATTGAAAGTTAGCCACGCTTGAACGGCTTGGACGGCTGAGACTGATCTTCACAGTTTCAATGCATGGGTCTAAGATCTTATATCATTTTGTTCAGTGGACCCACGTGATTAAAATGAACGGTTTGGATCGTCCAGAAAGTGGCTATGGTGGCCCACTTTAGGGCTCAAAATCTTCCAATTTCAAAATTCTAATGGCTGGAGGGACTTCTCTCGTTTGTGACTTGGTCAAAGGCCATTTGACCGAGCTGCTTGGTTCGGTGCACATCCAGCACAATAGCCCAAGGTGCACATGCACCTTGTGTGGGGTTTATTGTGATGTTTGTGATAAATCTACACCGATCATTTGTTTAGGGGTCCCTATATAGGGCTCCTGGTCCAGTTTAGGAAACAGGTTAGGCCCAAGTGGGCCATATTATACCATTCAAGGCCTCATTTTTCCCATAGGTTGTGATCCAATGGTCAAATGGGTACGAGGTTTTGTTTTAACAGTGGAATAGACATTTGAGGGGTTCCGAGTGCCCAGTTGGCCATAATTTATCGTGTAAAGGTGTATGGTGTCATTATGTGTTAGAAATTTTATCCATAACCTTGCTTTAATTTCTGGTAATTAGGCATGGTATAAAATTTTGCATTAAGCGGATAGTGAAAACCACGTGATCTAGAATCAAGTGGCCTGGGCAATGGCGTTTTTGTAATTATTACTGATATGAGGGTTTTGTAAAATCTAATGGGTCCACATGGTTTTAGGCGTGCTTCTAAGCAATTCTTAGAAAAAAATGTTTATCTAAATTGTTATGGATAGGGAGTTATTTGTCAATTCCTTTAAGGGAAGACACATACGTTAGATCTCATGACAAAGAGTCCTACCTTGAAGTCTACGGTCAGATGGCTTGTTCTATGAAAGAAGATCATTCCCAATGGTTCAATTTTTGTTAGGGAATGGATATAGGGTTAGGATAGGTAAGTTGGTGCCGTACACATGTACGTATCAAGTTAAACTTCATGGTAATACTCGAGGACTTTCAATACTCGGGTATTGAAAAGTTCGGGTTGTTACAGATTCGGCGATCGGGATTCCTGTGAATATGATTTTCGGGTTTGGGGCGTGACAGAAGTTGGTATCAGAGCATAACTTGGGAATACCTAAAGATAACATCATATATCTGCTGATAACTACCCTTCACTATATGATTGTTGAGAACTTAGAATGGCTAGATCCCCGAATTTGAATAACTTAGAGATTTTCTGATATAGCTCCCTACCATTGAAATAAAGAAGCTGCATGATATTCCCATTTCGATCATTTTTTATCCAGGATCCGAGTATTTGTATGGTTCATCATCCTATTAAGGAGGCGTCTTAGGAGCGTAAGGCTGAGATTAGAGAATGCTATCTCCATTTGTTTATAGATTGATTATGCCTTCTATATGTCTACGTCAATGCTTCCTCTTCCCTCGCTTAGTCATGCGCGATAGTAAATTTCGAGGATGAAATTTTTATTAGGAGGTGAGAGTTCTGAGACTCGTATCCTAGCCTGTACCGCTCCATAGGCTCCGTCGGTCCTCCCGATCGAATTCCGGTGACCTGCGACGTGTAGATAGCATTTGCGCGTGACCTTGAGTGTCATCCTATAATTCAGAGTCGACTTGACCAAAGACCTGTGTCATTGCGACCGCATCGTCGCTGCGATTCGAACGCCGCGTCTCGTATGACAATCCGAGATGTACATCAAAAGATGTAGGCCACGCTTTATTTGAACCTTGATCGCATTTGTGGGACCCACCTATGGCATGGCACGCCACTCCATGCGTGCATGACATCATCATCCTCATAATTTACTAGTCACCTATGGCTAGTCTAGACCCCTAGCCACCTATAGCTAGTCTAGACCCCTAACCCCTCCTTTACATTCATTATGACATGCATTTATTACTCTTTCTCTCTCTCTCTCTCTCTCTCTCTCTCTCTCATCTCTCTCCCTCCCTCTTCATTCTTATTTCCTAGCAAGAGAGAGCTCCCAACATCCATTAAAGCTCTCCATTTCTAACCCTTTTGCAAGCTCTCCACCCCTAAATCCAACCCTCCAAAATCAATCCTAACCATTGACTCTTGTTCTCTTAGAGCTCTAGATCACATTGGTGGAAGAAGAAGTCCAAGGTCTAAGGTGGGTGCTTCTCTCTCTCTCTTTTCATTTTTGTGTGATGTGTGGCCCACTTGGAATGGACCCCACTTTGATATATGTCTTATCCAAACCATCCAAGTCATGTGAATCCTATCTTATGGATGATGAGAAAACACTATCAAACCCATTAGGTGGGCCACGTTCATGTGAGACCCACCTTGATAAAGCGTGGGCCACATACATGTGGGACCCATCATGATACTATGTTTATCCATGTCGTCCAGCGTCCCTGGACGCTCGACGTGATGCTAGCTAGCATGGAGTGCGTGTATTAACATGGGTGTATACTAACAAGCTAACCAAAAATATATAAATATAATATATACATAATGTCAGTGGGATTTTAGACCTTTGGGTGAGTCATTCATACAGGCCCCACCTTAATACATTAATTTAATCCAAGCCGTCCATTCCATTCCCTAGATTATTTTAAGTGTTGAGCTAAAAAATGAGGTTAATCTGGCCCTGAGACGGGTCCTAACATAACAAACAGTGTGTTTACCATTGAAATCCACCCTGTTGTGTTGATGCACCAAAAATATAGTGAATATTGGACTTGTTTGGTCCGTCTCAGGCCATGGAATACAATGGGTGGTGTGGATCTCCCTGATGTGGCCCCTACATGCAAAAAAACTACACAAAAATCATTTTTTTCCAAAAAAAAATATGACAGCAGCAGCTGCTACTACTGCTTACCGTCAGAGGACGCCAACGGGCATCCTGTTGCGTAGGCGGACAGGCCAGGGACCATGGTCCCAGCCATGGGCCCCACCATGATGTGCGTTGTAAACCTACACCGTCCATTTTGTAGGCCCCCTTCGGGCAGTGGGCCACCCCAAGAATCATCCATATACAAAGCTCAGGTGGCCCACATTATAAGAAACAGCGGTGATTGAACGGCTGCCATTGAAACCCTTTTCTGGGTTACAAAAGCTTTGAATCTTCATGAAATTTGTTTTTCCTTTTCATCTAGGTCTGTGTGACCTTACCAACGGCTTGGATCGCAAACAAGCATTATGGCGGGCCCCACGTGGGACCACAGTGATGTATATGTTTTAGACACACCGTCCACAGTCGTGGACGGTGGAGCCCACCATGGTTTATGCATTTTATCCACACCGTCCACACCTAGATGGTGGGACCCACCATGATGCATGTGCTGCATCCAAACCGTCCATCCATCCTGAAAGCTCATTTTTTGACATGAGCTAAAAAAAAATGAGTCAAATCCATAGTTCATGTGGACGCCCACCATGATGCATGTGTTGCGTCCAATTTGTCCAACCATTTTGAAAGTTTATTTTAAGGCTTGAGTTCAAAAATAAGGCAGATCTGCCTGTCAAGAAGACCACACAGCAAAAGCAGTGGGGTTGGACGTCTGCCATTGAAACTTTCTTAGTCCTGAAGTTTTGGGCAAATATAATATTTATTTATTTATTTTTATTAGGTTTGTGTGACCTTATGAACAGCTGGAAGGAAAATAAACAATATGGTGGGGCCCCCACTTGGGACCCACCTGTGATGGGATTAGATTGGCAGGTGTACCACACACTAGCCTATAGCTGCTGATGAAGCAGCAGGTTCTATGGAGCCCACCTTGGTGATGTGTGCACCCCATGTGTGGGACCCTCTTTGAAGCATGTGTTGCATCCAAACCATCCATCTAATTGGTAAGCCATCTTAGGCTTAAGACTAAGAATGAGGCTGATTTATCAGGTGGACCACACCATAGAAAGCAGTGGAGAGACGAACGCTTACCATTGAAGTCCTTTTTGGACCATAGTAGTCTTGGGTTAAATTGATATTTATTTTTCCTCCCAACCAAGTCTTTATAACCTTACTAACAGGCAAGATGGCAAATAAATTTGATGGTGGGCCTTGGAATTGTAAACGGTGAAAACCATTATCTCCATTGCTATTTGTGGAATGGTCCAGATCCTTCAATATGATCCTTTTTTTTGGGGAATGTATGAGGCCCACCATGGTATATACATAAGGCCCATTTGAGGAGGTTCACCTTTGATGTGTGTATGGCCCATCCATGAGGCCCACCTTTGATGTGTTTGTGGCTCATCCGTCAGGCCTACTTTAATATACTTGTGGCCCATTAGTGCGGCCCATTGATGCGGTCCACTTGTTGTATATGAGGCCCATTGGTGCGGCCCAACGATGCAACCCATCCTGATGTGTATGATATACAGGCCGTTCTTTAGCTGGACCACTAGTAGGCCCAGTTGTGATGTGTGGGCCCACTTGCTACATGTGCAAGGCCCACCTCTGATGAATATTCGAGGCCCAGCTGTTGGCTATTTAAGGCCCACTTGTTGGATATTTGAGGCCCACCCGTTATGTACTTTCGGTCTATATGGCATGGCCATTGTGATGTTTTGCAACCCATTTAATGAGGCCCATTATGATGTGCATTGGGCCCATGGGTTGTGGTCATGCGATGTATCTGAGGCCCATGTGCAGGGCCCACTTGTTGTGTATATATCCTTTATATGAGGCCTAATGCGATGTACATTAAACCTTTGTGTGAGGCTATGGGCCCGCCTTATGTTTGACTCTATATGGGCCACTGCTTGAGGGCAATGTTGGTTGAATATCCACATTGATGGGCAATGATGGTTAGATGTCCTCATTGTAACACCCCTTAGGCCTTGTTCGGCCCATTCTCTTCGTGAGTTAACCCAAATAAGTGAGCCCCATTCACCATAGACAGATGGCTCCGTGCTATCGGATTGATATAACCACGGCCGAGAGCCAATCTTTACGTTAATGTTGATTGGTTTTCCATCTATGGACTCTGCCTTATTTATATATGCTAATTATCGGTACGGATTATCGAGGCCGATCCCGAGTGTCGATTCCGAGTATTGAGGCCGATTAGCCATCAAGGTCGACTATCGTGACCGATTGCCGATTTCCGATTATAGAGATTGATTGTCGATTCTAATCCCGATTGTTGAGGCCGAATATCGAGGCCGATTGTTGAGGCCCAATGCGATGTATATGCGACCCGTATTTGAGGACTGTTGTGATGTGCATTCAGGCTGTGTTTAAGGCCTAATATGATGTATATGAGGCCTATGCGATGAGGCCCATTGGGATGCATTTGAGGACCATGTTATGGAGCCCATTACGATGTATGTTAGGCCCATGAGAAAGGCGCATTGTGATGTATTCATGGCCCATGATGCATGGCCCATTTGATGTATTCGAGACCTACGTGTAGGGCCCACATGTCATGTATTTGAGGCCCATGAGCAGGGCCCGCCTGTTATGTATATGTGGCCCTTGAGTAAGGCCCACTATGTTGTATATCAGGCCTTTGTGTGAGGTCATGGGTCCACTATATGTTAGGATCTATGTGGACCATTCCTTGGGGGCAAATGTTGGTTAAATGTCCACATTGTCGAAGCTAACTGTTGAGGCCGGTTATTGACACCGATTATGAGTATGTGATAGCATAGCATCATCATACATGCCCATACACATCATCTGCATGTTTGTTATGAGATATGGTTGACCATTGCATATGTCATTGAGCAGGTTGTTATGAGACTCCCTGATAGGCAGAGGTTATCTCACATTAGTGCACGGTATACGCACGATTGGTGCATAACTGGATTGTATGACCCATGCATCTTGCATTGTGTGCCCTAGCGACATCAGGGTCGTATCCTCCACAGGCATATCGTGGATGGTTAGATGGGACACCGAAAATGTTTGGTTCTAGCATACGGGCGCCATAGATATCCCTGAGTGAAAATTCCTAAACCTCCGTGGCCAGGAGTCGCCCCGACGTTGAGACCGAGTGTAAACATGATCGCCCGAGTGCCGAATACCAAGAGGTTGCGTCTCCCACTATGTCGTGGTCGGTTGGGAGGGGGTGTGGCCTTACCCGCTCGAGGGTAGGGGGCAATACTAGGCTGAGTTTGACCAGCCATGAATGAGTCCGCTATCGATGTGTCGGATAGGTATTGGCAGACTATTGGCCAGGCGGATAATGAAGTTTCTTACGCTCACTTGGACTGTGCGGCTAGGAGAGCGACAGTGCCATTTGGAGTGTACTAAACCCCGGTGATGATCCCAGAGATGAACTCTACTGATATGTGGATTTAGTGAGCAGGAGTTGCATACTCATTCATACATTCATTCATTCACTATCCACTCGGGTTGGTGGTGCGCAACTATTTGTTACGTGTGCCTTTGCAATGGCCAGGATTTCGGTTAGGGCGCACGACTAACCTGAGATCAGGAGCTTCCCACATTGTGTCTGACTATCCAAATTTAGGTATGGGACTAGTTTAGATAGAAGTCTATTGTGATGGACCCCATAGCCTGCGATACTACGTACATCATCCCGACTTCACACTCCAGTATGGTCATTTCATTCGCACCGATATTGCATGACATTCGCGGCATACGACATTTTAGGTTACTGCATTTCTGCATTTATATGGTCTAGATACGGCTGACGCTATCTCATCAGGAATTTTATATTGCATCGCATCCTCAGCATTTGATATTTGGCTTTTATGATTCCTTATTTGCATAGTTGTTCTATATTGCTTACTCTGTTATCTTATGATTTATGATCTTGTCTGTATTTCTGCTTACTCTGATAATTAGTGATCTTGTCAGTCTTTCTGCCTATTCTGATAATGTACGATTTATGGATTAGTAGTATTTCTGGTATTGTATGATGATGGCATTGTATTGAATACTTGGCACTTTCCTTGTGCACACTTATACCACCCTCTAAGCTTTCTATAAGCTTATGCATGATAGATGTGTGCAGATGATGATAGGTTGCAGCAATGTTGAGCTTGGAGCGTGCATCGGTCTTCTGGAGCTTGATTTTCGATTTATGTATTTTCCTTTCAGTATTGTATTCAAATATTTATATTAGTGGATATGTGATGATGATGTTGTCTTTGTAATTTGGGTATACTTGTGATTATTTTTATTATGAGTTAAACGTACATTAGTAAAAAAAAATCCTCCTTGTAAGATCCCAGGATCGGAATCTGGCGTATGAACGCTAGGAGCCGAGAATGGGGTACTACGGAGGCTGTCGACACTAGATTCGGCGATCGAGATTCCTGTGAATCCGATTTTTAGGTTTGGGGCGTGACATTAGGCCCTTGAAAGAGGACCATGGTGATGTATATTGGGCCATTATGTGAGGCAATGGGCCCACTATATGTTTGGCTCTATGCGGGCCACTCCTTGGGAGCAATGTTGGTTGAATGTCCACATTGATGGGCAATGATGGTTAAATGCCCTCATTGTGACCTTTCCTTAGACCCTTTGTTAGGCCGATTATCGATGCAGGTTAGCAATACCGATTATGAGTATGTGACAGCATAGCATCATGATACATGCCCATATGCATCATCTGCATGTTTGTTATGAGATGTGATTGACCATTGCATATGTCATTGGGCAGGTTGTTATGAGACTCCCTGATAGGCGAAGATTGTCTCACATGAGTGCACGTTATGCACAGGGTTGATGCATAACTAGATTATATGACTCATGCATCTTGCATTGTGTGTTGTAATTACTGTGCGCCCTAGTGACATTAGGGCCGTAGCCTCCATAGGCATGTCATGGATGGCCAAATGGGACACTGAAAATCTGTTATTAGCATTGGGGTGCCATAAATGTCCTGGGTGAAAATCTATAAACCTCTGTGGCCAGGAGACGCCCCAATGTCTGGACCGAGTGGATACATGAGCGCCCAAGTGCCGAATACCAGTAGATCGCGTCTCCCACTATGTAGTGGTCGGTTGGGAAGGGGTTATGGCCTTACCCGCCCGAAGGTAGTGGGCATAGCTAGGTTGAGTTTGACCAGCTCGTAATTGGGTCCACTATCGACGTGTCGGGTAGATATTGGCTGACTACTAGCCAGGCAGATAGTGAGGTCTCTTCCACTTGCATGATTGCACGTCCAATGGGCGGCGATTGTATGTAGAGTGTACTAGACCTTGGTGATGATCCCAAAGATGTACGGTGTTGGTATGTGGACTTATTGAGTAGGAGTTGTATACTTAGCATCTCATTCATTCATTAATTCATTCACTATCCACTCGGGCTGGTGGTATGCAACTATTTGTTATGTTTACCTTTGCAATGGCCAGGATTTCAGTTGGGGCGTGTGACTAACCCGAGATCAGGAGGTTACCACATTGAGTCTGACTATCCAAATTTAGGTATGGGACTGGTTTGGATAGATGTCCCTTGTGATGGACCTCGTAGCCTGCGATACTAGATACTATCAACCCGACTTCACACTCCAGCTTGGTCATTTCATTTGCACCGCATATCGCATACTGCATCCGTGGCATTTGACATTTTGGGTTACTATGTTTCTGCATTTATATGGCCTAGATACTCGTGAACTCATCAGGAATTGTATATTGCATTGCATCCTCGGCATCTGATATTTGGCTCTCTATGACTCCTCATTTGCGTACTCTGATATTGTATAACTCATGGACTTGTCAGTATTTCTGCTTACTCTGATATCATATGATTCATGATCTTGCCAGTATTTTCGATATTGTATGATTATGGCATTGTATTAAATACTTTGCACTTACATTGTGCACACACTTACACTACCCTCTAAGCTTTCTATAAGCTTATGCACGATAGATGCGTGCAGGTGGCGTTAGGTTGTAGTAGCATTGAGCATAGAGTGTGTAGCAGTCTTCTGGAGCTTTGATTTTAATATATGTATTTCTCTTTCAGCACTGTATTCAAATGTTTATATTAGTAGATATGTGATAATGATGTTGCCTTTGTGATTTGGGTAAACTTGTGGTTATGCTTCTTATGAGATAAATGTACGATGAAAATCCTCCTTGTAGGATCTTAGGACGAAATCTGGTGTATGAACGCTGGGAGCCGAGAATGAGGTACTACGGAGGCTGTCAGCACCGGATTCGGCGATCGAAAATTCTGTGAACCTGGTTTCTGAGTTTGGGGCATGATATTAGTGACTCCATGACACTGTATCACCCAAAACACCTAGCGGTGCCTAGGAGAACAGTTAGAGATTCAATGTTAACATGTGTCTACAATATATCCTTTGACATGTAACATAAATTCAAGGCTTTCAGAAGCCAATAAACTTTTAAGAAAAAGTAGTCAGTAAGTAGAAATCATATAAATGACAAGGGGCATATGTAAGCCATTTTGGCCAATGCCCACCCTCCACAGATTGAACATAGGAGCTCATGGAAATACTCCCAAAAACATCTATTACATTTTTTGTCTTGCATGGAATGTGAACACTATAGATTCAAACTCTGATGCCCAATTATGAATTTAGATATAAGTGGACACAACTGTAATTTTTTATGATCTAATGAAAAAATAAACATGATACAACTAAATACAATGAAATAGTTGCTTTTAAGTATTCATGCGTTAACTATTACATGTAATGATAAAATGTTAAAATGGAGCCCGAGCTAATAGATTTATAAACAAAAATATGTAATTAAAAGAGAATATGAAAAGATCGAACTTTCTATGATCTTCAATGATATCGTATCCAAACTCTTCGAAAGCATAATGCGACTCCAAAACCCATAACCAACGCCATTGATCCTATGGTAGCGAGCATGAGAACTTTAATAATAACACTAACACATTGGGTGTTTGTGCATATGCTTTTTAGTTTAAGTGTGCAAATCCCAAGGACAAAAGCAATGCACAAGGAAATCAAAGATGCCTTGAAGAAAAGCTTGTGGGTTGAATTTGTTGTTTGATTTCTAAGAAACCCTGCTAAAATTGCAATGACTCCACAAATGGCAATCTCGATAGCCCAGATTGCAACCATTAATCCGTTGTTGAGGTCTTCTGCTTGTGTCTCATCTTATGATGGTTGCAATTGACCAACATCAAAATTTGTCCCTCCTGCTCCTCAATCAGCTTGTTGGTTTATTGCAACTGCAGTGCTGGTTTCATGACCCTTACAATAGATTAATGGTTTAAATTCATTATTCCCTCATAACAAGGATGATAATCATTCAAACAATTATAAGAAGAAACTTAAGAGACAGTCTTTCATTTATGAAGCCTTACATCCATTGCTTGCACCATTCATGATAGGACGTAGAATAATGGATGATCTATCTGGTCCATTAATTTGGGAGCCCCATAGTTGATCAAACAGCTGTAAAAATATTATGTCAATGGGACAATCTTATATGTTTGACGGATAATTTTAACATATAGTTGAAAAAAAAAATTTTAAAGAAAAAGTCACTAGCTTTATGTTCATTTAGAAATATTAGCTGGCTGGAATCAACCACCTTTCATAGGTTTTCTTCTTCTTCTTCTTCTTTTTTCTTTTTTTTTTTTCTTTTTTGGCAGTCATGTATTTTATTTTATTTTTAATGATAATCAAGTCATGCATCTTATGTGGGTCAAACAAGATGGATATCCTAGATTAATTGGTTCGCCACAAGTTAAAAACTATATACTTGTGGAACATGAACCGCTTTACTAAAACATTTATTTTTGTCAATACTTGAGTTTGATTTAGCATCTGAGAATCCAAGTTTCGCATATCAATTTGGATATGTAGTCCTCTGCTAATCTCAGCATTGGAATGTCTATGCCGCTAAAGAAGAAAAAAAAAATGAATATTAGAGTAGTATTATTATCAATAAAATCAATTCAAATAATAAAATACCATTTGAAAATCAAATTACCAAAGAAAAGTAAATGTTTCCTGACCTCTGTTGGTACATCATCCATCCCCAACATTGGTATCTTATTTAATAGGTCAAAAATGTATTTATGTAGTGAGTAAATGCATGAAATATGTGCCAATATGCAATTAAAGCCATAACTTATTCCTGAAATGAAAATAGTGAAAAGATTAAACAGCTAGAGTTGAGAAATAATGTGTAAAAACCATAGCTCAATAATATAAAACTTGACTTGATGTCAAGTTGGGCCTAGTGGAAGGCTTAAAAAGGTCTTAAGTTGACTCAACTCATATTTTAATCTATAAATGAAATTTATGTGAAGTATAATCTAGAATTCTATATATATATATATAGTTAAAACTCATCCTCGACCAATGAATGTTGTGAATTGATATTCTCTTATAAAGTTAAGGTTATGAGTTTGACACTCCTCTCATTTCACATTGTTGGGAATCGTGGAAACATATAGAGTAGAATCAAGCAAAACACACGCAATTGCACAAATAAAGCCAAAACAAGAACAATCTGAATTTTACGTGAAAAAATCCTTGCAAAAAAAATCACGACACAAAGCGATGAATAATGCACTGTGAAAGTAGGAATTACAAAATATAGTGCTCTTATCGATTCAAATTTTCCTATGAGGTGTCATGTGGTACGAAGCTCCCGCATCCAAAATCCATTATGCGTCGATGTACCCAGATTTTGATGCGGTTAGCATGTCACTACCATTCGTCTCCTCACTAGATTTTGCAATGCTGGCCTCCTTGGAAGAACTCTCTGAATTCTCATTTCTTAACTTAGGATTCTTACAATCCTTCTTCATGTGCCCGGTCATGCCACGATTCCAATACTTCAATTTTCCTTTACCCTTGCCCTTGGATTTAGATCTCGATCGTGAAGATCCACACTCCTGCTCAGAATTTCTCTGCCTCGTAACTAGTGCATCTGTAGAAGCACCCACGTCACCGTTTTTCTTTCTTACCACCTTTAATTAAAGAGCTGAGATAACCATCTCAATGCTAATGATTATTTTACCGGCGCACAAAGAGTCTGTGAACGACTCATACGATGCTGCAAGAGAGTTCAACAATATACATGATTGATCTTCATCTTTCATCGTCTCCTCCACATCCAACAACTTGCAAACCAGCCTATTGGAGTTATTGATATGAGAGTCAACACCAACCCCCTCCACCATCTTCGAATTGAAAAATTGTAGCTAAGTACAAGAAATTCTTAGGAGACTTCTTCGTATAAATGTTCTCTAGTTTCGCCCAAGTACTTGCTGTAATTCTCTCTTATAATATTATAGAGGACATCATTTGTTATACACAATTGGATTAATATATTGGTTTTCTTATTTATCTTGTTCCATTCTATTTCTGTCATATATTTCGGTCCCTTTTCAAGGAAATTCACTCAATCCTTGCTGAAATAGGATGTCGTTCATCTTAACTTTCCATAGTTCAAAATTGTTTTTACCGAAATACTTTTCTACATCAAACTTCATGTTAGATGTCATTGATACTTTGCTTTTAGATTTGATCTACTTCCCAACATTATCTCTAATACTACTTGTTAGGAACCACATAAGCATATAGATCAGAATCAACCAAAGTACACGCAATTGCACAAACAAGAACAATATGAATTTATTGTGGAAAAACCCTTCTAGGAAAAAACCATAGCACGAATCTACAATATAATGCACTATGAAAGCAGAAATTACAAGAGATTGTTCTTACCAATTCAAACAAGCATCGAATCTCTTCAAACCCTAGTTATGCCCTTGAACCCTTAGGAACGATTTAAAAAGCCCTAATACACTGTTAAAAACTTCTGAGAGCCTACTTGATATATATATATATATATATATATATATATATATATATATATATATATATATATATATATATATATATAATATCACAACTTAATAGGAAAATTACCATTTACCCAATTCTACCCGCAACTTCGATGGCATCGACATCCTTCGAAGACCTATCGATGGCATCCAACTCCTTCGATGCCATCGAATAACACATCTAAAACAGTCCATCAGCCAACCTGGATTTTCTAAATTTTCTCGATGGCATTGGCATCTTGTCGATGGCATCGACAGACCCTGTTATTTATAAATTTTAAACATCCACAACACATGCTTAAAAGGAATTGGACTGGGCAAACTTTATGTCTGGCAAAAAATCTCTTGAATTTGAGGTAGATTGTGAATTGTTGAAATTAACCATCTTTATATATATACAATTTTATACCATAATATAAATTTTAGGTTAATTATTAATTATTGACTTGGGTCAAGGAAAGACTCGGTCGAGAATTTGAGTTGACCTGACCTAGCAGGATATGAGTCAAGTCAATTGTTTGAACCACAGTTCTAGAACTTGAAGAGCTAAATCAAGTGACTCAGTTAGAAATCAAGTTTGAGTTTATATGAAACTTGCTGATAAGCTCAACTTAATTCAAACTTGGCATGACTCATCGAGTTCCACTTGGAAAATTCATAATGATTCGAACTAGTGACTCCACTAACACTTTAGAAAACAACAACCACCAGTAAGTTATGCAAAACTTCCATAAATTTTGTGGTCTTTCTTGTTTATATATCCATTGTCACTAAATTATTATTCCTAATTTATATATTAAATATCGAGTTAAGTCTTTGAGTGGAAGCCACATGATTGGACAATGAATCGAGTCTAGCTTTCAAGTTTTAAAACTATATGCTTTGAATTATGATTTGGAGTCCATCTCCAATTAGGTTAAGTTAATTCATTACTCATTTGAATCTTTACTTGACTTAATATTTAAATAATTAAAATTTAATTACATAGTGACTGAGTACTCAACATGCCCTCGGACGTATCTGAGGTTGGTGCCTATGCCTAACTTATATGCTTTAGCTAGTCACACTGAGAAGCATCAAGTTGACAAAGTTTTCAGGCTGACTCAATGAGTTTTATCGAGTCCTAATTGAATCATGCCTGCTATTGAGTTTTAAGAGAGTCGGCTCGAAATCTTATTGAGTTGACTCGGCTAACTTCTGAGTCAACACACCGAGTTTTAGAGTGAAACCAGATGACACCATACATGTACAAGTGAGTGAAGGGATCTACAATCCTCTCTAGGCAGGTGTCCTTAATAGGGCTGCAACTTGGGTAGGTAGGGTTAGCTTAAGGGTCGACCCGAGCATAGCCCGACTATAAGAGGACCTAACCGATAGCCTAACTAAGTAGAATTCCATCCTGAGGTGGCCAACCTGTAATACCCGTATCCTAGTCCGTACTGTTCCGTAGGCTTCTACGGTCCTCCCAATCAAATTTCGGCAACTCTTGACCTGTATCCAACGTTTGCCCACGAACCTAAGCCGAGTCCTGTATAAAGAAGTTGGCTCAACCCAAAATTTGCACCTTAGTGACCGCATCGTCGCTGCGGTTCCAACGTTGTGACTCGCGCACCGATCCGATACCCAAGCTAGAAGTTGTGGGCCCGTGTTCATTTCGAAGAAATGCCGCGCGTTACGAATTTCAAGGGAATCTCTACAACATGTCCTATCAAATCAAGTCAAGTACACCACCTTACCCCAAGTTCAACCAACCCACTCCTTCTTTTCCCACAAGTCAACCCTCTCTTTCCCCTCACCATCCCTTTTTTACATAATTTTCAACTAAGCCCATGCTTCCTCATCTCCTTTCCTTACACCCACCACTCCATCCATCCTTTTATCTATTATTTTTCTCCCTTTCTATCATTTCTTAAAAATCTCCCAAGCAACCCAAATACCACACGTCTAAGCTCCTCTCTCCTAAGCCAAGTGTGGCCCACCCTCTCATCTCTCATCCCCACCATCAAACTCCATCAACCACCATTAAAAGTGAAGGCAATGAGCATAGGAATCCAAGGGATCAAGGAGAAGGCCGAGAGGTGGGTGATCCATCATCGATTTTGATTCCTAAGGGCCCATTTATTATAGGACCCACTTGATGCAATCATTGTATTTGGGAGGGCCCAATAGTGGCGGGGTCCCTCCCCTTCACATGTCATATTCTCTCTCTCTCTCTCTCTCTCTCTCTCTCTCTCTCTCTCTCTCTCTCTCTCCCCCCTAGAATGAAGTGGGCCCCACCGGATCGTGTTAAATCTACTCCATCCATCAAATGGTGTGGCCCACCACATTTCAGGCGAAATCCACCGTCCACTATTGGACGGTGGGAAGTCCCACATGCTGGGTTAAATGATATATAATATATTATATTTATATTGTATATATATATATATATACATGCATGGTGGGCCATGTCCATGTGGGACTCACCATGATACTTGTGTTATTTGCACACCATCCAGCGTCCAGGGACACTGGACGTGGCCCCACGATAATGTTAACTGATAGTGTGGTGTGTTGACAGGCAGCAACACAAAAATAAAATAAAATATTAAAATATAAATATTAGCTTGATTTAAAAAGCTTTAGCGGACCGCTCATGCAGGTCCCACCTTGATGTATTGATTTAATCCACACCGTCCATCCTATTTCTTAGCCCATTTTAGGCGTTGAGCCGAGAAACGAAGCTAATCCGATTTTTTTGGCAGGCCATAGCATAGAAACAGGGATTTTCATCATTCAAATCACCTTGACGTTTCTAGCCGCTAAAACATGTTGAATATTAGGCTCGTTTGGATTGTCTTAACTCCTAGAATCTAATGGTTAGGTTGGATCTACCTAATGCGGGCCCCACCTACGAAAAACCACCAGAAAACATAAATAAAAAAAAAACATATACAATAGCAGATGTTGTTGCTGTTAGCGTCACTGGACGTTGTAGCAAGCAGCGCCCGCTGCTTTGCATGGCGCTAGTCAGTGGGCCCCATCTCAGGCCCCACCATGATGTGAGTTGAACATCAACACCGTGCATTTGGTGGGCCACCCCAAAACTCAGCCGTATGTGAAACTCAGGTGGGCCACATCGCATGAAACAGTGAGATTGAACGGCTGCCATTGAAACCCTTTTTGGGGTTGTCACAGAAGTTTTGTATCACTATAAAACAATGTTTTTTTTCTCTTCATCTGGGTCTACGTGACCTTATCAACAGATTGGGTGGAAAATAAACATTATGGTGGGCCCCACGTGGGACCCACTGATGTATGTAGTGTATCCACACCTTTCATCAATGTGGACCCCCACCATGGGGCATGTGCCTTATCTATGTTGTCCATCCCTTTGGGACCCACCATGATGCATGTGTTGCATCCAAATCGTCCAACCATTTTAAAAACTCATTTTAAGGCTTGAAACTAAAAATAAGACAGATCTAGGATCAGGTGGACCACATTTCAAGAAACAGTGGGTTTGAACGTCCACCATTAAAACCCTTGGACTACAGCGTTTGAACCAATACGATATTTGTTTTTCCCTCTTAATCCAGGTCCTTAAGACCTTAGGATTAGATTAGGCCCCCGTGAGTTGTTAAAATAGTGAAAATTATCTCCACTGTTACTTGGGGTATGGTCTAAATGATCCTTCAAAATGGCACTTTTTGGGTATGTGATGAGGCCCATCTTGATGTATTTGTGGCCTGATGTTGAGGCCCACCTTGATGTGTATGAGGTACGTTGTTAAGGCCTACTTTGATATATGAGGCCCACATCGTGCGGCCCATTTGATGTATTCGACTCGGCCCATTTGGTCAGCCCAATTGAATCAGCCCATTTGAATCGGCCCATTTGCTGTATATAAGCCCCAATGAGATGCATCTGAGGCATAAGTGTAGGCCGAATGTGATGTATATGACGCCCATTGCTATGTGGGATTCCACCATGATTTATGTAATGATGTTCATGGCAAGCCATGCCTTGGGAGCAATGATGGTTTGATGCCCACATTATAAGGATGATGTTGGTTAAATGTCCGCATTGTCACTCTCCCTAGGGCCCATTGATAGCCCATACTTGTAGTGTGTAAGTTGTCTAGGCCCATCTTCGTTATGAACAGAGCCCATCACCATATAACATGTTTAGTATAGATACATGATTCATGATCATATGCATCATATATATGCTTGGTATGAGGAGTGACTGATTATAGCATATACCTTCGGACAGATTGTTTATGAGTTCCCTGATAGGCGGAGTTGCCCTTCATGAGCGCGCGGTACGTGCAGGATTGTTGCATGACTGATAATGTGATTCATGCACTTTACATTTATATGACATGATTTCTATATGCCCTAGCGACATCAGGGCTATGACCTCCACAAGCACATCGTGAATGGCAGGTTCGGACATCAAAAATATTGTTACTAAGCATTGGGGCGCCATAGATGTCCCTAGGTGAAAATCCCTAAACCCGATGGTACCAAAGGATGACTCCAACGTCGAGACCAAGTGGATATATGAGCGCACGAGGGCCGAATACCAGGAGGTCGCGCCTCCCACTGTATCGTAGTCGATTGGAAAGGGGTGTGGCCTTACTCACCCGAGGGTAGGGGGCATTACTAGGCTGAGTTTAACGAGCTCGTGAATGAGTCCGCTATCAACGTGCCGGATAGGTATTGACAGACTATTAGCCAGGCGGATAGTGAGGTTTCTTACGCTCACTTGGACTGTGCGGCTGGAAGATGGGCAGTGCCATTTAGAGTATACTAAACCCCAGTGATTATCCAAAATGAGAACTGTACTGATATTTGATGAGTTGTATGTGGATTTGGATGAGGATTGGTATGCTTGAGTTGCATCATGCATCGCATGGTCTTGATATGGCCGATAGCATTCATATCTTATACCGTATAGCCTTGGTACGGCTGCTTGCATTCATGTACTCATCTGCATGATTCCGCATTACTCTGACCTTGCATTCTAAGTACGCTCATATTGCGCACACACTTACACCACCCTCTAAGCTTTCTATAAGCTTATCCACGATTGATGAGTGCAGGTGACGTCTAGACGCAACTGTAGCCTCGTCAGAGTTTGAGCATGCAGTCGAGCTTTTGGAGTTTCTGTTATTATCATTATCTTGTATTTCCCTTTCATACGCATTGTACTCAAAGTTTTTTATCATAGTGAATTTTGTGATGGTGTTATTGTAGTTATTGTTCATGGGTTATGCTTATAGTTATGCTCATTACAAATCAAATTAATATTAGAAATCCCCCTTGTAGGATCCCAGGATCGGAACCTAGTAAATGGGTGCTGGGAGCCGAGAACGGGATTCTAGGAGGTTGTCGGCGCCGGATTCGGCAATCGGGAATTTTGTGAGCCCTGTTTCCGAGTTTGGGGCATGACATAACCCATTCCCAACCCTAAGTCCCCTATAATTGACCCAACCCAACCACAACCCAACCCAAATACATGTTATTATTTCCAACTCAGCCTAATCTTACTCTACCTGAACCCAACACGAATTCAAATTGAGTTGGTAGTTTCCAACTGAACCCAACCTGAGGACCTTGACAACCTAACCCAACCCAACTTGAACTTAGGTTGGTCAATTGGGTTCAGGTTGCAGCCCTAATCCTTAGCAGGTCTCTGGAGTTTTTTTTTTTTTTTTTAGGTATTAAACAAGTACTAGTCAAGATTAATAGGTCCGGTCCAATCCTATACCAGGTCTCTTAGTGCTTCATGGTAGGCTAAGCCACAAGGTCCCTGGATTGGCCTATGGCTTGATTTTCTGACCAGATAAATATATGACTAGGCTTGGTCAAGCATCTGGCAGAAAGACATGCGTAGGCGTTTGCATATAGCTGCCCATTTTCTTCCCTTGGCCCAAGTTGAGCCCATCTTGAGACAACTAGTATCCAATAAACTGGAAAATCTAAACCAAATTAATGAATTAGTAAAGTAACAAATCTGGGTCGTTTATCCTGCAGATTCCAACTTTGATTGCCTAGGTTTCTCATAATCACTTTGTGGTATGTGCAAATTTTAAGCGTCCACAACAGCTAGATTTGAAATATCTAGTCAATGGACTCTCACCTTTTATTCCACATGCCTCTCAAAGATCAATTTATCAAATAAGAATCTTAACCATTTCTATCTATGGCCAACAAAGTAGGTGGCCCTAATCAATTATAAGTGAAAATGATGAATCATTGATCTGGACCATATTGACGAGGGCCACTGATTACTTAGTTAGGATCATTAGGTTGTTTTAATTTTTGAAAAATGTTCAATCGACACATTATTAGGAGAAACCCTACTTAGCAAGTATGCAGAAAGGGTTCTCCCCTATTACGGTCCACCTGCCCTACCTTTTCATTTTGTTGTTATATGTACTTGCTGGTGTGCTTGAGAGTTTACGCTCACCTCACACATGCCAAAACAGCACGTGTGAGGATTCAGGTCCATTCATCTTGAGAAGATGCCCTCAGGTAAAGTCTAGCCGGTCCACTGACCGGGAAGTGTACAGGCCGTAATATAAGAATGGATTATTGATAAAAGGACAAACATGGAATTCCATAAACACGTGCACCCCCTCTAATGAGCGTATTGGGTTGATTTTTCAGCGACCTGTTGGCACGTGTGCCAAGAACCTGAGAAAAGATGCCACTACGCCAAAATCGCAAATTTGCGACGGTTTTTGTTTCCGTCCCAAAAATTGCTTGGTTTTACGATGGATTTAATCCGTCACAAACAGAAAATTTCCGTCACCAATCCTTTTTTCTCGAAAATGTCGAATTTCGTGACAGACAAATCCGTCACTAAAATCTGATTTACAACAGATTTATGACGGGTTATGGTCTGTCATAAATTTGCGACGGATTAAAGTCGTCATAGATTTTGATTTTGCGACTATTGCAAATTACCGCCAAAAATAACACTTCGCGATAGTTTTCAGTTGCTTTTGCGACGGATCATGGTCCATCGTAAAAGGACTTTTGCCTTGAACATTTTCTTTTTTTCTTTTAGAATATGGTGGAAAATTATGTTTTTTTGTAGTCTAAGAATTGTTTTTTAATAGAATTTTAGTGGTTTAATTGTACATATTTGTATCTAAGATTATTTTTTAACAATTGATTGAATGCAAAGAATTTTTTATTTTGTTTTTATATCTAATGAGTGGAAATTATTATTATTTTTTTAAATTTAAAACTAATATTTAAATGATTTGTAATATCACATGAAAAAGAATATTGAGAAGTTTAAAAATTTTAACAATGTTTGAGAAATTTTGAGATTTTGAAAAATTAAAAATAAAAAAATCATGATTTAATAAAAATCTATTTTTTGGGGAAAAAAAAGAATCTTGAATAAAGTTGATATTTTTGAAAAAATGAATTTGATTTCAAGAAAAAAATAATATCCTGAAAAAGAAAATTAAAAAGATTTTAAAAAATGTGAAAATTTTGACAATGTTGAAAAATGAAAATATTTTGAAAAAGAAAATGAGAGTTTGTATTTTGAAAAATAAAATAAAATTGAGAAGTTCGATAAAAATTGACAAGTTTGAAAAAAATGCTTTTAAAGAAAATGGAGAAGTTTGAAAGAATTGAAAATTTTAAGATAAAATGATATTAAAAAATCGATACTTCAACAAAAAATGAACATTTTGAAATGGAAAATAAAGAAGTTTAAAATTTTAGTGATATTGAAAAATAATTGAAAATGTTCAAAATTTGGAATTAGAAGAAAAAGTTATTTATAAAAACAATGAGATTTTGAAATATATATATATATATATATATATATATATATCATTTTAAAAAAGAAAATTGAAAAGTTGAAAACAAAATGATGCTTTTGAAGACAAACAATCGGCATTTTTAAATTTTTTTAGAAAAAAAATTAATTTGGGAAATTTTTTTGAGATTTTGAAAATAAAAATTCAGAATTTGTATTTATTTTTTTAATATTTGATAATAAAAATGATATTTTGTTAAAAGTTTTCAAAGAAAAATTAAAAGTAAAAAATATATACATTTTGAAAAAAATATACACCCAGATCCATAGCTTAATTGGCAACCTGAGTGGAGAAACCTCATTTCAACGCTTGAGGTCTTAGTATCAATCCCTAGTAGGGGTGGCTAACATGGAGTGTGTGCACTGACATGGGTGTGTACTAACAAGTTATAATAATAATTATATATAATAATAATAAGAGTAAAAAAATGTGATTTTTAAATGGAAATTGAGATTTATCTGTGAAAAAAAAAAAAGAAAAAAACATTTTTTACTAAATTATTAGGCACATCCACTAATTGAACCTTTAACCGTTTTTAGACAATCCAATCAGTCCAGATTGAAGAGTAAATAACTTCAGATGTTTAAATCAAATTTCACTCAAATTGTTGATCAATCTTATATGCCCAATATCTTTCATATGTAGCCTAATTTGTATTAATTGATTAAATATAACAATTTTTTTGTTTTCTTTTTATATCAATTGAGTGAAACTATTATTATTATTATGCTTCAAAAATGATATTTAAATGCTTTGAAATATCACACAAAAATCCCACTATACATCCTTTATATTTTACGAAATGAAGTTTGAAAAAAATTATGATTAAAAATAATCGATATTTTGATATATATATATATATATATATATATATATATATATATATATATATATATATATATATATATATATATATAATTGACATTTTGAAAAAGAAAAATGAGAGGTTTAAAAAAATTTATGATTTTGAAAAAATAAATTATTGAGAAATTAAAAAAAAAATTTAACATTGTTTGAGAAAATTTGAGATTTTGAAAAAAAAAATGTTATTTAATAAAAATCAAGATTTTGAAAAAATAAATAAATAAGAAAATTGAGTAAATTTTATAATTTTGAAAAAAAAAAAGATATCGAAAAAATGATATTTTGAAAATTAAAATTGAAAAGATTTAAAAGATTGTGAAAATTTTGACAATTTTGAAAAAAGAAAATATTTTGAAAAAGAAATTGAGATTGTGTTTTGAAAAAAATTTGAGAAGTTCGATAAGAATTAAGAAGTTCTGTAAAAGAAAAATATTTTTAAAAAGAAAATGGAGAAGCTCGAAATAATTGAAAATTTGAATGTAAAAATTGAGATTAAAAAATTGAGATTTTGACAAAAAACTGGCATTTTGAAAAAGAAATTTGAGAAATTCAAAAAAATTATGAATTTGAAAAAATATTGAAAATGTTCGAGAAAATTTGACATATTGAAAAAAAAAAAAAAAGTGATTTAAAAAAAACTGTGATTTTGATTTTTAAAAATATATATATCATTTTGAAAAAGAAAATTGAAAAGTTGAAAACAAAATGGTGCTTTTGAAAAAATAAAATAAAATGGGAATCTTGAAATTTTTGAGAAGTTTGAATAAATTGTTAAGTTTGACAACGAAAAAATATTTTGGGAAAAAAATTGAGATTTTGGAAATAAAATTCAGAATTTGTATTTTGAAAAAAAATATATTGAAAAGTTTGATAACAAAAATGTGATTTTGTTAAAAGTTTTGGAAAAAAAAAGATAAAAAAATGGACATTTTGAAGAGAGAGAGAGAGAGAGAGAGAGAGAGAGAGAGAGAGAGAGAGAGATTTTAAAAAGAAATTAATATTTATCTGTGAAAAATAAGATTTTTTACTAAATTACTAGGGATATCCACTAATTGAACCTTTAACCGTTTATGCACAGAAACGTTCACTTGATCAAATTCTATGATCAGTCCATCCTAAGGTTCATCTGAACGGTCAGATATGTTCAGAACTTGCTAATTAAGATAGAACAAAAATCGGCTCAATATGACCTGAAACAAATTAGATCCTTCCAAAACACTCTTTAAATAGGCATGATCAGTTTGTCTAGATCTAGAATGATTTTCGATAATCTGATCGGTCCAGATTAAAGAGAAAATATAACTTCAGATGTTTAGATTACATTTCACTCAAATCTGATTGTTGGATCGTAAGATATGACCCATCATATTATTGATCAATCTTGTCTACCTAATATCTTTCTTATCTGAAGTCTGATCGGGGCGAGTAACTAGTCAAATCGAAGCTCTTGATTAATAGAATAGAGTGAACGGATCGAATTTCTAAATTGGGCAAAATATTTAGGTTGAAATTGTGCCACAACTTACTGACCTCGTGAGAACCCAAGAAATGACGTCACTAAGTTATGTGAGCCGCACCATGATGTATGTGTTGTATTCACACCATTCATCCATTTAGAGAGATCATTTTAGAGCATGAGCCAAAGAATGAGGTAGATCCAAAGGTCAAGTGGACGCCATCAGAAAAAAAAAAAAAGAAAGAAAACAAGTGGGGATTGAGTGCCTACCATTATAAATTTCTTATGGGGTGGAGAAGTTTTTGATCAAGCTAAATTTTTTGTTTTCCCTTCATCCATGTATTTGTTAACTTATGAACAGATTAGATCTAAATATAAGCATCATAGTGGGCACTAGGAAGGTTTTAACAGTGCATGTTATTGTCCCTACTGTTTTAAGTGGTGGGGTCCACTTGAGCTTTGGATCTGTCTCATTCTTTAGCTCATGCCCTAAAATGATATCTCCAAATGGATGGACGGTGTGGATACAACACAAACATCATGGTGGGTCCAACATAACTTGGACACATCACTTCATTAAGGCATTCGCATCTCCACTCATTATTATAAAAAAACCACTATTTTAGTAGTGTTTATTTACAATCCAACTTGTTGATAATGTAGAGAAGATATAGATGAAAGGAAATTACAAAGATCAAATTAATCCAAAACTTTTGTGACCTGCAAAAGGTTTTTAATGGTTATTCATCACTACTTTGATTGGTATGGCCCACCTGAGATTTAGATCTTCTTATGATTTGCAATGACATCCTAAAATATGATGGAAAAAGATATGGATGGTGTGGATATACAAAAAATATATAAAAGTGGGCCCTACACATTAGGGTAACACCCATGTACGAGTTAACTAAACAGGAAAATTGTACTATAAGGTAGACCTCATGGAACTTCCTGTGAGGTCGAGCTGTGTGGGGCCCATCATGATGTGTGTAGAGCATCAACACTGTGCATTTGATGTGTGCCCTTTACCTCATAGGATATCCCAAAAATTAGCCATATAAGAAACTCAGGTGGGCCATAACATTTAAAATTATGTGAAGACATACTAAAATATATAAAAGTACTTGGTCGGGCCCAATGAGTTTTGGATGCGGCTGAAACTTGGTCTAACCTCTCATATAAGTAGAACACACATAAATAATGGGCTGGATCTCTGAATCACACCTAGGTGGGCCTAACAGATGATTATGTATGTTTTAATGAGAGGGTAACCCGTCTAAACTATAGTATGTGGTGTGGCCAACCCAAGTCATGGATTGGCTTTATTTTTAAGCCCGAGGCCCACCATGGAATGTTGCATCTGACTGATGGGGCAGATCTAAAGTTCAAGTGGACCCCACCATAGAAAATAGTGGGATAGTGACACCCACCATTAAAACCTTCTCAGGGACAACGATTCTCACCGTTAAAACACTCCTAGGGCCCACCATAATGTTTACTTTCCATCCAATTTGTTAATAACATCACACATAACAGGATGAAAAAAAAAAATATCATGCTGATCCAAAACTTCTGTGACCCTCTAAAGGGTTCAATGGTAGACGTTCATTCTCCCACTGCTTTTTATAGTGTGGTAGACTCGATCTTTGGATTTGTCTTATTTTTCTGTTCAATACTTATGACAAGCTCTCCAAATGGACAGACGGTTTGGATATAACACATGCCTCATGTTGGGACCCATAGAACTTAATGACATCAATACACCAGCAAAGTCGGTGGCTGTGGTACCCAGCCAATCCGCTTCCGTGTCGGACCTGCAAAGCCTCTCGCACAAAGTTCCTGCTCAAGGATGCTGGTGGGTCCCACTGAATTGTATGTGAGAAATCCATTCCGTCCATCTGTTTTGAAAGATCATTTTAGATGTGAAACCATAAATAAGGTGAATACAAAACGCAAGTGGGTCACACGAGATGGAAAACTAGGGAAAGAAATTCCTACCGTTGAAACCTTCTTAGGGCCCACCACGATGTTTATTTGAGATCCAACTTGTTTATAAGTTAATAAAGACATTTTTATAAGTTAATAAAGACATGGAATAAGGGAAAACATAAATATAAGCTTGATAGAAAACTTATATGGCCCAAAGAAGTTTTTAATGGTAAGCGTTCAATCCCACTATTTTCTGTGGTGGGGTTGACAGACTCCTGATCTACCTCATACTAGCTCATGCTCTAAAATTATCTGGAAAAATGGATGGTCGGAGTGGATAAAACATATGCATTCACAGTGGGCCCCACAAGATTTTACTCAGTACGCTTAGCGTACTTAGTTACTCGGTACACAATCCCTAGCCAGGAATGGGCGCTGCCCTAATCCTAGAGGTGGGCATCGAGCCGAGTCAAGTCAAGGTGGGCCAAGCTTGGCTTGGCTTGGCTTGTTCATGATGTGTAAGTGCTATAGTTTATATCCCTGTCTGTTGTCAAATTTGTGGTGCCAAAATCACTGTTATGTTATATATAACTTGCATAACTGAAGCTCTCTCAAGGATCAACATTCATGATCAAGCTAAGCTCACAAGTACAAGGATCAATTTTGAATGAAAGAACAGCTCACAAGACAAGACTCAAGCTGCAAGACCTCAAGAAGAGTTCAAGGCAGTTTGTACACTTTCAAGATTGAGCTACATCAAGGTTTGATCTACATCAAGATTACAAGGCTCATACTTCAAGGTCACAAGTTCCGAATGTTTCAATATCCATACTTCATGATTGAGGTTTGATTGACCATAGGTTGACCTTAGAAGTAGGTCATTTCGGATACATAAACCGAATGTTTATTTTACATGTGATTGGTCTATTCTTCGACTAGTCCTAGGCCTTCTTCGACTAGTCCTAGACTTGCTTCGACCAGTCTAAGATATTCCTCGACCAGTCGTGAGTTTGTTACAAATTCCGGATGAAATCTGTTAGCCTTCGACTAATCCTGGAATCTGTTCGACCAGTCGTAGGAACAGTGTCGACTGATCTTCGACCAGTCGTACAAACTTCGACTTGAAGTCCAGCGATGGTTTACAGGACCTACGACCAGTCGAAGAAAACCTACGACCAGTCGTAGATGACCTACGACCAGTCGTAGAATGGTCAAAGCTTATCCCGCCTAATCTTTCAAATATCTGTTACTGCTTCGACTAGTCGAAGAGCACTCTAGACCAGTCGAAGACCCGATCTTCTCACCTATAAATAGTGCACGAATCTCAGAAGAAATTATCAAATTAATAAAAGTATTCAAACCAATCTCCGTCGAACTTCTGAGAGATAATTCTGTGCTCCATCTAAGCTAAGTGTGCTTATTTAATATTTTCCTTCCTTAGCTTTATTTTAATTGATTTTGTTTCTACTATTCCAATCTGATTTGAAAAGAGGAATTGTTATTCCCTTTCTTTGGAATCAAAATCAATTAAGGCAAGCCCTATTTGGTTTAATTTAAAATCTATTAGAACTAGAACCATTGTAATCAAGTACTGGACATTGAACTTGGACATTCAATCATCTACTTTGATTTGGTTCTACCGGGCTGCTACAACGAAGGAGATATTCAGGTATTTTACATATTGTAAATTCCTTTCTATTATTTTGGTTTCTTTCAAGATTTGCCAGAAAAATCTTGTTATATTAGTTATCTGAGGAAAGCCAGGAAAACTCAGAAGTGGGGTTTTTTTAATTGTGTAAGCCTACATACAAAGACACAATTGTAAGGGTTTTGGGTGAACCTGGGAAAACCTATTTTTAGTGAACGCTAATATCCCCTGTGTGAGGATATTAGGAGTGGAGTAGCTTTTTGTGTGGCTGTTGTTTAACAGTTGGTGAACACACAGGCGAACCACTATAAACCCTTGTGTTGTGGGTGATTGTTTTATACTTCTTATTTTTTAATTATTCTTTTGTGGGATGTATGTATGGTGGTGAATGTTGTAATCATTTAATTCAAGCTTTGTGAGAATGTTGTAATAGTTTAGAATTTATTTTCTGCTATTCCTTTATCAGCTTGATTTTCAATTTCATTTGAAAGTTGTTCCAGCAAGGTTGCCCTGCCATTTTTATGGTGTATGGCTGTCCCTAGAACAATACATTTTTGATTACAAGTTATTTCAATTTAGTTTGTATTTAATTTTGTATTCCTCTTCGATTTGAGACTTGATACAAAGATCTTTTTAGAAATAAGGTTGTCCTACCATAAACTCTGTTTTTGGTGTAAGGTTGTCCTTAGAACAACGTTTGTATCAACCTCTCAAGATTTGAATTTTGAGGTTATTTTAATTTACTGCATTGTGATTTACTTTGGCTATCATATTCTTTATTATTCCGCTGTTATAAGTTTTTATTTGGCACTGTCCTATTCACCCCCCCTCTAGGACATATAGCTTGGCCTTTTCATGATGAACTCGAGTTCGAGCTTGAGCTCGAGCTCGAGCTTGGCCTCGAGCTCAACATTGAAGCTTGGCTTGTTTGTCAAAGCTGTCGAGTCAAGTTTGAGTCGAGCTAGTGGTTCAAGTCGAGTCGAGTTTACCTCGAGTCGAGCTCGAGCTTGTTGGGTGAGAGAGTAATGGATTCTATTCTTGATCCTCCTCCATTGATGAAAAATTCAAAAATCTTAAGAGAATCAAAGCAAAACCCGATGAAAAAACCAAACAAAGCTTCGAATCGCATGAGGAAACCTGTAAGAATTGATCTATTCTTGATCTTCTTCCACTAGCAGAATTCTAAGTACTAGAAAAGAAACAGAGCAGAACACATATCAGAAATCTACGTAAAGAGCTCTAGCCAATCAAATCATTGGATTTCCTTGAAGCTCTAACAAATCTAAGAATAACCCATCTCGAATTTCTTGGGTTTCTCACCTAAGAAGTATATCTCAAGATATTGAAATCATACTATTGTGGAGCTGAAATGAAAACTGGTGGTGGTGGTCAGGGCGGGCGTGCGGCTGGCAGTGAACAGAGAAAGAGAAGAAAGGGAAAGGGAAGGGGGTGCGTGTGGTCGGGTAGAGACTCTAAGGTTTGTTTTTTATTTTTTTATTTTTAAGTTTAAACTTAAAACTTATATTAATTTATATATATATATATAATATTTAATATATTTATTAATCGAGCTGAGTCAAGCTCGAGTTCGAGCTTCAAGTCGAGTCGAGTTGAAATGCCCACTGGTCGAACTTGGCTTGAACTCAACTCGAGCTTCAAATAATTAGCTTGGCTCGGCTCGAATCGGTCATTCAAGCCGAGTCAATCCGAGCTGACTCGAGTCGAGTCGAGTAAGCTTTTCGAGCTAGCTTGACTCGTGAACAGCCCTACCTAATCCTTTCCTCTCTCTCTCTCTCTCTCTCTCTCTCTCTCTCTCTCTCTCTCTCTCTCTCTCTCTCTCTCTCTCTCTCCCGCAATCTCCTATTTCCGAACACCTTACCCACACGCACCCTCTCTTTCTCTCTGAAGCTCGGTTGAAGGCTAGCTCATTCACAACTGTGAGGTATTACTCTCTCTCTCTCTCTCCCTGTCTCTCTCTGTCTCTCCCAATGTCTCTCAATGCCGATTTAGGAATTTGGGGATTTAGTAATTTGTGGATTCCTAATTTGATGTGGACCCTCATTTAGGGATTTTAGGGTGTACGGATTTGAATGTGGAACCCGATTTGGGGTTTTTCTGTTTTACAAATTAGGGATTTGGGGATTTTAAAATTTTGGGGATATGAGGATTTTTTAAAATGGCACTTAGTTTTTTTTTCTTCTTCTTTAAGATGATTAATATATTAAGGCCAAAAGATCAATAAGAAAACAACTTAAGATTTGAAGTTCTTATTTTACTAGTTGGTATGGCGCACATGTGAAGAGGGGAGAGAGATGGTTAGACCTTTTAAAGATAATTAATATAGACAGTCCATTACTTACCATTTACTGGATGGTTGGGATCCTCATATCAAAGTTTAGAAGAATAGGTAGTTAGTTGCAGCCCCACATGATGGAAGCTCTTGATGAATTATTGTAGTTTGTTGTCCATTTTTCCAGCTATTGATAAAGTGGTTCAGATGATCCCATCAAAGTAACTGTTTGGCAAGGATATAAGAAAAAAAGTGCACCATGTAGCAACAGTTTCTTTCTGAGCTATGAATTGTCTTGCTTTTGTTGCATGAGTTTAATGCTTATTCTTTTTCAAAATTTTGGTTGACAACCATCACCGTAATGAGCTTTATTAACTACTTCATTGCATGTTCTTTTATCAGATTAGAACTTAATTATTCCACATTTTTAACCTTCTTCCAAGTTCAGTATATGGCCTATGCTGTACGGAGGCAAACCCTGTAACTCCGACCTCTGTCACTCACTTTTGTTATTAACATTCTTAGCTCATAAATGCATTATCTTCCATGTTTCCAGGAAGTGCTTATGAGCTGCACTCAACACAATGCCCTGATGACTAGGATTGTTTGTGCAGTCGATTTTTTAAACAAGCTAACCATCTATGGAGATGACCAACTAGATGGACACGCCACTAGATTGAGTTATTGGCTTAATGCAGATCAATTCATTTGAGCATCCAAATGCACCTGCAAATGTAAATTTAGATACCAAATCATGTATTAATTTTGATTTATTTCCTCTCTAGCTTTTTTTAATTTACTGATGAAGGCGTTGCCTTTTTTTTCTTTTTCTTTTTTGTGATTGGTTCATATTTAAAGATCCTTCTGGTGTTGTTGTTGTTGCAACCCAGGCTGAAAATGTAAAGATTATTCTTTTGTAGGTCACGGATATCTGATGTGGCTAATGAGGAAGTCTGCAAGTTGGATAAAAAATTCAGGAAAGGGAGTCACATTTGAGTTCGTGTTCTTGGCTTTAGGCATCTAGAAGAATTGGCAATGGATGTTTTCTGTATGTTTTATTTTTATAATAATTAATTTTTCTATCACTTTCCATGTAGTATATAACCTTTTGATCTGCTTGGAGCATTTTTCTTTCTGTTTTTTCATATCTTTCATTATTTATTTATTTAATTATTTATAACTTGATTATTTATAGGAATTGGCTTACTTGCACTTTGTATCTGCCCCATCAGCTAGATATCATCCTGATTCGGAACTCAAATGGACCTTCATCAGTATGATGTAAGTATCCGGTCTTCCACTGTTTCTATTATTGTTTTTTAGTACTCTAGTACATTAATCAGTAATGATTTTTCTGATTACTCTTGTTGATGAGGATGATCAAGGCAGTCCTAGGTCCTTTAACAAGCATTTCCATATATAGATTATATAATTTGGCATATCTATGCATCAATCTTTCTTTCATAACAATGTTCGCTGACATGTGCTTATGTAATGCAGGCAAGAGGCAATTCAGGGTTGTCATCAAGCTTGATGCACGCGCCGACCTGCACCATCTAGGATTGTTCTTGATATTGTTATGGCAGGGGATCAAAACAGTGTGGCCACCTATTGAAAGATTGGATCTCACACCCGTGTGCCATATTGGCACGTATGTTTGCATCTGGATGAGTTGGGCTCTCGTCCCTCGTTTTATATGTATGAATCTTCTTGACAGGTCTGCTACGAATCGTTACAGGTTTGTAAGAATATAGAAGGCCAGAGATATTCCAAGCGGTTAAATGAGAGGCAGATAACTAATCTGTTAAAGGTGACCTGCCAATGTCTTCAAGATCGGGATCTTGATATTGTACAGGTGTTGTGATCTTGTCATAGAAAGTGGCTTCAGAGTTTATCTATACCAGTTTTTTTTTTTTTTTTTTTGAAATAGAAATCATTTTCCAGTTGGCCCTAAGCTTTCTTTTCATTATGTATATGCTGATGATTTCCACCAACTAGCACTTTTATGAGAGGAAGGTCTGGATTGGTATGTTCAGGTGGAAAGCTAAATTCTTGGTTTGATTTGGGAGGCAAGCTGTCTTAAACATCCAGTTTGCTTAGTTAAATCCTTAATAAATTACAGTTATCTTTGTGGAAAAGATATCATACTGATGATTGGGATCTCCATCAGATTCTCAAGGCCTTGTTTAGACTATAAAACTAGTTTCAATTGAACCCAGATTATGTGAGCCCACCATACACGCCTGAGCATTTTCTATATTTTCCTTATATTTTTTCCCCCAAATTGATGCGGGACATGCTTTAGTTTATCTAGACCGATATTATCCTGTTTTCCATTTCTTAATTTTTCTTTTATTTTATTTAGTTTAGAATTTATAGCTGATTGCATTATTTTATTGTCAAATATAACCATTGAGGAAATTCCAGGCTTGTTTTGCCTTCAAGATTAACACTCAATTCTTTACTGTCTGTGGAGAAATTTATAATTGGGCTGACTCAGGATTCAAGAATTGTTCTGATGCAATCCTTGCTCCATTTGTGAGTCATTGCTCCCCTTACCGAGTGCTCTACTTCTTTCAAAAAAATACTCTTCAAATTTGGTAAGTGTAGTTGTGTAGATAATACTTTTTTGTGCCAAATAAACCAGTTTGATTTCTAAACTATTTCAGAATCCATAGTTTACTGTATAAATTTATATTTTCTAGTCTTGCATTTACATTCTCATTTCTCGTCTTGAATCAGAATAAAAGTTCTTTGGTTTTCTTATCCTGCTTAAGAAATTTTTTGCCATTAAGTCCACGTTCTGATGGAGAACTTGATTTCCATGCAAGAAAAGGTCAATGACAACTGCTGTATTTTCTGGCGATGGCTCTGTTCTAGCTATTGCTGCAGAAGATATTGTCACTTTATGGGACCTAGACACAAATGTTCTTGCAGCTGTGATTGGAGAGACTCTTGCAGTGATTGTCTGAATATCATTATCTAATTGTGTTGTGTGCGCAAATAAGACATTTGCTAGCTGTAATTGGAGAGACCCTACAACTTTGCATGTCTTACACCTGTGTATGTTTATTCCTTGTCTTTCACCTCTGTATGTTGGTTGTTCTTTCTTTCTTATTCTGGATCATTGCTGAAAAATTGCTGATGGTTATCATACACATTAATTTGACGTGAAAGCTTACCGGAAGAGCTGTGGCCTTGGTGCAAAGAAAGAGTGCCATGGAAAAAGGTTCATTTTTAGTGTTTTTTTCATGCAGAATTCTCTATTTTCATTGATGATTTCATTGAATTAAAGTTGCGTTTCTTTGGAAATTGGTTTGGGATCTGTTTGATAGTATTTTGATATTTGTTAAGTTGAATTCTTGAAGAAGAGATGACTAAGAAAAGGAGGCGGTTGATTGATAAACAGCCCGATGGCAGTAGTGGAGGTGATTTGAGTGGGAGCCATGATCTTGAAACACAACTCAAGCTTTATGGTACGGATTCCAAAGAACTCAAGTGGGTTTTTCTTTTCTTTTCCTTTTTTTTTGGGACCTTTATTTCTGGAAGACTCTAAAATGACATTTAGTTGTTTTGTTTCTTTGAATTTGGCTCTCCAATGCTAGAAAACGGTTACTTTCATTTTGGGTTTTTAATTCGTAGGGCCTCAACTGCAGAAATTCAAAACCCAAATCCAATTTTTGATTTTTGGATTCAAAATTGTTGGGCGTTTAGAGAGCAAAAAAGTTTCTATGACCTAAAAACATAGATGACTTGACCTTTTGTTGTGCAGATGTAGAAAGAAATAAAAGAGCTAATTCAACAGTGAGATTTTGCTTAAATCTCATCTCAAGGGCTCATCTCTTTTCTCAACATTTTTCAGGTAACTTAGTGCCTTTTTCTAGAACTATATCATTCATCTCTTGGTGAAATTGGTTCTTATTAGTATATGAGAGGCACCATTATTATAATTTCTATTATAAAATCACTGAACTTTCATATACAAGCTCTTTTGCTTAATGGACCATCCATTCCCAAAAGTTACCGAAAAACAGAACCGGTGTTCCCAAAGTGCTACCCCAATTGGCTTTTTGTGTTGTGTTGTTTTCTTGTTCAATGTTCTTTACAAGATCATCTCATTAATGAAATTCTTCTGGTTGCTGGCCACGTCTTAAAGTGCAATGCATATTTTGTCCTAAAGGGTAATGCAGCTATGCTATAGCTACATTGCTTTCTTGTATAAGGGTACAGGTTTTACTACAAGGAAGTGAAAAATTTTAAGAAGAAAATTAAAGGGAACTCCCAAGTTAGAGCTTAGAGTAGCAATATTTAAGAAAAATGCTTTCTGCAATTTATACTTCAAAGTTCCCGTTTTACCAGAGACAATTCCATGCCTATGTTTGAGGTTCTGTGGTTAGTGATCCTCCTTTGTTAGATGGCACCATTTTGAATAGGTAAGTGTACTTGATTTGTTTCTAGATTTCTTTCGTTTGGTTGTGTGGAGTGCTCTACCTCAGTTACTAAGGCTTACTTCTCATTTTCTTTGCATATATTTATCACAATGTAAACAGTCAAAAGTGTTATCTTCAACCCAATGTAACTAGTTGCTTTTAGTAATCCACTGTGTCAAGGAGCATAGAATGTTTCCTTCAAAGATCCTCTATTTACACTGATCCTTGTCGATAGATGCATCCCTTGTTTAGCTTTGTTTTGTTTTGTTTTTTTTTTTTCGTAGGGTGCAACTGGGTACTATTGTATTGAAAGGAAGTTCTAAGAAATCTGTTATCTATCAATTTTCTGCATAGGATTCTTATTAAAAAATCGTGTGAATTATTTTTTTAATGAATATCAAGTGTACGATGTAAAAAATAAATAAATAAACTTTTTTATTGACTGTTAATTTTCTGAACTTGAAAATCAATATTAGCGACAGATTTTTTATTTTTCAAAAAAAAATTACGCCCAGTAAACAGCCACGGACCAAGCGGTGGACGAAATTCGTCGTTTATTGGGTTTTACGATGGATTTGGTCCGTCGCAAATTTGCGATTTTGGTGTAGTGTGCAACATATATGTTCCACGAGGAATCTGGTAGGCCCCTCTCAACAGCAAAGTTGGGAGGGGCTTGTATGGAGTAGGAGCGTTCATCTAATGTCCCATACTATGAATGACCCATAATAGAGAATAATCGAACCAGTCTGGTTTATAAAATAAAAATAAAACTAGAGATTTGTGAGATAAAATTAAAGAAGAATCAATTACTAGGATCATGCCATGGGCATGTTCTTTGAAACAAATGGACCCGTTGTTGGGCCCACCAGATGGAAAGTCCCACCTCATTCATGCTTCACCTCACCACATGTAGAGTGTGAGATGGGGCTGTTCCAAATTCCACTTTAATTTTGTCTACAACATCGCAGGAAAAAAAAAAAAAAAGAAGAGTAATGCTAATTGAATCAGATGAATAATGGCCACTAATGAAACAATAATGTTTGCTGCTAAGAGGCAATACGTGTGATGATAGGATTACATAAAATATCAAAACTATAAGCAAAGAGAAGGAAAAACTCACTTGATTGAAGTCTCTTACTCTGTTCAGACATGAGATAATCTTAAGATGCAATACAAAAGGTTAGAAAGAAATATAGTTGTGATTAACGGTATAAAGGAAGGAGGTGGGACTTTGCCCTTTTATAGTAATGGGTGGTGGAGAACCCCGAGACAAAAGAAAGTGATTGGAAAATCAGGTTAGGTGGACCTGAGACGAATGAAGAACTTCCACTTTTGCGAACTCGCTTAGCAGAAGTGCTCGAGAAAACTTTTCACGTTCATTTTTGGGATCTTTTTTTTTTTTTTTTAAAACCCACGCACACACACCCCCACACACTCACGCCCTAGTGGAATTTCACCACCCATGGGTACTCAAGCCCTTGCGGGGTGTTTAAACTCCCGAGAGTCTACCACCCGAGCATTCATGTTCATTTTTGGGATCTTTGATTTTGCATGTTTGAATTGAGGTCCCAAGTGAATATGTTCTATTCTATCATGTTTGGACCATGAGGATCAACTTGATAAAAAATTCATCCCCATTTACTCATCAGATAAGCCCTATCACAGAAAAGAATTCCTAGCCATTTAGAAATAACAAAATAAAATTGTTTTCCACTCTGTTAGTGGATGTGATTTACTTTTGCACAAGCTGATCCTGCTTTTGTGGACAAACCTACCGGATGGGTTGGATGTCGTACAAACATGCTAGGTTTACGGTTATATGTAGTACAACCGGTTGGACTTGAGACTTCCCAGTGAGGTTTTGTTTAACAGCGACGGTCCTCTAGGAAAGCTTGCTCATTGCAGCATTGGACGGATGGTTACTGGAGATCTTTGCAAAAGGAGCAGTGCTATTGACAAAAAGGCACCTTGGATGGCCTCTATGTAATCTTCCATACTTTATTTGAGGATTGGAGGACGGCGGCAGTCCATATATATATATATATATATATATAGCGAAAAGGTTCCATGCGTCGAGCTCATGAGAACTTCCTGTGAGGTCAAGCTGTGTGGGCCCCACCGTGATGCATGTTGACCATCAATACCATCAGTCAGATGCACCATTTCATGGTAGGCCTGGATCTTAAAAATCAAGTCAATCCGTGACTTGTTGGGCCACACCACATACAAAAGTTGAGAGGGGTTACCCTCCATTAAAACATTCATAATCATTTTTTGAGCCTACCGATATGTTGTTCACAAATCCAGAACATCCATTATGTGTGTCCCACTTGGATGAAGGGTCAGAGCAAGTTTCAGATGCATCCAAATTTCAGGTGGGCCCCACCAAGTCTTTTATATGTTTTAGGCATGTCTTCACATGATTTTAGATGGTATGGCCCACCTGGATTCCGTGTATGGCTGATTTTTGGAATATACTATAATTTAAAGGAGACCCATCAAATGCACGGTGTTGATGGTAGACATACATCACGGTGGTGCCCACACAGCTCGACCTCATGGGCTCGACCGCATAGAGCCTTTTCCCACACACACATGACCTGGGGTGCCCATTTACCAAGCACACGTGGGATGCACGTGTCTGGCTATCTGACCGTACATATAGTGGGCCACTAAGGCAGGGCATAGCATGAATTCATGCACCCTAGCAATTCAATGGAAGGTGATCAGATGGATGCGCGCGGATTAGATACCGACAGGTTGAGTAGCGAGACTGGCTACTGAAGTGCCGTCACCAACTTCTGTGGGCCCTACCATGATGTATTTTTTGTATCCACACTGTCCATCCATTTGGAGAGATCATATTAGGACATAATCCAAATAATGAGTCAGATCCAAAACTCTAGTTAACCTCACCACAGAAAACAGTGGGGAGAGTGATGCCCACCATTAAAAAGTTCTGAGGGCCACAAAAGTTTTCAATCAAGGTGATATTTATGTTTTCCCTTCTTTCATGTCTTCTTTAACACATAATAGGTTGGATTTCAAATAAACATCATGGTGAACCTTTGGAAGGTTTCAATGGTGGACGTCACTCTCTCCACTGTTTTCTGTGGTGGGGTCCACTCCAGCCTTGGATCTGGTTCATTCTTTGTATCATGCCCTAAAATGATCTCTCAAAATGTATGGACGGTGTGGATACAAAACATACATCATGGTGGGGCCCACATAACTTGGTGACGTAACTTCCGCAGCGAGTCTAGCTACTCAACCTGTCAGTAGCTAATCCGCGCCCCAGATGGACGGTCAGGGTTCCTAATTCCGTGAAAAAATAAAATGGTTATGATCAACTAATTAATGTATGCTTCAGGCTCTAATCCATCGATGACTGAGCAGACAATTTGTATGGTCTGTATTTATGTGCATGTATTTAATAAATGAGTGGCCACAACTATAGAACATGAGAGAACCACTCTTTCAAGACATCTGAAGCGGAATATGTTAATGCCCCTCACCAACATATCTATGGCAGGGTACGTACGGATCATGACCTTCCATCTAGTGGGCCTTATCATGGATGGTCCATTGTTCAAAAATCATGTCAATAGAATGAATGGTCGAGATTCATTGGACAAAGTTGATTACAGTGAAAGGCAAGGATCTGATTGGTGTGGCGTATGAAACATGAGTCATCCACGTATGCTTGTAGGGATGGCCAGTGACTTTGACAAATGTTGGGCATGGATCATTTTGACAACCTTTTTTTATTTTATTTTATTTTTATTTTTATAATCATAAAGGTTGCTATCAGCGCAGTAGTTGAGCCAAACGGGCCATTATTCTTGCAAAACAGGAGATGGATGTCAATAATGCAAGAGGAGAAATTTACATTCCTGAAATAATGTGGAAGAAAAGCTGCAACGTATAGTGGGCCACCAAAGACGGGGATTAGTTTGTTATTCTGTTGATCAAATAAGAATACAAACATCTGTACTGAAAGAAACCATGATACTATAGCCGGGCGTCATGGTTAGGCACCAAAAAATTGCTCACCTGCCGTTAGAGCTGGGCATCAAACCGAGTTGGATTGGATAGGGTCCAACTCGATTCGGTACGAAATCTACATGGGCTGACCCGAAATCAATCCGATCCGGGAACGAGTCCGGGACATCTGACTCGAACCGATCCGATGCACGGTTGGACTCGGTCAAGGAAACTGAGTCGGAGCGGGTTGGGTACGGTTCAGATCAGGTTGGGTTTGTGGGTCAAACTATGAGGTATGTGTTATATCCAAACCATCCATCTATTTGGAGAGTTCCTCTCAAGGCTTGAGCCAAAAAATAAGACAGATCTAAAGATAAGTTGGACCACACTGCAAAAAATAGTGGGGTATTGAACGTTTACTGTTGAAACCCTTTTGGAGATCACGGAAGTTTCGGATTAATATAAAATTTGTTTTTCCTCTTCTTCCATGTATTTTTAACCTTATTAATAGATTAGATGGAAAATAACCGTTATGGTGGGACCTACGCATTTTTTAAGGGTGAAAATCAACATCCTTGCTGCTATTTTCAGTGTGGTCCATTTGAGCTTTAGATATGATTCATTTTATTTTTTCAAACGCTCTAAAATGATTATGAAAAATGGATAAATTCGGTATGGATGTAATAAATATATCATGTGGGCCCATGTAATTTTGATCTCATTTGAGCCGTTCGTATAACTCGGAGCTCGAGTGTAACACCTTGTAGTTTCAGTACTCGAGTGTTATCCTTTTAAAACTCGAGACCCATCAACCTAATGACCTAACTTAACACGCACAGGTTAGGATTTTCCAAGCAGCATTGAGACAATCTGCCGCAACTCTGAAGATTCAACTTACACTCCACCCCAATCAAAGAGGTAGGGGGGACTGAATCACCTAAACTCAATCAGTTTCTAAGACATGTGTTAGCAGTATTTTGGAAAAGTCAACCTACGGAAGTCAAAAGATAACACCCTTGTGTCTCAGACGGGCATTTAACCGTTGAAAGCAAGTATCAAACTCTCTTGACCATTGGATCACGTCATTCGGGTCAAATTCAGCCCTGAAAGGCATGATGCGGCCCACCTGGGCCTCAGCCCCGCCCCAAAATAAGTTAGGACCTTTTATAACTGAACTCCAAGATAGTTGATCAGAACAAATCAAACACCGAAGCCGTGATATTTCCAAAAGCCAGGTACACATCCACCCCAAACTCTAGTGCATGATGTACACTGAACAAATGCTTAAGGTCAAACCATGGTTCACTGAACCAGTTTACAAAAATTATCAGGAACATTTCCGCCAACCGCCAACGCCCTGTTTGAAAACAAGGACCTTTGAGCTCCAAAGTGGGCCACCTTGGCCACTTTCCGAATAATCCAGACTGTTCATTCTGTCGGCGGGGTTCACCCCAACAAAACCATATACGGATGGGGCCCCCCGAAAACAAACAAAAGAAATCACTGCTAGCCGTCCATTCCCCTTGTCACGGACAACTGGATCCGTGAGGCGTGTTCGGACCGTTGGCGTGAAGAGGTGAACTACGCCATTTTACCTGGGAGGTTACAGGCATGCGAATGTCATTCCTGAGGATCTCTCTCAAACCAAAAATGGTTAGGCAGAGAGGAATTGCACGCCAAATTTGCCATTCAAGGAAATCAGGGCCTAACAACGGTGGCCATGGCGTAGGGATTCGCAGAACCCATCCCAGCCATTGGACCTTCTCCCTCCCTGCCTATAAATGGGGAGCCCAGCTCTCATAGACTCCACACAAGAAGAGAGGTGAGAAAGGAAGGAAACAGAGAGAGAAAACTGAGAGAGGGATAAAACAGAAAGGGAGAGTGACGTTTCTGGTGAGCTTGGAGTGCACTGCCCCAACTCAGTCCGTGAAAACCGGACCGAACCGAGTCAGTGCCGGACCATAGCAACACCACCTAAGTGGGAGGGAGAAAGAAAAGAGAGAAAGAAGGAGGTGGTTGTGTGCATGTCAGCCCCAGGTTCGGGTCGAACCCAACTGTGGAAGGTGAGACCTCCTTTTCCATTCTTTTTCTCTCTAAAAATAAAACCAAAACTAAACCCCATCACACCTCACCTTGGCTGAAAAACACCCATCAGCAAGGACGTTCATGGAGCCAAAAACAGCCTCTGTTTTGAAGATAGAGATGCCCTGTGTTCGGACACCATTGTAAGACCGAAATGGACCTGAGTGCAGGCCTTGTTGGGAGCCAAACAATGGCGTGGGGATAACCTTAAACTAAGGGCTGAAACTCGGTTCTGGGATAGCTTGCAAACAGGCTCTGTTGAGCTGCGGCACGACTCAAAAAAAAAAAAAAAATGGGGCTGAGAAAACGGCCATTTTTCAGCATAAAAACAACCCTGATCGAACTGTTCCTTAGCTGAAAGAAATGGCAGCCACCGTGCCCTTGCAAAACACAGAAATGGGCTGTGTTTGGACTGAAAAATAGGGCCGAAAATGGTCTCCAAAACAGATGAAGAAGGGGCCGTTTTCACATCAGGAGTAGGACACTGCGAGTTGAAAACCAGGGGTGAAAGGCATGTGGGCTTCACCAAATGCAAGTGAGCCCTGCACGAATGCAGGTGGGCCTCACCCAAAACTGATGGAATGCCCGAGTTTTGGGCCCTGCACAAGTGCAGGTGGGCCGCACCCTGTATCAGTAGGTGGACCCCACCTTACTGTAGGGAAGCGCGGAAGGTAAGCCCTCAAGATCTGACTGTCTACACGAAGTTTGGAATCCTCACAAAGCAGAAGAACGGTGCTCCAATGGCCTGCCTATCTACTACTGGAGCAGATGGAACTATTCACACCTCTGATCCTACGGTATATAGTGGCCCCGGATTGCGATCTATGGATCAGATCGTCCCAAGGACAAGTTAAGATAGATAGACTACCGTGCACACTATATCTCTCTGTATACTCTCGGTATTTCATATTTTTTTTTTGATGCGAGAGAGAGCGCATGCCTTTTTATAGGAAATGAGGGGAGTTTGGATGAGACCATATCATCCGGTCTTATCCCTATCTCCTATCATAAATCAAATTCAATTTTGAATTTGAAATATAACAGAAAAGGAGAAATGTCGGAAGATGCCTAAACTTATGGGACCCACCCACTAGTGATTGCTCACCAGTGGGCCTCACCGGCCTACGTCCAACATCTCCCACTCAATCACACTGTGGGATAGGCACAAAAAATTTGTCCATTTAACTCGCCTTATAACAATCAAAGATCAAACATCCCGATCAAAAGAATCAGAGGCGTGGGACCAGCTGGATCACCATAATCTTCTCATAGGTGCTTAAGTACTAAGTGACCACCTGACTAGTACTCAATAACCCAAGCTTTGCAATGCCTGTCCTAGTCCGCATGACCACACCGGATGGAGTTAACTCCCGACCTGGAGTACTCGGCCAACATACGCACTTATCCAACTTATCGAGTTATTCTGAAAACTTGATTTTTCACAAACTTCGACTAAAACCAATTCAAAGCAATACTTATATATATATATATATATATATATATATATATATATATATATATATATATATATATATATATATATATATATATATATATATATATGCTTTTAAGAAAAAATATTGTTTGCAAAAGTCTAATAAAAACAACTCGATACTGCCGGCGGATAAGTCTTCAAGTGCGTATTTATAGTTCTAGAAACTTGGTGTAGCTGTCACGGGATCTTCCCCACGTAGATGTGTAACTTGGAATTAATCAAGCTGCTTTCCTAGCATAACTGAGTCTGGCCAATCAAGGACCTCTCGTCATAGTACACTAAAGTAGCAACACTCAATCTCATCCTCATATACACAAGAGGAGGGTAGTTAAGGATACAAAGAGTCACCTATGGGACTGGCTACTCACACGTTGCAATGATTAGATCGAATCAAAGCAATCTGTAGGTAATAAGTCCCAGCACGTGGCTACAATCCACGTCGTAAAGTAGACAATACTAGGTGAATGTCAGGTCTACAATACACAGGTCATTCTACATAAGGTACGACTCATCTCATAACCTCATAACCTGGCTTTAATTTCAGGCCATAACATTGATCGCATGTAACGGAATGGTGCGATTATGTTATTCGACTTTATCAGTCTCATCTTCAATCTTTATAAGATTGTAGGCGGATACGACTCACTCATATCCTCATCCTTTATTATTCACAATAAAGGAAAGTTCATACCTTAATGTATAAACATAGCCCCAAATGTACCTCTCTTGTACATTCAAGGTTGGTCAACCCGTGCGAGTGGGTGACCGGCCTGCCGACAAAAAAATAGAAATCCTACATGATTTCAAGGTAAATGCTGATGATCTTCATACCTAGTTATATTAGTGTTTAATACTGAATAAAAAGGAATATAATATTCATTAATGAAAGATCAAAGGTACTACAAAATAAGTACATCAGTCAAGCTTTTCTCAATCCCATCTGTCTGACGTGAACCTGAAATAGATCTCTAGCTATAGGTTTCGTCATGGGATCAACCATCATCTCCTTAGTAGGAATGTAGCTGAGGGCGACCTTCTTATCTCTCACTTGATCACGGACGTAATGATACTTGATCTCAGTGTGCTTAGATTTCTGGTGGTGTTTAGGGTCCTTAGCCAAGTCAATGGCAGAAGTATTGTTTATCTTCAGCGATATACTTGATCTCAATGTGCTTAGATTTCTAGTGGTGTTTAGGGTCCTTTGCCACCCCTGAACTGCAGCACAACATGCAATGTACTTGGCCTCCATAGATGAAAGAGCTGTGGATGTCTGTTTCTTACTCGACCATAAGATAGCTCCTCCTCCGAGTAAGAATACATATCCTGAAGTAGACTTTCCCTCGTCGGCGTCATTACCCCAAGCAGTATATGAATATCCTTTGAGCTCGAGGCTTGTGCCTTCATAACACAACATTAGGTCCTTTGTTCCTCTAAGATAGCGGAATATACGTTTGATGGCTTGCCAATGAGACTGTCCCGGGTTACTCTGATAACGGCTGACTATGCCAACTGCATAGCTAATATCCGGTCTGGTGCAAAGCATAACATACATTAAGCTCCCTACTGCACTTTCATAAGGTGCTGAGGACATAACCAATTTCTCGGCTTCAGTCTGGGGACAGGATTTTCTGTCTAGCTTGGTAGCTTTATCCATAGGGGTTTCAACAGCTTTTGAATTTTTCATCCTGAACCGCTCTAAGATCTTTTGTATATAGGTTGCTTGAGACAAGCCTAAAAATTTCTTAGGGCGATCCCTGATGATTTTTACCCCAAGAATAAAGTTTGCTTCACCGAGGTCTTTCATCTCAAAGTTTGAGAATAGACAATCTTTAGTCAATATCAACAATTGCATGTCATTACCAGCTAACAGGATATCGTCTACATATATAAATAGTATCAGAAAAGATCTTCCAGACCGTTTCATGTATACACAATGATCTTCTTCACTCATGGTGAATCCAAAAGTGGTGATGGGCAAGTGGAACCTCATATACCACTGTCTTGAAGATTGCTTCAGCCCATAGATTGATTTTAACAACTTGCAGACTTTCTTTGGATGCTTTTTGTCCACATAACCCATGGGTTGTTACATGTATATCTCTTCATCCAAGTCATCATTTAAGAATGCGGTCTTTACATCCATCTGATATAACTCTAAGTTTAAACTTGTGACAATGGACAAGATCATGTAGATTGAGGAGAACTTTGCAACAGGTGAAAAGGTCTCCTCGTAATCAATGCCTTCTTGTTGTGTAAAACCTTTAGCAACTAATCGTGCTTTATACTTGTCCACTGTACTATCTGCATTTCTTTTGATCTTAAGTACCCATTTATTACCTATCACTTTGCGATTGGAAGACAGATCAACAAGTT
This sequence comes from Magnolia sinica, assembly GCF_029962835.1. NCBI lineage: Eukaryota > Viridiplantae > Streptophyta > Magnoliopsida > Magnoliales > Magnoliaceae > Magnolia > Magnolia sinica. The sequence continues at coordinate 42,509,520 of NC_080573.1, read as the reverse complement.
CCCAGACTTTATTCTTCTCCATGGAGGCGATCCCTTCGTCCATAGCATTTACCCAATCGGCCGAGTTAGAAGACAATAATGCATCCTGATATGAATCAGGTTCATCATCATCAACTGCAACGCAAGAGAATGTTAGCCCCTCAATATTGAAGTATCTTCGGAGAATCAATCCTCTTTCGCTTCGATGTAACTCAAGAGCCTGCTGAGATGTCCTCCCACTGTCTTGGTGAACTATAGGAGCATCTTCATCTTGAGGAGCAGAACTCCCACTCTCCTGAGATACATCGGGTATTTCAAAAAGTTCTATTGGAATCTTTTGCTTCATTCGGCTTGGGTATCTATCTTCAACGAAGGTCACGTCTCGGGATTCTATCTCAATCCATCGTCCATGGTCCTCATAAACTAGAACGTATCCCTTTGAATGCATAGGGTACCTAATGAACACGCATTCAATGGTTTTACTATCAAGTTTACCTCTATATTGAGTAGGTAGCAAAACATATCCCAAAGATCCCAAAGGGCGTAGGTTGGCTAAAGAAGGAGGCCTCTCAGACCACATCTCATATGGTGTCTTAGGAATGGATTTGGATGAGACTCTATTAAGGACGTAGATGGCTGTTAACAGTGCGTCTCCCCAGAATATGGTAGAGAGATTAGCTTGTGCCATCATCGATCTAACCATGCCCAATAGTGTCCTATTCCTTCTCTCTGCAACACCGTTTTGTTGTGGAGTGTAAGCCATTGTGTACTGCCGAACAATTCCAACGTTTTCACAATATGATTTAAACGTTTCAGATGTATACTCGCCACCTCTATCAGATCGAAGGGTTTTTATCTTTTTCTCAAGCTGATTTTCCACCTCAGCTTTATATTTAAGAAAATAATCAAAAGCCTAAGATTTGTGTGAGATGAGATACACATATCCATAGCGCGAGTAATCATCAATGAAAGTGACAAAGTATTGACATCCGTTTCTGGCATGTACATTAAAGGGTCCACAGATATTTGAATGGATTATCTCTAGTGTGCCTTTAGACTTATCCGCTTTGGAAAATAGTTTCTTCAATGTCTTCCTGGACACACAATGTTCATAAAATGGCAAATCAACTTTAGATAAGGATTCTAATAGACCAGAACGTACTAGTCTTGTCATACAATCCTTTCCGATGTGACCTAACCTCGCGTGCTATTTTTGAGATTCAGATACTACATTTTTATTCGACATAGCAGATAAAGCAAGAGGGTCATTATCACAGTCTACGTCTAGAATAAATAAATCTGAAATTAAATTTCCCCATGCAAAGATGAGGTTATTCTGTCTCAAAGAAACTCTAGTCTCGGAAAATCGAATATGAAAACCATCAAATAATAACCTAGAAACAGAAATTAAATTCTGACGCATCCCCGGTGCAAAAAGAGTATCACGAAGGATTATTGTTTGCCCTATGCGTGTATGGAGTGGAGAACGCCAATCCCTAGTACGTCTTCAACAGCGTTATTGTCCATGTATAGCTTGTAACTTCCTTTGGCTACAGGCTGGAATTCCTTAAGTCCTCGACGACTCTGTGTCACGTGCTTTGTTGCGCCTGAATCCAAAATCCACTCGTTAGATATAGTATCAACGAAAAGGATTTCAGAACAAACGCCTACATACAAAGTCTCTTGTGACTGAGAAATTACGTCTTTTTGTGGGTACACTGCAAACCATAATGGTCAGAATTTTCACAGACAAAGCAGATTATTTTTATCTTTTTCTACTTCTTTCCATTCCCCTTCTTGAGATTTGGAGGAGGTGCTGTGGTCTTCTGTTCTTTATTATTCTTCTTCGCCTTCTTGCGAGCTTTGAACCGTTTTTTGTTAGCTTTTCGCTTATGGGTCTCTGCTACAAAGGCCTTAGCCGAACCTGGCTGAATTGCATTCATTTCAACCTCACGTACCAAGTGGCCACAAAAGTCTCTGAACGTAGTGATAGAATCAGTATGGTTCAGAATTCTTTTGATTTGGGCCCAAGATTCAGGCAAGGAACGGTGCATGACTATAATCTTCTGATTTTCAGTCAATTTGCACCCAACATTCCTAAGGGCACCTATCATTTGCTCCATCTTACGAATATGATCTTTGATGGGGCAGCCGACAGGCATCCTGTACTCATGGAATTCCAATTCCATTGCCCTAACTCTCGCATCTGACTTCTGCGCATAGGCATCTGTCGGTGCTTCCCAGATTCCCTTAGCGGTTTCATGCACTTCATACGTAGGTATGAGTTCTTTGTGCATAGTGTTAAGAAGGACATTACGGGCTGAACGATTTTGTTTTCGCCACTTATTATACCGAGTCATCGCAACCCTATGTTCTTGTAAATTTTCGTTTTCAGCCAGGATGAGTTCCTCTTGAACTACATCGAGTGTGTGAGATATGTCGTCCTCGTCCAGAAGGCATCGCACTACGCGGGACCAGTCTTCGTAGTTGTTACCGTTGAAATGTTGTCCTTTTAGTTGTTCAACAATTAACGCTTTGGTGGCCATCTCTACATTGCATGAGTATCACTACTTAGCTATGATCTAAGGTATTGACACTAATCATCAGCATTTCTACGTGTTATATAAAATTTCAAAGTATAAAAGCAGTTAACACATCTTAATGAGATCTAAAAATCCACATACCCGCATGGGCGGTGTAGAACAATCAAGTTCTCTAATTAAGATGAGATTTAATACTTTTATAAGAATAAATTTATATAACATGCAACCTTCCATTACATGGTTGCATGCATCATTTGGTGTAGGAGAATAAACTCCCACTCAGGTTATGCACAACCTTTATTTGTGTATAGGGAGTATCTAAGTATTAAGTTTTTCTATATTTTCCAATGAAAAATAAGGAGGCTTAGATCTAAACACATCAAGCCGAATATTTTCATGCATATTAACATCATCATCAGAAAGGAAAAATTAAGTGCTTAGATATAAAGAGAGTACAATCTTCACATGTGATCATGACTATTAGTGATGGATCTGATCATTACCGATAATGATCATTGTTGATGATGGATCCTTTCATCAACATTGATCATCATGGTTGATGATCGTTTCGTTCACTAATGAGCAATAGATCAACAGTGAAGATGATATTATAAAGGAAACTATATTTTTGATATGAGTCCATCATCCTTCAACAGAACTACTCATGAAGAATTAGAAAAACTAAAAAAAATTTGCTGCGGATTGGCTGATATGTGTATACGTGCTAACATGTGTACAAAAGTCATTTATACAGAAGCCAAACATGAGTTCAAAACAACATGTGTACTAAAGCCATGTGTACAGAAGCCATGGTAACTTCTGCTAAACACATGTGATAAACATCAACCCATTTGTTTCACACAGCAGCTTTGTATTTGAATTTGAGAGGCACTACTAACATATGTGATATATACGTGTACATCAGTCGACATGTGAATACACGCTTACACTTGCACATTGACCAAGTGCTTATTTTTCTTCTCCAGCATAAATCCAAGCTCATCAAATGGATGGACGGTTCGGATTCAACACATATCTTGTGATGAGATCTATGTTACACATGGATCAGATCCACATGTGCAGCTGATGTACATACTCACATGTGTTATAATACAATACGTCAGCTATACCCACATGTGCGGTTGATGTTTTGCACAAAACAACATGTATATAGCCAACAATATCGAAACTTGTATGGTTTAGATGGTGGATCTCTCATGTATAGTTTGTTCGGCCCATCAAAAGCTTGTATGTTGCATATCAGCCAATACATGTACTGTACGTGTACATCAGCCAACACATGTACAACATGTGTATACATGTGTATAGCAAAAGCTATGACACATGTATGCCCACATTTGCTAGTGTATAGTACGTGTACAGTAGCTAACACATATACAATAGCTTACACATGTATGCCCACATTAGCTAACACATGTACAGTAGCTAACACATGTATGCCCACATTAGCTAACACATGTATGCCCACATTAGTTAACACATGTACATTAGCTAACACATGTATGCCTACATTAGCTAACACATGTATTGTACGTGTACAGTAGCTAAGCCAACACGTGTACACATGTGTATAACATGTACTTGCAGATTAGCTATTGCAGATCTGATTCACACAGTACTTGCAGATTAGCTATTGCAGATCTGCTTCACACATATGTCAATACGTGTACACATGTGTACATGTCAACACGTGTACACATGTGTATAACACGTACTTGCAGATTAACTATTGCAGATCTGCTTCACACATATGTCAACACGTGTACAATCGTGTACAGTTTAGCTATTGCATATACAGATTAGCTATTGCATGTACAGCCAACATGTGTACCGTGTGTACAGATTAGCTATTGCATATACTATTGCATGTACAGCCAACATGTGTACCGTGTGTACAAAACAACACGTATATAGAATAACATGTGTATCTTTTGACCGTTTTGATACAACTTATACCATTTTATCCATTGGTCATGATGGACGGTTTGGATACAACTTATGTCATTATACAACACAGCAATACAAATGGATACTGCCAACACATGTATACAGCAGTGGTGTAGTTCAATGCAACAGCAGTGGTGTAGTTCAATACAACATGGATAAGCACAACAGCCTATACAACAGCAGTGGTGTAGTTCAATACAACATGGATAATCACAACAGCCTATACAACAGCAGTGGTGTAGTTCAATACAACATGGATAAGCACATCAGCCTATACGATAGTCATATATGACACATGGGCCCACTTGTATATCAGTCATATATGACACATGGGCCCACTTGTACATCAGCCATATATAACACGTGTATAGCCATATATGTGTGCATGTACAATTCGTGTGCATGTACAGCTGCCAACACATGTATACAGCTGCCAACTTGTGTGCATATATCCAGCAGTCAATTCATGTGCATGTATGCAGCTGCCAATTCGTGTGCATGTACAATTCTTGTGCATGTACCCAGCAGCCAATTCGTGTGCATGTGCAGGTGCCATCATATGTATACATCATCCAACAATATCCAATTCGTGTAATCATGGGACTGATGTGTGAACACGTGTACACATGGGTTTGATGTGTACACGTGCACATCACTCAAGTACTTATGTTTACACGTATTTAAGTGGAGATATATCACAAGCAATTCATGTATACCATGTTATTTGTTTATGGAATGGTCCACATGTAGTACTCCATGCGTGTACACAAGGTGTATGGAATCATAAAGGTCTACATGATCACTTTGGTCCATCATTGTCGGGTTCACTTGAACATGGCATACGTGTATACAAAATTCAAATATAATCCACCATACACATGGATTCCAATCCAAAAAAAAGGATGGGTTACTTACCTTTTTAGATGAATTTAATCGGAGATCCGCCGTTAAATATGCTCTGATACCACTGTAGGGAAGTGCGGAAGGTGAGCCCTCAAGATCTGACGGTCTACACGAAGTTTGGAATCCTCACAAAGCAGAAGAACGGTGCTCCAACGGCCCGCCTATCTACTACTGGAGCAGATGGAACTATTTACACCTCTGATCCTACGGTATATAGTGGCTCCGGATTGCGATCTATGGATCAGATCGTCCCAAGGACAAGCTAAGACGGACAGACTACCGTGCACACTATATCTCTTTGTATACTCTCGGTATTTCATATATTTTTTTTTTTTATGCGAGAGAGAGCACATGCCTTTTTATAGGAAATGAGGGGAGTTTGGATGAGACCATATCATCCGGTCTTATCTCTATCTCCTATCATAAATCAAATTCAATTTTGAATTTGAAATATAACAGAAAAGGAGAAATGCCGGAAGATGCCTAAACTTATGGGACCCACCCACTAGTGATTGCTCACCAGTGGGCCCCACCGGCCTACGTCCAACACTTACTACAGTTGGTGGGCCTTGTATATGGACCCACTTTGATGACGTGACACATCCAGGCCATTCAGCAAAGGACGTCAGGCCTGAACGTTTTTAATATGTAGATATCTGTGTGGATATACTTAATATTATATTGTGCATACATGTAATCCGTGGGACCCACTGAGATCATGCGTTTCATCGACGCCGTCCACCCATTTTGGGTTCAGACCGTCCATCCATTTCAACGGCCCTGAACACCACTGCATGCAAATATATATATATATATATATATATATATATATATATATATATATATATATATATATATATAATGCATGCATATGAATTTTATAATAATAAATTATCTTATATTATAAGATAAAGCTATGCATATAGCCTGTGGGTCCCACACGTGTGGACCCACCTATTGTGTAATAACACCTATTGTGTAATAACCGGAGTACTCTCCAGTACGTGTAAGCACAATAAAATATTATATGGGCCCCAATCCACGTGGGACCCACCAGGCATATATGCTACATATGTAACATATATATGTATATATCCTATGTAGGCCTCAGCACGTGAGGAATCCACCACTAATGAGCATGTCCTATTCTAGGCGTCTATCCATGCGACGAGCTCGTCCTAACGGTAGGCCACGAACGTGGCCCCACCATGATATGAGTATTTCATCTGCACGGTCTGTGCAGTGGACCACACCATATAAATCATTGTGGGCCACACCATGCCACCATGAGCCTAGCACAAATGCAGGAGGGCCTCACCAAAATGATGAGAAAACCAGGTGGGCTGCACTGCGCTGAGCCTTACAAAATTTTAATTGGGCCTCACCAAATTTGTGTGTGGGCCGTTGGCAAGTGGAGGGCCATGCCGAGTTCTGTCCGTCCATCCAGACCTCCATATTTCATCCTGGCCGTTCATTCCAGGCCGTCCATCTACGAGCGTCCAGTGATGAACGTTTGACATATGCATTGAAAAGGAAAATAGATATACATATAATAATATAATAATAAGTATAACGTAGCCTATGTACACACATATGTATATAACACTATAAATAATGGGATGGGCCCCACGTGCCATGCTGTACCCAGTACTCAGCATGTGGGACCCACGTTGATATGATATTGAAATATATATCATGCGTATGATATATAATATTTAAATATATGTCAGATACATGTGATATATAATATTCAAATATATATCTGACATATATTTAAATATATATCGGAAGCAGGTGGTGTTGATATACTATTTATATACATATTAGACACATGTGGTGGGCAATCACATCTGCACCATCCCTTTGAACCGTGCTTGTGAAACCCACCAAGTGCATGTGTTGTATCCAGACCGTCCAAGATCTGGACATAGCCACCTTAATGCATTATTTATCCACTCCGTCCACCTGCCATGGGCCTGATCTGAGGATTGCACCCAAACCATCTACTTTCAGCTCCACCCTTATGGTGGTGTCTTATCCAAGCCATCCACCCATCTGGTGGATTTGTCCTAAAGGCTGAGGAGAAAATAAGACGGAACCCAAACGAACCCCCCCCTTGTGGGCCATACTGCCATATACAGTGGCGAGTTAAACACCCTCTATTGAAACCCTTTTGAGCACCAGGGTCCTGGAATAGCAGGGCATTTGTCTGACCTCTTAAAGCGGGGCCTGGTGACCCTATGGGCAGCTTGATAGAAAAGAAAACCCCGGGATGGGCCTGTTGAAATTCCAACAGTAGAAATCATGGCCTATTGATATGCCCAGATAACCTTTTCAGGCCAAAAATTAATCCCTTGGGGAAACACTCTAACGGTGATCCCTTAAGAATAGCTAAGGGTGTGGGTGAGTGCATCCCATTCATAAGGGCCACCTGATGCATGTGAGGTCCATATGGTAGGACCTATCCAAACCACTGGTAAGGATGAGCTTGAAGCACTATTGGACCACCTTGACTAAATAAATGCATGGTGGGCCTAACACAAGCCTAAAGGGCCTTGTGTTACATTCCTTTGAACTTTAGTACAAAGCCATAGAAATTCCTGACGAATGCAAGCTATAATTTTTAGGAGAATCTTTGAGTGACCCCGGACTTCAAGAAGACTCAGGTCGAGTTCGAGAACACTATCATACAGGTGATGACTTTCCCCTTGGGCTTTCCATTTCTAAATTAGTTAAACATAGTTTACAGTAGATTACCACTATTGTGATACTTTCTCACATGCTAGCTAACCCATGAAAATGATTACTATTCGCCTGTGTTGATACATTGTCGGAAATCATTATTTAAAATTCTGATGCCTCCTTTCATATTTTATTCGAAGTCATATGTTGTTACATGTTATTTTGATTGCCTCTGTACATAATCTCATAATGCTACACATGGAAGATTCCATGATTGTATGCAAGCCACACGTGGGATGCACTTAGACAAAATGTGTGGGGGAAATAAAGACCTTGAACCGGTGTCATTTTGGTCAAGGTACCCTATTGGAACATCCCAAGGTGGAGGACCTCATGAGCCGGGGATGGTGGTAATGGGATACTATACTCGAGTTGTTGACCTACGCTGAGTGTTAAGCCCTCCCGTAGTGACCATTGAGTTGCTTAAATTGGCTGATTGTAATTGGATTAAATAACGGCTAGCTAATCATGCATTCATAGTATACTGGCGATGACGGATGACTAATTCTCGATGTTGTAGCACGTACCAAGTAAGATTTAGTTGGGGTACCGTTTCGCTAGCTGCCAGACCATCAACTATCGACCAACCTTTGGTGAGTTTGGCACTACGCATGTACTCTGTACTTTCGCTGGTGATTGGCCATATTGCATCCATCTAATAAGACTGCATATTACCTGTTTTGGATTATTGCTTGTTTTTTCCTTTAACTATATTTGCTAAGGTGGAGATGTGTAATCTTGAGGGAAATTCACACTGAGCTGGCCACTCATCCATCAACTATCCAATCGTACAGAACATGCAGGGACGGATGTAGAGGGTGTCGGTGTCGACCTTGATGATGCCACCATGGAACACGAGGGAGAACTCTATGATGACGAGCCGCCTCAGGACGCAGCGGCGTATTTTGGTGTTAATCAGTAGTTGGTATTTTGGACTTATGAAATTTTGTAACTAAGACCCCCAGCTGAGCGGTTCAAATTTTAATCTCTCATAAATATACATGCTTCTTTTGGCTATCGCACTCTGAGTTTATATTCCGCTTTTTCTTTGATTTATAAACTCCTAGATTTCTGAAAACGAGCCTCGTACTCGGGTTTTAGAAATCGGGGCGTTACATCAAGGCGCATTTATGCACGTCTTTGCACGACATGTATCTATACACCAGTTGTAACTTACAGGCTACAACCTGTAAGCTGTTAGAAATCGGATTGCGTACTGAGTTACTCAATACGCTTTTATCATACTGAGTAAACTCAGTTGGGCCCACCTTGAATGTCTATCCACGACGTCCATCCATTTTTCCATCTAATTTAAGGGGTTGATCCCAAAATTGAAGCATATCCAATGATCAAGTGGATCATACCACTGGAAACAGTGGAGATAATGATTTCCACTGTTGAAACCTTTCTAGGCCCACAGTGATGTTTATTTGTCATCCAACCTGTTCATAATATCATAAATACAAGGATGAAGGGAAAACACAAATATAAGTTTGATCCAAAACTTCTGTGGCCCCCAAGAATTTTTAGATGTTCAATTCAACTGTTTACTCTGGCGTGGTCCATTTGAATATTGGATATCTCTAATTTTTGGGCTCAAGCCCTGAAGTTATTTGGTAAAATGAATGGACGGAGCAGATAAAATACATAAATCATGGTGGACCCTACAAACTTCACTCAGTATGCTAAGCGTAATGAGTTACCATGCAATTAGTTTCCAAGCTGTTGACTGCTGTGTTGACGTGCACAACACGAAATTGCTCAGTGGGCTCTTATCAACTTGAGTAAACTCTGTTAGAGCCCACCATGAATGCATGTGGTTTATCCATGCTGTCCATTCGTTTTTCCAGATCATTTTAGTGGTTGAACCCAAAATTGATGCATATCCAAAGCTTAAGTGGACTATACCACAGGAAAAAGTAGAAGTATTGATTTCCATCGTTGAAAAATTTATAAGACCCAGTGATGTTTATTTGTCATCCAACCTGTTCATAAGATAAATATATATGATAAATATTCATAAGAATCACTCCTGGATCGAATCCATTCGGTTCGGATTAGTTCGGATTGACTATGATCCGAACTCGATCCGATGAACAGTCGAATCTGACTGATTCAACTCGAACCGCACCGATCTAGGCCTTGGGATCGGTTCGGATCCGCCGGATCAAGTTGGATTCGCCGAATCGGATTAGTTTGTGCCTAGCTCTAACTAAGATATGTGATTGGCCTAGTTTATGATACATGGGCTATGCATGGTAAGCCCCACCGTTACCTACATAAATTGTTACGCATGTCATGATTTGACCCTTCTTTTTTCTAGTTCGTAGGATTAAAAGATGGCTTTTATGGTGGGCTTAACAGTGCATGGATTCTCTCAAACCCTCTGGGCGTGGCTTCCTGGTTCTCAGGATATACCGGATTGGCCGGCGTGGGACCCCTTATTATGGGGCTCAAAATTACGTATGTACCTTAAATCCACACCGTCCAACCAGTTTGATAGCTCATTTTAGGGCATGACCCCAAAAATGAAGCTGACCCAAAGCTTAGGTGGATCACATCTGTAACACCTTGAATTTCAAGGGTCGAGGAAGGCTCGACTCCCGAGATTCCAAACATCACTAATGTCCTGTGGAAGATAGTTTTCTGATTTCTTCCATGTTGATTGATTTAAGCATGCATGAAATTTTACTAAATGATCATACTCCAGATTAAATTAAGTTAAGCAAGTGCGGAATCCTAAAACATGTTTGAATAAGTAAGCAGACGTTTCACAAAGTTTCTTCCAGAGTATGAGTACGTGACTGGGTTCAATATATACAAGTATAATTTCAAAATGAGCAAAATGTGGAAATGTAAATGTGTTCAACTAATCCCAGATGCCTAGTGATCCCTGCGTAATGGTAGGTGGCCTACATCGGCCCGCCTGAGAGTTGGAAGTAGGAGAACTCCTCATCCAAGAAGTCCTGATCCATTGCATAGACGTCGTCCGTACCTGCATCTACATCAGCATCTGGTTGATGTTTTAAAACATCGTCCCAGAGTGGGAGTGAGTGATCAACTTAGTGGTTCCATAAGGTAAAAGTTACATATGTTATCAAGTCAATCAAAGTAGTAATGATAAGGCAATCATAACAATCACTTCCTAACTATTCTATTTAATGCAAGAATGGAGTGTAAGTAATGATGCATGCCCTCACCCATCAACACTCCCTCAACACGCGACTCCGACCACCTGTTTCACATATGATAACACTTCCTCAAATGTGCAACTCTAATACCTTTTTGTTACATCCTAACTAATGTAGTGTGATGCATGGTCATGTTAGCCAAGTGATTAATTATGCTCATTCACACAGCAAGTTTGAGAAGCTAGGGTACCTCCCTTTTTTATATCGACCCAAATCGAAAATTAGGCATCGAAAAACCACAGCGGTCCTATTCCTGTGTTCTGGATCCATCTAGGTTCGTCACTCCTAAATAAACTCATACAATAGGTAAGTTGCAAGAAGTGGTGCTCGCGGTCACTACGGGTAGGCTCGTCACCCTAGTGTAGGCCAACAACATGAACACAGTGTCCCATACCACCATGCCCGGCTCACGATCTTAAGGATCGTGGTACTATAGTTAAAGGTGGATCTTTACATTGGTGAGGGGTACCTTAGATTCAAACAGTCACGTCCACACATGGTAAACACACAATAGGTCAACCGATTCGCTAGGTAAGCTCGATTAGTACGGGCGCACGCTGACCTAATCGACATGGAGCGCATAAGCGCCCCTTGTGGCCTAGCCACTGTCGGCAGTTGTCATACGACTCGTATTCATCGAGTTTACCCAAGGTGGCAAGACTAATTTGGCCACCCTAACATGGACGTTTACCGGTTGCCTGGACTACGTTTGTAGCCCCAATCCTATCTAAATGTTGCTAATAACCACGTGTAATGTCTATCCCAGCATTCAACAAACAATCCAAGTGCACTTCTTATTTGGGCATTTCATCAAACACATTGTAAGACCCGTATCCTAGATCGTTCTATTTCTTAGGCTTCTGCAGTCCTCCCGGTCAAATTCCGGCAACCCGCGATCTGTTATCGGCGTTTGTGCGCAACCCTGACTCATATCCTATATTACAGAGTCAGCTCAACCTGAGACTTGTATCCTACCGAACGTGTCTCGTGCGCCGAGGCGATACCCGAGCCAGGAGATGTGGGCTCGCGTTCAGTTCAAGGAAAACACCACTCGTTGCAATCCTGAGAAAATTCATCACATCAAATGTCAAATACACATCACATCACTCCCATCACTCACACCCATCCCCAAGTACAACTACCCATCCCCAAAAGTCAACTTTCCATCACTTCACCCATCCCTCTCCCCATCACTCTATCACTCACATCACCTCTCTCTCATCTCTTTCTCATTTTTCTCCCAAGCTCCATGAGAGCAACCCATGTCCAAGCAAGCTCCATTAGAGAGCTTTGTGTGGCCCACTCCCTACCACTCAATCCAGCCCTTCAAAGCCGATCTCAACCGTTAAAATCCACCCCTTGGAGCTCTAGATCGCATCGATGGAAGGAGGAGTCCGAGAAGATCAAAGGTGGGTGATCTTATATTTTGATTTTGTGATTTAAGGGCCCATTTATGGTGGGACCCATCTTGATGTATACATTGTATAGGGAGCACCCATAGTGGCGGGGTCCCTCCTCTCTCTCTCTCTCTCCCCCTCTCTTTTCCTTGATTTCATGGCCCACCTTGAAGTATTATCCTCACCGTCCGATCTTGAGGCCCACCATGTTGCTGCCCATTTTAGGGACAGATTTGATGAAGGAAAAATACAAATATCGGTCTGATCCAAAGTTGGCGGGCCACACTGTCGTGGACCCCACCTTGATACATGGTGTATCCATGTAATCTTGGTGTGAGGACCCACCATGATATATGTGTTATATCTGTACCATCGTGGGGCCCACATATGACGTGCGTGTCTTATCCACGTCACCCCAGCAATGGTGGGCCCTACCCAGATGTACGTGCCTTATTTCCAGCCGTCCATTCGTAGCAGCCACACCGTGATATATATGTATTTTATCAATGCTACACAGCAGCCATGGGACCCACACGCACATGGAAAACCACGTAGAGCATGTGATTTATCAACACTATCCATCCGTTTTACACCCACGCCGTCCACTTGTTTCGCATACCCACCATCCAGATGGCTGGATGGTGGGCCATAACATGATGTATGTGTGTATCCATGTCGTCCGTACATTGGACGTGACCCACTTGATGGACATGTGTATCCACACCGTCCATCCAATGAACAGATTTAAATCTCTGGTGGAAACCACCTTGATGTACATGTTTTATTCACGACCGTCCATCCATTTTGTTGGTGGGTCCCACACGTGTGGACCACCCCCTGGCATACGTATTTCCAGACCATCCATCTATATGGGACCCGTATGACATATGTTTTATATCCACGCCATCCAGACCGTTCATCGTTTGAACGGTGGATGTAGGACACCTCACGTCCAGTCCCTGGACGTGGGACACCACCAGGATGTATGTATTTTATTCACAATCCTTATGTGGGACCCACTCCACACGTGTGACACGTGTGGAGGTGGGACCCACCTTGGTGTATGTTTTGTATATTCACACCGTCCACATGATTTGAACAGTGGGGCACCAACGTGATGTACGTGGGCCTTATCCACACCGTCAGCTGGGACAATGGACCCACCTTACTATATATTTCATCCACATCATCTAGCCATCATCTAGACCGCCCAGATCTTGGACGTGGACTCCACGTGGGATGTTGTGTTATATACACACCGTCCATCTGTTTTCTATGGAAGGGGCGCACCATGATGTGCATGTTGTACAGCCATGCTGTCCAACTGCTAGATGTGTGGACCCCACACGTGATGAATGGGTTAATCCCACCATCCATGCTGTGGCCCCCATCATGAATTATGTATTTCATTCACACCGTCCAATGGTCTGGACGGTGGTACTCGGGTCTTGTATGGATTTTTTCGAGACGTTACACTTTTAAAGTGAATGGACATGATTAAAGTCATTTGTTAAGAATTTCGATTCAGAGGACATGTCCATACCTCTGATTAATCCTGTTTACTAAGATTTACCTCATAGCCTGACGGAGGTATAGTTATGTTTATTGCTTTTATAAAATTTCGGATTAGGATAGTTTGCTTCTACTGTTTAGGATAGTTTGCTTTCTGTTTGTTTAGGACAGTTTGATTTTCGATTGTTTAATTCTTATACTAACCCACCTTCACACTGAGATCCTTTGGAAAAAGCCTTAAAATTCCTTCATCAGGTACTATCTTTCCATCACTTTTCCTTCAATTATGTTGTCTTTTTTGCAAATCATACTTATTTCTTTTACATTGAGGATAATGTAGATTTTAGGTTAGGGATGGGAGATTGGGTAAACTAATTAGTCTTTTCTCAAATTTGAGCAAAATTTGTGAATTTTTTTAAAAAATTTTCAGTGTTTATCTGTTTGGACGTAATAAATTGTGTATTTAAGAATGAGTATGATAATAAGATGGGAAGCGAATTTTGAATTGTTGGAGTTTGATCAATTAAATATCCTATCACTTACGATTCTTTAACTTAATTGATTAAGAGAAAGCTTGAATATCATGTTAATCTAAATCACAAGACAAATTCAAATTGTTTTCTATGAATAATGCTAGAATTTCTAATTGTTAGTGTGTGAATCATTGATAGATGGTGAGAATCAAGTCTGGAGAATTTTATCCACCTTAAAAGATGAAAAGAACCAGTTAAAAAACAGTGAGATCGACAAAAAGGTCATGTATGGTGAAAGACTGGAAAAGAATGCAAAAGTAATGCAAGGTCTATAAAAGAATGAATAAAAATTTACTGTCGATATAAAATAAAAAACTAGAAAAAGAAGGAAAAGGGGATAAGTTTGGAATCAGCACTTAAGTTCTCAATTAATCTCGATATGGTAAGCATAGTTAACATGATGTAATGATAGTATCCTTTTAGAAAGTAAGTTGATCTTCACTGCGCACATTGAAAAACTTAATATGCGAACTATACTCTGACTTAATGGATAAAAAACTTATGTGATTCAGCTCTAGGTTTTCAAAATCCCACTTTCACATCTTAATTCTACTCATTCGTACTTGAGTACACAAAAGATTGTTTTCCGAAAGAGGTTTTGAACATTGACCATTGAGGTTTATTTCACGCATACTTTACTCGGGACTAGAAAAATGCTGGTTGGGGATTGTATAAAGGATCAAATATTACATATTATCGCCCATTTCTTACTTGGTTTTATGAACATGATAATGCTGAATGTTCTATTTTAATCATGTTTGCGTTGGAAGGTGAATTTAAGAGCTTGGATTGAAAAGGATGCTAAAAGCATGGATTTAACACTCAAGAATCACCAAAGCCAAGGATGGATCTTATGAGACCAAGAATGAAAAATTCACATGCCAAAGATGTAAGAAAACCAAGTTAGGAATGAAGAGAATCGAAGACTTCAAGTGAAGAAAAAAAACCCTAAAAATCTGCCTACTTCGACTAGTCTAAGCCCTCCTTCGACCAGTTTAAGCTCTTCCTCAATTAGTCGAAGAAATTTTGACTCGAACTCTAGCAACATGAACTTCTACATTCACGCAATCCTCGACCTGTCAAAGATTGTCCTCGACCAGTTGAAGGTTGTCCTCGACTAGTCTAAGGTTATGCAAATTCTACGCGAACAGCGTAAATTTAAGGCATTTTTCAAATTTTTCCAACTCGGTGCGAAAGTTGTAGTTGTACAACTATAAATAGGAGTCACTAGGATGTTCCTAGGCATCTTCTAGGGTTTGAGTGGAGCAAAAGCGTGGAGAGTCACTGCTAAGAGCTTTTCTTCTTCGTTAGTTGTTTTATGTTTTCTTAAGAGATTTTAGTTCAATCATGTCTATGGTTGGCTAAATCCCTTAGCTAGCGCTAAGGGGTGAAGCTTGTAACATGATTGGGATGTTGTTCTTATTTGGTTCTTATTCTTGTTTAACTACTTTGATTCTAATTTGAAGTTTAAGGAATTCTTTTAGTTTTTAATGGTTTATTGTGACTTAAATTACAATAAATCTGCAATTGCTTTGAGTATCTTCTTTTCCCTATCTGAGATTTTGAAGTTAGTAAATCTTGTTGTTCACCATCATCCCTTGGGCATGATTGGGTGATGAAATCTCTTCTAACATTCACAATTCTTCTATGTTTGGTTGTGGGATCGGTATATCCTGTTGTTTGCCATTGTCTCCTGGGTATGGTTAGATGGTGGAATCACTTCCAATCCTCACAACTCACATCCATTAAGAATTATGTTAATCAAAGTTCAGATCTGAGTTTATTGATATATCTTCCAATTGGATAAGAGAGGACTCCAATTTCAATTGAGTTCCTTGAATCAAATAAGAAAACATCCTGATAGCTACGAGTGGATCCTTGGAAACCCTAGTTCCCACCTTTGAATTTACAAAGTTCTTCTTAAATTACTCACAATTACTTTCTTGTATTACAGATTTAGGTGTAGATCTTCTTCTAGTTCTCATTTTAATTACATTCAGAATACACACGAGATTAGTCCATGTGGATTCGACCTCGGTCTTACCGAGATTATTACTACATCGCGACCCTACACTTGGGGTTGTGAACAAGTTTTCGGCGCCGTTGTCGGGGAATAACGGTTGCATTTTTCTGAGATTGATTAGTTTTGGAATTATGTTAAGATTAGGGTTTACTTACTTTTTATTTTTAGGTTAGGATTTTTCTGAATTATTTTTTTAGAAACTAACTCATCTTTCTGTTTTTGTTTCTAAGTTAGGAACTTTCTAGATTTGTGCCTGTGGATTCAACCTCGGTCTAACCAATATGATTACTATATCGCGACCCCACACTTGGGGTAGTGAATAGTAGCCCAACTATCACTTGTATAATTGAGAATCACCAAATTGAGAATGCACTTCTTGACTTGGGGGTGAGCGTAAATATAATCCCTTACTCGGTCTACGAACAACTGGGTCTAGGTGAATTAAAATCTACTCGAACTACATTACAACTTACTGATCGCTCAGTTCGTGTACCAAGAGGGATTATTGAGGATGTATTGGTCCAAGTTGATAAATTCTACTATCTAGTAGATTTTATCATCCTGGATACTTAGCCATCACAGATATAAGCACTCAAATTCCTGTCATACTTGGCCACCCTTTCTTTGCTACATCCAACGCTATCATCAATTGTAGGAACAGGGTCATGAATTTGTTTTCTGGAAATATGACATTGAAGCTCAATATCTTCTTTAACATGAGCAGATAAGCAGAGGATGATGACGAGGCCCATGACACTAATATGATAGACTCTTTCGTGGAAGATAGAGCTCTGATGATCTTATCCTCTGACCCTCTGGAGACATACTTGACACACTCCCCCAATTTAGATATGACATGATTAGGGAGATGGATGTCATGCTCGATATTGCACCGGTACTTGAAGTTAACTAGTGGAGGCCACAATTTGATAAATTGCCCGAAACCGACGTAGTGCCTCTACCGTCTAACCTCAAAGCACCGAAGTTTGACCTAAAACCTTTGCCCTCTGATCTCAAATATGTCTATTTAAGTCAAGATGAGACATACCCTGTGGTAATTTCTTCCCACTTTGAGTTAGAACAAGAGAGTATGCTTATCTATACTCTCATTGAGCATAAAGGAGCCCTTGGATGGTCGATTGCGGACCTCAAGGGAATTGACCATTTGATTTGTACTCACCGCATTCATCTTGAAGATAATACGAAGACCTCCTGGCAACCACAACATAGATTAAATCCAAACATGAATGAAGTACTTTAACGCCAAGGTTCTTAAGTTATTGGATATGGGTATTATATACCCTATATTGATAACCAATGGATGAGTCCAACTCAGGTGGTTCCTAAGAAGTCCGGAATCACCATTGTAGTTAATGCTAACAATGAAATCATGCCAATTAGAGTTACTACTGGTTGGAGAATGTGCATTCATTACAGGAAATTGAATACCATCACGAGGAAGGACCACTTTCCTTTGCCTTTCACCGATTAGATATTGAAAAGGCTAGCAAGTAACTCTTACTATTTTTCCTTGACGAGTATTTGGGCTACAATTAGATAGAGATATCCGTTGAAGACCAGGAAAAGACAACATTCACATATCCCTATGGTACCTTTACTTACAGAAGGATGCCATTCAGATTATGTAATACCCCTGCCACTTTTTAATGATGCATGTTGAGTATTTTTTCTGACATGGTGGGGCAATAGGTTTTCATGGACAACTTCTCCGTCTTTGGTCCATCCTTCAGCAAATGTTTGGAAAATCTTAAAAATGTGTTAAAGCGATGTGAGGAGAAGAATTTGGTACTAAATTGGGAGACGTGTTATTTCATGGTTCATAAGGGAATTGTTTTTGGACATATCATCTCGTCCAAGGGAATTGAGATAGATAAGGCTAAAATTGATCTTATCTCTAACCTTCCTCTGCCCAAGAGCATACAAAACGTGCGATTCTTCTTAAGACACGCTAGATTTTACAGACAATTCATAAAGGATTTTAGTCACCTCTCTCATCCTTTATGCAATTTAGTTCAAAAGGATGTACCATACGAGTGGACTGAGAAATGTCAAGAAGCTTTTTCTAAGCTCAAAGGCATCTTGACCACCACTCCTATCATGCAGCCACTCGACTGGAGCATTCCTTTTGAATTATGTGTGATGCGTCTGACTATGCTATTGGGGTGGTGTTAGGCCAAAGAAAAGAAAAGAAGCCATATGTTATTCATTATGCCATTAGAACTTTAAATCATGCCCAAGTGAATTACTCTACTATGGGAAGGAACTCTTAGCCGTAGTATTCGCTTTGGACAAATTTAGGTCCTACTTGATTGAATCTAAGATCATCATCTACACTGATCATACAGTGCTCAAGTACCTTCTTTTTGAGAATGCTATTAAGCCCTGCTTAATAATATGGATCCTCCTATTCCAGGAATTTGATTAAGAAATACGAGACAAAAAGGGAGTAGAGAATGTAATGGCTGACCATCTTTTAAAACTTGACTTTCCTGATTCCCTCGAGACGACACCTATAAACAACATGTTCCTTGATGAACAACTATTTAAACTCTCCTACTTACCTTGGTTTGCTGATATTGCTAATTATCTTGCCCTAGGTTTCACAGCAACACATTGGACTGTGCAAGATAAGAAAAAATTCTTTGTCAAGGTTCATAAGTTCTTCTGGGATGACCCATATTTATTTAAATATTGCCCTGACCAAATTCTAAGGAGATGTGTGCCAGAAAATGAACACCAAAGTGTCATCTCCTTCTGTCATTCTCAGGCCTGTGGTGGTCACTTTTTTGCTAAAAAGACCACGACCAAAATTCTGCAGTGCGGCTTCTATTGGCCCACTATGTTCAAGGACACTCATGAGTTCTGTAAAGATTGTAAGTGTTGTTGTTCACAACCACAAGTGTAGGGTCACGGTGCAGTAATAATCTCAGTGAGACTGAGGTCGAATCCACAGGGATTGAACTTGTGTGTCTTCTGAATGTAACTAGACTCAGAACTAAAAGAAGATGTAAACCTAAATCTGGCATATTTGAGAGAGTGATTTTGAATAAGGTAATTAAAACTTATAAATTTAAAGGTGATAACTAGGGTACCAAGGATCCACTTGTAACAATTGGGATACTACCTTGCTTGATTTAAGGATATAACTGGAATCAGAGTCCTATCCTATCCAATTGGTAAGAAGAGATTTGTCAGAGCCTTGAACTTCTCATGGATGTAATCATCAATGGATGAGAGTTGTGAGGATTGTGAAGTGATTCCATCACCTAACCATGCCTAAGAGACGAGGCAAAGAACGGGATTTACCAATCCCACAACCAATCATAAGAGAATTGTAAAGGTTAGGAAGGATACCGTCACCCTACCATGCCCAAGGGATGATGGTGAACAACAGGGCTTGCTAATTTCACAATCTCAATTCAGGAAAAGAAGATAGTTTAAGCTATCGCAGATTTATTGTAATTTGTTATAATAAACCATTAAAAACTAAAAATAGTCCTTCACAATCAAACTAAAATCCAAGAGAGTTCAACAAAATATGAATCAAAACAAAGCAAACATCCCAATCACGCTACAAGCTTCACCTCTTAGCCCTACCTAAGAGGTTTAGCCAACCATAGACATGATTGAACTAAAAACTCTTAACAAAACAAAAAGATTAACTAAGGAAGAAGAAAAAAAACTCCCGGACAGCGACTCCACCCTTTTGTTCCACTCCTCAAACCCTAGAAGATGCCTAGGAACATCGTAGGGACCCTTATTTATAGTTTTGCAACTCTAACTTTCTCACTGAGTTGGGAAAATCTAGAAACTGCCTCAAATTTACACAGTCCATGTGCTGTCTGCCTAACCTTAGACTGGTTGAGGACAACCTTCGACTGGTTGAGGGTCTCCTTCGACTAGTCAAGGATGATGAAAATTTAGAGGATCTTGTTGCTAAAGTTCAAGATGAGGAATCTTCAACTAGTCGAGCAGGAGCCTTTAATTGGTCGAAGATGGGCTTAGACTAGTCGAATGATGCAGATTTTTAGGGTTCCCTTACTTCACTTCAAGTCTTCAATGTTCTTCATTCCTCACTTGGTTTTCTTGGATCTTTGGCATGTGAATTCTTCATTCTTGGTCTTATAAGATCTATCCTTGGCTTTGGTCATTCTTGAGTGTTAAATCCGTGTTTTTAGTATTCTTTTCAATCCAAGCTCTTAAATTCACCTTGCAACACAAACATGATTAAAGTAGAACATTAAACATTGTCATGTTCATAAAACCAAGTAATAAATGAGGGATGATATGTAATATTTGACCCTCAACAGTTGTCCCATCGAAATATGATGCCTTTGAATCCCATACTAATCATTGAAGCATTTGACTGTAGGGGCATCGATTTTATGGGACCATTCCCCCAATCCTTTGGAAATTTATACATTTTACTAGCAGTAGATTATGTTACTAAATGGGTCGAAGCGATCCTGTGCCGGAACAATGACCATCAAACAATTATTAAATTCTTAAAAGAAAACATCTTTTCTCGGTTCGGAACACCTCAAACCATCATTAGTGATGAAGGTTCACATTTCTGTAATAGGTCATTTACAAAGTTAATGAAGAAATACAATATCTCTCATAAGGTGAGCATTCCATACCACCCACAGAGAAGTGAGCAAGCTGAGATTTCCAACAGGACAATTAAACACATTCTGGAGAAAACGGTTAATCCTGATCGCAAGGATTGGTCAATCCGCTTAACCGATGCTTTATTGGCTACCATACTACCTTCAAGACCCTAATTAGAATGTCTCCCTTTAGATTCATACATGGGAAAGCTTGCCACTTGTGGAATTGGAATATAGAGCCTACTAGGGTTATCAAAAACCCAAATTTTAACCTGGACAACACCGGCTCGCTACGCAAACTTCAGTTAAATGAACTCAAGGAAATTCAGAATGACGCATATGAGAACTCGAGAATTTACAAGGACAAAATGAAGGTGTTCCATGACAGGAACATTATTTGGAAATCATTCTTGATTGGTCAAAAAGTCTTTTTGTACAATTCTCGATTACATCTTTTTCCAGATAAACTCTGATCTCGTTGGACCGACCATTTTACAATTACTAATGTCTATCCTAATATGACCGTTGAGATAAAGAATCCAAACAATGACAATGCTTTTAAAGTGAATGGACATTTTAAAGTCATTTGTTGAGAAGTTTAATTCAGATGATATGTCCATACCTCTGCTTGATCCTGTATACCAGGATTGACCTCCTAGTCCGATGGATGTGTATTTAGATTTATTACTTTCATAAGATTTAGGATTAAGATAGTTTTCTTTCAGTTTATCTAGCTTTTATGCTGACCCATCTTCATGTTGGGATCCTTGACAAAGCCTCAAATTTTCTTCTCCAGGTACTATCTTTCTATCACTACTCTATTTTTTTTCGTTGTCTCATTTGCATTACATGCTTCTATCTTTTACATTGAGGACAATGTAGATTTTAGGTTAGGGGTGTGGATTAGGTATACTAATCAGTATTTTCTTTGTTCTTGAGAAAAAATTTTGAAAATTTTCAATTTCCCAAAACAAAAACCTATTTGGAAAGTGATAGTTTGTGTACTTAAGAATGTTTTGAGTATGATGAGATTCAGATTGAACTTTGAATTGTTAGAGTTTGATCAACCAAGTATACTATTACCTAAGTTTTTGCACTCAATTGATTAAGAGGAAGTTTTGAATATCATGTGGATCTAAATCACAAGACACATTCAATTCATTTTCTATGAATTATGCTAGAATTTCTATTGGTTAGTATGTAAATCAATGATAGATGATGAGAATTCAGTCTGGAGAATTTTATCCACCTTAAAAGATGAAATACTAGTAAAAAATAATGAGATCGATAAAAAGGTCATGAATGACGAAAAGAATGGAATTTTTTTTGAAAAAGAATGAAAATTTTCTTAAAAGAATCTGAAAAGAATGAATAAAAAAAAATGACCGTCGATATAAAATCAAAAACTGGAAAAAGAAGGAGAAGAAGATAAGTTCGGAATTAGCACTTGAGTTTTTAATTCTTCTTAATATGATAAACATGGTTAACATAATGAAATGATAGAATTCTCATGGGAAGTAATTTGATTTTTACTGAGCACATTAAAAAACATGATATAGGAACTTAGGCTCTAAAAAAATTGTTAAAGAACCTATTTGATTGACTTCTTATTTGATTCAGCTTTAGGTTTTCAAAGTCCTACTTTCTCGTCTTAATTCTACTCATTCATACTCGATTGCACAAACGATTGTTTTTAAAAAAGGTTTGAATATTGAGAATTAAGGTTTACTTCACGCATGTTTTACTCAGGACTAGCAAAATGTTGGTTAGGGAGTGTGTTAAG
Organism: Magnolia sinica; assembly: GCF_029962835.1. NCBI lineage: Eukaryota > Viridiplantae > Streptophyta > Magnoliopsida > Magnoliales > Magnoliaceae > Magnolia > Magnolia sinica. The sequence goes on along the minus strand of NC_080573.1, from coordinate 42,486,315 downwards.
TGTCAAATATCACATATTCTCCCCTATTTATATCTTGATTTTAAGAACATGATGATGCTTAAAGGTATATTTTATACATGTTTGTGTTGCAAGGTGAATCTGAGAGCTTGGAATGTACAGAATGCTAAAAGCATGGATTTAATGCACAAGAATCATTAATGAAAAAGTTGGATCTTAGGAGGCCAAGATTGAAGAATTCACATGCCAAAGATCCAAGAAAATCAAGTGAGGAATGAAGAGAATCGAAGATTTAAAGTAAAGAGAAGGAATGCGCGTGAAGCTCGACTAGCCCAAGCTCTGCCTCGACTAGCTCAAGAAACTTCTGCTCGAATTCCAGCAACATTATTTTTCAAATTTGCATGACCTTTGACTAATTGAAGATTCCACTCGACTAGTGGAAGGTGACCTTTGACCAGTCGAAGATTGCGCTCTACTAGTCGAAGTTTACATAGATTTTACACGGACTGCATAAATTTGAGGCAGTTTCTAGACTTTTTCAATTCGGTGTGAAAGTTGGAGTTCCCCAACTATAAATAGGAGTTCCTAAGATGCTCCTAGACATTTTCTAAGGTTTAAGGAGTGGAGTAAAAGGGTGGAGAGCCGCCGCCAAAAGTTTTCTTCTTCTTCCTTAGTTTGTTTTTATACTTTTCTTAAGAGATTTTTGTTTAATCATGTTTATGGTTAATTAAACCTCTTAGCTAGGGCTAAGAGGTGAAGCTTGTAGCGTGATTGAGATGTTTATCTTCCTTTGATTTTTATTTATGTTGAGCTTCATTGATTTCTAGTTTGATTTTAAGGAATATTTTCAGTTTTCTATGGTTTGTTGTGACTCAAATTACAATAGACGCTGCGATAGCTTTGAATATCTTCTTTTCTTAATTTGAGATTGTGGGATTGGTAAATCTTATTGTTTACCATCGTCTCCTGGGCATGGTTAAGTGATGGAATCCCTTCCAATATCCACAATTCTCTTCCATTGAGGCTAAATCAATGAAAAGTTCAGAGATTTAATTATCTCTTTCTCCAATTGGATAAGATAGAACCCTTATTCCAATTGGATCTCTTAAATCAAGTGAGGTAGCATCCCAAGAGCTATAAAGTGGATCCTTGGCACCCTAGTTCTCACCTTTAAATTCACAAGTTTCAATGACATCATTCACAATTACTCTTTCAAATTATTCAGATTTAGATTTACTTTTTCTTCTAGTTCTAGTTCTAGTTAATTTTAGAAATGTTCGAGATTAGTCCCTGTGGATTTGACCTCAATCTCACCTGGAACTTCGGCAAGTACAGGAGCTCGGAGTACCACCAAGTTAGGTATGTGGTAATCCAACCTTATATGCACCAAGTTGGATTCCAATCTTGACCCAAACAGGCCGATCTCCTCGGACCTATTCGCGAGGGATCGAGCTGCCTCTCCCTCCGCTGGAGCAGATCTCGCCTCAGCTTTTATGGGCTGGTTTGCTGAGGACTGGGCCACCGCCCTCACTGTTGGCGCAGGCGTGATCTCATTATCGCCCAATAATGGGATCAGAGATGGTGGGTCATTGGAAGCCCTCGGTTGAGAGTACCAACTCTTCGGCCTGGAATCACCTTGGAAGGTCATGGGCTCATCCCAATCATCCGACATATCGGACATTTTTTATATCGAAAAATGGTTGGAAAGTAGAGACGGGAAGAAAAAAATGAAAGAAGAGGAAGAAATAAAGGAGATAATAGGAGGTAAAGCTCACCAGAGGAGAGATTTTCGACTTATTGAAAATCACCGAGTTCGGGAAGTCGGTGAGCAACAACAAAGGAAAATGGCTAGGAACGCTAGGGCATCCCCCTTTTTATATGGAGCTCAGCCGCCTACATTGATTGCTCACATTTAAGGCATCAGCCAAAGAGGTTCCTCGGCAAGTGCATGCAGCCACGTGGAGATCTCCCACTCGCTCGACGACCCGACGACCCAAGTAATGCCACGTGTCCATGCCCTATAGGTTAGGAATCGAAAAGGTGCCTTGCCAACACACGTCGCCTTGAGCGTGCCATACCATCATTGCAAATCATACTTGATCTCCATGTTTGCCATCCCTCTCCACATTAATGACGAACTGATTTGACCTCCCATTTGCGAAATATCATTGATCCAACCTCACTACAACGACTTACTTCCTAAGCTTACATGGTCAACTCAAAGGTAGGGAGGCTACTGTTATGGGTAAAAATGAACTGATTAGAAGTATGAGGTCGGCTCAGACATCTATGCATGTCACATGGTCAGCTAGTACCAGTCATGACCAAGGAGCTCCTCAACGGTCAAGAAATGATAATCTATTGTATGAGATCTATTCAACCGACAACCCTACTCTCTAGGAGATGAAGTAATTCCACTTCCTTTGGAAGAGGGCGGACGCCGAGCTCTCCCATGGCCCCATCTGTGTCTAAGCTACTGTTCAAATCTCTTGAAGAAGCCTCCGAAGCACGATCATGTAAAGGACGAAGTGCACCCTGCTCGGAGACTTGCAAGAGAGTCTCTGTATTGTACGATAAGATGAATAGGATGGTCATCCCCGGTCTCACTTATGTTTTACTAAGGAAGGGAGCTCGGTTTCAGCGCTCTGATACAAACTTCACGAGCAGGTCAGTAACCTACTCAAATATTAAGAGAAAGCTCGATCATATCCCACCAGAGAGCCCAGGCCAGAGAACTCTTCCTCAGGATGGTTGTGTAGGTCAGCTCGGATGCTTAACCTTAGTCTCCTCCTACATGTGTCTTCAAACTCTAACCACTTAATCTTATCATCACCGATGATCTCACGAAACGGTTGAGAAACAACTGCTAAACGCATGCCTATGATTCAGGAAGCATTTCTCTCCATGTAATCAACTCGTGGCCTATAAATAGAGGCCTCATCTGCGGTGAAAGGTACGCACCAGTTAATCCTCAATATTATTTGACCTAGATTGCTTGATTCTGATTTAGGCATCGGAAGGTCCTTCTGCTACGGTCAGGATCTCCTTTGCCTTCTTCCTATGCAGGTACTTGGAGGTCTAGTGGGGGTTAACTAAATTTTTGCATCAACAATTCCTATTGGTGACTAAGGGACCATGGTAGATGGGGTGCATCTATTTGTGCATAATACAAACTTTCCTCTTTCCTTAAAAAGAAGAAGAAGAAGAAAAACATCAACTGACTGTTTGACCTACCTGATGAGCTAACCAACCTACAGTGAATTAGGCCCACTTAATGATTTGTTGTATGTGGGCCCACTTAATGATTTGTTGTATATCCACATCGTTCAATCATTTTTCCAGCCCAGTTTAAAGATATGTTCTCAAAAATTAAGCAAATCCAAATCTCAGTAGGACCACCACACCAGAGGAAAGAGTGGTTATTGAATGGTCACCATTAAAAACTTCTTAAGGCCCACATTAATGCCCACCATAATGTTTCTTTTCCATCAAAACCGTTGAAAAGGTCAAATAAACTTGAATGAAAGGAAAATATGAAGATAAGCTTGATCCAAAATTTGTGGCCCACGGAAAACTTTTAATGGTCATTCACCACCGCTTCCAATGGTGTGGTCAACTGAGATTTGAACATGCCTAATTTTTGATATCACATCCTAAAATGATATGGGAAAACGAATGAACGGCTTGGATATACAAATAATAATAAAAAAATAAAAATAAAAATCATCAAGATGCCCCACATGGTAAGGGTAACACTCCTGTTACATGGGTGACACTAAATCCGCTTCCGAGCGGACCGGCCTGATGTTTTTGGCGCCGAACAAGCCCACCGCCCACCGTATACACGCTTGACATGTTGGCACGTGCATGATGCGCGGTTTTGGCGATTCCTTATGCAGGAGCAGGAGGTATCGTGGGGAGGATTGGGTGAAACTCCGGATCCACCGAGGTGGGTGAGACCCTGGCTGTGGGGCTCACAGTACGTGCCTTAACTACACACCGTCTAACTATTTTCAAAGCTCATTTTAGGCATGATCTGAAAAAAGCTGTTACAAATCTCAGATTGACCATAGCAGCAGATAAAAATTAGTGATTAACCATTAAAAACTTCTTATAGGCCACAAAAGGTTTGGATCGAAATGATATTTGTGTGGTCTCTTTATCTAGCTGTTTGTGACCTTATCAATAGGTTGGATGCAAATGGGAGATAATTGTGTGGGCTCTTCATCTACATATTTGTGATGTTATCAATAGGTTGGATGCGAAATAAACAGTCACAAGGAATTCATGAAGTTTTTAATGGTGGGGATCAATCACGGCTGTTCCTGCAGTGTTGTTTACCTAATATTTAAGTCAGCTTCATTTTTGGGGTCATGCCATCAAAATGAGCTTTGAAAATGGTTGGAAGGTGTAGATTCAAGGCACATGCATCACTGTTAGCCCCACAACCAGGGGTCTAGCCACGTCGGTGGATCGGGGGTCTCAGCTAAGCCGCTCCTAATTCTTTTTCTCCTGCGAGGGACAGGCTACGATGGCACATGCACTCACAATTTGTACATCTGGAGTGCATGGAACTCAAATTAAACCTTTGAAATAGTACGGCCCATTTATTTGGTTCACATATCAGTCATCAAACTTGTGACATGCTCGTTTAGTAGATGTCAAACTGATGCACAAAATGAAAATATCAGTGGTTCGATTCAACCATAGAAAATCCATTGATGGAAGGATACATTTGCTAAAATTCTCATTGGGGCCTGTTTGGCCAGTTGCATTACGTGAGATTATAGTAGATGGAATTGTAAAAGTTACTATAAATGTATGTGTAAGTTATTGTCTTGGGATTGAGTATATCCCGGAAATAGATGCATTAAAAAATAAATTTCAAATTTTAGTTTCAAATTACACTTGAAGTGAATTTGGATGAAGCAAAAATCCATCATCTTGTGGGGTTAGTAAATCCATCTTACACTTTCCAACACAAGGCTTATTTTCCAAAGCCTATGATTAATTTTGATCCTATTTCACATTCCTTCCAAGCATGGGATTAATAATGCAATCCCATTTAATACAACTTAAAACCAGTGTCCAAACAGGCCATTAGGGGTGTTTACGAGCTATCTACATTTTGTCCATTTTGGACAGAATGGTTTGAGTAAAATACATGTCGAAGTGTACGAATTTTAAGTGCATGCGTACGAACCATCACGGTCTCTAGAGTATCAAATTACTCCTCTCTATTTTCACTGCCGCAGTTTTTATTTCTCCTGGGAAAGGAGAAAGAGGAAGGCAAAGGCGAAGCCGAATCGTCAGATCATCGACGGCTGCTGGATTACCATCACTGTGAGCCCATTCTCGGAGGTGTTAACCGTCGCCTTCTTTCCCTTTCAAATTAACCGTCAATTACGGTTCGATCCCAGGCTCCATTTCTGCTATCTTGATTGCTGATGTTTTCTTCAAATCCGTTTGTTCTGTGTTTCAGTTCCGGGAATGTATTCGTGAAATGCTACTCGCATTCTAACTGAGATCGAATTCTAGGTTGTGCAGCTGCTCGGGACTCCACCAAGAAATCAGTATGGCCTGGAATCAGCTGCTGACAGCCGTCTGGCGGGAATCCTGGTGCATTTCCGAGATGGGATCCCGAGAAATTCCTTCCTGGATCCGCGTCGGGATTCCCGCCAGCTCGTAACAGGGGCGGGCGGGATGTTGGGGGTAAGACGTGCATGCGATCGTTCTTTTTTCTTTTGGCAATGAAATATCCCAATGTAAATCTGCATTGGGATTCCAGCAGATTGGATTGTATTGGGTTCGTTGTGTAGCCATGGGGAACACCCAATCTGCCCCAAATCCACCAGCATCTGTGGCAGTGGCATTAAAAATATCTGGTTTCAAATAGTCCTAATTTCCATTTGGAAATTGAGTGTTTGCTGCAGTGTTAGGATATCTTGTTTCAAACAGTGCCAATTTACACTTGCATCAGCATTCCTGCCCATCCTCAGGTGGGGGGAAAATTGAGGGTATGCTTCAGTTTTAACATGTCTGGTTTTAAACAGTTCCAACTTCCATTTGCATTGGGATTCCCACACGTCCTCAGGTGGTGGTAAACTGAGGGTGCCCTGCAGTGTTAATATATCTCGTTTGAAACCATCCCAATTTCCATATTCTCTGGGATTCATGCATATCCTCAGGGTGGTGGTAAATTGAGGCTATGCTTCAAACAATCCCAACTTCAATTTGTGTCAGGATTCCTGCCCATTGTCAAGTGGCGGGAAAATGAGGGTACACTGCAGTGTTAAGATATCTTGTTTCAAACAGTCCCAACTTCCACTTGCATGGGGTCTCTAGCTCTATGCTGATGGCTCAGTGGTAGACTCACAAAAGTTTCAACACAGAGGTCATGAGTTTGAGTACCCATTGTTTGGTATGTGTGGGTGTGGGGAATTAAAAAAACTTCGACTTGCATGGGCATTCCTACATGTCCTCAGGCCGCAGGAAATTGTGGGTACACTACATTGTTAGCATATCTTGTTTCAAGCAGTCCCATTTTCCACTTGCATCGGCATTCCTGCACATCCTCAGGTAGTGGGAGATTGAGGGTGTGCTGCAGTGTTAACATATCTGGTTTGAAACTGTCCAATTTTCATTTGCATTGGGATTCCCTTTTGTCCTCACGGTGTGGGAAATTGAGGCTATGCTGCTGTGTTTTCATATCTTGCTTCAAACAGTCTCTAGTTCCATTTGCATCTGGATTCTTGCTGTGTTTTCATACCGCAGTGAGTAGAGCCTTGCCAAAAAATTAGGCCAGTTTATTCATCAGATAAATTGTGAAGTGCATCTGATGAGTGATGCCTATGTTTTGGCTAGGGTGTGCTCAAAGTGACCTCACAAGGTGAATGGTTTGGATCACACAAGTGTGCTGATTTAGCATGTATGTCGTGAAAATGTTCGCCTACTCATGACATAGAAATGAGGGGAAAGTGAAAGCAGATACGATTCAAACTATCTTCTCCTATCTGATTTGCTTCAGCACACCGCAAGAATATCTTGTCTCTTATCACTGTTTCTTTTAGTGTACTGCCACACTTGCATAATCAAATCACAAAACTAACACGGTGCATGACAAAGAGAGAGTTTGGGGAGTGTAGAGATACTTATTCCAAAATACATCCCCACATAAAATTTAGCTTGAGAGGTTACCATATCTAAGGAAGATACTTCTGAAGTTGATCTCTGGTTGATTTGACTTTTTCCACCTGTAGGTGTTGAGCTGAAAGTTATCTTAAAGGTGAGATTTGACTGAGTGAAGGTGTAGCCAGTGTTCGAAATATTAGTATCGCGTAACTTATCGTACCCTTGGGATACAAATATATATCGTTTATCACATGGGATATATTAGTTGTATCATGTAATGTATCGTTGTTGCTGGAAACATGGGGCAACATTGGGAAATTGGTCGAGTTTTTCAATGAAACTTTAGTGATTGTTAAAAAAGACAAAAATACACACTTATAAATCAAAACACTACAGAAAACAAGTGCACGTAATAGGTTTTCTTTGTATGGGCTCCTAATCTATGTGTTGTCTAACTAAATTGATGCACGTATATTCAAAGTCTACTTAAATAATTTATAAATGTAAGAAGACGTGTGGAAACATGAATAATACATTCAAAAGCAAAAGAAGAATCACTAGATCAAGTTACATTCATGCTTGATTTTATGTTTAGACACAAAGATTGAAACCAATTTACGAAAAATTGGGAAATTTTGATTTTTTCAGTTTTCTGCAACTTAGCCCATCTCCTCCAAATCTCGAAATTGAAGCTCCCAAGCATGAAAAATCATGGATTTGTAACAATTTGACACTGATTTAACATGATTTACAGAAAAAAAGATCAAAAATCGAAAATGCTCATCGGATTGATATGGGATATATCCCATTGCTGCGTTTCGTATCGCACAGGTGGGATACAAGATATATTGTGGGATATATCGGCCGATATCGTCGATACTTAAAACACTGGGTGTAGTCTTATTCTTTTTCTAAACTTTGCATGAATCAATTGTTTCTTTTCTTTTCTTCTCTCTTTGAGGTAAAAAGAAAACAACTGTTTTTTGAACCTCCTTTCTCTTTGAATTTTGTCATCTTGTGCTATCCATAAACTGCTGTCTTATTGTTCCATTGTTTCTAACTTGATCCAAGAAAGCATTTGTGTTGTGAATTTTCATGCTCCCTCCAATATTTACTAGAAAATGCTATCAATGATGAATGTTATTCTAAAAAATGTAACCCTTTCAATTTCATTGAATGTAAGATGTCTGCACCTCGTTCCACCTCCCAAGACGGTGGCAAGACAGATTGGATTGAAACATGTGGCACTTTCTTAGTTAAAGAGTTGAATGGAGCAAGCCAATATTGGGAAACAAAATGCCTCGGTGTGTAAGAAGCATGGAAGTCCATTGGAGATGCATACAAATCTTAGATTTGGGTTAGAATTTGATGTCACAAATTAAAAGTCGTTACCAAGTGCTCAAAAGGTTATATCACATTCTCCAAACACTTCTTCAACAAAGTGGGTTTGGTTGGCATGATCATTTCTGTGCTATTACAGAAGTGTGAAACCAATATCTCTTAGTTTGTGCATGATTTATTTTGATTATTAGTTTGTGCATGAATTTCACTAATAAAATTCTATTACCTTTTGATCATAGGCACATCCTAAAGCCAAGTTTTTCAGAAAGGCAAACTTCCCTACTTTTGATCGGCTAACCATATTAATAGAAGGTGCTTGTTTTCCTTTCATTCTCTTGAAATGTTAAAACTTTTAGGGATTTTTTTTTTTTTTTTTTGGTTTGATATGTTTCTTTTTCCAAAGTTTTGGATTCCATGTCAAGGCATGCATCCTTTAGTTATCTGGTTTTCATTCAAATATGAGAATATGAAGATCTTTCTTTTTGTTTTTTAATCTTCTAATTATTTTCAGATTATGATGGAGATGAGCATCCTAACATCTTTTCTATATGGGTGTGTGAATTTCTCAATCTTTTTGAAGATTTTATAGTATACTTTTCTTGTAGTTGTTATCTATAATGAGGTAAAGTGGCAAGATCCTGTAGTATTGTGAATTTCATTTGTTCTGATATATAATTTCAAATTGCACGTCAAATATCTACAATTGTGAATTTCATGCATACTTTAGACAACTCTCCTTGAGCAACATAACTTGGAGGTTGCTCCGTATAAACTTCTTCGTGTAGGTCTCTATGTAATAATGCGTTCTTCACATCATCCAACTGAAAGAGAGGCTAATCATAATTTGCAACAAGTGATATAACAACCCGAACTGAATTAAGCTTAGCCACTGGAGAAAATGTATCCACATAATCTACTATATAAATCTGAGTGTATCCCTTAGCAACCAACTTGGCTTTATAATGACCAATTGACCCATATGGTAGGAACTTAACTGTGTACACTTGATTGGAGTCTTATTTGAAGGAAGATCAGTCAACTTCCAAGTGTCATTGAAGTACATGACTTTCATCTCTTCATCCATAGCTCGTTTTCAATTTTAATTGGACAATGCCTCCTGGACTGACTTAGGAATAGATACAGTAGACAAGGTAAGGGAAAACTTACGATAATTCGTGGACAGATGGGTAAAAGTGATAAAGTTGGAAATAGGATGAGTAATGCAAAAACATTTACCTTTTCGGATTGCAATAAGAAGATCATCTGTAATCTCAGGAGACTCAGAAGAACTAAGAATCTCAGTAGGTGCAATATCTGACTGTGTAGATTAAAGAGGAATAGTCTGTAATGCTTGGTATTTTCTCATTTTTCTATAACAAGTCTATGTGAAACTCTTTTGAGGTGACGACGGTATCTCAACATCAAATTCTGAAGGAAGTATCTTTGGTAGTGGAGCTTCCATAGATTTGGCATCAACAATATGATAATCTTTAATGTAAAACGAAATATCTTCAAAGAATGTTACATCAACAGTTGCAAAATGCTTCTTAATTAGAGTTGGGGAATAGCACCAATAACCCTTTTGAGTACGTCAACATCTTAGAAAAATACACTTAGTTGAATGAAGCAAGGGTTTATATCGACTTGACCCAAATATATGAGCAAAACAAGTACAACCAAACACTTTGGGAGGACCATGAAAAGCTGATTAATCAAGAAACAACATAAAGAATGTTGTTTTGCCATCTAAAACTAATGTAGGCATCCTATTGATCAAATGACATGCAGTAAGAATTGCATCACCACAGAAGATTTATAAAAGATTCATTCCTAGTAATAAGGCTCGAGTAACTTTCACCATGTGTTTATTCTTGCGTTCAACCACCCATTTTGTTGGGGTGTATAAGTACAAGAAATCTAGTGGATTATGTCTTGACTTTGTAAATATGTTTGAAAATCCTTAAAAACAAATTCTAAGGCATTATTTAACCTAAACATGCACAATTTGCACCAAATTAATTCGTTATTTCATTATAAAAATTTTGAAATCCTATAGTAATTATCAATAAAGAGAATGAAGTATCTAAAACCTAACAAACTTGGGTCTTGAGCCATTTTCCACACATCACTATGAATTAATTTAAATGAAATATCACTTCTTAAATCAATTCTAGACGAAAAATGAACTATATGATGTTTACTCAGCTTTCATGCTTCACACTCTAACTTTGACATCTTGGGAAGAGATGGGATGAGAATATGTAGATTCTGGAGAGATGGATGTCCCAAAGGATGATGCCACTGAATTGCTGAATTTGAAGGAAGCACTGCCACACCTACTAGTTCTCTTTCCAAGTAATATAAACCATTCCTCTCACGATCTCAACTAATTGTCCTACTTGTCTTGAGGTCTTGAAATATATAATAAAAATGAAAGAAGGACATGAAACAATTCAAGGACCTTGTTAGTTTACTTACAAATAGAAAGTTACATGGAAACTTGGTGCATATAAAACTAATGACACAGAGACTGATGCCAGTGTTTGCAATATTAATAATATCGGCCGATATTATCGATATCGCTTGTTAAAAATATGAAATTCAAGGTATTTTGTATCAGTAATGGTGGCTGTAAAGGTCACCACCATTACCGATACGGGTATCGGCCATAATAGCCGATATAGGGACGTAATGACCGTTATGACCCCCGTAACGATTGAAAAATTTCTTTTGGCCGAAAAATTCGGAAAAAATATCCAGAAAATCAAGAATAACGTAAATATTTCAAATATGTATTCATTTTTTGTTTTGAAAAATGTATATGATAGTGTAACGGTCCACTCTTTGGTGAGAGTGTTGTATCGGGCTGTCTAGTGAATTGTTTAATATGATTATGTCTCTAATGTTTACACATCACAATCAAGCATTAGAACTAGAAATCAGAAAAAGGCATAAATAATGCTTTTTCAATTTTTTGAAAAAAAAGGCCCTCAAAGATTTTATTCGCTCAAATCACTTCAATCCATAGTTTTAATCTTAAAATCTATAGTAAGAGTGGTTGAAATCTGTTGTAAAATGATATAAGAGAGTTTTTAGAATGAGAAAAGTGAAAAAGAGGAGAAAAATGAATTCAAATAGAAAAAAAAAAAGTGATTGTCAGCCTTTACGGCCACCGTAATGGCTGATACGGTCTCAAAAAACTAACTGCCCCCTTTCACCCCCGTATCGCGTAACAGTCATGGCTGTTACGTATACGTATCGGCCTTTATGGTCATATCGTAATGGATACGGAACACCTTGATGAAATTGGTTGGTAATTAAAATAAAAAAAAGCCCAATTTCCTGAATATCGAATGATAATATCGCACAATATCGTAAAGTATCGGCGATATTACAATATATTGTGCGATATCGACGTTTTTTCTTAAAGCTTTTTACAATCATCGACGATATCTGTATAGTCAATATAATCCATAGGTAACAAACATTTCCTTTCCTAAAAATCCCTTTTTTACTCCATTTTTCTTCAGATATCTTTCTTCTAACCTCTTAGAGAAACCCATTTGGGAGAAAAAGCCCACATTTGAAATTTGATTTAAGATTTTCTTGCATCTGGGCTGTTTCTCATTAGTGAGTAATTTTTTGTTTTGATCTTTTTAAAAAAATAATTTAAAATTGTATAAAATAAGTGTGAAAGCATAAGAAATCCTTGATTTTTCATGTTTTGTATAGAAAATCAAGGATTTCAACATTCGATTTCGAGATTTGAGCGTAGGAGGCTCAATTTGGGAAAAATTGGGAAATTTTCGAAATTTCCCCAATTTCTCCCAATTGCTTGCAATGTTGCACTCCAAACATGAAATCAAGCATGTATAACAGTATGAGGCCTAATCTACTGATTTGTTAACTCATTTTTTTTTTTTTTTTCGAATTTCAGGAAAAAAATGATTTTTAATTAAAAATTATGATATTGGAACCTCTATCACATCAGTATGGGAAACACCTTGTGTCGAACACAGAAAACATGGTGGGAGGTGGTATGAGATTGGAACCTCTATCACATCAATCATTTTGCCAACATTGTATGTGGGCCCAATGCTGTGTATTTGTGACATCTAACCTATTCAAAAGGGTCACCCAACCATGAAAGTAGGATGCTGAAAAAATCAAAATAATCCAACAATGTGGCCCACCACTTGAATTTGGAAGTTTTTGGATGGCTGTCCATTGTTTTTTCTGTGGTGTGGCCTACCTGATGATTGTATAGGTGTTTGTAGGACTCACTTGATGAGAAGATTGCATTAAAAATGGTGGGGCCTACCATGGAAAACAGCAGATGTCCACCCAAAAACCTCCGATTCATGGTTGGGAGACCTTTTTGGATTGGCCTACCATAATCATTGTAGAATGAGCTTATTCTACAAACATTGCATCGCATGGGATCCAGAGAGGATGGAATTTCGCATCCATGCGTTTTGCCTTGTGGAGACTCATGTTACATCCTGTGTCTCCACCCATCGGTTCCCACCTGCTGATTTTTCCAATGATCAGAGCCATCCATATTGCCGAGTCTTTGCCAAATAGGACAGTATGCTACCTATGCTGAATGGATCATTGTGAACCATCAATATCTTTAGACATTAATTTACATGGTTCATCGTTAATTTATACATAGCAATTTGTTTCATTCAAACATCAAATAGGTTCACACCAAGCACTAAATATGCATTATCATCATAGTGATATTCATATCTAGATAACACTATCTACATAATGCTATGATGCCTACCAAACAGAGCCAAATACATGGCACGTCCATGAAGGGACCGGAATCCTCAAAGACACAGGCGCAACGCCCAAGCACTGTTGTACCACCGTGTTGTGTGTGACATCCTGTCCTTCGGCTTTAAAACATCATTTTCATCCCGTCATCATTGTCTTCATCACCATCCTGGTTGTACTGAATGGGTTAGTGAACGTGTGGTCAATGGATGAATAACCTCTGAATATGTCTTGTGGGATTTGCCGACATTGTAATGCACTTCAAAGTAGTCATACACATTGCCACCACTGTATCGGATAGCTTGAATAGTATGTATGCAAGGGTACCCACAGATTTTCCACCAATAACATGAGCATGTTCACCGTTCAAGATCCATCTTCTCTGCATTTGCATCATCCTCATAAAGAACATCAAACTTTTCTGCACTTCCTGAGACGTAATAACACCTTGAACACATCTCTCCTGCAGAAATAACTTTTTTGGCTCTAGGAACCAAGGTTGTTTCCCAGTTTAAACTTTTTTTAAACCTTCCATTGAGTATCTCTATCATATAAAAGTGCAAGTTTTCTAAGGCGGAAGTGATATCCATCTCCAACTCTCCAGCTTATCCCTCCAGCTGCTCATCCGGTATATAAAAAAATCCTCCCAAACATAAAGCTTCTTTTCAAAGTGGGAAGTGACCCAGTGCTTAGGATTAATATCCTTTACAATATTCCATGCTTCTTTGTATTTATGATGAATTTTACGCATGTAAGCATTGAATTTAGAATGATCCGTTGCATAAGTTGCCCTTGTAAAAAGCTCCTCCAATTCCGAACGATTGAACATATGCAAAATTTTTTCAACCAGCCTCCCTTGAGAGTATCGATGACATGTGTATGGAAAGATACCACTAACCACTTCAAGAATGCCTTCTTGCCTATCTAATGTAAATGTTAATTTAGACATGCATCCCAAGACTTGAGCCAACTCACCACAGAACCCTTTCTAATTTCCTACATTCTTCAATTCAACAAATGCACATGAGACTGGGAACTCATCGTCTTCTGCATCAATGGCCATGGTAAGGAGCCATGCACCTGTGTGTCTTCCTTCTATCTTTATACACTCTAGCATTACAAGTGGTCGACATGCTTGCTTCAAACCACAAATGTCAGCCTTATATGTAACAAAAAGTCTCAAGGAGTTATCAGATGACCTACTACACTTTGCTGTGCTTCCTGGATTTGTGCTCGTAATTTCTTTACAAAGCATCCTAAGAGCTTGAATAGATTGGTCCGAGTGCATCTCTTTTAGTGCCAATTCTTTACTCATCCAAGCTTTTCCATAACTTAACATTAATTTTGTATTCTCGACTAATCTCATCAACAATATCTTTGGGTGTACAACACAAATTTTTTTGTAGCCGATCTTTAACCAAAGCAACAATCCATTTCCTACTGGCTTGTCAATGCATTGTTGGGTTTGACATTGTTGATTCATTCACAGCATAACAAGTATAGTTTTTCTTCAAGGATATTATTTGGACTGTAAACTTGTCAGCAAGCTTGCATGCATGTATGCACCATAAGCAATTGTCTTTAATGCATTTCGCCTGAAAACGGCTACCACCTGATCTGGTTCGCTTGTATTGGAAATTTGAACGTATGGCGTACTCCCTTAAAGCTTTGTCGAAAGCATTTGCATTTTCAAATTCTTGGCCTTCATTTAAAATTGACATCATTTTCGGTATGCCATTGACACATCTATCCATTGACAAGCAGTCTATTCTATGCAAGTCATTTGACACACTTAGAACATTATTATTATTGGTGTTAATATTATGTGCGGAAGGTCTTTTGTTACTTTCATGTAAGCCCCACAATGATGCTTGGACATTTCCATTATCAACATCCTACATCAGATTACTGAAAAAATAAAGATAATTAGAAATTTTTTTTTTTTTTAAAAAAAAGAATCCATAAACTACATAACTAAGAAACATGAACAAATTTGTAGTGAAGTACCTTGAAATTGTAATGGGTTTTGAAAGGTCTTGGGCACCAGAAATAAAGAGCTGAATTGGCTCACTACTTTTAGGAAATGCTTTCGTCATATTAGATACATCGTCATCATCCACAATTGACACAATTGAATCTAAATATAGACCAGGATATTTATACTCAATGCTGCTAATGTCAGTCAACTTGCAAATCCCACGCACTTTGAATAAAAGATTGTGGTAATCAATTGCTCGATCGACATGAACAATGCGGTTCGTGCCTCCCTTGTAATAAAGATTAATAGATTTACGAATGAGATCGCCCCCAAATCGACAAAGTACCGACACCATGTTTGTCGACATCATATGCCTGTATCATAAAGAGCTAAACATTCCAACAAGAAAACTGTTGTTATGCAGAAGAAACCCAAGAACAACTTTTATATTCATGTTTGGGAAAGAAAAGATCTATATTCTTGTATAATTAATTGTTATCCTTTTGATCTAATATCACTTTCATTGTAATTTTATCATAGTTTCCTTTTCTACTTATTTGAATAAGCGACAAGCATGATTTGGTTTTCAAGAACCAAGAACGTGGACATCCTATCCCTCACTGTGGATGAACCACATGCCCTAAAAAAATTTCCAGACTAGAAAATCCTAGCAATCCAATCTTTAGCTGATTTTCTACTGTGTGTGTGGTCCAAGCATAGTTGGCCAAAATCATGGTCTTAATCAGAATCATGGGCCCACTCGTACGATAATTAGAATAATGGCTCTAGGTTACTACACATCCTCTAGTTTCGAGCCCCTCTGCAAATGCGAGTATTATATGATACTCTTGCAGAACATGGAGGTTAGATCGACCTTTCACTAAAATGGTGGCCATCGTGATCAAGATCTACGACAGGAATAATTTCTATTGGATGAGTTTAACAGTGAAGTAGGTGCATTGCAAATGCATGCCAATGGTCCGCGTTAAGAAAAAGGGATACCTATCCTATGAAGAGGCTTATTCGATGGGAATAGTATTGTCAAGGGGGGTTTGGGTCATATTGGGACTGGTTTCGGGTTCAGTTACCATCTTTTGAAGAGCTGAACCCCAATTTGATTAGGTTTTTTAAGTACCTTTAATGTCTTAACACCTTGGCCTAACCATCAAGAACACCAATCAATGTGTTTTTATCATGCAATTGAGACTTCAAAGCAAGATCCCTCCTCGAGGCCACTCGTTCAAGTTGAAGAACCAAGTATACAATATACATGTCCTTGGAGCAAGGACATGCAATGCAACAAACCACACTGATTCAAATCTAGAATGGGAGAAATCAGATCTCAGAGCTGATCATAATGACCTAGATCTAGTTCCAATCTTCCACAGAAGCATCAATAGTTGCTAAAGCAGTTAAAAAGAAAAAAAAAAAAGAAAAAGAAAAAAGGAACAATCCCCAAATTGACAGTTCATTGAAATCAAATGGCAGGTGGGGGCTTTTGGAGGTCATTGTTGGGATGGCGTAAGATCACCACCGTTCATTGTTATTTTTGAACCATAGGACATCATGGGATTGTCTTGTGTGTAAAATGTTATTCACCAGCTTATTAAACTTCTCATGGAGCCCACCATGTTGTGTGCATGCCTGTTCACACCCCAAGTGCAGGGTTGTGATGTAGTAATAAACTCGGTAAGACCGAGGTCGAATCCACAGGGACTGATACCTGTACGTTATCTGAAACCAAGTAGAACTAGAACTAGACTAAGATGTGATCTAAACCAAATAGAATTTAAGAAATAATTGTGGAAGAATTATCTAAAACTTTAAGGAATTCAGAGGAAGAAACTAGGGATTCAGAGGATCCACTTGTAGAGATCAAGGAGATCTTATGCCTGCATCAATGTTTATGGAATTTAAACTGAACTTACTTGATCTGGTTTTCAAGAGATGAAAGGTATATGAATTAGAATGGATTCCATCATCTAACCATGCCCAGGAGACAAAGCAAACAACAGGATTAAAATAATTACCAACCGATCAGCATTATATGAAGATCAGAAAGGGTACTGTCATCCTACCATGCCCATGGGACAATGATGAACAACAGGAGTTCCTGACTTCATAAAAAAAAGGAAAAGAAATACTCAAAACCATTGCAAACCCATTGTAATTTCAGTCACAACAGACCATAAAAGACTAAAGAAATATTCATTTAATAATCAAACCAAAATCAAAGTTAGTTTAGAAATTTAAATTACCAGCATACAATGGAGTCTCCCATCTCGCTACAGGCTTCACCTCTTAGCCCTAGCTAAGAGGTTTAGCCACACATGATATGGGCTAAATAATAGAAATATAAAGGAAAGAGAAAGAAAAAAAAAACAGAACCGAGGCTTGTCCAGTTTCTGCTCACGTTCCAGCCCAAACCCAAGCCACCAAACTCCGTGTCTCTTTCTTTTTCTCTGACGTGCAGCAACCAAACCGAGCACAGACTTCTGCTCCTCTTTCTCTCTCTCTCTCTCTCTCTCTTGCTGCCAGTCCCACTTCCCTCACGTGCAGCAGCAGCAACTCCTTTCCTAAACCGAGCTCCTCTCTCTCGTTCACAACCAAAACCGACTCCTCTTTTTCCTCTCCCTAGCTCCCTCCGATATTTTAATAATCCTCCCAGCTTTTTTTATTATCCTTTATAGAAAACCCCTCTGGTAGTCTTGAGTCCCAAAAGGAATAGGTTGGGAAGCTTGTTTACGCACCTGCAGAGATTGCGCAGCTCCAGAGATTTCGCAGCTGCCAAGATTACGCAGCTAGCTGTCTTGCGTAACCGGAACGGCTGGAATCCCGTTGGCTTGGTTTGTGCACAACGGTGTATTTCCAAAAAAAGGGGAACGTCCCTACGGACGGTTCTGAATGACCTAACAGATGGATGTTGTGGATTGTTTGGACATCCACTCATAGTGGCCCACAACCCCTCTAAACCGATGTTGTCCTTTAATCTCGTAACGCAGGGGCTCTCCTTTGGCTGAGAACTGTGAGTTCGTACGTGCACCCCAACCTTTGATACTTTCATGATTTTAATCTTCGGCAAACCATTTTCATGATGGACGGTTCAGATTAGCCACATGATCATCGCCGAACACACACCACAGCTCGCAAAAAATCGGCCAGCGTCCGGCGCTAAAACAGGGCCTGCGAAAGGCTTTCGCTGTGACATGGTGGGGCTCACTGTCTATTTCAAATGAGAGATCCAAGCCGTCCATTGAATTCCTCTCGGAATTTCAGTTGGGAAGGGACGGTTTTGGATCAGATTCGGCGTGACCCACGAAAGAAATCAGCTGCAATAGTTGTAGGGCAGTCCATTTGTGACCATTGAAACCAACAAGTGTGCATGCATGAGTGCATAAAGTCAACATGGGTTTGGCTAAATCGAGCCCCTCTGCATGATGGACGGCTCGGATTGAGCATTTGGACCATGATGATGGCCCACTGAGATCATCCGCAGTCTCTGTTTCATGACAGAAACGGAGTTCTATTTTGAAGGGAGACGTCCCTGTGTTGCCATGCACTCTTAGTGTAAAAAGTGTAGTATATACACTGTATAATGATTATGAGAAATCCACACCATTCATCTTGTTCTCCATTTCATTTGAACCGTGAGGACCAAAGTTAAAGCGTATCTGGATAGCGGGTGGGCCCCAAATCAGGATTTTATGGACTGATCTGTTAGTTCAGCCACTTTCACGAGGATCCAATGGCTGAAATTTGACGTGTACGGTTAGTTTATGGTCCTCAGGCCACGTATGAAGTTTCGAATGATCGGATGGTGGGAACCCTATGATCTTGCATCAAGGATGACTTTTCGTGCCACTTGAGCTTCAATTCCTTGATTTTCTTGGGTCCCTGATGTGTAATTCCGTTGATCTTGGGTCTCTGGAGTCCGTCCCACGCTTTGGTGTCATCGAGCGTTAAGTCCATGCTTTAAGCACCCATTTTGGTCCAATGCTCGTACATACACTCTGCATTATAAACACGATTAATCGGGCCATTAAGCGGTATCATGCGTGTAAATCTATGCAATAAATGGGTCGATATGCAATATTTGACCCTCAACACAACCCCAACCAGCATCTAGTCCAGAGCAAAGTATGCGAAAAATGAGTTGAGAATTACAGAACAATTTATAAACTCGAGTGATTTTTGCAGAGTAATCCAGATACGAGAACTTTTAGATTCATGACTGTTGGATATTACTTTCTCCTAGACTCCAGTACATGGTAAACTTCATAATCAAGTTCAAAGTATTATTCCATTAATTAGAAAAATTCTAACCATTGAGATCCATGAATGTATAATCTAATCTCGACTTGTCAACATTAAGATTTACCTTGATATTTAAGGATATCATTGGTAACAACTGAGAGAATTCACGATAACTCTTCTTGGCTTACACATTATCTTTTTATTCTTTTAATTAATTTTTTTTTTTGATTTTTTGATTTTTTTCATTAGAAGTAACGCCAAGAAGAGGGATCAGATCCTCACCTATAGGGAGCAAACCTAAGGTAAAGTCTGTACACCCAACTTTTTCACATATCATTCATGGGGAATTAAATCTACACCTATAGGGAGCAAACCTAAGGTAAAGACCATTTGCCCAATCCTTTCAGTTTTCCCAAGTTAATCCTTTAATATCGAACTGAAACCTTAATATGCAAGCGAGATGTGTCCTGCGAATTCATGACTCAACCAATGTTTACAAATTCTAATAATGGATTAATAATTCAAACTTAACTGTGAAATTTAATAGATAACTGAATCCAAGAGTCATAAAGTACCAACATCACGCATCTTGAAATTCTAAGTGCCATAGATGGCCGTCAAAATCACTTCGACTTCAACAAAATGTCAGAAAAATTTTTAAAATTTTCACAACTTTTGTTCAAGATCAAGAAAATGCTGATTAGGTGACCTAATCTCCCACCCCCAACCTAAAATCTACATTGTCCTCAATGTAAAAAGAAATAGACATGCAATGCACATGAGACAACGGAAAAATAAGAGTGATGGAAAGATAGTACCTGAATGAAAGAATCAAGAGGCTTTTCAAAGATTTCTACGTAAGAGCGGTCAACACAAGAGAGAAACCAACAAATAAAATAATAAAAATACAATCCTACCTATACCACTTTCGCAGGTGCTCTCGATTGCATCTAGCGTATGCAACAAGCCTTTAAACCCCTAGGTTACCCCTAGTGGACGAGTTGTAGTCTCGTGAGGGTTTGCAGCAATGTTACCCACAAACATTGAACTAACTAATGATAAAAATGAAATGAAATGAAGAGCTGGGTTGCCTCCCAAGAGCACTAAGTTTACCGTCTTCAGTGCCAGATAAATAAAGCAACTACCCTAGTCCTAAGAAAACAGAAACTTACCTATACCTCCATCGAACTAGGAGATCAATTAAACAGGAGCAGTCGAGGCATGGACATGTCCTCTCGAATCAAATTTCTCGACAAATGGTTTCAATCGATGTCCATTGACTTTAAACTCCTTGCCATTGTCGGGATCTCTTATCTCAACGGCCCCATGAGAAAACAGTAATAACAATGTAAGGGCCGGTCCAACGAGATCAAAGCTTACCCGGAAAGAGATGTAATCGAGAATTGTACAAAAGGACCTTCTGACCCGGCGTGAATGATTTTCGCAAAATGTGTTGGTCATGAAATGCTTTCATCTTGTCCTTGTAAATTCTCGAATTATCGTACGCATCATTCCGGATTTCTTCAAGTTCATTCAATTGAAGCTTGCGTAGTGAGCCAGCGTTGTCCAGATTGAAATTAATATTTTAATAGCCCAGTAGGCTCTATGTTCCAACTCCACATGCAAGTGACAAGCCTTCCCATAGACAAGTCTAAAG
Organism: Magnolia sinica; assembly: GCF_029962835.1. NCBI lineage: Eukaryota > Viridiplantae > Streptophyta > Magnoliopsida > Magnoliales > Magnoliaceae > Magnolia > Magnolia sinica. The sequence goes on along the minus strand of NC_080573.1, from coordinate 42,465,214 downwards.
GGAGACATTCCAATAGGAGTTTTAAATGCAATACGGTATGCCCATAAGGCATCGGTCAATCGGATTGACCAATCCTTACGATCTGGTTAACCATTTTCTCCAAAATGTGTTTGATCTCCCTATTGAAAATCTCAGCTTGTCCACTTGTCCGAGGATGGTATGGGGTGCTCACCTTATGAGAGATACCGTATTTCTTCATTAAGCTCTCAAATGGTTTATTACAAAAGTGTGAGCCCCCATCACTAATGATGGCTCGAGGCGTCCGAATCGAGAAAGGATGTTTTCTTTTAGGAATTTAATGACCGTGCGATGGTCATTCTTTCGACACTAATCGCTTCGACCCATTTAGTGACATAATCCACGGCGAGCAAAATATACAGATTCCCAAACGATTGGGGAATGGTCCCATGAAATCGATGCCCCAAAGAATCAAATGCTTCAATGATAAGAATGGGATTCAAAGGCATCATATTTCGACGGACAATGCTCCCAATTTCGACAACGCTCACAAGCTTTGCAAAAACTCATGAGTGTCCCTAAACATAGTGGGCCAAGAAAAGCCGCACTGGAGAATCTTGGCCGTGGTCTTTTTAGCAAAAGTGACCACCACAGCCTCTGAGTGATGAAGGAGATGATGCTCGATGCTCATCGTCCTGTACACATCTCCTTAGAATTTGGTCCGGGCAATATTTAAATAAATAAGGATCATCCAGAAAAGTTGCGCACCTCGGTGAAAAATTTCTTCTTATTTTACGCAGTCCACTGTGCCGGTATAGCACCCGTAGCAAGATAATTAGCAATATCAATAACCAAGGTGAATGGGAGACTCAAAAGTTGTTCATCGGGGAACATATCATTGATATGGGTCGCCTCAAGGGAATCGAGGTATTAAGGCGAGAAAGGTGATCGGCCACCTACGCTCTCTACTCCCTTTTATCTTTAATTTCCAAATCAAATTCTTGGAGTAGAAGGATCCATCGTATCAAGGGGCTTAGAATCATTCTTAGAAAGAAGATACTTAAGTGCCGCATGATCCGTGTAGATAATGATCTTGGATCCGATCAAGTAGGACCTAAATTTGTCCAAGGCGAACACTACACTAAGAGTTCCTTTTCCGTAGTCGAGTAGTTCACGTGGGAGAATTTAAAGTTCTACTGCGTAATGAATGACGTAGGGCCGCTTATCTTTCCTTTGGCCTAAGACCGCCCCAAGAGCATAATCGAAGCGTCGCACATAAGCTCAAAAGGAAGGCTCGAGTTGGGTGTAGGTGAAGTGGTTAACGTGCCCTTAAGCTTGGTGAAAGCTTCTTGGCACTGCTCAGTCCACTCGTACGAAGCATCCTTTTCAAGAAGATTACATAAAGGACGAGAGAGAAGACTAAAGTCCTTTATGAATCACCTGTAAAAAATCCTGCGTGTCCTAAGAAGGATCGCACGTCTCCGATGTTCTTGGGTGGAGGTAGGTTAGAGATAAGATCGATTTTTGCCTTATCTACCTCGATTCCTTTGAACGAGATGATATGCCCAAGGACAATTCCCTTTTGAACCATGAAATGACACTTCTCCCAATTAAGTACAAAGTTCTTTTCTTCACATCTTTTCAACACACATTTAAGATTTTCCAAGCACTTGCTGAAAGATGGACCGTAAATAGAGAAATCATCCATGAAGACCTCTAGATATTGCCCTACCATATCAGAAAAGATACTAAGCATACATCGCTGAAAGGTGGCGGGGCATTACATAGTCCGAATGGCATCCTTCGGTAGGCAAAGGTGCCGTAGGGACATGTAAATGTGGTCTTTTCCTGGTCTTCGGGGCTATCTCTATCCTGGTTGTAGCCCGAATACCCGCCAAGGAAACAATAGTACGAGTGACCAGTAACCTTTCCAGGATCCGATCAATGAATGGTAAAGGAAAGTGGTCTTTCCTCGTGACGTATTCAACTTCCTGTAGTCAATGCACATTCTCCAACCAAGAGTGACTCTAGTTGCACGAGTTCATTATTAGCATTGGCTACGATGGTGATTAGGACTTCTTAGGGACCACTTGAGTTGGACTCACCCATCGACTATCGGATATAGGGTATATAATACCCACGTCCTAATAGTTTAAGAACCTCGGCCTTAACCACTTCCTTCATGTTTGGATTTAGTCTACGTTGTGGTTGCCGAGCGGTTTTTGCATTATCCTCAAGGTATATGTGATGAGTACAAATCGAGGGATCGATTCCTTTGAGGTCCGCTATCGTCCATCCTAGGGCTCCTTTATGCTCAATGAGAGTAGATATAAGCATACTCTCCTGTTCTTTCTCCAGGTGGGCAGAGATCACCACCGGTATGTCTCATCTTGACCTAAATAGGCATATTTAAAATCAGAGGGCAAAGGTTTTAGGTCAAGCTTTGGCGGCTTGAGGTTAGACGGTAGAGGCACTACATCGGTTTGTGGTAATTCTTCAAATTGTGGCCTCCATCGGTTAACTTCAAGTACCGGTGCAGTATCAAGGCGCACGTCTCCCTAATCATGTCATCATCAAAATCATGGGAGTGGGCCAGGCACGTCTCTAGATGGTCTGGGGATAAGGTTCGAGGTGTCGTATCTTCCACGAAAGAGTCAATCATGTTAATGTCGTGGAAATCGTCATCATCCTCTGAGTTGCCGCCGTTATTGAAAAAATGTTTGACTCCAATGTCAAATTTCCAAAAGACATAGTCATGATACCATTCCCGCAATCGATAATTGCATTTGACGTGGCAAGGAATGGGCGACCAAGAATGACGAGGATCGAGTGCTCATGTTATTGATGGGTTCGGTGTCCGGGATGATAAAATCTACAGGTAGTAAAATCTATCAACTCGACTAACACATCCTCAATTATCCCTCTTGGTACACGAATCGAATGATCAAGAAGTTGTAGTGTGGTTAGGGTGGGTTTTAATTCACCCAAACCTAATTAACTGTTTGATACCGAGTAGGGAATCAAATTGACGCCGCTCCTAAGTCAAGAAGTGCGTGATCAATTCGATGGTTCCCGATTACACATGATATGGTTGGGCTACCGGGATCCTTGAATTTCGGTGGCACGTCTTGCTTCAGGATGGCACTCACTTTCTCAGTCACGAAGATTTTCTTTTGAATAATTTTCCGTCGCTTGGTCGTGCATAAGTCTTTTAGGAATTTGGCATATGAAGGTATCTGTTAACGACATCAAGTAGAGGAATGTTGACTTTCACTGTTTCAACACCTCTAGGATATCCCGAGAGTTAGAGAGAGGTTTTGGTGAAACCAACCTTGGGGAATGGAGCAACCGGCTTCTCTAGAAGTTCCGGTTCTACTTTTGTGGGGCATCAGATCCATCATTGTTGTCCTCTTGTGGTTCTTGAGGTTTCGGGCCTAACAGGAAGAGTTTTATCAATGATCTTCCCACTCCTAAGAGTGGTGATGGATTTAGCATGCCCCATCCGATTTGAAGAGCTGGGATCATTATTCTCGCATCGCGGTTTAGGATTGGGGAGAGGTTGTGCAGAAGCATCCACTTTTCTATAACCGTCATACGAGAATCTATCTTTGGCATAAAATCTGTAATTCCCGCATTGCCCTGAGCCAGCTTGTATGGGATTTTGAACCAGGTTCCTCTTGAGGTTTCACTTGATTTGGATTTTGATTGAAGAAACTGGGAGGGTAGCCGCTTGTCCATTCCTCCAACTAAAATTTGGATGATTTTTCCAGCCAGGATTGTATGTGTTGGAGTTAGGTCCAGAAAAGGTCTTTGATAATTATTTACGGCATTGGCTTGTTCATTCAACACTCCTCGAAAGGCGGGTATTGTAGGACAGTTTTCAATTGTGTGAATGTTGCAATCACAGATGCCGAAAACAATTTCATTGACCTTATCCTTCTTTCCTTCCATGGCCTCAACTTTCCTTATGAGCGTAGTCACTTTACACTTGAGATCATCCTCTTCTTTCAAGAGATATAATCCACCTTTCTCCTTTAATTGAGTCGGCCAAGACGTGGTGTTCGCCATTGGGTAATAGTCCCATGATTGTGTTTTTTCAACGAGACTATCGAGGTAATCCCATACCTCGTCAACATCTTTGTTGATGAACTCTCCATTACACATTGTCTCGACCATTTGGCGCATGGAAGATGTCACTCCATCATAGAAAAATTTGTAATGCGCCACGTTTCAAATCCGTGTTGTGGGCATGAACCTGACCAAATCTTTGAACCTTTCCCAACATTGGAAGAATGTTTCATCTTCCTTTGGGCAAAGTTCATGATCGCTTTCCTGAGGAATCCTTTTATGATGTGGGAAGAATTTTTTATGAATTCTCTCATGTCGCTCCATGTGCCAATGGATCTAGGACGCAGTGAATGTAACCACGTCCTTAGCTTTCTCTTTTAAGGAAAAAGGAAAGAGTTTCACTTAATTGTATCCTCAGATACATTAGGAAAACATAATGTAGCTATAATCTCATCGAACTCTTTCAAATGTAAATATGGACTTTCTGATTCAAGTCCATGGAATTTGGGAAGGAGTTGGATAACTCCTGGCTTGATGTCCATTTGTCCTGTATTTTCAGGAAAAATCATGCATGAGGGCATACTCACTCCCGCCGGTTGTAGATAATCTCGTAAGGTACGAGGCGGGGGTGCCTGTTGCACCTCATTCTCATCTTGGGTATCCTCCACCCTGGGTGGAAGTGGAGGAGGTTGGTCTTCAGCCATAACCTCAGTTAACTCAGGGGATTTCGAGCGGTGTCTAGTCCTGCGATGGATAGTCAACCCCTCAACCAATCCTCCTTCAGTCAAGAGACGTCGAGTGTCGTCACGGGCCCACTTGGGCATGAAAACACTCGCAGCCCTCAATTAAAAACTTAACCCTAAGAAAGGAAAAGAAAAGCTAGAAAGAAAAAGAGAGTTGGAAAGAAATTACCAAATTGAAGCCCCTAAGTTAAGGACCTGCAAAATAAAACAAAATAAGTTAGATTCTAAAAAGGAGAAAAACAATCCTTAAAAGAAAGATAGAAGTGAACTAGCTTCTAAAAGAAAGAATTCCTAAAAGAAGATGAAAATTTCTAAAATAAATTAGGAGAGTCCTAAACTAGAAAGTAAATTACTAAAGGAGAATTGAAAAATAGAAAGTAGGGAAGGAGTGTACCGAATTAGAGATTTCTATCTTAAAGGCCTACAAAATAAGAAGGTTAGTTTCTAAACAAAAATTCTAAAAATAAATTAAGAAACAAATTAGATTCTAAGAGAGTTAAAATTACTAAAAATAAAAGTAGAAAGTTAATTAAGAAATAACCTAGTTTCTATTTCCTACAGATGAGAGGATACTAGAATTAGAAAATTTCTAAGATTTAAACCTTAATTCTAAAAACAGAAAAAGTAGAGAATTTTAGGAAAGAATTACCAATTTAGAAATTTATGTCAGGATCCTACAAAACAGGAAACAAGTTAGTTCTAAAAATCAAATAGAAATAAAAATCTAAAGTTAATAAAATCCTAATCTCAAACAAATTCTAAAACTAATTAATTTCAAAGAATCGTAATCGTCAGTCCCCGGCAACGGCGCCAAAAACTTGTTCACACCCCAAGTGCAGGGTTGTGATGTAGTAATAAACTCGGTAAGACCGAGGTCGAATCCACAGGGACTGATACCTGTACGTTATCTGAAACCAAGTAGAACTAGAACTAGACTAAGATGTGATCTAAACCAAATAGAATTTAAGAAATAATTGTGGAAGAATTATCTAAAACTTTAAGGAATTCAGAGGAAGAAACTAGGGATTCAGAGGATCCACTTGTAGAGATCAGGGAGATCTTATGCCTGCATCAATGTTTATGGAATTTAAACTGAACTTACTTGATCAGGTTTTCAAGAGATGAAAGGTATATGAATTAGAATGGATTCCATCATCTAACCATGCCCAGGAGACAAAGCAAACAACAGGATTAAATAATTACCAACTGATCAGCATTATAGCTACCATGCCCATGGGACAATGATGAACAACAGGAGTTCCTGATATAAAAAAAAAAGAAAATGAATACTCAAAACCATTGCAAACCCATTGTAATTTCAGTCACAACAGACCATAAAAGACTAAAGAAATATTCATTTAATAATCAAACCAAAATCAAAGTTAGTTTAGAAATTTAAATTACCAGCATACAATGGAGTCTCCCATCTCGCTACAGGCTTCACCTCTTAGCCCTAGCTAAGAGGTTTAGCCACACATGATATGGGCTAAATAATAGAAATATAAAGGAAAGAGAAAGAAAAAAAAAACAGAACCGAGGCTTGTCCAGTTTCTGCTCACGTTCCAGCCCAAACCCAAGCCACCAAACTCCGTGTCTCTTTCTTTTTCTCTGACGTGCAGCAACCAAACCGAGCACAGACTTCTGCTCCTCTTTCTTTCTCTCTCTCTCTTGCTGCCAGTCCCACGGTCCAGCAACCCTTCGTTTTTTCTTCCCTCACGTGCAGCAGCAGCAACTCCTTTCCTAAACCGAGCTCCTCTCTCTCGTTCACAACCAAAACCGACTCCTCTTTTTCCTCTCCCTAGCTCCCTCCGATATTTTAATAATCCTCCCATCTTTTTTTATTATCCTTTATAGAAAACCCCTCTGGTAGTCTTGAGTCCCAAAAGGAATAGGTTGGGAAGCTTGTTTACGCACCTGCAGAGATTGCGCAGCTCCAGAGATTTCGCAGCTAGCTAGCTGTCTTGCGTAACCGGAACGGCTGGAATCCCGTTGGCTTGGTTTGTGCACAACGGTGTATTTCCAAAAAAAGGGGAACGTCCCTACGGACGGTTCTGAATGACCTAACAGATGGATGTTGTGGATTGTTTGGACATCCACTCATAGTGGCCCACAACCCCTCTAAACCGATGTTGTCCTTTAATCTCGTAACGCAGGGGCTCTCCTTTGGCTGAGAACTGTGAGTTCGTACGTGCACCCCAACCTTTGATACTTTCATGATTTTAATCTTCGGCAAACCATTTTCATGATGGACGGTTCAGATTAGCCACATGATCATCGCCGAACACACACCACAGCTCGCAAAAAATCGGCCAGCGTCCGGCGCTAAAACAGGGCCTGCGAAAGGCTTTCGCTGTGACATGGTGGGGCTCACTGTCTATTTCAAATGAGAGATCCAAGCCGTCCATTGAATTCCTCTCGAAATTTCAGTTGGGAAGGGATGGTTTTGGATCAGATTCGGCGTGACCCACGAAAGAAATCAGCTGCAATAGTTGTAGGGCAGTCCATTTGTGACCATTGAAACCAACAAGTGTGCATGCATGAGTGCATAAAGTCAACATGGGTTTGGCTAAATCGAGCCCCTCTGCATGATGGACGGCTCGGATTGAGCATTTGGACCATGATGATGGCCCACTGAGATCATCCTCAGTCTCTGTTTCATGACAGAAACGGAGTTCACGTAAACAGAGTTCACGTCCCTGTGTTGCCATGCACTCTTAGTGCAAAAAGTGTAGTATATACACTGTATAATGATTATGAGAAATCCACACCATTCATCTTGTTCTCCATTTCATTTGAAGTGGGGACCAAAGTTAAAGCGTATCGGATAGCGGGTGGGCCCCAAATCAGGTTTTATGGACTGATCCGTTAGTTCAGCCACTTTCACGAGGATCCAATGGCTGAAATTTGACGTGGTACGGTTAGTTTATGGTCCTCGAGCCATGTATAAAGTTTGGAGTCGATCGGATGGTGGGAACCCTATGATCTTGCATTCGAGAATTTTCGTGCCACTTGAGCTTCAATTCCTTGATTTTCTTGGGTCCCTGATGTGTAATTCTGTTGATCTTGGGTCTCTGGAGTCCGTCCCACGCTTTGGTGTCATCAGAGCGTTAAGTCCATGCTTTAAGCACCCATTTCGGTCCAGGCTCGTACATACACTCTGCATTATAAACACGATTAATCAGGCCATTAAGCAGTATCATGCGTGTAAATCTATGCAATAAATGGGTCTGATATGCAATATTTGACCCTCAACAATGCCATCCAACCCACTTATTAAGTGAGCCACCGTAATGGTTAGATGCCCACAAAATCAGGCTTATTGAATCATTATGTGAGCTACACCACATAAAACAATGGATAACCACCTAAAAACCTCCAAAATCACCCGGTGGGTGACCTGATGGTTGGATCAACCTAGTGTTGAACTTTCATGCTGGGGTGACCTTAACGGACAGGTTGCATGCCATACACACACCATGGTGGGCCCCATGAATAACCTCGATAATGGGTTGACCTTCACAGCCAAGTTGCATGCCACATGTGCACAATGGTGGGCCTCCCTCACAAACAATCCTAGTAGAATAAGCCTATTTCACAAGGACTCAGTAGAGGTTCCAAGTTAAGCCCTTAATTTGTAAAGAGTTGGGCATGCGCGAATTAGATGTGGAAAGAGACTCCATGCTTATTGTGGATTTTCTCCAGGATGGATAAGGATAAGAGAGTTGTTGGATAACTCGATATTGGTGGAGATCTATACAAGACTGCATCGCAGAGCTAGATGCAAGTGTACGTCACACCTTCGGGGAGAGCGGTAAGGTTGGAGACAACCTTGCTAGAGAAGGGAGCTCCATAATTCTCAATCAGGTTTTTACTTCTAGCGAACTTCCCAACAAAATTAGAGGAAAAATAGCTACAGACAGGTCTGGAATTGTAAAATTTAAGATTTCTTGAGTTTGGTTTGGGTGTGCAATGTTTAAAAAGGGTATTTTGTAGTGGCACTCTTTTCGTTTGAGGCGTGTTATAATATGTTTGCCCCATTTTTAGGTAATCATGTTCCCATGTATAGCTTCAAATGTGGGCAGTTGTGTTGGACATAGGCCAGTGGGGCCCACCAGTGGGCAATCACTAATGGGTGGGTTCTATGTGGTTTAATCTCTTTTTGTTAATCTTTTTTCTTTCCTTTGTTTCAAGTTGAATTACAAATTCAACTTTAAGGATAAGGATAACACTGGATAATTTTTGGTATAATCGAAATTCCCCATCCTTCCCATGTTTTCTCGTGAATAACACATAAAGCAATAACGAGAGTAAAAAGAGAAAATTGAGATATTGATATTTGTCCATCTAGCTTATCCTTTGAACGATCTAAGCCATAAATCATAATCTGATACCATCTTTACCGTAGAATCAGAGGGGTGATTAGACTCATCTGCTCCATTAGTGGTTAGGCGGACCGCTAGATCTGGACCGTTTATCCTTAGTTTTGTGGAGGTCCCATATCGTGTATACTGTCAAATCTTGAGGGCTCAATCTTCCGCGCAGACTTTCAGTGGTATCAGAGCAGCTCAACGGCGGATCTCCGATTTATTGTTATAATCACGAAAGGTCAGTGGCCCTTTTTATTATATTTTATATTTTATTTTAATTATACATTGATATTTATATATTCACTTATTAATTATTATAATTTATTTTCTTCCTGAGGTATGTGGACTAAATAATGAAAATAATAATAAGAATAATATCAAATGTATGATATCTGGATTTAAATCCTATTGGCCCGATAAGAATTTTAAAAAAATGGTCAATCCAAAGGATTAGTAAAATAAAAAATTGGAGATTTGATTAAGTTAAAAAAGAATGGCGTACCATAAATTGATTTGAGATAGAAATCAATGATAAAGGAGAAATTGAGAGTCGAACAAAAAAAAAAAGAAAAAAAAAAGCCTTTTTAATGGCACCACCTCTCTCTTATTACAGTAATCATAAGAGAGTGATGATTGTGTGTGTTTATCATGTTCATCTAACAAATATGTAGCTAGGGCTGAAAGTTGGGTGGGTTCAACCCCAACCCACCGACTTGACATGGGGTTGGGCTTGGACAGGATGTATCGGGTTTGGTCTCAGGCTTGGGCCATACAAACACTAACCCGATAAAACTTGGGTTAGGCTTGGGTTGAGGTCCCGGGTTGCCCGTCCAAACTTGAACCCGATCAATATATAAGTTCCTTATAAATTAATTATAATTGAGTGCGGATCGTCTGTGTTGAAGGCACATGAAATTCCAATGCCATCGGGTTTCATTGGTCCATGTCATTTCCAATGACTCAAGCTAACAATATACGCCAGATTTCTCTCCCAAATGGATTGCTTGATACCCAATACGATTTTTAAAAGTGTAGTTGTCCTATATTTTAGCTTGTTTGTTTAGAAAAAAAATGAACTTCTTTACGATAAATCACTACATATATAATTAATAAAATTATAGGTACAAAAAATAAGACATGTTTTGAAAATATTATAGACTAATGTAATAATGAAAATATTAGCACATATCTACTCGTCCAACCCGGCCAACCTGACCGAGCCCGCTTGGGTTGGGCTTGGGTTGAGAATTCCCAACCCAAGGTTGGGTTGGGTTGGGTTAGGGTTGAGGTATAGGAACCTTGGGTTGGGCTACTGTTAAGCACAAACCTGACCCAACCTGCCTGACTTTCAGCCCTATATGTAGCTGGAATGTGCGCCAATACTCACTGTTATGATTGTGAGGTATTTTTTTAATGGATGATAGCCAAGAAAAACACTAATCAATCTATCTCTGCTTATCAAATTGATGCGTATGAAATGGACAGCTAAAAGGTAAATAATCAGTAACTGTTGTCTAAAGCCTCCTTAATCAGGTAGGCTTAAATATGGACTTGGCTCATTATTCTTATAGTATCATTTTTTTTTTTTTTTTTTGTGAAACTATTTAAATTTGCCTTTTGTATAAAAAATAAAGGGACCATCATTAGCATTCCATGAGTGGTTGGAAAGCCCATATGGACCCGATATTAATATACAAATTCAAATGGGTCGGAATTGAAGCCCAATTCACCTTCTTTCAAGATTAAGTATATCTTATTAATGTTTTTTTAATCATCTATTTGTGGGTTGATTTAAACTAAGTATTGGGAAGTGACTTGGTTTTTTTTTTTAGTAATATCTAACCTATAGTGCGGTCCGTTTTTATGATTACCGATTAATATCTCTTGAAATGATAATGATCGATGTATGTATTAAAATAAATAAATAAATTTAAATAAATTTTAAAAATAAATAAATAATTTTTTGTGATCTTAATTATAATATATTAGTATCAGGATAGTAATCATTTAAGGTGGGCTACACGTTTTTGGATTTCGGCAATTAAAATGTATATCTCACGTGTTTCTTGATTATTACATGTATGTACGCATGGATGTGAAGTAGTTTCCTTAATATATCGTTCTATTGACCATTGATCAAGGGACCATTAGTAATCGAAAACATCATCAATCGTTATGATCAACGTTGATGAGAGGATCCATCATCAACAATGATCATTATCTTTAATGATCGGATCCACTACGAATGGACGTGATCATTGGCGATGATAAGACTCTTTTATTATCTAAACACTTATTTCTTTTTTCTTTTGATGATAATATTTATACATGTGATATAATTAGGCTTGATGCAATTAGATCTAAGCCTATTTTTCATTAGAAAATAAAAACTAAGTGCTAGGATGCTCTCTGTATATAAAGGTTATGCATAACCTGAGTGGGAGTTTAGTCTCCTCCACCAAATGATGTATGCAACTTATAATGGAATGTTGCACATTATACAAATATATTCTTATAAAAATCATCATATTCATCTTAAATAAGAGAATTAGATTGATCTACACCGCCCATTTAGGTATGTCAACTTTCAGATCTTGTTAAGATGGGTTGACTACTTTTATACATTGAAATTTTGAATAACACGTAGAAATGTTGATGATTATTGCCAATGCCTTAGATTATAGCTAAGTAGTGATACTTGATGCAATGTAGAGATGACTATCAAAGCATTAATCATTGAACAACTCAAAGGTCAACAATTCGCAGTAACAATTATGAAGATTGGTCCTGCGCAGTGCGAATCCTTCAGGATGAGGACGACATATCGCATACACTAGATGAGTTTTAAGAGAAACTTATATTTGCTTAGAATGAAAATTTAGGAGAATATAGGGCTACAATGAACCACTACAATAAGTGGCATAAACAGAGTCGTTCTGCCCGTAATATCCTAATTAGCACAATGCATGAAGAACTCATAAACTCATACCGACATATGAAGTGCACGAAACCACTTAAGGGATCTGGGAAGCACTGACAAATGCTTATACGTAGAAGTAAGATGCAAAAGTTTGGGTAAATGTAACTAAGGTTCAGGAATACAAGATGCCAGTTGGCTACCCTATCACAGATCATATCCGCAAAATAAAGCATATGATGGGTGCTCTTGGGAATGTGGGGTGCAAATTGACTTAAAATCAAAAGATAATAGCAATGCACCGTTCCTTTCCCAAATCTTGAGCCTCAATTAAAAGGATTCTGAACAATACTAATTCTATCACTATGTTCAAAGATTTTTGTGACCATTTGATACGAGAGGTTGAAATGAATACAATTCAGTCAAGTTCGGCTAAGGACTTTGTAACAGAGACCCAAAAGTGAGAAGCTAACAGGAGACAGTGCAGAGCTTGTAAGAAGGTAAAAAAGAGTTAGTAAGAACAAAAGTTCGCAACACCTTCTTCAAATCTCAAAAAGGGGAATGGAAAGAAGAAACAAATAAAGGCAAACATAACTTGTTTCGTCTACGAAAACTCTAGCCATTATGCCCGGCAGTGTGCTCATAAAAATATGGTGCTTTGTAAGTTACTAGATACTTTGTATGTAGCCGTTTGTTCTGAAATCTTTTTAGTTGATATTCTATTTAACAAGTGGATTTTGGATTCAGGTGTAATAAAGCACGTGACACCGTCAAGGACTCGTGGAATTCTAACCTATAGCCACGGGGAGTTGTAATGTGTATATGGGAAATAATGCTATTAAAGACGTACTAAGGATTGACGTTTACCATCTCCATACGCGCTTAGGGCGAATAATAATCCTCTGTGATACTCTTTATGCATCGAAAATGTGTCGAAATTTTATTTCTTCTTCTAGGTTATTAATTGATAGTTTTGATATTCATTTTTTCAGGACACAATTTTCTTTAAGATTCAATAACCTCATCTTTATATAGAAAAATTTAATTTCAGATTTATTTATTCTTGACATAGATAGTGATAATGAACATCTTTCTTTATATGTTGTGTCGAATGAAACTGTAGTATCTGAATCTCTAAAATGACATGCGAGGTTAGGTCACATCAGAAAAGATTGTATGACAAGACTAGCACATTCTGGTATGTTGGATTCATTATCCAAAGTTGATTTGTCATTTTATGACCATTGTGTTCGGGAAGACTTCATAGAAACCATTCCCTAAAGCAGCTAGGTCCAAGGGTTTATTAGAGATAATTCATTCAAATATCTATCGACCCTTAAATGTATATGCTAGAAATGGATGTTAATACTTTGTCACTTTTATTGATGATTACTTGCGTTATGGATGAGTATCTCATCTCATACAAATTTGAGGTTTTTTATTATTTTCTTAAATGTAAAGCTGAGGTGGAAAATCAGTTTGAGAAAAAGATTATAATCCTTTGATCAGATAGAGGTGGTGAATATACATCTTAAACGTTTAAATTATATTGTGAGAACGTTGGCATTGTTCGGCAGTACACAATGGTTTACACTCCACAACAAAATGGTGTTGCAGAGAGAAGGAATATGACACTATTAGACATAGTTAGATCAATGATGGCATAAGCTATTCTCTCTACAACATTCTGAGGAGACGTGCTGCTAACAGCCGTTTACATCCTTAAGAGAGCCTCATGCAAATCCATTCATAAGACCCTATATGAGATGTGGTTTAAGAGGATTCTTTCTCTAGCCAACCTATGCCCTTGGGAATCTTTGGAATATGTTTTGTTGCCTACCCTGTATAAAAGTAAACTTGATAGTAAAATCATTGAATGCGTGTTCATAAGGGTATCCTATGCATTAAAAGGGATACATTCTAATTTATGAAGACCATGGACGATGGATTGAGATAGAATCTCAGGACGTAACCTTCATCGAGGATAAATATCCCAGCCCAATGAAGAAAAAGGCTGCAATAAAACTTTTTGAAATTCTCGATGTATCTCAGTAGAGTGGGAGTTCTGCTTCTCAAAATGAAGATGCTCCAATAGGTCGTTAGGATAGTGGGAGAACATCTCAGCAGACTCTTGAGTTACGTTAAAGAAAAAGAAGATTAATTCCCTAAAGATACTTTGATATTAATGGGCAGTCATTCTTTTGCGTTGCGGTTGATAATGTTGATGATAAACCTGATTCTTATCAGGATGCATTATTGTTTTCTAACTTGACCGATTGAGTAACTACTATGGACGAAGAGATCACTTCCATGGAGAAGAATAAAGTTTAGTAACTTTTAGATTTGTTTTCCAATCGCAAAGCGATAGGTAATAAGTGGGTACTCAAGATTAAAAGAAAGGCAGATGGTACAATAGACAAGTACAAAGCATGATTAGTTGCTAAAGGTCTCACACAAAAAGAAGGTATTGATTACAAGGAGACTTTTTTCACCTGTTGCAAAGTTCTCATCAATTCGAATGATCTTGTCCATTGCCGCAAGTAATTTAAACTTAGAGTTATATCAAATGGATGCAAAGACTACATTCTTAAATGGTGACTTGGATGAAGAGATATACATGCATTAACCACTGGGTTATGTAGACAAAAAACATCCAAAGAAAGTCTACAAGCTGTTGAAATCTATTTGTGTGCTGAAGCAATCTTTAAGATAGTGGTACATGAGGTTCCACTTAGTCATCACTACTTTCGGATCCATAATGAGTGAAGAAGATCATTGTGTATACATAAAACAGTTTGGAAGATTTTTTCTAATACTATCTATATATGTGGACAATATCTTACTAGGTGGTAATGACATGCAATTGTTTATGCTGACTCAAGATTGACTCTTCTCGAACTTTGAGATGAAAGATCTTAGTAAAGCCAACTTTATTCTTGGGGTAAAAATCATCAGGGATCGCCCTAGAAAATTCTTAAGCTTGTCTCAAGCTACTTACATACAAAAGATCTTAGAGCGGTTCAGGATGGACAATTGAAAAGCTGTTGAAACCCTTATGGACAAAGCTACCAAGTTAAATAGAAAATCATATCCCCAAACTGAAGCCAAGAAATTGGCTATATCTTTAGTACCTTATGCAAGCGCAATATGGAGCTTAATGTATGTTATGCTTTGCACCAGACTAAATATTAGTTTTGCAGTTGAGAGAGTCAACCGTTATCAGAGTAACCTGGGACAGTTTCGTTGGCAAATTGTTAAACGTGTATTCTGCTATCTTAGAGGAACAACATATCTAATGTTATATTATGAAGGCATGAGGCTCGAGCTTAAAGGATATTCTGATGTTGCATGGGGTAATGACGCTGAGAAGGGAAAGTCTACTTCAGGATATGTCTTCTTACTCAGAGGGGGAGCTATCTCATAATTAAGTAAGAAACAGACATTCACAACTCTTTCATCTAAGGAGGCCGAGTATATTGTACGTTTTGCTGCAGTTCAGGAGTGTGTATGGATTCACAGATTTTTATTAGGTTTGGGTGTTGTACCGAGCGTTTGTTAGCCTATATTATTAAGGATAGACAATAGCTTTTCCATTGACTTGACAAAGGACCCTAAACACTACTAGAACTCCAAGCACATTGAAATCAAGTATCATTACGTCTGTGATCAAGTGAGAAATAAGAAGGCCGCCCTCGGCTATATTTCTACTAAAGAGATGATGGCTGACCCCATGACGAAACCTATAGCTAAAGATTTATTTCAGGTTCACATCAAACAGATGGGATTAAGGAGAGCTTGAGTGATATGCTTGTATTAAGTACCTTTGATCTTTCATTAAAGAATAATATATTCCATTTATTCAATATTTAGCACTTATATAAACTAGGTGTGTAGATCATCATCATTTACCATGAGATCATGTAGGATTTCTATTTTTTTTGTTGGCACATCGGTCACTCACTTGTACGGGTTGACTAACCTTGAATATACAAGGGAGGTACATTTGGGGTAATGTTCATACATTGAGATGTGGACTTCTCTTTATTATGAATAATAGAGGATGAGGATATGAGTGAGACGTATCCGCATACAGTCCTAAAAGATTAAAGATGAGACTGATGAAGTTGAATAATATAATCGTACCATTGCTTTTCATACGATCAATGTTATGGCGTGAATTAATATCCATGTTGTGAGGATATGAGATGAGTTGTACCTCATGTGAAATGACTTGTGTATTGTAGATTCGATATATACCTAGTATTGTCTACTTTATGACGTGTCTTGTAGCCACATGCAAAGACTTTTTACTTACAGATTGTTTTGATTTGATCTAATCATTGTAACATGAGAGTAGCCAGTCCCATAGGTGACTCCTTCTGTCCTTAGCTACACTCCTCTTATGTATATGAGGATGAGATTGAGTATTGTTATTTTAGTGTAACATGATGAAGACCCTTGATTGGACAAACTCAGTTATGCTAAGAAAGCAGTTTGATCGATTCCAAATTACACATCTGCGTGGAGAAGATCCCGTGACAGCTAAACCAAGTTTCTAGAAGCTAAAATTAGCGGCTGAGAGAACACAAGGGCCAAAGTAATTTTTTTTTATTTTTGGCTTCCGTGAATATTTTTCATATATATATATATATATATATATATATATATATATATATATATATATATATATATATATATATATGTATATATATATATATATATATAAGTATTACTTTAAATTGATTTAAAGTAAGTTTGTGAAAACTGAGTTTTAAAATAACTCGATAAGTTGAATAAGTATGTATGTTGGTCGTGTACTCTAGACCGAGAGTTAACTCCATCCGGTGTGGTCATGCGGAATATGACATGCATTGTAAAGCTTGGGTTATTGAGTACTAGTTAGGTAATCACTTAGTACTCAAACACCTATGAGAATATAACGGAGATTCAGCTGGTCCTACACCTCTTATTCTTTTGATCGCGATGTTTGGTTTTGATTGTTATGAGGCGAGTTCGATGGACAGTTTTTTATTTTTATTTTTGCCTATCCCACAATGTGATTGAGTGGGAGATGTTGGACATAGGCCAATGGGGCCCACTGGTGGCCAATCACTAGTGGGTGGGTCCCATGTGGTTTAACCTCTTTGTTAATCTTTTTTCTTTCTTTTGTTTAAAGTTGAATTACAAATTCAATTTTAAATGAAGATTTAGATAAGATTTGAATGAGGAGATAAGGATGAGACCGGATAATTTCTAGTCTAATCCAAACTCCCCATCCTTCCCTATAAATGAGAAGAGGTTCTCTAGTGAATACACATCAAGCAATAAATAGAGTAAAAAGAGGAAATTGAAAGATTGATATTTGTCCATCTAGCTTGTCCTTGAATGATCTAAGTCATATATTGTAATACGAGGCCATCTATACCGTAAAATCAGAGGGATGATTAGACCCATCTACTCCAGCAGCGATTAGGTGGATTGCTAGATCTGCACCGTTTATCCTCAGCTTTGTGGAGATCCCGTATCGTGTAGGCTATCAAATCTTGAGGGCTCACTCTTCCATGCAGACTTTCAAGTTGTCCATAACACTCCTTTAGGTGAATCCACTTTTGCTCCTCTTCCTATCTACACTTATTAGGTGGTGTGCTCCTTACCGTTCAAATATGCCCTCTAGGGATGAGATGATTACATCCCATATTATACTTATATTGCCTCTTTATCGTATCATTTAGTGTCTAAGTAAGAAAATCAATCAGCGATGCCTCAAAACTTTTGGAATAAAGTAGGAGGGAATGTGAAACGGTAAAAGGAAAGAAGGGAAAGAAGAGAGAGATGCTTATTTGTACCTTTGCCTGTTGAAATGGAATCCTTGGGATCGACCAGGGATGGAATTTGGAGAGGAAGAATCTTGAATTATATGATCTGGAATCTTTTCCAACCTCTAGTGGCAAGATGGGTATGTATCATGATCAGTTATTAGCTCCACTAAGAATGGTTTAGGCACCAAAAGTCTCCCACGTTGAAAAATTGTCAAGCCATCTTTTTGGACTAGTCATCGAAAGGAAAAATAGCCAGTGTTTCTATTCAACCAACAAAAGGCTAAAATATTATCTATACATCAAGGATCATTCAATCTGGGTAACCTTTGGTGCATGAACCATCCATTGCGGATCCCACCATATCAACGGTTTGGATCACCGGACCATCAACCCCACTTGCACAAAATGAAATCACAAAATCTGTTTATGATTGCTCTCCAGGAGCATTATCTGATTCATTGATGGAGAAAGATAGGAAAAAACAAAAGCCATGGAGTTCCCCAGAGTCTAACACACTTTGAGTGGATAGTTTGGATCATTGTATCAAATTATATTCAAAGACCTTTGATCAGATCGTCAGGATAATATGATCATACTGCCTCTTAATAGAATAGGTAATGGAATGAGAGAAATTAAAATGATGGAAGAGATAGATTGGTTATGTGACCTTTTCCGATATATTCTCACTTGAGATGAACCAATTTCCTATCCATTGATTTGGTGGTTTATTTTATCTAACCAAAGTGATTTTTAAGTTTCAGGGGAAAAGGTGGGGGTGCACATGATGCATGGTCCAAATTCATGACTTTACCTTTAATGTAATAGTCAATGTTAATTCTTAACCATCCATTTTCCTTGTGCATTAACTGAAATGTTTAGATTATTTGATCAAATTGATTCGTTAAAGGCCCTAGCAATCTACAAAACGGGATTATTTAGGTCATTTATTGAACCATTTCCAAAATAATCAACTTGCTCATCCACTCTCTTGTTTGTTGATTTAGTAGTTCAAATCAACTGATCATAATGAGTTTTTATGTAATGGCAATTAAAAGTGGTGCCTAGATGAGAGATTATCATACCTTTTGTTATATGATCAATATAGATTCTTTATTTTCTTAGTCACTAGTTTAATGTTTGAGATAATCTAATCAACGGTGTTCTTGAGATTCACAACCAATCAATGGTGGAGCACATGTGATGGATGGTTCAGATTGATGATTGGTCCATTTTCAGTATAATCAATCACTAGTATTATCCATTTTCTTAGCCAATATTGATCAGAAGGTTAGAAGGTTTGACTTGTAAGCTCTAATAATGCAGAATTGCCGAAGGTCCTTGTTGTGCATTGGATATGGAGATTTGAAGGAATAGATGGCTTACCTGGTTGGGACTTCATTGCTGTAGATAAGGATGCTGAGGTTTTTCTAACACCCTCTAGAGAAGATATGATGGGGCTCAAGCTTCTGTTGATGGTGTTGGATTGGGGACCTAGCCCTGTTTTATACATTGTAGAGGGTAGAGGAGTTTGAAACCCATCAAAACTTCTCTCCTTGAAGGCTCCACACGAATTAGCAATCCTAGTTCCATTTGAATAGTGGGGCCCATTGGTTCACCTGATCACATTATTCAACCCTTAGGACAATTTAGACCGTTGATCAATAAGGCCCACCTTATAGAGTTCTAACATTCTTCCACTTGGGCCATATTAATCGATGTCAATGATTAATCTTTTGAAAATATTTTTTTTTATTAAAACAAATATGTTTTGATTTGAAGAAATATCTAAATGGTTAATCAATGCAATTGTTGGATAATATGGGTAATGCTATTACAATATGGTCAATCAAGACTGCTAGTATTAAATTGCGACAACCATCACAATGTTTAATTTAAGAGAAGTAGGGCTAAGCACGGTCACAAATACTATTAGTCTTAATGATATGGATCAAGAACTAGGAAATGTGGTATAAGGATTACACACAGTGTAACAGTGTGTGCCTATCCTTAAGAGGTCTTGAAGCTTTGAAATGTCTCCAATGAGACATGACTGTAATTCTACTTACTCAAAAATAAATTATGCATACTTAGAGAGAAGTAAAAATTGACTTTATATTAGATTCATCAAATAACTTTGTTAAATGAGATCTCTTTAATGTCTGAAGGATAAAACATGCTCAAACTCCCACTAACTAAAAACATCTGTGGGATCAATGACTCCCATGGATATTATATATTCCTAAAATGGCATGATAAAGAGCCATTTAGTGAGCGGATTTTACAATCATCTACTTAGTGCCGATGAATTCCACAGACACTTGATGATTCTGAACTTTTTCTTTACAACAAGATACTTGATGTTGATATGCCTCGACCTTGATGAATGTTTGTTGTTACTTAAAAAGAAAATTGCAGCCAAATTATTGCAAAATATTCTTAATGGTTTTGGGATATGCTTCAGTACCTATAAACCTGAGAAGAAACACTGTAACCATAACGCCTGATTTGAAGCCTCGTGACAGGCAATGAATTCAGCTTCCATGGTGGATGAGGGTGTGGTAGACTGTTTTACACTTTTCCATGACATAACTCATCCAACCATCATGAATATGTAGTCTGAGATGGACTTCTTAGTGTCAACACATCCAGCAAAATCTGCGTCTGAGTATCTAATCAACTTCAAATGATCATATCTCTTGTATGTGAGTTCGAAATTCTTTGTTCTCTGTAGATACCGCAACACTTTCTTTGTAACTATCCAATATTGTAGTCCTGGATTAGATAGATATCTACCTAACATTTCAATAACAAACGTAATGTCTGATCGCATATAGACTTGAGCATACATGATGCTGTAACGCCCTAAAAATCGGAGGTCGAGCAGGTACCCAACTTCCAACTTCCAACGCATCACTTATGTAACATAGATAATGATGATTTAATATTGTCTATGTTAGTGCACAAAACATGAATGAGATCAAGCTAAATCAGCAAATCATACTCTACGGACAGTTGAATTTACGCAGTGGAAGACTGATAAGTGTATAAAATGTATAAATCATTGTAGGTCCCCAAAGTATGAACGCATTGCCAGGTCAAATAGTTATAAGTATTGTTTCAAAATACAAAATATTAAAAAGTGATGGTCCACTACAAGTATAAGCCCTGAAGCCTCGTCGATCAGAACGGTCTATAGAAACCCGCCAGAATAGTGCATATATGAGAATGCCTCCTCATCATCTTCAAAGTCCGGCTCCGCCTCGCAGGCTGCGCCATCATCTGAAACTACAACAAGTTCTGGTTGGTGTTTAAAACACCGTCCATAACATGGGAGTGGGTGATCAACTCAGTAGAACAATAAAGCAAAGGTTAACATGTTATCAATTTAGTCAAGCAATAATGATAACGCAATACAATTAAACATCCCTAAGTACTATGATTAATGCAAGAATGGTATGTAATAATGATGCATGCCCTCGCCTGCACTCCCTCTGTGATCTTCATCTCACAGTTGCGGCATGTCAGTCACTTCCTTAGTGCTCTACCTAACGCCAAACCGCACATGCAATGCGGTGCATGAGCGTGATTATCAAGTTCTTATTATGCCTTTTCATACAGCAGGATTGAGAAGCTAAGGTACCTTCCTTATATTATTTCTCAAACGATGATCCATTTTAGGGTCGTCAATCCTAGCCAGTCTCATACGATGTTACGGTTATAGGTCGCTACAAAGGGCTCGTCACCTCGATGCATGCCTGGTTTATACTCTTGTTTACTACGGTGAGGCTCATCACCTCAGCGCAGTCGTAGAGTATGCTCGAGGTCACTACAAATGGCTCGTCACCTAGACGTAGGCCGACAACTCGAATACAGTGTCCCATACCATCGTATTCGCCTCACGAGTTTAGGTTGCTCATTGGTCACTACGGGGAGGCTCGTCACCCCAGCGTAGGCCGACAGCTCGACCACGGTATCCTATACTACCATACCCAGCTCATGAGTCTTAGCGGATCGAGGTACCAAGGTTAACGAGATTTCCACTGGTGAGTTTGGTACCTTAGGTTCAAGCCGTAGTGTCCATACATGGTGAATATACATCAGGTTAATTGGCTTACTTGACGAGCTCGAATGGTATGAGCACATGTCGAGCAGATCGACATGGAACGCGAAAGCACTCCGCGTGGCCTAACCACTGTCGACAGCCCAAGTACGAGTCGGATTCATCGAACACATTCGGTGTGGCGAAACAACCTCAGCCACTAACCCAGGACTTGTTATCGATTGCCTGGACTACACCATAGTCCCAAACACACTCTAAAACAATTCATTTCACATGCGATAGTCGAGAACAGTATGTGATAATCAATCTACATAGAAATCTTATTTGAGCATTTTAACAAATACATAGTGTACATACCAACACACATAGGCATTTCATCACAAATCACGTGATAGTAAATAGGTTACATAAGGAAACCATAAGTATAGATAAGGGGGTTGAGGATCCTGTCTCAATGCCCTTATGTCATACCATTAAATAAGCATTTACTCATTCAGTCATTTTGTCAAACACTTAGATCATATTACATACATGTAATAACTTAATTAAAACACATGTTATAGTAAATCCTTTCACAAGGAGATGCCACATATGCAATGATCATGCATTTATAATTAATAATCATGGCAAGCACGAATCATAATTCCATATTCATTCAAGCATATCAACAAACACATGGATTTCACTATATTCAACATAGTTCATATATGTGTGTAAAGTGCGGGAAACATCACATCTAAGCATGTGATAGCATTCATGTCAGTTATAAATCATTAACTGACATTGAAAACCTTGAAAACCACAACCTAAACATTTATAGTCCGCACCTTACACCGGTAAACGCATAACGAACTCAGTTTAACCACTAAGTCTTTGTTTACGGCACCACAACAACCTATATCAGGGAATAGGTTAGCTATTTCATCTATTACAATAGTTGGAAACCCTAAAACGGGTTAGGGTTAGGATTCCTTACCCAAGTACGTTGTCAAAAACGCTAGTATAACGATACAGAAATTGTGGTTAAGCACGTGGAGTGTCAGGGAAAGATCCTGGCAACTAACTCCCACTCTCACTCATTTCTCCTCCCTTTCTCCTTCTCTTTTCTCTCTCTTTTCTTCCTAGGGTTTGGAAATTCGTATGTGTTGAGAGAGAAGTGAGTTTAGGCCTTTATATAAGCCCAGGTTTGATGGAAATGGCCCCAGGGCTAAGTTATACTTAGGTTATATCCAAAGGGCGTCCGTTTCAGTCTAACAGAGCACTTCTGGTGGCCCTCTTTCTGCGTGCGGTCGGACTTAAACTCCCTGACATTGGATCTAGGTACAGTTAAGTTTCAGTCCAATCGGATTTACAGATCGACCGTGGCGGACCAATTTCAGTTTTACGGTCACCGGTACTCGATCAGGGCCACAAGTGCACTGACATGTGTTAGAAATTTTTCCTGATATGAGGGTGTAATTGGGTCAGATTATGACGGTCCGAATCCTTATATTTGGACCTGCAAGCGAACGACTCAGTTTACTTAAGTTTGGGTTTATTTCTAAAAGATATTCGTGTTTCTCACACACTTCGCTCCGGGCTTAAGTCGTGCATTTTTGGATACTATTGGGACTTGATTTCTGGGGTGGTTGTCAAGTCCAACAAGGCGGTCATATTCGTATAGTTTCGTAGTTATCGGACTTTCGACTTGCGGTTTAGGTCCGATACGGAGTTTCAATGTGCTCCCGAGAGCAACTGAGATTGAGATTGATCCTAAGTTTTAAGGTAATGTAGCGGTAATGATTCTGCATGGTTTGGGTCTTGCAGATCATATTTAAAGTGATTAGTGCTAATTTTACAGATAAGTTAGTTTAGCACTAGTTAATTCTCGCTTAATTTCTAAAGGATTTGGTCCTGTGTGATTTCTGCCTGAGGTGATACTCGGGCCTTTGTACGAATTTTTTCGAGACGTTACAATCAACCCTCCTTAAGAAAAAATTTTATCCTCGAAATTAGTACCATTTCGTACTCCTCGAGAATATGAGGGTAGTTCTTTCGAACCTCGGCTTCTATTTTACAAGTAGCCTCTTCTTCCGTGTGATACGTCCACAGTACCTTCACAAGTGGGATAACCTTGCTACGCAATACCTGCTCCTTCCTGTCTAGGATCTGCATCGGTCGCAGTACATATGTAGCATTCTCACTCAACTGTACCTGCTCCAATCTGATAATATGAGAAGGATCGAGAACGTATTTCTTCAGCATAGATACATGAAATATGTTGTGAACACCCGCAAGTCGTGTGGGCAAGTGAAAGCGGTATGCCACCACACCTACTCGATCAAGTATCTGAAATGGGCCGATGAATCGTAGCGTAAGCTTCCCCTTCTTGCCAAACCGAAGGACTCCCTTCATGGGGAAAACTTTAAGAAACACATGGTCCCTAACCTCGAACTCTAGTTGCCGCCACCTCGTATCGGCGTAGCTCTTCTGTCTGCTCTGTGCCGCCAGAAGTCGATGTCTGATAATGTCGATCTTCTCTGAGGTCACCTAAACTAACTCTGGGCCAATCAAGCTCTTCTCGCCAACCTCTGCCCAGCAATGCGGTGCTCGATAGGGGCGCCCATACAAGGCCTCATAGGGAGCGATGCCAATGCTTACCTGGAAACTATTGTTATACGCAAATTCTGCATACGAGAGACAGTCATCCCAACTATCCTTGAAATCAAGCACATAAGCTCGCAACATATCTTCCAAAATCTGATTCACCTGTTCTGTCTGCCCGTCAATCTGTGGGTGGAACGCGGTACTGAACTTCAGTTTCACACCCATTGCTTCATGGATGTGAGTCCAGAAGATAGATGTGAATCGCGTGTCTCGGTCTGACACGATCTCTAAGGGAACTCCATGCAGACGCACAATCTCCTTAATGTACAGTCTAGCCAACTTGTCTACTGAGTTCGAAACTTTAATCAGGAGGAAGTGAGCCGATTTCGTCAACCGATCCACGATCACCCATATGGAATCATAACCCTTCCTTGTCTTCGGTAGTCCCAAGATAAAGTCCATAGAGATGAAATTCCACTTCCATTCAGCTATGGGCATGGGCTGAAGAAGTCTAGGTGGTCGGCGATACTCTGCCTTGACCTGCTGGCATGTGAGACAACAGGACACGTAATCTGCTATGTGGGCCTTCATGTTGTCCCACCAGTACAATCTCTTCATATCGCGATACATCTTCATACTTCCAGGGTACATCGCCATCTTCGAATTATGTGCAGCCTCGAGAACTTCCCACCTTAGATCGTGAAGATTTGAGACGCATAGGCGGCCACGGTAATGTAAGCCCCCATTCGTACCAACTCTCAACTCGGCTTCCTTGTCACCACTAGCCTGCTCTCGAAGCTCAGATAATCGTCCATCGCCCTTCTGGGCCTCAATGATCCTATCATCAATAAGTGGCTGCACATGAACGTGCATGACGCTCTTGAACGGCTCCTCCACGGTGAGCTTCTGTTCGAAGTCTCGCACGAACTCTACCATACCCCATTTTGCCACCATCAGCGGAGCCGCAAACTCTATGGGCAGCTCAACGTGTCAGCCACAAGGTTAGCCTTGCCCGGATGGTAGGAAACCGCGAACTTGAAGTCCTTCAAGGTTTCCATCCATCGCCGCTGCCTCATATTCAGGTCCCGCTGAGTGAATATGTATCTGAGGCTCTTATGGTCGCAAAAGAGCTCGAACTCCTCTCTGTAGAGGTAATCTCTCCAGATCTTCAAAGCAAAGATGACGGCCGCTAACTCCAGATCGTGCGTAGGGTAGTTTTCCTCGTATTTCCTCAACTGTCACGAGAGGTAGGCAATAACTCTGTCCTTCTGCATCAAAACACCGCCCAAATCGACGCGAGACGCATCCGTGTATATCGTATACTTGACCCCTTGCTCTGGCAATACTAGCACAGGGGCAGACGTCAACTTGTCTTTCAACTCCTGAAAAGCTGCCTCTGCCTTTTCATTCCAGGAGAACTTAAGATCCTTTCGAGTTAACTGAGATAAAGGTCTGGCTATCTTGGAGAAGTCTCGAATGAATCGTCGATAATAACCTACAAGCCCAAGAAAACTCTTCACCTCAGTAACCGAACCAAGCTGCTCCCAGTCCTGAACTGCGGCTACCTTAGCAAGGTCCACGACTATCCCTTCCTTGGACACCATATGTCCCAGGAACTTGACTTTTTCTTTCCAGAAGTCGCACTTCTTGTACTGTGCGAACAACTGGTTCTTCTTCAAAGTATCTAAGACTACTCGCAGGTGTTCCTCGTGCTCTTCTTGACTCTTAGAGTATATCAGAATGTCATCAATAAACACGATGACGAATCATAATAAAAATGGCCGAAATACCCTATTCATCAGGTCCATGAACACGGTCGGTGAGTTCGTAAGGCCAAACGACATCACGAGAAACTCATTATGTCCAAAACTGGTCCTGAAGGCCGTCTTCTGCACGTCCTCATCCCTGACGCGCAACTGGTGATACCCCGACTGTAAGTCAATCTTCGAGAAATACTTTGCCCCCTTCAACTGATCAAACAGGTCATCTATCCTGACCAAAGGATACTTGTTCTTTACTGTCACTTGGTTCAATTTACGATAATCAATACATAATCACAGAGATCCATCCTTCTTCGGTGATAAGTGAGGGGATAGTATTTCTCGTGGAAGCGGGTCTCAAAGTCTGCCCACGTCCATATATATCTGACGGCAACGGTCCGAAGGACACTGTCCCACCAAAGGCTGGCCTCCTTCTCGAACATGAAGGTGACTAGCTCAACCTGCTCTGTCTCAGTACAGTGCAGCGGTTTCAGCATCTTAGAGATGCGGTCAAGCCAATATTCAGCTTCCTTGGGTCTATGAGTACCTGCGAAAGTAGGAGGCCGCAAGCACTGGAATTGCTCGAATGTGCCATTGGAACTCGTGTTCCCAGTAGGGTACATAGGTGATGAAGGTGGAGCCATACCCATACTCTGGGCAAAGATACCAGCCATGGAGGTCAAGAACTGTTGTTGCTGCTGCTGATGCTGCTGCTGCTGCATCAAGAGCATCATCTACTCCAATCTATCACTAGGAGGAGCAGATTGGGGCATGCATGGCATCAAATTCGACGCATGGTTCTTCTCTAGAACCGATGGTACAACAGATGAAGGCCCATTAGTGGGGCCAATGGCTAGCTGAGGATCCAGCATAGTAGCATGAGTCGGGCCCAAACTAGGGTCCGTCTGACTATCGCTTAAGGGAGCTGCCCCGTCAGTCGAATCATCAAAAGTGAGGCGTGTCGTACTTCGTGTGGCCTTAGGTGGCATTCCCTATATACAACATAGGGTGCAACCCAGGTCAGATTCAACATATTCACAACTCCTCAACACAACATTTACCCACAGGTTAAAGAATTCATGCATTTCATTTACTAAAATTGTCACAATACATGAGATGCAGTATTACATGAATCGTGACAGAAGATGCACGTGAGCTAATTCAAACTAGCTTAAACACTAAAACATACGACTGACCCTACCATAGACAAAGCCCAACACGGCTATACATAACAACAAAGAAAGAAACACACAAAGCAACTAAAAGGACGACTAAGTGCAGGACTAGTCGCCAGAATCTGGCGATGGTAGAGGTGCACTCTTGTCCTGTACACAACACAAGATGGACCTCAAGGTGCGAGTCACCTTCTTGAATTTCCGTTTCATGAAGGCCTCGGTCTCTTCAACCTTGGTTCGGATCTGCGCGATCTCCTGTCGCAGGGCAACTTGGCCCTCTTCCAGTTGAGCCAAGCAGGCTTCCCTGGCAGCCTAATCACTGTTACGCTCTCGCGTAGCAACAGGAGGAGAGCCCTCATTAGTGTCCTGGGCCTCCTCTTCCTCTTCCTGCTCTCCTTCTTCCTCACTTTCTTCAGCCCCGTCGCTACTTTCCTTGTCCTCGGATCCAACACGTCGTTGTAGCAGCCCACTCTTCATATTAACGAGTGTGGAGTCATTAATAAAGTGAATCGGCGCCACCCCATAGGGGCAAAGTCTGTAGCCAAACTCATGAGCAAGCTTACATATGAGTCGACCAAATGGAAGTGTAGTAGCCATCCTAGTAGAACGGGCAGCCATGATTATCTCACGTATGACAAAGGTAGGCAAGCACAAGTTATCTCCCTGCCCGATACGGTACAAGAAGTCTACCATCAAGCGCATGCACTCAGTGCGGTTGCTCCACCTGGGATACACATTGTATGTGAATTATGGTGGAGTAGGCGGAAATCAGGAGCCATCTTGATTGCTGGGAGGCAAATGCCTCGGTTGCTCCAGTGGACTAAGCGGCCATAAAGGTATCGAGTGCGGCGATCTCTTTAATCTGCACTCTTAAAATATTTCTCATCAGCATGCACCTCACCGCGCTATATCCCTATGACCCAAGCTATCAAACCGATATCGACAACCGCCTCCCGCCTTGCCACGGGAACCTTGAATTGCAAAGGCTCCAGCGACAAGTCCCGTATATGCGCGTAGAAGGCCCGGACTGTGTCCACAGTCGCACGTGATTTGCCTTCAAATATGGGCCCCCATCCTGTGTTCGACAGGCGGTCCATCAGCAGATAAAGCCCAAACAGCTTCTCGTCCACATGCGCTTCGAAGAGAACCCTACGACGCCGAAATCTACCATGCGCCACGTCAGGCTGCAGAGCTCTCTTAATGGGAACCTGGGGATCGAGCTCCCACTTCATCCTTAGCTCATGTGCGGCGCTCGAACTTGGCTCTACGCCCGATCTCTTCCTTGGACGGGTTGGGCGGCCAGGCCCAACTTCATCCATAGGAGCCCTCTTCTTTTCCATGAGGGAAAGAATGGTGGAGAGAGAGAAAATGACAGCCACGAGCTCAAAAAGAACCATGGTAACCAAATAGGCTTGTAATGAAGTTGGATTTGGAGACCTTTCGAAAGATGAGACACAAGCTATGAGCTTTGTGCCCACATGCATAGGGAATAGAGGAAATGGGAGTTGTAGAAGGTAGGTTTTTGGTTTCTTTTGAAGAGGATGATGGAAAGAGAGTAGGTGGTGCAAAAAAATAAAGAAGATGGTAGAATAGAGGGGGATTTGAGAGAGAAAGATAAGGGTTTGGGGGATTTAGAGAGCTTGGAGTGGTGTGGGGGAGGGAGACAAAGAATAAAAGGGGAATGGAAGAGGTCCAATGTGATTTCGTGGGCCCCACAACCACCTACAACCGTCTACCCGCCTGGCCCGATCGCGGCCCGACAGGCCCGCTGGCCAATTTGGGAATGCATCCCCGATTCGGGGATGCCATCCCTGGTTGCTGGACAGTTGGGGGATGCCTCCCTAATCTGGGGATGCTATCCCCCACGGGAGACATCGGATGTGCGCGGGACCCACCTCGGATCCCTCTGATTTGCGTCGTTTGGGCCCCCGAGCCTGTTTGAAGTGTTTTCGGGTCCCATCAATGTATATTCACACCTTTCAGGTTCTTAGAGTGCAAAATGCACCAATCCTCGTCTAAACTTAATGATTGACAGTCTGGGAAAGGATTTGAGGCCATTTCACATGACCACCGAGGCCTACGAACCCGGTTTCAACGGTCAATTTCGATCACTTACTTCGATTGGCGAAACTAGGCATCCTATGATCGTTTCTATGTTCCATCGCACCCTCCTAAGTTAAAGTACGTTAGAGTGCATCATGTCACCATAACCCAGGTCTAATTTAATCCAAATCATGCTTTGATACCAACTTGTAATGCCCTGAAAATCGAGGGTCGAGTAAGTACCCAACTTCCGAATTCCAACGTATCACTTATGCAACATAGATAATGATGATTTAATGTTATCCATGTTAGTGCATAAAACATGAATGAGATCAAGCTAAATTCGTAAATCATACTCTAGGGATAGTTGAATTTACACAAGCGGAAGACTGATAAGTGTATAAAATGTATAAACCATTGTAGGTGCCCAAAGTATGAACGCATTGCCAGGTCAAATAGTTACAAGTATTGTTTCAAAATACAAAATATCAAAAAGTGATGGTCCACTACAAGTATAAGCCCTGAAGCCCCGTCGATCAGAACGGTCTATAGAAACCCGCCAGAATAGTGCATATATGAGAATGCCTCCTCATCATCCTCAAAGTCCGGCTCCGCCTCGCAGGCTGCGTCATCATCTGAAACTATAACAGGGTCTGGTTGGTGTTTAAAACACCGTCTTGTAACGTTTGAGTGAGTGATTAACTCAGTGGACTAATAAAGTAAAGGTTAACATGTTATCAATTCAGTCAAGCAGTAATGATAACGCAATACAATCAAACATCCTTAAGTACTATGATTAATGTAAGAATGGTATGTAATAATGATGCATACCCTCGCCTGCACTCCCTCTGCGATCTTCATCTCATGGCCGCGACATGTCAGTCACTTTCTCAGTGCTCTACCCAACGCCAAGCGGCACATGCAATGCGGTGCAGGAGCGTGATTATCAAGTTCTTATTAGGCCTTTTCATACAGCAGGATTGGGAAGCTAAGGTACCTCCCCTATATTATTTCCCAAACGATGATCCATTTAAGGGTTTTTAGTCCTAGCCAGTCTCATATGATGTTGCAGTTACAGGTCGCTACAAAGGGCTCGTCACCTCGATGCATGCCTAGTTAATACTCTTATTTACTACGGCAAGGCTCGTCACCTCAGCGCAGTCTTAGAGTATACTCGAGGTCACTACGAATGGCTCGTCACCTAAACATAGGCCGATAACTCGAATATAGTATCCCATACCACCATATTCGGCTCACGAGTTTGGGTTGCTCACAGGTCACTACGGGGAGGCTCGTCACCCCAGCGTAGGCTGACAGCTTGACCACGATGTCCCATACCACCATGCCCAGCTCATGAGTCTTAGCGGATCAAGATACCAAGGTTAAAGAGATTTTTACTAGTGAGTTTGGTACCTTAGGTTCAAGCAGTAGCGTTCATACATGGTGAACATACATCAGGTCAATCAGGTTACTTGACGAGCTCGACTGGTAAGAGCGCACGTCGAGCCGATCCACATGGAGCACGAAAGCACTCCGTGTGGCCTAACCACTGTCGACAACCCAAGTACGACTCGAATTCATCGAACACGTTCGGTGTGGTGAAACAACCTTAGCCATAAACCCAGGACCTGTTACCGATTGCCTGGACTATACCATAGTCCCAAACACACTCCAAAACAATTCATTTCACATGTGATAGTCGAGAACAGTATGTGATAATCAATCCACATAGAAATCTTATTTGAGCATTTTAACAAACACGTAGTGTACATACCAACACATATAGGCATTTCATCACAAATCACGTGATAGTAGATAGGTTACATAAGGAAACCATAAGTATAGATAAGGGGGTTGAGGATCCTGTCTTAACGCCCTTATGTCATACCATTAAACAAGCATTTACTCATTCAGTCATTTTGTCAAGTACTTGGACTACACATATTACATACATATAATAACTTAATTAAAACACATGTTATAGCAAATCCTTTTACAAGGAGATGCCACATATACAACGATCATGCATTTACAATTAATAATCATGGCAAGCATGAATCATAATTCCATATTCATTCAAGCATATCAACAAACACATGGATTTCACTATATTCAACATAATTCATATATATGTGTAAAGTGCGGAAAACATCTCATTTAAGCAAGTGATAACATTCAAGTCGGTCATAAATCATTAACTGACATTAAAAACCTTGAAAACCATAACCTAAACATTTATAGTCCGCACCTTACGCCGGTAAATGCGTAATGAACTCACTTTAATCACTAAGTCTTTGTCTACGGCACCACAACAACCTATATAAGGGAATAAGTTAGCTATTTCATCTATTACAATAGTTGGAAACCCTAAAACGGGTTTGTAATGACCTTGGAAATTTTGTGCTAATCTTTCCTTAGTAGTTGTTTTGGGGTAATTAGCGCTATACTCGATTGCTTGTGAAATTTGCATCATTCACTTTAAATTGTATCTGCATGACTCAAAACTTGTAGATTAGTTAGTGCTATGTTACTCTGAAATCTGGGATTCATCGCTAAATCCAGTTGCTCTTGGGATTTTTTGAAAAATCTGGATCGGACCTGGACCGCTCGTCGAAAGTCCGATAGCGATGATCTTAGGCTGTTGCGGTCACCATGTTGGGCTTGATCATCACCTCGAAAATCAAGTCCAGAAGATGTCCTGGGTCGATTTGATTGAGTTTGGAGTGAAGAGTGTGAGAACGGTTGGAAATTTAATAAGCTTTTATGAAATCTGAGTCGTGTCGCTTGCGCAACGATTTTAAGCAATCTTACCGTTGGATTCTGACCCAATTTCACCTCTGATCAGGGAAGGTGGCCCAGCCATGTCCTTGTGCTTGTGGACCTGATCGAGATTCTGTGACCGTTGAATTGAGTGTGGTCCGCTACGCCTGATCTGAAGATCCGGTTGGTACGAAAACTCAGCTTGACTTAGATCCATGGTCAGTGAGCTTAAGTCCGACCTTTCGTGGTAATAGGCCCACCAGAAGTGCTTTGTTGGATCGCGAGAGGCTAGTTTTGGTTACACCCTAAGTATACCTTGGCCCTGGGATTATTTTCATCAATGTTAGGCCTATTTATAGACCTTCAAACCCTAGCTCTCCTTTCCATACGAATTTTCCTAACCCTAGCTTGGAAAGAGAAAGGAAAAGAGAGAAAGTGAGAGAGAAGTTGGTGAATCATCCTAGATTCTTTCTTGTTCTTCTTCATCCTTGAACCTTCACTTTGAATCGTTATTCTGACAACTCTGAGTTCATCTTTGGATAAGTTAACCTAACCCTAATCTGTGTTAGAGCTTAGAATAGTCTTGGTGTTGTTGTATGTCATTTCTATTCTTGCTTTAGGGTATTCTATCGCCATTGATGAAGACAACTCGTCTGAAATTAGTTCGGAGTTCTTTTCTGGCTTAAGCTGCGAACTTTAAGTGTATAGGTTATGATTTTCAAGGCTTTCAATGCTAGTTAATGATTTATTCTTGTTATGGATGAGATTTCACATGCCAAATGTTATGTTTACTTTGCATTCCTGATATGCATGTGTTATATTGAGAATTGTGTATTCTATATATATATATATATATATATATATATATATATATATATATATATATATATATAAAGTACCGTATGCGTATAAAATATGAACTTGTGTTTGCCATGATTATTTGTCATGTATGTATGCTAGATGTATGTGTGACAACTCCTCGGCAAAAGGAATTGTCCAAATGTGTGTATTTCAACATACGTCATGTATGTTATTTTATGTATTCTAAGTGTTTGTAGAAATGTCTGAATGATCTAAAGTGTGATATATCAACCTAGTATGGGCGTTGAGAAGCGATTCTCAACTCTCCCACTAGTGTGTATGATTTCCTTCTTGCTGGTTACATTCCTTGTTGTTTAAATTCAAGCATTACTTATGCTTACATTTATGTTAAGTTGATATTCTTCAAATGCTTGAGTACCACATGATTTGAGTTGTTGTTCCTTTACTGTTCTACATTCAATACGAATATTTGTGGTAGTGTAATGTGTGTGGGACTATGCATTAGTCTAGGAAATCGGTAATCGGCCTTAAGATTGTGGCTGAGATTGCTTTCGCCACAAAGGACGTAATTAAACGAACCCGAGTCGTATTAGAGTTGGCGGCAGTGGTTTGGCCACGCGGAGTGTTTGCGCACTTTATGTCGTTCAATTCAACGTGCGCTTGTGTTAGTCGAGTTCGTCAAGTAACCTGATTGTCCGATGTATGTTCACCATGTATGGACGCTACTGTATGAATCTAGGGTACCGAACTTACCAATGGAATCCTATTAACCATGGTACCTTGATCTGCTAAGACTCATAAGCCGGACATGGTGGTATGGGACACCGTGTAAGCCTCGTATCCTATACCGTACCGTTCCATAGGCTTCCGCGGTCTTACCGGTCGAATTCCGGCAACCTTAGACCCTTAACCGGTATTTGCGCGCGACCTTAATTCTCATGCCGTCAACCCGAGTCGACTCAACCCAGGACTTGTACCTTAGTGATCGCGTCGTCGCCGCGGTTTCAATGCCACGACTCGCGCGTCGAGGCGATACCCTGGTCGGGAGATGTGGGCCAGCGTTCGGTGCGAGGAAAACGCCGCGCATGTGAATCTTAAGAGAATCTCTATAAGGTGTCACATCAATCAATCAACCCATCAATCCCATCATGAAAAGGACACATCACCTTTCACCTTTTCCCAAGCAAGCCCCAAAGTCAAAAGTTCTTAGACAAGCCTTACCTTTCTTACAACTTTTGCCACAAAAGTAAAAAAGAAGCTCTTACACCCATCCCTCTCTCTCCCATCCATCACTCCATCACCCATCACTCCCTCTCTCTCTCCCTTTACAACTCTCTCTCTCCTTCATTTTTTTCAAAAATCCAATCCAAGCAAGAAAGCCTCACGTCTAAGCCCTCCCATGGTGAGAAAATGCAAGTGTGGCCCACCTTTCCATCCCTAGATTTCCCATCCTAGCCATCCATTTCTCATCTTCCTCCATTAAAGAGAAGCATAAGGAGCTAAGGAAGCCAAGGGAGCAAGAAGATCAAGCGGTGGGTGCTATGATAGGGTAGTTTTTGATGTTTTTAAGATGGGCCAAGTGAGGCCAACCGATCAATGGTTTGGATCTCACTTTAGACCCTAAGATGTGGCCGATGGCCCACTTGGATCATCATGATCATTCCATGATGGGGCCATTCTTCATGGATCCCATCATGATGTTTGTTTTCCTTGCATACTTAGGGTCATCTAGATCGTCTATTTTAGTGGAGAAGGGATCTCCACCGTTGGATTTCGATTTCATGGACCCATATGTAATGGGACCCACTTGATGTATGATTTAGTGCAAGGGAGGGCCCATAGTGTCGGGGTCCCTCCATCACGCATGTCCCACTCTCTATCTCTCTCTCCCTTTTTTTTTTCTTTTTTCTTTATGTGTGATGATAAGGAGGTTGTGTGGCCCACTTGAATAGACCCTACCATAAGGTATGTATTCCATCCAAATCACCTACAAGTGGGGCCCACTTTGCGTGTAGTGTACCCACACCATCCATCAGTGGTGGCCCTCATGAGCAGGCCCACCTTGCACGGCCAAACAGTCCAGCGTCCAGGGACGCTGGACGTTTTGTTGGAAAACACAAATTTCAGCTTGGTTCCATGCCAATGGAGGAGGCCCACTCATGTAGGCCCCACCTTGATGCATATATTCAATCCACGCCGTCCATTCCCCTCTCAACTTCATTTTAGGCGTTGAGCCAAAAGATGGTGTCAACTCGAGGTCCTGGCGGGCCTTACCATATCAAATAGTGGTTCTCACCATTAAGACCTTCCCTGATTGTTTATACGCTGAAATATACCCAATATTGGGCTTGTTTTACTTGTCTTGAGCCATGGAGGGCCATTGGACGGAGTGGATTATCAGACGTGGGCCCCACCTGTGAAAAACCACAGGAAAACATCTTTTAAAAAAACAAACAAACACAGCAGTTGCTGCTGCTGTGTCAGACGGCAGCGGGCGCTGCCTGCGCACAGCGTCCGGGCGGACGGGCTGGCGGACAGCCACCCACGGCTGTAGCCGTGGGCCCCACCTTGATGTTTATGTGTCATCCAATCCATTCATATGGTGGACCCTAAGGTCAGTGGATCACCCTCCAAATTTGAGGTCTATCCAAGACTCGGGTGGCCCACATCAAAGGAAACAGTGTGAATTGGACTCTACCCTTGAAACCCTTTCTAGGCCCACAAAAGTTTTGGATTAGGGTGAAATTTGTTTTCACCCTTCATCTAGGCCTACGTGACCTTATCAACGGGTTGGATGGACTGTAAACATTATGGTGGGCCCCACATGGAGCCCACAGTGATTTATGTATTTATTTCCACCGTCCGCCTGACGGTGGAGCCCACTGTGATGTTTGTGTTCCATCCCCATCGTCCAGGGACGGTGGGTGTGCACGTGTGCGTGTGCGTGTGCGTGTGTGTGGCCGTATATGTGTGTGTGTGTATATATATATATGTATGTATATATACATATGTAGAAAATATTATATTATATATAATATTATATATTATATTATATATAATATACTGGGTGGTGGGCCTTCATGTGGACCCCCCCCCCCATGAGGCAGGTGTTGCATCCAATCTGTCCTTCCTTTTAAAAATAATAATAACAATAAAAGTAAAGTAATTATTTTACGGCATGGACTTAGAGAATGGCCAGATCCATAGTCCAAGTGGACCCCACCTTGGCATTCATATAAGGCCCATTAAAATGTATTGAGGCCTATGGGTTGAGGCCCATTTGATGTACATATGGGGCCCAATTGGCGAGGCCCATTTGATACACATAAGGCCCATGAGATTAGGCCCATTTGATGCATTCTAAGGCCTACGGGTTATGGCCCATTGCAATGCACATAAGGCCCATTGGTGCGGCCCAATGATGTGGCCCACTTGATGAATATAAGGCCCATATGATATGGCTCATTCGATGTATCTAAGGCCCAATGGGATGTACCTAAGGTCTATTGCAATGTGTGATCCCAACATAATTTATGTAATGATATTTATGACAGTCGTGCCTTTGGAGCAATGTTGGTTTGACGTCCACATTGCAAGTATAGTGTTGGTTAAATGTCCGCATTATGCCTTTCCCGAGGGTCCATTGTTAGGCTCGTACGTCTAATGTGTAGGCCGTCTAGGCCCATCTTTTTTATGAACATCATCCATCCCATATAACATATTTAGTTCCATGATTCATGATCATATGCATCATACGTATGCTTGATAGGAGAAATGACTGATCATAGCATATGCCTTTGGGCAGATTGTTTAGGGGCTCCCGTACAGGGGGTGTTGCCCTACATGAGCGCACGATACGCGTAGGATTGCTATATGACTGGATAGTGTGATTCATGCATTTGCATTGTGTGATATGGTTACTGTATGCCCTAGCGACATCAGGGCTGTAGCCTCCACAGACGTATCGTGGTTGGCAGGATTGGATACCGAAAATACTGTTCTACATGAGGTGCGATAGATATCCCTGGGTGAAAGTCCCTAAACCCTTATGGTATCGGAGGTTGCTCCAATGTCTAGACCGAGTGGGTGCATGAGCGATGAGTGCCGATTACCAGACGGTTGCGCTTTCCACTATATCGTGGTCGGTTGGAAGGGGGTGCAGCCTTACCCGCCCGAGAGTAGGGGGCAATGCTAGGCTGAGTCTGACCAGCTCAAGAAATGGGTCCGCTATTGACAAGTCGAGCCCGATATTGGCAGGCGGATAGTGAGGTCTTTTCCACTCACCTTATTGCGCGCGATGGGGCAGCAATCTGGCTTGGAATGTACTAGACCCCGATGATATCCCAGATTTTGAGCTGTATTGATGTGGACTTAGAGGAGGTTCGTATGCTTGAGTTGCATTTCGCATTGCATGACCTTGGTAGGGCCAACATCATCATCCTTTGCACCGCATGGCCTTGGTACGGCTAATGGTATTCTTGGCATTCATCAGCATGTTCTGCATTATTCTGATACTGCATAGCTGCATTATCACCTTGAGCATATACTTTCACCACCGTCTAAGCTTTCTATAAGCTTACGCACGACTGTTGCGTGTAGGTGACGTTGGATCGCTGCAGTGCTGAAGCTTAGACGCGTGGCAGTTTATTTTGGAGCTTTTGGTCTATCATCATTGTATTTCCCTTTATGCTCATTGTACTTATAAAGTTTTTGATCATAGTGAAAATGTGATGGAGTTTTTAGTTGTTGTTTGTGGGTTATGCCTTTGGTTATGCTTATTACAAATCAAACTGATGTTGAAAATCCTCCTTGTAGCATCCCAGGATCGGAACCTGGCGAATGGGCGCTGGGAGCCGAGAATGGGGTTCTACGGAGGCTGTCGGCGCCGGATTCGGCGATCGGGAATTTTGTGAGCCCGGTTTTCAAGTTTGGGGCGTGACACACCGTGGTTGAGCTGTCGGCCTACGCTGGGGTGACGAGCCTCCCCGTAGTGACCAGTGAGCAACCGAACTCGTGAGCCGATTGTGGTGGTATGGGACACTATATTCGTGCTGTCGGCCTACATTGATTGGTGACGAGCCCTTTATAGTAACCTCGAGCATGCCTGGATACCGCATTGAGGTGACGAGCCTTAGTGTAGTAACGAAGGTATGATAGGCGTGCATTGATTGGTGACGAGCCCTTTACAACGACCTGAACCCATATGATCATATGAGATGTCTAGGACTGACGACCCTAGAATGGATCATTGTTAATTTGGATGGTGATATGAGGAAGGTACCTTAGCTTCCCAATCCTGCTGTATGAAAAGGACTAATAACAACTTGGAAATCATGTTCATGCACCGCATTTGCATGTGCTTTGTAGACGTGGCGCACTTTGAGGTGGTGTCATGCGTAACGTAAGATGAAGACGCTGAGGGTGTACGCGCGAAGGCATACATCATTCTGCATACATCCTTGCATTAACAAGAGTATTTAGGACATGTTTAATTGTTCTGCTTTATCTTTACTGCTTGATTGAACTGATAGCATGTTAACCTTTGCCTTATTGTTCCACTGAGTTGATCACTCACTCCCACGTTCTGAGGTGGTGTTAAACACCCACCAGACTCTTTCTTAGGTTCTGATGTTACAGATGTTGATGCGACTTCTGAGGCAGAGCGGGAGATGGATGATGATGAGGCTGCTTTCTCTTTTATGCAGTTTTCAGACGGGTTCTAGCGAGCCTTGTTCTGATGTGAGGGATGCTGGGATTTCTTTTGGGAAATTAAATGATGTAATCTAATACTTGTAATTTTGATAAGTAACGCTTTCATTACGACCTGGTATGTATATGTACTTCAGGGATTTGCACTTGCACACATATATTTCTATAAGTCTTCCGCTTGCTTTCTTCACTTATCCCTGAATTATATCTGTGCTTTGGCTTAATCTATTCCATGTTTTATGCACTAATACGGTCAACATACATCCATCATTAAATATGTTGCATAAGTGATGTTTTGGAACTCGGGAGCTGAGTTATGCTCGACCCCCGAATTTCAGGGCGTTACAAGTTGGTATCAGAGCATGATCTGGATTAAACCGGACCTGGGTTATGGTCACACACTGCACGCTGTCGCCACTTTAGTGTATTTGGGTGCACGTCTATCGTAGATTGTGTGTTTGTTCTCCGTAGCTTCTATCGGCGAAAGTTTCCTAAAAACGTTCACCGAGATCGAGTCTGTGCTCTCTCCTGATCACACACAGCGACCCGAAACCTTTCCTAGACCATCTATTAATGAGTCTAGATGGTCTATCATCCCATCTTAACCCTTAAATTTTTAAGAAATCTTTATTTGAATCAGATTTCTGCCCGAATGGCCCGATAGGCGTCGAACCAAGCAAAGGGGCCGATCAGAGCATTTCCACTGGGGCCCAGGGGGGACCCACATCATTTGAGAGCTGGGAGACCAGGAGGACCTCGCCCAAACGGCGAGGCATCGTCGGACAATCCAGAGACCGGCGATGTCATCGCCGGCTTGGCGAGGCCTCGCCGATCAGTGGGCCAGGTCGGGCAGGCCGGCGCGGGCCGACACATGTTTGGCCTTGTGTGGCCCACCCCTCCATGGTTCGGTGGTTTAAACCCCTCGTAAGACCTATTTCCTTCATAACTCTCCCTCCCAAGCTCTCTTTTCTTTCAAGTTTCTCTCCAAACTTCTCCAAATCCCTTCCAAATCTTCTTCTTCCTTCATTTTCGTGCAAACCCCATCACCCCATCTCAAAACCCTCACCCCCATTGCTGTTTATTCTTCCTTTCCCTTTCATTTGGGCTCTCACATTCTCTTTTGGGCTCTCAAGTATGTGGAAGCTTCACCATCTTCCTATTTCTCTCTTTCTCTCATTTCTCATGGCCCTCTTTTATTACGGCCATCTTTTCCATTTTCTCCCTTCTTTCTTTGATGGGGAAGAAGAGAGCGCCTGTAGATGAAGCTGGGCCTAGCTGCCCAACCCGTACACAGAGGCCGAGAGGTGCCGCCGCGAGTACGTCCGCCACTCGTGAATTCCAAACCAAGCAGGACCTCGATCCTTGAGCTCCCATTGGTAGAACTTTATTGGCGGAGCTATCGCATGGAGTCTATGAAGGCCGTAGAGTCCTTTTTGAGGCTCATGTTGATTCGCGGCTGTATGGCGAGTTTATGTTGTTGGAGCGCATGGAAGGGACTGGTTGGTGTCCCTTGTTTGAGGGAGAGTATCGCACGAATGCAAGTACTGTTCAAGCTTTTTATGCCAATATTCGTGATCCTTCGCTGGAGCCTCTGCAGTTCAAGATTCCTTGTGGTAGTGGTCGGGATGCTATGGTCGACGTCACTTTGATATCCTGACTCCTAAATGTGCCACTTGGTGAGGTGCATGCCAGCGAGAAGAATTTGAACAGTATGCGTGAGAGGGATCGTCGCACCCGATCCTTGTGTGGTCGTCTGGTCGAATGCAGCCGAATAGGAGTCTTCTGGTTACTAACATGACGGTTGACTTCCGTTTGCTTCACCACATATGTACGTTCAATGTATATCCAAGGTGGAGCAACCGCAGTGAGTGTACGCGCCTGATGATGGATTTTCTGTATCAGGTGGGGCAAGAAGCGAAGTTGTGTGTGCCTACGTACATCTTGCGCCAGATTATTCTCATCGCTCGTTCCACTAGGAGGACCGAATCGCTTCCTTTTGGCCGCCTCATTTGTAAGCTTGCACATGAGTTTGGCTATAGGCTTAGAGCAGAGAAGCTAGTTCCTGTTCATCAGATTGGCCTGACGACCCTTAAGCAGATGGAGATTGGTTCTGGTCGACATGCCTCAGAGAGTGAGGATGAGTCAGAGAGCGATGGTGAAGAAAGTTATGGTGAAGGTGGTGCTGAGATTGAGGAAGAAGCAGAGCAGGATGAAGAAGAGGTAGAGGTACAGGATACGAGTGATAGCTCTCCTCCTGTGGCACCAGAGCAGAGTGTAGATCAGACTGCCAGAGATGCCCGTATTGCTCGGCTTGAAGAAGGGCAAGCTGTTCTACGCCAGGATATTATGGATCTTCGAGGCCTTGTGAAGCATAAGTTTAAGAAGGTGACTCGAACTCTGAAGTCTATCCTGTGTTGTTTGTAAGATAAGGGTGCCCCGCCTCCATCTCCTGATTCCGACGAGTAGTTATCGTTGTGGCCGTCCTTTGCTTTGTTTGTTGTTTTCTTTCTGTCTGTAGCCGTTGTTGGCTTTGTAGTTGGAGTTGTTTGTAGTTGTTGTTGTTGTTTGAAGTGTTAAATGTTGTAGTTCACATGCTTTCCTAGTCGTGATTCATGTAATGCTGCACTACTTGTATTGCGACAATTTTGATTAATGGAATGCATGTTGTTTGTCTTTGGAGTTGTGCTGTGAATGCTGTGTGGATGGATTATGTGGACGTAGAATCTGACAGGTTGCATCCTCTGTTAAATGTAAGGATGCCTCCTAAGGGTTCGAAGACTTCGGCCTGTCTCTTTTTGGTTGAGTCGCTTGCTGGGGTTCCTCCCTTGAGCGATAGCTAGACAGATTCACAGGCGGGCCCGTCTCATGCCGGTGTTGGGCCGAGACCTATGGCTCCTCCAGTCACGCCCTCGGTTCTTGAACCGA
This sequence comes from Magnolia sinica, assembly GCF_029962835.1. Classification (NCBI taxonomy): domain Eukaryota; kingdom Viridiplantae; phylum Streptophyta; class Magnoliopsida; order Magnoliales; family Magnoliaceae; genus Magnolia; species Magnolia sinica. The sequence goes on along the minus strand of NC_080573.1, from coordinate 42,423,502 downwards.
GTCGTGTACCTTCGTCTGCTCCATCGTCTATAGGTTTGAGCAAATAATTCTGTTGATGCAGCAGCAGCAAATTTAGCAGCAGTAGCACCAGCAGCAGCAGGAGTTCCTCTCTTCACCTATGCCTCCATCTGGGAGCCCCAGTGCGAGCGACACTTTTAGCGATTCCAGCGCTTACGACCTCCTACTTTTGCGAGTTCTCATAGACCCGAGGAGGCCGAGTATTGGATCGACCGCATCTCTAAGATGTTGAGACTGCTGCATTGTTCAGAGGTTGAGCAGGTTGAGCTTGCCTCCTTCATGTTTGAGAAGGAGGCCAGTCTTTGGTGGGACAGTGTCCTTCGCACTGTCAAGGAAGGTTTTGTTTGGTCGTGGCAGGCGTTTGAGGCATGCTTCCACGAGAAGTATTTTCCGGTTACGTGCCGACATGAGAAGGAGAGTGAGTTCCTTCGCCTCCGCCAGGGAGGGTTGTCGGTGACGGAGTATGAGAACCGGTTCACTGAGCTGGGTCGGTATGTGCCTTTGATTCTGGGTGATCAGCTAATGAGGATGCGGTGTTTTTCTGAGGGATTGAGACCTGAGATCCGATCGAAGATTTATTGTACCAGCATTTCTTCTTATGCGGAGCTGGTGAGTATGTCCTTACAAGCAGAACAGGATGGGGATAGGTCGTCCCGCATGTGAGCACCGATGGTTCCTAGGCCGCGACTTGACTTTCAGGGTGCACCTTTCCTCCGCAAGAGGCCGCGAGCAGATTCTCCTCCTAGGCGTTCAGTGCCGCCCGCTCAACAGATGAGGGCTGATCTTCGCTGTTCGTATTATGGGAAGACGGGGCACTTGGACCGTTTTTGCTTTTCGAGTATGTGGGTCAGTGGTTTTACTCCACCGCAGAGGATTAGCCGTCCGATGCCTCAGGTTATTTCTCCTCCACCTCTTCATTCAGCGCCAGCTCATCCATCCTTCAGACCTGCAGTTCCTAGCTTCAGGCCACCTCAGCGGCCCATGGTTCCTCCGCCGAATCGTCAGCAGCAGGCTCGAGTTCATGCGCTTTCAGCTGAAGCACCTATGTCTGACTTGGTGCCGAGATCCTTTGAGGTGACAGCGCACATTAAAGGTATTCCTGTTTCTATGTTGGTGGATACAGGGTCCACTACTTCTCTTATATCTTATGCGGCAGTTAGGCGCTTGGGTTTGAGATCTGTTCCTATGCAAGGAGTGACGCTTACTACCGCTACGGGGATTTCCTCTGCTTTGGGCAAGCGTTGTATGGATTGTTTGGTCGATCTAGGGAGTGGATCGATTCGTGTTGATTTCTTTGTTGCACCTCTTTATCATTATGATGTTATTATGGGTATGGATTGGCTCACGAGGATGAGATGATTGTGAAGCAAGATCAGTAACGATCCATGGACCTGAGGGCGAGACAGTTACTTTCCCAGTTCAGGTCAGTTACCCTCTTCGTATTGATTATTATTCTTCTCTGTTGGAGAGTATGGCTGAATCGGCTTTAGTTAGCACGCCGGTAGTTTGGGAGTTTGAAGATGTGTTTGAGTCGATTCCTGGATTACCTCCTCAACGTGAGATTGGTTTTGCTATCGACCTCATGCCTGGTGCGGTGCCCATTTCTTTACCCACCTATCGTATGCCTCCGAGTGAAATGGAGGAGTTGAGGAAGCAGATAGATGGTTTGCTGGATTTGGATTTTATTCGGCCTAGTGTGTCTCCTTAGGGTGCACCTGTTTTGTTTGTGAAGAAGAAGGATGGTTCCTTGCGATTGTGTATTGATTATCGCAGGTTAAATTTAGTAACTGTGAAGAATAAGTACCCTTTGCCCAGGATTAATGATCTGTTTGATCAATTGAAAGGGGCACGGTACTTTTCGAAGGTTGATCTACAGTCTAGGTATCATCAGTTGCGCGTCAAGGATGGGGACGTGCAGAAGACCGCTTTCAGGACTAGCTTCGGTCACTATGAGTTCCTTGTGATGTCGTTCGGTTTAACGAACGCACCGGCTGTGTTCATGGATCTGATGAACAGGGCGTTTCGGCCATTCTTGTTCCGATTCGTCATTGTCTTTATTGATGACATCTTGATTTATTCGGTGAGCCAGGAAGAACACGAGGAGCACTTAAGAGCAGTTTTAGATACTCTCAAGAAGAATCAGCTTTTCGCGCAGTTCAAGAAGTGTGATTTCTGGAAAGAGGAAGTCAAGTTCCTGGGACATGTGGTGTCCAAGGAAGGGATAGCCGTCGATCTTGCCAAGGTAGCTACAGTGCAGGACTGGAAGCAGCCTGATTCAGTTACTGAGGTAAGGAGTTTTCTGGGTCTTGCAGGCTATTATCGACGCTTCATTTAAGACTTCTCGAAGATTGCCAGGCCGTTGTCGCAGCTGACACGGAAGGATTTGAAGTTTACTTGGAATGAGAAGGCGGAGTTAGCTTTTCAAGAGCTGAAGGACAAGTTAACGTCCGCCCCTGTGCTAGTATTGCCAGAGCAAGGGGTTAAGTATATTATATATACTAACGCCTCTCGCGTTGGTCTGAGTTGTGTCCTTATACAGAAGGACAGGGTGATTGCTTATGCTTCGCGTCAGTTGAGGAAATACGAAGAGAATTACCCTACGCACGACCTGGAGTTAGCAGCTGTCATATTCGCATTAAAGCTCTAGAGACATTACCTCTATGGTGAGGAGTTCGAGCTCTTTTGCGACCACAAGAGCCTTAAGTATATTTTCACGCAGCGTGATTTGAATATGAGGCAGCGCCGATGGATGGAAACATTAAAGGACTTTAAGTTCGATGTTTCTTACCATCCGGGCAAGGCGAACCTTGTGGCAGATGCATTGAGTCGCAAGAAGGCTATTGAGTTTGTGGCTCCCCTGATAATAGCAGAGTGGGATATGTTGGAGTTCGTGCGAGATTTTGAGCAGAAGCTTACAGTGGTTGAGCCGTATGAGGTTATCGCACACATTCGTGTACAGCCCCTTATCGACAAGAGGATCATTGCAGCTCAGGCAGATGATGAGCTTTTGGTGAAGATGAGGCAGCAGGTTAGTACAGATGAGAACTCCGACTGGAGTATTAGTTTTGATGGGGGCCTACGATTTCGTGGCCGGTTATGTGTTCCAGACATCCCTGACTTGAGACGAGAGGTTCTCGAGTTAGCCCATAGTTCTAAGCTTGCGATACATCTAGATAGCACGAAGATGTATCAGGATATGAGGAGATCTTATTGATGGGACAATATGAAGGTCCAGATTACTGAATTTGTTTCTCGTTGTCTCATGTGCCAGCAGGTCAAGGCAGAGCATCACCGACCTCCTGGGTTGTTGCAGCCCATGCCCATAGCTGAATGGAATTAGGACTTCATCTCTATGGATTTTATTTCTGGGTTGCCGAGGACGAGGAAGGGATATGACTCTATTTGGGTGATAGTCGACCGATTAACGAAGTCGGCTCATTTCTTACCGATCAAGTCACAAACTCTACATACGAGTTGGCTAGGTTGTATATCAAGGAAATAGTACGTTTGCATGGAGTTCCCCTGGAGATTGTGTCTGATAGAGACACGCGTTTCACATCTATCTTCTGGACTCGTATTCAGGAAGCGATGGGTGTGAACTAAAGTTCAGCACCGCGTTTCATCCGCAAACAGATTGGCAGGTGGAGCACGTGAATCAAGTCCTAGAAGACATGTTGCGAGCTTGTGTTTTGGATTTTAAAGACAGTTGGGATGATTGTCTTCAGTATACAGAGTTCGCGTATAATAACATTTTTCAGGCAAGTATCGGTATGGCTCCCTATGAGGCGTTGTATGGTCGCCCGTGCAGAGCACCGCATTGCTGGGCAGAAAATGGCGAGCGTAGTTTGCTTGGCCCAAAATTGGTGCAGGTGACTTCAGAGAAAGTTGACATCATTCGACGTCGACTTCTGATAGCCCAGAGTAGGCAGAAGAGTTGTGTTGATACGAGGCATCGACCGCTTGAGTTTGAGGTGGGAGACCATGTTTTTCTGAAGGTCTCTCCTATGAAGGGAGTTCTGTGGTTCGGTAAGGGGAAGCTGACGCCGAGATTTATTGGTCCATTTCAAGTTCTGAATCTAGTGGGAGTGGTAGCATACCGCCTTGCTTTGCCCACACCTCTTGCGGGCGTGCATAACGTATTTCATGTTTCTATGCTGAAGAAGTATGTTCCTGATCCTTCGCATATTATCAGTTGGGAGCAAGTGCAATTGAGTGAGGATGCCACTTATGTACTGCGACCGACGTGTATTCTCGATAGGAAGGAGCAAGTATTGCGTAGCAAGGTTATCCCTCTTGTGAAGGTGCTATGGACGCATCATAGTGAGGAAAAGGCTACTTGGGAATCTGAAGTTGAGGTCAGGAAAAGCTACCCTCAGATCCTTGAGGAATATGAGAAGGTATGAATTTTGAGGACGAAATTTTCTTTAAGGTGGGTAGATTGTAATGACCCTGAAAATTTTGTGCTAATCTTTCCTTAGTAGTTGTTTTGGGGTAATTAGCGCTATACTCGATTGCTTGTGAAATTTGCATCAATCACTTTAAATTGTATCTGCATGACTCAAAACTTGTAGATTAGTTAGCGCTATGTTACTCTAAAATCTGGGATCCATCACTAAATCCAGTTGCTCTTAGGATTTTTTGGAAGATCTAGATCGGACCTGGACCGCGCGTCGAAAGTCCGATAGCGATGATCTTAGGCTGTTACAGTCACCATGTTGGGCTTGATCATCACCTCGAAAATCAAGTCCAGAAGATGTCCTGGGTCGATTTGATTGAGTTCGGAGTGAAGATTGTGAGAACGGTTGGAAATTTAATAAGCTTTTATGAAATCTGAGTCGTGTCGCTTGCGCGACGATTTTAAGCAATCTGACCGTTAGATTCTGACCCAATTTCACCCTATGATCAGGGAAGGTGGCCCAACCATGTCCTTGTGCTTGTGGACCTGATCGAGATTCTGTGACCGTTGAATTGAGTGTGGTCCGCCAGGCTGATTTGAAGATCTGGTCGGTACGAAAACTCAGCTTGACCTAGATCCATGGTCAGTGAGCTTTTAAGTCCGACCTTTCGTGGTAATAGGCCCACCAGAAGTGATTCGTTGGATCGTGAGAGGCCAGTTTTGGTTATACCCTAAGTATACCTTGGCCCTGGAGTTATTTTCATCAATGTTAGGCCTATTTATAGACCTTCAAACCCTAGCTCTCCTTTCCATACGAATTTTCCTAACCCTAGCTTGGAAAGAGAAAGGAAAAGAGAGAGAGTGAGAGAGAAGTTAGTGAATCATCCTAGATTCTTTCTTGTTCTTCTTCATCCTTGAACCTTCACTTTGAATCGTTATTCTGACGACTCTGAGTTCATCTTTGGGTAAGTTAACCTAACCCTAATCTGTCTTAGAGCTTATAATAGTCTTGGTGTTGTTGTATCTCATTTCTATTCTTGCTTTAGGGTATTCTATCGCCATTGACGAAGACAACTCGTCTGAAATCAGTTCGGTGTTCTTTTTTAGCTTAAGGTGCGGACTTTAAGTGTATAGGTTATGGTTTTCAAGGTTTTCAACGCCAGTTAATGATTTATTCTTGTTATGGATGAGATTTCACATGCTAAATGTTATGTTTACTTTACGTTCCTGATATGCATGTGTTATATTGAGAATTGTGTATTCTATGTATATGTATAAAGTACCGTATGCGTATAAAATATGAACTTGTGTTTGCCATGATTATTTGTCATGTATGTATGCTAGATGTATGTGTGATAACTCCTCAACAAAAGGAATTGTCCAAATGTGTGTATTTCAACATACGTCATGTATGTTATTTTATGTATTCTAAGTGTTTGTAGAAATGTCTGAATGATCTAAAGTGTGATATATCAACCTAGTATGGGCGTTGAGAAGCGATTCTCAACTCTCCCACTATTGTGTATGATTTCCTTCTTGCTGGTTACATTCCTTGTTGTTTAAATTCAAGCATTACTTATGCTTACATTTATGTTAAGTTGATATTCTTCAAATGCTTGAGTACCACATGATTTGAGTTATTGTTCCTTTACTGTTCTACATTCAATACGAATATCTGTGATAGTGTAATGTGTGTGGGACTATGCATTAGTCCAGGAAATCGGTAATCGGCCTTAAGATTGTGGCTGAGATTGCTTTCGCCACAAAGGACGTAATTAGACGAACCCGAGTCGTATTAGAGTTGGCGGCAGTGGTTTGGCCATGCGGAGTGTTTGCGCACTCTATGTCGTTCAATTCAACGTGCGCTTGTGCTAGTCGAGTTCGTCAAGTAACCCGATTGTCCGATGTATGTTCATCATGTATGGACGCTACTGTATGAATCTAGGGTACCGAACTTACCAATGGAATCCTATTAACCATGGTACCTTGATCCGCTAAGACTCATGAGTCGGACATGGTGGTATGGGACACCGTGGTCGAGCTGTTGGCCTACGCTGGGGTGACGAGCCTCCCCGTAGTGACCAGTGAGCAACCGAACTCGTGAGCTGATTATGTTGGTATGGGACACTATATTCGTGCTGTCGCCCTACATTGATTGGTGACGAGCCCTTTGTAGTGACCTCGAGCATGCCTGGATACCACATTGAGGTGACGAGCCTTAGTGTAGTAACGAAGGTATGATAGGCGTGCATTGATTAGTGACGAGCCCTTTGCAACGACCTGAACCCATATGATCGTATGAGATGTCTAGGATTGACGACCCTAGAATGGATCACTGTTTGAATGGTGATATGAGGAAGGTACCTTAGCTTCCCAATACTGCTATATGAAAAGGACTAATAATAACTTGGAAATTATGTTCATGCACCGCATTTGCATGTGTTTTGTAGACGTGGCGCACTTTGAGGTGGTGTCATGTGTAATGTAAGATGAAGACGCTGAGGGTGTACGCGCGAAGGCACGCATCATTCTGCATACATCCTTGCATTAACAAGAGTATTTAGGACATGTTTAATTATTCTGCTTTATCATTACTGCTTGATTGAACTGATAGCATGTTAACCTTTGCCTTATTGTTCTACTGAGTTGATCACTCACTCCCACGTTCTGGGGAGGTGTTAAACACCCACCAGACTCTGTCTTAGGTTCTGATGTTGCAGATGTTGATACGACTTTTGAGGCAGAGCGGGAGATGGATGATGATGAGGCTGCTTTCTCTTTTATGCAGTTTTCAGACGGGTTCTAGCGAGCCTTGTTCTGATGCGAGGGATGTTGGGATTTCTTTTGGGAAATTAAATGATGTAATATAATACTTGTAATTTTGATAAGTAACACTTTCATTACGACCTGGTATGTATATGTACTTCAGGGATTTGCACTTACACACATATATTTCTATAAGTCTTCCGCTTGCTTTCTTCACTTATCCCTGAATTATATTTGTGCTTTGGCTTAATCTATTCCATGTTTTATGTACTAATATAGTCAACATACATCCATCATTAAATATGTTGCATAAGTGATGTTTTGGAACTCGGGAGCTGAGTTATGCTCGACCCCCAAATTTCAGGGCATTACAGGGTTAGGTTTAGGTTTCCTTACCTAAGTACATTATCGGAAACGCCGGTATAATAATACAGAAATCGTGGTTAAGCACGTGGAGCTTCAGGGAAAGATCCCGGCAACTAACTCCCACTCTTACTCATTCTCCTCCCTTTCTCCTTCTCTTTTCTCTCTCTCTTTTCTTCCCAGGGTTTGGAAATTCGTATGTGGAGAGAGAGAAGTGGGTTTAGGCCTTTATATAGGCCCAGGTCTGATGGAAATGGCCCCAGGGCTAAGGTATACTTAGGTTATATCCAAAGGGCGTCCGTTTCAGTCCAACGGAACACTTCTGGTGGCTTCTTTCCGCGTACGGTGGGACTTAAGCTCCCTGACATGGGATCTAGGTCCAGTTAAGTTTTCAGTCCGATCGAATTTACAGATCAACCGTGGCAAACCAGTTTCAGTTCTACGGTCACCGGTACTCGATCAGGGCCACAAGTGTACTGACATGTGTGGGAAATTTTTCCTGATCCGAGGGTGTAATTGGGTCAGATTCTAATGGTTTGAATCCTTATATTTGGACTTTCACGCTAACGACTCAGTTTACTTAAGTTTGGATTTATTTCTAAAAGATATTCGCGTTTCTCACACACTTCGCTCCGGGCTCAAGTCGTGCATTTCTGGATACTATTGGGACTTGATTTCCTGGATGATTGTCAAGTCCCACTAGGCAGTCATATTCGTATAGTTTCGTAGTTATCGGACTTTCGACGTGCGGTTTAAGTCCGATACGGTGTTTCGATGTGCTCCCGTGAGCAACTGGGACTTGAGATTAATCCTAAGTTTTAAGGTAATATAGTGGTAATGATTCTGCATGGTTTGGGTCTTGCAGATCATATTTAAAGTGATTAGTACTAATTTCATAGATAAGCTAGTTTAACACTAGTTAATTCTCGCCTAATTTCTAAAGGATTTAGTCCTGTGTGATTTCTGCCTGAGGTAATATTCGGGCCTTTATACAGATTTTTTCAAGACGTTACAATCTACCCCCCTTAAGAAAAAAATTTCGTCCTCGAAATTAGTACCTTTTCGTACTCGAGAATCTGAGGTTAGTTGTTTCGAACATTGGCTTTTGTTTCCCAAGTAGCCTCTTCTTCCGTGTGATGCGTCCATAGTACCTTCACAAGTGGGATAACCTTGTTACGTAATACCTGCTCCTTCCTGTCTAGGATCCACGTCGGTCGCAGTACATATGTAGCATCCTCACTCAACTGTACCTGCTCCCATTTGATAATATGAGAAGGATCGGGAACGTATTTCTTGATCATAGATACATGAAATACGTTGTGAATGCCCGCAATTAGTGTGGGCAAGGCAAGGCGGTATGCCACCACACCCACTCAATCAAGTATCTGAAATGGGCCAATGAATCGCTGTTCACTCCTCAAGTATGGGGTTGTGATGTAGTAATAAACTCGGTAAGACCGAGGTCGAATCCCAAGGGACTGATACCTGTACGTTATCTGAAACCAAGTAGAACTAGAACTAGACTAAGATGTGATCTAAACCAAATAGAATTTAAGGAATAATTGTGGAATAATTATCTAATAACTTAAGGAATTCAAAGGAAGGAAACTAGGGATTTGGAGGATCCACTTGTAGAGACCAGGGAGATCTTATGCCTGCATCAAGAATCATGGAAATTAAACTGAACTTATTTAATCTAGTTTTCACGAGATGAAAGGTATATGAATTAGAATGGATTCCATCACCAAACCATGCCCAGGAGACAAGACAAACAATAGAATTAAACTAATTACCACCCAATCAACAATGCCTGAAGGTTAGGAAGGGTACCGTCATCCGACCATGCCTATGAGACGATGGTGAACAACAGGGCTTCCTGACACCATAAACATCAAAAGGAGGAAGAAATACTCAAAACTATCGCAGATCTATTGTAATTCCAGTCACAACAAATCATTAAAAATAACTGAAAGTATTCCTTTTAATTTGAATAAAAAATCAACATCAGTTTAGTAAAAACAAAAGGCATAAGCTAAAGGTCTCCCATCAGACTACAAGCTTCACCTCTTAGCCCTAGCTAAGAGATTTAGCCACAGATGAATGGGCTGAACCTTTTGAACAAAGCAAATAAAAAGAAAAAAATATAAAAGAAAAGAAGAAAACACCCTGTTATCTCTTCCTCTCTTTCATGTTCCAGCAGCCAAAATCTTCCCTTTTTTCGTCGCTTTTCTTTCTCTCTCTCTCCTTTATAGTAGTGGTGAGGTCGGCTGTAAGTGCATAAGGGTTACTGGAGTCCTGGTGAAAATCGGACGTCATGCGAAGCTTTTACGCAGACAGGTCGCGCACATAACACCTTTCACAGCGAAAGGCAGCGTAGAAGACTCCTTTTCCCTGCTTTCTTTCTAAAAGGAGAATGTCCTCTGGGATTTTTTTGGCAAACCTACATGATGGACGGTTCAGATCATCCGTCCGATCGCCTCCAAGAACACACAACACGCTGCAAAAGCCGGACAGCGTCCGGCTGCGAAACAGAGCCTGTTGCATTTGCGCAGCACTGACGGTGGGGCCCACTACATCGTTTTTCTGTAAAATCCACTCCATCTATTCATTACAGCTCGAAAAACCAGGCAGGAATCACTGTTTTTGGATCAAAATCGGTGTGGTCCATGGATGCTTTCATTCAACCGTCTGTCCCACGTTTGGGCAGTTAAAGATCAATATCCGCTGTACATTGAAATTCTGTCACCTAGGACTTGGTGAGCAGGCCCTTATGGATCAGATGAATGGCTTGGATTCTTCATATGGACAATGGGTGGGGCCCACAGCATCAACCGACGATGACAGCTTCCTTCGCTGTAACGGCAGTTGCCGTTTTGGAGAAGGAAGTCCGTCAAAACCGACTTTGACCGGGTTTCTTAATCCGGTGCACGTTGAGTGCACATACACTTTGTACACACGTGATGCTCATGGGCCATCATCATGATGGTCATGAGAAATCCGTTCCGTCCATCCATTCTGTCATATCATTTAGACCGCCCAGACCAATTTTGAAGCATATCCAGATATCAGGCGGGCCCCACATAACGATTAAAGGGGCTGATCTGTCCGTTGGGCCACTTCCAGAGGGATCCAATGGCTGAAATTTAACGTGTGTAGTTTTTGGTCCTCGAGCGATGTAAGAATTTTTGAGCTGAATGGATGGTGGGAGCCCTGTGATCTTGCATTCTGGATGTCTTTCGGGCCATTTGAGCTTCAGTTTCTCGATTTTCTTGGATCCCTAGCATGCAAATCTGTCGATCTTAGTCTCCTGGGGTCCGTCGCTTGTCTTGGTGACTCCAGACCGTTAAATCCATGCTTTTAGCATCCCGATCCAGTCCTAGCTCGCAATTCCACCTTGCAACAGAAACATGATTAAAATGAGCTATTAAACGGTACCATGTTCATAAATCTAGGCAACAACTGGGTCTGATATGCAATATTTGACCCTCAACAATTGCGGCGTAAGCTTCCCCTTCTTGGCAAACCGAAGGACTCCCTTTGTGGGAAAAACTTTAAGGAACACATGGACCCTAACCTTGAACTCTAGCTGTTGTCGCCTCGTATCGGCGTAGCTCTTCTTTCTGCTCTGTGCCGCCAGAAGTCGACGCCTAATAATGTCGATCTTCTCTGAGGTCACCTGAACTAACACTGGGCCAATCAAGCTCTTCTCGCCAACCTCTGCCCAATAATGCGGTGCTCGACAGGGGCTCACATACAAGGCCTCATAGGGAGCCATGCCAATGCTCGCTTGGAAACTATTGTTATAAATGAATTCTGCATACGAGAGACAGTCATCTCAACTGTCCTTGAAATCAAGCACATAAGCTTGTAACATATCTTCCAAAATCTGATTCACTCGTTCCGTCTGCCTGTCAGTCTGTGGGTGGAACAGGGTACTGAACTTCAGTTTCACACCCATTGCTTCCTGGATGCGAGTCCAGAAGATAGATGTGAATTGCGTGTCTCGGTTCCATACGATCTCTAAGGGAACCCCATGCAGACGCACAATCTCCTTGATGTACAGTCTGGCCAACTCGTCTACTGAGTTTGAAACTTTAATTGGGAGGAAGTGAGCCGATTTCGTCAATCGATCCACGATCACCCATATGGAATCATAACCCTTCCTCGTCTTCGGTAGTCCCGAGATAAAGTTCATAGAGATGAAATCCCACTTCCATTTAGCTATGGGCATGGGCTAAAGAATTCCAGGAGGTCGGTGATGCTTTGCCTTGACCTGCTGGCATGTGAGACAACGGGACACGTAATCTGCTATGTGAGCCTTCATGTTGTCCCACCAGTACGATGTCTTCATATCGCGATACATCTTCGTACTTCCAGGGTGCATCGCCATCTTCGAATTATGCGCAGCCTTGAGAACTTTCCGCCTCAGATCGTGAAGATTTAGGACGCATAGGCGGCCATGGTAATGTAAGCCCCCATTCATACCAACTCTCTAATTAGCGTCCTTATCGCCGCTAGCGTGCTCTCGAAGCTCAAACAATCATCTATCACCCTTCTAGGCCTCAATGATCCTATCATCAATAAGTAGCCGCACATGAATGTGCGTGACGCTCTGGAACGGCTCCTCTACAATGAGCTATAGTGTTTTCTACAAAACCGATGAGGAAATTACTTCATGAAACTTTAAGTACCACTGTCGTGATGCCTGTTTCAACCCATAGATGAATTTCTTTAGTTCACAAACCAAATGTTCAGAGCTATGGGCTACAAAACCTTTGGGTTGTAACATATATACATTCTCATTCAGATTCCTATTGAGAAATGTTGTCTTTACATCCATCTAACGTAACTCTAAATCCATATGAGCTACAAGAGGCATTATAATCCTGAATGAGTCTTTCTTAGATACTAGTGAGAAAGTCTCCTTAAAGTCAATGCCTTCACGCTGGTTAAAACTCTTGACAAAAAGTCTGTCTTTATATCTTTCAACATTACCCTTGGAGTTCCGCTTGATTTTAAATATCTATTTACAACCAATCGGCCTTATTATAGAGGGTAACTCAACAAGATCACATACTTTATTGTCCTTCATGGATTTCAACTAATCTTTCATGACATCAAATCAACGAGAATAGTCAGCACTTTGTTTGACTTGTGTAAAAGATTCAGGATCCTTTTCCATCCCTATGTCAAACTCATGCTCCTATAAGTATACGATGTAAACGTCTCAATTTACAGGCCCTCTCTCTCTTTTAGATCTTCTCAATAGTTCCGCATGTTGAGTGTGATTTTGATTTTCCTCATCGGTGGGTTGTACATGAGGTTCAACGTGGTGTTTTGCAGTGACTGGGGGTTCGACTGCAGCATTTATATCCATGTGATCTTGAGTGACTATGACTAGAGTCATAGTCTTTTCTTCATCGAATATAGAGTTTCTAATGTTTATACTCCCACTGTTTTCAGTGTCCTCAATAAATCTGGCATTCTCAGTCTCAACAATCCTAATAGAGTGGAAAGGACAATAGAATTGATAGTCTTTTGACATTTCTGGATTTTCAATAAAGAAACAACTTATGGTTCTATGATTGAGCTTTCTTCTATGCGGGTTATAAATTTTGGCCTTCTTTACAACCCCATGTGTAGGGTCGCAATGTAGTAATAATCTCGGTGAGACTGAGGTCGAATCCATAGGGACTAATCTTATGTGTATTCTGAAGGTAATTAGAATCAAAACTAGGAGAAGATCTAAATCTAAATATGAAATTAAAGGGAGTAATTGTGAAGTGTTTAATTAGAAACTTAAGAATTCAAAAGTAGGAACTAGGGTTTTCAAGGATCCACTTGTAGCGATCAGGGTGATACTATACTTGATTCAAGGACACAACTGGGATCGGAGTCCTATCTTATCCAGTAGGAAGATATAAGAATTAAGATCAAATCTGAGCTTCCATTGACCTAATTCTCAATGGATGAGAGTCGTGAGAACTGGAAGTGATTCCATCACCTAGCCATGCACCTCGAAATGGGCTCATGAGGCAGCCCATGGTCCAACCAAACTAGATGGGCAGCAATGCACATACATCAAAGTGGCCCTGCACGATGGGCCTTATCTGGATGGCCTAGCCACACAATACACATCGTGGTGGATCTCACAGTCCTATGGGATTGTGGGGATACAACACTTACATTATGGCGGGGTCCACATCCAGCAATAGACTGGATGACGTGGATGAAACATTATAACACAGGGGGTCCCACGCTGTATGGACAGTGAGGATGAAACCCATACACCAGGGTGTCCCACGTCCTCAAATTAACGGTGTGGACATAATACATATACATCACAGTGGATCCCACCATCCTTGCACTGGACAGTGAGGATGCCACACGTGTGATCAGGTGGGAGCCCACCTTCCAGATGCTGGACGGTGTGGATGAAAGACACACATCACAAGTGGGTCCCATACCTAGATGGACGGTGGATAAAACTCATATCAGGGTGAGATTTCTACGTACGCGTGCTGGGTCCAGCTAGAAATTTAGAGCTATCTCATTCTCTTCTTAATGCTGTAAAACGATCTCTACAAATAGCTGGATGATATGGATACAACACATGCGCAAGGTGGGCCCCACCCCACACTTGCAGCACGCGTGGGTGGGTCTCACGTCTAGCCACGGATGGCATGGATAAGAAATATGTCTCATGATTAGACCTGCAGAACTTGTTAACGTCAATATAGTAGCTATATAGTTGTGTAAGAGCACCAACCAGTCTACCAGCAAGGTGGGTCCCACATAGGGCCCACCATAACATTTATTTTCCATCTCGTCAGTTCATAAGCTCACAAAGACATGAAATTAAGAGGAAAAACAAATTTCATTTTGATCCAAAACTTCTGTGACCCAAAAAGGGTTTCAATGGTAGACATTTAATCCCCTACTGCTTTGTAATGTGGACCACTTGAGTTCCGTGTATGGCCGATTTTTGGGGGTGACCAATTTCCAAAGGGGACCCATCAAATGTACGGCGTAGATGTCTGACATACATTTGATGGGGCCCATGGTCCCTTCCTATCCAAGCAACAGGACGCTGGCAGCAATCAGGGTCCAGCCTTTTTTTTATTCATGGATTTTCATAGGTGGGGCCCACATCAGGACAATTCAGTCTGCCTGCTGGGTTCTTCAATTCGCGACGGGTCCAATGAGCCCAATATACAATATCTTTTGGTGTATAGAAACATCACAGCGGGCCCTAACAGTCTATATCACCAAAATCGTTGTTTTCTACAATGCGGACCGCCGAAGATTCGGTTGGGCTTCATTCTTCGGCTTAACGCTTAAAATGAGCTCAGAAAATGGATGGACGGTGCAAATAAAACATACATCAAGGTGGGGTCCACGTGAGTGTGGCCCACCATATTTGAATCAAACTAATACTTAAGCAGGCCTGCTTGACCGATCAGTCATGCAGGCCCACACCGGGCAGCACGTGGGCCCTATTGCTGGATGCATACATCCAAGTGGGGTCCACGCATGTGGCCTACTAAGCTTGGGATTAAGCTAATATTTGTGTTTCTCCCTTCATTTGGGCCTGCTGGATAGCAGGGACATTCCCACTGGGTGGACAGCAAGGGTATCTACCAGATGAATAGCAGGGGTGTCCACTGGTTTGGACAGCGTGGATTAAATACTAGCATCAAGGTGGGCCATCAATAGGGGGAAGAGAGAGAGAGAGATAGAGAGAGAGAGAGAGTGAAATAAAGAGACGCGTGAAGGGGAGGGACCCCGCCACTATGGGCCCTCCCTACACTTAATATAAAGCATACATCAAATGGGTCCCACCTTAAGTGGGCCCACAAATAGAAATCAACGGAGGAAATTTCAAGATCACCCACCTATATCACTCCTTTAGCTCATTGGAATCCTTGGCCCCTAAGCTCTTTCTTTAAGGGTTGATGATGAAGTTTTGATGGTTGGATGACAAGATTGGGTGGTAGGGAGTGGGCCACACCTAGCTTCTCCTCTCCCTTGGACGATTCCTCTCTTTGGGGTTGCTTGGAAAAATGGTAGAAAGAATGAGAGAGAAAGGAGATGTAAGGAGAGAGGGATGGTGATGGATGATGGGTGATGGGTGGTATGGGTTGTGTAAGAGAGAGTTGACTTGGGGGAATGGTTTGTGTACTTGGGGAAGGGATAGAGTGATGTGTTCTACTTTGACTGATTGATGTGATGGGTTGTAAAGATTCTTTTAAAATTTGTAACGCATGACATTTTCTCAAAATAGACGCGGGCCCACAGCTCCTATCCTCGGTATCTCATCGGCGCGCGAGATGTGGCGTTGGAACCACGGCGACGGCACGGTCGCAATGGTATAAGTCTCAGGTTGAGTCGACTCAGATTTATAGGATGCAACTTAAGGTCATGTGCAAACGCCGATTACAGGTCGCGGGTTGTCGAAATTCGATGAGGAGGATCGAGGAAGCCTACGGAACGGTACAGACTAGGATATAGGTCTTACATAAAGATCCAAGAAAACCAAGTCAAGAATGAAGAGAATCGAAGTTTTGAAGTGAATTTCTGTGATCCTCGACCAATCTTGGCTCTTGCTCAACCAATCTTGGCTCTTGCTGGACCAGTCCTGTCTCCTGCTCGACTAGTCAAAGAATCCTCGACTCAAACTCTAGTGATAAAATTTGGTAAAATCAGGCCATCCTCGACCAGTCGAAAGTGATCCTCAACCAGTCGAGGGTTACGTAGATTTTGCGCGGACTGTATAAATTTGAGGCGATTTTCAGAAATTTTCAACTCGGTGCGAAAGAGGTGATATATAACAATCAATAGGAGTCCTTAGGATGTTCCTAAGCATCTACTAGGGTTGGAGGAGTGGAGAAAAAAGGTGGAGCCGCTGTCCGAGAGTTTTTCTTCTTCTTCCTTAGTTGATCCTTTTGCTTTTCTTAAGAGATTCTAGTTCAATCATGTCTGTGGTTAGCTAAACCTCTTAGATAGGGGTAAGAGGTGAAGCTTGTAGCGTGATGGGATGTTTTCTATTGTTTTAATTCATGTTTAAGTTGAACTATCTTTGATTCTAGTTTAATATTTAAGAAATACTTTCAGTTTTTAATGGTTTATTGTGACTCAAATTACAATAGATCTGCGATAGCTTTGATATGTTCTTTTCATGTATTGAGATTGAGAAATTAGGCAATCATGTCATTCACCATCATCCCATGGGCATGGTTGGATGATGGAATCCTTCCTAGCTTTCATACTTCTCTCATGTTGGTTGTGGTATTAGTAAATCCTGTTGTTTGCCTTGTCTCCTGGGCATGGTTTTGTGATGGAATCACTTCCAACTCTCTCACCTCTCATCCATTGAGAATTAGGTTAAAAGAAGTTCAGATTTGGTTCTACTGAGATATCTTCCAATTGGATAAGATGGGACTTTGATTCCAGTTGTGTCCTTGAATCAAGCATAGATCTCCCTGATCTCTACAAGTGGATCCTTGGAAACCCTAGCTACCACCTTTGAATTTATTAGTTTTTAATCACTTTAATCACAATTACTCTCTCAAATATTCCAGATTTAGGTTTACATCTTCTTCTAGTTCTAGTTCGAGTTACTCTCAGAATACACACGAGATTATTCCTTATGAATTCGACCTCGGTCTCACCGAGATTATTACTACATCGTGACCTTACAATTGGGGTTGTGAACAATCCTCCATTTTTTTATTCTTTCTATTGTAATCATCCAATGGATATTCGATCTAAGAAGAAAGCAACTCGTGGTTCTTCTTCAAGGGCAACTCCTCTTAGTGTTAGAACCCTACGGGCACCCGAGGAAGACCCGGAGTATAAATCATTGTCAAAAGTACTGTAAATGTCGATCATTTGGCTCGATTTCATCTTCTTCCCATCCTTACTGTTGTTGGTTGGGAAAATATTTTAAATTGGGGCGGATCGGCATACCGCTCAATTGCTCAAGGGATGTACGCATCTACTAGTGAAGTGTCCCTAGATAATCTAAATTTCTCTATCAATTTTAGATAAGGGACGTTCCCTATAGATAAACATATCATTTTAGGTATATTAAACATCACTATCTGAATCTGAACGACTTAAAATTACCTGTAAATTATGTTGGTTTGATGCTGAATGGAGTTCAGGTAATGCCCTCCATGCCAATCAAATGTTGCCCAAATACAGGGTTCTTTATTGCATTTTTATGGCCAATGTCTATCTTAGGTTCGGGAACAAGGCCGAACTTACCTCCTTCATGTGTTGCATTCTTCATTCTGTCGTGTCTGTCATACCCATATGTCTTCCTTCTTTGATCTATTATATCATAATTCAATTCTGTCTTCATCCTAGCCATGATTATATCCCTTTTGCCTATCTGATGACTACATTAGCACTTCATTGTTGTTCTTCCATTCAATAACTCCAACATCAACAAGATGCACCTGGAGTATTTGCCTAGTCAACATGATGAGGAGGACGTAGAATTAGAAGAAGAAGACACCTTACCTGCAGACACTACAATGGATGATATTTTTGATGAGTTGGAAATCGATGATGAGGCGGATCTTGATTTTCAACCATCTCATTTTGATGAGTGCTTTCGTTCTTTAGAGGAGAAGGTTGTTGAATTAAAGGTATCACATGACAATCTGACTGAAAGTCACTAATTATCAATGAAGTATATGCAAAAATATTTTCATCGGATTACTAGGGGACTTCATCAGATTGACCCGTCCATTCCACCTCATTCTTCCTAATCTAGTTCTGACTAGTTTTTATTTTATTTGTATTGGGGATGTATAACTTTAACTTTCACTTTCTCTTAGATTATATGAATTAATCTTGGATGACACTCTCTTTATGTTACTCTCTTTATAATACTCTCTTAATACTCCTAATCATATTTGTGCTTCATTTTCTGATTCTGTCTTCCTTTGTCAAGTTGTGACAAAAAGGGGAAGAGACTTGCTATGGTTATGAGTATGATTAAATCAAATGCAATGCCCTATTGTGTGGATTGTTTGGATATATGTATATTTGTTAATACAGGTACTTTACACAAGCCGAAGCTCACATTGAGGGGGAGTAGATGTTGTGAAAGAGTGTTGTAAAAGAGTATAAAGTGTGAAGTTTGTGTATTTTAATTTTCTAAGGTTATTTTGTCATGAATTTGACAAAGGGGGAGATTGTAAGTGTTGGGATATATAAAGCACCCTTAGTTGTCAAATTTCGATGAGACAAAATAGTTTAGAGTATGACTTATTCATGTGATGAAAAGTTCATCTTCAAGTGAAACAAGATGGAAAGTTCACCTTTAAGATCATCATTTAAATTCTGAAAGTGCAAAACATGAAGATTGTACTACAAGTTTGAGATCTACTTCAAGTTCACGATTAAGCTACTATTTCAAGTCCACTTCAAGTAGAAGATCTACTAAGCGCTACTGAATATTCGGGTAGTAATTTCAAGGTATATACTTCAATGTCCTATAATTTCAGGTATAACTGACCTTAGAAAGACTCTAGACTTAGGTCGTTTCTTATGATAATTATTCATGGGTTTTTATACTTTACTTTGGCTTAAATTCGACTAGTCTAGGCTCTAGCTCGACCAGTCTAAGAAATTCTTCGACTAGTCCAAGATTCAAACTCAAATTCGAAGTTTTTCTGGTAGTTCCTCGACCAGTCGAGCACCCTGCTCGACCAGACTTGGAGACTCGCTCGACCAGTCGTGGGGAGCTTGACTCGAACTCCAACAACCTATTTTATGCTCCCTCGACCAGTCGAAGGCTATGCTCAACCAGTTAAACAGGCCACTCGACCAGTCAAACGTCAGTTTTATCCAATCGTGCTGAAAATTTGAAATTTAGTTGATTCTTAGACCAGTCGAAGGAGACCTTAGACTAGTCGAAGGAACAATTTTTTAGCCTATAAATAGAGGTCTTTTTCCATTCTAATGATTCAGAAAAGCCACAGAAAGCCTCCACTTTGAGAGAAAAGTCTCCATCATTATCAAGCTATAGTCCGGTAATTTTAGATTCTTTTATAGCTTATTTGTTTTTGTAATTCCTTAATCCTTAGTTTATGAATCTAATTTTTTAAAGGGATTTTTTACTATACTTTGTGAGATCTAAGGTATTCAATCAAGTAACCTAAGGTTTGAGTTAATTTAAAATCAATTTAGAACCTAGAACCCCTTGATTATGTTTATTGGACATTGAACATCATTACATCAAGCGAAGCGGTGCTACGGGCTACATCAAACAATGTCTTCAGAAGAAGATAAGTACTCTTTGTTTATTTGTTTTTGGTTTTTGAGATATCCAGAAAATCTCTGTATTGGTTTTGACTGAGATCAGCCAGAAAATCTCAGCGCGGGGTTTTGATTGTGATAGCCCATTTGAAAACACAACATATAGGTTTTAAGGTGAACCTGAGAAAATCTTGTTTTTAGTGAACGTCAATATCATGTGGGTTGTGATTATTGGGAGTGGAGTAGGTGTGGCTGTTTGAGAGCAGTTGGTGTACACACTGAACCACTATAACTCCTGGTGTTTTGTGGTGGATGATGTATGTGATGAATGTGTGTTGAATGATTGTAATCTTTTCATGTACATGTGGTGAATGCTTGTAATAGATAGCTTCCTTCCTAAGCCTATTATTTTAATTTGAGATCTTGATCCTTACTACGTTTAAGAAATTAGGTTGTCCTACCTAAAATATTTGTTTTTTGTGTAAGGTTGTCCTTTGAACAAGGTTTGAATCAATTTCTCAATACTATTATAACTGAAATCTCTGATTGATTTAATTTTATTTAATATTTCAATTCATTATTTTTTATTTGGGATAGTCCTATCCCCCCAGGACTGAGAGCTTACCCTTTTCACATGTTTAATATCTCACGAGATATATGACACAATCGCATGTGCCACAACATGGAGGAATTCTCATAGTTTAGTCTACGTTTAGATCCTGTTTTATTCCCCTATAAGCCATTAACCTTATAGACGTGTGAGGTAATCAAGTCTAGCTGGTATAGGTTGTTCACCATAGAGTCGGTGTCAACTTTAATCGAATTAAGGTAAATACTAAATCCTTTATTCTCAAATTGAAATAAATATACCAATTTATCCAAATGAGAAATGGAGACTAGATTGTATCTTATAGAAGGCATACAAAATGTATCTACCAATTCTAATGAATAACCAGACTCTAACCTAAGCCTATAGACTCCAATTGCCTCTACGTCGACTTTAACACCATCGCCAACGTATATTGAGCGCTCTTGACCTGGTCTGTAGTAAATCCTGCATAAAAGTACATATGAGAATAGTACTTCCTGAATCTATCCACCAAGAATTCATCGATACATCAGTTAGATTAGATTCAAAACAGACTAGAACAAAATTATTACCCTTCTTTATGAGCCATTTCTTATACTTTACGCAATATTAATTTTTTGATGACCCGACTTCTTGCAAAAGAAGCAATTATTACCTTTAGCCCGCTTGCGGCTCGATCCATTCTCAGATCGATTTTCAACTGGAGAACCTGGAGGACCGTGAGGTCCTGAGGATCCGTCATTAGAACCATGTTTCCTTTTTCTGTTTCCATTATGTCTATGTACATGTCCTGAGGTTACAAGATCAATATTATGACTGTTTTCAAAGGATTTTGATGGTTCACAATTTTATGGCGTAATCTCCAACTGTAATATCTCAGGGCTGTCTTTATGACCTCTATCTGTTGAACATAATTAGACCCGGTTAGGATGAGAACTTGATGCATTTGAGTTGGAATTTTAATTAGGTGCAAAATATACTTACATTAGTAGATTGTTTACATAGAACAATTCATGAATAAAACTAAATATCAGGCAAACTTATCAATTCAATTGATTGGGGCTTTCAGCTAAACTATTCGGGATGAAGATGGGCTGAAACATTCGATCCTGGCAAGAATCAGTTACATCATCATCACTCCTGTGGGAGGTAGTGATAATATGCAAGTATTCTCCTGAACATGATGCTAAGTGATACTGGTTATGTAAATCTAAGACACTTAACACCTGCGGGTAGGATGAGTCTATCAGCGTTACATCGCCAGCACCATTTACTCCACCCCGTTCATGCCCCTTCCAAATGGTAATCATCTGTATTTTTGTCACCATTCGTATTGCATATAAACGTAACTGAATGCAATTGTAACACCCAGCCCATTCAGAACAGTGTCCTGAGACGTCTACGTGGGAACTGCCACAGGAATGCACGATTCAACCACTCGTGTGAGGGATTATGTTCAGACCGAGCACAAGCCGTAAAGCCGGTCTGCCTGTCGGTACTTGGCAACTGCTTGTACGGGTCGTGCAATGCCTAAGGAAGGGCAGAAAAAATCTAAATTTTAGGGAGGTCGTGGGCCTCACTGGGCTTATGGTCCATCAAGGACTAAGGACTCAGATGATGCCTAGAAACAAAAAATTCACACTATCCAGTTGGCACTTGCCAAGTGCGACTCACCCCAGCCTTATCCTAAAGTTTAAAATTTTAAATCAATGGCCCTTTGCTTGAAACAGAGAAATAGGACATTTTAGCCATCGGATCTCTTCTAAATTTACACCGAAGGCTGAAAACATTTCTCTGCACCCATCAACAAAATTTGAACCCTAATCGTGGAATGGTGATCGTTGATCACAAAGTGGACCCTTACGATAAAACTCCACATCCATTTGCTGTCAAACTTTGCACAGCCCTCCATCGGGCTGTGGGGTGCCTAACCTATAAATTTGATGGCCAGGGGGCCATCAGGGAAGCCCCAACAGCCAGAAAGTGGGTCCTATAGGGCCATTTGAAGGGATTAATAGAACTCAGGGACATCTGCCCCAAATTCAGGTTATAAGACCCTTAACTCTCTCTCTCTCACTCACTCCCACAACAGATTCCAGCAACAAGAGAGAGAGAGAGAAGAGAGAGAAGGAGAGAAGAGAGAAATAAGAGAGAGAAGGAGTGTAGTAGGAGGTGGGGCCCAAGGGACTTGGAACCTTGGAGAATCTCCTTCCTCTTCCCCAAAGAATCTCACATCCACAACCACAAAAGCAAATTCCACCTGATTGAGAGGTAATCACCCAATTTCCCCCCAGATTTCTTTTTAATAAGCTAGACCCTTACATGTGTCCTAACATGTGGATTCAATTGATTCAGGACCTCGGCGCATCGACCCACGAGTTCGGCACCCTTAGACGACACCACAAGCTCTCAGCGACCCTTAGGTGTGGACCATTATCCTTAGGTGGCCAATCACCAATTTTACGATGAAGTTAATGATTGTGGATGCTAAATTATTGTGCATGTACGATTTGTAGAAAAAAAATTCGTCTAAGAACTCTTCTAATAATTTGCTTAACTTGCATGCCATGATAAATTGAAGTTAGATCAGTCCCCAAAGTTTGATTGGACCTGGAAACCATGCTGCATGTTCATCCTTGCATTTGATTTTATCTGAATACTCTTCCTTGTTGCTTGCATAATTGAATTTTCCTGCAGTGTGAGTGACTTGTGATCTTCTTAGTTTCTTAGGAAATCCAACACTGTATGCTTGTATGTCTAATTTCCACTACTAGGAGTAGTTTGCATTCATTTGATATCTTGAAATCTATGTCTTGATTGAATGTATGTTTATTTTCATTTGTAATTGAGGATAAATCATGAATGTCTGGAAATGTTAAGGAATGTAGCCCATTCTCTAGGTTGGTCAGGGATCTACCAATTGTGAGGGCGGCCCCGTCGCTTGGGCTATCCTGTGACTAAACTGACCGATTTGGGCAGATGTGAATGGACGCCAGTAGTGGGACTACGTGGGATGCTTGCAACTGATGTCGTGCGTTATGTGCTCACCTGAATTTGGGCAGATTGGTCCACCAACTGACCAACCATGTTTGTTAACCATGTTTTCTCATGCCTGTTTGGAACCTGGAACACCCCATGCCCATGGACACTCACTGACAACAATTAGAAATGATCCACAAGTCTCATGAGTCAGGCATGGTGGAATGGGACACTATGCCCGAGCTGTCAGCCTACGTTGGGGTGACGAGCCTCCCTGTAGTGATTACGAGCGATTCCGTCTTCCAGCACTCCTCACGTGCTTTCATTGGGGGTGAGGGACGCAATGGGATCAAGGATCGTGGGGCCCAAGCCTCGCAAATAGTGAAGGGAATTGATATCGTCCGGGTGTACAAGTTTCTCCAAATTTGCTAGATGAATGGAATTAACTACATACTCGGCTAACACGTTCATGATCACATTGCATTGGCTAGGTTGGCAACTTAGCAGTTAAAGTTACAATGAGGGAGCGTTTGTCATGTGCGAACGTTAGATGAAGTTGGTTGAGGGAGTGTCATCAGTGAGGTCATGTATCATACCATAATTCATGCATACGCATTAACAAGAGTAGTTAGAGATTTATGAATGTATGCTTTTCATTGATATCATTATGGAATTGTTATTTGGTATATCATTGCTAATGGCACCCACTGAGTTGATCACTCACTCCCACTCTGGGATGGTGTTTTAAAACACCAACCAGACACTTCATTAAATGCAGGTGATGCGGAGTCGACGAGTCGAGCGGGGCAAACATCGACAAGGAAGATGAGCATTCCTAATTCCAGCTTATAAGCGGATCTCCGTAAATCGTGCGGGCTGGCGATGGGCTGTTGAGCGAGGGGGTTTAGTGTACCATTTCTTTGGACATTTCACATGTATATTTTGCTGGGTGATTCCTTGTGCGACCCGTATTTACTAGCTGCCTTTATTTCAGTAGCTTAGTTGTGGGTTGTGGTTTATCGTGTCAGATGCATCGTGGAGTTCCATATAGACTCTAAAGGACTCTATGTGTTCCAATGGGTTGGTATTTCTAGAGAATGGGGTGATTTGGGGTAGACGGAACCTGTTCGATAGTCGTGCTTGTATGATATCGGCAGTAAATGGAGGTTCAGATTCCTCCATTATTGCTTCCATCGGGGTTGGTGCATTTGTGCGGTAGGCTTCCCGCATGTCCCTGATCTGTCCACGTTGAGCTTTAAGCTCGGCCTCCCTGGGTTCTTCGCTTTTGGTTGTAGCTTCGATCAGGGCCTTGCTGCGCTTCTTCTGATCTAGCTCGTGGCGTAGGTTGGAAGCGGGCAAGGCCACAGTCCCGTTTACGTCAAAATCGGTCCCATCTTACGTATACGGGACTTCGGCCTTGCCCGCTTCCAACCTATGACACGAGCTAGATCGGAAGAAGCGCGGCAAGGCCCTGATCGAAGCTACAACCAAAAGCGAAGAACCTTGGGAGGCCGAGCTCAAAGCTCTACATGGACAGATCGAGGACATGCAGGAAGCCTACCGCACAAATGCACCAACCCTGATGGAAGCAATAATGGAGGAGTCTGAACCTCCATTTACTGCCGACATCATACGAGCACAACTGCCGAACAGGTTTCGTCTACCCCAAATCACCCCATTCTCTGGAAATACCAACCCATTGGAACACGTAGAGTCCTTTAGGGTCTATTTGGAACTCCACGACACATCTAACACAGTAATGTGCCGAGCTTTCTTCCTAACCCTGGCTGGAGCTGCCTGACTATGGTTCAAACAGTTGAAACCGAACTCCATTAGTTCGTTCTCCCAACTCAGCCAAAGCTTCGTCACGAACTTTATTGAGGGAAAGAAGAGGCTCAAAGCACCAGCCCACCTCCTTCACGTCGTTCAGAAGGACGGCGAGCTTTTGAAAGACTACATTAAATGCTTCAATCTAGAAGCCTTATCGGTTCGGAAGGATTCAGAGGAGCTCACCATAACCGCTATTACGAGAGGGTTGAGAGACCACCAGTTCCTCTTCTCACTGGACAAATGCACTCCCACAAGGATGGCTGAGCTACTGAACAGGTCACAGAAAAATGCTAACGCTGAAGAAGCTCGTGTTCTGCGAGAGGCCGTCCAGAACAAAGCTCCTCCGACCAAAGAACAGTAGACGAGGGCAGAACCAAGTTCAGCCACTACGAATAGGAAGAGGAAGTAGGACCAACCGCGCGACAACCATCGACCGAACAAGCAGCCCGACAGTAGGTTTAAGACATACACTCCTCTCAACAAAACACCAAAGCAAGTTCTTATGGAGATCCAAGACAAGCATATACTCCACTAGCCGAGCAAGTTGAAGTCCGATCCTAGTAAGAGGAGCGAAAAAAAATATTGCTTTTTTCATCGAGATGACGGACATAACACAAGTGACTGTTTTAACCTCAAACAAGAGATCGAGGCACTCATTCGTAGCAGCCATCTCGGGGAGTACGTCAATCATAGAGGAGATCAGGTCACAGTGAAAGATGAACAACTAGTCAACAACAAGCCGACTGTGGAGATCCGCACGATCTTCGGGGGCCACAAAGGTGGAGGAGACTCAAATAATGCTCGAAAGGTACATGCGAGGAACATTAGTTACCCCAAAGATGAAGTTCTACTTATCGAAAGACCAATGAAAGAGTACAAGGTGGAGACTCATAGCCCGACCTTCACCAAAGAAGATGCTCGAGGAATCCACCAACTGCACGACGATGCACTTGTGGTCACCCTAACCATAGCCAATCATAAAGTATTTTGAATCCTTGTGGACACTAGATCATCAGTTGATGTCCCCTTTGCTCAGGCTTTTAACAAAATGGGAGTTGGTCAATCTTGACTTCGACCTATTAAAACTCCATTGCTCAGTTTTTCGGGGGGACAGGTCATACCTGAGGGAGCAATACAACTCCCACTTACAGCCAGAGACAGACAAAACCAGGTCACTACAATGGTCGACTTCTTATTAGTGGACTGTCCGTCTGTCTACAATGCGATTCTTGGCCGACCATCTCTAAATGCCCTGCGAGCTATAGTCTCAACCTACCACTTAGCCATGAAGTTCCTGACTAAGTAAGGCATCGAATCAGTGAAGGGTGATCAACACGATGCTCGGCAATGCTACGCGATGGCACTAAGAGCTTCACACCAAGCAATGACCATCACTTCTCTCGATCCTCACCAGGATTCAAAAGAAAGAGTTCGTCCCATGGAAGACCTTGTTCCCATCTCGCTTGATGAATCTGTCCCATCTAAGACTGTCCAAATTGGGTCATCCCTAACAGCACCACTACGGGACAAGATGATAGCTCTCCTCTGACATTATGTGGATGTCTTCACGTGGTCTCATGAAAACATGCCCGTCATCAACTCCAAAATCATCGTGCACCACCTGAACCTCGACCCAGCTCACCGATCAATTCGACAGAAGTGCCACACTCAGTCCTGAAAGATATGTAGTGATCGGGGAAGAAGTTGAAAAAATCCTCAAGGCTAGATTCATCGAGGAGGTTTGTTATCTAGATTGCATAACTAACATTGTGTTAGTCAAGAAAGGTAACGAAAAATGGCGGGTCTATGTTGACTACACAGACCTAAAAAGGCCTGTCCTAAAGATAGCTTTTATCTTCTCTGAATCGATCAACTTGTTAATAGCACTGCTGGACACGAGCTAGTTAGTTTTATGATTGCTTATTCTAGTTATAATTAAATTTTAATGCACCCACATGATAAGACAAAAACCACCTTTGACAGTTAAAGGAATCAAGACTTCTGATATTGCAAATTCAGTTAAAGGATTGTTGTAACACCCTGAAATTTGGGGGTCGAGCAACACTTGACTTCTAAGTTCTTGGGTGTCACTTATATCTTAAGTGTAGTAATTTTGTATATAAATCAATTGAAATGAGCATTAAAGGGATCAACTGGAACATAAACTACAACCCACAACTAAGCTACTGAAATAATGGCAGCTAGTAAATACGGGTCGAACAAGAAATATCATACGGGTCGCACAAGGCGTCGCCCAGCAAAATATACATGTGAAATGTCCAAAGAAATGATATGTTAAACCCCCTCGCTCAACAGCCCATCGCTAGCCTGCACGGTCTACGGAGATCTGCTTGTAAGCTGGAATTAGGAAAGCTCATCTTCCTTGTCTATGTTCGCCCCGCTTGACTCGTCGAGCTCCGCATCACCTACATCTAATGAAGTATTTGGTTGGTGTTTTAAAACACCGTCCTAGAGTGGGAGTAAGTGATCAACTCAGTGGGTGCCATTAGCAATGAGTTACACCAAATAACAATTCCATGATGATATTAATGAAAAGCATACATTCATAAATCTCTAACTACTCTTGTTAATGTGTATGCATGAATTATGGTATGATACATGACCTCACCGATGACCCTTCCTCAACCAACTTCATCTAACGTTCGCACATGACAAACGCTCCCTGATTGCAACTTTAACTGCCGAGTCGCCAACCTAGCTAATGCGATGCGATCATGAATGTGTTAGCCGAGTATTTAGTTAATTCCATTCATCCAGCAAATTTGGAGAAACTTGTAGACCCCGATGATATCAATTCCCTTCACTATTTGCGAGGCCTGGGCCCCACGATCCTTGATCCCATCGCGTCCCTCACCCCCAATGAAAGCACGTGAGGAGTGCTGGAAGACGAGATCGCTCGTGGTTACTACGGGGAGGCTCGTCACCCCAACGTAGGCTGACAGCTCAGGCATAGTGTCCCATTCCACCATGCCCGGCTCACGAGACTTGTGGATCATTTCTAATTGTTGTCAGTGAGTGTCCATGGGCGTGGGGTGTTCCAGGTTCCAAACAGGCATGAGAAAACATGGTTAATAAACATGGTTAGTCAGTTGGTGGACCAATCTGCCCAAATTCAGGTGAGCACCTAACGCACGACATCAGTTGCAAGCATCCCACGTAGTCCCACTACTGTCGTCCATTCGCGTCTGCCCAAATTAGTCAGTTTAGTCACAGGATAGCCCAACCGACGGGACCGCCCTCACAATTGGTAGATCCCTGACCAACCTAGAGAATGGGCTACATTCCTTAACATTTTCAGACAGTCATGATTTATCCTCAATTACAAATGAAAATAAACATACATTCAATCAAGACATAGATTTCAAGATATTAAATGAATGCAAACTACTCCTAGTAGCAGAAACTAGACATACAAGCATACAGTGTTGGATTTCCTAAGAAACTAAGAAGATCACAAGTCACTCACACTACAGGAAAATTCAATTATGCAAGCAACAAGGAAGAGTGTTCAGATAAAATCAAATGCAAGGATGAACATGCAACTTGGTTTCCAGGTCCAATCAAACTTTGGGGACTGATCTAACTTCAATTTATCATGGCATGCAAGTTAAGCAGACTATTAGAAGAGTTCTTAGACGAATATTTTTCTACAAATTGTACATGCACAACAATTTAGCATCCACAATCATTAACTTCATCCTAAAATTGGTGATTGGCCACCTAAGGATAATCCTCTGCACCTAAGGGTTGCTGAGAGCTTGCGGAGTCGTCCTAAGGGTGCCGAACTCGTGGGTCGATGCGCCGAGGTCCTGAATCAACTGAATCCACATGTTAGGACACATGCAAGGGTCTAGCTTATTAAAAAGAAATCTGGGGGAAATTTGGGTGATTACTTCTCAATCAGGTGGAATTTGCTTTTGTGGTTGTGGATGTGAGATTCTTTGGGGAAGAGGAAGGAGATTCTCCAAGGTTCCAAGTCCCTTGGGCCCCACCTCCTACTACACTCTCCTTCTCTCTCTTCTCTCTCTCTTGTTGCTGGAATGTACTATGGGAGTGAGTGAGAGAGAGAGAGAGAGTTAAGGGTCTTATACCCTGAATTTGGGGAAAATGTCCCTGAGTTATGTTAATCCCTTCCAATGGTCCTGTGGGACCCACTTTCTGGCTATTGGGGCTTCCCTGATGGCCCCCTGGCCATCAAATTTATAGGATAGGCACCCCACGGCCCGATGAAGGGTTGTGCAAAGTTTGACAGCAAGGGTCCGATTTGCGATCAACAATCACCGTTCCACGATCAGGGTTCAAATTTTATGGATGGGTGCAGAGAAATGTTTTCAACCTTCGGTGTAAATTTAGAAGAGATCCGATGGCTAAAATGTCCTATTTCTCTGTTTCAAGCAAAGGGCCATTGATTTGAAATTTTAAACTTTAAGATAAGGCTGGGGTGAGTCGCACTTGGCAAGTGCCAATTGGACGGCACGAATTTTTTATTTCTAGGCGTCATCTGAGTCCGTAGTCCTTGATGGACTACAAGCCCAGTGAGGCCCACGACCTCCCTAAAATTTAGATTTTTTCTGCCCTTCCTTAGGCATTGCACGGCCCGCACAGGCAGTTGCCAAGTACAGACAGGTAGACCAACTTTATGGCCCGTCCTCGGTTTAAACATAATCAGACTTGACCGCATTAGTGGCATAACCCAGGTTAATTTGTTGGTGATATCACTCACAAGAGTGGTCAAATCGTGCGTTCCTGTGTTACAATTGTATTTAGTTATGTTTATGTGCATTGCGAATGGTGATGAAAATACAGATGATTACCATTTGGCAGGGGCATGAACGGGGTGGAGTAAATGGTGTTGGTGATGTAACGCTGAAAGACTCATCCTACCCGCAGGTGTTAAGTGTCTTAGATTTATATAATCAGTATCACTTAGCTTCATGTTCTGGAGAATACTTGCATATTATCACCACCTCCCACTGGAGGAGTGATGATGATGTAACCGATTCTTGCCAGGATCGAATGTTTGGGCCCATCTTCATCCCGGATAGTTTAGTTGAAAGCCCCAATCAATTGAATTGATAAGTTTGCCTGATATTTAGTTTTATTCAAGAATTGTTCTATGTAAACAATCTACTAATGTAAGTATATTTTGTACCCAGTTAAAATTCCAACTCAAACGCATCAAGTTCCCATCCTAACCGGGTCTAATTATGTTCAACAGATAGAGGTCATAAAGACAGTCCTGGGATACTTACAGTTGGAGATTACTCCATAAAATTGTGAACCGTCAAAATCCTTTGAAAACAGTCATAATATTGATCTTGTAACCTCAGGACATGTACATGGACATAATGGAAAGAGTAAAAGGAAACATAGTTCTAATGAGGGATCCGCAGGACCTCACGGTCCTCCAGGTTCTCCAGTTGAAAACCGATCTAAGAATGGATCGAGCCGCAAGCGGGCTAAAGGTAATAATTACTTCTTTTGCAAGAAGTAGGGCGATCAAAAAATTAATATTGCGTAAAGTATAAGAAATGGCTCATAAAGAAGGGTAATAATTTTGTTCTAGTCTGTTTTGAATCTAATCTAACTGATGTGTCGGTGAATTCTTGGTGGATAGATTCAGGAACTACTATTCTCATATGTACTTCTATGCAGGACTTACTACAGACCAAGTCAAGAGTGCTTAATATACGTAGGCAATGGCGTTAAAGTCGACGTAGAGGCAATTGGAGTCTATAGGCTTAGGTTAGAGTCTGGTTATTCATTAGAATTGGTAGATACATTTTGTATGCCTTCTATAAGATATAATCTAGTCTCCATTTCTCGTTTGGATAAATTGGGATATTCATTTCAATTTGAGAATAAAGGATTCAGTATTTACCTTAATTCGATTAAAGTTGACACCGACTCTATGTGAACAACTTATTCCAGCTAGACTTGATTACCTCACACGTCTATAAGGTTAATGGCTTATAGGGTAATAAAATAGGATCTAAACGTAAACTAAACTATGAGAATTCCTACATGTTGTGGCACATGCGATTGTGTCATATATCTCATGAGATATTGAAAATGTGAAAAGGGTGGGGGAGGAGGGGGGATAGGACTTTCCCAAATAAAAAATAATAAACTGAAATATTAAACAAAATTAAATCAATCAGACATTTCAATTATAATAGAGAAATTGATACAAACCTTGTTCAAAGGACAACCTTACACAAAAAACAAATGTTTTAGGTAGGACAATCTAATTTCTTGAACGTAGTAAGGATCAAGATTGCAAATTAAAATAATAGGTTTAGGAAGGAAGCTATCTATTACAAGCATTCACCACATGTACATGAAAAGATTACAATCATTCAACACACATTCGTCACATACATCATCCACCACAAAACACCAGAAGTTATAGTGGTTCAATGTGTACACCAATTGTTCTCAAACAGTCACACCTACTCCCCTCCCAATAATCACAACCCACGTGATATTGACGTTCACTAAAAATAAGATTTTCTCAAGTTTACCTTAAAACCTATACAGTTATATTTTCAAATGGGCTATCACAATTCAAACCCCACGCTGAGATTTTCTGGCTGATCTGAGTCAAAACCGGTACAGAGATTTTCTGGATATCTCAAAAACCAAAAACAAATAAACAAAGAGTACTTATCTTCTTCTGAAGAGGTTGTTTGATGTAGCCCGTAAAACTGCTTTGCTTGATGTATAGATGTTTAATGTCCAATAAACATAATCAAGGGGTTCTAGGTTTTAAATTGATTTTAAATTAACTCAAACCTTAGGCTACTTGATTGAATTCCTTAAATCTCAAAAAGTATAGTAAAAAATCCCTTTAAAAAATCAGATTCATAAACTAGAGATTAAGGAATTACAAAAACAAATAAGCTGTAAAAGAATCTAAAATTACCGGACTATAGCATGATAATGATGGAGACTTTTCTCTCAAAGTGGAGGCTTTTTGTGGCTTTTCTAAATGATTAGAATGAAAAAAGACCTCTATTTCTAGGCTAAAAAATGGTTCCTTCGGCTAGTCTAAGGTCTCCTTCGACTAGTCTAAGAATCAACTAAATTTCAAATTTTTGGCGCGATCGGATAAAATCGACGTTCGATTGGTCGAGTGGCCTATTTGATTGGTCAAGCATAGCCTTCGACTAGTCGAGGGAGCATAAAATAGGTTGCTGGAGTTCGAGTCGAGCTCCCCACGACTGGTCAAGCGAGTCTCCAAGTCTGGTCGAGCAGGGTGCTCGACTGGTCGAGGAACTACCCGAAAAACTCTGAATTTGAGTTTGAATCTTGGATTAGTTGAAGCATTTCTTGGATTGGTCGAGCCAGTGCCTGGACTAGTCGAATTTAAGCCTAACTAAAGTATAAAAACCTGTGAATAATTATCATAAGAAAAGACCTAAGTCTTAAGTCTTTCTAGGTTTAGTTATACCTGAAATTATTGGACATTGAAGTATATACCTTGAAATTACTACTCGAATATTCAGTAGTGCTTAGTAGATCTTCTACTTGAAGTGGACTTGAAATAGTAGCTTAATCTTGAACTTGAAGTAGAGGTCAAACTTGTAGTACAATCTTCATGTTTTGCACTTTCAAACTTTTTATGATGATCTTAAAGGTGAACTTTTAATCTTGTTTCACTTGAAGGTGAACCTTTTATCACATGAATAAGTCATACTCTAAACTATTTTGTCTGATCGAAATTTGACAACTAAGGGTGCTTTATACATCACAACACTTACAATCTCCCCCTTTGTCAAATTCGTGACAAAACAACCTTAGAAAATTAAAATACACAAACTTCACACTTTATACTCTTTTACAACACTCTTTCACAACATCTACTCCCCCTCAACCTACTCCCCTTCAATGTGAGCTTCGGGTTGTGTAGAGTACATGTATTAAGAAATATACATATATCCAAACAATCCACACAATAGGGCATTGCATTTGATTTAATCATACTCATAACCATAGCAAGTCTCTTCTCCTTTTTGTCACAACTTGACAAAGGAAGACAGAATCAAAAATGAAGCACAAATATGATTAGGAGTATTAAGAGAGTATCATAAAGAGAGTAACATAAAGAGAGTGTCATCCAAGATTAATTCATATAATCCAAGAGAAAGTGAAAGCTAAAGTTATACATCCCCAACACAAATAAAATAAAAACTAGTCAGAACTAGATCAAGAAGAATGAGGTGGAATGGATGGGTCAATTTGATGAAGTCTCCTAGTAATGCGATGAAAATATTTTTGCATATACTTCATTAATAATTAGTGACTTTCAGTCAGATTGTCATGTGACATTTTAACTCAACAACCTCCTCCTCTAAAGAACGAAGGCGCTCATCAAAGTGAGACGGTTGAAAATTAGGATCCGCCTCATCATCAGTTTCCAACTCATCAAAAATATCATCCATTGTAGTGTCTGCAGGTAAGGTGTCTTCTTCTTCTAATTCTACTTCCTCCTCATCACGTTGACCAGACAAATACTTCAGGTGCATCTTCTTGATGTTGGAGTTATTGAATGGAAGAACAGCAATCAGATCCTCTTCAGGCAGAATGACCACATTACAATGAAGTGCTAATGTAGTCATCAGATAGGCAAAAGGGATATAATAATGGCCAGGATGAAGACAAAATTGAATTATGATATAACAGATCAAAGAAGGAAGACATATGGGTATGACAGACATGACAGAATGAAGAATGCAACACATGAAGGAGGTAAGTTCGGCCTTGTTCACCTAGGATAGACACTGGCTATAAAAATGCGGTAAAGAACCATGTATTTAGGCAACATTTGATTGGCACGGAGGGCATTACCTGAACTCCATTCAGCATCAAACCGACATAATTTATAAGTAATTTTACGTCGTTCAGATTCAGACAGTGATGTCTAATAAACCCAAAATGATATGTTTATCTATAGGGAACGTCCCTTATCTAAAATTGACAGAGAAAGTTAGATTATCTAGGGACGCTTCACTAATAGATGCATACATCCCTTGATCAATTGAGTGGTATGCAGATCTACCCCAATTTAAAATGTTTTCCCAACCAACAATGGTAAGGATGGGAAGAAGATGAAATCGAGCCAAATGATCGACATTTACAGTACTTTCGACATTGATTTATCTATTGTGAAGATCCCGCACATACTCCGGGTCTTCCTCGGGTGCCCTTAGGGTTCTAACACTAAGAGGAGTTGCCCTTGAAGAAGAACCACGAGTTGCTTTCTTCTTAGATCGAATATCCATTGGATGATTACAATAGAGAGAATAAAAAAATGGAGGATTGTTCACAACCCCAATTGTAGGTTCGCGATTTAGTAATAATCTCGATGAGACCGAGGTCGAATCTATAAGGACTAATCTCGTGTGTATTCTGAGAGTAACTCGAACTAGAACTAGAAGAAGATGTAAACCTAAATCTAGAATATTTGAGAGAGCAATTGTGATTAAAGTGATTAAAAACTAACAAATTCAAAGGTAGTAATTAGGGTTTCCAAGGATCCGCTTGTAGAGATCAGGGAGATCTATGCTTGATTCAAGGACACAACTGGAATCAGAGTCCCATCTTATCCAATTGGAAGATATCTCCGTAGAACCAAATCTGAACTTCTTTTGACCTAATTCTCAATGGATGAGAGGTGAGAGAGTTGGAAGTGATTCCATCACAAAACCATGACCAAGAGACAAGGCAAACCACAAGATTTACCAATCCCACAACCAACATGAGAGAAGTATGAAAGTTAGGAAGGATTCCATCATCCAACCATGCCCATGGGATGATGGTGAACAACATGATTACCTAATTTTAGAATCTCAATACATGAAAAGAACATACACAAAATTATCGCAGATCTATTGTAATTTGAGTCACAATAAACCATTAAAAACTGAAAATATTTCTTAAATATCAAATGAGAATCAAAGATAGTTCAACTTAAACATGAATCAAAGCAATAGAAAACATCTCATCATGCTACAAGCTTCACCTCTTACCCCTTGCTAAGAGGTTTAGCCAACTATAGACATGATTGAACTAGAATCTCTTAAGAAAAGTAAAAGGATCAACTAAGGAAGAAGAAGAAAAACTCCCGGACAGCGGCTCCACCCTTTTGATCCACTCCTCCAACCCTAGAAGATGCCTAGGAACATCCTAAGGACTCCTATTGATTGTTATGTATCACCTCCTTTCGCACCGAGTTGGAAATTTCTGAAAATTGCCTCAAATTTACTCAGTCCGCACAAAATCTACGTATCCCTCGACTGGTCGTGGACCATCCTCGACTAGTCGAGGGTCACTTTTGACTAGTCGAGGATGACCTGATTTTATGGAATTTTGTCACTAAAGTTCGAGTCGAGGATTCTTTGACTAGTTGAGCAGGAGCCAGGACTGGTCGAGCAAGATCCAAGATTGGTCGAGCAGGAGCTAGGACTAATCAAGGATCACAGAAATTCACTTTAAAACTTTCATTCATTTTGGACTTAGTTTTTGTGGATCTTTATGTAAGACCCGTATCCTAGTCTGTACCATTCCATAGGCTTCATTGATCCTCCCCATCGAATTCCAGCAACCCATGTCCTGTGATTGGCATTTGCACGCGACCTTAAGTTGCATCCTATAAATCTGAGTCGACTCAACCCGAGACTTATACCATTACGACAGCACCGTCGCCGCAGTTCCAACGACGTGTCTCGTGCACCGATGCGATACCGAGGCTAGGAGCTGTGGGCCCGCGTATATTTTGAGAAAACATCACGTGTTACGAATTCTGAGAGAATCTCTACAACCCATCACATCAATCAATCAAAGTAGAACACATCACTCTATCCCATCCCCTAGTACACAAACCATTCCCCCAAGTCGACTCTCTCTTACACAACCCATACCACCCATCACCCATCATCCATCACAATCCCTCTCTCCTTACATCTCCTTTCTCTCTCATTCTTTCTACCATTTTTTCAAGCAACCCCAAAGAGAGGAATCATCCAAGGGAGAGGAGAAGCTAGGTATGGCCCACTCCCTACCGCCCAATCTTCTCATCCAACCATCAAAACTTCATCATCAACCCTTAAAAAGAGAGCTCAGGGGCCAAAGATTCCAAGGAGCTAAAGAAGGAGTGATATAGGTGGGCGATCTTGAAATTTCCTCTGTTAGTTTCTATTTGTGGGCCACTTAACGTGGGACCCACTTGATGTATGCTTTATATTAAGTGTAGGGAGGGCCCATAGTGGTGAGGTCCCTCCCCTTCACGCGTCTCTCTATTTCACTCACTCTCTCTCTCTCTCTCTCTCTCTCTCTCTCTCTCTCTCTCTCTCTCTCTCTCTCTCTCTCTTCCCCCTGTTGGTGGCCCACCTTGATGCTAGTATTTAATCCACACTGTCCAAACCAATGGATGCCCCTGTTGTCCATCTGGTGGACACCCTTGCTGTCCACCCAGTGGGAATGCCCCTGCTGTCCAGCAGGCCCAAATGAAGGGAGAAATACAAATATTAGCTTGATCCCAAGCTTAGTAGGCCACATGCATGGACCCCACTTGGATGTACGCATCCAGCAATAGGGCCCACGTCGTGCCCGGTGTGGGCCTGCATGACCGGTCGATCATGCAGGCCTGCTTTGCAGGGAAAACATAAGTATTAGTTTGATTCAAATATGATGGGCCACCCTCACATGGACCCCACCTTGATGTATGTTATATCTACACCGTCCATCCATTTTCCCAGCTCATTTTAAGCGTTGAGCCGAAGAATGAAGCCCAACTGAATCTTTGGCGGGCCGCATTGTAGAAAACAACGGTTTTGGTGATATAGACTGTTAGGGCCCGCTGTGATGTTTCTATACACTAAAAGGTATTGTATATTGGGCTCATTGGACCCGTCACAAACTGGAGAACCCAGCAGGCAGACTGGATCGTCCTAATGTGGGCCCCACCTATGAAATCCATGAATAAAAAAAAGGTTGGACCCTGATTGTTGCCAGTGTCCAGCTGCTTGGATAGGCAGGGACCATGGGCCCCACCACTAGTCCCACCGTGACGTATGTCAGACATCTACGCCATGCATTTGATGGGTCCCCTGTAGAAATGGGTCACCCCCAAAAATCAGCCATACACGGAACTCAGGTGGTCCACATTACAAAGCAGCAGGGGATTAAACGTCTACCATTAAAACCCTTTTTGGGTCATAGAAGTTTTGGATCAAAATGAAATTTGTTTTTTTCTTAATTTTAGGTCTTTGTGAGCTTATGAACTGACAGGATGGAAAATAAATGTTATGGTGGGCCCTACGTGGGACCCACCATGTTGGCAGATTGGCCGGTGTCCTTACACAGCTATATAGTTGTTGTATTGATGTTAACAAGTTCCGCAGGTCTAATCATGAGACATGTTTCATATCCAAGCCATCTGTGGCTAGACGTGGGACCCACCCACGCGTGTTGCACGTGTGGGGTGGGGCCCACCTTACGCATGTGTTGTATCCATATCGTTCAGCCATTTGTAGAGATCGTTTTACAGCATTAAGAAGAGAATGAGATAGCTCTAAATTTCTAGCGGGACCCACCACGTGTATGTAGAAATCCCACCCTAATATGAGTTTTATCCACCATCCATCTAGGTTTGGGACCCACTTGTGATGTGTGTCTTTCATCCACACCGTCTAGCATCTACACAGTGGGCTCCCACCTGATCACACGTGTGGCATCCTCACTGTCCAGTGCAAGGACGGTGGGATCCACCGTGATGTATATGTATTCTGTCAGCACCGTCCATCTAAGGACGTGGGACACCCTGGTGTATGGGTTTCATCCTCACTGTCCATACGGCGTGGGACCCCCTGTGTTATAGTGTTTCATCCACGTCATCCAGTCTATTGCTGGATGTGGACCCCACCATAATGGAAGTGTTGTATCCCCACTATCCATGTAGGACTGTGAGATCCACCACGATGTGTATTGTGTGTCCAGGCCATCCAGATAAGGCCCATCGTGCAGGGCCACTTTGATTTATGTGTATTACTGCCCATCTAGTTTGGTTGGACCATGGCCTGCCTCATGAGGCCCATTTGGAGGTGCATGGCTAGGTGATGGAATCACTTCTAGTTCTCATGACTCTCATCCGTTGAGAATTAGGTCAATGGAAGCTCAGATTTGATCTTAATTGTTATATATTCCTACTGGATAAGATAGGACTCCGATCCCAGTTGTGTCCTTGAATCAAGTATAGTGTCACCTTGATCACTACAAGTGGATCCTTGGAAACCTTAGTTCCTACTTTTGAATTCTTAAGTTTCTAATTAAACACTTCACAATTACTCCCTTTAATTTCATATTTAGATTTAGATCTTCTCCTAGTTTTGATTCTAATTACCTTCATAATACACATAAGATTAGTCCCTGTGGATTCAACCTCAGTCTCACCGAGATTATTATTACATCGCGACCCTACACTTGGGATTGTGAAGAAGGCCAAAATTTATAACCCACATAGAAGAAAGCTCGATTATAGAACCATAAGTTGTTTCTTTATTGGAAATCTAGAAAGGTCAAAAGACTATCGATTCTACTGTCATTTCCACTCTATTAGGATTGTTGAGACTGAGAATGCCAGATTTATTGAGGACACTGAAAACAGTGGGAGTATGAACATTAGAAACTTTGTATTCGAAGAAGAAAAGACTGACTTCAGTCCTAGTCATTCAAGATCACGTGAATATAAATGCTTCAGTCGAACCCCCAGTCACTGCAGAACACCACATTAAACCTCATGTACAACCCACTGATGAGGAAAATCAAAATCACACTCAATAAGCTGAACTATTGAGAAGATCTAAAAGGGAGAGGGCCTGTAAATTGAGACATTTACATCATATACTTATAGGAGCACGAGTTTGACATAGGGATGGAAAAGGATCCTGAATCTTTTATACAAGTCAAACAAAGTGCTGACCATTCTCGTTGGTTTGATGTCATGAAAGATTAGTTGAAATCCATGAAGGACAATAAAGTATGGGATCTTGTTGAGTTACCCTATAGAATAAGGTCGATTGATTGTAAATAGATATCTAAAACCAAGCAAGACTCCAAGGGTAATGTCAAATGATATAAGGCCAGACTTGTTGTCAAGAGTTTTAACCAGCATGAAGGCATTGACTTTAAGGAGACTTTTTCACTAGTATCTAAGAAAGACTCATTCAAGATTATAATGCCTCTTGCAGCTCATATAGATTTAGAGTTACGTCAGATGGATGTAAAGACAACATTTCTCAATAGAAATCTGAATGAGAATGTATATATGTTACAACCCAAAGGTTTTGTAGCCAATGGCTCAGAACATTTGGTTTATAAACTAAAGAAATTCATCTATGGGTTGAAACAGGCATCACGACAGTGGTACCTAAAGTTTCCTGAAGTAATTTCCTCATCGATTTTGTAGAAAACACTACAGATGAATGTATCTACAATAAAATCAGTGGGAGTAAGTTCATTATGATGATTTTATATGTTGATGACATTCTGTTAGCTGGCAGTGATATTAGGATGTTGAGCGACACCAAGAAATTCTTATATCAAATATTTGAAATGAAGGACCTTAGTGACGCCTCTTATGTCATTGGTATTGAGATTTGTTGTGACAGATCTCATGGACTGCTCAGCTTGTCATAAAGGGCCTACATTACTAGGAAACTCGAAAGGTATGGCATGCAAAATTGTGTTATTGGATAGTCACCTATTGTAAAGAGTGATAAATTTAGCCAATTCCAGCATTCCAATAATGATTTGAAAAATAATCGAATGAAGGAACTTCCATACGCGTCAGTAGTAGGGAGCATCATGTCTGCTCAAGTTTATATGTGATCAGACATTACGTTTGTTATTGAAATGTGGGCAGATATCTATCTAATTTAGGACTACAACATTGGACAGTTGCAAAGAAAGTGTTGCGGTATCTAAAAAGAACAAAGAATTTCAGACTCACATACAAGAGATATGATCATTTGGAGTTGATTGGATACTCAAATGCAAATTTTGTTGGATGTGTTGACACTAAGAAGTCCATCTCAGACTATATATTTATGATGGTTGGATGAGTTGTGTCGTGGAAAAGTGTAAAGTAGTCTACCACACCCTCATCCACCATGGAAGCTGAATTCATTGCCTATCACAAGGCATCAAATCAGGCGTTATGGTTATAGTGTTTCTTCTCAGGTTTGTGGGTACTGAAGCATATCCCGAAACCATTAAGAATATTTTGCGATAATTCGGTCACAATTTCCTTTTCTAGTAATAACAAACATTCATCAAGGTCGAGGCATATTAACATCAAGTATCTTGTTGTAAAGAAAAAAGTTCAGAATCATCAAGTGTCTGTGGAGTTCATCGGCACTAAGTAGATGATTGCAGAATCCGCTCACTAAATGGCTCTGTATCATGCCATTTTAGGAATATATAATATCCATGGGAGTCATTGATCCCACAGATGTTTTCAATTAGTGGGAGTTTGAGAATGTTTTATCCTTCAGACATTAAAGAGATCTCATTTAACAAAGTTATTTGATGAATCTAATATAAAGTCAATTTCTACTTCTCTCTAAGCATGCATAATCTATTTTTGAGTAAGTAGAATTACAGTCATGTCTCATTGGAGACATTTGAAAGCTTCAGGACCCCTTAAGGATAGGCACACCTTGTCACACTATGTGTGTAATCCTTATACCACATTTCCTAGTTCTTGATCTATGTCATTAAGACTGATAGTATTTGTGACCGCGCTTAGCCTTACTTCGCTTAGATTAAATATTGTGATGGCTGTCGCGATTTGATATTGGCAGTCTTGATGGACCATATCGTAATAGCATTACCCGTATTATCCAACAATTGCATTGATTAACCATTTAGATATTTCTTCAAATCAAAACATGTTTTTTTAAATAAAAAAAATATTTTCAAAAGATGAATCATTGACATTGATCAATATGGCCCAAGTGGAAGAATGTAAGAACTCTATAATGTGGGCCTTATTGATCAATGGTCTGAATTGTCCTAAGGGTTAGATAATGTGATCGGGTGCACCAATGGGTCCCACTAAGTTGTGATGTATTCAGAAATTCGTGTAAGGGGTGGGATGCTAGAACTATAATACACATATAGTATTCGAATGGAACTAGGATTGCTAATTCATGTGGAGCCTTTAGGGAGAGAAGTTTTGATGGGTTTTAAACTCCTCTACCCTTTACAATGTATAAAACAAGGCTGGGTCCCCAATCCAACACCATCGACAGAAGCTTGAGCCCCATCATATCTTCTCTAAAGGGTGTTAGGAAAGGAAAACCTCAGCATCCTTATCTACAGCAATGGCGTCCCAACTAGGTAAGCCATTTATTCCTTCAGATCTCCATATCCAATGCACAACAAGGTCCTTCGGCAATTCCACATTATTAGATCTTACAGGTCAAACCTTCTAACCTTCTGATCAATATTGGCTAAGAAAATGGACAATACTAGTGATTGATTATACTGAAAATGGACCAATCATCAATCTGGACCATCCATCACATGTGCTCCACCATTGATTGGTTGTGAATCTTGAGAACACCGTTGATTAGATTATCTCAAACATTAAACTAGTGACTAAGAAAATAAAGAATCTATATTGATCATATAACAAAAGTATGATAATCTCTCATCTAGGCACCACTTTTAATTGCCATTACATAAAAACTCATTATGATCAGTTGATCTGAACTACTAGATCAACAAATAAGAGAGTGGATGAGCACATTGATTATTTTGGAAATGGTTCAATAAATGACCTAAACAATCCCATTTTGTAGATTGCTAGGGCCTTTAATGAATCAATTTGATCAAATAATCTAAATATTTCAGTCAATGCACAAGGAAAATGGATGGTCAAGAATTAACATTGACTATTACATTAAAGGTATAGTCATGAATTTGGACTGTGCATCATGTGCACCCCCACCTTTTCCCCTGAAACTTAAAAATCACTTCAATTAGATAAAATAAACCATCAAATCAATGGATAGGAAATTGGTTCATCTCAAGTGAGAATATATCGGAAAAGGTCACATTACCAATCTATCTCTTCCATCATTTCAATTTCTCTCATTCCATTACCTGTTCTATCAAGAGGCAGTATGATCATATTATCCTGATGATCTGATCAAAGGTCATTGAATATAATTTGATACAACGATCCAAGCTATCCACTCAAAGTGTGTTAGACTCTAGGAAACTCCGTGGCTTTTGTTTTTTCCTATCTTTCTCCATCAATGAATCAGATAATGCTCCTGGAGAGCAATCATAAACAGATTTTGTGATTTCATTTTGTGAAAGTGGGGCTGATGGTCCGGTGATCCAAACCGTTGATATGGTGGGATCCGCAATGGATGGCTCATGCACTAAAGGTTACCCAGATTAAAGGATCCTTGATGTATATATAATATTTTAGCCTTTTGTTGGTTGAATAGGAACACTGGCTGTTTTTTCTTTTGATGACTAGTCCAAAAAGATGGCTTGGCGATTTTTCAACGTGGGAGACTTTTGGTGCCTGAACCATTCTTAGTGGAGCTAATAACTGATCATGATACATACCCATCTTGCCACTAGAGATTGGAAAAGATTCCAGATCATATAATTCAAGATTCTTCCTCTCCAAATTTCGTCCCTGGTCGATCCTAAGGATTCCATTTCAACAGGCAAAGGTACAAATAAGCGTCTCTCTCTTCTTTCCCTTCTTTCCTTTTACCGTTTCACATTCCCTCCTGCTTTATTCCAGAAGTTTTGAGGCATCGCTAATTGATTTTCTTACTTAGACACCAAATGATACGATAAAGAGGCAATATAAGTATAATATGGGATGTAATCATCTCATCCCTAGAGGGTATATTTGAAAAGTAAGGAGCACACCACCTAATAAGTGTAGATAGGAAGAGGAGCAAAAGTGGATTCACCTAAAGGAGTGTTATGGACAACTTGAAAGTCTGCATGGAAGAGTGAGCCCTTAAGATTTGATAGTCTACACGATATGGGATCTCCACAAAGCTGAGGTTAAATGGTCCAGATCTAGCAATCCACCTAATCGCTACTGGAGCAGATGGGTCTAATCACCCATCTGATTTTACGGTATAGATAGCCTCATATTACAATATATGACTTAGATCATTCAAGGACAAGCTAGATGGACAAATATCAATCTCTCAATTTCCTCTTTTTACTCTATTTGTTGCTTGATGTGTATTCACTAGAGAACCTCTTCTCATTTATAGGGAAGGATGGAGAGTTTGGAGTAGACTAGAAATTATCCGGTCTTATCCTTATCTCCTCATTCAAATCTTATCTAAATCTTCATTTAAATTGAATTTGTAATTCAACTTCAAATGAGAGAAAGAAAAAAGATTAACAAAGAGGTTAAACCACATGGGACCCACCCACTAGTGATTTGCCACCAGTGGGCCCCATTGGCCTATGTCCAACATCTCCCACTCAATCACATTGTGGGATAGGTAAAAAAAAAAAAAAAAAAAATTGTCCATCTAACTCGCCTCATAACAATCAAAACCAAACATCACGATCAAAAGAATAAGAAGAGTAGGACCAGCTAAATCTCCGTTATATTCTCATAGGTGTATGAGTACTAAGTGATCACCTAACTAGTACTCAATAACCAAAGCTTAACAATGCATGTCCTATTCTGCATGACCACACCGGATGGAGTTAACTCCCGGTCTAGAGTACACAACCAACATACGTACTTATTCAACTCATCGAGTTAATTTGAAAACTCAATTTTTGCAAACTTACTTTAAATCAATTTAAGTAATACTTTAAAGTCTATAAAAAAATAGATATTGCTAGCGGATAAGTATTCAAGTGCATATTTATAATTCTAGAAACTTGGTTTAGCTGTCACGAGATCTTCTCCACACAGATGTGTAATTTGGAATCGATCAAACTGCTTTCTTAACATAACTGAGTCTGGCCAATCAAGGGTCTTCGTCATATTACACTAAAGTAGCGATACTCAATCTCATCCTCATATACACAAGAGGAGGGTAGCTAAGGACAGAAGGAGTCACCTACGGGACTGGCTACTCTCACATTACAATGATTAGATCAAATCAAA
Source organism: Magnolia sinica (assembly GCF_029962835.1). Taxonomy (NCBI): domain Eukaryota; kingdom Viridiplantae; phylum Streptophyta; class Magnoliopsida; order Magnoliales; family Magnoliaceae; genus Magnolia; species Magnolia sinica. The sequence goes on along the minus strand of NC_080573.1, from coordinate 42,379,090 downwards.
GCAATCTATAAGTAAAAAGTCTCTGCATATGGCTACAATACACGTCGTAAAGTAGACAATACTAGGTATATATCGGGTCTACAATACAGGTCATTTCACATGAGGTACAACTCATCTCATATCCTCATAACATGGATATTAATTCATGCCATAACATTGATCGTATGAAAAGCAATGGTGCGATTATGTTATTCGACTTCATCAGTCTCATCTTCAATCTTTTAGGACTGTAGGCGGATACGACTCACTCATATCCTCATCCTCTATTATTCACAATAAAGAGAAGTCTACATCTCAATGTATGAACATCACCCCAAATGTACCTCCCTTGTATATTCAAGGTTAGTCAACCCGTACAAATGAGTGACCGACCTGCCGACAAAAAAATAGAAATCCTACATTATCTCATGGTAAATGATGATGATCTATACACCGAGTTTATATAAGTGTTCAATACTGAATAAATGGAATATATTATTCATTAATGAAAGATCAAAGGTACTTGATACAAGCATATCACTCAAGCTCTCCTTAATCTCATCTGCTTGATATGAACCTGAAATAAATCTCTAGCTATAGGTTTCGTCATGGGGTTAGCCATCATCTCTTTAGAAATGTAGCCGAGGGCGGCTTTCTTATTTCTTACTTGATCACAGACGTAATGATACTTGATTTCAATGTGCTTGGAGTTCTGGTGGTGTTTAGGGTCCTTTGTCAAGTCAATGGAAAAAGTATTATCTATCTTTAACAATATAAGCTAACAAACGCTTGGTACAACACCCAAACCTAATAAAAATCTGTGAATCCATACACACTCCTGAACTACAGCAAAATGTACAATATACTCGGCCTCCATAGATGAAAGAGTTGTGAATGTCTGTTTCTTGCTTGATCATGAGATAGCTCTTCCTTCGAGTAAGAAGACATATCCTGAAGTAGACTTTCCTTTCTCGGCGTCATTACCCCATGCAACATCAGAATATCCTTTAAGCTCGAGACTCATACCTTCATAATACAACATTAGATATTTCGTTCCTCTAAGATAACGGAATACACGTTGAACAATTTGCCAATGAAACTGTCCCAGGTTACTCTGATAACGGTTGACTATCCCAACTGCATAACTAATATCTAGTCTGGTGCAAAGCATAACATACATTAAGTTCCATATTGCGCTTGCATAAGGTACTAAGGATATAGCCAATTTCTTGGCTTCAGTCTGGGGACATGATTTTCTATTTAACTTGGTAGCTTTGTCCATAAGGGTTTCAACAGCTTTTCAATTGTCCATCCTGAACCGCTCTAAGATCTTTTGTATATAAGTGGCTTGAGACAAGCCTAAGAATTTCTTAGGGCGATCCCTGGTGATTTTTCCCCAAGAATAAAGTTGGCTTTTTCTAAGATCTTTCATCTCAAAGTTCAAGAAGAGCCAATCTTGAGTCAACATAAACAATTGCATGTCATTACCACCTAGCAAGATATCGTCTACATATATAGATAGTACTAGAAAAAATCTTTCATACTGTTTTATGTATACACAATGATCTTCTTCACTCATTGTGGATCCAAAAGTAGTGATGACTAAATGGAACCTCATGTACCACTATCTTAAAGATTGCTTCAACCCACAGATAGATTTCAACAGCTTGCAGACTTTCTTTGGATGTTTTTTGTCTACATAACCCAGTGGTTGTTGCATGTATATCTCTTCATCTAAGTCACCATTTAAGAATGTGGTCTTTATATCCATTTGATATAACTCTAAGTTTAAATTACTTGCGACAATGGACAAGATCATTCGAATTGAGGAGAACTTTGCAATAGGTGAAAAAAGTCTCATTGTAATCAATGCCTTCTTTTGTAATCAATGCCTTCTTTTTGTGTGAGACTTTCGTGCTTTGTACTTGCCTATTGTATCATCTTCCTTTCTTTTGATCTTGAGTACCCACTTATTACCTATCACTTTGCGATTGGAAGACAGATCTAAAAGTTAGCAAACTATATTCTTCTCTATGGAAGCGATCTCTTCATCCATAGTAGTTACTTAATCGGTCGAGTTAGAAGATAATAATGCATCCTGATAAGAATCAGGTTTATCATCAACATCATCAATCACAACGTAAGAGAATGCCTGCCCATCAATATCGAAGTATCTTTAGGGAATCAATCCTCTTTTTTTTTGACGTAACTCAAGAGTCTGCTGAGATGTTCTCCCACTATCCTGATGACCTATTGGAGCATCTTCATTTTGAGAAACAGAACTCCCACTCTGTTGAGATACATCCAGAATTTCAAAAAGTTCTATTGCAACTTTTTTCTTCATTGGGCTGGGATATTTATCATCGACGAAGGTCACGTCTCGAGATTCTATCTCAATCCATTGTCCATGGTCTTCATAAATTAGAATGTATCCTATTTAATGCATAGGGTACCTTATGAACACGCATTCAATGATTTTACTATTAAGTTTACTTCTATACGGGGTAGGTAGCAAAACATATTCCAAAGATTCCCAAGGGCATACGTTAACTAGAGAAAGAATCCTCCTAAACCACATCACATATGGGGTCTTATGAATGGATTTGAATGAGGCTCTCTTAAGGATGTAGACGGTTGTTAGAAGCACGTCTCCTCAGAATGTTGTAGAGAGATTGGCTTATGCCATCATCGATCTAACCATGTCTAATAGTGTCATGCCCCAAACCCGAGGACGGACAGCTTTCGTGATGCCCCGAACCCAGCACTCGACTTCCATACATCAAGTCCCGAGTTCGGCACACCACAAGGAAGATTTTTTTACTGAATGTTTTTAATATATACATAGTAATACCTGAGCATGAAGATCCATGATCAAATTACAAAGCAACACTCTCCATCATAAGTCCTGATGGTTATAAGTATAATGCTTTACAAAATCTACGTAACGCCAACATTGCCAAATCGAAGAATAGATGCAATGCATTGAGAAAGCTAAGTCTTCAAACTACTCCAGTCCTGAAAAAAATAGAAAATAGGAAGCTTAGGCAAAAAGCCTAGTGAGTACACACGTGTGTGCAGTGTGTCCTACATGCAAGCAAGATAAATATGCTACAAGGAAATCATACCAAAGCCATAACCATATTACATGCATCTGTTATCACATCATCATCATCATATTGTCATGTCCTAATTATATAATATCGAAAATACTGACAAGTCCATGAGTCATACAATATCAGAGTACGCAATATAAATCAGTTATACAAATGAGGAGTTATAAAGAGCCAAATATCAGATGTCGAGGATGCAATGCAATATACAGTTCCTGATGAGTTCACGAATATCGTCTGTCGTATCTAAATACTGAAACATAGTAACCCGAAATGTTAAATGTTACCAATGAAATGTAATATGTGGTGCGAATGAAATGACTATGCTGGAGTAAAGTCAGGATGATAGTACGTAGTATCGCAGACTATGGGGTCTATCACAAAGGACTTCTATCTAAACTAGTCTCATACCTAATTTAGATAGTCAAACTCAATGTGTAAACTCCTGATCTCATGTTAGTCACACGCCCCAACAGAAATCCTGGCCATTGCGAAGGTACACATTACAAATAGTTACGCACCACCAGCTCGAGTGGATAGCGAATGAATGAGTATACAACTCCTGCTCAATAAGTCCCCATATCAGTACAGTTCATCTCTGGGATCATCACCGGGGTTTAGTACACTCCAAATGGTACTGCCGCTCTCCCAACCACATAGTCCAAGTGAGCGTAAGAAACCTCACTATCCACCTGGCCAATAGTCTGTCAATACCTATCGGGCACATCGATAGCGGACCCATTCATGAGCTGGTTAAACTCAGCCTAGTATTGCCCCCTACTCTCGAGCGAGTAAGGCCACACCCCCTCCCAACCGACCACGACGCAGTAGGAGACGCAACCTCCTGGTATTCAACATTCGGGCGCTCATGTATCCACTTGGTCTCGACGTTGGGGTGTCCTCTGGTACCAAGAGGGTTTAGGGATTTTCACCCAGGGCCATTTATGGCAGCCTGATGCTAGAACAAATTTCCAGTGTCCCGTCTGGCCATCCACGATATGCTTGTGGAGATTACGGCCCTAATATCGCTAGGGCGTACAGTATCATAATACAAGATGCATGAGTCATACAATCCAGTTATGCATCAATCCTGCGCATACCATGCGCTCACGTGAGAAACTTCCGCCTATCAGGGAGTCTTATAGCAACATGCTCAATGACATATGAAATGATCATCTACATCTCATAACAAACATGCAGATGATGCATATGAGCATGTATCATGATGTTATGCTATCATGTACTCATAAATGGCCTCAACAATGTGGACATTTAACCAACATTGCCCCCAAGGAATGGACCACATAAAGCCTAACATATAGTGGACCCATGGCCTCACAAAGGGCCTAATACACAACACCAATGACCCCACTCAAGGGCTTAATACACATCATGATGGGCCTCTCTCATGAGCCTAATATATATCACAATGGACCTTCAACACGAGCTGAATACACATCACAATGGGCCTCATATGCATCAAGTGGGCTGCATCAATGGGCCGCACTAATGGGGCAACCACTTTACTAAACCTTCACATAGTCAGGCGGCCAGTACCACAATTTCACATAATTTAGTATGAATATGATTACTATCATGATCTAGTGGCCATATTTCAAAATATTCAAACATAATTGAGCAATCATAATCCTACGTACGAATACAAGGCTACACCAATTATGATGAGTCTTATACTATAACAACTTTACATGTCACATAGTTAATGACTCATATTCGGTGTCACATGGTTAAGGGCCGAGAGCCACATTTCATCATACCATTTATGGTTTAAAGATCACATCGTATAAAAATCTAGGACCTTGATAACATTAGCTTGGGTAACATAACCCTACATCACATTTGGTTTAGTGTACAACTTGGTCATATGTGATTCAAGTGGTGGTATCTATGTCGATAAGTACAAACCTATGTTGTTGAATGGTCATCAATGCCACTTGATTTCATACAGTTAGGTGGCCTTGTACGTATTTCACATTCACTCAGTTAGATGACTACATATACTACATGTACTCCACCATTGCCTATGATTAGGTGGTTATACATACATCAAATACCCACATGATCAATGAGCCAAACAGGTAATATCACACCCTCACACCACTAGAGTCTACATATTTGTTATAATTAAACATATTTTTAAGGGTATAAACACAAGTAACATGATCCCATTACCTGGAGCCACACTCTAACCAAAGTGTCAAGTGATCAAGGGATATCCACAATTAGCCCATTTAAAGGATTAATAATCATTACTTCAAAAATTACAATACCAGTTCGTCATACATTCTACACATGGAGATTACAAACTCTTATCGAAGAGGCCCAATGGTTAGCCCAAACAAGGCTACCACTGATGGGCTCACATGGCGTTCACTCAAAATGGACCTTAACATTCTTGAGCTCACATATCAATGAAATTCATAATGGCTCCTATGCAGTAGAGTCCATGGGGATTTGCCATGAGGTTGAGTTGTGTGTGACCCACCTACAACTTAGGTCTGCTTTGATTTTTGTCCAAGTCCTAAAATGATATGAGGAAGTGGATGGTCCGCATGGATTAAATAGATACACCATGGTGGCCTTAGGTTGGATTCACTAGTTAAGTACTTATCCTCACAGCCTTGTATTGTATGGTCCAATTCAAATTGGATTGACTGTTCTGTGGGACAATGGCCTAAAAGGAACCCGGTATATGGGTTGGATGGGTTGAATATCTAATACATCGTCAGGATGGCCCAGAACGAATTTTCAATGATGAGAGTTCAATTTACATTATTTCAGAACGTACGACTATCTAATCATTGGATGGGCCTAAGTCTTGGTAACATATCGTCAAAAGAGTTGATAAAATAGATAAACGATGAGGATCTTAAATATAAATCATGTCATAACCATGGTGGATTAAGTGACATAACACCTACATCAAAGTGGGTCATACCACACACAGGTTGAGAGGGTTACCCTCCCTTAAATATTCGTAATTATTTGTTGGGCCCACAGAGGTGTGGTTCATAAATCTAGCCCATCCATTATGTGTGTCCCACTTGGTTGAGGAGTCAGACCAAGTTTTAGATACATCCAAATTTCAGGTGGACCTAATAAGTGATTTACATACTCGAGCTTCGAGTTGTACGGACGGTTCAAGTAGATCAAAGTTACATGGGTGCAGAGAGATGTATTTATGACATATACACAGTTCATCTATTTTTATTTTTATTATTTTTATTTTTATTTTTTTGAGATCATTTTATAGCATCATCCAAAAATGAATCATATCCAAAGATTATCTGGACCTCACCACAAACAGTAGTAGAGATAATGATTTCACCATTAAACAATTTTCAGGGCCCACCATACCGTTTACTTTCCATCTAATCTGTTCATAAGGTCACAAAGACATGAATTAATGGAAAAAACAAATTTCATACTGCTCCAAAATTTCTGACCCAAAAAGGGTTCCAATGGTATACGTTCAATCCCTGCCACTTTTGTAGTGTGGCCCACTTGATAGTTAGATCTATCTTATTTTTCTTCTCAGGCCTTAAGACAAACTCGCCGAATGAATGGACAGTTTGGATATAACACATACGTCATGATCAGATTGATCCAAATCTTTTTTTGTAATTATTATTTATTATTATTATATTTTTTTATGGTGTGGGCCACTTGAGTTTCGTGTACAGCTGAAATTTGGGGGTGACCCATTTTTAAACGGGGCCCATCAAATGCATGGTGCAGATGCTCGATATGCATCAAGGTGGGGCCAGTGGTGGGGCCCACCTCCTCTAGCGTTTCAAGCAACAGAGCGTCCAGAGGACGCTGGCAACAACAGCGTCCGGCACCTTTTGCAAATTTTATTTTATTTTATTTTTGTTTTCTTATGAATTTTCATATGTAAGGCCCATATCAAGATGATCCAATCCATCTATTGGATTCTATGGCACGTATCAGACCCAACGAGTCCAATATTCAGCATTTTTGGAGTACAGAAACATTACAGTGGGTCTTAACAATTTATCACTATTAAAATAATATTTTTGATGGTGTGGCCTACTAGAGACTTGGATTGACTTCATTTTTCGGCTCAACGCCTAATATAATCTGGAAAATAAGATGGACGGTGTGGATCAAATACATCAATCATGTTGGGGGGTGTTGTGGGCCCATAGCCCCCCCTTCCTTTGTAAAAGCAGCCTACACGTTGTTGCTTGCTGCAGCTCCTCCTGGACACTGTCAGCGTCCATTCTCCACCCACCCACACACACACACACACACACACACACACACACACACACACACACACACACATTTCATTTATTTATTTTTATTTCTATTTTTTTTGTGGTGTGTGAGAGTTTGGCCCCATACATGGACAGTTTGGATGGCATACAAACATTTTGGTGGGGCCCACTATCAATGGGTCCCACATAAAGTCTATAATAAATTATTTTTATTATTAATCTTTTTATATGTTATATGTATTTTTCCATGAATCCACACCATTAAACACATCATTATTATCATATCATCACCATTTTTTTATCATCTTTCTATATGTACTCTCCTATATATCCACACCATTGATCACATCATTATCCTCAAATTGTCATCACTAACAATTATACAAATAATAAAAAAGAAAACAAATTAAGAGTGGAGTGGGTGTACTCACCTTGATGAATTAGATGGATGGTTGAGATGGAATTGATGGTTGAGATGGATGGAAGGGATGGGATTGATGGAGTTGATGGCCCACCAAGATCACTCCTCTCTCTCTCTCTCTCTCTCTCTCTCTCTCTCTCTCTCTCTTATGGAAAATGGTGAAATGCTAAGGGATGGAGGGGTATTTATAAAGAAATGGATAAAATTTTGGTTAAGTTAAGCTAATGTGATTAATATTAGCTTAGGCTAGGATTATGGTAATTAATTCATGCTTTGTAATTAATGGTGGATTAAAGGAGCATGGGATGGCATGGTGTCATGATGTCATGCATAGTGTATGGCATGGAGAAAAGCTGACTTTTGATGCACATGAGAGAGGAGAGGTATGGGTGTGTGACATCACACACATGGGTAAAGATTCTCTCACCCATGTGTGGCATGTACATGTATGCATGGCATGTGATGTGCACATGTGTGGAACGAAATACATGACGCCATGCGCACATGATACACTTACTATTTTTCACGGTGTAGCTCACTAATGGAGTATCATACAGACGCACGGGTGGTATCTACGCGATCGCAGTGACGGGACGGTCGATATGAGATAGGTTTCGGGGTCTTGGGGTTCTGGTCAGTTGGGTGTGTACTAAGAACGGTCAATCCAGGTCTAGCTAAGGGCGTTGATCATCATGCACATATGCATGGAAAATGGTACGGAATGGACAAGGTGTTACAAATAGTGTCATATTCCTTGTCTCTGCAACACCATTTTGTTGTGGAGTGTAAACCATTGTGTACTACCGGACAATGTCAATGTTCTCACAATATAATTTGAAAGTTTCAGATGTATACTCACCACCTCTATCTGATCAAAGGATTATAATTTTTTTCTCAATCTAATTTTCCACCTCAGCTTTATATTTAAGAAAATAATCAAAAACCTCAAATTTGTGTGAGATGAGATACTCATATCCATAGCGCAAGTAATCATCAATAAAAGTGACAAAGTATTAACATCCATTACTAGCATATACATTAAAGGGTCGATAGATATTTGAATGAATTATCTCTAAGAAACCCTTGGACCTAGCCGCTTTAGGGAATGGTTTCTATGAAGTCTTCCCGAACACAATAGTCATAAAATGATAAATCAACTTTGGATAATGAATCCAATAGACCAGAACGTGCTAGTCTTATAATACAATCTTTTATGCTGTGACCTAACCTCGCATGCCATTTTAGAGATTCAGATACTACAGTTTCATTCGATATAGCATATAAAGAAAGAGGTTCATTATTATTATCTATGTTAAGCATAAATAAATCTAAAATTAAATTTTTTCATGTAAAGATGAGGTTATTGAAATTTAAATAAACTCGTGTCTTGGAAAAATGAATATCAAAACTATCAATTAACAACCTAGAAGAAGAAATTAAATTCTAACACATTTTCGATGCATAAAGAGTATCACAGAGGATTATTATTTGCCCTATACACGTACGAAGATGGTAAACGTCAATCCTTGTACGTCTTCAATAGCATTATTTCTCATATACACATTAACTCCCCGTGGCTATAGGTCGGAATTCCACGAGTCCTCGACGATTTCATGTCACGTGCTTTATTGCACCTGAATCCAAAATCCACTTGTTAAATAGAGTATCAACTAAAAAGATTTCAGAACAAACTCCTACATACAAAGTATCTAGCAACTTATAAATCACCATATTTTTATGAGCACACTGTCAGACATAATGGCTGGAGTTTTCATAAACAAAACAAGTTATGTTTGCCTTTATTTGCTTCTTCTTTCCAATCCCCTTCTTGAGATTTGGAGGAGGTGTTGCGGACTTCTGTTCGTAGTAACTCTTTTTCACCTTCTTACAAGCTCTGCACTGTCCCCTGTTAGCTTTCCACTTTTGGGTCTCTGTTACAAAGTCCTTAGCCGAACTTGACTGAATTGCATTCATTTCAACCTCTCGTATCAAATGGTCACAAAAATCTTTGAACATAGTGATAAAATTAGTATGGTTCAGAATCCTTTTAATTGAGGCTCAAGATTCGGAAAAGGAACGTTGCATTACTATTATCTTTTGATTTTAAGTCAATTTGCACCCCACATTCCCAAGGGCGCCTATCATATGCTTTATTTTGCGGATATGATCTTTGATAGGTAGTCGACTAGCATCTTGTATTCCTGAAATTTTAGTTACATTTACCCAAACTTTTGCATCTTACTTCAGCATATAAGCATTTGTTTGTGCTTCCTAGATCCCTTTAGCGGTTTCATGCACTTCATACGTCGGTATGAGTGTATGAGTTCTTTATGCGTTGTGTTAATTAGGACATTACGGGTAGAACGACTCTGTTTATGCCACTTGTTGTAGTGGTTCATTGTAACCCTATATTCTCCTAAATTTTCATTCTAAGCAAATATAGGTTTCTCTTAAACCTCATCTAGTGTATGCGATATGTCGTCCTCGTTAAGAAGGCTTCGCACCGCGCAGGACCAATCTTCATAGTTGTTACTACGAATTGTTGACATTTGAGTTGTTCAACGATTAATGCTTTGATAGTTGTCTCTACATTGCATCAAGTATCACTACTTAGCTATAATCTAAGGCATTGGTACTAATCATCAACATTTTTACGTGTTATTCAAAATTTCAATGTATAAAAGTAGTCAACCCATCTTAACAAGATTTGAAAGTTGACATACCTAAATGGGTGGGGTAGATCAATCTAATTCTCTTATTTAAGATGAATATGATAATTTTTATAAGAATATATTTGTATAACGTGCAACATTCCATTATAAGTTGCATACATCATTTGATGGAGGAGACTAAACTCCCACTCAAGTTATGCATAACCTTTATATACAGAGAGCATCCTAGCACTTAGTTTTCTATTTTCTAATGAAAAATAGGCTTAGATCTAATTGCATCAAGCCTAATTATATCACATATATAAACATTATTATCAAAAGAAAAGAAAAGTGCTTAGATAATAAGAGAGTCTTATCATCGCCAATGATCATGTCCATTCGTGGTGGATCCGATCATTAAAGATAATGATCACCGTTGATGATGGATCCTCTCATCAATGTTGATCATAACGATTGATGATGTTTCCGATTACTAATGGTCCCTTGATCAATGGTGAATAGAAGGATATATTAAGGAAACTACATTCACATTCATGCATATATACATGTAATAATCAAGGAACACGTGAGATATACATTTTAATTGCCGAACTCCAAAAACGTGTAGCCCACCTTAAATGATTATTATCCTGATACTAATATATTATAATTAAGATCACAAAAAATTATTTATTTAATTTTTAAATTTATTTATTTATTTTAATACATACATCGATCATTATCATTTCAAGAGATGTTAACCGGTAATCATAAAAACAGACCACACTATAGGTTAGATATTACTAAAAAAAGAAAAACCAAGTCACTTCCCAATACTTAGTTTAAATCAACCCACAAATAGATGATTAAAAAACATTAATAAGATATACTTAATCTTAAAAGAAAGTGAATTGGGCTTCAATTCCGACCCATTCGAATTTGTATATTAATATTGGGTCCATATGGGCTTTCCAACCACTCATGGAATGCTAATGATGGTCCCTTTATTTTTTTATACAAAAGGCAAATTTAAATAGTTTCAAAAAAAATAAATTGATACTATAAGAATAATGAGCCAAGTCTAGATTTAAGCCTACCTGATTAAGGAGGCTTTAGACAACAGTTACTGATTATTTACCTTTTAGCCGTCCATTTCATACACATCAATTTGATAAGCAAAGATAGATTAATTAGTGTTTTTCTGGGCTATCATCCATTAAAAAAAATACCTCACAATCATAACAATGAGTATTGATGCACATTCCAGCTACATATAGGGCTGAAAGTCAGACGGGTTGGTGCTTAATAGTAGCCCAACCCAAGGTTCCTATACCTCGACCCTAACCCAACCCAACCCAACCTCGGGTTGGGAATTCTCAACCCAAGCCCAACCCAAGCGGGCTCGGTCAGGTTGGCCGGGTTAGTCGGGTAGATATATGCTAATATTTTCATTAGTATATTATATTTTCAAAACACATCTTATTTTTTGTACCTATAATTTTATTAATTATATATGTAGTGATTTATCGTAAAGAAGTTCATTTTTTTTCTAAACAAACAAGCTAAAATATAGGACAACTACACTTTTAAAAGTCGTATTGTGTATCAAGCAATCTATTTGGGAGAGAAATTTGGCGTATCTTGTTAGCTTGAGTCATTGGAAACGACATGGACCAATGAAACCCGTCAGCATTGGAATTTCATCTGCCTTCAACACAGACGATCCGCACTCAATTATAATTAATTTATAAGGAACTTATATATTGATCAGGTTCGGGTTGGGACAGGCAACCCGAGACCTCAACCCAAGCCTAACCCAAGTTTTATCGAGTTGGTGTTTGTATGGCCCAAGCCTGAGACCAAACCCGATACATCCTGTCCAAGCCCAACCTAATGTCAAGTCAGTGGGTTGGGGTTAAACCCATCTAACTTTCAGCCCTAGCTACATATTTGTTACATGAACATGATAAACACACACAATCATCACTCCCTTATGATTACTGTATTAAGAGAGAGGTGGTGCCCAGGTTCGGGTTGGGACAGGCAACCCGAGACCTCAACCCAAGCCTAACCCAAGTTTTATCGAGTTGGTGTTTGTATGGCCCAAGCCTGAGACCAAACCCGATACATCCTGTCCAAGCCCAACCTAATGTCAAGTCAGTGGGTTGGGGTTAAACCCATCTAACTTTCAGCCCTAGCTACATATTTGTTACATGAACATGATAAACACACACAATCATCACTCCCTTATGATTACTGTATTAAGAGAGAGGTGGTGCCTATTAAAAAGGCATTTTCTTTTTCGACTGTCAATTTCTCCCTTATCATTGATTTCTATCTCAAATCAATTTACGGTATGCCATTCTTTTTTAGCTTAATCAAATCTCCAATTTTTTATTTTACTAATCCTTAGGATTGACCATTTTTTTTTAAAATTCTTATCGGGCCAATAGGATTTAAATCCAAATATCGTACATTTGATATTATTCTTATTATTATTATCATTATTTAGTTCACATACCTCAGGAAGAAAATAAATTATAATAATTAATAAGTGAATATATAAATATCGATGTATAATTAAAATAAAATATAAAATATAATAAAAAGGGCCACTAACCTTTCGTGATTATAACAATAAATCAGAGATCCGCCGTTGAGCTGCTCTGATACCACTGAAAGTCTGCGTGGAAGAGTAAGCCCTCAAGATCTGACGGTATACATGATATGGGAGCTCCACAAAACTAAGGATAAACGGTCTAGATCTAGTGGTCTGCCTAACCACTAATGGAGCAGATGAGTCTAATCACCCCTCTGATTCTACGATATAGATGGTATCGGAATATGATTCATGGCTTAGATCGTTCAAAGGATAAGCTAGATGGACAAATATCAATATCTCAATTTTCTCCTTTTACTCTCGTTATTGCTTGATGTGTTATTCACGAGAAAACATGGGAAGGATGGGAAATTTCGATTATACCAGAAATTATCTAGTATTATCCTTATCCTTAAAGTTGAATTTGTAATTCAACTTGAAACAAAGGAAAGAAAAAAGATTAACAAAAAGAGATTAAACCACATGGGACCCACCCATTAGTGATTGTCCACTGGTGGGCCCCATTGGTCTATGTCCAACACAACTGCCCACATTTGAAGCTATACATGGGAACATGAATACTTAAAAATGGGGCAAACTATACAACACGCCTCAAATGAAAAGAGATAGAGTGTCACTACAAAATACCCTTTTTAAACATTGCACACCCAAACCAAACTCAAGAAATTTGAAATTTTACAATTCCAGACCTGTCTATAGCTATTTTTCCTCTAATTTTGTTGGGAAGTTCGCTAGAAGAAGTAAAAACCTGATTGAGAATTATAGAGCTCCCTTCTCTAGCAAGGTTGTCTCCAACCTTACCGCTCTCCCCGAAGGTGTGACGTACACTTGCATCTAGCTCTGCAATGCAATCTTGTATAAATCTCCACCAATATCGAGTTATCCAACAACCCTCTTATCCTTATCCATCCTGGAGAAAATCCACAATAAGCATGGAGTCTCTTTCCACATCTAATTCGCGCATGCCAAACTCTTTACAAATTGAGGGCTTTACTTGGAACCTCTACTGAGTCCTTGTGAAATAGGCTTATTCTAACAGGATTGTTTGTGAGGGAGGCCCGCCATTGTGTACGTGTGGCATGCAACTTGGCTGTGAAGGTCAACACATTATCGGGGTTGTTCATGGGGCCCACCATGGTGTGTGTATGGCATGCAACCTGTTCGTTAAGGTCACCCCAGCATGAAAGTTCAGCACCAGGTTGATCCAACCATCAGGTCAGCCACCGGGTGATTTTGGAGGTTTTTAGGTGGTTATCCATTGTTTTATGTGGTGTAGCTCACATAATGATTCAATAAGCCTGATTTTGTGGGCATCTAACCATTATGGTGGCTCACTTAATGAGTGGGTTGGAATGCATGCACACAACATGGTGGGCTCCATGAGAAGTTTAATAAGCTGGTGAATAACATTTTACACACAAGACAATCCCATGATGTCCTATGGTTCAAAAATAACAATGAACGGTGGTGATCTTACGCCATCCCAATAATGACCTCTAAAAGGCTGACTACAAAAAAATAGGCATTACCGGCGGTCAAGACCGCCCATAAAAACTCCTAGAAACCGCCGCTATAAGAATTAGGGACGGTCGGGCGGATGCCGTTTTATCAGCTTTTGACCGCCGCTAAAAGTTAGCTTTAGCGGCGCTTATTACTTTTAGCGGCGCTTCTTCTCACATCGGTAAAACGCGATAGAAGCGCCGCTAATATGAACCGCCGGAAAAACTCTATTAAACGCCGCTAAACACTTTAAAACGCCGGTAGAAATTATTAGGAACGCAGTAAATTTTCTACAAACGCCGCGCAAATAACAAAAAGCGCCGCTAAAGCTGTCACAATGACATTTAGAATTGGAAAAACGCCGGTAAATCATTTACAATATAAAAAAATAAAAATAAGAACAATTAAAAATTCTGCTGGGCTAAATCTTCTAAATCAAAAGACCTTTACAAGCTTAAATTAGCATTCAAACACACCCTGTAAATCATTTACAACCAGCCTCATTTACAGGGGGCCTAAGAATGAAAGGTTACATAATGGACAGAAAATTTAAAGATTGAGACAAGGAAAAGTAGGAGGGAAAAAAAAAAAAGGAACGGATTTCAATGACACCCGATGCGAGACTTCTCAAATGCATCCCAAGAACCAGAACTCATGCCATATAGAGGACCTTTGTCAGCAGCACCCTGCCATGCGTAGAGGTCAGCTAATAAAACAATATGTACACTCATAATCTGAGTTACACTATCTAAAATTAAATTTTCAATCATAAATATTTCCTGCAAAAACAACCATACCGAATGAAGTCCATATCCATCCCCATATGAAGCAGCAAAGCCCCCCTCTGGGCTACCACATTTCACCCCAAATGCTCCACCTTCAGTGACCAATGCAGAGACAAAAGTTTACAAAACAAAATAAAATAACCAAAAACAAATTTGATATAAAATAAAAGGAACCAATAAATACCTTTTTTAGCGATGTGTGATATGACAGTAAGGTGTACTAACAAGCTAACAAGGAAAAAAAAAAAACAGATGCAGGTTTATTCTAGACATCCATTTGTTTTATACACAATGGTCAATTTGATGGAAGGCTCTTACCTCACACTTGTATGCTATTTTGGTGCATGTGGTTGGCAAGGCTCCACAAATGTGTGATCTTTACGAACCTCACCCAATTTTATTTATTTATTTATTTTTTTAAAGTTAACCTCACACAAAACTTATGCCTTGGATCCAAGAATCAGGTCAATCACAGATCTGGTGAGCTAAACATATGCAGAAGAAATGGACAATCGGCATTTAATGTAAACGTTTGGCCCTTCAGATGAGTGGATGGACCTGAATTCAGCACAAGGAAAGCCATATAGTGGCTTGTACCTGATGAGCAGCTTTGATCATGCATCCATGTAAGCATTGTGGACCCATGAGCCTACACTCTATATAGTTACTTCCACTTTGAATACGCATCTAACAACCAAAGATAAATATCTAATACAAGTCAAACATTATGGAAACCCTTTGTTATACTGAAGCAATGAAGATCGGTACAAAAAATAAAAAAATAATAATAATCCAAGGTGTGGGGCCCTTGCTTTTGGTGATCCTTACATGGAGTGGAGTTGCCTGATTTTTGGACTGTGGCATCAAGAAGTGGGGAAACCACCTGATGGAAAGCTTGGATATTGCACATCTTCTATCCAGGCCTGTGTTGGATTGTAAGAGAGCTGGGTTGCACAAGCTCGAGGCTTTCCGACCTCAATGCATCTGGAAATCAGTCAATATTGAGTCAAGTTGATTCAGCAAGTTCTTTTGAGTACTCAATGTAACGCTAGCACCAGTGCACCACAAAAGCACGACATTTTGTTAACGTATATCACACCATTCAGTCTCTAACTGTAGAAACTGCAGAACAGAATTTTCAGCAAATGCATAGCAATATGGGCCAAAGGCTATAATTTTTTTTACATGTGACTCTGATATCATTTGAATGAGTTATGATGGATTTATGGAAGGGTTGTATGATGGGATTTAGATAATTTGTCTTTTTAAAAATATTTTATTAAAATGGATGGTCAGTGAAGTGTGAAAGCCATACATACCAAACAAAAGATAAAAAGAAAACAGAATTAAAAATAAAATAAATTTCACAAACCTTGCAACAAGAAGCGATGAAACGCACTCATACGAACTATTCACATTAGGAAATCCTGCTCCGGGTTTTCGTAAAACCACAGCAAATACATTGATATCATCTCTAGTGAGTTGATCACCGTACCATCACAAAATAAACAAAAGACTCATTGTTAAGCTTAAAAATAAGATACCTTGGACACACTTAAAAGTACAATACAAACCTAAGAACAGATCACTGCAAGTTTTAAGCTCTAGAAACTGCATAAAAATCTGTCTACCACTCTTCATTGCATAGTATAAGAAAACTCATCAACAAATGCTTCTTTAGGTTTTACATCTCGTGGGGGCTCACACTATTGCCTAATATAAGAGAACTCATGTAGTAAATGTGCAGCCAGTCCTTGCCAGATCGATGGATATCAAACTCTATTACCAGCTCTCCCTGTGCAGCCAGATCGATGGATATAAGCTTTTACATCTCGTGGGGGCTCACACTGAAACATAAGAACTGGTAGTTCACTCATCTTGAAGAGAAATAGAATGTTAATTACCAAAATCCTAGGCACATTGAGGTCATGCTCTGATAAATAAAAAACATTGAAATAACATCTATTTCTCAACTCTAAAACAATCATCTTGAATTTCAAATGTAGATTTTTGTACGTCTTCTGATCTATCTTGAATTTCAAATGCAACCAACTGCCCAGTTGTGTGGCACTAAACTGTAGTACTTGACCTGGAATGTCCATATAAAAGGAGCGGATGTTATTCCAAATTCATGTAATTCCCCAAGAAGAAAGAAAATTGAAAAAAATTGAAAAAACAAACAAACAAACAAACTACTGAATGACAAAATGGAGCCCTACCTGTGTCCATTTTGCAGAAATAGAGCAGTTTGGCAGTTTTCCCTGAAAGTCCACATCCATAAAATCCACATTTACCAACTCAAGATCATATCTAAAGATAAGGTACTACAATCCAAATAAAAGAGAGAATGAGATTTGGAGGTAAGATGGGAGGTTGAATATCCAAATCCAAGATGGGAGAAGCACACGAGGAGAGAGAGATGAAAATGGGAGGGGGCGCGCACGAGAAGAGAGAGAGATGAGAATGGGAGGGGGCGCGCACGTCAAAAGAGAAAATAGAAAGGGAAATGAAAAACCCTTTCTGCCCTTTTTTTTAATATAGCTACCATTTACGGGCGGCAACATACCAAAAACAGGGGCATTTTTGGACGGCTGCCGGTGATTCTCATCATCACCGGCAGTTATAGATGGCCGCCGGTAAACCTAGTTCCGACCTTCTTCATGATCACAAGGCGTTCCTTGTTAATCAGATGATACGTAGTTTTATCAAAAAATGGATGAAGGCTAATCTGCAAAAGAAAATTCACCTGAACAGATTCATGAAATGATAATCATGAAGCAAGTAACAATGTGTAGAACTTTTTTCTTTTCAGAAAACCCATCTCAAATCCAAACTTTTTCTCCCTTCCATGCAACAAAACAATCCGTCCCTAACCCACATAAAAAATCTATGCACACAGTTTATGCCTCTGTAACTGCTAACAAATGAGAGTAGCAACCTTTGGCGGAAGTCGTTTGATGAGGAGCAGTGACAACTTGTAGCCCATATCTGTCAGGTTCAGGTCAGTGGCAGCTAGGGCTGTCATTGTCAGGTTCAGGTCAGCTACTGGTGTTCCCATATCTGGATGGTAACACACATGAGGTACACAATCCAAAT
Source organism: Magnolia sinica (assembly GCF_029962835.1). Lineage (NCBI taxonomy): Eukaryota > Viridiplantae > Streptophyta > Magnoliopsida > Magnoliales > Magnoliaceae > Magnolia > Magnolia sinica. The sequence goes on along the minus strand of NC_080573.1, from coordinate 42,360,666 downwards.
CTGATCTGATTTAACTCCATCAGGTCCTATCAGGTCTATTTCAAGCATGAATTAGAATTCAGAATGGGGTTCAGGTCTAAGAATCATGGTCAGGTGCATAGTAGAAAATGCCTTTTTATGGCTTTTAAATAATGAATGTAATTAATTTTTATTTTTTAAAAAAAAAAAAAAAAACACCATAGATTCTAGACAGAATTGCATGTGGACCCAAACCTGACCCAATAATTAATTGGTCCAGAAATCTGGATTCATGCCCAATTAAATCGGGATGGATACATGCATCCACTGATCTGGATACCAACTGATAGTTTAAGTTGCAACTGTAGCTTACTCCGACTTAAAGCATATGCAAGGTTAACAAAATCTCGTCTATAGGTTGGACATTGTGACAGGCATGGAGCACCACATGTATTAGAGGAATGATCAGAATTGTATGATGATCACAAAGTTTGCTAACACATTAGATTTTGTTAAAGTGTTTAAATCAGATCATTCCACAATAGAAGACACTAACAAAGCAAAGATTTAGGTTCAGGCAACCACGTATTTATGGGCTATGTAACAAGGAAATGGAACATAATCAGTGATCCACTTTCTCCTACAAAGCTCAAGTGTCACTGTTTGCAAAGGAAGAAATCAATATTTTGACATTCAAGTACAGCCAATACCCAAAGGATAAGATACAGGAAAAGTTTCGCTAGCTAGAATTGAAGAACATAAATGAAAACCAACCAACCTGGAATTCCAGTGACACTAACAATATCGCCACGTTTGGTACCAGAATGGAATCTAGAAAATTCGGCTTCACCAATGTCTAAGTGCCTATTGTAAGTAAATAAACAAAATCAAAATGCTTCCATAAACAGGCTATGAAATCATAAATTCTACAACAAAAGAATGAAATCTTTTTATTTGGTTGTTTATCTTGATTACGATGAAATCTTCACACACACACAAAATCCTTTGAAATGAACAATTTTGCAGGACAGGAAATAATGTCTTTCGTAGAAGTTAGGTTGGTGTAATTATGTCCATGTTGTCTATATTTACTCAACTCCAACCCAGGTGTTTAATTACCTTTGTTTCAACAATAAGGAGGCTCCTTATCTGTATGGACTGGTGCACCAGACAATGTCTCCTCAACAAGTAGTCCAGTAGCAACTGCACAATACCAATAAAACAGTTAACGGTCTATTTAATGTTTTCAGACTACAAATGCACATGAATGTCCATTTTCCACAATAAGGAGGCTCCTTATCTGTATGGACTGGTGCACCAGACAATAACGAGGCTCATTTATTAGTAGTCATGTTTTGTATGTACCTGCCGTTTATATATTTTTTTCTTCCATAGTTCCATGTGCCATCAAACGATATGCATAAACTGGCTTTGTTTGCCCATACCTGCAAGAATGCTCCATATTAAGCCCATTCTTCAAAAACAGAGAAACTTGGGAATTAAATAGAAAGAAGAAGCATCATTATGCAGATTTATACCTGCAAGGAATAACCAACAATGACAAAGGAGTTGTGGTCAGGTGGGACTGAAACCCAGCTCCCATCACTGAGAGAGATTTGAAGGCCTGATGTATTGTTTGATCTCAGAACTGATATTATCTGAGGGTCAGTGTGTTCTCCAAAACCAGTTAAGTTGCAACTCAATGCTTTAAGTTCAGGACATGGAGGGTAGTGATTGAGCCTAAAAAAGGGTCACTCTCTTCATCCATCAGAAGCTTGCTGAAAATATTCCTTGGTGTGCATGTGCCAGAAAATCTGATTGGTAATGTACCTTGTTATAAGGTATTATTAAAAAGTATAGAGGTTACATTAGTGCACTTTATTTCTTACAAGACAATGTTACAAACACAGAACAAGTTAATAATAGTGATTTTTTATTTTTTTTTCGAAGAGCAACATTGCAACTAATTGTGAACTTGGGTCCTGTTTGGGATGGTGGTGAATCCTGACTCCTTTGGATTCTTTTATACAAAGAGATTTCAATCTAAAAGATCAGGCATTTGGTTTATCCATAAAGTTTCATGTGGAAGAAGAAACACATTAAGATGGGCGCCTTTTCCGATTATTTTTGCACCGTCTTCCACTCAAAAGGATGGGTTCTTCCGATCTGATTCAAGCAGAGCCGGCTGCGTACAAACATATCCTAAACATAATGTTATCACCAATATAATCGGTAGTGCAACAAAAAAGGGGGGAAAAAAAAAAAAAGAGAGAATTTATTTTCTCTTATAGCCACAAGTATGCACATGTTTTAAACCCAGGTGGACTGAGCCGTTGGACCAGAACAGCCACCAAATGTTTCAGGTCAAGAAATCCAGTCAGTTAAGTGGATGACTGTTTTTTTACTGCTTTTGTATTTTTTTTTTTTTTTAAAAAGCATCAGTCAAAGTTCAATTCCCTACCTCCACTTGAAAATCAAACGGCTGAACCACTACGCCAATGACATATTATTTTTTAGTTCTTTCTATTTTTTAATGATTACAGATTAGAATATTTTTTAGTTGAAATGGGTCAGAACAGGTGTGACCAGTCAGGAGAAAGGGCCAAGGTCCAGTCTGGTTTTAAAACATTGATTATGTATGTTTGCATGGTTGGCACCTCAATGTCTTTAGAAGTGGAGTCTGCTTGTTACATGGATATTGAAGATGCATAAAAAACAGTATGTTATAAATATAGCACCATTCGAATTGAAAGGGAAATGGCTGGCACCTCAGTGTCTTTAGAAGTGGAGTCTGCTTGTTACATGGATATTGAAGATGCACAAAAAAGCAATAGGTTATAAATGTAGCACTATTTGAATTGAAAGGGAAGTCTTGCAGAATTTTTTTAAAATAGAAAATAGGTAAATGGTAGAAAAATAAGGAGAAGGAGATTTGAAAATTTGAATACAACATGGCACCATTGGAAAAAGTATTGGACATTATTGTGATGTTCTTGGGGCTTTGGAGATATGTTGAAAATATCTTTTGCTAAATATCATTAAGCAAGATCAATTAACAACTATAAACTGTAATTAGATGTTCGACAACTCAGTTGATCTGTTCATGTAAATGCATCTCTGATGAACTTAGATACAATTATAAACTGTAATTAGAGACACTTATCTCTTTCCTTCTTTTCATATCATGTTCAAACCACTCTGTCCATTTGTTTCTCATGCTCACATTAGGACAAGAGTCCAAAAATCAGGCAGATCGAAACTTAGTCAATAAATCTGTAAATTAGGGGCTTTTTTAATTACTTGTACAATCACAACGACTTCCACAACACCAACTTAGTCAATAAATCTGTAAATTAGGGGCTTTTGTTTTTGAGCATGATTTAGAATTTCCTACACTCAGTACTACATGCAGAAAATGTCCATGCTTCAGTATGCTTTGTGATGGACAACAACCCATACACCAAAAACACCCACAACAATTAATAGGAAACTTCACATTCATCTGTAAAAATATGAATCCACACAAGGAAAACAGAACTAAAAGGAAAAAGAAAATGTGAACTTGCGAAGATGTCAAGACATGATACACAAAGCTCCCAACTCAAGAATACAAACCTGTAGTCAAACAAGGAAGAGCTACATGAAGCACTCCAAATAGCGAAGAAAAAGAAATGTATTCATGGACTAATAACCAATTAGTTCCAATGTCCACTGCCATCCCCCCATCCATCCCAAAGAGTTGAACTAGTTCACGAGCAATGGATGGAAGATTCTTTTTTTTTTTCCCTCATAACAATCAGTCTGAATTCACAATATCTTGTAGCCTTAAGATTGAACAAGTGTGGACTATGGCTCAGTGATCCATACCATTGGTATGATGGTTGTCATTGTCAATGGGAGATATCCCAAAGTTTTCCCTAACTGAACAATCCTCTCTTTTTGAATAGATGAATGGTCCATATTCAAAATCAATGGGAAAACAAAGATTGGATGGTGAGCATCCTATATGGGAGATTTGGGTCACAGTCTATCATCTGCTTGTCCCAACTCAAGGATCGAGCTTACTGAGCATATCCTCAACTTAGGAAGCATATAATTCTGTCAGTTTAATTGATCTTTTTTTTTAAAATCAAAATATAGGTGACAATATATATATCTTATTCAAGTGCTTCATAAGGATATGAAACTTCCATTCATCAGTGCTGCAGCCACAACATGACAATAACAGCAAAATAGACCCAGAATCAATGCACAAATACAGACCCAATAGCTGGCTGAACACAAGTGGGCCCCAATGCAGCACTCATGGAATAAAGCTTATTCTACCAAGACTTGTACAGTAACAGTTCTCAAGACCATTCATGTGTACAAGATTAAGTTTCACTCATTTACATCAAATTCATAGATCTCAATCTCAGAACACACACTGCTAGTAAAGAATGGGAATGTATTTATGATTGTTCCCTTCTTAGAGAAAAAGAAAAGGGCATAAGATGCTACTCAAGAAGCTTTTGCACTAATTTCTTTTACCTCTACTTTCATCCTGCAGCTCATCAATTCAAATCCCACCCAAGTGTCATAAAGACTACAATAAAACCATTTTAAGGGTTTGAAATAAGATAAAGTTAGCAAAAACACAGCATAACTATATCGAACATGACTGGGGTTGAAATGAGACTAACTCTATATAAGCCTGCTAACAAGACTGAGACATCAGGATTCATAGGCATGCGTGTTAACATGGAGCGTATGTAGAGAGCTAGGCTGTTTGTCAGGTGGGCCCACTGTGAATTCCCTGGCCCAAAAATCAAGCCAAATGCAGCATGCACTCATATGATAAAAATCTAGGTATAATATATATATATATATATATATATATATATATATATATATATATATATATATATATATATATATATATATATATATATAAACATATTTAAATGCAGTGGAGGTCCACTTGTTTGGATTGTGGAGAAGCTAATAGTATCAGACCACTAGACCTGATTTCTTTCAGATCCATGGAGAAGGAGAAGAGAAGTTGAGCTGACATGCATAATGATGTTTGCTGTATAATCAGATAGGAATGGAGAAGCATTGTGCAATCAAACAAAAGTGATTCATGTAGTTCTCATCCTTAATCACACATCCTGTAAAAAAGATCACTTTTATTGGAAAATAATAACCACCCATTCAATGGAGTCAGCTTCCAACAGGTGGGTACTACACACCAATGTGGCACATTGGAGCAAGACCCCATCCATCCATCACACTCTGAGGAACAGAAGCTTCATTAAAGAAAAACAGAACAGAGAGAGATAGCGAACTGAAACTCCATACCAAGAACCAAAGGGACATGTATGCAATTTCTAAGTTGCAGATTAAGTCGAGAGAGTCGATATCTGCACCCGCAATGACTGATGTTAGCACCCATTCTTTCTACTTTAGGGTCTGTTTGGATTAGTGAAATCCAAAAAGTAGATTTGGAAAGGAAAACGTCACATCTAAGGAAAACCGTGGATAAGAAAATTCATGGAAAAGAATAATAAAAAGGTTGTTTGTTATAATCAACATGATTACCATAGAGAAGTGGAAAGGTCAATGGTCAAAAGTGAGAGAGTCTCTAAACAAAATGCAAAACAGGGTTACCAGGTTTTGTGTAGGAAACGAAAATCACCCTCTTTTCGTTTTATGAAACCATGGGAAGGAAAACCATTTTCCATAGGTTGCTTATTGTTCCAATCAGCCCAAAACATCACATATACAGAAAACACTTTCTTTTCTACATTTAATTTTTGGATTCCACCAATCCAAATAGGTCATTAGGTTAAAAGGCAGGCAACTTTGTGCTATTATATTGCATGTAGAAACCGTTGGTTAACTTTTCAAGAATTCATTCACATTATTTCTGAAAACGCTGCTTGATGGAAATCTAATCATGCTGGTTTTAAAATCGCTGTAGTTTAATAACTTGCATGTTTACCAGTGTTTTCTAAGAAGAGAAAATGTACTAGTAGTTAGAGCCTTACAGCTACTCTTTGTTGGTTTAGACCACCATTTGCACTAACCAGTATATACCCATTACTTTTGGTAGTTTCCCCCGTTCAGAAATCAGCAAATGCAAAAAAAAAAAAAAAAAAAAAAAAAAAAACAGAACATAACCAAAAACCACACCACCCGCAAGATGCAGATCAGATTTTTCCACCATGTATGACATGTATGCAATTTCTAAGTGCCTGCGTATCATCCATCACACTCTGCAAGATATTTCAGACATGATGAAACCTGGAGAGAGAGAGAGAGAGAGAGAGAGAGAGAGAGAGAGAGAGAGAGAGTAGCATACTGTTGCGGCTGTTGGAGAAGGGGAGCTACTGCTGCGGCTATTGCTAGCGCTTCTTCCTCTTGCGGGCCTTCTTGGACTTTGGCATGTTCCAGCAAGGAGGGCAACAACCGAGAGATCAGCGTCTTCAACAAGCAATAGAAATGGAAGTCATATCAAGAGAGGCCGGAGTGGAGGGACGTTGGAGAGAGAGAGACTTTCGGGATTTGGGGATGGTGCGCGCGATTTGGGGATGGGGCGATTTGGGAGAGAAGAGGGAAGAAGGGTTTTGGGAGAGAAATATTGGCGCATGCGAGATTTGGGGATGGGGCGATTTTGGGGAGAGAAGAGGGAAGATGGTTTTGGGAGAGAAATTTTTGCCGCTCGGATTTGGGGACGCGGGAGGTGAAAAGCCCTCTTTTGTTTTAGCAGTGGTGGTGGCTTATCCATACAGGGGCGGCCACGTAAAAACGCCCCTCATTTTACATTTACACGGGCGGTTCGTTGTGGCCGCCTGTGGACGTGCACCGCTGATATGCATATTTCTTGTAGTGCCCCCACCCGCCATTTGATTTCAATGAACTGTCAGTTTGGGGATTGTTCCTTCTTTTTTTTTTTCTTCTTCTTTTTTCTTTTTTTTTTCTTTTTAACTGCTTTAGCATCTATTGATGCTTCTGTGGAAGATTGGAACTAGATCTAGGTCATTATGATCAGCTCTGAGATCTGATTTCTCCCATTCTAGATTTGAATCAGTGTGGTTTGTTGCATTGCATGTCCTTGCTCCAAGGACATGTATATTGTATACTTGGTTCTTCAACTTGAACAAGTGGCCTCGAGGATGGATCTTGCTTTGAAGTCTCAATTGGATGATAAAAACACATTGATTGGCGTTCTTGATGGTTATGCCAAGGTGCTAAGACATTATAGGTACTCAAAAAATCAAATCAAATTGGGGTTCAGCTCATCAAAAGACGCTAATTGAACCTGAAACCAGTCCCGATATGACCCAAACCCCCCTTTACAATCCTACTCCCATCAAATAAGCCTCTTCATAGGATAGGTATCCCTTTTTCTTAACGTGGACCATTGGCATGCATCTGCAATGCACCTACTCCACTGTTAAACTCATCCAATAGAAATTATTCCTGTCGTAGATCTTGATCACGATGGCCACCATTTTAGTGAAAGGTCAATCTAACCTCCATGTTCCGCAAGAGTATCATATAATACTCGCATTTGCAGAGAGGCTTGAAACTAGAGGATGTGTAGTAACCTAGAGCCATTATTCTAATTATTATACGAGTGGGCCCATGATTCTAATTAAGACCATGATTTTGGCCAACTATGCTTGGACCACACACACTCAATAGGAAATCAGCTAAAGATTGGATTGCTAGGATTTTCTAGTCTGGGAATTTTTTTTGGGGCATGTGGTTCATCCACAGTGAGGGATAGGAGGTCCATGTTCTTGGTTCTTGAAAGCCAAATCATGCTTGTTGCTTATTCAAATAATAGACAAGGAAACTATGATATAATTACAATAAAGTGATATTAGATCAAAAGGATAACAATTAATTATACAAGAATATAGATCTTTTCTTTCCCAAACATGAATATAAAAGTTGTTCTTGGGCTTCTTCTGCATAACAACAGTTTTCTTGTTGGAATGTTTACTTCTTTATAATACAGGCATATGATGTCGACAAACATGGTGTCGGTACTTTGTCGATTTGGGGGCGACCTCATTCGTGAATCTATTAATCTTTATTACAAGGGAGGCACAAACCGCATTGTTCACGTCGATCGAGCAATTGATTACCACAATCTTTTATTCAAAGTGCGTGGGATTTGTAAGTTGACTGACATTAGCAGCATTAAGTATAAATATCCTGGTCTATATTTGGATTCACTTGTGTCAATTGTGGATGATGACGATATATCTAATATGATGGAAGCATTTCCTAAAAGCAGTGAGCTAGTTCAGCTCTTTATTTCTGGTGCCCAAGACCTTTCAAAACCCATTACAATTTCAAGGTACTTCACTACGAATTTGTTCATGTTTCTTAGTTATGTAGTTTATTGATTCTTTTTTTCTTTTCTTTTTTAAATTTCTAATTATCTTTATTTTTTTCAGTAATCGGATGCAGAATGCCGATAATGGAAATGTTCAAGCATCATTGTGGGGCTTACATGAAAGTAACAAAAGACCTTCCACACATAATATTAACACCAATAATAATGATGTTCCAGGTGTGACAAATGACTTGCATAGAATAGACTGCTTGTCGATGGATAGTAGCGTCAATGGCATGCCGAAAATGATGTCAATTTTAAATGAAGGCCAAGAATTTAAAAATGCAAATGCTTTCGACAAAGCTTTAAGGGAGTACGCCATTCGTTCAAATTTCCAATACAAGTGAACCAGGTCAGGTAGTGGCCGTTTTCAGGCGAAATGCATTAACGATGATTGCTTATGGCGCATACATGCATACAAGCTTGCTGACAAGTTTACAGTCCAAATAATATCGTAATGCTGTGAATGAATCAACAATGTCAAACCCAACAATGGATCGACAAGCCAGTAGGAAATGGATTGCTGCTTTGGTTAAGGATCGACTACAAAAAAATTGTGTTGTACACCCAAAGATATTGTTGATGAGATTAGTCAAGAATACAAGATCAATGTAAGTTATGGAAAAGCGTGAAGAGGTAAAGAATTGGCACTAAAAGAGATGCACTCTGACCAATTTATTCAAGCTCTTAGGATGCTTTGTAAAGAAATTGAGAGCACAAATCCAGGAAGCACAGAAAAGTGTAGTAGGTCATCGGGTAAGTCCTTGAGACTTTTTGTTGCATATAAGGCTGTCATTTGTGGTTTGAAGCAAGCATGCCGACCACTTGTAATGCTCGAGTGCATAAAGATAGAAGGAGACACACAGGTGCATGGCTCCTTGCCATGGCCACTGATGCAGAAGACGATGAGTTCCCAGTCTCATGTGCATTTGTTGAATCGAAGAACGTAGGAAATTGGAAATGGTTTTGTGGTGAGTTGCCTCAAGTCTTGGGATGCGTGCCTAAATTAACATTTACATTAGATAGGCAAGAAGGGATTCTTGAAATGGTTAGTGGTATCTTTCCATACGCATGTCATCGATACTCTGAAAGGAGGCTGGTTGAAGAAATTTTGCATACATTCAATTGTTCGGATGTGGAGGAGCTTTTTACAAGGGCAACTTATGCAGTGGATCGTTCTGAATTCAATGCTTGCATGCATAAAATTCATGATAAATACAAAGAAACATGGAATATTATAAAGGATATTAATCCTAAGCACTAGGCCACTTCTCACTTTGAAGAGAAGCTTTATGTTTGGGAGGATTTTTTTATATACCAGATGAGCAGCTAGGATGAGCAGCTGGGAGGATAAGTTAGAGAGTTGGAGAGACCTGGATATCACTTCTGCCTTAGAAAACTTGCACTTTTATATGATAAAGATATTCAATGGAAGGTTTAAAAAAAGTTTAAACTGGTAAACAACCTTGGTTCCTAGAGCCGAAGAAGTTATTTCTGCAGGAGAGATGTGTTCGGGGTGTTATTGTGTCTCAAGAAGTGCAGAAAAGTTTGATGTTCTTTATGAAGATGATGCAAATGTAGAGAAGGTGGATCTTGAACGGCGAACATGCTGATGTTATTGGTGGAAAATTTGTGGGTACCCTTGCATACATGCTATTCAAGCTATCCGATACAGTGGTAGCAATGTGTATGACCACTTTGATGTACACTACAATGTCGGCAAATACCACAAGACATATTCAGAGGTTATTCATCCATTGACCACACGCTCACTAACCCATTTAGTACAACCAGGATGGTGATGATGACTTATAGGCAGTGGACACAACATCCAAGCACTGTGGTAACCACCATGTTGTGTGTGACATCCTCTTATGTCCATCGACTGCAAAACGTAATTTTCATCATCATCATTATCCTGATTGTAACTAATCAGTCAGAGACACCTCCTCAGACTCTACATATTTTCTCTTATTCCCTTTGCTTAGGCTTGTTTTAGCCAAATGCAAAGGATTAATAACCTCTGAATATGTCTCCCTGTATTTGGCGACCATGAAGTACACATCAAAGTAGTCATACACATTACGTCCACTGTATTCAATAGCTGCAATGGCATGTTCACAAGGGTACCCACACCTTTGCCATATAAGCCAAGAGCATGTTTGTCGTTCAAGATCCACCTTTGGATCTGCATTTGCATTGTTCACATCACGAACTTCAAACTCTGCTGCACCACCTAATGCACAATAATTTTCTAACATCATCTTTCCAACACAAATAATTTCTTCAACTAAAGGAACGAATCGTGTGTCCCAATTTGAACTTTCATTAAGCCTTTTATTAAAAATCTCTATCATATAATCGAGCAAGTTTACCAACACCCTAGTGATAGGCACCTTTCTCCATCCCTCCAACTTATCCCACCATTCACCTACAACGTCAAAATAACCCTCTTCAAAATAAAGCTTCTCTTCAAAGTAAGAAGTGGCCTAGTGTTTAGGATTAATATCCTTTACAATATTCCATACTTCTTTATATTTATCATGAATTTCACACATGCAAGTATCGAATTTAGAATGACCCCTTGCATAAACTGCACTCTTAAAAAGCTTATTCAAATCCCCACAGTTGAACTTTAGCCAAATTTCTCCAACCAGACTCTCTTGAGAGTAACGATGAGATGCATATGGAAAGATATCACTAACCACTTCAAAAATCCCTTCTTCTCTCTCTGACATAAATGTTGATTTTGGTATGCATTCTAGGACTTGAGCCAACTCATCACAGAACCATTTCCAACTCCTTACGTTCTTTGATTCAACAGATGCATATGAGACTAGGAACACATCATCTTCTGCATCAATGGTCATGGCAAAGAGCCACACACCTCGGCATTTTCCGTCCATCTTCCAACAATCAAGCATCACAAGTGGTCGGCATGCTTGCTTGAAACCATAAATGGCAGCCTTATATGCAACAAAAAATCTCAAGGAATTGTCTGATGACCTGCTAAGCTTTGCTGAGCTTCCTGGATTTGTCATCTCAATGTCTTTACAAAGCATACTAAGATTTGGAACATATTGTACCAGTGCTGTCTCTTTTAGGGTCAACTCTTTACCCCTCCGAGCTTTATCATAGCTTACTTTGATCCCATATTCTTGCATTATCTTGTCAACAATATCTTTGGGTGTACAACGCAAATCTTTTTGGAGTCCATCCTTGACCAAAGCAGCAATCCATTTCCTACTGGCCTGTCAATGTGTTCTTTTATTTGACATTGTTAACTCATTCGTAGCATAACAAGTATGGTTTCCCTTCAGGGATTTTATCTTGAATGTATGCTTGTCAGGAAGCTTACATGCATGTATGCGCCATGAGCAATTGTTTTTAATGCATTTCGCCTAATAACGGCCACCACCTGACCTGGTTCGCTTGTATTCAAAATTTGAACGTATGGCGTACTCCCTTAAAGCCTTGTGGAATGCATTTGCAACTTCAAATTCTTGGCATTCTTTTAAAACTGAAATATTTTTCGGCATGTCATTAACACAAGTATCAACCACCCCGTAATGTAATTCTTGATTATCCATCAACAAGCTGTCTACTTTACGTAAATCATTTGATGCACTTGGAACATCATTGTTATTGACAGTAGTATTACGTGAGGAAGGAGCAAGTGTTCCATTACTTTCATGCAAATCCCGCAATGATGCTTAATCATTTTCATTATCGGCATTCTGCATCAGAAAACTATAGAAAAAGAGAAAGTTAGAAACAAGAGAGAGAGAGAGAGAGAGAGAGAGAGAGAGAGAGAGAGAATTAATGAACTGCATAACTGCAAATACAAACAAATTTGTATTTCAATTACCTGGGAATCATAGTGGGGATTGAAAGGTTTTGGCCACAAAAAACGAAGAGCTGAATAGGCTCCCTGCTTTGAGGAAATGCTTCCATCATATTGGATACGTCGTCATCATTCTCAATCAACACAAGTGAATCCAAATCTAGACCAAGATATTTGTACTTGATGCTGCTAATGTCAGTAAACTTGCAAATCCCATGCACTTTGGATACAAGATTGATGTAAACAATCCCTCGATCGATATGAACAATGCGATTTGTGCCTCCTTTGTAGCAAACCTTATTTGATTCACAAATGAAGTCGCCCCGAAATCTATAGAGCAACGGCACCTTGTTTGTAGACATCATTTGGATGTGTTGTAATGAACTGAAAAATTCATAACAAGAGAAATGTTGTCATGCTTAAGAGCCTTAAGAACAACTTTTATATGCATGTTTAGAAAGGAAAAGACCCAAATTCTTGTCTACTTATTTGTTCACTTTTGGTCTGACCTAAGGTCCATTTTAATTATATCACAGTTTCTTGTGTACTATTTGAACATCATGGTTTTTGAGGACAAGGGCCTCATAGGCCTCATGATGGATGAAATATGCCCTAAAATCTGCCCAGATTAGAAAATCCTATCAATCCAATGTTTATCTGTTTTCCTACTGAGTAGGGTGCTTGCTGTGGTCTTTTTTTGTTACTGTCTACTGACAGGCCACATATTGAAGAGTTAGAATTATCCAGTCGATAAAGATATTTGGAGCATGATCCAATCATAGCTGGCTAAAATCACAGGTCTTAATCACAAAGCATGGTCCCTACTTGTACAATCAGAGAGCTCCATGTTTCCACACATTCTCCTCCCAAAACCCTCCAAATGCAACTATCATATGATTCTCGATCAAGCAAAACATGTAGATTCAGCCCACCTTTCACTAATATGGTGGGGCCATCATGAGTTAACTCTACCGCAACAATCAATTGTACTAAATGATTTTAATTGTTCAAACCAGTAGACTCTAGATGCAAAACTTTGGCAATGGTCCACATAAAGAAAAGGGTCACCTATCTTATGAAGAAGATAATTCAATGGGGGTAGGATTGTCAAGGGAGAGGGTTAGGGTCCAATTGGGACCCATTTTGGGTTCAAGTATCATCTTTTGATGACCCAGACCTAAATTGGGAGCTTTGATGATTCCATCATACATGATTGAGTTGCAAAAACTTCTGAATAGGTATCCAACATCTGAACTGAATTTTTTCTGGTTAAAGAATCTCTTTCTAGTTGCTCTGAAACGATGGGAATTGAACCCGCACATGGTGGATTCACAATCTACTGCCTCTGGCTACCCTTGCTTCGGTTGTTCGGCTCCCTGTTCATCGGTTGATGGAGTCTCGTCATAAAGAAACTCTCAATTCCAGCTACCGAGAGGCACTCGCTACCTCTCGAAGATGATTTTTGAGAATCCTACAAACATGAATATCTGAATTGATGGAGTTGAATAGAACATGATTCTTAGCTAGCCTTCCACCACCCCGATAGGGCGCCGGATAGACCAATCCAATGAATGGTCCAGCACAAAGCTTGGGGAAGGAGGATTCAACGCATCGATCACCTGCTAGGGGAAAATAACAATCCCCATCTTGCGGATGTACAGCTCATACATCAAGGTGGACCCTACCATAATGTTTATTTTCCATCCAATCTACTCACAAGGTCACAAGACCTGGATAAAGAGGAAAACAAATTTCATACTTATCCAAAACTTTTGTACTCCCAAAAGGAGTTTCAATGGTAGGCGTTCAATCCCCACCGGTTTTTGGTCCGCCTAATCAATGGCTGGATTGCACGGTGTGGCCCACCGTGATGTGTTTGAGATCCAACCTATTCATAAGTTAACATAGAGATAGATGAAGTGAAAACAAATTTTAGTTTGAAAGGAAGCTACTGTGGCCTATTGAAGTTTGAACGGTGGATGACACTGTCCCCATTTGGAAATGGTGGGGTCCACTTGAACTTTGGATCTAACTCACTCTACCTCTCATGCCATAAAACGATCTCTGAAAATGGTTGGACGGTATGGATACAGCACATGCATCATGGTGGGTCCATAGATGGACAGCGTGGACAAAACAGGTGGGATCCACAGAACTTGCTGCCATCAGTACAGCAGCTATATAGCTGGTGTATGGTACCCACCCAATCGGCTTCCCACTATTGGTGGGTCCCACTGTCCCAATTTGATGGACGGTGGATTGTACTTGGGTCCCACGTGTGGGGCCCACGCTGCTGGGCAGTAGTGTAAAACACATACATCACGGTGGGTCCCACGTAGGGCCACCTTTATATACATTATAATATAATATATTATAGTTATTATTATTATTATTATTATTATTATTTATTATATACATATGCATATTTTTTTAAAAGGTGGTGAGTACACCCCACTGACAATTCACACCACACTATTAGTCCACATCCAGCGTACTTGGACGCTGGACGGACGGACGGTGTGGATGACAACATCATGGTGGGTCCCACGTGGACATGGCCCACTTGATTTGCTCAATTTGATATTTGTGTTTTCCCCTTTGCCCACGCCGGTTAGTAGCAAGGTGGGCTGCACAAATGGCCAGTGGGGATGCATCATACACACATCATAGTGGGGTCCACAAAATAGTAAGAGAGAGGGAGAGAAAGAAAGAGAAAGCTAGAGAGATCGGAGTAGCAGAGGGACCCCGCCACTATGGGCCCGTCATACAAATCATACATCAAAATGGGTCCCACCATATGTGGTCCATCAATCATCTAATCCAAGCAAAATGAGACGAATCTAATCCTAGAAAGCACCCACCTTTAGATCTTGGACTCCTTCCACCGATGCGATCTAGAGCTCCATGGGATGCATTTCAATGGTCGAGATGAAGCTTGGAGGGTGGAATCGGGTGGCTGGAAGGTGGGCCACACTAACTCTTCTCATGAAGAGCTTGGACGTCCACCTCCCATGGGGATTTGCTTGGAATGAAATGAGAAATGAAAGAGAGAGGAGATGTAAGGGAGATGGGATGGAAGGTATGTGCTCCCTTGACTTGTTGGTAAAAAGGGAAGGCTAAGCATGGGTTGCTTTGACTTTTGGTAATGAAAGGTAAGGGTGAGTGATGGCATGTGATGGGATGTACTTGACTTATGATTGATGTGATTAATAGGACATGTCGTAGAGAATCTCTCAGAATTCGCAATGTGCGCCGTTTTTCTCGAACTGAACGTGAGCCCACATCTCCTGGCCTGGGTATCGCTTCGGTGCATGAGACGCGGCATCGGAACAGCAGCGACGACGCGGTCGCAAGGATACAAGTTTCGAGTCAAGCCGACTATGATATACGGGACACGACTAATGATCGCTCGGAAACGCTAATAACAGACCGCGGGTTATCGAAATTCGACCGGGAGGACTGCGGAAGCCTACGAAACGATACGGGCTGGGATACGGGTCTTACAGTTCATGAGGTCCATGAACACGGCTGGTGCATTTTAAGTTCGAACGACATCACAAGGAACTTGTAGTGCCCAAAACTAGTTCTGAATGTTGTTTTCTGCACGTCTTCATTTCTGACGTGCAACTGATGATACCCAGACTGTAGGTTGACTTTGGAGAAATACTGTGCCCCCTTCAACTGGTCAAACAGGTTATTTATCCTAGGCAGAGGATACTTGTTCTTGACAGTGATGTAATTCAGTTTGCGATAATCAATACACAATCGCAGCGAACCGTCCTTCTTTTTTACAAACAACACAGGTGCTCCCCAAGGAGATACGCTCGGTCGTATGAAACCTGAATTCAACAGATCATCAATCTGTCCTCAACTCCTCCATTTCACATGGAGGCATGTGATACGTCGATAGAGAGATAGGTGTCGCACCCGGCAATAGGTCGATGGTAAAATCAATCTCGCATTGGGGAGGTAGCCCAGGGATCTTTCTGAACATGTCCGTGAAGTCTTGGACTACTGGTGTGTTCCCAAGTGTCAGACACCCAACATTTTTCAATAAGGAAGCGTAACAACAGACGCGGAAAGGGCAACTGACCTGAACTGAGAAAGTGAAGGTATGTGCCGTCACTAATCTGGTTTCACAATCGATCTCTGCCTTCATTTCGGTGAGCCAATCCATGCCGATGATGACGTCGCAATGGTATATCGTGGTGACAATCAGGTCAATGCACACCACCCTACTTCCTAAGTCTATTAAGCAATTCTTACACAGCTTGTGGCGTCAGTAAAAGTTCCTGCTACTACGATAACCCTCACCCCAACCATAGGGGTAGTATTCAACCCCAAACGCTTGACTGCAGAGTATGATATCATCGAAATTGTGGACCCGGTGTCCACTAACAGAAATACAGGTGTACCTTGAATGTGGGAAGTGACTTCAAAGCCTAAAGGCACTACAGTTGCTGACTCAGATGCTTCAACTGCAAGTGAATGTACATGCGCTTGTTGAGAATGATTGCGTTGCACTGCCATAAGTCGTTGAGGCGGCCTATTTCGAGGTACGGGTGGTCGGTAGAATGGCTGTGTTGGCGGTGCTGATTATAGAGGTGGGGCTGATATAGCTTGTGGTGGCTGGCGGTATCTTCTGAAACGGCGTAAAACCATTGTCCCCCATCTTGGTAAAGCAAAAGGACTCGTTATGGCCTGTCTTCTTACAGTAGACGCACCAAAGATCTGATCGCCTCTACTGGGTCGGTGGAGCCATTAGCCTCAGAGGCGAATCTGCCCGTGGCCTCTTGCCGAGGAATGGTCGGTTCGGCAATTCAGGTCGAGGCCTTGGGCCCATTGGCATACGTGTCCTGGACAGTCTCTCACCATCCTGCTCAGCTCGCAGAGAAATGTTCACTAGCTCAACATAGTTGGGAATGCTATCGGAACACATCTTTGTGCGGATTTCAGGCCGCAGACCGTCTAAAAATCGCCGCATTCTCATCGGCCCGTCTGCTGGGATTAGTGGAGCATATCTGGCCAACTCCGTGAAACGGTTCTCACATTCAGCTACCGTCATTCCCCCTTGTCGGAGGCGAAGAAATTCACCCTCCTTTTCATTACGGTAAGTGAGGGGGAAATATTTTTCATGAAAATGGGTTTCAAACGCGTCCCACGTCCATACATATCCTGCGGAAACGGTTCGTAGGATGCTGTCCTACCAAAGACTAGCCTCCTTCTCAAACATGTAAGTAACCAGCTCCACTTGCTCTGCCTCAGTACAGTGCAATGACTTCAGCATCTTGGATATACGATCTAACCAATACTCTGCCTCCTCGGGTCAATGTGTACCCGCAAATATAGGAGGGTGGAAGCGCTGAAAGCGCTCAAATAAGCCACTCGTGTTCATAGTTCCAATGGGCTGCACTAGTGGCATAGGCGGGACCATATTCATGTTCCGGGCAATGGCCCCCGCAATAGTGGCCAGAAACTATTGTTGTTGATACATTAGGAGCATCATTTGCTCCAACCTATCAGGGGGAGGAGCCGCCTGAGGCACGTGTGGCGTTGATGTAGACGCACGGTTCTATTACGGAACCGGTGGTGCACAAGGTGTTGGCCCGTTGGTGGGGCCAGTGGCCGTCTGTGAGTCCGACATTATCTCAATATCCGGGCCCAAACTGGGATCTGCATGGCTATCGCTCAGGGGAGGTGCCCCGTCAATCAATTTGCCAAGTGCGAGACGTGCTATGTTCCGAGTGTTTTTAGGAGGCATCCCCTACATACAACATAGGGTGCAACATATATAAGATTTAGAATAATATTACTCACTTTTCCAAACATTCTACACATTCCAAATCAAAAGAATCTTCATGCATTTCACTTAACCAAAATTGTCACAATGCATGAGATGTAGTATTACATGAATCATGACAGAGAATGCATGTGAGCTAATTTAGCAAAAGTTTTTAACACCAACTACTCTAACATCCAACTAAGCCGACAAGGGCTATTACATAGAAAAACAAGAAACAAAGAAAACCAAAAGACAACTACAACACATGACTAGTCTGTTGACTCTGGCAAAGGTGGAGGCGCACCCTTTTCCTGCATACAGCACAAGAGGGTCTTCAGAGTGTGTGACATTCTCTTGAATTTCTGTTTCAGATAAGCCTAGCTCTCCTTGACCTCCTGTCTCAGGGCGGTATGTGAGACAGGAGGTCAAGAAGAGCCAGGCTGATATTTGTGTTTTCTGTTTATCTAGGTAGGTATGTGAGATGTCGTCAACAAGTTGGATAACAAATAACACTACAGTGGGCCCCCATGGCGGGGCCCACAGAAGTTCTGGATCATGCTGACATATATACTTTCCCTTCTTCCAGATCTGAACAAGTGAGATGACATAAAAATATCATGGTGGACCCCACAAGGTGGGGTGCACGCTGTCTCACATCGAGGCCCACTTTTTGGCCCCCCATATGAGATATATATATATATATATATATATATATAGAGAGAGAGAGAGAGAGAGAGAGAGAGAGATCGCGTCAGTGGTGGGCCCTCACCACTATGGGGCCCACTGCATACATACTATAAACATAGGGTGGGGTGTCCCCACTGTCCACATTGGACAGTATTAGGGCTGAAAATCGGGCAGGTTGGGTTGGATTGGTGCTCAACCCTAATCCAACCCAAGTTTCCTATACCTCAACTCCAACCCAACCTCGGGTTGGGAATTCTAAACCCAAGCCTAACCCAAGCAGGCTCGGTCGGGTGGATACATGCTAATATTTTTGTTATTATATTATTATATTATATTTCAATACATGTCTTATTTTTTGTACATATAATTTTATTGATTATATATGTAGTTATTTATGGCAAAGAACTTCATTTTTTTCTAAACAAACAAGATAAAATATATGACAACTACTCATTCAAAAGTCGTGTGGTGTAGCACACAATCTATCTGGGAGAGAGAAATCCAGTGTATCTTGTTAGCTTGAGTCATTGAAAATGTGTGCACCAATGAGACCCGATGGCACTAGAATTTCCTGTGCCTTCAACACAGACGATCCGTATTGAATTATAATTTGTAACTTATAATATGATCAGGTTCAGGTTAGGTCGGGCAACATGAGCCCAACCCAACTTTTATCGGGTTGATTTTGTATAGCCCAAGCCTGAAACTAAACCAGATACATCTTGCCCTAGCCCAACCCAATGTCGGGGTAGTTGGGTTGAACCTGCTTGACTTTCAGCCCTAAACAATATGGGTCCCGCCCCAAAACCCGATGTATGGCATGGGTTTGAACCTAACCACCAGGTTAATGAGGGAGATCAAGATCTCACAGTTTTCTGACATAAAATGGGGCCCACAGAATTTGAGAATCAAGCTGATATATGTGTTTTCCGTTCATCCAAGTATGTGAGACCTCATCAACAAGTTGGATAACAAATAACATTATGGTGGGGCCCAAGGCATGGGCCCATAGAAGTTCTAGATCATGCTGACATATGTACTTTCCCTTCTTCCAAATCTGAGTGACCTAATGAACAGGTCATATGACATAAAATATCACGATGGACCCCATAAGTTGGGTTGCACGCTGTCTCACATCGTGAACCAGTTTGTGGGCCCCTATATTTCAGAGAAAGAGAGAGGCAGGATAGAAACAAAGAGAGAGAGAGAGAGAGAGAGAGAGAGAGAGCGTCAGTGGTGGGCCCTTGCCACTATGGGGCCCACCACATACATACACTAACAATAAGGTGGGGGTGTCCCCACTCTCCACGTTGGGTGGTATGGATCGCGACCCAAAACCTTGAACCCGACCCCCAGGTTGACAAGGGATGTCCAAATCCCACAGTTTTTGGACAAAATTTGGGCCCCACAAAATTTGAGTATCAAACTTATATATGTATTGTCTGTTCATCCAAGTATGTGAGACCTCATCAACAAGTTGGATAACAAATAACATTATGGTGGGGCCCCACGGGATGGGCCCAAAAAAGTACTGGATCATGCTGACATATGTACTTTCTCTTCTTCCAGATTTGAGTGACCTAATGAACAGGTCAGATGACATAAAATATCAGTGGACCCCACAAGGTGGGGTGCACGCGGTATCACATCATGGCCCACTTTGTGGGACCCTATGTTTCAACGAGAGGCAAGAATAGAAACAGGTGGAGAGAGAGAGAGAGGTGGGCCCTCGTCATTGTGGGGCCCACCGCATAAATACACTAACAATAAGGTGGGGGTGCCTCCACTCTCCATGTTGGACAGTATGGGTCGCACCCTAAAACCTGATGTATGGCATGGATTTGAAACCAACCCCCATGCTGGCAAGGACGTTTAAATCCCACAGTTTTCTGACAAGAATTGGGGCCCATAGAATTTGAGAATCAAGCTGATATCTGTGTTTTCCGTTCATCCAGGTATGTGAGACCTCATCAACAAGTTGGAGAACAAATAACATTATTATGGTGGGGGGCCCACAACATGGGCCCGAAGTTCTAGATCTTGCTAACATGTACTTTCCCTTTTCCAGATTTGAGTGATCTAATGAACAAGTCAGATGACATAAAATATCACAGTAGACACCACAAGGTGGGGTGCACGCTATCTCACATTGTGGCCCGCTTTGTGGGCCCCCTTATTCTAGAGAGAATGAGAGGCAAGGATATAGAGAGAGAGAGAGAGAGGCCTTCGCCACTATGGGGCCCACCACATATATACGCTAACAATAAGGTGGGGTGTCCTTACTGTCCACATTGAACAGTATGGGTCTCGCCTCAAAACCTGATGTATGGCATGGATTTGAACTCGACCCCCAAACTAACAGGGGATGTCCGATCCCACGATTTTCTGACAAAAATTGGGGCCCACATATTTTGAGAATCAAGCTGATATTTGTGTTTTCCGGAGACCTTATCAACAAGTTCGTTAACAAATAACATTACGATGGCCCCCACGGCATGGACCCATAGAATAACAAATAACATTATGGTGGCCCCCCACAGTGTGGCCCCACAGAAGCTCTGGATCATGTTAACATATGTACTTTCCCTTATTCCAGATCTGAGTGACCAAATGAACAAGTAAGATCACATAAAAATATCACAGTGGACACCACAAGGTGGGGTGTATGTTGTCTCACATCATGGCGCACTTTGTGAGCCCCTATATTTCGAAGAGAGAGAGAGAGGCAGGGATAAAAACACACACAGAGAGAGAGAGAGAGAGAGAGAGATTGTCTCAGTAGTGGGCCCTCGCCACTATGAGGCCCACTACATATATACACTAACAATAAGGTGGGGGTCCCCACTGTCCACATTGGAGAGTATGGGTCCTGCCCCAAAACCTGATGGATTTCATCCCGACCCCTAGGGGATGTCCAGATCTCACAATTTTCTAACAAAATTTGAGGCCCATAGAATTTGAGAACGAAGTTGATATCTGTGTTTTCCGTTCATCTAGGTATGTGAGACCAATAACAAATAACATTACGGTGGGCCCCCACGGCGTGGGCCCAGAGAAGTTCTAGATCATGCTGACATATGTACTCTCTCTTCTTCTAGATCTGAGTGACCTAATGAATAGGCCAGATGACATAAAAATATCACGGTGGACCCCACAAGGTGGGGTGCACCCTCTCTCATTGTGGCCCACTTTGTGGGACCCTATATTTCAGAGAAAGAGAGAGGGGCAGGGATTGAAACAGAGGTAGAGGGAGATAGAGAGAGAGGGAGAGAGATCACGTCAGTTGTGGGGCCTCGCCACTATGGGGCCCACCGCATACATACACTGACAATAAGGTGGGGTGTCCCCATTGTCCACGTTGGAGAGTATGGGTCCTGCCGCAAAACCTAATGTATGGCATGGATTTGAACCCGACCCCAGGTTGACAGGGTACATCAAGATCCCACTGTTTTCTGACAAAAATGGGGCCCACGGAATTTGAGAATCAAGGTGATATCTGTGTTTTCCATTCATCCAAGTATGTGAGACCACATCAACAAGTTGGATAACAAATAACATTACAGTGGGACCCCACGGCGGGAGCCCACAAAAGCTCTTTATCATACTGACATATGTACTTTCCCTTCTCTTAGATTTAAGTGACCCAATGAACAGGTCAGATGACATGAAAATATCATGGTAGACCCCACAAGGTGGAGTGCACGCTGTCTCACATTGTGGCCCAATTTGTGGGCCCCTATATTTCAGAGAGAGAGAGAGAGAGAGAGAGAGAGATCGCGTCAATGGTGGGCCCTCGCCATTATGGGGCCCACCACATACATACACATTTTATATCAAAGCTAGTAGGCCTGTCAGTGGTTTTATATTAGGCCCAAACCCATCCCATCAGGTCGGGACTTGAAGCCACAGGCTAATTTGGCCTGTTCATAACCTAATTCAAAGTAAATAAATAGCAAGCATAGTTCAATAGAGATTGTTTCCTTAACTTCATTAATTATTTCATACCCCATTGTCTTCATGCACTTTGGTAGCACCGATGGAATTTTATTTTTTTTTTAAAGGGAAAAAAAAAACGTTAAATAAGAGACAAGAACATAATTGCAGGGCTCAAGTTGCAAGTTCAGTTATGTTGGGCAATTGCAAGGCTCAAGCTCTCAGTAAGTGCAATTATGGATCCTGGTTCTAGTTGAAATGAGCCCAGTGGGTCATGTCCTGGTTGGGCCTCGAACCTCTCAAAATGGACTTGACCGCATAGCTTCATAACCGATTTTAAATGGGTCAAATTCAGACCACACACACACACACCCACATAGGAAGGTTCCCATGCACATCGCCGATTGGAGTATTTCCAAAAGGAAAAATAATAATTATAATAATTATAATCAAATGCAGATATTCAACAAATACCAAACAGGTCACTTACCTTGTATATTGATGGAAGACTAGAACAAGGTATACGGAAGTAATCCAATGCATATGTGAACTATCCAAAGTTAGTGCCCTGAAAAAAAAAATATTGAAGCTTCAGCAATTCAGGGAAAGAGGATGAATTCAGATGTAAGTTCTGTTTGGATAGAGATCCAGAGCCTGCTTCAAAGGAATGAGAGAAGAAAGTTCCAAGCAAATTTACCAGGACAATTTATGTCCAAATCACAGTTCTGAACCAAAGATTTATGGCTTTGGTGCCAATGAGGTGGCAATAATCATGTTGGAAACAATTACTAAACTGAATTTTAAAAGCAGAGTTGGGAAATAGTTATATGATATTTTATATCTAATATATGTATCTTTTTTCATATTTTTTTCGTTTTTTGGATAGTGTATGCCAAGGCCGGATCTAGAGCCTAGGTAAAAGAGAAAGGTTGAAGTCGACTTGGCAGCCAATCATACAAATTTTCGCCAATCTACCTTTAAAAAGCCAACCCATAATTGTAGGGAGAAAAGACTAAGAAGATGATCTTTTATACTCATGTTTCATATTGGAAGTGATGAGCCAGTGGGTTCCAAGGCCCAGCAAAGGAACATCGATGCCAGGTGGGCTCATCATCATCATCATCATCTAAGCCTTATACCACTAATTGGGGTCAGCTTATGGCAGGTGGGCTGCCGATTGTTAAACTTTCGCCCAGCAATCATGAGAATTCCTACTTAGATTGGTGAAGTATGATTTGTGAAGTTACCCCAAATATCTAGGACAAGGCAATGCTGATAGTTGTACCTCAAGTCATCAGGTGTATGACATAGTGATTGTTGCTGGTCCTTGTGAGAATTTCATATCCAAGGAAATGGAGAATACATTGAATGATTGTGACGAAATAAGATTGATGGGAAAGGCAGGCAAATGAAGAAAATGTTGATCAAAGATGCATAACATCTTTTCTTCTTCTTTTTTTCGCCTAAAAAAATAGATAGTGTAGCATCGTTCTCCATCACTAAAACATCAGGAATCGATTTGATGTGAAGTCATCCCTATGGATACGTGCCATATCTCACTTGGAAGACCATGTTTTGCACATGGCTTTGGTTTTTTTTTTTTTTTTTTTACTCGTGCAACCATGATCTTATCCTTCTGATAAAATTAAAGGACTTGGTGTTCTTTCAGCCATCATGTGTTACTCAAGGTGTTTCAGTCTGGACCTTTCCTCTATCTAATTATTAGGAGCATGCATGTAGAACTATCTAGATGGAATTATCCCATTGACATCCCTAATGTGGGATGACCTAAAAATCTATTCAATCCTAGGTGAAGATTTTGTTTGTTATCTATCCACCATACAAGGTGAGAAACATTGTATAATCATTGAAGACAACCTAAATTCAAAGTCTAAACTCCCATACATGGTTAAAAACTAGGCAATTGGGATCGTTGATCAGCCACATTACCTAATCTCAACCCTCCCTAAAAGATAGAACCTCAATACCACCTTCATGTGCAACAGGTTTAGGTGTAATTCTACATTGTTCCCAATGGCGTGTACATCTCAGTGTTTTGTTGGGAGATCTTTTGTACGTACAGTGAACTTACCACATGATTGACGGATCAAATGTCAAACATACAACATAGTGGCCGCACAAAGCTTAGATGTTTTATGATTCGTATTGCTTGGGTTTTTGAATAATATAGAAAGGGGTCCATCTCAGTGTTTTGTTGAGAGATCTTTTGTACGAACGGTGAACTTACCACATGATTGACGGATCAAACGTCAAACATACAACATAGTGGCCGCACAAAGCCTAGATGTTTTATGATTCGTATTGCTTGGGTTTTTGAATAATATAGAAAGGGGGCCAAAGAAAGTGGAACCTCACACCCCAATGCCGGCAACGCTAAGTTTTACATGATTCATACAATGTTGTAAATGGAAAATATCACACTAAAACAACCTTGAAATGAAATTTGTCAAATGAGTAGCTTGGATTAGCTTAGATCTTTTATATGCATGTAATTGCTAAAAGAAGGTTGGGCCAATTGACCCTCAGATTGGCCCGATCTAGACCTAGGCCTGTCAGTGGATCTATATTACAAGACAAAGCCCAACTTGTTTAGGTTGGGTCTTGGTTGATTTCCTACCACAAATTGTACCTTGTTCCACGTGGTAATTTTTTCCAAAGTCCTCCACCTGTGGTTGGCAAGTAGAGCATCGAGCTCCATTTGGTCCACCATTTCGTGTGGCTGCAACCCACTGTGTTCATTAGGTGTGCACTTCAACTTTAAGCCACAGGACAAAAATCAACGTGACCCGCAACCCACGTTGGTCACACAAGAGTCATAATGTCAGATGCAATGTATTATATTGCATGTGTAACCTAATATCTAGCTATCAAGAGAGGACTACATGTTATTCACACAAAATGACCATGCAAACAAGAGATCCATTAAAACCACATCAATGGATGTAGAAAATAACAATGTCAATAATTAAAGCAGTAACCGATATCAGTATAGCCCTGCCAAAAATAAATAAATTAAAAAAAGTGATTGAATATTTTTAAAAAAAAAAAAAATTAGAAGGATATTAGAGCTTAAGTAAATCGAATGCCAACACCTCTACAAAGAGATGTTAGTAATGTAGAGAAAAAGAAACCAAAGCCATGATCTGATAGGGATGGACCTATAAGTAAATCCAATGCCAACACATGTACAGAGAGATGTTAGTAATGTAGAGAAAAAGATACAAACCCACATGATCTGATAGGGATGGACCTATAAAGAAATGTAGTTGGAAGAGAATGAACAATTATTGGTGTGTAATTAATTAAACAACAATGTATTATATTGCATGTGTAACCTAATATCTAGCTATCAAGAGAGGACTACATGTTATTCACACAAAATGACCATGCAAACAAGAGATCCATTAAAACCACATCAATGGATGTAGAAAATAACAATGTCAATAATTAAAGCAGTAACCGATATCAGTATAGCCCTGCCAAAAATAAATAAATTAAAAAAAGTGATTGAATATTTTTTAAAAATAAAATAAAATTAGAAGGATATTAGAGCTTAAGTAAATTGAATGCCAACATCTCTACAAAGAGATGTTAGTAATTTAGAGAAAAAGATGCAAAGCCACATGATCTGGTAGGGATGGACCTATAAGTAAATCCAATGCCAACACATGTACACAGAGATGTTAGTAATGTAGAGAAAAAGATACAAACCCACATGATCTAATAGGGATGGACCCATAAAGAAATGTAGTTGGAAGAGAATGAACAATTATTGGTGTGTAATTAGTTGCACAACTCAGATTTACAGTTCAATTGCTTGAATAGCCTTAGATGATAGTAAATAGAAACTAATGATGCATTAGATAGGAGTGATTAGACCAGAAAAAATAAAAATGAAGAGGAATTCCAATGAAATTAGGCCTTGACAATGTATTGAATAGTTTCAAAGGAGAGGAAAGAGCCAAATTTTCGAAAGATATACCAGTTTCCAATCAAAACCTTAATAGATCAACAGGGAGAGATTTTTATATTTAAGAAAACAATGCCAGATTGCAGTTAACCTTCCTTCTCATTGTGGTGACCAAATGTATCCGGAGTCATGTTGACAATCATGGTTACATTCATGGATCCTTTTTGTTAAGGTTTCAGAGTTAGCAAGAGGTAGGCATATGGACTTTCTTTTCAGCCCTAGAGGTTGCCTTTTATGGATCCTTCACAACAGGAGTGCACTGTTGAATCCATCTGGCAAGTGACCTGCAGAAGGAATGATTAGAACAATAGATTAAAACTTACAACAATTGGATGGTCGAAGCCTTCAATCACCGATATTTTTGGCATAGTTGATCCACACAATGGCCCACTAGATCAACAGTCCTGATTAGCCCATGTTTGCCACTTGCACCATGCAATCCCTATGCATCGCACCACATACAAGCATTTTCAAGGAAAATACGACTGAACTTGAATAACTTTTGAGGGGTTAACTGTTGTTTATGCATGCGTTGTGTGTGTACAGCCAAATTGTTTTTTTTTTTTTTTTTTTTAAAAAAGGGGCACCTGCAGGCATGGCACATGCATGCCTGTGGCTGAATGTGGTTGTGCATGCCTCTATTGTGCATGTACGGGCACATGCATGCTTGTGACTGAATGTGGTTGTGCATACCTCTCTTGTCCATGTTCGGGCACATGAATGTTAGGAAGTGTTCCATAGCAAAAGAGAAAAGATCCACATTTTCTTCCCCATGCTAAGACTTGAATCCAAGGATAAAAATTGAGCAGAATCTATGACTCTAAAGGAAGACTGGAAATACTGTTAAAAATAAAGTTGATAAGGGAATACCATTGTATCTGTAGAATATTACTGAAAGGCCAATTTCATTGTGCTGGAAATAGCCAAGCCACATTGGTTGTAAAAATCAAAATAACTTATTAGATAAGATCTGAAAACAAAATCATGCACTCACCGGTAAACATATTAAGCTCTTTTTGTGTCATGCTTGCCAGAGAACATCTTCACTGTCACTGTGCATTATGGACAAAATAAACTACTCGCCAGGGCAGGACATCCATATCAAAGTTGCATAAAGATCAGCTACGCAGGTTAATCTTAAAAGTTTCAATTGAAGTATGAATATCTACAGGACGAATAAAAGTTTCATAACCAGAAATGCCTGTATTGATTGATCTACAAACGAGCATACTGACCATAAAACTGAAAACAAAATCAGCTTACCCCAAATAGAATATACATCAGTTACCATTATTGTGTCAGTTTATGTTATAGACTCGGTTTATATCAAATTGAATCAGCATATTAGATCATCACAATCCATACAACTACTAAAAAAAATTAATTGTGTCTATCTTTTGATTATTTTGGAAAGGCAAACTATTTATTGAGTATTTTTGAGAAGACAAACTTGTATCAGCCATCTAATCCTTAAAGAAAGAAAATATCATGTTTTTAGCCTCTCTCCCTTTCTCTGTTAATTTGAGACAATATTAGCATTAGATGGGAATGGGATAATGTTGTCATGCGAGTATTTTCAATACAAACCTCTGCCATGACAAGCCTCGTAAAATCAGGGTGAAAGGAAGGTTGATGTCTGGTGGACAGTCGATCTTAAAATTTTTGCCAATCTACGTGAAGTAAAGATTTTGGGGCTGTGGAGGAGACTTTGTAAGCTTCCTTCACTAGAAGATCTATGCTCAAATAGCATGTGAGATTGAAAGGCCACATAAAGGCCATAAAAGCAAGTACCGAGGAAGCATGTCATATGCCAACCATTTCTTTTGCTTGGACTTCTATGTAAGATATCGAAAACATTAATAATTTATTAATAATAATAAAGAAGAAGAAAAAAGAAACTGAAGTTTTAGCAAGAACAATCATTATGAAAGCATCATTGCCTTACAAAGAAACTGGAGAGCATGTTAAAGATTTTCAAGCTAATGAAACCTTAAACAAAATACATGTGATTAATCCCAAGCCAACCCGAATTACCAAAAATTGATGTAGGACGGTCTAATCCAACCTTAAATGAGCATGGTATTTGAAAGGGACAGATTTATGCAATCTTAAAAAAACAAATAAAATATCAGCCTTTTACATCATAAACACAAGAAAGAAATAAGGTTAATATAGCATTGATTATGGCCATCCATCACAAACATGAAGTATTGAATCTTAAAATCTGAATTTAGTTGGATCCAGCGAAAGATAGAACTTTCGTTTTGCAATAGGTCCGTCTAACAATCCAAGTGGATTTTCTAATCAAGAAAAATAGGAATTTCCCCAGATGTGCGGTTGGGTCCTAATGTCTGAATCTGCGCCTCAACCCAACCCAATCAAATGACAGGGCTGTTGATGGAGCTCAAAATGCAGAAACCCACACATTAATTATCTTTATCTCCTGTCAATATTGACAAGACTAGACTTTGAATCTTGTTCTAGTCTCGTTGATATTGACAGGAAAGTGTTTTGGTCCCACATCATCCATTTGAATTTTACAAATATCTTCTTCAGCAAAAGAAGTAATCATTACTCCTTTTTCTGCACTTTAAATGGCAAAAGCACAAGGTTATCTTCAGTAGCTGTAAACAAAACCAAAATCCCATAGTGTTTGGTGCTTAGAGTAAATGACAGTAATAGCAGACTGCTTCATCCAAGCAATATTACATGCTATTGATCTTCCAAAGATCAACTTCTAAAAAGTTCAATACCCAATTGGAAACAAATTATTGGAACTCAATGGATACCAAATGCTCTAGATTCATGGTTTCACATAACATGCAAGTCATAGAAAATGCATCACTAGTGTGGAAGTTCACCAACTAATAAACAGGGGATCATGGATATATGCATGAGAGAGAGAGAGAGAGCAACTAATTCCTTTTTTTTACTCAGTTATTTCTTTTTTTTTTAACTCCTCAGCTATTTCCTTTTTTTAACTCCTTTTCCAAGAGGAGTTCAGATTCATGTCACCATTCTTCCTATGCAACATCTACAAACAACAAGGAAATTATAAATGAGTTAGCAAGTATAGGCATCAAGCATGCCCTTTCAAGGTTAGCAACTCAACTAGACTATTAAAGCATACCCATTCAACTCTGCTGTAAATGATCTCAACAGTATTTCCTTAACAGAACTACTCAACACCATTCAAGGCATCTAAACACATACTTGACCACTTGAATACAAGATTCCGTAAAATTATAATATAGGATAACCATGCAACACTTCTTACTTGAAAAGACACCATTCATTGGTAGCAAATGTAGTGTTTTCATAAACATGCTCTGACAATTATTGAATTTGTTAACATGGTTCTTCTGCTTGAAAATAATTGGAGTGTGTGACATTTGATAATTTTCTTTTTTCCAACATGAAAAATCTCAAGAGATATCAAAAGGGAGCCACAAAGAAACAACTACAACTTCATGAAAATAATCCATTCTATACGTCAATGATCTAAAAATCAAGCAATACTTATTATATCAATGTCCTCTGCCATTATCGAAGCAAACTTCATTATTGGATGCTTAGAATAACAAAGGTCTCTTGCACTAATCAATTTCTGAAAAAAAAAAAAAAAAACTGCACAAAACAATTGTTCCTCTGGCTTGATAGTGTAA
Organism: Magnolia sinica; assembly: GCF_029962835.1. Classification (NCBI taxonomy): domain Eukaryota; kingdom Viridiplantae; phylum Streptophyta; class Magnoliopsida; order Magnoliales; family Magnoliaceae; genus Magnolia; species Magnolia sinica. Next base: position 42,330,414 of record NC_080573.1, on the reverse strand, counting down.
ATCCTCACTCGAAGAAGAGACCATATTTAGGGTCTCTTTGGATACCACCAAATAGGTTACTTTTTAACTTAAGTCATATAGTTTCTTTTTTCACTTGAGTTATTTTGGTAAGCATCATTGTAAAAGTAACTTATGTGCTAAAAGATACTTACCTAAATAAGTTTTTTTTAAGCTTTTTAACTTGTTACTTTTCTACATTTTAACTTGTTACTTTTCTATGTTTTAGTTTCCTTTTTCACTAGAGTTATTTTGGTAAGCATCATTGTAAAAGTAACTTATATGCTAAAAGATGCTTACCTAAATAAGTTTTTTTAAAGCTTTTTAACTTGTTACTTTTCTACGTTTTAACTAGTAGAAAGGAGAACCAATACAGCGAAATGCATATTGGAGTAGGAATAACTGCTAGCTTGGTAACTTTAAATAGAAGCAGCCAGCTGTTAAACCACTTCTTCACATTAATAAGGTATAGAAAATCTATTGTGATGAATAGAAATATTATAGAGACATCAATACTACCACTTCTTCATATTAATAAGGTGTAGAAAAACTATTGTGACAAACAGAAATATGTTAGATGTATCAATAGTACGTATAAAATGAAAAAAAAAAAAAAAAAAGGTTTTTAACTAGACATTCAGATGACATTTTGACCGTGTTGTCTAAAGACGAATTCTTAGATGAAGTTACTCGCTACATTTTTCACCATTATTCTCAATGAAAAATCTGAGTGTTGTCACTAAGAGAAGTTTTCCAGCAGTGCCTTACAGTAACTAAGGCCAAAGGGATCAATTCGATTAATATCTTGTAGTCCCTTTTTTTTTTATAGTGTGCATGTCCAACACACGTGGTCTCTATTCCAAGGTACGCATTTTAATATTTTCATGCCCAGTTAACCATTTCCCACAAACGGAGCGTTTATTCATATACACCAATTCTTTCGTGGATTACCACTCCTCAACGCTTGATAGGATAAAGATTCAAGAACAAAATTGAATGCAATGCCTTTTGCTCAAGGACTTCTCATAGAGAAACTTCCAAAGGAGTATGGAAAAAGTACCCATTTTGAACTAGACATCCTTATGGTTAATTGGATAATAAAAATAACAACATTAGGATGTGAAATAACCAAAACTCCATTCAAATTCCATAGTTTCAAAAGTACGATACTCTCTAAGCTATCTTAAGAGGTAAGATCTATGTAAACTATGCATTTGAAAACACTCTGGAAGTGTCAAAACCTCGGACAATGTTGTTTCTTCTTCAATTTGTGTCAGATAAGCAAAAGACCATACAGATCAATTGCTTAGTGATAAGTTGTAGTATGAGCAATTGTTGAAGATAACATCTGACCATGAATGGGTGATCATAGCCGTGATGTTAGTTTCACAGGCATTAAGAGCATGAAGGGGCCCAAAAAAAAAAATAATTTAAGTGGAAAAGAAAATTATCATAATTTGAAAAACAAGATATTGCATAAAAAGAGGAGTGTCACCATTTGTACAAAAAGTTTATGCAGTAAGGTGACACTATCGAAGTTAGATTGGTCATGGTCTTACTTTCAAATGCTCGAATTTACAAAGAGAATAACTTTCAAAAGAGTTTAGAGAAGTACCCTTATTATTTGAACTAGATGTCCCTCATGTTAATTGGCTAGAGAAAAAAAAAAACAACATTGCGATGTGAAAAAACCATTGCGATGTGAAAAAACCAACAAACAATTGAATTCCATAGTTTCAAAAGTAAAATATTTTCTAAGCTCTCTTGAAAGTTAAGCTCTATGTAAAGTCCAACATTTGAAAACACCCCATAAGAATCAAAGGCTCTAATGGTGCTGGTTTTTATCAATATTTGGGTCAAACAAGCAAAAATGATACACATGCACAATCGATATAGAAGCAATTGCTCAGTGATAAGTTGTAGGGTGTTAGTTGTTTCAAAAACATCAAAAGCACGAGCGCACGAAAAGAAAAAAAGAAAAAAAAACATTTTAAACGGAAGATAAATTGATCTTCATTCAAAAAAAGAACAATTGCTTGACAAGAGCATGATTGCCACCATGTGCACAAATAGTTTACATAGCAAAGTGACACCATCGAAGTTAGATTGGTTGTGGTCTTGATTCGACCTTGAAATCGAAAATATTTCTTGATGAGATTTTAACGCACCATTAGTGAGGAGTTCAGAAAAGTACTCTTACTATATAGAAGCAATTACTAGGTGATAAAAGTTGTAGGATGATTTTAGTGCACCATTAGTGAGGAGTGATGACGAAATTGATGTTAAGATTTCGAGAGTCTTCGGCTGAGACAAACAACCTTCTGCGACACTCTTAAGTTCTTTCACTACAAATGAAACCTAAGGTCTTATAAAAAAGATAACTTTCGAAGGAGTTCTGAAAAGCACCCTTACTATTAGAACTAGACGTCCTTCAGGTTAATTGGCCAAAAAAATAATCATTATGATGTGAAATAACCAACAAACCATTGGATTCCATTGTTTGAAAAGTAAGACATTTTCTTAGCTCTCTTGAAGGTTAAGCTCTATGTAAAGTACAACATCTAAAAATACCCATTAAGCTCTCTTCATTTTCTTAGCTCCTTCAAGTATTTTGTTTTTTTTTTTTTCTCTCTTTTGAACTCTTTCTTGCCCATATAATTTTGCTATAGCAATGATGAGAAACACCATACTTGTAAATTTGGGAATCTTTTTAATAACGGCGTGGTGTCCCTGCCCTTTTAAGGCGAGACTATTCCCTATGGATGCACGCAATCACCCACCAACCACGTGCATTAGGTAATCCGTGGGGAGGGGAATCGAACTCGGGTATGTTGGGAGCAAACCCACGACCAAAGCCGTAACACCTAAACTCGTGACGGGTAATCCACATGAAGGGGAATCAAAGTTGTGTTTGTAGGTTGCAAAACCATGACCAAAGGCATTTGCCCAAACTCGTGACAGGTAATCCACGAGGAGGGGAATCGAACTCATGTCTATAGGGAGCAAACCTACGACCAAAGCCGTTCGCCCAAACTCGTGACAGGTTTTGGGATTTTTTTAATGTAACAATAGGGTGTCTCTGCCCCTTTAAGGTGAGTTTATTTCCCTGTGGATGCACACATCACCCGCCAACCACGTGCATCGGGTAATCAATGGGGAGGGGAATCAAACTCATATCTGTGGGGAGCAAACCCATGACAAAAGTTGTTTGCCCAAACTCGTGACGAGCAATCCACGATGAGGGGAATCGAACTCGTGTCTGTGGGGAGCAAACCCACAACCAAAGCCATACACCCAAACTCGTGACGGGTAATCCACAAGGAGGGTAATCGAACTCGTGTCTGTAGGGAGCAAACCCACGACCAAAGGCGTTTGCCCAATCTCGTGACAGGTAATCCACGAGGGGAGAAATCAAACTCGTATCTGGGGGGGAGCAAACCCAAGATCAAAGTCGTTCGCCCAAACTTGTGACAGGTAATCAATGAGGAGAGGAATCGAACTCATGTCTGTGGGGAGTAAACCCACGACCAAAGCTCCCGAACTTGTGACTGGGTATAATCCACGGCGAGGGGAATCTTACTCATGTCTGTGGGGAGTCAACCCATGACCAAAGTCATTTGTCCAACCTCGTGACGGGTTTAGGGAAGTTTTTTTTTATAACAACAGGACATCCCCAACCCTTTAAGGCGAGACCATTCCCTGTGGATACACGTAACCACCCGCCAACCACATGCATCTGGTAATCCACAAGGAGGGAATCAAACTCAGTTGTTAAGCGTTATGAGCTTACGCCTATAGGGGCAAGATCAAGCTTGAAAGGAATGGATGGGCACAGGCTTAAGATGTGAGGATTAAAAATAATCCTTGATACAACACGTGCATCCTGTAATCCACGAAGATGGGAGTCGAACTCGTGTCTGTGGGGAGCAAACCCACGACCAAAGTCGTCCGCCCAAACTCGTGATGGGCAATCCACAGGAGGGGAATCGAACTTGTGTCTTTGTGGAGTAAACCCACAACCAAAGCCATTCTACTGAACTCATGACTAGTAATCCACGGAGAGGGGAATTGAAGTCGTGTCTGTGGGAAGCAAACCCACGACCAAAGCCATTCGCCTAAACTAGTGACCGATTTTGAGAAGTTTTTTTTATAATGACAGGTGTCCCCACCCTTTAAGGTGTGACCATACCCTGCAGATACATACAATAACCCACCAACCAAGTGCATCGGGTAATTCACGGGGAGGGACTCAAACTTATGTCTATGAGGAGCAAACCCACGACCAAAGCCGTTCACCCAAACTCGTGATGTGAAATCCACGAGGAGGAGAACCATACTTGTGTCCAAACCCACGACAAAAGCTATTTTCTCATAATCATGACGGGTTTTAGGAAGTGAAACCTTACATCTTTCAAAGATCCAAGTAAAAGGAGAAAAAGATTTATTGGGATAGGCTCATCCTTGAGTATGGATTTGACTATCCTTTTATTGGATGTGATTGATATTCGACATTTAGCGAAGTTATGTATTGTGTGTTTAGGGTGTAATTAGCTATATGTGTAAACTGTCAAACCCTACTAAGATCAAGAATATCCTAAAACAAGAACGACCCTTAGCATAAAGATTGGTTTGCCTCGAACAAAAATATCATTCATAAGTGGTAATTTCAAATTATGTATTTTTTACAGACCAGAAAGTTAATCTGTATATGGAGTTTCATTGATTGATAAAAGGTCATTCTAAGAAAAAAATTGGGGCATTATTTAGTTTTCACCTACTTGAAATCTTGCTCAATAACCATCTTTTGTTTAGACTTACGTTTTTACTTTTTTAGTTTTCTTCTTTATTTCTTTTTGTCCTTACTTCTTGTTTTTCATTTTGTATTTTTTGTCTAAGTAAAATTTAAAACCAACAAAAGAATTTAGCTATGGATCATTTCAACTTGCATTTTTTAAAAAAACTTTTTGAGAGAGAGCTTCATTAAAAGCACATAAAATGTGCAAAACAAAACAACCCACCTCTACAATTGAAAAACAAATGAGAGATTAGCAGGATTAACTACCTTTACATAAGAAGCCCAACCCAAAAATTAAATTAAATTTCCCTAACGACCACAACATGCGAAGATCTTCTATTAAAAAAATATCTCCTATAAAAATAAAAAAATTCCACAAAGCTTTCCCCACTTTCTCGCCCCTCCCAAATGCCAAGCCATAGAAGGTCTGGTACAGAATTCGGTTTCACTTAAGCTTGTATGAAGAGCATTGAGAAAGTAGTCCCACGCCTTTCAAGCAAACATGCAGTGAATGATCAGGTGATTAATTGACTCCGCATCTCCCATACAAATTATACATATGTTAGGAAGGATAAAGGATCATTATTAATTGTCAGTACCCTCTTTCTTCCCACAAGTCAAGCGAATGCCACCGCCCTTGGTGGAGCTCTGTATAACCATACGAAAAAGAATAGTCGTGGTAAATGATTATTTCTCCCATAGTTTCTTTGATTTTACAACCGTTTATCAGTAAATCCTCACCTTTTTATTTAATATCTTAAATAATTTTGACGACTTCCTATTCCAAGGTAGAGGCTCATAATCACCATCTGAGGTCATCTGCCTCAAAGGTTATCAAAGATATTTCTTTCATGATAATAGTTTCTTGAAGTTAGGAGTTGTAGTTAAAGGGTTTTTCCCCATTAACAAAAAAAGGGCACTATCATTGTACATATTGTATCACCTATTGGAATTTTTACTAGACCTTATGGATATATTCATGTATCTCTTCATACATCTCGTTCATTGAAATTAGCCTCCATTTGAAAACATCCATCACAGTGAACAATTAAAAGGCAGTATCATTGTACGTGTTGTATCACCAAAAATGACATCAATGATATTTAGAGCATATATCACTAAAAGCAACCCCAATCATACGATGTGTTGGATCACTAAGTATAAACCCAATCATATTAACAGTTCAAATCAATTGAAATGGCCCAAGCATGTCAAAGGTTTGCATCACCAAAAACTAGCAGATCATGTGACAAGTTTGGATCAACCATTAACTAACCATACCATATTAACGATTTGGATCATTGAATATAGGCTAGCCAGATGAACAATTAGTCAAGAAAAATAACTATGCTCCACGCTCAACTACAAAAGATCGAAATATTCTATGTCAAGATTGCTCCACTAACAATTTTTTTACCTTACCACATCCAATGAGGGGTATTAATAACCAACGGAATTGATTAGCGAACACAGGCCTTAGCATATATTGGTTTAGATCATTAAATAGACCTCAATCAAATGAAGGGTTTAGATCACCAAAAATGCGACAATGATACAAAGGGTTCAGATCACTTATAACAGGCCCAATCAAATGAACGATTTGAATCACTTGGAATGGCCCAACCATATCAAATACTCGTTAATATGATCAATTTGTAGCATTCTAAATGGGCTAGGAAGTATTAACAATTTAGATAATTGAAAATGGTCCATCGTGGATGATTCATGTACCAGTCTCTTACATGTGAAAAATTACAATTCAACATCTACTGTGGGGATGTATCACGTCAACCAATTAGATTACTAAAAATGGGTTTGGGTCGGTTCTACTTAATTTTAACATTTTTTTAGTTGGGTTCACTTAATTTCAACATTTTTTAAAATTTTCCCTTATTTTCCCAATATTTTTTGAAGATTTTTTGTGCAAAAAGTTTTTTTTACCAATATAAGTTTGTATGTTCAATACGCCAAGGAAATCTGCTTCCTTGTATAGATCCCTTTGTTTATCAAGTATGAGGTTTTGAGTAACTGTTTTTCTGAGCGTATTAACCAATCCCAAAAATGATATGTGGTGCATTGAACATACAAACCTGTATTGGTAATAAAAAACTTTTTGCACAAAAAAATCTTCAAAAAATATTGGGAAAATAAGGGAAAATTTTAAGTAAGAATCCATCATCCTTCGCAATATTAGACTAAATAATTAACAAAACAAGAAGGAAAAAGTGTAGTAACAAGCTTTTCCGATAATGCATCTAAAGTTGAAGGACAAAATCTGTTGACCATCTCTTCCTTTATTACAAGTCAACTTCCTCTACTTGGTGCTCCTTTCTCGACATTTTTTAGCTTGAGTGGGGTTGTTCAAATAGTGGAGAAAATTAAGATATCCTTGGTTAATTGGAGTTGGAGGTGCCAAAAACAATTTGATTTTTCAAGAGCTTCTCTTTAACATTGTTGTTGTAGATGTTGTTGCAACTCTCAAACTGAACAATGAGGTTCCAAGCATCATTTAGAATGAGATTGAAGGCATCTAAAAAGTTGTAAATCCATAAAGAAGATACATAATAATCAGAACAACAATGAAATAATCAGCAATTAAGAGAAAAGGAAAAGCAAGAAAGAAATCAAGAATGGGGATTCTATAATTCTGTAGCAAGGGAAAAACATTTTTTCTTTGTGTGAGGATGGGAAAATCAAAAGCTAAAGATAGCCAGGAAAAGATGAAATGAGGGGAGGAGGGGAGGATCTGTACCAGCAGGAAACAAAAAACACTTTCTTTTCTTCAAATAAAGTAGTTGAAAACTGGATCAAAGAGGAGTCTTTTTTTTTTTTTTTTGTTAATCCATTGGAATCTGGCAAATTGACAGCATCTTTGAAGAATTTTGTGTAAAGACCGCTTGAAAACTGTTGAATTCTTTGGGGAATTTAATTTAAAAGAAAATTTCAAGATGGAAACATGCAGGTGGATTGCAAAAGGAAAACGATTAAGGAAAAATCGGTAAATAGCACAGACGAGCTGAAAAAAATCCAATTCAAGTGAAAAATGAAAAATCAGAGGGATCGGATCACTCAAGACTAATAATTTCCTTAAATGCATGAGATGTTGCTTGTGCTACCACCAAAAGACAGATTTTTAAGGATTAGGACCAGACGGCAAATTACCTATGGCAGCACAATTCAAATTCTAAAATAAAGAGACAAAGTTGATAGGTGATCTGACTCAGACCGGTTCTCACCAAAACCAATATGAATATAACAGTACCAAGTCATACTGGACGATACTTTGAACCATGGGCATGCTTCCATATCCCATGCCAACTTCCAACATTGAACAGAAACATGTAGAAATAAGTGGACTGAAATGTAGCAAGCTTCCTATGAGGTATGAGTTGTAAGACTGGTAAGGAAGGCTCCACAAAGAAAGGAAGAAATGATTGAATCATTCATAACAAATTTCAAATAAGAAAATCAAATTTCCTCACTGCAGATCTCTAAAGGAAGGAAATAAAAAAGAACGATAAAAAGAAAAAAATAATAAAAAGAGAGGAGACCCATTCCCTTTTTTCCGAAAGAATTCCATGAAGTAAAGCTATCAAAATCCTTCAACGACCAAAGATAAAAGGGTTAATGAATTCCCTCCCAAGTTGGGGCTCAATATCCTCATAACCAATCCCTGCAAGGGGACCATAAAGGGACCATAATACATATTTTAAAGAATTCTTATCAATGAATCCATCCGAACCCATGGAGGATTCTTGACTAAAACCAATCCAAAAACCTAAAGAATTCCTTATCTAAAACTCAATACATTCACCGATATCCTATACATAATAAGGAAAAAAAATCACCTTTTCAAAAAGGTTGCCCTAGATGAACATATCAAAACCCTTATTAGAACCAATTCCAATCCATAATGTCCTCATGAACAATCTCTACAAATCATAAAGAAAAAGCCAAAATGATTGTTAGAAAGAATAACACTAAACTAAAACTATCCAAGCCCCAGATCACCAAATCCAACATGCTAATGAATTCCCGATAAAAAACTTGATATCCTCAAAAAAGGACCAAACTACCCTTTTCTGAAAAAGAATTCATGATACCATTGATCGCATTATAAAACGTATCCAAAGACCATAATTGTAGCAGAATTCAAATGGAGAATCAATTTTCCAGAGGCCGATCAATAGATCAAATCAGAAGAAGAGAGACAATACATCCATCTGCCCCAAAAATTATTGAATCACACATCGAAGAGTAGGAGATTAAAGAACATTCGACTAGAGAGAGATGACCTGGTGGTTGTTTCCGGGGTTTGGATGCCATGAAAATGTAGACTAACGAACCAAATCACATCATCATCATCGCCATTACAGAGAGGAGAGAGATCGAGTGTTTCATGGGGGGCAAGAGGAGACCATTGAGGGGGGGGGGGGGGGGGGGGGGGTGGGGGGGCGCGATGTGGGGGGGTTGTTGGGACTTGGGAGGGGAAAGAAGATGCTTCGAGATCGATTGAGGGATGGGAAAGAAGACTGAATGCGGCAGAGATTTGAATTTTATAATAATAACAGGCAACCTACAATATTAACGATTTGGATAACAAAATGTAGGCCCAATCATTAAGAACGGCTTAGATAATTAAAATGAGTCCAATCATATAAACAATTTGGACTATTAAAATAGACCCAATCATATGATCAATTTGTAGCATTCCAAATGGGCTGGGAAGTATTAACAATTTAGATAATTGAAAATGGTCCACTATGGATGATTCATGTACCAGTCTCTTACATGTGAAAAATTACAATTCAACATCTACCCAGGGATGTATCACGTCAACCAATTAGATTACTAAAAACGGGTTTGGGTCGATTCTACTTAATTTTAACATTTTTTTTTAGTTGGGTTCACTTAATTTCAACATTTTTTAAAACTTTCCCTTATTTTCCCAATATTTTTTGAAGATTTTTTGAGCGAAAAGTTTTTTTTACCAAGATAGGTTTGTATGTTCAATACGCCACATATCTTATCATTTTTGGGATTGGTTGATATGCTCAGAAAAATCGTTACTCAAAACCTCATACTTGATAAACAAAGGGATCTATACAAGGAAGCAGATTTCATCAATCTCTTAGAATTCTTTTAGAACTTCTGTGAATTTAGCTTCTTACATTCACCAAGTAAAAAATCCATCATCCTTCGCAATATTAGACTAAATAATTAACAAAATGAGAGGGAAAAAGTGTAGTAACGAGCTTTTCCGATAATGCTTCTAAATTTGAAGGACAGAAGCTGTTGACCGTCTCTTCCTTTATTACAAGTCAACTTCCTCTACTTGGTGTTCCTTTCTCGGCATTTTTTAGCTTGAGGGAGGTTGTTCAAATCAGTGTTTTAAATAGCGTATAGCGTGGCGTTTGGCCCTTTATAGCATGTAGCGTAAGCTACATAGCGTGTAGCGTAAGCTACACAATCCTTAATATTTTTTCGGATCATCAACCACTTATTTCCATGCAAAATCCCTCGCTCTTTGCCTTTAGACATCTCTAAGTATGACTTCTTTTTTATTTATTGAAACATCAAATTCATGATATAGACCACAATTTCGATGGTCCGGATTGATCTAAGTGCTCTATCTACTATATGGACCACAATTTGGATGGTCCGGATTAGTTTAATGTAGTGTCATGTGTCATAGGTATAAGTCATCACCATTTTAAAATAGGTGTTTAACTAACATGGAAAAAACACTTGAAAAAAATGAGATTTCAAGTAGCTTACGCTACATACCTTGTAGCTTACGCTACCAGGGAATTACGCTACATGCGTACGCTACGTAGCATACGTTACACGCTACGCTACAGTGCTACTGAAAACACTGGTTCAAATAGTGGAGAAAATTAAGATATCATATCCTTGGTTAATTGGAATGGGGTCAACAGGCCCAATCAAATGAACGATTCCTAAAAGATATTGCGTTGCGCCCTAGAAGTTTTTAATGGTAAATCACAGTTGTTTCATGTGGTGTGTTCCGCATGTGATTTGAATCTTCTGCATTTTCGGCTCATATTATAAAATGCCCTACCAAAATAGATGAACAAGATGGATGTAAGACATAAATCAAGGTAGGCCATGTGGTCAGGTATCCACTAAAACCATGGCCAATAGTGAGAGACTTTGGAAGGACTCCGATTGCATAGCATAGCACATAGCATCAGTGATGATACCATGGGCCCCACTGTGTATGTGTTTTATCCATACCGTCCATCCATTTTTTGGATCATTTTAGAACACATTCCCAAAAATGAGACGGATCCAAATCTCTAGTGAACCACACCAAAGGAAACTGTGGTGATTTAATGCCAGCCATTCAAAAACTTCCTAAGGCCCCCTGTAATGTTTATTTACCATCCAACCTGTTAATAGGTCATATAGACCTAACCAAAGGGCTTAGATAAATCATATACATCATAGTGGGACCCATGGAGTTCACACCATGGTAAAGGGTGCTTAGCTCTCACTACACATTCTGAGTCCAGTCAATAAAAATCTTTTAGGAAAATTTAGGGTAATTGTGTAGTAAGGGTGGGATCCACCATTATGTACCTTCAAAATCCTCTCCAACCAGCTGGTAAGTAACCCAATTTTAGCTATAAGGATGAAAAACTAGATCCATTCATGATTCAAGTGTACCACACGATTGGAAATAATGTATAGGCGACACTCACCCTCCAAACTCTTTTCCTTGGTGTAGCCCACTTGAATCAGTTATAGGGCTAATATTTGAGCCTTGAGCCTAATTATAGGAAGAAGCTCCTAGCAATCGAGGTAGATTTCACGTAAACATCATGGTGGTGACCACTTAAACCATTGTTTAAGTGGCCCACTTGAATCAGTTATAGGGCTGATATTTGGGCCTTGAGCCTAATATGGGAAGAAGCTCTTGGCAATCGGGGTAGATTTCACATAAACATCATGGTGGTGACCACCTAAACCATCGTTTGCTTAAGAAAGCACTTTGGGCTCTCCTTGGGTCTGGTTCACGGTAGACCGCTACTCTATTCTTTAAAGAAATGAGGTTTCCTAAGCCACTCGTATGCAAGAAAGCCCCATGTGTTTAAGTAGGACATGTGTGATCTAATCCATGCAACTTATGCAATCAACCACCCAAATGCTCTTATTGTCCCAAATTCAACTCTAACCCCAATCTCAATCGGATCTAAGCTTGGGCCTTTAAGAACTAGACCAAGGCTTGAAGGGAACTCGGCCTAGGAAGACCATAACTTGGTTGGCCCCATACGGGTACTATAGGAGCCAACCGAAATCTGATGAGTTAACAACCCTAATAATATGCATTTTGCTGCATTAAAAGTTTTATGTTGTTTCCTCCCGGCCAAGGTGTTACCTTTACGATACGGTGCATAACAGCTATTACGGCCCCGTAACGGCCGTCACGGTCTCTCTTTTTTATTTTTTTTATTTATTGAAAAAACCCCTGAAAAACCTATATCTGCACCGTAATGTTGATTAAAAAGTATGAAAAACCTATATATGTCCCGTAATAGACCATTACGAGGCTATTATGGCCTTTATAGGGGATGTAACATGCTGTTAACGGCAATTACAGGTCATTTTTTTCCATAACAGTTGTTACGGCCGTTACAATCCCGTAACATGTAACGGTTGCCACCGTTACCTTTACGTAACGGCCTTTACGGCACAGCATGCTCCCGACATGCATTTCACTAATTATTTTCTAACAATCAAGACTATTTATCCAATTAAACGCTATTTCATCCCTGATGAGTTGACAGCCCTACTAATATGCATTTTGTTACATTAAAGGTTATATGTTGTTCTCTTCCACAATATGCATTTCACTAAATATTGTCTAACAATCAAGACCGTTGATTGAATTGGACACTGTGGATGACATATATTCCGAATTTTCAGATGTTGGACAACCTTAACGGAAGGTTGTTCGGTGCATGATCCTTGTATATGTGGGACACAACAAGTTGAGTCAATTGGTTGAGATAGACCAGGTCGAATCAACGACCCAATTTTAATTGGGCCCAAAATTTAAAAGGCCATGCACACCAATAATAGCTTCATGCGCATAAGATCCACCCCATCCACAACATTTTTAACCTTGACCTTTAAAAAAAAAGGCCGGCCCAACAGGTGGCTAAGGCACAATATGAGAACAGTGTAAAGTCATCCTTAAAACCACTATATATTCATGTTGTGTGGCTCCCCTAAGTTTTGGAAAAGAATGATCTGAAGGGGTGTTCCTATGCTGTAGTGAATGAGGTGCATTAGGTGAATGGATTAGATGGCGGATAACCACCATGATGAGCCCCACAAAGCAAAGGATGGGCATCCCCTTCACAATTGTTCCCTAAGGTATGGCCAACTTGTGTTTTGGATCAACTTGATTTTTGCATCCCAGGTGAGGGAGACCCAAGAGCCCTACCAACATTAGGTAGCACACATAATGGATAGGACGGTTCTCCTGCACATTCCCCATAGTCAAGCAAACCTCAAAATCAAGTTGATAGAAGATTGATAGGCCTTGTACTACAAGCTCATACTGGACTTGTATTGGGCTGGGACCAAATCCCCAACAACTATGTAAGTATGATTGATCATTGATCTACTGGTCCTATCATATATGGGTATGCACAAAAACCATCTTTGAATGAGTGATCAAAGTTAATGGGACGAACATTGTGAGCACCGTCCAATCACTGTAATTTTGGGCCTATAACCCATCGACATGGTGAGGTTGCAAATCAAAAGGCACGATCGTTGCCACATGTGCAATGAGGGATTTGCACAACACTAAAACGAGGGTTGTGTATGTTAGCAATCCCACATTATACTCACCTCAAATTAGAGTCGCATACATGTTGGGCCCACCAAACGGGTCGCGATAGGATCAGTAGGGCCATCGATGGGTTCCCGATGAACGCCACCTGATGTTAATGAGTTCAGTGTAAGAATTTTATAAGGTAGGCCTTATTGATCAACGTTCTAGATCACCCTAAGGGTTGGATAGTGTGATCGGGAGAACCAGCGGAAACCACTTAGTTGTGATTCATCAAAAATCATGTAACGGGTGGTGCGCTACAACTGTGACACATGCACAGTGTTCTAGTTGGACTAGGATTGACAAATTCGTGTGAACCCTAAAGGGAGAGGAGTTTTGATGGGTTTCCAACTCCTCAATCCACTAAAATACTTGAACAAGGTTGGGTCCCAAGCCTACACATGTTGAAGCTTCTATTCCCATCTTGGTGCATCTCTAAAGAGTGTATGGTGCAAAAGATTGCAGCATCAAGCTTACAGAGATGGCGTCCCAATCAGGTACGTCATTTATTCAGGTTATTTGATCTCCTACTTTATGCATAGCACGGTCCTTTGCAATTCTGCATATTACAGTTTACAATCAGGTCCAAGAAATTGAACCTGATAAGAGATTAGGTTTCAAGATCTGGTCTTATCTTTTGGACTTGATTAAAAATCTAGCCTAGTTAGGTACGGGTAAGGTCCATTTAATTGACTTAGTTAAATTTGGGTCTAGTTTGGTGTAGCTCATGTCTATAAAATTATATACATTTGATATGCTGCAACTATTCTAGTAAAGAAAACTATTCCATACACATGTAAGAGACCCTGTCTACACAAAATTCATTTGTCAAAGGGACACGTGTGTGTGATCTATCTAATCCATCCATAGTGTAGGGCCAAACAAATGCTCCTAATTGTCTCCAACCCAACTCAAACTTAGATCCAAAAAACCAATAGGTACTCAATCGGTATCTTCGGTCTCGTTTGGTGTAGCTCATGTCTATAAAACTATATACATTTGATATGTTGCAATTATTCTAGTAAAGAAACATATTCCATACACATATAAGAGAACCTATCTACATAACATGCATGTGTCAAAGTGACACATGTGTGTGATCTAATCCATCCATAGTGTAGGGCCAACCAAATGCTCCTAATCATCCCCAACCCAACTCAAACTTAGATCCAAAAACCCCATAGGTACTCAATCGGCATCTCAACCCTAATTAGATCCAGGACCAGCTCTCCAAGATCCAAACCCAGACCTAGCTAGCCTAGGTTTGGGTACTAACCCGATCCATTGACAACTTGGGTCAAGTTTAGGCCGGGTATATAAATTAAAATTGATTGACCAATTATGGTGGCTATCAATTTTGATGGTAAAAAAAAGGGCAGTGGAGGAGGGTGTAGTGGAGCATAAATTTTGGTTTGTTTTCCATCTCACGCTATCCGAATTGTCACAAGTAGTGGATTGGGTGGTTAACCGTTTCTTGTTATTTAAAAGGAAATTTAAAATTTAAATTAAAAATAAAATAAAATAAAAACACACACACACACACACACACACACACACATGTAATTTACGTTTTCTTGTCTAAACTACTACATATTGTGGGCTTCCAGTAGGAGAAAACATAAAAATATTTGAATAATGAATTAAACCTGAGAGATAACATACATTTGCTGATTTTGACTATGTACCTAGTGGATCACAAAGTGGATAGGCCATATCCCATTAGAAAAGGGGTTGGCTTGTGGCAAACATCATATCACTGGGCTTCTAAAAGGAACTGTTAGAAGAACAAGTCTACATTCAAGTTTAATCCTTCAAGATAAGAGAAGACAACGAGAGTTATCAAGTTGGTTTTTATCAATAGGCCATCCACATAGTGAGGCAACAGATCTACCACCCTAATAAAAACCAACAATTGGCAAAATTCAATGGGACGATCACGGACAATGAAATTTGTCCAATCAATGCAATTTTTGGCCTATAGCCCATCAACTTGGCTGAGGTATCAGATCAGCAGCCCGATCACTATGGCTGCCATGTGTGCCTTGATCGATGGCAATACCAAAATAGAAATGCAAAAATAGTATGCATTCAACTGAAAAAAGGCTGAAGATTGATGTAGCAAGGATCCTTCATTCTACCATGTTTTTAGGTGAATATAGTATCAAATAACTCCTCTAGCTTGAAACAATGAAAGCAAACTCCTGGTTGTCTAATGAGTCTATGATTTTAATGGTCTTCATATGCATAATGTACGCTACATCTACCATTGATCATGAGCCACCTGGCATGCATTGGATGTCCAACCATGCATGCGTCAATTGGCTCTCAGCATGCTATAGAGAGAGAGAGAGAGAGAGAGAGAGAGAGAGAGAGAGAGAGAGGAGCTCAGGCACAACAAGTTGGATAAGGAAAGGAAAATGTAAGAAATGAACAGACGAGTAAGGTAGGATTTTATTATTTTTAAATTATATATATATATATATTAGAGGGCAATAGTATGATCAATTCACTAGCTAGGGAAGACTTTGTACATCTTCTCAATATATTGGGTAAGATTTTATTATTTTTAAATATTATATGTGTGTGTGTGTGTAATATAAAATATATTAGAGGGCAATAGTATGATCAATCCACTAGCTAAGGAAAGACTTTGTACATCTTCTCTATATATTGGGGACTCTAATCCATTGCCTTCCTAAACTAATGTATATTTTCACCCTTTGGGTTTCTTTAATAATTTTTTGCTTAAACAGTAACGATAATTTGATTAGATTGAACGAAAAATGGATTAGGGAAAGGGGATGGCAAGGTGTCTTATAATCTATTTAAATCATCATTCCAATATTCAAACAATGCAAGTTTTACATGTGTTCATCTCCACTAGAGGTTCAACATCTTTCCTAATCAATTTATTAATCAGTTTATCTTATCTAATGCAAATTTGCATGGCGTCCTCTCCATCGTACTAAGCCCATGGTCATATATCTTACAGAGAAAATTTCACCAATTAAATGGCTAGGACGTATTATTCGACAAAACAGAGTTCCTCAACAACACCCATACAAAGTGAAACCCAATAGACAAACAACAAGGGACCAGAATCTTCTATAATAATTGTTATATGCAATAAGTGAAAAAGGCAAACTGTGTGGCCCACCATGTTGTGAGTGTAACATCCACTCCATTGATCAAGTAATAATTCTCATTCTCTCACCGTACATATCCAAAACTAGCCCTACTATCCAACAATCAAGTGGATGGAATAGATGTCACGTGCAAGATAAGGTGGCCCCACACACAACAAGTGTTTTACATGAATCCCATCCAACAATCAAAATAATTGATTGATAGACCCACATGTGTGAAATACTGGCCCCAGATGAAAACAACACCAACAATTCATGTTGAACATTGAAGAATGCTAATCTATAATCATACGTATCCCATAAAAAGAACCAAACAGAAAAAATCATTTTAGATTCCAACATACAAATACCATTTTTCCGTGATCCATCAATCGAAAGAAAAGCGTTCTAAAGTAATTTTGGGTGGAAAGATCATCACGTCCATGCCTGTGCTTCACTTCGTAACCGTTGGCGTCGAAGGTGCCAAAAAAAAATTGATTTTTGAAGAGCTTCTCTTTAGCATTTTTGTAGTAGATGTTGTTGTTGTAGCTCTCAAACGAAATGACGAAGTTCCAAGCATCATCGAATGAGATTGAAGGGATCTAACAAGCTGGAAATTCAGAAAGAAGATACATAATAATCAGAACAACAATGGAAAAATCAGTAATTGGGAGAAAAGAAAAGGCAAGAAAGAAATCAAGAATGGGGATTCTAAAATTCTATATCAAGGAAAAGCATTTTTTTAGATGGGAGGATGGGAAAATCAAAAGCTAAAGATAAAAAAGGAAAATATGAAATGAGGGGAAAAGGATCTGTACCAGCAAGGGAATAAATAAGTTAAAAACTGGATCAAAGAGGAGTCATTTGTAATCCAATGGAATTTGGCAAATTGACGGCATCTTTAAATAATTCTGAGCAAAGACCGCTTGAAAACCATTGAATTATTTGGAGGAATTAACTCAAAAGAAAATTTCAAGATGAAAATTGGTCAATAGCACAGACAAAAGCTGAAAAAAATCCAATTCCCCTATTAAGAAAACAGAACTGAATTTTTTGAATAATAGATTCAGGTGAAAATAAGAAAAAATCAGAGGGATCGGAGCACTCAGGACTGATAATTTCCTTAAATGCACGAGATGTTACTAGTGCTCCATCAACAGACGGAGGCGGCTTATAAGGATTAGGACCATATGGTATATTACCTCTAGTAGCACAATTCAAATTCCAAAATAAAGAAACATAGTTGTATAGGTGGTCCGACTCAAACCGATTCCCACCAAAACCAATATGAATCTGACAATACCAAGTCATATTGTACGATACTCTGAACCATGGGCATACTTCCATGGCCCATGCCAACTTCCAACATTGAAAAGAAACAAGATGTAGAAATAGGTGGTGGACTGAAATGTAGCAACCTGCCCATGAGGCATGAGTTTTAAGACAGGCAAGGAAGGCTCCACAAAGAAAGGAAAGAAATGATTGAATCGTTCATAACGAATTTCAAATAATAAACTCAAATTTCCTTGCCACATATCTCTAAAGGGGAGGGAAAAAAAAAAGATGGAGACCCATTCCCTATATTGTACGATACTCTGAACCATGGGCATACTTCCATGGCCCATGCCAACTTCCAACATTGAAAAGAAACAAGATGTAGAAATAGGTGGTGGATTGAAATGTAGCAGCCGCATGAGTTTTAAGAAAGGCAAGGAGGGCTCCACAAAGAAAGGAAAGAAATGATTGAATCGTTCATAACGAATTTCAAATAGTAAACTCAAATTTCCTCGCCACATCTCTAAAGGGGGGAAAAAAAGATGGAGACCTATTCCCTATTTTTTGAAAGAATTCCATTAAGTTATTAAAGCTATCAAAGCCTTCAACAATCCAAAGCTAAAAGGGTTAATGATTTCCCAAGTTGGAACACGATACCCTCACAACCAGTCTCTACAAGGGGACCATGAAGGGACTAAAATACCATATTCTAAAGAATTTTGATCAATGAATCCATCTGAACCCATGGAGGATTCTCGACTAAAACCAATCTAAAAACCTAAAGAATCCCTGATCTAAAACTCAATATATTCACGGATAGCCTTTACATAATAAGGGGAAAAAAAATCAGAAAGACTACCCTAGATGAACATATCAAAATCCTTCTTAGAACCAATTCGAATCCACAATGTCCTCATGAACAATCTCTACAAATGCTAAAGAAAAAACCAAAATGCTTTTTAGAAAGAATAACATTAAACTAAAACTATCCAAACCCTGGATTACCAAATCCAACACACTAACGAATTCTAGGTATAACACTCAATATTCTCAAAAAAGGACCAAACTACCCTTTTTCTAGAAAAGATTTCACGAATCACGATACCATTGAATGTATTATAAAACCTATTCAGAGACCACAATCGTAGCAGAATACAGATGGGGAATCGATTTCCTAGAGGCCAATCAATAGATCAAATCAAAAGAATAGAGACAATATACATCTATATGCCCTCGAAATCCCTAAATCGCACATCAAAGAACAGGAGATTAAAGGACATTTGACCAGAGAGAGAGATGACCTGGTGGTTGTTGCCGGGGTTTGGATGCCATGAAAATGCAGACTAATGGACCAGATCACATCATCATCTTCTCACCATCATCTCCACTATAGATAGGAGAGAGATCGAGGGTTTCATGGGGCGAGAGGAGACCGGTGAGAGAGGAAGGGAAGAGGCGGGTTGGGTTTTTCTTGGGACAGAGAAGGTGAGGCAGAGGAGAGAGAATGTCGTGGGCTGAGAGAGAGAGAGAGAGAGAGAGACGAACGCTGGAAGAGGAGCCCAACGAAAGAGACATTTGATTTTTACTTATTAGGTATTAAAAGTTTTTGAATGTAGAGCCGTCGGGTGCATTTCGCTTGGGAAACGGATCGGATACTCACAATGGTTACTGGTCGGTGCTCAATTGGCCCCACCGTGATGTACGTGTTTCATCCACGCCGTCCAACCATTCTTCCAGATCATATTATGGTATAAGCCTAAAAATGAGGTTGATCCAAATCTCAAGTGGACACCACAGTGTTGATTGAATGCCCACCATTAAAAACTTCTTGGGGCCACAAGTTTTGGATCAAGCTGATATATATTTTTTCCCTTCATCCAAGTCTCTATGACATAATCAACAAGTTAGATGTCAAATAACCATTACAGTGGGCTCTAGGAAATATTTAATGGTGGACATTAAATCACTATTGTTTTCCCATCGTGTGGTCCACATGAGATTTAGATCTACCTCATGTTTGGGATAAAACGCTAAAATTATCTTTCAAAATGGATGAACGGGGTAGATAAAACACATACATCATGGTAGGGTCCACATAGCATCGACTGAGTTTGGCAACAGGCAATGAAAACGGATTGCGTACTAAGTTACTCAGTTTTTACTTTTTAGGCCTACCGTGTATATATGTGGTTTATCCACGCCATCCATCCGTTTTCCCATATCATTTAAGGGGTTGAAACCATAATTGAAGCATATCCAAATATGAAGAAGACCATACCACAGGAAAATGAGGGAATAATGATTTCCACCGTTGAAACCTTTCTAGGCCCCATAGTGATGTTTATTTGTCATCCAACCTGTTCATAATATCACGTAAATATGGATGAAGGTAAAACACAAATATAAGCTTGATCCAAAACTTTTGTGGCCCTCAAGAATTTTTCAACGGTATATGTTTAATTCTCACTGTTTCCCGTGGTGTTGATCCATTCAAGCTTTGGATTTGCTTCATTTTTGGGCTTAGGCCCTATAATTATATGATAAAATGGATGGAAGGAGTGGATAAAATATATAAATCACAGTGGACCCCATAGAGTTTACTCTTACTCACTATGCAATCCGCTTCCATAGGCAATAGGATTACAAGGACATGACTTGCCTTCAAGGGGTGTTTAGCAAATGGTATTGGGAAGGATCGGGTGGAATGGGATTCAAAAAAATGTAATTATTACATAGGACAAGGATTGTCCCCTGTTACCATGGGATAAGCCTAATTACATGCTATATTTGTAATACGGTGGGATTCACTCTTTGGTTTGATGTACATGAAATAAATATACCCATCATCATTTGAAACTACTGAGAATAACACGTGTTATATCCAAACTGTTCATCTGTTTTGTAACCTCATTTTATGGCATGGGCCTAAAAATGAGGCAGATCCAAAACTTATGTGGCTCCAAAGAAGTTTTCAACGGTAGGTGTTCAATCCCCGCTGCTTTGTGGTGGGGTCCACTTGATCTTTAAATCTACTTGATTTTTTAGCCCATGCTCTAAAATGATCTCGAAAAATGGGTGGACAGTGTGGATATAACCCACACATCATGGTGGGACCTACACAACTTGCTAACATTGAGTGGAATTGGCACGGGACCAAATGCAATTCCATCTAACCTAATTCTAAGCTTTTTCATTCTTCCCAAACATTGAATGGAATTGGCACAGGACCAAATGCAATTCCATCCCACCTAATCCCATCTAATACCATGCGCCAAACGCCCCCAGGGATTTCCAGTGGCCCGAGTTATGTGAGGCATAGACATGCCTATGAAAATCTATGTTGTCCATCAGTTTCTTGACATCACAATAAGATAATAGAAGAGTTTCCATGGAAAGACTTAGAATTTCCTGCTGAAGGAAGTTCCTACTCAAGGATGCTGGGTGGGGCCCACCGAAATGTTTGTTAGAAATTCACCCCGTCCATACATTTTTCTGACTCATTTTAGGACATGCGACCAAAAATGAGGTGTATCCAAAACTCAAGTGGGCCACACGAGAGGAAACAGTGGGCATTCAGTGAGCACTGTTGAAGCATTCTTATTGCCATAAAAGGTTTGAATCATCCAGTGAACACCGTTGAAGCATTATTATTGCCATAAAAGGTTTGTATCAGTATCTTTTCGGTGTTTTCAGTTCATCCCAGGGAATGACCTTATAAACGGTTTGGATAGCATATGAGCATCAAGGTGGAGGCCAGGAAGGTTTCAAGAGTATGAATTTCTTTTCCAAATTTTCCCTCTCGTGTGAACTTGAGTTTTTTATCCACTTCATTTTTTGTTGCATGCTTTAAATTGACCTCTCAAAATGAATGGACGGAATGGATTTCTCACATACATTGTAGTGGCCCCACCTGGCATCTTTAGGCAAGAACTCCATGCAAGATGCTTTTGCAGGAAATCACCTTCCCTCCAGCTTCGAACAACCACGGGCAATTCTTGTACCTTTCCCACATTGTGGATTAATCGCAACCTTGACCATGGGCCACCTTACATATGTGTTGTACATCCATGCTATTCATCCATTTTCTTCGCTCATATCACGAGTAAATAGTTGGGATTGAATGAGCACCACCATTGAAAACTTTCTAAGAGCTCACCTTAATATTTATTTTCCATTCAACCGGTTGATAAGGTCATAAGATCCTAGATGAATGTCACTTGATTTAAAACTTTTGTGGCTCACAACATAAATATGGGATTGTTTTAAATGGCAGATTGACAAAAGTTTTATAGTCAGCAGTCAGCTGCTCACCTAACATTAGCCCTCTTTCAAATGGGCTCTTTGGATAGGCCATGAGGAAGGCTAACATTGAGAACACTCACATGACAACAAGTTCCCTATCAGTAAGGAATGCCAATCCGCCTATAACATGCATGCCCGAAAGGGCAAGCAGATAATGTGGGGTCATGGATGGGCAATTGCCAGCCAACTAAGCACAAAGCACCCACCTACATCAAAGGTCGTGCTCGAGTAGTTAGCTGCAAATAAATGGATACATAGATATTGCAAAGAAAGAAGCAAAATAAAAATAATTCAATTCCAAGGTGGAAATAAAATGCTAATGACAGAATATGAAGGATGGAATTGAAACATGGAAGAGGAATTATAAGGTGCTAGTGAATCAAAACACAAATAGTGCCCAAAAACTAGATCAAAGAGGAGTCTTTTTTAATCCAATGGAATTTGGCAAATTGACGGCATCTTTAAATAATTCCAAGCAAAGACCGCTTGAAAACCATTGAATTATTTGGAGGAATTAACTCAAACGAAATTTTTAAGATGAAAATTGGTCAATAGCACAGACAAAAGCTGAAAAAAATCCAATTCCCCTATTAAGAAAACAGAATTGAATTGTTTGAATAATAGATTCAGGTGAAAATAAGAAATAATCAGAGGGATCGGAGCACTCAGGACTGATAATTTCCTTAAATACACAAGATTTACTAGTGCTCCACCAGCAGACGGAAGCGACTTATAAGGATTAGGACCATATGGAATATTACCTCTATTAGCACAATTCAAACTCCAAAATAAAGAAACATAGTTGTATGGGTGGTCCGACTCAAACCGATTCCCACCAAAACCAATATGAAGCTGACAATACCAAGTCATATTGTACGATACTCTGAACCATGGGCATACTTCCATCACCCATGCCAACTTCCAACATTGAAAAGAAACAAGATGTAGAAATAGGTGGACTGAAATGTAGCAGCCTTCCTATGAGGCATGAGTTTTAAGACGGGCAAGGAAGGCTCCACAAAGAAAGGAAAGAAATGATTGAATCATTTATAACGAATTTCAAATAATAAACTCAAATTTCCATATGTTAATGTGGCACTTTCTTTATGCTTGACGTGGCATTATCCTTATACTTGATGTAGCATTGCTCTTATGTTTGATATAATATTACTCTTATGCTTTATGCGGCACTACATACCACATGCATAGTTGATTGTATATTGTACATCATTCATACTCCATCTGTATCATGTGTGTTTGACATGTGAGTGATGGTTTGATCATGGTATAGTACACCTGGTGGTGGACTGCGGTTAGTACACATGATATGGTTTTGGTTGCCTAATGCATGGTAAACTTGCATTGGATAACCATACGGTTTTATGGCATTTCAAGGGACCCATATGAGATGGGGTTGCCCTGCATGTATGCATGGTTTGAATGACTTGGATGATGGACTCATGCATTCCCGCATTTGTGTGTACACCCTAGTGACATCAGAATTCTGGTCACCACAGATTCATCGTGACTGGTAGATATGATTGTGAACACTGAAAATTGGTTGTGGTTACAAGGCGCAAAGCTATCAAAGCTATTAAGTTATTAAAGCTATCAAAGCCTTCAACAATCCAAAGCTAAAAGGGTTAATGATTTCCCAAGTTGGAACAAAACACGCTCACAACCAGTCTCTACAAGGGGACCATAAAGGGACCGAAATACCATATTCTAAAGAATTTTGATCAATGAATCCATCTGAACCCATGGAGGATTCTTGACTAAAACCAATCTAAAAACCTAAAGAGTCCCTGATCTAAAACTCAATATATTCAAGGATAGCCTTTACATAATAAGGGGAAAAAAAATCAGAAAGACCGCCCTAGATGAACATATTAAAATCCTTATTAGACCCAATTCGAATCCACAATGTCCTCGTGAACAATCTCCACAGATGATAAAGAAAAAACCAAAATGCTTTTCAGAAAGAATAACATTAAACTAAAACTATCCAAACCCTGGATCACCAAATCCAACACACTAACGAATTCCGGATATAACACTCAATATCCTCAAAAAAGGACCAAACTACCCTTTTCTGGAAAAGATTTCACAATACCATTGATTGTATTATAAAACCTATTCACAGACCATAATCGTTGCAGAATACAGATGGAGAATCGATTTCCCAGAGGCCAATCAATAGATCAAATCAAAAGAATAGAGACAAAATACATCTATCTGCCCTCGAAATCCCTGAATCGCACATCAAAGAACATGAGATTAAAGGACATTCGACCAGAGAGAGAGAGAGAGAGAGAGAGAGAGAGAGAGAGAGAGAGATGACCTGGTGGTTGTTGCCGGGTTTTGGATGCCATGAAAATGGAGACTAACGTACCAGATCACATCATTATCTTCTCACCATCATCGCCATTATAGATAGGAGAGAGATCGAGGGTTTCATGGGGCGAGAGGAGGCCCGTGAGAGAGGAAGGGAAGAGGGGGGTTGGGTTTTTCTCGGGAGAGTGAAGGCGAGGCAGAGGCGAGAGAATGCAGAGGCATGGTTTCCGAGTAAACTGTCCTCTCTCTCTCTATCGGTCGGAGAGAAGCCGTGGGCTGAGAGAGAGAGAGAGAGAGAGAGCGAGGGACGAACGTTGGGAGAGGAGCCGAACGAAAGAGACATTTGATTTTTACTTGGGTATTAAAAGTTTTTGAATAGGGAGCCGTTGGGTGCATTTCATTTGGGAAACGGATCGAATACTCACAATGGCTACTGGTCGGTGATCTGTGGGCCCCACCGTGATGTACGTGTTTCATCCACGCCGTCCAACCATTCATCCAGATCATATTATGGTAAAAGCCCAAAAATGAGGTTGATCCAAATCTCAAGTGGACACCACAGTGTTGATTGAACGCCTGCCATTAAAAACTTCTTGGGGCCACGAGTCTTGGATCAAGCTGATATATATTTTTTCCCTTCATCCAAGTCTCTATGATAGAATCAACAGGTTAGATGTCAAATAACCATTACAGTGGGCCCTAGGAAATATTTAATGGTGGACATTAAATCACTATTTTTTCTCATGGTGTGGTCCACATGAGATTTAGATCTACCTCATGTTTGGGATAAAATGTTAAAATTATCTTTAAAAATGGATGAACAGCGTGGATTACATCATTGTAGGGTCCACATAGCACCGATTGAGTTTGGCTATAGGCAATGAAATCGGATTGAGTACTGAGTTACTCGGGAGGCTCTCGGGGCTGCTTGGGCATTTAGTTCACAGTGGATTGAGAAGTATGGAATTACCTCTGCCAGGGCATTTATTACTGTCAGTGGATGGTCGGGCGTTTTGGGAGTACACACCTATCCCATTCGTCGGACATATTGTGTTTGGGTGTCGTGGGATTGCAATCATCCCACCGCAAGTAATTGTTTGGGTAACGACGGATTGCAACCATCCCACCGCAAGTACCTGTTTGGGTAACGATGGATTACAACCATCCCACCCCTCTGGCTGTGTTTGGATTTCGGTATTGAAGTGGATTTTATGAAAGGCGTGGGCTACTCCAACTACAGCCACCTTACGGATGCTCTATCTGACACACCATGATTTATGTGTTTCATCAGCTGCGTCCATCCATTTCTTATTACCATTTCATGTGTTCATGTGAAAGTTGAAGCACACCCAAGGTCCATGTGGACCACACTAGAGGAAACTGTATGAATTCTCAATCTCTGCATTATTTTTTGAAGTAGTGGCAATACATTTCCTTTGGGCCCAAGGAGCTTTTAACAGTGACCGTTCAATCACCACTGTTTCCTTTGGTGTGGTCTAATACTAGTTTATGTAATATTGGAGAGCTGGTGGATCCATTGCTATATGCCTTGTATCTCATACAAAAATACACTCGTATCAAAAATACATTTGTAGCAAAAATTACATGGCATGGAAGAAACACAACGATCCACTCCACTATGGCAGACGGTGACTGTTTCATGGTGTCATGTTGCTAATGTCTCCTTAGGGCCCATTGCAACCATTAAAATCAGTTTTACATGCAGATACCAACTGATCACATACAAATGAAAGCGGCCTAATACATTTCTCATCAGTCCTCCACCTTTCTTATGGAAAATATCCTACCCTTCAAAGTAGACGAACAAAATCACAAACACCAAGAAATAAACCCAAAATAAAAAGAAAAAAGAAACATATATATATATATATACGGATATCACCGACTAACATTATGCATATGGTTTCTTCATCACTCTGCAAGGGTACAACTTCAAATGTCTATTATCAAAGTAGTCAGCTGTCATTATATCGTAGAGGGTGCAGTTTTTGTAACAACTGAAATATCTTCTAACCCATTCCATACTCTAGGCATCAATTCGGCATCACGGCTAAATAATGTGGTGAACCTGTAAACAAGTTAAATAAAAAACAAATCAAATATTACTAGCTAATCAACTTAAACCCAAGGTCTCAATGTGCAGACTCACTACCTGTCCTTCATAATAATGCAATGAAGAGAACATCTATTCTCAGTCAAATGTACTTTCAGGTTCTTCTACCAGGTAGGAGTAGTATCTGTTCATGTCCGAGTGATATCAGTACGTTATGACTTGTTATGTGAAAAGGAAATGTACATTCATACCAGGGTTAATACCAGGCTTGCGTGGTTGTACGTTGCAAGACCTTACTGTGGAAGGATGAAGAATCAACGGAATCAATCCCAAATTGTTTACTCAATTAAATTAGGCACAAATTACGAATACGTAGATATTTGGTAGAAATTATGTCAAACCTGAGGATAAGACTATATGGTTTAACATTAAAACCATCCTACATTGACCCTGTAAACTGCTTCATATGCTTCTACCAGATCATGTGTACTACCTATGAAAAACAGGATATGTTAGTATGTGATGATTTGTATTGAGAGAAGGAAAAAATTAAACAAACCAATTTAACGCAAGATCCTCCATTGATCTGGTAGTCATTCTCATGCAATTGATCAACTCGTATATCTATACATGCGTGCACGTATTATATATGCTTAAATACAATTGATAGGATTTTGGAACATTATACGTGGTCCTTGAAAATTTGTCTTCTCACAACCAGTCCAAATGTTATGAACTCCATTTTCACTCCTCACTATTGGGCGATGGTTAAAAGAATGTAATGCATGCAGTAGATGAAAACACATGTTACTGGAAATAGATCAGCTAGTATTTAATATATACATATTTATATAAAGTTAAAACATATAAATATCCCTGAGTCATACATGCCAAAGAAAAACGGTACTGAAATCAACTATCTGATGTCTATCAACAACTATGTTAGAACAAGTGGTGGAACACATTTCCTATAACTCAATGATTATATATAATATGAAGAATATAACCAGGATGCCAATCACTAATGCAACCAGTCTTTCCCAGTCACACGTGGGGGTATCAATTGTTTGGGTACTCCTGCACACCATAGATCTAGAAAGATCTTGGATGGAATTAGTGGCATATGTCGGTTTTTCAACGTCATCACAACTCTGGGTCATTATCTCACTACTTGTACTTACTTGGTTAGAATTCCACCATGCAGTCGCATCTTGGATTGATTTGAAGGATCGATGTCTAATACCACTGTATCCTTCTACATGCAATCGTGCCTCATCCCAAGACATATATATGTCAGGTCGACGACCAATGAGTACGACGTAATACTTACTTAAACTCATCTGCATTCATATAAACAGGACCAAGATACGCAATTATGCATGTTATATAATGGATATATATAAAAGTATAAAAAGCTAATCGCACTTTAAAGGGCATTTTAGAATGATCCAAAACATACTGTCATGCATACGGAATATAGTATGAATATCCAAAATCATAAAATACGGTATCACCAAATTCAACAAAAATACGAGTATAGTTATTACATATCCCATCAAATTTAGTCACCTATATAATAGCGTAATTAAGGTTGATATATCCATCGAGTAGAACCCCTACCAACATTACCATTCATATCAGACTGTTTTTTTCAACCAATCGACCCTTCGCTCTGGTCGAAGGCTTACGAAAAAGGATGCTAGATCTTTATCCTTGCTCAGAAGCTAACCAACCTGGATGAACTCATGGTTGGTCAGCCCCGTAACCTCTTTGAGAATGTCCAGGACTCTACTTGTGAGGTTGATTGAATTGCCAAGTCCAAATTTGGCAATTGCATCTGCCACACCATCTAGAGATAAACTAAGGACGTCATAGGGATGAGCAGATCACATCCTTTTTGTTGTTATACTCCCACCATGACTACTATCAGAATCAATCGCCCGGTTGGGAGTTGTGCGGAATGAGCGATTCCGTGAAGCCCGATGACTTTTCATTCGAAAATTGATAATTTCCAGTAGAATCCCGCAGATTTTCCTCAGAAATATCGATATGTGCATTGGTGTCATCGTCCAGGTCCGTCCAAGCTTCATTCAGATCTTGTTGAATACGAGATGAAGACGCGACCATGTTTCTGCTTCCTTGGGCGTAGCGGCCTGTTACATGGTCTGAACCTACGATCACCGCTAAATCGTCCATTTGTTCTATTCACTTACCACGTAATCTTTCTGCTCTCGGATGCGACTACATACAAGGAAGAAAGTTGGTAAGTAGATGATAGTTAAACAGATATAAGCAAGAGAGATAATTATAACAAATGTACGTGGTTGAACTAAAATAGGTGTTCTGAACGATCCTAACCTTGAGGTACTCTTCCCAAACTTCGTCAAGTGCTGTGACAACCATTCGCTCGCTGTTCCACCTAAAACCACTTGCAGCTAGTATATCCTTTATTTCGTTGTACACTCTCTTATGATATCGCAATCGGTTTTGGACATTTTACCAGTTTAAAGAAATTTCAATCCTCCTAGAAACCTCCTCAGCGGCCGCATGATATGCTTCTCTCTTAAATCCATTATCTACCTTTCGGCCTAAAGCTATTTGCTCAATCAAGATATCGAACATTATCTGATCCATTGTTTTGGTCCACTTAATTTTTTTGGCTCGCAATAGAGGCTCAGCAAGCGATTTCATAGACTTCGCACGCGGAGAAGAACGCGTCGGACAAACCGGAGTTGTCATCAGGGACGGCGTCAGTGTTAGTGTAATACTTACCCAATGGTTAAACATTCCACCTAATTATACATGGACAAATGGTTATTAACAGAAAATAAGTTAATGTGTACAATTCTATTACCAAATATATTCGACATGAAGACTAAATAATCGTATCAATAAAATATGTTATATCAAAATGACAGGGTGCCAACTCGAATATAATTTCTTATACATGTATAGAAAGTGTTTTAAATGACTCTCTCATCAGTCAAAGTATTTATGAAATAAAATTCTCTTATCTATTCCTACTATTTAGTTGGGCGTCCGTTCACATGTACTCTGCAATCTAATCACAAGTTCTCATCCAGGCATCTTTCTCCCGCTGGGTCACCTGAACTAGCCACTGCCGCTCATCCATTGTTGATACCTCATTTGGTGTAGGATAACTTTCAGAGTCGCCCATAGATATATCAACATCTTGTAAATCTTGGTCTATTTCGTCTTCCCAACGAATGAAATTATGTAGCACACAACATGTTACTATAATCTTGACTTGTGTTTCAAATGGATATTGCGCGGCCGTCTTCAAAATAGGAAATCTGCCATTTATTACACCGAAACAACGCTCAATTGCATTACGCAATTGCCCATGTCGGTAGTTAAATAAATCCTTCATATTCATAGGTGCTCTCCCAGTTTGATACTCTTACAGATGGTATCGAACGCCGCGATAAGGCGCCATGAAGCCAGGTGAGTGAGCGTATCCCGTGTCAATGACGAAATATTTTTCTACATTATGTTAAAGTTGTGGTTTTGGTATTAGTGTGTTGAGAATGATGTTACGGTGGAAAACATTGCCAACTATTGGTGAAAATCGATTACCTTGTGGGACGAGTAGTGGATCATCACTTCGCGTCAAAGCGTTATGTAGGACCCTTGCATCGGAAGCAGAACCCTCCCACTCGTCTAGCACATATATAAATGTCATGTTAAAGGAACAAGCAATAAGTACATTTTGAGACACGATACTCTTCCTGTTGCGAAAGCTTGGGTGCTAAGATACTTCCACATGAGCGGGAATATGCGTCCCGTCAATTGCACCAACACAATCCTATCCGACATTATGTCGAATTTCATTCATAAGACAATATGTAACATGTTAACTTATTCCAAAATAACAACGAAAGAGTCCTACATGAAAAATGGTACCTAAAAATAAGTGGCCCAGTAGGGATTTGATTGGATCTCAGCGGGGGTGTCAGTACCGACCTGCTTAACAAATTCAGGGTATAAAGACACTATCGCATCTAGCACACAGTAAAAGTGACGACTTACGGTTTCACCTGAACGTATGAACTCGTGTCCTATCACGCAATTACGCACGTTATGTCTAATTGTATGTACGAAGATGACTAGTTGTTCCTTAAGACTAACATTACGAGTATTGTGAAGTTGCGTCCTCTCATGCAATATGTTATATAATGGGAAGAAACTTTCTCATTTCATCCTCAACTGAGTAAGACAGTCCCTATCATTTACATGAACGATAGAGTTGATAAATCTTGTCCGCTCGTCATGCCCTTGACGCACCGGTTGTCTAAACATATAGTGACGACAATATTTTCCAACAGCATCAACGCATGCGGCCACTGCAAGAACCACAACAAAATCGGCCAAAGTGTTGTCATCGTCGCTATCCATGGTCTAAAGCTTACCTACACTTATGGATACAACATACTATAAAATCACCTCTGAAAGCCATACTTGAATCTTCGGGTTAAGAATGTACTTCTCTAGGTGGATTTGAAAACCAGCAAGACAATTTGTCAAAAAAAATATTACATTAACACAGTTCCCCAATGCATTTGAAATCCCCCATTCGACTGCCAGGATGTAAGAAATATAAACCAATGGATTGATAAGGTGTTTGATCAACTCACCATATTTGATTTTTTTCACTATGACTAGTAGAAAAGAGTTGTAGCTCATCCAAAGTATTGTTTCTAGATGAATAGTGATCTATAGGACAACTATGTATGCACATGTCCACATAGCAGATGTACATGCCCATTTGGTGAAAAAATTGTTGTTAGATAAATGTGAAAAATGAAAAGGACACCACAAATGGCAAATGAGTTAGGACATACCTGTTGAATATTGAATATGACTGAAATAAATAAAAAAGGTAAGACTTTCCGCCCGATTATGTGAAGAGTAGGATCTGCATGCAATTCATGGAAAATGAGTTTATAAACCTTTACTACATGAAAGTTCGACAATCTCATATAGAAGATATTATCATAACCAACAAATAAAACCCAAAAACCACTACGGGCCTATCGTACAATCTCGCCAGCAGGCCTCACATGCATGTTGATAAGGATATTGGTCTTTTGCTAGCCATCACAGACGTTATGCGAGCTGGACCAGAGAGGTAGGTCCAACCTGATACAAACTGGCATTACAACTGCCCGGTTTAAAAGCTCAAGCCTGCCCAAACATAAGCATTGAACACCTTGGAGAGACTCGGATTGTGTTTGGATGCACAAGCCAATTGAATTGCAAACCATTGGCTGAATGAAGAGCAAATGACAAAAGCCAACAAGTCTCCTAGCAATAACAACTTTGAAGTAGCATAATTGCAATTTGGAGGTGTCAATCGCAACTTCGAAGTAACATAATTGCAATTTGGAGCCTAGGCCCTCAACAGGCCTTTAACATAGATGAATTAGAATGCAATCCTAATCAGACTATATCAATAACAGAAATAAAAACAGCACCAACTCCTACAACCACTCCCTGATGCGGAGGTGGTGTCAAAGATGGAGTCTTTCCTTGCAAGAAGAGTACCATTGGATTGAAGTCACCAGCCCTGAAATAGAACTAAAAAACTGATTTCATGTATTTCATTAAATAAAAACGGCCCGCCATCTTTACAAGTGTTCAAAGTATGCTACATCATATACAAAGCCATGACAACGTACAACCATAAAACTATGTCAACAGCCCTGCTTATATTTTCTACAAGTTAAAAATTCAACATATATACACATATGTGTGTGTATACTAACCTCAACATTGGTGCAACCATCTGAGATATCCCTTGGATACCCAACAATTAAATGGCCACCTTAAATATTCTAGATGAAGAGAGGGGAGGAGGTGGGGAGGTTATTGAGATGTTGCTTTCTTTGGACACTTGTTCATACCTCAACTCCCACAAAGACCAGACACAGGTACTGGACTGATTGGTTACGGAATAGACAATCACTAGATATTGCAAGTGTTAGTCCTCACAACTGCCTATGACATTTTTTTTTAGAAGCAACGAAACTGAAAAAGTATTCAATGGGAAAAAAGAAAACAACAGACAACAAGAAAGAAAAGGAAAGGAAAGACGAGGTAGAACAAAACAAAAGCCCAACTGCTGAGATAGCAGAAGAGGCCTAAGCACCTAAGAAAGTAAAGAATCCCTGGATCTCTTCTACTCTTTTTTTTTTTCCTTTCAAGTATCCACAACCTCAATCAATGATCTCATCTAGGCCATTATCTCTAGCTGAACATTTTTCTGTTGGTGTTTTGGTACATTTTGCTCAACCTATAGTCGGCCTGTTGCATGGTCTGAACCCATGCCTGGTGTAAACACAATCTAAAATCTCTTCATCCAGACCCACGAAGTTACCACTCCAGGTGGATGTTAGACACCCAAATGACAACAGTCCGGCTTATATTTTCTAAAAGTTAAAAATTCAACATATATACACATATTTGTGTGTATACAAACCTCAACACTGGTGCAACCATCTGAGATATCCCTTGGATACCCAACAATTAAATGGCCACATTAAATATTCTATCAAATTAAAGGGATATATACATACATATATGTGTATACAGATACAACCTGCTTGGTAGTGTAAACACTCTCTCAAATGTCTCTGTCTAGATCCCAAAATAATAAAAAAAAAAAAACCAACAACACAGTACTTTCTCATAAAAAGAATCCTCTACCAAGTGAAAATAATGATTGTGTATACACACGTCTATATATGCCTACAGACTAAGAAATTAAGAAGACCCATGTGTGTTGTTGGTTGTTACCAACTGATTAAAAAAAAAAAAAAAAAAACCAACACGACAATACTTTCTCATAAAAAGAATCCTCTACCAAGTGAAAATGATGAGTGTGTATACACACATGTCTATATATGCCTACAGACTAAGAACTCGCGATGACCCATGTGTATTGTTGGTTGTTACCAACTGTAAAGAGAAAAAAAAAATT
Source organism: Magnolia sinica (assembly GCF_029962835.1). Lineage (NCBI taxonomy): Eukaryota > Viridiplantae > Streptophyta > Magnoliopsida > Magnoliales > Magnoliaceae > Magnolia > Magnolia sinica. Next base: position 42,296,643 of record NC_080573.1, on the reverse strand, counting down.
AATTTTAAAATTAAGAAATAAATTAAGGTTTGGATTTTTACCATGAGTGTGTGGATAGGCAGAGAGAGGAAAGTGACTTCAATTGCATTTAACACATAGACATCATTATTGAAAGGGAATTAAAAGGAAAGGTGGTTTTCAATCTGCCTCAGTTTCTAATTCTCTTCCTATATATACATGATTTTGCTTTGGCTTTTCTGTGAAATGATCTGGAAAGAAGTGGAAATTCATATTTATATGAAAGAAACGAGATTGTTTCTCATATGGGCCATGACAGGCAAGGATGCAGACAACAAAATGCCCCATCTGGCATATTCCATAGAAGCAACACCCACCTTTCACAATTCCAAACCTTTCATTCATCTGTTGAAACTAAGAAGTTCCCCAGCAGCCAATCATTGACATCTAGTTTTTGGCCCGCAAATGAATGATGGGAAGAAAAAAGAACAAGAAACCCCAAATCAATGGTAACGGATGAAGGGGCTTACCTTTGGTTTCACTGATCCTGGTTTCAGCACAAGGAGACCTCTTCTCCCTGTCCACATCCAACCATTGCCTGGAGGGGTATAAATCGACGAAGGATTCCTGCCATTTCCGCCATTATCCGCCTCCATTATCATCTGGGAACTTGACGTCCTGCTGCGGCCATACTCTAAAGACCTATCACTGTGAGACGATGGCCTCGAGAAGTCTTCCAAAATCCCTTCGAATCTCGCCCATCGGATCGCCGAATCCCGTCCCCAATCCCGCGCCCCTTTTTGAGGATATTGGAAGTTTAAGCAGAGATGGTGGCTCGGTTGCCCAAACAGATGTGGGATGGAATAGGGGAGGATTTTACAATCCTACCCCTCCTAATCCACTGTAAGCCAAATGCCCAAATAGGCCCTTATGGTACTGAGTAAACTTTGTTGGGCCTACCGTGAATATATGTGGTTTATCCACGCCGTCCATCCGTTTTCCCATATCATTTAATGGGTTGAAACCAAAATTGAAGCATATCCGAAACTGAAGTAGACCATACCACATCCCACTGGAAAATGTGGGAATAATGATTTCCACCATTGAAACCTATCTAGGCCTCACAGTGATGTTTATTTGTCATCCAACCTGTTCATAACATCACATAAATATGGATGAAGGTAAAACACAAATATAAGCTTGATCCAAAACTTCTTAGGCCTTCAAGAATTTTCAATTGTGTATGTTCAATTCTCACAGTTTCCCATGGTGTTGATCCATTTGAGCTTTGGATTTGCTTCATTTTTGGGCTCAGGCCCTAAAATTATATGATAAAATGGATGAAATGAGTGGATAAAATATATAAACCACGGTGGACCCCACAGAGTTTACTCTTACTCACTATGTAGGGCTGAAAGTAGGGCAGGTTGAGTTGGGTTGGTGCTCAACCCTAACCCAACCCAAGGTTTCTATACCTCAACCCTAACCCCATCCAACCCAGCATCGGGTTGGGAATTCTCAACCTAGACCCAACCCAAGCGGGCTCGGGCGGGTTGATCAGGTTGGTCGGGTGTATACGTGCTAATATTTTCATTATTACATTAGTTTATTATATTTCAATATAGGACTTATTTTTTGTATCTATGATTTTATTAATTATATATGTGATTATTCATCATAAAGAACTTCATTTTTTTCTTTAAAAAAACAAGCTAAAATATAAGACTACTTCTTTAAAAGTCATGTAACATAGCACACAATCTATTTGAGAGAGAGATATCTGGCATATCTCGTTAGCTCGAGTCCATGGAAATCATGTGGACAAATGAGACCCAACATCACTAGTGTGCCTTTGACACAAACGATCTACACTCAATTATAATTTATAAGTAACTTATATATTGATTGGGTACGGGTTGGGTCGGGCAACCCGAGACCTCAACCCAAGCCCAACGCAAGTTTTATTAGGTTGGTGTTTGTATAGCCCAAGCTTGAGATCGGACCCGATATATCCTGCCCGAGCCCAACCCAATGTCAGGTCGGTCACAGGTTGATTGGGTTGAACTCGCCCAACTTTCAGCCCTATAACTATGCAATCCGCTTCTATAGGCAATAGGATTACAAGGACGTGACTTGCCTTCAGGGATTTCCAGTGGCCTGAGTTACGTGGGGCATAGACATGCCTATGATAAATCATTTCCGTCCATTAGTTTCTAAACATCACAAAAACACTACACCAAAAACACCATTTAGGAATGGTTTAAAACAGTTCCTAAATCCCTTAGGAACGGTTTTAAACTGTTCCTAAAAGAGGTGTCGCAAAAATCAATACAGTATCAAGTATCGTTTCAGATTTTAAGAATAGACTCTTGGGAACAGTTTGTTCCTAAGGTTGTAAACAGTCAATTTTAAATTTTAGGAACGGTTTTAAACCGTTCTTAATGTTGATAACAGTTAGATCTTAAATTTTTGAAACGGCATTTTTCATTATTTATGAATGGCCAGTAAAAGATGTACATTTGTTTTTATATTTAAAAACCAAAGAATATTATATGCAATTAAAATTTAATATTGAACAAATATAGTACAACTTTATAATAAAAATTATATATATTTACAACAATAAGTTTACAATTGCACGAATACATTAAAAATAAATAAATAATCCTCACCGTCTATTTTATAGCCTAGAAAGTGAAACATCTGAATCACTGTATTAAGGAGATTTCATGGGTCATGATCCATAATAGCAGGCCATCAAACCAACGGCTCAGATCACGGGAGCATGGGCTCCACCTGTATAAACTGACAACTTGAGAACTGCAAATCCTTAAATGGAAGTTCCTAACCTTTTTATTCATTGGCCTACGAATAGATGGTTAATGAGAAAATACAACAATGGTCTAGATTCAATGGGAGATAGTTTAATGATTATAAGGCAGAAATCTTAGGATGATTTTGTGAAAAGCCACATAGCTGCTCTAATTAACTATCACATGATAATTAAAAAAAATAACTATTTTAAGCATGGAAGGACGCATAAATTATGATATAGAACAACACCCAATCACAAAAGGGTTCAAGGCCTCAGATGTAGTACACTAAATTACTAAGATTTTCACATAAGAGAATTAAAACCATGGGTTCGGCATGACCAACATTTTCCTGCTTTTAAAAGTTTATATAGCATTTCCTGCGGCATATAAAAATGCAATACAAAAGTTTGCATAGAAGCGTCCACACCATAAGGAATGCTAATTTTCTTGCAAAACTCAAATTTTCAGATTCTTTTCATAGTACTAGATATAAGGGGTTCCTTTTGCTCTATGAACAGGAGTTATCAATGAAATTAAAGAAATTTATGCATTTAATTACCTTGTGCCAAGGGCAAGCTTTTATTTGAGGAAACCTAAAATCAGTATAATTAGGATTCATGCAACGAATTTCCTCCCGAGTTGGAGTACCAAGAACCCGCAAAAGCAACCAATTAGTAGTCAAGATTCACAAAAATGCAAGATCCCCTATATCACCAAACATGAATGGGATGTACCTTGATGATTTCAACCAGCTGGTCCACTGTGCTTTCTCCAGGAAATAATGGCTAAAATAAATTGTGTAAATCTAAAAAAGTTAAAATCGCAGATTCTACTAGGACAGTTATTTGAATAGGATATATATATATATATATATATATATATATATATATATATATATATATATATAAACTTTTTAAGTCTTGGCTACAGTATGACCTGGCCAAGAAGCAATTCAGTAAGAACACAACTGACCATATATCTCAATTGATATTGTAAATTTGGTCGCTCCAAATATAAGCTCTGGAGCCCGGTAGTAGCAAGAGCATATGTACGATATGTTTGCTTCTCCCTTGACCAGTTATAATAATTAAAAACACAGATTTAAGAGCCAAAATCTAGAAACAAATATGCAACTAAAAGTCTAAAATGATATGATCGCTTTCCCCTCGTGATGACATGCAGAACTTGTTATACTCCGACTGGTCAGGTATTAAGCATGAAAGTACACTGTAAAAAGAACGAATGCATGTACCAGAACTTTTGCACTTCCAAAATCACAAAGCCTGACCTGGTGAGTGAGAGGATCCACCTGCATAAAAATTCACCAAGTAAGAGAAACAGTTGCAGTTCCCAAATAGAACAAATGCAGTAAACATCCCTAATAAAGAAAACACAAACCATGTATGGATAACTTATGTCTGGATAACATCCAAGCATCCATAGAAGTTCAAAAGAAGAATTCAGAAACGACTTGCACTTGAAGATACAATTTATCTTTGGGGAGAACGATAGCTAAGAGGTCATTTAGAACCATAAGTGCATCAAAATTCAAACTCACACGATAGTTCTTCTTTATGATATAAGGCACTTACAAGATCACTTATTATAGAGTTTTATTCACAAATTGAAGTCGACAAAATCAGGTGCAAATCCAAGCAAAAAGGATCGGAACACTCACCTTGGATTGGTGAAATGGCTTTCTTTAAAAGAGAGGCATGGAAACAAGCTCATCAAGATTCAAATCCTGTGGTGGTTGAACGTGGGGAAATGGCTTTCTTTTAAAGAGAGACATGGAAACCCTGTCTAAACCCAAATCGGAAAACCTGCTTCCTGTAAAACCCATGAAGATTTTAGCCACATAAAAGAAGCAGAGCAAGAAGCAACCATTAAATAATTCTCTCCCACAATAATTTTCTTCCTACAACCCCGCAACATTGAAGTGTTGGTTTGTGAGACCCGTATTCTAGACTGTACCATTTTGGAGACTTTTGCGGTCCTCCTTGTCGAATTTCGGCAACCCTGACTTATATCCGACGTTTGCGCGTGATTCTAAGCTGAGTCCTGCATACCGAAGTTGGCTCGACCTGTAACTTATACCTTAGCGACCGTGCCGTCGCCGCGATTCTAACACCGTGACTTATGCACTGATTCGATACCCAGGCCAGGAGATGTGGGCCTGCGTTCATATCGAGGAAAACGTCGCGCGTTGTGAATTCCGAGAGAATCTCTACGACCTATCACATCAAATCAAGTCAAGTACACCACTATACCTCAATGCCACCTCACCCTAAAATAAGTACAATGCCTATTCCCTCTTTTCCACAAGTCAACTCTCTCTCTCCCTACCCATCCCTCTTTTACACAATTTTCAACTAAACCCATACCTTTCCATCCCCATTCCTTACAACACCCATCCCACCATTCCTTATTAATTCATCACCTCCCTCTCTCTCTCATTATCTAAGCAATTCTCCAAACACCCAAGAAAAAATTCCAACGTCCAAGCATTTCTAAGAGCAACATGTGTGGCCCACTTTCTCACTCACTCATCTCCCATCTCAACCGTTCATCCTCCATTAACCTCCATCAAAAGGTAAGCCAAGAAGCATAGGAGTTCAAGGAGCTAAGAAGAAGGCCGATAGGTGGATGATCCACCATTGATTTCAATTTTTAAGGGCCCACTTAATGTATGCATTGTATTTGGAAGGGCCCAATAGTGGCGGGGTCTCTCCCCTTCTCGTCTCTCTCTCTCTCTCACTTATGGATGATGATGTTTGTGTGGACCACTCCTTGGGAGCAATGTTGGTTAAATGGCTGCATTGATGAGCGATGATGGTTAAACGTCTACATTGTGACTTTCCCTTAAGCCTGATTCTCGTCGTTCTCTAGTGGGTTACCCCAAACGATTGGGCCCCATTGATATTGCTTGGTCCATCATCGGCTGTCCATCCATAGATCTCGCCTTGCATCGAGGCCGATTCTGAGTGTCGATTCCGATTATCGAGGCCGATTTTCGAGATCGATTCCGAGTATCAATTATGATTGTCGAGGCCGAGTATCAAGACCGATTCCGAGTGTCGATTCCGATTGTCGAGGTTGAGTATCGAGATTGATTCCGAGTGTCGATTCCGATTGTTGAGGCCGATTTTGATTGCCGAGGCTGATTGTCGAGACCTATATGATGTATATGCGACCCGTATTTGAGGCCCATTGTGATGTGTAAACCCATGTTTAAGGCCTAATGTGATGAATATGAGGTCTATGTGATGAGGCCCATTGTGATGCATTTGAGGGCCAGGCGATGGAGTCCATTGTGATGTATATTAGGTCCATGTTAGAGGCCCATCATGATGTATATTAAACTCTTGAGTGAAGCCCATGGTGTTGTATATTAGGCCCTTGTGTGAGGCCATGGGTCCACTATATATTAGGCTCTATGCGGGCCATTCCTTAGAGGCAATGTTGGTTAAATGTCCACATTGTCAAGGCCGATTGTCGATGCCAGATATTGATATCGATTATGAGTATGTGATAGCATAACATCATGATACATGCTCATATGCATCATCTGCATGTTTGTTATGAGATGTGGTTGACTATTGCATGTCATTGGACAGGTTGTTATGAGACTCCCTGATAGGCGGAGATTGTCTCACATGAGCGCACGGTATGCGAAGGATTGATGCATGACTGGATTGTATGACTCATGCATCTAGCATTGTGTGTTGTGATTACTGTATGCCCTAGCGACATAAGGGCCGTAGCCTCTACAGGTATATCGTGGATGTTCAGATGGGACACCAAAAATATATTATTAGAATCGGGCTGCCATAGATGGCCCTAGGTGAAAATTTCTAAACCCTATTGGTACCAGAGGACGCCCCAATGTCAAGATCGAGTGGATATATATATATATATATATATATATATATATATATATATATAAGCATAGGCCGTACACCTGTAGGCCGCATCTCCCACTGTGTCGTAGTCGGTTGGGAGGGGGTGTGGCCTACTCGCCTGAGGGAGTAGGCATAACTAGGATGAGTCTGACTAGCTCCTAAATGGGTCTGGTATTAATGAGTCGGGTAGGCATTGGTATACTGCTGGCGGGTGGGTAATGAGGTCTTTTCCACTCGCTGGGCTACGCGGCCTGCAGGGGCGGTACACAATTTGGAATGTATAAGACCCCATGATGATCCCAGAGATGTATAGTACTGATATGTGGACTTATTGAGCAGGAGTTGCATACTCATTCATTCACTATCCACTCGGGCTGATGGTGTGCAACTATTTGTTACGTGTACCTATGCAATGGCCAGGATTTCGGTTAGGGCGCGCGACTAACCTGAGATCAGGAGTTTACCACATTGAGTCTGACTATCCAAATTTAGGTATGGGACTGGTTTGGATAGAAGTCCCTTGTGGTGGACCCCGTAGCCTGCGATACTACCTACTATCATCCCGACTTCACACTCCAGCATAGTCATTCCATTCCATTTGCACCGCATATCGCATTACATCCGCAGCATATATACATTTTGGGTTACTATGTTTCTGTATTTATACGTCCTAGAAACGACTGACAATATTCATGGACTCATCAGGATTTGTATATTACATTTCATCATCGGCATCTGATGTTTAACTTACTGTATCCGCATTGCATAGCTGATCTACATTGCTTCATCAGTATATGATATTGTATGAATTATGAGCTTGTTAGTATTTTCGCTTACTCTGTTATCGTATGATTCATGATCTTGTCAATATTTCTGACATTGTATGATTATGGTATTGCATTGAGTACTTAACACTTATCTTGTGCACACACTTTCACCACCCTCTAAGCTTTCTATAAGCTTATGCACGATAGACGCATGCAGGTGACAATAGGACGTAGTCGAACTGGGGCAGGAACATGCGACAGAGCTTCTAGAGATTTTATTATATGCCTGTATTTTCTTTTCAGTATTGTACTCAAATGATTATATTACTGGATATGTGGTGATGATGTTGTTCTTAGGTTTTGGGTATACCTGTGGTTATGCTTCTTATGAAACAAATTCATGTTGAAAATCCTCCTTGTAGGATCCTAGGATCGGATTCTAGCATATGAGTGTTGGAAGTCAAGAATGGGGTACTATAGAGGCTGTCAGCACCGGATTCGGTGATCAAGAATTTTGTGAGCCCGGTTTCCGAGTTTGGGGCGTGACATGGTCCGAGTCTAACTCCCGAAGTTGGCATCTAATGATAGATGGTGGTACTCTAATGGAGATTTTTTTAATCAAGAAAACACAAGATTCCTGAATTTTAGGACATCAACTCACATGAAATGGATTCAATGATTGAAATGGACCGCAATTTGAATTTGAATGGCAAACTTTTACAAATCATTCCACATCAAGAAACCTTATAAACTACTAAGAAATTTTGCCACTAAATATTATTAAAGAACACAAAAACTATAGATCAATACACAGCTTGCCCCAAAGTTTACAATAAACCATGCCAGTCTATTGAAAAAAATTAAAGATGAAGGTGCTTGAATGTGCACAGCATATTAAAATTTGAGAAAGGTGTCATGCTACCATGAAAATAATATACATTGTGCATTGACTACCATACAGAAGCAAGTATTGTTTGTATATCATGATACACCATCTAGCAAATGAAAACACATTATAGGAGCCAACCATGCCATGAGGCTTACCATCCAATTCAGCATGCAGGCTTGCTTGCATGGGTTACACGGCTAATAGCCATCTGATGGTATATGTTCTAGTCAATACATGTGCTATGGGCTATCATTTCCAGTAAAGAAGACCCACTCATTACCATGAATGCATAGAAGATAGTATTTAAGTATTATTGTTATGCTCTACAGCTATAAGCTTTAATAAACCAGACTAGGACATGTATGCCTCAAAATCAGACACAAGTTTAGACACATCCTTATCACACTCTCTCCATCAAAATGAATAAATGAAACAAAAGCTTAAATTAAAACTGATACAGAGGCACAAATGATCCATGAAGAATCTTACATGGAATAACTTCTACAAAATCACTAAAAACCCACATCCGTGTGAAAAGGGCGTTGCTCAAAGAAAAAAAGAAAAAAGAAAAAGAGGATTAGGATCCACGGGCCACCTATCCTTCAGGAATTACCTTGACTACATTGCATCATATAATACCCATAGCCATATATAGAATCCCCCATTCAGTTGGTAATATAGAAAGATAAATGTGCATTGGGAAGAGCATCCAAATTGCCAGTCCAGCAGAAACATTTCTGCCCAAATGATATGCAGAGTTTAGGAAATGTAGAAGTTGGAAAAAGACCACCCAATAGAAATATAATCCCAAATGCACCCTAAACTAAGACCATCATATTCCTTAATACTGGATAAAAGTTCTTGAATCCATCTCTAATCCAGGATCAAGGAAAATACATCTAATTAAAAACCATAAATAAATATAATGGAATACAGCAGCAGCAACACACCTCATGTAATACAACAGAAACAAAGAAGGCAATCACTACCACAACTCCCTGCAATTGAAACCAATCAAAACATCATTAAAATCGGCATTAGCAAAAATGAAGGTCATCCAAAAATCAAACCAGTCAACATATATAGGAATGGAGCCAAAAGGGTGTTGAAAAGAATTGGTTCAAGAAAAAAGGAAAAAAAAGAAATGAAGGAAAAGGAAGAGGAGGAGGAGGAGAATAAATATTCCTAATTGACATCACTACACCAAAAACGTTGTTTACCACAAATATGGTACAACTTTATAATAAAAATTATATATATTTACAACAATAAATTTACAATTGCACCAAACACACCTTTAAACATTTTCACTACATTAGAACGCCATGGGGCTAATTGATACTGAGACTCCTTTAACTTTGCCTGTAACATTGAATGTAAATACAAGGCCGTATTAAAAATCTGTAAAAGGATGCTAGCTATTTGATGTGCAAGATGATAACGACAATGGAACAAAAAGAAAATACCCCTTAATTCAACATAGTAAAATCAATGATTCCAGTAGCCATATCACAGATAAATATTGGAACAGCTTATCAGTATCACATTGTGATTTCTTTTATCATTGTCACAGATAAAACAGTATCACATCCTGATATTATCATAGTTGAACTTCGGAATGCATGGAGTTAGTAGATTGCATCCAAGTCACTTACATCCAAGTATATGATGTCAGATACTTACATGCCCCAAGCAAAAACCAGGTTGGCTGATTGGGTTCAGCAAGACTTACATATTTTTCCATCAATATGAAAAGGAAACAATACATATTTTTCCATCAATCCATCTGTTTATATAAAATCACATCTTGTTACGATTCAACATTAGAACAAGGATTGATCCAGTAGACTAACACCAATCGCTAATTTTGTTTTTACTATAAAGACCAATAAAATGAAGATGTATGGATACTCGCATCCGGTCAAGTAGCTGGGGAACTGATAGAAACGAATGGTGTAAGTAAGATCTAGAAGCCTAAAAAAGGAGCCAAAACAAACCATAAATCATTATTCAACTATATACTTCTGGTTGAGGTTTAGCTACAGAAAAAGCAGAGGAAAAACGTAATTCCCAAACAACTATGTGTTGTGCATCCATGCTATTCATCCATTTTCTCGGCTCATATCACGAGTAAACAGTTGGGATTGAATGAGCACCACCGTTGAAAACTTTCTAAGAGCTCACCTTAATATTTATTTTCCATTCAACTGGTTGATAAGGTCATAAGATCCTGGATGAATGTCACTTGATTTAAAACTTTTGTGGCTCACAACATAAATATGGGATTGTTTTAAATGGTAGATTGAAAAAAGTTTTACGATCAGCTGCTCACCTAACATTAGCCCTCTTTCGAATGGGCTCTTTGGATAGGCCTTAAGGAAGGCTAACATTGAGAACACTCACATGACAACAAGTTCCCTACCAGTAAGGAATGCCAATCCGCCTATAACATGCATGCCCCAAAGGGCAAGCAGATAATGTGGGGTCATGGATGGGCAATTGCCAGCCAACTAAGCACAAAGCACCCACCTGCATCAAAGGTCGTTCTCGAGTAGTTAGCTGCAAATAAATGGATACGTAGATATTGCAAAGAAAGAAGCAAAATAAATATAATTCAATTCCAAGGTGAAAATAAAATGCTAATTACAGAATATGAAGGATGGAATTGAAACATGGAAGAGGAATTATAAGGTGCTAGTAAATCAAAACACAAATAGTGCCCAAATGACCCGTTGAGGTCAAAATCTGGACCACCCTCCACTCAATGCGGTGAACTTCGACGGACCCTAGTCCTGCACAAAAGGGTGAGCAAAGGAGACCCTGGCTAAGCCGGGAGACCCTCTGATGCCTAAGTCAGGCTAGGGAATCTGGGTCTAAGTAGAGTATAGAGAAAGGGTGTGAGATATTGCGTACTTGTTTCCTTCCCATAAAATGCTATTTATACCTTATCGCCTAAGGTGGGCACGTTCGTGTAACTTGACACATCTTAGGGCATGATGGGCATATCCGCCTAACTAGGCGCATCTTGGGGAATTTGCCTCATCTCATGGGTGATTCGGCTACCCAGTAGTTGTATGGTTGTGTAGACGTAGGTGGTTGAGTAACCGTCGCTAATCGTGTGATAGTACTGGGACACCTCATGGCCTTCCTCATCAGTGAGTTCCGGTTCGAGTCCCAAATCCAGATCGTTCCGAGCCGACAGATTCAACCACGGATCATTCCAGGGTTCCGTTCTGACCTTCGAGCAGACTGACTCAGCCTCAGATCATACCGTCTGGGGCCTCGGATCATAACGGTCGTCGAATCAGACGACCATCCTTCGCACATACTCGAGACTTCAAGCTTAGTTCCATGCCTCGAGTCGGCTCTGGATTACCTTAGACCTCGGAGCGAAGGCGTCTCTGATCTTCCTATGATAGAAGCCCCCTATTCTCTGAGTTCGGACACGGACTCAGAGAGTAAGTACATGTGGAAGATTGGTAGCTTCCTCCATTGTGCTCCCCACACGTGCAGATATAATTATGATTTCCATATTTGAAAGGATACGTCCTCAGGGCTTTCTGTCCGCGAGTTAGCCTTGAGCGGACGCGTGGCGACAGTTAGGATCTAAAATCGTCAGGGACATTATGAGGGATCGCCACGTAAGGTACGAAGGGTGGCTAGGCAACCCTTCCACTGCTTGGAGCTCGTTGCCCAATGCTAGCGGCACGTGACTTGGCAGTGCTCAGACCAGTGACCTCCAACCACGTGTCCTCTGAAGTCGGCTTGCGACAGTTCGGTTGCGGTCATCATATCTAGCCATTAATGTGAGAATCATTTGTGGGTTATAAAAACCCCAGCGCTCGAAAGTGCTCACATTTCTGCCTTTTGAATTCTTATTATTGTGGGCTACCTGAGGAGGCAATTTTCGGCGAAGGTGACCTGCAGGAGAGGTAATTTCGACCGATTAGCAGTTTTCGACAGAAGCAATTTTTGGTGACCATCCAATGAGTCTTCCCTCACGTTTCCAGTTTACCCTTATTTCCTTCACTTCTGTGGGATGTCGACCGACTCAGAGATGGTCTGAGGCGATTATGCCTTTGAAGATGACTCCGGGCTAGAGAGCTTGGATGATAGATGAGAGGCCTCAGAAGGACCCCTTGATGCCGTACCTCTACCCTCAGCCCGAGAGAGGCAAAGAAGTTGGGGCTAGGACGCACTGTAAGGGAGGGAAAAAGGCCTCTTGAGTCCCCCGAGATCTAACAGAGAGGGCTGCGAAAATGCTTGTGAGTGGGCGAACTGCAGAGACCATCCCAGGAGGCTCCGTACTGGTCGAGTCCCAGATGGACTGGATCCAATTAGAGTTTGAGATCCTGGACACTGCTGGAGCCCCTACAGAAGGGGAAGTAGTGATCTTCCTCTATGCCCTACAATGTGGGCTCCGACTTCCAATGCATCCCTTCATCCGAGCCCTAACGACATATTTGGGACTAGCCCCAGGCCAGTTTACTCCCAATGTTAAGAGGGTTTTAATATCTTCATACGTCATCTGACGCTAATCTAAGAACCCGGAGCTGACACCAGGGGAGCTGATAAGCTTATATTTGATCAAGCACGATAGTCAGGAGCCATGGTACTATTTCGCGATCCGAGGTAGCAAGGGCTCAGGGCTGGTCTTGCAACTTCCATCCTCTAATAAGGATTGGAAGAACAAGTGGTTTTGGGCTTCGGGCGAGTGGGAAGCACCGGTAGCGGAGCTCAGGAATCTAAGGACTCGTGTTCCTACCTGATTCACTCTTCCAGGTTGAATCCTGAACAATCCTTTTACAATGTTTCTTTGCTCTCTATACTTTGATTGATGTTTATCTTCATTTCTGTAGACTTCCCAAGAGGTCAGCCTCTTATCACCTCAAACCAGAAGAATCAGATCGCCAAGGCCAGGGCGCATTCGGAAGATTTACGCTCCTAGTCAGTCCTGATCACTACTGATAATCTTCATCGGTCCGGGCTCTGCAAGTCAAAGTGGCTCCCCACTTCATTTTGTAAGTGCCCCTTAAGTCTCTTACCATGATGGAATTGAAGGTCTCTCAGCTCAGACATTAACTTGTTATCCTGTATGTAGGCATGGCCGAGGCCTCTGGATCTTGGAAGAGGAGGGTTGCCCCGTCTGTCGATGAGATGTTGAGGTCCGAACCGCGTACTAAAATAATGATTCGAAGGAGGCAGGTGACTCCTCGTGACGGGGGCCCCTCGGCTCTAATTTTTATCGTTGTAGCTCCAGCTCCAGCTATTTTAATTTCAGTACACACAACGGTCGGGGTCGCGGTCGATAATGTTCCGGCTCCAATTCCCCCTCCCGTTGTCACCCCTCGTGTTTCTGATGCACCTCTACCAGCCCTCGAACCTTACATAGCCATCCTGTCTTCCTCCGTACAAGAGGAGGCCATTCGGATGGCCGACGTGATGCTCTCTCCTCCCGAAGTCAGAGATGATCCCAGAGCTGAGGTCCAAGCTTCAGCAGGGAGCGGGACCGGGGCAGGTGGAGCGATGGGGTTAGCTCGGGTCGGAACCAGTGAGGATGGATTTTTTCCAGGCTACCATATGTCGGGCTTAGTTCACTGGGTAGTGAAGCATGCTCCAAAGGAGAAGATAGCAGCCCTTCTTACCAAGTCGGAGGAGTCCTTCATTAACGATATGGCCTCCGTCTTCTACTCGATATTTAACTAACCTTTCCTGTCTTAATTCTCTTCTCATCATGTCCCTAACGATTCTAGATCCGGGCTTATATTCTTTTTTTTATTCAGTCTATCCTGAAGCTCCTGATGACTCGGGAGAGGTCGAGGGAGCTCACGAAGAAGGATAAGGAGATAGCGGCTCTCAAGGGCGAGGTTGGGACTCTCCGAGATGAGGCTGCGTTCCTTAGGATAGAGCAAACGGAACTGTGCTGATAGCACGATGATGGAAAAACATGAGAGCTACAGCTCCAAGGGTCATCAATGACCTTCAGACACAATGCGCTATTGCTGTGACTGAGCTTTCCTGAGCCAGGGCCCATGCCGACTCGCTCGCAAAGGACAATGCCCGATTGGGAGACGTGCTGGAGTGAACCAAGGTCGAGGCAACGGAAGAGTTGAGCCAAGCAATAACATAGGCAAAGGAAGCCCAATGGTTTGAAGATGAGGCCACCCTGGCGTTGGCGATAGCCACTGCAGTGGACGCATTCAAGTCCTCGGAGGAGAGGATCATCGAAGCTACTAAGTTTTATAACTGCAGCTTTGATGCTTGCATCGATGTGGTCTAGGAGCTCTATCCGGATCTCAACCTTGAGCCCCTACTTCCAAGGATACTGGGGAGAAACCTACTGAAGACGTCCCTCCAGGCCCGACTCCTGCCTCTCAGCCTCCTCCGACCGAATAGTTCTCCCTCCTTTTTAATTCTTTTAAAAAATTGTTTAACGGATGATTTTGTGGATGTTCTTTTTGACCCTCTGGAGAGGGCATGATAATTGTAGTTGATTTTTTTGAATGATGATCGTTAGATGTTAAGCTATCGATTGTCGAGCTGATTCCTTAGCAGGTTGGCTCATCTCAAGGCCATCTTCCCATACCTAGGAGACCCCTTGGTTGTTTCATAGATTTCTATGATATTGAAATTATAAAGACCAACCCCCTGAGGGGTTAATCCTTCCCACGAATGGCAAGCGGCTTTTTGTGGCTTTTTGTAGTTAGTCGTATGACGAACCGACTCCTTTACCAAGAAATTAGGTCATCCATGGGATTTTCCCCTAAATATGAGGGGATCCCTTGATGAGTTTTCATGGGTTAACGTACTAACCCTTTCTCTAAGGGATCGGTCCATTGAGTCAGCCTTTGCTTGTGAGAGACAACTTTTTCCATTTGTCGACAAGTCGTTTAAGTAGATATGTAGAAACAGAGATTTTATTGAAAGCTTTAGGAAGCTAGTTTCTCCAAGGTATACACTTATTGAGGGCCTTCAGTGGCCAGTACATTAGGAGTAGTAGATTTTTAGGTGCTCGGTGTTCCAGGGGTGTGGGAGCTGATGCCCTTTGAGATCTTCTAAGTGATAAGGTCAGGCTTGGTCGATCGGACCACGCGATAAGGCCCCTCCCAATTGGGTCCGAATACCTCAGCCCCCGACTCTGCAGTATTCTGAAAAACTCGGCGGAGGACCAAGTCTCCTGAACAGAATTGCCAAGTTTTGACCTTGGAGTTGTAGAATCGTGCCACCTGTTGATGTCAAGTGGCGACTTGGAGTCTGGAGATATCTCTAGCTCCCTCGAGTAGGCCCAGATTAGATGCAATCTACTCGATGTTTTGACCTTCTTAATAGTTCCTAACTCGAGCTGTAGGAAGGCCAATCTCGACCGGCACCATCGCTTTCGAACTGTAGGAGAGTGAACATGGGGTTCCCCAGTAGATGACTGAGCTGTAGTCCTGTAAGCCTAAAGGACGAATGGGAGCTCCTCGACCTAGTTACCCTTCGCTTTCTCTAATTTTATTTTGAGATGGTGCTTGATGACTTTGTTGACTGCCTCCACTTGTCGATGTGCTCGGCCTCGGCCCACTTGGTGAAGTAGTCTACTGCAACAACAACAAACTTGACCTGCCCTTTCCCAGTGGGTAGGGGCCCGATGATGTCGATCCGCCATTGGGCGAAAGGCCATGGCCCACTCATGGGGGTCATTTCTTCTGTAGGTTGCCTTAGCATGGCCGCATTTCATTGACACTTATCGCACCTGTGGACGTAGTTCTTCGAGTCCTCCCTGATGGTCGGCCAGAAATATCCTTGGCGGAGTATTTTCAAAGCCAGGGCCAGACCACCAGAGTGATTTTTGTAGATGCCTTCGTGAATCTCCCGAATCACGTAGTTTGCCTCATCGAAACAGAGACACTTGAGGTAGGGCTGTGAATGCCCTTTCTTATACAAGATCCCGTCCAAGACTATGTACTGTGCTGCTCTGACCCTTAGACACATTGCCTCTAACTTATCCGAGGGGACCTCACTAGATGTGAGGTAATTATAAATCGGGTCCATCCAACTCGGTGTGACATTCACTGGGTTGACCGCTTCTTGCTCCATTTGGTCAATGCTTGGATACTCTATGAATTCTATAGGGACGACCCGAGGAATCTTTCTCTCCGTGGCCGAGGCTAGACTTGTGAAGGCGTCGGCCTAGGAATTCTCTATTCTCGGTATCTGATTAATAGTGTAGCTCCCAAAATTCTCTATCAACTTTCTGGCCTCAGCCAGATAAGCTACCATCTTGGTCTCCTTGGCCTCATATTCGGTGGAGATGCGATTCACCATCAACTGAGAGTCGCATCACACCTCGAGGGACTGGACCCCTAGACTGGCCGCTAGTTTGAGTCCAACCAACAGGGCTTCGTATTTCGCCTCATTGTTAGATGCCTTGAACCCTAATCTGATTGTGTACTGGATAGGTGTAGGGTTAGGCACAAGTAGGACTACCCCTGCTCCAGCATGCTTGGCGTTGGATGACCCATCCACTAAGAGGGTCCACCTCAGTCCTGACTCTGTATCTTGTTTAGTTGGAGGAGTGGGAGAAGGAGCTGCTTCTGCTTCGACGTTCATCCCCTCTAGATTTGAGGCAGTGAACTCTGCAATAAAATCAGCCACTGCTTGACCCTTAATCACTGTCCTTGGTTGGAACTGAATATTGAACTCCCTGAGTTCGATCGCCCACTTAGTTAGCCGACCTGACACTTCAGGCCTCTAAAGCACTTGCCTAAGGGGAGAGTCAGTCAAGACAATGATAGCGTGAGCTTGGAAGTATGGGTGTAACCTCCAAGCAGAAACAACCAGGAAGAGTGCTAGCTTCTCCAGAGGCGGGTACCTCGTCTCGGCAGGTACCGTTGCTTTACTCATATAATACACAGGGAGTTGCTTGCCACCCACCTCCCTGATCAACGCGGAGCTGACGACTGAATTCGAAACTGGCAGGTATAGGAACAAGAACTCGCCTTCTTCAAGTTTAGATAATAGGGGCGGCGAGCCCAAATACTGCTTAACTGCTGGAAGGTGGATTCACATTCTGATGTCCATTCGACCTTCTTATGCCCTTTCAACTGCTGAAAGAAGGGGAGACATTTATCAGTGGCTCTAGCTATGAACCGCCCAAGTGCTGCAACTCATCCGGTGAAGCATTGTATCTCTTTTATAGTCCGAGGCGAGCTCATATCGAGGAGCGCCTTTATCTTGTTAGGATTTGCTTCATTGCCCCGCTGACTAACCTGAAACCCGAGGAATTTGCCAGAGCGGACTCCGAATGCACACTTCACGAGATTCAGCTTCATACGATATTCTGGAAGGATAGAGAAGGTCTCTCCGAGATCTGCTAGATGATCGGACACCTTGATGCTCTTGACAAGCATGTCGTTAACATATGCCTCCATGGTGCGACCTATTTGCTTGGCAAACATCTGATTCACCAATCTATGATATTTAGCCCTAGCATTTTTCAGGCCAAACACCATGACCCGGTAATAGTAGAGTCCCTTGTCAGTGACGAAGGTAGTCTTTTGCCTGTCTAGGGGATGCATTGCGATTTGGTTATACCCGGAATAGGCATCCAGGAAGGAGAACAATTCATGTCCAGCTATACTGTCCACCAACTGGTCGATCTGAGGTAATGAGAAACTATCCTTGGGGCAGGCCTTGTTTAGATCTGAGTAATCCACATAGACCCGTCACTTTCTTAACAAGGACCACGTTCGCAATCCAATATGGATAATGCACCTCATCGATGAAGCCAACGCTGAGGAGTTTGGCGACCTCGTCGGCTATGGCTGCATATCACTCGACATCAAATGGTCTCCTCTTTTGTTTCACTGGCTTGTGATCTGGATCCACATTTAACTGATGAACCATGATGTCAGGAGAGATTCTCGGCATGTCCTCATGTGACCAAGCGAAGACATCTCTATGTTGCCGCAAAAAGGCTAACATCTCAGATCGTTGCTCGGGATTCAATGACATTTCGAGCTGAATGGTTTTACTCGGATCTGCTTCATCGAGCGGTACAACCTCCAAATCTTTCACTGATGAATCCTCTGTAGGTCCCCTGGGATCGAGGACATTGATGGTGAGGGCCTATTTCACCGATCCTTTCTTCACCGCTATTGCATAACATTTCCGAGCCTTGCGATGATATCCTCGGAGGTAGCCTATTCCGCCCTCGACGAGAAACTTCATCATCAGGTGGTAAGTAGAGACAACTACCCTCATTGCATTTAAGGAGGGTCTACCCAGGATGACGTTGTGCACCGATGACATATTAATGACAAGGAAGGCCACCAGGAGGGTGACTTGATGCCGTCCTTCTCCCGTGGTCATAGGGAGGGAGATGGCTCCCTCGGAGCTCACCCTTTCTCCGGCAAAGCCACGTAGAGGGGTCTTCACAGGTCTAAGGCGTGACCTTAGAATCCTCATTCTTTCAAAGGCTTTCGAGTAGATAATATCAGCTAAGCTTCTGATGTTGACCAGGATGCGGTATACCTTGTGGTTGGCTATGGTCATAGTCACCACTAAGGTGTCATCATGTGGATGCTGAATTTCACATGCATTATCTTCCGTAAAGGTCAAACTGCACGGGCTGACTCGAAGCTCTTTGATCGGCTCTCGGTCATGTGGATATAGTGTTCCGGATCTGACTTTCGAGAATGGGCTTTACGGGCCCTGTTCGAGTCTCCTCCACCGGATGAGCCGCCAAAGATGGTACGGATCTCAACCGGCTCTTCTGCGGCATTGCTCAGCTGCTCTTGCTCTTCTCTCCGAGCTGTTCTCTCCTCCTTGGTATATCATTGCAGATGACCCTTATGGATTAGGGTCTCGATCTCATCTTTGAGATCCACATAATCAGTCATGTTGTGGTCGTGATCATGATGGAAATGACAATACTTGCGCTTGTCTCGATGATTTGGGTCGGCCTTCATGCAAACGGACCAATTCAAGAGCTTCTGACCTCTGATGTCCAGCAGTATTTGTTTTGTAGATGTGTTGAGGGGAGTGTAGGAACAGAACTTGCCCTCAGGTTTTCTACTCGGTCAACAATCATGAGGAGCGCGATTGTCTGATTTTTTGCTGGATGACTAGGGTTCTTCATTCCTCAACCTCTTTCCCTTGGTAGTCAGCTTTGCTACTTGAATATTTTTGTGAGAGTTGTAGAATTCCTCGGCGTTAGTGTATTTCTGAGCTCTGGTGACGAGCTCAGCTTACGTCTTGAGTGGATTCTTTCCAATGGAGAAAGTAAACTTCCCCTCTTTCAAACTGCTGAACGTGACAGAGAGCGCCATCTTGTCGTCATAGTCCTCCACCTGCAATATTTCCTCATTGAAATGGGCGATGAAGTCTTTCAACAATTCTTTATGCCCTTACTTGATGGTGAACAGATGAGTATTTGGCTTCCGACTCTTCTTACACTTATGAATTAAGTAAGGAATAATCTGTTGAGCTTTGCGAAAGAGCCAACGGAATTGCGTTTGAGTTGCCGGTACCAACTCTGAGCGAATCTAGTGAGGATGATTGAAAATCTCCTACACATCATCGCGTCCGTTGCTATCTGGATTTGCATCCATGAACGACCACTCGACTCGAAGTCTAGTAACACTTTTTTGGGTCCCACGATCGGTCATGGGCCATGCTCGACCAGTCGATTAGGCCACTAGACCAGTCAAGTAGCCCACTCGACCAATCATAGGTCGGTTTTATCCGATCGCGCCAAAAACTTTAAAATTTGGTTGAACCTTAGACTAGTCAAAGGAACCGATTTTCAGCTTATAAATAGAGGTCTTTTCTCATTCTAATTCATTCAGAAAAGCCATAGAAAGCCTTCACCTTAAGAGAAAAGTCCCCGTCATTATCAAGTTATAGCTCGGTAATTTAAGATTATTTTTAATAGCTTATTTGCTTTGTAATTCCTTGATCTCTGCATTGTAAATATGTTCTTTTAAAAAGGGAGTTTTGATTATACCCTTTGAGATCCAAGGAATTCAATCAAGTAGCCAAGGTTTGATTTAATTTAAAATATATTTAGAACATAGAACCCTTTATTATATGAGTTGAACATTGAACATCTACATCAATCGAAGCAGTTCATCGGCTACATCAAGTGGCATCTTCAAGAAGAAGATAAGTATTTGTTTTTTATGCTTTTTGGTTTTGTTTGAGATTAGCTAGAAAAATCTCTGTATCCATTTTGACTGAGATCAGCTAGAAAATCTCAGCGCGGGGTTTTGATTATGTAAGCCCAATTGAAAACACAACCGTATAGGTTTTAAGGTGAAACTAAGAAAACCTTGTTTCATAGTGAACACCAATATCACGTGGGTTGTGATTATTGGGAGTGGAGTAGGTGTGGCTATTTGAGAATGTTTGGTGTACACACCAAACCACTATAATTCTTGGTATTTATGCAGTGAATGATTTTTGCGATGTACATGTGCTGAATGTTTGTAAATCTTTATGTACATGTGGTGAATGCTTGCAATAGATAACTGCATTTTCTTTTATTCTCTTGTTCTAGTTTGTGATCTTGACTCTTACTAGTTTATGTAAGGTTTTCTTACCTCAAACCTTGGTTTTTGGTGTAAGGTTGTCCTATAAACACGGTTTGAATCAATTTCTCAATACTATTTCAATTGAGATCTTTGATTAAGTTTTGATTTATATATTCTTTGAGTACTTTAAGTTTTATTTGGTATAGTCATATTCACCCCCCTCTAGGACTATAAGCTCACTTCTTTTAGTTATGTTCACATGACCTAATCAACTATGCAATAGAAGAAATGGTTTAATAATATAAATAGAAATCAATGTCTTCTTCTTATTATCATTGGATACATTTACAATGAATAGACCATCACTACAGTATCCCTTACCAACAAATGTTTCATTCTTAGTCATTACAAGTTTCTCTGAATCAAATACTAACTTGACACCAGCCTTATTGAGGAGCGAACCAGAGACCAAGTTTCTTCTAATGTCAGGCACATGTAGGACATCATTTAACATTAGACTCTTTTCATAAGTGAGTTTAGAAGTACTTTCCATTTCTCTACAACTGGAGATGTTTTAGCATTACCCATGAACACTTATTTGTCATCTCCTGATACTTGGTATGAGGTAAACATGCTACGATCCTTGCATACATGTTGAGTTGCACCAGTGTCTAGCACCTACTCTAAGTTGTTTACAAGAAAGACTTCTAAAACTACAGCTACTACCATGTCAGACTCATTACTTGTTTCTGTAAGATTAGTGTCATGCCCTGAACTTGGGAACTGGGCTCACAGGATTCCTGGCCACCGAATCTGGAGCTAATAGCCTCCGTAGTACCCCCATTCTTAGCTCCTATCTCCCATACGCCAGGTCCCGATCCTAGGATCCTACAAGGAGGATTTTCAACGTATTTTTTTTTATAAAGGAGTATAACCACAAGTGTACCCAAATCACAAAAACATCATTACCACATATCCACTAATATAATCTTTGAGTACAATGCTAGAAAAGAAAATATAAAATGTAATTAAAAATCAAAAGATTAGGCTCATACTCCAGGCTCGATGCTGCTGGTATGCCCTAGCATCACCTGCAACATAAACAAACGCGCATAAGCTTCCTATGAAGCTCAGTAGAGTGCGTGTGTGCATACACAAAGCATATGACATAATATAAATATCAGAGTATGCGGAAGATGGAGGGATAAACTGCCAAATCCATGAATGTTGTTAACCATACCAAGGCTATGTAATGTAAGGCTTACTTAGTCAAATATCATATACTAAGGATGCAACGTAAACATAGAAATCCTCAATTACTTCACATATCAGTACAGTTTGTATCTGAAAACATCACCAGGGTATAGTACACTCCAACATTGGCTGCCGCCCCATCGCACGCATGACCAAGTGAGTGGAAGAGACCTCACTATCTGCCTTGCTAGTGGTATGCCAATGCCCACCCGTTATTCGATAATGGACCGATTTACGAGCTTGTCAAACTCAACCTAGCTAACAATCCCCTACCCTCGGGTGGAAAAGGTCACACCATTTTTCAACCGACCACGATATAATGAGAGATGCGGCCTATTAGTATTGGGCATTCGGGTGCTCATGTTATCCACTTGGTCTCGACATTGAAGCATCCTACTGGTACCATAAGGGTTTAGAAACTTTCACCCAAAGGCATCCATAACGCCCTAATGCTAGATATTTCTGGTATCCAATCTAGCCATCCATGATATGCCTGTGAAGGCTATAACTCTGATGTCACTAGGGCATAAAGTGATCGTAACATAAGAGATGCGAAATGCATGAGTCATTCCATCAAGTCATGTATCAAACCTGCACGTATCGCACAATCATGCGAGGCAACCTTATCTCATATAGGGTCCCTAAGTATCTCAAGTCAAAAGATGTATGATATGATCAACTTTCATCCACAACAGGCATACAAATGATACGTATGAGCATATAAATTGGCATAATATCCATTATACTAGACATGTTATTAGTGTGTCCTATTAGGCTAAATACATCGGCATGTTATCATACTAATCATGAGATGATTGTCCTTAATCGGCACATCATAGAAAGTGACAGTTGCACGATAATATCCATTATAAATACAAAAGTCTCTATGGTGTGGCCTACGTTAGACTAACATCAGTTCCTCATGTAGTCTGTAAGGAATTAATAAAATACATATAATGAGATGGGGTCCACTGGGAGCGACCTGGATAGACACCCACATGTACCATACGTGTGTCACTAGACTACCAATTCATTTGGGCACATGGTGTAAGGCTCGTATCCTAATTTGTACCGTTCTATAGACTTTCACGATCCTCCTTGTCGAATTTTGATAACCCGCGACCTTTAATCGGCATATGTGTGTGGCCCTAAGTCACATCCTATATATCTGAGTCGGCTCGACCCATGACTTGTACGTTAGCGACCGCGCCATCGTTGTGGTTCCAACGCCGCGTCTTGCGTACCAATGCGATACTCAAGCTAGGAGTTGTGGGCCCGCATTCATTTCGAGAGAAACGCCACGCGTTGTGAATTTTGAGAGAATCTCTACATTAATCACATCAATTAAGTCAAGCACATCCCATCACAACCCATCACTCACCCATACCTCTCTCTTCACCAAGTTAAAGCAACCCATGCTTAGCCCATTCATCTCATCCCAAAAGTTAATAAGACCCATGCTTCCCATCTCATACACACCACTCCTCTCTCATTTCTCACTCCATTCCATGCTACTAAAGAGAGAAATCATCCAAGCAATTTCTAAGGAGAGGAGAAGCTAGGTGTGGCCCACTTCCTACGACCCAATCTCCCATCATAGCCATCCAACCTTCATCTTCCACCATCAAAGGGAAAGCCTAGGAGCTAAGGAGTCCATAGAGCCTAGAAGAAGCAGAATCGGTGGGTGTTTTGTAGGATTAGATTATATTTTTGATGATGGGCCAAGTGGGGCCTATCGATTGATGGTATGGATCTTATTTGGGACCCATCTTGATGTATGCTTTGTATCATGTATTAAGGGATCCATAGTGGCGGGGCCCCTCCATCACACTTCTCTCTCTTCCTCTCTCTCTCTCCCCTGATTGTATGGCCCACCTATGATGTATGTATTTATCCATACTGTATACCAAGTGAGACGCCCCCAGTGTCCAACTGGGGCCCATTTGGTTGTCCACCTTGCTACCCATTTGGGCAGGCCTTGTTGGAAGAGAAAACACAAATAGCAGCTTGATCCAAATATGTGTGGCCCACCCACGTGGGACCACTGTAATGCATGTGATTTATCCACACTGTCCAGGAGCCTAGGAGCTAAGGAGTCCGTAGAGCCTAGAAGAAGCGGAATCGGTGGGTGTTTTGTAGGATTAGATTATATTTTTGATGATGGGCCAAGTGGGGCCTATCGATTGATGGTATGAATCTTATTTGGGACCTATCTTGATGTATGCTTTGTATCATATATTAAGGGACCCATAGTGGCGGGGCCCCTCCATCGCACGTCTCTCTCTTCCTCTCTCTCTCTCCCCTAATTGTATGGCCCACCTATGATGTATGTATTTTATCCATACTGTCTACCAAGTGAGACACACCCAGTGTCCAACCGGGGCCCACTTTGTTGTCCACCTTGCTACCCATTTGGGCAAGCCTTATTGGAAGGGAAAACACAAATAGCAGCTTGATCCAAATATGTGTGGCCCACCCACGTGGGACCACTGTAATGCATGTGATTTATCCACACTATCCAGCCTCCTGGACAGTCTGACCCACTTCATTGAATGTATATTTCATATAGGCCGTTCGTCCAGCACATCTGGACACTGGAACCTTTTATAATAATATATATTATACATATATATATATAATATTATAATAATAATATAACAATATGGTGGGTC
Source organism: Magnolia sinica (assembly GCF_029962835.1). Classification (NCBI taxonomy): domain Eukaryota; kingdom Viridiplantae; phylum Streptophyta; class Magnoliopsida; order Magnoliales; family Magnoliaceae; genus Magnolia; species Magnolia sinica. The sequence goes on along the minus strand of NC_080573.1, from coordinate 42,271,870 downwards.
CCACGTGGGACCCACCTACCGTTGAAGCAGGTTGGCTGATGTATCTCACATCTATATTATATCGTATATATATATATATATATATATATATATATATATATATATATATATATATATATATATATATATATATATATATAATATAATGTATCTATATAGCTGGTGGGCCCCACATGGGACCCATCAGATGTAAGTGTTTCATCCCTCCCATCCACCGTCCAGTGGATTGGATGGTTGATAACCCCCCATGATGTATGCTTTCGTCCACACCGTCCACTATCTCGGACGGTGGGACCCACCTCCATGTATGTTAAATCCACACCGTGCATCCACCGTGATGCATGTGTTTCATCTTAACCGTCCACCTGCTAGGCCACACCAGCCATCTAACTGCTATATTTTACGTCAGCAAGTTTTGATCATGAGGTATGTATTGCATCTGAACTGTTCATCTGCTGCCAGCTATACAGCTGCTGTATTGACGTCATCTAGTTCTGTGGGCCTGATCATGGGTATATGTTATATCCCAACTGTCCATCTGGACGGTGGGGACCGCCATCCATCTGCTGCAGTATTAACGTCAGTAAGATCAGTGGTCTTGATCATGAGGTTTGTGTTATATCTAACCGTCCATCTGCTTAATCCAGACCGTCTAGCCATCTGAACGTGGTTGTGGACCCCACCTATGATGTATGTGTTTCATCTGTCTGTCCTGTATAGGGATGTGGGTCCCACATGATATATGTGCTTTATCTATACCATCCGTCCTGTACAGGGATGAGGGCCCCACATTATGTATGTGTGCCTCATTCACACCGTCCAAGCAGGGACGGCGGGACACATCATGATATATGTGTTTCATATCCACACGGTCCACTCGATGGGGCCCACCTGCTGTGTATGCAGGGCCCAGGGCCCGCCTACTCCATACGATGCAGTCCACTTGATGTATACGAAGCCCATGTGATGCAGCCCACTTGATGCATATGAGGCCCAGGTGATGTACTTGTGACCTATTTGGCGAGGCCCAATATGATGCATTTGGGGCCCATTTGATGAGGCCCGATGTGATATATATTGGCCCATATGTTGAAGCCTAATATGATGTATTTGCTGCCCATTTAATTGGGCCCAATGTGATGTATATGAGGCCCATTAGTGAGGCCCAATGTGATGCATATGTGGCCCTTGAGTGAGACCCGTGGTGATGTATATTAGGCCCTTGTGTGAGGCCATGAGCCCACTATACGTTTGGCTCTATGTGGGCCAGTCCTCGGGAGAAATGTTGGTTAAATGTCTACATTAATAGGTGATGATGGTTAAATGTCCACATTGTGACCTTCCCTTAGGCCTTTGTTAGGCCCATTCTCATTATTCTGGGTCAACCCAAATCATCGGGCCCTATTGATGTTGCATGGTCCATCATCGCTATAGACGGATGGCTCCGTGCTACCAGGTTTTACATATCCACGGCCGAGGGCCGATCTTTATATTTTGGTTTAGATCGGTTGTCCATCTATAGACCCCGCCTTGTACATAGGCCGATTATTGATGCCGATTATTGGTGCCAGTTATCGATACCAATTTTGAGTATGTGACAATATAACATCATAATACATGCCCATACGCATCATCTGCAGTTTGTTATGAGATGTGGTTGACCATTACATATGCCATAGGGCAGGTTGTTTATGAGACTCCCTGATAGGCAGAGTCATCCCACATGAGTTCATGATATGCGCAGAATCGATGCATGATTGGACTGTATAACTCATGCATCTCGCATTTTGTGATATGACTACTGTACGCCCTAGCGATATCAGGGCTGTAGCCTCTACAGGCATATCATGGATGGCCAGATAGGATACCAAAAATATTTGGTTCTAGCATATGGGTGCCATAGATGTCCCTAGGTGAAAATTCCTAAACCTTCGTGGCCAGGAGACGCTCCAACGTCTATACCAAGTGGATATACATGATCACATGAGGGCCGTATACTAGTAAGCCACATCTCCCACTGTGTCGTCGTCGGTTGGAAGGGGGTGTGACCTTACCTGCGTGAGTGAGGGGGCATTATCTAGGTTGAGTTTGACCAGCTTGAGGAATGGGTCCGCTATCGATGAGCCGGGCTCGATATTGGTAGGTGGATAGTGAGGTCTCTTCCACTTACCCAGTTGTGCGCTCGGATAGGGGTGACAAGCTAGCGTAAATGTACTAGACTCCGGTGATGATCCTAGAGATGTACAGTACTGATATGTGGACTTATTGAGCAGGAGTTGCATACTTAACATTTTACTCATTCATTCATTCATTCATTACCACTTGAGCTGGTGGTGCGCTACTAATTGTTATCTGTACCTTCATAACAGCCAGGATTTCAGTTAGGGAGTGCGACCAACCTGAGATCTGGAGTCTACCACATTGAGTCTGGCTATCCAAATTTAGGTATGGGACTGGTTTGGATAGAAGTCCCTTGTGATGGACCACATAGCTTGCAATACTATATGCTATCATCCTGACTTCACGCTCTAACTTGGTCATTTCATTCGCACTGCATATTGCACTGTATCTTCAGTATATGATATTTGGCTCACTATATCTTTGCATTATATGGTTGATTTACATTACTTCCTCAGTATATGATATTGGCTTATTATGTTTTTGCATCACATAGCCTGGATAAGGCTGATGGTATTTATGGACTTACCAGAATGTTTTCGCATTACTCTGATATTGCATACTTGGCACTTACTTTGCGCACACACTTACACCACCCTCTAAGCTTTCTATAAGCTTATGCACGATAGATGCATGAAGGTGGCATTAGGTCGCAGCAGCGTTGAGCTTGGAGCATGCAGCTATCTTCTGGAGCTTCGATTTTTGATATATGTATTTCTCTTTCAACACTGTATTCAACTATTTATATTGGTGGATATGTGATGATGCTGTTGCCTTTGTGATTTGGTAAACTTGTGGTTATGCTTTTTATGAGATAAATGTACATTGGAAAATCCTCATTGTAGGATCCCAGGATCGGAATCTGGCGTATGAGAACTGGGAGCCGAGAATGGGGGTATTATGGAGGCTGTCGACGCTGGATTCAGTGACCGAAATTGTTTTGAGCTCGGTTTCCGAGTTTGGGGCGTGACAAATGGCCCACTAATGATGTCCCGAAATAATCAGATTATCAATGACATCACTATAATTACTTTAGTAGGATGATATACACCATCTGATCATTGTTAATGTAAATCAACAATTACAGATCATTGGTTAGTCACTAGGATGTGATCCTATGCTCATGGCTCATCTGAGTCTTGGGATATCATCATTCAAGCAAGGTATATGCTTCAAGGGGTGTAGTATAACCGTAGTGTCAACGTTACATACATACACTAATTAAGAATTTTATAATTGATTTAATAATTAATTCTAAATCTTACAATTGCATCTCACTTTAAAACCCAGATTATAAGCATTTTGAATCCAATTTGCTAAACATAGCTAAGGGATTCTATAAATCTAAGAATTCCAAGTCCAAGAGAGCACCAATTCTAAGGGATCTTGAATCCATGGATTTCCAAGTCCAAGGGATCCCAAAACCAGGGATACCCAAGCCCCATGGAGTCCTAAATCCAAGGGATCCCAAATCCAAGGATTCCCAAGTCCAAGGGATCCCAGATCCAAGAAATTCCAAGTCTAATGGGTTTCCACCCTCCACAATTCCCTATGGTGCGATCCACCTGAGATCAATATCAGCCTGAGTTTTGGGCTCAAGGCCTAACATGATTTGACAAGATGGATGAACAAAGTAAATAGGATATAAACATCATGTAGGGCCCCATGTGTGGCCTCACTTTCACGCCCCTGGATAGGCGTTCACTCGCCCACCCAAGGTGCTAGAAGATGCCTTATATATATATATATATATATATATGTCTATTTTGGTCACATTATCAAAGCGGGCCCATGTGGATAAACTACTCCATTCACCACGTGGACTATATATATATATATATATATATATATATATATATATATATATATATATATATATATATATATATATATATGTATATGCTTGTCTGTTTTGGTCACATCATTAAGCAGGCCTCGTGTGGATGAACTACTCCATTCACCACATGGACTAGCTCGAGAAGGACAAATGGGCTCTGACTGGGACTGATTTGGACGAACAAGGACCAATGGTGGGCCTCAGATGGTTTTAACATATAAGAATTGTTCCCCTTTGTGCTGTCTACTCGCATCTTGAATCTGCCTCATATTTTAGCCCATGGCCTAAAATGATCTAGAAAAATTGGTGGACAGCTCAGATTGAATATATACATCAAGATTGGTCCCACTTGTGAGACCTATAATTTGCCAGCTCTGAATGGGGTCCAATAGACTGATTTGGGCTAATTTGGATGATCAGTGACTCCACAGTGGGCCCTGGAAGGTTTCAACATATGGGTAGTATTTTCCCTTAGTACCACCTACTCGAAGCTCAAATCTGCCTCATATTTTGGCTCATGGCCTAAAATGATCTGAAGGATATGGTGGACAGTGTGGATTAAATGTATATGTTATGGTGGGGTCCGTGAGTGGGGGCAGCCAAGGACACATCTGCACCTCACGTCGTTGGGCAGTAATGCTTAGCGTCACTTCTTCCTTTTTTTATTTTTTCTTATTTTTGTTTTCTGTAGAGTGGGGTCCACGAGTGGATGATCCACTTCATCCACATTGTCGGCCAGATTTTCATGGACCAAAGTAGTCCAGGATTGGCCAAGTTTCATCATACACACACACACACACACGCACACACACGCACACAATAATGGGACTTTGTTTCCCTTAGTGCGGTCCCCTTGAGACTCGGATCTGACTCATTTTTTCGGCCCATAGCCTAGAATGATATGAATAAATTGGTGGGCAGTTTGAATTCCATAAATGCAACAAGGTGGGGTCCACGAGTGGAGGGCTCCCCCTCCACGTTGCATGGATGACGTGAGGGGGTGCTATCCACCCCATCGTTGCCTGTAGTGTGGTCCACTTAATGGTTGGATCAGCTTGATGTTTTGGCTCTATGGTCAAAATGAGCCAAGAAAATAGATGGATAGTGTGCATTTAACAATTACATCAGGTTGGGTCCCATGAGTAGGAACCCACTCCAAACCTCTCATGCAAGGAGAGTTGGTGACGTTGGAACTTTTAAGCCCCTTGCACCTCACAATGTGGCACATTTAAAACTTGTATTGACTCCATATTTTGGCTTCACACTTGCAATGATCTGAGGAAGTGGATGGACAACGCGGATTAAACATATGCATCATAGTTGGACCCACGAGTGGAGGTCCAACCCTTACCTTACGTTCATAGCGTATGCACACTCTCTAATGCCGTGAACATCCAGCGTCTCAACCCCTTTTCTCTTTCTTTTTTTTATATAGTATGCATGTGGGGTCCACGTGATACATCTACACAGTTCATCAGACTGGCCAACTCATGGTGGGCTAAGGAGCTTTGGATCACATCAATTTTGGTGTATTTTCACCATCCAAGTGTATTTATATAAATCAATAGGTTTAAATAAAAAATAAACATCACGGTGGGTCACACAAGGTGGTGCACACTGTGATAGCATGAGGGAGACACTCTCTAATCGTGTGGCCCACTTGTGGGTCTCATGACACCATGAAAGTAAGAAAAGAAAGAGAAAGGAAGGGAGGAAAGAGATCTGACCACCAGGGTGGCCCCCCACCACTATGGGGTCCACCACACTCTATACATGATCAAGGTGGGTCCCTGATGCAGGGAAGGACTTAAGGTCGAGCATCATCTTTCTCAAGGGGATAACTGTTCCAAATCCACAAAACTTCTCTGGACTCCTCACAGAGACTTCTCGAATCCACGAGGAAAAGAACAAGGAAAATAGAAAATAAATTCTATAAAATTTAAAATTGATTGATTCTTGAAATAAGTGAGTCTACAACCCTTTAAATAGAGATACCAAGCCTTAAAAGAAGTTTTGGAATTAAACTATAACTAAACTCCCTAAAATTCGTAACTTACTATAAATAGTAAATTCACTGTGATAGCATGAGGGAGACACTCTCTAATAGTATGGCCCACTTATGGGTCTCACAACACCATGAAAGTAAGAAAAGAAAGAGAAAGGAAGGAAAGAAAGAGATCTAGCCACTGGGGTGGCCCCCCGCTAATATGGGGTCCACCACACTCTTAATACATGATCAATGTGGGTCCCTGATGCAGGGAAGGACTTGAGGTCGAGCATCATCTGTCTCAAGGGGTAACTGTTCCGAATCCACGGAACTTCTCTGGACTCCTCACAGAGACTTCTTGTATTCACGAGGAAAAGAACAAGGAAAATAGAAAATAAATTCTATAAAATTTAAAATTGATTGATTCTTGAAATAAGTGAGTCTACAACCCTTTAAATAGAGATATCAAGCCTTAAAAGAAGTTTTGGAATTAAACTATAATTAAATTCCGTAAAATTCGTAACTAACTATAAATAGTAAATTTACTGTTTATAGTAAGTGTCATATGTGGCTTAACTACATTATTCTCCTAACTTTTCTAAACATTTTTCATGTTGGACACAACTACTAAAGCCCAACAGATAAAGAGTTACAATCAAACCAAAACTTACTAAAAATAGTAAAAATGGAAATAAATAGGGAATTCGACCGTCGATCTGATGGAATCTCACAAATTCTGCATGGGAAACCCTGCGTAGCCAAGTTGGTTAGATAAAGTAGCTCATCCTACCCCAAAAGCATATATGGTACGTCGAGTAACTCATTCCGGTTTGCGAGATATGCCTGTTTTAAGGTTCTGATGTCTTAATAACTTCCGCCTTCGATCGAGCCTTTTCTGGTCCATCTTGGACATGAAAGTGTCCGTGACCCACTCTACATCAGCCCCCTCCACTTTAAAAGAACTCCTCCTACTTAGTCCTTGATACTCAGTCAGGTGCGCCATAATGATACCTAGATAAAAAGTTATGATCAATTTACGGTCCACCTTCTTTTTGTCTAACCATGTTAGGAATGTATTTATGCCACATCCTACATCTGACCCCTCCACTTGAAAAATATCATCCTTGAGTTATTCAAGGGACTTAGCTCATGATTCTTAGATAACTTCTGATGCTGATGTTTATTAGCTCTTCTCTTGTACTTGGTATTAGGCTCTTGAGCTGACACAATACATGTACTCATACTCTCCTTGACTTGGCTAATATGGATTAGTTCCTTCACTTGACCTTACATAATCTCATGTTCTTCTTGATAATGTGGGTAATTAGGTAGACTTGCCCCTGAGATGGGATCAATGTGGTTTTGTATATCTCGTATGGGAGGCAATTTACTAGAGAGTTCATTGAGCACAACCGCCTTGAACTCCTATAACATTGGTTCCAAATCCTCTGGGAGGCAATTTACTAGGGAGTTCATTGAGCACAACCGCCTTGAACTCCTGTAACATTGGTTCCAAATCCTCTGGGATAGTTTTTCTTTTCAACTAATGTACATATATCTCTCATTTCCTCATATTGTTTAACAAAGACATGCTCAGTTATGAGAGATTGTCCCTCCACTTTAGAGGTCTTCCGTTAGTTCTCCGTTCTCGTAAGGGCCATATGTTTGCCACCGATGAATCCTATGGCCTGTTGCAACTCCGTTTCGATGCAATCATCTCTCGCTGACAAATAATGGGATTTCTCTACATATTCCCCTACTGATCGGTTATTTTGCTAATAATTTTAGTTTTGTTGGAATAATACATGATCGTAATATCTAGGAAGGAATCACATGTGTAACAACTACTTCATTTGCGACCACGTGCGGATTGACACCTTCATCTGTCTCGTCCACTTGAGTTAAAGTTATTCCCATCAAGATGAAGCTCAGCCAGTCAACTTGTAGGCCACAAGTTTAACTTTCTTCTCTTCCACGATGTCCATGTAGTCGAAGAAACGTTCGACTTTAAGCAACTAATCGAGGAAGTCCTTGAAGTAAAGTTGGCCATTGAATCTAGGAAGATCAACTTTCATCTTGAATTCTTGATTTGTTCGATTTTTCTGATAATGCCTTGTCTAGGATGTTGTGGAATCATGTCGCTAGATCTCACCTTCTCGAGAGTGATCTCATGGTTCACTGCCGACACCATCCTGTGATCAATGCGATTACGAGTTCTAGTGCACGTTGAGTTTTTGGTTAAATACCTAAGTGAGGTTTTTGATGAAATGTTGATATCTCATAATTATAAGAATGTTTAGGTTAATATATACCTACATTGCTTTGGATTAATCTCTAAAAACCGTTGAAATCGTAGACAACTTACCTTGAGTTTGGCTGTCACAGACTTATTCGATCGACTCAGACATAACATGATTAAATGACAATGGTCAATGACAGTTTATCATAGTTCACTTAGGTCCACTAAATCAGTTCGTGTTAGAGATAATCATGATTATTTGAACATTGTCAAACATCCTATGGAATCTAGAATACCACAATTACCATTGATTGAAGTCACCATTCATAAGCCGTCTGTGATTTAGATAATTTTACTCATTACAGCTTATAGGCTATGCACGGTGGTATAGGACACTGTGGGTGTGTTGTCTTTGACCTATACTGATTTAGTTAATCTTACAGAGAGTTTTGAGCATTGATGGAAGTAAAGAGCTTATCATCACTGATCTTAGGTGATGAACCATACCATATTAATTTAATATCTTGGGCGAATACCATACCTATGAAATGGTTGATCTATAGATACCTAGTGATGAACCCTGAATGGACTAGAGAACACTAGAGATGAGCCACATGTTTCCTACGTATTGACTTGTGATACAATTGTGGTATTTTGGCTTTGCCAATACTGCTAGTTGAATACAAATTAATAAAGGTTGAACAATCATACTTGTATTCTACTAGGGTGGTGTGTTTGGCAACCCCCCTATATTATGTGTAGTGATGCATTTGGTTACCCCACTAAAATTATTTTGAGTGGTGCGCTTGGTAACCTCACAATTTTGCATTTCTCTTAGCATGCATTAATCAACTATATTATGAAACTGTTTGTGATGTTATGCTTTATTACCTATACTTGATTGTGTTGATAACATTTGTAACTTAGGAAATAATAACATTGAGTTATCTACTCACTCCTACCTAAGATGGTGTTTTAAAACACCAACCAATCTTTTTTTTTAAATGTAGGTGTTGCGGAGGCTATTGTAATTGATGATTAGGCATAGCCCGATATTTCACCATTTAGGAGCTATCAATTGGAACTTTTATGGCACTTCATAAGACTCTTAGACCATGTCGTACATGTATATTGAGCTCCAGCTGAGTGGATTTGATGTTGACTTGGATGTTTGTGCAGATATTGTTGTGATTGTGTGGCGCCACTCTAAATTTAGATTATATACACACAGTTTAGTTGAAATCTTCGCTACTGAGTTGATGCCATTTGATTTGTGCAAATAAACCATGCTTCCGCATTCAAAGGTAATTCTCAAAAATTTAGGGATTGTGAATATGCCCGACCTCTACATTTTGGAGCGTTATAATCCATATATGATTGAAAGGATGGCCAATACATTTGCCAAATGTTGCTGTACATGGATTATTAAGACAACTTTCATCATTATAAACATTACTATTCATGTAACTATATAATGTGTGCCAAGCAGGCCCCTCCTCTTATAAATGGGAAATAAATGTCAATAATACGAGAGAGAAAAGAAATTTTCATTATGGTGTCGATGAAAATCTAGGGACGACTTTGATATTTCAACAAAGACCGATAAAATAATTGGGTGCCTGGTGCTGCTAATTAGCAAAAGGGGCCTAGCTAACATGGGTCCCACTTGATGCATTTACATCATCGAACTAGCCAATCATACATAATCTAAAGTTAGCCACAGGGAACGAGCTAGGAGGTAACGCCCACCCTTGAATTTTACAGGAGCTCATCTGATTTGCAAACAAGTTAGTCTTCTCCATCGTCTGGACTGGATGAAGGGTTTCAATTGCCTTGTTAGATCACCACACCAATCAATGGTGAGCATTCCTCCTAATACATTTCTTGTGCTAGGGCCCATCTGAGTTTTGTACAACGATCCCATTATGGGTTCTCATAAAATTATGGGGGGATGGATCTTAGGATCAAGTTGGGTCACATGAATACACTAGGTCCCACATCCAACGTTATTTTTACGATGTTGAACCACCCCCCCCCTTAATAAAATACCTCTCTTTAGATTTTGTACGTTTAGGCATTCATCTATCTTAAAGTGGGCCCACCAGTTTTTTGGAGCCTATGGATTTTGCAATAGTTAGACTAGCTATGTTTGCAATTCTAAACAATGATTTACTGGCAACTATGTCCCCTTTAGACATGCATCTGCCAAGACTAGGGCAGGGCATCCAACAAAAATTCCATGGGGCTTATGTAATGTGTGTGACATCTACTCCATTCATCATTTGAATGAAGTCAAGTGATATTAGGATATTATCACTGTTGTAGAGAGAATTTAATTAGCATTACAAACATCAAGGGATCGTGAGGCACAACACATTGTACCACACACCAGAGGAAAACGGTGTGGCTGAACGGATGAATCAACATCTCTTGAAGAGGGCCAGATGCATGATCAATAGTATTGGGTTGGGCAAGGAATTGTATACTGAGGCCGTTAACATGACTTATTACTTGAATCGGTCCCCTTATATGACCATTAATTATAAAATTTCAGAGAAAATATGGAGTGGTCAGCAAGTAGACTACTCGAGATTGCATGTATTTGGTTGTGATACTTACTCTCATATACTCTCAGTTGAGAGAGATATGCTAGACCAAAGAGCCAAAAAGTATATCTTTGTCAATTATGGTAGTGGTGTGAAAGGGCCAGGTTTTATGACAGGGTCACATGAAAAATCATCCTTAGTTGTGATGTTAAATTTGACGAGAGATCCTTGTTCCGTAAGGATGAGCATGAGGAACCGAAAAAGTTTATTATGGATGTTCAAGTGGACACAGATGATACTCAGACTGATACATATATGCAAATAGAGCTACAAGAGTAGGTGGAGCCGCCACCTATGAGAATGAATCCGCCTTGAGTTCGCAGGTTACCAGTGAGATACAAAGATGACTCAAATATCACATTTACCCTCATTACAGATGAATGGGGCCCGTCTACTCTTTAGGAGGCTTTTGATGATCCTGATGCCGAAAGTGAAAAGCTGCGATGAATGATGAGATAGACTCCTTATACAAGAATAAGACGTGAGAGCTGGTGGAGCTTTCTGTTAGCCATAAAGTAATAGGGTGTAAGTGGATCTTAGAGAAGAAACATGATAGGTATAAGGCAATGTTGGTAGCGAAGGGTCACACTTAGGGCCTGTTTGATTTTCCAAATCCAATGTAAATGCCCTGTAAATAAGTAATGATTACTCTTCCATCCTGTTTGAAAATTCACTTGTATTTATGCTTGGAAAACTGGTCCAAAAGGATTAGCTTAAATTTATGGGCCCCACCATGATATATATGATGTATCTGAGCCGTACATCCATTTTGATGTAACATTTTGAGGCATGAACCACAAAATAAGGCAAATCCAACACTCAAGTGGCCCACACCAAAGGAAACAGTGGCCCGAAGAAGTTTTTAAAGATAGGTGTTTTGACTCCCTAAATCATGTGGTGTGGTCCACTTGATCTTTGGATTTGCTTCATCTTTTTGCTCATGCCCTAATTTCAGCTGGGATAATAGATGGACAGTGTGGATAAGCCACATATATCATGGTGGGCCCTACATATATTTGCCAGTGTCCTTGGTTTTAGTGTTAGAAAAAGCAAGCGTCAAATTTAGCATTGGTTCACTACTGTAATTACTCAAGGAAATAATTATTACCCATTTCCAATGTATTTACTGGGGGTTTGGAAAATCAAACGTGCCCTTAGCGAGGTGTTGACTTCATTAAGATATTCACGTCGGTGGTGAAGCAAGTATTTATCAGTGTATTGGCACTGGTTGCCCAATACAATCTCAAGATGGAATAGATGGATGAAGTAACCAGAAGGATTCAAAGTACAAGGGGCAAAAAACAAAGTTTGTAGGTTAAAGAGGTCTTTGTACAGCCTCAAATAATCCCCTAGACAGGAGTATAAAAAGTTTGATTCTTTTATAGTTAATCAAAAGTTTATTACTAGTGAATATGATCATTGTGTCTATTATAAGACACTAAGTGATGAAAAGTTCATGATCTTGGTTTTGTATGTTTATGACATGCTTATCGCCAATTACATCATGTTTAAGATCAACTTACTGAAGACTCAGTTACCAGGGACATTCGAGATGAAAGATGTGAGGGTGCAAAGAGGGTTCTCGACATTGACATACAACCAAATGAGTATATGGTAGTGACCGTAGTATTTAAGGAATGTGTTTAGTTGAGAGGGATGATAAATCAATTGGGTCTTCAGCTGGAGGTTGTGCTTGTCAATTGTGATAGTAAAAGCGTGATCAATTTGACTAAAAATTCTGTTTATTACTTACGTACTAAACATATTGATGTCCGGCACCATTTATTCAACAGGTACTCAAGGAAAGAGGCGTAACTCTAGAGGAAATTCACAACAGCGTGAATCCTACTGACATGCTCACTAAGGTGGTTCTCTCAGAGAAGTTCAAGTTCTGTATAACTTCTCTAGGCTTAAAGAAGGCATAAAAGGAATACGGAGGATGCAGGAGAAGTAATGGTGGAGCTATGATGAAAGGCAGAATTAGAGATGAAAAAAAAAGCTACGACAAATGAAGATTGAAGACATGGTGGAGATTATTATTAATGTTGTAAATTTGTCAGCAGCAAAGTTTGTCGATGCCATTGACAGACTATTCAATTCCATCGACATTTGTTCGATGTCATTGATGGCTGCTCAGTGCCATCGAGAAAATTTAAAAATCCCATGTTGGTTGCTGGACACTTTGTGGTGTCCTACTCGATGACATTAAAGGGGTTCGATGCCATCAATAGGTCATTGATGTTATCGAAGTCCCATCGAAAAAATTTGAAAAATTCGTGTTTTATTACTGGAACGATTTGGTGATTCCTTGATGATATTGAAGGATTTCGATGCCACCTACAGACTGTCGACGCCATCGAAATGCCATCGAAAGTGCCATCGAGCGTATACACAAAACTACGTAAGTGCGGAATTTGTTTCATATTTCGATTGTGATTCTTATAGAGGCTATATATTAATGTGTGTAATCGGGAATATGAAGAATCTCATAACTTTCTAATTCGTTTTTAAAGTTTTAAGGGTGTAACTTGGGTGATTTGAGGCTTGTTCGAATCAGATAATCTCTATTTCTTGTAATTTCTGCTTTCATAATGCATATCCGTCGCTTTATGCTATGGTTTTTTTTCCACAAGGATTTTTCCATGTTAAATTCAGTGTGTTTGAGTTTGAACTTGTTTGTATGATTGGAATACTTTGGTTGATTAACTATGTGTGCTTCTGCAGTTCCCCAACAGGCCTAACATCAACCTGATCAAAGATTTGACTAGTCCATATCATAGGCAATAGTAGGGATAAGACGGACATCATTGAAAACAGCCTATAAACTTCTTGCCATTGTGAACCGTGAAGTTTCAATGTGAGGGTATTCTCTCCATTGTTGCCACTTATATGTCCACTTGAGTTTTATATTAATTTTATTTATGCGTCCAAGCAAAAATCAACTGAAAAACGGAAGAACTAGTAGATCCCTTGCCAACATTATCATGGTCCACGGATCCTTGCATCATGGGCTTTTTCATCCGAATAAATGCGATTTGGGAAGGGACACACGGCCCTAGCGTTACTCGACCAAAACGTCTCTTTTAAGTTATGATCAGATGGGGCAGGTGGCCGTTTTTTCTTTCCTTTTCTTTTCTTTTCTTTCTATTCATTTTATTATTATTATTTTTAATTCCTTCTGTATGGATCTAAGGATGGAATATAGTGTATAATTATATTGATTAGACATCCTAACTATTGAATAAAAGGCTATTAATAAGATGATTGGAGCTCCAAATCCAGCAAGCAAAATAAAAGACGCCGATTAGCTGCAACCTCGATCCAGCCAGGTTGGTGCGACTCTTACCATGGGTCCCACCTTGATATATGTTTGCATTTTAAAACTTTTTCAGCTTATTGTATGGGATCGACCTAAAAATGAAGTAGATACAAATCTTAGGTGGACCGCACCATAAGAAGCAAAGTTCATTGAACGAGGTCCACCATTAAAAACTTCCTAGGTCCATCATAATGTTTATTTTACGTCCAACCTGTTGATAATGTCACACAGACCTGGATGAAGGGAAAACAAAAATAGCAGCTTACAGCAGCTTATCCAAAACTTTTGTGACCCTTGAGAAGCTTTTAATGGCAAGAATTCAATTCTTACTGTGTGGTCCATCTGAGATATAGATCTACTTCAATTTTGGGACTACGTTCTAAAATAAGCTGAAAAAACGGATAGATGGTGTGGATATACGGCAAATACATCAAGATGGCCCCGTGGCCAGTCGCACCCACTTGGTGGGATCAAGTTGGCAGATAATCCACGTCCCAAAATAAAACGGTTTTGATCATTACCAATTAATGTGCTCTTTAACTTTTAAACCATCCCCATGTAGCCTACAATTTGTGTGGTCTGGATTGACATCAGTACGCAAGATAAGGCGTGGATGGAATATGGTAGAGCTCCTCATCACCATGCATCTGCCAGGATATGTATAAGGATCATCCATCTAGTGACCCGCTCATAGTTCGATGACCATAGTCACCCGCTCATAATTCCAAAACCAAACCAACTCAGTTTATTTTATCTCTGCAACACGCAACCATGGGTGGGCGTAGAGGGCGATGCCTTTATCTTCCGGCGAACAACTTCATGTGTATGAGATCCACACTACTGCCTATAAGATGTTCCACCTAATGTTTAACTTTACCCGAACATTAAACCGATCCAAACTCAAGTGGGCCTCACCGGAGGATATGATGTAAAATCATTACTAAAATCTCTAAATTCCAATGGTGTGGATCACCTGAGTTTCAGAACTGCATGATTTTTTTAGAAATTCCTTTATCATGGTGATTCTAATGGATTAGATAGCATGTATAAACCACAACGACCCCTATACAACTAATGGTGGACGTCCTGTCCCAATTCTTCCCTATTGATGTGGCCTACCTGATTCTTGGACTGGGCTGATTTTTGAATTCCATGTTGAAAATGAGGCAACGCACCTGATGGACGGAGCAGATCTCATGCATATTATACCCAACATGCTCCGCCACTGCCGTGCAGTGAGGTTATGGGGCTCTTTTGAAAATCTCTATCTCCTTTGCAGCAATGGACTCAAATCTATTTGCAATTATATGAGATTTTGTGAAAGAAGGCCTGCTTTGACTAATATACCTCGTTTGCTTGTCTTTGTAAATTTTCATCATTAGGCACTTTTGCTACTTTGCTGCTGAGGATTGGAAGCCAAGATCTGCCACAGCTTTGTACCCTTTTAAAACTGTGATGATCCATTCACTGAGCACAGGGGCATGCATGTATGCTATCTGGACCATTCTAGGAGTGGGCCACTGAAGATGTGGGGCTTGTGTGATGTATGCATCGTATCCAAACCGTCTATCAGATACATTCCCTTATAAGGTTACCCCCAAGGCTTGAAAATCTGGTGGGCCATTGCATAGGTAACAAGGACTCTCTTACCCTTAGATGTCTTGTCATGAAGTAAGGCACGGTCTCTGTGGATTAGTTTATTTGCAAAACCAGATATTCTTGGGCAAAATAACAAAATACGCGTCCCTCATGTTACGGGCTGAGATCTTTTTCTTACTTTTTCATTCCCTACGTCTGAGTCAGACGGTGTGCGTCGCAAACGGGATACGGATGTCAACAATATAGTAGTTTCAGGAAAACTTCTAAAAACTTGACGGAGACTAATAAAAGAATAAAATAATTGATTTTTGCAATTTTAATTTTATTTGTTGATTAAATGACAGACTTTCCATTCGCACGTTTGAGTATTTTCTCCTCTTTATCATTTGGCTTGTCTCCAAGTAAGGTCACAGCCTCTTTCAAGTAGTTGTTTTCCCAAAACCAGGTGTTCTTCGCAAAACAAAACAAGGTGTTTTTGATGTCCCATATTTATTACAGGAATCCCTATAATCATGAATTTGGACCGGCATTTTGCGTGTCCTACTTTATATTCCACGTCTTTTGTCTTTCCCTGCTCTGATATGATCATCTTAACCATATGATTAGTGAAAGGAAAATTGATGATCCATATTGATTGTAGTAATGGGTCTAATCATCAATTTGGACCACTCATCTTTGGGTCCCACTTTTGATTGTACTTGTTTCTCAAGAAACACATTGATCAGATCACCCTAACCATGTTATTAATTGCTGAGAAA
Organism: Magnolia sinica; assembly: GCF_029962835.1. Classification (NCBI taxonomy): domain Eukaryota; kingdom Viridiplantae; phylum Streptophyta; class Magnoliopsida; order Magnoliales; family Magnoliaceae; genus Magnolia; species Magnolia sinica. Next base: position 42,255,347 of record NC_080573.1, on the reverse strand, counting down.
GTAGACGGTCTATATGGATTATAGGATAATTGATCTAATCAACGTTTTAGATGCACTTCATGATACCAACTTTTGATTGTTGGAAATGGACGGTCCATATTGTTTGTAAAGAAACGGATCAAGCAATCAATAACGTGTTGCTCAAGAATTGCTTTGCTCGGTCTATACCAAGTGCTCGTTTGGTATCTCTAGTCTAATCCAACAAGTGCTTGTCAAATATGTGTTGCTATAATAAGTTCTTTCGGTTTTTTTAAATAAGCTCATTTGGTACAATTACTCTTTCAAAACACAAGAGAGCTTTCTTATTTGAAATAAGTATGTTTAGTACATTATTTAAATGAGAGCAATTCATATGGCTGTATATGTGTATCTCACTCTAGATGGACCGCACAAATGACAAAAGAATGAATCGCTATATATAATCTTCATGTTTTAAGACATTTGGGCATCCATTAATTAGTACATTGGATGTGGATTGTCCATCGTATAGAGCCTACCTTTGAAGTGACAGTCATCGTGTGGGCCAAACTTTCAAAGTGGGTCTCCATCATGTGAGGTCCATCTTGAATGTAAACCATTCATCATTAGGGGCTGACCTTTTATATACACTGTCTATTATTTGGGGTCCACCTTGATGTACACCATCCATCATGTGGGTCTCGCCATCAATGTTAATTGTCTTTTATATGGGGACCTTCAATGTCCACTACCCATCGTGGTAGTCCACATTCAATGTTAATTGTCTCGATCGTTTGTTTTTGCGATAAGTCTGTTTTTGCGATAAGTCTGCATGAAGTGAGAATAGGCTTTGCCGGCCTTATTCATGAATAGTTTAGATGATTTTTGTGAAAAGCTTGGATAGATTACTTCACCAAAAGGAAGGAGTTGAGTCAGGGTTGCAACATCCAGGATAGTTAGACTCATAGGACCATAGTTAAAGAAGAATGTGTTGGTAAAAGAGCTCCAGAACATCGAAGCAACAAGAAGAAGGGAATAATATAATGGATAGTCATAGATGGATAATTTAATGCATTCATAGATGCTCTAATTCCTCCATGTTGTCTTATATCTAGAAGAAACATGGGAAAACCAAATATCTCATTCTGTTAGTGGTTTCGGCCATGACTAAGGATTCTTCAAAGTATTGGCAAAATCATGGACGGATTCGAATTGAATCAACAATGTTTCACCAGGGTGAATAGGAAACAAAGGATCCATCATGCTAACTCTATCGTCGTTTGTTGTTGGAACAAATGCTAGACCTATGCATTGGTATTCTTCATTAAGCGTTCAAAAGACTATTTTCTAAGAGTGGGCATCCATTACATTAATAAGATCGCATTGAGGGAAAGGAGGGGAAGAATATGATGAGGTGGCCATTAGTCGAAGATAAGTTCAAAGTTTGAAAACTGGATGTTCGGAAAGGAATAAGAGAGTGTAAGAACGAAGGAGAGCTGAAACAATGCTTATATCGGCCATTGCGATAGAACATTTATTAAGGCATCATGATGATTTTATGGGAAATGATGTGAAAACACTTGTCAAGACGGGGTTAGACATTTGTTTTGATAAAGGATCATTGCCACTAACATGTTACAATGGGTTGGCCGGAGATGCTCATTAGGGTGTCGACATGTGCAAATAGTTAATGCCACATTAATGAGGGGTCAAACATCGCCTCCACCTTTTTCCAAAGGTGAAGCGATGTGGGGGGCAGGGCAATGCTCATCCCCATGGTCACCATTCCTCATGAGAACCAATCAAAATAGGTTACATGTGATATGTATAAATCCACATGGTATTTTTAAAGATCTACAGAGATGTATGGGGAAGATTTCTTGATAACATAGTTGGAATGCATCAAGCAATGCCATGTCATTGTGAAGATGATCGATCATGAAGGATTGGTTATAGGGTAGATTGTAGAAAGATGAGTAGAAGGTCATGTTGTTGAATGGTTATAGCAACCGTTGGCACATAGGAAGCGTCTATATGAGTAGATTCAAGCTATGAATAACAGAGGAATTCAACAAGAAAACTCATCTCATACCAACCAAATCAAACCAAACCTTATCTTTCAATTATCAGTTAATTACATTCCATAGTCTAATCACTCTACTTTTCCTACCAAGTAAATTATATTTCGTAGTATAATCCTTTACTTTTTGCCTGCTGTTTACATTCTGTAGTGTAATTCACAGCGTTAATCAAGTAGTTAGTAATCTTAGCTATAATTTGAGTCTATGCTCGCACACTAGATTCAATTCTTCCCACGAAAAGGTGTTTTGTTGGTGTTCTTCATGACCGATTGTAAGCATTTCTTTCTCATTTTATTTTATTTGTACTTATAAGTCCGTTGGTACAGAAGGCAAAGGTGTAACCCATTATCAGAGGACGAACCCTATCCTTTGAACATCGCTTGATCCTATTTACACATTGAGCGAGTGGCTGAATAAGCGACCGATCTCATCAGATCTCGATCATACACTACGTGTCTGCCTATCTTGGCACTTGGGGTCGTAGTTGTTTGGTTTGGATTGAGCCGTAAATCCATTTCTAGCACACCGGCAAACCAGTAGCAAAAAAGAGAACAACAACACCATGTAACCTGCCTTAGTTTGAGATTTGTTTCATTTTTAGGCCCAAGCCCTAAAATAATATGAGGAAATGATGAACGGCGCAGATTTTTTTAACAAAGAACATGATGACCCAACATCATCTACCATGGACAACCCATTAATTATGGTAGGCCCAAATTTTGGTGATGCTTTTTGTGAATCTGAATCACCCACCATTTTCAGCATCTCATTTTAGGACCAGGCCAAAATTCCAGGCTGATCCAATGCAAAGGTGGGTCCCAAATAATCTATGGTGTACCAACGTTTAAACTAAGAATGGTCCAATTTTGATATTTTTAGGCCATTCAAACCATTAAAATGACATTCTCAGCCATTTAGAATATCCTTCCAGGTGGGTTGAACCTGACTACCGGTTTTTACCCCTATGTAAAATTTGTGGCCCATGATGGTTTGAATGGCCTTTGGCAATATGCACTATAACCTGTTGTGTGGCTTACTTAAGTGTTGGATCTAGATCTTTTTTTTTTTTACCCAAGCCCTAAAATCATATGGGGAAATGGTGGACGACTCAGATTTTTGTAAAGAACATGGTGGGCTCCACCATTAGGAACACGATTTACAAAGGCACATCTATGACGTGACATCCTGATGCAAACCCTTAATTTTGGTGGCCTGATGTACATCTATCTATCTGTCTATCTATGTATCTATAGTTAGGGGTGTACACAAACCGAGTTAGCTCAGTTAGCTCACTCGACTCGACTCGAAAAGCTCGATTCGACTCGGTTTGAAGCTGAGTTCGAGCCAAGTCGAGCTGATTTTTTTAGCTCGAAAATATTTTGAACCGAGTTTGAGCTTGCTCGAGCTCGTCTTAACTCGGATCGAACCCCAACTCGAATCGAACTCGGATCAAACTAGTTCGGTGACTCGGTTACTTTGATATTGATGTTGCTCACCAAGTGTTTGATGAAATGACTCAACGAAGTGTCTGCTAGTAGCAAGAAAGGTATGTATATGAAACAAATACCAATTTTTCTTGATTCTGATGTTTCTTATAAGGTGTTTGATGAAATACTTATAAACGACTGCTGTTGTTTTACATATAGTGAGAAATTGAAAGCACAACATGTGTTTGTGAAAATGTTGCAAGGCTTGATTTTGGCTCGAACTCAACTCGAACTAGCCTGAGATGCTGACCGAACCAAGCTGGGCTGGCCAGTCAGGCTCAAGGACTGAGCTGAGCGAAGTTCGAGCTGGGGTTAACTAGTGGCCGAGTCGAGTCGAGTTGAAGCCAGCTCAACTAAATTCGACTCTATGTACACCCCTATCTATAGTGCTTTCTGAAATTTTAAATCATCCGCCATTTTCATCATCTCATTTTAGCTGGGTTCCACTGACTTTGTGAGTAATCCAATGTAAAGGTGAGTTTGTGGCTTGCCACTGTTGAAACTATCGAGGATCCAGTTTTAATACTTTTAAGCCATTCAAATGGTTGAAATTATATTTCCAATTGTTCAAAATGTCTTTCCCAAAGTGCAGAATCATAACTACTAGTTTTTCTCACGATGTAAACCTTTTTTAGCCTAGTGGGCGGAATTGTAACTATTAGTTTTTCTCATCATGTAAACCTTTTTTAGCCTATGATGGTTTGAAGGGCTTGAGTTGAATATGCACTATTAGTTATTGTAGCCCACCTAAGCTTCCAATCGGGGTTAGTTTTAGGCCCCAAACCTAAAATCATAAAGGAAATGGTGGATGGCTCAGATTTTTCACAAAGAACACAGTGGGCCCCATCATCAAGAACACTATTTAGCACATTCTAACATGAGGTCTGGATGTGACCCTTTAATTTTGGTGGGCTCCACTTCAGTCATGCTTCTTGAAAATCTAAACCATCCACCATTTTTGTCATCTCATTTTAAGTGGGTCCCAATGAGGTTGATCCAATGTAAAGGTTGGTCCTAGCCTTGTGGTTTACCATCATTGAAATGATCAATGGCCTCTTTTTTTTAGGCCATTCAAACAGTTGAAAGTGACATTTCGAACTATTCATAATTTCCTTCCCAATGGGTTGAATCTAACCACTTGTTTTTGTCCAGGATTTAAATTTTTTGACCTCATGACTGTTACAAGGGTTCGGGTTCAATATGCACTGTGACCCGGCATATGGCCCATTTGAGCTTCTGATGTACATCATTTTTGGTCCAAGCCCTTAAATTATATGAAAAAATTGTCAACGATTTGGATTTTTTTGCAAAGAACATGGTGGCACACACGATCCGCAAAATAAACACATTTAAAACTTTGCAAATACGTTCACTTAGGTCTAAGGATATAAAGTAAGCTGGAACGTAGTTATTCACTCTTGAGGAGGGTTGGGCCCCCTCCAGCAGCTAGCTGTTAGTCCAATCGTAAGTCCAGAATTTGGGAAAAGGGGATCAGAATCTGTGGAAGGTTAACTAGACAGGGTTGGGCCCCCTGTAGCAGCTAGCCGTCAGTCCAGTCACAGACTCGTTGCTGTCGTTGAAGGTCAGTGATTTCCTGGGCACAGGAGGGCCGCTCCCTCCCTCCTCGGTATTTTCCTTCTCATCCCAGGAAGTCCTAAACTTCATCTTTCATGGCGGGTTCGCCATGTCGGAGGACAGATTTGTGTGCTTTTGGCCTCACGATTCCTCTGGCTTATTCACTCTAAAGTCGGCCTGGAATTTGAGCAGAGATAGGTCCCCTGCCATGAGGTGGTCGAACAGGATTTGGCATGGTAAGATGCCACCGAAGATTACAGTTTTTTTGTGAAGATTATTGCAAGGAGTGATCCCAGTGGACGACATAGTTCAGTCCAAAGGGATTTTGCTACCCTCCAGATGTACTTGCTGTGAAGATGGGCCCATTACTCATCCCGAGATAGAATTGCTATCGCACCTCTTCCTCTATGGGTAGCAGGCGACAAAAATTTGGAACCATTTTGGAATGTTATTCGAGATCTCCCCCCTATAGCTCCAATCGATAGAAGGGGGAATGATACAATGGCAGTGTGCTTCGGCACCTGGTAGCGCTCCTTCCCCCATCTGCAGTCTCCTCCCCAACCTGATCCTCTGGGAAACATGGCGTGCCTGAAATGAAGCTAGATATGACCAAAGACCCATGAAGGCTATGGTCTCTATTGCTCGCATCAAATGGTGGGTCAAGACGTTACTCGACGACAAGACAATGTTCAGTCCCCTACGGGATCAAATCATGGAAGGGCTGAGAATTTTGGCTCCTCCCCAACAAAGGTATTGGATAGAGATAATCAAATGGGAGAAACCGGCAAGGGATTGGGTCAAGTTAAATGTTGATGGTTTGGTAAGAGGCAACTTGGGTATGTCAGGAGGTGGTGGCATATGCAGAGGGGACAAAGGTAACTTCGTTTTCACTTTCTCGATTGGTTACAGGGTGGGTTCCAACAACAAAGCTGAACTCCATGCAATTTATGACGGTCTCATTCTGTGTCTGGATGGTGGGTTGGATAAGATTGAGGTTGAATCCGATTCGAAGGTCGTGGTTGACCTCCTATCAGGGAAGTCCCGCACTCCCTCGTAGTGGAGACCGTGGTTTTCCAGGATCGATAAATTGAAGCTGAGAGGGACATTTTCTTACAGGCTTATTCAGAGGAAAGGCAATGGGCTGGCAGACGGGATGACATGTGAGGGGAGCAAAAGCTAGTCTGTATCATTTTACAACCAAGTGAATGGCCTCCCTATGAAGGTGCGGGGGCTGATCTTCTTAGATAAAGTTGGGTTGGGTCGGGTTCTTTAAGGTCATATCCAATGGGATCTTAAGGATTTTTGTATATTGGTGGCCGTTTTCGGCTGCCCATTATGATAGGCGTCCCTAGTTTTTTTGCTGCTGGGGGTAGCTCGAATTGTCTATTTGGTTGTATAGCTTCTTCCTTTCTAATGGAATATAAGAGATTTTGAAAAATATAAAATAAAATTCACTCTTGAGGAGGGCAAATTTATCTTTTTGTCACTTAAGACTTTGTGTTAATTAAAATCTGTCCAAGAGGTAAAAGGTCAGTATATGAAAACAATAGGTGGTTTTGAAAAAATAGTTTAGTAGTAATTGATCCATAGGCTGAAATAGAGGTAGCTTATGGGAAAAATCCCTTTAAAAAATTATATTGAAATTCTAGGGGAAAAGTTATGGAAGAATTGATTGTTGGGATACTGCCATCAGTGGGTTGTTTGAAACTATGGGGCCCACAGCAAAGCCCACCATATGAAAAGTCACAGTTGTGGAACTTCATGGGAGAAGAAACCAAATGCTAATTCAATCAAATGAATGATGGGACACTTATGAAACACTTGTGCCGGCTACAACATAAATAAATGCATAATATAGTAGTATTATCATTAATATATTAAATAAATGTAATAGTGGCCATGGCGCCTTGTAATACATGAATCCTTTCTTAAAGGAAAAGCATGCATCCAGCCATTAAATACTTGTTAAGGGTTATTTTATTTAAATTGAGCATTATGGCCCATACCACATAAAGGCGATTATAGTCGTTTCCGTTTTGTAACCATTTTTAGTACCATGATTATTACATATACTAAGCCCAGATGTAAGTGTAGAGGAGTTGTACTAACTTGGAGTCCCTATCTTTCTTCTTTGGACAAGGGCTTTAGACACTGAGAGAGAGAGAGAGAGAGAGAGAGAGAGAGAGAGAGAGAGAGAGAGAGAGAGAGAGATTTCTAGGATGGACATATATGTGATGGTATTGTTGTTGATGTCTTAAATTTGGACAAGGGCTTTAGACACTCGATGCCATGGAGTAGATGTCGATGACATCGACAAGTGCTTGATGCCATTAGAAAAATTCAGAAAATCCATGTTGGTTGTTAAAATGTTTAGGTGTTGCTACTCCATGTCATCGAAATAAGTTTGATGCCATCGAAGACGTCTTTAATGGGTTTGCCAATGATATCGAAGTCTCATCAAGCGCATCATAGAGTTGCGTAAGTGCAGGATTTGTTTCCTATTCCAGTTGTGATACTATATATATTGGGTGTAATCGAGATTTGGGAGTAGAGGAGGAGTTCTGGGGCTTTTTAATTTGTTCCTAAGGGTTTCAAGGGCATAACTTGGGCTTGTGAGGTAGATTCAAGGCTTGTTCAAATTAGTAACTCTCTATCTCTTGTAATTTATGCTTTCATTGTGCATGCTCATCGCTTTGTACCGTGGTTTTTTTCCCAAAAGGGTGTTTTCACATAAAATTTGGATTGTTTGTGTTTGGACTTCGTTGTGCAAATCGAATATGAAAGAAACGTATTAATAGCATTTAACCTGAAGTTTGATGTATAAAAATATTTTGGTAAAAACAATTTTGAACCGTGAAAAGTTAAGATGACCGGTGTCCTAGTTCAACAAGGATTGGATGATGTCCTCCTTGAAAAGCGACTAGAATCTATGAATGAAGATGAATGGAACAAGATGGATAAGAAATTTAAAATCTCTATCCAATTATGCCTAACAGATGAGGTCCTCTATAATGTTATAGGAGAAACATTTGCAGCAAGTACATGTGTGAAATTAGAGAATATATATGCGAAGAAATCTCTTGAAAATCGTTTGTACTTGAAGGTTCAATTGTTCAATCTGAGGATGACGGAGGGGATGATGTTGAAGCCTACATTAGTAACTTTAATAGATTGATTTGCAAAGTTTTGGATGTGGAGGAAATGATGAAAGATGGGGATCATGCATGCATTCTGCTGAATTCTCTCACAGCTTCGTATGAGTGTTCAAAGACTCGTTGTGCACTGGTAGAATGACCATTAGCTTAGCCTTTTAGTAAAAGGCAATGAGAAAGAAAAGCAGTGACGTGGGTGCTTCTACAGATGCACTGGTTACGAGGGAGAGAAATTCTGTACGGGACAATGGATCTTCATGATTGAGGTCTAAATCCAAGGGCAATGACAAAAGCAAGTTAAAGTACTGCAATTATGGTGTGTCCGGGCACATGAAGAAAGATTGTCAAAATCCTAAGTCGAGAAAAAAAAATTCAGAAGGTTCTTCCAGAGAAGCCAATACTCCGAAATCCAGTGAGAGGACGAATGGTAGTGACGTGCTGACCTCATCAAAATCTAGGTACTTTGAAGAAGAATGGATTTTGGATACGGGGGCTTCGTACCACATGACCCCTCATCAGAGTTGGTTCATCAGTTATAACGAGTGTGATGGTGGCTAAATGTTTATGACTAATGACAATGCCTATAAAGTGGTACGTGTTAGATCAGTGTGCACCAACATGTTTGATGGCATGGAGTGTATTTTAACCATTGTGAGACACATTCATAATTCGAGGAAGAGTCTGATATATCTAGTAGCACTCGAGGCACTAGGGTACAAATTCACTAGGTTCGATCATGTCCTTAAAGTTTCAAAGGGGGCACTTATAGTCATGAAGGCATAGGGGAATGGAAACCTTTATAGGTTGATCAGGAGTACTAATCAGGTGGAGCTGCAACTTCTGTAGCGAATTTCATGTCTACATGCATGTGGCATGCATGCTCGGGCCACATGAGTGAGTGGGTCATGAAGGTACCTTCTGACTATTGTTTAAATCCAGTTTTTAAAAGTTTTGATTTTAATATTTATGAGCATTGTATATAAGGTAAACATTCAAGGTTATTTTTAAATTTGGGAAACATGTTTGTACAGGCGTTCTTGATTATATACATTATGATGTATGGGTGTCGGTACCCGTGGTTTCTGGTGGAGGTTCATCATGGTTTGTCACATTCATTGACAACTATTATAGAAAGGTGTGGGTTTATTTTATGAAAAATAAATCTGATGTTTTCAACAACTTCAAGTAATGGAAGGCAATGGTAGAAAAACAGTAAAGGCGAAAGGTGAAAGTGTTGAAGATAGATAATGGTAGGGAATTCACTTTTGGGGAATTTAATCGCTATTGTAAGGATGAAGAGATCGTGAGGCACAAAATATTTCGCCACACACCAAAGCAAAATGGTGTGACTGAGTGCATGAATCAGACTCTCTTAGAGAGGGCCCAATGCATGATCAGTAATGCTGGTTTGGGAAAGGAATTGTGGACTGAAGTCCTTAACACTGCTTATTACCTGGTATATCGGTCCCCTTCTACAGCCATTGACTATAAAATTTCAGAGGAAGTGTGGACTAGTCAGCAGGTAGATTAATCGGGACTACGTGTATTTGGTTGTGACATGTACTAGTCTTATGTACTGTCAATTGAGAGAGATAAGTTAGATCAAATGGTTAAAAAGTATGTCGACTATGGTAATGGTGTGAAGGGGTATAGACTGTATGACTAGGTCACATGAAAATTATCCTTAGTCATGATGTCAAATTTGACGAAGGATCCTTTTTCCATAAGGAAGTGGAAAGTTGATTATGGATGTTTAAGTAGACAGAGATGAGACCTAGGATGATATAGAGATGCAAACACATGTATAAGAGCAGGTGGAGTAGTCACATGTGAGAAGAAATCTGCCAAATAATCAAAGGTTATTGATGAGATATAGGGATGACTCAAATATCGCTATTTTCCTCATTACAGATGAGAGAGATCCGTCTACTTTTTAGGAGGCGCTTGACGATGCAGATGTCAAAAAGTGGAAAGAAGTGATGAATGATGAGATAGACTCCTTGTACGAGAATGAGACGTGTGAGTTAGTAGAGCATCTCGTCAGCCGTAAAGCGATTAGGTACAAGTGGATATTTAAGAAGAAACATGATAGATATAAGGTAAGGTTAGTGGCGAAGGGATATGCTCAGAGGGAAGGTGTAGACTTCACTGAGATATTCGTGTCGGTGGTGGCAAGTATTTATCAGATTCGTGTTAGCTTTGGTTGCCCAATATGATCTCGAGCTAGAGTAGATGAATGTGAAGATTGCCTTCCTGCATAGGAAATTGGAAAAGTAGATATACATGAAGTAAATAGAATGTGATGAAATACAAGGGATGGAGAACGAGGTTTGTAGGTTGAAGAGGTCATTGTATGGCCTAAAATAGTCGCCTAAGCAATGATATAAAACATTTAGTTCTTTCATGGTGAGTCAGAGATTTACCAGAAATGAGTATAATCATTGTATCTATTCCATGACACTTAGTGATGAGAAATTCATTATCTTAGTTTGGTACGTCAGTGACATATTTATCGCCAGTCATGGCATGTCTGAGATCGACTTATTGAAGACTCTCAATTATCAAGGACATTCAAAATAAAAGATCTAAGGGCTTCAAAGAGGATTCTTAGCATTAACATAAACATAGACTAGAAGAGGAGCAAGCTATAGTTATCTCAGATGGAATAGCTTGAGAAGGTATTGATGAAGTATGAGATGGATAAGGTTAAGTGGGTCAGTGTTCCCCACGCGGCTCATTTCAAGTTATCTAGAAAATGATGTCTTAATATATATGAAGAAAAGCAATACATGTCTCGTATGCCTTATTTGAGCACAGTTGGCAACTTGATGTATGCCACAGTCTGTACAAGATCGAATATTTCACATGCGGTTGGTGTTGTTAGCAAATACATGCCTAATTTCGGCAAAAAATACTTGGAGGCAGTGAAATGACTACTTCGATACATTCGAAGTACGCAAGACTATGTCTTATCATTTGAGAAATCAAGGGACAAGCTAGTAGGTTATGTGGATTCTAATTACGTGGGAAGTTTGGATAATAGAAAGCTGACTTCTGATTACTCATTTGTATTAGCGGGTGGAGCGATCATTTGGATGTTTCACACGGGCGTAAATCTAGCTAACATGCTTATAAAGGTAGTTCCCACGGAGAAGTTAAAGTTTTGTACAATTTCTTTGGGCTTGGCGAAAGCGTAAATGGAAGATAAAGTGTGCATGAGAATCGATAGTGGAGCTATGATGCAAGGCGAAATTAGAGATGAAGATAATGAGTTATGAAGAATGAAGATTAAAGACATGGTGGGGATTTCTATTGATGTCTTAAATCTGTAAGCAACAAGGTTTATCGATGCCATCGATAGACCACTCAATGCCATGGAGCAGATGTCGATGCCATCAACAGGTGCTCAATACCATCGAAAAAAATTAAGAAAATCTATGTTAGTTGCTAGAACGTTTTGGTGTTGTTACTCGATGTCATTGAAGTAAGTTCGATGCTATCGAAGTCTTCAATGGGTTTGTCTATGTCATTGAAGTCCCATTGAGCGAATATGCAAAGTTGCGTAAGTGCGGGATTTGTTTCCAATTCCAGTTGTGATACTATATATATCAGGTGTGTAATCAGGATTTGGGAGTAGAGGAGGAGTTTTAGGGCTTTCTAATTCATTCCTAAGAGTTTCAAGGGTATAGCTTAAGCTCGTGAAGTAGATTCGAGGCTTGTTCGAATTGGTAACTCTCTATCTCTTGTAATTTCTGCTTTCATTGTGCATACTCGTTGCTTTATGCTATAATTTTTTTTCTAAAAGGGTTTTTCCATGTAAAATTCAGATAGTTTGTGTTTGGACTTAGTTGTGCAATTGTGATTACTCTGCTTGATTCAACTCTATGTGCTTCCACGGTTCCCCAATAGGTATGAAAGCATTGACCCACAGTTGGGCCCTTTTATAGGAAGAGGTGAGAGAGCATAGAAGACACGGCACAAGGAGGACAGGGGACTTATGATCCAAAGAGATTATCAGGTTCTACATTTTTAGCCTTTTCATTTGCATTTTTAGCCATTTCATTTGCCTTTTATCATGAAGGTTTTGTTAAGGAACAAGTCCACTTGGAAAGACAATAGCTGGCTTGACTACGGGTGTGCATACAAGATGATGCTTATTGCTTCTATGGTGCAAACAATTTCATGAGAATGAGATCCACACCACCCATCGAACGTGCCACCTAATGTTTAACCTTGACTCGAACATTAGACCGCTTCAAACTCAAGTAGGCCGCGCAACAGTAGCTAAAGCAAAATCATTACTAAAACCTCTGAATTCCTATGGTGTGGATCTCTTAAGTTTCAGAAAAGAATGATTTTTGATACATCCCTTTATCATGGTGATTTGCATCATTTGAATGGATTGGATGGTTTCCATAAATCATGATGAGTCCCACACTCAACTAATGGTAACTCTTCCCCATCCATGTGGCCTACCTGAGTTTTAGAATGAGCTAATTTTTGAATTCTAGGATGAACACGAGGCCACAAACCTGATTGACGAAGAGGATCTAATGTACGTTATCCAAAAATGCCGCTCCGTTGGTTACAGGCTCCCTCCTACCATAGAATGAGGCTAACACGGTTCTTTTGAAAGTCTACCCTCCTTTGCAGCAATGGACTTCCTGTTTGAAATTCCAATAGATTTTGCAAACAAAGGCCTACTTGACCAAGACACGTCATTCACTTGTTCGCAGCATTAGACCCTTTTGCTATTTTCTGCAAATGTTGTTGTTGAGGATTTGAGACCGATCGAGACCTTTTTAGAGCTGTGATGACCATTGACTGAGCACATGCGCATGCATATCTGGCTATCTGGACCATCTTCATGAGTGGGCCACTGAGGAGGGTGGGTAGCATGAAATTATATTTTGATCAAACAATCCTAACCATCCAGTAAAGTAGACCACGACTTCGTCGATGGTCAGGGGTCCAAATTGATTAAAATTGTTAGGATGAGATAAGTTCATCATGTGATTCAGGCTCTACCCCATCTATGGTTGAGCCTACAATTTGTATGGTCTCGATTACTAGTAATGGATGAGGAGGTGCCTCCAGTGATACTGGGTAGAAGTGGGCCTATGTAGTGCATGTATCACGTACAAACCATCCATCCGATACATCCCCTTAGGTTACCGCCAAGGCTTGAAAATCAGCTTATCCAAAACTCTAGTGGACCACAGCACAGGGAACAATGTGGAAGGCCACTCTAACACTGGGTTCTCACCAGCCCCACCTGAGCTGCAGAGCAACCTGAGTTTTGTCCTGAAATTTCATCCAGGGCAGATGAAGTAACTAGACGGTCTAGATGCCATATACACAAAATGGTGGGCCCCCACACAAATTAGGGGTGAGCATCCCCTCTAAACTTGTCCCCTGTGTTGCAGCCCACCTGAGCTTCCTTTTAGGCTGATTTGTGAACCCTACGGATAGTCGAGGGAATGGATCTGATGGACGGATTGGGTGTTGTGAATACATCAAGTGGTCATCCATAAAGATGACTGTCCCAACTTTAGAACATGATGCAGAGCACAATCACCAGCACAATCTCAAGACAGTTGAAGTGGAATATGGTAGAGCCCATCACCAGCATATATGTGGCCTGCAGGGTAAATACGAATCAGTGGGCCGTATCATGTATCGTTTTCATGGTTAAAAAATCATGCCAATAAGGAGAATGGTCGAGATTCTATTAGTAATGGCTAGCATATCCAATTGGTATAGTTTATGAAACATGGCCCATCCGTGATAAGCCCTACCGTTTTACGATTGCCACGAGGGCATGATTCTATCCCTCCCCTTTTCTGATTTTTTTTATAAATAAAGATAGTTTTCGTGGTGGGCCAATAGTGGATAAATTCTCTCTCTGCGTTGTAAACGGGAGCTGGATTTCAATGACGTAACAGAAAGGAACTTTCCGAGAAACTTTGGAAAAGTAGAGAAAACCTGATTAAAAAAAATAAAATAGTTGGGTATGTCCACATATGCAAACGGATTCCGGGTGTTTTGCAGTTTCGGTTTTGTTTGTTGTCAAGATGACAAACTTCTCATTCCCACGCTTGAGCATTTTGCCTCTTTAATCAATTTTCTTTTTCGAAATGGGGCCACATCCTCTTTAAACAAATTGATTTGCAAGACTAGGTATTCTTTTAGCAAAATAAAATGCGTCCCTTATGTTATGGATTGGGATTTTTTTCTTTCTTTTTCGTTCTCTGTGTCTTACTGACTCTCTCGACCGTGCGTGTAGTGGGCCACCCAGGTTGGCACGTAGCGTGTTATCATATTGATCAAACAATCCTAACCATTTAGTGGGAAGAAGGCTATCAAATGGATGATTAGGGCTCCTAATCCAATAAGCTAAATAAAATAGTTATGATCATTAACTAGTTAATATGTGCTCTTTTGAGTTCTGCACCACCCCCATTGGAGCCTACAATTTGCATGGTCCATGGACTTCCATGCAGTATGTGGGGTATGATGTGCATGGAATATGGTAGAGCTCCTCATCGCCATGGATGTGTAGAGGTATGTATGAGTCAGGACCATCCATCCAGTGACCCGTTATTGGTTAAAAAATCAGACCAAATTGGATGATTTTTAGCTATACAACCATTGCCCTTTAAACCAAGATAAATTGTAACCATTCAATAGCTATGAAAATGGAGAGACCATGTTTCATATAGGAAAAAGTGTTCTAATCATCAATCTACATCTTGTACCATGTGGGTTCCACTTTTTATTGCATGTGCCTTCTCTAGAATTGTTCTGAGACAACCATTTTAACCCAATGATTGTTGCTAGGAAAATTAACGATCCATATTGATTGTAGGAACGAGTCTAATCATCGATTTGGACCATCCGTCTTGTACATCCCACCTTTGATTGCACATGTTTATCAAGAATTGATTGATCAAATTCATTATGAGAGAATTGATCCAATCAATATTTTAAACGCAATTCATGTAGTACCCACTTTTGATTGTTGGAAATGGACGGTGCATATTTGACGTAGGGGTGAACATGATGAGGTCCATCACTGTCTTCCTCAAGGATAACTATTCCGTGTCCACGGAGTTTCTTTAGAGTCCTCACAGAGATACCTTGAATCCACGAGGAAAAATAAGAAAATAGAAATAAATTCTAATAAATTTTAAATTTCATTAATATATAATAAAAATGAATTTACAATCCTTTAAATAGTGATACCAAACATTCCAAGAAGTTCCGGAATCAAACTCCAACTCAAACTCCCTAAAATTCATAACTTACTATAGATAGTAAAGTTACTATTTATAGTAAGGGCCTGTTTTTTAATGCTGGATTTTTGTACTTAACGCGGAATTTGGAAAATGTTTCATGTTTAGTGGTGTTTGTTAACACAGAACAAGGAAAGCGCTCTACATTTTATACCAAAATTTTTCTGTGATAGGAGTCTAGGTTAATGGGTAATCAAGAATGCACTCCGTTATTCAAAGCTGTCCTTTGCAACAAAGATTTTCTCCCTTGCGTTATATACATCACAACTTTTAACATGGGGCACTTCTCTGAGCCCATTGTCATTTATTTATTAGATCCACACCGTCTATCAACTTTTCTATATCATTCTAAACCATCATCCGAAAAAAGATGCACATCCAAAGCTCAAGTCAACCACATCACATAAAGTAGTGGGACTGGAACAACTACTGTTTAAACCTTCATGATGTCCATTGTGAAGCTTATTTTCCATCAAATCTCTTTATAAGGTCACACAGACTTGGATGAAAGAAAAACACAAAAAAACAGCTTGATCAGAGTGTTACGTGGCCCCAAGAAGTTTTTAATGATAGGCACCCAATTCCTATGGTTTCTTGTAGTGTGGCCTACTTAAGCCTTAGATTTGCCTTGTTCTTTTATCTTAATTTCTAAAATAATATGAAAAAATGAATGGGCAGTATAGATAAAACATATATATCATGGTAGGCCCTATAAAGCCTTTAATTGTCCATATTTAGGTACATCTTGGTATGGTAGCACGCAATCCCCTCCCAGATTTGGGGTGCGAATTATGTGCAAATGCCTTTCGCAAGAAGTTCATGTGCTATAATCTTAGGTGAAGCCCATCGTTATGTTTGTGATAAATCTAATCTGTCCATCCGTGTTTTGAGATCATTTTAGGACTTGAGACAAAAAATGAGGAGGATATAAGACTTAAGTGGGCCGCACTAAAGGAAAAGGTGAGTAGGAAAATTCCTACCGTTGAAACCTCCCCAGGTTGACAATGATGTTTACATGCCATTAATACCATTCATACTGTCATTCCTAGTGAGATGAACTCAAATATCAACTTGATCCAAAACTTTTGTGGGCCCAATAAGTTTTTAATGGTGGGCAATCAATCAACACTGTTTCCTATGATATGATCCACTTAAGATTTGGATATACCTCATTTTTTGGATCATGCTATAAAATGACCTGTAAACATGAATGGACGGAGTGGATGAAATAAATACATCATGGTGGAGCCCATAGAACACCGACCACTAGCCATTGGCTAGTGTAGGGTAACTAGCCATTCTGCCTTCCCAATATGGGGGAGCGGATTTGGAGTGACCTCGGATCCACCAAGCTGGGTGGGACCCTGACTATGTGGCCTACTGTGATATATGTGACTACGTCCATACTATCCATCTATATTGAAAGCTTATTTTAGGGCATGATCCAAAAAATAAATTAGCTTCAAATCTTAGATGGACCTTTGTATAGGAAACAGTGGTGATTGCCATTTAAAAATTCTTTTGGGCCACAAAATCTTTGGATCATATTGATATTTGTATCATCTCTTCATCTAGATGTTTGTGACCTTTTCAATAGGTTGGATGACAAATAAACATTTCAGTGAAATTAACGAAGTTTTTAAAGATAGGGATTCAATCACAATTGTTTCATATGGGTAAATGTGTCAAATTAATATATTTCAAACATTTCATACGTTAGTTTACAAACAAGTTATTCTAGATTCACTATTAGTTTTCCAACTTCATATTTAGATTTCAGATTCAGACTTCAGATACAGACTTCGGATTTTAGATTTAACAAACAGGCCCTACGTTTCCTATTTGACTGAACCACGTTATTCTCCTAATTAATTTTTCTAAGCACTTTTCATGTTGGACACAACTAAAGCTCAAAGGTTGAAGAGTTATAATCAAACTAAAACTTACTATAAATAGTAAAAAGGGAAATAAATTGAATTTTCAACCATCGATTTGATGGAATCTCACAAATTTAGCGTAGGTAACCTATCATGGATGGGTTGGTTGGCTAAAGTAACTTCTCCTACCCCAAAATCATATATGGTACATCGAATAACTTATTCTGGTTTGTGAGATACACATGTTTTAAGGTTCTGATGGTCCGGATCACTTCCACCTTTGATCAGGCCTTCTCTGGTCCATCTTAGACATGAAAGTGTTTGCGACCTACTCTGCATCAATCTCCTCCACTTCAAAAGAACTTATCCTGATTCGGTTCATGATACTCGGTCAGGCGCGCCACGTAACGATTTTCGGATAAAAAGTTATGTCCAATTTACAGTTCACCTTCTTTGGGTCCAAACATGCTAGGAATGTATTGGTGCCATGTCCTACATCAGACCCCTCCACTTAGAAAAAATTTGTCCTCGAGTTACTCAATGGACTTTGCTCTTGGTACTTAAATAATTTCTGGCGTTAATGTTTTTTATGTTTTTCCTTGTATTTTACATTAGGTTCTTGAGCTGACACAATACATGTACTCATGTTCTCCTTGACTTAACTAGTATGAATCAGTTCCTTCACTTACTCTTAAAGTATCTCACACTCTTTCGGACTCATCCAATAGTTTGGCAAGCTAGCCCCAGGGACGATGTCTATGCGACGTTGGATATCCCACATGAGTGGCATTCCATCGGGTCACTTTGTGGACCACATTTACTTAAATTCATTCAGCAATGGTCTTAGACTTGGAGGAATGTATAAGGGCTCCAATCCCTCACCCTTTCCCACCACAACATACACCTCGCCAGTTTTCTTAGATTCCTCCACGAAATCCCAAATGGTCAATCACTGTTGACGAAATCCCGAATGCTCTACATCAATATTATTTGTAATGAAATGGATCAAGTACTCAATTCTAGACCGTCCATCATGTGAATCATTCTTTTAATGGCACATGTTACTCAAGAATTGTTTTTCTCGTGCCATCCTAAGTAATCATTTTATAGAAAAATGGATGGTCCATTAGTAGGAAAATGAATTTAATTATTAGTCTAAAAAGTCTATAATGTGAATAAATTGATTTAGTTCATTGCTATTTGTATCTTCTCCTAATTAGATTGGTAATGAAAGACCATTCATTATTATCCAAATTTGAAACTAATAGCTAGTAACTTATTTGAATTGGAAACACTTTTTTTGTAGTTCTCATAACCTTGTAAGTCAAATGGGTTTTCTAGTTTTAAAGATGAACCATTCAACTTGGCTGATTGTGAGTAACCAGTTCAGTTCACTATATGTTCTTCCTTTATTAAAAAAGAAAAAAGAAAGAAAATGAAAAATACATAGAGAGAAAGAGAAGGAGTTATCCTGCTTTGGGGTCAAAAGACCTGAAATGCGGAGTGTTGAGAGCTAACCTAATGTAACACTATCAATCTCACATACATTTGCCATAATTGCAAGTGGCTACATCTTTACGGGCCGGGCTACACATGAATGCGGCTTAGAACATAGTAAGGACTTACTATTGTACAACATCTTGGCGACTCCAATGATGGGAAAAGACACGCACACGCCCTAGAGCCTTCAATACGGGCAAGTACAGGACATTACTTTGTGATCCAGATCCTTAATAGGGACAATTGTGAAGGATCCATGTTTCAAATTTCAACACGGAACAATCTTAACCCTTTGATAGGTTACCTATAAATAGATATTTAATGAGAATTTCAACAAAAATTTTTACAAGCATACATGGATTTGGTGTAGAACGTGTCATGGATACGTTCCTATCATGGTTGCGCCAAAAGAAGGTGGACCGTGAATTGACTATAACTTTTGATCTGGATATCGTTAAGGGGTGCACAACCTATCAATCTTTACCAAAACGGGCCATCCAAGGTTTCACATCATTTTATTTCATCAGAAAACACGCACTTTCAGCTCAAAAATGAATTTTTAGGAAAAAATACTATTTTTAGTAATTCCAAATTTTTTAATATTTTCTTATTTTTATAGTTTTAGATTTTCTTCCTTTTTAGAATTAACTTGTAATTATGGTATGACTCTTCTAGCAAAGTTTATTTGGAATTTTTGTCTTTAGAAATTAGGCTTTAGAAGAGTTTTACTAGAATTAGGATCTTTATTAGAGTTAGAAATTTGTTATTTTTGGTAATTACGAATTTTCATTTTTTACCCTACATTAATGATGTAACATATCATCAATCAATTTCGAATTTTATAGAATTTATTTTCTATTTTTCTTGTTTTCTTTCTCGTGGATTCGAGAAGTCTTTGTGAGGAGTCTAAAGAAGTTTTGTGGATTTGGAATAGTTATCCCCCTGAGAAAAATGGTGCTCGACCTCATCAGTTCATCCTTGTGTTAGTTTGGTATCAGAACGAGGATTTTCCTTAAATCTCTGGCTTCTAACGACGGGTCGGGCAACAATCTCATGAATGGTGCTCCAGGGAATTTACCTTTAATAGTGGCAACTTTCGAAGTGGCGTAGTGAGAGAATCGACAAGCTATGCAAGGGCTGCAGGCTTCCATCAATCGTATGGCAAATCGCATAGCGGATTGCATAACAAAGGCCTTAGGGCAGCTTTGTGTTCATGGTGGTGATCATCACCTGCAATTACTGAAATTCATAATCGCACTGATCGTAAGACAATGCTAACAGTGAATAAAAAGATCACTCATGAGAAGGTGAGATCTGGTGACATGATTCGACAAAATCCTAAACGAGGCACTGATCAGATAGATTGAACATATCAAGAATTAAAGATGAAAGTCGATCTTCCTAGTTTCAATGACCAACTCTACTTCAAGGACTTTCTCAATTGGTTACTTAAATTTGAACGTTTCTTTGACTACATGGACATCATGGAGGAAAAGAAAGTTAAACTTGTGGCTACAAGTTGACTGGCATAGCTTCAACTTGGTGGGAACAACTTCAACTCGAGCAGAGGAGACAGATGAAGGCGCTAATCCATGCGTGGTCGCAGATGAAGAAGTTATTATGCATGTGATTCTTCCCAAGCAACTTCAATCAGGTATTATTCCAACAAAACCAAAATTATTGGTAGGATAACTGATTAGTAAGGGGATATGCAGAGAATCCCATTATTTGTTAGCGAGGGATGACCGCATCGAAACGGAGTTGCAACAGGTCATAGGATTTATAAGTGGCAAACATATGGCCTCTATGGGAACGGAGAACCAACCCAAGACTTCTAAAGTGGAGGGACAGTCTCTCATAATTAAACAAGTCTTTGTTAAACAATCTGAAGAAACATGAAACATATATGCATTAGTTGAAAAGAAAAAATATGTGGAGCCCGTGAACATCCCATAGGATTTGGAACTGGTGTTGCAGGAGCTCAAGGCGGTTGTGCTCGATGAACTCCTTAATAAATTGCCTCCCATATGAGATATATAAAACCACATTGATCTCGTCTCAGGGGCAAGTCTACCTAATTGCCCACATTATTAGAAAGAATGTGAGATCTTGAAGGCGGAAGTGAAGGAGCTGATAGATACTAGTCAAGTCAAGGAAAACATGAGTACATCTATTGTGTTAGCTCAAGGTCCTAATGCCAAGTACAAGAAAATGGCTAATAAACATCGACGTCAGAAGTTATCTCAGAATCATGAGTCAAGTCCCTTGAGTAACTTGAGGATGAGTTTTTTTTTTTTCAAGTGAAGGGGTCTGATGTAGAATGTGTCACATATACATTCCTAGCATGGTTGGGCTAAAAGGTGGACCGTAAATTGACTATAAATTTTAATCCGGGTATCGTTACGGGGCGCAGAACCTATTAATCTTTACTAAAATGCACCATTCGGGTCACATTAGTCCATTTCGTCAGAAAACGTGCACTTTCAGCTCAAAAATGAATTTTTAGGGAAAAAAAATACTATTTTTAGTAATTTCAATTTTTTTTTTAATATTTTCTTATTTTTAGAGTTTTATATTTTCTTCTTTTTTAGACATAACTTGTAATTATGATAGGACTCTTCTAGAAAATTTTATTTGGAATTTTTATTTTTAGAAATTAGGCTTTAAAAGAGTTTTAGTAGAATTAGGATTTTTATTCGAGTTATAAATTTGTTATTTTTGGTTATTACGAATTTTAGTTTTTTCTCTATATTAATGATGTAACAGGCACATATAGATTGGTCAAATCATCAATCAATTTTGAATTGTATAGAATTTATTTTTAATTTTGCTTGCTTTCTTTCTCGTGGATTCGAGAAGTCTCTATAAGGAGTCCAGAAAAGTTTTGTAGATTCAGAATAGTTATCCCCCTGAGGAAGACAGTGCTCGACCTCATCACGTTCATCCCTGCGTCGAGATTGGACTTCTCAGAAAAGGTGCTAGGCGCACCCAAGGTACACCTAAGTGACTCCACAACACTGTATCACCCAACACACCTAGCCGTGTCTAGGAGAACACTTGGAGATTCAATGTTAACATGTGTCTACAATATATCCTTTGACATGTAACATAAATTCAAGGCTTTCAGAAGCAAATAAACTTTTAAGAAAAAGTAGTCAATAGGTAGAAATCATATAAATGGTAAGGGGCATATGTAAGCCATTTTAGCTAATGCCCACCCTCAGATCGAACATAGGAACTCGTGGAAATACTCCCAAAAACATCTATTACATTTTTTTGTCTTGCATGGAATGTGAACACTATAGATTCAAACTCTGATGCCCAATTATCAATTTAGATATAAGTGGACACAACTATAATTTTTTTTAAAATCTAATGAAGAAATGAACATGATACAACTGAATACAATGAAATTGTATCTTTTAAGTATTCATGCATTAACTGTTACATGTAATGATAAAATGTTAAAATGGAGCCCGAGCTAATAGATTTATAAACACAAATATGTAATTAAAAGAGAATATGAAAAGATCAAACTTTCCATGAACTTTAATGATATCGTATCAAGCTCTTCGAAAGCAGAATGCGACTCCAAAACCCATGACCAATGTCATTGATCCTATGGCAGCGAACATGAGAACTTTAATAATAACACTGAAACATTGGGTGTTTGAGCATATGTTTTTTAGTATAAGTGTGCAAATCCCAAAGACAAAAGTAATGCACAATGAAATCAAAGATGCCTTGAAGAAAAGCTTGTGGGTTGAATTTGTTGTTTGATTTCCAAGAAACCCTGCTAAAATTGCAATGACTCCACAAACTGCAATCTCAATAGCCCATATGGCAATTGTTAATCCATTGCTGAGGTCTTCTACTTGTGTCTCATTTTGTGAAGGTTGCGATTGACCAACATCAAAATTTGTCCCGCCTGCTCCTCGATCATCTTGTTGGTTTATTGTAACCACGTTGCTAGTTTCATGACCCTTACAATAGATTAATGGTTTAAATTCATTATTCTCCCATAACAAGGATGCTAATCATATAAACAATTATAAGAAGAAACTTAAGAGATAGTGTTTTATTTATGAAGCCTCACATCCGTTGCTTGCACCATCCATGATGGGATGTGGAATAATGGATGGTCTATCTAGTCCATTAATTTGGGAGCTCCATAGTTGATCAAACGGTTGTAAAAATATTATGTCAATGGGACAATCCTATCTATTTGATGGATAATTATAAACTAGATAGTTGAATTTATTTATTTTTATTTTTTTATTTTAAAGTCACTAGCTTTATGTTCATTTAGAAATATCAGTTGGCTAGAATCAACCACCTTTCATAGTTTTTTATTATTATTATTTTGTAGTCATGTGTGTGTGTGTGTGTGTGTGTGTGTGTGTGCGCGTGTGTGTGTGTGTGTGTGTGTGTATCTATTTGATAATCAAGTCATGCATCTTATATGGGTCAAACAAGATGGATATCCTGGATTAATTGGTTTGCCACAAGTTAACAACTATATACTTGTGGAACATGAACCGCTTTACTAAAACATTTATTTTTGCAATACCTGAGTTTGATTTAGCATATGAGAATTCAAGTTTTGCATATCTATTTGAATTTGTAGTCCTCTGCTAATCTCAACATTGGAATGTCTATGCTGCTGGAAAAGAAAAACAAAACATGAATATTAGAGTAGCATTATTATCAATAAAATCAATTCAAATAATAAAATACCATTTGAAAATAAAATTACCAAAGAAAAGTAAATGTTTCCTGACCTCTGTTGTTACATCATCCATCCCCAACATTTGTATCTTATTCAACAGTTCCGTAATGTATTTATGTAGTGAGTAAATGTATGAAAATATGTGCCAATATGCAATTAAAGCCATAACTTGTTCCTGAAATGAAAATAATGAAAAGATTAAATGGCTAGAGTTGAGAAATAATGTGTAAAAACCATAGCTCAATAATATAAAAACTCGACTTGATGTCCAGTCAAGTTGTGCCGAGTCAAAGGCTTAAAAAAGTCTTAAGTTGACTTAATTCATATTTTAATATATAAATGAAATTTATGTGAAGTATAATCAAGAATTTATATATATATATATATATATATATTTATATATATATATATATATATATATATATATATATATATATATATATATATATATTTATATATATATATATATATAGAGAGAGAGAGAGAGAGAGAGAGTTAAAATGCATCCTCGACCAATGAATGCTGTGAATTGATATTCTCATATAAAGTTATGGTTATGAGTTTGACAATCCTCTCATTTCACATTGTTTAGAATCACGGAAGCATTGTTTAGAATCGCAGAAGCATATAGAGCAGAATCAAGCAAAGTACACACAATTGCACAATTAAAGCCAAACAAAAACAATCTGAATTTTATGTGAAAAATTCCTTGGGGAAAAAAATCACGGCGCAAAGCGATGAATAATGCACTATGAAAGTAGGAATTACAAGTGATGGTGTTCTTATGGATTCGAATTCTCATATGAGGTGTCATGTGTTACGAAGCCCCCATATTTGAAATCTAGTATGCGTCAATGTACCCGAATTTTGATGTGGTTAACACATTACTACCATTCGTCTCCTTAGTAGATTTTGAAGTGTTAGCCTCATTGGAAGAATTCTCTAAATTCTTCTTTCTCGACCTAGGATTCTTACAATCCTTATTCATGTGCCCGGTCATGCTGCAATTCTAACACTTCAATTTTTCTTTACCCTTGCCCTTAGATTTACATCCCAGTTGTGAACATTCACAATGCTGCTTAGAATTTCTCTGCCTCGTAACCAGTGCATTTGTAGAAGCCCCCATGTCACTATTTTTCTTTCTCATTGCCTTCAATTGAAGGGCTGAAATAATGGTCTCAACGCTAATGGTTGTTCTACCGGTGCACAAAGAGCCTTTGAATGACTCATACGATACTGCATGAGAGTTCAACAATATACATGCTTGATCTTTATCTTTCATCGTCTCCTCCACATACAACAACTTACGAACCATTCTATTGGAGTTATTGATGTGAACGTCAACATCAACCCCCTCCACTATCTTCATATTAAACAATTATAGCTTTCAGTATAAGCAATTTTCAAGAGACTTCTTTGCATAAATTTTCTATAGTTTTGCCCAAGTACTTGTTGTAATTTTCTCCCTCATAACATTATAGATGACATCATTTGTTATACACAATTGGATTGATATATTAACTTTCTTATCTATCTCATTCCATTCTTTTTTTATCATAGATTCCGTTCCGCTTTTTAAGGAAGGTTTCGTCCAATCCTTACTGAAATAGGATGTCGTTCATCTTAAATTTTCATAGTTTAAAATTATTTTTACTGGAATGCTTTTCTACATCAAACTTCATGTTAGATGCCATCGATAGTTTGTTTTCAAATTTGATCTACTTCCCAACATTATCTCCGATACCACTGGTTAGGAACCGCAGAAGTATACAGAGCAGAATCAAGCAAAGTACACGCAATCGCACAAACAAGAACAATATGAATTTAATGCGGAAAAACCCTTATAGGAAAAAAACCACAACACAAATCGACGAATAATGCACCGTGAAAGCAAAAATTACGAGAGATAGTGTTCTTACCAATTCAAACAACCCTCGAATCTCCTTCACACCTTAGCTTTTCCCTTGAACTCTTATGAACGATTTAGAAAGCCTTAATACACATTAATCTACGCTTAATCTTGATTATCCTTGATATATACAGTATCACAACTGCAATAGGAAACAACATGCACACTTACATAATTCTACCCGCATCTTCGATGGGACCTTCAATGGCATCGACATCCTTCGAAGACCTATCGATGGCATCGAACTCCTTTGATGTCATCGAGTATCACATCTAAAATAGTCTAACAACCAACATGGATTTTTTAAATTTTTTTCGATGGGATCGAGCATCTATCGATGGCATCTAGTGGTCTGTTGATGGCATTGATAGACCCTGTTACTTACAAATTTGTGGTATCAATAACACACCTTTCATGCTTAAAGGGAAGTGGACTAGGCAGACTATGTCTTGACAAAGAGGTAGATTGTGAATTTTTGAAATTAACCATCTTTAAATACATACAATTTTATACCACAATATAATTTTTAGATTAATTATTAATTATTGACTTAAGTCAAGTAAAGACTCGGTCAAGAATTTGAGTTTACCTGACACAGCTGGATATGATCAAGTCAATTGTTTGAACCACAGTTATAAAACTTGGAGAGCCGAATCAAGTGACTAAATTAGAAATTAAGTTTGAGTTTATATGAAACTTGCTAACAAGCTCCACTTAATTCAGACTCAGCATGACTCATCGAGTCCCACTTGGCTAATTCAAAATGATTCGAACTAGTGACTTCACTAACACTTTATAAAACAACATCTACCAGCAAGCTATGCAAAACTTCCGTAAATTTTATGGTCCTTTTTGTTTATATATCCATTGTCACTAAATTATTATTCCTAATTTATATATTAAATATTGTGTTAAGTCTTTGAGTGGAAGCCACATGATTGGACAAAGAATTGAGTCTAGCTTTCAAGTTTTAAAATAATATGCCTTGAATTATGATTTGGAGTCGATCCCCAACTAGGTTAGGTTAATTCATTACTCATTTGAATCTTTACTTGACTTAATATTTAAATAATTAAAATTTAATTACATAGTGACTCACTACTCAACATGCCCTTAGACGGATCTAAGGTTGGTGCCAGTGCTTAACCTATATGCTTTAGTCACATTGAGAAGTATCAAGTTGACTGAGTTTTCAACCTAACTCGATGAGTTTTGTTGAGTCCTAATTGAATCGTGCCTACTATTGAGTTTTAAGAGAGTCGGCTCGAAATCTTGTTGAGTTGACTCAGCCAACTTCTGAGTTAACACATCGAGTTTTAAAGTGAAACCAGATGACACCATGCATGTACAAGTGAGTGAAGGGATCTAACATCCTCTCTAGGAAGGTGTCCTTAGTAGGGTTACGACTTGGGTAGGTAGGGTTAGCTTGAGGGTTGACCCGAGCATAGCCCGACTGCAAGAGGACCTAACCTACAACCTGACTGAGCAGAATTCCAACATGAGGTGGCCAACCCATACCTAACCCTAAGTCCTCTATACTTGACCCAACCCAACCGTAGCCCAACCCAAATACATGTTATTATTTCCAACTCAGCGTAATCTTACTCCACCTGAACCCAGCACGACTTCAAATTGAGTTGGCAGTTTCCAACTGAACCCAACCTAAGGACCTTGACAACCCAACCCAACCCAACTCGAACTTGGGGTGGTCAATTGGGTTCGGGTTTGACGCAGGGGGAGGACGTGAGGTCGAGCACTGTCTTCATCAAGAGGATAACTATTCTGAATCCACAGAACTTCTCTAGACTCCTCATAGAGACTTCTCGAATCCACAAGGAAAGAAAGCAAGAAAATAGAAATAAATTCTAATAAATTCGAAATTGATTGATGATTGAAAAAAAACAAGTTCACAACCCTTTAAATATGGATACCAAGCAATGGGAAAGAAATCAGAATCAAACTACGACTAAAACTCCTAGAATTCGCGACTTCCTATAAATAGTAAACTTACTATTTATAAACGGTCGTGATGTCTACTAGTGCGCAAGGTTTTCGGCCAAAAATAGTAAGTGTCCTATTTGGCTTCACTAAGATGTTCTCCTAATTTTTCTAAGCTCCTTTTGCATCGGGCACAACTCCTAAATCCCAGCGGATGAAGAGTTATAATCAAACTAAAACTTACTATTTATAGTAAAAACGGAATTAAAATAGGGAAACGATCATCGATCTGGTGGTATTTCGCAAATTCGGCTTGGAAAACCCGGCGTGGCAGGGTTAGGTGGCTAAAGTAGCTCCTTCTACCCCAAAATCATATATTTTATGTCCGACAACTCATTCCGGATTGCGAGATACGCTTGATTTAATGTCCAACAGTCCGGATCACTTCTGCCGTCGACCGGGCCTTTTCTGATCTATCTTGGCCATGTAATTGTTCGCAACCCTCTCTACATCAGTCTCCTCCACTTCAAAAGAACTCGTCCTTGAGTTCTCATTTTGCTCCTCGAGTTCTCATTTTGCTTTGGTTCATGATACTTGATCAGGTCCACAACATTAAAAGTCCGTGAGATTGTCATGTTATCTGGAAGATCAATAATGTAAGCGTTGTCATTGATCTTTCGGATGATTGGTATCGGTCTAATCTTCTTATTTTTCAACTTGTTGTACGTTCAGGTCGGGAATCTTTATTTACGTAGATGGACCATTACTTGGTTGCCCACCTCGAACACTTTTTGTCACCGATGCTTGTCTGGTTGCTCTTTATACTTTTCGTTCAAGGCATGTAGCTTGGTTTGTACGTCTGCATGAATGCCCATTATCATGTCTGTCATATGTTCCACTATAATCCTCATTCCTGGGAGCTTGGGCAGAGGGACCAAGTCAAGTGCGTGGTGAGGTACTCATCCGTAAATAACCTGGAACGGGGATTTCCCTATTGATCGGATGCAAACTTCTCTTGAGACAAGGCCAAATCCTACTGCTTCAGTTTTTCTCCTAAAATACATTGAGGGAGGTTTCCTAATGTATGATTAACAACCTCGGTCTGCCCGTCAGTCTGTGAGTGGTAGGTGTTGCTGAACCGAAGTCGTGTATCGAATCAAGTTCATAAAGTTCGCCAAAAGTAGCTAATGAACTTTGTGTCACGGTCAGAAGTAATAGTCTTGGGAACCCCGTGTAGCTGCATAACTTCTCTGAACAGTAGATTTGATACATGTGTTGCATCGAGAGTTTTCTTGCATGGAATAAAGTGCGCCATCTTGGAGAAACGATTTACTACCACGAACACCGAATTCATGCCACGTTGTGTCCGTGAGAGACCAAGCATGAAGTTCATAGATAATCCTCCCAAGGGCCGCCAGGCATGGGTAACGGGGTGTAAAGGCTCGTATTCTGAGATTACCCCTTGGAGGTCTGAAAAATATAACAACGTTGGACTGCTTTCCCACATCATGTACTAATTGTGGCCAGTAATACTGCTCTTCCACAAAAGCTCGCATCATGTCTCGCCCAAGGTTTCCACTAAGGACACTTCCATGTAGCTCTTGGATTATATGTTCCCTTAATGAGCTTTTAGGGATGCACAGTTGATTCCCCTTGAAAAGAAACCCGTCTTACATATGTAAGTCGCCGGAGTGACTTTCTTGGCATCTAACCCATGTGTCCTTGAAGTCGTTGCCGTCGACATATATGTCCTTGAGGCGCTCGAACCCGACAACCTCATTGCTTATAGTGACTAACAAAATTACATTGCGACTCAGTGCATCGGCTACTTTGTTCTGTTGCCAAGACTTATGTTTTAGCATAAATGTGAATTCCTGTAAAAACAAGATCCATCTAGCATACACATGGTTAATGTTAGCTTAGCTAATAATGAATTTAAGAGCTTGATGGTCTGTGTAAAGTATGAATTTCCTTTGAATCAAATAATGTCACCAGTGTCGCAGTGGCTTGACCACTACGTACAACTTGATCTCATATGTAGACCATTTCTTGCATGTATCGCTAAGTTTCTCACTGTAAAAGGCCACCGGACTACTTTCTTAAGACAAAACTCCCCTAATCCCGGCATATGAGACATCACATTCGACTTCAAACAGTTTATCGATGTTGAGAAGTAAAAGAACTGGGTTCGTGGATAACCTACGCTTAATGTCGGCAAAGCTCCTGTCGCCTCCGTCAGTCCACTAAAACTGTCTTTTCTTCGTGCAATCTATAATTGGTGACACAATAGTACTGAAAATTTTCACGAACCGATAATAGAATGTTGCTAGTCCATGAAAACTTCGCACTTTGTGAATATTTGTGGGAATCGGACATTCTCTGATTTTCTTCACTTTCTCATCATCCACCTAAATGCCCGTGGATGTTACGACAAAACCCAGAAACAACAGGCTATCAGTCATGAAGTTGTACTTTTTAAAATCGAGATAGAATTTATTTTCAGTGAACACTTGAAGGAACTTTTTGAGGTGTTCCATATGGGTGGTTTCGTCTTGACTGTATATCAAAATATCATTGAAATAAACCATAACGAACCACCCAATGAAAGGTTTCAAAACTTGGTTCATCAATCTCATAAATGTGTTAGGCGCGTTCGAAAGACCGAAGGGCATGACCATCCATTTGTATAATCCTTCCTTAGTCTTAAAGGTCATCTTCCACTCATCACCCGGCCGTATTCGAATTTGATGGTAGCCGCTCCTCAGATCCAACTTAGAGAATAATTTCGTGCCTTCGAGCATGTCGAACATATCGTCCAACCATGGTATGGGAAACTTATATTTTTATGGTGATTTTGTTGATGGCCCAACTTTCGACACACATACGCTAACTCCCATCTTTCTTAGGAGTTAATAGAGCAGGTACGGCACATAAGCTCATGTTTTCTCGAATAAGACCCTTACGAATCAGTTCCTCCACTTGCCCTTGCAGAATTTCACACTCTTTCGAACTCATCCGATAGTGAGGACGATTTGGTAAGCTGGATCCAAGGACATGGTTGATATAGTGTTGGATGTATATCTCGTATGAAAGATAATCCATCGGGAAGGTCGTTAGGCCAAATTTCTTTAAACTCATGTAATAAGGGTTTTAGTTCATCAAGGATGGTGGGATAGAGTTCTTTCCCTTTCATGATTAGTGCATAGGCCTGTCCTGTTTTTTTGGATTCCTCCACGAAGTCCCGTGTGGTTAAGAGAAAACGACCCTCTATTTTAGAAGTTTAGGTGGTCCCTCTGAATCCATAAGGGCCAATATGGTCTTCTGGCTGTCCTTGATGAAGATATATATGTTATCTCGCCCTTTATAAGTGACGTCATAGTCAGATTGTCAAGGTCAACCGAGTAGTATGTGACATGCTTCCATGTCAACTATATCGCATACTACTTCATCCTTATAATGTTTGTCAATTGAAAAGGATATGATGCACCGTTCAGTTACTTTTGTTTCACTGACCTTCTTGATCCAACCGATTGTATATGGGGAAGGATGATACTCCATTTTCAATTGTAATTTTTCTACCATTACCCTGGAGAAGATATTCTCGCTAGTCCAGCTATCGATGATCACATCACAGACTTCTTGATTCACCGTACACCTAGTTCGGAAGATATTATGTCATTGTGGGTGTACTTCTTTTCTTAGCACGTACAATAGTCGTCTCACGAGAGTGATTCGCCATGATCCTGCTGAACCCAACCTGACTCATCCATCTCATCTTCTTTGGCATGCTCTAGTTCCTCAATGGTCACAACGAAAGCAATGGTCTCCCTTTGGCCGAACATAGGGGTTCGGGATCCGACTTGGGCCAGTGGTAGTCAATACGCCCCTTTAGGGCCTAGTTTACCCACTTCCTTGATCCCAATTCATGGGTGTAGGAGGTTGAGTGCGTGCTCCTACGGACTCCTTCTCCTTGGGCTGTGGAGCTCCCTTAGGCGGACCTGTCGCGGTGACCCTTGCGGTAGGATAGGTCTGTGTGTTAGGACGTTCAAGTTGCGCTTCAGCCCATGTAGTAAACTTGATTGGATCATTCATCATCCAGACGGACTGCATTTGGACCCGATCCTAGATTGTCATATGCAATCCACCGTTGAATCGGGCTACTTGTTGCGATTCAGTCTCGACCAAATTGTTACGCGCCGTCAGGCGCTAAAATTCTTCTGTGTATTCTTTTACGAACGAACTACCCTGTTGACAATTTTGATATTGTTGAAATAATACCTGATCGTAGTCGCTAGGGAGGAATCGAACACGTAATAGTTGCTTCATCCATTGTCATGTGCAGATTGATGCTTTCGTCTGCCTAGTTCGTGCAAGTTGCAATTATTTTCACCAAGTTGAAGCTATGCCCTTCAACTTGTAGGCCACAAGCTTGACCTTTTTTGCTTCAGGGATGTCCATTTAATCGAAGAATCGCTCAACTTCAAAAAGCCAATCGAGAAAATCCTCAATGTGTAGTTGGCTATTGAAACTAGGAATATCAACCTGCATCTTGAATTCCCGATCTGTTTGATCTACTCAATCATCGCCTTGTCTGGGGTGTTGGAAGATTATCTCATCGATCTCCTCCTCACTAGATCCTCCTTTTTCAAGAATGACCATTAGATTCACTACCGGTACTATCCTGCGATCAGGGCGATTATGAGTCTCGACAATTAGTGGTGGATTACCATCAGGAACACAGAGCTGTCCTAGGGCCTCCGTTATGTGATTTGTTATGCAATTGATGGAAGCCTGTAGCCCTTACATGGCTTGCCAATTCTCTCGATGTGCTGCTTCGAAAGTCGTTAAAAGCTGATTCGAAGCACCGTCCATGGAATTATTGCCCGACTTGTCATTAGAAGCCATCGATCCGAGGAAAAACCTCGCTTTGATACCAAACTGACGCAGGGGGAGGACGTGAGGTCGAGGACTGTATTCCTCAAGAGGATAACTATTCCGAATCCACGGAACTTCTTTGGACTCCTCACAGAGACTTCTCGAATCCATGAGGAAAGAAAGCAAGAAAATAGAAATAAATTCTAATAAATTCGAAATTGATTGATGATTGAAAAAAAAAAAAAAAGGAGTTTACTACCCTTTAGATAGGGATACCAAGCAATGGGAAAGAAATCAGAATCAAACTACAACTAAAACTCCTAGAATTTGCGACTTACTATTAATAGTAAACTTACTATTTATACACGGTTGTGGTGTCTACTAGTGTGCAAAGTTTTTGGCCAGAAATAGTAAATGTCGTATTTGGCTTCACCAAGCTATTTTCTAAGCTCTTTTCGCATTGGGTGGCTAAAGTAGCACATTCTACCCCAAAATCATATATTTTACGTCCGACAACTCATTCCGGATTGCGAGATACGCCTGATTTAATGTTCGACGGTCCGGATCACTTCTGTCGTCGACCGGGCCTTTTCCAATCCATCTTAGCCATGTAACTGTCCGCAACCCTCACTACATCAGGGTTGCAGCCCTAATCTTTAGCAGGTCTTTGGAGTTTTTTTTTTTTTAAAAAAAAAAATTAAAATTTTAAGGTACTAAACAAGTAGCTTAAATGAGTAAAATGCAGTTGCCTACCTCAGCGACAGAGCTAGTCAAGATTAATAGGTCCAGACTGATCCTATAACAGGTCTCTTAGTGCTTCATGGTAGGCTGAGCCACAAGGTCCCTGGATTGGCCTATGGCTTGATTTTCTGACCAGAAAAAAAAAGAAAAAAAAAAAGAAAGGACTGGCCTTGGTCAAGAAAGCCCAACAAGCAAGCTCGACTCAACCCCAACTTATTTAACTTTTTCCTAGTTGAGTAGCCCTCTGCTTAGTTCCTTTGTTATGCTGGACTTGAACATGCGTAGGCGTTTGCACATAGCAGCCCATTTTCTTCCCTAGGCCCAAGTTGGGCCCATCTTGTCACAACTAGTATCCAATAAAATGGAAAATCTAAACTAAATTAATGAATTAGTACAGTAACCAATCTCGGCTATCCTGCGTATTCCAACTTTGATTGCCGAGGTTTCTGATAATCACTTTGTGGTATGTGCAATTATAACCGTCCACAATGGCCAGCATAAGAGAAGGTCCAAAGACATTATAATAGAAACGACACTCACGAATCTGAAATATCCAGTGAATGGACTCTCACCTCATATTCCACATGCCTCTCAAAGATCAGTTTATCAAAAAAGAATCTAACCATCTATCTGTGGCCAACAAAATAGGTGGCCATTATCAATTATAAGTGAAAATGATGAATCATCGATCTGGACCATATTGATGAGGGCCACTGATTGCTTGGTTAGGTATAGTTAGGTGGTTTTAATTTTTGAAAAATGTTCAATCGACACATTATTAGGAGAAATCCTGGGGAGACAACTATGCAGAGAGGCTTCTCCCATATTGGGGTCCACCTGCACTGCCTTTTCATTTTCTTGTTATATGTAATTGCTGGCGTGCTTGGGAGTTTAGGCTCACCTCACACATGCCAAAACAGCACATGTGTGAGGATTCAGGTCCATTCATCTTGTGAAGATGCCCTCAGGTAAAATCTGGCTAGTCCACTGACCGGGAAGGGTACAGGCCGTAATATAAAAATGGATTATTAGATAAAAGGACAAACATGGAATTCCATAAACACGTGCGCCCCCTCTAATGAGCGTATTGGTTTGATTTTTCAGCCAGAGCATGTTTACGATAGCTGCAACTAATGAGTGGCCCAGATTGTGCACAAGTGTGACCTGTTTGCCCGTGTGTCAAGAACCTGAGAAAAGATGCAACATAGATGTTCTACGGGGAATCTGGTAGACCCCTCTCGACAGCAAAGTTGGGAGGGTTGTATGGAGTAGGAGCGTTCATCTAATGTCCCATACTATGAATGACCCATAATAGAGAAAAATCAAACCAGTCTGATTTAAAAAAAAAAATAAAAAAATAGAGATTTGCCAGATAAAATTAAAGAACAACCAATTACTAGTATCATGCCATGGGCATGTTGTTTGAAACAAATGGACCCATTGTTGGGCCCACCAGATGGAAAGTCCCACTCCATTCATGCTTCACCTCACCACATGTAGAGTGTTTGATGGGGCTGTTCCAAATTCCACTTTAATTTTATCTACAGAGAAAAAAAAAAAGGGAGAGAGAGAGAGAGAGAGAGAGAGAGAGAGAGAGAGAGAGAGAGAGAGTAATGCTAATTGAATAAGATGGATAATGGCTACTGATGAAACAATAATGTATGCTGCTAAGATAGAAGCAATACGTGTGATGATAGGATTACATAAAATATCAAAACTATAAGCAAAGAGAAGGAAAAACTCACTTTATTGAAGTCTCTTACTCTGTTTCAGACATGAGATAATCTTAAGATACAATAGAAAATGTTAGAAAGAAATATGGTTGTGATTAACGGTATAAATGAAGGAGGTGGGACTTTGCCTTTTTATAATAATGGGTGGGGGAGAACCTGAGACAAAAGAAAGTGATTGGAAAATCAGGTTAGGTGGACCTGAGAAGAATGAAGAACTTCCACTTTTGCAAACTCGCTTAGCAGAGGAAAACTTTTCATGTTCAAATATTTTTATATTTGCCTATTTGATTTTGCATGTTTCACCAGTCCAAACCCGTTAGACCACCATTTACACATCACCCAAGTAAATATCTTCTATTCCATCGTGTTTGGGCCACATCCAATCCTTTCAATAGGTTGACCCGATCATGAGGATCAACCTAATAAAAAATCAGCCTCATTTACTCATCAGATAGGCCCTATCATAGAAAAGAATTCCTAGCCATTTAGAAATAACAAAATAAAATTGTTTTCAACTCTATGAGTGAATGTGGTGTACTTATGCAGAAAGTAATCCTGATGTTGTGGGCAAACCTATTGGATGGGTTGGATGTCATACAAATATGTTAGGTGGACGGTTACATGTAGTACAACCTTTTGGACTTGAGACTTCGCCGTGAGGGGTTGTTTAGCAGCGACGGTACTTTCGGAAAGCTAGCTCGGTCATTGCAACATTGGACGTATGATTATTTGAGATCTTTTGCAAAAGGAGCAGTGCTTTTGACAAAAAAGGTACCTTGGATGGCCTCCTATGCAAATTTCCGTACTTTATTTGACGATTGGAGGACGGGGGCACTTTACCAAAAAAAAAAACCCTTGGGCTGCCCATTTACCGAGCACACGTGGGATACACGTTTGTCTGGCTATCTGACCGTACATATGGTGGGTCGCTAGGGTAGGGCATAGCATGAATTCATGCTGATTAAACAACCCTATCAATTCGATAGAAGGTTATCAGATGGATGTGAGGGGTCCTAATTCAGTGACAAAATAAAATGGTTATGATCAACTAATTAATGTATGCTTCAAGCTCTAACCCATCCATGACTGAGCCCAAATTTTGTATGGTCAGGATTTCTATGCATGTATTTAATGGATGAGTGGCCACAACTATAGAACATGAGGGAGAACCACTCTTTCAAGACATCTGAAGTGGAATATGTTAGTGCCCCTCATCAGCATATCTGTGGCAGGGTAAGTATGGATCAGGACCTTCCATCTAGTGGGCCTAATCATGGATGGTCTATTGTTCAAAAATCACGTCAACAGAATGAATGAACGAGATTTATTGGACAAAGTTGATAGCAGTGAAAGGCAAGGATCTGATTAGTGTAGCATATGAAACATATTGAGACATCCACGTATGCTTGTAGGGATGGCCAGTGACTTTGACAAATGGTGGGCACGGATTATTTTGACAACCTTCTTTATCATAAAGGTCGCTATCAACGCAGTTGTTGAACCAAACGGGCTTTCACTCTTGTAAATGGGAGATGGATGTCAATAATGCAAGGGGAGGATTTTACATTTCTGAGATAGTGTAGAAGAAAGCTGCAATGTGGAAAAAAATTGCCGCTATCCACACAGTTGTTGAGCCAAACGGGCCATTATTCTTGCAAACGGGAGATGGATGTCAATAATGCAAGAGGAGAAATTTACATTTCTGAGATGATCCATTAAGATTCTTGGGGCAAACATACATAAGAATTGAATTGCTGGGATCATGCGGTCAGTGGGTTGTTTGAAACTACTATTGGGCCCATGTAGAGCCCGAGCCCACCAGATGAGAAGTCCCAGTTCCTTGAGATGGGGCTGAGCATTCCACTTACAACCCTTTTCAACTATACAAGAAAGTTTAGGGGCAAAAAAACGAATGGTAATTCAATCAAATGAAAAATAGGATACTAATGAAAAACTTGAACTTCAAGGGAAAAAGCAAATGTGACACAGGGGAGGATGCGAGGTCGAGCACCGTCTTCCTCAAGAGGATAACTATTCCGAATCCACGAAATTTCTAAATTCGAATTTGATTGATTAATTAATAAAAACGAGTTCACAACCCTTTAAATAGGAATACCAACCAATAAGAAAGAAATCATAAGCAAACTAAAACTAAAACTCTTAGAAATTCGCAACTTACTATAAATAGTAAATACTATTTATAGTTAGTATTTACTATTTATAGTAAGTTGCGAAGTTCAAGGAGTTTTAGTTTTAGTTTGCTTATGATTTCTTTTTTATTGGTTGGTATTCCTATTTAAAGAGTTGTGAACTCATTTTTATTAATTCTCGACCTCGCGTCCTCCCCTGCATCAGTTTGGTATCAAAATGCTGATTCAATCAAATGAATAATAGGATACAAATGAAACAACTGTGATATAAACAAATGTAGAGTAATATCAGTAGGTATTCTACCGGTAAATGGTTGAAACTAATTTTTAAAAGGAAAAATGCTTCAGCCACGTATTACCCTGTAATGGCCGTTACAAGCCTTTTTAATTTTTTAAAACTGGCAGTGCGACCCTATGTTGCATAACGGGCGCTAATGTAACTGTCTTTTAGTTTTAGTATCAGGATTATCAGATAAATAATAAGCTCAAATGTAAATATAGTATTTAGAGAAGGAAATGTACTTGAAGTTTCTTTCTGTTTTAGCAAGTCCATAATCTAAATGCCCAATGGAAATTGGAAAAGAGACCGAGAGATTTCTGTCCTTGAGATAGATAGATCGATGTTTCAAGGTATGGAAGAATGGTGCAGCAGCTCCTCGCTTTATAACAACCAACAAGAGGAAAAGAAATAGTGATTGGATGCATAGTCCGTATGCCCGCCCATAGTCCTGCCAGCTCCTACCTTTTGAAGTGGATAGCCCATGAAATCCACACCGTCCATTAGATGTGCCACCTAATATTTAGCCTTTTCTCAAACATTAAACTGATCCAAAGCTCAAGTGGGCCTCACAACAAGAGAATGTAAAATCATTACTAAAACCTCTAAATTTCAGTGGTGTGGCCCACTCGAGTTTTAGAACAGGGGGATTTTTTAGACATCCCTTTATCGCTATGATTCACGTCAGATGAATGGCTTAGATGGCATGCATAAATGACACTACCGCACAATCTACTCATGCTCAACATCCCATCCTATATCTTTATCACAATCTACTCATGCTCAACATCCCATCCTATATCTATGTGGACCACCCGAGTTTTGGACTGGGGTGACTTTTGAGTTCGAGAAGGTACACGACACAATGCACCTTCTGAGTTAGTAATGCGCATATCCTGCGGCGGACTGAGGTGAGCAGGTTCTTTTGGAAAGCTAGATCCTTGGTAGCAATGGACTAAAAGGTATTTGCAGTTCCAAGAGATTTTTTTTTTTTGGCAAATGAAGGTCTCGTTTGACTAAGATACCTCGTTCACTTGCTCTTGTTATTTTGCACCATTAGGTCCTCTTCTTATTTCCTTTATTTCTTGTTGGCTAAGATTTAAGACCAAGAGCTGCCACATTCAGTGAGAATACGCGCATCCATATCTGGACCATCCTTATAGTGGGCCACTGAAGAAGGGTTATAGTATGAAATCATATTTGATCAAACAATCCTAATTGTGTTGAAGATGATAGATGGATCAGGGGTCCTAATTCAATGACAATATAAATGGTTACGATGAACCAAGTGATGTATACTACTTTAGGCTCTACCCCACATCTATGATTGAGCCTGCAATTTGTATTTACAGATTGCCATGCGATTCTGTATGCAATGGGTTCAGTAGATAAGGTGTGCTTCATTCATACTGGTTAGATGTAGGGCCCACACCACGTATCACAACCAAATAATCAGATACGATCCTATTACCCCAAGGCAAAAGAAGAAGAAGAAGAAGAATAACTAGTTACTCCAAAGGCTTGAAAATCAGGTCGAATCAAAACTCCGGTGGGCTGGTTGGGAGGGGGACTCCCACCCTTGGTTTTCATGGGGCCCACCTGAGATGCAGAACAGCCTGATTTTGGTCATGACCAATCATCTAAGGGTAAATAAAGGTCCGGATGGTATAGATTGTATCATTTACATATCATGATAGGTACCCACACAAATCAAGGGTGGGGAACCCCTCTAAACTTGTCCTCTCTGTTGAGGCTCACCTGAGTTTTCATTTGGGCTGATTTGTGAGCCGTAGAGATGATGTGAGGTGATGCATGTGATGGACGGAGTGAATACATCATGTGGGCTGCTCTTCTGTCCAGTAACACTAGAGGACATCGGATATGATTCGGGACTATTTAATCGTCCGCAAGGATGGTGCCCCTGAAAAGGGCACACATGTGGCCTAGGTGCCTGTGAATCAGGACCTCCTATCCGGTGGGCCCTATCAAGGATGGTGCATAGTTAAAAAATCATGCCAAAAGAGTGAACGGTGGAGATTCCGTTGCTATTGGACAAAGTTCTTTAAAAAGTGAAGAGAGAGACTAATAAAAAAAATAAAATAAAAGAGGTCGGTGTGCACAGATACAAACAGAATACAAACAGACTCTGGGCATTTTGCATTAATAGGGCTACAGCCTCTTTGCAAACTCAGGTATTCCTTAGAGTGAAAATAAAATAATTGGGCATGTAAGGACATGAAAAAGTGAAAAGAGGATTAAAAAAAATAAAGGGTTGAGCGCATACAGATATACAAACGGAATCTGGGTTTTCTGCAATGGTGGGGCACTGCCTTCACGGCTAGTTGTCTTTGCAAAATCAGGCGCCCTTTGAGCAAAACCAGTTTTTTTTAATTAAAAAAATAAAAATAAAATCAAAACTCGATATCCTTTCACAAAATGCCTTCCTCATGTCAGGATCATGGTGGGTCCCATGCAAATCGAGGGTGGGCATCCCTTCTAAACTTATCCCCTGTTTTGTGGCGCACCTGAATTTCCTCTTGGATTGATTTGTGAGCCTTATTAATAATTGATGCAACATATATATCTAATGGACGGATTAATTGGATGTTGTGAATACATCATGTGGTCTCACGTCTGTCCGCTTCCACTGGAGCACAAACATATGAATGACTGTCCCAACTTTAGAACATGATGAAGTGCTATTTCTCAGCACGCTCCATATGGATGGAGTAGAATATGGTAGAGCCCTTCACCAGCATACATGTAGCCATGGTACAGATGAATCACGACTTACCATCCAGTGCACCCTATGATGTATAGTCCATGGTTCAATGATGGGACATAGCAGAAGTTTTGAAGAAACTTTGATAGTTCAGAGAGAGAGAGAGATTAATAAAGAACCATCTCCTATGTTTGCGCATGTTACCTGCTTCAGGCATTCATCCTATTGAAGTGGGCCACAGCTTTTTATTGACTAGTTATCTTTGCAAAAGTAGGTACCCTTCACAAAAACAAAATAATAATTAAATTGCCTACCTTTTGATACGGGCTGGGATCTTTTTCTTTCTTTTTCATTATCTACGTGTGACTGAGTCTCTACACCATCCAGGAAGGGGACCACCGATGAGTGAGAATAGGGTGTTATCTGATCAAGCAATCCTAACCATTTAATAGGTAAAAGGCTATCAAATGGATGATGAGGGATCCTAATCCATCAGGCTAATTAAATAAAATGGTTATGATCATTAACTAATTAATGCGCTCTTTTGGATTCTGCACCACTCCAATGGAGACTGCAATTTGCATTGTCTGGATTTCCATGCCGTATGTCAGGTATGTATGAGTCAGGACCATCCATCTGCCCTTGAACCGAGACAAATATCCAAAATAGTTTTGATCCGGCCATCATAATTATTCGCTCGGTTGCTATGAAAATGGACAGACCATGTTATATATATATATATATATATATATATATATATATATATATATAGAAAAAAAGGTTATAATTATGAATCTACACCTTGCACCATGTGATGATCTCTGTTGGGGGATCACAGAAGCACACAAAAATGAATCAAGCAAGCTATTCCAATTGCACAATCAAACCTAATTACAAAGAGCTTGAATTTAACATAGAAAAACTCTTTCGGAAAAAAACCACGGCACAAAGCGACAAATATCACTATAAAAGAAAAAATTACAAGAGATAGAGAGAATACCCGACTTGAACAAGTCTCAAATATCCCTTTATAAGCCCTTGAAAATCCTTGGAACGAATTAGAAAGCCTCGAGATACACCCTAATCCTGATTACACCTATATATATAGCTTTTAGGAGAATCACAATCGGAATCGGAAACAAATCTCGCAGATACGCAACTCTCTGTAACTCTGCCCGATAGTTCAATTACACCTTCGATGGGACTTCGATGGCATCGATAGACCATTGAACTAAACACCAAAATGTTCCATCGACTAAGTATGTATTTCCTGAATTTTACCAATGTCATCAAGCAGGCATTCGATGTCATCGAACAAGGCACCTGAAGTGTCCTGCAACCAACATGATAAATTTCAAATTTTACCGATGGCATCGAGCCGACTTTGATGGCATTGAACATATCATCGACGGACCTGTTAATTTACAAAATTAAGACATTAATCAATAATCTCTACCATGTCTTCAATCGCTATTCTTAATAGCTCATTTTCTCTATCTCTAATTTCACCTTCCATCATGGCTCCACCATTGCTTCCGTGCATACTCCGTCTTCCTTTTACACCTTCGCCAAGCCCAGAGAAGTTACACAAAATTTGAAATTCTCTATGGGAACCACCTTAGTGAGTATGTCTACCGGATTCACGCTCGTGTGAATCTTCTCCAGAGTCACACCTCCTTCCTCAAGCACCTGTCAAATAAAATGATAACGAACATCAAAGTGTTTAGTACGTGAGTGATAAACAGAATTATTAGCCAAATTGATTGCATTTTCGCTATCACAATTAGCCAGCACAGCCTCCTGCTGAAGCCTCAACTGATTTATCATCCCCCTCAACCAAACACCTTCTTTGAATGCCTCCATCACTGCCATATACTCAACTTCGATTATGGAAAGCACTACCACAGACTGAAGTTTCTGTTGTTGATAGATGTCTTAAATCTGTTAAATCAACAGTCCATCGATGACAAGCTCGATGTCATCGAGCAAGCTTCAATAACATTGAAGTCAGCTCGATGCCATCGAGTATTTCCTGGATTCTCTCTGCTGGTTACTGGACATATTGGAGTCATTTTTCGATGACATCGAAGATGTGTTCGATGCCATCGAAGCTAGGTCGAGCAATTGAAGATTTTCGCAAAATTCATGTTTTGTCACTAGACTGTTTTGACGGCTATTCGATGTCATCGAACGGTTTCGGGCAAAATTTTGCGAATCCCCCAGATTTACGAAATTTGCTTCTGATTTCGTTTAGGTTTCTTTCTAAAGTTATCTATATGGGTGTAAGCGGGATTGGGAGGTACTCTAAGGGTTTCTAAATAGTTCTAGGGTTTCAAATGGTGTAGCAAGGCTGAGATTCAAGTATTATTCAAATCGGGTAAGCCTTATCTCTTTATAATTTCTACTTTTAAAGTGAATTTCTGTCGCTTTGTGCCGTGGTTTTTTCCCAAAAGGGTTTTTCACGTTAAACCGTTGTGTTCTCTTTTTGTTTGCTTGGTGCTATTGGAGTGTTATCCTAGATTCATCTCTATGTGATTCCGTTGTTTCCCCCAATATATTCGACATCCAACTAATTATTACACCGGTAGCTCAAACGAGTAACCTGAAGTCAACTTTCTAGAATCCACATTGCATGCGTAATCAGAATCCACATACCCTACTAACTTGGTCCCTAATTTCTTAAAAAATAAGATGTAGTCATATGTACCATGAACGTATTGAAGTGGTTATTTCACTACTTCCCAGTGTTGCTTTTCGAGGTTAGATATGTATCTGCTAACAACACCGACTGCATGTGAAATATCCAGTCTAATACAAACCATGGCATACATAAAGCTGCCAACTACACTCGAATAAGGCACACGAAAGATCACTTGCTTTTTTCATCGATTTTAGGACACTGTTTAGAAAAAAAGCTTAAATGAGGAGGAACACTAACTGGCTTCGCACTGTCCATTCCATACTACACTAATACTTCTAAAGGTAAGCCTTCTGAGATAACTAAAGTCTACTCCCTTTCCTGTCTCTATGTATATCAATGATGAGAATCCTCCTTGCAGCCCCCAAATCTTTTATCTCAAATGTCCCTGATAATAAAGTCTTAAGTAAATCGATCTCAGACATGCTATGATCGGCGATCAACATGTCATCAACAGACAACACCAGGTTAATGAACTTTCCACCACTAATTTCTTGTAATAGACATAGTGATCGTACTCACTTTGGTAACTTCTGACTCAATATGAAAGAATCAAATTTTTTGTACCACTGTCTAGGCGACTATTTCAGGCCATACAATGACTTCTTTAACTTGCAAACATTGTTCTTTACCCCTTTGATTTTGAAATCTTCTGATTACTTCGTGTAGATCTACTCTTCCAATTCCTCATGTAAGAAGGCAGTCTTCACATCCACTTGCTCTAACTCGAGATCGTATTGGTCAACCAACACCAACACGAATTTGATAGATACTTGTTACACATGTGTGAATATCTCAGTGAAGTCGATACCTTCCCTCTGAGCATATCCATTTGCTACAAACCTTGCCTTGTACTTACATGTTTCTTCTTGAAGATCCACTTACACCTGATTATTTTTTGACCAATGGGAAGCTCCACCAACTCCCACGTCTCGTTCTTGTATAAGGAATCTATCTCATCATCCATCACAACTTTTCACTTTTCTGCATATAGCTCATCAAGAGCCTCTGGATCCCCCTCATCTATAGCGAGGGCATATATGATTTTTGAGTCATCCCTGTATCTCGCCGAAAACCTACGATTCGCCGGCGGATTCATTCTCACAGATGGTTGCTCCACTTACTCTTGTACCTCTATCAGCGTCTCTGTCTCAGCTTGAGTCTCATCCCTGTCTAACTGAACGTCTACAACAAACTTTTTTGGTTCCTCTTGCTCATCCTTATGAAATAAGCATCCTTTGTTGAATTTGACGTCACTACAATCATGATTTTTCATGTGACCGGGTCATACAACATGTATCATTTCACACCACCACCATAACCAACAAATATGTATTTCTTGGCCCTTTGATTTAGCTTATCTCACTCAACCGATAGTACATGAGATTAAGCTTCCCAACCAAATACACACAATCATGAGTAGTCTACCTTTTAACAACTCCATACTTCCTATAGAATTTTACAATCGATGATCATAGAAGGGGACCGATTCACCAAGTAACAAGCCGTATTAATGGCCTCAGTTAACAATTTTTTGCTCAACTTAGCACTACTAATCATGCATCAAGCTCTCTCCAAAAGAGTCTGATTCATCCGCTTAGCCACACCATTCTACTTTGGTGTGTGGCACACTGTGTTGTGGCTTATGATCCCTTCATCCTTGCAGTATTGATTAAATTCACCTAACATAAATTCTCCATCGTTATCTGTCCTCAGAACCTTCACCTTTTTCCCTAACTGCTTTTCCACTATCGCTTTCCATTGCTTGAAATTGGTGAAAACATCAAATTTATTTTTCATAAAATAAACTCACACTTTCCTGGAGTAGTCGTCAATGAATATGATGAACCAAGATGACTCTCTAGCGGAAACCATGGGCAACAGCCCCCATAGCTCAGAATGCACATAATCAAGAACACCCTTCATGCCTC
This sequence comes from Magnolia sinica, assembly GCF_029962835.1. Taxonomy (NCBI): domain Eukaryota; kingdom Viridiplantae; phylum Streptophyta; class Magnoliopsida; order Magnoliales; family Magnoliaceae; genus Magnolia; species Magnolia sinica. The sequence goes on along the minus strand of NC_080573.1, from coordinate 42,210,719 downwards.
GCTCGCTCATTGGCCTGGATGTGCATGCCACATATGTGTAGACATGGAATCCACTATAACTGTTGCAGCTCCACCCAATAAAGTGCTCCCAATCAACTTGTAAAGGTTCCCACTCCTTAGTGCCTTCATAACAACAAGTGCCCCCTTTGAAACTTTAAGGACATGATCAAAGCCGGTGAACTTATACCAAAGCGCCTCGAATACTCCAAGAGATATTAAGCTCTTCCCCATATCAAGAATATGTCTTACCTCAATCAAGGTATGCTTCATGCCATCAAACATCTTGATACACATCGAACCAACACCCACCACATGATAGTCATTATCCTTGCCTATAAATACCTGGCCACCATCGCACTCTCTATAACTGGTGAACCAACTCCGATGAGGAGTCATGTGATATGATGCCCTAGTGTCCAAAATACACTCGTCCTTATGATCATCATATAAGTGTTCGACCATAGACACCGACAGCACATCACTTCCACTCGTTCCTTCATCAGACTCGGCAGTTTTGGCTTCACTAGAAGAAGCTTCTAAGTTCTTTTTTCTAGCCTTAAGATTTGTACAATCCTTCTTCATGTGCCCAAACAACCCACAGTTCCAGCACTTCAACTTTCCCTTACCCTTGCCCTTGGATTTGGATCTCGATCGAGAAGATCCACTGTCCCGTTCAGAATTCTGCCCTTTTGTACTCAATGCATTAATAAAGGCACCCATGTTACAATTTTTCTTTCTCATTGCCTTTCCTTGAAGGGCTAAGATAACGGTATTGACACTAAGGGATGATTTACTAGTGCACAACGAGTCTTTGAATAACACATACGAAGCTAAGAGAGAATTCAATAGAATACATGCCTGATCTTTAGATGTTTAGTGGAGCTCAGCTAAGAGAATGGTTGTGATTGGTCATGTATGGACTTGGAAGGAGTTTTAAGACAAGTTCAATGAGAAATACTTCCCTAAAGCCTATCAGGATTAAAAGATGGTTGAATTTTTTTATGCTAAAGCAGGGTACGATGATTTGGTCCAGTATGAAGCAAAGTTCATTGAACTGTCAAGATTCGTTCTAAAGATAATAGAGGATAAAGAATATAAAATTATGTAGTTTGATGAGAGTCTTCCTCAAAACATTAAAACCAAAATTTGTTACATAGATATTAAAAAAGTATTCGAAATTATTAGCAAAGCTCTTCAAGCTGAGAGAGATAGTGAACTATTTTTAAAGTCTCAAGCACAAATTAAAGAAACAGGAAATCAAGCCAGCGCAGCACCCAGTTAGCAACAACCATTGGAGAAGAGGCAATGAACTAATGCATAGTTTAAAGCATCTGGTGGTCAGGATCAATTCTTTTATGGTAAATGTAAGTATTGTAGAAAGTATGGACACAAAGCCCAATTTTGCAAAACCCGACTTAGGGATGTTGGTCAAATTCAACAACTTCAACAGATTCCTCCTCGGTTGTAACTTTCAGCACTGTATTAGCAATTCGGGCAATCTTCCTGGGCATCTTGACCGTTACTTTCTTATCCACAGGCATCACGATCCTTACCTCCTAAGCCACCGCAATATCAACAAAATCATTTTTAGCAAATAACATGACCTCTAGTATCTCAGAATCAAGGAGGACAACCTTTCAAGCAGTAACCCCTTAAGCAAAAGAATATGTTATAACACTTACCAAAGAACCAGAAGTTGATAACCATGTTATTAAAGGTACGATTGATGCACTCGATAAACCTATTGCTATATTATTTGATTTAAGAGCCACATTATCATTTATTGTAAGTGCTGTAGTGAAACGACTAGGGTTGAAACCTATGAATCTTAGTAAAGCAATTATCATAGAATCGCCAATGGGAAAAAAATCACTCTAAACAAGATATGCAAGTCCTGTGAAGTCAATATATATGGTGTTCTAATGCCAATAGATGTAGTGGTAATGGACATGGAAGGATATGACGTTATTTTAGGAATGGATTGGCTTGATTGTCATGTAAAGACAGTTACATTTTCTATTCCTGGAAAAGAACCTTTCTAAATCTTGGGATTACAAAATGAATAAAAAAATATGGAGCACGTTATGGTATTGAAGGAAAAAGAATCATTGGAGTTGGTAAGGAACAAATTCCAATGGTGAGAAAGTATCTTAAAGTTTTTCAGGATATACCTAGATTACAACCCTGATAGGAAGTAGATTTTAGCATTGACTTATTTCCAGGCACTACTCTTATATTGATGTAGCCGTATCAAATGTCGCTAGTTGAGCTAAAGGAATTAAAGGAATAGTTAGAAGGATTGAAGAACCAAAGTTTCATCAGGCCTAGTACTTCACCATGGGGAGCACCAATACTTTTTATAAAGAAGGATGGTAGTATGCGGTTATGTATAGACTATTCTCGGTTGAATGAAGTGCCAATAAAAAAGAAGCATCCGTTGTTATGTATATATGATTTATTTGATCAGTTGAAAGGAGCATATTATTTTTCCTAAATCGATTTAATGCCAGGATACCATTGTTGAGTGTCAAATATTGCATATTCTCCCCTATTTATATCTTAGTTTTATGAACATGATGATGCTTAAAGGTATATTTTATACATGTTTGTGTTCCAAGGTGAATCTAAGAGCTTGGAATGTAAAGAATGCTAAAAGCATGGATTTGATGCTCAAGAATCACTAAGGCAAAAGATGGATCTTAGGAGGCCAAGATTGAAGAATTCACATGCCAAAGATCCAAGGAAATCAAGTGAGAAATGAAGAGAATTGAAGATTTAAAGAGCCCAAGCTGTGCTTCAACTAGTTAAAAGGGCGAGCTTAACAGTCCTAAAGGGGATCAGTTGCCAAATAAAAATAAACTTGCTAAAATAATATATAAATTAGGAAATAAACTCTCATTAGTATTGAAAAATTGATTCAAACTTAGTTCGTAGGACAACCTATACCCAAAACAAAGTTTAGGCAGGACAACCTTATTTCACGAACAGTCATAAAGATCAAAATCTCAAACCAAAACAAGATCCAATAGAGTCATCTATTACAAGCATTCACCACATTTGTATAAATAAATTACAATCATTCACCACATATGCAAAAAATAAAAAATTCACCACAAACACCAAGAATTATAGTGGTTCGGTGTGTACACTAATTGTTCTCAAATAGCCACACCTACTCCACTCCCAATAATCACAAACCACGTAATATTGGCTTTCACTATAAACAAGGTTTTCATAGGGCCACCTTAAAACCTGATACAATTGTGATTTTAAAGGGCTTATCACAAACAAAAACCCCACATTGAGATTTTCTGGCTGTCTCAGTCAAAACCAACACATGAGATTTTCTGGCTATCTAAAAGAAACTAAAATACAAATAATAGAAATGTACTTATCTTCTTATTGAAGAAGTTCTTGATGTATCTTGTAGAACCACTTTTCTTAAAGTAAAATGTTCAATATCCTGTAATACAAAAAAGGGTTCTAGGTTCTAGATTGATTTTAAATTAATTCAAACTAGAGGCTACTTGTTTGAATTCCTCAGATCTTAAATAAGAGTGATTACTCTCTTTTTAAAAAATAAGATTCATGAAAAGAGATCAATCAATCAAAATAAAAATCTATATAAACAAAATATTATAATACCGTGCAATAGCTTGAAGATAGTGAGGACTTCTCTCTTTCTTGGTGAAGGCTTTTCTTAGCTTGGATGAGTAGTTTCGGATTGAGAGAAGGCCGTTATTTATAGGCTGAAAAGTTGTTGCTTTGACTCGTCTAAGGTCTCCTTCGAATCGTCTAAGATCTAACCAAATTTCAAATTTTGGGTGCGATCAGATAAAACCGTGCTTCAACTGGTCGAAGGCCCTGCTCGACTAGCCAAGGGCCTTGTTCGACTGGTTGAGCAAGGGTTTCAATTGGTCGAGGGTGCAAGAATTTAGTTGTTGGACTTCAAGTCGAGCAACCATCGACTGGTCGAAAGTCCCTCTTCGACTGGTCGAGTAGTCTGCTCCATTGGTCGAGAAAGCACCAGAAATATCAATTTTTTGGATTTCAAACTTGGACTGGTCGAAGATTATCTTAGACTGGTCAAGCCACAGCTTAGACTAGTCGAACCAAGGCCTAGACTAGTCGAACTTAAGCCCAACGAAAGTATAAAAATTCATATAAGTTTGTCTTTTGAAAGCACCTAAGTCTAAGGTCTTTGTAGGGTCTGTTATACCTGAGAAAACTAGACATTGAAGTGTAAAGCTTGTTCTTTTTCTTGAATCTTCGATATAACATAGTAGATCTTCTACTTGAAGTGTATTGAAGTTGGAACTTGATCTTTTACTTGAAGTGTAGTAGAACTTGAACTTATTTTAGCTTGAACTTTTCAACTTCATGACTTGTACTTAAGCTTGAACTTTCCAACTTCATGACTTGTACTTAAGCTTGAACTTTCCAACTTCATGACTTGTACTTAAGCTTGTACTTTCCAACTTCATGACTTGAACTTTCCATCTTGATCCACATTAGACGGACTACAGCACAAGCTGTTTTGTCTAAACAAAATTTGACAAACAATGGTGTGCTTTATACAATATTGGACTTACAACTAGCCCAAGCTCTGGCTCGACTAGCCCAAGATCTGCTTCGACTAACTCAAGCTCTGGCTCAACTAGCCCAAGCTTTACCTCTACGAGCCCAAGAAACTTCGGCTCGAACTCCGGCAACATTATCTTTCAAATTTGTGTGACCTTCAACCAGTTGAAGATTGCCCTCGACTAATAAAAGGTTATGCAGATTTTACGCGGACTGCGTAAATTTGAGGTGGTTTCCAGACTTTTCCAAGTCGATGCATAAGTTGGAGTTCCCCAACTATAAATAGGAGTTCCTAGGATACTCCAAGGAATCTTTTAGGGTTTAAGGAGTGGAGCAAAAGGGTAGAGAGCCACCACCAAGAGTTTTTTTCTTCTTCCTTTGTTTTTATGCTTTTCTTAAGAGATTTTTGTTTAATCATGTCTATGGTTAACTAAACCTTTTAGCTATAGCTAAGAGGTGAAGCTTGTAGTGTGTTTGGGATATTTATCTTCCTTTCATTCTTATTTATGTTGAACTTCATTGATTTCTAGTTTGATTTTAAGGAATATTTTCAGTTTTCTATGGTTTATTGTGACTCAAATTACAATAAACATTGCGATAGCTTTGAATATCTTCTTTTCCTATTTGAGATTGTGGGATTGGTAAATCCTGTTGTTCACCATCGTCTCCTGGGCATTGGGTGATGGAATCCCTTCCAATCTCCACAATTCTCTTCCATTGAAGCTAGATCAATGAGAAGTTTAGAGATTTGATTATCTCTTTCTCTAATTAGATAAGATAGGACTCTAATTGCAATTGGATCTCTTGAATCAAGTGAGGTAGCATCCCAAGAGCTACAAGTGGATCTTTGGCACCCTAATTCTCACCTTTAAATTCACAAGTTTCAATTACATCATTCACAATTACTCTTTCTAATTATTCAGATTTAGATTTATATCTTCTTCTAGTTCTAGTTCTAGTTACTTTCAGAAACATACAAGATTAGTCCTTATGGATTCGACCTCAGTCTCACCGAGATTATTACTACATCGCGACCCTACACTTGGGGTTGTGAACGAGTTTTTGGCGCCATTGCTGGGGAGTACGGTTGCATTTTTTCTGAATTTAATTAGTTTTAGAATTAGGTTTAGATTAGGATTAACTTTATGTTTTATTTTTAGGTTAGGAATTTTTTTGCTTTGTTTTTAAAAACTTTGTTTTCTGTTTTGTGGGGATTCTAACATAGCAATCATCAATCCGGTAACCTCTTTTTAATTCTCTCTCCTATTTTCTTATATCTCTTATTTGTTTTAGTTTTTCTAGTTTTCTTTTTTGAGGTTTAGGTTTAATTACTTGAAGGCTGCGGGCATTTCATGCCCAAGTGGGTTCGTGACAACACTCGACATCTCTTAAGTAAAGGAGGATTAATCGAAGGGTTGCCTATCCATCATAGGATTAGACACCAACAGAGATCCTCAGAGTTGACAGAAGTGATGGCTGCAATTCAACATACAAATCAACCTCAACCTCTAGTTGAGGAAATCTAGGATGAAAACGAGGTGCATAAGACACCCACGTGTCATACTCTACAAGATTTCTTACAACAGGTGGGGGTAAGCACACCTTCATGTATGATTTTTCCAGAAAATATAAGGCATATGGATATTAAGTCGAGGGTGATCCAACTTCTTCCAAAGTTCTATGGACTTGAATCTGAAAGTCCATATCTACATATGAAAGAGTTTGATGAGACCATAGCCACTTTACATTTTCCTGATGTGTCTGAGTACATGGTCAGGTTAAAACTTTTTCCCTTCTCCTAAAAAGAAAAAGCTAAGACGTGGTTGCACTCACTACGTCCATAATCCATTGGTAGATGGAACAACATGGAAAGGGAGTTTGTAAAGAAATTCTTCCCATACCATAAGATAAACACCATCAATAAGTCGTTTATGAACTTCGTCCAAAAGGAAGATGAGACACTCTTCTAATGTTGGGAGCGGTTTAAGGATCTTATCAGTTCATGCCCACAACATGGTTTCGAAATGTGGCGCAAAACAAGTTTCTTCTATGACAGATTGACATCTTCCATGCGTCAATTTGTTGAGACAATGTGCAATGGGGAATTCATGAGCAAATATGTCGATGATGTGTGGGACTACCATGACAAACTTGCTGAAAACACATAATCATACGATATCTCCCCAAAACCTAGCACCACTTCTGAGCCTATTCAATTAAAGGAGAAAGGCGGAATATTTATTTTGAAAGAGGAGAATGATATCAATGCTAAAGTGGCTAACCTCGCAAGGAAAATAGAGGCCATGGAACTTAAGAAAGATAAGGCTAAGGAAACTGTTTGCGGTATTTGTGCTTGCAATGCACATACAACTAAAAATTGCCCAACCATACTTGCTTTTCAAGAGGTACTGAATGAGCAATCGAATGTTGTGAACAATTACCAAAGACCCTTCAGTGGACCCACCTCGAATACATACAATCGCAGTTAGAGGAACCATCCTAATTTCAGTTGGAGGAATGGGCCAATGTTGAGGGTCAAATATTGCATATTATCCCCAATTTATAACTTGGTTTTATGAACACGATAATACTTAATGTTATATTTTACTCACGTTTATGTTGCAAGGTGAATTTAAGAGCATGGATTTGATGCTCAATAATTACTAAGGCAATTGATGGATCTCAAGAGACCAAGATTGAAGAATTTACCTGTCAAAGATCCAAGAAAACCAAGTGATGAATTAAGAGAATTAAAGATTTGAAGGGAAAAAAAGGAATCCTGAAATCGTTATATAAAAACATATTATGAAATTCTGGGTCATTTTGTGAAATTGCGCAGAGTTAAGTCTATTTTCGAAAACTACGCAGAGTGAAGTCTATTTTAACAAACCGCGTAAATTTGGGGCGGTTTCTGAATTTTTCAACTAGGTGCAAAAATTGGTTCCACAACTATAAATAGGACTCCCTAGGATGCTCCTAGGCATCTTTTAGGGTTTAAAGAATGGAGCAAAAGGGTGGAGAAGTTGTCACCCGAGTTTTTCTTCTTCCTTAGTTGTTTTCATATATATATATATATATATATATATATATATATATATATATATATATATATATATATATTTAAAGAGACTTTGGTCCAATCATGTCTATGGTTGGCTAAACCTCTTAGCTAGGGCTAAGAGGTGAAGCTTGTAGTATGAATGGGATGTTTTTATTACTTTGATTCATGTTTATGTTAAACTTCATGGATTCTAATTTGATATTTAATGAATACTTTCAGTTTTTAATGGTTTATTATGACTCAAATTACGGTAGATATGGGATTGGTAAATTCCATTGTTTGTCATTGTCTCTTAGGCATAGTTTGGTGATGAAATCCTTGCCAATTATCATAGTTCTCCTTCATTAAGAATTAGGTCCGTGGAAGTTCAGATTTGGTTTGATTGATATATTTTCCAATTAGATATGATAGGACTCTAATTCTAATTGTGTTACTTGAATCAAGTAAGAGGGCTCCTTGATCACTACAAGTGGATCCTTGACACCTTAGTTTTCACCTTTAAATTCTTAGTTCTAATTACTTAATTCATAATTACTCTCTCATTCACTTCAGAATTAGTTTTATATCTTCTTCTACTTCTACTTCTAGTTAATTTCAGCAACGCACAAAATTAGTCCCTACGGATTCGACCTCGGTCTTACCGAGATTATTACTACATCGCGACCCTACACTTGGGGTCGTTAACAGCTAACAATTAACTCTCAAGGGGCTCTATCTCAACTTTTAAATCAAAAGAAGCCTCAGGAGGATCCAGTTTTAAAACACATTCAAAATCAAGAGCTTTTCAATCAAAACTCATTACATGTCTTTTAAGACCTTAATAATCCATTCAAAGGATTGAGGCACACTTGACAAGTGGGGAGAAAGGGATGCTTTCAGCCCAACCTCTCCCCCATCCAAAGTCGCAATGTGAAATTAATGATCCAAGCTCTTCAAATCAAATGGAGCAAGCCAAGTCTATCACCACTCTTAAGAGTGGAAAAATAATTGACAAATCTATTCTGGTAAGGGCTGAAAAGTCTAAGGAGCCGGAAGAAGACACGGATGATAGACCTAGCATTTCCCCACATGGGTTGGAACCAGAACCTCAAAGCAAGCCGATTGTTTCATTCCCCTAACGGTTGATTGCACCAAAATCTCTAGCCAACTCACAGGGTATTCAAGAGGTGTTGAAACAAGTGAAGGTCAACATCCCTCTTCTGGATGCTGTGAAACAAATTCCTTCATATGCCAAATTTCTGAAAGACTTATGCATGACCAAGAGGCGGCAAAGTATCAAACAGCAGTTCAATCAATTAACTAGTTGACCATAGGCATAGGATACTCATCGTTGTGAGTTGTTGAGGGTCAAATATTGCATATTATCCCCCATTTATTACTTGGTTTTATGAGCATGATAATGCTTAATGTTCTATTTTAATCATGTTTGTGTTGCAAGGTGAATTTAAGAGCTTGGATTAAAAAGGATGATAAAGCATAAATTTAATGCTTAAGAATCACCAAAGCTAATGATGGATCTTATGAGATCAAGAATGGAGAATTCACATGTCAAAGATCCAAGAAAACCAAGTGAGGAATGAAGAGAATTAAAAGCTTGAATTGAAGAAAATGAACCTAAAAATCTGCCTACTTCGACTAGTCTAAGCCCTCCTTCGACCAGTCTAAGGCTCCTGCTCGACTAGTCGAAGATTTCTCGACTAAAACTCTAGCAACATAAATTTCTAATTTCACGTGATCCTCGACTAGTCGAGGGTGACCCTCGACCAGTCGAAGACCGTCCTTGACTAGTCGAGGGTTAAGCAGATTTCGCGCGGACTATGTAAATTTGAGGCGATTTCTTGAATTTTCCAACTTTGTGCGAAAGTTGGAGTTGTACAACTATAAATAGGAGTCCCTAGGATGTTCCTAGGCATCTTCTAAGGTTTGAGGAGTGGAGCAAAAGTGTAGAGAGCCACCACCAAGAAATTTTTTTATTCTTCCTTAGTTGTTTTTATGCTTTTCTTAAGAGATTTTAGTTCAATCATGTCTATGGTTGGCTAAATCCCTTAGTTAGGGCTAAGGGGTGAAGCTTGTAGTGTGATTGGGATGTTGTTCTTGTTTAGTTCTTGTTCTTATTAAACTACTTTGATTCTAATTTTAATGTTTAAGGAATACTTTTAGTTTTTAATGGTTTGTTGTGACTTAAATTACAATAGATCTGTAATAGGTTTGAGTATCTTTTTTTCCTAATCTGAGATTGTGAAGTTAGTAAATCTTGTTGTTCACCATCGTCCCTTGGGCATGGTTGAGTGATGGAATCTCTTCTAACCTTCACAATTCTTCTATGTTTAGTTGTGGGATTGGTATATCCTGTTGTTTGTCATTGTCTCCTAGGCATAATTAGATGGTGGAATCACATTCAATCCTCACAACTCACATCCATTAAGAATTAGGTTAATGGAAGTTCAATCTGAGTTTATTGATATATCTTCCAATTGGATAGGATAGGACTCCAATTCCAATTGAGTTCCTTGAATCAAATAAGGAAACATCCTGATAGCTACAAGTGGATCATTGGAAACCCTAGTTCCCACCTTTGAATTTTCAAGTTTTAGTTAAATAATTCACAATTACTCTCTCTACACTTCCAGATTTAGGTTTAGATCTTCTTCTAGTTTTGATTTTAATTACTTTCCAAATACACACGAGATTAGTCCCTATGGATTCGACCTCAGTCTTACTGAGATTATTATTACATCACGACCCTACACTTGGGATTGTGAACAAGTTTTTGGCACCGTTGTCGAGGATTAACGGTTGCATTTTTCTAAGATTGATTAGTTTTGGAATTAGGTTAAGATTAGGGTTTACTTACTCTCTATTTTTAGGTTAGGGTTTTTCTGAATTATTTTTTTAGAAATTAACTCATCTTTCTATTTTTGTTTCTAAGTTACGAAATTTCCAAATTTGTTTTTAGAAACTAACTTGTTGTTCTGTTTTATAGGATCTCAATATAGAAACTTCTAATTTGGTAACTTCTTTCTAATTCTCTCTCTTTCTTTTTCTAGATCTCTTACTACTTTAGGTTTCTTTATGTTTTAGGATTAGGTTAGATTCTGAAATTAAGGGTTGAGAGTGTTTCATGCCCAAGTGAGTCCATGATAACACTCGACGTCTTTTAAGTGAAGAATGATTAGTTGAGGGGTTATTTATCCATCACCAGATTTGACACCACTCGAGATCCTTAGAGTTAATTGAAGTTATGGCTTCAAATCAACCGCCAATTCCACCTCAACCTCGAGATGAGGAAATTCAGGATGAAAACGAGGTGCATCAAGCACCCCCACCTCGTACTTTATGAGACTATTTACAACCGGTGGGGTTGAGCACCCCTTCCTGTGTAGTCTTTCCACAAAATACAAGAAACATGAATATCAAGCCAGGAGTGATCTAACTCCTTCCAAAGTTCCTTGGACTTGAATATGAAAGTCCATATCTTCACTTGAAAGAGTTTGATATTATAGCCACTTTATATTTTCCTAACATGTCTAAGGACACGGTTAGGCTGAAACTCTTTCCTTTCTCCTTGAAAGAAAAAACTAAGACGTGGTTGCACTCATTACATCCGCGATCTATTGGCACATGGAATGACATGATAAGGGAGTTTATAAATAATTTTTTTTCATATCATAAGACGAACACCATCAGGAAGTCGATCATGAACTTCGCCTAAAAAGAAGATGAAACATTCTTCCAATGTTGGGAGCAGTTTAAGGATCTTGTCAGTTCATGCCCACAACACGATTTTGAAACATAGTGCATAAAAAATTTCTTCCATGAAGGACTGACATCTTCCATACACCAATTTGTCGAGACGATGTGCAATGAGGAATTCATGAACAAACATGTCGATGATGTGTGGGATTATTTTGACAAACTCGCTGAAACTGCACAATTATGGGACATCTCCCCAAGACCTAGCACCACATCTAAGCCTACTCAATCAAAGCAGAGGGGTGGAATATATTTGTTAAAAGAGGATGACGATATAAATGCTAAAGTGGCCAGTCTCACAAGGAAACTCGAGGCCATGGAACTGAAGAAGGATAAGGCTAAAGAAGTTGTTTACAGTATTTGTGCGTGCAACATACACATAACTGAAAATTGTCGAACGATACCTGCTTTTCAAGAGGTATTGAATGAGCAATCAAATGATGTAAACAACTACCAGAGGCCTTTCAAAGGAACCTCCTCTTATACATATAACTCTAGCTGGAGAAATCATCCAAATTGCAGTTGGAGGAATGGACAAACTGCTACTCCTCAAGGGATCCTTAACCAATTTGTGGAACAAAGGAAGCTTCAAGAGGACCTGGTTCTAAAACACATTCAAGAGCAAGAGCTATTTAACCAGGACATCAAATCTGCATTGGGAATGCTTGCGTCTTTCATTCAAAAGATAGAGTCACACTTAGCGATTGGGGAGAAAGGGATGCTTCCAGCCCAACCTCTCCCCAATCCAAAACCACAGTATGAGATTAGTGGCTCAAGCACTTCAAATCAAATGGAGCAAGCCAAGTCTATCACAACTCTTAGGAGTGAGAAAACAATTAACAAATCTATTTCAGTAAGGGCTGAAAAGTCTAAGGACTCGGAAGTAGATGAAAGTGATAGACCGAGCAACACTCCACATTATTTAGAACCGAAACTTCAAAGCAAGCTAGTTGCTCATTCCCCCAACGGTTGGTTGCACAAAAACCTTTGTCGAACTCTCAGGATATTCTAGAGGTGTTTAAGCAAGTAAAGGTTAACATCCTTCTACTGGATGCTTTTAAACAAATTCCCTCATATGCCAAATTCCTGAAAGATCTATGCACTACCAAACGACAGCAAAACATACAAAAGAAGATCTTTTTGACATAAAAGTGAGTGTCATTCTAAAGCAAGATGTGTCACAGAAATATAAAGATCCCGGTAGCCCAACCATCGCTTATGTAATTGGGAATTAATAGATTGAACATGCACTTCTTGAGTTAGGAGCGAGCGTAAATCTGATCCCATACTCGGTCTACGAACAAATAGGTCCAGGTGAATCAAAAACCACCTGGACCACATTATAACTTATCAATCGATCAATTCGTGTATCGAGAGGGGTAATTAAGGATGTATTGGTCTAGGTTGATAAAATTTACTACTCGGTAGACTTCATCATCCTGAATACTCAACCCATCGTAGACATAAGCACTCAAATTCTCGTCATTCTTAGTCGTCTATTCCTTGTTACATCAAATGCAATATTAATTGTAGGAATGGAGTTATGAGTTTGTCTTTTGGAAATATGACATTGGAGTTGAATATCTTTTTCAATACGGGTAAACAGTCAGAGGAAGATGACGATTCCCATGATATTAACCCGATTGACTCTTTCGTGAAAGATAGAACTCTTATGACCTTATCCTCTGACCCTCTAGAGATGTGCCCGGCCCACTCCTATGATTTAGATGATGATGTGATTAGGGAGATGGGAACCATGCTGGATACCATGCCAGCACTTGAAGTTAACCGGTAGAGGCCACAATTTGAAGATTTACCCCGAACTGATATAGTGCCTCTACCGTCTAACTTCAAAGCACCGAAGCTTGACCTAAAACTTTTGCCATCTGATTTGAAATATGTCTATTTAGGTTAATATGAGACATACTCAGTGGTGATTTTTTCCCACCTTGAGAAAGAACAAGAGAGTATGCTTATCTTTACTCACATTGAACACAAAGGAGCCCTTAGATGGTTAATTGCGGACCTCAAGGGAATTAAACCTTTGATTTGTACTCACCGCATTTATTTAGAGGATAATATGAAGACCTCCCGGCAACCACAACGTAGATTAAATCCTAACATGAAGGAAGTAGTTAAGGCTGAGGTACTTAAACTATTGGATGTGGGTATTATATACCCTATATCTGATAGTCAATGGATGAATCCAACTCAGGTGGTTCCCAGAAGTCCAAAATCACCATAGTAGCCAATGCCAATAATGAACTTGTGCCAACTAGAGTCACTACTAGTTGGAGAATGTGCATTGACTACAAGAAATTGAATACTATCACGAGGAAGGACCACTTTCCTTTGCTCGTCATCGATCAAATTTTGGAAAGGCTAGCTGGTCACTTGTACTATTGCTTCCTTGATAGGTATCCAGGCTACAACCAGATAGAGATAGCTCTTGAAGATCAGAAAAAGACCACATTCACATATCCCTTTGGCACATTTGTTTATCGAAGGATGCCAATCAGATTATGTAATGCCCCTGCCACTTTTCAGCGATGCATGATGAGTATTTTTTCTGACATGGTGGGGTAATATCTAGAGGTCTTCATGGACGATTTCTCTATATTTGGTCCATCCTTTAGCGATTATTTGGAGAATCTTAAATGTGTGTTGAAGCGATATGAGGAAAAGAATTTTGTACTAAATTGGGAGAAGTGTCATTTCATGGTTCGCAAGGTAATTGTTCTTGGAAATATCATCTCGTCCAAGGGAATTAAGGTAGATAAAGCTAAAATTAATCTTATCTCTACACTACCTCCACCTAAAAGGATAAGAGATGTGCGACCCTTCTTAGGACACACTAGGTTCATAAAGGACTTTCATCACCTCTCGTCCTTTATGCAACCTACTTCAAAAGGATGTACCATTTGAGTAGACTGAGCAATGCCAGGAAGCTTTTTCTAAGCTCAAGGGCATGTTAACCACCGCACCTATTATGCAGCCACCCAACTGAAACTTTGTTTTTGAAATTATGTGTGATGCGTCGAACTATGCTATTGGGGCAGTGTTAGGTCAAAGAAAAGAGAAGAAACCCTATGTTATACATTATGCAAGTAGAACTTTAAATCCTATACAATGGAATTACTCTACTACGGAAAAAGAACTCTTAGCTATCGTGTTCGCTTTGGATAAATTTAGGTCCTACTTGACTGGATCTAAGATTATCATCTACACTGATCATGCAGCACTCAAGTACCTTCTTTCTAAGAAAATATTAAGCCCCACTTAATAAGATGGATCCTTTTACTCTATGAATTTGATTTAGAAATATGAGACAAAAAGGGAGTAGAGAATGTAGTGGCCGATCATCTTTCCAGGCCTGATCTTCTTGATTCCCTTGAGACGACACAGATAAATGACATGTTCCCTGATGAACAGTTATTTAAACTTTCTTACTTACCTTGGTTTGCTCATATTGCTAATTATCTTGCTAAAGGATTCATGCATACACATTGGACTACGCAAGATAAGAAAAAATTCTTCACCGAGGTATGCAAGTTTTTTTGGGATGATCCTTATCTGTTTAAATACTTTTCAGACTAAATTCTAAGGAGATGTGTGCTAGACAATGAACATCAAAGTGTCATCTCCTTTTGTCACTCTCAGGCCTATGGTGGTCACTTTTCTACTAAAAAGACCACGGCCAAGATTCTATAGTGCGGTTTTTACTAGCCCACTATGTTCAATGACACTCATGAGTTTTGCAAAGCTTATGAGAGTTGTCAGAAATTGGGAGAACTGTCCCATCGAAACATGATGTCATTGAACCCAATTCTTATCATTGAAGCATTTGATTGCTGAGACATTGATTTCATGGGACCATTCCCCCAATTCTTTGAAAATTTGTATATTTTGCTAGCTATAGACTATGTCACTATGTGGGTCGAAGCGATCCCGTACCAGAACAATGATCATCAAACAGTCATTAAATTCCTAAAAGAAAATATCCTTTCCAAGTTCAGAACGCCTCGAGCCATCATTAGTGATGAAGGTTCACATTTTTGTAATAGGCCATTCGCGAACTTAATGAAGAAATATGACATCTTACACAAAGTGAGCACTCCATACGACCCACAAACAAGTAGGCAAGCTGAGATTTTTAATAAGGAGAATAAATATATTCTAGAGAAAATGGTTAACCCTGACCAAAAGGATTGGTCAATTCGATTGACCGATGCTTTATGGGCTTACCGTAGTGCATTTAAAACCCCTATTGGAATGTCTTCCTTTAGACTTGTCTATGGGATAGCTTGTCACTTACTTGTGGAGTTAGAACATATGGCTTACTAAGTGATTAAAAATCTAAACTTCAATTTAGACAACGATGGCTCGCTGCGCAAACTACAATTGAATGAACTCGAGGAGATCCAGAATGACGCATACGAGAACTCGAGAATTTACAAGGACATGATGAAAGTGTTCCATGATAGGAACATCCTTCGGAAATCATTCTTAGTTGGTCAAAAATTCTTTTTATATAATTCTTGTTTACATCTTTTTCGGGTAAACTCCGATCTTGTTGGACCGGTCCTTTCACTGTATCCTCATGGGGCTATTAAGATAAAGAATCTGAACAATGACAATGCTTTTAAAGTAAATGGACATCGGTTAAAGCCATTTATTGAGAAATTTGATTCAGAGGATATATTCATACCTCTGATTGATCCTATTTACCAGGATTAACCTCCTAGTCTGACGGAGGTATAATTAGGTTTATTGCTTTCATCATATTTAGGACTAGAATAGTTTGCTTCCACTGTTTTAGGGTAATTTACTTTCTGTTTGTTTAGGATAGTTTGCTTTTCGGTTGTTTAATTCTTGTGCTAACCTACCTTCAAGCTGAGATCCTTTGGAAAAAGTCTCAAAATTCTTTCATCAAGTACTATCTTTCCATCACTTCTCCTTCAATTATGTTGTCTCTTTTGCAAATCATGCTTATTTATTTTACATTGAGGACAATGTATATTTTAGGTTGGAGATGGGAGATTAGGTAAACTAATTAGTGTTTTCTAAGTTTTGAGCAAAATTTGTAAAATTTTTTTAAAAATTTCAATGTTTATATGTTTGGAAGCGATGAATTATGTATTTAAGAATGAGTATGACGATAAGATGGGAAGCGAATTTTGAATTGTTGGAGTTTGATCAACTAAGTAGCCTATCACTTACGATTCTTGCACTTAATTGATTAAGAGGAAGTTTGAATATCATGTTAATCTAAATCATAAGACACATTCAAATTGTTTTTTATGAATAATGCTAGAATTTCTGATTATTAGTATGTGAATCATTGATAGATGGTGAGAATCAAGTCTGGAGAATTTTATCCACCTTAAAAGATGAAAAGAACTAGTTAAAAAATAGTGAGATCGATAAAAATGTCATATATAGTGAAAATACTGGAAAAGAATACAAAAATAATGCAAGGTTTGTAAAAGAATGAATAAAAATTGGCCGTCGTTATAAAATCAAAAATTGGAAAAAGAAGGAAAAGGGGATACGGTAAGCATAGCTAACATGATGTAATGATAACATCCTTTCTATACTCTGACTTAATGGATAAAGAACTTATGTGATCGATTGCTTATGTGATTCGACTCTTGGTTTTCAAAATCCCACTTTCACATCTTAATTCTACTCATTCATACTTGAGTGCACAAAAGATTGTTTTTCAAAAGAGGTTTTAAACATTGAGCATTGAGGTTTATTTCACGCATACTTTGCTCGAGACTAGCAAAATGCTGTTGAGGGTCAAATATTGCATATTATCCCCAATTTATTACTTGGTTTTATGAACATGATAATGCTTAATGTTCTATTCTAATCATATTTGTGTTGCAAGGTGAATTTAAGAGCTTAGATTGAAAAGGATGCTAAAGGCATGGATTTAATGCTCAAGAATCATCAAAGCCAATGATGGATCTTATGAGACCAAGAATGAAGAATTCACATACCAAAGATCTAAGAAAACCAAGTGAGGAATAAAGAGAATTGAAGACTTAAAGTGAAGAAAAAGAACCCTAAAAATCCACCTACTTTGACTAGTCTAAGCCCTCCTTCGACCAGTCTAAGCTCTTCCTCTACTAGTCGAAGAAACTTCAACTCAAACTCCGGCAACATGAACTTCTAAATTCACGTGCTCCTCAACCATTCGAAGACTGTCCTCGACCAGTCGAAGGCTATCCTCGACTAGTCTAAGGTTACGCAAATTCTGTGTGAACTACGTAAATTTGAGGAGGTTTCTGAATTTTTCCAATTTGGTGCAAAAGTTAGAGTTGCACAACTATAAATAGGAGTCCCTAGGGTGTTCCCAGGTATCTTCTAGGGTTTAAGGAGTGGAGAAAAATCATGGAGAGCCGCTGCTAAGGGTTTTTCTTCTTCTTTCTTAGTTATTTTTACGCTTTTCTTAAGAGATTTTAGTTCAATCATGTCTATGGTTAGCTAAATCCCTTAGCTAGGGCTAAGGGGTGAAGCTTATAGTGTAATTGGAATGTTGTTCTTGTTTGGTTCTTATTCTTGTTGAAGTACTTTGATTCTAATTTGATATTTAAAGAATACTTTTAGTTTTTAATGGTTTGTTGTGACTCAAATTATAGAAGATCTGCAATAGCTTTGAGTATCTTCTATTGAATTAAGACTGTGAAGTTAGTAAATCTTGTTGTTCACCATCGTCCCATGGGGCATGGTTAGGTGATGGTATCTATTCTAACCTTCACAATTCTCATATGTTTGGTTGTGGGATTGGTATATCCTGTTGTTTGTCATTGTCTCCTGGGCATGATCAGATGATGGAATCACTTCCAATCCTCACAACTCACATCCATTGAGAATTAGGTTAATGGAAGTTCAAATCTGAGTTTATTGATATATCTTCCAATTGGATAGGATAGGACTCCAATTCCAATTGAGTTCCTTGAATCAAATAAGGAAACATCCTGATAGTTGTAAGTGGATCCCTGGAAACCCTAGTTCTCACCTTTGAATTTACAAGTTCTTAAATTACTCACAATTACTTCCTCATATTCCATATTTAGGTTTAGATCTTCTTCTAGTTCTGGTTTTAATTACTTTCAAAATACACACGAGATTAGTCCCTGTGGATTCGACCTCGGTCTTACCGAGATGATTACTACTTCGCGACCCTACACTTGGGGTTGTGAACAATAGCCCAACTATCACTTCTATAATTGGGAATCACCAAATTGAGAACGCACTTCTTGTCTTGGGGGGGGAGCGTAAATCTAATCCCTTACTCGGTCTACGAACAACTGGGTTTAGGTGAATTAAAACCCACCCGAACCACATTACAACTTGTTGATCGCTCAGTTCATGTACCAAGAGGGATGATTGAGGATGTATTGGTCCAAGTTGATAAATTCTACTATCCAGTAGATTTTATTGTCCTAGATACTTAGCCCACCGCAGACATGAGCACTGAAATCCCTGTCATACTTGGCCACCCGTTCCTTGTTACATCCAACACTATCATCAATTGTAGGAATGGGGTCATGAATTTTTCTTTTGGAAATATGACGTTAGAGCTCAATATCTTTTTCAACATGAGCCGAGAAGAAGAGGATGATGAAGAGGCCCACGACATCAATATGATAAACTCTTTCATGGAAGATATAGCTATGATGACCTTATCCTCTGACCCTCTAGTACGTGCTTGGCACACTCCCCCAATTTGGATGATGACACAATTAGAGAGATGGATGCCATGCTTGATATTGCACCGGTACTTAAAGTTAACCGGTGGAGGCCACAATTTGAGAAATTAACCCAAACTGACTTAGTGCCTCTACCGTTTAGCCTCAAAGCACCGAAGCTTGATGTAACATTCCGTACTTTTCTCAAATATGTCTATTTAGGTCAAGATGAGGCATACCAGGTGGTGATTTCTTCCCACCTTGAGCAAGAACTGGAGAGTATGCTTATTTTTACTCTCATTGAGCATAAAGGAGCCCATGGATAGTCGATTACAGACCGCAAGGGAATTGACCCTTTGATTTGTATTCACCGCATTCATCTAGAGGATAATGTGAAGACCTCCTGACAACCATAATGTAGATTAAATCCAAATATGAAGGAAGTGGTTAAGGCCGAGGTACTTAGGTTATTGGATTTGGGTATTATATACCCCATATTTGATAGCCAATAGGTAAGTCCAACTCAGGTGGTTCCTAAGAAGTCTGGAATCACCATCGTGGCCAATACCAACAACAAACTTGTGTCAACTAGAGTTACTACTAGTTGGAGAGTGTGCATTGACTACAGGAAGTCAAACTTTGGAAAGGCTAGTTGGTCACTCTTACTATTACTTCATTGACGGATATTCGGGCTATAATCAGATAGAGATAACCCTTGAAGATCAATAGAAGACAACGTTCACATGTCCTTATGACACATTTGCTTACCGAAGGATGTCATTCAAACTGTGTAACGACCCTACCACGTTTTAACGATGCATGTTGAGTATTTTCTCTAACATGGTGGGGCAATATTTAGAGGTCTTCATGGATGACTTCTTTGTTTTGGTCCATCCTTCAACAAATGTTTGAAAAATCTGAAAAATGTACTGAAGCGATGCAAGGAAAAGAATTTAGTACTAAATTGGAAAAAGTGTCATTTCATGGTTCGTAAGGGAATTGTTCTTGGACATATCATCTCATCTAATGGAATTGAGGTGAACAAGGCTAAAATTGACCTTATCTCTAACCTACCTTCACCCAAGAGCATACGAGACATGAGATCCTTCTTAGGACATGCCAGGTTTTATAGAAGATTCATAAAGGACTTTAGTTACCTCTCCCGTCCTCTATACAATCTACTTCAAAAGGATGTACCATACAAGTGGACTGAGCAATGCCAAGAAGCTTCTCTAAGCTCAAAGACATGCTAACTACTGCACCTATCTGTAGCCACCTGACTGGAACATTCCTTTTAAAATTTTATGTGATGCGTCTGACTATGCTATTGGGGTGGTGTTAACCCAGAGAAAAGAAAGGAAACCCTACGTTATTCATTATGCAAGTAGAACTTTAAATCTTGCCCAAGTGAATTACTCTACTACAGAGAAGGAACTCTTAGCTGTAGTATTTACCTTGGTCAAATTTAGGTCTTACTTGATTGGATCTAAGATTATCATCTACACTGATCATACGGTGCTCAAGTACCTTCTTTCTAAGAATGATGCTAAGCCCTGCTTGATAAGATGGATCCTTTTACTCCAAGAATTTGATATGGAAATATGAGACAAAAAGGGAGTAGAGAACATAGTGACTAACCATCTTTCAAGACTTGACCTTCTGATTCCCTTGACATGACACCTATAAACGACATGTTCCCCGATGAACAAGCTGTTTAAACTCTCCCACTTATCTTGGTTTGTCGATATTGTTAATTATCTTGTTATAGGGTTCACGCCAACACATTGGACTACGTAAGATAAGAAAAATTCTTCATCGAGGTTCAAAAGTTCTTTTGGGATGACCCATATTTATTTAAATATTGCCCCAACCAAATTCTAAGGAGATGTGTGCCAAACAATGAACACCAATGTGTCATCTCCTTCTGTCATTCTCAGGCCTGTGGTGGTCACTTTTCTGCTAAAAAGACTAGGGCCAAAATTCTGTAGTGCAGCTTTTACTAGCCCACTATGTTCAAGGACACTCATGAGTTTTTCAAAGCTTGTGAGTGTTGTTAGAAATTGGGAGCATTGTCCCATCAAAATATGATGCCTTTGAATCTCGTTCTAATGATTAAAGCATTTGATTGTAGGGGCATCGATTTCATGGGGCCATTCCCCCAATCCTTCGAGAATTTATACATTTTGCTAGCAATAAACTATGCCACTAAGTGGGTCGAAGCGATCCTGTGCCGGAACAATGACCATCAAACGGTTATGAAATTCTTAAAAGAAAACATCTTTTCTCGGTTCAGAACACCTGGAGCCATCATTAGTGATGGAGGTTCACATTTCTGTAATAGGTCATTTGCAAACTTAATGAAGAAATATGACATCTCTCATAAGGTGAGCACTCCATACTACCCACCAAAAAGTGGGCAAGCTGAGATTTCCAACGAGAAAAATTAAACATATTACGGAGAAAACGAGTTAATCCGATTGCAAGGATTATTCAATCCACTTGATGATGCTTTATGGGCCTACCATACGCCTTCAAGACCCCAATTAGAATGTCTCCATTTAGACTTGTCTATGGGAAAGCTTACCACTTACTTGTGGAATTGGAATATAGATCCTATTGGGCTATCAAAAACATAAATTTTAACTTAGACAACGTTGGCTCGTTGCACAAACTTCAGTTAAATGAACTTGAGGAAATTTGGAATGACGCATACAAGAACTCGAGAATTTACTAAGACAAAATGAAGGTTGTTCACAACCCCAAGTGTAGGGTCGCGATGTAGTAATAATCTCGGTAAGACTGAGGTTGAATCCACAGGACTAAACTCGTACTTTTCTGAAGGTAACTAGAACTAGAACTAGAACAAGATCTAAAACTAATTCTGAAGTATTTGAGAGAATAATTGTGAATAGAGTAATTAAAACTAAGAATTTAAATGTAGGAACTAGGGTGCCAAGGATCCACTTGTAGTGATCAGGGAGCCCTCTTGCTTGATTCAAGTAACATAATTAGAATTGGAGTCCTATCCTATCCAATTGGAAAAGATATCAATAAAACCAAATTTGAACTTCCATTGACCTAATTCTCAATGAAGGAGAACCATGATAATTGGCAGGGATTCCATCGCCAAACCATGCCCAGGAGACAATAACAAATAACAGGATTTACCAATCCGATAATCTCAAAGCAAGAGAATTGTGAAAATTAGGAAGGATTCCATAACCCTACCATGCCCAATGGACGATGGTGAACATCAAAACTTACTAATTTCAAAATCTCAAATTAGGAAAAGAAGATACTCAAAACTATTACAGATCTACTGTAATTTGAGTCACAATAAACCATTAAAAACTGAAAGTATTCCTTAAATATTAAATTAGAATCCATAGAGTTCAACATAAACATGAATCAAAGCAATAGAAACATCCCATCATACTACAAGCATCACCTCTTAGCCCTAGCTAAGAGGTTTAACCAATGATAAACATGATTGGATCTAAAACCTTAGAAGAAAGCATGAAAATAACAGGGAAGAAGAAGAAAAACTCTTGACGACAGCTTCTCCATGCTTTTGCTCTACTCTTTAAACCCTAGAGATGCCTAAGAACATCCTAGGGAGTCTTATTTATAGTTGTGGAACTTGAACTTTTGTACCTAGTTAGAAAACTTTAGAAATTGCCTCAAATTTATGCATTTGCTAAAATAGACTTCACTCTCCGCATTTTCTCAAAATAGATTTCACTCTGCGCAATTTCACAAAATGACCCAGAGTTTCAGAATATGCTTTTTCAGGACGATTTCAGGATTTCTTTTCTTCACTTTAAATCTTCGATTCTTTTCATTCCTCACTTAGTTTTCTTGGATCTTTGGCATGTGAATTCTTCAATCTTGGTCTCCCACTACAAGAAATACCCCTTTTAGCGACGAAAATTTTTGCTTTTAGCACCCTTTTCAATACAAGCTCTTAAATTCATCTTGTAACACAAACATGAGTAAAATAGAATATTAAACATTATCATGTTCGTAAAACTAAGGTATAAATGAAGGATAATATGTAATATTTGACCCTCAACATAATCCCCAACTAGCATTTTGCTAGTCCCTAGCAAAGTATTCGAAAAAAATTTCGAGAACCTCAGGATAATTTCTATAAGCTCGAGTGGTTTTAAAAAAATAATTTAGATAATAGAATTCTAAAATACGTTAATGTTGTGCATTACCTTCTCCTAAACTCTAGCACTCTGTAAGTTTCATAATCAAGTTCAAAGCATTAATCCTCCAATTAGAACAATTCCAAATATTAAGTTCGATGGGTGTATAATGAAGTCTAGACTTATCACAATCAAAGGTTTAATTTGTCACTTTCATAACATTGATAATTAAAAGAGCATTCAGGACAACCAAAACCTAAACCGAAACTTCCCTTACAATTCATCTTTTAGTTCCCTCTTTTATTCTTCCAACTTTTGATTTTTCCATCGATGGCTTTCACGTTATATCAACCTTTTTAAAGATCTTTAATAGATAGCCCTTTTTGATGACAATTATTTTTTTAGCTGGGTATTTTCTTTTTCTTTCTTTTAAATTCTTTCCATTGAACATGATGAACAAATTCCCTGGGTTGATTCCTTCCATGCTTAATAATCATCTAGTTAATAATTCAATATCAAACTGACACTTTAATGTGTAAGCTGGATGCGACATGTGAAATCATGACTCAATCAATATTTAAAACTTCTAATCGAGGATCAATGACTTAACTTAATTTTGAGATCTCCCAAGTGACTAAAATCCAAGAGACATAAGGCATGAACATTAAGTATCTTATAATTCTAATTCATGGATTAACTTCAAGATCATTTAAATTTGCTGAAATTTTAGAAAATTTTCACAACTTCGCCCAAAAATTAAGAAAACAACTAATTAGCTTGTCTAATCCACAACCCCCAACCTAAAATTTACATTATCCCCAATGTAAAAGAGATAAGCATTCAATGTAAATGAGGCAACGAAAAGAAAAATGAAGTGGTGGAAAGGTAGTACCTGAAGAAGGAATTCTGAGGTTTTTTTTTTTAAAAAATATCTCGATGTGAAGATAGGTTAGCACAAGAATTAAAGCATCAGAAAGCAAACTTTTCTAAAAAGTAAAAAAGCAAACTATCCTAAATGGCGAAAAGCAAACTATCCTAATCATAAATTCTTTGAAAGCAATAAACCTAACTAGGAAAACAGGGGAAAGCTACTTAGTCATGCCGTAAGGTTCCTCCTTTAACCAGTATCTTGATAAATTTCTCAGTAGATTTAGAAACAAGATCATCCAAAAGCCCTTTTTCAATAGGCTTGGATGCCTTGGAGCATGATTTTCTAGAGAAATTTGTGGACCTTAGCATAAAGTTTCCTTTTAATCTCCTGAGGTGTCCAAAGTACATATGATTCACCTGAGATAGAGAAAGTTTCAGAGTTAGCGCAACATGGTGAATCAGAGACTACAAGTAGATAAAATTCAGAGAAATTCTCAGTAGGTGATGTAGTCTCAACATATTCTGAAGTTTCAGACTTCGGTTCAACTTTCAGCTCCTCCTCCCTTAATGGTAAACATTCAAGATTTGTGGAAGGAGGGGCTTCAGAATAAGGGTTCTCTCGGTCAGTAACAACCACCGAGGTATTATTTTGCAAGGCATCCATTATTTCTTTTATCATGGGATCATTTGAATCTGCAAAATATGCCAAGTGATCTTTCAGAGAGTTGAGATAGTCAGTTGAGAGAGGCTCATTTTCCACATTGAGGTCTGTGATGATATGCCCAATGATTCCTTCATTTTCTCTTAGAATAGAGGGAAACATGATCTCTTGCTCTTCACCTTGGTGAGAGTCAATTGTCACCGGATACATCTCGCCCTACCTTGCATAGAAAATTTGTGGATCAGTATGCACATTAATGTGAAAACTTTGTTCATTATTACTACTCAGTAGATGCATTATATTATCAAGTGTTGACAGCTCAGAAGGTGGCCTTAATTGAGTGGTTTCAAATTCTAGAGTCATCTCGGGCAACTTGTCCACTCCCTAATGATATTATAATATAAATCAGGGGAGTGGTCTATACATGCCTCAAAGAGTCATGTGGTTCACTTGGAAGAGACTCTTCCTCCACATATAAATCAAACGAACTAGATGGGTGGAGTAGATTATTATGGTCGATAATGTCCTGTATCTCTTGATCACTTTCCTGAACCATAATTGAAATCGATTCCAGTGAATCTTGGGTTATAAACTCATGATTTTCATCCCAATACTTATCATCTTCTAATTCAGTATAGTTCACAAGTGAGATGAGATCACTTTCCTCACATTATTTTCCTAGGTTGAGTTGAGGCTCGAATAAACTAGCCTCTTCCTCCTCATTGAAGTCAAGTGTGTCATATGACTGGAGCGTGTCAGTATCATTATATTTGAAAGACACCCATGTCTCTTGATCATTCCTTTGGACAGTCATCGAGATCGACTCTTCAGAAAATTGAGTCGTATGCTCGTTAATACAATCCAACTCTTCATTCTCAATTTCAGTACTCTCCATAAGCGAGTTAGGATCACTTTCCTCGCATTGTGTTTCTAGATTGGGTTGAGATTGTTATAACTTAGCCTCTTCAACCTTATTGAGGCGCAATTCAATTACTTCCAATGATTTCATCATGCCTGCGACAAGTTGGTTGAACTATTCTTGATAGTCCATGAAATTCAAATGTGAATCCTCTTGGATCATTTCTGCTTAGATTTTAAAGGTAGGGGATCTAAGAGAATGGTCATCACTACAATCAATTGTTGATTCATCTCTCCAATGTTGATGTTTCCACTGATCATAGTCGTACGGGTCATAGGTGGGAGAGTCTGATGGTTGTTGGTACATATTATCACCCATAATATAATCTCTCATTGTTTTTTTTCCTAATAGGTGATAATCATTCTCACTCCCATAACTATGATAACCCCAACAATCACGTACTGTTTTCTTAATCTATGAGGTGTAATTATTCTCCCGCTTATGATCGCATAAGGACTTCTTAACCGGTGGAGCATAGTATTCTGGTTGGTTCTCAATGATGGTTTCAAAAAATTTTCGAGACACAGGTTGTTTCATAACATAATCATCTAACAGCCCTTCACAATTTCTCACATTCTCTAAAACTAGCTTAGTATACTGATGTTCCCACTCTTGCATATACATGGTGAAACCCTAATCCTGAACCTAATCCTAACATTGAATAAAAGAAAAATCCTACAGCAATATGGAAAGTAAGTAAAGGAGAAGTTAGAAGGAGTTTACTGGTTTGGAGAATTCTATGTTAGGATCCTACAAAACAGAAAACAATGTTCGTTTCTAAAAATAAATCAGAAAAAACCCTAACCTAAAAACAGAACAAAAAGTTAGTCCTAAAATAAATTAGTTTCTAAAAAAAAAAAAAAAGTTTCTAAAGACAAATTAGGAAAGTTTCCAAATTTAGAAATAGGAAGTTAGTTTCTAAAACAAATTAAGAAAGTTTCTAAATCTAGAAACAGAAAGAAAATTTAGTTTTTAAATCTAGAAATAGAAAAGAAAAATTAGTTTCTAAAAAAAAATAAGAAAGGTTCTAAATCTAGAAATAGAAAGTTAGTTTTTTTTTTTTAAAAAAATAATAAGAAAGTTTCTAAATCTAGAAATAGAAAGAAAAGTTAGTTTCTAAATTAAGAAATAGAAAAGAAAAATTAGTTTCTAAAAAATTTTAAGAAAGTTTCTAAATCTAAAAATAGAAAGAAAAAGAATTAGAAAGAAGTTACCAAATTAAAAGTTTCTATTTTGGGATCCTGTAGAAGAAAAAGGGAAATGAATTAGTTTCTAAAAAGAACTAAGAAAGCACCTAGTTTCTATAAAAAAAAAAAAAAAGAAAAGGAAAGTTTCTAAAAATGGAAAGTAAGTTAGTTTCTAAAAATAGAAAAAGGAAAGGAAATTTGTTTATAAAAATGGATTCGAAAAGTTTCTTTAAAAATAGTTTTTAAAAAAAATTAGGAAAGTTTCTATCCTAGAATTAGAAAGTAGATTTAAAAAAACAGAAAAGGAAAGTTTCTAAACCTAGAAATAGAAAGCTAAGTTAGTTTCTAAAATAATTCAGAAAAAACCCTAACGTAAAAATAGAAAGTAGAAAAATCCTAATCTTAACCTAATTCTAAAACTAGTCAATCTCACAAAAATGTAACTGTTAATCCCCAGCAACGGCGCCAAAAACTTATGCACATCCCCAAGTGTAGGCTCGCGATGTAGTAATAATCTCGGTAAGACCAAGGTCGTATCCACAGGGACTGATCTTATGCGTTTTTTAAATTAACTAGAAGTAGAACTAGAAGAAGATGTAAAACTAATTCTGAAGTGATTGAGAGAGTAATTGTGAATTAAGTAATTAAAACTAAGAATATAAAGGTGGGAACTAGGGTGCCAAGGATCCACTTGTAGTGATCAGGGAGCCCTCTTCCTTGATTCAAGTAACACAATTAGAATTGGAGTCTCATCCTATCCAATTGAAAAATATATCAATAAAACCAAATCTAAACTTCCATTAACCTAATTCTCAATGAAGGAGAACTATGATAATTGGCAGGGATTCCATCACCAAACCATGCCCAGGAGACAATGGCAAACAACAAGAATTACCAATCTCATAATCTCAAAGCAGGAGAATTGTGAAGATTAGAAAGAATTCCATAACCCTACCACGCCCAAGGGACGATGGTGAACAACAGGACTTACTAATTTCACAATCTCAAATCAGGAAAAGAAGATACTCAAAGCTATTGTAGATCTGCTGTAATTTGAGTCACAATAAACTATTAAAAACTGAAAGTATTCCTTTAAAATGAAATTAGAATCTATGAAGTTCAACATAAACATGAATCAAAGCAATAGAAATATTTCATCATGCTATAAGCTTTACCTCTTAACCCTAGCTAAGAAGTTTAGCCAATCATAGACATGATTGGACCAAAGTCTCTTAAGAAAAACATGAAAACAATTAAGGAAGAAGAAGAAAAACTCTTGGCGACAACTTCTCCACCCTTTTTCTCCACTCCTTAAACCCTAGAAGATGCCTAAGAGCATCCTAGGGTGTCCTATTTATAGTTGTGGAACTCCGACTTTCACACCTAGTTGGAAAATTCTAAAAACCGCCTCAAAGTTGTAGTTTGCTAAAATAGACTTCACTCTACGCAGTTTCTCAAAATAGATTTCACTCTGCGCAATTTCATAAAATGACCTATAGTTTCCGAATATGCTTTTTCAGGACAATTTCAGGATTCCTTTTCGTCACTTCAAATCTTTGATTCTCTTCATTCCTCACTTAGTTTTCTTAGATCTTTGGCATGTGAATTCTTCAATCTTTGTCTCCTAAGATCCATCCCTTGCCTTGTTGATTCTTGAGCATCAAATCCATGCTTTTAACACCCTTTTCAATCTAAGCTCTTAAATTCACGTTACAACACAAACATGAGTAAAAGGGAACATTAACTATTATCATGTTCATAAAACCAAGATACAAATGGGGGATAATTTGCAATATTTGACCCTCAACAAAGGTGTTCCATGACAGGAACATTCTTCAAAAATCATTCTTAACTGGTCAAAAAGTCCTTTTATACAATTCTCGGTTA
The DNA here is from genome assembly GCF_029962835.1 of Magnolia sinica. Classification (NCBI taxonomy): domain Eukaryota; kingdom Viridiplantae; phylum Streptophyta; class Magnoliopsida; order Magnoliales; family Magnoliaceae; genus Magnolia; species Magnolia sinica. The sequence continues at coordinate 42,181,949 of NC_080573.1, read as the reverse complement.
CATATTTTTCGGGTAAACTCCGATCTCGTTGGGCCAGCCCTTTCACAGTTACTAATGTCTATCCTCATGGGGCCATTGAGATTAAGAATCTAAATAATGGCAATGCTTTTAAAGTGAATGGACATCGTTTAAAGCCATTTGTTGAGAAATTTGTTTTAGAGGATATGACCATACCTCTGCTTGATCCTGTATACCATAATTGACCTCCTAGTATGATGGAGGTGTATTTAGATTTATTTCATAGGATTTAGGATTAAGATAGTTTTCTTTCAGTTTATCTAGATTTTATGCTGACCCATCTTCATGTTGAGATCCTTAATAAAGCCTTAAATTTTATTCTCCAGATACTATCTTTCCATCACTACATTTTTTTCGTTGTCCCATTTGCATTGCATGCTTCTATCTTTTACATTGACGACAATGTAGATTTTAGGTTGGGGGTGTGGATTAGGTATACTAATCAATATTTTCTTTATTCTTGAGCAAAAATTTTGAAAATTTTCAATTTCTTAAAACAAAAACTTATTTGGAAGGCGATAGTTTGTGTACTTAAGAATGTTTTGAGTATGATAAGATTGAGATTGAACTTTGAATTGTTGGAGTTTGATCAACCAAGTATACTATCACCTAAGTTCTCGCACTCAATTGATTAAGAGGAACTTTTAAATATCATGTGGATCTAAATCACAAGACACAATCAATTCATTTTCTATGAATTATGGTAGAATTTTCATTAGTTAGTATGTAAATCATTAATAGATGATGAGAATTTAGTCTGGAGAATTTTATCCACCTTAAAAGATGAAAAAGTGGTAAAAAACAGTGAGATCAACAAAAAGGTCATGAACAATGAAAAGAATGGAAAAAGAAATTGAAAAAAGAATGAAAAAGTTCTTAAAAGAATCTGAAAAGAATGAATAATAATAATAATAAATGACCCTCGATATAAAATAAAAAACTGAAAAAAGAAGGAGAAGGGGATAAGTTCGGAATCAAACTCCTGTTGATATGATGAACATGGTTAACATTACGAAACGATAGTGTTCTTATGGGAAGTAATTTGATTTTTACTGAGCACATTGAAAACATGATATAGGAACTTATGCTTTGGAAATATTTGTTAAAGAACTTATTTGATTGACTACTTATGTCACGCCCCAAACTCGGAAACCGAGCTCTCAAAATTCCCGATCACCGAATCCGGCGCCGACAGCCTCTGTGGTACCCCATTCTCGGCTCCCAGCTTCTATACGCCAGATTTCGATCCTGGGATTCTACAAGGAGGATTTTCTAATGTACATTTCTCATAATAAGCATAACCATAAGTTTACCCAAATCACAAAGGCAAAATCATCATCACATATCTACTAATATAAACATTTGAATACAATACTGAAAGGGAAATACATATGTCGAAAATTAAAGCTCCAAAAGTCCGCTGCATGCTCCAAGCTCAACGCTGATGTGACTTAACATCACCTGCATGCATTTATCGTACATAAGTTTATAGAAAGCTTAGAGAGTGGTGTAAGTGTGTGTATAAGATAAGTGCCAAGTATTCAATACAATGTCATAAATCATATAATATTAGAATAAGTGAAAATACTAACAAGTCCATGAGTCATACAATATCAGAATATTGACAAGTCCATGAGTCATACAATATTAGAGTACGCAATACAGATCAGCTATACAAATGAGGAGTCATAGAGAGCCAAATATCAGATACTGAGAGTACAATGCAATATGTAAATCTTGTTAAGTCCGTCTAGGCCATATAAGTACAGAAAACATAACAACGCAAAATGTCATATGCCTGCGGATGCGATATGCGATGCAAATGAAATGACCAAGCTGGAGTGCGAGGTCGAGATGATAGTATGTAGTATCACAGGCTATGGGGTCCATCACAAGGGATTTCTATCCAAACTAGTCCCATACCTAAATTTGAATAGCTAGACTCAAAGTGGTAAACTCTTGATCTCAGGTTCGTCGCATGCCCCAACCGAAATCCTAGCCATTTTGAAGGTACACATAACAATTAGTTGCACACCACTAGCCCGAGTGGGTAGTGAATGAATAAATGAATGAATGAGTATGCAACTCCTACTCAATAAGTGCACATATCAGTACTGTACATCTCTAGGATCATCATCGGGTCTAGTAAACTCTACACCAGCTTGTCGCCCTATCTAAGCGCAAAGCTGGGTAAGTGGAAGAGACCTCACTATCTTCCCAGTAATCATCAATATCTACACGACACGTTGATAGCGGACCCATTCATGAACTGGTCAAACTCGGCCTAGCTATGCCTACTCCCTTAGGCGGGTAAGGCCACACCCGCTCCCAACCGACCACAACATAGTGGGAGACATGGCCTGTTGATATACAGCCCTTATACGCTCATATATATCCACTCGGTCTCAACGTTGGGGCATCCTCTAGTATAAGAGGGTTTAGGGATTTTCACCTAGGGCCATCTATGGCGATCCGATGCTAATAACATATTTTCGATCCCATCTGGCCATCCACGATATGTCTGTGGAGGCTATGGCCCTGATGTCGCTAGGGCCTACAGTAATCACAACACACAATGCAATATGCATGAGTCACACAATCCAGTCATGCATCAATCCTGTGCCTACCGTGCGCTCATGTGAGATAACCTCGGCCTATCAGGGAGTCTCATAATAACTGCCCAATGACATATGCAATGGTAAACCACACCTCATAACAAACATGCAGATGATGCGTATGTGTATGTAGCATGATGCTATGCTATCACATACTCATAATCGGTATCAATAACTGGCATCAACACTTGACCTCGACAATGTGTATATTTAACTAACATTGCCCTTAAGGAATGGCCCACATAGAGCCTAACATATAGTGGACCCATGGCCTCACACAAGAGCTTAATATACAACACTATGGGCCTTGCTCAAGAGCTTAATACACATCACGATGGGCCTCTCACATAGGCCTAATATACATCACAATGGGCTCCATCGCCTGACCCTTAAACGCATCGCAATAGGCCTCATCACATAGGCCTCATATACATCACATTGGGCCTTAAACATGGGTTAAATATACATCACATTAGGCCTTAAACACAGGCTGAATACATCACAATGGGCTTCGAATACAGGCCGCATATACTTCACATTGGGCCACAAACACAGGCCGAATACACATCACAATGGGCCTCAACTATGGGCCGCATATACATCACATGGGTCTCGACAATCGGCCTCGGCAAACGAAATCGGCCTCAGCAATCAGCCTCAACAATCGGAATCGGCCTTAACAATCGGAATCGGCCTCGACAATCGGAATCAGCCTCGACAATCAGAATTAACCTCATCAATCGGAATCAGTCTCGACAATCGATCTCAACAATCGAAATCGGCCTTGACAATCGAAATCGGAATCGGCCTCAACAATCAGATTTAGCCTCAACAATTGGAATTAGACTCGACAATCGGAATTTGCCTCAACAATTAGAATTGGCTTCAATATTCGGAATCGGCCTCCACAATCAGAATCAGTCTCAACAATCGGAATCAGTCTCGACAATTGAAATCGGCCTTGACAATCGGAATTGGCCTTGACAATCGGCCTCCACAATCAGAATCAGTCTCAACAATCGGAATCAGCCTTGACAATCGGAATCGGCCTCAACATCAGGCAGGGTCTATAAATGGATGGCCGATGATGAATCAAGCAATATCAATGGGGCCCAATAATTTGTGTTAACCCACTAAAGAATGATGAGAATAGGCCCAACGAGGCCTAAGGGAAGGTCACAATGTGGACATTTAACCATCACCGCCCATCAATGTGGACATTCAACCAACATTGCCCCCAAGGGATGACCCACATAAGGTCAAACATATAGTAGGCCCATGGCCTCACATAAGGGCCTAATACACATCATATTGGGCCTCATACCTGGGCCTCAAATACATCACAATGGGTCACGTGTCTAGGTCTCGAATACATCAAATGGGTCACGTATCTGGGTCTCGAATACATCAAATGGGTCACGCATCATAGGCCTACACGTCACAATGGGCCTTGCTCATAGGCCACAAATACATCACAATGGGCCCTGTCCACAGGCCTTGAATACATCATAATGGGCCCCATCATATGGGCCTTAAATACAAGGCAAGTGGGCCATTATCACATGAGCCGCAAATGTACATCATGAAGGGCCTCATGGATGAGCCACAAATATATCAAGGTGGGCCTCACAGATGGGTCACAAGTATATCAAAGTGGGCCTCTCGAGTGGGCCACAAGATACATCAAGGTGGGCCATACATCCATCAAAATGGTCAGACGGTGTGAATACAACACATTCATCAAGGTAGGCTTCATATAATCAGGGTGCGTCCCACAGCACCGTCCATGTACAGACGGTGTGGATACAAAACACATCAACTCAAGGTGGGCCCCACTCGCTGCCATGGTGGGGTCTACATCTAATGGATGGGCAGTGTGAACATACACATGCCTCATGATTGGCCCACAGAACATGCTGATGGAATACAGATGGATGGCGTGGATGGAAAGTACATCAGAGGTGCGTCCCATAGAAACTTGCTAACGGCCAAGGGGCGGCAGCTATACAGCAGGTGTGATTGGTCAGGCCACCATCCAGATGGATGGCCTGGATGGACAGCGTGAATAAGGCACATACATTACAAGGACCCCACTGTCCAGATGGACAGTCTAGATTATCAAAAGATGGACGGCGTTGATGAAACACATGCAACATGGTGGATCTCCTCGTGGCACAGTCTGTAGGTATATAATACATATACCAAGGTGGGCCCCCACCTCACACATGTAGTACGTGTGGATGGCTCCCACGTCCAGAAATGGCTGGACTTGGACCGTGGGGATGGAACACATACACTATGGTGGGTCCTCACCTTGGATGGACGGTGTGGATGAAATCCACACGTTTGCTGGATTCCGTCTAGCCACAGATCAGGTGGGTCCCACAGACGTGGCCAACATATATATGCATGTATATATACTATACTATAATATAATATATTATATTATAATATTCTCAAAAGAGCCAATACATATATGTATGATATAATATAATATATTATAATGTCTTCAAAGAGCCAAGCGTCCAGACCCTCTGGATGCTTGGACGAATGGTGTGGATTTAAATCATGCACATCACAGTGGCGTACCACCACCTGTCCAGATGGACGGTGTAGATGAATCACATACTTCATAGTGGTTCCATGTCCAGTGGGCCACACGCTCGGGATCAAGCTGATATTTGTATTTTTCCATTATTGAGGTTGATGGCTTAGATGCAACACACGTAGCATGGTGGGCTCCATGATGATGGATGTCCTGGATATGTCACACGCATCGGGAGAGGGAGGGAAAGAGAGAAAGAGAAAGTGAGAGAGAGATGATCGTGAGAGGGGAGGGACCGCGTCACTATGGGCCCTCCCTATACATGCATACATCAAGATGGGTCCCACACATGTGGGCCTTCAAATCACAAAATCAAATAAAAAGATCACCCACCTCAAGATCCTCTCTTCCTTCTTCCATCAACGCATTTTATAGCTCCAAAGAATGTGATCTAATGGTTGAGATGAGGTTTGGAGGGTGGAGATGTGCAGTAGGAAGGTGAGCCACATTAGGCTCTCATGGAGGTTAGACGATTGCTTGCTAGGGAGAAATGAGAGAGATAAGAGAGATGAGAGAGATGAGAGATGTGAGTGATGGGTGAGTAAGTGATGGGAGTACATGTGTAAAAGAGAGAGTTAACTTTGGGGAGGGTGGTTGTACTTGGGGATGGGTGTGAGTGATGGGAGTGATGTATACTTGATTGATATGATTGATGGGACATTCTCTTTGGATTCCAACGCATGGTGTTTTTCTCAAACTGAACGCGGGCCCACATCTCCTGGCCTGGGTATTGCCTCAATACGCGATACGCGGCGTTGGAACCGCAACGACGGCGCGGTTGCAAGGGTACAAGTCTCGGGTTGAGCTGACTCTGATATAAAGGACATGACTCAGGATCACGTACAAATGCCGATAAAAGATTGCGGGTCACCGAAATTCGACCGAGAGGACCGCGGAAGCCTATAAAATGGTACGGGCTAGGATACGGGCCTTACAAATTATTTGATTTGGCTCTAGGTTTTCAAAGTCCTACTTTCTTATCTTAATTTTACTCATTCATACTCGATTGCACAAATGATTATTTTCTGAAAAAGGTTTGAACATTGAGAATCGAGGTTCACTTAACATATGTTTTGCTCGGGACTAGCAAAATGTTAGTTGGGAGTGTGTTGAGTGTCAAATATTGCATATTCTCCCCTATTTATATCTTGATTTTAAGAACATAATGATGCTTAAAGGTATATTTTATACATGTTTGTGTTACAAGGTGAATCTGTGAGCTTGGAATGTAAAGAATGATAAAAACATGGATTTAATACTCAAGAATCATAAGGAAAAAGATGGATCATAAGAGGCCAAGATTGAAGAATTCACATGCCAAAGATCCAAGGAAATCAAGTGAGGAATGAAGAGAATCGAGGATTTGAAGTGAAGAAAAAGAATCTTGAAAATTGACTAGAAAAATCATATTTTGAAACTCCGAGTCTAAAAAGAGAATTCCTGAAATAATTCAAAAAATGGACTTCTATGGCATCGATAATTTAAGAATTTCGGGTTCAACTTGTTGGACAATTCTGGAAGATTTTCGATTACATCGAAGAAAATTCGATGCCATGGAAGGTGCAATTGAAGTTGCAACCGAAGATGCGCAGAGTGCGTAAATTTGAGGCGATTTGCAAACTTTTCTAATCGTGGTCGTGTGCCAATATAATGCCCTATGTTTTAAGGACCCAAGTATATGACCCGTATCCCAAAAACCCGAGTGTTAACCTTAAAGGATGGTCAAATTTGAGTATACATTTTTTTTCTTCATTTAGAGTAAGCAGATGAGCATAGGATGGACAAATCATCATAAAGAAAATTTACATTTAAATTTAGAATATACTAAAGGTTGCCCATAATAACTTATACAAACAAATATCCCAAACTTACAATTACAAGTGAAATGATGTTACATGTAACCAAAGCAAAGTGTAACAAATCTGGAATTGTAAAACCATGTAGCAACTCTTCACAATACAGTCATGCATCTTCAACTGTGGTACTTTGCTCCTCATCAGTCTAAACCTGTATACCACTTAAGCTATATGTGATACTTGTATGGTTATATATTTGATGGATGAGTGGATAACTTAGTCTGAATTCCACTTAAGATTACACACCACCGTATTAGGTAAGCATAGTTATAAAGCAAAGCATACAAAATAATACATGATGCAGGTCTTATTAGATGTATGGATACGTGAATGCAGTCATCGCCCCGAGGATGCACATTCGTGCGGATGTTGGGCTCGTCACCCATGCAGTCATCGACTTAAGAAAAACATCCAATCGAAAAATTGATAGTCGATGGTCTGGGAGCTAGCGAAACGATACCCCAGTGATCCTAAGGGTACATGCTACAGCATGCATGATTAGCAAAACCATTATTAGTCCAGTTACAATCAGCCAGTTTAAATAAGCTCAAGGTCACTACAGGGGCTTGTCACCAGCATAGGCCGATAGCTCGGGCATAGGTCTCATACCACCATCCCCGGCTCATGAGACTACCATCTTAGGATGTTTAATGGAAACCAATCGACTAGTAGCCAATCATATTATAATATATGGAGCTTACCATCACATGGTTGCACAGTATAAAACATCGAACCCATATAGGGAAAACACCAAAACAAAGTCACGTAGGGCCAATATTAAAACAAACTACATAGGACAAATATCAAAATAAGCCACATTAGGCAAGTATCAAAACCATACGATAAAAGACCATCATTGAAAACCACTCAGACACAACAACTCTGGATGGTAGGCCTACATCAATGATCCATCTAAACCACCACTCAATAACCACTAGATTGAAGGACCATTGCAATCACCATCAATTGTGTTACATCCCAAGTATGGGTGTACATTTATAAGTGGGGATTTTCCACTAATGTACCAGTTTAAATCCCAAAAGCGATCCACAAGTAATCCCCAAGCATGAACAAATATACAGGATAAACATTAAGCATGTTCAGTTCGAGAAAAACGTCATCCTTTGCAAACCTATGAGAACATGTCCCATTAATCACATTAATCATGTTAAGTAGATATCCTATCCCCAAGTACAAGCAACCCTAAAGTCAACTCTCTCTCTCCACCCATCCCTTTTCAAAGTATACCCATCACTCACCCATCACCCATCCCTTACATCATCTCTCTCTCTCTCTCTCTCTCTCTCTCTCTCTCTTAAACCATTCTCCCAAGCAAGAGAGCAACCGTCCATAGCTTTCTAAGGAGAGGAAGAAGCTAGGTGTGGCCCACCTCCCTACCACCCAATCCCACCCCTCTAATCTTCATCGTCCTCCATTAAAGTGGTAGCCAAGGTGTTAGGCACTTCATGGAGCTTAGAAGAAGCAAGAACGGTGGGTGATTTCATGACTTCCACTGTCGTTTTTATTGTGATTTGAGGGCCCACATATGGTGGGACCCATCTTGATATATGCATTGTATAGGGCGGGAGCATAGTGGCAGGGTCCCTCCCCTTCTTACGTCTCTTTATCTCTCTCTCTCTCTCTCTCTTGATGTCGTGTGGCCCACTTGATGCGTGTGTTATATCCATGCCATCCATCATGGTGGAGCCCACTTTGGTGTATGTGAGAAATCCACACCGTCCAGCTATCTGGACAGTGAGACCCACCCCATGTACGTGTTGTAAGCAGGACGTCCTTCTTGGACAGACCCTGGATGAAGGGAGAAAGCAAATATCAGCTTCTTCCAAGCTGGTGGGTCCCACACGTGTGGACCCACCTACCACGTGGGGCCCATCTGTGATGTATGTGACATCTACACCGTCCATTTGGATGGTGTTGTGCAGACCCACGTGATGTGTGTGTTATTTACACCATCCATCTGGACGGTGCTGTTCAGGCCCATCTTTGATGGATGTGTTGTCTACACCGTCCATCTGATGGTGCTATGCAGACCACCATAATGTAAGTGATTTGCACCGTCCATCTGGACAGTTCCGTGAGGGACAACCATGATGTATGTTTTCATCCCACACCATCCATCTGGATGGGAAGTTGTGAGACCACCTTGATGTATGTGTTTTATCCCAGTCGTCCATTTGTTTGGAGGTGGTGGGTGAAACCACCTTGATTTATGTATTATATATCCACACCATCCTTGGTGAGGGATGTTGATACCCACCATAATGTATGTGATTTAAACATGCCGTCCATCTGTTTGTGTTGTGGGCCCACCCTACACGTGTGGGCAAGTGGGACCCACCTTGATTTATATGTTTTATCCACACTATCCGTCTGGACATGTGGCATGTGGCCGTACCTCAATGTATGTGTTTTCAGCCATGCCATCCACCCCATTTGCTGGACGGGTGTGGCCCACCATGATGTATACGTTGTATTCTCACCATCCTGATGGTGGGAACCGCCTTAATGTACTTTGCAGCCACGCCATCCACCTATTTTGGCTGCTAACGTGAGGCCCACCTTAAGTATGTATTGTATATATATGCCGTTCACTTGTGCGGGGCTCACCTGTTATGTATTTATGGCCCATTGGTGCGGCCCATGCAATGCGGCCCACTTGATGTGTAAGTCCCAGGTGGTGGGGCCCATTATGATATGTATTAGGCCCATGAGATGACTTGTTAACAGTGAAAATCATTATCTCCACTATTATTTGTGGTATGCTCCAGATGATCTTCTGATGTGATTCATTTTTGGGTAATGCTCTAAAAACAACCTCCTAAAATAGATGAATGGTGTAGATGGTGTGACCCATTGATGTGATGCGACCCACATGATGTATATGAGGCCCATGTGATGCGGCCCACTTAATGTATATGAGGCCCATTGGTGTGGCCCATGTGATGAAGCCCACTTAATGTATATGAGGCCCATTGGTGCGGCCCACTTGATGTATATGAGGCCCATTGGGACGCGGCCCATTGCGATGTGTAAGGCCCATGTGATGTGACCCATTGTGATGTTTTTGTGGCCCATTTAGTGAGGCCCATTATGATGTACATTAGGCCCATGGGTTGTGGCCCATGTGATGTATTTGAGGTCCATGTGCAGTGCCCACCTGTTGTGTATTTGTGGCCATTTGGCGAGGCCCATTATTGTGTATTTATGACCCATATGGCAAGGCTTGATGTGATGTATTTGAGGCCCATGTGCAGTGCCCACCTGTTGTGTATTTGAAGCCCATGTGATGAGGCCCATCGTGATGTCTTTGAGGCCCACGGGTTGTGGCCTATTGTGATGTATTGAGGCCCATGGGTTATGGCCCATTGTGATGCATTCGAGGCCCAGGTGGGACAGGCCATTGTGATGTATTTGAGGCCCATGGGACGTGACTCATTGTGATATATTTTCGGCCCATATGATAAGGCCCAACTTAATGTATATTAGGCCCGTGTGAGCGGCCCATTGTGATGTATATTAGACCCATGAGATGTGACCCACTTGATGTATATATGGCCCGTGTGATGCAGCCCATTGTGATGTGTATTTGGCTCATGTAATGAGGCCCGTCATGATGAATATGTAGCCTTTGTATGAGGCCTAAGTGATATATATTAGGCCCTTATGTGAGGTCATTGGCATACTATATGTTACGCTCTATGTGGGCCACTCATTGGGAGCAATGTTGGTTAAATGTCCACATTGATGGACAATGATGGTTAAATGTTCACATTGTGACCTTCCCTTAGGCCCTTTGTTAGGCCGATTATCGAACCGATTATGAGTACATGATAGTATAGCATCATGACACATGCCCATATGTATCATCTGCATGCTTGATATGATGTGTGGTTGACTATTGCATATGTTATAGGGCGGATTATTATGGGATTCCCTGATAAGAGGAGTTACCCACATAAGCACACGGTATGTGTAGGATTGATGCATGATTGGACTGTGTGACTCATGCATCTCAGATTTTGTGATATGACCACCATACACCCTAGTGACATTAGGGTCGTGGCCTCCACAGGCATGTCGTGGATGGCCAGATGAGACACTGGAAATGTTTGGTTCTAGCATACGGGCGCCATAAATGTTCCTAGGTGAAAATTCCTAAACTTCCGTGGCCAGGAGATGCCCCGACATCTAGACCGAGTGGATATATATGAGCGCATGAGGGCCATATACCAGTAGGTTACGTCTCACACGGTGTCGTGATCGGTTGGGAGGGCATGTGACCTTACCCACTTAAGTGAAGGGGTAATCTCTAGGTTGAGTTTGACCAGCTTGACGAATGGGTTCGCTATCGACAAGTCGATCCCGATATTGGTAGGCGGATAGTAAGGTCTCTTCTACTTACCCAGTTGTGCACTCAGATAGGGGCAACAAGCTAGTGTAGAGTATAATAAACCCCGGTGATGATCCCAAAGATATACAGTACTGATTTGTTGACTTATTGAGAAGGAGTTACATACTTAGCATTTTACTCATTTATTCATTCATTCATTATCCACTCGGGCTGGTGGTTCGCAACTAATTCATATATGTACCTTCGCAATGGCCAAGATTTCGGTTGGGGCGCGCGACTAACCTGAGATCAGGAGTTTACCACATTGAGTCTATCTATCCAAATTTAGGTATGGGAATGGTTTGGATAGAAGTCCATTGTGGTGGATCTCATAGCTTGTGATACTACGTACTATCATCTCAACTTCACACTCTAACTTGGTCATTTCATTCACACCTCATATTGCATTACATTTGCGGCATATGGTATTTGGATTGCAATGTTTTTGCATTTATATGGCCTAGATGAGGTTGATGGTATTCGTGGATTCGTCAGGATTTGCATATTTCATTGAATCCTCAGTATTCGATATTTGGCTTACTATGTCTCTGCATTGCATAACTGATCTACATTGCTTCCTTAGTATATGATACTGGCTTATTATGTTTTTGCATTGCATGGCCTAGATAAGGTTGATGGTATTTATGGACATATAAGCATGTTTCCACATTGCTCTGATATGGCATACTTGACACTTACCTTGCGCACACACTTACACCACCCTTTAAGCTTTCTATAAGCTTATGCACGATCGATGCGTTCAAGTGGGTTACGTTGCAGCAGTGTTAAGCTTGAAGCGTGCAGCAGTCTTCTAGAGTTTTGATTTTCGATATATGTATATTTCCCTTTCAGTATTGTATTCAAATGTTTATATTAGTGGATATGTGATGATGATGTTGCCTTTGTGATTTGGGTAAAGTTGTGGTTATGCTTTTTATGAGATAAATGTACGTTGAAAAATCCTCCTTGTAGGATTTTAGGATCGGAATCTGGCGTATGGGCGTTGGAAGCCGAGAATGGGGTACTACAGAGGCTGTTGGCACCAGATTCAGTGATCGAAAATTTTGTAGGATCCCAGGATTGGAACCTACCTTAGGAGCCGAGAATGGGATACTACGGAGGCTGTTGGGGCTAGAACCGGCCATCGGATTCCTTGTGAGTCTGATTACCGAGTTTGGGGCATGACAGGGTTTCCCATAATGTACCAGTTTAAGTTCCATAAGCAATCCACAAATAATCCACGAGCAAGAATAAATATACAAGATAAACATTAAGCATGTAATGTAGCAATTCAATTCCAACAATTAACGCATGTGACTATGAAATGGAGATATCAATTATAAATTAAAATAAAACTATAACTTAAGCTAATGGAAAAATGGAAAACTCAAGGGGAAGAATCATCACCTCGTAGTTCGCATCGCCTACCGGCATCGCTAGGGAGTGCGCATTCCCTTAAAATCGAATCCTACCATGAATAAGGATGTACAATTAGATATAAGTTCTACATACTACCTAGGGTTTAAGATCATAGCCTAGGGTTATCTTTTTAGGGTTTTAGTGTAGAATTAAGATTTTCTTCCTAGGGTTTAGTCCTAAACTTAGATTCTAAGATTTGATTATGGAATTTGGACTCTAATTGGTGTGACCATTAATGATATTGTTAATGAGAGTAATAATTGAGTAAAATTAATAAATAATTTAATTATTAATCTGGGAATATTACAACGGCTAATATTATATTAAATTATCTAACAACCCACGAGTAATGATACTAATAGTGACCCATAATAGTAATAACATAGTAAAGGAACCTGTAGTGATATCATAGAGAATAACTTATCAATTAGGATCATAATTTATGGTTTAAGTTACTTAGATTCAGAGTTTTATCCACTAATCTAACTTTAGGCTTTGGCTTAGAGTTTTGAAGCCAAATCCCTGTAATTAATTTAAAACGATACTAGCAGTGGAGTAATGATAAGTGACAATTATCGGTTAATACTATCAACACCAATTTAAGATGAATAATTTACTAATCATAATGTTAACCGTTAGTATCAAGTATCCTAATTCTATCAAATTAACCTATTAATGGATTACCACCACTAAGTGGGCTTATGAACTTGGGCTCAACTTATGTAAACTGGGCCCGAACTGAGCCTCGAACTGGGCCTTTGTTTTGGCCCACGTGTTGGGTCCAATACATGCCCAAAAATGGAGTTGGGTAGCCCCATTGCTGCCCCCACCTCAGGCCCGTTCATATGGCCCTACATGGGTTGCTGGGCTGAGCTCGTCCCAGCCCAGTAGTACTGCTGAAAGGGCTGGCCCACTGTGATTTTTATGGCGAGGCCCACTGTGTGGCCCGCATGAAGGCCCTCTTCTGGGCCATTTTCAGCTGGAATGCCAGCTCACCAGAGGCCATTTTCTGGGCTATTTCCCAGCCAAAACGCCATCCAATGCAAGGCTTGTTCGAGGCCTGACCCTAGCCAACATCAAGGCTCATTATTAGCTAATTCTGGGCCCATTCCATTGGCTATTTTTTGGGCCGTTTTTGGCCCTATTTTAGCCTGTTGCAGGGCCAGCTGAAGGGTATTTTCAGTTGAGAACATGGCCCATTTTTCACCTTGTACCAAGGCCTGTTTTAGGGCTGATTTCAACTTGGATTTATGGACTTTCAGCTTGAGCTCGCCGAGCTCCTCTCTCTCTCTCTCTCTCTCTCTCTCTCTCTCACCCATTTTTCTTCTCACTTGACCACTCGCTCAAGCTCGACTTAGCGTCTCAGCCACACGACCGGCACCCACCAGACACACACACACACACTCTCTCTCTCTCTCTCTCTCTCTCTCTCTCTCTCTCTCTCTCCCTTCTTTCTCTTTCTCCTTCTTCTCATGCCCATCCAGCAAGGTCACTGGACTGAACCTCGACCCAACTCACAATGAGGTCGACTCGGTGCGGCACAAGATCGGACAGCAGCCTTGACCCCGTGCGGCACTGTGCACTCTCCCTCACTCTCTTTTCTTCTTCTCTCTTTTTTTTCTTTATTTTTTTCTTGCAAGGAATCTAGGCTCACAAAGGTGGCAACCGACACAGCATTTGGCTCGATCTGAGTCGTTTGGTGCGGCTCGAATCGGAAAGAAGAAGGCTGCCATTAATGGCGGTTTCGCCCTCTCCGCTTCTTCCACCGATCCGATCCTTGAAGGCGGTCCATATGAACCCTAGGAAGCTTTTGAACGAGCTCTTACAAAGCTTAAGAGGGATTTGGCTGGTGGATTAGCATGGAGAAGAAAACGGTGGATTTTCGAGTGCAGCCGCAAGAATGGGAGGCATAAACACTGCTGCTGCTCGATCCTCTATTTCTTATAGGAGACCGTGGTTCTTTCTAGATCATTAGATGGAAAATAAACAGTCAGGATCTGACCTAGGGCTTCCTCTCTTTCTCTCTTCAAAATATCCGGTTGTTCGGTTGTATAGCTGGCAACAGCGCCCTGTCCTCTACGGTTGGGATTAACTCCCCATGGACGGCCAGGATGGATAGGTGCAGGAGGACGTGGATTGCTAGCTTAGCAACAAAAGGAGAATAGAACTTTTCGTTTTCGGCAAAACAGCCGCACACACGTGGGGTTGCACCTGTGGTTGTGCACGTGCATGGACACCTTGATGTGTACGGGCGGCATGTATTCGTTCGGGCCCATCAGACCTACAAGATGGATGGTTCAGATCTGTTGCGATATGTCTTAAGTGAGGCCCACCCGATCGGGTTTCACGGACGTGGGGCCAAATTTCAAGGAAACGGACGCCCGTCCGTCCTCTGACGGAAACCAGAGAGAGAGAGAGAGAGAGATCCCTCCATTTATGGAAAACGCGGGTCAGCCTGCTTTGACCGGGATGCCTGGACTGGTGCAAAGCAAGTGCACGCTCTCCCTGTGCGCTTGCACTTCAAGGTGGGGTCCATCATGATGTTCGTGGCAAATCCACTCCGTTAATTCAATCCATTAACCCATGTAAGATCATGAGACCAATAATGAGGTTGGTCTAACACTCGGGTGGGCCCACAACTTGATTTGGGTTGTATCGGAGTATTTCTCGCCGATCTAGTGGTCGGATCTTCCCGAGATCGAACGTCGACGGTTAAAAGATCCTAATGGGCCATTTGTGAGGCTTCTATCATATATGACTAGCCAATTAATATAAAATATATTACTATTGTACATTACTTATAGTTACATTTATTAAAATAATTTACACCTATATTAATATAATTTTAATATTAACATATTACTACATACATGCTGTTGGCCACACATTTACTAGTGTATAATTCATAATATTCAATATCATATATCTGTGTGTGTGTGTGTGAATTAGAAATTGTACAACACTATATTTAAAATTTCATTGTTAAATAATATGCAACTTTATTAAAATATCTAATAATTTTTATACACGTATTTAATATTACACTATTATTTATAATTCAATTATATGTTGTAAAATTATTACTCATTATGTTTATTTATCATTTATTATAATATTATTTTCATAATATTTTATATACATTAAGTACATATATATCACTCTATTATAATACATCTTCATACATTATTTAATTGATAAATAAATTATCAAAATAATCCATAATTCTTTTGATTTGTGTTTGTGTAAAATTTATAATATAATAAATGATAAAAAAAAATAATATATTTGTTAAATACATTACTAGATGGTTCAATTCTTTGATTATGATGACCATGAGGCAGATCTTTAAGTTGGACATTGTGGATCCAACGGATGGTGGTTCTGCTGCTCCAAGGCCTACGATTGACCACATATGGCTCAATCTTTCTAACAAAGTAGGGTTAGATTTCCGTCACAATTTGGATCTTAGCAATTTAGTGGGTTCCTAAAGATCAATATGACTTTTGGGATGAGATGATTGTTCGTCCTTGAGAACCAACAGTCAGATGACTCGACATATGAATGAAGATCGTCCTAATTGGTCCATATGAATAGATTAGATGACCTTCGACTCAACTAAGGTTACGCAAAGTTTACACAGACTGCGTAAATTTGAGGTAGTTTTTGAATTTTTCTAACTCGATGCGAAAGTTGGAGTTCCCCAACTATAAATAGGAGTTCCTATGATACTCCAAGGCATCTTATAGGGTTTAAGGAGTGAAGCAAAAGGGTGGAGAGTCACCGCAAAGAGTTTTCTTCTTCTTCCTTAGTTTCTTTTTATGCTTTTCTTAAGAGAGTTTTGTTTAATCATGTTTATGGTTAAGTAAACCTCTTAGCTAGGGCTAATAAGTGTAGCTTGTAGTGTGATTGGGATGTTTATCTTCCTTTGATTCTTATTTATGTTGAATTTCATTAATTTCTAGTTTGATTTTAAGAAATATTTTTAGTTTTCTATGATTTGTTGTGACTCAAATTACAATAGACGTTGCAATAGTTTTGAATATCTTCTTTTCCTATTTGAGATTATGGGATTGGTAAATCTTATTATTCATCATCGTCTCCTGGGCATGGTTGGGTGATGGAATCCCTTCCAATCTCCACAATTCTCTTCCATTGAGGCTAGATCAATGAGAAGTTCAAAGATCTGATTATCTCTTTCTCCAATTGGATAAGATAAGACTCTGATTCCAATTGAATCTCTTAAATGAAGTAAGGTAGTATCCTGAGAGGTACAAGTGGATCATTGGTACCCTAGTTCCCACTTTTAAATTCACAAGTTTTAATTACTCTTCCCAATTATTCAGATTTGGATTTACATCTCCTTCTAGTTCTAGTTATAGTTACTTTTAGAAACGTACGAGATTAGTCCCTGTGGATTTGACCTCGGTCTTACCGAGATTATTACTACATCACGAACACAAATGTCAGCTTGATACAAGCTAGTGGGCCACACGTGTGGACCCAACAGATGTATGCATTTCATCCATGCCATCCACCATCCAGCCATGGACAGAGGAGCCCACTATTATGTATGTGGTGTCACGCCCCAAATTTAGAAATTGGATTCACAGGAATCCGATCGCCGAACCTGGTGCCGACAGCCTTCATAGTACCCCATTCTTGGCTCCCAGTGTTCATATGCTAGGTTCCGATCCTAGGATCCTACAAGGAGGATTTTTCAATATACATTTATTTCATAAGAAGCATAACCACAAGTATACCCAAATTATAAAAGCAACATCATCATCACATATCCACTAATATAATCATTTGAATACAATGTTGAAAGGGAAATACATATATCGAAATCAAAGCCCTAACTCACCTACATGCTCCAAGCTCCACGCTACAACCTAACATCACCGCACGCATCTATCGTGCATGCTTATAGAAAGCTTAGAGGATAGTGTAAGTATATGCACAAGGTAAGTGTCAAGTATTCAATACAATGCCATAATCATATAACATCGAAAATACCTGGTAAGATCATACGATATCAAAGTAAACGAAAATACTGACAAGTTTATGAGTCAAAAAATATTAGAATATGCAATACAGATCAACTATGCAAATGAGGAGTCATAAAGAGCCAAATATCATATGACGATGATGCAATGCAATATACAATTTCGATGAGTTCACGTATAGCGTTAGTCGTTAGACCATATAAGTACAAAAACATGTAATCTAAAATGCCATATGTCGCGGATGTAATGCAATATACGATATGAATGGAATGACCATGCCTGGAGTGTGAAGTTGTGATAATAGTATGTAGTATCGCAAACTATGGGGTCCATCACAAGGAACTTCTATCCAAACCAGCCTCATACTTAATTTGGATAGTCGGACTCAATGTGGTAAACTCTTATCTCAAGTTAATCGCGCGCCCCAACCGAAATCCTGGCCATTACGAAGGTACACATAACAAATAGTTACACACCATCACCGAGTAAATAGTGAATGAATGAATAAATGAGTATCCAACTCCTACTCAATAAGTCCACATATCAAGATATTCATTTCTGGGATCATCACCGAGGTCTAGTACACTCTACATGCAAATCGCGGCCCACTGACACGCGACCATACAAGTGGAAGAGACCTCACTTTTCGCCTGCCCGTAGTTAGCCAATATCTACCCGCACGTCAATAATGCACCCATTTATGAGCCTGGTCAAACTCACCTAACTATGCTCCCTACCCTCGGGTGGGTAAAGCCGCACCCCCTCCCAACCGACCACGACATAGTGGGAGACGCAGCCTTTTAGTATTTGGCCCTCATGCGCTCATATATATCTACTCGGTCTCGACGTTGGGGCATCCTTTGGTATTAAGAGGGTTTAAGGATTTTCACCCAGGGCCATATATGGTAGCCCGATGCTAGAACAGATTTTCAGTGTCCCATATGGCCATCCACGATATGCCTGTGGAGGCTACGACCCTGATGTCGCTAGGGCATACAGTAATCACAATGCAAGATGCATGAGTCATACAATCCAGTCATGCATCAATCCTATGCATACCATGTGCTCATGTGAGATAACCTCCACCTATCAAGGAGTCTCATATCAACCTGCCCAATGTAATATGCAATGATCAACCACATCTCACAACAAACATGCAGATGACATCTATGGGCATGTATCATGATACTATGCTATCACATACTCATAATCAGTATCAATAACTGACATCGACAATCGGCCTCGACAATGTGGATATTTAACCAACATTGCCCCCAAGGAATGGACCACATAGGGCCTAACATATAGTGGACCCATGACTTTAAACAAGGACCTAATATATAAAACCATGGGCCTCACTCAAGAACTTAATACACATCACGAAGAGCCTCTTACATGGGCCTCATATACATCACAATGGACTCCATCACCTGACCCTCAAATGCATCACAATGGGCCTCATCACATAAACCTTATATTCATCACATTAGGCCTTAAACACGGGCTGAATACACATCACACAGGCCGAATACACACCACAATGGGCCTCAACTATGGATCGCATATACATCATATAGGTCTCGACAATCGACCTTGGCAATCGAAATCGGCCTTAGCCTCAACAGTCGGAATCGGCCTTGATACTCAGCCTCGACAATCAGAATCGGCCTATACGATCGGCCACGACAAATCGAAATCGACCTCGACAAATCGGCCACGATAAATCAGAATTGGCCTTGATAATCGGGATCGGCCTATATAATCGGCCTCGACAAATCAGAATCGGCCTCGATACTCAGCCTCGACAATCGGAATCAGCCCCGACAATCGGCCTCGACGAATCGAAATAGGCCTATATAATCTGTCACGCCCCGAACTCAAAAACCGGGCTCAAAAAATTTCTGATCGCCGAATCCGGTGCCGACAACCTCCGTAGTACCCCATTCGAATTGATCGATAATCGAAATCGATCACGATGATCAGAATCGACAATCGGCCATAACAATCGGAATTGATCAATAATCGGCCTCGATGATCGGAATCGGCAACCGGCATTAATGAGAGTTGCCTAACAAGGCCTTAGGGAAGGTCACAATGTGGACATCCAACCATCATTACCCATCAATGTGGACATTTAACCAACATCGCTCCCAAGCAATGTCCCACATAGAGCCAAACATAGAGTGGGTCCATTGCCTCATACAAAGGCCTAATATACATCACAATGATCCTCAACGCATGGCCTAAAAATATATCACAATGGGCTGCTTATACGAGCCTAATATACATCACCATGGGCCACAACCCATGGGCCTAATGGACATCATAATGGGCGTCATTAAATGGGCTACAAAAACATCATAATGGCCACGCCATATGGGCTGGAAATACATCTCATTGGGCCTTACTAAATGAGTTGAAATACATCCAATGGGTCACGTCATATGGGCTGGAAATACATCTCATTGGGTCATGACCCATGAGCCTTAGTACATCATAATGGGTCGTAACCCATGGGCCTCAAATACATAACATGTGGGCCCTACACATGGGTCTCATATGCATCAAATGGGCTATGTATCTAGGCCTCGAATACATCAAAAGGGCCATGCGTCATGGGCCTAATAAATATCACAAGAGGCCTTGCCCATAGGCCATGAATACATCACAATGGGCCTTGTCCATAGGCCTCGAATACATCACAATGGGCCTTGCTCATGGGCCTCAGATTCAAGCAGGTGGGCCCCTTCATATGTGTCATTAATACATCTCAATGGGCCACAACCCATGGGCCTTAGATACATCACAGGTGGGCTGCATCCACGGGTTACATCAATGGGCCGCACTAATGGGCCATCATATACATCAAGTGGGCCACATCAATGGGCCGCACCAATGGGCCTCATATACAACACATCGGGCCTCACTCATAGGCCACATATAGATTACATTGGCAGGACCGTGAAGGTTCATGCAATACACTCACACGAATGGCTAAGCTCTTGTGTAGGCATTCAAATAATATTACCAGACCTCAAGCCTCACACGTGTCTTTCCACCATGGTCTAGCTCATGCGCGGATCAGGTGTGCATCCCATATATGTCACATATGCATTCAATGTAACCCATCACTCATGCATGTATTACTTGCATCCATGCATGTATGACACATAACGTGGTGTCATGCACCTTAGCACACACTCATCATACATGTACGCATGCATACAACTATTACAGGTAATAAATAGACATGCATCACACGCATGCATACACACATGCCATGGATTCAAGTCATTCAACGTGCCATGCATGCATGCAATCTGTCACCTACAAATAGCATGGGCCCACACCACTACTATATGGTGCTCTATGGACTCAAACATGCATCTCATCCAAGCGGACGGTGTAGATATATTACATATATCACAGTGGGTCCCACCTTCTAATGGAAGGCGCACCAGATGATCAGGCCCAACAACTACTGCTGCTAGTGGGATGCAAATGTGGATGGTCTAGATGCGACACAGATGGACGGTGGAGAACACATACGTCATGCTAGTCCGCAGAACTTACTAACGTCAAAAGACAACAGCAATGTGTGGGGTCCACACGTGGGATGGTGTAGATACAACACCTCCATCAAAGTGCGTTCCACGTGTGTGGATGGCACGTACATCACGGTAATCCCCACCGTCCCAAGGATCTGGACGGTGGAGGATATACAGTGCATACAACATGGTGCATCCCACGTTGCACCATCCAGTGATGGATGGTGTGGATTACACATACATCATGGTGTGTTGCAATTACCACCGTCCAAATACAAATGGTGGGAATATAAGATACTTACATCAAGGTGGGTCCCATGTGGGGCCACCAGACATATATAAATATATATATATATATAATATGATATTATATATTACTTTATCTTACTTTCTTCTTTCTTTCTTTCTTTCTTTCTTCTTTTTTTTTAAAGAAAAGACCTGGACGCTGGATAGATGGACGACTTTATACTCACATGAATGTGGAGTCCACACGTGCGTGGGTCCCACAGCTACTCTGCAGCATGGATGAATCACATATATCATGAGTGGGGTCCACAGGACCGCCCAACCTGTCCAGCACCGTCCAGATGGTCTAGACAGTGCGGATGAAATAAATACATCATTGTGTGGCACCAACAGCAGGTGGGTGGTTGGGATCCACCACATACAATCACGTGGGACCCACAAAACTTACTGATGTCAGTCAGCCGGTTGGGGTCCCACCATTGGGTGATTTGGATGCAACACACGCATCATGATGGGCTCCATAGTGATGGATGGTGTGGATGTTCACATGCATCACATAACTCATTAAGTGGGCCACAAAATAAAGAGAAAGGGAGAGAGACGATCATGAGAGGGGAGGGACCCCACCACTATGGGCCCTCCCTATACATGAATACATCAAGATGGGCCCCAAATATGTGGGCCCTTAAACCACAAAGTCAACAAATAGAAGCACCCACCTCGAGATCTCTTCTTCCTTCTTCCGCCAATGCATAATAGAGTCCCAAAGGGACAATTTCAACGGTTAAGATGGGCTTAGGATGGTGGGATTGAGTGGTAGAAAGGTGGGCCACACTAGCTCTCTCTCATGGAGCTTGGACATTGGTTGCTCTCATGGAGCTTGGGAGGAAATGAGAGAGAAATGAGAGAGAGAGGTGATAGGTGAGAGATGTGAATGATGGGTGAGTGAGTGATGAGAGTACTTGTGTAAGAGAGAGAGTTGACTTTAAGGGGGGGTGGTTGTACTTGGGGATCGGTAAGAGTGATGGGAGTGATGTGTACTTGATTGATATGATTGATGTGATGTTTTCTAGGGATTGCAACGCATGACGTTTATTATTGAACTGAACGCGGGCCCACAGCTCTTGGCCTAGGTATCTCCTGGGTGCGCGAGGCGCAGCGTCAGAACCGCAGTGACGGCGCGGTCGTAAGGATACAAGTTTCGAGTCGAGCCGGCTTTGATATGCAGGACGCGACTCAGGATCAAGCTGCCTTTTCCTCCGCAGGAGCAAATCCTGCCTCAACCTCTACGGGTCGATCTACCAAGGCTAAGCTGACACCCTCACAGTTGGGGCCGATGTTATCTTGTTATGTCCCAGTAACGGGATCGGACATGGTAGATCATTAAAAGGCTCTGGCCAAGAGTCCCAAGTCTTCTGCCCAGAGTAGTCGTTGAAGGCCATGGGCTTATCCCAATCATCTGACATATTAGACATTTTTTATCGAAAAATGGCTGGAAAGTAGAGACGAGAAGAAAAAATGAAAGAAGAGGAAGAACTAAAGGAGATAGGAGGAGGTAGAGCTCACCAAAGGAGAGATTTTTGACTTATCGAAAATCTCCAAGTTCGAGAAGTCGGTGAGCAACAACAAAGGAAAATGGCTGGGAACATTAGGGCATCCCCTTTTTCATAGGGATCTCAGCCGCCTGCATTGATTGCTCACATTTAAGGCGGCATCCATTATTTTCCTACACGTACAAACGTATGGCACTAGGCACTCAAAACTGAGGTTGTTACAATGCCACATGTCCACACCCTATAGGTCAAGAATTGAAAAGGTGCCTTACCAATGCACGCTTCCTCGAGCGTGCCGTACCATTATTGCAAATCATACTTGATCTCCGCATTTTCCATGCCTCTCCGCATTAATGACGAACTGACTCGACCTCTCATTTGAGAAATATCATTGATCCGACCTCATTGCAACGACTTACTTCCTGAGCTTACACGGTCAGCTCGGAAGTAGGGGGCTACTGTTATGGGTAAAAATGAACTGGTCAGAAGTATGAGGTCGGCTTAGACATCTATGCATGTCACATGGTCAGCTAGTATTAGTCATGACCAAGGAGCTCATCAACAATCAGGAAACGATAATCTATTATATGAGATCTGTCCACTCAACAACCTTACTCTCTAGGAGATGAAGTAATTCCACTTCCTTTGGAAGAGGGCGGACACTGAGCTCTCCCATGGTCCCATCCGTGTCCGAGCTACTGTTCAGATCTCTTGAAGAAGCCTCCGAAGCACAATCACATATAGGACGAAGTGCGTCTTGCTCGGAGACTTGCGAGAGAGTCTATGCATTGTATGATAAGATGAATAGGATAGTCATCCCCAGTCTCACCTATGTTCTACTAAGGAAGGGAGCTCAGTTTCAGCGCTCGGATACAAACTTCATGGGCAGGTCAGTAACCTACTCAAATGTTAAGGGAAAGCTCGATCATAGCCCACCAGAGAGCCCATGTCAAAGAACTCTTCTTCAGGATGGATGTGTAAGTCAGCTCAGATGCTCAACTTCAGTTTCCTAGAACTCTTCTTCAGGATGGATGTGTAAGTCAGCTCAGATGCTCAACTTCAGTTTCCTACTATATGTGTCTTCAAACCCCGACCACTTAATCTTATCATCACCGATGATTTCGCGAAACGGTTGACAAACAACTGCTAAACGCATGCCTATAATTCAGGAAGCATTTCTCTCCACGTAATCAACTCGTGGCCTATAAATAGAGGCCTCATCTACGGTGAAAGGTACACACTAGTTAACCCTCAATACTATTGGACCTAGATTGCTTGATTCTAACTTAGGCATTGGAAGGTCCTTCTACTATAACCAGGGTCTCCTTTACCTTCTTCCTATGCAACTACTTGGGGGTCTAGTGGGGGTTAACCAAATTTCTACATCAACAATTCTTATTGGTGAATAAGGGACCATGGTAGATGGGGCGCATCTATTTGTGCATAATACAAACTTTCCTCTTTCCTCAAAAAGAAGAAGAAGAAAAAATCCAACATACTTTTTGACCTGCCTGATGAGCGAATAGACCTGCAGTGAATTAGGCCCACTTTAATGATTTGTTGTATATCTACATCGTTCATTCATTTTTTCAACCCAGTTTAAAGAAATATTCCCAAAAATTAAGCAAATCCAAATCTCAGGTGGACCACCACACCAGAGGAAAGAGTGGTTATTGAATGGTCACCGTTAAAAACTTCTTAGGGCCCACCTTAATGCCTGTCATAATGTTTCTTTTCCATTAAAACCGTTAAAAAGGTCAAATAAACCTAAATCAAAGGAAAATATAAAGATAACTTGATCCAAAATCTGTGGCCAACGAAAAACTTTTAATGGTCATTCACCACCATTTCTAGTGGTGTGGTCCACTTGAGGTTTGGACCTGCCTAATTTTTGAGATCACATCCTAAAATGATATGGGAAAACTGATGAACGGCGTGGCTATACAAAAAATTCATCAAGATGGCCCACATGGTAAGGGTAACACCCGTGTTAAATGGGTGACACTTATCAACAAGCCCACCGTATACACGCTTGACATGTTTGCACGTGCATGATGCGCCGTTTTGGCAATTCCTGATGCAGGAGGTATCGTGGGGAGGATTAGGGCCTGTTTGGGAGTGTGGATTTGTAACCCCCTGGATTCGGAACCCCCTAGATTTGCAATCCTCCCAATGTGTTTAGCACCTTGGAGTGTGAATCGACTTTAATCCAAAAGTACCTATTCGTAGTATATTTTCAAGGATTTGAATTTAATTACTAAATCAACTTCAATATCTCTAATTAGTGAGATATGTAATTTTTGATACAATGGTTGTGATAAGCCCGCTGAAATATATGCTTTGCCCGAAAATGATGAAATTCCAAGTCTCGGATGGGCCACAAGCACAAGATCATGTTTGAGTGACTAACCAATAATTTTTAGTTATTGATTTACATGGACAATGTTTGGATGGTGTTGATCATCATTAGTGGGCCATGTGCCCAATAGAATGATAGTGTATAGTGAGACATATGTTACACCTACAACTATTGAAATTATTTTAGGTGTAATCCAAGCTCTCACCGTAAATTACAAACCCCCTCAAAGAGGGGATTAGAAACCCTTGGATTTGAAACCCCCAGTTACTTTATGCTGCCAAACAACTAGGTGATTTGAAACCCCCTCAAATCCCCTCCAATTTAGAAACGGCTTGCTAAGGCCCATTTGGATACTACCAAATAAGTTACCTTTTAGCTTATGTTAAGTAATTTACTTTTATTTTTATTTTTATTTAACTTAGGGCCTGCTTGGGAGCATGGATTTGGAACCCCCAGGATTTGAAACCGCCTGTATTTGCAATCCTCCCAGTGTGTTTGGCACCTGGAGTGTGAATCAACTTTAATCCAAAAGTACCTATCCGTAGTATATTTACAGGGATTTGAATTTAATTAGTAAATCAACTTTAATATCTCTAATTAGTGAGATATGTAATTTTTGATACAATGGTTGTGATAAGTCCGCTGAAATATATGTTTTGCCCGAAAATGATGAAATTCCAAGTCTCGGATGGGCCACAAGCACAAGATCATGTTTGAGTGACTAACCAACGATTTTTAATCATTGATTTACATGGACAACATTTGGACGGTGCTGATCATCATTAGTCGGCATGTGCCCAATAGAATGATAGTGTATAGTGACACACATGTTACACTAGCAACTATTGAAATGATTTTAGGTGTAATCCAAGCTCTCACCATGGATTGCAAACCCCCTCAAATAGGGGATTGGAAACCCCCTGGATTTGAAACCCCTAGTTACTTTAGGGCCTGTTTGGGAGGGTGGATTTGTAACCCCCTGGATTCAGAACCCCAGATTAGAAAACCCCTGGATTTGCAATCCTCCTAGTGTGTTTGGCACCCTGGAGTGTGAATCAACTTTAATCCAAAAGTATATATCCGTATTATATTTACAGGGATTTGAATTTAATTACTAAATCAACTTTAATATCTTTAATTAGTGGGATATGTAATTTTTGATACATGGTTGTGATAAGCCCGCTGAAATATATGCTTTGCCCAAAAATGATGAAATTCTAAGTCTCGGATGGGCCACAAGCACAATATCATGTCTGAGTGATTAACCAACGATTTTCAATCATTGATTTACATGGACAATGTTTGGACGGTGCTGATCATCATTAGTGAGCCATGTGTCCAATAGAATGATAGTGTATAGTGACACACATGTTACACCTGCAACTATTGAAATGATTTTAGGTGTACTCTAAGCTCTTACCATGGATTGCAAACCCCCTCAAAGAGGGGATTGGAAACCTCCCGAATTTGTTACTTTATGTTACCAAACAATTAGGGGATTGGAAACCCCCTCCAATCCATGGTGCCAAACGGCCCCTTATGCTACCAAACAACCACGGGATTGGAAACACCCTCCAATCCCCTCCAAACTTGTAACGCCCGAAATTCGGGGGTCGAGCATAACTCGGCTCCCGAGTTTCAAAACATCACTTATGCAACATATTTATTGATGGATGTATGTTGTCTGTATGAGTCCATAAAACATGGAATAGAGTAAGCCAAACTGCAAACATAATTCAAGGATAAGTGAAGAACGCAAGCGGAAGACTTAAAGAAATATATGTGTACATGTGCAAATCCCTGAAATACATATACATACCAGGTCATACTTACAAGTGTTACTATCAAAATTATGAGTATCAAATGACATCATCTATTCCCAAAAAGAAATCCCAGAATCCCACGCATCAAAACAAGGCTCACTAGAACCCGCCTGAAAACTGCATAAAAGATAATGTAGCCTCATCATCCTCGAACTCTTGCTCTGCCTCAGAGGTCGCATCAACATCTGCAACTAAGACAGAGTCTGGTGGTGTTTAAGCACCACCCCAGAATGTGGGAGTGAGTGATCAACTCAGTGGAACAATAAAGCAAAGGTTAGCATGTTATCAGTTCAGTCAAGCAGTAATGATAAACCAAAACAATCAAACATGTCCTAAGTACTCTTGTTAGTGCAAGGATGTATGCAGAATGATGCATGCCCTCGCTTGTACACCCTCAACGTCTTCATCTTACGTTATGCATGACATCACCTCAAGTGCTCCACCTCTTCCAGGCACATGCAATGCGGTGCATGAACATGATTACCAAGTTGTTATTAGTCCTTTTCATACAGCAGGATTGGGAAGCTAAGGTACCTTCCTCATATCACCATCCAAACAGTGATCCATTCTAGGGTCGTCAGTCCTAGACAATCTCATACGATCATATGGTTTTAGATCGTTGCAGAGGGCTCGTCACCAATCAATGCATGCCTATCATACTTTCGTTACTATACTAAGGCTCGTCACCTCAATGCTGTATCTAGGTATGCTCGAGGTCACTACAAAGGGCTCGTTACCAATCAATGTAGGCCGACAGCACGAATATAGTGTCCCATACCACCATAATTGGCTCACGAGTCTGGTTGCTCACTGGTCACTACGGGGACGCTCGTCACCCCAGCGCAGGCCGACAGCTCAACCACGGTGTCCCATACCACCATATCTGGCTCATGAGTCTTAGCGGATCAAGGTACCTTGGTTAATAGGATTTCATTGGTAAGTTTGGTACCCTAGAATCATACAATAGCGTCCATACATGGTGAACATATATCGGACAATCGGGTTACTTGACGAACTCGACTAGCACGAGCGCACGTTGGGTTGAACGACATAGAGTGCGCAAACACTCCGTGTGGCCAAACCACTGCCGACAACTCTAATACGACTCGGGTTCGTCAAATCACGTCCTTCGTGGCGAAAGCAACCTCAGCCACGAACTCAAGGCCGATTACCGATTTCCTGGACTATTCATAGTCCCAAACATATTCTACTACAACAGATATTCATATTAACAATTTAGAATAGTAATGGAACAACAACTCCAATCATGTAGTATATGAGCATTTGAAGAATATCAACTTAACATGAATTTAAACATAAGTAATACTTGAAGTTAAACAACAAAGAATGTGATATGCACGTAGGAAATCATACACACCAAGAAGAGAGTTGAGAATCGCTTCTCAACGCCCGCAATTAGGATAATATATTACACTTTAGATCATTCAGACGTTTCTACAAACACTTAGACTACATAGTTCAACATATATGATGTATGTTGTAATACACACATTTGAACAATTGCTTTTGCCAAGGAGTTGTCACACATACGATTAGCACAATTACACGACAAATAATCATGGCAAAAACAAGTTCATTTTTTATAGGTATACGGTACTTCCTACATATACATAGAATACACAAATCTCAATATAACACATGCATATCAGGAACGCAAAATAAATATAGCATTTGGCATGTGAAATCTCATCCATAACAAGAATAAACCATTCGCTGGCATTGAAAGCCTTGAAAACCATAACCTATACGATTAAAGTCCGCACCTTAAGCCAGAAAAAAACTGGCGAATCGATTCGGATAATATGTCTTCGTCAACGGCGACTAGACAACCTAAGGCAAGAATAGAAATGAGCTACAACAACACATAGACTATTCTAAGATCTAAAATAGATTAGGGTTAGATGAACTTACCCAAGAATGAACTTAGAATCGCTGGAATAATGATTCAAAAGTGATGATTTAAGGATGTAGAGTAATAAGAAAGAATCTGAAGATGATTCACCAACTTCTCTCACTTTCTCTCTCTTTTCCTCTCTCTTTCTTAGCTAGGGTTAGGAAATTCGTATGGAAAAGAGAGTTAGGGTTTTAAGGTCTTTATATAGGCCTAACATTGATGAAAATAGCCCTAGGGCCAAGGTATACTTAGGTTATAACCAAATCAGGCCTCTCTCGATCCAACGGAACACTTTCGGTGGTCCTTTTTCCACGTGAAGGTCAGACTTAAGCTCACCGACCATGGATCTAGGTCAGCGAGTTTTCGTACCGATCGGATCTACAGATTAACCGTGGCGGACCACACTCAATTCAACGGCCACCGAAACTCAATCAGACCACAAGCACTATGACTGCTGGGCCATCTTCCCGATCGAGATGGTGAAATTGGGTCTAATCCAACGGCCGATTGATTAAATTCGTCGCGGCACGACTCAATTTCATAAAAGCATACTTAATTTCTCACCGTTCTCACACTCTTCACTCCTGGACTCAATCAAATCGACCGAGATTCATCCTGGACTTGATTTTTGAGGTGATGGCCAAGTCTAACATGGTGACCACAACTGGCTAAGATCATCGCTATCGGACTTTCGACGCGCGGTCCAGTTCGATCCAAAGCTTCTAAAAATTTCCAATAGAACTGGATTTAGCGATGAATCCCGATTTCAGAGTAACATAGCACTAATGATTCTACGGGTTTTGAGTCATGCAGATCAAATTTAAAATGATTGATGCTAATTTGATACGCAAGCGAGGTTCGCGCTCATTACCCACAAATAACTTCTAAGGAAAACAAAGGTAGTACTGTACTCGGATCTTGACATAAAATTTTTCAGGTCATTATAGTGAAGTAAATCCACACCGTCTAACAACTTTCAAAGCTCATTTTAGGCATGATCTGAAAAAAGCTGTTACAGATCTCAGGTTGACCATAGCAGCAGATAAAAAGTAGTGATTAACCTTAAAAACTTAATATAGGCCACAAAAGCTTTGAATCGAGATGATATTTGTGTGGTCTCTTTATCTAGGTGTTTGTGACCTTATCAATAGGTTGGATGCAAATGCGAGATATTTGTGTGGGCTCTTCGTCTACATATTTGTGATGTTATCAATAGGTTGGATGCAAAATAAACATTCATGAGGAATTCATGAAGTTTTTAATGGTGGGGATTCAATCACGGCTGTTCCTGCAGTGTTGTTTACCTAATATTTAAGTCAGCTTCATTTTCGGGTCATGTCATCAAAATGAGCTTTGAAAATGGTTGGAAGGGGTGGATTCAAGGCACATGCATCACTGTTAGCCCCACAACCAGGGGTCTATCCACGTCGGTGGATCGGGGGTCTCAGCTAATCCGCTCCTATTTCTTTTTCTCCTGCGAGGGACAGGCTACGATGGCACATGCACTCACAATTTGTACATCTGGAGTGCATGGAACTCAAATTGAACCTTTGAAATAATAGGGCCCATTTATTTGGGTCCTATATCAGTAATCAAACTCTTGGCATGCTCGTTTAGTGGATGTCAAACTGATGCACAAAATGGAAATAACAATTGTTCGATTAAACCATAGAAAATCCATTGATGAAAGGATACATTTATTAAAATTCTCATTTAGGGTTGTTTATGAGCTATCTACATTTTGTCCATTCTGGACGATATCGTTTGAGTTAAATATATGTCGAAGTGTACGAATTTTAAGTGCATGCTTATGATCCATCACGGTCTCTAGAGCATCAAATTACTCCTCTCTTCTCACTGCCGCAGATTTTATTTTTATCCGGGGAAAGGAGAAAGAGAAAGGAGAAGGCGAACCGTCGCCTTCTTTCCCTTCCAAACGAACCGTCAATTAGGGTTCGATCCCAGGCTCCATTTCTGCTATCTTGATTGCTGATGTTTTCTTCAAATACGTTCGTTCTGCGTTTCAGTTCCGGGAATGTATTCCTGAAATGCTACTCGCATTCTAACCGAGATCGAATTCTAGGTTGTGCAGCGGCTCGGGAGTCCACCAAGAAATCAGTATGGCCTGGAATCAGCCGCTGACAGCCGTCGGGCGGGAATCTCGGTGCATTTCCGAGATGGGATCCCGAGAAATTCCTTCCTGGATCCGCGTCGGGATTCCCGCCAGCTCGTAACGGGGCGGACGTGTGCATGCTATCGTTCTTTAAATAAATAAATAAATAAATCTTTTGGCAATGAAATATCTCACTGTAAATCTGCATTGGGATTCCTGCAGATTGGATTGTATTGGGTTCGTTGTATAGCCATGG
Source organism: Magnolia sinica (assembly GCF_029962835.1). Classification (NCBI taxonomy): domain Eukaryota; kingdom Viridiplantae; phylum Streptophyta; class Magnoliopsida; order Magnoliales; family Magnoliaceae; genus Magnolia; species Magnolia sinica. Next base: position 42,150,206 of record NC_080573.1, on the reverse strand, counting down.
GGAACACCCAATCTGGCCCAAATCCACCAGCATCTGTGGCAGTGGCGTTAAAAATATCTGGTTTCAAATACTCCTAATTTCCATTTGCGTTGGGATTCCTGCTCGTCCTCTGGTGGCAGGAAATTGAGTGTTTGCTGCAGTGTTAGCATATCTTGTTTCAAACAGTGCCAATTTACACTTGCATCAGCATTCCTGCCCATCCTCAGGTGGGGGGAAATTGAGGGTGCTTCAGTTTTAACATATCTGGTTTTTAAACAGTTCCAACTTCCATTTGCATTGGGATTCCCACATGTCCTCAGTGGTGGTAAATTGAGGGTGCCCTGCAGTGTTAATATATCTCGTTTGAAACCACCCCAATTTCCATTTTCGTTGGGATTCATGCATATCCTCAGTGTGGCGGTAAATTGAGGCTATGCTTCAAACAATCCCAACTTCCATTTGTGTCAGGATTCCTGCCCATTGTCAAGTGGTGGGAAATTGAGGTACACCGCAGTGTTAAGATATCTTGTTTCAAACAGTCCCAACTTCCACTTGCATGGGGTCTCTGGCTCTATGCTCATGACTTAGTGGTAGACTCACAAGAGTTTCAACACAGAGGTCATGAGTTCGAGTACTCATTGTTTGGTGTGTGTGGGTGTGGAAAAAAAACTTCGACTTGCATGGGCATTCCTACATGTCTTCAGGCCGCAGGAAATTGAGGGTACGCTACAGTGTTAGCATATCTTGTTTCAAACAGTCCCATTTTCCACTTCCATTGGCATTCCTGCACATCCTCAGGTAGTGGGAGATTGAGGGTGTGCTGCAGTGTTAACATATCTGGTTTGAAACTGTCCCAATTTTCATTTGCATTGGGATTCCCTCATGTCTTCACGGTGTGGGAAATTGAGGCTATGCTGCTGTGTTTTCATATCTGGCTTCAAATGGTCTCTAGTTCCATTTGCATCTGGATTCTTGCTGTGTTTTCATACTGCAGTGAGAAGAGCTTGCCAAAAAATTAGGCCAGTTTATTCATCAGATAAATTGTGAAGTGCATCTGATGAGTGATCGCCTATGTTTTGGCCAAGGTGTGCTCAATGTGGCCTCACAAGGTGAATGGTTTGGATCACACAAGTGTGCTGATTTAGCAATTATGCCGTGAAGATGTTCGCCTACTCATGACATAGAAATGAGGGGAAAGTGAAAGCATTGGATGACCACTATTGACGCAGGGGAGGACGTGAGGTCGAGCACCGTCTTTCTCAAGAGGATAACTATTCCGAATCCACGGAACTTCTCTGGACTCCTCACAGAGACTTCTCGAATCCACGAGGAAAGAGAGCAGAAAATAGAAATAAATTCTAATAAAATCGAAATTGATTGATGAATGAATAAAAACGAGTTCACAACCCTTTAAATAAGGGTACCAAGCAATGGGAAAGAAATTAGAATCAAACTACAACTCAAACTCCTAGAATCCGCGACTTACTATAAATAGTAAACTTACTATTTATAGACGGTCGTGATGTCTACTAGTACGCAAGGTTTTCGGCCAAAAATAGTAAGTGTCCTATTTGGCTTCACCAAACCGTTCTCCTAATTATTCTAAGCTCTTTCCATGTTGGGCGCAACTCCTAAAGCCCGACGGATGAAGAGTTATAATCAAACTAAAACTTACTATTTATAGTAAAAACGAAAATAAAACAGGGAAACGACCGACAATCAAGGGGTTTTTCGCAATTCCGGGCTGCGCAACCCGGCGTAGCTGGGTTGGTTGGCTAAAGTAGCTCGTTCTACCCCAAAATCATATATTTTACGTCAGCTAACTCATTCCGGATTGCGAGATACGCCTGATTTAAGGTCCGATGGTCCGGATCACTTCTGTCGTCGACCGGGCCTTTTCTGATCCATCTTGGCCATGAAACTGTCCGCGACCCGCTCTACATCAGTCCCCTCCACTTCAAAAGAACTCGTCCTCGAGTTCTCATCCTGCGCTGGTTCATGATACTCGGTCAGATCCGCGACGTTGAAAGTCCGTGAGATTGCCATGTCATCTGGAAGATCAACAACATAAGCATTGTCATTGATCTTTCGGATGATTGGTACCGGTCCAATCTTTTTATTCTTCAACTTGTTGTACGTTCCGGTCGGAAATCGTTCTTTGCGCAGATGGACCATTACTTGATCACCCACCTCGAACACTTTTTGTCGCCGATGCTTGTCGGCTTGCTCCTTGTATTTTTCGTTCGAGGCATGTAGCTTGGTTTGTACTTCCGCATGAATGCCCATGATCTTGTCAGCCATATGTTCCGCTGCAATGCTCATGCCTGGGAGCTTGGGTAGAGGGACCAAGTCTAGTGTGTGGCGAGGGACTCGTCCATAAATAACCTGGAACGGGGATTTTCCTGTCGAGCGGTTCACCATGTTGTTGAATGCAAACTCCGCTTGAGACAAAGCCAAATCCCACTGCTTCGGTTTTTCTCCTGAAATACATCGAAGGAGGTTTCCCAACGTGCGATTCACGACCTCAGTTTGACCGCCAGTCTGTGGGTAGTAGGCGCTGCTGAACTGAAGTCATGTATCGAATCGAGTCCACAAAGTCCGCCAAAAGTAGCTTATGAACTTCGTATCACGGTCAGAAGTAATAGTCTTGGGAACTCCGTGTAGCCGCACAATTTCTCTAAAGAATAGATTCGCCACGTGTGTTGCATCGAGAGTCTTCTTGTATAGAATAAAGTGCACCATCTTGGAGAAACGATCTATTACCACGAACACCGAATCCATGCAGCGTTGTGTTCGTGGGAGACCAAGCACGAAGTCCATAGATAAATCCTCCCAAGGGCCGTCAGCCACGGGTAATGGAGTGTAAAGGCCCGTATTATGAGATTGCCCCTTGGAGGTCTGACAAATATAACAACGTTGGACTGCCTTTTCTACATCACGTACCAATTGCGGCCAGTAATATCGTTCTTCCACAAGAGCTCGCGTCTTGTCTCGCCCAAGGTGTCCACTAAGGCCACCTCCATGTAGCTCTTGGATTATCTGTTCCCTTAGCGAACTGTTTGGGATGCACAGTCGATTTCCCTTGAAAAGGAACCCGTCTTGCATATGTAAGTCGCCGGGGTGACCTTCTTGGCATCTAACCCATGCGTCCTTGAAGTCGTCGTCATCGGCATATATGTCTTTAAGGCGCTCGAACCCGACAACCTCATTGCTCATAGTGACTAACAAAGTTGCACGGCGACTCAATGCATCAGCTACTTTGTTCTGTTGCCCTGACTTATGTTTTAGTACGAATGTAAATTCCTGCAAAAACGAGATCCATCTAGCATGCACACGGTTAATGTTAGCTTGACTATTAATGAATTTGAGAGCTTGATGGTCCGTGTAAAGTATGAATTCCCTTTGAATCAAATAATGTCGCCAGTGCCGCAGAGCCTGGACCACCGCGTATAACTCGATCTCATATGTAGACCACTTCTTACGTGCATCGCTAAGTTTCTCGCTGTAAAAGGCTACCGGCTTGAGACAAAACTGCCCCAATCCCGACATATGAGGCATCACATTCGACTTCAAACATTTTGTCAAAGTTGGGAAGTACAAGAACCGGGGTCGTGGATAATCTGCGCTTGATTTCGGCAAAGCTCCTGTCTGCTTCGTCAGTCCACTGAAACTGCCCTTTCTTCATGCAATCTGTGATTGGTGACACAATGGTACTGAAATTTTTCACGAACCGACGATAGAATGTCGCTAGTCCATGAAAACTTCGCACTTCGTGAATATTTGTAGGAACCGGTCATTCTCTGATTGCCTTCACATTTTCCTCATCCACCCGAATACCCGTGGATGTTACGACAAAACCCAGGAACAATAGGCTATCAGTCATGAAGCTGCACTTTTTTAAATTGAGATACAATTTATTTTTAGTGAGCACTTAAAGAACCTTTTTGAGGTGTTCCATATGGGTAGTTTCGTCTTAACTGTATATCAAAATATCATCGAAATAAACCACAACAAACCGCCCAATGAAAGGTTTAAGAACTTGGTTCATCAATCTCATAAATGTGTTAGGTGCATTCGAAAGACCGAAGGGCATGACCATCCATTCGTATAATCCTTCCTTGGTCTTAAAGGTCGTTTTCCACTCATCACCAAGCCGTATTCGAATCTGATGATAGCCGCTCCTTAGGTCTAATTTACAGAATATTTTTGCACCCTCTAGCATGTCCAGCATATCGTCCAACTGTGGTATAGAAAACTTGTATTTTATGGTGATTTTGTTGATGGCTCGACTGTGGACACACATGCGCCAACTCCCATCTTTCTTTGGAGTTAATAGAGCTGGTACAGCACATGGACTCATGCTTTCTCGAATAAGACCCTTACGGATTAACTCCTCTACTTGTCCCTGCAGAATCTCGCACTCATTCGGACTCATTCGATAATGGGGACGATTAGGTAAACTGGACCCAGGGATAAAGTCGATATGGTGTTAGATATCCCGCATGGGAGGTAACCCATCGGGAAGGTCATCGGGCCAGATTTTTTTGAATTCATGTAGCAGGGGCTTTAGTCTTTCAGGGATGTTGGTAGGCTCAAGTTCTTCCCCTTTTACAATTAATGCATAAGTCTGTCCTGTTTCCTTTGATTCTTCCACGAAGTCCCGTATGGTTAAGAGAAAACGTCCCTCCACTTTAGAAGTTTCAGGTGGTCCCTCTGGATCCATAGGGGCCAATATGGTCTTCCGGCCGTCCTTGACGAAGATATATATATTATCTCGCCCTTTATGAGTGGCATCACGGTCAGATTGCCAGGGCCGACCGAGTAGTATGTGACATGCTTCCATGTCGACCACATCGCATACTACTTCATCCTTATAATGTTTGCCAATTGAAAAGGATATGGTGCACCGTTCAGTTACCTTTGTTTCGCTCACCTTCTTGATCCAACCGATTGTATATGGAGAGGGATGACGCTCCGTTTTCAATTGTAATTTTTCCACCATGACCTTGGAAACGATGTTCTCGCTACTCCCACTATCAATGATCACGTCACAAACCTTTCGATTCACCGTACACCTAGTGCGGAAGATGTTATGCCGCTGTGGATGCACTTCTTTTCTTGGTGCATATAATAGTCGCCTCACGACAAGCGACTCGCCGTGATCTTGCTGAACCCAACCTGAATCATCTGCCTCGTCCTCGGTGGTATGCTCCTGTTCTTCAATATCTGGATCTTCATAAGCGTTATCAGCACTACCATCATTGATGGCGAGGTTTGCCACTTTTCGCTGGGGACAAGTATTTGATAGGTGGCCCGGTTGGCCACAACGATAGCAGTTATCGGGCCTTGGCCGAGCATAGGGGTTCGGGATTCTACTTGGACCAGCAGCAGTCGATACGCCCCTTTGGGGTCTAGCTTGCCCACTTCTCTGATCTTGGTTCTCAAACGTAGGAGGTTGAGTGCGTGCTCCTACGGGCTCCTTTCCCTTAGGCTGTGCAGTTCCCTGGGGCAGACCTGCCACAGGAATCCTTGCAGTAGGATAGGTCCGTGTGTTAGGGCGTTCAAGTTGCACTTCTGCACGAGTAGCCAACTTGATCGCGTCATTCATCGTCCAGACGGACTGCATCTGGACCCGATCCTGGATAGCCATACGCAATCCACCGTTGAATCGGGCGACTTGCTGCGATTCAGTCTCGACCAAATCGTTACGCGCCGTCAGGCGGTAAAATTCTTCTGCGTATTCTCTCACCGACCGACTACCCTGTCGACAATTTTGGTATTGTTGGAATAATACCTGATCGTAATCGCTAGGAGGAATCGGGCATGTAGTAGCTGCTTCATCCGCTGCCAGGTGCAGATTGGTGCTTTCGTCTGCCTGGTTCGCGCGAGTTGCAGTTGTTCCCACCAAGCTGAAGCTCCTCCTTTCAACTTGTAGGCCACAAGCTTGACCTTCTTTACTTCAGGGATGTCCATATAGTCAAAAAATCGCTCAACTTCAGAAAGCCAATCGAGAAAATCCTCAATGTGTAATTGGCCATTGAAGCTAGGAATATCAACCCTCATCTTGAATTCTCGATCCGTTCGATCTACTCGATCGCCGCCATGTCTGGGGTGTTGGAAGCTTATGTCGTCGATTTCCTCCTCACTGGAGCCCCCTTCCTCAGGAATGACCCTTGGATGCACTGCCGGTACTATCCTGCGATCAGGGCGATTAATTAAGGGTGGAGGATTGCCACTAAGAACACGAAGTTGCCTTAGGTTTTCTGCCAAGAGATCCGCTATGCGGTCGATGGAAGCCTGCATGGCTTGCTGATTCTCTTGTTGCGCTACTTCAAAAGCTGCCACCGTTAAAGGTAAATTCCTTAGAGCACCGCTCATGGGATTGTTGCCTGACCCATCGTTAGAAGCCATCGATCCGAGGAGAAACCTCACTTTGATACCAAACTGACGCAGGGGAGGACGTGAGGTCAAGCACCGTCTTCCTCAAGAGGATAACTATTCCGAATCCATGGAACTTCTCTGGACTCCTCATAGAGACTTCTCGAATCCACGAGGAAAAAAAGCAGAAAATAGAAATAAATTCTAATAAATTCGAAATTGATTGATGAATAATTAAAAACGAGTTCACAACCCTTTAAATAAGGGTACCAAGCAATGGGAAAGAAATTAGAATCAAACTACAACTCAAACTCCTAGAATCCGCGACTTACTATAAATAGTAAACTTACTATTTATAGACGGTCGTGATGTCTACTAGTACGCAAGGTTTTCGGCCAAAAATAGTAAGTGTCCTATTTGGCTTCACCAAACCGTTCTCCTAATTATTCTAAGCTCTTTCCATGTTGGGCGCAACTCCTAAAGCCCGACGGATGAAGAGTTATAATCAAACTAAAACTTACTATTTATAGTAAAAACGAAAATAAAACATGGAAACGACCGACAATCAAGGGGTTTTTCGCAATTCCGGGCTGCGCAACCCGGCGTAGCGGGGTTGGTTGGCTAAAGTAGCTCGTTCTACCCCAAAATCATATATTTTACGTCAGCTAACTCATTCCGGATTGCGAGATACGCCCGATCTAAGGTCCGATGGTCCGGATGAAGATGTTCGCCTACTCATGACATAGAAATGAGGGGAAAGTGAAAGCAGATTCAATTCAAACTATCTTCTCCAATCTGATTTGCTTCATCACACTGTAAGAATATCATGTCTCTTATCACTGTTTCTTTCAGTGTACTGCCGCACTTGCATAATCAAATCACAAAACTAACATGGTGCATGACGAATAGAGAGTTTGGGAGTGTAGAGATACTTAGTCCAAAATACATCCCCACGAAATTTAGCTTGAGAGGTTACCATATCTAAGGAAGATACTTCTGAAGTTGATCTCTAGTTGATTTGACTTTTTCCACCTGTAGGTGTTGAGCTGAAAGTTATCTTAAAGGTGAGATTTGACTGAGTGAAGGTGTAGTCAGTGTTTGAAATATCAGTATCGCGTTATGTATCGCACCCTTGGGATAGAAATATGTATTGGTTATTGCATGAGATATATCGGTTGTATCATTTAATGTATCGTTGTTGCTGGAAACATGGGGAAACATCGGGAAATTGGTCAAAATTTTCAATGAAACTTTAGTGATTGTTAAAAAAGACAAAAATACACACTTATAAATCAAAACATTACAGAAAACAAGTACACGTAATAGGTTTTCTTTGTCTAGGGTGTAAGAAGACGTGTGGAAACACAAGCAATACATTCAAAAGCAAAAGAAGAATCACTAGATTAGGTTATATACATATTTGATTTTTTATGTTTGGACACAAATTGCAACCGATTTGCGAGAAATTGAGAAATTTTGATTTTGATTTTGATTTTTTTTTATAAATTTTTTTATTTAAAATTTTTTAAAAATTTCCGCAACTCGGCCCATCTCCTCCGAATCTCGATATTGAAGCTCCCAATCCAGGATTTTTCATGTTAAGCATGAAAAATGATGGATTTGTAACAATTTGACATTGATTTAACATGATTTACAAAAAAAAAAGTTCAAAATTGAAAATGCTCATCGGATCGATGTGGGATATATTCCACTGTTGCGTTTCGTATCACACAGGTGGGATACAAGATATATTGTGGGATATATCAGCCGATATCGTCAATACGTAAAACACCGAGTGTAGTCTTATTCTTTTTTTCTAAACTTTGCATGAATCAATTGTTTCTTTTCTTTTCTTCTTTCTTTGAGGTAAAAAGAAAACAACTGTTTCTTGAACCTCCTTTCTCTTTGAAATTTGTCATCTTGTGCTATCCACAAACTACTGTCTTATTGTCCCATTGTTTCTAACTTGATCCAAGACAGCATTTTTGTTGTGAATTTTCATGCTTCCTCCAATATTTACTAGAAAATGTTGTCAATGATGAATGTTATTCTTAAAAAAATGTAACCCTTTCAATTTCATTGAAAATAAAATCTTTGCACCTCGCTCCACCTCCCAAGATGGTGGCAAGGCAGATTGGATTGAAACATGTGGCACTTTCTTACTTACGGGGTTGAATGGAGCAAGCCCATATTGGGAAACAAAATGCCTCGGTGTGTAAGAAGGAAGCATGGAAGTCCATTGGAGATGCATTCAAATCTTAGATTTGGGTTAGAATTTGATGTCGCAAATTAAAAGTCGCTACCAAGTGATCAAAAGGTTATATCACATTCTCCAAACACTTCTTCAACAAAGTCGGTTTGGTTGGGATGATCATTTCCATGCTATTACAGAAGTGTGAAACCAATATCTCTTAGTTCGTGCATGATTTATTTTGATTATTAGTTTGTGCATGATTTTCACTAATAAGAATCTATTACCTTTTGATCATAGGCACATCCTAAAGCCAAGTTTTTTAGAAAGGCAAACTTCCCTACTTTTGATTGGCTAGCCATATTAATAGAAGGTACTTGTTTTCTTTTCATTCTCTTGAAATGTTAAAACTGGTAGGGATATTTTTTTTTGGGTTTGATATGTTTCTTTTTCCAAAGTTTTGGATTCCATGCCAAGGCATGCATCCTTTAGGTATCTAGTTTTCATTCAAATATGAGAATATGAAGATTTTTCTTTTTGTTTTTTAATTTTCTGATTATTTTTAGATTATGATGGAGATGAGCATCCTAACATCTTTTCCATATGGGTGTGTGAATTTCTCAATCTTTTTGAAGATTTTATAGTATACTTTTCTTGTAGTTGTAATCTATAATGAGGTAAAATGGCAAGATTCCGTAGTATTGTGATTTTCGTTTGTTCTGATATATAAATTCAAATTGCACGTCAAACATCTACAATTGAATTAGAAGATTTTTAGAAAGGTTTTGTTTTGTTATTGTAGATTGGTATCGAGATTGAAAAAGAGAAGAAAGAAAGAGAAAAGAAGAAAGAAGAGAGAAGAAAAGATGATGGAAGAAAGGAATAGGTTAGGGTTTCACGTCCCCATCCTCCTTTTCTCTTTTATTAAAGTAATATAAAGCAAATATGACAAAAATACCCTTGTACAATAAACTTTATGTTTAGCATATCCCAAGTGTAAAAACACTAAGAAACTTGTGGACTATAGACCCATAATCAAAACCAAGAGGGCCATGGGCCCATACTCAACTGTTAGCACTCCCCTTCAAGCTGGAGCACAGATGTCTTGCATGTCTAGCTTGGAAACAAGTTTGACGAATTGAGATTTTCTAAGAGCCTTTGAATAAATTTGCAATTTGATTATGTGATGAAATATAAGGTTTGTGGATTTGTCCCTAAGATATCTTATCTTAATTGAAATGGCGATAAACTTCTATAGGCTTTGTTCCCTCATGAAAAATAGGATTGTTGGCACATGGTGGTCTGTGTGGACAGAAAGAAATAGCCGATGCTTCAGAAACGAATCAAAGCCCCCTCATATAGTTGCTTCCAACGTCAAATGTTTTATCGTTGAATGGGCCTCCCATATTGATGCTCTTAAAGATGTAGATTTTGCTTTTCTAGGGGCCTAGTTAGCTTCTGCTCCCTCAGCAGATTCTAGCTCTGATGTAGTTCTGTTCTTTTCCTTTTTATATAATCAGTCAACTTTAAAATAATAATAATAAAAAATGCATCGCAACTTGATTGTCGGAATGTAAAGACACTAGAACCTGCACTTCGAAACCCAAGTCTTTAAAAAGAGATTTCAAACACAAGTTCACTAGTCGCATATGCCATTGACCTATATTCAGCTTCAACACTTGATCTGGCAATGACATTTTGTTTCTTACTCTTCTAAGTAAACAACATTACCGCCTAGGAAGATGTAATAACCTATAGTCGACCTTCTATCATGTTTCGACCCTGCATAATTTGCATCTAAATAACCCGCTATTTGAAGATTACCATGAGCTCTATGTAGGATACCTTTCCCTGGGGAACATTTTAAATACACGAGGATCCTCTTAACTGCTGCTTGGTGTGGTGTTTTTGGACTTTACAATACTAAACGATGTTTTAAATAGCGTGTAGCATATAACGCATCGTTTGGCCCTTTATAGCGTGTAGCGTAAGATACGCGATATTTAATATTTTTTAATTAAAATAGTAGAAAAATATGATAAATTTTACAAAATGCATAATTCCGATGAGTTCTTGATTGTGAATCTGGATCATCAACCACAATTTTCCACAAAATCATTCTCTTTGCCTTCAGACATATTTAAGTGTGACCTCTTTTTTAATTCATTGAAACATCACAAATTCACAATATGGACAACAATTTGGATGGTCTAGATTGATCTAAGTCCTCTATCCATGATATGAACCACAGTTTGGATGGTCCGGATAGATCTTATGTAGTGCCGCATGTGATGGGGATGAGTCACCACCATTTTAAAATAGTTGTTGAACTAGCATTAGAAGAAAAACTTTAAAAAAGGAGATTTCAGGTAGCATGCACTACTTGTGCTACACGCTACATGCTCTGTAGCTTACGCTACATGCCCCGTAGTTTACACTACTAGGGAGTTACGCTACTTGCATATGCTACGTAGCATACGCTATGAGTGCCATAAAAAAACACTGATACTAAATGAAAATGCAATATTAGGCTTGGCGATGGTCAAATAGCTTAGTCTTGCAACAAGTCTCTTGTATATATCTGGGTCTTTTAACAATTCTCCTTCTTTAGCTTCTAGTTTGAGATAAGGGTCCATTAGAGTATTAACTGGTTGGGCTCCCCACATCCCTATCCCTTTTAATAGGTCACAAGTATATTTTCTCTGACATAATTTTATTTCAACTTTCGATCTTGCCACTTCAATACCCAAAAAATTTAGAAGACGACCAAGGTCTTTGATTTGAAACCGAGTTTGAAGACATGGCTTCAAACTTTTAATACCTTCAAAAATCATCACCAGTCACTATAATATTATCGACATACACAGCTAGAAGAATGTAGCCAGAGGTCGAGTGTTTTGAGAAGACTGAGTGATCTACTTTACTCCTTTTTTAATTTAAATGATACAACTACAGTACTAAACTTCTCAAACCAAGCCTCTGGTGATTTCTTCAACCCATATATTAATTTGTTTAACATGCATACTTTAGACGTCTCTCCCTGTGCAACATAATCTGGAGGTTGCTCCATATAAGCTTCTTTGTGTAGGTCTCTATGTAATAATGCGTTCTTCCCATCCAACTGAAAGAGAGGCTAATCATAATTCACAACAAGTGATATAACAACCCGAATTGAATTAAGCTTAGCCATCGGGGAAAATGTATCCACATAATCTACTACATAAATCTGAGTATATCCCTTAGCAACCAACCTGGCTTTATAATGATCAATTGACCCATCTGGTAGGAACTTAACTGTGTACACTTGACTGGAGTTTTATTTGAAGGAATATCAGTCAACTTCCAAGTATCATTGCAGTACATGGCTTTCATCTTTTCATCCATAGCTCATTTTCAATTTTAATTGGACAATGTCTTCTGGACTGACTTAGGAATAGATATAGTAGACCAGCTCAGTGTGATCTCCTCTCAAGATTATACACCGCCGCCCTAAACGAGGAATAGCATAAAAGCACACAGATAATCCAAAACACAGTATATGCAGTCCTATTAAATGCATGAATGCATGAATGCAATCATCGACCCGAGTAAATCATCCGGACAGTCGATGCCCCAGGAAAAATATCCAGACAGGCAATGGGGTCGTCACACTTGGATGTGATTGGTCGTCAGCGCAACACTCAGCGTAATCGCATGGGCATGAGGATCCTGGTCATCATCATAAATCGATCGACTGGTCATTAACGCAACACGTAGCGTAATCGTATGGGCATAATGATCCAAGTCATCGTAGTATGCTATGCATGCATGATTTGCCAGCCCATTATTAGTCCAATTTCAATCAGCCGTTTGAATAAGCTCACGTCACTACGGGAAGCGCAAGGCCCAGCGTAGGCCGATGGCTCGGGCATAGTGTCCCATTACCACCATCCTCGGCCCATGAGACCGTCGTTTTAAGGTGTGTGCAGTACCTACTAACATGTGGCCAATCAATTCAACATAAAGGGGCTACCACTAATGCCGACCAGGGGTGAATTGTTGAAATTACCAAAAGTGACAATTTAAACATGTTGGCATGAATGATTCAAAAACGAGTAAACAGTATTTATAAATGTTATAAGGTTCATCCCAAGTCAATTAGGTGGAAACCCACATGGATGGTATACCCCATGGTCAACACCCCAACCAAAACCTCCATGTTAGGGACCTACATAGATCACAGCTAGTCTAATTACACCCCAAGCACGGACTCTCTTTTGATAAAAATTCTCATAGAGAGATTTTAGCTATATGTGTGTCATGGCAACATGCATCACAATTTGAAGGGAAATAAGGAACAACAACTGAATTCGCATAATGACTGGATTATTCACTTAGGCAGTTCAAATAAGTAAACCTTCTAAACAATAGTAAACATGAGGTCTTTCATGTTAAGCAGATAACTCACAATTCATTATAAGTCTAGTTGACCATACTACTAAAACTACTTATTTCTAGTTTAGATAGGGATGGAAAGCTTAAGGGGAGGAGATCATCACCAGTCAAGTTGTAGAATGCTCCTAGAGGCAAGGTTCCTTGAGAAGACGGTGAATTTCTACCACTCACGCAACTTCCTGCACAATTTTAATTCGTATTTAGACATGAGTTCCAATGTCTAATATATATAAGGATAGGTGGAGAGTTGGAAGGCCCTAAACTGAGGTTCTTTGGGCTGTAACCAAAGGCAGTCAAGCCTTCTAAACACGTGCCACCTATTTCAGTGTGAACTGGTCTCAATCAGTCCAAACCTGGCCAAGGTGGGCCTGCCGTGTATCAGCCCACAAGCAACTGAGGCTCATGGAGGCGTGTGGAGTGCCCCATTTGAAATGGGTGCAGCCCATGAGATCCGCTAACGTGGTATGTAGTATAGCCACATGGTTTTGAACATGGCGCAACCCTTGCCAGTGCAACCCACCAGCAGTTGGTGTGTGGCCAACAACCTTGTGGTGCGGTCCATCCAATAGACGGCATAGATGAAACGGGCATAGATGAAACCCGCACAATGCATGGGACCCACAGAATAACTGTTGAGGATGCAGCAACCATGCTATCACTAGGCGTGTTGGCCCACCGCCATATGGATGAGCTAGCACACTATATTTATTATATATACATCACATAGTGTATCTATGTATACATTATGTATATTATATTTGCATCAGACGGTTTACATGCATACATAATATACATTATGGATGTATCATCTAGTATATTTAGGTATACAACATGTATATTATATTTGCATCATACGGTATGTATGTACATATCATATACATTATACATGCATCACACGAGCACTTAGTGAACGGAGTGGATGTCCATCCAGGTGCACGACGTTCAGACCCTGAACGGTCTACATCCAGCGTGTACAAAGTGGGTTTCACAAGTACGTGTGTCCCACCTAAGGCCCAACGTATACATATATGTACATATGTATGTAATATATTATGAATATAGACTAATATACTATTAAGAGGGAGTCCAGCGTCTGGACATTATAGCGCACCCCTCCCCTGCATGTGTATCACGTGCAAGGTGGGTCCCACATCCTCATCCAGATGGGTGGACGGTTGGATATGGCCCAAGCCATGGTGGGGCCCACAACTTATGGTACTTTCACACACACACACACACACACACACACACACATATATATATATATATATAAATATTTTTTAAAGGAAACCACAACTGCTGTTTAGCTGGTAACGTCCAGCACTAGACGGTCAGGATTTGAACGTCCCTTGATGGACGCCCCCCTATAGCCTAGTGTGGCTCACCTGGCATCAGCGTGAGGCCCGCCAGGAGATGCAAGGTGCGGCCCACCTGCAGTTTGCAAGGCCCAGGTCGGCAGTCAGCCTACCAGCCTCGGATGTAAAAACAGCTCCACTTCTTGCATGCTGTAGAAGCCGTTTTTCGGCCCTGACTTCTGGCTCAAACAACCCCATTGGGGGGCCGATTCCACTACCTATCTACGGCCAAACCGGGACCACTATCATGGCCTGATGTTTACTTGAATACAGGGTCATGGTTTGGCCCGTTTTCAGCCCGACATCCATCCAGCAACTTGCCTAGAACATCACTCTTTCTTATCAGCATCAGCCTAGAGTGGAGCCATTGATTGGCCCGACTTTGGCCTCCTTTACAGCCTGATTAAGGGCCTGATTTTTAGTCTGTTTCGGGTTCCTACATGGTCATTGTTTTGGACCGGTTATAGCCTAAAACGGAGTCCTTACTTTGACCCAAATCCCAGCCATTGTTTGGCTTGGCCTTTGGCCCGTAACAAAGCCACTATTCGTCCCTGCTTGTGTCTGAAACACAGCCATCTACTTGGCCTGTTCCCAGCCCCCAACAAGGACCCAATGCTATCTTATTTCGGCCAGATGTATGGCCCGTTGTTCAGCTCCAAACAGAGCTTCTGTTCTATCCTGTTTACGGCCGGACGCACGGCCATTGTTTAGACTGGTCTTGGCCTAAAACGGGTGTTGTAGTTGGGTCGGTTCTCAGGCCGGGACAGAGCCATGGCTTGGCTTAGCTCCGGTTCAAAACAAAGATCCTCTTCAGCTTAACAGAACTGTGAACAGAGACGGCCTACCTGACCCAGAGATTGTCAATGCTCTCCCTCCTCTCCTTCCTATCTGCCCGTGAAGCTACGATCCCGACTGATCCGACTCGGTCCAACCTTACACGGACTGAGTTGGAGCAGTGGAAACCGAGTCCACACTGTCAGCTGGCCACTCTCTCTCTATCTCTCTCCTTCTCTCTTCCTCTCCCACTCTCTTTCCCTTCTGCTTCGTGAAGCTACGATCCCAGCCGACCCGACTCGGTCCGACCTTACAGGGACTGAGTTGGAGCAGCGGGAACCGAGTCCACACCGTCGGCTGGCCACTCTCTCTACCCACACCCTACCTCTCTAACTCTCTCCTCTCTCGTTGGTGCGGAACCCAAGGCTACAGGACTCTTTATATAGAGGGAGAGGGAGGGCACCAACGGCTAGAAGTGCAGTGACTGTGCACGGCTGAGATCCAAAATCAAATGTGCACGAGGTCCATCCGTCCGTTTGGATGAAGAGCTGAACTTGGGGCCCACCAGAAAAGCACCCTTTCAGATCTGGTGGGGCCCATCTTGTCGTTTTCGTGTGGGTTTTCAGTGGGGAAGATGACCCGATCTCTAATGGCGGATCGACGATTAACGTGCATGGGCACGATCTGATCCATCTGGTCGGTCCAGATGGGACCCAAGATTAGCGTGGGGCCTACTTCTCGTGTCCCAAATGCCCATCTCCATATATCTCACGAGAATCTCCAATTCTTGTGAGATAGAGCTCGAGTTTTTGTCTCCGCTTTGTCTCGCCTCGCACCATCGACAGGGATGGAGCTACGTGTCCCCAAGAACGGCTAGGAGAGATTCCGCGTCTCTTTCCCGGAGTGGAATGCAGCTCCTAGCTTTTTCTTACACGGCCCTTGCCCGCCCATTTCCGAAATGAAGAGAGCATGCCTCTCTGTGGAAGTTGGATGGCTGAGATGGCGCCATCGGGCCTATCATGAACTGTCCAACCATTTCCAGATGGGTTCCGTTTAATGGATTTTCGCCACATGTAATGAAATGGACGGTGGTTTCCTTTCTTTCTCGTCCGTTTACAGTGGCCCACAAAGCTATACGGTTTTGTTGACCCGGGCCCCTTGGAGAAAATGAACGGTCCAGATGTCTTGGAAAGTGACTAGGGTGGGCCACTTAGAGGTTCAAAGATCCGTTGTTTAAAAAAAAAAACGGCGGGAAATGCCATTTTTCGATTTTTTTTTAAGAGAGGGTCGGTCAAAGGCCGTTTGACCGACCCCATGGTTCCAGTGCACATCGTGTACATGTGCACTCGATGCACACGCACTGCGTGGGGTCTCCAATGGGATGTTAGTGCTCCATCCACACCGTCCATTCGCACTGGGGGACCCTCATAGGGGTCCCTACCGACTTCTGGGTTGATGGTAAGGCCCAGGTGGGCCGCTATACTCCTCTTTAGGCTATTATTGGCCCATATAACGCGACCCGACGGCCCAGTGGGTCTGATATTTATTTTCAACAGTTAATATCCTATACTGGTCGTGCTGAAGGTTTGATTACCACTAACGAGTCCTCAAACATTGGGGATAAGTGCATCGTGGCAGTCTTTTATTAACATAAGTGTTCTAATTTGAAGTGTTTAGGAAATCTTACCCTCTGCGTATTATGGGGTGCGTTCCGGCACCTGGGGGACTTGGATGGATGACTTCGATTTCAGTTGGAACCTCCGTCCTACACGAACCAAGTTCAAGTCAGCTTGACTCAAGTTAATGTGGGTTTATAAGGGTAACACCCGAGTACCAAAGGTACGGGGTGTTACAAGTATATAACAACCCGAATTGAATTAAGCTTAGCCATCGGGGAAAATGTATCCACATAATCTACTACATAAATCTGAGTATATCCCTTAGCAACCAACCTGGCTTTATAATGATCAATTGACCCATCTGGTAGGAACTTAACTGTGTACACTTGACTGGAGTTTTATTTGAAGGAATATCAGTCAACTTCCAAGTATCATTGCAGTACATGGCTTTCATCTTTTCATCCATAGCTCATTTTCAATTTTAATTGGACAATGTCTTCTGGACTGACTTAGGAATAGATATAGTAGACAAGGTAAGGGAAAACTTACGATAATTCGTGGACAGATGGGTAAAAGTGATAAAGTCGGAAATAGGATGAGTAATGCAAAAACATTTACCTTTTCGGAGTGTAATAAGAAGATCATTTGCAATCTTAGGAGACTCAGAAGAACTAAGAATCTCAGTAGGTGCAGTATCTGACTGTGTAGATTAAAGAGGAATAATCTATAATGATTGGTGTTTTCTCATTTTTCTGTAATAAGTCTATGTGAAACCCTTCAGAGGTGACAACGGTATCTCAACATCAAATTCTGAATGAAATATCTTTGGTAATGAAGCTTCCATAGATTTGGCGTCGACAATATGATCATCTTTATTGTAGAACGAAATATCTTCAAAGAATGTTACATCAACAGTCCCAAAATGCTTCTTAAGAGTTGGGGAATAGCACCGATAACCCTTTTGAGTACGTCAACATCCTAGAAAAATACACTTAGTTCAATGAAGCAAGAGTTTATCTCAACTTGACCCAAATATATGAGCAAAACAAGTACAATCAAACACTTTGGGAGGAATAGGAAAAATTGATCGATAAGGAAACAACATAAAGAATGTTGTTTTGCCATCTAAAACTGATGAAGGCATCTTATTGATCAAATGACATACAGTAAGAACCGCATCACCCCAGAAGATTTATAGAAGATTCATTCCTAGTAATAAGGCCCGAGTCACTTTCACCATATGTATTCTTGCGTTCAACCACCCATTTTGTTGGGGTGTATAAGCACAAGAAGTCTGGTGGATAATGTCTTGACTTTGTAAATATGTTTGAAAATCCTTAAAAACAAATTCTAATGCATTATTTAACCTAAACATGCACAATTTTGCACCAAATTGATTCGTTATTTCATTATAAAAATATTGAAATCCTATAGTAATTATCAATAAAGAGAATGAAGTATCTAAAACCTAACAAACTTGTGTCTCGAGCCGTTTTCCACACATCACGATGGATTAATTTAAATGGAATATCACTTCTTAAATCAATTCTAGACAGAAAATGAACTCCATGATGTTTACTCAGCTCGCATACTTCACACTCTAACTTTGATATCTTGGAAAGAGATGGGATGAGAATATGTAGATTATGGAGAGATGGATGCCCCAAAGGATGATGCCACTGAATTGTTGAATCTGAAGGAAGCACTGCCACACCTACTAGTTCCCTCTCCAAGTAATATAAACCATTCCTCTTACCACCTCAACCAATCGTCCTACTCGTCTTGTGGTCTTGAAATATACAATAAAAAGGAAAGAAGGACATGAAACAATTCAAGGACCTTGTTAGTTTACATACAGAAAAAATGTTAGATGGAAACTTGGTGCATATAGAACTAATGACACAGAGACCGATGCCAGTGTTCACAATATTAATAATATTAGCCAATATTATCGATATCGCTTGTCAACAATATGAAATTGGTGGGTAATATAAAAAAAAAGCCTACTTTCTTGAATATCGACGATAATATCGCACAATATCGTAAAGTATTCGCGATATCACAATATATCTTGCAATATCGACGCTTTTTCTTAAAGCTTTTTACAATGTATCGATGATATCTGTATTGTCGATATACTCCATTGGTAACACACGTTGCCCTTCCTAAAAATCCTTTTTTTCTTCTCCATTTTTCTTCAAATATCTCTCTTCTAACCTCTTAGAGAAACCCATTCAGGAGAAAACCCCACATTCGAAATTAAATTTAAGATTTTCTTTCATCTGGGCCGTTTCTCATTCAGTGAGTAATATTTTGTTTTGATCTTCTTCTTCTTTTTCTTGTTCTTCTTTTTTGTTTTGTTTTGTTTTTTGTTCTTTTTTTTTTTTTTTTTTTTTTAAAAAAAATCATATAAAATAAGTGTGAAACCATAAGAAATCCTTGATTTTTCATGTTTTGTATAGAAAATCAAGGATTTCAACATTCAATTTTGAGATTTGAGTGTTGGTGGCCCAATTTGGGAAAAATTGGGGAAAATTCGAAAATTCCCCAATTTCTCCCAATTGCTTGCAATGTTGCACTCCATATATGAAATCAAGCATGTATAACAATATGAGGCCTAATCTACTGATCTGTTAACTCTTTTTATTTTTATTTTTATTTTTTTCAAATTTAAGAAAAAATGATTTTTAATTTATATATATATATATATATATATATATATATATATATATATATATATATATATATATATATATATATATATATATATATTTGAAATTTTCCTTCAACCAGTTGTCAAATGAGACTAATTTCGAAGATTTATGAGTGTTTGATGAGATAATAATCACATACACTTTAATTTCGAAATTCGAGTGTAGGTGGCCCTATATGAGGAAATTGGGGAAATTCGAAATTTCTCTAATTTTTCCCTAATTGCTTGTGATGTTGTACTCCAAACATGAAATCAAGCATGTATGAGGCCTGCTCTACTGATTTGTTAACTTTTATTTTTCAAATATCGGAAAATTATTATTTTTTAAATAATTATTTTTTTAATTGAAAATTTCCTTCAACCAGCTGTCAAATGATATATTAATTTCAAAGATTTAGGAGTGTTTGATGAAATGACTATCACATACACTCTAATTTCAAAATTCGAGTCTAGGTGGCCCAACTTGAGGAAATTTGGAAAAATTCGAAATTTCTCCAATTTCTCCCTAATTGCTTGCAGTGTTGCACTCCAATTATGAAATCAACCATGCATAAGGGCTGATTTTCTGATTTGTTAACCAGTTTTTTTTTTTTTTTTTTTGATTTCAAAATTTCCCTTTAGCTAGCTTGCAAATGAGACTAATTTTGAAGCATTTAGGAGTGTTTAATGAAATGATCATCATATACACTATAATTTCAAAATTCAAGTGTAGGTGGCCTGATTTGGGACCATATACAAAGGAAACCTATTATGTGCACTTCTTTTTGGAGATGTTATGATTTAAAAGTGTGTATTAAGGTCTTCTTTTAACAATCCTTGGAGTTTCATTGAAAAATTCAACCAAATTTTCAATGTTTTCCCATGTTTCCCAAAAAGTGCGATAAATTACGCGATACAAATGATATATCCTGTGCGATAACCAATACATACCTATATCCCAAGGGTGCAATATGTAACATGATACCGATATTTCAAACACTGACTAATTCATTAGGCTGAGCAGTACCAACTCCAATAACATTAGACAATGCACTATAAGCTAAAGTAACCAACGTATTTGATGAAACACAATCAAAAGAAGAAAAGAGACTACGATTACTAGAAATATGCTCGGATGCCCTAGAATTGATGATCCAAGAGGAGGTAGAAGATGACAAAAGACATGCTTTACCTAATTAAGCCAAAGTAGCTGTAGAGGTGGAGTTGGTATTGTTGCTGGAAGTATAGCCATTAGAAAATAGAAAACGTGAACATTCCTCCCGTGATAATGAAACATTGATCTATTCACCACCAAGATCAGACAAAGCAAGAGTAGTGGATCTACTATTGGAAGAAACATCCTCTACCATAAGGGCTTGATTAGTCCTTGGGGGTTTTCCATGAAGATCCCAGCAAAAGTTTATAATATGATTTGTTAAGCCACAATGAGTACACGAATGGTCTCCTTGACCACAATGACCATCTCTACCTCCCCCTGGGAATATACCACCTCTTTCATCATGGAGAGCACCATGCTCAATACGTCCACCATAGCTTCCACGTGAACTAAAATATCTAGAGGAGGCTAATACAATTTTATCATATGCAATAACATTAACATTATCAAATTCGCTTGCTGAGGAGACTCTCTGAAGCCTTGCATAAGCCTGTCACTGAAGGAATAGAAGCTCCTCCAAAAATCAGATCCTTTGCGGATTGGTACTCTTTTGGCAGTCTAGATAGAAGTTTCACTACTTTCGTATCTTCTTGTTACTTCTTCATGAGGGTGACATCAGACATAATAGGATGATATGTGGAAAGTTCTTCTCACATTTCAGTCAATTTTGTGAAGCATTCACCAAGGGGTTTATCCCCCTTTTGAAAAGAGATCTCCTCATATAATTGATACACTTGAGAAATATTTTGTTATGAGTACATGCTCCTCAGAGTATCCCAGACATCTTTTGCCGTGTTTAAAAACACCAAATTAGAGCTCACTTTAGACTCCATGCTATTCCACAACCAAGATCGAATCTTGGTATCCTCACGCATCTATTGTCTGTATTTATGGTCAGATTCCTCTGGTTTAGAATGCATGAGATATTGATCCTTTTTGCAGGCTAAGAGAAAAACCTTAACAGACTTTCCCTATAGAAGATAAGTCTTCCCGTTCAGCTTGACAGGTTGTTGAGGCATTGAAGGAGGGACCCTCCATTTCCCCAAGAGATGAAGAACTGCTAACTACAGTTTTGGGTTCCATATACATTCTATAATAAACTTACTTCAACACCAATGAAGGACCTTAATTTTAAATGCCAAATCCACACACAACTATGTCCAAAATCATTTAACACATTTCTATCACAGAATAACTCGAATTTATGTCAAAAAGGTTTCCACATTGCATACGACTTTCCAGGTAGGAATATTCAACCAAAAACTGCATCCTACACAAGGAAACCAATATAAAAGAACAGCTTTAAACATCACCTCATGAAAAATCAACAAGCCTTCATTATCCGTCGAGGCATCTATGATCCTTTTTTGGGGGCATTTTCTATTTGAAAAATGACAAAGAAAACAACATGTTTTTTTGCCTAAAAAAAGTAACTTGCTTTCCCTTAAAGCTTGATCAGTCCCTTATATTTCTGAAAGATCCCCGAAGTTAAATCCAGCAAACTGGGGGTTGATTAGAGAAGATTGTGGAGCTTGAACCACTCCTAACAAGGCTCTGATACTAGTAGATGGGTATAGGGATTGAAAAAGAGAAGAAACAAAGGAAGGAAGAGAGAAGAGAGAAGCAAAGATGAAGAAAGAAAGGAATAGGTTAGGGTTTCACGTCCCCACCCCCTTTCGATTTTATTGAAGCAATAAAAGAGCAAATATGACAAAAATGTCCCTATACAATAAACTTTATGTCTAACATATGTTACATATCTCAAGACTAAAAACACTAAGAAATTTGTGAACCATAGGCCCATAACCAAAACCAAGAGGTCCATGGGCCCATACCTAACGGTTAACAGTTATCATTTCTTACTTGACTTAAAAATTTGAGATTTCATAATAGTAGGTTGCATTTTTCCTGATCTGCAAGTTTGATTGAAATTCTGAATTTTTTCTGCTTCTATGTAGTCAACGCTTCATTGAGAATTGTGTGTGAAATTTTGTTTCCTTAGTCTACTATATGATTTTCAATTGTTCATACTATTTTGTTTTCTACTATATACACCAATAAGAATAGCATCAGATCTTCGCTTATATGAGAAATCAATTTTTTGATACATGGATTTTAAAGAATTTTAAATGTGGAATGGTGCTGCAGCTGGAGTTCTTTGCAATGTGGAAGTGGCACAAACATTACAACTGCATGACTCCCATGTCTACGGAATGGAGATGAGCCCAAAAATAAGAAGTCTATAGATCCTTTGGATCTTTTCTTCCAAAAGATGACTAGGAACATCAATTAATAAAAGAAAAAAAAAAGGAAAAGAAAAGAAAAAAAGATGACTGGATGCGAACTGCTAACTCAGATTTGGCAGAGAGGAGAACCAAAAGTAATCACTGATATGTTGAAATGGGAATATATTGGTTTGTAGACATTACTTTGTGTCTAAATCAACAAAAAGAAATCATATTCACGGATCTTTATATCTTTGTATCTGTATATCAATTTGAATCCTTTTATTTAGCTCATACCAGTAGGGTCTAGTGAAGATGTTGAAATGATATTGCTTTCCCGATTAAACTATAGCATGTGAATTCAGTGTTTCTAAAGTAACTAATGCATATAGTGTTAATTTGCACCCTGCTTGAAGTTTTGATGCTTGGACCATTAGATTATGTGGATTGGCAGGCCCACAGCCCACTAGGCCCAACATTTGCTGATTTTGGGCTGTTTGTTGCAAAATTTGGACCCTAAATGTCGGAGATCATATTTGCCATTTGTCGAAGATGGGGGCTGATGTGGAAGATATGGTTGAAAATTTTGGGGGTATTTAATAGATACGTTTTTTGCTATTTTAGGTCAAATCTTTGTTGGTGGATTTTTATTATTAAGTTGGAGGATTTTCATTGAAGATTCATAAGGATTGTTTTTAGCGTCTATAAAAGGAGAGGTGCTGTAGGAGGCAAGCATTTCACATTTTCTACATTTATAAGCTTTTGTTAAGTCTTTGCAAGGAGAAGTTTATTTTTCATTGAAGTTGCTCACTCCTCTCTACTCAAACATTCTTGGGGGTATGCTCTTGACCATTCGTGTGATTTGGGTATTTAGATTCCATTGACTTGATGACTGGTTTGCACTTTTTCTGTATTTGAATGGGTGATGTGATCATTGGGGGATTTTTGACTCTACATCTTTTAACGGCTTCGAAGGGGGTGACACATGAAGAGTTTTGTATAAGTCACCCAATTGATTCATGTACTCAGATCAACTCAAACATATAATAGGCAATCTCACTAATCAAGTGCAAGAGCTCTGGTATGGGGTGTGAAGAGATCTGGAGACCAGAGTTGGAGACCAAAGTTGGAGCACATGGATATGTAGGTGAATGTTCCCATCAAGGTCCTAACTGACAACGGGTGGCCTCAGTTTGTGAAGAAACCAATGATTGAATTCTTCTATTGTTGGAATGTGAAAGAGAGTTTGGAATTAAGGAAGAAATTTTAAAATTCCATAGCCATTTCTATGCTGATGACTTCATCGAACTGGTTAAGCAATGTGAAGAAGGTATTTGAGTATAAGGAAATTGTGGACAATCTAAAGGTTTAGGTTGGCAGATATAATTTTTTTCAGCGTGTGCTAGCATGTTGGGACGATCTTCCAGTTGGACAAATCTGTCAAGAAGAGGAGAGTAAATTCTTGAAAAATGATGAAAAAGAAGTTAAAAGAGGAAGATCATACCTGCAACTTGTGCATCTGATTATCAAAGATGTCATAATCTATGTCGTTAGGGAAACAAATCGATAAATGATTTTTCTATTGCAGGTGGGTCCTCAAAAGGGTTTTAAATACAAAAGCCCTAAAAAGCAATTGCAAAAAAAACAGAGAGAAATAAAATAAAAATATTGATTTTCCATTGGAAATTTGGTATTTGTGCAGATAATCAAACTGCATGTTCAATTCAAACTGTACGATTCAAATTGAATACAATTTGGTATGGGATTTGAATTATATGGGTGTGTGAAATGGTTCGAATCATTCGAATCCTACCATTCAAATAGGAAATGTCCGATTTTAATAACCTTATTCGGATATTGTTTCTTTATTTTTTTTTTACCCGATTCAAAAATTTTATCCACTTGATTACCAAACTTGTTAGTGTGTGGGACACAGATATTACCATCTCCGTGTACGTGACAGCATTTTTGAAATGTACATAAATGATAAATATGTTTAACTACTGTTGTAATGAAAAAAAATCCAATCGTCCTATTTTAACAAACAAATGTGAAACCTCTATCACTGAGTTTTAAACTATGGGAAACACCTTGTGTCGAACACAGAAAACGTGGTGGGAGGTGGCATGAGATTGGAACCTCTATCACATCAATCATTATGCCAACATTGTATGTGGGCACAACGCTTCTGTATTTGTGACATCTAACCTATTTCAAAGGGTCACCCAACCATGAAAGTAGGATGCTGAAAAAATCAGAATAATCCAACAATGTGGCCCACCACTTGAATTTGGAAGTTTTTGGATGACTGTCCATTGTTTTTTCTATGGTGTGGCCTACCTGATGATTGTATAGGTGTTTGTAGGATTCACTTGATGAGAAGATTGCATAAAAACATGGTGGGCCCTACAATGGAAAACAGCAGATGTCCACCCAAAAACCTCCGATTCATGGTTGGGAGACCTTTCTGGACTGGCCTACCATAATCATTGTAGAATGAGCTTATTCTCCAAACATTGCATCGCATGGGATCCAGAAAGGATCCATGCGTTTTGCCTTGTGGAGACTCATATTACATCCTGTGTCTCCACCCATCGGTTCCCACCTGCTGATTTTTCCAATGATCAGAGCCATCCATATTGCTGAGTCTTTGCCAAATAGGACAGTATGATACCTATGCTGAATGGATCATTGTGAACCATCAATATCTTTAGACATTAATTTACACAGTTCATCATTAATTTATACATAGCAATTTGTTTCATCCAAACATCAAATAGGTTCACACCAAGCACTAAATATGCATTATCATCGTAGTGATATTCATATCTAGATAACACCATCTACATAATGCTATCAGCCTACCAAACAGAGCCAAATACATCGCACGCCCATGAAGGGACCGAAATCCTCAACGACACAGGCGCAACGTCCAAGCACTGTTGTACCACTGTGTCGTGTGTGATACCCTGTCCTTTGGCTGCAAAACATCATTTTTATCCCATCATCATTGTCTTCATCACCATCCTGGTTGTACTGATTGGGTTAGTGAACGTGTGGTCAATGGATGAATAACCTCTGAATATGTCTTGTGGTATTTGCTGACATTGTAGTGCACATCAAAGTAGTCATACACATTGCCACCACTGTATCGGATAGCTTGAATAGCATGTATGCAAGGGTACCCACAGATTTTCCACCAATAACATGAGCATGTTTGCCGTTCAAGATCCACCTTCTCTGCATTTGCACCATCCTCATAAAGAACATCAAACTTTTCTGCACTTCCTGAGACATAATAACACCCCGAACACATCTCTCCTGCAGAAATAACTTTTTCGGCTCTAGGAACCAAGGTTGTTTCCCAGTTTAAACTTTTTTTAAACCTTCCATTGAATATCTCTATCATATAAAGGTGCAAGTTTTCTAAGGCAGAAGTGATATCCAGGTCTCTCCAACTCTCCAACTTATCCCTCCAGCTGCACATCCGGTATATAAAAAAATCCTCCCAAACATAAAGCTTCTCTTCAAAGTGAGAAGTGGCCCAATGCTTAGGATTAATATCCTTTACAATATTCCATGCATCTTTGTATTTATCATGAATTTTACGCATACAAGCATTGAATTCAGAACGATCCGTTGCATAAGTTGCCCTTGTAAAAAGCTCCTCCAAATCCGAACAATTGAATGTTTGCAAAATTTCTTCAACCAGCCTCCCCTGAGAGTATCGATGACATGCGTATGGAAAGATACCACTAACCACTTCAAGAATCCCTTCTTGCCTATCTAATGTAAATGTTAATTTAGGTATATATCCCAAGACTTGAGCCAACTCACCACAAAACCATTTCCAATTTCCTACGTTCTTCGATTCAACAAATGCACATGAGACTGGGAACTCATCGTCTTCTGCATCAATGGCCATGGCAAGGAGCCATGCACCTGTGTGTCTTCCTTCTATCTTTATACACTCGAGCATTACAAGTGGTCGGCATGCTTGCTTCAAACCACAAATGGCAGCCTTATATGCAACAAAAAGTCTCAAGGACTTGCCTGATGACCTACTACACTTTGCTGTGCTTCCTGGATTTGTGCTCTCAATTTCTTTACAAAGCATCCTAAGAGCTTGAATAGATTCGTCAGAGTGCATCTCTTTTAGTGCCAATTCTTTACCCCTCCATGCTTTTCCATAACTTACATTGATTTTGTATTCTCGACTAATCTCATCAACAATATCTTTGGGTGTACAACACAATTTTTTTTGTAGTCGATCCTTAACCAAAGAAGCAATCCATTTCCTACTGGCTTGTTGATGCATTGTTGGGTTTGACATTGTTGATTCATTCACAGCATTACAAGTATGGTTTTTCTTCAAGGATATTATTTGGACTGTAGACTTGTCAGCAAGCTTGCATGCATTTATGCGCCATGAGCAATCATCGTTAATGCATTTCGCCTGAAAATGGCCACCACCTGACCTGGTTCGCTTGTATTGGAAATTTGAACGAATGGCGTACTCCCTTAAAGCTTTGTCGAAAGCATTTGCATTTTCAAATTCTTGGCCTTCATTTAAAATTGACATCATTTTCGGCATGCCATTGACGCTACTATCCATCGACAAGCAGTCTATTCTATGCAAGTCATTTGACACACTTGGAACATCATTATTATTGGTGTTAATATTATGTGTGGAAGGTCTTTTGTTACTTTCATGTAAGCCCCACGATGATGCTTGGACATTTCCATTATCAGCATTCTGCATCAGATTACTGAAAAAATAAAGATAATTAGAATTTTTATTTTATTTTTTATTTTTTATTTAAAAAAAAAAAAAAGAATCTATAAACTACATAACTAAGAAACATGAACAAATTTGTAGTGAAGTACCTTGAAATTGTAATGGGTTTTGAAAGATCTTGGGCACCAGAAATAAAGAGCTGAATTGGCTCACCGCTTTTAGGAAATGCTTCCATCATATTAGATACATTGTCATCATCCACAATTGACACAAGTGAATCCAAATATAGACCAGGATATTTATACTCAATGCTGCTAATGTCAGTCAACTTGCAAATCCCACGCACTTTGAATAAAAGATTGTGGTAATCAATTGCTCGATCAACATAAACAATGCGGTTCGTGCCTCCCTTGTAATAAAGATTAATAGATTCACGAATGAGGTCGCCCCCAAATCGACAAAGTACCGGCACCATGTTTGTCGACATCATATGCCTGTATTATAAAGAACTAAACATTCCAACAAGAAAACTGTTGTTATGCAGAAGCCCAAGAACAACTTTTATATTCATGTTTGGGAAAGAAAAGATCTATATTCTTGTATAATTAATTGTTATCCTTTTGATCTAATATCACTTTCATTGTAATTATATATATCATAGTTTCCTTGTCTACTTATTTGAATAAGCGACAAGCATGATTTGGCTTTCAAGAACCAAGAACGTGGACCTCCTATCCCTCACTGTGGATGAACCACATGCCCCAAAAAAATTCCCAGACTAGAAAATCCTAGCAATCCAATCTTTAGCTGATTTCCTACTGAGTGTGTGTGGTCCAAGCATAGTTGGCCAAAATCATGGTCTTAATCAGAATCATGGGTCCACTCGCATGATAATTAGAATAATGGCTCTAGGTTACTACACATCCTCTAGTTTCAAGCCCCTCTGCAAATGCGAGTATTATATGATACTCTTGCAGAACATGGAGGTTAGATCGACCTTTCACTAAGATGGTGGCCATCGTGATCAAGATCTACGACAGGAATAATTTCTATTGGATGAGTTGGTCTTAATCAGAATCATGGGTCCACTCGCATGATAATTAGAATAATGGCTCTAGGTTACTACACATCCTCTAGTTTCAAGCCCCTCTGCAAATGCGAGTATTATATGATACTCTTGCAGAACATGGAGGTTAGATCGACCTTTCACTAAGATGGTGGCCATCGTGATCAAGATCTACGACAGGAATAATTTCTATTGGATGAGTTGGTCTTAATCAGAATCATGGGTCCACTCGCATGATAATTAGAATAATGGCTCTAGGTTACTACACATCCTCTAGTTTCAAGCGCCTCTGCAAATGCGAGTATTATATGATACTCTTGCAGAACATGGAGGTTAGATCGACCTTTCACTAAGATGGTGGCCATCGTGATCAAGATCTACGACAGGAATAATTTCTATTGGATGAGTTTAACAGTGAAGTAGGTGCATTGCAGATGCATGCCAATGGTCCACGTTAAGAAAAAGAGATACCTATCCTATGAAGAGGCTTATTTGATGGGAGTACGATTGTCAAGGGGGGTTCGGGTCATATCAGGACTGGTTTCGGGTTCAGTTACCATCTTTTGATGAGCCGAACCCCAATTTGATTAGGTTTTTTGAGTACCTATAATGTCTTAGCACCTTGGCTTAACCATCAAGAACACCAATCAATGAGTACCTATAATGTCTTAGCACCTTGGCTTAACCATCAAGAACACCAATCAATGTGTTTTTATCATCCAATTGATACTTCAAAGCAAGATCCATCCTCGAGGCCACTTGTTCAAGTTGAAGAACCAAGTATACAATATACATGTCCTTGGAGCAAGGACATGCAATGCAACAAACCACACTGATTCAAATCTAGAATGGGAGAAATCAGATCTCAGAGCCGATCATAATGACCTAGTTCTAGTTCCAATCTTCCACAGAATCATCAATAGATGCTAAAGCAGTTTTTTTTTTTTATAAAAAGGAACAATCCCCAAACTGACAGTTCGTTGAAATCAAATGGTGGGTGGGGGCTTTTGGAGGTGATTGTTGGGATGGCGTAAGATCACCACCGTTCATTGTTATTTTTGAACCATAAGACATCATGGGATTGTCTTGTGTGTAAAACGTTATTCACCAGCTTATTTAACTTCTCGTGGAGCCCACCATTTTGTGTGCATGCCATCCAACCCACTCATTAAGTAAGCCACCATGATGGTTAGATGCCCAAAAAATCAGGCTTATTGAATCATTAGGTGGGCTAAACCACATAAAACAATGGATAACCACCTAAAAACCTCCAAAATCATCAGTTGGCTCACCTGATGGTTGGATCAACGTTGAACTTTCATGCTGGGGTGACCTTAATGGACAGGTTGCATGCCATACACACACCATGGTGGGGCCCATGAACAACCCCAATAATGGGATGACCTTAACAGACAAGTTGCATGTCACACATACACAATGGTGGGCCTCCCTCACAAACAATGCCGGTAGAAAAAGCCTATTTCACAAGGACTTAGTAGAGGTTCCAAGTAAAGCCCTCAATTTGTAAAGAGTTGGGCATGCACGAATTAGATGTGGAAAGTGACTCCATGCTTATTGTGGATTTTCTCCGGACTGGATAAGGATAAGAGGGTTGTTGGATAACTCGATATTGGTGGAGATCTATACAAGACTGCATCGCAGAGCTAGATGCAAGTGTACATCACACCTTCGGGGAGAGTGGTAAGGTTGGCGACAACCTTGCTAGAGAAGGGAGCTCCATAACTCTCAATCAGGTTTTTTACTTCTTCTAGTGAACTTCCCAACAAAATTAGAAGAAAAATAGCTACAGACAGGTCTGGAATTGTAAAATTTCAGACTTATTGAGTTTGGTTTGGGTGTGCAATCTGTCTTTTCATTTGAGGCATGTTATATAGTTTGCCCACTTTAGGTAATCATGTTCCCATGTATAGCTTCAAATGTGGGCAGTTGTGTTGGACATAGGCTAGTGGGCAATCACTAATGGGTGGGTCCCATGTGGTTTAATCTCTTTCTGTTAATCTTTTTTCTTTCCTTTGTTTCAAGTTGAATTACAAATTCAATTTTAAGGATAAGGATAATACCGGATAATTTCTAGTATAATCAAAATTCCCCATCCTTCCCATGATTTCTCGTGAATAACACATCAAGCAACAACGAGAGTAAAAGGAGAAAATTAAGATATTGATATTTGTCCATCTAGCTTATCCTTTGAACGATCTAAGCCATAAATGATAATCCGATACCATCTATACCATAGAATCAAAGGGGTGATTAGACTCATCTGCTCCATTAGTAGTTAGGCGGACCGTTTATCCTTAGTTTTGTGGAGGTCCCATATCGTGTAGACCGTCAGATCTTGAGGGCTCACTCTTCCACGCAGACTTTCAGTGGTATCAGAGCAGCTCAATGGTGGATCTCCGATTTATTGTTATAATCACGAAAGTTCAGTGGCCCTTTTTATTATATATTATATTATATTTTAATTATACATTGATATTTATATATTCACTTATTAATTATTATAATTTATTTTCTTCTTGAGGTATGTGGATTAAATAATGATAATAATAATAATAAGAGTAATATTAAATGTACGATATCTGAATTTAAATCCTATTGGCCCGATAAGAATTTTAAAAAAATAGTCAATCCTAAGGATTAGTAAAATTAGAAATTTGAGATTTGATTAAGCCAAAAAAGAATGGCGTACCATAAATTGATTTGAGATAGAAATCAATGATAAGGGAGAAATTGAGAGTCGAACAAAAAAAAAAAAGAAAAAAAAAAGGCCTTTTTAATAGGCACCACCTCTCTCTTAATACAGTGATCATAAGGGAGTGATGATTGTGTGTGTTTATCATGTTCATCTAACAAATATGTAGCTAGGGCTGAAAGTTGGGAGGGTTCAATCCGACTGACTTGACATTGGGTTGGGCTTAGACATGATGTATCGGGTTTGGTCTCAAGCTTGGGCCATACAAACACCAACCCGATAAAACTTGGCTTGGGCTTGGGTTGAGGTCTCGAGTTGCCCGACCCAACCCGAACCCGAACCCAATCAATATATAAGTTCCTTATAAATTAATTATAATTGAGTGCAGATCGTCTGTGTTGAAGACACATGAAATTCCAATGCCGTCGGGTTTCATTGGTCCACGTCGTTTCCAATGACTCAAGCTAACAAGATACGCCAGATTTCTCTCCCAAATAGATTGCTTGATACACAATACGATTTTTAAAAGTGTAGTTGTCCTATATTTTAGCTTGTTTGTTTAGAAAAAAATGAACTTCTTTACGATAAATCACTACATATATAATTAATAAAATTATAGGTACAAAAAATAAGATGTGTATTGAAAATATAATAAACTAATGTAATAATAAAAATATTAGTATATATCTACCCGACCAATCCGGCCAACCTGACTGAGCCCGCTTGGTTGAGAATTCCCAACCCGAGGTTGGGTTGAGTTGGGTTAGGGTCGAGGTATAGGAACCTTGGGTTGGGCTAGGGTTAAGCACCAACCCGACCCAACCCGCCTGACTTTCAGTCCTATATGTAGCTAGAATGTGCATTAATACTCACTGTTATGATTGTGAGGTATTTTTTTAATGGATGATAGCCCAGAAAAACACTAATCAATCTATTTTTGCTTATTAAATTGATGTGTATGAAATAGATGGCTAAAAGGTAAATAATCAGTAACTGTTGTCTAAAGCCTCCTTAATCAGGTGGGCTTAAATCTAGACTTGGCTCATTATTCTTATAGTAGCAATTTATTTTATTTTTGAAACTATTTAAATCTGCCTTTTGTATCAAAAATAAAGGGACCATCATTAGCATTCCATGAGTGGTTGGAAAGCCCATATGGACTCGATATTAATATACAAATTCAAATGGGTCGGAATTGAAGCCCAATTCACTTTCTTTCAAGATTAAGTATATCTTATTAATGTTTTTTTAATCATCTATTTATGGGTCGATTTAAACTAAGTATTGGGAAGTTACTTTTTTTTTTTTATATAGCAATATCTAACCTATAGTGCGGTCCGTTTTTATGATTACCGGTTAACATCTCTTGAAATGATAATGATCGATGTATGTATTAAAATAAATAAAAAATTTAAATAAATTAAAAATAATTATTTGTGATCTTAATTATAATATATTAGTATCATGATAGTAATCATTTAAGGTGGGCTATACGTTTTTGGAGTTCAACAATTAAAATGTATATCTCACGTGTTTCTTGATTATTACATGTACGTATGCATGAATGGGAATGTAGTTTCCTTAATATATCCTTCTATTCACCATTGATCAAGGGACCATTAGTGATTGGAACCATCATCAATCGTTATGATCAACGTTGATGAGAGGATCCATTATTAACAGTGATCATTATCGGTAATGATCAGATCCACCACGAATGGACATGATCATTGGCGATGATAGGACTCTCTTATTATCTAAGCACTTTTTTTTTTCTGATGATAATGTTTATATATGTGATATAATTAGGCTTGATGCAATTAGATCTAAGCCTATTTTTCATTAGAAAATAGAAAACTAAGTGCTAGGATGCTCCCTTTATATAAAGGTTGTGCATAATCTGAGTGAGAGTTTAGTCTCCTCCACCAAATGATGTATGCAACTTATAATGGAATGTTGCACGTTGTAAAAATATATTCTTATAAAAATTATTATATTCATCTTAAATAAGAGAATTAGATTGATCTACACCGCCCATTTAGGTATGTCAACTTTCAGTTCTCGTTAAGATAGGTTGACCACTTTTATACATTAAAATTTTGAATAATACGTAGAAATGTTAATGATTAGTGCCAATGCCTTAGATTATAGCTAAGTAGTGATACTTGATGCAATATAGAGATGACTACCAAAGCATTAATCGTTGAATAACTCAAAGGTCAACAATTCGACGGTAACAACTATGAAGATTGGTCCTGCGCGATACGAAACCTTCTGGACGAGGACGACATATCACATATACTAGATGAGGTTTAAGAGGAACTTATATTTGCTTAGAACAAAAATTTAGGATAATATAGGGCTGCAATGAACCACTACAACAAGTGGCATAAACAGAGTCGTTCTGCCTATAATGTCCTAATTAGCATAATGCATAAAGAACTCATAAACTCATACTGACGTATAAAGTGCACGAAATTACTAAAGGGATCTGGGAAGCATTGACAAATGCTTATACGCAGAAGTAAGATGCAAAAGTTTGGGTAAATGAAACTAAAATTTCAGGAATACAGGATGTCAGTTGGCTATCCTATCAAAGATTATATCTGCAAAATAAAGCATATGATAGGCGCCCTTAGGAATGTGGGGTGCAAATTGACTTAAAATCAAAAGATAATAGCAAAGTACCGTTCCTTACCCGAATCTTTGGCCCCAATTAAAAAGATTTTGAACTATATTAATTCTATCACTATATTCAAAGACTTTTGTGACCATTTGATACGAGAGGTTGAAATGAATGCAATTCAATCAAGTTCGGCTAAGGCCTTTGTAACAGAGACCCAAAAGTGAAAAACTAACAGGAGACGGTGCAGAGCTTGTAAGAAGGTGAAAAAGAGTTACTAAGAACAGAAGTCTACAACACCTCCAAATCTCAAGAAGAGGAATGGAAAGAAGATGCAAATAAAGGCAAACATAACCTGTTTCCTTTACGAAAACTCCAACCATTATGCCCAACAGTGTGCTCATAAAAAGATGGTGATTTGTAAGTTACTAGATACTTTGTATGTAGGTGTTTGTTTTGAAATCCTTTCAGTTGATACTTTATCTAACGAGAGGATTTTAGATTCAGGTGTAACAAAGCACGTGACATAAAATTGTCGAGGACTCGAGGAATTCTGACTTGTAGCCAAAGGGAGTTGCAATGTGTACATGAAAAATAATGCTATTGAAGACATACTAAGGATTGACGTTTACCATCTCCGTATACGCATAGGGCGAACAATAATCCTTTGTGATACTCTTTATGCATCAAAAATGTGTCGGAATTTAATTTCTTCTTCTAGGTTATTAATTGATGGTTTCGATATTCATTTTTCCGGGACACGAGTTTCTTTAAGATTCAATAACCTCATCTTTGCATGGAAAATTTAATTTCAGTTTTATTTAATTTTGACATAGATAGTGATAATGAACCTCTTTCTTTATATGCTATGTTGAATGAAACTGCAGTATCTGAATCTCTAAAATGGCACGCGAGGTTAGGTCACATCAGAAAAGATTGTATGACAAGACTAACACGTTCTGGTCTGTTGGATTCATTATCCAAAGTTAATTTGTCATTTTATGACTAGTGTGTTCAGGAAGACTTCATTGAAACCATTCTCTAAAGCGGATAGGTCCAAAGGCTTATTAGAAATAATTCATTCAAATATCTATCGACCTTTGAATGTATATGCTAGAAATGGATGTTAATACTTTGTTACTTTTACTCGTGTTATGGATATGGGTATCTCATCTCACACAAATTTGAAGTTTTTGATTGTTTTCTTAAATATAAAGCTGAGGTGAAAAATCAACTTGTGAAGAAGATTAAAATCCTTTGATCAGATAGAGGTGGTGAGTATACATCTGAAACGTTCAAATCATATTGTGAGAACATTGACATTGTTCGGCAGTACACAATGATTTACACTCCACAACAAAATGGTGTTGCAAATAGAAGGAATATGACACTATTGGACATGGTTAGATCGATGATGGCATAAGCCAATCTCTCTACAACATTCTGGGGAGACGTGTTGCTAACAGCCATCTACATCCTTAAGAGAGCCTTATTCAAATCTATTCCTAAAACCCCATATGAGATGTGGTTTGGGATGATTCTTTCTCTAGCCAACCTAAGCCCCTGGGGATCTTTAAGATATGTTTTGTTGCCTGCCTCGTATAGAAGTAAACTTGATAGTAAAATCATTGAATGGGTGTTCATAAGGTACCCCATGCATTAAAAGGGATACATTCTAATTTATGAAGACCATGGACGATGGATTGAGATAGAATCTTGGGACGTGACCTTTGTTAAAGATAAATATCCCAGCTGAATGAAGAAAAAGGTTGCAATAGAACTTTTTGAAATTCCTGATGTATCTCAGCAGAGTGGGAGTTCTGTTTCTCAAAATGAAGATGCTCCAATAGTTCGTCAGGATAGTGGGAGAACATCTCAGCAAATCTTTAGTTACGTCAAAATAAAAGAGAATTGATTTTTCGAAGATACTTCGATATTGATGGGTAGTCATTCTCTTGCGTTGCAGTTGATGATGTTAATGATGAACCTGATTCTTATCAGGATACATTATTGTCTTCTAACTTGACCGATTGAGTAACTACTATGGACGAAGAGATCGCTTCCATTGGGAAGAATAAAGTCTAGTAACTTTTGGATCTGTCTTCCAATCGCAATGCGATAGGTAATAAGTGGGTACTCAAGATCAAAAGAAAGGTAGATGGTATAGTGGACAAGTACAAAGCACGATTAGTTGCTAAAGGTCTCACACAAAAAGAAGACATTGATTACGAGGAGACTTTTTTCACCTGTTGCAAAGTTCTCCTCAATTCGAATGATCTTGTCCATTGTTGTAAGTAATTTAAACTTAGAGTTATATCAAATGGATGAAAAGACAACATTCTTAAATGGTGACTTGGATGAAGAGATTACATGCAACAACCACTAGATTATGTTAACAAAAAGCATCCAAAGAAAGTCTGCAAGATGTTGAAATCTATCTATGGGCTGAAGGAATCTTCAGGATAGTGGTACATGAGATTCCACTTAGTCATCACTACTTTCGGATCCACAATGAGTGAAGAAGATCATTGTATATACATAAAATAGTTTGGAAGATTTTTTCTGATACTATCTATATATGTAGACGATATCCTGCTAGCTAGTAATGGCATGCAATCGTTTATGTTGACTAAAGATTGGTTCTTCTTGAACTTTGAGATGAAAGATCTTAGAAAAGCCAACTTTATTCTCGGGGCAAAAATCACCAGGGATCGCCTTAGGAAATTCTTATGCTTGTCTCAAGCCACCTACATACAAAAGATCTTAGAGTAGTTTAGGATGGACAATTGAAAAGCTGTTGAAACCCTTATGGACAAAGCTACCAAGTTAAATAGAAAATCATGTCCCCAGACTGAAGCCGAGAAATTGGTTGTCCTTAGTACCTTATGCAAGCGCAATATGGAGCTTAATGTATGTTATGCTTTGCACCAGACTAGATATTAGTTATACAATTGGGATAGTCAGTCGTTATCAGAGTAACTTGAGACAGTTTCATTGGCAAATCGTTAAACGTGTATTCCGCTATTTTAGAGGAATGAAAAATCTAATGTTGTGTTATAAAGGCATGAGTCTCGAGTTCAAAGAATATTCTGATGTTGCTTGGGGTAATGACACTGAGAAGGGAAAGTCTACTTCAGGATATGTCTTTTTTGAGGGTCAAATATTTCATACTAGACCCTAATTATTACTTGGTTTTATGAACATGATAATGCTTAATGTACTATTTTAATCATGTTTGTGTTGCAAGGTGAATTTAAGAGATTGGATTGAAAAAGGGTGCTAAAAGCATAGATTTGATGCTAAAAAATACCAAGGCAAGGGACGGATCTTTGAAGACCGAAATTGAAGAATTCAAATGCCAAAGATCCTAGGAAATCAAGTGATTGAAGATAAGGAAGCCTGAAAATCGTCTTGAATACAAGATAACAGGGTTCTCACTGTTCGTTTGACATGAAACTTTATATCCAGCCTGAGGATTATAGAGTAACCGTACACATA
This sequence comes from Magnolia sinica, assembly GCF_029962835.1. Lineage (NCBI taxonomy): Eukaryota > Viridiplantae > Streptophyta > Magnoliopsida > Magnoliales > Magnoliaceae > Magnolia > Magnolia sinica. Next base: position 42,112,744 of record NC_080573.1, on the reverse strand, counting down.
AAATTTCAGCCCTTGGATCTTTGTGGAAGTGGTCCAATAGGAAGATCAGCCATAAATCACCAATTTGAGGCCCACCTGATCTCTAGATATGCCTCAAATTTGGGCTCCATCCCTTAAATTCGATGGGAAGGCAAATGGACGGTGCAGATTTCTCATGCACATCACTGTGGGCCTCACACCAGTGTCGTGCGTACACATGGGATATGCGCACCTGTGCCACACCACAACATCAAGGCAGTCAAAGCTGTTGACCAGACTCAAAGTCTCGCCTACGCAGAGGAGGTCTGGACGATCTTTGTGGGCCACCATTATCATCTGGTTTAGTGATCTGAACCGTCCATTCGAACCAAGAGGGAAAATCGACCGCAACCTAGGAGAGCTTGGCCCGAGACACGTAAAAAACTATTCTCATGCTCACTGAATGGTCGAATCATCACTGCACGATCGATCAGGTAGGCCGCATCAAAAGACAGCCAAAAACCGTCCATCCTACCGAAATTCCACCACGAAGCTGATGGACGGTGTGGATTTCTCAAACAACAGGGAATGTGGGCCCCATCGGTTGCGCAAATCCGGCTTTACGCATGCATTACACACGGATGTGCGTCCGGACGTTGCCCGGCTTCTCTGGCCGTTATGCGATCATGGTCAGGATCGGATCCATGATCCTAATCGTCCAAGCTCATGGAAAGAGGGTCCCGACCCTATCCACGAAGACCAATCAAAGGTTGGGATGATCAGTGTCCCAAAAATTTGATCCGATGAAGGCTGGTCTCCATGTTTTCATCGTCTCCTGCTGCGCAAGAAGTTTCCGCATCTGTGGCTGCGTAAGATTACACACTCTTGCCACAGACTCTCACCACTCTTATTAAAGAAAGAAAAAAATGAAGAGGGAGCCGTGCAGTCGAGAGAGAGAGAGAGAGAGAGAGAGAGAGAGAGAGAACGTGGGTCGACAATAAGAGGAGTTTTTCTTCTCCTTCTTCCTTGTTTTTCTTTTCCTTTGATTTTTTTTTTCTGAGATTTTAGTGTAATCATGATTGTGGTTGGCTACACCTCTTAGCTAGGGCTAAGAGGTGAAGCTTGTAGCGTGATGGGATACTTTCTATAGCTTGATTCATGTTTATTGAACTCTCTTTGATTTTGGTTTGATTATAAGGAATATTCATAGTTTTTAATGGTTTGTTGTGACTTAAATTACAATAGATCTGGGATAGCTTTGAATTTGTTCTTTTCATTATAAGGATTGTGAACTTGGGAACCCTGTTATTCACCATTGTCCCTTGGGCATGGTTGGATGATGGAACCCTTCTTAACGTTCATAATTCTCTTAGATTGGTTGTGGATTAGTTAAATTCTGTTTTTTACTTTGTCTCATGGGCATAGTTTAGTGATGGAATCAATTCTAGTTCTCATACCTATCATTCATTGAAAACTAGATCAAAGGAAGTTCAGAATTAATTTTCCATGAATTATCTTCCAATTAGGTGAAGATGGGACTCTAAATCCAGTTGTGTTCTTGAATCAGGCATGGATCTCTTTGATCTCTACAAGTGGATCCTTGAAAACCCTAGTTTTCCACATTTGAATTTTACAAGTTTTAGTTAAGTAGTTTATAATTATTCCCTTAAATTCTCTTGATTTAGATTAAATCTTCTTCTAGTTCTGATTCTAGTTACTTTCAGATTACGTACAAGGTTCAGTCGAATTCGACCTCAGTCTTACCGAGATTATTACTACACCGCGACCCTACACTTGGGGTTATGAACAGTCTTCTTACTCGGAGGGGGAGCTATCTCATGATCGAGCAAGAAACAGACATTCATGACTCTTTCATCTATAGAGGCTGAGTACATTGCAAGTTTTGTTGCAGTTCAGGAATGTGTATGGATTCACAAATTTTTATTAGGTTTGAGTGTTGTACCGAGCGCTTGTTAGCCTATATTGCTGAAGATAGACAATACATTTTCCATTGACTTGACAAAGGACCCTAAACACTACCAGAACTCCAAGCACATTAAAATCAAGTATCATTATGTTTGTGATCAAGTGAGAAATAAGAAGGCTGCTCTAGGCTACATTTCTACTAAATAGATGATGACTGACCCCATGACGAAACCTATAGCTAGAGATTTATTTCAGGTTCACATTAAGAAGATGAGATTAAGGAGAGCTTGAGTGATATGCTTATATCGAGTACCATTGATCTTTCATTAATGAATAATAAATTCCATTTATTCAGTATTGAACATTTATATAAACTAGGTGCGTAGATCATCATAATTTACCATGAGATCATGTAGGATTTCTAATTTTTTTGTCGGCAGGTCGGTCACTCACTTGTACGGGTTAACCAACCTTGAATATATAAGAGAGGTACATTTGGGGTGATGTTCATACATTGAGATGTGGACTTCTCTTTATTGTGAATAATAGAGAATGAGGATATGAGTGATTCGTATCCGCCTACAGTCCTAAAAGATTGAAGATGAGACTGATTAAGTCGAATAACATAATCGCACCATTGCTTTTCATATGATTAATGTTATGACCTGAATTAATAGCCATGTTGTGTGGATATGAGATGAGTCGTACCTCATTGAAATGACCTGTGTATTATAGACCCGATACATACCTAGTATTGTCTACTTTATGTAACACCCCGTACCTCTGGTACACGGGTGTTACCTCTTAAACCTACGTCTATGGAACCCAAGATCGATTAACTAGACAACTTGAACTTAACATGCGCAGGATGAGACTTTTAGTCAACATTGATGCCATCCATCAGAGTCTACAGGAGCTAAAATGAACCCTACATCAGTAAGGAGGGTAAGCTTAACTGAACACTTCAAGTTGAAGCCATTATAAATCACCGGATCGAAGAATATTGGCACAATGCACTTGCGATCAACTCTTGAGGGTTAGTCAGTAGCCAACCAAACTCTCATCGTGACCTAAAACCCCAATTGACCATTGAAACTAGATTTCAAACCAATCCAACCCTTGGATCAGGGCGTATTGACTAATGAAGGACTGAGATGTGCAATGCGACCCACCTGGGCCTCAGTTTCGCGCCAAACTGGGCCAGAGCCCCTAAGTGGGGCCCTTAAGCCGAATGGACGGAGTGGATTTAACATAACCATCATAGTGGACCCCACACGGTGTGTGAGTGCACCTCGTGCACTAATGCATGATGTGACTAGATGAATCAAATGGGTCAAACGACCGTTGACCGAGTTAAAACACCAAAATGCGGATTTCTCCCACCAAGGGACCATTTGAATCTGATGATCTTCGACCTCCAAAGTGGCCCACCCTGGGCACTTTTTGAACAATCCAAACCGTTCATTATGCTCATGGGACCCGTCTAAGCATAACCCTATAGGCTTTTAAGCCCATGCAAAGGGACGAAGATTCTGAGGTAGAACCGTTCAAAAAACTCACACGTGGCTAGGATCTGAGGCATGGGACCAATCTGTGGCTGCATGGGAGGCCCACGATCGACCTGATCGTGCCACCCCGGCCACCCATTTTCTAGCTGAGAGCCACGCTCTCTCACTGCCAAAAATGGTCGAACAACCATCTGCAACAAGGAAAGCAAAAATAAGTCTCTCCTTTTTGGGAAGTAGATGCTGGCACGCTCTTGGCCGTTCCTTAGGCCACGTGGAGCGATCTTAGCAATTCCTTTGAGATGGTACGAGTTACTGGAGAGAAATGTGCCATCTTATGAGAAAATGACGATAATCGGAAAACCTCGTGAGATGATTTGAAACTAATGTTTGAGGTCCAAAAAGTGGGCCCCACACTGATCAAATGTCCCATCCAGTCCACTTAAATGGACCGGATCATGTTGAAATACATGGGACAGTGATCTGCTATTAATGGCCAGATCATCTTCCCCGATAACCCACCTGAACCTGATCGCGAGATGGGCCCCACTAGACTTAAAAGTCTACTTTCCTGATAGGCCAGAGCATCAGCAACCCATCCCTAGGGTCAGATTGGCCCCATGCATGGCCATTTTTCGATCACGACCATTGCAAGGAGAGTCATTTTTCCAACCGTTGGAACTCTCCCTCCGATTGCTATAAATAGGGCACTGTTGCCCTCGGGATTCGCACTGGAAGGAGAGAAAGAGAGGAAAAGAGAGAGAAAGGAAAAGAAAGAGAGAAAGAAAGGGAGAGAGAGAGAGAGAGAGAGAGAGAGAGAGAGAGAGAGAGAGAGAGAGAGAGAGAGAAGTGTGGGTACGTGTGTTGCTGCTATCCGAGTCGAGCTTGAACGAGTCCAGGCCACGCTTGGGTCAAGCCAAGGTAACATCAAACACCCCACCTCCGTTATACTGTTTGGATTTCCAGTTATAGTAGGCCATTCAGCTCCCTTACAGACCATGTAATGACTGAGAAACGGACCAAGCTTGGGTCATGTAACGGATGGAATGTGAGCCAAGATCAGGCCATATAACGGACTGAGTTTTGGACCGAAACCAGGCCGGGAGTCTGGCAGGAAATGAGCCTCTGTCTAGGTTCAGAAGTTAACAAAAAATCGGGCTGAGGATGGTCTGCAAATAGGCTTCGATTCGGGCTAAAATCAGGCCTCAAACAGGCTTTGGTTCAGGTCGGAATACAAGCCTTGTTTGCAGAAGGATGTGGACAGTAAACCACCCCCATATGGGCCTTGAATCAGACCAACAACAGACCCTTAACTGGGTTCTATTGTGGGCCGAAAGTAGCATTCAGACTGGACTGAAATCAGGCCCTCATCAGACCTTGAATCGGGCTGCAAGCGTCCCACCAGCAGGGCTATGGAAGACTGGCCCCTGATGGGCCATACAACGAGTTGAGATCGGCCTTCATCTGGGCCGTAATCAGCACTGAAAACGGCCTCTAGCCAGGCCCCGACTTGAGTTGAAGGACAGGCCTCAACTGGACCTTGATTTAAACAGAAATCAGGCCTTCAGTTGGGCCACAATCTCAGTGGGCCGCGCCATGTACCTGATGGGCCTCTGTTGAGATGAAGCTCAGTGGGCCACGCCAGATGCAGTGGGCCACACCCTGAATAATGCAATGGGCCAGGGGATTTGGATCAACCAGCCAGGCTAAAGCGGGCCTAGCTCATCCCCACCCTTGAAGCCACATCTGGGCCGAACCATTCCGGCCCAGACAGTTCTCTAGGCCCCACTGCTTGGATATGGTCTGGCCTATGGGCTGTGTAGGTACAACAGGGCTTGGGCTGAGCCCAGGCGACCTTGTGCTACCAGCAGGATCGCTGCTGGGCTAGGACGAGCCCAGTTTAGACTTCTCTCTCAGCCGTTTTTGAACCTTGGGCCTGGGCTGAGTTGGTACTGGACGTAGTCAACTTTGGACTGAATCTAGCCAGACCTTGAGCTGTGTAAACACAACAGCTGCTGGGTTGAAACAGAACAGCCTAGCTGGCCTCTGGTCAGTAAATGATGAGCCTGAGATCAGCCCAGCCAGTGAAGGTATTGCTGTTGGGCAATGTTCCAGCTAGCCCAGTGGGCCGCACCACATTCAAAAATGGTTGGGCCGCACCACATTTAAAGTACAGGTGGGCCGCACATTGATATCAGGCAGTCACACCCGGTATGATTCAAGTGGGTCGCACCAGGGATGATTCCTAGTGGGCCTCACCACATATCACAGTGGGCTCATAATCCTCAGGCCTGGCCCCAGTTATCGGGCCACCCTTAGGCAGCTAGTGTTGGGCCGATTGGGCCAGGCCAGGCCCAATTCGGGCCTGAGCCTTGGACACATCCCAGGCCCAATCTGGGCCACCAGTTGGGACAAGAATTTGGTGGGCCTAACCACTCTAGGGCAGGCCCAAACAATTTTATTCACGGGTCTTTTCAAACCTCCACATGGTAGTTAGCTAAAGTCTTGAAAACATTAATTAACGCAAGTTCTTGGGCTGTAAATAATCTTAGGTGATCAATTATACAGCATTGGACCATTAGCTAGCCTCGAAAGACTGAACCAAGAAAGAAACCACAACCTCTTAGGTGATGATTTTCTTCCCCTTGAGCTTTCCATCTCTAAACTGGATTAGGGATAGTCTTTTATAATAACTACTAAGGATATCCTAGAAAAAGATGATCATTCGATATGCTTGCCTGGATACATGCTTTATAATCTATTTAACCATTGGTTAGTTACAATTTATATATCTAAGAAGTGACTAAATCATTAGTTTACTTGTACATATGTCATAAGACTGATTGTATAAATTGTTTACTTCATCATGTCTTAAAAATGATTAACCCACCTGATTAATTTACTTAGAATTTAGTAGGATTCTTGATTTGTTGATTTAATTAAATGTCCTAGAACTATTCGGAATAATTGATTAACATGCTTTGAATTTATTAAAGCACTCTATTAGTTTGCTTGGACACATGTTTTAAGAATTAATTGACTAATTACTCAAGTATATGAATCACTTGATTGGCTTCCTTGAGAAACATGTTTAGAAATTGATAGATTATGAATACATGACCCTTGTATTATATATATACTTGAATATTGAATCATGCCTGAATCTCCCTACGATTGAAATGGTTGCAAGTCACATATTATTTGAAATCTCTCTAAGGGAACCTCTATTTAAAGAGAGTCCGTACTTAGGATGTAATGGAACGGATTGTGCCAAAATTAGACCCTCAACATGGAGGTTATGGTCAATGGTAGTTGACTCATGGGATTTACCATCTATGGAGTAATTCTACCTACCAGACTATGGAATGACCCTTTTTAACACTTGTTATTACTGTTGTTTACTCACTATTGAATCATACATACCGTCTCACTTTAACCACTGTATTTAAGATTTTCAACATTTCATTACTAGTCGGCATATGATGGTAGTTCTCATACATGGAAAGTTGATTGGCCATGTGTTGATGAGTTCTATATACACCCTAAGGCAGTAGATCATGGGCTGAGGATGGTGGTCATGGGATATTATGCCTGAGTCATCGGCCTACGCTGGTGACAAGCCCCCGTAGTGACCTTGAATATCACTAAACCGACTGATTGTAATTAGACTAATAATGGTTTGGCTAATCATGCATACATGACATAGACCAGTGTCTATCACTAACGTATGTGATGTACAATTGGCAGTCGTTGTGCTATACGTGATATACGCACATGATGTGCTTTGCAAACGGCGAGCCTTTATCCGACTATATGAGCATTCCCAGGTCGATGATTGCATGGGTGAAGAGCCCAATGTCTACATGGATGAACATCCCTAGGGCGACGATTGCATTCACGCATCCATGCACATAATAAGACTGCATTTACTATGTTTTGGTTGCGTGGTTGTTTTATGCTATTTTCCTGTCTAGGGTGGCGGTGTGTTATCTTGAGGGGAGATCACACTGAGCTGGACACTCATTCATCAATGTTCAATCGTATAGAGGATACAGGTGTAGGGATAGAAGACTACGTAGCGGATTTCGGGATTGCTGAAGCTAAAACAGTCGAGGAGTTGTTCGAGGAGAAGCCGCACCAGGAGGCAGCTGCGTACTTTGGATTAAATTAGTAGATTATTTGCTTATGTTTATTTTAGTACATTGAGAACTTGAGGTTTTATATATGGGCCCCAGCTGTGTGGCCTAATATATTTCTATCGTTGGTTGCAGTTTATATACCATGCTTGATTTCCGCTATTTGTACTTTGATTTCATATTGATTGCCAATTGATGATCTATTAACACCCAGGTTTTCAGAGGGCAAGTCATATATTCGGGTTCTGAAAATCAGGGCGTTACACTTTACGACATATATTGTAGCCACATGCAGAGACTTTTTTACTTACAGATTGCTTTGATTTGATCTAATCATTGTAACGTGAGAGTAGCCAGTCGCATAAGTGACTCTTTCTGTCCTTAGCTACCCTCGTCTTGTGTATATGAGGATGAGATTGAGTGTCGCTACTTTATTGTAATATGATGAAGGCCCTTCATTGTCCAAACTCAGTTATGCTAGGAAAACAGTTTGATCAATTCCAAATTACACATCTGCGTGGAGAAGATCCTATGACAGCTAAACCAAGTTTTTAGAATTATAAATACGCACTTGAAGACTTATCCGCCGGCAGTATCGAGTTTTTTTTTTTATAGACTTTTGCAAATGATATTTTTTCTTTTATATATATATATATATATATATATATATATATATATATATATATATATATATATATATATATATATATATATATATATATAAGTATTACTTTAAATTAATTTAAGTCAAAGTTTGCGAAAACTGAGTTTTTAAAATAACTCGATAAGTTAAATAAGTACGTATGTTGGTTGTGTACTTTAGACTGAGAGTTAATTCCATCCAGTGTGGTCATGCGGAATAGGACATGTATTGTAAAGCTTGGGTTATTGAGTACTAGTTAGGTGATCACTTAGTACTCAAACACTTATGAGAATATAACGGTGATCCAGCTGGTCTCACACCTCTTATTCTTTTGATCGAGATATTTGGTTTTGATTGTTATGAGGTGAGTTAGATGGACAATTTTTAGTTTTTTATTTTTTATTTTTTGTGTCTGTCTCACAATGTGATTGAGTGGGAGATGTTGGACATAGGCCAATGGGGCCCATTGGTGGCCAATCACTAGTGGGTGGGTCCTATGTGGTTTAACCTCTTTTTGTTAATCTTTTTTCTTTTTTTCGTTTGAAGTTGAATTACAAATTCAAATTTAAATGAAGATTCAGATGAGATTTGAATGAGGAGATAAAGATAAGACTGGATAATTTCTAGTCTAATCCAAACTCCCCAACCTTCCCTATAAATAGGAAGAGGTTCTCTTGTGAATACACATCAAGCAATAAATAGAGTAAAAAGAGGAAATTAAGAGATTGATATTTGTCCATCTAACTTGTCCTTAAACAATCTAAGTCATATATCGTAATCCGAGACCATTTATACCGTAGAATCAGAGGGGTGATGAGACCCATCTGCTCCAACAGCAATTAGGCGGATTGCTAGATCTGGACCGTTTATGCTCAGCTTTGTAGAGATCTCATATCGTGTAGACTGTCAAATCTTGAGGGCTCACTCTTCCATGCAAACTTTCGAGTTGTCCATGACACTCCTTTAGGTGAATCTACTTTTGTTCCTCTTCCTATCTACACTTATTAGGTGCTGTGCTCCTTACTTTTCAAATATACCCTCTGGCGATGACATGATTACATCCCATATTGTACTTATATTGCCTCTCTATCGTATCATTTGGTCTAATTAAGAAAATCAATCAGCGATGCCTCAAAACTTCTGGAATAAAGCAGGAGGGAATGTGAAATGGTAAAAGAAAAGAAGGGAAAGAAGAGAGACGCTTACTTGTACCTTTGCCCGTTGAAATGGAATCCTTGGGATCAACCAGGGACGGAATTTGGACCGGAAGAATCTTGAATTATATGATCAGTTATTAGCTCCACTAAGAATGCTTCAGGCACCAAAAGTCTCCCTCGTTGAAAAATCGTCGAGCCATCTTTTTGGACTAGTCATCGAAAGAAAAAACAGCCAGTGTTCCTATTCAACCAACAAAAGGCTAAAATATTATACATACATCAAGGATCATTCAATCTGGGTAACCTTTGGTGCATGAGCCATCCATTGCGGATCCCACCATATCAACGGTTTGGATCACCGGACCATCAGCCCCACTTGCACAAAATGAAATCACAAAATCTGTTTATGATTGCTCTCCAGGAGCATTATCTGATTCATTGATGGAGAAAGGTCGGAAAAAACAAAAGCCACGGAGTTCCCCAGAGTCTAACACACTTTGAGTGGATAGCTTGGATCATTGTATCAAATTATATTCAAATACCTTTGATTAGATCGTCAGGATCATATGATCATACTGCCTCTTGATAGAACAGGTAATGGAATGAGAGAAATTGAAATGATGGAAGAAATAGAACTAATTAACTACGAGGAATGTTTAGCATGGTACAGTGATCGGTAGCGTAGGACAAATCGGACCCATGATGGATGGGCCATGCCTGACAGGACAATCTTAACTCTTCCATTAGTGGCCTGCATAGACAGAAAACAAATTGCAGCGATGGTCCACATGTAACTGTAAAAAAGCCAAAGATTGGATGGCTAGGACATCCATAGATTACCAGCATGGGACCTGTCAGATCAAAAGTCTGGACCACTAAGCATGGGACCTGTCAGTTCAACTAGTGCAAAATGAAAACCCAAGATTACTAGTCCATAAAAATGTTCGAATGATAAAATATTAGATTTTTACGGCATATTGTAATTATTTGTGTAAAAAATCACAAAAAAATAAATAAAATAAACACTAAACCTCAAAATTAATTAATTATGATAATATTAACTAAACATAAAAACTAGTTTTCGATGAGCCTGTATCATGGTTTTAGATGGCAGTTTCAGAGTGTGACTTGTGCAGGGACTGAAACTGATAAGACTCACCCAACCTGTTCCAACTCAGTCTGGTTTCGGGATGCGACTCAATGAATAACTCATTTCGTTCAACGCAAACACTGATTCAACCTGGATGAGTCGACTTTGTTTTTGAACCATGGACCCCATCTAGGACACAGACATGTCAGCACGGCACAATCTTAAAACAAGTGGAGTGTCTTTGTTACTTTGGTAATAGGCTATAAGAATCTGATGAAAAGGTGATTGAGACGTTCCAGTTTCCAACACTCAACACATCCAAGTAAATTAGGAAAAGTAAATAAAACAAAGTCTAAAGCTCCTTGTGGCTAAGACGTGTAGGGCATGTTTGGCTGCACAATTGAATTCCGACAACTCAATTCGCTCAAGACGAAGTGACCGAAATAGCAGCGATGATGATAACTGAATCATGTTTCAAGTCATATAGTGAATTGAGCTGAGCATTTTCTCTCTATTGAATTGAGTTATTAAAATTCATTTCAATTGAGCATCCAAACACTACCTTAACTGTTGGACGTAGGCTAGTGGGGCCCACTGGTGAGCAATCACTAGTGGGTGGGTCCCATAAGTTTAGGCTTCTTCCGGCTTCTCCCTTTTTTGTTATATTTCAAATTCAACTTTGAATTTGATTTATAATGGGAGATAGGGATATAACAGGATGATAAAGTCTCATCCAAACTTTCATCCCTTCCTATATAAAAGATGAAACTCTCTCTCGTAACATGAATCATTAGAAATACCATAGGTATACAGAGATATATAGCATGCATTATAATTTGTCCATTTTGGCTTGTCCTTGGGACGATCTAATCCATAGATCGCAATCCGGGGCCACTTACACTGTAGGATTAGAGGTGTGAATAGATCCATCTGCTCCAGTTGTAAATAGGCGGGCCGTTGGAGCGTCAATCTTCTGTTTTGTGAGGGTTCCAAAACTCGTGTAGACCGTTAGATCTTGAGGGCTCACCTTCCGCGCTTCCTAACAGTGGTATCAGAGCATTTAACGGCAGATCTTCGATTATTTTCATCTAAAAAGGTAAGTGACCTTTTTTTTGGATTGGATTTCTAATTATGACTTTCAAATAATATGTGCATGTGCTATATTTGGACTTAGATGGGACTGTTGTGGACAGTACCCACTACCACTGCCTGTCAATACGGACGATCTAGATTCCTTTTTTTTTTTGAATTAGCCTGAAATGCATTTTTTGTGACCATGGTTGTCAGTATGTAGCCCACCACATAGATGGGCCATATATAAAATTGAATAGATATTGTAGATGACACCCTAGTATCATCCACATGGGCCATGTACAAAATTGAATAGATATAGTAAAATTATGTTTATTATTAGCCGTTCATTTTGTACATGGGCCCCATGATCATATTATGCCTTTAACGTCCATGTATATCATCCACCATATTTTATTCTTAGCTGATCACCATACGTCCACCACTACGTACACTACTAGCTACTGGTGACCTATCTCATTAATATAGTTGCTGGTGACGTATCTCACCATACGTGCCAATACATTGTTACATTGACGTGTCACGCACCCAGCTATATAGCTGCTGTACATGTGGGAAGCTGATCGACTGGTGTACATCATACCAAATAAATAAGTTGTTGTACACGTGGGGAGCGGATTGGCTAATATGCATCATACCAGCAATAGATGTTGTATTGAAATACACCACTAAAACATAGCTGTTGTATTAGAGAAGTGGATTCGCTGATGTTCATCACACCAGCTATATTGACGTCAGCCATTCATGTGGGTCTGATCACATAGTATAAGTTGTATCCAAACTGTCCATCCTTTTGGCGAGCTCGGTTTTAGACTTAATCATTGCAAACATCAATTGAGACCATTCACCATAATGGAATTAGTATAATTTGCAAATAGATAATTAAAACAAATGGTCCACATTTAAGGGTGGGTGCAATCAGACGGTCTCAATTGCCGGATAGGGAAAAGGTTTGGAGTATGTCCATGCATAATGTGGCCCACTACATGAACTGTTTGGATAGCTAGAAGGAAGTCTACACATGTACAATTTGCAGGTGGAAAGTTGTGATCTGATTCGTCTATATAGACGAACACAACATGGATGCTAGACACTTTGAAAATCGTAGATTTTCAACACTCAGTTTCTGTTATTTTTCAAAAGGTTTAAATGTTAGTGTTAAGCTATAAACGGCTGAGAGATTATTATGATACTCGACAGACAGATTGTGCATTAAGTCTGAGTTTTCCATTTGTTACCAATGGGGCCCGTGTTTTAGTGATCCAAACTGTTGAGATGAAGGGACTAACTCATGACGGTCCAAAACCAAATGGAGATGAGGCACCCATCATTCCATAGTTTCCTTTGGTAAAGCCCACTTAAGTTGTAGATCATTTTAAAAAAAAAAATATTCTCCTAATATATGTTGGGAAAACTCATGGACGAAATGAATTTCACAAATACATGACGATGGCCCCATGGAGATTTTCCATTTGACGAGTTATCTACAACACTTGGTACAAGGAATACATACACACATTTGGCGCACAAGGAAACAATTCTAGCTAGGCTCCATTGTAAAGTGCACTTCTGGTCATTATATTTACATGTGGGCGGATATGTTTTCCCTGATGTGGTACATTGTTTCCCAATAGTTAGCACTATTTGGCTGATGAAATTACTAAAAACATACCTTGGTCATGCTCTTCTTCAGCACATACCAAGTAATTACAAAATACGGACCGTTCATCATGGGTGCCCCTATATTAAGCTAACAAAATGAATGGATGGTGTAGATAAAATTTACTTTCAGAATTAGTGATATTAAGATCATTAGTGATTGAAACGATCATAAACCATGATGATCAATGTTGATGAAAGGATCCATCATCAACAATGATCATTAACGGTGATGATCAGATCTATCGCTAATGGACAAGATCACTAGTGAAAATATAACTCTCTTCATATCTTAACACTTCTTTTTTCTTCTTGATGATGATGTTTATATGTGTGATATAATTTGGCTTGATCTGATTAGATATAAGCCCATTTTCATTTGCAAATAGAAAAATTAGTGCTAGAATGTTCCTTACATATATAAATAGGTTGTGCATAACCTGAGTGGGAGTTAATTCTCGTCCACCAAATGATGTATGAAACCTATAATGGAAGGTTGCACATTATACAAATATAATTTTATAAAAGCATCAATTTCATCTTAAAAAGAGAACTTGATTGTTCTACATCGCCCATTCAGATATGTGGGCTTTCAGATCTCGTTAAGATGTGTTAACTACTTTTATACTTTAAAAATTTGAATAACACGGAGAAATGCTGATGATTAGAGTTAATACCTTAGATCATAGCTAAGTAATGATACTTATGCAATGTAGAGATGGCCACCAAAGCATTAATCGCTGAAAAGCTGAAAGGACAACATTTCGATGGTAACAACTATGAAAACTGGTCCCACGTGGTGCGATGCCTTCTGGATGAGGACGACATATCGCACACACTTGATGAGATTCAAGAGGAACCCATATTGGCTGAAAATAAAAATTTATAAGAATATAGGGTTGCGATGACTCGCTACAATAAGTGGCGAAAACAGAATCGTTCAACTCGTAATGTCCTTCTTAGCACTATACAGAAAGAATTCATACCTACGTATAAAGTGCATGACACTGCTAAGGAAATCTGGGAAGCATTGACAAATGCCTATGCGCAGAAGTTAGATGCGAAAATTCGGGCTATGAAATTAGAATTCCAGGAGTATAGGATGCCAATCAGCTGTCCCATCAAAGATCATATCCGTAAGATGGAGCAAATGATAGGTGCCCTTAAGAATGTTGGGTGTAAATTGACTGAAAATCAAAAGATTATAGCCATGTATTGTTCCTTGCCTGAATCGTGAGCCGCAATTAAAAGAATTATGAACCATACTGATTTTATCACTACGTTTAGAGACTTTTGTGGCCACTTGGTACGTGAGGTTCAAATGAATACAATTCAGCCAGGATCAGCCAAGACCTTTATAGCAGATACTCATAAGCGGAAAGCTAAAAAGAAACGGTTCAAAGCTTGTAAGAAAGTGAAAAAGCATAACCAAGAACAGAAGACCAAAATACCTCCTCCAAATCTCAAGAAGGGGAATAGAAAGAAAAGGCAGAAAAAGACAAATATAGTCTATTTTGTTTGCGAAAATTCTGGCCATTATACTCGGCAGTGTGCCCATAAAAAGACGGTAATTTCTCAATCACTAACTACTTTATATGTAAGCGTTTATTCTGAAATCCTTTCTATTGATACTATATCTAACGAGTGGATTTTGGACTCAGGCACAACAAAGCACGTGACATGGAGTCATTGAGGACTCGAGGAATTTCAGCTTATAGCCAAGGGAAGTTGCAAGGTGTATATGGAAAATAATGTTGTTGAAGACGTACTGGGAATTGGTGTTTCCCATCTCCGTACGCGTATAAGGCAAACAATAATCCTCCGTGATACTCTTTATGCACCAGGGATGCGTCGAAATTTAATTTCTGTTTCTAAGTTATTGGTTGATGATTTTGATATTCAATTTTCTGGGACAAGAGTTTCTTTGAGACTAAATAACCTCATCTTTGCATGGAAAATTTTAATTTCAGATTTATTTATTTTAAACGTAGATACTGATAATGCACCTCTTGCTTTATCTACTATGTCGAATAAAACTGTAGTATCTGAATCTCAAAAATGTCACGCGATGTTGGGTCACTTTGGAAAGGATCGTATGACAAGACTAGTATGTTTTGGTCTGTTAGACTCTTTATCCAAAGTTGATTTGTCACTGTGAACATTGTGTGTTTAGGAAGACTTCAAAGAAACCATTTCCTAAAGCGGCCTAAGGGTACACTAGAGATAATCCATTCAGATATCTGTAGACCCTTCAATGTACATGCCAGAAATGGATGTCAATACTTTGTCACTTTCATTGACAATTACTCGCGCTATGGATATGTGTATCTCATCTCACACAAATCTGAGGCTTTTGATTGTTTTCTTAAATATAAAGCTGAGGTGGAAAATCAGCTTGAGAAAAATATTAAAATCCTTTGATCTGATAGAGGTGGCGAGTATACATCTGAAACGTTTAAATCATGTTGTGAAAATGTTGGAATTATTCTACAGTACATAATGGTTTACACTCCACAACAAAATGGTGTTGCAGAGAGAAGGAATATGACACTATTAGACATGGTTAGATCGATGATGACACAAGACAATCTCTCTACCACATTCTGGGGAGACGAACTGTTAACAGCCGTCTATGTCTTTAATAGGGTCCCATCCAAATCCATTCCTAAGACACCATATGAGATGTGGTCTAGGAGGATTCCTTCTCTAGCCAACCTACGCCCTTGAGGATCTTTAGGATATGTTTTGCTGCCTACTCCGCATAGGGGTAAACTTGATAGTAAAACCATTGAATGCATATTCATAAGGTGCCCTATGCATTCAAAGGGATACGTTTTAGTTTATGAGGACCATGAACGATGGATTGAGATAGAATCCCAGGACATAACCTTTGTTGAAGATAGATACCCTAGCCGAATGAAGCAAAAAGCTCCAATAGAACTCCTTGAAATACCCAATATATCTAAGGAAAGTGGGAGTTCTGCTTCTTAAGATGATGATGCTCCTATAGTTCGTCAGGACAGTGAGAGGACATCTCAGTAGGCTCCTGAGTTATGTCGAAGCAAAAGAGGATTGAGTCCCCGAAACTACTTCGATATTGAGGGGCAAACATTCTCTTCTAACTTGGCCGATTGGGTGAATGCTATGGACGAAGAGATCGCTTCTATGGAGAATAATAAAGTCTGAGAACTTGTTGATATGCCTTCCAATCGCAAAGCGATAGGTAATAAATGGGTACTAAAGATCAAAAGAAAGGCAGATGGTACAGTGGACAAGTATAAAGCATGATTAGTTGCTAAAGGTTTTACACAAAAAGAAGGCATTGATTACAAGGAGAACTTTTCACCTGTTGCAAAGTTCTCCTCAATCCGCACGATCTTGTTCATTGTTACAAGTTTAAACTTAGAGTTATATCAGATGGATGTAAAGACCGCATTCTTAAATGGTGACTTGGATGAAGAAATATACATGCAACAACCCATGAATTACGTGGACAAAAAGCATCCAAAGAAAGTCTGCAAGTTGTTAAAATCTATCTATGGGCTGAAGTAATCTTCAAGACAGTGGTACATTGGGTTCCACTTAGCAATCACCACTTTTGGATTCACGATGAGTGGAGAAAATCATTGTGTATATATGAAACGGTCTGGTAGATTTTTTCTGATACTATCTTTATATGTAGACGATATCCTGCTAGCTGGTAATAACATGCAATTGTTGATATTGACTAAAGATTGCCTATTCTCAAACTTTGAGATGAAAGACCTCGGTGAAGCCAACTTTATTCTTAGGGTAAATATCATCAAGGATCGCCTTAAGAAATTTTTAGGCTTGTTTCAAGCCACCTATATACAAAAGATCTTAGAGTAGTTCAGGATGAAAAATTCAAAAGATGTTGAAACCATTATGGATAAAGCTACCAAGCTAGACAGAAAATCGTGTCCTCAGACTGAAGCCGAGAAATTGGCTATGTCCTCAGTACCTTATGCAAGCACAGTAGGGAGCTTAATGTAGCTATTCTTTGCACTAGACTGGATATTAGCTATGCAGTTGGCATAGCCAGCTGTTATCAGAGTAACCCGGGACAGTCTCATTGGCAAGCCGTCAAACGTATATTCCACTATCTCAGAGGAACAAAAGACCTAATGTTGTGTTATGAAGGCACAAGGCTCGAGCTCAAAGGATATTCTGATGCTGCTTGGGGTAATGATGCCGACGAGGGAAAGTCTACTTTAAGATATGTATTCTTACTCGGAGGAGGAGCTATCTCATGATCGAGTAAGAAACAGACATCCACAGCTCTTTCATCTATGGAGGCCGAGTACATTGCATATTGTGTTGCAGTTTAGGAGTGTGTATGGATTTGCAGATTTCTATTGAGTCTGAGTATTGTACAGTGTTCGTCAGCCTCTATCGCTGAAGATAAACAATACTTCTACCATTGACTTGGCAAATGACTCTAAACACCACCAGAAATCTAAGCACATTGAGATCAAGTATCATTACGTCTGTGATCAAGTGAGAGATAAGAAGGTCACCCTCAGCTACATTCCTACTAAGGAGATGATGGCTGATCTCATGATGAAACCTATAGCTAGAGATCTATTTCAGGTTCACGTCAGGCAGATGGGATTGAGAAAAGCTTGAGTGATGTACTTATTTTGTAATACCTTTTGATCTTTCATTAATGAATAACACATTCCATTTATTCAGTGTTGAACACTAATATAAACTAGGTAAGTAGATCATCAACATTTACCTTAAGATCATTTAGGATTTCTATTTTTTTTGGCAGGCCGATCACCCACTCGCACGGGTTGACCAACCTTGAATGTACAAGAGAGGTACATTCGGGGCCATGTTTATATATTGGGGTATAAACTTCTCTTTATTTTGAATAATAAAGGATGATGATATGAGTGAGTCGTATCCGCCTATAATCTTATAAAGATTGAAGATGAGACTGATAAAGTTGAATAACATAATCGCACTATTTCGTTACATGCGATTAATGTTATGGCTTAAATTTATAGCTAGGTTATGAGGTTATGAGATAAGTCGTACCTCATGTAGAATGACCTGCGTATTGTAGACCCGACATTCTCCTAGTATTGTCTACTTTACGACGTGAATTGTAGCCACGTGCTAGGACCTTTTACCTATAGATTGCTTTCATTCAATATAATCATTGCAACGTGCGAGTAGTCAGTCCCATAGGTGACTCTTTGTGTCCTTAGCTACCCTCCTCTTGTATATATGAGGATGAGATTGAGTATCACTACTTTAGTGTACTATGACGAAATGTCCTTGATTGGCCAGACTCAGTTACGCTAGGAAAGTGGCTTGATTGATTCCAAATTGCACATCTGCGTAGGAAAGATCCCGTGACAGCTACATTAAGTTTCTAGAACTATAAATACGCACTTGAAGACTTATCCGCCAGCTGTATCGAGTTATTTTTATTAGACTTTTGCGAACAATATTTTTTTCAAAAAGCATATATATAGTATTGCTTTAAATTGGTTTTAGTTGAAGTTTGTGAAAAATCAAGTTTTCAGAATAACTCAATAAGTTGGATAAGTGCGTATCTTGGCCGAGTACTTCAGATCGGGAGTTAACTCCATCCGATGTGGTCATGTGGACTAGGACAGGCATTGCAAAGCTTGGGTTATAGAGTACTAGTTAGGTGGTCACTTAGTACTTGAGCACCTGTGAGAAGATTACGGTAATCCAGCTGGTCCCACGCCTCTGATTCTTTTGATCGCGAAGTTTGGTTTTTGATTGTTATTTTGCTAATTTGGAAAGTTTTCTATTTTGAGTCAAATTAGGAGTCTAGTGTTGGACGTAAGCTAGTGAGGCCCACTAGTGAGCAATCACTAGTGGGTGGGTCCCATAAGTTTAGGCTTCTTCCAGCTTCTTCCTTTTCTGTTATATTTCAAATTCAACTTTAAATTTGATTTATGATGGGAGATAGAGATATAACCGGATGATAAGGTCTCATCCAAACTTTCATCCCTTCCTATATAAAGGATGAAACTCTCTCTCATAACATGAATCATTAAAAATACCGTGTGTATACAGAGATATATAGCATGCATTATAATTTGTCCATTTTGACTTGTCCTTGGGACAATCTAATTCATAGATCGCAATCCGGGGCCACTTATACCGTAGGATCAGAGGTGTGAATAGATCCATCTGCTCCAGTAGTAGATAGGTGGGTCGTTGGAGCTTCAATCTTCTGCTTTGTGAGGGTTCCAAAACTCGTGTAGACCTTCAAATCTTGAGGGCTCACCTACCACACGTCCTAGCATTAACATTTGCTACTAACAGTTGGCCAATTCACAAAATGTCAAGTGATGCAGATCTATGATATAGTGATTTGAGTCAAGCATTTCCTCTTTATTGAATCAAGTTATTGGAACTCATGTCAATTGAGCATCCAAAGACTACCTTAAAGTCTACAATGGACAATTGGAAAATTCACGAAAAGTGTCAGAGCAATGTAGATTCAAGATAAGACTTTCACCTTTCCAGACAACATATTAAGAGACACAACATGTGAAATGGTATCCTGTGCAAAGATAACCGGAGCATATTCCGCATGAATGGGAGACGGCTCGTGGGTGTCCATCCTTTTGATGGTCCATCCCTGTTGCTTCTCAAATTGCACTCTTTCGGCATGAAGCACCTTGACTGCATACGCTACTCCACTCGTCAGCAGACTCTCGAAAGCAGTTCTTTCCGTATATCTTGCAAAAGTCATCTGCACATTTTGACATGTGGATTAAAACACAAGCTCAACAAAATGAAACCTCCTAGCCTATAATTCTAAAGAAAAAGTTCCACCATTTCCAAAAGGTCGTGGGAAGCTCATAACCATTTGATCCATCACCCATTTTTTGGATGGTCCATAAAAGTTCAGAATATTGGTCAAAGATAAAAAAAAGCATCAAATTTCCCTAGTTTATTTTATTTTATTATATTTTTTTATTTTTTATGTTGCCCAATCCATGAGGTGGCCTATTAATTGAACAGTCTAGATTGATCAACATATTTTCCAGACTTGGGAATTATACGGGTGGCCATCCATGAGATAGTCTATTAATCAATCATGTGATTTTGGACGGTCCACATAAGTTCAGAGAATCAGAGCAACTGTTTTGAAAAAGAAATTTATGAATAGAATGGTTAAGTTAGAAATATTAGATGGCTGAAATTTATGAGCATTGGCCCATCCATAAAGTGACCTATTAATTAAAATGTCAAGATGGATCAATGTATTTGACCAGATCTAGAAAATTCTACAATATCAGTAATTGAAGAAAACAAAATTAACAAAGCCCAACATCAAAATAAGAACTTTAAAGGATCCTAAATTGCCTAGGAGTACAATCCCATTATGCATTTCATCTACAAAGTGGAGGAGAGAAAAATCAAAGCATTTGGTCGATGGCAGATGGGTTCTTCCCATGATGGAATGTTGAGACCAGAATCGCCAGCGCCTGGAGATGATTCATACTCACATTGAACTGGTCCTGCAGCATCCTGGCCCACTCGTCGCACATGCTTGCGAGAGTATCCTTCTGCTTCTTGTTCATGTGGGAATTCATATACCAGAAAATTGACATCGATCCTTAGTCTATACATAAGAGAACTCCATCTAATCACTGGTCTGCATCACCAAACCATGGCACCCACTTTTACAGACTCCAAGCTTGAGTACGAGTTCAAGGAACCAAAGAAAATGATATAAATAAGATGAAATAACTCAAACCATCCCTCCTATAATGGTGTTCCAAGAAACTAAGTTCCTTTCAGGCATTTCATCGAACAACTGGTGGGCATTGATCATCATTCCACATTTTACATGCATCAATTGACGTGTACTTTGGAGTGATGTGGTGGCGACCTTGACGGTGAGTCATTGGAAACTTCTTTGGTTGACAGCCATGTTACAAGGTTGAATGAAGAAATCCTAACCGTTGATGACCGAAGCCCATCAAACGATTGCAAGGTGTTTGTTACAGAGCCAGAGAAATGTACGGTCGCCATGGATTCGACACCTTATCGAGCATGTCATTGCAAGAGCTTTTGTAAGCTCATGCTTCTTCACAAGAAAAATCTTCATCGGATAAATGGCAACAAAAAATGGAAATATGAATCGAAATACACCAATACGTTTGAGTACCTGATCAGAGAAGGGAGGCGGGGAAGAGGTGAAGGGCTGAGACTGCTGGCCGGACCAGATCTGAGTTGCGGCAGGGGCAGATGATCACCGAAGAGTTTGATTGGGAGAAGGGTTGGGATTTGCGAGAGAGAGGGAGTGGAGAGGGAGTGGGAGAGCCAGAGGGAGTGTCAGTGCAGGTAAGGGAAATGAGATTAGGGATTTTGGTTTTTTTTTTTTTGTTACAGGGACCATTTGCCTGTGGCCGTTGAAACTGGCCATAGGCAAAGGGTAACCTATTCGTGGGTAATCCCTGTTTTATTGTAGTGTGACCTTTTCCGATATATTCTCACTTGAGATGAACCAATTTCCTATCCATTGATTTGATGGTTTATTTTATCTAACCGAAGTGATTTTTAAGTCAGAGAAAAAAGTGGGGGTGCACATGATGCACAATCCAAATTCATGACTATACCTTTAATGTAATAGTCAATGTTAATTCTTGACCATCCATTTTCCTTGTGCCTTGACTGAAATGTTTAGATTATTTGATCAAATTGATTCGTTAAAGGCCCTAGCAATCTACAAAATGGGATTGTTTAGGTCATTTATTGACCCGATCCGATTGGATCCGATTCGATCCACACAATGTTTATTCACCATTGTTTCTTTTAATGTTGTCCACTTGAGATTGGGATATACCTTTTTTTTTTTTTTTTTTTTTTTAATACCATAAAATGATCTAGAAAAATAGATAGACGGCATGGATGAAGTAAATACATCATGGTGGGGTCCACAGAGCACCGACTTACCATCCCTTGACTGGTGGGATGGGGAGTAGCCAATCCATCTTCTCACATGGCTCGAGGTGCCTTGAGCAGAGCTCCCTGACGACATAAGCAAGCCTTTCACGTTCTTGCTTGGGATGTTAGGTGGGTCCCACCATGATGTTTGTGATAAATCCACACCGTCCATTCGTTTTGTGAGCTCATTTTAGTATATGCTGCCAAAAATGAAGTATATCCAAGACTCAAGTGGCCCTTACAAGAGGAAAAAGTGTAGATTCAATGACCACCTTCCTCTGTTTTCCCTCTCTTCCACACACTTAAGCTTTGGATCCACCTATTTTTCAGTATCATGTCCGAAAATGAGCTCTCACAACTGATGGACGGTGTGGATTTCTTACAAATATCATTGTGGGTCCACATAGCATAAAATCCACGTCCCAAGGAAAAACCTCGGGACACGGATTAGCAGGTGTACCATGCACCAGTACAACTGGTTTGGCGTGTTGTCATCAACAAGTTCTGTAGGTCCCATCGTGAGGTATGTGTTATATCTAAACCATCCATCCACTCGGCGGGCTCATCTTAAGGCTTGAGCTAAAAAATAAGATAGATCTAAAGATCAAGTGGACCACATTGAAAAAAGAAGTGGGATTGAACGTCTACCATTGAAAACTCTTTTAGGGTCAAGAATATTCGATCAAAACCATACCTAACCCGATCTGACTCGATTTTCCTGACCAAGTCGGACTCGGTTTGAGTCAGGCCAACAATACAATGGATCGGATCGAGTCAAAGGATCCGGTGTAACACCCCGAATTTCGAGGGTCGAGCAAAGCTCAACTCCCGAAATCCAACGCATCACTTATGCAACATAGATAATAATGTTTAAATGTTGTCCATATTAGTGCATTAAACATGAGAGGGATTATACTAAATCAGCATATCATACTCCAGGTGTAATTAAATTAAGCAAGTGGAAGTCTTAAGTGCGTGTATTAACACATAAAAGTGTTTTACAAACCGGAGTATGAATATGTACTAGGCTGAATATATACAAGTATTGTTTCAAAATGTATAAAATGTCAAAATGTAAATGTTCGACTAATCCATGTATCCATGTAATCCCGTCGAAGCAGCACGAGGTCTACATAGACCTGCCAGAGAGCTGAACATAGGAGAACTCTTCCTCCACATCTATGAATTCCAACTCTGCTGCATGTACATCCTCATCACTTGCGTCTATAACAGAGTCTAGTTGGTGTTTTAAAACACCATCCCAGAGTGGGAGTGGGTGATCAACTCAGTGGTACTATAAGGCAAAGGTTAACATGTTATCAATTCAATCAAGCAGTAATGACAAAGCAATACAACAATTATTTCCTAAATACTCTGGTTAATGCAAGAATGGAGTGCAGTGATGATGCATGCACTCGCACAAAGCTCTCTCACAAGTGACAACATCAGCCGTTCGCGCATGACAAACTCCTAAATCGTGCCCTTCATCTACAAAGGCACATGCAATGCGATGCATGGTCATGTTAGCCGGGTTCTTAATTAAGCTTATTCATACAGTAGATTTGGGAAGCTAAGGTACCTCCCTTTAAATCATTTACCCAAACGAAGGATCCATGTAAGGTCATCACTCCTAGTTAACCACATACGATAGGCAAGTTGTAGGGCATCACCCCTTAATGTAAAACAGTGGATGACAAATTCAAAAGTTTATACTCGAGTTCACTATGGGGAGGCTTGTCACCTCAGCATAGGCCGACAGCTTGAACACGGTGTCTCATACCACCATACTCAGTTCACGAGTTTCGGTTGCTCACTGGTCACTACGGGGAGGCTCGTCACCCCAACGTAGGCCAACAGCTCGACTATGGTGTCCCATACCACTATGCCCGGCTCATGAGTCTTAGTGGATCAAGGTACCATGGTTGAAACGGGTTTTTACATTGGTAAGTCATACCTTAGATTCAAGTAGTGATGTCCATATATGGTAAATACACAATAGGCCAATCAGTTTATTAGACAAGTTCGATTGGTATGAGCGCACGCTGAATTAATCGACATGGAGTGCATAAGCACCCCACGTGGCCTAACCATTGTCGACAATCATCGTGCGACCTGGATTTACTGAACTCATCAAATGTGGCGAGACTAATTTGGTCACTCAAAAGGGAATTGTTACTGATTTCCTGGACCACGTGGTAGTTCCAATCTTACTCAGATGCAATAGATAGCTACATGTGATAAGCATATCAGTATTTAACAAACATTCTAATAAGGATTCTCATTTGAGCATTTCATCCAACACATTGAACATATTACCAAATATTGCATTTCATCCATACATTGCGTAGTCGAAATTAAGATTTCATGAAGGGAACTCTACATGTAGATAAGGTAATTGAGAATCCTATCTTGATACCCTTATTAGATACAATTTATCTACAATTTCTCATTCAGACATTTTATCAAACACTTAGACTACACATTTCTAAATACATAGACTAGATTAGTTACGACATGAACTACCACAATTTATTACACAAATAGATTGTGATACACTCGACAAACATGAATCCTAAATTTATAGTCATGTCAAGTACAAATCACAATTTCATATTCATTCAAGCTTTTCAACAAATACATAGAATGCATTTTATATTCAACATAGTTCACACATGTATAATTTATCAAAAACATCGTAACTAAGATCATATGCCAGCAATCAAGTCAGACTTAAATCATTGCTGACATTAAAAGCCTTGAAAACCATAACCCAAACGTTTATAGTCCGCACCTTTCGTCGGAAAGCTTGATTCGGACTCTGTCAAACTGTATGTTTCTGAAAATAAGACATTAAACACCTACATGACGTAATAGGTTAACTAGCTCGACAAACTACTAACCTGGATCTCTACAAAGAGATTAGGGTTAGGGTTTCTTACCCAAATCCGTAGCCAAAATAGGTCGGATAATGTAAAGACACGGCGATCTAGCATATAGAGTCGTGTGGGAAGATTCCTGCAACAATCTCCTTGAATCCCTCTTTCTTCCTCTCTCTCTCTCTCTCTCTCTCTCTCTCTCTCTCTCTCTCTCTCTCTCCCCTTAGGGTTTTTAGAAAATTCGTATGAGGGAGAGATGGGGTGGTTTAAGGGTATTATATAGGTCTAGAACTGGTGCAAATGGCCCCAGGGCCATGGTATACTTAGGTTACAACCAAAGGGCGTCTGTTTCGGGCAAACGGGGCTCACCTGGAGGCCCATTACTCACCTACGTCATAGAGTAAGTTTCCTGACAATAGATCTAGGCCAGGATGTAATTTCGGCGTGATTAGATAAGCCGATCGACCGTGAAGGACCTGTATCAGATCAACGGTCGTTGTCACTTGATCGAGGCCACAAGTATACAAATATGTGCAGGAAAATTTTCCTGATCCATGGGTGAAGTTCGGTCAGAAACTAACGGTCCGAAATCTTCAATTTTGCCCGCAAGCAAAAGGCCCAATTTACTTAAGTTATGTTACGCTTTCTAAAGATATTCGTGTTTCTCACACACTTCGCTCATGGCTCAAGTTGTGCGATTCTGGATACTATTTGGGCTCAATTCCCACGATTGTTTTGAAACCCAATAAGGTGATCATAACCCTATAGTTTCGCAGTCATTGGACTTTCGACGCGCGGTCCAGGTCCAATATGGAGTTTCAATGTGCTCCCGAGAGCAATCAACTTTTAGGATTACTCCTAGGTTTTTAAGTAGTGTTGAGTTTGTGATTCTGACGGTTTTGGGTCTTGCCATTTGTATAGATAGTGGTTCGAGCCAAATCCATCGATTATTTAGTCTAGTACTTAACTAAATTTTCGTCTTATTTCTATAGGGTACGGTCCTTAGGAATCTCTGCCTGAGGTGGTACTTAGGTCTTTGTATAGATCTTTTCGAGACGTTACACCCGGACTCGGTCCTAGATCGAGTTCGGGTCAGGCACCGAAAACTTTGGACCGAGTTGAGTTGGGCCCAATCCGGTCTGATCCAACTCGATGCCCACCTCTACCTTTAATGTAATAGTCAATGTCAATTCTTGACCATCCATTTTCCTTGTGCATTGACTGAATTATTTAGATTATTTGAACAAATTGATTCATTAAAGGCCTTATCAATCACAAAGCGGGATTGTTTAGGTCATTTATTGAACCATTTCCAAAATAAGCAACGTGCTCATCCACTCTTTTGTTTGTTGATCTAGTAGTTCAAATCAACTGATCATAACACTATAAGAAAAACAACCTTTATTGGCAGCCAAAACTGCCCTAAAAGTCCCAAAAACCGCCGGTATAAGAATTACCAGCAGTCGGACACATGCTGCTAAAGGGGGGCGTCGTTGTATCTTTTACCGGCAGTTATCGTTTTTTAGTGGCGTTTTTTAGGACTTTACCGGCGCTTCTATTAAATGGCAAAAGCTGTTAAAGCGCCGCTAAAAACTATAAAACGCCGGTAAATATCTTAAAACAACGGTTAAAAGTTATGAGAAACGCTGTTAAAAACAGTAAAAAACACCGGTAAAAGCTACGAAAATTACAAGTAAATTTTGTAACAAACGCTGGTAAAAGTTGCATCAAACATCAGTAAAAGCGGTAACAAGTGCCGATAAGAGATTTAAAAAACGTCGGTAAAAGCTGTAAAAAGCGCCTCTAAAAGCGCCAATAATAGAAATTCCTACTGATTCTTTACTAATCCTTTCACACAAATTCCTATTGATTCTGACTAATCCTTTCCTATAACTACTGTCCTACAATCAAATCTCCATCAGTCTAACTATCAAATCTCTATTTGCATAACTATCAAAATCGTATGACTGAATGACAAGAATTTGGATTACCCAATAATCCGATTTCATAAAAACTAAAATGAAAATAGAGATGAAAAGACAATGAACCAGACGAGTAACCCGACCCAAAATTCAATAGACTCCTATTTGGATCATTAAAGCAAGTCTTCAAACTACAAGGTAGATAGCTTCAAAGGTTTTCAATTAAAAATATTTATCGATATACAAAACTTATGTGACAAGCCCCTGTTTGGTAACAAGACTAACAGATGTCAAGTAATGCAGATATGGAACACCTATTACTCAAGGCAAAGAAATACTATTGGCAGATACCAAAAAAATTCTACCATACATGTGTGGCCCACCTAATGTTTTGATGTGCAACATCATGTAATTTTTAAATAGGGAGAGAAACCATCAAACATGGGAGTATTGCCTGCAAATTGATAGTATCACATGTTGGTTACTTGAAAATAACGACACATTTGAAGCACTTGAAGATGCGTGGTGAAATATGCGGTGTATGTACACACAGCCACATTGGCATATATAATAAATTTTGGGCTTTCTAATGTTGCGTGCAGTGCATGTGAGGTTCGCATGTGCTATGCATGCTTACAAAATAAGTACTCTATGCACTTAATTGGATGATTGACTTAAAACAACTTGTCCATGTAGCTTATGCAAGTTAAAAACCTTACTGTCCATGTAGTTCTATCGTCAATTTTGTTCGAATTACACTTTAATAGTCCTCCAATCCCAATATGTATATTCACATCAAACATTGATCAAAACCTAATGGTCCCTTAGAGAAAGGCCAAGGTGATCCAAGCAATGATACTAAGATGCATGCACATGTACCATTCATAGACTTGTGCAAGAACATGCCCAATCAACAGCTGGGGCCTGTCATAATCATGCCTTTATCTAAATGAGGTTGTTGTGATTACCAAGTGGCATATACTTATGTGAGAAATTAAAACAGTTAGAATGAAAGTTAATGTAGATATTCAATATAGGCATGTTGCCGAAGTTTTTTGTGGATAATCCTAATTTCTGGATTAAAGAAGGGTCATAACAAGCCCTACCTAATGTTTGGAAGGTCCTCTTCAAACTCTAATTTCATATTGAAACTTAGAAAGTGTAACATGAGAATCATGTAGCTGACCTGTATTTAGTCACAAAGTAATGAAGGAATGTACAAATCTCTACTATAGCCAATTCCTTGCCAAGGCATAGCCTGCCACCTCCTCCAAATATCAGGAAATGCTGATGAGACTCCAAGCTATTGTTCTGCATTCAATGATCATTTGTATCTCATCCACCAAAAAAAGAAAACATAAATAAATAAATAAATAAAATAAAGAAAGAAAGAGAGAAAGGGCATCAAATGATGTTAGCCTCTGTCGTGGCAAGTTGGGTTTTTAGGCAAAAGGAAATGGCATATCATTCTTCTTGCTGTCTTTTGGGCTATATGGGCAGAGCATAATAATCGCTACTTTAGGAATTCCTCAGTCTCAGCTGTAGGAGTGTTCTCTAGAGTGCTAGTTTTGTTTTGGGATTGGGCTACATAATGTTGTTTTTGCCGGGTTTGGCTACCGTGGGGCAGTTTTTTGTAGTTTTTGTTTTTCCTTGTTTCCTATAACTTGCTGTTTTTTCTCTCTTGCCCTGTAGGCTTTGTTTCTGTTTGTTTCTTTCAATAAAATTTTCATGTTTCAAAAAAAAGTGTAGAACAATTTCTTGCCATTACTTTTTTTTTGGTTGACATTACTATTGAAAACCTAATCTTTAAAAATTGGATTTTGGTTTGATCTAACTTGGAAAATTTCTCAGCATTTCATGGTTTGCTTTTGTTTCCTTCATTGCCAGGGCTGTCAATGGATAGGATGGCCTAATGGCTTCTATCCTATCTTGCTATGGGCTGGGCACATCTCTCATTTTGAACCTATGGAACAAAGCATGGCCAGATTACCAGGCCCAAAAAATGGGCCAGTCTTGTGCCTGGATTTTACAAAGTTTTTCTTTCTTTCAATTGACATTGTCCTGAGCTTGCATGCTTGCTTCCTTATATCTGTCATAGGCCAGCCCCAATACTGAGTTTTTGGAACTATGGGGTGTGCATCTGATAGTTGGCTTGGGGGTCAATATTGGGTGGAATCGTGCTTGCATGTGAGTGGTGTCAATGTTAGCCTCTGTCGTGGCAAGTTCAGTAAAAGAGAGGGTTGATGTTCAGTGGACAGCCAACTGTAGAACTTTTGCCAATATATCAATTGAAACCCAACCACGAATTGGAGAAAATTAAGATGATGATGATGACAGGAGACAAATTGCAGATACAGATGTGCACAGTCCCAGCACAGATCCTACAGATATGGATTTTAGGGTACATTGCTTTGTTAAGTTACATGTTTACATACCTGAAATTCGAAAGCTTGGCTGACAAGGTTAAGACCAAAGCTTACAAGGTGCTGAAGAGGTATAACAGTGTGCTGCAACAAATGAGAATGCTGCATTACAAATCAATGCTTTCAAGAAAAGAAAAGAAAAAAGAAAAAGAAAAAGACAAAAAGCTGGAGATCAAACTGTTCACCTTCCAATTTCAACCACCAGCTTGAACTGTGATATCATCCCCATGTCCATAGATTTACATCTGTTTACATTTGTAATTACGGTAAAACCTAACAGTTGATCCGTGTTCAACTGCAGTTTGTACAACTTTTTAGCAGTTCAACAGACAGCTCACAATGGTTCAGACAGTTTTTGAGTTTCTAAGTGGTTTGGATCGAACTTGTGAAGCAGGCCATACACATCCACCACCTGACAAAGGGCCACAATAACTTGTCTCTAAACCCACTTCATTTATACATCATACAGCCTAGCCTGCGATGAGCTCAACTACAAGCCGCATCCAACAGAAAACTTGTAACCGCAGCAGCTATTGGCCCCATTCATCAATATTTATATTTTACATAACTAACCAAGATTGGTCACTTCTCAATGGAACCTGCAAGGGAGACAGTATTAAGTGATTGCAACCATACCAAAGCTCAATCCCATAATTAATGAACCTGAATAAAAGGACATCAACTCAACTCTCTCAAGACATTGGCTCATTTGATTTTCTCAAAACAAAAACAACTAGATCTCTCGAAGAACAAATGCAACCAATATATTCAAGTACGTTGGCAGAGTAAGGGTAAAACCAAGATTGGTCACTTCTCAAGTCCGCACATGTAAAATCATGTTAAACTACTACTAATGAGATCATGCGCTAAATTTACTGCCCAATTGGCATAACCAACAAACATCTCTACATCTCTACCATCTATAGCACGAGTAGCTTTGGACAATTTTACTATAAGCACGAAAAGTTACCGTAAGGATGCAGAAAAAGTGATCTGTGATATCGTCACCTTTAAGTAGCCCACTTTACTGCAATTGTGAAATATAATGGGCATAAGATGCATCATTCATACCAGGAAGTACACAAATCCGGCACCATTCAGCGAACAGATGAGAAACCTGCAGCATTTTAATGGACATCATTGAGAAAAGCAACAAATATAACTATCTACCAGCTGCTTAGTGATTGTGTCCATAACAGATCATTTTGCAAATAAATGGACTGATTATATCTTTTCCATATATCAAGAACCAAAATTTTCATGTGTGGCATGATGAAGTTCTTTAACAGTTTAGGATGTGTTGTTGTCTTCTATTCTACTTGAAAATCTCTGTTTTCTCGTGGAAAATTGTTAATGCAGCAGTCCCTTTGGCCACTATTTAAATATATGGGACTGTTTAGCACCACATCCGTACATTTGGCCATTGAGTTACAAATCCACTCATCAGGCAAGTCACCGCGTATGAGAACAACCGGCAGTTCAATATGGCCATTGAGTTATGTCCCATTTGCATATGTCATCACCAGTATTGTATCTTCTATTGTAGGCAGAAGGATTATTTTACAGCTAAAGTGAACTTCATTTTCTATTTTAAAGTAATGAACACAATAAAGAACTTCATTATGTGAAGTGTAGAACGTGAGGGAGAACTTTGATGTGTGTCCATTAGCATTCAAAGAAAACATTACCCTTTAAGGTTGTTTCACTTTGCCAAGATGGACTGAGGATATAGGAAACACATCATACATCCATAATCTTTCTACTGACTAGAAAAATATAACATGGAATCAAAGAAAAAAAAAGTTAATGGGAGAGGACAGATAATTGACTTGACCTCTAAAATATCATGTCATATGAAAGTACATAGATCAATTTCACTTACAACTAAACAGAGTGTGGGCCATGCTGACTATGGATTGGTGCTTTCCAAATACTGTGGAGTGTGGAGGCCACCCTCCAAAGGTAGGAGAATGAAAGAAAAGATGGGGTCAAGAAAAACAACTCGAGAAAACTTCTGCTCATATTTTTTAGTCATGCGGTAGTCAATAAAGATGACTAGCTTAGGAATTTGAGAAATTTAATTTTTGCTGTAAAAGTATTATACTCAAGAAAACTTCCACTCAATTTATCAGTCATGTGGCAGCCAAAAAGATGACAAGGTTAGGAATATGAGAAATTTAATTTTTGCTGTAAAAGAATTATACAATTTTCTCTCTGGGTTAATCTGAAGATATGGCACAAATTAATCAACATACAGAAAGTTTTCATCAGAATTCTGGAAAACTGAAACGGTTATCTCATATTCTAATAATGAATTCATGACTCTAAACTTAAAAAGATGCTACAAAAAAAAAGTATAAAGGAACTCACAGCCAAAAAGTAAGCTGAACAGTTCCTCAAGAAAATGTATTTCTGATTCAGATAAGCCTCTCCTGTAAAAGAAGAGGTTCAACAAATGAAACTAAGGAAATACTGTCAAATAAAAAGATGATGGGAATACAGCCAAACTGCATTGGATCTGCAGAATATTACCAAATGGCCATTTTCATTGTGTTGGAAACATCCACATTGGTTGTAAATATCAAAATTATGCTACTTAAGAGAGAACATCCACAATCACACCTACACATAAATTCTTTTACAATCCAAACAGTGTAAACAAAAAACAGCAGTAGTTTTCTGCAAAAAGAATTCTTTTCCGCAGATTCCTCGTATCCAAACAGGGCCTAGGTTTACTTCGATGGATAAATAACTCTAGCATTTTTAATTCCTATTGAATTTAATATAAAAGATGAGATTAGTTTCCCTTCTTCAGTTAACTCAATCTTGCAACGTCTCCTTTTTCCATTTTGCAAGTTAGATCCATTTACAATCAGTAAGTTGTGGATCTCAACTAGCAGAATATCATGCAGCATAAAGAACAAATGTTAGAGTTGCATGCAAACTTTACAAATTGTGCAACCCATTGGCTCAAACCAAGAGCTGAGAAGAAAGGGAATGGTGGTCATCTTTGAAATTCAAGGGCATTGGTGTCTTATGGTACTCAAGAGCATAGGCAAAATCACAGAACTAAGGATATAATAGCAGTTGAGTATTGACCACCTACTAGACCAGAATAAAACTGTAGTAGTTTGTGTTCTATGAAATCAGCCTAATTTTTCACCTTGAAGTTTGGTTAGCTACAAAATCAAGGGTAATTGGATTGTTTGTGAAACTCAGGAACAACATGTTTTGGACCTTTGGTACAACCCAAACCAGGCTTTTACAGGTAGAAATATTGCCAATGCAATGTATATCCAGATTGTTTGGATGAGAATAGGAACACAGTTTCACTATGTAGAGAGAGGATTTATTCATTTCCACTTCATTTCCAAGAAGAAATGAGTCAAAAATGATTTGATTCATGACCATGACAACTTACATCCCTACATTTCATACGCATACATACATACATACATACATATATAATAGGTAAGCTGCACTCAAATCATGAACTCACTTAGTGGGCAGTCATTGCTTGGGAATTTGCAATTGGGACAACAACCATCAAAGGCCATCCTACAAGCTTTGCTAAACCAAAGTCAGGTATCTTAGGTATATAAAATACAAAACTAATAAAATGCCAACAACACAACTGATAATCATTACCATGACAACCTAAAGAATAGAAAGCATTCCTAGATAGGTCATCCTACAAATGCCTCTTTAATAGGAGGTAAGTTGTACTCACGCAAGCATGCATGCACAGATCTTCATGGTTGGGCAACACTGTCAGTTGGATATCACATGCCACAGCAGGTCCCACACGCAACCAGTTGCACAAATTTCTCATCTATAGCTAGTGGTGTCTCTTATTTTAATCTAAGTTAATAATATAGCACTTGTATCTCTTTACATGTGGCAAACACTTGAGAAATCAAGACTGTTCATCTGCTAGCCCTTAAAGACGATGGGCAATGTGTTACAAATTACACTAGTTGGATCCTAGGCACTGATTGGAAGGCTTTTGATTATTACAAATGGACGATTAGAAAAAAAAAACTGAAATATAGTCTTTAGTTTGATGAAAAAAGAAAACTCTAAAATTAGTGGATAGGATTATCCAAACCATTACGAGTGTTGGAGAATGCCCACCGCACTAGGGAGAGATGAATGCCTTGGCTTCCACGTATTCTGTGTATCAAGATAAGAGTACTGGACAACCAACTTTAATGTAAGCATTAAGCACTGGATACTTTCCCATATTATAATACAGGACTGAAAGGGCAAGAGGAAGAAGAAGAAAGGGTCGTTACATACAAGTGGTTGTAGATGATCAGTTTTTTATACAATTATATATTAATGCAAAGAATACAACCAGCTTCATAAAAGCACATTGATAACATATAGAGAGAACCAGGTATAAAGAACAAGGAAAATATAGGTTATATTATTTTTTTCTTGACCTTGATGAAGAGTTCATAGACTGCAAGTCCAATACAAGTCCTTTGTGGCAAATTTTTGGGAGTTGAATTTTCCATACATTTCAAGCAATTCAAATATGCATAAGAACTAAGTTTCTGGACATGGCAAAGTACATAATATCACTTCTTGGCAAATATATAGAAGCTGAATGTATTCATGGTCTTGGAACATACATCTTTGGAAACCCATACACTAAACTACAGAAGGCTACGAAAAAAAAAAAAAACTACCTCAATGAGGCTGTTACCTGGCTCTGGTTTCTGAACTCCTTTGTTTCTCATTGCCTCTCTCACTCTTGTCACTTTGTTCCATTGGCCAGCACTTGCATACATGTTTGCTAGAAGAACATAATCCCCACTTTCAACGAAGTCTCTCATCTTTGAAAGAAGTGAATCCAACCGCTATAGATGACACTATGTATGAAGAAGTTGGACAAAGCAAAAACTTCAAGGAAAGAAAGCAGAAAAGAAAACAAATAGAAGAGAACTACCTTGATGTCCCTAGGATATCCACTCCATCCATTAGAAGTTCAAAAATAGGACAGGAACCCAAATGTGAGGCAGATAAAATAATTAAAAAAAAAAACAATGGATGCCATGTCAGGTGTACCTATTGTAGAAACATCACTGAATCTTTCTTAGAAAATAATAGGCGAGAGAATTCTAGGTACTTAAACAATAAATCTTGTATTGAAAGAAGCCATGCCAATAGTTATAGTATATTTTAGGGAGCTTTTTAGCATATGCTGGGTATTTGGCGCTCATATCAGCTGACTTCGGTTATCCTTGATATCAAACCGTAATGTCATGCATTCAATAAGAAGTATGCTAGAACTCCCCACAATACATACATTGTGAAATTGTACAATTGATCAATGAGGTGTACAATAGAGAAGTAAAGAGTTAAATTTTAAAAATGAGTAGAAATACTAAGGGGGTGTTTGTGTGCTAGAAATACAAGCTGAATTTAATTCCTCATATCAGGTTCAACCCTAGCTCAAGCAATAGAAGCATGGTGCTACAACAAAAAGGTGCATTTAATTCCTCACATGCACTACACTGCAGATCCAGCGTGATAGGTAGCTAGCCATGCGAGGGATTGCAAACAAAACAGGGAAGAACTTTGTAGGGAATCCCATTGCTCTGGTTAAGACAAACCAGTGACAATACCCACAAAAGTAGGAGAGTAAAGAAAAGAATTCCTGAATATACCGATAGATTAAGCCACAGTAGAAAATCAAGTTTAGATAAAAAGCTTCCTCTTCAGAAAATACTCATCTGAAAGTGCAGCTTTCTCCAATACAACAACTTGCCGCAAGCAATACATGTTCATGAATAAAACCACATCAAAAACAAATGGATGCCCACATTATTATTTACTAGGGATGCTTTTTGGATGTACACTCCAACAATGGAAATGTTTTCAAGCTAACACTGACTGAGAAAAATTTGCTATTAGGTGCACAGAAAGAATAATCCAGACATTTTCTTCTTTTATAATTGTTTTGGTTGTTTGACATTGAGGGTCTGGACTCTAAATGGTAACTACATTATTTTCAAGATTGCCTAAAAGAAATGTAACTGCAGTCGGAGTTTTTGTTTTTTTTTTTTTGTTTTTTTTGAAGAATCCAATATGAAAGCTACTTCCTCACCACTAGCCCAAGTATAGAACTGCCAAAAACTGGTGCATTCGTAGAACTGCCAAGGACTTAGCAAATAGAATAGACAAATGCAAAATCATATCCAGACTGATCAAGAACCCTCCAACTCCTTGTGGAGGTTTCTTTCATTTTTCACAACACCATACTCAAATTGCATACTAGAGTTTATGAATTGAAAGTAGCAATATCCTAAGCATAGCCAAGTTATTGTTCGGAGGTGACCACTTATAGCTATAAAATCCTTGCTAAAAAGATGTAGCCATTGCTGTAAATGTGAGGATGTAGAGTAGCAGGATGCAGAAATATAACCTTTCCAAGAAGGTTAGCCCCAAGCACCGGCAATGCTCGATTTTGTTGTAGTGTACACCATCCTTTTTTTTTTTTTTTTTTTGGACACGTGGCCTACCTGATAGTCAAACAAACCAATTTTTTTGTTAATGGAGGATTTTTCAGGTGTGAGGCATCCATGTTATGAAACTTGTATTTTGGTGATGATGACCAAATCTCTTACATAAAAGTGAAGAATGTTGAGAATATTAGTTTTAATGAAGAAATGGAAAAAGAAAAAGAAAAAAAAAGTGATGCTTTTTTAGTTTTGTATCCATACATCTTTAAAAAAAAAATAAAAAAATCTAATGACCCTCTTACTAGCTTGGATCCATTTACATGACTAAAACATTTTATGGACCCCATGGGGCCCATCCACAAGGAGTGTCATGTTATTAGCTCAAATGCACTATACAATTTCTTGTAACAAGCATTGAATACAATTTCTCTTGTAACTGATTATCATTAGAAATAAAGGATTTGAGAGGAGTATATTACATAACTCCTCTCCTTATTCGTTCCTTTTGTTCTAAAATAATGAAATGAATAAAGAGCTCAAGAAATGACATTATTGCATTAAAATGATAGAAAAAAGAACACGAGGGATGGCTTCCTTGTACCATGAGTTTGCATAAACTAAAACATATAAAATTTTAAAATTTGTAATCATGATTTGTCAAGCAATTTCAACACCATGATAGATCTGAAAGAAATTTAACTCACCTAGACTCTTCCATTTAAATAAAACATATCTTATTGATCTGTATTTTGCCTTTTGACTCATCCGAATCAGAATCACTTGCATTGTAACCTAACCAAAACCAATGATTTGAGTCTAGAAACAAACCGTTGTTAAAACAATGCCAAAAGGTAAGAGGGCTCAACTAAGTTCTTTTCACAGACCTTCCAAAATGATTATATACTCTTTGAAGCTTTGGTAATCCAAGCCTTTACCTAAATCAACCAAAAAATTAATAAAATAAAATAAAACCTTACTAATAAAAACACCAATAAAGATACAAAAGAAACTCATTTTACCATAAAGGTAAAAAGAAGTTCCTTGCTCAAAACCCAATTCTTATAGCGTCGGTGGTAAATGTTGGCTACCGACAAAAATGCATTGGCAATGCTACCTTTTGTTGTAGTGTTGTCTGTTAATTTTGGTTGTGGGGCCTACTCAAAGAGTGGACTAGCTTGATTTTATTTCCAGGTGATTGTCATGGTGAAGCCCACCTTGTGCATTGGTCCAGTTCCCTACAACATGTATCATGTTTGGGAGAAAGACAAGCCTCATAGAACCACTTGATTTGATGGCTTGATCTACTTCCGGCATGCAGGGACAGGAACTATTAAAGTGCCATGCACAACTAAAACTTGCAATGGCTAGTCCATTGTAACTCTGTCCAAACTAATTCCCAACAAAAAAGGATTGCTAACAAAATGGATAAATAGACAATCTCTAGCCCATGACACATCCAAAGTAGTAAAGCCATTCGTAACAAATAACTTACACTAATAACGAAGAATGTGAATCACCTCCTTGGTTGTGAAAGTTGAAGAGTGTTTGTAGAAACAATCAAGAGATCTATAGAAACAAAATGCTTCTCATGAGAATATTGAATAAAATTGACATAAAATCCACGCCTATTACAAAAACCAATCATTGAGAATAAATACTCTGAGATCGAATCCAGGTTTAAATTCATGTCTTTCAGCCCTTGTCCATACGGGCTCCATGAATCTTGCTTTCCCTAAGGAATAAAGAAACCAATAGAGGCACTCAACATAGATTCACCAAAAAACTGAGCTACGAAAAGAAAAATCCAGATGTAGCCTCTAAAAGACCCCCTTTCTTAGATGAAACAAGGCCGTGGTTGAATATCTGTTGCAATCAACAACTCTGAGCAATGTTGTTGTGTCTTGTTCGTCGTAATTAGCCAGTTTTCCAACATGGCCAGGACCTGACTAATACATATTTATGTTCTCCTCAAGAATTAAGAGCTCCCCATTTGACCACTACATTTAAGTTCATGAGCTACTCTCAGAATATAGGCTTTGGGCCAAAATGGGAACTAAGCTTTAAGCTCTTTAGTGCTTGCCATCCTTAGACAAATGCCCAAATAGACATTAGGTAAGTTGAGATCATGAGCTACTTCTATGATAAATGTCCAAACAGAGGTAGTTCGAGGTACCTTAGAATACTCATGAGTTTGATAGAGCATTACTGGATTAGAGGTAGAAAATTATATTGTACATACTTCAGTAAAGCCACTATCTGGTTATGATCTTGTGATAGTATAACATCCAAGGGCTATATGATAAAGTAACAACTAACGAGAACAAATGGTTAGTCTATCATAGGACAATGAAGAACACACAACAAACTGAAATCCTGCAAAATCCATTAGAGAAACATGAAGTAGAATTTCTCAGAGAATTGATTAAAAAAATAAAAAAAGAGAAACAAATTGATAGTGCATGAGTCTAAAAATCAAGGTCGTGACCCCAGAACCAGGCCATTCATGGATGAAACATGTCCATCTCAGGCAATACATATATACTTCAGATGATACTTTAACCCTTGGTCAAAAATCCAACACAGAGGCATAACTCCATTGAATAAAGACAAGAAAGAAAGAAAAAACCCACAAGATGATAGCACCACTTAAGAAAGAAAGAAAGAAAAGAAAAAGGCACTCCCTAACTAAGGAGTAGAAGAGAGTATATGAATAATATTATTAGTGAAATGTCTTGTTTAGATTTATTGTTATAAAGAAGAGAAGGATACACTGTTAGACAACATGCAGTTACTGAATGAATGCATTCTCTAACACCGAAGGAAATGGAGACCGTTTGATCTCATTAGTGGAAACAGCGGTCCATAGTGCATATAGAGAGAACATACTAGGAAAACACCTTTGAAATCCTATCCATACATTCCAAAGCATAGATACGGACCAAATGGTGGAAAAAAAAAAAACCAGGGCAACGTACCAGTACTCTGTTCACAACTCCAATGGTTGAGATAGCAGCAGCTATGGCTTCTCGAGCTATGACTTCCATGGATTAGGCGATACAAAGAGAGAGAGGCGTGTTACGATGAGGAGGGCACGACCGAGAGATCAGCGTACTTCCTCTTGCGGGCCTTCTCGGACTCTGGCGTGTTCCGGCGAGAAGGACGACAACGGCCGAGAGATTAACGTCTTCAACTAGCAACGGAAATGGAAGGCAGATCAAGAGATGCTGGAGTGGAAAATGGAGAGAGAGAGAGAGAGAGAGAGAGAGAGAGAGAGAGAGAGAGACTTTCGGCAGGTTATTGCAGGGGGGAGAGGAGGGGAGAAGGGTTTTGGCAGAAAAGAGGTGGGAGAAGAAGGCGTGATGGATTTGGGGATTAGGCGCGCGGGCGTTTTGGATTCGGGGACGGGGCTTTTAGGTTTTATTTTTATTTTTTATTTGAAACCAGCGGCGGTGACCAGTTTTGTACACGGGCGGCCACTTAAAAACGCCCCACATTTCATCTATGGTGGCAGTTTACCGTGGCTGCTTGTGATGAAAACGCCCCTAATAACTATATTTTTTGTAGTGTAATGAGTTTTTATGTAACGACAATTAAAGGTGGTGCCTAGATGAGAGATTATCATACCTTTTGTTATATGATCAATATAGATTCTTTATTTTCTTAGTCACTAGTTTAATGTTTGAGATAATCTAATCAACGATGTTCTCGAGATTCATAACCAATCAATGGTGGAGCACATGTGATGGATGGTCCAGATTGATGATTGGTCCATTTTCAGTATAATCAATCATTAGTATTGTCCATTTTCTCATACAATATTGATTAGAAGGATAGAAGGTTTGACCTATAAGATCTAATAATGCGGAATTGCCGAAGGACCTTGTTGTGCATTGGATATGGAGATACGAAGGAATAGATGGCCTACCTGGTTGGGACATCATTGCTGTAGATAAGGATGCTAAGGTCTTCCTCTCCTAACACCCTTTTGAGAAGATACGATGGGGCTCAAGCTTCTGTGAATGGTGTTGGATTGGGAACCCAACCCTGTTTTATTCATTGTAGAGGGTAGAGGAGTTTGAAACCCATAAAAACTCCTCTCCCTAAAGGCTCCACACGAATTAGCAATCCTAGTTCCATTCGAATACTATATGTGTGTTATAGTTTTAGCATCCCACCCCTTACATGAATTTTTGAATGCATCACAACCTAGTGGGGCCCATTGGTACACCCGATCACATTATCTAACCCTTAGGACAATTCAGACAGTTGATTAATAAGGCTCACCTTATAGAGTTCTTACATTCTTCCATTTGGGCCATATTGATCAATGTCAACGATTAATCTTTTGAAAACATTTTTTTAATTAAAAAAACATATTTTGATTTGAAGAAACATCTAAATGGTTAATCAATGCAATTGTTCAATAATACGGGTAATGTTATTACGATCTGATCCATTAAGACTGCCAGTATCAAATCACGACAGCCATCATAATGTTTAATCTAAGCGAAGTGGGGCTAAGTGCAGTCACAAATACTATTAGTCTTAATGACATAGATCAAGAACTAGGAAATGTGGTATAAGAATTACACACATAGTGTGACGATGTGTGTCTATCCTTGAGAGGTCCTAAAGCTTTCAAATGTCTCCAACGAGACATGACTGAATTGTACTTACTCAAAAATAGATTACGCATACTTAGAGAGAAGTAAAAATTAACTTTATATTTGATTTATCAAATAAATTTGTTAAATGAGATTTCTTTAATGTCTGAAGGATAAAACATGCGGAAGCTCCCACTAACTGAAAACATCTATGGGATCAATAACTCCCATGGATATTATATGTTCCTGAAATGACATGATAAAGAGCCCTTTAGTGAGCAAATTCTACAATCATCTGCTTAGTGCTGATGAACTCCACAGACACTTGATGATTCTGAACTTTTTCCTTTACAACAAGATACTTAATGTTGATATGCCTCGACCTTGATGAATGTTTGTTGTTACTAGAAAAGGAAATTGCGGCCGAATTCTAGCAAAATACTCTTAATGGTTTCAGGATATGTTTCAGTACCCGCAAACCTGAGAAGAAACAAGGTAACCATAATGCCTGATTTGATGCCTCATGACAGGCAATGAATTCAGCTTCCATGGTGGATGAGGCTGTGGTAAACTGTTTCTTGCTTTTCCACAACACAACTCTTCTAACCATCATGAATATGTAGTCTGAGGTGGACTTCTTAGTGTTAATACATCCCGCAAAATTTGTGTCTGAGTATCCAATCAACTCCAAATGATCATCTCTTGTGTGTGAGTTTGAAGTTCTTTGCTCTTTGTAGATATCGCTATGCTTTCTTTGCAACTATCCAATGTTGCAGACCTGGATTAGATAGATATCTGCCCAACATTTCAATAACGAACGTAATGTCTGATCGCATACAGACTTGAGCATACATGATGCTCTCTACTACTAATGCATATGGAAGTTCCTTCATTCGATTGTTTTCCAAATCATTCTTAGGACGCTGGAATTGGCTGAATTTATCACCCTTTACAATAGGTGACTATCTAATAGCACAATTTTGCATGCCATACCTTTCGAGTTTCCTAGTAATGTAGGCCCTCTGCAACAAGCTGAGGAGTCCACGAGATTTGTCACGACAAATCTCAATGCCAATGACATAAAAGGCGTCACCAAGGTCATTCATTTCAAATATTTAATATGAGAATTTCTTCATATCACTTAACATCCTAATGTCACGGCTAGCTAACAGGATGTCATCAACATAAAAAATTATCATAATGAACTTACTCCCATTGATTTTAATGTAGATACATTCATCTACAGTGTTTTCTACAAAACTAATGAGGAAATTACTTCATGAAACTTTAGGTACCATTGTCGTGATGCCTGTTTCAACCCATAGATGAATTTCTTTAGTTTACAAACTAAATGTTCTGAGTCATGGGCTACAAAACCTTCGGGTTGTAACATATATATATATATATATATATATATATATATATTCTCATTCAGATTCCCATTGAGAAATGCTGTCTTTACATTCATCCGATGTAATTCTAAATCCATATGAGCTAGAAGAGGCATTATAATCCTGAATGAGTCTTTCTTAGATATTAGTGAGAAAGTCTCCTTAAAATCAATGCTTTCACGCTGGTTAAAACCATTGGCAACAAGTCTGGCTTTATATATTTCGACATTACTCTTGGAGTTCCGCTTGGTTTTAAATATCTATTTACAACTAATCAGCCTTATTCTAGAGCGTAACTTAACAAAATTTCATACTTTATTGTCCTTCATGGATTTCAACTCATCTTTCATGACATCAAACCAACGAGAATGGCCAGCACTTTATTTGACTTGTGTAAAAGATTTAGGATCCTTTTCCATCCCCATGTCAAACTCATGCTCCTTTAAGTATACGATGTAATCATCTAAATTTACAGGCCTTCTCTCTCTTTTAGATCTTTTCAATGGTTCAGCTTGTTGAGTGCAATTTTGATTTTCCTCATCAGTGGGTTGTATATGAGGTTCAACGTGGTGTTTTGCTGTGGCTAGGAGTTTGACTGTAGCATTTATATCCACATGATGTTGAGTGACTATGACCAGAGTCACGGTCTTTTCTTCCTCGAATACAAACTTTCTAATGTTCATCCTCCCACTGTTTTTAGTGTCTTTAATATATTTGGCATTCTCATTCTCAATAATCCTGATAAAGTGAAAAGGACAGTAGAATCGATAGCCTTTTGACCTTTCTGGATTTCCAATAAAGAAACAATTTATGATTTTATGATCGAGCTTTCTTCTATGTGGGTTATAAATTTTGGCCTTGTTCACAACCCCAAGTGTATGGTCACGATGTAGTAATAATCTTGGTGAGACCGAGGTCGAATCCACAGGGACTAATCTTGTGTGTGTTCTGAAGGTAACTAGAATCAAAACTAGGAGAAGATCTAAATCTACATATGAAATTAAAGGGAATAAGTGTGAAGTGTTTAATTAGAAACTTAAGAATTCAAAGGTAGGAACTAGGGTTTCCAAGGATCCACTTGTAGCGATCTGAGTGATACTATACTTGATTCAAGGACACAACTGGGATCGGAGTCCTATCTTATCCAGTAGGAAGATATAACAATTAAGATCAAATTTGAGCTTCCATTGACCTAATTCTCAACGGATGTGAGTCGTGAGAATTGGAAGTGATTCCATCACCTAGCCATGCCCAGGAGACAATGGCAAACAAAGGATATACCAATCTCACAATCAATCATAAGAGAATTATGAAGATTAGAAGTGATTTCATCATCCGACTATGCCCAAGGGATGATGGTGAATAATAAGATTTCCTAATTTCACAATCTCAAAGCATGAAAAGAAAATACTCAAAGCTATTGCAGATCTATTGTAATTTGAGTCACAAAAAACCATTAAAAACTGAAAGTATTCCTTAAATATCAAACTAGAATCAAAGAGAGTTCAACAAAAACATGAATCAAAGTAATAGAAACATCCCATCACGCTACAAGCTTCACCTCTTAGCCCTATCTAAGAGGTTTAGCAACCATAGACATGATTGAATCTAAAACCCTATAAGAAAGCATGAAAAACTAAGGAAGAAAGAAGAAAAACGCTTAGTGACGGCTTTTCACCCTTGTGCTTCGCTCCTCCAAACCTTAGATGCATTCCCAGGGATGCCCTGGGGTCTCCTATTTATAATTGGGGTGCTTAAATCTTCAAACTGACTCAAGAAACCTGGAAGCCGCCTCAAATTTCACACTCCATGTAACTCTGCGCAAATCGTTTGATGGCATCAAACTGCCTTCGGTGTCATCAAAGGTGCCTTGAACCCATGCTTTTTCCACACTGTTGTAACTTCATCTAGACTATATAACCTTCTATGTCATCGAAAGGTGTTTGACGAATCAATAATGCGTCCAAAACACTCCAAAGAGTTAATTGAATTTCTTCAATAAATTCGATGTCATCGAATTGGCCTTCAATTTCATCAAACATGTCTTTAATATCATCAAGGAGGACTTCGAGTAATTGAACATTATACCCACTATGTCCAGCGAGTTTTGCTAAAAATTCATAGAAAATTTGATGTCATCGAACTAACTTCGATGCCATCGAGCAAAGCTTCTAGTCATCGAACAGGTCATCGAGTCATCAATAAATGTCTTTAATTTGTCCAGCAACCAATTCAATTTTCATTTATAAATTCGATGTCATTGACCCATGTTCGCTGTCATCAAATGTTAGCTTTGATGTCATCAAACGGTGCTCGATGACACAGTCAATGTGAATTCTACACTTGTTCTTTTGACTTCTTTTCTTCTCTACTTGGTTTCCTTGAATCTTAGGACCTTGAAATCTTTAATGTTTGTATCCTAAGATCCATTCTTTGCCTTGGTGATATTTGAGCATCAAATCCATGCTTTTAGCATGTTTTCCAATCCAAGCTCTTAAATTCTCCTTGGAACACAAACATGAGTAAAATTGGACATTAAGCAGTATCATATTCATAAAACAAAAATATAACTGGAGGATAACATGCAATATTTGACCCTCAACAGGCCTCAATAAGACATCCCCAAACTTGTAGGTATCGGAGACTTGATTTTCTCCTATTCCACAGCTCAAAAGGGGTTTTGCTTACTGCTTTGCTGGGGACCCTGTTAAGGATATGAACTACGGTTTTAATCACATCACCCCACAGAGATTCTGGCAATGTCGAATTGCTAACCATGCTTCGTACCATATCCATAAGGGTGCGATTATGCCTTTTAGTTACAACATTATGCTCTGGAGTACCAGGCATAGTGTGCTAGGTGAC
The DNA here is from genome assembly GCF_029962835.1 of Magnolia sinica. NCBI lineage: Eukaryota > Viridiplantae > Streptophyta > Magnoliopsida > Magnoliales > Magnoliaceae > Magnolia > Magnolia sinica. The sequence goes on along the minus strand of NC_080573.1, from coordinate 42,068,057 downwards.
AATGTTATAAGCTTGAAGGTATCTAGTGAATGACCCTGTATTACGACCTAATTTGTCATATCTACCATAGTATTTGTCACCACGCCAGATTTAACAACTTTAATCCTTTTATCAAGTTGATCTTCAACTTTGACCGTATAGATTTTAAAAACATCTAGGGCATCTGATTTTTCACTGATAAGATAGAGGTGCCTGAAACGAGAATAGTCATCTATGAAGGTACTAAAATATTCGTGTCCACTCCAGGATGTCATAGGTAATGGTCCACAAATGTCCATATGTATCACCTCTAAGAGTCTTACACTGCTTGTTATACCTTTCTTTCTGTTTCTGGTTTGTTTTCCTTTCATGCAATCAATGCACACTTTATAGTCGGAGAAGTCTAGAGAATGAAAATTCCTTTTCACACAAGCCTGTAGTAAGTGTTGTGATGTATAAAGGACCCTTAGTCGTTAAATTTTGATGAGACAAAACAGTTTACAGTATGACTTATTCATGTGATGGAAAGTTCACCTTTAAGTGAAATAAGATGGAAAGTTCACCTTCAAGATCATCATATGAAGTTTGAAAGTGCAAGACATGAAAATCATACTACAAGTTTGAGATCTACTTCAAGTTCAAGATCAAGCTACTACTTTAAGTCCACTTCAAGTAGAAGATCTACTAAGCACTACTGAAGATTTGAGTAGTAATTTTAAGGTATATACTTCAATGTCCAATAATTTCAGGTATAACTGACCCTAGAAAGACTCTGGACTTAGGTCCTTTCTTATGATAATTATTCACAAGTTTTTATACTTTGGTTAGGCTTAAATTCGACTTGTCCAAGCCTAAGTTCGACTAGTCCAAGCTCTGGCTTGACCAGTCCAAGAAATGCTTCAACCAATTCAAGATTCAAACTCAAATTCAGAGTTTTTTTGGTAGTTCCTCAACCAGTTGAGCAGCCTACTCGACTAGTCGTGGAGACTCGCTTGACCAGTCATAGGGAGGTCGACTCAAACTCCAGCAACATATTTTATGCTCCCTCGACCAGTCGAAGGATATGATGGACCAGTCGAGCAGGCCACTCGACCAGTGGAAGGTTAGTTTTATCCGATCACATTAAAAAATTGAAATTTGGTTGATTCTTAGACCAGTCGAATGAGACCTTAGACCAGTCAAAGGAACCATTTTTTAGCTTATAAATAGAAGTCTTTTTTTATTCTAAATCATTCAGAAAATCCATACAAAGCCTCCACTTTGAGGGAAAAATCTCCATCATTATCAAGCTATAGTCCGATAATTTTAAATTCTTTTATAGCTTATTTATTTTTGTAATTCCTTGATCTCCAGTTTATGAATCTAACTTTTTAAAAGGACTTGTTACTCTACTTTGTGAGATCTAAATAATTCAAACAAGTAACCCAAGGTTTGAGTTAATTTAAAATTAATTTAGAACCTAGAACCCCTTGATTATGTTTATTGGACATTGAAAATCTACACATCAAGCGAAGCGGTTCTACAGGCTAAATCAAACAACGTCTTCAAAAGAAGATAAGTACTATTTCTTTATTTATTTTTAGTTTTTTAGATATCCAGAAAATCTCTATATTGGTTTTGATTGAGATTAGCCAGAAAATGTCAGCATGGGGTTTTAATTGTGATGGCCCATTTGAAAACACAACTACATAGGTTTTAAGGCGAACCTGAGAAAACCTTATTTTTTAGTAAACGCCAATATCACGTGGGTTGTGATTATTGGGAGTGGAGTAAATGTGGCTGTTTGAGAACAGTTGGTGTACACATCGAACCACTATAACTCCTGGTGTTTTGTGGTGGATGATATATGTGATGAATGTGTGTTGAATGATTATAATCTTTTCATGTACATGTAGTGAATGCTTGTAATAGATAGCTTTCTTCCTTTGCCTCTTGTTTTAGTTTGCGATCTTGATCCTTACTGCGTTCAAGAAATCAGGTTGTCCTACCTAAAACATTTGTTTTTGGTGTAAGGTTGTCCTTTGAAAAATGTTTGAATCAATTTCTCATTACTATTACAATTGAGATCTCTAATTGATTTAGTTTTATTTAATATTTCAGTTCATTATTTTTTATTTGGCATAGTCCTATTCAAATCTCCCCCTCCCCTTTAAGACTGAGAGCTCACCCTTTTCAAGTGGTATCAAAACTAAGTTGCTCATTTACTTGTATTAATTTCCTTGAGTTTAACGATCTAGAGCTTTCATTATGTCAAATTTCGATAGCTTGTCTATTATTAGGCCACCACCCTTTGATGGCTCAAATTATGCTTATTAAAAAGCTAGAATGAGGATTTTCTTGAAATCCATTGATGAAAGCGTGTGACAAGCCATAATAACTAAATGTAAACCACCTGTGTCTGAGGTTCTAGGGAGTGATTGATCCAAGTCCATTAAAGAAAGTCCTTTTTATTTATGGACTATACCTCAGAAAAATTAAAGCAGTGCAAATGCTAAGGCTTTAAATGCAATTACATGTGCTCTATCACCTGATGAATTCAAAAGAATCATTTCATGTGATACAACTAAATAAGCATGAGATATTCTTGAAATGACATATGAAGGAATGACTATTGTTAAGAAATCTAAAGTTCAAATCCTCACTACAAGGTTTGAGGAAATTCGTATGGAAGAAAATGAGACTTTCATGGACTTCTATACGAAATTAAATGACATAGTCAATTCTATCTAGGGTCTAGGAGATGGAATCCTAGAAAGCAAAGTCTGTGCTAAAATACTACAATCTCATCCTGAGAGGTTTAATTCCAAAGTTACTGCCATTTAGGAACTAAGAGACACGGATTAAATGAAGGTTGAGAAGTTAGTTGGTTCTCTTCAATCCTACGAGTTAAATTTTAAAGCTCCCGAAGGTAAGTCCATAGCTCTTAAGTCATCCAAATCTATTTCAAAAGATAATAATATTAATTCTAATATTGAAGATACAGAGGATGATATAACTTTACTTGTTAAAAAGTTTTATAAGATTTTCAAAAGTAAGAAAAGAGTTGATTTTCAAAAACCTTCTGATAAGAGAAAGGGAAAATCTAAAACTTGGAAATCTCTAAAAGACAGTTAATGTTTCAACTGCCATGAATATGGGCATTTGGTGAATGAGTGTCCAAAAAGGGATAAGCCAAAAAGAAAAGGCATGTTAGCCACTTGGGATGAATCATCCAGCTCTGAAATTTCTTCTGAGTCGAATGAATCAGAACAAGAAACTTTAAATGAAGTAAAGGGTCTAATGACTATAGTGAGAGTCACCTCCTCAGATAGTTGTAATTTATCTGATTATGAGAATCTCAGGAGTGACCCTGAAAATGAAAATGAAGATGATCTTTAGGATGCCTATAATGCCCTATATAGGGAAAGTTGCAAAATAGTTATCAAACTAAAGCTTCAAAAAGAAAATTTTCTTAAATTAAAAGAAGAACTTGAAAATATTATTTTGGAAAAATCTTATCTTTCTAATTGTTATGAAAAGTTAAACTTGATTTAAGTTTCAAAACTTCTGAATTTGAAAAACTCAGAATAAAAAATGAGAAATTAAAGCTTGGAATTTCTTCTCTATTGAGTTTTAAGGATACTTGGAGATATGCCCATGGAGACCCTAAGCTTGAAAAATTATTAACTGCATCATGAAAGTGTGGCGATAAATCAGGTCTGGGCTATATCAAAGACACTCCTCTGAAAAATAAGAATGTATCTCCTATATTTGTTAAAGGAGAATCCTCTAACTTAAAAGGAAAGAGCTTGAAAAATAATAACCAAAACAACTTTAAAAATTCAAAATCTCTTCTAGCTTCTAAAGTCAATCCTAATAACATTAGCTTTAGAAATCAAAGATATAACCCCTTAGCTGAAAAAATAGTGAGCTTACTTAAAAAGCTTCTCAAATCTAACTATAATATTAGAGTTGATAGACAGAGAAATTTCAATTCTACTAAGCCAAGGAAAACCAATGGTATTCCAAAACCTAGAACAACAATAAAATGGGTTCCTAAAGTTACTTGTCTTGTTGTGCACACTGCCTTCAAGGCTTCCAGCCATTCAAAGTGGTACCTAGACAGTGGTTGTTCAAGACATATGACAGGTGATAAAGATATATTCACCAACTACAAAGAAATGAATGATTGCTCAATTACTTTTGGTGATGGAAGCAACTGCAAGATTATTGGCTAAGATACTATACAAATCTCTAACCTTCCTCCTTTGAAAACGTCTTATATGTTGAAGGTCTTAAGCACAATATTTTAAGTATATCTCAAAATGTGATAACAAAATAGTGTAAAATTTACTAATCAAGGATGTGAAATTTCAAATGAGAAAGGTTGTGTGACATTAAGTGGTCGTAGGACTTCTGAAAATTGTTATATTATTAATGAGTCTTGCTCATCTACATTCTCAAGTTACATGGTCCAAACAGATGAAACAAAATTATGACAAAAATGCCTTGGACATGTTAACTACCAAAACCTCTATAGACTGAGCAAAATCGATCTTATTAGAGGTTTACCTAAACTAAAGAAAGTTAATAAAATATGTGGCGCATGCCAAATTGGAAAACAAACTAGGAGTAGTCACAAGATAGTGAAATCCTCTACCACATCCAAACCCCTTAAACTTCTTCATATGGATCTAGTTAGACCAACCAGAACGGATAGTAGAGGTAGTAAGAAGTATTTTCTGGTTATTGTTGATGACTTTATTAAATTTACTTGGGTAGCATTCATGAGATAAAAATTTGAGACTCTCGATGAAGTGAAAATGATACTAAAACGAATTCAGACTGAAAAAGAAATGAATATTATCAAAATCAGAAGTGATTATGATATTGAACTCAAAAATAGTAATTTTGAGAAATACTGTACCGATTAAGGTATATCGCATGATTTTTTCACTCCTAAAACACCTCAAAAAAATGGCATTGTTGAAAGAAAAAATAGTGCTACAAGAGATGACCAATGTTATACTAAATAGCATGAAGTTACCCAAAAATTTGTGGGCTGAAGCTCTAAATACTGCTTGCTATATTATAAACCGTGTATATATAAGAAAATCTAAAGATAAAACAACTTATGAGTTATACTTTCGAATTTTTGGAAGTAAGTGCTTCATCTTACGTGACTATGAAAATTTATGGAAGTTTGAAGCCAAGAGTGATGAAGGGATATTCATAGCTAATGCTCTGAATAGTCGAGCATATCGTGTTCTAAATAAGAGAACATGAGTGATTTAGGAATCTATTAATGTTGTAATTGATGATCATCTGAACACACCCAAATCTAGTGTTATGCCTCAAATTTGGAGACCGAGCTCACAAAATTCCCAATCGCCAAATCCGGCGCCGACAGCCTTCGTAGTACCCCATTCTCGGCTCTCGGCGCCCATTCGCCAGGTTCCGATCCTGGGATGCTACGAGGAGGATTTTCAACATCAGTTTGATTTGTAATAAGCATAACCAAAGGCGTAACCCATAAACAACAATCAAAAACTCCATCACATTTTCACTATGTTCAAAATTTACAAGTGCAAAGTGTATAAAGGGAAATACAATGATGATTGACAAAAGCTCCAAAATGATCTGCCAAGTGCTCAAACCTCAGCGCTGCTGCAATCTAACGTCACCTGTACGCAATGGTCATGCATAAGCTTATAGAAAGCTTAGAGGGTGGTAAAAGTGTGTGTGCAATTTATTAATACAATTATGCAGTTCAGAGTAATGCGAAATATGCTGATGAATCCATGAATACCATTAGTCGTACCAAGGCTATGCGATGCAAGGCATGAATGATGTTGGCCATACCAAGGCTATGCGATGTAAGATGTAACTCAAGCATACAAATCCTCATCTAAGTCATCATATGAATATAATTCAACTCTGGAATATAATTGGGGTCTTGTACACGTCAACCAGATTGCCGCCCCATCGCGCGCAATAAGGTGAGTGAAAAAGACCTCACTATCCGCCTATCAATATCGGACTCAGCTCGTTGATAGTGCACCCATTTCTCGAGCTGGTCAAACTCAGCTTAGCTTTGCCCCCTCCTCTCGGGCGGGTAAGGCCACACCCCCTTCTAACCAACCACGACACAGTGGAAAGTACAGCCTTTTGGTACTCGGCACTCGGTGCTCATACACCCAGTCGGTCTAGACGTTGGAGCAACCTCCTTGTACCATAAGGGTTTAGGGACTTTCACCCAAGGATATCTATAGCACCCTATGTAGAATAAAATTTTCGGTATCCGATCTTACCAACCACGATACACCTGTGGAAGCTACGACCCTAATGTCGCTAGGGCTTATAGTAACCATGTCACACACATGCAAAATGCATGAATCATACTATCCAGTCATGCAGCAATCCTTCGCATATCGTACGCTCCTTTAGGGCAACGCCACCTATCTGGGAGCCCATAAATAATCTGCCCGAAGACACGCTATGATCAATCACTTCTCATATCAAGCATAAATATGATGCGTATGATCATGAATCATGGAACTATAGTAAATATGTTATATGGCAATGGATTCTTGTTTGTAACGAAGATGGGCCTAGACGGCCTACACACTACTAGTATGGGCTTAACCATGGGCCCTAGGGAGAGTTACAATGCAGGCATTTAACCAACATTGCTCTATAATGTGGACGTCAAACCATCACTGCTCCTAAGGTATGGCCGGATCGAATGGGCTGAATCAAATGGGCCGAATCGAATGGGCCGATTAACTGGGCCAACCAAATGGGCCGAATCGAATGGGCCGAATCAAATGGGTCGAATCAAATGGGCCAATCAACTGGGCCTCACATGTGGGCCTCATATACAACAAATGGCTACGCTACCTGGGCCTTGTACGTACCAAATGGACCACGAATCTGGGTCTAACAATACAAACTGGTGGGCCCCGCTCATGGGCCAAAATGCATCATGATGAGCCTCATGGATGGGCCGTACCCATGGTCCTCAAGTGGCTTAGACCATACTGAAATTATTTCAATAGTTGTAGGTGTAACATGTGCATCATTGTACACTATAAATCCATGGGGCTCATGGCCCATCAATGAGGACCAGCACTGCCCAAGCTTTTCCATATAAATCAGCACCTTCCAAACTTGTCCAGGTGCATCAACATCATCCAAACATTGCCTAGGTGCATCAGCACCATCCAAACATTGCCTAACAATGGGTCCCACCATAAGGAAGTTGGGATGTAGATATACATCACGTGGGACCCATGGAGCTTATTGACGTGAATGGACAGGGGAGGGTTCCCACCAGCTAGATGTACACAACAGCTGTATAGCTGCTGTACGTTGCAGCTACAGCTGTACTTAATAAGGCAAAGATGGGTCCCATGTAGGGCCCACCCTCCTATGCATATAATATACATATATATAATGTTATATTATAATATAATATATAATATATCATATTATATATATAATATAATATAATATTTTAATATTATATTAATAATACTCCAACGTCCAGGCCCTGGATGGCCTGGACATACACATACGCTAAGGTGACCCCACACATGGGGTGGGTCCCATCGTCCATGGGTGTGGACGGTGAGGATAGAACACATACATCATTGGGTCCCACGTGGGGCCCACCATAATGTTTACCTGTCGTCCAAACTGTTCATAACATCACACAGACCTGGATGTAAGGAAAAATAAATTTCAAAATAATCCAAAATTTCTGGACGTCCAAAAGGGGTTTTCATGGCAGACATTCAATCACACTGTTCCTTGTGATGTGGGCCACGTGAGTTCCAGGTACGACTAATCTTTGGGGTGGCCCGCGGCCAGCAGGGGGCCCACTTAATGCATGACGTGGATGATCGGCACACATCACGGTGGGGCCTGTGCCTGGGACCCATGTTCCCTGCCCCTTTTACCATCCGCGGTGCAGCAGCGGTTGCGCACGCTACTGACAACAACAGCGCCTGATGCTGCATTCCCTTTTTTTTTTTAAACAAGGATTTCTGAGGATTCTCCATGGTAGGGCCCGCGTCCGAAAAATCCAACCCAGCCATTGGATTTTACAGCTCATGACAGGCTAAATGAGCCCAATGTTTGAGATATTTTGGGTGTATAGAAACATCAGGGGAGATTTCAAGGGTAGAAAACACTGTTTTCTATGCTATGGCCCGTTGAATAATCGGATCGGCCTCATTTTTCGGCTCAACTTCTAAAATGAGCCGAGGAATAGGATGGACGGTGTGGATTTGGTGTACACATCAAGGTGGGGCCTGTACAAGTGGCCCACCCAAATGCTAAAAAAAACCAACCCTCCTGTGAGTACACCTCACTGTCGATTCACACCTCAGTGAACACGTCCAGCGTCCAGGGACGCTGGACGGACCGTGTTCACAAAAAAAATTAAGGTAGGTCCCACACAGACGTGGCCCACTTGATTTTGATTAACCTCCCCATCCATCCAGGCCTGTGCAACCATCTGGTCATGCGGACCCCGAATTCGGGATCAAGTGGCTCACTAGTTGGTCGGCATGGATAAAACACCCACATCGTAGGTGGGCCATTCATCATAGAGAAAGATAGAAAGAGAGGAAAGGGATCGGCGATGATGGATGGACCCCTCCACTATGGGCCCCTCTTGGATACAAGCATACATCAAGGTGGGTCCCATCATATGTGGGCCCTTAATCACAAAAAAAGGGAAAATACAAAAAAGGAAGAATGTGGGTCCAAGATCACCCACCATCTACTTCTTCTTGCTCCCATTGGCTTCCTTTGCTCCTTAGCTTCGATCCTAACGGAAGAGATGGAGTTTGGATGGTTGAGATGGAAGATGAGAGGGTAGGAAGTGGGCCACACACAAGGCTCTCTTGGAGGTGAAAGAGCTTAGACGTGGGATTCCTCTCTTACTTGGGAAAATGAGTTGAGAAATGAGAGAGAGAGGGTTGTAAAGAGAGAGAGAGAGAGAGAGAGAGAGAGAGAGAGAGAGAGATGGGTGATGGAGTGATGGATGTGGTGAGTGATGGGTGTGTAATAAACTTTTGACTTTAGGGGGTAGATGGTGTAAGAAAATTATGGGGTGTGTAAGAACTTTTGACTTTAGGGGTTGCTTGGGGATGGGTATGAGGTGATGTGTACTTGACATGTACTTGACCCTTGATGGGATTGATTGATTGATGGATGTGACATTTGGTAGAGATTCTCTTGAGTTTTGCAACGTGCGGTGTTTTTCTCGAACTGAATGCGGGCCCACATGTCCTGGCCTAGGTATCACCTTGGCGCGCAAGACGGGGCATCGAAACCGCGGCGACGACATGGTCGCTAGGGTATAGGTCTCGAGTTGACGGCGTGTAACTCAGGGTTGTGCACAAATGTTGAATAAAGGTCAAAGGCTGTCGAAATTTGATCGGGAAGATCGCGAAAACTTACGGAAGGGTACAGACTAAGACATGGGGCTTACAGCTCTCCCCTCCTAATAAAAATTTCATCCTCGAAATTTATAAAATCATCGTAACTACACATAACTCATGAGGAAGAAGAAACATAATATCATAATATAAAATCAGAGATAGTATACAAAATACAACATATAATCAATCATCAGAGAGATGGGGATAGTGCTCTCGAATCTCAGCCTCGCGCTCCCTAGAAGCCTCCTCAACAGAATGGTGACCCCATTGAACCTTCGCTAACGGAATGACCTTGGTCCGGAGGACCTGCTCCTTCTGATCAAGGATACGAACTGACTGCTCAATGTAGGAAGCGTCCTCACGAACCTCTAACGGCTGCCAATCAATAATAAGAACGATGTCTGACCCACACTTCCTCAACATAGAGACATGAAAAATGTTGTGGATGCCAGACAACTGAGATGGCAAGGCAAGCCGATAGGCCACGGCGCCAACACGCCCAGTGATCTCGAAAGGTCCTATGAATCTCGGGGCAAGCTTACCCTTTGCTCCAAATTGAACTATGCCTTTCATGGGCGAGACCTTGAGATACACATGGTCCCCTACATCAAACTCTAAGGGACGACGCCGGTGATTAACAACATTCTCTGCCGGCTCTGAGCTGTGTGCATCCTTTGCCTGATGATATTGATAGCCTTTGACGTCTCCTGCACAAGCTTGGGACCTAGGAGACGGCGCTCTCCAACCTCGGTCCAACAACTCAGTAACTTGCATGGTCTGTCATATAGTGCCTCAAAAGGAGCCATGCTGATGGTCGCTTGATAACTACTATTATACGCAAACTCAGCCAATCACAAATGCTCATCACAGCTACCCCCGAAATCAATCGAGCAGGCCTGCAGCATATCCTCAAGGATCTGGTTGACCCTCTCAGTCTGGCCATTGGTCTACGGATGGTATGCAGTGCTAAGTTGCAAATCAGTCTCCATCGCTCTCTGAAAGCTCCCCCAAAACTGAGACGTGAACTTCGAGTCTCGGTCAGAAACGATCGAGACTTGAATGCCATGTAGTTTCACAATCTCCTCGATAAATAACCTTGTAAGCCAGTCCATAGATCAAATCACACGCATCATAATAAAATGTGCCGACTTTGTCAGACGATCCACAACAACCCAAATGGCGTCATGACCGCGCTGAGTTTTCGGTAACCCCATAATGAAATTTGTCGACACGTGCTCCCACTTCCACATCGGGACACTCAACGGTTGCAATAGACCAGGGGGTCTTTGATGATTGGCCTTGACACGCTTGCATGTGTCACACTCGGCCACAAAACTGGAGATCTGGCGCTTCAACCCCACCCAAAAATACTATCACCTCATGTCACGGTACATCTTCGTCAAACCAGGGTGGATAGAAAACCGCGATCGATGCGCCTTGGTCATAAGATCTCTGCGTAACTCAGGAATATCCGAGACACATAATCGGCCTCTGAAGCGAAGTCCACCATCTGAACCAATCTGCTAATCTGCCTGACTCTCAGATGTCACCTCATTTATATAAATCTGTAATGACTCATCAGCCTACTGAGCCTCGATCACCCTGGTAACAAGAGAGGGTTGAATCGACCGGCTCGATAACTGCCCGATAGAAGACTACAGGCCGAACTCAAAATCATACTCTACGATATTCCCGAACATCCTCTATTCCCAGACCATCATATGCAGTAACAGGCCATGTCTCTGACGGCTGAGGGCATCCGCCACCACGTTTGCCTTGCCCGAGTGATACTGAAGATTGAAGTCATAGTCCTTCAGGAGATCCATCAGCGCCTCTGGCTCATGTTCAACTCAGATTGCGAGAAGAGGTACTTCAAGCTCTTATGGCTAGAAAAGATCTCGAACCTAACCCTGTAAAGATAGTATCTCCATCCCTTCAGTGCGAAGACAACTGCAGCTAGCTCTAAATCATGCATGGGGTATTTCAGCTCATGGACGTTGAGCTGACGAGATGCGAAGGCCACTGGTCTCCGTGCTGCATCAGGACAACACCCAAACCAATATGCGAGGCATTAGTAAATACAACAAATCCATCACTCCGAGAGGGACTAGTGAGGACAGGAGCAGACGTGAGGCGGTCCTTCAACTCCATAAATGCTCACTCGCAAATGTCGCTCTAAACAAACTCTGCGCCCTTCCGAGTCAACCTGGTCAACGGGACTGCAATACGAGAGAAGCCCTCAATGAAACGCCGGTAGTAGCCCGCCAAACCAAGGAAACTATGGATCTCAGAAGCATTCGTGGGCTGGCCCCACTGTTGCACTGCCTCAACCTTCGCGAGGTCCACTGCGATACCCTCCCTAGTCACCACGTGACCGAGAAACTTCACATTCTCTTGCCAAAACACGCACTTCTCCAGCTTCGCATACAACTGGTGTACGTAGAGGGTCTGCAACGTAACCTCCAGATGCTGCTCGTGCTCCTCACGGGTCATCGAATAGATTAGAATGTCATCGATGAAGACTACAACAAACTGATCAAGATACGGATGGAAGACATCATTCATCAACTGCATGAAGACCGCGGGTGCATTGGTCAGTTCGAAGGACATGACCTGAAACTCAAAATGACCATAACGCATCCTGATAGCCGTCTTCGGAATGTCCTCCTCTCAGACCTGAATCTGATGATAACCAAAATGCAGGTCAATCTTTGAAAAGAATTGTGTACCCTGCAGCTGATCAAACAAATCATCGATCCTTGGGAGCGGATACTTGTTCTTAATCATGACTTTATTGAGCTCGCGGTAGTCCATGCAGAGCCTGAACGAGCTGTCTTTCTTCTTCATGAAGAGTACCGGCGCTCCCCATGGTGAACTACTTGGACGAATAAAGCCTAACTCGCACAACTAGTCTAACTGCTTCTGCAGTTCCCGCAATTCCAACGGTGTCATACGGTACAGGGCTTTCGAAATAGGTGCGGTACTGGGCACAAGATCAATCTGAAACTCGGTGCGGTGGTAATCCTGGAATCTCCTGCAACACATCGGGAAAATCATAGACAATCGGCAACTGATCAATATAAGCGGCAACAGGCTCCTCAACGGCGCAGGACATCAAGCAAGACAATGGCTCTCCCCAGGGCTCTGTAATAAACTGAAACTGTGGCAAGCTTGGTATACAGAATGTGACTATCCTCACGGAGTAGTCTAAGATGGCGTGGTACACGATAAACCAATCCATGCCTAAGATAATGTCGAAATCTGACATCGGCAGCTCGTATAAGTCGGCAGGTAAGAAAGTCTCTCCCACTAGCATGGGGCAAGATGAATAGAAGCGGCTTAATACTGTAGTCTTCCCTAAGGGTGTCGATACGGTCAACCCCTCTCAAGCAGACTCTATCGGTAATCCATTCGAATGACCGAATCCCTCGGACATAAACGAGTGCGAAGCACCGAAATTAAATAAAACTCAAGCGATGTATGCAGAGACTGGAAGTATACCCTCAATGACTCCTCCAGATGATTGTGGATCCTGTTGAGCCGCGTAGAACCTAGCTTGAGTCGGCTGGGGAGGTGTTGACCCCTCTGAGCGTGCTGCTACTGTTGGGGTCGCTGAGGTGGTCAAAACTACTATCTCTATTGTCGCGGCCTCGGAGGCTGATGCTGATGCTTCTGCTGAGGTGGCCTCAGTGGTGGGGGTTTTTGTCGTTCCTGTTGTGGGGGTCTCTGCTGCTGCTGTGGTAGAGGCTACTGTGAACCTCTCGGTTATGGCTGTTGCTGGGGGTGCGAACACTACTACATACGATGCCCCGTCGCACCACACCCAAAATAGGTGCCGGTGAATTGCCTCGGAGGTGGTGCTGGAGGTACTGATGGTGCTCAGAAAGCTGGGTGACCTGTGCGCCTCTACTGCTGTGGTCGACACTGCTGGGAGTCACCGAAAGGAACCTTCCTCTTCCGATCCCTCCTCTGACCGTGATTAGACTGAGAACCGGCCGACTCAGCCTCATAAATCTGGGCCTTCCATACCACCCCCTCGAAAGTCAGAAGCTCATGTCCAATAACACGACCTCGAAGACCGTAACGCAAGCCGTCCTTGAAGCAGCGGGCTCTCCGCTCCTCATCATCTACCAAGTATGGTACAAATCTTGATAGCGCTACAAAATGAGCGGCATACTGACCCACCGTCATATCACCCTGTACCAGGACCTCGAACTCCAATGCTCACTGTCGTCAGATGTGATCAAGAAAATACTATTGGTCAAACCGATGAACAAAGTCCTCCCAGGTCCACACGAAATCAGTGCTTGCTACTCGAGAGACTGATGTCCATCAATGCTCAGTCTCACCATGGAGAAGAAATACTGTTAATTGGACTCACCGCTCAGTCGTACATCCCATCGTATCAAATATTTTCTCCACGTCGGAGCGCCATTTCTTAGCTGCTGTCGGGTCTGACTCGCCCTGAAAACCGGGGGGATCGAGCCGTCGGAACTCTCGAAGAAGGGCGCTCACGTGCTCCTGCTCTACCTGAGCTGGTGAAACAACAGGGTGCCTGCCAGGCCCCTTAAGGGTGGCCGTCATAGCCTGCAACATCTGCTGTAATTGAGAGGCACTCACGGATATGGTCGAATCCGCACCGGTCTTTGGTAGAGTAGAGGCATCCTCAGGTTGGGCAGTAGGAATCTCTAATGGTGGAGTGGGGATCATACGTGGTAGTGAGGAAATCGCAGGTGGTGGAGTGGGAGTCTCAGGTGGTAGTGCGGGAGTCGATCGGGTCACTCTCCTGGGCATTATGTCTTACAAAAAAAGGCAAAGGCGCTTATCAACTTTGAGAACTCTCGAAGGCATGCCGTTAAGAGTCTCTAACAAAAAATCACAAAGCTATCCGAACTTCGGGACTTAGTCATTCTAAACTCATAGCAGATATGTAGTGTTGTTCTCAGTTATTCTTAAGTTATGCTCTGATACCAACTTCTGTCACACCCCAAACTCGGAGACCGGGCTCACAAAATTCTTGATCACCGAATTCGGCACCGACAGCCTCCGTAGTACCCCATTCGGCTCCAGGCGCCCATTCGCCAAGTTCCGATCCTAGGATGCTACGAGGAGGATTTTCAACATCAGTTTGATTCATAATAAACATAACCAAAGGCGTAACCTACAAATAACAACCAAAAACTACATCGCATTTTCACTATGTTCAAAATTTACAAGTACAAAGCACATAAAGTGAAATACAATGATGCTAGAAAAAAGCTCCAAAATGATCTGCCACGTGCTCAAACCTCAGCGCTGCTGCGATCCAATGTCACCTGCACGCAATGGTCGTGCATAAGCTTATGGAAAGCTTAGAGGGTGGTAAAAGTATGTGCGTAATTTATTAATACAATTATAAAGTATCAGAGTAATGCGAAATATGCTGATGAATCCATGAATACCACTAGTCATACCAAGGCAATGCGATGCAAGGCATGAATGATGTTGGCCATACCAAGGTTATGCGATGCAAGATGCAACTCAATCATATAAATTCTCATCTAAGTCCACATATCAATATAATTCAACTCTGGAATATAACCGGGGTCTTGTACATGCCAACCAGATTGCCGCCCCCTCGCGCCCAATAAGGTGAGTGAAAAAGACCTCACTATCTGTCTGTCAATATTGGACTTGGCTCGTTGATAGCACACCCATTCCTCGAGCTGGTCAAACTCAGCCTAGTTTTGCCCCCTCCCCTCAGGCGGGTAAGGCCGTAGCCCCTTCTAACCAACTACGACACAGTGAAAAGTGTAACCTTCTGGTAATCGGCACTCGGCACTCATGCACCCACTCGGTCTGGACGTTGGAGCAACCTCCTGATACCATAAGGGTTTATGGACTTTCACCCAGGGATATCTATAGCACCCCATGTAGAACAAGATTTTCGATATCCGATCCTGCCAACCACGATACACCTGTGAAGGCTACGACCCTGATGTCGCTAGGCCGTATAATAACCATGTCACACACATGTGAAATGCATGAATCACACTATCTAGTCATGCAACAATCCTGCGTATATCGTGCGCACCTGTAGGGCAACATCGCCTATCAGGGAGCCCATAAATAATCTGCCTGAAGACATATGCTATGATCAATCACTTCTCATATCAAGCATACATATGATGCGTATGATCATGAATCATGAAACTATACTAAACATGTTATATGGTGATGGATTCTTGTTTGTAACAAAGATGGGCCTAGACGGCCTATACACTACCAATATGGGCCTAACCATGGGCCCTAGGGAGAGTTACAATGCGGGCATTTAACCATCATTGCTTTACAATGTGGACGTCAAACCATCATTGCTCCCAAGGCATGACCGCATCAAATGGGCTGAATCAAATGGGCCAAATCGAATAGGCCGATCAACTAGGCTGACCAAATAGGTCGAATCAAATGGGCTGAATCGAATGGACTGATCAACTGGGCCTCACATGTGGGCCTCATATACAATAAATGGCCATGCTACCTTGGCCTCGTATGTACCAAATGGATAACGAATCTGGGTCTAACAATACAAACAGGTGGGCCCCGCTCATGGGCCAAAATGCATCATGATGGGCCTTATGGATGGGCCGTACCCATGGTCCTCAAGTGGCTTAGACCATACCGAAATTATTTCAATAGTTGTAGGTGTAACATGTGCATCATTGTACACTATAAATCCATGGGGCTCATGGCCCATCAATGAGGACCAGCACTGCCCACGCTGTGTCCATATAAATTATCAGCTTCCAAACTTGTCCAGGTGCATCAACATCATCCAAACATTACTTAGGTGCATCAGCACCATCCAAACATTGCCTAATAGTGGGTCCCACCATTAAGACAGTTGGGATGTAGATATACATCATGTGGGACCCATGGAGCTTGCTGACGTGAATGGATAGGGGAGGGGTCCCACCAGCTAGATGTACACAATAGTTGTACAGCTGCTTTACGTTGTAGCTATAGCTGTACTTAATAAGGCAGAAATGGGTCCCATGTAGGGCCCACCCTCCTATACATATAATATATATATATATATAATATTATATTATAATATAATATATAATATATCATATTATATATAATATAATATAATATTTTAATATTATATTAATAATACTCCAACGTCCAAGCCCTAGATGGCTTGGACATACACATACGCCAAGGTGGCCGACACGTGGGGTGGGTCCCACCGTCCAGGGGTGTGGACGGTGAGGATAGAACACATACATGATTGGGTCCCACGTGGGGCCCACCATAATGTTTACCTGCCGTCCAAACTATTCATAACATCACACAAACATGGATGTAAGGAAAAACAAATTTCAAAATGATCCAAAACTTCTAAACGTTCAAAAGGGGTTTTCATGGTAGACATTCAATCACACTATTCCCTGTGATGTGGGCCACCTGAGTTTTAGGTACGACTGATCTTTGGGGTGCCCCACGGCCAGCAGGGGGCCCACTTAATGCACGGTGTGGATGATCTGCACACATCACGGTGGGGACCATGGCTAGGACCCTTGGTCCCTACCCCTTTTACCGTCCAAAGAGCAGCAGCGGCTACGTACGCTGCTGACAGCAATAGCGCCTGCTGCTACATTCCCTTTTTTTTTTTTTAAACATGGATTTCTGAGGATTCTCCATGGTAGGGCCCGCGTCCGAAAAATCCAACCCAGCCATTGGATTCTATGGCTCATGATAGGCTAAATGAGCCTAATGTTCGAGATATTTTAGGTGTATAGAAACATCAAGGGAGATTTCAAGGGTAGAAAACACTGTTTTCTATATTATGGCCCGCCAAATAATCGGACTAGCCTCTTTTTTCAGCTCAACGCCTAAAATGAGCCGAGGAATAGGGTGGAGGGTGTGGATTTGGTGTACACATTAAGGTGAGGCCTGTACAAGTGGTCCACCCACAAGTAAAAAAAAAACCAACGCTCCTGTGAGTACACCTCATTATCAGTTCACACCTCAGTGAACATGTCCAACGTCCAGGGATGCTGGATGGACCGTGTTCACAAAAAAATTAAGGTGGGTCCCACACAGACATGGCCCACTTGATTTTGATCAACCTCCCCATCCATCCGGGCCTGTGTGACCATTCGGTCATGCGGACCCTGAATTCGGGATCAAGTGGCCCACTAGTTAGTCGGCATGGATAAAACACCCACATCGTAGGTGAGCCATTCATCATAGAGAAAGAGAGAAAGAGAGGAAAGGGATCGGTGATGACGGAGGGACCCCACCACTATGGGCCCCTTTGCATACAAGCACACATCAAGGTGGGTCGCATCATATGTGGGCCCTTAATCACAGAAAAAGGGAAAATACAAAAAAAGGAAGAATGTGAGTCCAAGATCACCCACCGTCCACTTCTTCTTGCTCCATTGGCTTCCTTTGCTCCTTAGCTTCGATTCTAATGGAAGAGATGGAGTTTGGATGGTTAAGATGGAAGATAAGAGGGTAGGAAGTGGGCCACACACAAAGCTCTCTTGGAGGTGAAAGAGCTTGAACGTGGGATTCCTCTCTTGCTTGGGAAAGTGAGTTGAGAAATGAGAGAGAGGGTTGTAAAGAGAGAGAGAGAGATGGGTGATGGAGTGATGGATGTGGTGAGTATGGGTGTGTAAGAAACTTTTGACTTTAGGGGGTAGATGGTGTAAGAAAAGTATGGGGTGTGTAAGAACTTTTGACTTTAGGGGTTGCTTGGGGATGGGTGTGAGGTGATGTGTACTTGACATGTACTTGACCCTTGATGGGATTGATTGATTGATGGATGTGACATTTGGTAGAGATTCTCTTGGGATTTGCAGTGCGCGGTGCTTTCCTCGAACTGAACGCGGGCCCACATCTCCTGGCCTGAGTATCGTCTCGGCGCACGAGACGCGGCATCGGAACTGTGGCGACGGCACGGTCGCTAGGGTACAAGTTTCAGGTTGAGTCGACTCGGGGTGACGATGTGTAACTCAAGGTCATGCGCAAACGTCGAATAAAGGTCGAAGGCTGCTGGAATTCAACCGAAAAGATCGCGGAAGCCTACGGAAGGGTATAGACTAAGACATGGGGCTTACATCTAGTTTAGAAGATGATGAAGTCAATTTATTTGAGAAACCTGACTCCTCATCTAGTCCAGTCAATACTGAAATAAGATCAGTAAAAGATAATCCTACTGATCTAAGCAATCCTCTCATTAATGTGCGCACAAGAAAACAATTACAGAACATTTGCAATTACGTTTACTTTATTTCTCAAATTGAACTAGCCAACATAATTGAAGCACTTACTGATGAAAATTGGATTGTTGCCATGCAAGAAGAATTAAATCAGTTTGTTAGAAATGAGGTTTGGTGTTTGGTTCAAGACCATCTGATAAACACATAATTGGAACCAAACGAATTTTCAAAAACCAATGTGATGAATTGGAAAATATAATCAGAAATAAGGATAAACTGGTTGTACAAGGGTACACTCAAATAAAAGGAGTCGATTATGATGAAACCTTTACTTCAGTAGCTCGTCTTGAATTCATCAAATTATTTATATCTATTGCCTGCTTCAAAAAGTTTAAGATATATCAAATGGATGTTAAAAGTGCTTTCTTAAATGGTGATTTATATGAAGAAGTCTATGTGGAATAACCTAAGGGCTTTGAGGACCCTAAACACTCTAATCATGTATATTGCCTTAAAAGGCACTTTACGGTCTGAAAAAAGCTCCTAGGGCATGGTATGAGAAGCTGACTAAGTTTTTACTCAGTCACAATTTTATTATGGGAAGTGCTGATAAAATTTATTTGTTAAAAAATATACTGAACACATACTAATTGTACAAATATATGTTAATGATATTATCTATGGTTCCACAAGCACTAACCTGTATGTTGAGTTTGCAAAGCTTATGAAATCCAAGTTTGAGATGAGTATGGTTGGAGAATTAAGTTACTTTCTAGGCTTGCAGGTTAAACAGCTAGAAGATGGTATCTTCATTTCTCAAACCAAGTATACTTTAAATTTGGTCAAGAAATTTGGATTCGATAATGGTAAGAAATTCTATATTCCTATAAGTACGGCTCTCAAGCTTTCAAAGGATGAAATAGGTAGAAGTATAGACTCTCGGTTGTATCGTAACATGATTGGTAGTCTCTTATACTTAACTGCAAGTAGACCAGATATTGCGTTATACTTAACTGCAAGTAGACCAGATATTGCGCTATACTTAACTACAAGTAGACCAGATATTGCGTTCAATGTAGGTATCTGTGCTAGATATCAATCAGATATAAATGAATCACATCTTATTGCTGTCAAACGCATTATTACATATGTCACAAGTATTGCTAATTTAGGCCTCTGGTATCCGCATGATACAAATGTTCAACTATCTAGATATACAGATGTTGACTGAGCAAGGAACATCGATGATAGAAAGTCTACTGGTGGTGAATGTTTCTATGTTGGGAATTGTTTAGTTTCCTGGCACAGTAAGAAACAGAGTTTGGTATCATTATCCATAGTTGAGGTTGAATACATTGCAGCTAGTAATGCTTGTACCTAGCTTGTATGGATGAAAAGAATGCTTAAAGATTACAGAATTGCACAAGATACAATGATCTTGTATTGCAATAACTCTAGTGCAATTAATGTCTCAAAAAATCCTATCCAACATTCTCATACGAAGCGTATAGAAATTTGTTATCATTATATTCGAGAATTGGTTGAAGATAAAAGCATTTCTTTAGAATATATCCAGACAAAAAATCAGTTTGCTAACATTTTGACTAAACCGCTTAATAGGAATAGATTTTACAAATTAAAACTTGATAGTGGTATATGTAACTCAAATTAATTAAATCATGTTATTTTTGCATGCTTTAGTTTTTATAATTTTTTATGCAAAAATTTTAAATAATTTTTTTCAGTGTCACGACGGGTCAAGCATGTACTTGACCAGTTGTGAAGTGCAGTGAGTGTCTCTAAAAAGGGGAAAATCACTTTATTTCTTTATTTTCTTCATCTTCCTCATCAAGCTCTATCTCAACTCATCAAACCCATCATCATAGGATCATTGTAAGTGCTTTATTTTCAATTTTCTTTTAGATTTGGGTTATTGTATGCTTCTTTAGCAACATTTTGTAGTTGATTTGGGATTTCCATTCTGTTTTTGAGGGTTTTAACTATAAAATCTGATATCTTTAAAACCTATCCTTATTGAGGGTCAAATATTGCATATTGAACCCCATTTATTACTTGGTTTTATGAACATTACAATGCTTAATGTTCTATCTTAATCATGTTTGTGTTGTAAGGTGAATTTTAGAGCTTGGATTAAAAAGGATGCTAAAAGTATGGATTTAATGCTTAAGAATCACCAAGTCAAAGATTTGATCTTAGAAGACCAAGAATGAAGAACTCACATACTAAAGATCCAGGAAAACCAAGTCAAGAATGAAGAGAATCGAAGTTTTGAAGTGAATTTCTGTGAGCTTCGACTAGTCCTGGCTCCTACTCAACCAGTCTTAGCCCCTGCTTGACTAGTCCTAGCTCCTACTCGACCAGTCCTGGCTCCTACTCGACTAGTTGAGGCTCCTGCTTGACTAGTCAAAGAATCCTCAACTCGAACTCCATTGACAAAATCCCCTAAAATTAGGTCCTCCTCGACTAGTCGAGGATGGTCCTCGACCAGTCAAAGGTGACCCTCGACCAATCGAGGATGGTCTACAACCAGTTGAGGGTTACATAGATTTTGCGTAGACTGCATAAATTTGAGGCGATTTCTGAAAATTTCTAACTCGGTGCGAAAGGAGGTGATACACAACTACCAATAGGAGTCCTTAAGATGTTCTTAGGCATCTTCTAGGGTTAGAGGAGTGGAGCAAAAGGGTGGAGCCATCATCCGAGATTTTTTCTTCTTCTTCCTTAGTTAATCTTTTTGCTTTTCTTAAGAGATTCTAGTTCAATCATGTCTATGGTTGGCTAAACCTCTTAGCTAGGGCTAAGAGGTGAAGCTTGTACCATGATGGGATGTTTTCTATTGCTTTGATTCATATTTAAGTTAAACTAACTTTGATTATAGTTTAATATTTAAGAAATACTTCTAGTTTTTAATGGTTTGTTTCCACTCAAATTACAATAGATCTGCGATAGCTTTGAGTATGTTCTTTTCATGTATTGAGATTGTGAAATTAGGCAATCCTGTTGTTCACCATTGTCCCATGGGCATGGCTGGATTATGAAATCCTTCCTAACTTTCACACTTCTCTCATGTTGGTTGTGGGATTGGTAAATCTTGTTATTTGCCTTGTCTCCTGGGCATGGTTTTGTGATGGAATCACTTCCAACTCTCTCACCTTTTATCCATTGAGAATTAGGTCAAAACAAGTTCAGATTTGGTTTTACTGAGATATCTTCCAATTGGATAAGATGTGACTCCGATTTCAGTTGTGTCATTGAATCAAGCATAGATCTCCCTGATCTATACAAGTGGATCCTTGGAAACCCTAGTTACCACCTTTGAATTTGTTAGTTTTTAATCACTTTAATCATAGTTACTCTCTCAAATATTGTAAATTTAGGTTTACATCTTCTTCTAGTTCTAGTTCGAGTTACTCTCAAAATACACACGAGATTAGTCCCCGTGGATTCAACCTCGGTCTCACTGAGATTATTACTACATCGCGACCCTACACTTGGGGTTGTTAACAAGTTTTTGGCATCGTTGCTAGGGATTGACGGTTGCATTTTTCTGAGATTAATTAGTTTTGAAATTAGTTTAATATTAGGGTTTTTCTAGTTTCTATTTTTAAGATTAGGGTTTTTCTATTTTATTTTAGAAACTAACTTTGCTTTCTAATTTTAGGTTGAGAAAATTTCCTTTTTTGTTTTTAGAAACTACCTTCTAATTATAGGTTTAGAAACTTTCCTAGAAACTAACTTTTTCTCTTTTAAAAAACTTTCTATTTTTATTTTTAGAACTTTCTAATTTTAGAATTTTATTTTTAGGATTTTTCCTGTATTTTTTTTTTTAGAAACTAACATTGTTTTCTGTTTTGTAGGATCCTAACATAGAATTCTCCAATCCGGTAACTTCTTTGTAACTTCTCCTCTACTTACTTTCCATATTGCTATAGGATTTTTCTTTTATTCTTTTTTTTTTTTTTTAAAAGGATTAGATTCAGAGTTAGGGTTTCACCATGCAAGAGTGGGTATGCTAGTATGCTGAGATGGATAAGAGATATTGGGAAGGGATGTATGATGATTATAATATAAATTAACCTATGTCTCAAATTTTTTCTGAAACCATCATAAAAAACTGACCAGAATATAATGCTCCACTGATTAAGAAGTCCTTATGTGATCATATATGGGATAATAATTACACTCAACGGATTAAGGAAACAGTACATGAATGTTGGGATTATCATAATTATGGGAGTGAGAATTATTATCACCCATTAGACAAGAAGAAAATAATGAGAGACTATATTATGGGTGATAATATGTATCAACAACCATTAGATTCTCCCACCTATGATCCGGATGACTATAATCAGTGGAAACATCAATATTAGGAAAATGAACTAATAATACATCATAGTGACAATTCTTTTGGGTGCTCTATCTATGAAATCCAACCAGAAACGAGCCAAGAGGATTTACTTCAGGGTTACATAAATGATTTTGCTGACATTAGAAAAATGATAGAAGCGCTTGCATTGTGCATCGATAAGATAGTGGAGGCTTGTTCGTCCTAGCCTCAACTCAATCCAGAAACACAATGCGAGGAAAGTGATCCTAACTTGTTTTTGGAGAACTCTGGAGTTTGGAATGAAGAGTTGGATTGTGTTAATGAGCATATGGTTCAATTTCCCGATAAGTCAATCTCGATGACGGTCCAAAGGAATAATCAAGAGATATGTGTATCTTTCAAATATAATGATAATGACACACTTCACTTACATGACAAACTTGGTTTCATTGATGAGGGAGATGTTAGTTTATTCGAACCTCAACCCAATTTAGGAATAGAATGTGAGGAAAGTGATCTCATCCCAAGTGTGTATTGCACTAAATTAAAAAAATGATGAGTATTAAGATGACGATCATGAATGTGCAACCTAAATTCCCCTAGAATCAATCTCAAGTTTGGTTCAGGTCTATGATCAAGAAGTACGTGAAGTGATCGGTCATAATGATCTACTCCACTCATCTGACATGTCTGATTAAAGTGTGGAGGATGAACCCCTTTCAATCGACCCTTTTAACTCTTGTGAGACATGTTTAGACCACTCCCCTGAATTGAATGATGATATGATTTGGGAGATAGACGAGTTGCTTGATATGACTCTGGAAGTTGAAACCACCCAGTTAAGGCCACCATCCGAGTTGTACATTTTTGATAATTCAATGCCTTTACTGAGTAGTACCGACGAACAGAGTCTTCACATCAATTCTTCGCTTGTTGATTTTTAATCCACCTATGTAAGGCAAGACAAGATACATCCGGTGACGATTTATCCTTACCATGATGAAGAGTAAGAAAATGCTTCCATCCACTTTCAGAGACGATGAAATCCTTAGGCAGATCATCACAAACTTCAATCAGGAAAATGAGTCACTCTCAGCTGAATTTTTCAACTCTTTGGACGATTACTCGGCACACTTTACAAATTCAAATGATCCCATGATACAAGATATAGTGAATGCCTTGCATGACAACACCTCGGTAGTTGTTATTGACCGAGAGAACCCTTATTCTGAAACCTTTCCCTCCATAGATCCTAAATGTTTACTATCACAGGAGGGAGAGCTGACAATTGAACCGAAGTCTAAAACTTCAGAATGTGTTGAGATTACATCATCTGTTGAGAATTTTTTTGAATTTTATCTACTTGTAGTCTCTGATTCACCATGGAGTAATAACATTGAAACTTTTTTTAGCACAAGTGAATCATATATACTTTGGATACCTCAAGAAATTCAACAATAATTTTTTGTTGAGGTTTATAAATTTCTTTAGAAATTCATGCTCTAGGGCATCTAAGCCTGTTGCAAAAGGGGCTTTTGGATGATCTTGTTGAGAAGCTTACTAAGAAATTTATTAAGATATTGGCCAGAGGAGGAATCTTGTGGCATGACTAAGTAGCTTTTCCCTTGCTTTCCTAGTTTAGGGTTAGTTTACTGCTTTCATGGAATTTAGGATGGTTTACTTTCAGCCATTTTAGGATAGTTTGCTTATCATCGGTTTGAGTCTTTTGTGCTAACCCATTTTATACTGAGATCATTGGAAAAGCCTTAAAATTCTTTCATCACGTACTAACTTTCTATCACTTCTCCTTTACTTTCATTGTCTCATGTACACTGCATGCTTATATCTTTTACATTGAGGACAATGTAAATTTTAGGTTGGGGCGTGTGGATTAAGCAAAGGAATCAGTGTTTTCTCAGTTTTGAGCAAAATTTTTGAAAATTTTCAATGTTTCAAGTTGAAATCTATTTGGGAAGCGATGAATTATGTACTTAAGAATGCTTTGGGCACGATAAGATAGAGATTGAATTTTGAATTGCTGAAGTCGAATCATCTAAGTAATTTATCACCTAAGTACTTGCACTTAATTGATTAAGAGGACGTTTGAGTATCATGTTAAATCACAAGACATATTTAATTTACCTTCTGTAGGATACACTAGAATTTCTTATTGTTAGTATGTGAATCATTGATGGATGGTGAGAATCGAGTCTGGAGAATTGTATCCACCTTAAAAGAAGAAAAGAACCAGTTAAAAAAATAGGAGATCAACAGAGAGGTCATGAAAAAGAATAAAAAGAATGAAAAATCTAGAAAGGAATGCAAAAATAAAAAGAATGAATAAAAACTGACCGTTGATATAAAATCCAAAACTGAAAAAAGAAGGAAAAGGGGATGAGTTCGAAATCAGTACTTGAGTTTCAAACTGATCTTGAAGTGATGAGCATAGCTTAGTAAATTGACTTTCACTGAGCACATTGAAAAACTTGATATACAAATTATCCTTTAATTTAGTGGATGAAGAACTTATTTGATCGGTTGCTTAAGTGATTGGGCTCTATGCTTTCGAAATCTCACATTTGTATCTTAATTCTACCCATTCATCCTTCAGTGTCCAAAAGATTATTTTCTGAAAAGATTTCTGACATTAAGCATTGAGATTTATTTTTCGCATACTTTGATCAGGACTAGCAAAATGCTGGTTGGGAATTGTGTTGAGGGTCAAATATTGCATAATGAACCCCATTTATTACTTGATTTTATGAACATGATAATGCTTAATGTTCTATCTTAATCATGCTTGTGATGCAAGGTGAATTTAAGAGCTTGGATTGAAAAAGATGCTAAAAGTATGGATTTAACACTCAAGAATCGCCAAGTCAAAGATTGGATCTTAGAAGATTAAGAATGAAGAATTTGCATACTAAAGATCCAAGAAAACCAAGTCAAGAATGATGAGAATCGAAGTTTTGAAGTGAATTTCTGTGATTCTCGACTAGTCCTGACTCCTGCTCGACCAGTCCTGCCTCCTGTTCGACCAGTCCTGGCTTCTGCTTAACTAGTCGAGGCTCCTGCTCGACTAGTTAAAGAATCCTCGACTCGAACTCCAGTGATAAAATCCCCTAAAATCAGGTCAGCCTCGACCAGTCGAAGGTGACCCTCGACCAGTCGAGGATGCTCCACGACTAGTTGAGGGTTACGCAGATTTTGCACGGACTGCATAAATTTGAGGCGATTTTTAAAAATTTCTAACTTGGTGTGAAAGGAGGTGATACACAACTATAAATATGAGTCCCTAGGATGTTCCTAGACATCTTCTATGGTTGGAGGAGTGGAGCAAAAGGGTGGAGCCGCCGTCTAGGATTTTTTCTTCTTCTTCCTTAGTTTATCCTTTTACTTTTCTTAAGAGATTCTAGTTCAATCATGTCTATGGTTGGCTAAACCTCTTAGCTAGGGCTAAGAGGTGAAGCTTGTAGCATGATGGGATGTTTTCTATTGCTTTGATTCATGTTTAAGTTGAACTATCTTTAATTCTAGTTTGATATTTAAGAAATACTTTTAGTTTGTAATGGTTTGTTGCCACTTAAATTACAATAGATCTATGATAGCTTTGAGTATGGTCTCTTCATGTATTGAGATTGTGAAATTAGGTAATCCCATTATTCACTATCGTCCCATGAGCATGGTTGGATGATGGAATCCTTCCTAACTTTCACACTTCTCTCATGTTGGTTGTGGGATTGGTAAATCCTGTTGTTTGCCTTGTCCCTTGTGCATGGTTTTGTGATGGAATCACTTTCAACTCTCTCACCTCTCATCCATTGAGAATTTGGTTAAAAGAAGTTCAGATTTAGTTTTATTGAGATATCTCCTAATTGGATAAGATGTGACTCTGATTCCAGTTGTGTCCTTGAATCAAGTATAGATCTCCCTGATCTCTACAAGTGGATCCTTGGAAACCTTAGTTACCACCTTTGAATTTGTTAGTTTTTATTCACTTTAATCACAATTACACTCTTAAATATTTTAGATTTAGGTTTACATCTTCTTCTAGTTCTAGTTTGAGTTACTCTCAGAATACACACGAGATTAGTCCCTGTGGATTCGACCTCGGTCTCACCGAGATTATTACTACATCGCGACCTAACACTTGGGGTTATTAACAATCCTCCATTTTTTAATTCTCTCTATTGTAATCATCTAATGGATATTTCATCTAAGAAGAAAGCAACTCATGGTTCTTCTTCAAGGGCAACTCCTCTTAGGGTTAGAACCCTAAGGGCACCTAAGGAAGACCCAGAGTATGTGAGGGATCTTCACAATAGCGAAATCATTATCAAAAGTACAATAAATGTCAATCATTTAGCTCGATTTCATCTTCTTCCCATCCTTACCATTGTTAGTTGGGAAAACATTTTTAATTGGTGCGGACCGGCATACCGCTCAATTACTCATGGGATGTATGCATCTATCAGTGAAGCGTCCCTAGATAATCTAACTTTCTCTATCAATTTTAGAGAATGGATGTTCCCTATAGATAAACATCTCATTTCGGATTTATTAGACATCACTGTTAATGATGATGGTATTCCTATAGCTACACTAGCTGAGTGAATGTCTGAATCTGAACGATGTAAAATTACCTGTAAATTATGTTGGTTTGATTCCGAATGGAGTTCAGGTAATGCCCTCCATGCCAATCAAATGTTGCCAAAATATAGGGTTCTTCACCACATTTTTATGGCCAATGTCTATCCTAGGTTTGGGAACAAGACCGAACTTACCTCCTTCATGTGTCACATTCTTCATTCTGTCGTGTTTGGCATACCCATATGTCTTCCTTCTTTGATATGTTATATCATAATTCAATTTCGTCTTCATCTTGGCCATGATTAATCCTTTTTACCTATCTGATGACTACATTAGCACCTCATTGTAATGTGGTCATTTTGCCTACAGAGGCTCCGATAGCTGTTCTTTCATTCAATAACTCCAACATCAACAAGATGCATTAATCTTGGATGACACTCTCTTTATGATACTCTCTTAATACTCCTAATCATATTTATGCTTCATTTTCTGATTCTGTCTCCCATTGTCAAGTTGTGACAAAAAGGGGAAGAGACTTGTTATGGTTATGAGTATGATTAAATCAATTACAATGCGCTATTGTGTGGATTGTTTGGATACATGTATATTTGTTAATACAAGTACTCTACATAAGTCAAAGCTCACATTGAGGGGGAGTAGATGTTGTGAAAGAGTGTTGTAAATGAGTATAAAGTATAAAGTTTGTGTATTTTAATTTTCTAAGGTTGTTTTGTCACGAATTTGACAAAGGAGGAGATTGTAAGTGCTGTGATGTATAAAGCACCCTTACTTGTCAAATTTTAATGAGACAAAACAGTTTAGAGTGTGACTTATTCATGTGTGGAAAGTTCACCTTCAAGTGAAATAAGAAGGAAAGTTCACCTTTAAGATCATTATATGAAGTTTGAAAGTGCATGACATGAAGATTGCACTACAAGTTTGAGATCTACTTCAAGTTCAAGATCAAGCTACTATTTCAAGTCCACTTCAAGTAGAAGATCTACTAAGCACTACTGAAAATTCGAGTAGTAATTTCAAGGTATATACTTCAATGTCCAATAATTTTAGGTATAACTAGCCCTAGAATACTTTAGAATTAGGTATTTTCTTATGATAATTATTCACGGGTTTTTATACTTTGGTTAGGCTTAAATTCGACTAGTCCAAGCCTAATTTCGACTAGTCCAGGCTCTGACTCGACCAGTCCAAGAAATGTTTTGACCAGTCCAAGATTTAAACTCAAATTTAAAGTTTTTCTGGTAGTTCCTCTACTAGTCGAGCACCCTGCTCGACCAGTTGTGCGGAGCTCGACTCGAACTCCAACAACCTATTTATGCTCCCTCGACTAGTCGAAGGCTATACTCGACCAGTCAAGCAGGCCACTCGACCAGTCGAACGTCGGTTTTATCCGATCGAGCTGAAAATTTAAAATTTGGTTGATTCTTAGACCAGTCGAAGGAGACCTTAGACCAGTCATAGGAACCATTTTTTAGCCTATAAATAGAGGTCTTTTTTCATTCTAAATCATTCAGAAAAGCCACAAAAAGCCTCCACTTTGAGAGAAAAGTCTCCGTCATTATCAAGTAATAGTCCAGTAATTTTATATTCTTTTATAGCTTATTTGTTTTTGTAATTCCTTGATCTCTAGTTTATGGATCTGATTTTTTAAAGGGAGTTTTTACTCTACTTTATGAGATCTAAGGAATTCAAAAAAGTAGCCTAAGGTTTGAGTTAATTTAAAATCAATTTAGAACCTAAAACCCCTTGATTACATTTATTGGACATTGAACATCTATACACCAAGGGAAGCGGTTCTACAGGCTACATCAAATAACATCTTCAAAAGAAGATAAGTACTCTTTGTTTATTTGCTTTTGGTTTTTGAGATATCTAGAAAATCTCTATATTGGTTTTGACTGAGATCAGCCAGAAAATCACAGCATGGGGTTTTGATTCTGATAGCCCATTTGAAAACACAACTGTATAGGTTTTAAGATGAACCTGAGAAAACCTTATTTTTTAGTGAACGCCAATATCACGTGGGTTGTGATTATTGGGAGTGGAGTAGGTGTGGCTGTTTGAGAACAATTGGTGTACACACCGAACCACTATAACTCCTGTTGTTTTGTGGTGGATGATGTATGTGATGAATGTGTGTTGAATGATTGTAATCTTTTCATGTACATGTGGTGAAGGCTTGTAATAGATAGCTTCCTTCCTTTGCCTCTTATTTTAGTTTACGGTCTGGATCCTTACTACGTTCAAGAAATCAAGTTGTCCTACCTAAAACATTTGTTTTTGGTGTAAGGTTGTCCTTTGAACAAGGTTTAAATCAATTTCTCAATACTATTATAATTAAGATCTCTGATTGATTTAATTTTATTTAGTATTTTAGTTCATTATTTTTTATTTGGGATTGTCCTATTCATCACCCCCACCCCTCCTAGGACTAAAAGCTCACCCTTTTCACATGTCCAATATCTCACGAGATATATATACAAACGCATGTGCCACAACATGGAGGAATTTTCATAGTTTATTCTATGTTTAGATCCTATTTTATTTCCCTACAAGCCATTAACCTTATAGATGTGTGAGATAATCAAGTCTAGCTAGTATAGGTTGTTCATCATAGAGCCGGTGTCAACTTTAATCAAACTAAGGTAAATACTGAATCCTTTATTCTCAAATTGAAATGAATATCCCAATTTATCTTAACAAGAAATGGAGACTAGATTGTGTCTAATAGAAGGCACACAAAATGTATCTACCAATTCTAATGAATAACCAGACTCTAATCTAAGCCTATAGACTCCAATTGCCTCTACATCGACTTTAACACCATTGCCTACCTATATTGCGCACTCTGCATCAGTTGGTGACCTGGTCTGTAGTAAGTCCTGTATAGAAGTACATATGAGAATAGTAGTTCCTGAATCTATCCACCAAGAATTCACCAACACATCAGTTAGATTAGATTCAAAACAGACTAGAACAAACTTATTACCCTTCTTTATGAGCCATTTCTTATACTTTACGCAATATTATTTTTTTGATGGTCCGACTTCTTGCAAAAGAAGCAATTATTACTTTTAGCCCACTTGCGGCTCGATCCACTCTCAGGTCGGTTTTCAACTGGAGAACCTGGAGGACCGTGAGGTCCTGAGGATCCCTTGTTAGAACCATGTTTCCTTTTTATGCTTCCATTATGTCCATGTACATGTCCTAAGGTTACAAGATCAATATTATGACTGTTTTCAAAGGATTTTGACGGTTCACAATTTTCTGGAGTAATCTCCAACTGTAAGTATCCCAGGACTGTCATTATGGTTTCTATCCGTTAAACATAATTAGACCTGGTTAGGATGGGAACTTGATGCGTTTGAGTTGAAATTTTAACTGGGTGCAAAATATATTTACATTAGCAGATTGTTTACATAGAACAATTCATGAATAAAAGTAAATATCAGGCAAACTTATCAATTCAATTGATTGGGGCTTTCAACTAAACTATCCAGGATGAAGATGGGCCCAAACATTCGATCTTGGTGAGAATCGGTTACATCATCATCACTCCTCCTGTGGGAGGTAGTGATAATATGCAAGTATTCTCCTGAACATGAAGCTAAGCGATGTCGGTTATGTAAATCTAAGACACTCAACACCTGCGGGTAGGATGAGTCTTTCAGCGTTACATCACCAGAACCATTTACTCCACCCCATTCATGCCCCTACCAAATGGTAATCATTT
The DNA here is from genome assembly GCF_029962835.1 of Magnolia sinica. Taxonomy (NCBI): domain Eukaryota; kingdom Viridiplantae; phylum Streptophyta; class Magnoliopsida; order Magnoliales; family Magnoliaceae; genus Magnolia; species Magnolia sinica. The sequence continues at coordinate 42,036,743 of NC_080573.1, read as the reverse complement.
ATGTTTTTGTCACCATTCATATTAGACATAAACGTAACTTAATGCAATCCTTTAACTGAATTTGCAATATTAGAAGTCTTGATTCCTTTAACTGACAAAGGTGGTTTTTGTCTTATCATGTGGGTGCATTAAAATTTGATTATAACTAGAATAAGCATCCATAAAACTAAATAGCACGTGTCCAGCAGTGCTATCGACAAGTTGATTGATTCAGGGAAGAGGAAAGCTATCTTTAGGACATGCCTTGTTTAGGTTTGTGTAGTCAACATAGACCCGCCATTTTTCATTAGCCTTCTTGACCAACACAATGTTGGTTATCTAGTCTGGATAACAAACTTCCTTGATGAATCTAGCCTTGAGGAGTTTGTCGACTTCTTCCCTGATCACTACATATCTCTTTGGACTGAGCGCGGCGCTTCTGTCAAATTGGTCGATGAACTGGGTCGACGTTCAGACAGTGCACAATGATTTTGGAGTTGATGACGGGCATGTTTTCATGAGACCACATGAAGACGTCCGCATAACGTCGAAGGATATCATCTTGTCCCGTAGTAGTGCTATTAGGGATGACCCAATTTGGACAGTCTTAGATGGGACAGATTCGTCGAGCGAGATGGGAACAAGGTCTTCCATGAGATAGCCTCTTTCTTTGGAATCCTCGTGAGGATCCAGAGAAGTGACTATCATCGCTTGGTGTGAAGCTCTTAGTGACATCGCATAGCACTGCCGAGCATCGTGTTGATCGCCCTTCACTGATCCGACGCCTTACTCGGTCGGGAACTTCATGGCTAAGTGGTAGGTAGAGACTATAGCTGCAGGGCATTTAGAGATGGTTGGCCAAGAATCGCATTGTAGAAAGATGGAGAGTCCACTACCAAGAAGTCGACCATTATAGTGACCTAGTTTTGTTCGTCTCCGGCCATAAGTGGGAGCTGTATTGCTCCCTTAGGTATGACCTGTCCGCCCGAAAAACTGAGCAATGGAGTTTTAATAGGTCGAAGTCAAGATTGACCAACTCCCATTTTCACTACAAGAAAACCCACTTTTACCGACGAAAATTTTCATCGCTAAATCCACTTTTTTCGTAGGTAAAAAGTTTTACTGATGAATTTTTTCGTCGGTAAATTCGTCGGTAAAAGACCGAAGGTAAAGGCTTTTATTGACGAAAAAGTTTTGTCGACAAAGGTAAGACTATTACCTACGAAAATTTTCGTCGATAAAAAAAATAAGTAAACAACTTTTGCCGACTGGTTTTTTCGTAGGTAAAAATATTTACAAAACTTTTACTGACGGATTTTTTCGTCGGTAAGAAAAAAGTTAAAAACTTTTACCCACAAATTTTTTCGTCGGTAAAAAATAAGTAAAAAACTTTTACCCACGAATTTTTTCGTCAGTTAAAAATAAGTAAAAACCTTTTACCAACGATTTTTTTCGTAGTTAAAAATATTTTGCGATACTTTTACCTACGAAAATTTTCGTCGGTAAAAATATTTACAGAACTTTTACTGACGAGTTTTTTGTAGGTAAAAATATTTCACGATACTTTTACCTACGAAACTTTTCGTAGGTAAAAATATTTACAAAACTTTTACCGACGAATTGTTTCGTTGGTAAAAAATAAGTAAAAAAACATTTACCGATGATTTATTTCATAGGTAAAATATTTCATGATACTTTTACCTATAAAAAGTTTTCGTATTTAAAAATATGGATGAGACTTTTACATGTGAAATATTTCGTAGGTAAAAGTCTTATTTTTTCCAACATTCCAGCACAAAATTCCTGATATACACCTGTTACAATATATTTCATCATGATATACATGTGTTATATAATATATTTCATCATATTCACATTCACATCCATCTAAACCCAAACTATGTAAATCCATCCAAACATAAACTACTTTCATCCAAACATAAACTACATCCATCCAAACACAAACAATCTTATCCACATCACATTCATCCATGCATAAGTACATATAAGTTTAACATCATAAATAAAATACAAAAAATTATTCATAGCCTATTTCCTGGTGGGGCTCACAAAATTCAGTGTGGTGAACACATCGCCGACTGTGCACACACACATAGGTCCTTACTCATGCCTTCATGATAGATTCAAAATAGTTTCAATACAAGGTCAAGAGTTCAAGTACCCATTGTGGCCGTAAGCAACTCTGGTGTGTGAGTGTGTGTTAAAAGAAAAAGAAAGAAAGAAAATGTTGATTTATCTTTTGGGTTGAGCCTAATCGTACTTGGTAATTTCTCATCAGGTAGAAATTATTATTAGTTGTTTTTAGAAAGGTGAGATTATGTCACTTATAATTATATTAACATGATAAAATGTTGTACGTAACCAGACACTACAAAATAAACAATCCTATGGAAAAAAAACAAATGAAAAGAGAGAGAACATATGAGAGATGATCCTTATCTCCTTTGATAGATTTAAGCTGCATGTGCCCTACCCAACTTCCTATAAGGAGAAGTTATATGGGTCTTGGAATAATGTTGGTGACAAATCCACCTTGTCTATTAAGATTATCATATTGTATTAGGATATGACTCTAAAAATAAGATAAATCCAAATCTCAAATAATCTATGCTATAAGAGATAGTGGAGATGGAAATAGATGCATTGTGATGCTTGAGTTTGAGTATGCTTGCCAACAAAGCAAGATTTTCTTGTTTGTTGCCATGTGATTGGGCTACATTATTACATCAATCGGGTTCGGGTTCGGGATCGGGTTTAAGTTTGGGTTTTCAAGTTTAGGTTTAGGTTTAGGTTAGAGAGTTGAGATTAGGATTAGGTGTAGGTTTAGGTTTAGGGATTTGAGAATACATTTAGGTTATAGGTTTAGGTTTAGGTTTAGGTTTTATGTTATAGGCTTAGGTTTAGGTTTAGGTTTTAGGTTTAGGTTAAGGTTAGGTTATAGGTTATAAGTTTAGGTTATAGGTTAAGGTTTAGGTTATAGGTTTTGGTTTAGGTTAAGGTTATAGGTTTAGGTTTAGGTTAAGGTTTAAGTTTAGGTTATAGGTTAAGGTTAAGGTTTAGGTTTAGGCTATAGGTTATAGGTTATAGCTTTAGGGAATTGAGAATAGGTTAAGGTTTAGGTTTAGGCTATAGGTTATAGGTTATAGCTTTAGGGAATTGAGAATAGGTTAAGGTTTAGGTTTAGAAAATCGGGTTCGGGTTCGGGATCGGGTTTAAGTTTGGGTTTTCAAGTTTAGGTTTAGGTTTAGGTTAGGGAGTTGAGATTAGGATTATGTGTAGGTTTAGGTTTAGGGATTTGAGAATACATTTAGGTTTTAGGTTTAGGTTTAGGTTTTTAGGTTATAGGTTTAGGTTATCGGTTTAGGTTTAGGTTAAGTGTAGGTTATAGGTTATAAGTTTAGGTTATAGGTTAAGGTTTAAGTTATAGGTTTTGGTTTAGGTTAAGGTTATAGGTTTAGGTTAAGGTTTATGTTTAGGTTTAGGTTTAGGTTTAGGTTATAGGTTATAGCTTTAGGGAATTGAGAATAGGTTAAGGTTTAGGTTTAGGAAATCGGGTTCGGGTTCAGGATCAGGTTTAGGTTTGGGTTTTCAAGTTTATGTTTAGATTTAGGTTAGGGAGTTGAGATTAGGATTAGGTTTAGGTTTAGGTTTAGGGATTTGAGAATACATTTAGGTTTTAGGTTTAGGTTTAGGTTATAGGTTTATGTTTAGGTTATAAGTGTAGGTTATAGGTTTAGGTTATAGGTTAAGGTTTAGGGAATTGAGTTTAGGTTATAGGTTATAGATTATACGTTATAAGTTAAGGTTTAGGTTATAGGTTAAGGTTTAGGTTTAGGTTATAGGTTTAGGTTTAAGTTTAGGTTATTGGCTTAGGTTTAGGTTAAGGTTTAGGTTTATGTTATAGGTTTTGAGCTTTGAGAATAGGTTTAGGTTATAAGTATATGTTTAGGTTAATATTGTAGGTTATAAGTTTATGTTAATATTGTAGGTTATAGATTTAGGTTTAGGTTTAGGTTTAGGTTTAGGGATTTGAGAATACATTTACGTTTTAGGTTTAGGTTTAGGTTTTACGTTTAGGTTAAGGTTACAGGTTTAGGTTTAGGTTATAAGTGTAGGTTATAGATTTAGGTTTAGGTTAGGTTATAGGTTAAGGTTTAGGGAATTGAGTTTAGATTATAGGTTATAAATTGTACGTTATAAGTTAAGGTTTAGGTTATAGGTTAAGGTTTAGGTTTAGGTTATAGGTTTAGGTTAAGGTTTAGGTTTAGGTTATAGGTTTTGGGATTTGAGAATAGGTTTAGGTTATAAGTATATGTTTAAGTTAATGTTGTAGGTTATAAGTTTATGTTAATGTTGTAGGTTATAGATTTAGGTTATAGGTTTAGGTTTAGGTTTAGGTTTAGGTTTAGGTTTAGGGATTTGAGAATACATTTACGTTTTAGGTTTAGGTTTAGGGATTTGAGAATACATTTACGTTTTAGGTTTAGGTTTAGGTTTTACGTTTAGGTTAAGGTTACAGGTTTAGGTTTAGGTTATAAGTATAGGTTATAGGTTTAGGTTTATGTTAGGTTATAGGTTAAGGTTTAGGGAATGGAGTTTAGGTTATAGGTTATAGGTTATAGGTTAAGGTTTAGGTTATAGGTTAAGGTTTAGGTTTAGGTTTAGGTTATAGGTTTAGGTTTAGGTTAAGGTTTAGGTTTAGGTTATAGGTTTTGGGATTTGAGAATAGGTTTAGGTTATAAGTATATGTTTAGGTTAATGTTATAGGTTATAGGTTTTGGTTATAAGTTTATGTTAATGTTGTAGGTTATAGGTTTAGGTTTAGGGATTTGAGAATACATTTAGGTTTTAGGTTTAGGTTTAGGTTTTACGTTTAGGTTAAGGTTACAGGTTTAGGTTATAGATTTAGGTTTCGTTTATATGTGTAGGTTATAGATTTAGGTTTAGGTTAGGCTAGAGGTTAAGGTTTAAGGAATTGAGTTTAGTGCCTCATTTCAGATTCCGGTACTCATATGCCAGTTCTGATCCTGGGATCCTACAAGGAGGATTTTTCAACGTACATTTGTCTCATAAGAAGCATAACCACAAGTATACCTAAATCATAAAGGCAACATTATCACCACATATCCAATAATATAATCATTTGAATACAATGCAAAGATGAAAATACATATGTCAAAATCAAAGCTCCAAAGGATAGCTGCACGCTCCAAGCTCAACGTTGCTAAAACCTAGCGCCACTTGCATGCATCTATCGTGCATAAGCTTATAAAAGCTTAGAGGGTGGTAAAAGTGTGTGCACAAGATAAGTGCCAAGTATACTATAAAGTCCATAAATCATACATCATTAGAATAAGCGAAAATACTGACAAGATCATGAATCATATGATATCAGAGTAAGTAAAAATATACTGGTAAGTCCATGATTGCTATTAGCCATATAAAGGTTATGCGATGCAAAACATAATAAGACAATAACAAATGTTGAGGATGCAATGCAATATGCGGTGCGAATGAAATGACTATGCTGGAAAGTGAAGTCAGAATGATAGTACGTAGTATCGTAGGCTATGTGGTCCACCACAAGAGACTTCTATCCAAACCAGTCTCATACCTAAATTTGGATAGTCTGACTTAATGTGGTAAACTCCTGATGTAACGCCCTGAAAATCGGGGGTCGAGTAAAAGTCCAACTCCAGAGTTCTAACGCATCACTTATGCAACATTTTTAATGATGATTAAATGTTGTCTGTATTAGTGCATAAACATAAATAAGATTATGGGAATCACCGTCGTTACCACAAATCTGAGAAACACGAATACCCCAAGAAGGAAAGTTGACTTTACAACAATGATAAAATAGTGACACAGTCATTTATTGAACTGTGTCAATGATAAACCAATGAATAAAAGAAACGAAAGGGGGTAGTTATGTATTGATGATAACTCAACTATTACTATTGGCCAATTATGTGAGCGATGTCATGAAGATGTTCAATGGCGGTGTTCAACAAAGATGTATTGTGTGCCTTGGAAATAGGTGAACGTACACAACAATAGTACTATTCAAAACTATCAAGCCATCAATCTAAAGATGAATCCACCAGGCTTGAGGCCTAAGAATAGTCCTGAAAGTTATGTTAGAAAATGACCAAGAATAGTTAAGCCTATCGAGACTTTAGTTAATCGGTGGGTTAGAACCATTCATCTAAAATTTTTGCAATACCCACAAAAAATAACAAGAACTCAAAAATGCCGCTGGCAATGACAGAGAGCAGAAAAGAGAGTTATGGAAATGTAAAACCAAAAGTTCGATTGTTTAATAAGCCCAACTGTGGGAGGGCGACAACAGTCCAATAAGAATTGGATCTACGTTAGAGCAGTGGAACTTGATTAAGAACAAAACATCAGTATAAGTGTTTCATCTTGAAATGTCATACAAATAGACTGAAGTACAACATTTTGGAGGAAGTTTTTAGTGACCCATATTATGTAAGAAGTTTCCTTAATCGAAGAAATGTTGACAAATGCAAAGTTTTTGGATGAAGATTTGAACTTTCAGTAGGTAATGGACCTAAAGAATGTAGAAATCTATGAGAAACAATGAATGACCATGATCACTTTCGGAACATTTCCACCATTGCGATTAGATTGTAATATGGTATTCACACTCCCACTAAATTTCTTGGCTAAGCTGAATTAGCTGAGTAATATCGAAGGAGCCATCGAAGAGATGGGAACAACTATGATTATAGAGAATGCGACAACCCTGGAGCTTGTAAATCATATAGATGAGACCACCACCATTGAACTAGGATTACACTCGGAAAAGGTAGTCTTGAACAAACCTTCCCATGCCATATGGCAACATCTCTAGCCATTCATATCAGCACATATGAATGTGTATCTGTAACGCGCTGAAATTTGGGGGTCGAGCATAACTCAGCTCCCGAGTTTCAAAACATCACTTATGCAACATATTGAATGATGGATGTATGTTGTCTGTATGAGTGCATAAAATATGAAATAGATTAAGCCACACTACAAACATAATTCAGGGATAAGTGAAGAACGCAAGCGGAAGACTTAAAGAAATAGATGTGTACATGTGCACATCCCTGAAATACATCTACATACCAGGTCGTATTACAAGTGTTGCTATCAAAATTACAAGTATCAAATTACATCATTTAATCCCAAAAGAAATCCCAGAATCCCGCGCATCAGAACAAGGGTCACTAGAACCCGCCTGAAAACTGCATGAAAGAAAATGCAGCCTCATCTTCCTCGATCTCCCGCTCTGCCTCAGAGGTTGCATCAACATCTGCAACATCAGCAACTAAAACAGAGTCTGGTGGGTGTTTAACACTGCCCCAGAACGTGGGAGTGAGTGATCAACTAAGTGGAACAATAAAGCAAAGGTTAACATGCTATCAGTTCAATCAAGCAGTAATGATAAAGCATAACAATTAAACAGGTCCTAAGTACTATTGTTAATGCAAGGATGTATGCGGAATGATGCGTGCCCTCGCGCGTACACCCTCAGCGTCTTCATCTTACGTTACACATGACATCGCCTCAAAGTGCGCCACGTCTACAAAGCACATGCAAATGCAGTGCATGAACATGATTACCGAGTTGTTATTAGTCCTTTTCATACAGCAGGATTGGGAAGCTAAGGTACCTTCCTCATATCACCATCCAAACAGTGATCCATTCTAGGGTCGTCAGTCCTAGGCATCTCATACGATCATATGGTTTTAGGTCGTTGTAAAGGGCTCGTCACCAATCAATGCACGCCTATCATACCTTCGTTACCACAATAATGTTCGTCACCTCAATGCAGTATCCAGGCATACTCGAGGTCACTACAAAGGGCTCGTCACCAATTAATGTAGGCCGACAGCACGAATATAGTGTCCCATACCACCATAATCGGCTCACGAGTTTGGTTGCTCACTGGTCACTACGGGGAGGCTCGTCACCCTAGTGTAGGCCGACAGCTTAACCATGGTGTCCCATACCACCATGTCCGGCTCATGGGTCTTAATGGATCAAGGTACAACGGTTTATAGGATTTGCACTGGTAAGTTTGGTACCTTAGATTCAAGCAATAGCGTCCATACATGGTGAACATACATCGGACAATCGGGTTACTTGACGAACTCGACTAGCACGAGCGCACGTTGGGTTGAATGACATAGAGTGCGCAAACACTCCGTGTGGCCAAACCACTGCCAACAACTCTAATACGACTCAGGTTCATCAAATCACGTCCTACGAGGTGAAAGCAACCTCAGCCACGAACTTAAGGCCGATTATCGAGTTCCTGGACTATTCATAGTCCCAAACACATTACACTATAACAGATATTGATATCAACAATTTAGAATAGTAATGGAACAACAACTCAAATCATGTGGTATGTAAGCATTTGAAGAGTATCAACTTAACATGGATGTAAGCATAAGTAAGACTTGAAATTAAACAACAAGGAATATGACTTGCATGTGGTAAATCATACACATCAGTAGGAGTGTTGAGAATCGCTTCTCAACACCCGCAATTAGGTTAATAAGTTGCACTTCAGATCATTCAGACATTTCAACAAACACTTAGAATACATAATATAACATACATGATGTATGTTGAAATACACGCAGTTGGACAATTCCTTTTGCCAAGGAGTTGACACACATACATCTAGCATAAATACACGACAAATAATCATGGCAAGTACATGATCATATTTTATACGTATACGGTACTTCCTACATACGCATAGAATACACAAATCTCAACATATCACATGCATATCAGGAATGCAAAATAAACATAGCATTTGGCATGTGACATCTCATCCATAACAAGAATAAACCATTAGCTGGCATTGAAAGCTTTGAAAACCATAACCTATGCGATTAAAGTCCACACCTTAAACCAGAAATAGAACACCGAACTGATTCAGACGAGTTGTCTTCGTCAACGGCGACTAGATAACCTAAAGCAAGAATAGAAATGAGCTACAACAATACAAAGACTCTTCAAAGCTCTAAAACAGATTAGGGTTAGGTTAACTTACCCAAAGATGAACTCAGAATCGCCAGAATAACGATTCAAAAGTGAAGGTTTAAGGATGAAGAAGAACAGGAAAGAATCTAAGATGATTCACCAACTTCTCTCTCACTTTCTCTCTCTTTTTCTCTCTCTTTCTTCGCTAGGGTTAGGAAATTCATATGGAAAAGAGAGTTAGGGTTTTAAGGTCTATATATAGCCATAACATTGATGAAAATAACCCCAGGGCTAAGGTATACTTAAGATTTAACCAAAACAGGCTTCTCTCGATCCAACGGAGCACTTTCGGTGGGCCTTTTTCCACAAAAGGTCGGACTTAAGCTTACTGACGATGGATCTAGGTCAGGCTGAGTTTTCATACCGATCGGATCTTCAGATAAGCCGTGGCGGACCACACTTGATTCAATGGTCACCGAAACTCGACCAGGTCCACAAGCACTATGACATGCCTGAGCCACCTTTCCTGATCAGAGGGTGAAATTAGGTCAGAATCCAATGGTTAGATTGCTTAAAATCATCGCGTAAGCGACACGACTCAGATTTCATAAAATCTTATTAATTTCCCACCGTCCTCACACTCTTTACTCCGGACTCAATCAAATCGACCCAGATCATCTTCTGGACTTGATTTTTGAGGTGATGGCCAAGTCCAACATGGTGACCAATACTGCCTAAGATCATCGCTATCAGACTTTCGACGCACGGTCCAGGTCCAATCCAGAACTTCTAAAAATTCCCAAGAGCAACTGGATTTAGAGATGAATCCCAGATTTCAGAGTAACATAGCGCTAATTATTCTACAAGTTTTGAGTCATGCAGATCCAATTTAAAGTGATTGATACAAATTTCACAAGCAATCGAGTTTAGCGCTAATTACCCCAATAAGCTTCTAAGAAAATAGAGGTAGTACTCGGGTCTTGGCACAAAATTTTCTTGGTCATTACAGTATCCTATAGATGGACGTAGGATTTGTCACCAACATCTCTGGGGCCCCACACATCCCTGGACACAGAGATATCTCTATACATGGTTTACACATAATCTGTTCCCCTAAACATCACTGTACATCATTGTTGGCCAAGGAAGGTTAATTTCAACTGACATCTTTCTTCCTACTGTTTCCTGTAGTGTGTTTCACTTGAGCATTGTATCTGTCCCACTTTTGGAATCATGCCCTGAAATGAGCTAGAAAAATGGATGGGCAACATGGATAAAACACATACATCACTTTAGTAACAAAGAGCTTTGTGACATCCAAATCGCGTATGCCTTGCTTGACTATTTATCAATGCGGAGGCTTTCAGTGGAGAGTAGATTAGGTGAGACCTGGCCCCACCCAAGATAGTGCAGCCCTTACTGTGAGATTACCATGGGGCCCACCTTGTTGTATGTATTATGTATCAACCATCAGCTTTTTCAGATCATTTTTGGTCATTATTCTAAAAATGAAACATATTCAATTATCGGGTGGACCATACTATAAGAAATAGTGGTGATTGACCGTTCTACCATTAAATTTTATTTTAGGATGTACCTTAATGTTTCTGTAGTGTTTATTTACCATCTAATCTGTTGATAGGGTCACATAAGCCTGGATGAAGGGAAAAAATAAATATCATCTTGATCTAAAATATTTTTGGCCCATTAATGGTCAATCAACATTGTTTTCTATGGTATGGTCCATTTGATAATTGGATCTATTTCTTTTTTTGAATAATATCATAAAATGATCTAAAAAAATGGATGGACAATGTGGTTATATAATATATACATCAAGGTGGGCCAAACTGTAACCCTAGGGTACGGGCGAGGCCGGGGTCTCACCTATTCCTGGTGTGGCTAGTAACTCGTAATAAATACATCTTATGAGCTAATACGGTTGAAAGGATTTTGGATCGCAAGATTTTTCGTCTCCATTTTCGTCTCTCTGGTCAATCCCAAAGATTCCATCTCCACGGGCAAAGGTACGATCGTTTCTTTCTCCTCTTTCCCTTCTTTTACGTTCCCTCTTACTTTATTCCAAGATGAGTTCTTCTTACTGACATGCCAGAGTGATGTGATAGAAATGTAGTATAAAAATAATAGTAACGGATGATCTTAATCCATCCCAGCAGTGACCTTCAGAGGCCCTGCTCCCCCATTTAATTTTATGGAACTATCAATTTGGGGAGACCTCCGCAGATTTTTAATCTTTCTCTGTTTTTGGGTCTATTAATGGTTCCTTGGAAAATTGGAACTAGATCTAAGCCATTCTAGTCGAGATCTGAGATCTAATTTCTCTCATTCTAGATCTAAATGATGTGGTTTGTTATCTTGCATATCCTTTCTCTAAAGACATGTAATATTGTATCATTGGTTCTTCAATTTGTACAAGTGACATCATGGATGGATGTTGCTTTTAAGTCTCAACTGGATGATTCTGACCCCTTGATTGGTGATCCTGATGGTCAAGCCAAGGTCCTAAGACATGATAGGTACTCGATAACCTTATCAAATTCAGGTCCGGTCATCAAAAGATGGTAACTGACTTGAAATGGGTCCCAATACGACCCTAACCTGCCCCCTTGACAATCCTACCCTCATTGAATTATCTTCTTAATAAGACAAGTGACCCTTTTCTTAATGTGGACCATTGGTAAAGTTTTGCATATGGAGTCTACTGGTTTGAACAATTAAAATCATTCACTACACGTGATTTTTTTTTGTAGGGTCTACTCATGATGTGTGTGTGAAAAAAATAAAAAAAGAAGAAGAAGAAGAAGAAGAAGAAAGAGTCTACTCATGATGGCCCACCATATTAGTGAAAGGTGGACTGAAGCAACATGTTTTGCTTGATCGAGAATCATATGTTAGTTGCATTTGGAGGGTTTTGGGAGGAGAATGTGTGGAAATCTTGGGCTTTCTGATTATACAAGCAGGGACCATGCTTTGTGATTAAGACATGTGATTTTCGCCAGCAATGATTGGACCATGCTCCAAATATCTTTGTGATGGGATAATACGAACTCTTCAATATGTGGCCTGTGAGTAGATAGTAATGTAAGAAGAACACAACAGGCACCCTACTCAGTAAGAAAACAGCTAAACATTGGAGTGATAGGATTTTCTATTCTGGGTAAACTTTAGGGCATGTTTCATCCATCATGAGGTCCATGAGGTCCTTGTCCTCAAAAACCAAATCATGCTCCTTGTTTGTTCAAATAAGTACATAGGGAAATTGTGATATAATTACTATAGAACTGAGGTTAGGTCAAAAGTAAACAAATAAGTAGACAAGAATTTGGCTCTTTTCTTTTCTAAACATGCATGTAAAAGTTATTGTTCTTGAGCTTCTTAAGCATAACAACATTTCTCTTGTTATGAATTTTCAGTTCATTACAACACATCCAAATGATGCCTATGAACAAGATGCCGGTGCTTTGTAAATTTGGGGGCAACTTCATTTGGGAATCAAATAAGGTTTATTACAAGGGAGGCACAAACCGCATTGTTCGTGTCGATCGAGGGATCGATTACATCAACCTTTTTTCCAAAGTGTGTGGGATTTGCAAGTTTACTGACATTAGCAGCATCAAGTACAAATATCTTGGTCTAGATTTGGATTCACTTGTGTCGATTGAGAATGATGATGACGTATCCAATGTGATGGAAGCATTTCCTCAAAGCAGTGAACCTATTCAGTTATTTGTTTTTTGTGACAAAAAATTTTCAATCCCCATTGCCAATCCCAGGTACTTGAAATACAAATTTGTTTGTGTTTGCAATTATGCAGTTCACTGATTCTCTCTCTCTCTCTCTCTCATTTCTTAAGTTTTCTGATGCAGAATGCTGATAATGGAAATGATCAAGCATCATTGCGGGGTTTACATGAAAGTAATGGAACACTTGCACCTTCCTCACATAATACTAGTGTCAATAACAATGATGTTCTAAGTGCATCAAATGATTTGTGTAAAATGGATTGCTTGTTGATGGATGATCAAGAATTACCTTACGTGGTTGATAGTTGTGTTAATGACATGCAGAAAATGATGTCTGTTTTAAAAGAAGGTCAAGAATTTGAAGATGCAAATGCTTTCCACAAGGCTTTAAGGGATTACGCCATACGTTTAAATTTTGAATACAAGCGAATAAGGTCAGGATTTGGCCATTATCAGGCGAAATGCATTACAGATGATTGCTCATGGCGCATACATGCATGTAAGCTTCTTGACAAGCCTACATTCAAGATAAAATCCCTGAAGGGAAATCATACTTGTTATTCTATAAATTAGTCAATAATGTCAAATACTAGAACGCATCGACAAGCCAGTAGGAAATGGATTGCTGCTTTGGTCAAGGATCGACTCCAGAAAGATTTGCGTTGCACACCCAAAGATATTGTTGATAAGATAAGGCAAGAATATGGGATCAAAGTAAGTTATGATAAAGCTTGGAGGGGTAAAGAGTTGGCCCTAAAAGAGATACCACTTGAACAATATGTTCCAGCTCTTAGGATGCTTTGTAAAGACATTGAGATGACAAATCCAGGAAGCATGGCAAAGCTTAGCAGGTCATTAGACAATTCCTTGAGACTTTTTATTGCATACAAGGCTGCCATTTATGGTTTCAAGCAAGCATGTCGACCACTTGTGTTGCTTGACTATTGGAAGATGGAAGGAAAATGCCGAGGTGTGTGGCTGTTTGCCATGGCCTTTGATGCAGAAACTGAGGAGTTTCCAATCTCATTTGCATTTGTTGAATCAAAGAACCTAGAGAGTTGGAAATGGTTCTGTGATGAGTTGGGTCAAGTCCTGGAATGCATACCTAAATTAACATTTATATCAAATAGAGGGGAAGGGTTTCTTGAAGTGGTTAGTGGTATCTTTCCATATGCATGTCATCGATACTTTCAGTTGGGGTTAATAAGAGAAATTTATTAGAAGTTCAACTATCGAGATTTGGATCAGCTTTTTAAGAGTGTAGTTTATGCAGGAGTTCATTCTAAATTCAATGCTTGCATGCATGAAATTCATAATAAATATAAAGAAGCATATAATATTTTAAAGGATATTAATCCTAAGCACTGGGCAACATCTCACTTTGAAGAGAAGCTTTATTTTTCTCAGGATTATTATTCAGTAGCCGTAAATAATTTTTGGTGTAAAATGGAGGGATGGAGAGACGTGCCTATCAGTTGGGTGTTGGTAAACTTGCACAATTATATGATAGAGATATTTAATCAAAGCTCGAATAAAAGTTCAAACTGGGACACAATCTTAGTTCCCTTATTTGAAGATGATATTTCTGGCTTAAGCATGTCTAGAGAATGTTATTCTGTTTCACGTGGCACAGCAGAGTTTGAGTTTCGTTGTGTGTTCTATGCATATGCAGATTCACAGAAGGTGGATCTTGAATAGCGAACATGCTCTTGCCTTAAATGGCAAAAGTTTGGGTACCCTTGCAAACATGCCATTATAGCTATCCAATACAGTGGATGTAATGTGTATGACTACTTTGATGTATACTTCACAGTTGTCAAATACAGGGAGACATATTCAGAGGTTATTAATCCATTGCATTTAGATAACAAAAGCCAAAACAAAGGGAAGAAGAGAAAATATGTAAAGTCTGACGAGGTGTCTCTAAATGATTAGTTACCATCAGGATAGTGATGATGATGAAGATGATGTTTTGCAGCCGATGGACACATTCCTGTGGATAATCTTGATATGGGTATTTTATGATGATAATGCTTCTTCTTCTTTGATCCCTGATATCAGTGTTGGAACAAAGACTGTCTACACTTAGCCAATGGAACTGGACCTTTATGATGATAATGCTTATTTAGTGTTTGGTAGTGAAAGAAATTATCAGATGTTTAAGATCATTTAACCATGTGATTTTTAGGCTGCCTACATGCATTAGCGTGTCCACAATTTGGATGGTATGGATTGAGCTAAACATTTTCAATAATCATTTGACCATTTAAAATATTAACCATTAGACAAATGACATTTAATATGGTCAGTCCAACTGGTGCTTTAAGTGGGGCGCGGATTAGGTGTCACTGGCCGGGTAACAGCTTATTGAGTGTTACCCTTATAGTAGGGTCTACCTTAATCATAGGTTGTATATCCATTCCGTGCATCAGTTTTTACATACCATTTTAGGACACATTCCCAAAAATTAAGTATATCCAAATCTTAGGTGGACCACATCACAAGAAATAGTGATGGTTGAATGATCACCATTAACAACTTTCCAAGGCCCACCGTAAGCAGACCCGTAATGTTTATTTGCCTTCCAACCCGTTAATAAGGCCAATCGGAACTGGATGAAAGGAAAATACAAAGATTAGCTTGATTCAAAACTTTAGTAGCTTATAAAAAGCTTTTAATGGTCATTTAGCACTTTTTCCACTAGTGTGGTTCACCAGAGATTTAGATCTGCTTAAAAATTTTTATATAACATCCTCAAATGAGATGAAAAAGTGAATGGGTGGCGTGGATATAAAATGCATTCATCTAGGTGGTGGCCCCACATGGTAAGGGTAACACACACGGAAGCGGATTGGCTGGTGTACCACACACCACCGATGTAGCTGATGTGTTGACGTCACCAAGTTCTATGGGTCCCATCATGAAGTATGATTTATATCCAAACCGTCCATCCACTTGGTGAGCTTTCTTAATGCTTGAGCCGAAAAATAAGACAGATCCAAAATTCAAGTGGACCACACAGTAAAAAGCAGTAGAGGATTGAATGCTTGCCACTGAAACCCTTTTGGGGCTTACATAAATTTTAGATCAATATAATATTAGTTTTTCTCTTCATCCAGGTCTGTGTGACCTTATTAACAGATTGGATGGAATGTAAATGTTACGGTGGGCCCTATTGAATGTTTTAACGGTGAAAATCATTTGCCCCACTACTGTGGTACATTTGAGCCATGGAAATTACTCATTTTTAGGATCAAGATTAAAAATGATCTCGCCAAATGGATGAACAGTGTAGATATGATGAATACATTATTGTGTGGTCATGTAACTTTGATCTCCTTTGAACCGTTCGTATAACTCGAAGGGTCCAGGAGCTTCAGCGGTCGTCTTCCCAAGACACTGGCGCGGATTAGGTACTACCCCGCCTGCTCTGAGCTAGGGACAGGCGGAGGCTACTAGGGCAACTATGATGTATGAAATTTATCGACATCATTTATCAATTTTTACATATCATTTTTGATTATGAAGCTAAAAATAACAATAACGAATGTACAATGCCTAAATGGACCACACAGTGGGAATTAAATTCCTACCATTGAAACTTTCTTTCGGACCACAAAAGTTTTGGATCAAGACAATATTTATTTTTTCACTTCATCTAATTGTATATGACCATATCAATAGGTTGGATGGAAAATAATTAACACAGTGGACCTTACCACACGACTCGTAGTTACAGAGGAACCGACCTCCTTACCCAAATCGTAGCTACTAGCTAGCAAGGTAGCCGCGGTCTTATTCTTCTGTGTTCTTTTTTGTTTTTTTTTTTAAATTTATTTTTACACACGCATCCGCCACACACCCACACATGCCATAGTAGGATTTTGCCACCTATGGATTTCGAACCCAAGACCCCGTGTTGAAACTCCTCGGAGTGTACCACTCGGGCAAGGATTGGAACCCTTCTTCCGTGTTCTTCATCACATAGGATTTAGCGCATGTCACCACCCAATAAGCTGCAAATTCTAATATGGTCTCGGGATTTGAACTGTAAATTTTCTCAGCATTAGCTTATAATCACAACTAATTGATTATTTAAATCATTGAAGATGAAAAATTTATTTTCATTATTGTATATTAATCTAGAGATATTGGCCAGTCACAATCATCCATTAAACATAAATATATTACTGTGCCCTGTTTTGCAAAGGCTCGATAACATGGATTGTTTTTTATGGTCAATTCATTAAACACAAGGTTACTTATGTGATCGAGGGCATGTATTTACATTTTATATGGGGTTAAGAAGTGCAGGTGTGTCAAAGTCATGCTCGACTTAATGTTTGATTGAATGTCGGTGCCCTCTGCATTGAGTCAGACTAATTCTGGACGCATGATCAAACTATCCTCTCAACCATTAATTGTAATCAGACAATTTGTATAAGGGTAGGAGTAGTCTTTCCTATTAGATTCTTTTTACCTTATGTCTAAGGACTTATTCTTTCACTAATAAAAGTAATAAATTCAACCTTTAAGATGAACAAATAAACAAAAGAAAAGCTGGATAATGTCAATTTCATTACTTGAATATGTGGTTCATTACAATTGATAAAGTATCTAAAATAACATAGAGAAATAAACAAACGAGAGATAAATACCTGATTCGTTTGTAGGAAAAAAATAATCGATGTGAATTGTCAGTAGGATATAACTAGATAGGTGTGATCGCCTATATAAGAATTTAGTTTATCAGGATCCAACAACTTGGGGTTGTGGATATTTAATCTAATCATATGGTACTGTAGCGATGGACATTAGACAATAAAGATCTATGCTAGGCTAGGCCATACTAAGATAAAAGTAAAGATAGACGAAAGATATATTATAAAAGTGTTGTTAAAAAGATGTCTTAAATCTGGAAAAGTTCAACTAGCCCAAGAAAATTTGGCTCAAAGTCCAGTAACAAAGTCTTTTAGAATTTTCGTGATCCTCAACCAGTCAAAGGACAAGTTCAACCAGTCAAAGGTGCCCTTCGACTCGTCGAAGGTTATGCAAATAACACACACACTGCATAAATTTGAGGCAATTTCCGAACTATTCCAAGTCAATGCGAAAGAGGGGTTACCTAAACTATAAATAGGAGTTCCTAGGGCCATTATAAAACATCCTAAGGCTTTCTAAAGTATTCTAAAGGATTTTTAAAAGGGGTTTTAGGCTTGTAAAAGGTGTAGCAAGGGTGAGATTCAAGCTTGCTTGAATCGGATAAATTTTTCTCTTTGTAATTTATGCTTTCATAGTGGATTTATGTCGCTTTGTGTCATGGTTTTTTCCCAAAAGAGTTTTCCACATTAAATCTTTGTGTTCTCTTATGTTTGCTCGGTGCTCTTGGATTGCTATCCTAGATCCATCTCTATGTGATTTCACAACTCAATCCCCTACAAGTGGTATCAGAGCAATCGTTGTGGAAAAGATTTGAATATGTAAGATTAACAATAATGGGAAGCACTAGGTATGATATTGAGAAGTACTAAGGGAAAAATAACTTTGAGTTATGGAATATCAAGATGATCAGTTCCTTAACCAAGCAAGGTGAGGATGGTGCTCTTGAGGAGCGAAAGTCTACTATGACTGATGTTGATTGGAATACTCTTGATAAGAAAGTTTTATCCTCCATCCGTTTATGTCTCACGGATGGTGTTCTCTATAATGTTTTGAGGGAGAAAATTGTAGCTAGTTTATGAGCGAAATTAGAGGATATCTATGTGAAAAAATTCTTTGAAAATTGCTACACTTGAAGCTACAATGGTATAACTTTAAGATGGCGGAGGGTGGAGATCTGGAGGCCCACATCAGCAACTTTAATAAATTAGTTTACAAATAGCTGGATATGGAGGAAGTGATCAAAGATGAGGACCAAGCATGTATTTTGCTGAATTCTCTTCCGGCATTGTATGAGTCATTTAAGGATACAATGTGTACCATAAATAAAATCCTAAGTGTCAACATAATTATCTCAGCCCTTCAAGGGAAAGCCTTAAGAAAGCTAAACGGCGACATGGAGACATCTTCCGCTGCACTAATTACGAGAGACAGGAATTCTGAGCGAAGTACAAGATCATCAAGATCTAGATTTAAATCCAAGGGCAAGAGCAAAGGAAAACTAAAGTACTAGAACTGTGGGATGTCTGGACACATGAGAAGGATTGTACCAATCTTAAAGCGAATAAAGAAAATTCAGCGGCTTCTTCCAAGGAGGCCAATGTTGTCACATTTGATGAAGAGACAGGTGATGGTGATGTACTATCTATGTCCATGATCGGACACTTGTACAGCAATCATAGAGATGAGTGGATCCTTGACACATGAGCATCATATCACATGACTCCTCATCGAAGTTAGTTCACTAGTTATAGAGAATGCGATGGTGGACAGGTTTTTATGGGTAATGACAATGCCTATAATGTTGTAGCTATTTGTATGGTAAGCATGAAGATGTTTAATGGAATGGAGCGTACCTTGACTGATATCAGACACGTTCCTGATATGAAGAAAAGTCTGATTTCTCTTGATGCACTTGAAGCTATAGGGTGTAAGTTCACTGGTATTGATGGTGTTCTTAGAGTTTCAAAAGGTTCACTCATGGTTATGAGAGCGCAAAGGTACAAAAACCTTTACAGATTGATCGGGAACACTTCAGCAGGTGGAGTGGCAATAGCTATTGCAACTTCCTTGTCTATACATATGTGACATACTCGTCTGGGCCACATGAGTGAGCAGGGCATGAAGGTACTAGCTGATCACTGTTTGATTTTAGTTTTTTAAAATTTTGATTTAGATATATGCGAGCATTGTATATATGGTAAACAATCTAGATTATCTTTCAAAGATGAAAAACATGTATGTAAGGGAGTGCTTGATTATGTGCACTATGACATAAGGGGGCCATCGTTAGAGGTTTCCATTGGGGGGTCATCATGGTTTGTTTCATTCATTGACGACTACTCTAGGAAAGTTTGAGTTTATTTTATGAAACGTAAATCCGAAGTTTTCACCATATTCAAACAATGGAAGATAATGATGAAAATACATTCAGGGTGAGAAATAAAGGTATGAAGGACTGACAATGCTAAGAATTAACTTCCACTGAGTTTAATGAATATTGCAAGGATGAAGGGATCATTAGGCACAACATAGTGTGCCACATGCTCGAACATGATGGTGTGGCTGAACGGATGAATCGGACCCTATTAGAGAGTGTTAGATGCATGTTAAGTAATGCTGCGTTGGGCAAGGACCTATGGACAGAGGCTGTTAACACGGCTTGCTATTTGGTGAACCAGTCTCGTTCTACGACAATTAAATGTAAAATCTCAGAAGAAGTATAAAGTGGTCATGAGATAGACTACTCAAATTTACACATATTTGGTTGTGAGGCTTACTCTCATGTACCGTCAGTTAAGAGAGATAAGCTAGACCATAAAGTCAAAAAGTATATTTTTGTTGGCTATGTTGTTGGTATGAAAGGGTACAGGTTATTCGATAAGATCACACGCAAGGTCATCACTAGCCATGGCGTCATATTCGATGAAAGCTCTCTATTCCGCAAGAATAATCAAGAGGAGCAAGAGGAACCAGAAAGATCGTAGATGTCCAGATTGACACAGATGATACTCAGGTAGAGACAGATGTGCAACAGAGGTATAAGATCAGGTGGAGCAGCCACTTGTGAGAAGAAACTCACTGCATGATTGCAGGTTACCGATAAAATATAGAGACAACTTTAATATTGCATATACCTTCATTATAGATGAGGGAGACCTGTCTGCTATTCAGGAGGCTCTCAGTGAGCCTGATGCAGAAAAGTGGAATACAGCTATGGACGATGAGATGAACTCATTGCACAAAAACAACACATGGGAGCTGGTGAAGCTTTCAGTGGGCCGAAAAACAATCGAATGTAAGTGGTTATTCAAAAGGAAACATGACAGATAAAAAAAGCATGGATGATAGAAAAGAGGTATACTCAGAGTGAAGGAATCGACTTCATAGAGATTCACGCCAATGGTTAAACAAGTATCTATCAGATTAGTGTTGGCGCTGGTTGCCCAATACGATCTCGAGCTGGAACAGATGGATGTCAAGACTGCATACCTGCACGAGGAATTGAAAGAGCAGATCTATATGAAGTAAGCAGGGGACTAAGAAGTTAAAGGGGTAGAGAAAAAGGTTTGTAGGTTAATAAAGTCATTGTACGGCCTGAAACAGTCGCCTAGGCAGTGGTATAAAAAATTTGATTATTTCATGTTGAGTGTTCATAACCCCAAGTATAGGGTCGCGATGTAGTAATAATCTCGGTGAGACTGAAGTTGAATTCACAGGGACTAATCTCGTGTTTATTCTGAAAGCAACTAGAAGTAGAACTAGAAAAATATATGAATCTAAATCTGGAATTAAAGGGAGTAATTGTGAAGTGTGTAATTAGAAACTTAAGAATTCAAAGGTAGGAACTATGGTTTCCAAGGATCCACTTATAGCAGTTAGAGTGATTCCTTACTTGATTCAAGTAACACAATTGGAATTGGAGTCCTATCCTATCCAATTAGAAGATATAGCACTTAAGATCAAATTTGAACTTCCTTTGACCTAATTATCAAAAGAGGAGAATTATGATAATTGGCAGGGATTCCATCACCAAACCATGCCCATGAGACGTTGGCAAGCAACAGGATTTACTAATCCCATAATCTCAAAACAAGAAAAGAAGATACTTAAAGCTATTGCAGATCTACTGTAATTTAAGTCACAATAAATCATTAAAAACTGAAAATATTCCTTAAATATCAAACTAGAATCAAAGTAAGTTTAACATAAACATGAATCAAAGCAATAAAAACATCCTATCACGCTACAAGCTTCACTTCTTAGCCCTAGCTAAGAGCTTTATCCAACCATAGATATGATTAGACTAAAGTCTCTTAAGGAAGAAGAATAAAAACTCTTGGCGACGGCTTCTCCACCCTTTTGCTTCAATCCTTAAACCCTAAAAGATACCTAGGGGCCTATTTATAGTTGTGAAACTCTAACTTTGCACATAGTTGAAAAACTATAGAAACCGCTTCAAATTTATGCAGTTTGCTAAAATAGACTTCACTCTGCGCAATTTCACATAATGACCCAAAGTTTCAGAACATGTTTTTTCAGGACGATTTCAGGATTCTTTTTCTTCACTTCAAATCTTTGATTCTCTTCATTCCTGACTTGATTTTCTTGGATCTTTGGCATGTGAATTCTTCAATCTTAGTCTCCTAAGATCCATCCATTGCCTTAGTGATTCTTGAGCATCAAATCTATGCTTTTAGCATGCTTTTCAATCCAAGCTCTTAAATTCACTTTGCAACACAAACATGAGTAAAATAGAACATTAAGCATTATCATGTTCATAAAACCAATATATAAATGGGGGATAATATGCAATATTTGACCCTCAACACAATCCTTAACTAGCATTTTGCTAGTCTCGAGCAAAGTATGCATGAAATAAATCTTAATGCTTAATGTTCAAAACCTCTCTAGGAAAACAATCTTTTGTACACTCAAGTATGAATGGGTAGAATTAAGATACAACAGCGGGGTTTTGAAAACTTATAATTGTAAGTGCCATAATTTATAGCCCTTTGTGTTGTCAAATTTGTGGTGCCAAAGACACTGTTATGAAGCTTGCATCTGTGAAGAACAATGCTTTACTCAAGATCAACTTAAGTTGACAAGCACTGTTCACAAGTCAAGAATCTCAAGAAGCTTTCAAGTTCAACCTCAAGATTTCAGAAGCTTTCAAGTTCAATCTCAAAATCTCAAAAACCTCTCAAGTTTAAACGACATCAAGACTTCAAGCTTCACTACTTTCAAAGGTCACTTGTTTCCTATGTTCAATATCCTTACTTTACTATTGAGGTATGACTGACCTTAAGTTGACCTTTAGAGTAGGTCATTTTGGATACATAATTCATATGTTTTTTATAAGTGAGTTTGGTTTATTCTAAGACTAGTCCTAGACTTTGTTCGACTAGTCCTAGCACTGCTTCGACCCGTCTAAACATTTCCTGGATCAGTCGTAAGTTTGTTACAAAAATTGAGAATTTTCTATTAGGCTTCGACTAGTCATGGGGACTGTTCGACCAGTCATAGGTACAGTGTCGACTGCATCTTCGACCTGTTGTAGAGCTACGACTCAATGTTCAGCGCTCAAAATCGACTTGCTTCGACTAGTCGTGTGAGCCTACGACCAGTCGTAGGAGACCCACAACCAGTCGTAGACCACCTACGACCAGTCGTAAAACTGTCAATCTTATTGCGCCTAAAGTTTTCAAATATCTGTTGGTTCTACGACCAGTCGTAGAGGTCCTTAGACCAGTCGAAGACATGATTTGCTCACCTATAAATAGAGCACGAATCTCAAAATTATTCAATTGAAAAAACGCAATTCAAGTTAATTTAATTCGGTCTTCTGAGAGATAAATCGGTGCTCCATTTAAGCTAAGTGTGCATATTTAATATTCTTTTTCTTTAACTTTGTTAATTGATTTTGTTTCTTGCATTCCAATCTAATCTGAAAAGAGGAATTGTTGTTTTCCTTTTTCTGGAATCAAAATCAATTAGAGCTAGCCCTTTTGTTTTAATTTAAAATCTATTAGAACCTAGAACCATTATAAAGTGAGTATTGGACACTAAACTTTGACATTCAAATCTCTACTCTGACTTAACATTCAAATCAGGTATTTTACAATTTGTGTAATTTACATTGTTTGGTTTTATTTGAGGTTAAGCCAGAAAAATCTCAAAGTTGTTGGTTATTTGAGGAGAGCCAGAAAACTCAGAAGTGAGGGTTTTTGAATTGTGTAAGCCCTTTGAAAAAGACATAATTGTAAAGGTTTTGGGTGAACCTGTGAAAACCTATTTGATAGTGAACACTAATATCCCCTGTGTGAGGATATTAGGAGTGGAGTAGCATTCTGTGTAGCTGTTGTTTAACAGTTGGTGAACACATAGGCGAACCACTATCATTCTCTGTGTTGTGGATGTGTGATTTATATTTCCTATCTTTTATCATTCAGAATTGTGGAATTTATGTGTGAATGCGAATGTTGTAATCATTTCATTTCAAGCACAGTGGGGAATGTTGTAATAATTTAGATTTATATTTTAGCATTATATTTTTGCTATCTCTTTATTATTACGTTGAGCTTCAGTTTCTCTATTTGTTTTACAAATAAGGTTGTCCTACCATAAACTTTAGTTTTTGGTGTAAAGTTGTCCTTAGAACAATTTTTGTTTATATTTCTCTATATTAGGTTGCTTTCCATTCCTATACTGTGATTGGTGTATAGTGCTATCTATTCTTTGGTTCATATTCCGTTGTATTTATTTTTAATTTGGTATAGTCCTATTCACCACCCCTCTAGGACATATAACTTGGTCATTTCAAGTGGTATTAGAGTCTAATAGCTCGCTCTTATTGCTTTTTATCTGGATTTAATTCCTGAGCTAACGATCTAAGATATATATAAGATGTCAAATTCTGATAGCCTATTAGTCACTAGGCCTCCACCCTTTGACGGCTCCAATTATGCCTATTGGAAAGCCAGGATGAGGATCTTCCTCAAATCAATAGATGAGAGTGTGTGGAAAGCCACAGTGACTGAATGGAACCCACTTACCACTAAAGTGATTGGTATTGATGGTTCAAAATCAATGAGAGTAACACCATATTTCTCATGGACCACCCTTCAGAAAAATGAGAGTAGTGCCAATGCAAAAGCACTAAATGCAATTACTTGCGCACTATCACCAGATGAGTTCAAAAGAATCATATCCTGTGATACTGCAAAGCAAGCCTGGGATATATTAGAAATGACACATGAGGGTACTACAATTGTCAAAAAATCTAAAGTCTAACTCCTCACAACCAAATTTGAAGAAATTCATATGGAGGAAAATGAAATGTTTATGGACTTTTACACTAGATTAAATGACATTGTAAACTCAATGTGGGGTCTTGATGATAAAATCCCAGAAAGTAAAGTGTGTGCAAAGATACTACGCTCACTTCCTGAACGGTTCAACTCTAAGGTAACCGCAATCTAGGAACTTCGTGATATGGATAATATGAGGGTAGAAGAACTAGTTGGTTCTTTACAAACCTATGAGTTAAACTTTAAAACTCCTAACAGTAAATCCATTGCTCTCAAATCTTCTAAAGGTATTTCTCAAGAAAACTCGGATTTAGAAAATTCTGAAGACGATATGGCTCTTTTAGCGAAGAAATTTTATAAGATTTTCAAAAGCAAGAAAAGGGTAGATTTTCAAAAATCAAATGATAAGAAAAGATCTAAACCTAGATCTAAAAGTTGGAAGTCTTTGAAAGATAGTCAATGTTACAACTGTCAAGAGTATGGGCACTTAGCAAATAAATATCCTAAAAAGGACAAAACAAAAAGAAAGGGAATGTTGGCTACTTGGGATGAATCATCTGATTCTGAAGCTTCTTCTAAATCAGAAGATTCTGAAACTGAGTCGGGCGGTGAAGTTAAAGCCCTTATGACTCTAGCCAAGTTCACTTTTTCAGATCATGATGATTCAACTAGTGAAGAAAATCTGAATAGTGATTATGAAAATGAAGATGATCTTCAAGATGCTTACAATGCCCTATACAAGGAAAGTTGTAAAATTGCTGTCAAGCTTAAACTTTAAAAAGAAAAGTTTTCTAAACTCAAAGAATATTTTGAATCACATGTTTTAGAAAAATCCCAAATTTCAGATTATTTTGAAAAATCAAATTGTGACTTAGAATTCAAAACCTCGCTGATTGAAAATCTGAAATCTGAAAATGAGATACTTAAAAATGAAGTATCTTCTCTTCTGAGTTTAAAGGATACATGGAGGTATGCCCAAGGAGATCCAAAGTTATAAAAACTATTATCCGGTTCAAGAAAAAGTGGCGATCGATCCGGATTGGGCTATGATAAGAATACACCTCCTAATAAAAAGTATACTCCTCCTAAGTTTGTGAAAGGAGAGTCCTCAAACTCAAAAGAGAAAAGTACTTATCAAAGTTTTTCTAAAAATACAAAAACTTTTCAAAAACCTAAAAGCTGCCATGTCAACTTTAAAAATCAGCACCGAAACCCTCTTACTAAAAAGATAGTAGATTTACTAAAGGAACTCTTAAAATCTAACTTAGCAGGTCATTCTTACAACATCAGTCAGAAGAAGACCAACTATACTCCTAAACCCAAAACAGTTTTGAAATGGGTTCCTAAAGTTGCCTGCTTGGTTGCTCACACTGCTTTCAAAGCAATAAGCCATTCAAAGTGGTACCTAGACAGTAGATGCTTAAGGCATATGACTGGTGATAAAGGTTTATTCACCGATTCAAAGACATGACTGATGGTTCAGTCACATTTGGTGATGGCAGCAACTGCAAGATTATGGGCCAAGGTACTGTTCAACTCTACAACCTTCCTTTGTTTAAAAATGTTTTATATGTTGAAGGTCTTAAACATAACTTGCTTAGCATATCTCAAATATGTGACAATAACCATAGTGTACGGTTTTCTAATCAAAGCTGTGAGATTCTAAACAATAAGGGTTCAGTAATACTAACTAGACGTAGAACGTTTGAAAACTGCTACATTGTTAGCAAATCCAACTCATCTAATCAACTGTGTTACATGGTCCATACAGACGAGACTGACTTATGGCACAAACGTCTTGGACATGTACACTACCGAAATCTATATAGATTGAGCAAACGGGAACTTATAAGAGGTTTACCCAAACTGTAAAAATTTGATAAAATATGTGGTGAATGCCAGATTGGCAAACAAATAAGGAACTCACACAAAAAGGTGAATTCCAATACCACATCAAGATCACTCGAGCTTCTCCATATGGACCTAGTAGGACCTACTAGGACGGAAAGTCGAGGTGGCAAAAAATATATCTTGTTAATAGTAAATGACTTTACCAGATATACATGGATTGTCTTCTTAAGGGACAAATCAGAAACCCTTGAAGAAGTAAAAAAAGGTTCTCAAAAGGACTCAAACTGAAAAATGTTCTCAAGTCAGTAAGATTCGTAGTGATCATGGATCTAAATTTGAGAATAGCGGCTTTGAGAAGTTCTGTAGCGACCAGGGAATATTACATGAATTCTCAGTGCTCAAAACTCCACAACAAAATGGAATTATTGAAAGGAAAAATAGAGTGCTTCAAGAAATGGCTAATGTCATGTTGAACAGTATGAAGCTATCTAAGAATCTTTGGGCTGAAGCAGTCAATACAGCTTGCTATATTATTAACCGAGTTTACACTAGTAAAGGTAATAATAAAACGGCTTACGAAATGTGGTTCGATAAAAACCCTACTGTCAAACACTTTCGAGTTTTTGGCAGCAAGTGCTATATTTTACGAGATCGTGAAAATTTGGAAAATTTTGATACGAAGAGTGATGATGGGATCTTTTTAAGATATTCTTTAAACAGTCGGGCTTATAGGGTTCTGAACAAAAGGACCGATGTGATACAAGAGTCCATCAATGTGGTCATTGATGATCACTTAAGCACACCTGTCTCAAGTTTAGATAATGATGAAGTTCTTATAATTGATAAACCTGATACTTCATCTAATCAGACTGATTCTGAACTAAGGATTGTTAAAGATCATCTAACCACACAGATTCTTGGAAACTCTCTCACTGGTGTTCATACCCGTAGAGAACTTGAGGATATATGTAATTATGTATGTTTTACATCCCAGATAGAACCATCTAACGTAAAAGAAGCTCTTGCTGATGAAAACTGAATTGTTGCGATGCAAGAAGAACTTAACCAATTTATGAGAGATGATGTTTGGTATTTCGTACCTAGACCTAAAGATAAACACATCATTGGAACCAAATGGATTTTCAAAAATAAGTCTGACGAACTTGGCAATATAATTAGAAATAAGGCTAGGCTAGTGGTACAAGGTTACACTCAAATTGAAGGTATTGACTATGATGAAACCTTTGCACCAGTACCACGTCTTGAATCAATCAGACTCTTTATATCCATTGCGTGTTTTAGAAAGTTTAAGATTTACCAAATGGATGTGAAAAGTGCATTTTTAAATGGCGATCTGCATGATGAAGTTTATGTTGAACAACCAATGGGTTTGGAAGACTCCAAAAATGCAGATCATGTGTATCGTCTTAAAAAAACACTTTATGGTTTAAAATAAGCTCCTAGGGCATGGTATGAGAAACTAACAAAGTTTCTATTAAGCCATAATTTTCAAATGGGATGTGTTGATAAAACTCTGTTTATTAAAAAACATAAGAATCACATCTTATTAATACAAATCTATGTTGATGATATCATTTATGGATCTACCTGTACTGACATGACTATTGAGTTTGCAGATTTGATGAAATCTCAGTTTGAAATGAGCTTGGTTGGGGAATTGAATTATTTCCTCGGGTTGCAAGTAAAACAAAAACCTGATGGAATGTTTATTTGTCAATCTAAATATGCTATGAACTTGATTAAGAGATTTGGATTTGAGAATGGTAAGAATTTTGATACTCCTATGAGTATAACCTTAAAACTCTTAAAAGATTCTGCAGGTAAAAATGTGGATCCGAAATTATATCAGAGTATGATTGGTAGTCTATTGTATTTAACTGCTAGTAGACCCGATATCGCTTTAAGTGTTGGTATTTACACTAGCTATCAATCTGATCCTAAAGAATCGCACTTGACTACTGTCAAGCGTATTATAAGATATGTCACAAGTACTGTTAATCTCGGTCTCTGGTATCCACATGAGACTAGTGTTCAATTAGCTGGGTACTCGGATGCTGACTGGGCTGGTAATCTTGATGATCGAAAATTAACCAGTAGTGGTTGTTTTTATATCAGAAATTGTTTAGTTTCGTGGTTTAGTAAGAAACAAAGTTCTATATCACTTTTAACAGCTGAAGCTGAATATATCACAGCTGGTAATGCGTGTACATAGCTGGTTTGGATGAAACGCATGCTAAGTGATTATGGAATTAAATAGGATTCTATGTTATTATATTGTGATAATTCTAGTGCCATAAATATTTCAAAAAATCCAATTCAACATTCTCATACTAAGCATATTGATATTAGATTTCATTATATTCGGAAATTAGTTGAAGAAAATGTTATATCTTTGGAATATATCCCTACCGAGAATCAACGTGCTGATATTTTTACTAAACCGCTTGACAAAAGCAGGTTTAACAAAATGAAATTTGATCTCAGCATGTGCATTTTAAAATGATTAATTATGCCTATTTGTATCATATTGTATATATTTGCTAGTTTAGTTTTCAAATCTTGAAAAAATACGCAAAAATCAGTTTTTTTTTTGCCTGTACTCGACCAGTCGTGAGTATCCATGACCAGTCGTGCTATGACCGGTCGTGTATACCCACGACCAGTTGTGAATTGCGTGGATTCACTTAAAATTTAGGGGAAATCACTTTCTTCTTCATTTCATTTTCTCTCTCCAACGAGCCAGTCGAACCCATCTTCTAAAATCTTCAAGGTTAGTGCTCCATTTGCATTTTGTTTGTAGATTTATGTCTAGATTGCTGCTATTTCTCTCTTGAAGTTATCTATTTCTAATTTAGTTAAGATTGGCGGATTTTCTTTTAAAAAATCTAATTTGAGAAAACCCATTTCTCAATCCATTGCAACTCTTTATATTCTTGAAATCTTTGTTGCATATGGCTCTTAAAGGAAGAAAATCAACGTCCCGTGGTCCGTCTTTTTCTTCCTGATCAGCCCCTATCACTAAGCGTCATCTTAGGGCTCCTAAGGATGATCCATCTTATGTTCGGGACATAAGATTGCATAATGTTATTGTTGAACATCCAGTAGATATTAATCATGTTGCTCCATTTGATATTTTTCCTATGCTCCAATCTGTACGTTGGAATAACTTATTGCTTTGGGGTGGGCTAGCATACCGGTCCATTGCCCAATCCATGTTTGCATGCATATGTGCTTTCTCACTGAAAAATTTAACTTTTTCTATCTCCACAAGAGAAGAGCCATTTGAAGTTGATTGACATTTGATTTAAGCCCTTATGGATATTCTGGTGAATGATGAGGGTATTCCTATCCATACGTTATATGACAAACCCTCTGTTGCTGAAAAACGTATGCTGACTAATGACTTATGCAATTTGGACGTACAATGGATGCATAAAGGGAATGCGCTTCCCTCAAGGTATTTGTTACCCAAATACAGAATTCTTCACAAAATCTGGGTCTAACTTGTATCCTCGGTTGGGTAACAAATCTGAATTGACGTCCTTCATGGTTCGTATTCTTTATTCTATTGTTAGAGGTGTTAACATTTGTATACCATCCTTGATTTGTCATTTCATCATTCAGTTTCGTCTCCATCCTGGTCATAGTGACATTCCTTTTGGATATTTGATGACTGTGTTGGCTACACATATGTCAGTCGACATGCCAGTTGGAGAGGCCCCTACCATCATCTGATATTTAACAATTCTAATATCAATAAGATGAAACTGGATTCCCTTCCTGGCCAAGGTGATGGTGTTGGCAGTGCTGAAGCTGTACATGAGGAAGAAGCTGGTGATCTTTCTCCTGATGATATTAACGTAGATGATATTTTTGAAGAGCTTGAGTCCGATTCTACAAATGATCCAGATTATGAGCCTTCTTCATTTGATGCACGTCTGAGTGCATTGGAAGATAAATTTGAAGGTCTAAATGTTAAGATGAAAAATATGTTTGTTGCCCATGATTTACAGTTCAAATATATGCGCAAATATCTTAGGTGCTTGAACAAAGGCATGCATCAATTTGATCCTTCCATTCCTGCTCCTTCATCTAGGTCAGATTAGTATTTTTATGATTATTGGTCTGTAATAACTTTATTGCTCCTAACTTGTTTTGAGTTTGCCGCTCTCTTTAACTTAATTCAGTCTATGAATTATGTGTGTTGCTTATGTTATGTTCTCATATCTTGACTAGTTACCTCTCATATTTCTCATTGATTATTTCTCCTCAGCCATCTATTTTGTGCTTCCTTTGTCCTATTGTGACAAAAAGGGGGAGTATTGGATATGATATGGATGTTGTCATGAGGAGGGAGTAGCATTGTATATTGAATATTGTTTTATGAGTATGTTACTCAGGGGGAATATGAGCAGAGGTGGACTGTATTGATTTACAAGTCTACAAGATGCCGGTTAATAACAATTGGTGCATGATTCTTTAATCAGATATTCTGTGTTATGTAACATATCTTGAAAGTGTGTTTTGTCACTAATTTGACAAAGGGGGAGATTGTAAGTGCCATAATTTATAGCCCTTTGTGTTGTCAAATTTGTGGTACCAAAGACACTGTTATGAAGCTTGCATCTGTGAAGAACAATCTTCTACTCAAGATCAACTTAAGTTGACAAGCACTGTTCACAAGTCAAGAATCTTAAGAAGCTTTCAAGTTCAACCTCAAGATCTCAGAAGCTTTCAAGTTCAATCTCAAGATCTTAAAAAGTTCTCAAGTTTAAACGACATCAAGACTTCAAGCTTCACCACTTTCAAAGGTCACTTGTTTCCTCTGTTCAATGTCCTTACTTTACTATTGAGGTATGACTGACCTTAGGTTGACCTTTAGAGTAGGTCATTTTGGACACATAATTCATATATTTTTTATAAGTGAGTTGGGTTTATTCTAAGACTAGTCCTGGACTTTGTTCGACTAGTCCTAGCACTACTTCGACCTGTCTAAACATTTCCTAGATCAGTCGTAAGTTTGTTACAAAAATTGAAAATTTTCTGTTAAGCTTCGACTGGTCCTGGGGACTGTTCGACCAGTCGTAGGTACAGTGTCGACTGCATCTTTGACCTATCGTAGAGCTACGACTCAATGTTCAGTGCTCAAAATTGACTTGCTTTGATTAGTTGTGTGAGCCTACGACCAGTCGTAGACCACCTACGACCAGTCGTAAAACTGCCAATCTTATTGCGCCTGAAATTGTCAAATATTTGTTGGTTCTACGACCAGTCGTAGAGGTCCTTAAACCAGTCGAAGACATGATTTGCTCACCTATAAATAGAGCACAAATCTCAGAATTATTCAATTGAAAAAACGCAATTCAATCGGTCTTCTGAGAGATAAATTGGTGCTCCATTTAAGCTAAGTGTGCATATTTAATATTCTCTTTCTTTAGCTTTGTTAATAAATTTTGTTTCTTGCATTCCAATCTAATCTGAAAAGAGGAATTGTTGTTTTCCTTTTTCTAGAATTAAAATCAATTAGAGCTAGCCCTTTTGTTTTAATTTAAAATCTATTAGAACCTAGAACCATTATAAAGTGAGTATTGGACATTGAACTTTGACATTCAAATCTCTACTCCGACTTGGTTCTTCTGGGCTGCTACAACAAAGGAGAAAATCAGGTATTTTACAATTTATGTAATTTACATTGTTTGGTTTTATTTAAGGTTAAGCCAGAAAAATCTCAAAGTTGTTGGTTATCTAAGGAGAGCCAGAAAACTCAAAAGTGGGGGTTTTTGAATTGTGTAAACCCTTTGAAAAAGACACAATTGTGAATGTTTTGGGTGAACCTATGAAAACCTATTTGATAGTGAACGCTAATATCCCCTGTGTGAGGATATTAGGAGTGGAGTAGCATTCTGTGTGGCTATTGTTTAACAGTTAGTGAACACACAGGCGAACCACTATCATTCTTTCTGTTGTGGATGTGTGATTTATATTTCCTATCTTTTATTATTCAGAATTGTGGAATGTATGTGTGAATATGAATGTTGTAATCATTTCATTTCAAGCACAGTGGGGAATGTTGTAATAATTTAGATTTACATTTCAGCATTATATTTTTGCTATCTCTTTATTATTACGTTGAGCTTCAGTTTCTCTATTTGTTCTACAAATAAGGTTGTCATACCATAAACTTTGGTTTTTGGTGTAAGGTTGTCCTTAGAACAATTTTTGTTTATATTTCTCTATATTAGGTTGCTTTCCAATCCTATACTGTGATTGGTGTATAGTGCTATCTATTCTTTGGTTCATATTCTGCTGTATTTATTTTTAATTTGGCATAGTCCTATTCACCCCCCCTCTAGGACATATAGCTTGGCCATTTCAATAGTTGAACCAAATAAGCAACCAATCAAGTAAATTCTTTGTCCATTAAGTTGAGCATAATTTGCATATCAAGTTTTTCAATGTGCTCAGTGAAAATCAACTTACTTCTTGTATAATACTATTAGTTCATTATGTTAGTCATACTCATCACTTTAAGATCGGTTTGAAACTTAAGTACTGATTCCAAACTTATCCCCTTTTCCTTCTTTTTCCATTCTTTCATTTTATATCGATGGTCAATTTTTTATTCATTCTTTTTTATTTTTGCATTATTTTCCATATTTTTCATTCGTTCTATTCTTTTTCATAACTTCTTTGTCGATCTCCTTTTTTAAAAAAATTTGGTTCTTTTCTTCTTTTAAGGTGGATAAAATTCTCCATACTCAATTTTCACCATCTATTAATGATTCACATACTAACAATCAGAACTTCTAGCCTGTCATACAAAAGACAAATTGAATGTGTCTTGTGATTTAAATTAACATGATAATCAAACTATCTCTTAATCAATTGAGCGCAAGATCTTAGGTGATAGATTATTTAGTTGATCAAACTCCAACAATCTAAAATTTAATCTCTATTTTTATCATACCCAATGCATTCGTAAGTACACAATTCATCGCTTCCCAAACAGAATTCAACTTAAAACATGAAATATTTTTAAAAATTTTACTCAAAACTGAGAAAACACTTATTAAACACTGATTAGTTTACCTAATCCCCCATCCCCAACTGAAAAATCTACATTGTCCTCAATGTAAAAGAAATAAGCACGTAATGCAAAAGAGGCAATGAAAAGAAAAGAGAAGTGATAGAAAGGTAATACATGAAGAAGGAATTTTGAGGCTTTTCGAATGGTCTTAATGTGAAGATGGGTTGGCACAAGAATTAAACCAACAGAAAGAAAACTATCCTAAATAGTGGAAAATAAACTATCCTAAATAGCGGAAAGCACACTATCCCAATCCTAAATCATATGAAAGCAAATAAATCTACTTATACCTCCGTCATACTAGGATGTCAATCTTGGTAAATAGGGTCAATCAGAGGTATTGACATGTTCTTTAAATCAATTTTTTCCACAAATGGCTTTAAACGATGTTCATTTACTTTGAATTCATTGTCATTGTTTAGATTCCAAATCTTAACAGCCCCATGAGGATAAACATTAGTAATAGTGAAAGGGCCAGTCCAACGAGATCAGAGTTTACTTGGAAAAAGGTGTAATCGAGAATTATACAAAAGGACTTTCCGATCTGGTGTGAATGATTTCTGAAGAATGTGTTGGTCATGAAACACCTTCATCTTATTCTTGTAAATTCTTGAATTCTCATATGCATCATTCCGGATTTCTTCCAGTTCATTCAACTGAAGTTTGCACAGCAGGCCAGCATTGTCCAAATTGAAGTTCAAATTTTTAATCACCTTGTAGAACATATGTTCCAACTCCACAGGAAAGTGGCAAGCCTTCCTATAGACAAGTCTAAATGGAGACATTCCAATAGGAGTCTTAAATGCAGTACGGTAAGCCCATAAAGCATCGGTCAATCGGATTGACCAGTCCTTATAGTCAGGGTTAACTGTTTTTTTTTTCAAAATATGTTTAATTTCTCTATTGAAAATTTTGGCTTACCCGCTTATTTGTGGGTGGTATAGAGTGCTCACTTTGTGGGAGATGACATATTGTCTCATTAAGTTTGTAAATGGCCTATTATAAAAATGTGAACCTTCGTCACTAATGATGGCTCAGGGCATTCTGATCCGGGAAAGGATGCTTTCTTTTAAGAACTTAATGACCGTTTGATGATCATTATTCTGACACCAGATCGCTTTGACCCATTTAGTGACATAGTCTACCATTAGCAAAATATACAAATTTTCAAAAGATTGAGGAAATGGTCCTATGAAATTGATGCCCTAGCAATCAAATGCTTCAATGATCATAATGGGGTTTAAAGGCATCATATTTCGACATGAAAATGCTCCTAATTTCTGACAACGCTCACAAGATTTGAAAAACTCATGAGTGTCCTTGAATATAGTGGGCCAGTAAAAGCCGCACTATAAAATTTTTAGTTGTGGTCTTTTTAGAAAAAAAAGTGACCACCATAGGATTGAGAATGACAGAAGGAGATGATAATTTAGTGTTCATTGTCTATCACACATCTCCTTAAGATTTGGTTTGGATAATATTTAAACAAATACGGATCATCTTAGAAGAATTTGCGTACCTCGGCAAAAATTTTTTTCTTATCTTGTGCAATTTAATGTGTCGGCATAAAACCTATGGTAAGATAATTAGCAATATTCGTAAACCAAGGTGAATGAGAGACTTTAAACAGTTGTTCATCAAGGAACATGTCATTTATGTTCGTCATCTCAAGGGAATCAGAGAGGTCAAGGCGAGAAAGATAGTTAACCACTATGTTCTCTACTCCCTTCTTATCTTTTATTTTCAAATCAAATTCTTGGAGTAGAAGGATCCATCTTATTAAGCGGGGCTTAGCATCATTCTTAGAAAGAAGATACTTGAGTACTGCGTGATCTGTGTAGATGATGATCTTAGATCTGATCAAGTAAGACTTAAATTTATCCAAAAGTGAATACTACAACTAAGAGTTCCTTCTCCATAGTTGAGTAATTCACTTGGGCAGGATTTAGAGTTCTACTTGCGTAGTGTATAACATAAGGCTTCTTCTCTTTCCTTTGGCTTAACACTACCCCAAGAGCATAATCGGATGTATCACACATAATTTCAAAAGGAATGCTCCAGTCGGGTGGTTGCATGATAGGTGCAATGGTTAACATGCCTTTAAGCTTAGAAAAAGCTTCCTGGCATTGCTAAGTTCACTCGTATAGTACATCATTCTGAAGTAGATTGCATAAAGGACGAGAGAGGTGACTAAAGTCCTTTATGAGTCTCCTGTAAAATCCTGTGTCTTAAAAAGGATCGCACATCTCGTATGTTCTTGGGTGGAGGTAAGTTAGAAATAAGATCAATCTTAGCCTTATCTACCTTAATTCCTTTGGAATAGATGATATGTCCAAGGACAATTCCCTTACGAACCATGAGGTGACACTTCTCCTAATTTAGTACCAAATTCTTTTCCTCACATCGCTTCAGCACACATTTAAAATTCTCCAAAGAATCACTGAAGGATGGACCAAAGACAGAGTAGTCATCCATGAAGACCTCTAAATATTACCCCACCATGTTAGAAAAAATACTCATAATGCATCGCTGAAAAGTGGCAGGGGCATTACACAATCTAAATGGCATCCTGAAGGGACATGCGAATGTGGTCTTTTCCTAATCTTCAGGGGCTATTTCTATTTGGTTATAGCCCAAATATCCATCAAGAAAACAGTAATAGGAATGACCAGCTAGCCTTTTCAAGATTTGATCAATAAAGGGCAAAGAAAAGTGGTCCTTCCTTGTGATAGTATTCTTTTCTGTAGATAATGCACATTCTCCAACCAGTAGTAACTCTAGTTGGCATGAGTTCATTATCGGCATTGGCTACGATAGTGATTCCGAACTTCTTAGGAACCACTTGAGTTGGACTCACCCATTAGCTATCGGATATAGGGTATATGATACCCACATCCAATAGCTTAAGAACCTCATCCTTAACCGCTTCCTTCATGTTTGGATTTAGTCTACGTTGTGGTTGCTTGGAGGTCTTCGCATTATCCTCTAGATAAATGCGGTGAGTATAAATCAAAGGGTCAATTCCCTTGAGGTCCGCAATCGACCATCCAAGGGATCCTTTGTGCTCAATGAGAGTAGAAATACACATACTCTCTTGTTTTTGCTCAAAGTGGGAAGAAATCACCATCGGGTATGTCTCATCTTGACCTAAATAAACATATTTCAAATCAGATGGTAAAGATTTTAGGTCAAGCTTCGGTGTCTTGAGGTTAGACGGTAGAAACACTATATCCGTTTGGGGTAATTCTTCAAATTGTGGCCTCCACCGGTTAACTTCAAGTACCAACACATTATCAAGCATGGCACCTGTCTCCCTAATCATATCATCATCTAAATCATGGGAGTGGGCCAAGCACATCTCTAGAGGGGTCAGAGGATAAGGTCATCAGAGTTTTATCTTCCACAAAAGAATTAATCAAGTTAACATTGTAGGCATCGTCATCATCCTCTACCTATTTGCTCATATTGAAAAATATATTGAGCTCCAATGTCATATTCCCAAAGGCCAAATTCATGACTCCATTCGTACAATTGATGATTGCATTTAATATAGCAAGGAATGGGCGACCAAGGATGACAGGAATTTGAGTGCTCATATACACGATGGGTTGAGTATTCAGGATGATAAAATCTACTGGATAGTAGAATTTGTCAACTTGGACCAACACATCCTCAATTATCCCTCTCGGCACACGAATTGAGAGATCAACCAGTTGTAATATGGTCTGGGTGGGTTTTAATTCACCTAGACCCAGTTGTTCGTAGACCGAGTATGGGATCAGATTTACACTCGCTCCTAAGTCAAGAAGTACATGTTCAATTGGTAATTCCCAATTACACAGGCGATGCTTGGGCTACTAGGATCTTCGTACTTCTGTGGCATATCTTGCTTTAGGATGACACTCACTTTTTTTGTTAAGAAGATTTTCTTTTGAATGTTTTACCGTCTTTTAGTCGTACATAAATCTTTCAGAAATTTGACATATGAAGGTATCGGTTTTACGATATCTAGTAGAGAAATGTTGACCTTCACTTGCTTAAGCACCTCTAGAATATCTTGAGAGTTAAAGAGAGGTTTTGGTGTTATCAAGCATTGGGGAAATAGAGTAATTTGTTTGTTTTGAAGTTCCAGTTCTGCCTCATTTGGAGCATTGTTAGGTCTATCAGTCTCATCTACATTCTAGTCCTTAGGCTTCCCAGCCCTTATCGAAATAAATTTGTCAATTATCTTCCCACTCCTACAAATGGTGATAGACTTAGCTTGTTCCATTGGATTTGAAGAGCTTGGTTCACTAACTCCGTATTGCGGTTTAGGATTGGGGATAGGTTGGGCTGGAAGCATCCCTTTCTCCATAACTGTAACGCGTAAGTTTATCTTTTGTATGGCCTTTATGAGTTCTTGTAAGGCTTGAAGAGTACTTTGCTGGATGAGCTCTTGAGGATTTTGAACCAATTCCTCTTAAGATTTCCCTTGATTTAAGAATTGATTAGGGATTCCTTGAGGTGCAGCAGATTGTCCATTCCTCCAACTGAAATTCGGACGATTTCTTCAGCTGGAGTTGTATGTATTCGAAGTGAGTCCCTTGAAAGGCCTTTGGTAGTTGTTTATGGAATTTGATTACTCATTCAATATTTCTTGAAATGCAGGTATTGTTGGGCAATTTTTAGTTGTATGAATGTTACAAGCACAAATACCGTAGACAACTTCTTTATCCTTATCCTTCCCAAGTTCATGGCCTCGAGTTTCCTTGTGAGACTGACCACTTTAGCATTGATATCATCTTCCTCTTTCAAAAGATATATTCCACCTCTCTCCTTTGATTAAGTAGGCTTAGACATGATGCTCGTTCTTGGGGAGATGTCACATGATTCTGTAATTTCAGTAAGTTTATCAAAGTAATCCCACACTTTATCAACATTTTTGTTCAGGAATTCCCCATTGTACATTGTCTCAATAAATTGGCGCATGGAAGATATCATTCCTTCATGGAAGAAATTTGTTATGCACCATGTTTCAAAACTGTGTTGTGGGCATGAACTGACAAGATCCTTGAACCTCTCTTAACATTGGAAGAATGTTTCATCTTCCCTTTGGGCGAAATTCATGATCAACTTTCTGATGGTGTTCGTTTTATGATATGGGAAGAATTTCTTTATGAACTCCCTTGTCATGTCATTCTATCTACTAATAGATCATAGACATAGTGAATGTAACCATGTCTTAGCCTTTTCTTTCAGGGAGAAAGGGAAGAGTTTCAGCCGGATTGTGTCCTCGGACACGTTAGGAAAGTATAAAGTGGCTATGATCTCATCAAATTCTTTCAAGTGTTAATATGGATTTTCAAATTCAAGCACAAGGAACTTTGGAAGGAGTTGGATCACTCTCGGCTTGATGTCTATATTTCCTGTATTTTCTGAAAAAACCATATAGGAAGGGGTGCTCACCCCCGCCAGTTGTAAATAGTCTCATAAAGTACGAGGTGGGGATGCTCGATGTACCTTGTTCTTATCCTGGATTTCCTCCACCCTAAGTTGGGGTGGATTTGGAGATTGATTGGCCAGTTGATTTATAGCCATAATTTCGGTTAACTCTGTGGATCTTGAGTGGTGTCTAATCCTGTGATGGATAGATAACCCCTCAACCAATCCTCCACTCAAGAGACATTGAGTGTTGTCACGAACCCAATTGGGCATGAAACACTCTCAGCCCTAAATTTCAGAATCTAGCCTAAACCTAAAAAGAAAAAGGAAAATAGAGATCTAGAAATAGAAAGAGAGAGAATTAGAAAGAAGTTACCAAATTAGAAGTTTCTATGTTAGGATCCTACAAAAGAAAAAGGAAAGTGAATTAGTTTCTAAAAAGAGAAATAAAAAGTTTCTAAAAATAGAAAGATGAGTTAGTTTCTAAAAAAAAGAAAAAGGAAAGTTTCTAGAAATAGAAAGTAAGTTAGTTTTTAAAAAAGAAAAAGGAAAGTTAACTAGTTTCTAAAAAAGAAAAATAAACGGAAATTAGTTTCTAAAAATAGATTAAGAAAGTTTCTAAAAATTAGTTTCTAAAAACAAAAAAGGAAAGTTTATATTTTAGAATTAGAAAGTAAATTAGTTTCTAAAAACAGAAAAGGAAAGTTTTTAAACCTAGAAATAGAAAGCTAACTTAATTTATAAAATAATTTAGAAAAAACCCTAACATAAAAATAGAAAGTAGGAAAACTTTAATTTTAAACTAATTCCAAAACTAGTTAATCTCAGAAAAATGCAACCATTAGTCCCCAGGAATGGCGCCAAAAACTTGTTCACAACCCCAAGTGTAGGGTTACAATGCAGTAATAATATCGGTGAGACCGAGGTCGAATCCACAGGGACTAATCTCATGTGTATTCTGAAAACAACCAGAAGTAGAACTAGAAAAAGATACGAATCTAAATATGAAATTAAAGGAAGTAATTGTGAAGTGTGTAATTAGAAACTTAAGAATTCAAAGGTGAGAACTAGGGTTTCCAAGGATCCACTTGTAACAATAAGGATGATTCCTTACTTGATTCAAGTAACACAATTGGAATTGGAGTCCTATCCTATCCAATTGAAAGATATAGTACTTAAGATCAAATCTGAACTTCATTTAACCTAATTCTCAAAAGAGAAGAATTATGATAATTGACAGGGATTCTGTAATGACCCTGAAAATTTTGTGTTAATCTTTCCTTAGTAGCTTTTTGGGGTAATTAGCGCTATACTCGATTGCTTGTGAAATTTGCATCAATCACTTTAAATTGTATCTACATGACTCAAAACCTGTAGATTAGTTAGCGCTATGTTACTTTGAAATCTGGGATTCATCGCTAAAGCCAGTTGCTCTTGGAATTTTTTGAAAGTTCTGGATCGGACCTGGACCGCGCGTCGAAAGTCCGATAGCGATGATCTTAGGCTGTTGTGGTCACCATGTTGGGCTTGACCATCACCTCGAAAATCAAGTCCATGTGATGTCCTGGGTCGATTTGTTTGAGTTCGGAGTGAAGAGTGTGAGAACGGTTGGAAACTTAAATAAGATTTTATGAAATCTGAGTCGTGTCGCTTACGCGATGTTTTTAAGAAATCTGACTGTTGGATTTTGACCCAATTTCACCCTCTGATCCGGGAAGATAGCCCAAGCATATCCTTGTGCTTGTGGACCTGATCGAGATTCGGTGACCGTTGAATTGAGTGTGGTCCGCCACGGCTTATCTGAAGATCTGGTCGGTACGAAAACTCAGCTTGACCTAGATCCATGGTCAGTGAGCTTAAGTCCGACCTTTCGTGGTAATAGGCCCACCGGAAGTACTTCGTTGGATCGAGAGAGGCTGGTTTTGGTTATACCCTAAGTATACCTTGGCCCTGGGGTTATTTTCATCAATATTAGGCCTATTTATAGACCTTAAAACCCTAGCTCTCTTTTCCATACGAATTTCCTAACCCTAGCTAAGAAAGAGAAAGGAAAAGAGAGAGAAAGTGAGAGAGAAGTTGGTGAATCATCTTAGATTCTTTCCTATTATTCTTCATCCTTAAACCTTCACTTTTGAATCGTTATTTCGGCGATTCTGAGTTCATCTTTGGGTAAGTTAACCTAACCCTAATCTGTGTTAGAGCTTAGAATAGTCTTTATGTGTTGTAGCTCATTTCTATTCTTGCTTTATGTTATCTTGTCGCCGTTGATGAAGACATATCGTCTGAAATCAGTTCGGTGTTCTTTTCTGGCTTAAGGTGCGGACTTTAAGCATATAGGTTATGGTTTTCAAGGCTTTCAATGCCAGTTAATGGTTTATTCTTACTATGGATGAGATTTCATATGCCAAATGTTATGTTTATTTTGCGTTCCTGATATGCATGTGTTATATTGAGATTTGTGTATTCTATGTGTATGTATAAAGTACCGTATGCGTATAAAATATGAACTTGTGTTTGCCACGATTATTTGTCGTGTACTTATGCTAATTGTATGTGCGACAACTCCTTGGTAAAAGGAATTGTCCAAATGTGTGTATTTCAACATACGTCATGTATGTTGTTTTATGTATTCTAAGTGTTTGTAGAAATGTCTGAATGATCTAAAGTATGATATATCAACCTAGTATGGGTGTTGAGAAGCGATTCTTAACTCTCCCACTAGTGTGTATGATTTCCTTCATGCTAGTTACATTCCCTGTTGTTTAATTTCAAGTCTTATTTATGAGAAATTCCATGTTAAGTTGATATTCTTCAAATGCTTGTGTACTACATGATTTGAGTTGTTGTTCCATTACTATTCTAAATTGTAGATATGAATATCTGTTGTAGTGGAATGTGTGTGAGACTATGCATTAGTCCAGGAAATCGGTAATTGGCCTTAAGATCATGGCTGAGGTTGCTTTCGCCATGTAGGACGTGATTAGACGAACCCGAGACGTATTAGAGTTGTCGGCAGTGGTTTGGCCACGCGGAGTGTTTGCGCACTCTATGTCGTTCAACCCAACGTGCACTCGTGCTAGTCGAGTTCGTCAAGTAACCCGATTGTCCGATGTATGTTCACCATGTATGGACGCTACTGCTTGAATCTAGGGTACCGAACTTACCAATGAAATC
Source organism: Magnolia sinica (assembly GCF_029962835.1). Classification (NCBI taxonomy): domain Eukaryota; kingdom Viridiplantae; phylum Streptophyta; class Magnoliopsida; order Magnoliales; family Magnoliaceae; genus Magnolia; species Magnolia sinica. Next base: position 41,994,444 of record NC_080573.1, on the reverse strand, counting down.
CTATTAACCATTGTACCTTGATCCACTAAGACTCATGAGCCGGACATGGTAGTATGGGAGACGATGGTTGAGCTGTTAGCCTATGCTGGGGTGACGAGCCTCCCCGTAGTGACCATTGAGCAACCAAACTCGTGAGCCGATTATGGTGGTATGGGACACTATATTCGTGCTGTCGGCCTACATTGATTGGTAACGAGCCCTTTGTAGTGACCTCGAGCATGCCTGGATACCGCATTGAGGTGACGAGCCTTAGTGTAGTAGCGAAGGTGTGATAGGCGTGCATTGATTGATGATGAGCCCTTTGCAACGACCTACAACCATATGATCGTATGAGATGTCTAGGACTGATGACCCTAGAATGGATCACTGTTTAGATGGTGATATGAGGAAGGTACCTTAGCTTCCCAATCCTGTTGTATGAAAAGGACTAATAACAACTTGGTAATCATGTTCATGCACCGCATTTGCATGTGCTTTGTAGACGTGGTGCACTTTGAGGCGATGTCATGCGTAACGTAAGATGAAGACGCTGAGGGTGTACGCGTGAGGGCACACATCATTCTGCATACATCCTTACATTAACAAGAGTACTTAGGACATGTTTAATTGTTCTGCTTTATCATTGCTGCTTGATTGAACTGATAACATGTTAACCTGTGCTTTATTGTTCCACTGAGTTGATCACTCACTCCCTCGTTCTGGGGCGGTGTTAAACACCCACCAGACTCTGTCTTAGCTGCTGATGTTGCAAATGTTGATGTGACTTTTGAGGCAGAGCGAGAGATCGAGGATGATGAGGCTGCTTTCTCTTTTATGCAGTTTTTAGACGGGTTCTAGTGAGCCTCGTTCTGATGCGCGGGATGCTGGGATTTCTTTTGGAAATTAAATGATGTAATTAGATACTTGTAATTTTGATAGTAACACTTGAAATACGACCTGGTATGTATATGTACTTCAGGGATTTGCACTTGTACACATATTTCTATAAGTCTTCCGCTTGCTTTCTTCACTTATCCCTGAATTATATTTACTATTTGGCTTAATCTATTCCATGTTTTATGCACTAGTACAGACAACATACATCTATCATTAAATATATTGCATAAGTGATGTTTTAGAACTCGGGAGTTGAGTTATGCTCGACCCCCGAATTTCAGGGCGTTACAGATTCCATCACCAAACTAGAAACAACAGGATTTACCAATCCCATAATCTCAAAATAAGAAAAGAAGATACTCAAAGCTATTGCAGATCTACTGTAATTTAAGTCAGAATAAATCATTAAAAAGTGAAAGTATTCCTTAAATATCAAGCTAGAATCAAAGTAAGTTCAACATAAACATGAATCAAAGCAAAAAAAAAAATACCATCACGCTACAAGCTTCACCTCTTAGCCCTATGTAAGAGGTTTAGCCAACCATAGACATGATTGGACCAAAGTTTCTTAAGAAAAATATGAAAACAATTAAGGAAGAAGAAGAAAAACTCTTAGCAACAACTTCTCTACCGTATTGCTCCACTCCTTAAACTCAATAAGATGCCCAGGAACATCCTAAGGAGTCTTATTTATAGTTGTGGAACTCTAACTTTCGCACCTAGTTGGAAAACTCTAGAAATCACCTCAAATCTATGCATTTTGCTAAAATAGACTTCACTCTACGCAATTTTTCAAAATAGACTTCATTCTAAGCAATTTCACAGTGACCAAAAGTTTTAGAATATGTTTTTCTGTACGATTTCAAGATTCCTTTTCTTCATTTCAAATCTTTGATTCTTTTCATTCCTCACTTGATTTTCTTGAATCTTTGGCATATGAATTCTTCAATCTTGGTCTCCTAAGATCCATCCCTTGCCTTAGTGATTCTTGAGCATCAAACCTATGTTCTTAGCACCCTTTTCAATCTAAGCTCTTAAATTCACCTTTCAATGTAAACATGAGTAAAATATAACATTAAGCATTATCATGTTCATAAAACCAAGATATAAATGAGGGATAATATGCACTATTTGACCCTTAACATTAAGTCAAAAATTCAGGATCTTTAACGCCTTTGAAAACTCTCTTAATGTCTCTAGGAAAATCTCCCACTTTAGAAGGATTGTGAGAGATAGCCTTGCCAAGTATATCATGACTAGATCCATGATAGGATTCATTCTCTCGATGGGTCTTTATAGACGTGCCATGAACACTACCACATTAATTTGCTCACTAATCTTGCCACATGCATTAGTTCACTCCCCTTAAAGGCATGCGGAAGCGTATGCATCACCATATTAATAGTGAAATGCATGTCACCAAAGGAAGACCTGTTCAACATATCTTCAAGCACGAGTAGGATTTCCGTGAGTACCAAACCTATAGTGTCGACACATGGTGGCTTTCCATTAATCCACATCAAGGCACCGATAATGGGTGTAAACAATGCCCCCACGTCCCTTTGTATTAAGAGATTCGATGGGACATTTGACATGCAGGTTTCGACGGCCATTCTGACGTGCGATGGGTGGTGGCATGGGGTTCATGCTCGGCCATTGTGCAAGTTAATGTGATCGTCAGAATTATCCTAGTATGATTGCCAGCTTTTATTGCGAATGTGAAACCTAATATTTCATTTATTATACTGAAAAATGGTGATCTTAATGGAAAAATAACATTCTCAATGAGCGGCAGCCTAAGCTTGAAGCTTGGCCATTATTTTATTAATGAGATGAAGGAAAAACTTACAATCTGGATCAGCCAAAAACACTAACTTCATAAAATAAAATAATGTTCTATACCAAGTCTCTATGTCGGCCAATCTTTTACTTTCCTTATTCCTTCATTCCTTGTTCTAATTAACCTGGTTGGCGGTCATCCTTTCTTCGATCTGTATGAACTCACATAGAATTGGATAATACTTTTTCAGATATCAACTGTTGATAGGATTTTTGCTTTCTCGGCTATCCATATCTTGCAATGGATATGTTCTTCTACATAGGACTCTTAATTTTAGTGGTCATTCCCATGTTGGTGACCACCTTCCATATTTTTCGTCCTTTGCTTCCATTAGAAGCTTGGTTTTCCACTTTATTTTTCCTTCAGAAAATCTTTTCCTATTTACCTTCTTATTATAGGCTCTAGCAAACTTTAGTTTATGAACCCTCAAGTTATCTAAGGCCTGCAACCATATGCTATCTATCTTGTCCAACTCCAGAAGCATGGACTCGGTAAACTCTCTTAGAGTTAGTTTATACTAATATCTTAACGTCAATGAGAAAATATTAACCTCCATAGGTAATATAGCATCATGTCCATATGTCAGTGCAAAATGAGTCATCCTTGTACTAGTCATTTATGAGATTCAGTAAGCCCACAACACTTCAGACAACATCATTTGCCACGATCGCGGATTATTCTCTGCCATCCATTTAATGAGATTGTTTTAATATCTTCTTGATCGACTCAGCCTATCCATTAGCTTGAGCATAAAACTTGAACTTATATGTGACCGCAAAAGCTTGGATTTGTGATCCCGAGAAGGCTACTCCCTATCTACTGTAATTGTCTTGGGAATGTCGAACATGTGGATGATGTGTTCCTTGGTAAAACCCATAACTTCTACATGTTCAATTCCTTTTGTCAGTCGCACTTCCACCCATTTGGTGAAGAAATCAATCGCCATAATTATGAAACTTTGCTGCTTCGAGGAAGGGGATATATTTGTCATATGATGTCAATAGCCCAACCACGAAAAGTCCATGGTTTCATGATTGAATAAAGCTCTGAGCTCGAACACGTTGTAATGGACAATGCCTCTAACATGCCTAACATCCCTTTACATACTCATGCAATCCTTTGGGATAGTAGGACAGTACTAACCATGCCTTTGGATCAACTATCGCATCTTCTGACCGGTTAGGTGTGCCCCCATATGCCTTCATGTACTTCTCCCATGACTACCATGTCTTCTTCTTGCCCTAAATACTTTAAAAGAAGGTTGTCGGCCCCTTTTGTTTACAAATCATTGTATGGTATCAAGTAATGCATGGAGATCCATCGCACAAATCAATCGGTGCTTGTATTCAGCCTCATCAGGTATTGAATGATTGAAAATCATCAGTCATCGACCAAGAGTTCCAATGATGCTATTCTAGTTGTAAAAAATCTAGGTTGCGTCGCAAGTACTAAGCGTTTTCATACTATCAGAAACCTCTTGGGAAATCCATCAGGGAGCTTCAAACATGTGGCAATCTGTTCCATTTTGTTGCCATCTTCATTGAATTTCCAAAGAACATAACTCAACAAAACATCATTGAAGTTGTCCAATAACTGTATAGTTATCCCATAGTAAGGCAATAATGATTAGCTCATGAACTTATAAATTGTTGCAAGCTAATTTAGGACCAATAAAGAGTCACCAATGACTTCGATATGCTTGGCCCTTAACTCCATTAGAATTTCCAGGCCAATTATCAATTCTCCGTATTTGGCCTGGTTATTCATGCAGTTGAATTTCAATTGGAAAGCATAATCTTCCCTCTTTTCGGTGGGGGTTCCTTCTCTAGAGGAATGCGTTGCTCGTGATTCACTGAATATAAGTTGTCATGGGACAAGATGGTTGGCATGGATCGCCACTTCCTATGTCGTGATCTGATCATCCACTTGCATAGGATGATCGGCCAAGAAATTGGTTAACGCCTGGCCTTTTACTACCTTCTAGGAAACATACCTAAAGGAAATTTTCGATAAGGCTATAATCCTCTTCCCCATCCTTCCTCTTAAAATTGACCATGTGAGCATGTACATGATTAGATTAGTTGATGAAATGACATGGACCGTCCTTGTCATCAGATAATAAAGGAGCTTCATTGTGATGAAAGACAATGCTAGGCATAGTTTCTTAATGACTAAATACCTTCGTTTGGCATCACGCAGTGTCCTAGATAAGTAGTAGATGGCTTAATCCTCTTTATCATCATTTTCCTGTATAAGAAATGCTTCAACTGACTCATTCGTAGTCGAGATGTACAAATGGAGCAGTTTGTCTTTCCTTGGAGGAATTAAAATAGGGGATTTCATGAGATACTACTTTATTTGGTCAAAGGCAACTTGATTTTCTAGTTTCAAAAAGAACTCCTGGCTAGCCTTCCACTTGATTAATGGTGAGAATGGGTTAATTTTTCCTGCAAAGTTCGAGATGAATTGATGCAAGAAATTTATCTAGTCGATGAACCTCTACAATTCCTTCTTGTTTTTAAGTGGAGCTGCTTCTAGGATTGCTCATACCTTGTTTCAATCGACCTTGATACCTTGGTAATGGATTAGAAACCTAGAAAATTTTCAGGAGAAACCCCAAATGCACACTTAAGAGGATTCATCTTTAATTTGTGCTTCCTCATGCGCTCGAAAGATTTTCTTAGATCGGAAAAATGATCTCCCAAATTGACTGACTTCACAATAACATCATTGATGTATACCTCCATAAACTTGTTGATCATGCCATGGATGATGACATTCATATTCCTTCAATAGGTTGCACCTGCATTTTTAAACCTAAAAGGCATCACGACTCAACAATAAGTCTCGATCACCCCTAAACACTGAAACGTTGTTTTAGAAACATCTTCTTCTATGATGAATAATTGATTGTAACCAGAATGGTCGTCCATGAAGAATATAATGTTATGCCTTACAGCCTTGTCGATTAGTTGATCTTCCATTGGCATGGGATATTCATCTTATGGGGTTACTAGAATATTTAAAAATAATAATAATAATAATTCGAACCCTTAATTTCCCATTCTTCTTGATTATTGGGACTATGTCGAAATCCAACTGACATACCTAATTCGCTTGATAAACTCGACCCTTAGTTGTCTCTCTATTTCCTTCTTCATTTTAAGGGTAACCTCAGGAGTCATCCTTCTTGCAGGCTGCTTATATGGTTTAAAACCTTCCTTTACTAGAAGGCAGTGCTCAACCAAATCCTGATTAACCCTAACATCTCATGATAATCCTGGGAGAAACATCCTGCATGATCTTGGAGGAGAGACCATCTTTATATGCGCTTTTGGATCCAGCTCTGCTTTGATGAATGTAGGCCATAGATGTTCCTCTGTCCCAAGATTCACTTCAATCAGCGTATCTTGGACATCAGTTTTGGCATCATCCATCTTGGCTGACACTAGTTCTAATTCATGGAAGGCTATTCCATCATCTGTCACAGTGTTGTCCTCCATCAGACACTTTGCAATATAAACATAGCATCCATCATGATCAATGGTGTTGCTAAAGTACTCTTATAGTCTGTAGATCATGGTTGTGACTTCGGCCTCTCTTTCTCCCTTGCCACTAAGATCCATCAAGGAGCCTCCTTAATAAAATATTGCAATTGTTGCCAATATGGAGTGATTTGCCTTTGGTTCTTTAGAGGATTCCTTAAATGTGCCAATATTTGGCTCTGTAGACCACTCCTTTATTATTGTAACAATTTTGAATTGGAGTGAGAACCGGACAGAGCGGGAAGCTTTTCAATAATGTGTTCACATTGCTGGCAAAAGTATCCATTTCAACGTCTTTTTTTTAAACCCACCTTTGTAATCAAGGAATCCCATTCTCGGACTGGGCTCACTGCAATAATTGCATTAAAGTCATGCATAGGGTCTACTATAGCTATAACCGCGGCCAGTAGGTTGTTCTTATCACGACCAATTAGGTGCAAAGGACCAAACTTTCCGTTGTGAAGGTTTACCTCACCAATGTTGAATCTACCTTAAACAATTGTTTATCAACCCAAACAATTTTAACTAGTGCAATGATGATGGGATGCACCAATTGTAGTGGATCCAGTCTCTTCCGAAGAGGGCATTGTAGTGGGTGGTTGGCTCGATGATAAAGAAATTGGCCATGACTTTACTACACCCAACTTACAATTTCACAGCAAGTATCCCCTTTGTATTGGCGACTGCTCATGCGAATCCCAACATTGTGACTTCAGTAGGTAGCAAGTCACTTGTTGACTTTTTTTAGTTTCTTGACCAGCGTCATTGACATAATGTTTATCGATGCTCCATTGTCAACCATGATGGAGGACAAAGGATATTCATCCATATGCATGGATACATAAGGGGCTTCAAATGTTTGGGTAATGCTTCTGGGGGTTTTGTAAAGATAACCCTTTGAACATCTCCACTTTTGTTGATAAAGACAAACCTAATGGCCATATGGCCTTAGCTGATCATTGAAACCTCAAATTCGGCCAGGGTTGTTTTAGGTTCATCGTGATCCTCCTCTTCCTCAACAAGAATAGGGTTAACACTTTCCCAATCAGAGGAAATTCCGTAGGCTTCAACATTAAATATCGTTGACGCTTCACCTTCTTCTTCGACGTCTCCGACTATGTAATTAAGTTGGCCTAATTGTGCTTATTACTTCATCAAAAGGATGAATGCCATATTGCAACTGAGGGTGAAGGGAAGCAAGGTACAAAACGATACCATTGTCTTGAGTCCCTCTTCCTTTAGGGTTGTTACGACCTTTAGATCAACTTCCTATATGAAATCCTCTAAGCTTGGTGACCCTTGGAATGGTTGCACGACTACAGTATGTTCCTCAGTGTTAATGCAACTACATGTTGGATCTTTCTCCATCAAAATTCCTTCGGGCGAAGAAGTTTGAGTAGGTAGCGGCCCGAGCCTCTCTTTGACTACCCATGGATTTTTTTTGTTACATCCGAGCGATGATAACAAAAGCTCTAGCTACCATGCTTCATCATTGTAATTGGCGTCTTTGAGTACACGTCAAACCTTATGGAAGCTAAAGGAACTTGTGATGGATGGCAATGGTCCATCAGTCGGTGAATGCCTCTATTGGCTGAACCATTATGGGTTCGGCCGATGGTTTATTCTCACGTTGCACCTCGATTGGTCTCGACGGAGTACTCTGTGGGTAATCACGAATTTTAAGATTATGGTTGTTGGACCCTCAATCAGTCACTTGCTTCTTTGTATTGGCAAGTTGTTCGTGAGCACTATCGAACAAGTGATTGTCATGTAACGGCCTGGCTGAAGACTTGTGGTGGTCTACTGGCCTGGTTGCTTGGATTTTGTTGTTCTTCGTGCTTGTTAATTTGTCTGATGCATCAGCCATGTAAAACCATTCAATCTTTAACTATGGCTTAGGATGCCTTTCCCTTAATCCTTTGAGGGGATGGGTTGATAGAATGTTCAACCAAGGGTACCTTACGTTTGGCTAAGTCCCTTAAGGGCTAGGTTGGGGTGGCTCCTTCCTCGAATCATGTGGAGCTGACAATTTCATGATTTCGGCTGGTGAAGCAACTATTTTAAGGTTGGCCGAGATGCTCTTGACTGGGGCAATTGCCAAGAATGGATCTCGGTCGATGCCCATCACTTCCTATTCAAGAAACTTGATGACGCCTTTGTCGATGATTTCCTGCACTAAGTTTCTGAACATGATATAGTTCTTAATTAAATGTATCCTAGTGTCATGCCATTTACAATAGACACATTTTTTTTTAGTTCTTTAGCTAAGGAAATTTTTTAGTGAGTGGGAAGCTTTCTGAACTTGTTCTCCAGTAGGGTATCGAATATTTCATCGGCCTTGGAAATATCAAATGTATACTTCCTTGGGGCCTTAGGTACTCCCTTGAGTTTACCGCGACTGAAACTCTGTACTCAACCTTTTTCAGGGTCGAGCACTCACACAACTGTGTGACAATTATCTAAGCCATAACCGCCTTGTAACAGATGTCATGATCTTTGCCCAGCTGTACGGGCACTATTTTTGTGACAAACAACTCATAATTAGGGTCACGATAAAGCGTTCCCTTGGACACGTTCATCCAATGTTGCTCCTCTTGGAGGATTCCCTTGTACTTGGTAGCCTTAGTTGATAACTTAAACAAGTCCTCAAAGTGAACGCCTTCGAATTTCTTGCGAAACTCAATACCCATGCCTTCTAAGGCCAACTCAATGAACTCAACCTCTGGGAGAATGACTAGGTAGCGGTTCCTAACACCCTTGAAATAGGGGATAAATTGCTTAGTTGACTCCTCTAACAGTTGCCTTAGCCTAGAGAGGTCAGTCATAGATATTTCTGACTCAGTGTGATAAAACTGTGTGTGAAACTTTTCCTCCATTTCATTTCAGTTTTGGACCAAGTTGGGTGGTAAGTTTATGTACCATGTGAATGCAGTCCCTGTCAAAGAATTTCCAAACAACCTGAGCCTCAGGAAACTATTATGGGATGCCTCCCCACATTGCATCGTGAAGTGGCCAATGTGTTTGATCATAGAGGTTTTGCTGTCTTCTGAGAAAATGGTGAATTAAAAAAACCCGAAGTCTCTTGAAAACTCATAATTTCAAACAACCCACTCAGGATAAGGCTTTTTGTAGATCGGTTAAGCAATTCATCGGTTGTTCGATTGAACTCTGTATCCCTAAATGATCCCTCTAATATAATCCCAGCTGAGCGACAATTGCTGGCCTAGTAAATTCACTTTATCCATTTGTTTTAAAAGGCCACACAGGAGCTTAAAAATCAGGCGGATTCAAAACTTTCGTGGGACATATCACACGAAACAGCAGGAACGGATACATCTGTTATTGAAACCTTCCTGAAACTGATGTAATGACCCTAAAAATTTTATGCCAAGACCCGAGTACTACCTCTGTTTTCCTTAGAAGCTTTTTGGGGTAATTAGCGCTTAACTCGATTGCTTGTGAAATTTGCATCAATCACTTTAAATTTGATCTGCATGACTCAAAATCTGTAGAATCATTAACGCTAGGTTACTCTGAAATCTGGGATTCATCGCTAAAGCCAGTTGCTCTTGGGAATTTTTGAAAGTTCTGGGTCGGACCTGGACCGCACGTCGAAAGTCCGATAGCGATGATCTTAGGCTGTTTTGGCCACCATGTTGGACTTGGCCATCACCTCAAAAATCAAGTCCATGTGATGTTCTGGGTCGATTTGTTTGAGTCCGGAGTGAAGAGTGTGAGAACGGTTGGAAATTTAATAAGATTTTATGAAATCTGAGTCGTGTTGCTTGCGCGATGATTTTAAGCAATCTGCCCATTGGATTCTGACCCAATTTCACCCTCTGATTAGGGAAGGTGGTCCAGGCATGTCCTTATGCTTGTGGACCTGATCGAGTTTCGGTGACCCTTGTATTGAGTGTGGTCTGCCACGGCTGATCTGAAGATCCGATCGGTACGAAAACTCAGCTTGACCTAGATCCATGATTAGTGAGCTTAAGTCAGACCTTTCGTGGTAATAGGCCCACCGGAAGTGCTCCGTTGGATCGAGAGAGGCTTGTTTTGGTTATACCCTAAGTATACCTTGGCCATGGGGTTATTTTCATCAATGTTAGGCCTATATATAGACCTTAAAACCCTAGCTCTCTTTTCCATACGAATTTCCTAATCCTAGCTAAGAAAGAGAGAGGAAAAGAGAGAGAAAGTGAGAGAGAAGTTGGTGAATCATCTTAGATTCTTTCCTGTTCTTCTTCATCCTTAAACCTTCACTTTAGAATCGTTATTCCGGCGATTCTGAGTTCATCCTTGGGTAAGTTAACCTAACCCTAATCTGTGTTAGAGCTTAGAATAGTCCTTATGTTGTTGTAGCTCATTTCTATTCTTGCCTTAGGTTATTCTGTCGCCGTTGACGAAGACATATCGTCTGAAATCAGTTCGGTGTTCTTTTCTGGTTAAGGTACGGACTTTAATTGTATAGTTTATGGTTTTTAAAGCTTTCAATGCCAGTGAATGGTTTATTCTTGTTATGGATGTGATTTCATATGCCAAATGTTATGTTTATTTTGCGTTCCTGATATGCATGTGTTACATTGAGATTTATGTATTCTATATGTATGTATAAAGTACCGTATGCGTATAAAATATGCACTTGTGATTGCCATGATTATTTGTCATGTATCTATGCTAATTATATGTGTGACAACTCCTTGGCAAAAGGAATTGTCCAAATGTGTGTATTTCAACATACGTCATGTATGTTGAACTATGTATTCTAAGTGTTTGTAGAAATGTCTGAATGATCTAAAATGTAATATATTATACTATTTGTGGGCGTTGAGAAGCGATTCTCAACTCTCCCACTAGTGTGTATGATTTCCTTCATGCAAGTTACATTCCTTGTTTAATTTCAAGTATTACTTATGTGAGAATCCATGTTAAGTTGATATTCTTTAAATGCTCATGTACCAAATGATTTGAGTTGTTGTTCCATTACTATTCTAAATTGCTGATATTAATATCTGTTATAATGGAATGTGCTTGGGACTATGAATAGTCTAGGAAATCGATAATCGGCCTTAAGTTCGTGGCTGAGGTTGCTTTCGCCATGTAGGACGTGATTAGATGAACCCGAGTCGTATTAGAGTTGTTGGCAGTAGTTTGGCCACGCGGAGTGTTTGCGCACTCTATGACGTTCAACCTAACGTGCGCTCGTGCTAGTCAAGTTCGTCAAGTAACCCGATTGTCCGATGTATGTTCACCATGTATGGACGCTACTGTTTGAATCTAGGGTACCAAACTTACCGATGAAATCCTATTAACCATGGTACCTTGATCCGCTAAGACTCATGAGCCGGACATGGTGGTATGGGACACCGTGGTCGAACTATCGGCCTACGCTGGGGTGACGAGCCTCCCGGTAGTGACCAGTGAACAACCAAACTCGTGAGCCGATTATGGTGGTATGGGACACTATATTCATGCTGTCGGCCTACATTGATTGGTGACGAGCCCTTTGTAGTTACCTCAAGCATGCCTGGATACCACATTGAGGTGATGAGCCTTATTGTGAGGACGAGGGTATGATAGGCGTGCATTGATTGGTGACGAGCCCTTTACAACAACCTCAAACCATATGATCATATGAGATGTCTAGGACTGACGACCCTAGAATGGATCACTGTTTGGATGGTGATATGAGGAAGGTACCTTAGCTTCCCAATCCTACTGTATGAAAAGGACTAATAACAACTTGGTAATCATGTCCATGCACCGCATTTGCATGTGCTTTGTAGATGTGGCGCACTTTGAGGCGATGTCATGCGTAATGTAAGATGAAGATGCTGAGGGTGTACGCGTGAGGGCACGCATCATTCTTCATACATTCTTACATTAATAAGAGTATTTATGACATATTTGATTGTTCTGCTTTATCATTACTGCTTGATTGAACTGATGACCTGTTAACCTTTGCTTTATTATTCCTCTAAGTTGATCACTCACTCCCACGTTCTGGGGTGGTGTTAAACACCCACCAGACTCTGTCTTAGTTGCTGATGTTGCAGATGTTGATGCAACCTTTGAGGCAAAGCCGGAGATCGAGGATGATAAGGCTGCTTTCTCTTTTATGCAGTTTTCAGACGGGTTCTAGTGAGCCTCGTTCTGATGCGCGGGATGCTGGGATTTCTTTTGGGAATTAAATGATGTAATTTGATACTTGTAATTTTGTTAGCAACACTTGTCAATACGACCTGGTATGTATATGTATTTCAGGGATTTACACATGTACACATATATTTCTATAAGTCTTCCGCTTGCATTCTTCACTTATCCCTGGATTATATTTGCTATTTGGCTTAATCTATTCCATGTTTTATGCACTAATACAGACAACATACATCCATCATTAAATATGTTGCATCAGTGATGTTTTGGAACTCGGGAGCTGAGTTATGCTCGATCCCTGAATTTTAGGGCGTTACAACTGACTAGGATGTTTATATGCCATCCCAACACCACCCAGCTAGCTAGTATGACAGCTCTATTGCCCTGATGTATGTTATATTCATACTTTCTTTTTTAGCTCATTTTATGCGATGATGTAAAAAATGTGGCTGATCCAAAGCTCAAGTGAAACTTCTTAGGAAAAGAGAAGTTAATAATTTTTTCTTTATTCATATGTGTAACTTTATGAACAGGTCATCTGACAAATAAATATCACTGCAGTCCCAAGAAAGCTTTTAACAATGGACAATATTCTCCCTGTTGTTTATTACGGTTTGGTCCATTTGAGGGTTGGATCTGCCTCAATTTTGTATAGGAAAAATGGATGGGCGCACATACATCGTGCTAGGCCGCTTTGTGACGGCCAAACCGCGTCTCCCTCACTTGACTATTTATCAACGTGGTAGTGGAGATCGGATTAGGTGAGACCACAGCGTCATCCGAGATGGTGCGGCCCTTACAGTAGAATTACCGTCGGGCCCACATTGATGTGTGTATTATGTATCCACACCGTCCATCAGTTTTTCCAAATCATTTTAGGGAACTATCCCAGAAAGGAAACAGATTCAATTATCAGGTGGACCATACCATAAGAAACGGTGTTGATTGATCGTCCTACCATTAAAAACTTCTTGGGATGAACCTTTTAATGTTATGGGAGTTTTTATTTACCATCAAATCTGTTGATAAGGTCCCATAATCCTGGATGAAGGTGAAAAACAAATATCAGCTTGATCCAAAACTTTCATGGTCCATTAATATTCAATCAACACTATTTCCTACGTTATGGTCCACCTAATAAGTGCAGATGTTTCATTTCTCTAATAATACGATAAAATTATATATAAAAACAGATGGACGGATTGGATACATAATATGCACATCAAGGTAGGCCCACTGTAACCCTAGGGTAAGGGTCTTGGGTGAGGTCGGGGTCTTACCTAATCCGCTCTCCTATCATGCGCTATTCCTGGTGCGGCTGATAACTTATAACAAAAAACCCATCTTGCGAGCTAGTAAGGTTGAAAAGATTTTGAATCAAAAGATTTTTACTCTCCAATCCCGTCTTTCTGGTCTATCCCAAGGATTTCATTTCCACGGGCGAAGGTACGTTTCTTTCTCTTCTTTCCCTTCTTTACGTTACCTCCTACTTTAATTTAAGGGCCTGTTTGGGCGGTGGGATTAAAAGGAATTAGGTGGGATGGGAATCAGGGATTAAAAAACATAATTATTACCCATGGCAGGGATTGTCCTTGTTGCCATGGGATAAGATTAATGCCATGCTTTGTTGGTAATACGGTGGTACATTGAATGGATATACCCACCATCATTTGAAATTGAGAATAACACACGTGTTATATCTAAATCTTATATCTAAACCGTACATTTGTTTTATAACCTTATTTTATGGCATGGGCCTAAAAATGAGGTAGATTCAAAACTTATGTTGCCCCAAAAAAGCTTTCAATGGTAATTATTTAATCCCCGTTGCTTTCTATGGTGGGGTCCACTTGAGCTTTAGATTTCCCTAATTTTTTGGCCCATGCCCTAAAATAATCTCGATAAATGGGTGAACGGTGTGGATATAGCCCACACATCACGGTGGGACCTACACAACTTGCTAACATTGAGCGAAATTGGCACGGGACCCAATGCAATTCCATTTAATGTAATTCCAAGCTTTTCCATTCTTCCCAAACATGGAGTGGAATTGGCACAGAACCAGGTGAATCCCATCCCATCTAATCCCTTCTAATCCCACCGCCCAAACAGGTGCTAAGATGAGTTCTTCTTACTAACATGCGCACATAAATGCAGTATAAAAATAATAATAACGGATAATCTTAATCCATCCTAGTAATGACCTTCAAAGGCCCCGCTCCCCCATTTAATTTCACGGAATTGTCAGTTTTGGGAGACTTGCACAGTTTTTTAATCTTTCTCTATTTTAGGTCAATTGATGGTTCTCTGGAAAATGGGAAATAGATCTAAACCATTTTAGTCAAGGTCTGAGATGTGATTTCTCCCATTCTAGATCTAACCCTTTCTATGATTTCTCCTATTTTGAGATATGATTTCTCCCATTCTAGATCAAACAACAAAAAAGAAACAATTAAACACAAAATACAAGGTTTCACTTTTCATTATAGTAGATTTTTATAATTCGCGAGATGGGTATTGTTATTTTCCCCTAGCAAGTGATCGATCCGTTGAATCCTCCTTTCCTAATCTTTTTGCTGGACCATTCATTGGATTGGTCTATCCAGCACCCTATTGGGGTAGAGGAAGGCTGGCTAAGAATCATGTCCTACTCAACTCCATCAATTCAGATATTTGCGATCATAAGATTCTCAAAAGTCATCTTCTAGAGGTAGCGGGTGCCTCTCGGTAGGTGGAATGGAGAGTTTCTCTATGACAAAACTCCATCAATCGATGAACAGGGAGCCAAACAACCGAATCAAGGGTAGCCAGGGTGTCAATCAAGTCTTTGAATCGTCATTATTTATTTATTTCTATTTCATTAAAAAATCCGACACAATTTATGAAAGAAGACGTGGTGCCTGATAATAGAAAGGCTCTATACAATAATCATGAGTGGTGGAAATTGAATCCTTTATGTAGAGGGGAGGGGTGGATGTAGCCAAGTGGCTCAAGGTAGTAGATTGTGAATCCACCATGTGTGGGTTCAATTCCCATCATTTCAGAGCAACTAGAAAGAGATTCTTTAACCAGAAAGAATTCAGTTAAGATGTTGGATACATATTCAGAAGTTTTTACAACTCAATCATGTATGATGGAATCATCAAAGCTCACAATTTAGGTCCGGGTCATCAAAAGATGGTACTTGAACCCAAAATGGGTCCCAATAGGACCCTAACCCACCCCCTTGACAATCCAACCCCCATTGAATTATCTTCTTCATAACATAGGTGGCCCTTTTCTTAATGCGGACCATTGCCAAAGTTTTGCATCTGGAGTCTACTGGTTTGAACAATTAAAATCATTTAGTACAAGTGATTGTTGCAGTAGAGTCTACTCATGATGGCCCCACCATATTAGTGAAAGGTGGGCTGAATCTGCATGTTTTGCTTGATCGAGAATCATATGACAGTTGCATTTGGAGGGTTTTGGGAGGAGAATGTGCGGAAACCTGGAGCTCTCTGATTGTACAAGCAGGGACCATGCTTTGTGATTAAGACCTTTGATTTTAGCCAGCTATGATTGGACAATGCTCCAAATATCTTTATCCACTGGATAATTCTAACTCTTAAATATGTGGCCTGTCAGTAACAAAAAAAGAACACATCAAGCACCCTACTCAGTAGGAAAACAGATAAACGTTGGATTGATAGGATTTTCTAATCTGGGCAGATTTTAGGGCATATTTCATCCATCATGAGGCCGATGAGGCCCTTGTCCTCAAAAACCAAATCACACTCCTTGCTTGATGTTCAGATAAGTACACAAGAAACTGTGATATAATTAAAATGGACCTTCGGTCAGACCAAAAGTGAACAAATAAGTAGACAAGAATTTGGGTCTTTTCCTTTCGAAACATGCATATAAAAGTTGTTCTTAAGCCTCTTAAGCATAACAACATTTCTCTTGTTATGAATTTTCAGTTCATTACAACACATCCAAATGATGTCTACAAACAAGGTGTCGTTGCTCTATAGATTTGAGGGCGACTTCATTTGTGAATCAAATAAGGTTTGCTACAAAGGAGGCACAAACTGCATTGTTCATGTCGATCGAGGGATTGTTTACGTCAATCTTGTATCCAAAGTGCATGGGATTTGCAAGTTTACCGACATTAGCAACATCAAGTACAACTATCCTGGTCTAGATTTGGATTCACTTTTGTCGATTGAGAATGATGATGACGTATCCAATATGATGGAAGCATTTCCTCAAAGCAGTGAGCCTATTCAGCTCTTCATTTTTTGTGGCCAAAACCTTTCAATCCCCACTGTGATTCCCAGGTAATTGAAATACAAATTTGTTTGTATTTGCAGTTATGCAGTTGATTGATTCTCTCTCTCTTGTTTTTAACTCTCTTTTTCCCAAGTTTTCTGTTGCAGAATGCCAATAATGAAAATAATCAAGCATCATTGCGGGATTTGCATGAAAGTAATGGAACACTTGCACCTTCCTCACATAATACTACTGTCATTAACAACGATGTTCCAAGTGCATCAAATGATTTACGTAAAGTGAACAGCTTGTTGATGGATAATCAAGAATTATATTACAGGGTGGTTGATACTTGTGTTAATGACATGCTCAAAATTATGTTAGTTTTAAAAGAATACCAAGAATTTGAAGATGCAAATGCTTTCCACAAGGCTTTAAGGGAGTACGCCATACGTTCAAATTTTGAATACAAGCGAACTAGGTCAGGCGGTGGCCGTTATCAGGCAAAATGCATTAAAGACAATTGCTCATGGCACATACATGCATGTAAGCTTCTTGACAAGCCTACATTCAAGATAAAATCCCTGAAGGGAAACCATACTTGTTATGCTACGAATGAGTTAACAATGTCAAATACAAGAACGGATCGACAGGCCAGTAGGAAATGGATTGCTGCTTTGGTCAAGGATGGACTCCAGAAAGATTTGCTTTGTATACCCAAAGATATTATTGATAAGATAATGCAAGAATATGAGATTGAAGTAAGCTGTGATAAAGCTTGGAGGGGTAAAGAGTTGGCCCTAAAAGAGATAGCACTAGAACAATATGTTCCAAATCTTGGTATGCTTTGTAAAGACATTGAGATGACAAATCCAGGAAGCACGGCAAAGCTTAGCAGGTCATCAGACAATTCCTTGAGACTTTTTTGTTACATATAAGGCTGTCATTTATGGTTTCAAGTAAGAATGCCGACCACTTGTGATGCTTGATTGTTGGAAGATGGAAGGAAAATGTCGAGGTGTGTGGCTCTCTGCCATGGCCATTGATGCAAAAGATGATGTGTTCCCAGTCTCATATGCATTTGTTGAATCAAAGAACGTAGGGAATTGGAAATGGTTCTGTGATGAGTTGGCTCAAGTCTTGGAATGCATACTTAAATTAACATTTATGTCAGAGAGAGAAGAAGGGATTCTTGATGTGGTTAGTGATATCTTTCCATATGCATCTCATCGTTACTCTCAAGAGAGTCTGGTTGGAGAAATTTGCCTAAAGTTCAACTGTGGGGATTTGAATAAGCTTTTTAAGAGTGCAGTTTATGTAGGGGGTCATTCTGAATTCGATGCTTGCATGTGTGAAATTCATGATAAATATAAAAAAGCATGGAATATTGTAAATGATATTAATCCTGAACACTGGGCCACTTCTCACTTTGAAGAGAAGCTTTATTTTGAAGAGGGTTGTTATTTTGACGTTGTAGGTGAATGGTGGGATAAGTTGGAGGGATGGAGAAAGGTGCCTATCAATAGGGTGTTGGTAAACTTGCTCGATTATATGATAGAGATTTTTAATGAAAGGCTTAATGAAAGTTCAAGCTGGGACACACAATTCGTTCCTAGAGTTGAACAAATTATTTGTGTAGGAAAGATAACGTCAGAAAATTATTGTGCATCAGGTGGTGCAGCAGAGTTTGAAGTTCATGATGTGAACAATGCAAATGCAGATCCAAATAAGGTGGATCTTAAATGGCAAACATGCTCTTGCCTTATATGGCAAAGGTGTGGGTACCCTTGTGAACATGTCATTGCAGCTATTGAATACAGTGGACGTAATGTGTATAACTACTTTGATGTGTACTTCATGGTTGCCAAATACAGCGAGATATATTCAGAGGTTATTAATCCTTTGCATTTGGCTAAAAAAAGCCTAAGCAAAGGGAATAAGAAAAAATATGTAGAGTCTGAGGAGGTGTCTCTGACTGATTAGTTATAATCAGGATAGTGATGATCATGAAAATTACGTTTTGCAGCCGATGGACATAGAGGATGTCATACACAACACAGTGGTTACCACAATCTTGGATGTTGTGTCCATTGCCTATCAGTTTATAACATTGTTGTACTCGATGAGTTTGCCATGTGTCCTACCCTCCATTTTGTGTGCACTATAGCATTATGTGTAGGAAGTAATCTTGATACGGGTATTATATAATGATAATGCTTATTTATAGCGTTTGGTAGTGATTTTGTTACTATTATCGTGTACCTTTGTGCTTACGCTATTTGGTGTTTGGATTACACAAATTACAATGTCATAAATTAATGATGAACTATGTAAATTATTATTTACTTTGTTTTTTTAATAATTAAAATACTTATGCTAAGAATTTATTAATTAAAAAATCTAATCAAAATGGTAGATACATCAAATAGTTAAAGATCATCTGACCGTATGATTTTTATGCTGCCATACATGCATTATATGGTGTCCACAATTTAGATGGTATGGATTGAAGTAAACGTATTAAATAATCATTTGACAAATGGCATTTACTATTGTCAGTCCAACTGGCACTTTAAGCGGGTACCGGATTGCATCTTGCCCTGATTGGGATGATAATCCGGCTCTTTTGTGCCCACAATGATGTATGGGTTTTATATATGCCATTCATCCATTTTTCTATACCATTATAGGGGGTGTTTTGCGCAATGTTTTCCAATAAATGCACTCGTCGGTGGATTGTCTCTTAATGTTATGAGAGTGAGCCTATTCGCTTTAGTGTTTGGATCATATAGGATGTGTTACGGGAAAAATATAACAACTTATGGAATGGACCAACTCTACAACTAGCACAGACCCAATGGGCTAAACCACTTACGAGGTGCCTACTAGCACTTGCTGGCAAAGAAAGACCAATTACAGAGTAGGTCGATGCAACTGTAAGTCCACTCAAATGGCTGACCTAAACCATAGGTCGGATATAGGTTGGCTATAGGTTGACCTAAACTATAGGTCGAATATAGCTCGATCATATGTCGACTATAGGTCAGCTCGACCATAGGTCGGATATAGCTCGACCATAGGTCGGACATAGCTCAACCATAGGTTGGCATAACCACTAACAATGTAATTGTTAATCTATCGAAAGGCTCAGTATTATTTACTTCTACTATATCTGGCACCTCTACCGCCCGACCTTTTCCTGAACTAACAATCTGGGAGATAAAATTAGATCTCGAGGATCTCAGACAACCGCAATCTTGGGAAGATCCCTAGCGGATCTGAAAACCTGTGCGGCAAGATCTCCGACATATTGGGAATCCCAAAGGAGGACACCCTACGGTATGATCCTCCCTCTCATATAAACAGGGGTGATCCTAGCCAATGTAAGGTACACATACTCTATCAATAACTCAACTGGTGACTCTTTTCCTGAAGAATCACCTCCTTAAAAGACCCCGTTTTCCTGACTTAAGCATCGGAGGGTCCCCTGCACTAGCCAAGGTCTCTTTTGTCCTTTACATTTCCATGTGCAGGTCTCGAATGGTTAACCAAGGAGGGTCTACAGGAAATATGCATCAAGATTTTGGTGCCTTCTTTGGGAAACGAGATTATAGTCGTTTCTTGCTTTACCATAAAAGCTACAATGGCCAGAGGGAAGAAGAAAATCCGAACCCCCCCCCCCCCCCCCCCCCCAGTTGCCGCTGACCGCACACCATCCCTACAGAAGTCTGATAGTCACCGGGGCTCTGCGTCCCAGCATCAGGCTGATTCCGGCCCAAGGAGGCTGGATCAGCGTTCTCACATTAAAGAAGGTCGGTTGAACTCTCTCAAATAGCAAGTGAAGATGCTGAATAATAATATGAACACCATGAAGCAAATGTTGGAACGACTACGACCCCAACATGTCCAGAAGACCAACAGGGAGGATGAACAAATAGGCGACAATCCTCCTCAGCCTACCAACGCACCTACCACCTCGCAGAGGAGTCAATGACAAGGCTTAACCAAATCAGTCCCATCTCATGTATACGGGACTGCAGCCTGGCCCGCTTCCCACCTAAGCCATGAACTAGATCGGAAGAAGCGCGGCAAAGCCCCGATCGAAGCTACAGCCAAAAGCGAAGAACCCTGGGAGGCCGAGCTCAAATCTCTATGTGGAATGATAAGGGGCATGCGGGAAGCCTACCGCACTAATACACCAACCCCAATGGAAGCAATAATGGAGTAGTCTAAACCTTCATTTATTGCCGACATCATATGAGCACGACTGCCGAACAGGTTTCGTCTACCCCAGATCACCCTATTCTCTGGAAATACCGACCCATCTGAACACATAGGGTCTATATGGAACTCCACGACGCATTTGGCGCGGTAATGTGCCAAGCTTTCTCCCTAACCTTGGCTGGAGCTACCCGACTGTGGTTCAAACAGTTGAAACCGAACTCCATTTGTTCGTTCTTCCAACTCAGCCAAACCTTCATCATGAACTTTATCAGGGGAAAGATGAGGCTCAAAGCACCGAGCCACCTCCTTCACGTCGTTCAAAAGGATGGCGAGCTTCTAAAAGACTACATCAAACTCTTCAATTTGGAAGCCTTACTAGTTTGAAAGCATTCAGAGGAGCTCGCCTTAACCGTTATTATGGGAGGGTTGAGAGACCGCCAGTTCCTCTTCTCACTGGACAAAAGCCTTCCCACAAGGATGGCCTAACTACTGAACAGGTCGCAGAAAAATGCTAACGCTGAAGAAGCTCGTGTTCTATGAGAGGTTGTGCAGAACAAAGCTCCTCCGACCAAAGAACAGTAGATGAGGGCAGAACCAAGTTCGGCCACTATGAACAGGAAGAGGAAGTATGACCAACCGCGCGACAACCATCGATTGAACAAGTAGCTCGACAGTAAGTTCAAGACGTACACTCCTCTCAACAAAACACCAGAGCAAGTTCTTATGGAGATCCAAGACAAGCATATACTCCACTAGCCGAGGAAGTTGAAGTTCGATCCCAATAAGAGGAGCAAAAACAAATATTGCTTTTTTCATCGAGATCATGAACATAACACAAGTTAATATTTTGACCTCAAACAAGAGATCGAGGCACTCATTCGCAGCGGCCATCTTGAAGAGTACGTCAATCATAAAGGAAATCAGGTCGCGGTGAAAGATGAACAACCAATCAACAACAAGTCGACTGTGGAGATCCGCACGATCTTCGAGGGCCACGAAGGTGGAGGAGACTCAAATAATGCTCGAAAGGTACACACGAGGAATATTGGTCGCCCCAAAGATGAAATTCTACTTATCGGAAGACCTCTGAAAGAGTAAAAGGTGGAGACTCATAGCTCGACCTTCACCAAAGAAGATGCTCGAGGAATCCATCATCCGCACGACAATGCACTTGTGGTCACCCTAACCATAGCTAATCATAAAGTATTCTAAATCCTTGTGGACTCTAGATCATTGGTTGATGTCCTCTTCCCTCAGGCTTTCGACCAACACTACAAGAAACAGCGTTTTTACCTATGAAAAAAATTTCGTCAGTAAAAGTACTGTCTTACCAACGAATTTTTTTTTCATCGGTAAAACAACACTTTTACTGATGAAATTTTTTTCGTCAGGAATAATGTTTTTACCAACGAAAATTTTCATCGATAAAAGTGTTATACTTTTAAGATAGAAAATTTTCGCACTATTTTGAAAATTTTCCCACTAAGAGTTTTACTGACGAATATTTTCATCGATAAAAAGCAAAAAACCACTTTTATTGACAAAAATTTTCGTCAGTAAAAGTGTTGTAAAGTTAAAAAAAAATTCACGCTTTGTTTTACCGATGAACCAAAACCGTCGGGAATAATATTTGTACTGACGAAAATTTTCGTCGGTAGAAGTGTTATATGGTTAAGTTAGAAAATTTTCACCCTCACTTTTACCAACGAACCAAAACCATCAGGAATAATATTTGTACCGATGAAAATGTTCATTGGTAAAAGGGTTGTATATTTAAGTTAGAAAATTTTCGCCTTGACTTTTACCAACGAACTAAAACCATCGGGAATATTATCGTTACCAACGAAAATTTTTGTCGGTAAAAGTGTTATATTTTAAAGAGAGAATTTTCCACTGAGAGTTTTACGATGAATATTTTTGTCGGTAAAAAGTAGGGAACCACTTTTAGCGACGAAAATGTTCGTCGGTAAAAGTGTTGTATATTTAAGTTAGAAAGTCGCCCAACTTTTACTGATGAACCAAAATTGTTGGTAAAAAGCCAAAAAACAACTTTTACCGACGAACATTGTTGTCGCTAAAAGTGTTACATTTTTTATTTAGAAAATTTACGCGGTGAGTATGCCGATGAAACTTTTCATCAGTAAAAAGCAAAATAACTACTTTTACCGATGAACATATTCGTCGCTAAAAGTGTTACATTTTTTATTTAGAAAATTTACACGGTGAGTTTTACTGATGAAAATTTTTGTTGGTAAAGATTGTTTTTGCGTTGAGTTTTACTGACGAACTGAAACCGTCGGGAATAATGATATAATTTTTACCATAGGAAATTTTCCCGTTGCCTTGAAAAGTTTTGCAGTAAGAGTTTTGCCGATGAATTGTTTCGTAGGTAAAAATATTTCACAATACTTTTTCTGATGAAAACGTTCGTCGAGAATAATAATATAAATTTTACATTAAGAGTGTTACCGATGAATTGTTTCATAGGTAAAAATATTTCACAATACTTTACCGACGAAAATGTTCATCAGGAATAATGATATAATTTTTACCTTAGGAAGAGTTTTATCGACGAATGATTTTGTAGGTAAAAATATTTCATAATAATTTTACCTACGAATAGTTTTATAGGTAAAAAACATGGATGAGACTTTACCTATAAAAATTTTCGTAGGCAAAAAACGTGGATGAAACATTTACCTACGAAATGTTTCATAGGTAAAAAGCGTGGATGAGATATTTACCTACGAAAAATTTCGTAGGTAAAAGTCTCTTTTTTTTTTTCCATAATTTCCTGATATACACCTGTTACAATATATTTCATCATGATATATACCTGTTATATAATATATTTCATCATATTCACATTCACATCCATCTAAACCCAGACTATATAAATTCATCTAAACATAAACTACATTCATCCAAACAAAAACTACATCCATCCAAACACAAACAATCTTATCCACATTACATTCATCCACGCATAAATACATATAAGTTTAATATCATAAATAAAATACAAAAAATTATTCATAGCCTATTTCCTGGTGAGGCTCACAAAATTTGGTGTGGTGAACACATCGCAGATAGTGCACACACACCTAGGTCCTTACTCATGCCTTCATGGTAGATTCAAAATAGTTTCAATACAAGGTCACGAGTTCAAGTACCCATTGTGGCCGTAAGCGACTCTGGTGTGTGAGTGTGTGTTAAAAGAAAAAGAAAGAAAGAAAATGCTATTTTATCTTTTGGGTTGAGTCTAATGGTACTTAGTGATTTCTCATCAGGTAGAAATTATTATTAGTTGTTTTTAACAAGGTGAGATTAGGCCACTTATAATTATATTAACATGATAACATGTTGTACGTATATTTGAGCAGACACCACAAAATAAACAATCATATGGAAAAAACAAATGAAAAGAGAGAACATATGAGAGGTGATCCTTATCTCCTTTGATGGATTCAAGTTGTATGTGCCCTACCCAACTTCCTATAAGGAGAAGTTATATGGGTCTTGGAATAATGTTGGTGACAAATCCACATTGTCTATTAAGATTATCATATTGTGTTAGGACATGACTCTAAAAATGAGATAAATCCAAATCTCAAATAATCTATGCTATAAGAGATAGTGGAGATGGAAATAAATGCATTGTGATGCTTGAGTTCAAGTATGCTTGCCAACAAAGCAAGATTTTCTTGTTTGTTGCCATGTGATTAGGCTACATTATTACATCAATCGGATTCGGGTTCGGGATCGGGTTTAGGTTTGGGTTTCAAGTTTAGGTTTAGGTTTAGGTTAGAGAGTTGAGATTAGGATTAGGTGTAGGTTTAGGTTAAGGGATTTGAGAATACATTTAGGTTTTAGGTTTAGGTTTAGGTTTTATGTTATAGGTTTAGGTTTAGGTTTTAGATTTAGGTTAAGGTTAGGTTATAAGTTATAAGTTTTTGTTATAGGTTAAGGTTTAGGTTATAGGTTTTGGTTTAGGTTAAGGTTATAAGTTAAGGTTTAAGTTTAGGTTATAGGTTTAGGTTAAGGTTTAGGTTTATGTTATAGGTTATAGCTTTAGGGAATTGAGAATAGGTTAAGGTTTAGGTTTAGGAAATCGGGTTCAGGTTCGTGATCAGGTTTAAGTTTGGGTTTTCAAGTTTAGGTTTAGGTTTAGGTTAGGGAGTTGAGATTAGGATTAGGTGTAGGTTTAGGTTTAGGGATTTGAGAATACATTTAGGTTTTAGGTTTAGGTTTAGGTTTTTATGTTATAGGTTTAGGTTTAGGTTTTAGGTTTAGGTTAAGTGTAGGTTATAGGTTATAAGTTTAGGTTTTAGGTTATAGGTTATAGGTTAAGGTTTAGGTTATAAGTTTTTGTTTAGATTAAGGTTATAGGTTTAGGTTTAGGTTAAGGTTTAGGTTTAGGTTATATGTTTAGGTTAAGGTTTAGGTTTAGGTTATAGGTTATAGGTTATAGCTTTAGGGAATTGAGAATACGTTAAGGTTTAGGTTTAGGAAATTGAGTTCGGGTTCAGGATCGGGTTTAGGTTTGGGTTTTCAAGTTTAGGTTTAGGTTTAGGTTAGGGAGTTGAGATTAGGATTAAGTGTAGGTTTAGGTTATAAGTAGGTTTAGGTTTAGGTTAGGTTATAGGTTAAGGTTTAGGGAATTGAGTTTAGGTTATAGGTTATATGTTATAGGTTAAGGTTTAGGTTTAGGTTATAGGTTTAGGTTTAAGTTAAGGTTTAGGTTTAGGTTATAGGTTTTGGGATTTGAGATTAGGTTTAGGTTATGAGTATTGGCTTAGGTTAATGTTGTAGGTTATAGATTTAGGTTATAAGTTTATATTAATGTTGTAGGTTATAGGTTTAGGTTTATAGGTTTTGGGTTTAGGTTTAGGAATTTGAGAATACATTTATGTTTTAGGTTTAGGTTTAGGTTTTACGTTTAGGTTAAGGTTACAGGTTTAGGTTTAGGTTTAAGTTTAGGTTATAAGTGTAGGTTATAGGTTTAGGTTTAGGTTAGGTTATAGCTTAAGGTTTAGGGAATTGAGTTTAGGTTATAGGTTAAGGTTTAGGTTATAGGTTAAGGTTTAAGTTATAGGTTTTGGGATTTGAGAATAAGTTTAGGTTATAAGTATAGGTTTAGGTTAATGTTGTAGGTTATAGGTTTAGGTTATAAGTTTATATTAATATTGTAGGTTATAGGTTTAGGTTTAGAGATTTGAGAATACATTTAGGTTTTAGGTTTAGGTTTAGGTTTTACGTTTAGGTTAAGGTTATAGGTTTAGGTTTAGGTTATAAATCTAGGTTATAGGTTTAGGTTTAGGTTAGGTTATAGGTTAAGGTTTAGAGAATTGAGAATAGGTTAAGGTTTAGGTTTAGGAAATCGGGTTTGGGTTCGAGTTCGGGTTTAGGTTTAGGTTTTCAAGTTTAGGTTTAGGTTAAGCAGTTGAGTTAAGGATTAGGTGTAGGTTTAGGTGTAGGGATTTGAGAATACATTTAGGTTTTAGGTTTAGGTTAAGGTTTTAGGTTTAGGTTTTAGGTTTAGGTTTATGTTTAAGTTATAGGTTATAGGTTATAAGTTATAGCTTTAGGGAATTGAGAATACGTTAAGGTTTAGGTTTAGGTTTGGGTTTTCAAGTTTAGGTTTAGGTTAAGGAGTTGAGATTAGGATTAGGTGTAGGTTTAGGTTTAAGGATTTGAGAATACGTTTAGGTTTTAGGTTTAGGTTTAGGTTATAGGTTTAGGTTAAGGTTATAGGTTTAGGTTAGGTTATAGGTTATAGGTTGTAGCTTTAGGGAATTGAGAATAGGTTAAGGTATAGGTTTAGGAAATCGGGTTCGGGTTCGAGATCAGGTTTAGGTTTAGGTTAGGGAGTTGAGATTAGGAATAGATGTAGGTTTAGGTTTAGGGATTTCAGAATACATTTAGGTTTTAGGTTTAGGTTTAGGTTATAGGTTATAGGTTTAGGTTTAGGTTAAGGTTAGGTTAGTTATAAGTTATAGGTTATAGGTTAAGGTTTAGGTTATAGGTTTTGAGATTTGAGAATAGCTTTAGGTTTAGGTTTAGGTTTAGGTTTAGGTTTTGGGGTAGATCCAAAGCTCAAGTGGAGCTCGAAACGAATTGGGGCCACAAAAGTTTTCGATCAAGCTGATATTTGTGTTATTCCTTCTTTAGGTCTAGGTCTATGTAAACTTATTAACAGGTTAGATCTCAAATAACCATCATGGTGGGTCCCAGGAAGGAATCAACTATCAGGGGCACTGCCCCCACCATGATGTTTAGTTTTAGGTGTAGGTTTAGGTTTAGGGTTATACTAGGTTTTGCTCCAACAAATTCGAGCTAATACATAATGTTGTCCATAGAAAATGGACAGCTTCATCATGGTCATAATAGCGGTTCCCACTATAAGACCCGTATCCTAACTCGTACCATTCCATAGGCTTCCGTGGTCCTCCTGGTCAAATTTTGGTAACCCACGATCTGTAACCAGCATTTGCACGTAACCCTGAGTCGTATCCCATATTCCATAATCACCTCGACCCGAGACTTGTATCATTGTGACCACGTCGCCACCATGATTCCAACGCCATGTATTACACGCCGAGGCGATACCTAAGCCAGGAGATGTGGGCCCGCATTTAGTTTGAGAAAAACGTCGCGCATTTACAAACCTAAGATAATCTTTCAAATCAATCACATCGCATCCCATCAATCACATCACATGTCAAGTACAACACCCATCCCCAAGCAACCCCAAAGTCAAAGCAACCTTACATGTCAAGTACACCTATCACTCCATCACCTTTCACCCATCCCTCACCCATCACTCACACATCTCTCTCTCTCTCTCCTACAACTCTCTCTCTCTCTCTCTCTCTCTCTCATTTCTCAAACCTATCTCTCAAGCAATCCACAACCAAGCTATCTCCATGAGAGAAGCCATGTGTGGCCCACCTTCCTACCTCCCATCTCAACCATCCAATGATCATCTCACCATTGAAATGCATCCCTCGGAGCTCTAGGATGCATTGATGGAAGAAGAGGTCCAAGAAGATCAAAGGTGGGTGTTCATTTCACTTTATTTTGATGTAGGGTCCACATGATTGGGGACCCATTTAATGTATGCATTGTATAGGGAGGGCCCATAGTGGCAGGGTCCCTTCCCTTCACCGATCTCTCTCTCTCTTTTTCTTTTGCTGTTGGAACGTGGCCCACCCCACACGTGTGGGTAGGACCCACCTTAATGTATTTATTCTAAGTCCACTCTGTCCGTCCATCAACGGACGCTTCTGGACTGTGGGATTCCACCATGATTTTTGTATTTTATTCACACCGTCCAAACGGTGAGGGCCCACATGATGTGCGTGTAGCAACCACACCATCCAGCTGTGGGGCCCACTCGTGATGTATGTGGTGTATCCGCACCATCCAGTCCCTGGACGGTGGGACCCACACCATGATGTATTGTTTCATCCAGCCGTCCAGCTGAGACAGTGGATCCCACCTGATGCATATATTTATCCATGTCGTCCACCTGTATGCACCCACTTGCTAGCGCGTCTGATCCAGATCGTCCAGATGAGGTGGGGCCTAACATGACGTGTGTGTTGCATCTGCACATTGTACATCTAGGGGCCAATGCGATCCATGTGTTTTATCCCTACCATCTAAGGGCCCCACACAATGTCTTTGTTTTCTCCCTGCTGTTCAAGATAGTGGGCCTGTTGTGATGCAGGTATGATGAGGCAGATTCAAACTTAGGTGGAGCACACCACGTGGGACCATCTGATGTGGTGTACCCACACCGTTCAGCACATGGACATGGGTCCCACCTGCTGTATCTAAACCATCCATCCAGGACGTCCGTCTAGTGCTTTTCAAATGCATTAAATAATAAATAATACAAATAATAGTAATATATATTTATATATAATATTATATGGTGGGCCCCACGTGGGACCCACCTTTATGAAAGAGGTTTGGCTGTGTATGCCTACACCAACTATATTTTTGGTGTATTTGAGATATAATAACATATTATATTATTATATTATACACAGCTGGGTGTATATCTTGTGGGCCACCATGTAGACCCCACCCCTGATGTATGTGATACATCCAAACCCTCAATCCATCTGTGAGGATCCCACCGTGATGTTTGTTTTGTGTTCCAGCTATCCATCAGGTGGGACGTGCGGACCCCACCTTGTTTGTATTGTGTCTGCACCATCCATATTGCTGGACGGTGGGATTACACCGTGATGCAAGTGTTTTATCTTTGCCGTCCATCACGTAGGGACCCACTTGTTTATAACGTGTGGTGATCCACACCATCCAGGAATGAGCAGATCCAATTTCTGGTGGGCTAGCTGCCAGCAGTCAGCAGGTACAACTGTTGCTTTGATGCATCAAGCTTTGTAGGTCCCTGCACGAGCTATGTGTTGTATCCATCCATCCACACGTATAAGGACCACATGTGTGGGGCCTACCACCATCCACTATGTGGGACGGTGTGACCCACTGTGATATGTGTGTCTTATTTCCACCATCCAGTGATCTGGACGGTGGATACCATCATGATGTATTTATTTCATCCACATAGTCCAGATTATGCTGGACGGTGCTGGACAATGTTTGGATGGTGCTGATTAACCTGGACAATGTTTGGGCGGTGTTGATCATCATTAGGGTGACAAGTGCCTCAAAGAATGATGTGTATAGTGATACACATGTTGCATCTGCAACTATTGAAATGATTTTAGATGTAATGTCACACCCCAAACCCGAAAATCGGATTCACAGAAATTCTGATCGCCGAATCCGTTGCCGACAACCTCCGTAGTACCCCATTCTTGGTTTCTAGCGTCCATATGTTAAATTCCGATTCTGGGATACTACAACGAGGATTTTTTTTTTGTGCATTTAACTCTTAATAAGCATAACCACAAGATTACCCAAATTACAAAGACAACATCATCATCACATATCCACTAATATAAACATTTGAATACAATACTGAAAGGGAAATACGTAAATCAAAAGTCAAGCTCCAGAAGACCGCTGCACGCTCCAAGCTCAACACTGCTGCAACCTATCATCATCTGCACGCGTCTATCATGCATAAGCTTATAGAAAGCTTAGAGGGTGGTGTAAGTGTGTGTACAAAGTAAGTGCCAAGTATTCAATACAATGCCATAGTCATACAATACTGAAAATACTGGTAATCCATAAATCGTACAATGTCGAAATAAGCAGGAATACTAACAAGATCATGGATTATCAGAGTAAACAGAAATACTGACAAGATCACAAATCATAAAATAACAGAATACGCAGAAATACTGACAAGTCCATAAGTCATACAATATTAGAATACGCGATACGAATCAACTATGCAAATGGAAAGTCAAAAAGAGTCAAATATCAGATGCCATCTCTAAACTATATAAATGCACACACACAAGTAACACAAAATGCCATATGCTGCAGATGTAATGCAATATGCGGTGCGAATGGAATAATCATGCTGGAGTGTGAAGTCGAGATGATAGTACGTAGTATCGCAAGTTATGGGGTCTATCACAAGGGACTTCTATCCAAACCAGTCCCATACCTAAATTTGGATATTCAAACTCAATGTGGTAAACTCCTGATCTTAGGTTAGTCGCACGCCCCAACCGAAATCCTGGCCATTGCGAAGGCACACATAACAAATAATTACGCACCACCAACTCGAGTGGATAGTGAATGAATGAATGCATGAATGAGTATGCAACTCCTGCTCACTAAATCCATATATCAGTACAGTTCATCTCTAGGATCATCACCGGGGTTTAGTACACTCCAAATGGCAGTGCCGCTCTCCCAGCCGCATAGTCCAAGTGAGCGTAAGAAACCTCACTATCCGCCTAGCCAATAGTCTGCCATTACCTATCCGTCACGTCGATAGCGGACCCATTCACGAGCTGGTCAAACTCAGCCTAGTAATACCCCCTACCCTCAGGCAGGCAAGGCCACACCCCCTCCCAACCGATCACGACATAGTGGGAGACGCGGCCTCCTGGTATTCGGCACTCGAGCGCTCATGTATCCACTCGGTCTCGACATTGGGGCGTCTCCTGGCCTGGAGGTTTAGGGATTTTCACCTAGGGACATCTATGGCGCCCGTATGCTAGAACCAAACATTTTCGATGTCCCGTCTGGCCATCCACGATATGCCTGTAGCGGCTACGGCCTTGATGTCGCTAGGGCGTTCAGTAATCATAATGTAAGATGCATGAGTCATACAATCCAGTCATGCATCAAGCCTGCGCATACCGTGCACTCATGTGAGATAACCTCTGCCTATTAGGGAGTCTCATAACAACGTGCTCAATGACATATGCAATGATCAACCACATCTCATAATAAACATGCAGATGATGCATATGGGCATGTATCATGATGTTATGCTGTCACATACTCATAATCGGTATCCATAACCGGCATCGACAATCGACCTCGGCAATGTGGACATTTAACCAACATTGCCCCCAAGGAATGGCCTACATAAAGCCTAACATATAGTGGACCCATGGCCTCACATAAGGACCAAATATACAATACCATGGGCCTTACTCAAGAGCTTAATACATATCACGATGGGCCTCTCACATGGGCCTCATATACATCACAATGGACTCCATTGCCTGACCCTCTAATGCATCACAATGGGCCTCAACTATGGATCACATATACATCATATAGGTCTCGACAATCGGCCTTGGAAATCAAAATCAGTAATCGGCCTCGATCGATAATTAACAATCGGTCATGATAAATCAAAATTGGTGATCGGCCTCGATCGTTATTCAGCAATCGGCCAAGACAAATCAGAATCGGTAATCGGCCTCGATCGATAATGGACAATCGGCTATGATAAATCAGAATCGGTAATCGGCCTCGATCGATAATTAGCCTCAATCGATATTCGGCAATCGGCCAAGACAAATCAGAGTCGGTAATCAGCCTCGATCGATAATGGACAATCGACCACAATAAATCAGAATCGGTAATCGGTCACGTCAATCAAAATTGGCAATCAGTCATGACAATCGAGATCGATCGATCGATAATCAGAATCGGCAAATCGGTCAAGATAAATGGCCTCGATTGCTACTTGGTAATCTGTCAAGATAAGCGGCCTCGATCACTAATCGGCAATCGGTCATGATAAACGGCCTCGATCGCTAATCAGCAATCGATGAAGATAAATGGCCTTGATTGCTAATTGGCAATCGGTCATGATAAACGGCCTCGATCGCTAATCAGCAATCGGTCAAGATAAACGGCCTCGATCGCTAATCGGCAATCGGCCACGACAATCGGAATCGGTCAATAATCGAAATCGGCAAATCAATCACGACAATGGCACCGATAATCAACAGATAAACAAAGTGAGGTCCATAAATGATCAGCCGATCAACCATAGTATAAAGATTAACACTCGGCTGTGGTTATATCAAATCCAATAGCACGGAGCCGTCCGTCTACGGCGAATGGGGACCACTTATTTGGGTTAACCCACTAAGGGAATGATGAGAATGGGCCTAACAAGGCCTAAGGGAAGGTCACAATGTGGACATCCAACCATCATTGATCCTAAGGAGTGGCCTACATAGAAACATGTAGTGGGCCTATGACCCCACGTTACAATCATGATGGGCCTCATTTACGTCACATAGGCCTCGTCATATGGACCAACATACACCTCATCGGTCTCGTATACACAATAGGTGGGCCTCGCACCCGGGCTTCAAATACATCATAACGGCCTCGCACCTGGGCCTCGTAGGTTAAGTGGGCCACATCACATGGGCCGCATTATATGGGTCGCACCATCTGGCTTCATGTATATCAAATAGGTCATGCCAGTGGGCCTCATATATATCAAGTCGGGCCCGCCTTTATGTATTTTAAGACCTGGCCTATTCATAAGGTAACATAGGGATCATGAAGTGAAAACAATATCAGCTTAATTGGAAACTACCATGGCCCTTAGAAGTTTGAACGGTGGATGTCACGGTCCGCTATTTAAATGGTAGGGTCCACTTGAACCTTAGATCTAACCCGTTCTTTTGCTCACACCATAAAATGATATCACAAGTAGTTGGATGGTATGGATACAACACATGCATCATGGTGGGCCCCACCACCCAAACAATGGGCCACTACAAATGAGCCGAGTCAATGGGCCAAATCAAATGGGCCAAGTCAATTTAGGCCTATTAAGTGGGCCGATACAAATGGGCTGAGTCAAACGGGCCCCTAAATATATCAAATCAGGCCTCATCAAGTGGGCCCCTAATACGTTAAATGGACCATACGAATGGGCCGTACCAACTACACCCTTCCTCCATTGTTAAAGATCATTTTAGAGCATTATTTAAAAATCATATCCAAAGGATCATCTGGACTATACCACAAACCACAATGGTGATGAGGATTTCCACTGTTAAAATTTAAAGGGGGCCCACCATATTGTTTATTTTCCATCCAGACTGTTCATAAGGTCACAAGGACCTAAGCAGGGAGGGAAAATAAATATTGTATTGATTCAAAACTTCTGTAACCCAAAGGGATTTCAATAGTAAACGTTCAACACCATTGTTTTCTGCAGTGTGCTCCACTTGGCAACTGGATCTATCTCAGTACCGGTCTCAAGCTTGAGACGAGATGGCTAATTGGATGGCCGGCAGGGATACATACATCATGATGGTGTCCACTGTCCAGATCACTAGACAGCGGAGATAAGACACATATATCATAGTGTGGTCCACCATCGGATGGTTAGACGCACACCTCAGGGTTAGCCAACAGTCTAAAAAAATCTGGACAGTGCGGATCTGAAGTACACATCACTGTGGCTCCATCAGACTGCGTGGATCAAAGGACCTACAGAGCTTGCTGCTCGTTGGTTCAGCAGCGCGTGCTGCTGGTGTAGGCGTTCCAGCCAGCCCATTCCATGGTGGGCGGTTCCCACGTGGGAACCACCAGATATGTTTATCAATATATGAATATAATATATATATATATATATTAATTATATTATTATTATTTTTATTTTTTTCTATAAACGGTCTAGCAGCAACTGCTGCTGGACGTTCAATCTGAACGGACGGTGATGATTAATTATCAAGGTGGGTCCCATCGCCTGAAAAATGTTTGGACGGTGTGGATGAGATCCACATGTGGGGTGGGTCTTGTACAAAGGACGAACGGTGTGAATGCAACCAACATCATGGTCGGGCCCACTTGGCCTGCTGACGCCAGGGCAGCAACGTGACTGGTGTGGGGCCACGTCCAGGTAGATGGACGGCGTGGTTTAATCCCACGTGCCAGCAAACCAACGGCTGCACACTGCACGTGGGTGGGTCCCACGTAGTGGCCACTCTCCCGCGTGTATATATTCATATAAATATATATATTATTTTTTTTTGTTTCAAGAGGAGTCCAGCGTCTCGCCATCTGGATGCTTGGACAGTGTCAAGGGTCCCACCGTCCATGGGATCTGGACGGCGTGGTTGATATCTGCAAGGTGGGTCCATGTGGTGCGGCCCACCCATTTAAGATCGCTCTAACATTTGTGTTGTCCCTACATCTGGGCCTGTCGAGACGGACGGGCAACAATCTCATCTGCTGGATAGTCCAGCAAGATGGGCCCACTGCATGGACGGTATGGATATATTACATATTTCATGGTAGGCCACACACCTCCTTATCATCATTACCATACAAAGGAAGAGAGAGAGAGAGAGAGAGAAAGAAGCACCCACATTCCTTCTTCCCTAGTGCTCCAAAGCTCCAATGGAGCTCCTTCAATGGTGGAGATGGTGATTCAAGGGTTGGATTGAGTGGGATCTTGCAAGGAAGGGGTTGTTTTGATGGGGTGTTAGGTCTCCAAGCTTGGACGTCCAAAGGCTCTTTGGTGCTTTGAAAAAGTGGGTAAAGAAGAGAGAGAGGTTGTAAAGGAGAGGAATGGGTATAATGGGTGATGGTTTTTTTTTTTTAATTTTTTTTGTTGACTTTTGGGTGGAAAAAGGAATGGGTATCATCCCTTGTTGGTGAAAAAGGGATAGATAGGTAGGGTTATGTACTTGACTTTCATTGATGGATTGATGTGATGTTTAGGGTAGAGATTCTCTTGGGAATTGTGACGCGCGGTGTTTTCCTCGAACTAAATGTGGACTCACATCTTCTAGCCTGGGTATCGGTTCGGTGCGCGAGTCACGGCGTTGGAACAACGGTGACGGCGCGATCGTTAGAGTACAAGTTTCGAGTCGAGTCGACTCCAATATGTAGGACTCGGCTTAGGATCGCGCGCAAACATCGGATACAGGTCGAGGGTCGTTAGAATTCGACCGGGAGGACCATGAAGGCCTACGGAATGGTACGGGCTAGGATACGAGTCTCACATGTAATCCAAGCCCCTATCCATTTTGACATGGGCCACCTTAATGTATTTTTATATCTTCACTATCCAGCCATTTGACGAACCAACCTTAGGGCTTGAGACAAAAATGAGGAAAATCGGTATGTCAGGTAGACCACACTACAGAAACAGTGGAGATTGAATGTCCACCATTGCAACCCTTGGGGTTACAGAAGTTTTGGACTAATATGATATTTGTTTATCCTCTCTCTTCAGGTCTTGATGACCTAATGAACAGACTAGATGAGAAATAAATGCTATGGTGGGCCCCCCTAAATTTTTAACAGTAGGAATTATCAACACCACTGTTAATTGTGGTATGGTCCAGATGATCTTTTAAAATGATTCATAATGCTTTAAATGACCTCTAGTTGATGTATGGGCCCCACCTTGATGTGATGTATGTTGGGCCTATATGAGAGGCCCGTTATGATGTATCTGAGGCCCATCCATGAGGCCCATCATGATGTATATCTGAGGCCCATATGATGGGGCCCACCTGCTTGAATCTCAGGCCTATGGGCAAGGCCCATTGTAATATGTATTAGGCCCATGACACATGGCCCTTTTGATATATACTCGGGGTCATAGCCCAATGAGATGTATACTCAGCCCATATGCCGTGGCCTATTGTGATGTATTTTCAGCCCATTTGGCAGGGCCCATTGTTGTGTATTTACAGCCCATGTTTGAGGCCTACTATGATGTGTTTTGTGGCCCATGAGTGAGGCTCATGGTGATGTATATTGGGCCTTTGTGTGAGGCCATGGGCCCACTATATGCTTGGCTCTATATAAGCCACTGCTTGGGAGCAATGTTGGTTAAATGGCCACATTAATGGGCAATGATGGTTTAATGTCCACATTATAACCTTTCCTTAGGTCTGGTTAGGCCCATTCTCGTCATTCTCTAGTGGGTTACTGCAAATGATTGGGCCCCATTGATATTGCTTTGACCATCATCGGTCATCCATCTATGAACCCTGCTTTGAGGACAATTCTGATTGTCGAGTCCGATTATTGAGGCCGATTCCGATTGTATAGGTCGATTCCGATTGTCGAGGCCGATTGTGAAGGCCGATTGTATAGGCCGATTCCGATTGTCGAAGCCTAGTATCGAGGCCGATTCTGATTGTCAAAGCCGATTGTATAGGCTGATTCTGATTATCGAGGCCGAGTATCGAGGCCGATTTTGATTTGTCGAGGCCGATTGTATAGGTCGATTCTGATTGTCGAGGCTGAGTATCGAGGCCGATTCTGATTTGTCGAGGCCAATTGTATAGGCTGATTTCGATTATCAAGGCCGAGTATAGAGGCCGATTCAGATTGTCAAGGCCGATTGTATAGGCCAATTCCGATTGTTGAGGCCGAGTATCGAAGCTGATTCCAAGCGTCAATTCCGATTGTTGAGGCCGATTTGGTTTGTCGAGGCCGATTTCGTTTGCTAAGGCCGATTGTCGAGACCTATGTGATGTATATGTGACCCGTATTTGAGTCCCATTGTGATGTGTATTCAGCCTATGTGATGTATATGTGGCCCGTATTTGATTCCCACTATGATATATATTTAGCCTGTGTTTAAGGGTCAATGTGATGTATATGAGGGCTATGTGATGAGGCCCATTATGATGCATTTGAGGGCCAGGCGATGGAGCCCATTGTGATATATGTTAGGCCTATGTGAAAGGCCCATCGCGATGTATATTAAGCTCTTGAGTGAGGCCCATAGTGTTGTTTATCAGGCCCTTTGTGAGGTCATGGGTCCACTATATGTTAGGCTCTATATGGTCCACCCCTTGGGGGCAATGTTGGTTAAATGTCCACATTGTCGAGGACAATTGTCGATGACGATTATTGAGGTCAGTTATTGATACCGATTATGAGTATGTGACAACATAGCATCATAATACATGCCTATACGCATCATCTGTATGTTTGTTATGAGATGTGATTGACCGTTGCATATGCCATATCGGAGGTCATTCATGGGACTCCTTGATAGGCGGAGTTGCCACACATGAGCACACGGTATGCGTAGGATTGATGCATGATTGGACTGTGTGACTCATGCATCTCGCATTTATGTGACATGACCACCATACACCCTAGCGACATCAGGGCCCTAGCCTTCACAAGTATTTCGTGGATGGCCAAATGGGACACAGGAAATCTGTTCTACATGGGGTGCTATAGATATCCTTAGGTGAAAGTCCCTAAATCTTCTTGGTTCCAGAGGTTGCTCCAACGTCTAGACCGAGTGGATGCATGAGCACATGAGAGCCGTATACCGTTAGGCCGCGTCTCCTACTGTGTCGTGGTCGGTTGGAAGGGGGTACGGCCTTACCTGCCCGAGAGGATGGGGCAATGCTATGCTGAATCTAACCAGCTTGAGGAATGGGTCTGCTATAGACGAGCCGGGCCCGATATTGGTAGGCGAATAGTGAGGTCTCTTCTACTCACCTTGTTGCACGCGATGGGGCAGCAATTTGGTTTGGAATGTAATAGACCCCGGTGATTTTCCAGAGAGGAACCGTACTAATATGTGGACTTATTGAGTAGGAGTTGCCTACACATACATTCATTTCATTCACTATCCACTCAGGCTGGTGGTGCGCAACTAATTATTGTGTACCTTCGCATGGACAAGATTTTGGTTGGGTGGGCGACTAACCTAAGATCAGGAGTCTACCACATTGGGTCTGACTATCTAAATTTAGGTATGAGACTGGTTTAGATAGAAGTCCTTTATGATAGACCCCGTAGCTTGCGATACTATGTATTATCATCCCGACTTCACACTTCAGCTTGGTCATTTCATTCTCATCCCATATTGCATTACATCCTTAACACATAGTATTTGGCTTACTGTCTCCGCATTGCATAATTGATCTACATTGCTTCATCAGTATATGATATTGGTTTAATATATTTTTACATCACATAGCTCGGATAAGGCTAATGGTATTTATAGGCCTATCAACATGTCTTCGCATTATTCTGATATTGTATGATTTATGGGCTTGTTAGTATTTCTTCTTACTCTGATTACTCTGATATTGCTTACTTGGCACTTACCTTGTGCACACATTTTCACCACCCATTAAGCTTTCTATAAGCTTATGCACGATAGATGCGTGCAGGTGGCGTTAGGTAACAACAGCGTTGAGCTTGGAGCGTGCAGCGATCTTTTGGAGCTTGATTTTCAATTTATATATTTCCCTTTCAGCATTGTACTCAAGTGATTATATTAGTGGATAGGTGATGATGATGTTGTCTTTGTGATTCGGGTAATCTTGTGGTTATGCTTATTACGAGATAAATGTACGTTGAAAAAAAATCCTCCTTATAGGATCCCAAGATCGGAATCTCGCGTATGTATGCTATGAGTGGAGAATGGGGTACTACGGAGGCTGTCAGCACTGGATTTAGCGATCAGGAATTTTGTGAGCTCGGTTTCCGAGTTTGGGGCGTGACAGAAGTTGTATCAAAGCATAACTTGGGAATACCTGAAGATAACATTACATATCTACTGATAGCTACCATACACTCTATGATTATTGAGAACTTAGAATGATAAAATCCCCGAGTTTGAATAACTTAGAGATTTTCTGATATAGTTCCCTACTGTTAAGATTGTGAGGCTGCATAGTATTTCAGTTTCGATCGTTTCTGATTCGGGATCCTAGGATTAGTGGGGTTATCGTAGTATAGATGAGGCGTCTTGGGAGCAAGAGCCTGAGATTCATGAGCGTTATTCCATCTCTTAAGTGTTCGATTATATTGGTATGTTTTATGATAGGTATCCCCTCCCTTGTTGAGCTCTGTATTGGTTGTATTATGGTTTAAATTTCGAGGACGAAATTTTTATTTGGAGGGGAGTAAGACCCATATCCCAACCCGTACCATTCCGTAGGCTTCCGTGGTCCTCCCGGTCGAATTCCGGCGACCAGCGATCTATAATCGGCATTTATACGTAACCCTGAGTTGTATCCCATATTCCAGAATCGCCTCGACCCAAAACTTATATCATTGCGACCGCGCCATCGCCGCGATTCCAACACCGTGTATTACGCGCCAAGGCGATACCCAGGTAGGAGATGTGGGCCCGCATTCAGTTTGAGAAAAACAGCGCGTATTTACAAACCCAAGACAATCTTTCAAATCAATCACATCACATCCCATTAATCACCTCACATGTCAAGTACAACACCCATCCCCAAGCAACCCCAAAGACAAAGTAACCTTACATGTCAAGTACACCTATCACTCCATCACCTTGCACCCATCCCTCACCCATCACTCACACATCTCTCTCTCTCTCTCTCTCTCTCTCTCTCTCTCTCTCTCTCTCTCACATTTCTCAAACCTATCTCCCAAGCAATCCACGACTAAGTTATCTCCATGAGAGAAGCCATGTGTGGCCCACCTTCCTACCTCCCATCTCAACCATCCAATGATCATCTCACCGTTGAAATGCATCCCTCGGAGCTTTAGGATGCGTTGATGGAAGAAGAGGTCCAAGAAGATCAAAGGTGGGTGTTCATTTCATTTTATTTTGATGTAGGGTTCACGTGATTTGGGGACCCACTTGATGTATGCATTGTATAGGGAGGGCCCATAGTGGAGGGGTCCCTTCCCTTCACCGAACTCTCTCTCTCTCTCTCTCTCTTTTTTTTGGTGTTGGAACGTGGCCCACACCACACATGTGGGTGGGACCCACCTTGATGTATTTATTCTATGTCCACTCCATCCGTCCATCAATGGACGCTACTTGACTGTGGGATTCCACCATAATTTTTGTATTTTATTCACACCGTCCAAACGGTGAGGGCCCACGTGATGTGCGTGTAGCACCCACACCATCCAGCTGTGGGGCCCACTTGTGATGTATGTGGTGTATCCACACCATCTAGTCCCTGGACGGTGGGACCCACACCATGATGTTTCATCCAGTCGTCTAGCTGGGATGGTAGATCCCACCTGATGCATATATTTATCCATGCCGTCCACCTGTATGCACTCACCTACTGGCGCATCTGATCCAGACCGTCCAGATGAGGTGGGGCCTAACATGACGTGTGTGTTGCATCTGCACACCGTACATCTAGGGGGCCATGCGATCCAAGTGTTTTATCCCTGCTGTCCAAGGGCCCCACGCGATGTATTTGTTTTATTCCTGCTGTCCAAGACAATGGGCCTGCTGTGATGTAGGTACGTTGAGGCAGATTCAAATCTTAGGTGGAGCACACCACGTGGGACCATCTGATGTGGTGTACCCACATCGTTCACTACATGGACGTGGGTCCCACCTACTGTATCTAAACCGTCCATCTAGGACGTCCGTCTAGTGCTTTTCAAATGCATTAAATAATAAATAATATAAATAATAGTAATATATAATGTTATATAATATTATATGGTGGGCCCGACGTGGGACCCACCTTTATGAAAGAGGTTTGGCTGTGTATGCCTGCACCAGCTATATATCTGGTGTATTTGAGATATAATAACATATTGTATTATTATATTATACACAGCTGGGTGTATATCTTGTGGGCCACCACGTGGAGCCCACTCCTGATGTATGTGATACATCCAAACCCTCCATCCATCTGTGAGGATCCCATCGTGATGTTTGTTCTGTGTTCCAGCCGTCCATCAGGTGGGACGTGCGGACCCACCTTGTTTGTATTATGTCTGCACCGTCCAGACATTTGGACGGTGCTGTGACACCATGATTTATGTGTTTTAAATCCACCGTCCATATTGCTGGACGGTGGGATTACACCGTGATGCAAGTGTTTTATCTTTGCCGTCCATCACGTAGGGACTCACCTGTTTAGCACGTGTGGTGATCCACACCATCCAGGAATGAGCAGATCCAATTTCTGGTGGGCCAGCTGCCAGCGGTCAGCAGGTACAACTGTTGCTTTGATGCAGCAAGCTTTGTGTCTTATCACTGGACGGTGGATACCATCATGATGTATTTATTTCATCCACTCCGTCCAGATTATGCTGGACAGTGCTGGAAAATGTTTGGATGGTGCTGATTAACCTGGACAATGTTTGGGCGGTGTTGTTCATCATTAGGGTCCCATGTGCCTCAAAGAATGATGTGTATAGTGATACACATGTTGCACCTGCAGCTATTGAAATGATTTTAGATGTAATCCAAGCCCCCATCCATTTTGATGTGGGCCACCTTAATGTATTTTTATATCTTCACCGTCCAGCCATTTGACGAACCTGCCTTAAGGCTTGAGACAAAAATGAGGCAGATTGGTATCTTAGGTGGACCACACTACAGAAACAGTGGAGATTAAACGTCCACCATTGCAACCCTTTGGGTTACAGAAGTTTTGGACTAATATGATATTTGTTTATCCTCTCTCTTCAGGTCTTGATGACCTAATGAACAGAATGGATGAGAAATAATTGCTATGGTGGGCACCCTAAATTTTTAACAGAAGGAATTATCAACACCATTGTTAATTGTGGTATGGTCTAGATGATCTTTTGAAATGATTCATAATGCTTTAAATGATCTCTAGTTGATGTATAGGCCCCACCATGATGTGATGTATGTTGGGCTTATATGAGAGGCCCTTTATGATGTATCTGAGGCCCATCCATGAGGCCCATCATGATGTATATCTGAGGCCCATATGATGGGGCCCACCTACTTGAATCTGAGGCCTATGGGCACAGCCCATTGTAATATGTATTAGGCCCATGAGGCGTGACCCTTTTGATGTATACTTGGCCCATGGGTCGTGGCCCAATGAGATGTATACTCGGCCCATATGTCGTAGCCCATTGTGATGTATTTTCAGCCCATTTAACGAGGCCCATTGTTGTGTATTTATGGCCCATGTTTGAGGCCCACTATGATGTATTTTGTTGCCCATGAGTGAGGCCCATGGTGATGTATATTGGGCCTTTGTGTGAGGCCATGGGACCACTATATGCTTGGCCTATATAGGCCACTGCTTGGGAGCAATGTTAGTTAAATGGCCACATTGATGGGCAATGATGGTTTAATGTCCACATTGTGACCTTCCTGTAGGTCTGGTTAGGCCCATTCTCATCATTCTCTAATGGGTTACCCTAAACGATTGGGCCCCATTGATATTACTTTGACCATCATCGGTCATCCATCTATGAACCCCACCTTGAGGATAATTCCGATTGTCGAGGCCGATTCCGATTGTCAAGGCCGATTCTGATTGTCGAGGTCGATTCTGATTGTCAAGGTCGATTGTATAGGCTGATTTCGATTGTCGAGGTCGAGTATCGAGGCCGATTCCGATTGTCGAGGCTGAGTATCAAGGCCGATTCTGATTTATCGAGGCCGATTTCGATTGTCGAGGCCGAGTATCGAGGCCGATTGTATAGGCCGATTTCGATTGTCGAGGCCAAGTATAGAGGCCGATTCTGATTGTTAAGGCCGATTATATAAACCGATTCCGATTGTCGAGGCCGAGTATCTAGGCTGATTCCGAGTGTCAATTCCATTTGTTGAGGCCGATTTCGATTACCGAGGCCGATTGTCGAGACCTATGTGATGTATATGCAACCCGTAGTTGAGTCCCATTGTGATGTGTATTTGGCCTGTGTGATATATATGCGGCCCATATTTGAGTCCCATTGTGATGTGTATTCAGCTCGTGTTTAAGGCCCAATGTGATGTATATGAGGCCTATGTGATGAGGCCCATTGTGTTGCATTAGAGGGCCAGGCGATGAAGCCCATTGTGATGTATGTTAGGCCTATGTGAAAGGCCCATCGTGATGTGTATTAAGCTCTTGAGTGAAGCCCATGGTATTATATATCAGGCCCTTTGTGAGGCCATGGGTCCAATATATGTTAGGCTCTATGTGGGCCACTCCTTGGGGGCAATGTTGGTTAAATGTCCACATTGTCGAGGCCGATTATCGATGACGATTATTGAGGTCGGTTATTGATACCGATTATGAGTATGTGACGGCATAACATCATAATACATGCCCATACACATCATCTATATGTTTGTTATGAGATGTGATTGACCATTGCATATGTCATAGGGCAGGTTGTTCATAAGACTCCCTGATAGGCGGAGTTGCCACACATGAGCGTACGGTATGCACAAGATTGATGCATGATTGGACTGTGTGACTCATGCATCTCGCATTTGTGTGACATGACCACCGTACGCCCTAGCGACATCAGGGCCCTAGCCTCCATAGGTATTTCGTGGATGGCTAGATGGGACATAGGAAATCTGTTCTACATAGGGTGCTATAGATATCCCTGGGTGAAAGTCTCTAAACTCTCTTGGTTCCAGAGGTTGCTCCAACATCTAAACCGAGTGGATGTATGAGCGCATAAGGGCCGTATACCATTAGGTCGCATCTCCCACTGTGTTGTGGTCAGTTGAAAGGGGGTACGGCCTTACCTGCCCCAGAGGAGGGGATAATGCTAGGCTGAGTCTGACCAGCTCGAGGAATGAGTCCGCTATCGATGAGTCGGGCCCGATATTGGCAGGCGGATAGTGAGGTCTCTTCGACTTACCTTGTTGCGCGCAATAGGGCGGCAATCTGGTTTGGAGTGTAATAGACCCCAATGATTTCCTAGAGAGGAATTGTACTGATATGTGGACTTATTGAGTAGGAGTTGCATACTCATACATTCATTTCATTTATTATCCACTTGGGCTAGTGGTGCGCAACTAATTGTTGTCTACCTTCGCATGGCCAGGATTTCGGTTGGGTGCGCGACTAACCTGAGATCAGGAGTCTACCACATTGGGTCTGACTATCTAAATTTAGGTATGAGACTGGTTTGGATAGAAGTCCTTTATGATAGACTCCGTAGCTTGCGATACTACGTACTATCATCCCGACTTCACACTTCAGCTTGGTCATTTCATTCGCATCGCATATTGCATTACATCCTCAACATATAATATTTAGCTTACTGTCTCCGCATTGCATAGCTAATATACATTGCTTCATCAGTATATGATATTAGTTTATTATATTTTTGTATCACATAACTCGGATAAGGCTGATGGTATTTATGGGCCTATCAGCATGTCTTCGCATTATTCTGATATTGTATGATTTATGGGCTTATTAGTATTTCCTCTTACTCTGATTACTCTGATATTGCTTACTTGGCTCTTATCTTGTGCACACACTTTCACTACCTATTAAGCTTTCTATAAGCTTATGCATGATAGATGCGTGTAGGTGGCGTTAGGTAACAGCAGCGTTGAGCTT
The DNA here is from genome assembly GCF_029962835.1 of Magnolia sinica. NCBI lineage: Eukaryota > Viridiplantae > Streptophyta > Magnoliopsida > Magnoliales > Magnoliaceae > Magnolia > Magnolia sinica. The sequence continues at coordinate 41,949,820 of NC_080573.1, read as the reverse complement.
GGAGCGTGCAACGATCTTTTGGAGCTTGATTTTCAATTTATATATTTCCCTTTCAACATTGTACTCAAATGATTATATTAGTGGATATGTGATAATGATGTTGTCTTTGTGATTCGGGTAATCTTGTGGTTATGCTTATTACGAGATAAATGTACGTTGATAAAAAAATCCTCCTTGTAGGATCCCAGGATCGGAATCTCGCGTATGTACGCTATGAGCCGAGAATGGGGTACTACGGAGGCTGTCAGCACCGGATTCGGTGATCGAGAATTTTGTGAGCTCGGTTTTCAAGTTTGGGGCATGAAAAAAGTTGTATCAAAGCATAACTTCGGAATACCTAAAGATAACATCACATATCTGCTGATAGCTACCATGCACTCTATGATTGTTGAGAACTTAGAATGATTAGATCATCGAGTTTGAATAACTTAAAGATATTCTGATATAGCTCCCTACTGTTGAGATTGTGAGGCTGCATAGTATTTCAGTTTCGATCGTTTTTTATTCGGGATGCTAGGATTAGTGGGGTTATCGTAATATAGATGAGGCATCTTGGGAGCAAGAGCCTGAGATTCATGAGCGTTATTCCATCTCTTAAGCTTGAGAATCTGGTGTATGTATGCCGGGAGCCGAGAATGAGGTACTATGGAGGCTGTCAGCATCGGATTCGGTGATCTGAAATTTTGTGAGCTCAGTTTTTGAGTTTGGGGTGTGACACCCACCTTCCAAGGACCCCCGCTTAACATCCGGATAGCTCCGACACACATCTGGGTCTGCTCCATCAATTTCGAGCAAAACATAAACACGGCCTGTCCAATTGGTCAGGCCACTCCAATGCTATCCATAGGAAATGGACAGCTTCATCATTGTCATAACATCGGTTCCCACCTTCCAGGGACCCCCGCTCAACATCCGGATTGCTCTGATGCACATTCGGGTCTAGTCCATCAATTTTGAGCAAATACATAAATACGGTTTGTCCAAATGGCCAGGCCACTCCAATGCTGTTCATAGGAAATGGACAGCTTCATCCTGGTCATAACAGCGGTTCTCACCTTCCAGATCTTTTGATTTTATCGTTAAGGTATTTTAATCAAGCTTGATCTCAGTCTTCCATTGTAGATCATTTTAGAAACTTAATTACATATACATAGGAGATCTAAGGGTTAAATTTTATATTTTTGAAAGTTCACACTTCTAGCTTTTGAAAATCCATCGTTATTATCTTGAAACTTCTATATTAGCAATGCCCCCAAAAACTTCTAACTGACACTTCAATTTGGACAGTCCATTCAAGCACGTCATTGGGAGCAATAGCCAAAACAATTGCAGTAACAATAAGATGTTCTAGAACCGAGGTGGTGTGTATGTGACATCCAACCAGTCCATCACATCTCCCCAAAAGTTGTTGGGGGGAGAAAAAACAATTACACTCATCTATTCAAATGGAGGTCCACACCACAGAAAACAATGATTACTTCTTCTTTTTTCTTTGTTCTTTTGCTAAAAACACTTCCATATTGAAGTGATGGAGCCCACCTTCTGATTTTGGTGGTGTTCCATTAATTTGGTGGGGGCACACCTAATGTGTAGGTTGGATGGCATACACAAACTATGGTGGGCTCACACAGTAGAATGCCTTAAAAACATAAAAATTCAAGTGGTGGGGGCCATTGGTAGTTGGATTGGCATGATTTGTTGTGTGTCCCATCATCATGGTGGGGCACAATTCATGCATAGTTTTGAAGGGATGCACAATCTACTGTGGTTACAAGCTGGGAATTTTGTATGGTAGGCAACTCTACTCATTGCTCCCTATATATGATGAGGGAGGCCCACCTAATGCTTGCCTCAGCTTGATTTTTGGGATTCCTACAACTTTTGGTGGCACACATGATGGATGAGTTGGATGTCATAGATATGCCACTTGGGGCCTAGAACAACGGTTTTGGATGTTCTACACACACTACATCTAGAAGCTTTAAATCAAAATAAAAAAATAAAAAAATTCTATTTTTGTTTGTACTTCACGCAACTTGATTTGGGGCTGTTTGGATGCACCACCCTCAACAATGTGAAGTAATGCGCCCTAAAATCTCCAAATCTCTAAATGAGGGTCCACATCAAATCAGGAATCCATAAATTGCTAAATCCCTAAATTGGTATTGAGATTGAGATTGATACACACACACACACACACACACACCTCACCGAGCTTCAGAGACAGAGAGAGGGCGTGGGTGGGTAGAGCGTGCGGCAATGGTAGGGTGGAGAGATCAGAGAGAGAGGAAGAGAGAGACACATAGAGAGAGAGAGGGTGCGAGAGAGACAGAGAGAGAGAAGAGGGATTAGCCCATGGGAGTCGGGCGGGCGGGCAGGCGGGCGGGCGGGAGTGCGGTGGGTAGAGAAAGAGAAGAAAGGGAAAGGGGGTTAGGGTTGAATGGTGTTGGGTGGGGTTAGGTATTTTAGGAAAAGGTCACGTACGGTCAAGCTCATGGGAACTTCCCACGAAGTCGAGCTATGTGGGCCCCACTGTGATGAGTGCCGACCATTAACACTGTGCATTTGATGGGCCCTCTTTAAATTATGGGATATCCCAAAAATCAACCGTATACGGAACTTAGGTGGGCCATACCATCTAAAATCATGTGAAGAAATGCCTAAAACATATAAAATCACTTGGTGGAGCCCACTTGAAATTTTGATGCATATGAAACTTGGTTTGACTCCTCATCCAAGTGGGACACACATAATGGATGGGCTGGATTTGTGAACCACATCTCGGTGGGCCCAACAAATGATTATGAATATTTTAATGGAGGGTAACCCCTCTCAACTTTTGTATGTGGTGTGGCCCAAAAAAGTCATGCATTGACTTGATTTTTAAGCCCCACGCCCACCATGGAATGGTGCATCTGACTGATTGGGTAGATGTTTGACACCCATCACGGTGGGGCCCACACAACTCGACCTCATGAGAAGTTCCCATGAGCTCGACCGTATGGAACCTTTTCCCATACATACATACATACATACATACATACATATATAATTATTATATATCCATCATTAAAATCCTCCTAAGGCCCACTGTACTATTTATTTGACATCTAATATGTTGATTAGGTCATACAGGGCCAGATGAAGGGGAAAAACAAAAATTAGTTTGATCTAAAACTTTTATGGCCCCAAAATGTTTTTTAATGTTTGACGCTCATTTAACACTGTTTCCTGGAATGTGGTCCACTTAAGATTTCGATATATCTCATTTTTGGTCTCATATCGTAAGATGATCTTTAAAAAATAGATAGACGACATGGATTAAACACATACATCACGATAGGGCTCACAGAGCACCAACCACCAGCCATTGGATGGTGTTAAGGGGAGTAGCCAATCTATTCCCCTTATTTGTGGTGTGGTCCATTTAATCTTTGGATATGATTCATTTTTTGGATAATTCTCTAAAATTATCTTGAAAAATGGATGAACGGCGTGGGTTGATCCCAAATTTTTGGTAAATCCAAAACTCAAGTGTACCATGCCACGCAAAACAGTGTGGAATAATGATTTCCACTATTGATACCTTCCTTGGGCCCACAATAATGTTTATTTGACATCCAACATGTTCATAATATCAAAAAAATATAAATGAAGAGAAAACACTAACATCAGCTTGATCCAAAACTTCTATGGCCTCCAAGAAATTTTAAATGGTAGAGGTTCAATCACACTATTTCCTATGGTGTGGTCCACATGAGCTTTGGATATGCTTCCTTTTTGTTCTTTAGACCTCAAATTATCTGTTAACATGGATGAATGGAGTGGATAAAATAAATAAATAATAGTTGACCCCACAAAGTTTACTCTGATAAGGATAAGGAGTAACTCAACTAAATGTAGTAGAGAAGGGTTTCCTTAAAACATTCATAATCATATATTGGGCCTGCCTAAATGTGATTCACATATCCAACCCACTCATTATATGTGTCCCACTTGGATGAGGGGTCAGACCAAGTTTCAACCACATCCAAAACTCATGTGGGCCCTACCAAGTGCTTTTATATTTTTTAGGAGTCCTCATATAGTTTTAAATGGTGCGGTCCACTTGAGTTTCATATACAAATGATTTTTGAGTTTCATAATATCACCTTAGTATATACACGCAATCCAATCTATTCATCCGATCCTAGACAAAACAAAGATTGAGTTTCCTGAAATCAATTGTATTTAAATGTTCATGATGTGAATTTAGATGTTTTATACGTGATTTCACACTTTTCACTGTGATGTGATCTACATAACTATTATATTTGAATGAAATTTAAGATACATGGTGAAAATATGATTTATTGTCTGATGGACCGAATGGATCATGGGTCGTGGACACTTTCAAAGCCAAGATGGATAAAAAATAGTCTCGACAAAGTGGGTATTGAACGCCCACCATTAAAAATAACATTCACAGAAGTTTTCGATGTTGAATGAGCGCAACCATTTAAAACATTTTGGGGGCCATAAAAGTTTTGGATCTAGATGATTTTTGTTTTCCCCCTTCATCTAGGCCTGTATGACCTAATAAATAGATTGGATGCCAAATAAACGATACAGTGAGCCTTACGAGGATTTAAATGATGGATATCCAATCACTATTGTTTTCATGTGGTGTGATCCACCTGATATTTATATACCTCTCATTTTTGGCCCCACCATGATGTACGTATTATATCCACACCTTCCATCCATTTGAAGAGATCATTTTAGGGCAATATCCAAAGAACGAGTTAAATTCAAAGCTCCAGTGGACCCCAGCATACAAAACAGTGGGACAGTGATGCCCACCATTAAAAACTTCTAAAGGCAACAAAAGTTTTATATCAATATGATATTTGTGTTTTCCCTTATTTAATGTATTTTTTAACTTTTGAACAGGTTGGATTTCAAATAAACATTACGATGGGCCTTAATATAGTTTCAACGGTGAGAATCACTCTCCCCACTGTTTTTTGTGGTGTGGTCCACTACAAATTTATATCTGCCTCATTCTCTGGCTCATGACTTAAAATGATATCTCAAAATGGATGGACGGTGTGGATATAACAAATACATCATAGTGGGGCCCATGGAAAATGGTGATGTCAGTCCAAGAGACGCCTACTCGTTGTAGTGACTCGCAAAACCCCTCTCATGGCAAAGGCACATCTGTTAGAAGTTCTATGGGGCCACCACAATTTTTGTATTTAATCTAAGCCGTCCATCCATTTTGACATTAATTTTTCTATCTAATCCATCCATTTGTTTTGAAATATAATTTTAGGGTATAATCCAAAAAAAAATGAGGCATATTGAAGGTTCAAGTGGACCATACGGTGGGAAATAGTAGAGATTAAATCACACATGATTCCTATGGTGTGGTCCCCTTGAGCCTTCAATACACCTCATTTATTGGATCATTCCCTAAATGTATTTATAAAAATGAATGGACGGAATGGATAAATCATATACATCATGGTGGGCCCCATGTAGGCACCCAATCCACGCCCAAAATAATTGGGCGCATACTCAAAACAGAGCCACGTGCCCAAATTAAAACATGACCCTCTCTCTCTCTCTCTCTCTCTCTCTCTCTCTCTCTCTCTCTCTCTCTGCGCCCAAAACCGACTCCCCCTTTTGCGCCCAAAACCCTCTCTCTCTCTCAATCATCCCATTTTCAAAGCCCAAGCATTCTCTCTCTCGCTATCTCAACAGACTTGGAAAGGTGAGCGATTTCTCCTTTTCTTTTTATTGATTTCCTTATGTTTTGCGAATTTTCTCCGATTCTCAACCGAAGATCTCGATTATCAGTGAAGAAATGGGATTTTCTGTCATGATTTTGGAATTTATCGCCTCATTTGCTACATTTCTTGCATTTTTGCTCTCGTTTCTCCATTTAGGGTTTTGTTTATGTGGTTAAAAGTGTTTGATAAAATGCCTCAACAAGGATAGCACGTGCACAAGGGCTACATATATGCATGTGGATTGTTACATTCTCGAGGTGCATTCATGTTTCTGAAAGTTGGGGCAAATCAAAATCTTAGGTGGACCACACCACCGGAAACAGTAGTGGTAAATGCCCACATGAGTTTGAGAATTTCTAACAGATGTGCCTTTGCCATGAGTAGGATTTTTGGATTTTGGGAATTTGAGAATTTTAAAATTAGGGATGTCATATTTTCTTTTTCTTTTTTCTTTTTCTTTTTCTTTTTTGTTTTGCTCAGAACTTGATTTATTTTTTTAGCACATTTGGAAACTCTCTAGCTATGATTCATTTTCTGAGATCTATTGAATGAACTTGGGTTCCTCTACAGATGTTTGATGTTCTGCCTTTTATGGTATCATCACTGTAACATGCCTGTGTGTGTACACACTCGATATACTGTACCACTCCAAGTAGTTCCATATCAAAGTTCATCTTAGGCTTTTTTATTTTATTTTTGTTCTAATGTTTGATGTTTGGGCATGTAATGCATGTTTGATTATTGGTAGTGTGAGAGTGCCTATTTTCCTATGTTTCTTGTGTATCATAGAGGATGCAATATTGATATGATTCATTGGATAATTCTATAAAATGATCTCGAAAAATGGATAATTCTATCCAAAGAACGAGATCATTTTATAGAATTATCCAAGAAATGAATCATATCCAAAGATTAAATGGACCACACCATAAATAAGGGGAGCGGATTGGCTCCTCCCCATACACCATCCAATGGCTGGTGGTTGGTGCTGTGTGGGCCCCACCATGATGTATGTGTTTAATCCATGTCGTCCATCTATTTTTAAAGATCATATTATGGCATGAGACCAAAAATGAGGCATATTCCAATTTGAAATGGACCACATTACAGGAAATAGTGTTGCATGAGCGTCAACCATTTAAAACATTCCGGGGGCCATAAAAGTTTTGGATCGAGATGATTTTTGTTTTCCCCCTTTATCTAGGCCTGTATGACCTAATAAACAAATTGGATGCCAAATAACCTATAGTGGGCCTTACGAGGATTTTAATGATGGATATCCAATCACTATTGTTTTCATGTGGTGTGGTCCGCCTGATATTTATATACCTCTCATTTTTGGGCCCCACCATGATGTATGTTTTATATCCACACCTTCCATCCATTTGAAGAGATCATTTTAGGGCAATATCCAAAGATAAATCCAATGCTCCAGTGGACCCCAACACAGAAAACAGTGGGGATAGTGACACCCCCCATTAAAAAGCTCTAAAAGCCACGAAAGTTTTAGATTAAGCTGATATTAGTAAGTTTTGTGGGGCCCATCATGATGTGTGTCGAACATCACGATATTAATTAAAGTTAAATAGGCTAGTTCTGGAATAGCTTGAGTTCATCAAAGCTCATGTAGGATACACCATAGGAGTAATGTACAAACACACTTAAAAACTATATACATATCTGTAAGGTGTGGCCCACCTGAGTTTTGGAATAGCTTGAGTTCTAGTATCCTACCAACTACATACTTCATAACTATTTTAGCTGTGTAATCCTTCCGCCGAGATGGGCCTGTTTGGGAGTGTGGATTTGAAATTATCCTATTGTGTTTGGCACCCTGGATTGGGAATAAACTTTAATCCAAAAGTAACTATGTGTGGTATATCTACAGGAGTTTGAATTTAGTTACTAAATCAACTTTGAGTTTTCTAATAAATCTCTCCCTCTCTCTTATGAATTTGTCATCATGGCATAGATGTTCTATGGTCAATGCATTAAATCACATTTGTGGATATGCTGCCCTTGTAGGTTTTCTGCAATTGATCCGTCTGTAAGTGGAAGAGGTGCAGAACCTATGTACCAGGATAAACTCAATGGTGAGGGAAATCATGTCCCAGAGCATTTGTTTTGAGTTTCTTACATAGTGATTTGAGTTGTAATTTGTAAATGATGCTAGTGAGGTTAAGTTGAAGCATTTAATATTCTAGCATGCTTATTTCACAATGACTTGGCTCTATTTTGACATTGTTGTAGGTAATCGTTTGTTAAAGGATGAGTTCTTGAAATTACAACATGAATAAGAAAAGCCCAAGGTATTGCTTGAAGTTCTACTTGTGAAATGAGAACTATCACTTTTGTATGGATGCTTTCCAATTTTATCTATCTAACCTACACTCCAATCCTCAGTCTCCTTAACTTATAGGGCCACAGCATGGTGTATTTGAATATGTGGCCTGATTTTTGTAGGTTTGCAAAGAGGAAACTAAATGAGTTTGTTTTCCTCGGGAATCAACTACAGGTTTCATATGCTCCTCAGTTCGAGTCTCTTTCTGATATGAAGGAGAAATTGGAAGGCAGGAGAAAAGAAGTTCTAAGCCCACTAAACTATGAGTTTCTTTTAAGAATTGCTTTTAATGGACACCATTTTGAATAGAGGAAATACACAATGTTCAGTTAACTAATTTTACTAGGACCAACAAATTATACATGTGTTGACCTGCCATTTGGTGATCCATAACTGTCCAAGTGATTGCTTTGAAGGAATATAGATACACTAGTAATGTCACCCTTATCACATATAATGGAATATCAACATCTTAGTCATAATCAACTCAAAATCAACCTAGTAGATAGAAGGAATATAGATACACTAGTAATTCCCCTCAATATCTTCCTATAGATGTTTCTTGCTTTACTTACCTTTTATGTTGTTTTTAAATGTATTAGCTCGAAATTGATGGAGCAGACTCGGATGTGCGTCAAAGTTTCCGGATATTGAGCGGGGGTCCCTGGAAGGTGGGAACCGCTGTTATGACCATGATGAAGTTGTCTATTTCCTATGGATAACATTGGAGTGGCCTGGCCATTTGGACAGGCCGTGTTTATGTATTTGCTCAAAATTGATAAAGTAGACCCGAATGTGCGTTGGAGCTATCCAGATGTTGAGCGAGGGTCCCTGGAAGGTGAGAACCGTGGTTATGACCATAATGAAGCTATCTATTTCCTATAGACAGCATTGGAGTGGCCTGGCCATTTGGACAGGCCGTGTTTATGTATTAGCTCAAAATTGTTGGAGCAAACCCTAGTATAACCCTAAACCTAAACCTACATCTAAAACTAATACCTAAAACTAAACATCATGGTGGGGACAGTACCCCCGATCATTGATTCCTTTTTGGGATCCACCATGGTGGTTATTTGAGATCCAACCTGTTGGTAAGTTCACACAGACTTAGACGTGAAGAAGGAATAACACAAATATCAGCTTGATCGAAAAAATTTATGGCCCCAATTCTTTTCGAGGTCTACTTGAGATTTGGATCTACCCCAAAACCTAAACTTAAACCTAAACCTAAACATAAACCTATTCTCAAATCCCAAAACTTATAACCTAAACCTAAACCTTAACCTAAACCTAAACCTATAACCTTAACCTAAACCAAAACCTATAACCTAAACCTTAACCTATAACCTATAACCTAAACTTATAACCTATAACCTAACCTTAACCTAAACCTAAAACCTGAACCTAAACCTATAACCGAAACCTAAAACCTAAAACTTAAACCTAAACCTAAAACCTAAATGTATCCTCAAATCCCTAAACCTAAACCTACACCTAATCCTAATCTTAACTCCCTAACCTAAACTTAAACCTAAAATTGAAAACCCAAAACTAAACCCGATCCCGAACCTGAACCCGATTTTCTAAACCTAAACCTTAACCTATTTTCAATTCCCTAAAGCTATAACCTATAACCTATAACCTATAACCTAAACATAAACCTAACCTAAACCTAAAACCTAAACCTAAACCTAAAACCTAAATGTATTCTCAAATCCTTAAACCTAAACCTACACCTAATCCTAATCTCAACTCCTTAACCTAAACATAAACTTGAAAACCCAAACCTAAACCCGATCCCGAACCCAAACCTGATTTCCTAAACCTAAACCTTAACCTATTCTTAATTCCCTAAAGCTATAACCTATAACCTAAACTTAAACCTAAACCTAAAACCTAAACCTATAATATTAACCTAAACCTAAAACCTAAACATAAACCTAAAACCTAAATATATTCTCAAATCCCTAAACCTAAACCTACACATAATCCTAATCTCAACTCGTTAACCTAAACTTAAACTTGAAAATCCAAACTAAAACCCAAACCCGAACCTGAACCCGATTTCCTAAACCTAAACCTTAACCTATTCTCAATTCCCTAAACCTTAACCTATAACCTAACCTAAACCTAAACATATAACATATACTTATAATGTAAGACCTGTATCCTAGTCCATACTGTTCTGTCGACTCCCGCGATCCTTCCCGTCAAAGTCTGGCAATCCGCGACCTATAATCGATGTTTGTGCATGACCCTAAGTCGTATCCTGTAGATTTGAGTTGACTTAATCCGAGACTTGTACCATTGTGACCGCACCGTCGCCGCGGTTCCAACACCACGTCTTGCACAACGATCCGATACCCTGGTAAGGAGAAGTGGGCCCGCGTTCAATTCGAGGAAAAACACCACACGTTTGCAATCCCAAGAGAATCTCTACATCATGTCTCATCAATCAATCACTCATCAATCAAATTAATCAATCAATCAATCACCTTATGTCAAGTACACACACCCATGCTTTCTTTCTCCACAGGTCAAGCAAACTCAAGAGTCAACCAATCTCTCACCTCACCCATCACTCACCTTACATCCATCACCTCTCCCTTACAACCACCATTCTCTCTCTTTCTCAAAATAAATTTTTCCAAGCACCAAAGAAGTGCACGTCCATGCATTCAAAGAGAGAAAAAAAGTGAGTGTGTGGCCCACTTCCTCTCTAAAAAAAAATTATCATCCTGGCCATTCAAACCACATCACCCTCCATCAAAGTGAAGCACAAGGAGATCAGCTTTCCAATGGACCAAGAAGATCGAACGGTGGGTGCTCTATTAGGCCTAGATTTCTTTTTGTGATGAAGGGCCAAGTGAGGCCTACCGATTGATGGTATGGATCTCACTTTGGACCCTAGGTGTGGCCGATGGCCCACCTTGATTCTCATGATCATTCTGTGTTGTGGCCATTCTCCATGGACCCCATCATGATGTTTATTTTTTTTGTATGGATAGAAGTCATCTAGACCATCCATTTGGGTGGAGAAAGGAACCTCCATCATTGATCTTTAATTTGGCGGGCCCACATGTAAAGAGACCCACTTGATGTATGATTGATTTCAAAGGAGGGCCCATAGTATCGGGGTCCCTCCATCACACACATCTCTCTCTCTCTCTCTTATTTTTTTGTTGTATGTGATTGATGTGGCCGTGTGGCCCACCCGGATGGACTCCACCCTAAGGCCTGTATTTTATCCAAGTCATCCATAGGTAGGGCCCACTTTATAAGTGTTGTGTCCACCCCATCCTTCATTTAGTGGCCCACGTGGGCAGCCAACTTGAAAGGCACAACCGTCCAGTGTCCCTAGATGCTGGACATTGAATGAAAATTACAAATATTAGCCTTGGCTCATGGCTATTTGGGTGAGCCACTTGTATAGGCCCCACATGGATGTATGGATTCAATCCACGCCATCCATCTTATTTACCAACTCATTTTAGGCTTTGAGCCAAAAAATGAAGTTGATCCAACTTTCTGGTGGGCCATACCTTAGCAAATAGTGATTTTCGCCTTTTAAATTCATTTGAATTTTTCTGCACGCCAAAACATGCCCAAATTGGACTTGATGGATTGGTTATGGACTATAGAATCCATTGGGTGGGTCGGATTCACCTGATGTAGGCACTACCATGGAAAAATCGTGGAAAAACTATTTAAAAAAATAAAAATAAAAATAAAACAAACAGCAGCAGTGCCTGCTGCTGCTGCAACGTGCAACATCCAGAGGACGCGGCTGCACTCCTACGCTGTGGATGGACGGCAGGGACCATGGGTCCCAACCACAATGTAAGTGTTTTATCAATGCCGTCCAGGCATTTGCTGGACCGTCCATTCGCTAGACGGCCAGTGGACCCCACCCTTGATGGATGTGTCCAAACCGTCCACCCTTTTGGCAAGCTTATTTTAAGGCTTGAGACAAAAATAAGACAGATCTATTTATCAAGTGGACCACTCTGCGTGTGGATTGAACATCTACCATTGAAACTCTTGTGGTCCAGAAGTTTTGGATTGTTATGAAATTCATTTTTCCTCTTAATTCAGGTCTGTGTGGCCTTATGATCAGATTGGATGGGAAATATATATTATGGTGGGCCTTGAGAATTTTAATGGTAGAAATCATTGTTACCACTGTTATTTGGAGGGCGGTCCAGTTGATCTTTTAATATGATATATATATATATATATATATACATATGGATGTACTTGTGGCCGTCCGTTGAGACCCATTTGATATACATGAGGCCCATGTGATTAGGCCCATTTTGATGTATTTTAAGGGCCCATGGGTTGAGGCCCATTTTGCTGTATTTGGAGCCATGGGTTAAGGCCCATTGTGAGGTATTAGGGCCCATGGGTTGATGCCCATTGTGATGTATAAGGGCCCGTGGGTTGAGGCCCATTGTGCTGTATTTGGAGCCCATGGGTTAAGGCCAATTGTGATGTATTAGGGCCCATGGGTTGAGGCCCATTGTGATGTATAAGGGCCCGTAGGTTGAGGCACATTGTGCTGTATTTGGAGCCCATGGACTAAGGCTCATTGTGATGTACTAGGGCCCATGGGTTGAAGCCCATTTGATGTATTTGAGGCCCATGGGTCGAGGCCCAATGGGATGTATACAAGGTCTATTGCATTGTGTGATTCTACCATGGTTTATGTGATGACATTTATGGCAGGCCATGCCTTGAGAGCAATGTTGGTTTGACGTCCACATTGTAAGAATAATGTTAGTTAAATGTCCGTATTATAAGTCTCCCTAGGGCCCATTGATAGGCCCATACTTGTTGTGTGCCCATCTTCATTGTGAGGATAGTTCATCACCATATAAAATGATTAATATAACTCCATGATTCATGCCCATACACATCATATGTATACCTGATATGAGGAATGTTTGATCATAGCATACGCCATTGGACAAACTATTTACAGGACTCCTTATGAGACGGAGTGCCCGCATTATCGCATCGTACGCGCAGGATTACTGCATGACTGGATAGTGTGACTCATGCATCTCGCATATATGTGACTTAATCATTGTACGCCGTAGTGATATAAGGGTCGTGGCCTCCATAAGCACATCGTGGATGGCTAAATGGGACACCAAAATACTTAGTTCTAGCACTGTGGGCACTTAGGATGTCCTTAGGTGAAAGTCCCAGAATCCTCCAAGGCCAGGAGATGCTCCAACATCTAAACCAAGTGGAATATAAGCGCCGGTGCCTATATCATGAGGCCGTGTCTCCCACTGTGTCATGGTCGTTTAGAAGGGGGTGTGGCCTTATCCGCCCAAGTGAGGGGGCCGTAAGCTAGGCTGAGTATGACCGGCTCGTAAATGGGTCCGCTATCGACGAGCTGAGTAGGTATTGGCAGACTGCTAGCTAGGCGGATAGTGAGGTCTCTTTCACTCACTAGGCTGTGCAGCTAGGGAGGAGGTAGTCGGTGTAAAGTGTAATAGACCCCGGTGATTTCCCCAGAGAGCAACCGTACTGATATGTGGACTTATTGAGCAGGAATTGGATATCCATTCATTCATTCATTCACCATCCACTCAGGTTGGTGGTGCGTAACTATTTGTTACGTGTACCATCACATGGCCAGGATTTCGGTTGGGTGCGTGACTAATCTGAGATCAGGTGTAACATCTTGGAAAAACTCGTACAAAGACCCGAGTACCACCTCAAGCAGAAATTACCCCGGACCAAAACCTTTAAAAAATTAGGTTAATGTTAGCAAGTGTTGAACTAGAGTGCTTGTGAAATTAGCACTAATCACTTTAAATATGATCTGTAAGACCCAAAACATGCAAAATCATTGATGCTACATTACCCTGAAATCTAGAATCCGTCCTTAAACCCAGTTGCTCTCGGGAGCACACCGAAACTTTATATCGGACTTGGACCACGCGTCGAAAGTCCGATGACCATAAAACTATAAAGTTATGACCGCATTACTGGACTTGACAATCCCCTCGAAAATCAAGTCCTAATTATGTCTAGAAATGTACAACTTGAGCCTGGAGCAAAGTGTGTGAGAAACGTGAAAATATTTAGAAATAAAAACTTGAATTTAAGTAATCTGAGCCGTGACGTTTGCGGGCCAAATATAAGGATTCAGACCATCAGAATCTGACCCAAATACACCCTCGGATTAGGAGAAATATCCCACACATGTCGATGTACTTGTGGCCCTGATCGAGTGACCGTGACATTAAACTGAAACTAGTCCACCACGGCTGATCTGTAAACCCGATCAGAGCAAAAACTCAGCCTAACCTAGATCCATGGTCAGGGACCTTAAGTCCGACCGCACGTGGAAAAGGGGCCACTAGAAGTGCTCCGTTGGACAGGAACAATCCATATTTGGATATAACCTAAGTATACCTTGGCCCTGGGGCTATTCCCATCAAACCTGGGCCTATATGAGGACCTTAAACCCTCTCTCTCTCACCCCATACGAATTTGAGAAACCCTAGGGGAGAGAGGAGAGAAAAGAGAAGGAAAAAGAGAGAAAGTGAGAATGAGAGTTGGAGAATCTTCCTGGGATTCGATCCCGCTATTCCACGCACTCAACTACCTTTCCTGTGTCGCTATACAGGCGATTCCGATTCCGTTCTTAGGTAAGTAAACCTAACCCTAACCTGTTTTAAGGTTTCAGATAGTGTAAGTTATGAAATAGCTAACCTAATTTATGCTATAGGTTGTCAATACGCCATTGACAAAGGCTAAGTGTCTAAAATGAATCCGTTACGCATTTACCAGCGTAAGGTGTGGACTATAAATGTATAGGTTATGGTTTTCATGGCTTTCAATGTCGGTTAATGGTTTATTACTGATGTGGGTGCCATTTCACATGTCAAATGTGATGTTTGTTTCACGTTTCAGATATGTATGAACTATGTGGAGTTTAGTGTATTCTATATATTTGTAGAAAAGACCGTATACGTATGGAATTTGAAATTACGTTTGCCATGATTAATTGTCGTGTGATTATGCTAGTTGCATGTGTAATAACTCCTTGGCGAAAGGATTTGACCCAGTATATGTTACGGCCAACATACGTCATGTATGTTGAAGTATGTAGACTAAGTGTTTGTCGAAACATCTGAATGATCATGGAATCATGATTAGTACTTGTTATGATGGATGTTTGGTAATACATGATCGTTTTATGTGTTGCAACTCCTATGTTAAAGGGTTTGCTATAATATACGTTTTAAGTAAATAAATCTATATATGTTGGAATATGTAGTCTAAGTGTTTGTAGAAATGTCTGAATGATCAGGCATGTAGTAATTGTACTTTACATGGGTGTTGAGATGAGATTCTCAACTACCTTAACGATATGTATGATTTCCTCCATGTAATTTATATTCTTTGTCCGTTTTACTTAGACACTGCATATGTGTGAATTCATGTTTTAGTTAAAATCCATCAAATGCTCACATGCTTATATAATTGAAATTGTTGATCCATTACTGTTTTGATTAGCTTGTATAATTATCTGTAATAATTGAATGTGTCTGGGACTATGGAATAGTCCAGGCAATCAGCAACAGGCCCTGATTTGGTGGCTGAGGTTGTTTTCGCCCCATAGGACGTGTTCGATGAGTCCGAGCCATACGTCAGTTGTCGACAGTGGTTAGGCCATATGGAGTGCTCATGCACTTTATGTCGATCAATTCGATGTGCGCTCGTACCAGTCGAACTCGTCAAGTAACCCGATTGACCCGATGTATGTTCACCATGTATGGACGCTACTGTTTGAATCTAAGGTACCAAATTCACCAGTGAAAATTCTTTAAAACCTTGGTACCTCGATCCGCTAAGACTCATGAGTCGGGCATGGTGGTATGGGACACCGTGGTCGAGCTGTCGGCCTACGCTGGGGTGACAAGCCTCCCCGTAGTGACCAGTGAGCAACCCAGACTCGTGAGCCGAATACGGTGGTATGGGACACTGTATTCGAGTTGTTGGCCTACACTGATAAGGTGACGAGCCCTTTGTAGTGACCTCGAGCGTACTCTAAGATTGTGTAAAGGCGACGAGCCCTTATGTAGCAACAAGAATACACTAGGCCTGCACTGATAAGGTGACGAGCCCTTTGCAGCGACCTAGAACCACAATATCGTATGAGAATTGCTAGGACTGACGACCCTAGAATGGATCATTGTTTGGAAATTGATATAAGGGAGGTACCTTAGCTTCCCAATCCTGCTGTATGAAAAGGACTAATAAGAACTTGGTAATCATACTCATGCACCACATTGCATGTGCCATTTGGCGATGTGTAGAGAGCACGAGGAAGTGACTGACATGCGCGACCGTTAGATGAAGAACACTGAGGGAGTGCAGGTGAGAGCATGTATAATTTATACATACCATTCCTGCATTAATCAGAATATTTAGGGATGTTTGATTGTATTGTTTTATCATTACTGCTTGACTGAATTGATAACAAGTTAACCTTTGCTTTATTGTTCCACTGAGTTAATCACTCACTCCCACATTACGGAATGGTGTTTTAAACACCAACCAGACCCTGTTGTAGGTTCAAATGATGGCGTAGCCTGCGAGGCAGAGCCGGACTTCGAGGATGATGAGGAGGCATTCTCATATATGCACTATTCAGGTGGGTTTACATAGACCGCTCTGATCGACGAGGCTTCAGGGTTATACTTGTAGTGGACTATTACATTTTGATATTTTGTAATTTTAAATAATACATATAATTATTGACCTAGCAATGCATACATACTTTGGGGACCTAAATTGGTTTATAAAGTTATACATAGTCGTTTCAGTCTTCCGCTTGCATATTACAACTGTCCCTGGATTATGTTTTGCAATTTTAAATGACAGCCCATAGTGATAAGAATGCACGCAATATTAACTTAGGATCACCCAGTAAAATACTTTATGGTACAACCCATAATAACCTAAGAAACTCCGTGTCTTACATCGACCACTCGGTAAAGTCCGTATGCCATGAAAATGCATGATTAGCCCAAGCATTATTATTTCAATTTCAAACAGTCATTTTTAGAAAGCTCAAAGGTCACTATGGGGGGCTCATCACCTAGCATAGGCCGACAGCTTGATTATAATGTCCCATACCACCATTCCCGACTCATAAGACTCTAACAAATAGGATGTTTAAAAGTAGCCTACTCAATTAGTGGCCATTTATAGTTCTACAAGTGGAACTTACCATTGCAAAGTTATACGAAGACGATCCATTAAAGCCACATAGGGTAAATATTTCATTAAGCCGCATAGGGCAAACAGTCCATCCCAAGGATGTGATAAAAAAGGGATTATCCCCAAAGCCACTTAGGCAACAAATAATCCATAAGATAGTAAGTCCAACATATAATTTTATTTAATCCATTTAACAAACGACCACTAATTTGAGGACCATTAAATACACCATACAGTAACCACAAGTGGTGAAACAAGCCACGTAAAATATCAATAGCGCTTATCCATACGAAATGTTTCATTTAAATTAGGATAGAATTTGCAATCTATAGCATGTTCAAATGCTTGAATGTAAATCCGATCATTAATTATTTAGGAAGAATTCACTCAAATATAAACTAACATTCATCATCATTTTTACTAAATATTAAATTAAGAAATTAATGGAATAAATGAACTAGGATAATTATTATGATGTAGAAAAGCTTGAAGGTAATCCTCACCTCTCAAGTTGGATTTTCTCAAGCATTGCCATAAATTGTACTCTCTTAGGATCAGAATCTAACAAAATTTGCACAATATGCGTGATTAGATTGCCACGTTACACCATAATACGGTTATGATGAAACTTTAAGGTTTCATCATGCAAAGTGAATTTAAGATTAGAATTTAGAACTTGAATCTTAATTTTGTGTAGTGAATACAATGACCTTCATCGTAAAAGTATTAATTGATAATTATTAATAATGATAATTCATGTGTTGATATTAAATATACTGACAATACCTAATATTATTATCAAAATATTGTTATACTAATATTTAATCAATACTTTAATAATAATACAATAATTACTAATAACATAATAATAATGGAAATAATAGCAAAAGAAGAGAGATTTTGAAAATCAACTCACCGAATTGTGAAGCATGACTCAAATCGACTCAAATCGACTTGGCACTACCCAACCTTTTTATCTTCTTCTTTCTCCTTCCCTTTGTTTTTCTTCATGCCTCCTTACTGACTACTCAGAAAATAGACGGGACTCAGCTAGACCGAGTCAACTCAGTGGAAGTGAAACAACCATAGCAACTCTCTCTCTTCCTTTCTCTCTAACTTTCTCTTTCTTTCACTTCCTTGTAGCCCAAAACGATCTGATCTCAGTCCTGATTCGAGTCCAAACACACGACTCGCACCGAGTCGCAACCCAAACTGGACTGAACTCGGTGCAGACTCAGTGCATATGAGTCTGACTCTCCCTCACTCCACTTCCTTCTTCTCTGCCTCTCTTTCTTTCCTCCATCTTTTCTACCCCTTTTCTCTGCCCAAATGGTCTGTACCAGGTCCAACTTCGAACCATATCTAAAACTCAGAAACCCAACTCAGCCAAACTCGCTTCAGACTCGGTGCGATAATAACCGAGTCTAATCTTCTCTTTCTTCGTCATCTTCTTCCTTCTATTGCAGTGTCCAGTCCCACACTTGGACTTAGGACTCTAGCAATGAACCTGACCCAACTCCACCAAATCTCGACGAGTTGACTCAATTTTTGAACTGAGCAACCAGCCACCATCATATCTCGCATTATCCTTGATCTTCTCCCTAACTTTTCTTTTCTTCTTCTTCCTTTATTTCCTTTCTTTCTGCTGAAAGGCGTCTAGTAATGGACTCAGCAAAACTCGGCCCGACTCTCACAGACTCGGACTGACTCGCGACTCGGTCTGAATCAGCTAATGTGGGAGGTAGAAATGATACTTTTCCCTTTTCTCTTTCTGGCTTTCCTTTTCTCGAAAAGGTTGCCCTAAAAGGCAGCCTTTTATAGGCTTCTCTAACCCTTTTCTAGATGCTTCCAACCCAACTAATCGTTGGATTAGTTATGCCCAGACGATATTAAGCGAGGATGCATTATGTCGATATTTCACTGGTGTAGGTCAGATTGATTTAAGATAGTTTGCATTGTTTAAATCAACTCATACAGATGGACAACTGGTGCTATGGGACACCAGATAGACATCTCTGATCAAATAATAATGGCCCCTACGTGTCTTTACAGTTTTCGGTTGATTAGAGAAGACGACGGCCATGATCATGGTGGAATCTGGTTGGATGGATTATCCTTTGATCTAAAGCTTACGGATGGACCGGATTGATCGAGCGAACACTGTGGGACCCACTTTTCGGAGGAACGTCACTCGAACTCAATGGTGCATGAGATCTTTGCTTGCGGCTCTTTTTCGTAAGATGTCGATATCTCGCACGAGAACTCGCGATTGTAACGTGATAATCTTGTTGTTGCCCTAGGATGGACGTTGGAGATTTACTGAGAAACTTCTAAAAGCTAGGGAACAGCTAGGATCGAGCCAGCGTCAAGAACGGAAAAGATTCCTTCCGCCTTTCCTCCAGCTATGGCAAGGGCTTCCCTTTTTAGGGGCAAACGGAAGGCCAAGATCTTAGCTTCTCGTGCGGCTGAGATTAAAAGCAGCTTTTTGCTTCGGATTGCCAGCGAGGCAATGCAATAAAAACGGATTTCCGATTTCGGAAATAACCGTATGCACCCCTCTGTTTGTGCCCGTGTCTGTGTAAACACACGTGTCCATGAATTCGTGTGGACAGTGGCGTCCCGATCGGATCTGTCTCTTGAATCCGATGGATGGTTCTGATCTATGCAATGGCCATGATGGTGGGCCGCAAATCAAAACAGATGGATACCTTCCGTTTAAAATATCCGTAGGCGGGAAAGGATGAGAGAAATCTCCTTTCTCTTCGGGTTTTATCAGGTCGACCAGGTTTGACCGTTCTCGCTGGTCCGGTAGTATGCGGGCATGCATCCTCTCATGCACACTCGGCCCCCATGTGGGGCCCACCGTGGTGTTTACAAGAAATCCACACCTTCCATTCGACATTGCAGGTCCAATCACGATTCCCGGCCAATAATCAGGTAGATCCAAAGCCCAGTGGGCCATAAAACAAAGATTCATACATCCGGATGACAATGTTAAACAATATATCAATTGGATTACGATCAAGTGTGATCAATCCCAATATGAAGAGTCTTCACGAGCTACCTGTGGGAATGTAATGTTTGATTTGCCCTTTTTAGGATGAACGATGGTGTTTGTCATTGTTTCGAGGCAATCTATCAAATAGATTGATTCATATTTGACTACTGTGGGTTCTTAGGTCTCAAAGAATTATTAATTAGGTGTCTAAATGCTAATTTAATGATCCTGTGATGGGTTGGCAATTCAAGTATTATAGACTTTTGATTTGTATATGTAGATTAATCTCAGTGGCTAGATTCAGGCTAAAATGTGGGTTTCATGATGATGTGATGGTATATTTTCAAAATCAACGGTTGGATAGTTCGATATATAGATCATGATAGTGGACAATGCGCTCAATCTACAAATTGCACATTTCTCATTGATCTGGACCACTTAATTGATGAGGCATTTTGTTGTTGCAGTTTTAGTTGGACCATAGACCAAGAATGGTTTTGATAGGATCTTTTCGACCCACCCATGCATTGGATGAAATTTGATTTGGACCATTATTAGTGTTGAGATTGGTCTAGATAGGCTACATGGGATGGGTGGTTGGAAACATTCAATTGGTGCAAATTTTAGGCCTTAAAAAATAAATAATAATAATTAAAAACAGAGGTCAAATCAATGCAATGCGTGATTCCATGTCAACCGTGCCACAATGCGTGCCAAGGTAGACTACACTGTCAAATAACTTCCCTATATATTAGCTAGTTCGGGGCTAGTATCCTATAAACGATGAGAAACTAAAGAAGGGGCTACAACTTAGGGCCGTTTGATTTGTGATTTTATCTTTTGGATGCTAAAACTGGGGACACCACAAAATATGTGGGGCCCACCGTGATGTACGTGGCTTATCCATACCGTCCATTTGTTATGCCAGCTGACTTCAAGGCATGACCAAAAAAATGAGGCAGATCCAAAGCTTCCTAAGGACCACACCATGGGAAAAGGGGATCAAACACTCACCATTAAATGAGGCAGATCCAAAGCTTCCTAAGCGTCGCTGCTTCCTTTTAGTGTGGGCCGTTTGAGTAGTGGATTTGCTTCATTTTCATGTATTGTGGACTGGTGTTGTCCTCTTCTTACTCTATTCCTCTTAACCATCTATATGCAAGATATGGGGGCTCATAATGCTAGGTGATGGGCCCCACTAGTAGTAACTAAGGCCCGTTATACAAATCATGAGGCCGAGGAATTGGATGCCGAGCCAAGCTAATTATTTAAAGCTCGAGTTGAGTTCAAGCCAAGTTCGACCAAGGGGCATTTCAACTCGACTTGACTCGAACTCGATTCGACTCGAAGCTCGAACTCGAGTTCGACTTGGCTCGATTAATAAATATATTAAATATTATATATATATTATGTTATATTAATATAAGTTTTAAGTTTAAACTTAAAAATAAAAAAATAAAAACAAACCCTAGAGTCTCTACCCGACCGCATGCACCCCCTTCCCTTTCCCTTTCCTGCCAGCTGGGGCCTTCCTGCCTCCAAGACCATCACCACCAGTTTTCATTTCAGCTCCACAATAGTATGATTTCAATCTCTTGAGATCTACTTCTCAGGCGAGAAACCCAAGAAATTTGAGATGGGTTCTTCTCGGATTTGTTAAAGCTTCAAGGAAATCCAATGATTTGATTGGCTAGAGCTCTTTACTTGGATTTTTGATCTGTGTTCTGCTCTGTTTCGTTTCTAGTACTTGAATTTCTGCTGGTGGAAGAAGATTAAGAACAGATCGATTCTTATAGGTTCCTCATTCGATTCGAAGCTTTGTTTGATTTTTTCATCGGGTTTTGCTTTGATTTTCTTAAGATTTTTGAAGTTTTCATTAATGGAAGAGGATCAAGAATAAAATCCATTACTCTCTCACCCAACAAGCTCGAGCTCGACTCGAGGTAAACTCGACTCGACTCGAACCACTAGCTCGACTCGAACTCGACTCGACAGCTTTGGCAAACAAGCCAAGCTTCAATGTTGAGCTCGAGGCCAAGCTCAAGCTCGAGCTCGAACTCGAGTACATCATGGACAAGCCAAGCCAAACTTGGGCACCACTAGTAGTAACTAAGGCCCGTTATACAAATCACGGGGGCCGAGGAATTGGATGCTTGTTCCCTAGATTCTCGCAAATTGAAAGATCACAGCCATCCAGTCTTTGGCCTTTTCACATTGGATGTGGATTTGTTGTTTCCTCAATGCCTCATTTACAAGCCACTAAACAAGGGTTAGGATTTATGATCAAGATTTTTTTATTTTTTTTGGTGATGACATGGTTCACCGAAACATGGACCCTCAGTGATGGGTAGTTCATATGAAGGATATGGATCTTACTGTCCTGATCAATTTGAACGGTCCAATGGCTAGGATCTTTTGCTGGTATTAAACAGTCTCTCTTAACTCTTCACACAGATAAATGTGTAGCAAGTAAAAATAAAATTCATAGACAAACAATATCATACATATTCATCTGATTTAGCTTGCAGCCTTGTCCCAGCTATTTGGGATTGGCTCTATGAGTTCCGTTTTGCCAATCAACTGTAGGGCCCTACCCACTGGTAGTACTTCTCACCACCTTGATTAAGTCCTTTTAGGACTTCCTCTCATCCTCTTTTTAGGCCCTTGAGGCCTAAACAGTGTAAAGCAATGCACCAATTTAACACGAATGTCTCTAGCAGTAAACTATATCCAATCTAATGTGTATGGGTGCTGCAACCTGAAAGGCCCAATTGCACAACATTGTGGAAACTATAGATTGTGCTTTGGGGATTCTGTTGTAAGTTGTGGTCTGGGGACTTCTAGAAGAGGAAAATTCAATCATCTGCTGATTACCTGATGCAATTTTTGGTTGTTTAGGTGGGCACCATTTGTTACTAGTCATTTTGTAACGTCTTGGAAAAATCCGTACAAAGGTCAAGTACCACCTTAGGCAGAAATCCCTAAGGACTGTATTCTGTAGAAATTTAGGTGAAAATTAATTAAGTACTGAACTAAATTAATTGGTGGAATTAGCTCAGACCACCATTTACACAAATGGCAAGACCCAAAACCATCAAAATTGCCAACTTAACACTACTTAAGAACCTAGGAGAAATCCCAAGAGCCTGTCACTCTCAGGAATACATTGAAACTCCGTATCGGACCTAGACCACACGTTTAAAGTCCGATGACCGTGAAACTATAGGGTTATGTCCGTCCTACTGGGCTTGACAAGTATCATAGGAATCGAGCCCAAATAGTATCCAGAAATGCACAACTTGAGCCTTGAGTAAAGTCTATAAGAAACACGAATATCTTTAGAAAATGTATTGAAACTTAAGTAAATTGGGTCGTTCGCTTGCGCGCGAAATTGAGGATTTCAAACCGTCAATTTCTGACCAAACTTCACCCAGGGAAAGAGGAAATTTTCCTACTCATATCCATATACTTGTGACCCCGATCAAGTAAGTTTGATCGTTGATCTGACATGGGTTCTCTACAGCCGATCGGCCTATCCAATCGCGTCGAAATCACAATCCTGGCATAGATCCATTATCAGGGAACTTCCCCTATGACGTAAGTGAATAATGGGCCTCCAGATGAGCCCTGTTTGTCAAAAACAGACACCCTTTTGGTTATGAACTAAGTATACCACGACCCTTGGGCCATTCGCATCAGTTTTGGGCCTATATAAAGCCCTTAAACCACCCCATTCTCATTTCATACGAATTTCTCTAACCCTAAGAGAGAGAAGAGAGAAAAGAAGAGAAAAGAGTGAGGAGAGAAGGGATGGTTTGGGAGATCGTTGCTGTGATTCTTCCCCGCTACTCCACGCACTGAATCACCCTTCCACTTTGCTACGCAATCATTTTCGGCTTCGATTTGGGTAAGAAAACCTAACCCTAATCTTGATTTAGAGATCCAAATAGAGTAATCGATGAAATAGCTAACCTATTTCATTGTTTAGGTGCCCGACGTTCCATTTTCGAAAACGTAGAATTCAAACCGCGTCTAAATCGAGTATTCTGATGAAAGGTACGGACTATAAACGTTTGGGTTATGGTTTTCAATGCTTTCAATGTCAGCTAATGATTTTTGTCTGACTTGTTTGCTACCATATGATCTTAGTTACGACATTTTCGATATTATTATGCATGTGTGAACTATGTTGAATACAAGATGCATTCCATGTGTTTGTTGAAATGTTTGAATGAACATGAAATTGTGATTTGTGTCTGTCATGATTGTAAACCTAAGATACATGTTTGAATATTTAGTTATTTGTCGTAACTAATCTAGTCTACGTATTTAGTGATGTATAGTCTAAGTGTTTGATTAAATGTCTAAATGAGAAATTGCTGATGAATTGTATTTATTAAGTGCATTAAGATAAGATTCTCAATTACCTTAATCATATGTATAGCCTCTTTCATGTAATCATATTTGTTGCTACGTAATTTATGGATGAAATACACGTGTTATGTGACATGTCCAATGTGTTTGATGAAATGCTCAAATGAAGTATTTATTTGGATTGTTTGTTAAATGCTGATATGATTATCACATATGTCTATCTATTGCATCTGAGTAAGATTGGGGCTACAACATAGCCTAGGCAATCGGTAACAATCCTTATACTGGTGGCTGAATTAGTCTTGCCACATTGGGTAACTCGACAAATCCGTGTCGCATGGCGATTGTCGACAGTGGTTAGGCCACAAGGGGTGCTTATGCACTCCATTTCGATTAAGTCAACGTGTGCTCGTACCAATTGAACTTACCAAACAAACCGATTGGCCTATTATGTTTTTACCATGTATGAACATTAATGCTTGAATCTAAGGTACCACTTACCAATGTAAAAGCCCGTTTCAACCATGGTACCATGATCCGCTAAGACTCATGAACCGGGCATGGTGGTATGGGACACCGTGGTCAAGCTGTTGGCCTATGTTGGGGTGACAAGCCTCCCCGTGTGACCAGTGAGCAACCCAAACTTGTGAGCCGGGCATGGTGGTATGGGACACCGTGTCCGAGCTGTCGGCCTATGTTGAGGTGACGAGCCTCCCCGTAGTGACCGCGAGTATAAACTCCTGAATTTGCCTATCCATTGCTTTTCTTTAGGGGTGATGCCCTACAACTTACCTATCGTATGTGAATAACTAAGATTAACGACTCTAGATGGATCCTTTGGTTGGGTAAATGATATAAAGGGTAGTACCTTAGCTTCCCGAGCTTGCTGTATGAATAAGGTTAATTAAGTACTCTGCATTAGTTAGGACCTGCTTTAAAGGTGTGGAAGTCGCATAGGATGCATGCAGTGTTGTCATATGTGATATTAGTGTCGGTGTCGCTTGTTGAGGGAGCTTTATGCGAGGGCATGCATCATTACTGCACACCATTCCTGCATTAATAAGAGTAGCTAGGAAGTGATTGTTGTATTGCTTTATCATTACTACTTGATTGACTTGATAACCGTTAACCTTTTCCTTATAGTACCACTAAGTTGATCACTCACTTCTACTCTAGGACGGTATTTTAAAACACTAACCAGACTCTATTGTAGATACAGGTGAGGATGAAGTCTATGCAGTTGAGTTGGACATCATAGATGAGGAGGAGGAATTCTCCTATGTTTAGCTATCAGGCAGGTCTATGTAGACCTCTTGCTGATTCGACGGGATTATAGGGACGCACGGATTAGTTAGACACCTTACATTTTGATATTTTGTATATTTTGAAACAAACCTTGTATAAATTAAACCCTGATACATCATCATACTCTGGAGACTGTGAACCGCTTACTTATTTCAATACATATACTTCAGTCTTCCGCTTGCTTAATTACATTATCTCTGGAGTATGATATACTGTTTTAGTATATTCCCACTCATGTTTAATACATTAATATGGACAACATTTAAACATCATTATCCATGTTGCATAAGTGATGTCCTCGATCCGGGGAGTTGAGCTTTGCTCGACCCTCGAAATCCGGGGCATTACAAGTTGGTATCATAGCATGATTTGGATTAAACTAGACCTGGGTTATAGGTAACACGATGCAATCTAAACACACTCTGATGTAGGAAGGGAGCGATGAAATGTAGAAATGATCATAGGATCCCAAAGTTTCACCGACGGGTGAGATTGATTGTCGTAATGTAGCCCGTACGCGTCCAAGATCATGTGAAATGATCTCGGTTCCTTTTAAGCCATCAATCGATGGGTTTGAACTATATGTCGACATATTCCAAACTTGAAACAAGCCAAAAAGCGTGAATACGCACCTCTTTGACCGAGAAAACGTATCACACGTGCAAAGGGGCCTAAATCGCAAAATCTAGTGGGGCCCAGGGGGTCCCCCGCATGTACACAGCACCCCAAGAGGGAGTGGCCACCACCCCAGGGCGGAGCCACCGTCGGACACCCTAGGGGGGTGCGGCAGCGCACCGCCCGGCTGTAGAGCCGGCCGCGGTGGCACTGCGCTAGCAGCAGCGCGCCGCCCACCCATGTGGGGCCTGTCCCCCGTGTGGGGCCCTCTATTTCACTCCCTTTGCCATATTTCACCCCCATTTCATGCTATTCCACCCTCCAAATACCCCTATACCCTTTAAAACCCCATTTCTCCCTCAAATCTTCTTCTCTATACATTCCCATCTTCCAAATCTTCTACCTTTTATATCCACCCACCACCGTTACCTTGAAACTACCCTTTTCATCCCTCCATCTTCCTTATTTCCACCTATTTGAGTATAAGAATCCTCTTTTTGTGTCTCATAACTACTAAACTTTCTCATCCACTTCAATCTCCAAGTTTTTTTCACTTTCATGGCTCTCTTTGAGCTTGTCGCCACCATCTTCTCGATATCAACGCTCCTTTCCCTTATGGGAAGGAGAAGAGCGGCCCCGGATGAGGTTGGGCCGAGCCGTCTAACCCGCTCGAGGAAAAAGGCGAGCGCTGAGGCTAGTACAAGTGCCAAGTGAGAGCAAAGATCGAAATGAGATCTTGATCCTCAAATCCCGCTCGAAAGATCTTTACCAGCAGGCACAGGACTTGGTAAGTTCCGTGACCGCAAAGTCGTATTTGAAGCTGATGTTGATGAGAGACTATTTGGACTGTATCCTGTTATTGACCTTCTGTTGGAGACCGGGTGGGGTCCCATATTTGAAGGGAAGGCTCATGCAAGTGGAGGCACCGTATGAGCCTTTTATGCCCACATACGGAACCCACTACTGGAGCCTCTTCAGTTTACTATCCCTTTGAGGAAGTAGGAAGCCATAGTCAATGTGGATGTAATGGCCCGTATTATGGGAATTGAGCGTGGTGTAGTACATGCAAGTGTAGCTCATCTCACTAGTAGACGAGAGAAAGATCGCCACACATGTTTCCTTTATGGCCGATTAGCTCATTGGAGGTGAGATAATAGCCTCGCATCAACTAAGATGACGGCAAACTTTCGCCTACTTCACCACATATGCACGTACAATGTGTATCCTAGGTAAAGCAACCATACAGAATGCACTCGCTTTATGGTAGACTTCCTGTACAGAGCTAGACAAGGAGACAAGCTGTGCCTGCCTACCTTCACCCTGCCTCAGATAATCAGGACCGTACGCTCTATTCGGGGAGATGCTTCACTCCCATTTGGCCGACTTATCTGCAAGATTGCTCGTAACTTTGGTTTCAGACTAAATATGGATAATCTTGCGCCCATCCATTTTATCAGTGAGACTACACTCAACAATATGGGAATTGGCCATAGGCAGCGCCAAGCCCGACTCGACGAGTACGGGGATGAAATAGAAGAAGAAAGTGAAGAGGAAGAAGATAGTGAGGATGAAGAAGGTAATGAGGAAGAAAATAATGGGGAAAAGGAAGGCAGTGAGGAGGAAGAGAAGGAAGAAGAGGAGGAGGCCCAAGACTCGGTTGGGGAACCTCCTGCTACACATGAAGACCGCCATGATCGGGCCACCTTAGAAGCCCGCATGACCAAGATTGAAGAGAACCAGGTTGCCCTGAGACAGGAGTTCAAGGAGGATCAGGCCTATCTAAAATAAAAATTTAAGAAAATGTCTCACACCTTGAAGACTCTCCTGTGCTGTATACAGGATAAGGGTGCGCCTCCACCCTCGCCAGAGTCAGAAAACTAGTCGTGTTACAGTTGTCTTCTGGTTTTCTTTGTAATAGCCCTAAACGACTTAGTTGGATGTTAGTGTAGTTAGTGTTAAAGCTTTTGCTAAATTAGCTCACATGCATCTTCTGTCATAATTCATGTATTACTACATCTCATGTATTGTGACAAGTTTTGGCTAAATGAAATGCATGAAGCTTCTTTTGATTTGGAATGTGTAAAATGTTTAGAAAAATGGATAATATTATCTTAATCTTACACATGTTGCACCTTATGTTGTATATAGAGAATGCCTCCTAAAAGTACTCGGAATATGTCATATCTCGCGCTTGGCGGATCAATTGACAGGGCACCTCCCCTGAGCGATAGCCATACGGACCTCGTTTGGGCCCGAATAGTGAGACAATGCTGGATTCACAGCCAGCCACTGGCCCCACCAATGGGCCAACACCTTGTGCACCACTGGTTCGAGAACAGAACTGTGTGTCTTCGTCGACGTCACACATGCCTCAGGCGGCTCCTCCTCCTGATAGGTTGGAGCAAATGATGCCCCTGATGCAGCAACAACAACAGTTTTTGGCCATTGCCCAGAACATGAATATGGTCTCGCCTATGCCACCCATGCAGCCCATTAGGACTATGACTGTCAGTGGCCTATTTGAGCACTTTCAGCGCTTCCGCCCTCCTACGTTTGTGGGTACTCACCGACCCGAGGAGGCAGAGTATTGGTTGGATCGTATATCCAAGATTTTGAAGTCGTTGCACTATGCTGAGGCAGAGCAAGTGGAGCTTATTATGTATATGTTTGAGAAGGAGGCTAGTCTTTGGTGGGACAACATCCTACGAACTGTTCCCTAAGGATATGTGTGGACGTGGGACGCGTTTGAAACTCATTTCCATGGAAAGTACTTCCCCCTCACTTATCGTAATGAAAAGGAGGGTGAATTTTTTCACCTTCGATAAGGGGGATGACAGTGGTGGAATACGAGAACCACTTCACGGAGCTAGCTAGATATTCTCCATTGATATTAGCGAACGAGCTGATGAGGATGCGGTGATTTTCAGAGGGTCTGCGGCCTGATATACGCACTAAGATGTGTTGTGCTAGTAGTCCCAACCATGCTGAGCTAGTGAACATGTCCCTTCGAGCTGAGCAGGATGAAGATAGATTGCCCCGGACATGTATGCCCATGGGCCCAAGGCCTCGACCTGAATTGCCGAATCAACCATTACTCGGCAAGATGCCGCGTGAAAATTCACCTCCCAGGCTAATGGCTCCACCGACCCAGCGGAGGCGATCAGATCTTTAGTGCGTCTAATATAAGAAGACGGGCCATAATGAGCCCTTTTGCTTTATTAAGATGAGGGACAATAGTTTTATGCCTCCTTAGAAGATCAACCGCCAACCACCACAAGTTATATCAACTCCCCCTCTACGATCGGCACCGCCAACACAGCCATTTTACCGACTACCCGTTCCTCGAAATAGGCCACCACAACAACCTATAACAGCACAACCAAATCATCCACAACAAGCTCGTGTACACGCACTTACAATTGAAGCATCTGAGTCAGCAATTGCAATGCATTTAGCCTTTGAAGTCACAACCCACATCCAAGGTACTCCAGTTTTTCTGTTGGTAGACACCGGGTCCACTATTTCCATGAGATCATACTCTACAGTCAAGCAGTTAGGGTTGAATACTACCCCTATGATTGGGGTGAGAGTCATTGTAACTGTTGGAACCTTCATGGACGTCACTAAGCTATATAAGGGTTGCCTGATAGACTTAGGGGGCAGGGTGGTGTGTATTGACCTAATTGTCACCACAATATATCATTACGACATCATCCTCGGCATGGATTGGCTCACTGAAATGAAGGCAGAGATCAACTATGATCCTAGATTGGTGACAGCCCATGGACCCGAGGGCACGATCTTCACCTTCCCTGTTCAGGTCAGTTGTGCTCACGCATTCATTGTTATGCCTCCTTATTAGAAAATTTTGATAGTCCGACGCTTAAGGACACGCCTATAGTCCAAGATTTCACGGACGTGTTCAAAACGATTCCTTGGCCACCTCAGCTTGAGATCGATTTTACCATCGACTTAGTGCCGGGTGTGACACCTATCTCTGTACCGACGTATCGCATGCCTCCATGTGAGATGGAGGAACTGAGGAGACAGATTGATGATTTGTTGGATTCAGGTTTCATATGACCGAGCGTATCTCCTTGAGGAGCACTTGTGTTGTTTGAAAAGAAGAAAGACGAATCGCTGCAATTATGTATTGATTATCGCAAACTGAATGACATAACCATCAAGATCAAGGATCCTCTGCCTAGGATAGATGACCTGTTCGACCAGTTGAAAGGGGTACAGTATTTCTAAAAAATTGACCTACAGTCTGGGTATCATCAGTTGCGCGTCAGAAATGAAGACGTGTAGAAAACAGCATTCAGAACCATTTTTGGGTACTACGAGTTCCTCGTGATGCCATTTGGGCTTACAAATGCACCGGCCGTGTTCATGGACCTCATGAACCAGGTGTTTCGGCTGTATCTGTACTGATTCGTCATCATGTTTATAAATAACATTTTGATATACTCAAAGAGTCGGAAAGATCACAAAGAACACCTGCGAGTAGTCTTTGATACTCTCATGAAGAATCAGTTATTTGCATAATACCGAAAATGCGACTTCTGGAAAGAAGAAGTCAAGTTTCTTGGACACGTGGTGTCTAACGAAGGAATTGCCGTGGACCTTACCAAGGTGGCCGCAGTATAGGACTGGGAAAAGCCTGGCTCAGTTACAGGAGTGAGAAGTTTCCTCGGACTTACTAGCTACTGTCGCCGATTTATTAAAGATTTTTTCAAGATAGCCAGACCGTTATCTCAACTCACTCGAAAGGATCTTAAGTTTACCTCGAACGAGAAAGAAGAAGCAACCTTTCAGGAATTGAAGCATAAGCTGATGTCTATACCCGTGCTAGTATTACCAGAGCAAGGGATCAGATATACTATATACACCGACGTGTCTCATGTTGGTTTGGGTTGTGTACTCATGCAAAAGGATAGAGTGATTGCCACGCATCGTGACAATTGAGGAAACACGAAGAAAACTACCCCACACATGACCTAGAATTAGCGGCAATCATTTTCGTATTAAAGCTCTGGAGACATTACCGCTACGGAGAGGAGTTCGAGCTCTTTTGCGATCACAAAAGCCTCAAGTACATCTTTACTTAAAGAGACTTAAATATGAGGCAACGACGTTGGATGGAGACCTTGAAGGACTTCAAGTTTGAGGTCTCCTGCCATCCTGGTAAGGCCAACTTGGTGGCTGATGCGTTGAGCCGTAAGAAGACCATAGAATTTGCACCTCTACTAATGATAGAAGAGTGGAATATGGTAGAGTTTGTGCGAGACTTAGAACAGAAGTTATAGTAGAGGAGTCGTTCAAGAGCGTCGCACACATCCACGTACAACCACTTATTGATGCTGAATCATTGTGGCTCAGGAAGAAGATGAACTGTTAGTGAAGATGAGAGAACGAGCAAGTGACAGTGAAGAATCCAAATGGAGAGTTTGCTCGGACGAAAGTTTACGATATTGTGGCTGCCTGTGCGTCCCGAATCTC
Source organism: Magnolia sinica (assembly GCF_029962835.1). Lineage (NCBI taxonomy): Eukaryota > Viridiplantae > Streptophyta > Magnoliopsida > Magnoliales > Magnoliaceae > Magnolia > Magnolia sinica. The sequence continues at coordinate 41,917,656 of NC_080573.1, read as the reverse complement.
CATGACTTGAGAAGGGAAGTCCTGGAAGCTGTTCACAATTCAAGGATGGCAATGCATCCGGGCAGTACAAAGATGTATAGAAATATGAAACGTTCGTACTGGTGGGACAACATGAAGGCCCACATAGCAGACTTCGTGTCCCGTTATCTCACGTGTCAGCAGGTCAAGGTCGAGTATCGCCGACCTCCTGGTTTACTTCAGCCCATGCCCATAGTTGAATGGAAGTGGAATTTCATATCCATGGATTTCATTTCTGGGTTACCGAAGATGAGAAAGGGGCATGACTCCATTTGGGTGATTGTGGACCGATTAACGAAATCGGCTCATTTCCTCCTGATTAGAGTTTCAAACTCAGTAGATGATTTAGCCAAGTTGTACATCAAGGAGATTGTACGGCTGCATGGAGTTCCCATGGAGAATGTGTTAGATCGAGACACACGATTCACGTCTATTTTCTGGACTCCAATCCAAGAAGCAATGGGAGTGAAACTAAAGTTCAGTACCACGTTCCACCCACAGACCGATGGGTAGATGGAACAGGTAAATCAGAAATTAGAAGATATGTTGCGAGCGTGTGTGCTTGATTTCAAGAACAGTTGGGATGACTATCTCCCTTATGCCGAGTTTGCTTATAACAATAGCTTTCAAGCGAACATTGGCATAGCTCCTTACGAAGCCCTGTATGGATGCCCGTCGAGTACCACATTGTTGGGCAGAAGTTGGCGAGAAGAGTTTGGTTGACTTAGATTTAGTACAGGCAACCTCAGAGAAGATCGACATTATCAGGTGTCGACTTCTTACAGCCCAGAGTAGATAGAAGAGTTACGGCGATACCAGACGGCGACAGTTAGAATTTGTAGTTAGGGACCATGTATTTCTAAAAGTTTTTCCAATGGAGTCCTTCAATTTGGCAAGAAAGGAAAACTCACGCCGAGATTTATTGGCCCATTCTAGATTCTAGACTGAGTGGGTGTGGTGGCATACCACCTCGCTTTGCCCACACCATTCGCAGGCATGCACAACGTGTTTCATATATCAATGTTGAAGAAATATGTTCCTGACCCTTCCCATATTATCAAATGGGAGCAAGTATAGTTGAGTGAAGATGCCACGTATGTACTGCAATAAACACGTATTCTTGATAGGAAGGAACAAATGCTACGCAATAAGGTTATCCCGCTTGTGAAGGTATTGTGGACGTACCACACTGAGGAAGAGACTACTTGGGAAACGGAAGCCGAAGTTCGTAAGAACTACCCTCAGATCCTTAAGGAGTATAAAAAGGTACTAATTTTGGGGATGAAATTTTTCTTTAAGGGGGTTAGATTGTAACATCTCGAAAAAATTCATGCAAAGGCCCGAGTACCACCTCAGGTAGAAATCCCTAAGGACCGTACCCTGTAGAAATTATGCGAAAATCTAGTTAAGTACTAAACTAAATAATTGATGGATTTGGCTCGAACCACTATCTATACAAATGGTAAGACTCAAAACCATCAAAATCACTAACTTGATACTATTTAAAAACCTAGGAGAAATCCCAAAACCCTGTTGCTCTCGGGAGCACATTGAAACTCCGTATCGGACCTGGACTGCACGTCGAAAGTCTGATGACCGCGAAACTATAGGGTTATATCCACCTTATTGGGCTTGACAACCATCACGGGAATCGAGCCCAGATGGTGTCCAAAAACGTTCAATTTGAATGCTGAGTAAAGTGTGTGAGAAGTGTGAATATCCTTAAAAAAGGTATTGAAACTTAAGTGAATTGGGTCATTCGTTCATGGGTGAAATTGAGGATTTCAGACCGTTAGTTTCTGACCAAACTTTACCCATGGATCAGGAAAATTTTTCTGCACACATCTGTATACTTGTGGCCCTGATCGAGCGATAACGACTGTTGATCTGACACTGTTCTTCCTCGATCGATCCGCTAATCCGATCGTACCGAAATCATAACTTGACTTAAATCTATGGTCAGGGAGCTTGCTCCATGTCGTAGGAGAGTAATGGACCTTCAGATGAGTCCCGTTTGCCCGAAACAGACACCCTTTGGCTATAACCTAATTATATCATGGCCCTGGGGCCATTTACACCAGTTTTGGGCCTATATAATGCCCTTAAACCACCCCATTTCTATTCCATACGAATTTCTCTAACCCTAAGAGAGAAAAGAGAGAAAAGAAGAGAAAAGTGTGAGGAGAGAAGAGAGAGTGGGAGATCGTTGCTGGGATTCCCTCCCACAACTCCTCGCCTCGATTCACCCTTCCACTTCGCTACACAATCATTTTCGGCTTCGATTTGGGTAAGAAAACCTAACCCTAATCTTGATTTAGATATCCAAATAGAGTAATCGACGAAATAGCTAACCTATTTCATTGCTTAGGTGCCCGACGTTCCATTTTCGGGAATATAGAATTCGAACCGCATCCGAATCGAGTATTCCGACGAAAGGTGCGGACTATAAACTTTTAGGTTATAGTTTTCAATGTTTTCAATGTCAGAATGATTTATGTTTGACTTGATTGCTACCATATGATCTTAGTTACGACGTTTTCGATATATTATGCATGTGTGAACTATGTTGAATACAAGATGCATTCCATGTGTTTGTTGAAATGTTTGAATGACATGAAATTGTGATTTGTGCCTGTCACGACTGTAAACCTAGGATACATGTTTGCCGTATGCACGATGATCTCTTTGTGTAAGGAATTGCCATAATATTTGTTGTAACTAATCTAATCTATTTATTTGGTGATGTATAGTCTAAGTGTTTGATTAAATGTCTGAATGAGAAATTGCTGATGAATTGTATTTATTAAGTGTATTAAGATAAGATTCTCAATTACCTTAATCATATATATAGACTCTTTCATGTAATCATATTTGCTGCTACGTAATTTATGGATGAAATACACATGTTAGGTGACATGTCCAATGTGTTTGATGAAATGCTCGAATGAGGTATTTATTTGGATTGTTTGTTAAATGCTGATATGATTATCACATGTGTCTATTTATTGCATCTGAGTAAGATTGGGGCTACAACGTGGCCCAGGAAATCGGTTACAATCCTTATACTGGTGACTGAATTAGTCTTGCCACATTGGGTAACTCGACGAATCCGTGTTACACGACGATTGTCGATAATGGTTAGGCCACAAGGTATGCTTATGCACTCCATGTCGATTAAGTCAATATATGCTCGTACCAATCAAACTTATCAAACAAACCGATTGGCCTATTGTGTGTTTACCATGTATGGATATCACTGTTTGAATCTAAGGTACCACCTACTAATGTAAAAGTCCGTTTCAACCATGGTACAATCCGCTAAGACTCATGAGCCGGGCATGGTGGTATGGGATATCGTGGTTGAGCTGTCGGTCTATACTGGGGTGACGAGCCTCCCTATAGTGACCAGTGAGCAACCCAAACTCGTGAGCCAAGCATGGTGGTATGGGACACCATGTTCGAGTTGTTGGCCTACGCTAAGGTGACGAGTCTCCCCGTAGTGACTGCAAGTATAAACTCTTGAATTTGCCTATCCACTTCTTTTCTTTAGGAGTGATGCCCTACAACTTGCCTATTGTATGTGAATAATTAGGATTGATGACCATAGATGGATCCTTCAGTTAGGTAAATGATATAAAGGGAGGTACCTTAGCTTCCCGAACTTGCTGTATGAATAAGCTTAATTAAGTACTCGGCTAACACAACCATGCGGTACCATGCACCGCATTACATGTGCTTTGGCAAGGAAGTTACACTTTAGGGAGTTTGTCATGCGCGGACTTGGTTGTTGGAGTTGCTTTTAAGGGAGCTTTGTGCGAGGGCATGCATCATTACTGCACACCATTCCTTCATTAACAAGAGTAGCTAGGAAGTGATTGTTGTATTATTACTGCTTGATTGACTTAATAACATGTTAACCTTTGCCTTGTAGTACCACTAAGTTGATCACTCACTCCCACTCTAGGATAGTGTTTTAAAACACTAACCAGACTCTGTTGTAGATGCAGGTAAGGACGAAGTCTATGCAGCTGAGTTGGACTTTATAGATGAGGAGGAATTCTCCTATGTTCAACTATCAGGTGGGTCTATGTAGACCTCGTTCTGATCTGACAGGATTACAGGGATACATGGATTAGTTAGACACTTACATTTTGACATTTTGTATATTTTAAAACAAACCTTATATAAATTAAACCCTAATACATCATCATACTCTGGAGGCTGTGAACCGCTTACTTATTTCAATACATATACTTCAGTCTTCCGCTTGCTTAATTACATTATCTCTGGAGTATGATATACTGTTTTAGTATAATCCCACTCATGTTTAATACATTAATATGGACAACATTTAAACATCATTATCCATGTTGCATAAGTGATGTGCTGGATCTCGGGAGTTGAGCTTTGCTCGACCCTCAAAATCCAGGCCGTTACACATTGCTACCTAAGATGGGTTTGGAATGATTCAACATGTAACATCTATCAAGCTATCCTGTATAAATGCACTCCTGTTGGTAGTTGTATTATCATCCAAGTATTTGTTTTGTTTGTGTTTCTGTCGATGCAAATTATGATTTTTTTAGTGGGTGTGGATCCATAAAAAAAAATAGATTCTGTCGTGGTAACCATTCTTTGCTCTTTTCAGATTTCAACAAAGACTTTGTCCTTGACTTTGGGATCTGGTGGAAGATGTTTGGGTTGGGCCAGTCGATGAAGTGGCATACCAGTTTCATCACTTGATTAGCCAACAAAACGCGGTTCCAACCTGTGCCTTTTTTGGGTTGGGAGGAAAAAGAAAAAAAATGTTGTTTCTTTCAATCAACCATCATATATTGTTGCCCTTTTACAAAAATGCCTAATTTTGAGGGAAATAAAACTGTTTTCTTCTTGTGATTTTTAGGAAAAATCATCATGACTGAAAACATCAAAACCCCTAATATTATTTTAATAGCTTAATCCTTTGGAATTGAAATGTTTGATATTTTTCATAGCAACTTTAGCACCATCCTTTTCCTTTCCAGTAAAACCAACCGGAAATTGCTGTGGTTGTGCAGTTGCTCGACCGTGCACTAGAAGGGCTCAAGAAGATTGCAGAAGTGAATCACATTCAGCACATATTTATAATATCCCTTATTGGCAATGTGCAGCACTCTCCACAGACACTAAACAAGGTGAGGCTCCATAAATACCATTAGTTGGGCAAATTCCTTTGAGAAAGCTCATAGCAGATGCAATTAGCTACATTCTGTTGACCTATTCTCTGTATTGTTAGAACAGTGGAATGATATTGTGAGACCGGATTTAATGAGACATTATGATATCTACACTTAAGCTGAGGCCTCAAGGTTTAATGGGAGCAATGTATGATCATGCCAAAAACTTATACATTCATATGATTTGGTCTGCTTGTGTTTTTCAATGACCTAAGTTTTTGTTTGTCTTTTCATCCTAATGGTGATAAATGGGTTGGATAGTAGATGTCACCTTCCCCTTGGCATCCATTGTTCTATTTGGTGTTGCCACTTGAGTTACAAATCAAGCTGGGTTATGAGATTTAGGACTACTATGCTGAGGCACATCTGATGGGTTGGATGACACTCCCACATTAAAGTGAAACCACACAGCTACCACAGCCACCACATATTCATGTGTACATGATTATTCATTTTCCCCTTCTAGCAATTCACTTCCTCTATTCATGGATTACACCTGTTAAACCATGAGCTCATTGTAGCTTGAGTACTTTGTAAAGCCCTGAGAGCATCTAAGGTATGATATAAGGTGAGTGGTTCATGTGGCAACAGACATCTCTCCCATTCTTGCGGCAATTATGAAAATCTACCGTTTTCTTCTCCATGTGAACCCACTAGCCAAATCTCTCTTAAGCTTTGTAAGAGCTTGTCCAGAAGCTTCTCAGGGTCTGTAAGGACTGTTTGTAAGCATTGGATTGGGGGAAGAAGCAATGTTGCCCAAGACACCATTAATGGTCATCTCCTTCTTCCCCGTTCGAACAACATCAAGGCAACTCGAGTCAGTGTGAGTTCTGGTCGGGTTGGAGCTGCTGCTGGCTGGGATTGAAAGAGAGAAACTGGAGAGATGAAGAAAGAAAGAGAGAGAGTGAGTGCAACTGTCGCAGTCACTGCTGAGTCGAGAATCGCTGGTGTAATCGAGTCGAGTGTTGTGAGTTGGGGCCACTACCTGTATGAATTTTATGGCCGTGGTTGGTCGAAATCCAACCATGCTGGTGGCTCTCAAGAGAAGTAGAAAAAGAGTGAAAGAAAATAAGAGGAAGAAGGGAAAGGAGTGGAGGACGGGCTGTTGCCCGTTCGTCGTGCTGCACCAAGCCACTGCCAAGTTGGGATCAAACTCAAGTCAAGTTTGAGCCATATAGCTCGTTCCTAAGTTGACTCAGTTCGAGCATAGAGTGGTGCGGAAGGCAACACTCTCCTATCAGCATGCTACTCCACCCAGTTTTTAAGGAATTTAGTTCGGGACCGAGTTGTGTCTGGGTGAGTCATCATGGGCCACACCAACTTGACTCGTTGTTGAGACATTGGGTTGGTCTAGGCCACTGGACATGTTTGGAAGAAAGAAGAAGGAGATTATGAAAGGAAGGGAAAGAGTAAATGAGAGAAATGGGAGTGGAGCTGTTACCGAGTCGACTCGGCTGAAACTCGGCAAGTTGGGATGTGTGAGTTGGGTCAGGTTTTGCTGAGTCCAGCAAACTTGCTGGATGGCTCATTTTGAAAAGAAATGGAAGAAGAAGAATGTAGATGGGAAGGGGAGTATCGGCAGTTGAGTCCTAGTGAGTCGACCCATTTACTTGTTGGGTTGTTGTTAAGGTCAGGTGAATCCAGTCCAACCAGGCCCACTGCCTAGGCTTGTTTAGAAGAAAGATTAAGAAATGAAATGGTGCATAGTTGGGTCGAGTTCGTATTGCAATAAGTTGTTGTGCCAAACTCAAGCTTGGGTTCTAAAATCAAGTCATGACAACTCCATATTAAGGTGAGTGCTCTTATTAAGGGTTGAAATAGAATTTAATTTATTAATCTCAGTCTTGATTCAAGTGTAGGGAATCAATTTTCCCAATTTCCTTAGTTGAGTCTACATTTAATTGACTTATATCTTATCCTAGTCGAACCAAGTTAACTCCGCACATCTCTAGGCAAGAGGATTCAATTCTAAGGGCATGCACACCTACTAACAACATCAGTAGACAGTTCAACTTGTAAGGTGATGATTTCTTCCCCTTGAGCTTTCCACTTTCCTATTAGTTTAAATGATAGTTCCTATTTTAATTACGGTTGATAATTGTTATCTCTATTACTTACGCTTGTTGTTGAATTTGATCTCTAACTTATATGCTCAACATTTTATCTTGTGTAAACATATGTACGTTTCACTTATATACCTTCTCATGCTTGTGGATTGCTTGTGGATTGCTTATGGAACTTAAATTGGTACCTCTATCAGTAGAAAATCCCACTTGTATATGTACACCCATCATAAGGATGTAACTTGACTGATTGTGGCTATAATGGGCCCCGACCTAGTGACCATTTTAGCCAAGTTTGTGTGGACTTACCATCTTGCGGATCCTTATGCCCTCTGTGCCTTTAATGTGATATCTGCCCTTTTGCGCCTTTGATGTGATATCTTCCCTTTGTGCCTTTAATGTGATATCTGCCCTCTGCATATTTAAGGTGATATCTACCTTTTTGCCTTATGTGGCTTTTATTTACCCTAAGTTGCTTAATGGATTATTTCTGTATATTTATGCGATGGTAAGATCCACTTGTGGCACTATGATTGGTCATTAGTTGGGGAGGTTACTATTAAACATCCTAATTTTGGAGTCTCATGAGCCGGGGATGCTGGGAATGGGCACTATGCCCAAGCTGTCGGCCTACGCTGGGTGATGAGCCCCCCGTAGTGACCTTTGAGCTTTCTTAAATTGGCTAGTTGTAATCGAAATAATAATGCATGGGTTAATCATGCATTGATAGCATACTAGCAATGACAGGTGACTAATTCTGGATGCTATAGCACGTGCCCTTAGGCTTAGTGGGGTATCGTTTCGCTAGCTCCCAGACCATCGATTATTGATCTATGTACGTGATATACGATGGCTTGGTCACTATGCATGTACGTGATGTACGCATGTTATGTGCTTTCTCTGGTGACTGGTCATATGCATTGGTGACGAGCCTAAGTCCGACTGGATGACCAACCCTAGGTCGATGTGCATTCACGTATCCATGCATTTAAACAAGACTGCATCATGTATTGTTTTGGATGCTTTATTCTTTAAAAATTATACTTAACTAATGTGGCGGTATGTAATCTTAAGGAGAATTCACACTGAGCTGGCCGCACATTCATAAAATATATAACCGTACAGGTAGTACAGGTGACTTAAATGATATGCATGTTCAAACTTGATGTGGAGTAGGGTACAAGTGCCAGGGATGCATGGTTGTATCTGTCAAAAGAAACTGGTAATCTTGTGACTCAAATTTATATGCATTTTATTATTTCTCATGTGTAAATTATGTAATTCTTGTGTTTGTTATATGGAGATATTGGTTTGTATAAGTCATTATGGGCAGCCGCTCATATATTTTAAATGCAAATAAAATCTTCCTTTATATTTGATTTGTCCATTTTTCGCTAAACTGCTAACTCTAAATGAAAAAGAAAAAAATACCCAAATTTAACTATCTTTAAAGGTTAACACTCGGTTTTTTGGAAAACGAGACATATACTTGGGTTCCGAAAACTCGGGGCATTACATTAGCATTCTTTTTAATCCAAGCTCTCAGATTCACCTTGTAGCATAAAAATGTATAAAATATAACATTAAACAGTATCATGTTTAAAAAACCAAGATATAGGTAAGGAAAAATATGCAATATTTAATACTCAAAACACTCCTCAACCAGCATTTTGCTAGTCCCAAGCAAAACATGCATGAAATAATCTTCAATTCTCAATGTTCAAACCTTTTTCAGAAATCAATCATTTGTGTAATCAAGTATGAACGAGTAGAATTAAGACAGGAAATTGGGATTTTGAAAACCTAGAGCTGAATCATATAAGAAATTAATAAATAGGTTCTTTATCAATTACATTAAAGTATAAGTTCATATATCAATTTTTTCAATGTGCTTGGTGAAAATCAACTTACTCCCTATAAGAATACTATCATTTCATAATGTTAGCCATGCTCATCATTTCGAGATTTATTGAATAATCAAGTATTGATTCCGAACTTATCCCCATCTCCTTCTTTTTCCACCTTTTGATTTTATATCGACGGTCACTTGTTTTCATTCAATCTTTTCATTTTCATTTTTTTCTATTCTTTTTCATGACCTTTTTGTCAATCTCACTATTTTTTTTAACTGGTTCTTTTCATCTTTTAAGGTGGATAAAATTCTCAAGACTCAATTCTTACCATCTATCAGTGATTCACATGCTATTAATCAGAAATTCTAGCAATATTCACAGAAGGTACAATGATCGTGTCTTTGTGATTTAGATTAACATGATATCTAAACTTCCTCTTAATCAATTACGTGCAAGAACTTTAGGTGATAGATTACTTTGTTGATCAAACTCCAACAATGCAAAATTCACTCTCTACCTTATCATCATATTCGAGACATTCTTAAATCCATAAATTATCATTTTCCAAACAGATTTTTAACTCGAAAAATTGAAATTTTTCAACATTTTTTGCTCAGAAGCTAAGAAATTATTGATTAGTTTACCTAATCCACACCTCCGAACCTAAAATCTACATTGTCCTCAATTTGAAAGAGATAAGCATGCAATACAAAAGAGACAATAAAAAGGAAGGAGAAGTGATGGAAAGGTAGTACCTAAAGAAGGAAGATTTGCAAGACTTCCAAGATTCTTAATGTGAAGATGGGTTATCATAAACACTAAAACAAGTTGAAAGCAAACCATCCTAATCTTAAATTCTATGAAAGCAGTAAACCTAACTACACATCCGTCAGACTAGGAGATCAGTCCTAGTAAACAGGATCAATCAGAGGTATGGACATGTCCTCTGAATCAAATTTTTCGACAAATGGCTTTAAGCGATGTCCATTTATTTTAAAAACATTGCCATTATTCAAATTCTTCATCTTAACGGCCCCATGAGGATAGACATTAGTAATAGTGAAAGGGCCGGTCAAACAAGATCTGAGTTTTTCCAAAAAAAGATGTAGTCGAGAGTTAAACAGAAGGACTTTTTGACCTAGTATGAATGATTTCCAAAGAATGTGTTGGTCATGAAATACCTTCATTTTGTCCTTGTAAATTCTCGAATTCTCGTATGCATCGTTCCGAATTTCTTCAAGTTCATTCAACGAAAGATAGCGCATCGAGCCAGCGTTGTCCAAGTTAAAATTCAGGTTCTTGATAGCCTAGTAGGCTCTATGTTCCAATTCCACAGGTAAGTGGTAAGCTTTCCCATAGACGAGTCTAAAGGGGGACATTCCAATTAGCGTCTTAAAGGCTGTACGGTAACCCCATAAAGCATCGGTCAAACGAATTGACCAATCCTTACGGTCAAGGTTAACTGTTTTCTCCAGAATGTCTTTGATCTCCCTGTTGAAAATCTTAGCTTGCCCACTTGTCTGCAGGTGGAATGGAGTGCTCACCTTATGAGAGATGTCATATTTCTTCATTAAGTTTGCAAATGGCCTATTATAGAACTGTGAACCTGCATCACTAATGATGGCTCAAGGTGTTCAGAACTGGGAAAGAATGTTTTCTTTTAAGAATCGAATGACCGTTTAATGGTCATTATTCCAGCATGGGATCACTTCGACCCATTTAATGACATAGTCTACTGCTAGTAAAATGTACAAATTCCCAAAAGATTGGGGGAATGGTCCCATGAAATTAATGCCACAGCAATCAAATGCCTTAATAATAAGAATGGGATTCAGAGGCATAATATTTCGATAGGAGAACACTCCCAATTTCTAACAACGCTCGCAAGCTTTACAGAACTCATCAGTGTCCTTAAACATAGTGGGCCAGTAAAAGCCGCACTGTAAAATTTTGGTCGTGATCTTTTTAGCAGAAAGTAACCACCACAGGCCTAAGAGTGACAGAAGGAGATGACACTTTGGTGTTCATTATCTAGCACACACCTCCTTAGAAGTTGGTTCTGGCAATATTTGAACAAATACGGATTATCCCAGAAAAATTTGTGTACCTTGGCAAAGAATTTTTTCTTCTCTTGCACAGTCTAATGTGTTAGCGTGAAACTTGTGGCAAGATAATTAGCAATATCAGCAAACCAAGGTGAGTGAGAGAGCTTAAACAGTTGTTCATCAGTGAACATGTCATTTATGGGTGTCGTCTCAAGGGAATCAGGGAGATCAAGTCGTGAAAGATGGTCAGCCACTATGTTCTCTACTCCCTTTTTATCTTTTATTTCTAAATCAAATTCCTGAAGTAAAAGGATCCAACTTATCAAGCGGGGCTTAGCATCACTCTTAGAAAGAAGGTACTTTAACATCGCATGGTCAGTGTAAATAATGATCTTGGATCCTGTAAGTGCTATAGTGTATAAAGCACACCTTATTTGTCAAATTTCATTTAGACAAAACAACTTATGAAGTGGCCTTCTAATGTGGATCAAGATGGAAAGTTCTAGACTCTACTAAAGTTTAATTCAAGTAGAAGATCATGATGAAAGTTCAAGTTAAGTTCAACTTCTACTAAAGTTCTAGTGGAAGATCATGCTCCATCTACAAAGTCAAGCTCTATTTGAAGAATCAAGTAGAATAATAAGTTCCATGAAGTTCAAGCATCTAATCTACTTCAAAGTTCAGTCATTTCAGGTATAATAAACCCTAGAAAGACCTTAGGATTAGGTACTTTTAAAATATAATTTAAGTGGGTTTTTATGCTTATAGTTGGCTAAGGTTCGACCAGTCTAAGTTATGGCTCGACTAGTTTAAGAAATTTTCAACTAGTCCTAGTTCTAATCGAAGTAAAATAGAATTTCCGTTACACCTTTAACTAGTCGAGGAAGCTGCTCGACTAGTCGAAAGTGGGCCTTTGACCAGTCGAGGGATACTCGACTTGAAGTCCATCGACTAAATCAGTTCAAATTTCTTGCACCCTCAACCAGTCAAAGACCTAGCTCCACCAGTCGAATAGGGCCCTCGACCAATCAAGCAGGGCCCACGTGCTCAAAATTTAAAAATTTGTTAAAACGGAATCTGGTTCTTAGACGAGTCGAAGCTACAACTTTTTTGCCTATAAATTGAGGATCTCTCTCAATCCGAAATTACAATTCAAGTACATCAAATCCTTCATCAAGAGAGAGAAGTCCCTGTTATACTCAAGCTATTGCATGATATTTATTAATATTTTTAATAGCTTTTTATTTAATTCCTCGATCTCCTATTCTGTCAATTTTATTGTATAAAGAGAGTAAATACTCTTCTTTTGAGATCTTGAAGGAATTCAAACAAGTAGTCATTGGTTTGAATCTATTTAAAATCAATCTAAAACCTTGAACCCTTGTCTATATAACTGAACATTGAATGATTTACATTCAAGTGAAGTGGTTTTATGGCTACATCGACGGATACGTCTTCAAAGGTGAAGATAAGTATATTTTATTTTTGTATTTTGGTTTTATTGAGATAGCCAAAAAATCTCATTTGTTGATTTTCTTGGGATATCCAGGCAATCTCAATGAGGGTTTTTTTTTGTTTGTAATAGCACTTTAAAATCACAACTATATCAGGTTTTAAGGTGTACCTATGAAAACCTTATTCATAGTGAAAGTCAATATCACGTGGATAATGATTATTAGGAGTGAAGTAGGTGTGGCTATTTGAGAACAGTTGTTGACACATTGAACCACTATAATTCTTAGTGTTATGGTGAATGCTTTTTATTATTTATGTGGTGAATGGTTGTAATCTTTTTAAAGTTAATGTGGTGAATGCTTGTAATAGTTTAACTTTTATTTACTCTTGCCTGGTTTAGAATTTTGATTCTTATAAGTTTCATGAAATAAGGTTGTCCTGCCTAAACTAGTTTTAATCAACGTTTCAGTACTAATCAAATTGAGACCTCTGATTTATTTACTATTTCTGCATCTTAATTTTTTATTTGGCATAGTCCTATTCACCACCCCCCCCCCCCTAGTTAAGCTCTCCTTTTTAGATCTGATCAAGTAGGACTTAAATTTGTCCAAAGTAAATACTATGACTAAGAGTTCCTTCTCTATAGTAGAATAGTTCACTTGGGCAAAATAAGACTTTATTGCGCAGTCCAGTGCAACAAGCCCTTGGCCATCTTACTTCTTCCTTCTTCTCCTTCTCCAAATACCTTGCAGAGGTATCAAAAATCTTTCTTCAGGAGTTCTGATCTTGTTTGTCCTTCAAATGAAGGAGTGGAGGGGTATACATAGGCTTTTGCACTTGCAAAACCTCGAATCTTATACCATGGGGCCTACCGTGCACAATAGTCTCATTGCGCGGTGCGCAACGTATCTTTGATTCAATTTATATTACGCGGACCCGTACAACATTTCTTTATTGCACAATCATGCGCAACATAACCTGTTTCCATTCATTCTTCATCTCTTTTTCTTTCTTCTTTTATAATTTCTTCCCATTTTTTTATGTTCCAACACTCATATTGATGTATGGTCTTTACTTCACAGGATCTAACTAATTTATGAGGAATAAGGCTAGTTCCTACGTGTAAAAAATGTAAAGTAATGCCAAGGTAGTGATGATTGATCGATCTAAATTTCTGATTGGCAAGATCTAATTATATCGGTAGACCATAGAACATACATTCGAAACGATCTATTGCAGGGTTTAATGCATGTAGAAATGTGATCTATGATATTCTTGATGCTGTATTAATGCTTATGATAAAATGACGGCCAATTGGCTAAGGTTCCTGGTGGGCCAATTCCAATTATATTGGCACGACTTAGAGCATATGCCAGATAGTCAGATGTGAGAAAACGATAAAAATGCAATGTAATGCTTATGTCGATGAGTAGGGGGTTGAGAAGGAAATGAGTGTTGCACGATGCTAATGAGCTAATTGAAGAAACTGATTGGGGCTTAAATGGTTGGTGAACGGTAGTGTTGTAACACTATATTGAGTTGCTTAGATTTGAACTTAAGTAGTTTGGGAGGCTCAGACTCTAGCTAGGCTAGGCTAGACTAGGACTCTCTCTCTCTCTCTCTTGCTCTCCCTGGTGGAGGGGTGGCTAGATGGCTTAGCTAAAGGATCTCTGGTATATTCTGAATGTGGTGGGTTTTATTGGATTTTCTTTTGATCTTTCCCTCTGATCTTTGAAATGGTAGTGAAAGCTTGAAATGGGAAGGGAAGGGAGCTATTTTTTATAACATCCAAGCTCAATTTTCTTATAACTCTTGATAATCCTAGGGGCAAAAGATAGTTGAAGGGTTAAAATTAGATATTGTCACATGACATCATCTCATGGGTTGGATGAGGTAGTAAAAGTATAATTTAAGATAAGGAGATGGGCAACAAAGTAAATATAATTCAATTGCACACTTAGGGCTTGAAAAAGGAGAGTTCCACATGCTTGAGGGACGCCACCCCAAAGAAGAGTGCTACGTGACAGGCGATAACATGTCCGCCACTGGTCCTCACTTGGAGTCCCTACTTTGATAGGTAGTGTAAGACCCATAATCTCGTGAGACCTTTCATACACTTCAACTTCAGCATTTGTAAGTTCCTAGTGAACCAGATCAATGAGTTTTAATTACGACCCTATTTTAGTATTGCAACACCCTAAGACATGTACCCTAGCAACCATATGGACACTGCGATTCCAACGCTATGTGGCACGCCCCATTGTGACCCTTAGATTAGAAATTGCAGTTTAGGCATAATTTGAGGTGGTTTGCGCATCGCACGTGGACCCTATGAGACCCGTATCCTAGATCGTACCGTTCCATAGGCTTTCGCGGTCCTCCTGGTTGAATTTTGGCAACCCTCAACCTGTATCTGACATTTGAGTGCGATCCTAAGCCAAGTCCTGTATACCAAAGTTAGTTTGACCTGAAACTTGTACCTTAGCGACCGCGCTATCGCCGCGGTTCCAATGTCGCAACTCGCGCACCGATTCGATAGCCGGGCCAGAAGATATGGGCCCATGTTCATTCCGAAGAAACGCTGTGCTTTGCGAATTTTGAGAGAATCTCTACAACATGTCCCATCAAATCAAGTCAAGTACACCACCTATACCTTAATGCCACCTCACCCTATCCCAAGTACAAGCATCCATTCCTTCTTTTCCACAAGTGAACTCTCTCTCTCTCCCTACCCATCCATCTTTTACCAAAATTTTCAACAAACCCATACCTCTCCATCCCTTTCCTTACAACACTCATCCCATATCAATCCATCACCTCTCCTTCTCTCTCATTCTCTAAGCAATTTTCTAAATCCCATGAGATCTTCCAACGTCCAAGCTCTCTCTCCCAAAAACATGTGTGGCCCACTTTCCCACTCTCTCATCTCCCATCTCAACCTTCTATTATCCATCAATCTCCTTCAAAATTGAAGGCATGGAGCATACGAGTCCAATGAGCTAAAGAAGAAGGCTGATAGGTGGGTGATCCACTGTTAAATTTTGATTTTTTTAAGGGCCCACTTATTGTGGGACCCACTAGATGTATGCATTGTATAGGGAGGGCCTGATAGTGGCGGGGTCCCTCCCCTTCGTGTTTCTCTCCTTCTCTCTTTCTCTCTCTCCCTCTCTTGTTTGTGACCCACCATGATGCATGTATCTCTATCCATTCCGTCCATTAGTGGCAGCCACCTTGCTGCCCACAATGGGACCCATCTGATGTATGTCCCTTACGTCCGATGGAGGGACTGTTTAATGTATGTGTTTTAACCACGCTGGTCAGTAGCAGTGGGGCCCACATGCCTTGTGCATGAAAATACTAGGCCATTCATCCATGTGGGACCCACACGTGATGTATACCCATGCCTTCCATGGCCTAGACGGTGGGGGCCACCTTGATATATGTGTTTACATCCAGGCCGTCCGTCCAGGCCTGGATCTGGATGACTGGACGTTGACGCTCCCAATTTCCCACCCTACGCACCCATGTAAATATATATATATATATATATATATATATATATATATATATATATATATATATATATATATGTATATTATATGTATGTATATGTATATGTATATGTATATGTATATATATGTATATACACAAATGTGTATATATATATGTATATGTATATATATGTATATACGTATATGTGTGTGTGTATATACATACATACATACATACATATATATACACACACACACACACACACACACACACACACACACACACACACACACACACACATATATATATATATTAAGGTGGGGTCTACCGTCTAGACAGATGGACAGACAGTGGATATGGAATACATAAAGGTGGTCCATCCCACACATACAACACATGTGGGGTGGGCCCCATACACTGTTTATATTATATTATATTATATTATATATTATATTATATTATATTATGTTATTATATATATTAAGTATATTTTAATATAATATTTATTTTATATATATATATATATACACACACAACAGAGAGGAGTGAGATGTGGGGTGGCTGCCTACGTGGGACACACCAGTGATGTTTTTTTTTTTCAACTGTCCATTTCGAGATGGTGCTAGATGGGCCGCACCAGATGTGTGGGTCCCATCCACACCATCTAGCAACCTGGATGGGTGGAGCCCTCCATGATGTATATTTGTATCCATGTCATCCATTCATCTGGCGAGCTCGTCTTTGGCTCGAGACAAAAAATGAAGCAGATTCAATCCTCTAGTGGGCCACATACGTGGACCCCACCCTAACGTTTGTATTTCATCCAAACTGTTACTCATTTGGTGGATAGCCACCTGTGTGGACCCCACCTTGATATATGTGATTCACCCAAACCGTCCATACATTTGGTGAGCTCAACCTTGGGCTTGAGAAGAAAAATAAGACAGATCTAGTTATCAGGTGAACCACACTACAGAAACAGTGGAGTTAAAAGTCTACCATTGAAACCCCCTTTTTGGGATTTCAGGAGTCTTGAACCAATATGATATTTGTTTCCCCTCTATATCTAGGTCTTTGTGACCTGATGAACAATATGGATGGGAAATAAATGCTATGGTGGGCCCTCCAAATTTGTAGTTGTGGAAATTCATTTGTGGTATGGTCCAGATGATCTTTCAATCATTATCTCCGCCGCTATTTGAAGTGCGGTCCAGATGATCTTTTGATATGATTGGGTAATGCTCTATGACAATCTCAAAAAAATAGATGAATGATGTAGATATAATATATTGTATGGGTCCCTACGGTCCAAATGATATTTTGATATGATTGGGTAATGCTTTATAACAATCTCAAAAAAATAGATGAATGGTGTAGATATAATATAGTGTATGGGTCCCACCTTGATGTGATGTGCATTGGGCTCGTAAGAGAAGCCCATCGTAATGTACTTGGGGCCCATGGATGTGGCCCAATATGATGTATATCGAGATCCATAGGTTGTAGCCCATGTGATGCAGCCCACCCTGGCGTGTATTAGGACCATGTGATATGGCCACTGAATCTATTTTTCGGCCCATATGATGAGGCCCATTGCGATGTATTTCCGGCCCATTTAGCAAGGCCCAATGAGGTGTATTTTTTGGCCCATATATTGCGGCCCATTTAACATATATAAGGCCCATATATTACAGTCCATTGTAATGTACATGAGGTCCATGGGTGAGGCCCAATGTGACGAATGTGCGGACCGATGTAATGTGTGATTTCACTATAATGTATGTGATGATATTTATGTGGGCCACTGCTTAGGAGCAATGTCGGTTAAATATCTACATTAATGGGCAATGATGGTTTAATGTCCACATTGTGACCTTCCCTTAGGTCTTGTTCGGCCGATCATCGAGACCGATTCCGATTATTGAGGCCGATTTTGATTGTCAAGGCCGATTGTTGAAGCCGATTCCAATTATTGGGGCTGATTTCGATTGTCGAGGCCGATTCCGATTGTCGAGGCTGATTCCAATTGTCGAGGCTGATTGTTGAGACCAATTCAGATTGTCAAGGCCGATTGTTGAGGCCGATTGTCGAGGCCGATTCCAATTGTTAAGGCTGATTCTGATTATTGTGGTCAATTTCGATTGTCGAGGCCGATTCCGATGGTCGAATTCTTATCATTCTCTAGTGGGTTAACCCATATTATTGGGCCCCATTGATATTATTTGATTCATCATCGGTCATCCATCTATAGACCCTGCCTTGCATCGAGGCTGATTCTGATTCCGATTGTCGAGGCCGACCGCCGAGGCTAATTTCGATTGCTGAGGCCGATTGTTGAGATCCATATGATGTATATGTAGCCCGTAGTTGAGGCCCATTGTGATATGTATTCGGCCTATGTTTAAGGCCCATTGTGATGTGTATTCAGCCTATGTTTGAGGCCCAATGTGATGTATATACGGCCCGTGTTTAAGGCCCAATGTGGTGTATTTGCAGCCTATATTTGAGGCCCATTGTGATGTGTATTCAGCCCGTGTTTAAGGCCTAATATGATGAATATGAGGTGTATATGATGAGGCCCATTGTGATGCATTTGAGGGCCAGGCGATGGAGCCCATTGTAATGTATATTAGGCCCATGTGAAGAGGCCCATCGTGATGTATATTAAGCTCTTGAGTGAGGCTCATGGTGTTGTATATTAGGCCCTTGTGTGAGGTCATGGGTCCACTATATGTTAGGCTCTATGTGGACCATTCCTTGGGGGCAATGTTAGTTAAATGTCCACATTGTCGAGGCCAATTATTGATGCCGGTTATTAATACCGATTATGAGTATATGACAGCATAGCATCATGCCCATATGCATCATCTGCATGTTTATTATGAGATGTGATTGACCATTGCATATGTCATAGTACAGATGGTTTATGGGACTCCCTGATAGGTGGAGTTATCCCACATAAGCGTGCGATATGCGCAGGATTGATGTATGATTGGACTATATAACTCATGCATCTTGCATTGTGTGATTGTGATTACTGTGCGCCCTAGCGACATCAGGGTCATAACCTCCACAGGCATGTCGTGGATGGCTAAATGGGACACCGAAAATGTTTGGTTCAAGCATCTAGGCACTTTGGATATTCATGAGTGAAAGTCCCTAAACCTTCGTGGCCAGGAGACTCCCCAATGTCTAGACCGATTGGATATATGAGCGTCCGAGTGCCGAATACTAATAAGTCACGTCTCCCACTGTGTCATGGTCAGTTGGGAGGGGGTCTGGCCTTATCCGCCCGAGTGAGGGGGCTATAAGCTAGGTTGAGTTTGACCAGCTCCCAAATGGGTCCACTATTGACAAGCCGGGTAGGCAATGGTATACTGCTGGGTAGTGAAGTCTTTTCCACTCACTGGGCAGCGCGACCAGGGGCGGTAGCCAACTTGGAGTGTATTAGACCACAGTGATGATCTCATAGATGTATAGTACTGATATGTGGACTTATTGAGTGGAGTTGCATATTCATTCATTCACTATCCACTCGGGCTGGTGGTGTGCAACTAAATTATTGTGTACCTTCACAATGGCCAAGATTTTGGTTGGGGCGCGCGACTAACCTGAGGTCAGGAGTGTACTACATTAAGTCTGACTATCGAATTTTAGGTATGGGACTGGTTTAAATAAAAACCCTTGTGGTGGATCCCGTAGCCTGCGAT
This sequence comes from Magnolia sinica, assembly GCF_029962835.1. Lineage (NCBI taxonomy): Eukaryota > Viridiplantae > Streptophyta > Magnoliopsida > Magnoliales > Magnoliaceae > Magnolia > Magnolia sinica. Next base: position 41,897,804 of record NC_080573.1, on the reverse strand, counting down.
ACTACGTACTACCATCCCGACTTCACACTGCAACTTGGTCATTTCATTTGCACTACACGTTGCATTACATGGCTAAAGAAATAGATTTTACTGACGAAAAAAATTTTTTTCGTCGGTAAAAGTACGTTTTTACCAACGAAACTGTTTTTCATAAGTAATAATATTTTTACCGACGAAAATTTTCGTCGGTGAAAGTATTTTAATTTTTAAGATAGAAAATTTTGGCGCTATTTTGAAAAGTTCGCGGTAAGACTTTTACCTACAAAAATTTTCGTCGGTAAAAAGCACAATACTTTTACCGACAAAAATTTTCGTTGGTAAAAGTGTTATGTTTTTAACTTAGAAAATTTTGCCCTGAGTTTTACCAACGAATTAAAACCATCGGGAATAATGGTTTTACAAACGAAAATTTTCATCGGTAAAAGTGTTATGTTTTTCACTCAAAAATTTTCACCTATGGATATCTATAGGAACTAAAACCGTCGGGAATAATATTTTTACCGACGAAAATTTTTGTTGGTAAAAGTATTTTAATTTTTAAGATAGAAAATGTTCAAGCTTTTTTAAAAATTTCACGGTAAAACTTTTACCAACGAAAATTTTCGTCGATAAAAAGCACAAAACTACTTTTACCGACAAAAATTTTCGTTGGTAAAAGTGTTATGTTTTTAACTTAGAAATTTTCGCCATGAGTTTTACCGATGAACTAAAACTGTCGGGAATAATGTTTTTACTGACGAAAATATTCGTCGGTAAAAGTATTTTAATTTTTAAGATAGAAAATTTTTGGCGTTTTCCGAAACTTTCGTGATAAGACTTTTACCGACAAAACTTTTCATCGGTAAAAGGCATAAAACCACTTTTACCAACGACAATTTTCGTCAGTAAAAATGTTATGGTTTTAACTAAGAAATTTTCGCCTTTAAGTTTTACCGATGAACTAAAACCATCGGGAATAAAACTTATAACAATGAATATTTGTGTCGGTAAAAGTGTTATATTTTTAAGCTTGAAAATTTTGGTGCGGAGTTTAAGTGTAAGTTATAGGTTAAGGTTTAGGTTTAGGTTACACACTACGCCAAAATCGCGTATTTGCAACGAACCAAATCTGTTGTAAAACCAAATAAACGACAGATTTCGTCCGTCGCTGTTTACTGAGTCATTTTTTCTTGACGGATAAAATCCGTCATTTATTTTATGACGGATAAGGTCGTCGTATATTAGCAACGGATAAGATCTGTCGCAAAAAAAAATCCGTCGGTAAAATTCAAAAAATTAGTTGCCATTAAAAATATTAGTGACGAATAAGGTCCATCACTAATCCGTCGTTGATTTTCAACGTTCAGAAATTAGCGACCGATTTGGTTCGTCGCTAAAATATATATATCATTAAATTATTATTATTATTTTTTAATCTTGCACCTGATAGTCATTCAAAAAATAATTCACACTATTGTTTGATAAGAATCCTATTCACAAAATTGGTAACAACTCAATACAATAAAGAGGAAATGACCAAAGTGGGGCTCACCCAAACTGCAACTTATACTACCTCATTGACGATAATATGGTTGATCATGCTTCTCGGACTTGAATATTAGCCATTAAACATTTACTTTTTAATGCTCCATATCCATCTCCATGCACAAGCATCTTTTTAAACAATGTTTCTTCAGATGGCCCCTGCAGCATTAGAATCTAAATTCAAATGATTATCTAAGATGATTCAGCCCTGCATGGTAGTCGTGGTATGATTGGCACCATTTTCCATCAAAACCTTAGAGATGTATGAAAGGTGTGTAGGCATTAGGCAAGTGTCGTGTGGCACAATCCAAACCATTCATATAAATCCCATGGGACTCTAAATCCCACGTTATAGTTGTAATATTCTCACTACAGGGCAATTCACAACTATCTTTGTGAGAGTAGCATGATCAGAATCCTGGTATACCCATCTTTATGAGGTTAACATGATTGGGATCTTTGGATTTTTAGGTCTGGTTGCCATTGGTCATGCAATTAAATATAATGCATTCCAACTGGCATTTATGAAGGAAAGCCACCTAACTTACACATTGTGAAAATTTCTACACCAACAAAAGTCAATGTAAATATTGTGAAAATGAACAAATCTATTTTTTATTTACCACATGCTATCCTACAAAGTCCAATCCCTCATCAGCATTTTCCATAACCTATCAGGACAACCCAATTCATGTAAGACCTAGAGGAACAATACATTTCTCTACAAGTACGAGTATAGGATACAATTTGTCTAGAACATGCCGAATAACCAGCGCATGCACTCATCTCTGAGGATCCAGAAACACAATATTTTCCCCAGCCACGTGCGATCACGTTGCAATGAATGTCTTTATATGCAGACGTGTCCTCAAACTATTTCACACAGTTGCCTAAATTGCCAAATCTGTACTTTTTCTTTGCCATCTCAAAATTACATCCTCCCAAAATAGAAATGCTCACTGATCAAGTTGAACTGTTTTAACTGTTAAGATGTTATCACCAAAAAAATTGGAATACGAAGTCTAAGAAAATGTATAAAGTGGTTAGGATTGTTCAACCAATTTGATCTTGGTCTTGTAACTTGAGAACAGTGGGCTGCACAATTAGTTGGTTTTATTTGGACCTACATATAACATACAATTTCTGAGTGCATCTATATCAGCTTTTCTTCTTTCTTTCTTTCTTTCTTTCTTTTTTTTTTTGATTTTTTGATTTTTTATCGGTAGAATCATGTGATATAGAAGAAGAAACTAACCAGTGTTCCCTTCTCAAGTGAATTGCAAAAGGTGAGACTCTAAACCGAATCTTCACACAGGGCTGCATAAAGACGGAGAACACAAACCATTAGGAAAAAAATTTAAATATCTCTCTTTTCGACAAAACTTATGTACTACCTAAACAATTTTAATGATTTTCTTTTACCTGTCAATATTGCTTTTACAAACTGATATTTGGTCAACTGATAAACACTAAATAGTTTTGGAAGTGCAAAACCCTATCCTGGCTACATACAGTTGCAGAAGTACAATTTTGAATTCTAAATATGATGGTTCATGTTGTTCAAATTGTCTATGTTAACATTCTAGCTTCTGTAGATTTCAGTTACTCCCATCTTTTATGTAGTTGGTATCTAGGATTGCTAATTTAAGGTAGGAAATTCAAATATCTTCTCTAGAAAATTATACAAACAAAATAGTGAATCTGGATGCTGATTTCTTTAGTTGATGAAATCAGAAAGTATAGATATGTAAAAACAGAGTTTGAAGGTGAAACTCAAAACTCTTATTTCACTTGAAAGCTATGCAGTCGGACATGGCTATGCATAGTCAGTGCACTCCCACATTGACCAAAACCAACATTAGTGTATATATATATATATATATATATATATATATATATATATATATATATAAAAGAAAGAAAGACGACAAAATAGGTGCAACTCGCACACTCATTGTTGCTCAAACACTAAACACAAGTGATGCAAAGTAGCTCAAATGGAATTTTGAATAAGGGAGATTTTTAAATCAATAGTAAAAGAATGAAAAAATTGTCATGACATGAAACATCCTACATTCAGATTTTCTTAAAGTGAAATACAGCTTTAGACCCTAGTTCGAAGTGCTAGGCTTTAAGTATAAACAAATAGCAAGATGATGAACTGGAGAATGGTAATATCAAGTCCCACCTCATACGTGCACATTTAGCAAGGAATAGAGCATACATTATGCATATGTGCTATATAACTGATTGAGAGTATGCATGTTCTAAAAAAGATTAAGGTGGCTTTTGGATATAGTGACTGATTGTTGTCAGCAAGGATAGTTAATATGGTTGGTGCTCGAGGCAACACAGAAAATGGAAGGTGAATGAAGAAGGCTTCTGTTTTCCCCCTTCAGCACCACATCAATCACAAGGTAAGAACATGCAGGTGTCCTTTCATGCCTAAGTTTTATGTAAGTACAAACGACAAGATAAAAGAAAAAACTGCCCATGCCTAATCGAATTGAAGTACTATTTTGGCAAGAGGCAAAAGTGGAACTCGAAAAGCAGTACCAATCAAATCCTTTTTTAAAAAAAAAGAAGGAATATCTATGTAAAAGTTGAAAAGTTTTTTATTTGGCAACCAAACCACACCTTTGGTATAAACACCAGAAAAGGCACCCACGCCCCAACCCCAATTTTTGGGTTTTGAAAAAGGAATCCATATTCCTTTTTTTGCTTGATTAAATATCAACAATGGTGCCAAATTGTTGAGTAGACCCAAGTCCATACATGTATGTCCAACTGGTAAATTATTTTCCGAAATAGACTCATATCAAAGTAAAGAAACAAATAACCTGCAACTTTTGGGGAAGGAACATATAAAGCATTCTCCTCCTGGGTGCACAGCCATCCTATAAGGTACATCACCACCAATTCCAAGCTTATTCACTTGAAAAAGATAAGCATACACTCAATGCAAATGAAGATAGCCATTTGTAATGAGGACAAACAATCAAAGTAGACAGACTATTGTACAGTTGCAAACACTACTCAAAGCCTTCCCAAAGCTACTCAAGTAGGGCACATGTTCCACAATGGCACACTGTAGAAGATACTAGTTGTTCGTCAGGGTGGCACTGGCACACCATGCATGTACATTGTACAATTGCACATAAACTAAGTAATGGACCTTTGGAACCAAGAGTTTTAGGGACTGTGGTATAGGCTATAGATATGAAACCTTGGTTAGGACATGTGGCTGCATGTGGGATTAGCAGCTCCTTGTTGTTTCTTGCTTCTTATTGAACTTATGAATAGAGTAATATTTTCAGGTATTGGAAAATCTACTCGAGAACTCCATCCCTTACCTGAAATACAGCTACAAAAAATACAGAGTTGTTCGGTGAGCTTCTAGACCCTCCATCTTGCCGTTGCTCCTTATTTCACGAATGCTCAATATTTTACATCTGCACATTTTGTTATAAATTTATCTCCCTTTTACCATTGTATGAGATCTAATACATGTCTCATGTTAAAAAGCAAGAGAAAGCACGAGAAAGGGTCGTCAGAAGGAAAGGCAGTCCAGCTGGCTTATAGAGTAGAGTATATGAAACCATCTTATAGTGCAAGCACTGGGGAGGAATTAGAAGATGGTTTATTTGATGGTAACGGTCTAAGTAACCACCAATTTCCATGGCAAAATCAAATTTACATTTTTCATTTTCTGTGAATTGAAAATATGAAAATTTATTGCAGATTTTCTGGAGTTGGCCTTGCAATTTGGAATGATCATGATGTTTGCATGTGCATTTCCTCTTGATTTTGCTTTTGCTGTTTTGGTAATGTCGGAACAATGTCATGTTTCTCACTCTAGTTGGATTTTTTATAGACCTGTAGGTGTTCTTGTCAAAATGGTAATCTGTATCCTGTGTTATCCTGTGTGCAGAATAACATTACGGAGATTAGAACAGATGCACTTAAGTTGCTTGTTATGTTACGGAGGCCTATTCCTCGTGCTGCCGCAACAATTGGTGCCTGGCTGAACATATTTCAACTCAGTCTGTATTTGGGTCAAGTAAACAGGATTATCGCTTGTCGCTCCGGTACATTGTGCAGGAATGTGTATGCAGAAGGCTACTTCGCTGCATGGTATGATTGGGAATTTGGGATAGGATAATGCTAAGTATATGCAATATAGTTTTATAAATGATATTTTAATTTATGTATGTTATCATGAGATCCCGCGTGCATAACATTATATTATATTATCATATATTATTGTATGCATGCAGTTGCATAAATCAAACTATAAATTTCTATGCTCTAATATAAATTTACATTACAACATAGAACTATAATTTCGGATCACTGAAAATAGTTACCTGGATTGCAAATGACCCATAATCCGGGTCACACAATTCGGAAGAGCTGAAGGGGCAGTTGTGATTTAGGTAACATTGGTTTCCCTTGTAACCTAAAAAAAAAAACGACTAAGTACACAGTTTAACGCTGGAAATTTAAATTGAGAACATGTCAGATTCAATTCAATAATCGAAAAGCAGTCCTTGTACTTTTTGAGGACTCAAAGATCACAAGCACTTCCTGAGCTCTTACATTTTCAGGAAGTGGAACTTTAACAAGCTTCCAAAGCAAGCTCACTTGAACAATGAAATGGACAACTTAGCAATTACACAAAAACAAAAATCGTAATGTACATCCTCAGAAGGTTAATAATGCTGTGATTGACTCCTCAGTCTTAATGGGTTAATAATGCAGAAGAATCAATTATTCCATGAAATCCTAAGATGACCCCAAGCTATTGATGTAATTCAAACTAAAGTACCTGAGAAAGACGTCCAGCATCCAAAGCATACAGAGTGGTCGCTGCTACTGGCCTGCATTAGACCCAATGATTCATCGTACACATCACCTTAACAAAAAATTGTAGCAATCAGGTAACTTTGATATTGTATGGTGAGATGGAAATGAGAAAGCAAGGGAAACAGTTTCTAACTTGGTATATCTGAAGTTTGTGACCAACTTCACTAGCAAGCCAATACACCCCTAGGGTATGTTCGATCCAAGAATGTACAGCTCCTGGATAAACCAAATGCGTAAGACCTGAAAGATGTTAAAAATGTCTGTTTAGCAATATTAAGGCCCATCAAACAACATCAAGAAAGCAAGATCTATATGTTGAAAGTTAGGACATTATTCTGGTGAATGGCTTCTCACCGTCCATCCAGGAGCTACCACAACTTCCCTTGCTTGATTCACCAACCGCTGACAGAAGCATCACTTCAGTATCATTCAACAAGTTCACCTTTTTCTTCAAGATTCTTTCCACATGTTCAACCATCCACGAAAGAGAAAAGATGCTCCAAAACATTAAAAGTAACTAATGACAACTAGAAACACCTAACCTCAAGTAAGGATACTGAACTACACAAACACACCCGACAATAGAAATCACTGCTTAAAGAAACCACAAGATCATGTGGCAAATGCCACAGATACAGATAAATGCCAGCAACCACCAGCTAAAAATCAGTAGATAATCAATGCTAATCTCTTCAAGAAAGAGCAAACGTTAGCTCAGTTTTTCAAGAAATCCTAGATGGGTTTGCAATTTTCCTCAAAACCAAGATAAAATCAGCAGAGAACAGAGTTAATCCCCTCTTGAAACAGCCAATTTCTGCAAGAATTGGCAAGAAATCAGAGCATTAGCACCCAACCCTCGTTGAAATCCCTTGGAAATACCAGAAAAACAAAAACCCCTAAATGTGTTTTCAATTCCCTCAAAACCCAGATAAAATCAGCAGAAAAAGAAGCTAATCCCCTCCCCAAACAACTTTTATTTTTATGAAAACACCATTACAACAATCGCCGATATTTTCCTCGACGTTCGGAATGGAGATCTTCAGCCAGCTCGGCGGAGTCCGCTTGTACGGAAGGGCCGAAAAAGAAATACCTTTTCCACGACTGTGCATGCAACCCATGGCTGCTGCGTTTAGATGGAGTGCGGCTCTCTCTCTCTCTCTGACGCTTACCTTCTTCTCAGCCGCGAAAGATGTAGGTCTCCCCAAACAACTAATCTCTGAACTAGCTGACTAGTTTCTAACAAACCAAAGCAGCACGGCTTGCACTCGACGAAATTCCACAGAAACGCCAGGAGAACAAACACCCCCAAAACTGATATCCAATTTCCTCAGAACCCAAACAAAAATCACCAGACAACCTAATATAACCCCTTCCCCAAACCACCACTAACAACGCCCAACTGGGAGAGAGAGAGAGAGAGAGAGAGAGAGAGAGAGAGAGGTGTGGATTTTTTCTTGTTTATATAGTGAAAGAGAGGGGTTTGGAAAGAAATAGAGATGATTGAGAGAAGAGAAAGAGATGGGTTTTTTCTTGTTTATATAGTGAGGGCTTGACTATCTAGTGAGGGAAATGGATTGGCTACTCCCCCTGACACCAGCCAATGACTGGTGGTCGGTGCTTTATGGGCCCCACCATGATGCGTGTTTCATCCATTCCGTCCATATATTTTTATACATCATTTTACGGTATGAGTACAAAAATGAGGTATATTAAAATATCAAGTGGACCACATTATAGGAAACAATGTTGAATGACGGTCAACTATTAAAAACATTTTGGGGGCCATAAAAGTTTTGGATCGAGCTGTTCTTTGTTTTTTCTCTTCGCCCAGGCCTGTATGACCTAATCAACAGATTGGATGTCAAATAAACAGTCTAGTGGGCCTTAGGAGGATTTTAATGGTGGATATCCAATCACTATTGTTTTCATGTGGTGTTGTCCCCATTAGATTTATATCCCTCTCATGTTTGGGCTCAAGTCATAAAATGATATGTAAAAATGGATGAACAGAAGGGATGAAACACATAGATGATGGTAGGGCCCACAGAGCACTGACCACTAGCCATAGAGCTAGTGGCAGGGGGAGTAGCCAATCCGTTTCCGTTAGGCACAGGGAATGGAAGTGGCCTGCGTCCTACCCCTTCCCGAACCATGATCGGTCTAGGCAGGGCTCCGTGGAGCCCACCGTCATGTAATGACTTTATCCACGCTGTTAATCCATTTTATTACATCTATATACAGTAGTATGCAAAAATTGAGGTAAGTCCAGGGCTCCAGTAAGCCACACCAAAGGAAGCATCAGTGATAATGATGCACACAGTTGAAACCTTTGGAAGGGCCACCGTGATTTTTTTTTTCTTTTACCATCCAACCTATTCATAAGGTCATGTAATCCCGGATGAAGTGAAAACACAAATATCAACTTGATCGAAAACTTCTACAGGTCCCAATAAGTTTTTAATGGTGAGCGTTCAATCCCCACTTTGTGGTCAACTTAAGCATTAGTTCCAACTAATTTTTGGGTTCAAGCCCTAACATGATCTGTAAATATGGATGGACGGTGTGGATAAAACTCTTATATTAATATGGGCCCCACGTAACCCTATCCAGACAAATCGGGTGAGGTAGAACGTAATCCGCTTCCACAACAATTGGGCTCGTGACAGAAGCGGATTGGTTGGTGTACCTCACACCAACTATCTTGCTGCTGTATTGACGTCAGAAAGTTCCGAGGGTCTGATCATGATATATGTCTTATATCCAAACCGTCCATCCATTTATCGAGCTCGTATTAAGGCTTGAGATGAAAAATAAGATAGATTTAACTATCAAGTGGACCACACTACAAAAAAGCAGTGGGGGATTGAACGTCTACCATTGAAACGCTTTTAGGGTCACAGAAGTTTTGGATCAATATGAAATTTGTTTTTCCTCTTCATCCAAGTCTTTGTGACCCTATGAACAGATTTGATGGAAAATAAACGTTATGGTGGGCCCTACAAATTATTTAACAGTGAAAGACCCCAAACACATGCAAAACGGATTGGCTACTTCCCCTACTACCCCCCAATGGCTGGTGGTTGGTACTTTATGGGCCCCACCATGATGTATGTGTTTCATCTATGTTGTCCATCTATTTTTCCAAATCATTTTATGGTATGATACCAAAAATGAGATATATCCCAATATCGAGTGGACCATATTATAGGAAACAGTGTGGAATGAGCGTCAACCATTAAAAATCTTTTGGGGGCCATAAAAGCTTTGGATCAAGCTGATCTTCTTTTTTTTCCCTTCATCAGGGCCTATATGATCTAATTAACAGATTGGATATTAAATAAACAATACAGTGGGCCTTAGGAGGATTTTAATGGTGGATATCCAATCAATATTGTTTTCCTATGATGTCGTCCACCTTAGATTTATATCCCTATCATTTTTTTTCGGATCAAGCCCTAAAATGATCTGTAAAAATGGATGAAATACATACATCATGGTGGGGCCATAGAGCACCAAACACTAGCCACCAGGCTGGTGGCAGGAGTAACCAATCCGTTCCCCATCCCTGTTGGTATTTGTGGTGTGGTCCATTTAATCTTTCGATATGATTCATTTTTTGGATAATTCTCTAAAATGATCTCGAAAAATGAATGAACGGTGTGGGTTGATCCCAAATTTTCGGTAAATCCACAACTCAAGTGGACCATGCCACACGAAATAGTGTAGAATAATGATTTCCACCGTTGATACCTTCCTTGGGCCCACAGTAATGTTTATTTGCCATCCAACTTATTCATAATATCAAAAGGATATGAATGAAGAGAAAACACAAACATCAGCATGATCCAAAACTTCTATGGCCGCCAATAATTTTTCAATAGTAGAGGTTTAATCACACTATTTCCTGTGGTATGGTCCACTTGAGCTTTGGGTATGCTTCCTTTTTGTTCTTTAGACCTCAAATTATCTGTTAACATGGATGAACGGAGTGGATAAAATAAATAAATAATGGTGGACCCCACAGAGTTTACTCTAGTAAGGATAATGAGTAACTCACCTAAATGTAGTGGAGAGGGGTTTCCTCAAAACATTCATAATCATATATTGGGCCTGCCTAAATGTGATTTACATATCCAACCCACTCATTATGTGTGTCCCACTTGGATGAAGTGTCAGACCAAGTTTCAGTCGTATCCAAAACTCATGTGGGCCCCATCAAGTGCTTTTATATTTTTTTGATGTCTTCACATGGTTTTAGATGGTATGGCCCACCTGAGTTTCGTATACGAATGATTTTTGAGATATCTCATAACCTAAAGGGGACACATCAAATGCACGGTGTTGATGTTCGACAAACATCATGATGGCGCCCACAAAACTTACTAACACAATTCTTAGGTTCTTGCGAGATCAACAAGTTGGGTCACAATTTTAATCAGAATATTTGATCCATTTTACATGTCTCGTCCATTCACTCTATTTTACTGATCAATACCCTCAATTTGACTAGTTACTTGCCCCAATCAGGCTAACTACATATGAGAAAGATATTGGGCATACAAGATTGATCAACAATTTAAGTGAAATTTGATTTAAACAATAGAAGTTATTTACTCTTTAATCTAGACTAATTCGATTGTCCAAAAACAGTTAAATGTTCAATTGGTGGATGTGCCTAATATACATATATATATATATTTCACGGAAAAATTTCAATTTCCATTTAAAAATAACATTTTTTTCAAAATGTTTATTTTTTTACTCTTAACAAAATATCATTTTTATTATAAAATATTTCAAAAAAATTAAAATACAAATTCTGAATTTTTATTTTTAAAATCTCTAAAATTTTCACAAATTCTTTTTTTTCCCAAAAATTCCAAAATGCTGATTTTATTTTTTTTCATCAAAAGCATCATTTTGTTTTCAACTTTTCAATTTTCCTTTTCAAAATGATATATATATATATTTTTCAAAATCTCAGTGTTTTTATAAATAACATTTTCTTTTAACTTCAAAATTTGAACATTTTCAATTATTTTTCAAAATCACAAATTTTTTCAACTTCTTTATTTTTCATTTCAAAATGTCTGTTTTTTTGATAAAGTATTGATTTTTTAATATCATTTTATTTTAAAATTTTCAATTCTTTTTAACTTCTCCATTAAAAAAAAAGCATTTTATTCAAATTTGTCAATTTTAATTGAACTTCTCAATTTTATTTTATTTTTCAAAATATAAACTCTCATTTTCTTTTTCAAAATATTTTCATTTTTCAACATTGTGAAAATTTTCACATTTTTTAAAATCTTTTTAATTTTCTTTTTTAGGAAAATGAAATGGTTTTTTTTTCAAATTTATCAACTTTATTCAATATTCTTTTTTTTCCCACAAAATAGATTTTTATTAAATCACGATTTTTATTTTTTCAAAATCTCATTTTTTTCTCTAACATTGTTAAATTTTTTATTCTCAATATTCTTTTTCATGTGATATTACAAATCTTTTAAATATTAGTTTTAAATTTAAAAAAAAAAATTCCCTCATTTGTTATAAAAAGAAATTAATTAAATTTTTTTTTTACATTCAATCAATTATAAAAAAATAATCTTATATACAAATATGTACAATTAAACCACTGAAATTCTATTAAAAACAATTATTAGACTACAAAAAAACATATTTTTCCACCATATTCTTAAAAAAATGAAAAAAATTAATGTTTAGGGCAAGTCCTTTTATGACGAACCATGATCCGTCGCCAAAGAAACTGAAAACCGTCGCTACCTGGTATTTTTGGTGGAAATTTGCAACTAATCATATTTTGTCGCAAAATCAAAATTTGCGACGGATTTAGTCCGTCACTACTTTACGACGGACCAAAATCCGCTATAAATCAAATTTTAGCGACGAATTTTGATCTGTCGCGAAATTAAATCCGTCGTTACACCAAGAGATTCGTCCATCGTAAAAATGCGTTGCAAATCCACGATTTTGACGTAGTGATAGGTTTTGGGATTTAAGGATAGGTTTAGGTTACAAGTATAGGTTTAAGTTATAAGTTTACGTTAATGTTGTAGGTTATAGGTTTAAGTTATAAGTTTACGTTAATGTTGTAGGTTATAGGTTTAGGTTTAGGTTTAGGGATTTGAGAATACATTTGGGTTTTAGGTTTAGGTATAGGTTTTACATTTAGGTTAAGGTTATAGGTTTAGGTTTAGGTTAGTTTATAGGTTAAGGTTTAGGGAATTGAGTTTACGTTATAGGTTATAGGTTATAGGTTATAGGTTATAGGTTATTGGTTATAGGTTAAGGTTAAGGTTAAGGTTATAGGTTTAGGTTTAGGTTTAGGTTTAGGTTATAGGTTATAGCTATAAGGAATTGAGAATAGGTTAAGGTTAATGTTTAGGTTTAGGAAATCGGGTTCGGGTTTTCAAGTTTGGGTTTAGGTTAAGGAGTTGAGATTATGATTAGGTGTAGATTTAGGTTTAGGAATTTAAGAATACATTTAGGTTTTAGGTTTAGGTGTAGGTTTTAGGTTTAGGTTATAAGTTTAGGTGTAGGTTATAGGTTATAGGTTAGCTTTTAGGTGTAGGTTTAGGTTTAGGGTTATATTAGGGTCTCTGCTCCATTAATTTCGAGCAAATACATAAACACGGCCTGTCTAAATGGCCAGACTAATCCAATGTTGTCCATAGAAAATGAACAACTTCATCATTATCATAACAGTAGTTTCCACCTTCTAGGGACCCCCGCTCAACATCCGGATAGCTCCGTCCACATCCGAGTTTGCTCTATCAATTTCGAGCAAATATATAAATACGGTCTGTCTAAATGATCAGGCCACTCCAATGTTGTCCATAGGAAATGGACAGTTTCATCATGGTCATAACAGCGGTTCCCACCTTCCAAGGACCCCTGCTCAACATCCGAATAGCTCGATGCACATCCGGGTCTGCTCCATCAATTTTGAACAAATCTTGTCAATCTCAGTGAAACATATATCCCCAAACCTGTCCACTATCAGTCCAAAGTACTAGGCCAATTTTCAGCCCAATCTTAGCCCCCCAATTGTCTTATAAATAGCCCTCAACAATTGTCCCTATCTACAGTCAAACAGACGCAAACTCAAGCACTTTATCCTACCAATTAAAAAAAAGCTATAGAATACACTAATAAAGAGTGTAGACAGACAATAAAGACATGCAATAAATGGAGTTGCAATAAAACTCAAGCACTCTTATCCTACCATCAACTATCTTACAAAGTTAAACACTTTCCTATCAACCTTGAGTTGGTGTAAGTGGGGTATCAACCTAGGGGAACCGTACATGAGAGTTTTCAATGAGTTTATTATAATCATTAGGTTGAATATTGCATATGTACACTAATTTAGGATATTAAAGCTAATTTGGAATATCACATATGTACTTGTGAATATGTTGAAAATTTCCAATGCATTCCCATTCCTCTCATTTACTCCCATGCAACAAAGCCATTTACTCCCAATTCATTTAACTCCAATTACATTTCCCATTTACCTATACAGTTATAACCGCCTTATTGGGCTTGATAACCATCTCAGAAATCAAGTCCTAATAGTAACCAGAAACGCATAACTTGAGCCTGGAGCGAAATGTGCGAGAAACGCGAATATCTTTAAAAAATGAACTCAAACTTAAGTGAATTGGGCCGTTCACTTGCAGGCCAAATCTAAGTTTCAAACTGTCAGATTCTGACCCAACTACACCCTTGGATCAGGAAAATTTTCCTACACATGCCAGTATACTTGTGGCCCTGATCGAGTGACGAGCCCGTTGAACTGAGACTGGTCCTCCGCGGTCGATCGACAAACCCGATTGGACCGAAAACTTAACCTGACATAGATCCATTGTCAGGGAACTTTCTCTAGACTGTATGTAGAAAATGGGCTTCTAAATGAGTTCCGTTGGCCCGAAACAGTCGCCCTTTGGCATATCCTAAGTATACCATGGTCTTGGGGCCATTGACATCAGTTCTGGGCCTATATAAGGGCCTTAACCCACCCCTCTCTCATTCCATACGAATTTCCAAACCCTAAGAGAGAGAAGAGAGAAAAGGAGAAGGAAAAAGTGAGGAGGAGAGAGAGTGAGTGAGAGAGATAGTTGCTGGGATTCGTTCCCGCCGCTCCACGTGCCAAATCATCCTACCTGCATCGCTATACCAGCGATTTCGATTCCATTTTTGGGTAAGAAACCCTAACCTTAATCTGTTTTAGGTATCCAAATAGATAGATCGGTGAAATAGCTAACCTATTTCATGCTATAGGTTATCGTTGTACCGTAGACAAAGGCGTAGTGTTCGAACTGAGTTCGATACGAGTTTACCGATGGAAGGTGCGGACTATAAATGTTTAGGTTATGGTTTTCAAGGCTTTCAATGTCAGTTAATGATTTATGACTGACTTGATTGCTATCACATGTGCTTAGATACGATGTTTTCTGTATATTACACATATATGTAAACTATGTTGATTTTAATGCATTCCATGTGTTTGTTGAAATGTTTGAATGAATATGGAATTAGGATTTGTGCTTGCCATGATTATCGATTGAGAATATATGATTGTTGTACGTGTGGCAAATCCTTTGTGAAAGGATTTGCTATAATACCTATTATAACTACTTTATTACATGTATGTTGATATGTGTAGTCTAAGTGTTTGATAAAATGCCTGAATGAGAAAATGCTTGTTGAAATGTATTTAATTAGGGTGTTGAGATATGATTCTCAATTTCCTTATCTATAGTTACAATTTCCTTCATATAACCTATCTTACTACTACGTGCTTTATGGATGAAATGCTTATGTATGACAACATGTGTACTATATGTTTGTTAAAATGCTCAAATGAGATTTATATTTGAATTAATTATCACATGCTATTTGACTATCACATATGAATACCTATTGTGTTTGAATATGATTGGGACTACTGCGTAGTCCAGGCAATCGGTAATGATTCCCAAATTAGTGGTCGAGGTCGTTTCGCCACGTAAGACACGTTCGATGAATCCGGGTCGTATGCTGTTTGTTAGTGGTGGTTAGGCCACACGGAGTGCTTACGCGCTCCATGTCAATTAATTCAACGTGCACTCGTACCATCAAGCTTGTCAAGTAACTCGATTGGCCTAATGTATGTTCACCATGTATGGACGCTCCTGCTTGAATTAGACGCTACCGCTTGAATCTAAGGTACCAACTTACCAGTGGAAAGCCCATTTAACCTTGGTACCACGATCCACTAAGACTCATGAGTAGGGCATGGTGGTATGGGACACCGTGGTCGAGCTGTCGGCCTACGCTGGGGTGACGAGCCTCCCCATAGTGTCCAGTGAGCAAACCAAACTCGTGAGCCAAATACGGTGGTATGGGACACTGTATTCGAGCTGTCGGCCTACGATCAGGTGACGAGCCTCTTATAGTGACCTCGAGTATACACTAGGACTACGCTAAGGTGATGAGCCTTTCTATAGTGACTTCGAGTATAAACTAGGCCTATGTTGAGGTGACGAGCCTCTCTGTAGCGACCTAGAACTGCCATCGTATGCGACTTATTAGGATTGACGACCCTAAATGGATCATTATTTGGGTCAATGATATAAAGGAAGGTATCTTAGCTTCCCAAACTTGCTGCATGAATAAGTCTAAGTAAGAACTTGGCTTTGGCTAATCACGCACATGCACTGCATTGCATGTGCCTTTGGCGTTGGAGTTGAGCACAACGGGAGTGTTGCATGCCACGATCGTGAGATAATGTCGCAGAGGGAGTGCAGGTAAGGACATGCATCATTATAGCATATCATTCCTACATTAACAAGGGTATTTAGGACATGATTGTTGTACTGTTTTATCATTGCTGCTTGATTGAATTGATAACATGTTAACCTTTACCTTATAGCTCCCCCAAATCATCTGTTAACATGGATGAATGGAGTGGATAAAATAAATAATTAATGGTAGACCCCACAGAGTTTACTCAAGATAATTAGTAAATCACTGAAATGGAGTGGAGAGGGGTTTCCTTTTATAATCATATATTGGGTCTGCCTAAATGTGATTCAGATGTAAGGCCCGTGTCCTAGCCCGTACTGTTCTGTCGACTTCCGCGATCCTTCCCGATGAGTTTCGGCAACCTGCGACCTATAATCGACGTTTGCACACGACCCTAAGTCGTATCCCATAGATTTGAGTTAGCTTAATCCGAGACTTGTACTATTGTGACTACACCGTCGCCGCGGTTCCAACGCCACGACTCGTGTACCGATCCGATACCCAGGTCAGAGGATGTGGGCCCGCGTTCAGTTCAAGGAAAGCACAGCACGTTTGCAATCCCAAGAGAATCTCTACAACATGTCCCATCAATCCATCAATCAATCAATCAAGCATTCACCTCATGTCAAGTATAAGAGCACCCATACTTTCTTTCTCCATAAGTTAAGCAACTACCAAGTCAACCAATCTCTCACCTCACCCATCACTCACCTCACATCCACCACTCACCTCACATCCATCACTCACCTCTCTCTCCCTACAACCCTCTCTCTCTCATTTCTCAACACACTTTCCAAGCAAGGGAAGAGAGTGCACGTTAAAGCCATTTCAAAAGAGAAAAGAGTGAGTTGTGGGGCCCACTTCCCACCTCAAAAACCATCATCCTAGCCATTCAAACCTCATCACCCTCCATCAAAGTGAAGCACAAGGAGATCGGCGTTCCATCGGACCAAGAAGATCGAACGGTGGGTGCTTCTATAGGCTAGTTTTCATATTTTTATGATGGGCCAAGTGAGGCCTACCGATCGATGGTATGGATCTCACTTTGGACCCTAAGATGTGGCCGATGGCCCACCTTGATTCTCATTATCATTCCATAATGGGGCCATTCTCCATAGACCCCATCATGATGTTTACTTTCTAGCTTGAAAAGAGGTCATCTAGACCTTCCATCTTGGTGGAGAAGTAATCTCCACTGTTGATTTTTGATTTGGTGGGCCCACATGTATTGGGACCCACTTGATGTATGATTAAATGCATGGAAACGGAGGGCCCATAGTGCCGGGGTCCCTCCATCATCAGGTGTGTCTCATTCTCTTTCTCTCACTCTCTTTTCATTTTTCTTGTGATAGGTGGCCGTGTGGCCCACTCGGATGGATCCTACTTTGATGTGTGTATTACCCACACCATCCAACCATTTGGGTGGCCCACTTGGACAACATGTCCGTAGGTGGGGCCCACCTTAAATATATGTCTTATGCAACCATTCAGCGTCCAGGGACGCTGGACGTTGCAACTCAGTGAAGTGTGAGTTGACAGTGGGTGTACTAACGTAAAAAAAAGGGTTTTGGGTGGGCCGCACATGCAGGCCCCACCTTGATATATATATTTTTAATCCAAGTCGTCCATCCCCTTTCCTACCTCATTTTAGGCGTTGAGCCAAAAAATGAAGCTGATCCGGTTTTCTGGCAGGCCATAGCATAGGAAATAGTGGTTTTCACCGTTAAAATGCACTCTGATGTTGTTGTACCCTAAAATATATTGAATATTGGGCTTGTTTGGCTCATCTTGAGCTATGGGAAGCAGTGGATGGGGTGGATTCTTCTGATGCAGGACCCACACATGAAAAACCATGAAAAAAATAAGATTTCAAAAAAATAAAAAATACATATATGCAGCAGACATTGTTGCTGCCAGAGGGCGCAGGCAGCACCTGCTGCTTTCAAGCGGACGGGCTGGGACCTGAGTCCCAGCAGTGGGCCCCACCATGCATATGATAGGCCCCTTAGGGCAGTGGGCCCTTCCCAAAAATCAGCCATATACGAAACTCAGGTGGCCCGCATCATAGGAAACAGTGTGGATTGAACGTCTATCGTTGAGATCCTTTTGGGTATCACAGAAGTTTTGGATCAGATATGAAATTTGTTTTTCCTTTTCATCCAGGTCCATGTGACCTTGCCAACAGATTAGATGACAAACAAACGTTATGGTGGGCCCCACGTGGAACCCACCATTGATGTATGTGTTTTACTCACACCGTCCATGGCTGTGGACGGTGGAAACCACCATGGTGTATGTGCTCTGTCCGCACCGTCCACAGCACTGGACGGTGGGACCCACCTAATGATGTATGTGTTCTTGCCTCACCGTCCATACCACTGGACGGTGGGTCCCCAATAATGTATGTGTCCTCTCCACGCCATCTATCACTATGGGACCCACCATGATGCATGTGTTGCATCCAAACCGTTCAACCATTTTGAAAGCTCATTTTTTTTGGCATGAGCTAAAGAATGAGTCAGATACATGGTTCAAGTGGATCTCCACCGCTGAAAAATAGTGGGGATAGTGACATTCACCGTTCAAACTTCTTAAGGGCCACGATAGTTCCAATCTAGCTAATGTTTCTGCCTTCACTTCATCTATCTCCATTATTGGGCCCTGTAGGATTTTAACGGTGGAAATCACTGTCACTACTATCATTTGGAGTGCGGTCCAGTTGATCTTTTGATATGATTCGTTTATATATGCTATATATATATACCTTAATGTATTTGTGGCCCGTTGTTGAGGCCCACCTTGATATTTATAAGGCCCATTTGAGGAGGCCCACCTTGATGTATTTGTGGCCTGTTGTTGAGGCCCACCTTGATATTTATAAGGCCCATTTGAGGAGGCCTACCTTGATGTATTTGTGGCCCATTGTTGAGGCTCACCTTGATATTTATAAAGCCCATTTGAGGAGGCCCATCTTGATGTAGTCATGGCCCATCCATTGAGGCCCACCTTGATATACATGAGGCCCATGTTATGAGGCCCATTTGATGTATTAGAGGCCCATGGGTCGAGGCCCAATGGGATGTACATAAGGCCCATTGAATGTGATTCCACCGTGGTTTATGTGTTGACCTTTATGGCGGGCTATGCCTTGGGAGCAATGATGGTTTGACGTCCACATTGTAAGTACAATGTTGGTTAAATGTCCGCATTGTAACTCTCCTTAGGGCCCATTGATAGGCCCATACTTGTTGTGTGCAGGCCATCAAGGCGCTTAGTATAGTTCCATGATTCTTACTCATTCGCATCATATGTATGCTTGATATGAGTAGTGATTGATCATAGTATATACCATTAGGCGGATTATTTATGGGAATCACTGATAGGAGTTACCCAGATGAGCGCATGGTACGCGCAAGATTGCTACATGATGACGGTGTGATTCATGCATCTCGCACATGTGTGACATGATCATTGTACACCCTAGTGACATCAGGGTTGTGGCCTCCACAGGCACATCATGGATAGTCGTATCGGATACTGGAAATACTTGGTTCTAGCACTGTGGGCACTTAAGATGTCCTTGGGTGAGAGTCCTAGAACCTTTTTGGTACTAGGAGATGCTCCAACGTCTGGACGAGTGGATATACGAGCGCCCTAGTGCCGAATATCAGTAGGCCGTCTCCCACTGTGTCGTGGTCGCTTAGAAGGGGGTGTAGCCTTATCCGCCGAGTGAGGGGGTTGTAAGCTAGGTGAGTTTAACCAGCTCGCAAATGTGTCCGTTATCGATGAGCTAGGTAGATTGGCACCAGGTGGATAGTGAGGTCTCTTCCACTTACTAGGTTGTATGGCTAGGGAGGTGGCAGTCAGTGTGAAGTGTATTGGACCCCGGTGATATCCCAGAGAGGAATTGTACTGATATGCGTACTGGATGAGTACTGGCATGCTTGCTTCGCATCTTGAATATGACATTTGGCTACATAGGCCTTGCATCGCATGGCCTTGGTATGACCGATAACATTCATGTCTTGCATTACATACCTTTAGTACAACTGTAACATTCATGGACTTACCGCACATTTTCGCATTACTCTTATATTGAACACTTGGCGCTTGCCTTGCGCACACACTTATACCACCCTCTAAGCTTTTATAAGCTTATGCATGACTGTTGCGTGTAGGTGGCATTGGACTGCAGCAACGCTGAGGCAGGAGCGCGTATCAGTCTATTTTGGAGCTTTTTGATCATCCTGTATTTCCCTTTCCGCATTGTACTTAAAAGTTCTTGATATAGTGGATGTGTGGTGATGTTATTTGCTACTTGGTATGCTTGTGGTTATACTCCAATTCAAAAAAAAAATCATACTGAAAATCCTCCTTGTAGGATCCCAGGATCAGAATCTGGCATGTGAGTGCCGGGATCCGAGAATTGGGCACTACGGAGGTTGCCGGTGCCGTGGCATGTTGATACTCTAGGGACTTACCACTTATATGCTTTATATATCTATCACAGTCTTCCCCTTGTGTAATCTAATTGTCTCTGGAGTATGATATGTTGTTTTGGTATAATCTCATTCATGTTTAATGCACTAATACGGACAATATTTAATCATCATTATCTATGTTGCATAAGTGATGCGTTGGAACTCGGGAGTCGAGCTTCTGCTCGACCCCCGATTTTCAGGACGTTACAATCAACCTAGGGAAACCTTACATGAGAGTTTTCAATGAGTTTATTATAATCATTAGGTTGAATATTGCATATGTACACTAATTTAGGATATTAAAGCTAATTTAGAATATCACATACGTACTTGTGAATATGTTAAAAATTTCCAATGCATTCCCATTCCTCTCATTTACTTCCATGCAACAAAGCCATTTACTCCCAATTCATTTAACTCCAATTACATTTCCCGTTTACTTCCATTTACAAGCTCCAAACCGGTAGTTAGTTATTTTTTTTTTGTGAATGTGTTCTGTGAGCAAGTCTCATTCCATTCAATGGGGGAAAAAACATGGCCCGCCTAGATCAATGGATTGGATGTGGATCAGTTTTTCTCTGAATTTCAATGAAGAACATGTCCTGACTATATGTGTGTAAGTGTTATGGTTTCATGCTCCTTTGATTGTCAAATTTTGTAGTGCCAAAACTTCAATCTGTGTCTTGTGTAGCACGTTGATATATATGTTCAAGGCAATGCATCTCAAGTACAAGGACAATGCTCCAAGACAAGTACAATGATCTACTTCAAGAAATGAAAGATCAAGTATATTATTCTCTTCTCTAAAGCTTTAAAGTTTTTAAAGCTACGAGATCTTGTTCAAGACTTAAGGTGAAGTACAACTCAAGAACTACAAGTTCAAGCATTCAAGCTTCATCAAGCGTCGAGATCTCAAGCTTCAGGAATTAAATCAAAATAAAAAACAATAAGAGCGAGCTATTAGGCTTTGATACCACTTGAAATGGCCAAGCTTATATGTCCTAGAGAGGGGGGGTGAATCGGACTATGCCAAATTTAAAATAAATATAGTGAAAATAAAGAAAGTGAGATAGCCAAATAAATAAATCAATACACAATGCTAAATGTAATCTCAAAATATTGATTGTTCTAAGGACAATCGTGCACCATAAAAATGGCAGGGCAACCTTATTAGAACAATTAGAGAAACTGAAGCTCAAACTAATAAAGAGATAGTAAGGAATAAATTGCAGAAATATAAATCTAAACTATTACAACATTCCCCACTGAGCTTGAAATAAAATGATTACAACATTCACATCCACATATACATCCCACAAATGAATAATTAAAGATATGAAATATAAACCACACAACCACAAAACACAAGGGATTATAGTGGTTCGCCTGTGTGTACACCAACTGTTAATAAACAGCCACACAACTACTCCACTCCTAATATCCTCACATAGGGGATATCAGCGTTCACTATCAAAGATAGGTTTTCCAGGTTCACCCAAAACCTTCACAATTGTGTCTTTCTCTGTGGGCTTACACAATTAAAAAAACCCCTCTTCTGAGTTTTCCTGGCTCTCCTCAGATAACCAATACAATGAGATTTTTCTGGCAAATCCCAAAAGAAAATCAAATGAAAGTAAATTACATAAACATAAAATACCTGAATTTCTCCTTCGTTGTAGCAGCCCAGAAGAACCAAGTCGGAGTAGAGATTTGAATGTCAAAGTTCAATGTCCAATACTCACTTTATAATGGTTCTAGGTTCTAATAGATTTTAAATTAAACCAAATGGGGCTAGCTCTAATTGATTTTGATTCTAGAAAAAGGAAAAATGAAACTTCCTCTTTTTCAGATCAGATTGGAATACAAGAAACAAAATCAATTTGAAAAGCTAAAGAAAGAGAATATTAAACACGCACACTTAGCTTAAATGGAGCACAGACTTATCTCTCAGAAGGCTGAATTAAATTAGCTTGAATTTTATATTTTATTCTGAGATTCGTGCTCTATTTATAGGTGAGCAAATCACGTCTTCGACTGGTCTAAAGATCTCTACGACTGGTCATAGAACCAACAGATATTTGAAAATTCAGGCGCGATAAGATCTGGCGGTTTCACGACTGGTCGTAGGTCTCCTTCGACTGGTCGTAGGTTTCTCACGACTAGTCGAAGCTAGCCGAAATTCAACACTATACTTTGAGTCATAGGTCTACGACTGGTCGAAGAAATAGTCGACACTGTTCATACGACTAGTCGAACAGACCCTAAGACTAGTCGAAGCCTAACAGAAAATTTCTGAATTTTGCAACAAACTTACGACTGATCCAGAAAATTCTTAGACAGGTTGAAGCAGTGCTAGGACTAGTCGAACAAAGTCCAGGACTAGTCTTAGAACAAACTAAACTCACTTATATAAAACATATGAATTATGTATCCAAAATGGCCTACTCTAAAGGTCAACCTAAGGTCAGTCATACCTCAATAGTGAAGTAAGGACATTGAAACTTAGAGACGAGTGACCTTTGAAAGTAATGAAGCTTGAAGTCTTGATGTAGCTCAAACTTGAAAGCTTCTTGAGATCTTAAGGTTGAACTTGAAAGCTTCTTGAGATCTTGCATTATCCTTGTCTTGAATTAAGTCGAACAATCTC
Organism: Magnolia sinica; assembly: GCF_029962835.1. Lineage (NCBI taxonomy): Eukaryota > Viridiplantae > Streptophyta > Magnoliopsida > Magnoliales > Magnoliaceae > Magnolia > Magnolia sinica. The sequence continues at coordinate 41,874,473 of NC_080573.1, read as the reverse complement.
ACTTTCTCGAGTCTTGACTTGTGAACAGTGCTTGTCAATCAAAGCTGATCTTGAGTAGAGCTTTGTTCTTCACATATGCAAGCTTCATAACAGTGTCTTTGGCACCACAAATTTGACAACAAAAAGGGGCTATAAACTATAGCACTTACAATCTCCCCCTTTGTCAAATTAGTGACAAAACACACTTCCAAGATATGTTACATAATGCAGAATATCTGATTAAAGAATCATGCACCCAGTTATTATCAACCGGCATACTAACATGATCCTGCAAACCTGTAAATCAATATTCAACATAACATACAGTCCACTTCTGCACATACTCCCCCTCAGTAACATATATCAAAAATGCGCAATGCGCGCAATGCTACTCCCTCCTCATAACATAATCATTAGGCACATATCCATATCCATTCTCCCCCTTTTTGTCATAATAGGACAAAAGAAGCACAAAACAAATGACTGAGGAGAAATAAGTAAAGAGATATATGAGAGGTAACAAGACAAGATATGAGTAACCAGCATAAACAAACCACATAATTCATAAACTGAGCTAAGCCAAAGATAACTACAATCTCAAAAGTAGTTAAGCTAGCACAAGAGTAATAAAATTATAATAGACTAGCAAACTTAAAAGAACTAATCTGAACCAGATGAAGGAGCAGGAATGGAAGGATCAAGTTGATGCATACCCTTGTTCAAGCGCCTACGATATTTGCGCATATACTTGAATTGTAAATCATGGGCAACAGACATGTTTTCCATCTTAACATTCATATTCTCAACCTTATCTTTCAATGCACACAGACGTGCATCAAACTCAAAAGGCTCATAATCTGGATCATTTGTGGAATCAGATTCAAGTTCGTCAAAAATATCATCCATGTTAATATCATCAGGAGGAAGATCACTAGCTTCTTCCTCATGTTCAGCTTCAGCATTACCACCACCAACACCTTGACCAGGAAGGAAATCAAGTTTCATCTTATTGATATCGGAATTGTTAAATATCAGATGATGGATAGGGGCCTCTCCAACTAGCATATCAACTAACATATGCGTAGCCAACACAGTCATCAAATAACTAAAAGGAATGTCACTGTGACCTGGATGGAGTCAAAACTGAATAATGGAGTGACAAATCAAGGATGGTAGACAAACATGAGCACCGCTAGCAACAGCATGAAGAACACGAACCATGAAGGAAGTCAATTCAGATTTATTACCCGATCGAGGATACAAGTTAGACACAAAGATTTTGTGAAGAACTCTGTATTTGGGTAACAGATATTTTGAAGGAAGCGCATTCCCTTTATGAGTCCATTGAACATCCAAATTGCATAAATCTTTAGTGAGCATACATTTTTCAGTTACTGAGGGTTTTTCAGATAAGTTATGGATAGGAATGCCCTCATCATTCACAGGAATTTCCATAAGAGCTGAAATCAAATGACGATCAACGTCAAATGGTCCTTCTCTTGTGGCTATCTTAAAAGATAAATTTTTCAATGAAAAATCACTTATGCATGCGAACATAGACTGGGCAATGGACCGATATGCTAGCCCACCCCAATGCAATAAGTTATCCCAACCTACAGCTTGGAGCATAGGAAGGATATCAAAAGGAGCAACATGATTAGTATCAACAGGATGTTCAACAATAACGTTACGCAATCTGATGTCCCGAACATAAGATGGATCGTCCTCGGGAGCCCGAAGATGACGCTTAGTGATAGGGGCTGATCTGGAGGAAGAAGATGGACCACGGGATGTTGTCTTTCTCCCTCTAGATGCCATTTGCAACAAGGATTTCAAGGAAATAGAGAGTTGCAAAGGATTGAGAAGTGGGTTTTCTCAAATCAGATTTTACCCAAGAAAAACTCTAAATCTCAATGAAATTTGAAATAGATAACTTCAAGAGTAAAATAGAAGTAATCTAGACACAAATCTACAAGAAAAATGTAAATGGAGCACTAACCTTGAAGATTTTGAAGGAAGGGTTCGACTAGTCGAGCGTCAGCTCGTTGGAGAGTGAAGAGGAAATGAAGAAGATGAAGCATTTTCCCCAATTTTAAGTGATTCACGCGATTCACGACTGGTCGTGGATGTACACGACCGGTCGTAACACGACTGGTCGTGTATACTCACGACTGGTCGAGTACCGGCCAAAAAATCTGATTTCCAGCATTATATACAAAAATTGAAATCTAATCAAGCAATTATATACAATATGATACAAATAGGCATAAATACTCATTTTAAAATGCACATGCCAAGATCAAATTTCATTTTGTTAAACCTGCTTTTGTCGAGCGGTTTAGTGAAAATGTCAGCACGTTGATTCTCGGTAGGGATATATTCCAAAGATATAACCTTTTCTTCTACTAATTCTCGAATATAATGAAATCTAATGTCAATGTGCTTAGTACGAGAATGCTGAATTGGATTTTTCAAAATATTTATGGCACTGGAATTATCACAATATAATAACATAGAATCCTGTTTAATTCCATAATCACTTAGCATACGTTTCATCCAAACAAGCTGTGTACACGCATTACCAGCTGCGATATATTCAGCTTCAGCTGTTGAAAGTGATATAGAACTTTGTTTCTTGCTAAACCAAGAAACTAAACAGTTTCCAATATAAAAGCAACCACCACTGGTTGATTTTCTATCATCAAGATTACCAGCCCAGTCAGCATCCGAGTACCCAGCTAATTGAACACTAGTCTCATGTGGATACCAGAGACCGAGATTAACAATACTTGCGACATATCGCATAATCCGCTTGACAGCAGTCAAGTGCGACTCTTTAGGATCAGACTGATATCTAGCGCAAATACCAACACTTAGAGCGATATCGGGTCTACTAGCAGTTAAATACAGTAAACTACCAATCATACTCCGATATAATTTTGGATCCACATTTTTACCTTTAGAATCTTTTGAGAGTTTCAAAGTTGTACTCATAGGAGTATCAAAGTTCTTACCATTCTCAAATCCAAATCTCTTAATCAAATTCATAGTATATTTAGATTGAGAAATGAACATTCCATCAGGTTTTTGTTTACCTGCAACCTAAGAAAATAATTCAATTCCCCAACCATGCTCATTTCAAACTGAGATTTCATCAAATCTGCAAACTCAATAGTTATGTCAGTACAGGTAGATCCATAAATGATATCATCAACATAAATCTGTACTATTAAAATGTGATCATTATGTTTTTTAATAAACAGAGTCTTATCAACACATCCCATTTGAAAATTATGGCTTAATAGAAACTTTGTTAGTTTCTCGTACCATGCCCTAGGAGCTTGTTTTAAACCGTAAAGTGCCTTTTTAAGGCGATACACATGATCAACATTTTTGGGGTCTTCAAAACCCATCGGTTGTTCAACATAGACTTCCTCATGTAGATCGCCATTTAAAAATGCACTTTTCACATCCATTTGGTAAATCTTAAACTTTCTAAAACACGCAATGGATATAAAGAGTCTAATTGATTCAAGACGTGCTACTGGTGCGAAGGTTTCATCATAATCAATACCTTCAATTTGAGTGTAACCTTGTACCACTAGCCTAGCCTTATTTCGAATTATATTGCCAAGCTCGTAAGACTTATTTTTAAAAATCCATTTGGTTCCAATGATGTGTTTATCTTTAGGTCTAGGTACGCGATACCAAACATCATTTCTCACAAATTGGTTAAGTTCTTCTTGCATCGCAACAATCCAGTTTTCATCAACAAGAGCTTCTTTTACGTTAGATGGTTCTATCTGGGATGTAAAACATACGTAATTACATATATCCTCAAGTTGTCTACGGGTACGAACACCAGTGAGAGGGTTTCCAAGAATCTGTGTGGTTGGATGATCTTTAACAGTCCTTAGTTCAGAATTAGTCTGATTAGATGAAGTATCGGTTTTATCAATTACTAGAACTTCATCATTATCTGAACTTGAGACTGGTGTGTTTAAGTGATCATCAATGACTACATTGATAGACTCTTGAATCACACTGGTCCTTTTGTTCAGAACCCTATAAGCTCGACTGTTTAAAGAGTATCCTAAAAAGATCCCTTCATCACTCTTCATATCAAACTTTTTCAGATTTTCACGATCTCGTAAAATATAGCACTTGCTGCCAAAAACTTGAAAGTATTTGACAGTAGGCTTTTTATCGAACCACATTTCGTAAGCCGTTTTATTATTACCTTTACTAGTGTAAACCCGGTTAATGATATAGCAAGCTGTATTGACTGCTTCAGCCCAAAGATTCTTAGAGAGCTTCATACTATTCAACATGACATTAGCCATTTCTTGAAGCACTCTATTTTTCCTTTCAACTATACCATTTTGTTGTGGAGTTTTGGGCGCTGAGAATTCATGTAATATTCCCTGGTCGCTATAGAACTTCTCAAAACCGCTATTCTCAAATTCAGATCCATGATCACTACGAATCTTACTGACTTGAGAACCTTTTTCAGTTTGAATCCTTTTAAGAACCTTTTTCACTTCTTTAAAGGTTTCTGATTTGTCCCTTAAGAAGACAACCCATGTATATCTGGTAAAGTCATTTACTATTACCAAGATATATCTTTTGCCACCTCGACTTTCCATCCTGGTAGGTCCTACAAGATCCATATGGAGAAGCTCGAGTGGTCTTGATGTGGTATTGGAATTCACCTTTTTGTGTGAGTTCCTTGTTTGTTTGCCAATCTGGCATTCACCACATATTTTATCTAATTTTTGTAGTTTGGGTAGACCTCTTATAAGTTCCCGTTTGCTCAATCTATATAGATTTCGGTAGTGTACATGTCCAAGACGTTTGTGCCACAAATCAGTCTTGTCTGTATGGACCATGTAACACGATTGATTAGATGAGCTGGATTCACTAATAATATAGCAGTTTTTAGATGTTCTACGTCCAGTTAGTATTACTGAACCCTTGTTGTTTAGAATCTCACAACTTTGATTAGAAAACCGTACACTATGGTTATTATCAAAAATTTGAGATATGTTAAGAAGATTATGTTTTAGTCCTTCAGCATACAAAATATTTTTAAACAAATGAAGGTTATAGAGTTGAACCGTACCTTGGCCCATAATCTTGCAGTTGCTGCCATCACCAAATGTGACTGACCCATCAGTCATATCTTTAAAATTGATGAATAAACCTTGTCGCCTATCATATGCCTGGAGCATCCACTATCTAGGTACCACTTTGAATGAGTTGTAGCTTTGAAAGCAGTGTGGGCAACCTTAGGAACCCATTTCAGAAATGTTTTGGGTTTGGAAATGTAGTTGGTCTTCTTCTGACTGTTGTTATAAGAATGACCTACTAAGTTAGATTTTAAGAGCTCCTTGAGTAAATCAACTATCTTTTCAGCTAGTGGGTTTCTGTTCTGATTTTTGAAGTTGACATAGCTGCTTTTAGGTTTTTGAAAAGCTTTTGTATTTTTAGAAAAACCTTGACTAGTATTTTTCCCTTTTGAGTTAGAGGACTCTCCTTTCACAAACTTAGGAGGAGTATTCTTTTGTTTAGGAGGAACATTTTTATCGTAGCCCAACCCGGATCTGTCGCCACATTTTCTAGATCCGGATAAAAGTTTTTCTAACTTTGGATCTCCTTGGGCATACCTCCATGTATCCTTTAAACTCAGAAGAGAAGATACTTCATTTTTAAGTTTCTCATTTTCAGATTTCAGATTTTCAATCAGGGAGGTTTTGAATTCTAAATCGCATTTTGATTTTTCAAAACAATCTGAAATTTGAGATTTTTCTAAAATAAGAGATTCAAAACATTCTTTGAGTTTAAAAAACTTTTCTTTTTGAAGTTTAAGTTTGACAACAATTTTACAACTTTCCTTGTATAAGGCATTGTAAGCATCTTGAAGATCATCTTCATTTTCATAATCACTATTCAGATTTTCTTCGCTAGTTGAATCATCATGATCTGAAAAAGTGAATTTGGCTAGAGTCATAAGGGCTTTAACTTCACTGCCCGACTCGGTTTCAGAATCTTCTGATTCAGAAGAAGCTTCAGAATCAGACGATTCATCCCAAGTAGCCAACATACCCTTCTTTTTGGGTTTGTCCTTTTTAGGACATTTGTTTGCTAAATGCCCATATTCTTGGCAATTGTAACATTGACTATCTTTCAAAGACTTCCAAGTTTTAGATTTAGGTTTTGATCTTTTCTTATCATTTGATTTTTGAAAATCAACCCTCTTTTTACTCTTGAAAATCTTGTAAAACTTTTTCGCTAAAAGAGCCATATCATCTTCAGAATCAGAGTTTTCTTGAGAAATACATTTAGAAGATTTAAGAGCGATAGATTTACTTTTAGGAGCTTTAAAGTTTAACTCATAGGTTTGTAAAGAACCAACTAGTTCTTCTACCCTCATATTGTCCGTATCACGAAGTTCCTGGATCGCGGTTACCTTAGAGTTGAACCGTTCAGGAAGTGAGCGTAGTATCTTTGCACACACTTTACTTTCTGGGATTTTATCGCCAAGACCCCACATTGAGTTTACAATGTCATTTAATCTAGTGTAAAAGTCCATAAACATTTCATTTTCCTCCATATGAATTTCTTCAAATTTGGTTGTGAGGAGTTGGACTTTAGATTTTTTGACAATTGTAGTACCCTCGTGTGTCATTTCTAATATATCCCAAGCTTGCTTTGCAGTATCACAGGATATGATTCTTTTGAACTCATCTGGTGATAGTGCGCAAGTGATTGCATTTAGTGCTTTTGCATTGGCACTACTCTCATTTTTCTGAAGGGTGGTCCAAGAGAAATAAGGAGTTACTCTCATTGATTTTGAACCATCGATACCAGTCACTTCAGTGGTAGGTGGGTTCCATTCAGTCACTGTGGCTTGTCACACACTCTCATCCATTGATTTGAGGAAGATCCTCATCCTGGCTTTCCAATAGGCATAGTTGGAGCCATCAAAGGGTGGAGGCTTAGTGACTAAAAGGCTATCAAAATTTGACATCTTATATAAAGCTTAGATCGTTAGCTCAGGAATTAAATCCAAATAAGAAAGAGAGCTATTAGGCTCTGATACCACTTGAAATGGCCAAGCTATATGTCCTAGAGGGGGGTGAATAGGACTATGCCAAATTTAAAATAAATACAGCGAAAATAAAGAAAGAGAGATAGCCAAATAAATAAATCAATACATAATGCTGAATGCAATCTCAAAATATTGATTGTTCTAAGGACAACCATGCACCATAAAAATGGCAGGGCAACCTTACTAGAACAAATAGAGAAACTGAAGCTCAAACTAATAAAGAGATAGCAAGAGATAAATTGCAGAAATATAAATCTAAACTATTACAACATTCCCCACTGAGCTTGAAATAAAATGATTACAACATTCACATCCACATATACATCCCACAAATGAATAATTAAAGATATGAAATATAAACCACACAACCACAAAACACAAGGGATTATAGTGGTTCGCCTGTGTGTACACCAACTGTTAATAAACAGCCACATAGCTACTCCACTCCTAATATCCTCACACAGGGGATATCAGCGTTCACTATCAAAGATAGGTTTTCCAGGTTCACCCAAAACCTTCACAATTGTATCTTTCTCTATGGGCTTACACAATTAAAAAACCCCTCTTCTGAGTTGTCCTGGCTCTCCTCAGATAACCAATACAATGAGATTTTTTTAGCAAATCCCAAAAGAAAACCAAATGACAGTAAATTACTTGAACGTAAAATACTTGAATTTCTCCTTCGTTGTAGCAGCCCAGAAGAACCAATTCGGAGTAGAGATTTGAATGTTAAAGTTCAATGTCCAATACTCACTTTATAATGGTTCTAGGTTTTAATAGATTTTAAATTAAACCAAATGAGGCTAGCTCTAATTGATTTTGATTCCAGAAAAAGGAAAAATGAAACTTCCTCTTTTTCAGATTAGATTGGAATACAAGAAACAAAATCAATTTGAAAAGCTAAAGAAAGAGAATATTAAATACGCACACTTAGCTTAAATGGAGCACGGACTTATCTCTCAGAAGGCTGAATTAAATTAGCTTGAATTTCTTATTTTATTTTGAGATTCGTGCTCTATTTATAGGTGAGCAAATCACGTCTTCGAGTGGTCTAAAGATCTCTACGACTGGTCGTAGAACCAATAGATATTTGAAAATTCGGGCATGATAAGATCTGGCAGTTTCATGACTGGTCGTAGGTCTCTTTCGACTGGTCGTAAGTTGCTCATGACTAGTCGGAGCTAGCCGAATTTTAACACTATACTTTAATTCGAAGGTTTATGACTGGTCGAAGCAACAGTCGACATTGTTCATACGACTAGTCGAACAGTCCCTAAGACTAGTCGAAGCCTAATAGAAAATTTTCAAATTTTGCAACAAACTTACGACTGATCCAGGAAATTCTTAGACAGGTCGAAGCAGTGCTAGGACTAGTCGAACAAAGTCTAGGGCGAGTCTTAGAACCGACTAAACTCACTTATATAAAACATATGAATTATGTATCCTAAATGGCCTACTCTAAAGGTCAACCTAAGGTCAGTCATACCACAATAGTGAAGGAAGGACATTGAAACTTAGAGACGAGTGACCTTTAAAAGTAATGAAGCTTGAAGTCTCGATGTAACTCAAACTTGAAAGCTTCTTGAGATCTTGCATTATCCTTATCTTGAATTAAGTCGAACAATCTCACTTTCTCGAGTCTTGACTTGTGAATAGTGCTTGTCAATCAAAGCTGATCTTGAGTAGAGCTTTGTTCTTCACATATGCAAGCTTCATAATAGTGTCTTTGGCACCACAAATTTGACAACAAAAAGGGGCTATTAACTATCGCACTTACAAGAATGACCTTAGATTGACCTTAGGGTAGGTCATTTTGTATACATAATTCAAGTTGAATCTCTTTATAAGAGTTTAGTCTGCTCTAAGACTAGTCCTGAACCTCTGTTCGACTATTCCTAGTACTGGCTCTACCAGTCCAAGAAATTCCAAGACCAGTCCTAAGTTGTTACAAATTTTTAAAATTTTTTGTTAAGCCACGACTATTCTGGACTCTGCTCGACCGGTCGTGTGAACAATGCTCGACTCGTTCACGACCAGTCCATCAGCTACGACTCAAACTCCAACAACTATTCCTGGCTCCTCACGATCAGTCGTGGGCAGGTCATGAACAGTCGTGGAGGCCTCACGACTAGTCGTGGAACGGTTTTATCCGATCGCGCTCAAAAATTCAAAAATTCGTTGATTCTTCGACCAGTCGTAATGTCCATAGGACTAGTCATAGGTGCGATTTCTGCAACTATAAATAGAGCACGATTTTCAGAGTTTTATATCCAATTCAAGTAAAATGAAGGCATCACTCTGAGAGAAGTTATTATTCATTTTAAGCTAAATTGTGCTCATTTGATATTCTCTTTTGTTAGCTTTTTATATTTTATTTTGTTTCTGCATTCCAATCTGATTTGAAAGAGGAATTGTGATATTTCACATCTTGGAATCAAAATCAAATAGAGCTAGCCCAACTTGATTTAATTTAAAATCAATTAGAACCTAGAACCATTTTATACGTGAGTATTGGACATTGAACTTCTATATTCTAACTTCAACTCCGACTTGGTTCTTCCGGGCTACAACAAAAGGAGAAATTCAGGTATTTTACATTTGTGTAAATCTTCTATGTTTTGGTTTGTTTTGAGATTAAGCCAGAAAAATCTCATTGTGTTGGTTATCTGAGGAGAGCCAGAAAACTCAGAGTGTAGGGTTTTTAAATTGTGTAAGCTCACTAGAAAGACACAATTGTGAGGGTTTTAGGTAAACTTGAGAAAAACCTATTTTACAGTGAACGCTAATATCCCCTGTGTGAGGATATTAGGAGTGGAGTAGCAAGTTGTGTGGCTGTTGTTTAATAGTTGGTGAACACACAAGCGAACCACTATAATTCTTTGTGTTTGGATGTGTGATTTATTTTCTATATCTTTTATCATTCAAAGTTGTGGGATGTATGTGTGGATGTGAATGTTGTAATATTTACATTTCAAGCATTGTCGGGAATGTTGTAATAGTTTAGTTTTTCATTCTTGCTATTTCCTTTTTTTATTCCTCTTCAATTTGAGATATTGATACTCAAACCGTTCTAGTAAGGTTGTCCTGCCATAAACCCTTGGTTTTTATGGTGAAAGGTTGTCCTTAGACCAACATTTGTATCAACCTCCAAGACTAGAATTATGAGGTTGCTTTACATTTCCGTATTATGATTAGTTTAAAGTGCTATCTTTACTTTATTCATTTAAATTCCATTGTTAAAGTTTTTTAGCATAGTCCTATCATTTATACAAGAACATGTCCTGACTATATATGGACACACATGCTAAGACATATGTATGTGAGATTGGTGAAGCTAAATTTCAATGGATCACATTAACTCGACAAAATCAAATGTTAAGGTCATTATTGGGGTGTTGTCATTGCACTATTAGCTCATATATGGTAGTTACACATATGATGAACGGTTCCAATCTTTGGATCATCTCTACATGTGGGCCCATGATGGTGATCCTAAACCAGCACATAGGGGAAGCAAAACCCATAAAGAAGATCTACCCCTAGCCAAACAGCCACACAGACTATAACAACCATCAAACTACATTCATACAGGTCATATAGAAACAAGAGAAGGGAAAAAAAAAGGCATAGATGTTGTCCTTACTCTACAAAATTAGTGGGGCAGCCTCTCGCTGCTCATCAGCCCAACATTTCAATCTGCAATGCCCAAGAAAGAAGATTGAAAAAACTAAACTAAAAAAAAATAGAAGAAGAAAAGAAAAAGTAATTTTTACATGATTCATGTTTAATTAAACAATATTCAACTTTGGCTCTTTCTAATAGTAACACTATTGTTTAATCCTTCTCTGTTTAAAGTATTAAATTCCTCAAGATCCCTAAATCCCTAAAATCCTCAAGATCCCTAAAATTCTATAATCCCCAAATCCCTAATTTTTAATATCAAAAAATCCCCGGTCCACATTGAAATCTGTAAGCCCTAAAATCCCCAAATCCCTAAATGAGGGTCCACATCGAATCAAGAATCCACATATTGCTAAATCTCCAAATCCCTAAATCGGTATTGAGATTGAGAGAGAGAGAGAGAGAGAGAGAGAGAGAGAGAGAGAGAGAGAGAGAGAGAGAGAGACCACACGGTCGTGAATGAGCTAGCCTTCAACCGAGCATCGAGAGAGAGAGAGTGAGAGGGAGAAGGAGAGATGAGGAGAAGATTGGAGATTTGTGGTGAGAGAGAGAGAGAGAGAGAGAGAGAGAGAGAGAGAGAGAGGAGGGGGTGCGAAAGAAACAGAGAGAGAGAGGAGGGAGAGGGTGCAAAAGAGACAGAGAGAGGAGGGAGAGGGTGCGAGAGAGAGGAGTGAAAGAGGAGAGGGTGGACAGCCAGATAGAGAGAGAAATCCATCCAATCCCTCCTCATGCCATCTATTTTGCCTGGGACATGTTTGGGTGGACGGATTGGAAGGGATTGGCCGGGCGTAATCTCGATACTGGCCAGGCGGGCCAAACATGTTCGGTGGTAGATTTCCTGGATATAGCAATCCCACTGTCGCAGCCATCATTATCTGCCATCCACCGTAATACAATCTGATCCCATGAGAGGGGCCCGTCCAAACACTCCCTTAGAGGCCACGGTAGTTTCTGATCAAGCTGATATTTTTGTTTTCACTTCATCCATCTCTATGTTAACTTATGAATAGGTTGGATCTCAAAAATACATCATGGTGGACTATAAATGTTTCAACGGTGGGTATGACTGCTCCCACGGTTTTCTGTGGTGGGTCCACTTAAACTTTAGATCTATCTCATTCTTTTTCTCATGCCATAAAATGATCTCTACAAATGGTTGGATAGTGTGGATACAACATATGCATCATAGTGGGGTTGGTGTACGGAAACGGATTGGCTACTCCCCCAGTGGGCAGTGTTCAGTGCTCTGTGAGCCCCACCATAATGTATGTATTTCATCCATTACATTCATCCATTTTTAAAGATCATTTTAGGGATTTATTCCAAAAATGAGAGGTATATAAATCTCAGGTGGACCACACCACATGAAAACAGCCCATTGTGCTGTTTATTTGACATCCAATATGTTTATTAGGTCATACAAGCATAGATGAAGGGGAAAAACAAAAATCATCTCAATCCAAAACTTTTATAGCCCCCAAAATGTTTTTAATGGTTGACACTCATTCAACACTGTTTCCTGTAATATGGCCCATTTCAGATTAGGATATACCTCTTTTTTCGTCTCAAAGACACACAAGAAAGGTTAGGGAGACAGAGAGAGAGAGAGAGAGAGGGAGAGAGGGAGAGGGAGAGGGAGAGAGAGAGAGAGAGAGAGAGAGAGAGAGAGAGGAGGAGGAGGAGAGAGATTTGGTTTGCTATGGGCCTTAGAAGTTTTTAATGGTGGGCATCACTCTCACCACTCTTTTCTGTGGTGTGGTCCACTGGAGGTTTGGATTAGACTCATTCTTTACCTATTTCCCTAAAATGATCTCTCCAAATAGATGGACAGAGTAGATAGAAAGAATATATTATCATGGGGCCACAGAACTTAGTGATGTCACACTCGCTACTCAAGCTGCATGTCAACATCTAATCTTAAGTGGACTACAACATAAAAAAACAATGGTAATTGAACACCCACCATTAAAAACTTCATGGGCCCACCTTAGTGCCCACTGTAATATTTATTTTTATCCGACCTGTTGATTAGGTCAGACATACCCGGACAAAGGAAAATAAAAACATTAAAAAATTAAATAAACAAATATAAGCTTCATCCAAAATGTGGTGTGGTCCAACAGAAATTTGATGTGCTCCGTGAGCCGACAAAACGGATGAATGGTATGGATACACAAATATCATCTTGATATAAAACTTTTGTGGCCTTTAGAAGTTTTTAATGGTGGGCATCACTGTCCCACTACTTTCTGTGCTGGGGTCCACTGGAGCTTAGGATTTAACTTGTTCTTTGGATATTGCCCTAAAATGATGTCTCAAAATGGATGGAAGGTGTGGATGTAAAACATACATCATGGTAGAATGAGAGGTATATAAATATCGACCACACCACATGAAAACAATAGTGATTGGATATCGATCATTAAAATCCTTAGCCCACTGTACTGTTTATTTGACATCTAATCTATTTATTAGGTCATCTAGGCTTAGATGAAGGGGAAAAACAAAAATCATCTTGATCGAAAATTGTGATGGCCCCCAAAATGTTTTAAATGGTTGACGCTCATTCAACATTTTTTCTTGTAATGTGGTCAATTTCATATTGGGATGTGCCTCATTTTTGGTCTTATACCGTAAGATGATCTTTAAAAATAGATACATGACATGGATTAAACACATACATCATAGTAGGGCCCACAAAACACCAACCACCAGCCATTGGATGGTGTCAGGGGGAGTAGCCAATTTGTTCCCCTTATTTGTGGTGTGATCCATTTAATATTTGGATATGATTCATTTTTTTGATAATTCTTTAAAATTATCTCCAAAAATGGATTAACAGTGTGGGTTGAATCCAAATTTTTGTTAAATCCAAAACCCAAGTGTATCATGCCACGTGAAACAGTGTGGAATAATGATTTCCACCGTTGATACCTTCCTTGGGCCCATAGTAATGTTTATTTGACATCCAGCATGTTCATAATATCAACAAGATTATACATTACTCGCCCCGATCATGCTACATATGAGAAAGATATTGGGCAAACAAGATTGATCAACAATTTGGGTGAATTTTGATTTAAACATCTGAAGTTATTTACTCTTCAATCTGGACTGATCAAATTGTCCAAAAATGGTTAAAGGTTGTTCATAATATCAAAAATATATGAATAAATAGAAAACACAAACATCAACTTGATCCAAAATTTCTATGGCCTCCAAGAAATTTTAAATGGAGAGGTTCAATCACACTATTTACTGTGGTGTGGTCCACTTGAGCTTTGGATATGCTTCCTTTTTGTTCTTTAGACCTCAAATTATCTATTAAAATGGATGAATGGAGTGGATAAAATAAATAAATAACAGTGGACCCCACAGAGTTTACTCTAGAAAGGGTAACGTGTAAGGCCCGTATCTTAGTTCGTACCGTTCCGTAGACTCCCTCGATCCTTCTTATCAAATTTCGGCAACCTGCGACCGATGATCAACATTTGCGCTCGACCCTAAGTCATATCTTGTAGATCTGAGTTAGCTCAATCCAAGACTTGTACCATTGCGACCGCGTCGTCGCCGCGGTTTTGACGCCCCATATTACGTACCGAGGAGATGCCCTGGCCAAGAGATGTGGGCCCGCGTTCAGTTCAAGAAAAACACCATGCATTTGCAATCCCAAGAGAATCTTTACAACATTTCCCATCAATCAATCACACAATCAATTAATCAATCACTTCATGTCAAGTACAAGAGCAACCCCAAAGTTAACTCTCTCTCTCACCCTCTCTCTTATACACCCATACATGTCAAGTACAACATCACCTCCCATCCATCAACTCTCCCTTACAACCACCATTTCTCTCTCTTTCTCTTCACATTTCCAAGCAACATCAAAGAGGTGCAGATCCAAGCATGTCAAGAGAGAAAAGTGAGTGTGTGTGGCCCACTTCCCACCCCAAAATCCTTCATCCTAGCCATTCGCTTCTCATCACCCTCCATCAAAGTGAGACACAAGGAGATCGGCGTTCCATCGGACCAAGAAGATCAAACGGTGGGTGTTTCTATAGGCCTAGATTTCATGTTTTTATGATGGGCCAAGTGAGGCCTACCGATTGATGGTATGGATCTCACTTTGGACCCTAGATGTGGCCGATGGTCCACCTTGATTCCCATGATCATTCCATGATAGGACCATTCTCCATGGACCCCATCATGATGTTTATTTTCCTTGCATGGATATGGTCATCTAGACCTTGCATTTCAGTGGAGAAAGGATCTCCACTGTTGATTTTGATCAGTGGGCCCAATGTAATGGAACCCACTTGATGTATGTTGTAAATCATGGAAGGGAGGGCCCATAATATCGGGATCCCTCCATCATCACGTGTCTCTCTTTCTCTCTCTCTTTTCCCTTGATTGTTGCCCCCATGATGTATGTAATGTATCAACGTTGTCTACCTTCATGGGACCCACTTGATGGACATGTTGGATCTACACCATCTAAGCCATGTGGACCCTACCCTCTGGATAATGGGAAAACACAAATATTATGTTGATCCAAATCAAGTGGGTCACGTCCATGTGGGACCCACCTTGATGAACATGTTTAGCCGTCCGTCCAGGGATGCTAGATGATGTCCAGTGAAGTGTGAGCAGCTGTGGGAGGTCCAGCACGTCTGGACGTGCTCTGTGAAAAATACAATACTAGTTTGATTTTTAAACTCTTTGGGTGGACTGTTCAAGTAGGCCCCACCTTGATGTATAAGTCTAATCCATGCTGTCTATTCCATTCCCTATGTCATTTTAGGCGTTGAGCTGAAAAATGAAACAAATCCGACTATCTAGCGGGCCATAGCATAGAAAATAGTGACGTTATTGTTGAAATCCACTTTAACTTTCTATATGCCAAAACATACCACATATTGGGCTCATTTAGACTGTCTTGAGCCATAAAATGTAATGGTTGGGCTGGATTCACCTGATGTGGGTCTCACCTACAAAAACCGCAGAATTACTATTTTTTTAAAAAAAAATACAAGGGAAAGAGAGCAGCAACGCCTGCTATTGCTGCTAACCGTCCAGAGGACGGACGGGCCAAGGACCACGGGTCCCAACCATAGGCCCCACCGTGATGTGTGTTGATCATCAACACCGTGCATTTGTTGGGTCCCCCCAAAAATTAACCGTATGTGGTGCTCAGGTGGCCCACATCATAGGAAACAGTGTGATTGAACGGTTGCCATTGAAACCCTTTTTGGGTTGACAGAAGTTTTGGATTATTACGAAATTTGTTTTTCCTCTCTATCCATCTGGGTCTGTATGACCTTATTAACAAATTGGATGGAAAATTAACATTATGGTAGGCCCCACGTGAGACCCACCAATGATGTAGGTGTTTTATTCACACCGTCCACGGTATTGGACAGTGGAACCCACATGGTGTATGTGTTTTGTCCACACCGTCCACAACACTGGACGGTGGGACCCACCTAATGATGTATGTGTTCTCTCCATACTGTTCATCCTTATGGGACCCACTATGATGCATGTGTTACAACCAAACCATCCAACCATTTTGTTAGATAATTTTTAAGGCTTGGGATTAAAAATAAGACAGATCTAGGATCAGGTGGACCACATTATAGAAAACCGTGGGTTTGAACGTCCACCATTAAACCCTTGGGAATTTTAATGGTGGAAATCCTTATCACCACTTATATTTGGGTGTGGCCCATTTGATATACATATGGCCCATGTGATGTGGCCCACTTGCCATATTTATGGCCCATTGTTGAGGCCCACCTTGATGTGTATGAGGCCCATTGTTGAGGCCACCTTGATGTGTATGAGGCCCGTTGTTAAGGCCCACCTTGATATATATGAGGCCCATGTTATGAGGCCCATTGTGATGTATTCAAGGCCCATGGGTTATAGCCTACTGCAATGTACATAAGGCCCATTGGTATGGCCCATTGATGCGACCGACTTGATCAATATAAGGCCTATGTGATGCGGCCCATTTGATGTATCTAAGGCCCATGGGTCGAGGCCCAACAGGATGTCCTTAAGGTCCATTGCAATGTGTGATTCCACCATAGTTTATGTAATGATGTTTATGGCAGGTTGTGCCTTGGGAGCAATGATGGTTTGACGTCCACATTATAAGAATAATGTTGGTTAAATGTCCGCATTATAAACTCTCCCTAGGGCCCATTGATAGGCCCATACTTGTGGTGTGTAGGCCATCTAGGCTTATCTCCGTTGTGAGGATAGTTCATCACCTTATACCATGCTTAGTGTAACTCCATGACTCATACCCATACGCATCATATGTATGCTTGATATGAGTAGTGATTGATCATTACATATGCCATTGGGCAGATTATTTATGGGACTCATGGATAAGAGTTACCCACATGAGCACGTGGTACACGTGGGATTGCTGCATGACTGTACTGTGTGACTCATGCATCTCGCATATGTGTGACATGATCATTGTACGCCCTAGTGACATCAGGGTCGTGGCCTCCACAGGCACATCATAGATGGTCAGATGGGACACCGAAAATACTTGGTTCTAGCACTGTGGGCACTTAGGATGTCTTTGGGTGAAAGTCTCAGAACCTCCGAGGCCAAGAGACGCCCCAACGTCTAGACCGAGTGGATACATGAGCGCCTGAGTACCGAATACCAGTAGGTCGCGTCTCCTACTGTGTCGTGGTCAGTTGGAAGGGGGTGTGGCCTTATCTACCCGAGTGAGGGGGTTATAAGATAGGCTGAGTTTGACCAGCTCATAAATGAGTCCGCTATCGACGAGCTGGGTAGGTATTGACAGGCTACTGGTCAGGCGGATAGTGTGGTCTCTTTCACTTGCTGGGTTGTGCGGCTAGAGAGGCAGCAATCAATGTGGAGTGTAATAGACCCCGGTGATTCCCCAGAGAGGAACAGTACTGATATGTGGACTTGATATGATAACTGACATGATCTTATGACACCCCGTCACTGTTGCACATGTGGGGGGTGCATGTGGGTGGACGCTGATGTGGGCGGGTGTGATGTGGGTGGGGATGAGGCCTGGGCGAGCTACCACACTAAGCAAGCTACCAGTGGTTGGCAGGCTACTGTGCTGGCAGGCTACTAAGCAAGAGTTGCATACTCATTCATTCATCCATATTATGCTTGACTATCCAAATTTAGGTATGAGACTAGTTTGGATAGAATTCCCTTGTGATGGACCCCATAGCCTACGATACTACGTACTATCATCCCGACTTCACTCCAACTTGGTTATTTGATTCACATCGCATGTTGCATTTCATCCATGATATATGGCATTTTGGATTGCTACGTTTCTGCACTTATATGGCTTGGGCAGACTTGGCAGGATCTGCATATTGCATTGCATCCATAATATATGATATTTAGCTCATTATGATCTGCATTACTTACTCTGATATTGTATGACTCACGGACTTACTAGTATATTTCCGCTTATTCCGATAATGTATGATTCATGATCTTGCCAATATTTTCGACATTATATTGCATTGAATACTTGGCACTTACCCTACACACACTTTCACCACCCTTTAAGCTTTCTATAAGCTTATGTACAATAGATGCGTGCAGGTGGTATTAGGTTGCAGCAGCGTTCTAGAGCGTGTAACGGTCTTCCGGAGTTTTGATTTTTGACATATGTATTGCCCTTTCAGCATTGTATTCAAATATTTATATGTGATGATGATGTTGCCTTTGTGATTTGGGTAAACTTGTGGTTATGTTTCTTACGAGATAAATGTACGTTGGAAAATCATCCTTGTAGGGTCCCATGATCGGAATCTGGCGTATGCTGTGCTGGGAGCCGAGAATAAGGTACTACGGAGGCTGTCGGCACCGGATTTGACGATCGGGATTCCTGTGAGTCCGATCTCCGGGTTTGAGGTGTGACATAACGAGTAACTCACCTTAATGTAGTGGAGAAGGGTTTCTTTAAAACACTCATAATCATATATTGGGCCTGCCAAAATGTGATTCACATATCCAACCCATTCATTATATGTGTTCCCTTTAAGTTATGAGATATCTCAAAAATCATCTGTATACGAAACTCAAGTGGGCCATACCATCTAAAACTATGTGAAGACATCCTAAAAAATATAAAAGCACTTGGTGGGGCCCACATGAGTTTAAGGGCAATATCCATTTGGAGAGATCATTTTACGGCAATATCCAAAGAATGAGTTAAATCCAAAGCTCCAGTGGACCCTAGCACAGAAAACAATGGGACAGTGACGCCCACCATTAAAAACTTCTAAAGGCAACGAAAGTTTTATATCAAGATGATATTTGTGTTTTCCCATATTTCATGTATTTTTTAACTTTTCAACAGGTTAGATTTCAAATAAACATTACGATGGGCCTTAAGATAGTTTCAACGGTGGGAATCACTCTCCCCATTGTTTTCTATGGTGGGGTCCACTATAGATTTTTATCTGTCTCATTCTTTGGCTCATGACTTAAAATGATATCTCAAAATGGATGGACGGTGTGGATATAACAAATACATCATAGTGAGGCCCACAAAACTCGGTGGATGTTGGTCGGTGCTCTATGGGTCCCACCGTTCAATAGATCACAAATACATGGATGTATGTGTTCATCCTATGGCCACCATGATGTATGTGTGTTCATCCATTTTTACTGGTCATTTTAGGGTTTGATCCCCAGAATGAGAGGGATATAAATCTCAGGTGGACCACACCACATGAAAACAATAGTGATTGGATATCCACCATTAAAACCCTCCTAAGTCCCACTGTACTTTTTATTTGACATTCAATCTATTGATTAGGTCATATAGGCCCAAATGAAGGGAAAAAATATCAGATTGATCTAAAACTTTTATGGCCCCCAAAAGGTATTTAATGGTTGATTCTCATTCAACACTGTTTCCTATAATGCGGTCTAGTTGAGATTGGGATATACCTCATTTTTTGTCTCATACCATAAAATGAAATGGAAAAATAGATGGACGGCAGGGAGGAAACACATACATCATGGTGGGGCCCACAGAGCACCGACCACCAACCCTTAGCACTAGTGTCAGGGCGAGTAGCCAATCCGTTTCTGAGAGAGACTTCAAGTCTCTCTCTCTCTCTCTCTCTCTCTCTCTGTCCTCTCTCACTCTCCTTCTCATGCCCTCTCTGTCTCTCGGTCCTCTCTCACTCTCGCGCACCCTCTCTCTGTCTCTGCCTCTGCCTCTCTCTCTCTCTGTCTCTCTCTTTCTTTCTGTTTCTCTCTGTCTCTCTGTCCATCTCTGTCTTTCTCTGTCTGTCTCTCTCTTTCTCCCTGTCTCTGTCTCTGCCTCTCTCTCTCTCTCTCTGTCTGTCTCTCTCCTCAGAGCTCGAGAACCCTATTTTTAGCGTGGACTCGTGATCCGGGCTCCAACTCAAATAGGAACTCGTTCTCTTCATTTAAAGCTTGGTTGACCGGGAGGTATCTCTCTCTCTCTCTCAATCTCTCTCAATCTCAATACCGATTTAGGGATTTGGGGATTTAGGGATTTAAGGATTTAGAGATTTGGGGATTTGGGGATTTAGGGATATGAGGATTAAGGTGGGCCCTACTGAGTTTACTGAGTACAATAAGAGCGTACTGAGTAACTCAGTATGTAATCTGATTTCCTCTGCACCACCTCCTATGTATACGAGCCCACCATGGTTTAAATGTTAAGTCCACGGAAATGGATTGGGTACTCCCCCTACCATTAGCTCGGTGGCTAGTGGTCGGTGATCTATGGCTCCACCATGATGTATTTATTTTATCCATGCCACTCATCCATTTTTATAGATCATTTTAGGGCTTTATCCCAAAAATTAGCGGGATGTAAATCTCGGGTGGACCATACTAAAGGAAAACAATAGTGATTGGATATCCACCATTAAAATCCAAAGGCCCACCACACTTTTATTTGACATCTAGTCTGTTGATTAGTCCAATCTATGGATTAGGTCATACAAACTTAGATGAAGTTAAAAAACAAAGATCAGCTTGATCCAAAACTTTTACGGCCCCCAAAAAGTTTTTAATGGTTGATGTTCAATCAACACTGTTTCTTGTAATGTGGTCTACTTGAGATTGGGATATACCTCATTTTTGGGCTTATACCATAAAATTCTCTAGGAAAATAGATGGACAGTATGGATGAAATACATACATCATGGTGGGGCCCATAGAACACCTACCACTAGCCATTGGTTAGTGGCAAGGAGTAGCCAATCCATTTCTGAAGTCCACTCCCTCTATCAGTTTTCGTACTTAGATGTTAGTTCCTAAATAAATAAAAAAAAGTCATGATTAAAAAAAAAAAGCTAGGCCATTAAACTTCTTGGGCCACAAAAGTTTTGCATCAAACTGATATTTGTGTTTTCTCTTTAATCTAGGTCTTTGTATCCAGGTCTGTGTGACCTTTTTAACAGGTTGGATGGCAAATAAAAATTATGGTGGGCCTTAGGAAGTTTTAAAGTCTATGTGTCATTATCCCCACTGTTTCCTAAGTGGTCCACTTGAGCTTTTGATCTATTTCATTTTTTGTTTCTGATTGTTTATATTATAATATATTTCACTCTATTTAATAGCAATTTCAGTATAACCTATTTATTCCTTGATTGCTAAGTACACATTTGAGTTTAAGATATTACATTCTAGAGCTTTTCTTTCACGTAAAAGTTTGTTAGAAATGTTTGTTTACTTAGCAATGTATTTCTATTCTCAGTATGAAGATAAAATGTGTATAATGTTCCATTGCCTTCTGTTGCCTAAAATTGTCCTTGCAAACCTTAATGAGCTTGTTTATTACATTTTTTGTCTTAAATTATTATTATGATTAGTTAGTTTATTGTGACTTATAATTATGATTTATAAGTTAGATAATTAGTTACCCGTTTGAAGATTTCTATGGGGCCATACATAGATATGGTGTGTTTTTGGTGGCATAAAAATTGCTCAAATTGTCCCATTTTGGACAGTTCAAGGTTAGATGGATAGTATGCTTTCATATAATCTATTTAAATGTTCATGCCTGATCTGCGGTCCATCTTCTTATTTCTCTCTGGATCTGTTTCTTCCATTCCGTATCCAATGCCAAATATCTTTGCTTTACTTTAGATATTTGACATTGGAATGTAACATAAGATCAAGTTATCTGGAGAGGCATGAGGAGATGCTGCCAGATTTTTAGCATGGACTAACAAATGAGAATATGAAAATATTACAATCTATCCAACCTTGGATGGGTAAATAATTTAGGATTTAATTGTTACTTGTAAGTTAGATAATTAGTTATCCGTTTGAGGATTTCTATGTGGCCTATGGACAGCAATATGGATGGCCTGACCATTTGGACAGGCCCATGTTTATATATTACCTCGAAATTGATGAAGCAGATCCAGATGTGCATCGGAGCTATCCGGATGTTGAGCGGGGGTCCCTGGAAGGTGGGAACCGCTGTTATGTATCACACCCCAAACTCAGAAAACGGGCTTATAAAATTCTCGATCACCGAATCCGGTGCCGATGGCCTCCGTAATACCCCATTCTCAGCTCTCGGTGCCTATATGCCAGATTTCGACCCTGAAATCTTACAAGGAGGATTTTCAGTATGATTTTTTTTTTGTAATGGAGCATAACCACAAGCATAACCAAGTCACAAAACAACATCATCATCACATATCCACTAATATAATCATTTAGATACAATGCAGAAAGGGAAATACATATATATCAATATCAAAGCTCCAGAGGACAGCTGCACGCTCCAAGCTCAACACTATTGCAACCTAATGCCACCTGCATGCATCTATCATGCATAAGCTTACAAAAGCTTAGAGGGTGGTGAAAGTGTGTGCACAGGATAAGTGTTAAGTATACCATAAAACCCATAAATCATACATCATCGGAATAAGCGAAAATACTGACAAGACATGAATCATATGATATCAGAGTAAGCGAAAATATACTTGTAAGTCCATGAGTGCTATCAGCTGTACCAAGGCTATGCGATGCAAAACATAATAAGACAATAACGGATGCTAAGGATGCAATGTAATATGCAAATCCTAATGAGCCACGAATACCATCAACCTCATTTAAGCCATATAAGTGCAAAAACATAGTAACCCAAAATGCTAAGTACTACAAATGCAATGTAATATGCTGTGCGAATGAAATGACCATGCTGGAATGTGAAGTCGGGATGATAGTACGTAGTATCGTAAGCTACAGGGTCCACCACAAGGGACTTATATCGAAATCAGTCCCATACCTAAATTTGGATAGTCCGACTCAATGTGGTAAACTCCTGATCTCAGGTTAGTCGCGCGCCTAACCGAAATCCTGGCCATGCAAAGGTACATGTGATAAATAGTTACGCACCACTAGCCCGAGTGGATAGTGAATGAATGAATGAATGGATATGCAATTCCTGCTGAATAAGTCCACATATCAGTACAGTTTCTCTCTGGGAAAATCACCGGGGTCTATTACACTCGACACCGACTGCCTCCTCCCTAGTTGCACAGCCTAGCGAGAGGAATAAACCTCACTATCCTCCTGACCAGTAGTCTGCCAATACCTACCTGGCTCATCGATAATGGACCCATTAACGAGCTGGTCATACTCAGCCTAGCTTATAGCCCCCTCACTTAGGCGGATAAGGCCACACTCCCTCCTAACCGACCACGACACAGAGGGAGACGCGACCTACTGGTATTCGGCACTCGGGCGCTCATGTTCCACTCGTCTAGACGTTAGGGCACCTCCTGGCCTCAGAGATTCTGAAATTTTCACCCAAGGATATCCTAAGTGCCCTAGTGCTAGAAACAAGTATTTTCGGTGTCCCATTTAGCCATCCACGATGTGCCTGTGAAGGCCACAGCCCCGATGTTGCTAGGGCGTACAATGATGAAGTCACATATATGCGAGATGCATGAGTCACACTATCCAGTCATGCAGCAATCCTGTGCGTACGACGCCATGATGTGGGCACTCCATATCATAAGGAGTCCCGTAAATAGTTTGCCCAATAACGTATGCTATGACCAAACATTCCTCATATCAGGCATACATATGATGCATATGGGCATGAATCATGAAGTTATACTATGCATTTTATATGGTGATGAACTATCCTCACAACGAAGATGGGCCTTGATGGCCTACACGCAACAAGTATGGGCCTATCAATGGGCCCTAGGGAGAGTTATAATGTGGACATTTAACCAACATTATTCTTACAATGTGGACATCAAACCAACATTGCTCCCAAGGCATGGCCCACCATAAATGTCATTACATAACCCATGGTGGAATCACACAATGCAATAGACCTTGTATACATCCCATTGGGCCTTAACCCATGGGCCTCAAATACATCAAATGGGCCTCAACCCGCGGGCCCTAATACTTCACAATGGGCCTCAACCCATGGGCTCCAATTACATCACAATGGGCTTTGCCAAATGGGTCGAAAATACATCACAATGGGCCTCAACCCACGGGCCCTAATACATCACAATGGGCCTCAACCCATGAGCCTCAACCCATGGGCCCTAATACATCACAATGGGCCTTAACCCATTGGTCCCAAATACACAATGGGCCTTAACCCATGGGCCTCAAATACATTACATCTGGCCTCATCAAATGGCCCCCAAATATATCAAATGGGTCGTATCACATGTGCCTCATATATGTCAAAATGGGTCCACTAAATGAACGTCATGGATGAACAACACATAACTCATGGTATGGCCCACCGTCTAGATCATGGTGGACCATGAGAAATGGATGGACGGAGTAGATACAACATGTACATCACGTGGGGATCCAGGACCATTTCCATTAGAAGGACGGTTTAGATAATAGGTCAGCTGCACCATCCAGCACTGGATGGTGCAGATAATACCATACAGCATGGTGTGGTCCTCTTAGCGGCCCACCAATAAAATATTATAAATATATTATATATTATATAATATAATATTATATCTGTCTTATTCCATTTCAAGGCTTAAAATGAGCTTGTCCAAAAAGGTTGGATGGTTTGGGTGCAACACATGCATCATGGTGGGTCCCATATAACAGTGGCCAACCACAGTAATTATATAATATATAATATAATATATTATATGTATTATATATACATATATACATATATACATATACGTGTGTGTGAAGCCATGTAGTGGCAGCGTCCAGCGTCCAGAGACGCTAGTCGGCCTGAATGAAAGGAAAAATAAATTTCATATTAATCCAAAACTTATGTGAAAACCTCAAATGGGTTTCAATGGCAGACATTCAATCCCACTATTTCTTTCCATGTGGGCCACCTGAGCCACGTATATGGCTAAAATTTGCAGGGCGGCCCATTGCCCCAGGGGCCTACAAAATGGACGACGTGGATATGCAAAACACATCACGGTGGGGCCCACATATGGGACTGTGCTCCTTGGCTAGTCCGACTATCCGCCCATCAGCGCAGCAGTGCCTGCGCACACTGCTGACAGTAGCAGCGCCTGCTGTAGCAGCATGCACTTTCTTTTTTATTTATTTATTGAGGTTTTTCACATGTGGGGCCCGCTTCTGGTGGATCCACTCCACCCATTGGATTCCAAGGCTGAAGACCGTCCAAATGATCCCAATATGCAATGTGTTTTTGGTGAGTAAAAACATCAAGGTGGGTTTTAAAGGTTAAAACAATGTTTCCTATGCTATAGCTCGCCAGACCATCGGATCAGCTTCATTTTTTGACTCAACGACTAAAATGAGCTCGGGAATGGAATGGATGGTGTGGATTGGATACATCAAGATGGGGCTTGCATAAGTGGCCCTTCTCAAAAGCTTTGAATCCAAAGCTAATAGTTGTGTTTTCAGTGAATGTCCAGCGTCTAAGGACGCTAGATGGTTTGGGCTATCAGGTGGGCCACCAAATGATAGATGGTGTGGACACAACACATATGAGTGGGCCCCCACCTATGGATCACTTGGATGAAATACATGCCATATGGTGGGGTCCATCTAGGTGGGTCACACAGCCACCTCATCACATGAAAAGAAATGGAAAAGAGAGGGAGAGAGAGAGAGAGAGAGAGAGAGAAAGAGAGTGGGACGCATCTGATGGAGGGACCCCGGCACTATGGGCCCTCTGTTTTAAGCATCCAATAATACATCAAGTGGGTCCCAATACATGTGGGCCCACCAAATTAAAGATCAACGGTGGAGATTCCTCCTCCACCCAAAATAGATGGTCTAGATGACCTCTAGCTATACAAAGAAAATAAACATCATGATGGGGCATGGAGAATCACCCCATCATGGAACGATCATGTGGATCAAGGTGGGCCATCGGCCACACCTAGGGTCTAAAGTGAGATCCATACCATCAATCAGTAGGCCTCACTTGGCCCTTCATAAAAAAAAAAGAAATCTAGACCTAATAGAGCACCCACCTTCGATCTTCTTAATCCGTTGGAAAGCCAATCTCCTTGTGCTTCACTTTAACGGTGGAAGATGAGAAATGAATGGCTAGGATGAAGGTTTATGGGATGGGAAAGTGGGCCACAAAAATCACTTCTCTTCTTAGAAATGCATGGATGTCCACCTCTCTTCTCTTTTGGAATTGTTGCTTGGAATTTGTGATGAGAAAGAGAGAGAGGTGTGGTGGTTGTAAGAGAGATGTGAGTGATGGGTGAGGTGAATGATGGGTGAGGTGAGAGATTGGTTGACTTTGGGGTTTGCTTGACTTGTGGAGAAAGGAAGCATGGGTTGCTCTTATACTTGACATGATGTGATGTGATGTGATTGATTGATGGGACATGTTGTAGAGATTCTCTTGGGATTTACAATGTACGGTGTTTTTCGTCGAACTGAACGCGGGTCCACATTTCCCTGCCAGGGTATTGGATCGGTCCGCGAGTAGTGGCATTAAAATCGCGGCGACGGTGCGGTCACAATGGTACAAGTCCGAGTCGAGCCGACTCTAATATATGGGACACGACTCAGGATCATGCACAACTACTGTCTACGCGTCGTAGGTCACCGGAATTCGACCGGGAGGACTGTGGAAGCCTATGGAACAGTATAGGCTAGGATACGGGTCTTACAACTCTCCCCACCTAATAAAAATTTCATCCTCAAAATTTAAAACACGACACAACCAATATAGAGTTCATAAGGGAGGAAAAAACCTATCGCTATAGATGTAATCATCAAACACCTAAGAGATGGGGACAACGCCCATGAATATCAGCCTCTTACTCCCAAGACGCCTCGTCAGCGCTATGATGATTACATTGAACCTCGGATCCTGGAACAGAAATGATCGAAACTATGTAGCCTCACAATCTCAATGGTAAGGAGCTATATCAGAAAATCTCTAAGTTATTCGAACTCGGGGATCTAATCATTCTAAGTTCTCAACAATCATCGAGTGAAGGGTAACTATCAGCAGATATGTGATGTTATTTTCAGGTATTCTCAAGTTATGCTCTGATACCAACTTCTGTCACACCCCAAACCTGAAAATCGGATTCACAGGAATCCCGATCACTGAACCCGGTGCCGATAGCCTCCATAGTACCCCAATCTCGGCCCCCAGCGTACTTACACCAGGTTCCGATCCTGGGATCCTACAAGGAAGATTTTTAGTTTGCATTTTTTTTATGATGGAGCATAACCACAAGCATAACTAAGTCACGAAACAACATCATCATCACATATCCACTAATATAAACATTTGGATACAATACTGAAAGGGAAATACATATATCGAAATCAAAGCTCCAGAGGACTGCTGCACACTCCAAGTTCAACGCTACTGCAACCTAACGCCGCCTGCACGCATCTATCATGCATACGCTTACAAAATCTTAGAGGGTGGTGAAAATGTGTGCACAAGATAAGTGCCAAGTATACCATAAAACCCATAAATCATACATCATCGGAATAAGCGAAAATACTGACAAGATCATGAATCATACGATATCAGAGTAAGCAAAATATACTGGTAAGTCCATGAGTGCTATCAGCCGTACCAAGGCTATGCGATGCAAAACATAATAAGACAATAACAGATGCTGAGGATGCAATGCAATATGCAAATCCTGATGAGCCACGAATACCATCAACCTCATCTAGGCCATATAAGTGCAAAAACATAGTAACCCAAAATGCTAAGTACTGCAGATGCAATGTAATATGCGGTGCAAATGAAATGACCATGCTGGAATGTGAAGTCGGGATGATAGTACGTAGTATCGCAAGTTACGGGGTCCACCACAAGGGACTTCTATCCAAACCAATCCTATACCTAAATTTGGATAGTCCGACTCAATGTGGTAAACTCCTGATCTCAGGTTAGTCACGCGCCCAATCGAAATCCTGGTCATGCGAAGGTATACGTAACAAATAGTTATGCACTATCAGCCCGAGTGGATAGTGAATGAATGTGAATGGATATGCAATTCCTGCTCAATAAGTCCACATATTAGTACGGTTGCTCTCTAGGAAAATCACCGGGGTCTATTACACTCCACACCGACTGCCTCTTCCCTAATTGCACAGCCCAGTGAGTGGAAGAAACCTCACTATCTGCCTAGCCAACAGTTTGCCAATACCTACTCGGCTCGTCGATAGTGGACCCATTTACGAGCTGGTCATACTCAGCCTAGCTTATAGGTCCCTCACTCGGGCGGATAAGGCCACACCCCCTTCCAACTGACCACGACACAATGGGAGATACGACTGAATGGTATAGGCACTGACGCTCATATTCCACTCGGTCTTGACGTTGGGGCACCTCCTGGCCTTGGAGATTCTGGGACTTTCACCCAAGGACATCCTAAGTGCCATAGTGCTAGAACTAAGTATTTTTTATGTCCCATTTAGCCATCCACGATGTGCCTATGGAGGCCACGACCCTGATGTCGCTAGGGCATATAATGATCAAGTCACATATATGCGAGATACATGAGTCACACTATCCAGTCATGTAGCAATCCTGCGCATACGGCGCGATAATGTGGGCACTCCGTCTCATAAGGAGTCCCGTAAATAGTCCGCCTAATGGCATATGTTATGATTAAACATTCCTCATATCAGGCATACATATGATGCGTATGGGCATGAATCATGGAGTTATACTATGCATTTTATATGGTGATGAACTATCCTCACAACAAAAATGGGCCTTGATGGCCTACATGTAACAAGTATGGGCCCATCAATGGGCCCTAGGGAGAGTTATAATGTGGACATTTAACCAACATTATTCTTACAATGTGGACGTCAAACCAACATTGTTCCCAAGGCATGGCCCGCCATAAATGTCATTACATAACCCATGGTGGAATCATATAATGCAATAGACCTTGTATACATCCCATTGGGCCTTGACCCATGGGCCTCAAATACATCAAATGAGCCTCAACCCAAGAGCCCTAATACATCACGATGGGCCTCAACCCATGGGCTCCAATTACATCACAATGGGCTTTGCCAAATGGGTCAGAAATACATCACAATGGGCCTAACCCATGAGCCCTAATACATCACAATGGGCCTCAACCCATGAGCCCTAATACATCACAATGGGCCTCAACCCATGGGCCCTAATACATCACAATGGGCCTTAACCCATGGGCCCCAAATACATAATAGGTGGGCCCTGCATATGGGCCTAATATACATAACAGGTGGGCCTTGCACCTGGGCCTACACCTTCCAAAATGGGTCCACTAAATGAACGTCATGGATGAACAACACATAACTCATGGTATGGCCCACCGTCTAGATCATGGTGGACCACGACAAATGGATGGACGGAGTAGATACAACATGTACATCACTTGGGGATCCAGGACCGTTTCCATTCGATGAATGGTTTGGATAACAGGTCAGCTGCACCGTCTAGCACTGGACGATGCAGATAATACCATACAGCATGGTGTAGTCCTCATAGTGGCCCACCAAAAAAATATTATAAATATATTATATATTATATAATATAATATTATATATCCTCACTGTGGCAGCAAACTGCCCGTACTCACCGTCCAGATGGATCTGGACGGTGTATACATTATGATAAAGGTGGGTCCCATGTAGCAGTGGCCCACCACAGTAATTATATAATATATAATATAATATATTATATGTGTTATATATACAAATATACATATACGTGTGTGCGCGCGCGCGTGTGTGAAGCCGTGTAGTGGCAGCGTCCAGCGTCTAGAGACGCTGGATGGCCTGAATGAAAGGAAAAATAAATTTCATATTAATCCAAAACTTATGTGAAAACCTCAAATGGGTTTCAATGGCAGACATCCAATCCCATTATTTCTTGCCGTGTGGGCCACCTGAGCCACGTATATGTCTGAAATTTGGAGGGCGGCCCACTGCCCTAAGCGCCTACAAAATGGACGGCGTGGATATGCAAAACACATCACGGTGGGGCCCACATATAGGACCGTGCTCCCTGGCTAGTCTGACCGTCCGCCCTTCAGCGCAGCAGCGCCTACGCACGCTGCTGACAGCAGCAGCACCTGTTGCAGCGGCATGCACTCTCCTTTTTTTTAAAATTTTATTTATTAAGGTTTTTCACATGTGGGGCCCGCTTCTGGTGGATCCACTCCACCCATTGGATTCCAGGGCTTAAGACCATCCAAATGATCCCAATATACAGTGTGTTTTCGGCGAGTAAAAACATCAAGGTGGGTTTCAAAGGTTAAAACACTGTTTCCTATGCTATGGCCTGCTAGAACATCGGATCAGCTTCATTTTTTGACTCAACGGCTAAAATGAGCTCGGGAATGGAATGGATGGTGTGGATTGGATTGATACATTAAGATGGGGCCTGCATGAGTGACCCTTCTCAAAAGCTTTGAATCCAAAGCTAATAGTTGTGTTTTTAGTGAATGTCCAGCGTCCAGGGACGTTAGACGGTTTGGGTTATATGGTGGGCCATGCTCAGGTGGGCCACCAAATGATGGATGGTGTGGACACAACACATATGAGTGGGCCCCCACCTATGGATCACTTGGATGAAATACATGCCTTATGGTGGGGTCCATCCTGGTGTTCCACACGGCCACCTCATCACATGAAAATAAATGAAAAAGAGAGGGAGAGAGAGAGAGAAAGATACTGGGACGCGTGTGATGGAGGGACCCCGGTACCATGGGCCCTCCGTTTCAAGCATCTAATCATACATCAAGTGGGTCCCAATACATGTGGGCCCACCAAATCAAAGATCAATGGTAGAGATTCCTCCTCCACCCAAAATGGACAGTCTAGATGACCTCTAGCTATGCAAAGAAAATAAACAGCATGATGAGGTCTATGGAGAATGACCCCATCATGGAACGATCATGTGGATCAAGGTGGGCCATCGGCCACACCTAGGGTCTAAAGTGAGATCCATACCATCAATCGGTAGGCCTCACTTGGCCCTTCATAAAAAAAGGAAATCTAGGCCTAATAGAGCACCCACCTTCGATCTTCTTGGTCCGTTGGAAAGCCGATCTCCTTGTGCTTCACTCTAACGGTGGAAGATGAGAAATGAATGGCTAGGATGAAGGTTTATGGGATGGGAAAGTGGGCCACAAAAATCACTTCTCTCCTTAGAAATGCATGGACGTCCACCTCTCTTCTCTCTTGAAATTGTTGCTTGGAATTTGTGTTGAGAAAGAGAGAGAGGTGTGGTGGTTGTAAGAGAGATGTGAGTGATGGATGTGAGGTGAGTGATGGGTGAGGTGAGAGATTGGTTGACTTTGGAGTTTTCTTGACTTGTGGAGAAAGGAAGTATGGGTTGCTCTTGTACTTACATGATGTGATGTGATTGATTGATGGAGTGATTGATTGATGGGACATGTTGTAGAGATTCTCTTGGGATTTGCAATGTGCGGTATTTTTCCTCAAACTGAACGCGGGTCCACATCTCCCTGCCAGGTATCGGATCGGTCCGCAAGTCGTGGCATTGGGCTGCGGCGACGGTGCGGTCGCAATAGTACAAGTCTCGAGTCGAGTGACTCGATATACGAGGACACAACTCGGGATCATGCGCAATCGCTGCCTACATGTCGCAGTCCCGAGTCGACTAGAGGATCACGGAAGCCTACGAAACAAGTATGGGCTAGGATACGGGTCTTATAATGACCATGATGAATCTGTTTATTTCTGTGGACAACATTGGAGTGGCTTGGTCATTTAGACAGGTCGTGTTTATATTTAGCTCAAAATTGTTGGAGCAGACCCGGATGTGTGTCGGAGCTATTCGGATGTTGAGCGGGGGTCCTTGAAAGGTGGGAACCGCTGTTATGACCATGATGAAGCTATCTATTTCCTATGAACAGCATTGGAGTGGCCTGGCCAGTTGGACAGGCTGTGTTTATGTATTAGCTCAAATTTGTTGGAGCAAGCCCATGTTTGTGAAAATTTTAGGGCTTTATCTAAAAAATGAGGTAGATCTAAGTCACAGGTGGACCACACCATGGGAAAAAGTAGTGATTGAATTTCCACCATTAAAAAATCCTAGGCCACATTTTAATGGTTATTTAACATATAGCTTGTTGATTATGTCATACAGACTTAGACCGTGTTGTGCCCAATCCAATCCAAAACCCTAAACCTAAACCTATAACATAAACCTAAATCTATAACCAATAACCTTTAATCTATATCCCAAACCTAAACCTATAACCTAACTTATAACCTATAACCTAAACCTAAACCTAAACCTATAACCTATAACTTAAACCTTAACCTATAACCTAGCCCTAAACCTAAACCTAAACCTATAACCTATAACCTAAACCTATAACTTAAACCTGAACATAAACCCGAACCTAAACCTATATAACCTAACCTTAAACCTAAACCTAAACCTATAACCTAACCTATAACCTAACCTAACCTAAACCTATAACCTACACTTATAACTTAAACCTAAACCTAAACTTAAACATAAACCTGTAACCTAACCTATAACCTAAACCTAAACCAAAACCTATAACCTAAACCTAAGCCTATAACCTATAACTTAAACTTATAACCTAAACTTAAACATAAACCTATAACCTAACCTATAACCTAAACCTAAACCTGAACTTAAACCTATAACTTAAACTGAAACCTATAACCTATAACTTAAACCTATAACCTAAACTTAAACCTAAACCTAAACCTAAACCTATATAACCTAAACCTAAACCTAAACCTATAACCTAAACCCGAGCATAAACCCGAACCTAAACCTATATAACCTAACCTTAAACCTAAACCTAAACCTATAACCTAACCTAAACCTATAACCTAAACGTAAACCTATAACCTAAACCTAAAATTAAACATAAACCTATAACCCAACCTATAACCTAAACCTAAACCTAAACCTATAACTTAAACCTAAACCTGTAACCTATAACTTAAACTTATAACCTAAACTTAAACATAAACCGATAATCTAACCTATAACCTAAACCTAAACCTAAACCTAAACCTAAACCTATAACCTATAATTTAAACCTATAACCTAAACTTAAACCTAAACCTAAACCTAAACCTAAACCTATATAACCTAAACCTAAACCTAAACCTATAACCTAAACCCGAACATAAACTCAAACCTAAACCTATATAATCTAACCTTAAACCAAAACCTAAACCTATAACCTAACCAATAACCTAACCTAACCTAAACCTATAACCTACACTTATAACTTAAACCTAAACCTAAACTTAAACATAAACCTATAACCTAAACCAAAACCTAAACCTAAACCTATAACTTAAACCTAAACCTATAACCTATAACTTAAACTTATAACCTAAACTTAAACATAAATCTATAACCTAACCTATAACCTAAACCTATAACTTAAACATAAACATATAACCTATAACTTAAACCTATAACTTAAACTTATAACCTAAACTTAAACCTAAACATAAACCTGAACCTATACTTATATAACCTAAACCTAAACCTTAACCTATAACCTAAACCTTAACCTATAACGTATAACCTATAACCTATAACCTAAACTCAATTCCCTAAACCTTAACCTATAACCTAACCTAAACCTAAACCTATAACCTACACTTATAACCTAAACCTAAAACCTAAACCTAAACCTAAAACCTAAATGTATTCTCAAATCCCTAAACCTAAACCTACACCTAATCCTAATCTCAACTCCCTAACCTAAACCTAAACCTATAACGTATAACCTATAACCTAAACCTATAATGTATAACCTAAACTCAAAACCTAAACCTAAACTTGAAAACCTAAACCTAAACCTATAACCTAACCTAAACCTAAACCTAAACCTATAACCTACACTTATAACCTAAACCTAAACCTATAACCTAAACCTAAACCTAAAACCTAAATGTATTCTCAAATCCCTAAACCTAAACCTACACCTAATCCTAATCTCAACTCCCTAACCTAAACTTAAATCTAAACTTGAAAACCCAAACCTAAACCCGATCCCGAACCCGAACCCGATTTCCTAAACCTAAACCTTAACCTATTCTCAATTCCCAAAAGCTATAACCTATAGCATATAACTTATAACCTAAACCTAAACCTTAACCTAAACTTATAACCTAAACCTAAACCTTAACCTTAACCTAAACCAAAACCTATAACCTAAACCTTAACCTATAACCTATAACCTATAACCTAAACTTATAACCGATAACCTAACCTTAACCTAAACCTATAACCTAAAACCTAAATGTATTCTCAAATCCCTAAACCTAAACCTACACATAATCCTAATCTCAACTCCCTAACCTAAAACTAAACCTAAACTTGAAAACCCAAACCTAAATCCAATCCAAAACCTGGACCTGAATTCCTAAACCTAAACCTTAACCTATTCTCAATTCCCTAAAGTTATAACTTATAACCTAAACCTAAACCTAACCTAAATCTATAACCTTAACCTAAATCTAAAACCTAAACCTAAACCTAAAACCTAAATGTATTATCAAATCCTTAAACCTAAACCTACACCTAATCATAATCTCAACTCCTTAACCTAAACTTAAATTTGAAAACCCAAACCTAAACCTGATCCCAAACCCGAACCCGATTTCCTAAACCTAAACCTTAACCTATTCTCAATTCCCTAAAGCTATAACCTATAACCTAAACCTAAACCTAAACCTAAACCTAAACCTAAACCTAAACCTATAACCTATAACCTTAACCTATAACCTAAACTCAATTCCCTAAACCTTAACCTATAACCTAACCTAAACCTATACTTATAACCTAAACCAAAACCTATAAACATAAAACCTAATCCTAAACCTATACTTATAACCTAAACCTATTTTCAAATCCCAAAACCTATAACCTAAACCTAAACCTTAAGCTAAACCTAAACCTATAACCTATAACCTAAACCTATAACATAAACCTAAACCTAAACTCCCAAAAGTACAACCAATCTCGAACCCGAACCCGATTTCCTAAACCTAAATCTTAATGTATTCTCAAATCCCTAAACCTAAACCTACACCTAATCCTAATCTCAACTCCGTAACCTAAACCTAAACCTAAAGTTGAAAACCCAAACCTAAATCTGGTCCAGAATCCGAACCCGATTTCCTAAACCTAAACTTATAACCTTAACCTAATCCTATTCTCAAATCCCAAAACCTATAACCTAAACCTAAACCTTAACCTAAACTCAATTCCCTAAACCTTAGCCTATAACCTAACCTAAACCTATACTTATAACCTAAACCAAAACCTATAAACAAAAAACCTAATCCTAAACCTATTCTTATAACCTAAACTTATAACCTAAACCTATTCTCAAATCCCAAAACCTATAACCTAAACCTAACCCTTAACCTAAACCTAAACCTATAACCTATAACCTAAACTAAAACCTACACTTATATCCTATAACTTAAACCTATAACATAAGCTTAAACCTAAACTCCCAAACATTCACCCGATCTCGAACCTGAACCCGATTTCCTAAACCTAAACCTTAACGTATTCTCAAATCCCTAAACCTAAACCTACACCTAATCCTAATCTTAACTCCATAATCTAAACCTAAACCTAAACTTGAAAACCCAAACCTAAACCCGATCTAGAATCCGAACCCGATTTCCAAAACCTAAACTTATAACCTTAACCTAAACCTATTCTCAAATCCCAAAACTTATAACCTAAACTTAAACCTAAACCTAAAACCTAAACCTTAACCTATAACCTAAACCTATAACCTAAACTCAATTCCCTAAACCTTAATCTATACTGATAACCTAAACCAAAACCTATAAACATAAAACCTAATCCTAAATGAATACTTATAACCTAAACCTATTCTTATAACCTAAACCTATACTTATAACCTAAACCTATTCTCAAATCCCAAAACCTATAACCTAAACATAAACCTTAACCTAAACCTAAACCTATAACCTAAAACCTAAACCTAAAAACTAAACCTAAACCTACACTTATAACCTATAACCTAAACCTAAACTCCCAAACGTAAACCTGATCTCGAACCCGAACACGATTTCCTAAACCTATACCTTAACGTATTCTCAAACCCCTAAACCTAAACCTACACCTAATCCTAATCTCAAATCCATAACCTAAACCTAAACCTAAAATTGAAAACCCAAACCTAAACCCGATCCAGAACCCGAACCCGATTTCCTAAACCTAAACTTATAACCTTAACCTAAACCTATTCTTAAATCCCAAAACCTATAACCTAAACCTAAACCTAAACCTTAACCTATAACCTAAACCTTAACCTATAACCTAAACTCAATTCCCTAAACCTTAACCTATAACCTAACCTAAACCTATACTTATAACCTAAACCAAAACCTATAAACATAAAACATAATCCTAAACCTATACTTATAACCTAAACCTATACTTATAACCTAAACCTATTCTCAAATCCCAAAACCTATAACCTAAACCTAAACCTATAACCTAAACCTATAAACTAAACTCAATTCCCAAAACCTTAACCTATAACCTATAACCTAAAATCAATTCCCTAAACTTTATCCTATAACCTAACCTAAACCTAAACCTATAACCTACACTTATAACCTAAACCTAAACCTATAACCTTAACCTAAACATAAAACCTAAACCTAAACCTAAAACCTAAATGTATTCTCAAATCCCTAAACCTAAACCTAAACCTAAACCTATAACCTACAATATTAACATAAACTTATAACCTACAACATTAACCTAAACCTATACTTATAACCTAAACCTATTCTCAAATCCCAAAACCTATAACCTAAACCTAAACCTTAACCTAAACTTAAACCTATAACCTAAACCTAAACCTTAACCTATAACGTATAACCTAAACTCAATTCCCTAAACCTTAACCTATAACCTAACCTAAACCTAAACCTATAACCTACACTTATAACCTAAACCTAAACCTCTAACCTAAACATATAACCTAAACCTAAACCTAAAACCTAAACCTAAAACCTAAACCTAAACCTAAAACCTAAATGTATTCTCAAATCCCTAAACCTAAACCTACACCTAATCCTAATCTCAACTCCCTAACCTAAACCTAAACCTAAACTTGAAAACCCAAACCTAAACCCGATCTCGAACCCGAACCCGATTTCCTAAACCTAAACCTTAACCTATTCTCAATTCCCTAAAGCTATAACCTATAACCTAAATCTAAACCTAAACCTAAACCTAAACCTATAACCTTAACCTAAACCTAAAACCTAAACCTAAATCTAAAACCTAAATGTATTCTCAAATCCTTAAACCTAAACCTACACCTAATCCTAATCTCAACTCCTTAACCTAAACCTAAATTTGAAAACCCAAACCTAAACCCGAACCCAATTTTCTAAACCTAAACCTTAACCTATTCTCAATTCCTTAAAGTTATAACCTATAACCTAAACCTAAAGCTATTCTCAAATCCCAAAACCTATAACCTAAACCTAAACCTAAACCTTAACTTAAACTTAAACCTATAACCTAAACCTTAACCTATAACCTTAACCTATAACCTAAACTCAAATCCCTAAACCATAACCTATAACCTATACCTAAACCTAAACCTATAACCTACAACATTAACATAAACTTATAACCTACAACATTAACCTAAACCTATACTTATAACCTAAAACTATTCTCAAATCCTAAAACCTATAACCAAAACTTAAACCTAAACATATAACCTAAACCTATAACTTATAACCTAAACTTAAACCTACACTTATAACCTATAACCTAAACCTATAACATAAACCTAAATCTAAACTCCCAAACGTACACCCGATCTCAAACCCGAACCCGATTTCCTAAACCTAAACCTTAACGTATTCTCAAATCCCTAAACCTAAACCTACACCTAATCCTAATCTTAACTCCATAATCTAAACCTAAACCTAAACTTGAAAACCCAAACCTAAACCCGATCTAGAATCCGAACCCGATTTCCAAAACCTAAACTTATAACCTTAACCTAATCCTATTCTCAAATCCCAAAACCTATAACCTAAACCTAAACCTTAACCTAAACCTAAACCTAAACCTATAACCTAAACCTTAAACTATAACCTTAACCTAAACCTATAACCTGAACTCAATTCCCTAAACATAAAACCTAATCCTAAACCTATTCTTATAACCTAAACCTATACTTATAACCTAAACCTATTCTCAAATCCCAAAACCTATAACCTAAACCCAAACC
The DNA here is from genome assembly GCF_029962835.1 of Magnolia sinica. NCBI lineage: Eukaryota > Viridiplantae > Streptophyta > Magnoliopsida > Magnoliales > Magnoliaceae > Magnolia > Magnolia sinica. Next base: position 41,835,899 of record NC_080573.1, on the reverse strand, counting down.
TTAACCTAAACCTAAACCTAAAAATTAAACCTAAACCTACACTTATAACCTATAACCTAAACCTATAACATAAACCTAAACCTAAACTCTTAAACGTACACCCGATCTCGAACCCGAACTCGATTTCCTAAACCTAAACTTTAACGTATTCTCAAATCCCTAAACCTAAACCTACACCTAATACTAATCTTAACTCCGTAGCCTAAACCTAAACCTAAACTTGAAAACCCAAACCTAAACTCGATCTAGAACCCGAACCCGATTTCCTAAACCTAAACTTATAACCTTAACCTAAACCTATTCTCAAATCCCAAAACCTATAACCTAAACCTAAACTTAAACCTAAACCTAAACCTATAACCTTAACTTATAACCTAAACTCAATTCCCTAAACCTTAACCTAAACTCAATTCCCTAAACCTTAACCTATAACCTAACCTAAACCTATACTTCTAACCTAAACCAAAACCTATAAACATAAAACCTAATCCTAAACCTATACTTATAACCTAAACCTATTCTTATAACCTAAACCTATTCTCAAATCCCAAAACCTATAACCTAAACCTAAACCTATAACCTATACTTATAACCTAAACCTATTCTTATAACCTAAACCTATTCTCAAATCCCAAAACCTATAACCTAAACCTAAACCTATAACCTAAACTCAATTCCCTAAACCTTAACCTATAACCTAAACCTATAACCTATAACCTAAACTCACTTCCCTAAACCTTAACCTATAAGCTAACCTAAATGTAAACCTATAACCTACACTTATAACCTAAACCTAAACCTATAACCTTAACCTAAACGTAAAACCTAAACCTAAACTTAAACCTAAAACATAAATGTATTCTCAGATCCCTAAATCTTAACCTAAACCTATAACCTACAACATTAACATAAACTTATAACCTACAACATTAACCTAAACCTATACTTATAACCTAAACCTATTCTCAAATCCCAAAACCTATAACCTAAACCTAAACCTTAACCTAAACCTAAACCTATAACCTATAACCTAAACTTATAACCTATAACCTAAACTCAATTCCCTAAACCTTAACCTATAACCTAAACCTAAGCCTAAATCTATAACCTAAATGTATTCTCAAATCCCTAAACCTAAATATAAGACCTATATCCTAGACCGTACCATTTCATATGCTTTCGCGGTCCTCACGTTAGAATTCCGGCAACCCTCAACCCTTATCCGATGTTTGCGCGTGACCCTAAGCTAAGTCCTGCATACCGAAATTGGCTCGACCCGAAACTTGTATTTTAGCAACCTCACCGTTGCCGCAGTTCCAACGTCCTAACTTGTACACCGATCCGATACCCAGGTTAGAAGATGTGGGCCCACGTTCATTTCGAGAAAAACGACACGTGTTACGAACTTCGAGGGAATCTCTACAACATGTTCCATCAATCAATCAATCAATGTCAAGTGCACTTCATACCTCAAGTACAATAACCCATCCCTTCCCATTCCCAAAGTCAACTCTCTCTCTCCCCCATCCCTTTCTTATAACCCCATCACTCCACCCATCACCCATCACACATCATCTCATCCCTTTTCACCCATCACTTCCCTCTCTCTCTCTCATTTTGCCTTTCTGTTCTGACCAATAACTGAGCGTCTGTCATGGGGTGATCAGCTATCTGCTGTTCTGGTTCTGTTTGCACCTGTGACATCAACTGAGGACTAGAGAATAGGACGATCATCAGGGAGTGAACTTTGTCGGGAGGCCTGCTGATTCTACACGTAGGAGAAGTCGAGCACTGTAGTGAGTCCTCTGGCCACTAGTCTATATGTGGGCCAACTATTTTTTGCTGGAGAACACTCCTTGGTGAACAGATCTGGAGGTGTTGAGAGGGCCTAGTTTTTACTAGTTGCGCAGGAGGGGAGGCCATAACTCGTTGTGGTTGGGGAGGATGAGGCTACTCGTGGATGGGTAACTCTGAACCGCTGATGGCTGTCGATTTATTGAGCTGGGCATTTCACAAACATCTAACCAGCTATCCTTTGAGTTATCTCTGTAAGACCCATATCCTAACCCGTACTATTCCGTAGGCTTCTGTGGTCCTCCCGGTCGAATTCCAATGACCTGCAATCTGTTATCGGTGTTTGTGTGCGATCCTGAGTCACATCCCTTTTATCTGAGTCGACTCGACCCTAGACTTGTACCAGAGCGACCACGCCGTCGCCGCGGTTCCGATGCCGCATCTCACGCGCCGAAGCGATACCCGAGCCAGGAGATGTGGGCCTGCGTTCAATTCGAGAAAAACATCACACGTTGCAATTTTCAAGAGAATCTCTATCCTAAATGTCACATCAATCCATTAATCAAGTCTAAGTACACAACCTTACCTAGCCATCCTTTTTTCACCAACAAGGCATGACACCCATACCTTTTTCACCCAAAAGTCAACATGCACCATGCTCCCTCATCCCAACACCCCATCCATCACCACTCTTCTCTCTCATTCTCTCTCTCCATTCTCCCAAGCAACCCCATCATGAGAGATGTCCAAGCTATCTCCAAGAGAGGGGAGCTTAGTGTGGCCTACCTCCCTATCTTCCATCTCCACCATCCAATCACCATCATCCTCCATTAAAGTGGTAGCCGAGGAGCTTAACGTGTCATTGATCCAAGAAGAAGCAAGTAAGGTGTGTGATTTTTACGTAATTTTGATGATTAGAGGGTCCACATATGGTGGGACCCATCTTGATGTATGCATTGTAATGAGGGTCCCATAGTGGCAGGGCCCCTCCATCATGCCGTCTCTCTCTCTCTATTTTTCCTTTGCAGCCCACCTTGATTGATGAATTGCATCCACACCATCTATTTGGTAGCCACCTTGCTGCCCACATTGGGACCCACCTGATGTATGTTCCTTTCATCTCCACTGTCCATGTGGAGGGGCCATTTGATATATGTGTCTTACCTACGTTGGTCAGCCGTAGTGGGGCTCACATACCTTGTACATGAAATCCAGTCCGTCTGTCTGCTGGTGGGCCAGCACCGCAACACTAGCTGCTGTATTACACTGGCGTCAGCAGATCTGACTGTGGTGTATGGGTTATATCCAATACCCTCCATCTTCTTTTTTTTATTATTATTATTTAATAATAACCAACAATCCTGTGGGGCCCGCTGGTGTATGTGATACATCTAAACCGTTCATCCATTTGGCTAGCTCAAGGCTGGAGACTGAAAATAAGACAGATCTAGTGTCAAGTGGACCACACTACCAAAAGAGTGGGATTGAACGTCTACCGTTGAAATCCGGGTTCCAGAAGTTTTGGACCAATGTGATATTGTTTCCTCTCAGTTTGGGTCCCTGTGACCTTGTGAACAGACTGGATGGAAAATACATGTCATGAGGGCCCATGTAAAATTTTGTACAGTGGAAATCACTGTCTCCACTGCTATTTGTGATGTGGTCCAACTGACCTTTTGATCACTCTCACCACCGTGATTTGTGGTATGATCCGGATGATCTTTTAATATGATTCATTATCCAGATAATGCTCTAAAATGATCTCCATAGATGGATAAATGGTGTAGTTGTTGTGGCCATTTGATAGGGCCCTTATGTGTTGTATTTGGGGCCCATTTGGAAGGGCCCAATTGATGTATGAGACCCTTGTGTAAGGCCCATTGAGACTTGTTGTGGCCCATTCTGATGTGAATTGGCCCATTATGATGTCTTTCCGGTCCATGTGGTGCGGCCCGTTGGTGTGGCACATTTGATGTATATTAGGCCCATTGATGCAATTCACCTGATGTGTATGAGGCCCATTAGTGCAGCCCATATCATGTGGCCCACCGTGATGTGTTCATGACCTTTGGTGAGGCCCATGATGATGCATATTAAGTCCTTGTGTGAGGCCGTGGGCCCACTGTATGTTCGGCCCTATGTGGGCTACTACTTGGGAGCAGTGTTAGTTAAATGTCCACATTGATGGGCAATGATGGTTGAATGTCCTCACCGTGACCTTTCTTAGGCCCTTTGTTAGGTTGATTCTAATTTCGATTGTCATGACCGATCGATTCCGATCGACGTGACCAATTTGTCGATTACGATTATCGATTGATTCTAATTGTCATGGATCGATGGATGTGACCGATTTACCGATTTTGATTATCAATCGATTTCGATTGTCATGATTGATTGTCGATTCTTGAAGTGATCGATTTGTCAATTCGATTATCGATTGATTTCGATTGTCATGATCGATTCGATTTCGATTGATGTGACCGATTTCGATTCGATTATTAAGGTCGATTCTGATTGTTGGATCGATTGCCGATTTCGATCAACGTGACCGATTGTCGATTCCAATTATCAATTGATTTCGATTGTTGTGACCAATTCGATTTCGATTGGCGTGATCGATTTGCCAATTCCGATTATCTATCGATTTCGATTGTCATGACGATTGCCAATTTCGATTAACGTGATCGATTTATCGATTCCGATTGTCGATACAGCCGATTGTCGAGGCCCATTGTGATGTGCATTCGACCCATGTTTGAGGCCCAATGTGATGTATATACGGCCTGTATTTGAGGCCCATTGTGATGTGCATTCAGCCCGTGTTTAAGGCTCAATGTGATGTATATGAGGCTTATATGATGAGGCCCATTGTGATGCATTTGAGGGCCAAGTGATGTAGCCCATTATGAGGTATGTTAGGCTCATGTGAAAGGCCCATCGTGATGTATTAAGCTCTTGAGTGAGGCTCATAGTGTTGTATATTTTTCCTTTGCGTGAGGCCATGGGTCTACTATATGTTAGGCTCTATGCGAGCCATTTGTTGGAGGTAATGTTGGTTAAATGTCTACATTGTTGAGGCCGATTGTCGATGTCGTTTATTGATACCGATTATGAGTATTTGACAATATAGCACCATGATACATGCCCATACGCATCATCTACATGTTTGTTATGAGATGTGATTGACCATTACATATGTCATCGGGCAGGTTGATATTAGACTCCCTGATAGGCGGAGGTTATCTCACAAGGATTGATGTATGACTGGATTGTATGACTCATGCATCACGCATTTTATGATATGACTATTGTACGCCCTAGCAATAGCAGGGTTGTAGCCTCCACAAGCAAATCGTGGATAGCTAGATGGGACACCGAAAATGTTTGGTTCTAGCATATTGGCGCCATATATGTCCCTGGGTGAAAATTCATAAACCTCTGTAGCCAGGAGACGCCCCAACGTCGAGACCGAGTGAGTATATATGAGCGTATGAGAGCCGTATACCAGTAGACTGTGTCTCCCACTGTGTCGTGGTCAGTTGGGAGGGGGTGTGACCTTATCCGCCTGAGTGAGGGGGCAATGTCTAAGTTGAGTTTGACCAGATTGAGGAATGGGTCCGCTATCAACGAGCTAGGCCCGATATTGGCAGTGGATAGTGAGGTCTCTTCCACTTACCCAGTTGTGCGCTCGGATAGGAGTGACAAGCTGACATAGAGTGTAATAGACCCCGGTGATGATCCCAGAGAGGAACCGTACTGATATGTGGACTTATTGAGCAAGAATTATATACTCATTCATTCATTCATTCACTATCCACTTGGGCTGGTGGTGTGCAACTATTTATTACGTGTACCTTCGCATGGCCAGGATTTCGGTTGGGCGCATGACTAACCTGAGATCAGGAGTTTACCACATTGAGTCTGATTATCCAAATTTAGGTATGGGACTGGTTTGGATAGAAGTCCCTTGTGATGGACCCCGTAACCTGTGATACTACGTACTATCATCTCGACCTCATACTCCAGCTTGGTCATTTCATTTGCATCGCATATTGCATCCGCAATCATATGACAGTTTGGGTTGTTATGTTTTCTGTACTTATACGGCCTAGACGGACTTAGTAGGATTTACATATTGCATTGTACCATCAGCATCTAATATTCGGCTCTCTATGACTCCTCATTTGTATAGCTAATCTGTATTGCGTACTCTGTTATCGTATGATTCATGATCTTGTCAATATTTCCGACATTGTATGATTATGATCTTACCAGTATTTCCGATATTGTATGATTTATGATTCCACCGATTTCAATATTGTATGATTATGACATTATATTCAATACTTGACACTTACCTTGTGCACACACTTTCACCACCCTCTAAGCTTTTTATAAGCTTATGCACGATAGATGCGTGTAAGTGGCGTTAGGTTGCAGCAGCATCGAGCATGGAGCGTGCAACGGTCTTTTGGAGCTTTGACTTTGATTTATGTATTTCCCTTTTAGCATTGTATTCAAATGTTTATATTAGTGGATATGTGATGATGATGTTGCCTTTGTGATTTGGGTATACTTGTGGTTATGCTTATTACGAGTTAAATATACGTTAAAAATCCTCCTTTTAAGATCCCAGGATCGAAATCTAGCGTATGGGCGTTAGGAGCCGAGAATGGGGTACTATGAAGGCTGTCGGCACAGGATTTGGTGATCGGAATTCCTGTGAATCTGATCTCTTGGTTAAGGGTGTAACAAAAGATCGTATCAGAGCATAACTTGGGAATACCTAAAGATAATATCACATATCTGCTGATAGTTACCCTGCACTATATAATTGTTTAATCATTGTATTTAATATCTTTGACATTCATTCCCACTCAACATACGATGGTAGCTTACCATATATTAAGAGTTAATTGACCACATGTTGATGGGTTCTATCAACATCCTAAGGCAGTAGACTCATGAGCTGGGGATGGTGGAAATGGGACACTATACCCAAGCCGTCGACCTACGCTGGGTAACAGCCCCCCGTAGTGACCTTGAGCTTTATTATCTCGTATCTGTACAATTCACCTGGACGGTGTGTAAGACCTGTATCTTAGACTGTACCGTTCCGTATGCCTCCACGGTCCTCCCGGTCTAATTTCGGCGACCCACAATTTGTAATCGGCATTTGTGCATGACCCAAAGTCACATCCTTTCAATCTGAGTCAGCTCAACCCGAGACTTGTACCAAAGCAACCACGTCATCGCCACGGTTCCGATGCTGCGTCTCACGCGCCGAAGCGATACCCGGGCCAGGAGATGTGGGCCCACATTCAGTTCGAGGAAAACACCGCGCGTTGTAATTTCCAAGAGAATCTCTACCCTAAACGTCACATCAATCCATTAATCAAGTCTAAGTACACAACCTTACCTAACCATCCCTTTTTTCACCAACAAGGCATGACACTCATTCATTTTTCACCCAAAAGTCAACATGCACCATGCTCCCTCATCCCATCACCCCATCCATCACCACTCCTTTCTCTCTCATTCTCTCTCTCCATTATCCCAAGCAACCCCACCATGAGAGACGTCCAAGCTATCTCCAAGAGAGGAGAGCTTGGTGTGGCCCACCTCCCTATCTTCCATCTCCACCGTCCAATCACCATCATCCTCCATTAAAGTGGTAGCTAAGGAGCTTAGCGTGCCATTGATCCAAGAAGAAGCAAGTAAGGTGGGTGATTTTTACGTAATTTTGATGATTAGAGGGTCCACATATGGTGGGACCCATCTTGATGTATGCATTGTAATGAGGGTCCCATAGTGGCAGGGCCCCTCCATCATGCCGTCTCTCTCTCTCTATTTTTCCTTTGCAGCCCACCTTGATTGATGAATTGCATCCACACCATCTATTTGGTAGCCACCTTGCTGCCCACATTGGGACCCACCTGATGTATGTTCCTTTCATCTCCACTGTCCATGCGGAGGGGCCATTTGATATATGTGTCTTACCTACGTTGGTCAGCCGTAGTGGGGCTCACATACCTTGTACATGAAATCCAGTCCGTCTGTCTGCTGGTGGGCCAGCACCGCAACACTAGCTGCTGTATTACACTGGCGTCAGCAGATCTGACTGTGGTGTATGGGTTATATCCAATACCCTCCATCTTCTTTTTTTTATTATTATTATTTAATAATAATATTATTATTATTTATTGTTGGTGGGACCACCCACACGTGTTGCACGTGTGGGGTGGGGCCGCCTTAGTGCTTTTATCACATATCCCCACCATCTCTGGACGATGTTGTGGGTTCTCACCATGATGGATCGGTGGTCCATACCGTCCACCTGTTTTGGGCAGACCGTGGGGTCCACCCCACGTGTGGGAGTGAGACCCACCTTGGTATATGTATTTTGCATCCACACCGTCCATCTGGACGGTGTTCTGCATGGAATCCCAACCATGATGTACTGTTATTCCATACTGTCCATCTGGACAGTGGATTCAACCTCTGACGTATGTATTATATACATACCATCTGACCATTTACGGTGGGGCCACCATGTTATATGTATTTTGTATTTGCATCGTCCAAATTTGGACGGTGCTATGTGGAGCCCACCTTGATTTCTTCGATCGTCTCCAAGCTTTGAGGGCCCCACCGTCAATATATGTCTTATCTTTATTGTCCATTCATCTGGATGTGTATCCAGACCGTCCGTCTATTTTCCTGGTGGGCACCACGTGTGGACCCCACCATGAGATATGCATTACATCCAAACCGTCTATGCATTTGATGAGTTCGTCTCACGGCTTGGGATAAGTAAATAATAATAATGATTATGGCATGGTATTGAATACTTGGGCACTTGCCTTGTGCACACACTTACACCACACTCTAAGCTTTATATAAGCATGCACGATAGATGCGTGCGGGTGATGTTAGGTTGCAACGTGGAGCTTGGAGCACGTAGCGACTTCTGGAACTTTAATTTTTACATATGTATTTCCCTTTCAAAGATTGTATTCAAATGTTTATATTAGTGGATTTGTGATGATGATGTTGCCTTTGTGATTTGGGTATACTTGTGGTTATGCTTATTATGAGTTAAATATATATTGGAAAAAAATCCTCCTTATATGATCCAAGGATCAATCTGGCGTATGGATGCTGGGAGCCGAGAATGGGGTACTATAGAGTCTATCGACGCCGGATTCGGTGATCGTGATCTTTAGGTTTGGGGCGTGACATGGGCCATGCTCATGTGGGACCCACCGTGATGACGTGTTGTATCCAAACCGTCCAATCAACGCTGGACGTAGCTAACTATGAAGTGTGGATTGACCGTGAGGTGTGGCTAACAGTGAAGTGTGGCTGACAGTGGAGTGTGACCTAGTAGTGGGGTCCGTGGGACCCATCCACGACGTCCATCCATTTAGACGGACCACACCGTGATGCATGTGGTGCCGTGCTTGGACAGTGGGCCTCACCTTAAGAATATATTCACGCTGACCGTCCAGCGTCCCTGGACACTGGAGGGTTAAGTGAAGTGTACACAGGTTGTAGGACGTGCTACCAGTAAAAAGAATAATAATAATAATAAATCTATATATTTAAAGTTTTGGGAGGGACGTTCATGCAAGCCCCACCTTGACGTATGAGTCTAATCCACGCCGTCTATTCCATTTCTCAACCCATTTTAGGCATTGAGCCAAAAAATGAGGCTGATCCGACTTTCTAGCAAGCCATAGCATAGAGAATAGTATTTTTTACCGTTGAAATACACCCTGATGTTTCTGTACACCAAAACCCATTGAATATTGGGCTTGATGGGTTTGTATTGAGCCATAGAAACTAATGGTTGGGTTGGAGTTTTCTGAGGTGGGTCCCACCTAAGAAAATCCCCAGGAAAATAATAATAATAATAATAAACAGGCAGCAGCAGCTGCTACCACTGCTGCCCGTTAGAGGACGCCAGCAGCGTCCTGCTGCGTGATGTTGGAGGTAGGAGGTCCCAGCTGTGGGCCCCATCGTGATGTGTGTAAAACATCTACACCGTGCATTTGGGTGGGCCCCCTTAGGGCAATGGGCCACCCCCCAAAATCAGCCGTATAAAACTCAGGTGGCCCACACAGCAGGAAACAGTGGGAGTGAACGTCTACCAATGAAACCCTTTTGGGTGTCCCAGGAGTTTTGGACCATTATGAAATTTGTTTTCCTCCGCATCCAGGTCTGCGGGACCTTATTAACAGATGGGATGGAAAGTTAACATTATGGTGGGCCCCACGTGGGACCCACTGATGTATGTATTGTATCCCACACCGTCCCACACCATGGGAGGTGGGACGCCTAGTGTACCCACTCCAGCAGCATAGCTGTTGTAGTGGTGTCACCAAGTTCTGTGGGTCCCACCTATTTCCTCCGCGTTGTCTATCTATGGGACCCACCATGATGCATGGGTTGTATCCAAGCTGTCCAACCATTTTGAAGGCTCATTTTAAGGCTTGAGACTAAAAATAAGACAGATCTAGGATCAGGTGGACCACATTTCATGAAGCAGTGGGTTTGAACGTCCACCATTAAAACCCTTGGACTACAGGGTTTGGACCAATATAATATTTGTTTTTCCCTCTTAATCCAGGTCCTTAAGATCTTAGGATTAGATTGGGTGGGAAATAAACCTTATGGTGGGCCCTTGTGAATTGTTTAAACCGTGAAAATTATCTTCACTATTACTTGGGGTATGGTAATGATCCTACAATATGGCTCTTTTTGGGTATGTGATGAGGCCCATCTTGATGTATTTATGGCCTGTTGTTGAGGCCCAACTTGATGTGTATGAGGTATGTTGTTGAGGCCCACTTTGATATATATGAAGCCCATGTGATGCAGGTCATTTGATGTATTTAACTCAACCCATTCAACTCAGCCCATTCGACTTGGCCCAGTTGATTCGGCCCATTTGATTAGGCCCGATGTGATATATAAGGCCCGGCCCATGTGATGCTACCCATTTGATGTGTTTGGAGCCCTTGGGTCGAGGCCCAACGGGATGTACATAAGGCCCATTACAATGAGTGATTCCACCATGGTTTATGTAATGAAGTTTGAGGTAGGTCATGCCTTGGGAGCAATGATGGTTTGATGTCCACATTGTAAGAATAATGTTGGTTAAATGTCCGCATTATAACTCTCCCTAGGGCCCATTTTTAGGCTCATACTTGTTGTGTGTAGGCCATCTAGGCCCATCTTCTTTATGAACAGAATCCATCATCACATAGCATGTTTACTATAGTTCCATGATTCATGCTCATACGCATCATATGCATACTTTGATATGAGGAGTGGCTGATCATAGCATATGCCTTGGAGCAGATTGTTTATGGGCCCCCTGATAGGCGGAGTTGCCCTTCATTAGCGCGGTACACGCAGGATTGTTGCACGACTGATAGTGTGATTCATGCACTTTACATTTGTATGACATGATTACTATACGCCCTAGCAACATCAGGGCTATGACCTCCACAGGCACATCGTGGATGGCAAGATCGGACACCGAAAATATTGTTAGTAAGCATCGGGGTGCCATAGATGTCCCTGGGTGAAAATTTCTAAATCCGATGGTACCAGAGGATGACTCCAACGTCGAGACCGAGTAGATATATGAGCGCACGAGGTCCGAATACCAGGAGGCCGCGTCTCCCACTATGTCATGGTCTGTTGGAAAGGGGTGTGGCCTTACTCGCCTGAGAGTAGGGGGCATTGCTAGGCTTAGTTTGACCAGCTCATGAATGGGTCTGCTATCGACGTACCGGATAGGTATTGGCCAGACGGATAGTGAGGTTTCTTACACTCACTTGGATTATGCTACTGGGAGAGGGGCAGTGCCATTTAGAGTGTACTAAACCCCGGTGATTATCCAGAATGAGAACTATACTGATATTTGATGAGTTGTATGAGGATTTGGATGAGGATTGGCATGCTTGAGTTGCATCTCGCATCGCATGGTCTTGATATGGCCGATAGCATTCATATCTTGCACCGCATAGCCTTGGTACGGCTGATTACATTCATGTACTCATCAGCATGATTCCGCATTACTCTTACCTTGCATTCTGAGCACATTCATACTACACACACACTTACACTACCCTCTAAGCTTTCTATAAGCTTATGCACGATTGATGCATGCAGGTGATGCCAGGACGCAGCCATAGCCTCGCCGTAGTTGGAGTGTGCAGTCGAGCTTCTAGAGTTTCTATTATTATATTATCTTGTATTTCCCTTCATACGCATTGTACTCAAAGTTTTTTATCATAGTGGACTTTTTGATGGTGTTCTTGTGGTTATTGTTCGTGCGTTATGCTTATGGTTATGCTTATACTAAATCAAAATCATGTTTGAAATCCTCCTTATAGGATCCTAGGATTGGAACCTAGTGTATGGGTGCCGGGAGCCGAGAATGGGGTACTACGGAGGCTATCGGCGCCGGATTCAACGATCGAAAATTTTGTTAGCCCGGTTTCTGAGTTTGGGGCATGACACAAGTTGGTATCAGAGCATAACTTGGGAATAACTGAGAACAACATCACATGTTTGCTATGAGTTTAAGACGATTAGGTTTCGAGTGCATAACGTTCTGATTTAGTTCCCTAATGTGCATGCCTTCGAAAATTCTCAAGGTTGATTGGAGTCATTATTCTTTCCTATAGGACATGCCACCGAGGAGAGCGACCCGAGCGAATCCCCCTCCACCACCCGAGGCTCCAGTTTTGCCAGCTATAACTCTCATTCCAACCCTTGAGATCCCTGTTCTCTAGCCTGAGGATGTCGTTCCTCTACCTGACCGGTGCGGATTTGACTGTACTTATGAATGCCTCTCAGTTACAGCAGATGTTACAGGCTGTAACGGCTACCCTTCATGGACAGGGAAGGCACCTATTTATTTCACCAGCCCAGGTAAAGCAGGAGCGTGCGAGTGCCCTTCTTCGAGAGTTCAAACAACTCGACCCTCCACGTTTTCAGGGCAAGCCAAATCTAACTGCAACCGAGAGATGACGCTCCAATGTGGAGAAGATTTTTTATACTATGGCATATACGATCCAGTAGAGAGTCCGATTGACTGTATTTCTTCTCCAAGGTGAGGCTAAGCATTGGTGGATATCCGTTACCCGTGTTGTAGGGCCTGATTATGTCTGGACATGGGAGGATTTTATTGATCGATTCGAGCAGTAGTACTTTCCTGACCACATTCGTCGTAGAGAGCGTTAGAGTTCGAGACTCTGGTGTATGGGGACATGTCCATGCACAGTACGTGGCTCGTTTTATAGTGCTATTGAGGTTTGCACCGTATTTGTTTGATGATGAGGGGCAGAAGGCCAGCCGTTTCGAGAATAGCTTACGTTATGGTCTCCAAGGCCGTGTTGTTGGGCATGAGCTCCCAACTTTCGAGAAGGTAGTATGGAGGGCCCAAATTTATGAGGACGAGTAGGTCAATTCGCAAAGTGATCATCACCAAAGAAGAGACCGGAAGAGGCAGGCCCCCTCCGGTAACTGCCAACATCAACACCATCGATGGGCGCTGAGGCATAGGAATCGCTCATCCATACGAGCATCGGCAGCACCCCTAGCACCGCCTCTAAGGCAGATCACCAGTGTCTACCATGGGTGCGGCGAGACGAGACACCATTGGCAAGAGTGTCCCCGCCTTCAGCACCAGTAATAGCAACAGCAACTCCTACCATCGGGACCCCAATAGCAGCCGTGGCAGCGACAACCACAGTGAAGACACACACCTCCACAACAGGCACAGGAGAGACTTTATGCAGCCTAGCAGGACCCTCAGTTGTCAGAAGGAGTCGCCAACGATTCGCGTGACCAGTTCATTGAGGGTATTCCTTTCGTCTCCGCATGTATCGCACGTGTACTGTTTGATTTCGGTGCATCGCATTCATTCATGTCTGAGGATTTTTACCGATCGACTGGATTACCGACAGAGTCTACTATTAAGGGATTGACCGTATCGACACCCATGAGGAAGACCACAGTATTGAACCGTTTCTGTTTGTCTTGCCCCATTTTGGTTTATGATATCTTTTTGCCCGCTGACTTATTTGTGTTGCCGATGTCAGATTTTGACATTATCTTAGGCATGGATTGGCTTGCCGAGTACCACGCTATCTTGGACTGTTCTGCGAGGACAGTCACATTCTGCATACCAGGCTTACCGCAGTTCCAGTTCATTGCCGAGCCCAGAGGAGAGTCATTGTCTTGCTTGATGTCTTACACAGTCAAGGAGCTTATTACCTTGTGTATTGATCGATTGCTGGTGGTCTGCGACTTCCCTGACGTGTTTCAGGAGATTCCAGGATTGCCTCCGCACCGTCATATTGAGTTTCAGATTGATCTTGTGCCCGGTACCGCGCCTATCTCGAAGGCCCCGTATCGTATGGCACCGATGGAGTTACGTGAGCTGCGGCGGCTGTACGAGTTGCATGAGTTGGGATTCATTCATCCGAGAGTTAGCCGTGGGGAGCACCGGTACTCTTCATCGGGAAGAAGGATGGCTCGTTGAGACTTTGCGTAGATTATCGCGAGCTCAACCGGTCACAATCAAGAACAAGTACCCACTCCCGAGGGTAGATGATTTGTTTGATCACCGCAGCTGCATACGCTTCTTTTCAAGATTGACTGCGTTCGGTTATCATTGGATTCGGTCAAGAGGAGGACATCCGGAAGACAGCTTTCAGGACACGTTACGGACTGACCAATGCACCCTCGGTCTTCATGCAGTTGATAACGAGGTCTTCTGTCCGTATCTCGATCAGTTTGTTGTGGTATTCATCGATGACATTCTGATCTATTCGAGGACCCGTGGGGAGTATAAGCAGCATCTGGAGATCACATTGTAGACCCTCCGTACCCATCGGCTGTATGTGAGCTGGAGAAGTGTGAGTTTTGGCAGGAGGATGTGAAGTTCCTTGGTCATGTGGTGACGAGGGAGGGTGTCGCAGTGAACCTCTCGAAGGTTGAGGCAGTGCGTCAGTGGGGCCAGCCCACTACTGCATCCGAGATCCGCAGTTTCCTTGGTTTAGTGGGATACTATCGGCGTTTCATTGAGGGTTTCTCCCGTATTGCAGCCCCATTGACCAGGTTGACTTGGAAGGGCATAGATTTTGTTTGGACTAACGCATGTGAGCAGGCATTCGTGGAGCTGAAGGACCGTCTGACGTCCCCTCCTGTCCTCACTCTTCCCTCTGGGAGGGATGGATTAGTTGTATTTACTGATGCTTCACATATTGGCTTGGGTGTTGTCCTGATGCAACATGGGAGACCAGTGGCTTATGCGCCTCGCTAACTCAAGGTCCATGAGCTGAACTACCCCACGCAGGATTTGGAGCTGACAGTAGTCATCTTCGCACTGAAGGTGTGGAGGCACCATCTTTATAGGGTTAGGTTCGAGCTCTTCTCCAACCACAAGAGCTTGAAGTATTTATTCTCTCAGTCTGAGCTAAACATGAGGCAAAGGCGTTAGATGGAGCTCTTGAAGGACTATAATTTTGATCTTTAGTACCACCTAGGCAAGGAAAACGTGGTGGTGGATGCCCTTAGCCATCAGTCACGAGGCCTAGTGGTGCATATGATGATTTAGGAGTGGAGGATGCTCGAGGATATAGCAGAGTATGACTTCTATTTTTGGTTTCTGCAGTCTTCTATCATTCAACTATTGAGCCTGTCGATTCAATCCTCTCTTGTCGCAAGGGTGATCGAGGCTCAGCAGTCAGACAAGTCACTTCAGAGTTTTGAGCAGAGGCGGCATCCGAGAGTCAAACAGATTGGCAAATTGGTGTTGATGTGGACTTCGCTTTAGAGGCCGATTATGTGTCCTAGTATTCCCGAGTTGCACAGAGATCTTATGACCGAGGCACACTAATTGAGACTTACTATCCCCCCTGGCTCGACGAAGATGTATCGTGATATAAGGAGAGTATTTTTGGGCGGGGATGAAGCGTCAGATCGAGCTTTGTGGCCGAGTGTGACACATGCAAGCGTGTCAAGGCCGATCATTAGAGACCCTCAGGACCATTGCAGCCGTTGAGTGTCCCGATATAGAAGTGAGAGCACGTGTCGACAGATTTTATTATGGTCTTACTAAGGACTCAGCACGGTCACGACGCCATCTGGGTCGTCGTTGATCATCTGACGAAGTCGACACATTTTATTGTGATTCGTGTGACTTGACCTTTGGACCTGCTTGCAAGGTTATTCACTAAGGATATTGTGAAACTGCACGGTATTCCAGTCTTAATCATTTTCGACCGAGACCCGAGGTTCACGCCTTAGTTTGGAGGAGCTTTTAGAGAGCGGTGGGGCTGATTTGTAACTCAGCACCACGTATCATTCGTAGACTGATGGCTAGACTGAGAGGGTCAACCTGTTCCTTGGGGATATGCTTCGGGCCTGCGTGATTGACTTTGGGATTAGCTGTGATGAGTATCTGCGATTGGCTGAGTTCGCATATAACAACAGCTATGAGGCGACCATTGGCATGGCTCCTTTTGAGGCACTGTATGGTAGACCATGCAGATCTCCGAGTTGTTGGACCGAGGTCGGAGAGCAGCGTCTCTTAGGTCCCGAGCTTGTGCAGCAGACGTCAGAGGCTATCGATATCATCAGGTAGAGGATCCGTACAGCTCAGAGCCGGCAGAAGAGTTTTGCCAATTTCCGGCATCGTCCCTTGGAGTTTGATGTAGGGACAGTGTATCCCAAGGTCTCTCCCATGAAGGGCGTAATTCGATTTGGAGCAAAAGGACAAGCTTACCCCGAGATTTATAGGACCTTTTGAGATCACCGGGTGTGTTGGCGCCGTGGCCTATCAACTTGCCTTGCCATCTCTTGTTTGGCGTCCACAACATTTTCCAAGTCTCTTTGTTGTAGAAGTGTGGGTCGACGTAGTTCCTGTTATTGATTGGCGCCATTGGAGGTTCTTGAGGACGCTTCTTACATTGAGCGACCAATTCGTATCCTCGATCGGAAGGAGCGGGTCTTCCAGGACCAAGGTCATTCCCTTGGTGAAGGTTCAGTGGGGTCATCATTTTGTCGATGAGGCGTCTTGGGAGCATGAGGCCGAGATTCGAGAGCGCTATCCCCATCTCTTTGACGATTGATTATATGATATATATATATTGTATGTTGTCTCCGATTTTATATGATGATGTTATCTTTTCTCTTTCTTTATAAGTTATGTTTGGTTGCGATATTGTGTAAATTTCGAGGACAAAGTTTTTATTTAGAGGGGAGAGTTGTAAGACTCGTATCCTAGACCGTACTATTTCTTAGGCTTCCACGGTCCTCCCGGTCGAATTCTGGTAACCCTCAACCTGATCCGATGTTTGTGCGCTATCATAAGCCGAGTCCTACATATTGAAGTTGGCTTGACCCGAAACTTATACCTTAGCAACCGTGCCATCGCCGCGGTTCCAACGCTACAACTTGCGCACCAATCCAATACCCGCTATAAATAGCCACCTTCATTTTAAGAAAACGCCGCACGTTGCGAATTTCAAGAAAATCTCTACAACATGTCTCGTCAATCAATCAATCAATCAATCAATGTCAAATACACTCCATACCCCAAGTACAATAACCCATCCCTTCCCATTCCCAAAGCCAACTCTCTCTCTCCCCCATCCCTTTCTTACAACCCCATCACTCCACCCATCACCCATCACTTCCCTCTCTCTCTCTCATTTTCTCTCTTCATTCCCAAAAAACACACCATCACACGTCCAAGACTTTCCAAGCTCCCTTCCACAACAACAAGTGTGGCCCACTTTCCCACCTTCTCATCTCCCATCTTAATCTTCCAATCACCATCAACCTCCATCAAAGTTGAAGGCAAGGAGCATACAAGCCTAAGGGAACAAGAAGGAGGCTAATAGGTGGGTGATCCACCGTTGATTCTTATTTTAGGGCCCACTTGTTGGTGGGACCCATTTTGATGCATGTGATGTAACCATGAGGGGCCCATAGTGGCGGGGTCCCTCTATCACCGTCTCTCTCTCTCTATCTCTCTTTGTATGGTGATGATGATGAAGGGGTGTGTGGCCCATCTGGTGTGTGTGTGTGTGTCCCACCATGAAGCATATATTTCATGTGGGACCCATCTGATGAATGTGATGGCTCTAACTATCCAGTCTGTTAGCGGGCCTGGACGGGAGGAAAAACACAAACATCAGGTTGATCTGAACAGGTGGGCCATGTCCATGTGGGACCCACCGTTATGACTATGTTGTATCCAAATTGTCCAGTGTCTCTGACGCTGGACATAGCTAACTGTGAAGTGTGGATTGACTGTGAGGTGTGTATTGACGCATGGGTGGTGGCTAATAGTGAAGTGTGACTGACAGTGGAGTGTGAACTGGTAGTGGGGTCCGTGGGACCCATCCACGACGTCCATCCATTTAGACGGACCACACCGTGATGCATGTGATGTCATGACCTAACCGTGGGCCCCACCTCAGAATATCTCCAATTAAAAAACTTGCGTGAGATGCACACACTGGAGGGTTAAGTGAAGTGTACACAGGTTGTAGGACGTGCTACCAGTAAAAAGAATAATAATAATAATAATAATAATAATAAATCTATATATTTAAAGTTTTGGGAGGGACGTTCATGCAAGCCCCACCTTGACGTATGAGTCTAATCCACGCCGTCTATTCCATTTCTCAACCCATTTTAGGTGTTAAGCTGAAAAATGACGCTAATCCGACTTTCTGGCGGGCTATAACATAGAGAATAGTATTTTTTACCATTAAAATACACCCTGATATTTCTGTACACCAAAACCCATTGAATATTGGGCTTGATGGGTTTGTATTGAGCCATAGAAACCAATGGTTGGAGTGGATTCACCTGATGCGGGCCCCACTTAAGAAATTCCTCAGAAAAATGTATTTTCAAAAAAAAAATAGAGGACGCCAGCAGCGTCTTGCTATGTGACGCTGGAGGCAGGAGGTCCCAGCTGTGGGCCCCATTGTGATGTGTGTAGAACATCTACATCGTGCATTTGGGTGGCCCCCTCCGGGCTGTGGGCCCCCCCCCCCCCCCCAAAAAAAAAAAAAAAAATCAGCCGTATACAAACTCAGGTGGCCCACACGGCAGGAAACAGTGGGAGTGAACATCTGCCAATGACACCCTTTTGGGTGTCGCAGGAGTTTTAGACCATTATGAAATTTGTTTTTCCTCTGCATCCAGGTTTGCGTGACCTTATTAACAGATGGGATGGAAAGTTAACGTTATGGTGGGCCCCACGTGGGACCCACTGATGTATGTATTGTATCCCACACCGTCCCACACCGTGGGAGGTGGGACGGCTGGTATACCCACTTCAGCTGCATAACTGTTGCAGTACTAGCATCACCAAGTTCTGTGGGTCCCACCTATTTCCTCCACGCCATCCACCTATGGGACCCATCATCATGTATGTGTTACATCCAAACCGTCCAACCTTTGGCAAGCTCATTTTTAAGGCTTGAGATAAAAAAAAAAATAAGACAGATCTAGGATCAGGTAGACCACATTTCAGGAAACAGTGGGTTTGAACATCCACCATTAAAACCCTTAGACTACAGAGTTTGGACCAATACGATAATTGTTTTTTCCTCTTAATCCAGGTCCTTAAGACCTTAGGATTAGATTGGGTGGGAAATAAACCTTATGGTGGGCCCCTGTGAATTGTTTAAACAGTGAAAATTATCTCCACTGTTACTTGGGGTATGGTCCAAATGATCCTTCAATATGGCTCTTTTTGGGTATGTGATGAGGCCCATCTTGATGTAATTATGGCCCGTTGTTGAGGCTCACCTTGATGTATATGAGGTATGTTGTTGAGGCCCACTTTGATATAAATGAGGCCCACGTGATGCGGCCCATTTGATGTATTTGACTCAGCCCATTCGACTTGTCCCAGTTGATTCGGCCCATTATTTCGGCCCGATGTGATATATGAAGCCCGATGTTGAGGCCCATGTGACGCGGCCCATTTGATGTATTTGGAGCCCTTCGGTTGAGGCCTAACGGGATGTACATAAGGCCCATTACAATGTGTGATTCCACCATGGTTTATGTAATAAAGTTTATGTGGGCCATGCCTTGGGAGCAATGATGGTTTGACGTCCACATTGTAAGAATAATGTTGGTTAAATGTCCGTATTGTCACTCTCCCTAGGGCCCATTGATAGGCCCATACTTGTTGTGTGTAGGCCATCTAGGCCCATCTTCGTTATGAACAAAATTCATTACCACATAACATGTTTAGTATAGTTCCATGATTAATGCTCATATGCACCATATGTATGCTTTGATACGAGTGACTGATTATAGCATATGCCTTCGGGCAGATTGTTTATGGGCCCCCTAATAGGCGGAGTTGCCCTCCATTAGCGCGGTACATGCAGGATTGTTACATGACTGATAGTGTGATTTATGCATTTTGCATTTGTATGACATGATTACTATACGCCCTAGTGACATCAAGGCTATAACTTCTATAAGCACATCGTGGAAGGCAGGATCGGACACCGAAAATATTGTTACTAGGCATCAGGACGCCATAGATGTCCCTGGGTGAAAATTCCTAAACCCGATGGTACCAGAGGATGACTCCAACGTCGAGACCAAGTGGATATATGAGCTCACGAGGGCTAAATACCAGGAGGTCGTGTCTCCCACTGTGTCGTGGTCGGTTGGAAAGGGGTGTGGCCTTACTCGCCCGAGGGTAGGGGCATTACTGAGTTTGACCAGCTCGTGAATGGGTCCGTTATCAACGTCCCGGGCTGACTATTGGCCAGCAGATAGTGAGGTTTCTTATGCTCACTTGGACTGCGTGCCTGGGAAAGGGGCAGTGCCATTTAAAGTGTATTAAACCCCGGTGATTATCCAGAATGAAAACAATACTGATATTAATGAGTTATATTGATATGTGGATTTGGATGATGATTGGCATGCTTGAGTTGTATCTCGCATCACATGGTCTTGATATGACCGATAGCATTCATATCTTGCACCGTATAGCCTTGGTACGGCTGATTACATTCATGTACTCATCAGCATGATTCCGCATTACTCTTACCTTGCATTCTGAGCACATTCATACTACACACACACTTACACTACCCTCTAAGCTTTCTATAAGCTTATGCACGATTGATGCATGCAGGTGATGCCAGGACGCAGCCATAGCCTCGCCGTAGTTGGAGTGTGCAGTCGAGCTTCTAGAGTTTCTATTATTATATTATCTTGTATTTCCCTTCATACGCATTGTACTCAAAGTTTTTTATCATAGTGGACTTTTTGATGGTGTTCTTGTGGTTATTGTTCGTGCGTTATGCTTATGGTTATGCTTATACTAAATCAAAATCATGTTTGAAATCCTCCTTATAGGATCCTAGGATTGGAACCTAGTGTATGGGTGCCGGGAGCCGAGAATGGGGTACTACGGAGGCTATCGGCGCCGGATTCAACGATCGAAAATTTTGTGAGCCCGATTTTTGAGTTCGAGGCATGACAGAAGTTGGTATCAGAGCATAACTTGGGAACAACTCAGAACAACATCACATATCTAGTATGAGTTTAGGACGATTAGGTTTCAAGTGCTTAACCTTCCGATTGAGTTCCCTAACGTGAGATTCCCAAGGTTAATTGGAGTCCTTATTTTTCCTATAAGACATGCTGCGTAGGAGAGTGACCCAATCGACTCCCGCTCCACCACCTGAGGCTCCTGCTTTACCATCTGCGACTTCTGTTCCACCCTAGAGATCCCTGTTCCCTAGCCTAAGGATGTCGTTTCTCTACTTGAGACCGATGCAGATCCGACCGTACCTGTGAGTGCCTCTCAGTTACAGCAGATAATCAATCCTGAAATAATTGGTGGAGAACTTAAGCGCCTTTTCACTAGTCCAGGCAGAGCAGGAGCGTGTGAGCACCCTTCTTCGAGAGTTCAGACAGCTCGACCCTCCGCGTTTCCAAAGCGAGCCAGATCCGACTGCAGCCGAGAGATGGCGCTCCGATGTGGAGAAGATTTTTGATACGATGGCATGTACAACCCAGTAGCAAGTCCAGTTGGCAGTATTTCATCTCTAAGGTGAGGTCGAGCACTGGTGGACCTCTGTTACCCGTGTTGCAGGACCTGATTATGTCTGGACATGGAAGGATTTTATTGATTAATTCGAGCAGCAGTACTTCCCCGACCACATTCGATATCAAAGAGCGCTAGAGTTCGAGACCTTGATGCAGGGAGACATGTCTGTGGCACAGTACGCGGCCCGTTTTGTAGCGCTATCGAGGTTTGCACCGTATTTTGCTGATGATGAGGGGCAGAAGGCCTGCCGTTTCGAGTACGGCTTGCGTTACGGTATTCGAGGTCGTGTTATTGGGCATGAGCTCCCGACCTTTCAAGGCGGTAGTATGGAGGGCCCAGATTTACAAGACTGAGTGGGCCAGCACACAGAGTGATCGAGATTAGAGGAGAGGCCGGAAGAGGCAGGCCTCCTCTACTCAAGCAGGATCGACGGCCACAGAGGTACAGAGCCACCCACCTGCTAGAGCACCAAGAGCACCTCCAGCCGCCACCCAAGTAGCCATTTTCAGGGGACTCGTTATGGATGTAGTAAGACAGGGCACCGTTTGTCCGAGTGCCCCGCCTCATCTACAACAAATGAGAGGGCCACAACATTCTCCAGCAACAAATGAGCGCAGCCACCTCAACCACCGAGACCCAAGCAGAGCAGAGACAACAAGACAGCCGCCACAGAGGTAGCAGTGGCACCAAGGACCTCGAGAGAGGACATGCACATCCTCGGCCCGGCTTAGGCTAGATTTTATGCGGATCAGTAGGACCCGCAGTCATCCGAGGAGTAGTTAACATTAATAGGAACTTATAACCTAAACCTATAACCTACAACATTAACCAAAACCTATACTTATAACCTAAACCTTAACCTATACCTAAACCTATAAATAAACCTTAACCTATAACCTATAACCTAAACCTTAACCTATAACCTATAACCTAAAACTATAACTTATAACCTAAGCTCAATTCCCTAAACCTTAACCTATAACCTAACCTTAACCTAAACCTAAACCTATAACATATACTTATAAACTAAACTTAAACCTAAACTTGTAACCTTAACCTAAACGTAAAATCTAAACCTAAACCTAAAATGTAAATGTATTCTCAAATCCCTAAACCTAAACCTATAACCTACAACATTAACATAAACTAATAACCTACAGCATTAACCTAAACCTATTCTCAAATCCCAAAACCTATAACCTAAACCTAAACCTTAACCTATAACCTAAACCTTAACCTATAACGTATAACCTATAACCTATAACCTAAACTCAATTCCCTAAACCTTAACCTATAACCTAACCTAAACCTAAACCTATAACCTACACTTATAACCTAAACCTAAAACCTAAATGTATTCTCAAATCCCTAAACCTAAACCTACACCTAATCCTAATCTCAACTCCCTAACCTAAACCTAAACCTAAACTTGAAAACCTAATCTTAAACCCGATCCCGAACCCGAACCCGATTTCCTGAACCTAAACCTTAACATATTCTCAATTCCCTAAAGCTATAACCTATAACCTATAACCTATAACCTAAACCTAAACCTTAACCTAAACCTATAACCTAAACCTAAACCTTAACCTAAACCTAAACCTATAACCTTAACCTAAACCAAAACCTATAACCTAAACCTTAACCTATAACCTATAACCTATAACCTATAACCTATAACCTAACCTTAACCTAAACCTAAAACCTAAAACCTAAACCTAAACCTAAGACCTAAATGTATTCTCAAATCCCTAAACCTAAACCTACACCTAATCCTAATCTCAACTCCCTAACCTAAACCTAAACCTAAACTTGAAAACCCAAACCTAAACCCGATCCCGAACCCGAACCCGATTGATGTAATAATGTAGCCCAATCACATGGCAACAAACAAGAAAATCTTGCTTTGTTGGCAAGCATACTCGAACTCAAGCATCACAATGTATCTATTTCCATCTCCACTATCTCTTATAGCATAGATTATTTGAGATTTGGATTTATCTCATTTTTAGAGTCATGTCCTAACACAATATGATAATATTAATAGACAAGGTGGATTTGTCACCAACATTATTCCAAGACCCATATAACTTCTCCTTATAGGAAGTTGGGTAGGGCACATGCAGCTTGAATCCATCAAAGGAGATAAGGATCACCTCTCATATGTTCTCTCTCTTTTCATTTGTTTTTTCCATAGGATTGTTTATTTTGTGGTGTCTGCTCAAATATACGTACAACATTTTATCATGTTAATATAATTATAAGTGGCCTAATCTCACCTTTCTAAAAACAACTAATAATAATTTCTACCTGATGAGAAATCACCAAGTACCATTAGGCTCAACCCAAAAGATAAATCAGCATTTTCTTTCTTTCTTTTTCTTTTAACACACACTCACACACCAGAGTCGCTTACGGCCACAATGGGTACTTGAACTCGTGACCTTGTATTGAAACTATTTTGAATCTACCATGAAGGCATGAGTAAGGACCTAGGTGTGTGTGCACAGTCGGCGATGTATTCACCACACTGAATTTTGTGAGCCCCACCAGGAAATAGGCTATGAATAATTTTTTGTATTTTATTTATGATGTTAAACTTATATGTATTTATGCGTGGATGAATGTGATGTGGATAAGATTGTTTGTGTTTGGATGGATGTAGTTTATGTTTGGATGAATGTAGTTTATGTTTGGATGGATTTACGTAGTTTGGGTTTAGATGGATGTGAATGTGAATATGATGAAATATATTATATAACAGGTGTATATCAGGAAGAATATGATGAAATATATTGTAACAGGTGTATATCAGGAATTTTGTGCTGGAATAATGAAAAAAAAAAAAAAGAGATGTTGAGCATTCAATTTCATATTTACCTATGAAAATTTTCGTAGATAAAAGTCTGTAAAAGTTTTTTACTTATTTTTTACTGATGAAACAACCCATTTTTTACAGATGAAACAATTTGTCGATAAAAGTTTTTTAAATATTTTTACCTACGAAACAACTCGTCTGTAATAGTTTTTTACTTATTTTTTACCGACGAAAACATTCGTCAGTAAAAGTTTTCTACATATTTTTACCTACGAAAAGCATCATCAGTAAAAGTTTTGTACTTATTTTTTATCGACGAAAATATTCATCGGTAAAAGTTTTGTAAATATTTTTACCTACGAAAAAAATTATCGGTAAAAGGTTTTTACTTATTTTTTACCAACGAAAATATTCATCGGTAAAAGTTTTGTAAATATTTATACCTACAAAAAAAATCGTTGGTAAAAGTTTTTTACTTTTTTTTTCCGACGAAAAAATTCGTCAATAAAAATCTTGCCCTTGCCGACAATTCAAATTTTCGTCGGTAAAAGCCTTTTCAGACGGTCTTTTTCCGACGAATTTACCGAAGAAAATTTTCGTCGGTAAAACTTTTTACCTAGGAAAATTTGGCTTTTAACGACGAAAATTTTCGTCGGTAAAAGTGAAATTTCTTGTAGTGACATATTGCATATTGCATTACATCCTCACCATATGGCATTTTGGGATGCCATGTTTCTGCATTTATATAACCTAGATGAGGTTGATGGTATTCGTAGCTCTTCCGAATTGCATATTATATTACATCCTCGATATCTGATATTTGGTTCATTCTGTTTCCGCATTACATAATCGATTTACATCACTTTCTCAGTATATGACATTAGCTTGCTATGTCTTTTCATTGTATATCCTGGATAAGGTTGATGATATTTTTATGGACTTGTCAGTATTTCTGCTTATTGTGATATCGTATGATTCATGATCTTGTCAGTATTTTTGCTTATTCCGATATTGTATGATTTATGGCACTGTATTGTATACTTGACACTTACCTTGTGCACACACTTTCACTACCCTCAAAGCTTTCTATAAGCTTATGCATGATAGATGCGTGCAGGTGGCGTTAGGTCGCAGCAGTGTTGAGCTTGGAGCGTGCAGCGGACTTTTAGAGCTTTGATTTTTTATATATGTATTTCCCTTTCAGCACTATATTTAAAATTTTATATTAGTGGATATGTGATGATGATGTTGTTCTTGTAATTTAGTTATACTTATGGTTATGCTTCTTATGAGATAAATATATGTTGAAAAATCCTCCTTGTAGGATCGCAGGATCAAAAATCTGGTGCATGCGAGAATGGGGTACTAGGATGCTGTCGGCACTAGATTCAGCGATCGGAAATTTTTTGAGCCTGGTTTCTGAGTTTGGAGCATGACAGGCCTCACTTGTATAAATCCCTAACTTGTCCAATCAATCAATCCATCTATCAACCCATCACGTCTCTCTCCCCATTAGTCAAAGCAACCCATGCAACCCATGCCTTTGCCCATGTTAAGACATTTCTCTCTCCTTCTCTCTCCCCATTCTACCCCTCCATCTTTTCCTAATCCCCTCTCTAGCCTAAAACTTCTACCACAAATTTCCTAAACCCTCTCATTTCCACATATTTCCTAGCAAGAGAGTAGAGGGAGATTTAGAGAAAGAAAGATATTAGAGAGATTAGAGAGAGAAAAGAAATAAAGATTATAGAGAAAATTAAAGAGATGGTATGAGAAAAAGCAAGAGACTAGAGAAATTGGGGAGAGATTTAAAGGTTAAGAGGAAGAGAGATGAGAAAAGACGGATTACAGAAGATTAGGAGTGGAGATGAGCTTGGTGGACCATCCGATCAGCTATCTGAGTCAATCCAACCATTCATCCAACATTGTGAGTGCATGGGAGGATTTAAAAATATATATTTTTTAAAAAAAAAGAAAAAAAAACTCCATTTTATGTGTTATCCTATTTTTGGTGGGCCCACAAGGGTGGAACCCACCTTGATCATGTATAGAGTTTATCGTGGACCCCCATAGTAGTGAGGGCCACCTATATGGCCAAATCTCTTCCCTTGTTTTTCTTTCATTTCCTTTCTTTCCTCCTTTTCTTTTAAGTTATGGTGTTGTGGGGCCCACAAGTAGGCTATGTTGTTGGAGAGCGTGCCCCGAATGCTACCACAGTTTAGATCACCTTGTGTGGCCCACCGTGGTGTTTATTTGTAATCCAACATGTTGATAGGTTCATGCAGATTCGGATGGTGGAAGGGCACCAAAATCAGGTTAATTCAAAGCTCCTTGGCCCAATTCGAGTTGGTCCAATTGATGGACGGGTCACATCTCTCCCCCCTATGTGTATGCGTGTATGTGTATATCCGAAAAAAGGAAATCCAGACATGTTTGCGTCAGAGACGTTGGAACTGTCCAGCGTCTAGACGGCAAAAGATATAAGGGAAGGGTGGGGTCTCCACTCATAGATTTCACTGTGATGCATATGTTTCATCCATCCCATCCATCTGAATCTCCATCTCATTTTCGCTGTAAAGTCCGAAAACGAAGCCGATCCACATCTCATGACGACCACACCGTGAGCAGCAGAAGGGCTGGAAAGCTCCAGCGTCAAAGACACCTGTCCCATGTAGGTGGGGGTTGGTTTTCATTCATGGAACCCACCTTGAAGTGTTTCTTAGATCCACACCGTTCATCTGTTTTTTCAGCTCATTTTGGCCCTCGGGCCCAAAAATCAGTCTAATCCAACCATCAGGTGGACCACTTTGCGAGGAACGGTGGGCTGGGAACCACGCCCACTCTATGAGCGTCTGCCCATGCGGACGTGGGGAGGTAGGTTCCCACTCCTGAGACCCACCTTGATGTATTTTGTATATCCACGCTGTCCGTATGTTTCTCCGGATCATTTTAGGCCATGGGCTGAAGAATGAGGAAGATCCGAGTCTCGAGTGGGCCTCAGTGAGAGAATTAAATTCCTGTTTTTGAAACCTTCCAAGACTCTGCTTGAGCTTGTCAAACCAGGGGATGGAGTGGATCATCCAAATGGACCCCACCTAAGAAAGAAAAATAAATAATAAATAAATGACAAAAAAGAGCCAACAACGTGTTGACGTTGTAGTCAGTGTCCAGACGGCCGGATGCTCACTAGGGCATGGAGTGTGGGGCCCACCATGATGTTTATGTGCCATCCGCTCCGTTCATCCTTTTTGCTAAATCAGTTTAGGCTAAAGGCCCGAAAATTAGGCCAATCCATATCTTAGGCTGACCGCACTGAGGGGAACAGTTAGGTTGGGAGGGTTGCCCCTGTTTGGCAGCAATTGGGGTCCCACATTCATGTTTATGTGCCATCCATCCTTTTCTGCAGGATGTGTTAGGCCATGAGTCCAACGTTCAGGCTAATCCAGATCTGAGGTGATCCGCACCATAGGGAACTATGGGGGTGGAAATATAATTATTTTAGGATCCCTTGGATTTGGAAATCTCCTGGACTTGGAATCCCTTGGATTTGGAAATCCCCTAGATTTGGGATCCCTTGGATTTGGAATCTCTTGGACTTTAGATCCCTGAATTTCTGAAATCCCTTGGCTATGTTTGGCACCCTGGATTTAGAACCCCTATATATAATCCTAAGGTAATATGCACAATAAATTTGCAGGGGTTTAAATTTAATCATTAAATAAACTTTAATATTTCTAATTAGTGCACGTATGTAATGTTGACACTATGGTTGTAGTAAATCCATTGACGAGGCTAAAAACCATATTTAGCCTCCTTTTTTTGAACCGAGGCTAAAAAATTGAGGCTAAAGACCTACTTCCTTGTAGTGTATTAAAGTAATTTAGTGATGTTGTTGATAATCTGATTGTTTTGGGATATCGTCAATGGGCCATGTGCCCAATAGATTGGTAGCCTAGTGTCACACAGGTTGCACATGTGGGTGTCCTCCTGGGTCACTCTCAGTGGGTCATGCCTTGCATATGTATTTTATCCATGCCTTACATCTGATTACTAGACTTTTTATGTACAAGCTACATAAGAAGCCGATGTTAGTCTAACGGGGACCACACCACATAGACCTCTACATTCCTAGTGGGGCCTGTTGTTCGGGTCCCACTCTGTGCATATGATGTGCTAATTAAGGGCGATTATTATATGATTTGTCTGATAACATGCTATTGTACTTGGCCTGATAGGACACACTGATAATATGCTTAATGTAATGATATCATGCCCAATTATATGCCCATATGCATCATTTGTATGCCTATTGTGGATTATGATTGTTCATAGCATATGCCCTTTGACTTGAAACACTTAGGGGACTCTATATAAGGTAGGGTCGCCCCATGTGATCGCATGGTAAGCGTAGGTTTAATGCATGACTTGGATAGTATGAGTCATGCATTTCGCATCCTATATATCATGATCACTTTTACATCCCAGTGACATTGAGGTTGTAGCCTCCACAGGTATATCATGGATGACTGAATTAAATATCGAAAATATATGTTCTAGCACTCAGGTGTTACGGATGTCCTTGGGTAAAAGTATCTAAACCTTGTGATACTAGTGAGATGCTTCAACATCGAGGCCGAGTGGATAACATGAGCGCCCGAGTGTCAAATACCAGTAAGCCGCATCTCCCAATGTGTCGAGGTCAGTTAAAAAGGAGTGTGACCTTATCCGCCCGAGGGTAGGGGGTTGTAAGCTAGGTTGAGTCTAACTAGCTCGTGAAATGGGTCCGCTATCAATGAATTAGGTGGGCATTGGTATGCCACTAATGAGGCTGATAGTGAGGTCTCTTTCACTCACTTGGTGATGTGCGCGATGGGTGACAGTCATTGTTGGAGTGTACTAGACCCTGGTGATGTGCGCGATGGGTGACAGTCATTGTTGGAGTGTACTAGACCCTGGTGATGCTTTCAATAGCGAACTATTCTAATATGTGGACTAGTTTAGGATTAGCATGTTTGCGTTACATCTCTAACATATGACACTCGACCACGTAGGCCTTGCATTACATATAGCCTTGGTATGGCTAACAACATTCAATGACTTTGCATCTTATCCCTCCATTTTCCGCATACTTTGATATTTGTATCCTTGTCATATGCATTGTGCATGCACACACACACTCTACTGAGCTTCGTAGGAAGTTTATGCATTTGTTTACGTTGTAGTTGATGCTAGGGGGTATCAGCAAAATTGAGCCCTGGAGCATGAGCCTAATCTTTTTAGCTTTTCTTCTCTAGAACCCGTAAGAATGTCTTAGAAAACCCTTAGCTTACCCAAATCCTGATTACACTTATATATATATATATATATATATATATATATATATATATATATATATATATATATATATATATATATATATCACCGTGAAAATCCTCCTTTTGGATCCAGGATCTAACTTGGCATATAAGAGCCGAGAACCGATGAGGTACTACAAAGGCCGTCGACACCGAATTTCATGGCTAGGAATTTAGTGAGCCTGTTCCCAAGTTTGGGGTGACAGGTAGCCTCCTCCAAGGATGTGGAGGCTCTGTTGTGAAGGTTGCTTTTTTGAGGTTTCAGCCATTTCTTCGATTGGGCTTGATTTTAGGGTTAATTAGGTGAGTTGACTAAATTTTGGCTAGGCTTTAGATAGTAATGCCTTAGAAAAATCCGTACAAAGACCCGAGGGGCGTAGAACTGCCCTAGGACCTTATTCTAACGTAATTAGGGCACGATTTAGTTAAGTGCTAAACTGAACAGTCAATAGAATTAGCTTGAACTGCTTTAAATATGAACTACAACACTTAAAATATATAGAATCATTAACGCTACATTATCATAAAACTTAGGATCCATCTCAAAACCCAGTTGCTCTTGGGAGCACCTTGAAACTTCGTATCAGACCTGGACCGCACTTCGAAAGTCCAATAACCGTAAAACTATACAGTTATGACCGCAATACTAGACTTGACAACCACCTCAAAAATCAAGTCTTAATTGTGTCTAGAAATGCACAACTTGAGCCCTGAGCAAAGTGTGTGAGAAATGTGAATATTTTTAGAAATAAAATTTGAATTTAAGTAAACTGAGTCATGTCGCTTGCGGGCCAAATATAAGGATTCAGACCGTCAGAAATTTGACCCAAATACACCCTCGGATCAGGGAAAATTTTCCATACATGGCAATGTACTTGTGGCCCTGATCGAGTGCCGGTGACTGTTGAACTGAAACTGGTTCGCCACGGTGATCTGTAAACCTGATCGGAGCGAAAACGTAGCCTGACTTGGATCCAATGTCAGGGAGCTTAAGTCCGATCACACATAGAAAAGAGGGCTCTACCGGAAGTGCTCCGTTGGGCTAAAACAGACGCACTTTAGATATAACCTAAGTATACCTTGGCCTTGGGGCCATTTTCATCGACTTGGGCCTGTATAAGGGCCTTAAACCCTCTCTCTTATATTCCATACGAATTTTAAACCCTAAGAAAGAGAGGAGAGGAAAAGGAAAGGAAAGAGAGAGAAAGAGAGAGAGAGAGAGAGAGAGTTGGAGATTCATCCTAGGATTTAATCCCGTTGCTCCACGCACTTTGCCACCCGATCTGTATCACAAATCCGGCATTTTCGACAACGTACTTGGGTAAAAAACCTAACCCGAATCTATTTTAGGGTATCATATAGTGTTAGTGGTGAAATAACTAACTTATTTCGTACTATAGGTTGTTGTTGTGTCGTAGACAAAGCCTATGTATACAAACTGAGTTCGATACGCGTTTACCAGCATAAGGTGCGGACTATAAATGTTTAGGTTATGGTTTTCAAGGCTTTCAATGTCAGTAACAATTTATTACTGACTTGATTGCTATCCCATATGCTTAGACATGATGTTTCCTGTATATTACACAGATGTAAACTATGTTGTTTTTAATGCATTCTAAGTGTTTGTTGAAATGATTGAATGAATATGGATTCATGATTTGTGCTTGCCATGATTTATGTGTGAGGATATATGATGGTTGTACATGTGGCAACTCTTATGTGGAAGGATTTGCTACGATGTGCGTTTTAACTAATTTATTACATGTACGTAATATGTGTAGTCTAAGTGTTTGATAAAATGCTTGAGTGAGAAAATGCTTAATGTAATGTGCTTAATGAGGGTGTTGAGATAGGTTTTTCAATCCCCTTATCTAGGGTTACAGTTTACTTCATGTAGTCTATTTTACTACTATGTGATTTGTGAATTAAATGCTCATGTATGTTAACATGTATTCTATGTGTTTGTTGAGATGCTGATATGAGATTTATATTTAATTGTGTTGTTATCTGCTGTCTTGGCTATTACATTTGAATGCTATGATCTGGAGTGTGTTTGGGGCTACGTAGTAGTCCAGGTAATCGGTAATGATTTACGACCGGTGGCTGAATTGTTTTAGCCATGACAGATGCATTCGACGAATCTGAGTCGTACGTCATTTGACGGCAGTAGTTAGGTCACGCGGAATGCTTATGCACTCCATATCGATTAAGTCTATGTGCGCTCATACTAGTCGAGCTCGTCAAGAAACCCGATTGACCCAGTGTATGTTCACTATTTATGGACGCTACTGCTTAAATCTAAGGTACCAAACTCACTAGTGGAAACCCCTTTAACCTTGGTACCTTGATCCGCTAAGACTCATGAGCCGGGCATGGTGGTATGGGACACCGTGGTTAAGCTGTCGGCATACGCTGGGGTGACGAGCCTCCCCATAGTGACCAGTGAGCAACCCAAACTCGTGAGCTGAATACGGTGGTATGTGACACTGTATTCGAGCTGTCAGCTTACACTGATAAGGTGACGAGCCCTTTGTAGTGACCTTGAGCATATTCTAAGACCGTATAGAGGCGACGAGCCTTTACGTAGCAACCATAGCATATACTAGGCCTGCACTGATAAGGTGACGAGCCCTTTGCAGTAACCTAGAACCGTAACATCATATGAGATTTACTTGGACTGACGACCCTAAAATGGATCATCGTTTGAGAATTGATATAAGGGAGGTACCTTAGCTTCCCAATCCTTCTGTATGAAAAGGGACTAATAAGTAACCTGACTAATCGCGTGCATGCACCGCATTACGTGTGCGTTTAGTGTAGCAGTCAAGCACCGAGGAAGTGTTTCATGCGCGATCATGAGATGAAGTCACGAGGGAGTGTAGGCGAGGGCATGCATCATTATTTCATATCATCCTAACCCTAACCTGTTTTAGGGTTTTTAACTATTGTAATAAATGAAATAACTAACCTATTCCTTGATATACGTTGTTGTGGTGCCGTAGACACAGACTCGGTATACAAACTGAGTTCGATACATGTTTACTGGCATAAGGAGCCGGACTTTGAGGATGACGAGGAGACATTCTCATACATGCAGTATTTAGGCGGGTTTACATAGACCGTTCTGATTGGCAAGGCTTCAGGGCTTATACTTGTAGTGGACCATCATTTCTTTTGATATTTTGTATTTTGAAACAATACTTGTAACTATTTAACCTGGTAATGTGTTCATACTTTGGGAACCTATAATGGTATATATATGGTACCCCCTTATCACAGTCTTCCACTTGCATAAATTCAATTGTCCCTGGAGTATGATTCACTGAATTAGTTTATTCTCATTCATAATTTATGCACTAACATGGACAACATCAAATCATCATTATATATGTTGTATAAGTGATGCGTTAGAACTCGGGAGTTGGGTACTTGCTCGACCCCCGATTTTCAGAGCGTTACAAGTTAGTATCAAAGTATGATTTGGATTAAACCGGACCTAGGTTATGGTCACATGATGCTCACTAACGTACTTTGATCTAGGAGGGTGCGAGAAAATGTAGAAACAGGCATAGGATTCTCAGTTTTTCCAATCGGTGAAATTCACCAAAATCGACCGCCAAGATCGGGCCCGTACACACCTGTGATCACGTGAAATGATCCCAGATCACTTTTAGACCATCAATCGATGGGTTTAGACCACAATTTACCCCATCCCAGTCTTCAACAATCAATAAACATGAATGTACATTAGAAAGTACTCAAAATGGCCCGAAACGACTCAAGATGGAGACGGGGGCCAAATGAGACACTTCCAGGGGGACCCAGGAGGGGATCTATAAATTTTTAGGGACCAGGGGGGGAGGCCATAGCCCCACCGGCGAGCCATCACCGGAATGTCCAGAGACCAACGAGGGCCTCGCTGGTTCGGCGAGGCCTCGCCGATTAGGCGGTCAGGCCTGTCGGGCCGGCGCTGATGTGGTGTTGTGTGGCCCACCGAATCATGTGGGGATGGTTTTAAATACCCCATTTGCTCCCTTCCTTCATTTTCCACCCCTCCAAGCTTTCCTTTTTCTTCAAAAACCCTTGTTTCTCTCTCAAATCTCCCCTCCATTCACCTATTTCCTCATTTTCCTTCAATACACACACCCCTCCATCGTTTTCCATCAAAACCCTCTCCTATCTCTCTCTTTTCCTTTGATTTGAGTGCACAAATCTCTCATTTGTGTCTCATATACTTCTAAGTCCAACAACCCATCCTATTCCCCACATATCATTCCACTCCAATGGCTCTATTCGAGCTTATGATGGCCTTTTTATCGATTTTCACCATTCTCTCTATCATGGGAAAGAAAAGGGCTCCTGTGGATGAAGCTGGGCCTAGTCGCCCTACTCGTTCAAGGAGGCCGAGAGGCGTCACCACAAGTGCAAGCATCAATCGAGAGATAAGGACCAAGCGGGAGCTTGATCCTAGGGCTCCCCTCGAAAGTATCCTTCTGACGGATATGTCTCATGGGAGATTTCATGGTTGCAGGGTCTTTTTTGAAGCTCATGTGGATGAGAGGCTCTTTGGGCAATATCTGGTGATGGATCGCCTGGTCGAGGCCGGGTGGGGTCCCGTATTCGATGGTGAGCACCGCGCAAATTTGGACACAGTCCGAGCCTTCTACGCCTACATTCGAGAGCCTACACTGGAGCCCTTGTAGTTCAAGATCCCAGTGGGTAGAGATCGGGAGGCCACAATTGATGCTGGGTTGATAGCATGACTTATGAAGATGCCGCTTGGCGAAGTGCATGCAAGCGAGAAGAATTTGAGGAGTGCACATGAAAGGGATTGCCGCACGCGATTCCTTTGTGGACAACTTGCCCACTGAATCCAAACAATAGCCTACTAGCAACTAATATGACGGACGACTTTCGCTTGCTCCACCACATCTTCACGTACAACTTGTACCCCAGGTGGAGCAACCACATCAAGTGCACCCGTTTGATGGTAAATTTTCTATACCATGTGGGACAGGGAGAGAAGTTGTGCGTGCTTACGCATGTTCTGCGACAAATAGTTCTTACCGCACGCTCCACTAGAGCGTCTGATTCGCTCCCATTCGGTCGACTCATATGCAAGATTGTACGTGAGTTTGGCTATAGAATCGGGGCGAAAATGCCGGTGCCGACCCATTACATCAACGAAACTACTCTCAATCAGATAAAAATTGGGCCAAGACAGCGGCAAGCCCGACTCGATGAGAGTGAGGACAAGACGGCTAGTGAGGAGTATGAGAGCGAGGAAGAAAGCAGAGAAGAGATAGAGAAGGAATAGGAAGAAGAAGAGGAGGCTCAGGACACGGATGAGAGCTCCCCTCCTACGGCAACGGAGCATGCCCTGATCGGGCTGCTAGGGAAGCCCGTTTAGTTCGACTTAAGGAGGGCTAGGCAGCCCTATGATAGGAGATCATTGATACCCGGGCCCTCGTGAAGCATAAGTTTAAGAAGGTGACTCGCACCTTGAAAGCTATCCTATGTTGCCTGCAGGATAAGGGCGCCCCTCCTCCGTCGCCAGACTCGGATGTCTAGTCATCCATGCCGTCGCCCTGTAGCTTGTTTTTGTTGCTGTTTTAGGATGTCTGTGTTTTAATGTTGATGGGCCTAGTAGTGTAGTAGGTAGAAAGTGTGTTTGTGTTTGGTAGTTTGGGCTTAGCATAGCCGCATACGTTCCTGTCATAATTCATGTAGAACTTTATTCCATATATTGTGACAATTTTCATAAATGAGATGCATGAAGTTTTTTAAAAGCGTGTGCAAATGTGTGATTGAGTTAGTGGGCATCTGAATCGACTGGGTTACACCCTATGTTGTGTATAAGGAATGCCACATAAGGCCACACGGAGTACAACACGTCTCACTATTGGCGAGTCATTTGATGAGGGCACCTCCCTAAGCGATAGCCGCACGGACCCTAGTTCGGGCCCGTCTCCCTCGACACTATGCCGGATTCTCAGCCGGCACTGGCGCCACCAATGGGCCTACACCTATTGTACCACCGATTCCAGAGTAGAACCGTGTGTCCTCTTCGACGCCATCTGGACCTCAGCGGCTCCCCCTACCGATAGGTTGGAGCAGATGATGTTATTGATACAACAACAAGAGACAGCAGCAGCAGCAGTAGCAGTAGCTTTTTCTGAGGGTTTTGGCTAGAGAAAACCGAGAGGTGGATATGGATCACCCGTGCCCCCTGCTGGGAATGCAGGTGCCAGTGGCCACTTTGAGCGATTTCAGCGCTTATGGCGCCCTACCTTTGTGGGTACTCACAGACCCAAGGAGGTCGAGTATTGGCTTGACCGCATCTCTAAGATGCTAAAGCCGGTGCACTGCACAGAGCCCGAGCAGGTGGAGTTGGTCACTTTCATGTTCGAGAAGGAGGCCAGCTTATGGTGGGATAATGTCCTCCGTACTGTTCCGGTCGGACACATATGGACGTGGGCAGCCTTTGAGACTCGCTTCCACGGAAATACTATCCCATCACCTATCACCATGAGAAGGAGAGTGAGTTCTTTCGCCTCCGACAGGGAGGGATGGCAGTGGCAGAGTATGAGAACAGATTTATAGAGTTGGACAGATACGCCCCATTGATTCTGGCAGATGAGCCGATGCGGATGCGACAATTTTCTAAGGACCTACGACCCGAGATCCACTCAAAGATGTGCTGCACTAGCGTACCCAGCTATGCTGAGCTAGTGAGCATGTCTATGCGGGCTAAGTAGGACGGGGATAGGCAGTCTCGTATGCGAGCACCTATGGCTCTCAGGCCACGACCTGATCTTCTAAGTAGACCGTTCCTCAGTAAGAGGCCGCGTGCAGACTCACCGCCGAGACTGATGGCTTCACCTATCCTAGTAAGGCGACCTGATGGGTGGTGTGCCTACTGCAAGAGGCTTGGCCACACAGAGGTGAACTGCTTCACCAAGATGGGAGATAGCAGCTTCTCACCACCCCAGAAGATCAACCGCCAGTATCCCCAGGTTATATCAGCACCACCTCTATGGACGGCACTAGCTCATCCATCATTCTGGCCACCCACACCTCGATCTAGGCCACCTCAGCGACCTATGGCTCCTCAACCCAACCGTTTTCAGCAGGCGCACGTCCATGCACTCACAGCCGAGGCATCAGAGATAGCAGACATGGCACCAATGGCTTTTGAGGTCACGACACAGATTCAAGGTACTCCAGTCTTTTTATTGGTGGACACCGGGTCCACTACCTCCATCATATCATGCACGATAGTCAAGCGACTAGAGTTAAGCACTGCTCCTACGAAGGGAGTGAGAGTCCTTACCACCACAGGGACTTTTTCTGATGTTCCTGGATTTGCGAGGGTTGCTTGATAGACTTAGGGAGCAGGACAGTACCAGTTGACCTGATTGTTGCCCCCCTATATCATTACGACGTTATTCTCGATATGGATTGGCTCACCGAGATGCGAGCAAGGATTGATTGTGAGGCTAGGGTGGTGACAGCCCATGGACCTGAGGGCACGGCTTTTACTTTCCCTGTTCAAGTTAGTCACCCTTGACTCATTTGAGTTGTTACGCTTCTCTATTGGAGAGTATTGATGTTCCAACGTTGGGAGATACGCTTGTGGTTCAGGACTTTATAGACGTATTTGAGAAGATCCCGGGACTACCTCTTCGGCGCGAGATCGACTTTACTATCGATCTTGTGCCTGGTGCAACATCTATTTTATTGCCGACATATCGCATGCCTCCGTGTGAGAAGGAGGAGTTGAGAAAACAGATTGATGATCTGTTAGACGCGGACTTCATACGACCCAGTGTGTCTCCTTGGGGAGCACTTGTGTTGTTTGTAAAGAAGAAGGATGGTTTATGCGACTATGTATTGATTACCGCAGGTTAAACCAGGTGATGGTGAAGAATAAGTATCCTTTGCCCAGGATAGATGATCTGTTTGATCAGTTGAAGGGGGCACGATACTTCTCGAATCGATCTGCAGTCAAGGTATCATCAGTTGCGTGTCAGGGATGAGGACGTGCAGAAGATGGCTTTCAGAACCAGTTTTGGGCACTATGAGTTTTTCGTGATGTCGTTCAGTCTTACGAACGCACCGGCCGTGTTCATGGATCTGATGAACAGGGTATTTTGGTCGTTTTTATTCTGATTCGTCATCGTATTTATTGATGACATTCTGATATACTCTAAGAGTCGAGAAGAGCACGAGGAACACCTGTGAGCAGACTTGGGTACTCTGAAGAAGAACTAATTGTTTGCAGACAAGATAAGAAGTACGACTTACGGAAGGATGAAGTCAAGTTCCTGGGACATGTGATGTCTAAGGAAGGGATAGCTATTGACCTCGCTAAGGTAGCCACGGTTCAAAACTGGGAACAGCCTAGTTCGGTTACTGAGGTGAGGAGTTTCCTTGGCCTAGCAGGCTACTGTCGTCAATTCATTAGGGACTTCTCCAAGATTGCCAGACCTTTGTCTCGGTTGACACGGAAGGATTTGAAGTTTGCATGGAATGAGAAGGTGGAGGCGATTAAGAGCTGAAGGACAAGCTAACGTCCGCCCTTATGCTAGTATTGCCAAGCAAGGGGTTAAGCATATTATATACACCGACACGTCTCGCATTGGTCCGGGTTGTGTCCTTATGCGGAAGGACAGGTGATTGCTTATGCCTCGAGACAGGTTGAGGAAACACGAGAAGAACTACCCTACTCACGACCTAGAATTGGTGGTAGTCATTAAAGCTCGGAGACATTACCTCTATAGAGAGGAGTTCGAGCTCTTTACGATCACAAGAGCCTTAGGTATATATTCATGCAGAGGGATTTGAATATGAGGCAACGACGATGGATGGAAACCTTGAAGGACTTTGAGTTCGAGGTTTCCTACCATCTGGCAAGGCCAACCTTGTGGCGACGCGTTGAGCCGTAAGAAGGCATTGACATTTGCGTCTCCACTAATGATAGCAGAGTAGGACATGGTAGAGTTTGTGCGAGACTTTGAGCGGAAACTCACGGTGGATGAGCCGTATGAGAGCGTCACGCATGTTCATGTGCAGCCACTTATTGATGATAGGATCATCGCGGCTCAGAATGACGAGCTATTGGCAAAGATGAGAGAACAAACTAGCGGCAATGAGGACGCTGAATGGAGAGTTGGTACGGATGGGGGCTTATAGTACCGTGGCCACCTATGCGTCCCAAATCTTCAGATCTGAGGCGGGAAGTTCTCGAGGTTGCGCATAATTCAAAGATGACAATGCACCCTGGAAGTACGAAGACGTATCGTGATATGAAGATCGTACTGGTGGGACAACATGAAGGCCCACATAGCAGATTACATGTCCCGTTGTCTCACATGCCAGCAGTTCAAGGCAGAGCATTGCCGACCTCCTGGACTGCTTCAACCCGTGCCCATAGCTGAATGGAAGTGGAATTTCATCTCTATGAACTTTATCTCGGGATTACCGAAGACAGGGAAGGGTTATGATTCCATATGGGCGATCGTGGACCGGTTGATGAAATCGGCTCATTTCCTCCCTATCAGAGTTTCGAACTCTGCAGACAAGTTGGCCAGGTTGTACGTTAAGGAGATTGTACGTTCCCATGGAGTTCCCTTGGAGATCTTGTCGGACTGAGACACGTGATTCACATCTATCTTCTAGACTCATATCCAGGAAGCGATGGATGTGAAGTTGAAGTTCAGTACCGCGTTCCACCCACAGACTGACGAGCAGACGGAAAGGGTGAATCAGATTTTAAAAGATATGTTGCGAGCCTGTGTGCTGGATTTCAAGGACAGTTGGGATGATTGTCTTCCTTATGCAGAGTTCGCCTATAACAACAGCTTCCAGGCGAGTATTGGCATGGCTCCTTACGAGGCACTGTATGGGCGTCCATGTAGGGCACCGTATTGCTGGACAGAGGTTGGCGAGAAGAGCCTGATTGGCCCAGAGTTAGTTCAGGCGACTTCAGAGAAAGTCGACATTATCAGGCGCTGACTTTTGGCAGCACAGAGCAGACAAAAGAGCTACACCGATATGAGACGGCGACCGTTAGAGTTTGAGGTTGGGAACCATGTATTTTGAAGGTTTTCCCATTGAAGGGAGTCCTCGGTTTGGGAAGAAGGAGAAGCTCACACCTAGATTCATTGGCCTATTCCAGGCGACTTGCTTTGCCCACACCACTCGTAGGCATGCACGACACACACACACACTCTACTAAACTTCGTAGGAAGTTTATGCATGTTTGTTTATGTTATAAGTGATACTATAGGTCGCAACAGCATTAAGGCAGGAGCATGAGCCCGATCTTTTAAGTTCTTGATTATATCTTGTATATTCATTCCAATCGTACTCAAAGATTAGTAGATATGTGTTGACGATGATATTTTTATGACTTTGGTACACTTATATATATATATATCACCGTGAAAATCCTCCTTATATGATCCCAGGATCGGAGCTTGGCATATA
This sequence comes from Magnolia sinica, assembly GCF_029962835.1. Taxonomy (NCBI): domain Eukaryota; kingdom Viridiplantae; phylum Streptophyta; class Magnoliopsida; order Magnoliales; family Magnoliaceae; genus Magnolia; species Magnolia sinica. The sequence goes on along the minus strand of NC_080573.1, from coordinate 41,795,308 downwards.
AGAGCTGAGAACTGAGATTAAGGTACTACAAATGTTGTCGGCACTGAATTTAATGGCTAGGAATTTAGTGAGCCCGGTTCCTAAACTTAGGGCATGACAGGTAGCCTCCTCCAAGGATGTGGAGGCTCTGTTGTGAAGGTTGCTTTTTTGAGGTTTCAGCCATTTCTTCGATTGGGCTTGATTTTAGGGTTAATTAGGTGAGTTGATTGATGAAGGGTAAAGGAAAGTTGTAACATCTCGAAAAAATCCGTATAAGGACCCGAGTACCACCTCAGGTAGAAATCACATAGGACCAAATCCTTTAGAAATTAGGCAGGAATTAACTAGTGTTAAACTAGTTTATCTGTGAAATTAGCACTAATCACTTTAAATATGATCTGCAAGACCCAAACCGTGCAGTATCATTGACGCTACATTACCCTGAAATCTAGAATCCATCCCTAAACCCGGTTGCTCTCGGGAGCACACCAAAACTCCATATCGGACCTGGACCGCACGTCGAAAGTCCGATAACTGCAAAACTATACAACTATGACCGCATTACTGGACTTGACAACTCCCTTGAAAATCAAGTCTTAATTGTGTCTAGAAATGCACAACTTGAGCCCGGAGCAAAGTGTGTGAGAAACGTGAATATCTTTAGAAATAAAATTTGAATTTAAGTAAACTAAGTCGTGTTGCTTGCGGGCCAAATATAAGGATTCAAACCGTCAGAATCTGACCCAAATACACCCTCGGATCAGGAAAAATTTCCCATACATGGCAATGTACTTGTGGCCCTGATCGAGTGACGGTGACCGTTGAACTGAAACTGGTCCGCCACGGTCGATCTGTAAACCCGATCGGAGCGAAAACTCAACCTGACCTAGATCCAATATCAGGGAGCTTAAGTCCGACCGCACGTAGAAAAGCGCCCACCAGAAGTGCTCTGTTGGGCTGAAACAGATGCCCTTTGGATATAACCTAAGTATACCTTAGCCATGGGGCCATTTCCATCAAACCTGGGCCTATATAAGGGCCTTAAATCCCCTTTCTAATATTCCATACGAATTTTAAAACCCTAGGAGAGGAAAAGGAAAGGAAAGAGAGAGAAAGAGAGAGAGTTGGAGATTCATCCTGGGATTTGATCTCGTTGCTCCACGCACTTAGCCACCCTATCTGTATCACAAATCCGGCGTTTCTGACAATGTACTTGGGTAAGAAAACCTAACTCTAATCTGTTTTAGGGTTTCAGATAGTGTAAGCTATGAAATGGCTAACCTAATTCATGCTATAGGTTGTTGTTGTGCCGTAGACAAAGACTCGATATACAAACTGAGTTCGATACGCGTTTACCGGCGTAAGGTACGGACTATAAATGTTTAGGTTATAGTTTTCAAGGCTTTCAATGTCAGTAATGATTTATAACTGACTTAATTGCTATCCCACATGCTTAGATACGATGTTTCACGCATATTACACATATATGCAAACTATGTTGTTTTTAATGCCTTTTACGTGTTTGTTGAAATGACTGAATGAATATAGATTCATGATTTATGCTTGCCATGATTTATGTTTAAGGATATATGATGGTTGTACGTGTGGCAACTCCTATGTGGAAGGATTTGCTACGATGTGCGTTTTAACTAATTTATTACATGTACGTAATATGTGTAGTCTAAGTGTTTGATAAAATGCCTGAGTGAGAAAATGCTTAATGTAATGTGCTTAATGAGGGTGTTGAGATAGGATTCTCAATCCCCTTATCTAGGGTTACAGTTTCCTTCATGTAGTCTATTTTACTACTATGTGATTTGTGAATTAAATGCTCATGTATGTTAACATGTATTCTATGTGTTCGTTGAGATGCTGATATGGGATCTATATTTAATTGTGTTGTTACATGCTGTCTTGGCTATTACATTTGAATGCTATGATTTGGAGTGTGTTTGGGGCTACGTAGTAGTCCAGGCAATCGGTAATGATTTACGACCGGTGGCTGAACTGTTTTAGCCACGACAGATGCGTTCGCGTACTTGGGATGTCGACAGTGGTTAGGCTACACGGAATATTTACGCGCTTCATGTCGATTAAGTCAACGTGTGCTCGTACTAGTCGAGCTTGTCAAGTAACCCAATTGACCCGATGTATGTTCACCATGTATGGATGCTACTGCTTGAATCTAAGGTACCAAACTCACTAGTGAAAATCCCTTTAACCTTTGTACCTCAATCCGCTAAGACTCATGAGCCGGGCATACTGGTATGGGACACCGTGGTCGAGCAGTCGACCTACAGTGGGGTGACGAGCTTCCCCATAGTGTCCAGTGAGCAACCCAAACTCATGAGCCGAATACCGTGGTATGGGACACTGTATTCGAGTTGTCGGCCTACACTGATAAGGTGATGAGCCCTTTGTAGTGACCTCGAGCGTACCCTAAGACTGCGTAGAGGCGACAAGCCTTTCTGTAGCAACAAGAGTATAAATTAGGCCTACACTGATAAGGTGACGAGCCCTTTTGCAATGACCTAGAACCGTATCATCATATGAGATTTACTAGGATTGACGACTCTAGAATGGATCATCGTTTGAGAATTGATATAAGGGAGGTACCTTAGCTTCCCAATCTTGTCTGTATGAAAAGGGACTAATAACAACTCGGTAATCACATTCATGCACCGCCTTACGTGTGCATTTGGCGTAGCAGTCAAGCACCGAGGAAGTGTTTCATGCGTGATCGTGAGATGAAGTCGCCGAGGGAGTGCAGGAGTGAGGGCATGCATCATTATTTCATATCATTTTTGCATTAATCGAGTATTTAAGGATGTTTGATTGTATTGCATTATCATTCGCTTAATTGAATTGATAACATGTTAACCTTTGCTTTATTGTTCCACCGAGTTGATCACTCACTCCCATGTTACGGGACAGTGTTGTACACACCAACCACCACTGTTATAGGTTCGAGATGATAGTGTAGCTGCGAGGCGAGCGAACTTTGAGGATGACGAGGAGGCATTCTCATATATGCGTATTCGGCGGGTTTTCGTAGACCGTCTGGATCGACGAGGCTTCGTGGTTCATGTTTTGTGGAGGACTACCACCTTTTTGACATTTTGTATTTTGAATCAAGTACTTATAACTATTTAACCTAGCAATGTGTCATACTTTGGGGACCTACAATGGTGTGTGTGTGTGTGTGTGTGTGTGTGTGTGTGTATATATATATATATTGTATCCACTTATCACAGTCTTCCGCTTGCGTAAGTTCAACTGTCCCTGAAGTATGATTTGATTTAGCTTAATCTCATTCATGTTTTATGCACTAACATGGACAACATCAAATCATCATTATATATGTTGCATAAGTGATGCGTTGAAACTCGAGAGTTGGGTACCTGTTTGACCATCGATTTTCAGGGCGTTACATTGAGATCTGAGTGAGTTGACTTAGTGGGTAGATTGGGTGAGTTGACTCTCCGAGTTGACTCAAGACTTTAGGGTTTTATGTTCCTAGGGTTTAGGGTTAGGCTAACTAGATTGATTAGGCTTAGTGGGTTGAATGGACTTAGTGGGCTGAGTGGGCTGAGTTTAGGGTTTATGACTGGGGTTCCTAAGATTTAGGCCTCTAGGGTTAGGGTTTAGGATTGAGGTTTGTCCATCTATCAGTTTAAACTCAATCAGCTTACCAACCCGGGGTGAGGTGTATACATCATAGTAAACTAACTATTGGATTATTATATTTGTTCATGTACCTATCCATTAGTAATTTTGATAGTTCATTTTATGAAGATTACTATTTAATGATACTACTCCCATGTGCATGTGCACACCCTTCTATCAATTTTAAGTTGACAAATCATCACTCACATGCCTGTTGATTGATCCAAACCATTGAGAACACTCATTTAGGTCATTAAGCTAACTTAATGCCCACTTTTATCAGGGCCTTACATCGATCTTCCAACATGCATGGGCCACAAAAGTTTTGGATCTATCTAATATTCTTGTATTTTTAGTTCATCTTAATCAGTGTTCAAATTACCTATGATACTATCGAAGTATCTCCGATCTTATCTTTATTTCTAGCTCAGCAATACCGATAACACTGGTACCAATACTAATAACACTGGCAGTATAAAAAAATTCCTGGTATTAGCAAGGTATTGTTAAGTATCGCCAACGTATTAATATCCCTAATGTAATCGCTAATGTTTTCAACTATGTAAATTCTAAGTGTCACTTGTATTGCCAATGCATCAATATCGCCAATGTATCACCAATATTTTTTACTATCTAAATTCTAGGTAATGCTTGTATCATAAGTTTATCGATGATATTTCAATGATATCGCCAACGTATTGATATCATCAAAATTTTGTTTATTAGAAAAAAATTTATTTCGAGGGCACATGGTTGTATGTAGTATTCAATTTGTCATTGATAATATCTCAATATTATTGATATCGCAACATGTGCGATACTTATAACGCAATCTTTCGTTTCCTTTTCAATTGTTGATGATTTCTTGGTGAAATATCATGTGTTGTTGATATTTTGTAATATCGATATATGTTTGAATGGAAGGTGGGCCAGATGGGATAGTTGAACTGATTTCTTACAACAACACATGTTTTTTAAGGCCCTTTTGCAATTTTTTTATTTCTAAATATGCCAGTACGTACATTTTAACATCTCCCGAAGTTTTGCTGAAAATTCGATCATTTTTCCCATATTTCTCTACATTTCCGGTTATCAATGATATTATCGGCGATATCGATATTGTTTTCATATCCCTGCCAGCGAAACTTGTAGCGACATCAATACTTCGAGCACTGATCCTAATAATAGATTAACTCCATGAACGTAGAGTTGCACACGAGTTGAACTGAATCGAGCTTGGCATAGCTCAGCTCGACTCGGCTAGTAACTAACCCCAGCTCAAACTTGGCTCGGCTCGATCCTCAAGCCTGACGTCAGCAAGCTCGGGCCAGTTCGAGCCGAGTTCTTTTTCTCAAACACAGAGTGCACCTTCGATTTTTCACAAAATGTAAAACAGTAACAGCAATATACATGTATTTCATCAAACACTGTACGGGCAACATCAAAATCATGATTTGAGGGCAGTTTTATAATGTCAACTTTTTTTTTTTCGTAGTGATTTGTTTCGTATCCATTCTTCCCTCGCCACTAGCTGATCTCGCTGAGAATGTATGCACCCGAAATAGCACTTCATTGAGTCATTTCATCAAACACTTGGTGAGCAACATGAATATCAAAATAATCGAGTCGCTGAGCATATTCGATCCGAGTCGATTCGAGTTGAGGTTCGATCTGAGCTCGGGCAAGCTCGAACTCGGCTCGGAATTTTTTCGAGCTCAAAAAATCAGCTCGACTCGGCTCGAACTCAGTTTCAAACCAAGTCGAATCGAGCTTTTTTGAGTCAAGTTGAGTGAGTTAACCGAGCTAACTCGGTTCATGTACAGCTTTACATGAACGGTACAAATGGCATGTAATCACCCTGGTAGCCCCTGAGTAGCTTTCAATGGTGGGCATTGCCTTTTCCATCATGATCAATGGTCACTTGACTCTTGAATCTGTCATATTTTCAAACCCGCATCCTATCTCAACCCATCAATCCCACTAGTTGATGTGAATGCCTCTCAGTCATCACAAAGTGGGGCCACAGATCTGTCTTTAAAATATATATAAAGAAAGGCCAACGTGTGCATTGAGGATGAGCCCCGTCTTCTTCTCCCTTTCAAATTCTTCCTCTCATTCGATCAGCAACAATGGGACCCACCAGAGTGATCTGGACCATTCATCAGTTACCCGAGTGAGTTTTTAATGATTGACGTCTCCCCCACAGTTTTTCTATCGTGCAGCCCATTCGAATCTTCGATCTGCCTCATCTTTGATTTCTTACCTGATCTTGACCTGGCGAACCCAATGGACCGAGTGGATTTCATGCAAACATCAGAGTGGACCCCACCTAACCCCACCAACGTCTAAAGAATTAGTTTGAAACGAGATTCTTTCCATTTTCTCACAAGCGTCGTAGGCTCACCTAGCGAATTAAAAATTGATCCAGACCATCCAATCTCTGGATTCCCTGATTATTCAATGACACTCGTCGCTCCAACATTCCCCATTGTTGAAGAGCCAATCGGAAACTCCCCCTTTCCTTCTCCACGTTTTCGGCCTCTCGAGTGTGTGACAACCCGAACGCTTCTCCCTCCTGAATCATGGATCAAATGCATCCCAACCTTTAATTTCTTAACCCCTCCAATTTTGCATGCATGATCCATCTGGACAGTCCAATAGCATCGGAGTGAAGAAATAACCCCCAGCTTGTAATCTGCCAGTAACAACCCGACCATCGTCTTCGTGAAGCAGCCAACACCTTCGAACATTGTTTAGCCACCGATTCAAGATCCGAGCCGATCTTTGTGAGGCCCACTTAAACAACATATGATCATCATTCATTACACGGGATTTGACTGAGGGTATCGGAATGTATCAAACCACCCAACTAGCATCCAAAACACGCTGTTAAGAACCCGAACGCAAAGAACTATTTTCGTCTCCTACTCCATCTGGAATCCTTGATAAGAAGACCGAAAGAGAGTGGTGTTTAAGGTTATAAAGACCTCAGAGAGAGAGAGAGAGAGAGAGAGAGAGAGAGAGTAGACTCTCCGAGTCAACCCACTGAGTTTTTGAATCGGGTCATTTCTCGGACTGGTTCAGGTGCTTCAGCATCGTTTGAGAGGTAATACTTCCAACCTTGTTCTTTGATTCGAAAATAAACCTTAGTTGTTGTTTTTACACCGCGACTCACTGAGTCAACTCAATGAGTCAACATGATGATCTATTAGATTTCGGTCCAGAGGACTGAGAACCCTAGTGTAAGGAAAAACCTTACTGAGTTACACCGAGTCATCATATCGAGTTGAACTAAGTCCAACCGAGTTTAAGTATAATTGAACCCTGGTCGAGTGCACATAATTTCCAGCATCAATCCTGATCATCTTGCACCTATTCAGGTGAGTGATCCTCTCAATTTTTCTTATTTTTTATTTATACTATTATGTTGAATCTATTTTATACATCAATTTATTCTATTTGAACCTTACAGGTTCTAGATGTTTATATTTGATTCTAAGTTTAAGTTCGTACGTGAGAAGGAATTGAGTACATGTTTAAATGAATTGGATATGTGCTTATGATATGTTGAAAGGAAGAAAATTTATTTTAGTTGTATGTGATGCATTCATGACATAGAATGATAGCACGGGTTGCACTGCTTTAGGACAAAAAATGAACACGATACTCTGCCTTGGATTTTCTAAAAGCCATGGTAAACATTTCTTTTTTATGTTGAGCACTACATGCATAATGTGAATGTTAATTTTATATTATTTGTATTTATATTATGTAGTTGTTAATCCAAAAACCTCAAGAATAGGTCATCATTGTCTTTGGGTCTAGAAGATTATTTACATATCAGTGACAAGAGGGGTGGCTATGAAGATCTCTGCATGCAATTGTCCCGGAACTCTATAAAAGGAGGAAGATCGAATAGCTCTTGGTCCTTGCCAAGCCAATGCATATCAAGTCAAATCCACAGTACACCGCTACTTATCTCTTATCTTAGCTTAGGACAACCTATCTACGCTATTACGATGGATTAGCTATAGCATAATGGTAGTGTAATTCCGTCCCTCTACACTGCTATGCTGGACTAGCCTAGATTACAAATAGTGTAATTATCTTCCATCTATGCCGAGCGCTAAATCGCAAGAAAAACCATTTTTCTTCCTTTTTTCAATAATGCAATTCCCTTCACCTATGCCTAAGTCATTGGACCAAGGGAGACTTAGATCTAGTGCCTCACTATGTACACCAAAGATGTTGGATTGCCGATGAATACTTTTGTAAGTTTTTACTTTCATTTCAATTGATACAATTGAGTTCTTTTTACTCTCAAATTGCAATCGGATTATCTTTATCTTTACTATCACGGTGAGAAAAAAGTAATTTTAGCTAAAAGATAAAAAGAACTCATTAGACAGACAAACAATCCCCTTTGTAAAATCATCTGATTGTACATACGGATAGTTGATTTGACAACCGAACTGCTTCGGTTCTCACAATCATTGACGACCGCCAATGGTCTCTCTATTTATCTCAGCGCTTGGTGTCATAGGCGTTTAGTTCGGATCGAGCTATAAAAAGCTTTGCATGCCCATCACAATACACATGCAAAATAGCAGATTTAGATCCAAATACCAATAAATTATAGAAATGCTGACATTATTATAGGACTAGAAATTCAAATATACATATAAAATTTTAATTCTTTAGTACCAAGCCAAGTTCAGGCATAGGCAGTTATCAATCTCCGAACAAGGTCACATTTTATAAGTCTATATTTATTAACATATTGCATGGACATCTTTATTGACTCACCTAAGATGGACGACTAAACAAAACCATGAAAGATGGACAGTTCTAATGGCTGATTTTCCTAACTAACAAAACCATGAAAGATGCACAGTTCTAAGGGCTGATTTTCCTCCTGCTTGAACGTGGGCTTGTTACTTGTTTTCTTTTTTAAATATCCATTTTAAAACTGCTCGTTAGACAAATAAGATTTTCCCAATTGATGCAATATTCGTACAATTGTCCATCAACTATGGGGCTTCCAAATGGACAGATCAGATGACCCATCCATTATTCTGCACGGGGCCAGCCCACCCCGTTGTCTCCCTTATCTGCGAGTTGTACTAACCATTGATTGAATGGCCTGAATAGCCTGATCAAACTGGTTCATACATATGTAGATGGCTACCGTTTCCACATTGACATGCCACATGGAGGGCAGAGATATTATGGACACAGATATGCACGGTCTTCATTTCTTATGAGTGGGCCAATAGCTCATTAATCTCGATTGTTGAAAGGACGGACTATCACCATTGATGGATCGCGACCCAAAATTTCCCAGAATGGGATATCCTAGTCATCCAACCTTTGGTGCTTGTGTGGTTGAACTGGAAAACTTCCAAGTGCCGTTTCAACATACCCTCAAAAGGGTCAATCGATGCTTAAACACTGTTTTAAGCAAAATCTCAATTCGTATTATGTGTTTTAGATGCAGTTTTGCAAATTCCATCTGATTCCCCACTCGTTGAAAGAACTAAAAAACCCTCACAACACTGGGCGAGTCCACGGACAAAGTTGTTGGAAAATCATTTTTGGAAGACATGTACTGTTTTTTAACTGCGAAATCTCGGACAAGGAACTACACAAAAATAAGGGCCAATTATCACAGAAATTTCTTTAGGTTATTGGGCCCAGGATCATCCGATTTCTCCAAATAACAGGCCCATTTGGCGTGCATCATAGTGAGATTCACATTATAATAGCACTATAGCGGGGTTTTTTTTTTTTTTTTTTTTTTTGTGTGTTTGGCGCACATACTGCCTGTGTAAATAGCTACACTTTCCAGATAGAATAACACTAGTTTCACGCCCTTTTCGTGGAGAGAAACTCCACTCTATGCACATATCTGGGTTCAGAGAAAAACTCAAACACAAGCTATTTTGATTGGAGAAGACAACGGATTATGAGACTGGATCCTCTACCACACCAGTTATTCTGCCGAAGTTGTAAGTGGGTCCAGTGCTGTGTATTTGTGGTATCTAACTGTTCAGAAGGGTCGCCTAACCATGAAAGTAGGATATTGAGAAAATCAGACTAATCCAGCCATGTAGGATATGCCTAAAAATCATATGGCAGATGATCTTAAACTATCTGATATTTATACCCTTGAATTAAGGTTTTTCTTAACCTTTTTTAATTGATATTATTAAATATATTCGTAAGTTTTTATTAATAAATTCTTATCATAACTAATTGCAGTATATAAAACACTAAGGTCATGGGTTCGAGTATCCATTGTGATGTGTGTGGTCGTGTAAAAAAGAGTATTTATAAATTTTATTTTATTTTATTTTTTTAAAAGTAAAAAATAATTTACAGTCTATCATTAAGTTATGACATGGCAATTTCTGTCATCCAAAAACTAAATATACCGATGCACACAGATCCACACCTGTCGTAGGCAATGATACAACGCCCAAGCAGCGTGGTGCCCGCCATGTTGTGTGTGACATCCTCTCCGTCCATCAGCTGTAAAACATCATTTAATATGTACTTCAGTCGGCTTTGCCTTTTGTTAGACAATGGATGAATTACCTCTGAATGTCTCGACGTATTTGGCAACCGTGTAATGCACATCAAAGTAGTCATAGACATCACGTCCACTGTATCGGATAGCTGCAATGGCATGATAGCAAGGGAACCCAAACTTTTGCCAGTAATAACATGAGCATGTTTGCTGATCAAGATACACCTTTGCATCTGAAATGGGCTTACCAACTGTGAACTCTGCTGCACCAGGTATCACAGAAACAGGCTCTCCCAATCTCTCTGCCGTAGAAATAACCTCTTGAGCATTGGGAACCAAGAATGTCTCCCATTCTGAACTCTGTTTAAACCTTTCATTAAATGTATTCATCATACAAGCATGCAAAAATCTCAACACACAATTGATAGGCAGGTTGATGCAATTCAGACCCCAAGACCTGATGTCCATATAACGAAAATTGGAAACACATTGCATCTCTTGGACATGAGATATGGCCCAATGCTTAGGATTAATATCCTTTACAAAATTCCACACGTTTATAGATTTATCATGAATTTCACACATGGAAGCATCGAATTTAGAACGATCTATTGCATAAGTTGCATCCTCAAGAAGCGACCGCAATTTCCTCAATCAGCCTCCACTGATTGTATTGATGACATGCATATGGAAAGATATCATGAACCACTTCAAGAATCCCATCCTCCCTATTTGATATAAATGTTAATTTAGGTATGCGTCCCAAGATTTGAGCCAACTCATCACAAAACCATTTCCAACTCCCTACTTTTCCGATTCAACAAATGCACATGAGATTGGGAACCGATTATGTTCTGCATCCATAGCAAAGGCAAAGAGCCTAGTACCTCGGTGTTTTCCTTCTATTTCTGCACATTCAAGAAACACAATAGGTCGGCATGCTTGCTTGAAACCATGAATTGCAGCCTTATATGCAACAAAAAGTCTCAAGGAGTTGTCTAATGACCGGTCAAGCTTTGCTGTGCTTCCTGGATTTGTCATCTCAATTTTTTTGCAAAGAGCTTGAACAATCGGTTCAAAGTCCATCTCATTTAGTGTCAATTCTTTACCCCTCCAAGCTTTATCATAACTTACTTTGATCCCATATTTTTGACTAATCTCATCGACAATATCTTTAGGTGTGCAGCGTAAATTTTTCTGGAGCCGATCCTTGACCAAACCAGCAATCCATATCCTGCTAGCTTGTCGACGCTTTCTTTTGCTTGACACTGTTGATTCATTTGCAGCAATACAAGTATGGTTTCCCTTCAAGGATTCTACCTTGAATGTAGGCTTGCCAAGAAGCTTACATGCATATATGCGCCATGAGCAATTGTCTTTAATGCATTTCACCTTATAATAGAACATGCTTGACTTGGTTCGCTTGTATTCAAAATTCGAACATATTGCATGCTCAGTATTGAGAAAAGTATTTGAATCTTCAAACTCTTGCCCTTCTTTTAAAGCTGGGATCATTCTCGCCATATCATTAACACAACTATCAACCACCCTGCAAGGTAATTCTTGATTATCCATCAGCAAGCAGTCCATTTCAGGCAGGTCATTGGACACATTTGAAACATCATTGTTATTGGCATTAGTATTATGTGAGGAATGTGCAAGTGTTCCATTACTTCCATGTAAATCCCACAACAATGATTCATCATTTCCACTATCGGCATTCTGCATCAGATTACTAAACAAACAAAGACAATAAGAAATAATTAGTGAACTATATAACTAAGAACAGAGACTAACTTTTATTGAAGTACCTGGGAATCGGAATGGGGATTGAAAGTTTTTGGGCACCAAAAACGAAGAGATGAATAGGGTCACTGCTACAAAGAAATGCTTCCATCATATTGGATACATCATCATCATCCTCAATTGACACAAGTGAATCCAAATCTTGACCAGGATATTTGTACTTGATGCTACTGACATCGGTCAACTTACAAATCTCCAATGCTTTGGATAAAAGATTGAGGTAATTGATCGCTCGATCGACATGAACAATACGGTTTGTGCCTTCCTTATAATAGACCTTATTTGATTCCCAAATGAAGTTGCCCCCAAATCTACAGAGCATAGGCACTTTGTTCATAGACATCATTTGGGTGTGTTGTAATGAACTGAAAATTCATAATGAAAGAAATGAGGTCATGCTTAAGAAGATCAAGAACAACAATTTCACATGCATGTTTAGAAAAGAAGAGACCCAAATAACTGTCTACTTTTTTGTTTACTTTTAATATAACCTCGGTTCCATTGTAATTATATCACAGTTTCCTTGTGCACTTATTTGAACAAACAAGAAGCATGATTTGGTTTTCGAGGACATGGATCTCTTTGGCCTCATGGCAGATGAAACATGTACTAAAATTTGCCTAGATTACAAAATTCTATCGATGCAACATTTAGCTATTTTCTGATTGAGTAGGGTGCATGCTCTATTATTTTTCATTACTGTCTACTCATAGACCTCATATTGAAGAGTTATTGCCCCATCCAGAAGAGATTTGGAGCGTGGTCCAATCATAACTGGCCAAAATCACGGATCTTAATCACGAACCATGGTCCCCACTTGTAGAATCAAAGAGCTCTAGGTTACCGCACATTCTCTCATCCTAAAATCCTCCAAATGCAAGTATCATATGGTTTTTGATCAACTGATCAAGCAAAACTTGCAGGTTCGACCCACCTTTCACTAATATGGTGGGACATCATGAGTAGGCTCTACTTCAACAATCACTTCTATTGAATATTTTTAATTGTTCAAACCATGGTAGACTCTAGATGCATGACTCAGCTGGTGGTCCAAACCTAGAAAAGGGTCACATATTTTATGAAAAGATAACTCAATAGGAGTAAAATTGTCATGGGGACATGTTAGAGTCCTATCGAGACCCGCATCAGGTTCAGGTACAATCTTTTGATGACCCAAACCTGAATTTGATAAGGTTTCAGAGTACCTATTGTTAACATGGGTTTTCAGGGGATTTAATAATACCAGGGATGTTTTCATTAAAAGCATTTGTCAAACATAAATGAAATACATGTATAAAAAAAAAAAAAAAGAAAGAAAAAAAAAAAAGAGAAGAAAGTATGCCCCTTTAAAGAGGCTCTTATTAATATGGGTTAAAATATACATTCCAGGTTATGGTTTGGCATAGGCTCTTAATTACATTTCATAAGGTAATACCCATAATTGTAAGGCAAAGCTCAATAGAATTTAATACAACATAAATAAATAGACAAATGCCATGAACTGAAGTCATCCAAATATATAAAAGGGGTCAATGAGTTTGTATCAGATGGAGTTATATAAAGTGCATTTAAGAAGGCTCGGGACCATATAAGGCGGACCAGGAGGGTGTCAGCTAACGACGAGCATTTGAGGATAGTCCTCATATCTAATACAAGCTACAAGACCAATAAAGAAAAGCATCAGATTACAATCAAATTACACAATACGCAGATATTTACATGGTTCGGCAATATGTCAACTCTATAAGGACACAATACAAAGCATCCACTAAAATGAAGGAGATCAGGAGTACAGGTATTGTTTCTCCGAGATAAACGAAAGCAAAGTAATACATGCAATGTACATACCTTGACTGTTGACCATTCATATTCAATGTATCCAGATCACTTGTTGGGGCAACGTCTTGACAACAAACTTCAGGTCTCCTGAGAGCACAGGAGAGTGGGACTGTGATCCAAGTGAGTAGAGTGCACTCATATAATTTCCCCTTATGACCAGCTAGTATCAGTATCAGGTGTTGAATGCATGGCTGAACTAAGATTCGCACAGGGCTATATGAAGATGAGAGTGAAGAGGATCGGGTGTATGACACAATCTGCATATGAGACGAACAACGTAGAGGCGTGTCGAATATGAGACAAGTAGCGTAACAGTATAACAAATTGTCGTGTGTGAGATAGAGACATATGGGTTGTGTCTAGGCTGACACGCAGCGCACGACTGTGTTCATATAGGTGAGTAGCTTGTATTTGTGTTTGCGTGGCAGACTAGGGCTTCGTTTGTGAAATATGATAATAAGGTCAATGTGTGGCGTTGCCAATGTGTGTAGTTCAACAAACATTGGACATTGTAGTGGGTAGCTCAAAAGTGAGCACATGCGAGAGCATCACTAATGATGCCTGCTTGGATAGGTGAGCCCGAATCTGGGCTCTGTTGAGAGATGGGCGGAAGGCGCCGTCCCAGCAGCATGTAGGGTCATTGCCCTAGCTCGTTGGCTATATGAGTGAGCGGGCATCTCTCCTTGCCTATTTGTGAGCAGGCATGGAGAAAGAGGATGAGAAAAATAGAGTTAGAAGAATAGTAAAAACTTCCGAATCAATTAAATAAAGAACCTTAAGAGGTATTTATAGAAGTGAAATCACTAACTTTGCACGCCGACAACGGTCTACCACAGGGCAGTCCGTCGTGGCATCGTTTTTTTTGAAAGATGACAAAATTATATTAAAAAGGAAAAAGATACAGCGATAGGATAAAAGAGTCCACAAAGAATGCAGACTCAACTAACACCTAAAAAAGAAAAAGAAAATCAGATTCCTCAAGGGAATCGTCGGTACAAGCCCATTCAACCAACATTCTCTTAGCCTTAGATGAGACGGCAAGAGGGGAAAGAGGAGTCCCTGAAACATCTGTCATTTCTCTCCTCCCAGACAGCCCACCAGATCGCTATGATTGACATCCTCCAGAGTCTAGTCCGCACCTTGCCGATATATACCCCATGCCAAGCCAGAAGAAGAAGATTCACCGAACCGGGAGTGCTCCAGCTAATGTTAAACCGCGATAGGAAATCTGACCAGATTACGGTAATAAAAGGGCAGAACATCAGCAAGTGATCTACCGTTTCTTCACCCCGCATACAACACAAACATATGTTAGGGAGAGTCATACCCCGCTTTCTCAAATTATCCATTGAAAGAATTTTCTTTTTGCCCACCAACCAACTGAAAATGATATGCTTCAGAGGAGCAGAATACTTCCAGATAAAATGGGGATTCTGAACTATACTAGCATTCGATTTACAATGCAGCTGGTTGTACAAGGATCTGACCGAAAATTTGCTGGATTTTTCCCCTCTCCAAATAATGGAATTTGCGCTAGATTGAGAGGGAAAAGCGTCATAAATGCATTGTAACAGATCCACAAACTCACCGATCTCCCAATCTTGCAAGTTTCTTCTACAGCCAATATTCCACACTGTCTTGCCATCCATCTCAGTAAAATAATCAGCCACCAAAACTTTTTTATTAGGGGCAAGGCAAAAGATATTCGGAAAAAAATCTTTAAGGGCCTGTCCCATATATCCTCCAGAAACTGATATTCGCCCTGTTTCCAAGCCCAAAGCCCACTCCTTTTGGCACCTCCTCTTTCATCTTCAAAATACCCCTCCAGATGGTTGACGCCCTGTAGGAAGATGACTCTTTAGTCCACCACCCCGTAGCTGATTTCCCATATTTGCTTTTAATAAAAATATTCCAGAGGTGCCCATCTTCTGATCCTAGTCTCCAAGTCCACTTACCAAGGAGGGCTCAATTCATATTCTTTAAATCTTTAACCCCTGCTCCACCACAGGAGATATGATTATACACTTCTCTCCAATCAAGGAGATGGAATTTCTTTTTGTCCACAGTGGCATTGTTGCTGGGCCACAGTTAGGTTTCGGGTAGGCCGCTATGGCATCACATGCTAGGCCGTCATGGCACCCTGATCAAGCCGGAGGCAAGCCAGCGTCGAGCCGTGATCAAGCCACCAGATTACCCTGGCACCACCCTTGAGTTGTGGCACCACCGCTAGGACACAGAAAGGCCGTCATGGCACCACCACTAGGCCGCAGTCAGGCCGTCGTGGCACCACCATCTGGCCATGGGCAGGCCACTATCGGGCCGTGAGTAGACCGTCACCAGGTCGCGGTTAGGCTATAGGGTAGACCACCACTGGTTTTACCTGTCGAGACCTCGCTGAATGCCATAGGGGTGCTGATGAGGAGCCACCAAGATGCTATTGGGTCGCTATCGGGACTTCGCTAGTGTGCCTCCGGGACACTGGTGGGACGTTGGCAGGGCCCAGTTGGAACACCAGTTGTGATGAAGCTAGATGCATGGAGCTAGAGGAAACTCTTTTATGTTAATGGATGCACCCAAGTCTAGTAGGTGATCCTTATGCAATCTAATTGTAACGATCGGGTAGAGAAGAGGACATAAACATTCGTGAGCCTGTTGGGCCTAGGTGTAAAAGACACTCATACCCTCCTCAATAATATGAAAGTTGTTGGCTTACAAAGTAAGGATGAAGAAGAATATGTCCGGGTTATTGCTAGATGCAGTGCATGCCTCCCCACGACTGGTAAGTTGCCAAAACAGATTTGGTGAAGATGGCGAAACCTATAATCATTAGGGGAATTGAGGCCCAAGTGAGAGCTTTCTAAGTGAAGAGGTTGGAGTTGAAGCTTTGACTACTGAACCGGCCGTTTACTTTAGAGGCTTCATATAACTTAGGGATATATATGTTACGCCTCGAAATTACGTTCCTGTGTTGGCCAGACCCAACTCTGAATCTCAAGTCATGGCTTAAAATTTAAGCATTCACAACCATAATTTTACAAATATTATACCCCCATTTCATACTTTCATAAAAATACATACTTTAAAATAAAATATTACGACATTCTGAAATCTCATCCACTCTTCAACTAAACATTTTTTTATTGAGAACAACTAGAAAAGACAACTACAGATAGACAAGCAGCCAAATCTCCACTTCGCTTGCTAACTAAACTGTCTTTAAATATTACCAAGATAGGGAGAGCTTACATGCTCAGTGAGATCATATCCTTACTGAAATTTATAATTTTTGAATTTATACACAATGAAATAATTGCATTAAAGCATAGAGAAGGTAAGTTCATGGATTAAAATAATGTATTAAGAGATAGTATGCATGAAATGCTTTTCATAAACAATAACTTAAACAAATGTAACTTTATCTTTTTGTGTACTTTTAAGGATAAACCACATAGCACCCATGATACTTCTAGGAATGCCTAGGGTAAAGCACCCCTGCATATACTTTTAGGATTGTTCCAGGGTAGAGCACCCATGATTCTTTTAGGAACATCCTACGGTAGAACACCCATTTTACTTTTCAGAAACCCAAGGTAGAGCACTCGTGAATATACTTTTAGGGAACTCAAGGCAAAGCACAAGTGATCTCAACCTCAATTCTCATTCAACGATAATATGCATATGATATTAATGTAATCTCACAATCAACATTTCATTCGACGATGTAAAACACTAACTTCATCACAACCACACATCCTTCTTACTCTTGTATACAATTCTTTATCGGTTTCAGATTTTAAGTTGCAATCTAACACTTTAATTTTCTAAAAATTTAGATTTTAATTCAGATTATAGTCTAATTTTAATAAATTTAATTTAATTAACTTAATTCATGTAAATTTTAATTTTAATAGAGTAAATAAATTAATTCATGTAAATTTTAATTTTAATAGAGTAAATTTCATTAAATCAGAATTTAAATCGAATTAATTTAATACTTTAATCAAACTTATTTTAATTTAAGTAAATCTATCATTAAGTATTAATCTAAATAATATTTAAATTTTGAATTAATTTACGTTAATTAACAATCAAAATTCATATTAATTTAGTATATTACTTAAAATTATTTTAATTTGAACAAAATTTATAATTTTAGAATTAAAAATCTAATTAAAGTATAATTTCACTAATTCTGATGATTTTAAATTAAATATATTCAAAATAAAAATTAGATTAATTTAATTAAATTATATTCAAATTTGGATAAATTAAATATTATTTAAATTTTGAATCAATTTAAATTAAAATTCGACAACTAAAATTAATAATCAGAAATTCCAAGATCGGAATGATCATCCACATCTATGTGATCAACGAACTTGAACTCCACCTGATCTCAACTTTAACTCGACTCGATCGTTGAACTCAAACATACTCAAATTCAGTCTGCTCAAACTCGGTGTTGCTGCTGCTACTGCTGCTCTCTCTCTCTCTCTCTCTCTCTCTCTCTCTCTCTCTCTCTGTGATCTCTCCTTCACTGTCGAGTAGGGTTTTATAATCCTCTCTCAGCCTCTCTCTCCAATTCTAGAATTTGGATTACAAGAGGACTTTCGAACGGTTTCCGGTCGAGTTTACGGGGTAAAGTTCCAATAATGCGATTCTGTAATGAAATGATTAGTTTGCTACGGCTACGAAGTGGTGTTTGATCTTGGTTGTAACCCTATGATCATATGGTGATCTGATGGGCCTTACTGTGAAGGTTTTGATCTTAAATCGATGGATATACAAGAACCTACAATGGGTGTTTCTTAATGAAGGTGATAATAGACATTAATGGCAGATCTTTGTACAGGGTGAATCTGGATGTTGCGATTCTTCTGGATGGTTCAAATTATTATAATGGAGCTTTGGGGACAGTGATTTTTGATGGTTCTTGTCACGCCCCAAACTCGGAAATTGGGCTTACAAAATTCTCGATCGCCAAATCCAGTGCCAACAGCCTCCATAGTACCCCATTCTCGGCTCTCAGCGCACATACGCAAGATTCCGATCCTGGGATCCTACAAGGAGGATTTTCCAAGTACATTTATCTCGTAAGAAGTATAACCACAAGTTTATCCAAATCATAAAGGCAGCATTATCATCACATATCCACTAATATAAACATTTGAATATAATATTGAAAGGAAAATACATATATCGAAATCAAAGCTCCAGAAGTCAGCTACATGCTCTAAGCTCCACGCTACTGCAACCTAACGCCACATGCAAGCATCTATCATGCATAAGCTTATAGAAAGCTTAGAGGGTGGTGAAAGTGTGTGCGCAAGATAAGTGTCAAGTATTCAATATAATATCGTAATCATACAATGTCGAAAATACTGGCAAGATCATGAATCATACGATATCAGAGTAAGCGGAAACATACTGGTAAGTCCATGAGTCATGCAATGCGGATCGTCTATGCAAATGCGGAATCATAGAGAGTCAAATATCCGATGCCGATGATGCAATGCAATATGCAAATCCTGAAGAGCCACAAATACCATCAACCTCATCTAAGCCATATAAGTGCAGAAAACATAGCAACCCAAAATACTATATGCCGCGGATGTAATGCAATATGTGGTGCGAATGGGATGACCAAGCTAGAGTGTGAAGTCGGGATGATAGTACGTAGGATCGCAGGCTATGGGGTCCATCACAAGGGACTTCTATCCAAACCAGTCCCATACCTAATTTTGGATAATCAGACTCAATGTGGTAGACTGCTGATCTCAGGTTGGTTGTGCGCCCCAACCGAAATCCTGGTCATTGCGAAGATACACGTAATAAATAGTTACGCACCACCAACCCAAGTGGATGGTGAATAAATGAATGAATGAGTATGCAACTCCTGCTCAATAAGTCTACATATCAACACCGTACATCTCTGGGATCATCACCGGAGTCTAATACACTTCAAACCAGATTGCCGCCCCATCGCGCGCAACCAGGTAAGTAGAAGAGACCTCACTATCCGCCTGGCCAGTAGTCAGCCAATACCTACCCAGCACGTCGATAGCGGACCCATTTATGAGATGGTCAAACTGAGCATAGTTTTGCCCACTACGAATCGGGCGGATAAGGTCACACCCCCTTCCAACCGACTACGACACAATGAGAGACGCAGCCTACTGGTATTCGGCACTTGAGAGCTCATGTAATCCACTCGGTCTAGACGTTGGAGCGTCTCCTAGCCACGGAGGTTTAGGGACTTTCACTCACGGACATCCAAAGTGCCCAGATGCTCGAACTAAACATTTTTAGTGTCCCATCTAGCCATCCACGACATGCCTATAGAGGCTACGGCTCTGATATCGCTAGGGCGTACAGTAATCACAACACACAATGCAAGATGCATGAGTCATACAATCCAGTCATGCATCAATCCTGCGCATACCGTGGGCTCATGTGAGACAATCTCCACCTATTAAGGAGTCATAACAACCTTCTCAATGATATATGCAATGGTCAACCACATCTTATAATAAACATGCAGATGATGTGTATGGGCATATACATGATGTTATGCTGTCATATACTTATAATCAATATTGACAATTAGCACTGATAATCGGTCTCGACTAGGGTTGTACATGAACCGAGCTAGCCCGGTTAACTCGCTCGACTCAGCCCGACCCGGAACTGAGTTCGGGTTGGGGTAGCGGGTGGGCCAATTATGGTGTGTATATATATATATATATATATATATATATATATATATATATATATATATATATATATATATATATATATATATATGTTTTTAAATTTTTTTAAATCCGCGTCCACGCGGATTACTTGCAAAGCCTTTCTATCACTACCTCAATCGACTCAAACTGGCCCGAACTCGGCCCAAACTCACCCAATTGCTTCAGGGCCGGGTTCGGGCTGGGTTTGCCGGTGACCGGGCTGGGCCGGGTTTGGGCTGGGTTGGCTGGTGACCGGGCCAGGCCAGGTTGAGCTCGGTTCGGCCCGATGTACACCCCTAGTCTCGACAATCGGAATCGGCCTCAACAATAGGCCTCGATAATCAGCCTATACAATCGGCATTGGTAATCGGCCTCGACAATTGGCCCGATAGTCGGCCTCGACAATTGGTCTCGACAATCGGAATCGGCTTCAACAATCAGAATCGGCCTCGATAATCAGAATCGGTAATCGACCTAACAAAGGGCCTAAGGGAAGGTCACAATGTGGACATTTAACCATCATCGCCCATCAATGTGGACATTCAACCAACATTGCTCCCAAGGTGTGGCCCACATAGGGCCAAACGTATAGTGGGCTCACGGCCTCACACAAGGGCCTAATGTACATCACCATGGGCCATATATAATCTCAATGGGCCTCATACAATCCCAATGGGCCTCGCATACAATCACAATGGGCCTTACACAAGGTCTCATATATCATAATGGGCCACGTCACATGGGCTACATCACATGGGCCGCATCACCTAGGCCGCATCACATGGGCCTACATACATCACAATGGGCTGCACCACCTGGGCCTCGAATGCGTCACAATGGGCCATAACCCATGAACCTCAATACATTACAATACGCCACAACCCATGGGCCTAATGCACATCATAATGGGCCTCACTAAATGGGCTACAAAAACATCACAGCAGGCCGTATCACATGGGTTTTAAATACATCACAATGGGCCACAACCCATGGGCCTCAAATACATCACAATGGGTCACAACCCATGGGCCTCAAACACATCAAGTGGGCCGCATCACATGGGCCACAATTGCATCAAGGTGGGCCTTAACGGATGGGCCACAAATACATCAAGGTGGGCCTGCACCTCCAAATGGGCCCACCAGATGAATAGGTGGACATAAAATGCATACATCAAGGTCAGTCCATGCAGCACTGTCCAGATGGATGGTGTGCATATTCAGCACATACATCATGGAGGGGCCCATGCAGCACGTCCGAATGGATGGTGTGGATACAAAATAAATACATCAAGGTGGGTCCCACCAGACAGACAGCTCAGATGGAACATATATATCATGGTGTGATCCATGATCCAGATGGACGGACAGCTACACAATGCATACATTAAGGTGGGCCCCACCCCAGAAAAAATAGATGGACGGCATGGTATAAAAACACATACATTGCAAGGGGTCCACAAGCAGAAACAGATGGACGGTGTGGAAATACTCATACATCATGGTGGCCCACAGAACGTACTGATGTCAGCCAATAGTGGGACCCACGTCCCATGTGCTGCAAGGTGGATGGACGGCTGGAGAAACACACACTATGGTGCACCCCATACCACCCGTCCAGATGGATAAAAACATACGTCATGGTAGCCGGTGTGAATATAGAATATATACATCAAGGTGGGCCCACCCCACACGTGGCACGTGTGGGTGGGTCCCACATCCCAACAAGGGATGGACAGCTGTGGATTTCAAACCACATATATATATATATATATATATATATATATATATATATATATATATATATAAAGGTGGGTTCCCACATGGGGCCCATATAGTATATATGTATATCATATAATATATATATATATATATATTAAAAAAATCAGCGCTCAGGCCCTGATCAGCCTGCACGATACATCATGGTGCTCAGCACAGCATCGTCCATCTGGACGGTGCAGATATAGAATATATACATAGAGGTGGGTCCCACTTGCCCACACGTGTCACACGTGTGGGGTGGGCCCCACGTCCAAACAGATGGACAGCTGAAGATACGCATACAGCATGGTGGCCCACAGAACTTGGTAACACTGCTATAGCAGCTATACAGCTGGGCAAGACACACCAGCCGATCTATCCCCCTGCCCTGGGATCTGACGGTGTAGACATACAAGCAATCAAGGTGGGCCCCACTTGCCCACACGTGTCAAACGTGTGGGGTGGGTCCCACGCCCAAAGAAATGGACGGACGACATGGGTAAATCGGATACAACACGGTGCGTCCCATCGTCCAGCAACTGGACGGTGAGGATGGCATGTAAACATCACAGTGGGCTCCATCATCTTGGATAGCAAGATGGATGGACAGTAAGGAAGCCATATACATCAAGTGGGGTCCACATCAGCGTGGATGGACGGTGAACAGATACAACACATACATCTAAGTGGGTTTCCACCGTCCAGATCTCTGGATGGTGCAGATGCAAGGCATAAACATCACAGTTGGCCCCACACAGCGTGGATGAAATGCATGCATCATTGGTGGGCCACATAGAGAGAGAGAGAGAGAGAGAGAGAGAGAGAGAGAGATAAACATGAGAAGGGGAGGGACCCCGCCACTATGGGCCCCTCTCTATCCAATGCATACATCAAGATGGGTCCCACCATATGTGGGCCCTCTAATCATCAAAATCACACAAAAAATCACTCACCTTTGATCATGGACTTCTCCTTCCATCAACGCATTCTAGAGCTCCAATGGATGAGATTCAACGGGTTTTAGAGGGTGGGATTGGGTGGTAGGGAGTGGGCCACACCTAGCTTCTCTCATGGAAGCTTGGACGTTGGGTGCTCATGGGGTTGCTTGGAATGAGAAAATGAGAGAGGGAGGAGTGGTGATGGGATGAAAATGGATGGGTTCTCTTGACTTTTGGTAAGAAAGGAATGGGTTAAGAATGGGTTGCTTTGACTTTGGGTGAGAGAGGGATAGGTGTGATGGGATATGTACTTAGACTTGTACATTGATTGATTGACATGACGTGTCGTAGAGATTCTCTCGGAATTCACAACGCACGGCTTTTTTTCGGAATGTACGCGGGCCCACAACACATAGCCAGGATATTGCATTAGCGCACGAGACGTGGCGTTGGAACCGCGGCAACGGCGCAGTCGCTATGATACAAGTCTCGGGTCGAGCCGACTCAAAATTACATGATGCGACTTAGAGTCATGTGCAAATGCTGATAACAGATCGTAGGTCACCGGAATTCGACCGGGAGGACCACGGAAGCCTACGGAATGGTACGGGCTAGGATACGGGTCTCACAGTTCTGATGTGTTTAACCGATAGGTTTGGTGGCACATTTTCCGCTAGCAACAAATCAAGAAAATTAAAGAAGAAGAAAGTTGGGAGGAGGAGACGTTAGGCTTGGCTCTTGACAGCATGTAACGCTGGTGTCTTTCTATAGTGGACATTTGCTGAATTTGATGGATGAATGGTTAGGATTTGATGGTTGAAAAATGGATGGATGGATCATGAGCTTCTTGCCGCAACTAAGCTACGAATAAGATGATGACATTTTTTTTCTTGTGTTCTAAACAACAAGCGATTCAGACATGGGAATGGATTGATTAGGAGCTCTGCTGCACTAAGCTTCCGCAGCCCGAAATCGTCGGAGGTGAAGCGTTTTACAGCATTTGATCTAAAAATGTAGGCGATCAGGATTTTTGTCAACATGGAATGCTGCTGAGCTTGGATGACGATGATCGGGGATCTGTGTTTGGATGGTCGGGATTGTTTGTTATAGACTCCCAACGCTGTTGCAAATCGTCCGAGATCATGGGAGGAGGAGAAGGAGAAGAGAGATGAAATTGGGGAGATGCGTTTTCCCTACAGAAGAATTTCGAAGCACCTCGGCAACGTAATGCTAGGTGGGGCCACCATGATGTTTATGAGAAATCCATCCCGTCCATCTGCTTTCCAAATCATGTTAGGCCATGGAAATGACATAGATTCGAAACTCAAGTGGGCTACACAAACTGGAAGGTGGGTAGGGAAGTGCCTACAATTGAAACCTCCTTGGGGACTACCATGATGAACCGTGTGGTGTGGTGGGTCTGGGACCCCAACGGACTACTTATACACAGAAAATAAGAAGAGGAAAGAGGGTTCGGGAAGAAAACCTCCCTGGCTTCGCAGCAATGCATGTAACGAGTGTTGCATATATCCCCTTTTATATAATTTTCTCTTCCATAAACTTAGTGGGTCCCACTTGAATAGTCCAAATCTTTCATGTTTGAATCAGTGTCCCCACGTGAACTCGGTAAGATGTAAAGGGTTTGGGTTTTGATATATATATATATATATATATATATATATATATATATATATATATATATATATATATATAATATTTATTACAATAAATTGAAAATGGTCTTGAATTATAAATAAATAAATAAACAAATCCTCTATATGGCATACTCCTAGCACGACTGGCGTCAAAAGGCTGAAGTGCTTGTTAGCCTAAATTTAGGCACAATTGACTAAAATCCTGCACAAAGGAAAAAAAAGAAGTAAATTATGAAGTTCATCACTTTTAAAAGAATTCTTAATGTCTATGATTTTTAAAGTCTTTACAAGTAGTAATGAAGTTTAAAGGTATTTATACATTTTAAAAGTATTTCGAGGGGGGGAATCATTGAAGGAGATTAACAAGACAGTTTGGTATAGAAAGTTAAGATATATGAAAATGGATGTGGTTGTAATTTACTTCACACAGAATACAGCAGTGTCATGTAAAATAACTTTGAAATTTAGGTGGAATATTTTTGTTACCAGAATACAGCACAAGGTATATGATTGTAGTCAGCTTTAGTAGGTTATCCACTGAAAACAGTTTTCTGCAGGCAACATAGAAGAAAGGAAACAATATGAATTTTTTTACTTTTCAATGGAAGGAACAAAAACGTTTCAAATGGAAGAGAAAAAATAGACGAGTTCAAACTTCAAACACAAGCTTCCCTCCCTCCCTCTGTGTGTGTGTGCGCGCGCGCTGTGTGTGCACGCACATGCTTTGTGAATGAAAGCTAAAGAGGAATCCGTTTTTTTTACCAAGACTTTTGATTGGCGCTTTTCCCACCAAGAAGATGACTTCCACACAAATAAATATAGTGTAAGAGATCTAACAGTCCTGTATACCTAACAAATCAACAGCTATCCTAATCTTACCATTCTGAAAACATCAGAGTTAGCTCCCATTCCCGAAAGCATCAGTCCAACCTGTTCATATTGAGCCACATTACCAACCATTTTAATCCTTAAATTGTCAATACCAAAGAGAGTTAGGATTTTAAAATACAATATTCAACAGTACTTTAACAGTGGTATAGATAATATTTAGTAGTATGCAAAATGGAATATGTTCTATTCATATCCTTCAAAAAAAAAAAGTTCCACAATCAGCTGCCCACCAAATACAGCTATCCACTTCACCCATGCTCTTGAACAAGGATAGCTGATGTCAACAACAGGTAAGTACTATCTACAGAGAAGTGATAGATCCACTTCTAGATTTTAAGAGTAAGATGCACCATGTCCAAACTTTGCCTAGATGATTTTCATGTTGTGGCATGTCCAGCACACGACTCATTGGCAGGACTGCATGTGAAACTTCAAATATAAAGGCGTGATCTTTGTGATCATCTGTTGGAAGTGTTTTCAAGGATTTCATATTCTCCTGCTTAGACAGACTAACTAAACATGATCTTCGTGATCATCGATGGGCCTGATTTTGAGGAAAGGCAACCAAACGTATGCATGTTTTAAAGCAAATGAAGCATGAGTGTTCTACCTGCTCAATAACAGAGTTGTCAGTCAAACCAATTCTCTGCTTGTTCAGCTTGCCATAACCCCTCTTGTAAATTAATTCCCTCACGCTCTTCAAATTGGGATAGCTGAAACAGACATGTCCTACGAATGAGATATGTACAATTTTATATATATATATATATATATATATATGGAATACTAATGACAGGACAGGACTAAGATACAAACCCATATGTCACGTAGGGCTCAACCCTATGCAGCATGTTGAGTGGCCTTATTGACCTTCAGAAACACACCATTAAATATCTGGTTTTGGAAAAAAAAAAAAAAAGAAAGAAAGAAAACAAACACGGTGAAACATTAGAACAAGGCATTGTTTTTTATTACTAAAAAGAAATGGAACCACAGAAACAACCAACGCTAACCTAACTGCACCTGTCTCAAACGCAAGAGCTGCAGAATTTTTCTTGTCTTTGGGTGCATGGCATTAATACTAGGATTTAACAATCATAATCATCAAATCAATGGCACAAAAATGCACGGTCCAGACTGAATATTAAAAAACAAGACAAATAATCAATCTCAACCATCCATTACACAGTTTAGAGTTCATTGGATTAATTATATCTCTCAAGAAGATCATAAAACTGGTTGAAAGACAATTCCATGGACATTCTAGATCAATTCTAACTAATAGGGACCAATGATTTATGTCAATAAATGGCAGGCCCCTATCCACCTGCAAACCACAACACTCATCAACATTCAATATGAAGTGCAAAACTAAGAAAAAAAAAATTTACCTCATATTTCTCCAAATGCTCATGCCAAGTCTTAGCATCCCAAAAATCAACTCCCATTTCACCCCAGAATCTACCAACTTTCAAGTCTGTGTGCATTTCCACAACTTCGGCTTGCTAACCAAAAAAAAAAGGACAAAATAACAACAACCAATGTAATAAACGGATAGACGATAAGCAAATGTTTGAACGCACTATGAAATCAAATCGCAGTTAGTATTCCACTAATGAGGAAAGAGAACTCACCTGCAGCACTCCCAGTAGTACCTTAGCCATAGACGGCATTAATTGTGGGAGTGGTGCAGGCACCTATACTAGATCAGTTCTCATGTGGAAATAACTAAATCGCAATCTCCTACTTCAGCATTCATACCAGTAGTCAGTACTCTAAATTGCAATACCCTTACTTTCAAGCTGGACCTGAGAAGGAACATAACTGCAATGTGGAGACTACTTCCCATTTACAATCACTGGAAAAACATTTTCAGCTTTTCCGCATCCTCTTGATTAGGCCAAATGATCCTAATACAATCCACTCATGCATTAAAATGTGGCATTTTAAAATCGTTCTCCCTGTAAATCAAACAGTGCACATATCTACTACCATTTGACTTTCAGTAAGACATACTTGCCATATTAAAAACATCCTTTGAGGAGAAAAAAAATTCCAAACATATTTCTTTAATGTAGAACACTTGGATTTTGAAATGGAAATGCCATTGACATTTTACTTCTCCAAAGAAAAATTCCCTAGACAGATTTTTTTTTTTTTTTATTAGCCATAACAGCTGTATATTTGAGATAATGCCTGCTGTGCTAGTAGCTGTATATTTGAGATAATGCCTGCTGTGCTAGCAACCGTCCTTCAACTGTTAATTACAGAATTATAATAATCAACTAGAGGAAATCTTTATTATAAGACTTGATAGGGCAAAAATAATTTCTCAATATGAAACTTGCAGATGTTGGTATTTTAGGGCAAAAAAAAAAAAAACATTCAACATTCATCCTTATTATATTGCTCTGATGCATGTCATGCACACAGGAAGACTAACGAAGAGGAATGATTTGTTTTCCAGAATGGACTATCTGCTGGTGATTCATCTCAAATCCTAAAACAGTTTCAACAAAAATGATGACAAGATACAGACAAGAACAATATATGAAGGTTTTAGCTAATACCTTTGAACATGTGAATCAGATCAACACCATCAACAACCCTGAATCGAGAATCTGCAGATGTAATAAGCACTTCTAAATTAGGGATTCGACCATGCAAATCCCTAAAAATGGATTCGACAACGTAAATCCCTAATTAGGGATTTGTATTCAACAAAGCATATTCCTAATCAAGTATTCTAAATTTCAGAAAGCAACAACAAGAAGAGAGAAGCATTACATTATACCTGAGAATCTGAGATTCACGAGCAGCAGAAGACCGAACTGCAGCAGAGGGTTGAGGAATAGGGTTTTGAGAGAGATAGATAGGGAGAAAGTCCTGAAAAATACACAAGAAATCCACAGATGAAAAATGGAAAAAGAAAAAGCATCTTCTCACTTGAATTTTCTGAAATCCAAACCCTAGTTCTAGATCTAGTAAATCCCCACCATAACCAGTCAAAAAACCTTGTAAAGTGCAGAAAATAGATCCAAAACCCTAGGAAACAAGAGAGTAGCAAATCTAGATACTACGATGAGATCCCAAAGCAGGTTGCTGCAGTTGGAGAGATCCCAAAGCAGCCGTGAGAGAGAAAGAGGAGAGAGAGAGAAGGAGAGACTCGTGGAGTTGCAGAGACAGAGAGAGAGAGAGAGAGAGAGAGAGAGAGAGAGAGAGAGTCAGGGGTAGGAAATAGGAGAGAGTCGCGCTGGCTAGTAGGTTTTTTTTTTTTTTTTTTTTTAATGGTAAGTTATCCGTCGGGTAGGTCTTACATAGCGCCGATGAAAGAGTAGCGCAAATGCCGTTTATACCTCTTTTTGTTGTAGTGAGACTTTGTTAAATGACTTGTGGCTTTGCAAACTCTATCTCATACATAGTATTTAAAACACATATAACTTTAATTATGACCTTCTAATCGAGATGAAATTTGACCATTCACCATTATTCGACACTCTTTCCAATGAGCCTAATATTGTTATACGATTTTTCAACGGTGGCTAAGATATGATTTAACAACTTAGGCATAACCAGGGTCTCAAGTGACAAGTAAGTGCGTCCTATATAAAACTAAACAGGTAGATTTTGAGTGCACCTCAAGGACTTTGCACTTGACGATTTACTTCAACTATTGGATGGCCCATTAGTCAGATATGAGTGTGTTGTGCGGTTGAATGACAAGTGTATGCATGGTTTGGATATCCTAGGACAAGTTCACTATGACGGGATGGTCCAACACTGATGTGGACGGTTAGATTGCTAGATCTAAGGCTAATTAGGTGTCTCTATGGTTGATTTAGTGAATGATCATGTATATGAGTAGATGTGAAAATTGATGAATGAATGACCTAGAATTGGTGATGGAGTTAGAAGATTTGTACACGTCAGTTAAGTGTAAGAATCGAGGGATTGGTCTATCTTCTTGGTTAGGTTGTTTTAGATAGTTTAGGTATGTTATCACACATCCCAAAGGATTGATCTAAGTTATGAGTTCAATAGTCATTAGTGATGTGATTTTAGGGTGGAAATCATGGGTCAAACGAAGGCAGATCAATCTCTAACTTTATGGGCTTACGATGGGTCAGTATAAGTTGAGATTAGACGATTTAGAATGGGTTGATTGAGTGTACAAGTGAGTAATTTATTTAGGCATATTTTTAGTATAAGTAGAAGGTTCTAATTGAGTGATTTTGGTACACAGGTCATGAGTCGTAATAGGGTACATTTAGTGTACACTTAATGGTTAAGTTTCGGTTAATTTATGAATAAACGAGTAGTCTTGTGGGTTTGAGTGGCGAGAGTACACATGTACATGTACACACACACACACACACACACACACACACACACACACACACTAATTACATAATTCTATGGTTAATAAATCTATCTCATGCTTCAATAACTGCACATTGCACAATTTATGAATGCCTGTATGCATGAATGCGTAAATAAATAGATGGATCTATACATGTATGCATAGATGAATGTAAGTATCCACGTATGCACATTTACGCATGCACACTAAAATCTCAGGTCATTATATTCTACCCCCTTAAAAGAATTTCGGCCTTAAAATTCAAACACACCAACCATGTGAACAAGTGAGGATACCCATCTACGATGTGTCTAAGTGTCCGCTACATTTCACATGTCGTAAGTTTATGTGTGCACGAGTATGTATGATCATCTACATGAATTCAAGTTATTACAATATATGTGCGTGAATGAAAATAAGCTAAATGCAGTTAGTTGCTGCGGTACTTTGACTCATGTCTATAATATATACATTGTGTAAGAGATATGAGCATTCATAAGTTGAGCTTATGGAATATATCGTAGAGAATAAAATAATCTGTAACCGGAATTTACAGAATATATGATGCGAAGAATATAAGAATTTATAACTAGAGCTTGAATAATATATCACTTGAAGAATATAAGAATTCGTAACAAGACTTTGAAGAATGTAAGTGCTCATAACTAGAGCTTGAAGAATATGAAGATCTCTGACTGAGGTTTATGGAAAATATATAGAAAACCCGTAGTTGGAGCTTCATGGAGATGTCTGAATCCATAACTAGCATGAGATATAAGATTTGAAAGAATAGTCAGCCAAGTTGCTCACGCATACTTGCACATACTTTGTACCTACACTCAACTTCTCTGTCAAGCATGTAATAGGATACAAATGTTACATGACATATAACTCAATGTAGTGGCATTGATAGTGCACATGATGCATATGATGTATAATGTTGATGCAATGTATGACTGGATGTAAGATCATAATAAATTGGTGTATGCAAGGCTTCAAACTACCACAGTAAGCTATGACGGATAGAGTCGGGTTTGATCCGGAGGTGTGTAGCCAATTATGAAAATGAGAAAAGTAAGACTTAGCTATGAAGGACTTAGCCACTTATTGCAATGCCTGTTGATAGAACTTAACTAGGGGTACGTGAAGTTGTATACCATGGAGTTATAAAATGAGTAATGTCATGACTAAGTTTTACAAATTGAACATCGGGGTGCATGACCATGGTAGTCATGAACTAATGGTGTGAGGCTCTCATCCATGACCCAAGAGATGATCGAATCAGGCTCATCGCGACTCAAAGGGCAGTGGAATCGAACTCAGGGCTGACCTAAAGGGCAAGTTTAAAGCTGTTGCAAACCTCTGCATGAACAGGCATATAGTAGTAGATTAATGCTCGTGAAGGGCTTTGGAGCAAAGACCTATTAAGTTTATAATTCATTGGAGTATGGACAACCTTTTAAGCTTGTAAGTCATTGGAGCACACACTACCTTTTAAGCTCGTAAGTAGTTGGAACCAACCACAGTTTAAGCTCATAAGTAGTTGGACCAAAACACAGTTTAGGCTTATAAGTAGTTAGATCATACACAATTTAAGCTCTAAGTAGTTAAAGAAAACCACAGTTTAGGCTCGTAAGTAGTAGGAGCAAACATAGTTTAGGCTGACGAGTACTTACAGTACACACAATTTAGGCTCGCTAGTAGTGGAACAAAGACAACCCTTAGTCTGGGCTATGCTATGTGCTAAGGGCCTACAAAAATATTAATGCGGTATAGATTTCAACTACGGGCGTTTAGCCCTCCTTCGAGTGTGTGGTGCTTGCCAAGGAAAATGGCGACACGGTATGAATTTCAATCGCGGGTGTTTATCCCTCCTTTAGGTTGCGGTGCACTGCAGAAAACATAGCAAAGCAATATGGATTTCAACCATGGGCATTATAAGGATTATTGTCATAAACGGTTGCTTCATTATTGTCGTATATGGTGGTGCGACCATAATCGTGGATGAGGGCTAAAGTAACCTTGATAATGCAGGGGCATTTTCACACTGGGCTCGAGTGGGATTGCCTATGGGATACAGGGGCACACTCGGGGTGGGTGACCCATGTGATTTGGGGCCCACAGGGGAGGTCTCGTGTTCGAGACTCCTCACCAGGGGTGATTAATGCGCATTTCACACTGAGCTCGAGTGGGGTAGCCCGTGGGATGCGGGGACACACTCGGGATGGGCGGCCCATGTGATTTGGGGCTCACGAAGGAGTTTGGCCGAGGTCCTAAACCCATGAGATGCGGGGCCTGGGCTATGAGATAAAGGGATTAATTCGTCATACTCTAACAATTTGAGCTTTTAGAGCAAGTGGTTAATTGTCCTGCATCACTTGACTACCTGTCTCATAGCCTTAATCTCAGCTTAGAGCTATTGTAGCCTTGACTACTCAGTATGCAATCTCAATTGAGACTTAGGAGCCCAAATAGCCTTAACTACTTTGGTATGCGACCTTGATCGTGGTTGAGGATTGATGTAGCTTTGATTATTCGGTGTGCAACCTTAATCAAGATTTAGAGCCGATGTAGCCTTGACTACCCGGTATGCGACCTTAATCACAGCTTAGAACCAATGTAGCCTTGACCACTCAATGCGCGAACTTAATCACAACTTAGAGCCGATGTAGCCTTCACTACTTGGTACACGACCTTGATCGTGGCTTAAAGAGCTGAAATAGCCTTAACGAGTTGGTGTGCGACCTTAATCATGGATGGGGACTGATGTAGCCTTGACTAGTCGGTGCGCCACCTTGATCGCGATTTAGAGCCAATTTAGCTTTGACTACTTAGTCCACGACCTTAATCATGGCTCAGAACCGATGTAGCCTTCACTACTCGGTGCACAACCTTGATTACGGCTTAGAGCCAATGTAGCCTTGACTACTCAGTGCATGACCTTGATCGCGGCTTAGATCTAATGTGACCTTGAGTACTCGATGCGTGACCTTGATCGCGGATGAGAACAATAGCCTTAACTACTTCGCTTTTTTCATAGTACGAGTGGGATTAACCATCACTCGGTGTTTCATATCGCGAGCAGGATTAAGCATCGCTCGACTTTTCATATCGCCAGCAGGATTAAGCATTTCTCAACTTTTTGCTCCCATAGCGAAGGATGATATGAATTGTTGCTTTCCATTGAGACGAGTCATTTGCAAACCATGCTAGCAGTGTGATAAGCCTTTGCCCCCAGTGAAATGATTCACCCAGAAGCCTCGAGGATCTTTTAGAGAATAATCTTGCTATATTCTTGCAGGAGCTAGTTGGGGGAGAAGTCTACCCCCAATCCATGGCTTAGTAGTTGGGGTTGACATCAGCCAAAAAATTACAGAGAAAGAGAAGTAATTTCGTTCCTTTGGTGCAACGAGCAAAATAGTAAACCAATGCCCCCATATAGGGAAGGGCAAAGAAAAACATAGATATCCATGAACTACCATTCTTGGAGCTATTGCCTTAGAGATGAAGGGAGGAATGTTAATAGAGTGTGCTCTCTGCATATTGGCATTGTTTACGAATTTCTTATGATATACCCCAACAAAGTTGCCACTTTATTGATATGGGATTTCGTGGGATTGTAATAATATAGGGGATGTTTCCATTAAAAGCATTAATCAAGCATAGCCGAGATACACATATAAAAAAGAAAAAAGTACACCCCTTTAAAGATAAGAGTGAATAGCATTGGTGTGTGACACCGTCCGGGTATGAGACCGACAGTGTAGAGTTGTGTCGGATATGAGACAGGCACCATAATGTTGTGCCTATCGCGAGATAGGGAGCTCAAGGTTGCGTTTAGGTTGGAAGGTAGCATGTAGCCATGTCCATATAGACAAGTGGCTCATAGCCATGTTTATGTGGGCAGCACAAACTACATTTGCGAAATATGATAATGAGGTCAGTGCATGGCGTTGCCTATATGTGTAGCTCAAGCAACATTGGACTGTGTACTAAGTAGCTCAAGAGTGAGCACATGCAAGAGCATGATGCCTGCTCGGCTAGGGTAAGCCCAGATCTACGCTCCCTTGAGAGATGGGTGGCGGGTGCCATCCCAATAGCACGTAGGGTCATTGCCCTAGCCCGCTAGCCTATATGAGTGAGTGCGCGTCTCTCCTTACCTATTCGCGGGCAGGGATGGAGAAGGAGGATGAGGGAAGGAGAGGCAAGAGAAAAGTAATAAAAAGTCTTTATAGAAGATTTTATGAAAGAATCAAATAAAGGCTCTTAAGAGGTATTTATAGAAGTGGAAGCATTTAACTTTATGCGACGACAATAGTCTACCGCAGGGACGCGGGTAGGCTACCCTGGCACTGCCGCCGGGCCATGGGTAGGATGCCACTGGGGCAACTCCGAGATGCCACCAGGATTCTGCTGGAATGCCGGCGGGTGCCGCTGCAGTGACAGTAGACACACAAGGCTAGAGGCTTTTTTTCCCGTTGTCAATACCGGACGAGTCTTAGGACCCTGGCTTGTCCATCAGGATCACCAATTAAGGGGTCATGATTATCCAATTAAGACTTCAAAACAAGATCCATCCATAAGGCCACTTGTATAAATTGAAGAACCAAGGATAAAATATACATGTCCTTCGAGAAAGGATTTGCAATACAACAAACAGCACGATTTAGATCCATAAAGGGAGAAATTAGATCTCAGATCTTGATCAAAATGGGTTAGACCTAGTTCCAATTTTCCAAAGAACCATCAACTGAGAAAAACCCAAAAAACTATGGAAGTCTCCTCAAACTGACAGTTCCGTGAAATTAAATGGTGAACGGGGCTTTGAAGGCCATTTCTGGGATGGCTTAAGATCATCCTTTATTGTTATTTTTATACCGCCTTTCTATCATATCCTTTGGCCCATGTCAGTAAGAAGAATTCATCTAGAATAAGGTAGGAGGGAACGTGAAACAGTAGAAAGAAGAAATAAGGGAAAGAGGATAAATAAACGCTCGTACCTTTTCCCGGGAAGATGGAAACCAGAGACGGTATTTGAGAGGAAAAATCTTGCAATTCAAAATCTTTCCAAGCTACAGTCGCAAGAAGATTTTTTTTGTTATGAGTTACCAGCCCAACTAAAAGGGCCGCGTCGAGAAAAATAAAATAGCAGTAGGTGATCATTATCCCCCCACAAAAAAAGAAAGGGGATCATTGCTGTGGGGTCGACAGTCATGTATATTTCTTATATCCCCTCTATACATCGGTTTCAGCAGCTCATTTTAAGAGATAAGGCAAAAAATTGAGCAGATCAAAATCTCGTTTGGACCACACCACATGAAACAGTGGTAATTAAATGCTTACCGTTAAAAACTCCATGGGTCAACCGGAATGTGTATTTGCCATCCAACCCGTTAATAAGGTAACACAGAACAGCATGAATGGACTGCGCAAATATCAGCTTGATCTTTAAAAAAATATAGCCCTCAAAAAGTTTTTAATGGTGAATCACAGATGTTTCCTGTGGTGTGGTTCACATGAGATTTGGATCTGATTCGTTCTTGGATCTATGTCCTCAAATGAGCTAAAAAATTAGATACGGAGTGGATATAAACATACATCCGGTAGGCCCTACAGTAAGGAAACTACGGAAGCCGCGTACGACATAGGCTTACAAGCGCGTTACTTTTTTTCACGTTTGGAGCACACAAACGAAACCGGACGACTATGGAAGCGGATTGCCGGTGGCCCGGCCACCTGAAGCTCATGTAGCTGTAAGCTGTTTGGAGCCCGAAGAGACGCCGGTGATAAATCCACTCGATGCATCAGTTCCACAGGAAAACAATAGATGGTAATCTAAAAATGAGGGAGGTACAAAAGTCACTTGGGTCACACCAAATGAAACAGTGGGAAGAGATACCTCCACCGTTGAAACCTTCTTGTAGTCGATCACGATGTATATATTCCATCAAAACCCTTGATAAGGGTATTATAAACGGTAGGAGCAAATATCATCTTGATACAAAACTTCCGTGGTACCCACAAAGTTTCGAATGGTGGGTACTCAATCCCCGCTTTTTAATATGGGATGGCCTCATGAGTTTTGGATCTGCTGATGTTTAGATTAACATCCACTTCTGGTCTTATGAAGCTGATAGATGGATTGGATTTGTCACGGGCATCTCCGTGGGCCATACCGCTTCCTACTACACGAACTTCTTGTGGCAAGGGGCACTGGGATTCAGCCAGAATATATGGAAAAAATTTACGACTGTACGACCCCTTTATGGCCCATTTAGGAGACTAAGCCCACTTCATTTTCCTTTGCGAGAATACGACCCAGCTGTACGGATGGCTTGCCAAAGGTCGAAAATGCCCCTGCTTGTTCCGTCAAGCGGATCGGTGGTGCTCGAAGACGAGCGCTGACACTCCTCGTAACTCCAAGTTGTACGAACGGTTCAAAAGACATCAACGTGACATGGGCCCCACAGTTATGTATCTATTATATCCACAACGTTCATCCATATTTCGAGACCATTTCGGAGCATTATCCAAACCAAAAAAATCATATCCAAAGAGCAACTGGACCACACCACAAAGAGCAGCAGAAAATTGATTTTCACCGTCGAAACTTTTGTAGGGCCCACCATAACATTTATTTTCCATCCAATCTATTCATAA
Source organism: Magnolia sinica (assembly GCF_029962835.1). Lineage (NCBI taxonomy): Eukaryota > Viridiplantae > Streptophyta > Magnoliopsida > Magnoliales > Magnoliaceae > Magnolia > Magnolia sinica. Next base: position 41,758,491 of record NC_080573.1, on the reverse strand, counting down.
TGTCACAAAGACCTAGATGAAGAGGAAAAACAAATTTCGTAATGATCCAAAACTTCTGGGACCCCTAAAAGGGTTTCAATGGTAGACGTTCAATCTTCCACTGCCTTTTACAGTGTGGTCCACTTGATAGCTAAATCTTTCTTATTTTTCTTCCCAAGCGTTAGTACGAGTTCACCAAATAGATGGACGGTTTGGATATAACACATACCTCATAAAAGGACCCACAAAGGCGGTGGGGATTACAACAAGGAAATAAAAAATAAAAAAAAAGCGTTGTATCTATGGCTACGGATTATAACCGTAGCAATAACCGCAGCCAATGCTTTTTCAATACGTCCTCTACTATGCATCGAAGGTCTTTCAATATGTACTTCGATATATCGAATGTCTTTCGATTAATCAAAAAAGGTCCAAAACTGTCCAGCAACTTTGCATAAAAAATCCTGCAATTTTTGATTAATCGAAGTGTCTTCGATATGTATCGAAGATACAGCTACAGATTATAGCCGTAGCCATAACTGCAGTCCATAAAAGTCTATACAAAATTTTTTATTTTTTTATTTTTTATTTTTTATTTTTTATTTTTTACATGGAGAACTTTATTCTACCTACAATTTTTTCTAATACATATTTATATAAATATGTATATATAAGCATATAAAAAAAATTCTCTCTTTTTTTCATTTATTTCTCTATTCATTAAACGAGAATATCTTCTAAACCAAAATTAGTTACTTGATGTACCCTATATGATTTTGGGGTAGGAGAAGCTACTTTAGCCAACTAACCTAGTTATTTTACAAGATTCCATCAGGTCGATGGTCGAAAATCCATTTCATTCACTTTGCAGTCAATTTCAATCAGTTCGTGGTCATTTCCATGCATTTCACCGTCAATTCCCTCCACTTCACGGACAATTCCATGCATTTCACGATCATCCCAAACTATTCCGTGTTGATTCACGGTCATTGAGAGGCATTTCACGGTCAATTCCCTTCACTTCACGGTCATTTGCATGCATTTCACGGTCAATTCACTTCAATTCATGGGAATGATCATGGTTTGAAGTGAATTGACCGCGAAATGCATGCAAATGACCGTGAAGTGAAGGGAATTGACCGCGAAATGCCTCGAAACGACCGTGAATCAACACGGAATTGTTTGGGACGACCGTGAAATGCATGGGAATGATCATGGTTTGAAGCGATTTGACCGCGAAATGCATGCAAATGACCATGGAGTGAAGGGAATTGACCGCGAAATGCCTCGAAACGACCGTGAATCAACACGGAATTGTTTGGGACGACCGTGAAATGCATGGGAATGATCATGGTTTGAAGCGATTTGACCGCGAAATGCATGCAACTGACCGTGAAGTGAAGGGAATTGACCGCGAAATGCCTCGAAACGACCGTGAATCAACACGGAATTGTTTTGGATTACCGTGAAATGCATGGGAATGATCATGGTTTGAAGTGATTTGACCGCGAAATGCATGCAACTGACCGTGGAGTGAAGGGAATTGACCGTGAAATGCCTCCAAACGACCGTGAGTCAACACGGAATTGTTTGGGATGACCGTGAAATGCATGGGAATGATCATGGTTTGAAGCGATTTCACCGTGAAATGCATGCAAATGACTGTGAAGTGAGGGGAATTGACCGCGAAATGCCTCAAAACGACCGTGAATCAACACGAAATTGTTTGGGACGACCGTGAAATGCATGGGAATGATCATGGTTTAAAGCGATTTGACCGCGAAATGCATGCAAATGACCGTGGAGTGAAGGGAATTGACCGCGAAATGCCTCAAAACGACCGTGAATCAACACGGAATTGTTTGGGACGACCGTGAAATGCATGGGAATGATCATGGTTTGAAGCGATTTGAGCGCGAAATGCATGCAAATGACCGTGAAGTGAAGGGAATTGACCGCGAAATGCCTCAAAACGACCATGAATCAACACGGAATTGTTTGGGATGACCGTGAAATGCATGGGAATGATCATGGTTTGAAGCGATTTGACCGCGAAATGCATGCAAATGATCGTGAAGTGAAGGGAATTGACCGCGAAATGCCTCGAAAGGACCGTGAATCAACACGGAATTGTTTGGGACGACCGTGAAATGCATGGGAATGATCATGGTTTGAAGCGATTTGACCGCAAAATGCATGCAAATGACCGTGGAGTGAAGGGAATTGACCGCGAAATGCCTCGAAACGACCGTGAATCAACACGGAATTGTTTGGGACGACCGTGAAATGCATGGGAATGATCATAGTATCACTTATTGACCGCGAAATGCATGCAAATGAGCGTGGAGTGAAGGGAATTGACCGCGAAATGCCTCGAAACGACCATGTATCAACACGGAATTGTTTGGGACGACCGTGAAATGCATGGGAATGATCATGGTTTGAAGCGATTTGACCGCGAAATGCATGCAAATGACTGTGAAGTGAAGGGAATTGACCGCGAAATGCCTCGAAACGACCGTGAATCAACACGGAATTGTTTTGGATTACCGTGAAATGCATGGGAATGATCATGGTTTGAAGCGATTTGAGCGCGAAATGCATGCAAATGACCGTGAAGTGAAGGGAATTGACCGCGAAATGCCTCGAAACGACCGTGAATCAACACGGAATTGTTTGGGATTACCGTGAAATGCATGGGAATGAGCATGGTTTGAAGCGATTTGAGCGCGAAATGTATGCAAATGACGGTGAAGTGAGGGGAATTGACCGCGAAATGCCTCGAAACGACCGTGAATCAACACGGAATTGTTTGGGATTACCGTGAAATGCAAGGGAATGATCATGCTCTGAAGCGATTTGAGCGCGAAATGCATGCAACTAACCGTGGAGTGAAGGGAATTGACCGCGAAATGCCTCGAAACGACCGTGAATCAACACGGAATTGTTTGGGACGACCGTGAAATGCATGGGAATGATCATGGTTTGAAGCGATTTGACCGCAAAATGCATGCAAATGACCGTGCAACTTAAGAGACTAGAAGCGAAATGCCTCGAAACGACAGTGAATCAACACGGAATTGTTTGGGACGACCGTGAAATGCATGGGAATGATCATGGTTTGAAGCGATTTGACCACGAAATGCACGCAAATGAGCGTGGAGTGAAGGGAATCGACCGCGAAATGCCACGAAACGACCGTGAATCAACACGAAATTGTTTGGCACGACCGTGAAATGCATGGGAATGATCATGGTTTGAAGCGATTTGACCACGAAATGCATGCAAATGACCGTGGAATGAAGGGAATTGATCGCGAAATGCCTCGAAACGACCATGTATCAACACGGAATTGTTTGGGACGACCGTGAAATGCATGGGAATGATCATGGTTTGAAGCGATTTGACCGCGAAATGCATGCAACTGACCGTGAAGTGAAGGGAATTGACCGCGAAATGCCTCGAAACGACCGTGAATCAACACGGAATTGTTTGGGATTACCGTGAAATGCATGGGAATGATCATGGTTTGAAAAGATTTAGCGCGAAATGCATGCAAATGACCGTGAAGTGATGGGAATTGACCGCGAAATGCCTCGAAACGACCGTGAATCAACACGGAATTGTTTGGGATGACCGTGAAATGCATGGGAATGATCATGGTTTGAAGCGATTTGACCGCGAAATGCATGCAAATGATCGTGAAGTAAAGGGAATTGACCGCGAAATGCCTCGAAAGGACCGTGAATCAACACGGAATTGTTTGGGACGACCGTGAAATGCATGGGAATGATCATGGTTTGAAGCGATTTGACCGTAAAATGCATGCAAATGACCGTGCAGTGAGGGGAATTGACCGCGAAATGCCTCGAAACGACCGTGAATCAACACGAAATTGTTTGGGACGACCGTGAAATGCATGGGAATGATCATGCTTTGAAGCGATTTGACCGCGAAATGCATGCAAATGAGCATGGAGTGAAGGGAATTGACCGCGAAATGCCACGAAACGACCGTGAATCAACACGGAATTGTTTGGGACGACCGTGAAATGCATGGGAATGATCATGGTTTGAAGCGATTTGACCACGAAATGCATGCAAATGACCGTGGAATGAAGGGAATTGACCGCGAAATGCCACGAAACAACCGTGAATCAACACAGAATTGTTTGGGACGACCGTGAAATGCATGGGAATGATCATGGTTTGAAGCGATTTGACCGCAAAATGCATGCAAATGACCGTGGAGTGAAGGGAATTGACCGCGAAATGCCTCGAAACGACCGTGAATCAACACGGAATTGTTTGGAACGACCGTGAAGTGCATGGGAATGATCATGGTTTGAAGCGAATTGACAGCGAAATGCATGCAACTGACCTTGAACTGAAGGGAATTGACCGCGAAATGCCTCGAAACGACCGTGAATCAACACGGAATTGTTTGGGATGACCATGAAATGCATGAGAATGATCATGGTTTGAAGCGATTTGACCGCGAAATGCATGCAAATGATCGTGAAGTGAAGGGAATTGACCGCGAAATGCCTCGAAAGGACCGTGAATCAACACAGAATTGTTTGGGACGACCGTGAAATGCATGGGAATGATCATGGTTTGAAGCGATTTGACCGCAAAATGCATGCAAATGACCGTGCAGTGAGGGAATTGACCGCGAAATGCCTCGAAACGACCGTGAATCAACACGGAATTGTTTGGGACGACCGTGAAATGCATGGGAATGATCATGGTTTGAAGCGATTTGACCACGAAATGCATGCAAATTACCATGGAATGAAGGGAATTGACCGCGAAATGCCTCGAAACGACCATGTATCAACACGGAATTGTTTGGGACGACCGTGAAATGCATGGGAATGATCATGGTTTGAAGCGATTTGACCGCGAAATGCATGCAACTGACCGTGAAGGGAAGGGAATTGACCGCGAAATGCCTCGAAACGACCGTGAATCAACACGGAATTGTTTTGGATTACCGTGAAATGCATGGGAATGATCATGGTTTGAAGTGATTTGACCGCGAAATGCATGCAACTGACCGTGGAGTGAAGGGAATTGACCGTGAAATGCCTCCAAACGACCGTGAATCAACACGGAATTGTTTGGGATGACCGTGAAATGCATGGGAATGATCATGGTTTGAAGCGATTTCACCGTGAAATGCATGCAAATGACTGTGAAGTGAGGGGAATTGACCGCGAAATGCCTCAAAACGACCGTGAATCAACACGAAATTGTTTGGGACGACCGTGAAATGCATGGGAATGATCATGGTTTAAAGCGATTTGACCGCGAAATGCATGCAAATGACCGTGGAGTGAAGGGAATTGACCGCGAAATGCCTCGAAACGACCGTGAATCAACACGGAATTGTTTGGGACGACCGTGAAATGCATGGGAATGATCATGGTTTGAAGCGATTTGAGCACGAAATGCATGCAAATGACTGTGGAGTGAAGGGAATTGACCGCGAAATGCCACGAAACGACCGTGAATCAACACGGAATTGTTTGGGACGACCGTGAAATGCATGGGAATGATCATGGTTTGAAGCGATTTGACCGCGAAATGCATGCAAATGATCGTGAAGTGAAGGGAATTGACCGCGAAATGCCTCGAAAGGACCGTGAATCAACACGGAATTGTTTGGGACGACCGTGAAATGCATGGGAATGATCATGGTTTGAAGCGATTTGACCGCAAAATGCATGCAAATGACCGTGCAGTGAGGGGAATTGACCGCGAAATGCCTCGAAACGACCGTGAATCAACACGGAATTGTTTGGGACGACCGTGAAATGCATGGGAATGATCATGGTTTGAAGCGATTTGACCGCGAAATGCATGCAAATGATCGTGAAGTGAAGGGAATTGACCGCGAAATGCCTCGAAACGACCATGTATCAACACGGAATTGTTTGGGACGACCGTGAAATGCATGGGAATGATCATGGTTTGAAGCGATTTGACCGCGAAATGCATGCAACTGACCGTGAAGGGAAGGGAATTGACCGCGAAATGCCTCGAAACGACCGTGAATCAACACGGAATTGTTTTGGATTACCGTGAAATGCATGGGAATGATCATGGTTTGAAGCGATTTGAGCGCGAAATGCATGCAAATGACCGTGAAGTGAAGGGAATTGACCGCGAAATGCCTCGAAACGACCGTGAATCAACACGGAATTGTTTGGGATTACCGTGAAATGCATGGGAATGAGCATGGTTTGAAGCGATTTGAGCGCGAAATGTATGCAAATGACGGTGAAGTGAGGGGAATTGACCGCGAAATGCCTCGAAACGACCGTGAATCAACACGGAATTGTTTGGGATTACCGTGAAATGCAAGGGAATGATCATGCTCTGAAGCGATTTGAGCGCGAAATGCATGCAACTAACCGTGGAGTGAAGGGAATTGACCGCGAAATGCCTCGAAACGACCGTGAATCAACACGGAATTGTTTGGGACGACCGTGAAATGCATGGGAATGATCATGGTTTGAAGCGATTTGACCGCAAAATGCATGCAAATGACCGTGCAGTGAGGGGAATTGACCGCGAAATGCCTCGAAACGACCGTGAATCAACACGGAATTGTTTGGGACGACCGTGAAATGCATGGGAATGATCATGGTTTGAAGCGATTTGACCACGAAATGCACGCAAATGAGCGTGGAGTGAAGGGAATCGACCGCGAAATGCCACGAAACGACCGTGAATCAACACGAAATTGTTTGGCACGACCGTGAAATGCATGGGAATGATCATGGTTTGAAGCGATTTGACCACGAAATGCATGCAAATGACCGTGGAATGAAGGGAATTGATCGCGAAATGCCTCGAAACGACCATGTATCAACACGGAATTGTTTGGGACGACCGTGAAATGCATGGGAATGATCATGGTTTGAAGCGATTTGACCGCGAAATGCATGCAACTGACCGTGAAGGGAAGGGAATTGACCGCGAAATGCCTCGAAACGACCGTGAATCAACACGGAATTGTTTGGGATTACCGTGAAATGCATGGGAATGATCATGGTTTGAAAAGATTTAGCGCGAAATGCATGCAAATGACCGTGAAGTGAAGGGAAATGACCGCGAAATGCCTCGAAACGACCGTGAATCAACACGGAATTGTTTGGGATGACCGTGAAATGCATGGGAATGATCATGGTTTGAAGCGATTTGACCGCGAAATGCATGCAAATGATCGTGAAGTAAAGGGAATTGACCGCGAAATGCCTCGAAAGGACCGTGAATCAACACGGAATTGTTTGGGACGACCGTGAAATGCATGGGAATGATCATGGTTTGAAGCGATTTGACCGTAAAATGCATGCAAATGACCGTGCAGTGAGGGGAATTGACCGCGAAATGCCTCGAAACGACCGTGAATCAACACGAAATTGTTTGGGACGACCGTGAAATGCATGGGAATGATCATGCTTTGAAGCGATTTGACCGCGAAATGCATGCAAATGAGCATGGAGTGAAGGGAATTGACCGCGAAATGCCACGAAACGACCGTGAATCAACACGGAATTGTTTGGGACGACCGTGAAATGCATGGGAATGATCATGGTTTGAAGCGATTTGACCACGAAATGCATGCAAATGACCGTGGAATGAAGGGAATTGACCGCGAAATGCCACGAAACAACCGTGAATCAACACGGAATTGTTTGGGACGACCGTGAAATGCATGGGAATGATCATGGTTTGAAGCGATTTGACCGCGAAATGCATGCAAATGAGCGTGGAGTGAAGGGAATTGTCCGCGAAATGCCACGAAATGACCATGAATCAACATGAAATTGTTTGGGACGACCGTGAAATGCATGGGAATGATCATGGTTTGAAGCGATTTGACCACGAAATGCATGCAAATGACCGTGGAATGAAGGGAATTGATCGCGAAATGCCTCGAAACGACCATGTATCAACACGGAATTGTTTGGGACGACCGTGAAATGCATGGGAATGATCATGGTTTGAAGCAATTTGACCGCGAAATGCATGTAACTGACCGTGAAGGGAAGGGAATTGACCGCGAAATGCCTCGAAACGACCGTGAATCAACACGAAATTGTTTGGGATTACCGTGAAATGCATGGGAATGATCATGGTTTGAAGCGATTTGAGCGCGAAATGCATGCAAATGACCGTGAAGTGATGGGAATTGACCGCGAAATGCCTCGAAACGACCGTGAATCAACACGGAATTGTTTGGGATGACCGTGAAATGCATGGGAATGATCATGGTTTGAAGCGATTTGAGCGCGAAATGCATGCAAATGACCGTGAAGTGAGGGGAATTGACCGCGAAATGCCTCGAAACGACCGTGAATCAACACGGAATTGTTTGGGATGACCGTGAAATGCATGGGAATGATCATGGTTTGAAGCGATTTGACCGCGAAATGCATGCAACTGACCGTGGAGTGAAGGGAATTGACCGCGAAATGCCTCCAAACGACCGTGAATCAACACGGAATTGTTTGGGATGACCGTGAAATGCATGGGAATGATAATGGTTTGAAGCGATTTGACCGCGAAATGCATGCAAATGGTGGCCCACCTGCTCCACTTAAAACCCTTCCCCAGTCAATAAGATTTTCGGTTGCTGGACCATTGAGGTACATTTTCGATATATCGATATTTACTCGATATATACTTCGATACATCGAAATATCAGAGATATAATCGATAATTGCACGAAAAAAGCAGTTTGACGCTGGACATTTTCTAAAAATTTTCGATATATCGAAATCTAGTCGATATATCGATACCCCAATATATCGACATCTACTCGATTATATCGATAATACAATTTAAAAAGCATTTTGTCGCTAGACAGTGTGTGACCATTTTCGATCAATCGAATAATAGTCGATATATCGGTCGGTTGTAAGGATGACTTACTACTATTATATCGACTAGATTTTGATATAATCGACAACTTACTCTACCATTAATCGATTAGGTTTCGATTATATCGAAGAGTTTCGATATATCGTGATCTATTCGATATATCGAATTTTAATTTTTCCATTTTTTTTCTAATGTGTCTTTTTTATTATTTTTTATATATATATTTTTTTGTTTTTCTTTTTTAGGTTAGCTTGTTAGTACACACCCATGTTGGTACACACTCCATGTTATCCAAGTTGCGTTCATAGTGTGCTTCTTCCAGTTTCTTAAGTTGCACGGTTAGTTGCATGCATTTCGCGGTGAAATCGCTTCAAACCATGATCATTCCCATGCATTTCACGGTCGTCCCAAACAATTCCGTGTTGATTCACGATCGTTTCGAGGCATTTCGCGGTCAATTCCCTTCACTCCACGGTCAGTTGCATGCATTTCGCGGTCAAATCGCTTCAAACCATGATCATTCCCATGCATTTCACGGTCATCCCAAACAATTCCGTGTTGATTCACGGTCGTTTGGAGGCATTTCGCGGTCAATTCCCTTCACTCCATGGTCAGTTGCATGCATTTCGCGGTCAAATCGCTTCAAACCATGATCATTCCTATGCATTTCACGGTCATCCCAAACAATTTCGTGTTGATTCACGATCGTTTCGAGGCATTTTGCGGTCAATTCCCCTCACTTCACGATCATTTGCATGCATATCTCGCTCAAATCGCTTCAAACCATGATCATTCCCATGCATTTCACGGTAATCCCAAACAATTCCGTGTTGATTCACAGTCGTTTCGAGGCATTTCGCGGTCAATTCCCTTCACTTCACGGTCATTTGCATGCATTTCGCGCTCAAATCGCTTCAAACCATGATCATTCCCATGCATTTCACGGTCATCCCAAACAATTCCGTGTTGATTCACGGTCGTTTCGAGGCATTTCGCGGTCAATTCCCTTCCCTTCACGGTCAGTTGCATGCATTTCGCGGTCAAATCGCTTCAAACCATGATCATTCCCATGCATTTCACGGTCGTCCCAAACAATTCCGTGTTGATACATGGTCGTTTCGAGGCATTTCGCGATCAATTCCCTTCATTCCACGGTCATTTGCATGCATTTCGTGGTCAAATCGCTTCAAACCATGATCATTCCCATGCATTTCACGGTCGTCCCAAACAATTTCGTGTTGATTCATGGTTGTTTCGTGGCATTTCGCGGACAATTCCCTTCACTCCACGCTCATTTGCATGCATTTCGCGGTCAAATCGCTTCAAACCATGATCATTCCCATGCATTTCACGGTCGTCCCAAACAATTCCATGTTGATTCACGGTCGTTTCGAGGCATTTCGCGGTCAATTCCCTTCACTCCACGGTCAGTTGCATGCATTTCGCGCTCAAATCGCTTCAAACCATGATCATTCCCATGCATTTCACGGTAATCCCAAACAATTCCGTGTTGATTCACGGTCGTTTCGAGGCATTTCGCGGTCAATTCCCTTCCCTTCACGGTAAGTTGCATGCATTTCACGGTTAAATCGCTTCAAACCATGATCATTCCCATGCATTTCACGGTCGTCCCAAACAATTCCGTGTTGATTCACGGTCGTTTCGAGGCATTTCGCGGTCAATTCCCCTCACTTCACGGTCATTTGCATGCATTTCGCGGTCAAATCGCTTCAAACCATGATCATTCTCATGCATTTCACGGTCGTCCCAAACAATTCCGTGTTGATTCACGGTCCTTTCGAGGCATTTCGCGGTCAATTCCCTTCACTTCACGATCATTTGCATGCATTTAGCGGTCAAATCGCTTCAAACCATGATCATTCCCATGCATTTCACGGTCGTCCCAAACAATTCCGTGTTGATTCACGGTCGTTTGGAGGCATTTCGCGGTCAATTCCCTTCACTCCACAGTCAGTTGCATGCATTTCGCGCTTAAATCGCTTCAAACCATGATCATTCCCATGCACTTCACGGTCGTTCCAAACAATTCCGTGTTGATTCACGGTCGTTTCGAGGCATTTCGCGGTCAATTCCCTTCACTTCACGGTCATTTGCATGCATTTCGCGCTCAAATCCCAAACAATTCCGTGTTGATTCACGGTCGTTTCGAGGCATTTCGAGGTCAATTCCCTTCATTTTACGGTCATTTGCATGCATTTCGCGCTCAAATCGCTTCAAACCATCCCATGCATTTTACGGTAATCCCAAACAATTCCGTGTTGATTCACGGTCGTTTCGAGGCATTTCGCGGTCAATTCCCTTCCCTTCACGGTCAGTTACATGCATTTCGCGGTCAAATCGCTTCAAACCATGATCATTCCCATGCATTTCACGGTCGTCCCAAACAATTCCGTGTTAATACATGGTCGTTTCGAGGCATTTCGCGATCAATTCCCTTCATTCCACGGTCATTTACATGCATTTCGTGGTCAAATTGCTTCAAACCATGATCATTCCCATGCATTTCACGGTCGTCCCAAACAATTCTGTGTTGATTCACGGTCGTTTCGTGGCATTTCACGGTCAATTCCCTTCACTCCACGCTCATTTGCATGCATTTCGCGCTCAAATTGCTTCAAACCATGATCATTCCCATGCATTTCACGGTCGTCCCAAACAATTCCGGGTTGATTTACGGTCGTTTCGAGGCATTTCGCGGTCAATTCCCCTCACTGCACGGTCATTTGCATGCATTTTGCGGTCAAATCGCTTCAAACCATGATCATTCTCATGCATTTCACGGTCGTCCCAAACAATTCCGTGTTGATTCACTGTCCTTTCGAGGCATTTCGCGGTCAATTCCCTTCACTTCACGATCATTTGCATGCATTTCGCGGTCAAATCGCTTCAAACCATGATCATTCCCATGCATTTCACGGTCGTCCCAAACAATTCCGTGTTGATTCACGGTCGTTTGAAGCAATTTCGGTCAATTCCCTTCACTCCACGGCCAACATGCATTTCGCGCTCAAATCGCTTCAAACCATGATCATCCCCTTGCACTTCACTGTAGTCCCAAACAATTCCGTGTTGATTCACGGTCGTTTCGAGGCATTTCGCGGTCAATTCCCTTCACTTCACGGTCATTTGCATGCATTTCGCGCTCAAATCCCAAACAATTCCGTGTTGATTCATGGTCGTTTCGAGGCATTTCGAGGTCAATTCCCTTCACTTCACGGTCATTTGCATGCATTTCGCGCTCAAATCGCTTCAAACCATGATCATTCCCATGCATTTCACGGTAATCCCAAACAATTCCGTGTTGATTCACGGTCGTTTCGAGGCATTTCGCGGTCAATTCCCTTCCCTTCACGGTCAGTTACATGCATTTCGCGGTCAAATCGCTTCAAACCATGATCATTCCCATGCATTTCACGGTCGTCCCAAACAATTCCGTGTTGATACATGGTCGTTTCGAGGCATTTCGCGATCAATTCCCTTCATTCCACGGTCATTTGCATGCATTTCGTGGTCAAATCGCTTCAAACCATGATCATTCCCATGCATTTCACGGTCGTCCCAAACAATTCCGTGTTGATTCACGGTCGTTTCGTGGCATTTCGCGGTCGATTCCCTTCACTCCACGCTCATTTGCATGCATTTCGCGGTCAAATCGCTTCAAACCATGATCATTCCCATGCATTTCACGGTCGTCCCAAACAATTCCGTGTTGATTCACGGTCGTTTCGAGGCATTTCGCGGTCAATTCCCCTCACTGCACGGTCATTTGCATGCATTTTGCGGTCAAATCGCTTCAAACCATGATCATTCCCATGCATTTCACGGTAGTCCCAAACAATTCTGTGTTAATTCACGGTCCTTTCGAGGCATTTCGTGGTCAATTCCCTTCACTTCATGATCATTTGCATGCATTTCGCGGTGAAATCGCTTCAAACCATGATCATTCCCATGCATTTCACGGTCGTCCCAAACAATTCCGTGTTGATTCATGGTCGTTTCGAGGCATTTCGCGGTCAATTCCCTTCACTCCACGGTCAGTTGCATGCATTTCGCGCTCAAATCGCTTCAAACCATGATCATTCCCATGCACTTCACGGTCGTTCCAAACAATTCCGTGTTGATTCACGGTCGTTTCGAGGCATTTCGCGGTCAATTCCCTTCACTTCACGGTCATTTGCATGCATTTCGCGCTCAAATCCCAAACAATTCCGTGTTGATTCACGGTCGTTTCGAGGCATTTCGCGGTCAATTCCCATCACTTCACGGTCATTTGCATGCATTTCGCGCTCAAATCGCTTCAAACCATGATCATTCCCATGCATTTCACGGTAATCCCAAACAATTCCGTGTTGATTCACGGTCGTTTCGAGGCATTTCGCGGTCAATTCCCTTCCCTTCACGGTCAGTTACATGCATTTCGCGGTCAAATCGCTTCAAACCATGATCATTCCCATGCATTTCACGGTCGTCCCAAACAATTCCGTGTTGATACATGGTCGTTTCGAGGCATTTCGCGATCAATTCCCTTCATTCCACGGTCATTTGCATGCATTTCGTGGTCAAATCGCTTCAAACCATGATCATTCCCATGCATTTCACGGTCGTCCCAAACAATTCCGTGTTGATTCACGGTCGTTTCGAGGCATTTCGCGGTCAATTCCCTTCACTTCACGGTCATTTGCATGCATTTCGCGGTCAAATCACTTCAAACCATGATCATTCCCATGCATTTCACGGTCGTCCCAAACAATTCCGTGTTGATTCACGGTCGTTTCGAGGCATTTCGCGGTCAATTCCCCTCACTGCACGGTCATTTGCATGCATTTTGCGGTCAAATCGCTTCAAACCATGATCATTCCCATGCATTTCACGGTCGTCCCAAACAATTCCGTGTTGATTCACGGTCCTTTCGAGGCATTTCGCGGTCAATTCCCTTCACTTCACGATCATTTGCATGCATTTCGCGCTCAAATCGCTTCAAACCATGATCATTCCCATGCATTTCATGGTCATCCCAAACAATTCCGTGTTGATTCACGGTCGTTTCGAGGCATTTCGCAGTCAATTCCCTTCAGTTCACGGTCAGTTGCATGCATTTCGCAGTCAATTCGCTTCAAACCATGATCATTCCCATGCACTTCACGGTCGTTCCAAACAATTCCGTGTTGATTCACGGTCGTTTCGAGGCATTTCGCGGTCAATTCCCTTCAGTTCACGGTCATTTGCATGCATTTCGCAGTCAATTCGCTTCAAACCATGATCATTCCCATGAATTGAAGTGAATTGACCGTGAAATGCATGCAAATGACCGTGAAGTGAAGGGAATTGACCGTGAAATGATAGTTTGGGATGATCGTGAAATGCATGGAATTGTCCGTGAAGTGGAGGGAATTGACGGTGAAATGCATGGAAATGACCACGAACTGATTGAAATTAACCGCAAAGTGAATGAAATAGATTTTCGACCATCGACCTGATGGAATCTTGTAAAATAACTAGGTTAGTTGGCTAAAGTAGCTTCTCCTACCCCAAAATCATATAGGGTACATCAAGTAACTAATTTTGGTTTAGAAGATATTCTCGTTTAATGAATAGAGAAATAAATGAAAAAAAGAGAGAATTTTTTTTATATGCTTATATATACATATTTATATAAATATGTATTAGAGAAAATTGTAGGTAGAATAAAGTTCTCCATGTAAAAAATAAAAAATAAAAAATAAAAAAATAAAAAAATTTGCATAGACTTTTACGGACTGCAGTTATGGCTACGGCTATAATCTGTAGCTGTATCTTCGATACAAATCGAAGACACTTCGATTAATCGAAAATTGCAGGATTTTTTATGCAAAGTTGCTGGATAGTTTTGGACCTTTTTCGATTAATCGAAAGACATTCGATATATCGAAGTACATATCGAAAGACCTTCGATTCATAGTAGAGGACGTATTGAAAAAGCATTGGCTGCGGTTATTGCTACGGTTATAATCCGTAGCCATAGATACAAGGCTTTTTTTTCTTTTTTTTTTCCTTGTTGTAATCCCCACCGCCTTTGTGGGTCCTTTTATGAGGTATGTGCTATATCCAAACCGTCCATCTATTTGGTGAACTCGTACTAACGCTTGGGAAGAAAAATAAGAAAGATTTAGCTATCAAGTGGACCACACTGTAAAAGGCAGTGGAAGATTGAACGTCTACCATTGAAACCCTTTTAGGGGTCCCAGAAGTTTTGGATCATTACGAAATTTGTTTTTCCTCTTCATCCAGGTCTCTGTGACATTATGAATAGATTGGATGGAAAATAAATGTTATGGTGGGCCCTACAAAAGTTTCGACGGTGAAAATCAATTTTCTGCTGCTCTTTGTGGTGTGGTCCAGTTGCTCTTTGGATATGATTTTTTTTGTTTGGATAATGCTCCGAAATGGTCTCGAAATATGGATGAACGTTGTGGATATAATAGATACATAACTGTGGGGCCCATGTCATGTTGATGTCTTTTGAACCGTTCGTACATCTCGGAGTTTGAGGAGTGTCAGCGCTCGTCTTCGAGCACCACCGATCCGCTTGACGGAACAAGCAGGGGCATTTTTGACCTTTGGCAAGCCATCCGTACAGCTGGGTCGTATTCTCGCAAAGGAAAATGAAGTGGGCTTAGTCTCCTAAATGGGCCATAAAGGGGTCGTACAGTCGTAAATTTCTCGAATATATATATATATATATATATAGAGAGAGAGAGAGTCATGCTCCCTGCGCACTTATGCACGTGCGCACCTTTGCACAAGTGTCATGGGTGTCTAATCTGAACGGTCTATGTGATGCGGAATCCCATAAAACCCTATGTAACAAATTTTCACCCTGATCTAAAATTCTGGTGGGCCATAGCAAAGAGAAATGCAAATCAAGGGAGGAAACTGTTTTCATTTTTCATGGCCCATCAAAGTTTTAGATCAAAGTAAAACTTGATCCTGGGGGGTTTCACGAGGTGCTGCTTCACATGAACAGTTCAAATTTTGGATCCACATCACGTATGATGGGTTCTCAAAAAAGTTCGTATGTAGTAAGTCCGAACTGGTTCGCAGGTGAGCGTTTCCGTGTGTGTGTGTATCCACATCACGTATGATGGGTTCTCAAAAAAGTTCGTATGTAGTAAGTCCAAACTGGTTCGCAGGTGAGCGTTTCCATGTGTGTGTGTATATACACACACACACGGAAACGCTCACATGCGAACCAATTCTTACTTACTACATACAATCTTTTTTGAGAACCCATCATACGTGATGTGGATCCAAAATCTGAACCGTTCAAGTGAAGCAGCACCTCGTGAAAGCCCTGGGACTAAGTTTTACTTTGATCTAAAACTTTGATGGGCCATGAAAAATGAAAACAGTTTCCTCCCTTGATTTGCATTTCTCTTTGCTATGGCCCACCAGAATTTTAGATCAGGGTGAAAATTTGTCACGGGAATTTTCATGGGATTTCGCATCACATGGACTGTTCAGATTAGACACCCCATGACACGTGTGCAAAGGTGCGCACGTGCCTAGGTGCATAGGGGAGCATGACTCTCTCTCTATATATATATATATAGACACACACGCGCACACGCCAACGATTTATTTTTTATTTTTTGCCATTGCGCCAATTGTTAAATCATTGGACGTAATTATTCAAAGACCTCTGCAACTAAAGGTGGGGATGCTTGATGGATGCAACGTGTTAATGGGCTGTTCTTTTCTTGTATAATCAATATGTACCGTCCATTTTCCTGTTATTGACCAGATGTTTAGATCCTTCGATAAAATGCTTCTCATCAGTGATTGGCGATGAAAGATGGCCCTAAGTGAAGAGAACTCGAAAGTGATTAGACTTTTTGTAGTCTATCCATCTGGACCATTCACTTTCCTAGACATTGATAAGATGGTCAGGATCGGGTGATCTAACTGTCTCTTGAGAGAACAGACAATGGTGAGAAATTGAAATGAAGGATAAGATTAGTAATATGACCTTTTCCAATATGAAATCAGATTGCGTACTGATTAACTCAGTAAGCTTTTATTGTGCTGAGTAAACTCAGTTGGGCCCACTTTTAATGTATATGGTTTATCTACACCATCCATCCATTTGTACTGATAATTTTAGAGGTTGATACCAAAATTGAAGTGAATCCAAAGCTAAAGTGGACCATTACACGGAAACAGTGTGGAATAATGATTTCCACCATTGAAACCTTCCTAGGGTCCAAATTAATTTTTATTTGTCATCCAACCTGTTCATAAGATCACAAAGACATGTATGAAGAGAAACCATAAACATCAGCTTGATCCAAAACTTCTTTGGCCTCCAAAATATTTTCAATGGTAGAGGTTCATTAAAACTGTTTCCTGTAGTGTGGTCCACTTGAGATTTTAATTTGCTTCATTTTTTCGGTCTAGTACTAAAATTATCTTTTAACATGGATTAACGAAATGGATAAAATAAATAAATAACAGTGGACACCACACAGTTTACTCAGTACACTAAGGGTACTGAGTTACTCAGTACGCAATTCGCTTCCTTCCAATATATGCCTGTGTGGGATCTCATCCATTGATTTGATAGCTTGATGACCCTACCTTTTATGCAATCTATTATTTCTTGACCGTTGTGTCCGCAGATCATGCTCATAATTTTTTTAGGCTCTTGGGTATATTATGTGGCTTGGGATATTGTATATTTGACTTGGAGTCGCCACTATCAAATTACTCATATTCTCATGCTCGGTTAAACCTTGTAAAAATATTAAAATAAGAAATCGAAGGATTTTTTATTTTAAAATGACACTTGATTTACAATTGAAACTTCTAAATAAGGAACCATAGCAACAAAGAGAAAATATATTTTGTACCATCTATACCTATACAAGCATATATATGGCCTCTACTTCATATAACAGCACAAAATACCAAGGATTGAATTAGTTTTTGTGCACAGAGGATGCAAAAGTGCATCAAATGCATTGTGGTGATGTAGTGCCTACTTTAAGTAATGGACTAGGTCAAACTTCTTTACCTGAAGCTATCACTTGGTGAGTGAGTCTCCAAGCTATCTATAATATCTCGAAAATTTGCCAACTTAAGAGTTGGACATCCTTGCACGTTACCTTTGATTTATCGATTTGAGTACATGTCAATGCACGTATTCACATGTATTTAGAACTAAAATGAGTGATGTGCGGTCCACCAAAACCACCCAAAAGAGTGGAATGTCGAATTTTATAGAGTACGGATCGACCTCGATGGTGCCACCATTAAAATATGGACAAAAATCAATGGTGCCACAATCACCCCTGTTCAGCAATATTCTACGTGTTCATATTTTGACAGTTTTATTACATTAATTTCAAAATTATATTTTGACAGTTTCATTACATTGATTTCAAAATTTTATGTCTATTTTTATATAAATCCGATCGAGGTGATTCACAAGTCAGATTGAAACTTAATGAGTCTATTTTTATATAAAATAAATTTAAAACATAAAAAACAAAACTAAAAATGGTTAAATTTAGGATGTTTTATAAACTGTATTGAAAATTATTAGTTTCAGGTAATTGGTACTTCCGAAATTTTTAAAATTTTTATAAAACTCAAAATATAATAAAATTTAGTGAGGTTAAAGTAGACTTGATAATAAAATATCATAAAAATTATAAAAATAATCTAGTAATTAAAAGTATCAAAAACATTACAAGTAATAAACTTATTGAAAATAAAAATTTTAGCAACTTTATGTTGTCGATGGACAGCACATATCTTTTTCATTTTAGAGTTTTTGTATTCAATGTTTTCTTAAAAATTGTTTTTAATTATGCTAGGAATCATCGTATATAATTAAATTAGATTTTTTTTTATTTTTAGAATATTTTACTCATTTAGGTAATTTCTAGCATTGAGTTCGTGATTAGGGTGAATAGTGCCTAATCATCATTTATGCTAATGACGAATATGCCGCACTATAAAATTAACTAATCCAAAATCTAATTTCCATACATAAGAAATCTCGTCATCCAATTCATTTAAGAAATGTCCCAATTTTTCGAACAAGCTCTAAACTGCTCGTTTAGTGGTCGTTAGTGGGCCACTAAATCTGATATTATAGAAAGATGTTCGACATACGGGCTTGGCGTCCATCACAGGATATCGAGACTAGTTTGCGTTTCGAATCAACCAACTTGGAGTCGCAGGGTCAATCCATAAGATGTGTGAATAATCTTAAAATTAATCAAGAACTTAAGTTAATTATTTATAGTCAATCTTTGCCAAAGTTATGGCTTTCGAACCGTTAGATCATAACCAAATTTAGGACAACAACCTAAGTTAATATCTTGCACATATTCATATAGTCGAGACCCTGATCGACTATCGGTGACCGTCAAACTAACTTCTGATCATACCCATTGATCAACGCATCTAAATAGCAGTCCAATTGTATCCATACATAAATCATCACTAGGGTCAACTATCTTACGATGTATATCAATCCCTACACCCCATAGTGGACCCCAAATGCTAGAAACACCCTCCCCATAGGGCTAGTATAATAAAAACCTAACCCTTAGAGCCATTTACACCATTTCTAGTGCTATAAATAGGGTATTTGAGAGAAACCCTTGCTCCCATCCAATTTTGCCCTAGAGAAATAGAGAAAGGAAGAAAGAGAGAAGAAGAGAGGAGAGAGGGATAAGAGAAACGGTAGGCCCGGTGCTATATCATCATCGTCCGGTCCTTGTGCTCATCGGATCTTACAAGATCTTGCCTTTACACTTATTTCCATGCCTTCCTCGGTCAAAATCTAATGATTTCGGGTAAAATGTTTCATCCCATAATAGGTAAGAGTTTTCTTAGTTGCCTTTTCACTTCTTTCTTTCGATTCATGCACATTTGAGACATTAAGGTTAGAAACTCTCATTCGTTTCCATCATTTCTCAAAAACCTTAACTCTACGGTTTGATCATGATAGGACTTAGGGCCCCAACTCGTTGAAACGAGTTGAAATTTGCTCGAAATAAGTTAGAAAAAATCATTAACTCTTAATTAAAATCTAATTAGATTACAATTCATAATACTAACAATGAAATTGTCAATGATTTAGGATTTGGAGCGTTCTCCCCAGATTTTAGGCGCTAAAGCTGCATCCGAGTCAATGATTTCGATTATAAGGTGAAGATATATCCTTAAACTTCTACCTGACATTTTAAAATAGCTAAATTTGTTTGTTTTCTATTTGGTTGATAACATGCTCAATGAAATGCTTGAATGACATGAAACTCTTTATATTAGAATTCTTCAATATCGAATGTAAGAAATGTTAATATGATTGAATTATATTGTTGTAGTGGATCAAGCTATGCAAATTACTTAAATATGCGAATAACCCACTTTAGGGAGGCTATCCCAGGTTTATATGACTAACCAAAGTTAAACATGGACGATCGACAGTAGTTGGAGCTACACGGGATGCTTTGTACCCAAAGTCGGTTTGTTTGAGGTAATCTGTAGTCGATCGCATCAGTCTATTGAAAGTTCGATCACTCTTATGCTTGGTGATTGTATAACATTCAATAGAATCTATGATACCACCATTACCACTGATTTAGTCTACTCATAACCATTAGTACGTTATGATCCTACAAAGACTCATGAGCCGAACATGGTGGTATGAGACGCCGTGTTCAAGCTTTCAACCTACGTTGGGGTGATGAGCCTCCTCATAATGACTAATGAGCACTAATAGAGGTGATATAATGTTGTTCGAATGACCCCCGTTAAATTACCTGGCCGATGGTTCCGTGCTAGAATACCGTTCGAACAACCGGACGTGAATGGAATTGGGTGACAAATAATTCCTTTGTATTGATTTAGTTTTGAGTGACAAGCATGTACCTTTAAATTAATTGTTCATATTTGATGTTGGGGTGATGACTCGTACTATGTTGATATCTTAATTTAGATCAAGGGACACTAGTGAGGAGTCGTCACATGCCATAATGAGCCAAATGATTCGGATAATGACTGGTGATATAATGGTGGTATCCTAGTTTCGCCAACCTACTATATGAACTGAAACTAATAATCACTTGGCTAATCATGCATATCCTAGGATATGTTGTAGTTTGGCATTGGAGTTGCTTGTGAGGGAATATTGGCATTTGCGAATAGGCGTTAAAATCGCTTGTGAGAGAGTGCTGGATTGTAAGGAGTGTGCATCATTTCATCATAATATTAATATACTAACAATTTAAATTAGGAAAGTATTTTTTATGCCATCATTACTTATACTTGGTTGTGTTATTAACATGTGTAACTTGCTTAATAGTTGTGCATTAAAGGTAGCATGCTTAAGTGTATTACATGTATGAATATGTATTTGTTATGAACCTGCTAATAACTAAAATGTCCCAAATAACAATCTTGAGAGTATTTCTTTACTATGTTGGCATTTAACGCATCTTATTTGACATATGCAGATAACTCAAGAATATTATCAGATGGTAGTGCACTTGGGGCGCTCAATAGATCTCCAGCATCTTCCCGCTTTATATTTATTCTTTTGTTCTTATTGCAATTATTGTGGTTCGTATAATCTTCATATGGATGGTCACCACTTTTGGAACTATAACTTTTGGATGTCAGCCCTATATTTTCATATTTTACTATCTCTACCTCGCTTTTGTTCAGATAAGTTGAAATGTGTTACTCTGATTATTTGTGTGTGAAAATGAATGTGAATTTGAATGATAACACATGTGCGGTTTATTAATTTAACACCCAGGAACTGGGGATCGGAGTCTCTGTACTCGGGTGTTAATTTTCGGAGTGTTACACTATCCATTGTTGGGTGTGTGATTACTAAATCCTTTGGGTGAGTGAGTCCCCAAGCTATCTCATGTTGGGTATGTGGTTACTAAATCCTTTGGGTGAGTGAGTATCCAAGTTATCCCTTGTTGGGTGCGTGATTACCAAATCCTTTGGTTGAGTGAATCCCCAAGCTATCTCCTTATCTTATTCTCATTCGGCTTATGTATTATGGATTCAAATTATAACAACAAAGTTATTTTCTTTTCTTTATTACATTTCTTTGGGTTTTATATCAATCATCACCTCTCAATTAGATTCCACACAATAGCATTAAATTGGGGTTTGTTTCATAGTAGAAATTTAATCATATGTTTCATGATAGGTAGCTTACTGTAAATAGTGGAGCTTTTCAAGCCCATGTTGGATTTTGTTTCATAGTAGAAATTTGATCATATGTTCAAAGATAGATAACTTATCTCTAAGAAGAGGAGCTTTGTCAAAAAAATGAGAGACAAGCTTATCTCCAAGAAGGGGAGCTTCATCAAAAAATAGGAAACAATCAAGCAGTAGATTACCAAGTCATTGTGAAGTCTTTGCACAGTTATTCATATTTGAGTATGACGAACCTCATGTGGCTATAAACAACATTTCAATGCCGCCATTATAACTATACACCATGACAACGTGTTAATGTTAAGGATGCAACTGATACACTAAAAACCCTAGGACTAATGGATTGCATCAAACTAGGCCCTTAAACCACTAGGGAGTGTAACGCAACCCCATTCACCATAGCTAATTTCTGTGGTGGCCCACTTTGTGGTAACACTCACTCTAACCTATGTCTAAGTAGCCATATCTTGTGGTAGATCTCACACCCAGGCTTAGTTGCAAGATCCAAGTAGGTGTAGCTTCCACTTCAAACTACTCTTTAGACTATGCTCGCACTCTCAATTCCTACCTATTTATACTTTCTTACATTTGAAATAGACACTTCCTCATTCCTGCACCTGAAACTTTTGCCACTTTGCTTCACACTCCATGTAACTATACATCCAAGTTTCCCTTTCAACAAGTTGCCCTCTCCTAGATTTGAATAGGGGACATGGCAATGGCTCTAATACCAAATGCTTACTCTTTGCACAACATTTGTCTTTGAGTATGACGAACCTTACATGGCTATGAAGGATTCACTACCACCATAATAGGGAAATGAGTACCACAAAATGTTGCTATATTATATGGGTTACAACACTCACTTCTGTACAAATGGTACACATATACGATGACTAGTTCTGGGTGTGTGTTAGAGTGTTTTAAACTCTAAAATATTTTCCATATTGTTAGGAAATCATCTACTTGGAATGATTCCTTAAATCCAACGACAACAGAAGATGGAGGCTCAGATGTTGGATCTTCCTGAATGCATCTCACATCGCAGGAAGAAGGTCATGCTACTTTCACTGGTGGAAGAATAGGTCTACAGGAACACCCTTCTTCTTATAAGATCAACACTGTAAATCGTGTGGCAGTGATGGAACCCGACTTCTTCTCCTTCGCAGTTGATCTCTTTGCAATCCGAATTGGTACTCAAAATCTCTTTGTTTCAACATATATCTTATGATCAGTCCTTGGAGCATTTTATATATAAAAGAGGCCAGGGTGGTTATCAAAACGCAGGAGAAATTTGCTCATGTAGTTCCAAAACTACTAGAATAATGGGCAGTGAGTTATCCTGTAATCGACACATCTCATCTCCCTCTCTCCATCTCCTAGTGGATGGAGCCCACTTGGACGACCCATCTTACAGTTACATCTCCCACTCGGACAAGTCGGACAATAACCCAACTAATGACCAAAACTCAAACTATGTAAGAAGTCCTCATATCACGAAATACAACATGCAACTAGTGAAACACATAACCTCAGGAGAGAACAAATATACTAAGTTTCCATCAACTGACATAATATATCTCATCTTCCGCAGTACTCTTGGTTACACTAGACTAGATAAACTCTAAATTATTGAGGATATTCTTAAGTCAAGTGTTTTTTAGTACTTATTCGTAGTCATGAGTTCAAATGTGCTAAGGGACATGTTAGCCAGTCATGAACTCATTTTGCTCGCGCACATAGACATGTAAGGTGTAAAGCCAGACATTATTCTTGCAACGCTCATACCTATCCATATTGACCTAATTGCTTTCTCAGACACACTCTGTTATAATCTTTTCTTTATGGTCTTTGGAAACAAGCTAGAGTAGCAGTATTAAGCCTCTATTTCAAGGCATGCCCCATAATCATAAGGACACAATGGTCACCTACGCACTAATTTTCTCACATGGAGGAAACACTCTGTAATGCCCTGAAAATCGAGGGTCGAGCAGACGCTCAACTCCCGAGTTCCAACGCATCACTTATGTAACATAGATAATGATAATTAAATGTTGTCTATATTAGTGCATTAAACATGAATGAGATTATACCAAATCAACATATCATACTCCAAAGATAATTAGATTACGTAAGCGAAAGACTATGATAAGTATATAAAGTATATAAGTGGTTGTAGGTCCCCAGAGTATGAACCGGGTTAAATAATTACATGTATAGTTCTAAAATATACAAAATGATAAAGTGTAATGTCATCTAATCCATATCCCTATAGCCCCGGTGACACAACTTCAGGTCTATGCAGACCCACCAGAGAGTTGCAGTAGGAGAACTCCTCATTGTCGTAGAAGGCCGTCTCCAAATCGTAAGCCGCATCATCATCTGCAACTACAACATAGTCTGGTTGGTGTTTTAAAACACCGTTCTAGAGTGGGAGTGAGTGATCAACTCAGTGGAGCTATAAGGCAAAGGTTAACATGTTATCAATTCAATCAAGCAGTAATGATAAAGCAGTACAACAATCATGTCCTAAGTACTCTTGTTAATGCAAGAATGGTATGTATTAATGATGTATGCCCTCGCCTGCACTCCCTCTGTGACATCATCTCATGGTCGCGCATGCTAAACTCCCGCTGTGCTCAACACCCACACCAAAGGCACATGCAATGCGGTGTATGGTCGTGTTAGCCAAGTTCTTAATTAAGCCTATTCATATAGCAGATTTGGGAAGCTAAGGTACATCCCTTTATATCATTTACCCAAATAATGATCCATCTAAGGTCGTCAATCCTAGTTAATCACATACGATAGGCAAGTTCGTGAGTTTACACTATAGGTCGCTACGGGAGGCTCGTCACCTCAGCGTAGGCTTAATTCACACTCGAAGTCACTACGAGAGGCTCGTCACCTGATCGTAGGCTTGTTTTATACTCAAGGTCACTACAGGAAAGGCTTGTCACCTTAGCGTAGGCCGACGGCTCGAATGCAGTGTCCCATACCACCATATTCGGCTCACGAGTTTGGTTTGCTCACTGGTCACTACGGGGAGGCTCATCACCCCAGCGTAGGCCGACAGCTCGACCACGGTGTCCCATACCACCATGCCAGGCTCATGAGTCTTAGCAGATCGTGGTACCGAGGTTTAACGGGCTTTACATTGGTAAGTGGTACCTTAGATTCAAGCAGTTGCGTCCATATATGGTAAACACATATTAAGCCAATCGGGTTACTTGACAAGTCCGATTAGTATGAGCATATATTGAATTAATTAACATGGAGCGCGTAAGCACTCCGCGTGGCCTAACCACTATCGACAAACAGCGTATGACTCGGATTCATTGAACGTGTCGTGTGTGGTGAAACGACCTCGGCCACTAATTTGGGAATCATTACCGATTGCCTAGGCTACGCAGTAGTCCCAATCATATTCAAACACAATAGGCATTCATATGTGATAGTCAAATAGTATGTGACAGCCAATTCAAATATAAATCTCATTTGTGCATTTTAACAAACACATAGTACACATGTTATCATACATAGGCATTTTATCCATACAACACGTAGTAGTAAGATAGGTTACTAAAGGAAACTGTAACTATAAGTAAGGTAATCAAGAATCTTATCTCAACACCCTCATTAAATACATTTCAATAAACATTTTCTCATTCGGACATTTTATCAAACACTTAGAATATACATATCAACATACATGTAGTAAATTAGTTATAATATATATTGTAGCAATTCCTTTCATAAAGGAGTTGTCATACATACAACAATCATGTATTTACAATTAATAGTCAAGGCAAGCAGAAATCATAATACCATATTCATTTAAACATTTCAACAAACACATGGAATGCACTATTTTCAACATAGTTCATATATAAGTGTATTACATGGAAAACATCGTATCTAAGCATATGTGATAGCAATTAAGTCAGTCATAAATTATTAACTGACATTAAGAGCCTTGAAAACCATAACCTAAATGTTTATAGTCCGCACCTTCCGTCGGTAAACTCGTATCGAACTCAGTTCGAACACTATGCATTCTTCTATGGCACAACGGCTACCTGAATTACGAAATAGGTTAGCTATTTCATCGATTCATCTACTTTGATACTTAAAACAGATTAGGGTTAGAATTTTTTTACCCAAAAATAGAATCAGAATCGCTGGTATAGCGACACGGGAGAGGCGATTCGATACGTGGAGTGGCAGGATCGAATCCTAGCAACTATCTCTCGCACTCTCTCTCTCTTCTCCTCACTTTCTCCTTCTCTTTTCTCTCTTTTCTCTCTTAGG
Source organism: Magnolia sinica (assembly GCF_029962835.1). NCBI lineage: Eukaryota > Viridiplantae > Streptophyta > Magnoliopsida > Magnoliales > Magnoliaceae > Magnolia > Magnolia sinica. The sequence continues at coordinate 41,732,056 of NC_080573.1, read as the reverse complement.
GTTTAGAAAATTCGTATGGAATGAGAGAGGGGTGGGTTAAGGCCCTTATATAGGCCCAGAAGTGAAGTCAATGGCCTTAGGGCCATGATATACTTAGGTTATAACCAAAGGGCATCTATTTCGGGCCAACGAAGCTCATCTAGAGGTCGATTTCCTGCATACAGGCTGGTGAAAGTTCCCTAGCAATGGATCTACGAAAGGTTAAGATTTCGGTCTGATCGAATTTATGGATCGACCGCGGTGGACCTGTTTCAATTTAACGATCATCGTCACTTGATTAGGGCCACAAGTACACTGACATGTGTATGGAAATTTCCCTGATCCAAGGGTGTAGTTGCGTCAGATTCTGACGGTCAAAAATCTTAAATTTGGCCTGCAAGTGAACGACCCAGATTACTTAAGTTTGAGTTTATTTCTAAAGATATTCGCGTTTCTCATACACTTCGCTCCGGGTTCAAGTTGTGCGTTTCTGGATACTATTTGGACTTGATTCCTGAGATGGTTGTCAAGCCCAGTAAAACGGTCATAACCGTATAGTTTTGCAGTAATCGTACTTTCAACGCGTGGTACATGTCTGATATGGGATTTCAAGATGCTCCCGAGAGCAACTGAGTTTTGAGATTGATCTTAGGTTTTTAGGTAATGTAGAGTTAGTGATTCTACTGGTTTTGGGTCTTACAGTTCGTATAGAAAGCGGTTCAAGCTAATCTACCGATTAATTTAGTTTAGTACTTAATTAATTTCCGTCTAATTTCTAAAGGATTCGGTTCTTAGTGATTTCTGCCTGAGGTGATACTCGGGTTTTTGTACAGATTTTTCCGATACGTTACAATCTACCCCCTTTAAAGAAAAATTTCATCCTCGAAATTAGTACCTTTTCGTACTCCTCGAGAATCTGAAGGTAGTTCTTATGGACCTCGGCTTCTGTTTCCCAAGTAGCCTCTTCCTCAGTGTGATGTGTCCATAATACCTTCACAAGCGGGATAACCTTATTGCGTAGTACCTACTCCTTCCTATCTAGAATATGTGTCGATCGCAATACATAAGTAGTGTCCTCACTCAACTGTATTTGCTCCCATTTGATGATGTGGGAAGGATCAAGAACGTATTTCTTCAGTATCGATATATGAAATATGTTGTGCATGCCTGTGTGTGGTGTGGGCTTCCCCTTCTTGCCAAATCGAATGACTCTCTTCATGGGGAAAACTTTGAGAAACATGTGGTCCCCGACCTCAAACTCTAGCTATCACCGTCTCGTATCGGCATAACTCTTCTATCTGCTCTATGCTGCAAGAAGTCGACGCCTGGTAATGTCGATCTTTTCTGAGGTCGCCTGTAATAATTCTGGACCAATCAAACTCTTCTCACCAACCTCTGCCCAGCAAAGCAGTGCTCTACACGGACGCCCATACAGTGCTTCGTAAGGGGCCATGCCAATACTCACCTGAAAGCTGTTGTTATAAGCGAACTCGGCATAAGGAAGACAGTCATCCCAACTGTCCTTAAAATCAAGCACACAAGCTCGCAACATATCTTCCAACACCTGATTCACCCATTCCATCTGCCCATCCGTCTATGGGTGGAACATGGTACTGAACTTCAGTTTCACACCCATTGCTTCCTGGATACGAGTCCAGAAGATAAATGTGAATTGTGTGTCTCGGTCCAACACGATCTCCATAGGCACTCCATGCAGACGTACTATCTCTTTGATGTACAGCCTGACCAACTCGTCTGCGGAGTTTGAGACTCTAATCAGGAGGAAATGAGCCGATTTCGTCAACCAGTCCACAATCACCCAAATGGAGTCATGTCCCTTCCTTGTCTTCAGTAACCCTGAGATGAAATCCATAGAGACGAAATCCCATTTCTATTCAGCTATGGGCATGGGCTGAAGCAGTCCAGGAGGTTGGCGATGCTCTGCCTTGACCTGCCAGCACATGAGATAACGAGACACATAATCTGCTATGTGGGCCTTCATGTTCTCCCACTAGTACGAACGCTTCATATCCTGATACATCTTTGTATTACCAGAATGCATCACCATCTTTGAATTGTGAGCAGCTTCGAGAACTTCCCTTCTCAAGTCATGAAGATTTGGGACACATAGGCGGCCACGATAACGTAAACCTCCATCCGTACCAACTCTCCATTCAGAGTCTGCATCATCACTAGCTCGCTTCCTCAACTCTACTAACCATTCATCTTCCTTCTGAGCCACAATGATCCGGTCATCGATAGGTGGCTGTACACGAATATGTGCAATGCTCTCAAACGGTTCCTCTACCGTAAGTTTCTGCTCAAAGTCTTGCACAAACTCTACCATGTTCCACTCATCGATCATCAGCGAAGCTGCAAATGCTATCGTCTTCTTGCAGCTCAATGCGTCTGCCACAAGGTTGGCCTTGCAAGGATGGTAGAAGACCTCGAACTTGAAATCTCTCAAAGTTTCCATCCATCGCCGTTGCCTCATATTCAAGTCTCTCTGTGTGAATATGTACCTGAGGCTCTTGTGGTCGCAAAAGAGCTGGAACTCCTCTTCGTAGAGGTAATGTCTCTAAAGCTTTAATGCAAAGATGACTGCTGCCAACTCCAAGTCGTGCGTAGGGTAGTTCTCCTCGTGTTTCCTCAACTATGGCGATGCATAGGTAATTACTCTTTGCTTTTGCATCAAAACACAACCCAAACCCACACGAGAGGCATCGGTATATATCGTGTATTTGACCCTCTGCTCTGGTAATACTAGCACGGGTGTGGATGTCAACTTGTCCTTCAGTTCCTGAAAGGCTGCTTCTGCCTTCTCATTCTAGGCAAACTTGAGATCTTTCCGAGTCAGCTGAGACAACGTTCTGGCTATCTTGGAAAAGTCCCTAATGAATCGACGTTAGTAGCCTGTCAGGCCAAGGAAACTCCTTACTTTACTAACCGAACGGGGCTGCTCCCAGTCCTGAACTGTGGTCACCTTAGCAAGGTCCACATTATCCCTTCCTTGGACACCACATGTCCCAGGAATTTGACCTCTTTTTTTCAGAAGTCACACTTCTTGTACTAGGCAAAGAACTGGTTCTTCTTGAGTATATCAAAGATTGCTCGCAGGTGCTCTTCGTGATCTTCCTAACTCTTGGAGTATATCAGGATGTTACCTATAAATACGATGATGAATCAGTACAGATATGACCGAAACACCCGGTTCATTAGATCTATGAACACTGCTGATGCGTTTGTGAGTCCGAATGACATCACAAGGAACTCGTAGTGCCCAAAGCTGGTCCTGAATGTTGTCTTCTGCATGTCCACATCCCTGACATGCAACTAGTGATACCTTGACTGTAAGTCGATCTTAGTGAAGTACTGCACCCCTTTCAACTGATCAAACAGATCATCTATCCTGGGCAAAGAATACTTGTTCTTCACCGTCACTTGGTTCAACCTGTGATAATCAATACACAATCGCTGTGATCAATCCTTCTTCTTCACAAACAACACAGGTGCTCTCTAAGGAGACACACTCGGTCGTATGAAGCCTGCATCCAACAGATCATCGATCTGTCTCCTCAGTTCCTCCATTTCACACGGAGGCATGCGATATGTCGGTAGAGATATAGGTGTCACACCAAGCACTAGATCAATAGTAAAATCGATCTCACGCTGACGAGGCAATTTAAGTATCTTCCTGAACACATCTGTGAAATCTTGAACTACTGGCATGTTCCCAAGTGTCGGACCACCAACATCCTCTAGTAAGGTAGCATAACAACTAATGCGGTAGTACCAACTGAACTAAACTGGAAAAGTAAAGATAGTGCCCTCAGGTGCACGAGCTGTTACCACTCTGGTATCATAATCGATCTCAGCTTCATCTCGATGAGCCAATTCATACCGAGGATAACGTCGTAATGATGTAGTGGGGCAACGATCAGGTCAACTAGTACTGTTCTGCTCCCTAAGTCTATCGAACAACCCTTACATATCTTGGTCGAGTCGAAGAAAGTCCCTGTAGCGATAAAGAGTCTCAACCCAACCATAGGACTAGTTTCCAACCCTAGTGGCTTGACAGCTGCGCATGATATTATTGAGATAGTGGACCCGGTGTCCACCAATAAAAAGACTGGTGTACCTTGAATATGCATTATAACTTTAAAGGCCAGTGGCACTGTAACTGCTGTCTTGGATGCCTCAGCTGCAAGTGAGTGCACAGGAGCCTGTTGAGAATGGTTTGGTTGCAGTGTCATAGGTCGCTGAGGTGGCCTAAATCGAGGTGCAGGTGGCCTATAAGAAGGCCATGCAAGCAGTACAGAACATAGAGGTGGAGCCGAGATAGCTGGTGGCATCTAATAATTAACCTTCTAAGGGGGCATAAAGCCGTTGTCCCTCATCCTAGTGAAGCAATAAGTGTCAACATGACCCGACCTCTTGCAGTAAGTGCACCATACATCCAATCACCTAGGTTGTGTCAGTGGAGCTGTATGCCGAGGAGGAGAATCTGCACGCGGCCTCTTGCCGAGGAACGGTCTGCTCGGGAAATCTGGTTAAGGCTTAGGAATCATAGGTACACTTGTACGTGATAGCTTATCCCCATCTTACTCGGCTCATAGGGACATGTTCACTAGCTCAGCATAGTTGGGTATGCTAGCACAACTCATCTTCGAGTAGATCTCAGGCCGCAAACCCTCAGAGAATCACTGTATCTTCATCAGCTCTTTGCTAGAATCAAAGGAGTGTATCTGGCCAGCTCCGTGAACCGGTTGTCGTACTCTGTCATGGTCATTCCTCCCTATCGGAGGTGAAGGAACTCTCCCTCCTCGTTACGATAGGTGAGAGGGAAATACTTCTCATGAAAGCGTGTCTCAAAAGCCTCCCATGTCCATACATAACCAATAGCAACTGTCCGTGGGATGCTGTCCCACCAGAGACTGGCCTCCTTCTCAAATATATATGTGACCAACTCCACCTACTCTGCCTCAGTGCAATGCAGCGGCTTCAGCATCTTAGAGATGCGGTTAAGCCAATATTTGACCCCCTCGGGTCTGTGAGTACCCGCAAATGTAGGAGGTCGGAAACGTTGAAATTGCTCAAACAAGCCACTAGCACCCACGTTTTTGACAGGGTGTATAGGTGGTGCGGGCAGAGCCACACTCATATTCTGGGTAAGGGCCCCTGCTATGGTGGTCCAAATCTGCTGTTGCTGCTGCATAAGGAACATCATCTGCTCCAACCTATCAGAAGGAGGAGCCGTTTGAGGCACATGTGGCGTCGAGGTGGATGCACGGTTCTGCTCTGGAACTGGTGGTGTAAAAGGTGTCGGCCCATTAGTGGGGCCAGTGGCCGGCTGAGAATCCGGCATAGTGTCACTGTCAGGGCCCAATCTGGGGTCCATGTGGCTTTCGCTTAGGGGAGGTGCCCCGTCAATCGATTCGCCAAGTGTAAGGTGTGCCGTACTTCGAGTGGCCTTAGGTAACATTCGCTATACACAACATAGGGTGCACCACATGTAAGATTTAACATAAGAACATACACTCATCTAACATCATTCACATTCCACACCAAAAGGAACTTCATGCATTTCATTTACCAAAATTGTCACAATACATGAGATACAGTCTTACATGAATTATGACAGAAGATACACGTGAGCTAATCTAAACAAGCTTTAAACACCAAACATACTATCAAATCTACCTTACTACTAAGCCTATCAAGGCTATAACATAGGAAACAGGAAAGCAAAGAAAACCCAAAGACAACTACAACATAGGACTAGTCATCAGAATCTGGTGATGGAGGAGGAGCACCCTTGTCCTGCAGGCAACACAGGATAACCTTCAAGGTGCAAGACACCTTCTTAAATTTCTGTTTCATGGAGGCCTGACCCTCTTCAAGCTTGGCCTGGGTCTCACTAACCTCCTGTCGCAGAGCGACCTGACCCTCCTCGATTTGTGCCAAGCGGGCTTCTAAAGTAGCCCGATCACAATGGTGCTCACGTGTAGCAAGTTGAGAGCCCTCATTAAAGCCTTGGGCCTCCTCTTCTTCCTCTTCCTGCTCTTTCTCTTCTTCACTTTCTTCCTCTATCTCATCTCCGCCTTCTTCATCACTCTCTTCCTCTTCACTTCCCGTCTCATCCTCACTCTTATCGAGTCGGGCTTGACGTTGTCGTGGCCCAATATTCATGTTGTTGAGAGTAGTGTCGTTGATGAAATAGATTAGCGCAAGCCTTTCTGAGCCAAGTCTATAGTCGAATTCATGAGCAAGCTCACATATAAGTCGGCCGAATGAGAGTGAAATGTTTGTCCTAGGAGAGCGCGTGGTCTGAACTATCTGTAGTAGTACATACGTAGGTAGACACAGTTTGTCTCCTTGCCCAGCTTGGTATAGGAAGTCTATCATCATACGCGTGCATTCACTGCGGTTGCTCCACCTAGGATACACGTTATGTGTGAAGATATGGTGGAGCAAGTGAAAGTCAAGAGTCATCCTGGACGCCAGGAGGCAATTGCCTGGATTCCAGTGGACCTGTCGGCCACAAAGAAATCGCGTGCGGTGATCTTTTTCATGCACGCTCCTGAGATTTCTCTCGCTAGCATGAACCTCTCCACGCGGCATCCCCATGATCTGGGCTATCAAGTCCACATTGACAATAGCTTCCCGCCTTCCCACGGGGATAGTGAACTGTAGAGGCTCTAGTAGCGGCTCTCGTATATTGACGTAAAAAGCTCGGACGGTACTCTCATTCGCATGAGACTTGCCTTCGAATATGGGACCCCAACCAGTGTCCAACAGGAGATCCATCACCGAATAAAGCCCAAACAGTTTCTCGTCCATGTGTGCTTCAAAGAGAACCCTACGGCCTTGAAACCTTCCATGTGTCATATCTGCCAGTAGAGTTCTTTCGAGAGGAAGTTGGGGATCGAGTTCCCACTTCGTCCTTAGCCCCCAATCGACGCTTGTGCTAGCCCCAGTGCCTCTTTGCCTCCTTGAACGGGTAGGGCGGCTAGGCCTGACTCCATCTGTGAAAGCCTTCTTCTTCCCCATGAGGGAAAGGAGTGTGGAAAGGGAGAAAATTACTGTCACGAGCTCGAAAAGAGCCATTTGAGTGAAACAAGATGGAGGGATAGAATGGGTTGTTAGACTTGGAGATTTTTTTTGAGACACCAAGGAGGGTTTGTGTGCTCAAATGGAAGGAAATGAGGGAGATAGGAGATGGGTTTGAAAGGAATGGTGGAAATGGGTATATAGTGAAGAAAATGAAGAAGATATGAGAATGGAGGGAGGATTTGAGGTGGAAAAATAAGATTTTTGAAAGTTTGGAAAGCTTAAAGGGGTAGAATTGAGGGAAAATAAGCAAATGGGGGTGGTATAGGAGTCCCCGCATGATTCCGTGGGCCCCACTAGCATGTACATTGGCCGGCCCGCCCGGCCCGGTGGGCCCGCTGTCCGTGGACCGCGAGGGCTCGTGGTTAGGGCGATGTCATCGCCGTCCACTAGACATGTGGGTGATGGCTCACCTGAGGGGCAATGCTATCCCCCCTGGGGTGTCGTATGTGTGCGGGGACCACTTTGGTCCCCCTGATTTGGGCCGTTTGGGTCCTTGAGTCCGTTTGGTGTGGTTTCGGGTTCCATCTTTCATATATTCACGCTCTTTGGATTATTTGAGTGTGGAATACGTCGAATTATGGTCTAAACCCGTCAATTGATGGCCTGAAAAGGAATTAGGCCCATCTCGCATGATCACAGATGCCTACGGTCCAATTTCAACGGTCAATTTCACCTGTCGGCAAAATTGGGAATCTTATGACTGTTTCTACATTTTAACGCTCCCTCATAAGTTAAAGTACGTCAGTGTGCATCATGTGACCATAACCCAGGTCTAATTTAATCCAAATCATGCTCTGATACCAACTTTTAACGCCCTGAAAATTGAGGGTCGAGCAGACGCTCAACTCCCGAGTTCTAACGCATTACTTATGCAACATCGATAATGATGATTAAATGTTCTCTGAAGTAGTGCATTAAACATGAATGAGATTATACCAAATCATCATATCATACTCCAGAGACAATTGGATTACGCAAGCGGAAGACTGTGATAAGTATATAAAGCATATAAGTGTTTGTAGGTCCCCAGAGTATGATCATGATACCAGGTGAAATAATTATATGTATAGTTCTAAAATATACAAAATGATAAAGTGTAATGTCATCTAATCCATATCCCTATAGCCCTGGTGATGCAACTCCAGGTCTACGCAGACCCGCCAGAGAGTAGCAGGTAAGAGAACTCCTCCTCGTCATCGTAAAAGGCTGGCTCCAAATCGTAAGCCGCACATCATCTGCAACTACAATAGAGTCTGGTTGGTGTTTTAAAATACCGTTCCAGAGTGGGAGTAAGTGATCAACTCAGTGGAGCTATAAGGCAAAGGTTAACATGTTATCAATTCAATCAAGCAGTAATGATAAAGCAGTACAACAATCATGTCCTAAGTACTCTTGTTAATGCAAGAATGGTATGTATTAATGATGTATGCCCTCGCCTGCACTCCCTCTGTGACATCATCTCACGGTCGCGCATGCTAAACTCCCGCCGTGCTCAACACCCACACCAAAGGCACATGTAATGCGGTGTATGGTCGTGTTAGCCAAGTTCTTAATTAAGCCTATTCATACAGCAGATTCGGAAAGCTAAGGTACCTCCCTTTATATCATTTACCTAAACAATGATCCATCTAGGGTTGTCAATCCTAGTTAATCACATATAATAGGCAAGTTCATGTGTTTACACTATAGGTCGCTACGGGAGGCTCGTCACCTCAGCGTAGGCTTAATTCACACTTGAGGTCACTATGAGAGGCTCGTCACCTGATCGTAGGCCTATTTTATACTCAAGGTCACTATGGAAAAAACTCGTCACCTTAGCGTAGGCCGACAGCTCGAATGTAGTGTCCCATACCACCGAATTCGGCACACGAGTTTGGTTCGCTCACTGGTCACTACGTGTAATGACCCGAAAAATTTTGTGCCAAGACCCGAGTACTACCTCTATTTTCCTTAGAAGTTAATTGTGGGTTATTAGCGCTAAACTTGATTGCTTATGAAATTAGCATCAATCACTTTAAATTTGATCTGCATGACTCAAAACCTGTAGAATAGTTAGCGCTATGTTACTCTGAAATCTGGGATTCAACGATAAATCCAATTGCTCTTGGGAATTTTTGGAAGTTCTGGATCGGACCTGGACCGCGCGTCGAAAGTCCGATGGCGATGATCTTAGTCTGTTATGGTCACCATGTTGGACTTGGCCAACACCTCAAAAATCAAGTCCAGATGATGTTCTGGGTCGATTTGATTGAGTCCGGAGTGAAGAGTGTGAGAACGGTGAAAATTAAATATGACTTTATGAAATCTGAGTCGTGTCGCTTGCGCGATGATTTTAAGCAATCTGACCATTGGATTCTGACCCAATTTCACCCTCTGATCAGGGAAGGTGGCCCAGGCATGTCATAGTGCTTGTGGACCTGATCGAGTTTCGGTGATCGTTGAATTGAGTGTGGTCCACCACGGCTAATCTATAAAGCCGATCGGTACGAAAACTCAGCTTGACCTAGATCCATGGTCAGTGAGCTTAAGTCCGACCGCACGTGGAAAAAGGCCCACCAAAAGTGCTTCGTTGGATCGAGAGAGGCCTGTTTTGGTTGTAACCTAAGTATACCTTGGCCCTGGGGCTATTTTCATCAATGTTAGGCCTATATAAAGACCTTAAAACCCTAACTCTCTTTTCCATACGAATTTCCTAACCCTAGCTAAGAAAGAGAGAGGAAAAGAGAGAGAAAGTGAGAGAGAAGTTGGTGAATCACCTTAAGATTCTTTCCTGTTGCTCTACATCCTTAAACCATCACTTTTGAATCGTTATTCTGGCAATTCTAAGTTCATCTTTGGGTAAGTTAACCTAACCCTAATCTGCTTTAGAGCTTAGAAGAGTTTATGTGTTGATGTAGCTCATTTTTATTCTTGCCTTAGGTTATCCTGTCGCCGTTGACAAAGACATATCGTCTGAATCAGTTTGGTGCTCTATTTCTGGTTTAAGGTGCGGACTTTAATCGTATAGGTTATAGTTTTCAAGGCTTTCAATGTCAGTTAATGGTTTATTCTTGTTATGGGTGCAATTTCACATGCCAAATGCTATGTTTATTTTGCGTTCCTGATATGCATGTGTTGTATTGAGATTTGTGTATTCTATGTATATGTAGAAAGTACCGTATACGTATAAAATATGAACATGTGTTTGCCATAATTATTTGTCGTGTATTTGTGCTAGATGCATGTGTGTCAACTCCTTGACAAAGGGAATTGTCCAAATGTGTGTATTTCAACATATGTCATGTATGTTAAACTTTGTAGTCTAAGTGTCTGTAGAAATGTCTGAATAACTTAAAGTGCAATTTATTATCCTATTTACGGGCGTTGAGAAGCGATTCTCAACTCTCCTATTGGTGTGTATGATTTCCTACATGCAAGTCACATTCTTTGTTGTTTAACTTCAAGTATTACTTATGTTTAAATCCATGTTAAGTTGATATTCTTCAAATGCTCATATGCTACATGGTTTGAATTGTTGTTCCATTACTGTTCTAAATTGTATATGCATAGTTGTTATATTGGAATGTGTTTGGGACTATGGAATAGTCCAGGAAATCGGTAATCGGCCTTGAGTTCGTGGCTGAGGTTGCTTTCGCCACGTGGGACGCGATTTGACGAACCCGAGTCGTATTAGAGTTGTCGGCAGTGGTTTGGCCACACGGAGTGTTTGCGCACTCTATGTCGTTCAACCCAACGTGTGCTCATGCTAGTCGAGTTCATCAAGTAACCCGATTATCCGATGTATGTTCACCATGTATGGACGCTATTGTATAAATCTAGGGTAACAAACTTACCAATGAAATCCTGTTAACCATGGTACCTTGATCCGCTAAGACTCATGAGCCGGACATGGTGGTATGGGACACCGTGGTCGAGCTGTCGGCCTACGCTGGGGTGACGAGCCTCCCCGTAGTGACCAGTGAGCAACCAAACTCGTGAGCCGATTATGGTAGTATGAGACACTATATTCGTGCTGTCAGCCTACATTGATTGGTGACGAGCCCTTTGTAGTGACCTCGAGCATACCTGGATACCGCATTGAGGTGACGAGCCTTATTGTAGTAACGAAGGTATGATAGGCGTGCATTGATTGGTGACGAGCCCTTTGTAACGACCTAAACCATATGATCGTATGAGATTGTCTAGGACTGACGACCCTAGAATGGATCACTGTTTGAAAATTAATATGAGGAAGGTACCTTAGCTTCCCAATCCTGCTGTATGAAAAGGACTAATAACAACTTGGTAATCATGTTCATGCACCGCATTGCATGTGCCTGGAAGAGGTGGAGCACTTGAGGTGGTGTCATGCGTAACGTAAGATGAAGACGCTGAGGGTGTACGCGCAAGGGCACGCATCATTCTACATACATCATTGCACTAACAAGAGTACTTAGGACATGTTTGATTATTCTGCTTTATCATTACTGCTTGATTGAATTGATAACATGTTAACCTTTACTTTATTGTTCCACTGAGTTGATCACTCACTCCCACGTTCTGGGACGGTGTTTAAACACCAAACCAGAATCTGTCTTAGATGCAGATATTGATGCGACCCCTGAGGCAGAGCAGGAGTTCGAGGATGATGAGGCTGCATTTTCTTTCATGCAGTTTTCAGGCGGGTTCTTGTGAGTCATGTCCTGATGCGTGGGATTCTGGGATTTCTTTTGGTATAGATAATGTCATTTGATGCTTGTAATTTTGATAGTAACACTTGTAAGTATGACCTGGTATGTATATGTATTTCAGGGATTTGCACGTGTACACATATATTTCTTAAGTCTTCCGCTTGCGTCTTTCACTTACCCCTGAATTATGTTTACAGTTTGGCTTAATTTATTCCATGTTTTATGTACTCTTATAGACAACATACATCCATCATGAAATATGTTGCATAAGTGATGTTTTGGAACTCGGGAGCTGAGTTATGCTCGACCCCCGAATTTCAGGGCGTTACACTACAAGGAGGCTCATCACCCCAGTGTAGGCCGACAGCTCGACCACGGTGTCCCATACCACCATGCCCGGCTCATGAGTCTTAGCGGATCGTGGTACCTAGGTTTAACGGGCTTTACATTTGTAAGTGGTACCTTAGATTCAAGCAGTTGCGTCCATACATGGTAAATACACATTAGGCCAATTGGGTTACTTGACAAGTCCGATTGGTACAAGCATATGTTGAATTAATCGACATGGAGCACGTAAGCACTCCGCATAGCCTAACCACTATCGACAAATAGCGTACGACTCGAATTCATCAAACGTGTCGTGTGTGGCGAAATGACCTCGGCCACTAATTTGGGAATCATTACCAATTGCTTGGGCTACGCAATAGTCCCAATCATATTCAAACACAATAGGCATTCATATGTGATAGGCAAATAGTATGTGACAGCCAATTCAAATATAAATCTCATTTATGCATTTTAACAAACACATAGTACACATGTTGTCATACATAGGCATTTCATCCATACAGCACGTAGTAGTAAGATAGGTTACATGAAAGAAACTATAACTATAGGTAAGGTAATTAAAAATCCTATCTCAATACCCTCATTAAATACATTTCAATAAACATTTTCTCATTCAGCCATTTTATCAAACACTTAGACTATACATATCAACATACATGTAGTAAATTAGTTATAACATATATTGTAGCAAGTCCTTTCACAAAGGAGTTGTCACACATATAACAATCACATATTTACAATTAATAGCCAAAGCAAGCACAAATCATAATTCCATATTCATTTAAACATTTCAACAAACACATGGAATGCACTATTTTCAACATAGTTCATATATACGTGTATTACACAGAAAACATCGTATCTAAGCATATGTGATAGTAATCAAGTCAGTCATAAATCATTAACTGACATTAAGAGCCTTGAAAACCATAACCTAAATATTTATAGTCTGCACCTTCCGTCGGTAAACTCATATCGAACTCAGTTCGAACACTATGCCTTCGTCTACGGCACAACGGCTACCTGAATCACGAAATAGGTTAGCTATTTCGTCGATTCATCTACTTAGATACCTAAAATAGATTAGGGTTAGGATTTCTTACCCAAAAATGGAATCAGAATCACTGGTATAGCGACATGGGAGAGGTGATTCGATATGTGGAGCGGCAGGATCGAATCCTAGCAACTATCTCTCGCACTCTCTCTCTTCTCCTCACTTTCTCGTATTCTTTTCTCTCTTCTCTCTCTTAGGGTTTAGAAAAAATATGGAATGAGAGAGGGGTGGGTTAAGGCCCTTATATAGGCCCAGAAGTGAAGTCAATGGCCTCAGGGCCGTGGTATACTTAGGTTATAACCAAAGGGCATCTGTTTCAAGCCAACGGAGCTCATCTGGAGGTCCATTTCCTGCATGCAGTCCGGTGAAAGTTCCTTGGAAATGGATCTATGCCAGGTTAAGATTTTTGTCCGATCAAATTTATGGATCGACCGCGGTGGACCTGTTTTAGTTCAACGGTCATCGTCACTCGATCGGGGCCACAAGTACACTGACATGTGTATGAAAATTTCCCTGATCCAAGGGTGTAGTTGGGTCAGATTTTAACGGTCAAAAGCCTTAAATTTGGCCTGCAAGTGACGACCCAGATTACTTAAGTTTGAGTTTATTTCTAAAGATATTTACGTTTCTCACACACTTCGCTCCGGGTTCAAGTTGTGCATTTCTGGATACTATTTTGACTTGATTCTCGAGATGGATGTCAAGCCCAGTAAGGCGGTCATAACAGTATAGTTTCGTGGTAATCGGACTTTCGACGCGCAGTCCAGGTCTGATACGGGGTTTCAAGATGCTCCCAAGAGCAACTGGGTTTTGAGATTGACCCTAGGTTTTTAGGTAATGTAGAGTTAGTGATTCTACTAGTTTTGAGTCTTACAGTTCATATAGAAAGTGGTTCAAGCTAATCTACTGATTAATTTAGTTTAGTACTTAATCAATTCTCATCTAATTTCTAAAGGATTCGGTCCTTAGCGATTTCTGCCTGAGGTGATACTCGAGTTTTTGTACGGATTTTTTCGAGGCGTTACACACTCATATCAATTCTTCGTCATTATAGGTGTTTTTGGTAATATCTAGCACATGTTATATGACAAGCATGTTATTGCGGAGCTCCTAAGAAGGAGTACGCCAACCTCTACATTGTGCAGATCTTAACCCAATTGTTGTCCAAGGCTTAGTCGAGCCACTCAATTCAGTCGCTCTCATAAGCATCTAGATGAAGTCTCACATCTGGCTTATTCAGTCTACATTACCCTAGTGAGAACGGTCATGTTCAGTCCTTAAAAATCTCATACTGAACCTAATTCGAGGCAATGTGTAGGTAATAGAATAATGACAACATTTTTGTGATCACACATCTTATTTTGCTTGTAATCAATGCGCCAAGGCGATTGTTGTGTGAGATGCACAACATCTGCATACTGACGTATCTCAATCCAAGTCTCACAAAGAAAGATATGATGAATGTGTGTGCTATCAACATATACATAAAAGAATAATCAATATATAAAGATCTGACTATAAGCAATTTGATAAAGAAAAATCACCAAAATGCCCATGTCACAAAATCATGTCTTACGAAAACCCAATCCTGATATGAGTCTGAAAGGCATCTCAAGCGATCGGCTTGGTCAGCAGATCAACAATTATCTTATGAGTAGGTACATGCGCCAGGACAATCTTTTTCTTCACCACCATATCTCGAGCATAGTGATAATAGATATGGATATGCTTCGACTTATCTCAATCCACATCTCACAAAGAAGGATGTGATGAATGTGTGTGCTATTAATATGTCTATAAAAGAACAATCAATATATAAAGATATGAATATAAACAATCTGATAAAGAAAAATTACCAAAATATCCATGTTATAAAACCACATCCTACGAAAACCTAAATTAAAAAAAAAAAAAAAAAAAAAAAAAAAAAAAAAAAAACTCTCCTGCATTCATCCTTGAGGCAAAATTTACAAGACAATGGACATTCGGGCTTCCCCAGGAAAAAAAGACCTGGACAAAGCCTATCATAAGCAAGCAAGAAAAGGAAAGAAAATAAAATAAAAAGGAAAAACATCTAGAAGAGGGAAAATGCAGCCGAAGCCTATCTCCTTAGGCACCAGCCCGGGTCACTAATAGTCTCTGCCGGAGATGAGCCTGATAGCCCCCAGGCCCACTTTATCTAGGAAGTGGAGACCCCTAACATGGAGTGGGAGATCTAGGACATGCCGGACCATAGATGATGATTAAGTCTCGCTGCCCAAGCAGGCCATACCATCTGCAGGCCCATTTCCTTCCTTAAAGATATGAACAAAATTCACCTAACTGCTGAGCTTAAACCTCTCAATTTTGGCTAACCAATAACCTCATTTCCAACCCGGAAGGGCTCTCCCATTCAGAAATGCAACCACGAGTTAGGAGTCAGATTCCACCACCACTTTGGATAATCCCAAATTGAAGCATATAAACAGACTGTCATGCACCGCTCGAAGCTTTGCGCTGATGTTTGAGCCAACCCCATATCCTTCCAAGAAAGCAAAAAGGAACTCACCCTTGTCTCCTCTGTAGACACCCCCTCCACTTGACAACCTAGGGTTGCCCCTTGCTGACCCGTCAACATTTACCTTAGCCTAACCTAACTTAGGCTTCAACTATTTCACTATCCTTGGAGGCTTCGAAGACAAGGGAGTGGCATAAATCCCTAACTCAGACCGAGACGCTCGGCTGGGTGACGAAAGGAATTCCCCGGAGAACAATCACTAATGAAGGATAACCACCTTCTCACCTTTGCAATGATGTCAGCCTCAGAAGTGGTTTTCCCGTCAAATCTTGCGGAGTTCCCGGACTTCCATATTTCCCATAGGATGAGATAAGGGGCTAGCTTCTGGAGGGTTAAAGCTCTCTCACTAGGCAAAGGAGCATTCCATCAATGGGTCAACATGACCTCAATCGATTGGGCCCCCCTTGATAGAGATGTTAAATACCCCTCCAAAGTGCTCCCTGAAAAGGCCTAGCTATATGTCCTAGAGGGGGGGTGAATAGGACAATGCCAAATAAAACTTATAACAGCGGAATTAAAAAGAATATAATAGCCAAAATAAATCACAATGTAAGAAAGTAAAATAACCTCAAAATTCAGATCTTGAGAGGTTGATACAAATGTTGTTCTAAGGACAACCTTACACCAAAAACCAGAGTTTATGGTAGAACAACCTTATTTCTAGAAAGATCTTTGTATCAAATCTCAAACCAAAGAGGAATACAGAAATAAATACAAACTGAATTAAATAAATTGTAATCACAAATATATTGTTCTAGGGACAGCCATACACCATAAAAATGGCAGGGCAACCTTGCTGGAACAACTTTCAAAGGAAATTGAATATTAAGCTGATAAAGGAATAACAGAAAATAAATTCTAAAACTATTACAAAATTCTCACAATGCTTGAATTAAATGATTACAATATTCACCACCATACATACATCCCACAAAAGAATAATTAAAGATCAGAAGTATAAATCATTTAACCACAACACAAGGGATTATAGTGGTTCGCCTGTGTGTTCACCAACTGTTAAACAACAGCCACACAGAATGCTACTCCACTCCTAATATCCTCACACATGGGATATTAGCGTTCACTAACAAAATAGGTTTTCCCAGGTTCACCCAAAACCTTTACAATTGTGTCTTTGTCTGTGGGCTTACACAATTAAAAAACCCCACTTCTGAGTTTTCCTGGCTCTCCTCAGATAACCAATACAACAAGATTTTTCTGGCAAATCTTGAAAGAAACCAAAACAGAAAGGAATTTATAATTAAATGTAAAATACCTGATTATCCCAGCCCGGTAGAACCAAATCAGAGTAGATGATTGAATGTCCAAGTTCAATGTCCAGTACTCAATTACAATGGTTCTAATTCTAATAAATTTTAAATTAAACCAAATAGGGCTTGCCTTAATTGATTTTGATTCCAAAGAAAGGGAATAACAATTCCTCTTATCAAATTAGATTGGAATAGCAGAAACAAAATCAATTAAATAAAGCTAAGGAAAAAGAATATTAAATAAGCACACTTAGCTTAGGAGCACAGAATCATCTCTCAGAAGTTCGACGAAGATTGGCTTGAATGGATTAATTAATTCGATGATTTCTTCTGAGATTCGTGCACTATTTATAGGTGAGCAGATCGCGTCTTCGACTGGTCTAGGGAGCTCTTTGACTAGTCGAAGCAATAACAGATATTTGAAAAATCAGGCGCGATAAGCTTTGACCATTCTACGACTGGTCGAAGGTCTCCTTTGACTGGTCGTAGGTCACCTTCGACTGGTCGAAGAACCTGAAAATCATCGTTGGATTTTGAGTCGAAGATTTTCGACTGGTCGAAGATGCAGTCGACACTGTTCCTTCGACTGGTCGAACAAATTCCTGGACTAGTCGAAGCCTAACAGATTTTATCCGAAATTTGTAACAAACTCACAACTGATCGAGGAATTTCTTAGACTGGTCGAAGCAACTTTAGGACTAGTCGAAGAGGGCATAGGACTAGTCGAAGAACAGACCAAACTTATGTAACATAAACATTCGATTTATGTATCCAAAATGACCTACTTCTAAGGTCAACCTAAGGTCAGTCAAACCTCAACCATGAAGTAAGGACATTGAAACATTAGGAACTAGTGACCTTGAAGTATGAGCCTTGAAGTCTTGAGTTCTTTACAAACTGCCTTATACTCTTCTTGAAGTCTTGCAGCTTGAGTCTTGTCTTGTGAGCAGTTCTTGCATTCAAGATTGATCCTTGTACTTGTGAGCTTTGCTTGTTGTGAGCTTAGCTTGTTCATGAATGTTGATCCTTGAGAGAGCTTCACTTATGCAAGTTATATATAATAGTGATTTTGGCACCACAAATTTGACAACAGACAGGGATATAAACTATAGCACTTACAATCTCCCCTTTGTCAAATTAGTGACAAAACACATAACCAAGATAAACATAAAGTAAAACAACTGGTTAAAGAGTTATGAACCAGGTCATATAAACTGGCTTACCTGCAAATCAATATTCAATATTCAATATTCAACATTCAACCAGTTTCATTCAACTAGTTCAAACATACTCCCCCCTGAGTAACATAACCAATGCTACTCCTGTCACAATCACATCGTTAAGAACAAACCATTCTCCCCCTTTTTGTCACAATATGACAAAGGAAACAACAATAAAGGAGAACTAAATAAAGGGATATATGAGAGTAAGCAAGAGGAGTTATGAGAGTATAACAAAACAGTGATAGAGATACTCAGCATAGCTTCATATAGAATAAATATCCAGCATAAAACATAGATAGTATCCAACTCAAAATCAGTCAACCAAGTGCTAAGTTATAAAGATATTACAGACCAGAAGTCTCATATAAACTAGTCAAAACTAGAACCAGATGACGGAGCAGGAATAGAGGGATCAAGTTAGTGCATGCCTTTGTTCAATCGCCTAAGATATTTGCGCAAGTACTTGAATTGTAAATCATGAGCAACAGACATGTTTTCCATCTTTACATTTATATTCTCAACTTTATCCTCTAATGCACTAAGACGAGCATCAACATCAGATGGTTCAAAATCTGGATCATTTGTTAAGTCAGAATCCAGTTCCTCAAAAATGTCATCCATATTAATGTCATCACCAGCTTCTTCATGACTACCACCACCACCACCACCTTGTTCAGGAAGTAGATCCAGCTTCATCTTATTGATATTAGTATTGTTGAAGATCAGATGATGGATAGGTGCCTCATCAACCGGCATATCGACTAACATATGTGTAGCCAATACAGTCATTAAATAGGCAAAAGGAATGTCACTATGACCAGGATGGAGTCTAAACTGAAGAATGAAATGACAGATTAAGGATGGTAAACAAATCTGAGTACCATTGGAAATAGCATGGATAACACGAACCATAAACGAAGTCAAGTCAGTTTTATTACCCGAACGAGGATACAGATTAGACACAAAGATTTTATGGAGAATTCTGTACTTGGGTAACAAATACCTTGCGGGAAGCGCATTCCCTTTTTGTGTCCATTGAACATCCATGTTGCACAAGTCTCTAGTGAGCATGCGTTTTTCAGACATTGAGGGCTTATCAGTTAAGTTATGGATAGGAATACCCTCATCATTCACGGGAATGTCCATAAGGGCTGAAATTAAATGACGATCAATGTCAAAAGGCCCTTCTCTAGTAGATATTTTAAAAGTTAAATTATCCTGTGAGAAAGCACTAATACATGTAAACATGGATTGGGCAATGGACCGGTATGCAGGCCCACCCCAATGTAATAAGTTAACCTAACCTACAGCTTCAAGCATAGGAAGGATGTCAAAAGGTGAAATATGATTAACATCAACAGGATGTTCAACAATAACATTACGTAATCTAATGTCCTTAACATATGATGGATCATCATTGGGAACAAGAAGATGACGCTTAGAGATAAAGGTCGATCTGGAGGAAGAAGAAGGATCACGGGAAGTAGTTTTTCTACCTCTAGAAGCCATTTGCAACAAGGATATCAAGGAATTAAGAAGTTGCAAAGGATTGAGAAGTGGGTTTACTCAAAACAGATTTTTCAAAATCCAAACCCCAAATCTCAATGAAATCCAAAATACAAAGCTTAAAGCTTGAAAAGTAAACAATTTAGACACAAATCTGCAAGAAAAACGTGATTTAGAACACTAACCTTGAAGAACAAGAAAGATGGGTTCGACAAGTCGAAGCTCAGCTCCTTAGAGAAGAAAAACGAAATGAGGAAGAAAGCAAAAATCCCCAAATTTTAAGTGATTCCCGAGTTCTACGACTGGTCGAGGATATCTACGAGCAGTCGTAGGTCGACTGGTCGAGTATACTCACGACAGGTCAAAGAATGACCAAAAATTCATATTTCTTGCAAATTATATAAAAATTGGAATTCAATCTAGCAAATATATACACTATAATACAAGTAGGCATAAATAATCATTTTAAAATGCACATGCCAAGATCAAATTTCATATTTTTGAACCTACTTTTATCGAGAGGTTTTGTGAAAATGTCAGCTCGTTGATCTTCGGTAGGAATATATTCTAGAGATATAACTTTTTCTTCTACTAATTCCCTTATATAATGAAATCTAATGTCAATGTGCTTAGTACGAGAATGCTGAATAGGATTTTTTGAAATATTTATCGCACTGGAATTATCACAATGTAATAACATAGAATCCTGTTTAATTCCATAATCACTTAGCATTCGTTGCATCCAAACAAGTTGTGTACATGCATTACCAGCTGCGATATACTCAGCTTTAGCTGTTGAAAGTGATATAGAATTTTGTTTCTTACTAAACCAGGAAACTAGACAATTTCCAATGTAAAAACAACCACCACTCTAGATTACCAGCCCAGTCAGCATCCGAGTACCCAGCTAATTGGACACTAGTCTCATGAGGATACCAGAGACCGAGATTTACAGTACTTGTGACATATCTAATAATTCGCTTGACAGCAATCAAGTGAGATTCTTTTGGATCAGATTGATATCTTGCACAAATACCAACACTTAGAGAAATATCAGGTCTACTAGCAGTTAAATATAACAAACTACCAATCATACTCCAATAAAGTTTTGAGTCAACATTTTTACCATTAGAGTCTTTTGAGAGTTTCAGGGTAGTACTCATAGGAGTATCGAAATTCTTGTCATTCTCAAATCCAAATCTCTTGATTAGATTCAAAGTATACTTTGATTGAGAAATGAATATTCCTTCAGGTTGTTGCTTTACTTGCAATCCAAGGAAATAAGTCAATTCCCCAACCATGCTCATTTCGAACTGTGATTTCATCAAATTTGCAAACTCAGTAGTCAAGTCAGTATAAGTTGATCCATAAATGATATCATCAACATAAATCTGCACCATTAAGATATGATCATTATGTTTTTTAACAAACAGAGTTTTATCAACAGATCCCATTTGAAAATTATGACATAAAAGAAATTTCGTTAGTTTCTCATATCATACCCTAGGTGCTTGTTTTAATCCATAAAGAGCCTTTTTAAGCCGATACACATAATCAGTATTTTTGAAATCTTCAAAACCTATTGGCTGTTCAACATAGACTTCTTCATGTAAATCGCCATTTAGAAAAGCACTTTTCACATCCATCTGATAGATCTTTATCTTTCTAAAACATGTAATGGATATAAATAGTCTGATAGATTCAAGATGTGCTACTGGTGCAAAAGTTTCATCGAAATCAATCCCTTCAATTTGAGTATAACCTTGTACCACTAGTCTAGCCTTGTTTCTAATTATATTTCCACACTCGTCAGACTTATTTTTGAAAATCCATTTTGTTCCAATGATGTGTTTATCTTTAGGTCTTGGTACGAGATACCAAACATCATTTCTTACGAATTGGTTGAGTTCTTCTTTCATCGCAATAATCCAGTTCTCATCAGCAAGAGCTTCTTTTACGTTAGATGGTTCTATTTGGGATGTAAAACATACATAATTACATATATCCTCAAGTTGTCTATGGGTGCGAACACCGGTGAGAGGGTTTCCAAGAATTTATGTGGTTGGATGATCTTTAACAGTCCTCAACTCAGAATCAGTCTGATTCGATGAAGTATCGGGTTTATCAATGATTAGTACTTCATCATTATCTGAATTAGAAATTGTCGTGTTTAAGTGATCATCAATGACAACATTAATGGATTCTTGAATCACACTAGTCCTTTTGTTCAGAACTCTATAAGCTCGACTGTTTAAGGAAT
This sequence comes from Magnolia sinica, assembly GCF_029962835.1. Classification (NCBI taxonomy): domain Eukaryota; kingdom Viridiplantae; phylum Streptophyta; class Magnoliopsida; order Magnoliales; family Magnoliaceae; genus Magnolia; species Magnolia sinica. Next base: position 41,710,075 of record NC_080573.1, on the reverse strand, counting down.
ATCCTAGAAAAATACCTTCATCACTCTTCGTATCGAATTTTTTCAAATTTTCACGATCACGTAAAATATAGCACTTGCTGCCAAAAACTCGAAAGTATTTAACAGTAGGCTTCTTATTGAACCACAATTCGTAAGCCGTTTTATTATTATCTTTGTTAGTGTAGACTCGGTTAATAATATAGCAAGCTGTGTTGACTGCTTCAGCCCAAAGATTTTTAGAGGGCTTCATGCTATTCAACATGACATTAGCCATTTCTTGAAGCACCCTATTCTTTCTTTCTACAATTCCATTTTGTTGTGGAGTTTTGGGAGCAGAGAATTCATGTAATATTCCTTGGTCGGTACAGAACTTCTCAAAATTGCTATTCTCAAATTCAGATCCATGATCACTACGAATTTTACTGATTTGAGAAGATTTTTCAGTTTGAATCCTTTTGAAAACTTTTCTTACATCTTCAAGGGTTTCAGATTTATCCCTTAAGAAGACTACCCAAGTGAATCTGGTAAAGTCATTAACTATTACCAGGATATACTTTTTCCCACCACGACTTTCTGTTCTGGTAGGTCCTATCAGATCCATGTGGAGAAGTTCGAGTGGTCTTGATGTGGTATTTGAATTCACCTTTTTGTGTGAGTTCTTTGTTTGTTTGCCTATCTGGCACTCACCACATATTTTATCTAATTTCTGAAGTTTGGGTAAACCTCTTATAAGTTCTCGTTTGCTCAATCTATATAAATTTTGATAATGTACATGTCCAAGACGTTTGTGCCATAAATCAGTCTCGTCTGTATGAATCATGTAACATGTTTGATTAGATGAGCTGGATTTGCTAATAATATAGCAATTTTCAGACGTTCTACGTCCAGTTAATATTACAGAACCCTTATTGTTTAGAATCTCACAGCTTTGATTAGAAAACTGAACACTATGGTTATTATCACATATTTGAGATATACTAAGCAAGTTATGTTTTAAGCCTTCAACATATAAAACATTTTTAAACACAGGAAGATTAAAAAGTTGAACCGTACCTTGGCCTATAATCTTGCAGTTGCTACCATCACCAAATGTGACTAAACCATCAATCATATCTTTCAGATCCGTGAATAAAGCTTTGTCACCTGTCATATGCCTGGAGCATCCACTGTCTAGGTACCACTTTGAATGACTTGTTGCTTTGAAAGCAGTGTGAGCAACCAAGCAGGTAACTTTAGGAACCCATTTCATAACTGTTTTGGGTTTAGGAACATAGTTGGTCTTCTTTTGTGTATATTTGTAGGAATGACCTATAGAGTTAGATTTTAAGAGCTCCTTGAGTAAATCAACTATCTTTTCAGCTAGTGGATTTCATTTCTGATTAAAGTTGACATGGCTGCTTCTAGGTTTTTGAAAAGTTTTTGAATTTTTAGAAAAATCTTGATAAGTACTTTTCCCTTTTGAGTTTGAGGACTCTCCTTTAACAAACATAGGAGGAGTATACTTTTGTTTAGGAGGTAGATTTTTATCATAGCCCAACCCGGATAGATCGCCACATTTTCTTGATCCGGATAAAAGTTTCTCTAACTTTGGATCACCTTGGGCATATTTCCATGTGTCCTTTAGACTCAGAAGAGAAGATACTTCAGTTTTAAGTTTCTCAATTTCAGATTTTAAATCAATAATTAGGGAGTTTTTGAATTCCAAATCGCATTTTGATTTTTCAAAACAATCTGAAATTTGTGATTTTTCTAAGACAAGTGATTCAAAATATTTTTTGAGTTTAGAAAACTTTTCTTTTTGAAGTTTAAGTTTAACAGCAATTTCACAACTTTCCTTATATAGGGCATTGTAAGCGTCTTGAAGATCATCTTCATTTTCACATTCACTACTCAGATTTTCTTCACTTGTTGAGTCATTATCTGAAAATGTGAATTTGGCTAGAGTCATAAGAGCTTTAACCTCATTGCCCGACTCAGTTTCAGAATCTTCTGATTCAGAAAAACCTTTAGAATCAGATGATTCATCCCATGTAGCCAACATACCATTCTTCTTGGGTTTGTCCCTTTTAGGACATCTATTTGCTAAGTGCCCATATTCTTGACAGTTGTAACATTGACTATCTTTCAAAGATTTTCGAGATTTGGGTCTAAACTTCTTTTTATCATTTGATTTTTGAAAATCAACCCTTTTCTTGCTTTTGAAAATCTTGTAAAATTTCTTAGCTAAAAGAGCCATATCATCTTCTGAATCAGAATTTTCTTCTGAATTACATTTAGAAGATTTTAGTGCGATAGATTTACCTTTAGGAGCTTTAAAGTTTAACTCGTAGGTAATTCAGAAGATTTTAGTGCGATAGATTTACCTTTAGGAGCTTTAAAGTTTAACTCGTAGGTTTGTAGAGAACCAACTAGTTCTTCTACCCTCATATTATCCGTATCACGAAGTTTCTGGATCGCGGTTACTTTATAATTGAACCGTTCAGGAAGTGAGCGTAATATTTTTGCACACACTTTACTTTCTGGGATTTTACCGCCAAGACCCCACATTGAGTTTACAATGTCATTCAATCTAGTGTAAAAGTCCATAAACATTTCATTTTCCTCCATATGAATTTCTTCAAATCTGGTTGTAGGAGTTGGATTTTAGATTTTTTGACAATTGTAGTACCCTCGTGTGTCATTTCTAATATATCCCAAGCTTGCTTTGCAGTATCACAGGAAATGATTCTTTTGAACTCATCCGGTGATAGTGCGCAAGTAATTGCATTTGCACTACTCTCACTTTTCTGAAGGGTGGTCCATTGGTAATATGGTGTGACTTTCATAGATTTTGAACCATCAACCCCAGTAACTTCCATGATAGGAGGTTTCCATTTAGTTGCTGTGGCTTGCCACACACTCTCATCCATTGATTTGAGGAAGATCCTCATTCTGGCTTTCCAATAGGCATAGTTGGAGCCATCAAAGGGTGGAGGCCTAGTGACTGAAAGGCTATCAAAATTTGACATCTTAAATAGCTTAAATCGTTAGCTCAGAAATTAAATCCAAGAATAAAAAAGAGCTATTAGGCTCTGATACCACTTGAAAAGGCCTAGCTATATGTCCTAGAGGGGGGGTGAATAGGACAATGCCAAATAAAACTTGTAACAGGAGAATTAAAATGAATATGATAGCCAAAATAAATCACAATGCAAGAAAGTAAAATAACCTCAAAATTCAGATCTTGAGAGGTTGATACAAATGTTGTTCTAAGGACAACCTTACACCAAAAACCAGAGTTTATGGTAGGACAACCTTATTTCTAGAAAGATCTTTTTATCAAATCTCAAACCAAAGAGGAATACAGAAATAAATACAAACTGAATTAAAATAAATTGTAATCACAAATGTATTGTTCTAGGGACAGCCATACACCATAAAAATGGCAGGGCAACCTTGCTGGAACAACTTTTAAAGGAAATTGAATATCAAGCTGATAAAGGAATAACAGAAAATAATTCTAAACTATTACAAAATTCTCACAATGCTTGAATTAAATGATTACAATATTCACCACCATACATACAACCCACAAAAGAATAATTAAAGATCAGAAGTATAAATCATTTAACCACAACACAAGGGATTATAGTGGTTCGCCTGTGTGTTCACCAACTGTTAAACAACAGCCACACAGAATGCTACTCCACTCCTAATATCCTCACACAGGGGATATTAGCGTTCACTAACAAAATAGGTTTTCCCAGGTTCACCCAAAACCTTTACAATTGTGTCTTTGTCTGTGGGCTTACACAATTAAAAAACCCCACTTCTGAGTTTTCCTGGCTCTCCTCAGATAACCAATACAACAAGATTTTTCTGGCAAATCTTGAAAGAAACCAAAACAGAAAGGAATTTACAATTAAATGTAAAATACCTGATTATCTCCTTCGTTGTAGCAGCCCGGTAGAACCAAATCAGAGTAGATGATTGAATGTCCAAGTTCAATGTCCAGTACTCAATTACAATGGTTCTAATTCTAATAGATTTTAAATTAAACCAAATAGGGCTTGCCTTAATTGATTTTGATTCCAAAGAAAGGGAATAACAATTCCTCTTATCAAATTAGATTGGAATAGCAGAAAAAAAATCAATTAAATAAAGCTAAGGAAAGAGAATATTAAATAAGCACACTTAGCTTAGATGGAGCACAGAATTATCTCTCAGAAGTTCGACGAAGATTGGCTTGAATGGATTAATTAATTCGATGATTTCTTCTGAGATTCGTGCACTATTTATAGGTGAGCAGATCGCGTCTTCGACTAGTCGAAGCAATAACAGATATTTGAAAAATCAGGCGCGATAAGCTTTGACCGTTCTACGACTGGTCGAAGGTCTCCTTCGACTGGTCGTAGGTCACCTTCGACTGGTCGAAGAACCTGAAAAACATCGCTGGATTTTGAGTCGAAGATTTTCGACTGGTCGAAGATGCAGTCGACACTGTTCCTTCGACTAGTCGAACAGATTCCTAGACTAGTCGAAGCCTAACAGATTTTATCCGAAATTTGTAACAAACTCACAACTGATCGAGGAATTTCTTAAACTGGTCGAAGCAACTCTAGGACTAGTCGAAGAGGGCCTAGGACTAGTCGAAGAACAGACCAAACTTATGTAACATAAACATTCGATTTATGTATCCAAAATGACCTACTTCTAAGGTCAACCTAAGGTCAGTCAAACCTCAACCATGAAGTAAGGACATTGAAACATTAGGAACTAGTGACCTTAAAGTATGAGCCTTGAAGTCTTGAGTTCTTTACAAACTGCCTTGTACTCTTCTTGAAGTCTTGCAGCTTGAGTCTTGTCTTGTGAGCAGTTCTTGCATTCAAGATTGATCCTTGTACTTGTGAGCTTTGCTTGTTGTGAGCTTAGCTTGTTCATGAATGTTGATCCTTGAGAGAGCTTCACTTATGCAAGTTATATATAACAGTGATTTTGGCACCACAAATTTGACAACAGACAGGGATATAAACTATAGCACTTACACTCCCGACTAGAGACAGCCAGCGAGTTGCTGATAAAAAGATGATGAAGGGACTCACCCAAATGGCCCCTGAACGAGGAGTCCGAGCAACATACACACTTGAACGCCAGTTGGATCCTACGCCCTTGGACAACTCCATCCATAGGGACATCATTCATCAACACTCTCCAGATGAACAACAAAATCCTTGGAGGTAGCTTAGCATGCCACACCCATCTTGCCCATTCCCTACGGGGCCTATTGACTCTGCTCAACTCCTAAGCTGATTGGATAGTGAAATCACCCGAAGGGGTGAAAGGCCAGATACCACTATCAGGGCCTTCCGACAAGCGAAAACCTTCCTGAAAAATAAAATCAACTACTCGCTGGGGGAGGTAGCTGAAGACTGAGGATGGGAAAGCGGGCCATTCAACCCCAGGATATGATTCACCTTAAGCGGCATCAAGCAAGCTGGAACTGGTCTCACTGATAGCTGATGCAGCGGGCCTAAACTCATCTAATTTTCACTTCGGAGATTACACTCACCCTGCCCAATCTTCTATTGCATGTTCCTCTCTAGCAGGGGCAGCAACACAAGGATGTTCCTTCCACAGCAGGGAAGCGAATACAGTCGGTGAAAAAGGTGAGCTTAACAGTCCTAGAGGGGGTGAATAGGACTATGCTAAATAAAAATTGAAGTGCAGAAATAATAAATAAATCAGAAAACTCAATCACACTAATATTAAAAAATTGATTCAAACTAGTTCGTAGGACAACCTACACCCAAAATAAAGTTTAGGTAGGACAACCTTATTTCACGAACGATTGTGAGAATCAAGATCTCAAACCAAGCAAGAGAAAATAAAGCTATCTATTACAAACATTCACCACTTTTGTATAAATAAAACTACAACCATTCTCCACAAATGTAAAAAGTAAACATTCACCACAACACCAAGAGATATAGTGGTTTGGTGTATACAACAATTGTTCTCAAACAGCCACGGCTACTCCACTTCCAATAATCACTATCCACATGATATTGGCTTTAACTGTAAATAAGGTTTTCACAGGGTCATCTTAAAATTTGATATAGTTGTGATTTTAAAGGGTTATCACAAATAAAAACCCCTCACTGAGATTTTTTGCCTATCTTAGAAAAACCAACAAATGAGATTTTCTAATTATCTCAATAAAACCAAAATACAAAAGATAAAATACATTTATCTTCACCTTGAAGACGTATCTGTTGATGTAGCCTATAGAACCGTTTCTCTTGTAGTAGATTGTTCCATGTCCAGTCATATAAATAAGGGTTCTAGGTTCTAGATTGATTTTAAATAAACTCAAACCAATGGCTACTTGTTTGAATTCCTCAAGATCTCAAAGAAGAGTATCTACACTCTTTATAGAATAAGATTTATAAAACAATAGATCAAAGAATCAAAACAAAAAAGCTATTAAAGAACTATTAAAAATATCATGCAATAACTTGACAATAATGGGGACTTCTCTCTCTCTCTCTCTCAATGAAGGCTTTTATCAACTTGAATTTGTAATTTTGGATTGAGAGAATGCCTCTATTTATAGGCAGAAAAGTTGTTGCTTCGACTCTTCTAAGACATTCTTCGATTCATTTAAGAACAAACAAACTTTCGAATTTTGAGCGTGATCGGATAAAACAGAACTTCGACTGGTCGAAGGCCCTACTCGATTGGTCGAGGGCGTCAAAATTCAGTTGATGGACTTCGAGTCGAGCAACCCTCAACTGGTCGAAGGCATCTCTTTGACTGGTCTAGTAGCCTGCTCGACTGGTCGAAGAAGTAACAGAAAAAATCTGTTTTTCATAGTTTAAATTAGGACTGGTTGAAGATTTCTTAGATTGATCGACCCACAACTTAGACTAGTCGAACCTTAGCTTAGACTAGTCGAAATATAACCTAACATTTGTATAGAAACCCATTTAAGTTTATGTTTTGAAAGAATCTAAGCCTAAGGTCTTTATAGGGTCTTTTATACCTGAAATGACTGATCTTTGAAGTAGCTTGAACTTCACGGAACTTGTTCTTCTACTTGAATCTTCAATAGAGCTTAAAGTTGAAGATGGAGCTTGATCTTCTACTGGAAGTGTAGTAGAACTTGAACTTTCCACCTTGATCCACTTCTTGACTTGAACTTCAGTAGTGTCTTGAACTTTCCATGTTGATCCACTACTTATTTTGAAATATAGGCTTGAACTTTCCATCTTGATCCACATTAAATGGACCACTTCATAAGCTGTTTCGTCTAAACCAAATTTGAAAAACAGAGGTGTGCTTTATTCAATATAGCACTTACAGCCGGACCACTCGATCCCGCAAGGGAGAGGTCCTAACTATGCTTCGCTTTCATAAAGGAGCTCCATAAACTTTCTTCGGCCTTGAACTTTAATGCCCAACCCAATTTTAACCTGAGGGCTCTCATGAACTCTACAAGCTTCCTAATGCCCAGCCCACCTTCCTCTTTAGGCAACACAATCTCCTTCCTTCTCCTCCAATGTAGCTTCTTTCTACCCACAACCCATCCCCAACGGAAGTTAGCAAAATGGCTCTCCAAAGCTGCAAGGACCTGCGCAGGGATGTGAGCTACCGCCATCAAGTGGATTGGGATACTTCCTAGGACATGCTGCACCAAGAAAGCCCTCCCAGCATGGGAGAGGCACCTCGCCTGACAACCACTGATAAGACCTTCCACTCGATCAATCAGAGGTCGGAATGCACCTGCTTTCAGCCTACCAAAGGCTAACGAGACTCCCAAATAAGTTAACCCCGTTGAGACCTTGGGAATTCCAAGTGTTCTCTTAATGGACCTAACCCCGTTTGAGGGGAGCTTGCCTGAACAGAAGAAAGCACTCTTAAGGAGGTTAATTCTTTGGCCCAAAGTAGCTTGATATCACTCAAGGAACGCCTTGACTGCTCGAAGAGACGCCTGACCCCCATTGAGGAACAAAAGTGTATTGTCCGCACAGAGAAGATGAGACACCCTCGAGCACCCCCTCCTTAGCTTGAAAGGAAGGCTAAGAACTTCAGCAGCCAGAATGAAAAGACTAGGAGAAAGCGGGTCACTCTGGTGGATCCCTCTAGAAGACTTCAAGAACCCCGCTGCCTCACTATTTATTAGAACCAAGAACCAAGAGTTTCCCCAGCATTTCTCCACCAACTCCACCCAATGATCACTGAACCCGAATTTCGTCAACACCTACTTCAGAAACACCTAATCGAACCTATCTTAAGCCTTCTCCATATCTAGCTTTAAGACGATACTACCTCTACGAACTTTTCTATTTATTTCCCTGAACATCTCCTGAGAGAGAGAGAAATGTTCTCAGCCATGTATCGGCCCTGGATGAAGGCCCCTTGCTCGGGAGAAATTAGCGGAAGCATCACCTCACTTAACCTAACAGCAATGATTCTAGAAAAGTTTTTGTATAAACAATTGCAGAGGCTAATGGGGTGGAAATTAGAGAATTTCTTTGGGGTTACCAATTTGGGAACTAGGCAGATGAGGGATGCGAAGACAGCCTTGGGAAAACAACCTCCCTAGAAGAAGAACATTGCCACCTTGTGGAGGTCAAGGCCAAAAATGTCCCAGTAGGACAAGTAGAAGCTGCCAGAGAAGCCGTCTGGCCCTAGAACTCATTCCTTGGGGATGAACCTCATTGCCTGCTGAACCTCAAGGATCGAGGGAGGAGCCATTAGACATTCATTAACTACCGAAGACACCAGCTTAGGAATGGCTGCTAGAAGACTAGGATCTACCTCCGAGCTTTCATCCTTAAGTAGGTTCTCAAAATGACTTGTTGCAACACTTTTAATCTCAGCAAAATCTTCCAGCCTTTGCCTTGACTTCAAATCTATGCTTCTAATAACAACTCTCCTTTGCCGCTCCATGGCCGAAGAGTGAAAAAACTTGGTGTTCCTATCGCCCTCATCCAACCAGTTAATCATGACTTTCTGCTTCCAAAAAATTTCTTCCATGAGTTCCAATCTTTTGAGGTTGGCCGAAGCTGAGACGAACTGAGATTGTAAATCGTTGTCCAATCCTATTGTTGGTGCTGTGTTCTATAAATTAAACCTAATGTCTGCCAGGGTACGTTCCACCTGTCTAACTTGATCAAAAATATTGCCGAAGACCTCCTTATTCCAGATCCTTAGAGCCCTCTTGATATTCTTGAGCTTAAGGAGCACATTGAACATAGGATGCTGAGATTCTGCTGAGTCCCAGGCTACTTTGACCACCTGAAGAAAAGATTCATGCTGAACCCACATTTGCTTGAATTTGAACGGCTTTGGCATTGACATGGGCTGCCGAGGGAAGACCAGTAAGAGTGGGGCATGGTCAGAATTTACGCGGGCAAGGTGCTCCACGCGGAACTTGGGAAATGATGAAGTCCAGGAAGCACTAATAAGGTGGCATCTCTCTCCTAGTTGTTGCTCCAAGTAAACCTGTTTCCAGAGAATTCCGCATCGATTAGACCAGAGTTATTTATCACCTCTACAAATTCCTCGGAGCTTGGGATGTTGGGAAGTCTTCGACCTTTTCTTTCTGATGCGTCTGTAACTGCATTGAAGTCCCCACTTATGGCCCAAGGCCCTTGCAAGGATCTGGAAAGTGAAGATATATATATTGCCAACTAAAATAGAAATTAACATATAATTCTCCATTAATAGAGTTTGATGGAAGGTTTAATGTTGGTTAAATTCAATTCACAATATTCTTGTTGCTAGACATGTATATAGACACAACATCAGCCCAAAGAAGTCACTAGTCCCCAAAGCTTTGTTGAGGCCTACTTTGACTTGTCCAAAGTTATCAAAATGTATAACAAATTCGAATCTTTTCCAAATGCAGTTGCCTCACTGGTGGATATGGGAACCATGTATGTAATATCTGATGCATACATCAGGTCATTCCACTATCGTGGTTCCCAACCAATCATGATAGATAGGTTAGGACTTTAGTTGTTGGATTGGGGTCCTTTTAAATAACCCAGACCATTTAAATGATGGTACTTGCATGGATAGGTATACTAAAAGAACTCTTAGATTCAGATATTTCAATATTTAATTATTTATATGTTTAGAAAACCCATCTCATTCAAAATGAAAGTGTTAGATGATCAAAGGGTTGAAATATTTCAATAAGTTTTAATCTTTTACTAGTCCTCTATCCAAGTTTTCATTGTAATAATACTATGATTTTGGCGTAATTATCTCTCTCATATAATAAATGTTATATCACGACTGATCCAGGAAAACATGTCATAGTTATGGAAGATGGTCACACATGTTAGAGATCCGAGTTGTTTGTTAGGTAAAGTGCACAACGAAGATGCTATATGCCAAAGATAGCATATTAAATCATGAACTACCTTTCGATCCATCCACACTTCTACTAAATGTTTGACTTGCTTATTAGCAAACCCATCACTATTTTTTGTCCATTACATGTTGACATTATACCATATTTAATAGACAGACCGAATTTCTGATACATATGCGGCCTACCCAAATGCTTGGCGTGCATATGTTGTCACAACCTGATTTTAGGGTACCGAGCACACATTCCGGACCCGAGACCCACATCGTGACTTGTACACCATGTGTACATACTCCACTTGATGCATTTATGTCTGGTGTACTTACTCCGCTCAATATATTTATGTATGTACATATATCTCATCTTTTTAATACAAACTTTAAGTTCAAACACACTCACAAACCATTTATCTGACAATAATTTCCATTCCAACTCATGAAATTGAATTCAACTAAGGACCTACCCTTTTAGGGTCTTATTCAAAGTAAATAACAATTAATCAATCTAACAATTATCAAATTTCATATCCAACATATTCCAAATAATTACATAACATCCTAAGAAATGAAGTAGTGAAATCCGCATTTAGTCCAAAGCTACTAACTCCTCCTCAGTCAAGTAGGGCCACGTATCTCGTGGGTCATTCACTAGCTCGATTGCTTCTTCCTATTCCTATGTCGATGGCTCAGTCTTGGTCACATCTGTATGATTTTTCATCAATAAAGGATTAGTTAGACAAGCCTAGTTAGAATTCCCAACATAGTTCATCGCATCAAATTAAAATCAAGCAACAAGCAATCATTTAACAATATAAATGTTGTGTAAATATGTAAATACGTAAATGCGTCAAGTGAAAATTTGTCCACTTCCTTGAGTTGGAAACTCATCAACCCGCATCTACCCCTTGGTAGGCTTCTATCATTTTGATAGGCATGGGTAATGCTTGCATCTACTCATTGAGTGGGCTTCTACTAATATAGTGGGCATTCGGTAACAATTCTACCAGATATACCGTCCATGGATATTCCCAAGAATTTAGACATGCATTGTGCATACAAGAGATGAATGCACAATTATAACAATGCAGTTGTAAACCATGAATTGTATAAATAATTATGATTCTCAAATTAATATTAACACAATTTCATGTGATCCGATAACATCCGTACAGTAAAATTAATTTGTGAGTTATATTAATTCAACAATAAGATTTTGAATCCGAACATTGTTACTTCTACATTAATACAACAATCACATCATGAATCTAACCAAATCTAATAAGAGAATATGACGACAACAACAACAAAGTAAGCATTTAAATATATCAAATAACCAAAATACTTTAATTCAAATGGAGAGGAAACATGTTGGGATCATTCACTTGGAGTTGGTGAAAATGATTCCGTATAATATGCATATTGGATCAAAATTAGAACTCCCTAATAATCATATAAATGAAAAGTACTGAACATATAAATAACTATAGCAGGACTCACCTTTAATTGACCAATCTCTCACAATGGGGTCCACAAGAAGGATTACTTGTTGTCAAACTTAAATGTCCTTCAAACCCAACTCTTATTATAGGGTTTACCCTCATCACTACTAATGCAGGACTCACTTGGTCACATCAAAGTGACTCTGTCCACTTCCAGTGACCCATAAATAATTAAATATATGTGAAATTGTATGAAATTTAAGTTTATTAATCGAATTGTTAAAGTTTAGAATTAAACAGATTTGTCTAGTTGTTTGTCGATCGGATCGAAAACTCTATCGATCAAATCGATTGTATTGTCGATCAAAGGTCCTTCGATCGAATCGAAAAAACTCATGAATTACAAATTTTAGTTTCTGAACACTTTTTGACGTTGTCGATCAAATCGTCATAAATTGTCGATCAATCGAAGGTCATTGGTTTCGATGATCTGACAAAAATCATTGGGTATTATTATTTAGATTTAATGATTAATTACTAATATGGATTAGATCCAAATAGTCCATTAACTTCCATAAAATTGATTTAAGGATTAGCTAATAAATCATTTAGATCTAGACCATCTATAGTTTATTTTATTAAAAACTATGTAATTTTAAATAATCAACATCATTCGATCGATGTGGCCCACTAGACAATCAGATCGATCTAAAAATCCTAGATGCCAGCGTAGTCTAATCCCAGAATTTGAATAATCAGTCTTGATCATTTCAGATTTCAACCATCTGATGATTCAATACAATATATCATCACACGATTCATTGTTTAAGATTACCACAAATCGATGTGGCCCATCCAATGGTCCGATCAATCTAAAATTTGAGATTATAATACGTTCATATCTTAGAAATATACTCTTCAGTGTGGATATAATCACACGACCTAGAATATCATAGTAAGATTCTCTACGCCAACTTGTGAAAGCACTTGCATAGGGAATTGTACCTTCCTGATTTATAATCCACACATATTAATACATGAATGTTGGATTAATCAAAATTTTTTATTGCGTATGTGTATCAAATAAAAATACTCTAAATTATCCACAAATAAGAGGAAGGATTTGGATTTTTGTTGATTAATACGACCCATCGGATGATCGGATTAATCTGATCCTTGAGATCCTAATATATTTTGATCTCAAAGAATTGATGGATCATATGGATTGATTCATCCATGTCCAAAATTACAAGAGATAATCTCTTGTGCCATGTGACAAAGATCCTTATAAGGAAAAACACAAATCTCTCTACGAAAATTGCACCAAGGGGATTTCGCAGAGAAGAGCATCTCTTTATTATAATCACTTAATAAAGCAATGCAATCAACATGTGGCCAATCTAACCCATTCATTACATAGATCTAGCAAACATACTTTATATTAATATAAATAAAATACTCTAATCATGTAGAACTTGTTGGATCTGAGATTTTCTTTAAAGGATCTCTCTCTCTCTCTCTCTCAATCTCTCTCTCTCTCTCTCTCTCTCTCTCTCTCTCTCCCCCCTTTCTTTTGTTTTGTTTAGTTTTAGGACTTTTTCTCTCTCATGCTTTCTCCTTTAGGAAAGAGAGTTTGTTGGAGGAAGGAGGGATGAGGAGGTGAATCCAAATCAAGATCATGATATTTCTACTTGATGTTATTAATGTCAATCAACTTGTAATCTCACGCACTTTGGATAAAAGATTGAGGTAATCAATTGATTGATTTACATGAACAAATTGGATCGTGCATCCCTCATGATAAATCTTATTGGATTTCCAAAGGAAGTCACCCCCAAATCTACAGAGTACCAACACCTTGTTTGTAGAAATCATCTGCACATGTTATAAAGAACTGAAAGTTCATGACAAGAAATGTTGTTATGTTTAAGAATCCCAATAACACCAATTTCTATTCATGTTTGACTTAAATCCTCGTTTACTTATTTGTTATCATTTCAAAATGACCTTGGTATAGTTGTAATTATAACATAGTTTCCTCATCTACTTATCTGTTCAGGTGAGAAGCATGAAACCTAGTGGCACACCCCAAGCCTGGAAATCAGATTCACAGGAATCCCAATCACCGAATTCGGTGCCAACAGCCTCCGTAGTACCCCATTCTTGGCTTCCAACGTCCATACGCCAAATTCCGATCCTGGGATCCTAAAAGGAGGATTTTTAATGTACATTTGTTTCATAACAAGCATGACTACAAGTTTACGCAAATCACAAAGGCAACATCATCATCACATATCCACTAATATAAACATTTGAATACAGTGCTGAAAGGGAAATACATATGTCAAAAATCAAAGCTCCAAAAGTCTACTACATGCTCCAAGCTCAACACTGCTGCAACCTGACGCCACCTGCACGCATCTATCGTGCATAAGCTTATAAAAAGCTTAGAGGGTGGTGAAAGTGTGTGCACAAGGTAAGTGCCAAGTATGCAATACAATGCCATAAATCATACAATGGAATAAATGAAAATACTGACAAGATACGATATCAGAGTAAGCGAAAATATACTGGTAAGTCCACGAATCATACAATATCAGAGTACGCAATACAAACCAGCTATACAAATGAGGAGTCAAAGAGAGCCAAATATCAGATGCCGAGGGTACAATGCAATATGTAAATCCTGCTAAGTCCGTCTAGGCCATATAAGTGCAGAAACATAGTAACCCAAAATGCTAAGTACTGTGGATGCAATGTAATATTTGGTGCAAATGAAATGACCATGCTGGAGTGTGAAATCGGGATGATAGTACATAGTATCGCAGGCTATGGAGTCCATCACAAGGGACTTCTATCTAAACCAGTTCCCTACCTAAATTTAGATAGATAGACTCAAGGTGGTAAACTCTTGATCTCAGGTCGGTTGTGCACCCCAACTGAAATCTTGACCATTGCGAAGGTTCACATAATAATTAGTTATGCACCACTAGCCCGAGTGGATAGTGAATGAATGAATGAATAAGTATAATGCTGAGTATGCAACTCCTGCTCAATAAGTCCCATATCAGTACCGTACATCTCTGGGATCATCACTAGGGTCTGGTACACTCGACACCACCTGCCGCCCCATTAGGCGCACAACTGGGTAAGTGGAAGAGACCTCACTATCCACCTACCAATATCGGCCCGGCTCGTCGATAGCAGACCCATTTACGAGCTGGTCAAATTCAGCCTAACATTGCCTACTTCCTCAGGTGGGTAAGGCCACACCCCCTCCCAACAGACCACGACACAGTGAGAGACGTGGCCTACTGGTATACGACCCTCATGCGCTCATATATATCCACTCGGTCTCGACGTTGGGGCGTCCTCTGGTACCAAGAGGGTTTAGAGATTTTTACCCAGGGCCATTTATGGCGGCTCGATACTAGTAACAGATTTCTGGTGTCCCATCTGGTCATCCACGACATGACTGTGGAGGCTACGGCCCTAATGTCGCTAGGGCGTACAGTAATCACAACATACAATGCAAGATGCATGAGTCATATGATCCAGACATGCATCAATCCTGCACATACCGTGTGCTCATGTAAGATAACCTCCGCCTATCAGGGAGTCTCGTAACAACCTGCCCAATGACATATGCAATGGTCAACCACATCTCATAACAAACATGCAGATGATGTGTATGGGCATGTATCATGATGCTATGCTGTCACATACTCATAATCAGTGTCAATAATCGGCAACAACAATCAGCCTTGACAATATGGACATTTAACCAACATTGCCCCCAAGGAATGGCCCATATAGATCTTAACATATAGTGGACCCATAGCCTCGCACAAGGGCCTAATACACAACATCATGGGCCTTACTCAAGAGCTTAATATACATCACGATGGGCCTCTCACATGGGCCTAATATACAACACCATGGGCTCCATCACCTGGCCCTCAAATGCACCACAATGGGCCTCATCACATAGGCCTCATATACATCAAGTGGGTCATATCACATGAGCCTCAACAATGGGCCTCGATAATCGGAATCGGCCTCGATAATCAGCCTTGACAATCGGAATCAGCCTCGACAATCGAAATTGGCCACAAAAATCAGAATCGACCTCGACAATCGGAATCGGTTACAACAATTAGAATCGGCCTCGACAATTGGAATCGATAATCGCCTCGACAATCGAAATCAACCACAACAATCAAAATCAGCCTCGACAATCAGATTCAACCTCGACAATCGAAATCGAAATCGGCCTCGACAATCAGAATTGGCCTTAGCAATTGGAATCGACCTAGATAATCGGAATCGACCTCGACAATCAGAATCGGCCTCGACAATCAGCCTAAGAGAAGGTCACAATGTGGACATTTAACCATCATTACACAACAATGTGGACATTAAACCATCGTTACTCCGAAGGCATGGCCCGCCATAATCATCATTACATACGTCATGGAGTAATCACATATCGCAATGGACCTCATATACATCACATTCGACCCTATACAAAGGCCCCACGTACGTCTCGTTGGGCCTCACTCGTGGCCCTTATATCTATCACATTGGGCCTCAACCCATGGGCCATCAAATACATCAAGTGCATAGCATCCACGGGCCGCAGCAATGGGTCTCATATATATCGAGTCAACCATATCACATGGGCTGCACCAATGGGCCTCATATACATCACGTGGATCGCGTCCATGGACTGCACCAATGGGCCTCATATACATCAAGTGGACTGCATCCACGGGCCGCACCAATGGGCTTCATATACATCAATTAAGCTGCATCAATGGGCCGCATTAATGGGCCTAATACATATCATAATGAGCCTTGCCCATAGGCCATGAATACATCACAATGGGCCTTGCTCATAGGCCTCAGATTCAAGTAGGTGGGTCCCATCATATGGGCCTTGTATATATCACATCGGGCCTCACTCATGGGCCCAATATACATCACAATGAGTATCTCCATCTGGACTGCAATTCCATCATAACAGGCCCTATCCCGTGGGCCTCAAATACATCACAATGGGCCTCTCCATCTGAGCCTCACATACGTCACGCTGAGCCACACAGTAGGTGGGCCCTGCACAACCAGCAGGTGGGCCTGTACCTCCCAAATGGGCCCACCAGATGAACAACATGGATGTACAACACATTCACAAAGGTGGACCTCACCATAACGTTCATTTTCCATCCAATCTGTTCACAAGGCCACAAAGACTTGGATAAAGAGGAAAACAAATTTCATACTTATCCAAAACTCCAGTACTCTCAAAAGGGGTTTCAATGGTAGGCTCTTATTCCCCACTGTTTCTGCGGTGTGGTCCACCTGATATATGGATCAGCCTCTTTGCCTCAAGCCTTAGATCGAGCTCACCAAGTGAATGGATGGTTTAGATGTAACGGATACATCATGGGTGGGGTCCACGAACATGGCCCACCAGCGATTTGAATCTACTTCATTTTTATCATTGTTATTATATATATATATATATATATATATATATATATATATATATCTATATCTATATATATCTAATATATATATATATTGTCGATGATGGTAGGTCTTATGCATAGTTGGCGTGAAATATAAACATACATCATGGTGGGCTCCACCCATCCAAATTGTTGGACGGTGTGGATGAGACCCACACATCTGGTGTGGCCCATCCAACACCGCCCAGAAATGGACGGTTGGATATAACACATACATCATATATGGTGGGTCCCACGTCAGTGTGGGCCACCCCACTTCCCTCTATATATATATATATATTATAATTTATATACATATTATTATTATTTATTATTTTTTTTTAAATGAGCGTCCAGGCCCTGGACGGCCTGGACGTAGAATACATAAATCATGGTGGTCTAGCGGGCCCACGTCCATGACAAATGGACGGCTGAGATGTACAGATGCATCACGATTGCCCCCCACCAACGTCTGCTGGATTAAATCTAGCATCCTTGAGCTGTGTGGAAATCCACCATCTGGGTGGACGGTGAGATAAAACACAAACATCGAGGTGGGCCCCACCCCTAACACATGTGCAGGGTGGGTCCCACACAAGCCATAAAATAGTCTCTTCAAATGGTTGGATGGTATGGATATAAAAAATAATCCATGGTGCGTCCACATCAGCATGGCCCACCACTTGGATCAAACTGATACTTGTGTTTTTCCTTCATCCAGGTCCGTCCGGGAAGGACGGTGTGGATAACACATCATGGTGGGATTTCCATCGTCCATGGTGTGGATTTAATCCATTCTTCAAGGTGGGCTGCAATAGGAAAAATAGAGAGAGAGAGAGAGAGAGAGAGAGAGAGAGAGAGAGAGAGAGAGACGGTGTAATTGAGGGACCCCGCCACTATGGGCCTCTCTTTGAGCACAACAAATACATCAAAGGGGGTCCCATCATAAGTGGGCCCTAAAACGAAAATTGACGGTGGATCACCCACCTATGGCCTCCTTCTCTAGCTCCTTGGACTCCTTGGCTCCTAAGCTCATTCTTTAAGGGAGTGAGATGAAATTTGAAGGGTTGGATGGTGAGATGGCCCTCTCTTGCATTCTTCTCTCCTTAGAGATTTTCTCTCATGGAAGCTTGGGATGGAATGAGATGGAGAGAGAGAGTGATGGGATGAAAATGGGTGGGTGGAATGGGTGTTGTAAGAAAAGGATATGGAGAGTATGGGCTTGATTGAATTTTGGATGAAAGAGGGATGGGTGGAGAGAGAGAAAGAGTTGACTTAGGGTAAGGCTTGTGTAAGAGAGGGATGGGTGTTGATAAGATAGGTACTTGACTTGTACCTTGATTGATTGATGTGATGAGTTGTAGAGATTCTCTCGAAATTTGTAATGTGCGATGTTTCTTCAAAAAATATGCGAGCCCACAACTCCTAACTAGGGTATCGCATCAGCACGTGAGACGCGACGTTGGAACCGCAGCGACGACGCGGTCGCTAGGGTACAAGTCTCGAGTCAAAACGACTCAGATATACAGGACTCGGATTAGGATGGTGTGCAATTACCGGTTACAGGTCGTGGGTTGCTAGAATTCGACCGGGAGGATCGCGAAAGCCTACAAAACAGTAGGGTCTAGGATACGGGTCTTACACCTAGGGCCCCCATCCCAAAGTTTTTGGGCCATGGTCCAATCATAGTTAGCCAAAGTCAAGGGTCTTAATCATGAAACCTAGGGCCATTTGAACAATCAGAGGGCTACAGTTTATCACATATACACTCAGTCCAAAACTCTCCAAGTATAGTACGATGCTAGATGAAGAAAAAAGATACAGTTGGACCCAACTTTCATTAAGTTGGTGGGTCATCTTCTATAATAAGAATCACTTTTATTGAATGATTTTAACTGTCAAATCAACATACTGTAGATAGATAACTTTGCCAGTGATCCATATAGAGAAAACAGTCTCCTACCCTTTTAAGAAGATAATTCAAAGCAAGTAGGAATGTCAAGAGGTGTTTGGATCCTATTGGGACCGGTTTGGGTTCGGGTTCGGGTTCGGGTACCATCTTTTGATGACCCGAAACTGAATTTGACCCAATCTTTTAGTACCCATCTCATCTTAGGACCCTGGCTTGAACATTGGACCAGCAATCAAGGGGCATATGTAAGAATTCTATAAGGTGGGCCTTATTGATCAACGGTTTAGATTGTCCTAATGGTTGGATAATGTGATCAGGTGTACCAGATGACTCCACTCAGTTGTGATGCATGTAAAATCATGTAAGTGGTGGTGCTATGACACACAAACAGTATTATAGTGGGACTAGGATTACCAAATTCGTGTGGAGCGACAGGGAGAAGAGTTTCGATGGGTTTCAAACTCTTCAACCCTTTAAAATTATATAAGTGCTTCTCTAAGGGTGTAAGGTGCAGAAGACTACGGCATCATGCTTACAATGATGTCATCTTAACAAGGTACGTTGTCTAGTTTATCTAATCTCCATATTTGATGCTTATCTCCTTTGCAATTCTGCATATAGTTTACACCATAATCATCGAATTGAGACATTAGTGCTAGATTCATTGAGTCTACGTAGCCCAACTCGAGGGCAATTGTACTAATGGAACTAAGGATATCATATACATACACTTGAACTAAGGATAGATGGTTATAAATGAATAAGTAAAATCCAATGGTTCTCCTGTGAAGGGTGGAAAAGAAAGACCCAATTGAATGGCTAGGATCATCGTATAGGTCAATGTCTGGGAGCCTCCATCCATGTTGGTGCCACCACATAGCTCTTTGTGAGTGGTGATCTGCAATTTGGTCCTGCATCTACACAGTGAGACATGGATGAGATCTGGACTGTTTATCAAATAGTTTCTACTACTATGGAAAGTCCACGAATAAAATATCAAGATACTTGAGTGATCCAAACCATCCAATTAGCATTTGGGCCAACTGTGACAAACCACATCATGTAGTCATAACTTCTAACAGGAAATACTATTGAGTTTGTGAATGACCATTGATTGCACAAAACTTCTAACACAATTGCTAACAAATGAGCACTGAAAGGCTAGAAGGGGAAAGTTTGGTTGTCATTACTGCACTTTGTAAATGTTCTCAGAGATAGGACAATAGTCTTATCAATGGATTTTCAAGATAGGGGATAGAACAAAAATTACTAGTGGTTAATGTAAAGTGTGAAAGTGAAAAGAAGGGATGACTATAATTGTCTTTAATTTTTTCACGTGATTTTCGAAACATGATAAGACCCGCTAAATGAAGGGTGAAGATTAATAAAACACCACAGCTAATAGTGGCCTAAATAATGCAGACTTATTCCTTGAGTCAAGAGTCTTTTAAGTGAAAAGGACAGTACCCAAGCTGATAGTTCCGTCTTAAAGTGGGAATTTGAAGGCCATTGCTTTAATGATTTTGTTGGGGATTTGTGCTGCGGAATCATACAGATCTAGATCTAGGATAGCAATCCAATAGCACTAAGCAAACACAAGAGAACACAAAGATTTAACGTGGAAAACTCTTTCGAGAAAAAACCACGTCACAAAGCGATAGAATTCCACTATGAAAATAGAAATTACAAAGAGAAAAGACTTACCCGATTCGAACAACCTCGAATCTCACCCTTGTTACACCCTTTAGAAACTCTAAAATTCTTTTAGGAACCCTTAGAATACCTTTAGAAAGCCTTTGCATGCCCTAGAATAGCCCTAGGGACCCCTATTTATAGTTTAGGGAACTCCACTTATGCACCTCTTTGAAACCGCCTCAAATTTACGCAGTCCGCGCAGAATCTGCGTAACCCTCGACTAGTCGAGCCAGGGCCTCGACTGGTTGAAGGGCACCCTCGATTGGTCGAGCCTGACCCTCGACTAGTCGAGTAGCCCGGACCTCTAAAAATAAAGTACACTGGACTTCGAGTCGAGCGGGCCTCAACCGATTGCGTGGACCCTTGACTGGTCGAGCTAGTCCCTCGACCAGTCGAGCAACGCGGTAAGTATAAGATTTAGGATATCTATTTACAACAACCATCTCGTGGATCATTTATACCTATGTGGCTTTTGAGTTGATCCCATTTTAATATATCATAGAATGAACTTTTTGCCCAATGTGGCTTTTGATGGACTACTTTTGTATAAGCTTGTGATGGTAAGTTTCATCTGTTGTATCAACCTTGTGATCATGTCTTCCGAATTCACGCTGGTTTAAATCTTTTCTAGTGTTACGCCTCCTTCCTCAAGCACCTGTCGGATAACATGGACATCCAACTAATTGCTTCACCCGCTAGTACAAACGGGTAACCTGAAGTCAACTTTCTGAAATTCACACTGCCTGCGTAATCTGAATCCACATACCTAACCAACTTTGTCCCTATCTTCCCAAAAGTAAAGACTTAGTCTTCTTACCATCTCACCACTACCCAATATTGCTTGCCGGGGTATTTGCTCACAACATTGATAGCCTGTGAAATAACCGGTTTAATACAGACCATGGCATATACTGCCAACCGCATTCGAATAAGGCTCATGAGATATATCCTTCTTTTTCTTATTTGTTTTGGGACATATCCTGAGGAAACTTGAGGAGAGACGTGTAAGGAAAGCTCTCTAGCTTTGCCTGGTCCATCACATACTTGATCAATACCTACATAAGGTATTCTACCTGAGATAACCAAAGCCTACTCCTCTTTCAGTCTCAATGTCGAGAACCATCTTTTCAGCCCCCCGATCCTTCATCCCGAATGTCCCACTTAATCGAGTCTTCAGTACATTAATTTCAGACATGTTATAATTGGTGATCTACATGTCATTAGTATACAATTCCTGACTCACCATGAAGGAATCAAACCATTGCCTAGGCGATAGGTTGTACCACAACCTCCTGCAAACTTTTTTCAGAGCCCCTTTAGCTTCAAACCACTCTGGTTGCTTCATGTAGATCTACTCTTCCAATTTTTTGTGCAGAAGTGCAAACTCCACATCCATCTTTTCCAGCTCAAGATCACATTGGCCAACCAGCGTCAATCACGAATCTAATAGACACCTCTATACTGTCGGCGTGAATATCTCTAAGAAGCCGATCCCTTCTCTTTGAGCATAACCCTTCGCTACCAACTTCGCTCTATATCTATACGGTATCCTCCTAAAGATCCACCTGCATTCAACCGCTTCCCGGTCCACTAGAAGCTCCATCAGCTCCGATGTGTCGATCTGGTAGAATGAATCCATCACATCGCCCATAGTCACCTTCCACTTCTCAGCACCAGGCTTACCTAGAACCATCTGAATAGAGGACGAATCCCCTGCGATAGTGGAGTTGTCCATGTACCTCGCCGATATCCTGTGATTATGTCGTGGGATTCTTCTCACAGGTTGTTGCTCCACCTACTCTATATATCTGTCCGCGCATCTCAGCCTTCATGCCATGCCCAACATGCCACACACGTGCAGAGGTGAAATCCGCTACAGCCACTGTAGCTCCACCTTTTGAAGTACTCCTGATCAACCTGTACATGTTACCGAGTCGTTGCGCTTTCATGATTACCCGTGCCCTCTTAGATACTTTAAGAGCACCATTAATACTTGTGAACTTGCTACCTATTGCCTCAAGTACACCAAGAGAAATCGGATTCTTCTTCATGTCAGAAACATGCCTCACATCAGTCAGGGTACGCTCTGTCCCATCAAATATCTTGATACGCACAGTACCAACAGCTACAACATTACAAGCAATGTCATTGCCTATAAAAACTTATCCACCATTGCACTCCCTATAGCTAGTAAACCGACTCCGATGAAGAGTCATGTGAAAAGATGCCCCTGTGTCTAGAATCCACTCATCCTTACGATTATCGTAAAAGTGTCTGATTGTAAACACAGACAAAACATCACCATCACATCCACTTGATCCATCTGATGTGGCAGCATTGGCCTCCTTGTATGAAGCCTCAGAATCTTCTATCTTAGATTTATGATTTGTACAATCCTTATTCACATGTCCTTCCATCCCACAGTTCTAGAACTTTACATTTTATTTGCCCATGCCCTTGGATTTAGATCTAGAACCTATACCTTGTTCAGAATTCTTACCCCTTGTAAACAATGCATCAGAAGATATCCTCATGTTGACGTTAAGCTTTCTCATAGCCTTCCCTTGAAGGGCTGAGATAACGGTGTCGACACTCAGGGTTTTATTCGTGGTACACATTGTGTCCTTAAATGACTTATATGATGCCGGAAGAGAATTCAACAACATACATGCTTGTTCCTCATCTTTCATCACTTCCTTCATATCTGGCAATTTACAAACCAATTTATTAAAGTTACCAACGTGAACCTCCAGATCTCCACCCTCTGCCATCTTGAAGATATACCACTGCCGCTTCAAGTGTAGGCGATTTTTAGAGAATTTTTTTTGCATAGACATCCTCTAACTTCACCCACAACTTAGCTGCAGTTTTCTCCCTCATGACATTGTAGAGAACCTCATCCATGAGACATAAACGGATCGATGATAAGGCCTTCTTATTAAGAATATTCCAATCATCATCAGTCATAGTAGACTTTCCTTCCTCAAGAGCACCATCTTCGCCTTACTTCATTAAGGAATTGATCATCTTGATCTTCCATAACTCAAAATTATTTTTTCCTGAGTACTTCTCAATCTCATACCTAGTGCTTCCCATTGATGTTAATCCTGTAGATTCAGATTTGTGCTTCAACGATAGCTCTGATACCACTTGTTGGGGATTTGTGCTGCGAAATCACACAGATCTAGATCTAGGATAACAATCCAATGGCACCCAGCAAACACAAGAGAACATAAAGATTTAACGTGGAAAACTCTTTTGGAAAAAAACCACGGTACAAAGCGACATAATTCCACTATAAAAATAGAAATTACAAAGAGAAAGGACTTACCTGATTCAAACAACCTCGTATCTCACCCTTGCTACACCCTTTGGAAACCCTAAAACTCTTTTAGGAACCCTTGGAATCCCTTTAAAAAGCCTTAGCATTTCTTACAAAAACCCTAGGGACCCCTATTTATAGTTTAGGAAACTCCATTTACGCACTTCTTTGAAACCACTTCAAATTTATACAGTCCACACAGAATCCATGCACCATCTACGTAACCCTCGACTAGTCGAATGAGGACTTCGACCAGTCGAAGAGACCTTCAACTAGTCGAGCTAGTTCCTCAACTAGTCGAGCACCTCGGAACTCCGAATACATCACTGCTGGACTTTGAGTCGAACGGGCTTCGACCAGTCGAAGGGACCTTCGACTAGTCGAGCTAGTCCCTCGACTGGTCGAGCAGCGCGGTGAACCAAGATTTAAGACGTCTGTTTTACAACAGGTTTAAGATGATGGATTATTGTTAATTTTGAACCATAGGCCATCCACCTAAGAGGTTGCTTCTTTTGTAGAATATCACACATTGATCAATCAAACAAAGATTCAACAACTAAAAGAAAGCAAGTCTCTAGGATCCTTCCTTTCTTCGAACCGAATGAATAAAGATAGAATCAAATCGTTTCTCGAAATGCCTTTCTGGATATTTCTCAATGTCCCGGCTATTCACAGAACATGAGAAGAAGTAACCGTAGAATAAACTCAAGAGCGTAAAAAGTACCTTACTCACTAGGTCCCACCATGATGATAGGATGCCTCAAAAATTGACCTATGGATGAGTCACCTTGCATAAAATAATTTACAATACCTAAAAACTTTTAAATTCACATGGTAGCCCACATGATTGTCGGAGTGATCTTATTTTTGTGGCTCCTAACTTTCGTGTTGGGACAACCTTGATGGATGGGTCGGGTGCAATGTGCAAGCTATGGTGGGCCCCACTAGCAACGTTGGTGGCTTATTCTACATGGACTCGCAAGGAAAACCTCCAATTGAGACGGTACCAATTCAAATTAATATACCCCTGGCATGTGTACAGCTGAGATGAGTATGTATATATTTTTTGGGGAAATTAGAATCAAACACTTTAATTGTATTATAATCACACGTATACACTTATTAATCTCTAATTATACTTGTACACTAACAATTTTTATGATACTTATTTTCATTCATTTGTCAAAGAGTCAACAAAGGATATTTATTAGCATATTGCATGGCCAAAGAATCTAGGCCATCCATCCTTTCCAACTCACCAAAGATGGATGGCTGAACAAAACCATGAAAGATGACAATTATTATAGTTGATTTTTCTTCTTGAACGTGAGCTTGTTGAAGTGTTTTCCTTTTAGAATATCCATTTTAAAATTGCTCGTTGGACAAATGGGATTGCCCAATTGACGCAGTACTCGTACAAATGGACAGACCAGATGATCCATCCATTCTGCCACATGGGCTCTAATCCCGTTGACACTCGGGTTGTACTAACCATTGACAGAATGGTTTGAATAGCTGTATCAAAGTGGTTCATACGGGGATGGCTACCGTTTCCAAATGGAGAGCAGATAATACGGACACAGATGGAGATGGCTTCAAGGTGACAACTATCACGTATTAAGAAAGAACCCAACATTCTATTCAACCCAACCACATGTATAATATCCCAGGTCTTCATTTCCTCTGAGTAGGCCAATAGCTCAGTAATCTAGACTGTTGAAAGGATGGACAACGCCATAGATGGATCACATCTCAGGTTTTCCTGGATTGAGAGATCCTAGTCATCCAACCTTTAGTCCTTATAAGGTTGAACTGAAACAATGCTGGGGCGATTTCAACATACCCTCAAAAGGGGGGCGTTTCTTGCTTAAACATTATTTTAAGCCAAATCTCAGTTTGGTATTGTGCGTGTACTCCGTCTGATGTCTCCTTTATGAAATATATACTAAAAAGCCCACAACAATTGGACGATAAACAAATTGTAGGAAAATCAATTTTGTAAAAACCATCTGATTTGGAAAATCAATTTTGTAAAAACCATCTGAATGGGCCCTCTACTGTTTTTTTTTTTTTTTTCCTGAAATGTGGAGTTGCAAAATCTTTGCCAAGGATATCATAATCAAAACAAGGGCCAATTATCATAGAAATTTCTTTAGATTATTGAGCCGAGGATCATACCATTTCTCCAAATTAAGGGCCCGTTGGGTATGCATCATAGCAATATTCACTTAATAATAGCACTAACGGTGGAGGCTATTTTGCGTTTGGCGAACAAACAGCCTTTGCAAATAGCTAAGAATATTTAAACAATACTGTTTTTCACCCTTTTGGGCGAAACAAAAACTCTGCTCCATGTGCATGGCTGGGTTCTGAGAAAAACACAGTGAAAACGAGGTGATATGAGATGGGATCCTCTACCCCACATCAATCATGCTGGACCCAACACTATGTATCCGTGGCATCTAACATATTCAAAAGGTCACCTAACCATGAATGTAGGATGCTGAAAAAAAAATATAAAAAATCAGACTAATCCGACCATGTGGACCACCTCTGCGAGTTAGGAGGTTTTTGGATAATTGTCCATTATTTTAGTCAGGTCCACCTGATAATTGTATAAGCATAGTTTTTATTTATTTATTTATTAATCCTAATGTTATGGTAAGGCTCAATTGATGAGCAATTTGTGTAAAAACAACATGATGGGACCTATCATAGAAAAAAGCAAACAGCCATCCAAAAACCTCCAATTCACATGGTGGCCCACATGATGGCTGGATAGGCCTAATTTTTCGGACCTGCCAATTTCATGGTCAGTCCCCACCGTTAGTCATTGTAAAATGAGCTAATTCTAAAAACATGGCAGAAGATCTGAAGAGAGAAAAAGAGGGAAACCGCCTGATGAATTTTGCGATGATGAGAACCGTAGAATAAGCTGGCCGTACGCTACATTGCTACCTGCCTTTTCAGCAAAGAGGTCTGTTCCTCGCATGCATTGCTACCGGCCTTTTCAGCAAAAAAGAGGTCACTTCACAAGTCCTCCATTTGTAGGGGCAAGTCCTATACACTAGAAGGGCTGGGCGGGCTGCCCACTTCAACCGCCCCTTGGACAGTCCATATTAAATGCCATTGATCAAATGATTATTTAATAAGTTTAGGCCAATCCTAACCATCCAAATTGTGGACAACATAATGCATGTATGAGAGCCTAAAAATCACATGGTCAGATGATCTATAGCAGCTGATTTTTTAACTCTTTAATTAAGGGCACCTTTTTATCAATATTATTAAATAGATTTGTAAGTTTTCATTAATAAATTCTTAGCATATAAGTAATTTAATTATTAAAAAAATAAAATAAAAAAATAATTTACATAGATCATCATTAATTTATGACATGGCAATTTGTGTCATCCAAACACGAAATAACAACACTATGCAAGCATCTCCACACCAATATTAATTGTCACTGCCAAATGCTAAATATGCATTAGTAATGATCATCGTAGTACAACAATATTGAGATTACTCTCTCCGCATAATGCTATGATGCACACCAAATGAAGCCTAAGACAGCTGTATATCCATCAAGAGACCAGAATCATCAGCAATACCTGACATCCCCTACATGCATCAGGTGCAAAAGCAACATTTTCATCGCCATCATCATCATCACTATCCTCATTGTAACTGATCAGTCAGAGACACCTCGTTTAACTCTACCTGTTTTCTCTTCTTCGATAGGCTTAGGCTTGTGTTGGGCAAATGCAATGGATCAATATGCTCTGAATATGTATGCCGGTATTTGGCAACCGTGTAGTGCACATCAACGTAGTCATACACATTACGTCTGTTGTATCGGATAGCCGCGATAGCATGAGGGCAAGGGTACCCCTTCATTTGCCACAAACGACATGAACATGTTTGCCGTTCAAGATCCACCTTCAATGAATTTGCATCTGCATCATCTTTGTCGAGAACCTCAAAATCTGCTGCACCATACGACACAGAATAATTTCCTTTTGGCATCTCTAATATTGAAATAAGAGCTTCAACTCTAGGAACCAATATTGTCTCCCAATCTGAACTTTTCTTAAACCTTTCATCAAATATCTCTATCATATATAGATGCAAGTTTTCCAACACTGAAGTGATAGGCAGGTCTCTCCATTCCTCTAACTTATCCCGCCATTTACCTATGAATTCTAAATAAACATCCTCTGCAACATAAAGCTTCTCTTCAAAGTGAGAAGTGGCCCAGTGCTTAGGATTAATATCCTTTACAAAAATCCCTGCTTCTTTATATTTGTCATGAATTTCACGCATGGAAGCGTCAAATTCATAACAAACCCCTGTGTCAACTGCATTCTCAAAAAGTCGAACCAAATCCCAATGTCTGAACTTCTGCTGAATTTCTTCAACCAGCTCTTTCTGATAGTATCGATGACATGCATGTGGAAAGATACCACTAACCACTTCAAGAATCCCTTCCTGTCTATTTGATATAAATGTTAATTTAGGTATGAATCCCAGGACTTGAGCCAACTCATCACAGAACCATTTCCAACTACTTACGTTCTTTGATTCAACAAATGCACATGATACTGGGAACCAATACTCTTCTGCATCAATGGCCATGGCATAGAGCCACACACCTCGGCATTTTCCTTCCATCTTCCTAAAACCAAGCATCACAACTGGTCGGCATGCTTGCTTGAAACCACGAATGGCAGCCTCATAAGCTACAAAAAGTCTCAAGGAGTTGTCTGATGACCTGCTAAGATTTGCCGTGCTTCCTGGATTTGTTGTTTGTATTTCTTCACAAAGTGTCCTAAGAGCTGAAACGGATTGTTCTAAGTGCCTCTCTTTTAATGCCAATTCTATACCCCTCCAAGCTTTATCATAACTTACTTTGACCCTGTATTCTTGACTTATCTGATCAACAATATCTTTGGGTTTACAGCGCAAATTATTCTGAAATCGATCCTTGACCAAAGCAGCAATCCATTTCCTATTGGCTTGTCGATGCGTTGTTGTGTTTGACATTGTTGAATTATTCATAACATTACAAGTATGATTTCCCTTCAAGGATTTTATCTTGAATGTATGATTGTCAGGAAGCTTACACACATGTATGCGCCATGAGCAATCGCCATTAATACATTTCGCCTGATAATGGCCACCACCTGACCTGGTTCGCCTGTATTCAAAATGTGATCGTATGGCGTACTCCCTCAAAGACTTGTGGAAAGCATTTGCATCTACAAATTCTTGGCCTTCTTGTAAAACATTTGCATCTACATATTCTTGGCCTTCTTTTAAAACTGAAATCATTTTCGGCATTTCATTTACAGAAGTAGCAACCATTCCGCAAGGTAATTCTCGATTATCCATCAACAAACGATTCATTTCACACGAGTCATTTGGTGCACTCCGAACATCATTGTCACTGGTATTAGTATTATGTGAGGAAGGTGCAAGCGTTCCATTACTTTCATGTAAATCCTGCAAAGATGCTTGATCATTTCCATTATCGGCATTCTGCATCAGAAAACTTAAGAAATAGAGATGGTTAGAAACAAGAGAGAGAGAATCAGTGAACCACATAACTGCAAACACAAACAAATTTGTATTTCAAGTACCTGGGAACTGCAATGGGTATTGAAAGGTTTTGATCACCAGAGAGAAAGAGCTGAATAGGCTTGCTGCTTTGAGGAAATGCTTCCATCATATTAGTTACGTCGTCATCATTCTCAATTGACACAAGTGAATCCAAATCTAGACCGGGATATTTGTACTTGATGTTACTAATGTCGGTCAACTTGCAAATCCCGCACACTTTGGATAAAAGATTATGGTAATTGATTGCTCGATCAACATAAACAATGTGGTTAGTGCCTCCCTTGTAATAAACCTTATCTGATTCCCAAATGAAGTTGCCCCCAAATCTACAGAGCATTGGCACCTTATTCGTATTCATTATTTGGATGTGTGTTGTAATGAACTGAAAATTAATAACAAGAAGAATGTTGTTAGAAAAGATAAGAGGCAAATTCTTGTCTACTTATTTGTTTACTTCTGACCTAAACTTGGTTCCATTGTAATTATATGTCTCCTGATGTACTTATTTGAAAAACCAAGGAGCAGGATTTGGTTTTCAAGAACAAGGACCTCATGGGCCTATCTGCTGAAGAAACATGCCCTATAATTTGCCCAAATTAGAAAATCCTATCAATCCAACGTTTAGCTGTTTCACTATTGAGTAGGGTGCTTACTGCATTCTTTTTTCATTATTGTCTACTCACACTCACAGGTCACATATTGAAAAGTTAGGATTTTTGGAGCACGGTCCAATCATAGCTAGCCTAAATCACGGGTCTTAATCACAAACCATGGTCCCCACTAGTACAATCAGAGAGCTCCAGGTTACCACACAACCTCTCCTCGCAAAACCCTCCAAATGAAAGCATTAGATGATTCTCTATCAAACAAAACATGCAGGTTCGACGCACCTTTCAGTAATATGGTGGGTCATCATGAGTAGGCTTTACTGCCACAATCACTTCTATTGAATGATTTTAATTGTTCAAACCAGTAGACTCCATATGCAAAACTTTGCCAATGGTCCGCATTAAGAAGAGGGTCAGATATCTTATGAAGAAGATAATTCAATGGAGGTAGGATTAGAGTCCTATCAGGACCTATTTCATGTTCAGGTACCATCTTCTGATGACCCGAACCTGAATTTGATAAGGTTTTCGAGTACCTATCACGTCTTAGGACCTTGGCTTGACCCTCAGGATTACCAATCAAGGGGTCATGATCATCCAATTGAGACTTTAAAGCCAGATCCATCCATGAGGCCACTTGTACAAATTGAAGAAACAAGGATTCAATATACATGTCCTTGGAGAAAGGATATGCAATGCGATTCAGATATAGAATGGGAGAAATCAGATCTCAGATCTACTTCCAATTTTCCTTAGAACAGAGGATGGTTAAAAACAGTGGAAAACTCCCCAAACTGACAGTTCCGTGAAATTAAATGGTGAGAGGGGTTTCGGAAGTCGTCGCTGGGATGGCTCAAGATCATCCGTTATAGTTATTTTTATACTGCCTTAGCATCATATCATTTGGCCCATGTCAGTACGAAGGAACTCATCTAGAACAAAGTAGGAGGGATCATGAAACAGTATGACGAAAGAAAGAAGGGGGAAAAAGAGAAAGAAACGTCCGTACCTTTGATCGTGGAGATAGAACCCTTTGGGATGGAGCAGAGACGGTATTTGGGAAGAAAAGTCTGGAATGATGTGATTCCGATAGGTTATTTGTTGTGTTATCAGCCCTACGAATCCACTAGAAGTCTCCGCGTTGATAAATAGTCACGCGGGTCATCGTTGTCACGGAAGGAAAAGGAGGACGCGGCTTTGGTGGATCCGTTACTGTAGGGCCCGCAGTTATTTATCTGTCTTATATCCACTCTGTCCATCTGTTTCGTCAGCTCATTTTTGGGCGTGATCGAAAAATTTCAGGAGATTAATATCTCAGGTGTGCCACACCACAGGAAACAATGGTAATTGAATGCTCCCCGTTAGAAACTTATTCGATGCCAGACAAATATCAGCCCGATCCAAAAATTCCGTGGCCCTAAAAAGTTTTTAATGATGAATCACCGCTGTTTTTTGAGGTGTGGTCCACCTGAGATTGGGATCTGTTAAATTTTTGGGTTAATGCCCTAAAATGAGCTGGAAAAATGGACAGAGGGAGTGGATATAAGCACTCTTTGAAATATCGATTTCGTATGTTACATATCCCATCTTTGGGACACAGAAATGTGGGATATATCATTATCTTTGGGACATAGACATGTATGGGTTATCACATGGGATATATCATTTGTATGGGGTCATTTATTGCATTTTTTGAAAAATATGGAAAAACATTAGGAAAATATTTAAACTTTTCAATGAAACTTCAGGTAATATTAGAAAATACCTTAATACACACTTTTAAATTATAATATCTAAAAAAGAATCATACATGATAGGTTTCCATTGTATGGTCCCAAGTTGTTTGTTGTCTAACTAAACTAATGCAACAACATTCAAATTAAATGCAAAACATTTAGAGTGTATGTGACAATTATTTCATCAACGACTCCTAAATACTTCGAAATTAGTCCCAATTGACAACAACTGGTTGAGGGGAAATTTCAAAAATTAATAATAATATTTTTTAATTAAAAATAATTTTTATTTTCTAAAAATTGAAAAGGACTTAACAAGTCAGTTGATCAGCCATTGTACATGCTTGATTTCATGTTCGGAGTGAAAAATTACAAGCAATTTGGGATAAATGGATCAAAATTTTCCCAAATCAAACTACTTACACTCAAATTTTGAAATTACAATGTATGTAATGATCATTTCATCAAATACTCCTAAATACTTTGAAATTACTCTCAATTGACAACTAGTTGAAGAAAGATTTTGAAAAGAAAAAGAAAAAAAGAAAGAGAACATAAAGAAGTAATGGATATCGAAATGAAAGCCCCAACTCCATAAAATTTCATGCAAAACATGAAGAATTAATGGATTTATAACATTTTAACACTTATTTAACATAATTAAAAGGGGGGGGGATCAAAAACTGAAAATGTTCACCAGATCAAACATGTGCGATATATCGACACTACCTGTGTGTTTCATATCGCACAAGTGGGATACAAGATATATCATGGGATATATCGGCCGATATCGTCGATATTTAAAACATTAGATATACAACGCATACATCACATGGGTCGCACATTTAGGGATCCACGAAAGTCGTGTCGGAAAAAGGATTACAAGTGTGTTTCTTCTTTTCCACGTTTTGGACCAAAAAACAAACCAGATGGCTATGGACACGGACTCCCTATGCCCTCGGCCGGGAAGGTCATGTCGCTGAAAGCTTTGTGGCACCCACATGGATGACCGTGACAAATCCACTCCGTTCATCAGTTTCACTAGACCACAATAGGACAGGAATCTAAAAATTAGGTAGATCCAAAACTCATGTAGGCCATACCAAATAAAACAATGGGAACTAAAACGTCTACCGTAAAAAACTTCTCGGAGTTGATCGTGATGTTTACATGCAATCGTAATTGTTCATAGGGGTATTACCATTCAAATAAACTGTAGGCACAAATGTCATCCTAAAACAAAACTTGTGTGGCGCTCACAAGGTTTCCAATGGTGGGCATTCAATTCTCGTTGTTTTATATGTATGGCTCACGTCAGTTTTGGATCTTTCTAATTTTTTATAGGAATTTTACAAAATACTACCTCATTAATCCCTTGTTTACATTTCTGTGCCTTTTAAAATTAACTTTTCACTAAGTTATATTATTACTTAAGATAACATAAGGAATAGTGATTTCTTGTTTTTTGGTGGTGCAATTCGTTTAAAGGTAGAGAAGGAATACACTTGGAAATTTGAAGTCTTCACTAGCCAAGCAAGTTTGATTCAATCTACAGTTGACTATAATTTGTGGAATCGATAAGGAGTCAAGAAGTCATGAGACTTCCTCACCTCATTGAATCTGATGATTTATCTACAACCGTAGGATTTAGGTAAGGGTTTCAATGATAGAAGAAGAAAGGGTTATGCACCCTCTTCTACCCTCACGGTGTGTGGTCTCTACTCCACGGGGTTCGTGACTTTCAGGAGAATTTAAGCATACAAATTGTGTTTTGCAATTAGTCATGCTTCACATAGCCCCTTAAGGAGGCCGAAAAAGCAAAATAGAAAGAATCCTAGCCTAACTTCACAGGGTCAAGTGACTCTGGGTAGACGAACATAGTAAAGGAAAGATGTGTAGAAGAAAGAAAAATAAAAGTATGGGTGAATGATAATAATATATTAGGAATGTGTGAAATAGAATGTATTCTAAGCTTGACTGAGATGTGAGAAAGAAAAGAGGATATCAGACACCCTTTTTTATTCAGAATGGATGGACGGATATCCCTGATTTAACCCTACTCATGACTTGACTAGCTTCTTTAGTTGATTTTGCCTTTAGAGTGAGCTCACTCCCTTCTCTCATCTTCCTCTCCCTTCTAATTTTCTAACTTTGTCTATCACTCCTGGTGTTACCACACCTTTTCTTGTGTCACTCCCCCTCTCTCCTCTCCTGTTGGATGATTGCTTAGGATTCAAATTTATAGAGGCATATCGTCGGCTCATGGTGAGCCGCTGGTATAACACTTGTCTTTTTTTTATTATTTCAACATTTACAAGAGGGGATCTATATTTTTGGCAGGTGAAAAGGGGGTCGAATGTTCATCGACGTGCAGTTGTGGACGCCGAAGAGGCGAATTCCCCAAGGAAATAGGAGATCTACTTTTTTCTTTCCACTAGTTGCCTCGCTAGAAAGTTTTTATGTTATTTGAACAAAGTCGCCACTAACCAATTATCACGATTTTACAGTCGGTTAGAGCCCGTAGAAACGCTTAAGATTGAGGATCCAAAGATCCTTAATCCTAAGATGATTCGTGAGTTTATGTTCCAGAGATTCTAAGTAAGGGGCCATGGTTATAGAGAGGGAATATATTAGGCACCTACTCTACTCGTACGGATGTACAATCTTTACTTCACAAGATCTGACTGATTTCTAAAGAATAAGGGTAGTTTTCGTGTGCAAAAAATGTAATGTGATGCAATGATATCAATGATTGATTGATCTAAATTTCTGATGAGTAGGATCCGACTATATCGGAAACCCATAGAGTATTCTTCGAAACAATCATGTACAGGGTAAAAAGTATGTATCTATGGGATGCTTATGAAGTTGTATGGATGCTTATGATAAAACAACGGCCAACCGACCAAGGTTTTTGGTGGACTTGCTACGATTATATCGGCAGATCTCAGAGCATACGCCCGCCATTCAGATAATATGGAATACGATGGAATGTAATGTATATGCTAAAATGATGGCTAATTGGCTAAGGTTTCTGATGGGCAGTATCTGATTATATCGGCAAGCCACAGAGCATACACCCACCAGTCAAATACATAAAAATGATGAAAATGCACTATAATGCTAATGTATGTGAGGAGCATGGGGGTTGAGAATGGAATGAATGTTGCTTGATGCTAATGCATTAATTTGATGAAACTAATAGTGGCTTGAACTGTCGGATGAACGATAGTGTTACAAGGCTAGATTGAGTGGCTCAGATTTCAGCTTGGGTGCCTCAGGAGGCGTGGGCTTTGACTAGACTATGCTAGACCAGGGTTGGACTCTCTCTCTCTCTCTCTCACTCACTCACTCTTACTCTCATTCTCCTTGGTGGAAGGTCGGCTTCCTAGACTTCTAAATCCCTTGAAATGAGATAGGATGCTTGAAATGATAAGGGGAGTGGACTATTTATAGTCTCCCAACTCAGTTTTCTTCTAACTCCTGGTGATCCTAGGGGAAAAATATGGTTAAATGGTTGGGATTGGAGATTACCACATGGCATCATCACATGGGTTGGATGATGTGGCAAAAGCATAATTTTGGGTAGGGAAATGGGCATCAGAGTAAATGCACCTCAACCGCACACTTAAGGTTAAAAAAAGGAGTAACTCACATGCTTAAGGGATGCTGCTTGAAAGAGTGGGAGTGTGACATGGTCGACGACAACCTAGATGCCACCGATCCTCACTTGGACTCCTTGCTTTGGCAAGCAGCATCCCCCAAGCGTGTATAGGCTCTGTTGTGAGAGTTGTTACTTTGAGGTTTTGGCCATTTCTTTATTGGGCTTGATTATGGACTTAGGTTCGAGCTTAGTTTTGGGCTTAACTAGGTGAGTTGACTAGGTTATTGGATTGGGTAGGCTGACCGGGTGAGTTGACTTAGTGAGTTGACCAGATTAGTTAACTCGCTGAGTTGACTCAAGGTTATAAGGTTTTGGCTTTCTGGAGTTTAGGGTTAGGCAGACCTAGTTAACTGGGTTAGATGGGTTGAATGGGTTGAGTTTAGGGTTTGAAACTGATTTTCTTAAGGTTTGGGCTTCTAAGGTTAGGGTTTAGGATTAGGGTGTGGTTGTCCATCCATCCGTTCAAAATCTATCAACTTATCAGCCTGAGGTGGGGTGTTTACAGATGCCCCTCTTTTGGAGAGGTTGTATGCAACTAAATTCCAAAGCGAGTGGACACCCCGCATTTCCTAGTCAATCATGAATTGCGATATGGATTTGTTGCCTTCCTTTGTGTCTATATCATTTGATTGCCTGAAAATAGACAACTCGCACATATCGTGAGGGTTTGAGGAAAATGTTGTGATTGTCCCTGCATGGGCTGCCAATCGCAACCCTTTCACTCCTGATCGGTATTAACATCGGAAAGGTACAGTACAACCCATGCCCTTTCTGCAGCCTTACGAGGATACTGACCCGGTACTAGATTGTCTATTGCTTCTCAAATCACCCTAGGAGTACTTATTTTTTTTGATCATCAAAGTTATTAGTTGCCCTGCACTTTCTGCGGCATTACGGGGAACTCATTATGCCAACTTGGACTTGATCAAATTCCATAAGCATCCACGCCTATGTATGTGTGGGTGACCTTTTTCTATGCAATCTTCTAGTTTTGACACTTAGGTTACAATTTATCTTTTTCGTTGTTTGGATGATTTCTTACTAGTCTTAGCGTATCGTCTTTCAGAGCATTAGTGTT
Source organism: Magnolia sinica (assembly GCF_029962835.1). Lineage (NCBI taxonomy): Eukaryota > Viridiplantae > Streptophyta > Magnoliopsida > Magnoliales > Magnoliaceae > Magnolia > Magnolia sinica. The sequence continues at coordinate 41,673,151 of NC_080573.1, read as the reverse complement.
TGATTCAATAGAGCTGACATTGGAGTTCGGTCCAATCATATTTTGATGTGCATTTAGATATGGAAGAAATCAAACTTGATCTTGAGATGTGTCAGCCGAGATGCCACAGGCTTGGAGGGAGGGAACGTGAGGCAAGGTGATTGATGACTTTCAAACAGGAGTTGGAACTAGTGCAAGGGATGTAGGAACATTAGTGAAGGCTGGCTATCAAAATGGAAGGGGCTCTGCTATGAGATATGGTTCTCGAATAGGAAGAGATACCGGGAGGGTCTAGTCCATATATTATAGGTATTGGTATGCTGCAGAGGATTAGTTTGTCTCTGCTCCTGCATGTTCTTCAGTGAGCTTGATCTGGTTTCCGCTTGAAATCCCGTCCAACAATGACAACCTCTCATGTCCGGCTGTGGAATTAACCAGAACATCAATGATGGGAAGAGGGAAGTCGTCCTTTGGAGTTGCATTGTTGAGGTTGCAGAAGTCGATGCATACACGAACACGTCAAGCAAAAAAATTGATCTAATGAATAAGTCCCGCGTGTCTCATGCGCTACGGCTACATTTGACATTGCCCCTATCGTTCCGAGCATGATAATAACTGGATTTTTGGTCGTAGATTACGGGATGGAATACTCTAGTTAGATGGGGGTTTGGATAAGAGTTAGGAGTTCTTTTTTTTTTAGATGAGTTCTGCAATTCTATCTCTCCGATGGGCAGGTGCAGCTAGGGATGGCCAGCTTCTCAGATCAACAACTGGCTCTTCTCTTGGTGGTCGAGTGGCTTTTTGCTCCTCTTCTACCATTGCGGTTCGGTCCTCAAAGGCCTGTTAGAGCTCTCTTCAACCTGCCCGTGGCTATGTCGATCAGTTTCGGGTCAAATAAGAAGAACTAAAAGATTCCACCACTGGAAAACACCTACACCTAATGGCTTAAGCCGTTGTTCCCATTTCCTCACTGAGAAATGGCTCAGTGCAAGTGACTCGTAGATTCTAATTACGGGACGACAACTTTGAGGAAAACTCCTTCCGTTCAGTACTCTTAGCAGGTTGATCAAAGAATGTCTCCCTCCTATCCGCACAGTTCCAGCTCCAGTCTAGCCGGCGTAGAAGAGAGAGAGTTTCCTTGTCGTGCTGTTTCTGCGGGGTTTAGAGGATCAATCACTTCTTGATTGAGTTAAAGGATGGAGTCTCGACGGAACGGTGAGGAGGAGCAGCTGATCTGCGAGGTTCTACAGGCCTTGAGGAGATTGGTTAACTGCTCAGAATTCCAGGCTCCGTCAGTTTATAGAGAAAAAAGAACGAATTGATCTTGTAGGATTCCTAAGAAATTCTTCAATTTCTTCCGGAAGCAGATGTCTCATGGTGTTGTGGTCAAGATTCTGATCCATGATCGATTAAATCCGTTGTCCCATGATGCTATGGTCAAGATGTTGATCTATGATCGATCAGATACGTTGTCCCACTTTGTTGTGGTCATGATTCCGATCTATGATCAATCGGATCCGTCGTCCCACAGGCTTGTGGTCAAGATTCCGATGATTGAACGAATCTGTCGTCCCACCGTGTTGTGGTGAAGATTCTGATTTATGATCAATCGGATGCTTCGTCCCACTATGTTGTGGTCAAGATTCCGATCTATGATTGATCAGATCTGTCATCCCATGGTGTTGTTCTTTCTAGGGAGATGTTTTTGCATTTTTGAAATTTGATCTGGTCCATCGGATTATGAGTTGACGTGCATGTTGGATGCCAGCTTTTATTGGAAAAAATCCAGTCCATCGGATTGTGAATTGACAGTTGCGATCGATGCTAGTTTTTATTAGAGATTTTGTGAAAATTTTGAAAATGATCATGTCTATCGGATCGCAAATTGACGATTACGATCGATGCCAGTTTTTATTGAGAATTTTGTGAAATTTTGTACCTTTTCTCTCCTCTATGACTCTCTCTTTGTAGGGATCAGTGTTAATAAGAGCAACGGGAGAATGGTGATGATGATGATTATATGGACCATCTTTAGGGGTTTCAGCTGGCCTTCGATCCTTCGACTACTTTTGTATACGATATCTCTTGTATTCTTCTCTGAAGGATCATGTACATGTATCTGTACGGTCTAGATGGTCGTGATGAATGAAATGCACCTTTTTTTACTTTAGATCTTGGTCACTTGATGCATGCTCTTAATGTTTTTGGTCTTAAGGAGATTGATTGATGGCATGGATTATGTTTTGGTTGCTTTAATGGTTCGGATCATTCGGGTTTACATTGGTCATCATTTAAGCACTTTCGGGTCTAGCATGCTTGTTTCGGGCCTTCATCTTCATGATTGGTTACTTGGAGAAGGTCTTGGATGGTGTTACTTACATTTTAGTAAAAGTAAAGGTCCATTTGAAGTACTGGCGGCAACCAGGGTGCGTCTGGCTGATGTCACCTATCATTTTCACCTACCGCGAGCCCTAAAGCCAATCCTGCGAAAGCCTACAAGGCTTCAGATAACTTAGTATGCCACTCACGGGGATTATCCATGATTGTCTTTCTTATTTATTTTTTTTTTTAAAAAAAAAACCTTGTTACTAGCCTTGTCCTAACTGTTAGCCTATGCATAGTAAGGAGTCGAGTATAATATTTTGATCTTATATTACTTGGCCATCGCCTTAACCTCCTTAGATAAGAATATTGCACCTTGTTCTAGGGTAATAGACTCGAGAATCCCAAATCTATGGATAATATGAGTCTCGATAAATTCATTAATTTCTCTGTGATCGACTCCCTTTATAGGTTTTACTTCTACCCATTTAGTGAAATAAACGGTGGCCATTATGATAAAATGATCAAGTTTTGATGAAAGCAAATGGATTTGGCCTATTAAATCAATTGCCCCATGAAGCTTAGCCGCATGCACAGTGTATTGGCCTATGTTTCTTACATGCTTCACACCATGATGTAATTATAGGTCATTTTTCTGATATCTCTATTGGTTTTGGCTTGAGGACATTGAACATAAATTATGATCAGAGCTCTCCAATCATTTTCACTTGCCTTAGCCTAACAAATTTCTAAAGTCAGTTCCCTTTGAGAAACTGATGGCAAGAATCTCTTTTGCACATCAATCATTCTCTCACTAGATCCCTAGCCAATTTGGAGTCCTGCCAGTTGTACCATTTCGTTGGCATCAGCATCATGTTCTCGAGTTACATGCCTCAATTCAACCTCATTGAAATTATCCATCAACTAGGTAGCTAGTGTATAACATGGCAATAGTGTAGCACTGGTGCACTTAAACAATCCTACCATTTGGGTTGTTACTAATTATAAATCACTTCTAGATATGTTCCTTACACTCAAATCCATTAAAATTTCTAAATTGATCACCAGAACCTCGTATTCAACTTGATTATTGTAAGGCTCGTATCCATGTACCGTACCTTCCATCCAACTCCCGCGATCCTCTCCGTCGAATTCCGGCAACTCGCGACTTGTAGACAGCGATTGCGTGCGACCTTAAGTCGCATCCCGAAGAGTTGAGTCGACTCAACCTGAAACCTATACCCTAGCGACCGTGCCATCGCCGCAGTTCCAACACCGCGTCTTATACACTAATGCGATACTGAGGCTAGGAGTAGTGGGCCCACGTACATTTAAAGTAAACGTCGCGCATTGCGAATCCCGATAGAGGAATCTCTACCCAACCTATCACATCATTAGTTAAGTGCAACCCATCACTCACCCATACCTCTCTCATCATCAAGTCAAATTAACCCATACCTATCACATCCCTTTCTTACCAACAATGTAAGGCAACCCATACCCCATGCCACATCATGCCCTCAAAAGTCAACTAAGCTCATACCCTCCATATCACTCTTCTTACAACACCCATTCCTCACTCTATCCCATCTCATTTCTCCACCTAAAATCCCTAGCAACCAAGAGAGAAAAAACCTAAGGAGAGAAAAGAGAAGCTAAGAGAAGACCCATCTCCTAACCACTCAATCTCACCATCCAACCCTTCAATCTTCATCATCCACCATCAAAGAGAGGGCTTAGGAGCCAAGGATTCCAAGGAGCTAAAGAAGATTAGCAATAGGTAGGCAATCTTAGGTTTAAGTCTTGATTTTGATGCATGGGGCAAGTAGGGCCTACCGGTTAATGGTAGAGATCCCATTTTGGACCAAAGGTATGGCCAATGGCCCACCAAGATACATATGTTTATTCCATGATGGGGCCATTCTCCATGGACCCCATCATGATGTTTATTTGATAATCAACATGTAATGGTCATCTTGACCCTTGATCTTGTAGTGGGGATGGTATCCCCACCTTGATTGTATATTTATACGCCCACATGTGGTGGGACCCATTTGATGTATGTGTTGTAATGCTTGGAGGGGAGCTCATAGTGGCAGAGCTCCTCCCTTACTCTCTCTCTCTCTCTCTCTCTCTCTCTCTCTCTCTCTCTCTCTCTCTTTCATTTCCCTATTGATGGCCCACCTTGATGATGTGTGAATTTTATCCATGTTGTCCATTTAGCCGGCCAACTCGCTGTCCACAAATGGACCCACCTTACTGTCCGTTTTGGAAAGGCCTAGATGATGGGAAAACAATAATATCAGCTTAATCAGGGCACGAGTGGGCCACGTACATGTGGACCCACCTGATGTATGTATTTCATCCTCACCGTCCATCCATCTATGGGATGGTGGGATCCACCGTGATGTATTTTGTCCAGCATCATCCAGCATGGGACGGTGGGACTCACGTGATGTATGTGTTGTATCCGCACCGTCCAGCTGGGATGGTGGGACCCACCTGATACGATGTATTTTATCAACCGTATAATGTGGCACGGTGGGACCCACGTGATGTATGTGTATTATCCACACCATCCAGCGTGGGACGTTGGGACCCACGTGATGTACATATATTATCCACACCATCCAACGTGGGATGGTGGGAACCACTTGATGTATGTATTCTATATCCTCGTTGTCCACTTGGTGGGGTCCATTTGCCACGTGTGAGGCCACCTGTTGTACATGTGAGGCCTACCGCGATGCGTATTTTACCCAGGCCGTCCGTCAGTGGGGCGACCAGCAGGGCCCAACTGCTATATGTGAGGCCCACCTGCTATACGAGAGGCCCACCTGTTGTATGTGAGGCCCACCTGCTATACGAGAGGCCCACCTGTTGTATGTGAGGCCCATGGAGATGTATGTGGCCCATTGTGATGCATGCGACTCACATGTTGTATATATGGGGCCCATTGTGATGTATGAGGCCCGTGTGTAAGGCCCATTGTGATGTGTAAGGCTCATGTGTTGTTTGAGGCCCGTGTATGAGGCCCATTGTGATGTGTAAGGCCCATGTAATGAGGCCCATTGTGATGTATGAGGCCCGTGTGTGAGGCCCATTGAGTAAGGCCTATATGTGAGGCCCATTATATGTGTGAGGCTCATTGTATGTGTGAGGCCCAATTGTGATGTGTGAGGCCCACCATGATGTATGTGATACACACATGGATCATCCGTCCTTCTAGAGATTTTAAGGGTCGAGGGCCCCGTTGTGATTCCGATTCCAATTCTAAATGGACCGCACACTAGGAGGCAATGGTGGTTAAATGTCCACGTTGTAAACCTCCCTAGGGCCCATTGATAAGCCCGTTTCCGCCCCTACCTTATTGGGCTATCAGAAACCATTGGACCCCCATTGATGTTAGTGTTACCCATTTTTCCTATTGCGCTATCCCAAACTGTTGGGCCCCCATTGATGATGGTGCCTCCCACCATGCCTTATAGGATTATCCACACCTTGGAGCCCACCTTGTGTACGTATTGGGCCCCATAGGGCAATCTAGTTTATTGCACGATAGAGAAGGCGAGGAAGCCCACTTTATGTACCTAGACTCATCCTCTTAACTCACCTTGTTATATGCTCATTTGACTCACCCCTTGAGGCCCACCCTTAGTGTAAGTACACCATCCACTGTCTGTAGGAGAGTACATCGTCACCTCTTGCCATAGAGGGAAGAATATGTGATACCAGATTTGGTATATCCACTGTGTGGAGACTACCTTAATGTATGGGTTAGATCCCCTATTCTTTCAGTGGACCCCGTCTTGGGATATATGATATATTTGTACCTTGGGAGGCTAATGTTAGTGTAACATATGATATATTAGTACCATGGAAGGCTAATGTTAGTGTAACGTGGGACATACCACCTGGACTCCTATAGATGTAGAAGGTGCATGTTGTTTAGCTCTTACTCTTTGTGTGTGATATACCAATTAAGGCCGATTGTATTCTATTGTTGTCTGCTATATATATATATATATATATATATATATATATATATATATATATATATATATATATATATATATCTGAGAACATGCTTAGTATAACATCATGATACATACCCATACACATCATATGTATGCATATTGTGAGAAATAATTGATCATAGTATAAGCCACCGGGCTGAGATGTTTATGGGACTCCTTGTGAGATGGAGTTGCCTCGCATGAGTGCGCTACGCGTAGGTTTGATGCATGACTGGATGGTATGACTCATGCATCTTGTATTTTGTGTGACATGATCATTGTACGTCCTAGCAACATCAGGGTTGTGGCCTTCACAGACATATCGTGGATAACCAAATGGGATACCGAAAATATTTGGTTCTAGAATAGCATATGGGCACTTAGGATGTCTATGAGTGAAATTCCCTAAACCTTCTTGGTACCAGATGATGCTCCAACATTGAGACCGAGTGGATTCATGAGCGCTCAAGTGTTGAATACCAGTAGGCTATGTCTCCTACTGTGTCATGGTCGGTTGGAAGGGAGTATAGCCTTATCTGCCAGAGGGTAGGGGGCAAAGCTAGGCTGAGTTTGACTAGCTCGTAAATGGGTCCGCTATCGACGAGCCGGGTAGATATTGGCAGACTACTGGCCAGGCGGGTAGTGAGGTCTTTTCCACTTACATGGTTGTGCGTGACTGTAACATCCCGAATTTTCACGACCAGAGTATGTACTCGTGTTCGAGGAAACCAGGTATTAATATTGTAAAGTGAGAATGTCCCAAGGGCTTGCCCTGAGAATTTCTCCTATCGACATCACATTCAATTTCACTTTAGACGGAAATCAGCTATAAGAATGATATTAACTGTCTTCCTTATTCCAAAAGAAAATAATCAAATTATTAAAGGCTCTCAAAATAGGAGCACAATATAAATCCCATGAATGGCAGAAACGCAAGTAAAACTAAATTCATATCCTCTACTTTATTCGTCGCGTTCTTCCTCAAGTTGGTGATCCTTAGGTTCTTCCATCTGTTCGTCACCTGCATCATCTATACGGTTGGGAGAGGGTCAATGCCCTACTCATAGTGATGATCATCCTTCAAGATTAACAATAATTCAAGAGATTTATAAAAATAAAGTAATGATTCTGATACTTCACTAATCCATGAGATATTAGCATGCGCAAACTGCCTACAAGAGGTGCAATGTGTGCGGCTCATCATACATAGTGATCATCACGATGTGAAGTATAATTCATAGGACACCCGGCTCGACCCGCATCCCATAACTACGGATATTCGCCGGCATGGCCAACACTAACGTGGATTTATGCGAACATCTCAAGACAACACAACACGCGGTTGGGGGATTTACGTAACACGATATGTTCATGGAGCGACTATTTGCGACATCCAATCCCAACAGTTGATGTAACACATATACCGATTTACATACATCGATTTGTGCACCACGCCAGCCAACCCACGGAATTACGTGCCGACCAAGAGGGCTGCTACCCATAATGCATTACGTCCATGATAAGATAATCGAATCACTAGTCATGATACCTTACATCACTTGCTCATTACAGAGAATATAGTTGAATCATCAAGAATAAAACTGCATCATGAAGGTTCTGGAATAACAGGACACATGCTCGTGCCTTAATGATAGACGGCACAAGGCCAATAAAATAAGAGAAGAATGACAAAGTCATCTCAAATATAAAGACGAGTGGCAGAGCCAACTCAATAATTGATGAGGCAGGGCAAGGCTTGCATCCATGGCCTCGCATAAATGCAGAGAAATTCTCTTTGTGGTTGACATCATATCATAATCCCAAAAGGGCCAATAATATAAAATAAATCAATCGAGAGGATAACTCCCATAGGACATGTAAACATGAAATACAGAATAATCCTCATTAATTCATATTGTAAAAGGCACTGAAGAGGCCAATAATTGATGGTGAAACATATAACAACATGTAAGATTCGGGTAATACAAAAAAACCAGATTAAATACATGTAAAGGCGAGATCAATCCATAAAGTTACGTATAAAACCAGGATGAATTTAATAGCTTAAATTAAAGTAAGCTCAAAGGATAAAAACCCTCACCTTCGATTGTCTGCTCGCTCCTTTAATCCCTACTTAAACGTCCGATCACCCTATATGGCTTGACTCTCGTCTTAGTATACATGGTTAGGTATCAATTAGATTTCCCTAGCATTGTTTAGGGAAAAGCCTCGTTTTTAAATTCTGATTCTAACCGGCTGACCCACTGAGTCGACCCGGTTTTGACTCGGTAAGCCGTTCACAAGCATTACCGTTTTGGAAACAAGAAAAAAAAGAAGAAAATCAGAAAAGGAAGATGAATGGAAGGGAGCCGTGAACCTGTCTCCTCCTTCAGATTCGAATCTTCTTCAGCGACTCTGACTCTCGGCTGGGAAGAGGTAAGTCTCTTTCTTCTGATCTTCTTTCTTTCCTTTCTTTCTTTCTTCTTCTCTTCTTTCTTCCCTGTTGGACGACAGGAGCCTGCGCGGTTGGAGCTGCTGCTCGGCAGACAGACCTCTTTCTCTTCCTTTCTTTATTTCTTTCCGTCTTCTCCCTCAGCTACTGAGGTCCACGAGAATTTATAGGGTGGGTTGCGTGTGACAGATCCTTCCAACAAAGCCTTCCGCGGGTCGGATTCGCCCCGCACTCTGTTTCTGCGCAGCGTGTTATCTTGCGCTCGTCCCGCGTTTGGCGCGGATGGCCTGCCAATCCGACCGATCCGACTTCACAGGGACCGTAGGAACTCCCTTTCCCAGCGTCTGGTCGGTCTGGATCACCACATTGGTTCCGGTCTGATCCCGTTTCTCGTCGGTTGATTCGGTTTACCCGGACGCACGTTCTAATGCAGCAAAGAAGGCGGTTGTGATTGGCCCGTGTGCGTGTATAGGCGCATGAGGCTAGCATGGTTCTGACCGTTCCGAACCCATATACACGATGGACGGTCCGGATTAGCTTCATGGGCCATGATGGTGGCCCACCGCACTCTCAAAACGGACAGGGTGCGTCCGTTACGCGCGGCGGAAAACAGGGGCTCGGTTTTGATCGGGTCAGCGCTCGCTGACCGATCCTCTTGAGACCGTGCACAGCGGGTGCACCATGGTGTTGTACGCGTACACGCATGTGGGGCCCACTATGACCACTGTATGAGAGATCTACTCCGTCTACCCATTCCTTTATGTAATTTAGGGCGTTGATCCTTCGAGTGGAGTATATCCAAGAGTCAGGTGGCCCCAAAAGTTGATGGTTAGTGGTTGATCTGTCGATCAAGCCACTTATGTAATGATTTAAGAGATGAAACTTGGCATGAATGGCTAATTCATGATCCCTAGGCATGCTATAAGACTACACGCTAATCGGACGATGGAGAATTTCATGGTTTGGGATTCCGTGGCCTAGGTCAATGGAAATTAGGTAATTATTGCTGACCTAAGTGCATTATGAAATCTAATAGGTCTTCATGGTAGTAGGCATGTTCCCAAATAATTCAAAAAAATAATTTTCGTCTAATTTACTATTGATAAAGAGTTATTTACTGATTTAGTCAGAAGAAGGTACATGTTATGTTGAATCCTATGGTAACGTTCGAGGACTTTCGATGCTCGAGTATTGAAAAGTTCGGGGCGTTACAGTGACAGTTGGGGTGACAATCTGGTGTGGAGTGTATTAGACCTCAAAATTTTTCAGAGATGAGCTGTACTGAAATTTGGATGTGTCCAACATTTGACTCATTCATTCATTTATTCACTATCCACTCGGGCTAATGACGCGCAACTAAATTATTATGTGTACCATCACAATAACTATAATTTTGATTAGGTGAGCAACTAACCTGAGATCAGGAGTTTACCACGTGGAGTCTAGTTATCCAAATTCAAGTATGGGACTAGTTTGGATAAAAGCCTCTTGTGATGAACCCCCATAGCTTGCGATACCACATACCGTCATCCCGACTACACACACCGGCCTTGTCATTTCTTTTGCATTACATAACCTGGATATGACTAATCGTTTTTATGGACTTATCAGGATTTGCATATTGTATTGCATCCTCAGCATATGACATTTGACTTACTAGGTCTTGCATCATATATTTTGGATTAGACTGATGACATTTATGGACTTGCTAGTATTTCCACTTACTCTGATATTTGTATACTTGGTACATGCATTGCGCGCACACGCACCACCCTCTGAGCTTCTTAGTAAACTTATACACGACCATTGCGTGCAGGCGACGTTAGGTCGCAATAGCGTTTAGGCAGGATCTTATGGCAGATCGTTTTAGAGATTTTGTTATTTATGTATTTCCCTTTCAGCACTGTAATCTAATATTTATATTAATGGATATGTGGTGATGATGTTGTTCTTGTGATTTGGGTATACTTGTGGTTATGCATCTCTACAAAAAAAAATCATATTGAAAATCCTCCTTGTAGGATCCTAGGATTGGAATCAGGCTATCGGCACTGGATTCGACGATCGAGAATTTTGTTAGCCCGGTTTTCAAGTTTGGGGGGTGACATTATTAGTGCACTCAAACTCTAATTGGAATACAAACTCATGCCTTTTCTCATCCAGAGCAATCAAAATAATCCATGCTCCTGATGACTTGTCGGTTCTTGAACTGTACAAAATTAGTGTTGAGAGTGTCAAATATACTTGATATAAGTCTAACACTTTTGGAGGAAGTTGACTTTCTATGTCGGATGGATGATCGACCAGAAAATTTGTTATGGCATTCTCTTTTGCTGCTCTTTGAGGCACATATTTGAGTTCAAACTTAGACAAAGCTAACGCCCATTTCCTAATTCGAATATTCAAATTTGAATGATTTAACATATATGTCACTAAATCAGTAACTACAATCACATTAATTATAAGTGCTATAATGTATAAAGCACACCTTATTTGTCAAATTTCGTTTAGACAAAACAACTTATAAAGTGGCATTCTAGTGTGGATTAAGATGGAAAGATCAAGTTCTACTAAGATCAAGATGGAAAGTTCAAGTTCTACTAAGATCAAGATGAAAAGTTCAGGTTCTACAAAGATCAAGATGTTAAGTTCAAGTTCTACTAAAGTTCTAGTAGAAGATTAAGCTCCATCTAGAAATTCAAGCTCTATTGAAGAATCTAGTAGAAGATCAAGCTCCATAAAGTTCAAGCATCTAATCTACTTCAAACTTCAGTCATTTCACATATTATGAACCCTAAAAAGACCTTAGGTTATATTTTAAATGGGTTTTTATACTTATATTTGGCTAAGGTTCGACTAGTCTAAAAAATTTTCGACTAGTCCTAGTTCAAATCGAAGTAAAACGGATTTTCTGTTACATCTCCGACCAATTGAGTAGGCTGCTCAACCAATTAAAGATGGGCCTTCGACCAGTCGAGGGCTATTCGACTCGAAGTCCAGCAACTGAATCAGTTCAGATTTCTGGCTCCCTCGACCAATCAAAGACCATGCTCGATGAGTCAAACAGGGTCCTCGACCAGTCGAGCAGGGTCTTCGACTAATCGAATATCTGTTACACTTTATCGCACTTAAATTTGAAAATTTGTTGGAACTAAATCCGATCATTAGACGAGTCGAAAACTGTCTTTGATGAGTCAAAACAATAAATTCTTTGCCTATAAATTGAGGCTTTCTCTCATTCCGAACATACAATTCAAGTCTATCAAATCTTTCTTCAAGAGAGAGAAAAGCCCCTATTATATTCAAGCTATTACATAGTATTTATAAAATATTTTTAATAGTTTTTTGTTTAATTCTTTGATCTTTTATTTTGCTAATTTTATTTTATAAAGAGAGTTAATACTCTTCTTTGAAATCTTAAAGGAATTCAAACAAGTAGCCATTGGTTTGAATCTATTTAAAATAAATCTAGAACCTTGAACCCTTGTCTATATGACTGAACATTGAATGATCTACATTCAAGAGAAGTTGTTCTACGGCTACATCGATAGATACATCTTTAAGGTGAAGATAAGTATATAATTCTTTTGCATTTTGGTTTTATTAAGATAGCCAGAAAATCTCATTATTGGTTTTCCTGAGATAGCCATGGAATCTCAGTAAGGGTTTTTTTTTTTTTTTTTGTGATAGCCCTCTAAAATCACAAACGTATCAGGTTTTAAGGTGCACCTGTGAAAACTTTATTTATAGTAAAAGCCAATATCACGTTGAGAGTGATTATTGGGAGTGGAGTAGGTGTGGCTATTTGAGAACAGTTGGTTGACACACTGAACCACTATAATTCTTGGTATTGTGGTGAATGCCTTTATTTTTTATATGGTGAATGGTTGTAATCTTTTTAAGTGGTGAATGCTTGTAATAGTTTAGATTTTATTTAGTCTTGTTTGGTTTGGAATCTTGATTCTTACAAGTTTCGTGAAATAATGTTGTCCTACCTAAACTTGTTTAGGTAAAGGTTGTTCTATGAATCAGTTTGAATCAATATTTCAATACTAGTGCAATTGAGATCTCTGATTTATTTATTATTTCTACACTTTATTGAATTATTTGGCATAGTCCTATTCACCCCCCCCCCCCCCCCCCCCCACCCAAAGACTGTTTAAGCTCTCCTTTTCATTGACTGATTCGACCAATAAATAGTGCAATAATTCAGTGATCGCAAAACACAATGATAAGAACAATTTCTCTATTTCTTAATATCATTTTTCAGTATTTAGCAACGTTTAACTGAGGTAGTAAACTACACACTCTTTCTGATTGTCATCGTCTTATGCCAATAGAACTCTGATTGACTATATAGAAGTTGCAACATATAGTTTGAGTGGTTGACCTTTGATTGGCGACATCAACACTTGTGGCTTTATCGAGTACTTCTTGATTTTGTTGAAAGCAAAGTGATGTTTTGTTTCCCATCTGAATTCAGCTCATTGTTTTAACATTTTTCTTAATGACCAGAATTGTATTAGACATTCATTCAACATATTTGATGGGCTTGATGAATCTTGGGTAACCTCTGTTGCCATCCACCTGAGTGGTTGTTTGTGCGGTTGATACCCCTCCTTTATTGTCAACCTATGCGCAACCAAGTTTTGATCTAACCCAAACATTTCATGGTAATCCTATGCAAAACAATCACCAAACTCTCTGATCAGGTCAATGAGCTCGGTCTGAACATGTGGTCCCAACAAACTACTGATGAAAGTCGCTTGGGATTTTTCTATGTCCCTAGATTTACTTTGACTAGAGGATCTTGGACGTGGGCTTGAAAATCATCTAGCTTTTCTAGAGTCCTCTTCAGATCCTTCATATTTATGGCGTCCTCGGCTACCTCGTTGGTCAATATTATTACTTCAACCGAGTGGATAAAGCATCCATTAAAATATTCCCTCAAGCTCTCCTCAAGGCTTTTTATTTTGGCTGTGGACTCGGTCATCTTCCCATTGACTGATGGTGTACTTATCATAGGATTTCTTCTATAGTGCAGTGTGGAAATGCCCGACAAGGTACTATAGCCTTCGGCATATTGCCATCTCGGCAAATCATGGAAGTATCTTACATTATGTTGTATGAATTAACTACAATAGATATTTCAGTTAGGCACCCATATTTATTTCTCCTAGTGAAAGATATCATCTCAACTTCTCCGTAGAAATAGGCCTCACCCCGTTGTTTGTGTCCAATAATGGTTTATTGTCAGCCAGCACTAATTCAACCTTGTCTTGGTTCCAAAAAATTATGAATTGGTGCAAGGATGATGGGATTCATGAGAAGGAATGTATCCATCCCTCCCTAGCGTGGCATTATAATTGGACGAGGTGTCACCATAAAAAAACAGACAACACCTTGTTAGTTCCTACCATTAATTCCATAGGTAGAATGCCACATGTTTTCGTTATTCCACTGGAAAAATTACTAATTGTGACTTCGATTGGAATTAGATTGGTCTCAGTTTTCCCCACTTTTGTCATCATTCTGGTAAGGAGGATGTTTATAGCTGCCCCATTGTCGACCATGACTCTGGTAACTGGGCATCCCTCTAAATGGACAGATATATGCAATGGCTTTAAATGTTGGGTCGTAGTATGGTGGGTCTTTCTATAACCACTTTTTCAAATGATATACATGTCTCAACGATGACGGTCGATACATTCCAGGTCTCCTCCGTTGGCTAGAAGGAACCATGTTATATTATCACCGGAGGACTAATCTCCTCCATATCTCATTGGCTGAGATAGTTTGGTCTAAAATTTCGATGGGAGCATGAGCACCATGTTGCTGTCCAACACAACTAGTGGGAGTAATTCAAACACTCTCATAAATTTTGGATATTACCCCCTAGGCGTTTTCAAAGTCTATTGTTCTTCAGCATTCTCGACAACATGTACAATACTTAGGCAATTTAGCATCGGAGCCACTGCTGCCCTTTCAGGACCTAATGGGGTTTCTTCCAATAATTTATTGTAGCAAGAAGCTCTTCGAATAATAGGTTGTCGTCCGAGAAGCACTCATCACTGGCATACTTGGCCGAGCCTTCAAAATCTTCGACATCCTTCTTGTCATTTGCATTAATTTGCTGGCTATCCATAGTTGGATCATCCATGATAGGTTTCATGACCACATCGACTGCATTTGCAACCAACTGCTCATCTTCTAGCTTGGGAATCCTCAATGTCTGGCATGGTTGCATGGCTACTGGTTGAAACTCGTTCTTCAAACATGCCAATTCCCTTCGCTTAGCAACCTATCACATTTGCCAACGCCACTTCTAAGTGTGAGTCATCACTTCAGGTACAACTAGAAATTTGGGGTGACTCACCCTCCTCTAAACCTCCTTCTGGGTGGGGAGAGGTTTGACTATTCTTCATCTTAGCAATGGAACTAGCCGAGACTGATCGCTATGAGGCTGATACATTCTTAGTTGTTAATAGAAGCGCACTCCCTTAATCCTCTATGAAAAATAGGGCTTGATATGGCTAACTGGATAAGGTTACAGTTTGGTTGGATGGATCACCCTTGTACATCAACCAAACCAGTGTAGTTCATGGTTGATGTGATGTGTTACTCTCAACCATGCTTCTGCACTTGTGGCCACCTACGAAGATGTGTAGCGTCTTCTACTAGGTTGTCGTGCCATAACATGGTGATCACAAGGCCCAAGGTCAACCTTCCACCGGTTTCGAGCCAACTTCTAAAGATTGACCGTGGTCATGTTGATCTCCAAGTTAGGTGGGAACAGATCAATATGGATCAACATTGCTTCATTTTCTTTCTTATTGAATTTCAATAATCCCATGCCAATGTTGTCCTGGATGGTATTCTTAAAAACCACACAATTGTTAATAGAGTGGGAATGTAACGCCCCGTGTTTTCAGGACCCGAGTATATGACTCGTTTCCCAAAAACGCGAGTGTTAATCTTAAAGGATGGTCAAATTCACGTATTTTTTTTCTTTATCAGAGTAAGCAGATGAGCGTAGAATGGACAAGTAAGCTAAAAGGGAAGTTTAAATTTTCATTTAGAATATACAAGTGGTTGCCCATAATGACTTATACAAACCAATGTCCCCATCCTCACGAATACAAAATGAAATAATATTACATGTGAAATGAGATAAACTGCAACAATCTTGAACTGTGAAATCCTATAGCAACCCTTAGCAAATAGAATCATACACCCTTGTCAACCACATAGCCTGCTCCTCACCAATATACGGGGTCACCTGCACTACCTGTACGGTTGTATATTTGATGGATGAGTGGCTAGCTCAGTGTGAATTCCCCTCAAGATTACACACCGCCGCATTAGGTAAGCATAGTTATAAAACAACAAGGCAATCAAAACAATGCATGATGTAATCTTTTTAAATGCATGGATGCATGAATGCACATCGGCCTGGGGATGCACATCCAGCCGGACTTGGGCTCGTCACCCATGCAAATCATCGACCTGGGAAAATCATCCAGTCGGACAGGGGTCGATAGTCAGTGGTCTAGGAGCTAGCGAAACGATACCCCGAAGATCCTAAGGGCACGTGCTACAGCATCCAGATTAGCCACCCGTCATCGCCAACATGCTATGGATGCATGATTAGCCAAACTGTTATTAGTCCAGTTACAATCAGCCAATTTAGGTAAGCTCAAGGTCACTACGGGGAGCTCAGAGCCCAGCGTAGGCTGACAGCTCGGGCATAGTATCCCATTACCACCATCTCCGGCTCATGAGGCTACCACCTTAGGATGTTTAATGGAAAACCGTCGACTAGTGGTCAATCATATTATAACATATGGGGCTTGCCATCGCATGGTTGCACAGTATAAAAACATCGAGCCCATATAGGGAAAATACCAGGACAATGACACATACGGCAATATCAAAGCAAGACAAATATCAAAATAAGCCACATAGGGCGAGTATCAAAATCATGCGATAAAAGACCATCCTTGAAAACCGTTGGACACAACAACCCTGGATGGTAGGCCCACATCACTGGTTAATTTAAACCACCATTCAATAACCACTGAGCCGAAGGTCCATTACTATCACAACCAGTCGGGTTACATCCCAAGTATGGGTGTACACATATAGGTGGGGGTTTCCCACTGGTGTACCAATTCAAGTTCCATAAGCAATCCACAAATAATCCATGAACAATCATACAAGATGAACATTAAGCAGGCAATATAGCAATTCAATTTCCACCAGCTAACACATGTGATTGTAAGAGAGAGATATCAAATATAAATTTAAATAAAAACTATAACTTAAGCTAATGAGAAGATGGAAAGCTCAAGGGGAAGAATCATCACCTATATGGTAGTGGTTTCGAACTTGGTCTGAGCCTTGTTTTGGTCCGAGGTTACTCAGGGAGTCTCCTAGAGTTATAATTTACATTTGTCAGGTATTCCCAGGACTTGGATTCACAGATATATCACAGTGAAGTCCCGTGGGTGGTGCAGATATGCAACACATCACGAGGTGGCAGTTTAGATGAATCATGTATACCAGGGTGGAGTCCACATGTATGGCACGTAGAGTTTTAGAAGGTAGTTTGATATCTCGGCCATCTCTGACCAATCATGGGGTGTATCTAACGGATGGTTTAGATGGCACTGATGCTACCCCTGATAGTACACACATTCCATTTTAGCCTTCAAAACCTCAAGTGCTGAAGTGAGATATCTCCACACAGCCTACCAGTGGGGTTATGGATCTGGGTGTTCACATCTGGCGCTGGATGTCCATAGATGGATGATCTGGCTACGTCCATTGATGGACGGCCAGGGATCCATGGTTCTTGAAGGACGGAGTGGATGTATAATATGCACATTAGGGTGGGTCCTATGTAAATGGGGCCCACTTCTAGCTAGACTAGGTGTCGTGGATAAGGTACGTGCGACGTGGTGGCCCACGCACCACAGTCGAAGGATGGACGTTTGTGCATACATACATAGCAGCGCTCCCCTGCCTTACCGTTTATCCTACCTGGACGGTTGAGATACCACATATACCTCATGGGCATGACCCACCAGGGATATGACTCAGCCTCTTGGATGGTGTGGATGCACCATACGCCCATGACAAATGGGGCCTGCAGTCTGGACAGTTGAGAGGTATTACATACCTTAAGATGGCATCCATCTTACTAATGTCAGTTAATCAGTGAAATCCACCGTCCAGAAGAAAACAGATGGACGGCTGGGTGAGTTTATGTGTAAGTGGTCCCTACCACAACACGTGCTATACAATACTTCCTAATTATTGATTATATTTATTATTATTATTATTATTTTTATTTTTATTTTCATCATATGCATTTATGTGTATATATATATATATATATATATATATATATATATATATATATATATATATATATATATATATATATACATTTATTATTATTATTATTATTTTGAACGTGTAGGGCAGCCCAGCTCAGAACGTCTTTTGATGGACGGTCCTGGGCACATCATTTTTAGATGGGCATTTGGGCATTGTGCAGCCCACTGTGGCTTGATGGTGCAGCCCGCCAGCAGTGCAGGCCACCAGTTTTATAGTTGGGCCCACCACATGTGCCCATTATACATGTAATTATCATATTAATGCCACATGCACATGTATATGAATATCATATATTACATGCATCTGATGTATATTCCAGCCTTATATAACGTTGCATGCCTCTGATACCTATCTAAACGTTATAACTCATATGTACCTGATATAAATCTGAATATTATATTACATGGGTTCCACATGGGTGTGGGGCCCACATGTAATACTTTATTACATGAAATGGAGGGGACTCCATACTATCACAACGGTGAGCTGAGAATGGAAGGTTTGGATGAACTTCTCAGATCCGACCCATAGAAAACCTCTGACGGACGGCCTGTATATGCAGTCCTCATGCATTCCATTTGCATGGAAGGATGCATTCAACAGCGGTGCTGTATGCAATATAGCATATTATCTTATGCTGTATCCACATGCACGTAAAGATGCATGCTTATATATTTCAATATACTATTATATTATATATTTTTTTTTCTTCTTTAAAGTAGGACGTCTAGGGCCTGGGAAAATGGACAGACGGCCTGGACGAGCTGCCTCATCAAGGTGGGGCCATATATGTGGCCCACCAACTGTGGTACGGTGGAGTCCACCTGTTGACACTGTGTGCAGCCCGCCTGCATTTGTGCAGGGCCTAAAACCAAGGTAGCCCATCTGTTTTGGGTGAGGCCCACCTACATTTGGCAAGGCCCAGTTGTATTTGGTGTAGCCCACAGGCACTTCTTCTTTGGTTTGCAACATGTACAGCACCTACCTAACGTGAAAATGGTCCCTGCTTCAGCCGTTTTGGAAATCATTCCCGGCTCTGATTTTCAGCTCAACCACGGCTCTTTTCCTGGCCGTTTCACACTCATGTCGATGCCCAAATGGTGGCATGGTGATTGCCACTTCTCTCAGCCAAAGAATGGTCCGATCAGGGCCGTTTTCATGCTGAAAAATGGCCGTTTCTCCGTCCGATTTTTTTTTTATTCTGAGGTGTGCAGCAGCTCAATAGAGCCCCATTTTTAAACTGTCCTAGAACTCAATCTTAACTACTTCCTGATGCCATTTATACATCACTGCTTGGCCCAAAAACAGGGCCATACTTGGACCAATTTCGGCCCCGAAACAGTGCCTGAACGCAGGCCACCATCGACACCAAAACAGGGCCTGTTCTTGGTCCGGCGTATGGTTCCAGCTGCAGGTGTTTTTCAGTTATGAACAGGGCTTTATTTGGGGTTTTGTTTCAGGTGCGGGAGAGGTGTGGTGGAGCTTTAGTCCCATTTCGTTTTAGAGTTCCTAGAGAAAGAAGTTTTACCTGGTGCAGTTGGGTCCGACCCGAACTTGGGTTGTCACGCACACAGCCACCACCCTCACCTTCTTCCTCTCTTTTCTCTCACTTTCCTTTCTCTTTCACCCCTCAAGTGGTGTGGCTGCAGACTTACACTAACTCGGCTCGGTCTGTTCTCACGGACTGAGTGGGGGCAGTGCGAGCCGAGCTCACCGTACGCTCAATTTTCCTCTCTGTTTCCTCCCTCTCTTAGTTTTCTCTCGTCTCTTTCTTTCATCCTTCCTTAAATGTGGATTCTGAGGGCGCTAACGTCTCCCTTAATAGGCAAGGAGATGGAGATCCAAAGGCTGGGATTGGTTCTGCCCATCCCCAAACGACGGCCACCGGCGTGCTTTCTAGAAATTGAAAGCTCTGTTTCCACTTTTTATCTATGTCAGGGAGTTTATGGCTCGAGAGAGAGAATTCTCTTTGGCTGGCGGTGCACGACAGTGGTTCCTTGGGTAAACCGACGCCGCCTTGCCATTCACGCTAGCAATCCATCCGTCCTTTAAAGAATGAGCTGTGTGTTAAAAATGGACGGCTCGAAGCTATTTCCTTGTTCCTCTGCAGGGGCCCTCATCCTAATATGGTTTTGTTGGGGTGGATCCCACCAACAAATTTAACGGTTTGGATTACCCAGAAAGTGGCCATGGTGGCCCACTTTGAAGTTCGAAGATACTTATTTTTAAATCATACGTTGGCGGGAGATGTGCTTTAAGAAATTGTATTTGAGTTCGGTTTTGACCATAGAGATTTGTTCAATGCACATCGTGCATTAGAGCTTGGGTGTACGTGCACCTGGCTTTGGGGCACATCACGGTTCCGGTGTCTGATCTGCTCCAATCAATTGTCTTGGGATCCAGTCTTAAAGGTCCTACCTAGGTTTGGGGCGGAGCTAAGGCCCAGGTGGGCTGTATTATTACATTCGGGGACTTCCTTTGTCCTTATGGCGCGTTCCACTGGTCAGATGGGCACGATGTTTTCCCTCAACGGTGGATTCTCGTCGATCTAATGGTCGAATTGTTCTGAAATTGAATGTCAACGGCTAAAATGGGTCTACGGAACCATTTAACTAGATTTTAATGGTCAGATTATGAATTAAATGGTCTAATATATATTTATAACATTAAATAACATTTTAAAAATATTTCATATTTCATTTTAATTTATTATATTATCAATTATTCGTATTTAATTCTCATGGTTCTCTCTTTGGAGATGTTCTTCATGTTTTTTTTTTCTACGATAAATTTTTTATTTGTTTTTAGATTTATATATATACAAATATATGTACATTTCTAATTTGTTCATGTGGATAACAGCCCAATTAGAGCCATTTATTTATTTATTCAGTCTTCTATAAGTATTTGATTATAAGGATTAAATTATTCGCACTTCTAAGTGGGCCAAAATACATGGGTTTTTAACATTTAGTTACCAATTTATTTAAATCAATAGTGGGATATAAGATATTGGCATTCTGACTATTGACACTAAGTAACGAGTTGTGACTTATCAAATGATGGCGAACAGTGTACGTTATTTGTATCTTCATACAAATACGCTAACCTAGATTATAATAGTAACACTCGAGTACTGAAAATTACGGGATGTTACAGGGAATGGATTCCATGCCACTTACAATATTTGATGTTTTTCAATTCTTCAATTGTGGGTATTTTATGGTTAATGAGAATTTTAATGAATTTTTTGGCCAACATAATATCAATGATTTCTTCAGCCTGGGTAATATCGAACGTATAAACCTTATGAGTTCTCTTTGTGGTTGTAAGACCTGTATCCTAGACTGTACCGTTCCGTCGGTTTCCGCGGTCCTTCCGGTCGAAATCCGGCAATCCTCGACTCGTATCCGACGTTTGCGCACGATCCTAAGCCGAGACCTGCATGCCAAAGTCGACTCAAACTGAAACCTGTACCCTGGCGACCGTGCCTTCGCCGCGGTTCCAACGCCGTGACTCATGCATCGACCCGATACCCAGGTTAGAAGATGTCAGCCTGCATTCAATTCGAGGAAAACACCGCGCGTTGCGAACTTTGAGAGAATCTCTACCAAATGTCAAATCAATCCCATCAATCAATCAAAGTACACAACTCATCAAGTCAAGTACCCTATCCCATCCCCAAGTACACAACACCATCCCCAAAGTCAACTTTCCCATCCCATCTCTTACACACCCCATCACTCTCTCTCTTTCAATCCCTCTCTCATCTCTCTCTTCCATTCTCTCTCTCTCATTGTCCTCCCAAGCAACTCACGTCCAATGCTCCATGAGAGAGCTAGGTGTGGCCCACCTTCCTACCTACCATCTCTACCATCCAAGTTCAATCTCAACCATTAAAGTCTATCCATTGGAGCTTTAGATCGCATCGATGGAAGGAAGAGTTCGAGATCTTGAAGTGGGTGCTTTCTCTCTCTCTCTTTCTCATTTTTGTATGATGATGTGGCCGTGTGGCTCACCCGGATGGACCCCATCTTGATATATGTCTTATCCAACCGTTCAAGTCATGTGGACTTGATGTTTTATTTAAACCAACCTGATTTAAATGATTTGAAACTCGCAAGTATACGAATCAGATGTAGATATGGTACGTATTACGAGATCGTTCCCACGAGGACTGGTCGTCACAATTCAAAATTAAAGATTCTTCTTAACTAATCCAACAGATATTTGCGATAGTAATTAAATAAACTAAATAAAAATCAATGGAAAAATAACCAAGAATAATGAGGAAAATTCAATC
Source organism: Magnolia sinica (assembly GCF_029962835.1). Classification (NCBI taxonomy): domain Eukaryota; kingdom Viridiplantae; phylum Streptophyta; class Magnoliopsida; order Magnoliales; family Magnoliaceae; genus Magnolia; species Magnolia sinica. The sequence goes on along the minus strand of NC_080573.1, from coordinate 41,650,677 downwards.
AAAGAGAAGACTAGGACTTTCGAATCCACCCCTAACTATCATAAACCTTGTTCTGCCTGTTGATTCACCCTAATCCAGATTGATATCAAAATAAATAGAGTGCACTCTATGTCCTTGGTCGGGCACACAGAATGTATAATTCCTTAAAGCATATGGATTACAACTTTCCATCCATGGTCAGGCATGAAGAGATGTAAATTCCTGTTTCTTCCTCTATAGAACCTGTTCATGGTCAGACACAAGCACCTAGATAATGTTCCAAACAACATCCATAACTAGACTTTGGTTAAACTCATAGCATGGAGAAGTACGAAAATTCCAGTCAAGTACACCAGAGAAAGAAACAAATCAATTAAATCAACATGAAATCAACACATAACAAGGGTTATTCAAATTAGGGGCTTCATCTCAGCCCTAGCTAGAAGATTAGCAATCCATGAATTCAAATAAAAAGAAAGAAAAATAAAATTGATATAAAGAAAACATCTCTCTCTCTCTTCTTCTCTTTTCTTCTCTTTTCTTCTCTTTTCTCTTCTCTGGATCTGTTCCCTGGCTCTCCCCCAAACGAGCTCTCTTTCCTCTTTCTTATAGCAGTGTAGACGGTGGAAACGCTGTCGCAGCAGCAGCCACGTACGGACTGCCTTTCGCTGCCGAGTTCAGATGCAAAACAGCCCCCTTTTTCCTTGCTTAGTTACCAAGTAAATACCGTCCCTTAGGACGTTTTCAAGTCATCTTCATGATGGACGGATCAGATCTTCCATCTGATCGAGAATGGTGGGCCACAACCGCTGCAACAGTTGGACAGCGTCCGGGCGCTAAAACAGGGTACGCGGCTGATCGCGCTGTGATGCTCGGTGGGCCCCACATAAGAATTTTTGGGAAAATCCACCCCGTACATTGGATTCAGGACGAGATTTCGACCGCATATGGGTGGTTTTGAATTTGCGTGGACGCGGCCCAGAGAAGGAATCATGCTGAGATCTTTTTGAACGTTATAGGGCAGCCCGCTTGTGACCTCTGTAGCTCACACGTGTGCACGTATGGGCACAAACTGAAAACATGGTTTTGTAGATATTGAACCCTTCTACACGATGAACGGTTTAGATTAACCACCGGTGGGGCCGACAGCGGTCCGTAAAAACGGACTTTTCGCCCGTTACATGCGCCAGAAACGGAGATTTCCGTTTTTGAAAAAGAAAGCTGACCGACTTAAGTCCGTTCGGTGCTCAGGCAGTGCACATGTGCACTATGTACACATGCTATAGATATGGGTCCACTGTGATGCTTTCGAGAAATCCAATCCGTCCATCCTATTGCTCATCTTATTTAAACCGTCTAAGTCAACTTTGAAGTATATCCAGATTGTAGGTGGGCCTAAAATTGAAGATTAATGGGCTGATCTGTCCGTTGGCCCACTTCTCGAGATATCCAATGGTTGAAATTTAATATGTACGGTTTATTTATGGCCTCTAAGGCTATGTATGAAGTTTCGAGTCAATCGGATGGAGGGAACCATGTGATCTTGCATTCTGAATCATTTTCGGGCCTTTTTAACGTGAACGGCTTGATTTCCTCGGGTCCCTGGCATGTGAATTCTTCAGTATTAGTTCCCTTGAGTGCGTCCCTTGCTCTGGTGACTTCGGAGTGTCAAATTTATGCTTGTAGTAGTCTTTTTCCATCAACGCTCCTGATTTCATCCAATAACAAAAATATAATTAAAATATTCCATTAAGCATTGTCATGTACGTAAAATCATGCACTAATTAGGGTCTGATATGCAATATTCGACCCTCATCACAACCCCCAACCAGCATTTTGTTAGTCCCGAGCAAAACATGCGAAAAAATAATTTCAGAAATAAAGGACAATTCCTGTGAACCCGAGTGACTTGTGAATAGAACGTCGAGGCGCGAGAATTCTAAGATTCATGAATGGTGCACAGAATTTTTCTTTCTAGAATCAAGCTCACGATAAACTTCATAATCAATTTTAAAATATTAATCCATTAATTAGAGTATTCTAAACATTGAGTTCCACGAGCGTATAGTGTAATCTCGGCTTACTATCATTAAGAGATCCAATTGTCAATTTCATGATATCATTGGTAATTAACAACGGAATGCATGACAACTGAAACCAACACTTGCCTCACAGATTAACTTTTCATTCTATCAGCCTTTGATTTTTTTCTTGAACAGTAACGCCAAGGAAGGGAATCAAATCCTCACCTATAGGGAGCAAACCTATGGTAAAGATTGTACTCCTAACCCTTTTCTCATGTCAACCATGGGGAATCGAATCTTCATCTATAGGGAGCAAACCTATGGTGAAGATTATATGACTTACGCTCTCTCTCAATTCTTAGTTATAGACCGAAGCTAAAAAATTTAGGCTGGTTTCTTTCATGCTTAGTGATTACCAAGTTAATCATTTAATGTTGAAACGGAACCTTAATGTGCACCGAGATGTGATATGTGAGATCATGACTCAATCGATGTTTAAAAGTTCTAATCATGGGTTAACAATTTAAACTTAACTGTGAAATCTAACAGAAGGCTGAATCCAAGAGTTATAAATTATCGACATTCTGTACCTTGCAATGTTAAAATCACCCTTGTCCTTCACAATCACTTCAAATGCACAAGAAATTCTAGAAAAATTTAAAAATTTTCACAATTTTTTCACAATTTGTGCTCAAGACCAAGAAAATACTGATGAGGTAACCTAATCGCTCACCCCCAACATAAAATCTACATTGTCCTCAATGTAAAAGAAATAAGCATGCAATGCACATGGGACAACGAAAATAAAAGAGGAGTGATGGACAAATAGTACATGTATGAAAGAATCTAGAGGCTTTCTAAAAAATATCCATGTAAGAGCGAATCAGCATAAGAGAGAAATCAACAAAAACAAAATGATAAAAATGCAAAAAGAAAATCCTACCTATACCACTTTCGCAGGTGCTCTCGATTGCATTTAGCGTATGCAACAAGCCTTTAAACCCCTAGGTTGCCCCTAGTGGACGAGTTGTAGTCTCGTGAGGGTTTGCAGCAATGCTACCCACAAACATTGAACTAACTAACTAGGAAAATGAAATGAACTGAAAAGATGGGTTGCCTCCCAGGAGCGCTAAGTTTAACGTCTTCAGCCAGACAAGAATGGACCATGAACTAATCAATCTTGATAACCTGGGTCCGCCAAATAAATTTCCTCCACATCTTTGTTCACCAAATCATCTAAATATGGTTTCAGCCGTTGACCATTTACTTTGAAGATATTCCCATCTGTTAAATTTTGAATCTCAACTGCTCCATGAGGAAATACTTTTACGACTCGATAAGGACCATACCACCGCGAACGTAGTTTTTCAGGAAAGAGGCGGAGCCTGGAATTGTACAGTAAGACCTTCTGGTTCGGTTCAAATGTCTTGCGAAGAATTGCTTTGTCAGGGAAGATTTTTGTCTGCTCTTTATAAATTTTTGCATTCTCATATGCCTCATTTCGAATTTCCTCTAACTCAGTGAGTTGAAGTTTACGGTGTGATCCGGCCTTGTGCAAATCAAAATTAAAAGTTTTGATGGCCCAATAAGCATGATGTTCTAATTCCACAGGTAAGTGACAGGCTTTCCCAAATACAAGCCTGTACGGAGACATTCCAATCGGAGTTTTGAAGGCCGTACGATATGCCCAAAGAGCATCATTCAACCGTTGCGACCAATCCTTACGATCGGGGCGAACCGTTTTCTCTAAAATTTGTTTAATCTCCCGATTTGACACCTCAACTTGACCACTTGTTTGTGGATGATATGGCGTTGCAACTTTATGAGTGATGGAATATTTTTTCATTAAAGATTCAAACGGTTTGTTGCAAAAATGAGTACCTCCATCACTTATAATTGCTCGAGGAGTGCCAAAACGAGAAAAGATATTTTCTTTTAAGAAACGGACCACAACTCTGTGATCATTCGTTTTACATGGCACTGCTTCAATCCACTTAGAGACATAGTCGACGGCCATAAGGATATACACATAACCGAATGACGGGGGAAATGGGCCCATGAAGTCAATACCCCAAACATCAAATATTTCAACAATGAGAATATTGGTAAGTGGCATCATGTTCCTGTGAGAAATATTACCCGTACGTTGGCATCTATCACATGTTGAGCAGAAGGCATGGGTGTCGCGAAACAGTGTAGGCCAATAAAAACCACTTTGTAAGACTTTCGCAGCTGTTTTCTTTGAACCAAAATGACCACCACAGGCATGATCATGACAAAAGGAGATTATACTATGAAACTCACTCTCAGGCACACATCTCCTAATAATCTGATCAGGACAAATTTTGAATAAGTATGGGTCATCCCAAAAGAAATGTTTAACCTCAGCAAGAAATTTGGATTTATCTTGTTTAGTCCAATGAGAAGGAAGTTGACCTGTAACAAGATAGTTTACAATGTCCGCATACCAAGGTAATTGAGAAATAGTTAGAAGTTGTTCATCAGGGAAAGACTCATTCATTGGCAAAAGATCCACTGTGGACTCTAAGACAAGTCTAGACAAATGGTCGGCTACTACATTTTCGGAACCCTTTTTATCCCGAATTTCAATATCGAATTCTTGTAGCAAGAGAATCCACCGAATCAATCGAGGTTTAGCGTCTTTTTTAGAAAGAAGATATTTCAATGCTGCATGATCTGAGAACACTATAACCTTTGATCCTATGAGATACGACCTGAATTTGTCTAGAGCAAATACTACCGCTAACAATTCTTTTTCAGTGGTAGAGTAGTGTGCATCATTTAGAGTCCTACTAGCATAATAAATGACATGAGGCATTTTGTTCAATCTCTGTCCTAGGACGGCTCCAACGGCATAATCCGAAGCATCACACATAAGCTCAAAAGGTAAACTCCAATCAGGTGGTTGGATGATTGGAGCAGAAGTCAGTAAATGCTTCAGCTTATCAAAAGCTTGCCGACACTCATCATTAAGGATAAAAGCAACATCTTTAGCTAGTAAATTGCATAAGGGTCGAGAAATTTTGCTAAAATCCTTAATGAATCTCCTGTAGAATCCCGCATGCCCTAAGAATGATCTAATCTCTTTAACCGTTCTGGGTGGAGGAAGACTAGAAATTAAATCAATCTTGGCTTTATCAACTCCAATGCCTTTACTTGAAATAACATGCCCGAGTACAATCCCTTTTTGAACCATAAAATGACACTTTTCCCAATTCAATAGCAGGTTCGTTTTTTCACATCTTTCCAAGACAAGAGATAGATGGTATAAACATTCATCAAATGAAGAGCCGAAAATTGAAAAATCATCCATGAAAATCTCAAGAAAATGCTCAACCATGTCTGAAAAAATACTCATCATGCATCGTTGGAAGGTCGCAGGCGCATTACACAATCCAAATGGCATACGCCGATAGGCATATGTGCCAAAAGGACATGTAAATGTGGTTTTCTCTTGATCCTCGGGAGCAATGGGAATTTGATTATACCCGAAATAACCATCTAGGAAACAATAATAGCTATGCCCCGCCAATCTCTCAAGCATCTGGTCTATGAAAGGAAGAGGAAAGTGATCCTTCCTTGTGACCAGGTTCAGTTTACGGTAATCAATACAAACTCGCCAACCCGTAGTCATGCGCATTGGTACTAACTCATTATCCTCATTCTTTTTCACCGTAATCCCGGACTTTTTAGGAACAACTTGAACTGGACTGACCCATGTGCTATCAGAAATGGGGTAAATGATACTAACATCTAATAATTTTAGCACCTCAGCCCGAATGACCTCTTTCATGTTAGGGTTAAGCCTCCTTTGCATTTCACGCGATGTTTTCGCGTTCTCTTCAAGATGAATACGATGCATACATACCGAGGGGCTTATTCCCTTTATGTCCGCTATTGTCCACCCAATAGCTGCCTTATGTTTTCTAAGAACATTAAGCAACTTACCCTCCTGTTCTTTATCAAGGTTAGCAGCTATGATGACAGGCAGGGTTTCAGAAGGTCCTAAGAATGCATACTTGAGAGTTTCAGGTAATTGCTTAAGGTCGACTTTGGGTGGTTTCTCAATAGATGGGACCAGTTTAGACTCAGATGGTGGAAGAGGTTCCACTCTAGCTTTCCATTTTGTTGTATTCATTTCTGGATTAGAGTCAAGCAATGCATTGACTTCTTGGATGGAATTTTCTATGTCAAAATCTCTGCCAAAATGTGCTAAACAAGTCTCAAGAGCGTCATCGGAAGATTCAAGGAAAGAGTCATGCACTAGACTCTCAATCATGTTGACTTCAAATATATCATCCGAGTCTGACATTTGTTGTCCAGCATTGAAAACGTAGAGCTTGATCTTCATGTTACCAAAGGACAACTTCATAATTCCATTCCTGCAATTTATGATTGCATTGGATGTGGCCAAGAATGGACGTCCTAAGATAACCGGGATTTGATTTGTAGGATTCTGGACAGGCTGAGTATCTAGAACGATGAAATCCACTGGAAAATAAAACTTGTCAACCTGGATTAGCACATCCTCAACAACACCACGGGGCACCTTGACAGATCTATCAGCTAGTTGGAGTGTTATTTTAGTTGGTTTCAGCTCACCAAGTCCTAGCTGCTCATAGACCGAATATGGTAACAAATTAACACTGGCCCCTAAATCAAGCAACGCTTTCTGAACCTTATGCTCTCCTATGACACAAGAAATGGTAGGAGCTCCTGGATCCCTAAATTTAGGAGGGGTGTTGTGTTGAATCATGGAGCTGAGTTGCTCCGCAAGGAAGACCTTCTTATGAACATTCATCGTACGCTTTTGAGTGCATAAATCTTTAAGAAACTTAGCGTAAGCAGGAACTTGCTTGATAGCATCAAGCAACGGAATGTTGATTTGCACTTGCTTAAACATGTCCAATATCTCATTGAAGTTGTTTCCTTTCTTGACCGGTGCCAGACGTTGAGGAAAAGGTGCTTTAGGCACATAAGATGGCACATAAGTGGTTCCTAGAGAGTCAGAGTGTTGTTGGACTTTTGATGCACTAGTATGTCTCTCCATTTCATTTTGATCTTCCGCATTGGACTTTGATTCTTCCCTAGGCATCTCTACTTTGTTCTCGATCTGTTTACCGGACCTAAGGGTGATGATTGATTTGGCTTGCTCATGATATTGTTCTTGGTTTGAATTAGAGCCAATCTCATACTGTCCTTTTGGACTTACCACAGGTTGACTAGGGAACTTGCCCTTCTCTCTCTCACTCAATGTGACAGCAAGTTGACCCAACTGTACTTCCAGCTTGGCAATGGATTGCGCATTTGCATGTAAACTCTGCTGGTTAGCTAGTAAGGTATGTTGGGTGTCTTTTTGAAATTGAAGTGAACTCTGCATAAAAAGATTGAGTGTGTCCTCAAGAGATGGTTTCCTAGATTGTGGAGGCACTTGTTGATACTGTGAGAACTGCTGAGGTTGTTGACTGCCAACTTGGGAGTAAGGTTGCATGGGAGGATTTCCAGATGGTCCTCCTTGTTGTGGTCCTTTTGCCCAAGAGAAATTTGGATGTCTAGCCCACCCTGGGTTGTAGGTGTCTGAGTAAGGATCATTCCCAGGTCTCCGAAAGGTGTTCATAGCATGTACTTGTTCAGGGAGAAATTCTGGAAATGCTGAACTAGATGGACAAGATGGCGTAGGATGGGCGGGACTAGAACATGTGGCACATGACTCGACTTGAGTTGTTTGTGGAGGTCCATTATTTAACATTAAAGCATCCACTTTCTTTGTCAGGCTATCAATTTTGGCATAAAGATCTGGCGTGACTCCTACCTCATATATACCACCTTTCTTCTGTGGTTGGGGACTCCTTTCGCCTCTATTTGAGTAGTCCCATTGCTGGGAGTTTTCACACAAGGTTTCAAAGAAATTCCACGCTTCAACATCACTTTTGGTCATGAATGACCCTCCACTGGTGGCGTCAACCATGCGACGATTTTGGGGTGTCAGACCGTCATAAAAGTATTGAACTTGTTGCCACTTTTCAAAACCATGGTGTGGACATTTAAGAAGTAAGTCCTTCCATCTTTTCCAACATTCATGAAAGTGCTCACCCTCTTTTTGTGTGAAATTCGTAATTTCTCTACGGAGAGCATTAGTTTTGTGAACTGGGAAGAACTTGTTTAAGAACTTCTTAGACAGTTGGTCCCATGTAGTGATAGTCCCAACTCCTAGAGAATTCAACCATGCTTTCGCCTTATCCTTCAAAGAAAAAGGAAAAAGGCGCAAACGGATCGAATCGTCTAAAAAGTTTTGGAACTTAAAGGTGGAGCAAATGTCTAAGAATTCTTTCACATGATGATATGGATCCTCCTTATCTGAACCATAAAAGGATGGCAACAGTTGTATGACCCCAGGTTTAAGTTCAAAGTGTGCTGTTGTGGTGGCAGGCAACACTATACATGAAGGCGCATTGAATTGGACAGGAGCTGAATAATCTCTAAGAGCTTTAGTTCCATTCTCTTCCGCCATTTCAAACAGGATGTTTCTAAATCTTCTATGAAAGGTTCTTTCTATTTCAGGATCAAAATGTGCTAGTTCTATGTTCAGAGATCTACGTCCTAGCATAAACTATGTTTATCAATATAAGAAAGAAAACTAAACTAAGATGCAACCTAAGATGAATAAAACTAAAGGAAAAAGTTATGAATTCCTAAAAACAAGAGAAAGCTATGTAAACGGGAATTGGAAGGAAGAACCCGAGAAAAGGAGATGATGAATGTCTGAAGATTTGAGAGCTCCTCCTTTTGAAGACAATGTTATTTAGCAGCTTCCCTCCTCAATTCCTGTAAACAAAAAGAAAATAAAAATAAATTAAATTTCCTAAAATAATGCTAGAAAAAATCCTAAGCAACGGTTAATTTCTAAAAAAGAAAGTTTGTAATCTTAGAAATAAAAACTAAGTTAGTTTCTAAAAAGGGAAAAAATTTTCTAAAACTAGAAAATAGAAAGTTACTTGAAAGAAGAATCAGAATCTAGAATTAGAAAATAGGAAATTTCTAAAAATAAAATAAAATAGCCTAGAAATAGAAACTTTCTAAAAAAATAAAACCTTAATTCTAAAAATAGAAATTAGAAAAAAAATAGAAATTTTGGAAAGAGATTACCAAATTAGTAGTTTATGTCAGGTCCCTACAAAACAGGAAATAGGTTAGTTTCTAAAAAAAATTTAACCTAAAGTTAGTAAAAAACCTAAGACTATGAATTATGATAAGAGAGAATCTTAAATCCAATTGGACCGAAACAGTCCCCGGCAACGGCGCCAAAAACTTGATGTTTTATTTAAACCAACCTGATTTAAATGATTTGAAACTCGCAAGTATACGAATCAGATGTAGATATGGTACGTATTACGAGATCGTTCCCATGAGGACTGGTCGTCACAATTCAAAATTAAAGATTCTTCTTAACTAATCCAACAGATATTTGCGATAGTAATTAAATAAACTAAATAAAAATCAATGGAAAAATAACCAAGAATAATGAGGAAAATTCAATCAAAGAGAAGACTAGGACTTTCGAATCCACCCCTAACTACCATAAACCTTGTTCTGCCTGTTGATTCACCCTAATCCAGATTGATATCAAAATAAATAGAGTGCACTCTATGTCATTGGTCGGGCACACAGAATGTATAATTCCTTAAAGCATATGGATTACAACTTTCCATCCATGGTCAGGCATGAAGAGATGTAAATTCCTGTTTCTTCCTCTATAGGAACCTGTTCATGGTCAGACACAAGCACCTAGATAATGTTCCAAACAACATCCATAACTAGACTTTGGTTAAACTCATAGCATGGAGAAGTACGAAAATTCCAGTCAAGTACACCAGAGAAAGAAACAAATCAATTAAATCAACATGAAATCAACACATAACAAGGGTTATTCAAATTAGGGGCTTCATCTCAGCCCTAGCTAGAAGATTAGCAATCCATGAATTCAAATAAAAAGAAAGAAAAATAAAATTGATATAAAGAAAACATCTCTCTCTCTCTTCTTCTCTTTTCTTCTCTTTTCTTCTCTTTTCTCTTCTCTGGATCTATTCCCTGGCTCTCCCCCAAACGAGCTCTCTTTCCTCTTTCTTATAACAGTATAGGCGGTGGAAACGCTGTCGCAGCAGCAGCAGCAGCCGCGTACGGACTGCCTTTCGCTGCCGAGTTCAGATGCAAAACAGCCCCCTTTTTCTTTGCTTAGATACCAAGTAAATACCGTCCCTTAGGACGTTTTCAAGTCATCTTCATGATGGACGGATCAGATCTTCCATCTGATCGAGAATGGTGGGCCACAACCGCTGCAACAGTCGGACAGCGTCCGGGCGCTAAAACAGGGTACGCGGCTGATCGCGCTGTGATGCTCGGTGGGCCCCACATAAGAATTTTCGGGAAAATCCACCCCGTACATTGGATTCAGGACGAGATTTCGACCGCATATGGGTGGTTTTGAATTTGCGTGGACGCGGCCCAGAGAAGGAATCATGCTGAGATCTTTTTGAACGTTATAGGGCAGCCCGCTTGTGACCTCTGTAGCTCACACGTGTGCACGTATGGGCACAAACTGAAAACTTGGTTTTGTAGATATTGAACCCTTCTACACGATGAACGGTTTAGATTAACCGTACGTGCTACCGGTGGGGCCCACAGCGGTCCGTAAAAATGGATTTTCGTCCGTTACGCGGCTGCTGAAACGGAAATTTCCATTTTTAAAAAGGTAGTCGGGTCAGCGCTGCTGACCGACGCAAGCCCGTTCGGTGCACGGGCAGTGCACATGTGCACTATGTACACATGCTATAGATATGGGTCCACTGTGATGCTTTCGAGAAATCCAATCCGTCCATCCTATTGCTCATCTTATTTAAACCGTCTAAGTCAACTTTGAAGTATATCCAGATTGTAGGTGGGCCTAAAATTGAAGATTAATGGGCTGATCTGTCCGTTGGCCCACTTCTCGAGATATCCAATGGTTGAAATTTAATATGTACGGTTTATTTATGGCCTCTAGGCTATGTATGAAGTTTCGAGTCAATCGGATGGCGGGAACCATGTGATCTTGCATTCTGGATCATTTTCGGGCCTTTTTAACGTGAACGGCTTGATTTCCTCGGGTCCCTGGCATGTGAATTCTTCAGTATTAGTTCCCTTGAGTGCGTCCCTTGCTCTGGTGACTTCGGAGTGTCAAATTCATGCTTGTAGTAGTCTTTTTCCATCAACGCTCCTGATTTCATCCAATAACAAAAATATAATTAAAATATTCCATTAAGCATTGTCATGTACGTAAAATCATGCACTAATTAGGGTCTGATATGCAATATTCGACCCTCATCTGGACCCTACCTTATGGTGTTGGAAACACATAAGTATCAAATTGATTCAAATCAGGTGGGCCACGTTCATGTGGGACCCACCTTGATGAAATGTGGGCCACATCCATGTGGGACCCACCATGAGGCTTGTGTTTCTTCTTACCGTCCAGCGTCTCTGGACGTTGGACGAGCGTGACTCACACGGAGTGCGTGTACTGACAGGGAGTGTACTAACGAGCTAACCAAAGACAAAAAAAAGAGAGAGAAATGGTGTGCCACTCATGCAGGCCCCACCTTGATGTATGTACTTAATCCAAGCCATCCATCCTCTTCCTCAGATCATTTTAGGCGTTGAGCCGAAAAATGAGGCTGATCTGATTTCCTAGCGGGCCTTAGTATAGGAAACAGTGTTTACACCGTTAAATTTCATCATGTTATTTCTGTACACCAAAAACTATCCAATATTGGACTCGACAGGTGTGTGTCAAGCCACAGGGACCAATGGCTGGGTCAGATTCACCTGATGCGGGCCCTACCTAGGGAATTCCTGAAGAATTCTTGATTTTCAAAAAAAGAAAAAAAAGAAAGAAGGGTGCAGCGCTGCTGTTACAGACGCAGGCAGCGCCTGCTCCTGACGGGTGGGCAGACAGGCTGGGCCTCACGGCCCCAGCTGTGGGCCCCACTGTGATGCGTTTCGGACATCAACACCGTGCATTTGGCACGTCCCCTTTAAATTATGGGTTAACCCAAAAATCAGCCGTATACGGAACTCAGGTGGGCTACAGCATCTAAAATCATGTGAAGACAAGCCTAAAACATATAAAAACACCTTGTGGGGGCCTACCTAAAATTTGGATACGGCTGAAACTTGGTCTGGACCCTCAGCCAGGTGGGACACACATAATGGGTGGGCTGGATTTGTGAACCACATTTCGGTGGGCCCCACGCCCACCCCCAGGTCCAAGTGACCTTATAAATAGGTTGGACGACAGATAAATATCACGGTGGGCTCCCTACCCACATGACCCAATCAACAGATTGGGTGGAAAATAAATGTTACGGTGGGCCCCCTCCCTGACCGTGTGACCTTATGAACCGTTTGGATGGCAATAAACATTCCAGTGGGCCCTTGGACGGATTGGATGTAAATGATCATTTTGGTGGGCCCTTGGTCCACGTGATCTTATGGCCAGATTGGATGCAAATAAACATTCCAGTGGGCCCCAGGTCCTCGTGACCCTATCAACAGGTTGGCTAGAAAATAAACACCACCGTAGGCCCCCCTTGGTCCACGAGACCTTATGAACCGATTAGATGAAAATAAACATTATGGTGGGCCCCTGGTCCACGTGACCTTATGAATAGATTGGATTGCAAATAAATATTACAGTGGGCCCTAGGCCCATGTGACCCTATGAATAGTTTGGATGGAAAATAATCATCATGTTGGGCCCCCAGTTTGGATGGAAAGTAAACATTATGTTGGGCCCAGGTTTGGGTGGAAAATAAACATTTCAGTGGGCCTAGGTTTGGGTGGAAAATAAATAGTACAGTGGGCCCTAGGTCTGAGTGACCTTATCAACAGTTTGGATGTCATATAAATCGTATGGTGGACCCCCAGGTCTGAGTGACCTTATCCTTGGGTCAGATGGAAAGTAAACATTATGGTGGGCCCCACATGGGACCCACTAATGTATGTACTATAATCCACACCTTTCGTTAGTGTGGGCCCCACCAGGAGGTACGTACTTCCTCTATGCCATCCATCCTTTTCCATTCCTATGGGACCCACCATGATGCATGTGTTGCATCTAAACCGTCCAACCATTTTTGGAAAATAATTTTAAGGCTTAAGATAGATTTATTTATCAAGTGGACCACAGTGCACGGTGAGGATTGGACGGCTACCATTGAAATCCTTGAGATCTTATGATTAGATTGGATGGGAAATAAATGTTATAGTGGGCCTTGGGAATTTTAATAGTGGAAATCATTATCACCACTTATATTTGAGTGTGGCCCATTTGATATACATGTGGCCCATGTGGTGTGGCCCACTTACCATATTTATGGCCCATTTTTAAGGCCCACCTTGATATATATGAGGTCCCTGTGATACAGCCATTAGATGTATTTGGGGCCCATGGGTCAAGGTCCAATGTGATGTATATAAGGCCTATTTTAATTTGTGATTCCGCCATGATAAATGTATTGTATATCCGTACCATTTAGCCCGTTGGATGGTGGGACTCACCCCGATGTATGTATTTTATATCCATACTGTCTACCCGTCTTGATGGCGCAGGGCCCACTTGCTGCATGTACTGGGCCCGCCTACACTGTACAGGCCCACCATGTTGTGCGTGCTTCGTCCATATCGTCCACTTGTGTGCCCACCTATTATGTATATATATGGCCTCTGTCGAGGCCCAATATGATGTTTTATGACCCACCTTGATATATTTGTGGCCCATCCCTGAGGCCCACCTTGATGTATTAGTGCGGCCCATTATGACATATGTGGCCCATCATGATGTGTTTGGCCCATGTGCGGGCCATCTATTTGTCTTGTTAGGTCCATGAGACGTGGCCCACTGTGATATATCCAAGGCCAATGGGCGAGGCCCATTAGTGCAACACATATGATGCAACCCACTTGATGTGTATGAGGCCCATTGATGTGGCCCACTATTGTATTTGAGGCCCATGGGTTGCGGCCCATTATGATGCAATGGGGCCCATGGGTCATGGCCCATTGAGATGTATACTCGGCCCATACGTTGTGGCCCATTGAGATGTGTTTCTGACCCATTTAGTGAGGCCATTGTGATATATTCCTGCTCATATGATGAGGATCATTGAGATGTATTTCCAGCCCATTGGATGCGGCCCATAGCGATGTGCATTAGGCCCATGTGATGTGACCCGCTTGATTTATGAGACCATTGTATGAGGCCATGGGCCCACTATATGTTTGGCCTTATGTGGGTCACTCGTTGGGAGCAATGTTGGTTAGATGTCCACATTGTTGGGCAATGACGGTTAGATGTCCACATTGTGACCTTTCCTTAGGCCTTGATCGGCCGATTGCTGATTATCGATCGAGGCCGATTACCGATTCTTATTTGTTGTGGCCGATTGTCAATAATCGATCGATCCCGATTGTCATGACCAATTATCGATTCTGATCGACGTGACCGATTGCCGATTTCGATTGATGTGACCGATTTACCGATTCTGATTATCGATCGATCCCGATTGTTGTGGCTGGTTACCGATTCCGACTATCGATCAATTCCGATTGTCGAGGCCAAGTATCGAGGCCGATTTCGATTTGTCGAGGCCGATTGTATGGACCGATTTCGATTGTTGAGGCCGATTTTGATTGTCGAGGCCAATTTCAATTGTCAAGGCCGATTGTCGATTCCCAAATGATGTATATGTGACCCGTAGTCGAGGCTCATTGTGATGTATTCGTGGCTTATGGGCAAAGTTGATTGTGATATGTATTATTAGGCCCATGATGCATGGCCCATTTGATGTATTCGAGTCCCATGTGTAGGGCCCACATGCCATGTATTTAAGGCCCATGAGCAGGGCCCACCTATTGTGATATGTAGCCCTTGTGTAAGGCCCATTAAGTTGTATATTAGGCCCTTATGTGAGACTGTGGGCCCATTATATGTTTGACTCTATGTGGGTCATTCCTTGAGGGCAATGCTGGTTAAATGTCCACATTGTCGAGATCGATTGTCAATGCCGACTATTGATACCGATTATGAGTATGTGACAGCATAATATCATGATACATACCCATACGCATCATCTGCATGTTTGTTATGAGATGGGGTTGATCATTGCATATGTCATTGAACATGTTGTTATGAGACTCCCTGATAGGTGGAGGTTATCTCACATGAGCGCACGGTATTCACAGGATTGATGCATGACTGGATTGTATGACTCATGCATCTTGTATTATGATTACTGTATGCCCTAACGACATCAGGGCCGTAGCCTCCACATGTATTTCGTGGATGGCCAGATGGGACACTGAAAATCTGTTCTACATGGGGTGTTATAGATATCCCTGGGTGAAAGTCCCTAAACCCTCTTGGTTCCAGAGGTTGCTCCAACGTCTAGACCGAGTGGATGCATGAGCGCATAAGGACCGCATACCGTTAGGCCGCGTCTCCCACTGTGTCGTGGTCGGTTGGAAGGGGGTACGGCCTTACCTGCCCGAGAGGAGGGGGCAATGCTAGGCTGAGTTTGACCAGTTCGAAGAATGGGTCCGCTATCAGCGAGCCGGGCCCGATATTGGCAGGCGGATAGTGAGGTCTCTTCCACTCACCTTGTTGCATGCGATGGGGTGACAATCTGGTTTGGAGTGTAATAGACCCCGGTGATTTTTCCAGAGAGGAACCGTACTAATATGTGGACTTATTGAGTAAGAGTTGCATGCTCATTCATTCATTCACTATTCACTCGGGCTGGTGGTGCGCAACTAATTGTTGTGTACCTTCGTTATGGCAAGGATTTCGGTTGGGCGCGCGACTAACCTGAGATCAAGGGTTTACCACGTTGAGTCTGACTATCCAAATTTAGGTATGGGACTAGTTTGGATAAAAGTCCCTTGTGGTGGACCCCGTAACTTGTGATACTACGTACTATCATCCTGACTTCACACTCCAGCATGGTCATTTCATTCGCATCGCATATTCCATTACATCCACAGGCATATGACATTTTGGGTTGCTATGTTTCTGTACTTATATGGCCTAGACAGACTTAGGAAGATTTGTATATTGCATTGCATCCTCGACATCTGATATTTGGCTCTTTATGACTCCTTATTGCATAGCTGTTCTATATTACGTATCCTGATATTGATTAACTTATGGACTTGTCCATACTTCCACTTACTCTGTCATCGTATGATTTATGATCTTGTCAGTATCTCTGCTTATTTCGATAATGTACGATTTATGGATTACCAGTAATTTCGGTATTGTATGATGATGGCATTGTATTGAATACTTGACACTTACTTTGTGCACACACTTACACCACCATCTAAGCTTTCTATAAGCTTATGCACGATAGATGCGTGCAGTGATGTTAGGTTGTAGCAGTGTTGAGCTTGGAGCATGCAGCGGTCTTCTGGAGATTGATTTTCGATTTATGTATTTCCCTTTCAACATTGTATTTAAATGATTATATTAATGGATATGTGATGATGATGTTGCCTTTGTGATTTGGGTATACTTGTGGTTATGCTTATTACGAGTTTAAAAAAAAAATCCTCCTTGTAGGATCCCAGGATCGGAATCTGGCGTATGGACGCTAGGAGCCGAGAATGGGGTACTACGGAGGCTGTCGGTACCGAATTCGGCAATTGAGATTCCTGTGAATCCGATTTTCGGGGTTGGGGCGTGACAGTGGTCGGCACAATTGGTTCTATTCTAAGTAATGTTGAACACACAAATAGCTTCTTGGCCACTACCTTGACCATAGCCACCTCATAGTTAGGATCGTAGTAATATGCCCTAGCTGACGAGTTCTTTTACATTGTGCCTTCTTGAAGAAGGGCTTCATACCGGGATACTTTTCTTGTCAAGTTGTGTAAATCCACAAATGTTTTCACAATAAATTTTTTGTGGAGTTTATATTCCAAACCATCTTGGGTGAGCTGTACAAACCCGACCTCATTCGTGACTACCTTGCATCAGTCACTAGACAATTGTCGGAAACATGTGAGGTTGGCGATAAAAATTTCTGTCTTTGTAAAAAAAAACAAAAAAAACAAAATAAAATAATAATAAAAAAAAAAAAAACAAAACAAAACAAAAAAAAAAAACAAAAAACAAAAAACAAACTAGGTGTGGAATTTCTCCTCCATCTCTTGCTAGGTTTGGATGAAGTTTGGCAACAAATTAAAATACAAAGTAAAGGCCATTTGCAGTTAAAGAACAGTTTAACAGTTATAACTTATGATAATCATTGTTAGCCAATTCACCACATTGCATGGTAAATCGACATGTGTTCTACAGTTGATTGACCAGTGCACTTGTGAAAAGCGCAAAGTCTGGTTGATAATTTCTAGGCAATAGATATTGCCGGTTGATATATTTAGGATAAGGTTTGTGATATAACGGGGTAGTGGTGTGGCCGAGAACTTTACATGCCACTTCCTGGACCAGTTGTGTAACCTAGTCACGACCCAGGTGTTGAGGTTCAGCCTTTGGTGACGGATCTAGACCTACCAACTATTGTACCTCATTGTAAGGTGCATTCTTAGGGAAAGGGTGCCCTCAAGCATTCCTTGATTTCTTACTTTAGGAACGAAGCTTCTAACCTCTTATTCACGTCACCTAAATTCGGCAGGCAGAGGAGCATTTCGCATACCCTGCATTGGAGCAAGACTCGTATTCCGTTGTGAGAGACATGCTAGAGCCAAATTTCCAATAAAACTAACCTCCACATTTTGTTGAGATGCAATAGTTGCCCCCTCGGCAAGGATAACCACCCCCCGGTTTAAATTCTCGATCTAGCTGGCCATCCACCTGTTGAAGGTATATGCTTGAATCCGCGATTGCTCGGCCTGAGCTCGTGTTTGCTCTACTTGAGCCCTCCATTGCTCCACAATATGTTGGATTCCCATCTACGTATCGCGCAGTCCAACTAATATCACCGTAAGAGGATCGCTCCGAGATGAGGAGGCCCCTTCCTAGTTTGGAAGATTGGGCATTGGGTTTGATGGCGAACTCAAAAGTTCAAGTGCTGGCTGCACCTACATTTCCTCAAGTGGAGGAGTTACAGGCTCATTAGCCCCAAAGAGTTTCGGGTAATCATTCAACTCATATTTCTCAAGTTGGATTAATTAATAGAGTCACACCGTGATATGTTCCCACTGGGCGTGCTAACAATGGTTGCCTCTCAGTTTTGAATTTGGTCACGTGTGATATGTGTGGGCGTGCTAGAATCGACTATGTGGCTCGGTTGAAACTGAACAGCTTTGACCCTAAGCGCCAAGATAGGCAGATACATCAGAATTGACAGTATATGATCGAGATCCGATGAGACTGGTCGCCTTTTCAACCACTCGCAAGTTGTTTAAGATGATCATGCGATTGTCGAAGGGCAGTGTTCATTCTCCGGGAATGGGTTACACCTTGCATTCCATATGAAAGGACTTTCAGATATGAAAGTTAAACCGCAAAAGGAAAATACTAATAGTCAGTCGTAGGAAGCAATTGCAAAGCACTTTTCCAAAAGAAGAACTGCGTATATTAAAATAGGATTTGTCCAACATATGAGTGTAGACTTGAATTACTTCTAAGGATTATAGCTATTGGATTACTACTACTCTTAATGTAGGATTAAGCTACCGGATTACCCTGAAGAATGAAGAAGGTAGAATATGCTAAGGAACATAAAGGATAATTAATAGATTGGATTTATTTATTTGATTGGGTGGTTATAAGATAGCTAGCTTCATTAAACTTATTTACTATTTATAGATTTCTTTGAGAGAATCATCAGGAAGCATTTGCCCAGCAACTGCTTCAGCACCATTTTAGTCTTCTAGACTCTTCTTTTGACACATGACTGTGGGACTTAATCTATATGCGGAATAGGCCCACGGATCTGTCTGTGCATGGGACATGGCGATCAGGGGTTCAGATAGCTTACCTAGCTGAGACGCCACCATGGAAGCCGGATAAGAACACTAGAATACCAGAATTCCTTTAGAGCTTAGGATCTTCCTCTCCTTCACACCCTTTCTGCAAATCAGTAGATGGAACTCGAATTTCTGCTGTGGTGTAGGATTGGGGACCCAGCTCTCTTTTATAGAGTCTATGGAGAGGGAGTTTGAAACCCATCACAATTCTCTCTCCCATGCTCCACATTGTAGCATCCTAGTACAACTCAAATTACTGTCTGCGTAAGATAGTTATAGCATTCCAGCCCTAGTACGCAAAGCTGCGCAGATAGACTGCGCAGCGCATCACCTGAAGTGGGGCCCACTGTTCTACTCAATCATCCAATCCAACTAAATGACAATCCAGACCGTTGATCAGTAAGGCCCACTAAACAGAGTTCTTACATTCTCCCACTTGGGCCTCATTGAGCAACGTCAATGATAGTCATATAGAATAATTTTGAAAGCAAGTTTTGATCCTTTAAGAAAATATCTAAATGGTTAACCAATGAAACAGTTGGACAGTATGAGTAATGCTATTTAATCTGGTCCATTAAGACAGTCAGTATCGAAACGCGGTAGTCATCACAACATTTAATTTAGGCGAAGTGAGTCTAAGTGCGATCACAAATACTTTCAATCTTAACGACATAGATCACGAACTAGGAAATGTGGTATAAGGATTACACACTTTAGTGTGATAATATGCGTCTATCCTTAAGAGGTCCTGAAGCTTTTTCATATCTCCAACGAGACACAACTATAGTTCTACTTACTTAAAATTTGCGCATATATATAAATAAGCAGAAATAAATCTTTATATCAAAATCATCCAAACAAACTGTATAAAATGAGATCTCTAAGTGTCTGTGAAAATCAAAGTACACTCAACTCCCACTAACTGAAAACATCTGTGGGATCAATGACTCCCATGGATGTTACATGCTCCTGAAATGGCGTGATAGGGAGCCCTTTAGTGAGCGGATCTGCAATCATCTGCTTAGTGCCGATGAATTCCACGGACACTTGATGATTCTGAACTCTTTCCTTTACAACAAGGTACTTGATGTCGATATGCCTCGACCTTGACGAATGCTTGTTGTTACTAGAGAAGGAAATAACAGCCGAGTTATTGCAAAATATTCTCAATGGTTTCGGGATATGCTCCAGTACCCGCAAACCTGAGAAGAAACTCTGTAACCATAGTGCCTGATTAGATGCCTCATGGCAGGCAATAAATTCAGCTTCCATAGTGGATGAGGCTGTGGTAAACTGTTTCACACTTTTCCATGACACAGCTCCTCCCACCATCATGAAGATGTATCCTGAAGTAGACTTCTTAGTGTCAATGCAGCCTGCGAAGTCTGCGTCTGAATATCCGATCAACTCCAATTGATTAGATCTTCTGTATGTGAGTCCGAAGTCTTTCGTTCTCTGAAGATACCGTAATACTTTCTTTGCAGCTATCCAATGTTGCATTCCTGGATTAGATAGATATCTTCCTAACATTCCAGTGACAAAGGCAATGTCCGGTCGCGTACAGACTTGAGCATGCATGACGCTCCCTACTACTGATGCGTACAGAAATTCTTTCATTCGATTCTTTTCTAAATCATTCTTTAGACACTGAAATAAACCAAATTTGTCACCCTTCACAATGGGCGACTTTCCTAAAGCACAATTTTACATGTCATACCTTTCGAGTACCCTAGTAATATAAGCCCTCTGTGATAAGCTGAGCAGTCCAAGTGTTCTGTCACGGCGAATCTCAATGCCGATGACATAAGAAGCTTTACCAAGGTCTTTCATTTCAAACCTTTGAGATAAGAATTTCTTGGTGTCGCTCAACATCCTGGTATCACTACTAGCTAACAGAATGTCATCAACATACAAAATCATCATAACGAACTTACTCCCACTGGTTTTAATGTAAATACATTCATCTGCAGTGTTTTCTACAAAGCCATATGAAGAAATTACTTCATGAAACTTAAGGTACCACTGTCGCGATGCCTGTTTCAACCCATAGATGGACTTCTTAAGTTTGCAAACCAAATGTTCTGAGCCAGTAGCTACAAAACCTTCGGGCTGCAACATGTATACGTTCTCATTCAGATCCCCATTGAGAAATGCAGTCTTTACATCCATCTGATGTAACTCTAAATCCATATGAGCTATAAGAGCCATTATGATCCTGAATGAGTCTTTCTTGGATACTGGTGAGAAAGTCTCCTTAAAGTCAATGCCCTCACGTTGGTTAAAACCCTTGGCAACAAGTCTGGCTTTATATCGTTCGACATTACCTTTGGAGTCCCGTTTGGTTTTAAATATCCATTTACAACCAATCGGCCTTATTCCAGTGGGTAACTCTACAAGATCTCATACTTTATTGTCCTGCATGGATTTCAACTCATCTTTCATGGCATTAAACCAACGAGAAGGATCAGCACTTTGTTTGACTTGTGTAAAGGATTCAGGATCCTTTTCCACCCCTATGTCAAAGTCGTGTTCCTGTAAGTATACGATGTAATCGTCTCGATTTACAGGCCTTCTCTCTCTTTCAGATCTTCTTAATGGTTCAGCTTGTTGGGTCTGATCTTGATTTTCCTCATCCGTGGTTTGTATATAAGGTTCTACGTGGTGCTCTGCAGTGACTGCAGAATCGACTGCATCATTAATGTCCACGTGATCTGGATTGACTATGACAGGAGTCACAGTCCTTTGTTCCTCAAATACAAAATTTCTTATGTTCGTGCTCCCACTGTTTTCAGTGTCCTCAATGAATCTGACATTCCTAGTCTCAATAATCCTGATGGAGTAGGAAGGACAGTAGAATCGATAGCCTTTTGATCTTTCTGGGTATCCAATGAAGAAACAACTTATGGTTCTAGGATCAAGCTTCTTTTCATGCGGGTTATAAATTTTGCCCTCAGCAGAACAACCCCAAACATGTAGATATCGGAGACTTGGTTTTCTCCCATTCCACAACTCAAAAGAAGTTTTGCTTACTGCTTTACTGGGAACCCTGTTTAATATATGAACTGCAGTTTTGATCGCATCACCCCACAGAGATTCTGGCAATGTTGAATTGCTGACCATACTTCACACCATATCCATAAGGGTGCGATTACGTCTCTCAGCAACTCCATTCTGCTCTGGAGTACCAGGCATAGTGTACTGAGCAACAATGCCACAATCCTGCAGGTATTTAGCGAATGGCCCTGGATTGCGTCCTGATTCGTCATATCTGCCATAGTATTCACCACCACGGTCAGATTTGACAACTTTAATTCTCTTATCGAGTTGATTTTCAACCTCGGCCTTATAGATTTTAAAAGCATCCAGGGCATCTGATTTCTCACTGATAAGGTATAGGTACCCAAAGCGAGAGTAGTCATCTATAAAGGTAATAAAATATTTGTGGCCACTCCATGAGGCTGTAGGAAATGGTCCACAGATATCTGTATGTATAACCTCTAATAGATCTACACTCCTGGTTGCACCTTTCTTTCTTGTTCTAGTCTGTTTCCCTTTTATGCAATCAATGCATACTTTATAGTCAGAGAAGTCTAAAGAATGCAAAATTCCTTCTCGCACAAGCCTGTTTAATCTCTCACGAGATATATGGCATAGCTGCCTGTGCCACAATATGGAGGAATTCTCATAGTCTAGTCTTCGCTTGGATCCCACTACATTTCCATGCAAGGTATTAATATTATAGACGTGAAAGGCAATCAAGTCTAACTGGTATAAGTTGTTTACTAAAGAGCCGGTTCCAACTTTAATCGAATTAAAGTAAATACTAAAACTTTTATTTCCAAAGTGGAACGAATATCCCAACTTATCCAAACAGGAAATTGAAACTAAATTGCGCCTTATAGACGGCACACAGAATGTATTTACTAAATTCAAAAAATGACCTGACTTCAACTTAAGCCTATAGACTCCTATTGCCTCCATGTCAGCTTTGATACCAACTGTGGGACTTAATCTACATGCGGAATAAGCCCACGGATCTGTCTGTGCATGGGACATGGCGATCAGGGGTTCAGATAGCTTGCTTAGCTAAGACGCCGCTATGGAAGCCGGATAAGAACACCAGAATACCAGAATTCCTTTAAAGCTTAGGATCTTCCTCTTCTTCACACCCTTTCTGCAAATCAGTAGATGGGACTAGAATTTCTACTGTGGTGTAAGATTGGGGACCCAGCTCTCTTTTATAGAGTTTGTGGAGAGGGAGTTTGAAACCCATCACAACTCTCTCTCCCATGCTCCACATTGCAGCATCCTAGTACAACTCAAATTACTGTCTGCGTAAGACAGTCATAGCATTCCAGCCCTAGTACGTAAAGCTGCGCAGATAGACTGCGCAGCGCATCACCTGAAGTGGGGCCCACTATTCTACTCAATCATCCAATCCAACTAAATGATAATCCAGACCGTTAATCAGTAAGGCCCACTAAACAGAGTTCTTACAGTGTCTTGATAACTACTCTTCACTCTACCATGTTCTACTTTCGATTACTTGGCTATGTTCTTTGGACAATGTCGTTTTGGATGATGTGTATTACCCAACTAATGCCAACTATTTTTTTTTATATTTCTCATGTTAAGACGTCTACTTTCTTAAGTGGCTCTTCTTCGAATGTACCGAAAATAAGGTAAAACATTAACAACCATGCTAACCCAAACAATATCCAAGAACATGCAATGATGCCATGTGGCACATGTGATGTGATGGCTTCTTTCATTCTGACGCGAGTAAATACACTTGGATTCTTCCTCGGACGACAGGTACCATTCAGCTACTGCACTTTAGTCACGCATTTGCACGACCACATCACATGCAAGTTTGCCAGGTAAACCCTAATGTGTATGTTGTATGATCAAGAACCGCTAATCACCACGGGGCATCCATGTTACTTTGAAATCTTGTCCATCCATCAATGAAATGGGCCAAACTTCTCCAAATAAAAAGACTGCTAAGAAAGGGACGACCATAGACTACATTTGAAGTACATGATGGCCACATGAAAACTGGTCTGACATGATTTTTAGGATATGACAGATTCAAAGCAGGCCTGCCTGAATCACTTGTTTTTCAGTGTTATGCGCCTTTTAGGCCGTGGTTGCCCATCCACCATACAAGTGGAATGTGTATATGGGAATCTGGATTGTTCAAATGTGAACCACTGCGGTGATGGAGCATCAGAGATCTTAACCATCTAGCTTCACCCTTTGAATTGAGAGGACCTAGTATTATTAATGGTTCATCTACTATATGAAATGAGTACTCTGACAATAGGATTAATGGTCCATCTCGCACAAACTTGCACATGAAAGGACCAAATAACATTTGCCAGGATCTTTCTATTTGGGAGATTTTTCAGGGTCACAGTAGCATATTGCATCATACCAACGGGTTTGGATGACCAATTGGTGTACCACCCGTACTGGCCGAAAATCGAACATATTGTCTATCTGGAAGGCGGGGCCCCTACAAGCCAGCAGATGTGCCAACATGCTCCATGGGGCATCC
This sequence comes from Magnolia sinica, assembly GCF_029962835.1. Taxonomy (NCBI): domain Eukaryota; kingdom Viridiplantae; phylum Streptophyta; class Magnoliopsida; order Magnoliales; family Magnoliaceae; genus Magnolia; species Magnolia sinica. The sequence goes on along the minus strand of NC_080573.1, from coordinate 41,626,071 downwards.
AAATCCAAACCATCCATAACTGGGTCCCTTATGTAAATTTCGATGTCCAAAGCTGAAAGTTGAGCCACTCCTCTCATCTGGTGGGCCACAGGGTTAGAAGCAATGGACAACCTTATTTTGGCCAGCCTCCATGGTGGAACCCACTTGCTGAACAACTTGAATTTTTCACTATGTAGCACCTGGTGAATCGTTTAGTATATAGACCGGCTGAGGAGCATATAAAATTACTCCACAAGCATTAAACAAAAGCTGAGGTACTAAGTATCCACAACCAAGACTGTGCATGGACGCGGATTGTGTCCTACCCTTGCCCGGACGGTAATCCGTCCGGGCAGGCCTCTGTGGGGCCCAAAGTGATGTAAGTATTTTATCCACGCCGTTCATAATTTTTCTCAGATCATTCTAACTTTTCATACAAAAAATGAGGCAGGTCCATGGCTTAAGTGGACCACAAAGTGGGGATTTAACTTCCACCGTTAAAAACTTCTTGGGAGCTGGAGAAGTTTCGGATCAAACTGATATTTGTGTTTTCACTTCATCCGAGTCTGCATGATATTATTAATAGGTTGGATGGTAAAAAATACATCGTGGTGGCCGTTAGAAAGGTTTCAACAGTGAGAGTCATTATCACTGCAGCTTCCTTTGATGTGCTCCAATGGAGCTGTGGATCGGCTTAAGTTTTGATCTAATTCCTTAAAATAATCTGAGAAAAGCGATGAATGGCATGGATAAAACACTTACACCACTTTAGGCCCCACAGAGGCCTGCCCGGACGGATTACCGTCCGGGCGGGGGTAGGACGCAATCCTCATCCACTTTGCATAATATACTTTGGGTTTTATTTTATTTTTTTAATGATAGGTGGGCCCATGTTTCACTGGTCCAAACGATTCTTTGAATGATTCCTTCCATGGACTGTGCTTTGATCTGTGGATTCTAGTTTGTTGAAATAGGACCATTGGATGTCTGTTATATCCAACGGTCAAAAAAACAAGACGGCATTTTCGTCACTAAAAAACACAAGCTACATCATCTGATTGCCATTAAATAAATAGGTATGTGAAAAACTTAAGAAAAAATACAAAGGCACCAGGATGTAAAATAAATAAATAAATAAAAAGCTCATTCTATTGCCAATTACTTCACTCAGCGAGTGACTCAGATCCAGTCTTGTCGAGTCATGTCAACCAAGTTGACAAGTCTTGCCTGTCAGTGAGTTTCTCAGTGACTTGACTTGAGATCTTGTTGAGTCGAGTTGACTTAGGCACGTTTCAAGTCACCAGGTCTTAGAACTACTGTGAAGAACCTGAATATCAATGCTTTGAAAAGAAATTAAAAAAAAATTACAAATTGGTAATTTCATTTCATTACACCAATGATTGCAATACATTTCAACAATTCTTCCAAATACACATCCTAAATGATACTTTATAACATTTTTCATTACACCAATGAAGTAAAGTTGTTTCTACCATTGACTGGATCAGAAGTCGAAGCTGGGTTATAAGAGTCACCCCCAAAAGTCTTTAGGCAAGACCGACATTGGCTTTTCCCCTGTTTCTTCTACCTGCTCATTAGAACCCACAAAATCAACTTGGGTTGCACCGATATCTCTTCCGAACATGACACCTCAGTGCTGCAACGTCGTTGAAGGAATGATGGGCCGGACATGCTTCGACTGTAATTTCAGCCTGCAGCTTATAACCAACTCTATCTGAAGGCAAGAATACAAACTGCTTGCCAGTTTCAGCATCTTCCTGTTGGAGCAAACACCAGATGCAGGCAAAGTAATAAGGAAATGAAATTACAAGCAATTTTTAACTTCCAGAAATGCAAAATATACAGCAGACGTCATGTCATTTTAAATCGGCCTTTTTTTTTTGTTGGTTTTTCAAAGGGCTACCAAAGGACTAATTAGTGCATGGCATGGCAGTCATGTAAAAATGCCAATCCTTCATTTGAGTCTGTCCCAAGTTGCAGCGAGAATTCACTGATTTCAACCAAAATATACAATCTGAAACAAGGAATATGTTGACAACTGAAGAAAGCACAGAATCTGGAGTCTGCCCGACTCCACTGCTTCAGCATCTATGATGAAGCATAATAGACGCAATTGCTGCTTGATGAAAATGAGCCTCTTCAGGGGCTATGCAAATGCGACAAGTTTCGATTCATTCAATGACTGCTGAGACCAGTCATACACCTCCAGTTGGCAAACTGACTCCCCCACACCTGCCATGCTTGCACACATCTGAGATCCGGGCCATTGAAGGAAGTCTCCAACGTGAATGTGCCTTAGCTGAGAAACCAGACTGGCCTGATCATCAAGTTGGCTACACATGTATGAAGTTGGACGGTTAGAAAAGGATAACTGACAATCCACATCTGACATGCATTGTTGTCCATCTGATGAGTGATTCAGCCTGATTTTCAGGTCTGGCACATGAATTGTGGGACCCACCTGATGAACAGCCTGGATGTCTCAAATGAATGCCTCATTCTCACAAATGAGGCAAAGAGAAGTGGTGACTTCATATGCACAAAGGAGTACAACATAACTATTAACATTAAGAGGTTCTTATGCTATCAAACAAGTCGTGGCTACAATTTTTAGTTTCAAAGATAGCAGAGGTATGGAGTTATAATCAAGAGGCAGGCTATGTGATACCAGTACCCCAATAACTTAAATCTGGTACCAAGCAAATGTGGGGCCCATGTGATATATGCAGGCCATCCAACCAGTCCATTAGACATCACCTCATATTACCCCAGGTGCCAAAAATAGCCCCATCGAACACTCAGGTGGGCCACTACACAGGCAACAATGTGAGAGAGGACACCCACCCTTGATTTGCACAAGGGTCCATCTGAATTGCAAAAAAGGGTGAGTTTTGGCTTGACCCTTCATCCAGGCTAGAAGTATGGTTGTAACAGCCTAGATTCCATATAAACAACACTGTGGGCCCTCTGCACAAAGCAAGGGTGGTTGTTCCTTCTAACTTGCACCCTGTTGCATTGCCCACTGGATACACAGATCAGCCTAATTTTTGGGATCTGAGATGAACATGCTTGACGCATCTGATTGACGGGTGGGATTTCATTCATGCATCACATGGGCCAAACATCTGACTGGTACAGCTATAGCTTATGATGGCACTGGTACCAGCGGAGCACAGCCCTATTATTAAATGGAAAATGACTGTTTAATAGTAATACAAAAGAATAATAAAATACCTATATTGAAGTCATGAAAGAAGTTGGCCTCATGAAAAGGTTCACCTTGTGCCTCCTGGGAAGACTGAGAAATACCTACTGGCTTGATCAACGTCCAGAAAGTATTTTCTTGAAATTTAGGAGAACCATGTTGACTGCTGGATGCAGCTGGAGGACTTTCCAGAGATTGGTCATTCGAAAGTTCAAAGATTAGCTTCTGAATCACAAAACGCTTGTGAGAAGCCTCGAAAGGCGGAAACCAGTCCACATTGAGCTGCAAAGAAAAACCCACGGCATATACATAAGCTGAATTGGCATGTATCTTTTAGTTTGAAAAGAAGTATGCTTGAATATTGAATCTTTGCTATGCTGCCACTGGATGCCTCAAACAAGTAAAACTTGAGATGCGGAATTTTATTTTATTTTATCGAGAAGATTACTAATTCATTACGCCCAACAAAAAGAAAGCAAACAGAACTCAAGACCAGCAGAAGAGGTGACCATCTCATTACCTTTCCCTGAACACAAGCGTCCCAAAAAAGGCCATAGAAGTCCCAAAAAGTAATAATAATAATAAAAAGGGGAAAAAAAGCAGGAATGAAAAAGCCAGGACTCCTTAGGCTGCATGGATTTGAACTACTGTGGACTCGAGTGGATTTTAGTCCGTTCGGAATCAAGTGGGTTTGGAAGTAGAGCTTTGAGGTGGGAGTTCAAAAAGAGCCCTTTCTGAGGATGTGGACTCCTCTCAAATCCAAATCCCTCCAATTCCTAGCTAACAAATGCCCAAAAAACAGCAATTCCCCACAAATCCCTCCAATTCCATGCTGCCAACCAAACCTTACAGGAAAAGCATGTCTGCCCAAGATAGAGCTAGCTAAATACAATAGAATCTCAATCCCCAAGCATCACCTTGAAGGACCACCATGGGGATTACAGTAACACCATAGCCCAATCGAGAACCATGCAAGTAATACCCCATTTGATGGAGAGGGGAGACTTTGCCTTCAAAGATGTTGGCATTCCTCGCTCCATATGCCCCACAAAATAGCACAAGGGACCATCTTCCAAGTCATTTTTCTGCACCTTGAGAAAGACCCAGCCCCCCAGTTCTCAATAACCTTTTACATTGAGGTGCTTGACACCAGTGTTTTACGTATTGACGATATCGGACGATATATCCCACAATACATCTTGTATCCCACCTATGCGATATGAAATGCACAAGTAGTGGGATATATCCCACATGTTCGATCCGGTGCGCATTTTCAATTTTTGATCTTTTTTTTTTCTGTAAATCATGTTAAATCAATGTCAAATTGTTACAAATCCGTGATTTTTCATATTTTGCATAAGAAATCATGGATTGGGAGCTTCGTTTTCGATATTTGGAGGAGATGGGCCGAGTTGTGGAAAATTGAAAAAAATCAAAATTTTTCCAATTTCTCCCAAATTGGTCGCAATCAGTGTTCAAAATATCGGTATCGGGCAATGTATCGCACCCTTGGGATACAGATGTTTATCGGTTATCACACGGGATATATCGTTTGTATCGCATAATTTATCGCACTTTTTGGGAAACAAGGGGAAACATTGGGAAAATGGTTGAATTTTTCAATGAAACTTCAGAGATGATTAAAAAAGACTTTAATACGCACTTTTAAATCATAACATCTCAAAAGAAAAAAAAAAAAAAAAGTGCACACAATAGGTTTCCTTTGTATAGGGTCATAAGCCATGTGCTGTTTAATTGAACCTAGTCAATTATATTCAAATATAATATATAACATTTATAAATGTATCAAAACATGTATGAAAACACAACTAAGTAGACTCCACCACAAAAAACAGTGGGGACAGTGACACCCACTGTTGAAACCTTCCTAGGGCCCACCATGATGTTTATTTGAGATCCAACTTGTTCATAAGGTTACTCTAACTACTGGATAATGCTCTGTGAGCCCCACCATGATATATGTTTTATCCGTACGGTGCATCTATTTTTTTAGGTCATTTTAGGGCATGTGGCCAAAATTGAAACAGGTCTGAATCTCAAGTGGACCACACCATAAGAAAACAGTGGTGATTAAACATTCAACATTAAAAACTTCGTAGGGCCCACTGTAATGTTTATTTTGCATCAAACCTGTTGATTAGGTCACACAATCCTAGATGAAGGGAAAACACAAATATCAGCTTCATCCAAAAATTTGTGGCCCTCGTGAAGTTTTTAATGGTGAGCCTTCAATCACCACTGTTTCCTTCAGTGTGGTCCACATGAGATTTTGATCTATCTCATTTTTGGGCTAATGCCCTAAAATGATTTGAAAAAATGGATGGATGGCACAGATAAAACACATACATCATTGTGGGGCCCACAGGGCACCGACCAGTAGCTACTTACTGGTACAATGCAAGCAATCAAGTTGCGACTCAATTTCATGCGAAGGCCTTCAATGGGAAGTTCCTGTGCCGAGATGCTAGGTGGGGCCATCATGATGTTTCTAAAAAATCCACGCCGTCCATCCCATTTTCCATATCATTTTAGGACAAGATATCAAAAATAAGGTGGATACAAAACTCAAGTGGGCCGCACAAAGAGTGGAGATTCAATGACCACCATTTTCACGCCTGGCCATGCCACGAAACCAACATGTGCGTGGGACCTGACCATGGCCCTCGTCATTATGTATGTGTTGTATCCACACTGTCCATCCATTTGGATAGATCATTTTAGGGCCTTAGCCAAAGAATTAGGCCGATCAGAAGCTCAAGTGTACCCTACTAAAGATAACAATAGGGACAATGACACCCACCGTTGAAACTTGAAACCACTTCTACGGCGTCCACCATCATATTTATTTGAGATCCAACCTATTTATAAGTTCAAACAAATATGGGCAAAGGTAAAACACAAATATCAGCTTGATCGAAAACTTTTGTGGCCGTCACAAAGTTTTTAATGGTAAGAGTTCAATCCCCACCGTTTTGTGTGGTGGGGTCCACTTAAGCTTTGGATTTGACCCATTATTTGTATTATGACCTAAACTAATCTCTCCAAATGGATGGACAAAATTGATATACAATACATACATCTATGTAGGCCCCACCGTAAGGGCTACACCATTTTGTGCAGCCAAGTCACACCGAATCCACTTTCCGGCGTGGATTAGGTGTTACGTGGGTAACTGCATAACCCGTGTTAACCTAACTGTAGGGCCCACCTTTGATGATATGTTGTATATCCACTCCGTCCATTCGTTTTTACAGATAATTTTAATACGTTTTCCCAAACATTAAGTACATAAAAACTTCAGATGGACCACACCACATGAAACAGTGATTATTGAATGTTCACCATTAAAAACATATCAAGGCCTACTTTAAGTAGATCCTCAATGTTCATTGGTCATCCAACCTGTTGATAAGGTCAATCAGAATTGTATGAAGGGAATATACAAATATTAGCTTAAACCAAAACTTTTGTGGCCTATAAAATACTTTTAATGGTCATTCACCAATTTTTCTGGTGTGGTCCACCTGAGATCTAGATCTTCTTAATTTTTTGTATAACATCCTTAAATGATATTAAAAAAACGGATGGATGTCCTGGATAAAACATATACATCAATATGGACACCACAAATCCCGTGACGTACCGTGTGTGATACATCTCATATGTATCTACCGCATCCCTTAAAAAAGGGTAAGCTAATTGCGTCCTAACACCGCCCATCTCTAGCTGGGAATGAGCAGTAGCTTTGATTGGCCACCGTGATGTATGGATATTATCCACACCATCCATCTAGTTTTTCATATCATTTTAGGATAAAAGCCCAAAAATGAGGAAGATCCAAAGCCCAAGTGGACCACACCACATGAATCAGTGTGATAATGATTCTCACGGTTGAAACTTTTCTAGGGCCCACCATGATGTTTATTTTCCATCCAACCTATTCATAAAGTTACGTAGACCTGGATGAAGAGAAAACACAAATATCAGCTCCATCCAAAACTTTTGTGGCCCCAAAAGATTTCAACGGTAGGAGTTTAATACCCATCAGTGTTTAAATTATCGGCGACAATATCGAATTGTCGCCGATAATATCGGTATCGCTGGCTTAGCAATACCAAAACCCCATTTATTCGTTTCAGTGCCAGGTTTCGCCGATAATCAGTATCGTTGATATTTTCGAAATGTCGCTGAAATTTCACTATTCCCACCAAAAGGGGAATGTTGTTGGTGATAAAATCGTCAAAATAAAAAACAAAAGACAAGAAAATACCTGTTTTTCGCCCGGATCTGTTTGAAGATGCAAATTTTAAGAGTTTCATGACTGTTGAGTGTGGATCGGCAACCTTTCTGGTAAGATTCAACCCCAAAAAAAAATCGGTTTTTCTGTTGTCTCGACATCTAGTTGGAAAATAAAGTTTTTTTTTTTTTTTTTTTTTGTGGGGCGGGGGGGAGGGATTTTCAGGTTGAAAATCCAAAGATTTTGGTGGGAAGGAGAGGAATTTTTGAAAATTTGGGACAGGGGAGAGCGATTATCGGGGTTTCTAAGCATTTTGGGGATCGGATTTCAGATTTAAGGGAAATCGCATTGCGTATTGAGTTAGTAAGCACGCTCTTATTGTACTGAGTAAACTCTATTGGGCTCACAGTGAATGTATGTGGTTAATCCACACCGTTCATCCGTTTTTCCATCTCATTTAATGGGTTGAGACCAAAATTGAAGTATATACAAAGCTCAAGTCGACCGTGCCACAGGAAACAATGGGAATAATGATTTCCACCGTTGAAACTTGATAGGCCCCATGGTGATGTTTATTTGTCATCCAGCCTGTTCATAAGATCACAAAAACATGGATGAAGGGAAAACACAAATATAAATTTGATCCAAAACTTTAGTGGCCCTCGAGAAATTTCAACGGTACATGTTCAATTCACACTGTTTCAGGTGGTGTGGTCCATTTAAGACTTGGATATTCTTCATTTTTGGGTTCAAGTCCTAAATTTAGCTGGTAAAATGGATGGAAGGAGTGGATATAATATATAAATCATGGTGGACCCCATAGAGTTTACTTAGTACGCTTAGCGTACTAAGTTACTCACTACACGATCCGCTTCCGTTTTAAGGGGCACGGATTGGATACTGACAAGGTCAGAAGCCAAATCACTACTGAAGTGACGTCACCAAGCTTTGTGGACCCCACCATGATGCATGTGTTGTATCCATACCGTCCAACCATTTGTAGAGATCGTTTATAGCATTACAAAGAGAATGAGAATGATCTAAATTTCAAGTGGACCCACCATAGAAAACCATGGGAGCAGTCACACCCACTGTTGAAACATTTATAGGGCCCACCGTGATGTATTTTTGAGATCCAACCTATTCATAAGTTAACATAGAGATAGATGAAGTGAAAACAAAAATATCAGCTTGATTGGAAACTACTGTGGCCCCTAGGAAGTTTTGAACGGTGGATGTCACTGTCCTCACTATTTTCAATGGTGGGGTCCTCTTGAACTTTAGATCTATCGCATTCACTTCATCCAAGTTTGCATGACCTTATTAATAGGTTGGGTGGTAAAAAAAAACCATCACAGTTGCCCTTAGAAAGGTTTCAATGGTGGGTGTCATTATCACTGCAGCTTCCTTTGATGTGGTCCACTGGAGTTGTGTATCTGCTTCATTTTTTTGTATAATATCTTAAAATGATATTAGAAAAGCGATGAATGTGTAGATAAAATACTTACATCACGGTGGGCCCCATAGGGCCCTGCCCGAACGGATCCATCCGAGCAGGGGTAGGACGCAATCCGCGTCCGCTTTTTATAAAAATCGGATTGCGTACTGAGTACGCAGGGACGCAGTTTAGCTAGTGACGGTGATCACTGCTCCGTGGGCCCATTATGAACTATGTCTTTAATTCACACCATCCATCCATTTTTACACATCATTTTAATATTAAATGTAATAAAATAGGTAGATCAAAATCTCAGGTGGACCACACCATGGGAAAACAGTAGTGATTGAATTGGTACCATTAAAAACCTCCTAGGGGCTAGGGCCCACTGTAATATTTATTTGACATCTAACCTGTAGATTAAGTCATACAGTCCTAGATGAAGTCAAAAAACGAATATCAAGCCAAATATCAGCTTGATCCAAAACTTTTGTAGCCCCAAGAAGTTTTTAACGATGAGAATTCAATCAACACTGTGTGGCCCACTTGAGATTTTGATTTAACTCAGTTTTGAGTTCATACCAAAAATTATCTCGAAAAATGGATTAAACGGTATGGATGAGACACATGCATAATGTTGGGGTCCACATAGCACCACTTAAGCGGATTAGCTGCATAACATGTGGAAGCTGATTGCGTACTGAGTAACTCAATACGCTTAGTGTACTGAGTAAACTCTGTGGGGCCCACATTCATTCATGAATTTTATCTACTCCGTCCATACATTTTACCAGATGAATTTAGTACGTTAGCCTAAAAATGAAGCATATAAAAATATCAAGTGAACCACACCATTGAAAAAAGTGTTAATTGAATGTCTACTATTGAAAAGTTACTGGAGTCCACCGAAATTTTAGATCAAGTTAATAATTGTTTTTTCACTTCATCCATGTTTGTGTGATCTTATGAACAAGTTGGATGACAAATAAACATCACTGGAGGCCTTGTAAAGGTTTCAACAGTGGAAATTAATATTTCCACTGTTTCCTGTGGTATGGTCCACTTGAGCTTTGTATATGCTTCAAGTTTGGGCTCAACCCCTAAAATGATCTGGAAAAATGGATGAACGGTGTGGATAAACCACATGCATTCACGGTGGGTCCAAAAGTGAAGAATATCCAAAGCTCAAATGCACCACACCACGTGAAATAGTGTGAATTGAACTTATACTGTTGAAAATTTCTGGAGTGTCACAGAATTTTTGCATTGAGCTTATATTTATTTTTTCCCCTTCATTCATGTCTTTTTGATCTTATTAACAGCTTGGATGACAAATAGACATCACTGTAGGGTTCGGATGAGATGCCGTAGATGCACATGAACCATTAGGCAATGGCAATGTAACGAAGTACACCGAAATTATCATGTGGCCCACCTGATGATTAAGAATGATGTCTCTACCTGTTTTGCATGTCATTGATCTGATGGTTAGGATTATCCTATAACTCTCTTTTTTTTTTTCTTTTTTTTCTTTTTTATAAAATGCCATGTGATGAAGATGATTATAGAAATGGACGATTCAGATTGATTGTTTGATTATCCACGCGTCCATAATCAACTGCTAGCATCATGAGCCATTGCCCACCTACATCACTTGCGCAAGAGCCTAGTCTGCCATTTGCGCGGCCTCTATCAAACACCCCATTGCATGGAGATGATACGGTAGAACCCAGAGAACCCGAATGTGGTAGATCCATATCTCTACTCTACAAGTAGCAGGGAGATGTATTGATCGGGCCGTCCATCTAGTGGGATATATCATGGATGGATATTTTTGAAAAATATCACAGCAATTATAAAATCTTGTCTATCACATTTCATCAGTTTAATTGGATGAATGTTTGTCTATTAAATATTTTCATCTCACACCATCGCTTGAAGGCCATCTTTCAGATGGATATGATAACTGGATATTTATAAATTTGGATAAACCAACAATCCAAAGTAAGGAAAACTAGATGGACAGACCAGATTGATTCATTTTCCTGCCACTCGTTCCAATGTTTCCATAGTAAGATAACCATAATCTGTAGTTAGCAGATAAAGTACATAAATCACCTTGGGCCCACGGAATTTACTCAATACGCAATCTACGGACTCTTTCCTCAATTGTAAGTTACATGAAATTTTGATTTGATTTAACATTCTAGCCATTTAGCATTCTTGTAAGCTTGCATTTGTATTATATAAACTCATTTTGGTTACTATTTGAGTGATTTCTTATGACAACGCAAGCCTTTTAGCCCCCGTTAAATGGATACTTATTATTTAATGCATTTTTTTTTTGCAATTTTTTCATTCATATGTAAATGTGTATTTAGGCATGTCCTAAAATTTCACTGAAAAATTCCACCATTTTCTCCATGTTTCCCCCTTTTTCCTTGCATTTTGCGATTATCGGCGATAACGATATCATATCTTTATCTCCGGCCAGCGAAACTTGTAGCGATACCGACAACTCGAACACTGATCCCCATTTTGTAGTCCACTTGAGCCTTGGATCTGTCTCATTTTTGGGTATATACCCTAAAATAATACGAAAAAAATGGATGGACGGTGTGGATAAGACCCATACATCACGTGGCCACTCAAAGCTGCTGCTCGTTCCCAGATGGAGACGGCGGGGGTAGGACGCAATCCGCGTCCTCAAAAAATGGCTTCCGAAGCCAATCTCGCAGCAAAGATAGGGTTTCGGTCATTCCGCAACCCTAAAATCCTAAAATTTCTTTGAAAAATCCCCCAAATCCCTCAAATTTTTGGCAAACCACTAGCTCTCGATCGAGCGACCCACCAAATTCACCTTCCGATCGCAATCTTCTTCCATAGGTACCAAAATCCCCTTCTATGAAAGATTTTCCCTCTCTTTTTTCCTAATTTTCCGGTAAATCTGCATATACAACATGATAGTACCGCTAATATCAGCAATTTCGCAAAAAAAATCGTGCGATATTGTGCAATATATCGCACGATAAAAAGAATTTTGGTTTTTTAAAAAAAAAATTCCAAAGGAATCGGATGGGTTTTGTCTCGCTGGGCAGCGATAACGATAATATCGGCTGATATATCGGCTAATAGTATCGATATTATGAACACTAGTCGCAATCTTTGTGTCCAAACATAAAATCAAAGATATATGTAACTTGATCTAGTGATTCTTCTTTTGCTTTTGAATGAATGTTTGTGTTTCCACACGTCTTCTTACATTTATGAATTGTATAAATAGACTGAATATACTTGCATCAATTCAGTTAGACAACGCATAGATTAGGATCCTATAAAAAGAAAACCTATTATGTGCACTTGTTTTTTGTTATGTTCTAATTAAGTGTTACATCGAAGTTTCCCCATGTTTCCAACAACAGTGATACATTACATGATACAATTGATATATCCCATGCAATAATCGATATGTATTTGTATCCCTGTGCGATACATAACACGATACTGATATTTCGAACACTGCTTTGGCACCAAACTGACTCTAAAAATTTAAAAAAGTGATCCCAAACCTCTCGAGCAGCCTAGTAATGAAGGATGACATAGTTCACAAACTCCTCATCGCTTTTACATGAGGCACATGTTTAGCATTGATTATATTCGTTTTCTTTAGATTATCGACCATATGAATTCTTTTCTTTACCATCATCCAAACAAACACTTGCGTACTAGGAGGAATAGGGAGCTTCCACACATAAGAACCCTTGTATAATACTTGCCAACATAACCCAATTTCAAGAGGAGGGATTTGTATGCGAAGTAACCATTTGCCGACCACTTCCAAACCTTCCTATCATCATCAGCCTCATCTATGCTCACCTTCTTGAGAGCATACAATAGGGATGCACGCTTACTTCGTTGTCATTAAGGTTCTTTTTTAGTGCAATATTCCACACTATAGAACCTCCCAAAAACCGGTGGCACTCCGCCACCTTTGCCTTCTTGTTCACAACAAGAGAAAACAAAGAGGGAAAAGATCTTGCCAAAGGGGCATCCCCAATCCAAATATACCTCCAAACAATATTTTAAATAGCTTACACTATGTAGTATAGCTTAACCTTATCGCTATGTAGCTCATGAAAATAGCTCAAGTCACATGTAATGCACACCACACATTATGTAGCTTACACTACAAGTTATTTTTCACTAAAACAAAAAATCAATTAACATTTTCAATGATTTATTATATTTTTCTATTTTTCAATAAAAATTAGTCAATCTTTTCAGCTATTTTAGTAGAATAATAAAAGTAACAGTATTAAAATAGTTCTCTTGCTCTTTCTTTGTAGTTAATTTTTGCCTATTTGTCCTATTACTTTAGGTCGTGTTTGGTGTCATGAAATTCATTATTATTTAGTCTAATTTGGTGCAAAATATCATAAAATTTCATGATATGTGGTTCAACCAAAGGCAACCTTAATTAGAAATCTAGAAGTAGCATCTACCTTGTACCTCACGCTTTCGAAGTGAACGATATGCTATGCTACACTGCACACACAATATGCTACCTCGTACCTCTCTCTCTCTCTCTCTCTCTCTCTCTCTCCACTGCTTCATCTCCCTTCTCTTTTCTCCATTGCCATTGTTGACTAATCGGCCCCTACTTAGTCTGAGCGTGTGGCGCCCGCTAGCTACGTTGATGACCAGCCATTGATCATCATCAAATCAAAGATTGGCATCATTTAACACTCTCCAACAAGATTGACCATAAGACCGTGAGCAATGCAAGCCACCACTTGGGCCTTTCTTTGGCACGAGGAACTCCTTCATGCCAAGATAGACGCAGCTCTTCTACATAGTGCCACACACCGGCTCGAACCGAGTTGAGCTTGCCCCAGCTCGGCTCGGTTCGGTCATCAGCCACACCTAGCTCGAGTATGGCTCGGCTCGGTGACCGAGCGCGATTGTCCAACTCCACTCGGCCCGGTTAGCAACTCGGGCCAGATCAAGCAGAGTTTGAGTTCGAGTTTTCGAGTTGAGTTCGAGTTCGAGGTTGAGCATTCGAATTAAGGTTGTACTTGTACATAACATTCAATCGATAACACACTAAAACTGAAAATAAAAAACAACTTACAAACTTAAAAGTAAAAATACTACAATTACAAGCTTACAACAACATTAGATGTGCTTCTTTTCTGTCATTATTTACTATAGAAAATGAGATTCATTTGTCAAGCTCGAGTTGCTATCCAATTCTTCATATATGTACTCATTCACCTCTCCTGAATTAGAAGGTGGGGAGATTTTTTTTTATCGTGCTCTTGTATAGTTTAATTAGATTGTTCAAACTTTCTTCATGAGCATATTTATATTAGTTCCCAACACCCTATAAAATGCACCAAGACTGGAGAGAAACTTGGATGGTTTGTTACTCTTCTACTTTTTTTCATGCAACTTGATCTTGCTTTGATATGATGTTGTCTTGAAGGACATTGTTGATGTCTAGAAGCCTCTTCTATACTACGTTTCAAGGCGAGTTGAAACTGTTCTTCTTCTAATTCTAATAATTTGGCTTCCTCCTCTCACTTGGAAAGTTTGGATGGGGATTGGAATGTTTTTAGCGGAATCAATAAGGGCCTAAAAAAGAAGTTAGGCCTCCTTTGGGGCTTTAGGACACGGTTTTGCATCTCCATCCCGACATGATAAGTGTAACCTGAGCCAATTTGTTTTGTTAACAAACTTTGCCCCACACAAATGACACAAAATCTTCAATTTTCTGGACTTTTGATAGTGAAATAAGGAACCAAAGTCCCAAACGTCGGTCAATGGTTCAGTTAACGACATATCTACACTCTCTATTGGAGAAATTAGTATTTTGACAATAATGAAATATGATAAATAAAAACAATAATGAAATATGAATTATAACATAAACAAAAGCATAATATGAAAATGAATTAAAAGTCATTGTTGCATTGCACTTATAACAACCATCAACATTACATCCAAGTACACATAACACATTACATCAGTTTCAAGTTTTAGCAAATTAACAATAATTTTTAACCTAACCTCATTCATGCTGTTGTTGTTGCATGTGCAATCTCGTCTGAGACTCGTTCTCCTCCTCATCCTCATCCTCAATATCAAAATTATTACCTCCCTAAATCGGATGCAACCAATCTTGTGTATAAATTAATGCTTCAATTATTTTTTTGTGAAAGAGAGCTTCGATACTCTCATGACCCTACTCCTCATGCTAAAAGCATATTCTGATGCCATTATTGAAATTGGAATTGACAATATGTCCAGTTTCCTCACCGATAGTGTAAAGTAATTTGCTTCACTAACTCTCATCTGCCACCACTCCAAAATAGCAAAAGTCTGAATCCTGGCGCCTTATGATTGGCTCTTTGAGATTTAAGTCTAGCTATAACTCCTCGTCTCATTTTATGTATCTTCTTATGCTAAGAAAGACATGTATTCATCACCAAACATATTGTCATCGCTTATAGAAATATCATGAGCTTTACCTTCTTTATCACCCGAAGTGGTTGTGTACGAAGTGTGCAATTCTTCGATTGTGTCACGAACCTTAGATGTTTCAGTTATCACCCTTGATCAAAATAAATCTTCATAAAAATGAACTTAACATATGTCATCTTACACCGAGTATCAAGAACAACTGCTAAGGCCATTAACAAATGACATTTGTCCCAGTACTTATCGAACTTCATTTACATGCCAAGTGTCATCAGTTGTAAAAAAAAATTGGACCCTCACTGGCACTTTTTCTTAAGGCTTCCTTGATTTTCCAAATAGACGGAAGAACCATATTTACTATAGGATACTTATTTCCAAAAAATATCTTCATGTAGTCATAAAAAACCTTGAGAAACTTGTGCACTTATTTTGTTTTGCTCCAATCATTTTCAGTAGGCAACCAAAAATACGTTCTATCACACATCGCATATTTAGGAAATGCAAGTTCCAATTCCAAGGCCGAATCAAACATTTCAAAAGTCGAATTCCAACGTGTGCATACATCTAACTTCAACGTTTTTTTAGCCTTCACATTCAAATGTTGGATTATATCACTGTACATACTCAATCTTGAAAGTAACCCCCCTTATGTATTTTACACTCTTATATTCTCTATAGTAAAGTCAATTGTTTTCAGCCTTTCTTATACAATTAAGTTTAGTATGTTGGCACAACACCTAAAATTGAATATTTTTTCCTCAAAAAAATAAATTGCCGGTTGCCTTAAATTGGTTATATAAGAATGAAATTAAACTGTCATTCGTTGAAGCATTATCTAAAGTTATTGAAGAAATTTTATTTTCAATTCCCCAATCTCATAGACAATTATAAATGCAATCCGAAATAACCAAACCAGTTTGAGGATGAAAGTGGTGGAAGTTCAAAATTCTCTTACAAAGTTTTCAATCTTTATCAACATAATGTGTGGTCAATGAAATGTATCGCTTTCTTTCATTAGACGTCATCCACAAATCATAGGTCAAAATTATTCTTAATATAGATGTCAAAATTGCTTTCAGTTTTATTTTCTCGTTTGTATACATCTTCATGCACTCCCTCTTCACAGTAGCGTGGAATGCCTTCTCAACCTGAGGATTAAGAAATTTATTGCATCCCATGAAAACTTTGATCTTTATTATTCTAAATGATTTTTCTTCAACAATCACAAGTCTTACATACCACTCTTTTAACTTCTCTTTTTCAAACTTATGAGTGAGAAGTTTACCTTGAGACTCATCCCCTTCAAACTTGCTAAATGAAAGCAACTGTTGGCCTGGAATTGAGATTTTTGGTCTCTTTGAACAACTTTACCTATGTCTATTTAAATGAGTAGTTGACCCCCCAAGATTCTTATAGTATAATGATTTTCAGTACATACTTCTAATCTTCACTACATTAACTAGAACTTCTTCAAAGTCATCCCACACATCTAATCTTTTCTTTTCTTTGGTTACAGCTGAAGACCCTTCTCCCTCCACAACACGAGTTGTGGCCGACGCACCGGCACTGGAGGTAGTTGGGATTTCCTCGGTAGCCATCCATAAATATAAAAATAGGAAACTAACTTTTGATTACTTTTCAACACAAAGTGGTGTCTACTTAAATGCCCCTCCAAATTTTCAAGAATTGCCTGAGTGTCTAAATCAGACACCCATTCAAGTTTGAATACATTGTAACGCTTTCATTTTTAAATTTAAATGCCATGCTAAAATTTCGGCAGCAACTCCCCTTATCTCTCCAGATATATTAATCTTGTATTTGATTCCAACATCAATTATCCACACAAAGTGTGGATATTTGATGACAAAAACAAATGCAATAAATATATCCAGAGAAAAGATAAGAGACGAACCAGAATAGGCATATGCATTTAAATTAAAATAAATGAAAGCATTCTTATCTATCTAACCTTGAACTATGTTTAAAAATGAGACAATTCGAGAATTTCTATGCCTCCAAAAATACACTGAATCTCTGCCTAGCAACATAGAAATCCTCAAATGAGTAACTGATTATTCTATTCTACAATAATAAAACAGAAAAATAAAAAATAAAAAAAATCTAACTACTTAAAAAATAACAAACTAACAATAACAATAACATTAACAATCTAAATTCTAACATTAACACTCACATATGACATATTAACTAACAATATAACATTAATATATATAATAATATTAATATATTATAATATTATATATATATATATTATTATATTAACTAACATTAACACTAACATAACTGACATTAATATAATATGGGTTTAGTGTTTATTGTTTAAGCCCTTTAGGCTTTTTAATATAATATATATTTATATTATATATTAAAATATATCATATTTATATATAATATATTTAAATATTAATGGAAAACAGTCACAGCACCCGGCCGGGTTGCTCGTTGACATGGACAGTGCTTGGCCAAGCTGCAACTGCAAGGGTTTAAATTATAAAAAAATTTTAATTTATGATTTTATATAATCTATATATTTTTTAATATATAATATATATATATATACATATTATTATATTAATTAATAATATATTAATGTTTCTTGACAGTTGACACCTGTCTAGGCTGCCATGGACAGCGCCCGGTTGGGGGCCTAAGAAAATACAAAGGCGAGAGAGAGAGAGAGGAGAGTGTTACTATAGAGAGGCAGGGACGACAAATGCGCAGCAGCAGGGCAACGGGCTAAGCTCTTGGAGAAGGGGATGGCCGAACGCTTGAGGTCCGCGAACGTAGGTACGACCAGACGTGCTCGGACAGTGAGAGAAAGGAGAAGGGAATAGGGGGCTTGAGCTCAAGCGCTTGGGCAGTGAGAGAGGCGAGGGGATTAGGGCTCAGGCGTTCAAGCAGCTCGGACGAATAGAAAAATAAGTTGTTGGGGGGGGAGGATACTAATAGAGATGAGTCGGTCTGAGTCGAACCAAGTCGAGCTTGGGCTAGCTTGAACTTTGCTCAAAAAATTTTTGAGCTACAAAAATCAGCTCGACTCGGCCCGAACCCAGTTTCAAGCCAAGTCGAGTCGAGTTTTTTCGAGTAAAACTGAGCGAGTTAAACGAGTTAGCTCGTTTCTTGTCCAACTATACTTCTACAGGCTCAGGAATAACCTAAGGAACATTGAAGGCAGGGAGAACATTGAAGGCAGGGAGAACATTGTACCAGACCCCCTTCGCAAAAGGGCAGTGAATAAAATGATGCTCTATCGATTCTTCATTCTTCAAACAAAAAGGCAAGCATTTGATAACACCATCACCCTTTTACATAAGTTGTCAACTGCTTAAAAACTACAGTGAATCAATGAAAATTCCTGAATAACACGAATCTTGAAAAGAGCATCAGCATTTACAATTAAGCACATGACACAAACGAGGTTGTCTCAAGAACAGATAAATGCAAAGATATAATTAGCCCACTATGTTTATAGAACACTGAGGAATAGTAACTGAGATAAGGCCTAAATGACGATGATGTTTATAGAACATTGAGGAATAGTAACTGCACTCACACTAAGCCTCTCACAAGTGTGAAAAATTCAATCTGCTAATCATATTGGCCCACTGTCTAGATACCTTATCTGGCAAATATACCGATCTGATCATCTAGTGGGGAACAGGTTTACACTGAATGTGGACCAATGATCAATCTCTTAATCACCCATTTCCTTTGGACACATGCAGCCATCCTAATGATCAGCTTGGCCAGAGTACAGTATGGGACTTGCTTGGTGATCAACTTGGATCTTTCTTCAGAGGTGAGTGCCAAATAATTGTGCTAGCTTGAGCCTAGCATTATTCAAACTAAATAAATAATGAGAAAATTAACTTCACTCCAAAAAAAAAACCAAAAAAACAGATGTTTGAATACCATGGTCATCAGGTTCTACATATGGGAGATAGTAAAACTAAAACATCATAAATTTCGCAGAATGAGAAAAGGAAAGGATCACTTACAAATTTCGAGAACTTTATCTTAAAGGGGTTCAAGTTAACTGGGGCTTCCTTCAAAAACAGTTCCACATAGTGGAGCAGAAAGAGGCCACAATCAAATGGATTTTCTTGTTGTGGCAGCTGAAACGCATGGGAAAATGACAAGGTGTGAACATTCCATGCATTTTCAATGAACATAAGGAAGAACTGATTTAGATAGAATAAAGTAAAAATAGTTATAAAGAAGTTTGAAAAAGAAAGCGAATAAGAACACTGTGCTCCATTCCCCACATTATGAACAAAAGGGTGTGCTTTAAATATCTAAGATATTGGCCAATATATCGTTTCTCCAATAGATGTGATACAATCTACAATTGGAATACATATTCTACAACATAACAACGATAATATTGTTTCAACCGGAGCAACATAAATAAGCATAAATTAGAGAAAAAAAAAAAATCCAAAACAGAAAAAAGCTTCTTGCCCATTTTTTTGGGGGGATTCCATTTGTAGTTGGGTTTTAACGACTCCACTTGGAACGATTTGCATCAAAACACAGATTTGGTGGAGAAAGAGATTGGAGAGGGATTTCAGGCCAAAACCCTGAAGGTGAGAAAATCATGTTTTTAAATTCTTTCTTTCTTCCAACAAATTACCAACAAAATGTCTTGAAATCCATGCATATGCTAACTTTGATGCATTGAAATGGATTTCAAGCAAGCAAATTGGATTTTCAAGGTGAAAACAGAAGAATTGGGGAAATCCAAGTTTCTTCAGTTTTTACCCTTTAAAATTGTTATCTAAGGAGTAAAACAAAGTACAGATTGGCCAGAGTCTTCCTGTCTTTTTCTTTTTCTTTCTTCTTTTTCCTTTGGAATGCTTTGAGTTCAAGTGTGTAATCATGTCTCTTTAAACGTCTGAAATTTCACCAAAAAATTCCCCCATTTTCCTAAAGTTACCCTCACACTACGGAACTTTATAGGATATTTCCCTATGTATCCCACGATATTTCCAATTCCTGACAATAACAATATTAAGAACATTGACAAAAGGGCATTGCAGGGTCAAAGAGTTCCATGAATGTTTTTGAAAGAAAACCGTTTTATTTATTAAAAAAAGAATAGGAAACTTCAATAGGGAGAGGCTAGACCTACAAGGAGAAGATCCAAGGACTCCGTAGTTAGGGAATCATCTTCTCCTTTAAGCATGCCTAGGAGTCTGCTTTTGAATTCCCTACAAGGAGAAGATCCAAGGACTCCGTAGTTAGGGAATCATCTTCTCCTTTAAGCATGCCTGGGAGTCTGCTTTTGAATTCCCTTCTCCACGAATATGAGGAAACTACTATTTAAAAAATAAATAAATAAATAAATAATAATAACAATAATAATAAAAAGAAAGAAAGAAGAAACAATCTCCCAAATTTCCTCGAACCAATCAGTCAATCTCTAGGATAAGTCAACAAGATAGCCCACCCATTGGGTAACATCCGATGAATCAACCATGACATCAATAATTGCGGGACTCATATGGAAATTGTTGAGCTCACCCATCTCATAAAAAACAAGGCACCTACAGCAGCAAGTCCCACTTTTCCTTGAGCACCATCAAAATTAAGTTTGAGCATATCCTTGGGGGGAGGATTCCATTGGATTTGCATGCAAGTTTTGTGATTCACATGCACAGCAAATTCTAACCAACATCTCATTAGATCTCCACATCCAATACCTGCTGATACCTACAAATTCATCACGTCTCAACCCATGAAGGTTCCCTGGTTCAAATTCACTCCGCTGCAGGTCACTTCTTTCTACTTCGTGCTTGAATGCACATTTGCAATCTTTCTAAAGGACCAAAGAGTGGCTACTAGGAAAAGATCCCAAAGTATATGACCCCTGGGGGATGGAAACCCCAATCTCCATGCTTCCAACATTTCCACAATCAAAGTTGGTAGGACCTAATCTACACCAAACCAGCCCATGATCTTTCTCTCTTTTCTTTTTTTCTCCTTAAGGGCTAACCAGTAAATGATCTTTGACCGAAGCAAGACTGAAATTTCAGTGAATAAATAGATGATTCATTGTCTCTACATCACTCAGATAAAGATAGCTACCATAGACGATAAAGTTATTTTTATGATGACAATGATTAATGGTTAGGAACGTGTCAAGGCTTGCAATAAAATGGAAAACCAGACACCTAGAAGGCTCCATAATCTTCCAGATTCTTGTTGTATAACTCACATTGGAGCATGTACCCCTGAGGAGAGCAAAGAAAGATCTCAACAAGCTTCATGTCTCTAAGGCCAATCTACATCTGTCGAAGTCATCCCTAGGTATGAAAAAACTTTGAACTAAGGGCCTGTTTGGATTAGCCATTACAGTTGTAATGTGCTGTGCATGGGCAATGATTATCATTACCACCGTAGTTGGAAGTAAGATGGGGTATTCGTCGTACATTACACCACTCTCGCAGGTACACTTCGGACCATGGGTAGGTATGTAAACAACTATCGTGGTTGGATACACGTGGATGTAAAT
Source organism: Magnolia sinica (assembly GCF_029962835.1). Classification (NCBI taxonomy): domain Eukaryota; kingdom Viridiplantae; phylum Streptophyta; class Magnoliopsida; order Magnoliales; family Magnoliaceae; genus Magnolia; species Magnolia sinica. Next base: position 41,604,155 of record NC_080573.1, on the reverse strand, counting down.
TCAATGTGTTATATCCACACCGTCCATCCATTTTGCAATATCATTTTAAGGCATGACCCCAAAAATGAGGCCAATCCAAGGCTCAAGTGGACCACACCACAAAAAGTTGTGGGGACAATGACACCCACCATTGAAACTTTCCTCGGCCCACCATGATGTTTATTTACCATCCAACCTGTTCATAAGGTCACACAGACCTGGATGAAGGGAAAACACAAATATCAACTTGATCAAACACTTTCATGGACCCCGAGAAGGTTGCAATGGTCAATCTCCATCGCTTTCCGTGGCGTGGTTCACTTGAGCTTTGGATCTGCCACAATTTTGGGCCCATTTCATAAAAAAGATCTCACAAGATGGATCGACAGTGTGGATATAATGCATACATCATGGTGGGGCCCATAAAACTTTGCCACATCAACACATCTCCACGATTCACGTCTCTACAACGATTTGAAAGGATTACCATGATTTGACAGCTCAACTCTATCCAATCAATCGTAAATTCTAATGATGTGAGTTTTCCGCCACATTACAGTGGTAGTCAACGATCCAAACAGGCCCTAAGGCAAGTAGGACGTAAAATCCCTGATCTCTTCCTCCCTAAGGTTTCTTCTCAAGCCATCATTCCAAACTGTTTGACCTCCCACTCTAGTGATATGTCATTGCACCAATGTCCCCTTATATACTACCAATCTATAAAGAACTCAATACCTTCAATGAATTTGGATATCACTACTCTACTGACCCGAGAATTTGGATTTCCTGACTCCTTCAAATCTTACTAATAGCTCTCAAGACCAGTGTTTTAAATAGTGAATAACGTGTAGCGTAGTGTTCCCCCATTTGAAGCATGAGAATTGAGCTACATGATGTGTAGTGTAAGTTATACGCTACTTCTAGATTTGTTATTAAGGTTGTGCAAGGTTGTGCTTGGTTGTGCCAAATGTCATGCAATTTTATGATGTTTAGCACCAACTAATAAAATTTAATGACATTTGGTGTGAAAAAACACAACCTAAATACTAGGAAAAATAGACAAAGATTAAGTATAAAGGTAAAGGAGTAACCTAACTTATTTAAATTTATTGCTTATATTGTTTCACTAAAATCATTGAAAGGATTAACTAAATGTAACAAATCATTGAAAACATTAATTGATTTTAATGTTTTGGGGAAAAAAAAATAACTTCTAGCATGTAAGTTGGTATAAGAGCTAGGGCTCACATTCCCACTTTCCTCTTATATTATTTTATAAATGGATGAAATTACAAAAGTGCCTTTAAGTAAATAAAATAAAAAATACCCCTTACACAAAAACTATGTTCCGAACACATCCCAAGACAAAGTGGGCCATACGCCCATAGCCACTATCGTTAACCCTCCCCCTCAAGCTAGAGCATAGATGTCTTGCATGTCCAGCTTGGAAATTAGTTTGTTGAACTGAGATCTTCCAAAAGCCTTGGTGAATAAACCTGCAACTTGATCGTGGGAAGAAATATAAGGTGCATAAAATCTCTCCTTGAGATATCTTGTCCCGAATGAAATCACAATCAACCTCTATATGCTTCATTCTCTCATGAAACACTGGATAATTGGCAATATGTATCGCAGCTTGATTGTCGCAATGTAAATACACTGGAACCTGAACTCTAAATCCAATTCTTCGAGAAGAGACTTTAACCACATAAGCTCACAAGTTGTATGTGTCATTGCCCTATATTCAGATTCAGCACTTGATCTAGCAAATACATTTTGCTTCTTACTTTTCCAAGTAACCACATTACCACCTAGGAAGATGCAGCAACCCATAGTCAACCTTCTATCACGTCTCAACCCTGCATAATCTACATATGAATAACCGGCTACTTGGAGATGGCCATGAACTCCATATAAAATACCCTTCCAAGGTGAACATTTCAAATACCTAAGAATTCTCATAATTGTTGTAAGATGTGATGTCCTCGGATTTTGCATGAACTGGGTTACCATATTGACAGGGAATGCGATATCTAGTGTTTTAAATATCAACGATATCAGCCGATATATCCCACGACATATCTGTATCTCACATGTGTGATACGAAACACAAGTAATGGGATATATCCCACGTGTTCGATCTGGTGAGCATTTTTTATTTTCAATCTTTTTTTTTTTTTTTGTAAATTACGTTAAATCAATGTCAAACTATAACAAATTCTTAATTTTTCACATCTTGCATGAAAAATCATGGATTAGCTTCGATTTTGAGATTTGGAGGAGAACTGAGTTGCGGAAAATTGAAAAAAAAAAAATCAAAATTTTCCCAATTTCTCACAAATCAGTTGCAATCTGTGTCCAAACATAAAATCAAATATATATGTAACCTAATCTAGTAATTCTTTTGCTTTTGAATGAATTACTTGTGTTTTTGTACGTCTTCTTACATTTATAAATTATATTAATATACTTGCATCAATTCTGTTAGACATTTCATACATTAGGACCCCGTACAAAGAAAACCTATTATGTGCACCTGTTTTTTGTAATGTTTTGATTTGTAAGTGTGCATTGATGTCTTTTTTAACAATCAATGAAATTTCATTGAAAAATTCAACCAATTTCCAATGTTTCCCCATGTTTCCAACAACAGCGATACATTACGTGATATAACCGATATATCACATGTGATAACCGATGTGTATATATATCCCAAGGGTGTGATATGCTACGCGATGCCGATATTTCGATATCAGGCTTGGTGATGGTCAAATAAATGAGCTTGCCAACAAGTCTCATGTACATACCAGGGTCTTCTAACACTTCCTTCTTCAAGTTCAATCTAGAAATAAGAGTCCATTGGTGTATCAACTGGCCAGGCACACAACATACCTCTCTTCCAACAAGTCGCAAACATATTTTCTTTAACATAGATTCATGCCAACTCTCAGTATTGCTACTTCAATGCTAAAAAAATATCAAAGAAGACCAAGATCTTTGAACTGAAACCGAGTTTGAAGATATGACTTCAACTTCTCAATGCCCTTCAAGTAATCATCAGACACTATTATATTATCCATATACACAACAAATATTATGTGGCCGAAGGTGGAATGTCTTAAGAAAACTGAATGATCCGCCTTACTTCTTTTTAATAGAAACGACACAACCACACTATTGAACTTCACAAATCAGGCCCGTGGTGATTGTTTCGATCCATATATAAATTTGTTTAACCTACATACTTTAGATGACTCCCCCTGAGCAACACACCCAAGAGATTGCTTTATGTAAACTTCCTCATGTAAATCTCCAGGTAGGAATGCGTTCTTCACATCTAATTGAAAAGGTGACCAATAATGATTTGTTGCTATTGATAGAAGAAACCGAATTAAGTTTAACCACTAGTGAAAACGTATCAAGATAATCTACTCCATAAATGTGTATACCCCGTAGCGACCAATCTGGCTCTGTAACAATCAATTAATCCATTCGGCAAAAACTTGTAATGTTTTAAATATCGACAATTTTGGCCAATATATCCCACGATAAATCTTGTATCCCACCTGTGCGATACGAAATGCACAGGTAATGCCAATATATTCCATATGTTTAATCCGATGAGCATTTTCAATTTTTGATCCCCTTTTTTTCGTTGAAATCATGTTAAATCAGTGTAAATTTGTAATAAATCCATTGGTTCTTCATGTTTTGCATGAAAAATCATGGAGTTGGAGCTTTGATTTCGATATCCATTGGCTCTTCATGTTTTGCATGAAAAATTATGGAGTAGGAGCTTTGATTTCAATATCCATTAGTTCTTCATTTTCTCCATTTTAATTTTAATTTTTTTCTTTTTGAAATTTTCCTTCAACCAGTTGTCAATTGAGACTAATTTCGAAGTATTTAGGAGTATTTGATTAAATGATCATCATATACATTTTAATTTTAAAATTTGAGTGTAGGTGGTCCGATTTGGGGAATATTGGGGAAATATCAAAATTTTCCCCAATTTCTCCCAAATTGCTTACAATGTTGCACTCCAAACATGAAATCAAGCAAGTATGAGGGTTCATCTACTGATTTGTTGAGTCCATGTCAATTTTTTGGAAAATAAAAATCATTTTTTATTAAAAATTATTAAAATATTAACTTTTTTTCAAAATTTCCCTTTAACCAGTTGTTAATTGAGACTAATTTCGAAGTATTTAGGAGTGTTTAATGAAATGATCATCACATACACTCTAAATGTTATGCATTCAATTTGAATATAGTTGCATTAGTTCAGTCAGACAACTCATAGCTTAGGGCACTATACAAAGGAAACCTATTAGGTGCACTTCTTTTTTGAGATGTTACGAATTAAAAGTGTGTATTAAAGTCTTTTTTAATAATCCTTAAAGTTTCATTGAAAAATTCAATCATTTTCCTAATGTTTCCCCATGTTTCCCAAAAAGTGCGATGAAGTACCCAATACAATCTCATGTGATAACCGATAGATATTTGTATGCCAAGGATGCGATACGTAACGCGATATTGATATTTCGAACACTGACTGTGTATACCCATCTACACTTTACTGGAGTCTTACCTAATAAAAGATCAATCAGCATCCAAGTATCATTGGAATACATGGCTTCAATCTCTTCATCCATAGCTCTTTTCCAATTTTCATCCAATAATGCCTCATGGATTGACTTGGGAATAGATACAACAAACAAGGTAAGGCAAACTTACGATAATTTGTAGACAAATGAGAAAAGGTAACAAAATTGGAGATGGGATGAGTAACAAAAGAATACCTTTTCAGACAGCGACGGGAAGATCATTAGTAACCTCACGAGACTCAAACAAACCAAGAATCTCAATAGGCGCAGTAGTTGATTATATGGACTAAAGAGGAATAGTTTGCAATGCCTGATCTTTTCTCCTTTTCCTATAGTAAGTCTGCGTAAAATCCTTCTGAGTTGGCAGTGGCATCTTAACATCAAAATTTGAAGGAAATACATTTGGCAAGGGATTTTCCACGAACATGACCTCAACAGGACGCTCATCTTTAACATAAAATGGAACATTTTCAAAGAAGGCGACATCAACTGTCACAAAATGTTTCTTAAGTTTAGGAGAATAACATCGATTACCTTTTTTAGTACGATAATATCCTAAAAAATACACTTAGCAGAACAAGACAAAAGTTTATCTTGATCTGACCTAAATATATAAAAAAGCAGGTGCAACCAAACACTTTGGGAGGAACAAAAAAACTGGTTGATTAGGAAATAACAAGGAGAACAGAGTTTTACCACCTAAAACTGATGAAAGCATCATATTGATCAAATGGCATGCAATAAGAACCGCATCACCCCAATAAAACTACGGAACATTCATTTCTAAAATAAAGCTCGAGTATCTTCCATCATATGTCTATTCTTGTGCTCAGCCATTCCATTTTGTTGCAGTGTGTAAGCACAATAAGTCTAATGAATGATGCCCTGACTTTGCAAGTATGTTTGAAAATTCTGAGAAATTATCTGACTTTAATATGCACAATTTCACACCAAATTGATTCTTTATTTCATTATAAAAATTCAAAATACATAAAAGACTTCAAACCTATTCTTTAGTAGATATAGCTGTGTCATTCTAGAATAATCATCAATAAAGATTTTTAAAAAAAAAATAAAATACCTAAAACCTAATAAACTAGGAACTCGAGCTGGTCCACACACATCATTATGGACTAATTTAAAAGGAACATCACATTTTGAGTCAATTCTAGAAGGGAAGTGGACTCTATGATGTTTACTCAGCCCACGTGCTTCGCACTCCAACTTGGACACTTTATGAAGAGATGGAAAGAGAGTCTGTAGATTTTGAAGAGAAGAATGTCTCAAGTGACAATGCCATTGAATTGTCGAATTTGCAAGAAGTATTGCCGCACCTACTAGTTCCAAGTAGTACAGACCATTGCTCTCATGACCTCCACCAATTGTCATGCTCGTCTTAAGGTCCCAAAACACACAATAAGAAGGAAAGGACACATACCAATTCAAAGACCTTCTTAACTTAGTTACAGATAAAAGACTAAAAGGAAAATTGGGTGCATACAAAACAGACGATGCGGGTACCGATGCATTAGGCTAACCAGTACTAACACCAATGACATTAGACGACATACCATCAACCAAAGTAACTGTCATATTTGATGAAGCACATTTAAAGGAAGAAAAGAGACTGCGATTTCCAAAGATGTGGCCGAACGCCCCAGAGTCAATGATCTAAGAAGAGGAGGAAGATGATAAAAGGCATACTTTGCCTGATTGAGCGAATGTGATTGTAGAGGTGGATGCAGCATTATTGGATGTAGAGCCACTAGAAGAAGAAAGAAAACGTGCATATTCCTCTCGTGATAGTGAAACACTGATATGATCACCACCAGCATTAGACGAAGTAAGAGCAGTGGATCTACCATCTGAAGAAGCGTCCTCAACTATAAGAACTTAGTCCTTGAGGGTTTTCCATGAAGATCCCAACAGAAGTCCATCGTATGATTTGGTAGGCCACAATGAGAACACGTATGCTCTCCTTTACCACCACAACCACCTCTACCTCCTCTTGGGAATCTACCACCTCTGCCAACATAGGGAGGATCACGCCCAATGCGACCACCACAGCTTCCACGAAAGCTAGAATAACCAGATGAAGAGGCCAATGCCGTTTTACCATATGCATTAACCTGAAATTTGTCAAATTCATTTGCTAGGGAGACTCTTTGAAGTCTTGCGTATACCTCTACCACTAAAGGAATGGAAACTCCTCCCAAAATCTAATCCTTTGTTGATTGATATTCCTTAGGCAATCCAGACAAAAGTTTTACTACCTTCATATCTTCCCACCGCTTCTTCATAAGGGTGACATCTGAGGTAATTGGATGATATATGGCCAATTATTCCCACATTACAGCCAGCTTTGCGAAATATTCAACAAGGGGCTTGTCCCCTTTTGAAATGAAAAGATTTCCTCATACAACTGATACAGGCGAGAAACATTTTGTTCTGAGGAATATATATTCCTTACCGTATTCCAAATGTCCTTTGTTGTGCTTAAGAAAACCAAATTAGAACTCACCTCAGAATCCATACTATTCCATAACCATGAGTGAATCTAGACATCCTCACGCATCCATTGCCTATATTTTCGATCAGATTTTACCGGGTTAGGATCAGTGAGGAGTTAATCCTTTTTGTGGGCTAAGAGAAAAACCTCAATAGATTTGGCCCACAGAAGGCAATTCTTTCGATTCAACTTCATAGAGTAATTGATGCGTTGAAGGAGGGAAGGGATATTTCCAAGAGATAAGGAACCAACGACTACATTTTTAGGCTCCATAGATATTTCACAATCAACTTACTTCAAAGCCAGAAGAGAAACGTTGACCCGAGAGGAGATCCACACACACCTATACTTCCACAATAAAATAACACGAAGATCATTGGCTCATTATCTCCCTTATGAGAAATCAGAAAGCCTTCATAATTTTACAAGGTGTGTACGCTCATTTTCGTGGGCGTTTCCTTCTCCTCGAGGAATAACATAGAAAACAATATGTTTTCACACAAATGAACGACGAAATGCATTCCCCTTTGCTGTCCGATCAGCCCCCAATGTGCTGAAAGGCCCTCAAGTAAAAACATCCAGCAATTTGGGTTAAGATCAGGAGGAATTATGGCGTCCAAACCACTTCTAACATATCTTTGATACCGTGTAAGTCAGCATAGAAGAGAGAGAAGTAGAAGAAAGGATGAAGAGGAGAAAAAGGAGAACAAACTTGAGAAAAGGGAATTAAGATCTAGGGCTCCCGTTCCCACTTTCCTCTTATATTATTTTATAAATGAATGAAATTATAAAAGTGCCCTTAAGTAAATAAAAGTGAAAATACCAAAAATACCCCTTACACAAAAACTATGTTCCCAACACAGCCCAAGACTAAGTGGGCCATACGCCCAAAGCCACTACCGTTAACATAGTATAAGCTACATACATAGGATATGTAGAGTGTAACGTGGGCAACATATGACTTCAGATTTTTTTCATGAGCTATGTGGCACTAAAGCTAAGCTTTGCTATGTAGCGTAAGCTACATGCTACATAGCAAAGCTATTTAAAACACTCCTCAAGACATCAATGCCCAATCTTCGAGAAGCTAATTGAGACCCTCCATATTTTCTTGATATAACATTTTGTCATGGATCTTTTATATGTTCACCATTTGCCAAGCAAGGCCTAATTCTTTCCAATACTCTCCCAATGCCAATGTCACCTTCCTTTTTTTTATAACTGAACATCAGTCCAATTGTGAAGCTAAAATTTATGGCTTACCCCTCCTTCCAGATGGAGGTTTCTTTCACAATCATTCAATTTTTCCAGCCATGGCCATTGGCATTTGGACGAAAGAGGTAGTAGACCAAAAGATTCAATAGAGTTTCCTTGATTAAAGCTATTCTACCCCCCAAGAATAGGTTATTTTCTTTTGTAAGTATCCAATTTATTTGGATTCATGATGAAAGATATGGCAAAAGTACGATGTCGGCTGCAAACCTGACGGAACCCTCCTTTATAAAGGCTTAGACCAATAGTGACAGTGCAAAACTCCCGCCAGCTCTATGTCAAAGACTATTGCATAGGATGATTACAAAGATGCACTATCTAATAGTCTATTAGATAGGTTCATTACAATCAACAATTGGAAGGAACAGGATTCATTTAGCCGACCCCAGTTAGCTGGGAGAAGGTTTAGATGATGATGATGAAGTAGCCAACTTTTTCTCAATTCATTAAAGACGGAAATCCAAAATTTCCCAATGTTGATGTTCCAAAACCAAGTTGTCCCAATATTTAATCATCTTGCTCTGTGATGGACTTTGATAACCCTCAAGGAGTAATCTCACCATAAAACTGAATCTACTTCTATATTGGTTTATATGCCAACATTTTAAAATGCATTTATAGATTATTTGCGCTTTGTCAACCCTACCCATGGGTTTCTATAGAAATAAATATGATATTGGCCCTCTGATGCAGGACATGAAATTAAGTATGACATGCAAGAGCTCAAGCTTTAGATTATACTAATTTTAAACAATCACAAAATCCCACATCCTACATACGATCAAATATTCAAAAAGGGGAATCTATGGGGGTCCAAGACTACACAATTTTAGGGCTAGATCAAATTAAAATTATAAACCAAACAAACCCGAAGGATTGTTAGAGTCATTCATTCTTGCAAAGGATTGTTCCCCAATTCAAGAGATTCACCAGGTTTCAATTTGAGAGAAAATCTAGGGTTTGAAAATTGAGAATAATTAGGATTTGGGACTCTTAGGGTTAGGGATCCGGATTAAGGGGTTTGATTTAAGTCTAAAGAGAAGGAAAATAGAGGAAAACAGAACCTGAGATGAATCACATGCGCTGGACGCAAATGGCCCTGGGCGCACGTGTAACGCCCTGTGCTTTTGAGTACTCGGGTGTTACCGTATAACCAAACATAGTATAAGTACCAACCTAGCTTATGTTAACATTTACCTCTAATCTAACCTAAATGTGGCCATCGGGAGTAATCTCCACTCATAGATCAGTTTCTATCCAACCGTTAATTTTAATAAATCTGTATCATGGTCCACTCACAAAAATAATATGATCCAATCCTTCTAATTAAAGCCCGATAAGGGCCAAATGAATGAATAAATGGCATTGATCGGAGTGTGACCCACGAAAATAATCTAGAGAAAATTTATAATAAAAATAATAATTATATAAACATTTAAATATAAATAAGTAATTTAGTTTTGAAAAACCTATAAGACATCCCCGAAGGAGAGAACCTACAGGTTAGATATAAGTAATTAGTGATTAAAAATATATTAACAATTTTAATAATAATGAGGATATTAAAAACAACATAAAAATGATATTAAATATTACGAATACACATTAGGCCATCTAATATATGTTCTATCCATTAAATTTTAGATAGGTGGTCCCTTGGGACCATTTTGATCATTGACGTTCAACCATAGAATAATCTAACCATCAGATCGATAGAAATCATTAGTTTAATCACGAAAATAGAACAAAATGGCCCACTTGAGCTTTGGGTCGGCCTCAGCTCCGGTCAGATGTCCTAGTCGGATCCATAAAACCTGATGGACGGTCCAAATTTATCAAGTTATCATGGTGGACCCCACCTTGCTTGGTGCATGTGCACAGCCCATACTTACCTGCGGTGCACCCATATACACAACCCCTTTAATCTGGCTTTGACCCGAGCAAGACCAAAAAGAGAGGTTTCTCTCTTTCTCCCGTATTTTACAACAGCAACGGGCAGTCGTCTGCTGTTTGATCAGTGGACCACCATCCATGACCCACTTCCATTATCCAAGCCGTCCATCTTGTACAGGATGGATTTTAGACCAAACCCCACCTATTTTTACACTCTAGGACACGCATGAGCACAGACGAACGTGAGCACGAGCAAGGGTTGCGCACGGGTGTCATTACAAAAATGGAAACTTCGCTTCCTTGTTGGCAATGCAAGAGCGATATTCTCCTTCCTTTTAGACCGTTGGATGCAAATCATCTCAACCCTTCATGAGCTTAGGGTTTTCTAACAGAAGTTGCGCAGCTAGAGGCGCTTTTTGTCAAAACCGGCTGCCCTAAAAAGAATCTTAGCCGCCCGTGGGTTTCTAGAAGCCACCCTTGATCAATCCCGGCCCTTTAAATCGGGATATAATATCCCAAATATCCTAGAACCCTAGCGTCTGAGAGAGAAATCCACAGCTGAAATCGGTTCTTCCCTGTTTTTCCGAAAACTACCCAAGACTCGCAAGTTCGAACCCACCAGGAAAACTTGTCTGGAACTCCGAGTCCTGGCATCCACAAGCTTCAGTGCGATGATTCAAACCACCCAGAAACTCCGTTTTGAAGAAATCCTCACTAAGTCAAGAGCCGCCATTGAAGACAGTCTTCTTCTTTGTCGTTTTTGCACCAACACATGTTCTGGTGGGAGCTTTAATCTGAAATCCAGCCATCCAGAAGGAGGCCTACATGGTATGAATCTAATTTTCATTCGTCAAGCCAATACTATACCGAACAGTAGTTACTCCATTCCGGTAGGAAATCGAGAGAGGTGAGTGGATGGAGCGTCGCCCGCCATTGTTGCACCAACTGAGCTCAGTCTGGGTCTGGCCGTCGGCCCTATCTGGCGGTCAGAGACACAGTAAGATGGAAGGGGTAGAGAGGGAGAGAGGGTTGTGCGGTTGTTGCTGCCGCAGCAAGCTAGCCCGTGATAGATTGCTGCCGTGTTCGAGTCATCGCGAACTCGACTCAGCTCGACCGGGTCAAGATAGAATCTGGATGGGTCCAGATTGCTGGATGTTTTCAGCATGTGAGAAATATAACTCACCCCCTGTCAGCCTGTAGCCCAACAACGGGCGTCCCAGATCAGCCCATTTAGGGCCTAACTCGGCAGTTTTCCAAACTGAGTCGACTCACTCAGTCTCTTATGAGTTGAATCTAACCTAGTTCTAACTGGATGTTTGCTAGGGATCTGAAATATCACCACTGATCCTGAGACTGGTAGCTTATTGCTATGGCAAATGAATTCCTAGCCTGGAGACTCAACTAGTTGTGAGTTGAGGCGCCCGACTGAGTCAACTCAGTCGCGACTCATTGTCACCTTGTAAGCACCTATTTAGGAACTAGCATCTACCTTGAAGGTCACTCCTGCCTTCAACAAGCCTCAAGTGGATCATTTCATCCATCCCATAACAGCGTCTCAAATCGAGAGGAACCTTCATTCAAAGTGAGGGATATCCCACATGGCTTCATGATTTCATGGAATTCTAAAATAATTGTAAAAAGATATTATAATTGTGCAAATAGTAGTTGTGTTCCTTTAACTTTGAATTGACATGAATAAACATGTGGGACTGCCTCAATTTATGTTACCTCAACATATCTCATGAGAATTGCTTTAAGATGACCATGTCATATTGGGAATTGCTTGTGTACGCATATTCCTACTTGTTGCACATTATCATGCCACATTTGAAATTACATATATACATCTTCTAGTTGCATTAAATGTAAGAGTCCTTGCTTCCACTACAATAATAAGCTTGCTCCATTTCTCATTTTATGGGTTATAATTGTTATATTTTGATATAAACGAATATCTCTTCTTAAGATGTGTAGTAATCATGTTACTATCCAAATGTGTTTGAAATGTCATATTTGGGCCCTCCTTTGGACCTTGGAAAAGTAAATGAATTTATACTAAGTTCATACTTGAATGCTGGATATCCTATTAAAGAACTACTAGTCTTGATCATGCTTTTGAGAGTAATCTTGTTAATCCTATGGAATGTGCATGAGCATCATGGTACATGACATTCACGCATGACATATGAGACTTTTCCAGGATTAGACACTCCTCGGGCGTACCCCGTGTATTTTTCCAGGAGATATCCTTGGGCACACTCACTTTCATGGCTTTTTCCAGGTAGATAATCTACCGCGGGCGGTTTGCATGGTCTTTTCCGGGAGGCTAGTTCTCCTTGGGCGTACCTATGAGTATTTTTCCGGGTGACTAGTTTGCTTTGGGTGACCCTTTATTTTGACAGCTGGATGTGCATCCCCAGATCTGTGACTTTAGCATACATTCATGCACCCATACATTCATTTATAATTTCATCATTAGTCTCCTTGTAATTTAAATATGTTGATTTAAATTGTTTTGGAATAACATGGTATGCATGAATCCTTGCGGGAAATTCCCACTGAGTTTTCACTCACCCAATCATGCGGTTGCACCAAATAGATGCAAGAATGAGGACAGGTGGAGACCTCTACGATGGGTTTCCAAGGATGACTGAGGTGGAGTTTGGCGAGGAAGAGTTCTATGTGAATGTTGTTGAGTCGTTGGAGCTCAATTGATACTTTAGAATTTACTTGCTTTCATATTTCAGACTATGTGTTATATTTGAGTTGAAAAATAATTCCCCTATTGTGGGATTTCATTTTGCTGACATTTACATGTATTAAACTTCCTTATTGTTACTCTTGATATCCTTAATTTTTGCAATGTTGCCTTACTCTATGTTATGAAATTTGCCACTATTTAGATCTACGTTAGTCCACTTCATAACGTAATACTCGGGTTCTCAATGAGGAGCGACTATTCTCGGGTTTTGAGAACCAGGGTGTTACAGCGCGTGCGTGTCCAACTATCCGCACATGTGTGGGGCCCACAAAGTCAGAAACTGACTTCTAGGCTAGAATTAGCTAGGGTAGGACTGCCTTCATGCCAAATTTCATATCGATCCGATGCACGGTTTGTGTGTAGTACTCCGTCGAAGTTTCAGCCCCTCAAATGGGCCAGAATCTGAAATCTACTTGTGCCTTGCTGTAGAAGAGAACTTGGGTACGAGAGAGGGTGAATGTGAGGATGGAAAGGATGTAGAAGATGATGGATGTGGGGTGTAAAGAGGTGAGGGTGATTTGAAACGGGTGTGGCTTCACACCATGATAGTTAGCCCTTCGAGGAAGGAAGGGTTTCGCACCCAATTTGATTCTTTAACCTAAAGAGAGAGAGGAAGAAAACGCTGGAATTTTATTCATAAACTTCATATCAATACCTACATGGGGCTCCTTTATTTATAAGAAAACCCTAAACCCCAAAAGACAATTTTACCCTTTCGCCATGTGCGCGCATTAATACCAAAACTTAAAGCAAATAAATACTAAGTAATCAAAACCATTCATGAAGTTTCTAATAACAAAAGTAATCAAAACTAAAAATCCTAGATCATCTAAAGTAGTGGACCATGATCATGAGATCCGATGGTAGAATCTATGTGATGATCGTGTCCACTCCAAAGCCCCGTAGCGCAACCCCTAACTGTGAGGCCTTCCAAAGATGTCGTCGTCGATCTAAATCGAAAGTGGAGCCCGCCTCCTCCTTGAATGTGCGTAGGGTGGGGGGCGTGCAAAGGTTTCGCCACCGGCGACACAAAGCTCCTGAACCGCTCTAAGATGTCTGGATCAAGTCTCTGAAGCTCCTCCTTAGTGAGCCACGTATTGTCGGAAGCTGGGCGTAACTTCCACTTAATAAGGAACTTTCAAAAGCCGCTATCCATCGTCGATGCTATCTAATGGTCTACAATATCCTCTATCTCCTCTCTGGGTGCAGGAAGGGTACGTATTAGAGGTAGAGGCTGGGAAGATGGGTCGAGAAGGGGTCATGGGTTAAGAGAAAGGTCTGGGAAATCAAGATGGTTACGTGAAAGACAGGACAATGTATCAGTGGTCCCCTGAAATGCAACTAGATCCTCCACATTGAATGTGGAACAAATTCCAATGAAAGGTGGAAGATCTACCATATACACATTGGGATCATTTCGTTTTATAATTTTGAATGGTCCAACGCTACGCGCGTGTAATTTCCGAACGGCTCATTGAGGATACTACTCTGGCCTGATGTGGACCATCACAGAGTCTCCTACATTAAATTCCTTGAATCGTTTATGTTGGTCCACAGAAAATTTGTATTGTTCATTACTAGTATTGATCTTTCGCCTGATTTCTTGATGCAATGAATGAATATGATGTGCAAAAGACTGCAAACTCCGATGGCCTATGAGATAGAGACATTGGGACAAGATCAAAAGGACTTAAACCTATGGATCTATTGACAGAACTATTAAATGCAAACTCGGCGATAGGTAATGCAGTGTCCCGCGTCCTGGTGTGCTCTCCCACTGAACACCTAAGTAAATTTCCTAGGCTCTTGTTGATCACCTCAGCTTGACCATCAGTCTGAGGGTAGTTGGCAAAAGAAAATCGGAGCCTAGTACTCATCATATGTCATAGTGTCTTCCAAAAATAACTCATGAACCGCACATCACGGTCAGACACTATGGTTTTGGGTAACCCATGAAGTTTGACAACCTCACTGAAGAATAATTTGGAAACATGAGATGCGTCAGAAGTCTTCAAACAAGGGATAAAGTGGGCCATTTTAGAAAAACATTCCATGACAACAAATATGGAATCGTGTTTTCGAATGGTCTTGGGAAGCCCAAGCACGAAGTCCATACTGATGTCCTGCCAATGGGCGAATGGAACTGGCAAAGGTGTGTATAGCCCCGTATTCTGCTTTTTCCGCTTTGCAGTTGACAAGTACGACACTGTCCTATAATTTTGGCCACGTCTCGCTTGAGGCATGGCCAATAGAATCTATCCCCCACTAGGGCAATGGTCTTATCTCGACCAAAATGACCTACGACCCCTCCTGAATGTAACTCCCAGACAAGAAAATCGCGGAGGGAGGTGCGAGGTATGCACAAACGGTCACTCCTAAACAAATATCCGTCCAATATCAAATATTCACTGCTAGCTCCTGACGGACACTCTAACAACGATACGCACACAACTCCAAAATCGGGACACTCAGAATAATCTTCTCTAACACACTCGAGCCTCGTGACTTCGACACTCATGGAATTGAGTAACATGACTCGATGACTCAACGCGTCAGCAGGCTTATTCTCTACACTGACCTTGTGCTTAAGCACAAAAGTGTACTCTTAAAGGAACTGAACCCACTTGGCGTGCCTAGGGTTTAATTTCTTCTGAGAATTCGGATATCTCAAGGCCTCGTGATCTGAGAACAAGACGAATTCTTACGGCAATAGATAATGACGCCAGTGGCACAACGGTTGCACTACCGCATAAAATTCTTTGTCATAGGTGGAGTATTTTTATTTCGCCTCATTCAGTTTCTCACTGAAAAAAAGCGACAGGGTGTCTTTCCTGACTAAGTACTCCTATGCCGACTCTTGACGCGTCACATGTAACTTCAAAAACTTTTGAAAAATCCAGAAGTTGTGACTGGAGCTTCAGTCATCTTGACCTTTATCTCCTTGAAGACCTTTGAGGCTGCCTTCTTCCATTGAAACTCTCCTTTTTTTATGCAATCCGTGATGGGAGCCATAATGGGACTAAAGCCTCAAATGAACCGTCTATAAAAGGTGGCCAAGCCGTGAAAGTTGCGTGCCTCGTGAATACTGCGCGGTTCAGGCCAATTGATGATGGCCTTAACTTTCTCGAGATCCGCCGACACTCCTTCAGATGACACAACAAAACCTAAGAAGATAACACTGCTAGACATAAATGCATACTTCTTTAGGTCGGCGTACAATTTTTCAGCTCTAAAGATCCTATAAACCTGCCTCAAATGGTTGAGGTGTTGTTCCTTGGTCATGTTATAAATCAAGATATCATCAAAGTAGACAACCAGGAACTTCCCCATGAAGGGCCTTGGCACTTAGGTCATCACATGCATAAAGGTACTCGGGGCATTAGTTAGCCCGAAAGGCATAACTAGCCACTCATATAGCCCATCCTTCGTCTTGAAGGCCCTCTTCCACTCGTCGCCAAGGCGTATATGGATTTGGTGATAACCACTTTTG
Organism: Magnolia sinica; assembly: GCF_029962835.1. Lineage (NCBI taxonomy): Eukaryota > Viridiplantae > Streptophyta > Magnoliopsida > Magnoliales > Magnoliaceae > Magnolia > Magnolia sinica. The sequence goes on along the minus strand of NC_080573.1, from coordinate 41,587,644 downwards.
AAGTCAATTTTTGAGAAGATAATAGCATTGTCCATCATGTCCAACATGTCATCAAGACGCGGAATAGGAAACCGATACTTGATTGTAATTTTGTTGATGGCCATACTATCAACACACATCCTCCATGTGTCATCCTTCATAGGTGTAAGAAAGGCGGGCACGGCATACGGGCTCATGCTCTCTCGAATGAAACCCTTTTCTAGAAGCTTGTCAACCTGCCTCTTCAACTCTGCATGCTCCTTTGGGTTCATACTGTAACGAGGGAGGTTTAGTAGAGTCGCCCCAGGGACTAAATCAATGGCGTGTTATATATCCCTCATAGGGAGAAGTTCATCCGGTAGATCATCAGGAAAGACATCATGAAACTCATCCACTACCGGAATGGACTTAGTGGGTAACTCTACACTAGTATCTGGTGCACTCTTTAGATTAACCAAAATTTGATGGATGTGTGCATCTAATTGATCCAAACAATTATTAACCTGTTGTGAAGATACTTTGATGCTTGCATCCATGGCGTCAAACTTTTGGGTTATTCTCCTGAGAGACTCGATAAGTTGCTCGGTGTTCATAATGGGGTGCAGACCAAAGCCACGTCTAGTACGTGTGGGCATGCACTACACAACTCAAGGGGTCCTAAGATGCAACTATATGTTCCTAGACTCCACTATATGCACCCTAGTGACATTAAATGAACCTATAGGACGCTATATGAATGAAAATACAAAACTCTACAAAAATCCAGCAATATGGCTGTCAAAATAAATGGACAATAGAAAATTCTGCAAAGTGAATTGCTAACTTTCTGATAACAGAAATTTCAGCAGCCTATATCATAAATTATGGATCTCAAAATAGCCCTAAATGAACATGTGTGGTGCATGGAAAAAAAAAAAATGAACCCTAATCATGCATTGTATTCCCCTAAGACAACCTTGGCTTTGATACCAAATTTGATGCAGGACATGAAATTAAATATGACATGCAAGAGCTCAAGCTTTAGATTATACCAATTTTAAACAATCACAAAATTCCACATCCTACATACGATCAAATATTCAAAAAGGGGAATCTATGAGGGTCTAAGCCTACACAATTTTGGGGCTGGATCAAACTAAAATTATAAACGAAACAAACTCAAAGGATTGCTAGAGTCATCCATTCTTGCAAAGGATTGTTCCCCAATTCAAGAGATTCACCAAGTTTCAATTTGAGGGAAAATCTAGGGTTTGAAAATTGGGAATAATTAGGATTTAGGACTCTTAGGGTTAGGGATCTGGATTAAGGGGTTTGATTTAAATCCAAAGAGAAGGACAATAGAGGAAAACAGAACCTGAGATGAATCACATGCATTGGACAGCAGATGGCCTTGGGCGCACGTGCATGTCCAACCGTCCGCATGTGTGGGACCCACAAAGTCAAAAACTGACTTCTAGGCTAGGTTCAGCTAGGGTAGGATTGCCTCCATGCCAAATTTCGTGTCGATCCGATGCACGGTTTGTGCGTAGTACTCTGCCGAATTTTCAGCCCCTCAGATGGGCCAGAATCTGAAATCTGCTTGTGCCCTGCTGTAGAAGAGAACTTGGGTATGAGAGGAGGTGAATCTGAAGATGGAAATAATGTAGAAGATGATGGATGTGGGGTGTAAAGAGGTGGGGGTGATTTGGAACGGGTGTGGCTTCACATCGCGGTAGCTAGCCCTTCGAGGAAGGGAGGGTTTTGCACCCAATTTGATTCTTCAACCCAAAAAGATAGAAAGGAAGAAAACGCAGGAATTTTATTCATAAACTTCATATCAATACCTACATGGGGCTCCTTTATTTATAAGAAAACCCTAAACCCCAAAAGACAATTTTACCCTTGCGCCATATGCATGCATTAATAGTAAAACTTAAAGCAAATAAATACTAAGCAATCAAAACCATTCATGAAGTTTCTAATAATAAAAGTAATCAAAACTAAAAATCCTAGATCATCTAAAGTAGTGGGCCATGATCATGAGATCCGATGGTAAAATCTACGTGATGATCGGGTCCACTCCAAAGCCCCATAGCACAGCCCCTAACTGTGAGGCCCTCCAAAGATGTTATCGTCGATCCAGATCGAAAGTGGGGCCCACCTCCTCCTTGAATATGTGAGTAGGGTGGGGGGCGTGTGCATGACGTCCCCGTCACCCTCATGGATCTTCTCAACAAGATAAAGAGAAATCTTGTCAATCGCCTAATGGGTCTAAAAATGCAAGGATGAGATTACCACAATTTTGATATCACGAATTATTAATATTTCAATGCCAAGATTCACATGCATGTCCAAGGAAGATGGTAGACTCTAGATACTGCACAACCTGCCTTGATAAATCTGATTGTTTTTCAAATTACCACCATGATGACAGAAAGGGCTGCCACTGGATTGCAATTCAGAGGAATGTTGTGTTCTAGTATCATAGCAGAGTGAAATCTCAGACTCCACATCTAAGTAGATCTGAAAAAACAAAGGTTGCATGAAACCTGATGCTGCAGACAACTAAAGCAAAACATGGTGATTGTCTTTGATAGTCATGGTCCAGCTTGGGTTGGAGAGGTGAGAAATGATAAGGGTTTGGCACTGGCCTGCTCAGGCCATTGTGGTGCAGTGGATTCAATATCTGCAAACATACACGTTCTTAGAGGTCCTAACATTTTTTCTCCAGAAATCTTATTGTGGAGGGAGATTATCAAGTAATATTTCAGTGGGTACGGGAGTCTTGGCAGGGCCCTTGATGCCTAGCTCCTTGTATAGCTGAATTGAAGATCTTGTTGGACAAATTTGGAAATAAGTGCTCTATTGTTTTGAAAGAAGCAAATGGCATTCCCAGGCCAAAATTGGAGAAACAAGAACTTCACTCAATATTGGCCAATCCCTGAATTTGTAATATATTTTCTACTGTCTTTCATTCCTTACAAAAAGAGCAAAGAAAAAGGAAAAGAAAATACTAACAATCAACTCATACGGCAATTCTCCATGATCAACAAATATAATTATAAGGAGTCAAGACACTAACAGAAAAAAGAGAGACAAACCTCTGGAGAGACAAATCGCAAATTTGAGAATTTTAAAGAAACATCTTTAAATGACTCCGGCCGATGATTCCACTCCTCCCACAGATATCTATCCTCCAAAGATAAGAAGTGAAAGTTAACTGTAATTCTTAGAACCTTCAAACACAACAAAAGATACAGCTAATAAACAAGATTTATTTATCAAACAAAAATGGCGATCATCAATCATGTAAAAGAGGACCTATACAAAACTATCCTCTCAAGATAAAGAAGTGAAAGTCAACCATAGTTGTTAGAAAATTTAAACATGACAAAATATAGAATTTATAAACAAGATTTATCTATATAACAAAAATGGCGATCATAAATCATGAAAAAGAGGATCCATGTCATATAACTGACGATACGAATACTTCAAAATGGTTAACATATTCATATAATATTGTGTCCAACACTTCAACTTTGTGTAAAATCCGTACTCATGACCTTCCATATGTGGGTACCGTAGCATAGAGCAAAATCAGAAAGGTTGACTCCTGAAAATTGCTAGAGAAGTGAAAGTTGATTTGAAAATGGGACCAATCTAGCTTGAAAACCCGAAATTGGATGGAAATGCTGGTGATCATTAAGTAAACAATGTGAAACTAGAAACTTTCTACAACTTCACTTGCTACAACTACAAAATGACAAACAAAATGAAGATCTATTTCCAATCCAGAATAAAAATTCCTGACCAGATGGAAATTGAATTTTCAGGGATTAGCTAAAATGACATCAACCAAATGAATCATGTGACAGAAAAAGAATCACTTTTGCACGAAACATTGAACTGCCTAAGAGAGAAAACTCACAAATGAGAAAAGCTTTAACCAAGGAGAACCTCCATTGCATAAAGAAATCATCAACTAACAAACTGTTTTAGAAATGGCCTTCTAGGCATTTATGCTAGAATCAAGACATGGATAAGAAACCATGGGGAGAAAAAGTACATTCTGGAAAGTTTTGTATGAATTACTTCCTAAAACTTTCTTTATACAAGGAAAACATATACTGCATTTTTTATGTGGAAATTAGTGTGTTTCTACACTAACTTTTTGGGAATCTATCATTAAGATCAGACTTTTTTTTTTTAATTGCCAACAGTAACATAGTTAGGATAAGGCTGTGATAGTGATAGAGATAGCGATCAATAGAAGTAATTTTATTAGAACAAGTTAAAAGATTACAAGTAACCATATAGACAATGGATTGAAAAAGCCATCATTAAATAAAAGGATAAGGAACCCTACATAAACTAGGACAGAAATTAGGAAATCATTCACCTTCGAATAAGATTCTCTAAACCTTTGTGAATTCCTTTCCAAGAATCCATGTGCAATATGCATGGTACTTTAGGTGCCTTTTCAATTTCTTCATCTGAAAGACAAAAGTATAGCATGAGTGAAAGAGAGACATTCATACATGAGAGAGAAATAGAGATTCTGCAAATACCAGAAGCTTACCTTTAAAATTAGCTACCTCTCCAGGATGACAAATAACTATCAAACTCCAATGATTACTGTTGTCCAATATACACCAATGCACAAATTTGGAATGTCAGAGTTAACTTATTCATAAGCACTAAATATGCATCAAGCAAAATTATTCTTACGTGAAATTTACAGGTATGAAGATGTAATCCTTTTCAAATACATTTACTTTCCCTGTCCATTTACGAACATTTAGGAAAGCTGCACTCCCTTCTCTTGCACTTCCTGGATCCTTGTCTATATCAGCTAGCTTGCAGAAGAAAAAACAGTTGAAAAAATGGAATCTTTGCTTGTCCTCAACTGGGATTTTATTCTTTAAGTATCTGTCATTCAAGTAAATTATTATAAGCAACATATCTGGAAACTTGAATTGAAGCGTTCATGTAATTTTATTTTATTTTTTAAAAAAAAGGTAAATAAAAGCAACAGTGTGCATACACAGAAAACTGGGTATGATTAGAAAACTTCAAGAAACGAAATAAAGACCAGATCAAACGAGGTATGCAATCAAAATTTCTGTAATTTACGATCCTTTTTCTCCTTCCATCAAAATAAGCCCAAATTACTCGCATATAGTCATCCTATAGTTGCACGAAGCATGAAGCAACATGGCAAAAAGGGTAAAATATCAAGCTTGAAAGAGAAACACACAAATATAAGTGAGTTCATCTGTCTGATAATGGTAGAACTGAAGAATAAACTGTCCGAATAGTGATTAAATGGAATGAGCAAGCACGATGTATACAAATAATGAAATTTCATACGCAAACCATTGTCACCTAGCAAAGAATGATTTTTGCTCCATAGTAATAAGAAATAACTTTAAAAAGGAATAGTGGATGTGGAAAACAAGTGTTTTTGTACTCAACTAGAAGACCCATGGAAGTTTCTGCATTTCAACTTACTTAAGATAAAAGTCAATGATGGTGTCATTGATGAATTTCTTTGGTTGCAATAGCTCAACGTCTCTCTTACTAATTGAAACAGCATCAAGATCTCCTTTTGGATAGATAACATCTTTAAAAGGCTCATCAATACTGAAATTTTAAAATTAGTCAAGTGTATCAGAAAATAGATTGAATACAAAAAGAATATAAGGCAAACCAGAAGTTTCTATCAAACTTTGAAATATAAAGTCATTAGCAGCCTTTAAAATGGGAAATAATTAGTGAAAGTGAAACTAACATTGAATCATGATGCTCACAAAGCTGGTTAAATACCTAGATATTTTCTCATCCATGAATGGGTAAAGATGCCAAAGACTATTGAACATTAAAAAATATATATATATAATGAAAAGTAATGTGCCATTAAATATGCATTTTCATCATAGTGGAAAATGATTCTGTGGAGAAGTAAGAGAATATAAAATATTTTTTATGGATGATTAAAATTCATTAAAAGAAAAGACCAGAAAGGATCGGAACAAAGACAACAAAACACAATGACCAAGGACATAAAAGACCAAAACAATATAACGCCTTGAGGATAACAAACTGCCAAGCCTAAAGAGGATCCAAAGAGCCACCAAAAAGGATCAACAATTTCCCAAGCCTGAAGCAAGAAGATGTATCAACATACTGAAAAAAGCCACTACTATCACTTTGACTGAATCTACTCTCTCTCTCTCTCTCTCTCTCTCTCTCTCTCTCTCTCCCCCAAAACCATTCCTTCTTCTGGATGTCGCAATGGCGAACCGCCAACAAGCATCAACACGAAATCAATGATCGTCTGCTAGTGTGCCTGTAGCAATCCCTGATCACAGCTGTGTTGGCTGCTTTGTACCAGAGACGATGAGAAAATCAGGTATGGGCTGAGAAACCAAGCTGATGTTTCCTACATCCTGAAGCCAATTCCTAATACTGTGAAAGAAACCATCCAACAGGAAGAACAATAGCAATCCACACCCACAGAACCCAATGATTTTGTCTTCGACATGGTGCTATTCAGAAGCTCAGACCGTGATATGCGGATCAGGATGATCGGTGACACTATTATCCGGCAATGCACTAACCTTCTACCTCTGGAAATTTCAACTAAACTTAGCGGTGTAGCAAGAGAAAAGCTTGTTGCTCCTAACCCTCCTGCCAAGAACAATGGCAGAACCATGGCTGCTACAGGTAACAGTGGTGGTAACCAACCTTCTACTGCCAAAAACAATGGTGGACCTGCTACTGCAAGAGATTTAGATTATGAGATTGCCGAAAACAATGGCAACCACCCTGCAGCTGCCTCTGCTGGACAGTATCTCCTACGGCCGGATGACGCCAGCATTCTTCCATACCCTCCCGTCACCAAAAATCAAGCCTGAATCTGACCAGCAATTGACATCTACGACACCGCAGTTCTCCTGCTGTCACTTAGAGATCAGAGTCTTCCCACCACTGCTTACTGTTCCGCTGCTGGCTTCACTGCCTGTAGAGTGCGTTGTCAGTCTGCCTGAATCATGCTCACAAATAAAATTGATGACTGCACCTCCTTTCGCAGGTGACCTGGGAGACATTGTTCCTGCAACGGTCGAATTTTCAACCTTTGCAGGAAACAAGGCTCCTGCAATGGCTCTCTCCTGACGCTGACCAAGGTTGGTTGATTGGTTTGAGGCTTGTCCATCGCAGGCCTGCTGCAAGTGGATCTTCTGGTGGGCCCACTTGTGACCACTAGGGCCCACGTGGCTTGTTGCTCCCAAACAATCTCAACCATCCAAAGCTTAGCTAGTGGGCCTGTTGCTCCCCAACTGGATAGCAGGCCTGGTAACTGAGCCCATTTTGTGAATCCAATTCTGGGCCCTTCCTAGTGCGACAATGCCCCCCTTCCCAAGCAACCTCTATTCTCCTCCCCCCAGGCACAAAATCATAGTTATGATAAGCAATCCTGCAGGACAAACGGATGTTGGGCCAACCTGTTTTGGTCAGACCAAAACCCTTCTCTAAACCTAAATTTTATTGCCCCTGACCCTCAGGATTGCTTTACCATTCCTAATCAGAACGACGAAGTGAGTGATGGAGATAAACTATGGAACAACACACTCGCGTGATACTTCATCAGGAAAGGCCCTATTTCCCAATAGTGAAAGATGCATTAGAACATGCATGGAAAGTTTTTTTTTAAAAAAAGCGACCTTGAAATAACAACTCTCAAAAATGGCTTCTACATGTTCAAATTCTAAAGTTATGACGAGAGTAAGGCAATCCTTGAAAAAGGAACCTGGTTTGTGACTGGCCATCCACATATGCTAAGGAGGTGGTCTTCCAGAGTCTCTCCAAAAACATGACCTTGACTCCATCCCCCTATGATCGAATTGCCTAACCTCAACATCATTTATAGAACGCCACAAATCCTTAGTAAAGTGGCAAGCTCGATAAGTACCCCATTATTTATGGACGAACTCACGGCCTCAAGTACGAGATCTTTCACTCGGGTTTGTGTCGAGATTGGGGTTCACTCCATCTTACCTAACTTGGTGAATATAAAATGCAAGGGTAAAACTATTGTTCATGTGGTTGAGTATGTGTGGAAGCCCTTCGCTTGCAAGGAATGTAAAACTTTTAACCATTCGGAGAAAGTTTGCCCTAAGTTGAACTCCATAAAGGAGGCCATTAAAGAAACTACTCTTCCCTCAAAACCATCTAGATCAAATGGGAATACATCAAAGTAAGTTTGGGTCCAAAAGAGTACCATTGACCCTCCTAACCAAAATGCAGTAAATCCCTGGGAAAACTTGGAGGTGCATATTGACTCAGGGGGGGCCCTGTAAGACCCATCCCGAGTTCCCGCATGTGCGTGTGTGTGTGTGAGTAGGCATTTCATTTCTCTTGGTCCCGCGGTCCTACCGGTCGAATCCCGGCAACCTGCGACCCTTGGATAGTGTTTGCGGTTATCCTTAAGTCCGGTCACGTTGACCTGACTCGGATCGACTCGGAACCTATGCCATTGCGACCGCTTCGGCGTCACAGTTCCAACGCCGCGTCTCATGTTCACATCCGACAAGTACATCTCATGTTATTGCCCCGATAATTATCAATCATTCATCATTGCGTGAGACCTATGTGCATAGGGCCCACACGTTTGCCCATGGTGGGCCCCACCTAGGTTCTCATTCCTAGAAACCTACATCCTAGCTTAGTCTACACCCTACCTTATCCTACTAACCTACCCTACCTAGCTATCTAGCTAGAGAGACATCATGTGCATTGGGTAGCACCCCCTAGAAAATCTCATCATGCTCTTGCTCTCTTTTCTAGCAAGAGTCATGATTACTCTCTCTCTCTCTCTCTCTCTCTCTCTCTCTCTCTCTCTCATTCTCCCTTCTTCCCTTAACAAGAGAGAAAACGTCCACCTCCCCCCCCCCCCCCCTTTCTCCATTTTCAGCCCCTTCTTCCTTCTCCCCTCCTCAATCCAACCACTAGAAATCCATCTCCCACCTTCAAACCTCTTCTCCTTCAAGCCTAGAACATAGTGGTGAAGTTTTGGTGGCCATCTCTACAAGTGGGTGCTCTCCTTGATTCCTTTTCTTCTTCTTCTTCCTCCCTTCTTCCTTCCTCTTTTGCTTCATGCATGGATGCATGTAGGGCCCACCAATCCATGGTGGAGGCCCTACATGGCTCCTAGGTAGGGCTAACGGCCTAGATCTTACATAACTCTAACCATGGTGGGCCATTCTCCATGGACCCACCATGAGGCTTCTTCTTCCCATTTTTTGTACATCACAGGCCATCTAGGCCTTTTCATGCATGTAGGGAAGGGATCCCTACCATCCAGTAACTTATTTTGATATATCTTGGCTTGCATATAAGTATATGATATAGTGATGGTGTGGATTGGTGTGTGGATGGTCCATTAGTGGCAGGACCACCCACCTATGGCCGAATCTCACTCTTTCTCCTTTTCATTTCTCTGTAATTTCCTTTCATGTTTACTGATGAGGTGAGGCCCACTAATGAAGGTCAGCAACTTCCCAGGCCTCAAGTAGGGTGGACATCCAAGCCCACTTGATTAGACGTCCAGGCCCAACCATGCATGCATGGTTTGTGTAACCTCTAAATCATACTTTTCATGGAGGTTTGGGTGAATTTATGGGCCTAAAATTTTGTTGACATATCAAGGTGGACCCCACATGTTGAATCAGGGCCATGGGCCCTTTGATTTTTATGCATTGGCCAAAATGTGGACAGCATATGTTGCTGTCCAGATTTCAGCCCAGTTAGAGTAATTGTTTTGAGTTAATGATTTGGCCCATTTCCAAATTCTTTTTCCCCAAATTTCCTTTGGGGATTTGTTGGTGTGGACCCCACCTTAAGGTGTGATGGATCACACCTCAGATGGCCAATGAAATAGTTCCCAAAAAGGGGAGGCCCTTAGGGGTGGGCGATCCACCTTGTTGGACTGTCCAGCCCACATGTATGGAGGGAAAACACAAATTTCAGCTTGTTTCTCTGAGGGGTGGGCCACTTTTGTGGAACCCACCTTGCTGTATTTTATAGAAAAAATACTAAACATCCATTTTTCCCCCCTCCTAGATGAAGTTTGGGCCCACCTTATTAGATAAACATTGCATGGACAGCAACATTTCACTCTGGACAAATTGTAACTCCAAATTTAATTAAAATACTTCTAAGTATCCAAAAATTACAAAATTTTGTGGAGGTGTGGCCCACCCATGGTAGGACCCACCTACCAATTTTTGGGGCCAACAGACCCCTATGCACATCGTGGCAAGGGCTGGACCGGCCCACCACATTGGAACGTTCAAGTCGGATAGATTTTCTGGACAGATTGTTTTCTTTAAATTAATTAAAATACTTCTAGTTATCTAAAAATCGCGAAATTTTGTGGAGGTGTGGCCCACACATGGAAGTACCACCCTGCAAATTTTCAGGGCCAACGGACCCCTGTACAGACCGTGGTGCAGCCTGGAGTGGCCCACCAGGCTACCACTTTGTGGGCCCACCTTAATGTATTTTATGTCCCACCATTCATCCTTATGGGGTCCATAGGGGACTTGATCATCCTCCCCTTCAGTGGCATCCAATTGGGGCCCATTGGATAAGTTTTTGGGCCAAATACCCAGGCCCGTAGGACTGCCCACCATAGGACGCCCAGGCCCATTGGGCTCCCACTGGGCATCCAGTCCAGCAACATAGTCCATCTAAATTATGTGTTTTATTTACTCCCTTCATCTGGTGGGCCCTCTGTAACATGTATGGGTTACCAGGGATTAAAATAAATGTATAAATTAATTAATATTGAATTTCCAGCTAGTCCAGAAAGTGGGTGGGCTGGAATTTCAGCAATAGGCCCAAAGTTGTTGCCCATAAATGAATGTTTTGGGGTAGCATGACCCACCAAATTTGGGGATATTATTACACATATCTTACCTTATTTTTAATCAGATTTTGGGCTTAATTAGTACATATTTGAGGCCCATTCCAATTGGGTTTTTATTAAACTAGTCTTCTTAGTTAATTGTTGGGTTTTCCTAGGCCCATTGTCTTGGAACTTTTGATAGGCCCATTAGACCCTTGGGGCCTATATTATCATGTCATTGTGATGGGTTTTATGGGCCAAATACTCAAGTAGTTAGGCCCTTGCTTGCCCATTAAAATAAACCCATACTTGGGCCGAGATGTGAGGCCCAACTTACTTGTTTTAAATATAAGGATCACCCATATGTTGGAATAATGGGTTGCCCATTAAGCCCACCACAATGAGTGGACCCATGATCTTTATGGTTGGGCCCAAACCTTGCTTGAGGGCCCACCATGTTGCCTATGTATTGGGCTTAGTGTATGGCCCACTAGGCCATGGATTGCTTGGGCCTTGGACCTTACTTTATATGCATAGCGGGCTACCTTTTGGGACCCAGTTGAGGTTGAATGTCCTCCTTGGTGGCCCTAAGGGAGGCCCATAGGGTCCTCATAGGTGGTTGAAGGCCCACCTTGGACCTTGTTAGGACCGTTTTCTCCTCGAGGCTTTATGACTCTCTTAGCTTGTAGGCCATCCCAAAGTATTGGGCCCCCATTAGAAGACTTCACCTCTCCTTAGAGTACCTGCCTATGTATCTAGACCCTGTCCCTCCTTAGGAAGGAGGAATATATATATTCTACAGGTAGCGCACCTACATCATTATGACCCATATGCATCATCTGTGTGAATTGATTGTATTGTGTGGCGGTCATTGAGGGATGGAGTTTCTCTCCTTGTGCACATCGAGTGCTTGAAGCTGGCGCATAACCTGTATGTGTGACTCATGCATTGGCATCGCATTTCATAATGATACCGCCCTTGCTTCATCAGGGCCTCACCTCCACAGGAATATTCGTGGATGGCTAGATGTGTGGACATCGGAAATGATACTCGAGCATACCAGGTACATAGGATGCCCATGGGTGAAATTCCCAAAACTTCCATGGTACCAAGGATCTTCCCCAACGCCGTGACCGAGTGAAAACTATTAGCGTACCAGGGCCTTATACCGTTAGGCTGCGACTCTCACTGTCGTGTAGTCGGGTAAGGGTATAGCCTTACCTGCCTGGTGTGAGAAGGCATTGCTAGGCTGAGTCTGACCAGCTCGTAAATGGGTTCGCTGCCGTCGAGCCTTGTTGGTGATTGGTTGTCCACAAGCAGGTAGTGAGGTCTCTTATGCTCGTTTGACTGTGCAGGTCTGGAGAGGGACAGTCATTCAGCAGTGTACTGGACCCCGATGATTTCCTTATGATTGGAAATGTACTTGATATATGGATTGGATATGAGCACTGGCATCACTTTGCATCGCATTCGCATCGGCTGTGTAAGCCCCTTTGTGCATCACCTTGGTAAGGTGCCCAGTACTAATTGCATCGTATTCATGATAACCCTTGGTAAGGCTGGTGATATTGTCATCGAGCATGTTTCCCTTCCTGTACCTTCTATTATTCTTCTGCGCACTATTGTCACACACTTTCACCACCCTCTAAGCTTTTATAAGCTTATGCACGATTGATGCATGCAGGAGATCTTAAGCAGGCGTCGTAGCGGCAAAGTTTGGATTAGAGTTGAGCTTGGGGATCCCAGTGTTGCAGACTTTTCTCTCCTTCTTTTATTATCTTATGTATGTCCTTTAGACCTTATGAAAGCGTGTAAAAGTTTAAATTTATAGTGGATTTTGTGGTGTCCCTTTGTTATTTTCGAGATTTTAATTGTTGTGATCTTGGGTATGCTCGTATTGGAAATGGTTATTCGGTTATGGAAATCTTCCTTGTGGGATCCCAGGATCGGAACCTGCCTCAGGAGCCGAGAATGGGGTACTACGGAGGCTGTTGTGGTCAGAACCGGCTATCAGGTTCCTTGTGAGTCCGGTTACCGAGTATGGGTGGTGACAGGCCCTCACCTCATATCTGAGCTTCTGATAGTAGGGTGGAGAAACATTGCTCCCCTTGAATCCGAACCGGAGCAAGATCACTTAGCCCACAGCTGTCTGGGAATGTCACTCACAACAACTTCAGTGTCTTGTAAGACTTAGACAGTAACATAGAATTAAATACTTCATAAGTAGCTGAAATCACTAGTCGGGTGGTGGTGGCGGCTTCTAGGAGTGTTCCTCCTCGCCTCAGTCCTTGCAAACCAACACCACTACCCAATGAAGATCCTAACCTGGAATGTAAGGGGCCTTAACCACCCCTCAATGCAAAAGGAAGTTAGAGACTACATTCACACTCTTCACCTCTCTATGATATGTATCGTAGATACTCACATTAGAAAGCCTAATCTTTGTGTTGCATGTAATACTTTTCTTCCTAGCTCGTGAAATTTTGATTCAAATGTAGACCTAAAACTATAGAATCATTGTCGCTTTGAATCCTTCTATTCAACTCTCAGTTCTTCAAAAGGCTGACCAACTCATGCATTACCTTGTTAAATCTAAGCATACGTCTAGTCAGATGTTCTTTTCAAGAATTTATGCCTCTAATTTAGCAATTCAAATATAGCTCTTGTGGTCAAGCATCTCCCAGATTGGTGCAGGATTGCGAGACCCGTGGCTCCTAGCAAGTGATTTCAACTGCATCAAATTTATCCAAGAAAAACGCGGAGGAGCGTATCCAAACCTTAAGCATATCGAAGAATTCAATAATTGCCTTGCTCCTCTCAGCCTGAATGACCTAGTTATCTCGAGTAATATCTTCTCTTGGTCCAACTCTAGTGCTGCACCCCAAAGGACAAAATGTAGGCTTGATAGGCTCCTTGCTAGTCCTACCTTCATTTCCACCTTTGGTGCATATAAAGCCTCCTATTTAGGCTCGAGTCTCTCAGACCATGCTCCCATGATTGTAGACATTTCTCCTTCATCCTAGGGTTACAAATCGCCTTTTCGTTTCTTTAATTAATGGTGTACGTTGGATGGGTTTTTCTAGGTGATAGCCAAAACTTGGGAAACTCACATTTACAGGTTTCCCAGGTTTGTTGTTGCCACTAAACGCTCAAACTTCTAAGCTTGGCCATTAAAAATTGGCTTGCTAACAAGCCCAAATTGGATGACCAACTCCAAAAGGCCAAAGATGAGCTTGAAACCATTCAATTGTCCATTCAATCCAATCGCCCCACCACCAATATTGAAGCCGAGCATGTAGCTAAAGATAAACTCAAAAATCTTCAATCTTTGGAGTTGTCTATGCTGAGGCAAAAGGTGAGAGAGATCAAACTAAACCCTAGTGATGTTAATTCAAAATTCTTCTATGCCTTTATTAAGAAAGAGCAAGCCTCGTCCAAAATCGGGAAAATTAAGGATAAAGATGGTGTCTTCACTAAGAACCCAGATGAGATAAAGAGCATAATGGTTGATCGCTTCAAAAGCATTACCATTGATAAGTAGGTTGATCGTTCTCGAGATGATATAGGGCTCATGGATAACATGACAAAGCTCACTCAAGCTCAGTGTGATCTCATTAAACCTATATCTATTTTGGAAATAGAGAATGCCATAAAAATGGTTAATCCCAGTAAGGCCCCTAGACCAAATGGTTTCAATGCTCACTTTTACAAAATCTATTAGCCAATTATTGGGAAAGATATTTGTGTTGCTATTATGAACTTTTGAGTTTTTTTTCGATCTTCAAAAACTCTTAAGCAACTAAACAACACTCTCATCACCCTGGTTCATAAATAAAAATAAAAATAAAAATAAAAAAACTATTGAGTCCCCAAATGATCTAAGACCAATCTCCCTGATGCAGGACATGAAAATTAAATATAATATGCGAGATTTCAGGCTTAAGATCACGTTAGTTTAAAAACAATTACACAAATTCCATATCCCACATGAAAGTCCAAACAGTCAATTAAGGGGAATCTATGCGGGTCCAGGCCTACACATGATAGGGCTGGATCAATAAAAATTATGAACTAAACGATACTCAAAGATAAGAAATAATCATCCACACATGCATAGTAATCAGTCCCTAATCCAAGGGATTCAGAAATTCCAATTCGGGGAACCCTTGGGTAAGAAAAGGGGCATAAAATTGGAGATTTTGAGTAATTTAGGAAGGTTTAGGGATTTTGGGTGAAAGCGGAGTGAAAGAGAGGAGAGAAACGAACCAGAGAAGTACCGCACGCGTGGACAACAATAATGGCCCAGACGCACGTGCCTGTGATCCCGGCCGCATGTATGTGGGGCCCACTATTCAGAAAAAGGCCCTCTGGCCCTGGTCGGCCAAGGATGGACTCCAAAACCCCCGAATCTCAACTCGATCCGATGTACGGTTTGTGCGTGGTGCTCCGCAGAAGTTTCAGCCCTCCTATAAGGCCAGATTCTAAAATTCTGCTGTGGGGAGGAGAATTGCTGCAATAGATGATTAATTCGAAGTGTATATGATGGGGTGAGATGAGAAGAAGGGATGGTAGAAGATGGATAGTAGAGATGGCGATAGATGGGAGCGAATCGGGATAGATGTGGCTTCGCACTACGGTAGTTAACCCTTCAATGGAGGGAGGGCTTCGTACCCAATTAGGCTTCACAACTCAGAGAGTAGGAAAACGTGGAATTTTTATTAATCTTCAATGAATGAAAAAAAGCTACAAGGGGTGCCTATTTATAAGAAAACCCTATACCCTAAAACTCGCGCCATGTGCACAACCTATTACTTCGCGATAAAGTAAACCAAAATAAAAACCAAACAAAGTAATCTAAAGCGTTCATGATGTTCTAAATAACATAAATAAGCAAAACCTAAAATATGAACTTAATCCGACTAATGGTCCACGATCATGAGATCCCACGATGGGCTTTTCTTGGCTATCGGGTCCACTCTCTTGAACCAAAACTACGTCTTTTAATTAGGAGGCCCTCCCTGGACGTCGTCATTGATCCAAATCGACGATGGGGTCCTCCTTCTGGTGTACGTGCATAGGGGGTGGTGCGTGTGCACGTGATGTCCCCATCAATTCTCCCCGGCTGCGAAGATTTCACCACTAGCGAAATAAAACTCCTGAACCGCTCCAGGATGTCAAGATCAAGTCTCTGAAGCTCCCCCTCAGTGAGCCACTGCTGTATAAATCTAAGCGTGACTTCTATTTAACCAGGTACTTCTAAAACCCGCCGTCCGACGTTGAAACTATCTGATGGTCCAGGATATCCTCTATTTCCTCTCTGGATGTGTGAATGCTAGTTATGGGAGGTAGAGGCTGGGAAGAAAGGCCAGGAAGAGTAGGTATGAGAGGTAGAGGCTGGGAAAATGGGTCGGGACTGGTAGGTATGGGAGGTGGAAGCTAGGAAAATGGGTCGGGACGGGTAGGTATGGAACGTAAAGGCTGAAAAAATGGGTCGAGAAAGGTATTTATGGGAGATAGGGGCTAGGAAGAAAGGTCAGAAAAAGTAAGTATGAGAGGTAGAGGCTAGGAAAATGGGTCAGGAAGGATAGGCATGGGAGGTAGAGGCTGGGAGAATAGGTTGGGACGGGTAGGTATGGGACGTAGTGACTGGGAACATGGGTCGGGAGGGGGCCATGGATCAAGGGAAAGGTCTGGGGAATTAGGATGGTTAGGTGATAGGCTGGACAATGTATCAGTGGTCCCCTAAAATGCAACTAGATCTTCCACCTTAAATGTGGAACTAATTCCCATGGAAGGTGGAAGATCTACCTCATACGCGTTGAGACCGTTTCGTTTTATAATTTTGAATGGTCCAGCGCTACGCATGTGTAATTTATGAATAGCTCCCTGAGGGTACCGCTCTGGCCTGATGCAGACCATCACAGAGTCCCTTACATTGAATTTCTTGAAAAGTTTATGTGGGTCTGCAGAAAGTGAGTAATGTTCATTACTAGTCATGATCTTCTGCTTGATTTCTTGATGTTATGAATGAATGTGATGCGCAAAAGACTCTGCAGGCTCTGACGGCCTATGGGACAGTGATATAGGGACAAGATCAATAGATTTCCCAAGTTTATAACCAGTGACGACTTCACAAGGACTGAGACCTATGGACCTATCGACAGAACTATTAAACGCAAACTCGGCTATAGGTATTACGGTGTCCTGTGTTCTGGTGTGCTCTATATCCCTCCTAGGGGGAAACTCATCCGGTAGATCATCAAGAACGATATCACGAAACTCATCCACTACCGGAATGGCCTCAGTAGGTAACTCTACACTAGCCTCTGGTATACTCTCTCTAGCCACGAGGCTGCACATGTTGTTCCCCTCAAAATAATGGTCTTGATGTCCCTCATGAGGTAGGGGTACAGGTGCACGCCCATGACTGATTCCTTGGTCACTTCCATTCATTGGTCTATCCTCCTGGCCTCCTGCCTAAGATTGATCATCTTCCCTAATGGTAGGGTTTGTCCTGATGGAGGCCTTTATTTGGTCAAGGCGTTGATCTATACTTCATTCCAACCACTTATCCCAAGACTCGATCTGCTGGGACAGCTTGTTTAGTGACTCTAGCAATTGTTTCATGTTTAGTGTAGGGTGCTAGCCAAAACCATGACACGTACGTGTTGGTGTACAACTTGCTAACTCCACCTAAGGACTTTCTACCACAACTATATGGGACTAAATGATCTTATGAGACTATATGAGGGGACTATGCAATGTTACTCCAGCAATATAGTTACTAAAATAAGGGATTTTGGACTCCTAAAAGCTATATGTGATGGACTAGATGCATGACGGACTCAAACAAACTAACCCTAAACAAATAATGTATTCCCCAATAAGAAACCTAAGCTTTGATACCAAATTTGATACAGGACATGAAAATTAAATATGATATGCGAGATTTCAGGCTTAAGATCACGTTAGTTTAAAAACAATTACACAAATTCCATATCCCACATGAAAGTCCAAAAATTCAATTAAGGGGAATCTATGCGGGTCCAGGCCTACACATGATAGGGCTGGATAAATAAAAATTATGAACCAAACGATACTCAAAAATAAGAAATAATCATCCACACATGCATAGTAATCAGTCTCTAATTCAAAGGATTCAAAAATTCCAATTCGGGGAACCCTAGGGTAAGAAAAAAGGCATAAAATTGGAATTTTAAATAATTTAGGGTTAGGTTTAGGGATTTTGGGTGAAAGCGAAGTGAAAGAGAGGAGAGAGGCGAACCAGAGAAGTACCGCACGCGTGGACAACAATAATGGCCCAGACGCACATGCGTGTGATCCCGGCCGCATGTGTGTGGGGCCCACTATTCAAAAAAAAAGGCCACCTTGGCCCTGGTCGACCAGGGATGGACTCCAAAACCCCCAAATCTCAGCTTGATCGATGTACGGTTTGTGCGTGGTGCTCCGCCGAAGTTTCTACTATCCTGTAGGGCCAGATTCTGAAATTCTGCTGTGGGGAGGAGAATTGCTGCAATGGATGATTAATTCGAAATGTAGATGATGGGGTGAGATGAGAAGAATGGATGGTAGAAGATGGGTAGTAGAGATGGCGATGGATGGGGGCGAATCGGGATAGATGTGGCTTCGCACCACGGTAGTTAACCCTTTAATGAAGGGAGGGCTTCACACCCAATTAGGCTTCACAACTTAGAGAGTAGGAAAATGCGGAATTTTTATTAATCTTCAATGAATTAAAAAAAAAGCTACAAGGGGTGCCTATTTATAAGAAAACCCTATACCCCAAAACTCACGCCATGTGCGCAACCTATTACTTGGCGATGAAGTAAACCAAAATAAAAACCAAACAAAGAAATCTAAAGCGTTCATGATGTTCTAAATAACATAAATAAGCAAAACTTAAAATATGAACTTAATCCGACTAATGGGCCACGATCATGAGATCCTACGATGGGTTTTTCTTGGCTATCGGGTCCACGCTCTTGAACCAAAACTTCGTCTTCTAATTAGGAGGCCCTCCCTGGACGTCGTCATCAATCCAAATCGATGGTAGGGTCCTTCTGGTGTACATGCGTAGGGGGCGGTGCGTGTGCACGTGATGTCCCCATCACTCCCTTACCAATGAAATTTATAAAATCATCTCTACGATTTTGATCACTAGAATGAAGGTGGTTATGCCCTTGTTTGTCAGCCATGCCCAATCTACCTTCATTCCTGGTCGTAGCATCCCTAATAACATCTTGCTTAGTCACGACTTGATTAGAGGAATCCATTTAGACGGAGAGGCGCCGAGAATGTGTGTTAAGGTTGATCTAAAAAAGGCATTCGATTTTGTAAATCAGAATTTTCTCACCTAAGCTCTCCACATCCTTCATTTTCCAGACATCTGGATCAACTAGGTTCGTGCCTGCATCAACTATCCCTCCTCATTAATAAATGTCAATGGGGAAGTGTGTGGTTTTTTTTAAAGCAACAGGGGTCTCAAACAAGGAGCTCCTTTTCTTTTTGCCACTATTAAGGAGATGTTTTCTGCTCTCCTTAACAAATGTTGTAGTAATGGGATGATTGGAATGCCTTTCATTATTGGATCTTCGTCCATCTCCTATCTCCTCTTTGTGGATGATCTTATGATATTGGCAAGTGCAAACCCCATAGCAATGCATAATCTTAGGAATTTCTTTATAATTTTTTCAAAAACTCAAGACTACAAATAAACCTCTACAAGAGTGTCTTATTAATCTCCTGGTCCTATTAGTGCAAAGACTCCATTAAAGGCATTATCAATATGGGAGAAGGTGGGCTTCTTATTACGTATCTTGGAGTTCCTTTTTTCTCTTCTAGGCTTCATATTAGGGAGTGTCAGCTTGTCTTGAACAACCTTAATAAAAAGCTTAGTATCTTTTGTTGGTAGGCTAGAGTTAATTAGATCTACCCTCTTAAGCCTCAATTTTTTTTTTGTCCTGTGCCGTCCTCCTACCCAAAACTTGTTATGGCATCATCGAAAGGCACATTAGGAATTTTTTTATGGGCATCTCTGCCATTCACTTTTTAAATTGGGATCATATTTGCAATCCAAAAGACAAAGGTGGCTTGGTATTACTCCTTTGGAGATTTCTACCAAAGCTTGTCTTCTCAAGCAACGATGGAAAATTATGCTAAATACATTGGCTCAAACTCTATTTAGCGCATCCAAATTCCCATGAATGCTTCTTGGGCTTGGAAAAGTATTCTTAGTATGCATAACATTGCAAAAAACCACGCCAGATATCTTGAGGGAAATGGTCTCTCTATTCAATTTTGGAATGATCCATGGCTAGGTGATTTTAGCCTAATTGACTGTTTTTGGAACCAGCCGATTCGGGATCTTAAGCTAGGTGCAAACTTCATTGTTAGGAGGCTAATTCAGGACTAAATGGCAATTCCCCCACCCAAACACTCCTCTCCTAGCATGGACATTTTAAGAAATTCGAATGCACCAAATTATACTTGTTGATGATGAAATTGTCTAGACCGCATGCCCTAAAGGATCTCTCTCCTTTGCCTCTGCCATCAAAGCTTGTAGAATTATAGCCTAATTGACTATTTTTGGAACCAACCGATTCGGGATCTTAAGCTAGGTGCAAGCTTCATTGTTAGTAGGCTAATTCAGGACTAAATGGCAATTGCCCCACCCAAACACTCCTCTCCTAGCATGGACATTTTAAGAAATTCGAATGCGCCAAGTTATACTTGTTGATGATGAAATTGTCTAGACCCTATGCCCTAAAGGATCTCTCTCCTTTGCCTCTGCCATCAAAGCATGTGGAATTATTGACCCTGAACCCCACTGGATCACGCCAATTTCGTTCATAGGGTTCATCCCTAAGCACTCCATAAAAGCTTCGATGATTTTCCTAGGGCATCTTAAAACAAAAGACTTTTTGATGAGTTTGACAGTATTCATGATACTACATGTGTCTTTTGTACGAATGGAGTCGAATCTATTAACCATTTGTTTTTTTTTTTCACATAGATTTACTCGTTGGATATGGAGAAGCCTGCATGCCAAGTTCCTCATCCCTTTCACTTCTCATCCAACTATTTTACAATCAGTCAATCATATAGTCGATAACTCTACAAACGAAATATCTAAATGTCTCAGCAGGCTCACCTCCCCCGCCCTTGTATAACATGTCTAGAGAGAAAGGAACAATCGTGTCTTCCATGCGAAAACAACCCACAAGGAAGCTATCTTTAGACACGCAATAGCTAACCTAGGAGCTAGGATCATCTGCCTGTTTGGCCCAACTATAGCTTTATGGCTACTAGTGCCCTCTCAGCGGCCTGGGACCTTCGCACTTCCTACTCTATTGAGCATCCTCCAGCTTCAAGGATACCCAACCAAAGTAGGGTAGTGACGACTTGGACTCTGGCATGTGCAGAAATTACAAGTAGGGTAGCGCCTTTGTTTATCCCCCACATCTTACCCTGTTTGGGGAATCGTCACTAACGATGGCGTGTGAGGGTCGACGGATAAATGCCTTCAAATCATGCTTCAAGGTATTTCTAAGGTTTTATTTACCAATCTTGCAAGTACTAGCATTCAAATTCATAATGATGAAAGCCTCACTAGTCTTTTGGATCCCTCCTCTTCTTCTTGGGAGATAGGCTCTACGCGCATCATAGTCACGCCTATACTATTGATTCCAGCAGCAGTGCCAACATTACCCAACCCCGCTTTAGGAGGATGATATTAAAGCTGGCCGCAGCTACTCTGACCTCTCTCTATCGTCTCATTTCAAGGATTGAGATTGTTTCCTTATTTTAGTGCCAGGCCTGGGTTGTGCGCCTCTTTATCTCTTTTTCCCTTTTCCTTTCTCCTCCTTTTTTTTTTTTTTCCTTTCTCCCCTTGGAGCTCGGGGTGTGAGATCCTCTCTCTCTTTTCCTTTTTCCTTAGGGGTATGCCCCTTTTCCTAGTATTCTTCCGGGCTTTCGCCCTAGGTTAGTAATAAGAGAATCTTGCTTGCTTGCTTCCCTCCCCCCCCCCCAAAAAAAGGCTTTTTATTGTTCTCAAAAATCCCATAAGATCACCATGGGCAGCTTCATCTAGAGTACACCATGCTTTAACTAAATCTGTCGTTATACCTTGAAGAATCCAAGAGGGCCAATCTACGAAGCTAGGCGTTCAGTGTTCTTATGGAGGAACGAAGTCACTCGACCACCAGGAGAGGAACGAGAGCGGTGGGCCTTCAAAAAGGAGCGAGGGAGTGATGAGTAACCTTAGTCTATATGTTGTGAGAGTATTAACAAATATGTACCAGATTCACAACAACAGGTTCACCAAAATTACATCTACAAGAATCACAAGTAAGAATCACAAGAAAAATTGATAATCATAGTGCTATTAATGAATGTCTCTGGTTGCAAATCTGCGGTAGCCCAAGCTTGGAGGACAATGAACTGCTAAACCTCAAGGGGATCCAGAGGCCATCAAAAAGAATCAACAATGCCGTGAGCCCTAAGTATGAAGATATATCCAGATCCTGAAAAGGCCATTGCTACCACTTTGAGATAATATCCATGATCGAAATATCAGTTGACTCCTTACAAACGAGTGCCCAATGGCTACGTTGCCCCCCAATGTTCTCCATCAAAGTTTCAGGAGACTTCACTTTTTTTTTTCCTCAAAGACAGCTTCTTTTCTCTTCATAATCCCAATAGACCAGACCGCCATGAGAAGCACCTTCTAGATTGTCTTTCCATGTTTCTTAGCTAAACCTGCTTTCCATCTTTTAATTATTTTTGCTCTATACCTTGAAGAACCTAGGAGAGGCCATCTTCCACATGAGGGGCCCTAGACATCATTAATTGATGACTAACCATCCAATTAATAAAAGAGCCTCTGATTTTCTAGAAGACAAAAAAATGATAATAATAATAATAAAAGATTCTCTGAAGCAAAAGGAAATCCAAAAAATAGCCGTGTATGAGCTAACTTACATCACTTTGGTCATTTCCTTGATTATGATTCATGTAGGGAGTCTAGGGACATCTATCACATAATTCACTAACCGATTCATGCTTCGCGTGGTTTCGCCACACGTGGTCAGTGAGCCCACACTTGGGCATAGAGATTTGATTGCATTAGATTTATTTTTTTTTTCCTTTGGAAAGATAACTCAAGAATCTGATTGCATATGTGCATGTCTAACGCTAAATCAATCTATCATCCATTCACCAATTGTCCTTACACCGAATCAATATTTGCCTCATGAGCATGTCTAAAGCCGAATCAATCAATCACTATTCATCCAGTGTCCTTTCACAAGCAAGTGTGGTCCACTATCCTTAGTAGATTCAATTTAGCTTGGTTTATGCCTTTTGATTTCGGAGATCTTTTATTGGCTTGTCATGGCGTGGCTTTTCACAAGTAAAGATTTTATGGAGACTTTGCTTATTGGCTTGCTTATGGACAATTTAACGAGAAAGAAATGGAAGGTGATTCGGAAGTCAAAGCAATCAAGAGCAGTGGGTCACTAGTAATGTTTCTTGTAATTGAATTGGTTGTGGGCCAGAGTTGCTTTGAGAAGTTGTAATTTTAATTCTATTTTTCTGGGTTATGTATGTTTTTGATTGGGTTATAGGTGGCGCCATGTCAATGCTTCTTTTTTCTTGTGAATAGAAGTTTCTATTACCTTGCCAAAAAACAAAACAAAAAAACAAAACAAAATAAAACCAAACAAAATCTAATTGCATCAGTAACTCAACCTCTAATGGGAAGGGAGAAATAAACAGAACTGGACAACCACAACCTTTGGTGAGTTGGCTCTAATGTGGAATGCTAAATTATACCCCACAGCTAGGCATTTTGACAAACATGCCCAACCATATATATTGATGGCATGCATGTGGACAGATACCACTAACCACTTCAAGAATCCCTTCCTTTCCTGGCTAACTGATGTAAATGTTAATTTAGGTATGCATCTCAAGACTTGAGCCAACTCAACAAAGAACCATTTCCAACTCCCTACACTCTTCATACAAATGCACATGAGGCTAGGAACCTGTTGTCTTCTGCATTCAAGGACATGTCAAAGAACCATGCACCTAGGCATTTTCCTTCTATCTTTCTACAATCAAGCATCACAAGCAGTTGGCATGCTTGCCTAAAACCACAAATGGCAGCTTTATATGCAACAAAAAGTCTCAAGGAGTAGTTTAGTGACCTGCTAAGCTTTGCCATGCCTCCTGGATTGGTTGTTTGTATTTCTTCATGAGTCATTGTAAGTGTCTTAATGGATTGTTCACACTGCATCTCTTTTAGTGCGAATTGTTTACCCCTCCAAGCTTTATCATAACTTACTTTGATCCCGTATTCTCGACTAATCTCATTGACAATATCTTTGGGTCTACAACGCAAATTTTTCTGGAGTCGATCCTTAACTAAAGCAGCAATCCAACTCCTACTGGCTTGTCGATGTGTTGTTGTGTTTGGCATTGTTGACTCATTCACCACATTACAAGTATGGTTTCCCTTCAAGGATTTTATCTTAAATGTAGGCTTGTCAGGAAGCTTATATGCATGTATGCGCCATGAGCAATTTCCTTTAATGCATTTCGCTTGATAATGGCCACCACCAAACCTGGTTCGCTTGTATTCGAACTTTGAACGTATGGCGTACTCCCTTAAAGCTTTGTGGAAAGCATTTGCATCTACAAATTCTTGGCCTTCTTTTAAAACCAACATCATTTTCGGCATGTCACTGACACAACTATCCATCAACAAGCAGCCTGTTTCACGCAAGCCATTTGACGCATTTGGAACACCACTGTCATTGGCACTTGTATTATGTGAGGAAGGTGCAACTGTTGTATTACTTCCACGTAAATCTTGCAACGATGCTTGAACATTTCCAGTATCAGCATTCCGCATTACATTACTGAAGAAACAAAGACAGAAACAAGTGACAAATAATCTGTGAACTACACAACTAAGAACACAAATAAATTTGCATTAAAGTACTACCTAGGAATGGGAATGGGGATTGAAAGGTTTTGGTCACCAAAAACATAGAGGTTAATAGGCTCGCTACTTCGAGGAAATGCTTCCATCATATTGGATAAGTCTTCATCATTCTCAATCGACACAAGTGAATCCAAATCTAGAGTAGGATATTTGTACTTGATGCTGCTAACATCGGTCAACTTGTAAATCTCGTGCACTTTAAATAAAAGATTGAGGTAATCGATCGCTCGATCAACATGAACAATGCGGTTTGTGCCTCCTCTATAATAAACCTTATTTGATTCCCAAATGAAGTCGCCCCCGAATCTACAAAGCACTGGCACCTTGTTCATAGACATCATTGGGGTGTGTTGTAATGAACTGAAAATTCATAACAAGAGAAATGTGGTCATAGTTAAGAAGATTAAGAACAACAATTTTTATGTGCATGTTTAGAAATAAAAGAACCAGATCCTTCTCCACCTATTTGTTTACTTTTGATCTAACCTCGATTCCATTGTAATTATATATATCAGTGTTATTGTGCACTCATTTGAACAAGCGAGTAGCATGATTTGGTTTTCGAGGACAAGGAACTCATGGGACTCACGGTAGATGAAACATGCCCTAAAATTTGCCCAAATTAGAAAATCCTATCAATCCAATGTTTAGGTGTTTTCCTATTGAGTAGGGTGCTTGCTGCATTCTTTTTTAGTTACTATCTACTCACAGGCCACATATTGAAGAGTTAGAATCATCCCATCCTGAAGATATTCGTAGCATGGTCCAATCATAGCTGGGCAAAATCATGGGTCTTGATCACAAACCATGGTCCCTGCTTGTACAATTAGAAAGCTCCAGGTTACCACACATTCTGTCAACCCAAAAGCCTCCAAATGCAAGTACCATATGATTCTCGATCAGGCAAAACATGCAGGTTCAACCCACCTTTCACTAATATGGGGGGCCATCATGAGTAGGCTCTACTAGGACAATCACTTCGATTGAATGATTTAAATTGTTCAAACCAGTAGACTCCGGATGCATAACTTTTCCAGTTGTCCACATTAAGAAACGGGTCAGCAATCTTAGGAAGAAGATAATTCAATGGGAGTAGGATTGTCAAGGGGGTGGTTTAGGATCCTTATGGGACCATTTTGGGTTCATGTACCATCTTTCGATGACCCGGACCCAAATTTGATCAAGTTTTCGAGTGCCTATCACGTCTGAGGACCCTGGCTTAACCATCAAGATCAACAATCAGGGGTCATGGTCATCCATTTGAGACTTCATAGCAAGATACATCCATGAGGCCACTTGTACAAATTGAAGAACCAAGGATACAAACATACATGTCCTTAGAGCAAGGATATGCAATGCAAAAAAACACATGATTCAGATCTAGAATGGGAGAAATCATATCTCAGATCTCGATCAGAATTGCTTAGATCTTGTTCCAATTTTCCAGAGAACCATCAGTAGATGCAAAACAGAAAGATTAAAAAACTGCTGGACTCTGACAGTACCATGACATTAAATGGTGGGTGGGGTTTTGATCATCATTGTTGGGATGGCTTAAGATCACTAGTTATTTTTACTTTTAAACCATAGTACATCAAGGGATTCACCTGAATGTAAAAAGTTATTCACATGCGTATTTACCTTCTCGTGGAGCCCACCATGTATGCCATCCAACCCACGCATTAAGTGAGCCCACCATGATGATAAGATGCCCTTAAAATCTGCTCATTGAACCATTAGGTGGGTTACACCATAGAAAACAATGGACAACCACCTAAAATCCTCCAAATTCACGTGGTGGTCCACAATGGTTGGATCAAACCTATTTTGTGGCATCGAACTTAGATGTTGGGGTGACCTTACTGGACAGGTTGCATGCTGTAGACACACCATGGTAGGCCCCATGAGCAACCACGGTAGAATAAGCATATCCACAAGATTGACCTTTCTAGGTAAAGTCCTAAATTTGTAAAGAGTCCGGCATAGGTACTTAGAGGTGGAAAGTGACTCAATGATTATTGTGGATGGTCTCCATACTAGATCAGAGGGGTCTTGGATCACTTGACATAGGTGGAGATTTATACAAGGCTTCATTGCAGGGTTGAATGCAATTGTACATCAAACCTTCAGGGAGAGCATTTTATAGCAGCCCACCCTTTGTCCTGTATAGCTTTTTATTTGAGGTGTGTTATATAGGCAAATCATGTTCCCATGTACGGCTTCACAGGCGGGTCAATTGTCCACACTGCTCCTTTTAAAAAACGAGGTAAAGCCCTCAATCGAGAGAGTGGTAGTGATTCAAATATACCCTCTGCCAGGTATGGTTGAGATGAGTAACTTCAAATTATATTTATACCGCCTTTCTATTATATCATTTGGTCCATGCCAGTAAGAAAATCATCCGGTGTTACCCAAAATGAAGAACTTAGCTAGAATAAAGTAGGAGAGAATGTGAAACAGTATGAAGAAAGAAGGGAAAGAGAGAAAGAAGCATCCGTACCTTTGCCCGTGGAAATGGAATAATTGGGATCGACCAGAGACGGTAAATGAGGGGAAGAATATTGAAGATGGATTATTGATTATCAGTTATCAGCCCCAGTAGGAATGCTGCAGTCACCAAAAATCTCCGCATTGAAAAATAGTCAAGCAAGGATCGGCGTAGACATGGGAGCGGAAGAAGGGGAGAAATTTCCGACTGTACGACCAGTATATGGCCCACAACCTTTTTAAACCCATTTCTTTTTAGCTGCCCAGAATACTCCCCAAGCGTACGGACAGCTTTTCACATTGCGAAAATGCCCCTGCTTTTCAAGAAAGTGATATGTGAAAGCGGTGTCCCCTATGGCTACGAATTATAACCGTAGCTATAACCGTAGCCATTGATAGAAACATGTGAGCAGTGAAACAACGAGTCGAGGTCGACCAGGTCAGGTTATTTTATGGAAGGAAGGCATGAATATAGTCACATACATCACAGTGGGCCCCACATTTAGGTCCCACCCACCTTAATGTCATGGATCCCACCACACTGCTCAAACAACAAGTGTCCACTAATTCTATTTTTTGTAAAAAAAAAAAAAAACATTTAGAATTTAAGAGTAGATAAGCATTTTGATTAGCTATCTGTAATTCATCTTGTTATGATGATCATGACCATAGGTTTAGCAACAAGAAATGATTGAATTGTGTTTGGATTTACAGGTGAATTCAATTGAGAACAATCATTTTAACCAAGAGGGAATGACAAGAAGTGGCCCTCAAATTACAATTTTGCAAATCCAACTTGAAAATAACACAAGGGCTCATTTGACGTACGTAGTAGAATTTAAACATTGGAATTTAGTACGTTTTGCAACATGAAAAATTAAGTGGAATTTGTTAATCGAATATGTGTGCTATATCCGATTCATTTCATGCATTTCACGATCAATTCCCTTCATTTCACGGTCAATTCGATTCATTTTACGATCAATTTCCTTCACTTCACGGTCAATTTCATTTATTTCACAGCCAATTCAATTCATTTCACGGTCAATTTCATGCATTTCACGGTTAATTCCATTCACTTCACGGTCAATTCCATGCATTTTACTCCATTCACTCCCTTACACTCAAATACAAGTTTAAACTCATCCTTGCCATCCCTATTCCCTCAAATACACGTCTGAACTCATCTCTTCCATCCCTCTTCCTTCTTTTC
This sequence comes from Magnolia sinica, assembly GCF_029962835.1. NCBI lineage: Eukaryota > Viridiplantae > Streptophyta > Magnoliopsida > Magnoliales > Magnoliaceae > Magnolia > Magnolia sinica. The sequence goes on along the minus strand of NC_080573.1, from coordinate 41,559,045 downwards.
ACCCATTTTCTTCATTAAATGTCCATCCTACTATCACATTACATCTTCCATTTCCATTTTACTCAAGGCTACCTAAAATGCATCTAATTGACCATGAAGTGAAGAGAATTGACCGTGAAATGCATCGAATTGACCGTGAAATGCATGGAATTGACCGTGAACTGAAGCAGATTCGCTGAAATTGACTATGAAATGCATGAAAATGACCGTGAAGTGAAGGGAAATGACCGTGAAATGCATGGAATTGACCGTGAAGTGAAGCGGATTCGCCGAAATTGATCGTGAAATACATGAAAATGACCGTGAGTGAAGGGAATTGACCGTGAAATGCATCGAATTGACCATGAAGTGAAGGGAAATGACCGTGAAATGACGTGAAGGGAAATGCATGGAAATGACCGTGAAGTGAAGGGAATTGACCGTGAAATGCATCAAATTGACCATGAAGTGAAGGGGAATGACCGTGAAATGCATGGAATTGACCGTGAAGTGAAGCGGATTCGCCGAAATTGACCATGAAATGCATGGAAATGACCGTGAAGTGAAGGGAGACCGTGAAATGCATCGAATTGACCGTGAAGTGAAGTGAAATGACCATGAAATGACCGTGAAGTGAAGGGAAATGGATGGAATTGACCGTGAAGTGAAGCGAAATGATCGAGAAAATTGCACTAAAAATGTCATATTTTAAAATCTACCCATATCTTAAAAATATCTTAATAACACCTTTTGGTGTATTTTTCAAGATATTTTTGTAATATTTTCAAATTTTGAGTGATACTTGTCACATTACTGCAGTTGACAGATCATAGTGTATGTGAGAACCCAGTTACCTTGGAGATCATCGAATGTTTTGACCGATTCGAACACATCAAGTATAAACCAATGGTAAAAGGTTCCAATGATTAGTTAATCCTACCCGTTGGATCCACACTATCGTTCCCCTAGACCATACAAAAACTGTGATGAGTTGGATTGTCTCAACCGGTGGTGTAATCTTTTGGCTGTGGCTCATTGGAAAGATCATCTAAGAACTAGACAGTCAAAGCAGACCAATCAAGGGTTTATGGCCTGTTTGATTTACTATAACTATTATAAATTAGAGGTAAATAGGTAATTATTTTTCTTCACGCGTGTTTGGAATGGAGGTTGGAATGGTGGTGGAATTTCACCTCAAAAACCAAAATTCAAACTAGTCCAAGCCAAAACCTTGTGGGCCCACCTTGGTGTATGATTTATATATCCATGTTGTTCATTCATTTGTTTAAATGATTTAAGATCATAGACCCAAACATGAAGTAGATCCAAACCTCAAGTGGGCCACATAATAGAAAACAATGGAGATTGAATGCCTACCATTGAAAACTTATAAAAGACTACATTAAGTATTGGATCTACCTCATTTTTTTACTCATGACCTAAAATGATGTTGCAAAATTAATGGACGGCATGGATCAAACATGTACATCAAGGTGGGGCCCATAGAGTCTGAGTTAAGACCTACGCAAGTTGTAAAATGGATGGACAGACCGGATAAAAAACATAACCAACCAGGTCGACCGGGTCCAACCCAGTCAACCCCGAATTGCTGTCCAGTAACCCGGTCGACCCCATTTCTTTGTGGGGTAGGTAGTCGGGGTCGACCGGGTCCCAACCCGGTTGATCGGGTTACTGGACACAAATTCGGGGTAGACCAGGTTGGGGTCCACCATGATTTATGTTTTTTTATCCAGTCTTGTCCATCCATTTAACGCCCACTATTAAAAACTTATTAAGAGTTGCGGAAGTTTTGTATTGAGTTGATATTTGTGCTTTCACTTCATTCAGCTATTCACTTCATTATAGATGGGGGGTGGCCTAGAATCTTTCAAATAGGAAGACCCTAGCTATCCAAGTCCTTGTCCATTTTTCTGTTGTCAATTACCCATTTGTAGGCCACTAACCAAAGAGTTGGGAACTTCCGATCTGGAATATTTGGGAATAGTCCATCCACGATGGGCAAGCAAAACAATCTACGGCTCCAAGACATGGGCCCAGTAATATGGACAGCATCAGAGCAGCATACATGTTCTTCTGCTTGAGGGCCCTATAGTTCCTTAGACAATAATAACAAGTTAATGTGTGCAAGCAATGGGCTGAAGAAGGAGAAGAAGGCCCTATAGTGCTTTAGACAATAACATTAATGAGTGCAAGCAATCAATCTAAGAAGCTATACATGCAACCGAACCTTTGATAATTCCAGGAACATTGGAAGTTGCACATAAAACTTTCCAGTGTAGCACTTATTTCATAGCCCTAGAGCTTGTTAACTTGACTCAAAACTTGGCCAAGTCAACTTGACTTGGTTGTATACACATTGTCGATCCATTTTGCCAAGTCATTTTAGAGCATGAACCCAAAATTAAAGGAAATCCAATTGACTGTGAAATGACCATGAAATGCATCGAAATGACCATGAATCTAAACGGAATCGCTGGAAATGACCGTGAAAATGGAAATGACCATGAAGTGAAGCGAAATAACCGTGAAATGCATGGAAAAGACCGTGAAGTGAAGGGAATTGACCGTGAAGTGCATCGAAATGACCGTGAATCTAAACGGAATCGCTGGAAATGACCATGAAATGCATGGAAATGACAGTGAAGTGAAGCAAAATGACCATGAAATGCATGGAAAATGGTCATGAAGTGAAGCGAAATGACTGTGAAATGCATGGAAATGACCGTGAAGTGAAGCGAAATGATTGTGAAATGCATGGAAATGACCATGAAGTGAAGGGAATTGACCATAAAGTGCATCGAAATGACCGTGAATCTAAACGGAATTACCGAAATTGACCATGAAATGCATGGAAATGACCATGAAGTGAAGCGAAATGATCGTAAAATGCATGGAAATGACCATGAAGTGAAGCGAAATGACCGTGAAGTGCATTGAAATGACCGTGAATCTAAACGGAATCGCTAGAAATGACCGTGAAATGCATGAAAATGACCGTGAAGTGAAGCGAAATGACCATGAAATGCATGAAAATGACTGTGAAGTGAAGGGAATTGACCGTGAAGTGCATCGAAATGACCATGAATTTAAACGGAATTGCCGGAATTGACCGTGAAATGCATGGAAATGACCATGAAGTGAAGCGAATTGACCGTTAAATGCATGGAAATGACTGTGAAGTGAAGGGAATTGACCATGAATCTAAACGGAATCATTGGAAATGACCGTGAAGTGAAGTGAAATGACCGTGAAATGCATGGAAATGACCGTGAAGTGAAGGGAATTGACTGTGAAGTGCATGGAAATGACCGTGAATCTAAACGGAATCGTCGGAATTAACCATGAAATGCATGGAGATGACTGTGAAGTGAAGCGAATTGACTATGAAATGCATGGAAATGACCATGAAGTGAAGGGAATTGATCGTGAAGTGCATGGAAATGACCGTGAATCTAAACGGAATAGTCGGAATTGACCGTGAAATGCATAGAAATGACTATGAAGTGAAGCGAATTGATCGTGAAATGCATGAAAATGACCGTGAAATGAAGGGAATTGACCGTGAAGTGCATCGAAATGATTGTGAATTTGAACGGAATCGTTGGAAATGACCATGAAATGCATGGAAATGACTGTGAAGTGAAGTGAAATGACTGTGAAATGAATGGAAATGGCCATGAAGTGAAGGGAATTGACCATGACGTGCATCGAAATGACTGTGAATCTAAACGGAATCGCTGGAATTGACCGTGAAATGCATGGAAATGACCATGAAGTGAAGCGAATTGACCATGAAATGCGTGAAAATGACCAGGAAGTGAAGGGAATTGACCATGAAGTACATTGAAATGATCGTGAATCTAAACGGAATCGCTGGAAATGACCGTGAAATGCATAGAAATGACCATGAAGTAAAGCGAAATGATCGTGAAATGCATGGAAATGACCGTGAAGTGAAGGGAATTGACCGTGAAGTGCATTGAAATGACCGTGAATCTAAACGGAATCGCCCGAAATGACCATGAAATGCATGGAAAGGACCGTGAAGTGAAGCGAAATGACCGTGAAATGCATGGAAATGGCCATGAAGTGAAGGGAATTGACCGTGAAGTGCATCGAAATGACCGTGAATCTAAACGGAATCACTGGAAATGACCATGAAATGCATAGAAATGACCATGACGTTAAACAAAATGACCATAAAATGCATCGAAATAACCGTGAAGTGAAGGGAATTGACCGTGAAGTGCATCGAAATGACCGTGAATCTAAACGGAATCGCTGGAAATGACCGTGAAATGCATGGAAATGACCGTGAAGTGAAGCGCAATGACCGTGAAATGCATGGAAATGGTCGTAAAGTGAAGGGGAATCACCGAACTTGACCGTGAAATGAATGGAAATGACCGTGAAGTGAAGGGAATTGACCATGAAATGCATGGAATTGACCGTGAAGTGAAGGGAATTGACCGTGTACTGCATTGAATTGACTGCGAAGTAAAGCAAATTGATTATGAAATGCATGGAATTGACCATGAAGTGTAGGGGAATCGCCGGAATTGACCGTGAAATGCGGTGGAATTGACCGAAGTGAATGAAATGGATTTTCGACCATCGACCTGATGGAATCTTGAAAAATAAGTAGGTTAGTTAGCTAAAGTAGCATCTCCTACCCCAAAATCCTATATAGTATGTCAAGTAACTCATTCTGGTTTAAGAGATGTTTATCAATGAATAAAAAAAGAAATGATTAAAAAGTGAGAAAAAAATTTTATATGCTTATATATACATATTTATATAAATATGTATTAGAGAAAAATGTAGGAGAGAAAAAGTTTTCCTTGTAAAAATAAAAATTTACACAAGTGGGATAGCAATAAGACAGATCTAGCTATCAAGTGGACCACACTGTAAAAGGTGGTGGAGGATTGAACGTCTACCATTGAAACCCTTTTAGGGTCACAGAAGTTTTAGATCAATATGAAATTTGTTTTTCCTCTTCATCCAGGTCTTTGTCACCTTATGAAGAGATTGGATGGAAAATATATGCTATGGTGGGCCCTACGAAATTTTTAACAATGAAAATCAAGTTTCCCACTGTTATTTGTGGTGTGGTCCAGTTGAAATTTGGATATGATTCTTTTTTTCCCATAATGCTCTGAAATGATCTCGAAATACGGATGAACGGTGTGGATATAATAAATACATCTTTGTGGGGCCCATATCAAGGGGCGTCAGCGCTCGTCTTTGCACACCAGCCAATCGACTTCCGGAAGGAATGAATACGAGGGTATTTTGGTCCCTTGAAAAGTCGCCCGTACACGGGAGTATTCCTGGAAGCTTAAAAAGAAGTGGGCTTAAAATGGCGGTTGGGACATAAATGGGTCGTACAGTAGGAAATTTCTCGGAAGGAAATACATAGAGGCAGAATAGGTGGACAGGTGCGTTTTCTTCTACGCGTTTTGGACAGACACGGCTTCGGTGGATCACCGTCGTGAATTTTTATCATATCCACGCCGTCCATCGTTTCTTGAGAGACCACACAGATATCAGCTTATCCAAATTTTGTGGGGACAAGTTTTTAATGGTTAATCACCTTGGTGTGGTGGGGTCTACTGGAGATTTTGATCTGCTGGGATTTTGGGCTCGTTCCCTAAAATGATTTGGCCAAATCGATAGACCGCATGGATATTAGACATACATCACAGGGGTCCCACAGTCAGGGATCTGCTGAAGCGGAGTCCCTTGTGGACGGACACGAATTGCGTAGTGGGGCACACAGAACCAACGTCCGTACTGGGTAATGGAAAATCTCTATGGGCCCCATCATGTATGTGTTTTATCCATGCCGTCCATCCATTTTTCCAGCTCATTTTAGGCCTGAGCCCAAATATGAGGCAGATCCAAATCACCGGTGAACCACACCATAAAAAACAGTACCGATTGAACGCCCACCATTAAAAACTTCTTAGGCCCACTATATATATATATATATATATATATATATATATATATATATATATATATATATATATATATATATACCTTCATCCATGTCTGTATGGCCTAATCTACATCAACTGGATCCAAAACTTCTGTAGCCCTCGTGGAATTTTTAGCCGTGGGGGTGCAATCGACACTGTTTGGTGTAACGTCGTGCACTTGAAATTTAAATGAGATTTTTACCAAATCTCACTTTTTCTGAACGCTTCCAAACTTTACTCTCTAAGATTAAACCATTACCCACGGACACACTATTTGTAAATGAAAATAACCTTACTAAGACACATGGCTACCAATAATAACAGTAGTAAAGGCCGTAGCCATTTGTGTTATAGCCATTGGTTCATTAGATTGGTAGTCATTAGTTCTATGGCTACAGATATAATTAGCCACTTCTTCTGTAGCTAAAAGTACGTACACCTACTAATAATTGAGCAAGCCTAACATGAAATTGAACGGCATTTTAATGAAATTGAGCGAGCCTAACATGAAATTGAGCGAGCTTCTCATAAAATTGAATGAGCCTACTATGAAATTAAGCGAGCCTAACATGAAATTCAACAAGCATCACATGAAATTGAGCGAACCTAACATGAAATTTAATGAGCCTCAAATGAAATTGAGCGAGCTTCACATGAAATTCTACAAGCTTCAAATGAAATTGAACGAGCATCACATGAAATGAAACAAGTCTAATATGAAATTCGAAGAGCCTTAAATGAAATTGAGTGAGCTACGCATGAAATTCAACGAGCCTCAAATGAAATTGAGCGATGAAGCAATGACTTGCTCAATTTCATTTGAAACTCGCTCAATTTCATTTGAAGCTCACTCAATTTCATGTTAGGCTTGTTCAATTTCATTTGAAGCTCGCTTAATTTCATATGATACTCGTTCAATTTCATTTGAAGCTCGCTTAATTTCATGTGATGTTCGTTGAATTTCTTGTGAAGCTCGCTCAATTTCATGTTAGGCTCACTCAATTTCATGTGATGCTCGTTGAATTTCATGTGAAGGTTGCTCAATTTCATATAAGGCTTATTGAATTTCATGTTAAGCTCATTGAATTTCATGTGATGCTCGTTGATTTTCATTCGAGGCTCGTTGAATTTCATGTGAAGCTCGCTCAATTTCATTTGAGGCTCATTGAATTTCATGTGAAGCTCGCTCAATTTCATTTGAGGCTTGTTGAATTCATGTGAAGCTCGTGCAATTTTATGTTAGGCTCGTTCAATTTCATGTAAAGCTCATTGAATTTCATGTGAAGCTCGCTCAATTTCATTTGAGGCTCGTTGAATTTCATGTTAAGCTCGCTCAATTTCATGTGATGCTCATTGAATTTCATGTGAGGCTTAGTCAATTTTCCATGACATCAAACCTAAATGTAACATGGGGCTACTTACCTTCTCTTTGGCACCTCTTGCATTTATGCATATTATTCAATTGCTTTGGTATACATTAGATCCCCTCTTTCAACTCAAACTTGAAAACTTTAAACTTATTATCCCCATCCTCCTACCCATCCATCATGTGAATCACTGACTTTAGTTTCTTTATATCAATGGATGACCTGAATGAGGGGATAATGCATGGATTTAGGAATTATAGGATCCTTGGCTCGAGCCTTTCTATAGTATACTTAAAGTCGACTCCACATCACTGCACAACGCACTCGGTGAGAGCGGTTACCCCCATTAAAACATTCATAATTATTTATTAGTCCTTCTGTGATGTGGTTCACAAATCTAACCCATCCATTGTGTGTGTCCCACTTAAATGAGGAGTCAAACCAAGTTTCAGCTGCATCCAAAATTCAGGTGGGCCCCACTTGAGTTCCTTATAAGGCTGACCGATGTTGAGAAATAAAATACAAGTCATTCTCTTGTATTATGTTCTGGAAGTAATAAAAAAAAATAAAAAAAAAATCAAAAAAAGATCGGCCCGAAGGGTTAAGGGAACAAAATAAAAAAGAAATCATCGAATATTTTAAATTCAAAAGCTAATATTAACATCTTCTATAGTGATTAACTACATGGGTTTAAAAATTTCAAGTTTAAGTTGAGAAGAATGTCCGGGCAGTCTAATAGAACTAAAACTTAATATTTATAATAAAAACAAAAATAAAATGGACTTTCGACAATATATAAAATGGAATCTCATAAATTTGCTTGGTTGATTGACTAAATCAGCTTCTCTTACCCAAAAATCATAAATGATATGTTGAAAAACTCATTCCGGTTTGCAACAAACAACTGTTTTAAGGTTCTAATAGTCCTAATCACTTCCACCTTCAATCAGTCCTTCTTTTGTCCATCTTTGCCATGAAAGTGTCGGCAGCCTACCTCCGATTGACCCCATGTTGCTGGAAAAAATGGCAAAGGGGGCCTCGGTCGATTCCAACTTAACCCGGCCAACCCTGAATCGCTGAAAGGGGTAACTAGTCGACCCCATCATGACCCGGTCGACCCCGAACCGCTGGTCAACAACAGTTATTATGGACAATTGTGGACAAATTCAGTGTATTGACTTCAAATTTTCATATATATTTTTTTACAACTTCGATTGAGGTAATTCAAAAGCTATATTGAACCTTGATGAGTCTAGTTTTATAGAAAAATAAATAAAAAATTAAAAATAAAATTAAAATAGGTTAATTTTAGGACATTTTAGAAGCTATATAGAAAACTATTACTTTCGGGCAGCAGGTACTTGTAGAATTTTAATAATTTTTTTAAAATTTTAAATGAAATGAAATTTCATGTCGCTAATTTACACATGATGATGAATTATAAAAATAAATCAGTGACTAAAAATGCCAAAAATATTACTAGTAATAGACTTATCAATGAAATACACTAACATGAGACTACTTACCTTCTCTTTATCATCTCTCGCATTTACGAATATTATTAAATTGCTTTGGTATACAAACCTTCCTGTCATCGAGCTATCCTATTGAGCTCAAGTTATAACCAATGTGTTGAGTGTGAAATATTGCATATTTTCCCTTATTTATACCTAAGTTTTATAAACATGATAGTGCTTAATTGATTTAATTATGCATGTTTTTATGTGCAAGGTGATTTCAAGAGATTAAAGGTGACATTGATGCCAAAAGAAAGATTTATGCTCAAAAAATTACTAAACGAAGATTTGAAAGTCATTAATAAAGAATTCAAATGCCAAATATTTAAGAAAACCAAGTGAGGAATGAAGAGAATAACAGATTTGAAGTGAATAAAAAGAATCCTGAAATAGTCCTGAAAATAAACATATTCCTGAAATTGTCCTAAAAATCATATTCTGAAACCCCGAGTCTATTTTCAAAAATTACGCAGAGTACGTAAATTTGAAGCGATTTCTAGATTTTTCCAACTTGGTGCAAAAGTTGGATTTCTACAACTATAAATAGGACTCCCTAGGATGCTCTAAAGCATCTTTTAGGTTTTGAAAAGGTCTCAAGGAGCATAGCACAAGGGTGGAGCAGCTACCAAAGAGTTTTTCTTGTTCCTTAGTTTATTTTTCATACTTTGTTTAAGAGATTTAGTTTCAATCATGTCTATGGTTGGCTAAACCTCTTAGATAGGGTAAGAGGTGAAGTTTGTAGCGTGTTTGGATGATTATCTTATTTTAATTCTTGTTCTTATTGAACCTCGTTGATTTATAGTTTGATATTAAAGGAATATTTTCAGTTTTCTATGATTTATTGTGACTCAAATTACAATAGATGTTGTGCTAGCTTTGGATATCTTCTTTTTCTGTTTTGAGATTGTGAGATTGGTAAATCCTGTGTTCACCATCGTCTCCTGGGCATGGTAGGGTGTGGAATCCCTTCCAATCTTCATAATTCTCCTCCATTGAGAATTAGGTCAATGAAAAGTTCGGATTTGATTTAAATTATTTTATCTTTTAATTGGATAGGATATGACTCCAATTCTAATTGTGTTTCTTGAATCAAATAAAGTTGCATCTTGATAGTTACAAGTAAATCTTTGGCACCCTAGTTCCCACCATTAATTGATAGTTTAAATATTATTCACAATTACTATTTTTTATTCCAGAATTCAGATTTAGATCTTCTTCTAGTTATAGTTATAGTTTTTTTCAGAATACATACAAGTTTAGTCCCTGTGGATTTGACCTTGTTCTCACGAGTTATTACCACATCACGACCCTATACTTGGGGTTGTGAACAAGTTTTTAGCGCTGTTGCCAGAGACTACGGCTATGTTTTTCTGGAATTAATTGGTATTAGAATTAGGTTAAGATTAGGGTTAACTTTTTACTCCTTTTTTTTTTTTTTTTTTTAGGTTATGATTTTTTCTGAAATTGTTTTTAAAAACTAACATTATTTTTTATTTTATAGGATCTTAACATAGAAACTCCAATCTGGTAACCTTTTTCCAATTCTCTCTTTCATTTCTAAATTTCTTATTTCTTTTATTTTTCTTCCTTTTAGGTTTTAGTTGTTTGGTGCTTGAGGGTTGTGCGTATTTCATACCCAAGTGGGTTCGTGAAAACACTCAACGTCTCTTGAGTGAAGGAGGATTAGTCGAAGGGTTGCCTATCTATCAAAGGATAGACACCACTTGAGATTCTTTCAGTTAATTGAAGTAATGACTGCAAATCAACCTCAACTATCAGTTTAGGACATTTTAGATGAAAAAGAGGTGCATAATACACCCCCGCCTCGTATTCTACGAGATTATTTACAACCGGGGGGGGGGGGGGTGAGTACACCTTCCTGCATGATATTTCCATTGAATGCAGGAATTGTGGATATTAAACCAGGGGTAATTCAACTCCTCCCTAAGTTTCATGGACTAAAATATGAAAGTCCATACTTACATATGAAAGAGTTCGATGAAATCATATCTACATTACACTTCCCAAACGTGTTTGAGGACACAGTTAGATTGAAATTGTTTCCTTTCTCTTTGAAAGAAAAGGCTAAGTCATAGATACATTCCTTAAGACCAAGATCCATTGGCACATGGGCTGAGATGACAAGGAAGTTCCTTAAAAAGTTCTTTCTCTATCATAAAACAAATACCTTAAGGAAAGCAATCGTGAATTTTGCGCAAAAAGAGGATGTGACCTTCTTCCAATGTTGGAAGTGATTTAAGGACCTCATAAATTCATGTCCACAACATGGCTATGAAACATGGTGTATAACAAGCTTTTCTATAAGGGATTGACCTCACCTATGCACCAATTTGTGGAGATGATGTGTAATGAAGAATTCATGAATAAGGAAGCGGATGATGTGTGAGATTATTTTGATAAACTTGCTGAAAATGCACAATCATGGGATACCTATTCAAGAATTACTATGTAACACCCCCATACTTTTATGTACTTGGGTGTTACCATGAAAACCTGACTTAATATAAATACGATCCCGATTTATGTGAACATTCACACTCTGGCCTAAATCTAACCGTTGAGATGGTGGAGCAACTACGAGATTCGAGATCTACCATCCAACTGAGATGTAGGGGAATCTAATTGTAGGAGTGATCGTTAGATCTATAGCTATAGATCTACCTCAAAGTCAGATGGGTGGCCTATCTTAAGTTGATACCCTAATAATTCATTTTAAATATAACGTAATTGTATATATATACTATAATATAAAGTAATTTTATAATTATTTGTAATAATACATATGTTACTTGAATTATTTAAATTATATATATTATTTAAACTATATACAAAATAAATTGTATGCCAACACATTATCATATAATTGATGTACATTGACTAATATTTACATTTTTAACTATATATTATTGTATTATATTATATATATAAAATATACATCACTTAACATAAATTTTACTATACTAACATATGCATATATAATCACAAAAATACATTATAAATATTAATTATTGTAAATAAATACTTATCTATAACTATTAATGTATTATGCTAAACAAATATGTAAATGTATTTTCATTATATAATCTAAAACATTAATTACTAATAATTATTATAATGAATATATGATAATATTGTATTAATTAGTTATAGTACGCTTTGAATAAATAATATATATATATATATATATATAATATTACAAATCAAATGCCTTATTAATTGATAAATAATTATTAATATAAAATATGAAATAACACAATAAAGCTATTATAAGTTGTGTATATATTTATAATGTATACTCTATTATATATTAATGTAATTAGTATTACATGATATATTATTTTTATACTAATGTTGAAACTAATGGACAGGCCAGATTTCACTTAACGTCACCATGGGTCACACAAACCACTAATCAAGCACGAACTTGGCATATATGGCCCACCTGAGTTTAAGATTTACCTTGTTCCTTGGGCCGGGCTCTAATATGAGTTGAAGAAGCAGATTAACGGAGTGGATCGGATTCACACACCACTTTGGGCCCCACACGAGAGTGGATGTGCAACACTTACAAGTGCACCCGCAGTGCACCAGACCTCTGGCACGGTCAGACGAGCGCTGACCCGTGCTCGTCCGAAAAAGGAAGGAATTTTCCTTTTTTTGAAATTCTCCCGCCCGCGCCCTGACAGACGGACAACGTCCGTTTGGGATGTGTTGTGGCCCACCATGATCTCCCATATGAGTGATCTGATCCGTTACGCAGCAGGTCCTGACCAAATCCATGGTTAGTTCACCCCATGAAACGCACTCGTGTGACCACAAATTCCAGTGCAAGTAAGCTGTTTGTGTTTCTTCTCTTTCCAAAAACGGAAAGTCGTGTTTCTTCCACGCTGGCGATCCGCGTGAGGCTAGATCCATGCATCTTAGTCGTTGGAATGAGCTCATCCCGACCGTGCGTTTCCACGTGGTTTAGGGCTCCTTTAGCAACCGAAAACCACGGCCGGTTTCAGTTTTACCGGCCATATTTGAAGGTTGTTGTCAACCGTGTGCAATCCGGGCCATCCATACCTCATCCAATGGCTCTGGAGAGCTGGAGCAAGTCATAAAAGAGGAAGGATCAGATTCCACTTCATTGCCTCCTTCGTTTCTTTCGAAAATCCTAGAAAATAGCCGCACCCTTCATGCTTCGAACCCACTGAAGAAACCTCCCTTAAGCTTCGATCTAAGTATTCTCCGAGCTCCCTTGACCTCATCCACACCCTCCATGACAACCAGACCAAAGGAAAATCTGGCGATATGAAATCTGTCATGTCCATCCTTCTTCTTCCTCGCTTGAAGAACGAGTCCGTGCGATCAATGGTGGGTCCCATTCAGAGATCGGGGAAGCTCATTAGACGGCTCGTTTGGTCATGCCGCTGAGCATGGTGTGGAGGGAAGGAAAGCAGTAGAAAGGAAAAGAAAAGAAAGAGAACGAGGGAGAGGAAGTGTTGATGTTGCTGCCGCCGCTGCCATAGCCGCACCAGCTCGAGCTCGGACTCCTGGTCTGATCCACCAGCTGTGGAATGGTGTAAAAAGAGAAGAAGAAGAGAGGAAAAAGAGAGAAGGAGAGTGAGAGCTTGGGTCGGTGCCTATTTCACACACCCGACTCACTAAGTCCAGCACGACCCAGGCGCTGGTCCGTTCCAGGGGCCAAAAAGAAAAAGAGGGAAAGAAGAGGGGGAGAGAGAGAGAGAGAGAGAGAGAGAGAGAGAGAGAGAGAGAGAGAGAGAGAGAGAGAGAGAGAGAGAGAGAGAGAGAGAGAGAGTTGGGAGTCAAGTCGACTCGCAACCCTGACTCGCTGCCGAGTGAGTACAAGATTGACTCAGTCCAGGTTCTTGCTGGACGTTCCAGCAAATATATATATATATATAAAGAGAACGGTAAGAAAGAGGAGGATAGGAAGAGAAAGGAAGGAAAGGGAGAGGAGGAAGAGAGCGCGTTTGAGTTGAGGGCCACCACACGAGTTGACTCGGCTGTCTGGCGAGTTTAATCCAGATTGGGGTTATTCAAAAGTGAGTTGACTCCCTAATCACCTTCTATTAAGTAAAAATATATTTTACATGTATATAGTAATAATAATAAGATGGGTTATTAATCTGCTTGTGTTGGTGGAGTATAGGTATTCAGTATAGGCTACTTTAGATCCCCCATGTTAAGTCAAGTCGGTGTGGACATTACGATTGAATTCAAGTTGATCCCGTTTAAGGTGAGGACTCACCCTTTGAGCTTCCCACTTAAATTCATTGATCTAATCATAGATGTTGCCTAAATCCCTTCCATTTAGTATCTCCCAAGTTACTTGATTGAGTTGCTTAACTCATTATGTGAATGTGTGAATATGTTGACATGTTGCGCACTTAATTCCTGTGTTAGACAATGAATACATCTCTTAAATCATACCATGCATAAAGGAATTGATAATAACATGCTATCTTTGTTGTTCATGTATTAATTAACTATATGCTATCACTCGCGCTTAAATCATGGAATGAATGGAACCTATCTTGGACTTACTATCTTGCGGTCCACGTTTGCCTTACATGGCTTGGATCACACTTTGCCTTACATGGCTCGGATTGCATATTTGTCCTACGTGACTTGGATCATATATTTGCCCTCATGACTTTGATGGCCTATTGGTGCCCTTTTGTAGCTTCTTGGTTATATTCGCATACCATATTGTTTCCTAGCCATCTTGCGGTGTTCAGTCGTACCATGATTTTCGAGTGGAGTTGAAGTTCGTTTATCGATTTTATAGCCATTTTGCAGTATTCATGTATGATATGATTTCTGAGTGGTCTAGATCGTATGTTGGTTTCCTAGCCATCTTGCGGTGTTCAGTCATACCATGATTTTTGGGTGAAGCTAAAGTTTATTTTTCGATTTTCTAGCCATCTTGCGATGTTCATATATGATATGATTTTCGAGTGGTCTAGAGTTTGTATGTAGATTCTCTCTTCATCTTGCGGTGTTTAGTCGTACTATGATTTCCGGGTGGAGCTGAAGTTCGTTTATCGATTTTCTAGCCATCTTGCGGTATTCACGTACGATATGATTTCCGGGTGAAGTAGAGGTTTAAAGGTTGATTATTCACCTTGCGGATTTCACTTGTACTATGATTTTCGGGTGGAGCTGAAGTTCGCTTATCGATTTTCTAGCCATCTTACAGAGTTCACATATAATGCGATTTTCAGGTGTAATAGAAAGTTGTATGATTGATTATTTGATTATTTGGACATATTCCATTGCATTGCGATTGCTATTTTATTTTGCTTATGAAGAGATTAGATTGATTGTCTTAATTTTTAAGTATATGATTAAGACTATGAATTACACTGCTTAATACACCTATTCTTATGACTTGCGATCTATGCTAGATTATGAATGATGAGTGTGCAATTTTAGAAGATACTCCTCATTGTAATAGCTATTGACGTTATCAAACCATATCAGTTGATGCAAGTGTAGAGCAAGCCGATGCTGTTCACTAGATGCTAGAGCATATCGGGTAACTGAGGAGCTAGACAGGGTCCTTGCGGCCCATATTGGGCTCCACCACTAGTTGATAGATTCCTATTTTTGTTTATATGAACCTTGTTATTTGGGATTGTATATATCCTATATGGGTGCCACATTTGGATTTTTATTATGGTTGAAATGTTTTTATACAACGTATGGTTTATTAAACATATGAGTGAATTGAACAATTCTAAGAAGCTTTCATTAAGCTCAAGGGCATATTAACCACCGCACTTATCATTGTCACGCTCCAAACCCGGAAATTGGGCTCACAAAATTTTTGATTGCCAAATCCAGTGCTGACAACCTCCATAGTACCCTATTCTCGACTCCCAGCGCCCATAAGCAAGATTTTGATCCTGGGATCCTACAAGGAGAATTTTTCAACATACATTTGTCTTATAAGAAACATAACTACAAGTATACCCAAATCACAAAGGTAACATCATCATCACATATCCATTAATAAAAACATTTGAATACAATGCTGAAAAGGAAATACATATATCAAAAATCAAAGCTCCAGAAGACGCTACGTGCTCCAAGCTTCACGCTGCTGCAACCTAATGCTATCTGCATGCATCTATCGTGCATAAGCTTATAGAAAGCTTAGATGGTGGTGAAAGTGTATGCACAAGATAAGTGCCAAGCACACAAATACAACGCCATAATCATACAATGTCGGAAATACTGATAAGATCATGAATCATACAATATCAGAGTAAGCGGAAACATATTGATAAATCCATGAATGCTATCAGCCGTACTAAGGCTATGCAATGCAAGGCATGAATGCTAACGGCCATATCGAGGTTATGCGATGCAAAAATGTAATAAGGCAATATCATATACTGAGGATGTAAAGCAATATGCAAATCCTGTTAAGTCCGTCTAGGCCATATAAGTGTAGAAACATAGCAACCCAAAATACCATATGCTACGGATGTAATGCAATATATGATGCGAATGAAATGACCAAACTAGAGTGAAGTCGGGATGATAGTACATAGTATCGTAGGGCATGGGGTCCACCACAAGGGACTTCTATCCAAACCGTACATAGTATCGTAGGGTACGGGGTCCATTACAAGGGACTTCTATCTAAACCAGTCCCATACCTAAATTTGGATAGTCAGACTCAATGTGGTAAACTTCTAATCTCAGGTTAGTTTCCGCATAACCAAAATCTTAGCCATTGTGAAGGTACACATATCAAATTAGTTGCACACCACCAGCTCGAGTGGATAATGAATGAATGAGTAAAATAATGAGTATACAACTCCTGCTCGATAAGTCCACATATCAGTACCGTACATCTCTTGGATCATCACCGATGTATAGTACACTCCAAACCAGATTGTCGCCTCATCGCGCCCAACAAGGTGAGTGGAAGAGACCCCACTATCCGCCTGCTAATATCGGACCTGGCTCGTCGATAGCGGACCCATTCCTCGAGTTGGTCAAACTTAACCTAGCTTTGCCCCCTCCTCTCGGTCAGGTAAGGCCGCACCCCCTTTCAACCGACCATGACACAGTGAGAGACGCGGCCTAACGGTGTACGGCCCTCATGCGCTCATGCATCCACTCGGTTTAGACGTTGGAGTAATTTCTGGAACCAATAGGGTTTAAGGAATTTCACCCAGGGATATCTATAACACTCCATGTAGAACAGTTTTCCGGTGTCCCATCTGGCTATCTACGATATGCCTATAGAGGCTATGACCCTGATGTTGTTAGGGCGTACGGTGGTTATATCATAAAATGCGAGATGCATGAGTCACACCATCCAGTCATGCATCAAACCTGCGCGTACCGCGCGCTCATGTGGAAAACTCCTCCTATCAAGGAGTCCTATAATAATCTACCCAATGGCATGTGCTATGATCAATCATTCCTTATATCAAGCATATATATGATGGGCATGGGCATGGATCATGAAGCTATACTAAGCATGTTATATGATGATGGTATACTCTCCTCATATCAAGGATGGGCCAAGACAGCCTACTCATAACAAGAATGGGCCTCACAATGGGCCCAATGGAAGGTTACAATGTAGACATCTAACCATCATTGCCCATCAATGTGGACATTTAACCAACATCGCTCCCAAGTAGTGGCTCACATAAACATCATTATATATATTATAGTGAAATCATACATTACATCGGTCTGCACATTTATCGCATTAGGCCTCACTCAAGGGCCACATATACACCACATCGGGCCTCACCATACGGGCCATAAATACATTACAATAAACCTTATCAATTGGGTCACAAATACATCACAACGGGCCACATACCTGGGCCTTAAATACATCACAACGGGCCACATACCTGGGCCTAATACACATCATAATGGGTTGCATAACATGGGACTAACATATATCACAATGGGCCACATGACATGGGCCTAATACACATTACAATGGGTCACATGACATGGGCCTAATACACATCACAATGAGCCGCATAATATGGGCCACACCAATGGGCCTATATACACATCAAGTGGGTCACATTAATGGGCTGCACTAATGGGCATCATATACAACAAGTGGGCCGCATCAATGGGCCATCATATACATCAAGTGAGCTGCATCAATGGGCCGCACCAATGGGCCATCATATACATCAAGTGGGCTGGATTATGTAAATCAGCACTGTTCAAACATAGTCCATGTAAATCAGCACTGTTCAAACATAGTCCATGTAAATCAACACTGTCCAAATATTATCCAGTA
Source organism: Magnolia sinica (assembly GCF_029962835.1). Taxonomy (NCBI): domain Eukaryota; kingdom Viridiplantae; phylum Streptophyta; class Magnoliopsida; order Magnoliales; family Magnoliaceae; genus Magnolia; species Magnolia sinica. The sequence goes on along the minus strand of NC_080573.1, from coordinate 41,540,855 downwards.
CCGTCCAGCACAATCTGGACGGTTTTGATATAAAACACATACATTAGGGTGGTGGGTCCACATCCTCAAATGGGTGGATGCAACACATATGCAAACAAGGTGGGCCCCACCCCTCACATGTGAGGGGTGGGCCCACAACTACCAAAATAGATGGCCAGTGTAGATAAAATACATAAATCATGGTGGGTCCACGCAACACTTGCTGACGTTAACTCGGTAGCCATCTGCTGCTGGATGGATGGCATGGATAAACACACATATATCAGGCTAGGGCCTCACCAGCACCGTCCAATTGGACGGTGTGGATAAAACATACATTTAAGGTGAGGTCCCACAGAACTTGCTCATGTTGTTCTAGTAGCTATCAACACCACAAGAAAAATAGGCATTACCGGCGGCTAAAACCGCCCCTAAAAGTCCTAAAAACTGCCGGTATATGAATTACCGTCGGTCGGACGCGTGCCGCTAACAGGGTCGTCACTGTACTGTTACCGGGGGTCTCTCCTTTTTAGCGGCGTTTTTATGGCCGCCGCTAAAGTCAAACTTTACCGGCACTTCTGTTGACTGCCGGTAAAAACTCTAAAAGCAACGGTAAAAACTCTACGAAACGCCGCTAAAAACTTTAACAACGCCACTAAAATATATGACAAACACAAGTAAATTTTGTATCAAACGCCGGTAAAAGCTGTAACAAATGCTAATGAAGGATTAAAAAACGCCGGTAAATCATTTACAGTGTAAAAGAAAACATAAAAGAAACAATTAAAAATTCTGCTAGGCTGAATCTTCTAAATCAAAAGACCTTTAGGGGCTTAAATTAGCATTCAAACACAACCTTTAAATCATTTACAACCAGCCTCATTTACAGGGGGCCTGAGAATGAAAGGTTACATAATGGACAGAAAATTTACAGATTGAGACACAAGGAAAAGCAAGAGGAAAAAAAAAAGCAATGGATTTCAGCGACACCCGATGCGATACTTCTCAAATGCACCCCAAGAACAAGAACTCATGCCATATAGAGGACCTTTGTCAGCAGCACCCTGCCATGCGTAGAGATCAGCTAATAAAACAGTACGTACACTTATAATCTGAGTTACACCATCTAAAATTAAATTTTCAGTCATAAATTTTTCCTGCAAAAACAACCATACCGAATGAAGTCCATATCCATCCCCATATGAAGCAGCAAAGCCCCCCTCTGGGCTACCACATTTCACCCCAAATGCTCCACCTTCAATTACCAATGCAGAGACAAAAGTTTACAAAATAAAATAACCAAAAACAAATTTGATATAAAATAAAAGGAACCAATTAATACCTTTTTTAGCGATGTGTGATCTGAGAGTGGGGTGTACTAACAAGCTAACAAGGAAAAAAAAGAAAAAAGAAAAAAGAAAACTTAAAAAAAAAAAACAGATGCAGGTTTATTCTAGACATCCATTTGTTTTATACACAATGGTCAATTTGATGGAAGGCTCTTACCTCACACCTGTATGCTATTTTGGTGCATGTGGTTGGCAAGGCTCCACAAATGTGTGATCTTTACGAACCTCACCTAATTTTATTTTTATTTTTATTTTTTTTGAAGTTAACCTCACACAAAACTTATGCCTTGGATCCAAGTATCAGGTCAATCACAGATCTGGTGAGCTAAACATATGCAGAAGAAATGGACAATCGGCATTTAATATAAATGTTTGGCCCTTCAGATGAGTGGATGGACCTGAATTCAGCACAAGGAAAGCCATATAGTGGCTTGTACCTGATGAGCAGCTTTGATCATGCATCCATGTAAGCATTGTGGACCCCTGAGCCTACACTCTATATAGTTACTTCCACTTTGAATAAGCATCTTACAACCAAAGATAAATATATAATACAAGTCAAACATTATGGAAACCCTTCATTACATGGAAGCAATGAAGATTGGTAAGAAAAATAAAAAAATAATAAAAATCCAAGGGTGTGGGGCCCTTGCTTTTGGTGATCCTTACATGGAGTGGACTTGCCTGATTTTTGGACGGTGGCATTAAGAAGTGGGGAACCACCTGATGGAAAGCTTGGATATTGCACATCTTCCATCCAGGCTTGTGTTGGATTGTAAGAGAGCTGGGTTGCACAAGCTCGAGGCTTTTCGACCTCAATGCATCTGTGTAAGCATTCGATGTAAGGATAATTAGTGGTTGAGGTCCATTTCTTGGCTCAAGCAAATTATGGACAAGCCAAGCACACATGATTGTCTATTTTGATGATCTGAAACATCCCTCTGATGGATCTTTATGTATCTGGACAGACTGAAAATTACTATGGCAATTGCATTTTTATCATCGGAATGGTATCCCTCAAACAGGGCTAAAAGCAAAAATGGTTAAAAGTTCATCAAATCTATAAGGTGTAAAAACACATAATGATGAAAGAAAAGCTTTGAATACATATCAATGGCAATAAACGAGAGATTATGGGCTTGTTGAGGTGATTGTAGTGACAATGCATAGGGATTAGTCACCTCAGAGAATAGACAACGTGTCACAGAAAGTTCCTGAGATTATAGAGGGAAAACACAAAACTCAAAAACTAAGATAAAAATCAACCTTCCAAAGTGAATGTGTGCCATGGAATCTTTCTCCCATCGGCTCTCAAAGACACAAGTAAAGACACTGTGGGAACGACTGCTCTCGCTGTTCATGTGGGTTGCTGCAATTTTCCTGGTTGCAGCACCCTGGAAAGACATTAATGCACAAATAATATCACGTCAGCAGATTGAGGCTTTTGTAATATGCTATAAAGTACAAAACATTCCACTAATAACCACCTGTAAGAGAAGTTTGAGAACGTCCCTGACAGTTGTCACCTTGTATTCCTTAAGGTTTTCAACATGTACACCTTTCTTCATGTCTTCTCTCAGCTACAGCATTAGGAAAAGGCTTTAATCCAATATGTGGAAATGAAAACATGGAACAGAATTGAAACTATACTTCAATCTTATATATCAAATTACTTGCAGATTGGTTGATGCTGGCTCAAGGAGATCTGTTATCTGCTCATTATATATCTCAAGAAAGGAACACTTGCAACTATACTTCAATCTTTCATCTCTCCGGTTCTCCTCTTCCTGTACCCAAATGAAGTTGTGTGTATGTATGTGAATGAGTGAGTGACTGAGTGTGTGTGTGAGAGAGAGAGAGAAGCTTAGAATGCTCTTGTAGAGGCAACCACTAAGTTGATGAGTATCTTACCTCTCTAATTTGCATAAATAGATATTCAAAAATACGAGGTGTCATCCCACAATCTTCACTAAGTTCATTGTCCATCTCACATATGTCACCCATCATAGTACATGTCTTCCCACTCCCAGTCTGCATGAAGACATCCAAAAACTCATCAGCTCTCCTACAATACCTTTACAACCACCAAAAGCTTTAGTGGGACCTACCTGGCCATATGCAAACATGCAACTATTATACCCAGACATGCAATTCTCCAACATTGGCAGGCCTGCAACCTCTAAAAGCTTTTCCTTTACAAAATTCAAACCATTGATTAGATACCAGTCCATTCAAAGTATATATTGTTAGAAGACAATGTACAAAATCCTACGATCTGATATTTTTATCAAGCCGCACTTGTGATATTATAGTCTCGCATGCTACATGATCAAAGGTAAATCTGGTCTCCGGATGCCCTAGCCACGTTAAAGTCTGTGCACTCTCCTGCCTCAAGCATCTAGCAGACCCTTGCAAAGCCCTTTCTGTACTACTGATAGGTCGAACCCTTATCAAAACCTAAACACAAGGTTCACTCCAAGGCATCATTTTGTGATATCTAGGATATCTAATAACAACCAACATGCCGATAGTACTCAAAACATAAGAAAAGATAATAAAAGAGGCAGGGAGAAAAGTGATCCCAATATTAACCAAATTATGAAAAAATAAAATAAAATGGCAATCACTTCCTCCATACTAACAGGAATCTCCAGTTACAGTTTGATACCAAACAAAACATCACAGATAGACCTGATGGTCATTAAAAAAAATAAAAACAAAAGATATGGTAGTATTGTATGAGAGGAATTATTGTTGAGGGTATTTTGGGTGTATTTAGTATACGTACATGTGTTTGAAGGTATTTATGTCATTTCTTATGATAAGACATTTCTAATAAAATAAGGGGAGATGTGAGAGAGTACTTACGTTTTCTCATTTTCCCCTTTCTCTTCATTTTCTTCTTCTTCTTATCTTTTCATTCAATTTTTTTTTTATCTTTCATCTCTCTCTCTCTTCTTCTTCTTCTTTTTTTTTTTTTTTTTTTTTTTTTTTTTTTTTTTTTTTTGTCATTAGGATGAAAAAAATCTGTAGAAAAAAATAATTAATTAATTACTACTTCTTGCTTGGCTAAGTTTTTCTTTTTTCTTCCTTTTTTTTTTTTCAGAATTTTCCAATGGGACTCTTGATCCACATGTGATTGAGATCCTGACTGTTCATCAGGTGGAGCCACAATTTAGATGTGCTGGCCCAAAACTCGGGTCTATGGGCTAATCATGTGCTCCTCATGTGTAGACAAGAATAGATAGTTAAGAAAACCTTATTCATGGCACATTTGATGTATACATGTGTTCCACCAGATAGCAGGTCCATTTTACAAATTCCAGGTTGGCATGGAAAACATGACTGTTTCTATGGTGGAGAATCATGAACTGCATAGTCTTATGCATAGCAGTTAAATTGCAGGCGTATCATGGATACAGCATGGCCTAACAATCATTTAATTGAAATGTTGCAAGCTCAGTGAATGATAAGAAATTCTTACTTGCACTCATATTGGAAATTCAATTTGCATGCGGTTCTCAGAAACTAAGTCATGCATAAAAAAATAATAAAATAAAATTAAAGACAACCTGATAAGGCAAAGAACTCAAATTGCAAAGGCATGAAACAAAGATACCTCTAATTCAATCATGTGCCGAAAGGCATGAAACAAAGATACCTCTAATTCAATCATGTGCCCAAAGGCATGAAATAAAGATACCTCTAATTTCTTGTGATGGTTGGAAGCATGCTTGCGAGAGTAAGCAACGTCAGTATAGATCCAAGGGTGCCTTTAAAAAGAAATAAAAACAAGAACTTCAACTGTAGTGGCAACAGAACCAGAAAAACTGATTTTTGCTGCACCTTCAGTGGAGACAACTACAGATGTTGAAGTAGAAGAACCTGCAAAAGAATCACATTACAAAAATTGCACATGATTGAATTTTGGGTGAAGGTTGACATACCGTTGATAAATTTAAGCAAAGTTCTCATATTTGGTTCATTTGTGATATACAACTCAGAATGTGGTGGCCCACTAAACAATGATCCTGATCACAAATGGAATTTGGGGTCCACTTGTGTATTTCTGACCAACAGATAAGTTCCCGTAAGAAGAATGCCAACTACACTAGCAATGAGACATGTATAAGTTAAACTGTAGAAGCCTTAACAGTGATTCTGCATAATTACTGCAAAAAAAAAAAGAAAAAAGAAAAAAAAAGAAAAAAGAAAAAAAGAAGACAATTTCAAGAAAGAAAAGGAAAAAAAGGAAATTTCCCATAGTACTGCAAATACTTTATGGTGCATTGGTAGCACCAAATATCATGAAATTTCATTATTAAACAATCTGATTTGGTGCAAAATATCATGATATTTGGTGCAGCCGAACACCTGCTAGAGATATCTTTTTTAATATAATTAAAATTACCATGGTTCTACTGGATGCAAATCCACAGACTTCACTCGTTCTGATCATTGCACAAGTTTCGTTTGATCCACAGACTTCACTTGAGCTTTGGATCTGCAATTTAGCTAAGAAGCAATCATATTTTACAGACACATGAGCAAAGAAATTGCCGCTGTAATTTAACTAAAACATCAGTGTTTTCTAAACCTAAATGTAGCTAAGCAAGTATACTAAGAAGCAATCCACTATCAAAAAGAAACCTATATCTTAATCATAAACGATCCACTATCAAAACAGTGACAAGTATACTAAGAAGCAAACTCAAAAATTCCAATGACTTGGTCTTGCATGTGTTCCTCGTGATTTATCCAATTTGGCAACATACACAAGACTCTCAAGTGGCAAACTCAAAAATTCTGGATTGCCAGCTGCAATAGGTCATGAGAATCAAGGCCCGATAAGTAGGGAACTTTGCTAGCTTGGTGCATGACCTGTGCAGTGCAGATGCTGCCCCACATCCATCATCTATATCAGAAAAAATTTGCTGGCACTGCTTGTTAAGCTACAAAACAAGAGCAAAAAGGACTGAATCACAATCTTTGCCCCATATGGCATAAATGGAACATAGTCTTCATCAAGGATTTTGTGCCCCATTAAGGAGCGAAACAACCTATTTTTGTGCAGGAAGATCTAATCACCATTGCCCACCTCTGTTCGTGGTGGGAACATCGATGCTCTGCCTGCATCTTGGGCCTATCAAATTGCTTTTCATTCTAATGCCACAAGCAAGTACACTTCCTTAAATTGCTAAATTCGACTGCCACCAGTTTTTGTTCATGTCGTTGATAATCAACCAACAAGTAGAAAAGTGGAGCACAATTACCTCCTTAACAATGAACTTTAGCATGTTTGAGAATTTTCCAGTAGAAGGAACACTTTCTGGCTTTCCAAAAGACATGAAAATCTGTCGAGGTGAATCATAAGGCTGCTAAAAAAGAATTTTGAACATAACCTGGCCCATAACCACCCCTAAATGATTATCCAGTCAATTTACTTCCATTCAACATAAATATAGCAATAAGGCTGCTGGAAAAGAATTTTGAACACGATTCAAAAGCATTGAAGAAGCATCGATGGTGTGAGTGCGTGAGTGTGCGTGAGGTGTGAGTGAGTGTGTTAAAAAGAAAAGAAAAGAAAAGAGAAAAAACTATGCTTTCTTTTCCTCAAGTGTCTTCGAAATGAAGTTTTCCGAGAACTAATATTTCTTTCCCATGCTTCTCACAAATTAAAACAAGCCCTTAAGTGAAACCTAAAAATCTCATGAGAAATTTGTAAATTTAAGAAAATTTGGAGAATGAGATATTTCAGTAGCTAGTATGCTTACAACTACATACCTTTCCGGCGTAAATACGAGGTTCCGATAAACAAACCACTGCAAAACATAAAGCAAATGCATCAATTACCAAGAACCGTTGAAGTAGGTGGGACCCATTTCAAATGCAATCATGGCCATGTAAATTATAAAGGTTGTGGTAGAGGTGGCCATGGCGAATATGGTGGTGGTTGTATACAAATCTGAATAGAGAAAAATCCGGTAGCAGACCCTCCCCACACATAAGAATGGATCGGTGCAAATGGAGGAATTGATTTATTTTCAGCAACAATATAAACAGAACAAGCGTGTTTAGATAATAGGCAAGGCAAGCTTCATGATCAAAGGAAACAATGGTGCTAAAATTATTAGGAAAAAAGAAAGAGAAAAAGAAGCAAATGTACGAACCGAAATGTATGCTAATTGGGCATGCTAATGATGCATATAATTCGGATTGTTCAACCCATACTCAGCCACATGAGTAGAAAATAACCGGTCTACATCCAACAGATATAATCCTCTAGCCTCATGTCCATCCCCAATTCTCTTCTTGATCTTCAAATCCTGAACCACAAATAATGTCAAAAAGAGGTGATGAACAATTTAATTGTTTTATAAAAGTACTGAGAAAAATAAATAAAATTGATAGGAAAGCTGGGACATGAAGAACATAGGGCAACAAAAAGTTAAAACTAAGCTGTTAAGATCCTTTACCACTTTGGAATAGGATCCATTAGCTACTCTAATTCGGTGAGGAAAGGAAGAACAAATGTAGAAGCATTGAGATCTCAGGAACTCCATGATCAAGCCCATTAATGGCACCAGGCTTTACTGTGGCAAGCTCCCCCTCAACTATCTGTGTTAGCCCTAATGGATCATCTCAGTTCCGATAGGGTTGAATGTGGACCATTGCTATATTTTCTTTCTTAACTGTCCATTTGCTAGCCATCAATTGGACTAGATCTACCAATCTGGGAGCTGTGGTATATCCATGATGGCTCCCATCATATATCAACACTTTGGATGGTGTTCTCGATTCCATATTTTAATCTCTTTTCCTTTTCTTTTCTTTTTTTTTTCTTTTTTTTTTTTTTTTGCTGATTTTGTGGGGAAATTTATTGCTTCATTAGTTGGAGTTCATTCTATACGAAAGGTTCACGTCTAGAAGTTAGCAAGTATGTGAACATCTAGGAAGCAGTAGAGGGAGCAGCAGCGAGTGCTCATAGCCTAATTTGAAGCAGGAGTGGCACGTGGGTGGAAGTTTCATGATGTAACTACCCTCATGTCGTCTAGGGAATTTGGAAGAAACAAAAAATGAAACATTCGTAGTGTCTGTTATTGTCAAAGTAGTTGGATCTGCAACTTTTTGATGTATTACATTTTATTCTGTAAAGGATTAATGACTAATTGAGGAGACAGAATTTCGGAACCGAATGACCACTTGCGTACCTTTTGACAGTAGTTGACTCATGAGTGCCTCCTTTGTAGGTTCTTTTCGTATTCCTTTTGTTTTGAGGTCCCTTTTCCTTCTTTAAATTCAATATCGCTCAACCATCCATGGATCTTCTAGTTCATAACTGAGACCTGAACAACTTCCTTTTTCTTCTAACAGGTTTCCTTCATGAAAGAATTAGCGAATCCATGGTATATTGTTGATCTACATTGGAACTTTCCCCTTGAATTCTGTGTAGTGGCAGCTCTGACAGTTATAGGCTTTTCTGTATTCATTCCGTTTAGTGATCCCAATCATCCTTAACCTTCTCAGGAAGAAAAAGAGAAAAAAAGAAAAAGAAAAGAAGATCTAACAACTGATATGGACAATATTTGTCTGTTTACCAGGTGAGAGTGTTTGGCCTACTATTTTTATGGTTTTATGAGAAATGGATGGATCCTCAAGCTCTTGTTGGAATACTAATAAACATGTCTCGGCAACAAAATAAAACTAGTGGTTTTCTCTACTGCTCTGTCTAAAGCTGTAACTTCACTTTGCGATCGTTTGCTACCTTAAGTCAAGAGTGTAGCTATTAAAGGGCTATCACTCAGCTGCTTCTCATATTATAACGCATTACTGCCTGAAGGGAAGCACCAACATTGTTGGAATACTAATAAGCATATCTCAGCAACAAAATAAAACTAATGGTTTTCTCTACTGCTCTTTGTCTAAAGCTGTAACTTCGCTTTGTGATCGTTTGCTACCTCAAGTAAAGTTTATAGCTACCAAGGGCTATCACTCAGCGGCTTGTCATATTATAACGCATTATTGCCTGAAGGGAAGCAGCAACATTGTCGACCTAGTTGCGGTTGCTAGATTGAGATGTTCAAGGTGTGGGGACTCTGACAGTATTGTAAGAATTTATTTATTTTTATTCAGGAGAACTTTTGTAAGCTAAACAGGTGGCAGACAGCACAGAATAAAACAGAGGTTGTTTCTGTTTTATCTGAGATACGCCTTTCTATTGGGAAAAATGATAGTGGGACAGGCATTCGAACAGCAAATGTTCCTGCAGTTATAGCGGCCACTGTAGCAGCTTCAGGAACAAGCTTAAGGGTAACAGAAGTGTTTTTCCTGGAAGTGCTCTCCTGATCAGATAATCCTAGCCACTAACTACAGTTTAGTGATTTTATACACTACTTTTTCGCATGGTTAGAATTGTGTGGTCAGTGTAATTTTCAGCCTATGATCCATTCACGTTTGTCCACAATAAACCAACAGTTCGGTTCATCAAACACATGCCATATATGCAGTAAAATGAAAGGAATGGACTGGATCTTCTTAAAAAATCAAGCAAAAAACAGACCCAAAAATCAAAATGCCAAGAACCCATTTCTCAAGATAGAAAATTTAAAGGACCCATCAAATAAATAAATAAATAAAAGAAGAAGAAGAAGAAATCCTATCCATATATTCCAAAGCATAGATACGGATCAAATGGTGGAAAAAAAAAAAAAAAAAAGAGCAACATACCAGTACTCTGTTGACAGCTCCAATGGTTGAGACAGCAGCAACTATGGCTTCCGTGGATTAGGCGATACAGAGAGAGAGAGGCGTGTATGACGAGGAGGGCATGGCCAAGAGATCAGTGTACTTCCTCTTGTGGGCCTTCTCAGACTGTGGCGTGTTCTGGCGAGAAGGACAGCAACGGCCGAGAGATCAGCGTCTTCAACCAACAATGGAAATGGAAGCCAGATCAAGAGAAGCCAAAGTGGAAAATGGAGATCGAGAGACGTTGGAGAGAGAGAGAGAGAGAGAGAGAGACTTTCGGTAGGATATTGCAGGGAGGAGAGAAAAGGGGAGATGGGTTTTGGTAGAAAAGAGGAGGGAGAAGAAGAGGCACGATGGATTTGGGATAGGTGCGCGTACGCGTTTTGGATATTTGGGGATCGGGCGCCGCGCGGGATAGGGCTTTACTTTGGTTTTTTTTTTTTAAAAAAAAAAAAATTTCAAATAAGCGGCGGTGGCCTGTTTTGTACATGGGCGGCCACATACAAACGCCCTTCATTTCATCTACAGTGGCGGTTTGTTGTGGCCGCCTGTGCTAAAAACGCCCCTAATAGCTATATTTTTTGTAGTGCTAGCTGGTGGGAGGTACCCCAGCCAATCCGCCCCCATCAAGTGGGTCCCACGTGGGGCCCACCATAATATATATATATATATATATATATATATATATATATATATATATAAGGGGGTGATGCTCAGATCCAGTGTCTAGGAAGGGATGGACGGCTAGGATATAAAATACATATATCATGGCAGGCCACACGTGGCAGCACAAGGTGGGCCCCACATCCCATGCATGGACGGGGTGGATCTAGAACACATACATCAGCGTGGGGTCCACAACACCATCTAGAACGGTGTCCAGCAACGTCCAAACACTGGACGGTGTGGATGAAACATATTCAATGTGGTGCGGTCCATCATCCCAGCTGGACGGCTGGATCAAATACATGCATTAGGTGGGCTCCACCGTCCCAGCTAGACGGATGGATGAAACACATTAAGGTGGGCTCCACGGTGATGGATGGCGGCGTAGATATAACACGCACGACATGGTGCGTCCCACCACTTGGACAATAAAATGGATGGACGGTAGGGATCAAATACGTGCATCATAGCGGGGTCCACAAAATAGGAAGAGAGAGAGAGAGAGAGAGAGAGAGAGAGAGAGAGAGGTTGGTGAGATAGAGGGACCCCGCCACTATGGGCCCCTCTTGCTTACAAACATGAAATGGGTCCCAAATCATGTGGACCCTAAAATGATCAAATCCACACAAACAAAACCTTAAAAAAACACCCACCGTTCTTGCTTCTCGGACTTCTCCTCATCTTTAGCTCCAAAGGAACAAGGTTTAAGGGTTGAGATGAAGCTTGGATGGCGGAGATGGGAGATAGGAAGTGGGCCACACAAAGCTCTCTCTTATGGAGCTTGGAAGGTTGCTTGGGAGCTTGAAAATGGAGAAATGAGAGAGAAAGAGAGAGAGAGGATGGGATGTAAAGAGAGAGAGGGATGGATGTGAGTGAGTGATGGAGTGATGGGAAGTAATGGGTGTGTACTTGACATGTATGGGTTGTAAGAGAGAGAGTTGACTTTGGGGTTGCTCTTGTACTTGACATGATGGGATGTGATTGATTATTGGGACATGTTCTCTTTGGTTTGCAAATGCGCGGCGTTGTCCTCGAACTGAACGCGGGCTCACATCTCTTGGCCCAAGTATCGCATCGGTGCGCGAGACGCGGCGTTAGAACTGCGGCGACGGCACGGTCGCAAGGCTACAAGTCTCGAGTCGAGCCAACTCTAGAATACGGGATACGATTCAGGGTCGCGCGCAACTGCTATTTACGCATCGCGGGTCACCGGAATTCGACCGGGAGGACCGCGGAAGCCGACGGAATGGTACGGTCTAGGATACGGGCCTTACAATCATGTAGTCACCTGATTAGATTATCCCTTTTGAGATTATGTGCGATGCATCTGACTATACTAATAGGGCAGTGTTAAGCCATAGAAAAGAAAACAAGCCCTACATCATTCACTATGCAAGTAGAACTATAAATTCTGCCCAATTGAACTACTCTACTATAAAGAAGGAACTCTTAGCCATAGTGTTCGCTTTGGAAAAATTTAGGTCCTACCTGATCGGATCTAAGATCATCATCTACACAAACCATGCGGCGTTAAAGTAGCTTCTTTGTAAGACGGATGCCAAGCCTCGCCTAATAAGATGGATCCTTTTACTCCAAGAATTTGATATTGAAATACGAGATAAAAAAGGAGTAGAAAACAGTGGCCGACAACCTTTCTCGACTTGACCTCCCTGATCCCCTTGAGCCGACACTGATAAACGATATATTTTCTGACGAACAATTATTTAAATTCTCCCAACTACCTTGGTTTGCTGACATCGCAAATTATCTTGTTACAAGTTTCACACCAACATATTGGATTGCGCAAGATAAGAAAAAATTCTTTACTGAGGTACGTAAGTTTTTCTTGGATAATCCTTATTTGTTTAAATATTGCCCAGACCAAATTCTAAGGAGATGTGTGCCAGACAATGAACATCAGAGTGTCATCTCCTTTTGTCATTCTTAGGCCTGTGGTGGTAACTTTTCTGTTAAAAAGACCACGGTTAAAATTCTGCAGTGCGGCTTTTACTAGCCCACAATGTTCAGAGATACTCATGAGTTTTGCAAAGCTTGTGAGCGTTGTTAGAAATTGGGAGGATTGTCTCGTCGAAATATGATGCTTCTGAACCCCATTCTTATCATTGAAACGTTTGATTGCTGGGGCGTCGATTTCATGGGACCATTCTCCCAATCCTTTGGAAATATTTACATTTTGTTAGTAGTAGACTATGTCACTAAGTGGGTCGAAGTGATCCCATACCGGAATAATGATCATAAAATGGTCATTCAATTCTTAAAAGAAAATATCTTTTTCCAGTTCGGAACGCCTCAAGCCATCACTAGTGATTGAGGTTCACACTTTTGTAATAGGCCATTTGAGAATTTAATGAAGAAATATGACATCTCTCATAAAGTGAGCACTCCATACCACCCGCAAACAAGCGGGCAAGCTGAGATTTCCAACAAGGAAATTAAACAAATTCTGGAAAAAAACGTAAAGATTGGTCAATACGTTTGACCGATGCTTTATGGGCTTACCGTACATCTTAAAAAACTCCATTGGAATGTCTCCCCTTTAGACTCGTCTATGGGAAAGCTTGCCACTTGCTTGTGGAGCTGGATCATAGAGCTTACTAAGCTATCAAAAATCTAAACTTTAACTGGGACAACACTGGCTCGCTACGCAAGCTCTAACTAAATGAACTTGAGGAAATCTGAAACGAAGCTTATGAGAACTAGAAAATTTACAAGGATAGGATGAAGGTGTTCCATGACAAGAACATCCTTCGGAAATCATTCGTAACCGGTCAAAAAGTCCTTCTGTATAATTCTCGGTTACATCTTTTTCTGGAAAAACTTCGATCTCGTTGGATCAGCCCTTTCGCTGTTACTAATGTCTATCTTCATGGGGCCGTTGAGATAAAGAATCTGACAAATGACAATATTTTCAAAGTGAATGGATATCGTCTCAAGCCATTTGTTGAGAAGTTTGATTCAGATGACATGTCCATGCCTCTGACTGATCCTGTGTACCAGGATTGACCTCCTAGTCTGATGGAGGTGTAGTTAAGTTTATTGCTTTCATAGAATTTAGGATTATGATAGTTTGATTTCAGTTTGTTTAGTCTTTGTACTAACCCATTTACATGTTAAGAACTTTGGAAAAGCTTCAATTCTCCTTCTTCAAGTATTATCTTACCATTACTTCCCATTTCTTTTTATTTTCTCATGTGCATTGCATGCTCATATCTTTTACAATGACGACAGTGTAGGTTTTAAGTTTGGGGGTATGGATTAGGTAAACTAATCAGTGTTTTCTTAGTTTTGAGCAAATATTGTGAATATTTTCAAAATTTCAAGTTAAAAACATGTTTGGGAAATGATAATTTGTGGAATTAAGAATGCTTTGAGTATGATGATAAGATGGAGATTGAACTTCGAATTATTAGAGTTTGATCAACCGAGTAGACCATCGTCTAAATTCTCGCATCTAATTGATTAAGAGGAAGTTTGAATATCATGTTAATCTAAGTCACAAGCCACATTCAAATTGCTTTCTGTGAATTATAGTAGAATTTCTCGTTGTTAGTATGTGTATCATTGATAGATATTGAGAATTAAGTCTGGAGAATTTTATTCACCTTAAAAAGATGAAAAGAACCAGTTAAAAAACAGAGAGATCGACAAAAATGTCATGTATGATGAAAAGACTGGAAATGAATGAAAAATCTGAAAAGAATGAATAAATAAAAGGAACCATCGATATAAAATCAAAAATTGGAAAAAGAAGGAAAATGTGATAGGTTCGGAATCAGTACTTGATTATTCAATAAAACTTGAGGTGATGAGTATGGCTAACATTATGAAATGGTTGTATATTATGGAAAGTAAATAGAATACACTAAGCACATTGGAAAATTTTGATATATGAACTTAAGCTCTTAAATGATTGATAAAGAAACTCTTTGATTGATTGCTAGTGTGAATCGGCCCTAGGTTTTCAAAATTGCACTCTCGCTTCTTTAGATTGTACTCATTCATACTTGATTGCACAAAAGATTATTTTCTGAAAGTGATTTGAACATTGAAGATTGAAGATCACTTCACACATGTTTTGCTCGGGACTAGCAAAATGCTGGTTAGGGGGTGTGTTGAGTGTGCAATATTGCATATTCCCCCCTATTTATACCTTGTTTTTATAAATCTGACAATGCTTAATCAGTTTAATTATGCGTGTTTTCAGGTGCGAGGTAATTTCGAGAGCTTAAAGGTGAAATTGATGCCAAAATGAAGATTTATGCTAAAAAGATTACTAAATGAAGATTTAGAAGTCATTAATGAAGAATTCAAATGCCAAAGATCCAAGAAAACCAAGTGAGAAATGAAGAGAATCAAAGATTTGAAGTGAAGAAAAGGAACGCTGAAATTGTCCTGAAAATAAACATATTCCTAAAATTGTCCTAAAAAAGCATATTCTCGAACTCCAAGTTTATTTTTGGAAACTGCACATTGCGTATATTTGAGGTGGTTTCTAGAATTTTCTAACTTGGTACAAAAGTTGGAGTTCAACAACTATAAATAGGACCCCTAGGATGCTCCAAAGCATCTTCTAGGTTTTGAAAAGGTCTCAAGGAGCATAATACAAGGGTGGAGCAACCACCAAAGAGTTTTTCTTCTTCCCTAGTTTATTTTTCATGCTTTGTTTAAGAAATTTGATTTCAATCATGTCTATGGTTGGCTAAACCTCTTAGCTAGGGCTAAGAGGTGAAGCTCGTAGCATGTTTGGATAATTATCTTGATTTGATTCTTGTTCTTATTCAACTTCATTGATTTCTAGTTTGATATTAAAGGAATATTTTCAGTTTTCTATGATTTATTGTGACTCAAATTACAATAGATGTTGTGATAGCTTTGGATATCTTCTTTTCCTATTTTGAGATTGTGAGATTGGTAAATCTGGTTGTTCACCATTGTCTCTTGGGCATGGTAGGGTGATGGAATCCCTTCTAATCTTCACAATTCTCCTCAATTAAGAATTAGGTCAATGAAAAGTTCGGATTTGATTTAAATTGCTTTCTCTTCCAATTGGATATGATAGGACTCCAATTGCAATTGTGTTCCTTGAATCAAGTATGGTTGCATTTTGATAGCTACAAGTGGATCCTTAGCACCCTAGTTCCCACCTTTAATTGATAGTTTAAACATTATTCACAATTACTATCTTTTATTCTAGAATTCAGATTTAGATCTTTTTCTAATTCTAGTTCTAGTTCTTTTCAGAATACGTACAAGTTTAGTCCCTATGGATTTGACCTCGTTCTCATGAGTTATTACCACATCGCGACCCTACACTTGGGGTTGTAAACACAATGCATAGACCACTGAATACAATTAACTTCATTTTTATTTTTTTCTTTCGCCACGTCCATGCAATCAAAATACCAACTCTACCTCAACTACCCAATCGAGGAAGTCTTCGAAACACAATAAGCCATTAAAATGGGGAAGTTCTACCTTATCTTGATAGTCTCTTTTCACATAATCTAGTCGTTCATCTCCATGGTGACCGTCTGGCAATGACACCACTGATGTCCTCGTCTCTGGAACTCGACTCATTTGGAAGCTTCAAATGAAATTGAGCGAGCCTAACATGAAATTGAGCGAAGCTTTAAATGAAATTGAGCGAGCCTAACATGAAATTGAGCAAGCTTCATATGAAATTCAACAAGCATCATATGAAATTGAGCAAGTATAAGTTGAAAGTCAACGAGCCTCAAATGAAATTGAGCGAGCTTCACATGAAGTTCAATGAGCATCACACGAAATTCAACGAGCCTAAAATGAAATTCAACGATCCTCAAATGAAATTGAGTGAGCTTCACATGAAATTCAATGAGCCTCATATGAAGTTGAGCGAGCCTCACACGAAATTCAATGAGCCTAACAGGAAATTCAACGAGCCTCAAATGAAATTGAGCGAGCTTCACATGAAATTCAATGAACCTCAAATGAAATTGAGCGAGCTTCACATGAAATTCAACGAGCCTCAAATCAAATTGAGCAGGCTTCACATGAAATTCAACGAGCATCAAATGAAATTGAGCGAGCTTCAAATGAAATTGAACGAGCCTAACATGAAATTGAACGAGCTTCAAATGAAATTGAGCGAGCTTCAAATGAAATTGAAGGAGCCTAACATGAAATTGAGCAAGCCTTATATGAAAATTGCACGAGCCTAACATGAAATTGACCGAGCCTAACGTGAAATTGAGCGAGGCTAACATGAAATTGAGCAAGCTTCAAATGAAATTAAACGAGCCTAACATGAAATTTAGCGAGCCTAACATGAAATTGAGTAAGCTTCAAATGAAATTGAACGAGCCTAACATGAAATTGAGCGAGGCTAACATGAAATTGAGCGAGCTTCAAATGAAATTGAATGAGTCTAACATGAAATTGAGCAAGTTGAGTGAGCCTAACATGAAATTGAATGAGGATAACATGAAATTGAGTGAGCTTCAAATGAAATTGAACGAGCCTAACATGAAATTGAGCGAGCTTCAAATGAAATTGAACGAGCCTAACATGAAATTAAGCAAGCTTCAAATGAAATTGAACTAGCCTAACATGAAATTGAGCAAGGGTAACATGAAATTGAGTGAGCTTAAAATGAAATTGAATGAGCCTAACATGAAATTGAGCACGGCTAAAATGAAATTGAGTGAGCTTCAAATGGAATTGAAAGAGCCTAACATGAAATTGAGCGAGGCTAACATGAAATTGAGTGAGCTTCAAATGAAATTGAACAAGCCTAACATGAAATTGAGCGAGGCTAACATGAAATTGAGCGAGCTTCAAATGAATGCATGTGGTTTATCCACGTTGTACATTCGTTTTTCCATCTAATTCAAGGGGTTTAGCCCAAAATTGAAGCATATCCAAAGATCAAGGGAATCATACCACAGGAAACAATGGGGATGATCATTTCCAGCATTGAAACCTTGCTAGGCCCCACAGTAATGTTTTATTTGTCATCCATCACGTTCATAGGATCATGTAGACATGGATGAACGGAAAACACAAATATCATCTTGATCTAAAACTTCTATGGCCCACAAGAAATTTTTTCAATTTAGGGTTTAAGGTAATTTGTTCAAATATACATATATATATATATATATATATATATATATATATATATATATATATATATATATATATATATATATATACATATATTGCAAAGCACCATTTTAATCCTTTCTTAACAAACTAAAACGAAGACAAATAGAAGGGTATTCTTATATGAAGAAGAGAAGATTTTAGAAAATGGGTTTTAGGTCGATGGGTATTGCTGTGTGAAGAGGATAAAAGATTTAAGAAAATGGGTTTTAGGTAGAGGGTTATTGCTGTATGAGGAGGAGAAAAGATTCCAGAAAATGGGTGTTTGTACAAAATGGGTTTTTGCAGAATAAGAGAGGAGAGAAGATTACAGAAAATGGGTTTGTATTGCAGGGGTATTTTCATCCAGAAAAAGGCAATGGTTTAGTCTTGGAAAGTAAAGTTTGGAAGCATTCAGAAAAGCCGGTGGGTAAAAGGTGAGATTTATAGTCGGAAAAATCTCAATTTAGATCTACCTCATTTTAGGATCATGGCCTAAAATGAAGTGGGAAAATGGATGGACAGTGAATAAAACACATACATCATGGTGGGTTAAGAGATCTTTTTCAGGATAGCTTGGTATGGACACCCAGCCCAAGCCAACAAGATGATCCAATTAGACCTAATCGAGTCAAAACCCAGTTAACTCAATCAACGTAGTCATAACTCAGCCAATTCAACCCAGATAAAATCTAGTCAACTCAATCAAACAAATTCAACCAGATAAAACACATTTAAATTCAATCTAGTCAAATCCAATCAACTCAATCAAACCTAGATAACCCAGTCAAACCCAGTCAACTCAGTCAAACATAGTTAACCTAGTTAAACCTGATCAATTCAGTCAAACCAGTCAACTCCAATCAGCCCAACTTCTAGTTCAAATCCAAGCCTAGTCCAAGCGCAATTTAGGCCCAAACCCAAGCCCATTATCATTTAGGTCCACAATAAATCAAACCAAGTGAACTGGAGCCTATACACCACCCTGGGAGCACCCTTGCAAAAATCAGGGTTGACCCATGATCTGGGCAACTATTAGGGTGCCGCCTGCCATTTGTATTTTCTCCAAAATTTACAAGGAGGTTAAGTGGGGTGATGATGCCACCCCTGTGAAGTCTGAGGCCGATCCATGTAGTAGGCGTTGTCCCGCCACGTGGTAGCTCTTATGCTTCGGCAGGAGAGGTCCATAGAAGGTGAGGAGGCCTCGATTTAACCCTAATCACGCGAGAATAGGGAAAAGACTCTGTTGCCCTCTCCTTGGCGCAAAATTACCATTTTTTCACCCAATTCAACAATTGAGATCTTGTCATAGGCAATCTTAAATCTCTGCCATTTAGTAGTGTTCACCCCTAGACTTCTCCAACTATTATAGAAAAACCAGCCTTAGAACCTATAAATACCCCATTCTTTATAATTTCCAAGCATCCCTCGAGCATCCAAAACCCCGAAGTCCCTTAAGCCTCTCCCTTTAACCATCTTCATCCCTTTGTTAAAGAGAGGTGAGAGCGATAGGAAGGAATCCAGCCAAGGTCAAGTTAGTCCGGCCTAATCCTTAGCCTCCTAAGCCACCAAAACCCTAATCCTAGCCACTCAACCCAATCATTGCGACACAATTGTCCATCCAGCCGTCCAACTTTCAACTAGCTTCATTTATTCCTATATTAGCATTGTGCAACACCTATTCCCTTCTCAACTCCCCTGCTTATCTCATTGCATTGTGTCGTAAGCATTGTGCACCTAATTGACTTGAGCGTATGCTCTATGGCTTGGCGATATAATCGGATCCTACCCATCAGAAACTATGGTCAATTAGCTCATGCTTTGGCAAGTGGAGAAGTTGAAAGTGCCCTGGTTTGTCAAATTACGTGAATGTTGAGTCAGTCTTCAAGTGAGCCTCAAGATGAAGATTACAAGATCAAGACCTCAACCAGAAAGAAGATCGAGTGCTCCAAACAAGTAGATGAAGCTTCACTTCCCTAACCAAACCCCTAAGGTAAATGACCCCCATTAAAACTTAGTCTTGCCTTTAATTCTTTGAAAATCATCTTTGGTTACTTGAAGTGTTGAACACTTAGAATGATAAATGAGTTAAACATGAATTATATAGATAAACTCGATAGCATCAATTTGCAATCGAAGTCATTTTCGATTCTATCGAACATGGTTTGATTGCATCGAATAATAGGCCCACTCTGTCCAGCAACAACACAACCATCTACTAGGAAATCTCGATCATATCGAATATAGCTCGATCTCATCGAAATTCAAAATTCAATAGAATCAAACCCTATTCGATAACATCGACTTTGGGAACTCCTACATAGAATCATTCTCAAAAGTGTTCATTGATATAATCAAGTTATCTTCAATTACATCGAGAGTAAGTTCTCGATTGTATCGAATCATGCTTGATTACATCGAATATTAGGAACATTTTGTCCAGCAAGCCATTAAAGAGAATACATATCTTCGTTCACATCGAATACTATTCGATGCCATCGAACTTCAAAATTCAATAACATCGAATATCTGGACAAAATCTTCCAACAACTAAAAGTAATTATCTAAAAAAGATTTGATGGGATCGAACTACCTTTCGATGACATCGAAGTGCACGTTGATAACATCGAATGGTACTCGATACAATATATGTGTAAAAAGTCGAAATAATCGAATGAGACTTGATATCATCAAAATTCAAATTTCGATAATATCGAAGACTATTCGATAGTATCGACAATATGACAGATTTCTGCCCCTTTTTTACCGTTGGGATTCTTCTACTATAAATACCTCAGGTTGCCTCTTAGTAAAATGAGCTAAAAATTAAGAGAGTTTGAGAGAGTTTCTTCACATACATTATACCCTCTTTCCTATTAGAGTTCATCATTCAATCTTTGCATATGCTTTAACTCAACATCTTATGTGCTTAAGATCGAATTATGAACTCTAGCATTCAGTGAGATTCCAACAAACCTCTTTGTAGGTTAATCATGTTATTGGAACTCCAGAATGTATAGCTCATGGGAACCTTCTTTGTGTGTATTTAAGATAATATCATATCCATAGAGAAGATAAAAAACCTTAAACCTCACAACCTCAAAGCATTCGCGAAAGTATCAACAACATGTTGCGGTTCAATGGAGCTGAATGCTCTTCGTCATCATCGAAGATCTTCACATCATGCGAGAAAGGGGCTCACTCACTTGTAAGTATAAAGAGTCCATCGAGTCTGAAGCCCTTTCCTTGTGTAGGATTGGGACTTAGAGTTTGAGTGACAAACTCGCCAAGACCTCTTTGTAGGCCTTTGACAGGAGAATACAATGTCCTTGAGTAGGACGAGTTGCCTTGTGTAGGCTTGGGTTGCCTTGTGTAGGGTCCCAGTTGTGTTCATGTGTTGGACTCGTCGCCTTGTGTAGGCACTTAAGGGAACCTTGTGTAGGTCCCTTGGTTAACCTGATTTAAAACCATTGGATAGTGAAGGTTCATAGTTAACCTGATTAAAAACCATTGGTTAGTGAAATCCAGTACACTTTTAGGAGAGAGTGCGTCCGCCAAGAGTGGAGTGGGCAAGTAGCCGAACCACTATATATGATTGTGTTTGGGATTGTCTTTGGTGCATTGCTCTAATTATGCTTATGTTCATCAAGTGACTTTTATGATGTGTGATTTAGTTAATGTACAAGTATTGATAGAAATCACATCCCCCACACAATACACTATCCTTCAGGCTTTGATGTTTTATATACAAATCTTGTATAAGCCTATGTGAATTGGACCTTCTATTGGCTTGGAAGCCATAAAGTTACTTTGCCTTGCTCCTTGGATTAAAGTTAGGCATAATTTGTTCTTAGTTGAAAATAATTTTGAAAAAGTCCGATTCACCCCCTTCTAGGACATTTGGACATACCTCATACTTCAGTAATAGCGGTTCTACCGCAATTTCAGAAGTCATGGTGGATTTATCTAGCCTGAACAAAAGCTTGTCATAGGCATTGCATTCAACACCGCATCACACACACAACATTACATACATAACATCACATTCATCGCATCACATACATAGCACCCAACACCTAATCAGTATAAACGTATACTTTATGGCCTGCCAACATAGTCAGATCGTACCATAAAAAATTTGGGCTGATTGGTTTATTTCTTCGGTAAGTGGAAAAGTTAGGGTGGATTTATCCAGCCCAAACCCAAGTCTATCATAGGTGTTGCATTCGACATGGCATTACACACAATGTTGCATCATCTGTGCGAAAGAATTATCCCAATCTTCAAAAATTCATTTAATCTTGTGAACTAGAAATCGTACATTTGTACGAGCATAGTGGGTGCCTAGCACCTTCTCTCTCTATAACTGTGGTCCCTTAATCTGAATCTTCGGTCGCAGATTAAGGAGTCACTTTAGGACTGAGAATCCTCATATCCTCTTTCCTAGCGATTCTACAGGGTCTAGCGACTGTGAAGACGAAGTAATTGACTAGTGGCAATTCTAGTCAAATATAACACCCCACTATGCACAAACGCAAAGCTCTTGAAAAAGGCAACCTGTGAAAAAAATACGATCTGCCTGTAATCCAGCGTCCACACTTGGATTGTTGGCTAAACTTATTCAAAGGGGTCCGAATTGGGTACTACCCCCACCAGGACCTACTTAGAGACAAATGGTCCTGTTAGGGGATTTGTGGGGCCTACCGTGATGTATATGTCTTAACCACGACTTCCATCCATTTTGATAGATAATTTTAGACGATGAGCCTGACAAGGAGGCATATTTAAGGCTCAAGTGGACCACACCATAGGAAGTAGTAGGGATTTGATTCCTACAATTGAAAACATCATAGGGCCCACCGTGATGTTTATTTGCCATCCAACCTATTCATAAGGTCACATAGACCTCTATAAAGTGAAAACATAAATATCAGCTTGATCCAAAACTTGTATATACCCTAGGAAGTTTTCAATTGTCAACTTCCAATCCCCACTGTTTCTTATGGTGTGGTCCACTTGAGCCTTCAATCTGACTTTTTTTTAGACTTAGATTGTAAAATGATCAGTCAAAATGGATGACTAGTGTAGATATGACATATACATCATAATAGGCCCCACAGATCATATATATCATGGTAGGCCCATTATCAA
Source organism: Magnolia sinica (assembly GCF_029962835.1). Classification (NCBI taxonomy): domain Eukaryota; kingdom Viridiplantae; phylum Streptophyta; class Magnoliopsida; order Magnoliales; family Magnoliaceae; genus Magnolia; species Magnolia sinica. The sequence goes on along the minus strand of NC_080573.1, from coordinate 41,517,822 downwards.
TATTCTTTGGTTGTGCAGGTCTTTGAACAGGGGCGTAGACTGGGTACTACCCCCACTAGGACTGGCAAGGATTGGATACTACCCCCACCGGACTAGCTAGAGATAGATGGTCTTGTCAGGGGCTTTGTGGGACTCACTGTGATGTATATTTTTTATCCACATCTTCCACCCATTTTGACAAATCATTTTAGGGCATAACCCCAAAATGGAAGCATATTGATGGCTCAAGTGGACCACACCACAAAAGTAATGGGATTAAATTCCTATTGTTGAAAACTTCTTAGGCCCCACTGTTATGTTTATTTGCCATCCAACTTGTTTATAAGGTCACATAGACCTATATGAAGTGAAAACATAAATATCAGCTTGATCCAAAACTTTTGTGGCCCCCAAGAAATTTTCAACGACAAGTTTTCAATCCACATTGCTTCCTGTGATGTGGTCCACTTGAGGAGCCTTCAATCTAACTCTTTTTGGGTTCATGACCTAAAATGGTCTTTCAAAATGGATGGACATCATAGATAAAATATATACATCACAGTGGGCCTAATAGAGCCCTGAAAAGACCGTCCGTCTCTAGCTAGGTCCTAGTGGGGGTAGTATCCAATCTGTGCCCCACCAAGACCTAGCTAGAGATAGACAATCCTCTTAGGGGATCCATGGGTCCCATCATGATATATATGTTTTATCCACGCCATTCATCCATTTCGATAGATCATTTTACGACATAAGAACCAAAAGGAGGTGGATTGAAGGTTGGAGTGGACCACACCACAAGAAGTAGTGGGGATTGAAAGATTACCATTGAAAACTTCTTGGATGGCACAAAGGTTTTAGATCAAGCTAATATTTATGTTTTCTCTTCGTGCAGGTCTATGTGACCTTATGAATAGGTTGGATGGAAGATAAAGATCATGGTGGGCCCTAAGAAGTTTGCAATGGTAGGATTTTAATCCCCACCGATTCTTGTCATATGGTCTACTTGAGCATTCAATCTACCTCCTTTCTCAACTCATTCCCTAAAATGATAAAATGATCTGTTAGAATGGATGGATAAAATATACATCATGGTGGCCCCGCAAAACCCTTAACAAGAACATCTTGGTGGGGGTAGCACCCAATCTGCGCCCCTATGATGGATGGAAAACGTCAATAATTAGGCCATTCCTTGTATAATCAATATGGACCATCCATTTTCTTGTCATGGACCAGATTCTCTTACATGAAGTCTTCTCTTTCGTGATTGGTTAACGATCAAAGGTGGCCCTATGTGAAAAGAACTCAAAAGTTATTGTGCCTTTTATAGTCTATCCATCTGGTTGGACCATCCACTTTTCTAGACTTTGATCAATTAGTTAGGATCATTTGATCAAGAGTTAATTACAAAAACCCATCTATCTTTGGGTCTATTTTCGAATACATGCCTCATTTAGAAATACTTATGAATACACACCTACTATTTAAAAATACGGCGAAAAAGCAACCTGTGTGACTTTGACTGACAGTTCCTGATAGAAAGGTGTTAGTGCACTAATTTGTACACCTTGTTTGTCTATCACATGAGTTCATGTGTCTTGTAGTCAGTTGAGCCCTTGGAAGCTGAAGACCGAAGACAAAAGTTGAGGTGGAGCATCAAGGAGCAAAAATATATATATGAGGTGCTTTGGTGACCTTGACTCTTGACCCAAAATAACTTAAACCACTATATGGTTAACTCTAATAAGCAAACCTTTTATTGATCATCCCTTAAGCTATAAGAGCCTTAATTGATCATACTTGGATTGGTTTTAGAGGTTCTAAGTTGCTGAAAAATCTGTACAATTTCAGCAACCTTTGATCCCACTAAACTCACCTTCGGTCTGACCGAAATTGGATAAAACAGGATACCATATTGTGGCAGAATTCTAGGTAATTTGGTTGTAATCGAATGCCACATTCGGTCCCACCGAATACCATGTTTGGTGCAGCCAGAGCCCACATTAGATGCTACCGAAAGTGCCCAAGGTTGTCCAGTAGCTTCTTTGTCTAATTCAGTGTGATCGAAGACTAGCCATTTATGCCTATTTTATGACCATTAGAACGCGATTCTTTTATATAGAAGATTCGATCTTTGGGCATTATTGATGGTTTTTAGTGAAATAGAAGCTTAGGTGAATCCCCAATCATATTCCACACTCTAAGTCTCATATTCCCTGAGATTTGATTCATCTTCTTGAACTTTACTACTCTAATGAGGATTCCAATCTCAATGTTGAAGATGAAATCAATCTCCACAATTTTCTAGACATTAGACTCAACCTTATTGGAATATCATTTGCCTAAACTCTCTAGGAGACCCATCTAGTAGAATCCCTAAACATTACAACTTCCCATTAGTTATAGGAGATTCTATCCACCTCCCATCACCTTGGTCACCTCAAAGGAGCACTTCATGTAAGGTGTTTGATCTTGGAGCTGAAGTCTTGACAAAGCATTAACATCATGATTGGGGGAGTAAAGGGGAGTTAATTGAAACACGGGAGGACATTAATCAAGCGACCCGAGAAGGTGCATTAACAAGGCTTAATCTGACAAGTGAGTTGTCATTTAGTGAGTCCATGAATACTCCTTCCTTGTGTAGGATTGAGTGTAAGAGTTTGAATTGCCTAATTCGACTACGTTCTTATGTAAGACCTTGGTTCTTGTATAGGACATAAATCAAACTCCTTATGTAGGCCATTAGACACGAGTGTGTATGTAGTAGTCTTAAAGGGAGCCTCCGATGAGAATAAATGTAGGTCCTTGGATTAGGACCGAGGTTGTCGGTTAGCAGATAGAAAACCAACTCAAGTCTCCCGTGGGAGCCTCTAGAGGGAGTGTATGCTGGGGTCCTTATGTAGGGCTATAAAGGTTAAAGTTGAACCTGATTTAAAACCCCTGATAGTGAAATCCGGTACACTCATGGGTTGAGTGCATCTGTTGAGAGTGAAGTAGGAAAACCGAACCACTATATATGCTTGTGTTTGGGATTGTTATTTGATCACTTGTTTAATTATTATGTAATTGTTTAGATGAATTATATGTATGCATGATTAGATAAATGCTAGGTGTTGATAGTTAACACATCCCACACACACATGTACACTATCATATTTATAGACTAGTTACTTAGTTGCCACATCTTTTGTATTTTATGTGATTGGACCTTCTATTGGCTTGGAAGCCTTAGAGTTAATTGCTTTGTTTATGTTTAATTGAAAATGAGTTAAGTAGGCAATTGTGTTTAATTTGTCATAAACGTTATTTGGTATCTAGTCCTAATCACCACCATCCCCCAAGGATGTAACCTTCATTCTATAGCTCCACCAAGCTTCCGCAAGCATTGCCCCTGGTATCCTACATTGTGAAAATCTAAAAGGCGTCGTTAAGGTATCCGAAAGACCATTTTACTCCTGCTTCTAGTTATATTCATAGTTAGACCACAAAATTTTGTACTTGCTTTCGTCAGAGAGTTTAGGGCTCACATTTAACATATAAAGTGATCCATGTTGTCCATTTGTTTTGCAAGGTCATCTCATGGACCGATCGCCTATGTCCTAGGAAGGTTTCAACATTGTTCATTATTCGAAATTGATTTTATTGTTGTGGGCCACATCTGGATCAGATCTAGCTGATTTTTTTGTGTCAGGCCATAATATATATATATATATATATATATATATATATATATATATATATATATAGTTGCCAAAGTAGATGGATGGGGTGGATCACACATACATAAAGGTGGGGCCCATCGAAAGGGCAAGGGCTTGCCGGATATAATTTGGCTGGTGGGACATGTCTGGCTCTGATATGGTTGATTTCTACACGAGGGCTTGATATGAGATGCAAAAATAGATGGTCGACTACGATCATATACATACACAGTGATGGGTCTCACTCAATAGTAGTTCACACACATAAATGCACATCAAGAAAATATTTTTTATTGATAACGAGAATAAATACATCCAAAAGTAGTTGTTGTGAAAGTAATCAATAACAAAAAAATTTAAAAAAATAAGCACAACTTATTTTGCTTCGAATTACATAATGTACAATAATAGAAAATATAAGAAAATTTGGCAATCACTCCGCTCTTACATTATGTTCATCCCTCGGCTCGTATGTACAACTATTATAGAAAAGAACAAAAATTGCTCATAAATACAAACATGAAATGAGCAACCAAACAAATCTAAAACTAAACCTTTAATGATCAAGCTAAACCTGTAAGATGTTACAAACTAAAACTTGAAATGAGTAGGCGAAATGAATAACCATCATCCGAGTTCAAACCTATAAGATGTTACAAATTGTAACTTGAAATGAGTAGCCCAAAAAAATTAAAAATTTAGCATACATATGTAAATGCGAAACCTGTCACTGTTCACAACCCCTCGTGTAGGGTTGCGATGTAGTAATAACTCGGTAAGACTGAGGCCGAATCCACAGGGACTAAACTTGTACGTATTCTGAAAATAACTAGAACTAGAACTGGAAAAAGAACTAAATTAAAATCTGAATAATTGAGAGTAATGGTGAATAATGTTGATTAAAACTTATGAAATTAAAGGTGGGAGCTAGAGTGACAAGGATCCACTTGTAGCTATCAAGATGATACCTTACTTGATTCAAGGAACACAACTGGAATTGGAGTCTTATCCTATCTAATTGGAAGATAAAGCAATTTAAATTAAATCTAAACTTTTCATTAACCTAATTCTCAATGGAGGAGAATTGTGATGATTGGAAGGGATTCCATCACCCTACCATGCCCAAGAGACGATGGTGAACAATGGGATTTACCATATGAAAGCAAACTATCCTAATCCTAAACCCAAAAAGCAAGGAATAACTACTTAATCATGCAGCTAGGTTCCTCCTCTGGCCAGTATCTCGATAAATTTCTTAGTAGGTTTCTCAACATGATCATCCAAAAGCCCTTTTTGAAATAGGCTTGGATGCCTTAGAGCATGAATGCCCAGAGAAATTTATAAACCTCAGCATAAAGTTTTCTCTTGTTCTCCTGAGGTGTTTAAAGTAGATAAAATTCAACTGTGACAGAAAAATTTTCAATGTTAGTGCACGATGGTGAATCAGAGACTACAAGTAGGTGAAATTCATAAAAAAATCTTATTAGGTAGTGTAGTCTCAACACATTCTGAAGTTTTAGACTTCGGTTCAATTTTCAGCTCCTCCTTTGATGATAAACACTCAGGATCTATGAAAGGAGGTGCTTCAGAGAAATGATTCCCTCGGTCAGTATCAACTACCAAGGTATTTTCTCGCAGGGCATTCACTATGTCCTGAATCATATAGTCATTAGATTTCTCAAAATGTGCCAAACAAACTTCTAAAGAGTCGAAACATTCAGCTGAAAGGGGCTCATTCTCCACATTGAGGTTTGTGATAATATGCCCAATGACTCCATCTTCTTTGAGAGTAAAAATGAGCACACTCTTCTGTTCTTTCTCAAGGTGGGATGAAATCACCACTAGGTATGTCTTATCTTGACTTGAGTAAACATGTTTAAGATCAGCAGGTAATGGTTTCAAGTCAAGCTTTGGTGCCTTGAGGCTAGACGGTAGAGGCACTACATTGGTTTGGGGCAATTTCTCAAATTGTGGCCTCCTCCGATTAATTTCAAGTACCGGTGCAACATTAAGCATGACATCCATCTCCCTAATCGTGTCATCATCCAAATTAGGGGAGTGGGCCAAGCACATCTCTAAAGGATCAAAGTATAGATTCAGGGTTGTTCTATCTTCCACGAAAGAGTCGATCATATTAATGTCGTAGATATCGTCAACATCTTTTGACTGTTTGCTCATGTTGAAAAAGATATTGAGCTCCAACGTCATATTTATGAAAGATAAACTTATAACTCCATTCCTACAATTAATTATGACATTTGATGTAGCAAGGAATGGACGACCAAGGATGATAGGGATCTGAGTGCTCATATCTACAATGGGTTAGGACGATAAAATCTACCGAATAGTAGAATTTGTCAACTTGGACCAACACATCCTAGATTATCCCTCTTAGTACACGGACCGAACGATTAATAAGTTGTAATGTGGTCCGGGTGGGTTTTAATTCACTTAGACCCAATTGTTTGTATACCGAGAAAGGAATCAAATTAACGCTTGCTCCCAAGTCAAGAAGTGTGTGATCTATCTGGTGATTCCCAATTATATAGGTGATAATTGGGCTACCAGGGTCTTTATATTTTTGTGGCATATTTTGCTTGAGGATGACACTCACCTTTTCTGTCAGAAAAATTCTCTGTTGAATAGTCTGTCGTCTCTTGGTTGTACATAAATCTTTCAGAAATTTGGCATAAGAGGGGATTTGTTTCACAACATCCATTAGAGGGATGTTGACTTTCACTTGTTTCAACACCTCTCGAATATCTTGTGAGTTAGCTAGAGGTTTTGGTGCAATCAACTGTTAAGGAAATGGCACAATCGGCTTACTCACTTTTTCCGGTTCTTCCTCATATGGGGCATTGTTAGGTCCATCATTCTCAGTTCCTTCTAGGTCCTTAGGCTTTTCAGCCCTCGCTCTAATGGTTTTCTCAATAATCTTCCCGCTTTTAAGAATGGTGATAGACTTAGCTTGCTTCATTTGACTTGAAGAGCTTGGGTCACTTATTTCATATTGCATTTTAGGGTTAGGGAGAGGCTGGGCTGGAAGGATCCCTTTCTCCCAAATCGATTTGTTCATCTGAAGCCCTTGCATGGCCTTTGTAAGGCCTTGAAAGGCTTGTAACATACCCTGATTAAAAAAACTCTTGATTTTGAATATATTTCAAGATCAGATCCTCTTGACGGTTCCTTTAATTCAGAATTTGGTTAAGGATCCCTTGAGGAGTAGCAGTTTGTTCTTTCCTCCAATTGAAATTTGGATGGTTCTTCCAACTTGAGTTATATGTATTTGAGGTGGGTCCACTGAAAGGTCTTTGGTAATTGTTCATGGTATTCGATTGCTCATTCGATATTTCTTGAAAAGCAAGTATTGTTGGACAATTTTCAATTGTATGAACGTTGCAAGCGCAAATACAACAAACAACTTCCTTTGCCTTATCCTTCTTAAGTTTCATGGCCTCAATTTTCCTTGTGAGATTGACCACTTTAGCATTTATATCATCTTCTACTTTCAAAATATATATTCTGCCCCTCCTTTGATTGAGTAAGCTTAGAAGTGGTGTAGGTCTTGGGGAGATGTCCCATGATTGTGCGTTTTTAACAAGTTTGTCATAGTAATCCCACACATCATCGACATTTTTGTTCATGAATTCCTCATTGCACATCATCTCGACCAATTGACGCATGGAAGATGCCAGTCCAACGTAGAAAAAAATTATTATGCGCCACGTTTCAAAGCCATGTTGTGGGCATGAACTAACAAGATCCTTGAACCACTCCCAACATTTGAAGAATGCCTCATCTTCCTTTTGGGTGAAGTTTATGATCGACTTCCTGATAGTGTTCGTCTTATGGTATGTGAAGAATTTCTTCATGAACTCCCTTGTAATGTCATTCCATCTGCCAATGGATCGTGGTCGTAGCGAATGAAGCCAAGTCTTAGCTTTTCTTTTAAGGAGAAGGGAACGAGTTTCAGCCTGATTGTGTCCACAAACACATTGGGAAAGTGTAAAGTGACCACTATCTCATCAAACTCTTTCATGTGTAGATATAGACTTTCAGATTCAAGTCCATGGAACTTTGGAAGAAGTTGGATCACCCCAGGTTTAATATTCGTATTTCCTGCATTGTTTGGAAAAATCATTCAGGAAGGTGTGCTCACCCCCGCCGGTTGTAAATAATCTCATAAAGTACGAGGAAGGGGTGCATGATGCACCTCATGCTCATCCTAAACTTCCTCAACTGGAAGTTGAGGTTGATTTGCAGCCATCACTTCTATTGACTCAGAGGGTCTCAAGTAGTGTCTAATCCTGCGATGGATAGGCAACCCTTTAACTAATCTTCCTTCACTCAAAAGACGTAGAGTGTTATTACAGACCCACTTAGACATGAAACACTCTCAGCCCTCAAGTAACTAAACAACTAAACATTAAAAAAAATAAATAAATAAATAAGAGTTGCTATGTTAAGATCCTACAAAACAGAAAACAATGTTAGTTTCTAAAAGAAAAAAAATTCAGGAAAAGAATCCTGACTTAAAAGCAAAACAAAAAGTTAACCCTGATCTTAACCTAATTCTAAAACAAATCAATTAGAGAATCCACAGGGACTAAACTTATACGTATTTTGAAAATAATTAGAACTAGAATTAGAAAAATATCTAAATTAAAATCTGAATAATTGAGAGTAATGGTGGATAATGTTGATTAAAACTTTTGAATTTAAAGGTGGGAACTAGGGTGCCAAGGATCCACTTGTAGCTATCAAGATGCTACTTTACTTGATTCAAGGAACACAATTGGAATTGGAGTCTTATCCTATCCAATTGGAAAATAAAGAAATTTAAATCAAATCTGAACTTTTCATTGACCTAATTCTCAATGAAAGAGAATTGTGATGATTGGAAGGGATTCCATCCCCCTACCATGCCTAAGAGACGATGGTGAACAACGAGATTTACTAATCTCACTATCTCAAAACAGGAAAAGAAGATATCCAAAGCTATCACAATATCTATTGTAATTTGAGTCACAATAAATCATAGAAACTTAAAAATATTCCTTTAATATCAAACTAGAAATCAATGAAGTTTAATAAGAATAAGAATCAAAGCAAAATAAACATTCAAACATGTTGCAAGCTTCACCTGTTAGCCCTAGCTGATAGGTTTAGCCAACCATAAATATGATTGAAACTAAATCTCTTAACAAAGCATGAAAAAAAAAAAAAACTAGGAAAAAAGAAACTCTTAGGCAACTGCTCCACCCTTGTGTATGCTCCTTGAGACCTTTCGAAACCCTAGAAGATGCTTTAGAGCATCCTAGGGAGTCCTATTTATAGTTGTTGAATTCCAACTTTCACACCAAGTTGGAAAAATCTAAAAACCGCCTCAAATTTACGAATTTTGCACAATTAACCGCCACAAATTTACGCACTCTATGTGGTTTCCCAAAATAGACTCGGAGTTTCAGAATATGCTTTTTCAAGACAATTTTAGGAATATGTTTGTTTTCGGGACAATTTCAGGATTCCTTTTCTCTACTTCAAATCTTGGATTCTCATCATTCCTCCCTTGGTTTTCTTGGATCTTTGGCATGTGAATTCTTCATTAATGACTTCCAAATATCTAAATCTTTATTTAATAATCTTTTGAGTATAAATCTTCCTTTTGACATCAATTTCACCTTAAGCTCTCAAAATCACCTCGCACATGAAAACATACATAATTAAATTGATAAACACTAGCCACTCAACAGTAATGAACAACCAAAACAATCATTTCAAACTTATATGATGATATGAACCAAAACTTGAAATGAGCATCCAAATAATGATTTAACATCCAAACTTGAAACCATTAGTCATACAAATCTAAAATTGAACCTAAATCATGAAATGAGCAACTAAACAAATTTAAATTTGAACATACACATGTAAACCTCAAACCTATAAGATGTTACAAACTGAAATGAGCATCTAAACAAATCATGAACATCCAAACAATTGTTTCAAACCCGAAATGAGCAGCCATACAAATCTAGAATCATCACCCCATCCTAAAATGAGCAGTTAAACAAATGTAAAAGTGAATACCCCAAACCTGAAATCAATAGCCATAAAAAATTTTGAACCTGAATCCTAAAATCAACACCCAACCATTAAAAAGCATATCCAAAACTACAACCAATCAAACAATCCTTAATTGTATGGAATCAAAGTTATCCAAAATTGTATGGAATGAAACATCCAAAACTATATGAAATCAAACATATCCAAAATTATATTCAACCAAATAGTCTAAACAAAAGAATGTACATTATATCAACTAATTCTACAAAGCCATTCTTTAAAGCCACATAAAAGTAAACAAATATAACAGTCAACTAAAATCCATCCACAATATTACATAATGAAAAGTATCATTGGAATAGTAGAGTGAAAGAAATGAAGATGGATAGCATCACCAAAAAAAAAAAACCCTACACAACACCCACGTGCGACATATACCACCCAACGCATGTTATCTTCCATAGTTGGGTGGATACTGATTGATTTTACTTCATTCAACGTTTGTCTTGCAACGTTACGAAACATCCTCTTTGAAAGTCCTCTAGATGTAGTTCTGATGGAAGTAGAAACCTATAATGAAGAGAAAGGGGGGGGAATCAACCCATACAAAATCACCCTCATGTTTTTGTCATTAATATTAGACCGTAAGAGAAAATAAAGAGATGAACCTATTATTAATTGGAAGGAGTAGGGAGGAGGATAGCATCACTCACCAACCCAGTTGTACATTTATAGAAGTATCTTCCATAATTGGTAGGTGTCTTTGCCATTAAGATTTTCATTGGCCCTGCGCCGCATATGCAAAATCATTTCCGAATATCTTTGTTCATCTAAAAAACGTAGTGCTTATAAAAAGTGTTAATAATCTGATAAATAAATTGTTGAAACAACAAACTGTGAGGTTACACAACAAACTATTGTTGAACCTAAATCATGAAATGAGTAGCCAAACAAATTTCAAACTAAACCAAAATCATAAAATGAGTAGCTAAACAAATAAAAATCTAAACTTAAATCATAAAATTAGCAGCCAAAAAAATCTGTAGCTGAACCTGAATCATAAAATGAACAGCCAAACAAATCTATAGCTGAACCTGAATCATAAAATCAACAGCCAAGCAAATTTATAACTGAACTTAAATCATAAAATCAATAGCCAAATAAATTTCAAACTGAACCTGAATCATAAAATGAGCAGCTAAGCTGAACCTAAATCATAAAATCAGTAGGCAAACAATTTATAACTAAACCTGAATTATAAAATTAGTGGCCAAACAAATTTCAAATTGAACCTGAATCATAAAATCAGCAACCAAGTAAATCTATAATTGAACCTAAATCATAAAATCAATAACCAAACAAATTTCAAACTGTAAGTAAATCTGAAATGAGTAGCTAAACAAATAAAGAATCAATACCGAATCCTAAGATGAGAAGTCATACAAATCAAAACAATCAAACAATCCAAACAAAAGAGTGCAAATAGTATCAATTGAGTGTAGAAATCCAGTCTATAAAGCCCAAGAGCGACATGTGTATAACAACAAAAGGTCATATATTTAAAGTCAATTTGTGATCTAACTTATCTTTCCCAAAAATTATTTTAACAGTTTCCTCTATTGTCATCCCAACATATATAAGCCAAAAAAAAATATTAAGATTCAAATTCCACCAGCACGAGATCCTCTTCCATATGGATCTGCATCAACATTGCATGTGTACATGTATAAACCAATATAAACAAGTATCAATGATTTTTGAGCTAAATGAAAATCCATTCAATGTAAGAAGTACCTATTGTTGATTGATAGGCTTTTGCATGTTCGCCTATTATGTCCAAGACCCTTATAATGACTGCATTTGATGGTTTGCAACGACGTTGGGCGGGTCTCAATAGAAGAGGCATATATGGATTGTACATTAGGTATCAGTTACAAGAACCGGATATGGACTGCATACTAGGTGTCAGTTATAAGAGGCAGATATAGACTGCATACCACGTATCAGTTACAAGATGCAAATATGGACTGCATACCAAGTATGCATTAAAAGAGGCACATATGGCATGTCTATACTAGTTATCAATTACAAAAAGGTAAATATGAACTGCATACAGAGGCAGGAAACCACTAGAGTATATACACCTAAAACTATACACATTTTAAGAATGAATCATCAAAACCCCCAAATTCAATTTGGGATTAGGGGACCAAAATCCCCAATTTTTTTTTAAAAAAACCCTAAATTCAAAACCCCCAAATTACAAAACCCCCCAAATTTAAAGTGAATTAGGGCACCAAAATCCCTAATTTAAAAAACTCACAAATCCAAACACACACAAATTCGATTTTTGGATTCAAGTACCAAACTCCACAAATTTAAAAAACCCTCAAATTCGAAGTGGGAGTAGGGTACCAAAATCTCTAATTTCAAAACCTCCAAATTCGATTTGGAATTAGAGTACCAAAATCACCAAGTTCAAAAACTTGCAAATTTGATATGGGATCGGGTTACAAAAATCCTTAAATTCAAATTGGAATTAATGTACCATAAACCCCAAATTGGAATAGGGTTTTCTTTTATAAAAGTCCCCTCTTCATTTTGTTAGTGTACTCGGGTCATCATGTCCCATGCACTTGATGAGACTTAAATATTGCATATTTATTCCCTCTTATGCATTAGTCCGCCTAACATATATGTTTTAAATCAATATGATTACATATATTTTCAACATGTAGGATGATTTTGAAGCCTGAGTCAAATATGAACTTAAAGTGATGATTTAAAGTCCAAAAAGAAATTAAAGGAAGAAATGAAAAATTAATGATGAAATATAAGATCTGAAGTACCAAAGTGAAGACAATGACCGAAGATCAAAGTGCATTAAAAACGAAGAATACATCGGAGTTTGATTGATCGAGCACAGGGTTTAATCAATCAAGGAATCCTCGAGCTATCTCGATCGATCGACAAAAGTGATCAAAGAAAATTTGAATTTTCTCTGGAACTCATTGGACACTTCATGACATGCTCGATCGAACAATCGATTGACAATTAACAGATTTTTAATTTTTGGTCACTAAACGTTTTTGGAGGAGTTCGATTGATTGATTGACTTGATCGATCGATGGTTCACACAACTACAAAAAAATTAGAGTCTGTTCGGAATTTCTTACATAAGCAAGCACTTTTAGGACTTCAAAAATACGAAGTAGGTTTTGAGGGAGACACCAAGGGAAGGCAAAGCTCTTTCAATGCCGTTCTTCCTTCTCAATCCTTTCTTCATACTTTGTGTTTCTTTATTTTTATTTGAGATGTTAGCCATGCTAAGCTAATCTCTTTGCTTAGGATAAGGGATGAGCCTATTAATGAATTCTTCTATTTAATTCATTTTAAATTCTAGTATTATTGGTTTTTAATGTTGAGTTGTGATTGTGTTGATTGAATTCATAGATTGGAGAAGGAATTAATTTGTGAAATTGATTGATCTATTGTTAACTACGGGTATAATAGATGTTTTTGATTTCCTGCCATTAATTGCATATATTTTCATGAGAGATCAATATATCTCGATTCATATATCTTGTTGGAGGTTTGTGATTGGATTTACAGAGTTATTTTTCCAATTAGAATTGAATGAAATCCAGTTCTAGTTAAGTTTTATACTTGAAGAAGATAAATTAGTTTGACAATTTGTTAAGTGGGGATTCTTGGATCTTTAGTTCATTTTAATTATTGTTTAAGCCCTTTTTAAATTTGCTAAACTAAAAACCTAGACAATCCCTTCTTCTTTTTTTTTTTTGCGTTCTTAACCATAAATCCCTGTTGAACAATCCCAGTCTCACCGAGTTATTCCTGCTTCGTCGTCCTACATTTGGGATTGTGGATCAACACCCGACACATTACGATGTAAAGAAATAGAAAAGTCTAAAGGGCCCTGCATAAATAGTAAAAAATTACAAATCTTGAAGACAACCATTGCTCAAAAGTACATAGGCACTGCAGGTGCACATCAACTCTATAAATATTGTCGCTTTATGCTATTACAGCCATATGGGTTGGGATTTTTACCTTTTATGATGAGAGGAAGAGAATGAGAGGGGGATTTGAGGTATGTCGACTATTTGGAGCTCCAATTGAGATTTCAAGCTCTGAGGAGACAGATCGAGAGAGCTGAGATGAGAAAACGTGAGTAGGATCTCCAATCAAAATTCCGAGCTATGCAGAAAAATGTTCTAAGAAGACAGACCGTGAGAGAGATAAAGCCAAGATGAGAGATCGTTACAAGGGGACAACTGAGATTAGAGATCGTGAGAGAGAGAGAGAGAGAGAGAGAGAGAGAGAGAGAGAGAGAGAGAGAGCTGAGATGATAACTTGTTCAAAGGCAGCGGATCCTTTGGGAGGCGGCAATGATAACTTGTTCAAAGGCAGCGGATCCTTTGGGAGGCGGCGATGTTGAGACAATCCAAGAAAGGGAGGGACGATAGGATGATAAAAACTAATATCCCCACATGAGGGAGGATAGGATGGTAAAAACTAATTTCCCCATATATTCATGTGGGGGCAATTTGGTCTTTAAAATAATATGGTCCTCGTATCATATGAGTACTACATGGCTGTAGACGTCAAGCAGTAAAATAATAATGACACATGAAAGGTAGGCAGCTGACTCAAAATACAGCGAAGTAGGCATTTATTCAAAAATAGACCAAAAGGTAGATGGGTTTTTAACTCTTTGATCAAATTGCATCTGGAGAGAACAAACATTGAAAGGTGAGGAATTGAAATGATGGAAGGGCTATATCAGTAATGTCATATTTTCTGATATATAGTTGTGTAGGATCAGCCAATTTCCTATATATATATATATATAATGCACTGGAAATTTAAGATAATGCGTATAAGAGACATGAGAGACATGGTAAGATATTTTTATGATATGATCAATATAGGTCGCTGATTTTCTTAGTCACTAATCAAATGCTTTGATAATCTAACTATCAACATTATTGAGATTTACAATCAATCAAAGGTGGAGTACATATATGTTGGATGGTACAAATTGATGATTGGTCCTTTTCAAATATAATCAGTCATGACTGTCCATTTTTCTTAGCGGTTGATAAGAAGGTTTGATCATCTGGATGAACTGATTTCTGAGATGCATGGGTAATTAATAAATGCTTTAATATAACTTGTGCCCAACAACATATATCAATGGGTGCAGGACCACTATACAGATCTGCCTAGAAAATGAACACAGTCAAAACAAGGGCTATGAAAATAGAAATCCATATTGATAATAATGAAAAGGTTTAATCAGATCACTATGGTCTATCCGTCATCGGGGTCCACCCTTAAAGATATGCCTCTCAAATCAATTTGGTTGGATATCTTAACCATCAAATCAATGGCTATAGAAATGGATGATCGATAATGATTATACTTGAATGTTCTAATCATTAATATTTACGGTTCATCATGTGAGGCCCACCCTTGATGGCCCATCTAAATGGATGCTATTGGCCAATCGATCAATAGATTTAGAAATGGACAATACATATTGATTATAATACAAAAGAGCTAATCTTTGATATGGATTGTTCATCATGTGGCACCTACCTTCTATTGTCTATCGATTTAAAATCACCCTAGTTAGATGATCCTTTGATCCGATTAGTGGTTGCAAAAATGGATGGCCCATACTAAGAAAAATAGAAGGTCTTAAGCCATGTACATATATACATCATGTGTCCTATCTTGCTGGCCCATGCCTCTTAAATCACTTTTATTAGATGATCTTAACCATCTAATTAGTAGTTTGAAAATGAATGATACATATTGAGCATATCAGAGAAGTCTAAGCATTGATTTTTGTTGGATATGAACCCCGAGGGCTGAATTGTTGGCAACTACTAGTGGGTCAGTCTCACATGATTTTATCTTATTTTTCTCTTTATAGACTGTTATTCCTCCTTTTAATTTGAAACTTAATTTTAAAAGAAGAAGGGACACGGGAGAGACTAAGTGAGATGCGAATAAGCCCTACCTCATCTAAACTCTTCCAGTATCTCTCAATTCTTTCCTTCATAAAACATGAAAGTATCCCTTATTGGGGTATCACAAACAAGAAGGATTCTAAAGACAAAATAGGGAGGGAATTATGATGGACTATTTTGTTTATATGGTTTGCCTTTAGACGATCCAAACCATGATTGTGATCTAGGGGCTATCTTTATTGAAATTGGGTGCCTTTAATCTATGCTGAAACTGGGGTCCTCAATCGATGAATTACCTAGGTCATTGATCGAAATTTCTAGTTTGCTCGATGGAGAATTTTGGCCATGTTCTGTTGATCGAACATGGAGGTTGATCGAGGATTGCTCAATCGATGGTTAGATTGACGATGCATGCAGTTTTGGATAATTGCATTTATTTTCCATTCCAGGTGTAACACAATATATATGGGTGTAATGCAAGATTAGGGTAGAACAAGGAGAGACAAATCATTTCAAGGGTTTGGAAAGGAGGAAACTAGGTTTTTTCGCATATAAAACTTAATTCCATCTCTTGTACTTTCGTTTTCATAGTGGATTACTTGTCGCTTTGTGCCATGGTTTTTTTCCCCACGAGGGGTTTTCCACGTAAAATGGTGTATTATCTATAGTTGTTTTGTTTGCGTTTATCTTCGTTTATTTGATTCTACTCGGAGTTTGCTTTCGCGGCTCTCAACAAGTAATATCAGAGCCATACATTGGGATTTGAGTTTGAATATGAGACATGACGATAAATGGATTGAACGTAAAGTATGAGACAAAGTTGTTCATCGGGAAAAATAACTTTCAATTATAGAAGGTGAAGATGAGAGACCTTTTAGTTCAGCAAGGATTGCAACAGGAATTGCTTGGTATAGGGAAGCGTCTTGTGACTATGAACAATGAAGAGTGGGAAGAACTTGATCAGAGGGCTATTACCTCAATCTAATTATGTTTGATGGATGATGTCTTTTATAATGTCATTGATCAGATGACCACTGAAGGACTTTGGACGAAATTAGAAAGTTTGTACATGATGAAATCTCTAAGTAATCATTTATATTTAAAGAAACAATTCTATAATTTGAAGATGGCAGGAGGATCGAATTTTAATGAACACATTAGCACGTTCAATCAATTACTTTACAAGTTAACGAGTGTGGAGGTAAAGATGGGTGGGACGATAAAGCCCTAATCATGTTGACGTCTCTCCCGGATTCTTATGAGTATCTGGTGGATACTCTGTGCATTAGTAAGGAAACTTGGACGCCGAGACCTTTATCTCAACCCTTCAATTGAAGCAATTAAGAAAGAAAAGCGGTGGCAAAGGATCTTCTACTGACGCACTATTTGTCTAAGGTAGATTGTCTGAGCAAGAGAAGGGAAAGCCTTTATTTAGATTAAGTCAAAGGGTAAAGGAAAGATGAAGTGCTGGAATTATGAGAGGATAGTACATATAAAGAAGGATTGTCGGAATCCTAAAACCCATAAAGTAGAGAAGGTAGAAGATTCATTGAGGGAGGCCAACACAGCGGAATCTAGTGGGGAGGCGAGTGGTTGTGATTATTGATCGCATCCAAATCCGTGTATCTCAGCAACGAATGGATTATAGATTCGGGGGCTTTGTAAGTGCCCTAGTTTGTCAATCTACGTGAGTTGTGAGTTATCAAGTCTGGAGAGCCCCAATGAAGATTCAAGATTGAAACTCAAAGATCGAAGGTGTCAAAAGCACTGAAAATTAAGTACATGGTATAGTACCGGGACCTCAAAAACCTATACCCATAAAACTTAACCTTCCATCTAACCTAAACCCCATAGAAATAACATATTCAAAGAGTGCTAGTAAGAAGTGTGGGAAGAAATCTGTTAAAAAATAAAATCACTGAAATAGATAAATTCCGATCCCATCGAACTTGAGACCCAAACTATCCAGCAAGTTAAATTTAAAATTCTAGATTTTTCCAATAGCATCGAAGCCATGTCGATGACATCGAACAGGAGCTTCAAAATGTCCAGCAACTTCAAGTTAAAATTCTAGATTTTTTCAATGACATCGAAGCATCACTTCGATGGCATCGAAGCATTGTTGATGGCATCGAACGGGAGCTCCAAAAATTTTTAGCAACTTAGAATTAAAATTCTGGAATTTTTCATTGACATTGAAGCACCCTCGATCGCATCGAAGCTCAGTTGATGGCATCAAAATTAAATACCAAACTATCAAGCGACCTCAAGTCGAAAATAGTGATTTTCTCGATGGCATCGAAGGAACTCTTTGATGACATCGAAGGTCACTTGATGGCATGGATAGAACTGTCCAGCAACATATTGAAGAGAATCCTGATTTTCTCGATGACATCGAAGGTCACTCGATGGCATGGACAGAACTATCTAGCAACATATTGAAGAGAATCCTGATTTTCTCGATGACATCAAAGGTCCTTCTCCATCGAAGGGACACTTCAATGCCTTCGAAGACCAATCAATGAAATTGATTCTGACAGTTTTTTGCTCTTTTTCTTTTTTGCCATTACAAAACTTCTCTACATATACGAAAGAGGGGTTTCTTGGCAGTTTGGTGAGAAATAGAGAGAGTCTTGTGTTTGTGAGTAACCCTAGTCAATACCATACTTTCCAACAGGGAGTTCATCGTTCAATACATGTCTTAAAGACATTCATTGAGCATTCAAAGCTTGGATTGAAGAACGAACTCCAACATTCATTATTGCTCTAACAACCACACTTATTGGTAAATCCTTTATGCTAGATAGCATTGAATGCTCAACCATGGGAATCTTAGACTTAACCATAAAGACTTATCATTATTAAGTTAGGATTTACCAAACCCTTGGCCCAAACCTCAGCATCTCCAAAGGCATTGAAATTGTGGCTTAACAAACTACAAGCGAATCTTGAATATGTCTAATTGTCTTAGAGGGGGTGAATAGGACTTTTCAAATTTTAATTAAATTAATTACATGCACTTACTTCTAAACAATCAAGTAAGAAAATCTAAATGTGAAGAAGTGCATAAACATATTTAAAACAATGAAATACATCATTCATGCATTTTGACAACATGTTTAGTGTAGAAAATAGATAGAGTATATAATTAACCAAACATCACAAATAACGAATCAAAACATTCACCATAATGCACAACGATATATAGTGGTTTGACTACTTGCCTACTTCACTCCCAGTTGACCCGCTCTCTCCTAGAGTGTGCCAGATTTCACTATCCAGTGGTTTTAAATGAGGTTCACCATCAACCTTCACAACCTACACAAGGTTACCATTTACTTGCACAAAGTCTTATCAAGTCCTACCTAAGAACTTGAGAAGTCCTACACAAGGACATAACAACATGTACTTTCCCGTCGAATGCCTAGGCAAGGACTTAGCGAGTTTGGGAAAAACAACTCTGAATTCCAATCCTACACAAGGAAAGGTTTTCAGACATAATTGGACTCTTGTACTTACCTACAAGTGAGTGAGCCTCATTAAGCACATTGATGAAGATCTTCTAGGTTGTTGAAGAGTCTTCAACTCCCTTGTACCACAACCGAATGGTAATGCTCTAATGAAGATCCTAAGGTTGATGGGTTAAGGGTTTGGGTAAATCCTATCTAGGTATTGATGGGTCTTTAAGAACTATAAAAGGATCATCAAGGCTAAGCATTCAATGCTTCCTAGCATATATATTTGCCAATAAAGAAGGTTGTTAGAGCATCAATGAATGCCGGAGTTCATTGTTTAATACAAGCTTTGAAAATTTCAATGATTACCTTTAAGACAAGGATTGAATGATGAACTCCATAAGTAAAGAGGGCTTGAGAAGATTGAATTAACTCCTATTGTTAACTCTTTCAAAGCTCTCTCAAATACTCACTAAATTGCCAAGAAATAACTCCCATAGATATATAGAACGAATTCCCAACAATAAAAAATGGGCAGAAATCTGTCAGGTTCGATGTCATCAAAGGGTCTTCAATGAAATCGAAGTGACCTCCGATGCCATAGAACCTTCTTTGATTCCATCGAACCCAAGCAATAAGAAGTTCAAATAGTTGTTGGACAGTTTCTGTCAATGCCATTGAGCATCCTTCGATGTCATCGAAGGGGACCTTCGATGCCATCGGAAAATTCCAAATATATGACCTGATGTTGTTGGACAATTTGGGTCCTTTTACGATGCCATCGAAATGACCTTCGATGTCATTGAAGGATGGTTCGATGCCATATAAAAAATCAAGAATTATATCATTTTCTTGCTGGACAGTTGAACATTTTTTCAATGCAATCGAAGCTTAAGTTCGATGCCATCGGAAAAATCAAGAATTTATATGATTTCTTGTTGGACAGTTTGAGCATTTTTTCGATGTCATCAAAGCCTAAGTTTGATGCCATCGAACATGCTTCAATGCCATTGGAAAATTTCAAAATTTCCTTGTTTTATCATTGTGGACTATTTGTGCTCTTTCTCAATGTCATTGAATGGGTCTTTGATGTCATCAAACAGGCTTCGATGCCATCAGAAAAATACAGAAAATACATCAATTTTTGGTGGACAAACTAACCTCTTGGCTCGATCCCATCGAGATGCCCTCGATGCCATTGAAGGTTGTTCGATGGAACTTCAATGTCATCAACAATGTCTAAATTTCAAAGTCTAGTGTTTACACAGACATCAACTTCCATAACCTTTTAACATACTTGGTAATGGTTCTTCTTAGATGTTTTTGGTTAAGTATGGGCTATGATAGAAGGGTTTAGGTATAGGGTTTGGCAAGGTCATAAGGATTTCTTACCTTATCTTGAACTTGAAGCCTTTAACCTCTTGAGTCTTCAATCTTGGGTCCTCTTTGGGGCTCTCTTGACTCTAAGACTCTGATTTCAGGCTAATTGACAAACTAGGGCACTTTCAGGCACATCATCAATATGGTTGTGGTACAAGGGAGTTGAACATGCTTCACAATTTGAGAAGATTTTCGTCGAAGGTTCTTTAATGGGGCTCATCCACTTTGGGTAAGAAAATATTTTTGAGTCTATTGTATTTGGAAACCATTCCTTATGTAGGATTGCATTTCAGAGTTTGAACTACCAAACTTGACAAGTCCTTGTGTGGGCCTCTGACAGGAGAGTACATTCGTCGTCCTTGTGCAGGACTTCGTAAGACTTGTGTACGCCATCAATGGATGAAAACCGTGTAGACCTTGTGTAGGTTCTGAAGGTTTATCGTAAACTTAATTTAAAACCATTTGAATAGTGAAATTCGGCACACTCTAGGAGAGAGTGCATCAGCCGGGAGTGGAGTAGGCACGTAACCGAACCACTATACATCTTGTGCAATGTGTTGAATATTTTAATTCTTATCTATTACATTTTGTAGAACAATATACATTACTTACTACAACAAACATGTTTGACAGAATGCATTAATAATGTTTTCACTTGAGTAGACTTTACAGTTGCACTTCCTATTTTTATTACTATATATTAGTGTTTAGAAGCAAGTGCATCCTTATTATCTCGTTAAATTTAAAAAAGTCATATTCACCCCCTCAAGGACATTAGCCATATATTCAAGCTTTGCTTGTAGCGGTAAAACCACATTTTCAGGCTTCATACAACATGACCTCTCATTAGAGTTGGTTCACTAGTTACAGTGAGTATGATGGTGGCTTGGTGTTTATCGGCAATAACATTGCTTATAAGGTGGTTGGTATTGAATCAGTGCGCATCAAGATGTTTGATGGGATTGATCATATCCTGACGGAAGTGAGACACATTTCAGATATAAGGAAAAATCTAATATTTTTGGGGTCTCTCATGGCAATAGGGTGCAAATTCACTGGTTTTAATCATGTCCTAAAGTTCTAAAGGGAGCACTCATTGTTATGAAAGCACATCAGAGTAGTAACCTTTATAAGTTGATTGGAAATATCGTATTGGGTGGAGCTGCAACATCACTATGAAATACATTGAAAGTCAACATCATTAAAGTACAATTTATAATATCATTAAAGTTTTGGTTTTTTTGTTGATTTCTTCTTTCGGGTCGCTTAGCCAACAAGTAGGAAGCATCAAAGTTTCTTTTATATTCCAGACAGTTATATGCAATGGAATGAGCCTCCTTCACGAATCACGGTGATGTGTTAGTAGTCTGTATTGGAATCACATATTAGAAATGGAATCCATAACGCGTTATTGAAAATCAAACCAAATGCAATTTCACATATCTTACTATCTTGAAACTCCTCCATCAAGAGCTTCATCTCTGCACATAATGAAGCATTCTCTTCCTTGAGACACTTCATTTCGTCTCCTAAAGCATCGACGTGTTTCATCTCCTCTTAATTGTTGCACGTCTTTCCTGATGTTCTCCAGTTTATGGTCAAAATTCTTTAGAGAGAATCTTGTTTTCTTATTTTGATTGAATACTTTTGCCGTAAGTTTCTCAATTAAGGCACACAATTCCACTTGTAGTTTCAATGCATCACTTCCTTTCCCTCGCACTTCCTCAACTTCTTTTTGTCTCATTTCCCCTCCCTCTCACTTCCTTTCTCAACTCCTCTCCCACATCTACTTCCTTCCACTTCAACTTCTTTTTTCTCGAACTTCTTTAGCTCATTTTCTATGTTTTCTCTCCAACTTCTTTCTAACAACATATTTCTAGACAACCTTCTCTACCAACTCCCATGTCCTAACTTTCACCCGTATAGCCTTGTCCTTCGTATAAGTCTCATCTTCTGGGGATTTAACAACCCCGGTCTCTTCTTCCTCATCCATCGATGTAAGCTCCAAATCAATTACCACCTGTAGGAGCAATGGTAATTTATTATTTATAATCATAATGCATTTTTATAACACAATAATAATGAATCACACTTACCAGGACGATTTTGAAGATCTTTAAGACTGATTCATACCGGCCTACATTGTAAGGATTGTAGTTGAGTATTCTAGGAATCTGGATGGAGAATCTTCTTGCAACCCACCCCCATCACCCGATAGCTTGGGTAATCGTTCGTATGCCCATATCTATTTAACCGATAATATGATGCATTAAACATTAGTAAGGACATGTATTGAATATTTAAAAAATAAGAAACAACAAATAAAATACTCTCTCTTAATGGGGACAACAAGAAGCAATAAGCTACTTGTATCGCATACACGCATCCGCAAATGTAGTATGAAGAGGGGTACTCACAGTTCTTGTTAACATTGCCAATTTCATGATTAGCCCCATTTCTCAAATATTCACACCCCACATTACCCCAGGGGCAGATATTGAATTGATCTAAGTTATTGACCATTTCAATGTACTTATCTACATAGTTATTCTTTTATGGAGATACAACTACCAGATTCTCCATACAAATCAGAAGTGCCAGCATCACCACATCCTCGTGTTGTTTTTTTCCCGCAGAGCAAGAGATAAGCTTCTTTCAAACTTTCCTTCGTCACACTTCTTTCAAGTAAGTTTCCCTAATTCATTTTCTTTTCTTTTCACTTATTGTTTAACTCTCTCCAGACTCATTTAATTTAACAGGTCCAAACCTCAGACCCGTAATGAGAGCAAAGTCCAGCTCGATTAATTTCATGATGGTGATCTGAACGTCGAAAGTTAGGACACCAATATACCTCTGCATTAGATAATGAATTACTTGACCATGGACCATCCACCCAGTCACTGAGAAATCCAATAGATGTCTAAAACAACCCTTCCTAAACATCTCTTTTCTAGTAGGGTTGCTGTCAAAATCATCTAGCATGTATTCCTTCAAAAACGAAATGAAACTCTTTGGAGAGACTGTTGCCTTTTTATAATCTAAGCAGGCGGTCCTTCTTGGTTGTTTTCGACTTGTATTCTAATAAGGGTCGAAATTATCATCCACTAAAGGTAGATAGCCATCCACTAGATTAAGGGTAGAGGTTGTCATCCACTAAGGGATAAGGTTATCATCCACCAAGAGTCAAGGCTGACAGTGGGACAGTAAGGGTTGAGATTATCATCCCCTAATGGTCGAGATTATCATCCACTAAGGGTTGAGATTGTCATCCACTTAGTTAAGGGTAGAGGTTGTCATCCACTAAGGGTCGAGGTTAACAGTGGATATTAATGGTCGTGATTATCATCATATAAGGGACGAGATTGACAATATTCCATTAAGGTTGAGGTTGTCACACTGATAATCTCGACCAATAGTGGATGACAACCTCGACCGTTCAAAATATTGACACCCTTGACCATTATTGTAAGACAACTTCGACCGTTATTGTATGCCAACCTCGACCATGCTAAATATTGACAACCATGACTGTTATTGTATGGCAACCTCAACCGTGCCAAATATTGACAACCTCAAGCGTTATTGTATACCAACCTTGACCTTGCTAAACCTTAGCGACCTCCATCTGAAGAAAATGTTGACAACCTCGATTGTTATTGTATGTCAACCTCGACTGTGCCAACCATTGACAACTTCGATCTGAAGTGATTCAGGTTGTCATCATTCCTGAAGCACATCATCACAACCCATAATTAAATTTTTTTAAAAAAGGATCATATATTGTCCACATACCTTGGTTTTCCATTTCTACAGTTTTTTACTGTGAAATAAGGCGTTTTACGGAAGTATAGGAAGCTAGAGTTGGAGAAAATGATGATGAAGATAATCACGATGAAATAATATAGACAGAGGGGGTGGAGGTAAGTATTAGAGAAGAAACTTCGAAAGGGAGAGGTAGGGTCGAGGTCGGGATTTGAAATGGGACCTTGTGGCTGTTTTTGGCATTATAAACTCATTTTCGTATGACATCTCTAGGTCTAATATTTGGCTTTTGGTCAAATCTGTTTGTCCATTCTCTTCGAAATTTTGAAGAAGGTAAATGTCGAAAGAATGACTGAAAATTTCAGATCTGGTGACCCACAACACAACAAGATAGTAGGTATTATTCTAGTAAATTGTTGATTATTTTTTCTCGTTATATGCCACTGATAGCTTGAAACAGTGTAAAGTTCATATATTCTTATAAAAATCATAAGTCATGAACATTATCAAAGTATTTGATCTACCTTTTGATGGGCCTTGTGATTAAACAGATTAAATCTATCTTTTTTATGGGCATAGAGAAGCGTAATGGTCGTAGCTTCTCACTCACATAAGTTTTTGTTGTATCTACATGCGATTGACTAAGAACGGTACACACGTAACTCTGTGGGGCCCACATGATATTTATGTCATGACCCAAACTCGAAAACCGGGCTTACAAAATTCCCGATCGCCGAATCTGGCGCCGACAGCCTCTGTAGTAACCCATTCGCGGCTCCTAGCACCCATATACCAGGTTCCGATCCTGGGATCCTATAAGGAAGATTTTCAATATAAATTTGTTTTATAATAAGCATAACCCACGAACAATAACAAGAACACCATCACAAAATCCACTATAATCAAAATCTTTGAAGTACAATGCATAAGGGAAATACAGTGATAACAAAAAGACTCTGGAAGCTCAGCTGCACGCTCCTGCTCCTGCTCCTGCTCAGCTATATCCTAGCATCACCTGCATGCATTAATCGTGCATAAGCTTATAGAAAACTTAGAGGGTGGTGAAAGTGTGTGCGCAAGGTAGAAATGCAAGTATGCAATATTAGAGTAATGTGGAAATGCTGGTAAGTCCATGAATGCTCTTAGCCGTACCAAGGTTATGCGATACAAGGCATGAATGCCATCGGCCACATCAAGGCCATGCGATGCAAGGCCTACATGGCCAATGTCATATGCGAGATGCAGCTCAAGCATACCAATCCTCATCTGAATCCACGTAATAGTACAACTCATCTCTGAAATATCACCGGGGTCTAATACACTTTACACCAGATCGCTGCCCCAATTGGATTTACAACCATGGAAGTGGAAGAGACCTCACTACCCGCCTGATCAGTAGTTTGCCAATATCTACTCGACACATCGGTAACGGACCCATTTACGAGCTGGTTAGACTCAGCCTAGTATTACCCCTACCCTCAGGTGGATAAGGCTACACTCCCTTCTAACCAACCACGACACAGTGGAAGACGCGGCCTAATGGTATTCGGCACTCGTGCGCTCATACATCTACTCGATCTCGACGTTGGAGCATCCTCTTGGTGCCATAAGGGTTTGGTGACTTTCACCCTGGGACATCTATGGGGCCCACGTGCTTAAACAAGTATTTTTAGTATCCAATCCTGCCATCTATGCTATCCCAGCGGAGGCTACGGCTTTGGTATCGCTAGGGCGTACAGTAATCATAACACATAATGCAAGATGCATGAGTCACACCATTCAGTCCTGCATCAATCCTGCACGTACCGTGCGCTCATGTGGGACAACTCCGCTTAGCAAGGAGTCTCATAAACAACCTGCCCAATGACATAATGCAATGATTAGTCACTCCTCGTAACAAGCATGCAAATGATGCGTATGGTCATATGTCATGATGTTATGCTATCACATACTTATAATCGGTATCGATAATCGGCCTATCTACAAGGCGGGGTCCATATATGGACAATAGATCCATAACATGAAGGTCAGTTCTCAACTGTGGATATACCAAATCTGACATCACAGATCCTACCATCTACGATAATGATATACTCTCATCATGACAAGGATGGGCCTAGGGACAAGGAATGGGCTTCCTTGCCCGTTCTGATACGTGGCAAATTGGGTTTCCCAATGGGCCCGATATGCACAAGGTGGGCTATATGACCTTGGACAAGTCTACAAGGCATGATGGAAACATTAACAACAATGGGGGGCCAACGGTTTGGGGTAAGCCCAATTAGGTGGGTCATGCTAATAATAGTGGGGGCCCGTCAATTTGGGTTAGCCCACTAGGGAGAGATGAGAATGGACCTAACAACTAGCCCTAGGGAAGATCACAATGTGGACAACTAACCACCATTGCTCCTACAATGTGGACGTTTAAACATCACTGCTCCCAGAGCTTGCCCCATTTAAAGTCTATCCTATAATGGGGTCCATGGTCTTTATATTAACTAGGAAGATGAATGGGCATCATAAACATCATCACACTCGTCATGGGGGACCCACGTATCACAATTGGGTCACATATGTACAATGCAACGGGCCTCATCACATGGGTCTCATGTACATCACATTGGGCCTCATACCAGGGCCTTACATACATCACATTAGGCCTCATACATGGGCCTCTCATAGATCACATTGGGCCTCATACCAGGGCCTTGCATACATCGCATTAGGCCTCACACATGGGCCTCTCATACATCATATTGGGCCTCATCATATGGGCCTCACATACATCACTTTGGGCCTCATCATAAGGGCCTCATACACATCACAATGGGCCTCATACAAGGGCCTCATACACATCATAATGGGCCTCATATACCTCACATTGGGCCTCACTCAAGGGCCTCATATACATCACAATGGGCCTCACCCAAGGGCCTCAAATACATCATATTAGGCCTCACACAAGGGCCTCATATACATCCCATTGGACCTTACCACATGGGCCTCATATATAACATAGTAGGCCTGATGGGGCAGCCTATACTTCAGTAAAAAAAATGGAGGGGCAGCATGTACAGCATACACATTAAGGTAGGCCCTGCACATTCCAAATGGGCCCCCACCAGATGGACAACTTAGATATACAACACATCCGTTTTGGTAGGCCGTCTGCCCCGAACGGCGAGGGTGAAACACTTACAACATGGTGGGCCCACGTCCAGCCCATCTGGATGGCGTGGGTGAAACACTTACAACATGGTGGGCCCACGCAACACCGTCCAAGGACGGACGGTGTGAATATACAACACATGTTGAGGTGGGTCCCACCTCCAGAGTGCTTGACGGTGTGGATAACACCCATACATCATAGCTGGCCCCACGTAGCATCGTCCAGAGATGGACGGTGTGAATATACATGTACATCAAGGTTCCCCCTCCCCGGGGTGGGTCCCACGTCCAAAATAGATGGATGGCGTGGCCGTAGAATACATACAATCAAGGTGGGTCCCCACACAGATGGTCAGTTAGGATGAAACACATACCTCATGATCAGACCCATAGATCTTACTAACGTTAAAACAATAGCTATATGAATAACATGGGACTCACCGTCCCTTGCTGGATAGTGTGGGTACACCACATTCATCAAGGTGGGCCACGTGGGTGGGGTCCACATCCAGCTGGGCCGGATGGCTAGGATAGAACACATACATCATGGTGGATGATGTACGTGCGTCAGGTGGGTCCACACGTGTGGCCCACCAATCAAACTGATATTTGTATTTTCCCTTCATCAAGGTTTGTCCAAAACGAACGGCCAGCGTGGGCCGATCCGCTGGACGTTAGCAAGGTGGGCCCGATCATGGACAGCGTAGATAAAACTCATGCATCATGATGGTGGGCCATCAATAGGGAAAATAAGAGAGAGAGAGAGAGAGAGAGAGAGAGAGAGAGTATGATGGAGGGGCCCCGCCACTATGGGTCCCTCAATATATGCATCATACATCATACATTCATCAAGATGGGTCCCATGCATTGCATGGCCCTACATAAAAAATAAAAAAACAAAAAACAAGTATGATCCAAAGGATCCTACTTGACCCTTTGGATGTGGCCAATGGCCCGTGCATGAATCAAGGGTCTAGATGACCCATCAATAGGATGGATTCAATAAAAACATCATGATGGGGTCCATGGAGAATGACCCCATCATGGATCATGCATGCATCAAGGATGGGTAGTTGGCCACATCCGAAGGGTCAAGTAGGATCTCCACCATTGATTGGTGGGTCCTACATGATCCTATGCAATAAAAACTAAAGATCCATACAAGAAAACAAGAAACCTAGTCCTAAACATGCACCCACCTTGGATCTTGATCTGCTACTTCCACAAATGAGTTCCAATGCTCCAAGGGAACAGGATTCAATGCTTGAGATGAAGTTTGGAGGGTTGGATTGAGGGTACTAAAGAGAGGGAGTTGCTAGATTTTTGGAGAAGGGTGGGATGTCTATGGCTTCTTGCTAAGGAGAATAAGAAATGAAAGGGAGAGGGAGAGAGATAAGAGAGAGAGAGAGAGAGAGAGAGAGAGAGAGAGAGAGTGATTGCTAGCTCTCTTAGCTAGGCAATCATTAGTTGTAAGAGGGGTGTAAGAAGGCATGAGGGCTAGCAATTATTGGTTTGTAAGAGGCATGGGGCTAGGGGCTAGGGTAGGGTGGCTATAGCTAGGATGATGTCATCACCCTCATGATTACCTAGGGAATAGTGTCATATGGGATAGGTGGGTTCCGCAACGTGCGGTCCACGACCATTATAATGCGTGGTCCACATCTTATGATCTAAGCATTGGATTGGCACATGAGATGCGGTGTCGGAACCGCAGCGACGACGCGGTGGCAATGGCATAGGTCTCGGGTTAAATCAGCTCAGGTTTACAGGATGCGACTTAAGGTGGCGCGCAAACAATATCTGCAGGCCACGGGTCACTTGAATTCGACCGGGAGGACCGTGGGATCCTACGGAACGGCAAGATACTAGGACACAGGCCTGACATTATATGTCATATAACATATTCATAATATCACAGCTACATGGATGAAGAGAAAGCACAAATATCATATTTATCGAAAAGGTCTATGGCCCACTAGTAGTTTTCAACGACTGCGTGCAATTCACACCGTTTATTATGGTGTGGTCCACTTCATCTATAGGTAAGCTTCATTTTTGAGGTTATATATTATGATGAGCTCAAACAACTGATGGGCTATGTAGATAAAAAACTTGAATGACAGTGGGCCCCACAGCTAGGTACATTACCATCCAACACAAGACTAGGAGCTATCATCCTCTTTCCGTCATCATAACCTTTTTTGGTATGCAGGGGCAATTTGACAATATTTTCAAAATCTATTAGATGATTAGTCCGGGAGTATTTAAAACATTCCTTCCTTTTCAGGAATTTAACCATATTCAGTGACATTAGGGCCAAAATCTAATTAATAATAATAAAGTAGTGAGGTAAGCTCCGAGCACTGACCGCGTTTGACCGAGTCTAAGCCGAGCCTAACCCAGCTTCCTCTTCTCTCACTCCGTCCACACCACCCAATGTTCTCGCCATCCACCATGTTGAGGCCCACCATTATATCTGAGTTGTTCATCAAAGCGGGACTTATGAGAAACATCGTTTGGTGAAATCTCACCATGTCTTGCAACCAGTGTGGCCCACTCGAACCTCTAATCAGCTTCGTTTTCAAGCTCCTATCCAATCTAGCCCTATGAAATATGATGGATGGAGTAGATCTCTTTGAAGATGTTCCAGTAGGCCCCACCTAGTTAACCCAGCTATCTAGGAACTCCCTATAACAGTGTCTCTTTTTGCGTTTGGTAGCAGGGAATCTGCACACGGTGTTGCTGCGCTGGCGATCCGTGTTCAACTCCTCCCCTTAAATCTCAGCTATCCAACTCTCACACACTCCCTCTCATCTAACTCTCTCCTCTCTCCAACGAAATCCATCTCCAACAACCAATGAGGACACTTCGAGCATCCGTCTCCTATTCAGAAATCTGAATCCAACGTACAACAACCCAAACTTCACGAGCATCAAACCAGCAAGTAATATGATCTGAACCATCGATATCTTGTTTCCTAAAGCTCCAGTACACGAATCTAGACCGTCCTTACTCATTAAATCCAAAGAATAATCTCTAGAGCCAAATCCACCACTGAAGCATGATTGTATCCTTTGACTGAACCCATCACTGTCCGTCTGCTGCAAAGCTTAACTTTTAAGGTTAGAATGTCACATGAGGCCCACCTGAACCTGTTTTGATCAACAGATATCATATAGAGTTGAGGCAATATGCATAATCCAGATAACCGATTGCACTCATTTCTCAAACCCATCACTAGCAACCTAGTGTAGCCCAAACACTGAAAACGGAGATCCAGGACAAATTTATAGACTCTAGAGAACTCGTGAGAGAGAGAATAAGAATCCAGAGGAGAGAGAGAGAGAGAGAGAGAGAGAGAGAGAGAGAGAGAGAGAGAGAGGATACGGCTAGTTTGCCACCGAGTTAGACAGCATTCCAATGCCACGTTACCAATCTCGAGTTGAAATCGAATATTCCAACAATCTTGAAATCGAATTTATTGAATTAAATAGACTATGACTACCGTAACTTTTAATGCTTTCATCGAGTTAGCCAAAATTGAATCGTTTGCTGGACAATACTTTAAATGGTGGAAATATAAGCTTATGTTCGCATTGACCACCCTTAAAGTTCCATACAGACCGTCTCAATCATTTACTATAAATCCAACAAATCAAACTGAAGTAGCAGATGGAAATAATTATAAAAATTATATTTTAAACTCTTTGTCCAACAAGTTATATAATGTGTATGCTTCTTATGAGTCTACTAAGGAAATATGGACTGCTTTAAAAAAGAAGTACATTGTAGAAGATGCAGGCGCTAAGAAACATGCAATCCCTAATTTCCTTTACTATGAAATGACAAATGATAAACCTGTCACAAATCAAATTCACAATTTTTAAAATCTAATTCATGAACTATCATTAGAAAAAATTAAGTGTTGAGAAATTGATAATATTAAATTACATATTTATAATTACTATAAAATAGAAGAAAATAGGAAATCGAAAAAATATAAGATTAAGGATAGGCTGAAGCGCATGTAATTACACTGTTCTTAAAGCATTATTTGCCCCTTCTCAAAATAATGGAGACCGTTACCAGGTTGCAGGCAAATCGCTTCTAGGATACGATGAGCCTGTGTGTGGTTCTGCATTCATCAAGAATTAAGGAACCACTAATGGAACTCTGTAAAAATAACTTTGCTAGCAGATGAGAAATAAAAGGAAAATTCTTAAATTGGAAAGAGAGAGAGAGAGAATGAAGTTTAGCTTTGCTAGATTAGACCATTACACTGGTTTGGTTCTTGTAGACCTGTTGGTCCTGGTAGTCTTAGGTTTGTATTGAACCTGTTGGCTTGATCAGAGAATAGGTGGAGCTTGTTGGTTCAAATGAGAGAATGAAATGATTTTCTTGAGATGGTGGAATGAACCAGCTAAGCTCGGTTTATATAGGCAACGGTGGCTGGACATTTTGGTCTAGAGTCATTATTACAATGGACAATTTCTTATTGTTGGTGAGAAACTAGCCATTATTTGGCAGTTTCTGACCGTTTTGCATTTGGGAGACCAACTGCATGCTAGCCGTTTATGATTGTTGGGCTAGCCACATGCAATAGTTTCTGTATGGTCTGGTTTATTACTGTATGAGCAGTTATACCAAGCTTCTTAAACAGCTAGTTTTAGCTCCTTGATAAGGCAGAGAGGTCTCTCTTAGACCTCTTACCCACAACACTCTGAATCCAACCACCTAACCCATCTCTTTTAGCCATTGTCGCACTATAGCTTACACCTGCCTCACACCAGTTCGCATAAGGTCGCGAGAGAGCGACCCATCTGCGACACGATGCGTACGTACGAAGTGCAAAGTGCATCACTAGCTCCTCTACAGACACACTGCCTCACATGCCCACACCCTCGCACTGAGCCCGAGTCCGTGGGTGTTCCAGTGCTTTACAATAGAACATGCAAGTCTCGATACTCCTTTGTTTCACCAAGCAAATAGTAAGGTACTCAACACCCTACTTACTAAGAAAAAAATTTCTTCTTTCCTTCTCGATATATATAATCGGTTAGCTTGTTAGTACACCCAATGTCAGTTCACACTTCATTGTTAGCCACCCCCACTAGGGATCGTTATTAAGACCTCAGTGTTGAAACAAGGTATCTTTCACTCAGTCTACCACTTGAGCTATGGATCAGGCTATGGATCAGGATCGATACCAAGACATCAATGTTGAAACAAGGTATCTTTCACTCAGCCTACCACCTGATCTATACCAAGTTTTTTCACAAACACTTATATATTTATAAATATATATTTTTTATTTAAAATATTTTTAACCAAAACATTTTCCATAACAATCCCACACTTGGTTGAAAAATATTTTAAAAGAAAAAACACCTACAAGACTAGATACAACTTATGTATGCATAAAGAAAGATATTTTTCGATTTGATATTTCCTTAATGTAAGTATCTCAAAGTTCTATCAAAATTCCCGGTAGCCGTAACTTTGAACCAATTATTCTTAAATGACAGAGTCAGAAATACCATACACATACTCACTTTGTGTTATTTAAGTTTCCACAAATCTTACTCAACACATTTAATAGCCATGTGCTTATCCTGTTTCATAAACGATCCCAAGAGAAACTCTAACTCTCATGAGAGGTGTGTACCTCTATATTCACATAAGTGAAATCATTCCAGTGTCTCCATTACTATTAAGACACTTGTCCTTTTAAACTGGATTTCATTAATAACTCTAAAACTCAACCCTCTACTTGTAACACCTAATATTTTCTATTTTGGATGAGATTATATATAATTTAAGTGTTGAAACTTTCTACATATCAGTAACTTGTTTTTATCATTTGAACTCATACTTAGAAATTTTCTAATTTTAGGTCGGGTTTCTATCACTGGTGGAACTTTGGTTGAAGAGTTTAAACCCCATCCCTTTAGATGTTATCCTCACTACCTCTCTCGTTAGAAGTTTAGTAAAAGGATCAGCCAAGTTATTACTTGATTTCACAAAAAAAAATTACAATGATTTCATCTTGAATCAATTGTTTCACATAGTCATATCGTATACTTATATATCTAAAATTTCCATTATAAGTGTCGTTGTAGGCTCTATCTAATGCGGCTTCATTATCACAATGTAGTGAAACAAACAGTATAGGCTTCACACAGAACGAGATTTCTAATAAAAGATTCCTTAACTAAGCCTCTTTGCATGTCGCGGCCAGGGGCTATGAACTCAGACTCCATAGTCGAGTGAGTTATGCAGGTTTGTTTCTTGGATCCCCAAGATATAACTACACCTCCTAGGGTGAAGACACACCCTGTAGTAGACTTGTTTTACCCTGCACTCGATATCCAACTCACATCGGTATATCCTACCAATACAACAGGAAACTCTTAGTAAAATAACCATAAACCTTTGGTTGCTTTCAAGTAACTAAGGACTTTACTGATTACATTCCAGTGTTCCACATTAGGGTTGCTAGTAAACCTACTAATTTGCTCACAATATATGCAACATCTAGTCTAGTGCATTGCATAACATACATTAGACTGCTTATAGAACTTGCATATTCAAGTTGTGCAATTGCTCTTCCGTTATTCTTTTTAATTTGATACTTAGATCAAATGAGATTTTTGCCTCTTTTATTTTTAGATAGTTAAACTTGTTTAGTATCCTCACAATGTAATTAGACTGACACAACGCATAACCTCCACTATGTTTCTCAACTTTGATACCTACGATAGTATCCACTTATCAAAGATCCTTCATTTTGAACATAGAAGACAAACTTTTTTGTTCCAATTACACCTTCTATTTTATTACTTATTATCAACATGTCATCAACATACAAAGAAATAATAGTTATAAAATTATCACCAATTTTAGAATATATGCATTTGTCAACTACATTATGCATGAAACCATGAGATAGTATTTTGGAATCAAACTTCTCATGTCACTATTTGGGTGCTTATTTTAATCCACATAAAGATTTAATCAATTTACAAACTTTATTCTCATTTCCCGGTAGAACGAACCCTTTGAGTTGTTCTATGTATACCTCCTCATTAAGGTCACCATTTAGAAAAGTTGCTTTGAGGTAACATTCACGAGAATAAAATTGACTATATTGATTATTTTATCAGAGTAAAAGAATTCAGTAAATAATCAAATGCCTTTCCAATAGGGGTTTATTACATTTATCGAGTTTGCAGCAGAAGTATAAAAATAAATCACAAAATTATCTTCTTATTCTTTCAGTATAATCTTTCATAGGGAGATAATCCTCTAGGTCTTCAATCTGTATATCACTGCATCATCTGTACGGTTGGAGAGGAGGGTCAATGCCCTACTCATAATGATAGTTATCCTTTAGGATTAATAATAATTCAAGAGATTCCTAAAAGTAACGTAAAGGTTCTGATACATCTCATACTCCACAACTACGAGAGGTATCAATATGCACAAGAAACCTATATAAGATGCATGCTTAGTAAAGTATATACGGTTTATCACACTTAGCGATCGCCACAATGTGAAATATGATTAGAGTTATCCGACTTGCCCTGCATCCCATTCTACAGAGATTCGCTGGCGTATCCCACATTTGATGTATGGATGTTAGCGCAAATAAAATCCTAATGGATGTTATTCTAGTTACTATAGAATATGTGTCAAAATAATCTATCACTTCTTTTGTCTAAACCCCTTACCTACTAATTCAGCTTTAAAGGTTTGGATAGTCTTATCAGTGTAGTATTTCTTCCTAAATACCTACTTACACCCTATGTGTTTAGAACCTGGAGGTAAGTCCACCAATTCCTGTGTTTGATTTGACACTATCAATTCTATCTCATCGCCGATGACTTCTTTCCAAAAAGCTGAGTCTCTAGAAGACATAGCCTGAGTAAAGGGTTTAGGGCCATCTTCTATGGTCATTACTATATGTATCTTCCTGATAATATTCTCTTTACCACATTCTACGAGATGAAAAAAGATACGTTGAGAGTATATATGTTCAGAGTTAGGATTCTTCTCTACCCTTACCTTGTCTCCTATGAGGTTTGCTTCGAGCTTCAGCCTCTTATGGATCTTTACTCATTAGGAGTTTGGATTTCATTATCATTTGACTCCAAGGATAGTGGGTTCTCAAAGAACTCGACATCTCTGAATTCTATGATAGTGTTATACACTAAGTCTAGGAGTCTGTAGGCTTTGCAATTTTGCACATACCCTACAAAGGCGCACTTGATAGCTATGAGTCCTAACTTGGTTCCTTTGGAACCAGTTGTCCTGCAATACACGAGACACCCTCAAACTTTAAGATACCCTAGGTTAGGTTTCTCACCTTTCCACACCTCATATGGTAAATTTTTAATTTTCTTAGAAGATATCTTATTTATGATGTGGCTTGCTGCAAGTAGTGCTTCACCCCATAAATTTAGTGGTAACTTTGTTTGTATTAGCATTGAGTTGGCCATCTCTACTAAGGTCATATTCTTTCTTTTTGCTACATCATTCTATTGTGGTGTGTATGGTGCATTGCACTAGTATATTAAGCTAGGTTCTTCACAAAAGTTGAAAAATTCACTTAAAAAGTATTCTTCCCTTCTATCACTACGGAGAATTTTTATTTTCTTATTTAATTAATTTTCTACTTCCATTTTATATACTTTGAACATACTTAATTCTTTATCTTTGTTCCTCAGTATGTGTGTGCGTGTGTATGTGTGTGTGTGTATATATAGAGCAATCATTAATAAAGGTTATAAAGTACCTTTTACCTCCATGAGTAAAAATGTCGTTCAACTCACAGATACCAGTGTGCACAAGATCTAATACTTGAGATGATCTCTCAACACTTGGAAACGGTTTCTTTGTCATTTAAAACCGTATTCACACTTCACACTTATTATTCTCATTATCAATGTATGATATTAGACCATTCTTAGTCATGAATTTTAAGGTATTATATCTTATATGTGTTAATTTACCATGCCATAATGCTACAAATTTAACCATATAAGCAGAAGTGTTACTTTCATTTAAAGAAAACTAAATATTGCCATTACAAGCATATCCCTTTTTCGACAAAGTTCACATTCTTTAATATAATCAACTTGCCCGATTTGTACACTTCCAATATTCCAAGTTTTTCCAAAAGATCCCCAGAAACTAAGTTTCACCTCATGTTTGGGACACCAGACGTACAACATATTAGTTAAGACCACCTTCTTACCAGATGTAAACACCAGTTCCACGGTTCATTTGCCCATGACCTTCGATCGGACTTCATTACCCATTTGGACTTCTTGACCATCGGTCACATTTTCATAAGTTTTGAATACTGACCTGTCGTACCAGACATGGTCTGTGGCAGCCATATCGTACTACCAACTAGGGACTTCACCTTAGATCGTATTAACCTTGGTGATCATTGCAACTATTCCATCCTTAATTGCACTTGCTTCTTGCTTCAATTTGTGAAATCGGCACACTCGAGCATAATGCCCGGTTGTTCCACAGACATGGCAAAGTCCTTTGAAGTCCCCATTTTTCTTTTGTGTGTTCTTGAATTTTTCTTTATTGGGTTTCAGGGAATCATCTTTCTCAGAATTATTATTTTGGGTCTTTTCTACTCCTTGTACCTTAGACGAGGAATTCCCATTTCAGCTTTTTTATCACAGTTACGGGATTCTTCTTCTATTCTCAAATATTTCTAGATTTGTTCTAGCATGCAATCAATGGCTGTATGCAACAACTTCTTCCTATAATCTTTCCACATTGGGGACAATTTTACGATTATAACCCCGACTTGGAATGATTCAGGAAGATCAATTTTAAGGGTCTTAGTTTTATGTACAATTACCTGTAATTCTTGGATTTGGTATAACAATAGTTTATTATTTACTATGTTAAAGTCGAAGTACCTGGCTATTAAGAACTTATTAGTACCTTTTTCTTCAGCCTTGTATTTGAACTTTAGGGCGGTTCAAAATTCTTTTGCAGACATAGTTTGCGTGTATAGATTGTACGACTGGTCACAATAAAATAAGAAATCTAATGAAAAAAAAAAAAAAAACTATTACATTAACACCTATATGCTTTAAAAAAATAAAGATAAGCCTCAGGCTAATCTTGCAAAAACGAGCAATGAGTCTGACATGTTACCAACTATGGTGTCAAAAGTCTTTTTTGCAATTAACTTGGAATGGGTGTTAAACACTGGTGCAACTCGGTACATATACAAATATCGTTGTATGTTTACCTCCTACTAAGCATCAAAAGAAAACGAATAAGTGTTCATGGGTAATGCTAGAACTTTTCCAATTATAGGGAAAGGGAAAGTACTTCTGAAACTTACTTCTAAGAAGACTCTGATGTTAAGTGATATCTTACATCTGCCTGACAATTGAAGAAACTTGATCTTTAGTTCGCTCCTCATAAGGCTCGCATCAAATTAGTATTTAGTTCAAACAAGCTTGTAATGAGTAAGAACATAACTTTTATGAGTAAGGGATACTGTAGTGATGGTCCATTCATTTTAAATATACCCAATGATAATAAGAAGAAGACATTCAGTTCTGTTTATGTTGTTGAACTTTTTATCTATGGCATAATAGATTAAGTCATGTGAATGCAGCATCTTTGAAGAAAATGAAAATGTTAGATTTATTACCTAATGTATCAAATGAAGAATTCAATGAATGTGAAACATGCGTAGAATTAAAATTCATTAGAAAACCATTTAAATAAATAGAACGATCCTCTATTCTATTAGAGTTGATACACAGTGACTTAGGCGATTTTAGAAATCACATGTCTACAGGTGAAAACAAATATTACATAACTTTCGTAGATGACTACTCTAGGTTCACTGAACTCTATTTATTAAGGAACAAAGATGAAACTTTAAAAGTTTTCTTTAAGTATAAAATTAATGTTGAAAATTAGTTAAATATATATATTAAAATATTTAAAACATATAGAGGAGTATAAATCTTCTTAATTTAAAGAATTGTGTGAAAAGAGTGAGATAGTTCACGAAACTATAACTCCTTACACACTAGAATAGAATGGAATAGCAAAGTGTAAGAATACATCTCTTAAGGAGATGAATAATGCTATGTTAAACAATTCAGACTTACCCTCAAAGGAGAAGCAATTATGTCAGCTTTCAATATCCTAAATACGATTCCTTCTAAGTCTTCTGAACAGATATTATACAAACTTCAAAAGAACCATGTTCCTAGTTATAAATATCTTAATGTGTGGGGATGTTTTGCCAAAATAGAATTGCCTGAAACTAAGAAAAGAAAACTAGGTCCTAAAACAACTGACTGTGTATTTATAGGATAGACATAAAATAGTGCAGCCTGCAGGTTTCGAGTTCTAAAGAGTAAGGATAATATTCTAAATCCTAATACAATTATAAAATGTAGGGATGCACAGTTCTTTGAGAACATTTCCTATTCAATCCAAGTCTATAATAATAGCGGAAGTTAGTGGATCCGATATCGCATCTACTAACAAAGGTGTTTATGAGAATGTAGTAAAAAAGATAGAACCAAGAAAAAACACTACAGTTAAGAAAAACTAACGTAGGAGATAAATTTTTTATCATCTTAGTACAAGATCCTATAATATATACAGAAGCAATTAATTCTCCATATACAATATTTTGGAATGAAGTAATAAATGATGAGTTAAAATCTATTATATTCAATAACACTTGGAAACTAATAAATCTACCACATAAAAACAAACCAATAGGTTGTAAATGGGTGTTTATAAAGAAACTAAAATTAAATGAGAGTATTGATAACTTTAAGGCTAGGATGGTAACAAAAAGCTTTAAACAAAAGGAAATAATATATTACTTTGATACCTATTCTCATGTAACTAAGATTACAACAATGAAGGTCTTAATAGCAATAACTTCCAAATATAAATTGGTGGTACCAAATGAACGTTAAGACAACTTTTCTAAACGGAGACTTAGAAGAGGATATATATATATATATATATATATATATATATATTATAGGGAAAAGGTACTATGCGCTCGACCTCATGAGTCCGTCCCATGAGGTCGAGCTGTGTGGGCCCCACCTTGATGCGTTTCGAACATCTACCCCATCAGTTAGATGCACCATTCCATCGTGGGCCTAGGTCTCAAAAATCAAGTCAATTCGTGACTTGTGTGGGCCACACCACATACAAAAGTGGGGAGGAGCCGTGCACCATTAAAACATTCATAATCATTTTTTGGGCCCACCGAGATGTGGTTTGCAAATCCAGCCCAAGCATTATGTGTGTCCCACTTGGATGAGGGTTCAGACCAAGTTTCAGCAGCATTCAAAACTCAGGTGAGCCCCATCAAGTGCTTTCACATGTTTTAACGGTGTCTTCACATGATTTTAGATGGTATGGCCCACCTGAGTTCCGTATACGGCTGATTTTTGGTATATCCCATAATTTAGAGGGGACCCATCAAATGCACGGTGTTGATGGTCGACACGCATCACGATGGGGCCCACACAGGTCGACCTCACGAGAGCTTATCGTGAGGTCGAGCGCATAGTACCTTTTCCCACACACATATATATATATAGAGAGAGAGAGAGAGAGAGAGAGAGAGACCTGAGGGTTATAAGATATCAGGTAAAGAAAATAAAGTGTATAGACTAATTAAGTCACTATATGGTTTAAAACAAGCTCCTAAACAATGACGTGAAAATTTTAATTGTGTTTTGAAATCAAATATTTATCATATAAATGATGCAAATAAATGTACATAGTAAAAATTTTTTGAAAATGATAGTATTATTATCTGCCTTTATGTTGACGACATGCTTATTTTTTGAATTAATATTAAAGTAGTTAATACAATTAAGCAATTCTTGTCATGAAAGTAACCAGGAAATATGATGGTATTGTATTATCACAATCTTATTATATTGAGAAACCATTGAGAAAGTTTAATCATTTTGACTATTTATTTTTCAGTACACCTAATGAATATAGTCTCTCATGAAAAATAAAGGTAGTAGTATGTCTCAATTGAAATATTCTATAATAATTGGTAGCCTCATATATCTTAAAAACTTCACTGGATTAGATATAACTTTTACAGTAAGAAGGCTAAGTAGATATAAACACAACCCTTGAAAAAAGCATTGGAATACCATGTCTAAGATTCTAAGATACTTAAAAAGGGCAGTATAGCATATAGTTTACATTATAATGGTTATCCTGTTATATTAAAATGATGTTAACTGGATCACTGATTCAGATGAAATAAAATCCACTAATGGATATGTCCTCACTTTGGGTGAAAGAGCGGTCTCTTGAAAATCTACCAAGCAGACGCGTATTACTCAGTCAACTATGGAATTCGAGTTTATTGCCTTAGGAAAAGCTAGATCTGAAGCCGAATTGTTTAGAAATCTATTGGCTGATGTACCGATGTGGCCAAAGCCTGTATCGACCGTGTCTATTAATTGTGATTATCATGCAGCTATAACAAAATCAAAGAGTAAAATATACAATGGAAAGAGCAGGCATATTAAACTAAGATAAAACACAATGAAACACATGTTGGGTGATGGAGTCATATCTATTGACTTTATAAGGTCAGAAAAGAATTTGGCAGATTCTCTACTTAAAGGACTATATAAAATATTAGTCAATGATACATCCAATGGAATGAGTCCAAGCCTAATATATAAGTTGTCAATGTCAGCAACCTTGAATCCCATGAGATAAGTTTAATGGGTAAACAACAAGACATGAGGTATACGATTATATTAATATGAATGAGACCATTTTATGGTGTAATAGTACGAGTAACAACGTAGAAGAATGAGTTTTTGGAACTCTTACTGAATTTTTAGCTATATATTTGGTGGTGTATACGGTTGTTGTATATACTTGATGGAATTCACCTTGTGGAGGTGAAGGTCGCTTCGTATGAGAATCTATGTGAATTTTCTATAGCACTCACGAAATCCAGGTAATGGTGTATGGTTGAAAAGCACTGAACCGTAGAATCACTTGCAGATGAAGAGTTGTGTAAGTAGCATGTACTTGCGATTTACACAAAAATGATTCAGGTTCAAGACTATGATGTCACCTGATTCCTTTAAACATGTATCAGTTGCTTTAATGTCGGTTCAAGTCTATGGTGACATCGGCACCATTGCACAACTATTACGGGTTATCACGAAAGGTTTTTTATTAGTTTTTTTTTTATTTATTTATTTTGAAATATGTGGTGGAATGTTGTATTTTGTTTCAAAATATATATTAAAAAAATTCAAATATTTCAATTTCCCTCTAAATTTGAAATTTATGTTGCTTTTGAATTGTGAGTTTAGTTCCTCATCGGATTTGCCAAAGAAAATTTTCTTGTATATAAGATAGGCCTTTTGCTTTGGGACCTGAGTCTCATTCAAGGAGCATGTGAATTTGGTCTTGTGAGGGGCTATGCTAATAGCTCTAATCTATACCATTGACCACAAAGGCGAGCGCCGAGCCGGGCCATGTCGAGCCATTTTGTGTTGTGTCGTGTCGAGCCGAGCCCATGTTCATGTGCATGACAGGACGAGCTGGGCTTGGCCATGGCTGTAGGTGCGAGTGTACTCATATGAGTTGGGGGGGGGGTTGTTATATATCATATATAAGTGGGATTATACCAAAACAATATATATCATACTCTAGAGACAGTTAACTTATGCAAGCGGAAGACTGTGATACATATATAAGCATATAAATGTGGTAAGTTTCCAGAGTATGATCAAATTACCAGGTCAAATGATTACATGTATAGTTCCAAAATTCACAAAATGATACAGTATAATGTTCAACTAGTTGTATTTCTGTAATCCCGGTAATCCCCGTCGATTAGAATGCGGCCCACATGAACCCGCCTGAATACCGCATATACAAGAACTCCTCCTCAGTGACATCAAAATCAAGCTCCGCTTCATAAGCCGCGCCGTCATCTGCAACTAAGACAGAGTCTGGTTGGTGTTTTAAAACACCGTCCCAGAACGTGGGATTGAGTGATCAACTCAGTGGAACTATAAGGCAAAGGTTAACATGTTATCAATTCAGTCAAGCAGTAATGATAAAGCAATACAATACTCATGTCCTAAGTACTCTTATTAATGCAAGCATGATATGTAATAATGATGCATGCCCTCGCCTACACTCCCTCAACGACTTCATCTCACGTTCGCGCATGGCATCCTCCCGAAATGTGCGCTTCCTCGCCAAAGCACATGCAATGCGGTGCATGATCGTGTTAGCCAATTCTTAATTAAGCATATTCATACAACAGGATTAATAAGCTAAGGCACCTCCCTTTATATCATTTACCCAAACAATGATCCATCTAGGGTCGTCAATCCTAGTTAAATCGCATACGATAGCAGTTCTAGGTCGCTACGGAGAGGCTCGTCACCATCAGCACAGGCCTAGTTTATACTCAAGGTTACTACGGAAAGGCTTGTTACCTCAACATAAACCTAGTGTATTCTCGAGGTCACTACGGGCTCGTCACCTGATCGTAGGCCGACAGCTCGAATATAGTGTCTCATACCACTGTATTCGGCTCACAAGTTTGGGTTGCTCATTGGACACTACGGGGAGGCTCGTCGCCCCAGCGTAGGTCGACAGCACGACTACGGTGTCCCATACCACCATGCCCGATCTCATGAGTCTTAGCGGATCGAGGTACCAAGGTTAAACGGGCTTTGCACTGGTGAGTTTGGTACCTTAGATTCAAGCAGTAGCGTCCATACATGGTGAACATACATTGGGCCAATCGAGTTACTTGACGAGCTCGACTGGTACGAGCGTACGTTGAGTTAATCAACAAGGAGTGCATAAGCACTCCGCGTGACCTAACCACTGTCGATACACAACGTACGACTCGGATTCGTCGAACACATCTGTGGTGGCGAAATTAACTCAGCCACTCGATCGGGAGTTGTTACCGATAGCCTGGACTATATAGCAGTCCTAAACATACTTAAACATAACAGGAAAGCATATATGATAGGCATATCAACCATAAACAATTAATTCAAACAAGGGAACCACTTGAGCATTTTGTTATGAAGTACAAATAAACATGCTTTCACACCTATACATTTCATACGTATATCACATCAAATAATCTAAGTTACATGAACGGATTTATACACATAGCTAAGGTAGTTGAGAATCTTATCTCAATACCCATATAAAATACAATTTACCAAATATTTACTCATTCAAACATTTTTACAAATACTTAGACTACACACTAAAACATAGATGACGTATGTTGGTCATAACATGTATTAGGCCAAATCTTTTCACCAAGGAGTTGTCACCTATATAATAATCATATATCCACGACGGATAATCATGACAAGCACGAATCCAAATTCCATACTCATTCAAACATTTCAACAGACACTTAGACTACACACTTCAACATACATGACGTATGTTGGTCATAACATTTATTAAAGCAAATACTTTCACCAAAGAGTTGTCACCTATACAATAATCATATATCCACGACGGATAATCATGGCAAGCACGAGTCCAAATTCCATACCCATTCAAATATTTCAACAAACACATGAATTATACTATATTCAACATAGTTCATATATATCTGTAAAGCGAGGAAAACATCATATCTAGCATGAGAAATGGCAACCAGGTCAGTTATAAATCATTAACCAACATTGACAGCCTTGAAAACCATAACCTAAACGTTTATAGTCCGCACCTTTCGCCGATAAACTCGTAACGGATTCAGTTTGAACACTCTCGCTTGTAAACTAGACTTTGGATACCTAATCAATAAAACAGGTTAGCTATTTCACCGATCTACGTATTTGGATTCCTAAAATAGGTTAGGGTTAGGGTTTCTTACCCAAGAACGGCATCAGAATCCCCGGTATAGCGACACAGAAGCGGTAGTTACGCACGTGGAGTAGTGGCATCAAATCCCAGGAACTAACTCACACTCGCTCTCTCACTTCTCCACTTTCTCCTTCACTCTCTCTTTTCTCTCTTAGGGTTTAGAATTCGTATGGAATGAGAGAGGGGTGGGTAAAGGCCCTTAATATAGGCCCAGAACTGATGGGAATGGCCCCGGGGCCATGGTATACTTAGGTTATAGCCAAAGAGTGGCTGTTTCGGTCCAACGGAGCACATCTGGAGGCCTATTTTTTGCATACGATCTGGGGAAAGTTCCCTGACATTGGATCTAGATCAAGTTAAGTTTTCGG
Organism: Magnolia sinica; assembly: GCF_029962835.1. Classification (NCBI taxonomy): domain Eukaryota; kingdom Viridiplantae; phylum Streptophyta; class Magnoliopsida; order Magnoliales; family Magnoliaceae; genus Magnolia; species Magnolia sinica. The sequence goes on along the minus strand of NC_080573.1, from coordinate 41,473,003 downwards.
TCCGATCGGATTTACGGAACGACCGCAGAGGACCAGTTTCAGTTCAACGATCATTGCCACTCGATCAGGGCCACAAGTACACTGACCTGCGTATGAAATTTTTCCTGATCCGAGGGTGTATTTGGGTCAAATTCTGACGGTCTAAAACCTTAGAATTGGCTCGCAAGCGAACGGCCCAGTTTACTTAAATCTGAGTACATTTTCTAAAGATATTCACGTTTCTCACACACTTCGTTCCGGGCTAAAGTTGTGCATTTTTGGATACTATCTGGACTTGATTTCCGAGATGGTCGTCAAGCCCAGTAAGGCGGTCATATTCGTATAGTCTCGCGGTAATCGGACTTTCAACGCGCGGTCCAGGTCCGATACAGAGTTTCGTGATGCTCCCGAGAGCAACTGGGTTTTGAGATGGATCCTAAATTTTTAGGTAATGTAGCGTTAGCAATTCTACTAGTTTTGGGTCTTGTAGTTTGCATTTAAAGTGGTTAGAGCTAATTTTACAGATAATCTAGTTTAACACTTAGTTAATTCTCGTCTAATTTCTAAAGGATTTGGTCTTTAGTGATTTCTGCCTGAGGTGGTACTCGGGTCTTTGTACGGATTTTTCCGAGACGTTACAGTACTCGCAGGACTTTATTTTATGCGTGTACTCGCACTTGCACCTTTTTGTTTTGAAACAAAGAAATGGGCTAGTCGGTTGATTCCACTTATTAGGTTTAAATCCAATGGACCGAAACCCTTTCGAAAGGAGAAACCACTTTGGAGTTGGTATAAGGACTTCCATTTCAATTTCAAAAATATGAAAAAATTTCTGCTCGTATGAAAAACCCTCTCTATTCCTTTTCTCTTTTACAAGTTTTTGGTTGCTAAGTTCATCGTTAACTCGGTACTTTCGGGTTAAACTATAGGGTCAAAGAGTTCCATTGATGTTTATGAAAGACACTTCTATTTATTAAAAAGCATAGAAAACTATACATCGGAGAGGCTGGACCTACAAGGAGAAGATCCAAGTACTCGGGATCATCTTCTTCTTTTAAGCAAACCCAGGAGTCTGCCTTTCAATTACCTTCTCCACGAATACGAGAAAATTGCAACGAACAAACAAAAACAATCTCCCAAATTTCCTCAAACCAATCAACCAGACTCCAGGATAAGAAAATAAGAGTCCATCTCATATTCAAAATGGGTAACATCCGATAAATCAACCTTGGGCATCAATAATCGCAGGAGTCACATGCAATTTGTTGAGCTCACCCATTTCATTACAAACGAGGCGCCTACAGCGGCAAGTCCTATGTCTCTTGAGCACCATCAAAGTTGAGTTTGAGCATCTCCTTAGGGGGAGGATTCCATTGGATTTATGTGCAAGTTCTGTGATTCACATCCCTAGCAAATTCTAACCATCATCTCAGTAGATCTACACTTCTAATACCTGCAAATTCATCACGTCTCAACCCATGAAGGTTCCCTGTTTTAAATTTGCTATGCTATAGGTCACTTCTTTCTGCTTTGTGCTTGAATGCATTGCATTCTTTCTAAAGGACCAAAGAGTGGCTACTAGGAAAAGATCTAAAAGGATATGACCCCTAGGGGATGGAAACCCGAATCACCATACTTGCAACATTTCAGCAATCAAAGTTGGCAGGACCTAATCTACCCCAAAACCAGCCCATGATATATTTTTTTTCAAGGGTAAACCAACACATGATCTTCAACAAACGCAAGATTGAAATTTTAGATAATAAATAGATGATTGATTGTTTCTGCATCATTCAAATAAATATAACAACCATAGACGATAAAGTTGTTTTGTGATGAAGATAATAAATGGTTAGGATCATGTCAAGGCCTGCCATAAAACAAAAAACCAGTCCCATAGAAGGCTCCATAATCTTCCAAATTCTCTTTGTATGATGCATATCGAAGCATGTACCCTCGAGGAGAGTATAGAAAGATCTCGAGAAGAATTCTTTATACATCTCTAAGGCTAATCTACATCTGTCAATGCCATCCCTAGGTACGAAAACACTTTCAACCAAGGAAAGGAGGGAGATAAAATCCCCGATCTTTTCCACCCCAAGGTTTCTTCTCAAGCCATCATTCAAAACTGTTTGACGTCCCACGCTAGTGATATGTTGTTGCACCAATGTCTCCTTGTATACTACTAGAATACAATCTAGAACACAAAGAGGATAGAGGAAAATGATAATGAGATAATCAGATCTATCGGGTTCAAGGCTTGACTTGAATAGTCAATTTCTCAAGACAGATTTGCTGCCCTTTTTCTGGTAGTTCTAGCTAGTGCAAATGAAGGAAATCTGCAAATTGTCTTCAGGATACAATGAACTCTCAATCTGAATTTCAACACGAAAATTTGCACATTTAAGTGTCGAACAAATCTCTAGTTTTGACAGCGATATGCCTTAAAAAAGATTCTGAATAAACACAGCAATAAATCATATTCGAGAGAACTTCACAATGGATGATATATCTGAAAATGGAGAGAATGTAATGATTTTTCTGGATTATTGTATCCAAGATTTATAGCAATTGAATGGTCATGGAATTCTTTCCTAAAGAGATAACAATGTGCCTCTTCAAGGCATCCACACCCATTCGCAGTAAACAGTATTCTTCCATGAAAGGACATGACCCTTTGTCCTATGGAAGTTATTTCTGTTTCTTTTAAACAAAAAAAGTCATCCAACAATATAATACTGTTTCCACATGAACGACACGTGGCATAGGTGTCACATGTACAATCATGTCACAGGTACTCTCAATCAACACAAAGGTAATAAAACTTCAGGGTAGACCCTAGTTCAATTCTAGTTGCACTATGGCCCAAAAAATTTGAACCTTATGCCAAAAAGACCAAGGCTCTTTTTGCTCCTTACGACGATGCGCACGTGTGAAGTGCTAAGTGCGCTTAATAAAGCACCAAAAAGCGCCCAAGTAGCCCTACGGCCCACGCCACGCGCACAGACGGTGCTTCGCACTGTCCTTAAGGAGATTTGAACCCTGGTTGCAAAAGCAAAAACCCCTTCTCTTACCGACCGACTATACACACTATTTATAGAAAGTTTAAATAATTAATATGTTTATTTACTTTCTAAAAATAACTTTTAAAAAAAATTATTTTTATTACAAAAAGACAACACTACTAACCCATTAAGAACTCAATAACTTCTGAATTTGGATATCACTACTTTACCGATATGAGAATTTCGATATCAGTACTCTAACAATATGAGAATTTGGATTTCCTGATTCCTACCAATCTTACTAATAATAGCTATCAAAAGTCAGGGCATCGGATCGGGTAACCAGACCTATCTAGGGATGGATGGTTCTGTGGGGCCCACTGTGATGTATATATTTTATCCACGCAGTCCATCCATTTTGAAAGATTATTTTAGGGCATGAGCCCAAAAATGAGGGATATCAAAGGCTCATGTGGATCACACCATTGAAAGCAGTGAGATTGAAAACTTGCCATTGAAAACTTTTTGAGGGCCATAAAATTTTTGGATGTAACTCATTTTTTGGTACATGATGTTAAATTAAATTCTAAATCCAATGGACGGAGTGGATTTGGCACAACCCACGGCAGGACCCACAACCCTTAACACATCACAACCACGACCCTTAACACATTACAACCTCAATCCTTGCTATGTTATAACCACGACCCGGACCCTTATAACATGACAACCACGACCTCAACCCTTACCACATTTCAACCATGACCTCAACCCTATAACATGACAACCTCGACCCTTAGCACATGACAACCTCGACCCCCACCCTTATAACATGATAACCTCAACCCTTAACACATTACAACTACGACCTCAACCCTTACCACATTACAACCAAGACATCGACCCTTATAACATGACAACATCTACCCTTCACATGACAACCTAAACCCTTAACACATGATAACCTCGACCCTTACCACATTACAACCTAGACCCTCAACACATTATAACCATGACCCCAACACTTATAACATGACAACCTTGACCCTTAACACATTACAACCACAACCTCAACCCTTATAACATGACGACCTTGACCCTTACGACATTACAACCACAACCTCGACCCTTATAACATGACAACCCTGACCCTTATCATATTAGGGGTGCACATCGAACCGGTAGAACCGTGGAGCCGGACCGGAACCGACCAAACGGTCCAGTTTGGTTCGGTTCTAGAGTGCACCCGTTCCAGTTCCGGTTCCAAAAATCAAATAACCGATTACATCGGTTCGGTTCTCGGTTTGGGGGTATGTAGAACTGAACCGAACCTGGAACCGAACTAGGAACCAAACTATTAAAAAAAAAAAAAAAAACTAATACCCTAAGTCCCTGCTGCGGCTGCCCATTGTTGTTGCCAGTCCTCTCTCTCTCTCTCTCTCTCTCTCTCTCTCTCGCAATTGGGCTGAATTATATAAATCCCATGGCAATTGGGCTGAATTATATAAATCCCAAAACCATGGAACCGATCTGGAACCGAACTTTTAACAGTCCAGTTCCGGTTCAATTCTAGGGTGCTAACAGTCCGGTTCCGGTTCCGAAAATCCTAGAACCATTAAGAACGGTTCGGTTCCGGTTCCATTCTAGGTGCTAATAATCCGGTTCCGGTTCCGAAAATCCTAGAACCGTAAAGAACGGTTCGGTTCCGATTTCACCCCAGAATCGGACCGATCCGACCCGTGTGCACCCCTATATCATACAACAATATCTACTCTTCACATGACAACCTAAACCCTTAACACATGATAACATCGACCCTTATCACGTTACACGCATGACCCCGACCATTATAACATGACAACCTCGACCCTTAACACATGACAACCTCAGCCCTTAAAACATGAGAACCACGACCCAAACCTTTAACACAACCTCAATCCTTAAAAAATGATATATGTTCATTGTCTTCCAAGTTAATGCATTACAAAATCCAAATTTTATCTCCTTCATTGTCTTCCACATGATAACCACAACCATCCTTATCTACCTCAAATCCCTTCTGACAATCGCTTCTCCCCATGACAACAACAACCACTGCCATCCCTCTCTATCCACAACCAAAAGTGGCTTCCATCTATAAGAAAATAATATTCTAAAAAAATAAAATAAAGAATTCATTTAAAATGACTTCCACGTATCAGTGGCTTGCCCATATGCTGGAGAAGTTGATGATGATGAACATACGTTAGAAAATGCAGTTGAAATGAGTGGTGGGTCATTAGAAAATATTTTGAAAAGCAATAAGCCTTATGAAAAAAAAAGGCTCCTTACATAGACCAAGTTCCAAGGACGGGCAATAGTCCAAAAAACTTTCAAAAGCATGTTAGATGACTACCCTCAAAATATTTGAAACTTCCCATCCATTTAGAGATTTTTACCATACCTTAATGCTAGTACGGTCAAAATCCCAAAAGTAAATTCTGAAAAGCTTCATATGCATCTACTTTCTAAAAACATTCTTTATACAAGGAAAACGTATACTACATTTTTTATATGGAAATTGGTGCATTTCTATAGAAAAAACTTTTAGGAACCTATTGTTTAGATCATACGGATTTTTTTTTATTTTTATTTTTATTTTTTTATATTGCCAACAGTAACTTACTTAGTAAGGTTGTGATGGCGATAACGATCAACAACAGTAATTTTATTAGAACGAGGTTAAAGATTACAAGTATCCATCAAGATAATGGATTAAAAAAAAAAAAATTCCATCCTTGAATAAAAGGATAAGACAACCTACATAAACATAAACTAGGACGGAAATTGAAGGAGACCATTCACCTTTGAATAAGAGTCTTTAGACCTTTAATAGAATCCATGTGCACTATGCATGGTACTTTGGTGCCTTTTCGATTTCTTCATCTGAAAGACAAAAGCATAGCATGAACGAAAGAGAGACAATCGTACTTGAGAAAGAAATGGAGATTCTGCAAATACTGGACGCTTTCCTTCAAAATAAGCTACTTCTCCAATGAAGACTGTTGTCCAATATACATCAATGCACAAATTTGGAATATCAGAGTTAACTTATTCATAAGCATAAAATATGCATCAAGCAAAATTTTTCTTACTTGAAATTTACAGGTATGAAGATGTAATCTTTTCCAAATATATTTATTTTCCATGTCCATTTACGAACATGTAGGAAAGCTCCCCTCCCTTCTTTTACATTTCCTGCATCCTTGTCTGGATCAGCTAGCTTGTGGAAGAAAAAACTATTGGAAAAATGGAACCTATGCTTGTTCTCAAGTTGGACTTTATTCTTTAAGTATCTGTAATTCAAGTAAACTACCATAAGCAACATCTCGAAAAAGTTGAATCGAAGCCTTTATGTAATAATTATATATATATATATATATATATATATAAAGTAAATAAAAGCAACTGTATGCATACACAGCAAAATGGATATGATTAGAAGACTTCAAGGAACAAAAGAGAGCCATGAAAGTTCATGCTTTTCAACTTAAGATAAAAGTCAATGAGAGTGTCATTGATGAATGTCTCTGGTTGCAATAGCTCAACATCTCTCTTACTAATTGAAACATCATCAGGATCTCCTTTTAGATCGATAACATCTTCAAAAGGCTCAACAATACTGAAATTTTAAAATTAGTCAGTGTATCAGAAAATAGATTGCATACAAAAAGAATATAGGGCAAACCAGAAGTTCCTATCAAAATTTGAAATATGAAGTCATTATCAGCCTTTAAAATGGGAAATAAATAGTGAAAGTGAAACCACAATAAATGCCCAGTAGTGTGGCTCTTTGCCATGGCCTTTGATGCAGAAGACAATGGGTTCCCAGTCTTATGTGCATTTGTTGAATTGAAGAATGTAGGGAGTTAGAAATGGTTCTGTGCTGTGTTGGCTCAAGTCTTGAGATGCATAGCTAAATTAACGTTTACATCAAATAACCGGGAAGGGATTCTTTAAGTTGTTAATGGTATCTTTCCATATGCATGTCATTAATACATATGGTTGGGAATGTTTGTCGAAATACCCAGCTGTGATCTATAATTTAGCATTCCACATTAGAGCCAAGTCACCACAGATTGCGGTTGTCCGCTTTCATTTTCTACAATCAAGCATCACAGGTGGTGTACATGCTTGCTTGAAACCACGGATGGCAGCCTTATATGCAACAAAAAGTCTCAAGGAATCGTTTAATGACCTGCTAAGCTTTGTCATGCTTCCTGGATTTGTTGTTTGTATTTTTTCCCAAATCGCCGTAAGAGTCATAATGGGTGGTCCATAGTTCATCTCTGTGTCAATTCTTTACCCCTCCAAGCTTTATCATTACTTACTTTGATCCTATATTCTCGACTAATCTCATTGAAAATATCTTTGGGTGGATAGCGTAAATTTTTCTAGAGTCGATCCTTGTCTAAAGCAGCAATCCTTCATACCAGTTTGTCAATGTGTTGTGGTGTTTGACATTGTTGACTCATCCACAACATTACAAGTATGGTTTCCCTTCCAAGGATTTTATCTTGAATATAGGCTTGTCAGGAAGCTTACATGCATGTATGCGCCATGAGCAATCGCCTTTAATGCATTCGCCTGATAATGGCCACTGCTTGACCTGGTTTGCTTGTACTGGAAATTCAAACGCATGGCATAATCCCTTAAAGCCTTGTAGAAAGCATTTGCATCTTCGAATTCTTGGCCTTCTTTTAAGATCAACATCAGTTTTTGCATGTCATTAACACAACTATCCATCAACAAGCAGTATGTTTCATGCAAGTCACTTGATGCACTTGGAACATCATTGTTATTGGCATTAGTATTATGTGAGGAAGGTGCAAGTGTTTCATTACTTCCACATAAATCCTGCAATGATACTTGAACATTTCCAGTGTCGACATTCTATATAAGGTTACTGAAGAAACAAACACAGAAACAAGTGAGAAATAATCAATGAACTACATAACTGAGAACACAAACAAATTTGTATTGAAGTACTACCTGGGAATCAAAATGGCGATTGAAAGATTTTTGGGCACCAAAAACATATAGGTGAAGATGCTCGCTGCTTTGAGGAAATGCGTCCATCATATCAGATAATACGTCATCAATCTCAATCGACACAAGTGAATCCAAATCTACACCAAGATATTTGTACCTGATGCTGCTAATGTTGGTCAGCTTGCAAATATTTTTTTAACAATCGGGCAATCAATTACCTCAATCTTTTATCCAAAGTGCATGGAATTTGCAAGTTGGATAGAAGATTGAGGTAATCAATAACTCAATCGACATAAACAATGCGGTCCGTGCCTCCCTTGTATAAAACCTTATTTGATTCCCAAATGAAGTTGGCCCCAAATCTACAAAGTACCTGCACCTTGTTCGTTTACATCATTTGGGCTTGTTGTAATGAACTGAAAATTCATAACAAGAGAAATGCCGTTATGTTTAAGAAGCTAAAGAACAACAATTTTTATATTCTTGTTTAGAAAAGAAAATACCCAAATTCTTGTCTACTTATTTGTTTAATTTTGATCTAACCTTGGTTCTATTATAATTATAACACAATTTCCTTTTGTACTTATTTGAACAAGTGAGGAGCATGATTTGGCTTTCGAGGACAAGGAGATCATGGGCCTCACGGTGGATGAAACTTGCCCTAAATTTTGCCTAGATTAGAAAATCCTATCAATCCAACATTTAGCTATTTTCCCATTGAGTAGGATGCTTGCTGCATTCTTTTTTCATTACTGTCTACTCACAGGCCACATATTGAAGAGTTAGAATGGTCCCATCCTGAAGATATTTGGAGCATCGGTCTCCAATCATAGCTGGCCAAAATCATGGGTCTTAATCACAAACCATGGTCCCCGCTTGTACTATTAGAGAGCTATATGTTACCGCACATTCTCTCGTCCCAAAACTCTCCAAATGAAAGTATCATATGATTTCTTGATCAAGCAAAACATGCAGGTTCGACACACATTTCACTAATATGGTGGGCCATCATAAGTAGGCTCTACTACGACAGTCACTTCTATTGAATGATTTTAATTGTTCAAACCAGTAAACTCCAGATGCATAACTTTGCCAGTGGTTGACATTAAGAAGAGGGTCACCTATCTTATGAAGAAGTTAATTCAATGGAAGTAGGATTGTCAAGGCTGTAGGTTAGTGTCCTATTGGGGCCTGTTTTGGGTTCAGATACCATCTTCTGATGAACCAGACCTGAATTTGATCGGGTTTTCGAGTACCTATCACATCTTAGGACTCTAGCTTGACCATCAGGATCACCAATCAAGGGGTAATGATCATCCAATTGAGACTTCAAAGCAAGATCCATCCACGAGGACACTTGTACAAATTGGAGAACCAAGGATACAATATACATACCCTTCCAGCAAGGATATGCAATGCAAAAAACCACATGATTCAGATCTAGAATGGGAGAAATCAGATTTCAGATCTCGATCAGAATGGCTCAGATCTAGTTCCAATTTTTCGGAGTACCATCAATAGATGTACAAAACAGAAAGATTTGAAAAACTGTGGGAGTCTCCCCAAACTGACAGTTCTGTGAAATTAAATGGTGGGTGGGGTTTTGAAGGTCATTTGCTGGGATGGCCTACGATCACACCTTATTGTTATTTTTGAACCATATGCCATCAAGGGATTCACCTAAGTGTAACGAATTATTCACCTGTTTATTTACCTTCTCATGGAGCCCACCATCTTGTGTGTATGTCAACCAACCTGATCATTAAGTGAGGCCACCATGATGATAAGATGCCTTAAAAATCGGGCTTATCAAATCATTAGGTGAGGTTACCCCATAGAAAAACACCAGACAACCACCTATAACCTCCAAATTCACCTATAGCATCGAACTTTGATATTGGGATGACTCTCATGGACAGGTTGCATGTTGTACGCACCAGGCGACCCCAGTAGAATAAGCTTATTCCACAGGGAATCATAGAGGAATCGATCTTTCTAGGTAAAGTCCTAAATTTGTGAAGAGTTGGGCATAGGTGAATCAGATGTGGAAAGTGACTAAATGATTATTGTGGATGATCTCCAGACTAGATCAGAGAGGCCTTGGATCACTTGACATTGGTGGAGATCTATACAAGGCTTCATTGCCGAGTAGGATGCAAATGTACATCAAACCCTCATGGAGAGAAAGAGGGTGATATTGATTCAAATATACCCTCTGCCAGGCACGGTTGAGATGAGTGCCTTCCATATTACATATATAATGCCACTATCATATCATTTAGTCCATGTTACTAAGAAACTCATCTGGTGTTACCTCAAAATGAAAAACTCAGCTGGAATAAAGCAATAGGGAATGTGAAACAGTATGAAGAAAGAAAGAAGGGAAAGAGGAGAAAGAAACGTCGGTACCTTTGCCCGTGGAAATGGAATCCTGGGGTTCGACAAGAGATGGTTTTTGAGCGGAAACATCTTGAATGATATGACGCAAAAGCTTTCCACGCTCTCGACCTACAACAGAACCGACGCGGAGTGCGGGCACGGGAAAGTTACTGTGCCCCGGAAGCTGTTAGGGGCAACAGATGCTCGTGACAAATCCACTCCGTCCATCAGTTTCGTAAGACCACGATAGGAGAGGATGCTAAAGCTCAGGCAGATCCAAAACTCCTATGGGCTACACCACACGAAATAGCGGGGACTGAATGCCCACCGTTGTAGACTTTTGGGGGCTACATCACGGTGATATTTGTGCCTACAGATTATCTGAGTGGTAATGAACCACATGAACCGTTGGATGGCATATAAACGTAATGGTCGCTACATGGAAGTTTCGAGGTTTGGATCCGATTGATTTTTGACTCCCACATTATTGTCGTCTTTCGAAACAAATGGACAGATTGGATTTATAACGGGAATCTCCGTGTACCCCATACAGCTTCGGGTACAGAACCCTTGGTGCCCAGGGTACAGGCAGTCCAAGATCACCAGTAAGCGGATAAGTGTAACCCGAGTCACACAAGTGGGGAGCGGTCCGAGCGGATCATGCGAGACCATGTAGTCACCCAATACGGTGCGGCCGTTACCGTGAGGCACACCTTGACGTATATATTCTTTATCCACATTGTTGAAGATAAAATCTGAACGGCTCTCTACTTCAACTCTCGAGGTCCACTCTCTAGGTCCGACCCGCTTTAATGTCTTGAGTTTGCACACTAATAAGCAAAGGAGACCCTGGCTAAGTCAGGGGACCCTCCGATGCCTAAGTCAGGTCAAGGGAATCTGAGTCTAAGTTGAGGAGTTAAGGGACAGCGTAAAACGTTGCGTACCTGTAGGAGTGGGGTCTCATCGTATTTATACCTAATTGTCAGATGGTCTAGGTCCGTTAATTTCGGCACGATTCGCTCAATCAGCGGGATTCTGTGATCGTGGAGATATGACTCGTAATTCGGAGATCATGTAATATATCATGCGTATCTGCGGGTGAGACAATCGGTTATTTCTTCTTAAGTTAGTTTCCTAGTTTGGCGCAAGATACACCCTCATTCCACCCTGGGTCAAGCCCGGGGCATCTTTCTTCGGACGGAGATGAAGATGAGGACGAAGACGAGGCCTCGACTCAGCCAAATTCCTTCGGGTGAAGATGAGGACAAGGACGAGACCTCAGCTCGGCTAGGACGAAGACGAGACCTCGGCTCGGCCAACCTCCTTCGGATGAAGATGAGGATGAGGACGAGGACGGTAGATCGGCTCGGCCAACTTAGGGTTGTGCTTGAGCCTTACCTGATGCTTTCTTTCGTTCGTATCTCTAGTCCGAACCGAGTACTGGCCTGTATTGATGAGGGACTCGGCACCTCGAGGTAGGGGTGCTGCTATGACTCTGAGTGAATCTTTGTGTATCACGTCGGAAGTTCACATTCGATCGGATTAGTATGATGTCGGCCCTTGAATCTTCGAGAGCACGGATCTTCCTATAACAGAAGCCCCCTACTCTTCGAAGTCGAACACGGACTCGGAGAGTAATAGTATTTGGAAGATCACTCGCTTCCTCTGCCACGCTCTTACACGTGTGTCGCCGTCATCATGAATATTTGAAGAGTCGCATCTTTGGGATTTCCTGCTCATAGGCTAGTCTTCAGTGAACGCGTGGCGACGGTTAAAATTTCGAATTGTCGTCCGCCTATGGCCAATTGCCACGTATACCCTGAGTACCTTTTCGGGCGGAGCTTTCCTTACTCAAGGGTCGTTTTGTTTATTCAGAGCACGCCGCTCGATGTCAGAGGCGTACTGCTTGGCAAAGTCTGAGCCAATAGTGTGTGGCCACATAAGCTCCGAAGTTGACTCTCGACGATTCAGCTGCGGCCATCATTTCTTGTCATTAATGCAGAGATTTGGCAAGGTTTATATAAGCCTCCTTTGGAAACCTCTGTTTACTTCTGTGCTTTGTGTTTGAGTTGATACCGAAGGAGGCGACTTCCAACGAGGGTGATTCCGACCAATCAAGGTTTTCCGACAGGCAATTCCGACCAATCAGGCATTTCCGGCAGAAGTGATTCCTGGTGATCGTCCAGTGAGTCTCCTTCCTTGTGCCTCTTTGCATTCCTTCCTTTCAAGATGTCGTCTGACCTGAAAACTGCCCGGGGTTACGATGACTCCTCTGAGCCGGGGAGTTCTGATGGTGGGAGAGGGGCCTCTGAAGGCCCCTTTGAAGCCGTGCCCTTGTATCTCCAGCCCCATAGACAGAAGGGGGCTGGGGCTCAGACTCAGAGGGTCAATAAGAGGAAACCTACTCGAACCCTCCAGGCCACAACTGGCAAGGCTGTTAAGATGCCTGTAAGTGGACGGGCCTCAGAGGCCATCTCTAGAGGCTCCGTGTTAACGGAGTCTCAAATGGAATGGATCTGTTCGGAGTTTGATATTCTAAACTCCGTTCAGATAAGGACCCTTGAGCCCCATTGATACTGTTGGCGCGCCTTCTGAGGGAGAAGTCGCCATTTTTCTTTATTCTCTCCAATGCGGGCTCTGACTCCCTCTACACCCTTTCATCCGAGCATTGATTGCCCATCTGGGACTGGCTCCCGGACAATTCACCCCCAATGCTTGGAGGGTGTTAATCTCTGCTTTCATCATTTGGCGTCAAGTTGAGAACTCAGAGTTGACCCAAAGGAGTTGATGAGCCTGTACCTGGTCAAGCATGACAGCCAAGAACCATGGTATTATTTTGCAACCCAAGGCAGCGAAGGGTCGGGGTTAGTGATGAACCTTCCGTCTTCCAACAAAGACTAGAAGAATAAGTGGTTCTGGGCTGCGGGTGAATGGGAAGCACCGGCGACGGAGCTTGGGACTCTGACGACTTGGGTCCCCACCCACTTCTCCAAACTAGGTTGGACTTTAGACATTCCTCCCCTTTCTTTTTGCGCCTCTCTCTTTTACTTCAGTTGGTCTGAGATTTTCTTTATCCTTATAGATTTTCCGAGGGGCACGCCACTCCTTGATTCGGACCAGAAGAACCGTATTGCCAAGGCTAAGGTGCGATCAGGGGAGCTTCACTCTTAGTCAGAACTGATCACTGCTGCTAAACTTCACTGGTTCGGGTTGTGCAAGTCCAAGTCACTCCCTACTTCCTTCAATAAGTCTTTCTTTTGTTCTTTGGGAGGGATTGAATTTTCTTAACTTAGTTGCTGACCCGTCATTTTTTGTGCAGGCATGGCCGAGGCATCTGGTTCGTGGAGGAGGAAAGCCGCTCCGACGGCAGAGGAGATGTTGAGGGCTGAGTCTTGGACGAAGACCACCGTTCGGAGAAGGCAGGTTGCTCCTCATAGGGAGGGCCTCTCAGGTCTGGTTTCTGTAGTTACAGCTCTAATTTCTGTTGCTGCAACTCCTATTGTGGTGCCTGCCAAGCCTGAGTCTCAGCAATCATAACTCTTTCCCCAGCAACCATAACTCCTTCCCTTCCGCCTACCGCTACTCCCCCTACCGTGGAGGCCCCTCCTCCAGCCCCCGACCTTACATCGTTGTACCCTCTTCTTCCGAACAGGATGAGGCCGTTCGGATGGTTGATGACATGCTTTCCCCTTCTGACGATGGGAATGATCTCAAAGCCGAGGCTCAAGGCTCGGCAGGCAGCCGGACCAAGGCTGGGGAAGCAGTGGGCTCAACCTAGGTGGGGACGAGTGGCGAGAGGTTTGAGTCAGCCTATCATATGTCTTGCCTGGTTCCCTGGGCCACCAAGCATGCTCCGAAGGAGGAGATAGCTGGCCTCCTTACTAAATCGGACGACTCTTTTCTAAACGACATGGCTTCCGTATTTTACAGCGTATCTTCTTCTTCTACTCTTTCTAACCTTTCATTCTTATTTTCCCATTCGTGCGCTCAAACTTTTCGTGTTTTCTTCTTATTCAGTCCATCCTGAAGATTCTTTTGACTCGGGAGAGGCTGCGGGAGCTGGAAAAGAGAGATTCAGAGGTGGATGTCCTCAAGACCGAAGCAGGGATCTTGTGAGACGAAGCCAGTTTTCTCTAATTGGAGCAGGTCGAGCTGCGCGGCAGCTTGAGGAAGGGAAGGCTAGAGAGCAGGATAGGCAAGCTAGAGAGCTCTAGCTGCAAGAGGTCGTAAGTGATCTCGAGGCCCGTTGTGGTGCGGTGGCGGCTGAGTTAACACAAGCTAGGGCTCATGTGGGTTCATTTGCTAAGGAGATTACCCTACTAGGTGAAGTCCTAGATCGGACTAGAGCCGAGGCAGCAGAAAAAATGGAGCCGAGCCGTTTCCCAAGCAATGGAAGCTTAGCGGGCTGAAGACAAGGCCTCCCTAGCTGGAGCAGTGGCCACTGCAGTAGACGCCTTCAAGGCTTCAAAGGAAATGGATGTCGAAGCCACCAATTTTTACAACTATGGCTTCTATGCTTGTATTGAGGCAGTCCAGGATTTGTACCCGGACCTCAACCTCGAACCTTTGTTGCCCGAAGACACTGGAGAGGTACCAGCTGAAGATGTTCGCTCAGATTAAGCCTCCGACTCCCAAGCTCTTCCGACAGTATAGACTTTAATATTTCTCCTGTAGTTGACTAGAAACTTTTTTTTTTTGTGTATGGATTTTATTTTTTGACCCTCTAGAGAGGGCATGTGGATGATGATTTTTATTTTTATACATGTTAATCCGTAGTTAATTTTTGGATGTTGAATAGTGATTGTTGATTATTGAACTGATTCGTTGGCAGGTCGATTTATTTCAGGGCATGGCCGAGCCAACCCTTTGGTGGGTCAACCCCTTTCAATGATGTCTCGTAGAACATTTAAGCCTTTATGGCCTGATCATTGTTGAGTCCGAACCCCTAGGGGGTCGACTCGTCCCACGATTGGCGAGAAACCTCCACTCCATCCGTTAGTCGGGCAATGAGCCGACTCCTCTGTTGGGGAGTCGAGTCATCTTTTAGCTTTTCCCCTGACCTAAGAGGGGATGCCTTGTTGAGTTTTCGTGGGATTACGCCCTAACCCCTTCTTTACGGGATCGGTTCGTTCAATCCGCCTTTGCATATGAAAGGCAACTTTTTCTTAGTAGATAATCCAATTATGTAGAGAGGAAACAGTCATTTTCATTGGGAGCCTTAAAAGCTAGTTGCTCGGAGGCATACACTTATTGAGAGCCTTAGAAGGCTATTTCATCATGGGTAGTAGACCTTTAAGTGCTCGACATTCTAGGGATGAGGGAGCTGGCGGCCCTCGAGGTCTTCTAAGTGATAAGAGCCCGATTTAGTTGATCGGATCACACGATACAACCCTTCCTAGTTAGGCTCGAGTGCTCTGGCCCCCAGCTTGGCGATGTTCTGGAAGACCCGGCGAAGGACTAAGTCGCTTGGATGAAACTGCCTGACCTTGACCCTGGAATTGTAGAATCGTGCCACTTGCTGATGCCGAGTGGCGACTCGGAGCTCTGAGATGGCTCTAACTTCTTCAAGCAGATCCAGGTTAGCTGCGATTTGCTCGGAATTTTGGTTTTCTTGGTAGTTCTTTACTCGAGCAGTAAGAAGGCCAATTTCAATTGGTACCATTGCTTCTGAGCCGTAGGAGAGTGAGAATGGGGTTTCTCCAGTTGAGGACTGAGCTGTGGTCCTGTAGGCCCAGAGGACGAATGGGAGCTCCTTGGCCTAACTGCCTTTCGCTTTCTCCAACCTTGTTTTAAGATGATGTTTGATAACCTTATTGACTGCCTCTACCTGTCCATTGGATTGGGGTGCCGAGGAGAGGCCTACGCATTTGTGATGTAGATCTCTTGACACATGCCTCGAAACTTGTCATTATCAAACTACCGGCCATTGTCTGACATGATGGTGTGCGGTATCCCGAACCAGCAGATGATGTTTTTCCAGACGAAGTTAATTACTTTCTGTTCTGTGATCTTCGCAACCGGTTCGGCCTCAGCCTATTTGGTGAAGTAGTCAACTGCGACGATAACAAACTTAACCTACCCTTTCCATGTGGGCAAGGGGCCGATGATATCAATTCCCCATTGGGCAAATGGCCACGGACTGCTCATGGTAGTCATTTCCTCTGCTGGCTGCCTCGGCACGGCAACATAGCGTTGGCATTTATCACATTGTTAAACGTAGTCTTTCGAATCCTGCTTAAGGGTCGGTCAAAAATATCCTTGCCAAAGTATCTTCAAGGCCAGGGCTCGATTGCCAGAATGGTTTCCGTAGATTCCCTCGTGAACCTCTCGAATAACATAGTCCACTTCGTTGGGTCGGAGGCACCTAAGGTAGGGTTGAGAATACCCTTTCTTGTATAGGATACCGTCGAGGACGATGTACCGCGCAGCTCGGACTCTTAGGCGCCTAACTTCCAGTTTATCCGAAGGGACCTCACCAGATGTGAGGTAGTTGAAAACCAGGTCCATCCAGCTTAGAGTAGCTTGCAATGGATTAACCGTTTTCTTCTCAGCCTGGTCGATGCTCGGATGTTCTAAAAATTCGATAGGAACAATCCGCGAGATCCTCCCTTCTGAGGCTGAGGCCAGCTTCGCCAAAGCGTTGGCCCATGAATTGTATGCTCTGGGAATTTTCTCGCCTCATCTAAATAAGGGATCATCCTCGTCTCCTTAGCTTCGTACTCGGTGGAGATATGATTCACTACCAGCTGAGAGTCACATCAGACCTGGAGAGTTTGAACACCCAAACTCGCTACCAAACTAAGTCAAGCTAGTAAATCATTCTCCGCCTCATTGTTTGAGGCTTTGAAGCCGAGTCGGATCGCATATTAGATGGACGTAGAATCAGGTGCGATCAGGACGATCCTGGCTCCAGCTCGCTTAGCAGTGGATGATCTGTCTACATAGAGGATCCATCCGGTTTCCGATACAGTCCCTGGGTTGGACGGAGGCTCGGGTGGAATAATCTCGCCCTTGGCGTTGTCCTCTCCTACACTCAAAGTGGTGAATTCGGCAATGAAATCGGCCACGGCTTGGCCTTAAATTGCTGTCTTTAGATGAAACTGGATGTTGAACTCTCCGAGTTAGATGGCCCACTTGGTTACCAAACCTGAAACTTTGGATCTCTAGAGAACTTGTTTGAGAGGGGAGTCGGTCAACACAACGACCGAATGAGCTTGGAAGTACGGACGTAATCTCCGAGCTGAAACGACGAGGCCGAGCGCTACTTCTCCAGGGGCGGATATCTTATTTTTACAAGTACCATAGCCTTGCTCAAGTAGTATACGGGGTGTTGCTTGCCTTCGACCTCTCTGATTAGGGCCGAGCTGATGGCCTTGGTAGAGATTCCAAGGTATAGGAACAGAGGCTTACCTTCTTCGGGCTTGGATAGCAGGGGCGTGAGCCTAGATACTGTTTCAATTACTGGAAGGCTTGTTCGCATTCTGACGTCCATTCTCCCTTTTTATGACCCTTTAACTATTGAAAGAAGGGGAGGCATTTATCTGTTATTCTGGATATGAAATGTCCGAGTATTGCGACTCGTCCCATAAGACATTTTATTTCTTTGATAGTCCGAAGTACACTCATATCAAGGAGTGATTTGATTTTGTCAGGGTTTGCTTCAATGCCTCTCTAGCTGACCTGAAACTTGAGGAATTTTCCTGAGCCGATTCCAAAAGCACACTTTGTTGGATTCAGCTTCATCTGGTATTCTCGGAGGACGGTGAACGTTTCTTCAAGATCTGTCAGGTGATCAGATGCCTTGATACTTTTCACCAGCATGTCGTTGACATACACTTTTATGGTGCGTCCTATCTGTTTGGAGAACATCTGATTTACCAGTCTTTGATACGTGGCCCTAGCATTCTTCAGGCCAAATGGCATGACCCGGTAATAGTAGAGTCCCTTGTCCGTGATAAAGGAGTCTTCTGCCTGTATGGGGGATGCATCACAATCTGGTTATACCCGGAGTAGGCATCTAAGAAGGAGAGTAACTCATGACCTGCCGTACTATCCACCAGCTGGTCAATCCGAGGTAATGGGAAGCTATCTTTCGGGCAGACCTTATTTAGATCCGAGTAGTCCACACAGACCCGCCATTTCCCATTAGCTTTTTTAACAAGTACCACATTTGCAATCCAGTCGGAGCAATATACCTCCTCTATGAAACCAGCGTCGAGCAAGATGGAGACCTCGTCGACAATGGCCTCGTACCGCTTGGCATCGAATGGTCTTCTCTTCTGCTTTACCGGTTTGTGGCCTGGGTCCATGTTCAGCCTATAGACCAAGACGTTAGGAGAGATCCCCGACATGTCCGCGTGTTACGAAGCAAAGACGTTCCTGTGTTGTCGTATGAAAGTTAGCATTTCGGACCGTTGCTCGGAACCTAGTGACGTCCCAAGCTAGACGGTCTTGCTTAGTCTACCTCATCAAGGGGTACTTTCTCCAAGTCTTCTACAAATGAGTTCTCTATGGGTCCTTGGGGATCCAAAACATTGATGATAAGTGCTTGCTTCACGGATCCCTTTTTTACGGCAATTGCGTAACATCTCCGAGCCTCACGCTGGTCGCTTCGTAGGTAGCCTATTTACCCTTGGCTGAGAACTTCATCATTAGGTGATAGGTGGAGACAATTGCCCTCATTGCGTTGAGAGAGGGTCTGCCCAGGATGACATTGGTACAGATGGTACATTAACAACAAGGAAGTCTATCATAAGGGTGACCTGATGTTGCCCTTCTCCCGTAGTTACCGGGAGGGAGATGGCTCCCTCGGAGATCACTCTTTCTCCAGCAAAGCCGTGTAAAGGGGTCTTCACAGGTCGGAAGTGTGACCGTGGAATCCCCATTCTCTCGAAAGCCTCAGAATAGACCACGTCGGCTGAGCTACCGGTGTCGACCAGAATACGGTACAACTTGTGATTAGCTATGGTCATGGTAACCACCAGGGCATCATCGTGCCGATGCCGGATTCTGCCGGCATCGTCCTCGGTGAAGGTCAGGCCGCATGGGCTGACCCAAAGTTCCTTGCTAGGCCGCTTGGTCAGGTAAACGTAATGTTCCGGATCAGGCTTCTGAGAGTGGGCTTTCCGAGCCCTGTTCGAATCTCCCCCACCGGATGAACCCCAAAAATGGTGCGAATTTCAGTTGGCTCTTCCAAGGAGTTATTCGACTGCTCTCGCGCTTCTTTCCAAGGAGTTTTTCCTTCTTTGGTGTATCGGCGTAGATGTCCCTTCCGAATAAGGGTCTCGATCTCATCTTTGAGATCTAAACAGTCAGCCATGTTATGGCCGTGATCTCGGTGAAAGCGATAGTACCTACGCTTGTATCGATGATCCGGGTCAGGCCTCATACAAACGGGCCAATTCAGCAGCTTTTCTCATCGGATGTCCAATAGAATCTGCTTGGTGGATGTGTTAAGGGGGGTGTAGGAGCGAAACTTTCCCTCCAGCCTTCTGCTCGAGTGATGATCGCGAGGGGTGCGGTCATCAGGCCCATGTTGGATGGCTGGGATCCCTCATTCCTAGGCCTCTTCCCTTTACCGTTCGGCTCTGCCACTTGGACATTTTTGCGGGCATTGGAGAATTCTTCAGCGTTAGTGTATTTCTGAGCTCTAGCCATGAGTTCTGCAAACGTCTTTGGTGGGTTCTTTCCAATGAAGAAGGTGAATTTTCCTTCTTTTAGGCCGCTGAACACGGCTGCGAGCGGTATCTTATCGTCGTAATCTTCTATTGACAGTGCTTCCTCATTGAAGTGAGTGATGTAATCTTTTAAGGACTCCTTCGGCTCTTGCTTGATAGCAAATAGGTGAGTGTTGGGCTTTCGACTTCTCTTACCACTTATAAATTGGGTAAGGAATAGCCAACTCAACTCTGTTAAGGAATTAATGGAATTTGACTTGAGCTGTAGGTACCAATTCCGAGCAGAGCCCGTGAGCGTGATCGAGAACCCTCGGCACATCATGGCATCCGTCGCCATCTGGATTTGCATCCATGAGCGATAGGCTTCCACGTGCTCGGATGGGTCTCCGGACCCAGAGTATTGGATGATAGGAGATATTTGGAAACTCTGAGGCATCACCTCGTCCATGATTTCTGAGGTGAAGGGATGCTCGGTCTTTTCCATCATTGCCTGAATAGCGGCGGGAACTGACGTCAGCTGTTGCTTCTTTTTCAGAGCCAGGAATTTGTCGTTGAGCTCCGCGAACCATTTCTCCCAAGGGTCCTTGTTTTCCGCTACGATTTCTTGGGTGTTTTCTATTTTTGGAGTCTTCCTTCCGCTCCTCCATTCTAACAGATGACGGAGATCCATTGGTGTCAGGGCTGAAGTGACCGAAGCATTGGTCGAAGCTCGAGTGGTTGTATTGCGAGCCGAGACTCGGATTTAGGTTGGAGGAGGATTCTGACCCGAAATTGGTATATGGGGGTGTTGAGGCGCCTCAGGCCTCACACTCCTTGGCGTGAAGTGAGCTTCCATGACAAGACCGATTGGTTCAGGAACAGGATTTTTTTGAGTCGGGCATGGTTGTGACTTCTGTTGTTGCTTCATCCGGTTTACTTCGTCGCCTAGGGCTTGTATCTCGTTCTGCATGGCTCGATATTTACTTGCCTGATTGCGAGAACGCTGGGAAGGCCCCAGGGCTGATTCAGCATGAAGTAGTGAGGAGGAGCGAGTCTGCTCATCTGGCTCTGGTTCTGTGGCTACTACTTTCTTCTTTCCTCTAGCCATTATGCTCGAGAACAGGAACCTGACCTTTTGTAACAGATTCCCACAAACGGCACCAAAAATGTTGAAGACAAAATCTGAATGGCTCTCCACTTCAACTCTCGAGGTCCGACCCGTTTCAATGTCTCAAGCCTGCACACTAACAAGCAAAGGAGACCCTGGCTAAGCTGGGGGACCCTCCGATGCCTAAGTCAGGTCAAGGGAATCTGGGTCTAAGTTGAGGAGTCAAGGGAGACCGTAAGATATTGTGTACCTGTAGCAGTGGGGTCTCATCGTATTTATACCTGATTGTCAGACGATCTGGGCCCGTTAATCTCGGCACGATTCGCTCGATCAGAAGGATTCTGTGATCGTGGAGATATGGCTCGTAATTCGGAGATCATGTAACATATCGTGCGTATTTGCGGGCGAGACAGTCGGTTATTTCTTTTTAAGGTAGTTTCCTAGTTTGGCGCAAGATTCACCCTCACATCTTTCTTCAGACAGAGATGAAGATGAGGATGAGGACGAGGCCTCGGCTTAGCCAAATTCCTTCGGGTGAACATGAGGACAAGGACGAGAACTCGGCTTGGCTAGGACGAAGACGAGACCTTGACTCGACCAACCTCCTTCGAATGAAGATGAGGATGAGGACGAGGACGATAAATCAGCTTGGCCAACTTAGGGTTGTGCCTGAGCCTTACCTGATGCTTTCTTTCGTTCATATCTCTAGTCCGAACCGAGTACTGGCCTGTATTGATGAGGGACTCGGCACCTCAGGGTAGGGGTGCTGCTTTGACTCTGAGTGAATCTTTGTGTATCACGTCGGAAGTTCACATTTGATCGGATTAGTATGATGTCAGCCCTTGAATCTTCGGGAGCTCGGATCTTCCTATAACACACATTATTCCTCTATTTTTTCATATCACTTATGGACATTATGCCAAAAATGAAGCAAATTTAATCATTCGCACTTCTTATGCTTGTTTACGATTTGTGTGTGTGTTCGGGGGTTGATGAGTCAACAAGGGGGATAACTACTTCAAATCCACTAAGCTTCGGATTATGAGGATGAACGTAACGAGGTTGATCACCTTCTTCCTCAAGGGGGATAACTACTTCGAATCCATGAAGCTTCTCTAGACTCCTCACACAGACTTCTCGAATCCACGAGTAAAAATTGAAATTAAAAATAATTTTAAAAAGTCAAAATAAATTTTTTGAATATTAATAGATAAAATAAATGAATTTACAATCATTTAAATAAGTATACCAAGACTTGGAATAAGTTTAGGAATTAAACTATAACTAAATCTCCCTAAAATTCGCAATTTACTATAAATAGTAAATTTACTATTTATAGTAAATGTCCTATATGGCTTAACCATGTTATTCTCCTAATTTTTCTAAACATTTTTTCCTGTTGGACACAACTCTTAAAGCCCAACGGATGAAGAGTTATAATTAAACTAAAACTTACTAAAAATAGTAAAAATTGAAATAAACATAGAATTTGACCCTTGATATGGTAGAATCTCGCAAATTCGGCGTGGGTAACCTGGCGTTGCCGAGTTTTTTGGATAAAGTAGCTCGTCCTACCCCAAAACCATATATGACACGTCAAGTAACTTATACGATCCAGTTTGCGAGATATGCCTGTTTTAAGGTTCAGACGGTCTTCATGACTTTTGCCTTCGATCGGACCTTCTCTGATCCCTCTTGGACATGAAAGTGCCTTCGACCCTCTCTACATCAAATTAGCTTTCGGCCCTAAGTGCCAACATAAGCAGATATGTTCGATGTGAACATATATAACCAGATTTTGTGAAGATTAGTCACTTACTCACCACTCATAGAATTTTCTAATGATCAAGTAATTGTCGAAGGGCGGGGTTCTTCCCTTGAAGTGAACTATGTTTTGCCTTTCACAAGAGAAGACCTTTCAAAATACTAGTGCAATAAAAATAAAAAAGCTCACGATCAGTTGTTAAGAGCGACAACAAGAATGCATCTTTTGAAAGAACTACTTGATATTGGATAAGGATCAAGTCCCGCGTATGAGCGTAGACCTAAATTACAACTAAAAACTAAGGATTATTGCTATTAGATTATAGCTACTCGTAGGATAACTAAGATAAAATATAAATTTGTTTTGGTTTGTGATTTAATTGATTTGATGTTATTGGATTGGTTTCTACTCCTATTAATCCTTTGGCAATTTATAATTTCTGTTGTGCAGCTTATTCTTCTAGATATTTATGTCGTTACTTCAGCAGTTAATGTAGTCAAGGATCCTTTCTCTAAATCTTTCTTTTGATACATTTCTTCTTCTTGATTGTTCCTCTTCTTTCCACCAAGCTCTGCTTTATTCGGTCGCTAATCATTCATCGACCACAAATCAGTCACATTGCTTTTGTTAGTTGTCTAATGACATGTAATATTAATTCTTTGCCAACTATGATTCTGTAAAAAGCACTCTAAGTATCTTGAAGATCCTTCCATACACATGTTATTTCTCATGCAACACCACATGTCGTTCTCCTATTGGTTTTTATAGGGATTGCCAGAAATGTTGTACAACATTGCCCCCACCTTTGGGAAAAAGGTGAAAGTGACGTTGCTCCACTGCTCGACGCAATTAATGTAATCGGCCATTATGACACATGTCATCTCCCCGTTGATTTTACTCGACTGAGGCTAAAACGAATGACGGATTGTGTTGTCTGTTTCTCGCCTTTCCTTATGACATGTAACACACAATCGTCTCGTACGAGGAGTCATGATTGCACTTTCATTAATGCGCACGTGTTACAACCGATTCATATAAACACATTTCCAAAATCGGTTGTCTAATTTCCTTTGATTGACATGGTTGCTTTTTCTTCTTCCATTTCAACCTTTCACATGGCATTTTTCATCAAAGACTTAGATGTCCTTTCTTCGGAAGTGGTCAATGACCTTCTTTTTAAGACTCTTGTTGAATCAAATAGGGCATTTTTGATACTCGACCCAACCTTTCATCTCGATGTCACCTATGAATAGCTTCATGAGATCGATTCTTGCTTCCCAAGGTGTCCTGACAAAGTTTTGCTTATCCAATCCGATCAATTCTCAGACCCTTCCAACGCCTCCAAACCTCTAAGAGCATGGGTGAAGCTGATGAATGGTTGGGCAGAATGGCATGCTCGGATAGAAGCAGAACATGGTGAGACTTGGAAGCAGGCTGAAGTTTTTTATGCATTGACATTTCCCTGTATTAACATCTAACCAATACTCTTCTTCTTGTAGTGGCATAGACCTTCTAGAGTCCTTCGACTAACACATTCCATTTTGGATGTGGGGCAATGGGTCCAACAATCATGGATGTGTGTGCCTTCGTCATCTTCTGCCATTTGGTAAGCCTATTTATCCCGGTTTTGCTCTGAAGGATTCATATCCCTTCACTCTTTCAGAGAAGATTGGCAAGGCTTATTCTACTTTTATGGCCTTTTATCCCAAATCCCTTGACGAAGTTAATGACAGCCAAGAGCATACAGCTTTCCTTTTGATGTGGATCTGCCAATATATGTTTTGTGTGAGTGCGCTTCAGATTACTAAGGAATACATCCACCTGGCCAATGCACTCACTCAAGGACGGCAGCTTGCCCTTGCCCCTTTTGTGCTTGCCCACATATATTGTTGCATGTTCTAAGTAACCACCAAGGGCTTTCATAATTTTTGTGGTCCTATTCGGTTTATCCAGATGTGGTTTCATGAGTATTTTGGGACAAAATTTATCGAATAAGTTCCAACCGAGGTGGATTTTACTTCTTACAGTCATTGTAATATTCTTTGCTTCATAATTGATCATTCTTTTGCCAAATATATGAGCTTCTTTGGGAAAGTTTAACACATAAATCAATGTTCCTATTTAGATGGGTATAGGGCATGGATTGGCAATCCCAATTGGAAAGATCTAATGCATGAATCAATGGTAACTATTAAAGAAATATAATGTGGAAACTAACGGTCAAAATTGAGCTAATTTAGCACCTAGATTTACAGTCATATGTGGGCTAATTTTGCTGCACATGTCAATGGTTAACACTAGATGGATCTAACACACATATAAATGGCCATACCTTGTACAAGCTTAATACATAAAAAATGGTCAAAATTAGGTGGTTTTAATATACAAATTAATAGTCTTCTTTGTACAGATCGATGAATGCACATATGATCATGTATGAATATATGGATTGCTGGATGGATGAATGCGAGAATATATAAATGTATGGATGAATAGATGGATATATGCATGTATGCTAGGATGAATGCAAGTGTACTTGTACGCATTTACGTGAATACATACAAGCATTTAGGATTGTTATAGTGTGAGATCAGAAAAGGCCTAGGCGTGGCTCACTTCCTCTCTTCCTTCTCGCTTTGGGTGGGTGGGTGTAGATGTCTAAGGCTTTCTCTCCCCATGCTCTTGAGTATAATCTTATAAGGAGGTTTTTTGGGTTGCAGGAGGATACATACCATATGGTGCTCCACTACTTTATGAAATATCTGTGGACCTTAGCGTGAAAGATGTCCATATACTTGCATAATCCATGCACTCAAATCGTATAAATCCCTTCATTATCAATGGTCACCATCCCTGAACAATTCCCATGTCATTTAGGGTATGGATGATGTCAGATCTTAACCAATTGAAAACCTCGGAGGTGTTAGTTAGCCTTTTAAACATTTGATGGATGATCCAAACATTAAGATCAATCACATATTTATGTGTCATTTGTATCTTCGAAAGACCAAATGGATCCCATATTAAATTCTGTATACTTCAAGGACCCTAATGAAGAAACTCAGCTACACCCACTTTTAGAAGTCTATACAGAAACCTTGTAAGAAAAGAGAAAGCATGATCAATCAGGGCCTCTCCATCCTCACATCGTCAGGTCATAGGGATTTTGACAGAGCCAATACAATCACAAGCCTATTTAAGTCTAGGTATAATGGATCTCCTAATCTTGATACTTGTAAGCGATCAATGCTAATGCTAGTGACCAAAGGCTTAATTCAAGGATCCATCCATAACACACTTATACAATCATGTGGGGTAGGGAATAAGGCAAACTAACACCAAGTCTGGTTCGATAGGTAAAGACTGTCCATCTTGACACCAAACACATCCCCTCATATGAGATAACCATTCAAGCACATCACATGTATGGTCAATAACTTGTATGGTTATGATTAGAGCAACGAGATCCATGGAATACGACTCTCCTCTAATTATCAAGTTGTTGTATCTAATTTCAAGTGCCCAAAACGTCAAAGGATATACCTCTCAAATCGACACAAACATGTTTCATAAGAATTAACTAAAAATGTAGATACATCTTGTAGACATCCCACCTCTGGCCAATAAGCTTGATTGAACAGAAACCTTGATCCATATCCTTAACCTCGATATAAACCCAAAACCCCAATCCAAACCCTAAACCCTAGTCCAACCTTAATATGAACCCTAGGACTTTGGAAACCCAAAAACCTATTTAACCCAGTTATAATAACCCGACATAACCCTAAAATCGGTCCCGGACCTCATCTTTAAGAAAAACCTAACCTACAAAGTCAACCCATTGAGTCAACTCACCTAGTCAGCCCACATAGTTTATCCAGTTAACTTACCTTATCAAACGAAGCCTATAACCCATTTTGGTCCAAGCCCATTCCAAAGCCCAATTCGAAGAAGAGATGAAACAAGAAGGCAGATTTGGAGAGCCAAAGCTGTCTACGTGTACAGGAACTTAATCATGTGATGCTGTCCTCCCTGCTTCATACAGGTGCAAATTTTGAAAATTACTCCAATGTCCCTCCCTTGAGCAAAAAATACACCTCATGCCATCCAAATTAACACATGAGATCTTGCTACATGACAATCTCAAATCCCAACCATCTAAACCCTTTTAAACTCGAAGCTTTGCAGGAATTACTAGAAAAGCAGGCTGGAGGGCTATAAATCCCCCATTCTCTTCACATTTCAATCATCCACTCTCATTTTCAAGCCTTTTCACTCACCCCCTTAAGCCCTTAGTTTAGCCACTTCATCCCTCCACCAAGGAGAGGAAAGAGTGAGGAAGAGAGCCTATCCTAGGTCCAACCCTAATACTAGCCTCTTGAATCGGCGCAAGTTTAATGCAAGCCACTCGATATGATCATTGTGACACTATTGCCCACCCCACTATTTTCAATCAAGTTTCATCTACCACATATCATTTGTATAGAGCAACATTCACCTCATTATCTAACCAGCTTTGCACTAAATTGTCTCAAAAGTATATTCTGAGGCTTGTCGATTTAATCGGATCTTGCCCAACATAAAACCTGCCAATTACTTCAGATTTTGTTACCAATGTTGCATACATTCATATATCGAGAATTGAATCCTCAACCTTAAGAACAGTCAGATCCTGTGAAGTAAAGACCGTACATCTGTATATGCAGTGCAGGTGCCTAACACATACCCTCTCTACAACCATGGTCCCTTAAAATCTCTGATCGCAGAACTAAAGAGTTATCTTAGGGTAGAAAATCTTCAGATCCATACTCTAACGTTTATATAGGGTCTAGCCGACTGTAAAAAAAATAATAAAAATGAAGAAATTGGCTAGTGTCAATTCTAGTCAAACATAATCTATCAATTACAACACAAAAGCTTTCGAAAGAGGCAACCTGTATAGCCAAGTGACCCTTGGGTCGAGTCCGGCCCGAGATCTCAGCATCCACAATCATGCTAATTAATAGATTTCTAATAACATTCATTTTTTAAAATAAAACTTATTTAAAAATTAAAAAAAAAAAAAGAAAAAAAAAGAGGGAAGAAGAAGAAGCAAATAAACTCTTGTTAGTAGAGGTGCCAAATGACCATTAATAATGTCATACATGGCATGCAACTACTTCTAATTATATTGTCTAAATAATGGATTCCAGTTAAAATGTACTATTAACCAAATAATTATTTGATCATCAAGTATCATGATCGGTGGACACTAATCGTATGGTTAAAAGTGAAGAAGATATAAAGAGTCCACCTTCGGCAAACAAGTGCCTAAGAATAAGCGGGTAGGATTATTCAAGTAATTTAATTTTAGAATCATGACTCAGCGACAGTGGATTTCTTCATTTAGTGCGTGTAATCTTAGGTAATGCATTCAAGGTGTACAATTCCAGGTGCCTGTGTATCAAAGAATCTATGATGCCAAAGTATCTAATAAGAGTAACTAATTGGGCTTGTATGTTATGAAGGTCCCTCAAGTGCGCCTAGCCTGGTCCCACTTATTAATACTAGTGGATTGATTTGGTGGTGGGCCCGGACCGCCCAAGCCCAATTGGGCTGGATGGGTCATGGATTCTGTTTGGTGCTTGGCTTATGGGCTAGTCTTGGATACATCAACATGGTCTAATTGCCAACCTAGACAACGAAGGCCATGGCTGCTTCTGTTATGGACGGATGGATATTACGGTCGCAAGATGCTACTATAGTCTGTATACGTGTGGTGTTTGGGATTGTCGGATCTAGTGGTCCATTGGGTAATAAGCTGTAGTCCAATATCTTGCAGTGATTGGAAAACTTTCACCTTGCTGTGAGTTATGCCGGTTTCATAGTGGGCAATGTGGCCCACCCATGTGGAAGCCCGGCAGATCAGATATTTGGCACGTGCCATGATAAGGGAGATAAGTATATGCATGTGGTGCATAATAACAATTACATTTCACCGTTTATGCGGTCATAAATTTCCATGTAAAAGGTGGGCCCCATCATCATGGCAGCGTGCATCAATGCGAAGCCTGCCAGCATGTGAAACATAAGCCGTTCTTTTCTATAAATGCATGTCTTACCTTATGAGTGGACAACCCTGATTTTTCGGCCACATCTTTAGGGTGGACTAGAAAAGGGTACTCAAAACAACTTCTACAGCCCTTTGGCGTCTGTCATGAAAACATCATTATTGCAAAATTTGGAATTTGAGGTTTGCTAATACAACCTGACATTTTGCATTAAGACGACTTAGCCTTGTGATCTGCTTTCATTTTCCAATGATCTAGACTGTTTATATCTCAGGACTTACCTTGAATGGTCAGCCAAGAAAAAAAAAAAAAAAAAAAGAGAAGGAAAGAAAAAAAAAAAAAAAAATCTTCCATTTGATATTTCAACCGCCGATCATTTGACCATTTTTCAGTTAATATGGAGACAATTTCTAGGAAATTTGAATAATTAAAGGATTGAAAGGTTTAAGCGGTGTTTGGATGCATAAAAGTTTTATTAGTTGTAAGAGGTTCACTTAATATTGCTCAAAAACCTGAAAACTTGACTCTATGTTCAGCTTCTCCTCTCTTCTATCTCTCATGATGCCTCTTTTCATTACTTATAAAATGTAGGAAAGCTAAAAAAATTAATTGAAGTGATTATGTACTTAAAAAAAGTTATTTATAAATCATAAACCAAACTTGTATGTCCGAGATAAGTCACTTATCTAGTGCCGTGAGTAGAAAAAGTAACTTATTAGGTGGTATCCAAACTGGCCGTTAATAATTGGGTCTTTTTATAAAAGACTACCTCATCATTTCAGAATTTACATCCCAGTACCTGTTTTAAAAAGCTTTTCATTAACCTACCTAACCGATTTAGGTATTTTTCATTATAGTACCCTCTTTTAGATTATTTTAAAGCGATGCTACATTAAGTAGGAAAGTTTCGTGAATGATATAATTGCCCTTTTGAGCCTCCGTGAATCGACCAATCACTAGAAGACCTAGCGAAAACAACTTCCTGTGCATTGGCTTATAGATGAAAATGGGAATTGTACTCTCTCCCATGGTATGGAAATGGGGCACTACCGAACATGTGATTGATCTAGGCCATTCCATTAGGCAATGCCCACACACCGGCCGTCCATGTTGCTTTGAAATCTAGTCCATCCACACACCCACACAAGCTGTAGTGGGATTTCACCACCTATGGGTATCGAACCCAAGACCAGTAGGTATGGATGGCAGAATGGTGGGCAACTTGTACTAACAGAAAATCAAACATTTTCTATCTGGGGCACATGTACTGTACAAGGCGGGCCCTCTACAAGCCACCAGATGTATTGACGTGCTCCATGTGTATCAAATCCAAACTGTCCATCAGTGGGTCCATTATGTAAATTTTGATATCTGAAACTGAAAGTTGAGCCATTCCTCTCATAGAGTGGGCCATAGGGTTAGAAGCAATGGACAGCCTGATTTTGGCCATCTAATCTTCATGGTGGAACCCATTTGGTGAACAACTTGAATATTTCATTATGTATCACCTGGTGAACGGATAGACGGGATGACAAACAATTTAAAATTATTGCACAAACATTAAACAAAAACCGAGGTACTAAAGTATCAACAATCAGTGGTAGACTTTTCTGAAGTTTCAACACAAGGTCATGGCTTCCAGCATCCGTTGTGGTGCAAGTGCCCGAGTGCATGTGTAAAAAAATAACTATCAACAATCAAAACCTTGAATGAAATTCTTGTTTGTTTGTTTTTTTTGTTTTTTTGTTTTTTTTAAAGTTATGATAAGTGTACTCAAGTTTCACTGGTCCAAACGATTGGCTGGATGATTCCTTCCATGGACTATGCTTTGATTCGTGAACTGTAGTTTGTTGAAATAGGACCATTGGATGTTTGTTATAATCAACGTTGAAAAAACTAAGGGAAATTTCATCATTTATAAAAAGTAATCTACGTGATCTAATTACTGTTAAGGAATTCTAATGAAGGTATTGAAAGAAAATAGCTTTAACTAGATAGGTATTGTTGATGCAGTTTTTCGGTAGACCCTCCTTGGTTAACTTTCTAGGACCTGCACAGGAGAAAGTAAGAGACAAAGGAGACTCTGGCTAATACAGGGACCTTTCGATGCCTAAGTCAGGACCTTGGGTCTTTTGTAAGATAGAATCTTAAGGAAAAGAGTATCTAGTTGTGTACTAGGATTTGTATGCGTACCTTTCATTGGCTTAGAAGCACCTTTATTTATATGAGAGGGAAGATCATACCGTAAGGAGTCTTTCTAATTTAGAATTCCTGATATGTCAGAGATCTTCTCGAGATTATGGTTGTCCGAGATTCCGGAGATCTGACTTTATCTCCCGAAGATCTACGGAGAGATCTTCGAGCCGTGAGAGGGATTCCCAGACTATTTAGTTCGGAAAAAGGTCGGGTGGTAGATGCAGACGTAAATAATATTGAGCCTTTCGTCAGGTCAACATTTATCTTGTCAGAGGTTATGCCGACTTATGGCCGAGCTATGGTCGAGTTGACCTGTAGCCGACATATGGCCGATCTATATCCGACCTATGGTTTAGGTCGACCTATAGCCGACTTATGATTTAGGTCAGCAACTAGCCATTTGAGTGGACTTACAGTTGCATCGACCTACTTGAAAGTCGACCCTTCCTTACCAGTAGATGCCTCTTAAGGCACAAGCCCTATTGGGTTCGTGCTGGTTTGTAGAGTTGATCCATTCCATAAGTCGTCCTATTTTTCTCCTAACAGTAAGCCCCCCTTATTTTCGAGCCGATCTTCGGAGGCTCGGAAAGTAAGCCAAATGTAGCTTAGGTCGGGTTAAGTTGTCATAAATGCCAGGTATGGCGGCTAGCACGGTAGTTGTGGCGTGTCAATAATCAAGTACGATGTAGTCGAGATGGCATTTCGTGGCTTGAGGTCACGTGGTTTGCCAAGCCGCCGTTTTGGTGTCAGACCAACGAGAATGTGACGCGTGACCAATTTTTGATATTAGGGTCAAGTGACGCATGGGGTCGCGCCACGTGTCGAGAGGGGGTAGTTGAGGGGACGTCGTATGGAATCCGCATTAATGGGCGTACTCAAGAGAGGCCACGTGACTCTTCTATATAAGGAAAGCCCTAATGTAATCCAGGAGCCCCTTTACGTTTTCTCCCCTTCCCAGTCGTCTTCCTTAGCTTGGAGAAGCGACTTTCGGCGACTTATTTTACCAGCGATTGGGCATCCTTTTCTTCTCCGGTGAGCTTCATTCTTCACTCACTCCCTCCATTCTTTTTCCCTTTAAAGCGACTCTCAATATCTATAAAAGCTACCATGTCTGACTCTTTGAGTTCATGGGAGGGGGGCTTCTGGCGACGACATTGGGGCGAGTAGCCTCTGGATGATGTCGAACCCACCGTCGTCGTTGGTAATAATGGTTGATGCTGAGTTTTAGGCATTGCAAGCGATGGAGAGGTCCCTGACAGAGAGGCCGGTTAGGGTCAGCCGTGGACTGTCTGGCGAAGGGGATCTAAAGGAGTCTTTTGGCGAGGAGGGTCTGAGAGGTCCTGTGCCCTCGACCCTTACTGAGGCTGAATTAGCTCAGATTAGACTGGGGTATCACATCTCTGAATCCGTAATCCTTCGAATTCCCTCGCCAGACGAGCTTCCTGATCGCCCTCCAAAGGGAGCAGTTGCCATTTTTCAGGTCACCCTTCAATACGGCCTTAAGCTCCCTCTACAAGGTCTGGTAAGGTGGGTACTTGCTTGCCTGAACTTGGCTCAAAGGCAGATGATCCCCAATGGATGGAGGGCTTTGATCGGCTACACGGTCTTATGGTCCGAGTTAGAGCAACCCGAGCTTTCTCTCGAGGAGTTCCTCCATCTATACCAGTTGAAGCCGAACAAGTTTCACCCCGGCTAGTAGTATCTCTCTGCTTGGCGGGGGACTGGAGGGAGCCTCATTACCGACCCTCCATCATCTAATAAGAATTAGAGGGACAAGTGGTTTTGGGCCTCTAGATGTTGGGAAGTGGCCAACCTACCCTTGGATCAACACTTGGTCCCCACAGCATTTACCAACCCAGGTCGGTATTCTTCGGGCTTAGTTATACTTCAGCTCTTGCTTGGTTGGTCGGTTTTCGAGTTTTCTTGACTTGTTCGCACATGTCTTCTATCGCAGTTATTCCCAAGCACCCTCCCCTACAGACAATGGATCTCTTGCTCGGATTAGAGGGGCAAAAGCACTAGGGAAGGAGGAAAGATCTTGGAGAGACTTTTCTAGCCTGAACTGCTTCTTAAGTTGGGCTTAGACCTCACTCTCACCCGTAAGAACTTCGGTAAGAACCTTAACCAAGCTTTAGCACTTAGAAAAATTTCCTGGAATTCCATAACTGAATTTCTTCATGTTTTGATGCAGAAATGCTTGCAGCTCGTCATTTGCTACAGCCCGCCTCCAAGCTCCAGACGCCTTCCCTAGAAGAAATAGTGGCAGCAAAAAGGAAGCGGCAAAAGACCTCCACCAAAAGTAAGGGGAAGGTCGCCCTTCTTTCCCCGTCATGATGGAGGTCAAAGAAGGGGAAGCAGCCATGGAGCCCATCCTTGATGCTACTGTTGCAATGGTTAGGACGGCCGTTCGGGAAGAGGTTTCTCCTGCCGAGGCACCGGGAGTTGCCAAGCCTTCTGTGGAGGTTCATTCTGTAGAGACTGAAGAGACTGGCCGCTCTTTAGCTGATCCTTCAGGAGTTCAGGAGGAGGAAGGTCGAGGCCTCCACCGAGCTATCGAGGATATCCTTCCTTGTGCGGATCAGCACGTGCCCAAGACAGAATTCTTTGGCTTGTTAGATTCTCCAGCGAACTTGGTCCTTGCGTTCGAGGAGACGAGCTTTCTTGGGGTAAATGCATTTCCATAAGTGGTTCATCTTTCTTTCTAACTGTTCAGCTTCGCTCATTCTTTCTTTTCCTTGGCAGCTCACTCCTTGCATGATGAAGGTGGATCGTGAGATTAATCAGCTGCAGGGGCAGATAAGCGAGACTGGTCAAAAGCTTGCACAAAAGGAGATTGAGGTCGCTTAATCCCAAGCTCGTGCTTCTTCTATAGAGGCTGAGCTGGAAGCCACAAAGAAGCTTCTTACAAAGGCTTCCGAAAAGTTGGCTCAACGGGAGGCTAAGCTAGAGGCGAAGTTTGAGGAAGTTGGGACGAAGCTTGGGGAGACCGAGGTGAAGCTCAAGAAACTTAAGGCAGGAACTCGAGCAGCTATCGCCCTAGCTCTAGAGGATGCCATCAAAGAATATCAGTCTTCCCAGACGTACATGGAAGACAATTTTTTTTGTATCGGCTAGGCTACTCGAAGTGCGTCAAGACAATGAAGAAAACCTTTCCGGAGTTAGACCTTTCTGGCTTTGATGATTCTGAGTCAGGCTCTGACGCATCTGGCGACAAAGCAACTCCTGAGCAGCCATCTGAGCAGCCCCTCGAGGTTTAAAGATCGACCTCTCTTTGCAATACCTTTCCCTCTTTTTTTTTTTTTTGTGAATGTAGATCGATGTAAACATGCCCTTTGGGGTTTTATCAATGGAATTTATCCTTTTTTTGAGATAATGTGTTTATTTATAGATTTTTCTAAGTAGATCGCACTCAATAGGCAAGTCGGATCTGGTAGATGGATGAGCTTCGATTTGGATTTAATCCGGTAGGTCGAATTTTGTATATAGGTCGGACCACATAGATAGGCCAGATAAGAATCAGGCTGCAACAAATCTCTATTAGTTCTATCTTGAGACTGATCAACATACAGTAAACTTCGCGTTGATCCGCTAAGGACGATAGATCTTAAGATGTTCAGCATTCCAGGGATGGGGCAGGGGTTGATCATCTAGATCTTCCAGTCAATATGAGTCAGGTCGGCTTGTACTCGTTATAATATAGGATCCTTCCCAGTTCGGGCCTAAAGTTCCCAATCATGGTTCCTTGGTGTTTTGGAAGGTTCTTCAAAGGACTAAGTCACTAGCTCAGAATCTCCTGACTTTTACCCTGCCATTATAGAAATGTGTCACATGTCGCTAGCGGATAGCGGTTCGGATCTGAGCTTGTTCTCTCATTTCCTTGAGAAGGTCGAGGCTCAGCGCCATTAGCTCGGCATTCATTTGTTCATCGAATGTCTCTGTTAGAGCTGTTGGTAGCCTGATTTCTACTGGGGTGACCGCTTTTGTTCGGTCGTTCAAGCAATAGTTCAGTATGCCCAAAGGACTTTAGGGAGTTCCTTGACCCATGCTTCCTTGGCTTTCTTGAGCTTAGTCTAAAGGTGATGCTTGATGATCTTGTTGACTACCTCAACATGTCTATTTGCCTACGGGTGTTGCAGCGAAGAGTAGACATTGAGAATTCCAGGTTCTTGCACATTTCCTGGAATTGCTTGTTATCGAACTGCTTTCCATTGTTGGAGACGATCGTTCGAGGAATCCTAAATTTGCATATGATGTTCTTCCAAACAAAGTCCGTGATCTTTTGCTTGGTTATAGTTGCCAGAAGTTCGGCTTCGGCCCACTTCGTGAAGTAGTTGACTGCTACTACGACAAACTTGGCCTGACCTTTGCCGCTGGGGAGAGGACCAATGATGTCGATTCCCCATTGGGCAAATGGCCATGGCCTGGTTATAGAAGTGAGATCTTTAGGAGGCTGCCGAGGTATATTTGCGAAGCGCTGGCACTTGTCACACTTCTGAGCAAATTGTCGAGCATTAGTTTGGATGGTCGGCCAATAATAACCTTGCCGAATAACTTTATGGGCTAAAGCTCGGCCTCCAGAGTGGTTTCCATAGATCCCCTTGTGGGTTTTCCTTAGGACGTACTCTGCTTCCTCTGGTCGGATACATCTAAGATAGGGGAGGTAAAACCCTTTTTTGTAGAGGATACTGTTGAGCATGGTGTAGCAAGCTGCCTTAGTTCGCAATCTGCGTGCTTCCATTCGATCTTTGGGTAACTTGTCTTTTTCGAGGTAATCAACGATTGGATTCATCCAAGTAGGTTCCGAGCTTACTGGAAGAACTGTCGCGAGGTCGGCCTCATCGATGCTCAGTTTAGTAAGAAACTCGATTGGGACTGATCTTGGAATATCGTCTTCGTCTGCCGTGGCTAGCTTTGCCAACATGTCAGCTTTGGAATTTTTCGCTCGAGGAATTAGAGCGACGCTGCATTTTTAGAATTTTTCGATCAATTATTTAACTTTCCGTAAATAAGCTTTCATGCGTTCCTTCCTAACTTGGTATGCTTAAACTATTTGATGGATGACCAACTAGGAATCACTGAAGACTTCGAGGTGCTAAGCTCCCATATTGGCTGCTAGTTTAAGTCCGATGAGCAAAGCTTCTTATTCTGTTGTATTGTTGGAGACTTGGAATCCGAATCTTAAGGCATTTTGCATACATATATGGTCTGGGGTCTCTAGGACTATCCAGGTCCCACTTGCCTTAGAGTTGATGAGCCATCAACATAGAGCGTCCACTTGGGTGGGTCAGGGGTAGCTGGGGATGCTTGGTTGGGCAGAACATCTGGGATGAGCTCCAACCTAGGTCGATCGGTATCTTGCCCAGATGTGTGAGTTAGTTCGATAATGAAGTCCGCCACTACCTGACCTTTAATGGCTGTTCGAGGACGGTACTGGATATCGAACTCACTTAACTCAATCACCCACTTGGTCAGTCTTCCCAAGGCTTCGGGCTTTTGGAGCACTTGACGGAGTGGTTGATCGGTCAAGACGACGATGGTGTGCGCTTAGAAGTACGTTCGCAATCGTCGAGAAGAGATGATCAAGGCTAATGCCAACTTTTCCAAGATTGAGTATCTGGTTTCGGCTGCCACTAAGGCTTTGTTGACATAGTATACCGGGAACTACTTCCCTTCGTGTTCCTTAACTAAGGCCGAGCTAATTGCGGCCTCAAAAATAGTCAAATACAACAGTAAAGGTTCACGTTACTCGGGTTTGGAGAGTAACGGAAGTGAACCAAGATATTGTTTGAGCTTTTGGAAGGCTGCCTCACATTCTTCTACCCAGTTTACTACCTATTTCCCATTTAGCTATTTGAAGAAGGGGAGACATTTGTCTGTAGCTCGGGATATGAAGCGATTGAGTGCGGCAATCCTTCCTGTAAGCTGTTGAACATCTTTGATCATCCTTGGAAAACTCATGTCGAGCAAAGCTTTGATCTTCTTAGGGTTCGCTTCGATTCCTCGTTGGCTGACCAAGAAACTGATGAACTTTCCCAAGCTAACTTTGAAGGCACACTTGTTCGGTTTCAACTTCATCCGATATTTACGAAGGATGAGAAACATTTCCTCGAGATCAGTAACATGATTTGCAGCTTTGATGCTCTTAACGAGCATATCGTCAATGTAGACTTCCATTGTTCGCCCTATTTGGTGGGCGAACATTTTGTTGACCAGCCGCTGATAAGTGGCTCCGCCATTTTTCAAACCAAATGACATGACTCGATAACAATAAAGACCTTCGTCAGTGATGAAGGTAGTTTTTGTCTTATCATGTGGGTGCATTACAATTTGATTATAACCAGAATAAGCATCCATAAAACTAAGTAACTCGTGCCCAGCGGTACTGTCGACAAGTTGATCGATTCGGGGAAGAGGAAAGCTATCTTTGGGACAAGCTTTGTTCAGGTTTGTGTAGTCAACACAAAGCCTCCATTTTCCTTTAGCCTTCTTGACCAACACAATGTTGGCTATCCAGTCTGGATAATAAACTTCTTCGATGAATCTAGTCTTGAGGAGTTTGCCGACTTCTTCCTCGATCACTGCATATCTCTCGGGACTGAGCACGACACGCTTCTGTCGGATTGGTCGGTGAGTTGGGTCGACATTCAGGTAGTGCACGATGATTTTGGAGTCGATGTCGGGCATGTCTTCATGAGACCAGGCGAAGATGTTCGCATAACGTCAGAGGAGAGTTATCATCTTGTCCTGTAGTGGTGCTGTTAGGGATGACCCAATTTGGACAGTTTTAAACGGGTCAGATTTGTCGAGCAGGACGGGAACAAGGTCTTTCGTGGGACGACATCTTTCTTCGAAATCCTCACGAGGATCTAAAGAAGTGATAGTTATCGCTTGGTGTGAAGCCATCGCGTAACACTATCGAGCTTTGTGTTGATCACCCTTCACTGATCTGACGCCTTGCTTGGTCGAGAACTTCATGGCTAAGTGGTAGGTCGACACCACAGCTTGCAGGGCATTCAGAGATGGTCGGCCAAGGATTGCATTGTAGACAGACAGACAGTCCACTACTAAGAAATCAACTATTGTAGTGACCTGGTTTTGTCCGTCTCCGGCCGTAAGTGGGAGCTGTATTGCTCCCTCAGGTATGACCTGTCCGCCCAAGAAACAGAGCAATGGAGTTTTAATAAGTTGAAGTCGAGAACGACCAGCTCCCATTTTGTCGAAAGCCTGAGTGAAGAGGACATCAGCTGATGATCTAGTGTCCACAAGGATTCAGAATACTTTATGATTGGCTATGGTTAGGGTGACCACAAGCTCGTCGTCATGCGGATGGTGGATTCCTTGGGCATCTTCTTCGGTGAAGGTTGGGCTATGAGTCTTCATCTTTTGCTCTTTCAAAGGTCTTCCGACAAGTAAAATTTTATCTTTGGGGTGACCAATGTTCCTCGCCTGTACCTTCCAAGCATTATTTGAGTCTCCTCCACCTCCGTGGCCCTCGAAGATCATGCGGATCTCCCGGTCGGCTCGTTGTTGACTGGTTGTTCATCTTTCGCCACGACCCAATCACCTCTATGATTGATGTACTCCTGAAGATGGCCACTGAGAATGAGTGCCTCAATCTCTTGTTTGAGGTCAAAACAGTCACTTGTGTTATGTCTGTGATCCCAATGAAAGAGGCAATATTTGTTTTTGCTTCTATTTTTGGGATCAGACTTCAACTTGTTCGGCTAGTGGAGGATACGCTTGTCTTGGATATTAATCAGAACTCGCTCTG
This sequence comes from Magnolia sinica, assembly GCF_029962835.1. Taxonomy (NCBI): domain Eukaryota; kingdom Viridiplantae; phylum Streptophyta; class Magnoliopsida; order Magnoliales; family Magnoliaceae; genus Magnolia; species Magnolia sinica. Next base: position 41,434,063 of record NC_080573.1, on the reverse strand, counting down.
GTGTTTAGTCGAGAGGAGTGTAAGTTTCAAACTTACTATCGGGCCGCTTGTTCGGGTGATGATTGTCTCGAGATTGATCGTCCTTCCTTTTTCTGCTCGTGGTGGCCGAGCTCGGCTCTATCCTCGTTTGTTGTTCTTTGTTTGGGGAGTTTTTGCTCTGGATGGCATTCCGGAGGACGCGTGCTTCTTCAACATTGGCATATTTTTGTGACCTGTTCAACAGGTCGGCCGTAGTGGGTGAACTTTTGTCTAGTGAGAAGAGAAACTGTTGACCTCTCAATCCTCCCATGATCGCGGCTAAGGCGAGTTCTTCCAAGTGCTTTCGAACCTGTAATGCTTCCAAATTGAAGCATCTGATGTAGTCTTTCAGTAGCTTGTCGTCCCTCTGGACAACGTGAGAGAGATGGGAGTATGGTTTAAGCTTTTTCTTCCCCCCGATGAAGTTCATGATGAAGTCGTGGTTGAGCTGAGAGAACGAGCTAATGGAGTTCGGTTTCAACTGCTTGAACCATAGTCTAGCAGCTCCAGTCAAGGTTAAAGAGAAAGCTCGGCACATAACCTGTCAGATGCGTCGTGGAGCTCCATGTAGATTCTGAAAGACTCCATGTGTTCCAAAGGGTCAGTATTTCCCGAGAACGGAGTGATCCGAGGTAGACGGAATCTGTTCGGTAGCCACGCCTTCATAATATCGGCAGTGAATGGAGGATCGAATTCCTCCATTATGGCCTCCATTGGAGTCGGCGCGGTAGTTCGGTAGGCTTGTCGCATATCTTCGATCTGATCTCGCAGACCTTTGAGCTCGGCCTCCCAGGGTTTGCTGCTTTCAGCAGTAGCCTTGACCGGGGCCTTGCCGTGTTTCTTTCGGTCTAGCTCGTGGCGTAGATCGGAAGCGGGCAAGGCTGCAGTCTCTGAAACATGAGATGGGGCTAGTTTGGCCGAGCTATGCTGTTGGCTCCTCTGGGAGGGAGTTCGACTCGTCTGAGAGGCGCCGCACGTACAGGAAGGTTAAGAAGGGTTGTTGCCCATTTGTTCATCCTCCCTATTGGTCCTCTGCATATGCTAAGGTTGCAGTTATTCCAGCATCTACTTCATGTAGCCCATGTTCTCTCTCAGCATTTCGACCTGCTGTTCGACGGAGTTCAACCGTCCTCCCTTGGCGCGGGACCGTTGACCCTGCCTCTCTAAGCCGGAGTCAGCTTGATGTTGGGACGCAAAATCCCGACGACTATCAAGCTGTTCCGGGGGTGGCGTGTGGTTAGACACAACTGGGATTGCAACCGGGGAGGTTCGGGTTTTCTTCTTTCCTCTGGCCATTGTAGTTTCTAATGGTAGAGCAGTTAACGACTATGATCTCGATTTTTCATAGACGGCGCCAAACTGTTGATACAGTTTTCCAGTAGACCCTCCTTGGTTTACCCTCTGGGACCTGCACAGGAGAACGTAAGAGACAAAGGAGATCCTGACTAGTACAGGGGACCCTCCGATGCCTAAGTCAGGACCTTGGGTCTTGTGTAGGATATAATCTTAAAGAAAGGAGTCTCCAGTTGAGTACTATGATTGGTATGCATACCTTTCATTGGCTTAAAAACACATCTATTTATATGAGAGGGAAGATCACACTGTAAGGAGTCTTTCTCATTTAGAATTCTTGATATGTCGGAGATCTTCCTGAGATTATGACTGTCCGAGATTCCCGAGATCTAACTTTATCTCCCGAAGATCTGGGGAGAGATTTTTGGGCCATTAGAGGGATTCCCGGACTGTTTAGTTCGGGAAAAGGTTGGGTGGTAGAGGCGCCAGATACAGTAGACGTAAATAATACCGAGCCTTTCATCAGGTCAGAATTTATCTTGTCAGAAGTTATGCCGACCTATGGTCGGGTTGACTTGTAGCCGACATATGGCCGATCTATATCCGACCTATGGTTTAGATCGACCTATAGCCAACCTATGATTTAGGTCAACAACAAGCCATTTGAGTGGACTTACCATTACATCTTATTTGAGTAACCTTACAATTGCATCGTCCTACTTGAAGGTCGACCCTTCCTTGCCGGTAGATGCCTCTTAAGGCACAAGCCCTATTGGGTCAGTGTTGGTTTGTAGAGTTGGTCCATTCCATAAGTCGCAATATTTTCCCCCCAACAAGTATATAACAAAAAACTTATTAAAAAAGGAACCAGGATGCCAATTCCAAAATAACATGGTCACCTTTTGTAAAAATCCCTGATGATTATAGCAAGAAGCGGTGTCCCTTAAAGAAAAAGAAAAGAAGAGCTCATCATGTTGCAAATACAATGAATGATAAGATGCTACTTAGAGGCAAATTTCACCCGTAAGGTTGGGCGCTTGATCCTCATCCCCTGCAATGACTTTTTCGCTCCTAAAACGCCATTCAATCTGCGAGTGACTCAACTCCACTTACGTCTAGTCATGTCAACAGAGTTGGAAGGAGTCGACTCGATGAGTCTTACCGAGTTCCAACTGAGTCTTGCTTGTTGGTGAGTTTCAGTGACTCAGCTCAAGATCTTGTTGAGTTGCGTTGATTCAGGCGAGTTTAAAGTCAAATCACCAGCTTCTAGAACTATGGTGCGGAACCTGAATACAATGCTTCAAAAAATTAAACAGAGCTTCCAAAAGCACATCCTCAATGATACTCTATAAGAGCAAAGTTGTTTGTACCATTGATCTAATCAACCAAATCACTGATACTAAAACATAGTCAATCCTTGCACTTGACCTGAATTCTCAGACTATTTGGCTATACAGCATTTGCACACCATCTAATCAACCAAATCAAGGGTTTGTGGGCCTGCTGTTTCCTTCCCCCCAAACCTTCACCGCTCAATTGCACGCCATCATCACTCAAAGGCTCGCTATTTTCCGTCGTTTCAACATCCTGACGAGAAGGATGGTTTTGTTGACAGGGGATAAACAAATCCCAATTGTCCTTGCTCTCAGCAACAGCATCCCGCTCCTGAGTATCTTCAAACGCGCAAGTCTCCAGCCTCTCATCAGAAGCCAAAGCTGGGTTATCAGGGTCAACCCCAGAAGTCTCCAGCAAGACCGACCTCGGCTTTCCACTGTTTCTTCTACCTGCTCATTGGAACCTGCAAAATCTCTACTTTTAAAGGGTATGGCATGATTGTCCACCCCAACACCAATCGAATTCTGGGACCCACAACTCAATGACTCAGATGAGGCTGCTCGGGTTGCAACGAGATCTCTTGGGAACATGTCTCAAGCACTGCAAGCCTGCAATGTCATTGGATGAATATGGTGCCAGACACTTCAACCATAATTTCAGCCCATGGCTTATAACCGATATCTGAAGGCAAGAATACAAACTGCTCGCCAGTTTCAGAATCTTCCTGTTGGAGAAAACACCTGATGCAGGCAAAGTAGTAAGGAAATGAAATCACAAGCAATTTTTAACTTTCAGAAACGCAAAATGTACAGCAGATGTTGTCCTTTTAAATCCACCTTTCTGTTTGGTTTTTCAAAGGGCTACTAAAGAATCAATTAGCGGGCAACAAGCGGATTGTGTAAAAATGCCGATCCTTTGTTTGAGTCTGGCCCGAGTTGCACCGATAATTTACTGATTTCAACCAAAATACAAAATCTGAAACAAGGAATATGTTGACAGCAGAAGAAAGCACAGAATCTGGGGTCTGCCTGACTTGACTGCTTCAACGCATATGATGAAGCATCGACGCAATCGCCGCTTGACGAAAATGAGCCTCTTCAGGGGCTAGGCAAATAAGCCAAGTTTTGATTCATTCAATGAGGACTGCTAAGACCAGTCGTACATCTCCAGTTGCCAAACCGACTCCCCCAAACATGCCATGGTTGCACACATCTGAGATCCAGGCCATTGATCAGGAAGTCTCCAAGGTGAATATGCCTAATCCAAGAAACCAGCCTGGCCTAATCATCAAGTGGGCTACACGTGTATGGAGTTGGATAGTTAGTAAAGGATAACAGACAATCCACATTTGACATGCATCGTTCTCCATCTGATGAGTGGCTTAGCCTGATTTTCAGTCCTAGCACATTAATTGCAGGACCCACACGAAGGAACACACATAACTACTAATATTAAGAGGTTCTTATGCTATCAAACTAATTATGCTTACAATTTAAAGTTCCAAAGATAGAGGAGGCATGGTGTTATAATTAAGAGGCATGCTCAAGTGGTGCTAGTACCCCAGTAACTTAATCTGGTACTGCACAAATGTGCGCCCACGTGATCTATGCAGGCCATCCAACCAGTCCATCGGACAAGCCACCTCATATTACCCCCAGGTGCCAAAAATCAGCCCCATTGAATGCTCAGGTGGGCCACAACATGGAACAATGTGAGAGGGGACGCCTGAGTTTTGGCCTGACCTTCATCTAGGCTAGTCGTATGGTTGTAACAGCCTATATTCTATGTAAATAACATGGTGGGCCCTTTGCATGAATCAAGGGTCGGCATTCCTTCTGACATGCACCCTGTGGCATTGCCCACCGGATACACGGATCAGCCTGATTTTACGGATCTGAGATGAACATGCTTGACGCATCTGGACAGGTGGGATTTCATTCATGCATAACATGGGCCCCACGTCTGACTGATATGATTATAGCTTATGGTGGTACTAGTACCACTGGAGCACGGCCCTATTATTAGATGGAAAGTGGTTTTTTATTGGTAATACAAAAGAATAATAAAATACCTCTATCGGCGACATCAGAGTACTGAGCTCTAAAAAAGAGTTGGGTAAAAAAGTTCACATTCCACATCCAGGGAAGACCCTACAATATCTCCTTGCTTGAGAAACTCTCTGAATGTGATGCCCGATTCTTCATCACGCTGAACCCTGCGAGGAGATGATGGATGCAATAGTTCGATCTCAATGTTTCCATTGACAGTGGAGCAAAATGAATTACCAAGATCTCTCTTTTTGTTTGGACTGCATTGCTCAAAAAGAAACTCCACAGCTTGTTCTTTTGGGGCACCAATTTCTTGAAATTTAGGAGAACCATGCTGACTGCTGCATGCAGCTGGAGGAATTTTTAGAGAATGGTCATTTAGAAGTTCAAAGATTAACTTCTGAATTACATAACGCTTGTGAGAAGCCTTAGAAGGTGGAAACCAGTCTGCATTGAGCTGTAAAGAAAAACACACCGGATATACATGAGCTGAATTGGCATCTATATTTTAGTTTGAAAAAAAATAGCATGCTTGAATATTGAATCTTTGCAATGCTGCCATTGGACGCCTCAAACAAGCAAAACTCGAGATGCAGAGTTTTATTTTCTTTTATTGAGAAGACTAATTAATTAAGGCCAACAAAAAGAAAGCAAACAGAACTTGAAACCAGCAGCAGAGGTGACCATCTCGTCACCCTGCCCTGAACAAGTGTAGAAAAAAAGGGCTGCAAAAGCCCCAGAAAGAAAAGGAAAAAAAAAAAAAAAGGGAACGAAAAAGCCAAAGGGATCATTTGGTAGTGTGGATTTGAACTCCTGTGGAATTGAGTGGATTTGGATCAGAGCTTTGAGGTGGGAATTCAAAAAGAGCTCTTTTGGAGGATTTCGGATTCCTTTCAAATCCAAATCTCTCCAATTCCTAGCTACCAACCGCACAAAATAAAATAAAATAAAAATCAAATCCCCACAAATCCCTCCGATTCCACACTGCCAAACAAATCCTAAGGGCCTGTTTGGATTCACTGAAATGGTGGGAAAGGAAAAGTTTCTCGAGAATCCATTTTTCCTCCATTTGTAAATACAAAAGCTATAGGAAAAGATAGGAAATTCAATTCCACACGTGGCATATTTTCCCACAAAGTGGCTTTTTATTTTCTCAGCCAGACCTTTCGGAAAGGAAGTTTCCTTTCCCACACTTTCTCTAACTTGGATTCGGTAGTGACCCTTCCGGCGAGAGTGGATTAAGTGCAGATCCAACTTCATGCGGCCCTTTCTATGGGGCTCACCTTGATGTATGTATTCTATATCCACACCGTTCATCTGCTTTGTCAGATTATTTTATGGCAGGAGATAAAAAATGAAGCAGATCCAATTCTCAGGTGCACCATACCATAGGAAACATTGGTGATTGACTATTAATGGACCACAAAATTTTTGGATCAAGCTGATATTTGTTTTCAGCCTTTATCAAGGTTTATGTAACCATACCAATAGGTTGGATTGCAAATAAACATTACAGAAACAATACAGTGGGCCCTAAGAAGTTTTTAATGGTAGAGTGTTCAATCATCACTATTTCCTTTAGTATGGTCTACGTGAGATTTGGATATTCTTTATTTTTAGGCTCATGCCCTTAAATAATCTGAAAAAACCAATGAACACGTGGATATAGAATACATACATCAAGTTGGGCCCCAAAATAAGGGCCACACCTAATTTGCTCCCCCCTCTGCTACCAAGTGGGTGCCGGTCAGTGTTGAAAAATCTTTGTGGGCCCATCGTGATGTATGTGTTTTATCCACGCCGTCCATCCATTTTGCCAACTCATTTATAGGCATAAGCCTAAAAATGAGGCAGATCCAAATCTCAGGTAGACCACACCATAGAAAACAGTGATGATTGAATGCCTACCATTAAAAACCTTTTGGGAGCCCCGAAAGTCTTAGATCAAGCTGATATATTTTTTTCCCTTCAAACAGGTCTGTGTGACCTAATTAACAAGTTGAATGGCAACTAAACATTGCAATGGGCCCTAGAAACTTTTTAGTGGTGGGTGTTCAAACACCATTGCTTCCTGTGGTGCAGTCAACTAGAGATTTTAATCTGCCTCGTTTTTTAGCTCATGCCATAAAGGAGTTGGCAAAATGGGTGGACGATGTGGATGCATTATGGTGGCCCCACATCTCTTTTTCTAGCACCTACCAATATCATTCCTATCGAAGGCATCACTATTGTATCCTGATTTAACTCTTTCGGAATTTTCCTAAATTAAGGAGCGGGGTAACTCTCGCTGAGTTTCACATGGCCCCAACATGCTCTCAATGTCCAATCCACTCCATCCAGCATGATCACTCCTCAATGTTACGCACTAGGACAAAAAATCAGCCTGATCCACAACCCAGGTGGGCCACGCCATAAGAAACTATGTGAGCAGCAGGCGTGTTCAAGTTAGACCATTGGACACTTTTTTCTATCCATCCATCTTTCTCAAATGGTGTATCTACAACTGGATTTTTTATTTTTTATTTTTCATTCCATGATCACAACCATCCTTCCTCACACTGGTGTGATCTACTATCAGATCAACAAAAAAATATAATTTGTCCATGATCACAATGTACAGTAACCCGATGGATGCTTTGGATTGCTTAAATGTGTGTCAAGCCCCTCATGGTAGCTATGACGAGATCTATCCACAAGATTATACTGTTTTTTAAACTTGCTCTCCTAATCATGTTGTCCGATAGATGGGAGTCGTTGATCAAGAGATTGCCACTCTATAGGTGTATTTTTTTGGAGTTAGGCTTATGTGATCATCGGTCACATGGTGGCTTTCCCAAGTTTTGGATCAACTTATGCCTTAGTTGTTAAATACATAGGAAAAGACGCATGAGTTGCAACCAAAAGAATATATATATATATATATTGCCAAACATATGATTTGGAAAAAGACCTCAATTTTCTTGATTTCTTTTCCCACCTTTTCTGCAAATCCAAACAGGCCTTAAGGAAAAAAGCATGCCTTCCTAGAGACAGAACTAGCTAAATATAATAGAATCCCAATCCCCAAGCATCACCCCAAAGGACCGTCATGGGGATTCCAATAACACCATAGCCCAATTAAGAACAATGGAAGTAATACCCCATTTGATGGAGGGGGTTTGCCTTCGAAGATCTTGGCATTCCTCTCTCCATATGGCCCACAAACTTAGCAAAATGGACCATCGTCTAGGTCATTTTTCTACACCTTGCGAAGGACCAAGCCCCCCAGTCCTCAACAATCTTTGACATTGAGGTGCTTGTCACCTGATGACCTTAAAAATTTGAAAATGTAAGTCCAAACCTGTAACATCCTGGATGTTTCCGTTTTAGCTTAAGTTCACTATATCGTTTGTTATGTGTGTTTTCCTTTAATTAATGTGAATTTTAACTTGAATAACTCTTTATTTGTAATGATTTATATGAGGATTTTTTTTATAAGATTTCTTAAAAACATGCGTAGAACCATGTAGAACCATTGGATTTCCCAAAATTCTCAAATTAGAAATAATTACAAAAATGCCATTAACTTAGACCCTTGATTTCTAGATTACATGGTTTCTATGATCCATTCAACTTAAGATTTTATCACATGCCTATCTATCATAAATGAATTGTACATGTCAATTTTCAGCCCTTGGATTATAGTAGAAGTGACCAACTTCCAAATCAGCCCCTTAACCCTTTGTGTCCATCGAGTGAGGAAAGCTAATGGATAGTTGTAGTCGAATATTTTCCTTCATTTGAGTGACTTGGATTGCCCATCACATGGACTGAATGTATGATATGAGTGTCTCACCTTGATAAAAAATTTTCTTAAGCTCCAAGTTACCCTAAATTTGGAAATAACCAAGTTTCCCCAATCTCCCCAAATTCCATAAGGTGGACCTTCCAATTGACTCACTTCCGATCGTCAATCACAACCCAAATTTTGACCACACCTGGCCTCATTTTACTATGAGATTATACAAAATTTGGACCCCGATCTATGCTCCTACACTATCGAATGATGATTACCCTAAAGCCAGTCTCTGCCTTTTGGCACAATAGGTGGAATCTCAAATTGAGGCCTTTCCCACCATCGATCTACGACAAAAAATTGCCCAATCGTTTTCCTATCATTACTACGCATTTCCTCCAATTTTGGACCCCGATCATCAGGAGTGGACCCTTAATCAAGATCAAGTCCATGTTGGCACACCTGGGTGTCCTATGATCAAACTGAGACATACACTCATCGTTTCTATGGTTTTATATAATTGATCAACAACTCCTAAAAGGCCCAAAAGTGGGAATATGTATTTCAACCCCATCAATCATTAATCAAGAACTTGACCCATAGGCCAATGGGGGTGTCCAATCGCGAACTAATCTATACACTCGTGAGGAAAAACTTAACTACTATCTGTAGCCAATTACTCCCTATCTAATGAGCGTCTTAGATCTCAAAGATCATGGACCAAGTGAGAGATCTCATCATCCAAGTTATAACATGCACAAAAGCAGTAACTAGTTTCCTAATCCAAGCTAAAGAGAGATAAACCTAATATTAAGCTTAATTTCAATGGAGTGGACCCCAAGTTAACTATATTCCCACCATTTATCAAGGATGAAATCTCAAGTGGTGATTTGTCTAGAAAGACTGAGTTTCGGTGGAAAGAGTGGACCCGATCAATGCACCATGACCGTCCATTAAGCCTTTTTCAAGATCACCCATTGTGAGTGGTGCACCACTTAGTAAATTTCATATCCTGACTTTATTTTTCATGCCAAATCAGGTGATTGGAGTGGATTTCCAAACACATAAGCCACTATACCCAAAAGTGGACCATCCATATTCCCTTACGAGTGTGGACGTCCAACCCTTTATACAACAAAACAATGCACATGCCCCTCTTTTCCCTATAACTCTCGAACCCCACACATCCAGCCCTAATTAATAATAAGAAGAAGCAGCAGCAGCAGCAGCAGCAGAAGAAGAAGAAGAAGAAGAAGAAGAGTGGACGTCCACCTTAGACATCTTCCAACTTCTCCATTCTTGCATGTGTGATCTTCACCAGCCCTAGGACGTGTGAACGCTCATTCCTTCCTTCTAATTCAATATAGGGTTTCAAATAGGCAAAGGTGAGGAATCCCTTCATGCTTTCTTCAATGCTAACATGTTTTTCTTCTAAACTATGCATTGTTTTCTATGTTTGTTTAGATCTATAAATACCATTTTTAATTTTTGATTTGTGATGATTATACGTTGTAAATTGCATGATGGATGATCAATGACATCAATATTATTGTTTGATATGGAGTTTGATCAAAGTTAGGTCTAAAACTAAACTACACTTAGAAGGGTTCATGATTCTTGAATGTGGGACGTTGAGAACTACCTAGGATGTGCGCGTGTGGTGCCATGATGTTGAGAATGATGTGCAATGGTGGTGAATTACATGGGAATGTGTAGATCAGTGAGTTAAACCATTGTGACGAGTTAAACGCCGAGTCTACAAGGTGCGCCCACTAGATTAGCCGATATGAACCCTATACGTTGTAGTTTGGGTTAGCCTGCTTGATGGAATGTTTGTGGATTGTTGGATGGTGATTATCATGATGCTTCTGCAATGATATATTGCTGGACTTTTTTAATATAATGAGAATTATGTGTATGAATGTATGGACATGGATTTGAGATTAGTTCCATGTGGAAGATGAACTTAAGTTGAAACTATGGATGTTTCATGATGAGAAACATACGTTGATGGACATGATGAACATGTGTGATGGTGTGATGATGGAAATGATGTACTTGTGAATGCCGCATCTCAAGGAACCACCCCTTCCATGGTTAATGGAAATATAGCGAGGAATTATGGAAAACTGATGCAAGACCGATGCATAATCTAAGTAACATGTGAGATCAAATAACCGAATTAAGATATTTAACAAAAAAACACAAACATCACTATATTCATCACAAATATCATGAAAATCAAAAGAAAATAATGCATAATCCTGACCTAAGCTACCAACATTGTGGTTTTAGGGATGAAAGAAAAGGGTTTTGATATAATGATGGTGGAAAACCAAAAGGAGCAGGTGAGATTCACACATGTGGCCATACTGTCACAGGTGTGGCGTGGGAGGATGGATTTAGGTCGGTTAGGATCTGGATTGTGGATGGGTATGAGATAGTTGGGTTTGGGAGAAGATGAAGATCTGTGATGGGGAGAATGATGAACCTGAGAAAAATACCTGGATGGGGAAGAAAAGAGAAGATGGTGTGGGGATAAATGGAGACCTCGTGCCTCCATTGATGAAGATTAGCCTCGCACCAATCTTCCTTACAAATTGCATGGAAGTATCTTTATATCACGTGAAGATGGGAGAAGAAAGCAAGAGCTTCTCTCTCTCTCTCTCTCTCTCTCTCTCTCTCTTTAAATTTTAAATTTTAATTTTTACTATATCACAAAATCCAATGAGGGTTGGATATCCACCCTCATGTGCTTTTATTATTGAAAATTTGGAATTAAAAATTCAGTATAATTACAAACTTCCAATGTGGTTGGATTGTTGATTGGTTATAGAAAATCCATGTGTATTGGATTGATGTGAATTATGGAGGATCCAAGTGGTTGGATTATCATTGATTGTGGATCCATGTATGGATAATGAATGGTTAGATTCAAGTGTAGCATCACGGCTAAGGTGTGATCGTCCCTCCATGAATGGTGTCATGTGAAGGGTAATGGCTATCTTAGGGTGTGGTGCACCATGAGGGTGGAATGTGGTGGTAACTTGGAGAGTGTGTGCATTATTAAACTGGTTGGATGTTAAATTGGATTAATTAAAGGATTTAACTAATTTCATGCATTCACTGGAATTCAGGAGTTGGATCAACCTCTCTGGGTATTACAATAGAAAAAGTGACAAGCTACTCTCGTTTCCCTATTTGTAGACTATCTAATGAAAGTGACAGGCTACTCTTGTTTCATTAGTTGGGTTCTTAGGGCGTGTGAGAGTGACAGGCTACTCCCGTCTCACATGTGGCTCAGTAAACTCTGATGACTAGTGGCTAATGAGAGTGACAGGCTACTCCAATCTCATTTAGTCAAGGTGCCTTCATCAGAGCATGCATATCATGCATCACATTAATTAAGATTTCCTATGGATGTTTTGCTTTGTTTATAAGTTATAACATAAATTGATTATGTTATTATTGAGATAATCTTAGGGGGATGCCTGCACTAAGTTGAACCAACTCATTCCTCGTGTGGAAAAACAACCATAGACTATGCAGGTGTCAATCCAATGAATGATCCAAAGCTTCAAGGTGAGAACTATGATGGTGCATGGTGACGGATGGCAGATGATGAAGCCAAGATGATTTGGACATGATTTTTCTTTTATTTATTTCACTTTCTTAGTAGTAGTTACTTGAATTTTGAATTTGTAATAAATCCCATGGAAGGACCGAGCATCTATATTTTTGTGGTTGATGTAATGTAACGGTGATGAATGGAACTTAGAGTAGTTATTTTAATGGAATGAGATTTAATTTTCACGTCATTTATGCCATGATCACCATGAAAATGCGAATTTATATGATTGTAAAGAATATGTGGAGTATTTATACTCCAACATACTCAAATTAATATCCTGGAATTCGTTTTATTGTGTTGTCCATGAGAGTTGAAATCTCTGGTGTCACAAAACCTCTCGAGCAGCTTGGCAATGAAGGAAGAAGAGATGGTTCACAAACTACTCATCTCTTCTACACATGAGGAACATGTTCAACATTGATCATATTCCTTTTCTTTAGATTGCTAACCATAAGAATTCTTTTCTTTACCATCATCATTGGTGTCATGCACGATCACACAATCGCATGCTTACATGGAAATTACATATGCCATGGGGGCTATATGTGATTGCATGTAGCATTATGCGATTGATATGCAAACGAACGATCGCATATTGCTATATGTGATCGCATGTCCAACGGTCAAAAACTATTTTTTCTGTATCACTCCCCCCCCAAATAATAATAATAATAATAAAAATAAAAAAAAATAAATAATAATAATAAAAATCCACTATTCTTTCACAACATCTCTCCATGACACTTTTAAATTCTAAACTCTTATAATCACCATTAGGTCCACCTCCACATTCTTGACTGTTGAAGGCTTGTTGATTCTAAGTTCTAACAATTCTCTTGAAGCAAAAGAGGAGATCATACATTGACTTGATTGTGTGAGAAGGAAATCAAGGATCTCTACTCTATGCTTCTTTCTTCTCTCTCTCTCTCTCTTTAACCTATAAGGCTCTCTCTTTCTTTTCTTTCTCTTTCTCTACTTTCTAAGCCTCTATTTCTTCTCTCATTCTCTCTTTCTCATTCTCACTTTACTCTCTCTCTTCTTTTTCTTCCTCATTCTCTGTTTTCCTCTCTCATTCTCCTCTTATTCTCTCAATTCATTCCCATTCTCTAATCTATTTTATTTCTTTCTCTCATTCCTTCATTTTGATTGACATTCTCTGGGAAAATGGGGAAACATTGGGAAAATGGTTGAATTTTTCAATGAAACTTCAAGGATTGTTAGAAAATACCATAATACACACTTTTAAATCATGACATCTCAAAAAAGAAGTGCACCTAAGCTATGAGTTGTTTGACTGAACTAATGCAACTATATTCAAATTCAATGCACAACATTTAGAGTATATGTGATGATCACTTTATCAAACACTCCTAAATACTTCGAAATTAGTGTCAATTGAAAGTTGGTTGAAGGGAAATTTTGAGAATTTTTTTTCAATAGTTTTTTATTATTTTTAATTAAAAAATAATTGTTATTTTTTGAAAATTGACAAGGACTTGACAAATCAGTAGATCAGCCCTCATACATGCTTGATTTCATGTTTGGAGTGCAACATTGCAAGCAATTTGGGAGAAATTGAGAAATTTTTGATTTTTTCACAAATTTCCCCAAATTGGACCACCTACACGCAAAATTTGAAATTAGGGCGCATGTGATGATCATTTCATCAAATACTTCTAAATACTTCAAAATTAGTCTCAATTGACAGCTGGTTGAAGGAAAATTTTGAAAAAAAAAATGGAGAACATGAAGAACTAGTGGTTATCGAAATCAAAGCTCCAACTCCATGATTTTTCATACAAAACATGAAGAACTAATGGATTTGTAATCATTTGACATTGATTTAACATAATTTCAACAAAAAAAGGATCAAAAATTGAAAATGCTCATCGGATTAAACATGTGGGATATATCGGCACTACCTGTGTGTTTTCGTGTCGCACAAGCGGGATACAAGATATATCGTGAGATATATCGACCGATATCATCAATATTTAAAACATTGAATGTATGATCTCCTTCTTAGTCTCTTTTTCTTAAAGAGAATTGTTAGAACTTAGAATCAACAAGCCTTCAACAATTAAGAGTGGGGAGGTGGACATAATGGTAATTATAAGAGTTTAGAATTTAAAAGAGTGAGTGAAAGAGTGAGGGATAGATGTTGAAAAAGAATAGTGGAACTTTGTTTTTTTTTTTTTTTTGGGGTCGATCATCGTTATTGAAGAGATATAGCACAAGGTCTAGTAGAAGTCGAGGACAAGACGAATTGAGAAAGAGATTGAAGAGAAATAAGAAGAAGATAAAGATGATCAATCATTAGATGTGGATGAGCAACCGGTGTGAACCAGTGATGAAGAAATGGAAAAAGATGAAGTATATGTTAAAGAAGGAGATGACTCTGACAATGATGATAATGATGGCGGTGGTGATGTGCCACAAGTATAAGTTGTAACTTTGTAAGTTGTTTTGTACTTGTAAAACATAACTAGATGTTGTAAATTGTAAATTGTAATTGTTAAGCTTGTAACTTGTAGTTTATTTTCATTGTTTGTTTGTAGTTTGTACCATTTATACATCAAGTGAAATAACTCATCAAGTTATCAATAAAATTTCTATATTTTTATTAAGTTGTTATTTGTTAGTGACTTAAAAGAGACCTAGTATAAGTGTGTAACTTGTTGATTGTTATACTTTAGTTATATAACTAAGATAGTCTAATAGTCATTTAAATGTAATCATGTAGTAATTAGGTAATAACATAATTTATAATGAATTAGGTTAAAAAAATAAAAATTGGATCAATTGTAGTAATTACACAGTTTTTCTTAATTTTTTTGAACTTTCTACAAATTTTTTCCCTTGAAAAAAAAGTGGGCAATCTCTTATATGAATATGCAATTGCATGAGCGATTAGGCCCCTTGGATGACACAAGATTGCATATGCAATTTAACAACAATGACCATCATCCAAAGAAACACTTGGATCCTAGGAGGAATGGGGAGCTTCCACACATAAGAACCCTTGTATGATAATTGCCAATATCACCCTATTTCGAGAGGAGGGATTTGGAAGAGAAGTAACCATTTGCTAACCACTTCCTCCTATCATCATCATCCCCATCTATGCTCACCTTCTTGAGAGCATACAATAGGGATGTATACTCACTTAATCATCATTAATGGCCTGTTTGGTTTGCGGGATTAAATGGTATGGAATTGCATTAGATGGAATTAACACCATTATTGCACAATGATTGCATGTTTGGAAAGACCATGGTATTTTGACTGTCCGACCTTATGTTTGTGATCAAATTCTTCCTTTAGGAAAACACTAAATTAAGTGAACCTGTGTTTGGTGGACCATGAAATTGTAATCAACAAACCAAATTCACAACTGATGTCGGTCACCTATAAGCATATGCAACTCGAATGTCACGTATAAAGGGCGCATATGGATGGATAGTGATAAAACACATGCATCAATGTGGGGCCCATATATGAAGTGGATTTCGAAATCCACCACAAATCCCTCACTATCAGCTATTGGAACTGGATGATATGATGCCTGGATATACTAATCCAACCCGTAGTTTCCAAACCGTAGATGGAATTTGCATGGGAGAAAATGCAATTCCATACCACCCAATCCCACGTAGGCCAAGGTTCCTTTTGAGTACTATAGAACCTCCCAAAGACCGGTAGCACTCCGCCACCTTTGCCTCCTTGTGCATTGTGAGAGTAAACAAGAGGGAAAAGATCTTGTCAAAGGGTGGTCCCCAGTCCAAATATCCCTTCAAACGGTGTTTTAAATAGCTTAGACTATGCAATATAGGTTACCCTTAACACTATATAGCTCATGAAGATAGCTTAAGTTGCATGTATCCTATGCTACATGCTACATAGCTTATACTACAAGTTCTTTTTCAATCAAACAAAAATCAATTAGCATTTTCAATGATTTTCGTAGAATAATAAATGTAACAGTATTAAAATAGCTCTATTGCTCTCTCTTTTTAGTTAATTTTTTGCACTATTCTTCCTATTATTTTAGGTCATGTTTGGTTGCACCACGTATCATGAAATTCGTTATTAGTAAGTCTAATTTGGTGCTAAATATCATGATATTTGGTGCAACCAAGGGCAACCTTAACTAAAATCTAATAGGAACATGTAGCTTATGCCTCATGCTTCAGAGTGCACGCTATGCTACACGCTCTTTGCCATTTAAAACACTACTTCCAAATACATATCCTATCGCCTCTCCCTACCCCAAAACACAATCCTTCATTAAACAAGCGACCAACTTCCCTTGGGTTTGAATGCTCATTGGTCCTAGATTCCTCCCGACTTTGCTAATGGCCCTCCAAAATTATGACAATCAATTAGAAGATGACCCCCCCCCCCCCCCCCCCCCAATACTTTCAAGCAATGACATCTCTCCATAAAGCTTCCAGTTCCTCCCCATACCTCCACCAACAATTTCCAAGCAAAGCCCTTTTTTTCCCTTAGGGTTTGTTTAGATGCCCAAAAATTCCTTACATTGTAAAGTGATTACTAGTAATCGGATTGTAGGGACTGTTTGGATAACTGCATTTGCTTGTAAAGGCTTTACGAGCTATAAACACATTACAACCAGTGTTCGTAATATCGATAATATCGGCCGATATTATCGTTATCGCTAGTCAGCGATACGATAACCATCTGAAACTCCTCAGAGATTTAAAAAATATATATAGATTTCGAAGTATCGTGTGATATATCACACGATATCGCACAATTTTTTCGATCGATCGATCCACAGCGAAGCTAGGTTCAAATTGGCCGGGAGATTTCGGCAAGAAATCTGGAAAAAAAAAAAAAAAAAAACCTTAATGATTTGGGTTTAAATGAGAAGAAATGAAAATTTTGGAGAGATTTTAGGGTTCATGTCCTTCCAGAACCCTTTCCTCTGAAAATGGCAGCGGATTAGCTTTTGAGCAGCGAGATTCGCTATTGAAGTGACGTCACCAAGTTTTGTGGGCCCCACCATGATGTATGTGTTGTATCCACATTGTCCATCATTTTGGAGAGATCATTTTAGTGCATGATACAAAAAATGAGGCATATCCAAAGCTCAAGTGGACCCCACCATAGAAAACAGTGGAGATAGTGATGCCCACAGTTGAAACTGTCCTAGGGCCCATCATGAGGTTTATTTGAGATCTAACCTGTTAATAAGTTTACACGGACATGAACGATGGGAAACATAAATATCAGCTCGATTGGAAACTTCTATGGCCCCCTTTTGTTTTTAATGGTGGACATTCAATCCCCACTATTTTTGTGGTGGGTCCACTAGAGCTTTGGATTTACCTCATTCCTTGGCTCATGCCCTAAATTAATCTCTCCAAAATGATGGATGGTGTGGATACAACACATACACTATGGTGGGGCCCACAACTGTGATGGAGGGATGCGGATTTCCTGCTATAGCCTTTGGCAGGAAGTTCGTGTGCAAGGATGCTAGGTAGGGCCCACCACCATGTTTTGGAGAAATCAACTCCATCCATCCATTTTTCGAGGTCATTTTAGAACATGGGACAAAAATTAGGTGGATCCAAGTGGGTCACATGAGAGGGAAAATTGGGGAAAGAAATTTCTACCGTTGAAACCTTCTTGGGCTCCACCTTGATGTTTCTATGTCATCCAAACCATTTATAAGGTCATTCCCACTCGAATGAAGTGAAAACACAAAAAATTTAGCCTGATACAAAACTTTTATGGCCAGAAGAATATTTCAACGGTGCTAACTAAATCCCAATTATTTCCTCTCGTGTAGCCTACTTGAGTTTTGGATCTACCTCATTTTTTATCAAATGTCCTAAAATGTCCTCTCAAATAGAATGGATGGGGTTGATTTCTCAAATACATGGAGGTGGGCCCCACCCAGCATCCTTGTGCATGAACAGGAAATCTGTGTCTGTTATGGACGTGGGTACGTGTTGTGCGAAGACGAGCACTGACACTCCTCGAGCTCCGAGTTGTACGAATGGTCCAAAGGAAATCAAAATGGCCCCCAAAATAATGTATTTATTATATCCACACTGTTCATCCATTTTCCAAGATCATTTTAGAGTAGGAGCCCAACATTGAGTCATATCCAAAGCTTAAGTAGACCACACCACAAATAGAAGTGGGGACAACGATTCTCACCGCTAAAACATTCGTAGGGCCCACCATAACATTTATTTTCCATCCAATCTGTTCTTAAGGTTACACAAACAATGAAGAGGAAAAACAAATATCATATTGATCCAAACCTTCTGTGACCCCCAAAAGGGTTTTAATGGTAGACTTTCAATCCCCACTACTTTTTATAGCGTGGTCCACTTGATCTTTGGATCTATCTTATTTTTCGGTTTAAGCCTTATGATGAGCTCGCCAAATGGATGGACAGTTTGGATATAACACATACCTTATGATGGGACCCACAAAACTTGGTGACGTCAACACACCGCCCACATTGGCGGTGTGTGGTACGTAGCCAATCCGCTTCATGTCGCGTGGGGCTAGCTCGAGACGAACGCTCCTATCATGGGCTTTGTGGGGTCCACTTGATGTATATGTTTTATCTAATCCGTCCATTCATTCTGGAAGATCATTTTAGGGCATCGGTCCAAAAAATGAGTCCTTTTTAAGGCTCAAGTGGACCACACCATAGAAGGTTTGGATTAAGGGAAAATACAAAGATCATCTTGATCCAAAACTTATGCAACCTGGATAAAGGGAAAATACAAAGATCATCTTGATTCATAACTTTTGTGGCCCATAAAAAGTTTTTAATGGTCATTCATCATTGTTTCTAGTGGGATGGTCCACCTGAGATTTGGATCTTCTTAAAGTTTGGGATCATGCCCTAAAATGAGATGGGAAAACAGATAGATGGCGTGGTTATACAAAAGTACATCGAGGTGGGCCCCACACGTTAGAGTAACACTCACTAAGGTGTTATCCGAGGGGTGTGATTGAACGCCCACCAATAAAAACTTCTGTGGGCCCACTTTAAGTAGATCGATAATGTTTATTTTCCATCCAACCCGTTAATAAGGTCAAACATACCCAAATGTGGGTAATGTACAAAGATCAGCTTGATCTAAAAATTTTGTGGGGCCCACCATGATGTATGGGACTATCAAATTACTCCCAAGAAAATGGCTACTTGCATGAGACTATCCAATTTTGGTGTGTTACTATATATTGCATGCGTTTTTGTCTTGAATTGCTTACTGCCTATTGGATGGAGCTCTATGGCCCCACCATGATGTATGTCTTCTACTATATCTTTTGCTTTTGAATGCATTGGTTGCGTTTTCATACATGTCTTGATACATTTATAAATGTTATGCATTATTTTTTAATATAGTTGTTTTAGTTCAATTGGACAACACATAGCTTATGACCCTATATAAAGGAAACATATTATGTGCACATCCTTTTTAAGATTTTATGATTTAAAAGTGTATATTAAGGTTTTTTTTTTTTTTTTTTTTTTTTTTTTTTTTTTTTTTTTTATAATAATCCTGAAATTTCATTGAAAAATTCAACCATTTTCCCAATGTTTCTCCATGTTTCTCAAAAAGTGCAATAAATTACGCGATACAACCGATATATCCCGTGCGATAAATGATACGTATCTGTATCCCTAGGGTATGATACATTGCGCGATACCGATATTTCGAACACTTATTACAACTTTTAGCTGTAATCTGAAACCCAGCAAAAAGCTATGTTTCAGATTACAGGTAAAGTCTTTAAAGCTAAAAAGATATTATACATAGTAAAACACCAAGGTTGATACACACTCATGATGTGTGGGGCCCACCATGATGTGCACGGTACATCTAAGCTATCCATAATGTGCTTTCCTTGATGCTCTCCTGTGGTTCTCAAAACAACCTAATTGATCATCAAACGGACCACATGAGAGGGAAGGATGGGATGTCCACCATTAAAAACTTCTAGATTGCATATGGACCCACTATGATGGGTGGAGGACATCCAATCCGTCCAATGCATGCATGCTTTGATGCTCTCCTAGGGCCCTATAACATCAAGTCCTTTTTATGTGATTTGCAGATTTTGGCGGGATTTACCTTCCCAAGCTCTATGGCGTGAATACTTATTTAATATATTGTAAACACTTTACGAATTAGCCAAATGCATAATCTGTTGACCACTTTAAAAGCCAAACAGATTACCACTCTCTCTTTTACTCTCTGCTCTCTCCTTTCTTTCCTCCACCCCTCTTTTATCCCCTCTTGCTTTCAATCTTCCTGGAACCTTTGAAATCTTTCTCTGATTGATGATACAATGTTTAGGTGACGTCCAGCAAACAGAAACCAGGTAGCCATCTCTGATCTAAACACTGACTTCTCATTGGAAGGGTCCTACAGATTTTGTACTAGAAATGAGGAGAAAATTCATTATGCCATTCTTTCCATAAACATGGTAGAGAATCAGCACTCTCAAGTTTTGTGAAGGAAAATAGTCATTGCCGTCTGAAACAGAGGAAGATGATTTGTCCATTGACATTGAAGCAATATCTGAAAATGAATCGGGCTGAGCAGGTTGAGATCATTGCAGATGCTATCATTGCCCAAAAAACATATATCCTTCCTCGAGACCCATTGCAGGAAATGATGAGAGGCGAAATTTCTGTTGCAATGCCGTAGGAGAGTTCTAACCACCAGAATCAATGGAGATTCACCTCTAGTTGATTGGCAGCAGCTCGGGCCTGCAGAGAATCAGCCTTCTCAATCGGACTTTACTTCTTCAACATCTGCAAGTCTCCCTAAGCAGATACATCTACTCCTGTGTAGCTGTTCTACACTCCCTGTTTCAATGGTAATAGCTGCTACACCAAATCTACCATTGCCGGAGATGCAAGCTACAACTGATCATGTGTCTCGAAGCAAGTTGCGGGCAAGGATGTCTCAGGTAGTCACCGGCAACCCCCTCCCTCCAATGATAACCTTTTTCTCTCCCTGCTGCAGGTTTAACGGTCAGAAATCCGACCATTACAGAGACAGGGTCTGAAACTATTGGTGGGCTTTCATCTATATTGGGCCCATCTCCTTTTCCTGGGCCTGCTATTTCTGGGCTTGGTCGTGCTGCAAGTCGGCCTGGAACTAGGCCTAGGGGAACACCTAGATCTATTTCCCTACCTACCTCAACCTCTCAGCAGGTGGTGACTGATACTGGGCCAAGCTCTAGGCTTGGACTTCAAGGGCAGCAGCAGAGTGAGCCTGGTGCCCATGATCAGTAGGCAACACAAATTGGAAATGGGTCCAGTTCCAGCTCGTGAACAATTGGGACAGGCCAACAAGGGCCTGCAGCTGTGCATGGTCCAGTTTCTCAGCCAGCTATTTATGTGCGTGGTCTAATTTCTGGGCCGTTCCATCAAAGGTCTGCAGCCGTTGCGTCCCTTTCTGGACTGTCTTCTTCTGGCTCTCCCAATTTGACCTCAGGCCCCTTAACAGAATCCTTCTTACACCCATCTTCAGGACTCTTTTGAGTTTGGGAAATGGACCGGGTCTCGGGCAAACAGGGGGATGGGCCAATCTGTTTAAGAAAAAGGCTGACTCATCTTTGGCCTTAAAAATTATTCTGCCTAAGCCAGAAGCTCCCCTACATGCTACGTTCACCGAAAGTGAAGCATTGTTAGTGGAAAAGCAATGGGAGTGTGCTTGTTAGATACTTTGCTGGAAAACAACCCCAATTCCTTGCTGTGAAAAACTTCCTTGAAAAGGTCAAATCTGGTATTGATTTTATCACTCTTGATGATGGCTTCTATCTATGCAAGTATTAATAATTTTGACAAAAGTCAAGAAGTGCTAGAGAATGGAACTTGGTCGGTGAATGGTCATCCTCTCATCCTCAAGAGATGGACCGCTACCACTTCTCTCCAAAAAGAGGATCTTAACTCTATTCCCCTTTGGATCAAGTTTCCTAACTTGCGCTACACCTACCACACAAATAATGGTCTAAGCAAGCTTGATTGGACAACCTTTCTTTACTGACAAGTCAACTGCTTCCAGGTCTCGGCCAGCTTATGCTAGAGTTTGTGTAGAGATTGGAGTGGACTCACCATTGCTTCCCTCAGTTGAAATAGAATGTCGGGGTGTGGTTATAAACCAATGAGAAGAATATGCTTGCAAGCCTTCTGTGTGAAATGTTGTACCTTAATCATTTGGACATTGATTGTCCCACTACACCTAAGGAAAACTCACAATCCACTCGACCAAGTGACCCCTCTCCAACTTAGGGCTAAAATCGTAGTCGATCTCATGTGACCCGCTTGGAACTCAGAAACAAGTTTGGGTTGAGAAATCTTCCATCTCTAACAATTCATCTGGTCCTCCTCCTGTGGCCTCTTCATCTAGGGTTGGCCATATGGTAGAGCAAGGTTCCACACCTGATTCCAGGGCGGAGCAAGTCGCCATGGTTGAAACCATCACTCTATCCTCGATCATCTAGATCACCAAGGCAAAGAACACTTAGGGCCTGTTTGTGAGTGTGGATTTGGAACCCCCTGTATTTGAAATCCTCCTATTGTGTTTGGCACCCTAGATTAGGAATCAACTTTAATCCAAAGGTAGCTATGCATGGTATATTTATAGGGGTTTGAACTTAATTACTAAATCAACTTTAATATCTCTAATTAGTGAACGTATGTAATGTTTGACACAATGGTTGTAATAAGCCTGCTGAAATATAAACTTAGCCCGAAAATAATGAAATTCCATGTCTCAGATGGGCCACAAGCACAAGATCATGTCCGAGTGACTAACCAACAATTTTTAACCATTGATTTACATGGACAATGTTTGGACGATGTTGATCATTATATTGAAGTAATTGTAGTGATGCAATTGATAATTTATTTGTTTGGGATATCATTAGTGGGCCATGTGCCCAATAGATTAATAGTCTAGTGACACACATGTTACACATGCAGCTCTTGGAAGGATTTTAGATGTAATCCAAGCTTTCGCCATGGATTTCAAAACCCCTCTTTGAGGGGATTTGAAACCCCCAGTTATTTTATGGTGCTAAATAACTAGGGGATTTGAAATCCCTCCAAATCCATGGTGCCAAACGACCCCTTAGTGTTTTAGAAGCCTTAAATGTTCATTCGAACACCTTCAAAATGTTATCAAACCTAGATGGCAACACATGTAGATGCCACGGTTTTGGCTGAACTAAATGAATCCATTAGGCACGTTATTCGGAGTGTTTCGACCTACTCATCTTCCTCTCCTAGACATCCAATAGTTAACCATGAAGATACACTTAAAACGTGAGGGGGTTGAATAGGTTCCTTATGCAGAAGGACATTAATTAAGGATAGCATTGTTAGCTTTAATTTATCCCTTATTTGCATAATTGAATTGCGTACCCGTAAGCCCAATCTCTATAGCATTTGAAATTTCATCCTTCCTAGCTCATGGCAATATGACTCAAATGTGGATTACTGTTTTTATAGTAGTGTTATTATTGCTTGGAATATTTCTCTCTCAATGTTTTTATAACTAAGGATCAGCTTATCCATTGTTCCTTACAATCTACTATTTCGGGATCTCTCTATTTTACAAGGTTTTCCGTATCGGTCACGGTGGCTGTAATAGTCACCACCATAACCAATATGGGTATTGGCCATAACGGCTGATACGGGGCCGTAACGACCATTATGATCCCCGTAACGGTTGAAAATTTTCTTTTGCCTGAAAATTTCTGAAAAAATATCTAGAAAATCAAGAATAATGTAAATATTTCAAATATGTATTCATTTTTTTTTTTTAACATGTTTATGGTAGCGTAATGGTCCACTCTTTGGTGAGAGTGTTGTATCAGGTTGTCTAGTGAATTGTTTAATATGATTGTGTATCAAATGTTTATACATCACAATCAAGCATTAGAATTAGAAATCAAAAAAATACATAAATATTGCTTTTTCAATTTTTTGAAAAAAAGGCCCACAGAGATTCTATTCGCTCAAATCACTTCAATCCACAGTTTTAATCTTAAAAGCTATAGTAAGAGTGGTCGAAATTTGTTGTAAAATGATATAGGAGAGTTTTTGGAATGAGAAAAGTGAAAAGGAGGAGAAATTTGAATTTAAATAGAAAAAAAGGTGATCCTTTTTTGACCGTTACGGGAGTAACGGTCGTCATGCCCTGTAACGGCCTTTACGGTCACCATAACGGTTGATGCGGTCTCAAAAAACGAACTGCCCCTTATCACCCCCGTATCGCCTAACAGTCATGGCCATTACCTATACATATCAGCCTTTACGGGCGTATCGTAATGGATACGAAACACCTTGCCATTTTACCAGAGTGTTTAATGATCGATTATTACAAAGAAATTATGGGATGACCTCGTAATGCGCATGTATGTACGAAAACTAGACGTAGGATATCGAGGCACTAGAATGGGTATAAGCAATGTTTTAAATATCATTATCATGTAATGTATCACACCCTTGGGATACATATACATATCGGTTATCGCATGGGATATATCGGTTGTATCGCATTATGTATCGTTGTTGTTGGGAAACACGGGAATATTGGGAAATTGGTCGATTTTTTTAATGAAACTTCAAGGATTGTTGAAAAAGACATTAATACACACTTAGAAATTAAAACATTAAAAAAAATAAAAAATGCACATAATATGGGTTTCCTTTGTATGTGGTCCTAATATATGCGCTTTCCAACTGACCTGATGCAAGTATATTCAAAGTCTATTAATATAATTTATAAACGTTAGAAGACATGTATGGAAACATAAGCAATACATTCAAAAGCAAAAGAAGAATCACTAGATCAGGTTATATACATTTTTAATTGTGTTTGGATACAAAGATGGCAACTTATTTGCGAGAAATTGAAATTTTTTTTTTGTTCTCAATTTTCCACAACTTCACCCATCTCCCCCAAATCTCGAAATTGAAGTTTCAAATCCATGATTTTTCATGGAAAACATGAAGAATCATAGATTTGTAACCATTTGACATTGCTTTAATATGATTTACAACAAAAACATGGATCGAAAATAAAAAATGCTCACGGGATCGAATAGGTGGGATATATCGGCACTACCTGTGAGTTTCGTATCGCACAGGTGGGATACAAGATATATTGTGGAATATAACGACTAATATTGTCGATATTTAAAACACTAGGTACGAGGGTCTACGCATGGGTTGCCAGGTCCAATGTACAGACATTTTATCGGCCACCAGAGGAAATCCAAAGTATTACAATCTAGCCCCGTCACAAAAATTCCGTCCTCGAAATTTCAAACAAAACATTTCAATCAAGCAATCAAAATCTCAGAAACATGGCAACCCTCTAGGTGACAAAAAGGAGATCTAGAGTCCAACATTTCTATGTTCTGCAATCCAGGATGCTAAGTTCGGAATCTCTTCTCCAGTTAGGAATCCTAACTTGGTTAGGTTCACACACTGGATTCCTGAGATTCATCATCTCTATGTTCTGCACATGGGGATCCTAATTCCAACTAGGTTCGCAAACCAGGAGCCCTGCTTTTATTGTCTCTAAGTTCCCAATCAAACAGGATTCTATTCTTCAATCTAGGTTATCACACTGGGAATCCTACTTTAAGTTTGACTAAGTTCTCAAATGACAATCCTATGTTTAGGTGTTACCAAGAGCATGCTCTGATACCACTTTATCGTGCTCCGGACTCGTCGAACGAGCTCTCCAATTTCTCGGATTTACAGTGAGTTGTGGGGTCCAACACCACTATAAAACTCACTGTAAATTATTATTTTTTCGAATGATAGCCATGAATGACATAGGAAATAATCAAAGAACATGAAACTCATATATAAATGTCCATTTCAAAGTACCTTCCTCGATGTTTCAAAATAACAATACGCTATGAAAAATGGAACCCAAAAGAAGTTGCGCTTACATGCATCCATTAACGAGTCCTACTTGTAAGTATAAGAGGAGCATTGGTATGAGCTAGGGAAGCCCAGTGGGTAGTTTTATCAAGTGGCGTACTCGGCCAAAACAAAGGCATAACATTGCTGGATCAAAGCATAGCGCGGGTAATCATGTCATATTATAACCAAGTAGTATTTACAACTAAATAGAGTAAAGCACAGATAATCACATATAAAAAGTGAATAACTAAGCATGTTATCATCTTGTTACAACAAGTAGAGGATATAACCAACACATGGTATAGTTGGGATAGTAGTGCGCAGTTTTGTGAGCTGTGGGATCCAGCACCAAGAACTTATATCCACGCTAGTCCCATACCTAATTTGGATAGTAAGTTTTAAGGTGGTAAATTCCTAATCTTAGGTTAATCCCATAACTAACCGAAATATTTGCGACTACAAATAAACACTTGATAGTCTAGTTGCACATTTACCAACTCGAGTGAGTAATGTATAATGGATGTAAATGAAATGTAACATGTGTACAAAAGCTAGATGCATGTGGTGCACCATCTCTTAAATACTCCAAATACTTCAAAAATTAATAACATCAAGGACAACCTCACATCCCTCCTAATAAGATTAGGGGATGGGTGCAACCGTTCCCCAACGGTAGGTTCGCCACTCTCTCCCTTGCTCCTAGCAGGTATGCACATGAAGATAGGGGCTTCCTAGTGCCCAACTGGGGTAATTGTCGGGTATCGTACCCTAGGGACCAATTGCCTCCCCAAGCTGGAAAGTAGGGCTTTTTCGCATGGAAGATTACTCCTACGTCCCCCAAGGCGTTTGTATGGTTCTAAGTCTAGATCAAACCATCGACGAATTTGGTTAGACCAACACGAGGACCGTCACCACGTATCCACACTACTCGGGTCCTATCACCACATCGGGGGAATATGATGGGTCGCTCCGCAATACAACACAGTCATTGGGTCTCGTCACTGCACCACATAGGAATCAATCACGAACAGAGCACTCCCTCAGGCCTTGTTACCTCATCACACAGATGGGCCACTCGGCCTTTTAGGAATCAATCCTGGGCAGAGCACCCCCTCGGGCCTGGGTCGCCCGACAATCATACAATGCAACCTATAATCCACTTGGCCAACACAAGGGCTTACTATCATATTACATATTTCCCTTGCCCAACACGAGGGCCTAATATCATGCCACATATTTCACGTGGCCAACACGAGACCCTAATATCATATCACATACTTCACATGGCCAACACGAGGGTCCAATATCAAATCACATATTCCCATTGGCCAACATGAAGGCCTAATATCATATCACATACTTCACATGGTCAACACAAGGACCCAATATCATATCACATATTCCCCTTGGCCAACACGAGGGCCTAATATCAAATCACATATTTCACTTGGCGAAAACAAGGGTCTAATATTTCCTTTGACCAACACGAGGGCCAAAGTTCGATCTTCCTCTTCCTGGGATGTACACATGGATATGCTATGATAATGTCGGATGTATGCAAAAAGCATGTACTATCCTATCATTGGCAAATCAATATATATCATTCATTCAATCGGATATGGGTCATTTGTAGTGGGTTTATGGAAAGGCCCAATTCTTTTGGCGGGCTTTCATAAGACCCGTAAGCAAGTGGACATCTCAAGGCCCATGAACAAAGTGGGCTTCCACAAGGCCTGTGAACAAGTGGACTTTCGTAAGGTCCGATTGGAAAATGGGCTTTCCTAAGGCCCAATAGGCAAGTGGGCCCTTCCAAAGCCCAATAAACAATTGATAAGTAACTACATGCATAATTATTATATTACAACATGCCTAATGAGCCGAATGAACTATAAAATCACAACCATCATCATCATAGCCACACATCATCATAACCATACATCAATGTAACCTAACATTATCGTCGCCCAACACTCGTATCCAAAGGGCCCACGGTTATGGGCTGCACAAATATAATCACATATATGAATGTGGGCCTCCCTACCCAAGCATAGTCATCAAGGTGGGGCCCATGGTCAAACCAACTATCGTAATAATGCAACGTATATATCAAATGGGTTCTACGGTGTCACCCACTAAGTTTTGGATCAAACTAATATTTTTGTTTCAAGTCTGGCTTAGTAGATATAACCCATGTGAATGTTCGGGTGGCATATGAACATCACGGTGGGTCCCACAAAAAGGTTCTAGGACAAGCTGATATTTGTGTGGTCCTTCGTCCGGGTCTGTGTCCATTTGGATGGGTTGAATTGCAAAAAAATCGTGGTGGGCCCCCCATCAGGAGTTATACATAAAAAACTAGCTTCAAATTTGATACATACATTTTATTTTTATTTTATCAAGTTTACGTCTATCATACAAAATTTGGAATCTATCATATATTTGTGGGACCCACAATCTGGTCTGTTTTGAGGGGTGTTAGTGTTGACTAATGCACCAGACAACAAATCTGGTCTAAGTTATATCAATCAAATGAAGTGGTTAGACAAATCAGATTGACTCCAAATTTGGTACATACATTTTTCATCAAGTGTACTATCATCACACAAATTTTGGGCCCAATTAGATCTCTTTAGACACCTTAAATCTGGACCGTTCAAAACTATGGCAGTGCTAACCACTGCACTGGATAGCAAACATGACCCAAATTTCATAAATTGGATGAATAGCTTATATAGATTAGATTGACCCCAAATTTGATACATACATTCTTCATCAAGTATACTATAATCACACAAATTTTGGGCCCAATTAGATCTCTTTGGATACCTTAAATCTAGACAGTAAACATGGCCCAAGTTGTATAAATTGGATGAATGGGTTATACAGATCGAATTAACTCCAAATTTGGTACATACATTCCTCATTAAGTATACTATCATAACACAAATTTTGTGCCCCATTAGATATTTGTGGAGACATCATAAATCTAGGCCGTTCAGAAGGGCACCAGTGCTGACCACTACCTGGACATCAAACATGGTCCAGATTGCATAAATTAGATGAATAGGTTAGACAAATCAGATTGACCCTAAATTTGGTACATACAATATTCAACACGTATACCATCATCTTAGAAAATTCGGACCTAAAAAACATAATCAAAATAAATTAGAATGATGTAGAAACACATGCACGAAAGTGGGCATCATGAGATTCAATGTTGGATTCCCATACTTCCTCAAAGGGATTTCATTCCCATAAATTCTTAAAGGGGTGGCCCACTTGGATGTGGTTTGGGGCCACCCAAATACCACCATAATCTCATGGCAGGGTCCACAAAAAGAAAAGAAAGGAAGAACTAAAGGGATAGATCTAACCACCTTGGATGAATGGCTTGGATCTCCTCTCCAAAGGTGGCCTACCTCTCTCTCTCTCTCTCTCTCTCTCTCTCTCTCTCTCTCTCTCTTATTCTCTAGAATTTCTAATTAGAAATGACTAGCCATGGATGGTTAGATGGGTTTTGTGCGAGGTGTCATGAGGAGAGAGGCTAGGGTGAGGTGTTATATGGAGAGAGAAGCTAAGGTGAGGTGTCATTCTTACATGATGCATGAGCAGGTGAGGTCACATGGAGAGAGAGCATGAGGGATGAGTGGACGATGACATCATGGTTAAATGGGTGGAGGATGTTGTCATTCCCATTAATTCATGGTGAGTGGAGGATGTTGACATTCTACACTAAGGCTTTCATGGGCCCAAGCCCATTAAGGGTGCGGTGCGCGATTCTTTGCGCTCATGCGTGGTCCAATGTTCTTTGCGGTATAACACTTAAACCAAGTGCCGCATGGGCAAACGAAAGGTACCTCTGCAACCGCAACGATGGGTCGGTCGATATGACGGGGGTTCTGAGGTCTTGAGGTTCAGGTCATATAGGCGCGTATTGTGCACGGCCAGTCAGGGTCTTATTAGGAAGACCGAAAATGCACGCGTGCGCACGAAAACTAGATGTAAGATATCGAGACACTAGAATGGGTACGAGGGCCTACGCACGGGTTGTCGGGTCCAATGTACGAATACTCTACCGGCACCGGAGGAAATCTGGGGTATTACCAATCATCCTTGGCTTATTGCAGGTGATTTAAACTGCATTTGATTTATTGGCGATAAGCAAGGTGGTGCCCCTCCAAAAATGACCCAGATTGAGGAACTTAATGAATGCCATAATATGACAGCTATTGATGATATTGCTAGTAGTGGAAACAATCTCTTGGTCTAACTCAAGTATTGGTAAAGATAGAATCAGTTGTAGATTAGATAGGGTTATGGGTAATTCAACCTTCCTCACATCTTTTCCATCTTTCAAGGCTTTTGATCTTAATCTAGGTCTCACAGACCATTCTCCTATCTTCATTGATCTTGTCAATTGCCAATTTAGTCCTACATCTCCCTTTAGATTCTTCAACCACTAGTGCAAAATGGATAATTTTTTCTTGGTGGTTGAGAGTGCTTGGAATTGTAGAGTTGTGGGGACTCCCATGTATGTGGTGGTTTCCAAGCTTAGGTGTGTGAAGACCGCTCTTAAGAATTGGCTTAGGGCAAAACTGTTAATCAATATTCAAATTCAGAATGCTAAAATCTCTCTTAAGAACGTCCAGACTATTATTCAATAGGATTCCTCTGCTTCCAATCTGGTTAGTGAGAGGGATGCTAAGAATCATCTTGTCCATCTCTAATCTCTTGTGATGTTCACTCTTAAGTAAAAAGCCTGCTCTTGAAACCTTAATCTTAAAAATTAAAATTTTAAGTTTTTTTTATATACTATGATTAAGGCCAAGCAATCGTCCTCCAGAATCTGAGAGATCTCTAATTTGAATGGTCATCTATGTTATGATCAAAGTCAAATTAAAGATGCTCTGATTGACTATTTCCACAAAATTCTTACCCCTAATTATCCCTATTCGAAGATTGATTTTAACTCCATGGAAAATCTCTTTAAAATTTCTAATGAGCAAGGGGCTTCCCTTTGTGGGACTATCTCCAAAGAGGAAATTGAATAGGAAATTGAATGGGTTAGGTGCCTAGTTCTGACAGTTTTAATGCTCACTTTTATAAAGTGTGTCGGCCAATCATAGGACTTGATGTCTACGAAGCGATATCCAATTTCTTCTCATCTTTGTCTCTTCTTAGTCAAGTGAAAAACACTCATTGCGGTTATTCTCAAGTCTGATAAAATTGAAGCATCAATGATCTTAGGCCCATATCGCTTATAAATGAACTCTGTAAAAAAATTTTAACAATCCTTGTGGGTAGAATGAAATCTATTATGCCTCATATCATTTGCCATTCCCAATCCACTTTAATCCATGAGAGGGATATCTCAAATAATATCCTTCTCAGTCATGATCTTATTTATAGGATTCAGCTCGATTAAGGGCCCGTTGGGATGTGCATTAAAGTTGAACTTCATAAGGCCTTTGATAATGTTAGTTGGGAGTTTCTTTCAAATCCCTTGAAGCTATGGAAGTTCATATTCAATGGATAAAGTGGATTTTGCATTTCATATCCTTCTTTTCCTGTTTTAGTTAATGGAGAAGCTTGTGATTTCTTTAAAAGTAATTAGGGTCTTCGTCAAGGAGATCCTTTATCTCCCTTTCTTTTCTCTATTGTTATGGAAATATTTTTTGCTTTGCTTTCCAAATGCCATAACAATGGTTTTATTAGGTCTCCCTTTTCTAAAGGAGTGGTGACCATTTCCCATCTTCTTTTTGTTGATGATTTAACGATATCTTCTAATCTTGATCCCGTCATTGCCGTGAATATCAAAGAGATGCTTGATAATTTCAGTCTTCAATCAGGATTACAAATTAATTTAGATGAGAGTGAAATCATCTTTTCAAACTCTTGTGATTGAAAGGAGCTTATATATCTTCTATTCTCTCTATTAAAAGGGGTGAACTTCCAATCAGATATCTATGACCTCTCTTGGTTTCCACGAGGCTTCATTTGAGAGACTGCTAGCCTCTTAATAACAGGTTGAATGAGAGGCTAAGAGGTTGGAAAATGGCTCCTCTCCTTTGCAGGGCATCTTGATCTTACTAAATTTACCACATCTAGCTTGCATCTTTTTTGGAGTAATTTCTTTCTGTTGCCCAAAGGTATCTCTTATGGAAAAGCGAATGAGGCAATTTCTTTGGGCCGGACTCAAAGTCAACTCTGTGGGGTGGGTGGGAGTTGTTTATAAGACCAAATGGAAGGGTGGCCTTGGAGCAAGGTATTCCATGTCGGTAACAATGGCCATGATAATCACCACCGTTACCGATGCGGGTATTGACCGTAACGGCCGATATGGGAGCGTAACTTCCATTATGACCTTCGTAAAGCTTGATTTTATTTTTTGCCTGAAAAATTTTGAAAAAAAAATTTAGAAAATGTAGAACAATGTAAATATTCCAAATATGTATTCATTTTTTACTTTTAACATGTTTATGGCAGTGTAACGGTCCACTCTTTTGTAAGAGTGTTGTATCTGGTTGTTTGGTGAATTTATGAACATGGTTATGGGTCTCTAATATTTACACATCACAATCAAGCATTAGAATTAGAAATTGAAAAAAAAAAATGCATAAATACCACATTTTACTATTTTTTTGAAAATGGCCCTCGAAGCTTTCATTCACCCAAATTGCTTCAATATACGACTTTAATCCTAAAAACTATAGTAAGAGTAGTAAAAAATCTATTGTAGAATAATCTAGGAAAGTTTTTAGAATGAGAAAAGTGGAAAAACGAGGAGAAACATGGATTTAAATATAAAACAAGTGGTCTTTTTTCGATCATTACGAGGTTAACAGTAGATGTGCTCTGTAATGGCCATTACGGCCCCTGTAATGACTGATACAGTCCCATAAAACCAACTACCCCGTTTCGCCCCCATATCGCGTAACTGTCATGGTTGTTACCTATACGTATTGGCCTTTACAGTCGTATCATAACAGATATAGAACACCTTGCCATAGAGTCACTTCTCCTGAGCTCTCTAGTCAGGCTCATCTCTTAAAGCAAATTTGAAAAATCCTCACTAAAGAGTAAAGTCTTTGGGGATCCTGGGTTCAATTTATATTCATGATAGATCCATTTGGTCCCTGAAGATCCCTCAATTGCTTCTTGGGCTTGGAGAAGTATTCTCTCAGTTCGTCTTCTTGCTTTGGGAAATACTAAATTTCTTATTAGGAATGGTGAGTCTATTAATTTCTAGTATGATCCCTAGCTAGACAATGGTAGCCTTATTAACTGCTTTGGCAGAAGGGTGGTTTATGGTCTTGGCATTTGGGAAAATACTAAGGTTAATGACCTCATCTTAAATGAAAATTAGAATCTCCCTAACAGTTCTTCGAGGGGTTTAGCTCAAATTATTAGTGAAATTAGAGCATTAAAGATTTATCAATTTGATGATGAAATCATATGGAAGCCCAAATCTATTGGGAAGCCCTCTTTTGCCTCCATCCTTGCCGCTTGTCGAGATTTTGTCCTGATATAATTGCATCAAACAAGCATATGTTTTCTGACTATGAATATGCCTATTGGATTTGGAAAATTTTACATATTGAGCTTGATGTTGGTAATCCGACTCACTCTAATGTATTTGATGTTGTTACTTTTCTTATTAACTCTGTGCCATCTACCTATGGTTGTTTTGTTATTGCTAAGCTTTGTTTTCTTGCACTTGTGTGGCATATTTGGATGGAAAGAAATTCTTGTATTTTCTCTTAAAGAAGAGTTGGTAAGAAATTCTTGTTTAATCTCATTATTGAGGATATTAGGAGGCACATCTTATTCTTGAGGATTGGTAGTAACTTGCCCACTATCATGATATTCCTCCTACTATCCCTACTCTGATCAGGAAAGGGTTGTAGTTTCTAACAACTCTCATTTTTCTAGTAACTGTTTCCTTTGTGATGCTCCCCCATTCTTTGCTGGGGAATCATTTCAGAAGCTGGAAGGAAGGATATCACTAGTTCTTTTTTGCCTTCCATTTCTCTTGGTTTGATGAGGCTCCTTGAAATTGATCTTTCAAGTATTTGGGTGGAGGTGCCCACTCCAGATTTGCAAAAGATCATTTTGATTCCTTCGGATTCCCCTTGGAAGTTGCATCTAGATGCTAAATTTACAAGCAATCTGTTCTCCAAAGCTCAAGCTTCAATTTCTTTTATTGCCTCTTTGCGTAGGAACGCCATGGAGAAGCTTGCCCACGTCTCATATTGTGGGCCTCATGTGCGGTTCTTGTCTTTAGCTGATTCTCCTATTTTCTTGTAGGCTTTTTCTTTCTAGCCCGAGTGTGGGCAGCTCCTGCCCCTGGCCCAAGGTGTGGGCTTTCCCTAAACCGGGTTGTAGGTTTTTTCCTTGACCTAGGGTGTTAGTGTTCTCTTTCTTCCTCGTGTGTTGGGGGTTTCCTCTTCTTTCTTTTTTTTTTTGGGCTTCTGACCTGGTTGGTAATAAGAGAGTTTCATTTCTTACCTTAAAAAAAGCATGTAAGCAGTTTACACCTAAAACTCTTTTCAAGTGTAAAGTGTTTACAACTTAAAACTTTATAGGCATCCAAATGACCCCTTAGCCGTCCCAAACAAAGGCCACCTTCCGATCTTTTCTTTTGGACATCTTTCCAACACACAAGGTGGAATTTATGACCCTCTGCCCTATCTTCCCACAAGAAGTCCCTTTGGATTTTTTACAATCCTTTTGGTAACTCCAACTGACATGTTAAACATGAATAGGAAGGAGACCAGGAGGTTAGAGAGGGCTGAGATTATAAGGATGCTTTTCAATCTTCTCTACAACCGTGTCTCACAAAGATGCAATGTTAGCATTCCTTCTAAAGGAGCCTAAGATATGTCACTGGAAGGCTCTACACCTTACACCCCAAGACCTTTGCGAAAGAGGCCATTAAATTACCTTCCATAGCTCCCCTGTCACCACACCTTTTCTTAAATTTACTCTTAGGCCCAAGACCACTTTAAATCCTAACACCCCTTTAA
Organism: Magnolia sinica; assembly: GCF_029962835.1. NCBI lineage: Eukaryota > Viridiplantae > Streptophyta > Magnoliopsida > Magnoliales > Magnoliaceae > Magnolia > Magnolia sinica. The sequence goes on along the minus strand of NC_080573.1, from coordinate 41,398,977 downwards.
TGATTTTTAATTAATTTCTCAAAGCCTCACATAATATGAGCATATCATTAGCCAATTGCAAGTAAGAAACAATCATCTCCGGTCTTCCAACCCTAAATCCTTCAGCCAAAGTCAAAGAAATAGCCTTTCTCATCAGCATACACAACCCTTCCGCCACGATTGTGAAGAGTGGGGGACAATAGATCCCCTTGCTTTAGCCATCTCAAACTATAAAACGAAGCCTGAGGGAGAACCGTTAACAAGATAGAGAGAAGCACTGATGCATTTTTTTATGCATTTCATCCATAGTAAACCAAACCCCATCCTTTTGAGAGCATGCATCAAAAAGTCCCGATCCACAAGGTTGTAGGCCTTTTCCATGTCCACTTTGCATGATAATCCAGTCTCCTCCCTCCTCTTTCTAGAATCAATTGCTTCATTCACTACTAAAATACCGTCCAATCTCTCTTCTTCACAAAAGCTCCTTGTAGTGAGGATGTAATTGACTCTGGCACCTCTCTTAGTCTTAAGGACAATGTCTTAGCCAAGATCTTGTAGACTCACCTAATGAAACTTGTAAGATTAAAGTCTTCACGATCAATATGTTCTCAATCTTTGGAATAAGGGAAATAAAAGATGAATTCATACCCTTGCTCAGGATAGCTCTGACATGATACTCCTTCATTGAATACATAACTTCTCTGTTATAGTTTCCCAACATTCTTAGATGAAAGTAAAGGAGAAGTCATATAGACCCGTCGCCTCGTTTGCATCCATCTCTCAAACAACTTTCCTAACCTACATCATCCAATCTTGGTCTTATGCAATCTTCTTTCGCATAGGGGCACTTATAAAGTCAACAATTATTTCAATACATGTGGGATCCTCCCACAAATATTATGACGATGGATCTTATGAATTTGGTTTCTCCAACTCCCATCTGTGATCTTATGTAAGAAAGAGGTATTTCTATCTCTCTTTCAACCAAATTGCCCCAAGCTTGTCTCGACATAGCTTCTTCTCTAGCTTGGATTGCTTGATGAGATGATACAAGGGCATCTTTCTCCAAGTGTCTTCGATCATTAAACACACTACTCACTCTTTTTCCATCAACGTCACTAATCTTGCCAAGCAACTCCTCTTTCCTCAACCTATCAACTCCAAATTTAGATTTGTTCCACTCTTTCAGCTTAATCCTAACGAATTCAAGTTTCTGCAATGATATATATCCAGCCCACCCCTCTACCACACATCCATTCCACCACTCTGCCACCATCTCCTTGCTTTACTCACCAATACTGGAATTGGAAAGGAATTGGCTCACACACAATACCCCTCAACTCGATGCAGATAGGGACATGATCCGATGCCTGTCTTGGCAACACTAATTGACACACCCATGAAGTGGCTTTCCCAGTCCATTGAGATAATGAACCTGTCCAACTTGCACATGACTTGCCGATCTTGTTTATTCGTCCACATGAAGCTTCCCCCACCTAGTGGGAGGTCAATGAGCTCATTTGAATCAATAATCAAGTTTCCTCATAGATGTTGGGACTTATGATTCAGCTCCTTGATAAGAGATGACACCTTTCTTACAACAATAGGAATAGATTCACTCCTAAACACCTATTCCTCTCCAACCAGATTGATCATATGACCATGAGCAATGCAAGATGCTTGGACCTTTCTTTGGCACGAGGAACTCCTTCATGCCAAGATAGAAACAACTCTTCCACAGACTTAGGCATAACCTAAGGAACATTTAAAACAGGGAGAACACTGTCCCAAGCCCCCTTCACAAAAGGGCAAGTGAATAAAATGATGCTCCATTGATTCTTCATTCTTCAAACAAGGAAGATTTGATAACACCGTCCCCCTTTTTCGTAAGTTGTCAATAGCTTAAAAGCTACAACAGTTCAATGAAAATTCGTCTAATTTCCCTCAAATTTCATGGAAAAAGCCTAAAAGCTACAACAAGTCAATGAAAAATCCTAGATACCATGAATCTTGACAAGAGGATCAGCATTTTCAATTAAGTGTGTGACACCAACAAGAGGTTGTTTCAATGGAATATGCATAGATATAATCAGTCCATTAGGTTTATAGAACACTAAAGAATAATAATTGGGATAAGACTTAGATGAGGATGATGACGTTCATGGAACACTGAGGAATAATAATTGGGATAAGGCTTAGATGATGTTGGTGTTTATAGAACACTGAGGAATGGCAACCGCACTGACACCAGGCCTCTCACAAGTGTGAAAGATCGAATCTGCTGATTGTGTTGGCCCTACTATCTAGATGCCTATCTGGGAAATATGCCGATCTGATCATCAGGTGGGCCACAAGTGTACACTGAATGTGGACCAATGATCAATTTCTCTTAATCACAAATTTCTTTTGGACACATGTAGCCCTCCTGATGATTAGCTTAGCCTGACTACAGTATGGGACTTGGTGACCGGCTTGGATCTTTCTTGAGAGGTGAGAGCCAAACAATGGCGTTACCTTGAGCACACCGCGCACTTAGCATTATTGAAACTAAATATACAGCGAGAAAATTAATTTAACTTCAAGAAAAAACCAGAACATGGAACACCACGGTCATCAGGTCCTACACATGGGAGATAGTAAAACTAAAACATCATAAATTTTGTAGAATGAGAAAGGATCACTTACAAATTCTGAGAATTTTGGGCTGAAGTTAACTGGAGCTTCCTTCAAAAACAGTTCCACATAGTGGAGCAAAAAGAGACCACAATCAAAAGGATTTTCTTGTTGTGGCAGCTGAAATACATGGGAAAATGATAACGTGTAAATATTCCATGCATTTTCAATGAACAAAAGAAAAGAAATGATTTAACTAGAATAAAGTAGAAATAATTATAGAGAAGTTTGAAAAAGAAATCGAATAAGAAAACCATGCTCCATTCCCCACATTATGAACAAAAGGGTGTGCTTTAAATATCCACGATATTGGCCGATATATCGCTTCTCCAATAGATGCGATACAATTGATGATTGGAATAGATATTCTACAATATGACAACAATAACATTGTTTCAACCGGAATAGCATAAATAAGCATAAATTAGAAAAAATCAAAGAAAGAAAAACTTTTTGCCAAAATTTTTTAGGGATTCCATTTGTGGTTGTGTTCTAACCAATGTTTTAAATATCGATGATATCGGCTGATATATCCCACGATATATCTTGTATCCCACTTGTGCGATACGAAATGCACAGGTAGTGCTGATATATCCCACATGTTCGATCCATTGAGCATTTTTAATTTAAAATCTTTTTTTTTGTTTTTGAAATCATGTTAAATCAGTATCAAATGGTTATAAATCCATTGGTTCATGTTTTGCATGAAAAATCATGAAGTTGAAGCTTTGATTTCGATATCCACTGGTTCTTCATGTTCTCCATTTTATTTATTTATTTATTTCAAAAATTTCCTTCAACCAACTGTCAATTGAGACTAATTTCGAAGTACTTGGAGTATTTGATGAAATGATCATCACATACACTCTAATTTCAAATTTTGAGAGTAGGTGGTCCGATTTGAGGAAAATTGGGAAAAAAACAAAATTTCCCTATTTCTCATAAATTGCTTACAACGTTGCACTCCAAATATGGAATCAAGCATGTCTGAGGGCTGATATACTGATTTGTTAAGTCCTTATTAATTTTTTTTAAATAAAATCATTTTTTATTTAATAATTAATAAAAATTTATTGAAATATTATTATTATTATTATTTTTAATTCCCTTCAACTAGCTATCAATTGAGACTAATTTCGAAGTATTTTGTAGTATTTGAACTTAGATGAAATGATCATCACATACACTCTAAATGTTATACATTCAATTTGAATATAGTTGCATTATTTCAATCAGACAACACATAGCTTAGGACCCCATACAAAGGAAACCTATTATGTGCACTTCTTTTTTGAGATGTTATGATTTAAAAGTGTGTATTAAGGTCTTTTTAAACAATCCCTAAAGTTTCATTGAAAAATATAACCATTTTTTCAATGTTTTCCCATGTTTCCCAAAAAGTGCGATAAATTACCTGATACAAACGATATATTCCGTGCGATAACCGATACGTATCTGTATCCCAAGGATGCGATACGTAACGCGATACCGACATTTCAAACATTGGTTCTAACAACAACACTTGAGACAATTTGCATTAGAACACATATTTGGTGGAGAAAGTGATTGGAGTGGGATTTTGGGACGGAACCCCAAAGGTGAGAAAATCATGTTTTTAAATTTGTTCTTTCTTCCAACAAATTAGCAACAAAATGTCTTGAAATCCATGCATATGCTAACTTTGATGCCTTGAAATGGATTTCAAGCAAGCAATTTGGATTTTCAAGGTGAAAACAGAAGAATTGGGTAAATCCGAGTTTCTTCAGTTTTCATTCACCCTTCAAAATTGTTATATAAAGAGTAGAAAAAAGTACAGATTGACCAAAGTCTTCCTTTCTTTTTTCTTTCTTTCTTTCTTTCTTTTTTCTTCGGAATGCTTTGAGTTCAAGTGGGTAATCATGTCTCTTTTAACATTTCCTGAAATTTCACCCCAAAAAAATCCCCCATTTTCCTTAAGTTTCCCTCACACTATAAAACTTTACATGATATTTCCCAATGTATCCCATGATATTTCCAATTCTTGACAATAACAATATTAAAAACATTAACAAAAGGGCATTCCAGGGTCAAAGAGTTTCATGAATGTTTTCAAAAGACAACACTTTTATTTATTAAAAAAGCATAAGAAACTACAATAGGGAGAGGCTAGACCTACAAGGAGAGGATCCAAGGACTCATTAGTTAGGGGATCTTCTTCAAAACTGGGAGTCTGCTTTTGAATTCCCTTCTCCACAAATATGATAAAACTGTCAAATCCTGATCCATGCCCGGAGCGATGAAACTACCACCCAAATCGAAGCAAGAATAGGAACGGTAGTGGAATTAGGAGACCAATGCAGAGACAAATCATTCCTGATGTTTGCTAGAGCTAGAGTAATCCCGAACCCCAGTTCTCCCCTTTCTATCGCAGTCAATCAAGAAGTTGACGGGCTATCCTTCCCAATCTGCGTCTTCATGGAACAACCCTTGATGATTGTGGCAGGCAATGCTCCTATACCAAGGGCGAGAGGAAAAGAAGGTGAGAATTAGATGAAAGCACCAGCTGGGCAACAGTGCATGGTAAGACAAACGTTCGTAGTAATGTCCCAGAGGATAAAAACTCAACTCAACAGGTGAAATCATGGGAGCCCAACGAGAGCAGTCCTGGTGCTCAACAAAATGCCAGTAAGACTGAACCTAGCAAGTCAGTTGAAATCCTGGCAACCGATGATAGTGGAAATAACTTTGTGAATTCCTCAAGGGCCGGCCCATCCACCACTTGAAGGGGTGCGAGCTGGAATCCATTTGCCCAGACACATCCCAAGAGTGGAACAAGCAAGTTGATCCTGGTAGGGAGGCAAAAACCCATAGCAATAGTTGCAATCAAAAGAATTTCACAGCAAAATCAACAGGATCCGAGAAATACAGATAGTCTGGGAATGAAGGGCAACAAAGTAAGCTTCATTGTGGAAGCTTAGCTAACCGGAAAAACAGCCTGGAACCTGTTCAAAACTTATACGACGAAGAGTCAAACAGAAACCTGCTAATAGGGGTTTCAAAGCTTATTCAGCCACCCAATCTTGAGGAAGAGGTACTAAGGCAGATTGGTATAATGCGGGAAAATAGAACTCTATTGAGTATGTGTAGTTCTAGATCAGTGGATAGTGGACTACAAGCTCTATGGACTGCTGAGAACATGGACTCCAAAGAACTCCCAGCTGATCATTTGGACCATGATGAAAACACTCTGGTCGACGATGTCATAGCAGAAAACCCAATTCTATGGGTAGACTTGAGAGGAGAGCTGGATTCAGTTGCGTACGGTTCTTATCACTTTATGAGCAAAGCGGACAAGGAAAGGGGCATGACATTGAGAAGCAGAGCGAAGGCAAACAAGGACAAGGGGCTGCTGATCCAGAAAAAAAAAACTGGAAGTCGAGCAGCGTCGCCTTCAGGCTGGGCAACCAAGTGGGGTTACCGATGATTAGTCTCATTTATGGGAACGCCAGGAGACTAGGCAATGCCCCATCAGTTAGGTATGTTAAGAAGATGATTAAAGAGCATAAAGCAAGTATGGTGGTGATACAAGAACCTATGTTAGAAGCATCTAACCTACCAAGGGTCAAAAGAAGTCTGGGACTCAAAACAACCATTTATGATAATATTACAGAAGGGAAAATCTGGATCATGCACAAGGATGTAGTGCAGTCAAGGGTGGTTGGGGCATTACAGCAGTGTGTCTCTTAAAATTGTATTGCAGGGTAGAAATAAGGTCACCTTCATATCGGCGGTATATGTGAGATGTGACCGAAGAGAAAGGGATCAGCTTTGGGAGAAATCATGCCAGGTAGAGTCCCAAGTCAATGGCCCATGGCTAGTCTGCAGAGACTTCAACACAGTTATCGACCCAAGTGAAAGATTGGAAGGACATGATCTGGATGCAATGGCGATTGCAGATTTCTCAAACGTGATAAACAATGCAGGTTTGATTGATGCGGGTTATGAAGGCTCAAAATATACTTGGTGCAACAACAGGCAGGCTCAATCTAGGATTTAGGCGAGGCTAGAGAGGATCTTAACAAATATGTCTTGCTTAAGGGAATTCCCATTGTTCAAAGCAACCCACCTTAATCGACGACACTCTGATCACTCTTCCATTCTTCTATCTATTAATGAAGCCAAGGACAATATCCCTAAGTCTTTCATGTTCCAGAGAATGTCAACCACGCACGAAACGTTTTTGGAAACAGTACGAAAAAGGTGGACCCAAGATGTGGAGGCCACCTGATGAGGACATCGTGCACACGCACGCCCGCACACCACCACCCCTACGCACGTACGTACGCAAAAGGAGGACCCCGCCATCGATCTGGCTCGATGACGACGTCCAGAGAGCGCCTCCTAGCTAGAAGACAAGTTTTGGTTCAGAAAAGTGGGCCCGATAGTCAAGAAAATCCTATAATGGGATCTCATGATTGTGGCCCACTCGTCAGATTGATTTCATATTTTAGGTTTTGCTTATTGTTATTATTTAGAACAATGTGAACGCTTTAGATTTCTCTGTTTGGTTTTTATTTTAGCTTACTTCATCGCCAAGTAATAGGTTGTGCACATGGTGCGAGTTTTGGAGTATAGGATTTTCCCTATAAATAGGCACCCTTTGTAGTTCTTTTGATTGATTGAAGTTAATAAAAAATTCCTGCTTTATTTTTCTGCTCTCTTCGTGAGTTGTGAAAGAATTCAAAAGTGGGTGCGAAGCCCTCCCTTTTCGAAGGGCTAACTACCGCGGTGCGAAGCCACATCGATCCTAATTCACCCCCATCTTCCATCATCTTTTTTTCCATCTTCCCCCACCATCCGTACTTCGAATTTGTCCTTTTGTTGCATCAGATTTCTTCATTACAGCAGGTTTTCAGATTTCGGCCCGCAGGCGAGCTGAAACTTCGGCGGAGCACTACGCACAAACCGTACATCGGATCGAGCTGAGATTTTGGGGTTTTGGAGTCCATCCCTGGCCGACCAGGGCCAAGGTAGCCTTTTTCTGAATAGTGGGCCCCACACACGTGCGGCCAGGATCACACGCACGTCCGTTTGGGCCATTGTTGCTGTCCACATGCGGGATCATCTTTTGGCTCAGGTTTTTATCCTCTTTTATCCTCTCATAGCCGTTTTTCATGAATCCTAACCCTAGGTTACATAATCCCTAATTGATTTGCCCCTTTTTATCACCTTAGGGTTCCTTGAATTGAAATTAGAGAATCCCTTGGATTAGGGACTGATTTTTATACATGAGTAGTTGATTTTATTTCCCTTTGACATCGTTTGGTTTATAATTTTTATTGGTCCAGTCCTAGCCTGTGTCGGCTTGGACCCGCATAGATTCTCCTTTTTAATTAAATGTTTGGATTTTCATGTGGGACGTGGAATTTGTTTGATTGTTTCTAAATTGGTAGGATCTAAGCCTGAAATCTTGTATATCATATTTAATTTTCCATGTCCTGCATCACCACCCTAATGAACTTGGTATTGGTTAACCCGAGGCTCAAATTTGCCCTAAGGGAATGCAATAAGAAGGAATTTAGCAATATATTCTAGAAGGTTAAGCAAGTAGAGGATGAGGTCCTGAAGGTAGAAAACGACTAATTATCTTCCCCATCAACCAAGGAATCTCAGCCCTTGAGGAAGCTAGGTCCATTCTAGCAAATGTGCTCCTACAAGAAGAAATCTTCTGGAAACAAAAGTCAAGAAATCAGTGGCTTGAGGAGGGGGATAGGAGCACCGAATTCTTTCACGATTTGGTGCAAGAAAGATATCAGAGAACCACCATGACAAGCATTAAAACAGAATTGGGGGCTACCTTAGAAACTCATGAGGAAATGGTAGAGGAGGTGGAAAGATTCTACAAGGCGTTATTTTCATCTTAAGGAAATTCCACCCCGCATTATTTCCTAGATTGCATTCCAGCTTTAGTCACAACATAGGATAATGAGGAACTACTTCACCCTCCAGAAATTGACAAAATTAAGGAAACGATTATCTCCATTCCGAGTGATAGTGCGCTGGGCCCGGATGAATTTTCTACATGCTTCTTCTCGGCTTGTTGGGACATTGTTGAAGAAGATGTGCACAGAGCCACCTACGAGTTCTTCTCAAGGGAACAAATTTCGAGGGCAATCAGAAGCATTATAGTGTAAATGATTCCAAAGAGGGCAAATCCCGAAAAGAAGACTGATTTCAGACCCATTAGCCTGTGTAACTGCATTTATCAAGTCTTCTCGAAAATAGTCGCTAACCAACTGTCCGCAATTCTCCCAACACTAATATTAGAAGAACAAGGGGCTTTCATGAGTGGAAGGAATATAGCAGAGAAAATGGCGCTAGCAAAGGAAATGATAGTGGAAATCGATCAGAAAGTTAGGGGTGGCAACATAATAGTCAAATTGGACATGGAAAAGGCCTATGACAAAATGGAGTGGAATTTTATCTTCCAGGTGTTGGCTAGATTTGGTTTTTCCATCTCTTGGGTTAACAGCCTTGATCCTTCGAAGATGTTGGGATTGTTGCTGGTTGTCAATCATGTTCAATGGGAGGATTTTAGGATTCTTCAAGCCATCGAAGGGGCTTCGCCAAGGGGAACCACTATCCCCAGGATTTTTCATACTTGCGCTAGAATCCCTAAGTCGTAGAATTAGAAGACTCATGGAATTAGGGGAACGCCAAAAGTTCCACCTTCCTCGCTCGTGCCCTACCATTTCCCATCTATTATTTGTTGCTGATATTGTAACACGCTTGAATGGTAGGAAATTGTCCATCGAGAAGACGGAAGAATTTTTGCACGTATGAAAAAGCTTTGGGACAGCGGATAATCTTGGCTAGGACTTGCTTCCTATCTTCAGCTAAGATATCTAGGGAGCAAGTGGAAAAAAAAAATAAAAATAGAGAGGGCTACGGGCCTAAAGCAGACGACTCGTCTCATGTATCTTGGAGTCCCATTAATTAAAGGCAGGAAGAGGGTAACCTTCTTTTAGCATCTCGCCTAAAAAGTGACCGGAAAAAAATGAGGGATGGAAATGGAAGCTTCTTTCTCCAGCCGGGAGGCAAATGTTCATCAAACATGTTCTTTCTACCTACCCCATCCATACTATGCCACCCTCAATATTCCAATGCAAACCATCAACAAGATGATGCGGCCCTTGCAAAATTCTTTTGGGGGGAATATGAAGGCAAAACCAAAAGCCATTGGGTAGCATGGAAAAAATTATGTGTTCCAGTGGAAGGAGGCTTAGGAATTAGGCGTATGAGGGAGATTATGAAAAGTCTTAGGATTAAAATATGTTTCTCTGTAATCCTTGGAAAATCTCTATGGGCTAAATTTATGAAGGCGAAATTCCTCCCGAAGACAGGCTACAACCTCCAAAGGGCTTTTGTGGAGTAGCCCTTTGTGTTATTTCCCTTTGACTATTCAGTATTCCAGATGGCTGATTGGCAGGGGCCAATTGAACTTATGGAGCCATAACTGGACAGGAGAGGGCATGCTCAACGAAATGGAGGGAGCTTGCATACCGGAGGATCTCCGTTCTGCTACGGTGGCTAGTCTAAGGACTGACAAAGGTGATTGGGACCTGACAAGTATGAAGGGGGCTGGTTCCAACTTCCAAGAGAACTGTTATCCCGAGTTAGAGGCAGCAAAATCAAGGTCAGCAATAGAGAAGATAAGCTAATCTAGTCAGCATCCCCATCAGGGAACTTCACTACCAAATTCGCTTAGAATCTCCTTAGAAGCAAATGAAGCAAAAAAAACAATGGGCGCAATGGATTTGGAACAAATACGTTACTCTGAAGATATCGATTATGACTTGGAAAGTTCTCAATTGCATGGTCCCAGTGGGCACGGCTGTCCAAAAGGTCGGTGTACATCCGGCTTCAAAGTGCTCGTACTGTGGCCCATAATCAGAAAATGCAGATAATAGAGAGCAAGGAAATCAGATGATTGCTTAAGGAGGTAATGGCATGATTGTGGCTCCACAAAATCCTGAAGGAAGATTAAGTGGGGGTGAGGACAGAGCTGGGGGTGAAACCAGAGTGCAAGCCCCAATCCACAGCCAAGCCTCAGACTCGCAATCTTTGGACAGATCAGACCACGCTTAGCAAGAAGACTTAAATAGACATCCTCCCAGCCATCACACTCATTTCCAAGCAGAAAATGCCCCAGTGGACCCCAATTCAGCCCCAGCTCCCCCATAAAAAGGCAACCAAGGCCTCCAGATCAGGATTCTTATGTAGTAGAGTTCATAAATGGCCTTTTCTGTAGAAGTCACCTCACCTTGAAGGCATGGAGTCATTTCAGCCTAATTTTAGACGTCCAGTGTATTCCTAATCAATTCATAGCCTAAAGAATTCAGCAATGGACCAGCTTGGGAAGGAAATCATCATTTTTCAAAACATTTTGGGGAATCATTCCCAACTTTATTGTGTGGGAATTATGAATGGCCTGAAATTGCAAAATGTATGAAGGAAAAAACTGCTTCAGTGGGTTGCATCATCTCTAGAGTCAAGATCCGGTTAAAGGAAATCTCAAGATGAATGCCACAGGATAACCATATCAACTTCAGTGAACTTGTGGGACTCCAAGCAATTGCAAGGAATAAGCAGGGCCCAGGCTTATCAGAAAAGGGAAGTGTTTATCTCTAGATGGAAGAAGCAGCCAATAGCCTGGGTGAAACTAAACACAGACAGCTTAGCAAGAGGGGACCCAACAGATGGGGTCAAAGGTGGCATATACCGAGATCATGAGGGGAACGAACCTATTATTCACGTTCTACAATCAATATGACAAGGTCTCTCCAACAATGTCACAAAAGTTAGCTCTTCTCGATAGGATCAAGCTCCGTAAATCTGCGGACTACGAAATGTTATGTTGGAGCTCGACTCCCAAATCATCGTGGACTATGTTAGAAAGGAGATCCATCATGGAAGATTTGGTACATTTTGGGGGAATTAAAACAGGAATTGGAAACCGTCTCCTTTATGACATCCCATATCCCAAGATAAAGCAATTCGGTAGCAGGCAGTCTCACCAGGATTGCCAGCAGAAACAGAGGAAATAGGATCATCCATAATAAAGAGGACGTTCCAAAATTGGTACGGGGAGCGTTGACTCTAGATCAAGTAGGCCTAGCAAATATCCGGGTGAGGAGCAGACTTAAAGCCCTTTGAGGATAGTAGTTCAGAGGTGGAAAATCCACCCTCCTTGTTGTAGGGGCCTCAGCTCTATCAGATGGTAGGCTCTTCATGGGGGGTGGATGAAGATTGCATTGTTTGATGGCTGGCCAGTTCTGAGCTTGCTGTTTGGGATTCAAAGTTCTATCCTGGTTGGATGTTTGCAATTCGCGCCATCTCAGTCCAGGATTCTGCTAGCCCCTACTTCAGATCTTTGCCCAAGTCCACTCTTCTCTGCTTTCAGGTGTCTTCGAGCTGATCTGTGGTGCATGGTGCCTGCTTCTGTGTGGATCTGTGAGGGAGTTTGGCCACGGGGTGTTGATTGGCTTCTGTCGGAGGTTTGGATGCTGTGTGTAGGGCCTCGCATGCGGGATATGGCTATCACCTTCAACAGTCTCATCAGCTATAGCAGCACCAGGCTTCTGAATATCAACAGCACCAGCATTGCAACTTCAGTTAGTTCAGTTCTCCTGGGTGTATTCTTTGCTATTGCAACCTCAGTGGGGGGTTTAGTCTCTCAAATAAAAGACATACTGATCTCCAGAAGCAGTCGGTGAGGGAATTGGGAAGGTTTCCTTCGGTGCTGCCAACTCTGTAAGAGCTCTGTATAGTTTGTGGGAGTCATTTGTGTAGAGGCCCAGATGAGGAAGCGAGTTGGTTCTCCTATTGGAGTTGTTGGCTTGGAGTGAGGCGATCAGATGCTAGCTCTACGCGCACGAGTGAGGGTAAAGGAGCTATGTGCGGTCTTTGTTGCAATGGCTACTAGAGATTCAAATGTAGTGGTTGGAGCTCTCTGGCAAATTCTGGTGAATCCTGTCATTCCGGTTCTCCTCTCTGTTGTGCTGAACGCTGCATATCTTCTGGTTGCAGTTTGTATGCGGCAGTATGCTGGAGAGTCTCAGAAGTTTGTCCGTCTTAGTGGAGCTTTTCCCCGCAGCTTTGCTTCTGTTCTCCATTCTAGCTTGTCATGCGTGGCATTGGCTGGAGACTCTTTACCAGTCGATGTGGGATTGGATTGGTTAGGTTGACCTGGTTGGGCTTTTCTTAGAAGGCAGATTGATTAGCGGTGTTTATTGGCAGTTCCTTTTGGTATTCTGAGCACAGGATGCTTCTGGCCTGGGCCTGCTGCGGTGGAAGAGTATATGTTGTAGGCGACTTTTGGTCACAATGTAGGCGGCCTGCTGTGGTGGCAGTGTGTTTGTCTTGAGGCAGAAGTGAAGATTGGTCTGATTCCTGTCCATAGTAACATAAGCTATGGTGGCAACTTACAGCCTGAGCTTCAGTTGCTAAGACATGATCAGCGACACAGCTTCAGCAAAAGCTTGCTGGCTTGGAGGGTGAGAAACTAGGTTGAGTTGGGGCAGTTGCCACTTGAAGTTGCGAGGCGCTTTTAATACAGGACCCTTAGCAGTTTAGTGCAGGAACGAGGCTCTGGTCCTGCTTGGGCTGCCTTTTCCCAGTCACTGGTTGGGTACCTTAGAAGCCAAGGTGGCTGAGATCCTTTTATCTGTTCATATGGCTGGGGAAATAGCTAGATGATGTTGGGTGCCTTCTCTATCTATGGGTGCTACTGGGATTTCGGATGGTTGTGTTACAGTGAACTGACTAGATCCCAAGTATGTCATGTGATGTTTTGTTTGTATAATTTCTGTGCCGTATAGGGGCAATATACGATAGGTGAGGCCCATTTTCCTTTTGTGGAGCCTGCCCAAATGAATGTACAAGCAATTTTGATTTAAGAAAGCTATGGGTGGCGTGCTCCCATCTTTCTGTAAATATAAAAAAGCTGTTTTTGTGATGAAGATGATCAACAGTTAGGATTGTGTCAAGGCCCGCCATAAAACAGAAAACCAATCCCATATAAGGCTCCAAAATCTTCCATATTCTAGTTGTATAACTCACATTGGAGCTCGTACCCTCGCGGAGAGCATAGAAAGATCTCAACAAGAATTCTTATGCATTTCTAAGGCCAATCTACATCTGTCAATACCATCCCTGGGTATGAAAACACTTTAAGCCATTGCAAGGAGGGGGCGTAAAATCCCCGATCTCTTCCTCCCTAAGGTTTATTCTCAAGCCATCATTCTAAACCGTTTGACCTCCCACTGTAGTGATATGTTTTTGCACTGATGTTCCTTCATACACTGCCAACCTATACAGAACTCAGTAATGAATTTGGATATAACACTACCGATACGAGAATTTGGATTTCTTGACTCCTTCCAATCTAATTAATAGCTCTCAAGAGTCAAGACATTTGTCTGAATCTTCTAGGAGGCAAGCCAGGGAACCAACCTCCATTAGATACTCCATATTTTCTCAACATAACATTTTGCAGATCTTTTGGATTTTCCCCGAATCTCCACCACCACCATTTGCCAAGCAGGGTCCAATTCTTTCAAAACTCTCTCAATGCCTATCCCACCTTCATTTTTTAATTGCCAGACATCAAGCCAATTGAGAATCTAAAATGCATGGCAGCTGCCCCTTCTTTCTAGAAGGAAGTTTCTTCGCAATCACTCAATTGTTCTAGCCACTGCCATAGGCATTTGGAAGAGAGAAATAGTAGACCAAAAGATTTGACGGAATTGCCTTAATTAAAGCTATTTTATCCCCCAAGAACAGGTAATTTCTTTTCCAGGTAGTCAGTTTATCTGGATTCATTATATATGGCAAAAGTATGTTGCCAACTGCCAACCTGACGCACCCACCTTTATCTGGGCTTGGACATAGGCACTACGCAGTAGACTATCACATAGGTTGATTGCAATCAAGTGCTATCTAATAGTCTACTGCATAGATTCATTACAATCAACAAGCGGAAGGAACACGATTCACGTAGCTGCCCCCAATTAGTTGGGATAAGGCTTAGATGATGATGATGATGATGAAGTAGCCAGCTTTTTCTCAATCCATGCAAAACAGAAATCCAAAATTTCCTAATTTGACTTTACAAAACCAAAAAGCTATCCCAATATTTAATCATTTTGCTCTATGACTGACTTTAATAACCTTCAAGGAGTTCTCTCTCCATAAAACTGAATATGCTTCCATATTGGTTTACATGCCAACATTTTCAAATGCATTTATAGAGAATTTATTTGTGCTCTGTCAATCCTACCCACAGGTTGTTGTAGAGATAAACATGATATTGGCCCCCATGGATCTTCTCAATAAGATAAAGAGAAACCCTATTGGTGTCCTAATGGGTCCAAAAAAGCTAGGACAAGATTACCACAGTTTTGAGATCACAAATTATTAACATTTCAATGTCAAGAGTGACACCCACATCCAAGGAAGATAGTCGACACAAGATACCACAAAACCCGCCTTAATAAATCTAATTATCTGGCAAATTTCTACCATGATGACAGAATGGGCTGCCACTAGATTGGAATTCAAAGGAATGTTGTGTTTAAGTATCATAAGCTTAGTGGAAGTCTCAGGCTCCAGATCTAAGTTTAGGAGGGAAGGGCTGAAAAAATGACGGTTGCATGAAACCTGTTGCCGCAGGCACAACTAAAGTTGAACATGGTAGTTGTCTTTGATAGTTGTGGTCCAGCTTAGATTGGAGTGGTGAGAAATGATAAATGTTTAGTACTGGCCTTCTTAGGTCCTTGTAGTGCAGAGGATTCAATATCTGCAAACATACACGCTCTTAGAGGTTCCCACATTTTTTCTCCAGGAATCTTATTGTGGAGGGAGATTATCAAGCAATTTTTCGGTGGGTAACGGAGTCTTGGCAAGGCCCTTGGTGCCTAGCTCCTTGTATAGCTGAATTGAAGGTCTTGTTGGACAAATTTGGAAATCAGTTCTCCATTGTTACGATAGAAGGATGGCATGCCCTAGTCAAAATCAGAGAAACAAGAGGTTCACTCAATATTGGCCAATCCCCGCATTTGTAATATATTTAGTACTGTCTTTCATTTCCTTAAAAGAAAAGAAACGAAAAGAAAAAAAAAAAAAAGAGCATAGAAAAAGGAAAAGAAAATATTTACAATCAAGTCATACGGCGATTCTCCCTGATCAACAAATATAATTATAAGGAGTTAAGATACTGACCAAAAAAGAGAGACAAACCTTTGGAGGGACAAATTGCAGGTTTGAGAATTTTAAAGAAACATCTTTGGATGACTCCCCTTGTCGTTCTTTCCACTCCTCCCATAGATAACTATCCTCCCAAGATGAAGAAGTCAAAGTCAACTCTAATCCTTAGAAACTTTAAACACCACAAAAGATACAAGTAATAAACAAGATTTATTTATCGAACAAAAATGGTGATCATTGATAATGCAAAAGAGGACTAATACACAACTATCCTCTCAAGATAAAGAACTGAAAGTAAACAATAGTTCTTAGAAACTTTAAACACAACAAAATATATAATTTATCAAACAAGATTTATCTTTAGAACAAAAATGGTGATCGTCAATCATGAAAAAAGGGTCCATGTCATATAACCTACGATACAAATACTTCAAAATGGTTAACATATTCATATAATATTGTGTCCTACTCTTCAATTTTAGGTGTAAAATCCATACTCATGACCTAATTATGTGCTTGCATCATATCTGGTTGCTGTAGCATAGAGCAAAATCAGAAAGGTTTGACTCCTGAAAATCGGAAGAGAAGTGAAAGATGATTTGAAATTGAGACCAAATCTAGCTTGAAAACCCAAATTGGATGAAATGCTGGCTACCATTAAGTATACAATGTGATACTAGAAGTTTTGCTGCAACTTCACTTTGAACCACTACAAAATGACAAACAACATGAAGATCTATTTCCAATCCAGAATAGATATGCCTGAGCAGTTGGTAATAGAATTTTCAGGCATTAGCTAAAATGATATCAACCAAATGAATCATGTGGCATAGAAAAGAATCACTATTGCATGAAACATCAAACTGCCTAAGTGGAAAATTCACAAATGATAAAAGCCTTGGCCAAGGAGAAACCTCCATCACATAAAGAAATCATAATCTACTAACTGTTTTGAAAATTGCCTTCTAAGCATTTACGCTGGGAATCAAAACATGGATTAGAAACCATATGGAGAAAACATTGATTCTGGAAGTTCCATATGCATTTACTTTCTAAAACAGTTTTCATACAAGGAAAACATATACTGCATTTTTTATATGGAAACAGGTGTTTCTACAGAAACTTTTTAGGAACCTATCATCCAGATCAGACAGATTGTTTTCTTCTTCTTTTTTTTTTAAAAAAAAAAAAAAAACTGCCAATGGTAACTTAGTTAGGATAAGGCTTTGATAGTGATAGTGATGGTGATTGGCAGAAGCAATTTTATTAGAACAAGCTTAAAGATTACAAGTATCCGTCAAGGCAATGGATTAAAAAAAACCCATCCTTAAATAAAAGGATAAGAAACCCTACATAAACTAGGACAGAAATTGAAGGAGACCATTCACCTTCGCATAAGATTTTCTAAACCTCCATGCGTTCCTTTTCTAGAATTCATGTGCAATATGCATGGTACTTTAGGTGCCTTTTCAATTTCTTCATCTGAAAGACAAAAATATAGCATGAGCGATAGAGAGACATTCATGCTTGAGAAAGAAATGGAGATTCTGCAAATACTGGACGCTTGCCTTTAAAATAAGCTACTTCTCCAGGATGACAAATAACCATCAAACTCCAATGAAGACTGTCATTCAACATACACCAATTCACAAATTTGGACTATCAAAGTTAACTTATTCATAAGCGGAAAATATGCATCAAGCGAAACTTTTCTTACTCGAAATTTACAGGTATGAAGATGTAATCCTTTAAAAATATATCTACTCTCCGTGTCCATTTACGAACACGTAGGAAAGCTGCCTTCCCTTCTTTTGCACTTCCTGGATCATTGTCTAGATCAGCTAGCTTGCGGAAGAAAAAACAGTTGAAAAAATGGAACCTATGCTTGTCCTCATGTTGCATTTTATTCTTCAAGTATCTGCCATTCAAGTAAACTATCATAAGCAACATCTCTGGAAAGTTGAATTGAAGCACTCATGTAATAATTATAATAAAAAAAAAAGAAAAAAAAGAAAAAGCTCACAGTATGCATACACAGCAAAATGGGTATGATTAGAAAACTTCGAGGAACAAAAGAGAGACCAGATTGAACGAGGAATGCAGTCAAAATTTCTTTAATTTATGATCCTCTTTCTCCTTCCATCAAAATAAGCCCATTTCTCACATATAGTCATCCTATAGTTGCACAAATCATGAAGCAATGTGGCAGCCGCAACATGGGTAAAATATCAGGCTTGAAAGAGAAACACATACTTACAGTGTGTCTGATAATGGTAAAACTGAAGAATGCACTGTCTGAATAGTGATTAAATGGAATGAACAAGCATGATGTATACAAATGAAACTTCATAGACAAACCTTTGTCACCTAGCAAGGATCAATTTTTGCTCCATAGTAATAAGAAATAACTTTAAAAAGGAACAGTGGATGTGGAAAACAAGTGTTTTAGTCCTCAACTAGAAGAGACATGGAAGTTCCTGCATTTCAACTTACTTAAGATAAAAGTCAATGATAGTGTCATTGATGAATGTCCCTGGTTGCAATAGCTCAACGTCTCTCTTACTAATTGAAACAGCGTCAGGATCTCCTTTTGGATAGATAACATCTTCAAGAGGCTCATCCATACTGTAATTTTAAAATTAGTCAGTGTATTGACTATGAAAAGAATAATGGGCAAACCAGAAGTTCCTATTAAAATTTGAAATATGATGTCATTATCAGCCTTTAAAATGGGAAATAATTAGCGAAAGTGAAACTAACAATGAATCATGATGCAAGCTGGTTAAATACCTAGATATGTTTTCATACATGATTGGGTAAAGATCCAGAGAATACTGAATATATATATATATATATATATATATATATATATATATATATATATATATATATATATATATATATATAAAACCTAATGAAAAGTGATGTACCATTACATATGCATTTTCATCAGTGGAAAATGAATCTATGGAGAATTAAGAGAATATAAAAGATTTTTTATGGATGAGTAAAATTCATTAAAACGAAAGGCCAGAAAGGATCAGAGATACACAAAGACAACAAAACACAATGACCAAGGACATCGTGTTAACAAATATGTGCCAGATTTGCAACACCAGATTCACTAAAAATTACATCGACAACAGTCACAAACAATAATCACAAGAAAATTTGATCATCATAGTGTTGTTTGATGAATGTCTCTGGCTGCAATAGCTCAAGCCTTGAGGACAATGAGCTGCTAAACCTCAAGGGGATCCAAAGGCCATAAAAAAGAATCAACAACCCAAAGTAAGATGATATATAAAGATCCTGAAAAGGCCACTACGACCACTTCGATAGAATTTCCATGATCAAAAGATCAGTTAACTCTTTGCAAACGAGAACCCAGTGGCTACATTGCCCCCCAATGTTCTCCACGAAAGTTTCAAGCAACCTCGATTTGTTTTTTTTCTCAAAAATGCTGCTTCTTTTCTTTTCATAAATCCTATAAGACAGCCATGAGAAGCACCTTCTAGAGTGTATTTCCATGCTTCTTAAATGGGCCAGCTTTCCATATTTTAATTATAGCTGCCAATATACCTTGAAGAACCCATGAGGGGCCCTCGATATCATTAATTGATTACTAATCATCCAACTAATAAAAAAGCCTCTGAAGCAAATGGAAATCCCCAAAATAGTCGATCATCTATCACATAGGTCATTTCCTTGATTATGATTTATGTAGGGACATCTATCACATAATTCATTAACCGATTCATGCTTCACACGGTTTCACCACACAGGATCATGATTGCATCAAGTGCATGTCTAACGCTGAATCAATCGATCATCTATTCATCCATTGTCCTTTCGAATCAATATCTACCTCATGTGCATGTCTAATGCCAAATCAATCAATCATCTATTCATCCATTGTCCTTTCGCAAGCCGAGTGCGGTCCACTATCCTTAGAAGATTCAATTTTGCTTGGTCTATGCCTTTTGATATCAGAATCTTTTATTGGCTTGGTGTGGTGTGTCTTTTCACAAGGAAGTAAGTCTTATGGAGACTTCGCTTATTGGCTGGCTCGTGGACGATTTAGGGAGAAAGAAATGGAAGGTGCTTCTGAAGTGAAAGCAATCAGGAGGAGTGGGTCGCTAGTAGAGCAATGTTTCTTGTAATTGAATGGGCTGTGGGCCTGGGTTGCTTTGAAAAGTTTTAATTTTATTTTTCTCTTTCTGGTTTGTGTATGTTTTTGTTTGGGTTGCAGCTAACGCCATCTCAGCGCTTCTTTTTTCTTCTCAATGAAAGTCTCTATAACATTTCAAAAAAAAAAAAAAGATCGCATCAATAACCCAAGCTCTAATGGGAAGGGGGAAAATGAAAGGAAGCAGACTACCAAAATCTGTGTAGAGTTGGCTCTAATGTGAAATGCTAAATTATACCTCACAGCTAGGCATTTCGACAAACATGCCCAACCATATATTTTGATGGCATGCATATGGAAAGATACCACTAACCACTTCAAGAATCCCTTCCCGCCTATTTGATGTAAATGTTAATTTAGGTATGCATCCCAGGACTTGAGCCAACTCACCACATAACCATTTCCAACCCCCTACTTCTTCAATTTAACAAATGGACATGAGACTACGAACCCGTTGTTTTCCGCATCTAAGGCCAGGGCAAAGAGCCACACACCTAGGCATTCTCATTCTATCTTTATACAATCAAGCATCACAGGTGGTCGGCATGCTTGCTTGAGACCACAAATGCCAGCCTTATATGCACAAAAAAAAAAAAGTCTCAAGGAGTCGTCTAATGACCTGCTAAGATTTGTCGTGCTTCTTGTTTTTGTTGTCGGTATTTCGTCACAAATCATCACAAGAGTTGTAATGGATTGTTCATTGTGAATCTCTTTTACTGCCAATTCTTTACCCCTCCAAGCTTTATCATTACTTACTTTGATCTCATGTTCTCGATTAATCTCATCAACAATATCCTTGGGTGTACTGCGCAAATTTTTCTGGAGTCGATCCTTGACCGAAGCAACAGTCCGTTTCCTACCAGCTTGTCGATGCGTTGTTGTGTTTGGCATTGTTGACTCATTCGCAGCATTACAAGTATGGTTTCCCTTCAAGGATTTTATCTTGAATGTGGGCTTGTCAGGAAGCTTGCATGCATGTATGCGCCATGAGCAATCGCATTTTATGCATTTCGCCTGATAATGGCCACCACTGGACCTGGTTCGCTTGTACTGGAAATTCGAATGTATGGCGTACTCTCTTAAAGCCTTGTCGAAAGCATTTGCATCTTCAAATTCTTGGTCTTGTTTTAAAATTGACATCGTTTTTGGCATGTCATTGACACAACTATCTAGCAACAAGCGGTCCGTTTCGCGCAAGTCATTTGATGCACTTAGAACATCATTGTTATTGGCATTAGCATCGTGTGAGAAAGGTGCAAGTGATTCATTACTTCCACGTAAATATCGCAACGATGCTTGAACCTTTCTAGTATCAGCATTCTGCATCAGATTACTGAAGAAACAAAGACAAAAACAAGTGAGAAATAATCAGTAAACTACATAAATGAGAACACAAACAAATTTGTATTGAAGTAATACCTGGGACTTGGAATGGGGATTGAAAGGTTTTGGGCACAAAAAACATAAAGGTGAATAAGCTCACTAGTTTGAGGAAAAGCTTCCATCATATTGGACACGTCATCATCATTCTCAATCGATACAAGTGAATCCAGATCTAGACTAGGATATTTGTACTTTATGCTGCTAACATAGGTCAACTTGCAAATCCCGCGCACTTTGGATAAAAGATTGAGGTAATCGATTGCTCGATCGACAGGAACAATGCGGTTCGTGCCTCCCTTGTAGTAAACCTTATTTGATTCACAAATGAAGTTGCCCCCAAATCTACAGAGTAGCCGCACCTTGTTCGTAGACATCATTTGGGTATGTTGTAATGAACTGAAATCTCACAACAAGATAAATGTTGTCATGATTAAGAAGCTCAAGAACAACAATTTTTACATGGATGTTTAGAAAAGAAAAGACCTAAATTATTGTCTACTTATTTGTTTACTTTTTATCTAACCTCACTTCCATTGTAATTATATCATAGTTTCCCTGTGTACTTATTTGAACAAGCAAAGAGCATGATTTGGTTTTCGAGGACAAGGACCTCATGGGCCCCATAGTGGATGAAACATGCCCTAAATTTTGCCCAGATTAGAAAATCCTATCATTCCAACGTTTAGTTGTTTTCCTATTGAGCAGGGTGCATGCTGCATTCCTTTTCCATTATTGTCTACTCACAAGCCACATATTGAAGAGTTAGAATTTCTCCCATCCTGAAGATATTTGGAGCATGGTCCAATATAGCTGGCCAAAACCATGAGTCTTAATCACGAACCATGGTCCCCGCTTGTACAGTGAGAGCGTTCCAGGTTACTGCACATGCTATTGTCCCAAAACCCTCCAAATGCAAGTATCACATGATTCTCGATGAAGCAGAACATGCAGGTTCGACCCACCTTTCACCACTATGGTGGGCCATCATGAGTAGGTTCTGCTATGACAATCACTTCTATCGAATGATTTTAATTGTTGCAACCAGTAAACTCCATATTCATAAATTTTCCAGTGTTCCACATTAAGAAAAGGGTCACCTATATTATGAAGAAGATAATTCAATGGGAGTAGCATTGTCAAGGGGGCGGGTCAGGGTCCTATCAGGACCGTTGCAGGTTTAGGTACCATCTTTTAACAACCCAGACCTGAATTTGATCAGGTTTTCAAGTATCCATCACATCTTAGGACCCTGGCCTGACCACTGGGATCACCAATCAAGGGGTCATGATCATCCAATTGAGACTTCAAAACAAGATCCATCCATGAGGCTACTTATACGAATTGAAGAACGATACAATATCCATGTCCTTAGAGCAAGGATGCAATGGAACAAACCATACAATTCAGATATAGAATGGGAGAAATCGGATCTCAGATTTCAAGCAGAATGGCTTAGATCTAATTCCAATTTTCCAGAGAACCATCAATAGATGCAAAAACAGAAAAAGGTTTAAAAAACTGTGGGAGTCTCCCCAAATTGACGGTTCCATGAAATTAAATGGGGGGAGGGGCATCGAAGATCATTGTTAGGATGGCTTCAGAATTAAGATCACCAGTTATTTTTATTTTTGAACCATAGACCATCAAGGGATTCACCTGCATGTAAAAGGTTATTCACCTGCTTATTTACCTTCATGTGGAGCCCACCATGTTGTGTGCATGCCATCAAACCCGTGCATTAAGCGATTCCACCATGACGATAAGATACACTTTAAAATCAGGCTTATCAAATCATTAAGTGGGTTAGACCATAGAAAACAACAGACAACCACACACACACACACCAAAAAAAAAAACACACTCTAAATTCACGCTAGAGAAGGGAGCTTCGGATTTCTTGAGTTTGGTTTGGGTGTGTTATGTTTAGGGAGGGCATTTTGTAGCAGCCCTCTCTGGTCCTAATGGCTTTTCGTTTGAGGTGTGTTTTATAGCTTCCTTTCTTTTAGGCAAATCATCTTCCCATGTATGTATTATCTTTTGCTCCTATCTATGGAATATAGGTGGTGTGCCCCACCTTTCTTGTGGAAAACACACACACACACACACACACACACAAGTAAAACCCTCAATTGAGAGAGGGGTACTGCATCAAAGATCATCCGGTGTTACCTCAAAATGAAGAATTCAGCTCAAATAAAGTAGGAGAGAACGCGAAACAATACCAAGAAAGAAATAAGGGAAACAGGAGAAAGAAATGTCCGTACCTTTTCCCGTGGAAATGGAATCCTTGGGATCGCCAAGAGTGATTCAAAATCTTTCCGGCCTTTAGTTCGCAAGATGGGTTATCAGACCAACTGGGAATCGTGCATTCACCAAAGTTTCCGCGTTGAAAAATAGTCGAGAGGAACTAAGAAAAGGAGCGCAAGTGCTTTTTTTCTTAGGACGCGGTTTGTCGGGTGACTCCAACAGCAACGAGCGAGCTAGTGTCAAAGGTGTATGCCCCACCATGATGCATGTGTTTCATGGACGCGGATTGGATACTGACATGTTGAGTAGCGAGACTCGCTGCTGAAGTGACGTCACCTAGTTATGTGGAACCGCCATAATGTATGTGTTGTATCCACACCGTCCATCCATTTAGAGATATCATTTCAGGGCCTGCGTCGGATCCAAAGCTCTAGTGTACCCCCCCCACAGAAAACAATGGAGAAAGTGATGCCTACCATTAAAATTTTCTAAGGGCTGCAAAAGTTTTGGATCAAGCCGAAATTTGTGTTTTCCCTTCTTTAACGCCTGTGTTAACTTATAAACATGTTGGATCTTAGATAAACATCTTAGTGGATCTTAGGAAGGTTTCAACCGTGGGTGTCACTCTCCCCACTTTTTTCTGTGGTGGGGTCCACTCCATATTTGGATCTGACTCCTTCTTTGTCTTATGCCCTAAAATGATCTCTCCAAATGAATGGACAGTGTCGATACAACACATACATCATGGCAGGTCCCACAGAACTTGGTGATGTCACTTTAGTGGGTCTCACTACTCAACTATCTAATCCGTGTCCGAGTTTTATCCACGCCACGCCATCCATCCATTTTGCCAGCTCATTTTAGCGCACGAGCCGAGTAATGAGGTAGATTTAATTCTCAGGTGAATTACACTATAGAAAACAATGATGATTCCGTTGAAAACTAAAGGGGGTTATGGAAGTTTTGTATCAAGGTGATATTTGTGTCTCCCCTTCATCCAGGATTACGTGACCTTACGTAACCCAATCTGACAAATAAACATTTAGTGGAGCCTAAGTAGTTTTTAATAATGGGAGTTTAATCACCACCGTTTCCGTGGTGGGTCCACTTTGGATTTAGAAAAATGAGATCATCTCTTAAAATGAGTTTGTTTTTTTTCTTTTTTCCATTAATTTTTTAAAAAATTACGGTACATATCCTTGCAACCACAATGGGTACTCAACCCATCATAACCTTAGTATTGAAACTCTTGTCAGTCTCCACTAAGCCATGCGCTAACAAAAATGGTGGACGGCCACATCATGGACCCACGGAACCCAATTCGGATTCGGTAGTAACCCATTGAATAATCAGGTCAGTACTAGTCCATGATCTGTGGGCCCCACTGTATGTGTTTTATCCATGCTGCCCTTTTTTTCCTAAAAATGAGGAAAATCTAAATCTCAAGTAGACAATGCAGTGGCGATTGAACACTTACAATTAATAGCTTCGTACGGCCCACTGTAATGTTTGTTTGCCATCCAACTTATTGATTAGGTCACAAGGACCAAAATGAAGGTAAAACACAAATATCAGCTTGATTCAAAACTTTTGTGGCCCTAATAAGGTTTTAATGATGGGTGTTCAATCATCTGTTTTTTTTTTTACCTTGTTCAACTGAGATTTGGATCTGTCTTATTTTTTTAGCTCATACAATTAAATAGAAAACCCAACAGCACCGATCAGACCTTGGTACTGGAGGGGGTTAAGGGGATTGGCAGGGGACGAGCACCCCCGATTGAATATTTTTCCTTGGCCATTGAGCGGTTAGCCTGAATCATTGCATCAATTTGACCTGCGCAACTAATGGTGGGGATGCATGGTGGATGGAATATGTAAACCAGTGAGCCTTTTTCCTGTATAATCAATATGGACAGTCTATTTTCCTATCATTGAACATATGTTTAGAATCTTAGATAAAGTGCTTCTCGTTGGTGATAGGCGATCAAAGGTGGCCCCGTGGTGAGAACTCAAAAGTGACCATACCTTTTTATAGTCAGTCCATCTAGACCAACCACTTTCATAGACTTTGATTTATTCGAATCCTTAACCGGGTCGGCTTTTGTCGGAATAGTCTTGTCAATCTCTTTTCCACTTCTAAGAGTGCTGATAGAGATTTAGCTTGTTTCACATATGAATTATAAGGATTCGAATCACTCACCTCATATTATCCTTTTGGATTAAGTTGAGGTTGGGCCAGAAAGGTCCCATTCTCCCTAATAGTCAAGTGTGATTCAATTCTAGAAACAAACGTTTTAAGATCACTTATGGCCTATATGATAGTTTGGTTAAATTACATTTGGGCTTGCATGAATGCTTGCAACGTATCTTCAAGGGTCCACTTTTATGGTTGCACTTATGGTGCACTTTGAGGTGCAAGGGGAGACCCTTGGGGAGCAGTGCTCGCATTAGTGGTTGACCCATTTTCCCAACTAAAGTTGGGATGATTATGCCAACAACAATTGTACGTATTGGAGTTAGGCGCACTAAATGGGCGTTGATAAGCGTTATGGCATTCACTTAAGCTTGCAACACATCCTAAAAAAGCTAGGATTATGGGACAATCATTTGTAAGGTGTGCATTGCTCTCACATATACCACAAGCACTCTTAATGGCTGCATTCGTTTATTGGATTGCTTCTACCTTCCTCAATTCCATGGCTTCAACTTTTCAAGTGAGACCAATCTTAGCATTTACATCGTCATCTTCCTTAGAAACATATATCCCCTTTTCTCTTTAGGCATAGGCTTGGTATTGCTTGATTTGTTGATGTTGTCCCATAATTGTGTATTTTTAGCCAACCCGTCAAAGTAATCTCATGCATCTTCAAAATCCTTGGTCATGAACTCGCCATTACATATCATCTCCACAAATTCATGCATATTCTAGTTTAATTTATCATAGAAGAAACTAATTACATGTCATATTTCATAACCATGGTGTGGACATGGGAGTAAAAGTTTCTTAAATCTCTCCCAACATTCAAGAAATGTCTCATCTTCTTTTTGGAAGAAATTCATAATGCCACGCCTCAATGAGTTCGTCTTTTGAACCGAGATGAACTTTTTAAGGAACTCATGGGTCATCTTAGGTGATCATGTACCTATAGATCTCAGTCTGAAAGAATGGAGCCATGGCATGGCTCTTTCCTCTAAAGAGAAGGAAAACAACTTGGGTCTAATGACGTCTTGAGATACGTTATTGTAATGCAAGGTTGCTACAATCTCATTAAATTCTTGGAGATGTAGATATGAACTTTCTGAATCAAGTCCATGGATTTTAGGATGGAGTTGGATCACTCCCAGATTGAAATTTAGATAACCTACATTCACGCATTATCCTAGCCGGGGGCGTGTTAGAATCAACATCGACATTCTAATCAAAGTGTGGCTCTTGCACAAACATGTTTGGAGCATTCACATCCATAGTTTGTGATGATACAAGACTACTCATAAATTTTCTAACTCGACTGTAGACGGAGAGCCCATTGATTAAACTTCCTTCACTTAGAAGTCACTGTGTATGGTCCTGTAACGCCCTAAATTTCAGGGGTCGAGCAATTACTCGTTCCCCCGATATTTCGGGTGTTACTTATGCCTTGCGGAATCATGATTCAGTTAAGCGGTTACCAAGTATATCATAAGCATGCGTAATAGGTAAACTAAATAGTGTATATAATTATTATCAAAGTGTACAAAAAGAGAAGTTCCAAACATACATCCATGACCATACATACAAATAGGTTATAGAGTCTACTCAGCTGGAGACTTAATATACATTTCCAAAAATACAATGTAAGGTGCATCCCTATCCTTAAAAGTAGAGGTGTACATGAGTTGATCCGAGTAGATCTTTGCCCATCTTGGCTCGACTCGGCCAGCAAGATACCCCAACTCAAACTCGGCTCGGCTTGGTCCTCGAGCCTGACTGGCCAGCTTGTCTCGGTTCGGTGCAGCTCGGGCCAGTTCGAGCTGAGTTCAAGCCAAGATTGAGTCGAGTTCGCCTATGCAGCATTTTCACAAACACATGGACTGTACCTTCAAAATCTCACTGTATGTAAAATAGCAGCAGTGGTTTTACAAGTATTTCATTAAACACCTTGTAAGCAATATAAAAATTAAGAAAAAAAGGGTATTTGTTTCATATGCATACCTTCCTTGCCACTAGCCACACTTCGTTGAGTTATTTCATCAAACACTTGGTGAGCAACATCAATATCAAAGTAACCGAGTCACCGAACTAGTTCGATTCAAGTTCGATTTGAGTCGAGTCGAGCTCGACCAAGCTTGAACTCGGTTCGAAATTTTTTTGAGCTCAAAAAGTCAGCTTGACTCGGCTTAAACTCAGTTTCGAACTGAGTCAAATCGAGCTTTTTCAAGTCGAGTCAAGGAAGCAAACTGAGTTAACTCGGTTCGTGTACAGCCCTACTTAAAAGAAATACAAAGCGGCAGTTCGAAGGCACAAAGCTACAACTAATCGTCTGCACACTTGAAATATGAGAACTCCTTTGTAGGGTCCATGTACTCCCGAATAGGTGTATCCTCTTTTAAAGCACATGCATCGATGAAATCATCTGATTGGTGCTAAAACACCATCACAGGTGGGAGTAAGTGATCAACTCAATGCTACTATTAATCGAAGTTTCATATGTTGTTAAACAGATATAGACATAGGTGATGATGGCATATCAAAACACAAAAACTCTATATTTGGTTCTTTAAATGCATAAATGACATGAAATGCATATGCATAGCCCGGGATCAATGATACCAATATAAAACCACATCAAGGCTATCGCTAGTGAGGACGTCAACATATGTGCAATGGTTGACCCACATCACAACCCAACAAATGCTATGGAATGCATGATTAGTAGAGTATTTATTAATGTTCGGTCAAACAGCCGATTGGCAAAGCAAGGATATTGTCGTCTAATCTCGGGTCTCTATTCGGATCACATGGTTCTTTACGGCACTAGGCAACTCCTCACCAGTATTCCTTGATCCACTTTAAGTTTCATTACCCTTAAGCCCTTATACTTAATTAGATTTATAGTAGGGCTAATCACCTAGGGACGACCACTACTAGGGTAAAGTTTGTCACCCGACCCCAGTGTGGAGAAGGCACACCACCCATATCATCATCATCATGATATGGTCACGGCCTTCCTATGTGCTTGGTAGTCAACTACGGGGAAGCTCATCACCTAGTGTTTTACCAACATGGCGGGCTCGTCACTCAATATTTTTCCAATGTGACAAGCCTGTCACCCCAGCATAGACCGACAGCTCGGACATGGTGTCTCATACCACTATGTCCGACCCTCGGGTCTCGACAAATCATTTCGTGCTAATGATTATAAATGAACCTCATTCCTTGGTAAACAGGATATCTCGGATTCCATATTATGTCGCAAACATTGGTCATATATGTGATCAAGTCGCTGAAAGGATTGATCCGATTGGCCAAGGGGGAACCCTGGACAGACCGACATTGAGTGCAAGCATCCCATATAGTTCCAACTATTGTCGATCGGCCGAGTTTCACCTCGGTCAGCCACATGAGTTAGGATGGCCGAATTCGACAACCATCCATGTTTCAAGGTAAGGCAGAGCTCAACCTCTTTCTATCATAACCTAATTTATAGAATATGAGTAATAAGTGATATAACATTTACT
This sequence comes from Magnolia sinica, assembly GCF_029962835.1. NCBI lineage: Eukaryota > Viridiplantae > Streptophyta > Magnoliopsida > Magnoliales > Magnoliaceae > Magnolia > Magnolia sinica. The sequence continues at coordinate 41,369,543 of NC_080573.1, read as the reverse complement.
TGACATTAACAGGGACCTCCAACTTAACTCTAACCAAGCAATGTATCTCAATGCAAACATTAATCGGAATTTACAAGTACCCATATTCAAGTCACAACAAAATATGCAAAGAACATGCCCAAGGCTATAAATGTACAGTAAACACCCTTGAAATCTACCATTATCATTGCAAACCCTAATCAATCACTAACAAGGTAAGCATTAAAATGAGCATGCATTTCGTCATACATGTTAGCTACCAATACTAACAAAATTAAGGATTTTTAGGGAAAAGCATTTAGGGCATAATTGACTTAAGGGTTCCTACTAAATCAGAAGAGATCATAGTGTACCACCCTTAAGGGTTGATAAACAGCAACCTAAGAGAATATTCTGCACCTTGTGATAGTTCGCCCGACTTAGATTGCTTATAGGGTTAGGGTTTAGGGAAGGATCACTGAAACCTAAACAATTCAAATAAGCCTTTTGTAAGGTTTGAGATAACTCAACCCTAAATATCTAAATTTAGGAAATTTGCCTCGAAGTCTACCTTCAATTGTTGATGAAGGAGATCTGACGAAGGATCCAATGTGTGTAGATGGCCTTAAAGACTAAGTTTTCATTATGCTAACCTTATGGGAGGTTGTTTCCAACCATTAAGGCCCATAGGGAGGTGCACGGGTCAATCTAAGTTAGGGGATATGTGCCTCACCAGGAGATCTATGTTTGGATATAACCATCTGATGGTTAGACATGTAGATCAACGGATATGGTCCTAATCTAGTTTAACAATCACCGATGGTCAATCGGGGGCGTGGCTTTACAGATATGTGTAGGGAAATGTCTTAAGTCAGTGTCTTAAGTTTGATCATAATCCAACGGTCTGAAAGTCACAACTTCGGCAAAGAGCGCAGGGTGATCATTTCAGTTAAGTTCAGGTTATCAACTAAGGCACTCACACATCCCATGCGCTCAGATTGCAGGCTAAATTTGAGCGATCCAAGGTACCACCTTGGCTCAATATCTGCAATGGACATTAAGCTCGGAAAGACAAACATTTATCTATAGTTTCGAGTTTAATGGACTTAGAACATGCAGACTAGCCCTAATTTGGTTAACTGGGGCATTTATGGGATATGTTAACCCTCGAGACTTCTCGTAGGTGTCAACTAGTGTTGAACTTGTCTAAGTTCATGACCCTACCCATTCGTGATACACAGGAACGAGTATTTGACTCTAATTTCCTTAAATCCATTATTTCTAGTATAATTAGGATACCTAGTTGTACTAGTACAACCCACTGACAGTTCCGCTCACGTACATACTGGGGTTTCTGTATGGAATTTTATATAACGTTACAATCTACCCTTCTTAAATGAAAAATTCATCCTCAAAATTTGTACCTACTTATACTACTCAAGTATCTATGAGTAGTTCTTGCCCGCTTCGGTCTCGGTCTCCCACTTAGCTTCCTCCTCGGTGTAGTGGGTCCACAACACCTTTACTAATAGGATGACTTTGATGCATAGGACATGCTTCTTCTTATCCAGAATGCATGTCGGACAACACCTTTACTAATGTGATAACTTTGATGCGTAGGACTTGCTCCTTCTTGTCTAGAACGTGTCTTGGTCGGAGCTTGTAGGTGGCATCCTCATGTAGCTCCACTTGCTCCCATTTGATAATGTGTGATGGATCTGGCACATACTTCTTTAGCATAGACATGTGAAACACGTTGTGCACACTCGAAAGTGATGTTAGGAGGACTAGGTAGTACGTGATGGCACCGACACGATCTAGAATTTGTAACGGGCTTATGAATCGTGTAGTTGGCTTCCCTTTCTTGTCAAACCCAAGCAATCCCTTCATGGGGGAGACCTTTAGAAACACGTGGTCTCCCACCACAAACTCCAAGTGTCTCCTCCATTTGTTTGCATAGCTCTTTTGCTGACTCTGATCTGTTAAGAGGCGTTGTCTAATGACGTCGATCTTGTCTGATGTTAGCTGGACTAACTCCAATCCAATCACTATCTGTTCTCCAACCTCAGTCTAACACTATGGAGTGCGACACAGACATCCATACAAAACTTCGTAGGGCGCCCTGCCAATACTGGCCTGAAAGCTGTTGTTATATGCAAACTTAGCATATGGAAGACGGTCATCCCAACTGTCTTTAAAATCCAATGCACAAGCCCACAACATATTCTCTAAAACCTTATTCTCCTACTCGGTCTAACCATGGGTCTAAGGGTGAAATATCGCACTATAGTTATAGAGTTAGATGCATGATGTTGAGGGTCAAATATTGCATATTGAACCCCATTTATTTCTTGGTTTAATGAACATGATAATCCTTAATATTATATTTTACTCATATTTGTATTGCAAGGTGAATTTAAGAGCTTAGATTGAAAACAATGTTAAAAGCATGGATTTAATGCTCCAAAGTCACTAAGGCAAAGAATGAATCTTAGGAGACAAAGATTGAAGATTTCAAGGTCCCAAGATTTAAGAAAACCAAGTGGAGAAGGAATGAAGTCAAAAGAACAAGTGCAGAATTCACACTGACTGTGTCATCGACCACCGTTTGATGACATCGAAGTTACTGTTCGATGACATCGAACACAAGTCGATGACATCGAATTTATACATGAAAATCAAGTTGGTCGCTGGACAAATTGAAGACATTGCTCGATGACTTGAAGACTGGCTTGATGACATCGAAGACTTGTTCGATGACTTGGAAGCTCTGCTCGATGACATCGAATTTTCTGAATTTTTGACTAAACTCGTTGGACATCTTGGGCACAATGTTTGACTACTTGAAGCTCTCCTCAATGACATTGAAGACCTATTCGATTACTCGAAGACCCCTTCGATGACATTGAATTTTTTAGAAATTTTTGGAAAAGCTCGATGGACTATTTTGGACGCATTCTCGATTCCTCGAATAATGCTCGATGACATCAAAGACACTTTCGATGACATCGAAGGTGGGTTTGAAGAATAGAAGGTAACAAAGTCCGGATGAAGCTATAAAATCATAGAAAAAGCACGTAAAAAAAGGCGAATTTGATGCCATCGAAGCCCATTCAATGTCATCAAATGAATCGCGCGAAGTTATGCAGAGTTACAAGAAGTGCGTAAATTTGAGGCGGTTTTCGGATTTTTCCAAGTCGGTGCGAAAGGAGGTGTTGCTCAACTATAAATAGGAGTCTCTAGGGCACTCCTAGGCAATCAATATAGGGTTTGGAGGAGCGAAGCACAAGGGTGGAGAGCCATCGCCAAGCATTTTTTTCCTTTCTTCCTTAGTTTTAATGTTTTCTTCTAGGGTTTTAGATTTAATCATGTTTATGGTTGGCTAAACCTCTTGGTTAGGGCTAAGAGGTGAAGCTTGTAGTATGATGGGATGTTTTCATTGCTTTGATTCATGTTTATGTTGAACTTACTTCGATTTTACTTTGATTATAAGGAATAATTTCAGTTTTTAATGGTTTGTTGTGACTCAAATTACAATAAATCTGGAATAGCTTTGAGTATGGAAATCCTGTTGTTCACCAGCATCCCTTAGGCATGATTGGGTGATGGAATCCCTTCTAATCTTCATGATTCTCTTATGTTTGGTTGTGGAATTGGTATATCTTATTGTGAGCCATCGTCTCTTGGGCATGGCTAAGTGATGGAATCACTTCCAATCCTCACAACTCTCATTCATTAAGAATTAGGTCAAAGAAAGTTCAGATTTGGTTTTATTACTATATCTTCTAACTGGATAAGATAGGACTTCGATTCCAGTTATGTCCTTGAATCAAATATAGTATCTCCCTGATCACTACAAGTGGATCCTTGGAAACCCTAGTTCCCACCTTTAAATTTATTAGTTTTAATTACTTTAATCACAATTACTCTCTCTACACTACCAGAATTAGGTTTATATCTTCTTCTAGTTCTACTTCTAGTTACTTTCAGAATACACACGAGTTTAGTCCCTATGGATTCGACCTCGGTCTTATCGAGATTATTATTACATCGCGACCCTACACTTGAGGTTGTGAACACATGACCAAAAAATAAACGTGAATTTGGTGTCCCGGTTTGACACGAACTCTAGTGTAACGCCATGCAGTCGGACGATTTCCTTGATGTACATCTTGGCTAAGTCTTTCATGGAGGTTGTCACATGGATGGGTAGAAAGTGGGTTGTTTTTGTCAAATGATCCACAATCACCCAAATGGAGTCGTGTTCCTTCCTATTTTTTGGCAAACCAGAAATGAAATTCCATTTTCACTCAGCAATCGGCTGTAACAGTCCTGGCAGTATGTGATGCTTGACTTTCACCTCTTAGCACTTAAGACATCTTGACATGTAATTTGTGATCCCACTCTTCGTGTTGTCCCACCAATACGTGCAGTTGATATCTTGATACATTTTGGTACTACCAGGGTGAATTGTCATCTTCGACTGACACACCTCATCTAGGACTCTCGTTTTAAGATCGTGCATGCTTGAAACGCACAAGAGCCCACAGAAACATAATCCCCCATCAGTGCCAATCTTCCATTCAGAGTTCTCTTCCTCAGTTGCTTTTACTTTCATCTTTATTAATAGCTCATCTTGGCTTTGAGATGTAATGATTTGACCGTAATGGCCAGCTAGGCAGAGATGGGCTATCTTCTCATACGGTTCCTCGACCTTGAGCTTTAACTCGATGTCTTTAATGAACTCCAACATGTTCCATTCCCTAAGCATCAGGGGTGCGATTAATTCATGGGCCTTCTTGCGGCTCAAAGTGTCTATCACCAGATTTACTCTGCCTGGGTGGCTGGACACGTTAAACTTGAAGTCCTTCAGTGTTTCTATCCAACACCATTGCCACATATTCAAATCTCGTTGAGTGAAGATGTATTTGAGGCTCTTGTGGTCACAAAACAACTCAAACTCTTCCCATTAGAGTTAGTTCCTACAAAGTTTCAATGCGAAGATGACAACCAACAACTCGAGGTTGTGAGTGGGGTAGTTCCCTTCATGTTTCCTCATCTGTTGGGAAGTGTACTCAATCACCTTATCTTCTTGCATGAGGATGCACCCAAATCAACATGTGATGTGTCCGTGTATATCGTGCATTTAATTCCTTTCTTGAGCATAACTAGTACAGGGGCAGATGTCAGCTTATCCTTCAACTCTTGGAATGCCACCTCCACTTTTTCATTCAAAGTGAACTTAATATCTTTGTGGGTTAGCTGAGAAATGGGCCGTGCTATCTTGGAGAAGTCTTTCATGAAACAATGGTAATACCCAACCATACCTAGGAAACTTCTCACCTCGATAATCGAGGCAGGTTGTTCCCAATCTCACATAGCTGCGACCTTGGCACGATCCACCGTGACGTTCCCTATGGTCCTCGCGACTCTTTGAGTACACCAAAATATCATCGATGAACACCATAACGAATTGATATAAGTATAGCCTGAAAACCCTATTCATAAGATCCATGAATATCGCTGGGGCGTTCGTAAGACCAAATGGCATTATAAGGAACTTATAGTGCTCGAAGTTCGTCTTGAATGTGGTCTTTTGTACGTCCTCCTTGACGCGTAGTTGATGATATCTCAATTGTAAGTCTATCTTGGAGAAGTAATAGGCACCTTGGAGTTGGTCAAACAAGCCGTCTATCCTTAGCAGCGGATGCTTATTCTTCACTGTTAGATTATTCAACTTGCGGTAATTGATACACAACCACAAAGAACCATCTTTCTTGCTCACAAACAGGACGAGAGCTCAACGGTACACACTGGGCTAGACAAATCCATAGCCCAATAACCATCGATCTAAGACCTCAACTTCTCCATTTCACTTGGAGGCATCTAGTGTGACAGTTATGCAACAGGCATCACACCTAGCATGAGGTTGATCATAAACTCAATCTCGCGTTAAGGCGACAAACCCGATATGGGTTTGAAAATATATTCGTATTCATTCACTAACGGTGTTTTGGATAATATTGGTCTATCACATTCTTACTCACGAATAACATATATAAATTCATGGTGTTTTAATCTCACATTTATTGAGAAAGTGAAAGGGGGCTCCCCTTCTATTTACATAGTGACGATCCTTGTGTCACAATTGATTTTGGCCTTCATCGGGGTCAGCCAGTCCATACCAATGATGACGTTGAAGTGGTAGATTGTCCCAACCAACAAATCAATTCAAAACTCCCTGCCCCCAGAGTGATAGGACATCGGGGACACATCTTATTTGTATCTGAACTCTCCCCTGTAGCAGCTAGCACTATCCTACTTGGTATGGTTATTGTGTCCAACTTCAAGTGCTTTACAAGCCCGTAAGAAATAAATGATGCAGTGTATCCTGTATATATCAACAAGTATACTGGAATGCCTTGGATGAATGTCGTATCTTCAAATGTCGATGGAAGAGGTTCAACCATAGCCGACTCCTGCGCCAATAGCGCGTGCACTCTTGTTTGTTGCACCCTGTTTGTCCCCGTGGCAACCAGTCTTTAAACTAGGTGATTTGGGTGTAAAGGAGGATGACCTGTTTGTTGTGGAGGGCACATCATTTGTAGTAGAGGAACCGTGATGGCTTGTTGTTGCGAATGATTTGCTTGTTGAGGGGGAGTGATGCCATTGTCCTGCATCTTACGGGATCGAGTGGCTAATCTTGCCACATTACAAGTAGGTACGAACCGTAGCTAAGGGATTCGGTCTTGGTGAGGGAGGGGGTAGTGTGTAGACTGACTGAGCATCAAACTAAGGCCTCTTGTGGGCTGTTAAGCATGGGAGTGTTCTGGCTTGGTCCGACTGGCTAGTTGGAGTCGGGCCTGGTTTATTTTAAAAGGAGAGCTTGCAATGTCTTAGAGAGAGAGAGAGAGAGAGAGAGAGAGAGAGAGAGAGAGAGAGGGGGGGGGGGGGAATAGGACAGTGCCAAATAATCGAGATAAATGCTAAAATGTAAATAATATAAAGATCTCAATTGCTTGAGTATTGAAACCTTGATTCCAAATAATTCATAGTACAACCTTCACCTAAAATTTTAGGTATGACAACTTTATTTCATTAATGTTTTTAAAATCAAAACTTCAAACTAGCAAGAGTAAATTAAAGAATTACAATATTCACCACACAACTGAAATAATTAAATACATCTAATCCACCAAAAATAAAAAAAGGCATTTACCACATGGTACAAAGAATTATAGTGGTTCGGTGCTTTAAAAACATCCACACCTACTCCACTCCCAAAATTATTTCCCTCGTAATTTTAGCTTTTATTATAAAAAGGTTTTCACAGGGTCACCTTAATAACCTGATATAGTTCTTTGTGATTTTCACGGGCTATCACAATAAAAACCTAAATTGAGATTTTCACAGGATATCTCACACAAAACCTTAATTGAGATTTTCACAGGAGATCTCAAAAAAACTTAAAAAGAGTTTTAGAAGGTATACTTATCATCAATCGTAGAAGATGTAGTAGAAGCTTGTACCAGAGAGACCTCTTTCTTAAATGTAAATGACGCTGTGTTCAGTTAAATAGAAAGGGTCTAGGGTTCTATAGATTTTAATTTTGTTAAACCCAAATGCTACTTAATTCAATTCTCTTATATCTCAAAGAGGAGTATAGTTTACTCTCTTAGATTAAACTTAAAAGATCTGAGACTAAAGGGAATTTAATAAGCTATTAAAATAAATTATAAATACCAACCAATAGCTTGCCAATGACTTGATCTTCTCTCTCTCTCCTGCAGAAGAATTCTGATAATTAAATTGTGTAATTCAGAATAAGAGAAAAACCCAATTTATAGGCAAAGAAGTTAGAACTTCGGCTAGCCCGAGATAGACTTCGATTAGCTCCAGTTCAGCGGATTCTAATCAATGGATTTCGGATTGCACGGCATAAGAATTATCTAAAATTTGGCTGGCTCGAGGTCAAGTTCGGTTGGTCGAACAACAAAATTCGGCTAGCCGAATTTGCCCTTCGGCTGGTCAAATTCTCGCGAATTTCAAAAGTCGATGTTGTTGGAATTTGACTTGAACTTTCTCGGGCTGTCCTAATTTCAAGCTCGGGTTAGTCGAACTAAAACTCGGGCTAGCTGAATTTGCAACAAAAGTTGTTATTTGCTTCGGGCTTGAAGTTGGGCTGGCTGAGGAAGCTTAGGCTGGCCGAATTCCAGAAAAAAATAATTGTAAAAACCCATGATTAAATATTTTTGAAAGCACCTAGTCTTAATGTCTTTCTATATAACACCCTGGTTCTCAAAACCCAAGTACACTACTCGTTTTTCAAAAACCCGGGTGTTAACCTTTAATGATGGCTCAAATTTCACATACATTTTTTTCTTTATCAGAGTTAACAATTTTAGTGGAATAGAAGTGAATCAAGTATAAGAGGGAGTCCAAATATACAAAATCAAATATTTCAAGCGGTTACCCGAAAACTTGTACAAATCAATGTCTTAATTTATTATTATTTTTTTATTTACAGTACATAACAGTACAAATTAAATACGAATGAAATCAGGAATAGAGAGTCGCAAGGTAGTCTGGCTCCTCCTATTCCACATGAACACCAGCATGCATATCCTCTGCATCTTTTGCACACTGATTATGGTTTGATAGCGTTAATGGCTATCCCAGTGAGATATAACCCCCAAGATTTATTGTATCATCAAGATAATTAAGCGCAGTGGTCAAGAACAGTGTATAACAAATATTTTATTATGATTATTATAGTAATTAGATAAGGTTCATCAAATAAGCATATATTGAATAAATTCCACCAAGATAATCTTATTAAAATGCATGAATGCATGCATATGCTCATAGACTTGAGGATGCACATCCAGCTGGTAAAAAAGCCACTCAAGGAGAACTAGCCACTTGGAAAAGTACTCAAAGATATGCCCAAGGAGAACTAGTGTAACACCCTGGTTCCCAAAACCCAAGCGTTAACCTTTGAAAACACCTAAATTCCACGTACATCTTTTTTTTCTTCTTTTTATCAGAGTTAATAAACTAACGGAATATGAGCAATTCAAATACAAGAGGGAGTCCAAATATACCTAATCAAGATTTCAAGTGGTTACCCAAAAACTTATACAAACCAATGTCCTAACTATTACAAAAATATAACAGTTTAAGTTAAATACAAGTGAAGTCAGGAATGGAGAGTCGTAAGATCATTTAGCTCCTCCCATTCCACTGAACACCAGCATACGCATCATATGCGTCTCCTGCACACGAAATACGGTTTGATAGCGTCGATGGCTATCTAGTGAGGTATAACCCCCAAGATTTATCGTATCATCAAGATAATTAAGCATAGTCATCAGAGATAGTGTATAACAAATATTACACAATGATTATCATGGAAATCAGATAAGGTTCATCAGATATGCATTCATTAAATAAATCATACAAAGATAATCTTGTTTAAATGCATAAACGCATGCACATGCTCACAGACCTGAGGATGCACATCCAGCTGGTAAAAAGTCGCCCAAGGAGAACTAGCCACCCAGAAAAGACCATATAATATAGATTGTCCAAGGAGAATTAGTCATCCGGAAAAGTACACAAAGGTATGCCCAAGGAGAACTAACCACTCGGAAAAGACCATGTAATAAATTGCCTAAGGAGAATTAGTCACCCGAAAAAGTACACAAAGGTACACCCAAGGAGAACTAACCACCTGAAAAAGACCATGTACTATAGATCGCCCAAGGAGAATTAGTCACCAGGAAAAGTACACAAAAGTATGCCCAAGGAGAACTAACCACCTGAAAAAGACCATATGCCATGAAAATGCATGATTAACTCAACCATTATTATTCCTATTTCAAACAATCATTTTAAAAAAGCTCAAAGGTCACTATGGAGGGTTTGTCACCTATCATAGGCCGACAACTCAGGCATAATGTCCCATTTTATCATCCTTGGCTCATGAGTCTAACAATTATGATGTTTTAAGGGTAACCTCTTCAACTAGTGGCCAATTGTAGTTTGACGAGTGAAACTTACCATCAAAGGACTATTTAATAATAATTCATCGAAGGCATAAGGGCAAATAACCAAGCAAAACCACAAGGGCAAATAGCCAATCAAAGCCACAAAGGGCAAATACAAGCCGCAAAAGGGTAAATAATCCATCCTAAGGATGTAATAAAAGAATATTATCTCAAAAGCTACTTAGGCAATAAATGGTCCATAAGATGGTAAGTCCACTATATAATTTCATTTAATTCATTACACAAATGGCCACTAATTTGAAGACCTCTAAATACGCTGTAAAGTAATCATAAATGGTAAAACAAGTCATGTACAATGTCAATAGCACTTTATAAGATGTTTCATTTAAACTAGGATAGAGACATTAACGATTCATAGTATGCTCAGATACTTGATTATAAATACAATGACCAATCATTTATGAAGAATTCACTTAAGTACAAACTAGCATTCATAATCATTTTGACTGAAGATTAAATTAAGCAATTGACGAAATAAATGCACTAAGATAAATATAATGATGTAGAAAAGCTTGAAGGTAATCCTCACCTCTAGATCGGATCGCCTAATTCAACTTATCTTATATTCGAGTGTGAGTGTGGATGATTGAAGATTCCAATTCCCTATATTAGTGATAAAAATTGATTAAACCTCAGTTAATCACTAATCTAATTTCTAATAACAAACTTGAGGGATAGCCTCACCTCACCAGACTGATTCGTCTTGGTTTCGACTCGAGCCAAATCGAGGCAAAACCAAATGAAGTGATTGGGAAAGTCTAATTTTCTACATATCAATTTAGATTTAAGAGGATCAATAGGTTTAGATTAAGATTGAATTAAACTTCAATGGAATGAATTGGAGAAAGTGACTCACCTAGTCGATGGCTTGGCTAGACTCAGTTGACTCAATGCAAGGAGGTGGTGAATTGGATTGACATAACTTGAGTCGAGTTCTCTTTAACCTGGTGAAGTTGAGATCCCTCTAGCAAGACCTCCCTGAGTCGCTGAATGAAACGTCCCCAAAAGTTAAGAATCGGGCTGAACTCGGTAAAACTCACCGAGTTGACTCAACGACACCAATTGAACTAGTTGCAGTATCTCTCCCCCAAATCTTCTCCTCCTCCTCCTCTTTCTTTATCTTTCTCTTTCCGCTGCCCTGCCTGACAACACCTATATTTGACTACCACTCAGTCCAGGACTCGATTCGGCTGGACTGAGTCGACTCAGCGGCCTAGCAGCACAAACTCTCCTCCATGTTTCCTTCTTTCTTTCTTCTTTCTCTCATATTCTTCTTCTTTTCCTTCTCTTTCTTTACTGGGATTTCTGTATCACACGGACCAGACCCAAGTCTGGATTCGAGCCCCGACTTGGCAGTAACTCGAACCAACGAGTCACGAGCTTGACTCGGCAGCGACTCCATTGAGTCAAGCCGATTTGGCATCGGTGCAGCAATCAAGTCTCTCTCTCTCTCTCTGTATCTTCCTTTCTTTCCCCTTTTCTTCTCTCTCCCCCGAACTCAACAAGCCAGCAATGGCGCTGGAGTTCACCGTTTATCAGGGAAACGAGTCGACTTCGTGACTCGTCCCAACTTTTTCTTCTTTACTCTGATTTCCTTCTTCTTCGTTTTCTCTTCTTTTGCCTTCTACTCCTCTGTTTCTCTCTCACTCTCACCATTCATCCAGATAGACTTTGGACTCGGCCGCGACTCGAACCAAGTCATAACATAACCACTCGAGCTGCGGCGCTGCTATTGCCCTCATACTCTCTCTTTCCTCTCTTTCTTTTCTCGCTTTCCTCCTATGGAAAGTGTTGCCCTAAAAGGGCGCCTTTTATAAGCCTTACTAACTTATTATAGAAGCTTCTATCCAACTAATCGGTGGCTTTACTCGTTAATCTAATCAACGAGCTTAGGTTATTAAACTCGGGTTCTTATCAGTATGGTTTTAAACTAACCTTACAGATGCACTTCTAACCTGTTGGTCCATCTAATGGATGATGTAGATCAACGAAATGAGGCCCTACCCAAGATGTGCAGTTTTCGGCCAAATCGAGGAAGATGACCACCCTATTCATGGTGGATCTTGATCTAAGGTATCACCCTTCAATCGAAGCCTTCTGATCAGTCTAGATGGACCCACAGATCATTGTGAAGCTCACGTTTAGATGGACGGCTAGGTGTTTTAGCGATAACGTGAAATTTTCTCATTTCGAATGTCGTTTTCTCGGGCCGACAATTTCTCTCCCGAGATTTCCGCACATGAGCGAAAAGGGTTTCCTAAGGCCCTAGTTTCGATGCCTGGGATGATCCAGGATTATTTCTAGAAGGATCCCAGCGGCTGAGATCGTGCCAGCAACGGAAATGAAAAGATTCTTTCTGTTCTTTTATAATTGTGGATGCCCTAAAATGCGAAATGCATGGAGGGTAGGGATCTCTCAAAATGGAGGGCTGTGATTGCCTGTGACAGCTATATGTGAATTGCCAGCTCGTCTAAGAAACGGAATTTCCATTTTTAGAAAATGCTGAACGCACGCCCGTTTAGTGTTAGTGGTTGTAAGCACGTATGTGCCTTTCAACGTGCGGGGAAAACTTAGTTTTTGGTGGATTTAAGGGCTGAGCATGATAGACGTTTGGATCATCGATTTAGAACCTGATGGTGGGCTTAAATTCAAATGGACAGATTCCGTTCATCGCTGGCGGGAAAAGAAAGAAAGGAGGGAGAAAACTCTCTTTTTCGGGGAGGGATCAGGTCAACCCTTGTTGATCAGGCTCCCTGGTCAGGTACACAGCGAGTGCAAGGGACCTTGGTGCACGCACACCATGTTTGTGGGGCCCATAGTACTTCTTGATGAGATCTGCACCATCAATCAGGTTCTACCAGCCTTATTGCGCCATCTAACCAAAGATTAAGGGGGTAAGAAGCTCAAGTGGGCCACACTACTTACTTTTGTAATTTTTATTAACATTTACTAACAGTTTTAACGGTCAGATCGAACTGAAGCTAAACATCAACGCTCCAAGGTATTCTAAGCTCCGTTTTTAGTGATAGTCTATAATGATTTAGGGCCATATGACTCAATGGTGAGGATCAGGTTTAAGAATTATTAGATCGATCTCGATCCGATGGTTAGGAACATTTGGACCATGTATATCACGCCCCAAACCCAGAAACGAGGCTCTTAAAATTTCCGATCGCTGAATCCAGTGCCGACAGCCTCCGTAGTACCCCATTCTTGGCTCCCAGTATGCATACGCCAGATTCTGATCCTGGGATCCTACAAGGAGGATTTTTCAATGTACATTTATCTCGTAAAAAGCATAACCATAAGTTTACCCAAATCACAAAGGCAACATCATCATCAAATATCCACTAATATAAACAGTTGAATACAGTGCTGAAAGGGAAATACATATATCGAAATCAAAACTTCAGAAGTCAGCTGCACGCTCCAAGCTCAACGTTGCTGCAACCTAATGCTACCTGTACGCATCTATTATGTATAAGCTTATAGAAAGCTTAGAGGGTGGTGAAAGTGTGTGCACAAGATAAGTGCCAAGCACACAAATACAACGCCGTAATCATATAATGTCGAAAATACTGGCAAGATCATGAATCATACGATATCAGAGTAAGCGGAAACATATTGGTAAGTCCACGAGTCATATCATATCAGAGTACACAATGCAGATCATAATGAGCCAAATATCATATATTGCAGATGCAATGCAATGTGCAAATCCTGCTAAGTCCGTTTAGGCCATATAAGTGCAGAAACATAGCAACCCAAAATGCTATATGCCGTGGATGTAATGTAATATGCGATGTGAATGAAATGACCAAGCTGGAGTGAAGTCGGGATGATAGTAGGTAGTATCATAGGCATGGGGTCCATCACAAGGGAATTCTATCCAAACCAGTCCCATACCTAAATTTGGATAGTCAAACACAATGTGGTAAACTCCTGATCTCAGGTTGTTACGCGCCCTAACCGAAATCCTGGCCATTACGAAGGTACACATAACAATTAGTTGCGCACCACTAGCCCGAGTGGATAGTGAATGAATGAATGAAAGAGTAAAATGCTGAGTATACCACTCCTGCTCAGTAAGTCCACATATCAGTACCGTACATCTTTGGGATCATCACCAGGGTCTAGTACACTCCAAACCAGATTGTCACCCCATCGTGTGCAACAAGGTGAGTGGAAGAGACCTCACTATCCGCCTGCCAATATCGGGCCCGGCTCGTCGATAGCTCACCCATTCCTCGAGCTGGTCAAACATAACCTAGCTTTGCCCCCTCATCTCGGGTAGGTAAGGCCGTACCCCCTTCCAAACGACCACAATACAGTGGGAGATGCGGCCTAACGGTATATGGCCCTCATGCGCTCATGCATCCACTCGGTCTAGACGTTGGAGCAACCTCTAGAACAAGAGGGTTTAGGAAATTTCACCCAGGGATATCTATAACACCCCATGTAGAACAGATTTCTGGTGTCCCATCTAGCCATCCATGATATGCCCATGGAGGCTACGACCTGATGTCGCTAGGGCGTATGGTGGTCATATCACAAAATGCGATATGCATGAGTCATACCATCCATTCATGCATCAAGCCTGCGCGTACTACACGCTCAAGTGAACAACTCCTATCAGGGAGTCCTATAATAATCCACCCAATGGCATGTGTTATGATCAATCATTCCTCATATCAAGCATACATATAATGCGCATGGGCATGGATCGTGAAGCTTTACTAAGCATGTTATATGATGATAGTGTACTCTCCTCTTATCAAGGATGGGCCTAGACAGCCTACTCATAACAAGAATGAGCCTCACAATGGGCCTAAGGGAAGGTCACAATGTGGACATCTAACCATCATTGCCCATCAATGTGGACATTTAACCAACATCGCTCCCAAGCAGTGGCCCACATAAACATCATTACATATATTATAGTGAAATCACACATTACATCGGTCCGCACATTCATCGCATCAGGCCTCATCAAATGGCCACATACACACCACATTAGGCCTCGCCATACGGGCCACAAATACATCACAATGGGCCTTATCAACTGGGCCACAAATACATCACAACAGGCCACATACCTAGGCTGAAAATACAACTCATTGGGCCTTATCAAATACACAATAGGTGGACCCTACACATGGGCCTTAAATACGTCACATGGACCTCATCGCACATGCTTCAAATACATAACAGGTGAGCCCTGCACATGGGCCATTAATACATCTCAATGGGCCATGACCTATGGACCTTAGTACATCACAATAGGCCGCAAACCATGAGCCTTAAATCAAGTGGGCCGCATCAATGGACCACACCAATGGGCCTTATATCCACTACAAAGGGCCTCAAGCGGGAGCTTGGATTACATCTAAAAATGATTTGAATAGTTGCAGGTGCAACATGTGTATCACTATACACTATCATTCTATGGGGCACATGGCTCACTAATGATGATCAACACTATCCAAACATTGTCTATGTAAATCAGCACTGTCTAAACATTGTCTAGCACCATCCATCACAATCTGGATGGTGTGGATATAACATATATATCATGTGGGGCTCACTGATCTGGACAGATGGGTGGATGGATATAGAATAAATACATCAAGGTGTGGCCACAGAACTTGCTGAGGTCCTGCAGTGGGACCCACTGCTGGATGTTTGGATTCAAATACATCCAGGTGGCCCACAGAACTTGTTGTCGCTGTACATCAGCAGCAGGAGGTGGGGTCCACATAGATGGACGGTTTCGATGATCAGACCCCTCTTGCTGACGTCAACACATCAGTTATTCACCGGGTGTGGCCCACATAGGTAGATGACGTGAATAAAGCACACAGATTGCATCAGGTGGATTTTCACACACACATCATTAAGTGGGCCCCACGTGATGGAGGCAGCATTTGGACCAGGTGGTTACCGTAATACTGTCCACACCTTGGACGGTGCAGGTAAAAGACATCAAGGTAGGCACCATCGTCCAGCAGATCTGGACGGTGGAGGTAAATACATAAATCAAGGTGGCCACGTTGGATGGCCTGGACGATTTCCAGTGATGAATGGCTGGATGAAACACATATATGAATACAAGGTGGGCCCCACACGATGCCATGGTGGGATCCACATCTAATGGATGGACGGTTTGAATATAATATACATACATCATAGTGGTCTAAGACCACGTCCAGACGTTTGGATGGTCTGGACATAACATGTATGCAGACAATGTGGACCCCACCCCTCACAAGTGCAGCACATGTGGGGTGGGCCCACAACTGCCAAATGAATGGATTGTAGGATGGCATGGAGGAATACATACATTGAGGTGGACCTACAGAACTTGCTGCGTCAATTCAGTAGCTGTAGGCTGTTGGCCATCTAACAGATGGACGACCCAGATATGACATATATGCATGACGTGGGTCCACACGTGTGGGACCCACCAACAGTTTTGGATCAAGCAAATATTTGTGGTTTCTCTTCATCTGGTCCTGTCTAGACGGATAGGCCAGCGGGCCTGCCACTAGACGGTCCAGTAAGGTGGGCCCCATATGGATGGCATGGATATATTACATACTTCATGGTGGGGTGCATGAGGGTGGGCCACACACATCAAGAGAGAGAGAGAGAGAGAGAGAGAGAGAGAGAGAGAGAGAGAGAAGGAGAGCGGGAGATCGGAGTAACGGAGGGAACCTGCCACTATAGGCCCCCAAATATAAGGCATACATCAAGATGGGTCCAACCATGTGGACCCTAAATAAAAAAATGAGATCAAATAATATGAACACCCATCGTTTGCTTCTTCTTGGACTTCTCCTCATCTTTATCTCCAATGGAACATGATTAAATGGTTGAGATTGATCATAGAGGGTGGGATTGGATGGTTGGAAGGTGGGCTACACTAACTCTTCTCATGGAGAGCTTGGACGGTTCTCTCCTTTGGGGTTGCTTTAGAGAATGAGAGAGAGAGAGGTGTAAGAGAGAGAGCGATGGGTGTGAGTGAGTGATGGAGTGATGGGAAGTGATGGTTGTGTACTTAACATGTATGGGTGGAGAGAGAGAGAGAGTTGACTTTAGGAGTTGCTTTTGGGGATGAGACATGTACTTGATTGATGGGATGTGATGTGATTGATTTAAAAGGTTCTCTTGGGTTTTGCAAAGTGCAGCGTTTTCTCGAACTGAACGCGGGCCCACATCTCCTGGCTTGGGTATCACCTTGGCGTGCAGGACGTGGCATTGGAACCGCGGTGACGACGGGGTCGCAAGGGTACAAGTCTTAGGTCGAGCCGACTCTAAAATATGAGATACGACTCAGGGTTGCGCGCAAATGCTATCTACGTGTCATGGGTCGCCAGAATCCGACCGGGAGGACCATGGAAGCCTACGGAACAGTACGGGCTAGGATACAGGTCTTACAGTATAAACTTACTTCCATGTTTATTGACTTGAGGTGGATATTTATAATACGTTTAATTGAGCAGTTAGATCTCCTATAGATGTGGATCGAGTCTCTTTTGAGATCTTTAGTCGCTATGATATAGAAGCATGGTCCATTCTTCAGATTCATCGTCAATTCTCCAGATGAAGATAACTTTTAATGGTCAAATTTAGATTAGAATGAAAGAAAATGTTCAAATAGGATATGTTTGTATTTATACTTAGGTTATATGGTAACACACGATTACTAAAAAGTATGGGGTGTTACAACTAGCCACCCGAAAAAGACCTTGCAACGAGGACACCCAAGGTAAGCTAGCTTCGTGGAAGAGTATTTTGTGATACGTCCAAGGAAACTAGATACCCAAAAAAGTCCATGCGAAAAGGACAACCCATGGTAGTCGAATGCGCATAACGAAAACTTAGGATTACCAGGAAAAATACACTACGGTACAGCCCATAGTGACCCAAGAAAACTCCGCATCTTATATCGACCACTCGGTAAAGTCCATATGCCATGAAGATGCATGATTAGCCCAACCATGATTATTCCAATTTCAAATGACTATTTTAAGGAAGCTCAAAGGTCACTATAGGGGGTTTGTCACCTAGCATAGGCTGACAGCTTAGGTATAGTGTCCCATTCCACCATCCCTAGCTTATGAGACTAACAAATAGGATGTTTAAAGGTAACTTACTAAACTAGTGGCCAATTATGGTTCTATAAGTGGAACTTACCATTGCAAAGTTAGATAAAGACGGTTCATTTGAGCCACATAGGGCAATTATTATATTAAGCCACATAGGGCAAACAGTCCATCCCAAGGATGTGATAAAAATAGATTTTTCAAAAGCCGCATAGGCAACAAATGGTCCATAAGATGGTAAGTCCACAACAAAAACTCCATTTAATTTATTAGTCAATATGGCCATTAGTATGAGGTTCTCCAAGCATCCATACAGTAATCACAAGTGGTGAAAGAAGCCACGAAAAATTTCAATAACACTAATCCATATGAAATGTTTCATTTAAAGCGAGATAGAGATTTTGCGATGTATAACATGTTCAGATACTTGAATGTAAATCCAATGATTAGTCATTTAGGAAGAATTCACTCAAACATAAACTAGCATTCATCATCATGTTTACTGAATATTAAATTAAGGGATTAGTGAAATAAATGAACTAAGGTAATTATCATAATGTAGAAAAGCTTGAAGGTAATCCTCACCTTATGATATTGAACTTGCATAGATTTAAGCCTTGCTTGACCAAGGAACTAAATGTGGAACTTTTGGGAAAGCTCTATTTCCTATATTTAAACTAGAAATTTAGAATCAAACATCCCTAAAGTAAAATAACTTTGTCAATTCTAAATTGCTCACTTAAATCGTCTAATTCAATTCAACACAAATGGATTTAAAAGTTGAATTAGAGATAACCAAATTTCCTACATCACTTAAGACTAATTAATGAAAGTAAATTAGATTTTATTCCAAACTTCAATAAGAGCCTAAGGGCTTGACTCACCTCCGTATTTGAGCCGCCATAATTTAATTACAAAAACTTGAGCTCGACTCAAATAAATGCAATATGAATTCAGAGACATGATGGAATTCTCAAATTTTGATATAACTGGAACTAACTTTTAACCCATACCTAGTCTGTTAAAAAGGAGTGACCAAATATAGATCAGATCTATCACTAGACTTAGATGCAACATAAACTTAATGCGAGTTTCACCCCAAACCTGCTGGAGGCATGGCCTTTTCAACAAGGGTCCGATTACAAACTAAAATATCCATTTACATTAGATAAGAACTGGTCAGGGGTAGGGCGTGCAATTAATAATGACCCATCAATACGATGTAAAGATTTATATTGACTAGGCCGAGTTAACTCGAACAGTCCAAAATCTAGTAAAATTTGGACCCATCTAAACACTTACTCGGCCTTTGTCGAGCTGAGTCGAGTCGGGAGTGACGCAGCATGGATGACTTCGTTCCTTGTCTCAGCTTTTCTTCTTTTCCTCCTCCTTCCAATTGAGGGACGGATCAGATCTGGACCTGAGTCAAATCTCAACACTGCATGACTTAGTAAGTTGGGATTTCATGTAATTTTGACTCATCCCGGAGATGAATGGTGAGACTGATTTCGCGCTAGATCCCACCTTCTCTCGCCGTCCTCTCTTCTTCCTCCCACAATCCGACTTAATAGAGTTAGGACTCGACCAACCTGTAGATCAGCCTGGGCCAAACTCGGTCGATGCAAAGGAAACCCGACCAAACTTGGTAGACTCAGTGAAGGGCCCAATGTGATATCATGCTTCTTCCCTTCTACCTTCTCCCTCCATTTCCATCTCTCTCTATCTGCTTTCTTCTTTTCTTTTCTTTTTCTTCCACGACCATCCAGCTATAGATCTGGGTAGATTAGCATCTCGACTCGGCTAAACTGTGTTGACTCAGTGTGACACGGTTAATCTCTCTCTCTCTCTCTCTCTCTCTCTCTCTCTCCCTCCTTTTCTTTCTTCTCTACTTTCTCTCCATCTTCTCCCTTCTGCAATTCATGTCTGGCAACTGGACTGAGCACGGCTTGGCTCGACCCGCGACAACTCGAACTGAATTGACTCAACCTTGTGTGGCATAGTTGACGGCACCATTTCCTTTTCTCTGTAAATTTATATTTTTGGGAAGGGTTGCCCTAAATGGGTGGCCTTTTATAAGTTTTATTAACCCCTTTTTAGATGGTTCGAACCCAACTAATTGTCAGATTAGTTATGGTTTTAGTGGTGTAATTTGTTAAGTTTTAATGAGGATATTAGCGAATTCAACTTACATGGCTACAATCTACGGTTATGGATGATCTTCAAGCATCATGGTCCCCAGATGGACGACCCTGATCAGAGAATGGGCCCCATCACCAAGTGATGGATTCTTTCAGTCAACAGTGGAGATGACCCAGTTGGTTATGGTGATCCTTGGTTTAATGGGTCATCCTTAGATCTGAGGCATTTGGAGGGTCTTGATTTGTCCTAAAGAGCTTGTGGGACCTATCTTTTGTTGCCACTATCCCCGCACTAATGAGGGATCTTAATATTTTCGGTCGTGGCAATTTCTCATGCAAGGGAGAGTTTCTCGTGGAAACTTCTCATCCCACTAGATAGGGACATTGCTTGCCCTAAAACGGATGCTCCCGATGCATTTGGAGCGCCTTTTAGAAACGTCCCAGCGGTTGGGATTGGTTCTTCCCTTTAACAGAAAGATTCTTTCTGTCTTTTCTTCTAGTTAAAGAAAAGAACCCTTAAAGGAAACAAATGAAAGGCTAGGATATTCCTAAATGAAGGGTTGAGATAATGTAAAGAATCCTGACTCAGATTGCCAGCGTGGCAACAAGAACGTTTTCCATTCCCGAAAAAATTATGCACACTACCTCTGTTTGCGCTTGGATTCATGAACACATACCCGTGTTTCAACGTGCAAGGGGAGTTGTTTTCTGTTTAAAATCGAGAGTTCTACAAGATGGATGGTTTGGATCTTCCAGACGTAAACGAATGATGGGCTACAGCTGATCAAAAAGGGATGTTGTTCGTTCGAATTCCACTCGTGTTTGTGTGCATGTGAACGAGCCACTAGGCGAGATATAGATTGGGTTTTGGTTGAAACTCCTGTCCTCACATGATGGACAGTCTGGATTGGTCTGATCGACCATGATGGTTGTCCACTAAACAAGACAATGGACGGTCTCCATTTTATACGCACGCAGTAGAAATACAGGAGAGAGAGGAGAAGTCCTCTTAAAAAAAAACCCATCGGGTCAGCATTCGCTTGACTGGGTCTGCAAACTGGTGTGTCGCGTGTGTGCACCCATTGGTGTACACTCACATCATCAGTGTGGGGTCCACAATGATGTGTTGAGAGATCCATTCCATTCAGTGGCTCTTACTAGTCCTATTAGGGTCCCGGTTCATAGATGGGGCAGATCTATCAATAAGGTGGTCCATACTTCTAACTTTTAACTCAAATTGTGGATTTCTTTTGGTCTGATGGTCAGATCATTCCCAATTTTCATATCAACGGTTAAAAAGGGTCCAAGGGTCCACTTAGCTAAGAATCAACTGATTTATTGGGGATTAGATGACTCAATACGTATTTGTAATGTTAATTATCATTATTACAATCTTATTCCCATTATTATTAACAATTTTAAAATTGTAGGGTCTACTTCTAAACAGAGCTGCCCATGTAGTAGATCAACATCTATGAGTTGTGTGCTTAATTCTTAAAGTATTTTAACTATTTAGTGGGCCACAACACATGAACGTATAGTTACCAATTTCAACTTCTTGGTTGTTTAAACGATGTAAAGGTTGGATTGACCCGTATTTAGCCATTAATAATCCTAGGAATTTTAAGAATGTTTAAGTGAGATCTGTGAGTTGAGTATGAAACCAGATAATCTGATGTGTGTTTTCAAAGGATAGACCGATGTAAACCCGATGAGTGGTGGATCTGATGGTTTGATAATTCATCTTGAAAAGCAATGGATGGATAGCTTGACCAATGGATGGAGATTACTTACAATGGTTAGACTTAAGCCAGATGTGGGTGAACACTCAACTAAGTTAAATTTGTGTTTATACTAATTTAAGTCTTCATGGTAACACTTGAGTATTGAAAAGTACAAGGTGTTACATTCTATGGTTTATACCACCTAAGATATATCAAATATCTGATTCACTTTAGCTTAAACTTTCCAGTATGAATAATTAGAGCCATCAAAAGGATGTGGCATGGTAATGGATAGGCTTTCGAAATTTGACATATTAAAGCTCTGAATGTAGCTCTAGGAGGTAAATCCAAAAAATAAAATGAGCAACCCGCTCTAATACCACTTGAAAAGGAGAGCTTACGACTTCCTAGAACTTTGGGGGGGGGGGGGGAGGGGGTTGAATAGGACAATGAAAAATAATTGAGATAAATGCTGAATATGTAAATAATACAGAGATCTCAATTGCTTGAGTATTAAAACCTGGATTATAAATAATTTGTAAGACAACCTTCACCTAAAATTTTAGCCAGAACAACCTTATTTCACGAATGTTTTCAAAATCATAACTTCAAACTAGTATGAGTAAATTAAAGAATTATGACATTCACCACACAACTGAAATAATTAAATACATCTAATCCACCAAAAATAAAAATTAGGCATTTATCACGTGGCACAAAGAATTATAGCGGTTCGGTGCTTTAAAAACAACCACACCTACTCTACTCCTAAAATTACTTCCCTCGTAATTTTGGCTTTCACTATAAAAAGGTTTTCAAAGGGTCACCTTAATAACCTGATATAGTTCCTTGTGATTTTCATGGGCTATCACAATAAAAACACAAACTGAGATTTTCACAGGCTATCTCAGACAAAACCTTAACTGAGATTTTCACAGGTAATCTCAGAAAAACCTAAAAAGAGTTTTAGAAGGTATACTTATCTTCAATTGTAGAAAACGTAACGGAAGCTTGTAGCAGAGGGACTTCTTTCTTGAATGTAGATGGCGCCGTGTTCAGTCAAATAGAAAGGGTCTAGGGTTCTATAGATTTTAATTTTGTTAAACCTAAATGCTACTTAATTCAATTCGCTTAGATTTCAAAGAGGAGTATAGTTTACTCTCTTTAATTAAACATAAAAGATCTGAGACTAAAGGAAATTGAATAAGCTATTAAAAGAAATTATAAATACCAACCAATAGCTTGCCAATGACTTAAGCTTCTTTCTCTCTTGCAGAAGAATTCTGATAATTAAATTGTGTAATTCGGAATGAGAGAAAACCTCAATTTATAGGCAAAGAAGTTAGAACTTTGGCCAGCTCGAGATAGGCTTTGACTGGCCTGAGTTCAACGAATTTTGGATTGCGCGAGATAAGAATTATTCAAAATTTGGCTTGCCCGAGGTCAAGTTCGGCTGGCTGAACAGCACAATTCGGCTAGCCGAACTTGCCCTTCGGTTAGACGAATTCCTATGAAATCCAAAAGTCGATGTTGCTAGAATTTAACCCGAACTTTCTCAGGCTGGTCGAAGTTTAAGTTCAGGTTAGCTGAACCAAAACTCGGGCTAGCCGAATTTGCAACAAAAGTTTTTATTTCCGTTGGGCTTGAAATTGGGCTGGCCGAGGAAGGTTAAGCTGGCCGAACCAGAAGTTAGGCTGGCCGAATTCTAGGCAAAAACAATTATAAAAACATATGATTAAACATTTTTAAAAGCACCTAGTCCTAAGGTCTTTCTAAGGTTTATACCACCTGAGATATATCAAATATCTGATTCACTTTGACTTGAACTTTGTCTCAGACTTCATCTTGAATTTGAGCTTGATCTTTTCTTAAACATAAGCCGATCTTGAGCTTGATCTTCTCTTGAACATAGACTTATCTTGAGCTTGATCTTCTCTTGAACATAGACCGATCGTGAGGATATACATTGAGGTAGTTTTGTCTTACGAAATTTGACAACCTATGTGTGCTCAACATCCTAGCACTTACAATCTCCCCCTTTGTCAATTTTGTGACAAAATACTTAGTATTACAAATACACATTCTATTATAAGATCAATCATACATATCTTTAGATATTTGAAGCTGCCCTTGAAGCTTTGAAGCTTGTAATCTTCAGCTCACAGCTGATGATGCTCAACTGACACTCCCCCTATGAAATACACATATAACATTCCATGCACATATAACATCCATACATTCTCTCCCTCATACTATATAGCATTGCATATTACTACCTAATCATTCTCTTCCCCTTTTTGTCACAATTTGACAAAGGAAGAATAGAAGAAATAATATAAATAAAAGGAGCATGTAGGAAGAAAATCAAAGTAAGCATATGAAATAGTCAACAATATTATCTAAAAAGGCAATTATCAGCAACCACATCATCAAAGCATCCAAAGTATCAAGATAAGTATGAAAATAAGTTTTAAGTACATAACCAGCGTAAATCTAAAAAATAAATAAATCTAGCTTAATCCGACCCAGTGGAAGAAGGAGCAGGTATCGAGGGATCATTTAGCCGTAAACTCTAGTTGATGCGATGGAAGTACTTTTTCATGTACTTCATTGTAGACTGTTGGGTTTGGGCCAATGTAGCCTACGATACATGCAAAGACTCCACTTTCTCTTCCAATGTAAACAGTGTAACATCCTAAAATTTCCATGGCATGAGTCTAATGGCATGGAGATCCCGGATGTCAATTCACTAGCACCCTTTACTTTAAACTGTTTATTTTATAACCAATGGCCATTCCTCATTCATAAGGTTGGGTATTCATGAGAATGAAAATTAACTAGTTTCATTATTTTAAAAGAGTAAAATGTAAGTTTAAAACTTTTAATGCTCTCACAATGGGAGCTTATTACACATTAAGTTTGCAGCGGAAGTATAAATTAAAAAAATAAATCATTAAGTATTTTCCTATTTATTCAGCATAATCTTCCATTGTGAGATGGTCCTCTGGTTTGTTAACCTGTACATCACCTACATCATCTGTACGGTTGGAGAGGGTCAACGCCTTACTCATAGTAATGGTTATCCTTTAAGGTTAACAATAATTCAAGAGATTCATAAAAGTAATATAAGGGTTCTGATACGTCATGTACTCCACCACTACGCGAGCTGTAAGACCCGTGTCCTAATCCGTACTGTTCCGTTAGCTTCCGCGGTCCTTTCGGTCAAACTTCAGCAACCTTCGCACCGTATTCGGTGTTTGCGCACGATCCTAAGCCAGGTCCTGGGCACCGACGTCGGCTTGATCTGAAAGTTGTATCATAGCGACCGCGTCGTCGCCGCGGTTCCAACGCCGTGACTTGCGCACCGAACTGATACCCAGGCAAGAAGATGCCGATCTGCGTTTATTCCGAAGAAACACCGCGCGTTGCGGATTTCGAGGAAATCTCTACACAATTAGTCCCATCAATCAACCATTAATGCATCCCATACATCAAGTACTTCACCCATTCCCTCTTTTTTCAAAAGTCCGCCATCTTTCCACCTCACCATTCCTCTTTTTCTCATTTTCAACCACAACCATCTCTCTTCTCCACCAATTTCAAACTAAACCATACCTCTCATCACTCCTTTCTTACAACCATCACTCCACCCATCCCTCCATCCATTATTTCTATCTCTCCCTCTCATTCTCTAGCAATTTTTTCAAATCCCATGAGAAATTTCACACATCCAACACACTCTCTCAACTTCAAGTGTGGCCCACCCTCTCATCTCCAATCTCAACCATTCATCTTTCATCAACCTCCATTAAAAGTGAAGGTAAGGAGCTAAGGAGTCCAAGGGAGCAAGGAGAAGGAAGATAAGGTGGGTGCTTTGTCATTATTTTAAATTTCAGGGCCCACTTGTTGGTGGGACCCATCTGGATGTATGTGATTTAATCAAGAGGGCCCATAGTGGCGGGGTTCCTCTATCTCACCGTATCTCTCTCTCTCTCTCTCTCTCTCTCTCTCTCTCTTTCTTTGTAATGGTGTGGATCCCACCAATATGTGTTACATCTACCCCGTCCATCTACATCAGACGGTGTGGCCCACTCTATTGCAGGTGATGATCCACACCATCCATTGTTTGGATGGCCCAATGCATTTTTTTAAAAAATATATATATATGTATATACATATATGTTATATTTTATATAATATATATATATAATATAATATGTATCATATATATAACATAATATATATTATATACATATATGATGGTGGGCCACATCTACGTGGGACCCACCATAGCAATGTGTTTAGGAGTGTCGTCCAGCGTCCAGGGGACGCTGGACGTTGGAAAGTGAAGTTTGTACACTGACGTGGATGTGTACTAGCAAACACAAAAAAAAGGGGAAAAAGTTACTTTTAAGGTGGACCCTTCATATAGGCCCCACCTTGATTCAAGTATTTGATCCAATCCGTCTATCCTCTTCCTTGGATTATTTTAGACGTTGAGCCAAATTCTGGAACCAATCCAGTTCTCAAGCGGGCCATACCATAGGAAAAAGCAGTATCACCCTTGAAAACCACCTAGATCCCTTTATTCGCCAAAAACAGGCCGTATATTAGACTCATTTGATCGGTCTTGGACCGTGGAATCCGATGGCTGGAGTGGATTCATCCGATGCGGGCCCCACATAAGAGATTTTGCAAAAAAAGTGATTTTCTTCAAAAAAAAAAAAGACAAGTTTAGGCAGCAGCGCCTGCTGCTGCCATTGTCAGGGACGCCAGAGGGCGGGCGGACGGGCTGAATCCACGTCCAGCCGTGGGCCCCACCATGATGTGTATTTTGCACATCCACACCGTCCATTCGCTGACCCCCTCCCTGGCCCTGGGCCATTCAAAAAATCAGCCTTATACGGAACTCATGTGGGCCATACCATCTAAAATCATGAGAAGACATGCCAAAAACAT
Organism: Magnolia sinica; assembly: GCF_029962835.1. Lineage (NCBI taxonomy): Eukaryota > Viridiplantae > Streptophyta > Magnoliopsida > Magnoliales > Magnoliaceae > Magnolia > Magnolia sinica. The sequence goes on along the minus strand of NC_080573.1, from coordinate 41,342,589 downwards.
ATGAAATCACTTGTGGGGCCTACCTGTAATTTGAATGCGACTGAATCTTGGTCTGAACCATCAGTCCAGTGGGACACACATAATGAGTGGACTAGATTTGGGGACCACCTTCCAGTGGACTCCCTGTCGACATGAATATAATAATAATAATAATATTAAAAAAAATAAATATATATCACCGTGGGTCCTGTCCGTTTGGACGGCAAGTAAATACTACAGTGGGCCCTATCTAGGCCCACGTGACCTTGTGAATAGTTTGGATGTCAAATAAATAGTACAGCGGGCCCTAGGTTTGAGTGGCCTCATGAACTGTTTGGGGTCATATAAACAGTGCAGTGGGCCCCAGTCCAGTGGGCCCTACCTTGGTCCACATGGCTTTATGAACAGTTGGATGGAAAATAAATATTATGTTGGGCCCTAAGTTGGGTGGAAGTAAACATTTTATTGGACCCTAGGCTGGGTGGAAAATAAGCATTATGGTGGGCTCCACTTATGTATGTGCTGTAAACCATACCCTCCATTAGAGTGGGCTCCATCATGATGCATGTGTTTCATCCGACTGTCCAACTATTTTGAAGATAATTTAAGGCCCATTTTATGAGGCCCATTGTGATGTATGCAAGGCCCATATGACTAGGCCCATGTGGATGCATTTGTGGCCAGTCATTGAGGCCTACCTAGATATATGTATACGAGACCCATGCATGAGGCCCACTTGATGTATTAGAGGCCCAATGGGATGTACATGAGGCCCATACCATGATTTATGTGTTGACCCTTATAGCGGCAGTGCCTTGGGAGCAATGATGGTTTGATGTCCACATTGTAAGGTTAATGTTGGTTAAATGTCCGCATTACGACTCTCCCTAAGGCCCATTAATAGGCCCATGTCTGTAGTATATAGGCCGTCTAGGCCTATCTTCATGTTGATCAGAGCCCACCTCTTTATACATGTTTATTATAGATCCATGATTCGTGATCATTCGCATCATATGTATGCCTGATATGAGGAGTGACCGATCATATCATATGCCTTTGGACAGACTGCTTATGGGCTCCCTGATAGGCGGAGTTGCCTCATATAAGTGCATGGTATATACAGGACTGTTGCATGACTGATAGTGTGACTCATGCACTTGCATTTGTGTGATTGTAGTTACTATATGCCCTAGCGACATCAGGGCCATAGCCTCCATAGACACATCGTGGATGGCTGGGTTGGATACCGAAAATATTTAGTTCTAGCATACGGGCGCCATAGATGTCCCTGGGTGAAAATCCCTAAACCCGATGGTACCAGAGGATGACTCCAACGTCGAGACCGAGTGGATATATGAGCGCATGAGGGCCGAATACCAGGAGGCCGCGTCTCCCACTGTGTCGTGGTCGGTTGGAAAGGAGTGTGGCCTTACTCGCCCGAGGGTAGGGGGCAATACTAGGCTGAGTTTGACCAGCTCGCGAATGGGTCCGCTATCGACGTGCCGGATAGGTATTGGCAGACTATTGGTCAGGTGGATAATGAGGTTTCTTACGCTCACTTGGACTGTGCGGCTAGGAGAGCGACAGTGCCATTTGGAGTGTATTGAACCCCGGTGATTATCCAGAATGAGAACTGTACTGATACATGATGAGGATTGGCATGCTTGAGTTGCATCTCGCATCGCATGGCCGTATTATGGCCGATAACATTCATATATTGCACCGCATAGCCTTGGTACGGCTGATTGCATTCATGTACTCATCGCCATGATTCCGCATTACTCTTACCTTGCATTTTGAGCACGCTTATATTGCGCACATACTTACACCACCCTCTAAGCTTTCTATAAGCTTATGCACGATTGATGCGTGCAGGTGACGCTAGGACGCAGTCGCAGCCATAGTCTCGCTGTAGTTGGAGCGTGCAGCCGAGCTTCTGGAGTTTTGTTTCTTTTACTACGTTGTATTTTCCCTTTCTGTCGCATTGTACTAAAAAGTTTTTGATCATAATGGATTTTGTGGTGGTGTTCTTGTGGTTATTGTTTGTGGGTTATGCTTTTGTTATGCTCATTATGAATCAGACTGATGATTTGAAATCCTCCTTGTAGTATCCCAGGATCGGAACCTGGTGATTGGGTGCCGAGATCCGAAAATGGGGTTCTACGGAGGCTGTCGGCGCCGGATTCGGCAATCGGGAATTTTGTGAGCCCGGTTTCCGAGTTCCGGGCGTGACACGAGGTATTAGTATGCGCGACCAATATATATATGAATGCATGCCTAACAAAGTGTGTGCGGCTTATTATATGTTGTGATCATCACAGTATGGAATATAATTCATAGCAAACCTAGTTAGCCCCGCATTCTCACACTGTGGAGATTCGCCGGCATGTCCAATGCTATCGTGGATTTATGTGAATACCTCGAGGCGGCACAACATATAAGTCGGATGAATTACATGACATGATTTATTCATGGAGTGACTATTTGCGACATCCAATCCTGGAAATGATATAACACACATTGCTAATTACTTACATCAATTTGTGCACCATTACTCGAACTCATAGAATCACGTATCGACCAAGAGGGTCTCTACCCAAAGCACATTACGTCGATGATTAAATATTTGAATCACTAGTTTTGATACCTTTAACACATCATTTGCACCAAAGGAAAAATAAATTGAATCATGGGAGTTTTGGAATTCCAAGACACCTGCCCAAGCCATAAAGGTAGATAGCGTAAGGTTAACAAATAGGGAGGAGAGTAGCAATGACTAACTCAACAAGAGGAGAGTAGCAATGGCTAACTTAACAAAGAGGAGAGTAGCAATGACTGACATAATAAAGAGGAGAGTAGTAATGGCTGAAAAGGCTGAGCTTAAAGTCCTGTGTGTGTGTGTGGGGGGGGGGGGGGGGTGAATAGGACTATGCCAAATTTAAAAAAAATGCGGAATACAAAGATAGATAGCACAATCAAATAATAAAATAACACAAGTAAATAGCAACCTCAAATGTACTAGTCTTGAGAGGTTGATACAAACTTAATTCTAAGGATAACCTAACACCAAAAACTAAAGGCTTATGGCAGGACAACCTTACTAGAACATTTGTATGTATCAAAAACCCAAACCAATAAAGAGGTTGTCACGCCCCGAACTCAGAAACCGGGCTCACAAAATTTTCGATCGCCGAATCTGGTGCCGACAGCCTCTATAGTACCCCATTCTCGGCTCCTAGCGCCTATACGCCAGATTCCGATCCTACGATCCTACAAGGAGGATTTTTTTTTTATATTTATCTTGTAATAAGCATAACCACAAGTATATCAAAATCATAAAGGCAACATCATCATCACATATCCACTAATATAAACAGTTAAGTACAGTGCTGAAGGGAAATACATATGTCACAATCAAAGCTCCATAAGTCCGCTGCATGCTCCAAGCTCAATGCTGCTTTAACTTAATACCACATGCACGCATCTATCATGCATAAGCTTATAGAAAGCTTAGTGGGTGGTGAAAGTGTGTGTATAAGGTAAGTACCAAGTAAACAATATCAAAGTAATTAGAGTAAGCGGAAATACTGACAGGCCTATAAATCATACAATATCAGAATAATGCGAAAACATGCTGATAGGCCCATAAATACCATCAGCCTTATCCAGGCTATGCGATGCAAAAACATAATAAACCAATATCATATACTTAGGAAGCAATGTAGATCAGCTATGCAAATGAGGAGTCATAAAGAGCCAAATATCAGATGCCGAGGATGCAATGTAATATACAATTTCTGATGAGTTCACGAATACCATCAGTCGTATCTAGACCATATAAATGCAGAAACACAGTAACCCAAAATGCAATATGCTGTGGATGTAATGCAATATGCAGTGCGAATGGAATGACCATGCTGAAGTGTGAAGTCAGGATGATAGTACATAGTATCGCAGGCTATGGGGTCCATCACAAGGGACTTCTATCCAAACCAGTCCCATACCTAAATTTGGATAGTTAGACTCAATGTGGTAAACTCCTAATCTCAGGTTAGTCGCGTGCCCCAACCGAAATTCTGGCCATTACGAAGGTACACATATTAAATAGTACGTACCACCAGCCCAGTCGATAGTGAATGAATGAGTATGTAACTTCTACTCAATAAGTCCACATATCAGTACAGTTCATCTTTGGGATCATCACCGGGGTCTATTACACTCTACGCTAGCTTACCGCCCCTATCCGAGCGCACAACTGGGTAAGTGGAAGAGACCTCACTATCTGCTTACCAATATCGGGCCCAGCTCGTCGATAGTGAACCCATTTCTCAAGCTGGTCAAATTCAATCTAGACATTGCCCCCTCACTCAGGCGGGTAAGGTCACTCCCCCTCTCAACTGACCACGACACAGTGGGAGACGCGGCCTCCTGGTATTCGACCCTCATGCACTCATAAATATACACTCGGTCTCGATGTTGGAGCGTCTCCTGGCCATGGAGGTTTAGAAATTTTCACCCAGGGACATTTATGACGCCCGTATGTTAGAACCAAACATTTTCGGTGTCCCATCTAGCCATCCACATATATGCCTGTGGAGGCTATGACCCTGAAATCGATAGGGCGTATAGTAGTCACAACGCACAATGCAAGGTGCATGAGTCATATGATCCAGTCATGCATCAATCCTGTGTATATCGTGCGCTCATGTGAGATAACCTCCACCTATCAGGGGGTCTTATAATAACCTACCCAATGACATATGCAATGGTCAACCACATCTCGTAACAAACATGCAGATGATGCGTATGGGCATGTATTATGATGCTATGTTATTACATACTTATAATTGGTATTAATAACCGTTATCAACAATCGGCCTTGACACTATGGTCATTTAACCAATATTGCCCCCAAGGAATGGCCCATATAGAGCCTAACATATAGTGGACCCATGGCCTCGCATAAGGGCCTAATATACAACATCATGGGCCTTGCCTTACTCAAGAGCTTAATACACATCACGATGGGCCTCTCACATAGACCTCACATTCATCACATTAAGCCTTAAATACGGGTTGAATACACATCCCAATGGGCTTCAAATACGAGCCGCATATACCTCACATTGGGCCTCAAACACGGGCCGCATATAGATCACATTGGGCCTCAAACACGGATTGGACATACATCACATGGGTCTTAACAATTGGCCTTAGCAATCAAAATCAGCCTTGACAATCGGAATCGGCCTCGACTAATGGAATTGGCCTCGTCAATCGGACTCGGCCTCGACAATCGGAATCGGCCTCGATAATCGAAATCGGCAATCAGAATTACCCTCGACAATCGGCCTCGGCTAACGGAATCAGCCTCAACTAACGGAATCGGTAATCAGAACCGGCCTCAGCAATCGGCCTCGATAATCAGAATCGGAATTGGCCTCAACAATAGGCCTCGACAATCAAAATCAGAATCGGAATCGGCCTCAACAATCAGCCTTGACAATCGAAATCGGCCTCGATAATCAGCACCAATGATCGATAATTGGCACCAATGATCGGCACTGACAATCAGCGTCGATAATCGGCACCGACAATAAGCATCGATAATCGGCATCGATAATCAGTATGTAAATAAGGCGGTGTCATAGAGGAACAAACGATCAACCATAATATAAGGATTGGCCCTCGGCCGAGGTTATATCAAATCCGATAGCGCGAAACCATCCGTTTATGGCAAATGGGGCCCACTTATCTGGGTTAACCCATAAGAGAATTATGAGAATGGGCCTAATAAGGCCTAAGGGAAGGTCACAATGCGGACATCCAACCATCATTGCCCATTAATGTGGACATTAAACCATCATTACTCCCAAGGCATGGCCTGCCATAATCATCATTACATACATCATAGAGTAATCACATATCGCAATGGACCTCATATACATCACATTTGGCCCCATACAAAGGCCCCATATACATCTCATTGGGCCTTACTCATGGCCCTTATATCCATCACATTGGGCCTCAACCCATGGGCCATCAATTGCATCAAGTGGATCACATCCACGGGCCGCACCAATTGGCTTCATATATATAACAGGTAGGCCCTGCTCATGGGCCTCAAATACATAACATGTGGGTCCTACACATGGGTCTCATATGCATCAAATGGGCCACGTATCTGGGCCTCGTATACATCAAAAGGGGCCACACATCATGGGCCTAATACATATCACAATGGGCCTTGCCTCATAGGCCATGAATACATTACAATGGGCCTTACCCATATGCCTTGAATACATCACAATGGGCCTTGCCCATGGGCCTCAGATTCAAATAGGTGGGCCTCAAATATACATCATAAGTGGGCCTCAAATATACATCATAAGTGGGCCCCATCACATGTGCCAAAAATACAAAAAGTGGGTCCCGCACATGGGCCAAAAATGCATCATGATGGGTCTCATGGATGGACCACACCAATGGGCTTCAATTGGGTTGGACCGCACCAAAATTATTTCAATGGTTGTAGGTGTAACATGTGTATCATTGTACACTATCATTCCATGAGGCACATGGCCCACTAATAATGATCAGCTCCGTCCAAACATCGTCTAGGTGATTTAGCACCATCCAAACATTATCCATGCAAATCAGCATCATTCAGGCATTGTCCAGCACTGTCCAAACATTGTCAGCACCGTCCCAACATTGCCAGCACTATCCAAACATTGTGGATGGTGTGGATGAAAAAAATACATCATGGAGGTGTCCACCGTCCAGATCACTGGACGGTGGATATAAGACAAGTACATCACAGTGGGTCACACTGTCCCACATAGTGGACGGCATGGATACGTTTCAGCGAGGTGCGTCCCACATGGGTGTGGCCACATGTGCTGCCGCAAGGATAAAACACTACATCACGGTGGCGTCCCACAACAAATGAATGGCTGGATGGTTACATCTGGTGGGACCCACGGAACATGCTGCGTCTAAGCAGCAGCTAGTATAATAGCCAGATAGGTGGACAACAAAGATAAAACTCATACATTCAGATGTGGTCCACTTCCAGATCTGCTGGACGGTGAGGATCTGCACGTACATCACAGAGGAGCCCACGTGGCAGTGGGTCTGCACGTCCCAAAAATGGATGCTATGGATAAAAACCATACATCATGGTGAGGTGAGTCCCACCGTCCCAGATAGTAGACAGTGAGGATACGGAAACATACAGTAAGGTGGGTTCCCACATTGGGCCCACCACAATGATATATATATATCTGTATATAATATATATTATATTATTATATTTTATTCCTTTCTTTTTTTTCTTTTATCAAGACAGCATCAGCATCCATGGACTTGCTGAAGTCCATACAGATGGACGGTTTAAATAAAACACCTATCAAGGTGGGTCCCACAGCACCGTCCAGATGCTGCCAAAACAAATGGACGGTGTGGGGTACGCACGTACAGCAAGGTGGGGTCCACGTGAGTGGCCCACCAGCTACAGCATCAAGCTGCTACTTGTGTTTTCCCTGTGTACAGTCTAGCAGCATCTGCTGCTAGACATCCAATAACTGGATGGTTTGGATGTTACTGGCCCCACGTGTGGGTACCACATAGACGGTGTTGATGAATACACGTATCACAGTGCTGATGATCTGGACCGTTGCAAAGGGACGGCTAGAAGAACACATGCTTCACGGGGTCCTCATAGATGGACAGTGTGGATGAAACCCACAGCACTTGCTGATGTCAACATCAGCTATATATCTGGTGGGTTCCACGTGGATATGGCCCACCTGTAATGGATCAGTTGACATTTGTGTTTTCCTTTCATGTAGTCTAGCAGCCTCAGCTGTTAGACGATCCACGACTGTACGGTGTATACCGTACGTCCATCAAGGTGGGGTACACATACACGTGGCCCACCATCAACATACACAGACTTCGAGGTGGCCCCACGTCCTAGCAATGGACGGTGGGGATAGAACATATACATCAAGGCCAGTCCCACTGTCCAGAGACTGGACGGTGGTGGGTGCAATCACTACAGTAGGGTGGGTCCCACGTGCCGGATGCAGCACGGCATAAGAGTGGGCCCCACGTCAAGGATCAAGCTGCCATTTATATTTTTTCCCTTCATCCAGCATCCAAGATGGGCAGCATGGATGGAACACAAATCAAGGCCCCACCGCCTAAGGCATGGATGAAAAGCATACATCAGGTGGGCCCATATATCTCTGTACAGCATGGATCAAGTGGGCCACACTCATCACAATAGAGAGAGAGAGAGAGAGAGAGAGAGAGAGAGAGAGAAATCAGATGATGATGGAGGGACCCTGCCACCATGGGCCCCTCTTTGATACAATGCATGCATCAAGATGGGTCCCACCACATGTGGGCCCTCAAATCACAAAATTAATAATAGAAAATCATAATATCACCCACCTTGAGATCTCTTTCTTCCTTCTTCCGCCAATGCATGATAGAGTCCCAATGGGACAATTTCAACGGTTGAGATGGGCTTAGGATGGTGGGATCAGGTTGTAGAAAGGTGGGCCACACTAGCTTACTCCCATGGAACTTGGACGTGGGTTGCTCTCATGGAGCTTAGGAGGAAATGAGAGAGAAATGAGAGTGAGAGAGAGAGAGGTGATAGGTGAGAAATGTGAGTGATGGGTGAGTGAGTGATGGGAGTACTTGTGTAAGAGAAGAGTTGACTTTAAGGGGGGTGGTTGTACTTGATGATGGGTGTGAGTGATGGGAGTGATGTGTACTTGATTGATGTGATTGATGAGATTGATGGGATATTTTCTAGGGATTGCAACGTGCAGTATTTATCCTTGAACTGCACGCGGGCCCATATTTTCTAGCCGAGGTATCGCCTCGGCGTGCGAGACGCGGCATCAGAACCGTGGTAATGGCGCGGTCGCACTGGTACAAGTCTCGGGTTGAGTCGACTCAGATATACGGGACACAATTCAGGATCATGTGCAAATACCGGTGACAAATCGCAGGTTGCCGAAATTCGATCGGGAGGACCGCGGAAACCTACGGAACGGTACGGTTTAGGATACGGGTCTTACAGAGGTAAAGGAAATAAACTAAGTTATTACAACATTCACCACAAATGCATAAAGTAAATTACACCATTTACCACAAGTGCATAAAGTAAATTACAACATTCACACATATAACCAAATTCAATCATCCACCACAACTCCAGGAATTATAGTGGTTCATTTGTGTGTACACTAATTGTTAGAAAAATAGCCACACAACTACTCCACTCCTAATATGCACTCCCTTGGGTTATTGGCTTTCATTATGAAAAAGGCTTTCCAAGGTTCACCTTAAAACCTTCATAATTGTGTCTTTAGATGGGCTTACACAATTACAAAAACCCCACACTCTGCGATTTTCTGGATCACCTCAGACAAAACTAAAAATGAGATTTTCTAGCATAACCTCACAAACCACAAAAGATATACAATATTTGGAAAATTCTCCTTCTTGAAGAAGCCCGGTAGAACTAATCCGATGTAAACGAATATGTTCAATGTCCAGTCTCACAAATGAAAGGTTCTAGATCTAAATGATTTTTAGATTAATTCAGCCTGGGCTAGCTTGATTTGATTTTGATCTCAAAGAGGGTAAAATCACAATTCCCTTCTTTAAAGAAATAGAGTTGAATGGAGATCACAAAATTAAATACAAAAAGCTATTTAAGAGAATTTAAAATGAATAGAATATAGCTTAAGAAGTTCAGGAACTTATCCCTCAGAGCGATGGTTTGATATCGCTTGGAATGAATGAAAAACTCTAAGATTCGTCCTCTATTTATAAGTAAAAATACTGTTCTATTGACTGGTCTAAGGGTCGGTTCGACTGGTTGAAGGACCAACCAAATTTGAAAAATTCTGGCGTGATATGATAAGGTCGTTACTCGATTGGTTGAGTTGCTTGCTCACCTGGTCGAGTGGCCTACTCGACTGGTCGAGCAATGCACTCGACTGGTCGAGTGGGACCAAAAAACCTTACTAGACTTTGAGTCAAGCCTGCACAATTGGTTAAACACTGTTCACTTGACTGGTCGAGTAGTCTCGTTGTCTAGTCAAGGGTCTAACAGAAAATTCTAAAAATTTACAACAAATGTTGGACTGGTCGAGCCAAAGCTTGGACTAGTTGAACAAAGACTATGACTGGTCGAGGAAATGACCTATAAACTTATGAAATGGCCCACATAGCATATGTAATGAATATGACCTAACCTATGGTCAATCTAAGATCATCTATACCTTGTTTGTGAGTTTGAACAATTGAAACATCGTTCACTCTGCTAATTCATACACTTGAAATACTTGAAGCTTATCTTCAATTCTTGAACTTCAGCTTGAGTAAAGACTGGAGTTCTTGAGTCTATAAAGTACTGAACTTGAAGATTAAACTTGAACTTGAGCCTTGAACTTGTCTTGTACTTGAGCTTGAAATCTTGAACTTCGACAACGCTTCTTCAACTTGAATACATAGAGAAGTTCGATGAAGACTTGGACAACTTTAAAATGCACGAAGCTGATCTATTCTTCTCATTAATACATGATATAGATTTTAAATGATTTGGCATAACAAAATTTGACAACACTAGGTGCTAGATTTACAATATAGCATTTACAATCTCCCCCTTTGTCAAATTTGTGACAAAACTAAATAAAGAATCGTGCACCAAATGTGTAACGAATAATCTCCCTCACATATGTAGAACCTGTATAAATTAAATACATGTCCAATCTAGAAAAATACACCATATCTACAATCACACATCCCCAATCATTATAAAGCATTAATACGACATTTTCTCCCCCTTTTTGTCATAATATGACAAAGGAAAGAAATACAATCAGATGATATAATCAAAGAGATATGAGAAGTGTAAGAAATAAGAAAGTAAATAACATAAACACGATCAGTAAAATATATTCAGGAAACATAAAGTCATGTTCACATGCTCAAATACTATCCAAGCGCAAATAAAAGTTAAAAATTAATACATGCCCAAAATGAAAAGAGTCTAATCAGAACTAGAAGAAGGAGCAGGGATAGAAGGATCAATCTGATGTAATCTTTTGTTAATGCGCCCAACGTATTTGCACATATATTTGAATTAAGTTTCTTGGGATACATGCAAACCTTCCACCTCCTCCTCTAGGGTTCTCAACCGCTCATCAGGATCAGCCTCAAATCAGATTCTAACTCATTAAATAAATCATCCATGTTTACATCATTAGCAGGTAAAGCATCTTCATCTCCAGCTTCTTTACCAGCTCCTACATCATCCCTATCAACTTGGCCGGGTACCTACCTTAGATTCATCTTATTAATGTTGGAATTGTTGAAGGGTAGATGAGAAATATGAGCTTCTCCAACAGGCATAACCACAAGACTATGAATAGCTAGCGTGGTCATCAGATATGCAAAGGGCATATCACTATGGCTAGGATGGAGACGAAACTAAATAATGATATAACAAATAAGAGAAGGAAGACATATTTGAACACTAGAATCAATTGATTGAAGTATGCAAGCCATGAAAGAAGTTAACTTAGTTTTGTTACCAGATCGAGGATACACATTAGAAATGAAAATATGATGAAGAATCCTGTATCTGGGTAACATATTTTTGAAACCGAGCACAATACCAGAGTTCCATTCCGCATTCATGTTGCATAACACTCTAGTTAGCATACGTTTTTCAGATTCAAACGGTCTCACAACTAACGTAGAGATAGGTATTCCTTCATCATTCACAGGAATATCCATCAAACGAGATATCGAGTGATGGTCTACATCAACTGGACCTTCTCTAGTTATCATAGTAAAAGTTAAATTTTCAATAGAGAAGTCACTTATATAAGCAAACATGGCTTGTGTAATGGACCGGTATGCAGGACCACCCCAATTCAAAATGTTAGAGCATCCTATAGCTTCGAGGAGGGGAACGATATTGAAAGGAATCAAATGATTGGAGTTAACTATCCACTCAATAATTACATTACGGAGACAAATATCTTGCACATATTCGGGGTCCTCTTTGGGTGGTCAAAGAGTATGCACCGTAATCGATGCGGAACGGGAAGAAGAGGGATCACGAGAGGATCTCTTCTTGTATCTACTCTCCATTACACAATGTACAAAAGGAATATAAGAAAAGAATGGAGGATTTCTCCCAAATCAAATTTTATGCTAAAAAACCAAAGAAACTACAAGAAAACTTGAAATAAACCACAAAATCAAGAAAATAGAAGTGCAAAGATCCTAAATCCAAAAGGAAAATAGAAAAGATGCACTAACCAAGTATCAATCGAAGGTGGGTTCGATCGGTCGTGGAAGGGTTTGTTGGAGAAGAGGAGAGAAATGAAGAAAAAGTTACTTTTTGCACATTTAAAACCCCCAAACCTGAGCTACTCGACTGGTCGTGCAACCTTTAAAATGTCCATTTTTTCAGCAATTTTTTATTTTAAAAAAATAAACACATACAATATAGTACAAGCAAACATAATTAACTCAGATCACATTACACATACCAATATCTAATTTCAATTTAGCAAACCTGTTTCTGTCAAGTGGTTTTATGAAAATGTCTATAAGTTGATTTTCTATTTGAATATAATCCAATGAAATAATCTTATCTTCCACTAATTCATGAATATAATGATATCTAATGTCAATATGCTTAGTTCGTGAATGCTGGATCAGATTTTTAGAAATGTTGATTGCACTAGAATTATCTCAATACTGAACCATAGAATCTTGCGCAAATCCGTAATCATTTAACTTTCTCTTCATCCTCACAAGCTGAGTGCATACATTACCGGCTGCAATATACTCAGCCTCAATTGTGGAAAGCGATACGGAGCTCTGTTTCTTATTATGCCATGAAACAAGACAGTTCCCAACATAAAAACATCCACCGCTGGTAGACTTGCGGTCATCAATATTACCAGCCTAATCAGCATTCGTATAACCAGCTAATTGAACATTAGTATCATGAGGATACCAAAGACCAAGATTGGTCGTACTTGCGACATATCTCAAAATATGCTTAACAACAATCAGGTGGGATTCTTTAAGGTTAGATTGATATCTAGCACTGATTCCTATGCTAAATGTAATATCAGGTCGGCTCACAGTTAAATATAATAAACTACCTATCATATTGCGATACAACTTAGGATCTACACTTTTACCTGTTAAATCCTTAGAGAGCTTAAGTGTTGTACTCATAAGAGTATTGAAGTTTTTACCGCTCTCAAATCCAAACTTTTTCACTAAGTTTAGAGCATACTTGGTTTGAGAAATAAAGATCCTGTCTACAAGTTGTTTCACTTGTAGACCTAAAAAATAATTCAGTTTTCCAACCATGCTCATTTCGAACTTGGACGTCATCAAATTTGCAAACTCAATAGACATGTTAGAACAAGTAGATCCATAAATAATGTCATCAACATATATCTGTACTATCAATATGTGATTATTGTGTTTCTTTACAAACAGTGTCTTATCAACACTCCCCATTACAAAGTTATGACTTAGTAGAAACTTAGTCAATTTCTCGTTCCACACTCTGGGAGCTTGTTTTAATCCAAGGAGTACCTTTTTCAGGCGATAAACACGATCAGTATGTTTAGGATCTTCAAAACTAGTAGGTTGTTCTACATATACTTCCTCATTCAGATTATTGTTCAAAAAAGCACTCTTGACATCCATTTAATAGATTTAAAATTTTTTTTAACAAGCAATGAAAATGAACACTCTGATAGATTCAAGACGAGCTACTGGGGTAAAGGTTTCATCATAATCATTGCCTTCTATCTGAGTGTACCCTTGTACAACCAGTCTAGCCTTGTTTCTTATAATATTACCTAATTCATTAGACTTATTTTTCAAGATCCATTTAGTTATAATAATATGTTTATCATTAGGTTTAGGAACTAAGTACCATACATCATTCCTTATGAATTGATTAAGTTCATCTTGCATAGCCACTATCCAGTTTTCATCAGTAAGTGCTTCTTTTACATTGGCTGGCTCAATCTAGGATATGAAGCACACATAATTACAAATGTTTTTTAATTGTTTACGAGTGCGCACACTAGTGAGAGGGTTCCTCAGAATTTGATTAGTTAGATGGTCTTTAACTAACCGCAGTTCAGTATTATTTTGATTGGATGAAGAGTCTGGTTTATCAAACAAAGAGACTTTATCATCTTCTGAACTCAAGACAGGTGTATTCAGGTGATCATCTATAACCACATTAATGGATCCTGAATTACACCAGTCCTCTTGTTGAGAACATGATACGCTCGACTATTTAGTGCATATTTTAGGAAAATATCCTCGTCACTTTTAGTGTCGAATTTTTCCAGATTTTTTTGGTCACGTAGAATATAACATTTGCTGCCAAAAACTAGAAAGTATTTGACTATTGGCTTCTTCTAACCACAGTTCATATGCAGTCTTATTATTGACTCTCTAGTATAAACACAGTTAATATTATAACAAGTCGTGTTCACTGCTTCAGCCCAAAATTTTTTAGGAAGTTTCATGCTGTTTAATATCACATTAGCCATTTCTTGAAGCACATAATTTTTTCTTTCAACAACCCCATTTTGTTGAGGTGTCTTAGGAGCAGAAAATTCATGCGATATATCATGATTGCTACAGAACTTCTTAAAACTACTATTGTCAATTTCAGAACCATGATCACTACGGATTTTAGAGACGTGTGATTCATTCTCAGTTTAGATACGCTTGAGTACCCTTTTCAGTTCATCGAGAGTTTCAGATTTCTCTCTTATGAAAATACCCATGTATAGTTGGTAAAATCATCTACTATTACCAGAATATATTTCTTACTGCCTCGACTCTCCGTTCTAGTAGGTCCAACGAGATCCATGTGGAGGAGTTCAAGGGATTTGGATGTGGCATTGGAGTTCACTTTCTTGTGAGCACTCTTAATTTGTTTTCTAATCTAACATTCGCCACAAATTTTATCCATTTTCTTTAACTTGGGTAGACCTCTTATTACTTCACCTTTACTCAGTCTATAAAGATTACAGTAGTGTACATGTCCTAGGCGTTTATGCCATAGTTCGGTCTCATTGGTTTGGACCATGTAACTCGATAACTTACACGAGCTTGAATCACTGACTATATAGTAGTTCTCAGATGTTCTGCGACTAGTTAATATCACAGAACCATTCTTATTAGAAATCTCACACCCTTGGTTGGTAAATTTGACGCTATGTTTATTATCACAAATTTGAGAAATGCTTAAGAGATTATGCTTAAGGCCCTCTTCAAACAAAACATTCTCAAATGGAGGAAGATTAAAGAGTTGAACCGTACCTTGACCAACAATTCTGCAGTTGCTACCATCACCGAATGTGATTAAGCCATCAGTCACATCTTTAAGATTGGTGAACAAATCTTTGTCACCTGTCATGTGTTTAGAACAACCACTGTCTAGGTACCACTGTGATTGACTTGAAGCCTTGAAAGTGGTGTGGGAAACCAGACAAGCAACCTTAGGGACCCATTTCATTACTGTTTTGGGTTAGAGCATAGTTGGTTTTTCCACGCTTGTAATTGTTATATATTCTACCATTCAAGTTAGATTTTAGAAGCTCCTTGAGTAAATCTACAATTTTCTCAGCTAAGGGGGTTATGATTCTGATTTCTATAATTGATATGGTTGCTTTTAAATTTCATAGCCTGAAAAGTTTTAGGATTTTTGAAACTATTTTGATTCAGAATTTTCCCTTTTGAGTTAGAGGACTCCCCTTTAACAAACTTAGGTGGAGTGGACTTACTTTTAGGAGGTGTATTCTTATCATAGCCCAGACTAGATCTATCGCCACATTTCCTTGATCCGGTTAGCAGTCTTTCTAGTTTAGGATCACCCTAGGCATACCTCCAAGTATCCTTCAAACTTAAGAGAGAAGAGACTTTTAGTTTTAATATTTCATTTTCTGATTTAAGATTTTCAACTTGGGATGTTTTGAAATCTAAATTACACATAGCTTTTTTAAAATAATCAAAAAAATATGATTTTTCTACAACTAGGTTATCAAAATCTTCTATTAACTTTAAAAAAATTTCTTTTTGAAGTTTTAGTTTTATAACTATCTTGCAACTTTCCCTGTATAGGGCATTATAGGCATCTTGTAAATCATCATCATTTTCAGGGTTGCTTCTTAGATTTTTATCATAAGTTAAATTACAACTGCCTGAGGAAGTTACTCTGGCTAGAGTCATTAAGGCCTTGACCTCATTAGTAGACTCGGGTTTAGAATCATCTGACTCAGAAGAAGCTTCAGAGCAAGATGACTCATCCCATGTGGCCATCATACCTTTCTTCTTAGGTTTGTCCCTTTTTGGACATTTGTTTGCTAAATGCCCGTATTCTTGGCAGTTGAAACATTGGCAGTCTTTAATAGATTTCCAATTTCTAGATCTAGTCCTTTTCTTTTCAAAAGGTTTTTGAAAATCTACCCTCTTTTTTGCTTTTGAAAATTTTATAAAACTTCTTGGCTAATAGTGCCATATCATCTTCCGAAGTTTCACAAACAGAATTACCAGTATTATTTTGAGAAATATTTTTAGTAGACTTAAGGGCTATGGATTTACCTTTAGGAGCCTTAAAATTTAACTCGTAGGTTTGTAAAGAACCAACAAGCTCTTCAACCCTCATATTATCTGTAGCACGAAGTTCCTGAATGGCAGTGACCTTAGAATTGAACCTATCCGGCAATGAGCGCAATATCTTTGCACAGACTTTATTTTCTGGGATATTATCACCAAGACCTCACATAGAGTTGACTATGTCATTTAACTTAGTATAGAACTCTATGAAAGTTTCACTTTCTTCCATATGTATCTACTCAAACCAAGTGGTGAGGATTTGAAGTTTAGATTTCTTGACAATAGTCGTACTGTCACGTCCTAAACTCAGAAACCGGACTCACAGAATTCTCGATTGCCGAATCCGACACCGACAGCCTCCGTAGTACCCCATTCTCGGATCCTGGTACCTATTTACTAGGTTTTAATCCTGAGATCCTACAAGGATGATTTTCAACATCCGTTTAATTCGTAATAAGCATAATCAAAGACATAACCCACAAACAACAACCAAACACTCCATCATATTTTCACTATGATTAAAAACTTATAAGTACAGTGTGCATAAAGGGAAATACAATGATGATAGACAAAAGCTCTAAGATGATCTACTATGTGCTCCTACCTCAGCGCTGCTGCGATCCAATGTCACTTGCACGCAACAGTTATGCATAAGCTTATGGAAAGCTTAGAGGGTGGTGAAAGTGTGTGCGCAAGGTAGTAATATAATTATGCAGTATCAGAGTAATGCTGAATATGCTGATGAATGCATGAATACTATTAGCCGTATCAAGGCTATGTGATGCAAGGCATGAATGATGTCGGCCATACCAAGGCCATGCGATGCGAGATGCAACTCAAGAATACCAATCCTCATCTAAGTCCACATATCAATATAGCTCAATTCTGAAATATCACCGGGGTCTAGTACACTTTAAAATAGATTGCTGGCCCATCGCATGCAATAAGGTGAGTGGAAGAGACATCACTATTCGCTTGCCAATATCGGGATCAGCTTGTCGATAGCGGACCCGTTCCTCGAGTTGGTCAAACTCAGCCTAGCTTTACCCCCTCCTCTCGGGCGGGTAAGGCCGCACCCCATTCCAACTGACCATGGCACAGTGAAAAGCATGACCTTCTAGTAATTGGCACTTGATGCTCATGCATCCACTTGGTCTAAACATTGGAGCAAGCTCCTGGTACCATAAGGGTTTAGAAAATTTGACCTAGGGACATCTATAGCACCCCATGTAGAATAAGATTTTTGGTGTCCAATCCTGCCAACCACGATATGTCTATAGAGGCTACGACCCTGATGACGCTATGGCGTACAGTAGTCATGTTACACAATGCGAGATGCATGAATTACACTATCTAGTCATGCAGCAATCTAGCGCGTATCACGCGCTCATGTAGGCAACTCCCCTTATCAGGGAGTCCCATAATAATCTGCAAATGACATGTACTATGATTAATCATCCCTCATATCAAGCACACATATGATGCGTATGGGCATGAATCATGGAGCTATACTAAGCATATTATATGATGAACATGTATTTCCCCTTATATCAATGTTGAACCTAAGCAGCTTACCCACAATCCTAGGGATCCAGAAAGGGTTCCTTCACCATACTATTGCATGGCCTGCTAGATGCCCTAGGGCACCCATATGAGTCCTAGATGGACTCCAAAATAAAAGAAGTAATCCCAGCAACAACTAATGGGGGCCAACATCTTGGGTTAGCCCAATGAGAATAGATGGAGCATGTAAATGGGGCCCAATAATTAAGGTCAACCCACTTAGAGAATGATGCTAATGGGCCTAACAAGGCCTAAGGGAAGGTCATAATGAGGACATCTAACCATCATTGCCCATTAATGTGGACATCTAATTAACATTGCTCCCAAGGAGTGGCCCACATAGAGCCACACGTATAGTGAGCCCATGGCCTCACACAAGGGATTCATATACAATGCAACGGGCCCCACATACATCGTATTGTGCCTCATTCATGGGCCTCACATATAACACGATGGCCACACCCTATGGGCCTTGAATACATCACATTGGCCTCGCTCATGGGCCTTGAATACATCACATTGGCCTCGCCCATGGGCCTCGAATACATCACATTGCCCGCGCTCATGGGCCTCGAATACATCACATTGGCCTCGTCCATGGGCCTTGACGCTGGGCCTCATATATAACAAGTGGGCTACATCATATAGGCTACACTATAAATAGCAGTGGGAATAATGATTTTCATTGTTTAAAGCTCATAGGGCCCACCCTAATGTTCATTTCCCACCCAATCTGTTCATAAGGTTGTAAAGACCTGAATTAAGATGAAAAATAAATTTCATATTAATCCAAGACATCTGTGGCCCCAAATGCTTCTATAAGAATTCAATCCCATTGATTTTTGCAGTGTGGTCCACCTGATAGATGGTAGGATATAACATATACATCACGGCGTGGCCCACTGTCTAGCCATCTGGACAGTGTGGGCCACAATGTGTACAACAAGGCGTGGCCTATGACCTACTGTCGTAATTACAGCAGCTATTAGCTGGTGCGAGGGTACTCTAGCTAATCTAGCTTAGGAAGATGAGTCCTATGTGGGGCCCACCGCACATACCTCAAGGTGGCCCACTAGTAAAAAAATGGGTGGACGGTTTAGATATAACGCATACCTCGTGATCAGCCCACCATCCAGAGGTCTGGACGGTGTGGATTTGAGGCACATACATCATGTTAGAGCCCACTGCACCATCCAAACATTCTGAACGGTGGTGATGGAGAATACATGTGTTGAAGTGGGTCCCACCATCTGGACAAATGGATGGTGTGGATAAGATCCATAAATATATGGTGGGTCCACAGAACTTGGTGACGTCAAACAACAGCTGAAGAGCTACTGTGAGACTCACCACCCACTCCACTTCTCTCATACAAGTGGGTCCCATGTGGGGCCCACCATATATATATGGTATATATATATATAAAAAATATTATATATATATATATTATATTTTATATATATGTTATTTATTTATTTATTTATTTAACTACCTACGTCCAGGCCTTCCATGGTCTGGATGTTATTTCATACATAAAAGGGCCCACATGGCACTGTCCTGATGGATGGTGCAGATATACAACATATGTATTTAAAGGTGGGTCCACACATGTGGGACCCACCAGCTAATAAGATCAAGCTGATATTGTATTTCCCTTCGTCTGGGACTGTCCAGATGGACGATAGCAAGCCCGTCTGTTGGACAGTACAACAAGGTGGGCTCCGCGGTTAGATGGCATGGATATAACGCATGTTGGTGGGCCACACATAAACACATCAGGTGGGCCATACACCTCTTCATCATCATCACCATACATACAAAAGAAAAGGAAGAGAGAGAGAGAGAGAGAGAGAGAGAGAGAGAGAGAGAGAGAGAGAGAGATTGTATGGCAATGGAGGGACCTCACCACTATAGGCCCCTCTTTAATACAAGGCATACATCTAGATGGGTCCCACCATATGTGGGCCCTTGAATCACAAAAAACTCAAAGTGTAAACCCAAGATTCACCCACCATCTTCTTCTTCTTGGCTCCTAGGAAAAGTAGTCTCCTTGGCTTCGATCTTAACGGAAGATGATGAAGTTATGATGGTTGAGATGGGAGATGAGAGGGTAGGAAGTGGGTCACACTAGAGCTTCTCCATGAGAGCTTGGAAAGTTCATACGTAGGAGCTTGGGTTGCTTGGAAGAGAAGGGAGAAATAAGAGAGAGAGGAGATAGGATGGAGTGATGGATGGGAGAGAGGGATGGGTTGTGTAAGAAATTTGTTGACTTTTGAGGTTACTTGTGTAAGAGAGGTATGGGTTGTGATGGGTTGAGTGATGTGTTGGGTGATGTGTGTACTTGACATGGACTTGACCTTTGATGGGATTTATTGATTGATTGAGGTGACATTTGGGTAGAGATTCTCTTGGGTTTTGCAACGCGCAGTGTTTTCCTCGAATTGAACGCGGGCCCACATCTCCAGGCCTGGGTATTGCCTCGACGCTCGAGATGCGGCATCGGAATCGCGGTGATGGCACGATCGCTAGGGTACAAATCTCTGGTTGAGTTGACTTTGGTTGACACGTGTGACTCAAGGTCGGGCACAAATGCCGGTTACAGGTCATGGGTCGCCGGAATTCGACAGGGAGGATCGCGGAAATCTAAGGAATGGTACAGACTATAATGTGGGTCTTACACGTACCCTCGTGTGTCATTTTTAGAATGTTTCAGGCTTGCTTTGCAGTATCACAAGATATAATTCTTTTGAATTCATTCGGTGATAGTGTACAAGTGATTGCATTTAAAGCCTTTGCATTGGCACTACTCTCATTTTTTTGAAGTGTGGTCTATGAAAAATAAGGTGTAACTTTAATAGATTTAGTTCCATTAGTGCCTAGAACTTTAGTGGTAGGAGGGGTCCATCTAGTCACTGTGGCTTGCCACACGCTCTCATATATGGACCTTCAAAAGATCTTCATTTTAGCTTTCCAATAGGCATAAGTGGAGCCATTAAAAGGTGGAGGCCTAGTAATTGAGAGGCTATCAAAAATTCACATCTTATAAGCTCAGATCGGTTAGCTCAGAAAATGAATTCAAATAAAAAGGAGTTATTAGGCTCTGATACCATGTGAAAAGGCCGAGTTTAAAGTTGGGGGTGGGGGTGAATAGGACTATGCTAAATTTTAAAAAAATGCAGAATACAAAGATAGATAGTACAATCAAATAATAAAATAATATAAGTAAATAGCAACCTCAAATGTACTAGTCTTGGGAGGTTGATACAAACTTAGTTCTAAGGATAATCTAACACCAAAAACCAAAGGCTTATGGTAGGACAACCTTACTAGAACATTTGTAAGTATAAAAAACCCAAACTAATAAAAAGATAAAGGAAATAAACTAAGTTATTACAACATTCACCACAAATGCATAAAGTAAATTACACCATTCACCATAAGTGTATAAAGTAAATTACAACATTCACACACAACCAAATTTAATCATCCACCATAAATCCAGGAATTATAGTGGTTCGTTTGTGTGTACACCAACTGTTAGAAAAACAACCACACAACTACTCCACTCCTAATATCCAAACCCTCGGGATATTAACTGTCACTATGAAAAAGGTTTTCCAAGGTTCACATTAAAACCTTCACAATTGTGTCTTTAGATGGGCTTACACAATTACAAAAATCCCACACTCTGAGATTTTCTAGATCACCTCAGACAAAACTAAAAATGAAATTTTCATGCACAACCTCACAAACCATAAAAGATACACAAAAAATAAATGGTACTTGTCTGGAAAATTCTCCTTCTTGAAGAAGCCCGGTAGAACCAATCTGATGTAGACGAAGGCGTTCAATGTCCAGTCTCACAAATGAAAGGTTCTAGATCTAAATGTTTTTTAAATTAATTCAGCGTCGGCTAGATTGATTTGATTTTGATCTCAAAGAGGGTAAAATCACAATTCCCTTTTTTAAATAAATAGAGTTGAATGGAGATCACAAAATCAAATACAAAAAGCTATTTAAGAGAATTTAAAATGAACACAATATAGCTTAAGAAGTGCAGAAACTTATCTCTCAGGGTGATGGTTTGATATCGCTTGGAATGAATGAAAAACTCTGAGATTAGTCCTCTATTTATAGGTGAAAATACTGTTCTCTCGACTGGTCTAAGGGTCAGTTCGACGGGTTGAAGGACCAACCAAATTTCAAAATTTTTGGCGTGATAAGATAAGGTCGTTACTCGACTGGTCGAGCAATGCACTCAACTGGTTGAGTGAGACTAAAAAACCTTGCTGGACTTTGAGTCGAGCCTGCACGACTGGTCGAGCACTGTTCACTCGACTGGTCGAGTAGTCTCCATGATTGGTCGAGGTTTCAACAGAAAATTCTAAAAATTTGCAACAAATCTTGGACTGGTCGAGCCAGAGCTTGGACTAGTCGAATAAAGACTAGGACTGGTTGAGGAAATGACCTATAAACTTATGAAATGACCCACATAGCATATGCAATGAATATGACCTAACCTATGTCAATTTAGGGTCATCCATGCCTTGTTTGTGAGTTTGAACAATTGAAACATCGTTTGCTCTGCTAATTCATACACTTGAAATACTTGAAGCTTGTCTTTAAATCTTGAACTTGAGCTTGAGTAAAGACTTGAGTTCTTGAGTCTTTAAAGTACTGAACTTGAAGATTAAACTTGAACTTGAGCCTTGAACTTGTACTTGTACTAGAGCTTGAAATCTTGAACTTCGACAATGCTTCTTCAACTTGAATACATAGAGAAGTTCATTGAAGACTTAGACAACTTTAAAATGCATGAAGTGGATCTATTCATCTTATCAATACATGATACATATTTTAAATGATTTGGCATAACAAAATTTGATAACACTGGGTGCTAGATTTACAATATAGCATTTACAATGGCGAACTCATAAAATTGGTAAAGGTAAGGGCAAGGCTTGTATCCATCACCCACATTAATAAAGGTATACATAATTAAACTCAGGCCTTAACCATCATTCCTAAAGAACAAATAGTTGTTGGTGGTAAATAAAACTATCGCAGGAAGAGAATCATAATAGCATGATAACAAGGTCTATAAAAGACAAGATAAATTATATCTACTTGAATCAGGGTAAGCTTAAATGAATCCCTCACCTTAGGTTATGGTGTCGTCATTTACTAAGTTGAATGCTCAAAGGCATATTTTAAGATCAGGTTCTACTCTAATCCACCTGATTTGGTGAAGTTAGATGTTAGATTAGGGTTGAGGAAACTCGACTTAGATTATGCTTTAGATAAGTTACGTGTTGCCTAAGTTGATAAGTTCTAACTTATCATGTTTAGGCCCATCCAAACATCGCATCGACTTGGTTAGATGTAACAGAATTCTATTGTTTAGGGATCGATTGGAAAAAGAGAAGGGAAGGAAAGAAAAAGGAAAGTTAGAATTGGAACCAGGCTTTAGGTGGTAGCTCGGCGTGTAGCTAACACCCAGTCTCCTCTTTCTTTCTCTATTGGCACTACAAGAAAACTGGCCTTTGCCGGCGGTCAAAACCGCCGGTAAAGGCCCAGAAAACTGCGGGCAAATCCTTTGCCCGCGGTTAGTTAACAGCCGGTAAAGGCTTTACCGGCGGTCAGGACCTTTACTGACAGTTGTGCTGGACGCCGCTAAATTATCAGTTTTTTGCTACACTACCAGACTATAGGTCAAAAGCTACGGATAAAATCCGTAGCTAAAGATGACTATCTCACAGTACGACCGTAGCCATGGGATCTCACCCCTTTAAATCTTGTTACGGTTTAAATCCGTAGCTATAGAGATCACGGCTACCTAAAATCCGTAGCAATAGAGAAAATCTTTCTTATCAAAAAGTATTAAAAAAAAGTACTAAAAAAAAGAAAAGGTGACCCACATGTATCCTAGTTTTTTTTTTTTTTAATTATACACCAATCTAAGCAGCTAATACCTTGGTTAATGTCAATGATCTCCTCATTGCCAATGATTGCCATTGTTTCCAAGGGACTGGTTTCTTCTGTCGATCTTTGGTGAGCTGTGTAGCTGCCATTGAGGTTCACTCTACTTGCCTTCAAACAGGCTGTAAGAGATTCTCTACCTTGTAGAGTGTTAATTGGCTTGCAGCGGGTGAGAAATTGCGGGTATGCCTCCACCTTGTAGACAACTCGGAATTTGGAGTTCTTGTTGAGCTTCCTTGGGAGTTCACCTTATACACATTAGTTGATGAAATGGATCTCTTATCAGGAGAAGACCAATCCGAGTCTACGGAACAAAAATCCGCTGAACTCTCAGCATTATCATTTGATAATTCCAGTTCATTGATTTTTCCTACAACAAATCAAAGGTAAAATGAGAATTGGTTGATGCCAATTCAGATCCAGCAAAATTCAGATAAAACCAAACAATAATTTAATCAAAACCAATTGAGAAATATTATGCATTCATCTGGCTGCAAGCAAGATCCAATCGAACTTGCTCTGCTTAAATGAAAGAACTAAAACAAGCTCAAATTGTTTGACCCAGAAAAGGTTCGGTTTCATAGTCTGCTGGACTGCCAAAGAAAGATGTTTGAGTGGAACAAATGGACCAACTTATTTTCAATTAGAACCAGCATCACCATCATCAAGGTTTACTACTCAAGGAGGTCTGCTACTCTGCTTAGGGTGAATCAGAATCCAAGTGGCCAATTCAAAAAACTAGCATCACCATGAAGGGCACTATCCCAACAGATTTGTTTCCATTTTTTACCGGTCGGTTAGTTGTAGGCGCAATCCTACTGCCATAGGATACGTCTCCATTGAAATATTTTAACCCTCAGAGCATAAGCTACCATGCGATACTTGGAATTTCTCCATCATTATAATTTTCACTGCCCATAAATTTAAAAAGAAAAAAAAGAGAGTCATCGGTCAGGTCTTGAGCAAGGGGAGTCAAGAGTTAGTTTTGCACCATTTAGAAATTGGTGGTGAGACTTTAGACATACACATGGCATGCTTGTATGGCAATCCAGACCATCCAAATCTATGGATGGAGCACAAGTGCATAATAAAAAATCTTCACTGAGAAGATAACATTAACCATCAGATTTGTCCTTCCAAATTTGGACCATTCACTTTTATTTTTAACCATCTATCCATATGATATACATTAATTGGATGGTTAGGATTGCTTGATCAGTGTAATTTAGAAATGTCTGATTTTAGAAATGCTCCATCAACAATGAGATCCACAATATGGATGGTGTGTATAGCTGTAAATCAATCTGATATGTAAGGTGGATGAGTCACTGCCAATTTTTAAATGGTGCCAAAAAAAAAAAACAAATAGATGCAATAGCTCTATTGAATTTACCATTTTATTCTAGAAAGTGAATTGTCTATCAGTGGAAGGAGAGTAATATATATGAATTCCCTTTCTATTTTCAAATCAGGTGGAGAAAGAAAATGAAAAAAATAAAAGAAAAGAAAAGAAAAGTTGGGAGAGAAAAGTACAGAAAGAGAAGAGGGAAGTCTAACAACATATATAGAAAATCTGCTACACAAGAAAGAAATGCATCCACAACAGTCCTTGAAAATTCTGATTCAAGCTAAATTGTTGGATGTAGCTCGATGAGGCTGTTACCTGGCTCTGGTTTCTGAACTCCTCTGTTTCTCATTGCCTCTCTCACTCTTGTCATTCCAAGAGGCAAGCCTCCACCAAATGCAGCTGCAGCATTTCCCATCTACAGATTAAAAAGAAAGAAATGAAAGAAAGAAAATGAAAAATAAAAGAAGAAGATCATAAATGCATAAAAGTGAAATTGGACTGTTTTTCAGCGACATGGCCCATCTGCATTGGGTCAAAATAAATGAATGGCCCAGATCTTGTACAAGTGCCCCTCGAGTAAGAAGATTGAAGGCTTGATTAACTTACTTAGCTATGAATGTTTAGTATTGGATCATTCCTCTACATCTAATGCAAAAGCATAACTTTCTTACCTCTTATCTTTTTCAACTGAGCTTCCACAGAAGCCTTCTTTGTGTTCTCCCACGATCCAATCGCCGACAGCTTCTTCTGGGCCTGTTTAAAAGAGTTAGCATGTTCAATACCCCGGCATTGAGGAATGATCAAATCACTTCAACTCAATATACAAAAACACAAACAGGAAAAGCTGGAGAAAAAACTCAATTCAACTCAAATTTTTTTTCCCTTCCTCAAAAGGCCATTGGCATTCAGATATTAACTTAGACATTTTGGCAATTGGTTAGTCCACCATGTGATATTAAGATACTCTACTTAGGCATCCTTGTGGCCCTCCATGTTTTGGATAGGCTTGATTTTGGTTTCTATGGAAAGTAAGAAAGAAGAACACCTACAATTCACGAATAACAATACAACACTAAGGAACATAATAGTTTCATAGTATAGTTCCCTATAATGTCTAAATAATTACCACCTAATAAAATTGCTTACCATTGCTAGTGCATGCCCTGATAGATCATCCTCCTTGAGAATCCTCTAAAGTGCTGGATGGTCGTCGCCCAATCTAGGCCTCCATTGATCCTACAAAGGATGCCACAGACTGGGAATTGTTTCCCTTGAAATTTTCTCTTATTTTTCTCATTCCATATGCCCCAAATGACAACAAAGAAGACACCATGCCACTGACATCTTCCAATGGGCTCCCCATGCACTCGCTGACTAGCTTTGAAATAGATGCGGGACAGCTCTGAAAGAAATGAAAAGCTCGATAAATACAATACCTGCTTGCAAATTGTAGTAAATGAAACATGTGGAGAAGATAACAAAAAAGAACTTAGAACTGCTTAAAGATAAAAAAAAAATAGTGGATGTTTGCTAGCTCACATGTACATCTTCACATGCAGATGAGGATGTGGAACATACGAAAATCAGTTGGCCCCATTGTAGATAACCTATCCCAAAAACCAGGCTAGTTATCTAAAATGTGAAACTGGAAGATCCAAAACAATCAAAATCTCGGAAGATAAATTATCAATAGAGTAACTGCAAGTCTTTACTAGTGCTGGAATTGGCAGTCCCTAACAATTGATGAATAAATGCCCTTTCAGTTTTTTCAGCTGAATAAATGCCCTTTCAGTTTTCTCAGCTGAACAAAAGAGTAACTGCAAGTCTTTACTCGTATTTGTCTTTTTCAGAAATCTAGTTTGCTAAGTGCCAAAGGGTTGCATGCCAAAACAAGGTATTGTAGCAAGGAACAAATTGAAATTGGGTTGCATGCCAAATTCCCGAAGTAATGTTACACAAGTCATTTGTACCTAAGTTTGTGGTATTGAAAATGTTTGCACTTGATCATTTTCAATATACATGTGTGTACATGTGCTTATGTGTATGAGAAATGATGGCATCCGATCATAAGTTACCATCCACCTGATAGATAGCTTTCAACATGAGATCCACAATGTTTGGAGAACACGATATTAATCAATATTAAATAGACTGTAGACAATTCTAACATTGTTAAATTGAAGGACCAGTAAAACACAAACATCAAACCAAACTACCAAGTAGATAATCAATCTAAGGTTTTCAAAACACCAAGGTCAATTGAATGACCTGAAATTACAATGTATGGCCACATAGAAAACACACCATATCTATGTATGGCCACATAGAAATCCTCAAACGGGTAACTAATTATCTAACTTACAAATCACAATCACAAGTCACAATTATAAATTAACAAGTCACAATAATAATTTAAGAAAAAAAATGTAATACATATAAAGCATACCGCCCAAATTTGTATTTTCCTATTGTGACTCACATGAGCACTGGATTTGCATAAATTTTCCTATTGTGACTCACATGAGCACTCACATATTTCACATGCAATTGTTTCTAGATAATGGTCAAGCTTTCTAGAACTCCATAAATACAACACCTCTTTTGTAGTGTAATTTGAATGTACTGTTATGCACATTATACAGAAACATTTTAAAGACTATCTAACTTAAAATATCAATGAGCAAGCAAAATCACCTGCAAACACATCTTTACACAGCACAAGTGCCAACCTGGCAAGTGCATGGGATATCCAACAATGCATAAGGTGATCCCCACCATGCAGATGAATGCATACAACATAAGGATTGTATGGCTAAAAATACACTTGCCAAAGTGCCCATTCAACATATAATTGTGGACCAATATGAATGCACCATACTGAATCCTAATTTTTTAGCACACGTGCTGCACATAAAGGTGCATCTGGAGAGGGGTGAGCATAGCAGCATCACCAAAACTCAGTAAACATAATATTAAAAACAAAAAAATACGAAGCTAATGAACAAGACCCTGCCCTATATCGGTTAAAAAGACACATTTTCCTCATGACGTTAACAGGTAACATAATGAGGAGAAATGAATGGCACTTAATACAAATCATATTTATTAATCTTTAACAAATCACTAAATTGATCAAAATCCCAATTGAATCAGTGCTGCAATTTTTATTTCAACAGAAAAGGACACAAAGTTTCCAACCAATTACAATGGGTCATGAATTCATCAATTGAAGTAAACCATAAAATTAATCCAGCAAATGTAAGGCAGATACCATTGATAGAGGCAAGTTCATTGGTTAAGATGGGATTTTGTAACTAATTCATGGAAATAGGTAGGTATTTAGCAATGCATACAAAGATGACAAAGTCACATATCACTTAATCAATTTCAATGACCTCAACAAGCCCATATCGTCCAAATGTAGAAAAAAATAATAAAGAAAAAGAAAAGGGAATCAGGCTATCCAAAACACATACCCTGTTCTGCAATCAAGTCATCCACCACCTTAGCTATCTATTTTTTAAAACACAGCATAAACCAAATGTCAGCAGAAGCCAAAAGGTAAAAGAAGTGTTGACTAAAAGCCCGTAATATTTAATGTCTTTTTTTTTTCCCCGAACCTTATTAAAATGCTCATACTGCCTGTTTCCAAGCCCAAAAACACCATATTTGAGGTTCTGAAGCCAGTTTCCCCTCTCATTCCCCTAAAAAAACCCAGATTTCAAAATCAACCAAACCAACAACAGAAATAATCAGTGTCTAATATCAAAAATATCCAAAGCATCCCGAAACAAAGATGATCAGACTGGAGGGGGAAGTTGATTTTTGTTTTCTATTTTTTCTAAATTGTTGCAAGTCATTGAGAATGGTTTAGTTTGAATTAATTGCCTACAACATATAAAATTTTTGTATGAGGTTTTCCTTATAAGATAGTTCTTTATCTTGTTACTATTTCCTTTTAGATCATGGGCCGAAGCTAACAAGCTCATGGCATGCGTACGTCGTGCATTCACTTGCCGTTGGTTCTAGCAAGGGTAGCGGTAGCAGTGGCAATTCTTTATGAGACGGAAATTTTAGTTTGCATGGTGTGAGCTGGCACAACCATAACTTGCTTAGTTTACAAGACTAAGCAAGGCGAATATGTGAAGCCAATTCATGATTTCCAAACAATGGTGAAAAACAGGGCATTGTTCCATAACATAAAAGTCACCATTGAGGAAAAAGTGGACATCGTTTTGAAAATAATAGCCGTTATTTAATTATAGGCCTTTTTCTGTTTCTATCACGAACTAAAGTGACCCATCCTTCATAATGGGTGATTAAAGGATGACCATTGCAAGTCATTGAGAATGGTAAAATAATAGAAACACCAAAATTCAGCGAATGGAAAGTTCAGGTTTAATATGGTTTAGACAAGTAGTAGACAAAGGCATCTTGAGATTAGGGCCCACTGTAATCTTTATTTGCCATCCAACCTATTGATTAGGTCAAACAGACCTGGACGAAGGGATCCAAAACTTTTCTAGCCCCATATCAGCATCTTCATGCAAATGAACCTCAAATGATCCAAACAGTTGATAAGATGGACCTACCGTGGAAAGATAATGACCCTCAGATTTTACATATTAGACAATCCCATCCAGCTCATCCATGGATTTTATTTTGTACCATTGTTATCCCTAGCAATTTATTTGTTGGCCACTGATTCAAGGGTTAGAATCATCCGATCTGGGAAGTTTTAATAAAAAGGAAGAGAATGAGTCGATCCATTGGATCTTTCAGGAAAAATAAAATAAAATAAGAGCTGATCCATTGGATCTTTCAGAAAAAAAAAGAGCTGATCCAATGGAAAATGAACTGCAGAAATTAATTTTCACAATGAGCAGTCTATACACTGGACGGTCTTGTTACATCAAATGTGCACAAGTTCATCAAATGTGCACAAGTTCATAGACATTTTATTCCAAATATCAGTTCAATCACTCAATCATTTAAATCATTATTATGGACTTTCCTACCGCATCAAGTATCAGATCCACACTAATGCAAGACAATCAGAAAGGTTCAGCTCCAAACAAAACATCAATGCCAACTGATAGATGCAATGAGAAGGCAAAAAGGAATATAACCCTAAAAGATCCCTGGGAATAGTCATCTATTGCTCTACATAAATGCAATACTTCCAAAATTCAACTTCGGTTACATATCAGATGATGAGAATTTTGTCCAAATTTCATCACTTATTACATACAGAAGTACCAGTTAAGAAGCATGAAAAAAAAAAAAAAAAAAACAGAGGAACCATTAAACCCAGTTAAAACCCACTGCTCATGACAAGCATAGAACCACCAAATTCACTCCCATGAGCTGAAGGATTGAAGGATAGAAGCCCACAATGGCTTTTATTTTAGGCAATGCTTGGTAGAGCTAAATCTAAATTACAGTAGGAACATGGCCTTCCCAGAGCAATTATTAAACCTTTTCCATTTTTTTTTTTTTTTTTTTGAAACATAACAACAAGCTTCATTAAAGAGGCGTTGAGATAGCATCAAAAACTACAAACAAGAAGACACATGAGCATTGCCCAAAAGGAAAAAATACCTTGACTCGGCCAGATTGAAGGGTATGTCAGGGAGAAGCAAATCTCCAAGGCGCTGTCTTGTATGAAGGAAGCCGCATCAATCAAGAGGTTGCAGGTCTGGCAACCAAGACCCGACACCTAAAATTTTAAGACTTTGTTTTTTTGTCCAAAGAGAATTCCCACACAACGAGAATAGCCAAATCAAAACCAAAACTAGCAGAGTCTTTACACGAGAAAAGAATCAATAGTCGGAGATTATTCCCCTACAGCAACACATCTTTCAAGTCAACAATCTAATTATTGCAAATTTGAAATTTTGAGTAAATCTAATTATTGAAACTAAATCAAATAGGATAGAGACTCCTATATAGCAATTAACAGAGGAGAAACAGAACCTGAGATTCAAATCGTAGCTTGCTGATGCACCAGCTTCACCTTCTCTCTCAGGAACTGCCGTATATGTTCACGTTTCCAGTTGTCAATTCTGCAAAATCAAATACAGAAACCCTCAGTGCATAGAAAATAGCCTCAAGTTGGAAATCGCATCAAGAAAACGCATCTACAGAAGATCCAGTGCAGAAAATAGAAAAATTAGGGCAGAGATGGGAAAATCACCTGCTTACGATGGAATCGAAGGAAGATCGAGATCTCACAGAAAGCGAGCGAAAGAGATCTAGGGTTTTTTTTTTGTTTTTTACCAACTCCTCCGATCTCCGCCGTGGAGATGAAGGAACACTTGAAACTTCAAAGAGTGAGAGGACAGCGAGCGGAGAAGGAGAGGGAGAGGGAGAGGGAGAGCGCGCAAGAGGGAGTGGGCCGGAGAGGCAGAGAGAAGGAGGGAGATGGAGAGGGAGAGCACGCGAGAGTGAGAGGGAGAGGGAGAAGGAGAGCGTGCGATAGGGAGAGGGAGAGGGAAGGAGAGCGAGATGCAGTGGAGAGGGAGAGGCAGGGAGAGGGAGATACGGCACAAGGGAGAGGCAGAGAAAGAGGGAGATACGGCTTTAGGGTTTTTTTTTTAATAGCAAGGGACCCTTTACCCGCAGTTGTTAAAACGGGCTGCGGGCAAAGGTTAAGCCCATCAGTCGGCTAAACCGTATTTTGTTGTAGTGTGGAGTTGAACCAAAGTCGAGGGTCTTCACTCCTTCTCTCTTTTCTTCCTCTCTCTCTCTCTCTCTCTCTCTCTCTCTCTTTCTTGTTATGTTTTCTCTAATCGTCGGACGGGAGGAAATTTATAGGGGCATAAGTCTCAAGACTCTTCTTGTGAACACCTGACGCAACCCCTATTACGCAGCCAAGAACACGGAGGATTTCTTTACGCAGCCTCTGTTTTCGTAATAAAAAAATGAAATGACATAATTGCTGTTTGTGACTAGCGGTTCTTCTTCCAGATCTTTTCCTCTTTCCTCCGTAGATCCCATTGGATCTAGACGGGCCATCATATAGGCTTCTCAGATCTTCTGGTTGAGTCCGCGATCACCACCTAGATCGCTGTCTTGGATGAGGGAGATGAACGTCCTCTGTTTTGCGTTCATTCGAGAGATTCCTCGTGGGTGATCTGGATTTACCGAAAAATCTCAGGATTCTTATAAACAAGGGCTCGGATTTGTCAGGTTGGTGGGTCCTGTGACATTGCGCATGTCCATTTTTCCTGCAGCTTGTGGAGGAACTCTCTGTTTCCTAGAATCGTGGAACTCTCCCAACATTTTCGGTGTTATTGGTTGGGGTCGGATCCTTCTTTGGTGTAGATTGGATGGCGGAGATGACCCGAACTTTCTCAGGTTGGCCGAATTTCAAGCTTGGGCTAGTTGAACCAAAACTCAGGCTAGCCGAATTTGCAACAAAAGTTGTTATTTGCATTAGGCTTGAAGTTGGGCTGACCGAGGAAGGTTAGGCTGGCCGAACTAGAAGTTAAGCTGGATGAATTCCAGGCAAAAATAATTGTAAAAACATATGATTAAACATTTTTGAAAGCACCTAGTCCTAAGGTCGTTCTAGGGTTTATGCCACCTGAGATATATTGAATATCTGATTCACTTTAGCTTGAACTTTGTCTCGAACTTCATCTTGAATTTGAGCTTGATCTTTTCTTGAACATAAGCCGATCTTGAGCTTAATCTTCTCTTGAACATAGACTGATCTTGAGCTTGATTTTCTCTTGAACATAAACCGATCTTGAGGATCTACATTGAAGTAGTTTTGTCTTACGAAATTTGACAACCTATGTGTGCTCAACATCCTAGCACTTACAATCTCCCCCTTTGTCAATTTCGTGACAAAACACTTAGTATTACAAATACGCATTCTGCTATAAGATCAATCATACACATCTTTAGATATTTGAAGCTACCCTTGAAGCTTTGAAGCTTGTAATCTTCAGCTCACAACTAATGATGCTCAACTAACACTCCCCCTATGGAATACACATATAACATTCCATGCACATATAGCATCTATACATTCTCTCCCTCATACTATATAACATTGCATATTACTAACTAATCATTCTCTCCCCTTTTTGTCACAATTTGACAAAGGAAGAATAGAAGAAATAATATAAGTAGAAGGAGCATGTAGGAAGAAAGTCAAAATAAGCATATGAAACAGTCAACAATATTATCTAAAAAGGCAATTGTCAGCAACCACATCATCAAAGCATCCAAAGTGTTAAGACAAGTATGAAAATAAGTTTTAAGTACATAACCAGCGTAAGTCTGAAAAATAAATAAATCTAGCTTAATTCGACCCAGAGGAAGAAGGAGCATGTATCGAGGGATCATTTAGCCGTAAACTCCGGTTGATGTGATGGAAGTACTTTTTCATGTACTTCATTGTAGACTGTTGGGTTTGGGTCAATGAAGCCTGCGATACATGCAAAGACTCCACTTTTTCCTCTAATGCAGATAGTGTAACATCCCGAAATTTCCATGACATGAGTCTAACGTATGGCATGGAGATCTCGGATGTCAATTCCCTTGCACCCTTTACTTTAAACCATTTAATTTATAACCAATGGCCATTCCTCATTCATAAGGTTGGGTATTTATGAGAATGAAAATTAACTAATTTCATTATTTCATAAGAGTGAAATATAAGTTCAAAACTTCTAATGCTCTCACAATGAGAGCTTATTACATCAATTAAGTTCGCAGTAGAAGTATGAATAAAAAAATAAATCATAAACTATTTTCCTATTTATTCAACATAATTTTCCATTAGGAGATGGTCCTCTGGTTCATCAACCTGTACGTCACCTGCATCATCTGTACGGTTGGAGAGGGTCAACGCCCTACTCATAGTGATGGTTATCCTTTAAGATTAACAATAATTTAAGAGATTCATAAAAGTAATGTAAGGGTTTTGATATGTCACGTACTCCACTACGTGAGGTATCAGTATGCGTGACCAATATATATATGATTGCATGCCTAGCAAAGTGTGTGTGGCTCATCATAAGTTGTGATCATCGCAATGTGGAATAATATTCATAGTAAACCCGGCAAGCCCCGCATTCTCACACTACGGAGATTCGCCGACATGTCCAACGCTACTGTGGATTTACGTGAACACATCGAGGCAGCACAACATATAAGTCCGATGAATTACATGACAAATTTGTTCATGGAGCGACTATTTGCGACATCCAATCCTCGAAGTGATATAACACCCATTGCGAATTACTTACATCGATTTGTGCACACTACCCAAACCTATAGAATTACGCGTCGACTAAGAGGGTCTCTACCCATAGCGCATTACGTCCATGATAAAATATTTGAGTCACTAGTTGTGATACCTTTAACACATCACTTACACTAAAGGGAAAATAAATTGAATCATGGGAGTTTTGAAATTCCAAGACACCTGCCTAAGCCATAAAGGTAGATAGCGGAAGGCTAACAAATATGGAGGAGAGTAGCAATGGCTAACTCAACAAGAGGAGAGTAGCAATGGCTAACTTAACAAAGAGGAATGTAGCAATGGCTAACATAACAAAGAGGAGAGTAGTAATGGCTAACTCACAAAATTGGTAAAGCCAAGGGCAAGGCTTGTATCCATCACCTACATTAATAAAGGTACACATAATTAAACTCAGGCCTTAACCATCATTCCTAAAGAATAAATAGTTGTTAGTGGTAAATAAAACTATCGCAGGAAGAGAATCATAGTAGCATTATAACAAGGTATATAAAAGATAGGATAAATTATATCTACTTGAATTAAGGTAAGCTTAAAGGAATCCTGTCATGCTCCGAACTCGGAAACCAGGCTCACAAAATTCCCAATCACCGAATCCGGCGCCGACAGCCTTCATAGTACCCCATTCTTGGCTCCCGGCACCCATACACCAGGTTTCGATCATGGGATGCTACAAGGAGGATTTCTAATCATCAATCTGATTCGTAATGAGCATAACCACAAGCATAACCCACGAACAATAACTACAAAAACACCATCACAAAATCCACTATGATCAAAAACTTTTGAATACAGTGCGTATGAAAGGGAAATACAATATAATGAAAGTAACAAAAACTCCAGAAGCTCGATTATACGCTCCAACTACGATGAGACTATGGCTGTGTCCTGGCGTCACTTGCACGCATCAATCGTGCATAAGCTTATAGAAAGCTTATAGGGTGGTGTAAGTGTGTGCGTAATATAAGCGTGCTCAGAATGCAAGGTCAGAGTAATGCGAAATCATGCTAATGAGTACATGAGTGCAAGCAGCCGTACCAAGGCTATGCGGTGCAAGATATGAATGTTATCGGCCATGTCAAGACCATGCGATGCGAGATGCAACTCAAGTATACCAATCCACATCAAATATTAGTACAGTTCTCATTCTTGATAATCACCGGGGTTTAGTACACTCCAATTGGCATTGTCGCTCTCCTTGCTGCACAGTCCAAGTGAGCGTAAGAAACCTCACTATCCGCCTGGCCAATAGTCTGCTAATACCTATCCGGCACGTTGATAGCGGACCCATTCACGAGCTGGTCAAACTCAGCCTAGTATTAACCCCTACTCTCGGGCGAGTAAGGCCACACCCCTTTCCAACCGACCACGACACAGTGGGAGACACGGCTTCTGGTATTCAGCACTCGTGTGCTCATATATCCACTCTGTCTCGACGTTGGAGTCATCCTCTGGTACCATCGGGTTTAGAGATTTTCACCCAGGGACATCTATGACGCTCCGATGTTAGAAGCAGTATTTCCGATATCCAACCCAGCCATCCACGATGTGTCTGTGGAGGCTATGGCCCTGATGTTGTTAGGGCATATAATAATCACAATCACACAAATACAAGTGCATGAATCATACTACCAGTCATGCAACAACCCTGCGCGTACCGTGCGCTCATGTAGGGCAACTCCACCTATCAGGGAGCCCATAAACGATCCGCCCGAAGGAATATGCTATGATCAGTCACTACTTACATCAGGCATACATATGATGCGTATGATCATGAATCGTGGATCTATACTAAACATGTTATGTGGTGATGGGCTCTGTTCATAATGAAGATGGGCCTAGACGGCCTACACTATCAGTATGGGCCTAACAATGGGCCTTAGTGAGAGTGACAATGCGGACATTTAACCAACATCATCCTACAATGTGGACGTCAAACCAACATTGCTCCTAGGGCATCATCACATAAACCATGGTGGAATCACACATTGCAATGGGCCTTATGTACATCTCATTGGGCCTCAACCCAAGGGCTTCAAATATATCAAATGGGCTGCCTCACGAGGGCCTCTCATATATATATATATATATATATTTATCGAATAGGCCATCCTAATTGGGCCTTACATACATTGCAATGGGCCATAGCCCGTGGGCCTTGCATACATCACAATGGGCCTTATAACATGAGCCATATATAAAGGTAAGTGGGCCACATCACATGGGCCACACGTATATCAAATGAGCCACACCCAAAAATGAGTGATGATAAGGATTTTCACCATTAGAATTTCCAAGGGTTTAATGGTAGACGTTCAAACCCACTACTTTCCTGAAATGTGGCCCACCTAATCCTAGATCTGCCTTATTTTTAATTTCAAGCCTTAAAATGAGCTTTCAAATGGTTGGACGGGTTGGATGGAACACATGCATTATGGTGGGTCCGATAGGGATGGATAGCATAGATAATACACATACCTTATGGTGGGGACCACACTGATGGAAGGTGTGGAGCACACACATCAGTGGGTCCCGCATGGGGCCCATCACAATGTTTATTTTCCACCCAATCCTGTTGATAAGGTTATACAGACCTGGGGCCCATGGAAATGTTTATTTACACCCAACCTGTTTAAGAGGTCACACGGACCAGGGGCCCACCAAAATGTTTATTTACATCTAACCTGTTTATGAGGTCACACGGACCAGGGGCCCACCAAAATGTTTATTTTCCTCCAATCTGTTGATAAGGTCACGTGGACCTTGGGCACACCGAAATATTTATTTGCCATCCAAACTGTTCATAAGGTCACGTGGACCTGGATTGAAGAGGAAAAATAAATTTCACATTGATCCAAAACTTCTGACCCCAAAAAGGGTCTCAATGGTAGGCGTCAATCCTCACTGTTCCCTGTGGCATGGGCCACTTGAGTTCCTGGAGGGGCTGATTTCTGGGAGGGGGGCCACGGCCCTAGGGGCCCACCCGATGCATGGAGTGGATGTCCCACACACATCATGGTGGGGCCCACGGCTGGGACCGTGCATCCTTGCCACGACTGTCCGCACGTCAGCGCGTAGGCGCTGCCTCGGTGTGTTCTGACAGTAGCAGTGTCAGCTGCTACACATGCAAATTTTTTTAAAGAAAAATGCATTTTTCTAAGGAATTTCCTAGGTGGGGCCCTCATCAGGGAAATCCGCCCTGGCCATTGCATTCCATGGCTCAATACTGACAAAAACAAGCCCAATATTGGGTATGTTTCGGTGTGTAGAATCATCAGGTGGGTTTTAACTGTAAACATTACTATTTCTTATGGTATGACCCGCTTGATTATCAGGTTGGTCTCAAATTTCGGCTCAACTCCTAAAATGGGCTAAGCAACAGAATGGATGGCGTGGATTATCTACATACATCAAGGTGCGGCCTGGATAAGCAGCCCATCCCAATCTTTAAAAAGCTAATTTTTTTTATAGCTGTTAGTACACACCCATGTCAGCACATGCCTCCATGTTAGCCACACCCGTCTAGATGCTGGACGGTCATGGATAAACACATGCATTATGGTGGGTCCCACATGGACGTGGCCCACACATCAAGGTGGGTCCCACATGAACGTGGCACACCTAATTGGAACTAATCTGATACTGGTGTTATTCCTTCATCTTGACCGTCCAATAGACCCGCTGCAAGGTGGGCCTCACGATCGGGCGGCCAAGATCTCTGCACTTGGTGGCTACAAGCCATCACACCAAAGAATGAGAGAGAGAGAGAGAGAGAGAGAGAACCGGTGAGATAGAGGGACCCCGCCACTATGGGCCCCTCACTACATTACATACATCATTGTGGGTCGCACAATAAGTGAGTCCTTAAAATAGAAATCAACGGTGGATCACCCACCTCTAAGCCTCCTTCTTGCTCCGCTAGCCTCCTTAGCTCCTATGCTTAACCTTTGATGGTGGATGATGGGATTTTGATGGTGGGGATGAGGGATGAGAGGGTGAAAAAATGGGGCACACTTGTTGCTCTTGGAATTGCTTGGGAAGGCTTGGACGTATGGAGCTTGGGAGAGTAGAGATAGGATGAGGGAAAGAGAGAAAAAAATATTAAAGGGATGAGTGATGTGGTGGTTGTAATGAAGAGGTATGGGTTTGTTTGATTTTTTTTGTAAAAGAGGGATGGTGAGGGGAGAGAGAGTTGACTTAAGGGAAAAGGAGGGATGGGTTGGTTGTACTTGGGGTAAGGTGTGACTTGACTTGTACTTGAGATGAGTGATTGATTGATTGATGGGACATGTTGTAGAGATTCTCTCGAAATTCGCAACACGTGATGTTTTCTTCGAATTGAACACGAACCCACATCTCTTGGCCTGGGTATCAGTTCGGTATGCGAGTCATGGCATTAGAACCACGGCGACGGCGCGGTCGCTAAGGTATAAATTTCAGGTCGAGCTGACTTCGGTATGTAGGACTCGGCTTAGGTTTGCGTGCAAACGTCGGATACAGGTCGTGGGTTACCGAAATTTGACCGGGAGACCGCAAAAGTCCATGAAACGGTACAGACTATGATACAGGTCTTACAACTCTCCCCTCCAAATAAAAATTTTATCCTCGAAATTTATACGATCTTTGCAAGTAAACATAACTCATGATGGAAGATGAATCATAGTATCATCATATAAAATCGGAGACAACATTAAGATACAACATATCATCAATCATCAAAGAGATGAGGATAATGCTCTCGAATTTTGGCCTTGCGCTCCCAAGATGCCTCATCAACAGAATGATGACTCCACTGAACCTTCACCAAGGGAATGACCTTGGTCCGGAGAACCTGCTCCTTCCAATCAAGGATACGATCTGGCTACTCAATGTAAGAAGCGTCCTCACGAACCTCCAACGGCTGTCAATCATTAACAGGAACGATGTCTGACCTACACTTCCTCAACATAGAGATGTGGAAAATGTTGTGGACGCCAGACAACAGAGATGGCAAGACAAGCCGATATGCTATAGCGCCAATGCACTCAGTGATCTCGAAAGGTCCTATGAATCTCGAGGCAAGCTTACCCTTCGCTCCAAATCGAACTACGCCCTTCATGGGTGAGACCTTGAGATACACATGATCCCGTACATCAAACTTCAAGGGACAACGCTAGCGATTAGCAAAACTCTTCTGCCAGCTTTGAGCTGTGCGCATCCTCTGCCTGATGATATCGATAACCTCTGACGTCTGTTGCATAAGCTCAGGACCTAGGAGACGCCGCTCTCCGACCTCGGTCCAACAACTCGGAGATCTGCACGGTCTGCCATACAATGCCTTAAAAGGAGCCATGATAATGGTCGCTTGATAGCAGTTGTTATATGCGAACTCAGCCAATCGCAGATGCTCATCCCAGCTACCCCTGAAGTCAATCACGCAGGCTCGAAGCATGTCCTCAAGGATATGATGCTGAGCTGTAAATCAGTGCCCATCACTCTCTGAAAGCTCCTCCAAAACTGAGACGTGAACCTCAGGTCTTGGTCAGAAACGATCAAGACTGGAACACCGTGTAGTCTCACAATCTCCTCAATGAATAACCTCGCAAGCCGGTCCAAAGGCCAAGTTGCACAAATCGTAAGAAAATGTGCCGACTTCGTCAGATGGTCCATGACAACCCAGATGGCGTCATGACCACGCTGAGTCCTCGGTAAACCCATGATAAAATCGGTAGATACGTACTCCCACTTCCACGTCGGGACACTCAACGGCTGCAATAGACCAGGGGGTCTCTGATGATTGGCCTTGACACGTTGGCGTGTGTCACACTCGGTCACAAAATTGGCAATCCAGTGCTTCAACCCCGCCCAAAAATACTGTCTCCTCATATCACGATGCATCTTCGTCGAGCCAGGGTGAATAGAAAACCACGATCGATGTAACTCAGTCATAAGATCTTTGTGCAACTCAGAAATATCTGGCACATATAATCGGCCTCTGAAGCGAAGTCCACCATCAGAACTAATCTGCCAATCCGTCTGACTCTCAGATGCTACCTCTGCTCGGTAATCCTGCAACGACTCGTCTGCCTGCTGAGCCTCAATCACCCTTACGACAAGAGAGGGTTGAATCAACAGGCTCGATAGTTAAACGATAGAAGACTGCAGACCAAAATCGAAGTCATACTTTGCTATATCCTTGAGCATCCTCCACTCCTGAATCATCATGTGTGCCACCAGGCCTCGTGGCTGACGGCTGAGGGCATCTGCCACCATATTCGCCTTGCCTGGGTGGTACTGGAGATCAAAATCATAATCCTTCAGAAGCTCCATCCAGCGTCTCTGTCTCATGTTCAGCTTGGACTGAGAGAATAGATACTTCAAGCTCTTGTGGTCAGAGAAGAGCTTGAACCTGACCCTATAGAGATAGTGTCTCCACACCTTCAGTGCGAAGATGACTGCTGCAAGCTCGAAATCATGCGTGGGGTAATTCAGCTCATGGACCTTGAGCTGACGGGACGTGAAGGCTACAGGCCTACCGTGCTGCATCAGGACAACACCTACCAATACGTGAGGCATCGATAAATACAATAAATTCATCACTCCCAGAGGGAAGAGTGAGGAAAGGAGCGGACGTCAGATGGTCCTTTAGCTCCATGAATGCCTGCTCACATGCGTCAGTCCAGATAAAATCTACGCCCTTCCGAGTCAACCTGATCAACGGGGCTGCAATACGGGAGAACCCCTCAATGAAATGCCAATAGTATCTCGCTAAACCAAGGAAATTACGGATCTCAGACGCAGTCGTGAGCTGGCCCCGCTGATGCACTACCTCAACCTTCAAGGGGTCCACTGTGACACCCTCCCTTGTCACCACATGACCAAGGAACTTCACCTCCTACCAGAACTTGCACTTCTCCAGCTTCGCATACAACTGGTGAGCACGGAGGGTCTATAAGGCGATCTCTAGATGCTGCATATGATCCTCACAGGTCCTCGAATATATCAGGATGTCGTTGATGAAGACCACAACAAACTGATCGAGATATGGACGGAAGACCTCATTCATCAACTGTATGAAGACCGCGGGTGCATTGGTCAGTCCAAAGGGCATAATTTGAAACTGAAAATGACCGTAACGCATCCTGAAAGCCGTCTTCGGGATGTCCTCCTCTCGGACACGAATCTAATGATAACTGGAACGTTGGTTAATCTTTGAAAAGAACTTGCACCTTGTAGCTGATCAAATAAATCATTTATCCTCGCGAGTGGGTACTTGTTCTTAATCGTGACCTTGTTGAGCTCATGACAGTCCACGCAGAGCCTCAACGAGCCATCCTTCTTCCTGACGAAGAGTACTGGTGCTCCCCACAGAGAGCTATTCAGACGAATAAATCCCAACTCACGCAACTCGTCCAACTGTCGCTGTAGCTCACGTAACTCCATCGGTGTCATACGGTATGGGGCTTTCGAGATAGATGCGGTACCATGCACAAGGTTAATCTGGAACTCAATATGACGGCGCGACGGCAATCCCAGAATCTCCTGGAATACATCGAGAAAGTCACAGACAATCGATAACTGGTCAATACATGCTGCAAT
This sequence comes from Magnolia sinica, assembly GCF_029962835.1. Classification (NCBI taxonomy): domain Eukaryota; kingdom Viridiplantae; phylum Streptophyta; class Magnoliopsida; order Magnoliales; family Magnoliaceae; genus Magnolia; species Magnolia sinica. The sequence goes on along the minus strand of NC_080573.1, from coordinate 41,300,152 downwards.
AGGCTCCTCAACGGCGCAGGACATCAAACATGACATCGGCTCTCCTCTAGGCTCGGTGACGAACTAAAACTGTGGCAAGCTGGGTATAAAGAATATGACAGTCCTCACGGAACAGTCCAACATGGTATGGTACTCGGCAAGCCAATCCATGGCTAGGATGACGTCAAAATCTGACATCGGTAGCACAAATAAATCGGCGGGCAAAAAGATATCACCAACCAGAATCGGGTAAGATGAACAGAAACGACCCAACACTGTAGTCTTCCCCAAGGGCGTCAATACGGTCAACCCCTCGCAAGCACACTTTATCAACAATCCAGTCGAATAACAAAAATCCTCGGACATGAATGAATGCGATGCACCGGAATCAAATAGTATACGTGCGATACATACAGAGACGGAAAGGATACCCTTAATGACTCCTCCAGATGACTGCGGATCCTGCTGAGCCGTGTAGAACCTAGCCTGAGCTGGTTGGGGAGGTGCCTGTCCCCTCTTAGGTCCCTGGTGCTACTGCTACCTCTGCGGTGACCTGTGCTACTGTCTCTGCTGCTGTTGGGGCCTCGACGGCTGAGGTGGCTGTGGTCGCTGCTGTGTTGGAGGCTGTTGCTGAGGTTGCTGCTGCGCTGAAGGCTGTTGTGGCCCTCTCGACTGCTGCAGATGAGGGCAAGGGCACTCAGACAGGTGGTGCCCTATCCCACCACATCCAAAATAAGTCCCTACAAATGGCTGCTGCAGTGGTGTTGGAGGTGTTGCTGGGGCTGCTGGTGCTCTAGTCGGTAGGTGGCTCCTGTACCTCTGTGGTCGTCGCTGCTGCTGAGAGCTACTAGAGGGGGCCTGCCTCTTCTGAACCCTCCTCTAATCTTGATCGGCCTGCATGCCGGCCCACTCGCTCTCATAAATCTGAGCCCTCCGTACTACCGCCTAGAAAGTCGGGATCTTATGCTCAATAACGCGACCTTGAAGACCGTAACGTAAGCCGTTCTTGAAATGGCAGGCCTTCTGCCCCTCATCATCAACCAAATATGGTGTGGACCTCAATAACGCCACAACATGGGCCGTGTACTGCGTCACGGTCATGCCCCCCTGCACCAGAGTCTCGAACTCCAGTGCTCTCTGACATCGAACGTGGTTAGGGAAGTACTGCTCTTCGAATCGATCGATAAAGTCCTCCCATGTCCAGATATAATCAGGTCCTGCAATACGGGTAACAGAGGTCCACCAGTGCTCGGCCTCGCCCTGGAAAAGAAATACTACTAACCGAACTTGTTGCTTGGTCGTACATGCCATAGTATCAAAAATCTTCTCCACATCAGAGTGCCATCTCTCGGCTGCAGTCGGATCTAGCTCGCCCTGGAAACGCGGAGGATCGAGTTGTCTAAACTCATGGAGAAGGGCGCTCGTGTGCTCCTACTTGGCCTGGGCTAGAGAAACAGCTGGACGCTTGCCTCGCCTCGAGTCGCCGTTTAAATCAAGTCAAGCTAAGCTAAATTGAGCCAAGCCGAGTGAGCTTTTCGAGCTAGCTTGGCTCGTGTAGAGCCATATGACAGGTTTGGCCTCGCGGTAGAACGGGAGAGACAGGTGGTAAAGCTGGAGCCTCAGGTGGTGGAGCGGGGTGCGCTCGAGTCGTTCTCCTGGGCGGCATGTCCTATAAGAAAGAACAATGATACCAATCAACCTTGAGAATCGCACGTTAGAGAACTCAATTGGAAGGTTTCGCACTCGGAACCTAATCATCCTAAACTCATAACAAACATGTGATGCCGTTCTCTGTTATTCCCAAGTTATGATCTGTTATCAACTTTTGTCACGCCTCGAACTTGGAAACCGGCTCACAAAATTCTCGATCACCGAATCCAGCGCCAACAGCCTCCATAGTACCCCATTCTTGGCTCCTGGCACCCATACACCAGGTTTTGAGCCTGGGATACTACAAGGAGAATTTCTAATCATCAATCTGATTCGTAATGAGCATAACCACAAGCATAACCCACAAACAATAACCACAAGAACATCATTATAAAATCCACTATGATCAAAAACTTTTAAATACAGTGCGTATAAAAGGGAAATACAATATAATGAAAGTAACAAAAACTCCAGAGACTCGGCTGCATGCTCCAAGTACGGCGAGACTATGGCTGCGTCCTGGCGTTACCTGCACACATCAATCGTGCATAAGCTTATAGAAAGCTTAGAGGGTGGTGTAAGTGTGTGCGCAATATAAGCGTGCTCAGAATGCAAGGTCAGAGTAATGCGGAATCATGCTGATGAGTACATGAATGCAAGCAGCCGTACCAAGGCTATGCGGTGCAAGATATGAATGCTATCAGCCATGTCAAGACCATGCGATGTGAGATGCAACTCAAGTATACCAATCCTCATCAAATAACATGGTCCATAATTAAGGTAAGTGGGCCACATCACATAGGCCACACGTATATCAAATGAGCCACACCAAAAAATGAGTGATAATAAGGATTTCCACCATTAGAATTTCCAAGGGTTTAATAATGGACGTTTAAATCCACTGCTTTCCTGAAATGTTACCCACCTAATCCTAGATCTACCTTATTTTTAATTTCAAGCCTTAAAATGAGCTTTCAAATGGTTGGACAGGTTGGATGCAACACATGCATTATGGTGGGTCCGATAGGGATGGATAACATAGATAATACACATACCTCATGGTAGGGACCACATTGATGGAAGGTGTGGAGCACACACATCAGTGGGTCCCACGTGGGGCCCATCACAATGTTTATTTTCCACCCAATCCTATTGATAAGGTCATACAGACCTGGGGCCCATGGAAATGTTTATTTACACCCAACCTGTTTAAGAGGTCACATGGACCAGGGGCCCACCAAAATGTTTATTTGCATCCAACCTATTTATGAGGTCACATGGACCAGGGGCCCACCAAAATGTTTATTTTCCTCCAATCTGTTGATAAGGTCACGTAGACCTTGGGCCCACTGAAATATTTATCTGCCATCCAAACTGTTCATAAGGTCATGTGGACCTGGATTGAGGAGGAAAAACAAATTTCGTATTGATCCAAAACTTCTGACCCCAAAAAGGGTCTCAATGGTAGGCGTCAATCCTCACTGTTCCCTGTGGCGTGGGCCACCTGAGTCCCAGAGGGACTGATTTCTGGGAGGGGGGCCACGGCCCTAGGGGCCCACCTGATGCGTGGAGTGGATGTCCCAAACATATTATGGTGGGGCCCACGGCTATGACCGTGGGTCCCTACCTCGACCGTTCGCACGTTAGCGCGTAAGCACTGCCTGTGTGCGTTCTGACGCTGCTGCACATGTAATTTTTTTAAGAAAAATGTATTTTTCTAAGGAATTTCCTAAGTGGGGCCCTCATCAGGGAAATCCGCCCCAGCCATTGCATTCCATGGCTCAATACTGACAAAATAAGCCCAATATTAGGTATGTTTCGGTGTGTAGAATCATCAGGTAGGTTTTAACGGTAAACATTACTATTTCCTATGGTATGCCCTACTTGATTACAAGATTGGTCTCAAATTTCGGCTGAACTTCTAAAATGGGCTAAGTAACGGAATGGACGATGTGGATTATCTACATACATCAAGGTGGGGCTTGGATGAGCAGCCCATCCCAATCTTTAAAAAGCTAATTTTTTTTTATTGCTGTTAGTACACGCCCATGTCAGTACACGCCTCCATGTTAGCCACACCCGTCTAGCGTCCAGGGATGCTGGATGGTCATGGATAAACTCATACATTGTGGTGGGTCCCACATGGACGTGGCCCACACATCAAGGTGGGTCCCATATGAATGTGGCCCACCTAATTGGAACTAATCTGATACTAGTGTTATTCCTTCATCTTGACTGTCCAATAGACTCGCTGCAATGTGGGCCTCACGATCGGGCGGCCAAGATCACCTTGCACATGGTGGCCACAAGACATCACACAAAAGAAAGTGAGAGAGAGAGAGAGAGAGAGAGAGAGAGAGAGAGAGAGAGAAAACCGGTGAGATAGAGGGACCCCGCCACTATGGGCCCCTCACTACATTACATACATCATTGTGGGTCCCACAACAAGTGGGTCCTTAAAATAGAAATCAATGGTGGATCACCCACCTCCAAGCTTCCTTCTTGCTCCCCTAGCCTCCTTAGCTCCTATGCTTAACCTTTGACGGTGGATGATGGGATTTTGATGGTGGGGATGAGGGATGAGAGGGTGGGAAAATGGGCTGCACTTGTTGCTCTTGAAATTGCTTGGGAAGGCTTGGACGTATGGAGCTTGGGAGAGTAGAGATAGAATGAGGGAAAGAGGGAAAAAAATATTAAAGGGATGGGTGATGTGGTGGTTGTAAGGAAGAGGTATGGGTTTGTTTGATTTTTTTTGTAAAAGAGGGATGGTGAGGGGAGAGAGAGTTGACTTAGGGAAAAGGAGGGATGGGTTAGTTGTACTTGGGGTAAGGTGTGACTTAACTTGTACTTGACATGAGTGATTGATTGATTGATGGGACATGTTGTAGAGATTCTCTCAAAATTTGTAATGTGCAGTGTTTTCTTCGAATTGAACACGGACCCACATCTCCTGGCCTGGGTATCAGTTCAGTGCGTGAGTCACGGCGTTAGAACCGCGGTGACGGTACGGTCGCTAAGGTATAAATTTCAGGTCGAGCCAACTTTGGTATGCAGGACTTGGCTTAGGTTCACGTGTAAACGTCAGATACAGGATGAGGGTTGACGGAATTCGACCGAGAGGACCCCGGAAGTCCACGGAACGATACGGACTATGATACGGGTCTTACAAATCCCTCACCTTAGGTTGTGGTGTTGTCTTTTACTTAGCTATATGCTCAGAGGCATATTTTTAGATAAGGTTCTACTCTAATCCACCTTATTTGAATTGGTTAAGTTAGATGTTAGATTAGGGTTGAGGAAACTCGACTTAGATTATGCTTTGGACCAGTTGAACCGACTCTCCTTTTCCCACCGATAAGTGAGGGGAAAGTACTTGTCATAGAACCTGGTTTCAAAGTCGTCTCAGGTCCATACGTAGGCCTCTGTGACCATTTAAAGGATACTATCCCATCATAAGTCAACCTCTTGCTCGAAGGTGTAAGAGACTAACTCCACCTGCTTGGCCACGATACAGTGCAATGGTAACTCATCTTGGAGATGCGATGGAGCCAATGCTTATCATCCCGAGGGTTGTTACTTTTTGGGAACGTCGATGATCTTAGCTTTTAGAATAACTTAAAAATGTTGTCCTCTCGGAATGTAGGCACTCAAGTCACGGGCTTCACAAACAGGGCAACACCTCTACCCTAGGCGATCGCGTCGACCAGGGTGGCCAATGTCTGCTGCTACTGCTGCATTAAAAGTAGCATTTGCACCATCATGTCTAAGCTTGGGGCAGCCTGAGGTGCGGGTGGAGTAATGTGGTTTTAGCCAATCACAGGGGGTGAGTTCAACCTTGCCCCGTTGATCGTGCTAGCGGCAGGTGGTACATATGGGATTGTCGAGTCGTGTTGCCATGGGCCGGGCTACGGATACTCGGTTATGGTTTCGAGTCCTAAACTTGTGTTCGAGCCCTGCTAGCCACTTGAAGAGGGGAGACCCTAATTGATCAACCTGCTATGTGGGAGGTGAACCAAAATGCTGATGCCCAATGGGCGGCATGTCTTGTATTTGCATTATAGGGGTGCAGTAGATACTAATCCAACCACACATTACTATGCGGTCCAATGCACTCTAATTCTATAGGGCATGCGTAAATACTCATTCTAGTCCAATTGTGCACTTAAGAAAAATAGGAAATTTTTTCATTAATATCAGAAAGCGTGATTAGTACCTTGTTCCCTTATAAACACCCTAACAACACATAAAGTACAACACAACCATACATGGAAATAAAACTAAACCCTAACTATCACACAATGAGCACCAATCACAACAAACCACTAGGATCTACCAATCTATAGAATCAGGCGAAGGAGGGGTGCTCGCTCCTTCTGTATGCAACACAGTACCACCTTAATGTGGGGTACATCTCGTGCACCTTGCACTTTAGGTACTGCTGGTCCTCTTTCATCTCAGCAACCTTAGCATCGAGCATGCCTAAGCCCTCCTGCACACCTCGAGGTGCAAGGTGATCCTCGCTGGTTCTCTCAGCTTTGGCTTCTGTCTCCTCCTCACCTTAGATCCCTTCCTCTTCTTCCTCGTTCTCTTCTTCTTCATCATCTATCTTATCCCAAAACTCTTTGGCTCAGTCTCTTTATTGCTTGAGGCCCACTCCCATGCAGTTAAATATTCGTCGCTTATTTACTTGATCAGTTTAGGCTCGTGTTCACAACCCTAAGTGTAGGGTCGCGATGTAGTAATAATCTCAGTGAGACCGAGGTCGAATCCACAGGGACTAATCTCGTGTGTATTATGAAAGTAACTAGAACTAAAAGTAGAAGAAGATGTGATTCTAAATCTGAATTAATTGAGAGAGTAATTGTGATTAAAGAGATTAAACTAATAAATTTAAAGGTGATAACTAGGGTTTCTAAGGATCCACTTGTAGAGATCAGGGAGCCCTCTTACTTGGTTTAAGTCACATGATTGGAATTGGAGTCCTATCCTATCCAATTGGAAGATATACAATTAAGATTAATCTGAACTTTCCTTGACGTAATTCTCAATGGAGGAGAATTGTGATAATTGGAAGAGATTCCATCACCAAACCATGCCCATGGGATGATGGCTAACAACAGGATTTACCAATCCCACAATCTCAAAATCAGGAAAAGAAGATACTCAAAGCTATTGTAGATCTACTGTAATTTGAGTCATAACAAACCATTAAGAACTGAAAGTATTCCTTTAAAATTAAACTAGAATCAGAGAAGGTTCAACATACACATGAATCAAAGTAAAAAAAAACATCCCATCACGCTACAAGCTTCATCTCTTAGCCCTAGCTAAGAGGTTTAGCCAACCATAGACATGATTAAACTAAAATCTCTTAAGAAAAACATAAAAATAACTAAGGAAAAGGAAGAAAAACTCTTAGCGATAGCTTCTCCACCCTTTTGCTTTACTCCTAAAATTCTATAAGATGCCTAGGAACATCTTAAGAAATCCTATTTATAGTTTTACAACTCCAACTTTCCCACCGAGTTGAAAAATTCTGAAAATCGCCTCAAATTTATGCAGTCCGTATAACATCTGCATAACCCTCGACTAGTCGAGGACAACCTTTGACTGGTTGAGGGTAACCTTCGACTGATCGAGGATTTCATGAAATTAAAAGTTCATGTTGCTGGAGTTTGAATTGAAGTTTCTTTGAAAAGTCAAGGAAAAGCTTCGACTGGTCGAACCAGAGCTTTGACTAGTCAAGAATTACGCAAATTCTTTTCAAATCTTTGATTTTCTTCATGACCTGATTTTCTTGGATCTTTGGCATGTGAATTCTTCATTCTTAGTCTTCTAAGATCCAATCTTTGGCTTGGTGATTCTCGAGCATTAAATCCATACTTTTAGCATCCTTTTAATCTAAGCTCTTAAATTCACCTTGAAACACAAACATGATTAAAATAGAACATTAAGCATTATCATGTTCATAAAACTAAGTTATAAATGGGAGATAATATATAATATTTGACCCTTAACACAATCCTTAACCAGCATTTTGCTAGTCCGGAGCAAAGTATGCGAAAAATGAACTTTAATGCTCAATGTTCAAACCTTTTTCAGAAAATAATCTTTTGTGTAATCAAGTATGAATGAGTAGACTCAAGACATGAAAGTGGTATTTTGAAAACCTAATGCCGAATCATATAAGCAATCAATCAAATAAGTTCTTTATCAATTAAGTCAGAGTATAGTTCGCATATCAAGTTTTTCAATGTGCGCAGTGAAGATCAACTTACTCTCCAAAAGGATACTGTCATTACATCATGCTGGCCATGCTCACCACTTCAAGATTGGTTTAAAAATCAAATACAGATTCTGAATTTATCCCCTTCTCCTTCTTTTTCTAGTTTTTGATTTTATATCAGCGGTCAATTTTTTTTTTCATTCTTTAATTTTGCATTCTTTTTATTCTTTTTCATGATATATGATGACCTTTTTGTCGATCTCCTATTTTTTAACTAGTTCTTTTCTTCTTTTAAGGTGGATAAAATTCTCCAGACTCAATTCTCACCATCTATCAATGATTCACATACTAACAATCAGAAATTCTAGCATTTCTTACAGATGATAAATTGAATGTGTCTTGTGATTTAGAATAACATGATTTTCAAACTACCTCTTAATTAATTGAGCGCAAGAATTTAGGTGATAGATTACTTAGATGATCAAACTCCAACAATCCAAAATTCGATCTCTATCTTATCATACTCAAAACATTCTCAAGTACACAATTCATCGCATCCCAAACAGATTTCAACTTGAAACATTGAAATTTTTTTTAAAATTTTGCTCAAAACTGAGAAGACACTGATTAGTTTACCTAATCCCCCATCTCTAACCTAAAAATCTACATTATCCTCAATATAAAAGAAATAATCATATAATGCAAAAGAAACAATAAAAGGGAAAGGGAAGTGATGGAAAGGTAATACTTGAAGAAGGAATTTTAAGGCTTTTTCAATGATCTCAGTGTGAAGATGGGTTAGCACAAGAATTAAAAAACAGAAAGCAAACTATCCTAAATAGTGAAAAACATACTACCCTAGTCCTATGAAAGTAATAAACCTACCTATACCTCTATCAGACTAGGAGATCAATCCTGGTAAATAAAATCACTTAGAGGTATGGACATGTCCTCTGAATCAAATTTTTCAATAAATGGCTTTAATCGATGTCCATTCACTTTGAATTTGTTGCCATTGTTTGGATTCTTTATCTCGATAGCCCCATGAGGATAAACATTAGTAATAGTGAAAGGGCCGGTCCAACGAGATCGGAGTTTGCTCGAAAAGAGATGTAACTGAGAATTATACAAGAGAACCTTCTGACCTGGTGTGAATGATTTATGAAGAATGTATTGGTCATGAAACATCTTCATCTTGTCCTTGTAAATTCTCAAGTTCTCGTATACATCATTTCAGATTTCTTCAAGTTTATTCAACTGAAGTTTACGTAGCGAGCCAGCATTGTCCAGATTGAGATTCAGATTTTTAATAGTCCAAGAGGCTTTATGTTCCAGCTCCACAGGTAAGTGGCAAGCTTTCCCATAGACGAATCTAAAGGGAGACATTCCAATAGGGGTCTTAAATGCAGTACAGTAAGCCCATAAAGCATCGGTCAAGCGGATTAACCAATCCTTATGCTCAAGGTTAACCATTTTCTCCAAAATATGTTTAATTTTCCTATTGGAAATTTTAGCTTGCCTACTTATTTGTCGGTGGTATGGAGTGCTCACTTTGTGAGAGATGCCATATTTCTTCATTAAGTTTGTAAATGGACTATAACAGAAATGTGAGCCTCCATCACTTGATGGCTCGAGGCGTTTCAAATAGGGAAATGATGTTTTCTTTTAAGAATTTAATGACCGTTTGATGATTATTGTTTCGACATGGAATCGCTTCAACCCATTTAGTGACGTAGTCTACGACGAACAAAATATATAAATTCCCAAAAGATTAAGGGAATTGTCCCATGAAATCGATGCCCCAGCAATCAAATGCTTCAATAATAAGAATTGGGTTCAATGACATCATATTTTGATGGGACAATGCTCCAAATTTCTGACAATACTCACAAGCTTTGCAAAACTCATGAGTGTCCCTGAACATAGTGGACTAGTAAAAACCACACTGCAGAATTTTGGTTGTGGTCTTTTTAGCAGAAAAGTGACCACCACAGGCTTGTGAATGATAGAAGGAGATGACACTTTGGTATTCATTATCTAGCACACATCTCCTTAAGATTTGGTCTGAGAAATATTTAAATAGATATGGATCATCCTAGAAAAATTTGCATACCTCGGTGAATAATTGTTTCTTATCTTACGCAGTCTAATGTGTTGGCGTGAAACCCATAGCAAGATAATTAGCAATATCCACAAACCAAGGTGAATGAGAGACTTTAAACTATTTTTCGTTAGGGAACATGTCATTTATATGCGTCGTCTTAAGGGAATTAGAGAGATCAAGGTAGGAAAGATGGTCAGCCACTACGTTCTCTACTCCCTTTTTATCTTTTATTTCCAAATCAAATTCCTAGAGTAAGAGGATCCATCTTATCAAGCGGGCCTTAGTATCATTCTTGGAAAGAGGATACTTGAACACCGCATGATCAGTGTAGATGATAATCTTGGATCCAATCAAGTAGGACCTAAATTTATCTAAAGTGAATACTACGGCTAAGAGTTCCTTCTCCGTCGTAGAGTAATTCAGTTGGGCAAAATTTAAAGTTCTACTTGCATAATGTGTAACGTAGGGCTTCTTATCTTTTCTCTAACCTAACACCACCCAAATAGCGTAATCCGAAGCATTGCACATAAGTTTAAAAGGAATGCTCTAATCGGGTGGCTGCATGATAGGTGCGGTGGTTAACATGCCCTTGAGCTTAGAAAAAGCTTCCTGGCATTGCCTAGTCCACTTGTATGGTATATCCTTTTGAAGTAGATTGCATAAAGGACGAGAGAGGTCCTTTATGAATTTTCTGTAAAATTCGGCATGTCCTAAGAAGGATCGCACGTCATGTATGCTTTTAGGTAGATGTAAGTTAGAGAAAACATCATTCTTAGCCTTATCTACCTCAATTCCCTTGGACAAGATGATATGTCCAAAGACAATTTCCTTATGGACGATGAAGTGACACTTCTCCCAATTTAGTACCAAGTTCTTTTCCTCGCATCACTTCAGCACGCATTTAAGATTCTCCAAACAATCACTGAAGGATGGACCAAAGACAGAGAAGTCGTCCATGAAGACCTCTAAATATTGCCCCACCATGTAAGAAAAAATACTCATCGTGCATCACTGAAAAGTGGCGGGGGCATTACACATTCCGAATGACATCCTTCAGTAAGCAAAGGTACTAAAAGGATATGTAAACGTGGTCTTTTCTTAGTCTTCAAGGGCTATCTCGATCTAATTGTAGCTCGAATATTCATCAAGAAAATAGTAATAGGAATGACCAGCTAGCCTTTCCAAAATTTGATTGATGAAGGGCAAAGGAAAGTTGTCATTCCTTGTGACAGTATTCAACTTCTTGTAGTTAATGCACATTCTCCAACTAGTAGTGACTCTAATTGGCATGAGTTCATTATCAGCATTGGTTACGATGATGATTCTGGACTTCTTAGGAACCACCTAAGTTGGACTCACCTATTGGCTATCAGATATAGGGTATATGATACCCACATCCAATAGCGTAAGAACCTTGGCCTTAACCACTTCATTTATGTTTGGATTTAATCTACGTTGTGGTTGCCAGGAGATCTTTACATATTCCTTTAGATAAATGCGGTGAGTACAAATTGAAGGGTCAATTCCCTTGAGGTCCGCAATCGACCATCCAAGGGCTCCCTTATGCTTAATGAGAGTAGAGATGAGCATACTCTCCTGTTCCTGCTCAGGGTGGGAAGAAATCACCACCAGGTATGTCTTATCTTGCCTAAATAAACATATTTCAACTTAGAGGGTAAAGGTTTTAGGTCAAGTTTCGGTGCCTTGAGGTTAGATGGTAGAGGCATTACATCAGTTTGGGGCAATTCTTCAAATTGTGGCCTCCACTGGTTAACTTCAAGTATCGGCACGGTATCCAGCATGGTCCCCATCTCCCTAATCATATCATCATCAAAATCATGGGAGTGGGCCAGACACGTCTCTAGAGGGTTAGAGGATAAGGTCAAAAGTGTTCTATTTTCCACGAAAGAGTCAATCATGTTAATGTCATGAAAATCGTCATCATCCTCTAACTATTTGCCCATATTGAAAAAGATATTCAACTCCAATGTCATATTTCCAAAAGACAAACTTATGACTCCATTCCTTTAATTAATGATTACATTTGATGTGGCAAGGAATGGGCAACCAAGAAAGACAGGAATTTGAGTGCTTATATCCATGATGGGTTGAGTATCTATGACGATAAAATCTACCGGGTAGTAGAATTTGTCAACCTGGACCAACACATCCTTAATTATCCCTCTCGATACACGAACTGAGTGATCAGCAAGTTGTAATGTGGTTCGGGTGGGTTTCAATTCACCCAAACCGAGCTGTTCGTAGACCAAGGAATCAGATTTATGCTCGCTCCTAAGTCAAGAAGTGTGTGCTCAATCTGGTAGTTTCCAATTATATAAGGGATGGTTGGGCTACCGAGATCTTTATATTTTTGTGGAACATCTTGTTTGAGGATGACCCTCACTTTTTCCATTAGAAAATTTTTCTTTTTGATACGTCGCCGCCTCTTAGTCGTGCATAGGTCTTTCAAAAATTTGGCATATGAAGGAATTTGTTTCACGGCATCTAGGAGAGGGATGTTGACCTTCACTTGTTTAATTACCTCTAAAATGTCCTAAGAGTTAGAGAGAGATTTTGGTGCAATTAAACATTGGGGGAAGGGAGCAATCGGCTTGCTCAGAGGTTCCAGTTTTAATACATGTGGAGCAATGCTAAGTCTATCCTCTGTTTCTTCTACTTTTGGGTCCTTAAACTTTTCAGCCCTTACCGGAATAGATTTGTCAATTATCTTCCCACTCCTAAGAGTGGTGATAGACTTAACTTCCTCCATTTGATTTGAAGAACTTGGATCACTTATTTCGTATTACAGTTTAAGATTGGGGAAAGGTTAGGCTAGAAGAAACCCTTTTTCCCCAATTGAATTTTTTATCTCACGCCCTTGTATGGCATTTGAAAGGTCCTAAAGGGTTTACAATATACTCTGAGTGATAAGCTCTTGGTTTTTAATATGTTTCTAGATCGAATCCTCCTGAGGTTTCTCTTGATTGAAGAATTGGTTAGGGATTCCTTGAGGAGTAGTAGTTTGTCCATTCCTCCAAATAAAGTTCGGATGATTTCTCTAACTAGAATTTTATGTGTTAGAGATAGGTCCATTGAAAGGTCTTTAGTAGTTGTTCACGATATTCAATTGCTCGTTCAATGCCTCTTAAAAAGTAGGTATCGTTGGGCAATTTTCAGTTGTATGTATGTTGTAAGTACAGATACCGCAAACAACTTCCTTAGCCTTATCCTTCTTAAGTTCCATGGCCTTGACCTTCCTTGCGAGACTGGCCACTTTAGCATTTATATCATCATCCTCTTTCAGTAAATATATCCCACCCCTCTCCCTTGCTTGAGTAGGCTTAGAGGTCGTGCTAAGTTTTGGGGAGATGTCCCATGATTGTCTGATTTCAGCGAGTTTGTCAAAGTAATCCCACACCTCATCGACATTTTTGTTCATGAACTCACTATTACACCTCGTCTCAATGAATTGGCATATGGAAGATGTCAATCCATTGTGAAAGAAAGTTGTTATGCACCACGTTTCAAAACTGTGTTGTGGGCATGAACTAATGAGATCCTTGAACCGCTCCCTACATTGGACGAATGTTTCATCTTCCTTTTGGGTGAAGTTCATGATTAACATCCTGATGGTGTTCATCTTATGGTTTTTTTTATGAACTCCTTAATCATGTCATTCCATGTGCCAATAGATCGCGAACATAGTAAGTGCAACCACGTCTTAACTTTTTCTTTCAAGAAGAAAGGAAAGAGTTTTAGCCTAACCGTGTCCTAAGACAAGTTAAGAAAGTATAAAGTGGCTATAACCTTATCAAACTCTTACAAGTGCAGGTATGGACTTTCAGATTCAAGTCCAAGGAACTTTGGAAGGAGTTGGATTACTCCAGGCTTGATGTCCATGTTTCCTATATTTTTTAGAAAAATCATATAAGAAGGGGTGCTCACCCCCGTCGATTGTAAGTAATCTCGTAAAGTATGAGGCGGGGGTGCATGGTGCACCTCATTCTCATCTTAGACTTCTGCAACTCGAGGTTACGGCTGATTCATCGGTTGATTTACAGGTTGATTTGCAGCCATAACCTCAATTAACTCTGAGGTTCTCAAGTGGTGTCTAACCCTGTGATGGATAGATAACCCGTCAACCAATCCTCCTTCACTCAAGAGACGTCGAGTGTTGTCACGGTCCCACTTGGGCATGAAACACTCTCAGCCTTCAATTTTAGAATCTAACCTAAATTTAGAAAAAAGAAGGGAAATAGAAATTTAGAGAGAGAATTAGAAAGAAGTTACCAAATTAGAAGGTTCTATATATGTTAGGATCCTACAAAAGAAAAAGGAAAGCGAGTTAGTTTCTAAAAAGGAAATAGGGAAAGCAACCTAGTTTTTTTTTAAAAAAAGAAGAAAGTTTCTAAAAAAAACATCAAAGGAAAGTTTCCAAATCTAGAATTAGAAACTAAAGTTAGTTTCTAAAATAATTCAGAAAACCCTAATCCTAAAAATAGAAAATAGAAATTTCCTAATCTTAAACTAATTCCAAAACTGGTTAATCTCAGAAAAACACAGCCATTAGTCCCTGACAACAGCACCAAAAACTTGTTCACAACCCCTAGTGTAGGGTCACGATGTTGTAATAATCTTGGTGAGACTGAGGTTAAATCCATAGGGAGTAATCTCGTGTGTATTATGAAAGTAACTAGAACTAGAACTAGAAGAAGATGTGAATCTAAATCTGAATTAATTAAAAGAGTAATTGTGATTAAGGTGATTAAACTAACAAATTCAAAGGTGGTAACTAGGGTTTCCAAGGATCCACTTGTAGAGATCAGGGAGCTTTCGTACTTGGTTTAAGTCACACGATTAGAATTGGAGTCCTATCCTATCCAATTGGAAGATATACAATTAAGGTTAATCTGAACTTTCCTTAACCTAATTCTCAATGGAGGAGAATTGTGATAATTAGAAGAGATTCCATCACCAAACCATGCCTATGGGACGATGGCTAACAACAGGATTTACCAATGCTACAATCTCAAAATCAGGAAAAGAAGATACTCAAAGCTATTGCAGATCTACTGTAATTTGAGTAATAATAAACCATTAAGAACTGAAAGTATTCCTTTAAAATCAAACTAGAATCAAAGAATGTTCAACATAAACATGAATCAAAGTAAAAGAAACATTCCATCATGCTACAAGCTTCACCTCTTAGCCCTACCTAAGAGGTTTAGCCAACCATATACATGATTGAACTAAAATCTCTTAAGAAAAGAATAAAAACAACTAAGGAAAAAGAAGAAAAACTCTTGGTGATGGCTTCTCCACCCTTTTACTTCACTCCTCAAACCCTAAAATATGCCTATGAATATCCTAGGAACTCCTATTTATAGTTGTGCAACTCCAACTTTTGCACCGAGTTGGAAAAATCCAGAAACTGCTCAAATCTACGCAGTCCGCGTAACATCTGTGTAACCCTCGACTAGTCGAGGGTAGCCTTTGACTGGTCGAGGATCACGTGAAATTAAAAGTTCATGTTGCTGGAGTTCGAGTCGAAGTATCTTCGACTAGTTGAGGAAAAGCTTCAACTGGTCAAACCAGAGCTTCGACTAGTCGAGAATTACGCAAATTCTCTTCAAATCTTTGATTTCTTCATTCCTCACTTGATTTTCTTGGATCTTTGGCGTTTAAATTCTTCATTCTTGGTCTTCTAAGATTCAATCTTTGTCTTGGTGATTCTTGAGCATGAAATCCATACTTTTAGCATCCTTTTCAATCCAAGCTCTTAAATTCACCTTGCAACGTAAACATGATTAAAATAGAACATTAAGCATTATCATATTCATAAAACCAAGTTATAAATGGGGAATAATATGCAATATTTGACCCTCAACAGCTCGCCATTGGATCCCCCGAACCCATACTGTTGATCCATCCTACAAATAAGGCGGGCGAATGGGAGGCCCTACCTATCGCGACTCGACGTCACAACCTTCTCAATTTGGTAGAGCACAATTAAAGGGAGGCACATGTCATCCCCACACCTTACCTGGTAGAGAAGTTTTACAATGTAACCAAAGCACTCCGTATGTTTTTTTGCCCTCGGATACACGATATATGTGAAAATGTGGTGAAGCATTCGATATGTTGTCATCATGTATGAGGTGAGTATGATACTACTACTCCACTCGACCAGCTTGCCACACAGATGAATGGTACACTCATCCTGGCATTGCACTGACTTCAAGTTTCCTTCATCGATTTGAACCCTTCCCCACGGCATGTTAAACACCCACAAGATTACTTCTATAGCAATGTGGACCACTCGTCCATCATAGTTAATGTCAAATCCCAAATGGCCAAGTTTAGGATTTCGAACTTGGGCATAGAATGACCTTTCTTGCCTCGCATTGGCCTAGTAATTCCCTTCAAATATGAGGCTCCAACTAAGGTGCACGAGTCAGTTTAACACGTCATACTCTCCAAACAAACGGTTGTCCATCATGACTTCATGGACAACTTTACGAGCCCTATACCTACTCGTGTCTGCGACGAGTCGAGTAGGTTGGGCCGGTGTACCTTCTAGTGGGATATGCAATGAAAGCTCCTCTTACTAGTCATTGTTCCTCTTCATCCACCAGTCGCGGCTCGAGCCTTTCACATTGGGGGCCGCTCTCTTCTTCCCCATGAGGGAGCAAATAAAGGGAATGGTGAAAATTGAAGAAAGGGTTGAAAGGAAAGCCATTTTCCTTGCTAGGATTTGGGGTTTATGGGTGTGGGAGGAAATGAGGGGGTTTGGGAAGAAGAAGATGAAGGTTTGGAGGTAGGAATTGGTTTATGAAGTTTAGGAGATGGAGGGATCTTAGATTTTTAGGAGAATGTGGGTTTAGGGTGAATAAAATAAGGGAAAATCAGATAAAATATGATTCGTGAGCTTTGAAATGAAGGGTTTGTAAGAGGAGATGATTTTTAAATAAGATGAAGTATTTGGAAGAAGGGAAGCTTAGGTTTTTACGGGTTCGGGGTTTTTGGGGAGAGGGGTTTGTAATGGGTGAGATATAGAGTAAATGAAGTGTTTTGGTGTTTAAAGAGGGCCTCACATGTACAAAAAAATTTCCATTTGGGTGTCGGTGGTGGTGCCGTGTTGGCAACCCTAAGTGCAGGGTTGCATTGTAGTAATAATCTTAATGAGACTAAGGTCGAATCCACATGGACTTTCTATTTTTGTGTTTCTTTAGATAAAATAGAATCAAAACTAGAGTCTAAGCTTTACTAAATCTGGAGTAAAAGAGATTAATTGTGAATAAACTATTAATAATAATGGAAAAGTAGAGCACCAAGGGTCCACTTGTAGCTATCATGATGCCACCTTACTTGATTCAATAATAACACAACTGGAATCGAAGTCCTATCCTATCCAGTTGGATGATAGAGCAGTTAAACCATATTATGAACTTTTCCTTGATTAGTTCCCTCATGAAGCACTAATGTGATGATCGCATGGAATTCAAGCATAGACAATGGTAAATCACGAATTTCACAATTACAAAATAGGTAAGAAGATATTAAAAGCTTCCCCAACATCTACTGTAATTAGAGTCACAATAAATCATAAAAAACTAAAAATATTCCTTCATTCAAACTAAAAATTAATGGAAGTTCAATAATAAACTTGAATTAAAGTAAGATAAATATCGAAATAAACTATAGGCTTCACCTCTTAGCTTTAGCTAAGAGATTAGCCAACTAAAGACATGATTAAGACTAAGCTCCTAGAGAAAAACATGAAACACTAACTAGAACCGAAGATTTTGATGAAGACGGAAGACTCCTTGAAGTTCTCTAGCACCTTGCTGTAACGTCTAGGAAAAATCCATATAAGGACCCGAGTACCACCTTAGGCAAAACTACCCGAGGACCGCATTCTGTCATAATTTAGGCAGAAATTAGTTAAGTACTAAACTAAATAATTGGTGGATTAAGCATGGGCTACCATTTCACAAATGAGAAGGCCTAAAACCATTAATGCCACTGACTTAATACTACATAAAGACCTATGAAAAATCACAAGAGCCTATTGCGCTCGGGAGTGCATTAAAACCCCAAATCAGACCTAGACCGTACGTCGAGGGTCCGATGACCGTGAAACTATAGGATTATGTCCATCCTACTAGGCTTGACAACTATCGCGGGAATTGAGCCCAGATAGTGTCCAGAAAGGCACAACTTGAGCCCTGAGTGAAGTGTGTAGGAAACACAAATATCTTTAGAAAATGAAACAAAACTTAAGTGAATTGGGCCGTTCACTCTCATGTGAAATTGAGGATTTCGGACCATCAGTTTCTGACCAAACTTTGCTCATGGAAAAAAGAAATTTCTCTGCACATATCCGTATACTTGTGGCCCCGATTGAGTAAGTGTGACCGTTGATCTGACACAGGTCCTCCACGGTCGATCGGCCTAACCGATCGCACCAAAATCATATATTGGCATAGATCCATTGTCAGGGACCTTACCCTATGACGTAGGTGAGTAATGGGCCTCCCCATGAGCCCTGTTTGTCAAAAACAGTTGCCCAAAGGATATAAACCATGTATATAGTGGCCCTGGGGCCATTTGCATCACTTATGGGCATATAAATAGCCCTTATATCACCCCACCTCTCTCATACACGAATTTCTCCAAAACCCTAAGGGAGAGAGAGAGAGAGAAAAGAAGAGAAGAGAGGAAGGTGAGAAGAAGGATCTTTGGAGATCATTACAGGAATCCTCTCCCACGACTCCATGCACCGAATCACCTCCCCGCTACGCCACACAATCTGTTTCAGCTATGATTTTGGGTAAGAAAACCTAACCCTAGTATCATTGTAGAGATCCAGATTGATTGATCAACAAACTAGCTAACCTATTTCATTATTTAGCTGCCCGACGTTCCGTTTTTGGGAACATAGAATTCAAACCGAGTCTGAATCAAGTATTCCGACGAAAGGAGCGGACTATAAATGCTTAGGTTATGGTTATCAATGCTTCTAATGCCAGCTAATGATTTATGTCTTATTTGATTGTTGTCATATTGTCGTAGATACGCCAGTTTCGATATATTATATATGTATGAATTATGTTGAACAAAAGATGCATCCCATGTGTTTGTTGAAATATTTGAATGAATAAGTAAACATGATTTGCGCTTGCTATGACTACTAATCTAGGATTCATCATTGTCATATGTATGCTGACTTCCCTATGTAAGGAATTGCTAAAATATATGGTGTAACTAACCTAGTCTATGTATTTGGTAAGGTGTAGCTTAAGTATTTGATAAATTGTCTGAATGGGAAATTGTTGATGATTTGTATTTATTAAGATTATTAGAATAGGATTCTTAATTACCTTATTCATATGTATAGTTTTTTTCATGTAATCTTATTTGCCTCTATGCAATATATGGATAAAATGGAAGTGTTAGGTACTATGTTCAATGTGTTTGATGAAATGCTCAAACGAGGAATTTACTTGGATTATTTGTTAAATGTTAACATGATTATCACATGTGTTTACCTATTGCATCTGAGTAAGATTGGGGCTACAACGTAGTCCAGGCAATTGGCAATAGTCCCCGTTCGGGTGGTCGAATTAGTCTTGCCACATTTGATACATTAGATGAATCCGGGTCGCACAACGATTGTTGACAGTGGTTAGGCCACAAGGGGTACTTATGTGCTCCATGTTGATTAAGTCAGCGTGTGCTCGTACCAATAGAACTTGTCTAATAAACCGATTGGCCTATTGTGTGTTTACCATGTATGGATACCATTGCTTGAATCTAAGGTACCCCTCACCAATGTAAAGGCCCACTTTAACCATGGTACCAAGATCCGCTAAGACTCATGAGCTAGGCATGGTGGTATAGGACACCGTGTTCGAGCTGTCGGCTTACGCTGGGGTGACGAGCCTCCCCATAGTGACCAGTGAGCAACTAAGACTCGTGAGTTGGGCATGGTGGTATGGGACATCGTGTTCATGCTGTCGACCTACGCTGAGGTGACGAGCCTCCCATAGTGACCGCGAGTATAAACTCTTGAACTTGCCTATCGATTGCTTTTCATTAGGAGTGATAACCTTACAACTTTCCTATCGTATGTGCTTAACTAGGAGTGATGAACCTAGATGGATCCTTTGGTTCGGGTTAATGATATAAAGGGAGGTACCCTAGCTTCCCAAATCTACTGTATGAATAAGCTTAATTAATTACTTGGCTAACATGACCATGCATCATACTGCATTAGTTAGGATGTGCTTTAAAAGTGATGAAGTTGCACAGGAGGCAGTGCTGTCATATGCGAAATAGGTTGTCGGAGTCGCTTTTGAGGGAGCTTTGATGCGAGGGCATACATCATTACTTGCACTCTATTCCTGCATTAACAAGACTAGTTAGGAAGTGATTGTTATGTTGTTTTATCATTACTATTTGATTGACTTGATAACATGTTAACCTTTGCCTTATATACCACTGAGTTGATCACATACTCCCACCCTGGGACGGTCTTTTAAAACACCAACCAGACTCTAGTTTAGATGCAGGTGTTGATGAAGTCTATGCAACAGAGCAGGACTTTATGGATGAGGAGTTCTCCTACTTTAAGCTCTTAGGTAGGTCTATGTAGACCTCATGCTGATATACAGGGAACACGGGGATATTTGGCTTAGTTGGACACCTCACATTTTCACATTTTGTATATTTTGAAATGATATATGTATATATTCAGCCCAGTTACATACTCATACTCTGGAGGTTGTGAAACACTTACATACTTAAATATATATGCTTTAGACTTCCGCTTACTTAATTTAATTATATCCGGAGTAAGATATGCTATTTTAGTATAATCCCACTCTTGTTTAACTCAGTATTATGGACGAAATCTGAACATCATTATCCATGTTGCAGAAGTGATGTGCTGGATCTCGGGAGTAGAGCTTTGCTTGACCCTTGAAATTCAGGGCGTTACACTTTCCCTCTTCCTTCAACCCTAATTTGTGTTTAGAAATACTAAAGGACCCATATTTATAAGATTTTCTCGAACTGACTTTGAAACTGCCTTAATTTTACGTAGCGTAGTTACGCTTAGATCACACCAATCGATTTCGGTCGCACCAAACTTAAACTTCAGTCGGACCAAATTAGCCTTTAGTCGGACCGAATTAACTATGAATTTCATCATTTCTCGCACTTTCGGTTGCACCGAGATTTCCTTCATTTGCATCAAATAGGCTTCGGTCAAACCGAAAGTTGAGCTAAACAGTGTATTTCTTTTGTTGCTTCTGTGATTTTTTCAGTCTTTTCTTCCTCCTTTGCACTCAATTTTCTTAGATCTTTGGCATGTAATTTCTTCATTCTTGACCTCCAAATCTCAAACCCTCACTTTAGTAATCGTTTGAGTAGTAATTCGTCACTTAAAGTGTCCTTTTCTCTAAAGCTCTCAAAATCACCTTGTAAGAGAACAAGTGAAAATATATCAATTAAGCACTTTATGTTTATAAAGTCAAGGAATAAATAGGAGGAAATATACAATATTTCACACTTAAGACACCCCCAACCAGCATTTTGCTAGTCTCGAGCCAAACATGCGAACAAAATTTCTCAAAATCTCAAATCTCAACCCTCCCTTAAATAACAATTTTCTACGTAAGCCTATACATGTGAGTGATATTCAAAGGTATGACAATAAAACATGGACAATCTAAATCCTACTCTCCTTAGCATATAAATGAACTAAATCCTCCTTTATCACTTAACAAATAGAATAAGTGCAAACATCAAGTTTTTAACATGCTTAGTGATCTCTAACTTACAATTCCATGAAATTAATTTACGTTTCATAATGTTAGCCATGGTCATTACCTTAAAGTGGACAATTTAACACAAATACTGATTCCAATCTTATCTCCTATTTCACTTATTTTTCCAGCGTTCGATTTTATATCGATGGATTTCTCCTATTTTCATTTTTTTCTTTCTTTTCATGAATTCTTCATTATCAACAACTCTAGTAGGTAGCCAATTTCGATCTCACTATTTTGTAGTTGCTTTTTTTTTTCTTCTTTTAACACTCTTAGGTGGATAATGATCTCTAGATTCAGTTTCTAAACACTTTTAAGTAATTCTCATATTACCATTTATAGGAAGTAAAAAATTTCATAGATCCTAAGTTAGATGTGAATTATGTGCTAAACTCAATTGATGTTTTAAATTTTCTATGAGTCAATTAATTAATTAAACTTATCCAAAAGTTTACCAACTAACTATACTCTAGATTTCCACAGATTTATTTCATATCTTATCATAATACTCAACATGTATTCAGATTATACAGAAATTCACTTTCCAAAGGGGTTTTGAGATAAAAATTTTTAAAAATTTAAAAAATTTTGCTAAAAAACTAAAAAAAATACTAATTAGATCCATCTAATCTTACCCCAACCTGAAATTTACATTGTCCGCAATGTAAGAAGTATGCAATAAACTCAACATGAGGCAAAGATAATAAAAGAGGTATGAAATAGAAAGATAGTACTTGAGAAGGAAGAATGTAGTGATTTACAAAGTCATCTGTTGAGTGTCAAATATTGCATATTTTCCCCAGTTTATATCTTGTTTTTATGAACATGATAATGCTCAATGGGTATATTTTATACATGTTTGTATTGCGAGGTGAATCTGAGAGCTTGGATTGAAAAGAATTGTGAGTGCTATAATGTTCAAAGCACGCTTCACACCTTATTTGTCAATTTTTTTTAGTCAAAACATCTTAGCAAGTGATCTTCAAGTTAGTTCAAGATCAAGGTTCAAGCTTAGCTCAAGCTCAAGTTGAAGATCAAGTTTGATCTACTAAAGTTCTAGTAGAAGATCAAGCTCTTTAGAGAATTTAAGTCTCTAATCTACTTTAAGACAATGAAGTTCAATCTATACAGGTATTATAAACCCTAGAAAGACCTTAGGTTTAGGTGCTTTCAAAATATATTTAAAATTGAGTTTTTATGCTTGTAATTGGTTGAGTTTTGACCAGTCTAAGAATTTCTCGATCAGTCCAATTACTAGCCGAAGTAAAACATAAATTCTGTTACTCCTTCGACCTGTCGAGTGGACTCCTCGACCAGTCGAAGGACCCTCTTCGACCAGTCGAAAGTTTCTCGACTCGAAGTACAATAATAAATTCAGTTTGAATTTTGGCTCATTCGACCAATCGCACAGAGCCTTCGACCAGTCAAAGATTTGTTAGTTCTTATCCCGCTCGAATCTGAAAATTTGTTGGAACCGAATTCGGTGCTTATATAAGTTGAAGACTATCTTAGGCAAGTCGAAGCAACAATTCTTTGCCTATAAATTGAGGTTCTTTTTCGATCTGAAAATATAATTTAAGTCTATTAAAATCCTTCTGCAGAGAGAAAGAAGACTCATTTATTATCAAGCTATTAAGTGGTATTTATAAATCATTTTATAACTTTTTTGTTTAATTCCTTAATCTCTAATTCTGTCATTCTGATTCTAAAAAGAGAGAATACTCTTCTTTTTGAGATTTAAAGGAATTAATACAAGTAGTCAATATTTAAATCTGATTAAAATCAATAGAACCCTGGACCTTTTCTATCAGACTGAACATTCAACATTCAACATTCAATAAAAACGGTTCTTCAGCTACAACTTCTTCTATGATGAAGATAAGTATACATTTACATTTTGTATTTAGTTTTCTCTAAGATAGCCAAAAAATCTTAGTGCTAGTTTTTTTGAGATAAGCTAGAAAATCTTAGTGAGGACTTTTTTTGTTTGTAATAGCTTGATAAAATCATAACTATATCAGGTTTTAAGGTAACCCTATGAAAACCTTATTCATAGTGAAAGTCGAGATTACGTGGTTAGTAATCTTGGGAGTGGAGTAGGTGTGGCTGTTTGAGAATAGTTATTAACACACTGAACCACTATAATTCTTGGTGTTGTGGTGAATGCTTTTATTATTTTTTTAGCAAATTATTGTAATTCTTTTTATGCTAAAGTGGTGAATGTTTGTAATAGTTAGTTTTTATTTACTCTTGCTCAGTTTGAAATTTTGATTCTTATCAAATTCGTGAAATAAGGTTGTCCTACCTAAACTTTTTTGGGTGAAGGTTGTCCTACTAATCAGTTTGAATCAATGTTTTACGACTAGTGCGATTGAGATCTCTGATTTATTTATTATTCATCACTTTATTCAATTATTTGGCATAGTCCTATTCACCCCCCCTCTAGGACTACTTAAGCTTGCCTTTTCAAGTGGTATCAGAGCTAAGTTGCTCATTTTTTTAGGATTAATTTCATTGAGTTAAAGATCTAGAGCTTTATTATGTCAAATTTTGATAGTTTATCTATTACCAGGTGTCACGCCCCAGACTCGGTAACCAGATTCTCAAGGAACCCGATAGCCAGTTTTGGCCGCAACAGCCTCCGTAGTACCCCATTCTCGGCTCCTAAGGCAGGTTCCGATCCTAGAATCCTACTAGGAGGATTTTCATAACCGTATATTCATTCCAATATGAGCATACCCAAGATCACAGCAAGTACATCTCAGAAATAACAGAGGCACACGTCGCAAAATCCACTATAAATTTGAGCTTTTAACATGATACAAGGCTGAAGAAAGTGCATATGATAACAGAAGAAAGAAGAAAAGATCTACAACACTAGGGTCCTCGGCTCAACTCCTATCCAAGCTCTGCCACTACGATGTCAACCTAGGATCTCCTGCACGCATTAATCATGTATTAGCTTACATAAAGCTTAGAGGGTGGTGAAAGTATGTGACAATAGTGCACAGAAGAATAATAGGGGATAAAGGAAGGAAACATGATCAAAGCCAACTCCACTAGCCTTACCAAGGCTGCCATGAACACGAGAAGCTATACTAAGGTAGTACAATAATGCAGGAAGTCATACCAAGGCTATAAAATGCAACGAGTACTGAGCGCCATGCCAAGTTGATGCAATATAAGGCTTATACGGCCGATGCAAATGCAATGCGAAGTAATGCCAGTGCTCATATCCAATCCACATATCAAGTACATTTCCATCATAAAAAAATCATTGGGGTCAAGTACACTGTAGGATGACTGCCGCTCTCAAGATCTGCACAGTCAAACGAGCGTAAGAGACCTCACTACCCGCCCGTGGTCAGCCAATCACCAGCAAGGCTTAACGGTAGCGGACCCATTCACAAGCTGGTCAAACTCAGCCTAACTATTGCCCTCTTTCTCTCAGGCGGGTAAGGTCACACCCCAACCCAATCGACTACACAATAGTGGGAGTCACGACCTAATGGTGTAAGGCGATCGTGCGCTCATGGTTTCACTCGGTCACGACACTGTAGCAGTTCCTTGGTACCATGGAAGTTTTGAGATTTTCACCCAAGGGCATCCTATGCACCCCATATGCTCAGGTAAAATTTTCAATGTCCAATCATGGCCATCCATGATGAATCTGTGGAGGCTATGGCCCTAATGAAGTAAGAGAGAATATCCACATACTATGCAATGCTAGATGCATGAATCACACAATCAACCATGCATAAATTCCAAGCATCCAACGTGCTCAAGAGGGGATGCTACGTCCCTCGGAGAAGGTAACATGCAATGCCCAATGGCACAACCATGACCACATACACACATAATGTCAACCAAGCATACAATGATGTACATGGGTCATGAGGATGAATCTAGACACACTATGTGGCGATATATAATGTATTACACTCTTCCTATCAAGAAGGGACCAAAACTAGGTATTTAGACAATATCCATAAGGAACCAACCTCTATGGAGGCCCATTTACCTAGGGTAGTCCACGAGACTAAGCATATAAGCTACAAGACTAAATAATACAGAAATGACCCTAACAAGAGTCTAAGATGGGCATCCAATCACACTTAGATGCTACCAGGCCTAGTGGGGTCCATAATGGGGACATTTAACCACCATTCCCCAAAAGGTATATCAACCATGAACTATATGGATAGAAGGCCTAAGGCCCACAATCAAGATAAAAATAGGTGGCCACATACATATATCCCTCATAATGGGCGATAAGAAAAAGGGTCTAATGCTACCTTCAACAACATGGGCCCCAAAAGTGGAATTAAGGCCCAAGGCCCAATTCCCAATGGCCACGAAATCCATGCATTAAGTTGGACTTGGTGGGCAGCTTGCATACACAATGTATGACCCAAAAATAATTTTAAGTTTGGATGAAATGGGCCCCATAACATCAACCCAATAACTAGCAATTTAAGCGGGCAACCAAGGGCCCAATACCATCCTTATCTCAGTCCACAAGTCCATCAAAATAGTGAAAGTCAGCCTAATATATGGCTGGGCTAAGTTAGGACATTCCTATCCACTCTAGGCCCACTGGATGTCACAAAAATTTGATCTAAGATGGGGTCTTCATATGATTGCTAAAGGTGACCCAAAAGAATGCACCAATTAAGCCTAAAGATTATAAAATATAAGCATGCAACACATACACAAGTTCTTAATATAGTGGTCCCCGCATCTAATAAAGTTTCAGCCATAACAATGTACATTTAAGGCCCCTTGATAAACTTTCGGCCTACTCAACTTCTTGGGCCTGTTAAAGCTCAGAAATTAGTCAACTATGTGGGAATAATCTCATGAAGGCCAACAATACTCATAGGGGGCCCCACCAGATGGAGGATGTGTATACATCATAAAAAGATCAAGTGGGCCTGCTACTGGACTGCGAGTCCAGCAGTAGCCCAAGATAGAGAGTATCCCCATAATCGGGTAATCCAAGGCTTGGACGGCCTGGACCAAACATACGTTAAGATAAACTCCACATAGATTCATATTGGGCCTCAAATAAATGGCCTAGGATCTATGGTGGGCCTATACCATAGAAGAACCCATGGGCCTACCTTTGGATCACCAGGAGGATATCCAATGTCAACTAGTTCCTAAGACGTAGCCCGCCTCTAACCAAATACAAATCAAGGCCCAAGGCCTAAACCAATCATGGGCTTAGTGGGCAATTACACAAAGCCCAACTCATAAGAAATATGGTGGGCCTATAAGCAAGGATTGAACCCAACCATATCGGTCATAAACCCACATATTGTGGTGGGCCTAATAGGCAGGCCCGTAATCCAACCATATGGGTAATTTTTATGCTTTATCTAAGTGAGTTGGTCCTCACAACTTGGTCTAAGTACAAGGTTATTTTGGTGGGCAACCAAGGGCCCGAATATTTGCACATTATGGGCCACAAACCCATCACAATAAGTAGTGAGATACGAGCCCAAAGGTCAAGGGACCTAACTAGAAGATCCAAGATGAATGGGCCTACTAAGGCCAACCAAAACTATGAGCATAGATCCAAAATAAAATCCAATGGAGATGGGCCTTCAAGTAAACATAAACGAAGCCCAAAGACATCTTAGAGAATGAAAATCTTATGTGAATAATTCATCCTTAATCTGGTGGCCCATGCTGCCCCAAAGCAGGCTATTAAGGACAGCTAGTTTGGGCCCATTGCTGAATTTCCAGCCCACCTATTTCTAAGCCTGCTGGAGCCCAACAATAAATAATATAAATTAGGTATATGTTCCTTGGTGGCCCACATATATCTCTGTGGGTCTCACCATATGGGAGGATTAGATTACACACATAAAACAAGTGGACCATTCTACTAGAATGAAAGTCCAGCAGTGGTCCAATGGGCCTGGGTGTCCCAAGGGTAGACGGACCTATGAGCGTCGGCAATTGGCTCAAAACTCATCCAAATGGGTCACAAAAATGGATGCCACTAAGGGAGATGGCCATGACCCACATGGACCATAAATGGATGGATGGTGGGGATAAAAAATACATCAATGGTGAGCCCACAAGGAGGGGTGGACAGCTAACCATGGCTGAACTCCCCAGCCTGGGCATCCTAGCCTGGTGGGCTAGTCCAACCCGCACCACAATTGGCATAGGGGTTCGTTGTTCCCGAAAATTTGTAAGTATGTCCTATCATGGGTGGGACACACCTCTGTAAAATTTTACAATTTTAGGATTTACAAAATAATTTTAACTAATTTAGGGAATTCAAACTGTCTAGAAAATCTACCTAGTGCAAAATTTTGATAGACCCTGATCTAAGCCTCCAATGGGGTGGATCAATGGCCTCAAATTTTTCTAGAAAAAATAGGTTTTAGGTCCCCTCATATATGTACTACAAGGTGGGTCCACGGATGTGGCCCACTAGTGGAAAAATTATTTTGTAATTAAGGATTTCCACTCTGATAGTTACTGGAAACAGTCCAGAAATTTTAGGCTAACCACCTCACTTGGGCCACACCTTTGGGGCCTCAATCGGGGTCTGATAGGGCTGAAATTTGGGGGACATCAAGATGAGATCCCCATATTTTAGAAAAAACATATTTGATGGGTACAAAAGGTCCCCCGATCAGTCCCCAAACCTAGCTTAAAGTTCAACAAAAATTTACCCAGAAATTTCTGGACAGCAATACATGCATGGAATAAAATAAATATATGGGCCTATTAAGGAAAGGATTGGCCCATAAATTAGGTGCCATGGCCCACCCTAGTGGGCCCCACAATTCTGCAGAACAAACCCCCAAATTTCCACCCTTGTATGAACATTTAAGGTGGCAAAAAGTGGCATCCAAACCATGGTGTAGGTTGAGTATAGATGTCCCTTCCTTACTGGGCTTTTTTGGGCAATCCAGGTCCACTAAGTGAACCACATATAATGTAATCAGATTACAAGAGAAGGTAAGAGAAGGAAGAACATCCGACCATCAGGGGAGGGCTCCGCCACCATTGAGCCATCCTTACACGATCACAACCATAAATAAGAATATAAACACATTGTACAACATAGATCTTGTGATGCATGGCATAGATCTTTGAGATGAATGGTTGGGAT
The DNA here is from genome assembly GCF_029962835.1 of Magnolia sinica. Classification (NCBI taxonomy): domain Eukaryota; kingdom Viridiplantae; phylum Streptophyta; class Magnoliopsida; order Magnoliales; family Magnoliaceae; genus Magnolia; species Magnolia sinica. Next base: position 41,271,221 of record NC_080573.1, on the reverse strand, counting down.
GCCATCCCAGCCACATGCAAGGGTCTAGATGACCCATCATATCTAGAGAAATAGGGGAAATCCCCATGCAAGGGGTCCATCAAGGGAAGAATCCCATGCATGGACATGCATGTACAATGTGGGCCTTATGGCCACATCTAGATGATTGTGTAGGATCTCCACCATTAATTGGTGGGTCCTACACATCCAAATGAGAGAGATGAAAGAGACTACATAAGGAAGAAAAAGCTGCATGAAGAAGAAGAAGGATCTACTTGATGACGAAAGCACCCACCTAGATTAACCTTGAAACTTACATCACTATCATCTAAATGCTCCAAGCAACATGGATCAATGGCTAAGATCAAGTTAGAAGGGATAGATGAGGAGGTATTTTAGGAAGAAGGGGCTGTAGAAAATGGGGGAGAGGGGACATTTGGGTGCTTGATAGGGAGAGGAGAGATGAAGGTGTAGAGAGAATGAGAGGGAAGGAGAGAGGGAGAGAGGCTATTAAGCCTTGTAATGATGAGTTTTCTCTCTCCTAAACAATGATGGTAGCCTATGGTAATATAAACAAGGCTTAGGGTAATAGCCTTTCTAGAAATCTCAGCCTAGGGTGAAATGATAGGCATGAAAAAATGTGTAAACCATGGTGGGGTCCACCAATCATACAATCAATGGCTCATATCAATCGATGCTTATAACTTGAGATGTACATATCAGATTAATGCATGGGACGTGGCGTTGGAACCGCGGCACCGATACGGACAAGATGGCATGGGTCTCGGGCCAATTCGAGTCAGGTCAACGTGACCGAACTTGAGGATGACAGCAAACACTAACCGAAAGTCATAGGTCACTGAAATTCCACTGGTTGGACCACGGGACCAAGATGAATGAAATGCATACTCACATGCACACATGCACATATATGAACTCAAGTTGGGTCTTACACCAGGTCACCACCTTTTGATGACTCTAATTATTCATTTTAGAAGGCCAAAATGAGGATTTTTCTAAAATCATTAGATGAAAGTGTGTGGCGAGCCAGTGTGATCAAATGGAAACCTCCTATGATTGAAGTATTAGACAGTGATAAAACTAAATCTATGAGAGAAACTGCTTCTATTTATGGATTGTAGCTTAAAAAAGTGAAAGTAGTGCTAACACTAAAGCCTTAAATGCCATAACTTGCGCTCTATTGCCTGATAAATTCAAAAGAATTATTTCATGCAATACGACTAAGCAAGCATGAGATATTCTTGAAATGACACATGAAGGAACTTCTATAATCAAGAAATCAAAAGTTCAAATTCTCACTATTAGATTTGAGTAAATCTGTATGGAAGAAAATGAAACTTTCATGGACTTCTATTTGAAACTAAATGACATAATATAATCTATGTGGGGTCTAGGAGATGAAATCTCAGAAAGCAAGGTTTGCGTAAAAATGCTGCGATCTCTTCTTGAGAGATTCAATTCTAAAGTTACTGCTATTCAGGAATTGAGGGATACTGATCTTATGAAGGTTGAGCAGTTACTTGGTCTCTTCAAACATATGAGTTGAATTTTAAGGCTCCTAAAGTTAAGTCTATTGCTCTTAAATCTTCTAAATCTATTTCAAAAGAAAATAGCTCTAATTCTAATTTTGAAGAAAATGAAGATGACATGGCAATATTAGCTAAGAAATTTTATAGAATTTTCAAAAACAAGAAAAGATCAAATTTTTAAAAATCAACTGTTAAAAGAAAAGGAAAATCTAATTCTTAGAAATCTAAAACTAAGGGCAATCAATGTTTCAATTGTCATATGGGCATTTGGCAAATAAATGTCTTAAAAGGGATAGGTAAAAAGGAATGAGCATGATAGCTACTTAGGATGAATCATCTAACTCTGAAAGCACTTCTGAGTCTGATGAATTGGAACAAGAGAATGCAAATACAAATGATATGAAAGCTCTTATGACTATAGCCAGAGTCACTTCCTCAAATACCTGTAATATATCTAACTATGAAAATCTCAAGAGTGACCCTGAAAATGAAAATGAAGATGACCTTCAAGATGCCTACAATGCCCTATACAGAGAAAGTTATAAAATTGTTGTTAAATTAAAAATTCAAAAAGAGAAATATGCTAAACTAAAAGAAGAACTTAAAAACACAGTTTTAGAAAAATCTCATTTTTCAGATTATATTGGAAAAATAAAATTAGATTTAAGTTTTAAATCTTTCGAATTGTAAAATCTCAAAAAATAAAAATGAGAAACTAAAACTTAAAGTTTCTTCCCTTCTAAGTTCTAAGGACACTTGGAAATATGCCCAATGTGACCAAAAACTGAAAAAATTGTTAACCTCATCTAGAAAATGTGATGACAAGTTTGGTCTGGGTTATATTAAAGGTAATTCTTCGAAATGCAAGGATTCTGCTCCTATTTTTGTAAGAGGAGAATCCTCGAACTCTAAAGGTAAGACTTTAGGAGATTTTAATTATAATGATTTCAAAAACTCAAAACCCTTTCAAGTTTCTAAAAATAATAATACCATCAGCTATAAACATCAAAAGTATAATTAATCTCCCTTAGCTGAAAAAATTGTTGACCTGCTTAAAGAGCTACTAAAATCCAACTCAAATGAATATGGAGTTTATAGTGAAAGGAGAAATCCTAACTCCCAAATGCAGTGAAAATCAAGAGTCACTCCTAAACCTAGAACCGTAATGAAATGGGTTCCAAAGGTTAAGTGTCTTGTTGTTCACACAACTTTCAAAGCTATTAGCCACTCAAAATGGTATCTGGATAGTGGATGTTCAAGACATATGATAGGTGACAAGGCGATATTCGCGAATATCAAAGAAGTTAATGGTGGCTTTGTTACTTTCGGTGATGAAAGCAACTACAAAATAATAGGCTAAGGTACTGTACAACTTCCTAACCTACCTCTCTTTGAAAATGTGCTTTATGTTAAAGGTTTAAAACATAACTTCTTAAGCATATCTCAAATATGTGATAAATAACTTAGTGTGAAATTTTCTGATCATGGATGTGAGATAATAGATAAGAAGGGTAATGTAATATTAAATGGTCGCAGGACCTCTGAAAATTTCTATATTATCGATAACTCTTGCTCATCAAACCATTCATGTTACATAGTTCAAATAGACGAGATTGAATAATGGCATAAATGTCTTGGACATGTTAACTATAGAGAGCTATATAAATTGAGCAAAAAAGATCACTTACGTGGCTTACCCAAGCTGAAAAAGATAGAAAAAGTATGTGGTGCATGTCAAATTGGCAAACAGATCAGGAGTAGTCACAAGAAACTAAACTCCTTAGCCACGGCCAAACCTCTAGAACTACTCCATATGGATCTAGTAAGACCAACTAGAATAGAGAGTAGAGTTGGAAAGAAGTATTTTCTAGTCATTGTTGATGATTTTACCAGATATACATAGGTAGCCTTTTTAAGAGAAAAATCAAATACTCTCAATAAAGTCAGAAATTTTTTAAAGCGTATTCAAACGGAAAAAGAGATGTCTGTGATCAAAATTAGAAGTGATCATGGCACTAAATTTGAGAATAACAATTTTGAGAAGTACTACAATGATCATGGTATATCGCATGAATTCTCTGCTCTTACAATGCCTTAACAAAATGGAATTGTTGAAAGAAAAAATAAAGTTTTATAGGATATGGCTAGTGTAATGCTAAATAGCATAAACTATTAAAAAATTTATGGGCTGAGGCTGTCAATACTGCTTGTTATATTATAAATCATGTGTATGTTAGAAAAGCAAAAAATAAGACAGATTATAAACTTTGGTTTTATAAAAAGCCCACTATTAAATATTTTCAGAATTTTGAAAGTAAATATTTTATTTTACGTGACTGGAAAAATTTGAAAAAGTTTGAAGCAAAGAGTGATGAAGGAATATTCCTATGCTATGCACTAAATAGCTGTGCTTATAGGGTTCTTAATAAAAGAACTGGGTTGATTTAGGAATCAATAAATGTAGTAATTGATGATCAACAAATCACACCCACTTTAAGTCAAGATGATGATGAAGTTAATATAATTGATATACCTGACTCTTCATCTAAATCGGTTGATACTGAAATAAGATCTGTCAAAGACCATCCGACTGATCAAATACGTAGTAACCCTAGTACTGGTGTGCAGACAAGAAGACAATTAGGAAATATCTGTAATTATGTTTGCTTCACTTCCCAAATAGAATTGACCAATGTAAATGAAGCACTTGTCGATGAAAGTTGGATAATTGCCATGCAAGAAGAATTAAATCAATTTATCAGAAATGATGTGTGGTACTTAGTTTGTAGAACTTTTGATAAACATGTAATTGGAACTAAATGGATCTTTAAAAATAAAACTGATGAATTAGTTAATATTATCAAAAATAAGGCTCGTTTGGTTGTACAAGGGTACACTCAAATAGAAGGTATTGATTATGATGAAACTGTTGCACCAGTTGTATGCGTTGAATCCATAAGATTATTTATTTTGATTGTATGCCATAAAAAATCAAAATATATTAAATGGATGTTAAAAGTGTGTTTTTAAATAGTGACTTGCATGAGGAGGTTTATGTTAAAGAACCTAAGGGTTTTAAGGACCCCAAATCTCCAAATCATATGTACTGTTTTAAAAAGGCACTTTATGTTTTGAAACAAGCTCCTAGGGCATGGTATGAAAAATTAACAAAATTTTTACTTAGTCATAACTTTATTATGGGCAATGTTGATAAAAAAATTATTCATCAAGAAATATAACGATCATATATTGATAGTTCAGATCTATGTTGACGATATCATTTATGGATCTACATGCACTAACTTGTCAATTGAGTTTGCAGATTTAATGAAATCCAAGTTTGAAATGAGTATGGTTGGTGAACTAAACTACTTTCTTAGATTATAAGTTAAGCAACTTGAAGATGGTATATTCATCTCACAAATCAACTACGATTAGAACGTTGTAAAAAAATTTAGATTTGAGAATGGAAAGAATTTTGAAACTTCAATGAGTACAACTTTTAAACTCTCAAAGGATGAATTAGATAAAAGTGTAAACTCCTGTCTATATCGAAGCATGATTGGTAGTCTCCTATACTTAACTGTTAGTAAATCTGATATTGCTTTTAGTGTTGGAATATGTGCCAGATATCAATCTAATCCTAAATAATCACATCTAATTGCTGTTAAACGGATAATCAGATATATCGCAAGTTTTACTAACTTAGGACTTTGGTATCCACATGATACATCTGTACAAATTGCTGGATATACTGATACATACTGGGCAAGTAATATTGACGATAAAAAATATACCAGTGGTGGATGTTTCTATGTAGGGAACTGTTTAGTATCCAGGCTCAATAAGAAACAGAACTCTTTATCTCTCTCAACAGATGAAGCTGAATATATCGTAGCTGGTAATGCCTGCACTCAACTTATTTGGATGAAAAGAATGTTAGCTGATTATGGTATTGCACAAGATACAATGACATTATACTACGATAACTCGAACGCAATTAATATTTCAAAAAAATCCAATCTAACATTCTTGTACTAAACATATCGATATTCGATACCATTATATTTGAGAATTAGTTGAAGACGAGAGTATTGCGCTAGAATATATTCAAACTGAGAAGCAGCTTGTAAACATACTGACCAAACCGCTCGACAGGAATAGATTTTCCAATTTAAAACATGATATTGGTTTGTGTATTATTAATGAATCATATTGTTTATGCATTTATTTATTTTATATTTATACTAATTAAATGCATAAAATGATAATAAATTGATGATAAAAATTTTAATTTTTTTTTAATAAAACTAATATTTTTTTGTGTTGCTCGACCAGTCAAACCCTTGACGAGTCGAGTACATGCTTGACCGGTCGAAGACCACGCGATTTCACCTAAAAGGGAGAAAAATCACTTTTTTCACTTCATTTCCACCTTCTTCGACTAGCTAGTGCTCCTCTCAACGAACCCAACTTCCAAACTTACTTGTAAATGTTATTTTTTGATTTCTTTCAAGTTTTGGGTACATTCCTAGTCAATCTCATATTTGGGGTTTATTTTTGTCTTCAAACCCTTTTTATAGTGAGTTTTGTGGAGAATCTGATCTACTCAAAATCACATTACTCTCTCTAATTATTTCTTGTGCAAACATTAAATGGAGCATCGTACTAAAAGAACGACAACACCTAAAAGTCATGGTAGCTCTAAAATTGTGGTTATGGGCTGCAATGTGTCTAAGTGCAGAATATGGCAGAGCTATAAAATGTAGACTAAGTCCTAGAAGGGGGGACCAATTAAAAATTATACCAATTTAAAATCCTAATTGCATAACTTAAACTAATTTGTAATTAAACTAAGCAAGGTAATATAACTCTAAAGGCTTCCAAGCCAATAAAGGGTCCAATCACATAGGCTACTCATGATATGCAAATTAAGCAACTAGCTTATAGCATAGTGAACATGTGTGTATAGAATATGTTACCTATCAATCTTAGGCATTCATCTAATCATGCATATATAATTAAGCATTCAAATACATAAGTATAATTAACAAATACGCAAATGACAATCCTAAACACAAGCATGTATAGTGGTTCAGCTACGTTGTCACACCCCAAACTCGAAAAACGGGCTCACAAAATTCCTGATCACTGAATCTAGTGTTGACAGCCTCCGTAGTGCCCCATTCTCGGATCCCGGCACTCACGTGCCCGATTCTGATCCTGGGATCCTACAAGGAGGATTTTGAGTATGAATATTTTTTTGTAATGGAGCACAACCACAAGCATAACCAAGTCATAAAGGCAACATCATCATCACATATCTACTAATATAAACATTTGAATACAGTGCTGAAGGAAAATACATATATCGAAATTAAAGCTTTAGAAGTCCACTACATGCTCTAAGCTCCATGCTGCTATAACCTAACGCCACCTGCACGCATCTGTCATGCATAGGCCTACAAAAGCTTAGAGGGTGGTGTAAGTGTGTGCGCAAGGCAAGCACGAAGTGTACAATATTAGAGTAATGTGAAAATAAGCAGTAAGTCCATGTATGCTATCAACTGTACTGAAGCTATGTGAAGCAAGGCATGAATGCTATTAGCCATACTAAGGCCATGCGATGTGAGGCCTATGTAGCCAAATGTCATATGCGAGATACAAAGCAAGCATGCCAGTCCTCATCAAGTACACATATCAGTACAGTTCCTCTCTGGATATCACAGGGGTCTAATACACTTCAACTGCCTCCTCTCTAGCTGCACAGCCAAGCAAGTGGAAGAGATCACACTATCCACCTGACCAGTAGTCTGCCAATACCTACCCGGCTCATCGATAGTGGACTCATTTATGAGCTGGTCAAACTCAGCCTAGCTTATAGCCCCCTCACTTGGGCGAATAAGGCCATACCCCCTTCCAACCGACCACGACATAGAGGAAGACGGGCCTACTGGTATTAGGCACTCGGGCACTCGTGTATCCACTCGGTCTAGACGTTGAACCATCTCCTGTTACCAAAAAGGTTCTGAAATTTTCACCCAAGGACATCTTAAGTGCCCACAATGCTAGAGCCAATATTTTCGGTATCCAATACAACCATTCACGATGTGCCTGTGGAGGCCACGACCTTGATGTCGCTAGGGCGTGCAGTGATCATGACACACAATGCGAAATGCATGAGTCACACCGTCAGTCATGCAGCAATCCTGCGCGTACTGCACGATCATGTGGGGCACTTCATCTTATAAGGAGTCCCGTAAATGTCTCAGCCCAATGGCTTATGCTATGATCAAACATTCCTCATATCAAGCATACATATGATGCGTATGGGCATGAATCATGGAGTTATACTAAGCATGTTATAAAGTGATGAATTATCAACAAGTATGGGCCTATCAATGGGCCCTAAGGAGAGTTACAATGCGGACATTTAACCAACATTATACTTACAATGTGGACGTCAAACCATCATTGCTCCCAAGGTATAGCCCGCTATAAAGGTCAACACATAAACCACGGTGGAATCACATTCAATGGGCCTTATATACATCCCATTGGGCCTTGACCCATGGGCCTTCAATACACAATTGGGCCCCATAATGTGGGCCTCATATATACCAAGGTGGCCCCCAATGGATGGGCTACAAATACATCAAGATGGGCCTCAATAATGGGCTATATATATATAAAGATGTGCTTTGACAACGGGCCTTATACGCATCAAGGTAGGCCTCAACAACGGGCCACAAATACATCAGGATGGGCCTAATCACATGGTCCTTATGTATATCAGATGCGCCACACCAACGGGCCCCATGTATATCAAATGGGCCACACCAAACTATAAGTGGTGATAATGATTTCCACCATTAAAATTCTTAAGGCCCACCATAACATATATTTCCCATCCAACCTGTTCATAAACTAACATAGTGATAGATGAAGTGGAAGCAAATATCAGCTTATTAGGAAACTACTATGGCCCCTTAGAAATTTTGAACGGTGGATGTCATTGTCCACTACTTTAAATGGTGGGGTCCACTTGAACTTTAGATCTAACTTATTTTTATTCTCAAGCCTTAAGACAAGCTTTCAAAATGATTGAATGGCTTGGATGCAACACATGCATCATGGTGGGGTCCACACACATGGCCCACCAATTAAATGGATGGTTTGGATATAACATAAACATCAAGGGTGGGGCCTACTAGCCATCCAGCAATTGCCTGGACGGCATTGATAAAACACATACATGGTGGTTTTCACCATCCATCATTGTGGGTCCCATGTGGGGCCCACCACAATGTTTATCTGTCATCCAATCTGTTCATAAGGTCACGCAGATCTGGATGTAGAGGAAAAATAAATTTCATATTAATCTGAAATTTCTGTGACACCCAAAAAGGGTTTCAAGGGCAGACGTTCATTCACACTGTTTCCTGTGATGTGGGCCACTTGAGCACCACATAAGGCTGATTTTTGGAGGGCCCACTGCCCTAAGGGGCCCCGTCAAAATACACGGTGTAGATACTCTACACACATAACATGGGGCCCATGGTAGGGACCCATGTCCCTACCTCCAGCGTCATACGCAGCAAGAGGAAGCTGCTGGCGTCAGCGTCAGCAACACCTAATTTTATTTTTAAAATTTTTTTAATTAGTTTTTCTAAGGTCTTTCACATGTGGGGCCCACATCAGCAAAATCCACCCTAGCCATTGGATTCCAGGACTCAAGATGGACCAAACAAGCCCAATATGCGATGTGTATTGGCGGGTAGAAAAATCAAGGTGGATTTCAATAGTAACAACTACTGTTTTCAATGCTATGGCTCGCCAGAAAATCAGATTGACTCCATCTTTCGGCTCAATGCCTAAAATGAGCCAGGGAATGGAATAAATGGTGTGGATTGACTTCATTCATTAAGGTGGGGCCTGCATGAGCGACCCTTTCTAATGCTTGTTAAATCAAGCTATTATTTTTGTTTCCACTTGCCATTACACGACCGTTCACACTCCACTAACCCACGTCCAGCATCCAGGGACGCTGGATGGATGGTCTGAATATACAATCAAGGTGGGTCCCACATGGACGTGGCCCACTTGAGTTGGGTCAACCTTACATTTGTGTTTTCCCAACATCTATAAGGTAGGGCCCACATGGTTTGGACAGCCATAGGGTCTATTTGATGGATGGTCTAGATATCACATACACATCATGGAGGCCACAAAATAAAGGGAGGAGAGAGAGAGAAAGAGAGAGATCGAGTGATGGAGGGACCCCAACACTATGAGCCCTCCATTCCATGCTTTCAATCGTACATCAAGTGGGTCCCAATACAAGTGAGCCCACCTAATCAAAAGTCAACGGTGGAGATTACTTCTCCACCAAAATGGAAGGTCTAAATGACCTCTATCAAACTAGGAAGTAAACATCATGATGGGGTCTATGGAGAATGGCCCCATCATGGAATGATCATGATAATCAAGGCGGGCCATCGGCCACATCTAGGGTCCAAAGTGAGATCCATACCATCAATCGGTAGGCCTCACTTGGCCCATCATAAAAACATCAAATCTAGGCTATAGAAGCACCCACCGTTCGATCTTCTTGGTCCATTGAAAAGATGATCTCCTTGTGCTTCTCTTTGATGGAGGGTGATGAGGTTTGAAGGGCTAGGATGAAGGTTCTTGGGGTGGAAAGTGGGCCACACAACTCACTCTTCTCTTGGGAAATGCTTGTTCGTGCACCATTTTTGGTTGCTTAAAAATGTGAAGAGAAATGAGAGAGAGAAGGTTGTAAGGGAGAGAGAGTGATGGGTGATGGATGTGAGGTGAGTGATGAGTGAGGTGAGAGATTGGTTGACTCGGTGGTTGCTTGACTTGTGGAGAAAGAAAGTATCGTTGCTCTTGTACTTGACATGAGGTGATTGCTTGATTGATTGATTAATGGATTGATGGGTCATGTTGTAGAGATTCTTTTGGGATTGTAAATGCGCGATATTTTTCCTCGAACTAAAAGCGGGCTCACATCTCCCTGCCAGGGTATCGGATCACTATGCAAGACGAGGCGTTGGAACCGCGGCGACAATGTGGTCAGAATGGTACAAGTCTCGGATTAAGCTGACTTAAATCTATGGGATTTGACTTATGGTCATGCGCAACTTCGATTATCGGTCACAGGTTGCCGAAATTCGATGGGAAGGATCGCAAGAGTCAACGGAATAGTACGGATTAGGATATGGGTCTTACATACGTACCTACTCCACTCCTGACAGACGCACTCAACAATGAGTGTACCATATTTCACTATCGGAGGTTTTAAACCAGGTCCACCTCAAACCTTTACAGCCCTGCACAAGGACTCTATAATTTATGCCCTACATAAGAAGAAGTCCTACTCCCGAACTTGATAGTTTAGGCCACACAGGCTAAGGTCCTAATCCTGAACCTAAGATTTATGCTTTATATAAGAGCAAGGGTCCTACTCCTGAACCAAACAATTTACACCACACAGGCCAAGGTCCTACTCCTGAACCTAAGATTTATCATCTACATAAGAGCAAAGGTCCTACTCCCGAACCCAACAATTTAGGCCACACAGGCCAAGGTCCTACTCAAGAACCTAGTCAAGTTTGAGGATAGCAAACTCTTGGCCTCAATCTTACACAAGGAGGCTAACCTATGGACTCCTAACAATGACACTTGTCGGATTGAGTTCTTATTTATAACTCCTCTTGAGTTGCTTGATCTCCGCTCTCCCATGCTTCAATCAGCTCCTCAATGCTCCCTCAATCATGCTGCCACTGCTTTACCAAGGCTTCAACTTCACGATCAATCTCCTTATATTTGATGCTTCTTTCAAGATGACTAAGGTGATGAGAGTGGGTTGAATCTTGTATTACTAATGGGAAGTTATTTTTCCTAAGGGATTCAACCGATGAACACTCTAGAGTATCATAGAGACTATAAATATACCTATAAGGTTGGTCTCAATACTCTAGAGAAGGCGTGAGATCATGTTCTTCCTTAATAGAAGCATGAAATGTTTGTTTGAGTGATGAATCACAAGGAAGAGGGTATGAGTCTCAATGGAAAAGAGTTCTAGGCTATAGATTAGGTTTGAGATGCACTAGAGTCTCTTGAATGCCAAAATCCATGCTTTTCGTAAAGATCTGGATGTTATTTTTATAGGGAAAAAGTCCCAACGGATCTTTAACAACTAGTTTTTAGTTCTACTGATGAGTCTTTCGGTCTTTCGGTCGGACCAAATTTTATCTCTGTCGGACCGAATTAACTCTGAAACTTGCTCAACATTTTTGGGATGTTTTGGTCAGACCGAAAGGTACTTTGGTCCGACCGAAGGTGCCATTCGGTCGGACCGAGTCCAACCGAATAGAGACAGATTTTCTTGTTAAGTTTTTATCCTGCAATAGCCATGTTCGGTCAGACCCACGCAATGATTCGTGCCCTGTCCCACCACATCCAAAATAAGTCCCTGCAAATGGCTGCTGGGGTGGCGCTGGAGGTGCTGCTGGGGCTGCTGGTGCTCTAGCAGGTGGGTGGCTCCTATACCTCTGTGGTCGTCGCTGCTGCTGGGAGCTACTAGAGGAGGTCTGCCTCTTCTGACCTCTCCTCTGATCTTTGTCGGCCTGCGCGCTGACCCAATCCGTCTCATAAATCTGAGCCCTCCGCACTACTGCCTGGAAGGTCGGAAGCTCGTGCCCCATCACACGGCCTCGAAGGCCGTAACGTAAGCCGTTCTCGAAACGGCGGGCCTTCCGCCCCTCATCATCAACCATATAAGGCGCAAACCTCGATAGCGCCACGAAACGAGCCGCGTACTGTGCCACGGTCATATCCCCCTGCACCAGAGTCTCGAACTCCAGTGCCCTCTGGCGTCGAATGTGGTCAGGGAAGTACTGCTCCTCGAATCGGTCTATAAAATCATCCCATGTCCAGATATAGTCAGGTCCTGCGACGCGGGTAACCGAGGTCCACCAGTGCTCGGCCTCACCCTGGAAAAGAAACACTGCCAACCGGACTCGCTGCTCGGTCGTGCATGACATGGTATCGAAGATCTTCTCCATATCGGAGCGCCATCTCTCAGCTGCTGTCGGATCTGGCTCGCCCTGGAAACGTGGAGGATCAAACTGTCGGAACTCTCGAAGTAGGGCACTCGCGCGCTCCTGCTCTGCCTGGGCCGGTGAAACAACCGGGTGTCTGCTCTGCCCCTGAAGTGCGGCCGTCACAGCCTGCAGCATCTGCTGTAACTGGGAAGCACTCACGGATACGGTCGGATCCGCACCGGTCTCTGGTGGAGGAGCAGCATCCTCAGGATGGGCGGTATGAATCTCTGGTAGAGGAGCGACATCCTCAGGCTGGGCAGTAGGAATCTCTGGTGGTGGAACAGGGGTCGTAGGTGGTAATGCGGGAGCCGCAGGTGGTGGAGCCGGGGTCTCAGATGGTGGTGCGGGAGTCGATCGGGTCACTCTCCTGCGCGCCATGTCCTACAGGAAAGAGCAAAGACGCCTATCAACTTTGAAAACTCTCGAAGGCACGCTCGTTAAGGGTCGGTAATAAAAGATCGCGAGGCTATCCGAACTTAGGACTTAATCATTCATAGCAGACATGTAATGTTGTTCTTGGTTATTCCCGAGTTATGCTCTGATACCAACTTCTGTCACGCCCCGAACTCGAAAACCGGGCTCACAAAATTCCCGATCGCCGAATCCGGCGCCGACAGCCTCCGTAGAACCCCATTTTCGGATCCCGACACCCATTCACCAGGTTCCGATCCTGGGATACTACAAGGAGGATTTCAAGTCATCAGTCTGAGTCATAATGAGCATAACCAAAAGCATAACCCACAAACAATAACCACAAGAACACCACCACAAAATCCACTATGATAAAAAACTTTTGAGTACAATGCGACTGAAAGGGAAAATACAATGTAATAAAAGAAACAAAACTCCAGAAGCTCGGCTGCACGCTCCAACTACAGCGAGACTATGGCTGCGACTGCATCCTAGCGTCACCTGCACGCATCAATCGTGCATAAGCTTATAGAAAGCTTAGAGGGTGGTGTAAGTATGTGCGCAATATAAGCGTGCTCAAAATGCAAGGTAAGAGTAATGCGGAATCATGGCGATGAGTACATGAATGCAATTAGCCGTACCAAGGCTATGTGGTGCAATATATGAATGCTATCGGCCATAATACGGCCATGCGATGCGAGATGCAACTCAAGCATGCTAATCCTCATCATGTATCAGTACAGTTCTCATTCTGAATAATCACGGGGGTTCAATACACTCCAAATGGCACTGTCGCTCTCCTAGCCGCACAGTCCAAGTGAGCGTAAGAAACCTCACTATCTGCCTGGCCAATAGTCTGCCAATACCTATCCGGCATGTCGATAGCGGACCCATTCGCGAGCTGGTTAAACTCAGCCTAGTATTGCCCCCTACCCTCAGGCGAGTAAGGTTACACTCCTTTCCAACCGACCACGACACAGTGGAAGATGCGGCCTCCTGGTATTCGGCCCTCATGCGCTCATATATCCACTCGGTCTCGACGTTGGAGTCATCCTCTGGTACCATCGGGTTTAGGGATTTTCACCCAGGGACATCTATGGCGCCCGTATGCTAGAACCAAGTATTTTCGGTATCCAATCCTGCCATCCACGATGTGTCTGTGAAGGCTATGGCCCTGATGTCGCTAGGGCATACAGTAACTACATTCACACAAATGCAAGTGCATGAATCACACTCTCAATCATGCAACAGTCTCGCATGTACCATGCACTTATATGGGGCAACTCCACCTACCAGGGAGCCCATAAACAGTCCGCCCGAAGGCATATGCTATGATCGGTCACTCCTCACATCAGGCATACATATGGTGCGAATGATCATGAATCATGGATCTATACTAAACATGAATAAAGAGATGGGCTCTAGGTATAATGGAGATGGCCCTAAACGGCCTACTTACCATAATTATGGGCCTATCAGTGGGCCTTAGGGAGAGTTATAATGCGGACATTTAACCAACATTATCCATTCAATGTGGACATCAAACCAACATTGCTCCCAAGGAATGGCCTTCCATGAATCACACATTGTAATGGGCCTTTTGTACATCTAATTGGGCCTTGACCCAAGGACCCAAATACATCAAATGGGCTACATAACATGAGCCCCATATCTATATCAAGGTGGGCCTCAATGGGCCTCATAATATGGGCCTAATACAAATCAAGGTGGGCCTCAACAAGGACCACTAATGCATGAAGATGGGCCTCCATAATGGGCCTTAAATTATCTCCAAAACAGTTGGACAGTGGGATGAAACACATACATTATGATGGAGCCCACACTAATAGAGGGTGTGGTTTACAATACTTACATAAGTGGGGCCCACCAAAATGCTCATTTTCCACCCAGCCTAAGGCCCAATATAATGTTTATTTTTCACCCAACTTAAGGCCCAATATAATGTTTATTTTCCACCCAACTTAAGGCCCAACATAATGTTTATTTTCCACCCAACTTAAGGCCCATTATAATGTTTAATTGCCATCCAACCATTCATAAGGTCACTTGGACCAGGTAGGGCCCACTGTGATACTTGTTTGCAATCCAATCTATTCATATGGTCACGTGGACCTTGAGTAGGCCCCCAATGATATTTATTTGTCATCCAATTTATTCACAAGGTCATGTGGACCTTGAGTAGAACCCACAGTGATATTTGTTTGCCATCAACTGTTGAGGAGGTCACGTGGGCCTGGATAGGGCCCACTGTGATATTTATTTTCCGTCCAAATGGGCCCACTGTGATATTTATTTTTCACCCAACCTGTTGATAGGCCACGTGGACCAGGGGCCCACCATACTACTTATTTATTTTTATTATTTATTTGTTTTTATTTTTATTTTTATTATTATTATTTTTTTCCTATTTGCTGGTGTGGGAATTCACGTGGACCAGGCCCACGGTTATGTTTATTTGCCATTCCAACGTTTGAGGAGCCCCCAAATCTAGGGCCCACCGTGATGTGGTCCACGATCCAGCCCACCCATTTTGTGTGTCCCACTGGACTAACGGTCCAGACCGAGTTTCAGAAACATCCAAAACTCAGGTAGACCCCACCAAGTGATTTTATATACTTAGGCATGTCTTCACATGATTTTAAATGGTGTGGTCCACATGAGTTCTGTATAAGTCTGATTTTTGGTATGGACGGATGGTCCGTGGTTACCCATCAAATGCACGGTGTTGATGGTCAAAAGGAACCAAGGTGGGACCCACAGTTGAGCCGTGAGGGCCTGCACGGTCCGTCCGTCAGGCAGCCCAGCGCAGGCGCTGCCTGCGCGTTCTGTCAGGGGCGGCAGCAGTTGTTGCTGCTCTTGAGTTTTTTTATTTTTGAATAAAATCATTTTTCTGCGGTATTTCATAGACGGGTCCCACATCAGCAAGATCCACACCATTCATTGGCCCCTGTGGCTTGATACAAGTCTATCGAGACCAATATTGAGTAGTTTTCTGACGTACAGTAGCATCGGGATGTATTTCAATGGTAGAAAACTTGTTCGCTATGTTATGGCCCACCATCAGCTCATATTGAGATCATTTTTCGGCTCAACGCCTAAAATGATCTGAAGAAGAGGATGGACGGCTTGGATTACATAAAAGCATCAAGGTGGGGCCTACATAAGTGGCCCACCTCTCCCTTCTCTTTTTTTTTATAAAGTACACAAATGGGCTTGCCCGTCCAGTGTCACTGGACGCTGGACGGTGTGGATAAACACGTGCCTTGTGGTGGGTCCCACATGGACGTGGCCCACCAAATATATATATATATATATACACATATAATATATATATCATATTATATATAATACATATTATGCTATATATATTATATATATTATATAAAATATAACATATATATATATATATATGTATATATATATAAAAAAATGCATTGGGCCCATCCAAACAGTGGATGGTGTGGATCATCACCTATACTAGAGTGGACCACATCGTCTGATGTAGATGGACGGGGTAGATGTAACACATATTGGTGGGATCCACACCATCACAACGAAAGAGAGAAAAAAAATACGGTGAGATAGAGAGGAGGGACCCCGCCACTATGGGCCCTCCATTGATACAACACATACATCAAAATGGGTCCCACTAACAAGTGGGCCCTAAAGATCAAGATTTAATGGTGGATCACCCACCTTACCTTCCTTCTTCTTGGTCCCTTAGACTCCAATGCTCCTTAGCTTCAACTTTGATGGAGGTTGATAGAAGATTGATGGTGTGGATGAAAGATGAGAGGGTGGGCCACACTTGTTATTTGGGAGAGAGCTTGGATATTGGAGCTCTCATGGGATTTGGAAAAATTGCTAGAGAATGAGAGGGAGAGATAGAAATAATGGATGGAGGGATGGGTGGAGTGATGGTTGTAAGAAAGGAGTGATGAGAGGTATGGTTTAGTTTGAAATTGGTGGAGAAGAGAGATGGTTGTGGTTGAAAATGAGAAAAAGAGGAATGGTGAGGTGGAAAGAGAGTAGACTTTTGAAAAAGGAGGGAATGGGTTGAAGTACTTGAGGTATGGTTGCATTTATGGTTAATTGATGGGACTAATTGTGTAGAGATTCCCTCGAAATCCGCAACGCACGGTGTTTCTCGGAATAAACGCAGATCGGCATCTTCTTGCCTGGGTATCGGTTCGGTGCGCAAGTCATTGCGTTGGAACCACGGCGACGACGCGGTCGCTATGATACAACTTTCGGATCAAGCCGACGTCGGTGCGTGGGACCTGGCTTAGGATCGTGCGCAAACACCGGATACGGTGCGAAGGTTGCCGGAATTTGACCGGAAGGACCGCGGAAGCCAACGGAACAGTACGGACTAGGACACGGGTCTTACAGGTCTCACAGGATAGTGTGGTTCAAACTCAGAAATCATCAATGAAGTACATGAAAAATTACTTCCATCGTATCACCAGGAGTTTACATCACCTTTATCCCTCTATGCTTGCTCCTTCATCACCTAGATCTGACTGAGTTCATTTCATTTCTTCTTATATTTATGGGACTGTATAACTCTAACTTTACTTAGTTTGCTTGATGACTTCTTTACACTCTCCTCAAACTCCTTGGATGAATATTTCCCTAAACTCTGACAATTTCATATGATAATCCTTGCTATATTCATCTACTTATTTCTTCTATTACGTTTTTTATCTTATTACTTCCTTGAATATCTCACTTACTTAATAGATAACCTATTTCTTCCCTTATCAACTTGTGACAAAAAGGGGGAGAAAGTTAGTTATTACTTGACGAGAATGATATGAATATGATTAATATGAATGATACATAAATGCTTGGAGATTGCTTTAGAATGGAATGTTGTATGTCATAATATAGGAAAAGTACAAATTGAGGGGGAGTAGTAAATATTTTGCAATCTTTAACAAGTACTCTACAACATGAGTACAAGAATTAAGGGCTTCATTCTGATTATTGTAATACTAAGTGTTTTGTCACCAAAATTGACAAAGAGGGAGATCGTAAGTGCTATAACGTTCAAAGCACGCTTCACACCTTGTTTGTCAAATTTTATTTAGTCAAAACATCTTAGCAAGTGATCTTTAAATTAGTTCAAGATCAAGGTTCAAGCCTAGCTCAAGCTCAAGTTGAAGATAAAGATCAAGATCAAGTTGAAGATCAAGATCAAGCTCAAGTTGAAGATCATGTTCGATCTACTAAAGTTCTAGTAGAAGATCAAGCTCCTTAGAGAAGTTCAAGTCTCTAATCTACTTTAAGACAATGAAGTTTAGTTCATATAGGTATTATAAATCCTAGAATGACCTTAGGTTTAGGTGCTTTCAAAATATATTTAAAATTGAGTTTTTATGCTTGTAATTGGTTGAGTTTCGACTAGTCTAAAAATTTCTCGACCAGTCCTATTACTAGCCGAAGTAAAACAGAGATTCTATTACTCATTCGACCAGTCAAGTGGACTCCTCGACTAGTTGAAGGACCCACTTTAACCAATCGAGCATTTCTTGACTCGAAGTGTAAGGCCCATATCCTAGTCCATACTGTTCCTTAAACTCCCACGTCCTCCTCGTCGAATTTCGGCGACTCGTGACCTGTAACCAGCATTTGCGCGTGACTCTAAGACGCACCCTGTCAACCCGAGTCGACTTGACCCGAGACTTGTACCTTAGCTACTGTGCCGTCATTGCGGTTCCAACGCCGTGTCTCACGCATTGATGCAATACCTAGGCCAAGAGTTGTGGGCCCGCGTTTATTTCAAGGAAAATACCACGCATTGCGAATTCTGAGAGAATCTCTACCCAGACATCACATTGCATCAATCAATCAAAGTACAACCCATACCTAGCCCATCCCTCTCTCACTAACAAAGCATGCTAACAAATACCTCTCTCATCCAAGGTCAAGTCTCTCTCTCTCTCTCTCTCTCTCCACCCATCCCTTACACCCATCACCCATCACTCCACCCATCATCCATCACCTCTCTCTTTCAACACCTTCTCTCTCTCATTTCTCAATCCATTTCCCAAGCAACTTAAGGGAGGTGACTGTCCAAGCTTTCTAAGAGAGAAAAAGAATCGGTCCACTTCCTACCCCCCTAATCTCCCATCTCCACCCTTCAATCCTCATCTTCCACCCTCAAAGAGGGAGCTTAACAGCTTAACATCCTAAGGGACCAAGAAGAAGACAATCGGTGGGTATTCATGGTGCTAGATCTTGATTGTGATTTAGGGTCCACATGATTTTTGGGGCCCATCTTGATGTTTACATTGTAATTGCTAGAGGAGCTCATAGTGGTGGAGCTCCTCCACTACATGTCTCTCTCTCTCTCTCTCTCTCTCTCTCTCTCTCTCTCCCTTGTATGATGGCCCGCCTTGTGGTATGTATTCTATCCATGCCGTCCATCCAGTGGACCACCCATGCCGTCCATCAAGTGGGCCCACATAGGTGGTGAAATCCCACTACAGCGTGAGTGAGGGGTGGTGTGTTTTGAAATGGAAGGTTGCCCCCTCCCACTCACATGTTGTGTGTATTTAATCCACACCGTCCATCCAATTTCCTAACTCATTTTAGGCGTTGAGTCGAAAGATGAAGCCCAACTGAATCACTGACGTACCCATCGTTGATGTATTTGTTTTATATCCAAACTGTCCCTTTTTGGACGTGCGGCCCATCTTGATGTATGTGTTGCATCTCCATCGTCCAACATGGATGGTGGGAGTCACCTTGATGAATGTGTTCCATATCCACACCATCCATTCATTTATTGTTGGGCGCAGGGCCCACCTGCCATATGCACAGGGCCCACCTTATTGTATATGCAGGCCCACTTGTTGGCTGTGCAGGCCCATTGTGATGTGTATTAGGCCCATGTGATGCAGTCCATTGTGATGTGTATTAGGCACATGTGATGTGGCCCATTATGATGTGTATTAGGCCCATGTGATGCGGCCCATTGTGATGTGTATTAGGCACATGTGATGCAGCCCATTGGGATGTATTTAAGGCCCAAGTATGAGGCCCAATGTGTCTATTTAAGGCCCATGAGTGAGGCCCAATGTGATGCATATAAAGCCCTTGTGTGAGGCCCAAGGTGATGTATATGAGGCCCATTGTGATGTGTGATTCCACCATGATGTATGTAATGATGTTTATGATGCCCATCCATGTTCCTAGTTGATATTAAATGGGCCATGCTTTGGGAGTAATGATGGTTTAATGTCCACGTTGTATGAGCAATGATGGTTAGATGTCCACAATGTAACTCCCCCTAGGGCTCGTTATTAGGCCCATTCTCATCTCCCCTTAATGGGCTAACCCAAACCGTTGGGGCCCCATTGATGGTTATATTACCCATCTTTTCCTTGATTAGGATAGCCCAATCCGTTGGGCCCCCATTTGATAATGATGCTTTCCACCATACCCTTTAGAACCACCCAAGCCTTGGAGCCCATCTTATGTTCGTACCAAGCCTTCTATAGGGAATGTGGCCCACCTTGTGCTTATTAGGCCCTTAGGAAGCCCAGATTGCAACGTGTGGAATGGGCAAGGAAGCCCACTCCTTGTTCTTAGGCCCATTCTTGATATGAGTAGGCCATCTAGGCCCATCCTTGATATGAGGAGAGTACATCGTCACCATAAGTGGAAAGATCGGTGGTATCAGGTTTGGTATATCCACCATTGAGGACTGATTCTCATGTTATGGATTAGATCTGCTGTCCTTCTATGGACCCCGTCATATATATATATATATATATGCCAATTATCGATTACAACTATGATTGGTATACGCACTAAGTATGTGTTAACATAACATTGTGGGGGTGGCTAATAGTATGTGTTGTCTTTCTATAGATACCTCATTTCAACACTGAGGTCTTGACATCGATTCCCTAGTGGGGGTGGTTAACAATGAAGTGCTAAAAAAAGCATAATATTGTGATTGTATGAGGCCTATTGTGTGATTATATGAAGTCTATTGCGATTATATGAGGCCCATTGCGATTATATGAGGCTCATTGTGACTATATGAGGCCCATTGCGATTATATGAGGCTTGTTGTGATTATATGAGGCCCATCGTGATTGTATGAGGCCCATCGTGATTATATGAGGCCCATTGTGATTGTGTGAAGCCCCTTGTAAGTGCGAGGCCCAATTGTGATGTGTGAGACCCACCATGTGTATGTGATTGTGTGCACGCCACCCCTTCATTATTACGGGCCATGGGCCGCCTTATACAGGTCCACCATGATGTATGTGATTATGATCATGCTTAGTATACTTCATGATACATGCCCATACGTATCTTTCACATGCTTGTTATGAGGAGTGATTATGTATAGCATGTGCCATTAGGCTGATTGTTTATGAGACTCCCTGAGAGACGGATTTACCCCACTGTAACGCCCTGAAATTCGGGGGTCAAGTATAACTCAGCTCCCGAGTTCCAAAACATCACTTATGCAACATATTTAATGATGGGAGTATGTTGACTATATTAGTGCATAAAACATGGAATAGATTAAGCCAAAACACAGATATGATTCAGGGATAAGTGAATAAAGCAAGCGGAAGACTTATAGAAAAGTATGTGTACAAGTGTAAATCCCTGAAGTACATATACAAACCAGGTCGTATGAAAGTGTTACTTAACAAAATTATAAGTATCAAGTTACAACATTTAAATTCTCAAAAATAATCCCAGTATCCCGCGCATCAGACCAAGGCTCGCTAGAACCCGTCTGAAAACTGCATATAAGAGAAAGCAGCCTCATCATCATCCATCTCCCGCTCTGCCTTAGAAGTCGCATCAACATCTGCAACATCAGAACCTAAGATAGAGTCTGGTGGGTGTTTAACACCGCCCCAGAAACGTGGGAGTGAGTGATCAACTCAGTGGAACAATAAGGCACTGGTTAA
Organism: Magnolia sinica; assembly: GCF_029962835.1. Lineage (NCBI taxonomy): Eukaryota > Viridiplantae > Streptophyta > Magnoliopsida > Magnoliales > Magnoliaceae > Magnolia > Magnolia sinica. The sequence continues at coordinate 41,249,183 of NC_080573.1, read as the reverse complement.
CATGTTATCAGTTCAATTAAATAGTAATGATAAAGTAGAACAATTAAATAAATCCTAAGTACTCTTGTTAATGCAGGGATGTATGCAAAATGATGCGTGCCCTCACTCGTACACCCTCAGCGTCTTTATCTTACGTTACGCATGACATCGCCTCAAAGTGCGCCACATCTACAAAGCACATGCAAATGCGGTGCATGGATATGATTACCAAGTTGTTATTAGTCCATTTCACACAGCAGGATTGGGAAGCTAAGATACCTTCCTCATATCACCATCCAAACAGTGATCCATTCTAGGGTCATCAGTCCTAGACATCTCATACGATCATATATTTGAGGTCGTAGCAAAGGGCTCGTCACCAATCAATGCACGCCTTTCACACCTTTACCACCATAGTTCGGCTTGTCACCTCATTGCGGTATCCAGGTATGCTCGAGGTCACTACAAAGGACTCATCACCAATCAATGTAGGTCGACAACACGAATATAGTGTCCCATACCACCATAATCGGCTCACGAGTTTAGTTGCTCACTGGTCACTACGGGGAGGCTCGTCACCCCAGCGTAGGCCGACAGCTCGACCACGGTGTCCCATACTACCATGTCCGGCTCATGAGTCTTAGCGGATCAAGGTACCATGGTTATTAGGATTTCACTGGTAAGTTCGGTACCCTAGATTCAAGTAGTAGCGTCCATACATGGTAAACATACATCGGACAATTGGGTTACTTGACGAACTCGACTAGCACGAGCGCACGTTGGGTTGAGCGACATAGAGTGCACAAATACTCCGCGTGGCCAAACCACTGCCGACAACTCTAATACGGCTCGGGTTCGTCTAATACGTCCTACGTGGCGAAAGCAACCTCAACCACGAACATAGGGTCGATTACCGATTTCCTAGACTAATGCATAGTCCCACACACCTTACACTACAACAGATATTCATGTGGAATGTAAAACAGTAATGGAACAACAACTTAAATCATGGTACATACGCATATGAAGAATATCAACTTGACATAAACGTAAGCATAAGAAATACTTGAATTTAAATAACATGGAATGTAACTTGCATAAAGGAAATCATGCGCATCAATAGGAGTGTTGAGAATCACTTCTCAATGCCCGCAATTAGTGTAATAAGTTACACTTTAGATCATTCATGCATTTCTACAAACACTTCGAGTACATGATACAACATACATGACGTATGTTGAAATACATGCATTTAGACAATTCCTTTTACCAAGGAGTTGTCACACATACATCTAGCATACATACATGACAAATAATCATGGCAAACACAAGTGCATATTTTATACGTATACGGTACTTTATACATACACATAGAATACACAAATCTCAATATAACACATGCATATCAGGAAAATAACGTAAACACAACATTTGGCATGCAAAATCTCATTCATAATAAGAATAAATCATTAACTGGGATTGAAAGCCTTGAAAACCATAACCTATACACTTAAAGTCTGCACCTTAAGCAAGGAATGAAACACCGAACTGATTTAGACGAGTTGTCTTCGTCAACGGCGATAGAATACCCTAAAACAATGATAGAAATGAGATACAACAACACCAAGACTAATCTAAGCTCTAACATAGATTAGGGTTAGGTTAACTTACCCCAAGATGAACTCAGAACCGTCAGAATAACGATTCAAAGTGAAGGTTCAAAGATGAAGAAGAACAAGAAGGAATCCAAGATGATTCACCAACTTCTCTCTCACTATCTCTCTCTTTTCCACTCTCTTTCCAAGCTAGGGTTAGAGAAATTCTTATGGAAAAGAGGGCTAGAGTTTAAGGACTATAAATAGGCCTCAAATTGATGAAAATAACCCCAGGGACAAGGTATACTTAGGTTATAACCAAAGCATGTCTCTCTCGATCCAACGAAGCACTTCTGGTGGGCCTATAACCACGAAAGGTCGGACTTAAGCTCATTGACCATGGATCTAGGTCAGGCTGAGTTTTCATACCGACCGGCTCTTCAGATCAGCCGTGGCGGATCACACTCAATTCAACGGTCACGGAATCTCGATCAGGTCCACAAGCACAAGGATATGTCAGGGCCACCTTCCCTGATCAGAGGGTGAAATTGGGTCAGAATCCAATGGTCAGATAGCTTAAAATCGTCGCGCAAGCGACACGACTCAGATTTCATAAAAACTTATTAAATTTCCAACCGTTCTCACACTCTTCACTCCGAGCTCAAACAAATCGACCCAGAACATCACATGGACTTGATTTTTCAAGGTGATGGTCAAGCTCAACTCGGTGACCGCAACAGCCTAAGATCATCACTATCGGACTTTCGACGCGCGGTCTAGGTCCGATCCAGATCTTCTAAAAATTCTCCAGAACAACTGGATTTAACGATGGATCCCAGATTTCAGAGTAACGTAGCGCTAACTAATCTACAAGTTTTGAGCCATGCAGATACAATTTAAAGTGATTGATGCGAATTTCACAAGCAATCGAGTATAGCGCTAATTACCCCAAAAACAACTACTTAAGGAAAGATTAGCACAAAAATTCCAAGGTCGTTACACCCATATGAGCGCATGGTATGCGTAGGTTTGATGCATAACTAGATGGTATGGCTCATGCATTTCGTATTTTATGACATGATCATTTGGCGTCCTAGTCACATCAGGGTTGCGGCCTCCACAGGCATATCGTGGATGGCCAGATGGGATATCGAAATGTTTAGTTTAAGCATATGAGCATGTTGGATGTTCGTGGGTGAAGGTCCCTAAACTCCCATAGCCAGGGGATGCTCCAACATCTAGACCGAGTGGAAGACATAAGCACCGAGTGTCGAATACAAGGAGGTCGCACTTCCCATTATATCATGGTCGGTTGGGAAGAGGTGTGGCCTTACCCGCCTGAGGGAGTAGATAATGTTAGGCCAAGTTTGACCAGCTTGAGGTGTCACGCCCCAAACTCAGAAATCGGGCTCACAAAATTCCTAATTGCCGAATCCGGTGCTGACAGCCTCCGTTGTACCCCATTCTCGGCTCCCAGCTCCCACGCGCCAGATTTTGATCCTAGGATCCTATAAGGAGGATTTTCCAACGTACATTTATCTCGAAGAAGCATAACCACAAGTTTACCCAAATCATAAAGGTAAAATCATCATCACATATTCACTAATATAAACATTTAAATATAGTGGTGAGAGGGAAATACATATATCAAAAATCGAAGCTCTAGAAGATAGTTGCACGCTCCAAGCTCAACGCTACTGTGACCTAACGCCACCTTCACGCATCTATCATGCATAAGCTTAAAGAAATCATAGAGGGTGGTGAAAGTGTGTGTGCAAGGTAAGCACCAAGTATACAATATCAGAATAAGCAGAAATACTGGAAATTCTATAAGTCATACAATATCAGAGTGTGCGGAAACATGCTGGTAAGTTCATAAATGCCATCAGCCTTATCCAGGCTATGCGATGCAAAAACATAATAAGCCAATTCATATACTGAGGAAGCAATGTAGATCAGCTATGTAATGTGGAGAAATAGTAAGCTAAACATCGTATACTGAGGATTCAATGCAATATACAAATCCTGACAAGTCCATGAATACCGTCAACCTCATCTAAGCCATATAAATGCAAAAACATAGCAACCTAGAATGCCATATGCTGTGGATGTAATGCAATATGCAGATTCTGACAAGTCCATAATACCATCAACCTTATTCAGGCTATGCAATACAGAAGCATAGTAAAACAAATGTTATGTGCTAAGTATATAATGCAATATATGGTGCGAATAAAATGACCAAGTTGAAGTGTGAAGTCAGGATGATAGTACGTAGTATCATAGACTATAGGGTCTATCACAAGGGACTTCTATGCAAACCAGTCCCATACCTAAATTTAGATAGCCAGACTCAATGTGGTAAACTCCTGATCTCATGTTAGTCACGCGCCTCAACTGAAATCTTGGCCATTACAAAGGTACGCATAACAATTAGTTGCGCACCACCAGCTCGAGTAAATAGTGAATGAATGAATGAGTGAGTGAAATGCTGAATACGCAACTCTTGATCAGTAAGTCCATATATCAGTATAGGTCATCTCTAGGATATCACTGGAGTCTGGTACACTCCACAATGGCTGTCGCCTCCCTAGCCGTACAACCAGCGAGTGGAAAAGACCTCACTGTCTACTTAGTCAGTAGTCAATCAATACCTACCCAGTTCATTGATAGCGGACCCATTTACGAGCTAGTCATACTCAGCCTAGCTTACAACCCCTTAATTAGGCGGATAAGGCCACACCCCCTCCCAACTGACCACGACATAGTGGGATACGCCGTCTACTGGTATTCGGCACTCGGGCGCTTATGTATCCACTCAGTCAAAACGTTGGGGTATCCTCTAGTACCAAGAGGATTCTGGGACTCTCACCCAAGGACATTCTATATGCCCATAGTACTAGAACCAAATATTTTTAGTAGCTCATCTGGCCATCCACGATGAACCTGTGGAGACCACAACCCTAATATCGCTAGGGTGCCAAGTGATCATGTCACATAAATGCTAAATGCATGAGTCATACAATCCAATCATGCATCAATCCTGCGCGTACCGTGTGCTCATGTGGGACGACTCCACCTATCAGAGAGTCCCATAAACAACCTGCCCTATGGCATATGTAGTGGTCAATCACATCTCATAAAAATCATGTGGATGATGCGTATGGGCATGTATAATGATGTTATGCTGTAACCTACTCATAAGCAGTATCGATAACCGACATTGATAATCGAGCTAATAAAGGGCCCAAGGGAAGGTCACAATATAGACATTTAACCATCATTACCCATCAATATGGACATTTAACCAACATTGCTCCCAAGGAGTGGCCTACATAAACTTAAAATATAGGAGGGTCTATGGCCTCACACAAGAGCCTAATATATATCACATCGGGCCGTATCACATGGGCCTCAAATACATCACAATGGGCCACATCACATGGGCCTAATACATATCGCAATGGGCCTCACATACATCAATGAGTTGCATCACATGGGCCTCATATGCATCATAATGGGCCTCAACACATGGGCCATAAATACATCACATGGGTCATATCATATGGGCCTTACACATGGGCCACATATACATCACTTGGGCCTCACCACCCGGGCCTCAAATACATTAAATGGGGTGCAATAATGGGCCTCCAACATATCACAATGGGCCTCATATATGGGCCTCAAATACATCAAATGGGCCGCAATACATGGACCTCATCTACATCAAATGAACCGCAAGATATGGGCCTCATCACTTGTGCTTCAAATACATCACAATGGGCTAATGAGCCTCAAATGTATCACAATGGGCCTCAAATACATCACATTTGGGCCATGCCAATTAGCAAGTGGGCCTGAAAACCAATGGACGACAAGGATAAAACATACATATTATGGTGAGCCTCGAAATGATCTGGAAATAGGATGGACAGTGTGGATGCAATACCTACATCATGTAGGTCCCACTGTCCACATGTGGATAGAGTGGACAGACACACATACATAAGGCCCCACCGTCCCGAACCTTTGGACGGTGTAGATATACAATACATACATTGAGTGTGGGTCCCACATCCATGTGTGGATGATGTAGGTGTAGCATATACATTCAAGGTGGGGGTCCTACCTGTTCAACAAAACGGACAACGTGGATGGAGTGGATATAGAATAAATACATTAAGGTGGGTCCCGTCCATCTAGAACGGATGGACAACTGGGATAAAACCCATATCACCTATACACGTGTGGCCCACTAGTCCAGTAGAATGGACGGACGGTGGATATTTCATACATCATGGTGGGTCCCACTGTCCAAGGTCTGGACGGTGAGGACACCATATCATCAAGTCAGGCCGCATACACCGTCTAGATGGACAATGTGAATATAGACTACATACATCAAGGAGGGTCCCACCCACATGTGTGGGGTGGGCCACGTCCTAGACAGATGTTTGGGATATACACATACCTTGTGTTGGGACCACAGTACTTGTTGATGTCAATGGGCAGCTGAGGCTACTGGGACCCACCATCCTGCCCAATAGACGGACGGTGTGGATTTATGCATCATCAAGTGGGCCCCACGTGCTGGAGGCAGCATAGACTGCGTGAGTATACAACATATACATTAAGGCCCGTAGAACTTTTCAATGTCATATACAACAGATGTTCTGCTGCTAGGGTCACAGATGGACGGTGTTGATAAAACACCAACATCACGATGCAACCCACTGTCCAACAATCTAGACTGTGGTGATATAATAAATAAATCATGGTGGGTCCACGTCAGCGTGGCCCACCGTTAGATCAAACTGATATTTGTTTTCCCCTCCATCAGCGCCTGCTACTGGACAGCAGCAGGCCAACTAAAGATGGGCTGCCTGGCCCATGGTCTGGACGAGCAGGTGATGGACATCATGGTGGGGTCTACACAGGTGGGCCACATGGCTAAAAACTATGCTGATATGGGTACTTTACCCTTTAACAGAACCTGAACGAGCAACCGGTGGCCCTATTTGCTAGACAGTGGGCATCCCACTATATGGTTAGCGTGTGGCCCCACTAGATGGATGGTTGGATGTCACATACACTCATCAAGTGGGCCATTAATTGGGGAAGAAAGAGAGAGAGAGAGAGAGAGAGAGAGAGAGAGAGAAACGGTGATGGAGGGGAGGGGCTCCGCCACTATGAGCCCTCCCTAGGTGGGCCATGCAAATACATATATCAAAATGGGTCCCAAAAATCATGTGGACCTTAAATCAAAATCAAAATCTAGTGCTATGATCACCCACAATTGGATCTTCTAGGCTCCTTGATCTTCCGAGCTCCTAAGCTTCCTCTTTGATGGAGGATGATGAGAATAGAAGGGTTGGATGGTGAGGATTGAGGGGGGTAGGAAGTGGGCCACACCTAGCTCCTCCTTCTCCCTTGGACGTTGCATCTCCTTGAGTTACTTAGGAGAATGGGTGAAGAATGAGAGAGAGAGAGAGACGAGATGTAAGGGAAAGGGATGAGTGTGATGGGTGAGTGATGGGTGTACTTGACTTGAGGGGTATGGGTTATTTGACTTTGGGAAAAAGAGAGGTATGGGTGAGTGATGGGTGTACTTGACTTGATTGATGTGATTGATTTGATAGATTTTAGAGATTCTCTTCTCAGGATTTGTAACGTGCAGTGTTTTCTCAATATAAATGCGAGCCCACAACTCCTGGCCTGGGTATCGCATAGGTGCGCAAGTTACGGCGTTGGTACCACAATGATGACGCGGTCGCTAAGGTACAAGTCTCAGGTCGAGCCGACTCTAATGTACGGAATGCAACTCATGGTCGTGCGCAAATACTAATTATAGATCGCGAGTTGTTAAAATTTGACTGGGCGAACCATGGGAGTCTACAGAATGGTACGGACTAGGATACGAACCTGACATAAGGAATGGATCTGCTATTGACGAGCCGGGCCGATATTGGCAGGCGGATGGTAAGGTCTCTTCCACTTACCTAGTTGTGCACTTGATGGGGTAGCAAGCTGGTGTAAAGTGTACTAGACCCCGGTGATGATCCTAGAGACATACTGTACTGAGATGTGAAGTTGCATATTTATTATTTGACTCATTCATTTATTCATGCACTATCACTCGGGCTGGTGTGCGTAATTAAATCATTGTGTACCTTCGTAATAGCTAGAATTTCGACTGGGGTGTGTAACCAACCTGAGATCAGGAGTTTACCACATAGAGTCTGGTTATAAAAATTTATGTATAGGACTGGTTTGGATAAAAGATCCTTGTGATGGACCCCACAGCTTGCGATACTACGTACTATCATCCCGACTTCATACTCCAGTTTGGTCATTTCTTTCGCACCGCATATTGCATTGCATCCTCGGTACATGGCATTTGGGTTGCTATGTTTCTGCATTTAAATGGCCTAGATGAGGCTGATGGTATTCGTGGCTCTTTAAAATTGCATATTGTATTGCATTCTCGGTATCTGATATTTGGCTCATTTATGACTCCGCATTGCACAGTTGATCTGCATTACATACTCTGATACTGAATGACTTATAGCCTTGCTAGTATTCTGTTTACACTGATATTGTGTGCTTGACACTTACCTTACACACACACACTTACACCACCCTCTAAGCTTTCTATAAGCTTATGCACGATAAATGCGTGCAGGTGGCGTTAGGTCCAAGTAGTGTTGTGCTTGGAGTGTGCAACTGTCTTATGGAGCTTTGATTTTTGATATATGTATTTTCCTTTCAGTACTGTATTCAAATATTTATAATTGTGGATATGTGATGATGATGTTGCCTTTGTGATTTGGGTAAACTTGTGGTTATGCTTCTTATGAAACGAATTTACACTAAAAATTCTCTTTATTGGACCCTAGGATCGAAATCTGGTGTATGGGCACTGGGAGCTGAGAATGGGGTACTACGGAGGCTGTCGGTACCGGATTCAGTGATCAGGAATTCTGTGAGCCCGTTTTCTGAGTTTGGGGTGTGACACGAAGTCCAACAACAAATTCAGTTTAAATTTTGACTCCTTCACCAGTTGAAGACCACCTTCAACCAGTCGAATAGAGCCTTCGACTAGTCGAAGATTGGTTAGATCTTATCCCGCTCAAATCTGAAAATTTGCTGGAACTGAATCCTGTACTTAGACAAGTCAAAGCAACAACTTCTTTGCTTATAAATTGAGGTTCTTTCTCAATCCGAAAATACAATTTAAGTTTATTAAAATCCTTCTACAAAGAGAAAGATGCCTCAGTTATTGTCAAGTTATTAAGCGGTATTTATAAATCATTTTATAGATTTTTTATTTAATTCCCTAATCTCTAATTCTATCATTTTGATTTTAATAAGAGAGAGAATACTCTTCTTTTTGAGATTTAAAGGAATTAATATAAGTAGCCATTGTTTAAATCTAATTAAAATCACTAGATCCCTTTACCTTTTTTATCAGACTGAACATTAAACATTCGACATTAAAGAAAAACGGTTTTTCAGCTATAACTTATTATACAGTGAAGATAAGTATACATTTACATTTCATATTTGGTTTTTTTCTGAGATAGCCAGAAAATCTCAGTGTTGGTTTTTCTGGGATAAGCTAGAAAATCTCAGTGAGGGTTTTTTTTTTTGTTTATGATAGCTCAGTAAAATCACAACTGTATCAGGTTTTAAGGTGACCATATGAAAACCTTATTTATAGTGAAAGCTAAGATTGCATGGTTAATAATTTTAGGAGTGAAGTAGGTGTGGCTGTTTAAGAACAGTTGTTGACACACTGAACCACTATAATTCTTAAGGTTGTAGTGAATGTTTTATTATTTGTGGTGAATGGTTGTAACTTCTTTTATGCAAAAGTGGTGAATGTTTGTAATAGTTATTTTTTATTTACTCTTGCTCAGTTTGGAATTTTGAATCTTATTAAATTCGTGAAATAAGGTTGTCCTACCTAAACTTGTTTGGGTGAGGTTGTCCTACGAATTAGTTTGAATCAACGTTTAAATACTAGTGCGATTGAGATCTCTGATTTATTTATTATTTAGTACTTTATTTGATTATTTGGCATAATCCTATTCACCACCCCCCCCCCCCTCTAGGACTACTTAAGCTCGCCTTTTCAAGAATGTTAAAAGCATGGATTTGATACTCAAGAGTCACCAAGGCAAGGGATGGATCTTAGGAGACCAAGACTAAAGATTTCAAGACCCCAAGATTCAAGGAAACTAAGTGGAGAAGGAAGGAAGTCGAAAGTACAAAAATGCAGAAATTCACAGAATCTGAACTTCACGGTCTATGTCATCGACCGCCGGTCGATGACATCGAAGCCAGTGTTCTATGACATCGAACACGGGTTAATGACATTGAATAATTATATGAAAATTAAGTTTGGTTGCTGGACAAATTAGATGCAGTTCTCGATGACATCGAAGCCCTGTTCGATTGGTCAAAGACTTGCTCGATGACATTGAAGGCAGTTCAATGACATCAAGATTTTTGTCGATTTCTATAGCAACTCGCTGGAACACTTTAGACATTCTCGATTACTCGAACACCCTTTGATGACATCGAAGGGCTGTTCGATGATAGGAAGAGTTACACAATGTGAAAAGGCACGACTTTTGAATTTAAGTTATGTTCGATGACATTGAAGGCGTTACGTAGAGTGCGTAAATTTGAGGTGGTTTCCAAAGATAGTTAGACGAAGGCTATAAATATGGGTTCTTTAAGGAGTTCTAAACATGAATTAGGTTTTAAGAAACAGAGCCAAAGGGTAGAGCAACCTCCAAAGAGTTTTTCTTCCTTATTTATTTTTAATACTTTCTTTTAGGGTTTTAGTTTCAATCATGTCTATGGTTGCCTAAACCTCTTTACTCGAGGTAAGAGGTGAAGCTTGTAACATGTTGGGATTATTTTCTTACTTTGATTCTTATTTTTCTTGAACCTCATTAATTTCTAGTTTGAATTTAAGGAATATTTTCATGATTTATTGTGAATCGAATTACAATAGATCATGTGTTGGCTTTGAATATCTTCTTTTCCTATTTTGAGATTGTGAGATTGGTTAATCTTATTGTTCACCATCGTCTCCTGAGCATGGCAGGATGATGGAATCCCTTCCAATCATCACAATAGTCCTTCATGTGTGGCTAGGTCAATGAATAATTCAGATTTGTTCTAATTACTTCATCTTCCAACTGGATAGGATAGGACTCCAATTCCAATTGTGCCTCTTGAATCAAAGTGAGGTAGCATCCTGATAGCTACAAGTGGATCCTTGGCACCCTAGTTCCCACCTTTCAATTAATAGTTTTAATTAACATTATTCAAAATTATTCTCTTTTATTCCAGATTTAGATTTAGATATTTTTCTAGTTATTTTCAGAATACGTACAAGTTTAGTCCCTGTGGATTCGACTTCGGTCTCACTGAGTTATTACTACATTGCGACCCTACACTTGGGGTTGTGACCATCATTAATAGATAAGGGTTTAAAATATATAAGCATGAATAACTAAAGCAAAAATATCTTACTCTAATCCTAAGAAAGCAAAAACCTAACTATACCTCCATCAAACTAGGAGGTCACTCTGATACACAGGATCAGTTGGAGGGATGGACATAACCTCTAAATCAAATTTCTCCATGAATGGCTTGAGACGATGACTGTTCACTTTAAAAATGTTACCATTCATTGGGTTCTTTATCTCAATGGCCCCATGAGGATAAACGGTTGTAACAATGAAAGGGTCGATCCAACAAGAGCGAAGCTTACCCAGAAAAAGGTGTAAACAGGAATTGTACAAAAGGACTTTTTGACATGTTGTGAATGATTTTCGAATAATGTTCCGGTCATGGAATACCTTCATTATGTCCTTATAAATCCTCAAGTTCTCATATGTATCATTCCAGATTTCTTCGAGTTCATTCAATTGAAGTTTGCGCAATAAGCTGGTGTTGTCCAAATTGAAGTTCAAATTTTTAATTGCCCACTAGACCTCATGTTCTAGCTCCATAGGCAAGTGACAAGCCTTCCTGTAGATGAGTCTAAAGGGGGACATTCTAATGGGGGTCTTGTAAGCTATACGATAAACCCATAAAGCATCGATCAATCAAAATGATCAATCCTTACGATCAAGATTCACCATCTTTTTCAAAATTTGTTTGATTTCCCTGTTGAAAATTTCATCTTGACCGCTTGTCTATGGGTGATAGGGGGTACTCACTTTGTGTGAAATGCCATATTTTTTTTATTAGTGTTTCAAATGACTTATTGCAAAAATGAGATCCTTCATCACTCATAGTGATTAGAGGAGTTCCGAACTTAGATAGGATCTTTTCTTTTAAGAACTTAATAACTGTTTGATGGTCATTATTTCGGCACAGAAACATAGTCTACTATTAACAAGATATAAATGTTTCCAGAGGATTGGATAAATGGCCCTATGAAATCCATGCCCCAATAATCAAATGCTTCAATAATAAGAATGGGGTTTAGCAGCATCATGTTTCAACGAGACAATCCTTCCAAAATTTGACAACACTCATAAGCTTTATAAAAATCATGAGTGTCCTTGAACATAGTGGGCCAATAGAAACCACACTACATAATTTTGGCAGTGGTTTATTTAGGAGAGAAATGACCAACATAGGCCTGAGAGTGACAGAAGGAGATTACACTCTGATGTTCATTTTTGGGTACATATCTCTTTATAGTTTGATCTAGGCAATATTTGAATAGGTATGGATCATCTCAGATAAACTTGCGGCACCTTGGTGGAGAATTTTTTCTTATCTTGCATAGTCTAATGGATTGACGTGAAACATGTAGCAAGATAATTTACAATGTCAGCAAACCATGGTAGTTGGGAAATTTTAAACAATTTTTCGTTAGGGAATATGTCGTTTATAGGTGTCGGCTCAAGGGAATCGGATAGGACAAGTCTAGAGAGATGGTCAGCCACTACATTTTCTACTCCTTTTTTATCACGTATTTCAATGTCAAAGTCTTAGAGTAAGAGGATCCATCCTATCAAGCGAGGCTTAGCATCCTTCTTGGAGAGAAGGTACTTCGGTGCCGCATGATCGGTGTAGTGATGATCTTGGATCTGATCAAATAGGACCTAAATTTGTCTAAAGTGAATACTACAACTAAGAGCTCCTTCTCTGTAGTATAGTAGTTCACTTGGATAGAATTTAGAGTTCTACTCGCATAATAAATCACCTGGGGCTTCTTTTCCTTTCTCTAGCCCAACACCACCCCAATAGCATAGTCAGATGCATCACACATGATCTCAAAACAAACATTGCAATTGGGTGGTTGCATGATCGGAGCGGTAGTCAACATTTCCTTGAGCTAAGAAAAAGTTCTCTGTCATTCTTCACTCCACTCAAATGGGGTGGTCTTTTGGAGAAGATTACATAAAGGATGAGAGAGGTGACTAAAGTCCTTTATAAATATTATATAAAAATCAATACGTCTTAGAAAGGATCACACGTCTAGTGTGCTTTTAGGTGAAGGTAGTTTCGAGATTAAGTCTATTTTAGCCTTATCCACCTTAATTCCCTTGGACGAAATTATGTGTCCAAGAACTATTCCCTTGGGAACCATGAAGTGGCACTTATCCTAATTCAACATAAGATTTTTTTCTTCACATCTCTTCAACATAAGTTTAAGATGTTCCAAGCATTCGCTGAAGGATGGACCAAAGACGGAGAAATCGTAAATGAAGACCTCTAAATATTACCCCATCATATCTGAAAAAATGCTCAACATACATCGCTAAAATGTGACAGGGCATTACACATTTCGAATGACATCCTTCAGAACGAAAAGGTGTCAAAGGGGCATGTGAACGTCATTTTCTCTTGATCTTCAAGGGCTATCTCTATCTAATTATAACCCGAATAATCATCCAGGAAATAGTAGTAAGAGTGACCAACTAAATTTTCTAATATTTTATCAATAAAAGGTATAGGAAAGTGGTCTTTCCTTGTGACAGTATTCAATTTCCTGTAGTCGATGCACATCATCCAACCAGTAGTGACTTTAGTTGGCATAAGTTCATTATTGGCATTGGCTATGATGGTGATTCTGGACTTTTTAGGAACCACCTGTGTTGGACTCACCCATTAGCAGTCAAATATAGGGTTTATGATACCCACGTCTAACAACTTAAGTACCTTAGCTTTAACCACTTCTTTCATGTTAGGATTTAAACGGCATTGTGGTTGTATGAAGGTTTTCATATTTTTCTCTAAGTGAATGTGGTGAGTACAAATCACAAGGTCGATTCCCTTGAGTTCCACGATCATCCATCCAATGCTTCCCTTATATTCTTGGAGAGTAGAAATGAGCATACTCTCATGTTTTGCATCGAGGTGGGAAGAAATCACCATCGGGTACATCTCATCTTGACCTAAGTATGCATATTTAAGATCAGCAAGCAAGGGTTTTAGGTCAAGCTTCAGTGTCTTGAGACTAGACGGTAAAGGCATTGTATCAGTTTGGGGCAAAGTCTCAAATTTTGGCCTCTACCGGTTAATTTCAAGTATCGACATTACATTAAGTAAGGCATCTATCTCCCTAATCATGTCATCATCTAAATTAGGGGAGTAGGCCGAGCACATTTCTAAAGAGTCAGAGTATAGAGTCATAAGTGCTTTATCTTCCACAAATGAATCGATCATGTTAATATCTTAAGTATCATCAACATCCTCTGAGTGTTCGCTCATATTGAAAAAAATATTCAGCTCTAATGTCATATTCTCAAAAGATAAGTTCATAACTCCATTCCTACAATTTATGATGACATTTGATGTAGCTAGGAATGAGCGGCCAAGAATGATGGGAATCTGAGTGGTCACCTCCGTGATGGGCTGAGTATCCAAAACGATAAAATCCACTAGATAGTAGAATTTATTGACTTGGACTAACACATCCTCGATCATCTCTCTTTGTACATGAACTGAATTATCAATAAGTTATAGTGCGTTCCGGGTGGGTTTTAATTCACCTAGACCTGGCTATTCGTAGACTGAATAAGGGATCCAATTTACACTTGCCCCCAAGTCAAGGAGTGCATGTTCAATCCGGTGATTGCTAATTACACAAGTGATGGTAAGGCTACCGGGATCTTTGTATTTTTGTGGCACATCTTACTTGAGGATGTCACTTACTTTTTTCTGTTTAAAAGATTTTCTTTTGTATGTTTTACCGTCTTTTGGTAGTGCATAGATCTTTCAGGAGCTTGGTATATGAGGTAATTTTTTTAACGACATCCAATAGAGGTATATTGACTTTCACCTATTTAAGCACCTCTAAGATGTCTTGAGTGTTAGATGGAGGCTTAGGTGAAGTCAAACCTTGTGGGAACGGTGCAACTGGCTTGTATTGTGTGTTCAGTTCTTTCTCATGTGATACGTCACTACTTCCATCATTCTCCTTAGAATCTTCTAAGTTATTAGGCTTCTCAACCCTCGTCCGGATGGTTTTGTCTATTGTTTTTCCACTTTTAAGAGTGGTAATGAATTTATCTTGTTCCACATGTTGTTCTGAAGAGCTCGGGTCACTTATTTTGCATTGTGATCAGATTAGGAAGAGGTTGGGCTAGAAGTGTCCCTTTCTCCCTAATCGCTAGGTGTGACTCAACCCTTTGAATGAACTTTCTAAGGTTCTGGAAAGCTTATAAAGTGTTTTGATTGAAGAGCTCTTGGTTTTAAATGTGTTTGAGAATTGTATCCTCTTGGGGTCTTTGCTAATTTGGAAATTGAGGAAACGCCCCTTGAGAATTTCTTTTTAGGTTAGCCATTTAACCATTCCTCCAACTGAAATTTGGATGGTTCCTCCAACTAGGATTATATGTATTTGAGATTGGGGTGCTGAAAGGCCTTTGATAGTTGTTTACAGCATTTGATTGCTCATGTAACAACTCTCAAAACGTAGAAATTGTCAGACAATCATGTGTTACGCGTATGTTACTAACATAAATTCCACATGCAACTTCAACGCTCTCCTCGGGTTTTATCATTCCTACTCTCCTTAGTTCCATGGCTTCCACCTTTCTTAGGGGGTTAACCACCCTAGCAATTACGTCATATTTTTCACTCAAGACATAAATTCCTCCTTTCTCTCTTGATTGGGTCAGCCTTGAAGTTGTGGCTTTTGAGGAGGTATCCCATGATGGTGCATTTTTAGCGAGCATATTGTTAGTGCTTATGCTTAAGCACAACTAGGATTATCATATTTTGTAGTCCTATGAGGATAACAAGCACTCATGAAGATATTCTTCGACAACTCATGAAGATTTGTGAATCGACTCGATCAAGCATCTCAAGGAAGACTCAACATCTTAAAGCTAAAAAGTACATGGTTTGAAGATCAGAACACTCCGTATGAGCCAACCATCAGGTGGTATAACCTTAGATTGACCTTAGATTAGGTGTATTTCACATAGCGTCATAATGATCACCTTTTCTGTAAAAATACACTCAAGTTAGGCCAGCTTACATCTGGTTCGGCCAGCCTAACGGCCTTCGGCTAACCCTACATAATTCGGGCAAGTTTACAGATTGGTACAAATTTTTTATGGTAGGTTCGGAGAGCCCAACCTTGGGTTCAGCCAACTAAACATGCTCGATCGGCCAACCCAAATTATGTTCGGTCAAGTTTCCAGCATGCAAATCTCTTCAGATCTCAAAGAGATTCGGCCAGCTGAACCCTATGCTTAGCCAGTCGAAGGTGGGCTTGGACCAGCTGAATTTTTGAAAGATCTTATCTCGCGAAATTCGAAGATTCGTTGGAAAGCAATCATTGGAATTTGGCCAGCCGAACCTAAAATTAGGTGAGCCGAATTTCCAAATTCTTTGGCTATAAATAAAGGCCTTCTCACATTCATTACTACAATGAAATTCAGTGAGAAATCTCCTATAAGAAAGGGAGAAAGACAAGCCCTTCTTAAGGTATTGTGCAGTAATTGTAATCTTCTGTTTAAGCTTATTTTATTCTCTTTCTCAAGTTACTTTAATTATTTTTAATAGAGTGATCTAAACTCTACTTGAGACTTAGAGAATAGAATTTGCAGCACCTAGGGTTTTGTTTATATTGAATACATAATAGATCCCTATATTCTTTTGGGTTGAACTCATACATGGCTTCATCAATATCCCAAGAAGAAGATCGTTGCAATCAAACTACAATTACGTCTTTAACTCACCAATTGAAGATAAGTACTGTATTTACATTTATTTCAATTTGGATTTTTTCTGAGATAACCTAGAAATCTCAGCGGGTTTGTTTGTGGTGATCCCGTGAAAATCATAAAATGGGGTTTTTTTTTTTGTGATAGCCCGTGAAAATCACAAGAACTGTATAAGGTTGTTAAGGTGACCTTGGGAAAACCTTGAAATAGTGAAAGTCAGAATTACGTGGGTAGTAATTTTGGGAGTGGAGTAGGTGTGAGTTTAAGTACCGAACCGCTATAATTCTTTATGCATTGTGGTGATTGAATTTACTTTTTATATGCTTGATTAGCTCTTGCTAAAGTTTGATATTTTAATTTCAAAGACATCGTGAAATAAGGTTGTCTTGCCTAAATCTTTTAGGTAAAGGTTGTCCTATGAACTATTTGATATCAAGAATTCAATACTCTAAGCAATTGAGTATAATTGTTTTATTATTCCACATTGTATCAAAATATTTGGCATTGTCCTATTCACCCCTCCTCTAGGACATCTATAGCTTATCCTTTTACATATCGAAATAGTCCCACGCGTCATCGGCTTCCTTGTTCATGAATTCTCCATTGCACATCATCTCCACAAATTAGCGCATGGGAGAAGTCAGCCTATCATAAAAAAGCTTATGACCTGCCAAATTTCGTATTCATGACGTGGGCAAGAGTTCAAGAGATATTGAAGCATTTGATTGCTGGGGCATTGATTTCATGAGACCATTCCCCAAATCCTTTGAAAACACATAAATATTGCTTGTAGTCATTTATGTTACCAAATGGGTCAAAGCAATTTCGTACCGAAATAATAACCATCGCATGATCATTATATTCCTCAAAGAAAACATTGTTTCTTGGTTAAGAATGCCTCGAGTCATTATCAGTGATGAAGGCTCTCACTTCTGCAATAGGCCATTCGAGACTTTAATGAAGAAATATGGTATTTTCCACAAAGTGAGTACCCCTTATTATTCATAACCCCAAGTGTCGGGTTGCGATGTAGTAATAACTTGATGAGACCAAGGTTGAATCCACAAGGACTAAACTTATACGTATTCTGAAAATAACTATAAGTAGAACTAGAATAAGATCTAAACCTAAATCTGGAATAAAAGAGAGTAATTGTGAAGGATTTATCAAATATCAAAAGGGAAATAGAGTGCCAAGGACCCACTTGTACCTATTAGGATGGTACCTTTCTTGATTCAATAAATGCAACTGGAATCGAAGTCCTATCCTATCCAACCGGAGGATAAAATAATTGAAGCACAATCTAAACTTAGCATTGAATTAGTTTGCACATGTAGAAGTATTGTAACGATTGGAAGGGATTCCATCATCCTTCCATGCCCAGGAGACGATGGCGAACAACAGGATTTACTGATCTCACAATATTATAATGAAAAAGATGATATTCAAAGCTATCGTAGCGTCTATTGTAATTTGAGTCACAATAAACCATAGAAAACTTCAAATATTCCTTAAATTCAAAATAGAAATCAATGAAGTTTAACATAAATAAAAATCAAAGAAAAATAAACATCCAAACATGCTACATGCTTCACCTCTTAGCTCTAGTTAAGAAGTTTAGTTAACCATAGACATGATTGAACTAAAAACTCTAAAACAAAACATGAAAGTAAACTAAGGAGGAGGAAGAAAAAATCTTGGCAGGTTGCTCCACCCTTTGGCTCTACTCCTTGAACCCTAGAGATACTTTAGAACGTCCTAGGGACTCCTATTTAGAGTTGTGAAGCACTATCTTTCGCATCGCCTTGGAATTTTCGCAAACCGACCTTGGAATTGCCTTAAATTTATGCATATGCGTTACGCATCGGTCGGACAGAATTCACCTTCGGTCGGACCGAATTCACCTTCAGTCGGACCCAAGTCAAGTTCGAATCATGATAGGATTCTGTTTCAACATTTGCCTGATTTCGGTCACACCACCGAACTTAAGTTTCGATCGAACCGAACTTAAGTTTCAGTCGGACCGAATTAATCCTCGGTTAAACCGAATTAACTCTGAAATTCATCGTTCTTCGATGGAACTTTTTGTGCACTCCTTTGGTCGGACCAAATTATGCTTCGGTCGAACCGAATTAGCTCTGAATTTCATGGTTCATTGTTGGAATGTTTTGTGCGATTTCGGTCGGACAGAAGTTGGCTTCGATCGGACCGAACTGGTCTGTTTTCTACTATGGATTAAACAATCTTCTCCGGTCTTTTCTTCATCCTTTGTACTTGATTTTCTTGGATCTTTTGCATATGAATTCTTCATTCTTAGTCTCCTAAGATTTGACTTTTGCCTTAGAGATTCTTGAGCATCAAATCCATGCTTTTAACATTCTTTTCAATCCAAGCTCTCAGATTCACCTTACAACATATATAAAATATACCCATTAAGCGTTAACATGTTCATAAAACCAAGATATAAATAGGGGAAAATATGAAATATTTGACACTTAACACACTCCCCAACCTACATTTTGCTAGTCCCGAGCAAAGCATGCATGAAGAAATCCTTAATTCTCAATGTTCAAATCACTTTTAGAAAGCAATCTTTTGTGTAAACAAGTATGAATGAGTATAATTTGAAGAAGCAAGATTGAAAATTTGAAAACCTAGAGCTGAATCATATGAGCAATCAATCAAATATGTTCTTTATCAATCACTTAAGAGCACAAGTTCATATATCAAGTTTTTCGAATGTGCATAGTGAATTACAACTTACTTTCCATAAAAGTACTATCATTTCATAATGTTAGCCTTGCTCATCACCTCAAGATTGATTGAATAATCAAGTATTGATTCCGAACTTATCCCATTTTTCTTCTTTTTCCAATTTTTGATTTTATATCGACGGTCACTTTTATTTATTCATTATTTTCAGACTTTTTCATTCTTTTCCAGTCTTTTCATCATATATGACCTTTTTGTCGATCTCTTTATTTTTTAACTGGTTCTTTTCATTTTTTAAGGTGGATAAAATTCTCCAGACTTAATTCTCAACATCTATCAATGATTCACATACTAACAATAAAAAATTCTATCACAATTCACAGAAAATAAACTGAATGTGTCCCGTGATTTAGGTCAATATGATATTCAAACTTCCTCTTACTCATTTTAAATGAAAGAACTTGAGTAATAGTCTACTCAGTTGATCAAACTCCAATAATTCAAAATTCAATCTTTATATTATCAACATACTCAAAGCATTCTTAAGTGAATAACCCATCGCTTTTTCAAATAGATTTTTAATTTGAAAAATAAAAAAATTTCAAAATTTTTGCTCTAAGAAAATACTAATTAGTTTACCTAATCTACAACCCTCAACCTAAAATCTACATTGTCTCCAATGTAAAAGATATAGGTATGCAATGCACATGAGATAATGAAAAGAAAGGAGTAGTGAAGGAAAGGTAGTACCTGAATAAGGAGAATTGAAGCCTTTTCAAAGTTCTTAACATGTAAATGGGTTAGCATGAAGACTAAACTTATTAAAAAACAAACTATCCTAATCCTAAATCCTCCGAAAGCATAAACTAACTCTATCTCCATCAGACTAGGAGGTCAATCTTGATACACAGGATCAATCAGAGGTATGGATATATCCTCTAATTTAAACTTCTCAACAAATGGCTTGACAGGATGACCGTTCACTTTAAAAACATTACCATTTGTCAGATTCTCTATATTGATGGCCCCATGAGGATAGACATTAGTAATAGTGAAAGGGCCGGTCCAACGAGATCGAAGCTTACCCAAAAAAAGATGTAACCGAGAATTGGACAAAAGGACTTTTGACAAGGTGTGAATGATTTTCGAAGGATGTTCCAGTCATGGAACACCTTCATCCCGTCCTTATAAATCCTTGAGCTCTCGTATGCATCATTCTGGATTTCCTCGAGTTCGTTCAATTGAAGTTTATGCAGCAAGCCAGTGTTATCCAAATTAAAGTTCAGATTTTTGATAGCTCAGTAGGCTTTATGCTCCAGCTCCATAGGTAGGTGGCAATCTTTTCCATTTATGAGTCTAAAGGGAGACATTCCAATAGGGGTCTTAAAAGTTGTATGGTAAGCCCATAAGGCATTAGTCAAGCAAATTGACCAATCCTTATGGTCAGGGTTAACCGTTTTTTCCAGAATTTGTTTAATTTCCCTGTTGAAAATCTAGTTTTGCCCACTTGTTTATAGGTGGTATCGAGTGCTCACTTTATGAGAGATGCCATATTTCTTCATTAAGTTCTCAAATGGCCTATTACAAAAGTGTGAACCTCCATCACTAATGATGGCCTGCGGCGTTCCGAACTGGGAAAGGATATTTTCTTTTAAGAATCGAATGACCATTTTACGATCATTATTCCAGCACAAGATCACTTCGACCCACTTAGTGACATAATCTACTACTAACAAAATGTAAATATTCCCAACGGATTGGAGAAATGGTCCCATGAAATCGATGCCCCAACAATCAAATGCTTCAATGATAAGAATGGGGTTTAAAAGCATCATATTTCAAGGGGATAACCCTCATAATTTCTGACAACACTCACAAGTTTTTCCAAACTCATAAGTATCTCTAAACATCGTGAGTTAGTAAAAGCTGTACTATAAAATTTTGGTTGTGGTCTTTTTAACAGAAAAGTGACCACCACAGGCTTGAGAATGACAAAAGGAGATGACACTCTGATGTTCATTGTCTTGCACACATCTCCTTAGAATTTGGTCTAGGTAATATTTAAACAAATAAGGATCATCCTAGAAAAACTTATGTACCTCGGCATTGAGTGTTTTCTTATTTTGCGCAGTCTGATATGTTGGTGTGAAACTTGTAGCAAGATAATTTGCAATGTTAGCAAACTAAGGTAATTGGGAGAGTTTAAACAATTGTTCATCAGGGAACATATCATTTATTGGTGTCTGCTCAAGAAAATCGGGGATATCAAGTCTAGAGAGATGGTCAGCCACTACGTTTTCTACTTTCTTTTTGTCTTGTATTTCTATGTCAAATTCCTAGAGTAGAAGGATCCATCTTATCAAGCAAGGCTTCGCATCATTCTTCAAAAGAAGGTACTTTAGCGCCGCTTGATCAATGTAAATGATGATTTTGGATCCAATCAAGTGGGACCAAAAATGTCTAAAGCGAACACTACAACTAAGAGTTCCTTCTCCGTAGTAGAATAGTTCACTTAGGTAGAATTTAGAGTTCTACTCACATAGTGAATCACATAGGGCTTCTTCTCTTTTTTCTGGCCTAATACTGCCCCAATAATATAGTCAAACGTATCGCACATAATCTCAAAAGGTATGCCCTATTCGGGTGGCTGCATGATAGGAGTGGTAGTCAACATGCTCTTGAGCTTAGAAAAAACTCTCTGACATTCTTTACTCCACTAGAATGGTGTATCCTTTCGAAGTAGATTGCATAAAGGACGAGAGAGATGACTAAAGTTCTTTATGAATCGTTTATAAAATTTGGCATGTCCTAAGAAGGATTGCACATCATGTATGCTTTTGGGTGGAGCTAGGTTAAAGATTAGATCAATTTTAGCCTTGTCTACCTCAATTCCCTTGGACGAAATTATATGTCCAAGAACAATTCCCTTGGGAACCATGAAATGACATTTCTCCCAATTTAGAACCAAATTATTTTCCTCACATCGCTTCAACACACATTTAAGATTTTTCAAACACTCACTAAAGGATGAACCAAAGATAGAGAAGTCGTCCATGAAGACCTCTAAATATTGTCTCACCATGTTAGAAAAAATACTCAACATGCATCACTGAAAAGTGGCAGGGGCATTATACAGTCCGAATGACATCTTTCGGTAAGCAAAGGTGCCAAATAGACATGTGAACGTTGTATTTTCTTGATCTTCAAGGTCTCTCTATTTGATTGTAGCCCAAATATCCTTCAATGAAGTAGTAATAAGAATGACCAGCTAGCCTCTCCAAAATTTGATCAATGAAGGGCAAAGGAAAGTGGTCTTTCCTTGTGACAGTATTTAACTTTCTGTAGTCAATGCACATTCTCCAACTAGTAGTGACTTTAGTTGGTACAAGTTCATTGTCAGCATTGGGTACAATGGTGATTTCGGACTTCTTAAGAACCACCTAAATTGGACTCACCCATTGACTGTCAGATATAGGGTATATGATACCCACATCTAACAACTTAAGGACCTCTCCTTTAACCACTACCTTCATATTTGGATTTAATCGATGTTGCGATTGTCGGGAGGTCTTCGCATTATCCTCAAGATGAATGCAGTGAGTACAAATCAAAGGATCAATTCCCTTGAGGTCTGTAATCAACCATCCAAGGGCTCAAGGAAGACGGAGACAACACATGTGTGGGGAAGGAAGAAAAGGAATGGGCGTCTAGGCTTGGATGTCTCTTTGTCTCTCCCTTCCTCTCTCTTTGGATGTGAGAAGCTGGTGGGCATGGGATTTTGAGTGGAGAAAGGACGGACGCCCCCTTTTTTATTTGGTTTCTTAAATTGGTTTCTCATCCTACTTGAATTAGGTTTCTCCAATTTGTCTCTTCTGGCTATCTTTCTTTAAATCTAGTTCGTTCACAGTGATGGGGTCATTGAATAGGGCCATGGTACATATTTTTCTCGCTGATTCAAATTTTAGATTGACTTATCTT
Source organism: Magnolia sinica (assembly GCF_029962835.1). Lineage (NCBI taxonomy): Eukaryota > Viridiplantae > Streptophyta > Magnoliopsida > Magnoliales > Magnoliaceae > Magnolia > Magnolia sinica. The sequence continues at coordinate 41,225,701 of NC_080573.1, read as the reverse complement.
GAAAATTCTCATAGCGGGTGCTAAAACGGACTTGATCTCAATTAATGGCCAATGCTTAATGATCAAGGCCCAATTTTAGAGGAAATGTGTAGTCAATATAGGAAAATGATTGAGAAAATTTTGGTGGTTGATCAATGGTGGGAAAAGCCTAAATCTTATTTTTTACCTTTTGCGCCAAAATGAAGAAATTAGCTTCAGTGTTCAATGGTGTAGGATAATACATCAGGGTCTATATTTTGTATGGTCTCATAGCCATATGAGGCCAAAGCATGGTCCAAATTTTATCTGTGATGGACGACATGAAGTGGATAATTCGAAAGGTCCAGATTTAGAAAGAGTTGATAATCCTAAAATGACTAACTTTGTGACTAAGGACAAACCTACCAAGGTGGAGTTATCAAATTTTGCACTTGGTCCATATGATGGACAATCCAAGTCATTCATATAAAGGGATATATCCTACTATGACTATCTATGAATTTTCTTTACTTGATGGACACCAAAACCAAGGGTTAAGGGGATGATTTGTCAATTAAACCACTTACTAAGATTTAATGGCTGAAATTTGATGTGTATGGTTAATTTATGATAGATAGACATGAGACAAAATTTCACATCAAACGGATCATGAAAACCCTCTGATCTAGAATTAAAAGGTCTAGGTTAATGTCATTTTTGTAATTATTGATGATATGAGAGTTTTGAAAAATCTAATGGTTCTACGTAGTTATAGGCACATTTTAAAGAAATTATTACAAAAGAATTTATATCTAAATCATTATAAATAAAGATTTATTCACTAAATAAGTTAAAATTATCATTAATTAATAGAATGCACATATATCAAACAACATAAAGGATGGTCAGATGACATGTTAAAAATAGTAAAACTTAATGGTTAGTATTATGATCATGTATGTAGGTGAGTATATGGTTAGTTTCATAAAAGGCTGAACTCAAAGTGGGTTTTTGGAGTGATCAAGGGGTAGGACATGTATATCGTTAGATTAAAGTGACTTGTTTACATATGTAAGTTCCTCCGATTGTAGTTTTGATGGTTAGTTGAGTATATTCATAGGTGGTGAACAAGATGAATGGATCAACATCCCGATTCAGTATGTGTACGAGCGGATGTAGAGATCAGGTAGTTATTTTACTATGATTGGGTGGTCCAAACTCAAAGTGGACGATTAGATATCTTTACCTAGTGGTGAATAGTTAACTAAATAGTTGGTTAAGATAGAAAAGTGAGAATACTTGGATATATGATGAGTTTTCTTAAAAATCAACGGTCGGATGACTTGATCAATGGATCGAGATTGTTCCCAACAGTCAGATTTAGGTTAAGATATGTTAAATTGGTATCGTACATATGTATATACTAAGTTAAAATTCATGGTACGACTCGAGAACTTTTAATACTCGGGTATTGAAAAGTTCGGGGTGTTACACATCGACACCTTCTAGTATGATGAAAGTGTACTTAGATTTCTTGCTTTCTTAGGACTAGGATTAGGTTAGGATAGATTTTTTGCTTTAGGTCGTGCTTATTGCTACTAATCCCTTACATTTTTAAGACTTTGAAAATCATTACATTCCTCCTTCTCAGGTATTATCTTTTTATCTCATACCTCCATTATTATCTTTGTCCCATGTTAATGATAATTGCATGCTTCTTACATTGAGGATAATGTAAATTTCAAGTTGGGGGTGAGATTAAATAAATCTAATCAGTATCTCAATTTCATTAGTTTTCGAGTTAGTTTCAAGCAAATTTTTAAAAATTTTTGTTGCAAAATTCCTTTTGAAAAGTGAATATCTATGTGATTTGAATGCATGATGAGTATTATAATAAGATATGAAATAAAACTTTGGGAACCTAGAGTCTAGTTAGTAAAATTTTGACTTAGTTCTTGTCATTAATTGATTGATAGAATATTTTTTTTTTAAAACATCAATTGAGTATAGCTCACAATCCACATCTAACTTATGTTCGGTGAAATTGTTTACTTTATAAGTGGTAACATGATAATTTCTTAAAAGTGCTTATGAACCAAGTATGGAGATCATTATCTACCTAAAAGTGTTAAAAGAAGAAAAACAAACTAGCTAGAAAACAACGAGATCGAATTTAGCGACCTATTATATGTGTTTATAACGAAAATTTCATGAAAAGGAAGAAAAAAAGAGAGAATAAAAATTGGTAAAAACTATCAATATAAAATCAAAAGCTGTAAAATAAGTAGAAGAGGAGATAAGATCGGAATTAGTACTTGTGTTGAGTTGTCCACTTTAAAGTAAGGAACATGGTTAACATTATGAAAATTATATTAACTTCATGGAATTGTAAGTTAGACTCTCAGGAGTTTCAACACCTGGTCAAGGGTTCGAGTATCCATAGGTGGTGAAAGCCCACTACAGCGTGAGTATGTGGGGGTGTGTGAAAAAAAAAGTTAGTGTTCACTGAACATGATAGGAGCTTGATGTTTGGTCTTATTCTATTAGTTAATTATTAGAGGTGGATTTGATTTGATTTGTTTGCTAGGGATATTACGATCTAGATCGCCCATGTTTTATTCTCATGCCCTTGAATATCACTCACATGTATAGGGTTACACAGAAGGTTATTATCTAAGGGAGGGTTGGAATTTGAGATTTTGAGAAATTGTGTTCACATGTTTTGCTCGGGACTAGCAAAATGCTAGTTGGGGTGTGTGTTGAGTGTGAAATATTGCATATTTCCCCCTATTTATTCCTTGGTTTTATGAACTTGATAGTGCTTAATTGATCTATTTTCGCTTATTTTCTCTTGCGAGGTGATTTCGAGAGATTTGGAGAAAAGGATGCTTAAAACGGTGAATTAATGCTTAAGAGATTAATTACCAAAGTGAGGCTTGGGGATTTTGAGGTCAAAAATGAAGAATTTATATGCTAAAGATCCAAGAAAACCAAGTGCAAAAAATAAAGAAAAGATGTGAAAAATCGCAAGACCAACAACAGAAACAGACTGTTCAGCTCGACCTTCAGTCCAACCGAAGGTGCATGAAACAATGTAGCGAGGAACGTCGAACAATAAATTTCAGAGTGAATTTGGTTCAACCGAATCCTAGTTTAATGCGACCGAAGACAAGTTCGGTGCGCTGGAAGGAAGGCTCGGTATGACCGACCGTGAATAGAGAGTTTAGGAGTGAAAAGAGTTAATTTAGTGCAACCGAAAGTTAATTCGGTCTGACCAAAGTTTCAAGTTCGGTGCGACCGAAGTCGGTCTGCTACAGCCAATGTGTAACCTAACTGCATAAATTGAGGCAATTTCAAAGTCGGTTTGAGCAAAGCTTATAAATAGTGGTCTTTTAGGAGCTTCGAAGCACGAATTAAGGTAGAAGGAAGAGGGCAAGGTGTTGGAGAACTTCAATGAGTCTTCTATATTCTCCAAATCATCCATTCTAGTTAGTTTTTCATGTTTTCTTTTAAGAGTTTAGTTTCAATTATGTCCTTGGTTGGCTAATCACTCAGCTAGAGCTAAGAGGTGAACCTTGTAGTTTGTTTTAATGCTATTATTACTTTAATTCACATTTTATGATCTTCGTGTTGGATATTTCATGGTTTATGGTTTAATTAAATGAGTGTTTTTGAATTTACATTGATCTATCATCGACTCCGGGCATGGTGGATGCTTAGGAATTTCATGAATGCTTTCTACTCTATTTTATGATTGTTTGATCCATACGATTCTCTGATCTACCATTGACAAAGGGCATGGTAGATGCTTTGAAATCTCTACAATCAATTCAACTAGACTGTTATACTTGGAACCAATGCTATGAATGTACAAATTTATATTAGAATTGTTTATGTTGTTTTAATTGCCGAATCCTCTAGCTGGATAGATTAGGACTTCGATTCTAGTTGAAGTACCGATTGAATCAAGTAAGGATGCATTAAGATGACTGCAAGTAGATCCTTGATGCTCTAATTTCCATTATCTTGATAGTTTCAATTTACACAACATCTCTTTTAATTTACAGAATTAGTTTAGTCTATGATTCTAAATCTATATAGTTCAGAAAATCGCACACATTCAGTCCCTGTGGGTTCGACCTCGGTCTCACCAAGATTTTTACTACTTTGCAACCTTGCACTTGGGGTACAAGCCAACACCTAGTTGCTTTCCTATCAAACATAGTAAGTTATATTTTCTTTGGTTGAAAATATTTTCATTTCTCCTTTACATTTAATACACTAATGTTTGGGGCCCAACTTTATCTACTTCTAATTTGGATATCATTACTATTTAGTTCTCATTGATGATTTTTTGCATTACTCTTTTATTTAACCATTATCCAAGAAACCTAATATTCATGGATGTTTTCTATATTTTCATAATTTTGCTAAAAAATACTTCTGTATGAAAATACATACCTTGTAGACTAATGATGATAGTGAGTTTGTAGGAAAACAATTCCAAGATTTTTTATCTCGTTGTGGCAACAAATAGCAAATCTCGAGTCCACATACTCCTTTCCAAAATGGAGTAGTTAAGAGAATACACAGACATATAATTAAGACTTGTATTACTCTTCTTGATCATAGTCGGATGTCTAAGGAATTTTGGCTAGATGCAACTTCTATTGCAACTTACTTGAGTAATTGTCTTTTAAGCTCAGTGATTGGTTTTATGAGCACATGTGAAAACTCTTTGGTCGTTACCCAGGCTATAATTTTCTCCAGATTCTTTGTTGTCGTTGCTATCCACACTCGATAGCAAATAATTCATTCAAACTTGAGCCACATACTTTGCCTTAAGTATTTATTAGTTATTCCCCAAATCACAATGGTTATAGATTCCTTAACACCAACATAGGACATTTTTACATTTCTCAGCATGTTTTTTTTTATGAAATATTATTTCATTTTTCCAGACATTTGATTCAACCATCATTACCTATCAGCCATCCAATACTCTTAGAGTGGCTTCTGCCACCCTCTACGACACCCATAATATCCAAAGTGTCCCTACCTCTGGCCTTTGGTGATCAACAAAACTCGACACTGTTGTAATATATGTCTTAAATGGAGTCTGTTATAGGGTTTGTCGATAACATCGACAGTCTGTTCGATGTAACCATTGATGGATGACATCAAACAGTAATCGATCCCATCGAGATCTTCCAGATTTTCTTTAGTTGGTCGCTGGACTAACTGGGCGCCTTTTTTGATGCCATCGTGAGCATTCGATGCCATTAGGGATTAGTTCGATTCCATCAAACATAACTCGATGCAATCAAGAATTTTTGAGAAATTCATATTTTGTCTTTGGACAGTTTGGGTGTAAGTTCGATGCTATCGAAGGATAAGGTTCGATGACATCGATGTGTGTTTGATTGCATCGAACTATTCGGCGTAGATTTTCATAGATTTACGAATTTGCAGGATTTGTTTCCTATTTTGATTGTGCTTCCTCTAAAGGCTATATATTGGAGTGCAATCAGAATTGGGAATGTATCCAGGTCTTCTAAGGTTCTAAATTAGTCCAAGGGTTTCAAAGGGTGTTCAAGGGTTGGATTCGAGGCTGTTCGAATCGGGTAATTACTTTGTAATCTCTATTTTCATAGTGTTCATCTATCACTTTGTGTCGTGGTTTTTTTCCCACAAGGGTTTTTCCACATAAAAACCTTTGTGTGCTTGTGTTGTTTGGATTACTCTCCTAGATTCATCTCTGTGTGCTTCTGTGGTCCCCCAACAAGTGGTAGTAGAGCTAACGTTGGAGCGCAGGCTTGAATCTATCAATGGCTAGAAATCCAAAGTGTGACATCGAGAAGTACTTAGGCAAAAATAAGTTTAAGTTATGGAAGGTTAAGATGATTAGCCTTTTAACTAACCAAGCTGAAGATGAGGCTCTCGAGGAGCAACAACCGTCTATGAGTGATGCAAACTAGAATACTCTTGATAAGAAGGTCTTATCCTCTATCCGATTATGTCTCACGAATGAGGTTCTCTATAATGTTTTGAGGGAGGAAACTGCATCAAGTTTGTGGGCGAAGTTTGAGGACGTTTATGCGAAAAAGTCCCTTGAAAATCGTGTACACTGGAAATTGATTTGCAAGTTGTTGGACATGGAGGAGGTCATCAAAGATGAGGATCAAGCATGTATTTTGCTGAATTCACTACCAGCACGTACGAGTCATTCAGAGACTCATTGTGCACCATAAATTCATCCTTGAGTGTGGACACCATTTTCTCATCCCTTCAGGGTAAGGCCATGAGAAAGATAAACGGTACCATAGGGGCCTCTTCTGATGCATTGCTTACAAGAGGCAAGAATCTGAGCGAGGTACAGGATCTTCAAGGTCTAGATCCAAATCTAAGGGTAAGGGCAAAGGCAAGTTAAAGTGTTGGAACTGTGGGATGATTGGACACATGAAGAAGGATTGTACAAATCCTAAGTCGAAGAAAGAAAACTCAGAGGCTTCTTCTAGGGAGGCTAATGTTGTCACGTCCGATGAAGAGACAAGTACGGGTGATGTGTTTTCTGTGTTTATGATCGAACACTTGCTTGATATCGTAGGACGAGTGGATCCTTGACACATGGGCTTCATATCACATGACTCCTCATCGGAGTTGGTTCACTAGTTATAAGAAGTGTGATGGTGGACAGATTTTTATGGGCATTAACAATGCTTGTAATGTGGTAGCTATTGGTACGGTGTAGATCAAGATGTTTGATGGGATAGAGCATACTTTGACTGATGTCAGGCACGTTCGTGATATGAAAAAATGTTTGATTCCTCTCATTGCACTCTTTGCTATAGGGTGCAAGTTCACCGGTCTTAATGGTGTTCTTAAAGTTATAAAAGGGGCACTCATGATTATGAGAGTGCAAAGGCATGGTAACCTTTACAAGTTGAATTGGAGCACTTCAATAGGTGGAGCAGCAGCGGAGGTTGCAGATTTCACATCTACACGTATGTAGCATGCACGTCTGGGCCACATGAGCGAGCAGGCATGAAGGTACTTTTCGATCGATGTTTGATTCCAGCTTTTAAGAATTCTGATTTAGATATATGTGAGCATTATATATATGGTAAATAATTTAGATTATCATTTAAACCTGGAAAATATGTAAGGGAGTGCTTGATTATATGCATTCTGATGTATGGGGGCCATCGTTAAAGGTTTCAATTAGAGGGTCGTCATGGTTTGTCTTATTCATTGACGACCACGCTTAGAAAGTTTGGGTTTACTTTATGAAACGTAAATCCAAAGTTTTCACCATATTCTGACAATGGAAGGTAATGGTGGAAAAACAATCAAGGCAGAAAGTAAAGGTCTTAAGGACCGATAATGGTGTTGAGTTTACTTCCACTGAGTTTAATGAATATTGCAAAGATGAAGGGATCATCAGGAACAACACAGTGCATCACATGCTCGAACAAAATGGTGTGGCTGAACAGATGAATCGGACTCTCTTGGAGAGGGCCTAATGCATGTTAAGTAATGCTACATTGGGCAAGGACCTATGGACTGAGGCCGTTAACATGACTTACTATTTGGTGAACTGGTCCCCTTCTACGACAATTGAATGTAAGATCCCAAAAGAAGTATGGAGTGGTCATAAGGTAAACTACTTAGATTTACTCATATTTGGTTATGAGGCTTACTCTTATGTACTGTTAGTTGAGAGAGATAAGCTAGACCATGTGGTTAAAAAGTACCTCTTCGTTGGCTATGGTGTTAGTGTGAAGGGTTACAGGTTATATGATAAGGTCACACGCAAGGTCATCACTGGCAGTGACGTCAGGTTTAATGAAGGCTCCCTATTTCGCAAGAATGATCAGGAGGAGCAAGAGGAACCAGAGGTCGTTGAAGTCCAGATTGACATAGATGATACTCAGGTAGAGATAGATGTGCAAATAGAGGTACATGAGCAGGTGGAGCAGCCACTTATGAGAAGAAACCCACCGCGTGATTGCAAGTTACCAGCAAGTTATAAGGATGATTCTAATATCTCTTATACCCTCATTACAGATGAGGGGGACCCGTTTACTATTCAGGAGGCTCTTGATGAGCCTGATGCAGAAAAGTAAAAGGTAGTCATGGATGATGAGATGGACTCCTTGCACAAGAATAATACATGGGAGCTGGTGGAGCTTTCAGTAGGCCGAAAAGCAATCGAATACAAGTGGTTATTTAAAAGGAAATATGATAGATATAAAACAAGGTTGGTAGCGAAGGATTATGCTTAGAGAGAAGGAATTGACTTCATAGAGATATTTGTGCTAGTGGTTAGGCAAGTGTGTATCAGATTTGTATTGGCACTAGTGGCCCAATACGATCTCGAGCTGGAAAAAATAGATGTGAAGTCTGCATTCCTACACGGGGAGTTGGAAGAGCAGATCTACATGAAGCAACAAGAAGGCTACAAAGTTAAAGGAGCAAAGAACAATGTTTACAGGTTAACGAGGTCGTTGTATGGCCTTAAACAGTCACTTAGGCAGTGGTATAAAAATTTTGATTCTATCACGTTGAGTCAGAAGTTTACTAGGAGTGAATATGATCACTGTGTCTATTACAAGACATTGAATGATGGCAAGTTCATCATCCTAGTATTGTATGTTGATGATATATTGATCGATAGTGATGATATGTCTAAAATCGATGTACTGAAGACTTAGTTAAGTGGGACATTCGAGATGAAGGATCCGGGGGCTGCAAAGAGGGTTCTCGGCATTGATATACATAGGGACAGGAAGAGGAGCAAGCTTTGGTAATCACAGGCAGAATACATTAAAAATGTATTGATCAAGTATGGGATGGATAAGGCGAAGCCGATCAACATTTTTCATGTGGCTCACATCAAGCTTTCCTCATAACAATAACCTAAATCTAATGAGGAAAAGCAAGAGATGCCTCGTGTGCCTTATTTGAATGCAGTTGGCAATTTGATGTATGTCATGGTCTGTAAGAGACCAAATATTTTAAAGGCAGTCGGTGTTGTGAGTAGATACATGTCAAATCCCAAAAAGCAACATTGAGAGGTGGTGAAATGGTTCTTTGATACATTCGAGGTATAAAAGACTACATCTTATAAGAAGACATGGGTTAAGTTGGTTAGGTATGTGGATTCAGACTACGCAATCAGTGTGGATTCTAGAAAGTTGATTTCAGGTTACTCATTTGTGTTAGCAGGTGGAGAGATTAGTTGGATCTCAAAATTTCAGTCTATGGTGGCTCTTTCCACGACTGAAGCAAAGTATATGGTAGTGACAGTGGCATTTAAGGAAGGTGTTTAGTTGAGAGGCATGATAAATCAGTTGAGGCTTCAGCAGAATGCTGTGCTGGTTAATTGTGATAGTGAGAGCGCTATTAATTTGGTTAAAAATTCTATTTATCACTCCTGTACTAAGCACATTGATGTTCGTCACCATTTTATCTAACAAGTTCTTGAAGAAGGAGGCATGACTCTGTAGAAGATTCACATTAGTGTGAATTCAGCCGACATGCTCACTAAGGTGGTTCCTGTACAGAAGTTCAAGTTCTATGCGACTTCTCTAGGTTTGGTGATGGCGTAAAAGGACAAAGTGTACATGAGAAGCATTGATGGAGCTATAATACAAGGCATAGATAAGTGAAGAGGATAAGAAGCTGCATGGTTGAAGATTGAAGACATGGTGGATATTGCTGTAATAGATGTCTTAAATCGATTCTATTACAGGGTCTGTTGATGCCATCGACAGTCTGTTCGATGTCACATTCAATGGCATTGAATAGTGATCAATCCCATCGAGATCTTCCAAATTTTCTTTAGTTAGTCGTTGGACTAACGGGGTGCCTTTTCCAATGCCATCAGTGAGCGTTGAATGCCATCGAGGATTAGTTCAATGTCGTCGAACATAACTCAATGCAATCGAGAATTTTTGAAAAAATCATGTTTTGTCTCTTGACAGTTTGGGTGTAAGTTCGATGCCATCGAACTATTCAGTGTAGATTTTCGTTGAGTTGTGAATTTGTGGGATTTGTTTCCTATTTTAATTGTGATTCCTCCAAACACATGGATTGCACCTTCAAAATCTCATTGTATGTAAAACATCAGCAGTGGTTTTACATGTATTTTATCAAAGACTTTCTAAGCAACATAAAAATTAAGAAAAAATGGTATTTGTTTCATATACATACCTTGCCACCAGCCACACTTCGTTGAGTCATTTCATCAAACACGTGGTGAGCAACATCAATTTCAAAGTAACTGAGTCACCGAACTGGTTCGATCCGAGTTCGATTCGAGTTGGGTTCGATCCGAGTTGAGTCAAGCTAAAGCTAGCTCGAAATCATTTTCGAGCTTAAAAAATCAGCTCGACTCGGCTCAAAATCAGCTCGAGTCGAATCGAGCTTTTTTTAGTCAAGTTGAGCGAGCTAACCGAGCTAGTTTGGTTCGTGTACACCCCTAGTTTTTTTTATTATTTTTTTTATTTGTAGTTTTTTTAAGTGTCAATTGGTTGACCTCAGCTACAGGCAGCTGGAAAACAAACATCACGGTGGACCCTAGGTTTTCAACGATAGGAATATAATCTCCACTCTTCGAGTGGACCGACCCGCCTAAGATTTAGATTGGCTTGATTTTTGAGCTTGTAACATAAAATGAACTGGCAACATAAATAGACAGCTTGGATAAACCTCATGCATTATGGTGGGGACCACAAGGAATTTTCAATGGTAGGTGGTTAATCCCCACTCTTTCATGTTGGGTAGCTCAAATCAAGTCATGATACAGGGTCTATTGAGGCCATCAATAGAGTGTTTAATGTCACCTTCGATGACATCAAATAGTGTTCGATCCCATCAAGTATTTCTGGATTTTTACAGTTGGTTGTTGGACATATATGTGTTATTTTTCAATGACATCGAGTGGTGTTCGATTACATTGAAGGTCAAGTTCGATGCCATCGAGATTTTCTGAAAACTCATGTTATGTCTCTAGACAGTTTAGGTATAAGTTTGATGTCATCGGCTTGGCTTCAATGACATCGAAGGATAAGGTTTAATGACATGAACTGTTTCAGGCAGAATTTTGCGAATCCGTTGGATCTGCGGAATTTGTTTTTGGTTTTGTTTGGGATTCTTCCCAAGGCTATATATATATATATATATATATATATATATATATATATATATATATATAGGTGTAAACAGGATTGGGAGGTACTATTAGGGTTTCAAATTCGTCCGAGGGTTTCAAACGGTGTAGAAAGGGTGAGATTCGAGGTTGTTCGAATTGGGTAATGAAAAGCCAAGCTATCAATGTCTTATAGGAGGGGGAGGAGGTAAATAGGACAATGCCAAATAATCAAAATAAAAGCGGAATATATAAAGAATACTAAATCTCAATTGCCTAAGTATCAAAACCTTGATTCCAAATAATTCGTAGGACAACATTCACCTAAAATATTAGGCAGGACAATCTTATTTCACAAATATCTTTAAAAGTAATCTTTCAAACTAGCAAGAGAAGATAAAATAAAAACAAAATTCACCATAAGAATGAAATAAATAATATTTATCACAAAAAAAAAGAATAAATCATTCACCACAAGGCATAAGGGATTATAGTTGTTTGGTGCTTAAAAAAAACCACACCTACTATACTCTCAAAATTACTACCCTCGTAATTTTATCTTTCACTATAACAAGGTTTTCACAGGTTCAACTTAACAAACTTATAAAGTTCCTTGTGATTTTCACGGGCTCACTACAATAAAACTCTTTTTGTGATTTTCACGAGCCATCATAAATAAAAACCTCTTTTGTAATTTTCACGGGCTATCAAAAATCAACCCATTAAGATTTTCACAGGCTATCTCAGAAAAATTTAAATGAAATAAAATAATGAAGAACTTATCTTCAAATGTCAATTTGAAGAAGCAGTCGAAGCTTGTAGCAAAGATCTTCTTTCTTATATGTAGATGAGGCAATATTCGCTCAACAGAAAGAGTATGGGGTTCTATAGTATTTTAAAAATAAAAAACCCAAATGCTACTGATTCAATTCTCTTAGATCTCAAGAGGAGTATAGATTAATCTTTTAAAATAGGATTGAAATGATCTTGAGAAAGGGAATTGAATAAGCTTAAAAGAAATTATAAATACCACATAATTAGCTTGTTGAGGACCTGAGCTTCTCTCTCACTTGTAGAAGGTTTAGAGTGATTTTTCGTTATTAAAATGAATGAGAGAAGGTCTTTTTTATAACCAAAGATATTGGAAATTTGGCTAGCCTAAGAATAGCTTCGGCTGGCTGGTTTTCACCGGATTTGTTCTAACGGTTATCGGATTGCGCAGGATAAGACCAAAAGTTGGGCTGGCCAAATTTTCAACAGATTTTAATTTTTTAGCCCGGACTTGAAATTAGGTTAGCTGAGTAAGTTAGGCCGATCGAACCAGAAGTTAGGTTGACCAGACTCTAGAACAAAGACATTATAGATAACCCAAAATGAATGAATTTTTAAAAGATCCTAACCTAAGGTCTTTCTAGGGTTATACCACTTGTTGTTTAGTAAATACAGAGTTCAACTAAACTTGAAATAGAACAACATCTTATCTTGAGATGATAAGCCGATCTTGAGCTAATCTTCAAACATGTAGAGTAGTTGTGATCTGACAGTTCTTGTGATCTGTCTAGTATCATTTTTGTCTTACAAAATTTGACAATCTTAAGTGTGCTAAAACTATAAGAACTTACAATCTCCCCTTTAGTCAATTTCATGAAAAAATACACAACAAACACAACACATACACTATCATTCATATATGTACTCATGATCATAATCATCCACAAGATTCAACAAAATTGAAGCTGCCTTGTGTAGATTTAACAATCATCCTTGTAAATCATCCATGTAACCAACTATGTTCTTCTAGCTCCCCCTAAGAAATACAACATATATTATGCCATACAAATATGTAGCATAAAATTCCATAATAATTCCACCCACAATATAGCCCCCCCCCCCTCCTTTTGTCACAAGTTGACAAAGGAGGAACAAGCATATTTATCAAAGTAGGGTAAAATCACAAATCAAGAATATCAGGGTAAAATATAGAATCAAAATAATTAAAGAACATTATATAGGACAGTGTATAAAATATCCATACAACCAAAATATCCAAGAAGATCATCAAAATAAGGTTTAATACAGATTCAAGCAAAGAAAATAAATAAACCTATCTCACACCGACTCTGAAGAAGATGATGCAGGCACCAAAGGATTATTAATCCTCAAATTCCGATTGAATCGATGAAAGTACTTTTTCATGTACTTCATAGTTGATTTTTGAGTTTGGGCTAATGATGCTTGTGACACTTGCAAAGCATCAACTTTATCTTCTAAAGTAAATAGCTTCTCATCAAATCAAGAAGGTTGATAGTCAGAGACATTAGGGTCTTATGATCCTTCTATGTCATTGAAGATGTCATCCTTATTAATATCAGCCTCTTGAGGTTCTTCTTGATCTTCTCTTTGTTCCGGTAGGGGAGTGAGGTTCAACATATTCAAATTCGAATTATTAAAGGGGAGTTCGGATTCTGGTACTTCAAATGAAGGAATTTGGATATGACGTTGAAATGTGAGAGAGGACATAAGGTGTCCGAATGGAATCGAACCATACATAGGATGTAATCAAAATTGAATAATGACATAACAAATCAAGGAAGGTAAATAAATGCACATACCCATGACAACATCATGGACAACAGAAATATAAAGGGAGTAGGATCAATCTTATTCTCTGCCCTGGGATACACATTCGAAGTGAAAATGTGATGTAGGACGTGGTATTTGGGAAATAGTTTGTTTGAGGGCAAGGCATTACCGGACCACCATTCCGCATTGAATACACAGTGTTCTTATAATCGACTATTTTTTTGAATTAGACATTTTTTTTCAGAAAGAGTCGCGATCGGTATTCCATCTTTTGCCATGTTAATTTCCATTAAGGCAGATATAATGGAAGGCGTAATGGTGACAATCTCTTCTAAACATTTAATTTTGAAAAGTAGATCATCAAGGGAGACTTCACTAATCGAGGCAAACATGACTTGTATGATGTACCAAAAAGACATCCCACCCCAATGCAAAATCTTTTCCCATCCAACCATGGAAAGTATTTCTACGAGACCAAAACAAGAAATCTGATATATATTAACTGATCTTTCTATGATAATACTTCTTGTGTAGAAATCCCAAACATTTTCCAAGTCATCTTCCGGTGAACGTAAGGTCCGTACACCAAGAGGAGCCGATCGGGAAGATGAACTAGCTTGTACTTTACGTACAACCCTTCTAGCTCTTGGTTCCATTAGATAGCACAAGAAAAATACAAGTAAAAATGTAGATTAGATTTGGAAGAAAACCCACAAAGAAAAGGGTTTTAAGATGAAGAAAAATGATAAAAATCTACTTACATGAGAGTTGAGATGATGTGTTGGCCGAATGAAGCACCGGTGGACTGAAGAACAAGAAGTGAAAAATGAGCAATTTGGGGTTTTTTCCCCCCTTTTGTCAATCCATGCACAATTCAGCTAGCTTGATCATGTGCTCGGCTAGACAAATTTCTCGGTCAGCAATGGGCTGGCCGAAAAATCCCTAAAAAATTTTAATTTTTTCAACATTTATTATTATTTTTCATTTTTTTCATGTGTCACGCCCCAAATGCCGAATCCAGTGCTAACAGCCTCCGTAGTACCCCATTCTCGGCTCCCAGCACCCATATACTAGGTTCTAATCCTGGGATCCTACAAGGAGGGTTTTCAATATAAATTCGTTTCATAACAAGCATAACCCACGAACAATAACCAGAACGCCATCACAAAATCCACTATGATAAAAAAATGAAGTATAATGTGTATAAAGGAAAATACAATGATAATAATATCAAAACTCCAGAAGCTCTGCGGCATGCTCCTGCTCCTGCTCAGCTACGGCCTAGCGTCACTTGCATGCATTAATCGTGTATAAGCTTATATAAAGTTTAGAGGGTGGTGTAAGTGTGTACGTAATATAAGCGTGCTCAGGATGCAATATCAGAGTAATGCAGAAACATACTAGCAAGTCCATGGATGCTAATAGTCATACCAAGGCTATGCGATGCAAGGCATGAATGCTACCAGCCATACCAAGGCTATGCAATGCAAGACCTACAAGGCCAATGTCATATGCGAGGTACAACTCAAGCATACCAAATCTGATATGAATCCTCATATCAATATAGTTCATCTCTGGAATATATATATCACTGGAGTTTAGTACACTATACACCAGATCGCTACCCACTGGACATGCAATCATGCAAGTGGAAGAGACCTCACTATCCTCTTACTAATATCAACCTGGCACGTCGATAGCGGACCCATTTATGAGCTGGTCAAACTTAGCATAGTTATGCCCCCTACCCTTGTGCGGATAAGGCCACACCCCCTTCCAACTGACCATGACATAGTGGGAGACGCGACCTACTGGTATATGACCTTTGTGCGCTCATTTATCCACTCAGTCTCAACGTTTAAGTCATCCTCTTGTACCATTGGGTTTAGGGATTTTCACCCAGGGACATATATGGCGTCTTGATGCTAGTAATAGTATTTTCAGTGTCCAATCCTATCATCCAAGATATGCCTGTGGAGGCTATGACCCTAATGTCATGAGGGCATACAAAAATCATATCACACAAATGCGAGTTGCATGAATCACACTATCCAGTCATCCAACAATCTTGCACATACTGCGCGCTCATGTGGGGCAACTCCGCTTATCAGGGAGTCCCATAAATAATCTGCTCAATGGCATGTGCTATGATCAATCACTCCTCATATCAAGCATACATATGATGCGCATGGGCATGGATCATGGGACTATACTAAGCATGTTATATGATGATGATGATGTACTCTCCTCATATCAAGGATGGGCCTAGACGGCCTACTCATATTAAGAATGGGCGTAACAATTATGGGGGCCCAACAGTTTTTGTTAGCCCACTAAGGGAAGATGAGAATGGGCCTTGGGGTTACAATGTAGACATTTAACCACCATTATTACCCTTATAATGTGGACTTCAAACCATCATTGCTCTCAAGGCATGACCCATTTAGATCTAACTAGGAAGATGAATTGGCATCATAAACATCATTACATAAACCATGGTGGAATCACACATCATAATGGGCCTCGTATACATCACATTAGGCCTCCCACATCACAATGGGCCTCATATACATCACATTGGGCCTCCCACAAAGGCCTCACATACATCACATTGGGCCTCATACAAGGGCCTTACATACATCACATTGGGCCTCACTCATGGGCCTTATATACATCACATTGGGCCTCACTCATCGGCCTTAAATATTTCACAATGGGCCACATCCCATAGGCCTCAAATACATCATAACGGGCTACGTCCCATAGGCCTCAAATACATCATAATGGGCTACGTTCCGTGGGCCTCAAATACATCACATTTGGGCCTCAAACATGGGCTCACATACAACATAATGGGCCTCACTCATGGGCCATATACATCATAATAGGCCATAAATACATCACATTAAGGTGGGCCCTGCACATTCTAAGTGGGCCCCACCAGATGGACAGCTTGGATCAAACATGTACATCACGTGAGGTCCATGGATGGTGCGAATACGCACATGCATCACAGTGGAGTCCCACGTCCAGCAATGGACAGTGTGGATGTAAAATACATACATACATACATACATATATATATATATATATATATATATATATATATATATATATATATTTGTGGTGGGTCTCATTTGACGGATGACACTAATACAACACATGCATCACGGTGCAGCAGCACCGTCCCAATGTCTGGATGGTATGGATGTATACATTACATGGGGCCCACGTCTAAGGATGGATGGTGTGGACAAAACACAAACATCATGTGGGTTCCACAGTCCTCTGCTGGACGGTGGACAACACATACATCATCCAGGGCCCACCGTCCATCTGGACGATGCAGATACAACAATACATCAAGGTGGGCCTCACCCCCACATGGACGGCTTTGGAGAAAACATGTACATCACGTGAGGTCCATAGATGGACGGTCTAGATAGACCACAAACATCAAGGTGGCCCCACGTGAAAAATGTAGATATAACACATACCTCTGATCAGAACCATAGAACTTGCTGATGTCCGTGCAAATGGATGGTTTGGATATAACACATACCTCATGATTAGGCCCACAGAACTTGCTGACCTCCGTGCAGATGGATGGTTTGGATATAACACATGCCTCATGATTAGGCCCACAAAACTTGCTGAGGTTAATACAACAACTATATAGCTGGTGTAAGTGTACACCAAACAACGCTCTTCCACAATAGGTGGGTCCCATGTATGTATGTATGTATGTATGTATGTATGTATATATATATAAGCTACTGCTGGTCCGGTGTCTAGTGTCAAGCATGTTGGATGGTGCAGGAGCAACACATATATTAGTGGGCGAGTCCCACAGATGGACGGTGTTGATAAAACACATACACCGTGGGTGGTACCCACCATCCCACGCGCTGGACAGTGGTGTGCTCTACTAGAGATTTGGATCTACGTCATTTACCAAGCCAGGCCTAAATGGACGACATCGGATACAAAACATCAAGGTGGGTCCACATGGTGGCCCACCACAGCACTGGATCAGCTGATATTTATGTTTTTCTTTCATCTAGGCCTGTCCAAACGGACAGGCAGCGAGGTGGGGCCCAACACATGAATGGTCTGGATCAGGTGGGCCACACTCCATCACAAAAGAGAGAGAGAGAGAGAGAGAGAGAGAGAGAGAGAGACAGCGTGGTGAAGGGAGGAGCTCTGCCACTATGAGCTCCTCTCGGTTTACAACACATACATCAAAATGGGTCCCACCATAAGTGGGCCCTCAAATAGAATCAAGAGTGAAAATCCTAATATCACCCACCGATTGCTAATCTTCCTAGTTCTATGGCTTCCTTAGCTCCTTGGCTTCAACTTTAATGGTGGAAGATGAGAATTGAAGGGTGGAGATGGGAGTTTAGAGGTAGGAAGTGGCGTACACTTTGGGTCTCCTTGGGAAGCTTGGACGTCCACTCTCTTAGGTTGCTTGGGAATGAAGAGCTTGGGAATGAAGAGAGAAATGAGCGAGGAGGATTTGTTATGTAAGGGAGATGGGATTGGAGGAATGGTTGTTGTAAGAAGAATGACATGGAGGGTATGGGCTTGGTTGACTTTTGGATGAGAGAGGGATGGGCTAGGTATAGGTTTATTTGACTTGGTGAAGAGAGAGGTATGGGTGAGTGATGGGTTGTTGACTTGCACTTGATTGATTAATGTGATGTTTGTGTAGAGATTCTCTCGGGATTCGTAACGTGCAACATTTCTTCAAGATGTACAAGTTTCAAGTCGAGTTGACTAAGATCTACGGGATGTGACCTAGGGTTGGGCTCAAACGCTGTCCACGGGTCGCGGGTTGCCGGAATTCGATGGGTAGGATCGCGGGGGGTCTAAGGAACAGTACAGACTAGGATACGAGCCTTACATCATACATCTCTTATTTACAAATAAACATAAAGAATAAATGCAAAGAAAAGAATAATTATTTAATAATAAATAGTCCAATATCATGCTTCAAATTTGAGAACTTAACACTATAAAGTGGCTTAGTCAGAATGTCTGCAAGCTGCTTCTCAGTTTGAATGTATTCTAGTATAATGGTCTTGTGTTCAACTAATTCTCGTATGTAGTGATACTGTCACACCCCAAACTTAGAAACCGGGCTGACAAAATTCCCAATCGCCGAATCTGGTGCTGACAGCCTCTGTAGTACCCCATTCTTGACTCCCAGCGCCCATACGACAGATTACGATCTCAGGATCCTACAAGGAGGATTTTCTAACGTACATTTATCTCGTAAGAAGTATAACACGAGTTTATCCAAATCACAAAGGCAACATCATTATCACATATCCATTAATATAAACAGTTGAATACAGTGCTGAAAAGAAAATACATATATCGAAAATCAAAGCTCCAGAAAACAGCCGCATACTCCAAGCTAAACACTGCTGCGACCTAACGGCAACTGCACGCATCTATCGTGTATAAGCTTATAGAAAGCTTAGAGGGTGGTGTAAGTGTGTGTATAAGGTAAGTGCTAAATATGCAATATTAGAGAAATGTGAAAACATGCTAGTAAGTCCATAAATAATTAAAGTAATGCGGAAATTGCTGGTAAGTACATAAATACCATCAGAGCAATGTGAAAATATGCTGGTAAGTCCATAAATACCATCAAAGCAATGCAGAAATATGTCGGTAAGTCCATAAATATTATCAACCTTATCCAGGCTATGCGATGTAAAAACATAATAAGTTAATATCATATACCGAGGAAGAAATATAGATCAGCTATGCAATGCGGAGACATAGTCAGCCAAATATAATATACTGAGGATGCAATGCAATATGAAAATCTTGACAGGTCCATGAATACTGTCAACCGTATTTATGATTATGCAATATAGAAGCATAGTAAACTAAATGTTGTGCTGAGGATGTAATGCAATATGCGGTGAAATGACCAAGCTGGAGTGTGAAATCGGGATGATAGTACGTAGTATCACAGGCTATGGGGTTCATCATAAGGGACTTCTATCCAAACTAGTCCCATACCTAAATTTAGATAGCTAGACTCAATGTGGTAAACTCCTGATCTCAGGTTGGTCACACACTCCAACTAAAATCCTGGTCATTGTGAAGGTATATATAATAAATTAGTTGCACACCACCAGCCTGAATGGATAATGAATGAATGAATGAATGAGTAAAATGCTGAGTATGTAATTTCTGCTTAATAAGTCTACATATCAGTACCGTACATTTATGGGTTCAACACCGGAGTCTAATACACTCTATGCCAGCTTGCCGCCCCTATCCGAGCGTATAACTAGGTAAGTGAAAGAGACCTCACTATCTTCCTGCCAATATCGGGCCCAACTCGTCGATAGTGGACCCATTCCTTAAGCTAGTCAAACTCAACTTAGATATTGCCCCCTCACTCAGGCGGGTAAGGTCATACCCCCTTCCAACAGACCACGACATAGTGGGAGATGCGGCCTACTGGTATACGGCCTTATATGCTCATATTATCCACTCGATCTAGATATTGGAGCGTCCCCTGGCCTGGGGCGTTTAGCGATTTCCTCCTAGGGACATCTATGGTGCCCGTATGCTAGAACCAAACATTTTTGATGTCCCATCTAGCCATCCATAACATGCCTATGGAGGCCACGGCCCTGATGTCGCTAAGGTGTACGGTGGTCATATCACAAAATGCGAGATGCATGAGTTATACCATTTAGTCATGCAACAATCCTGCGCGTACCGCATGCTCATGTGGGCAACTCCTATCAGGGAGTCCCATAATAATCAGCCCAATGGCATGTGCTATGATCAATCACTCCCCATATCAAACGTACGTATGATGCGTATGGGCATGGATCGTGGAGCTATACTAAGCATGTTATATGATGATGATGTACTCTCCTCATGTCGAGGATGGGCCTAGACGACCTACTTATATCAAGAATGGGCATAACGAGGCCTAAGGGAAGGTCATAATGTGGACATTTAAACATCATTGCCCATCAATGTGGACATTCAACTAACATTGCTCTTAAGGAGTGGCCCTCATAGGGCCAAACATATAATGAGGCCCATGGCCTCACATAAGGGCCTATATACTTCTCGACGGGCTTCATCATACGGGCCTCGTATACATCACAATGGGTCTCACCACAGGCCTCATATACATTACAATGGGCCTCATCACATAGGCCTCACATACATAACATTGGGCCTCATCATATGGGCCTTACATACATCATACTGAGCCTCATCATATGGGCCTCACATATCACAATGGGCCTCATCAAATGGGCTTCATATACAACACGTTGGGCCTCACTCATGAGCCACATATACATCATAATGGGCCACATCACATGGGCTACATATACATCATATTGGGCCTCATAAAATGGGCCATAAATACATCACATTGGGCCTCATCAATGGGCCATACCACCTGGGCCTGAAATACATTACAATGGGCTATGTCTCATGGGCCTCGAATACATCACAATGGGCCACAACCCATGGGCCTCTAACACATCACAATGGGTCTCATATCTTGGGCTCAAATACATCATAATGGGCCACGTCCCATGGGCCTTGAATACATCACAATGGGTCACAACCCATGGGCCTCCAACACATCATAATGGCCTCATATCTGGGCCTCAAATACATCATAATGGGCCATGTCCCATGGGCCTCGAATACATCACAATGGGCTACAACCCATGGGCCTCCAACACATCACAATGGTTCTCATATCTGGGTCTCAAATACATCATACCTCACATACAACACATCGAGGTGGGCCCTGCACATTTCAAATGGGCCCCATCAGATGGACAGTGTGCCTACTATACACACATTAAGGTGGGCCGCATAAGTGGACGACATAGATGAAACACATACAACATGGTGTGCCTTGCGATTACACAGCAGGTGGGCCCACCGTTCATGGCCGGACGGGATGGACAAAACACATATATCGCAGGGCCCATCGTCTAACAAGCTAGACGGTGCAGTCAAACATATACATCACGGTTGGCCCCACAGCATGTCTAGATGGACGGTGCAGATATAAAATAAATATATCAAGGTGCCACCCTCACACGTGCCACATGTGTGGGGTGGGCCCACGTCCTAATCAAATGGGCGGTGTGTATAAGTGACATACATTAAAGTGGGGTCCACCGTCCTGGGCAGATGGACGAATGGTGGATGTAAACTACGTACATCAAGGTGGGTCCCATCCCACACATGTAGCACGTGTGGGTGGGCCCCACACGTCTGCTAAAAATGGATGGACTGTGTAGGATATACCACATATCTCACGCTGGGACCACTATGAGCCCTCCCATACAAAACATACATCAAGTGGGTCCCAATACATGTGGGCCCTAAATAAAAAAAATCAAAATCTAGTACTATGAACACCCACCGTTGGATCTTCTTGGTCCCTTAGAATCCTTGGCTCCTAAGCTCGCCCTTTGATGGAGGATGATGAGGAATGAAGGGCTAGGATGAGAGATGAGGGGGTAAGAAGTGAGCCACACTTAGCTCTCCTTGCTCTCCTTAGAGCTTGGACGGTCCTCTCCCTTGGATTGCTTGGGATGGAGTGAGAAATGAGAGAGAGAGAGAGAGAGGAGTGGTGTTGTAAGGAGAGATGACATCGAGAGTATGGTGCTTGTTGTCTTGTTGGTAAGAAAGGAAAGGCTAGGTATGGGTTCATTTAACTTGGTGAAGAGAGAGGTATGGGTGAGTGATGGGTTGTGATGGGATATACTTGACGTGATTGATGTGATGTTTGGGTAGAGATTCTATCAGGATTTGCAACGTACGGCATTTCCTCGAAATAAATGCGGGCCCACAACTCCTGGCCTGTGTATCATATTGGTGCGTAAGATGCGGCATTGGAACTATGGCGACAGCGTGGTCACTAGGGTACAAGTCTCGGGTCTAGTCGACTCGGGTATACAGGATGCCACTTAGGGTTATGCGCAAATGCTGATTATAGGTTACGGTTTCACGGAAGTCTACGGAACGGTACGGACTAGGATACAAGCCTTACATCTTATGTCAATATATTTTGTACGAGAATGCTGAATTGAATTTTTAGAGATATTTATTATACTCGAATTATCGCAATATAAGGTCATCATATTTTGTATATTTTCATAATCAGCTAGCATTCTTTTCATTCACATTGGCTGAATGCAAGCATTCCCTACAGCAATATATTCATCCTCTATAATGGAAATGGATACAAAATTTTGTTTTTTTTTAAGCCATGATACCAGGCAGTTTCCAACATAGAAACATCCACCACTAGTAGATTTTCTATCTTCCACATAACCTGCCCAGTCTGCATCAGTATAACCTGTGATTTATATAGATGTTGAAATTGTGGTTAGACCACTACTATCGAAGTATGGATGTATGACCAAGTATCCTAGAGGGGGGTGAATAGGACTTAAAAAAATCTATATCCTACTAAGCAATAAGTTCTACCAATTCAAAACTTAGTTGAGTGAGATTATCAAGAGTTCATTAACATATGTCCTAAGATAGTGAAAGATCAAAGTGCTGCATTTTATCACACATATATTGCGCATAAGCAAATATTTCAACAATCAATCCATATGCGTAAGAATAATCAATCACAAACACAACAATATATATAGTGGTTCGGTTATGTGCCTACCCCACTCCCGGTTGACCCACTCTCCCTTAAAGTGTGCCGGATTTCACTATCAAATGGTTTCAAATAAGGTTGACCAGTAACCTTCACAGCTTACACAAGGTTAGCTAAGGAGTCTACACAAGACAACCTTAAAAGCCTGCACAAGGAAAACTATGCCTACATAAGGCAAATAGGTCCTACACAATGACACAACCAGGAGCCTACACAAGACAACCTATACCTACACAAGGCAACCATATCCTACACAAGGACACAACGTATTCTCCCGTCGGAGGCCTATGAAGTTCTTAGTAACTTAGTGAGATAACCTCTAAATCTCAGTCCTACATAAGGAAAGGTCTTCAGTATCTCTGGACTCTAATGACTTACTTGTAAGTAGGTGAGCTCCGTTGTTAGCACATGCTGAAGATGACCTTCCTTGTTGATGAAGTGTCTTTAGCCCATTTGATCCGCAATAACTGTAGATGCTCCAATACAGATCACTGGTGTTGGGTCAAGGTATTCTATAGAATCTTCTTTATTAAATGTTGGTCTTTAAGTGAAGGAGAGATTTTAGAATATTAATCATTCAAAGGATTCCAGCTTAATGATTTGCCATTAAAAGTGTTGCTGAAGGATCCTTAAATGGTGAAGTTTATTCTTCAATCGAATCAATTGATTTAACAATGATTGTATTTAAGAAGGGATTGAAGGATGAACTACTATGAGAAAAGGGATTTAAGATGGTAGGTGAATCAACTATAGCAATAACTCTCTTAAATCTCTCTCCTTTTCTCAATTAGGAACCTAAAAAGCGACCTTCTTTAGGCAATAAAGTCCAAAATGGTAAAAAAAATGGGCAGAAGTCTGTCTGCGTTCGATGTCATAAAAGGTCATTCGATGTCATCGAAGATTCCTTTGATGACTCAAACTGCCTCTGATGTCGTCGAGATTTTCTACCGAAGGAGCCTGAGGTTTTCTTGGAGAGTTTTGATATTCAAAATTTGATGCCATCGAGACTACATCAATGTCATCGAGGTTTAAATTTCGATGACATCGAATTGAGTTCGATTGCATCGAATAATTCATGTTTTCCTTCAAAAACTCTCTAGATAGATTAGTCCCAATTTCGATGTCATCGATTCTTGAAATTCGATGTCATCGAATACAGCTTGATTACATCGAATAATTCATGATTTTTCTATTGAGCTCGCTGAACATATGGTGCCTATTTTTTGATGTCATCAAACCTTCCTTGATATCATCAAAGTTTGAATTTCAATGACATTGAATGGTATTCGATTCCATCGAATAATACTCTAGTCATGTGGTTTGGTTGCTGGACATATTTGGGCACTTTGTAATGGAATAGAGTTCGATATCATCGAAACTCAAGTTTCGATGTCATCAAATCAATGTTCGATGCCATCGTCAGTTGCAGAAAACTTGTATATTTTCACATGTTCTTGCAACTTAGTTTTCTGTTTTTTAATTTACCGAAGATGTTTTCCTAGTTGATTTTAGGACAGGTTACAACATTTTCTAATGGCATTATTACCTTAGGTGTTTTGGTTACAACATTGTTTACCTTTGGCGATCATTGGACACATCACTACTAGAAAATAGGGCAATGCCAACGGTCGTCGGCAATAACCTTCCCCGATGGATATTAGCTGTCGCAAGGTCCGTCGGCAAAGGGTGCGCCGGCGTTGCTTTCCAACAGATAAAAACCGTTGGCATTTTCGATAGCTAAAACGCTGACGGTAAGGGCGACAGCCAAAACCGTCGGCGTTTCTGATTGTAAGAGCGACGGCCAAAACCGTCGGCGTTTTAGATGGTTTTTAGCCATCGGCGATTGTCATAATTTTTTTAAAAAAACTTGAAATATATATCATCCATTGAATTTGGATGATATATTTTTTGCTTTTCTATTGTGTAGACTTACCTTCTCAAATAGGTTGGTTCATTCAGGGCTTTGGAGAAATGGGTATATCTAGAAATGGATGTGTCCATTGATCAACGCACATCCATTTCTAGATATACCCATTTCTCCAAAGCCCTGAACGAACCAACCTATTTGAGAAGGTAAGTCTACACAATAGAAAAGCACATGCATGGCATACCAAAACCTCTTACGTTGTATGCTTTGAACTTCAAAAACAATCCTATTAACTAAATATGCAAGAGTCCGCTCTGATTTGCATTCAGAAAATGTAATTCCTAAGAAAATCGAAGATGGGGAACTTAATATTGGCTATATGATCTTAGAAACTGCAGAAAATACCAAAAATAACAAGCATTCAACTTCAAAAACAGTCCCAAATACATGAAAATGAACTCTTCTGCTACGATTTGCATTTGATAAATGTAATTTCTATGGAAACCAAAGATCAGGGGATTAAAGCAGCATTCTAAACTGAAAAACTGCACGAAAATATTGAAATCGCATGCATCAACTTGGAACAAGTCAAGACTACCTAAAAACCGTAATTTTCTGCTTTAATTAACATCCCAAGCCGTGATTTCTAAGATGTTCCAAAATCACCATCTTAATAACTAATTAGTTCCAGAATCACCATCTTCATAAGCGGAATATGGTCTTGCAAAATCACAAAAACCCTAAAATGGCATGCATTCAACTTTGAAAGCAAATCCCAATTACCTGCAAAACTGCAATCTGTGCTCTAATTTGCATCTAAACCCACAATTTCTACGAAAGGCAAAATCTGGAGTCCAAAATCACCAAGTCTGAACTATAATAAAAATAAAAAAAATAAAAAAATATGAAAAACCCAAAAATTGCATGATTTCAACTTTGAAAGCAATCTAGATTACCTACAAAAATGCAATTTGTGTTCTAATTTGCATCCAAAACCACAATATCTATGGAAAACCAAAATCTGGAGTCCAAAATCGACAATCTGGACTATAAAAAAATAAAATAAAAATAAAAATAAAAACAATGAAAAACCCAAGAATTGCATGATTTCAACTTCAGAATGAAAGACTCAATTACATAAATAAATAAATAAATAAAACAAGAAAAAAAAAAACACGATTTATACTATGATTTGTGTTTTTTTTTTTAAAATTTTTTTTTTATTTTTATTTAAGTGCATGAATAAGACATCAGGAGCTTAAAAATACTAATCTGAACTCAAGAACTATGGGAAACCCCTGAAATTGCATTCGTCAGTTATGTGCAAAAATTCCTGTAAAGAGGATGAGAGGAAAACCAAAAAAGACTTGGATTGAGGTAGTGAGAAGGGATATGAAGGCTCGTTCACCTATTGAGGATAAAACTTTAGGCAAAACAAGTTTCTCAAATCCAACTGTAAGTGGTTCGGATAAGGTTATGATGGTAATGATTATTCTAATAAATAACCGCAACTCAATTTAGTTGTGCATCCACATGCACCCTAAGTGCGATTTTGATATAATGCAAGGCCCTGCATCGCAGCTACTATGTAGGCCTCAATCCCACCATCAGATAGCACACATGCCAAAGATCTGACCTTCGTCAAGTAGTGTAAACTGTGAACATGCCTGAAGAAGTTACTGGGAAAAAAAAACCTCTAATGATTAGGCAAAACACACGTGTTGAGAAAAATGGGCAGTTTGAAGAAGAAAACGTCCAACCATCCAAATTCAACAGATTTGTATAGCTCACTTAATGAGTCTACTACCTTGTTTTTTGGCATATGGCATGTTAGGATTGTTGCACTACTTAATGAAGGGCTCAGATCAATCACACATCTTCCATCCAATGGTGAGAACCAAACCCCACAATCTACCATGATGCATTTATAATCCATGTGTCAAAAATACACCCAGACCCATATCCAAGTTGAAGGACAACTGGTAACTTGCGGCAATTATTTTGGGGCCAGATGCCTGTTTCCGTATTGGAGAGTCTAAGAAATTTGCGAAATTTCTTTGGGGCCAGATGCTTCCATCCATATCAGAGAATGCTAGGATATTTGCAACCAAAACAGTGGATTCAACTATGGGGATGTCTTTTCGAGATCAAATAATAGATTTTTATTTTTTAAAGATCAAATTCTTCCCACTGGAAAATCTAATCATGAAGAACTAGAGCTACGTGAAAGAGTAAATAAGGGTTTAGAAAGGGAATAAAAGAGGAACAGCCACCCCCAGTCCCCTTAAGATAATTAAAGAATTAAAAATTCTCTAATAAGCATTTAACAGCAGTTTCTAAAGCAGAGATGATACCAGTGTCTGAATCTTAATTGGTATCTAGTCATCATAGATTACACGCCATCTTGTTTGTGTTATAAAAAACTTTTTTTTTCTATTTATCATGATTTATGATTAAAAAAACCATTTAATGTTGTAGCATAATTGCAATGAATTACCTCTAATGTCCCCAACAGCTGTCCCAGCATTCTTCTATTCCTCTTAACCAAACTCGGGTCTTCATCTTTCAGCAAGACAAACAAGCACTACTAAAAGATTGTAACCAAGGTGGGAAAAAATAAATAGACTAAGGCCCTATTTGCAAGAAGCCTTAGTTAGCTATTGCACAGTATATGAACCTTAGGGGTTAGAAAAGTTCTTAACTTTGATTCATATCAAATTGAGGCTAATGACTTTGATTCATATTCCACAATATATGCTTAGAAAAGTTCTTAACAAAATTGAAATCATCAATAGATTAAGATCTGGTTCTCCAAGCTTTGATTCATATCAAATTGAGGCTAATGACTTGCAGTCAACTATTTCATAGTATATGAACCTCAGGGGCACCATAAAGGTATACATAGTATTGCATTTTTGTTTTTTACTTGTAACCCTTCTTTCTTTTTTTTTTACTTGTAATCCTTCTCTTATTTTCATTTTTTATCGAATGTGATACGGCATATTGATATTATAGATACAAGCAACTTAGTATATACACATGGAAGGTGCCGCATGGCTTCTTTTTTGTCACTTGTAGTTCTTCTTCTTCTTCTTCTTCTCGTAGTGTGATTACTAGGGATGCATATAAAAGGATTCATGAAATTGGTTTACCATTAGAAATTACTCAAAATATCACATTTGAAGAGAAGGTCACGGCATACAACATGGATCATTTACAAGAACTAGTGGATGACAAATTATGTGTAACATACAGAGATGGTTCAGCAACATATTCAATTAGGGAAGGTTCAAAAGGACATACATATTTGAAAGTTGGTCAAATCATAAACAGGCGTATTATGGATGGAGACATTGTTTTCATTAATAGGCCACCTAGTACTCATAAACATTCATTGCAAGCATTTTCTGTCTATGTACATGACGACCATACTGTTAAGATCAATCCTCTTATTTGCACTCCCCTAGGTGCGGATTTTGATGGGGATTGCGTTCATATGCTACTTCATAGATCATATTCCAAGATAAAAGGTGTCAATTATATAAAAAATTATAGTTCAAAAGCAGACAATAAAGAGCACAAATTCTGCTTATAAAGGTGATATTTAGAGTTAAGCTTACCGTCATTGTCATGTTGAAACCATTCCTTGAATACAGGGACATCCCTTATTGATCTAAAACAGTCAAAGAGATTTACAATTAAAAGCAAGAAAGAAAAAGAAAAGAAAAGAAAGGAAGGCAAGCAGGTAATTAGACACTCAAATGCTACCAAAAGGAAAAGATTTCCCAATTTTTAATCCATGAATGCCTTGCAACTTTGATCAATTTCATCAGTTTGCCACCTTCGGGCAGATAAGTCAGCAAGTGCTTCTTCATGTCAGAGCTACCATCTTTAAAGAAGATTTTTTGTTCAGCTGCATTGCCAGGTTCCCCCCTTTACACTGAAAATGAAAGCCATTGAGACATGAGTCAGGCTCCAACTTAGCAGGAGCAACAGTGAGTCCACCAGATTTAAGCCTCCAGGAGCAACAGTAAGTCCATCAGGTGGGCTTCACTGTTTAGATCTTATACCTTAAATCTCAGGTGGGCTTCACTGTTTTGATCTTGTAGCCTAAATCTTAGGTGGGCTTCAATCTTTAGATCTTGAACCCTAAATCTCAAGTGTGCCATTCTGGCCTGAGGATTGATGCATATTGATTTTTAAGTAAAACATCTCAAGATCAGATAGCATGTTCCATCAGATGCCCACTTATCATAATCGTATCCATGCTCATGCATGGTTTCATTACTTAAATGCTTCTTTGAATCTAAGGCAAGAACCATATGAAACAAAGAATGAAAGTTGGAAAAAATATTGTCCTAAACCAATAATACACATCTAACAAAACATGGGATTACCTGCTTAGGAAAATTTGCTATCTTTTTCACTTCCATTTTTTCTTGAAGCATCTCTCCTTCCTAGTGAGTCAATTGAACTGCTAAAGCTTCCACCTACATAAAGAAAGTACATCTTGACATGCTCGGTACACACCATAATTGAAGGATAACATAAAGCAGGCCCTGCTAATCCGTTTAGGTATGGAAATAAGAGGATTGGACCCAATGGAGATGTGGGCTGGATTGAGTATCTTCACTTTCAAACCAATGCCAATTCCAATATTTCTCAGAGATCTTGGGCCATTTCAAGAGAAAACCCAAAAATCTCAATCACTACGACCATTTCTTTTCTTTAATATCAATGTCTCAAGTAAATCAGGCCAAGCAGACCATCCATTGGTCCAACATGGATCTTAGGAATGCTTATGAATTAAAAGAATCTCTATTAATAGAACTTGGTAAAACATTAAAGCATGAAATCTTTTGCTGTAACGGAAGATGACCAGCCCATCTGCAATAATAACTAGCACAAGGTATCAAGCATTGAAAACCTCCTTGATAGGACAATCCTAACATATAAGGCATTTGATGGCATGAACCATATGTACATTTCTAAATGAAAGCAATACGAGGTTAAAGAAAAATGACAGGAAAGAAGTTTAAGGCATTTGAATTTGTAGACATGAACTAGACACATGATTTATAGAAAGAAATGAGGATGCACTCTAAAGTCCAAATCCAAAGAAATGAACAGGTTTATGAAGTATTCCACAGAAAATCGCATTAGAATGAGGAAAGGATTGATCTAGTGGACTAACACCAATCGCTACTTCATTCTTTCCCCAAGGACCCACGAGAGATTCCATAAGGAGCCCCTATATTTTCAGAACAAGATCCATCAACATATAACGTGAAAGATGCATTGTTACTAGGAAATAGTGCAAGTTCCAAGGCCAACATGAAAAAACCAGATTACAGATTAAAACAACACCCATGACAGTTAAAACTGAATTAAATTACCATTTACACACCATGGAAACTCTATATTCTTCCAACTCATTGATAACAAAGTAAGAATTCAAAATAGGTAAAACAAAGTTATGCGAGACAGGTAAACAATCCAGTTAGATCAAGATAACAATGTCAATAAGGAACCAAATGAATGCAAGCCGACATGTAGCTAAGAGATAGATGCAGGTTTCATGGCCAGTCCGAAACGGTAACAACAACAAAGCTATTGTACAAAAAGTAATGCCCCAATATGCCTCTCAAAAGATCAAGTGATCAAAGCCGTAATTGTACATTCATGTAAAGAATTTAGACAGGCAAAGAAAACGGGGTTGTAGACTTTTTATCTGCTTGGATGCTTTGACCATTGACTTACAAATCTTTTATTCTATTGGCCGATTTAACCATTGACTCAACAGAAAATGACTATTTCTGGACACACTTGTAAACAACCAATCTGGAAAAAACTCCAAAAATAAATTAACAATATCCAAATAAGTGTTGGGAAATTCCATTTCTCAAGAAAGAAAGGATGAAAGAAAACATAATCTAAGTTAATACTTTAAAGCTCATCCACTATGCATCCCAATCTATAGGACCTAAGCACCAATCATTTCAAAGTATGGCTCTCGACGAGTGCAATCAAGGGTAGACTACTGAAAGTCCGATTGGCGAATCCTCCTGTCTTTTGGGATATAGCCTATCCGCAAAAGTGTGATTAAAATATCATGAATATCCAATCCGCCATGCTTTAGGCACTGTATTGGCCCATCAACTACATGATATAACGGCGTGGGGCCATGATATGTTAATCAGAATATAGCAACAAAATTAGTAGATATGAGGGCATCCAGCCGATTCGAAAACTCGAGATAAGCTAACTCATCCATGTGTTATCTATATAACTCAACATACATTGTGCAGTTGGTTGTCGTAAACAGCATCCATGTGTATCTCTTTTTCTCTTTAGAGTTGTAATACTCAATTACATGTACTGGAAAACAAATGAATCACCTAATATACAACTTCTTTGCCGAAATTCAATTGAAGTAGTTCTCCCGCACTGTCAGTGCACATGTCAATGAGACTCTGTAAAGGAATACCATAGGCAGTTCCTAAACCAAAAATTAATCCATTCTTAATCAATGATTTTGGTGTAGTCCCAACTAAGAAAGAAACGTCATCAATGCCCAAATTTCACCATTCCTATGAAGATGACCATGAATAATACACACAACTATGGACAACTTTATGAATCTGTAACCTATTTCATGACAGGAGGGCTTACAGCTGCAAAAGACAAGGAGCATCTCAATAGACAATAGTTGCTCTTTTACTAAAATTCCTATAATTCTAGGACCACTGATATTCTAAGAAAAACAACAACACAAGGCAATGGAAAATAACTAGACAAAAAATGCACCCATTAGCAACTTTGAAGCAACGGAAAGGAAACAAAATGAGCATGATCATGCACATGCACACAGACATGCAAACAAAATTGGACCATTTAGTACCATTTCTAGAGTTATCATGAACCAAGATTTTGAAAGTTCTATTTTCTATGCAAGATTTTAGAAAACATAGTTGCACCAAGCATCACAATGGCTGGATTTAACATATTGGTCCGTCACAATCCTAAGAATAGTGTTCAACAACAAAAAGTGTGGTAAGAGAACATACATAGCTAACAGACAAACATCTCTGCATTGAAATTCCACAACTGAATTTGATGCTGAAAATGTTGGGAAAAAGAAATCACTGTTGATCATCATCATTTTCTGCATGTGTTATTCCAAGCAACCTCCAACCTTCAGCATTGTCTGCATTCTTTAGTACCCCCATGAATAGGGTGACCCTTAGCTATTGGAACAATCAAATGTGGACCCAACTATTGACAGATGGCAGTGCAAAAGTCCAAGCCCATCAGTATCACTATCCTAATCATCCTATAAATGGACCTTTGTGCATGTAACATAAAGGCCTTTTTCATTTCAACCATCCAATTCTCAGACCATAACTGTTAAATGGAATATGGAAGGCACTGAAACCGTAATTAATTGAAGAAATAACAAGGATGAGATCCTATTTGGCTACCTAAAATATTCTATTAGGATAACCATCTAGATAGTGGCACATGTCCATCACTTGTCAACAATATTCATTGACACCAATTCGATTAAATACAAATCATCATCATATAAGCCTTAACCCAACTAAATGGGGTTAGCTAATTCCAATAAAAACAAATGATATCTAAAAAAGGTAGCTGTTACCTTGTACAAGGTAATTTGGTTTAAAAATATAATAATAATAAATTGGTTTTAGCATTATTCCATATGGGCACATGAAAGAGTAGCTAACTTTTGCATGCATGTGTGGCACATGTTCCACACGTGCTAATGTGCCATAAATGAGACACCCATCTTCAAACACCCCATACGTGCTAAATCCCACTTTCACGCACCCCACATGTGCTAATGCCCACATGTATATATGTCATGTGCTGTCACGCCCTAAACCCGGAAATCGGATTTACAGGAATCTTAATCGCCGAATCTGGTGCTGACAGCCTCCGTAGTATCCCATTTTCGGCTCCTAATGTTCATACGCTAGATTCTGATCCTGAGATCCTACAAGAAGGATTTTTTTTTTGTACATTTAACTCGTAATAAGGATAATCACAAGTATACCCAATTTGCAAAGACAACATCATCATCATATATCCACTAATATGAACATTTGAATACAATACTAAAAGGGAAATACGTAAATCAAAAGTCAAGCTCCAGAAGACCGCTGCACGCTCCAAGCTCAACATTGCTGCAACCTATCATCATCTGCACGCATCTATCGTGCATAAGCTTATAGAAAGCTTAGAGGGTGGTGTAAGTGTGTACACAAGGTAAGTGCCAAGTATTCAATACAATGTCATCATCATACAATACCGAAAATACTAGTAATCTATAAATTGTACATTATCAGAATAAGCAGAAAGGCTGACAAGATCATGAATTATCAGAGTAAGCAGGAATACTAACAAGATCATAAATCATAAGATAACAGAGTAAGCAATATAGAACAGCTATGCAAATAAGGAGTTATAAAAAGCCAAATATCAGATGCCAAGGATGCGATGCAATATACAATTCCTGATGAGTTCACGAATAGCGTCAACCGTATCTAAACCATATAAATGCAGAAACGCAATAACCTAAAATGTCGTATGTCGCGAATGTCATGCAATATGCAGTGCAAATGGAATGACTGTACTGGAGTGTGAAGTCGGGATGATAGTACGTAATATCGCAAGCTATAGGGTCCATCACAAGGGACTTCTATCCAAACCAGTCTCATACCTAAATTTGGATAGTCAGACTCAATATGGTAAACTCCTAATCCCAGCTGGTTAGTTATGCGCCTCAACCGAAATCCTGGCCATTTCGAAGGCACACGTAACAAATAGTTGCGCACCACCAACTCGAGTGGATAGTGAATGAATGAATGCATGAATGAGTATGCAACTCCTGCTCACTAAATCCACATATCAATACAGTTCATCTCTGGGATCATCATCGGGGTTTAGTACACTCTAAATGGCACTGCCGCTCTCAAAGCCGCCCAGTCTAAGTGAGCATAAGAAACCTCACTATCCGCCTAGCCAATAGTCTGCTAATACCTATCCGGCACATCGATAGCGAACCCATTCATGAGTTGGTCAAACTCAGCCTAGTATTCCCCCTACCCTCGGGCAGGTAAGACCACACCCCCTCCCAACCGACCACGACACAGTGGGAGACGCGGCCTCCTGGTATTCGGCACTCGGGCGCTCATATATCCAATCAGTCTCGACGTCGGGGAGTCTCCTGGCCATGGAGGTTTAGGAATTTTCACCCAGGGACATCTATGGCGCCCGTATGGTAGAACCAAACATTTTGGTGTCCCATTTGGCCATCCAGGATATACCTGTGGAGGCTACGAACCTGATGTCGCTAGGGCGTACAGTAATCATAATACGAGATGCATGAGTCATACAATCCAGTCATGCATCAATCCTGCGCATACCGCGCGCTCATGCGAGATTACCTCCACCTATTAGGGAGTCTCATAACAACATGCTCAATGACCTATGCAATGATCAACCACATCTCATAACAAACATGCAGATGATGCGTGTGGGCATGTATCATGATGTTATGCTGTTACATGCTCATAATCCGTATCAATAACCAGCATCGACAATCGACCTCGACAATGTGGACATTTAACCAACATTGCCCCTAAGGAATGGCCCACATAGATCCTAACATATAGTGGACCCATGACCTCACACAAGGGATAAATATACAACACCATGGGCCTCACTCAAGAGCTTAATACACATCATAATGGGCCTTTCACATGGGCTTAACATAGATCATAATGGGCTCCATAGCCTAGCCCTCAAATACACCACAATGGGCCTCATACAATCATAATGGGCCACGTCACATGGGTCTAATACGCATCACATGGGCTACATTACATGGGCCTATATACATCGGATGGGCCACGTCCCATGGGCCCCGAATACATCGCAATGGGCCACAACCCATGGGTCTCAAGTACATCGCAATGGGCCTCTCACACGGGTCCATTATCCATCACATCAAGATGGGCCTTAATGGATGGCCATAGATACGTCACATTGGGCCTCATATACATCAAGTGGGTCGCATCACATGGGCCACATATACATCATAATGGGCTTCTAACACGAGCCATATATACATCACAATGGGCTTCTAACACGGGCCACATATACATCATAATGGGCCTCTAGCACGGGCCTAATACACCTCACAAAGGGCTCCATAGCCTTATATACATTACATTAGGCCTCGACAATCTGACTCGGCCAAGATACTTGGCCTTGACAATTAGAATCGGAAAATCAGTCACGTTAATCAGAAGCGGCCGAACAATCGGCCTCGACAAATCAGAATCGGCCTCGATACTCGACCTCGACAATCGGAATCGGCCGAACAAGGCCTAAAGAAAGGTCACAATGTGGACATTCGACCACCATTACCCATCAATATGGACATTTAACTAACATCGCTCCCCAAGGAGTGGTCCACATAGAGCCATACGTATAATGGGCCCATGGCCCTACACAAGGGCCTAGCATACATCGCTATGGGCCTCACTCATGGGCCACATATGCATCACATTGGGCCACGCCCATGGGCCTTGGATACATCATAATGGGCCACATCCCATATGCTTCTCATACATAACGTCGGGCCTTGCCATCTGGGCTGAAAATACATCATAATGGGCCTCAATCCATGGGCCTTAATGCACAAAGGGTGGGCCCTACACCTGGATCTAATATACATTATAGATGGGCCCTACGCAGGGGCCTCATACACAACAAGCATGGGCCTATCAATGGGCCCTAGGGAGGGTTATAATGCGGACATTTAACCAACATTATTCTTACAATGTGGACGTCAAACCAACATTGCTCCCAAGGCATGGCCCGCCATAAATATCATTACACAAACCATGGTGGAATCACATTCAATGGGCCTCATGTACATCCCATTGGGCCTCGACCTATGGGCTCAAATACATCAAATGGGCCTCAGCCCATACATCATAATGGGCTTAACCCATGGGCCCCAAAAATATCATGGGCCTCAACCCACGGGCCCTAACACATCACAATGGGCTTTACCAAATGGGCCCTAATACATCACAATGGGTCTCAACCCATGGGCCCCTAATATATCACAATGGGCCTCAACCCACGGGCCATAACACATCACAATGGGCTTTACCAAATGGGCCCTAATACATCATAATGGGTCTCAACCCATGGGCCCCAAATATATCACAATGGGCCTCAACCCATGGGCCCTAACACATCACAATGGGCTTTACCAAATGGGCCCTAATACATCACAATGGACCTCATCACATGGCCTCAAATACATAACAGGTGGGCCTTGCACCTGGGCTCAAAACACACAACAGGTGGGCCCCGCTAATGGTTCAAAGATGCATCATGATGAGTCACATTTATATCAAAGTGGGACTCTCAATTGGGCCACGAAATATACCAAAGTGGGCCTGGCGGATGGGCCACAAAGTACATCAAGGTGGGCCTCACAGATGGACAATAAACACATCAAAGGTGGGCCTCATGGATGGGTCATAAACACATCAAAGTGGGCCTCAACAATGGGCCTCATGCACATCAAGGTGGACCTTACAGATGGTCATATCACGGAGTGGCCCGCCGTGATGTGTTTGAGATCCAACCAATTCATGAGTTAACATAGAGCTAGATGAAGTGAAAATAAAAATAAGCTTAATTGGAAGCTACCGTGGCTCCTAAGAAGTTTGAATGGCGGAGGTCACTGTCCACATTGATGGTGGGGTCCACTTGAACTTTAGATCTAACTCATTCCTAACCTTATGCCACAAAATGAGCTTTCAAAATGAATGGACAAATGGGATGCAATGCATGCATCATGGTGGGTCCCATAGACGGACGGCATGGATGGAGCTGGTGGGTCCCATAGACGGACGGCATGGATGGAGCTGGTGGGACCCATAGAACTTGGTGATGCTGCTACAGCAGCTACATGGCTGCAGTGAGGTACACCAACCGTCGGCTCCCAAGAATGGTTGGGCGGTGTGGGTAAAACGCTTACATCAGTGGGTCCCCGTGGAGCCCACCATAATGTTTGTTTTCCCATCCAACCTGTTGATGAGGTCACGCAGACCCAGATGAATTAGAAAAATAAATTTCACAATGGTCCAAAACTTTTGTGACTCCTAAAAGAGTTTCAATGGTAAACGCTCAATCACGCTGTCCCCTGTGATGTGGGCCACCCGAGTTCCTTATACGGCTGATTTTTGGAGGGGGCCCATGCCTTAAAGGGGCTAACAAATGCACGGTGTGGAAGTTCAACGCACATCACGGTGGGGCCCATGGCAGGGACCCACGACCCTGCCTCCTTTCACGTCTAGCGCAGCAGGACACTGCATGTCTAGAGGACGTCAGCAACACCGGCTGCTTGGATGTTAATTTTTAATTTTTATTTTTTGGAAATTTATTTTTTTGAGGTTTTTCGTAGGTGAAGCCCACATCAGTTGAATCCATCATGTCCACTAGATTCTATAGTCCATAACCAATCTATCAAGCCCAATATTGGGCATGTTTCGGGGTGTAAAAAGGTCGGAGTGCATTTTTAACGGTGAGAACCACTGTTTTCTATGCTATGGCCCACCTGAAATTCAGATCAGCTTCATTTTTCGGCTCAATGCCTAAAATGATCTAAGGAATGGGATGGACGGCTGGGATTGAATTCATATATTAGGGTATAAACCAAATATAATATATATATATATATATATATATATATATTTATATATTGTTGCTAGCACACCCACTATCAGTGAAGTGAGTCCAGCGTCCAGGGACGCTGGACGTGGATGTTTTATCAAGGTGGGTCCCACGTGTGGGGACCACGGTTGATGGGTCCCACATGGACGTGGCCCACTTAATTGTATCAACCTGACACTTGTGTTTTCCCATCACCAAGGGTACGGCCCACATGGCTTGGACGGTTGGATAAGACATACATCAAGGTGGGGTCCATCCGAGTGGGCCACATAGCCACATCATCACATGAAAAAAATGAAAAAGAGAGGGAGAGAGAGACACACACGTGTGATGGAGGGACCCCGACACTATGGGCCCTCCCTTTCTAAGCATTCAATCATACATCAAGTGGGTCCCAATACATGTGGGCCGACCAAATCAAAGATCAACGGTGAAGATTCCTCCTCCACCCAAAATGGACGGTCTAGATGACCTCTAGCTATGCAAAGAAAATAAACATCATGATGGGGTCCATGGAGAATGACCCCATTATGGAACGATCAAGGTGGGCCATCGGCCACACCTGGGGTCCAAAGTGAGATCCATACCATTAATCGGTAGGCCTCACTTGGCCCTTCATTAAAAAAAAAAGGAATCTAGGCCTAATAGAGCACCCACTATGATCCAAAGGTCAAGATCTACATAAAAGAAAATCACCCACCTCGAGATCTCTTCTTCCTTCTTCTGTTAATGCATGATAGAGCCCCAAAGAGACAACTTCAATGGTGGAGATGATCCTTAGATGGTGGAGATGGGAGATAGGGAAGTGGGCCACACTAGCTCTCTCATGGGAGTCATGGACGTGGGAGTCTCATGGTTGCTTGAAAAAATGAAGAAAATAAGAGAGAGGGAGAGAGGATGGGATGGGTGAGTGAGGTGATGGGTGTACTTGTGTAAGGGAGAGAGTTAATTTTAAGGGGGGTGGTTGTACTTGGGGATAGGTGTGAGTGATGGGAGTGATGTGTACTTGATTGATGTGATTGATGATGAGACATGTTGCAGAGATTCTCTTGGGATTGCAACGTGCAGTGTTTTCTTTGAAATAAACGTCGGCCCACATCTTCCGACCAGGGTATCGCATCACTGCATGAGTCGCGGTGATGGTAGTGCGGCGACGGTGCGATCGCAATGATACAAGTCTCAGATTAAGCTGACTCAAATCTACAGGATTCGACTTACGGTCGCGCGCAAATATCGATTATATATCACAGGTTGCCGAAATTTGACAGGAAAGATCGCGAGAGTCGACGGAATAGTACATACTAGGATACGGGTCTTACATGTGCGACCATGCATCTTCAAGCAATACACACGTGCCACCATGCATCTTAAAGCAACCCATGTGCACACATGCCAGTATAAATCCACATTTACTCTACATGTCCACATGCCAATGTGCTAATGTTTGAAGAGCCACATATGCTTCTCCATCCATCCAGATCCAGGGAGTTTAAAAAAACAACAGTTGCCATGGTAGAATAGTCTAGCCACATCCAGAAATCCCTTAGCTAAACAGATATGTCCAAAATAGTCTATTGAAACAGAATTTTGACGGCAACCAAACGGGCCCTAAAATTCCCAAGGAGCTCTAGAATTGGTTTTTTCAGAAATTTTCTAGCAGCGAAACCTAGCAATTGTAGCTGCATATGATGCATTCATTCGACCTTGTAGACTAATTTAACATTGTTCCATATGGTGTGGCCTATGGGGTTTTGAATCAGCCCAAATGTATTATGAACAATGAATGGATGAAGTGAGATATATTATTTTTCCAATTTATTTGGAAACAAATGCAAATTTCCTAAGAAAATTGTTGTTAATGATCAAAAGTGGGTAATGATGTTTTCTTTCTTAAAAACGGTATCTTTTCCCCACGCTTTCCACAAATCCAAACTAGGTTTATCTTAAAGTGATATCCGTTCTCCATATGCTTTCCACAAATCCCAACAGCTCTCCACATTCAACTGAAAATGGTCCTAATATTGGAGGCTAATATCTTTTCCTCATTGTAGAAGATTACTGGGGATTGTCTATCAACGGGGGACAACTAATTAGCAGTCTGGTTTACAGATGTTAGAATTGTATTAGAATTGAAAAACCATGTACACCCTTGCAAAGTTGAGGTGTGCACTTGAACTCAAATAGAGAACCTCTCCATCTCTAATTCATTTTCTACAAGGTGTACCTTTTCTTCTTCTTTCTTCTTTCTTCTTTCTTCTTCTTCTTCTTCTTCTTCTTCTTCTTTACAGTCAGAATGTGTTCGTGGACCCTAAAATTACATGCATTTTTTTAAAATGATAATAACAAGCATTAGGATCTCAATTTTCCAGAATTCCAAATCAAATACTAAAATCCCTCCAAACGGATACCTCCTAAAAACAAAATCTTGACGGAAAAAAAAAAGAAGATAGAGAAATTGAGAGGAGATCAAAGAAGTCACCTCACTCTGTCATGACCTCAACATCCCCATCAACAATCTCCTGCTGCAGATCATTTTAGGGGACAGCCCCAACGGCCTGATCTTCGGGGCGAGTGAGCTCGCCGTGCTACTTCTCCTCCTGTGATGCGGACGTACACGTCCACCACTTGAGATGGGTCGAACTTCGGAGGCATCCTTCCTTTTTTGCCGCTAAATCTTAGGATTTTAGGGTTTTTGGAGGGGGAGAAATGTCTAAATGAGAGAGATTGAGAGGGACCATCTGCGCCGTGAATGCAGGAAATTGAGAGGTCGGGTAGCAAAAACAACGAGAGTGAGAGAGAGAGAATGAGGGCTAGGGCATTTTTGGTGTATAAAAAAAAAACAAAGAAAGAAAA
This sequence comes from Magnolia sinica, assembly GCF_029962835.1. Lineage (NCBI taxonomy): Eukaryota > Viridiplantae > Streptophyta > Magnoliopsida > Magnoliales > Magnoliaceae > Magnolia > Magnolia sinica. The sequence continues at coordinate 41,184,811 of NC_080573.1, read as the reverse complement.
TACTTTCAAATTTGAATATTGTGCATTTACTATCATTTATAACATACACCATATTAACAGCCGTACACGTAAGGGACTATTTACTGGATGGTTAAGATAGTTTTATGTAAGAAAATATATACATATTATCCATCTACAACTAGAACCATTATTTGGTTAGTTTGGATAACCTTATATCATTACCACTATTTATATAAATGAGTCACCACAAATTTAAAGCAAATACAAAACTCACATACATTTACCGTAAAATAAAAAATGCTAATTGATCATTGGATCTAGTAGGGCTCCATGGGCCCCCACCATGATGTTTGTGATTAATCCACACCGTAAATCCATTTGTAAACAATATTTTAAGGTTGATACAAAAAAAAATAGATCGAAATAAATCCCGGGTGAACAACACCACAGGAAAACAGTAGCGATTGAACATCCACCCTTAAAAATAGACCTTTTAGCTATGGATTACGGTATTTTGGCTACGGATTTTAGCCATCGAAATTTCTGACGGCTAAAAGCCATAGCCGAAACAGTCACACATCCATCGACTTTGCTCATTTTTTTTGTAGTGCATCCATTTTGTTGAGTCTTCAGCTTGTAGTCTTCATGTGGGGCTCATTAGACTCTATGACTTACCTATCATGTTAATTAACAAACAAGGACACTTTTAAACATATCATGTGGATACAATAAGCCTAAGTTTGTAGAACTTACGACATATTTGATTATCGATTTAACAACGGATAAGTGAGATTCTTTAGGGTCAGATTGATATTTATCATAAATGCCAACATTTAGTGAAATATCAGGTCTACTAGTGGTTAAATAAAGAAGACTACCAATCATATTGTGATATAGTCGAGAGTTAACACTTTTACCTGATTCATCTTTTAAGAGTTTAAAAATCGTACTCATATGAGTGTTAAAATTCTCACCATGTTCAAAACCAAACCTCTTTATTAGGTTCAATGCATCTTTGGACTGAGAGATGAATATACCATCTTCAAACTTTTTTATTTGTAATCTAAGGAAATAGTTTAGTTCACCGACCATACTCATTTCAAATTTGAATTTCATAAGATCTGTAAACTTAGTTGAAAGATTAGCACAAGTAGATCCATAAATAATATCATCAATATAAATTTAAATAATCAGGATATCATTATTGTATTTCTTGATAAACTCAGTTTTGTCAATACTACCCATAACAAAATTATGACTAAGTAAGAATTTAGTCAATTTCTTGTATCATTCTCTAGGGGCTTGTTTTAAATCATAAAGTGCCTTTTTAAGATGGTAAACATGATCGAAAAGTTTGTGATCTTCAAAACTCTTTAGTTGTTCAACATAAACTTCCTCACTTAAGTCACCATTAAAAAAAGAACTTTTTACATCCATTTGACATATTTTAAATTTTTTATAGCATACAATGAAAATAAATAATCTGATTAATTCAAGATGTGCAACTGGCACAAAGGTTTCATTGTAATTAATACCTTCAAGTTGTGTATAACCTTGTACAATCAATCGTGCCTTATTTCTTATAATATTCTCCATTTCATCAATTTTATTTTTGAAAATCTGCTTGGTTCTAATCACATGTTTATCAGAAGGTCTGGAAACTAGATACCAAACATTGTTTTTAACAATTTGATTTAATTCATCTTGTATGATTAATATCCCACTTTCATCAGTAAGTGCCTCATTTACATTTCCTGGTTCAATCTAGAAAATAAAGCAAACATGATTACATGTATTTTTAAGTTGTCTTCTGGTCTGAACACCAGTGTGAGGGTTACCAAGTATTTGATTAGTCAGATGGTCTTTGACTACCTTAACTTAGTATTATCAGATTTAGATGAGGATTTAGGTTGATTAACCAAATTGATATCATCATCATATTGATCAATACTGGGTGTGATCAGTTGATCATCTAGTATAACATTTATTGATTCTTGTATAAATTCAGTTCTTTTGTTTAGAACCTGGTATGTTCGACTATTTACAGCATAACTTAGGAATATTCCCTCATCGCTTTTGGCTTCAAATTTCTCAAATTTTCACGGTCATGTAAAATAAAGCATTTGCTTCCAAAAGTTCAGAAATATTAAACAATGGCCTTTTTGTTAAACCATAGTTTATAAATTGTTTTGTTTTTAGCTATTTTAATGTAAACACGATTAATTATATAACATGCAGTATAAACAACTTAAGCTCATAAATATTTAGGTAAATTTATGCTATTTAGCATTACACTAGCTATTTCTTACAAAATTTTATTTTTTCTTTTAGTAACTTCATTTTGCTGAGGTATTTTTGGAGCAGAAAATTCATGTAATATTCCATGGTCATTGCAGTATTTCTCAAAATTGCTATTTCAAATTCAATTTCATGATCACTTGTAATTCTGATCATAGATAGTTCCTTTTTAGTCTGGATGCATTTTATAAATTTTTTGACTTCGTCAAGAGCATCTGACTTCTCTCTTAGAAAGGCTACCCAAGAATGTCTAGTGTAGTCATCTACTACAACTAGAAAATATTTCTTTCCACCTCTACTCTCCATTCTAGTTGGTCTAACTAAATCCATATGGAGTAGTTCAAGAGGTCTTGCAGTGGTTAAGGAGTTCGCTTTCTTATGACTACTCATAATTTGCTTACTTATTTAACAGGCACCACACACTTTATTTTCTATCTTTTTTCAATTTGGTTAGACCACGTAGATGATCTCTTTTGCTTAATCTATATAGGTCTCTATAGTTTCTATGTCCAAGATGTTAATGTCATAATCCAGTCTCATCTGTTTGGACCATGTAGCATGAATGATTTGTTGAGCAAGAGTCATTAATTATATAGCAATTTTCAGATGTTTTGCGACCATTTAATATTACATGTCCTTTCTCATTAATTATCTCACATCCGTGATTTGAAAATTTTACACTATGTTTGTTATCACAGATCTGAGATATGCTCAGAAGATTATGTTTTAGCCTTTCAACATATAAAATATTTTCAAAGAGTGGTAAGTTGGGAAGTTGTACATTACCTTGGCCAATAATCTTGAAGTTGCTTTTATCTTCGAATGTAACCGAGCCGCCATTTATTTGATTGATGTTTGAGAGAATAACTTTATTACTTGCCATGTGTCTCGAACATCCACTATCTAGGTACCATCTTGAATGGCTACTTGCTTTGAAAGTTGTGTGGATAATAAGACACTTAACCTTTGGAACCCATTTCATTATGGTTCTAGGTTTAGGAGGATCTCTTGAGTTTTGATGTGTTTGGGAGTTAGGATTTCTTCTATTTCTATATACTCCATTCTTACTAGAGTAGGATTTTAATAGCTCTTTAGGCAAGTCCATAATTTTATCAACTAAAGGAGCATATCTATTATTATTCCTTTAATATTTGTGGCAATTGGCACTACTTTTTATATTCGAGGTTTGAAAATGTTTTGAATTTTTGAAGTCATTATTTTTATAATTTGATTCTTTTAGAGTTTCCGCTTTAGAGTTCAAGGAATCTCCTTTTACAAAAGTAGGAGTAGAATCCTTAGATTTTAAAGAGTTATTTTTAATGTAACCCAATTCAAACTTGTCACCACATCGCCGAGATGAGGTTAACAACTTTTCAAGTTTTTGGTCACCTTAAGTATATTTACAAGTGTCCTTTGAACTTTGAATGGAGGAAACTTCAAGTTTTAATTTCTCATTTTCAGATTTAAGTTTTTGCAATTCAAAAAACTTTAAAATTAGATCTAACTTCATTTTTTCAAAACAATTGAAAAAATGAGATTTTTTCTAAAATAACCTTTTCAAGTTTTAATTGTAGTTTGGCATAATTCTCTTTTTAAAATTTTAATTTAGTTGCAATCTTACAACTTTCTCTATATAGGGCATCATATGCACCTTGAAGATCATCTTCATTTTCAGAGCCACTTCTTGGAGTTTCATAATCATACATGTCATAGTCATCTGAAGAAGTGATTCTGGCTATAGTCATAAAGGCTTTCAATTCATTTGCATTTTCCTGATCTAATTCGTCAGTTTCTGAATTAGTTTCAGACTCTAATGATTCATCCCAAGCAGCTATCATATGTTTTCTTCTAAATTTATCCTTTTTAGGACATTTAGAAGCTATATGCCCATATTCAGATCAGTTGAAACATTGTGTGTCTTTTGTTTTGGATTTCTAAAAGTTGAATTTTCTTTTTTTTTTTTTTGTCAAATGGTTTTTAAAAATTGATTCCTTTCTTATTTTAAAAAATTCTATAGAATTTCTTTACTAACATAGCCATATCATCTTCATTTTCTTCAATATTAGAATTTACATTAGAATAATATGAATTAGATTTAGAAGATTTTAGAGCAATGGACTTGATCCTAGGAGCTTTGAAATTCATCTCGTAAGTTTGAAGAGAACCAACTAACTCATCAACCTTCATAGTATCGGTATCCGATCCATTCTTGTATTGTAATAACTTTCGAATTAAACCTATCAGGAAGTGATCGCAATATTTTTGCGCAAACTTTGCTTTCATGGATTCTATCTCCAAGACCCCACATGGAATTTACTATGTCATTTAGTTTTGTATAAAAGTCCATAAAAGACTCATTTTCTTCCATACGAATTTCCTCAAATTTGGTTGTGAGGATTTGAATCTTAGATTTTTTAACAATGTTAATTCCTTTATGTGTCATTTCAAGAATATTACTTGCTTATTTACATGTATTACATGAAATGATTCTTTTAAATTCATCTGGTGATAGAGAATAAGTTATTACATTTAAGGCCTTGGCATTAGCACTACTTTTACTTTTCTGAAAAGTTGTCTAAAAAGTGTATGTAATTTCTTTCATGGACACAATTCCATTTTCAGCTACTACTTCCATCATAGGAAGGATCCATTGGGTAACAATGGCTTGCTACACACTTTCGTCAATAGATTTGAGGAAAATCCTCATCCTTGATTTCCAATATGAATAGTTAGAGCCATCAAATAAAGCTAGTATGGTAATGGATAAACTTTCAAAATTTAACATCTTATAGCTCTGGATTTAGCTCAATGAGGTAAATAGAAAAAAAAGTAATCCTCTCTGATATAAATTGAAAAAGCGATGAATAGGATAATGCAAAATAATTAAAATAAAAGCGAAATATATAAAGAATATTAAATTTCAATCACTTAAGTATTGAAACCTTGATTCCAAATAATTCGTAGGACAACCTTCACCTAAAATATTAGGCAGGACAACCTTATTTCACGAATATCTTTAAAATCAGTCTTTCAAACCAGCATGAGAAGATAAAATAAATTCAACATTCACCACGAGAATGAAATAAATAACATTTACCATAAAAAATAATAAAGCATTCACCATAAGGCGCAATCAGTAATAGTGGTTTGGTGCCTAAAACAACCACACCTACTCACTCCCAAAATTACTAACCTTGTAGTTTTGGCTTTCACTATAACAAAGTTTTCACATGTTCACCTTAACAACCTTATACAGTTCCTTATGATTTTCACAGGCTCACTACAATAAAATCCCTTCTGTGATTTTCACGGGATATCACAAATCAACCCACTAAGATTTTCACAGGCTATCTTAGAAAAACCTAAATAAAATAAAATAATAAAGAAATTATCTTCAAATGTCGATTCGAAGAAGCAGTCAAAGCTTATAGTAGAGATCTTCTTTCTTGTATGTAGATGAGGCAGTATTCGCTCAACAGAAAGAGTATAAGGTTATATAGTATTTTAAAAATGAAAAACCCAAACACTACTGATTTAATTCTCTTAGATTTCAAGAGTATAGATTATTCTTTTAAAATAAGATTGAAATGATCTTGAGAAAGGTAATTGAATAAGCTTAAAAGAAATTATAAATACCATACAATTAGCTTATCGATGACCTGAGCTTCTCTCTCACTTGCAGAAGGTTTAGAGTGATTTTTCGTTATTGAAATGAATCAGAGAAGATACCTATTTACACCTAAAGATATTAAAAATTTGGCTAGCCTAAAATATCTTCGGCTGGTCAGATTCCACCGGATTCATTCCAATGGCTATCGCATTACGCGAGATAAGATTTATCCAAAATTCGGCTGGCCTGAGGTGAAACTCGGTTGGCTGAATTCCCGTAATTTTTAAATGAATGTTGTAACTGCTATATTGTATAAAGCACACCTTTGTTTGTCAAATTTCGTCTAGATGAAACAGCTTAAAAAGTGGTCCGCTTAATATGGATCAAGATGGAAAGTTCAAGTCGTTACTTCAAGACATGATAGCTCAAAGCTTTACTGAAGTTCAAGTCAAGAAGTAGATCTAGATGGAAAGTTCAGAATCTACTGAAGTTCAAGCTGACTGAGTTCAAGTTCTACTACACATCTAATAGAAGATCAAGCTCCATCTTTAAGCTCTATTGAAGATTCAAATAGAAGAAAAAGTTCTGAGAAGTTCAAGTTACTTCAATGTTCAGTCTTTTCTGGTATAATAAACCCTAGAAAGACCTTAGGCGTCCTTTCAAAACATAATCATATATGGGTCTTTATACTTTATATAGGCTTAACTTCAACTAGTCTAGGCTTCGGTTCGACTAGTCTAAGCTGTGGCTTAACTAGTCTAAGAAAATCTTCGATTAGTCTAAGTTTAAAATCAAAAAAATAGATTTTTTTTGTTACTTCCTTGACCAGTCGAGCAAACTACTTGACCAGTCAAAGAGGGACCCTCGACTAAGCGAGGGTTGCTCAACTCGAAGTCCAGCAACTAAAATCTGGCACCCTCGACCAGTCGACGCCCATACTCAACCATTCGAACAGGGCCCTCGACCAGTCAAGCAAGGCCTTCAACCAGTTGAAGAACCGTTTTATTTGATCGCGCTCAAAATTAAAAAATTTGTTGAACCTTAGATGAGTCGAAGAAAACCTTAGATGAGTTGAAGCAACAACCTTTCAGCCTATAAATAAAGGCCTTCTTTCAATCCAAAATTACTAATTCAAGTTGAAAAAGCCTTCATCAAGAGAGAGAGAGAAGTCTCCATTATTGTCAAGCTATTGCATGGTATTTTTTAATATTTCTTTATTAGCTTTTTGTTTTAATTCCTTGATCTCCTTTTTATGAATCTCATTTTATAAAGAGAGTAGATACTCTCCTTTAATATCCTGAGGAATTCAAACAAGTAGCCTTTGGTTTAAATCGATTTAAAATCTATTTAGAACCTAGAACCCTCATTCACATGATTGAACATTGAACAGTCTACTATAAGAGAAGCGGTTTTATAGGCTACACTAAGAGATACGTCTTTAAGGTGAAGATAAGTATATATTTGTCTTTTGTATTTTGGTTTCTCAGAGAAAGCCAGAAAATTTCAATTGTTGGTTTGTCTAAGATAGCCAAAAAATCCCAGTGTGGAGTTTTTTGTTTGTAATAGCCCTTTAAAATCACAACTGTATCAGGTTTTAAGATGACCCTTCGAATACCTTGTTTATAGTGAAAGCCAGTATCATGTGGGTTATGATTATTGGGAGTAGAGTAGGTGTAGCTATTTGAGAACAGTTGGTGTACACACCGAACCACTATAATTTTTGGTGTTTGTGGTGATTGTTTACATTTTACATTTATGGTGAATGGTTGTAATTTTATTTATGCAAATGTGGTGAATGGTTATAATAATAGCTCTATTGTCTCTTACTTGGTTTGAAATCTTCATCCTTACGATTGTTCGTGAAATAAGGTTGTCCTACCTAAACTTTATTTTGGGTGTAGGTTGTCCTACGAACTAGTTTGAATATATTTTTCAATACTAGTGAGAGTGTATTTTCTGATTTATTTATTATTCAGTAAGTTATTTTATTTGGCTTAGTCCTATTCACTCCCCCTCTAGGACTGTTAAACTCATCCTTTTTAAATGTATTATTGGAATTTAACCCAAACTTCACTAGGGCCATCTAAATTTCAAGCTTAGGCTAGCCGAACCAAAAGTTATGCTGGCCAAATTTTCAACAGATTTTGATTGTTTAGCCCGAACTTGAAATTAGGTTAATCAAGGAAGTTACGCTGGTTGAACTAGAAGTTACTCTGGCCGAACTCCAGAACAAGACACTATATATAGCCCAAAATGAATGAATTTTCTAAAGAGCCTAACCTAAGGTCTTTGTAGGGTTATACCACCTGTTGTTTAGTAAATATAGAGTTCAACTAAACTTCAAATAGTGCGACGTCTTCTCTTGACATGATAAGTCGATCTTGAGATGATCTTCAAACATGTAGAGTAGTTACGATCTTACGGTTCTTGTGATTTGTCTGGTATCATTTTTGTCCTGCAAAATTTGACAACCTTAAGTGTGCTAAAACTATAAGCACTTACAGGTAATCTATTTCTCTTTATAATTTCTGCTTTCATAGTGATCATCTGTCGTTTTGTGTCATAGTTTTTTTCCCACAAGGGTTTTTCCACGTAAAAATCTGTGTTCTCTTATTACTTGGCTAGTGCGATTAGATTACTCTCCTCGAGTCATCTCTGTGTGCTTCTGCGATCCCCCAACAAATGGTATCTGAGCAATCGTTGGGGCGCATGCTTGAATATGTGAGGAGAAGTATCAATGGCTGGAAATCTGAAGTATGACATTGAGAAGTACTCAGGTAAAAATAATTTTGAGTTAGGGAAGATGAAGATGATTAGTCTATTAACTCAGAAGGGCTCAATGAGGATCTTGAGTAGCAACATGCGTATATGGATGATGATGAATGGAGGATCCTAGATAAGATGGCTAAATCCTCAATCCGATTGTGTCTAATGGATGAGGTTCTCTACAATTTCATGAGGGAGAAAACCGCAACAGAGTTATGGGCGAAATTAGAGGATGTTTATGCTAAACGATCACTGGAGAATCGCCTACACTTAAAGTTGCAGTTGTTCAACTTCAAGATGACAGAGGGTGGAGATGTAGAGGCCCACATCAGTACTTTTAACAAGTTAATTTGCAAGTTATTGGACATGGAGGAAGTGGCCAAAGATGAAGATCATGCATGTATTTTACCAAATTCTCTGTTGGTGTCGTACGAGTCTTTTAGGGACTCTTTGTGCACCAGTAACTCATCCTTGAGTGTGGACACCATTATCTCAACCCTTTAGGGAAACGCCATGAGAAAGAAAAATAGTACCATAGGGACCTCTACTGATGCGCTGCTTACGAGGGAAAGTAATATAGAGCGAGATACATGATCTTCTTGTTAAGATCCAAATCCAAAGGCAAGGGTAAGGGAAAGTTAAATTCTTGGAACTTTGGGATGGCAGGACACATGAAGAAGGATTGTACATATCTTAAAGTCAAGAAAGAAAAATTAGATGCTTCTTCTAGGGAGGCCAACACTGCCACGTCAGATTAAGAGACAAGTGGAGGTTATGTGTTGTCAGTGTCTATGATCAGACACTTATACAATGATCGTAGAGATGAGTGGATTCTAGATATAGGGGCATCCTATCACATGACTCCTCATCGGAGTTGGTTCGCTAGTTATAGGGAGTGCAATGGTGGACAAGTGTTTATGGACAATGACAATGCCTGTAATGTTGTGGCTATTGGTCCGGTGCACATCAAGGTGTTTGATGAGATGGAGCTTACCTTGATTGAGATCAGGCACATTCCTAACATGAAGTAGAGTTTGATCTCTCTCGATGAAATCGAGGAAATATGGTGCAAGTTCACTAGTTATAATAGTGTTCTTAAAGTATCAAAAGGGGCACTCATAGTTATGTTAGTGTAAAGGCACAAGAATCTTTACAGGTTGGTTGGGAGCACTTCAATAGGTGGAGCGGCAGGGGCTATTGTGAATTTCACATCTGTACATATGTAGCATGCTCGTTTGGGCTACATGAGAGAGTGAGGCATGAAGGTACTTTTTGATCATTGTTTAATATCAGTCTTTAAGAATTATGATTTAAGTATATGCAAATATTATATATATGGTAAACAATCTAGATTATCCTTTGAAACTGGTAAAAATGTATGTAAGGGAGTGTTTAATTATGTGCACAATGATGTATGGGAGTCATCGCCTGTGGTTTCTGTTGGAGGGTCGTCATGATTTATCACATTCATAGATGACTACTCCCAAAAAGTTTGAATTTATTTCATGAAATATAAATTCAATGTTTTCAATAAATTCAAACAATGGAAGGCTATGGTGGAAAAACAGTCAGGGCGAAAAATAAAAGTTTTAAAGACTGATAATGGTGGTGAATTTACTCCCAGTGAGTTCAATGAATATTGTAAAGATAAAGGGATCATCAAGCATAACACAGTGCGCCATACACCCTAACAAAAATGTGTGGTTGAATGAATGAATCAGACTCTCTTGGAGAGGTCTGAAGCATGTTAAGTAATGCTGGGTTGAGCAAGGACCTATGGACTGAGGCTGTTAACACGACCTACTATTTGGTGAATGAATGCTCTTCTACTGCGATTGTTTGTAAGATTCCAGAGGAAGTATGGAGTGGCTATAAGGTTGACTACTCAGATTTACGAATATTTGGTTGTAAATCTTACTCTCATGTACTGTCAGTTGAGAAAGATAAGCTACACCATTGAGCCAAAAGGTATATCTTGTTCGCTATGGTGTTGGTGTGAAGGGCTACAGGTTGTATGACATGATCACACGCAAGATCATCACTAGCTACAACGTCATATTCGATGAAGGCTCCCTATTCCACAAGAATGATCAAGAGGAGAAAAAGGAACCAGAAAGGTTGGTTGTAGACGTTTAAATTAATACAGATGATACTCAGGCAGAGATAAATGTGCAGATAGAGGTACAAGAAGAGGTGGAGCAACTACCTAGGAGAAATCCACCCTGAGATCACAAGTTACCGGTAAGATACGGGGACAACTCAAATGAGGGGGACCTGTCTATTATTAAGAAGCCTCTTGATGAGCCTGATGCAGAAAAGTGAAAGGCAACAATGGATGATGAGATTGACTCTTTGTACAAGAACAACACATGAGAGCTGGTGGAGCTTCCAGTGGTCCGAAAAGTGATCGGATGCAAGTGGTTATTCAAAAGGAAACATGATAAATACAAAGCGAGACTTATAGCGAAGGATTACGCTTAAAGAGAAGGAATTGACTTCACAGAGATATTCACAACGGTGGTTAAGCATGTGTCTATCAAATTCGTATTAGCGCTGGTTGCCCAATACGATCTAGAGCTAGGATAGATAGATGTCAAGACTGCATTCCTACATGGGGAGTTAGAAGAGTAGATCTACATAAAGCAACTAGAGGGCTACGAAGTTAAAGGGGTAAAGAACAAGGTTTATAGGTCAATGAGGTCGTTGTACTACCTAAAACAGTCATCTAGGCAGTGGTATAAGAAATTTAATTCTTTCATGTTGAGTTAGAAATTTACCGAGGAGTGAATACGATCACTGTGTCTATTATAAGACACTGAGTGATGGTAAGTTTATCATCCTAGTATTGTATGTTGATGATATGTTAATTGCCTGTTGTAGCATAAAATTTGATTAAGAAACATTGGAGATCGAAAAGAGTATGAAAGGAATAAGTTATGTGGACCATGAGTTGCGCGAGGGATCAATTGCGCGGGGATCAGTTGCGCTAGTGCATGAGTTGCACTGGACCATGAGTTGTGCGGGTCCATGCAACTCATCATGAGTTACATGGGCCCGCGCTGTTCCTTTTATAGGTGGTTAGATTAGAAATGGGAAGTGGGGTCCACAGCTCAAAATTCGAGGGTTCGCACGTGTGGAGGCCTATAAATACCCCATACCCCCTCCATTTGAGGGATCAGATTTCCAGAAGACTAGTGCCTCTGACAGGTACTGGAGAGAAGAAGAGAGAGAGAGTGGAGTCTGGGCCGCGCTACATGAGTTGCGCGAGCCCGCACAACTCATGGATAAGTTGTGTGGTTACCCTATGAAGCAATTGTATATTAGTCTCTTTCTTTAGAGATTCCTGTTTCAAGGGATCCTGATATTTCCTTTATCATACCAATGGAAGAAGAAGTGTTAGGAAGATCCACAAAACTCATCTCTCATGAGGACACAAACGACACGAGTCAGAATACTACTGAAATTCATATTTGAATCTATTTTACTTGTATTTCTGTCTTAGAGATTCTATCCTGGAATCAGAGGATCAAAAGGATGTTTTGAACTTAGAATAAATAATATTGATGATTATTCTCTCTATTTGTTCTTTGTCGTTATTAGGTAAGATAATTTCCCCGAATCAAATACTTTCATTTCTGGCCGAAACGAAATGGCTACTCTGCTAGGGACTCTTTATCTTGCTTAATATTGACTTAAGAATAACTTAGAGAATTTCATCAATGTTTGGCGTCCTATAAGGGGCCAAAATGGCGACTCTTAGAGGGAAACATCCTTCCTTTCATCTCCGGCATAGAATAGATTTATGAATGAAACCCAATTAAGTTCTATTGTTGATTTTTGATAGATGCAAGAGCAATAAACTAACAACGAGCATAACAATCATTCAAGACACTACTGGTAAGGGAAATGGATGACAGTCATTTGCTAATGCAGATAGACAAAGCCGCAGTAGTCACGTTACACTAGGCAAAAGGATAAAAAGTCCCCATAAACAGAACATCGAGGTAACAAGAAAAGAAACATTTAAAGAATTCCACGACAATATTAGAGAAAAGGGAAAGAACAAGGTTGAGAGGGCAACATACGATGTGGTGATTCATTTGAAAGGCATACCAGCTCGGCTGAGTGTGTATGATGCATTGCGAATGTCGGAAGATTCGCGAAACAATCTGATTCAAGCTCTATCCGATAATGATGCCAGAAAAGCATTGCTCACAGAGATGGAACATGAAGAGTAAAATAGTTGCATGCCAGTCATTTCTTTCTCCGGCGATGATCTAATTTGTGGCGAAGAACATAATAGACTGCTGATGGTTATGGGCCATGTCGATGGTAAGTAGATAAAACGAATAATGCTGGATAACGGGTCCGCGATGAACTTGCTACCATTAATGATGCTAAATGAATTGGGATATTGGCATTCTCATTTACGCCCTAGTGGGATGATGATACAAGGGTTTAATGAAGATGGCAGTGAGCGCTTGGTAAAATCACACTAACATTGGAGATAGGAGAGCTAACAATAGATGTTGTCTGTCACGTCATTAACGCATTGACGACATATAATCTCCTCTTGGGAAGACCCTGGATGCATCAATACGGCATCATACCATCAATTCTCCATCAATGCTTCAAGTACTGTAAAGATGGGACTCAATATAAGGTGATGGCTAATGCAAAACCGTATACAGAAGTGGAGTCCTTTTTCACCGACACCGGTTATTATGACGAGTTCGCTACAGGGAAGAAAAAGGAAAGCAATGAGAATAAAACAACAGAAGGTGAAACAAGCACAGTGTAGAATGGGGTCACAAAAATGGAATTATCTGAGAAAGAGAATTTGAAGCAAAATTTTTATTTCATATCAAGACATCTGAGACGATTGGGGCAGCCCCCACTGACAATATTATCGCCTAACCACTTAGAAATTTTGTAGTCAAACAATACGATACCACTACCACATGTAGAAAAGAAAAAATCATTCCCAATTATGCCTAAGAGGTTTCATGTTGAAGCCAGTACAAAAAACCCCGAACCTATTGAATTTTATGCAGTCTCAGAGGCAAAGGTAGAAGAAAAGATACACAACAAGATGAACTTCACAAAATTAACACCTGAAGATCTAGAAAGGTACAACTCTGTTAGCAAGAAGATAATGAAGAATATGGGTTTCGATTACGAAGAATCGACTGGGCTAAACAGTGGAAAAGGTATCTTGACCTTGATCAGAGTCAATAAAGAAAAATGAGAGAAGTTCCACAGATTGGGAGGAAAGTCTTCGATAAACATGATTACTGTAGAATCAGTAGAAGAGGTGGAAGCTGAAATGATCAAACATCCTAAGGAAGCTTCGAAGCAAATAGAAGATGGGGGGCAACCGACGATCGACAGCTTGTGGGAAATAAATCTAGGGATAGAAGAAGAACCTCAGAATACATTCATAAGTGCCAGTCTCCCTAAACAAGAGGCTAACCGGTATAGTAAACTGTTGAAAGAAAATAAAGATGTGTTTGCTTGGACATATGCAGAAATGCCAAGCTTGGAACTATTGGTGGCGATGCATCGATTAAATATTTTTAAAGACAATAAATCAATTAAACAAGCGCAGAGACGATTCCACCCGGATCTGATCCCCTTAATTGTAGAAGAAGTGAATAAGCTAATTAAAGTTGGATTTATTAGAGAAGTCAAGTATCCTAAGTGGATATCAAACATTGTCCCAGTAAAGAAGAAAAGCGGACAAAATAAAGTATACACTGACTTTAGAGACTTAAATAAAGCATGTCCGAAGGATGATTTCCCACTGCCAATTACTCAGCTGTTAATTGACAGTACAACTAAGTATGTTGTTATGTCCTTTATGGATGGTTATGCTAGGTATAACCAAATAAGAATGGCCCCAGAAGATGAGGAAGCTACGACATTCAGAACGTTGCTGGGAATTTATTGTTACAAGGTTATGCTGTCTGGTCTCAAGAATGCTGGCGCGACATATCAGAGGGAAATGTAGAATATTTTCCAAGACATGATACATGATGCATAAGCATGTTGAATGTTACGTGGATGATTTAGTGGTCAGGTCAAATGACCATGAGGAACATTATGAACACCTAGTTTCAGTATTTCGTCAGCTCAAAAAGAAGCAACTGAGGATGAATCCATCTAAATGCGCGTTTGGTGTTTCGTCGGGAAAGTCACTCAGTTTTGTTTTCAGGCACAGGGGAATTGAAGTCGATTTGGGAAAGATGAGAGCAATTCAAGAAATGCCGCCTCTAAAAGTACTAAAAGAGTTGAAGAGTTTACAGGGTAAGTTGGCATATATTCGTCGTTTTATCTCCAATATTACAAGAAGATGTCAGCCATTTTCCCATCTAATGAAGAAAGGGGAAGAATTTGTTTGGGACCAATCGTGTCAAAATGTGTTTGATTTGATTAAAGAATTATTGAAATAGGCTCTAGTACTAGCAGCACCTATGAAAGGTAGACCCCTCATCCTTTATATTTCTGCAGCAGAAAGTTCATTGGGAGCCTTGTTAACACAAACAAATGAGCAGGGGAAGTAGATTGCGATGTATTATCTGAGCAGAACTCTAATAGGATCTCAATGCAACTATTTGCCCATCGAGAAAGTGTGCTTGGCTCTAATCTTCACAATACAGAAATTAAGGCATTACTGTCTCTCCCATGATATAATCTTGATCTCGCGAGTGAATCCCCTTAAGTTCTTGATGACAATACCGATGTTATCTGGGAGAATGGCTAAATGGATGCTTTTATTGTCAGAATACATGATCACTTATGAATCGACGAAAGCAGTAAAGGGACAAGCAGTGGCAAATTTCTTGGTAGCTCACCCTGTCTCGGATAATGAAATGATCAGTGATGACTTTCCGAATGAGCAAGTAATGATGACAGAATTGTCTGGTTTGTGGCAAATGTACTTTGACGATGCTTCTAGAACTTCAAGAACAAGTGCTAGAGTGATATTTATCAGTTTGCAAGGTGACTTGCTGCCATATTCCTTTACATTAGGTGCAACATGCACTAATAACGAAGTCGAATATCAAGCTCTCATTATAGGGATGGAAATAGCCCAGGAAATGAAGATAAAAGTACTACAAATTTTTGGCGATTCTAAGCTAGTGATAAACCAACTTACTAAAAAATTCAAAATAAGGAACCAAGAGCTCCTTCCGTATTATCGTTGAGTGTAACAATTATTTGAACAATTTCAGGATGTTGAAAACAGACATATACCGAGATCAGAGAACGCAAGGGTTGATGCTTTAGCTAGCTTGGCTGCAGCATTGGCTTGTCTTAATCGAAGCCCTCTTAAAGTAACATTCGAATAAAGAAGTTTTTTTCCACCTGCTGAAGATGCCGAAGTCTCTGAAGCATTGCCCGTGTCATGTTTAGAGATTTCAATTGATGATTGGCATCAACCTTTTATGGATTATCTCAAATATGATATTTTGCCAGAGGATCCAGTGCAAAAGCTACAGATAAAGCAAAGGGCGAAGAAATTTATTATGTGTAACGAAGAGCTTTACAAAAAGTCTTATAACAAGGTGTTGTTGTTATACTTGGATATGAAAGAGGAGAATCAAATATTGTGAGAAGCACATTCAGGGGAATGCAGTGCGCATTAGGCCGGTAGAGATTTGTTACACTGATTATATTAAATGGGGTATCATTGGCCTACGATGTTCAAGGATACAATTGATTTTGCTCGATGGTGTCATGAATGTCAGATACATGGTGATGTCATACATGTACCTCCGAAAGACTTACATTAGTCAGTGGCTTCTTGGGCCTTTGCAGCTTGGGGGCTCGATGTTATTAGTCTCATAAATCCATCATCATCTAGAGGAAAACAGTACGTTTTGGCAGCCACAAATTATTTCTCAAAATGGACTGAAGCTATTGTGCTAAGAAATGTCAAGGAAAAAGATGTCATGGGTTTCATACGGCATACAATAATATACCGCTATGGTATTCCGAAGAAGATCATCACTGATAACAGGACTCCATTTAAGAACAGAGGAATGTAGAAATTATGCTAAAAGTTTGATATCCAACATTCATTCTCGACACCCTACTATCCATCGGCTAATGGGTAGACTGAAGCATTCAATAAGATGATTGTGAAGATATTGAAGAAAACAGTTGAAGAAAATAAGCGCGATAGGGATGAGAAGTTGCAAGAAGCCCTATGGGCCTATCGAACTACTCATCGTATTCCTATGAAAACAACGTCATATTCTTTGGTTTATGGAGTTGAAGCTATTATCTCCATTGAAACACAAGTTGCGTCACTCAGAATAGCAGTACATTAGTCGACTACTGATGATGAAAACGCCAAGGTCAGGTTGGAAAAATTGGATTTTCTAGATGAAAAACGATTAGCAACCCAACAGCGATTACAATTATATCAAGCAAGAATCTTTACTGCTTTTGACAGAAAGGTCAAACATCGCTCCTTCAAAAAAGGTGATATGGTATTAATGCTGAAAAGACCAATAGTGGTCACTTATAAGACTGGGGGCAAGTTCGACCCTAAATGGGATGACCCATACATAATATCAGAAGTATACTCCAATGAGGCCTATTAGGTGATAGATCAAGATGGGCGAAGCATATGTATACTGGTCAATGCCCGTATATGTCGTCCCTGAATATATACGCAGTTTTGATTCAGAAGTTTCGTGATGTAATCCTTCTCAATCAAAAGGGGGTAGACAAAAGTATACAAAGGAAGAACTCTGTATCTCTTTCTAACATTATATTTCTCTTTGAATACTAATGAGATGCGGGCCTTCAAAGCATATCAAATCCAAGCAAATTAATGAAAAGCACTAATAATTGTTATCATATTGCCAAATGCAAATCGCCAATGCGGCAATGATTATCACCGCCAAAGCTGTTATTACTACCACCATCTTGCTAGCACAAGGCCATTTAAATTTATCCAAATCAATAGCACTGCCAAGCTAATATACTATCTTAACTGTAAAATTTTGTTTCATATCATCAACAAATGTGGTATATTAATTTCGGTTTATTATTTCAGCAAGGCCAATTCATCATTTACAGATGACAGGAGCTAAGTATGACAATCGCGATACCAATGGCAAATTATCACATATAATAGCGAGAAAGATGTCACTATGAAGCCGAACACACATAAGGCTTATCATTATGGGTGATGGCGATATGACAGAACTATACGGGTAGCAGTGTTGCCTGTGGCCTTAAAAAGCTCGGAAAGAGCATCACAAGCATTCATACAAGCAGTGACATATGCCGTCTGAATAACTTTAGGCAGCGTCATGTGGGCAGCTAGAGAGCGCCCCCTCGTGAATGGGTCTGACCTTGCAGACGAAAGAAAAGTGAGTCTCTGAAGCAAGACGACTCTCTAGATCCCTGGTTTGAATTCAGTAGTAACGTATGAGGACAGGTCTCTGAAGTAAGACGACCCCTCATTGATGGACTGATGGCCTTGGATTTGGTACTAGCGGTAGTCTTGTGCGCCCTGTGAACTCTAAAGAGTTACTGTGGCCAACCCTGTGCGTAAATCCTATTGAGTTCACTGCCCTGGTAGCTTCACTGGGCCCCTCTAATGGATCGTGGTTTGTAAACACCCCGGCCGTGATAAGCCCCGTAAACTCTAAAGAGTTACAGTGGCCATTCGTGTAAGACTAACTCCAACTACTTATGAGTTAAACTGTGATTGCTCCAACTACTTACGAGTTTAAACTGTGTGTGCAACTAACTGGAATCAAAACTTAGTTCCACCCATTTAAAATGCCATATAGGTGATAATAATAGTCATATATAAATTATTACTATGATTGGCAAGAATTTATTAAATATGCTTAAGGGAACTGATATGGTTATGAGCTCTGAACTAGTGTACAACTCTGTAAATGCATGTGTTCATTCATCTTGTATAGAAAAATGCATTATCATAAAATTACTGCAAGAAATGCAAGGCATTGTATCTCCTCTTTTAATTAGAGCAATATCAAGAAAATTGAAAAGTTTACAGTATTCTATCCAAAAGTTCAGCATTCTAGGATATCTATCATTTAACTATGATATGTTTACCTTTGTAATAAAAAGTTATAAGGTCTTTACAATGAAGATGAATTGTCCTGCAAGATCCTTAAAGGTAGTGGAGGATGAAAAGAATCGTTATTATCCTCTAAAAGACTCGACGAATTGAATACATTTTTAGAATTCCTGAAAAAGACACCAGAAGCTATCCATCCTTCAAGGGTATTCGCCGGCTTTGCTTCATGAATAATATGTTCTAAGGAAATTCTTGCACAGAACTGACTAGGACAGGGGGCATGGCTGGTCTCTTCGGAATAACCTATGCCTTGGTGTTCCTGATAACTCCTTAGCTGTGAGGGAGGAATATGTATGGCATGATCAACCGGATAATATCTACGCACCAAGTAGTACTGATGAGCCCACTAGCGCATCCAGGAATAGGAAGTATGAACTGGGTAATCCTGGTCCGAGACTATGAAATGAGATCCAGTATTAACATTTAAGAGCTGCCTCCATATCAAAGCCCAATTATATGGCCCGACACCACAACTCCTCATGGATCTCGTAACAACATCACGGTCTCTGGCATAGTCTGGTCAAATTCAAATTGACAAGCGAATCTACTCGGATAATACGGTTCGGGCAAGAATATACTACCCTCTCTCAATGGAAGAATATTGGATCTAATGGAAATAAGGAATGAATGTTCACCATAGGAGATAGAATTGTTGTCAATAACTTATATGCCTTTCGGATGAATGGTGAATGAGAATTGACGAAAATCAGTAGGGTCACCATCCTCTATCTTTCGAGTGATCTAACCGTTTGGTTTTTCAAACATCTTCTTTAACTGATAGTGTTAAAGAGGGAGCCGATGAGGATCTGGATAAGCTCTTCTCAAGTCATCAAAGGTCCAAGGGAAATACACTCCTAGCCAACCTATGAAGAAATGCCAGGGAGCATGGACTGAGAAAATTTTGGTTGTTGAATCTACAGGGCTGGAAACTATGTCCCCAAAAGCATGTTATAGGGAGCATGGAACTGGAGGGGCTAATGAATATCTCTGGCCCTCAGCCATTGCACCCGCGACTACAAAGAAGGATGGTCTAATGATATCCACTTGTTCTAAGTCAGGAAATATCACTAAGTTTAGCCAATAAGCTAAAAAAAGCAGATAATTCACAGGAATGGCTGTATTCAGTGGTGCTTGTAATGTTCTCACGATGGTCTTGAGGTCCTGATGATTATGACCTATGAAGCTGTCAAAGTAAAATAATAAAATTATTTGAAAAAGAGATGAAGGTCTGAAAAAAAAAAAAATCCTGAAAAGGGAAAAGTAAAAGAAATATACCGTAGTTTTCGAGCAAAATGAGCCAGCCATTCAAGGGAAGTGATATGTTTAGGTTGTGGGAAGTTGGCCAATTCTTTGAAGAGTTCAAATGTAGTCTTTGAAATCTCAGATTTGCTATCTTCCGCAGAAGCAAGAGAAATTTCTTCGTTCGAAGGAATGTAAGTGTCAAAGATATTGCCTATGATGGGAAGACCTGCTATACAGAGAAGATCCAATAGAGTAACACTTATCTCGCCTAAGGGAAGATGAAATGAGTTGGTGATTGGGGACCAGTGATTTAGGAAACCCCTAAAGATGGCTACATCTCCATGAAAATGTTCTAATGTGGCTATGATGGCATCGAGAAGGTTAATTTGTTCCAAAATGGTAGTATGTTTTTGAGCAACGGTTTGGGCCTATGCACTATAAAAATCTTGAGGAGATAGAAGACCCTTAGCTAGAAAACCATCTGTTTTCCAGGGTATATGACCATTGAAGAAATACTGCTGGGCAGTTTTGAAAAAATGAGTCAGGAAGGATTGATGAGGATTATGACATGGATCTAAAAATCACATTTGATATATCCTACCAGCCTTCTGGCATGATTCTTTCCCCTCCAAACGACCTTCCAAAATCCTTGGTTCCCTTATAATCCAATTGTCCATACAAGCAAGGCTGCTCTGATGGGTAGATGGTTCGCTATGCAGGATTGACCAATGACATCGTAAATTTATAGGGATAGTGATGGTTTCGCCCGTAGAAGGGTTATAAAGCTTCAATACTTCTTCGTTGATTTCTACACAATCCAAGGTATAGTGAGAAGACTGTTCTGATGTTGAAGAAAATGAAGGACCTCTTCTCCTTGGAGATGAAGCTTCTGAATGTCTCGTGATTGAGGGATGTTAAGTCAAATGTAAGGTTTTGAGAAGAAAAGAGGAAACCTAGGGCCTGGAGGAAAATTTTGGCAAAATTTCGGTTCACACTAAGTGCTAGGGACTTGCACAGGTGAGTTACGCGCGCAAGTTGCACAGGAGAGGTGCGCCAAAAGGGGGATCAACAGAGAGAAATAATTTTGAAGTGATGAATGAATGAAAGTTCTGGTAATTATAGACTGGCGGATGCACGGGTGCAAGTTGCACGGACCCGCACAACTCAAATGACTAAGAAGGAAATTAGTCCTTTAAAATTGACCTGATGTATGGTCAAATCTCAGATCAAGGGGGCATCTGTTGGAGCATAAAATTTGATTAAGAAAGATTGGAGATCGAAAAGAGTATGAAAGGGATAAGTTATGTGGACCATGAGTTGCGGAGGGATCAGTTGCGTTGGTGCATGGGTTGCGCTAGACCATGAGTTGCGCCGGCCCGCACTGCTCCTTTTATGGGTGGTTGGATCAGGAATGGGAAGTAGGGTCCACAGCTCAAAATTCGAGGGTTCACACGTGTGGAGGCCTATAAACACCCTCCTACCCGCTCCATTTGAGGGATTGGATTTCCAGAAGACCAGTGCCTTTGACAGGTACTAGATAGAAGAAGAGAGAGAGAGAGAGTAGAGTCTGGGCCGCACTACATGAGTTGCGTGGGCCAGCGCAACTCCTCGGCCACCCTACCCTATGAAGCAATTGTATATTAGTCTCTTTCTCTAGAGATTTCTGTTTCAAGGGATAAGAAGTGCTAGGAAGATCGGCACAACTCATCTCTCATGAGGACACGAACGATACGAGCTGGAATACTGCCAAAATTCATATTTGAATCTATTTTACTTGTATTTCTTTCTTAGAGATTCTATCCTGGAATCAAAGGATCAAAAGGATGTAATGAACTCAGAATAAATAATATATGATGATTATTCTCTCTATTTGTTCTTTTGTCTTTATTAAGTAAGATAATTTCCCCGAATCGAATACTTTCGTTTCTGGTCGAAACAAAATGGCGACTCTGCTGGGTACTCTTTATCTTACTTAATATTGACTTAAGAAACTTTGAGAATTTCATCATTTTTTTACATCCTATAAGGGGCCAAAATGGCGAGTCTTAGAGGGAAACATCCTTCCTTTCATCTTCGGGATAGAATAAATTTATGAATGAATCCTAATTAAGTTCTATTGTTGATTTTTTACAGATGCAAGAACATTAAACTCACGAAGGTGGTTCCTATAGAGAAGTTCAAGTTCTGTGTGACTTCTCTGGACTTGGCGATGGCATAGAAGCAAGATGAAATATGCACAAAAAGCGTTGATGGAGCTACAATGCAAGGTAGCGATAAGGAAAGAGGACAAGAAGCTATGCATTTGAAGATTGAAAAAATGGTGGAGATTTGTTGTATTTGATGTCTTAAATCAAGTCAGATACAGGGCCTATCGATGCCATCGACAGACCGTTCGATGTCACCTTCGATGACATCTAACAATGCTTGATCCCATCTAGTATTTTCGAATTTTCACAGTTGGTTGCTGGACATATACGTGTCATTTTTCGATGACATCGAGTAGTGTTCGATGACATCGAAGGCCAAGTTCGGGTGCAAATTCGATGCCATCAACTTGGCTTTGATGCCATCGAAGGATAAATTTCTATGACATCGAAGCATGTTTGATGCCATTAAACTGTTTCTTGCATAATTTCGCTGATCTGCCGAATCTGTGAAATTTGTTTTCAATTTCATTTGGGATTCTTCCCAAGGCTATATATATGCATGTAAACGGGATTGGGAGGTACTACTAGGGTTTCAAATTAATCCGAGGGTTTCAAAGGGTGTAGTAAGGGTGATATTCGAGGTTGTTCAAATCGGGTAATCTCTTTCTCCTTGTAATTTCTATTTTCATAGTGATCATTTGTCTCTTTGTGTCGTGATTTTTTCCCGCAAGGGTTTTTCCATGTAAATATCTGTGTGTTCTCTGGTTGCTTGGCTTGTGCAATTGGATTACTCTCCTAGATTCATCTCTATGTGCTTTAGCGATCCCCTAACATAGAATCTGTCTAATTTTTGGGCTCCTGGCCTACCATGATTAGAAAAATTGGATGAACAGTGTGAATTCACCATAAGTATCATGGTAGGGCCCAGGCCCGACCTTGCTAGCATTACTTGAGCAACAACAGCACTAAAGGGTTGTCAACGGGCCAGGCCTGGGGTAGGTCTTAGCCTAGATTTTGAAATATTTCGGGCGGGCGTTCAGGCTTGTCCTATTTAAAAGTCTTATTTTGCAAGCCCGAGCCCAGACCATTGATACCCTTGAGTGCTGCACGTTGTTTCACAGCAGTGTGTGATAGAATTTTTATTTTTTTAAAAAAATTAAAATTAAATAATTTATATTTTAATATTAAGCTGAATCACGTATAAATACGATGTCCTTAAACCTTAATTCACTCCCTTATCGATTGTTAATGGGTTACAGGAAAATTGCCTATAGGATAAGATAGACCTCTTTATATCCTGCGTGTAGCAATCACGAAGGGATCTACTTAGGAACTCAGTAAACGCAACTGATCGTCAGGCA
The DNA here is from genome assembly GCF_029962835.1 of Magnolia sinica. Classification (NCBI taxonomy): domain Eukaryota; kingdom Viridiplantae; phylum Streptophyta; class Magnoliopsida; order Magnoliales; family Magnoliaceae; genus Magnolia; species Magnolia sinica. The sequence goes on along the minus strand of NC_080573.1, from coordinate 41,161,294 downwards.
GATGAATTAGTGGTCGTCTTGGAAATTTCTTAGAAGGAAAGTGTTTTGGAGAGATCAAATGAATTCTGATGGGATCAGTTGGACATGATGATTATGGACCAGAATGGTCTAATTTATATAGGCATAAAAGGAATGGACCGTTGCTAGGTGGTCATCAATGGTACAGAACGTTTGTAAAATGTTTCCAACCGTTGGCATTTAATTTGAAGCATTTAAGATCGTTGGATCAAACGATCTGACCGTTGGATCATCAAGGCCCATCCGTTTTCGAACCATTTTGGCTATAATGGCTACTAGCCGTTCTCGAACTGAGTGACAATTTTGGATCAATAGATCTGACCATTTCCAACAACCTATAAAACCCAGCCCATCACCACTCTCTCTCTCTCTCTCTCTCTCTCTCTCTCTCATAATTAGGAGATATGGTTAGAATTTAGGCACTATTGAACTTAAATTTTAATTTGGGAAAGGGCTATTTATAGAAGAAACGGTGATTAAGAGGAGATTTCGAAATTAATGCATAGGTGGATGCACATCCTTATTTAAGGTTTATTTGTCCCACTAAATCAATGTTTAAGGGTGCTAATGACATCTAAATTAATTCCAAGTTGGTTTTTTAGAACAAATAGGGGACATAATACTTAACCCTCATAAATTTAGGAAAAGATAGTTTACTTTGGTACATATAATTTATTATCCTTCATTTAATCTTTATTTTGGGTTGATTAAGCACAATTTTAGGACCTTAATGGTACTTAGATTAGGTCTAATTATTTCTAGAAAAGATGTGTCGGCACGTTACCCTTATTCTAAGGAATTTTGTTGACTTTTGGTTCTTACTACTTTATTAAGCTAATTAATGGTATCTTATACCATCTAATCCATGAATTAATGCTCTTAAGTATGATTTATTAAGTCTTAACCATCCTCTAAAAGAAATGACGTAATTTGCTCTCCTTATTCCAAGGAAAAGGATTTACTTTTATGAAAAGGTAGCCCATACATTTATTAAATCTTAATAATGATAGATTAAGCTAGCTTAATGCCATATTATCGTACAATTATGATTTAATTAAGGAACTTCATTAGTTTATAGATTTTCTAGAAAAATGGTGGAATTATGCCAATATTTAAGAGGTTTTTAAGGCTCCTTGCGCACATGTACGTTGCTTGTTCTTCTCGTGATAACTCGGATTTGGATGCATGCATCGATGCGTGAAGGGTACCATTGAATTCGTAGTGACAGCGCGGTTGCGTTGACGTAGATTACAGGTTTTCCGGATTCTATTTTCTCATATGTGTACTTGCATGCTTAATTCGAGTCACACCGGAAACATCAAACAACCCACAAAAAGTACGAAAGTGTACTATTCAGGTAGACTCAGGTCATGGGTATTACATTTACTATAATGAGGTTATTGTGTATATGCAACATCCTCACCAGAATGGTATAAAATGTATTTTTAGATTTATTTTCTATAAATCACGTATGTACTCTGTTTAGTGAAGGGTTTCAACCCTAATGAGAATGAGAATTTTCATTCAATCTCCTTTTAAGGGCACACCATGTAAGATAATGCCACAAACCAATCAAGTTAGGTTATGTGGCTCACTTGAGTTTAGAATTGGACTGATTTTTGAAATGTGGATGCATCCTCGTGGGCTATAAAAAGCATGGTGAGCCCCGCGCATTCTATAGGGTTTTAATGATAAGCATCTCCTTCCTAGCTGTTCCTTGATGTGTGATTCACCTGAATTTGATTTAGATGGCTTTTGGGATGGGGAACAGATTTGGTGCGGCCTAAACTGATGTGGTGATATTTAATTTAACCACATGCCACCGTCAAGGGAGCAAATAAAGCATGTGCAGTCAGACTGAAGTCGTACCAGAATATACCAATCAAATCTCGCAGTGCCGGGGCGAACCATTTCCCCTGGAATGAAATGATCTTGATAGGAGCATTTATAGATGGAGTGGGCGTTGGGCCAACATCACGGTGAGCCCTACAAACGTACTTCTATGATAAGCTTGCTCTAAAAACGTTGTCATGGATTTGGGTGTATAATGAGAAAAAGAGAAAAAAGAAGGGGCAGCGTGTCACGTGGGGGTATTAGCCTATTGCGGGGCCCACGTGATGTGTACTTCAAATCCAATCTGTGCATCACAGAACCCAAATTAGGCCGTTTTGGGTGGGCTAGGTACACCATAGGGAATGATATTAAATTATGCTTATAACCTCTAGGTTCACGTAGTATAGCCCACTTAAGTTTTGAAATGGCCTGACGATTGGTGTCCATTCATCCTGATGGGGTGTCTGATGAATGTCTTAGATGGCATATAGACAATATGGTGGATCCTATAAACCTCCAAGAACGCACTATTGATTGGCATATAGACAACATGGTGATCTGTATTGTGTGGTCCACCTAAGTTTCCATCCGGACTGTTTTTGGCCCCCATTGCCTAACATCTGAGGGTGCCCCCAGTGAATGGTTGGATATGATGAACACATCGTGTGGCCCTACAAATAGCCACTGAAACCATGTGAGCACACCTTCCTCTCTCTCCACGCGGGACATGCATTTTGGCCCATACTCCCTTCTTATATATATATATATATATATATATATATATATATATATATATATATATATATATATATATATATATATAAGTTGTGTCATTTAAGTCAGGTTCAGTCAGTCGAGACTGACCCAATTAGTTGGTTGGATCAGACTTGGGTTCGAGGAGTTTTAAGTGGGTTGGATCCTTTGACATGGTAATGGGTCGCATGATGGGATCTGGCCAGAATTTTTGTACCGTTTAGTAGCTAAACCATTAGCTTGGACTGAACCGACCCAACCCAGCCATTGACGTGCCCTGACTGACCCGACCCAACCCCGGCCATTGACGTGCCCTCTGTACAATTGCATTGAAGAACAGTCAACTTCAACCAGCTATTATACCTTGGAGGTTTGCTGTGTAATTGTAAGAAATATACGCCACAGTCATAGATATTCGATCTAGGATAAGGTCAGTAATCCAGAGAGTTGCTTCCCTAGATTATTTTGGCGGTCTTGAAATCGCAAAGACTATTTAATCAAAAGCTTGAACACACAGTCAAAGAACGGCCTATATTGAAAGGAAGATGAAGAATTAAATGATTAAAGGATTTAGATGACCTAATTTAAAAGTTTTCTATTACTGGCATTGACTATCAACGATGAGGCCCATCACATAAACAGTTCGGATTCTTTAAAAATGGATATTTACATGTGGTACCAAGCAGCATCTGCTTGTATGCGTAGGACATTTGAACGGTGAGGATGACCATATAGAAAAATCGATCTCGTTAACTCATCACGTGGGCCACCTCGATATGAAAAGAATTAATGATCAGTTAAAATATTTGCCTACTGTCCACATCCAATATCATGTAAGTTTGGCAGCAGCGTGATGACTTACAACAGTATGTCCACTTCACAATGGAAATCTTACTATTCACTTCTCAGATTTCTCACTCGCTTGTTGTGAATCCACCTGACCAGAGTTGTAACTAATGTCATAGAGACGAAGACGCGCATGGAATAAGCCCAGCCTATTTAAAAATTTCTGCCAATCTACCCTAGATTGCTAAGAAAGAAGCCACAATATCAAATCATAATGAAAATGTGTGCCACAACATTCTCATGGTTGTCCTCACCTTTCTCTATCTTATCGTTAAAATCAGTTTATTAGGTACTGTGTTGTTCACCATCCTCCATGTCAACCCATATTATCTTGTATCATTCATCAACATAGCAGTTTTAGATGAGAATTTGAACATTCAGTCAGCATTTTCTTTTTCCTAAACAACTGTAGTGAACAAATGTGCCACTTTAAAAAGATTTCAGGGACGACTACAAAGCTCTATCATATTGTGATTCCCAACGGAGACTTTTGTTGCTTAATGCTCAAGCTAACCAAACGAAGGTTCTAGAAGATTTCTGGTTGCTTAATGCTCACGCTAACCTGCTGAAGCTTCTAGATGATTGCTGAGTGAACTAAAGTTCGGCTTTCTAACACCAGCTTGCCACACCGGCCAGCTAGAACTAGTTGAGATGAGAAAAGAATAAAGTATGAATGAGTTTCCTACAATAATGCAACCCTGTATTGCTGTAATAGGGCACGTGGCAGCTTTAGCTGTTGGAACGGTTTAATTTAACTATTTCAAATTGCTTATTCAATGGGTGACAGCATGGCCCACTGGTGGGCCACACAATAGTCCACAATCATTAAAAAAATAAGAGAAGGGAGAAAGAGGAGATCGAGCTATTGGATAGGACTCTACCACAATGGGGCCCTCCATACATATTCGACACATGAACGAGGTGGATCCCACCCCTTGTGGGCCTATGCAAATGAAAGAAAGAAAGAAAAAAAGGGAGAGTTTGTCCGCCCTTGTACTCAAACTTCCTCTCAAGATCTCTCCCTTTCCTCTCTAATCTTTTTCAAATCTCTCTAATTTCTTCTCCTTCCTCTTTAATTTTTCTCAAATTTTCTCTAATATTATCTCCCTTTTCTCTCTTCTTTTCTGCTCACTCTCACTTGTTAGGAAAAATATGAAAATGAGAGAGGTTTGGGGGGAGCTTTGTGGTAAAACTTTTTGGATAGAGAGGGAAATAGAAAAAGATGGAGGGGTAGAATGGGAAGAGAGAAAGAAAGAGGGGAGTGACTTAACATGGACAAGGGCATGGGTATCATGGGCAAGGGTATGAACTTGTTTGACTAAGAGAGAGAGAGGGAGGGGGATGATTGATGGGTTGATTGATTGATTGATTGATTGGACTGCCTCATTATTTATGCAAGTGGGATCCACTCCTTGACTACATTGCACGGTCCACTTCAGATTGCGCCAAAAACTAAAACTTCTAATTTGGGTGTTGTAATATAGCATAACATGAGGCGTTGGAATCGCAGCGCCAACAAGGTCGCCAAGGTACAAGTTTTTGGTCATTGTGGTATCAAAATAGGGTTACGATCGAAGCTTGCTGATCTGGTTTATCCAGGACATGCTAGCATAGAAAACGAAGCATATGGTCGACCTCATAGGGTTATGGGTCTTACAGCTCCACCATCCTAACAAAAAATTTTGCCCTCGAAATTTGCACAAGGAATCTAAGCCAATCAAAACGAACTAAAGAAGGGGATCACATCACTATATAACAACGTAACATACAAATACAATCATACATCGAAAATATGGGGATAGGGCTCACAAATCTTAACATCCTTATTCCAAGACGCCTCACCTATGCTATGGTGACCTCGCTGAACCTTCACCAAAGGAATAACCTTAGTTCAAAGGACCTGCTCATTTCAATCAAGGATACGAACCGACTACTCAATATAAGAAGCATCCTTACGAACCTCCAACAGTTGACAATCAATCATTGGAGCCACGTTTAACCCATACTTTCATGACATAGAAACATGGAAAATATTATGCATACCCGACAACTGAAGTGGTAAGGCTAGTCGATAGGCCACAACGCCAACATGCCCAATGATCTCAAAGGGTCTAATGAATATAAGGGCAAGCTTCCCCTTGACTTCAAAACGAACTACGCCCTTTATGGGCGAGACCCTAAGATACATAAGATCTCCAATGACAAACTCCAAAAGATGACGCCAACGATCTGTAAAAGTCTTTTGCCAGCTCTGGGCTATGCGCATCCACTACCTGATGATTTCGATAGCCTCTGATGTTCTCTACATAAGCTTGAGGCCTAAGAGAGAGTCCTCTCTAACCTCAGTCTAATAATTTCCTCACCTGCAAGGTATGCCACACAATACCTCGAAAGGAGTCATACCGATAATCGTATGGCAGTTATTATATGCAAACTCAACCAAACACAGGTGCTCATCCCAACTACCTGAAAAATTCAGAACGCAAAATTAGAGCATGTCCTCAAGGATCTGGTTGACTCTCTCTCGGTTTGTTTGTCATTCTGTGGATGAAATAATGGTTACGTCTTTATCAAGGATTGTCAAAAGACGATCCTTGCTCCTATGACATCAGAGGACCACCCCGTAGATTCTAAAGTGGATGAGAACTCCCTCCTAACCATTCGTGATTTCATGGAGGAGTCTAAGGAAACTAATGAGGTGTACGCCGTAGTGGTAAAGGACAGGAAAACTGAGCCCTTAAATATTCCTTCAAGTTTAAGGTCGTTGTTGAACAAATTCAAAGAAATCTAACTCGAAGAGTTATGCAATAGATTTCCCCCTAAGAGGGACATTCAATATCGCATAAACCTCGTTTGTGGGGCTAGCTTGCCCAAACGCTCTCACTATCAGATGAGTTCGAAAGATTGTAAGATACTTCAAGGGCAGGTGAATGAATTAATCTATGAGGGTATTTTAAAAGAGAGCATGAGCCCATGTGTCATGTCAAGTTTATTAACGTCAAAGAAAGATGGAAGTTGGCGTATGTGTGTCGACAACCTGGCAATTAACAAGATTACCATTAAATGTCGATTTCTGATATTGCGGTTAGACGGCATGCATAATATGCGAGAAAGTGCCAAGGTTCTCTCTAAACTCAATCTGAGGATCGGGTACTATCAGATTCATATCTACCCAATGATAAGGTGAAAATGGCATTTAAGACTAAGGGAGGGTTGTATGAATGGCTAGTTATGTCCTTCGGTCTATTAAACACATTGACCACTTTTATGCGTATGATGAATCAAGTGTTAAAAAGTTGTTTATTGGCTGATTTGTGGGAGTATACTTTGATGACATCTTAATATATATCCAGGGTGACATCCCAATATACTTTTAGCACTATAATTGTACTTATTATGGATTGCATAAAAAAGGGGTCATTTTAGTGGACCAATGAAGCTAAAAAGATTGATGAAATCAAGCATCAATGTCCACAACATCGGTCTCAGTTCTTCTCAGTTTCGACAAACTGTTTGAGGTTGAGTGTGACTCCTCATATGTCGGAATTTGAGGAGTCTTATTACTGGAAGGTAGGCTGGTAGCTTTCTATAACAAAAAGATCAGTGAAGCCTGAAAGAAGTTGTCAACATATGAGCTTGAGTTGTACGCAGTGGTTCAAACGTTGTGACATTTGCAGCATTATCCGATTCAGAGAAATTTTGTTAACCACACTGACCATCATGCCTTAAAGTTTATTAATAGTCAAGCTAACGTGAATCGTGTGTATGCTAGATGGGTCATATTTTTGAAGAAATTTACGTTCATTTTGAAGCATAAGTCAGGGCAACAGAATAACATGGCTGATGCAACTAGCCAATGTGCATAACTACTTATTACAATGAGCAATGAGGTGGTTGACTTTAAATGTCTTAAGGAGTTATATGCCGAGAATGAGAACTTTAAGGATGCATGAGCGAGGTGCCAGTAGGGTCATCCCAGTGACCTACATATGCAAGATGGTTTCCTCTTCAAAGGGAATCAACTGTGCATCCCTCAAAAATCTATGAGAGAGCAAATTATCCAAGAGTTATTTGGAAATGGGCTTGGTAGACACCTTGGCTAAGACAAGACACGGGCTCTTATTGAGGAACAATATTATTAGCCACAATTGGTACATGACATGGGTAAAGCAATGCAACGCTTTCATGTTTATCAGACCTTCAAGGGGCAGTCTCAAAATACAGCCCGGACAGTGGAAGAGCCAGGGGAGGATGGGTCATTTGATGGAAATGGAAGGCTTTTTTCAAGCGGCTCATAAATTCTTGGAAAAAGAGGGAGCAAGTCAATGGATCAATGAATATATAGAGTTCAACAGTGCGATAGATAGGGTTGCCTACACACGAATTAACTTCTGAGGTCGAGCAGTCTCAATTTCACTATAGGATTTGCAAATGAATGCTGGACTGGGCCACCTTGAATGGCATGAGCCGCATGCGGGGATACCCCACATGTATGGTTTTTAGGGGGATCTGGCCGAAAGACCGGCCGATGCTCAACCGACAAGAAGGACTGATAAATTAATAAAGTACAAAATTTTTCTTCAAGCTTTACCTTATTCTGATCGTTCAGAGGTTGATCATGGAGTCACTTAATGAAGTCCTTCGTTTCTTTCGAAGGTGCTGACCCGCAACGAGGCAGAGATGACTAAGTGACATATGGAATATGGCAACGACAACTACATATCGTATAGGAGATATTAGGTTGAGCCAACGACCCACTGACAACCAACATATCTACAACTACATCCCTAAGCAACAGTCAAAAGGCGGTGTGAATGCGAGATGCCAACAGAATGATCAACTGGATAGAGGCTTGGGTTGCTTCCTTCCTACTGCGTCCTTCCTTGTGTGTCGAAGATATAAAGCGAGTGCAGTAGAAAAGAACAGGGGTCAATCTATTCTATGGCAAAGCATCTAAAGAATAATTGCACACTCACACGGTCTTTGACGAGAGATAGGAGCATTCAATGGAACCAGTGAACTACACTTTTTTTTGGATGGATGTGTGGGACAGAGGGCTTGTGGTACCTGCTGCCCACCCTTCCTCCGCTTTGAGAACCGTGTGAACGGAGAGTGGGCAGAAGGGAAGGAGGTCCTCATACGGAGTCGCACACTTGAGCAGTGCGGGAGACTGGGGAATGGGTCGAGTAAACTCCCCTGGGGCCGGATAAATCACAGACGAAGTCAGCCTTTGATTTGATTGGTATTGATTTTTTCATCAGTGATTGGAAAGGAGGGCGCCTGGGTATGTTATAGAAAGGGAAGGCAGAGGTAGTACTTCGAATGGAGAAGAGAGGTAGCTTGGCAGGGAAGGAATGGGAAATCGTCAAGGATGACTTCATTTGTTGGCAAAACGAAAGGGGAGAAACCACAGCAGTGATTCTCTGAGCTGGTTTGGATTTCTATTACCTTCACCTCCCGCCCGGCCCAGAAATATAACTCAGTCCCCCTTCTGATCCATTCATTTCTACAAGTAGGGGGGATCCAGAGCTGACGCCCCCCTCCTATTCGAGGCCGGGTGGCCTCGCCCCACAAGCACCCAACCCTCCTTTTTTTTTGCTCTTCCTTCGGTTTGGCTCCACGAACGCGCCACCTAGGAGCCCTACTCATATTCAAAAGGCGCTACTTCAATTCAAGCGCAAGCCCCCCCACGCCCCCCTCAAACCCCCCCCCGTCTTAGGTTTATGGATGGATTCAGTCAGCGAAAGTCCCTCCAACTCAATCACTATCAACAACTTGTCGTGGCACTTTGGTTACCATCTTTCACTTCTGAGAGTGACTTCAACAGTTGGGGACTTAGTCGCTTGTATGATTGGGGCTTTCGCTTCTGTAACGTCTCGGAAAAATACATACAAAGACCTGAGTACCACCTCAGGCAAAAATCACTAAAGACCGAATTCTTTAGAAATTAGACGAAAAGTAATTAAGTACTAAACTAAATTAATCGGTAGATTAGCTTGAACCGCTTTTTATACGATCTGTAAGACCTAAAACTAGTAGAATCGCTAACTCTACATTACCTAAAAACCTAGGATCAATATCAAAAACCAGTTGCTCTCGGGAACGCATTGAAACTCTATATCGGACTTGGACCACTCTTTGAAAGTCCAATTACCGTGAAAATATACGGTTATGACTGCCTTACCGGGCTTGATAGCCATCTAAGAAATTAAGTCCAAATAGTGTCTGGAAATGTACAACTTGAGCCTGGAGCAAAGTGTGTGAGAAGCGCGAATATCTTTTGAAAAAAACTCAAACTTAAGTGAATTGGTCCATTCACTTGCAGGCCAAGTTTAAGATTTTAGACCGTCATATTTTGACCCAATTACACCCTTGGATCAGGAAAAATTTTCAACACATGTCAGTGCATTTGTGGCCTTGATTGAGTAACGATGACCATTGAACTGAAACTGGTCCTCCACGGTCGATCCACAAATCCAATCGGACCGAAAACTTAACCTGACATAGATCCATTGTCAGGAAACTTTCTTCGGACTGCATGCAAAAAATGGGCTTCCAGATGAGCTCCGTTGGACTGAAACAAACGACCTTTGGCTATAACCTAAGTATATCGTGGCCCTAGGGCCATTGACATCAGTTCTGGGCCTATATAAGGGCTTTAACCCACCTCTCTCTCATTCCATACGAAATTCCTAATGCCTAGGAGAGAGAAGAGAGAAAATAGAAGGAAAGAGTGAGGAGAAGAGAGAGAGAGAGACTGAGAGATCGTTGCTGGGATTCGATACCACCACTCCACGTGCCAAATCATCCTCCCCGTGTTGCTAAACCGGTGATTTCGACTCCGTTCTTGGGTAAGAAATCCTAACCCTAATCTGTTTTAGCAATCCAAATAGGTAGATTGGTGAAATAGCTAACTTATTTCATGTTATAGGTAGCCGTTGTGCCGTAGACAAAGGCGTTGTGTTCGAATTGAGTTCGATACGAGTTTACTGGCGAAAGGTGCGGACTATAAACATTTAGATTATGGTTTTCAAGGCTTTCAATGTCAGTTAATGATTTATGACTGACTTGATTGCTATCACATATGCTTAGATATATTGTTTCCGCATATTACACACACACACACACACACATATATATATATATGAACTATATTGAAAATAATGCATTCCATGTGTTTGTTTAAATGTTTGTATGAATATGAAATTATGATTTGTGCTTGCCATGATTGTTGTTTGGGAATAAATGATTGTTGTACGTGTGACAACTCCTATGTTGAAGGATTTGCTATAATATGTGTTTTAACTAATTTATTCTATGTATGTGATAGTGTAGTCTAGGTGTTTGATAAAATGCCTGAATGAGAAAATACTTGTTAAAATGTATTTAATGAGGGTGTTGAGATAGGATTCTTAATTCCCTTATCTATAGTTACAGTTTCCTTTATGTAACCTATCTTACTACTATGTGAATTATGGATGAAATGCCTATATATGATAACATGTGTACTATTTGTTTGTTGAAATGCTTAAATGATATTTATAATTAGATTGGTTGTCACATGCTGTCTTTGACTATCACATATGAATGCTATTGTTTGGAGTGGGATTGGGGCTACGATGTAGTCCAAGCAATCGGTAATGGTTTACGATCGGTGACCGAACTGTTTTAGCCACGATGGATACGTTCGATGAATCCGAGTCATATGGTGATTATCAACAGTGGTTAGGCCACAAGGAATGTGTACACACTCCATGTCGATTAATTCAACGAGCACTCGTACCAGTTGAACTTGCCAAGTAACCCGATTAGCCTAATGTATGTTTACCATGTATGGACATTACTGCTTGAATCTAAGGTACCACTTACCAATGTAAAGCCCGTTTCAACCTTGGTATCATGATCCGCTAAGACTCATGAGCCGAGCATAGTGGTATGGGACGCCGTGATCAAGTTGTCGGCCTACCTAGGGTGACGAGCCTCCCCGTAATGTCCAGTGAGCAAACCAAACTCGTGAGCCGAATACGGTGGTATGAGACACTATATTCGAGCTGTCGGCCTGCGCTAAGGTGATGAGCCTTTCCTATAGTGACCTCGAGTATAAACTAGGCCTACGCCGAGGTGACGAGCCTCCCATAGTGACCTGAACTTGCATGTCCACTGCTTTTAAATCAGGGGTGATGTTACCCTATAACTTGCTTATCGTATGTGATTAACTAGGATTAATGACCCTAGATGGATCATCGTTTGGGTAAATAATATAAAAGGAGGTATCTTAGCTTTCTGAATCTGCTGTATGAATAAGCCTAAATAAATTACTTAGTTAACACGATCATGCACCATATTGCATGTGCTTTGGCGAGGAAGCGCACGTTTAGAGAGTTTCCCATTCGCGATCGTGAGATGATGTACTTGAGGAGTGCAGGCGAGGGCATGCATCATTACAGCATATCATTCCTGCATTAACAAGAGTACTCAGGACATGATTGTTGTACTGCTTTATCATTACTGTTTAACTGAATTGATAACATGTTAACCTTTGCCTTATAGCTCCACTGAGTTGATCACTCACTCCCACTCTGGGACGGTGTTTTAAAACACCAACCAGACTCTGGTTTAGTTGCAGATGATGGCGATGCTTATGAGGCGAAGCCTAACTTTTAGGACGATGAGGAGGAGTTCTCCTATATGCAACTCTCTGGCGGGTCTCTGTAGACCTGGAGTTACGTTGATGGGATTTCAAAGATACAAATTAGTTGAACATTTTATTGTATCATTTTGTGAATTTTTGAACTATAATTGTAATTATTTAACCTGGCGACATGTTCATACTATGGGGACTTACAATCACTTATATGTTTTATATACTTATCACAGTCTTCCGCTTGCGTAATCTAATGGTCTCTGGAGTATGATATGCTGATTTGGTGTAATCTCATTCATGTTTAATACACTAATGCAGACAACATTTAATCATCATTATCTATGTTACATAAGTGATGCGTTGGAACTCGAAAGCTGAGCTTCTGCTCGACCCCCGATTTTTAAGGAGTTACAGCTTCTAAAGGCAAACCTCTTGAGTTTTTGGCTCTTTCTGTCATTAAAGTAGCCTTTCATGGGCCTTTACACCCTGTTACTTATACCTAGTGGCCCTTGGGAGGACTTATCTATGGACTTTATGATTGGTCTCCCATAAACACAGCGTGGTAGATTGTTTCTCAAAGATGACGCACTTTATCCCATATAAGAAGACCCTCGATGGGCAGACTGAAATTGTAAATCACACGTTGGGAAACCTACTTCAATGTATTTTAAGTGACAAACTGTAGCAGTGACATTTAGCCTTGTCTCAAGTAGAGTTTGCATTCAACAACATGGTGAATTGCTCGACAAAGAAGTCTCCTTTCCAGATTATTTATAGAAGAATGCCCCACCACACACTTGACTTGATCCCTTTGCCGAAGCTCCTAGACATGAGCATTGTAGCAGAATATATGGCGAACCGAATCATGGGCATTCATGTGGATGTGTAAGCCAAGTTGCATGCCTCAAACGAGAAGTATAAGGACTAGCTGACAAGCATCGACGACAAAAAGGTGTTTGATGTGCGCAATCATGTTATGGTCCATTTATGTAATGAGAGATTTTCGAACGGGACCTATAAAAAGTTGAAGAACAAGAAAATTAGACTGGTACCGATCCTTCGAAAGATCAACGACAACGCTTACGTTGTTTATTTTCCAGATGACACATAGATCTCGCGTACTTTCAACGTTGCGGACCTCACAAAGTATCATGAACTGAAGTGGGACGAGAACTCAAGGTTGAGTTCTTTTGAAGTGGAGCAAACTGATGTAGAGCAGATTGTGGACACTTTCATGGAAAAGATCAACTAGAGAAGGTCCTATCGAAAGCAGAAATGATCAGGACAGTCAAAACCTTAAAATAGTAGTATCTCGCAAACCAGAATGAGTTTTTATATGATTTTGGGGTAAGAGAAGTATTTTACTCAACCAACCCTGCTAAGTTGGCTTACCCAAGCTAGATTTGCAAGATTCCATCATATCAAAGGTGAAAAATCCATTTTAATTTTGTTTTTATTATAAATAGTAACATTTGATCCTCTGAGTTGTAGGAGTCGTGCCCAACATTAAAAAGGCTTAGAAAAATTAGGAGAATAATGTGGTTAGGCCAAATTGGATGCTTACAATTTTGGCCAAAAACCATGAAGCCTAGTAGAAATGGTGACCACCTATAAAGGGTAAGTTAACTATTTATAGTAAGTCTCGTTTTTAGGGAGTTTGAGTTAGAGTTAGTCTAAAACATCATCCTAGGTTTGAGCTCATTATTTAAAGGATTGTAAATTTTATTTTTTTTTAATTTATTAGAAATTATTTTTATTTTGTACCTCGTGATTTTAAGAAAACTCTATTAGGAATCCAAGAAACTTAGTGATTTGAAGTAGTTATCCTCGAGGAAGACTGATGCCTCAGTGCAGCCCCAAATAATATGATAATATGATGAGATTTAATTTAGACCTATGCCACTGTTTGAGAGATGGGGCATACTAAGCATGTTTGAAAGAACCTGAGTCAACTTAGTTAATCTGAATTCACATCAGACTGGACCAATCAAATCTCACCGTGCTGGGGCGAAACCGCTTCCCCTGGGATGAGATGATCTTGAGAGGACGCACTTATAGATGGAGTGGACGTGGGGCCAACACCACAGCCCTACACACGTACTTCTACGATAAGTTTGATTTAAAAACGTTATCATGGATTTGGGTGTATAAGGAGAGAAAAAAGAAGGGGCAAGGGTCCACGTGACGTCTGCTTCAAATCCAATCTGTGCATCATAGAACCCAAATCAGGCCGTTTTGGGTGGGCTACACAATAGGAATGATATCAAATCATGCTTATAATTAACCTCTAGGTTCCAGGTAGTTTAGCCCACTTAAGTTTTGAAATGGCCTGACGATTGGTTTCCATTCATCCTGATGGAGTGTCTAATGAATGTCTTAGATAACATATAGACAATATGGTGGACCCTATAAACCTCCAAAAACACTATTGATTGGGGTATAGACAACATGGTGATCTGTATTGTGTGGTCCACCATTCGGACTGTTTTTGGCCCCATTGCCTAACATCTGAGCGTGCCCCCAGTGAATGGTTGGATATGATGAACATATCGTGTGGCCCTACAATAGCCACTGAAACCAAGTGAGCGCACCTCCCTCTCTCCACGCGGGACATGCATTTTGCCCATATTCCCCTCTTAAATATATGAGTTGTGTCATTTAGGCCAGGTTCAGTCAATCGAGCCTGACCCAATTAGTTGGTTGGATCGGACTTGGGTTCAAGGAGTTTTAAGTGGGTTGGATCCTTTGACAAGGTAATGGGTCGCGTGATGGGATCTGGTCAGAATTCTTGTACCGTTTAGTAACTAAACCATTGGTTTGGACTGACCCGACCCAACCCCAACCATTGACGTGCCCTCTCACAATTGCATCGAAGACCAGTCAACTTCAACCAGCTATTATGTCTCGGAGGATATTCAATATAGGGTAAGGCCAGTAATCCAGACCGTTGCTTTGGCGATCGACATACCCTATATCATTGTGGCTGTCACTATTTAATCAAAAGCTTGAACACACAGTCAAAGAACGGCTTATATTGAAAGGAAGATGAAGAGTTAAATGATTAAAGGAATTAGATTATCTAATTTAAAAGTTTTCTATTACTGGCATTAACTATCAATGATGAGGCCCATCACATAAAAAGTTTGGATCGTTTAAAAATGGATGCACATGTGGTCCCAAGCAGCATCTGCTTCTATGTGTATGACATTTGAACGGTGAGGATGACCATATAGAAAAATCAATCTCGTTTCTAATCACGTGGGCAACCTCCATATGAAAAGAATTGACCAGTTAAAATATATCCCTACTATCCATATCCAATATCGGAAGCGGATTGGATAGTGAGTAACTCACTCACTACCCTTAACGTACGAAGTAAACTCTGTGAGGTCAATCATGATTTATATATTTTATCCGCTCTGCTCATCCTTTCTCTCGGATAATTTTAGGGCTTGAACCTAAAAATGTTTATATAAAATGTTCAAATGGACCACACCACACGAAACAGTTGAATTGAACACATACTGTTGAAAATTTCTTGGGAGCCACAGAAGTTTTGGATCAAGCTTATATTTGTGTTTTCCATTCATCCATGTCTTTATAATCTTATGAACAGGTTGGATGACAAATAAACATTACTGTGGGGCCTAGCAAGGTTTCAACGGTGGAAATCATTATTCCCACTGTTTTTTTGTGGTATGATCCACTTGATCTTTGAATATGCTTCAATATTGAGCTCAAACGCTTAAATTAAATGGAAAAACAGATGGACGGCGTGGATAAATCACATACATTCAAGCTCAAACCCTTAAATTAAATGGAAAAACGGATTGACTGCGTGGATAAATCACACACATTCAAGGTGGGTCCAACTGGGTTTACTCAGTACCCAATCCCATTTCTCCAATGTCACGCAAGTTTGACAGCGACCTGATGACTACAACAGTATGTCCACTTCACAATAGAAATCTTACGATTCACTGCTCAGATTTCTCACACGCTTGCTGTGAATCTACCTGACTAGAGCTGTAACTACAGTCATAGACACGAAGATGCGCATGGAATAGGCCCGGCTCATTTAAAAATTTCTCCCAATCTACCCTAGATTGCAAGGAAATAAGCTGAAATAACAAATCATAATGGAAATGTGTGCCACAACATTCTCATGGTTGTCCTCACCTTTTTAAGTATCATATATCTCTGGTACATGTCCCTTTAATTTCTCTAGCTATCTTATAATTAAAATCAGTTAATTAGGTACTGCGTTGTTCACTTTCTTCCATGTCAACCCATATTGCCTTGTATCGTTCATGAACATATAGCAGTTTTGGATGAGAATTTGAATATTTATGGTCAGCATGCTCTTTTTCCTGAACAACTGTAGTCAACAGTTGTGCCACTTAAAAAAAAAAAGAAAAGAAAAAAAAGAAGGGATTTCAGCGGCTACAACAAAGCTCTATCCTATTGTGGTCCCATGCGGAGACTTTTGTTGCTTGATGCCCAAGCCAACCCAATGAAGCTTCTAGAGGATTGCCGGTTGCTTAATGGTTAAGCTAACCCGCTGAAGCTTCTAGAAGATTGGTGAGTGAACTGGAGCTTGGCTATCTAACACTAGCTTGCCAGACGAGCCAGCTAGGTCTAGTCGAGACGAGAAAATAATAAAATATGAATGAGTTTCCTGCAATATAATGCAATCCTGTATTGCCGAAATAGGGCACGTGGCAGCTTTAGCTGTTATATCAGTTTAATTTAAATAGTTCAAATAACTTATTCAATGGGTGACAGCATGGCACAGTTGTGTGCCACACAATAGTCTACAATCATTAAAATAATAAAAGAAAAATGAAAGAAAGGAGGAAAAGGAGATGGAGCTATTGGATGGGACTCTACCATTATGGGGCCTTTCATACAGATTCGACACGTAAACAAGGTGGGTCCCACCCATTGTGGGCCCATGCAAATGAAAGAAAGCAAGGTAAAAGGAAGAGTTTGTTCACTCTTGCACTCAAACTTCCTCTCAAGATCTTTCCCTTTCCTCTTTAATATTTCTCAAATCTCTCTAATTTCTTCTCTTTCCTCTTTAATCTTTTTCAACTTTTCTCTGATCTTTTCTCAGTCTTTTATCTCTTTTTTTCTCTCTCACTTGTTAGTAAAAATATAAAAATGAGAGAGGCTTGGTGGGGCTTTAGAGAGGGAAATAGAAAAAGAACATGGGTAGCATGGACAAGGGCATGAACTTGTTTGACTAGTACGGAGAGAGAGGGGGTGTGATTGATGGGTTGATTGATGGATGGATGGATTGATTGATTGGACTGCCTGGGTATTTGTGCAAGTGGGACCCCCTCTATGAGTGCATTGTACCATCCACCTCGGATTGGGCCAAAACTAAAACTTTCAATCTGAGTGTCGTAATGGGGCGTGCCACATGGCATTGGAATTGCAGTGCCGGCACAGTCGCCAATGTATAAGTTTCGGATAATTATGATACTAAAATATGGTTACGTTCGAAGCTCGCCAATCCGGTACGTCCGAGACAAACCGACACTGAACACTAAGCTTACGTTCAGCCTCTCAAGGTTATAGGTCTTGCAACTCTGCCCTCCTAACAAATAATTTCACCCTCAAAATTTGCACAAGAAATCTAAGCCAATTAAAACGAACCAAAGAAGGGAATTACATCACTAAATAACAACGTAACATACAAATACAATCATACATAAAAAAAGATGGAAATAACTCGAAGGGTCCAATGAATCTAGGGAAAAGCTTCCCTTTGACTCTAAAACAAACCAAACCCTTCATGGGTGAGACCATAAGATACACACAATCTCCAATTAAAAAATTCAAGGGACGACGCTGATGATCCCTAAAAGTCTTTTGGCAACTCTGGACTGTGTGCATTCGCTGCTTAATGATATCGATAGCCTCTGATGTTCTCTACACAAGCTCGGGGCCTAGGAGACGGTGCTTTCTAACTTCAGTCCAACAACTCAGTAACCTGCAAGGTCTGCTATACAATGCCTCGAAAGGAGTCATATCGATAGCCGTCCGGTAGCTGTTATTATACACAAACTCAGCCAAACGCATGTGCTCATCCCTAGTACCTGAGAAATCTAGAAAGCAAGCTCGGGGAATGTCGTCAAGGATTTAGTTGACCCTTTCTATCTGTTTGTCAGTCTATGGATGATAAACGGTACTGAACTTTAAGGCAGGCCTCATCGCTTTCTGAAAACTCCTCCAGAATTGCAATGTGAATCTCGGTTCTCGATCAGAAATTATCGAAATTAGGACAACATACAGTCTCACAATCTCCTTAATGAACAACTCTACAAACCGGTCCAATGGCCAAGTCACACGTATTGAAAGAAAATGTGCCGACTTTGTCAGATGATTCACGACAACCTAGATGGCATCACGATCGCATTGAATCCTCGACAAGCCCATAATAAATTTTGTGGTCACGTGCTCCCACTTCAATGACAAGACACTCAATAACTACAGGGGACTTGAAGGTTTTCGATGATGGGCCTTGACACGCAGGCAGGTATTGCATTCTGACAAAAAATTGTCATTCTAACGCTTCATTCCAACCCATAAATATTGCATCCTCATATCATGGTACATCTTGGTGGAGCCCAGGTGGATAGTGACCTCGATCGGTATGCCTCAATTAAAAGATCATTGCACAACTTTGAAATATCTTAGACAAACAACCGGACTCTAAAACGAAGTCCGCCATCTGACCTAATCTACTAGCATGTCTGACCATTTGACACGGTTTTTACTGGGTAATCCTATAACGCCTGATCTTCCTATTGAGCCTCAATCATCGTAGAAGACTGGATGCTCACTCAAACTCATATTATGCTATATCCCCGAGCATCCTTTACTCATGGACCATTATATGCGCCACCAGGCCTCCTAGCTGGTGGCTAAGGGCATCCGCTACCATGTTAGCCTTACCGAGGTGATGCAGAAGATCAAAATCATAGTACTTCAGGATCTCCATCCAATGCCTCTACCTCATATGCAACTCTAATTGAGAGAAGAGATACTTCAGGCTTGAAAAGAGCTCAAACCTAACCTCATATAGGTAGTGCCTATACACCTTAAGTATGAAGACAATGACTGATAACTCTAAATCATACGCAGGGTAGTTCTGCTCAAGGACCTTGAGCTGGCGAGATGCGAAGGCTACAGGTTTGTCGTGCAATATCAAGACAACACCCAACCCTATAAGTGAGGCATCCGTAAAAACTATGAACCCCTCACTCTCGAAGGGAAGAGTGAGGACCGGTACAGATGTTAAATGATTCTTAAGCTCTGCGAATGCTTGCTCACATGCATTAGGGCCTGTTTTGGAGCGTGGATTTAGAACCCCCTAAATTCTAAACCCCCTGGATTTGAAATCCTCCTGGTGTGTTTGGCACCATGAATTGTGAATCAACTTTAATCCAAAAGTAGCTATGCATGGTATATTTGTAGGGGTTTCAATTTAATTACTAAATTAACTTTAATATCTCTAATTAGTGAGATACGTAATTTTTGACACAATGGTTATAATAAGCCCGCTGAAATATATGCTTTGCCCAAAAATGATGAAATTCCAAGTCTCAAATGGGCCATAGCACAAGATCATGTCTGAGTCACTCATTAACAATTTTTAATCGTTGATTTACATGGACAATGTTTGGATGGTGTTGATTTACATGGACAATGTTTGGACGGTGTTGATCATCATTAGTGGGCCATGTGCCCAATAGAATGAGATATTATAGTGACACACGTGTTACACTTGCAACAATTGAAATAATTTTAGGTTTAATCCAAGCTCTCATCGTGGATTTCAAACCCCTTATTTGGGGGGATTTGAAACCCCTTAGATTAAAAACCCCTGGTTACTTTATGCTGCTAAATAACCAGGGGATTTGAAACCCCTTCGAATCCATGGTGCCAAAAACGACCTCTTACTCTAAACAAACTAACCACCATTCCGAGTCAAACTGGTCAGTGGGGCTACAATACTGGAGAAGCCCTCGATGAAATGACGATAATAACCCACTAACCCCAGGAAACTACAGATCTTGGATGCGTCCATGAGCTGTTTCCATTGACGCACTATATCAATCTTTAAAGGATTGAATACCACCTCCTGCCTCATCACCACATGATCGAGGAACTTCACATTCTCTTGCCAAAATTCACACTTCTCCAGCTTTTCACAGAGTTGGTTAACGCCCCGATTTTCGAAACTCGAGTATACTACTCGTTTTTAAAAAACTCGAGTGTTAGACTATAAAATTTCAATCTAAATTTAAACCACTTTATCATTAATCAGAGTTAGCAACAAACGTAGGCGGAGTAAACCATGCATTGTATAAAAATATTCCAAACACCATAAGAATCCAAATGTAGTGCCTATACAGGACTTATACAATCCCAAACAACAACGTTTCATTAAATAAAAACAGAAATATATCATCTAGTGATGGAGCTTAATATTGGTCACAGGGACCTCGTCTAGCTCCTCAGCTACTTGATCTCCTCTAGCAACCCAGTGAAAACATCGGCTTGCTCTACACTTGTATCAACTGATGTGGTTTGATAGCATCAATGGCTATCGCATTGAAAAATACTATAACATCCCGAATTTTCGTGGCCCGAGTACATACTCGTGCCTGAAAATTTCGGGTGTTAATAATGTAAAAATTAGATGCTTTAAAATCGCACGTTATTTTATTTTTATTTTTTAAAAGATAAATCACATCTAGTTACATTCACAAAGATAACCATTCATGGGAATAAAATCGACTGCATTTATTATTTCATTAGAATAAAAAGTGTATAAATAATTCTTTAATGCCCTCTCAATGGGAGCTTATTACATTATCAAAGTTTACAGCAGAATATAAATAAAACAATTCATGGTGTTGTCCTTCTTCTTTTCTTTTCGAAAGAATCTTCCATAGAATGATTATCGATTGTATCATCAACATGTAATTCACCTGCAATATATGTATGGTTAGAGAGGGTCAATGCCCTATTCATAGTAATGGTTATCCTTTAAGATTAACAATAATTCAAGAGATTTATAGGAATAATGTGAGGGTTCTGAGACGTCTCGTACTCTAACACTACAGTGGTATCAGTATACGCAACCAATATATATATATATATATATATATATATATATATATATATATATATATATATGTATGAATGCGTGCTTAGCAAAGTGTGTGCGGTCCATCATACGTAGTGATCATCACAATGTGAAATATAATTTATAAAAAATTTGGCTCACCCCGTATTCTCACACTACGAAGATTCGTCGGCGTGTCCAACGTTAACGTGGATTTATGTGAACATCTCAAGGTGACACAACAACGTGATTGAGGGATTTATGTGATATGATGTATTCATAGAGTGACTATGTGCAACATTCAATCCTGAGAAGTGAGGTAACATGCATGAGGATTTATTTACATCGATTGTGCACCACTCACCAACCCATGAGATTACATGCCGACCAAGAGGGCCACTACACGAAACGTATTATGTCCACTATATATATGAACCACTATATGTGAGGCATATAACACATCACTTGCATTAATAGAGAAATAAATTTAACCATGAGGGTTTTGGAATTCCAAGACACATGCCTAAGCCATAAAGGGAGGTAGTACAAGGCTAACCTAATAAAGGAGAAAGGTAGCATTAAACTATCTCAATAAAAGAGAAGAGTAGTAAATAGGCTAACTCAACAAGAATAAATGGAGAGGAGCAAAAGGCCAACTTAATATAGAGTGGAAGAAAATGTCTCTCTTAAAATTGGCAAAGGGCAAGGCTTGTATCCATCACCCCACATAAATTCATAAAAATCGTGCATAATTAAAATCATACATTAACCATAACTCTCAAAATGATAAATAATTGATAATGGTAAACCAATTAATTGCATGAAAAAATACAGCAATATGAAAGTATGTAAAAATAAGATAAATCATATCAACTCAACTTAGTGTAAGCTTTAAAGGAATCCCTCACCTTAGCCTTAAATCTAAACCCTGGGTAGATTTCGATGTAGGAAAGTTTCTAAATGATTCATGACATCGCTTGAATAAGAGGGAGACATCACACGTGTGGAGGAGGAGGATGCTGGGCGACTAGGCTTACTTTTTCTCTTTCTCTCTCTTTCTGTTTCTGTTTCTCTTTCCTTTCTCTTTATCCTTCTCTTTCTCTTTCTCTTTCTTCGACGTCGGATCATGGACGTATGAGAGGAGAAGGGGACACACTCCTTCTTTTATAAATGAGTGGGCGTGTGAGAGGAGGTATGTTTCACATTCCACTTGTATTGGGTTTCTCCAATTAAACCTTTTCTAGCGATCTTTCTTTAAATCTAATTCATCCAGTGTATTGGGGTTGTGGAATATGGCTAGGGTATATGAATTTCTTGGTGATCCGAAATTTAGATTGGCCTATCTTGAAAATTCTCCTAACGGGTGCCAAAACGAACTCGTTCTCAATTAACAGTCTACACTTAATGATTAGATCATAGTTTTGGGAGAAATGTGTAGTCAGAATAGGCAAATAGTTGGATAAAATTTAGTGGTTGATCGATTATGGATAAAGCTTAAATCTAAAATTTCACCTTCCGTACCAAAAGCAAGGAACTGACTTCAACATTCAACTATGTAGGATCATATATCATAGTCTAAATTTTGTATAACCTCATAGTCATATGAGACCGAAGTGTGGTCCAAATTTGAGTTGCGATGGATGACAGGAAGTGGTTAAATCGAAAGATCAAGGTTTATAAAGAGTTGGTATGCCTCGAAAGAATAACTTCGCGCCTAAGGAAAAGTCTACCAAAGTGGGGTCTTCATATTTCACACTTGGTCCATATTATGGGCAATCTAAGTCATTTATATGAAGGGAAATATCCTACTACAACTACCCATGAGGTTTCTTCACTCGATGGACACCAAAATCAATGGTTAAGGGGATAATTTGTCAATTGGGTCACTTTTATAATGATCTAAGGGCTGAAATTTGACACATATGGTTAATTTATGATACATAGGCATGGTATAAATATAATTTATTCAAGGGTCCAGGCTAATGTCATTTTCATAATTATTGCCGATATGAGAGTTTTGAGAAATCTAATAATTCTATATGGTTATAGGCAAGTTTTTAAGTAATTCTTACAAAAGAACTTATATCTAAATCATTATGAATAAATAATTATTCACTAAATTAATTAAGGTTATGTACATATATCAACCAACATAATGGATGGTCAAATGACATGTTAAAAATAAAAAAAAAAACTTGATGGTTAGTACTCTAATCATGTATGTAAGTGGGTGTATGACTAGTTTTGTAAATGGATGATCACAAGTGGATTTTTGGAGTGATCAAGGGGCATAACATGTATACCGTTAGATACAAGTGACTTGTTCACATGTGTAAGTTTATAAGATTGTAATTTTGATAGTAGGTTGAGTATATTCATAAGTGGTGAACAAGATGAATGGATCAAATTTTCAATTTGATATGTATACGAGTGGATGCAGATATCAAGTAGTTAGTGTACTACGATCGGATGATTGAAACTCAAAGTGGACGGTTAGATATCTTTATCTATTGGTGGATAGTTATTTGAACAGTTGGTTATGATGGACAAGTGGGAGTACTTGGACATATGATGATCTTATCTTAAAATCAATGGTCGGATGGCTTAATCTATGGATGAAGATCATTATCAATGGTTAGATTCATGTTGGAGAATAGATGTAAGGTTAGGATAGCTAAATTGGTATCGTACACATGTCCATACTAAGTTAAACTTCATGATGACACTCGAGAATTTTCAATACTCGGGTATTAAAAAGTTTAGGGTATTACAAATACCCTCTAAGATTACACACTCGTCATTCATAATTTAGGATAGATCGCAAGTCATGAGAATAGATATATTAAACAGCGCAATTCATAATCATGATCATATATTCAAAAATTAAGTCAATCAATATAATCTCATCATTAATAAAATATAAAAGCAATCACAATGCAAGTGAATGTGTCTAAATAGTCAAATAATCAATTATACAACTTTCTATTGCAATCAAAAATCATATTATACATGAACTCTGTAAGATGGCTAGAAAATCGATAAGCGAACTCCCACTCTAGCCGGAAATCACGATATAGGTGAACTTCGCAAGGTAAATAGAAAATCAACCTTTAAACCTCTACTTCACCCAGAAATCATATTATACGTGAACTCCGCAAGATGGCTAGAAAATCGATAAGAGAACTCCTGCTCCACCTGAAAATTATGGTACAATTGTACACCGCATGATGAAGACAGAATCAACATACAAACATCTACTTCACTTGTAAATCATATCATACGTGAACACCGCGATATGGTTAGAAAATCGATATGCGAACTCCTGCTCCACCCAGAAATCATAGTATGACTGAACTCCACAAGATGAAGAAAGAATCAACATACAAACTTTAGATCACCTAGAAATCATATCGTATGTGGACATCACAAGATAGCTAAAAATCGATAAGTGAACTCCTGCTCCACTCGAAAATCACAATACGACTGAATACCGCAAGATGGCTAGAAAATCAATATCCAAACCTCTACTGTACCTAAAAATTATATCATAGGTGAACACCACAAGATAGCTAGAGAATTGATAAGTGAACTTCAGCTCCACCCAGTAAACATCATACAACTAAACACTGCAAGATGAAGAGAGAATCAACATAGGAACTCCAGTGTCATTCAGAAATCGTATGAACTCTGCAAGATGGCTAGAAAATCGACAAGCGAAATTTAGCTCCACCTAGAAATCATAACGAATTCCACATAAGGACCTGAAAATCAACAAGTTATGTGAATACAACCAACAAGCCACAAAAGGGCGCCAATGTTCCATCAAAGTCACGAAAGGCAAATATGTAATCCAAGCTGCGTAAGTCAAATATGCGGTCCAAACCATGTAAGGCAATGTGAGATCAAGGTTGCATAAGCCAAATAGGGACTGCAAGATGGTGAGTCCACAATGAGTTTTATTCAATCCATCAAGAATCACAAGTAGGAACATGTAGCAAGTTTCATAACTGGAGATAACATGTGATAATCAAATTATTTATGCTTGTTAAAGTTAAAGAGATATATCAATTATAAGTTTTATGAGTCAGTTGCATAATAGGTTGGCATATTCACGTAATGAGATAAAGTATGAAATAACTTAAGAACTACTAACTGTAAGAAATTAAAGCATTATCTATGACTAGATTGATGAATTGAAGTAGGAAGCTCAAAGGGTGAGTCCTCACCTCTTGCTTCAACTAAGAACTCAAGATCTCAAGGCTTAGCTATAGAGGCTACAACTAGAGGTGTACATCGAGCTGAACCGAGTTGATCTAGCCTCATCTCGGCTCGGTCACCCGGCACACCCATTTCGAACTCAGCTGGCTCAGTGATCGAGCCAACATCTCCAGTTCGAGCTCGGCTCGGTTAGCAATCGGACCAGTTCGAGCTGAGTTCGAGCTAGTTTTGAGCTTTGAGCTTTCGAGCTGAGTTCGAGCTCAAGCTTTCGAGCCATGTTCGGATGGTGAGATGAGTAGAGAGAGGCGGAGGGCCTTTGCTGCTCAGACGGTGAGACGAGCAAGGAGAGGTGGAGGGCCTCTACTGGTCGGGTACTCGGGTTGTTGACCTTGCAGGATGGTGGGACAAGAGAGAGAGAGAGAGAGAGAGAGAGAGAGAGAGGTGAGAGGGGTGCCGGATGAGTAGAGAGAGATGAGAGAGCTAAAAGGGGCAGCCAGAGATAAGAGAGAGAGAATACCATGCTGAGAGGTGTGTCCGGGCGGGATTTTAAGACAAGCAGCTGCAGGGGCCAGGGAGAGAGGGATTAGCTGAGTAGAGAGAGGGGTGGCTGGGACTCTGGGATGAGTAAGGAGAGAGGGCGGTGTAGGTCTGGGACGAGCAAGGGCCAGGGAGAGAGGGAGCGGGGAGAGGGTTAAAGGGTCAGGCGTATTTTGAAAGGGGGGGGAGGGATTATGATTTAGGGTTTTTAATATATATATATATATATATATATATATATATATATATATATATATATATATATATACATATACATATATATATATATATATATAATTTGGCTCTCTATAGGTTAACACTTGGGTTGAACTCAGTTTTGAGTCGAGTTGAGTTGAGCTTTTTTGGGCCGAGTCGAGCAAGTTGACTGAGCTGGCTCGGTTCTTGTACACCCCTAGCTATAACACAAACATAGGAATTAGCTTTTAGAACAACTTAAAAACCCAGAATTTAATAACTCACTAAATTGATTGGATTTTACCTCAACTCAAACAAGCTTGATTCCAAACCAGCCCCGAACTCGGCAGAAATCGGCTGAGTCAACTCAGTGATGACTCGAACATAACAGCCCTGTCCAAACTCTTCTCTCTCTCTCTCTATCTTCTCTCTTCTGGCTGGAATTTTAACCAAGCCTAGACCAGGCCTAGCTCAGCCACAACTAGGAGGGATCCAAAACTTAGTTAAACACGCACCTATCTTGACGTTAAACATAGTCGAGTTAACCTAGCGGGTGGTGCAATCTGGTAGCCGCTGACTTGCACTTAGGCAGAAGTGTGGCTACACCACTCCTCGTCTCTCTCCCACTCTTCTGCTCTCATTCTCTCCACCTTCTTCTACTCTCTCTCGATAGGGGAGGAGCCCCGACTCGAACCGCGGATCGATTGAGTCAGTTGGTGCGGCAGTGACGTCTCAAACAAGCTCTCCCTGCTGCCCTAAAAGAAAGAGGGCTCTTTATAACCTCTCAGACGTCTAGACGAGTTGACGACTAACATAGGATTAGCCACACATTTTATGTTAATGGCACATTGACGCACTGTCTACGTTTAAACTTGTTCAGATTTGCTTGCATGGACACTATCAATCCTTTTTAATGACATCCCGGGGATATGGGCCACCTACTGAATGTTCCTGATCAGAAAACAGGACCCACTAAAAGGTGGAGGGTATTTCAGCCAATGGAGAAGATGACCCCACTGGTAATGGCGAAACGCTGCTGGGTGGCCAATATTTTGATCTAAGGCATCTGGATAGCTTGTATTTGATCACTGGACATTGTGAGACCCTCCAAATAAATGGCTGTTAGTGCTCTTGTGATGGGATTTGGTTTCCACTTACTGGCGGCAGCGGGTGAGAAAAGCTCAAGCAATAGCTAAGGAAGCCCTACTTTGAAGGCTGGGATTTGTTGAGGTGGAGGGCTGGGATGGTTAGGAGGAGGTTTCACGTGGATCTCTAACGTGAAAAGGAGAAAAAAAAATGAAAATTCAACCCACAACATTTTGGTCAGGTCCATTAGCCCAACACGATGAACGGTTCAGATCATCAAGGTGATCTTTGATGGTGAGCCACAGTCGAATGGAAATGGACGTTGTCCATTCGTCTTAGCAAGCAGGAGAAAATTTTCAAAAGGAAGGATAGAACCTTCCTTTGGCTCAGGTCAACCCGATTTGATTGGGGTTGGTGGTCCGATGCACCATGGTTGCGCGTGTACTATGCACATGCACTACCAAAAGTGGGGGCCATAGGACAGTTCATGCAATCTGTGCCATCCACCTACTTCCACTGGCCTTATCCAGACCTTGACTTGAGATGGGGCAGATCCTAAACTCAGGTGGGCCACACTTTAGAATCTTATCCTTTAATTGTGAATCTTCTCTGATCTGACAATAATCTATGGCCAAATCCCACAATCAACACGGTTCTCCTAACTAGTAAGCTATCGAGGGCCACTATTTACTCTAAATCAATGTCATCTTATATGTATAAGCTATGCAACATTTGCCTTTTTAGATTTTATTGAGGATTTTCATCGATTGGACGGTCAGATTGTTTATATATTTGATATTCAGGTTTCATATGGATTCCTAGTTAATTATATAGGGAACTTAAGGGCAGTTTAAGTGTTGATTAGTCAACTCGTATGTTTTTGGTGTGATTCATCCTTTATGCTATTAAGGATGCACCGAATGGTGGATGGTGAGACTTAAGATATCAGATTTGTGGTGGGTGGTTTAATTTTAGGGTGACATGATTGCTCATCTCAAGAATTTAACGGATGGATGGGTTGGTCTACGAATGAAGATCACCATTAACAATTGGATTTAGGCTAGAGTGTGGGAATGTTCGCACAAATTAGACCTGTGTTATATTAAGTTAGGTCCTCATGGTAATGCCCGAGTACTGAAAAATACAAGGTGTTACAGTTGGTGTGCACGGAGGGTTTGCAAGGTGATCTCCAAATGCTGCTCATGCTCCTCACAGGTCTTCGAATAAATCAGAATTCATTGACGAATACCACCATAAGCCGATCAAGATACCGTCGGATGAGCTCGTTCATCAGTTACATCAATACTGCGGGCGCATTAATTAGTCCAAATGACATGACCTGAAACTCAAAATGACTGTAGTGTGTCATGAATTCTATCTTCGGGATATCCTCCTCCTGGACATGAACCTGATGATAATCATACTCAGGTCTATCTTCAAAAAGAACTATGCTTCCTGCAACTAGTCCAACAAGTCATCGATCCTTGGAAGTGGATACTTATTCTTGATCATGACCTTGTTGAGTTCGTAGTAATCTACACGGAGCCTCAATGAGCCATCCTTCTTCTTCACGAAGAGTATCGACACTCCCCATAGTGAACTGCTTGGATTGATGAAGCCTAACTCGTGCAACGCATCCATCTACTTCCATAACTCCTACAACTCTAATGGTGTCATACGAAACGAGGCCTTTGAGATAGCTAGGCGTAGTACCAAGAACGAGATTAATATGGAACACAGTGTGCCGATGAGGTGGTTACCCCAAAATCTCCTGAAATACATCTGAAAAATCACAAACGACCGACAATTGGTTGATGCACGCAAGGAAATCGGCTCCTTAACGGCACAAGACATCAAGGCTGATAATAACTCACCTCTAGGCTCGACTATGAACTGAAACTGCGAGATGCCTGATATAAGGAAGGTGACTGTCTTTACAAAATAGTCCAATATGGCATGATACTCGGCCAACCAATCCATGCCCAAGATAACATTGAACTTGGTCATCGGTAAAAGAAACAAGTCGGCAAGAAAAAGATCTCTCCTATTAAGATGGGGGAAGATGAGCAAAATAAACCTAACGATATGTTCTTCCCCAAGGTTATTGACACTGACAAATCCTCATGAGCGGGCTTTAATGATAAACCAGTTGATTGACAGAAAATCTCAAATATAAAGGAATGAGATACACCAAAGTAAAATATATATATATGTGTGTGTGTGTGTGTGTTTTATATGCAGAGACAATAACGATATCCTCGACAACTCCTCCTAGTGTCTAAGGGTCTTGCTTGGCTGTGTAAAATTTGTCTTGAGCCTGTTGGGGTGGTGCATGCCCCCTTTGTGGTCGTTGTTGTTGTTGTTGTTACGTCCTATATTGCTACCTCTGTTGTTGTGGGGGAGGTCTCGGTGGGTATTGCCGCCACTGTTGCTGGTGAGGCCTCAGTTGCTGATACTACTGTTGTTGTTGCTACTGCTGAGGTCAGGACGACTGATAAGGGTGTCTCTATTAATGCTTCTAAAGGTGGGGGCAATCCTTCCTATAATGCCCAACCTCTTCACACTCGAAACAAATGCTTGGGAGTTGATGTTGCGGCTGTAGCGAGGGTGCTGATGGTGCTTGTGGTGTCCTACAAAAAGGATGAGCTATGGGCCTCATCGGCGATTGGGCCTGTCACTAGTGAAACTTGCTGGAGAGAATCTTCCTCTTGCCCTTCCTATCTCCACCTTGGTCCCAGGCCCTCTACATCTTTGCCCAGAGCTCTATCCTGCTAGGGATTATGTAAGACCCATATCCTAGACTGTACCATTCCATAGGCTTTCGTGGTCCTCCGGTCGAATTTCTGTGATCCGCGATCTGTAACCGACGTTTGCACGCGATCCTGAGTCGTATACTGTATTCCAGAGTCAACTTGACTCGAGACTTGTACCTTAGTGACCGCACCGATACCGTGGTTCTAATGCTCGTCTCGTGTGCTAAGGCGATACCCGGGCCAGGAGATGTGGGCCCGCGTTCAGTTCGAGGAAAACATCACGCATTTGCAAAACTCAAGAGAACATCACATCAATCCCATCAATCCCATCAATCAAGTACACATCACCTCACATGTCAAGTACATGCCCCATCCCCAAGCAACCCCTAAAGTCAACTCTCTCTCTCCACCCATTAAGTACACCCATCACTCACTTCACCCATCACTCCATCACTCGCCCAACCCTCTCTCTCTCTTTCTCTTTCTCAAACCCATCACCCAAGCAAGTAACTGTCCAAGCTCTCTATGAGAAAAGCTTGGTATAACCCATCTTCCTACCCCCCTCATCTCCCATCTCCACCGTCCAATCTCCATCATCTTCCATCATAATGGTAGCCAAGGAGCTAGGGATCTCATGGAGCCAAGAAGAAGCAAGAACGATGGGTGATTTTATGGTTTTTACCCTTGATTTTTATTTAAGGGCCCACTTGTGGTGGGACCCATCTTGATGTATGCATTGTAAAGAGGGGCCCCGGCCCCTCCCACAACCGATCTCTCTCCCTTCTTTTCCCTCTCTCCTTTTTTTCTTCTTCTCTTTTTTTTTTGTATTGATGGTACATGTGGCCCACCTGATGCATGCATGTCATCCATCACAGTGGAGCTCACCTTGGTGTGTGTGAGAAATCCACACCCTCCAGCAGATCTGGACGGTGAGACCCACCTAATTTATGCCTTACATCTGCACCGTCCATCTGTTTGGACGGTGCTGTACAGGGGCCACCATGATGTATTTATTTCATCCACACTATCCAGACCATTTGGACAGTGCTGGACTAGCTGGACGGTGCCAGGCCACCGCGATGCATGTGTTTCATCAATGTCGTTCGCCCGTTTTGTAATCCAACCATCCATCTGTTTCATATCCAAACCATCCATTTGATGGATGGAGGGCCAGCAGCCGCAACAAATAGTTGTTGTGCTGACGTCTGCAAATTCTATGGACCCCACCGTAGCATGTATTATATCTAAATCGCTCATTTGCTGGGGGTACACAGCAGTTGCTGTGATTGACATCAACAACCTCTGGGGCCCCATCTTATGAGATATGTGTTATTTCCATACTGTCCATCCATGTGGAACCCACACGTGATGCTGATCCACATCGTCCAGTGGTCTGGATGGTGGGGACCACCATGATCTATGTGTTTTTCATCCAAGCCGTCTAGGGCCTGAACACTAGATGTCCCTAATAATAATAATAATTATTATTATTATTATAACATATTATATATATATATAATGATATGGTGGGCCACAGGTGGGACCCACCTGATGGTAGCAGATTTGTTGGTGCATTTCACACCAGCTATATAGCTAATGGAGACATCAGTAATTTCTGTGGGGTCCACCTTGTTTTTGTGTCTTATCTATGCCGTCCATCCCCATTTGCTGGGTATGCGGGGCCCACCTATTATATATATTAGGCCCATGTGATGGGGCCCACCTTGGTGTACATATTCTATATTCACACCATCTAAGGGCCTACCATTGATGCATGTATTGTATATCTACACCGTCCATTTGTGTAGCCCGCCGTGATGAATGTATTGTATATATATGTCGTCCATTGATGCGACCCACTTGATGTATATGAGGCCCATTGGTGCGGCCCATTGACGCAGCCCACTCGACGTGTATGAGGCCCATGTGCAGGGCCCACTTGTTGTGTATTTATGGCCCCTTTTGGCATGGCCCATTGAGTTGTATTCGAGGCCCATAGGGATGTGTATTAGGCCCATGTGAGCGGCCCATAGTGATGCGTATTAGGCCCATGTGATGTGGCCCATAGTGATGTGTATTAGGCCCATGTGATGTGGCCCATAGTGATGTGTGTTTAGCCCGTGTGAGTAGCCCATAGCGATGCGTTAGGCCCATGTGATGTGGCCCATAGTGATGTGTATTAGGCCTGTGTGAGCGGCCCATAGTGATGTGTGTTAGGCCCGTGTGAGCGGCCCATAGTGATGCGTGTGTATTAGGCCCATGTGATACGGCCCGATATGTTGTATATGAGGCCCATATGATGAGGCCCGATGTGATGTATAAGGCCCCTATGATGCGGCCCACTTGATGTATGAGACCCTTGTGTAAGCCCCATTGAGATTGTATATAGCCCATTGTGATTGTATGTGGCCCACAGTGATTGTATGGGGCCTGTTGTGATGTAATTGTGGCCATTGATGAGGCCCAATGTGATGTATTTATGGCCCAGTGTGATGTATTTAGGCCCTTGTGTGAGGCTATGGGCCCACTATATGCTTGGCTCTATATGGGCCACTCCTTGTGAGCAATGTTGGTTAAATGTCCACATTGATGGGCAATGATGGTTAAATGTCCTCATTGTGACCTTCCCTTTGGCCCTTTAATAGGCCGATTATTGATGTCAGTTATCAATACCGATTATGAGTATGTAATAACATAACATCATGATACATACCCATACGCATCATCTGGATGTTTGTTATAAGATGTGAATGACCATTGCATATGCCATAGAGCAGGTTGTTCATGGGACTCCCTGATAGGTGGAGTTGCCCCATATGAGCGCATGGTATGTGCAGGATTGATACATGATTGGACTGTGTGACTCATGCATCATGCATTGTGTGATTATGATTACCATACACCCTAGCGACATCAGGGCCGTAGCCTCCACAGGTATATTGTGGATAGCCGATGGGACACTGAAAATCTATTCTACATGGGGTGCAATAAATATCCTTGAGTGAAAGTTCCAGAACTCTCTTGGTACCAGAGGTTGTTCCAACGCCTAGACTGAGTGGATGCATGGGCGCATGAGGGCCGCATACCATTAGGCCGCGTCTCCCACTATGTTGTGGTCGGTTGGATGGGGTGCGGCCTTACCTGCCCAAGAGGACAGGGCAAAGCTAGGCTGAGTTTGACCAGCTCATGGAAAGGGTCCGCTATCGACGACCCGGGCCCGATATTGGCTGGCGGATAGTGAGGTCTCTTCCACTCACTTTGTTGCACGCGATGTGACATCAATCTGGTTTGGAGTGTACTAGACCCCGGTGATGATCCCAGAGATACGCAGTATTGATATGTGGACTTATTGAACAGGAGTTGCATGCTCGGTATTTTACTCATTCATTCACTATCCACTTGGGCTGGTGGTGCACAACTCATTATTGTGTACCTTTACAATGGCCAGGATTTCAGTTGGGGCACATGACTAACCTGAAATCAGGAGTCTACCACATTGAGTCTGACTATCCAAATTTAGGTATGGAACTGGTTTGGATAGAAGTCCCTTGTAATGGACCCCATAGCCTGCGATACTACATATTATCATCCCAACTTCACTCTAGCTTCGTTATTTCATTCGCACCGCATATTGCATTGCATCCGCAGCATTTAACATTTTAGGTTTCCATGTTTATGCATTTATATAGCCTTGATATGGTCGTTAGCATTTATGCCTTGCATCGTATAGTCTTGGTTCGGCTGATAGCACTCATGGACTTGTCAGTATTTCCGCTTATTCTAATATTGTATGATTTATGACATTGTATTACATACTTGGCACTTACCTTAAGCACACACTTTCGCCACCCTCTAAGCTTTCTATAAGCTTATTCATGATAGATGCATGCAGGTGGCGTTAGGTCGCAGCAACATTGAGCTTGGAACATGCAGCGGACTACTAAAGCTTTGATTTCAATATATATATGTATTTACCCCTCAGCACTGTATTCAACTGTTTATATTAGTGGATATGTGATGATGATGTTGCCTTTGTGATTTGGGTGAACTTGTGATTATGCTTCTTATGAGATAAATGTACGTTAAAAATCCTCCTTGTAAGATCCTAGGATCAGAATCTGGTGTATGGGCGCTGGAAGCCGAGAATGGGGTGCTATGGAGGCTATCGGCACTGGATTCGGTGATCAGAAATTTTGTGAACCTGGTTTCTGAGTTTGGAGTGTGACAGATTATCCCACTACAAATCTGGTTTAAGTGGGCTGCAACTCTAGTTTTGTCCTCTCGAAGTTCACTTGTGATTGGTTCGAAGGACGTTAAGGTTAGATCAAGATCTACCTCAAATTTTAGCCTCTTATATTGCAAGGGGCCCTCTGAGTTGTCTTTACAGAGGATTACGTAGGTACACAATCTGGTTGCATTAACAAGTTCTCTACTGAGAGGTTGGGTTTCCTCTTTTAGACAATTATTTTCTAGTCTCAATTCTTTGATGCACCTTCCGGCTGCTACTATGCTTTACTTGAGAACGATCTGTAGATCGTGGAAAGATGCATAATAGATAACGTCCATGCATGCTAGTTTGCCTACGGTGAACTCCGTTCTCAGTTTTCTTATCGCTTGAAACTAGTCTTTATGTTGATAAGTTCTTAGGTGAACTCCACCAAAGATCTAGCCTTTGCGAATTTCAGTTTCCTTCATCCCTAGTGGAATGAGGATGTCAGAGATGGACTCAATGATGCCTCACTTTTTTGGTTTGGGCTTCATCACCTTTCTCTGATGTTTGGAGACAATTTGGTATTTGTCTTCCTCCTCTGGTGATATCTCTTCGACGAGTGGAGAGATATTCAAGATTGCTTGGCATTTGGGTTTAGCCCTTTAATCTTCCCAGAAAAAGAGGCTCTGGGTTCTTCACAGAACTATACTTAGAGTTCTCTAAAGAAACCAAGAGATGTTTCCTAATGAGCATCATACACTTAGCAGCCCTCTTTGGAATAGAGATGTTTGAGTTTAAAGAATCATTTTGACATACTCATCCAAAGCTTTATGAAATCTTCTGCCAAAACAAAAGCCTTATAATACAAGAGCATGACGCTCGAAGCAGTATGTTATGGAACTCCATTCCATGGGCATACTATCAACATGTGCAGAGAATGGGGTGTACACCTTTCCAAGCATGGCAAAGTAAGGTAGAAGACTTATATAGATTTCGACCGTAATACGATCTCGCTGTCCAAGAAGGAATCATTATCAGAGTCGGAGAATCTAAAGAAGTCAATTAAAGGGAATAAACCCTATATCGAACATCTTTAACCAATTAGAACCATGGATGTCATTTTAATAAGACAGAGACTACCAGAGTTTGATTTCTTTCATGTGTTTAGAGATCAATACCCTGGAGAATTTATGATCTTCGATAAATATGTCAAGACGATCATAGATGAGAACTTTCTTCTATGTCTACACTAGAGTTATGTGGAGGACACTCCTTCGTCTACATATCCTCCTTGGTATATAGAAGATTACCAAAGAAGGTTTGTTTGTTCAGTCGAAGCTGATATCGAGAGAAAATAGAGAGAAATTGCCTAATATAAACCCATATTCAAGCAAGCCAAAAACTCCATAATTGTTTATGAGGTTATGGCATAGAGAAATAGAGATGATAATTAATCATGTCAGTAAGACCAGGATTAATACCAAGGTTGTACACCTACGTCTTTGGAAATGGTGTCTATCAAACTACTCCTAAGAATGAGAGACCTACATAAGAGTGTTGGTATAATGACTGTGGAGGAAACCATATCATCTACATTCATTAGAGCGAAGCGTCTCTAAAGAGTATAGGCTCACTTGGCAATACCTTAACAGATTGTCAGAGATGGATAATTTAGTTCCTAGGAAGGATTTCCAACCAGAACAAAGAATTATCCATCAAAGTATATCATGAAACACAAGCGACCAAGAATGCACTTGATACAACTATGCTTAAGATAGAGCCAAAGATAGAGAATCTAGGGAAGATGATTATTTATATCGATCGAAAAATCCCTATAAAGCTAGTTGAAGGAATCAAAATGTTACTTGAGAACTAGAGAACAAATGCATCAGCACACCTTGAGGAAATATCTGAAAGGATAAATTCTATCGAGGGCCACTTGCAGCATCTAGAAGATGACCTTGCTAAACTTCATAAAGGAAGTAAAGTTGAGGAGAAAATCCTTGAATTAACATCATAATGAAAAGGGATTTCAGAGAACCTAGAAAGAAAGTTCATGGCTATGAAAGAAGCCATCGGAGCCATAAAACGAGATGTCTAAATTATGGGATCCAACGATCACATAATGGATATCGTGTCCTATGAAATGTTGAGCCCCAACAGGTATTGCCACCCATAGGACCAAATGAGTTCTTAAATGAAATCCAAAACTACATCAAGAGAGGATTAGAGTACATCATCAAGAATACTCAGATAGAGCAAGGAACCAGAAAAGAGTTGCTCCAACAAATTAGTAAAGGAGCTAACTTTTTAGTTTCTTTCCTAATCAGGCTTAGAGAAGAACTTTCAATCTTTGAAACATGCATCTTTGAAGATTCAAGGATCAGGAGAGAAGGGATTGATAAGTTTTATCAAACCTTTCTAGAATATTAGTGAAATCTGAGCAAATCCTTAAAATAGCTTACTAAAGAAATCCATTATAACTCAGAGATTTGATCTAAGATGCTAAGAGATAGCATCTGAGATGAAAAGGGCTATGTTCTAAGTTAACTCAAGAGTCTTAGAATAGAAGAGAAGAACGACCAAGTAGAAGTGATCCGATGATTGACTAAGATTAGTGATAAAATCGAAATCGTCCACAGAGATACAGAGAACCTTGACTTCTCAATAGTCAAGAATGTTATCAGTGATCTATACGATAACTCAGAGCAGAACGTTGCAATCCTCGACATTGCTTTTAAAGAGATAGAGATAATGGTGGAACCACTGTCCAGAGGCATTCACAAAATAAGGGAAACCTTAGACAGGGTGATGCACCCAGAGTGTGTTACTAGTCATCACCTTGAAGGTGAAAGTAAACTTATCTAGAGAAAAATCTCAAAAGTTCTAACCAAGAGTGAACAACATAAAGCTGTTATTCAAACCAGGCTCTTAGCCATGAGAAAATCACCACCTGACCATGGAAGAACTCTCAATGAGATTAGGTCAGATGTCAAAGCAAATGATTCGTCTATCGAAACCATTAACAGATGCTTGAATTCCTTTGAGAAGGAATTCGTAGAGATCAAGCAAATGCCTAAAAGACAGCCTTCTGTGTACTGCCTTGAATTTTTGTAGCCCGAGTACATACTTGTGCCTGAGAATTTCGGGTGTTAATAATGTAAAAATTGGATGCTTCAAAATTGCATCTTATCTTTTTTAAAAAATAAAATCACGAAGGTAACCATTCACGAGAGTAAAATCAACTATATTTATCATTCTATTAAAGTAAAATAATTCAACAAATTATCAAATGCCCTCTCAATGGGAGCTTATTACATTATCAAAGTTTGCAATGAAAAATAAATAAAACTAATCATGCATTATTCTTCCTCTCTATTCAAACCCGTCTTCCACAGAATGGTCGTCATCCGTTACATCAATCTGTAATTCATCTGCAACATTTGTATGGCTAGAGAGGGTCAATGCCCTACTCATAGTAATAGTTATCCTCTAAGATTAACAATAATTCAAGAGATTCATAAGAATAATGTGAGGGTTCTGATATGTCTCGTACTCCACCACTACGAGTGGTATCAATATGCGCAACTAATATATATATGAATGCATGCCTAGCAAAGTGTGCATGGCTCATCATACGTAATAATTATCACAATGTGGAATATAATTTATAGAAAACTCGGCTCGCCCCTCATTCTCACACTACGGAGACTCGTTGGCGTGTCCAATGCTACCGTTGATTTACATGAACACCTCAAGATGACACAATACACAGATCGGATGAATTACATGACACAATTTATTTATGGAACAACTATTTATGACATCCAATCCCGGAAGTGATGTAACACGTATTGCATATTACTTACATCGATCTGTAAACCACTACCCAAAATCCATGAAATTATGCATTAACCAAGAGGGTCACTACCTAGAGCGCATTACATATATGATAAAATATATGGATCGCTAGATGTGAGACCTTTAACACATCACTGACATCAAAGGAAAAATTAATTGAAACATGTAAGTTTTGGAATTCCAAGACACATGCCCAAGCGATAAAGGGAGGTAGCACAATGCTAACCTAATAAAGAAGAAAAGTAGCATTAAGTTATCTCAATAAAAGAGAAGAGTAGCAGATAGGATAACTCAACAAGAATAATGGGAGAGGAGCAAAAGACCAACTTAATAAAGAGTAGAAGCTCACGTCGCTCTCAAAATTGGCAAAGGGCAAGGTTTGTATCCATCACCCTTCCTAAATTCATAAAAATCACATATAATTTAAATCATACCTTAACCATAATTCTCAACAGGATAAATAATTGATAATGGTAAATCAATCAATTGCATGAAAAATCACAGTAATATAAAAGTATGCAAAAATAAGATAAATCATATCAACACAAATTAGTGTAAGTTTAAAGGAATCTCACCTTACACTTAGATCTAAACCCTAGGTAGATCTCGATGTAGGAAAGCTTCTACATGAATCATGACATCGCTTGAGCAAGAGGGAACACCATACGTGTGGAGAAGGAAGAGGGATGGGCATTTAGACTTCTCTTTCTCATTCTCTTTCTCTACCCGCCTTGGAGGGTGGGAGGTGGTGTGTGAGTAGAGAAGGGGACGTACACCCCTTTTATAAAAGGAGTGGCCATGTGAGAGGGGTGTGTTTCACATCTCACTTGGATTGAGTTTCTCCAATTTGACATTTTTTGGCGATATTTCTTTAAATCTAATTTATCCAATGTGTTGGGATCATTGAATAGAGTTGAAGTATATGATTTTCTAGGTGATTCGAAATTTAGATTGACATATCTTGAAAATTCTCCTAAAAGGTGACAAAACGAACTTGATGTTAACTAACGGTCTACACTTAATGATCAGGGCATAATTTTGGGAGAAATGTGTAGTCAGGATAGGCAAATAGTTGGACAAAAGTTGGAGGTTGATCGATGGTGGAAAAGACTTAAATTTGAAATTTCACCTTTTGCACCAAAAAGAAGGAATTAGAGTCAAGGCGGTCATCATTCAATGGTGTAAGATTATAGATCATGGTCTAAATTTTGTATGATATTATAGTCATATGAGGTTAAAGTGTGGTCCAAATTTGACTTGCGATCGATGGTGTAAAGTGGGTCAATCGGAAGCTCCATATTTAGAAAGAGTTGGTAAGCCTAAAATGGATAACTTTGCGGCTAAGGAAAATTCTACCAAGGTTGCTTCTCATATTTCACACTTGATTTATATGATGTAAAATTCAAATCATTCATATGAAGAGAAATATCCTATTACAACTATCCACGAGTTTTCTTCACTCGATGGACACCAAAATCAACGATTAAGGGGCTGATTTGTCAATTGGGTCACTTTTACATTGATTTAAGGGCTGAAATTCGACGTGCATGATTAATTTATAATAGATGGGCATGGTTTAAAATTTTACATGAAATGGATCATCGAAACCATGTGATCTAAAATTCAAGGGTATAAGTTAATGACATTAAGTATTTACGATTTGGACATCTTTTATTTCTCCAACTTCCACCATTTGTAATGTCAAACTAAACCATTCAAATGCATTAAAATTTGACAAACATTTTTTATTTTTTATTCTTTTTCCATCGCCCCATTTTGGGCCTTGATCGCTTACAGATCACCAAGATGCCTTTTTAATGAGCTATACCGCTCGAGGTCTAATTCAATGTTTTCATATATCTAATAGAAAAGTCAGCCGGTAGTTGTGGCATATACCTTACGATCTTCAAACTGAGCTGTTCATTCTGGTATTTAGGTAGCTCGTTTGGCAGATCTATATATGATGGATGATCAGATGACATGTTAAAAATAGAAAAACTTAATGGTTAGTGTTCACACCCCATGTATAGGGTTGTGATGTAGTAATAAACTCAGTAAGACTAAGATCGAATCCATAAGGATTGAACCTTGTACGTAATCTGAAAATAACTCGAACTAGAACTAGGATAAGATGAAATCTAAATCAGGTAAAAGGAAGGATATAATTGTGAATTTATTTAACTAAAACTCATGAAATTCAAAGGTAGGGAACTAGGGTGCCAAGGATCCACTTGTAGTAATTGGGAAGCTACCTTACATTGATTCAAGGACACAACTGGAATTGGAGTCCTATCTTATCCAGTTGGTAAGAAGAGATTTGTCAGATCTCTAAACGTCTCGTGGATCTAATCATCAATAAATAAGAGTGGTGAAGATTTGGAAGTGATCCTATCACCTAACCATGCCTAGGAGACTATGGCAACCAACAGGAATTTACCAATCGCACAGCTAATCATAAGAGAATTGCGAAAGTTTGGAAGGATTCTGTCACCCTACCATGCCCAAGGGGCAATGGTGAAAACAAGTTTGCCTAATTTCACAATCTCAATAATGAAAAGGACGTACTTAAAGCTATTGTAGATCTATTGTAATTTAAGTCATAACAAACCATTAAAAACTAAAAGTATATCATATAATCAAACTAGAATCCAAAAGAGTTCAATAAAGCATGAATCAAAACAAAGCAACCATCCCAATCATGCTACAAGCTTCACCTCTTAGCCATAGCTAAGAGGTTTAGCCAGTCATAACTGAACTAAAATCTCATGAAAACATAAGAGGAAAAGAAAAGCGAGGAAGAAGCAGGAAGAACTCTTAATGGAGCTTGGCCGGCTGCTCCACACTCTCTCCTTTCCTCGTGCTCGCGTCCACGCCTCTACGGCTGCCCAAGATGATTTCGTTCTCTTCTCCTCTCCTTTATATAGACACCAGGGAGGTCGGTTTGTAGCTGGAGTTGGTGGGAAGACCCCCTTTACGTAGCGACGTGCGTATGCAGTAAAAAATACAAATCACCTTGCATTTGGAGGAAGCTTTTGGCCGGTGGACGTTCTAAGAACCATTTTTAGCTTCATGGTTGGGGTAAAGACCCCCTTCCCGAGATTTTGGACAATTTGGATCAGAGATCCGACCATCATCTGGGCCGTACAATGCCCCGCAGCGTCCGAAAAAATCGGACGTAAGTACGGTGCGAATTTCATTGCGTTGTGATGCTCGGTGGGCCCTACAGCGATGTTTTCTGAGAAATCTGACCCGTTCATTGGATTCCTAGTGAAAAACTAGTTGGGAAGGAATGATTTTGGTCAAGTTTTGGTGCGGTCCACTGATATGTTGCTTCTGTCGTCCATCCTACGTTTGAAAGGTGATCTGCCTGTCTGTACATACATGGGACCAAAAGGCCATCATGGCTAGGGTTTTACCCCACCTCTGGATGCAATGGACGGTCCTGATCATCCAAATGGATGATAGGTGGGGCCCATTGCTCATTGCAAGTCCAACAGCAAAAGGAAAACATACTTTTCATTTTTTAAGGGAAATTGACCGTACTTGCCTCGAAGTTTGGGTCAATTACCTCGATCGCTACGACACTCCATATATTCCCCAAAGGGCCTTCTGACAGCTTTTGAAATTTTTTTGGACAAAAATGCCCCTGACCTTGGTTCAGGACTTGTACGGTCCTGGCATGAAGCATAAGTCACCCGCTGCCTTAACCCCCAAGAAACGGATGGATCGGCTACTCCCTGGGACACCGTCCAATGGCTGGTGCTCGGCGCTCTATGGGATCCACCACCAAGTATGTGTTTCATCCATGCCGTCCATATATTTCTACGGATCATTTCATGGCACGAGACCAAAAACGAGCATGATCCAATCACGGCGGGCCTAGGGGGATTTTAATGGTGGATATCCAATAACTATAATTTCCCTACAGTGTGGTCCACCGGAGAGTTCTATCACTCTCTTTTTCTAGTTCAAGCCATAAAATAATATTTTAAACCAGACGAACAGACTAGACGAAGCACGTACATCATGCTGGGGCCCACAGACCACCAATCACCAGCACAGCGAGTTTCGAAAGGGGCTAAAATGTCGCACTTATGTACATTTGAAAGACTCTCTCCTTCCTCTTCTCTTGTTTTCCTAGAGAAGCCAAGATCCAGGGACCAAAAGGGCAGAGAGCGATGTTATTTCTCCTCATCGTTTCGCTCGTCTGAAAGCTTCTTCCACTACGAGGTTAGTATTCCATTCCGTTTCAATTGTGGGTAGGCATCTGCCAAGGTGAAGGAAGGATAGAGTCGAGAAGCCCAGGTATTTTGGTGGTCACACGAAAGGGAGTGTAACATAGGGCACACCTTGATCAAACCTCCATCATTAGATGGTAGACAACCACGGCATCATGTTTGTGATGGTATTTGAATCGTGGCTACCACTTGTCACGACCGCGGTTG
Source organism: Magnolia sinica (assembly GCF_029962835.1). Taxonomy (NCBI): domain Eukaryota; kingdom Viridiplantae; phylum Streptophyta; class Magnoliopsida; order Magnoliales; family Magnoliaceae; genus Magnolia; species Magnolia sinica. Next base: position 41,118,753 of record NC_080573.1, on the reverse strand, counting down.
TGATGTTATATGGATCGTGCTCGTCAGGGATATAGCACTGGATACAACTACGACCCAGTGTGAATCATTACCATGATCCAATGTGTAGGAGAACCACTATCCACTGTGCTTCATTATCATAAGATTACGACCCAGTGTGCTTCATTACCTTAAGATTACGAAGACTGCGTTGATTGAATTTGATTTAATAATTAAAGTTGTGTACGGTGATGCAACTCAAAAGTGCATCACCGCACGGGGAATGACCGATGTAGTGAATCTAAGAGAAATGAAGTGTACGGGCGGTCAATTTACACGGTGCTTCACAAGACACAACGAGACATTTCAGATGAAGTGAAGGTTTCATGTGAAAATATGAAGCCTTCAGAAACTCAAAGATCTGATGGGAGACTGAAAAAGGTTCGAATCACTTCCCAGCGAGAAGATAGCCCAACACCCAGATGCTCGAGATATAAACGAATAGGTCACAATCGGCGTCGATGCACCTTCATCCCTGCTAGCTGAGGATGAGGCCGAGGCTGGTGATGACTATTTTTTTATTGCTTCTGATAATGTAATGTGAACTGTAATATATATATATATATATACACCTATTATTTATTGATTCATCAACTTTGGTGCATGTTAACCACTTTCCAATGTGTATGCTAACCTCTATCCATTGTGCATTTGAACCACGACCCATACAGGAAAACATGAACCTAATAATGGGTCGTGGTTGTCATGACAATATGATCATGATTGAAATGTCATATGGATCGTCTTTCTCATTAGGTCGCGGTTGTCAACGCCGGATCAACAAGGGTGACAACCACGATCCATTACAGCCACGTCCCTTATCAACTACGACCAATGATTCATGTATACCACGACCCATATAACACAACAACAACGACCCACATATCATTCCAGTCATGGTCCATGTATCATGACAATCACGACTTATACAACCTCGCAACCCTTACCCATATACAATGACAGTGGGGACCCATGTATCATGGTAAATACGACCTAATGTGTATGATAATCAAGAGCCTTTATGCATATGAACCACGAACTCCAAGATCGGAATAGTGTACATAACATAGGTCGTGGTTTTCATGATATATGGATCGTGATTGTCATGATAATCGGTCGTGCTTTACTCAGTGCCTTGGTAGTCAATAACGCTCCGGTACGAATGACAATCACGATCCATTACAAATATGATAACCATGATGCATGCGCATCGTCAACCTCGATCCATGCAAGACAAGAACCATGACTCTTATAACATGACAACCAGGATCCATATCAAATAACAACTACGATCAATGCTTCACATCAACCACGAACCATATAACATGACAACTAGGATCCATATTTCATTATAATCACGACCTATACAACATTACAACCACGATCCTTATTCCAGTCCGATGCGAAATGTCCTATTCTAGTTTCCAGGCAAACGAATTTGATATTTTGAAACATGACAATAGCGATTCATATAACATCACAATTACGATCCACAAAACATGAAATCCACAATCCATATAACATGACAAGAAGGATCAGTAAAATATGACAACAACAATCCATAAGACATGAAGACCATGACTACAGCAACCGACACCATGATCCATGTAACTTTGACAACCTACGATCCATATATATCATAACAATCACAATCCATTTTACATGAAAAACACTATTTAAAAAAATTAAAAAAAATAAAGGTTCAGAGTCAACAATGATCCTTTGCCTCGATCGTGTATTTGACAATCTTAAGGATAGTGGTTGTCATCTATGAAGTGTCGTGGCTGTCATTGCGTAAGGTATGGATGACTTTGATCAAGTTGTGACAACGAAATCCCTCACCATATCCAGTTTGAAGCCCAAGTCTCTGGCCCACAACTCTGTATCGTGGTTAAAATGTTATATGGGTCATAGTGTGAATGTTTGATGGGTCATAGTTAACATGATGATATATATCATGGTTGTCATTGTACATATATCGTGTAGTTGATCACACCGAAATTAACGGTTAGAAGGGGACAAGAACTATGTGAGCCATACATCCACCTTACAAATCTTATTATTATTATTTTTATGATATGCCTTTATATACGTATATTACAGATGATGGTAAGTTTAGATGACATTTATATATAATATATATCACTGTTGACCCCATATATCTTTGTTTGTACGGAAGTAATATGTCGCATGTACATACACAAAAGATGGCGTGTTAAAGACGAGAATCTATTGGTTGAACTGTTGTGGTCCATTGGATTCCAATATTTTGACCATTCTTTGGGTCTCTTGATGTTAGAAATAAAATGGACGGTGCGGATCAGAGAAAAGGCACCTCGATGTGATTTACGAAACACCGACTATAACATCCCAAACACAAAACATTAATAGACGCTTTTACGGACGCTTACGATTTCATTCGAAACGCAAAACATCACCGGATGCTTTTACGGATGTTTACGATTCCAAACGCATAACTTCAACAGCTTGTCCCCATAGGGAACACTGATTACTGCTTCTTCTCTAGGACCCCTTCACTTTTTATCTATCCCTAACCTAACCCTTTTCCTTTTTTTTTTTTACTAATTTTGAATCTTCTTCACTAGGCCCCTCCATCACCACTCAGCGAGTACATCTACAAGTTCGGTGCAGCTCAGTCAATATAAATGGCAAAGCAAGGTAATGGTTGATAAGGACGGTGTATGGTGGTTATTATGTTATATGGGTCTGGGCTATGAACCACGACCCAATGTATATGACTATAATGAGATGTATAGCATGACAATCATGATTGTTATTGTTATCGGTGGTGATATGCTGAATGGATCGTGGTTGACAGGGTCAGTGTATTGTGGCACACTTGTTATGTGGGTTGTCGTTGTGAACCACGACTCAACGCAGATGACATCAATGATATGTATGGCATGAAAACCATGATCATTGTCGTGATCGTGGTTTGTTGTATAATGGGTCGTAGTTGACAGTTGAACTGGATCATGGATCACATCTTCTACGGGTCGTGCCTGTGAACCACGATTCAATGTAGACGACAACAACGATCTGTATGCCATAACAACCACGATCGTTGTTGCGATCGTGGTTTGTTTGCCTAATGGATCATTGGTGACAAGCACATGGATGACTTCAATGAACCCTATAGCAAGACTGTCAACCACAACCCAACACAGATGACAACCACGATCCAGTGTAGATGACAAGAACGAACCGTTTGGCATGATAACCACATTCCTTTGGAAGTCGTTATAAACATGACCCTCCGTGGATTTCAATCCCGATCCATTGTGTAGTATAATTATGACCCATGTTAGATTTTGCAAGACCATCCTATCATTATTAATTAACAATCCACGTAGCATATAGGAATGCAGGTCGAAAGAAGCCAACTATGACCACATGCTTAGACTTTGAAAAGGCATAGGTCTCTCCCAAGTGCTCCGTCAAGTTTCTGAAAGTCTTGGTTGAAGAAATGGAGAAGAAATTCGATAGAAAGAAACTATTTAGAGACACCTGTTTTGGATTTCTGCTGGACTTTCCACTGGTTGAGTGGACGGCACAGTCTCAGATCATGCATTACCTGATGCAAAGACATGTTGGTGATCTGAAATTTGATGTTCAGGCACCAAGATAAGATTTATAGAGCTCGATTTTGCACTAATAATGGGTCTAAAGTTTGGACCACTTAGCATAGATGGTGGAGGTCGTGCCGAGGCTGAAAGTGCAGAGGCAGGAAAAGGCATTAGGGAGACCTACCTGAGAGCCGGGGGTGTTAGTAAATAAAAACTGAAAGAAGCTTATTTGTCACTCGCCGATAAAGATGAACATATGGATGTGGAGAAGCTGGCTCTAATAATTTGCGTTGAGGATCTATTAGTTGGATCTCCGCAAAAGAATAACTGTATTGATAAGTATATCGACATAGTCGATGACTTGGATTATTTTAATAACTACCCTTGGGGCAGTGTGGGGCATGATTGTCTGAAGAATGGTGTTAACGTTGTGTCTGGCATTATTCGGGGGAAAGGGCGACTGGCCAATACCCCAAATCATACAACATATGCGGATGTGCGTATGCCCTACAAGTACGTCATTCTTGTCCTGATTCATACTTGAGTTCGAATTGTTCCCTTTTTCCTCCATATGTGTCAACCAATATGTAATACATGATAATTGTTCTTATACAGATTTAGGCCTACGAACGGTTTCCTCAACTCACTAGTGACCGTAGGTGGGCCGTTATAAGACTGCCTATAAGGATTCCTCGAATCCTAAATTGGGTTCAAAAGAAAACATGCAGATATGAAACCATACCGTCATATTTACAGTTGTGCTGGTAAGATTTTTTCAATTGGTATTGTAATTTGAATCATGCAGTATGTTTATAATTAATAAATCAATTTTTCTCCTGCAGGTGGTGCTAGCTCCAGAGCTTCGACCAACGGTTGAAGAAGCAGAGACTGAGATTGCCAGGAGTATAACTACCGACGACATTCATACGATGGACAAGGCTCTATGGTCAGCACCCATGGCAGAGACAACGGAGGATGATGAAAGAAATAAAGCTGAGGCTGATCTTACAGCCTCCCTCTTGGAAATGAAAAAAACAACTGAGCTCGATGGGAAATCTGCCCATTTGCGGAATGTATTGAAAGAAAATAAAAAAAAATAAGATCCGCAATAAAGAAATCTAATAAGCATATTGATTTCCTTGCTACTGAGGTGTAAGGAATAAAGGGTAATTGAAGCAGATTAATGAGTTTGGAGTAGAACTAAAGCACCTCAAGGAGGATTATACTTCTTTACGAGAAGTGACGTCAATGAGAGATGATATGAATACAAAACACGTACGTGAAATCTCCTTGCTTCATCCAACCTATTTGTTAATAGCTCAATGTAAAGGATATTAAAAATAGACCGTGGTTGTCATCCACACAGGATCGTTATTATCATACAGGAAGGGTCGTGGTTTTAATGTACTTAGGGTCCACGACCCAACATTGATGGCTTAGGGTCGCAGTTTTCGTGTAACGTGGTTAGTGGTTTAAATGAAATATGGATCACTCTTATCGCACATAGTGGATCGTGGTTTTCATCCACGATGGATCGCGGAGTTGAACTACGACCTAACATGGACGACAACCATGACCCATTGGTTGTAATAACCATGACCCTATTCTTGATCGTAGTTGTCACCCACATATCTTTCAACCATGACCCAATAACAGACATTGTTTCTTCGATCAGCCCTCTCAGTGCAGAAAATGCTTCATTGCATGAGCAAGTGAAGCAACATAGAGAGGAGATCAATGCTTCACTGTAGGAGAAGGTGAAGTAGCATAGAGAGGAGATCAATACTTCACTGTAGGATCAGGTTAAGCAACTCAAGGAGGAGATCAATGCTTCACTACAGGAGCAGGTGAAGCAACTTAAGGAGGAGATCAATGCTTCATTTTAGGAGTAGGTGAAGCAAATCAGAGAGGACATCAATTCTTCACTGCAGGAGCTGGTGAAGCAACTTAGAGAGGAGATCCAGGCAATGAAGGTATATGAAGTTGAATCTATCCTGAATCATTGTTATCATACACCAGGGGTCGTGGTTGACATGCACACTGAATAGTGGATGAGTCGCGATCGACATAACATGATAGTCTTTTATCTAGACAATGGACGTGGTTTCTACGAGACGTGGATCGTGATTATCGTTTAGTGTGGATTATTATTATCATCCGTCCTGATTGTTATTCCCATCCAATGTGGATTGTGATTATCATACATATTGGATTGTTCATGACATCCACGAACCTCCATGGATGTGAACCACGACCCACTATAGACGACAACAAGGCTCCAGTGGTCGTAATAACCATTTCTGATTTACGATCTCATTACAGGACAATGTTCCTTCGACTAGCCCTTTGATCGTAGAGAATGCTTCACTGCTAAAGCAGATGAGGCAGCGTGGGGAGGAAATACAATGAATAAAGGTATATAAAATTGAAATTTTCCCTTGTCATATTTTGTCATTGTTGTGTTCCTTTTTAAGTAGTAGTCATGATCCAGAGAGGGTCGCTGTTACATGCCCTTGCTCATTCAACGAGTCTTCCCAGGCATGAGAATGCTTACTTGAATGAAGCTTAGAGAGGAGGTACAAACAATAACTGTATATGAAATAGAAAATTGGTTGTTGTTGTGTTCCACCTTGGATCGTGGTTAATGTCAACATCTCCAATTTCGAGGCTGGGATTAGCCAGGTCTCTAGTTTTAAAGCTGGGATGACCCATCTTAAAGATGAGAATGCTGCGCCACGGGTACAATTGTACGTGGAATTACATTTGGATTGTGGTTTAAATTGGATTATGAACTCCATATGTCATTTTATTACAGCTCAACATCATTGCCCCGTAACTGATCGAGGAAGGGAGATCACGTTGCGTTACAGTGGATCCAGAAAGAGCTCTAACTGTAATATAGCCTCATCGGGGGCTCAGTGAACTCGACCGAGTTCTAACCAATGCCGAAGAGGACGAGTTGAGATCTATCAGAGAGTCAGGTTCACTCATCTGGTTGAAAAGTGTTTATGACCCAAATTCATGGGTCGACTCTAAGGCAAGTTTATATCCTTTCTCCTTCATTATTTCATATTAATGTATGAATATTATAGTTACATGAGACATTTTCCATCTTACGTAGGCCATAGACTTATACCTAAGATACCTATCAGCGTGTCAGGACAATCGACCACGAGGTAGACAGGACTACGCATTTGTCTCGTCACTATTTACGGTAATGTGAATTTGAGGACCGTAGCTGTTTTTAAAATGTCATTAATCATTTCTGTTTCTAACAATATTCAACATATCAATAGCAATACATGGAACGATAACTTGACCTACTGCGAACTTATGGCGCTGGGAACCATAAGGATCGTGGGACCATGAAGTCTGAAAGGTTGTGTGAAGTACTTATATAAATAGTCGACTATAAACCGAAACCTCTATGGAAGTATGATGTGGTAAGATATTAGTTTCTTGCACATGGACTTAAATGATTAGATCCATATTTGGAAGGGTAATACTTTAACTGTTGTCGTATTTCTTGTGCTTAAAAGGTGTACATCCCTCTTAATGCGAGGGGGCGGTACTGACTGATGGTTGCTGTTTATCCGAGGAAGAAAGAGGTCACTTTGTACGACAACTTGAGTACCGAATTGCAAGAGAGAAACGAGCTGGTTGTCACACAGGTAACGGACAGACTGAGGTGGTTATTCCATGTTCTTGATGACTGATTAGTTAAGTGGGAGAAGCCGTGGAATGTGAAGCCATCTGCTGACAGGACTACGCAGCCAAACTCGGACGATTGTGGCATATACATGCTGAAATATATAGACTTCTTATGCAGTATGAATGTAATTGACTTTACGCATGTAAGTTTCCTTCTATTAAATATGAGTCTACATTCAAGTTTGACTGCTTTACACTTTATTTTAAGATTAGCTCATTCTGATTTTATAGGAGAAAATTTCAAAATTTAGAAAGACGATTGCATATGACTGTCTGCAGCAGACAAGAGCAAAAGGTGCTGAGTTCCCAAAAAAATAAGGAGAGGAGGCATCAGGTAGACCAGCGAAGAGAGCCAAACACTGATTTGATGTTGAATGATGAATGGATTGGTGTATTTGATGTTTATTCTTCTTATTATGATCCATAATGGGTTGGTGAATGAGATGGGTAGTAATTGTCCGTGAGCAATTCGAAGTTATATTGCACTTTGGCTGTCGGCCACGTTGGTTGACATGCACAATGGATCGTTGTTGTATATGTGTGATTGAAGGTACATGCCAAACACGATCCATATATGGCGACAACCACGACCCTCGTAACACTCGAACCACGACACATAGCATGTTACAAGCACGATCCTTCTAGCATCATAACTACGACCGGTCTAAAACAATGACCACGGTCCATAAGAACAACGACATAGTCACTGCGACAACCATGAAACTGTCATGTGATCTGATCCCGCGGTCCACATGCATGTTAGATTGTGATTACTGTCCACGGTGGATCGTGGTTGTCACACATGTTTATTTGTGGTTCACATCCATGACTTTAATCCGAACCCCTGAAAAGATTGCATGATATATCTATCTACATTATGGGAAGTAATGGAACTGAGTACATTACCACGACCCCTAAGCAGGAAACCCACGACTCATATTACATGAGAAAGACGATCCGTAATAGCCTTCAAGCCATCCATATACCGTCACAACAGCGGCCCATGTAACCGGACAACCACAGATTATGTACACGACATGGCTCATGGATGGCCTAGTGCTTATGTGTTTTGTCCATGGCATATATAATCCCTTCCATGTCGTACACGTTGAAACAACAATAATAGATCCAGGCAACATGACAAACACGATTCGTATAACATGGCAAATACAGTGAGATATAACACATCAATGGGAGGAGAGTTTTCTATCCGCTGTCGTATTTATTTATAGAGAGGCGTGGTTGAGAGATAATCTTATGAGCTATAAGTGCATGGAAATCTGGCCATCCACATGTATTGATCTATCCTTGTTGAAGTGTATGGAAATCTGCCCATCAAAGTTAGGACATTGCACATGTAGATATTGAAAATCCCATGTATATATGTGTCATGGTTATGAACATGTGGAGAACATGTTCATTGGTGAATTTATTGTTGCCATGAGAGTAGTTTCTAAGATATTTGCAAACAGAACAACTGGATCGTTGCTCATGTTAATATTGGTCGTTGTTGTCGTGGATGAGAACCACAACCCATATTAAATACGAACCATTCGTCCCGTATATCATGACCTATATAAGACGACAACAACGACACATTTATCATACCATTCATGGTCCATGTATCATGACAACCACGACCTATATATCCTTACAACCATAACCCATATATAATGATAGTCACTACCCATGTACCATGTTAATCGCGACCCACATATTGATGATAATCACGAGCCTTTATGCATATAAACCACGACCCAAGTATGGAAATAGTGCATGCAACAATATGCTGTGGTTTTCGGGATTCATGTGTCGTGATTATCATATTAATGTTTCTTGCTTTCATTCAGTGCCTTTGTTGAGCCATAACCCAAATAATGACAATAACGATGCATTTTAAATATTGGAATACGACCCATGTAATATGAAAACCATGATCCGTATAACATGACAACAATGTCGAATGACAACTGCAATCAATGCTTCACCCCAACCACGAACCATATAACACGACAACCATGTCGAATGACAACTGCAATCAATGCTTCACCCCAACCACGAACCATATAACACGACAACCATGATTTTTATTACACAACAAGCACGACCCATATATAATTACATTCTGGATCCATATTTCAGGCCAACCACGACCTATACAAAATTACAACCACGAACTATTATTAATGACAGTCATAACCCATATATCGTGTTTCTCGAGCATCATAGGGCTTATCTTTGTCTCACCACGACCTTATAGTCTTGATTCCTTCCATCTTAACTCTGCTGAGTTCCAGGTTGATGTAAGAGACCTGCAAAAGAAATTGATATCTTGTGGATGAGCACCTACTAGGATTGGCAGACCCGATGTGTAATGGATTCTTCGGGATTCTAGCCTAACAACTACGATCCGTATAATATGACATAATGAGAAATTTTCACCATATTAGCAAGCAAGATAAAGTGTATGGAAATAATCGAAACACTTTCAAGCGATAGAATGAGAACCTTTTAAAAATCTCTAGCCAAGTCGTGCAATGGTTCTGTCAGTATGAAGAAAGATACCAAATACTCCAACAATGTTGCGAAATAGTCCCAATAATACCTGCAAACACAAAACATGTAATAAACTGAAAAACATTAATGTAATAGTGATTATTATAAAAGGATTTAGTGGACATGCAGAAAGTCCCTTAACACATTCAGTTGTTCTTACGAAAGTAAAACTTAGATGGTTACTCAGCATGATAACGATGATCCGCATAATACGATAACAACGATCCATAAAACATGAAAACCACGACCCATAACAACCGACACCAGGACCTATGTGACTTTGACAACTAAGATCCATATATCATAACAACCATGGATAAATTTACATGAATCCTTCCGTCTTAGCTTTGCTGAGTTTCAGGCCGCTGTAAAAGCCCTTCAAAAGAAATTGATATTTTGTGGACGAGCAACTACTCGGAGTTGGCGGACCTAGTGTGTAATGACTTCTTTGTTATTCTAGGCTGATGTAACCTGGCTTCTCCAGGGTCCCAGGCTAACGTCATAGCTCTATAAATGAAGTCGTTATTTTGTATCATGACAACAACGATCCGTAAAATACGACAACAACGATCTATAAAACATGAAAAGCACAATCCGTAGCAACTGACACCAATGTAACTTTGACAAACATGATCCATATATCACGGTTAAATTTACATGAAAAACACGATAAAGGAAAACTGTCAACAAATATCCTTTGTCTGGATCGTTTGTTAATGACGTGAAGGATCGTGGTTGTCATATATGAAGGGTCGTGTTCATCGCTGTGGAAGGTTGAGATGACTTTGATCAAGGTGTGCCCTACAGTAAGCTCCCTTCACTTGACCGTGAAAACCCTCACCATACGATGTTTGATCTTCACGATCCGTAGCAAGTGTCTACAAGAAGGTCCAATAAATAGATACATCCCCGTATAAGGAAACGGTCCTTTTTCACTAGTAAATCCAATACATTAATTCTCTGTATGGGGAACGGTAGTTTTCCTTTTTCACGAACATTCCAAGTATGGGGAAATGGTCATTGTATGACAGAGTTTGGGTCGTGGTTGTCATGTGAATGGGTTCGTGGTCGTAGTATTAATAGGTCGTGGTTGTGACGAAATATAGTTCATGGTCGTCGTGATAATGGGTCGTGGTTGTTAAACGACCCATGTCATATTACAATAACGATCCTTCTAACATGTAAACTACAACTCATTATCACGACATGAACGAGCCATATCTACTAGAACCCACGAACCATGTTATGTCACAGCCATGACCTATGTTCAATGGGCTGTGTTGAAGCTCAATTCTTTGACCCAGAAGTTTGTATCGTGGTTATTACGATACATGGTCGTGGTGTTAATGTTCGATGGGTCATAGTTGCCATGACCATTTATATATATATATATATATATATTGGTCGCTTGAGAAATTTGCAAAAGGAACAAATGGAACGCTGGTCATGTTAATATTGGTTGTAGTTGTCATGTTAAAATTTTCGTGGTTCATATATGTAATCGTTCGTGGTTGTCATTAATGTTGGATCATCATTGATAACCACGAAACCAAGAGAAACACAATCCATAAGTCATCGAAACCATGATCAATACGTCATGGCAACTACGATCCCCATATCATGGAAACCACGACCAGTTAAAGCGGTTATAAGGGCCGCGTATTCTTGTTATATTGTAAACTTAAGTGGAAGAAACTAGCACAGTCTTGCGCATCACTGAGCTTCACTTCTGGCAGTTACTGTGTTATATGGGTCATATTTGTAATGTGTAAGGGTCGATGTTTCCTTTTTACATTGTCGTGATTGTAATGTTATATGGGATATAGTTGCCATGTTATATGGATCGTGGTTGTCATGCTGCCTTGATCGTGGTTGTGGAGTGCAATATTCTGCAACTTGTATGGTCATGGTTCTCATGACAACTGGAGTGGTTTCCATGTTGTATGGGTCACGTTCCTCATAAGGTCGTAGTTGTCGAATACGATCCAACACGGACGAGAATCATGATCCATGACAACTGTGCGCCATGACCAACATAACAAGTATATTGTTATTCATGGTGTTATAACATGTATATGGATCATTGTCCTGGTGTTATATGGGTCGTGGTGCGTATGTTGCATTGGTCGTGGTTTTAGGGTCATATGAGTTGTGGTTATCATGTTTTTATTCATGATCCAACATGGATAAAAATCACAATCCACTGTGTGTGTTATTCACGATCACATGAAAGGGTTGTGGTTGTCATACACACTGGGTCGTAGTTGTTATTTTATATAGAACGTTGTTGTTACGTTATATGGTTGTGTTTGTCATGGGTCGGGGTTGTAATGGGTCGTTGTTGTCATTTAATATGTGTCATTGTTGTAATTTAATATTGGTCGTGGTTGTTGCATGTTCACCACGACCCATATTGTATTGTAATTATGGTCGTAGCTGACAACTCCGAAAACAATGCCACATTCTTCTTCTTCACACAATCGCATTAAAGTCGGTACTTCCCAGTAAAACATTGGTCACCAAGCGCGACCCTTTGTTATCCATGCGACTGTACCGAATTAGCGCGACCTTTCGGAATCAACGCCTTGACCATTGAATGGCCATCCTATAAGAGTGGTGCATTGGCAAATGATACTTCCACAAGCTAATTCATGCATTTATTTGTCCTCTCATTGAGAAAAATGGAGCAGATATTTAAAGAAACAATAGAGCCCCTATTGCGTTCTTCCTTTATTCTGATCCCTTCTCCTTCTTCAGGGACGTTCACGATCTTCTTGAAGCTCAACGGCCTCCACAGGAAGTTCTGAAGACAGATTCAAAACTCTGCCAACTCGACAATTTCAACCGGCACCCAGCTAGCAGAAAAAGGTTAGAACATGACATACGTGGATATCGAATATCCCTTTCTATAATGCCCTCAAAATTGAAGGTCAAGCAGAGCCTAACTGTAAGACCCATGTCCTAATCCGTTCTGTTCCGTTGGCTTCCGCGGCCCTTCTGGTCAAATTTCGGCAACCTTCGCACCGTATCCGACGTTTGCGCGCGATCTTAAGCCAGGTCCCGCACACCGACGTCGGCTCGATCCGAAACTTATGTCTTGGCGATCGCGTCATCGCCGCGGTTCCAATGCCGTGACTTGCGTACCGAACCGATACCCAGGCAAGAAGATGCCGATCAGCGTTTATTCTGAAGAAACACCGCGCATTGCGGATTTCGAGGGAATCTCTACAATTAGTCCCATCAATCAACCATTAAATGCAACCTTATCTCAAGTACAACAACCCATCCCTCTTTCTCCACAAAGTCAACTCTCTCTCTCTTCACCCATCCCTCTTTTACTCACTTTTCAAACAAACCCATGCTTCATTAATTACACCCATCACTCCATCACCTCATATCACTCCCATCCTCTCATTTTCTCTCTCATTTCTCAAATCTCTCCAAGCAACCCAAGCCTCTCACGTCCAACACTTCTCTCCCTCCCAAGTGTGGTCCACCTTCTCATCTTCCATCTCAACCATCTAAACCCCATCAACCTCCATCAAAGTTGAAGCTAAGGAGCATTGGAGTCTAAGGGACCAAGAAGAAGGAAGATAAGGTGGGTGATTTACCATTATTTTAAACTTTAGGGCCCACTTGTTGGTGGGACCCATTTGGATGTATGTGATTTAATCAAGAGGACCCATAGTGGCGGGGTTCCTCTATCTCACCGTATATCTCTCTCTATCTCTCTCTTTCTCTCTTTCTTTGTAATGGTGTGGATCCCACCAATATGTGTTACATCTACCCCGTCCATCTACATCAGACGGTGTGGCCCACTCTATTGCAGGTGATGATCCACACTATCCATTGTTTGGATGGACCCAATGTATTTATATATATATATGTTATATTTTATATAATATATATAATATAATATGTATTATATATATAATATAACATATATATTATATGCATATATGTTGGTGGGCCACATCTACGTGGGACCCACCACAGCAATGTGCTTATGCATGCCATCCAGCGTCCCTGGACGCTGGACGTTGGCGAACAGTTAAGTGTAAATTGACATGGGCTGTATTAACGAGCTAGCCAAGAGGAGGGAGTGGTGGGCCACTCATGCAGGCCCCCACCTTGATGTATATATAAAATCCAAGCCGTCCATTTTGTTCCCCATCTCATTTTAGGCGTTGAGCCGAAAAATGAAGTTAATCTCCTTCCTTGGCGGGCCATACCATAGGAAACAGTGTTCCTACCTTCAGTTTACTCCCTGATGCTCCTGTATATTAAAAATAGCCCAATATTGGACTCTATGGGCTTGTATCAAGTCACAGGGACCCATGGCTGGAGTGGATCTTGCAGATGCGGGCCCCGTCTATGAAAATCAGCAGAAAAACTGTTTTTTAAAAAAAAGGAAAAGGGAGGCAGCAGCGTTAACGCTGCTGCTGCCACTACGCTAGCCGTGGACGGACGGACGGGCTGGGGCTCACGGCCCCAGCTGTGGGCCCCACTTTGATGCATTTAGACCATCCATACCGTGCATTTGCTGGGTCCCCATGGACCAGCCGTCCAACCCAAAAATCAGCAGTAAACGGAACTCAGGTCGGCCACACCATCTAGAATCATGAGAAGACATGCCAAAAACATATGAAATCACTCGTGGGGCCTACTTGTAGTTTGGATGCGGCTGAATCTTGGTCTAAACCATCAGTCCAGTGGGACACACATAATGAGTGGACTGGATTTGAGGACCACCTTCCAGTGGACTCCCTGTCCACGTGAATATAATAATAATAATTATAATAATAAAATATATATATATATATATAAATATATATATATATATATATATATATATATATATACATCACCGTGGGCTCCCCTGGCCATGTAAATAGCTTGGGTTGAGAGTAAACATTGTAGTGGGCCCCAGTCCAATGGGGCCTACCACATGTGACCCTTTGAACGGTTGGGTGGTAAATAAATATTACAGTGGGCCCTACCTTGGTCCACGTGATTTTATGAACAGTTGGGTGGAAAATAAACATTTTGTTGGGTGGAAAATAAACATTTTGTTGAGCCTTAGGCTGGGTGGAAAATAAGCATTATGGTGGGCCCCACTTATGTAAGTATTGTAAACTACACCCTCCATTAGTGTGGGCTCCATCAGGATGCATGTGTTTCATTCGACTAACCAACCATTTTGGAGATAATTTAAGGCCCATTGTGGAGGCCCATCTTCATGAATTGGTGGTCCTTGTTGAGGCCCACCTTAATTTGCATAAGGCCCATATTATGAGGCCCATTGTGATGTATGCAAGCCTATGTGACTAAGCCCATGTTGATGCATTTGTGGCCCATCATTGAGAGCCCACCTTGATATATGTAAGACCCATGTATGAGGCCATTTGATGTATTAGAGGCCCATGGGTCGAGGCCCAATAAGATGTACAAAAGGCCTATTGAAATGTGTGATTCGTGGAAGGCCATCCTTTGGGAGCAATGTTGGTTTGATGTCCACATTGTGAGGATAATGTTGGTTAAATGTCCGCATTACAATTCTCCCTAAGGCCCATTAATAGGCCCATACCTGTAGTATATAGGCCGTCTAGGCCCATCTTCATTTTGATCAGAGCCCATCACCACATAACATGATTAGTATAGATCCATGATTCATGATCATTCGCATCATATGTATGCCCGATGTGAGGAGTGACTGATCATAGCATATGCCTTTGGACAGACTGTTTATGGG
The DNA here is from genome assembly GCF_029962835.1 of Magnolia sinica. Classification (NCBI taxonomy): domain Eukaryota; kingdom Viridiplantae; phylum Streptophyta; class Magnoliopsida; order Magnoliales; family Magnoliaceae; genus Magnolia; species Magnolia sinica. The sequence goes on along the minus strand of NC_080573.1, from coordinate 41,103,129 downwards.
CTCCCTGATAGGCGGAGTTGCCCCATATAAGTGCATGGTACATATAGGACTGTTGTATGACTGTTAATGTGACTCATGCACTTGCATTTGTGTGATTGTAGTTACTGTATGCCTTAGCGACATCAGGGTCATAGCCTCCATAGACACATCGTGGATGGCAGGATCAGAAACTGAAAATATTTTTACTAAGCATCGAGGCGCCATAGATGTCCCTTGGTGAAAATCTCTAAACTCGATGGTACCAGAGGACGACTCCAACGTCAAGACCGAGTAGTTATATGAGCGCATGAGGGCCGAATACCAGGAGGCCGCATCTCCCACTGTGTCGTGGTCGGTTGGAAAGGAGTGTGGCCTTACTCGCCCCAGGGTAGGGGGCAATACTAGGCTGAGTTTGACCAGCTCGTGAATGGGTCCGCTATCGACGTGCCAGATAGGTATTGGCAGACTATTGGCCAGGCGGATAATGAGGTTTCTTACGCTCACTTGGACTGTGCGGCTAGGAGAGCGACAGTGTCATTTGGAGTATATTGAACCCCAGTGATTATCCAGAATGAGAACTATACTGATACATGTTGAGGATTGGCATGCTTGAGTTGCATTTCGCATCGCATGGCCGTGTTATGGCCGATGGCATTCATATCTTGCACCGCATAGCCTTGGTACGGCTGATTGCATTCATGTACTCATCACCATGATTCCGCATTACTCTGACCTTTGCATTTTAAGCACGCTTATATTGCGCACATACTTACACCACCCTCTAAGCTTTCTATAAGCTTATGCACGATTGATGCGTGCAGGTGACGCCAGGACGCAGTCGCAGCCATAGTCTCGCTGTAGTTGGAGCGTGCAGCCGAGCTTCTGGAGTTTTGTTTCTTTTGTTACATTGTATTTCCCCTTTCTGTCGCATTGTACTAAAAAGTTTTTTATCATAGTGGCTTTTGTGGTGGTGTTCTTGTGGTTATTGTTGTGGGTTATGCTTTTGTTATGCTCATTATGAATCAGACTGATGATTTGAAACCCTCCTTGCAGTATCCCAGGATCGGAACCTGGTGAATGGGTGCCGGGATCCGAGAATGGGGTTCTACGGAGGCTGTCAGCGCCAGATTCGGCGATCGGGAATTTTGTGAGCCCGATTTCCGAGTTCGGGGCGTGACACTAACTATCGAGTCCCAAAGCATCACTTATGCAACATATATGATGATGATTGAATGTTGTCTGTATTAGTGCATTAAACATGAGTGGGATTATACCAAATCAATATATCATACTCCAGAGGCAGTTAAATAACGCAAGCGGAAGACTAAGAGATGTATATAAGCATATATGGAACGTATAGACCATTGTCGGTCTCCAGAGTATGAATAAATTGCTAGATCAAATAATTACATATATTAGTTCAAAATACAAAATATCAAAGATAGTCCAACTACAAATGATAAGCCCTGTAGCCCCCGTCGATCAGGACGGTCTAAGTAAACCCACCTGATAACTGCATATAAGAGAACTCCTCATTGTTGTAGAAGTCAGGCTCTGCCTCATACATCGTGTCACCATTTGCAACTAAGACAGAGTCTGGTTGGTGTTTAAAACACCATCCCAGAACGTGGGAGTGAGTGATCAACTCAGTGGAGCTATAAGGCAAAGGTTAACATGTTATCAATTCAATCAAGCAGAAATGATAAAGTAGTACAACAATCAAGCCCTAAATACTCTTGTTAATGCAAAGATGGTATGATATGATCCATGCCCTCGCCTGCACTCCCTCTGCGAACTTCGTCTCACGGTCGCGGCATGCACCACTCCAGACATATGTCACTTCCTCGCCAAAGTACTGTGCAATGCAATGTTATGATCGTGTTAACCAAGTTCTTACTTAGGTTTATTCATACAGCAGGGTTGGGAAGCTAAGGTACCTCCCTTATATCAATTCCCAAACAATGATCCATTCTAGGGTTATCAGTCCTAGTAAATCTCATACGATGTTGTGGTTCTAGGTCATTACAAAGGGCTCATCACCTGATCAGTGTAGGCCTAGTTTATACTCTAGTTATTACGGAAAGACTCATCGCCTCAACGCAGTCTCAGAGTATGCTCGAGGTCACTATAAAGGGCTCGTCACCTGATCAGTGTAGGCCGATAGCTTAAATACAGTGTCTCATACCACCGTATTCAGCTCATGAGGTGGTGTTTCTCAGTGGTCACTACGGGGAGGCTCATCGCCCAGTGTAGGCCGACAGCTCGACCATGGTATCCCATACCACCATGTCTGGCTGATGAGTCTTAGTGGATCGAGGTACCAAAGTTAAACGAGTTTTCCACTAGTGACTTTGGTACCTTAGATTCAACAGTAGCGTCCATACATGGTGAACATACATCGGGCCAATCTAGTTACTTGATAAGCTCAACTGGTACAAGCATACGTCGAGCCTATCGACATGGAGCACGTAAGCACTCCACGTGGCCTAACCATTGTCGACTAGCAGCGTACGACTCAGATTCCTCGAACGTGTCTGCTGTGACGAAACAACCTCGGCCGCCAAACCAGGACGTGTTACCGATTGCCTGGACTATTTCATAGTCCCAACAACACTCGATTCCAACAAGTAATCACATGAAGTAGTAAATGTAGTATTGAACAAATAATTCAGATCCTACAACCATTTAGCATTTTATAAAATACAGCATAAACATGGATTCCAACATACGCATTCCATAAGTAAAATAGACAATATAGTGCAGGTTGCATGGAGAGATTTATACACATAGTTAAGGTAGTTGAGAATCTTATCTCTACACCCGTATAAAGTACAATGCACCAAATACTTACTCATACCGACATTTTTACAAATACTTAGACTACACATATCAACATACATAACATATGTTGATTATAACATATACTTGGACAGATCCTTCTAACAAGGAGTTGTCACATACACAACAATCATGTATTTGCATTCCATAGACACGGCAGGCACAAATCATAATCTCATATTCATTCAGTTATTTCAACAAACACTTAGACTACACATTATAACATACATGATGTATGTTGGCCATAACATGTATTAGGGCAAATCCTTTCACCAAGGGGTTGTCGCACATACATCAACCCTATATCCACGACGGATAATCATGTCAAACATGAGTCTAAATTCTATACGCATTCAATCATTTCAACTAACACATGGAGTACACTACACTCAACATAGTTCATATATATGTGTAAAGCGCGGGAAACATAGTATCTAAGCATGTGATAGCATTCAAATCAGTCATAAATCATTAACTGATATTGAAAGCCTTGAAAAGCATATCCTAAACATTTATAGTTCGTACCTTTCACCGGTAGACTCGTAACGAACTCAATTTAAACACAAAGCCTTTATCAACGGCACAACGGTAACTTATAGCATGAAATAGGTTAGCTATTTCATCTAATAAACCATTTGGAAACCTAAAATAGATTAGGGTTAGGATTTCTTACCTAAGAACTGAACCAAAATCGCCGGTATAGCGACACAGTAGCAGTGTTTCGATACTTAGAGCGGCAGGGAACGATCTCTGTAGCAAAACCCTAACTTCCCTCATGCTTTCTCTCTCTCTTTCCTTCTCTTTCTTTTCTCTTCTCTCACCTAGGTTAGAAAATTCGTATGGAGTGAGAGAGAGGGGGTTTTAAGCCTTTATATAGGCCCAGGATTGATGGAAATGGCCCTAGGGCCAAGGTATACTTAGGTTATATCCAAAGGGCGACTGTTTCAGTCCAACGGAGCACTTCTGGTGGCCTCCCTTCAGCATGCGGTCGGACTTAAGCTCCCTGACATTGGATCTAGGTCAAACTGAGTTTTCAGTCCGATCGGATTTACAGATCGACCATAGAGGACTAGTTTCAGTTTAACGGTCACCGGTACTCGATCAGGGCCACAAGTGCACTGACATGAGTTGGAAATTTTCCCTGATCCGAGGGTGTAATTAGGTCATATTCTGACTGTCTGAATCTTTAGATTTGGCCTGCAAGCGAACGACTCAATTCACTTAAATCTGGGTTCGTTTTCTAAAGATATTCGTGTTTCTCACACACTTTGCTCTGGGCTCAAGTTGTACATTTTTAGACACTGTTAGTACTTGATTTCTGAGATAGTTGTCAAACCCAGAAAAATAGTCATATTCGTATAGTTTCGCGGTCATTGGACTTTCGACGTACGGTCCAGATCCGATATGGAGTTTCAAGGTGCTCCTGATAGCAACCAGGTCTAGAGATTGATTCTAGATTTCAGGGTAAAGTAGCGTCAATGATTCTGCACGTTTTGGGTCTTGCAGATCATATTTAAAGTGATTAGTGCTAATTTTACAGGTACTCTAGAGTAGCACTAGCTAATTCTCGTCTAATTTCTAAAGGATTTGGTCTTGAGTGATTTCTGCATGAGATGATACTTGAGTCCTTGTACGGATTTTTCTGAGACATTATAATCTACCCCCTCTAAAGAAAAATTTTATCCTCAAAATTAGTACCTTCTCGTACTCCTCGAGAATCTGAGGGTAGTTCTTACGGACCTCGGCTTCAGTTTCCCAAGTAGCCTCTTCCTCAGTGTGATGCGTCCACACTAACTTCACAAGTGGGATAACCTTGCTACGTAATACCAACTCCTTCCTGTCTAGGATCCGTGTCGGTCGCAGTACATATGTAGCATCTTCACTCAACTGTACCTGCTCCTATCTGATAATGTGGGAAGGATTGAGAATGTATTTTTTCAGCATAGATACATGAAATACGTTATACACGCCCGCAAGTGGTGTGGGCAAAGCAAGACGGTATGCCACCACACCCACTTGATCAAGTATCTGAAATGGGCCAATGAATCTTGAAGTAAGCTTCCCCTTCTTGCCAAACCGAAGGACTCCCTTCATAGGAGAAACTCTGAGGAACACATGGTCTCCAACCTCAAACTCAAGCGGTCGCCACCTCATATCGGTGTAGCTCTTTTGTCTGCTCTGTGCTGCCTGAAGTCGACGTCTAATGATATCGATCTTCTCTAAGGTCGCCTATACTAACTCTGGGTCAATCAGACTCTTCTCACTAACCTCTGCCCAGCAATACGGTGCTAGATAGGTGCGCCCATACAAGGCCTCATAGGGAGCCATGCCAATACTCGCCTGGAAACTGTTGTTATAATAAAACTCTACATACGGGAGACAATCATCCCAATTATCCTTGAAATCAAGTACACAAAGCTTGCAGCATATCTTCCAACACCTGATTCACCCGTTCCGTCTGCCCGTCAGTCTGTGGGTGGAACGCGGTACTGAACTTTAGTTTCACACCCATCACTTCCTGGATACGAGTCCAGAAGATAGATGTGAATCGCGTGTCTTGGTCCGACACATTCTCCAGGGGAACTCTATGTAGGCGCATAATCTCCTTGATGTACAGCCAGGCCAACTCGTCTGCAGAGTCTGAGACTTTAATAGGGAGGAAGTGGGCTGATTTCGTCAACCGGTCCACGATCACCCAAATAGAGTCATGTCCTTTCCTTATCTTCGGTAGCCTTGAGATAAAATCCATAGAGATGAAATCCCACTTCCATTCAGCTATGGGCATAGGCTGAAGCAGTCGAGGAGGTCGGTGGTGTTCAGCCTTGACCGGCTAGCATGTGACACAATGGGACACATAATCTGCTATGTGGGCCTTCATATTATCCCACAAGTATGATCTCTTCGTATGTCGATACATTTTCATTCTTCCAAGATGCATCACCAATTTCGAACTATGTGCAGCCTCAAGAACCTCCTGTCTCAAATCATGAAGATTTGGGATGCATAAGCGGCCACGCTAACGTAAATCTCCATCTGTACCAACTCTCCACTAGGTGTCCTCATCGTCGCTAACCTGCTCTCGAAGTTCAGACAATCGTCCATCGTCCTTCTGGGCCTCAGTGATCCTATCATCAATAAGTGGCCGCACACGAACGTGCGCAACACTCTGGAACGGCTCCCCAACAGTGAGCTTCTGCTCGAAGTCTCGCACGAACTCTACCATACCCCATTCTACCACCATTAGTGGAGTTGCAAACTATATGATCTTCTTACGGCTCAATGCGTCAGCCACAAGGTTAGTCTTGCCCGGATGGTAGGAAACCTCGAACTTGAAGTCCTTCAAGGTTTCCATCCATCGCCGTTGCCTCATATTCAGGTCCCGCTGAGTGAATATGTATCTAAGGCTCTTATGGTCACAAAAGAGCTCGAACTTCTTTTCATAGAGGTAATGTCTCTAGAGCTTCAGTGCAAAGATGACGGCTGTTAACTCTAAGTCGTGTGTATGGTAGTTCTCCTCGTGTTTCCTCAACTGTCTCGAGGCATAAGCAATCACCCTGTCCTTCTGCATAAGGACACAACCCAGACCAACGTGAGATGCATTGGTGTATATAGTATACTTAACCCCTTGCTCTGGTAATACTAGCAAAGGGGCAGACGTTAGCTTGTCCTTCAACTCCTGAAAAGATGCTTCCACCTTCTCATTCCAGGCGAACTTCAGATCCTGCCGTGTCAACTGAGATAGCGGTCTGGCAATCTTGGAGAAGTCCCTAATAAATTGACGGTAGTACCCTGCCAGACCAAGAAAGCTCCTCACCTCAATAACCGAACCAGGCTGCTCCCAGTCCTAAACCGTGGCTACCTTAGCGAGGTCAACTGTTATCCCTTCCTTGGACATCACATGTCCTAAGAACTTAACTTCCTCTTTCCAGAAGTTGCACTTCTTATACTGTGCAAACAATTGGTTCTTCTTCAGAGTACTCAAGACTGCTCGAAGGTGTTCCTCGTGCTCTTCCTGACTCTTGGAGTATATCAGGATGTCATTTATAAATACGATGATGAATCAGAATAGAAATGGCCGAAACACCCTATTCATCAAGTCCATGAAAACGGCTGATGCATTCGTGAGGCCGAATGACATAACAAGAAACTCATAGTATCCAAAACTTGTCCTGAAGGTCATTTTCTGCATGTCTACATCCTTGACGCGCAACTGATGATACCCTGACTACAGATCAATCTTCGAGAAGTATCATGCCCCCTTCAACTGATCAAACAGATCATCTATCCTGAGTAAAGGATACTTGTTCTTCACCCTCACCTGGTTCAACCTGCGATAATCAATACATAATCGCAGTGAACCGTCTTTCTTCTTCACGAACAACACGGGTGCTCCTCAAGGGGACACACTCGATCGTATGAAATCTGCCTCTAATAAGTCATCAATCTGCCTCCTCAGTTCCTCCATCTCGCATGGAAGCATGCGATATGTCAGTAGTGAAATGAGTGTCACATCGGGCGCTAGGTCGATAGTAAAGTCGATCTCGCGCTGGTCTCGCAATCTATCTCTCCCCTCATCTTGATGAGTCAATCCATACCGAGGATAATGTCATAGTGCCATAGCGGGGCGACGATCAGGTCGACATGCACTGTCCTGCTACCCAAGTCTAATGAACACACCTCACACATCCTGGTAACATCTGATATGGTCCCTGTAGCGGTGAGGATCCTCACTCCCCTCATAGGAGTAGTAACCAATCCCAGCCGCTTGACTGCGGCGCATGATATGATCGAAACATTGGACCCGGTGTCCACCAATAAAAAGATAGGCGTACCTTGAATCTGAGTTGTGACTTCAAAAGCCACAGGCGCTACGTCGATGCCTCGGATGCCTCAACTGTAAGTGAGTGCACCCGAGCCTGCTGTGAGCGGTTTGGCTGTGGCGCCATAGGCCGTTGAGGTGGCCTAAAGTGAGGTACCGACAGTCGAAAGGAGGGGTGTCCAGGTGTTGTCCGTAGAGGTGGAGTGGAAATAGCCTGAGGCATCGAGCGGTTGATCCTCTGAGGCGGTGAGAACACGCTATCCCTCATCCTGGTGAAACAATTCACCTCTGTGTGGCCCAGCCTCTTGCAATAGCTACACCATAAATCTGCCCATCGTAGCTGAACCGGTAGAGCCGCAAGCCCAGGAGGTGAATCTGTATGGGCCTCTTGCCGAGGAATGGCCTGCTCGGCATGTGTGGTCGCGGCTTAGGAACCATAGGCACGTGAGTGCGGGATAACCTATCCTCATCCTGCTCTGCTTGCTAAGACATGTGTACTAGCTCAGCATAAGTGAGTATGCTAGCAAAACACATCTTCGAGCAAATCTTGGGTTGCAGACCCTCAGAAAATTACTGCAACCTCATCAGCTCATCGACAAGTATCAGAGGAGCATACCTAGCTAGCTCTGTGAACCGGTTCTCATACTTTGCCACTGTTATCCCTCCCTATTAGAGGCGAAGGAACTCACTCTCCTTCTCATGGCGATAAGTGAGGGGATAGTACTTCTCATGAAAGCGGGTCGTAAAAGCTGCACACGTCCATACATGTCTGACCACAATAGTGCGGAGAATACTGTCCCTCCATAAGCTGGCCTCCTTCTCAAACATGAAGGTGACCAACTCCACCTGCTCTGCCTTAGTGCAGTGCAACTGCTTAAGCATCTTAGAGATGCGATCAAGCCAATACTCGACCTCCTTGGGTCGGTGAGTACCCGTGAAAGTAGGAGGCTGCAAGCGCTGGAATCGCTCAAAATGACCGCTAGCACCCGCATTCCTAGCAGGGTACATAGGTGATGTAGGTGGAGCCACACCCATACTCTGGGCAAAGACCCCTACCATGGTAGCCAGAAACTGTTGCTGCTGCTGTTGTTGTTGTATCTGTTGCTGCTGCATCAACAGCATCATCTGCTCTAATCTATCTGGAGGAGGGCCCGTCTGAGGCATGTGAGGCGTCGAGGTGGACGCACAGTTCTGCTTAGGAACCGGTGGTGCAGCAAGTGTCGGCCAGTGGCTAGCTGAGAATCTAGCATATTCTCGTGAGTTAAGCCAAAGTTGGGGTCCGTATGGCTATTGCTTAGGGGAGGAGCCACGTCAAACAATTCGCCCAGCATGAGACGTGCATACTCCGAGAGGCCTTAGGTGGCATTCCCTATATACAACATAGGGTGCAACCCAGGTCAGATTCAGCATACTCACAACTCAGCTACATAGCATTCACATTACGGCTCAAAGAAACTTCATGCATTTCATTTAACAAAATTATCACAATACATGAGATACAGCGTTACATGAATCATGAAGGAAGATGCATGTGAGCTAATACAATCAAGGCTTCAAACACTAAAACATAATACCAAACTACCACACCACTAAACCTATCGAGGCTACACATAGAAACAAGCAAACAAAGCAAAATAAAAGATGGCTGCATGCACGCTAGTCGTTAGAATCCGGCGATGGTGGAGGTGCACCCTTGTCCTGCATACAACACAGGATAACCCTCAAAGCACGAGACACCTTGCTAAATTTTCACTTCATGAAGGCCTGTGTCTCTTTAACCTTGGCTCGGGTCTGTGTGATCTCCTATTTAAGGGCAACTTGGCCCTCTTCAAGTTGAGCCAAGCAGGCTTGTATAGCGGCCCAATCACCATCACGGCCCTGCGCAGCAGGAGGAGAGCTCTTATCAGTGTCTTGGGCCTCCTCTTCTTCCTCTGCCTGCTCTTCTTCTATTTCATCTCTACCTTCTTCATCACTCTCTTCCTCTTCACTTTCTATTTCATCCTCACTCTCGTCGAGTCAGGCTTGATGATGTCGTGGCCCAATCTCCATATTGATAAGAGTGGTGTCGTTCATGAAATGGATCGGCACAGGAACTTCTACGCCAAGTCTTTAGGCGAACTCGCATGCAAGCTTGCATATAAGTCAATGAATGGGAGTGAAATGGACGTCCTAGAAGAGCGCACAGTCTACACTATCTGTAGCAGCACATACGTAGGCATGCACAACTTCTCTCTCTACCCAGCTTGGTACAGAAAGTCTATTATCAAGCATGTGCACTTGCTGCGATTACTCCACCTAGGATACACGTTGTACGTGAAGATGTCATGGAGCAGGCGGAAGTCATCAGTCATATTAGTCGCTAGGAGGTTATTGTTTGGATTCCAGTGGGCCAGTTGGCCACAAATGAATCACGTGCGGTGATCTTTTGCCCGTGCACTCCAAAGATTCTTCTCACTTGCATTGACCTCGCGAAGCTACATTCCCATAACTCGGGTTTCAAGGCAGCATTGACTGTGAGATCCCGATCCCCACAGGGAATTTGAATAGTAAAGGCTCCAGTGTTGGCTCTCGAATGTGCTCATAGAAGGCTTGGATGGTGTTCACATTCGCACGAGACTTACCCTCGAATATGGGACCCCACCCGGCCTCGACCAGGTGGTCCATCAACAGATATTCCCCAAAGAGCTTGTCATCCATGTGTGCTTCAAAAAGAACCCTGCGGCCCTGGAATCTTCCATGGGACAGATTTGCTAGTAGAGCTCTCTCGAGGGGAGCCTGGGGATTGAGGTCCAGCTTTGTCCTTATCTCTCGATCGAGGCTTGCGCTAGTAGTGGTGCCTCTCAGTCTCCTTAAACGAGTAGGGCGACTAGGCCCGGCCTCCTCCGTAGGATTCCTCTTCTTTCCCATGAGAAAAAGAAGCGTGGAAATGGAGAAGATAGTCGCGACAAGCTCGAAAAGAGCCATGGAAGTAGAATAATATGGGGAAATAGGATGGGTTATAGGACTTGAAGATATATGAGTCACAAATCGAAGGTTTGTGCACTCAAATCGAAGAAAATGAGAGAGATAGGAGGTAGGTGTTGATGAAAAGGGTGGAGGGGTGTATGAAATGAAGGAAAAAGAGGAAATATGAGGATAGAGGGAAGATTTGAGAGAGAAGAAAGGGTTTTTGAAGAGAAAGGGAAGCTTGAAGGGGTGTGAAATGAAGTGGGGGAGCAAATGGAAAAAATAAGGGGGGGTCCCACTTGATTTCGTAGGCCCCACAGGGTCTCACTTGTATCGGCCCGCTCGGCCCATGCTGGCCCGTGCCGGCCCAGTGCACCTGACCTGCAAGGCCTCGCCGATCTGGCGATGGCATCGCCGGTCCCTGGAGGTCCTGGTGATGCCATTTCTCCCCCCCCCCCCTCGCCCCTCAGGGGGGTGCTAGAAACATGTGGGGTCCACTCTGGGTCCCCCCCGATTTGTACGATTTTGGCCCCGGAGTCCGTTCGAGTCATTTCAGGTCCTATCTCTTGTACATTCATGTTTTCTGGGTCGTTTAAGGTTGAAATGGGTTAAATCTTCATCTAAACCTGTCGATTGACGGTCTAGAGGTGATTTGGGATCGCCTCAAGTGATCGTGGGTGTGTACGGGCCCGATCTCAGTGGTTGATTTAGGTAAATTTCACCGATTGGCAAAACTGGGAATCCCATGCCTGTTTCGACGTTTGTCACTCCCTCCTAAGTCAAAGTACGTCAGTGTATGTCATATGACCATAACCTAGGTCTAGTTTAATCCAAATCATGCTCTAATACCAACTTGTAACGCCCTGAAAATCGGGGGTCAAGCAGGAGCCCAACTCCCAAGTCCCAAAACATCACTTATGCAATATATATGATGATGATTGAATGTTGTCTTTATTAGTACATTAAACATGAGTGGGATTATACCAAATCAGTATATCATACTCCAGAGGCAGTTAAATAACGCAAGTGGAAGACTGAGAGATGCATATAAGCATATATGGAACGTATAGACCATTGCCGGTCTCTAGAGTATGAATACATTGCCAGGTCAAATAATTACATTATTAGTTCAAAATACAAAATATCAAAGATAGTCCAACTACAAATGATAAGCCCTGTAGCCCCCGTAGATCAGGATGGTCTAAGTAAACCCGCATGATAACTACATATAAGAGAACTCCTCGTCGTCATAGAAGTCAGGCTCCGCCTCATACGTCGCGTCACCATCTGCAACTAAGACAGAGTCTGGTTGGTGTTTAAAACACCGTCCCAGAACGTGGGAGTGAGTGATCAACTCAGTGGAGCTATAAGGCAAAGGTTAACATGTTATCAATTCAATCAAGTAGAAATGATAAAGCAGTATAACAATCAAGCCCTAAATACTCTTGTTAATGCAAAGATGGTATGATATGATGCATGCCTTCACCTGTACTCCCTCTACAAACTTCATCTCAGGGTCGCGGCATGCACCACTCTAGACACATGCCACTTCCTCGCCAAAGCACTGTGCAATGCAATGTTATGATCGTGTTAACCAAGTTCTTACTTAGGTTTATTCATACAGCAGGGTTGGGAAGCTAAGGTACCTCCCTTATATCAATTCCCAAACAATGATCCATTCTAGGGTCGTCAGTCCTAGTAAATTTCATATGATGTTGCGGTTCTAGGTTATTACAAAGGGCTCGCCACCTGATCAGTGTAGGCCTAGTTTATACTCTAGTTGCTATGGAAAGACTCGTCACCTTAACACGGTCTCATAGTATGCTCGAGGTCACTACAAAGGGCTCGTCACCTGATCAGTGTATGCCGACAGCTTGAATACAGTGTCACATACCACCGTATTCGGCTCACAATGCGGTGTTGCTCACTGGTCACTACGGGGAGGCTCGTCGCTCCAGCGTAGGCCAACAGCTCGACCACGGTGTCCCATACCACCATGTCCAGCTCATGAGTCTTAGCGGATCGAGGCACCAAAGTTAAACGGATTTTCCACTGGTGAGTTTGGTACCTTAGATTCAAGCAATAGCATCCATACATGGTGAACATACATCGAGCCAATCGGGTTACTTGACAAGCTCGAATGGTACGAGCATACGTCGAGCTGATCGACATTGAACACGTAAGCACTCCGCGTGGCCTAACCACTATCGACTAGCAGCGTACGACTCAGATTCCTCGAACGTGTCTGGTGTGGCGAAACAACCTCGGCCACCAAACCAGGATGTGTTACCAATTGCCTGGACTATTTCATAGTCCCAACCACACTTGATTCTAAGAAGTAATCACATGAAGTAGTAAATGCTGTATTAAACAAATGATTCAGATCCTACAACCATTTAGCATTTTATGAAATACAGCATAAACATGGATTCCCACATACGCATTCCATAAGTAAAATAGACAATATAGTGCAGGTTGCATGGAGAGATTTATACACATAGTTAAGGTAGTTAAGAATCTTATCTCAACACCCGTATAAAGTACAATGTACCAAATACTTACTCATACTGACATTTTTACAAACACTTAGACTACACATCAACATACATAACATATGTTGATTATAACATATACTTGGACAGATCCTTCCAACAAGGAGTTGTCACATACACAACAATCATGTATTTGCATTCCATAGACACGGCAGGCACAAATCATAGTCCCATATTCATTCAGTTATTTCAACAAACACTTAGACTACACACTATAACATATATGACGTATGTTGGCTGTAACATGTATTAAGGCAAATTCTTTCACCAAGGGGCTGTCGCACATACATCAACCCTATATCCACGATCGATAATCATGTCAAACATGATTCCAAATTCTATACGCATTCAATCATTTCAACTAACACGTGGAGTACACTACACTCAACATAGTTCATATATATGTGTGAAGTGCAGGAAAAATAGTATCTAAGCATGTGATAGCATTCAAGTCAGTCATAAATCATTAACTGACATTGAAAGCCTTGAAAACCATAACCTAAACATTTATAGTCCACACCTTTCGCCGGTAGACTCATAACGAACTCAGTTTAAACACTAAGCCTTTATCTACGGCACAATGACAACCTATAACATGAAATAGGTTAGCTATTTCATCTAATACACCATTTGAAAACCTAAAACAGATTAGGGTTAGGATTTCTTAACTGAGAACTGAACCAGAATCGCTGGTATAGTGACACGGTAGCAGTGTTTTGATACTTAGAGCAGCAGGGAACGATCTCTGTGGCAAAACCCTAACTTCCCTCACGCTTTCTCTCTCTTTCCTTCTCTTTCTTTTCTCTTCTCTCACCTAGGTTAGCAAATTCGTATGGAGTGAGAGAGAGGGGGTTTTAAGCCTTTATATAGGCCCAGGACTGATGGAAATGGCCCCAAGGCCAAGGTATACTTAGGTTATATCCCAAGGCCGTCTATTTTAGTCCAACAGAGCACTTATAGTGGCCTCCCTTCTGCATGCGGTTGGACTTAAGCTCCTTAACATTAGATCTAGGTCAAGCTGAGTTTTTAGTCTGATCGGATTTACAGATCGACCGTGGCGGACCAGTTTTAGTTTAACGGTCACCGGTACTCGATTAGGGCCACAAGTGCACCGACATAAGTTAAAAATTTTCCCTGATCTGAAGATGTAATTGGGTCAGATTTTGACGGTTTGAATCTTTAGATTTTTCCTGCAAGCGAATGACTCAATTCACTTAAATCTAGGTTCATTTTCTAAAGATATTCGCATTTCTCACACACTTTGCTCTGGGCTCAAGTTGGGTGTTTCTGGACACTATTAGGACTTGATTTTTGAGATGGTTGTGAAGTCAAGTAAAGTGGTCATATCCATATAGTTTTGCGATCATCGAACTTTTGATGTGCGGTCCAGGTCCGATACGGAGTTTCAAGGTGTTCCCAAGAGCAACCAGGTCTAGAGATTGATTCTATATTTCAGGGTAAAGTAACATCAATGATTCTGCATGTTTTGGGTCTTGCAAATCATATTTAAAGTGATTAGTGCTAATTTTATAAGTACTCTAGTGTAGCACTAGCTAATTCTCGTCTAATTTCTAAAGGATTTGGTCCTGAGTGATTTCTATCTGAGGTAATACTCGGGTCCTTGTACGGATTTTTCCGAGATGTTACACTTTTCTTACCTCGTGGGCTTTTGAAGAGATGTTCATTGGCCATGCATCAATTGGGATCAAAAGAATGAGGGGAACTTGATATAAAACGATTCAAGGCGGCATAAATCTCAAGTTGGCCACATAAAATGAAATACTTAGAATAGAAACATCCACCTTGAAGCTTTCAATGGTGTCTATAGGAAATCTGAACCGTTCATAGGGTTATTTTCATATGAGCTAGCAGTTTTAGCCTAGGCTTTATTTATGTCGTTGTGCTCTGATCTTTTGGCATGTCAGCGTTGGAATGACGAAGCAAAGAGATTAGTTTTGGCTAAGAAGCACAAAAGGGGAGCAGTAGCAAGGTGAATCAGAGCAATCAAAAAAGCAATATCTATAAACGGAGGTTCGGCGCAAGATTGCTTGCTGAAGAGAGATCTTCTTCCTACTGTAAATCTCATCATGGTCTTAGTTGTCATGTTAAATCGGTCATGGCTTTTATTCATGTAGCAGAAATTAGAACTATGGAGTTATGTTCCCTAGTTTATGTAAAATGTCTCGTGGCTTGCATGTTACATGTGGCGCTTATTCCGGAAGCTCGCTCTAAATCCGAAGGAAGGGTCATCGTTTTGAACCACCGAAGATGAGAGTGATTTTCAGTTAAATTAGTCATGGCTATTACAATGTTCGTAGTTGACAGGTTAAACAGGTCGTGGTTGTTACGTTATATGTTCTTGTCCGTCAGCAGCTGCCATGTCCCTCTTCTGGTAGTGACAGAAGTCAGATTGCAACTTCATGCTCATGGGTCATGGTTGTCATGTAATTTGTGTCGTTGTTGTAATGTATTATGGGTCGTGGTTATTGCACATTCACCACGACCCATATTTTATTGTAATTATTGTCTTGGAGGACAACTACGTACTTCTCTTTGACGTACTCAATGAAATTTATGATACAAGGTGAAAATATGATTCCTTGTCAGATGGATGCAATGGATCCTATAAAAACATGTTCCCTCATTACCATCCACTTAATTCCATGTTTTCTTCTTACAATCACGATCCATTAAACAATCACGACCCAATGTGTAAGAGAACCACGATCACACGTAATTATTGTTGTTGCCATATACATTTGGTTGTGATTCCCAACCACTATCAATGTGGAAGACATCCACGACCCTTTGCTCGTCTCATCCATGACCATTCCCTTTGAATTTGGCGCGACCCTCCGGAAACAACGCCAGTCTTCTTCATCACGCAATCACACTAAAGTTGCTACTTCCCTATAATCCATTGGGCACCAAGCGCGACCCTTCGTTATCCATGCCACCACACCGAATCAGTGCGACCCTCGTTATCCGTGCCACCGCACCGAATCAACGTGACCCTTTGGAATCAGCGTCTTGACTAAATAGTGGTACGTTCGTGATACTTCCACAAGCCAAGCCATGCAATTATTTAACCTATCATACAAAATATTAGAGTAGACATTCAGAGAAACAATAGAGTCCTTATCACGTTCTTCCTGTATTCGTGATCTCTTCCCTGATCTTAGGGATGTTCACGATTGTGACCTATTCGATTGCGACCTTTGCACTGATCGTGAAACAATGGTCGTTGTTGATCTGGATCATGGTTGTCACGTTCAATCGGCCATGGTTCACAGTTGTTATGGACTGTAGTTGCCGTCCTTGTCGGATTGTCGCAAACAACCACGGTATAACGAGAAACACAACCCATACAACATGACAACCACGGTCCACCTGTCATGAGTGCCACGACCTGTTGTTAAGCTTACCATGTCCTCTATGGGTTGTGGTTAAAATGCTCAATAATTCGTCTATCGTGGTTAACATGCACCAAGGTTCATGAATCAATAGGTACATATATTAAATTTTTGTGATCAATTACGCTCACCATTGCCTCTATGGGTCGCGGTTAAAAAGCATAAGAATGCGTGGTTATTCTCCACATTGGATCGTGTTTAACATGCACCAAGGTTCAGGAATCAATAATATATATATATATATATATATATATATAACAGGTCAAATTACATTATCGCAGGCAATAAATTTGTAAAATAAACCAACATAGATAGCCTCGGCCTCAACCAGCAGGGACGAAAGTGCATCGACACCGATTGTGACCCATTCGACCGCATCTAGAGCATTTGGGTACTATCCTATCTTCTTCCTAGGAAGTAATGCGTACCTTTTTCAGTCTCCCAGTGAATCTTCTCATTTCTTGAGGCTTCATATTCTTGCATATAACTGTAAGTGTCATAGTTTATATCCCTTTGTGTTGTCAAATTTGTGGTGCCAAAGACACTGTTATGAAGCTTGCATCTATAAAGAACAATGCTCTACTCAAGATCAACTTAGGGTGACAAGCACTGTTCACAAGTCAAGACTCGAGAAAGTGAGTTTGTTATCAAGATCTCAAGATGCATTCAAGTTCTACCTCAAGATCTCAAGAGGCTTTTAAGTTTGAGCTCCATCAAGACTTTAAATGTCACATGTCTCCTATGTTCAATGTCCTTACTTCACTCCTGAGGTATGACTAACCTTAGGTTGACCTTTAGAGCAGGTCATTTTGGATACATAATTCATATGTTTTCTATAAGTGAGCTTGGTCTGTTCTAAGACTAGTCTTGGACTTTGTTCGACTAGTCCTAGCACTGCTTCGACCTGTCTAAGAAATTCCTAGATCAGGCATAAGTTTGTTACAAAAATCAAAAATTTTCTGTTAGGCTTCGACTAGTCCTGGGGACTGTTCGACCAGTCATAGGAACAGTGTCGACTGCATCTTCGACCAGTCGTAGACCTACGACTCAATGTATAGTGCTAAAAATTGACATGCTTCGACCAGTCATGAGAACCTACGACCAGTCGTAGGAGACCCACGACCAGTCGTAAACCACCTACGACCAGTCGTAAAACTGCCAAATCTTATCGCGCCCAAAATTTTCAAATATTTGTTGGTTCTACGATCAGTCGTAGAGGTCCTTAGACCAGTCGAAGGTGTGATTTGCTTACCTATAAATAGAGCATAAATCTCAGAATAAAACATGAACTTTAAGCTAAATTAATTCAGTCTTCTGAGAGATAAGTCGGTGCTCCATATAAGCTAAGTGTGCATATTTAATATTCTCTTTCTTTAGCTTTCTTAATTGATTTTGTTTCTTGCATTCCAATCTAATCTGAAAAAGAGGAATTGTTGTTTTCTTTTTTCTGGAATCAAAATCAATTAGAGCTAGCCCTTCTGTTTTAATTTAAAATCTATTAGAACCTAGAACCATTATAAAGTGAGTATTGGACATTGAACTTTGACACTCCAATCTCTACTCCGACTTGGTTCTTTTGGGCTGCTACAAAGAAGGAGAAAATCAGGTATTTTACAATTTGTGTAATTTATATTGTTTGGTTTTGTTTGAGTTTAAGCCAGAAAAATCTCAAAGTTGTTGGTTATCTGAGGAGAGTTAGAAAACTCAAAAGTGAGGGTTTTTGAATTGTGTAAGCCCTTTGAAAAAGACACAATTGTGAAGGTTTTGGGTAAACCTGTGAAAACCTATTTGATAGTGAACGCTAATATCCCTTGTGTGAGGATATTAGGAGTGGAGTAGCATTCTGTGTGGCTATTGTTTAACAGTTGGTGAACACACAGGAGAACCACTATAATTCTTTGTTTTGTGGATGTGTGATTTATATTTCCTATCTTTTATCATTCAGAATTATGGAATGTATGTGTGGATGTGAATATTGTAAATTTTACATTTCAAGCATAGTGGGGAATGTTGTAATAATTTAGATTTACATTTTAGCATTATATTTTTGCTATCTCTTTATTATTACGTTGAGCTTCAGTTTCTCTATTTGTTTTAGAAATAAGGTTGTCCTACCATAAACTTTGGTTTTTGGTGTAAGGTTGTCGTTAGAACAATTTGTGTTTCTATTTCTCTATTTTAAGTTGTTTTCCATTCCTATTCTGTGATTGTTATCTATTCTTTATTTCATATTCCGCTATATTTATTTTTAAATTTGGCATAGTCCTATTCACCCCCCCCCCCCCCCCCCTCTCTAGGACATATAGCTTGGCCATTTCAAGTGGTATCAGAGCCTAATAGCTCGCTCTTATTGCTTTTTATTTGGATTTAATTCCAGAGCTAATGATCTAAGTTATATATAAGATGTCAAATTTTGATAGCCTATCAGTCACTAGGCCTCCACCCTTTGATGGCTCCAATTATGCCTATTGGAAAGCCAGGATGAGGATCTTCCTCAAATCAATGGATGAGAGTGTGTGGCAAGCCACAGTGACTGAATGGAACCCACCTACTACTGAAGTGACTAGTATTAATGGTTCAAAATCAATGAGAGTAACACCATATTTCTCATGGACCACCCTTCAGAAAAATAAAAGTAGTACCAATGTAAAAGCACTAAATGCAATCACTTGCGCACTATCATCGGATGAGTTCAAAAGAATCATATCCTGTGATACTGCAAAGCAAGCCTGGGATATATTAAAAATGACACATGAGGGTACTACAATTGTCAAAAAATCTAAAGTCCAACTCCTCACAACTAAATTTGAAGAAATTCATATGAAGGAAAATGAAATGTTTATGGACTTTTACACAAGATTAAATGACATTGTAAACTCAATGTGGGGTCTTGGCGATAAAATCCCAGAAAGTAAAGTGTGTGCAAAGATACTACGCTCACTTCCTGAACGGTTCAACTCTAAGGTAACCGCAATCTAAGAACTTCGTGATACGGATAATATGAGGGTAGAAGAACTAGTTGGTTCTTTACAAACCTATGAGGTAAACTTTAAAGCTCCTAAAAGTAAATCCATTGCTCTCAAATCTTCTAAAGGTATTTCTCAAGAAAACTCAAATTTAGAAAATTTTGAAGATGATATGGCTCTTTTAGCGAAGAAATTCTACAAGATTTTCAAAAGCAAGAAAAGGGTAGATTTTCAAAAATCAAATGATGAGAAAAGATTTAAACCTAGATCTAAATGTTGGAAGTGTTTAAAAGATAGTCAATGTTACAACTGCCAAGAGTATGGGCACTTAGCAAACAAATGTCCTAAAAAGGACAAAACAAAAGGAAAGGGAATGTTGGCTACTTAGGATGAATCATCTGATTCTGAAGCTTCTTCTGAATCAGAAGATTCTGAAACTGAGTCGGGCAGTGAAGTTAAAGCCCTTATGACTCTAGCCAAAATCACTTTTTCAGATCATGATGATTCGACTGGTGAAGAAAATCTGAACAATGATTATGAAAATGAAGATGATCTTTAAGATGCTTACAATGCCCTATACAAGGAAAGTTGTAAAGTTGCTGTCAAACTTAAACTTTAAAAAGAAAAGTTTTTTAAACTCAAAGAATGTTTTGAATCACTTGTTTTAGAAAAATCCCAAATTTCAGATTGTTTTGAAAAATTAAAATGCGATTTAGAATTCAAAACCTCGCTGATTGAAAATCTGAAATCTGAAAATGAGATACTTAAAAATGAAGTATCTTCTCTTCTGAGTTTAAAGGATACATGGAGGTGTGCCCAAGGAGATCCAAAGTTAGAAAAACTATTATCCGGATCAAGAAAAAGTGGCGATCGATCCAAATTGGGCTATGATAAGAATACAACTCCTAATCAAAAGTATACTCCTCCCAAGTTTGTGAAAGGAGAGTCCTCAAACTCAAAAGGGAAAAGTACTTATCAAAGTTTTTCTAAAAATACAAAAACTTTTCAAAAACCTAAAAGTAGCCATGACAACTTTAAAAATCAGAACCGAAACCCTCTTACTGAAAAGATAGTAGATTTACTCAAGGAGCTCTTAAAATCTAACTCAGTAGGTCTTTCTTACAACATCAATCAGAAGAAGACCAACTATACTCCTAAACCCAAAACAGTTCTGAAATGGGTTCCTAAAGTTGCCTGCTTGGTTGCTCACACTGCTTGGTTCTCAAAAGGATTCAAACTGAAAAAGGTTCTCTAGTCAGTAAGATTCGAAGTGATCATGGATCTGAATTTAAGAATAGCGGTTTTGAGAAGTTCTGTAGCGACCAGGGAATATTACATGAATTCTCAGCGCCCAAAACTCCACAACAAAATGGTATAGTTGAAAGAAAAAATAGAGTACTTCAAGAAATGGTTAATGTCATGTTGAATAGTATGAAGCTCTCTAAGAATCTTTGGGCTGAAGCAGTCAATACAGCTTACTATATTATTAACCGGGTTTACACTAGTAAAGGTAATAATAAAACGGCTTACGAAATGTGGTTCGATAAAAAGCCTACTGTCAAATACTTTTGAGTTTTTGGCAGCAAGTGCTATATTTTATGAGATCGTAAAAATCTAGGAAAGTTTGATACGAAGAGTGATGAAGGGATCTTTCTAGGATATTCTTTAAACAGTCGAGCTTATAGGGTTCTGAACAAAAGGACCGGTGTGATTCAAGATTCCATCAATGTGGTCATTGATGATCACTTAAACACACCAGTCTCAAATTCAGATAATGATGAAGTACTAGTAATTGATAAATCTGATATTTCATCTAATCAGACTGATTCTGAACTGACGACTGTTAAAGATCATCCAACCACACAGATTCTAGGAAACCCTCTCACTGGTGTTCGTACTCGTAGAAAACTTGAGGATATATATAATTACGTATGTTTTACATCCCAGATAAAACCATCTAACGTAAAAGAAGCTCTTACTGATGAAAATTGGATTGTTGCGATGCAAGAAGAACGTAACCAATTTGTGAGAAATGATGTTTGGTATCTTGTACATAGACCTAAAGATAAACACATCATTGGAACCAAATGGATTTTCAAAAATAAGTCTGATGAACTTGGCAATATAATTAAAAATAAGGCTAGGCTAGTGGTACAAGGTTACACTCACATTGAAGGTATTGACTATGATGAAACCTTTGCACCAGTAGCACGTCTTGAATCAATCAGACTCTTTATATCCATTGTCTGTTTTAGAAAGTTTAAGATTTACCAAACGGATGTGAAAAGTGCATTTTTAAATGGCGATCTACATGAGGAAGTTTATGTTGAACAACAAATGGGTTTTGAAGACCCCAAAAATGCTGATCATGTGTATCATCTTAAAAAGGCACTTTACGGTTTAAAACAAGCTCCTAGGGCATGGTACGAGAAACTAACAAAGTTTCTATTAAGTCATAATTTTCAAATGGGATGTGTTGATAAAACTCTGTTTATTAAAAAACATAAGGATCACATCTTATTAGTACAAATCTATGTTGATGATATCATTTATGGATCTACCTGTACTGACATGACTATTGAGTTTGCAGATTTGATGAAATCTCAGTTTGAAATGAGCTTGGTTGGGGAATTGAATTATTTCCTCGGGTTGCAAGTAAAACAAAAAATTGATGGAATGTTCATTTCTCAATCTAAATATACTATGAATTTGATTAAGAGATTTGGATTTAAGAATGGTAAGAACTTTGATACTCCTATGAGTACAACCTTGAAAATCTCAAAAGATTCAACAGGTAAAAATGTGGATCCGAAATTATATCGGAGTATGATTGGTAGTCTATTGTATTTAACTGCTAGTAGACCAGATATCATTCTAAGTGTTGGTATTTGCGCTAGATATCAGTCTGAACCTAAAGAATCGCACTTGACTGCTGTCAAGCGGATTATACAATATGTCGCAAGTACTGTGAATCTCGGTCTCTGGTATCCTCATGAAACTAGTGTTCAATTAGCTGGGTACTAGGATGCTGACTAGGCTGGTAATCTTGATGATCGAAAATCAACCAGTGGTGGTTGTTTTTATATCGGAAACTATTTAGTTTCTTGGTTTAGTAAGAAATAAAATTCTATATCACTTTCAACAGCTGAAGCTGAATATATTGCAGCTGGTAATGCGTGTACACAGCTTGTTTGGATGAAACGTATGCTAAGTGATTATGGAATTAAACAGGATTCTATGTTATTATATTATGGTAATTCTAGTGCCATAAATATTTTGAAAAATCCAATTCAGCATTCTCATACTAAGCACATTGACATTAGATTTCATTATATTCGGGAATTAGTAGAAGAAAAAGTTATATCTTTGAAATATATCCCTACCGAGAATCAATGTGCTAATATTTTCACTAAACTGCTTGATAAAAGTAGATTTAACAAAATGAAATTTGATCTCGGCATGTGCATTTTAAAATGATTAATTATGCCTATTTGTATCATAGTGTTTATATTTGCTAATTTAGTTTTCAAATCTTGAAAAATATGCAAAAATCAGATTTTTTAGCCTGTACTCGACCAGTCGTGAGTATCCACAACCTGTCATGCTACGACCGGTCGTATATATCCACGACCAGTCATGAATCACGTGGATTCACTTAAAATTTGGGGAAAACATCTTCTTCATTTCAACTTCTCTCCCCAACGAGCCGACACATGACTAGTCAAACCCATCTTCCAAAATCTTCGAGGTTAGTGCTCCATTTGCATTTTACTTGTAGATTTGTGTCTAGATTGCTTCTATTTCTCTCTTGGAGTTGTCTATTTCGAATTTAGTTGAGATTTGGGGATTTTCTTTTGAAAAATCTGATTTGAGAAAACCCATTTCTCAATCCTTTACAACTCTCTATTCTTGAAATCTTTGTTGCATATGGCTTCTAGAGGAAGAAAATCTATGTCCCGTGGTCCGTCTTCTTCTTCCAGGTCAGCCCCTATCACTGAGCGTCATCTTAAGGCTCCTGAGGACGATCCATCTTATGTTCGAGACATCCGATTGCGTAATGTTATTGTTGAGCATCCAGTTGATATTAATCATGTTGCTCCTTTTGATATTTTTCATATGCTCCAATCTGTAGGTTGGAATAACTTATTGCTTTGGGATGGGCCTGCATACCGGTCCATTGCCCAATCCATGTTTGCATGCATATGTGCTTTCTCTCTGGAAAATTTAACTTTTTCTATCTCCACAAGAGAAGGGCCATTTGAAGTTGATCGACATTTGATTTCAGCCCTTATGGATATTCCAGTGAATGATGAGGGTATTCCTATCCATACTTTATATGATAAACCCTTTGTCACTGAAAAACATATGCTAACTAAGGACTTATGCAATTTGGATGTACAATGGACGCATAAAGGGAATGCGCTTCCCTCAAGGTATTTGTTACCCAAATACAGAATTCTTCATAAAATCTTTATGTCTAATTTGTATCCTCTGTCGGGTAACAAATTTGAATTGACGTCCTTCATGGTTCGTATTCGTCATTCTGTTGTTAGAAGTGTTAACATTTATTTACCATCCTTGATTTGTCATTTCATCATTCAGTTTCGTCTCCATCCTGGTGATAGTGACATTCCTTTTAGATATTTGATGACTATGTTGGCTACACATATGTCTGTCGACATGCCGGTTGGAGAGGCCCCTATCCATCATTTGATATTTAACAATTCCAATATCAATAAGATGAAATTGGATTACCTTCCTGGCTAAGGTGATGGTGTTGGCGGTGCAGAAGCTGAACATGAGGAAGAAGCTGGTGATCTTCCTCCTGATGATATTAACATGGATGATATTTTTGAAGAGCTTGTGTCCGATTCTACAAATGATCCAGATTATGAGCCTTCTTCATTTGATGCACGTCTAAGTGCATTGGAAGATAAAGTTAAGGGTCTAAATGCTAAAATGAAAAACATATTTGTTGCCCATGATTTACAGTTCAAATATATGCGTAAATATCTTAGGCACTTGAACAAAGGCATCGTCAACTTGATCCTTCCATTCCTGCTCCTTCATCTGGGTCAGATTAGTATTTTTATGTTTACTGGTTTGTAATAACTTTATTACTCCTAACTTGTTTTGAGTTTGTCGCTCTCTTTAAGTTAACTTAGTCTATGAATTATGTGTGTTGCTTATTCTATGTTAACTCTCATATATCTCATTGATTATTTCTCCTCAGCCATCTATTTTGTGCTTCCTTTGTCCTATTGTGACAAAAAGGGGGAGTATGGATATGTTATATGTTATATATGGATGTTGTCATGAGGAGGGAGTAGCAATATTTTGTATGATGTTTTATGAGTATGTTACTCAAGGGGAGTATGTGCAGTGGTGTGCAGAGGTGGACTGAATATTGATTTACAAGTCTGCAGGATGCTGGTTGATAATAACTAGTTTACAAGTCTGCAGGATGCTGGTTGATAATAACTGGTGCATGATTCTTTAATCAGATATTCTGTGTTAGATCATTCTGGAGTTTTTGATCACCTTGTATTTGTTAGTGCCATAGTTTATATCTCTTTGTGTTGTCAAATTTGTGGTGCCAAAGACACTGTTATGAAGCTTGCATCTGTAAAGAACAATGCTCTACTCAAGATCAACTTAGGGTGACAAGCACTGTTCACAAGTCAAGACTCGAGAAAGTGAGTTTGTTATCAAGATCTCAAGATGCATTCAAGTTCTACCTCAAGATCTCAAGAGGCTTTCAAGTTTGAGCTCCATCAAGACTTTAAATGTCACATGTCTCCTATGTTCAATGTCCTTTATTCACTCCTGAGGTATGACTAACCTTAGGTTGACCTTTAGAGTAGGTCATTTTGGATACATAATTCATATGTTTTCTATAAGTGAGCTTGGTCTGTTCTAAGACTAGTCTTGGACTTTGTTCGACTAGTCCTAGCACTGCTTCGACCTGTCTAAGAAATTCCTGGATTAGTCGTAAGTTTGTTACAAAAATCAAAAATTTTCTATTAGGCTTCGACTAGTCCTGGGGACTGTTCGACCAGTCGTAGGAACAGTGTTGACTGCATCTTCGACCAGTCGTAGACCTACGACTCAATGTACAGTGCTGAAAATTGACCTGCTTCGACCAGTCGTGAGAACCTACGACCAGTCGTAGGAGAACCACGACCAGTCTACTACGACCAGTCGTAGACCACCTACAACCAGTCGGAAAACTGCCAAATCTTATCGCGCCCAAAATTTTCAAATATCTGTTGGTTCTACAATCAGTCGTAGAGGTCCTTAGACTAGTCGAAGGTGTGATTTGCTCACCTATAAATAGAGCACGAATCTTAGAATAAAACATGAACCTTAAGCTAAATTAATTTGGTCTTCTGAGAGATAAGTCAGTGCTCCATATAAGCTAAGTGTGCATACTTAATATTCTCTTTCTTTAGCTTTCTTAATTGATTTTGTTTCTTACATTCCAATCTAATCTGAAAAGAGGAATTGTTGTTTTCCTTTTTCTGGAGTCAAAATCAATTAGAGCTAGCCCTTCTGTTTTAATTTAAAATCTATTAGAACCTAGAACCATTATAAAGTGAGTATTGGACATTGAACTTTGACATTCAAATCTCTACTCTGACTTGGTTCTTCTAAGCTGCTACAACGAAGGAGAAAATCAAGTATTTTACAATTTATGTAATTTACATTATTTGGTTTTGTTTAAGGTTAAGCCAGAAGAATCTCAAAGTTATTGGTTATCTGAGGAGAGCCAGAAAACTCAGAAGTGAGGGTTTTTGAATTGTGTAAGCCCTTTGGAAAAGACACAATTGTGAAGGTTTTGGGTGAACTTGTGAAAACCTATTTGATAATGAACGCTAATATCCCCTGTGTGAGGATATTAGGAGTGGAGTAGCATTCTGTGTGGTTGTTGTTTAAAAGTTGGTGAACACACAGGAGAACCACTATAATTCTTTGTGTTGTAGATGTGTGATTTATATTTCCTATCTTTTATCATTCAGAATTGTGGAATGTATGTGTGGATGTGAATGTTGTAAATTTTACATTTCAAGCACAGTGGGGAATGTTGTAATAATTTAGATTTACATTTCAGCATTATATTTTTGCTATCTCTTTATTATTACGTTGAGCTTCAGTTTCTCTATTTGTTCTAGAAATAAGATTGTCCTACCATAAACTTTAGTTTTTAGTGTAAGGCTGTCCTTAGAACAATTTTTGTTTCTATTTCTCTATTTTAGGTTGCTTTCCATTCCTATTCTGTGATTGCTATCTATTCTTTATTTCATATTTCACTGTATTTATTTTTAAATTTGGCATAGTCCTATTCACCCCCCCTCTAGGACATATAGCTTGGCCATTTCAATAACCTTCACTTCCGTTGGAGTGTTCCATTATGTTCTGTCAATCACTGGGTATACCGACTCTTGGTATGTTTTATGATATGTTTCATTGAAGTAGAATGGAGAGCAGTATTTGTACATGTCAAGCTCGTATTTATCACATGCCGCTATCACATGAACACAAGGCAGCAGTATTTTTCCAAATTCATTGCACGTACACTTCATTACTCTTAAATTCACAACATCGGTCATTCCCTGTGCGGTCACTTGGAACTCATCAGCAGAAATTGCAGTGCATTGTGTCTTTCGCACCTCCGAGTGATAAAGTTTGGACAGTCTTTTTGATGCCCAAGGAGTCAATATTTCTTTACAAGCCAATGCCTCGTCCCGTCGGTAGAGGAAGAAGTGTTGGATTTTACTCCTTATTGATTCAAGAAGTTTAGTGACAGGGTACTCTCATGCATTTACAAAAAATGCATTCATGCTTTCCATAATGTTGGTGGTGACGATGTTATATCGCATGCCAGGAAAGAAAGCGGTCGCCCATCTTTCTTTTTCTATACCATTGAGGAACTGATACACTATGGGATTCAACATTTGAATGCATCGCATCATCTCCCAAAACATTAATGTCCGGTATGTCTTAACAGCACCCCAAAAGTATTCCCTCATAGAATCATCTGAACATGCCTTCTTCATGTTTCCAAGTATGTGATGAGCACAATATCCATGGATCGCCTGCGGGAACATGTTAGGGACTTCACTAACTAATCCTTTGTGACGATCTGACACTATCACTAGTCCTGGAAGATTCCCGATTATCTTGGATAAAATCCCAAAGAACCACCTCCAACTACTATTGTTCTCAGATTCTCCGATCCCATACGCCACAGGGAGGATGTGATTGTTTCCATCCAATGCAGTAGCCATGAAGGGAACGCCCTTGTACCTTCCTGTTAAATGTGCAACATCAACACACAACACCCTCCGAACATGTAAAATTAGGCTTTTGATGCACTGCTCAAGCTTAATAAAGCATCGTTCGAAACTATTTGTCCCCTCATTCACCTGCAACTCCGTCACAGTCCCTAAATTGGCCTTTTCCAACTCGTGAAGATATATCGGGAGCTCATTATAAGAACCCTCGTAGGATCCCAAGACTTGTTTGGTTGCTATCTCTTTACCCTTCCACACTTTCTTGTAACTGATCTCAACACCGTACATCTCACTCATACGATATTGAATTTCCTTTGCCGTGCAGGTCAGCCCTGAGCTCATACAACCGACGCCAAACTCACTGCTTATCAAACTGGTGGCTTGGCGATGATCTCTCTCCTTCCTCTTCGAGGTCACTATATCGGTACGGTTATCCGCGATCGTGGTCTCAGATTCGTGTATCGCCTCAAACGACGTGGTACATGTATGCTTCGAGTTGTATGTCTTGATCTTGAACATCCCTATGCCGTTAAGTTTTGAAGCGTGCATCCTCCAAGTATAGTTTTCTGCAATGCAGCCAATCGTATATATCAGCTTGTTAGACTTCAAGACCTTGTACTGGAACTTGCGGCGCATCATATATTTACACAGACAATATTGTAGTTGACCTTTGTCCTTAACACCTGCGTGACTAATATTTCATTTGGATCATCCACAAAATCTAGGTATCCTTGCCGATCGAAATTGCCAAAAGAATCATCAGATGGATCAACAACAGACGGATCATTGATAGATGGGGTTTGGAGATCGCACTGGTCAGTTATTCCTCGGTCATGATATCTATCACTACTTGATGGGCTAGGTATGTTAGAGTCATCATTCTCCAAATGATGATGTGTATCGTTGTCTGAAGGGCCGCCTGTATCGCAGTCGTCGAGGACCCGATCGTGATATCTATCACTACTGGATGGGCCAGGTACGTCGCAGTCTTCATTCCCCAAACCATGTTGTGTATCGTTGGCTGAAGGGCCGCCTATATCGCAATCTTCGGGCTCCCGATCTTGATATCTATCACTATCACTACTTGATGAGCCAGGTATATTGCAGTCGTCATCATTCCCCAAATCATGTTATGTATCGTTATACGAAGGGCCACTTATATCACAGTCGTTGACTCCTATGTCTTGATATATAACAGAAGTGTCCGGTATATCGGAATCATTGACTATCCGATCATTGCCTGAAGGTTGCGACAGAGGAGACGATGGATTCGAATGTAGGGTATAATCTCTGTTGTGATCCTCAATGACAGGACAACGCCTCACTTTCTCTACATACAATGGTATTTGTGTTGAAAGATTTTGTCCACAGAATAACATGTATGCTTCGACATCTTCATCGTCTTTGATTATATGTAGGCGTAGGAATCCATGAATTGCATCACCTTATACAACTTTAATTAACAAATCGAATTCATCCGACATAGTCTTCGTAATCAGATGCATTTTATCGAGCAACTGTCGATAAGTGATATCATCACTCATAACAAATCCCTTTGAGTCTCCACCGTCGTAGGTAAACACATTCCCTTGTCATACACACTCTCTCCATCATAATAGCAAAATATAGCCCTGCGACCCATGCTCATTCTAATATCGGTTATTCTATTAAAAAAATTGAATGGGTCTAACTTGTGAGAAATGCAGGATACTGGTTGTCAATCACATGGGTCGTGGTTATCATCCACATTAGTTCGTGATTGTAATCCATAATAGGTCATTAATGACGACAATGGCCCACTGTGAATGACAATAACGAACCACTCGAAGGTCGTGGTTTTGACCAAATCACAACAACGAACCACTCCAGGGGTCGTGGTTTTGACCCACAATGGGTTGAGGTTGTGTTGTTATAAGGATCGTCTTGTTCACTGGTCATCCACATTGGTTCGTGATTGTAATCCACAATGGGTCGTGGTTGACGACAATGGCCCTCTGTGAATGACAACAACGAACCGCTCGAAGGGTCATGGTTTTGACCAAATGACAATAGCGAACCACTCCAGGGGTCGTGGTTTTGACCCATGATGGGTCGAGTTAGTGTTGTTATAAGGGTTGTCCTGTTCATAGGACTATGCAACAGCCAAAATGTTGGGGCATGAATGTCATGTTATATGGTGCATGGTTTTTAAGCTAGAGGGGTTGTGGTTGTCAGCCAATAAGGATCATGATTGTCACGTTACATGGATCATGGTTACACTATGACAACAATGAACCACTCCAGGGATCGTGGTTTTGACCCACAATGGGTCGAGGTTGTGTTGTTATAAGGATCGTCCATTTCATCGGACTATACAACGCCCAAAATGTTGGGGCGTGGTCGTCATGTTATATGGCTCATGGTTTTTAAGCTAGAGGGGTTGTGGTTGTCAGCTGATGAGGATCGTGATTATCACGTTACATGGATCGTGGTTGTCACGGTATATGGATCGCTGTTGTCAACCACGTTCTTCCTTTATGATAACCACGTTCAACGACCGATATACACCTACGATCCATCGTTTATCGTGCTCACGATCCTCATTTGATGGCAACAATAGGCAATTGTGCATGTGAACCACGATCACATGGTCGAGGGGTCATGGTTGTCAGCTGATACGAGTCGTGGTTCTCATGTTACATAGTTCGTAGTTTCCACATGTGTTATATGGGTTGGGGTTAACATGTGTATATGGGTCGTGGTTCAAAGTTAAATAGGTGTCGTGATTTACACTTATGAATAACTCAAAGGGTCATGGTTTTCAACCAAAAAGGGTCATGGCTCACAGGGCAGTGAAAAGTACGGCCCTCATAACATGATGACCACCCGCCACCTGGAATGATAACCACGACCCATAACAACTGTCAACCATGACCCATGTATCATGATCTAATGTGCATGAGAATCTGATCCTTACAGCGTGACAACCAAGATCACTGTAACGTGACAACCAAAATCCAATGTGGATGGGAATACGGTACCACGATCCTTCGCATGTGAACCTTCTCTACTCTACCTTAGCCCTAGCAAACTGACCTCCTAATGGAAGAGGATTACAGACAAGGACAAATAACGTGCCTCTCTGGCAATTGGGAGTAATGGATCTCCTCTTTTCTTCTTTTTCTTTAAAAAAACATGAAAGAAGAAGAAGGTCTGTAAAATTTGCATGTGAAATGCTACATTTGGCCCTTCTAACGCTCATATATCCTACCGTTTAGTCCACGAGATAATGGATTGGCGACTCCCCTGTCACCAGTCATGGGCCCAACCACGACGTATGTGTTACATCCATTCCGTTCATCTACATCTACACTGAAAGGCACGATCGATCATTTGTGTGCTTGGTCACATAAAAATGAGAGAGATCATTTTAATGGTATACGATAGTCAATCATCACTGTTCCATTTAATGTCCACCACCTGTGATTGGAGTATCGATAGTTTTTGGACTCTTACCATTTAATCATCTGTAGAAACGTATGGACGGCATGGATGAAACACATATGCAGTGGTGGAGCCCACAAAGCGCCGAGGACCAGCAATTGGCCGGTGTCCCGGGGAGTAGTCGATTAGTTCGTTTCTCGGGGCTTGCAACAGTTGGTGAACTC
This sequence comes from Magnolia sinica, assembly GCF_029962835.1. Taxonomy (NCBI): domain Eukaryota; kingdom Viridiplantae; phylum Streptophyta; class Magnoliopsida; order Magnoliales; family Magnoliaceae; genus Magnolia; species Magnolia sinica. Next base: position 41,071,675 of record NC_080573.1, on the reverse strand, counting down.
TGCTTCACTATAGGTTCGTACATCTCCTAAACTAAGGTCAGGACCATTTTCGTCACCTCCAAACTCAAAAAGGTGTTAGAAGGCCTTCCTGTACAGACGTGGATTGCGTACTACCCCCGCAAGACCTTGGTTGTGAACGAGCAGTCCTGTAGGCAGGCCCACCGTGATGTATCTGTACATCTAAGTCGTCTATCCCTTTTCTCAGATTATTTTAAGGTATCAAAACTAAAATGGAGTAGATCCAACGGTCAACTGGATCACACCACAGATGACTCTTGCGATTAATGCAACTGACATTTAACGCTTTGTGCATTTTAAAGCAACTAGCTTATTATTTGGTGTGGTCCACTAGTGCGTTGGATCCACCGCATTTTTTTGTGCTCATTCCTTATCCATCATGTATGTATTTCATCCTTGCCATCCATATATATTTCAAGATCATTATATAGTAACCATAAAACATGACAACCATAAAAAATGAGTTATATCCCAATAGACTAGAAAGTGGACCACATCACAGGAAACAGTGGTGAATGAGCATCATCGATGATCCCTATTATTTTTTAGACAAGCCCTAGAACGTTCTGTCAGAATAGATTCATGATCATGCCTGATGAATATGCCCCTGACCTCTTTTCAGGAGACGTATGGACCTTGAGTGAAGCAGAGGTCACCTTATAAGACCTGTATCCTAGTTCATACTATTCCGTCGAATTCCACGATCCTTCCTGATGAATTTTGGCAACCTGCGACCTATAATCGATGTTTGTGCACAACCCTAAATCGTATTCCATAGATTTGAGTCGGCTTAATTCGAGACTCGTACCATTGCGACCGCACCGTCACCGTCGGTCCAACGCCACGTCTTGCATACCGATCCGATACCCTGGCAGGAAGATGTATGCCGGCATTTATTTCGAAGAGAATGTTGTGCGTTTGCAATCCCAAGAGAATCTCTACGACATGTGAAATCAATCTAATCAATCACCTCACATGTCAAGTACATGTCCCATCCCCAAAAGCAACCCCAAAGTCAACTCTCTCCCTCACTCTCTCTCTTACACACCCATACATATCAAGTACATGCCCATCACCCCATCACTCACCTCACCCATCACTCACCTCAAATCCATCACTCCTTATAACCCTCTCTCTCTCATTTCTCAACACATTCAAAGCTAAGCAAAAAAAGGGATGTCCAAGCTCTCCCATGTGAGAGAAAGTGCATGTGTGTAGCCCACTTTCCCATCCCATATCCTTCATCCTATCCATTCAAACCTCATCACCCTCCATTAAAGAGAAGCACAAGGAGATCGGGTTTCCAACGGACCAAGAAGATCGAACAGTGGGTGCTTCTATAGGCTAGTTTTTATATTTTTATGATGGGCCAAGTGAGGCCTACCAATCGATGGTATGGATCTTACTTTGGACCATAAGATGTGGCCAATGGCCCACCTTGATTATCATGATCATTACATGATGGGGTCATTCTCCATGGACCCCATCATTATGTTTACTTTCTAAGTTTGAAAGAGGTCATCTAGACCTTCCATTTTGGTGGAGAAGGAATCTCCACCGTTGATCTTTGATTTGATGGGCCCACATGTATTGGGACCCACTTGATGTATGATTGAATGCAAGGGAGGGCTCATAGTGGTGGAGCCCTCCATCACATGTGTCTCTCTCTCTTTCTATCTCTCTTTCCCTCTCTTTTTCATTTTTTTATGTGTTATGATGTGGCTGTGTGGCCCACTTGGATGGACCCCACCATGAGGCATGTATTTTATCCAAGTTATCTATAGATGGGGCCCACTTTATAAGTGTTGTATCCACACCACTCATCATTTGGTGGCCCACGTGGGCATCCCACTTGAAATGCACAACCATCCAGCGTCCCTGAACGCTGGACATTAAATGGAAAACACAAATATTAGCTTGGTGTAAAGCATTTGGGGTGGGCCACTTGTGCAGGCCCCACCTTGATGTATCAATCCAATCCACGTCGTGCATTCCATTCCCCAGCTCATTTTAGGCATTGAGCCAAAAAATGAAGTCAATCTGGTTTTATGGCGGGCCATACCATAGAAAACCATATTGTTACCGTTGAAAACCCACCTTGATGTTCTACTCGCCGAAACATGCTGCATATTAGGCTCATTTGGACGGTCTTGCACTATGGAATCCAATGGGTGGAGTGGATTTTTTGGATACGGGCCCCACATATGAAAAACCACAGAAGGAAAGAAAAATAAAAAAATAATACACAAGTAGCAGAGGTTGCTGCCGCTGGACGACATCAGCGTCCTGCGCTGCTATGGGCGAACGGGCAGGGATCCACGGTCCCAGCCATGGGCCCCACAGTGATGTGTGTTGGGCATCCAGACCGTGCATCTGATGGACACCTTAGGACAATGGGCCCCCTCCAACTTTCAGTCGTATACATGGCTCAGGTGGCCCACATCATAGGAAACAATGGTGATTGAATGACTGCCGTTGAAACCCTTTTGTGTATCATAAAAGTTTTGGATCATTTATGAAATTTTTTTTCCTTTCATCCAGGTCAGCATGACCTTATCAACAGGTTGGACGACATCTAAACATTATGGTGGGCCCCACGTGGAACCACAATGATGTATGTGTTTTATTCGCACCGTCCACAGCAGTGGATGGTGGAACCCACCATGATTTGTGTGTTTTATCCACACTGTCCACACCTGGACGATGTGACCCACCATGATGCATGTGTTACATCCAAACCGTCCAACCATTTGGCTAACTTGCCTTATAGGCTTGCGATTAAAAATTAGACAGATCTAGGATCAAGTGGACCACATAGCAAACAGTAGTGGGGAGTGAGTGTCTGCCATTGAAACCTTTTATTTCACATAATTTTTAGATCATTTGGAAATTTGTTTCCTCTTAATCCAGGTCTGTGTGACCTTATGGCCAGATTGGATAGAAAATAAATGTTATGGTGGGCCTTGAGAATTTAATGGTGGAAATCATTCTTGCCACTATTATTTGGGGTGCGATCCAGTTGATCTTTTGATATGATTCATTTGTCTATATTATATATATTTTTTGATTTATTTGTGGCCATCCATGGAGGCCCACCTTGGTATATGTATGAGGCCCATGTGATTAGGCCCATCTTGATGTATTTGTGCCCCGTTGTTGAGGCCCACCCTGATATATACAAGGCCCATGTGATGAGGCCCATATTGATGTATTTGTGGCCCGTTGTTGAGGCCCACCTTAATATACATGAGGCCCATTTGATGTATTGGGGGCCCATGGGTCGAGGCCCAATGGGATATACTTAAGGTCTATTGCAATGTGCGATTCCACCATGGTTTGTGTAATGATATTTATGGCGGCTCATGCCTTGGGAGCAATGTTGGTTTGACGTCTACATTATAAGAATAATGTTGGTTAAATGTCCACATTATAACTCTCTCTAGGGCCCATTGATAGGCCCGTACTTGTTGTGTGTAGGCCATCTAGGCCCATCTTCATTGTAAGGACAGTTCATCACTTTATAACATGCTTAGTATAGCTCCATGATTCATGCTCATACGCATCATATGTATGCTTGATATGAGGAATGTTTGATCATAGCATAAGCCGTTGGGTTGAGACATTTACGAGACTCCTTATGAGACGGACTGCCCCCACATGATTGCGCGGTACGCGTAGGATTGCTACATGACTGACGGTGTGACTCATGCATTTTGTATTGTGTGTCGTGATCACTACACGCCCTAGCGACATCAAGGTCGTGGCCTCCACAAGCACATCATGGATGGTCGTATCGGATACCGAAAATATTGGCTCTAGCATTGTGAGCACTTAGGATGTCCTTGGGTGAAAATCCCAGAACCTTTTTGGTACTAGGAGATGCTCCAACGTCTAGACCAAGTGGATACACAAGCTCCTAAGTGCCAAATACCAGTAGGCCGCTTCTCCCACTATGTCGTGGTCAGTTGGAAGGGGGTGTGGCCTTATCCAGCTGAGTGAGGGGGCTATAAGCTAGGCTGAGTTTGACCAGCTCGAAAATGAGTTTACTATCGATGAGCCGGGTAGGCATTGGCAGACTACTGGTCAGGTGGATAGTGTGGTCTCTTCCACTTACTTGGCTATACAGCTAGGGAGGAGGCAGTCAGTGTAAAGTGTATTAGACCGCGATGATATCCAAAGAGGAACTGTACTGATATGTGTACTTGATGAGGACTGGCATGCTTGCTTTACATCTTGCATATGACATTTGGCTACATAGGCCTCGCATCACATGGCCTTGGTATGGCCGATAGCATTCATGCCTTGCATCACATAGCTTTGGTATAGCTGATAGCATTCATGGATTTACCCACATATTTTCGCATTACTCTGATATTGTACACTTGGTGCTTGCCTTACGCACACACTTACACCACCCTCTAAGCTTTCTATAAGCTTATGCACAATAGATGCGTGCAGGTGATGTTAGGTTGCAGTAGCATGGAGCTTGGAGCATGTAGTTGTCTTCCAGAGCTTTGATCTTATTCTGACTTATGTATTTCCCTTTCAGCATTGTACTTAAAGTTTTCGATATAGTGGATATGTGGTGATGTTGTTTTGTGACTTGGTTATGCTTGTGATTATGCTCCATTACAAAAAAAAAATCATACTGAAAATCCTCCTTGTAGGATCTTAGGATCGAAATCGAGCACGTGAGTGCCGGGATACGAGAATGGGGCACTACGGAATCTATCGGTGCCAGGTTCGGTGATCGGGAATTTTGTGAGCCCATTTTTCGAGTTTGGGGTGTGACACGTGCTGTTGCAACCCCGAAAAATGGACGAATCGGCTACTCCCCAGGACACCAACCAATGGCTGGTGCTCGGCGCTCTGTGGGCCCCACCACCATGTATGTGTTTCATCCATGCTGTCCATACGTTTCTCCAAATGATTAAATGGTAGGAGTCCAAAAATGAACGATACTCCAGTCACAGGCGGTGGACATTACATGGAACAATGATGATTGACCGCCATATACCATTAAAATAATCCCTCTCATTTTTGTGATCAAGCACACAAATGATCTGTACAAGCTAACGAATGATTGTGCCTTTCACCGTGGATGAAGATGAATGGAATGGATGTAACACAGACGTCATGGTTCGAGCAAATGGCTGGTGACAGGGGCAATCATAGAAAACAAGGGGGACAATGGAACACACTGTTAGAAGTGGACACATAACAACCGTGAAGGGTCTAAAATGACAACCACAACCCATACGAGCCCGGATTGAAGTATGATTAGTGTCTGTGTCACCCATCCGTTTGTCTTGTGATTTTAGGTCTAAGACCCATTTCACATTAGAACCACGATCCATTTAACATGTCAATCACGATCCATATTACATGAAAACCACGATGCATATTACATTACAATCACGACCCATATTACATTAACAACAACGATGCATGTTACATTACCACCACAACGAATATTACATGATAACAATGACCCATACTACAATATAACCACGGCCGATGTTCACCACGACCCACATAACGTGATAACAACGACCAATGAGCACCGTGAAAAAACAATTGTAATATTATGAATGGCTACGTTTATTTGCACGACCCATAACATGAGATATTTGATATATACGTATGCCAGGTCCTAACTTTAAAGAACTAGATTTCCAAACTTGTCCACGCGAATTGATCAAACTATGTGGATGGGTAGATTTTCGTACACTCATAGCTCATAACATCGTTTCTCCAGCCACGCCTCTCCTCTATAAACACGTCAGTGGGAAGAAAACCCTCTATCGCTTCAGAGGGAGAGTAACCTTCATTGTGTTATTCATGGTGCTTCATCCTCAGCCGTCCTTGTGATCAACTCATCGACCATTGAAGGACTGGATCGTTGAATGACCATTGAAACACCACAACCCATATTTCATGATAACTACAACCCATAAAACATGACAACCACGACCATAATTAAAATACATTGTGAGGATCTGTTATCTTCGAAGGGCACCCAGCGAGATGAAAAACTCTTTTGGGAGTGTTTTGTTTTAGCCTGACCAACAACTCTGTTGAGAAGGTGAGGCTTAAACAAGACACTCCCAAAAGTTCTTTGCAGCTCGCTAGGTGCCCTTCGAAGAGAACAGTTCTTCACATTGTATTTTAATTATGGTCGTGGTTGTCATGTTTTATGGGTCGTGGTTATCATTAAATATGGGTCGTGGTGTTTCAATGGTCATTCAACGATCCGGTCCTTCATAGGTCAACGAGTTGATCACATAGATGGTCGAGGATGGAGCACCGTGCAAAAACACGCAAAGGTTACTCCATCTCTCCCTACGGAGGGAGAGAGTTTTCTTCCCGCCGTCGTGTTTATAGAGGGGATGTGTGGCTGAGAAATGATGTTATGAGCTATGAGTGTATGGAAATCTGCCCATCCACAGTTTGATTTGTAATAGTTGAGAAGGATGGAAATCTGCCCATCAAAGCTAGGACGACATGGAATACGTAGATATTGAATATCCCATGTTATGGATCGTGGTGAACATGCAATAAAGGCAGCCCATGTAACATGACAACCACGACCATATTACATGATAACCACGACCAATGTTACTTGACAACCACAACCCATGACAACCACACTCTCACTTCTCTGGTCCAAAAGTCGGATCATGAACTTATTGTTACCGTGAGAATAGAGTTTGAGAGATCTCCAAAAAGAATACGGAATTAAGTGGGAGATAGTGTGGGATGGAGACGTTTATCTTGAAATCATCGACGACGACTATAAGCCACGACTATGAAGAACAGTTCTCTTCGACGAAGACCCATGGAACCGAAGACATCTGTTAGAAGGAGTCATTAATCTACCATGGGCACCAAACGGGCTTTGAAATTTCAAGTAGAGGCCATTGATCTTTAGGAAGATCGTCAACATTGCCAAAGGAAGGGATGGGATCACCCATGAAGGAAGAACGCGAGATGGACTTGTGGTTCGGATTGGCTTCTTAAAAAATGTAACCAAGGTACCACTTTTATAGGTTGTTCAACTAGTGGTTAATGTGGGGGTGGTGCTTCCAAAGGGTCGCTTTAATACCGAGGGATTCTGGGTAGGTATCGTCATGAATGCGATTTTCTGCCTTTGAATGTGGCATTGATTTTGAAGAGAAGGGTCGTGGATAGAACGAAGCTAGGGTCGTGGATGTGAACCATAACTCAATGTAGATAATAACAACGATCTCTATAGCATGACAATCACGTTCGTGTTTGATGGCACGGAAACTCGTGGATCAAATAGTGGATGGTCTTGATTTTCGATTAGGACCCAGCATAGACGACAACAGCGAACCGTGTAGCATGATAGCCACGACCCTCTAGAACTAGCGATAACCTCGACCCTTTGGTGGTAAAGGGTCGCGATCAACTATGTAGTACAATCACGATCCACGATCATGTTATATTTTGCAAGAAATTCTTATTATTGATTAACAATCCATGACCATTTATATTGTCATTCAACGTGCCGGTCAATCAATGGTCGGCTAAGGATGGAGCACCATGGAAAATACATCAAGGTCACTTGCCCTCTCCCCGTGAAGGGGTGGATAATTTTCTACCCAACGCGTATTTTTTTATAGAGAGAGGTGGTTGAGAGAAATAATCTAATGGGCTAAAATTGTATTGAAATGTGCCCATCCACATATTTTGATATGTTCTCGTTGAAGTGTATGAAAAATTGCCCATCAAAATTAGGACATGGCATGCGTAGATATTGAATATCTCATATATATATATATATATATATATATATATATATATATGTATGTATGTATGTGAGGAAGTTATGAACATGTGGAGAACATGTTCGTCGGTGAATTTATTGTTGCCGCGAGAGTAGTTTCTGAGATATTTGCAAAAGGAATAACTGGATCGTTGGTCATGTTAATATATGTCGTTGCCGTGTCTTAATATTTTCATGGTTCATATATGTAATAGATCGTGGTTGTCGTCTGTGCTCAATCATTGTTGTCACCAACTGCCATAATAGAAACATGATCCATACGTCATGGAAGCCATATCAACCACGACCCATATAGGCTGGTCAAAGTACACGAAATAAGCAAACAACTACGACCCATGTCATCTTCACGACACTTCTGTCATTCAAACCACGACAAATATCAGATGACAACCACGATCCTTATAATTTCATAACATTGTTAATGTATACTGCGATGTAAAATTACTGACAAGGACCCATATAACATGAAAATTGCAACCAGTATATCATTAAAACAACAATCCATGACAAGTACAATCTATATAACACAGTTAATAACTACGACCTTCCCTTGGGATTTAGTGCGACAACTCCGTTAATTTTCACCACGACCCTTCACAATAAACGCAATATGAAAGCCACGACCCATTTAACATGACAACCATGATAAATGAATCATCGGACTACACCCTTTCAAGTATGGCAACCACGACAGATTTAACATGACAACCAAAACCATATTCACGGTGACAGTCCAAAGAGCGGATCTCTTCAACGGTTACTCAGTCAGCAGAAAAAACTCTGTCGAGAATGTTGTGTTTTAGCCTGATCTAAAGCTCTGTTGAGAAGGTCAGTCTTAAACAAGACATTATCGCCAGTGTTTTTTTCCAACTCGCTGAGTCCCGTTGAGGAGACTGTCCTTCCTAATGTGTTGGGATTATGTTCCTGATTGTCATGTTATAGCGGTCATGGTTGTCATGTTGTACAGTAAGAACTTATTATCATGGGGCGTGCTGATTACTAAGGGTGGAAAGATATGCGAAGATCATCTTCAGAACTTCCTGCGGAGGCAGTATGTTGTAGGATAATCGTTAAATCCCTGTGGAAAGATACGAAATCACCATTGTAGGAATGAGGCGATGGGGAATTGATGGCTTCTTCGACTTTCTCCTCCATTATTTTGAATGAAGGAGTGAAGAAAAATAGATTAATGAGAAAGACATTGCAATAAGCTTCGGATCGGTATGTGGATGAAGTACTGCTCTTATAGGGTGATCATTAATGGTCAAGGCACCAATTCTGAAGGGTCACGCTGATTCTGAACGGTCGCACGGATTCTGAAGGATCACGCTCAGTGCCCAACGGATTGCAGGGAAATAGGGAGTCATTAAATGGTCAAGGCACCAATTCCGAAGGTCACGCTGATTCTGAATGCTCGCGCGGATTCCGAAGGATCGCGCTCAGTGCCTAATGGATTGTGGGGATGTAGCGAGTTAATGTCCTCTCCTGAAAGGTGGAACGTGGAACTATTTCTGCAGGATCGCGCTCAATCTGAAGGGAATGGTCGTGGATGTGACTAATAAATGGTCGTGGTTATCTTCCATGATGGATCGTCATTCACATGCACACTGGATGGTATTTTTTATCCACGTTAGATCGTGGTTGTCATCCAACACTAGGTCGTGGATCGTTGAAAAAATGAATGGTAATGATGACCCATATGATATTCTAACCACGACCAGTATAACAAGAGAACCACGAGCCATGTTATATGGGTCGTTGTTGTTACTTTATATGTGTCGTGGTTTTATGTTGTGACATCCCCACGCAATCCATTGGTAACACAGCGCGACCCTTTGGAATCAGTGCATTGACCATTGAATGACCAGCCTATAAAGGTGGTACTTGGGCTTCATATTACTTCCACAAGCCAACCCGAACCAATCCTTATTTATTGCATCACCTTACGTGTTCATAGATTTTTTTCATTCAAAATAATGGAGGATATATTCGATGAAGCCATTGAGTCCGTTTCTCGGTCTTCCTTTCTTAGTGGTCCCTTCTCTTTCCTCAGGGATGTTGTCGATCTTCCAATCGCTCAGCAGCCTTCACAAATAGTTCTGAAGACAATTTCAGAACTTCGGCTACTCGACAAATTCAACGGGCACCTAACCAGCGGAAAAAGTTTTTGAAGAAGAGTTCTCTGTAATGACATGGAACTACTTACCATTTTCTTCTACTTACCTTTAGCTTGGCAGCAGCGCTACACTTTATAATCAGCGCACTGCATGATAAATTTTATCATTGTGCCCTGAACATCTAGAGGGTCGTCAGTTGCATGCTAAACATGGCGCCAATTCCGAAGGGTCGCACTGAATCCTAAGTGAAAGGAATATAATATGAGTATATCCCCATTTGCAAACTTAAGTGGAAGAAACTTACAGAGTCTTGCGCAACACTAAGCTTCTCTTCTGGCAGTTACTGTGTTAAATAGGTCCTGGTTGCAATTTTATAAGGGTCGTGATTTTCATGTAATATGGGTCGCGATAGGGGCTCTATTGTTTGGTCGAATATCTGATCCATTTTTTGTTTCTCTCTATTTATTTTTCATTGCTTCTCATTTGTAGGGCTTTATTCGTAATGAGTGTTTCGATCCTAAACATTGGACTTTGCCTGGAGATCTTTCTGGACATTTCTAGGAGGTTGAAATGTTCAATCCCACTTCCAAGCATATTTATACCAAGGGAAACCTGAAAGTTATGTGAATATTAGCCATCTTAAATCACTATTACATTATGGATCTCGTAACTGATCTTAGGGGTGGATAGTTTTCTACCGCCGTCGTATTTATTTAGAGGGAGGTGTGGTTGAGATAAATTGTTTTATGGGCTAGAATATGGAAATGTGTTTGATCTATTCTCGTAGAAGTGTGTGGGAAACTGCCCATCAAAGTTAGGACATGGCGTACGTAGATATCGAATATCCCATGTATATATATGTGTGGTAGGTATGAACATGTGGAGGACATGTTCGTCGGTGAATTTATTATTGTCGCGAGAGTAGTTTTCGAGATATTTGCAAAAAGAACAACTGGAGCGTTGGTCATGTTAATATATGTCATTGTTGTGTGTTAATATTTTCATGGTTCATATATGCAATAGATCGTGGTTGTCATCCATGCTCGATCATTGTTAACAACGACCTTAAGAAAAACATGATCCATACGTCATGGAAACCACGATATATACGTAAGGGCAACAACGATCCCCATGTCACGGCAACCACGATTGGTTAAAGTGGTTATAAGGGCCGCGTCTTCTTGTTATATTGTACACTTTAGTGGAAGAAATTCGCGGAGTTTTACACATCAATGAGCTTCTCTTCTGGCAGTTACTGTGTTATATGAGTCGTGGTTGCAATGTTACAAGGGTTAATGTCCTTATGCTACATTGTCTTGATTGTGATGCCATATGGGTTGTAATTCCCATGTTTTACGGATCGTGGCTGTCATGATGACTGGATCGTTGTTGTGGTAATCAAGGTTCTGCAAGTTGAATTGGTCGTGGTTGTCGTTAACAATGGATCAAGGACTTAACAACGGATCGTGGTTCTCAGTATATATGGATCATGGTTTCCATGTTGTATGTCCGTGTTCCTCATATAGTCGTTGTTTTCGAACACAATTCAACATGGATGAGAACCACGATCCGTTACAGCTGTGAGCGACGACCAATTTAACATGATAACCCGACTCTTATCAACTACGACCCGTTCGCCACGTATATCACGAACCACATAACACGATCACAATGACCCATATATCATATCATTCAGGGTCCGTGTATCATGACAACCATGTTCCATGTAACACGACAGCCTTGTCGAATGATAACTACGATCAATGCATCACATCAACCACGAACCGTTTAACACGACAGCCACGATTTTTATAAGGCGACAAGCACGACACATTTCTCATTACATTCATGATCCGTACTTCATGTATCATGACTCGTTTGTTTTGTGGTTGTGATCGTTGTTGATGTGGCCAGTGGATCGTGGCTCATATGTTTTGTGGTTCGTTGAGTTGAATGACCCCATAATAGAAGCCCCCTACTCTTCTAATTGGAGCTCGGACTTAGAGAGTAAATGCCTGGGGAAATAAGATGACCACTTCGTGTCCCTTCTATCGATTAGGATGATCGGAGGCGGATTGCGTCCTACTCCGGGCATGATGCCATAAACGAACAGTATCCAAAGCTCAAGTGGGTCGTACTAAAGGAAAATGTGGTTATGGAAATTCCTACCGTTGGAATCTACCTGGGTTTGATGGTGATGTTTACAAGTCATCCATACCTTTAATAACTTAATTCCTACTGGGATGAACTGAAATCACAAATATTAGCATGACTCAAAATTTCTATGACCCACGAATATTTCAACCGTGGACTTTCAATTATCACGTTTTTGGCCAACTTAAGCTCTAGGAACTATTCTTTTTTGGCTTCATGTTCTAAATTCAACACAAAAAATGGATGGACAGGTAGGATTTCTCACAAACATCACAGTGGACCCCACCTAGGTTCCCAGTGTAGGAACTTTCTGTGAAATATCATAGGGAATCCGTATCCTTTTTTTTATTAAGATAAACAATTACATGTGCATGGCCGAGTGTGTTCACGGCATGGACGGAAAATTATCCGCTAATAGATCTCCATTGGAGTAACATTCATTGGAAGGAAACAGCCAATTGGTATCCACTAATGACATTTTGCCACGTCACCTTAGTAGGCTTTTGGTTACTAAAGTGTTCAGTATCTAATCCGCTCCCGTAGGGTACCGAGCTACTCTGTACACATTCCGCTAAAGGGTAAGACGACGGGGCGAAGGAATGGCATTAAATGCTAGGAAGATTCTGACCTTGAAGCATGGGCTTGGGTATATCGCACCATTCCACTTGTCTATGACGCTGATGCTTATTTTTTGCAGGGATGGTGGCAGGTGGATCAAAGAGGAGGTGGCCTCTACGCCCTCCGATGGACATTGTCCTCTCCTCTAAACCAAGGATGACAGCGACATTGAAGAAGAGGAAGACTCCTAAGGATGAGGCCGAGGCGGCTCCAGTTGTAGTCCCGGCTAGGACCGTGCCTGTTCCAGCCCTTCAAGTGGTTGCTCCTGCTACTGCTCCGACCCCCGTTCCTGAGTCTTGGGAGGTTGGAGATCTTGCCCGTATCAATGAGGTTGGAGCTCCTACTCGAGTTGATGCCATCGCCATTTCATCACATTCTGCGAAGGAGAAAGCCCCCAAGGCAGGTCCTTCTAGGTCATGGAGGGAGATAGTCAAGGAGACCATCGGCACAGTCGCCTGTTCGCGATCTATGTTTCCCCATGCTGATGCTGAGTCCATGGTCGGCCAGGCAGATGCACCTGAGGCAGCTGTCCATGCTTCTGCTGCTAGCGTGATCAGAGGATGTTCTGCACCCTCTCCAAGGGGGGAAGCTTCTGCATCCTCTCTAAATGGGGGAGCTTCCACACCCTCTTCAGGGGGCCTGCCGCCCAGTTTTCACATGGCCCAGCTAATTCCTTAGGCAGCTGAGCACACACCAGAGGCACAGATCGCAGACAACCTTTCCAGCCGCCACATCAGTTTCATGGATGATTTTGCATCTGTATGTTACATGTCGCTGCCGAAGATGTTGGCGGTGAAGGAGAGGCTGAAGGAGATGGATCAGCTTAAAGCTGAGCGGGCCAAATTCGTGGCTGTAAAGGCTGAGCATGACATAGTGTGGGCCAAGTTTGTGGTAGAGAAGGCTGAGCAAGACGCTCAACGAGTCGAGCTTGAGAAGAGGCTGGAGGCCTCTGCCGCTGACTTGGAGGAGCTAAGGAAGGCTGTTGTGGAAGGCCAGGTGAGAGAGCTTGTGCTCCAGGGTGAAGTCAACCAACTTCAAGCTCGCTTAGACGTGGTCGAGCACGAAGTCAGGAGATTGCGCCAGGCTAACAAGGACCTGGAGTTCAGGGCCTTAGAAGCTGAGTCGGGGATCGAAGCGGTGAAAGAGGAGCTCGAGAAGGAGCGACTGATGGCTGTAAAACATTTGGTCCAGCAACGGAATGTCCTTGAGTCTGCTGCATCCACGGAGAAGGCTTCCTTATGAGCAGAACTCAAGGCTCAAGCGGTCTCACAGGCAGCCACGGCAGTGGCGGAATATAAGGACTACTGAGAGGGCTAAGGAGCTGGATAAATTATACTATTTTAGCTATGACACTGGCTTTGATGCTTGCCTAGTCGAAGTTAGGAAGCTTTACCTGACCCTCAACTTCGACGCCCTCACGGCAGACACCGCCGATGACATCAAGCCTATCATGGCAGACGTGCCCGAGAGTGTCATTCCTGCTTCGGAGATTACCCATGATGACCCTGTCGTCGAGGCTGTCATCGATATTCAACCCCCCGGATTAGTAGCTAGTCCCTCAGCTCGGAGGGGATAACAAGTTTATATTTTTCTTTTCAATTTTTTATCTATTTTTTATTATTTTTTCTTCATGTAAATAGACCTCTTTTATGTCAATAATGATTGTTTACATGGTCGTGGGTGTCCTGTTGCATGGAACGTTGCTGACAACCACGATCTTATAAAAAACACGACCCAAACAGTGACAACGACGACGCATTCTAAATGTCAACGACCCATACACTATGAGAGTCAAGACCCATATTCAACGAGGGTCACGACCCATATATCGTGTTTCAAGCGTGATCATAGGGCTTGTCTCTACCCGAGCCCGACCTTATAATCTGAATCATTCCCTCTCCGCTATTTTCAGTTCCAGGCTGATGCAAAAGCCATATAAAAGATGTTGAACTTTTATCGATGAGCACCTACCCATAGTTGGGGGACCCGTTGTGTAATAGCTTCTTCGGGATTCCACACTGATGTAGCCTGGCTTCTTCCAGGATCCAGGCTGACGTCAACGCTCTATGAAAGAACTCGTTATTTTGTAGCATGACAACGACGATCTATATAATACGGTAGCAACGAAACATAAAACATGAAACCACAACCCTTAGCAACCGACTCCACTACCCATGTTTACTTGAAAACCATGATCCATATATCATAACAATCACCATTAAATTTACATGAAAGGCACGATAACTAAAAACTATACACAACGATCAGTCATTTGCGTCAAGCTCCCTTCACTTGACCACAAAAGCCCTCACCATACCATGTTTGATCTTCGCGATCCGTATCAAGTATCTGCAAGAAGGTCTGATAAATATATACACCCTCATAGGGAAACGTCCTCTTCCACTGATAAATCTATTACATTACATTTCCTGCATGGGGAACGGTAGTTTTCCTTTTTCCCAGAACGTCTCATGTACGGGTAAACCGCGGTGTGTACGATGGAGTTTGGATCGTGGTTGTCATGTGAATGGGTTCGTGGTTGTCGTCTTAATGGGTCGTTGTTGTCATGTTAATGGGATCGTGGCTATCTTGATAATGGGTAATGGTTGTCGTCTTACAATCACGTTCCTTCCAACATGCAAACCACGACTAATATAACATGACATGAACTAGTCATTTCAACCAAAACCCATGAACCATATTCAGTCACAACCACGACCCATGTTCAAGGGGGCATGTTGAAGCCCAATTCTTTGGCCCACAACTTTGTAACTATGTTATATGGTTATGGTGTTAATGTTCGATGGGTCGTAGTTGACATGACGATTTAAATCGCGTTTTCATTGTATATGGCTCACTATAGTCACCATATATGGATCGTGTATTTGAATTTTACTGACCAATATGCCGTCGACACGCCAAAAGATGTAATGATGAAAATTTAAGGTCGGCGCGGGCGTGCTTCCCTGCGAATGCCTTTGACAGGAAGTTACTTCGCTGGAGTCCCAAGTGGGCCCCACCCTGATGTTTGTGATAAATCTATCCCATTCATCCTCTTTTTGAAATGAATTTAGGGCTTGAGATAAAAAGTGAGTAGGATCCATGACTCAGGTGGACAGCATTCAAGGAAAATGTGGGTATGGAAATTCCAACCGTTGAAACTTCCCTAGGTCGATAGTTATGTTTACATGCCATCCATACCGTTCATAACTTATTTCCTAATGGGATGAAGTGAAAACCCAAATATTGTCCTGACTCAACACTTCTACTGCCCCATAAATATTTCAACTGTGGAAGTTCAATCCTCATGTTTTCAGCACATTTGAGCCTCAGATCCGATTCATTTATGGTTCTAAGCCCTAAACTGAGCTCAAGAAGTGGATGGACGGAATTGATTTCTCACAAAGATCATGGTGGGACCACAACCCACAATCTTAGTTTGTACTGAAAAATATGTCGCATGTACATACATTACATTAAAATGTCGTGTTAAGGATGCCAAGTTCACATACGATTCCCAACACATAAAATCAATCATCAATCATCTTGGTTAACACCATGGGCCCATCATAAATCGGATTTAATCCGTTGGAATAGTTCATGCCTCATGGATTCATTCGATAAGTTTAATAGCGACACGTGTAAAGCCATCAGTGGCCCACACTGCGTAAAGATGACAAATTGTGGGATTTTACAAAACCAGCACGTTTGAACTATTATGGTCCATCGGATTTAAATATTCCTATCATTCTTTGGGTAATTCCGTTTCTTGTCATTACAAATAGAATGGTTGGTGCGGATAAGAGAAAGGCGGTTTGGTGTGACTTAGAAACGACCCAGCTTGGAATGTATACAGTGTAAAGAAACCGCTTCTCCCCATAGGGAAATCTAATTTTATATATTTTATTTTATTTATTTATAATATATTTAGAGCTTCTTCTCTGGGACCCCTTCACTTCTTATCTCTACCCATTTTTTTTACTGGTTTGAATCTTCTTCACTAGGCCCCTCCATCGCCACTCAGCGAGTACATCTATATAATTAGAGTGTAGCTCATTTCTTATAAATGGCAAAGTAAGGTAATGGTTGACAGGGATGGTATGACATTGTTCACAAGTTACGTGCGTAGTGCTATCAACCACGACCCAGTGTATATGACTGCAACGATTTGTATAGCATGACAACAACGATCGTGGTTGTGATTGTGGTTGATTTGTCGAATGGCCCGATCTTGACAAGCGCAGTTGATCATTGGTCACATGTTATTTAGGTCGGGGCTGTGAGTCATGGTAGCCATGCTATATGGGTAGTGGTTATGCCCACATAGATGACAACAACGTACCTTATAGAATGGCAACCACGATGGTGGTTGCAATTCACTATAAATGACGACAACAATCTATATAGCATGACAATCATGATCGGGGTTGTGATCGTTGTTGATGTGCCCCGTGGATCGTGGCTCACATATTATGTGGGTCGTAGATGTGAACCACATCTCAATGGATCGTTGTTGACAATCATAATGGATCGTTGTACACATGTAATTTGGGTCGGGGCTATAAGTCATGGTAGTCAGGCTATATGGGTAGTGGTTATGCCCACATAGATGACAACAACGAACCGTATAGAATGACAACCATGATCGTGGTTGCAATTCATTGTAAACAATAAAAATGATCTGTACAGCATGACAATCATGATCGTGGTTGTGATCATTGTTGATGTACCCAGTTGATCGTGGCTCACATGTTACGTGGGTCATAGTTGTGAACCACAACTCAATGGATCGTGGTTGATAGGTACAATTTATGTCGGGAGTGGATGTGAACCACGACCTGTTGTATATGACTACAACGATATGTATGGCGTGACAATCACAATCGTGGTGAGTTGTGATCATGGTTAATATGCTCAATGGATCGTGTTGACACGATATTGTGTGGGTGGTTAGGACAATGCCAAATAAAACTAATAATAGCGGAAATAAAAAGAAAATGATAGCCAAAGTAAATCACAATGCGGTAAATTAAAATAACCTCAAAATTCAGATCTTGAGAGGTTGATACAAACGTTGTACTAAGGATAACCTTACACCAAAAACAGAGTTTATGGTAGGACAACCTTATTTCTAGAAAGGTCTTTGTATCAAGTCTCAAATCGAAGAGGAATACAAAAACAAATACAAACTGAAATGAAATAACTTGTAATTAAAAATGTATTGTTCTAGGGACATCCATACACCATAAAAATGGCAGGGCAACCTTGCTGGAACAACTTTCAAAATGAAATTGAAAATCAAGCTTATAAAGGAATAGCAGAAAGTAAATTCTAAGCTATTACAACATTCTCACAAAGCTTGAAATAATTACAACATTCACCACCATACATACATCCCACAAAAATTAATTAAAAGATTAAAAGAATAAATCAATCAACCACAACTCAAGGGATTATAGTGGTTCGCCTGTGTGTTCACCAACTGTTATACAACAGCCACACAAAAAGCTACTCCACTCCTAATATCCTCACACAGGGATATTAGCGTTCACTAAAAATAGGTTTTCCCAGGTTCACCCAAAACCCTTACAATTGTGTCTTTGTATGTGGGCTTACACAATTAAAAACCCCACTTCGAGTTTTCCTGGCTTTCCTCGGATAACCAAAATAACAAGATTTTTCCGCAAATCTTGAAAGAAACCAAAATAATAGAAAGGAATTTACAATATGTAAAATACGAATATCTCCTTCGTTGTAGCGACCGGTAGAACCAAATCAAAGTAGATGATTAAATGTCCAAGTTCAATGTCCAATGACTTGATTACAATGGTTCTAGTTCTAATAGATTTTAAATTAAACCAAATAGGGCTTGCCTTAATTGATTTTGATTCCAAAGAAAGGGAATAATAATTCCTCTTATCAAATCAGATTGGAATATAAGAAACAAAATCAATTAAAATAAAGCTAAGGAAAGAGAATATTAAATAAGCACACTTAGCTTAGATGGAGCACAGAATTATCTCTCAGAAGTTCGACGAAGATTGGCTTGAATACTTTAATTAAATCGATAATTTCTTCTGAGATTCGTGCACTATTTATAGGTGAGAAGATCGGGTCTTCGACTGGTCTAGAGTGCTCTACGACTAGTCGAAGCTCTAACAGATATTTGAAAAATCCGGCGGGATTTGCTTTGACCGTTCTACGACTGGTCGTAGCTCTCCTACGACTGGTCGTAGGTCACCTACGACTGGTCGTAGGACCTGAATATCTTCGCTGGACTTCGAGTCGAAGAATGTACGACTGGTCGAAGATCAGTCGACACTGTTCCTACGACTGGTCGAACAGATTCCAGGACTAGTCGAAGGCTAACAGATTTTATCCGGAATTTGTAACAAACTTACGACTGGTCGAGGAATTTCTTAGACTGGTCGAAGCAAGTCTAGGACTAGTCGAAGAACAGACCAATCACATGTAAAATAAACATTCGACTTATGTATCCGAAATGACCTACTTCTAAGGTCATCCTATGGTCAAACAAACCTCAATCATGAAGTATGGACATTGAAACAAGAGACCATGAAGAATGAGCCTTGAAGTCTTGATGTAGATTAAACCTTGAAGTAGCTCAATCTTGAAAGTGGCTTGAGTTTCAGCTTGAGTCTTGAGTTCAGCTTGAGTTTCAACTTGAGTCTTGAGATCAGCTTGAGTTTCAGCTTGAGTCTTGATTTCTCTTGAGTTCAGCTTGACTTTCAACTTGAGTCTTGCCTTGTACTTTCTTTTCAGCTTGAGTCTTGTTTTGTGAGCAGTGCTTGTATTCAAGATCTTGAGTCTTGTCTTGTGAGCAGTGCTTGTTGTGAGCTTAGCTTATTCATGAATGTTGATCCTTGAGAGAGCTTCACTTATGCAAGTTATATATAACAGTGATTTTGGCACCACAAATTTGACAACAAACAAGGATAGAAACTATAGCACTTACAATCTCCCCCTTTGTCAAATTAGTGACAAAACACATAACCATGATAAACATAAGTAAAACAACTGGTTAATACCTGCAAATCAATATTCAACATTCAACCAGTTTCAACATTCAACCATTATCATTCAACAAGATCAAACATATATTCTCCTTGACACCCCACTCCCCCTGAGTAACATAACCAATGCTACTCCTCTCACAATCACATTAACAACAAACCATTCTCCCCCTTTTTGTCACAATATGACAAAGGAGAACTAAATAAAGGAATGAGAGTAAACATGAGGAGGAAATAGAGTATAACAAAAGAGTCATAGAGATACTCAAGATAGCATCACATATACCCAGCAGAAATATTACATTAAGAACAAATATCCAGCATAAAATCCAACTCAAACTCTAGCAAACAAGAGCTAAGTAATAAAGTTATTACATACAAAAAGTCTCATAGAAACTAGTCAGAACTAGAACTTGAAGATGGAGCAGGAATAGAAGGATCAGGTTGGTGCATGCCATTGTTCAAGCGCCTAAGATATTTGCGCATGTACTTGAATTGCAAATCATGAGCAATAGACATGTTTTCCAACTTAACATTTATATTCTCAACTTTACCCTCTAATGCACTCAAACGTGCATCAACATCAGATGGTACAAAATCTGGATCATTAGCTGAGTCAGAATCCAGTTCCTCAAAAATGTCATCCATATTAATATCAACACCAGCTTCTTCAGGACCACCACCAACACCACCACCTTGTTCAGAAGCAGATCCAACTTCATCTTATTAATATTTGTATTGTTGAAGATCAGATGATGGATTGGTGCTTCATCAACAGGCATATCGACTAACATATGAGAAGCCAATACAGTCATAAAGTATGCAAATGGAATGTCACTATGACTAGGATGGAGTCGAAACTGAAGAATGAAATGACAGATTAAGGATGGCAAACAAATCTGAGTACCATTTGAGATAGCATGGATAACACGAACCATAAAAGAAGTCAGGTCAGATTTATTACCCAAACGAGGATACAGATTAGACACAAAGATTCTGTGGAGAATTCTGTATTTGGGTAACAAATACCTTGCGGGGAGTGCATTCCCTTTTTGAGTCCATTGAACATCCATATTGCACAAGTCTCTAGTGAGCATGCGTTTTTCAGCCATTGAGGGTTTATCAGTTAAATTATGAATTGGAATACCCTCATCATTCACAGGAATTTCCATAAGGGCTGAAATTAAATGACGATCAACGTCAAATGGTCCTTCTCTAGTAGAAATTTGAAAAGTTAAATTATCCTGTGAAAATGCACTAATACATGAAAACATGGATTGGGCAATGGACCGGTATGCAGGCCCACCCCAATGCAATAAGTTAGTCCAACCTACAGCTTCAAGCATAGGAAGGATGTCAAATGGAGCAATGTGATTGACATCAACAGGATGTTCAACGATAACCTTACGAGATCTAATGTCCCTAACAAATGATGGATCATCATTGGGAATAAGAAGATGACGTTTAGATATAGGGGTAGATCTGGAGGAAGAAGAAGGACCACGTGAAGTAGTTTTTCTACCTCTAGAAGCCATTTGCAACAAGGATTTAAAGGAATAAAGAAGTTGCAAAGGATTGAGAAGTGGGTTTGCTCAAAACAGATTTTTCACAACCCAAACCCCAAATCTCAATGATTTTCAAGATAGAAAGCTTCAAGAGAGAAAAGGAAGCAATCTTGACACAAATATGCAAGAAAAACGGATTTGGAACACTAACCTTGAAGAACTTGAAGGATGGGTTCGACGAGTCGAAGTTCGGCTCCAAGGAGAAGAAAGAAGAAATGAGGAAGAAAGTGAAAAATCCCCAATTTGAAGTGAAACCCGTGCTCCACGACTGGTCGTGGGTATCTACGACCGGTCGTAGTACGACTGGTCGTGTATACTCACGACTGGTCGTATAAACCCCAAAAATTCAATTTTCTTGCAATTTTTACAAAAATTGAAATACAATCTAGCAAATATATACAATATTATACAAGAAGGCATAAATTATCAATTTAAAATGCACATGCCAAGATCAAATTTCATCTTTTTGAACCTGCTTTTATCAAGAGGTTTTGTGAAAATATCAACACGTTGATCTTCAGTAGGAATATATTCTAGAGATATAACCTTTGTTCTACTAATTCCCTTATATAATGAAATCAAATGTCAAAATGCTAAGTACGAGAATGCTTAATATGATTTATTGAAATATTTATCGCACTGAAATTATCACAATGTAATAACATAGAATCCTGTTTAATTCCATAATCACTTAGCATTCGTTGCATCCAAACAAGATGTGTGCATGCATTACCAGCTGCGATATACTCAGCTTCAGCTGTTGAAAGTGATATAGAATTTTGTTTCTTACTAAACCAGGAAACTAGACAATTTCCAATGTAAAAACAACCACCACTGGTTGATTTTCTATCATCTAGATTACCAGCCCAGTCAGCATCCGAGTACCCAGCTAATTGGACATTGGTTTCATGAGGATACCAGAGATTTACAGTACTTGCGACATATCTAATAATTTGCTTGACAGGAATCAAGTGAGATTCTTTTGGATCAAATTGATATCTTGCGCGAATACCAACACTTAGAGAAATATCAGGTCTACTAGCAGTTAAATATAACAAACTACCAATCATACTCCGATAAAGTTTTGAGTCAACATTTTTACCATTAGAGTCTTTTGATAGTTTCAGGGTAGTACTCATAGGAGTATCAAAATTTTTACCATTTTCAAATCCAAATCTCTTGATTAGATTCAAGGCATACTTAGATTGAGAAATGAATATTCCTTCAGGTTGTTGCTTTACTTGCAATCCAAGGAAATAAGTCAATTCCCCAACCATGCTCATTTCGAACTGTGATTTCATCAAATCTGCAAACTCAGTAGTCAAGTCAGTACAAGTTGATCCATAAATAATATCATCAACATAAATCTGCACCATTAAGATATGATCATTATGTTTTTTAACAAACAGAGTTTTATCAACAGATCCCATTTGAAAATTATGAGTTAAAAGAAATTTTGTTAGTTTCTCATACCATGCCCTAGGTGCTTGTTTTAATCCATAAAGTGCCTTTTAAGCCGATATACATGATCAAGTATTTTTGGAATCTTCAAATCCCATTGGTTATTCAACATAGACTTCTTCATGTAAATCGCCATTTAGAAAAGCACTTTTCACATCCATCTGATAGATCTTTATCTTTCTAAAACATGCAATGGATATAAATAGTCTGATAGATTCAAGACGTGCTACTGGTGCAAAGGTTTCATCGAAATCAATCCCTTCAATTTGAGTATAACCTTGTACCACCAGTCTAGCCTTGTTTCTAATTATATTTTCACATTCATCAGACTTATTTTTGAAAATCCATTTTGTTCTAATGATGTGTTTATCTTTAGGTCTTGGTACGAGATACCAAACATCATTTCTTACAAATTGGTTGAGTTCATCTTGCATCGCAACAATCCAGTTTTCATCAGCCAGAGCTTCTTTTACGTTAGATGGTTCAATTTGGGATGTAAAACATACATAATTACATATATCCTCAAGTTGTCTACGGGTGCGAACACCGGTGAGAGGGTTTCCAAGAATTTGTGTGGTTGGATGATCTTTAACAGTCCTTAACTCAGAATCAGTCTGATTCGATGAAGTATCGGGTTTATCAATGATTAGTACTTCATCATTATCTGAATTAGAGATTGGTGTGTTTAAGTGATCATCAATGACAACATTAATGGATTCTTGAATCACACCAGTCCTTTTGTTCAGAACTCTATAAGCTCGACTGTTTAAAGAGTATCCTAGAAAAATACCTTCATCACTCTTCGTATCGAACTTTCCTAAATTTTCACGATCACGTAAAATATAGCACTTGCTGCCAAAAACTCGAAAGTATTTAACAGTAGGCTTTTTATTGAACCACAATTCGTAAGCCGTTTTATTATTATCTTTTCTAGTGTAGACTCGGTTAATAATATAGCAAGTTGTGTTGACTGCTTCAGCCCAAAGATTTTTAGAGAGCTTCATGCTATTCAACATGACATTAGCCATTTCTTAAAGCACCCTATTCTTTCTTTCAACAATTCCATTTTGTTGTGGAGTTTTGGGAGCAGAGAATTCATGTAAAATTCCTTGGTCGGTACAGAACTTCTCAAAATTGCTATTCTCAAATTCAGATCCATGATCACTACGAATTTTACTGATTTGAGAAGATTTTTCAGTTTGAATCCTTTTGAGAACTTTTCTTACTTCTTCAAGGGTTTCAGATTTATCCCTTAAGAAGACTACCCAAGTAAATCTGGTAAAGTCATCAACTATTACCAAGATATACTTTTTACCACCACGACTTTCCGTTCTGGTAGGTCCTATCAGGTCCATGTGGAGAAGTTCGAGTGGTCTTGATGTGGTATTTGAATTCACCTTTTTGTGTGAGTTCTTTGTTTGTTTGCCTATCTAGCACTCACCACATATTTTATCTAATTTCTGAAGTTTGGGTAAACCTCTTACAAGTTCTCGTTTGCTCAATCGATATAGATTTCGATAATGTACATGTCCAAGACGTTTGTGCCATAAGTCGGTCTCGTCTGTATGGACCATGTAACATGTTTGATTAGATGAGCTGGATTCACTAATAATATAGCAATTTTCGGACGTTCTACGTCCAGTTAATATTACAGAACCCTTATTGTTTAGAATTTCACAACTTTGATTAGAATACCTAACATTATTTTTTTTATCACTTATTTTTGATATACTAAGCAAGTTATGTTTTAAACCTTCAACGTATAAAACATTTTTAAACACCGGAAGATTAAAAAGTTGAACCGTACCTTGGCCTATAATCTTGCAGTTGCTACCATCACCAAATGTGACTGAGTCATCAGTCATATCTTTCAGATCGGTGAATAAAGCTTTGTCACCTATCATATGCCTGGAGCATCCACTGTCTAGGTACCACTTTGAATGACTTGTTGCTTTGAAAGCAGTGTGAGCAACCAAGCAGGTGACTTTAGGAACCCATTTCATAACTGTTTTGGGTTTAGGAACATAGTTGGTCTTCTTTTGTGTATATTTGTAAGAATGACCTATAGAGTTAGATTTTAAGAGCTCCTTGAGTAAGTCAACTATCTTTTCAGCTAGTGGATTTCGATTCTGATTAAAGTTGACATGGCTGTTTCTAAGTTTTTGAAAAGTTTTTGAATTTTTAGAAAAATCTTGATAAGTACTTTTCCCTTTTGAGTTTGAGGACTCTCCTTTAACAAACATAGG
This sequence comes from Magnolia sinica, assembly GCF_029962835.1. NCBI lineage: Eukaryota > Viridiplantae > Streptophyta > Magnoliopsida > Magnoliales > Magnoliaceae > Magnolia > Magnolia sinica. Next base: position 41,046,652 of record NC_080573.1, on the reverse strand, counting down.
AGGAGTATACTTTTGTTTAGGAGGTAAATTTTTATCATAGCCCAACCCGGATCGATCGCCACATTTTCTTGATCCGGATAAAAGTTTTTCTAACTTTGGATCACCTTGGGCATATTTCCATGTGTCCTTTAAACTTAGAAGAGAAGATACTTCAGTTTTAAGATTCTCAATTTCAGATTTTAAATCAACAATTAGTGAGTTTTTGAATTCCAAATCACATTTTGATTTTTCAAAACTATCTGAAATTTGTGATTTTTCTAAGACAAGTGAATCAAAACAATTTTTGAGTTTAGAAAACTTTTCTTTTTAAAGTTTAAGTTTGACAACAATTTTACAACTTTCCTTATATAGGGCATTGTAAGCGTCTTGAAGATCATTTTCATTTTCACATTCACTATTCAGATTTTCTTCACTTGTAGAGTCATTATCCGAAAATGTGAATTTGGCTAGAGTCATAAGAGCTTTAACCTCATTGCCCGACTCAGTTTCAATCTGATTCAGAAGAACCTTCAGAATCAGATGATTCATCCCATGTAGCCAACAAACCCTTCTTCTTGGGTTTGTCCCTTTTAGGACATCTATTTGCTAAGTGCCCATATTCTTGATTGTTATAACATTGACTATCTTTCAAAGATTTTCTAGATTTGGGTCTAAACTTCTTTTTATCATTTGATTTTTAAAAATCAACTCTTTTCTTGCTTTTGAAAATTTTGTAAAATTTTTTAGCTAAAAGAGCCATATCATCTTCTGAATCAGAATTTTCTTCTGAATTACATTTAGATGATTTTAGAGCGATAGATTTACCTTTAGGAGCTTTAAAGTTTAACTCGTAGGTTTGTAGAGAACCAACTAGTTCTTCAACCCTCATATTATCCGTATCACGAAGTTCCTGGATTGCGGTTACTTTAGAATTGAACCGTTCAGGAAGTGAGCGTAGTATTTTTGCACACACTTTACTTTCTGGGATTTTATCGCCAAGACCCCACATTGAGTTTACAATGTCATTCAATCTAGTGTAGAAGTCCATAAACATTTCATTTTCCTCCATATGAATTTCTTCAAATCTGGTTATGAGGAGTTGGACTTTAGATTTTTTGACAATTGTAGTACCCTCGTGTGTCATTTCTAATACATCCCAAGCTTGCTTTGCAGTATCACAAGAAATGATTCTTTTGAACTCATCCGGTGATAGTGCGCAAGTAATTGCATTTAGTGCTTTAGCATTTGCACTACTCTCACTTTTCTGAAGGGTGGTCCATTGGTAATATGGTGTGGTTTTCATAGATTTTGAACCATCAACCCCAGTAACTTCCATGATAGGAGGATTCCATTCAGTCACTGTGGCTTGCCACACATTTTCATCCATTGATTTGAGGAAGATCCTCATTCTGGCTTTCCAATAAGCATAGTTGGAGCCATCAAAGGGTGGAGGCCTAGTGACTGAAAGGCTATCAAAATTTGACATCTTAAATAGCTTAAATCGTTAGCTCAGGAATTAAATCCAAAAAAAAATGAGCTATTAGGCTCTGATACCACTTGAAAAGGCCAAGCTATATGTCCTAGAGGGGGGGTGAATAGGACAATGCCAAATAAAAACTTATAACAGCGGAATAATAAAGTAAATGATAGCCAAAGTAAATCACAATGCAGTAAATTAAAATAACCTCAAAATTCAGATCTTGAGAGGTTGATACAAACGTTGTTCTAAGGACAACCTTACACCAAAAACAGAGTTTATGGTAGGACAACCTTATTTCTAGAAAGGTCTTTGTATCAAGTCTCAAATCGAAGAGGAATACAGAATTAAATACAAACTGAAATGAAATAACTTGTAATTAAAAATGTATTGTTCTAGGGACAACCATACACCATAAAAATGGCAGGGCAACCTTGCTGGAACAACTTTCAAATGAAATTGAAAATCAAGCTTATAAAGGAATAGCAGAAAGTAAATTCTAAGCTATTACAACATTCTCACAAAGCTTGAAATAATTACAACATTCACCACCATACATACATCCCACAAAAATTAATTAAAAGATTAAAAGAATAAATCAATCAACCACAACTCAAGGGATTATAGTGGTTCGCCTGTGTGTTCACCAACTGTTATACAACAGCCACACAAAAAGCTACTCCACTCCTAATATCCTCACACAGGGGATATTAGCGTTCACTAAAAATAGGTTTTCCCAGGTTCACCCAAAACCCTTACAATTGTGTCTTTGTATGTGGGCTTACACAATTAAAAAAACCCCACTTCTGAGTTTTCCTGGCTTTCCTCAGATAACCAAAATAACAAGATTTTTCTGGCAAATCTTGAAAGAAACCAAAATAATAGAAAGGAATTTACAATATGTAAAATACCTGAATATCTCCTTCGTTGTAGCAGCCCGGTAGAACCAAATCAAAGTAGATGATTGAATGTCCAAGTTCAATGTCCAGTACTTGATTACAATGGTTCTAGTTCTAATAGATTTTAAATTAAACCAAATAGGGCTTGCCTTAATTGATTTTGATTCCAAAGAAAGGGAATAATAATTCCTCTTTATCAAATCAGATTGGAATATAAGAAACAAAATCAATTAAAATAAAGCTAAGGAAAGAGAATATTAAATAAGCACACTTAGCTTAGATGGAGCACAAAATTATCTCTCAGAAGTTCGACAAAGATTGGCTTGAATACTTTAATTAAATCGATGATTTCTTCTGAGATTCGTGCACTATTTATAGGTGAGAAGATCGGGTCTTCGACTGGTCTAGAGTGCTCTACGACTAGTCGAAGCTCTAACAGATATTTGAAAAATCCGGTGGGATTTGCTTTGACCGTTCTACGACTGGTCGTAGCTCTCCTACGACTGGTCGTAGGTTTCCTTCGACTGGTCGTAGGACCTGAATATCTTCACTGGACTTCGAGTCGAAGAATGTACGATCGTCGAAGATCGTCGACACTGCTCCTACGATCGGTCGAATGCATTCCGTGACTAGTCGAAGGCTAGCATTTTATCCTAATTTGTAACAAACTTACGATCGATTAGGAATTTCTTAGATCGGTCGAAGCAAGTCTAGGACTAGTCGAAGAAGGCCTAGGACTAGTCGAAGAATGTACTCAATCACATGTAAAATAAACATTCGACTTATATATCCGAAATGACCTACTTCTAAGGTCATCATATGGTCAAACAAACCTCAATCATGAAGTATGGACATTGAAACAAGAGACCATGAAGAATGAGCCTTGAAGTCTTGATGTAGATTAAACCTTGAAGTAGCTCAATCTTGAAAGTGGCTTGAGTTTCACTTGAGTCTTGAAGTTGACTTGAGTTTCAACTTGAGTCTTGAGATCACTTGAGTTTCATCTTGAGTCTTGATTTCACTTGGGTTGTGATCATTGTTGATGTACCCAGTTGATCGTGGCTCACATGTTACGTGGGTCATAGTTGTGAACCACAACTCAATGGATCGTGGTTGATAGGTACAGTTTATGTCGGGAGTGGATGTGAACCACGACCTGTTGTATATGACTACAACGATATGTATGGCGTGACAATCACAATCGTGGTGAGTTGTGATCATGGTTAATATGCTCAATGGATCGTGTTGACACGATATTGTGTGGGTGGTTAGTTTGCCCATTGGATTGTGGTTGACAGCACGGTAGATCATGGATCACATTGTGGGTGGGTGGGTGGTCTTGACTGACCCAGAGTAAACGACAATAACGAACCGTGCTGCATGACATCCTCGATCCTTTAGAACACGTGATAACCATGACCTTTTGTTAGTTACATCAGTGATCAACCATGTAGTTCAGTCACAACCGTGTTAGATTTTGCATGACATTATTATTGATTGATCAACAGTTAATGACCATATTGGAATGCAGGTCGAGGGAAGCCAATGATGACCACTTGCTTAGACTTCAAAGAGGCACAGGTCTCTCCCAAGTGCTCAATCAGTTACTTGAAGCATATGATTGTAGATATGGAGAAGAATCCTAATAGACAGAGTATATTTAGAGACAGTTGTTTTGGATTTTTTCTTGACTTTCCATTGGCTGGATTTAAGGCACACTCCCAGATCTTGCATTGCCTGATGCAAAGACATGTTGGTGATCTGAAATTTGATGTTCAGGGCACCAAGGTAAAATTCACTGAGCTCAACTTTGCTTTAATAATGGGTCTTAAGTTTGGACCAGTTAGGATAGATAGTGACGGTCGTGCTGTGGTTAGAATAGTAGAGGGAGGAAGAGGTATTCGGGAGACTTACCTGAGAGCAGGTAGTGTTAGTAAAGAAAAATTGAAACAAGCCTATTTGTCACTCGCCGATAAAGACAAACATATGGACGCCATGAAGCTGGCACTAATAATTTACGTTGAGGATCTATTAGTTAGATCTCTGCAAAAGAATAACTGTGTTGATAAGTATATCGACATAGTTGATGACTTAGATTATTTTAATCACTACCCCTGGGGCAGTGTGGGGTATTATTTTTTGAAGAAAGGGGTTAACGCTGCGTCTGGCATTATTCAGGTGTTTGGCCGGTACCCTAAATCATATAACATATGCGGATGCACTTTCGCCCTGCGATTACATTATTCTTGTCCTGGTGCATATTCTAAGTTTGAATTTGTACTCCATACATGTCAATCAATATGTAATCCATGATAATTGATCTTAAGCAGATCTAGGCATACGAACGATTCCCAAAACTCACTGGTGACAGTGGGTGGGCATATAGAAGACAGCCTACAATGATTTCTCGAATCCTAAATTGGAATCTAAAGAAATCAGGCAGATACCACCCCTTATCCGCCATCTTCACAGCTGTACCGGTGAGAGTTATTTAAATAGTAGTGTATTTTAATTATGCAATGTGTTTATAATTAATAAATGAATCAATTTTACACATGCAGGTGATGCTAGCTCCAGAGCTTCAACCAACAGTCGAAGAAGCAGAGACTGAGGTTGTCAAGAGTATAACCGATGAGCATTGTATGAATGATAAGGCTCAGTGGGCAGCACCCACGGCAGTGACGACGGTGGTGGAGGGGGATGAAATAAGAAATCAAGTGGAGACTGAAATTACAGCTTCCCTCTTGGAAATGAGAAATGAAATTGGGGCCGAGGTTAAAACCTCCGTCCAGGAAGATATTAGCAACATATTGAGAGATAATAAAAAATCAAGATCCGCAAGAAAGAAATGTAATAAGAGGATTAAGTTCCTTTCACTGAATTTGAAAGAATAAAGGAAGAGTTTGGCGGAGAAATAAAGAACCTCAAGGCGGATAATGCTTCTTTGCATGAAGAAGTGAAAACGTTGAGAGACAATAGTAATATAAAATACATATGTGAGATTGCCCTGATTTATTATTCGTTAATAGGTCTCTATGAATGTAATGTCTTATATAATGATAAATTTTAATACAGGTTAATAACCCAACAGCAACAACAACAACTGTTGATGATGGGATGGACCACATCAAACGTTTTGATGATGGGATGAGCCATCTCAAAGATGACATTGATTCACTATAGGGGCAGATAATCAGCTAATAGTTGAGTTTCAGTCAACGAAGGTAAATGAAAAACGGATCGTGGTTATCATCCATATATGATCGTTGTTACTGTCTAGTAGAGGTCGTGGCTTGCCATGCACATTGGGTCGTGGTTCATGCATGACCCAACATTGGTGGCAACAAGCTTTCAGCCTAGCGTTGTAGTTTCTGTGTAAGATGGGTCATGATTTCTATGAACTATGGGTCGTGGTTACACTTCAAATGGGACATACATAATAATATAGTACTCCATTACAGGAATTCATTGCGCCAATCATCCCTATCGTAGGAGATAATGCTTCACTGCAAGAGCAGGTGAAGTAACTTAGGACGAAGATTCAAGTAGTAAGGGTACATGAAATTGAAGTTATCAATTTATCCTGAACCTTATTTGGTCGTTGTTCCGTCCCGTTTTGGCTAATTTATGGTGTATGATTTTATTACTATAGGACAATGTCCCTTCGAGCAACCCTACAAGCGTAGAGATTGCTTCACTGCTGGAGCAGATGAAGCATTTTGGAAATGAGATGCAGGGAATGTAGGTATATGAAGTTGAAGTTTTCCTAAATCTTAGCGGTCGTTGTTGTGTCCCTCTTTGGGTCGTGGTTATGATACAGTACGGATCGTTGTGACAGGCCCATGTCCAATCAGTGGGCGATCTCAAGGAAGAGAATGCATACATGAATGAGCAGATGAAGCGTCTTGAAGAGGAGATGCAAGCAATAAAGGTATGTGAAATTGAACTTTGGTGGTAGTTGTGTTCCAAGTTCGATCGTGGTCATTGTGAAGGTCAGATTGTTGTTATCATGTGTGATTGGTCGTGTTTATCGTCCGTATAGGTCATGGTTGACATTATGTCCCAATGTTGACGATACAGGATACCACATGCAGACTATGTACGTGGTTTGCCTTTGGATTAATATTTAACAAGTCACCATGAGTCTAATGTTTATACAGGTTTATAACAGGTCAACAGCTCCACCGTTGATGCTAGGATGAGCCAGCTCACAGTCATACTGCATGAGAGTGACCACGGTCCTCATTGGATCATGGTTTGCAGCCACAGTGGGTCGTGGGTGGTTGCTGTATGGCCTTATTTGGATGACAGCCATGATCCAATGAGGATCGTGGTCACTGTCATCATTTCAGGTCATTGTTATCATCTATTAGTCGTGGTTATCATGTAATATTTGGTCGTTGGTATTGCCCAGGGTAGATTGTATATGAACAGCGACATAGTATGGATGACAGACATGATTCACGAACCACGTCAAGTGTGAACCTCGACCTTACGTGGACAACAACCACGATCCGGGTTGCCTTGTGGATGACAGCATGCCTTCACTACATGACGTGTTGAAGTATGTAAAAATCAAATAATATGCTTGTATTACAGAAGAAAATCACTTCAGTGCAACGCAACGAAGCAGAAATTCTGAACCTAAAGGAGCTCCATGCTTCACTGAGCTAGGATATGAATCTATGAAAGGATGAAGCTAATAAGAAAATTGTATGTGAAACTGCATTTAGATCGTGGCTTTCAATGGACATTATGTTGTGAATTGCATAGATAATAATATATCATATTTTTCAGCTCAACATCGGTACTTCGCAAGTGTGTGAGGAAGGGATACCACGCCGCAATGCAGCGGAACCCCACCGAGATTTACCTGTAAAAGAGAGTCATCAGGGGTACATGGATCCACACCAAGAGCTAACTGAAGCCGAAGACAACAAGTTGAGAGTTGTCAGAGCATCATCAGATTCACCTCTCTAGCTGAATAGCATCTGTGACCTAAAATCATGGGTTGACTCCGACGTAAGTATCTACATATTGACTTTATTTATTTAATAATATCGATGTATGAAAATTATATCACACAACTTACTCGTTGTGTAGGCCATCGATAGATACCTACGCTGCCTATCAGTGCGTCAGGAAAAGAGACCACGACGTAGTCAGGACTGCACATTCGTCCCGTCGATATTTACGGTAATGTGAAACCGAGGACTATGGTTATCTTTAAAACATCATTAATTATATATGTTTCTAACCCTTTTCAATATATCAACAGCAAATCATGGAAGTCCATTTTAGCGATTTGCTAACTTATGGAGCTGGCAACCATAAGGATCAACAGGACATCATCAAGAATGCCAAATTGAATGAAATGCTTATAGAGTTAGTCGAGGGTTGAGGTAGATCGAAGCCTCTATGGAAGTATGAAGTGGTAAGAGGTTATTTACTTGAACATATACGTGTTCTAAATGATATTACTCATTTTGGAAAGACAAGTCTTTTAAATGTTGTCATATTTCTTGTGATTGATAGCTATACATCCCACTCAACGTGAGGGGCCAACACTGGTTCCTGGCTGTTGTTAATACCAAGAAGAAAGATGTCAGTGTGTACGACAGCCTGAGTACCAAGTTGCAAGAGAACAACAAGTCGATTGTCGCGCAGGTTACGCACAGACTGAGATGGCTAGTCCATATTCTTGATAGTGGATCTAAAAACTAGGAGAAGCCATGGAGTTTGAAGACAGTCAAAGACAGACCGGGGCAAGACAACTTGGATGATTATGGCGTATTCATGCTAAAATATATAGACTTCTTGAGCAGCATGCGCAAAATTGACTTCATGAAGGTTTGTATATGTGCTTGTGTATATATATATATCTGTCTACATTAAGTCAATATTGTTATGTCCTTTGATTTAATACTAGTTCATTCCTTTTCTGTAGGAGGACATTCCTAAGTTTCAAAAGACAATTGCATACGACTGTCTGCAGTTAACGAAGTCAGAAAATGCGGCTGAGGGGATGTGTAGACCACAGAAGAGAGTCAAATTTTTTATTAATAATTAAATGTTGGATAGATTGGTGTATTTGATGTTTCTTCTAAATATTTTCTAATATGATTCAGTGAATGATATGGGTCGTGGATATGACGACCAATGTGTCATGATTAACATACACAATCCATCCTCACTGGAAACCATCGCCAAGTTTGCATGACAGCAATGACCCCGTTCTGTGATCGTGGCTTAGATGCACATTGGATCGTGCTTATCAGCCAAGTTGGTTGACATCCACAATGAATCGTTGTTGTATATGGGTGGTTGAACATGTAATGCCAGAACGATCCATATATCGTGACATCCACGTCCCATGTAGCATTAGAACCAGGACCCACGCCATTGTTCGTGGATGTGACGAACATTGGGTAGTGATGTAATGCATAGTGGATAGTTGTTGGAAAACACAATCTATTGTGTGTGTCAGCCATGACCCTATCATTGTATCGCGTGGTACACAACAACAACAGTCTGTGGTTTTCACCCTCGTTGGAAAGTGGTCGTCATCCACAATGGATCGTTGATCACAACCACGACCATATAGTTGGATCTCATACTTGACAGGCACATTGGATCGTTGATGTGAATATATATGGGATGTAGTTATTATCACATGGCAAGCTGCCAAAGAGAAGGTAGTTCTTCAGCAACATTTTTTTTTGCTGGCTGGGTGCCTGTTGAAATTGTCGTGTTGCTGGAGCTCAGAAATTTTCTTTAGAACTTCCTGTGGAGGAAGTGGAGCTTCGTGGAGATCGTTAATGAAAGGGAAGGGATCACCTGTGAAGGAAGAAAGCAAGATGGAGTTGTTGCCTTCTTTGAATATCTCCTTCATTATTTCGATTTGAAGAGCAAAGCGATGGCCAATTGAAAAAAATGCGTTAGGTGTTACAATAAGAAAAGGTTTTGTTAGTGGTTTTATACATAGTGGATTGTGGTTTTATCCAGTAGGATCGTGGTTGTCATCCAACTCTAGATCGTGGATGGGAGTAAAGGGGAATGACAACCACGATTTTTTTTTTAAGACGAGAACCCTGAACCATCTATATGGGTTGTATTTGTTTAGCAGATTTTCCTGTGGTGTGACCAGCATATAAGGTGTAACACACTACATGAAATCAGCAGACAGAGACGAACCAAGTAAGGTAACAAACCCGACCCACATAAAATGACAAGAATGACCAATATAACACGTCAACCACGACCCATATAGGCTGGTCAAACCACAACAATTTAGCAGACAAGAACGACCCATATCATATTCACGACCCTTCTACCTTTCAAACCACAACCAATATCGACTGACAACCACGATCTTTAGAATCTCATAACATTATTAGTGGACCAATATAACATGAAAACCATGACCAGTATAGGATTAAAATAACAATCCATGACAAGTACAATCCATATAACATAGTTACTACCAGAAGAAGAGCTCAGTGATGCACAAGACTCTCCCACTAAAGCTTGAAAATGGGGACATTATCATCCTCCTCACTCTTATCATCACTAGTTAATAACTACGACCTTCTATTCGGATTCAGCGCGACCATTCCCTTCAGATTCACCATGTCCCAATTGCAATAAACCCTACATGCAAGCCATGACCCATTTAACACGACAATGACTGTGAATGAATCATCGGACTACTTACTTTCCATGATGACAAACATGACAGATCTAACATCTCTACCATGACCATATTCACAGCGATAATCCAAAGAGCAAATCTCTACAACAGGCACTCAACCATCGAAAAAACTCTGTTGAGAATGTCTTGTTTTAGCCCGATCTACAACTCTGTTTAGAAGGTTAGGCTTAAACAAGACATTCTCGCCAGTGTTAAATCGGTCGTGCTCTATGGGTCGTGTTTCTCATAAGATCGTGGTTGTTTGCGACGATCAAACATGGACAGCAACCACGAACAACTACTACAGCAAACCACGACCTATTTAACACGACAACCACGAACCAGATCAACTGCCACCAATGATTCATGAATAGCTCGATTCAATGTAGACGACAACAAGGACATATGTATCAATCCATTTTAGGATCCATGTATCGTGACAACCAAGACCAATCGAGCGACAAGCATGAACCATTTTTCATGTCAACCACAACCAACGTGGATGATAATCACGAGCCTTTATGCAGGTGAGCCATGAACAGAAAGATGGAAAATAGTGTACAATTACAATAGGTCGGGGTCTTCATGATATAGTGATCGTGGTTGTAGATGGGTAGTGCAAAAAATCAGTGCAAGAAACTAAGATCCTACCATATCAAATTACAACTATGATCAATGCTTCACATCAATTACGAAACATATTACACGAAAACAATGATCGGTCAAAGAAGATAACCACGAGCCTCTGATACTTACATTCACAATCCAAATTTTCTCAGAAACAAGACATATAATATACAACCTTACAACAACGACCCATATCAAACGATACCATGACCATGAAACATTGACCAACTATGGATCGTGATCATCCCTACGTTGTGTCGTGGTTCTGATGAATATCGGCTCATTGTTCTCCAATGAGAACAATGTCACATATTCCGTGACAGTAACGACCCACTATTCATGTGAAACATGACCAATGTCATATTCACGACCAATCTGCCATGCAAACCACGAGTAAACGTCGCTGGGTGCACGTCGAAGAGAATTGTTTATGGTAAGACAACCACTATTGATCTAACATGACATATACATCCCACATTGCATTACAAACCACGACCAATATAAACTAAAAATCACGATCCATTGTCAAACAGCCACGACCGATTTAACATGACAACTGCGAACACTGTAAGACAACCACAACCGATTTAACTGAAAATCACTCTCATCTTTGGTGGTTAAAAACTACGACCTTTTCATTCTGATTCAGCACCACATGAGCATGCAAACCACAACCCATTTAACATACAATAGGGAATATAACACCATTGTTCTAATTTCCACTATAAAAACAAAAGCCATGAAGTAGATGACGTATTTCTGATGGCCGAGTGCCCGTTCAAATTGACGAATTGGCGGAGAACTTCCTTTAGAGGCCATTGAGCTTCAGGAAGATCGCGAACGTCACTAAGAAAAGAGAAGGGATCACGATTAGAGGGAGAACGTGATAGAGGCCCTATAGTTTCTTCGAAAAATATCCGAGCTAACAATGGGTCTGAAGTTTAGACCACTTAGCATAGATGGTGGCGGTCGTGCCAAGGTCGGAAGTGTAGAGGTAGGAAAAGGCGTTAGGGAGACCTACCCGAGAGCTGGGGGTGTTAGTAAACAATAACTGAAAGAAGCCTACTTGTCACTCATTGATAAAGACGAACATATGGACGTGGTGAATCAATTAGTTGGATCTCCATAAAAGAATAACTCTGAAACTTGCAGAGTCTTGCGCATCATTGAGCTTCTCTTCTGGCAGTTACTGTGTTAAATATGTCGTCGTTACAATTTTGTAAGGATCGCTGATTTCAAGTTATATGGGTCGTGACTGTAATTCTATCTGGTTATTACTTACCATGTTATATGGATCGTGATTGTCACGTTTTCTTGATCGTGCTTGTAGCTTTTAACCTGTTCTCTTCATGTTCTACGTAACCGTTTAAACCGATTCATCCACAATCGACCCATTTAAAGTAACAACCGAGATCCATATAACAAAACAACCATGACCCTTGTAACGCAACAGCCACAACTTCCAGTCTTTTCAGGACATCGCGTTAATATCACTTCCTCCCCGCAATCTATTGGGAACCAGCAACCATTTAGAATCATGCACGACCCTTCGAAATCAGAACATTGACCATTTCCTCTAGAGATATGTAGCGAGGGAAAAGGAAACTTCGATATATAAAATTCTTCATTGGATTTAGAAAGTGAGCAACTAAAAGTGAACCTTTCATAAACTTCTTAACCATAAGATAATTTTTCAGCCTATCTTTCGGTAAATACGATGTCGGGGGAGGAAATTGTACTAGAAACTAGCATTGGATTTGGAAAGTGAGCGAGGCAAAGTGGTACTTGGATTCAATTACTCTCTTTAATGTCGCTATTTCCCCTTAACCCCTTTGAAATCAAGGAGACCATTCGAAATGTTTGACCAGCCTATAAAAGTGGTAGTTGGGTGAAACAAAATATCATATGACAATCCAACCCAGAATCCTTATTGCAACAACATAAGCATTCATGGATTTGGTTGCTCTTTCAATCAAAATAGTGGAAGAGACATTCGAAGAAGGCATCGAGTCCTTCTCGCGTTCATCCTTTATGAGAGATCCCTCCCCTTTCCTCAGCAACGTTCACGATCTCCCCGAGGATCAATGGCCTCCATAGGAAATTCTTAAGACAATTTCAGAACTAGCAACTCGCAGAGAATTTTCCAGCGGCGGAGAGAGAAATCGAGCGGTGTCATTGTTGAGGGTCAAATATTGCATATTAGACCCAGTTATTGCCTGGATTTATGAACATAGTATCGTTTAATAGCCCAATTTAATCGTGTTTGTTTTGCAAGGTGTAATTACAAGCTTGGACTGGATCAAGATGCTAAAAGCATGGATTTAACATTCTAATGACACCAAGGCAAGGGACAGACTCCAGGGGACCAAGATCAATGCCAAAAATTTGAGAAAATCGAGAAACTGAAGCTCAAATGGCCCGAAAGACATCCAGAATGCAAGATCACAGGGTTCCCATCATCCATTCAGCTCGAAACTCCATACGTGGCCTGAGGACCATAAATAAACCATACACGTCAAATTTCAACCCTCGGATCCCTATGGAAGTGGCCCAATGGATAGATCAGCCCCTTAAATCCTTAAGTGGGGCTCACCTGATCTCTGGATACGCTTTAATTTTGGACTCAACTCCTTAAATGAGGCAACAAAATAGATGGATGAAATAGATTTATCTAATCATATCTCTGTTGGCCCCACCTATGATCCACATGCACATCACCATGTGCAACAGAATTGCACTAGAAGTGTAAGCACGGTCAAACCAAGTTTGACCGTGCTTCCTAAAGAGGAGGTTCTCCCTGTTGCCGCGACTCCCAAACAAAGACTTACGTTAGATCCTTGTGGGCCACCATCATGATTCGACAGTCCGATCCGGACCGTCCATTGGAATCCCAAAAGTCTTATGATCATGGCCTAGATGAAGAAATCACAAAAATACAGTAAGAATAGCGTTCCAACCATTCTAACACAGGTTGAACGACCACGAAATTGATCAGGTGGGCCACATCAAAAGACAAAAAAACCAACCCTCCTACCAAAATTTCATCACGAATCTTATGGACGGTGTGGATTCATCAAACGACAGGGAATGTGGGCCCCACCAGTTACGCAAATCAGGCCTTACGCATGCATTACGCATGGACATGCGTCCGGACATCATGGGGTGTTGTATGGCCCATATGACGATCGGATTTCTGATCCGAACCGTCCAAAAGCTCACCTAGGGGGTCTTGACCCTATACATGCAACCAGATGCAGGATTAAATCAACAACGGGATCGGCTCTTGGGCAGGAGCAAGCTTATGCGAAACGCAATTCGTAGGAGGTTTCTCAAACGTGTTACGCACATTGCTATGCATATTATCCACCACCTCTACACGCAGTAACCTACCACCTTGTCTATAAAAGTAAAAGAAGACAGAAAGAGGGGGATTTTTTGGGATCGACAGCTGAGAAGAGAAGTTGGACGTCAGGGGAAGACGGAGTATTTTCTATGTTTAATTGTTGTTTGTTTTTATTTATTACTTTTATGAGATCTAGTCCCATCATATTGGGCTAAACCTCTTAGCTAAGGTTAAGAGGTGAAGCTTGTAGCGTGATGGGAGAACTTGTTGCTTGTGCCTTTTGTTTAGACTGAACTGATGTTTATGGTTTTAATTAAGGGAATGTTTTTAGCTTTTAATGGTCTGTTGTGACTAAAATTACAATAAGTTTGCGATAGCTTTAAGCATGTTCCTTTTCCCTTTTATGTTTATGATGTTAGGAAGCCCTATTGTTCACCATCGTCTCCTGGGCATGGTCGGATGACGGTACCCTTCCTAAGCTTCATACATCGTTGATTAGTTAGTAATTAGTTTAATTTTGTTGTTTACTTTGTCTCATGGGCATGGTTTGGTGATGGAATCCATTCTAATTCATATACCTTTCATCTCTTAAAAACTATATCAAAGGAAGTTCAGTCTTGATTTTCATGAAGATGGGACTCCAAGTCCAGTTGAGTTCTTGAAACAGGCATAAAATCTCCCTGATCTTTACAAGTGGATCCTCTGAATCCCTAGTTCTTTTCCCTGGATTGTTTAAGTTTTATATAATAATTTCATCATTATTTCTCAAATCACACTCGATTTAGATTTCATCTCATTCTAGTTCTAGTTCTACTTAGTTTCAGATAACGTACAGGTTTCAATCCTTTGGGATTCGACCTCGGTCTCACCGAGTTTATTACTACATCACAACCCTATACTTGGGGAGTGAACAAGTTTTTGGCACCATTGCCGGGGATTGACGGTTACGATTCTTTAAAATTAATTGGTTTTAGAATTAGTTTAAGATTAGGATTTTACTAACTTTAGTTTTAGATTTTTATTTCTATTTGATTTCTAGAACTAACCTGTTTCCTGTTTTATAGGATCTCGACATAAACTTCTAATTTGGTAAATCCTTTCTAATTTCTCTACTTTTTCTATTTTTAGAATTAGGATTTTAGTTTTAGAAACTTTCTTATTCTAGGTTTCTTTTTTGTTTTAGAAACTAACTTTCTATTTTATTTTATTTTTATTTTTTTAGAAATTTTCTATTTCTAGGCTTTCATTTATTTTAGAAAGTTTTTCCCTTTTTAGAAACTAACCCAACTTTCTCGTTTTGTAGGATTCTAAGATAGGTTTCTAAATTGGTAATTCTTTCTTAATTTCTTCCTTGCTATTTTTAGATTAGGATTTGTTTTCTTTTTTAGCAAGTTTCTAATTCTAACTCTTTTAGAATCTAACTTTATTTCCTAATTTATTTTTAGAAATTTTCTACTTGTAGACTTTTTGTTTAAGAAACTAACCTTCCTATTTTGTAGGCTTTTAAGAAAGAAATTTCTAATTCGGTAAGCTTTTTCTCTACTTTCTATTTTTCAGGTCTCTTTTAGTAACTTACTTTCTAATTGAGGACTTTCCTAATTTATTTTAGAAATTTCCACTTTCTTTTAGGAATTTCTTCTTTTAGAAACTAGTTTACTTCTATCTTTATTTTTAAGGATTTTCTAATTTTAGTCTTTCTCTTTTTAGAATCTAACTTATTTTGTTTTGTTTTGCAGGTTTTTAACTTAGGGACTCCAATTTGGTATCTTCTTTCCAACCTTCTTTTTCTAGATTTTTATTTCCTTTCTTAGGATTAGGTTTTGAATTTCATTGAGGGTTGCGAGTGTTTCATGCCCAAGTGGGCTCGTGATAACACTCGACGTCTCTTGAATGAAGGAGGATTGGTTGAGGGGTTAACTATCCATCGCAGGACTAGACACCACTCGAAATCCCCTAAATTAATTGAAGTGATGGCTGAAAACCAACCTCTTCTACCCCAACCTAGGGTGGAGGACATTCAGGATGAGAATGAGGTGCATCAAGTACCCCCGCCTCATACTTTATGAGATTATTTACAACCAGCGAGGGTGAATACACCCTCATGCATGATTTTTCCTGAAAATAGAGGACATATGGACATCAAGCCAGGGGTTATCCAACTCCGTCATAAGTTTTATGGGCTTGAATCTGAAGAACTATATCTACTCTCATTGAGCATAAGGGAGCCCTTGGATGGACGATAGCGGACCTCAAGGGAATCGACCATTCGATTTGTACTCACCGCATATATCTTGAGGATAATGCGAAGACCGCTCGGCAATCACAACGTAAACTAAATCCAAACATGAGGGATGTGGTTAAGGCCGAGGTTCTTAAACTATTGGATGTGGGTATCATATACCCCATATCCGATGGTCAATGGGTGAGTCCAACTCAGGTGGTTCCTAAGAAGTCCGGGATCACCATCATAGCCAATGCCAATAATGAACTCGTGCCAACTAGAGTTACTACTGGTTGGAGAATGTGCATTGACTGTAAGAAGCTGAATACCGTCACGAGAAAGGATGACTTTCCTTTGCCCTTCATTGATCAAATCTTAGAAAGGCTAGCTGGTCATTCCTATTATTGTTTCCTTGACGGGTATTCGGGCTACAATCAGATTGAAATCGCCCCTGAGGATCAGGAAAAGACCACATTTACATGTCCCTACGACACCTTTGCCTACAGAAGGATGCCATTCAGATTATGTAATGCCCCTACCACCTTTCAGCGATGTATGATGAGTATCTTTTCTGACATGGTGGGGAAATATCTAGAGGTCTTCATGGATGATTTCTCTGTTTTCGGTTCATCTTTCAGCAAGTGCTTAGAGAGTCTTAAATGTGTACTGAAAAGATGTGAAGAAAAGAACTTGGTACTTAATTGGGAGAAGTGTCATTGCATAGTTCATAAGGGAATTGTCCTTGGACATATTATCTCGTCCAAAGGAATTGAGGTGGATAAGGCAAAAATTGATCTTATCTCTAACCTACCTCCACCCAAGAACATGCGGGATGTGCGATCCTTCTTAGGACACACTGGGTTTTATAAAAGATTCATAAAGGACTTTAGTCTCATCTCTCATCATTTATGTAATCTACTTCAAAAGGATACACCATACGAGTGGACTGAGCCATGTCAGGAAGCTTTCACTAAGCTTAAGGGCATGTTGACTAGTGCACCCATCATACAACCACCCGACTGGGGCATTCCTTTTGAACTTATGTGCGATGCATCTGATTATGCTCTTGGGGTGGTTCTAGGCCAGAGAAAAGATAAGAAACCCTACGTTATTCATTATGCAAGTAAGACTCTAAATCCTGCCCAAGTGAACTACTCGACTACGGAAAAGGAACTCTTGGCCGTAGTGTTCGCTTTGGACAAATTTCGGTCCTACTTGACCAGATCCAAGATCATTATTTACACTGATCACACGGCACTCAAGTATCTTCTATCTAAGAATGATGCTAAGCCCCGCCTGATACAATGGATCCTCCTACTCCAGGAATTTGACCTAGAAATAAAAGATAAAAAGGGAGTAGAGAACATAGTGGCTGACCATCTTTCTCGCCTTAATCCCTCTGATTCCCTTGAAACGACACATATCAATGACATGTTCCCTGATGAACAATTGTTCAGAGTCTCCCATTCACCTTGGTTTGCTGATATTGCTAATTATCTTGCCACAGGTTCCATACCGACACATTGGACTGCGCAAGATAAGAAGAAATTATTTATCAAGGTACACAACTTTTTTTGGGACGATCCATATTTATTTAAATATTGCCCAGACCAGATCCTAAGGAGATGTGTGCCAGACGATGAGTATTAGAGTGTCATCTCCTTCTGTCACTCACAGGCCTGTGGTGATCACTTTTCTGCTAAAAAGACCACGGCCAAGATTCTGCAGTGTGGCTTTTATTGGCCCACTATGTTTAGGGACACTCATGAATTTTGTAAGGCTTGTGAGCGTTGTCAGAAATTGGGAGCATTGTCCCATCAAAATATGATGCCTTTGAATCACATCCTTATCATAAAAGCATTTAATTGCTGGGGCATTGATTTGATGGGACATTTCCCTCAATCCTTTGGAAATTTGTATATTTTGCTCGCTATAGACTATGTCACTAGATGGGTCAAAGCGATTCCGTGCCGACACAATGACCACCACACAGTCGTTAAATTCTTAAAAGAGAACATCCTTTCTCGGTTCGGAACGCCTCGAGCCATCATTAGTGATGGGGGCTCGCACTTTTGCAATAAACCATTCGAAAGCTTAATGAAAAAATGCGGTATCTCTCACAAGGTGAGCACCCCATACCATCCACAGACAAGCGGACAAGCTGAGAGATCTAATAGGGAGATCAAACATATCCTAGAGAAAACGGTTAACCCTGATCATAAGGATTGGTCAACCCGATTAACCGATGCCTTATGGGCGTACCGTACTGCATTTAAAACCCCTATTGGAATGTCTTCCTTTAAACTTGTCTATGGGAAGGTTTGTCACCTGCCTGCGGAGTTGGAACATAAAGCGTACTGGGAGATCAAAAATCTAAATTTCAATCTAGACAACGCTGGCTCGCTACGCAAACTACAGTTGAATGAACTTGAAGAAATTCGAAATGACATATGCAAGAACTCGAGAATTTACAAGGACAGGATGAAGGCGTTTCATGATCAACATATTCTGTGGAAATCATTCACACCAAGTCAAAAAGTCCTTTTGTATGATTCTCGACTACATCTCTTTCTGGGTGAGCTTCGATCTCGTTAGACTGGCCCTTACATTGTGGTTACTGCTTATCCTTATGGGGCCATCGAGATAAGAGATCCCGACAATGGCAAGGAGTTTAAAGTAAATGGGCATCGATTAAAACTATTTGTCGAGAAATTTGATTAAGAGGACATGTCCATGCCTCTGACTACTCCTGTTTACCAGGATTGATCTCTTAGTCTGATGGAGGTATAGGTAGGTTTATCGCTTTCATAGGACTAGGATAGTTTGTTTTATACATTGTTTTAAAATAGTTTGCTTTTGTTGGTTTCTCTCTTGTGCTAACCTGCTCTGATATCTTTGGAAAGCCTCATCATTCTTTTATCCAGGTACTATCTTTCCATCACTCCTCTTTTACTTTCACTGTCCCATGTGCATAGCTTGCTTATTTCCTTTACATTGAGGACAATGTAGATTTTAGGTTGGGAGTGGGAGATTAGGTTGCCTAATCAGTGTTTTTGTGATCTTAAGCAAAATGTGTGAAAATTTTTAAAATTTTGCCATCTTTGATTCATAATTAAGATATGTGATGTTGATAATTTAGGACTCTTGGATTCAGTATCTATTAGATTTCACAGTTAAGTTTAAATTGTTAATCCAGAATTAGAAAATGTAAACATTGATTGAGTCATGATTTCACATGTCACATCTCACTTTCACATTAAGGTTTCAGTTCGATATTAAATTATAACTTGGTAATCACTAAGCATCTAAGGAACCGGCTTGGAACCTAGAAAATTTACCCGTCATAATCTTCACCATAGGTTTTCTCCTTATAGGTATTGATTTAATTCCCCATGGATGATATGTAAAAAGGGTTGGGTGTACAGTCTTCACCATAGGTTTGCTCCCTATAGGTGAAGATCTGATTCCCCTGAATGTTACTAAAAAAAAAAAGACTCAAAAGACGGAAGAATGAAAGAATGATCTGTGTGGTACGTTTAGTTTTTGGGTGTTCTGAATGCTCTTGTTACTTACCAATGGTATCATAAAATAGCAAAATGAATTTTAATGATGATAAGCCGAGATTACACTATACACTCATGGAACTCAATGTTTAGAATTTTTCTAATTGATAGATTAATACCTTTGGACTTGATTAGGAAGTCTACCATGCATTTGCATCCAGGAGAAATTAATGATCAACATTCATGAATCTTAGACTTCTAATATCTGGATTGTTTTTAAAATTAAAAAAAAAGCACTTGAGTTTATCAAAATTGTCTTGTAATTCTCAAATTATTTTTCGCATTTTTTGGTCGGGACTATCAAAATGCTAGTTGGGGTTGTGTTAAGGGTCAAATATTGCATATGAAACCTAGTTATTGCCTGGATTTATGAACATAGTATCGTTTAATAGCCCAATTTAATCATGTTTGTTTTGCAAGGTGTAATTACAAGCTTGGACTGGATCAAGATGCTAAAAGCATGGATTTAACACTCTGATGACACCAAGGCAAGGGACAGACTCCAGGGGACCAAGATCAACGCCAGAAATCTGAGAAAATCGAGAAACTGAAACTCAAATGGCCTGAAAGACATCCAAAATGCAAGATCATAAGGTTCCCATCATCCGTTTAGCACGAAACTCCATACATGGCCTGAGGACCATAAATGAACTGTACACATCAAATTTCAACCATCGGATCCCTGTGGAAGTGGCCCAACGGACAGATCAGCCCATTAAATCCTTAAGTGGGGCCCACCTGATCTCTGGATACGCTTCAATTTTGGACTCAACGCCTTAAATGAGGCAAAAAAATAGATGGACGAAACAGATTTATCTAATCATATCTCTGTTGGCCCCACCCATGATGCACATGCACATCACCATGTGCAACAGAATTGCACTAGAAGTGTAATCACGGTCAAACCGAGTTTGACCGTGCTTCCAAAAGAGGAGGTTCTCCCTGTTGCCGCGATGCCCGAACAACGACTTACGTTAGATCCTTGTGGGCCACCATCATGATTCAATGGTCCAATCCAGACCGTCCATTGGAATCCCAAAAGTCCTATGATCATGGCCTAGATGAAGAAATCGTAAACATACAGTAAGAATAGCGTCCCAACCATTCTAACGCAGGTTGAACGACCGTGAAATTGATCAGGTGGGCTGCATCAAAAGACAGAAAAAAACCAACCCTCGTACCAAAATTTCATCACGAATCTTACGGACGACGTGGATTCATCAAACGACAGGGAATGTGGGCCCCACCAATTACGCAAATCAGGCCTTACGCATGCATTACGCACGGACATGCGTCTGGACGTCGTGGGGCATTGTACGGCCCATATGATGATCAGATTTCTGATCCGAACCGTCCAAAAGCTCACCCAGGGGGTCTTGACCCTAGACATGCAACCAGATGCAGGATTAAATTAGCAACAGGATCGGCTCTTGGGCAGGAGCAAGCTTATGCGAAACGCAGTTCGCAGGAGGTTTATCAAACATTTACGCACGCTACTGTGCATATTATCCACCGCCTCTACATGCAATAACCTACCGCCCTATCTATAAAAGTAAAAGAAGACAGAGAGAGGGGGATTTTTTGGGATCAACAGTTGAGAAGAGAAGTTGGACGTCAAGGGAAGACTGAGTATTTTCTATGTTTAATTGCTGTTTGTTTTTATTTATTACTTTTATGAGATCTAGTCCCATCATGTTGGGATAAACCTCTTAGCTAAGGCTAAGAGGTGAAGCTTGTAGCGTGATGGGAGAACTTGTTGCTTGTGCCTTTTGTTTAGACTGAACCGATGTTGATTTTTTGTTTTAATTAAGGAAATGTTTTTAGTTTTTCATGGTCTGTTGTGACTAAAATTACAATAGGTTTGTGATAGCTTTAAGCATGTTCCTTTTCCCTTTTATGTTTATGATGTCAGGAAGCCCTATTGTTCACCATCGTCTCCTGGGCATGGTCGGATGACGGTACCCTTCCTAAACTTCATACATTGTTGATTAGTTAGTAATTAGTTTAATTCTGTTGTTTACTTTGTCTCATGGGCATGGTTTGGTGATGGAATCCATTTTAATTCATATACCTTTCATCTCTTAAAAACTATATCAAAGGAAGTTCAGTCTTGATTTTCATGAAGATGGGACTCTAAGTCCAGTGGAGTTCTTGAAACAGGCATAAGATCTCCCTGATCTGTACAAGTGGATCCTATGAATCCCTAGTTCTTTTCCCTGGATTGTTTAAGTTTTAGATAATTATTTCATCATTATTCTTAGATTTCATCTCATTCTAGTTCTAGTTCTACTTAATTTCAGATAACATATAGGTTTCAATCCTTTGGGATTTGACCTCGGTCTCACCGAGTTTATTATTACATCACAACCCTATACTTGGGGAGTGAACAGTCATTCCGATAGGTCTCATGATTAGGACTTTAATGAGAAAAGGCTGCATTGGATCGAGAGATACGACGCGGCAAAGAAAGCTAAAGGTAGGGCCGCTAAAAGATTTGAAGAGCTCAAATTGGCCCACCTGTAGCACCCATCTAGTCACTATTCTTCTTCCTTGCCCTACCATTCTTGTAATTAAACAAAAGTTCACTTGCTGATTTTATAGTCATCATGCGGAGTTCACGAATGATATGATTTTCGGTGCAGCCGAATGTCATGTATGGACAACCCGGATCCATAAGGGTCGTGGTTTTCAGGTTATATGGGTCGTGATTGTAACGCTATGTGCTTTGTAGTTGCAATGTTAAAAAGGTGGTATTTCTAACATCGAAAAACCAATAGTCGCATAACATCCTACTGACATTAACCACTTGATTGTCAAATTCGAAGTTGAACAAGGCGATAATATATATATAATGCACAATTTACAATTACAAAAACTTCCATAATTTCATATTTACATTATTCAAAATGACAATTTACAACTAATAACCTCCTGTATTGTCATCTGATCCATCAGAACTGCTATTGGAGGAATGCCTTCCTGTATTGTCATCTGATCCATCAGAACTGCTATCTATTTTTTCATATACATATTAGTTCACTTCATCTGAGTCGGAAGGCGAAGAGATATCTCCTTCGTGCTCTTTTACACTTTGAACTAGATTTTTCAAACTTTCTTTATATGAAGAATTATATGTAGTACCCAATACCCTATAAAATTCACCGAGATGGGTCAGGAATTTGAATTTGTTACTCTTTTTCTTCTTCTTGTTTGTCACACTCGTTCCAGCTTCAACATCGTGTTGTCTTTGACTCGAATATCGCTGAGGTCTAGAAACTTCTTCCTTACTACATTTTAAGGCGAGTTGGACTTGTTCTTCCTCCAAAGCTATTAATTTGGCATCCTCCTCTGCATCTTTTGTGATTTTCATTCGTGTACTAAATCCAAAAGCACATTATTTGGATGGAGTGGAAGGTTTTCTATTCAAATCTAACAGGGCTTGAAAAATTTTTCGGACATCATTGGGGGCATTAGGGCATGGTTTTGCATTACCACCTCGACATGACAAGTGTAACCAAAACCGATTAGTATTATTCACAAACTTTGTGCCACACAAACCACACTTGATCTTTGTTTTTCCAGATCTTGGTGGTGATTCAATAAGGGAAGCGTAGACCCAAATGTCTGACGATGGGTAAGATGCCGACATATCTACACTCATCTTTTAACAAAAAACAAATCAGAATATTGATAAATAATTACAACAACGATATTGTGGTTGTTATTTTGATCTATGTTGGCATAACCACAACCCATATAGCACTACTACCATGATTCACAGCCACGGCTCACGGAAATGGGACAACACCCAAATGCTCTACATGCAAACAAATAGGTCACAACCGGTGTCGATGTACTTTCATCCCTGCTGGCTAAGGTCGGGGCTGATGATGACTTAATATGTTGGTTTAAAATTTACATTATTTTCGAAATGTCATTTGAACTATAACACATGTACTTCATGGTACATTTTCATGGGACCAGACTAAGGCTGTGGTTGTGAACCAAGAACCAACATGGACAATAACCATGATCCAACATGGACAATAACCACGATCTAACATGCATGTGAACGACGAGATCAGATCACATGACAGTTTCGTGGTTGTCATACAAACTGTGTCATTATTGTTATACACCATGGTTTTTGTTTTAGACGGGTTGTGGTTATGATGTTAGACGAATCGTGGTTTTGAGATGATATGCGTCATGGTTCTGATGTTACATGGGTCATGGTTATCAAGATATATGGTTCTTGTTTGGCATCCACATTCAACCATTCATATATAACAATGATCCATTATGCATGTTAACCAACTTCCAATTGTTCGCGAACAATTACGACCCAGCTCATTCACCAACCCATTATAGACGATAATAATAATCAGAAGAAACATCGGATGCAACAAATCAATTCATCATTCAACATCAAATCAGTGTTTGGCTTTCTTCGCTGGTATACCCGACGCCTCGTCTGTCAACCACGATCCATTATGCAACAAACCACGATGACGACCGTGATCGCGGTTGTCATACCATGCATATCGAGCATGTCATATACATTGAGGCGTGATTCACAGCTACGACGTACATAACATGTTGGCCACGATACACTGACCATTTCAACCACGATCCATTGGGTGTTGATTGTCATGTTATACATTTCATTATAGTCATATTCATTGGGTCGTGGTTCACACACACGACCCACATAACATAATAACCACTATACACCAACCCTGTCAACCATTACCTTGCTTTGCACTGAGATGCACTGAACTTGTGGATGTGCTTGCCGACTGGCGATGGAGGGGCCTAACGAAGAAGATTCAAAGCCAGTAAAATTTTTATAAAAAAAAGGATTAAGGATAAAAAGTGAATGGGTAAGGTAAAGGGGTCCCAGAGAAGAAACTCCAAGATATAGTCGGTGATCTGCATGGGGACAGCCTGTTGATGTTCTGTGTTTGGAAATATAAGCGTCCATTTAATTTGTGACATCGAATTGCAGATATTCTCTGATCCGCACCGTCGATTTAATTTGTAACATCAAGAAACCCAAACAATGGTCAAAATATTCGAATCCAATGGACCACAACAGTCAAACCAATAGTTTCCGTATAAGCCCATGATTTGTCATCTTTAAGCAGTGTGGGCCACTGACGACTCGATACGTACCACTATACAATTTTTCGAAGAAATCCATCATCCATGAACAATTTCAATAGATTAAATTCGATTTATGATGGGCCCGTAGACTTGAACCAGGTGATTGACGATTGATCTACTGCGTTTGGAACAGTAAGCAAACTTCCGTCTTTTTAGCACGCCTAATATGTACATGCATATTCGGTACGAACTAAGATGTGTGGGGTCCATAGTGATATATATGTCATCCAAACTGACCATCATACTGTAATGACCATGTATAAAGGCATTAGCATAAAAATAAGTTTAACTAAGCTGATGTGCAGCCCACATAGTTCTCAACGCCTTATAATGGTTATTTCGGTGTGATCAACTACGCCTATAAGGTTTAAATTTTTGGATAAAGATTAGTACATACTCTAACAACTAACAATCGGTGTAGATCGAAAATTTACATAAGATCTGTCCCACAGCCAAGTGATAACCAAAATCTTATGAGACATACAAGCACAGCACAAATACAGTGCGGACCTAACCTTTCATCGTTACCTCTATTTATGTGTCGAGGGCATACTGGTCCATAAAATTTGAATACAACGATCTATAACTATAGTGATCCATATACAATGAAGACGACGATATATATCATCATGTCAACTACAACACATCGAACATTAACACAACGACCCGTATAACATAATAACTATGATACAAAGTTCTGGGCCAAGGACTTGGGCTTCAAACAGGATATGGTGAGGGCTTTCATTATCACAACTTGCTCATAGTCATATCTACCTTGCATAATGACAAACATGACCCTTCGTAGATGACAACCACGATCCTTCACGTGGGCAAGAAATGACCTAGGAACATTTGATATGGTCGTCATGTTATACGAATCGTGGTTGTCTTGTTGCATGGGTTGTAGTCGACATTTATAATGCGTCATCTTGTCATTGTTTGGGTCGTGTTTCAAAAAAGGCACTGACTGAAAGCAAGCAAGACGCATTAACATGACAATCACGACCCATGAATCATGGAAACCACAACCTATTGTTATATACATTATTTACATATTTGGGTCGTGTTTCAAATGCATAAATGCTTGTGATAATCATCAATATTTGGGTCGTGGTTAACATGATACATGGGTCGTGACTGTCATTGTATTTGGGTCATGAAAGCATGACCCTGAATGATATATCATATGGGTTATTGTTGTCGTATTATCTGGGTCATGTTGTCATGTTGTTAAATTTGTCATGGTTCACAGTTGCAATGGATCGTGGTTCTGGTCCATGTTGAATCATATTCGACAACCGCAAGCGAACAAGGATCACGACCATCCAACAAGGAAACCACAATCAATCTGTCATGAGAACCACGACGCGTTGGTAAGTTCATGATGCATTGTTGATGACAACCACGACCCATCAACTTGCAGAGCCTTGCGTAGTGTGCACCACAACAATTATCCAGGCTTGCCAATGGGTCGCGGCACTCATGACAGGTGGACTGTGGTTGTCATGTTGTATGGGTCGTGTTTCTCATTCTATCGAGGTTGTTTGCGACGATCCAACACGGACGGCAACCACGAACCATATTAACAACAGTGAACCACAACAAATTTAACGTGACAACCATGACCCAGATAAACTACGACCATTGCTTCGCGTAAACCACCATCAGAATTAAACAACAACAATGACCTATGTATCAATCCATTCAGGGTCCATGTATCATGACAAACAAGACCTATATAATGACAGTTCCGACCCATGTTTCATGTCAACCACGACCCAACGTGGATGATAATCACAAGCCGCGAACAGGAAGATGGGTAGTGCAAAAAATCTGTACAAGAAACTAAGATCTTAACATATCAAATGACAACTACGATCGATGCTTCGCATCAACTACGAACCATATTACATGACAACCACGATCGGTATAACAAGACAACCACGACCTTTTAATACTGACATGCAGGGTCCAAATATCATAACAGCTAAGACATATACAACATTGCAACAACGACCCATATCAAACAATACTATGACCAATGAAGTGGGTCGTGATTGTACATTGCATTGTGTCATGGTTATAGTGAATTGTGGATTATTATTGTCAAATGAGAACAACGACCCATATTTAGTAACAGTCACAACCCATTATTCATGTGAACCACGACCCATGTCATCTTCACAACCAATCTTCCATGTAAACCACGCTGGGTGCCATTGAAGGGAATTGTTTATGGTAAGACAGCCACGACCAATCTAACATGACAAATATATCCCATATTACATTACAAACCACGACCCATATAAACTGAAAATCACGATCAATTGTCAGACAGCCACGACTTATTTAACATGACAACTGGGAACACTGTAAGACAGCCACGACCGATTTAACTGAGAATCACTCTCATCTTCAGTGGTTGAAAACTATGACCATTTCCTTCGGATTCAGAGCAAGCGTCCGAAATAAGTGCCACATGTAGCATGCAAGCCACGACCTATTTAGCATACAATAGGGAACACAACTCTATTGTTCTAATTTCTGCTATAAAAATAAAATATCCAGTGTTCTAATTTGTTCTTCTATATAAACAAAAGCCACGATTGATTTAACATGACAACTACGACCATGATGACATTTACAGTAGGAAAATATCCCTCCAGCCGGCAATCCTCGTCCCACCAGCTAGGATCGCTGGTGTGTGGAACACCAGTCAATTTGCTTTCCAAAAATTCCCTTTCCTAGGGATTTTAAATTGAAATTTTAAAAACCACTACCCATATAACATAGTCACTGCCAGAAGAGAAGCTAAAGCTTACACTCTGACTTCTGTCACTGCTAGAAGAGAAGCTAAAGTTGTTGACAAACACGACCATAATTATAATATAATACGAAGAACAGTTCTCTTCAAAGGGCACCTAGCGAGCTGAAAACTCGATTGAGAAGGTGTCTTTAGAATTTCCTTTGGAGGCCATTGATATTTAGGAAGATCGTCAACATCCCTGAGGAAACGGATGGGATCACCCATAGAAGAAGAACGTGAGAAGAACTCGATAGCTCCTTCGACTATATGCTCATTACATTGACTGAAAGAGTAAAGAAATCCATCAATGCTTAAGGTGTTCCAATAGGATTTTGCTTCGGATTGGCTTGTGAAAATAATTTTAAACCTAACTACCACTTTTATAGGCTAGTCAAACATTCTGAAGGGTCCTGCTGATTCCAAAGAGATTACGGGGAAGTAGCGTAATGCGATTTTCTAAAAAAGAGTGTGGCGCTGGTTCCTAAGGGTCGCTCTGATTCCGACAGGAAGGGTCGTGGATAGGACCCATATAACACGACCCAGTGTATATGACAACCACAATATTGTCATGTGATCATGGTTAACATGCACAATGGGTTGTGGTTTTTATCCACGTTAGATCGTGAATAACAACAATAGAACAACGACCCATAGGACACTAAAACCACGACCCTTACAACATGAGCAGCACGACCCATATAACACCATAACCACGATCCATATACCTATTATAACACCATATTGCCTGGGTCATGTTTCTCGTAAGATCCTCGTATTTTCTACAACCACAAACCATTACAACTGTGAAGCACGACCATTTTAACATGACAAACACAACCGAGATCAACTACGACCAATGCTTCACATATATTTTAAAACAACAACGACCTACGTATCAATCCATTGCCGGTTCCATGTATCATGACAACAAGTACCTATACAATGTCAGTCACGACCCATGTTTCATGACAACCACGATACAAGGTAGATGATAATAACGAGCCTTTATGTATCTGATCCACGAACACATGGCAATTGTGTACATACAATAGGTCATGGTTTTCATGATATAATGATTGTGGTTGTCATGTAAATAGGTAGTGCAAAAAAATAGTACCGTGATTGTCAACAACGACACATGAAACAAAGCAACAATGACCATGCAAAACGATTAACATAAACCCATTTCAAAATGACAACTACGAACCATGATACACGAAAATCACGGTCCATATAAAAAGCCAACCACGACCCTTTAGTAATTACATGAAGGATCCAAATTTCATCACAGCTACGACCTATACAACATTACAACCACTACCCATATCAAAGGATAGAACGACCCATGAGTGGGTCGTGATTATGCATTGTGTAGTGTCATGGTTATTATGAATAGTGGATCGTCAAAGTTAAATTACAACCACGACCCATATGCTGTGACATACATGACCCATTGTTCATGTGAACCATGACCCATGTCATCTTCACCATGAACTTGCCATGCAATCCAGACCAAACCTCGCTGGGGCTCGTTCAAGAATATTGTTGTTATTCGTATGACATGACAAATACATCTCATATTACATTACAAACCACGAACCCCCCCCCCTTGGGTTCGGAGTATCACTGTCACCCGGCTATCATAGGTCTCTCCTAGTTGACTGGGCGGCAAATCAATCGCCTTCCCGAGTCGTTCATCAACAACTACGCCTCAGTTTGTTATACGGTAGGCTCTCAAGTTGATTTGTTGGCTCTGATTGTCGATTTATACTTTTTAGCTCTTTTCTTTCTCAGGCTTAGCCAATGTTACTATTGATTTGGGAGAGGTTAAAGGTGATGACAAAGATTGAAAGGAGAAGGCCAGGCTAAAAGAGCTCCTGAAGACTTCTACCGAGGAACAGGACAATCTGAAGGGCCTGGTAGGAGAAGGCCCACTAACGGACATGATGCTCCTGGAGAAGGCCAATTCAGTCTGGTTCAGACTCGACTGAGTCCAAACTGACAACCATAAAGGCTCATCTTCAACGGGTAGAGAAGGACAATACACGATCGGCTAAACTGGCGCAAACTACGCTTGACCCATATAACCTCAACATCACGATCCATTGTAAAGTTAAAGAAACCATCCATGACAACTACAGTCCATACAACATGATAACCATGACCCATATAATACAGTGACTTTTAGAAGAGAAGCTCGGCATGCAAGCCGAGACTCTGCAAGTTTCTTCCACATTAGTTTGCAAATGGGGATATTATCTTCCTCCTCACTCTCATCTTCGGTGCTCAAAAACTATGACCCTTTCCTTTGGATTCAGAGCGACCATCCAGAATAAACGCCACATGCAGCATGCAAGCCATGACCCATTTAACATGATAAACACCATAAATGCATCTTGGCCTCCTTTCCAGCAAGACAGCCACGACCAATTTAACATGATAACTACGACCATAATGACATTTATAGTAGGAAGAAGAACTCCCTTCAGCCGGCAACCAACGATGGTTGAAGAGACTGTTCTTCCTATTGTGTTGAGATTATGGTCTTGGGTGTCATGTTACAGCAGTCGCAGTTGTCATGTTATATGGGAAGTATTTCAGCTCAACAGCGATGATTTCAAAGAAACGCAAGAGCCGCGAAGGACAGGGCAGAAGGAAATGGAAGTAGCTAACCCTTTTCCAATGGCTAGGTGCCCGTTGAAATTATCGAGTTGGCGGAGTTCGGGAGTTGTCTTCAGAACTTCCAGTGGAGGCCGTTGATCTTAAGGCAGATCGTGAATGTCCCTGAGGAAGGAGAAGAAATCACGAATAGAGGAAGAACACGATAGGGGCTCTATGGTTTCTTCGATTATCTGCTCCATTATTTTGAATGAAAGAGCAGATAAATGCATGAATGCGGTTTGACTTCCTTTCATGTGACCACGAAAGTACCTAGGCTTCTCGACTCTGTCCTTCCTTCACCTTGGCAGATGCCTACCCGCAGTTGAAACAGAATGGAATACTAACCTCGTAGTGGAAGAGGCTTTCAGACAAGCGAAACGACGAGGAGAAACAACGTCGCTCTCTGGCCGTTTGGTCCCTGGATCTTGGCTTCTCTAGGAAAACAAGAGAAGAGGAAGGAGAGGGTCTTTCAAATGTACATAAGTGCGACATTTTAGCCCCTTCTGAAACTCACGGTGCAGGTGATCGATGGTCTATGGGCCCCACCATGATGTATGTGCTTCGTCCAGTCCACTCGTCCGGTTTAAAATACCATTTTATGGCTTGAACTAGAAAAAGAGAGTGATAGAAATCTCCTGTGGACCACACTACGGGGAAATTATAGTTATTGGATATCCACCATTAAAATCCCCCCAGGCCTGCCGTGATTGGATCATGCTTATTTTTGGTCTCATGCCATGAAATGATCCATAGAAATATATGGATGGCATGGATGAAACACGTACTTGGTGGATCCCACAAAGCACCGAGCACCAACCATTGGACGGTGCCCAGGGAGTAGTCAATCCATCCGTTTCTCGGGGGTTAAGGCAGCGGGTGACTTATGCTTCACGTCAGGATCGTACAAGTCCTAAACCAAGGTCAGGGGCGTTTTCATCTGAAAAAAATTCTAAAAAATGTCAGAAGGCCCTTTGGAGAATATATGGAGTGTCGTAGCGATCGAGGTAATTTGCCCAAACTTCGAAGCGAGTACGGTCAATTTCACTGACCCGTTCTTGATTTTTGGTGCACGGCCGGTGCACTTGTGCACTGTACACATGCGTTGTACGTGTAGGTCCCATAGAGATGTTCGTGAGAAATTTACTCCGTTCATCTGTTTTTCCATATAATTTAAAGGGTTAAGACGAAAATTGAAGCATTTTCAGATACCAGGCAGGCCCCAAATCAGATTTTAAGGTCTGATCTGTCTGTTAGGCCACTTCCATAAGGATCCAATGGTTGAAATTTGACGTGTATGGTTAATTTATGGTCCTCAGGCTATATATGAAGTTTTGAGTTGAAAAATGGTGGGAACCCTGTGATCTTGCATTCTGGACGATTTTCGGGCCCGTTTAACGTGAGTGACCTGATTTCCTTAAATCTCTGGCGTGTAATTTCTTCCATCCCATTATCCTGGGGTCCTTCCCTTACCTTGGTGACTTCGGAGCGTCAAATCTATACTTTTAGTACCCTTTTTCAATCCAGGCTCCTAAATTCACCTTGTAACACAAACACAATTAAAATAGATCATTTAAACATTGTCATACATGTAAATTCAGGTAATAAATGGGGTCTAATATACAATATTTGACCCTTAACAATTAGTACTTTGATCATGTATGTAGGTAGTTGTACGGTCAGTTTTGTAAACGGATGAACACAAATGAGTTTTTGGAGTTATCAAGAAGTAGAACATGTATACCGTTAGATTCAAGTGACTTGTTCACTTGTGTAAGTTTCTCAGGATGTAGTTCTGATGGTGGGTTAATCATATTCATAAATGGTATACAAGATGAATGGATCAGAATCTCAATTTAATGTGTACGAGCAGATGCAATATCAAGTAGTTAGTTTACTATGATCGGGTGGTACAAACTCAAAGTAGACGGTCAGATATCTTTACCTATCAGTGGATAGTTGACTAAATGGTTAGTTATGATGTGCAAGTGGAAATACATAGATATATGATGATCTTGTCCTAAAATCAACGGTCAGATGGCTTGATCTATGGATGAAGATCATTCTCAACGGTTAGATTCATGTTGGAGAATAGATGTAAGGTTAAGATAGCTAAATTGGTATCGTACACATGTTCATACTAAGTTAAACTTCATGGCGACACTCAAGAACTTTCAATACTCGGGTATTGAAAAGTTCAGGGTGTTACAATCTACCCTCCTTAAACAAAATTTCATCCCCGAAATTTAATTATTTCTATCATTCTCACTGATTCATTATGCTTAAGTTTTCAATGTAATCCTCATAACGTGTGTGTGTGTGTGTGTGTGTGTGTATATATATATATAGGTGCGTGTATAATTGGTTACTGAAATTAGGGCACTACAATCTACCCCCCTTGAATAAAAATCTTGACCTTGAGATTTATATGCGTATATTTATGTACTTCTTTTTTTTCCACCATAAAAGTACCCTAGGTTTCTTAAAGGATAAACCCTAATGGTTCATCACATGTTGAACCTAAGCTTTAGTGTTATTGTTTATACGAATAGTTGTGAATTCCCAAAATCATTTTATATCAATAGCCTATCACTCTCATAATTTTAATTTCTAAACCATATATCTGAATTATCTAAAATTTTAAACATAAGTCACTAACTTAGTCCTAAGACTCTAGAAAAAAAAATTTTGAAGTAAGATTCTACAATTTGGTGAGTCTTTCATCCCTATAAGCTGAAAAGAAGACTTGTTGTCCAACAGTATTTTTCACCAAATTTTGATACTATTGGAGTTTTCTAGAATTTTTTGTAGATCCAATAAAGCTAAAATTTTAGAGGAAGGTTTTTGGAGACCTATTTGAGATATCAGAAAAGTTTCAAATTTTTTTGAAATGTCTACGTACCGAGACCAACGGAAGTTTCCTAACGTGTCAGTTTTCACCGGAACAACAAAACAATTTAGGAAAATTGGAAAATATCCAATTCTGGTTTGGGAAACTTGTTTTTCTTGATTATGAATCCATTTAAGGATGAAATTTAGTTCATAACAAGTTTATCTAGGATTATGAGAAAAATAAATTCTAAAGTTACCTAGATTCCTAGTCTCTAAATTCCACGACGAACTTAATATTTCTAATAAGGAACATGAATATGGGTTTCTAATTCCTCAAATTCTTAGTTCCTTTGTGAATTCAATTAAGTATATGTATCTAATTCATGATTATATCCTAGTCACGTAAAGCTTATGATGGTCCATTCTCTCAGGCTTAGTTAATCTCATTCTCATGCTCTGATACCAATTGTAACGCCCCGAATTTCCATGTCCCAAGTACATACTCGTGCCCGAGAATTATGAGTGTTAATAATGTAAAAATTGGGTGCTTTAAAATTGCACCTTGCCTTTTTTTTAATCACATCCAGTTACATTCATGAAGGTAACCATTCACGAGAGTAAAATCAATTGTATTTATCATTCCATTAGAGTAAAAGAATTCAACAAATTATCAAATGCCCTCTCAATGGGAGCTTATTACATTATCAAAGTTTGCAATGAAAAATAAATAAAACTAATCGTGTACTATTATTCCTCTTTATTCGAACCCGTCTCCCACAGAACGGTCGTCGTCTATTACGTCAACCTATAATTCACCTACAATATCTATATGGTTGAAGAAGGTCAATGCCATACTTATAGTGATGGCTATCCTTTAATATTAACAATAATTCAAGAGATTCATAAGAATAATGTAAGGGTTCTGATACATTTCGTTGTATCAGTATGCATAAGCAATATATATATATATGAATGCATGCATAACAAAATGTGTGTGGTTCATCATTCGTAGTGATCATCATAATGCGAAATATAATTCATAGAAAACTCGACTCGCCCCTTTTTCTCACACTACGGCGATTCGTCGGCGTGTCCAATGCAACCGTAGATTTACGTAAACACCTCAAGACGGCACAACATATGAATCAGATGAATTACATGACATGATTTGTTCATGAAGTGACTATTTGCGACATTCAGTCTCGATAGTGATGTAACAAGCATTGCGGATTACTTACATCAATTTGTATACCACTATATAAAATCCATGAAATTACGCGTCGAGCAAGAGAGTCACTACCCAGAGTGCATTACGTCCAGGATAAAATATATAAATCACTATATGTGATAACTTTAACATATCACTTCTATCAAAGGAAAAATAAATCGAAACATGGGAGTTTTGAAATTTCAAGACACATGCCTAAGTCATAAAGGGAGGTAGCACAAGGCTAACCTAATAAAGGAGAAAAGTAGCATTAAGTTATTTCAATAAAAGAGAAAGTAGCAAATAGGCTAACTTAATAAGAATAAGGGGAGAGAAGCAAAAGGCAAACTCAATAAAGAGTGGAAGCACATGTCGCTCTCAAAATTAAAAAAGGGCAAGGCTTATATCCACCACCCCACATAAATTCATAAAAATCACGGGTAATTTAAATCATACCTTAACCATAATTCCTAAAAAGATAAATAATAGATAATGGTAAATCAATTAATTGTATGGAAAATCATAGTAATATGAAATTATGCAAAAATAAGATAAATCATATCAACTTAAATTAGTTTAAGTTTAAAAAAATTCCTCGCATTTGCCTTAGATCTAAACCCTAGGTAGATCTTGATGTAGGAAAGCTTCTACATAAATCACGACATCGCTTGAGCAAGAGAGAGACACCACACGTTTGAAGTAGGAAGAGGGATGGGCGTCTAGGCTTCTCTTTCTCATTCTCTCTCCTCCTTGGAGGTTGAGAGGTGGTGTATAAGTGGAGAAGGGGACGTACACCCCTTTAATAAAAAGAGTGGGCGTGTGAGAAGGGTGTGTTTCACATCCCACATGGATTGAGTTTCTCCAATTTGACATTTTCTGGCGATCTTTCTTTAAATCTAATTCATCTAGTATGTCGGGGTCATCGAATAAAGTCAGGGTATATAATTTTCTTGGTGATCCGAAATTCAAATTGGCCTATCTAGAAAATTCTTCTAATAGGTGTCAAAATGAACTTGATCTCAATTAATGATCCACACTTAATGATCAGGGCTTAATTTTGAGAGAAATGTGTAGTCAGATAGGAAAATGGTTGGATAAAAATTGGTGTTTGATCAATGGTGGAAAAGGCCTAAATCTGAAATTTCACATTTTACACCAAAAGGAAGGAATTAGAGTAAGGCAGTCATTATTTAACAGTGTGGGATCATATATCGGGGTCTAAAATTTGTATGATATTATAGTAATATGAGGCTAAAGTGTGGTCCAAATTCGAGTTGCGATTGACAGTGTAAAGTGGGTCAATTAGAAGCTCTATATTTAAAAAGAGTTGGTAAGCCTAAAACGGATAACTTCGCGGCTAAGGAAAATCTTACCAAGGTGGGGTTCTCATATTTCACACTTGATCTATATGATGTAAAATCTAAGTCATTCATATGAAGGAAAATATCCTATTATGACTACCCACGAGCTTTCTTCACTTGATGAACACCAAAATTAACGGTTAAGGAGTTGATTTGTCAATTGGGTCACTTTTATAATGATTTAAGGGTTGAAATTTGATGCATATGATTAATTTATGATAAATAGGTATGGTATAAAATTTTACATGAAACGGATCATGGGAACCATGTGAGCTAGAATTCAAGGGTATAGGTTAATGACATTAAGTATTTATGATTTTGTCATCTTTTATTTCTCCAAATTCCAACATTTATAATGTCTGACTACACCATCCAAATGTATTAAAATCTAAGAGACATTCTTCATTTTTCATTCTCTTTCCATCACCCCATTTTGAGTCGTGATCGCTTACAGATGACCAGGATGCCTTTTCAATGGGCTATTCCCCTGAGGTCTAAATCAATGTTTTCATATATCTAGTAGAGAAGTCAGTTAGTAGTTGTGGCATATACCTTATGATATTTGAAATATGTTGTTCATTCTGATATTTAGATGGCCCATTTGGCGCATTTAAATATGATGGACGGTCAGATGACATGTTAAAATTAGGAAAATTTGATTGTCAGTACTTTAATAATGTATGTAGGTGGTTTACGGTCAGTTTTGTAAATGGATGAACACAAGTGGGTTTTTGGAGTGATCAAGAGGTAAAACATGTATACTGTTAGATTCAAGTGACTTGTTCACGTGTGTAAGTTTCTCAGATTATAGTTTTAATAGCGGGTTAAACATATTCATAGATAGTGAATAAGATGAATGGATCAGAATCTCAATCTGATATGTGTACAAGCAGATGCAGATATCAAGTAATTAGTTTACTATGATCGAGTGGTCCAAACTCAAAGTGGACGGTCAGATACCTATCAGTGGATAGTTGACTGAACAGTTGGTTATGATGGACAAATGGGAATACTTGGACATATGATGATCTTGTCTTAAAATCAACAGTCAGATGGTTGATCTATGGATGAAGATCATTCTCAATGTTCAGATTCATGTTGGAGAATAGACGTAAGGTTAGGGTAGCTACATTAGTATCATACACATGTCCATTCTAAGTTAAACTTCATGGTGACACTTGAAAACTTTCAATACTAGGGTATCGAAAAGTTCGAGGTGTTACAGTCTATCGTTAGCCCCCAGACTACTGAAGGCCTTGCCAAGTAGAGGATTCTAAATGACGGTTTAGATCAAACCTCACAAGTTAGATCTTCAGTTCCACCTCTAGGTTAGAGACAAGTGAAGATCTTTATGATGAAAGCTACCAAGAGATTTGGTGTGAACATTTGCATCAACTTACAAGAGCGGTACTAGAGACCTGAAAGATTCAATTGGTCCAAGTCCATTGCATTTGAATGGAAAGCAGTAGAAGAAGCTCTCAGCAAATCTAAACTTTTCGAAGTTAGATATGTTGATATCTTTGTCCATGGGGTTACCGTTAAGACAAAAAAATATGAGCTCACTAAACACTCGGAGACAATTGTAATTGTTTATTCAATTCAACAATTCCAAGTGTTTAAACCAAAATGGATTCAACAAAAGGTATATAACCAAGGGTTCGGTTTCATAACCTTTTGATTATTCCAGTGCATAATCCAAGGTCTACACCTACCCTCATCGAAGGTAAAAATTTATTGTTGTCTTGTAGATGCCAGAGAAAGTAACTTTAGAGATGGCATAATTGGCATTGGCCAATTTGACTTTAGCAACAACATCACATATTTCAATGTGTTGCCATGTTATACAATGACCCTTGCCGGTAGTTAAGAAATCAAATTGCTCATATCAACCATTGGATATGAAACATTTGACCAGAGCTATGGTACATCAGCCATTGATTACCAGTGTTGTGTAATGTATCACCAGAGCCTCGAGGAAGGATTACATCCTTCAATCCAAAGCAGAAAATAAAACCAAGAAATTCTTTTTTGATTAAAGAGTAACGATAATGACCATAGCTGGAGTCACCACGATACATCAGAAATGATTAATAAAGATTTCGAGATGTGGCATTTTCCACAATTGGTCCCTAAGAAGAAGATTTAGAAAGATCTCGCCTTCTTCCACCAAACAAAGAACGGAGATGTCTCCTTACAATTTAGTAAATCCAAGCGGGTTGCTAATCGTAATAATGGGGACAAGGTTTACTTTAAGGGCATGTTTGATTTTTCTAAAGTAAATGTAAATGCATTGCAAGTGGGTAATAATTATTTCCTTTCGTAATTACTACATCGTAACATAGGGTTGATTTGACTCCCCCTTTTGTTCAACACTAAAATCGAGGAAGCTACCAAATATATGTGGGACCCACCATGATGTATGTGGATTATCCACACCATCCATCCGTTATGCCAACTGAATTTAGGGCATGAGCCAAAAAATGAGGCAGATTCAAAGTTCAAGTGGATCACACCATAGGAAAAAGGAATCAAACATTGTTCACAATCTCAATTGCAGGGTCACGATATAATAATAACTTCGTGAGACCGAGGTTAAATCCACAGGGACTTATATGTGTATCTTTCTAAAATAAACTAGAACTAGAACTAGGAACTAGATTTAAGTAATAATCTGAAGAATTGAGAGATAAATGATTTAACAATCAATAATAAAAGGAAAACTACGGCCCCAAGGATCCACATATCACTATTAAGATGTTATCTTACCTGATTCAAAGAGCTACAACTGGAATTAGAGTCATATCCTATCTAGTTGGATGATAGAGTAGTAAAAACCTAAAAATCTGAATTTCCCATCAACATAGTTCTCCCATGAAGCATTAATGTGATATTCTCAAGGAATCCAACCATCCATCATGCCATAGACTATGATGAATCACAAATTTTATGGATCACACACTTCTCAAAATAGATTAAGAAGATAATTACAACTATTACAACATCTATTGTAATTGGAGTCACAATAAACCATAGAAAACCAAAAATATTCCTTTAAACAAAATATAAATCAATAGGAATTCAATATATACTTGAATTAAAGTAAAGAAACCATCGAAATAAACTACAGCTTCACCTCTTAGCCATAACCAAAGGATTAGCTAGTCATAGCTAACTCAAAAATAAAAGAAAAACTAAAAGATATACTAGAATCCATGAAGAAATTGAAGTGGAAGAACGTTGTCGGCACTCCACCTAGGCTTTCTCACCCTTTCCAAGCCATATAAGATGATTTGGAATAGCCTAGAGACTCCTTTAAATAGTTTTGTAATTCAAACTTTTGCACAAACTTTAGAAACGTTCGCAAACCGCCTCAAATTTATGCACTCTGCGCATGTTCCCAAAATAGACTACAATGTCATCGAAGTCTATTTTGAAAATTATTTCAGAACTTTCATTTTTTAGACTCCGAGTTTTAGAATATATTTTTCTGGCTAATTTTCAGGATTCCTTTTCTTCACTTCAACTCTTCGATTCTCTTCATTCCTCACTTAGTTTCCTTAGATCTTTGGCATGTGAATTCTTCATTAATGACTTTCAAATATTCAAATCCTTATTCAGTAATCTTTTGAGTATAAATATTCCTTTTAGCATCAATTTCACCTCAAACTCTCGAAATCACATCACACATGAAAACATGTATAAATAGATTGATTAAGCACATCATGTTTATAAAACCAAGATATAAATAGGGAGAAATATGCAATATTTCACACTCAGCACACCCCCCAACCAGCATTTTGCTAGACCTGAGCAAAACATGCGAACACAACTTCACAAAACTTTTAAATTACAACCCTCCCTTAGACATCAATTTTCTGCACAAGCCTATACATGTGAGTGATATTCAAGGGTGTGGAAATAAAACACAAGCAATCTAGATCTCAATGTCCTTTGCAATCAAATGAACTAAGTCTTCGTTCATTACGTAACAAATAAAATAAGTCCAAACATCAAGCTTCTCGTGTGTTTAGTGAGTTCTAACTTAAAATTTCATGAATTTGTTATACCTTTCATAATGTTAGCCATGTTCATTACCATAAGTTGGACAATTCAACACAAATACTAATTCCAATCATGTCTCCTATTTCACTTATTTTTCAGCTTTTGATTTTATATCAATGGCTTTCACATTTTTCATTCTTTTTCTGAATTTTTCATTTAAAACACATCCCGTAGGTGGCCATGATCTTACTATTTTCCAACTAGTTTGTTTTTCTTCTTTTAATCCCTTTAGGTAGACAATAATCTCTAAATTTGGTTCATAATCACTTTTAAGTAATTCACATGTTATCAGTTAGAAAGTAAAAAATTTCATAAGATATAAATTATATGTGAAATGCGAGCTAGACTCAATTGATGTTTTAAAACTTTCTATTAACCAACTAATTAAGAAAACTTAACCAAAAGTTACTAATTAACTAGTCATTAACCCACAAACAACAATCAAAAACTCCATCACATTTCCATTATGATCAAAAAACTTAAAAGTACAATGAGCATAAAGGGAAATACAATGATAATAAACAAAAAGCTCCAAGATGATCTGCAAATCGCTCCTGCCTCAGCGCTGCTACACTTCAACGTCACCTGCATGCAACAGTCATGCATAAGCTTATGAAAAGCTTAAAGGGCGGTGAAAGTGTGTGCGTAAGGTAGTAGTTATATAGTATCAGAGTAATGCGGAATATGCTGATGAATCCATGAATGTCATGAGCCGTACCAAGGCTATGCGATGCGAGGCATGGATGATGTCAGCCATACCAAGGCCATGCGGTGCGAAATGCAACTCAAGCATGCGAATCCTCATCTAAGTCCACATATCAATATAGCTCAACTCTGGAATATCACTAGGGTCTAGTACACTCCAAGCCAGATTGCTGCCCCATTGCGTGCAATAAGGTGAGTGGAAAAGACCACTACCCGCCTACTAATATCGGGCTCAGCTCGTCGATAGCGGACCCATTCCTTGAGCTAGTCAAACTCAGCCTAACTTTGCCCCCTCCTCTCAGGTGGGTAAGGCCGCACCCCCTTCCAACCGACCACGACACAGTGGAAAGTGCGATCATCTGGTAATTGGCACTCGGCGCTTATGCACCTACTCGGTCTAGACGTTGGAGCAACCTCATGGTACCATAAGGGTTTATGGACTTTTACCCAGGGATATCTATAGCACCCTATGTAGAACAAGATTTTCGGTATCCAATCCTGCCAACCACGATATGCCTGCGGAGGCTACGACCCTGATGTCGCTAGGGCGTACAGTAACCATATCACCTAATGCAAAATGCATGAATCACACTATCCAATCATGTGACAATCTTGCACGTATCATGTGCTTATGTAGGGTAGTACCACCTATCCGGAAGCCCATAAACAATCTGCTCGAAGGCATATGCTATGATCAATCACTCCTCATATCAAGCATACATATGATGCGTATGAGCATGAATCATGGGACTATACTAAGCATGTTATATGGCAATGATCATATTCGCAATGAAGATGGGCCTAGATGGCCTACACATTACATGTACAAGCCTATCAATGGGCCTTAGGGAGAGTCATAATGCGGACATTTAACCAACACTATACTTGCTATGTGGACGTCAAACCAACATTGCTCCTAAGGCATGGCCGTCATAAACATTATTACACAAACCATGGTAGAGTCACACATTGTAATGGACTTGTGTACATCCAACTAGGCCTCGATCCATGGGCCTTAGTTACATCAAATGAGCCTCATAACATGGGCTTCATATATATCAAGGTGGGCCTCAACGGATGGGCCATAACTACATCAAGATGGGCCTAATCATATGGGCCGAGTCGGATGGGC
The DNA here is from genome assembly GCF_029962835.1 of Magnolia sinica. NCBI lineage: Eukaryota > Viridiplantae > Streptophyta > Magnoliopsida > Magnoliales > Magnoliaceae > Magnolia > Magnolia sinica. Next base: position 41,004,924 of record NC_080573.1, on the reverse strand, counting down.
CGAATCAAATGGGCCTCAGGCATATCAAATCGGGCCCACCCTCATATATTTTGAAATCTGACCTATTCTCAAGCTAACATAGAGATAGATGAAATGAAAACAAATATCAACTTAATTGGAAACTAATGTTACCCTTAGAAGTTGAGCGGTAGAGGCCACAGTCCACTATTTACATGGTAGGGTCCACTTGAACTTTAGATCTGATTCACCCATTCTCCCAAGCCATACAACGATCTCATAAATGGTTGAACGGTATGGATGCAACACATGCATCATAGTGGGCCCCACCATCCAAACCGTGGACGGTGTAGATAAGACACGTACATCATGTGGGGCTTGTGGGCTGGCTACTGACAAGAGGAGTAGCTACATAGCTGTTGTGCAAGCAGCTAGCTGCACTCCAAATGGCAGAGGTGGGTAGTTATACATGTAGGGCCCACCCTCTCAAAAGCACATATATAATATATACAATATATATAGTATAATATATATAATATATATCTATATTATATCTCCAGGTGACATCTAGGCCTTTGGACGGCCTGGACAATTACGGTGTGGTCCACCCTAGTGGATGGACGGTGAGGATGGGTCCCATGGACCCCATTGTCAAGTCACACTTCACTGTCAGCCACCCCCACTAGAAAAATGGTGCCAAGACCTCACATGATGAAATGAGGTATCCTTCACTCAGTCTGCCAGTTGAGCTATGGAACTGGGTGCGCACATGCACCAAAGAGGGCCCCACAGGGACATGGGTGGGTCCCATGAACCCTGGTGAATAGGAAAAATAAATTTCATATTGATTTAAAACTTCTGTGGACCCAAAAATGGGTTTCAATGGCAGCCACTCAATCCCACTGTTTCCTAATGTGTGGGCCAGCTGAGCTCTAGATCAGGCTGATTTTTGGAGTGGGTACAAATCATGGTGGGGCCCACGGCTGGGCCCGTGGGCTGCTGCCCGTCCGCCAGTGCGTAGGCAGCGCATGCTGCCTTCTAACAGCAGCAGCACCTGTTGCTGCTGTGTCTCTTTTTTTATTTTTTTCGAAGAATTTCACATGAGGGGCCCACTTCTTGAGAATCCACTCCGTCCAATGGATTCTACAGCTCAAAACACACCAAAAAAGTCCAATATACGGTATGTTTGGTGTGTAAATACAGCAAGGTGGGTCCTAATAGCTTGGAACGGTAGGAAACATAGTTTTCTATGGTATGGCCCGCTTGATCAACCGATTGGCCTCATTTTTTAGCTCAACACCTAAAATGAGCCAAGGAATTGGGTGGACAGCGTGGATGGGTCCCATGGACCCCACCGTCAGGTCACACTCATGTCAGTACAAACACACCATGCTAGCCACCTCCACAGGTTCAATACCAAGACCTCAGGTGCTGCAACGAGGCATCCTCATCCAGTTGAGCTAAGTGTTGGGTGATTCCAGTGTTGAAACGAGGCACCTTTCACTTAGTCCACCACGTGAGCTATGGGGCCCATGTCAGATCACACTTCACTGACGGCCATGCCCCACCGTTAGCCACATCAAGGTGGCCGCCCTAAGGACGGTTGGGATCACATATAAACATCATGGTGTGTCCCATATGGAAGGGGTCCATCGGTAGGTGGCATGGATGAAATACACACATTATAGGTGGGCCATGATCATAGAAAGAGAGAGAGAGACATCGGCAAGGATGGAGGGGCCCCGCCACTATGGGCCCATCTTGCATACCAACATACATCAAGGTGGGTCCCACATACATGGACCCTTAAATCAAAAAAAGGAATGATAAACAAAATTTAAGATCACCCACCGCTTTCTTCTTGCTCCTTTGGCTTCCTTTGCTCCTTAGCTTCGATTCCAACGGAGGAGATGAGGTTTGGATGGTTGAGATGGGAGATGAAAGGGTAGGAAAGGTGGGCCACACTTGTTACTTAGGAGGGCTTGGAGAGGCTTGGACGTATGGTATTTTGGTTGCTTGGAAATGAGTTTGAAAAAGTGAGAGAGAGAGTTGTAAAGGGAGATGGGTGATGGAGTGATGGATGTAGTGAGTGATAGGTGTAAGAACTTTTTGACTTTTGTGGTTTTTAGTGCAAGGAAAGTATGGGCTTGTGTAAGAAACTTTTTGACTTTAGGGGGGTTGCTTGGGAATGGGTGAAAGGTGATGTGTACTTGACATGCACTTGACATGATGGGATTGATTGATGTGACAAGTTGTAAAGATTCTCTCAAAATTCCCACGCGCGCCATTTTCCTTGCACCGAACGCTGGCCCACATCTCCTGGCCAGAGTATCTGGTCGGCGCGCGAGTCGCTGCATCGGAACCGAGACGACAACACGGTCGCAAGGATACTAGTTTCGGGTTGAGTTAATTCAAGTTGACGGTGTGTGACTTAGGGTCGTGCGCAAATACCGGTTAAGGGTCGAAGGTTGCCGAAATTCTACCGAGAAGACCGCGGAAGCCCACGGAATGGTACGGTTTAGGATACGGGTCTTACAGCTTGTCTGTGGGTGATAGGGGGTACTGACTTTGTGAGAGATGTCATATTTCTTCATTAAGGTCTCAAATGGCCTATTGCAAAATTGTGACCCTCCATCACTTATGATGGCTCAAGGTGTTCCAAACCAGGAAATGATGTTTTCTCTTAAGAATCGAATGATAGTTTGATGATCATTATACCGGCATGGGATCACCTCGACCCACTTGGTAACATAGTCTATTACTAACAAGATGTAAATGTTTCTAAATGATTGGGAGAATGGTCTCATGAAATCAATGCCCCAGCAATTGAATGCTTCAATGTTAGAATAGGGTTCAATAGCATCTTGTTTTGACGAGACAATCCTCCTAATTTTTTACAATGCTCACAAGCTTTGCAAAACTCATGAGTATCTTTGAACATCGTGGGCTAGTAAAAGTCACACTGTCAAATATTAGCCATGGTCTTTTTAGCAGAGAAGTGACCACCACAAGCCTCAGAGTGACAAAAAGAGATTACGCTTTGATGTTCATTGTCAGGCACACATCTCCTTAGAATTTGGCCTAGGCAATATTTGAATAGGTATGGATTATCCTAGACAAATTTGCGTACCTTGGTATAGAATTTCTTCTTATCTTATGTAATCCAACGGATTGGCGTAAAACCTGTAGCAAGATAATTCGTAATATCAACAAACTAAGGTAATTGAGAAAGTTTAAACAATTTTTCATCAGGGAGCATGTCGTTTATCAGTGTCGGCTCAAGGGAATCGGGTAGGTCAAGTCTTGAGAGATGGTCAGCCATTACATTTTCTACTCCTTTTTTATCACGTATTTCAATGTCAAATTCTTAGAGTTGGATGATCCATCTTATCAAACGAGGCTTGGCATCCTTCTTAGAAAGAAGGTACTTTAGCGCCGCATGATCAGTGTAGATGATGATCTTGGATCTGATCAAGTAGGACCTAAATTTGACCAAAGTAAACACTACGACTAAGAGTTCCTTCTCCGTAATATAGTAGTTCACTTGGGCAGAATTTAGAGTTCTACTCGCATAGTAAATCACATAGGGTTTCTTCTCTTTTATCTGGCCTAACATCGTTGCAATAAAATAATCAGATGCATTACACATGATCTGAAAAGGAATATTCCAATGAGGTAGTTGCATCATAAGAGCGGTGGTCAACATAGTCTTGAGCTTAGAGAAAGCTCCTTGGCATTCTTTGCTCCACTCATATGGAACATCCTTTTGTAGGAGATTGCATAAAGGACAGGAAAGATGACTAAAGTCCTTGATGAATATCCTATAAAACCCAGCTCGTCCTAAAAAGGATAGTACATCACGTATGCTTGTGGTTGGAGGTAGGTTAAAGATTAAATTAATTTTAGCCTTATCCACCTCAATTCCCTTGGACAAAATTATGTGTCCAAGAACTATTCCCTTGGGAACCATGAAATGGCATTTTTCCCAATTTAACACAAGATTTTTCTCTTCTCATCTTTTCAGCACAAGTTTAAGATGTTCATGGCATTCGCTGAAAGATGAACTAAAGACAAAGAAATCGTCCATGAAGACCTCTAAATATTACCTCACCATATCTGAAAATATGCTCAACATACACTGCTAAAATGTGGCAGGAGCATTACAAAGTCTGAATGGCATCCTTTGATAAGCAAAGGTGCCAAAGGGGCATGTGAACGTTGTTTTCTCCTGATCTTCAAGAGCTATTTGACTGTAGCCCGAATACCCATCCAAGAAGCAATAGTAGGAATGACTAGCTAGCCTTTCTAAAATTTGATCAATGAAAGGTAAAGAAAAGTAATCCTCCTTGTGACGGTATTCAACTTTTGGTAGTCAATGCACATCCTCCAACCAGAAGTAACTCGATTTGGCATGAGTTCATTATGGGGATTGGCTATTATGGTGATTTTGGACTTCTTAGGAACCACCTATGTTGGACTCACCCATTGACTGTCGGTTATCGGGTATATGATACCCACATCCAACAACTTAAGTACCTCAGCCTTAACCACTTCCTTCATGTTTAGATTTAAGTGACGTTGTGGTGTTGAGAGGTTTCTGCATTTTCTTCTAAGTGAATGCGTTGAGTTCAAATTAAAGGGTCAATTCTCTTGAGGTCTGTAATCATCCATCTATGGGCTCCCTTATGTTCCTGAAGAGTAGAAATGAGCATACTCTCTTATTTTTCATTAATGTGAGAGGAAATCACCACTAGATGTGTCTCATCTTGACCTAAATAAATATATTTAATATCAGTGGGCAAAGGTTTTAAGTCAAGCTTCGGTGCCTTGAGACTAGATGGTAGAGGCATTGTATCGGTTTGGGGCAAAGTCTCAAATTGTGGCTTCCACCGGTTAATTTCAAGTACCGGCGCCGCATCAAGCAAGGCATCCATCTCCCTAATCATGTCATCATCTAAATTAGGGGAGTAGGCCAAGTATGTCTCCAAATGGTCAGAGTATAGAGTCAAAAGTGCTCTATCTTCCACGAAAGAATCGATCATGTTAATGTCGTGGGTATCATCAACATCCTTTGATTGTTTGCTCATATTGAAAAAAATGTTAAACTCCAATGTCATGTTCCTAAAAGATAAGTTCATAACTCCATTCCTACAATTGATGATGGCATTTGATGTAGCTAGGAATAGACAACCAAGAATAATGGGAATCCCACTGCTCACGTCCATGATAGGCTGAGTATCCAAAATGATAAAATCCACTGGATAGTAGAATTTATTTACTTGGACCAACGCATCCTCAATCATCCCTCTCGGTATACAAACAGAACGATTAGCAAGTTGTAGTGGGGTCTTGGTGGGTTTTAATTCACCTTGACCCAACTGTTCATAGACCGAGTAAGGAATCAAATTAACACTTACCCCCAAGTCAAGGAGTGCATGTTCAATCTGATGATTCCCAATTACATAAGTGATGGTTGGGCTACCGTGATCCTTGTATTTTTGTGGCACATCTTGCTTGAGGATGGCGCTCACTTTTTCTGTTAAAAAGATTTTCTTTTGAATATTTTGTTGTCTTTTGGTAGTGCATAGATCTTTTAGGAATTTGGCATATGAAGGAATTTATTTAACGACATCCAATAGAGGAATGTTGATCTTCACTTGTTTTAGAACATCTAAAATATCCTGAGAGTTGGAGGTTTTGGTGCAATCAACTATTGGGGGAATGGCGCAACTGGCTTGTATGCTCTTTCCAACTCTTCCTCTTGTGGAGAAGTGCTAGGTCTATCACTCTCAACTTCTTCCGAGTCCTTAGATTTTTCATCCCTCACCAGAATAGTTTTGTCAATTGTCCTTCCCGTTTTAAGAGTGGTGATAGACTTAGCTTGCTTTATGTTATACGAAGAGCTCGGGTCACTTATTTCACATTATAGTTTTAGATTGGGTAAAGGTTGGGCTGGAAAAGTCCCTTTCTCCCCAATCGTTAAGTGTGAATCAATCCTTTGTATGGCCATAGTAAGGTCTTAGAATGCTTGTGATGTGCCTTGATTAAATAACTCTTGGTTTTAGATGTGCTTTATAACCAGATCCTCTCGAGGTTTCCTTTGATTTAAGGGTTGGTAAGGGACTCTTGAAGATTGGCCGTTTGCCCGTTCCTCCAACTGAAGTTTAGATGGTTCTTTCAGCTGAGATTGTATGTATTTGAGGTGGGTCCGTTGAATGGTCATTGGTAGTTATTTATGGCGTTTGATTGTTCGTTCAATAGCTCTTGAAAAGAAAGAATTGTGGGACAATCCTACATTACATGTATGTTGCAAGCACAAATATTACAAACAACTTCCCCAACCTCCTTGGGTTTGACAATTTCTACCTTCTTAAGTTCCACAACCTCAACTTTCCTTGTGAGATTGGCCACCCTTGCACTCATGTCGTCTTCTTCATTTAAGAAGTAAATTCCTCCTTTTTCTCTTGACTGAGTAGGATTAGACATGGTGGGTCTTGGAGAGGTGTCTCATGATTGCTCGTTCTTTACAAGTTGATCAAAATAGTCCCACACATCATCGGCCTCCTTCTTCATGAATTCACCGTTACACCATTTCTACAAACTAGTGCATGGGCAAAATCATTCTATTATAGAAAAAGCTTATTACCCATCAGATTTCATAGCCATAATGTCGACACAAATTCATGAGGTCCTTGAACCACTCCCAGTATTGGAAGAAGGTTTCTTACTCTTTTTGGGCGAAGTTCATGATTGTCTTCCTTAAAGTATTTGTTTTATGAAACAGGAAGAACTTTTTAAGAAATTCCCTGGTCATCTCAGCCCATGTGCCGATAGATCGCGGCTTTAAGGGGTGCAACCATAACTTAGCCTTCTCCTTCAATGAGAAGGGGAACAACTTCAGTCTTACTATGTCTTCAGACACGTTTGGAAAGTGCAATGTGGTGACTATCTCGTCAAATTCTTTAATGTGGAAGTATAGACTTTCAAAGTCTAGTCCATGAAATTTAGGAAGGAGTTGTATCACTCCTGGTTTAAAATCTACGTTTCTACATTAAGTGAAAACACCATGCAGGAAGGTGTACTCACTCCCGTCGGTTGTAAGTAATCTCATAAAGTACGAGGTGGGGAAATGATGCACCTCATTCTCATCTTGAACTTCCTCAACGGATATTGAGGTTGATTTCTTGCCATAACTTCAATTAACTTAGAGGATCTCAAGTGGTGTCTAATCCAGTGATGGATAGGCAACCATTCGACTAATCCTCCTTTCACTTAGAAGACGTAGAGTGTTGTCATGGACCCACATGAATATGAAACACTATTAACCCTCAAGTTCTAAACAACTAAAACCTAAGAAAAAAAAACTACAAAAATAAGAGATCTGGAAAGGAAAAAATATTGGAAAGAAGTTATACATTGGAGTTGTTATTTTAGATTTCTACAAAATAGAAAACAAGGTTAGTTTCTAAAAAATTTTAGAAAAATCATAATGGCAAAAGTTAACCTTAATCCTAACCAAATTCTAGTACTAAACCATCTCAGAAAAACATATCCGAAGTCTATGGCAACGACGCCAAAAACTTGTTCACAACCCCAAGTGCAGGGTCATGATGTAATAATAACTCGGCGAGACCGAGGTCGAATCCACAGGGACTTATATGTGTATCTTTCTGAAATAAACTAGAACTAGAACTAGGAACTAGGAACTAGATTTAAGTAATAATCTGAAGAATTGAGAGATCAATGATTTAACAATCAATAATAAAAGGTAAACCATGGCACCAAGGATCCACATGTAGCTATTAAGATGCTACCTTACTTGATTCAAAGAGCTACAACTGGAATTAGAGTCCTATCCTATTCAGTTGGATGATAGAGCAGGAAAATCCCAAAAATCTGAATTTTCCATCAACATAGTTCTCCCATGAAGCATTCATCTGATAATCTCAGGGAATCCAACCATCCACCATGCCGTAGACTATGATGAATCATGAATTTTATAGATCACACACTTCTCAAAAACAGATTAAGAAGATATTTAAAGCTATCACAACATCTATTATAATTTGAGTCACAATAAACCATAGGAAACTGAAAATATTTCTTTAATCAAACTATAAATCAATAAGAATTTAACATATACTTGAATCAAAACAAAGGAAGCATCAAAATAAACTACAGCTTTACCTCTTAGCCCTAGCTAAGAGATTAGCTAGTCATAGCTAACTCAAAAACAAAGGAAAAACTGAAAGACATACTAGAATCCATAAAGAAATCGAAGTGGAAGAACATTGTTGGCACTCCACCTAGGCCTTCTCTCCATTTCTAAACCCTAGAAGATTATTCGGAATAGCCTAAGGACTCCTTTAAATAGTTTTGCAACTCAAACTTTGGCACAAATTTCAGAAAAGTTCGCGAACCACCTCAAATTTATGCACTCTGCGCATGTTCCCAAAATAGACTTCAATGGAAATTATTTTAGAACTTTCATTTTTTACACTCGGAGTTTCAAAATATGTTTTTTCTTGCCAATTTTTAGGATTCCTTTTCTTCACTTCAACTCTTTGATTCTCTTCATTTCTCACTTGGTTTCCTTGGATCTTTGATATGTGAATTCTTCATTAATGACTTCCAAATCTCCAAATCCTCATTTAGTAATCTTTTGAGCATAAATATTTCTTTTAGCATCAATTTCACCTTAAGCTCTCGAAATCACCTCGCACATGAAAAAATGCCTAATTAGATCGATTAAGCACTATCATGTTTATAAAACCAAGACATAAATAGGGAGAAATATGTAATATGTCACACTCAACAAACACCGACCATGAAAAACTTCCTGGGGCCATTGTTTACTTTGATGTGGGCCACTTGAATGTTGGATCTACCTCATTTTTTGGCTCATGCCTCAAAATGTTTTGGTAAGATGGATGGATGACGTGGATATGTCATATACACAGTGGGGCCCAAAAATTTAATCCAGTACTTTTGGACCATTTTTTGAAGCATAAATACCTACCTATTTTTAGTGAAATTGTAATAATTGGTTATTTACGGGGCATTTACAATGAATTTGGAAAATCAAATAGGCCCTAAATGTCCTGATCGATTTTTATCAAAGTACAACAGTTGAGCATGGTGAGTCTAGTAAGAAGAAAGCTAGCATTCACATGCCAGCAAGAGCCAGTACCGGTACCAGCCGGTACAGAGAGGAAGATGAAGCATCTTTAGAAAGATCTTATAAACCTTTCACCAAGTTTGCCAGCTCACGATTTTACATGATCATAATATGTGAAGCAAAGATTTTGAAGAGCTTAGACAAGTAGTCAAAGAAACAGAAGGGTTTTCTAAACCACTTATAAAAGAGTACATCCAAGAACTAGATATAATCCAAGTTCAAAGAAAAATTCAACATGGTAGTAGGAGACCAAGTTAGTCGAGGAGAAGTTGGTGATGAGGGTACATCACAACAACCTCCGGAGTAAAATATAGATACTAGAAGTACACGCTTCAATATACCTATATATAAGAACATAGAGAATCCTAAACATACATTCGTTAAAGGCCTACCCAATCGTTCGAAGCAATTCGAAGGACAAAAAATGCTGGCTAAAATTCCAATCAACCAAACTAGAATTTATCTTGACTTAGACAATATTCGAGATAAAACCTCCGCCATAAAATCTTAGTAGCAAAGAATAGAACATTACTTTCGCACTAAATCCAGCATGGGATGCGCAGTCATGCCAAGCCTATGCAAAGAACTCCCTAAAAGGAAGTGTCAGAGCTTACATCAATTATGTCAAGGACGCCTTCGAACCAAAGACCTAGTAACTCGTTCCAATTTTCATTGAACAATATGCTAAGTAGAGATCTGTTGATGGATATGTTTCACTCATCAAAAGAGAATTCATAGGGCAGTCTAGCCACCTGAATCCTCAACATGAGTGTGAAGCTGCAAGATTTAAGCTAAGCCAGTTAGCAATCTGTAACATCAATAAAATAGAGGAATATAACAACAACAATATTGCACTCTATCAGAGAGCTAATGATATGATGGGGTTTAGTTAAAGCATCTAGCAGTTCGTTCAAAGGAACATCAATCATTGCATTCATCCGAAGGTCATGAACAAAAGGGTAGATGTCGTACTTAAGGGTGGAGTGAGAAAAAATGCTAATAGGGAAATGATTTCCATAAAGAAGGTTTGAGCTCGGTCGATAGGAGACATAGGTACAACAACCATTGACTAGGGAAAGTAAGAACTTTGGAAGACTAGAAGGAATGGAGCTTGAGTGTATAGGGGAAGAAGCACTGATGACTCCTTTATATAGGCACTCAAAGTGGATATGCATGCCCGAATATGAGGTGTCATAATAGTTGAAGTGCCCCATTAATGGCATAAAACATTCCTTACGAAGAGGGAATGAACATGTGCACGTCTTTTCATGTATGTGTGTTGAGTGTCAAATATTGCATATTCTCCCCTATTTATATATTGGTTTTATAAACATGATAATGCTTAATGGTAAATTTTACACCTGTGTGTTGCAAGGTGAATCTGAGAGTTTGGATTGAAAAGAATGTTAAAAACATAGATTTGTTGCTCAAGTATCACCAAGTCAAGGGATGGATCTTACGATACCAAGATTGAAGAATTCAAATGCCAAAGATCCTAGGAAACCAAGTGAGGAATGAAGAGAATCAAAGACTTGAAGCGAAAAAAAAAAGAATCCTAAAAATTCAAGTGAAATTCGACTAACTCGAGAAAATTTGGCTCGAACTCTAGCAACACTGTCTTTTAAATTAGCGCAACTTTTGACTAGTCAAAGATTATGCTCGACTAGTCAAACTTGTCCTTCGACTAGCCCAAGCTCTAGTTCGACTAGTCAAAGATTACGCAGATTTTGCGCAGACTACGTAAATTTGATGCGGTTTTCAGACTTTTCCAACTCGGTGCGAAAGTTAGAGTTCCCCAACTATAAATAAGAGTTCTTAGGATGCTCCAAAGCATCTTCTAGGGTTTAAGGAGTGGAGTAAAATGGTGGAGAGCCGTTAACAGAATTTTCTTCTTCTTCCTTTGTTTGTTTTTATGCTTAAGAGATTTTTGTTTAATCATGTCTATAGTTAACTAAACCTCTTAGCTAGGGCTAAGAGGTGAAGCTTGTAGTGTGATTGGGATATTTACTTTGCTTTGATTCATGTTTATATTGAATTTCATTGATTTCTAGTTGATTTTAAGAAATATTTTCAGTTTTCTATAGTTTGTTGTGACTCAAAGTACAATAGATGCTATGAGAACTTTGAATATCTTATTTTCTTATTTGAGATTATGGGATTGGTAAATCTTGTTATTTGTCATAGTCTCTTGGGGACGGTTGGGTGATGGAATCCCTTCTAAATTTTCACAACTCTCACCTCTTAAGACTGATTCAGTGAGAGTTCAAAGATTTGATCATCTCTTCTTCCAACTGTATAAGATATGACTCTGATTTCAATTGTGTCTCTTGAATTAAGGAAGGTAGCATCTTGATAGCTACAAGTGGATCCTTGGCACCCTACTTCCCACCTTTAAATTCACAAGTTTCAATCTACAATATTCACAATTACTCCCTTTATTCCAAATTTTTAATTTAGATCTTTTGGCTCTAGTTTTAATTACTTTCAGAAACGTACAAGATTAGTCCCTGTGGATTCGACCTCGACCTCACCAAGATTATTACTACATCGCAACCCTACACTTGGGGTTGTGAACAATGTGCCATGTCATCAATGCATATATGTCATATACGTAGAAGAGAAAAAGAGAAGAAAAAGCTAAGTACTGGAAATAATATAAGAATAAAAGGAAAGAAAATATTCTGACCGATTGTATTAAAGTTAAGAGGAAGTACAAATTGACAACATTGGCGATTCTAGCGTTATTGGTAGTATTTGTGCCAGATTTCTGACAAAATTAGTATCAATAGTTGGCTGAGTCACAGTTTGCTGAGGCACAATGGGCGCCCTTTCAACAAAAATAGCCATCATCCGATTCAAGATCTTAGTCTGACTAGGCATCTGCTTGTTGAAAGTTTCATGTTGAATTTCAGACTGCTAGGCATGAGCTCGTGACTTATCTACAATATGCTGAATTTCCATTTGCATATTTCTTAGCCCAACCAACTTTATCTTAAGTAGATAAATCCAAGATGAAAATGCCATATCCTAATATGGAGGATTGGGTACCAGGGTCAATAATAATTCAGGCGCTAAGTGCACCTACATCTCCTCCTCCAGTGCAAGAGGTTCACTAACTCGAACTCCAAAAGTATTACAAGTACTTCGACTCATACTTTTACAAGATTATTGCACCAGTATATATATTCAAACTCTCTAGTCCCACCGGACGTGGAAAAAAATTATTAGCTCTCGGTTTGGTTTTGGTCACGTGTGGTGTGTGCAGGTGTGTCGGAACTGATTGTGCAGTTAAATTCAAACCAAACAACTTGAACCCATGTGTCAAGATAGGAAGATACGTCGAATGCGATTGTATATGACCAAGATCTAGGAAGATTGGTGTTCACAACCCCAAGTGCAGGGTCACGATGTAGTAACTTGGTGAAAACGAGGTCAAATCCATAGGGAATGAGGAACACGATCTAGAACTAATCTAAATCTAACTTGTTTGTTTGGGTTTTTAATCTAGCGAGATAAAAAGAGTTTTGAATAATAAAGATAAAAAAACCAAGGATCCAGGAATCCACTTATAGCAATCTCAATATTAATCTGCTTGATTCAATGATAACTCGATTGGAAACGAAGTCATATCCTATCCAATCGGATGATGGATCAGTTAAAACAAAATCTGAACTTTTCCTTAGTTTAGTTTCTAAATATCCATCTAATTGCAATGATCGCAGGGAATTCAACTATCCACCATGCCCATCGACGATGGTGAAAAACAACTTTTACAAATCACACAATTCCAAAGCCAATAAGATCATATCAAAAGCTTTCACATCATCTACTGTAATTTCAGTCACAATAAATCATAAAAAATTAGAAATATATCTTCAAATAAAAGCTTAGTAGAAGTTCAACATAAACTTGAATCAAAGTAAACTAAACATTAAAATAAACTACAGGTTTCATCCCTTAGCCTTAACTAAGAGATTAGCCTAAGAAGACTAACATCCTAAAAGAAAAATAAAACAATCAACTAGATCCTGTGAAGAAATCGAAGTGGAAGAATGTTGTCGGCACTCTACCTAATCCTTTTTTCCCTTTCCAAACCCTAGAAGATAATTTAGAATGTCCTAGGGACTTTTTTGAATAGTTTTGCAACTCAAACTTTCGCATTGCGTCAAAAAAATTTGCAAACTGCTTCAAATTTACGCACTCTGCGTAACACCTTCGATTCCATCGAGCATGCCTTCGATCTCACCGAACATACCTTCGATGACATCAAACAAGTTCCGATGCCATTGAACATGATGTTCCAGTTTAAATCGGATTCGGAAGTTCAAGCCTTTTCGTATTGCGTAAGTCTTCGATGCAATCGAACATCCTTCGAAGCCATCGAACATGCCTTCGATGTCATTGAAGGAGTCTTCAATCAATCGAAAAGGTGTCCAGAAATCTTCAATAAGTTGCTTCAGAAATCTTCAAAAATCTCGACGTCATTGAACAGGTCTTCGATGAATCGAGGAATGCACTTAAATAGTCCAGCAACTAAACTCCAGTTTCATGTAAATCTCGACGTACTCGAACTATCTTCGATGTCATCCAACACTTACTTCGATGGCTTCGAAGGGTATTCGATGTCATCGAAAGATGAGTAAAACAGCTTCTTCTTTCTGTACTTTGGAGATTTGATTTATGTCCTTCTCCACTTGGTTTCCTTGGATCTCTGGCATGTAAATTCTTCATTATTAACTTTCAAATCTTCAATTCTTCATTCTCTTCTCTTGAGCTCTAAATTCATCCTTTTAAGTACATATTTATCATAAGCTTCCAATTTACCTCGCACGACAAAAACATATATAATTAAATCGATTTAACACTTAAATACTAGGAGAGCTGATGTTATTAAAGGGTTAAATATACAATATTTGAGTCTCAACAATCAGTCGTTTATTCAGCCACTCATAAGATATTTATCAGATAATCATGCGATTTTCAGAGGGATGGTTCTTCCTTTGAAGATGGATTGCAACTTGCCTTCCATACAAAAGGACTCTAGTATACGGGTGCCATCAAACAAAAGAAAGAATTACAGTTAGTTTGGAAATGGTAATAGTCCAACATGAGTGTAGACTTGGATTATAGCTAACAATTACGGTTAAGGATTACCGCCACCATATTATCTCTCACATGTGGTAGATTTGAGCTATGATATGGCAATATAAACTTGATAAGATAAATTTGATTGGTTTATTGGATTGGTATGAGATAATTTGTTTTGCTGAACTTCTTGTTATTTATAAATCATATGGCTTCTCTTCAGGTATTTCTCTTCTTTATTTCAATGATTATGACAGCTGAATTGTTGTCATATTTGGTCTTCCAAATCATTCTTTTCTTGAAACGTGCTCTTCTGAATATTCTTTTCACTCAACTACTTTTGGTTTTTCGGCCATGCCCTGTTATCAGATGACGTGTATTATCTAGATTAATGCTAATTGTACTTTGTGAAAAAATATCTCACACATGCTATACGTTTCTCGTGCAATAACATGTGTCCTTTTCTCATTAGTTATTTTTGGAGCAGTGAAAAATGGAGTATAACAACTTGGAATTTAAGCTCCAAGTAGGAGTGGCAATATGGGAGGCGTTTGGGGTTCACGTCAGATCTGATCAAACCCAAATAGAAATCATTTATTAAAATCAGTTCAAAGTCTCAACCTCAATCCAATTAATATATAAATGAAGCAATCGAACTCTAACCTACTCTGCTTAATTAAATAAAATTAAAATTTTATAATAAAAAAATATAAGAATATCAACCACACATTTAAAACTCTCAATACAGGTAAAGATTAAACTTTACTATATTTAATTTTATAAGATCATATAATTTGGCCCACAAGAAAGATCGGATGTCTTGATTTTTGGATAATCCATTCATCTTAGCGCATAACATCAGGTGAGAGATTGGGATGGCATATACACACTAGACCCACACGCAATTTGAATGATTTTAATGGTGATACTTTGGATCTCAACTGTTTCCGGCGTTGTAGCCCACCTGCGCGTGGAGTCGATCTTATTTTTGGCCTGGTACAAACACAAGGTGCGCACGGATGGGTTGGATCTCATCCGAGTCAAGTCGTCCGGGACAGGAAAAGTATCACCGTTATCAATACGTAGCTCACGGAAAAGCTGATGTCATCGAGGAGGAGAGAGAAACTGGGGTCAGGTGACCTGATTTGCCTCTGCACGCTCTCCTATGTGATCCCTACCCGGAAAATACACGCATCGGTCCATTGGATAATCTTTTACATTTGTGCCGTGGGTTGGGCAACGTGGGCATTAAAGTCACGTGGTTTGGATCAATGTAATGTTGAAATGTCCTGAAAATTTGGTCCATTCACCCTGGGATAACATGAATTGACAGTAAATAGCAAGGGTCGTCCACAGCTGGGGACTACTCTCTTTTTCTCCGTCTACATGTTAACCCCACCTGACGAGTACCGGTCCTACCAACTTTCTCTCACCCTTTTACTCTCGAAACTTGCTCTGTTACTTCCAATTTGAATCGCTGGGACTTTAGCCTTTCAATTTAGCTCTTCACGTGCACCTGTTGCGGCGCCTTGGTGATAGACTTACAAGAGTTTCAACGCGAGGTAATGAGTTCCTGCAGTCCTTGTAGGGAGTGTGCGAGAGTGTGTGGGGGGTGGGGTGTGAGTGTGTAAAAAAGGAAAAGAAAAAAAAAAGCCCTCCATCCGATGATCCAAACCGTTTATATAACCATGGTCAATTGCTCTTCATCCAATGATCCAAACCGTTTATTTATAACCATGGTCAATTTCTAAGTTGGAAATACAAAATAAAAATAAATAAATAAATAAAAATAAAATAAAATAAAAATCTTAAATAGATTATTTCAAGCGTTGTTTGCACAGAGACTCTAGTCGCTTACACCCCTCAATAAAGCACACGTGTATATAATCCAAGTCGTTCATCAGCAGCCCCTATCTTCTAGATTTATGGTTCTAGATTCAGGATACTCCCTTCACTAGAAGGCCGACGCTTGTACAAAATAAATGGGCAGCAAAGAACAATTGACCAACAAGGCAGTATATACCCTGGCACGTAGCTACAAAAGTGCACTCGCGCGAGTTAACTTCTCCCATTTTTTCGTTGACTATTGATCAACCACTGTGACATTATGACGTGTTTTTTTTCCGTATGCGTTTATTCATGGTGGGGCCCAAAAGGCACCGACAAGTAGCCAGGACCAATAGGCAATCCATGTCGGTGCTCCAGATGTCTGACCTGGACTGTAAATTTTAGGTAGGAATAGAAATGGGTATGGTCTGTTAGTCCAACCCAAACAAGAATCCTTCATTAAAATGGGCTGGAAGTCTTGAGCCTCAATCCAACCAATTTATAAATGAATCAATCCAACCCCAACCCACCCTGCTTTATTTATTTTATTTTTAAAAAAGAAGAAAAGTATTATAATTTTATAAAAAATATAAAAACATCATGTTTAAAACTCTCAATGAATATAAAAAATAAATTTTACTATATTTAATTTACAACTATTATAACTAAAGTTATGTGCTTTAAACTCAGAGAGATGCTCCGGTGCTCACAGCATTATAAGTTTAGTGCTACTACATACATTTGAACATTTAGTCCAATCAATTGATCCAGCCTGTTCATTATATCCAACAAATATTTCATGAGCTACCATGTAAACTTCAAACCATTCTGACTAATAAACCATTTGATTAATGGATTTTTATGGACAGCCAAGATTATTCACACAATATAGGTCCAATCAACAATTAGACACATCTATTTATTAGGGCCAATCGTGGATTGATTAAGATTCCAAAGGATGACTTTTGCAGCCAACCATAGCAATACCATTCATGGCTTAGAAAAGGGACTGCTATTAGAAAATAAGTCCATCAAGGATGATCAATAAAAGGATGAGTGTTATTTTTTCTATGGTAGCCCATGAATTAATTTGTTATGGACTTAACAAAAATATCACGTTGATTGATTCGATTGTCGAATTGAACCATTGCAATTAGAAGTTCTGCAACTTATAGTGCTCTGGGAGCACATGAGCATCTCTTAAACTTATATCATATGATGACGGACACACGCATATTGGCCTCTTGTTGGTTTTTTATTTCTTTTTTCTTTTTTTTCCTTTCTTTTTTAAATAAAAAATGAAAAATAATAATAAAATCTTTTTGGGTGTGGGATGAGTTAATCTGTGAATTTTATTTTTTATTTTTTATTTTTACTTGGAGTCAACACTAGTTGATAAAGATCATAAGCCTATCGTTAGCTAAACACTTGAGTGTTATAAGTTGAGGGATCAAAAGACTCCCTAACTTAATTGACTCTTATGATTGCTTTGCAACTAGATATTCTAAGTAAGCGCCTTGGTGATAAAGGGTTATACACCCTTTTTCACCCTTCGAAATTTGTTGAGCTTTGAACTTTTATTACTAAATGAGGTCAAGATTGGGAAGA
Source organism: Magnolia sinica (assembly GCF_029962835.1). Lineage (NCBI taxonomy): Eukaryota > Viridiplantae > Streptophyta > Magnoliopsida > Magnoliales > Magnoliaceae > Magnolia > Magnolia sinica. The sequence continues at coordinate 40,987,268 of NC_080573.1, read as the reverse complement.
TGGGCTGTTCGACAACATGTAAGTAAAGAATAAAAGGAAAATGGAATTCAAATAAGTAATCCTATCATGACTGTGGAAATAGAGTTGTCAACATCGACCATGATTGGGATGTAATTAGTTCAAGAAATTAAAAAAGAAATGAATTATTAGTTTTTTTTTAATTTTTTGTGTCACGATCCGACTAATTAGCAAGACATAAATCACTTGCTAGGAAATTGAAAAGAAAATGTTGCAACTGAAAGGAAAATAAGTGAAGCCATATGCCACGTGATGTAAGAAGAAAAAAGAGGAGATTCAACAGTGTGTGTGGAAGAAATGGTTGAATATCCCCACTTTCGACCCTGCTCAATCAACCCGAACTAGTGAAGGTGGTATGCTCTCTCTCTCTCTCTCTCTCTCTCTCTCTCTCTCTCTCTCTCTCTCTCTCTCTCTCTCTGCCTATAATCTCAATCCCTCTCTTTCTTACTCTCTAGCTAGCCCCCATTGGTCCAATGGGGGTGGTTTTGTAATTTATATAGAGAGAATCGGCATGAATTGAATTCTCACCGACAGGTGCTATGGCTGGTCTCAGATTATGAGGTCTTCCTGTGTTAACATGTGCTTAGTAGGATTGACTTTGGACATTGGCATATAGAGCTTGCATTTTAAGGCACATTTGCCATACAAAAACCTTGGGTGTCAAGTGTCAAGACTTAATTGGTGAATAATGTAGTTGATGTCTCAAATCTTTCAACAACTAGGTCAGTCGATGCCATCAAGACTTGTTTGATACTATCGGTAACTGCTCAATGTCATTGAGAAAATTCAAAAATTTTATCTTGGTTGATGGACGGTTTGTAGTGTTCTGCTCAATGCCATGGAAGGAGTTCAATGCCATCGATGGGCCATCGATGCCATAAAAAAATAAATAAATAAATAAATAAATAAATCCATGTTTAGTTGCTAGAATGATTTGGTGTTGTACTCAATGACATCGAAGGTGTTAGAAGCCATCGACAGATCGTCAATGCCATTGAAGTGCCATCGAGCATATGCATAAAATTACATAAGTACAGGATTTGTTTCCTATACTGATTGTGATTTTATAACATGCTATATATATCATGTGTAATCAGGATTTAGGAGATCAGAGGTGTTCTAAGCTATCTAATTTGTTCCTAGGATTTCAAGGGCATAGCTTGGGCTTGCAAGGCAAATTCGAGGCTTGTTGGAATCAGTAATTTTTATCTCTTATAATTTTTTTCTTTCAAACTGCATTACTGTCGCTTTGTGCCATGGTTTTTTCCCATAATAGTTTTTCCACGTAAAATTTGATTTGTTTGTGTTTGAACTTGTTTGTGCTTGATTCACCACTATGTGCTTCCGTGGTTTCCAAGCCATTGGTATCAGAGCTAACGTTGGGAAGAAAATTGAATATGAAAGTATAGTATCAATGGTTTCTAATCCAAAGTTTGGTGTAGAAAAATATTCCCCAAAAAATTAATTTTGAACTATGGAAGGTTAAGATGACTGGTCTCCTAATCAAGGTTTGGACGATGTGCTCCTTAAGAAGATATCGGAATTTATAACTGAATATGAATGCATGGAACAAGATTTATAAGAAAGCAAGAACCTCTATCCAATTATGCTTAATGGATGAGGTCCTCTAAAATGTCATGAGAGAGTGCAGTAAGTACATGGATGAAATTAGAGAACATCTATGCAAAGAAATTTCTTGAAAATTATTTGTACTTAAAACTTCAGCTATTCAATCTGAAGATGGTGGAGGGGGCTAATGTTGAGGCACACATTAGTAACTTTAATAAGTTGATTTGCAAATTACTAGATGTGGAGGAAACAGTGAAAGATGAGGATCAGGCATGCATCTTGTTGAATTCTTTCCCGCCTCCGTATGAGTCATCTAAGGACTCTTTGTGCACCAGTATAATGACTATTAGCATCAACACTGTTATCTCAGCCTTTTAGTCAAAGGAGATGAGAAAGAAAAATAGTGATATGGGTACTTCTACAAATGCACTGGTTACGAGGGGGCAAAATTCTAAGCGAGACAATGGATCTTCGTGATTAAGGTCCAAATCTAATGACAATGGCAAAGGTAAGTTGAAGTGTTGGAATTGTGGGATGTTTGAACACATAAAGAATGATTGTACAAATCTTAAGGCAAGAAAATATAATTCAGGAGGTTCTTCTAAGGAGGCCAACATAGCGGAATCTTGATGGACGGTAGTGACGTGTTGATCACATCAAAATTTGGGTACTTCGGAAAATGGATTTTGGAATGGGGGTTTCATACCACATGACTCATCATCGGAGTTGGTTCACCAGTTACAGTGAGTTTGATGTTGATCAAGTTTTTATGGGCAATGATAATACTTGTAAAGTAGTTGGTGTTGGATCAGTACACATCAAGATGTTTGATGGCATGGAGCGTATCTTGATCGAGGTGAGATACATTCCTGATTTGAGGAAGAGTCTGATATCTCTTGGCGCACTCGAAGCGCTTGGGTGTAAATTCATCGAGTGTAATCGTATCCTTAAAGTTTCAAATGGGACACTTATTGTCATGAAGACACGACGAAACAAAAATCTTTACAGGTTGATTGGGAGCACTTCATAGGGTGGAAATGCAACGTGTATAGCGGCTTCCACATCTGCACATATGTGGCATGCGCGCTTAGGCCACATGAGCGAGCAGGGCATGAAAGTACTTTCTGACCGTTGTTTAATTCTAGATTTTAAAACTTTTAATTTTAGTATATGTGAGCATTGTATATATAGTAAATAATTTAGATGATCTTTTAAATATGGAAAACGTCTATGTAAGAGTGTTCTTGATTATGTGCATTCGGATGCATAGGGGCTAACACCAGTGGTTTCTAGTAGAGGGTCATCATGGCTTGTCACATTAAATGATGACTACTTCAGAAAAGTATGGATTTATTTCATGAAAAATAAATCTGATGTTTTCACCAACTTTAAGTAATGGAAGGCAATCATTGATAAAAAGTCAGAGTGAAAGGTAAAAGTATTAGAGACGGATAACTGTTGTGAATTCACTTATAGAGAATTCAATCGGTATTATAAGGATGAAGGGATCGATCATAAGGCACAACACAACACGCCGCACATCAGAACAGAATAGTGTGGCCAAGTGGATGAATCAAACTCTCTTGGAGATGGCTCAAAGCTGATTATATGGTAGTGACAGAGACATTCAAGTAAGGTGTTTAGTTAATGGGGATGATAAATCAGTTGAGGCTTCGGTAGGATGTTGTGCTAGTTAATTTTGATAGTAAAAGCATAATTAATTTGGCTAAAAAATTTGTTTATCACTCACGCACTAGACACATTGATATTTGTCACCATTTTATCCAACAGGTGCTTGAGGAATGAGACGTTACTCTGGAGAAGATTCACACGAACATGAATCTAGTGGACATGCTCACCATTGTGGTTCCCACAGAGAAGTTCAACTTTTGTGCAACTTCTTTGAGCTTGGTGAAGGCTTAAATGGAAGACGGAATATGCACGAGAAGTGATGGTGGACCTATGATGCAAGGACAAATTAGAGATGAGCAAAAGAAGTTATGAAGAATGAAGATTGAAGACATGGTGAAGATTATGGTTTGTTTCAAATCTTTCAGCAATTGGGTCTGTTGATGTCATTAATAGACCGTTCGATACCATCAACAACTGCTCGATGTCAACGAGAAAATTCAAAAATCCCATGTTGGTTATTGAACTGTTTGTAGTGTTCTTCTTAGTGTCATCGAAGGCATTCGATGCAATCAACAGGTCGTCAATGCCATCAAAAAAATTTGAAAATCCATGTTTAGTTATTGGAACGATTTAGTGTTGTACTCCATCAAATGTGTCATTGAGCGTACGCGCAGAATTACATAAGTGTGGGATTTATTTCCTATTACAATTGTGATTTTATAGCATACTATATATATCATATATAATTGGGATTTGGGATATCAGAAGTGTTCTAGGCTTTCTAATTCCATCCTAGGGTTTCGAGGGCATAGCTTGGGCTTCTGAGGGGGATTTGAGGCTTGTTCGAATCATTAATGTCTATCTCTTATAATTTTCTACTTTCATAGTGTATTATTGTCACTTTGTGCTATAGTTTTTTTCCTACAATGAATTTTTCATGTAAAATTCGGTTTATTTGTGTTGGAACTTAATTGTGCGATTGAAGAACTTTACTTAATTCATCTCTACATGCTTCTGCGATTCCCCAGCAAATAATTGTAGGTGGGAATATGATTTGGGCACATCCTTACCTTCCGGATAATATGGGAGAGTTATCCGGCTGCGTAGATTAATTTTGGTTTTCAATAATTCGAGAATTAATTGGGTGCATTTGATTTTGGATGCAGGTTCAAATCATATAAGTAATTTTCTTATCTTAAGTGGGTGTCAATCACTTTAACATTCGACCTCTTGAACATCTGTCAGATAGAGTTTTCAATCTGAGGCGTTAAATCACTATTTCCTACGTTGTGGCTCACCTGAGATTTGGATCTGCCTTATTTTTGCACTCATGACTTAAAATAAGCTAGTAAAAATGGATGGACAGTATAGATAGAGGAAACGTCTTCGTAATGCCAATGGAGCTTTTCCCCGATGACCAGAACTTAGATACCGGAGGGCTCACCACCGAAATCGGGCCATGGGTGGATGTTCGAGGAAAAGTTAGATACTCCGGGAAAGTGTGGTGGATGATACACAGGAGCTAAGAAACTGATCTGTGGCATATACGTGACATAGTTAAGCTGTCCAAAATGCATCCCAATTTAGCTGGATTATAACAACCAAAGTTTACACCATCCAAATAGTGCACATTTAGGGGATGGTCGAGATGAAAAGAAGCCAAGGACCATAATCAGTAAACATTTTTCCTCGAATCAAAGCATAGGATCATTAAAACGATGTTTTTTTGTTTTTTTTTTCGTGACAACCTAAGGTCGGACCCATAATCTCGAAGTTTCATTTAGAGTTACGGTATGATACTGCATGCATATCAACCATCACACTTCGCCAGAGTATTAAATAACTCCGCTTGTTTCATAGGTTGGGGAAGACATTTCCATATGCATAATTATTTCCTATGGTTCAGTTTAATAGTCCATAGGACCACCCGAAATGGTAATTCGTAGTCACCTCTCCCCTGCATTGGCCCACCCTTGGCGATTGGAACCTTTCCATCCGTAGGGATCGTCGTGAATGGCCCATGGTTCAAAATTTGTAATGATTTGACCATTCTTTTCTTCTAATTAAAGGACTTTTGTTTGCAGAATATGTCTGATAAGCCTTTAAAATTCTAACAGCACATTTTCAGGCTTTGTGGGACATCAAAGGTGGGGCCCACTGAAAGAACCGTTCATCACAAGGACGGCCCAGATTATAGCGCGCTAGGCATATGGACTCCCAGTTTTCGGTGGAAACATGGATTTTGGCTTTCTTTCTCTTTGGTGGATGGGATGAGGTCGTGAGAATTGGTCTATCAAGGCGGCTACGACTTTTTGGACGTTCATGATGAAGCCATGGCAAGCATGGAGAGAATCAGGTACCTTACAAACAGTGGACCCCATTCCAAATGGACCATAGCTGAAAATCACAATCCTCAGTAACTTAAACCATCTGATTCACACAATTCTCAGCCACTTAACCATCTGATTCATCTGTCGAATTCGGACCGACCAACCATTTTGTTTCCAAAAGTTGAAATGAAGGATTGTTAGATCAGCAAAATCAAAGGCCAGGATACAGATTAAAGCATATGATTAGTGGACAATAGTTTACTTTTGGTACCATAGGAAACTTCGACGGCTCAGATCATGTGACAATCTAAGCATGTGTGCCTATGGGGCTATGCATAAGGGAGAAGTACCCGTGTAGAGGCAAAACCAAGTTCGTCGACCCTTGATCGATATATTGGATAGTAAATTTCCTCTCCTTCGATCCTCTGATGATGGGAGAAAACAACGAGAAATTTGCAGCCGCTAAGCAAGTTGATGAAGAAGCACCTATGGATGCTTCTACTACAGCTCCAACCCGGGGCCAAGACCCAGCTGAAGATCAGAAGGTATCGAGAGAAGAAATGTGGAAGATCTTAGGGATCTTATTCGCAATTGTTGCGATTGGAACTTCTATGGTGAATGCCCCGGTGGGCCACTCCGGCAAGTACCCACACGACCAGCTCACCCCGGTTTCTTTCTTCTTAATCTTCATTGCATTTACAATATGCATAGGTTGCGCCTACCTGTCAATGGTAATTGAACCATCTGTCTCGACAGTAAAGAATGTTTTTGTTATAGTTTCGTTGTTTGTTGCCATGGCCGTCATCCTGAAGCAGTTTTCTGTTTATGTATGATAAACGAGCGGATGGTTTTGGCTCTCTTGTTATAGATGTGCAGATTACTGTTTTTTTCATTTAGTTAGAATGGATTGGTGGAATATCATACTATTTTGATTGGAATGGATTGGTGGAGTACATCATACTATGTTTTATATGTCTTGATTGTCATATTTTCTTCTCTTTTTTTCTACGCTTTCCCATGTTTTTTGTAATTTTTATTTTCTACCTAGGTACTGCCAAAAGATTCATCTTCTTCTTCATGTTGTGTTTTTTTTTTTCCTAATTAAATTTTTTTTCTGTAAGTTTCTTATGTTGTATGATTTCCTGCATCTGAACTTATTTTACTTCTTCTTTAGTATGCCATTTTCATTCTTAAAAAAAAAAAAAAAACCCTTCATATTTTTCTTTTTCTTTTTTTCCTTTTTCCTTTATTTTATTCTTATGATTTTGTATGGATTTATTTGCACTTTTTTTTTTCTTATCTTTTCTTTCTCCTTTATTTTTTTTTATAAATTTATTATTTTCCACACGGTGAAACAATGTTATCGAAAATTCTTCTGTACCATCATCACCATCTTCTTCTTCTTTTTCTTCTTCTCGTCATCCTCTATGTTTCAATTTTATTTTTCCTCTCTCTTTGATATAATACTTCCTGTATGTCTTTTGGACTTTTTAATCCAAATTTTCTCTATACTTTTGTGATTTATGATCTTGTACCATTTGAAGAAAGATCGTGCTATTTTTTATTTTTTCTAATCTTCATATTTTTCTTCTTTTTTTTTTCTTTTTATATTTGATTTATTCTTATGAGTTGTCATTTTTAGATTAGGGAGATACAATAAGTTTTTTCCCTTTCACCTCCATTGCCATCATCATCCTCTTCATCCTCTTGATCTTTTTCCTTGATGTTTGTTATTTCGTGTGAATTTGTGTCCTTCGTCTTCCTCCTTGATTCTAATTTTTATTGACTAGTTCTTAGGATTTCTGATATTTTTCAAGTCCGAAAGATGTAGCAGGTTTCTGGGTTTAATCGTGATCAAATCATCAACCTCTCTTTGTTTTTCCTCTCCTCTTTGAATACCTTCCACCTCTTTCCATTTTTCAGTCCTCGTCTCGTTTTCTTCTAATGTTTCCATTCATTTCTCTTTAATAATCTTCCAAGTCATGGCCTCAGCGAATTGCTGCTGACTCTAAAACAAGATAATACTGATTAATCCACAACTTGCAGGACAGTTTTGAATGTCTTCATTTGAATTCAATCTTACCCATCAAAAAGTTGAGTCTGAACCAATGAACTCTTCTAATCTGATATTCTAGGGTTTTATGTGAATCCCCAATTCTCCATGATGCACATATGTTACAAACTTCTCCAACCCCAGGCTTAGGGTTTTTAGCCTGTTACAGATCAATATAGTGCTAGCATCTTCTAAAAATTTCAACATTAAGCCTTTTCAAAACTACCCTTCCATTGATTGCTCCTTGTACGTATTAATTGTTAATGTTAATGCTACTGAATGGTGAACATCAATCGGAGAGAGTGTTCTCATTTGCTGTTTTTTAGAGTCTATTCCAGTGGCTCTTATGTGATGAAGACCATGGAGATGAAGCTAGTGTAAAGAGCTGGGAAGTAGATCATGGTTGTTAAGATTGGAAGGGCCACAGAGAAGTGGGTCTGTGTTGCTAAAAGGCATTAAAATTGATTTTTGTTTTTTTCATATAACATCCAGGTTATCTACAGAAAAATGTCAGCTTTTAAATTATTTAAAGTAACCTTCCTAATGTTCGAAAATAGAGTGAAAAAATCACTCATTTGTCTTTGATTGGTGCCTAACATCGAAAAAGAAACTTTCACGAGTTGGAAAGTTGGATCTGCCCATTCCTCACTTGAAGGGGTGAATGTATAGAAGATTCGATGGGCTCACCTGTATGCTTATGTGGGATCAACGTCTTCCATCTGTTTCGCCAGCTCATTTTAAGCCATGAGCAAAAAATGAGGCAGACCCGAATCGTAGGTGGACCGCAAAACAGGAAACAATGGTGATTAAACTCCTACAATTGAAAATTTGTTGGGGTCACATGAGCATCAGATCAAACTCATATTTATGTTTTCTTTTCATCGAGGTTTATTTGACCTCATCAATAGGTTGGAGCAAATACACTTAGGGTGGACCTTAGTATCATCAATAGGTTGGAGCAAATACACTTAGGGTGGACCTTAGTAAGGTTTCAACTGTAAGTGTCTGTACTTTTGTTTCATTTTGTGTAGTCCACTTGCATCCGTCTTATTAATAATATTATTATTATTTTGGAGGTTTTAACTTGTAGTAGTCTTAGGAGGTTTTAACTTGTTGGCATCAATATCTCCATTGCTTCTGTTGGTGTTGTCTGCATGTAGTTTAGATTCACTTCAATTTTAGGATATGCCCTAAAATGAGGGGGCAACATTGATATATACTACATACATCAAGATGGGCCCGCAGTCAGGGCTGTAACCTGTTGGGTGAGGCCGGGCCGCACCTAATCCACGCCAGTCTCGGGACGAATGTGTCACATAATTAACAAGTCTCTGCTCTTATCTCGAAATCGAGGGATGGTTCACACGACCTTGGGGACCACTGTAATATTCCTACGAAAACCATCTAGTTTATTACTATTTCCATCATTTTAGGTGGCAGGACAAAATGATATAAGTTAAAAAAAAAAAAAAAAAACCCAAGTAAGCCACACGGTAAGAAACATTAGGAGTATTTGAATGCCCACCTTTCAGTCAACTGTTATGGGGCCTATCGCTGTGTTTCTTTTGAAAAATCCACCCTGTCCATCGGTGTTTGTAGCTCATGAGGGATTCAATCTAAAAATGTGGTAGATATAAACCTCAAGTGGGCCACAGGCAGGAAAGAGTGGAGATTGAACGAAGAATATCTTCAAAACGTTAAAAATACTCAGTGCTTACCGTGATCGGGGTGTTATGATCTCTTGATTGGGGCATACTTTTAGAAATATGACCCATGGAAAATGGGTCCCACAAATGGGTCCCACAATTTATATGATCTGGATAGTTAAGTATGCAGTGCTACACGTGAGGAAAATGAATCACTGGTAAATGATCGAATGGATTAGGTGTGGCCTCGCTTCACTCCACAGGGTGCGGCCCTGACTTTGGCATCCATCTTGAAGTATGTAATGTATATCCATGCCGTCCATTCTTTCTTCCCATCTTATTCTAGAGCATCAATCCAAAAATTAAGGGGATCCGAAAATCTAGTGGACCACACGACAGGAAAATGCAGTGATTGACCATTAATAACTTACTGTTGGCCACAAAAGTTTTGGATCAAGCTAATATTTATTCTTTCCCCTTCATCTAGATCTGTGTGACCTTATCAAAAGGTTAGATGATAAATGAACATTAATGTGACCATTACGGTGGGCCTAGGAAGTTTTAATGGTGGTTGTTCAGTCACCACTGTTTCCTATGGTGTGGTCCACTTTAGATATGTATCTACTTCATTTTTTGGCATGTGGCTAAAAATGAGCTCGTAAAATGGATGAACAGCATGGATATACAATACATAAATCAAATTGAGCACCACGACGAGGGTCTCACCTAATCAGCTCCGGTTCAGCCACTGCTTTCATCGGGACGCGGATTGATACTGACAGGTTGAGTAGCGAGATTCGCTACTGAAGTGACGTCACCAAGTTGTGTGGGCCCCGCCATGATGTATGTATTGTATCCACACCGTCCATACATTTGGAGAGATCATTTTAGGGGATGCTCCAAAGAATAAGACAGATCCAAAGCTGGGGTGGGCCCCACTACAGAAAACAGTGGGGGGAATAACACCCACCGTTGAAACCTTCCAAAGGTCCACCATTATGTTTATTTGAGATCCAACCTGTTCATGTGTTAACGCATACATGAAAAAGGGAAACAAGAATATTAGCTGGATCGAAAACTTTCGTGGCCCTTAGAGCTTTTTAATGGTGGGCGTCACTCTCCCTACTGTTTTTTGCGGTGGGATCCTCTTGAGCTTTGAATCTGACTCATTCTTTATATCATGGCTTAATATGATCTCTCAAAATGAATGGACGGTGTGGATACAAAATATACATCGTGGTGGGGCCCACAAAAGTTGATGACGTCACTTTAGTAGCCACTCTCGCTACTCAACCGGTCAGTAGCTAATCCGCGTCCCTTTCATCGTTGTCACCTTTATTGAACAACTGTTTTTATTTTTTTGGGTTAGCTTGTTAGTACACACCTATGTCAATCTATACACTCCATGTTAGCCACCACCACTAGGGATCTATACCAAGACCTGAAGTGTTGAAACGAGGCCGTTGTCACCTTTGTCAATACACTTCTTACAGTCCATACAGATTCACGATTTTGGCGACCTACATCCAGAGGTGTACAAATTTAGTTGATATCCTGTCTCTTAAAAAACAACTGGCTGCCTGATCTTGCATGACATTACATGAAATTTCATCACCATCAATCTCAGAGCTAGGGACCAGAAGCTAACCCCTTGATCATGGCGAAGGTGGGGATGGATTGGTGTGGTGAGGGAATTGATGGTGGAAGAGAAGGAGATGGTGATAGGAGAGAAGGTGAAGTTACCAGAGTTTTTAACCCTGCTCAAATGCCTTGGTCGCCTTTAATAAAATAAAAAATTTAAAAAAAAATTTAAAAAAAATCGGTTATTAAACTCTTTATACCAAAAACAGTATACGGTTCGTCTGTGTTCAAGGCACAGGAAATTCCTTGCCGTCACTTCTCAATGACTAAGGTCATTTCGAGCAGCAGACCTCAATTTAGAAAATACCCCCTGTTTCTCTCTTCCGGATAGGATTGTCTACTGCACAACACAACTTTTGACGAGTGGAACTTCTCTAGCCTGACCATGATATGTGCAAGATCCACACCGTCCATCCATTTTTTTTTTTCGGACCATTTTAGGCATGAGCTGAAAAAACAAGGCATATGCAAAGCTCAAGTGGACCACCCCCACAAAAAGCGTTGGGAATTGAGCGACTACCGTTGAAACCTTCTTAGGGCCCACCATGAGGTTTATTAATTTGTTGTCTAAACTGTTCATAAGGTTACACTAAGAAGTTTATTTATCATCTAAACTGTTCATAAGGTTACATATACTTGGAGGAAGGAAAAACACAAATATCAATTTGATATGATTCTAGTTTCTCCTGTCCTATAGTCTACTTCGAGCGTTGAATTTGCCTTGTTTCCGGGCTCATATCCTAAAATGATATGTAAAAATGGATGGACAGTGTGGATCTAGCAAATAAATCATGGTGGGGCATAAGAAAACTTCACATGTCAAGAAATTCTATTGTTTACTGTGTGTTGCAGAGGGAGAAAAGCATGAGTGTTGACATGTGCAACTTCTTTGGGCCCCACCATGCTGTATGTGTTAGATCTACACCATTCCTTCATTTTTCCGTGTCATTTTAGGGAATGAGCCAAAAATAAGGGCAGATGCAAGGCTTAAGTGGACGACACTACAGGTAAACAGTGGGAATTGGACACCTATCATTGAAACTTAGGGCTCTGATCAAATTGATATTTGTGTTTTCCCTTCATTCAGGTCTATTTGATCTTGTGAGCAAATTGGATGGCAAATAAACCTCACGGTGGGCCTCACGAAGGTTTCAATGTTAGACATTCAATCCCACTACTATCTATGGTATAGTCCACTTAAGCTTTGGATGTGCCTCATTTCTGAGCTCCTGTCCTACAGTGAGTGATATGGGAAAAAGAATAGAGGGTGTAGATCTAACACATATATCATGTGTTGAGTGTAAAATATTATATATTTCTATCCTATTATGCATTGGTTTTATACATATAAGTGTGCTTAATTAATCTAATTACGTATGTTTTACTATGTGAGGTGATTTGAAAAGCTAAGATGAAAATGACGATTAAAGGAAAGATTTAATGCTCAGAGAATGACTAAGCAGAGGATTGATTGTATGGAGGACATTATTCAAGAATTCAAGTACCAAAGATCCAAGAAAACCAAGTGTAAAGGAGAGAGAAAAGACTGAAAAATCACACAAATCATTAGTAAAAATAACAAACTATTCGGTCCCACCTAAGGTTGGTTTGGTACGACTGAAACTACAAAGAACAGTATAAAAAGAAATTGTGATTTACATATGTAATTCCTTTGACAGTTAGGTCCGACTGAAGTTATGTTCGATGCCACCAAAAGAAGATTCGGTGTGACCTGAGGAAAACAGAGACTTCAAATAAATTTTGATGAAATTCGGATACACCCAAGGAATATTCAACTGAACTTAATTAGTGTGACTTCGATGCAACCGAATGTGATTGTCGGTGCAACTAAAGCATAATAAAAGTACGTAAATTCAATGTCGGTTCAAAGTCAATGTGAAGCAAGTCTATTTAAAGGGATGCTTTAGGCTTTTCTAAGTACAATTTAGGGTTTGGAAGAGAGAGCAAGAAGTTGCAGAACATTTACGGAGCCGTTCTTCCTCTCTAATCTTTCAGTTCTAAGTTTCTTTTTCACACTTTTGTTTGAGTTTAGTTCAATCATATCTATGGTTGGCTAGATCACTTAGCTAAGAGTAAGAGGCCATGAAGCTTGTAGTGGTTCTTAATGTTCTAGTTTACTTTTAATTCAAGTTATTTGGTTTGACTGTTAAACAATTTATTAATATTTGTTTAAATGAAACTTTATTTTTAGTTTACTTTGATCAATTGTTGACCTCAGATACTTTAAATGCTTAAGAAGGTTAAGATTGATTGGTTACCTATTTTGTAAAGGATTGATCTATAAAATTCATTAATCTATCATACTAAGGGCACGATAGATGCTTTAAATTTTCTTTGATCAATACTTTTGTGCTTTATGTAAGAACTGAATCAATTAAAGTTTAGATATATTTTGGATTGTGAATGATGATTTAACTACTTATAATCTGACTAGATATGATAGAACTTCAATTTCAGTTGAGTTATATAATTGAATCAAGTAAATTAGACACTTAGAATGGCTATAAGTAGATCCTTAGTGCTTTAGTGTTTAGCTTTATTAATTTTCCTTTAAAATACTCAGTTTTAATCATACTTCTTCTTAAAATCAAATTTCATAGTTAGTTCTAGTTCTAGTTCTAAAGTACTCTAGAGAACGCACAAATATAAGTCCCTATGGATTCGATCTCGGTCTCACTAAATTAAAACTACATCGCAACCCAGATTTTTGAGTTGTTATCCTTTAGATATATCAAGTTTTCGGGACCATTGCCAGGGAATTCGGTTATGTTTTTCTAAAATACCTTAGGATTAGAATTGGTGTAGGATTAGGATTTGTTTTCTCTATGTTTCTATATTAGGATTTTCTCATATATTTTTATACTAACATTGTTCATTTCTTTTGCAAAATCTAACTTAGAATCGTCAATCAAGTATACTATCATTCCAACCTTCTTGCTTCAATTTATTTCAGATTTCTTATTTTGCCCTAGAAGTATTTATTTCTATATAAGTAGGTTTAGGTTTAGAATAGGTTTTTGAGTAGTTCATGCCCAATTAGATTAGTGATAACACTCTTCATCTCTTAAGTGAAAGACTAGTTGAAGGATTGCCTATCCATCGCCAAATTAGACAACATCTAAGATCCTCTGAATTAGACAAGAATGTGGTTGAGAATCAAGCTCATCATCATGCCGAAGAACAACAAGATGAGAATGATGTGCACAATGGTCCTCCAGGTAGAACCTTACGTGATTATTTACAACCAGCTAGAACAAACACACCTTCCTGCATGATTTTTTTCACATAATGTATGAAACATGAACTTTAAACTAGGAGTGATCCAACTACTTCTGAAATTTTATGGACCGGATTTTGAGAGTCATATCTACATCTCAAGGATTTTGATGAGATTATAGTTACCTTACACTTTAACAATATGTCAGATGACACCCTAAGACTAAGAAAGCCAAGTCACGGCTTTACTCCTTAAGGATAAGATCGATTGGGACATAGGCTGAGATGACTCGAGAGTTCCTTAAAAAGTTCTTCATGGTTTGTAAGACCAACACTCTTAAAAAGGCCATCATGAACTTCTCGCGGAAAGAGGAACAAACCTTCTTCCAATGTTGGGAGAGGTTTAAGAATCTTTTAAGTGCTTGCCTAGATCATGGTTACAAAATTTGGCAGGTCATACATTTTTCTATGATAGACTGACTTCTCCCATGTGCCAATTCATAGAGGTGATGTGCAATGGGGAATTCATGAATAAAGATCCCGATAATGCATGGGACTATTTTTATATGTAGTTGAAAATGCACAATCTTAGTATACTTCAACCAACCTAATCCATCCCAAGTCGAGACAGTCTAAGGAAAAATAAGAAATGCACGTCTTAAGGGAAGAAGGCAATGTCAAGGGTGGCCAACCTCAATTGTAGGAACGTACCAATGACTAATGATAATAAAAATTCTCAAGGGCCTCTTTCTTCGATCATCATCCCATTATTAACTTAGAAAATGACCCAAGAGGATCCAGATTAAAAATTCATGCATGACCAAGAACAATTCAATGAGAATCTATGTAAGCATTCCAAGAAATTGAAACATTTGCATCATTGATTCAAATATTGGAATCGCAACTAACAGTTACAGCGAAGGGGACTTTTCCAGCCTAACCTATACCTAACCCAAAATCGCAATGTGAGATAAGTGACCCTAGCTCTTCCACTCAACATGTGGAGTAAGCAAAGGCTATCACCACTCTTAAAAGTGGAAAAATGATCGATAAAAGTATCCCGTTAAGGGCTGAAAAACCTATGGACTCAGAAGAATTTAAAGCAGATAATGAGCCTAGTGACACTCCACATGAGAAAGAACCAGAAAAAGACCAGTTTAAGCCGGTGGCATCATTCCCATAATGGTTGATCTCACCCAACACTTAGGATGTCTTAAAGGTTCTCAAACAGGTGAAAATTAACATTCATTTGTTAAATGCTATAAAAAATCCTTTCATATACTAAATCCTTAAGGACCTTTATACGGTCAAGAAATGACACAATGTTGAGAAAAAAATATATTTTTAACAAAAAAAGTGAGTGTCATCATCAAATAGGATGTGCCCCAAAAATACAAAAATCCTGATAGCCCAACCATCTCATGCATGATTGGAAACCACTAGATTAAGCATGTGCTACTTGATTTGTGGTCGAGTGTGAATCTAATCCCCTACTAGGTTTATGAGCAGCTTGGTCAAGGTGAATTAAAACCTACCAAGGCCACACTTCAATTAGGCGATCATTCGATTTATATACTGAGAGGGATGATAGAGGACATGCTTGTCCAAGTTGATAAATTATATTATCCAGTAGACTTCATTGTCTTGGATACGCAACCTGTCATTGATGTTAATACTCATATCCTTGTCATCCTTAAACACCCATTCCTAGCCACATCAAATGCAATTGTAAATTGTAGGAAATGGATTATGAAGCAATCCTTTGGGAATATGACACTTGAGTTTAATGTATTCAATATGTGCAAGCAACAAGAGGATGGTGATGATGTCCACAAAATCAACTTGATAGACTCATCTGTGGAAGATAAGTCACCTTTGACATAATACTCTGACACTTTAAAGATGTGCTTGTCTAACTCTACTGATTTGGATGATGATATGATTAGGGAGATAGACACCTTACTTGAGGTGATGTCGGTACTTGAAACTAACCGGTGAAGGCCTGAATTTGAACGATTACCTCTAACTGACTTAAAGCCCCTACCGTCTAGTGTTAAGGCACCAAAGCTTGGCCTAAAACTTTTGTTTGTTGATCTTAAATATACTTATTTGGGTCAAGATGAGATATTTAGTGGTGATTTCTTCCCACTTGGATAAGGAACAAGAGAGTATGTTAATTTCTACTCTCTAATAACATAAATGATCCATTTAATGGACTATTACGGACCTCAAAGGAATTGAGCCGTTGATTTGTACTCACCGCATTCACCTCGAAGATAATGCAAAAATATTTAGACAACCACAACATTGTCTAAATCTAAATATGAGGGAAGTAGCTAAGACTGAGGTGTTAAAGTTATTGGATGTGGGTATCATATTCCCTATATCCGATAGTCAATGGGTGAGTCCAACTCAGGTGGTGCCTAAGAAGTATGAGATTACTATCGTAGCTAATGCGGATAATAAACTCATGCCAACTAAAGTCATTACTAGTTGGAGAATGTGCAATGACTACTGGAAGCTAAATACCATCACAAGGAAGTACCACTTTGCTTTGCCATTTGTTAACTAGATTTTGAAAAGGTTAACGGGTCATTCCTGTTAGTGCAGTTATTTTTAAACCTAGTTTGTCAATCATGTGAGTCATCGTGTCCTGTAGTCGGTTGAGCCTTTAGAAAGTAAAGACCGAAGACACAAACAAAGATGAACCATCAAGGAAGCAACAACAGGTAGACGAGATGCCTTAGTGACCCTAACCCTTAACCCAAAATAATTCATAGACCTCTAGGTGATCTTGACCTAATAGGAATACATAATTGATCATCCCTTAGCCTTAGAAGACTAAGAATAACATGATAAAAAAGGGTTAGAAGAGGTGTGAATCTAATGTGTAGAAGAGAATCCAAAACAACATATTCTATATGTTGTTCGATGGCATCGAGCTACCATTGAACGGTCTTCGATGACATCAAAGACCTGGCCGATAATATTGATTATAAGTCAGGAATGTCCAGCAACCAAATTGAATTTATGTCTGAAATTCTCGATGGCATCAAGGTCCCTTCATTGACATCAAAACTTAAGTTTCGATGACATCGAAGTCCCCTCGATGACATCGATTTGAGATCCAGAATTGTCTAGTAAGGTTTTTTAGATTTTTCCTTTGATTCTCTCAATGGCATCGAAGTCATTTCGATGACATCGAACCTTAATGTTCAATGACATCAAAGATGGTCCAGAACTATCCAGCAAGATAACATCATATTTGGTCTAAAATTTTCGATAATAGCAAGGAACCCTTCGATGACATCGAAGGAATCTTCGATGACATCGACAGAGCCGCTTCTGCCCAATTTTTTTATCATTAGAGCTTGAACTTTTTATAAAGGCCATTAGATTCTTAGGCTTTATGATAGGTTTTTGAAGCAACTAGAGGTAAGGTGATCTCATATGCATATCATTCATCCCATGCCTCTATTCCTTTGAGTTTCAAATAATCTCCCTTAAGATTTCACTCTAATGAGGATTCCAACCTCACAATTGGAGATGTGCTTGAACTTCTCCATTTCCTAGAGATTGGACTTAAGATATCTTGGCAAACCATTATCCAAATCTTTTAAGAGACCAATCTAGTTAAATTCCCTAGGAAAAATAATTTTTCATTAGTTATAGGAGATTTAACCCAACTCTCATCACCTTAGTCACCTCGAAGGAGCATCATATGCAAGATAATTGAATATGGAGCTAAAGCCTTGGCGAAACAACGGTTACATAATCAGAGGAGCATCAGGGAGCTGATAGAAGCACGGGAGAACTAAGATCAACCAACCTAAGAGGAGCATTAAAATGGACTCAATCCGACAAGTGTTATGTGTAAATAGTCTAAGTTTGCATTCATTTCTTTTGTAGGTTGGAGTACAAGAGTTTGTATCCCAAACTCATCTTAGGTTCTTGTATAGGACATTGGCTTTTGTGGCCTAAATCTGTGGTTCTTGTATATGACCAAGGTTGTTGGTTAGCCTAAAGAAAAACTAACCAAAGTCTCTTTCGGGGGACTCCGATGGGAGTGTACATACCAGGTTATTGTGTAAGACATCGGCTCTTACGTATAGCCTTAATCTAAGTTCTTGTGTAAGACCTTAGCTTGAAAGTAGAGTCGAAATTATTAAGTGTGGGAGTAGGACCCTTGCTCTTGTATAGGGCATAAACTTTAGAGTTCTTGTATAAGGCTATAAAGGTTAGAGGTGAACCTAATTTAAAACCTCTGATAGTGAAATATGGTACACTCATGGGTTATGTGTGTCCGTCGGGAGTGGAGTAGGCAAATAGCAGAACCACTATACATGCTTTCGTTTGGGAATATTATTTATGCACTTTTTTAATTATGTTATTGTGTTTAAATTCTTAATTATGTATGCATGATTAGATGAATGCTTAAGTTGATAGTTAGCACTTCTCACAGACACATGTTCACTATAATATTATAGACTTGTTGCCTTAATTGCAAATCATTTGTAGTCTATGTGATTGGACCTTTTATTAGCTTGGAAGCCTTAGAGTTATATTGCCTTGGTTTAATTAGAAATTAGTTTAATTTAGGCAATTAGAATTTTAAATTGGCATAAATTTTAAATAGGTCCTAATCACCCCCATCTAGAACATTATGGCACAAAAAGTGCAATTTCAATTCCTACTATTGCTTCTTAGATAGGTATTTGAGCCAACCAGATAGAGATAGATCTTGAAAATCGAGAAAAGACTACATTCACATGTCCCTTTGGCACTTTCGCATATCGAAGGATATCATTTGGATTGTGTAATGCCCCCGCCACATTCCAGCAATGTATGTTGAGTATTTTTTCTGACATGGTGGGACAAGTTTTAGAGGTATTTGTGGATGACTTCTTTATCTTTGGTTATTTCTTCAGCGAGTGCCTTGAGCACTTGAAATTGTGATGAAGAGATGTGAGGAAAAAATATTGTGCTAAATTATGAGAAATGTCATTTCATGGTTCAAAAGGGAATAGTCTTTGGACACATCATATTGTGCAATAGAATTGAGGTGGATAAGGCTAAATCAATTTAATGTCTAACCCACCACCACCCAAGAGTATACACAACATGCAATCCTTCTTATAATATACCAGATTTTACCAAAGGTTTATAAAGGACTTTAGTCTCATCTATCATCCTTTATACAACCTTCTTCAAAAGAAAACTCCTTTTAAGTGTAGTGAGGAATGCCAAAAAGATTTCACCAAACTTAAAAGCATGTTGTCAAGTGCCCCTATCATGCAACTACCCGATTGGAGTGTACCTTTTGAAATCATGTGTGGCACTAGTGATTATACAATTGGGGTGGTGCTAGGACAAAAAAAAAAAAAAGAGAAGAAATCCTATGTTATTTACTATACAAGTAGAACTCTAAACCTCACCTAGGTGAACTACTCCACTATAGAAAAGAAACTCCTAACCGTAGTGTTCCCCTTAGACAAGTTTAGGTCCTATTTTATTAGATTCAACATAATAATCTTTACAGACCATGCAGCGCTGAAGTACCTTCTTTCTAAGAAGGATATTAAGTGTCGTTTACTAAGATGGATCCTTCTACTCCAAGAGTTCGATATAGAAATTCAAGACAAGAAGGGAGTAAAAAATGTAGTGGTTAACCATCTCTTAGGGTTGTTCTCTCCGATTCCATGGAGACGACACCTATCAATGACATGTTCCCTGATGAAAAACTTTTTAAAGTCTCTCAATTACCTTCGTACGCTGACATTACCAATTATCTTTCCATAGGTACAATTCTTATTCATTGGACTGCGCAAGATGAGAAGAAATCATTTACCGAGATACACAAGTTTTTCTAGAATGATTCATATCTTTTCAAAGATTGCCCAGATCAGACTATAAGGAAATGTGTTTTCGATCACAAGCAACACAGTGTCATCTCCTTCTTCCATTCATATGCGTGTGGTGGCCGCTTTTCAGCTAAGAAGACCACAGCGAAAATTCTATAGTGGGGCTTTTATTGACCCACTATGTTCAGAGACATTAATGACTTTTACAACGCATGCAATAGATGTCAGAAATTGGGTGGAATATACTGCCAAAATACGATGTCGTTGAATCACATTTTAACCATCAAAGCATTTGATTACTGGGGCATTAATTTCATGGGACCATTTCTCCCATCTTTTGAAAATCTTTATATTCTCCTCATCATCCGTGCCGGAATAATGACCATCGCACGATCATTGATGTTTCAAAATAGGTTAAGGCAATTCCGTGCTGGAATAATGACCATCACACAGTCATTGATTTTCTGAAAGAAAACATCTTATCTAGATTCGAAATGCTTAGAGTCATTAACAGTGATGGAGGATCTCACTTTTGCAATAGACCATTCAAAACTTTACTGAAGAAATATGGTATCTCGCATAAAGTGAGCACCCCTTATCAGCTTCAGACGAGCAGCCAAGTTAAAATATCGAATAAGGAGATTAAATAGATTTTTAAAAAAAGGTTAACCTGGATCGTGAGGATTGGTTGCTTCAACTAACCAATGTGTTGTGGGCTTACCGTACGTCTTATAAGACCTCCATTGAAATACCACCCTATAGACTTGTCTATGGGAAGGCCTACCACTTGCCTTGTGAGTTGGAATATAAGGCGTATTGAGCTATAAAGAATTTCAATTTTAATCTCGACAAAGCTAGCTTACTGTGTAAATTACAATTAAATGAACTTGATGAAATCCGAAATGAGGCCTACGAGAACTCTCGGATGTACGAGGACATAATGAAGGTGTTCCATGACAAGAACATCCTTTCATATAATTCACGATCACATCTTTTTCTTAAAAAGCTAGATCTCATTAGACTGACCCCTTTATAGTCAAAATGGTTTATCTTCATGGGGTTGTTGAAATAGAAAATTCGACAAATTGTAACATTTTCCAAGCAAATGGTCACTTCCTTAAGCCATTTACTGAGAAATTTAAATTAGAGAATATGGCCATCCCTCTATAAGATCATATTTGTTTACCAAGGCTGACCTTCTAGTCTGACGAAGGTCCTATCTATTTACTGCTTTCATAGGATTAGGTTAGAGTAGTTTAGGTTTTATGTCAGTTTGTTTTTGTTTAGTGGAAACATTTTAGATGATGGAGACTTCATGTCATTCCTTTGATCTTTTCCTAAGGTACTCTCTTTACTCACTCCTCTTTTATTTTCGTTGTCTCATGTTATGATGCATTGCATATCTTTTTACATTTAGAATAATGTAGATTTTAGGTTGGGGATGAGATTTGATGGAATTATCAGTATTTTTTTAGTTTTTGAGTAAATTATAAAATTTAAAAAAAAAATTGTCAGATTTCAAAACTCCTTTTGAAGATTGATTTTCAACGTAATTGAATGTGTGTGATTATAAGATGATGAGATATAAAGTAATCTTTGAAACTCTAAAGTCTAGTTAATTATTAGATTTTTGAACAAGTTATTTTAATGAATTTATTAATAGGAATATTTGAACATCAATTGATTCTAGTTCACAATTCACATTTGACTCATATTCTTTAAGGTTAACTTGAATTCATAGTGTTTAACTTGATTACTCGAAATTATTAGGAACCAAGCCTGGAGATCCTTATCTACCTTAATATAAAAAAATAAAAAAATAAAAAATAAAAATAAAATAAAATAAAAAGTGGCTACCTATTGCATGTTCTTAGTGAAAAAAAAATGAGAAAACAATGAAGAGAAGAAAGAAATAAAGAAAAAAAGATGATAGTGTGAAAGCCATCGATGAAAAATCAAAAGCTGAAAAAATAAGTGAAAAGGGAGATGTGTTCAAAATCAGTGACTTGTAAATCTAACCACTTTCAAGTAATCATCATAGTTAACATCTTGGAGAGAAGGCTGATTCTCATGGATTATAAGTTAAAATTCACCGAGTACATTAGGAACTTGATATTTGAATGAGTTATATTAATTAATTGATGAAGAAGAGCTTAGATTAATAATTTGCTAGTGATATTGGGTTCTAGAATGATGATATTTTATCCTTGTATCTCTAAATTTTACCTACACATGCATTAGATTACATAGAATGTTGTTTTTTTAAGAGAAGTTTGAAATTTGGGTTTGAAGATTACTTGTTCTCGCTTTTTCTTGGGACTAGCAAAATGTTGATTGGAGTATGTAAGTATAAAATATTGTATATTTCTCCCCTATTGTGCATTGATTTTATACGCATAAGTGTGCTTAATTAATCTAATTACGTATGTTTTACTATGCAAGGTGATTTGGAGAGCTAAAATGAAAATGACAATTAAAAAGAAGACTTGATGCTCAAAGAATGACCAAGTGGAGGATTGAGTCTATAGAGGTCATTATTGATTAATTCAAGTGCTAAAGATCTAAGAAAACTAACTGCAAAGGAGAGAGAAAAGGCTGAAAAATCACACAGTTCATTAACAAAAATAACAGACCGTTCGATCCCACCTAAGGTTAGTTCGGTCTAATCGAAAGTGCACAAAACAATCTAGTAAGAAATGGTGATTTTTAGATGTAATTTGGTTTGACAGTTAGGTCCGATTAAAGTTATGTTTGGAAATTATGATTTTCAGATGTAATTCGGTTTGATAGTTAAATTCGACCAAAGTTATGTTCAGTGCTACCGAAGGAAGATTCGATGTAACATGAGGAAAATAAAGATTTCAGACAAATTTTGATGAAATTTGGCTACACCCGAAGGAATATTCGGCTGGACTCGGTGTGACTTTGGTGCGATCAAAGGTGATCATCAGTGCGATAGAAGAATAATAAAAGTATGTAAATTCAAAGTCGATACAAATCAAGCCTATTTAAAGGGATGTTTTAGTCTTTTCTAAGTACAATTTAGGGTTTGAAAGAGAAAGAGCGAGGAGTAGTGGAGAGTCTACGGAGCTGTTCTTCCTATCTAATCTTTCAGTTCTAAGTTTTCTTTTCATATTTTTATTTAAGTTTAGTTCTATCATATCTATGGTTGTCTAAATCTCTTGGCTGGGGCTAAGATGTAAAGCTTATAGTGGTTCTTAATGTTCTAATTTACTTTGATTCAAGTCATTTGATTTGAATATTGAATAATTCATTGATATTGGTGTGAATGAAGCTTTATTTTTAGTTTACTTTGATTTATTGTAGACTCCAGGAACATTGGATGCTTAGGGAGGCTAAGATTGATTCTTACCAATCTTATAAGGAATTGATCTATAACATACATTGATCTATCATAGATTAAGGGCACGATAGATGATTTGAATTCCCTACGATCAATACTTTGGTCTCTTATGTTAAAACTAAATCAATTGAAATTAATATTTATTTTAGATTATGAATGATGATTTAACTACTCTATTATCCAACTGAATATGATAATACTTTGATTCCAATTGAGTTATGTAATTGAATCAAGTGAAATAAACCTTAAGAATGATCATAAGTGGATCCTTAGCACCCTGGTGTTTCCCTTTATTGATTTTCCTTTAAAATACTCGGTTTCAATCATACCTCTTCATAAAATCAAATTCCATAGTTAGTTCTAGTTCTAGTTCTAAAGTACTCTAGAGAACGCACAAACATAAGTCCTTGTGGATTTGATCTCGGCCTCACCGAGTTAAAACTACATTGTATCCCTATACTTAGGGTTATCATTAAAATTGCGGTAAGACCGCTACTATTGAAGTACGAATATATGACCAAGTGTTCTAGAGGATGGTGAATAGGACTTTTAAAAACTTTAATCTTACTAAATTATAAATTCTACCAATTTGAAAAAGAGTTGAGTATGATTATCAAGAAGTCATTCATATTCATATTTTGAGATAGTGAGAAATCTAAATGCTGCATTATATCAAACATATACTGTGCATAAAGTAGACATTCCAATAGTCAATACATATTAGCAAGAGCAATCATAAAAAAAATGGAGCAATATATAGTGGTTCAGCTACGTGCCTACTCCACTCCTGGCTGACGCACCCCTCCTTAGAGTGTGCCAAATTTCACTATCAATGATTTTAAATCAGGTTAATCATAAACCTTCACAACATACACAACGTATGTACTAGTTCCCCAGACAAGGTAAACAATCATGCCTACACAAGGCACATACTCATGCCTACATAGGGCAATAGATCCTACACAAGGATATTATACGTATTCTCCCATCGGAAGCCTACGAAATGTCTTAGTGAGTTAAAGAAACAAACTCTAAATCTCAATCCTACACAAGGAAAGGTCTTCAGATTCTATGGACTCTAAGAACTTACTTGTAAGTGAGTGAGCCCTATTTTTAGCATATACTGAAGATGATCTCTCTTGTTAATGAAGAGTCTTCAGCTCCCTTAATCTACAATAGTTGTAGATGTTTCCAATGCAAGTCGTTGATGTTGGGTCAAGGTATTTTAAGGAATCTTCTCCATTGAATGTTAGTCTTTAAGTGTGAATGAGATTCTAAAATATTATGCATTCACAGGATTCTAGCTCAATGGTTTGCCAATAAATGAGTTGTTGGAAGATTCTTGAATGATAGAGTTCATTCGTCAATCAAATCTATTGATTTTTTAATGATTACATTTAAGATAGGGTTGAAGGATGAACTCCTATGAGAAAAGGAATTTAAGATGGTAGGTAGTATTCCTATAGCAATAACTCTCTTAAATCTTACTATTTTTCTCACTAAGGAATCAAGGAAGCAACCCTCAATAAATAGCCAACGAAGTCCTAATGGTAATTTTTTTTTGAAGGACAGAAATCTGTCAGGATTCGATGTCATCAAAGTTGCCTTTGATGACTCGAACTAACTTTGATTGTATTGAGCCCTTGCAAAGAAATATTCTTGTAAGTGCTTGGATAGTACTGTTCGCTATCATCGAGTAGTCTTCGATGTCATCAATGGATACCTTCAATGTCATCTAATGACTTCTTAATGTCATCAAGATTTTTAATAAAAATTCTTGAAGCTTGCTGGACAGTTTTGGTCCTTTTTTCGATGTCATTGAATGGTCATTCAATACGATATCATCGAAGTTTGAATTTCAATGACATCGAAGGTCGTTCGATGACATCGAGTAATTCATGATTTCCTTCGAAAACTCTCTGGACAAATTTGTCCCTTTTTCGATGTCATTGAATGGTTGTTGGATGTCATCAAAGTTTAAAGTTCGATGACATCGAACATCATTCGATTCATTGATCTTTTTAGAGATTTTCTTATTGAGCTTGCAAGATAATTGGGTGCCCATTTTTCAATGTCATCGAACTTGTAGGTTCGATGTCATCGATACTTGTTTGATGTCATCGAGAATTTCTCCAGAAATGTGATTTGGTTGCTGGACATATTTGGGGCACCTTTTGGATGTTATTGAACAGAGTTCGATGTCATTGTAACTTAAGTTTCGATGTCATCAATAGTTGCAGAAAATCCATGTTTCTTTTTATATAACTTTGCAATTGGAACCTAATAATTCTAAGTTTTTCTAAGGATTTTTCTTAGTTGATTTTGAGCAATCTTATATTATAAGGGGTTCTTTTACCTAGGTGTTTTGGTTATGGGGTGTGATGCTTAATTTACCTTTGGGGCTACCCTAGATTTCTTCTTCTTGTTGAGATTTCAATTGTATAGTCTTCAATGTGGGACTCACTTAACTCTATGACTCAACCATCACGTATATTGACAAACCAGGGTACTTTCAATCATCCTTTTGGATAGATCATCATGGTGAGCCCAAAGAAGTTCCATACGTTAACACTTATGGATTTCTCCCTCTACTCCACACAAGAAGCAATGGAATTTCTTGACATGTGAAGTTTCCTTAGTCCCGACCATGATGTGTTTGTTAGATCCAAATTATCCATCCATTTTACCTGATCATACTACTACTAACAGAGTTTTTATTGGGACTCGTGGAAGTACACAGAGTATAATCAAGCAAAGTAATTGCAATCGCACAAACAAACACGAGCAAAGAACAATCTGAATTTTACATGAAAAAATCCTTTCAGGAAAGAACTACTACACAAAGTGACGAGTAATACACTATGAAAGCAATATTACAAGAGATAGATCATCTTACCGATTTGAACAACCCCTCAAATCTCCTTTGAATCCCTAATTATGCCCTTGAACCATTAAGAACAACTTAGAAAGCTTTAATCCTGATTACACTTGGTATATATACTACCACAACCGAAATAGAAAATAAATCACGCACTTTCTCAATTTTTTGTGCGTCTCTGATGGGACCTTCGATGGCATCAATAGGCATCAAAGACTCATCGATGACATCAAAGCATCCTTCGATGCCATCAAGTAGCACTTCCAAAACTGCCCAGCAATTAACTAGGATTTTTTTATATTTTCTTGATGGGATCAAATATCTGTGAGTGGCATCAACATTTGCTCGATGACATCGACAGACCCTATTACAAATAGATTTAAGACATTCAACAACAATCTCCACCATGTCTCCAATCTTCATTCTTCATTCATCAGCCTTCACCAAGCTTAGAAAAGTTGCACAGAACTTGAACTTCTCTACAGAAACCACCTTCGTAAGCATGTCAGTTGGATTCATGCTTATGTAGATCTTCTCGAGAGTAATGCCTTCTTCCTCAAGCACATATCGAATAAAATGATAACGAATATCAATATGTTTAGTACATGAGTGATAAATAGAGTTTTTTACCAAATTAATCACGTTTTCACCTAAAATAATCAAAACCTGCTTATCTTTTTGTCTTTGTGTATGTCAATGCCGAGAACCTTCTTTGCAGCTCCCAGATATTTCATTTTGAATATCCCTGATAACGAGCCTTCAGTAATCGATCTCAGACATGCTATGACTGGGGATAAGAATTTCATCTACATATAATATCAAGATAATGAATTTCCTATCACTTAGTATCTTGTAATAAACATAATGATCATACTCACTCCTAGTAAACTACTGACTCAGCATAAAATAATCAAATTTCTTGTACTACTACCTAGGCGACTGTTTCAGGTCATACAATAACCTCTTCAACCTACAAACCTTGTTCTCTACACCTTGTATTTCGAAACTTTTTGATTACTTTATGTAAATCTACTCTTCCAATTCACCATATAGGAAAGAAGTCTTCTCATCTATCTATTTTAGGATGAGATTGTATTAGGCAACCAATGCCAACATGAATATGATAGATACTTGCTTCACCAAAGGCGTGAATATCTCAGTAAAGTCAACACTTTCTCTCTGAGCATATCCCTTCGCTACCAGCCTTGTACCAATCATGTTTCTTCTTGAAGATCCAGTTACGCCTGATCGCTTTACGGCCGATGGGAAGCTCCACCAACTCTCACGTTTCATTCTTATACAGGGAGTCCATCTTGTCATGCATTGCCACTTTTCACTTTTCAGCATCTACATCATCAAGAGCATCCTAAAACATTGACGAATCCCCCTCATATATAATGAGGGCATTGAATGTGAAATATTATATATTTTCTCCTAATTATGCATTAGTTTATATGCATAAATATGTTTAGTTAATCTAATTACGTATATTTTTCTATGCGATGTAATTTGGAGAGCTAATAAGAAAAGAAGGATTAAAGAGAAGATTTAATGTTTAAAGAATGACAAGTAAAGATTTGAAGATTTAAAGGTTATTATTGAAGAATTCAAGTACCAAAGATTCAAAAAAACCAAGTGCAAAAGAGATATAAAAGGCCGAAAAATCACAAAGTGCGTTAACAAAAATAACAGACTATTTGGTCCCACCAGAGATTGGTTTGGTCTAATTGAATGTGCACAGAATGTCCAACAATAAATTGTGATTTTCAAAAGAAATTTGGCTCGACACTTATGTGCAACCGAAGCCATGTTCAGTCCAATCGAAGGAAGGTCCAGTGTGACCTAAGGAAGATAGAGACTTAAGACCAATTTTACAGAAATTTAGCTGCAACTGAAAGTGAGTTCGATGCGACCGAAAGTATGATCGGTTGCAACCAAAAGTGATTGTAGGTACGACTGAAGGGTAACATAAGTGTATAAAATTAAACTCAATTCTGAATCTGTGTAAGTTTTTCCAATTTAAAGGAGTGAGTCAAGTCATTCTAAGTATGAATTGGGGTAGAGGAGAGAGAGCAAGGAGTTGTCAAGCTTCTATAGAGTCCACTATCTTCTCCAATCCTTTAGTTCTACTTTAATTTTTAATGTTTTTGTTTGAGTTTAGCTCAATGTTGTCAATGGTTGGCTAAATCTCTTAGTTAGGGCTAAGAGGTGAAGCTTATAGTGGTTTTTAATGTCTTAGTTTACTTCGATTCAAAGTATTTGGTTTGATTATTGAACAATTCATTGATATTTGTTTGAATGAATATTTATTTTTAGTTTACTTTGATCCATTGTCGACTGCGATCACATTAGATGCATAGGAAAGCTGACAATGATTGCTTAACTATTTTGCAAGAGATTGATTTGTAAAATCCATTGATCAATTATATACTAAGGGCATGATAAATGCTTTGAATTTCCTACGATCAATACTTTGGTCTTTATGTGGAAACTAAATCAATTAAAGTTAAAGTTTAAATCTATTTTGGTTTACAAATGATGATTTAACTACTCTATTTATTCGGCTGGATAGGATAGAACTTCGATTCTAGTTAAGTTATCTAATTAAATCAAGTGAATTAGACATTAAGAATGGCTATAAGTGGATCCTTGGTGCTCTAGTGTTTTTCTTTACTGAATTCTTTTAAATTTCAATCATTACCTCTTCTTAAAATTCAATCTCATAAATAGTTTGCATTCTAGTTCTAGTTCTAAAGTATTTTAAAAGATGTACAAATATAAGTCCCTATGAGTTCGACCTCAGTCTCAAAGTAAAACTACATCGCAACCTTGCACTTGGGGTTTGCATTATCAAGTTTTTAGTGCCATTGCAGGGACTTTGACTGTGTTTTTCTGAAATACTTTAGTGTTAGAATTGGTGTAGGATTAGGATTCATTTTCACTGCATTTCTATATTATGTTTTTTTTTTTTTTAAGAATTTAGATATTAACAATGTTCATTTATCTTGTAGAATCTACCTAGGATCAACAATCAGGTATTATCCTTCCAACCCTATTGCTTTTGTTTATTTCAAATTTCTTATTTTGATGTAGTTTTTATTTTAGTAGAAATAGGTTTAGGTTTAGAATTAGGTTTTTGAGTGGTTCATGCCCAAGTGGGTTTATGACAACACTCTCTGTCTCTTAAGTGAACGAGGATTAGTTAAAGGATTGTCTTTACCGTGCCCCAAACTTGGGAACCAGTTCACTAAATTCCTAGCCTTCGAATTCAATACCGATAGCCTCCATAGTACCCCATTTCGGCTCCTAGCATCCATACGCTAGGTTCTGATCTTGGGATCCTACAAGTAGGATTTTCAGGGTGAAGTTTTGTGGTGTAAAGGAGCATAACCATAAGTGTACCAAAGTCATAAAAACATCATCATCGTCACATATTCACTATATAATCTTTGAGTAAAGCGTTAGAATTAGACATACAAAATATAACCAAGAACTCAAAAGATCAGGCTCATGCTTCAGGCTCAATGTTGTTGATACACCTTAACAGCACCTGCACATAAATATACGCGCATAATCCTCTTATGAAGCTCAATAAAGTACGTGTGTGCGTGCGCAATGCATATGACAAGAATACAAATAACAAAGTACACAGAAAATGATTATGGGCTAAGCTGTCAAGTCCATTAATGTTGTTAGCCATACCAAGGCTATGCAATGTAAGGCCTACGTGTCAGTATCATATGCTAGAGATGCAACACAAACATGTCAATCTTCAACCAGTCCATGTATCAGTACAATTCGTAACTAGAAACATCACCAAGGTCTAATACACTTCAACGTTAGCTGTCGCCCATTGCACACACGACCAAATGAGTCGAAAAGACTTCACTATCTGCCTCACAAGTGGTATGCCAATGCCCACCTGGCTCGTCGATAGCGGACCCATTTCACGAGCTGATCATACTCAACTTAGCTTATAACCCCCTACACCCAGGCAGATAAGGTCACACCCATTTCCAACCGACCTCGACATAGTGGAAAATACAACCTACTGGTATATTGGCACTCGAGTGCTCATATTATTTACTTGATCTCGATGTTTTCCGTAGCATCCCGAATTCGGCACTCAGCTCCCATACACCGAGTACCAAGTTTGGTGCACCATAAGGAAGATTTTTGGAGTAAAAAAAATTTTGAATGATAATACTTGAGCATATAGATACATGATCACATTACCAAGCAAACTGTCTTCACTATAAATCTAGTCAAATTACAAGTACAATATTTTCCAAAAAATACACAACGTAAATATCGCCAAACCTTAGAATAAATAGATTGCATCCAAAAAGTTAAGTCCTCCAACTACTTATATCTTGAAAATTAGGAAAAAGGAATGCTTAGGCTAAAAGCCCAGTGAGTACACTCGTGTGTGCATAGTGTACAAGCATGCAGTTATAATCAAAATATCATAGTACACAAATTAAGGCATGGTAACAATATAATGTCGCAAGAAGCCAAGGGAGCAGGATGCAATGTAATGCAAAAGTATGCAAGTATAAAAGTCCACCTCTACAAATTGACATCACAATATAGTTATTATCACTGAAAATCATTGGGGCTTGGTATCCAGAGCAAGTCTGAAACTTATTGAATAGAGGCCTCGCATACCCACCTCGTCGGTGGGGGGACCAATAGCCATGCCAATACCCACCCGGCACGCCAGTAGTGGACCCATTTCAAGGGCTGGTCAAACCCAACCACATTCGCTCCACATCTTCAGCTAGTCATGGCCAAACCTCTTTTCACCCAACCACACTGGTTAAAGTCAGGTCTACTATGGTCTTTGGCACCATGGTATCCGTCTGGTCTTGACGAGAAGGCTTGAGGGTACCACTAAAGATTTAGGAAATTTCACCCAAGGGTCTGGGACCCTATATAAAGAAACCCAAATTTTCAGTGTCCACAAATACTACCACAATGCCACTGTGGTGATCTCGTCAATACAACCACGATGTTACTGTGGTGTTCAATCCATCATACAAGGATGCTATGTGAAATTCAAGGATAATCTACAAGCATGCCATGCAGTATAATTGCACTCAAGCATTGTTATGCATATAAGCTATATATACATATGAGTGAGCCCTAATATCAAATGGGCTCCTCTGCCAACCTCATCCAACCTCAATCCATGCTTATCATGGAGAGGATATACATGTAACATCTGCGCCAGGATAAATATAAATCACAATGCAGTATCAAGTAAGCTTTACGGACTTCAACCCAGGGACTAAGCCCACAATCTCTCAGACCAAATAACATCCGGACATGCTCCATCATATGCACCACTCACCATATCCTCTACCATATGCATATGATCTCTGTATAATGTCACCATGCACTCATCCATGATGCATATACATGTATACGTGTGTACAGATGTAATATGCATAAATATCCCAAGACCAGGTAAAAATTTTCAGGGCACCAACTAGGCAAAACAGTGGTCTGATGTGCACTCCCCCTCATGATCATGGGCTATGTGAGTGTTCACACCTTCCACATCACAAGCATGCACCAATCGCACAATATCACAACTAGGATCAATCCATCACTCGGTACTAATCACATGGTCAGAACTGCGTACAGTGTCACCACAACAAGCTATATATCAAACATGTGCAAGGGACACACATACAATAACATGTATTAAATCCGCATGTAAAGATCCAAAACTATTTGAAAGCTAGGCCAAATCACCGACATATTCATTCACGGTTAAGGGTTAAATGGTCCACCTCATCAGCCCCATGGTACGTGGGGCACAGGTACCGCGACACCATACAACGTTAGGTGCACTTTCGATGACTCAGGGCAATGCATACGATGGTCCACTTAGTCCTTAAGTTCACTTGATTACCATCTAAACATGTGAACCTAAGCTAGCATTACCATACACATACAATCATCTCATCCAATCACACAAACATCATCATCACCACATGTATCACATCACATAATTATTGCACATCTGTCATTACCACATGCATAGCTCGATTGCTATCCAACCCCTCAACATGTCTACTATTGTTCTAAGCGGACTAAGGCCCAGTTCATCACCACACTTGAATGGGCCGATTAGTGGGTCGTTATATCCTAACCTCCCCTTTTTGCTTTTCGGTTGACCCACTTGATCTCCACAATCGATCCATTCAAGGGCTCAATCATAACTCATTCACAAGGCCCAAATGTAACTTGGCACAGACACATCATAAGGAATCTCATGCATTTGCCAAGAGACCTAAAAATAGGATTAATACACCTGCCACTAACTGGCCCATAGGCATGTGCTTAAGGTGAGCCTCAAGGCTGGCAATCCCACCATTCTAATGTCAAAGAGAACACATTATTAGGGACCACAAAGTGGTCTCATACCATCAACAAGTTAGGGAAAATCAATCATCCTGACACACACCTCAAGTTAACACGCCTAAGAGCCTATGCAATTAGTATAGTTCACAAGTCCAAGTGGCCAAACAATTATCATGAGTCTTCATCATCTTGTAGTCACTCAATTATCATAAGTTCATATGATCAAGTGGCCGCACAAATGACACTTTACTCGCTATAATTAAGGATTCAGGGTCATACGGTTACTTGTTCTCACTATGTCATAACTCACATAGCTAAGTGGTAACCACTTTATTAAACTTTCCCGTTGTCAGGTGGCCAATGCCATAATTTCATATGATTTAGTAGACATACAATTAGTAGGGTGTACACAAACTGAGCTAGCTCGATCAACTCACTCGACTCAGCTCAAAAAAGCTCAATTCTGCTCAGTTCGAAACTGAGTTCAATCTAAGTCGAGCTAGTTTTTAGAGCTCGAAAAACTTTTTGAGCCAAGTTCAAGCTGGCCCGAGCATAACTCAACTCGGTTCGATATATAGCTCAAACTCGGCTCGACTTGGTCAGGTAGTATAAAAATTTAAAAAAAAAAAAAACCTAAATCTCTACTTTACCATTTTTCTTTTGTTTGAAAACAACCAGCCCGCCTAACTAGCGACCTTAGAGCCTCTCTCTCTCTCTCTCTCTCTCTCTCTGCTCGACCAATGACCTTACAACCTTTCTCTCTGCTCAACTAGCGACCCTATGACTAGCCCGTCATCGTCGCCCTACTTGGCTGCCCGTCCATCGCCCTGTGCTGTCCAGTGGTCCCTACCCTGCCCGGCCGGCTGCTACTCACCTGCTCGTCCTCCTCATGCCCTGCCCAGCCATTTACAGCCTACTGCTCACCCTCCTCCTACCGCCACTTGTCATTCCGGTCGTCACGCTACCTTGATCTGCCTTGCCCACCGGTAACCACTCTGTTTTGAACAAGAAACAAATGCATTTGATTTGGGAGATTATCTTATTCAAATATAACAGAGAGAGAGTACATCAAGAATAATCATTGTGTTATTAATATTAGATTCATTTACATCCTCAAATATCCCTTGATTCTAAGATAGATTGTTTGAAATACAATAAATTCACAGAGTTTGAATAATGAATCTAAATATCAAATCCGACAACACTTCGACTTATGATTTGATCATCTCTTTAAGAGGATTATTGTACCGATTAGATCGTCTGATTTCTCTTTTTGAAGCTTGTACAAAAGGAGAACTGGAGCTTGATCATTTTGACAGCATTTCAGCTTCCATCATTATTGACTGCAGGACAGTCTAGTTAGTGCAACTGATATGATTTGCGTGGGTCCATGCAAACCCTAGGCCTCTCTTCATTCCTACCTTCAGTCTTCTCTGCAGCTCTACACTCCTTCCAAAAATCTTTAATCCTCTCAAATGAGAGGGGGAGGGGGTATTTATAGACCTCCATACGTGCGAACCCTCAATCTTGGTGCCATGGGACCCACCTTTCATCGATTCTGATCATTCATGGATAACAAGTCCTGAAATTAGTTACTGAACCCGCGTAACTGCTGGTTGAGCGTATGGTTTGTGTGGACCTGCGCAAACCCCCTCAAAAGATACTCTTTCTTCTTCATCTTCTATTTCCTTCTTTCTTTTTAATATTTATCTTCTTAATCTTCAATTCTTTCTTCTCCTTTTTATGCCTTAACAGATGCCCCCTTGATCTTTTCTTTATTTCTCCAGAAATCAAAGAATCAAGATCAATATGACCCTGAAATGGTTTATGCGGGCCCTCGCAATCGACGCCTATGTACTGTACTTAGCCACATGCACTATAAATACCCTAACTTCTACTCATTTTTCACTTGCTTCAGTCGTAACGAACCTCTGTCTCTCTGTAAAATCCCCGTGCAACCAACTTTATTTGCGCAAACACGCACAACAGGTTTCCCATTTTCCGCAAGGCTTTTGACTGTTGTGCTGCACAACCAACACTTAGAGAATTTTCCACACTTCAATCAATCAAATTTTTTTTCTTCCTAATATCTTTAGAACTTAAACTTTTCTCATCATGGCCCGCATTAAGCAAACATATCGTGCCGTTGACCCTCCTACCGCACAACCTTCTCACCAAGATCTACCAAAACCGTCCTCTTTTCACACCTCCAATCCTTCTCCACCCCCTTATCAGCCACAACCAAAATGCATGAAGACCACTGCCCGACATCCTACTTATTTTAAGGAGCCTATGCTCCTAACCTTTGATTTCTCTGATCGTATCTCCTCACTGCCGTCTCCTGTCCATCGATCGATTTCAATGGGAGATAAAGAACGACCTTTGAAACATGGTCACGATTACGACTGGGATGAATGGCTAAAATCAACGGCCCATATACCTACTGACAGCCAAAGACCTCCCGCTTGAGAAGATACACCTCCTGCATCTCAGTCGAAGAAAACTTGTCATGATAAGGCTGAAGAATTTCAAGAGAAGATAAGGGAACATAATGAAAAGAAGCTCCATAACTCATGGGAAATGATCAGAGTAATTGAAGGTATCATGAAATTCTACAACCCGCATTCAGAGGGTATGACCGTGATTCCTCTTAGTCTTCACCGTCACCAATCTATGCTTAACTGCGAGCCAACAGATCATATGGATGGGGAGAGACTAATGTATACTTCTTCATGGACGCTAAAAGAACTGCACATCCTTGAGGGGATCTTGTTAGCATACAAGCCGCAGAAACGAATCGACGATGTTTACCCAATGAATTTCCTCGTCCCTTTTCACAATCCCCATAGCCTATTCCCCTCATACTTTTATGAGACGATCTAATAGCGTTTCCGAGACTGTGAGCCACTTTGGGGGCTAGAAGAATTTTGGACGAGGGGTCTCTTAACTTCGCGCTGTTATTACTCAGATTGGGCGGAAGCTATCTTGACCAAACACTCAAAGATGCTGATCAAGATAGGCCTGTATAACACCATAGAAGTTATGTCCCAGTACTTCTACAGGGAGCTGATTGTGATAAAAGGTTTTCTCGACTACTGGTCTCCCACCACCAATTCTTTTCATTTGCCAGTGGGTGAGATGAGCATCACGATTTGGGACATCCATGGAATTGCGGGCCTTCCATTAATAGGGAAATTCTATGATGAGTTTGTCCCAACTAATAAAGAGTTGGCATTCATTTCTTCTCTCGACCGAAAACCTTCCATCTCAGAAACCACTATCGAACTTTTCAAGAAAATGTCAAAATTTTTGAATATTCACAAGATCTCTCCTCTACAATGGCTTGCACACTTTTCCAGGGCCCTTAGGTAATTTTAAGTCCATAAATCAACTATTTTCTTCAATTGCACATTTTCTCACCCACTTTTTACTTCTCTTGTAGATTCTGCGATTGTCATTCTCCAGAGCTAACGGAGCTTCGTGCCAACATCAAAGAGCGGGCAGAGTACAGTCTATATGGGGAGCTCGCGGCCTTCCTAGCTTATTGGCTAAGCATCATGGTACTTCCTAGTTCAAAGTGGGCAGATGTTATTCATCCCACGGTCTTTGTCATTGCTGGCGCCTTGTCGGAAGGCCACAAATATTCACTTGCACCTCCAGTTTTATGCTCTATTTATAGTGCCCTCGGGGAAATAGCCACACATGTCAAGAAACCTACCATTGGAGCTTCTTCAATGTATACTCCATGGAATTATATTACTGGCTGGATGAGGGTCTACTTTCCTAGGACTTTTGAAGCCCCAAAGAAAGCATATGTTCATCCTTCGCATCTTCCACTCTGGTTCTTTTAGCAAAGGGATATGGCAAAATGATCATACAACTGGGTAGCCAACAAGATTCGGGACACTAATCAGATTGATTTCCTTCAATTTTACCTTTATCGCTACATCAAGGATACTGATATGGTAGACACCGCACTCACTGTAGGGGAAAAGGCATTTTTCCTCTCCATATGATCTTATAGCTTGCCATTGCGGGAGGGAATAGAGTTTTGGAGATAGCCGTACTATCCTAGTTGCTTTGCTCATCAGTTCAATTTTGACCAAATTGTTCCAGAGGACTATGGATTAGTTACCAGGAGAATGCATTGATATGGCACTGGCCCTTATAATTGGGCTATGGTATGGAAACAGCTATTAGGCAGTCACGTCAATTCCACTTTCATAATCCTAGGTTGTGATCGTATAGTCCATGCTTCTTATAACTGGATACGATGGTGGGATCACCAATCATATTTGGTCAACAATTGCTTACCAGTAGACGAACCCATCTGGCTTCCCCTGCCCAGATTAAGAGGTAGGAAGCTCAAAGACGAAATTAGCTATATTCGGGAGAAGAGTCGTGCACCTTTTCACGGCCAAATTTGCAGATGAATATCTTTAGGCGATCTAATCCATGAAAAGAAGGCTATCAATACCTTAGGAGGCTAGATTGCTCATGGGGTTATTGCAGAATTTGAAAAAGTCCCTTGCAACTTCATTAACCGGGCTGCAGATGATGTTAAAGGAACATCTTCTCCCATTCCGGCAGACACTGTTACAGCTCGAGATGAACCGACTCCTTCACAGCCTACTCCTCCGAGCTCATCTTCTCCTATGATTAGAACTTAGACGCACCAGCAAGCTTCGCCATCTATTCCTCAAGAAGGGGGTAGCCAAGATTCTCCATCTTCTTTGGTTCCAGTTAATAAAGACTTTCTTAACAAGGAGGTAGCCAAGCTTCTCTCTCTAAAGGGAAATGGGTTATAATCAAAGAAGTTGACGAAGGAGATTTAGGGGACAAAAGTTTGACCTCTTCATCAGAAGGTACCGCTTCTACCGAATACGAAGATGATGAAGATGATGAAAATGATGATGATTTCGAAGAAGGAGAAGTTGACATCGATGGTGAGGAAGATGTCATTGCAGAAGGTACTGACAAAGAGCATCTCCCACCGATTTTTGAGACTCTTCCTAATGTCAGTATTCTTGCAAAGTCCCTTGCAATAATAGAGGAGGAAGAAGATGAGCCTTTCGATTACGGAGAATATGGATATTCACCAAGGAATTTTCTCTTTTTTTTAAAAAAAAAAATTCCATATATATATGTACGTTTTGCAATAGTTATCTCATTATTATTGTTATATCTTTATTTCAGGTGCTCATGTTGTTAATGCTAGGACGGGTGATACTCATCCCACAGATCCTCCTTCGACTGCACCGGTGATTTCACCGAGAGCTCCTCTGGTTCCTTGGGTGACACCAAAAGTGGTGGCTCGTGAAGTTGTTTATCAAGTAAAAACTACTGATCCACAAACTCCAACTACCAGAGATTCGAGCACGGAGGCCAGAGCGCCTTCTTTTCCCGATATATTAAGAGCTGGTCCTTCTTTAGTATAGGAAGTTCCACCTCCTATCAGTCATACTTCTGCAGCAGGTATATATATATATATATCGATTACTTTATTGAAATTTCCACATCCTCTAGCCTCGTAATCATTATCCTAACTTGTTTTATTATTTATAATACATGAACTCCTCCTTATAGCAGTGCAGCAAGCTCTGAATCTATAGCCACTACGTCTGGTCTATTATCTTTTGAGAAGATTCCTACACATAAACTGCTTTTGATGAGGAATTCTATGTGCCTGTTTTTGACAAGCAGGGCACATAGGGAGGTCCATTATTCACTTACGTCATAAGGGAAGTTCCCTAATGTAACGACCTTGGAATTTCTGTGCTAATCTTTCCTTAAGTAGTTGTTTTGGGGTAATTAGCGCTTTACTCGATTGCTTGTGAAATTCGCATCAATCACTTTAAATTGTATCTGCATGGCTCTAAACGTGTAGATTAGTGAGCACTACGTTACTCTGAAACCTGGGATCCATCGCTAAATCCAGTTGTTCTGGAGAATTTTTGGAAGATTTGGATCGGACCTGGACCGCGCGTTGAAAGTCCGATGGCGATGATCTTAGGCTGTTGCGGTCACCGAGTTGGGCTTGACCATCTCCTCGAAAATCAAGTCCATGTGATGTTCTGGGTCGATTTGCTTGAGCTCGGAGTGAAGAGTGTGAGAACGGTTGGAATTTATTAAGTTTTTATGAAATCTGAGTCGTGTCGCTTACGTGACGATTTTAAGCTATCTGACCGTTGGATTCTGACCCAATTTCACCCTCTGATCAGGATAGTTGGCCCAGGCATATCCTAGTGCTTGTGGACCTGATCGAGATTCCGTGACCATTGAATTGAGTGTGGTCCGCCACGGCTGATCTGAAGAGCCGGTCGGTATGAAAACTCAGCTTGACCTAGATCCATGGTCAAGGAGCTTAAGTCCGACCTTTCGTGGTTATAGGCCCACCAGAAGTGCTTCGTTGGATCGAGAAAGGCATGCTTTGGTTATAACCTAAGTATACCTTGACCCTGGGGTTATTTTCGTCAAGTTGAGGCCTATTTATAGTCCTTAAACCCTAGCTCTCTTTTCCATACGATTTTCTCTAACCCTAGCTTGGAAAGAGAGTTGAAAAGAGAGAGAAAGTGAGAGAGATAAGTTGGTGAATCATCTTGGATTCTTCTTGTTCTTCTTCATCTTTGAATCTTCGCTTTGAATCGTTCTTCTGACGATTCTGAGTTCCTTTTGGGGTAAGTTAACCTAACCCTAACCTGTGTTAGAGCTTAGATTAGACTTGGTGTTGTTGTATCTCATTTCCATCTTTGTTCTAGGGTATTCTAATGCCGTTGACGAAGACAACTCGTCTAAATCAGTTCGGTGGTTCTTTCTTTGCTTAAGGTGCGGACTTTAAGTGTATAGGTTATGGTTTTCAAGGCTTTCAATCCCAGTTAGTGATTTATTCTTATTATGGATGAGATTTCACATGCTAAATGTTGTGTTTACGTTGCTTTCCTGATATGCATGTGTTATATTGAGATTTGTGTATTCTATGTGTATTTATAAAGTACCGTATACGTATAAAATATGCACTTGTGTTTGCTATGATTATTTGTCATGTATGTATGCTAGATGCATGTATGACAACTCCTTGGTAAAAGGAATTGTCTAAGTGCATGTATTCCAACATACGCCATGTATGTTGTTCCATGTATGCTAAGTGTTTGTAGAAATGTATGAATGATCTAAGTGTAACTTATTACACGAATTGTGGGCGTTGAGAAGCGATTCTCAATACTCCTATGGATGCGCATGATTTCCTTTATGCAGTTACATTCCATGTTATTTAAATTCAAGCATCTCTTATGCTTACATTTATGTTAAGTTGATATTCTTCAGATGTGTATGTACCATGATTGGAGTTGTTGTTCCATTACTGTTTTACATTCCATATGAGTATCTGTAGTAGTGTAAGGTGTTTGGGACTATGCCTTAGTCCAGGAAATCGGTAATTGACCCTATGTTCGTGGTTGAGATTGCTTTCGCCACGTAGGACGTATTAGACGAACCCGAGTCGTATTAGAGTTGGCGGCAGTGGTTTGGCCACGCGGAGTGTTTGCGCACTCTATGTCGTTCAACTCAACGTGCGCTCGTGCTAGTCGAGTTCGTCAAATAACCCGATTGTCCGATGTATGTTTACCATGTATGGACGCTATTGCTTGAATCTAGGGTACCGAACTTACCAGTGACATCCTATTAACTATGGTACTTGATCCGCTAAGACTTATGAGCCGGACATGGTGGTATGGGACACCGTGGTCGAGCTGTCGGCCTACGCTGGGGTGATGAGCCTCCCCGTAGTGACCAGTGAGCAACTAAACTCGTGAGCCGATTATGGTGGTATGGGACACTATATTCGTGCTGTCGGCCTACATTGATTGGTGACGAGCCCTTTGTAGTGACCTTGAGCATACCTGGATACCGCAAGGAGGTGACGAGCCAATCTGTGGTAGGAAGGGCATGAAAGGCGTGCATTGATTGGTGACGAGCCCTTTGCTACGACCTCAAACGTATGATCGTATGAGATATCTAGGATTGACGACCCTAGTATGGATTACTGTTTGGATGATGATATGAGGAAGGTATCTTAGCTTCCCAATCCTGCTGTGTGAAATGGACTAATAACAACTTGGTAATCATATCCATGCACCGCATTTGCATGTGCTTTGTAGATGTGGCGCACTTTGAGGCGATGTCATGCGTAACGTAAGATGAAGACGCTGAGGGTGTACGCGTGAGGGCACGCATCATACCGCATTCATACTTGCATTAACAAGAGTACTTAGGATTTATTTAATTGTCCTACTTTATCATTACTGTTTGATTGAACTGATAACATGTTAACCAGTGCCTTATTGTTCCACTGAGTTGATCACTCACTCCCACGTTTCTGGGGCGGTGTTAAACACCCACCAGACTCTGTCTTAGGCCCTGATGTTGCAGATGTGGATGCGACGTCTGAGGCAGAGCGGGAGCTGGATGACGACGAGGCTGCCTTCTCCTATATGCAGTTTTCAGACGGGTTCTAGCGAGCCTCGGTCTGATGCGCGGGATCTCTGGGATTATTTTGGGAACTGAAATGATGTAATTTGATATTTATAATTTTGTTAAATAACACTTTCATACGATCTGGCTTGTATATGTAATTCAGGGATTTACACTTGTACACATTTTACTATAAGTCTTCCGCTTGCTTTATTCACTTATCCCTGAATCATATCTGTGTTTTTGGCTTAATCTATTCCATGTTTTATGCACTAATACAGTCAACATACATTCATCATTAAATATGTTGCATAAGTGATGTTTTGGAACTCGGGAGTTGAGTTATGCTCGACCCCCGAATTTCAGGGCGTTACAAGTTGGTATCAGAGCATGATCTGGATTAAACCGGACCTGGGTTATGGTCACACACCGCACGTTGTCGCCACTTTAGTGTATTTGGGTGCGGGTCTATCATCGCTTTGTGTTTATGCTCGTAGTTTCTATCGGCGAAAGTTTTGAAACGTTCGCGAGATCGAAAT
Source organism: Magnolia sinica (assembly GCF_029962835.1). Taxonomy (NCBI): domain Eukaryota; kingdom Viridiplantae; phylum Streptophyta; class Magnoliopsida; order Magnoliales; family Magnoliaceae; genus Magnolia; species Magnolia sinica. The sequence goes on along the minus strand of NC_080573.1, from coordinate 40,945,659 downwards.
CTCTCTTACCCGATCACACACGGTGACCAAACCTTTAGACCTCTATTAATGAGTTTAGGGTCTATCTTCCCCTTTTTCACCTTTAAACCTTCCAGAAATCGCTATTTAGATTTCTGTCAGAATGACCGATAGGCGTCAAACTACAAGGGGCCAATCGGGGCATTTCTGTGGGCCCGGGGGGACCACATGTTTTGGACCATAGGGGACCGGAGGCCCTCGCCAAATCGGCGAGGCATCGCCGATATGTCAAAGGCGATGTCATCGCCGGTTCGGCGAGATCGCGGCCTGGGCTGCGGCGGGCCTACACATCTCAGGCCTAGTGTGGCCCACTCCTCTATGGTTTTACCTTTAAACCCTCTTCTTTCATTCATTTCCTTCACAAAGCTCTCTCCTAAGCTTTCCCTTTCTTCAAAAACCTCTCCAAACCCTCTCAAATCTCTCCCAAATCTTCATCTTCCTCCCATTTTTGTGTAAACCCATCACCCCATTTTCAAATCTTCCTTCCCATTGCTGATTTCTCCTTCTTTCCCTCTCATTTGAGTCCTTATTTTCCCTATTTGGCTAAAAGTTGTGTGGAAGCTTCACCATCTTCCTATTTCTCTCTTTCTCTCATTTCTCATGGCCCTCTTTGAGATTATGACGGCCATCTTTTCCATTTCTTCCCTTCTTTCCTTGATGGGGAAGAAGAGAGCGCTCGTGGATGAAGCCGGGCCGAGCCGCCCAACCCGTGCACGGAGGCCGAGAGGTGCCGCCGCTAGCACGTCCGCCACGCGCGAGTTCCAAACGAAGCGAGACCTCGATCCTCGAGCTCCCGTAAGTAGGACCTTGTTGGCGAAATTGTCGCATGGAATCTATGAAGGGCGTAGAGTCCTTTTTGAGGCTCATGTTGATCCGCGGCTCTTTGGTAAGTTCTTCTTGTTGGAGCGCCTAGAAGGGGCTGGTTGGGGTCCTTTCTTCGAAGGCGAGTATCGCACGAACGCTAGCACTGTTCGGGCCTTTTATGCCAACATTCTGGAGCCTTCGCTGGAGCCTCTACAGTTCAAGATTCCTGGTGGTAGCGGTCGGGTTGGTATTGTCAATATTGCTTTGAGATCCCGACTCTTGAAGGTGCCACTTGGGGAAGTGCATGCTAGCGAGAAGAATGTGGACAGTGTGCGCTTCGCACCCGATCCTTGTGTGGTCGTCTGGTTGAATGGCAGCCGAATAGGAGTCTTCTGGCTTCTTTCATGACGGACGACTTTCGTTTGCTTCACCACATCTTTACGTTCAATGTATACCCGGTGGAGCAACGCGGAGTGTACGCGCGATGGTGGATTTTCTATATGGGGGGCGGGGATGCGAAGTTGTGTGTGCCGACGTCCGTCCTGCGTCAGATTATTCTCATCGCTCATTCGAGTAGAAGGACTCCCTTTGGCCTCCTCATTTGCAAGATCGCACATGAGTTTGGCTATAGGCTTGGAGGAGAGAGTTTCTGTTCGTTATATCAATTTGAGGACTCTTAAGCTAATGGAGGTTGGTTCGTCGGCTTGCCTCGGAGGGTGAGGCTGAGTCTGAGAGCGAGATCCACGCCATCCATCCATTGATGGAGTTGATCCTAATGTAGCGAGTAAGGCGAGGAAGAGATTGAGGCACGAGGATTCGAGTGATAGCTCTCCTCTGTGGTGCCGAGCAGGTGCGAAGCGGTTGCCGAGATGCCCGTCTTACGGCTTGAAGAAGGGCAAGCTGCTTTACGCCGGGAGATGGTTGATCTTTGAGGCTTTGTTAAGCATAAGTTTAAGAAGATGTCTTGGACTCTGAAGTCTATCTTTTGCTTGCAGGATAAGGGTGCTCGCCTCCATCTCCATTTCGACGAGTAGCATCGTCGTGGTCTTTGCTTTGTTGTGTTTTTCTTTTTGTGTAGCCTTGTTGGCTTGTAGTTGGAGTGTTGTAGTTGTTGTAGCTGTTTGTGGTTGTAGTTGTTGTGGTTGTTTGAAGTGTTAGGTGTTGTTGTTTTCATGCTTTCCTAGGCGTGATTCATGTATTGTTGCACTACTTGTATTGCGACGATTTTGATTAATGGAATGCATGTTGTTTGTCTTTGGAGTTGTGCTGTGCTGTGTTGTTGTGTGGATGGATTATGTGACTTAGAATCTGACAGGTTGCATCCTCTGATTTAATGTAGGGATGCCTCCTAAGGGTTCGGCCCGTCTCTCTCTGATTGAGTCGCTTGCTGGGGTTCCTCCCTTGTGCGATAGCCAGTCGGATCCGCAGGCGGGTCCATCTCGTGCCGGTGTTGGGTCGACACCGATGGCTCCTCCAGTCACACCCTCGGTTCCTGGGCCGAGCCGTGCACCTTCATCTACTCCACCTGTTGATAGGTTTGAGCAGATGATGTTGTTGATGCAGCAGCAGCAGATTCAGCAGCAGCAGCAGCAGCAGGAGTTCCTCTCCTCCATGGCTGGCATCTTTGATCAGTCAGTAGGGGCGACTCCACCTGTTTCACCTATGCCTCCATCTGGGAGTGCCAGTGCGCGCGAGTGCCGGCGGCACATTCGAGCGATTCTAGCGCTTGCGACCTCCTACTTTGCGGGTTCTCACAGACCGAGGAGGCCGAGTATTGGATAGACCGCATCTCTAAGATGCTAAACGTTCCACTGCTCTGAGGTCGAGCAGTTGAGCTTGCCACCTTCATGTTTGAGAAGGAGGCCGGTTTGTGGTGGGACAGTGTCTTCGCACTGTCGAGGAGGACTTCGTGTGGTCGTGGTAGGCGTTTGAGGCGGGCTTCCACGAGAAGTATTTCCTGATTTCCGACATGAGAAGGAGAGTGAGTTCATTCGCCTCCGTCGGGGTGTCGGTTACGGAGTATGAGAACCGGTTTCCTCGGAGTTGGGGCGGTATGTTCCTTTGATCTGGGCGAGCGGATGAGGATGCGGCGTTTTTCGAGGGACTGAGACCCGAGATCCGATCGAAGATTTGCTGTTGTGCTAACATTTCTTCTTATGCGGAGTTGGTGAGCATGTCCTTGCGAGCGAAGCAGGACGGGGATAGGGCGTCCCGCATGCGAGCACCGATGGCTCTTAGGCCGCGACCAGTTTCAGGGTGCACCTTTCCTCGGCAGAGGCCGCGAGTTGACTTTCCTCCAGGCGTTCGGCGCCGCCGCTCGCAGATGAGAGCGTCGAGATGTTCTTATTGTGGGAAGGTGGGGCACTTGGACCGTTTCGGTTTTCCCTATGCGAGCCGGTGGTTTTACTCCACCGCAGAGGGTTAGTCGTTCGATGCCTCGGGTTATTTCTCCTCCTCCTCTTCGATCAGCGCCAGCTCATCCATCCTTCAGACCTGCAGTTCCTGGTTTCAGGCCACCTCAGCGGCCCATGGTTCCTCCGCCGAATCGTCAGCAGCAGGCTCGTGTTCATGCGCTTTCAGCTGAAGCGCCTATGTCTGACTTGGTGCCGAGGTCCTTTGAGGTGACAGCGCATATTGAAGGTATTCCGGTTTCTGTGAGTGGATACAGGGTCCACTACTTCTCTTATTTCTTATGCGGCGTTAGGCGTTTGGGTTTGAGATCTGTTCCTATGCAAGGAGTGACGCTTACTACCGCTATGGGGATGTCCTCTGCTTTGGGCAAGCGTTGTATGGATTGTTTGGTCGATCTGGGAAGTGGATCGATCCGTGTTGATTTGCTAGTCGCACCGCTTTATCACTACGATGTTATTATGGGTATGGATTGGCTCACGAGGATGCGAGCTGAGATTGATTATGAAGCTAGATCAGTGACGATCCATGGACCTGAGGGCGAGACTGTTACTTTCCCAGTTCAGGTCAGTTACCCTCTTCGTATTGATTTTTATTCTTCTCTATTGAAGAGTTCGGCCGAATTGGCGTTGGTTAGTACGCCGGTAGTTCAGGAGTTTGAAGATGTGTTTGAGTCGATTCCTAGATTACCTCCTCAGCGTGAGATTGATTTTGCTATCGATCTTATGCCTGGTGCGGCGCCCATTTCTTTACCCACCTATCATATGCCTCCGAGTGAAATGGAGGAGTTGAGGAAGCAGATAGATGGTTTCTTTGGAATTGGGTTTTATTCGGCCAGTGTGTCTCCTTAGGGAGCACTGTTGTTTGTGAAGAAGAAGGATGGTTCCTTGCGATTGTGTATTGATTATCGCGAGTTGAATTAAGGTAAATGTGAAGAATAAGTACCCTTTGCCCGGGATTGATGATCTGTTTGATCGATTGAAGGGGGGCACGTACTTTTCGAAGGTTGATCTGCGATTAGGGTATCATCGATTGCGCGTCGAGAATGGGGGCGTGCGAAGACCGCTTTAGGACCGCCGGTCATTATGAGTTCCTTGTGATGTCGTTCGGTCTGACGAACGCACCGGCCGTGTTCATGGATCTAATGAACAGGGTGTTTCGGCCATTCCTGTTCCAATTCGTCATTGTCTTTATCGATGACATATTGGTTTATTCGGCGAGCCGGGCAGAGCACGAGGAGCACTTAAGAGCGGTTTTGGATACTCTTAGGGAGCATCAGCTCTTCGCACAGTTCAAGAAGTGTGATTTCTGGAGAGAGGAAGTCAAGTTCCTGGGACATGTGGTGTCCAAGGAAGGAATAGCCGTCGACCTTGCCAAGGTAGCTGCAGTGCAGGACTGGAAGCAGCCTGGTTCGATTGAGGTAAGGAGTTTTCTGGTCTTGCAGCTATTATCGATGCTTTATTCGGGACTTCTCGAAGATTGCCGGACCGTTGTCGCAGTGACACGGAAGGATTTGAAGTTTGCTTGGAGTGAGCGGCGGAGTTAGCTTTTCGGGAGTCAAGGACAAGTTGACGTCCGCCCCTGTGCTAGTATTGCGAGCAAGGGGTTAAGTATATTATATATCCTGACGCCTCTCGCGTTGTCTGGGTTGTGTCCTTATGCGGAAGGACAAGGTGATTACTTATGCTTCGCATCGATTGAGGAAACACGAAGAGAATTACCCTACGCATGACATGGTGGTAGCTATCATCTTCGCATTAAAGCTTTGGAGACATTACCTCTATGGTGAGGAGTTCGAGCTCTTTTGCAACCACAAGAGCCTTAAGTATATTTTCACGCAGCGTGATTTGAATATGAGGCAGCGCAGATGGATGGAAACATTGAAGGACTTCAAGTTCGATGTTTCTTACCATCTTGGTAAGGCGAACCTTGTGGCGGATGCGTTGAGTCGCAAGAAGGCTTTGGAGTTTACGGCTCCGCATGATAGCACAGTGGGATATGTTGGAGTTCGTGCGCGATTTTGAGCGAAGCTTACGGTGGTTGAGCCGTATGAGGTTATCGCACACATTCGTGTACGGCCCGTTATCGACGAGAGGATCGTTGCGGCTCAGGGGGAGATGATGAGCTTTTGGTGAAGATGAGGCGGCGGGTTGGTACGGATGAGAACTCCGACTGGAGTGTTAGTTCCGATGGGGGCCTACGTTTTCGTGGCGGTTATGTGTTCCTAACTCCCTGACTTGAGGCGTGAGGTTCTCGAGTTAGCCCATAGTTCTAAGCTTGCGATGCATCCAGGTAGCACGAAGATGTATCAAGATATGAAGAGGTCTTATTGGTGGGACAATATGAAGGTCCAGATTGCTGAATTTGTTTCTCGTTGTCTCACGTGCCAGCAGGTCAAGGCAGAGCATCGCCGACCTCCTGGGTTGTTGCAGCCCATGCCCATAGCTGAATGGAAGTGGGATTTCATCTCTATGGATTTTATTTATGGGTTGGCGAGGACGAGAAAGGGATTTGACTCTATTTGGGTGATCGTCGATCGATTAACGAAGTCGGCGCATTTCTTACCGATCGAGTCACTTACTCTGGACGAGTTGGCTAGGTTATATATCAAGGAGATAGTGCGTCGACATGGATTCCCCTGGAGATTGTGTCGATAGAGACACGCGTTTTACATCTATCTTATGGACTCGTATCGAGGAAGCGATGGGTGTAAAGTCGAAGTTCAGTACCGCATTTCATCCCAAACAGATGGGCGGACGGAGCACATGAATCAAGTCTGGAAGATATGTTGCGAGCTTATGTTTTGGATTTCAAGGACGATTGGGATGATTGTCTTCGTATGCGAGTTCGCGTATAATAATAGTTTCGGCGAGTATCGGTATGGCTCCCTATGAGGCGTTATATGATCGCCTGTCGAGCACCACATTGTTGGGCGAAATTGGTGAGCGTAGTTTGCTTGGCCCGAAGTTGGTGGGTGACTTTTGAGAAGGTTGACATCATTCGACGTCGACTTGTGGCCCAGAGTAGCAGAAGAGTTATGCGGATACGAGGCGTCGACCGCTTGAGTTCGTAGTGGGAGACCATGTGTTTCTAAAGGTCTCTCCTATGAAGGGAGTTTTGCGGTTCGGTAAGAAGGGGAAGCTGACGCCGAGATTTATTGGTCCATTTCAAGTTCGGATCGAGTGGGAGCGGTAGCATACCGCCTTGCTTTGCCCACACCTCTTGCGGGCGTGCATAACGTATTTCATGTTTCTATGCTGAAGAAGTACGTTCCTGATCCTTCGCATATTATCAGTTGGGAGCAAGTGCAGTTGAGTGAGGATGCCACTTATGTACTGCGACCGACGCGTATTCTCGACAGGAAGGAGCAGGTATTGCGTAGCAAGGTTATCCCTCTTGTGAAGGTGCTATGGACGCATCATGGTGTGGAAGAGGCTACTTGGGAATCTGAAGCTGAGGTCAGGAAGACCTACCCTCTGATCCTTGAGGCTTATATGAAGGTATGAATTTCGAGGACGAAATTTTCTTTAAGGGGGGTAGATTGTAACGACCTTGGAATTTCTGTGCTAATCTTTCCTTAAGTAGTTGTTTTGGGGTAATTAGCGCTTTACTCGATTGCTTGTGAAATTCGCATCAATCACTTTAAATTGTATCTGCATGGCTCTAAATGTGTAGATTAGTGAGCGCTACGTTACTCTGAAATCTGGGATCCATCGCTAAATCCAGTTGTTCTGGGGAATTTTTGGAAGATCTGGATCGGACCTGGACCGCGCGTCGAAAGTCCGATGGCGATGATCTTAGGCTGTTGCGGTCACCGAGTTGGGCTTGACCATCTCCTCGAAAATCAAGTCCATGTGATGTTCTGGGTCGATTTGCTTGAGCTCGGAGTGAAGAGTGTGAGAACGGTTGGAATTTATTAAGTTTTTATGAAATCTGAGTCGTGTCGCTTGCGCGACGATTTTAAGCTATCTGACCGTTGGATTCTGACCCAATTTCACCCTCTGATCAGGATAGTTGGCCCAGGCATATCCTAGTGCTTGTGGACCTGATCGAGATTCCGTGACCGTTGAATTGAGTGTGGTCCGCCACGGCTGATCTGAAGAGCCGGTCGGTATGAAAACTCAGCTTGACCTAGATCCATGGTCAAGGAGCTTAAGTCCGACCTTTCGTGGTTATAGGCCCACCAGAAGTGCTTCGTTGGATCGAGAAAGGCTTACTTTGGTTATAACCTAAGTATACCTTGACCCTGGGGTTATTTCCATCATTCTAAGGCCTATTTATAGTCCTTAAACCCTAGCTCTCTTTTCCATACGAATTTTCTCTAACCCTAGCTTGGAAAGAGAGTGGAAAAGAGAGAGAAAGTGAGAGAGATAAGTTGGTGAATCACCTTGGATTCCTCCTTGTTCATCTTCATCTTTGAACCTTCACTTTGAATCGTTCTTCTGACGGTTCTGAGTTCTTTTGGGGTAAGTTAACCTAACCCTAACCTGTGTTAGAGCTTAGATTAGTTTTGGAGTTGTTGTATCTCATTTCTATCTTTATTTTAGGGTATTCTATCGCCGTTGACGAAGACAACACGTCTAAATCAGTTCGGTGTTCTTTCTTCGCTTAAGGTGCGGACTTTAAGTGTATAGGTTATGGTTTTCAAGGCTTTCAATCCCAGTTAGTGATTTATTCTTGTTATGGATGAGATTTCACATGCCAAATGTTGTGTTTACATTGCTTTCCTGATATGCATGTGCTATATTGAGATTTGTGTATTCTAAGTGTATTTATAAAGTACCGTATATGTATAAAATACGCACTTGTGTTTGCCATGAGTATTTGTCATGTATGTATGCTAGATGCATGTATGACGACTCCTTGGTAAAAGGAATTGTCTAAGTGCATGTATTCCAACATACGCCATGTATGTTGTTCCATGTATGCTAAGTGTTTGTAGAAATGCATGAATGATCTAAGTGTAACTTATTACACTAATTGTGGGCGTTGAGAAGTGATTCTCAATACTCCTATGGATGCGCATGATTTCCTTTATGCAGTTACATTCCAAGTTATTTAAATTCAAGCATCTCCTATGCTTACATTTATGTTAAGTTGATATTCTTTAGATGCGTATGTACCATGATTTGAGTTGCTGTTCCATTACTGTTTTACATTCCATATGAGTATCTGTAGTAGTGTAAGGTGTTTGGGACTATGCCTTAGTCCAGGAAATCGGTAATTGACCCTATGTTCGTGGTTGAGATTGCTTTCACCACGTAGGACGTATTAGACGAACCCGAGTCGTATTAGAGTTGGCGGCAGTGGTTTGGCCACGCGGAGTGTTTGCGCACTCTATGTCGTTCAACTCAACGTGCGCTCGTGCTAGTCGAGTTCGTCAAATAACCCGATTGTCTGATGTATGTTTACCATGTATGGACGCTATTGCTTGAATCTAGGGTACCGAACTTACCAGTGACATCCTATTAACTATGGTACTTGATCCGCTAAGACTCATGAGCCGGACATGGTGGTATGGGACACCGTGGTCGAGCTGTCGGCCTACGCTGGGGTGACGAGCCTCCCCGTAGTGACCAGTGAGCAACTAAACTCGTGAGCCGATTATGGTGGTATGGGACACTATATTCGTGCTGTCGGCCTACATTGATTGGTGACGAGCCCTTTGTAGTGACCTCGAGCATACCTGGATACCGCAAGGAGGTGACGAGCCGATCTGTGGTAGGAAGGGCATGAAAGGCGTGCATTGATTGGTGACGAGCCCTTTGCTACGACCTCAAACGTATGATCGTATGAGATATCTAGGATTGACGACCCTAGTATGGATTACTTTTGGATGATGATATGAGGAAGGTATCTTAGCTTCCCAATCCTGCTGTGTGAAATGGACTAATAACAACTTGGTAATCATATCCATGCACCGCATTTGCATGTGCTTTGTAGATGTGGCGCACTTTGAGGCGATGTCATGCGTAACGTAAGATGAAGACGCTAAGGGTGTACGCGTGAGGGCACGCATCATACCGCATTCATACTTGCATTAACAAGAGTACTTAGGATTTATTTAATTGTCCTGCTTTATCATTACTGTTTGATTGAACTGATAACATGTTAACCAGTGCCTTATTGTTCCACTGAGTTGATCACTCACTCCCACGTTTCTGGGGCGGTGTTAAACACCCACCAGACTCTGTCTTAGGTTCTGATGTTGCAGATGTGGATGCGACGTCTGAGGTAGAGCGGGAGCTGGATGACGACAAGGCTGCCTTCTCCTATATGTAGTTTTCAAACGGGTTCTAGCGAGCCTCGGTCTGTTGCGCGGGATTTCTGGGATATATTTTAGGAACTGAAATGATGTAATTTATATTTATAATTTTGTTAAATAACACTTTCATACGATCTGGGCTTGTATATGTAATTCGGGGATTTACACTTGTACACATTTTACTATAAGTCTTCCGCTTGCTTTATTCACTTATCCCTGAATCATATCTGTTTTTGGCTTAATCTATTCCATGATTTATGCACTAATACAGTCAACATACATTCATCATTAAATATGTTGCATAAGTGATGTTTTGGAACTCGGGAGCCGAGTTATGCTCGACCCCTAAATTTCAGGGCGTTACAGTACACGACAATTAATCATGGCAAACACATGTTCATATCTTATACGTATACGATACTTCCTACATATACATAGAATACACAAATCTCAATAAGGAGGATTTCTAATATCAATTTGATTTAGTATAAGCATAACCATAACCATAACCCACGAACAATAACCACAAGAACACCATCACAAAATCCACTATGATCAAAAACTTTACGTACAATGCGTATGAAGAAAAATACAAGGTAATGAAAATAACGAAAACTCCAGAAGCTCGACTGGACACTCCTACTGCAGCAAGGCTACAGCTGTGTCCTGACGTCACCTGCACGCATCAATCGTGCATAAGCTTATAGAAAGCTTAGAGGGTGGTGTAAGTGTGTGCGCAATATGAGCGTACTCAGAATGCAAGGTCAGAGTAAGGCAGAATCATACTGATGAGTACATAAATGCAATCAGTTGTACCAAGGCTATGCAGTGTAGGGTATGAATGCTATCGGCCATATTAAGACCATGCGATGCGAGATGCAACTCAAGCATGCCAATCCTCATCCAAATCCTCATATCAATGCATCTCATCACTAAAGCATCAAATATCAGTGCGGTTCTCATTATGGATAATCACCAGGGTTTAGTACACTCTAAATGGCACTGCCCCTTTCCCAGGCGCACAGTCAAAGTGAGCATAAGAAACCTCACTATCTACCTGGCCAATAGTCTACCAATATCTATCCGGCATGTTGATAGCGGACCCATTCACGAGCTGGTCAAACTCAGCCAGTAATGCTCCCTACCCTCAGGCGAGTAAGGCCACACCCCTTTCTAACCGACCATGACATAGTGGGAGACGCGGCCTCCTGGTATTCGGCCCTCGTACGCTCATGTATCCACTTGGTCTCGACATTGAAGTCATCCTCTGGTACCATCGGATTTAGGGATTTTCACCCAAGGACATCTATGGTGCCCCGATGCTTAGTAACAATATTTCTGGTGTTAAATCCTACCATCCGCGATGTGACTGTGGAGGTCATGACCTTGATGTCGCTAGGGTGTGTAGAAATCATGTCATATAAATGCGAAATGCATGAATCATACTATCAGTCATGCAACAATCTTGCGCGTAGCACGCGCTCATGATGGGCAACTCTGCCTATCAGGGAGCCCATAACAATCAACCCAAAGGCATATGTTATCATCAGTCACTCCTCACATCAAGCATACATATGATGCGTATGAGCATGAATCATGGAACTATACTAAAGATGTTATATGGTGATGGATTCTGCTCATAATGAAGATAGACCTAGACGGCCTAGACACTACAAGTATGGGCCTATCGATGGGCCCTAGGGAGAGTTACAATGTAAACATTTAACCAACAACATCCTTACAATGTGGGCATCAAACCATCATTGCTCCCAAGGCATGGCCTGCCATGAACACCATTACATAAACCATGGTGGAATCACACATTACAATGGGCTTTATGTACATCCCATTGGGCCTCGACCCAAGGGCTCCAAATACATCAAATGGGCCTCATAACATGGGTCTCATATATATCAAGGTGGGGATTATCACAAGGGTCTAGTACACTCCACACTCATCAGGGTCTAGTACTCTCTGGGATTATCACCGGGGTCAAGTCGAATGGGCCAAGTTGAATGGGCCAATTCAAATGAGCCGAACACAATTCATCTATTTTTAAAAATCAATATATATATATATATATATATATATATATATATATATATATATATATAAATGAATCATATCAAAAGATCAGCTGGACCACACTCTAAATAACAGTGGTGACAATGATTTCCACCATTAAAATCCTTAAGGCCCACCATAACATTCATGTTCCATCCGATCTGATCATAAGGTCACATAGACCTGAATTAAGAGGAAAAACAAATCCCCTATTAGTCCAAAACTTCTGGAATCCAAGGGTTTCAATGGTAGATGTTCAATCCCACTATATCTATAGTGTGGTCCACATGGTACTAGATCTGTCTTTTTTTTTTTTTTTTAATCTCAAGCACCTTATCGACTTCTCAAAACTTCAATCTTAAAGTCTCAAATCCCCTTTCAACCGATTTCCTTCAAAATCTCACCTTTCACCACCTTATTCTATAAATTTTTCTAAGTACTTTCATATTAAATACTAATCCTAAAGTTTAAATGATGAAGAATAATACTTAAACTAAAATTTACTATAAATAGTAAATATATAAATAAAATAGATTTTTCATCATTAACCTTATGGAATATCACAAAATAAATAGGTTATTTAGATAGAGCAACTTCTCTTACCACAAAATCATATATTGTACATCGAATAACTCATTCCGGTTTGTAAAATACACCCATTTCAAATATCCACCAGAGGGGAGCGACGCAACTGCCCGGTCGGCGGCGCGCCGCCGGTGCACCAAGTTTTGGTGGACCCTCGCTGCAGATTTTCTACACTTTTTGATCAACTTCAAAAAGTCATATCTCCCTCGTTATAACTCCAATTTAGGTGATTCAAAAGTCAAATTGAAGCTTGATGAATTTAGTTTCATATAAAAATAAGTAAAAAAAAAATATAATACAAATTTTAATATAATATAGTTTCATATAATATTAGTTCGGACAGCTGCTACTTCTAGAATTTTTAGAATTTTTCTACACCACGAAAACTAATGAAATTTGGTGGAGATGAAGTACACTTGATGACGAACTACTAAAAAAATAATTAAAATAATATATTAACTAAAAGTTCCAAGAAGGGACATAGAACTACCCTAGGACCTTATTTTGTCAAAATTAGGGCGAAGTTTAGTTAAGTACTAGACTAAATAATTAATGGATTTGGCTTGAACTACTTTCTATACAAACTACAAGACTCAAAAAAATTAAAATCACTAACTTAATATTACTTAAAAAACCTAAGATCAATATCAAAACCCAGTTGTTCCTGGGAACACATTGAAACTCCGTATCAGACCTGGACTGCACATCGAAAGTCCGATGACTGCGAAACTATAGGTTTATGACAGCCTTATTGGGCTTGACAAGCATCATGGGAATCAAACCCAAATAGTATCCAGAAACACACAACTTGGGCTTTGAGCGAAGAGTGTGAGAACGTGAATACCTATAGAAAAAGGTCTTAAACTTAAGTGAATTGGGTCATTCGCTTGTAGGCCAAATTAAAGACTTCAGACCGTCAGATTCTGGCCAAACTTCACCCATGGATCAGGGAAATTTTTCTGCTCTTATCTGTATACGTATGGCCCTGATCGAGGAACGATGACCGTCGATCTGATAGAGGTCCATCATGGCCGATTTGTTTGTCAGATCGCACCAACAACATAATCCTGACATAGATTCATTGTCAGGGAACTTATCCTATGATGTATGTGAGTTATAGACCTCCCTATGGGCCCTGTTTGCCCGAAACAGTCACCCTTTGGATAGAAACCAAGTATACCATGGCCCGGGGGCTATTTACATTACTACTGGGCCTATAAATAGCCTCCCACACACCCTCTCTCCCATACATGAATTTTCTAAAAACCCTAAGGGAGAGAGAGAGAGAGAGAGAAAAGGAGAGAAAAGAGGAAAGAAGGAAGAAGGATTCTTGGTGATTGTTGCAGGGATTCTCTCCAGCTGCTTCACGCACCGAATCACCTCCCCATTTCGACACGAGATCTATCTTAACTACGATTTGGGTAAGAAACCTTAACCCTAATCACGATTTAGAGATTTAAATAAAATAATCGATGAAATAGCTAGCCTATTTCATCATATAGGTACCCGTTGCTCCGTATTCGGGAACGTACGATTTGAACTGAGTTCGAAACGAGAATACCGACGAAAGGTGCGGACTATAAACATTTAGGTTTTGGTTTTCAAGGCTTTCAATGTTATTAATAATTTATGTCTGACTTGATTGCTATCACATGTGCTTAGTTATGGTGTTTCTGTATATTACACATATATATATATATAACCTATGTTGAATATAATATATTCTATGTGTTTGTAGAAATGTCTGAATGAATATGGAATTATGATTTGTGCTTGCCATGTTTATTATTTGAGAATATATGATCATTGTATGCGTGGCAACTCCTTTGTGAAATGATTCGCCATAATATCCGTTATAACTAATATACTACATGTGTGTTGTAATGTATAGTCTAAGTGTTTGATTAATTGTCTGAATGAGTAATTGTTTGATAAAATGTATTTATTAAAGGTGTTGAGATAAGATTCTCAATCACCTTAACCATTCGAATGGATTTCTCCATGTAATTTATATTATGCCTAGTGATCCATGTATGAAATGCTTATGTATGATGATATATGCACTATGTGTTTGTTAAAATGCTCAAATGAGATTTATATTTGGATTGGTTATCACATGTTGTCTTTGACTATCACATGTAAATGCTACTACTTTGGACTGTGATTGGGGCTACAATGTAGTCCAGGCAATCGGTAATTGCTCCTATTCGAGTGGCCGAACTAGTTTCGCCACGTTACATACGTTCGTGGAATCCGGGTCGTACGCTGATTGTCGACAGTGGTTAGGCCACGCGGTGTGCTTACGCGCTCTATATCGATTGATTCAATATGTGCTCCTATTAATCGGACTTGTCAAGTAACCCATTGGCCTATTGTATGCTTAACTTGTATGGACGCAACTGCTTGAATCTAAGGTATCACTTACTAATGAAAGCTCGTGTAACCGTGGTACCACGATCCACCAAGACTCATGAGCTGGGCATGGTGGTATGGGACACCGTGGTCGAGCTGTCGGCCTACGCTGCGGTGACGAGCCTCCCCGTAGTGATCAGTGAGTAACCCAAACTCGTGAGCTAAATACGGTGATATGGGACACTATATTCGAGCTATCGGCATACACTAAGGTGACGAGCCATTCCCATAATGACCTCGAGTATACACTAGGAATACGTTAAGGTGACAAGGCCAAGCTATATGTCCTAGAGGGGGGGTGAATAGGACAATGCCAAATTAAAACTAATAACAGCGGAATTTAAAAGAAAATGATAGCCAAAGTAAATTACAATGCAGAAAGTAAAATAACCTCAAAATTCAGATCTTGAGAGGTTGATACAAACGTTGTTCTAAGGACAACCTTACACCAAAAACCAGAGTTTATGGTAGGACAACCTTATTTCTAGAAAGATCTTTGTATCAAGTCTCAAACCGAAGAGGAATACAAAAATAAATACAAACGGAATTGAAATAAATTGCAATCACAAATGTATTGTTCTAGGGACAGCCATACACCATAAAAATGGCAGGGCAACCTTGCTGGAACAACTTTCAAAAGAAATTGAAATATCAAGCTGATAAAGGAATAGCAGAAAATAAATTCTAAACTATTACAACATTCTCACAAAGCTTGAATTAAATGATTACAACATTCACCACCATACATACATCCCACAAAAGAATAATTAAAGATTAGAAGAATAAATCAATCAACCACAACACAAGGGTTTATAGTGGTTCGCCTGTGTGTTCACCAACTGTTAAACAACAGCCACACAAAATGCTACTCCACTCCTAATATCCTCACACAGGGGATATTAGCGTTCACTAAAAATAGGTTTTCTCAAGTTCACCCAAAACCTTTACAACTGTGTCTTTGTCTGTGGGCTTACACAATTAAAAACCCCACTACGAGTTTTCTGGCTCTCCTCGGATAACCAATACAACAAGATTTTTCGGAAAATCTTGAAAGAAACCAAAACAGAAAGAAATTTACAATTAAATGTAAAATACCGATTATCTCCTTCGTTGTAGCAGCGCAGAACTAAGTCGAGTAGATGATTGAATGTCTAAGTTCAATGTCCAAGACTCAATTACAATGGTTCTAATTCTAATAGATTTTAAATTAAACCAAATAGGGCTTGCATTAATTGATTTTGATTCCAAAGAAAGGGAATAACAATTCCTCTTATCAAATCAGATTGGAATAGCAGAAACAAAATCAATTAAATAAAGCTAAGGAAAGAGTATATTAAATAAGCACACTTAGCTTAGATGGAGCACAGAATTATCTCTCAGAAGTTCGACGAAGATTGGCTTGAATGAATTAATTAAATCGATGATTTCTTCTGAGATTCGTGCACTATTTATAAGTGAGCAGATCGGGTCTTCGACTGGTCTAGAGTGCTCTTCGACTAGTGAAGCAATAACAGATATTTGAAAAATCCGGCGGGATATGCTTTGACCGTTCTACGACTGGTCGAAGCTCTCCTACGACTGGTCGTAGGTCACCTACGACTGGTCGTAGGTCTCCTTCGACTGGTCGTAGGTCCTGAAAAACTTCGCTGGAATTCGAGTCGAAGATGTTCGACTGGTCGAAGATGCAATCGACATTGTTCCTACGACTGGTCAAACAGATTCCTGGACTTGTCGAAGCCTAATAGATTTCATCCGAAATTTGTAACAAACTCACGACTGATCGAGGAATTTCTTAGACAGGTCGAAGCAAGTCTAGGACTAGTCGAAGAACAGAGCAAACTCATGTAAAATAAACATTCGACTTATGTATCCGAAATGACCTACTTCTAAGGTCAACCTATGGTCAATCAAACCTCAATCATGAAGTAAAGGACATTGAAACATTCGGAACAAGTGACCTTGAAGTATGAGCCTTGAAGTCTTGATGAGTTCAATCTTGAAATCTTGATGTAGCTCAATCTTGAAAGGGTCTTGAGTTCTTTACCAACTGCCTTATACTCTTCTTGAAGTCTTGCGGCTTGAGTCTTGTCTTATGAGCGGTTCTTTCATTCAAGATAGATTCTGGTACTGGTGAGCTTTGCTTGATGTGAGCTCAACTTGTTCATGAATGTTGATCCTTGAGAGAGCTTTACTTATGCAAGTTATATATAACATAACTGTGTTTTTGGCACCACAAATTTGACAACTGACAGGGATATAAACTATAGCACTTACAGAGTGAAAATAGTTTACTGTCGGCTTACGCTAAGGTGACGAGCCTTTCCGTAGTGACCTCGAGTATAAACAGGCTTATGCGGATGCTGATGAGCCTCCCGTAGTGACCTGAACTTACCTATCGTATGTGATTGACTAGGATAACGACCCTAGATGGATCATTGTTTGGGTAATGATATAAGGGAGGTACCTTAGCTTCCCGAATCTGCTGTATAAATAAGTCTAAATAAGAACTTGGCTAACACAATCATGCACCGCATTACATGTGCTTTAGTGAGGAAGCGCACGTTTACCGAGAGTGTTGCATGCGCAATTGTGAGATGATGTCGCTGAGGGAGTGCAGGCGATGGTATACATCATTTTCGCATACCATTCTTGTATTAACAAAAGTACTTAGGACATGATTGTTGTATTGCTTTATCATTACTGCTTGACTGAATTGATAATATGTTAACCTTTGCTTTATAGTTCCAATGAATTAGCTACTCATTCCCACCTGGGGCAGTGTTTTAAAACACCACCTAGATCCCGTTGTAGATGTAGGTAATGGTAGAGTCTATGTAGCTGAAATGGACTTCATGGACGAGGAGGGAGAATTTTTCTATGTTCAGCTATCAGGCGGGTCCTCGTTGACCTTGTTCTGCCTCGATGGGATTACAAGGATACTGGTTTAGCTGAACATTTACATTTTTGGCATTTTGTAAGTTTGAAACAACACTTGTATATATATTCAGCCCAGTTACATGATCATACTCTGGAGGTTATGAAACACGTATCTATACTTTTTATATTAAATTCAGTCTTTCGCTTGCTTAATTATCTTAATTCTGGAGTATGATATGCTGTTTTAGAGTAATCTCACTCATGTTTAAGGCACTAATATGGTCAACATTCAAACATCATTATCTATGTTGCATAAGTGATGCATTGGAACTCGGGAGTTGAGCTCTGCTCGACCCCCGATTTTTGGGGCGTTAAGTAACATCCCGAATTTTCACGGCCAGAGTTTGTACTCATGCCCAAGAAAACCAGGTGTTAATGATGTATAAATTGGATACTACCACCTGATGGTGGGACCCACTGAGATGCTGACATTAATATACTAGCTATAAAGCTGGTGTGGGGCCAGCCGGGATGGAAAATAGCTGGACGGCATAGATAGAACACATACGTCATAGTGGTCCCACTGTCCAATGGTGTGGACGGTGTGGGTAAAACACATACACCATAGTAGGTCCCATGTGGGGCCCACCATAACATTTATTTACCGTCTAATCTGTTGGTAAGGTCACATGGACCGAATGCAGAGGAAAAGCAAGTTTCATATGATCCAAAACTTCTATGACAAAAGAAGGGTTCCAATGGCAGACGCTCAACCCTCATTGTTTCTTACCGTGTGGGCCACCTGAGCTTCACCTATGGCTGATTTTAGGGGGCCCACTGCCCTAAGGGGGTCCATCAAAATGTACGGTGTTGATGTTCCCAAACATCACGGTGGGGCCCATGGCTGGGATCTGCCTGTCCACCCCCGTAACAGCACAAGACGCTGCGCGTCCTCTATCAGCAACAGCAGCGCCTGCTGCTATTGTTATATATATATATATTTGTTTTTGGATTTTTCCAGATGGGGCCCGCATCAGTAGAATCCGACCCAACCATTGGTCTTTATGGCTCGAGACAAGCCAAGCAAACCCAATATTTGACATGTTTCGGTGTGTAGAAAGATCAAAGTGAATTTTAACGATGAAAACCACTGTTTTCTATGCAATGGCCCGCCAGAAAGTCGGATTTTCTTCATTTTTCGGCTCAACGCCTAAAATGAGTCGGGAGATGAGATGGACGGCATGGATTAAATCCATACATCAAGGTGGGGCCTACATGAGCGGTCCACCAGAAGGCTTGAACCAAGCTGATATTTTTGTCTTCATTTCACGTCCAGTGTCCCTGGACGCTAGACGGTTTGGGGCACAACGCATACTTAAGGTGGGCCTTGCTTAGGTGGGCCACCCCATGGCTAGATGGTGTGGATAAGACATACAACATGTGGGGTACATCCTGGTGGGCCACACGGCCACATATATATATATATATATATTAATATAATATAAATATAATATATTATATATCATCAATCCAGTGTGTGGAACTTCCCACCGTCCCTAGAGTGGACGGTATGGATCTCCTTGGGATGTGGTGGGCCACACCATCTGATGGATTTAACATATCGGTGCACTTCATTCTGAGAGAGAGAGAGAGAGAGAGAGAGAGAGAGAGAGAGAGAATGACACATGAAGGGGAGGGACCCCGCCACTATTGGGCCCTCCCAAATACAATACATACATCAAGTGGGTCCCACAACAAGTGGGCCCTTAAAAATAAAAAACAACGGTAGATCACCCACCTGTTGGCCTTCTTCTTTAGCTCCTTGGACTCCTATGCTCCTTGTTTTCTAGTTTAATGGAGGTTAATGGAGAATGAATGGTTGAGATGAGAGATGAGAGGGTGGGCCACACTTGTTTTTGGGAGAGATTGGGGACGTTGGAAATTTTTTTTGTTGCTTGGGAGGTTTGAGAAATGAGAGAGAGAGAGAGAGAGAGATGAAAGATGAGAGAAGTGATGGGATGATATGGGATGAGTGTGATGGGTGATGGGTGGAGTGATGGATGAAGTGATGTAAAAGTTAACTTTGAGTAGCTTGTGTAAGAGAGAGGTAACTTGAGGTATGGAGTGTACTTGATTTGTACTTGACATTGATTGATTGATTAATTGATAGGACATGTTGTAGAGATTCCCTCGAAATTCGTAACACGCAACGTTTCTTCAAAATAAACGCGAGCCCACATCTCCTGGCATAGGTATCGGTTCGGTGCGGCGTTAGAACCGCGGCGACGGCTCGGTCGCTAAGATATAAGTTTCGGTTCGAGCTGACTTCGGTATGCATGTCAGCGACAATTCATATTTTCAAGGATCCTGAGCAATGGTCGGATTTGGACATAGCTATCGAAATCTTGGAAAGCACTGCAAGGATGGCGAAGATTAATACTTCCACCCTACGTGACTCTCTTTTCAGATTTTATGATTCAATAATTTCTCTAGCATCAGCAGAAAATGTCACCATCGCTCCTGAGATATTGGAATATGGGAAACAACTAGCTCTTTCCAAGCAGAAGGCTTCCCTCAACACTTCTGTTATTTCTGAGTTTAATCAAGAACAATTAACTCTTCAGGAATAGTTGAAGGCTTGTGCTGACGACAGGACGCTTATTCAAAACCGCATAGCTGTCCTAAAAGAGGAAATCTTGCAGCTGGAGTTGAAAGATCATTCAAAGGAATCAACCATGAAGGAGATCGAAGAGAAGATGCGAATCAGTATTCAACCTGCTGATGCTGAGAAATCTGAATTATTCAGAAACAAAGAGATAATCGCATACCTAGAGAATAAGTTAGTTGGAATTCCTGATCAGGAAAAGATAATTCTTGAAGAAAAGTCAAAGCATGAAAGTGCCCTGGTTTGTCAATTAGCATGAGCGTTGAGTCAGCTAGACAAAAGAGCCCCATAGGAAGATTGATCAAGCATCTGCCTCAATTGGATGTGTGCCCGAACTCGTCATAGGTAAATCTTAGCCTCACATCCCATGTCCCAAAACACTAAGTATATAAAACCCTTAAAATTGAATAGAACACCATAGGGTTTTTGGTTAGAAAACTTTTTTCAAATTCAGGAAAATCCTTAAGTTTTCCACCTTTATCAATTTATCAACAAGCGGTTCGAAGAAATCGAACCTTATTGTCAATGTCCTTGAAGCCCACTCGATCTTATCGAAATGAGGACCTAAGATGTCCAACAACCACAGAGATATCTAAACTAAATTATCATTGAATCGATGGACTCGTCGATATCATCGAAACTTGAATCTCGAGACCATCGAGCCGTCTCGATAAAATCGACATCTGGTTTGTTTGTGTCCAAAATACTTCTAAGGTAAATCTTGTGATTCTCGATATATCGAAGGGCTCCTCGATATCCTTAGAGTTCAAATCTCGATGATATCGGTAGACGTTCGATGATATCGGATTGAGACATAAATTTATCTAGCAAGTTTTCAGATAATTTTTCTTGGATTGAGAGTCACTCGATAAAATTGATTTTCAAATATCAATCATATCGAGGCAAGGTCGATGTCATTGAAAGTGGACATAAACTGTCCAACAAGCTTATAGGAAAATTCCTTGGAATTATCGATGAATTGACACTGCCCTCGATATCATCGATATTTAAATTCTGATGATATCGAGTGATGCTCGATCATATCATATACCTGATTGTTTCAAAGGTAAGTGCTCTCACATTTTTCAAAAGTCGAGGAATCGAACCCAGTGTCGATGAAATCGGAGTTCGAAATCCGATGACATCGATGCAGTTCGATCTCCTCGACCAGTTGGCAAAAAGTTTCAAAAGCGTTTGACAGTTGAGTTCATGTCATCGAGCGGCCAATCGATTCTATCAAGAGTATACGCTCGATGATATCGACCCTGCTTAATGATATTGAACTCTTTAAAAAATATGACTGTTTTATATCCGTTGGAGCCTTTTGCCTATTTAATGAGAGCTTGCCCTTGGTTGTTGGTAGAGAAAATAGAGAGTGCTTTTGTGTGTTTAACCCTAGATCATATACCCTAAGCCTTTTCTCTCATGGAAGTTCATCCTCCAATCCACCCTCATCATTGACATTCAATAGAGTGGATTGGGGAATGAACTTCCGCATTCAAGGATCCTACAGCTACTACCTTAATGGTAAATCATTAAGCTGGGATGCCTTGAATGCATAGATGATTGGAATCGCTCTATCTCCCTTATAGGAAAACATTTAATAGAGTAGGATTCCATCATAACCTTGACCCAACCCGTCGCCTTATATTGGTACATCTTCTGAGTTGCGGTTCAAGGGAGCTGAAGATTCTTCGTCATCAAAGGAGGAGATCTTCATCAACGTGCTGAATGGGGCTCATCTACTTATCTGTAAGTCATTAGAGTCCAGAGGACCCTTGTGATCATTCCTTGTGTAGGATTGGGTCTAAGGTGTTTCTCACCCCTTTCAAGTCCTCATAGGAGGCCTCCGGCGGGAGTGTACGTGGGGGTGCTTTGTGTTGACCCTTGCTCTGTGGAGAGTATAAACTCTTAGGTTCTTGTATAGGTCCTTGACCTGTGTGGTCTAAAACTGGGGTACTATGTGTTGACCCTTGCTCGTAGGAGCATAAACTAGTGAGGTTCCTTGTGTGGATCCTTGGCCTGTGTGGCCTAAAAGTTGGGTGCTGTGTGTTGACCCTTGCTCATGGGAGCATAAACTTGTGTCGTGTAGGCACGTTGTGTCAGCCTAAGTGTAGGTTGTATTGGTTAGAGGTGAACCTAATTTAAAACCTCTGGTTTGAGGTGAACCTGTTGTAAAACCTCCGTTAGTGAGATCCGGTACACTTAAGGGTTGAGTGCGTCCACTGGAAGTGGAGTAGACAAGTAGTCGAACCACTATAAAAACAACTATGTTTGAAATTGATATTTTCTTTGATTGCTTGTGTGATTTCCCTAAATGCTTTTGAATATATTTATTTGAGATCACACCTCACACACAGTTACATCCATCATAAACTATGATTTGCATTTTGTTCATCTTTCAAATAGTGTCATGACTCGATCCTCTATTTGGCTTGGAAGCCATTAGAGTTACTTTAAAGAAATCCTGATATATGCATATTTTTCATAAAATAAGTTTGATAGGATCTTAAATTAACATAAAATATGAAGAGATAATCGCATACCTAGAGAATAAGTTAGTTGGAATTCCTGATCAGGAAAAGATAATTCTTGAAGAAAAGTCAAAGCATGTCACAGCTCAAATTCAGTTAAAGGAAGATTTGTAAAAGTATATGGGAATATTATGAATTACAGATGAGCTACAAAGAATTTGTTTCATTTGCTTTTTTTTTTAGAACATGTAATTTCTTTTGATTTTCAGCATATATCAATGAAGAAATAATTATATCTTTGAGATATTTTGCTCCTTCATAAATTTCTAAATCATAAATCATTTCAAGCATATTCATTTATGCAATAGTCTCGACATGATATTTTAATGAAGATTTGAGATAAAAATATCAACATATTATGATTGTCAGTATGGGATTTCCTATATGATTTTTGTTTTGATAGGCGGCGCTTGATATTAATTCAATTAGATGATCACACATAGTTTAAGCTCTTGAGTAGTGGAGCAACCCAGTTTTTTAAACTCTTTAGTAGTGGAGTCTAGTCTCACGTGATAGTCTCTATAACTCTTATGAGTTCGCTGAACTCTCACAGCCTGGTGAGTTCATAAACTGCAATCCATCAGAGGGGCTCAGTGAAGCTATCGGGGCCGTGAACTTGATTGGATTTACGCACAGGGTTGGCCGCAATAGCTCTCTAGAGTTCACGGGGCATATAAGGCGACCTTTGGGGTACCAAATCCAGGGCCGCCAGTCCGTCAATGAGTAGGTTTAAGCCCTTCCTCATGAGTTACTACTGAAATCAAGCTAAGAATCTGGGGGGGTCTTATGCATGGTTGGCCTATCTATGGACTATAGACAATTGCGAAAGAGCGCACACTACAACTCGCGTTTTCTTCGTCTGTAAGGTCAGACCCATTCACAGGAGGGTAATTTCATCCGTTCCCCGTGACGCTGTCGGAAAGCTATACATACGGCATGAGTATTACGCATGATTGCCCTTTGAGGACTTTTTTGCCTTTTAAGGCTTTCAATCACTAGCTCCATCCGCTGCCCGCATGGGTATGCATATGATGGCCTTCACGGGCTTTTTAGAGCCACTGGCTTCTCACTGCTGCCCGAATGGTGATATTAATAGGCCTTATGCATAGTTGGTCGTATAGGCTTGGCTAGGCTGCCTTAAATGATGATAAGTTGTCATCATTGTCGTGTAGTAATAGGCGTCTAGGCTTGGCTAGGCTGCCTTAAATCGAAAACACGAACTTGGCTCGAACTGGTCCAATCTGCTGACTGAACCGAGTCGAGCTGGACATGGTGGCTCGGTCACCGAGCCGAGCCGAACACGAGCTGGGTGTGTCTACTGATTGAGCCGAGTCGAGCTGAGGCCAGCTCGACTTGGTGTATACCCCTAATGATCAATTAGTATCATTGTCTAGGGTCCAAATTCCAAAACATCCAAGCATAGTTGAAAAATCACAATCCTAGACACAAATACAAGGTTATGCTACATTACACTAAGTATTGGGTTACAACTACCCCCACACTTCACATGGTTAGTGAACCGGAATTGATGTCACATGGTTAACGGGCCAAGGGCTATGTCTTGTCATATTGCATATAGTTGAATGGCCCCTGCTTCCACCTTACTGATGAGCACAATGTAAGGATCGTATTCACGTCACATTATATTGAATCAAGGGCCATACTAAAATCAAGTTGTGCAACCTGACATACACCACAATTCGTATGACTAGATAATCTGCATATTCAATCTGATTGTACATTATTTGGATAGCCAAGCCTATGTCCATAAGCACGTGGTCAGGTTGTTAGGCAACTTCCAATGCCACTTGGTTTCATACTATTAGGTGGCTTTGTGTGCATTTCACAATAGTACGGTTAAATAGCTACATGTACACCACCATTACACATGGCCAAACATACATCACATGCCCACATGTATAAGGGGCCAGACACATATATCGCACCCTCACACCACTAGAGTCTATACCTTTGTTATAATCAAACATGTTTAAGGGTTTAAACACACGTTACACAATCCTACTACCTACGGCCGCACTCCAACCAAAGTCCCAAGTGGTCATGGGTTGTCCACACGTATTATAATTACTAATTTAAAGCTCACATACATCAAATTTGCATGTAACCCAATGACGTCCTCACATACTATACTACATACCATGCGTGATAATATAATTAAAGGCAACACATGGCCACTCACACATTATATGATCACATGATCAAGGGCCACCCACGCCACACATTTGCACGACTAAGTGGGCATACACAAGGTCACAATTCAACCTAGAAAAATGGCTGCCCAAAAACACAAATTTTGCATGGTCAGGTTGATGTAGAACATGGCATAGTTACATTCCTAGCATGGTTGGACCAAAAGAAGGTGAACCATAAATTGATCAACTTTTGATACGGGTATCATTACAGATCGTATAACCTATCAATCTTTACTGAAACGGGTCATCCGAGGTGAACCAACCAACATAATAGGTCATATCTATCCGTTTCGTCAAAAAACGCACACTTTCAGCTCAAAAATGAATTTTTGAGGAAAAATTACTGTTCTTTATATAAATAACTTGTAATCATGTTAGGACTCTTATAGAAAAACTTTATTTCAAATTTTTATTTTTAGAAATTAGGTTTTAGAAGAGTTTTATTGTAATTAGGAATTTTATTAGAATTAGAATTTTGCTATTTTTGGTAATTACAAATTTTGAATTATTTTTTTTCTATATTAATCGTGTTACAGGATACATATCAAACAATTATCAATCAATTTACAAATTTTCTAGAATATTATTTCCATTTTTTTGCTTTTTTTCCTCATGGATTCGATAAGTCTCTATGAGAAGTCCGGAGAGGCTTCATGGATTCGAAGTATTTATCCTTAAGGAAGACGATGATCAACATCATTACATTCATCCATGCGTCAATTGGTATCAAAGCGAGGACTCCCCTTGAGCCGATGGCAAATAACGAAGGTATGGACCAAAATCATGTGGACAGTGATCCAGGGATGCGTTATCTTTTGGAAAGAGTGGAAGCTTTCCACTGGGAGAATCAGTTAACCATGTAAGGGCTGCAAGTAACCCTCAACTGTATTGTGGATGCGCTAATTCTGCCCTAAGCCCAAGACGATGCTCAATCACCTGTGTTCGTTGTACGACACAACACCGATTTTCGTAAGACACCACCCAATGATGATGAATTACAGGCCACCACTTTGATTATGAAGAAGTTGTTGTACATGCCAAAGGTAGAGATTTTTTCAAGTGGAAGGGTCTAATGTAGAACATGGCACAGATACATTCCTAGCACGGTTGGACTAAAAGAATGTGAACTATAAATTGATCATAACTTTTGATCCGGGTATCGTTACAGAGTGCATAGCCTATCAATCTTTACTGAAATGGGCCATCCAAGGTGAACCAACTTACCGAATAGGTCGTGTCTATTCATTTCGTAAAAAAAAAAAAAAAACGTGCACTTTTAACTCAAAAATGAATTTTCAAGGAAAAATTACTATTTTTAGTAATTTTAATTTTTTAATATTTTTTTATTTTTAGAGTTTTAGATTTTCTTCTTTTTAGAAATAACTTGCAATCATGTTAGGACTCTTCTAGCAAAAGTTTATTCAGAATTTTTATTTAAAAAACTTAAGTTTTAGAAGAGTTTTATTATAATTAGGATTTTTATTAGGATTAAATTTTTTGCTATTTTCAGTAATTACGAATTTTAGATTTTTTTTTTTTTTCTATATTAATGGTGTAACAGGGACATACATATCAGATAATTATTTCTATTTTCTTCCTTCTTTTTTTTTTTTTTTTTTTATCACGTGGATTCGAGGAGTCTCGTTGAGGAGCTTAGAGAAGCTTCGTAGGTTCAAAGTAGTTATCTTTGAGGAATACTGTGATTGACCTCATCACGTTCATCCCTGTGTCACTGGTGGGGCCCATGGTATCACTAATTTGCACCGCTTGGTAGGCCCCCCGATATCAGAATTTCACCTAATAGGGTGGGGACCTGTCGTCCGACAAACGGCGTGGACATACACCACATCAAAGTGGGATTCTTTGTTCAAATGAATATCTTAAATATACAGCACATCTAAATGGGTCCCGCTTAGATTGATGGTGTGGATTAAATACATACAACAGGACAACCATTGTGAAGAGAATGCGGTCTACCACAACGTCTGGACTAAGTTGATACATCTGTGTTCATACATTCAGGTCTAAGTGACCTTATGAGCAGGTTGTTGGGTAGATACCTATGATATGTACCGGCACCGCCTAAATGGGTAGCGTGTGTCCTCAACACACATCAGAGTGGGCTCCACAATATAGACGGATTGGATATAGAACAGATGCAAATGTAGACTGCGTTGACGAAACACATGCGTCTGGCAGGGTCCACGAATGGACGG
Source organism: Magnolia sinica (assembly GCF_029962835.1). Taxonomy (NCBI): domain Eukaryota; kingdom Viridiplantae; phylum Streptophyta; class Magnoliopsida; order Magnoliales; family Magnoliaceae; genus Magnolia; species Magnolia sinica. The sequence goes on along the minus strand of NC_080573.1, from coordinate 40,918,597 downwards.
CTTGAATCTACCACAGATACATCAAAGTGGGTCCCATACTGACGCAGGGATGGGCATGATGAGGTCCAGCACAATCTTCACGAGAAAAAGAAGAAATTTTGAAAATAATTTTTAAAATTTTTTAAATACTTCTATTGATTATAAAAAAAAAAGGAGATTACAATTCTTTGAATAAGACTACAAACCTTAGCAAGAAGTTTCAGTATTTAAGTGCAACTAACTATTTATAAATGGTCGTGATTTCCACTAGACCTCATAGTTTTCAACCAAATAGTTAAGTGTCCTATTTCGCTCAACATGCCTGATCATTCTAAGCACTGGACACAACTCAAGCTCAACAGATGAAGAATTATAATCAAACTAAAACTCACTAGTAAAAATGAAAATAAACAGAGATTTCAACCATCTTCGGTGAAATTTCGTAAATTTGGGCGTGGGCAACCCGGCATAGCAGGGTTTGGTTGCTAAAGTAGCTGGTCCTACCCCAAAATCATGTGTACGTCCGATAACTCACTCTAGTTAGCGAGATATGTTTGTTTTAAGTTCCGACAGTCTGGATCACCTCTGCCTGGGATTAGAGCGACCCTCTCTACATCACATACAGTAAAAATAATAGTGGGGTCCCCGATTTCAATGGCCTAAAGCTCACAGTAGGTTCAACGGTGGACATTTATGCCCACCGATTTCGATGGTGTGGCCCATATAAAATTTAGATCAAGTTAGTTTTTGAGGCGGCCCACCTAAAGTGAACTAGAAGAATGAGATGGAGGGTATGGATTTAGCATAAATATCATGGTGGTGCCATAGCTGACCCCACAACCATTTGGCCAAAAATCAGAGAATGGACATCTCTCCGGACAACGTCCAGAGATGACGGCCTCTCTGGATTACTTCTATTCTCCTTTTTTTTAATTTTAATTTATTACTATTTTATTTTTTTTTATTGAGATTAAATTCAGTTGTGGCATTAGTGTTTTTTTTTTTTTTTTTGGTCTTAAACACGATGGGCTCCATAACACCCACCGGTGGATGTTGAATCCACTATTTTCCTCTGATGGGGTCCAATTGAATTTACATCTACCTTGATTTTGTGCACATGCACTAAAGTGATCTGAAGAAATGGATAGCCAGCCTTGATTAGTAAAATACATCAGAGTGACCACAAGCAATTTTCAAGGGTAAGTGTTCAATTCCTGCTGTTTCCTGTTTTGTGTGACCCACCTAAGTCTTGGACCTATTCCATTTTGGAACCAACCCTTAAAAGGGACCTGGGAAGGTAGGTCGATAGCATGGATTTACCCCACATTGTCAAGATGAGTCCTGGAATAATTTCAGCAATAAATGCTTAATCCCCGTTGTCTTAGTATGTCCTGCCTAGCTTCTGATCAACCTGATTTTTGGGACCATGCAGTAACCGGAGCTGGGAAGATAGATGAACAGTGTGGATTTAGCACATACATCATGATATCATGATGTGACTAAGATAAGCCCCACAGTGCTTTAGCCCAAAATGAGTACAGGGACGTCCCTCTCTGGAGTCTGGACGCACAACGTCCTCCCAGGACGTCACCTCCTGCGTTCCCTTTTTTTTATATATAGTATATATACTCTGTAGAGAGAGAGAGAGAGAGAGAGAGAGAGAGAGGTGTGGTGTGTGTTACCACCTCATAGTGGTCCATGAACTGGACGATTTGGATAAAAATAGGTGAATCACAGCCGCCCATTGGGCCTGATCAACTATATTTATATGCTCTTTAACCAGGTCTTTGTGACCATTTAAACAGATTAGATGGCTGATAAATATCATGGTGGGGGCCATGGTCAGTAGGGCCCACGCAAACCCCAGACCAGGTTGATATTTGTGTTTTTACATCATTCGACCCATTGGATGCTATGAATGATTTGGATGGCATGTGATCCCCAATGGAGCCCACATTTATGGGTCTCACACTTACACTACAAGAAAGAGAGCAACGAAACGAAGAGAAGGAAGGGTGAGGGGGGTGTATTCACCTTGATTATCAAGATGGATGGTTGAGATGGATGGATGGAGTTGATGGTGGCCCACCAAGATCACCTCACTCTCTCTTACTTGGTGTAGAAAATGGTGAAAATGGCTAAGAGGTGGAGATATTTGTAGAGACATAACTATGGATAGAGGTGAGTTGGAATTAGGTTAGAAATTTAACTATGGTTAGGGATTAAGGCAGGATTTGGAAACTTAAATCCATAATTTAAGGTTAATGGTGGATTAAAGGGGTCATGGGATGCCATGGCATGATGAGGTTATGTATAGGTTATGGTATGGAGATGTGAAAGAAAAGTTGACATTATGGTACACATGAAAGAGGTGGTAAGGGATAGTGGTGTCACATGGTATGGTAGAGATTCCCTCACATGTGGCTAGACATGCATGTATGGGTGATATGTGTGGGAGGCATGTGTGAGTACGTTGTGTGTGAAGCCATGCGCACATAAAAGATAAAAGCTTCTTTACAGTGTATCTCACCAACAGAGCGTCGCACAGATGCGCGGGTGGCACCTCCGCAACTACAGAGAGGTGGCGGTCGATATGACAAGGGTCTCAAGGTCTCGAGGTTTTGGTCAGTCAGGTGTGCATTATTGTTGTAACAAAGGAGAGGTCATTGTTGTTACACCAAAGCAATTGATGTTGTTCCATCCACATGCCATCTCATGAAAATGCTTATAACTCTTTCATTACAGCTTGAATCGGGACAATCTTGGTCTTGTTGAAAAGATAATTTGATGACCTTTCAAATAAGATTAGAATCATTTCATTTGAACACCGTGTAACCTTTCAAAAGTGAACCTACAATCCATCTTGTGTTTGCTTTCATTTCTAAAAGTGTAGTTTCTAGTATCCCTTTTCTTTCTATCTATCTGTTTCTTATGAAAAGACCTATCTAAACAAAATCTTTTGGAAAAGAAGAAGAGATCATCTTCTAAAAGTGGATTTTTATTTTTTTTATAATATTTTTCATCTCATCTTCTTCTCAAATAAGCTCATAATTCATTTTTCTAAGGTGGGAGTTTCTATAGGAAAAAGTAGTCGGAAATCACAAAAGATTAAAGGAGAGTAGTTGAAAAGTATGAAAGATTATCGAAGTGCAATGGTAAAAGAAAATGTAGCCAAAGAGTAGTGACATAGACGAGGAAAAAAAAAAAAGGTAAGGGACAATTTCATCCAAAAAAAAAAAAAAAAATGGGGCTCTATTTTGGGTCTCTTACCACACTTGAGATTTATTTATGGAAAAAGCCCACAAAAGAATCCAGAATTGATCTCCTTGGATAGAACTCTTGGCAAAATCATTCTTTCTTTCTTTTTTTGCTTTCTTTTTTTTCTTTTTTTTCTAGTCCTATCGTTTGAAACAAACATGCTCCCAACGTACACTGATTTGACCTAAGGTGGCTGCTTTTTCTAGGCAGCGGTCGTGAACAAAATCCTCACTTTCAATTTTCTCCCATTATATGCTTCGTGTACAACAAAGCCAAAGAATCCATCGAACATCACTTTGGGGAGTGCAAATTAGCCTCTTTGATGTTTGTTTAGGATTGTCAACAGGTGCTCAGACCGGTGAGTGCCCAATGGACGAAATGTGATTTGAAGGGTACGCTCAACTTTCACGCTTGTTTAAAAATCGGGTTTGGGTGGAGTACCTAATCAGGTGACCAGCTACATGCTTAATTTTGATATTCATATTTATATATTAGGGAATTGTAGCATCCATCATCCTACCTTCATGGCTCACTAGCATTATCTCTAAAGTGAGAAGTAGCACGATCAATCATCAATTGGCACAATCCATTCAATCATTCCATGAAAGGCAAGCGATGGTGCAAATATCATGCTAATTGGATGATCCTAATTATCTGATTAATAGCATGAAAACTAGCCGATCAAGATCGAGGACAGGAACAAAATAGGTCCAATCATGATCTCGAAACATCTATTTAATAGGTCTGAGGTTGCTAACGATTCCAAAGACCCTTCTTGGTTGGATGATGCAAACCATCCAATCAATGACTCTAAAAAAACATATAGTTGTAACAAAATAGCCCACATTAAAAGGGTTAGCTGATATGATCAGCATGATTTTTTCACCATGTCTTGCTCCCCAATGCTACTATTTGATTGCCCAAATTAATTCGCGGAATCAATGATAGCCCATGGCATGTCTCTTAAAAGCTTGGAGATTGTATGCACACACGTCTGCGTTTAATTAGGCACCTGACAGTCACACCTCCATCCTTCAAGCCAATTTGGCTTGTGCTACATGTAGATCAGGTCCTAACCCGATTCAAAGTCCTAGGTTTGTTGGTTCACTAAACCAAGAGTAGGAAAGATTATTGCGGAAATCAAGCAATACTTGGTTGAGTGGGCCCTCGTACTGAAGGAATTTATAGATACCGTGGTTTCAAATTTCTATTCAAACTATAAAGCCATTCTATACTGAAGACTACAGATCACACCATGGGAGTCCATCCCCACCGACCGGTTGGAAGTTAAGTTGAACGTGGAGGGTTTTTCGTCCTGATTGGATAGTGTTGCTGGGGTAGGGAGGGTAATCAATTAACAATAAAGATGACTCTATTCAGGCTTTCTACTGTCCAGTGTGGTCCCGGAGGGTGATTGATGCCTTGGAAGCCAAACCAGAGGCTCTTTGAGGGGGTTTCAAATTGTTTCCAGCATGCTTCAAGTACTGACGCTTGTCGAGCGTTCTTCTCCTAAGATGTTAATCCACGAAGCCATGGGAGGCTAGGTTTTGTTGCTTATAAAATTAAGTGTTTGGTGGTTTTGATAAACATTTCAGTTTCTGTAACCTCAAAAGGCCGCGTTGCAATCCACTTGCGTCCCAGTGAAGGAGAGTTCACAGAGACATGCGATATGTATTGGGATTTCTTTCCTTCTCTTGACGATCTCCTTTTTATATTAATATAATAAAAAAGATGCATGTCTGTTTATAAATTACATATATGTAAATATGCCAATTTCAGACATCGACTACTGGGAAATGGTCGATGACATCGAAATCTTGTTAAATGAAAAGAAAAGAACGGTAGTGATCATACAATGGGCCCACAATGGGCTGGAAGTGTATCTTCAGTGAAGATGAATAAAAAATTAACTGAAACCGTCTGCTACTGCAGGGCCCTCACTTCCCATAACGAGCCACCACTTGATGCTTTGAATCCCCAAATGGCACCTTCCATTACATATCCATTCTCCCACACCATGGGCCGGCTCATCCACCACATTTGGGACCACTTGAATTTGAGGCAGCTAAGACGAGGCATCACTTGAATCTGCCAGAAACAATTTTCTCCCTTTCTCCTCTCACCATGCTCTGAACAAAGAGCTCACCTGCCCGGTAAGACGATCGAACCTATGGAAGGAGATCCATTAGAAAAGGAGAAAGAATCAAATTAAACTAAAGTAATTGTGGTGAACCTAAAGCAGCTTACCAGTTAAAATGCCAATAGATTGTGTCACAACCAGAATGAATCAATGGCTGGGAAACACTTCAAGAAATTTCTCTATACAAACCAGTGCGAGCATATAAAAATGTATAGAAGAAGAGACCCAGTCTGTGTGATATGAAGCAATGAAAAGCTGTTGAAATAAAGGAGTTCTAGAATCCCTGGTTAGCGCTTCCCTCCCTCCCTCCCTCCCCAAGAGAGATGGGATGCAACAGGGTTTAGAAAGTCCTAGTATAATACTTAGTTGATATTTGGGAATGTTTGAGACAATTAAGTACATGAAAAGGGGAAAGTTTGCTTCTGACACTCGAAGAAAGCATCTTGATAACTTGTTTTTAGCATGGTGGCGTCTGGCACCTTGCTTTCAAGTATTCTAATCAGCTAGTAAATCTTGTTTAAATTGAAGAAGAGATTGCAATATATGAAGATCATTAAAAAAGAACACAGAAAGTGAATGATCCCCGACAAGGCAATGAAAAGGTGACAATTATGAAAATGACTCCCCATAACATATAGCCTTTGAGTCGAATGAAGTCAGACTATCAATAAGGCGACTAAGTTGACATAAGATTTGAAAGGGAAGTCAAAAAATGCCAACACAATCATAATGGAGTTAGGTCCATGTTCCTATGATGAAATCCATTTTGAAGATAACCTGAACCCTAGAATCAGGCAGGGAAGGAGGGACGGAGGGGATCATTCATTCAGTGGGCTGCCTGATGAGTCGAGCAACCTGGCTTCTCAATTAGAACATCTTCACTACGTGTATTTGTGCTTCACAGTATAACCTCCATAAGTTATCTTTCATAAAGAAAATCATACAGAAACTTACCAGAGGCCCACTGGCAACATAGCGGAAGCCAATCGACTCTCCATAATCCTTCCAGAAGGCAAACTTCTCCGGAGTAACATACTCCTTGACTGTCAAGTGCAATGGAGTTGGCTGCAAGAACACGACCGCTCGTTAGTCTGAAGGATCCAGAACAGTTAAAGAAGGAAGATTCAATAATGTGTTCATGTCCTCATTGGACTGCATTAGAATAATTAATATACATATAGATGAAATGGCCATAATGGAGATGGGAGTGGGACCATTTTATTTCATGGTGACGACCAACCTGATTGCAAATACATTTCAGTTTGGACTACCAGCATTCTGAATTGCCAGTACCTCATTATGAATGCAGTGGAGCTGCTCCTACCTCAGTCATTTCCACTTTATTGAATTGATTGATTCATAGCTATTCATTCAGTTGAACATGTAAACACAACCAACATAAAAAAGACAATGCCCAAATTCTCATTAACAGTTTCCATATTTATCTAACCTGTAAATACTGTCCCAGAGTTAGAATATCAACGTTTATGGCCCTCAGATTGGCCATGGTTTCCTTCACCTCCTCGTCCGATTCTCCAAGGCCCAGCATAATAGAAGATTTTGTAATCATCCCTTCCTTGCAGAGCTTTGCATGTTTCAGAACAGACAAACTCTGATCATACCTGCTTTTAACAAACCAAAGAGGGGTATCACCACCGAACCAAATAGTAGAAATGAGGGGAAATAAAAGAATAACAATTCAGAAGAAATGAAGTTCATCTTTCAAATTGGAACATCTTTTTTTATTGGTAAGTTAAATAAAATTTGCAACATTGACTTGAAACTTGGTCACGTTGATTCGATTTGGCTGAGACCCGGGTCCAGTCACTGCCCCCCCGAAGAATTCCAAAAACAGGATGACAAGAAGTCACCCAAGAGATGAACCAAAGGACCTTACAGACTTACAAAGAATTCCCTCCCTTCCCTGGGAACATTTTCTGACCTGTCTGAATCCCAAACCAAAGGCTTTGCCCCAAGGAAAACTGCATTTGGAAGATCCGTGCTGTTAAAGATCCTACTATTGCATTCTAACGACACTGGCCAAAAAACAGCTCTCATGACTAACTGCCACAACCCTTTCCCCTTCATGTTGAGTTACCTTGCAGACATAGGAAACAAAAGTTATTCTGGATTTTATTTTTTTTTAAAGATAATGCATTTTTTGTTTCTTTAGTTCTCAGAAGTATAGTTTTTGCATAATACTGTCCAATTTCGTTATATTTATATGCCAAGTCATGAATTATATGTGATATATTGAAACATTATATAAATAACTGATCAATTCTTTGGGTCAACTAGATCCAGCAGTGAGTTGAGCTAGTTTCTGGACTATGGTTAGGAAATCGAAATAAACATAGAACACTGATTCTGCCACCTTTGGTGCATAACTTACACTGTGAATTCCCAAACAGAGTCCACAAGAGGTAGCTCCAACAGATTGTGCATGTAATTATCAGCAGAGGTGCAATTTAAGTCAGCTGTTGCAAGGATAGATACCAGATTGGGTTTCTCAACTCCAGTTATGGCTTTTATTAGCTGTACTCCTTGTATACAAAGTTTCTCATTTCTTTAGTTGTATCATGGTTGGATGGATGGATGGATCCAGCATTTTCTCCATGTTTCCCTAGTCAATGATACATTCTTTTAGGCCCCATTAAAGGGAAACTCATTATTTGATTGCTAAATATGCAAATATGTGCCTTTTCGCTATTATTCGATCTTCAAATATGCAAATATGTGTATTTTAGCATCTCCTAAAGTTTCACTGAAAAATTCCAATGTTTCCCCATGTTTTCCGGCATTTCCAGGAATTGGCGATGTCATCAGCGATAACGATATTGTTTCCGTGTCCCTAGCCAGTGAAACTTGTAGCAATATTGATACTTCGAGCACTGATTATGATGCAATTTAGTTTTATTTGGCACATGGAAAGTCTAATAATTAATCTGGCCAGACCAACCTTCTTCGGCCACCTAGCCAAATTCACAAGAACCAAATGATCCTAACCTTCCAATTAATGACGTGCAAAGCACACAATTTGGATGATGCACAATCTGGATGACTTATAGTTAGAAGGTCCAATCATCAAATTGGTGACCCATTCAGTGGACCCCACCATGGATTGCTCGTCTCTCAAGAATTCAGACAATATTAACCAGCCAGTCCGCATCTTAGAAAAAAAGATGGTTATATGAAAAGGGTCATTATTCATATAGCAACATGTGACCTTGGCAACGTTACCTGTAAAGAATAGGCTTTGATTATAAGGACAGGCCAAATGATGTTGTATACATTCGATGCGTCCAATTCAACTTGTTTGCACCATAACAGGATGCAAACTAGTTTTATAGGATCTTTCAACTTCTACAAGCACTATTTATTATCATTGCGGATGATAGACACAAGGAAACACAACTAATCACAAAATCATCAACATACAAAATGAGTATCTACTTTTGTTACCCCGCTCTAGGATCTCTGACAATTCGTTGAAGCCTTTTCACAGTCTCAATGTTGTGAGCAAACACATCAAGCCCAGAGTGTACTAGGGTTGTTACCGCCTCCAGATCGCCACGAAAATCTGAGGTTAGGCACTCAACTAGGATTTCAGGTTTGAGATTCTGCACAACTAACCATAGGATATTAAAACAATGAGGATTTTCTACGTCTCTGCATACTGTATCAATGTGTATGTATGAAGAATCTGGAAGTTAAAATGCAGCCAAATATGTTATATTGAATCAGTGCATAGACCTTCATAGCTTTGACTGTGAGAGTAAAATGGCCACTTCCACCATCTGGTAGGTCGTCACGATCCACACTCGTCAGTACAATGTAGTCCACACTGCCAATGCATAGATCACAAAATAAAAAATAGAGAAGGTGAACTCCAAATCCATGCCAAATGAATTCTCACATAAAAATCAGTGCTAAAGTCATACAAAGATGCAACAATTGTCCAATGAATTCGGTCTCGCCAAGCAGGCATTCACAGCTTACGTATGACTTACTAGACAAAATGCAAAGCAAACTCCACGTATGGTTCATATCCTTGCAAATACATATGTAGAGGTTTGCTAATTCCATGTGTAGGCACAGGCCATTCTAACACCACAGCAAGCTGCAAAGTAGCCCATGCATGCGAGATCCAATCTGTCCATCTAGTGGTGGCCGGCTGCAGAGTTGTCCAGCCTTATTCTTGGGCCAGGATATATAAGTGGCGCAGCCATCCCGGATGGCATAGATCTCACACACACACATGCCGTGTTGGAATGTGCCAGTGTGTTGAAGAGCTGGGATTTACAAACGTGTGAACTAGCAAGCCTTGCATATGTGCATGAGCAAAAGCTAGACAATAATTACCAGATCCTTTGGTTTATAATTATAAATCGTTTGCCTATACATTAAATTATGAATCCCTTAGCAACGCATGCCTAGCTTAGCTATTGAATTAACCAACAGTAAAACAAAAAATGATCGAATAACAGCATTTTTTCCTTCATATAGTATGATATGACACCTGAAAGAACATACCCCCAGCTTGCAATTGCCCTGGCAGTGTTCTCTGGCTCCATTGGGTCTGGTGGTGCAGGGTTTCTGCTGGTTTTAACAGCACAAAACCTGCAACCACGGGTGCAAGTATCCCCTAGAAGCATAATTGTTGCAGTTGCAATGCCATCAGTTTCTCCACCTGCTCCTCCTCCTCCATTCCAACACTGCCCACAAAAACCATAGACAAAATTCATACATTAGAGTCACTAAACTTCACAGGCTCCCAGAACAAAATGGACATGAGGTGTAAAATACAAGGACCCTAAAAAGGAATCCAAGACACAAACAAATCTGTATGCACACAAACATATATGATGAATTGTACTTAATATAAAATAGTACTGCATATACAAGTAAGTTGTCAAAAAGAAAAAGAAAAAAAAAAAAAAAAACCAGTGTTTTAAATAGCTACGCGATGTAGCGTGTAGCTTACGCTACGTAGCATAGCTTAGCCTTAACGCTACGTAGCTCATAAAAATAGCTTAAGTCGCATGTAGCCTACGCTACATGATAATTTGTCTACACTATATGGTAATTAGCATATGCTTCACACTGCATAGACTATGCTATATGCTACATAGCTCACATTGCAAGTTATTTTCCACTACAACCTTAAAATCAAGTAATGTTTTCAATGATTTTGTTACGTTTCTCAATTTTCAATAGAAATTAGTTAATATTTCCAATGCTTTTAGTAAAATAATATAAGTAATATAAGTAACAATATTAAATTAGTTTCATTGCTCTTTCTTTACCTTTATACTTAATCATTGCCCTTTCCTATTAGTTTATGTTGCGTTTAATTGCACCAAATATCACGAAATTTTTGTTAAATTTCATTATTAATCAGCCTAATTTGGTGCAGAATATCATGAATTCAATGCAACCAAGCACAACCTTGATTAAAAGTATAGTAGTGTGTAGCTAATGCTACACGCTATGTAACTTATGCCTCATGCTTCAGAGAGGTGAACGCTACGCTACATGCTATTCACTATTTAAAACACTACAAAAAACTGTTCTATTTGACTAAATATCCACAAAACTGTATCTATTTAAGTAAATATCCACTAAAAATATATAAGTAGAGGTTCACTAGGCACTTGGGGATGCAAAGGGAAGCATGAAAGAACTAATTGCATGAAAATAAACCACACCCCACCCTTTTAAAATTGTAACAATCTAAATTTATATAACCTAGACTTTTTAAAATTATAAAAGACTAATAAAGGTAGATTAATGCAGGAGCATTTTCACACCGGGCTCGAGTGGGGTTGCCTATGGGATGCAGGGGCACACTTAAGGTGAGAGGCCCGTGTAAAGCAGGTGGCTCGCGTGAGGCGGTACCCATGTGATTTGGGGCCAACGAGGGGGGTTCGGCCAAGGTCCTAACCCATAAGATATGGGGCATGGGCTATGAGATAAAGGAATTAATTCACCATGCTTTATCAGTTCGAGGTTTTAGAGCAAGTGGTTGATTGTCCTACATCACAGATTTTGCGAGAGCCAATGGAGCTCATGTGTCAAATGTGCAATACACCAACGACATGTTGTTTTTTGGTAATGAGTCGATCTGAGAAGCTTTTATACTAAGGGGCACGTTGCTATGCTACAAGCTTGTTTCAGGGCAGAATTAAAATTGTAATGATTTAAATTTATACCTGGACTTTCTAAAATTATAAAAGACTAATAAAGATAGATTTTGTGGGAGCCGGTTCAGCTCACGTGTCAAGTGTGCAATATGCTAACGACATGTTGCTCTTTGGTAGTGGGTCAATCTGAGAAGCTTTTTTACACTAAGGAATGAATTGCTATCGTACAAGATTGTCTTGGGACAGAAGATGAATATGGAGAACAGCAGTATCATTGGTTAGGCTGCTAGGTGGATTCTCTTCCTTCCAAGCACTTGGATGTTCCACTTTGTCCTGATAAACCTCCTTGGACATTTTGGTTGAGCTAGTGGGAAAGGTGGAGATAAAATTAGTAGAAATGCAAGACCTTGTCTTTGGGCGGCAGGATCCTCCTACTAAAGGTATCCTTTGCAAACTCCTTATTGTATGTTTTACCTCTATTCAAATGTCTGGCTAGTTTTTCTGGTAAAATTAAGTCCCTCCAATAGAAAATCTTTGGAATGACAAGGAGGATAGTCACAACTCACAAGTATCACTTGATTTCATGGAAGGAGCTCTGCAAGTCTAAAAGGATGACAGTTCATGTAGTAACTCAATTAGGCAAGTGAATCTTGCCCAGCTGTGCAAATGGTCGTGGCACATTGGAAATTTGGAGTCTACTTTTGGAAAGACATGTTGATTGCAAATGTGGCAAATCACAAGATGGATTGATATAAATGGGGTAACTGTTGAATGGGCTCTTTCATTTAGATGGTTGTTTTTTGTCGTAGAGAATGGATTTTAGCAAGAATATTGGATTCAAAATTGAGAAGTGACATTGAATCAGATTTGGGAACACTGGTGGTGTGGGGAAATGCTTCTTTGCAGAAAATTTCGCTTCTATACTTGATTGCAATGCACAAAGAATAGGTTGCACAAAATCTTTCCAGAAAAGTGGTGAATCTGTGGTTTCAGGGCAAATGGAATCCTTCTTTGAAAGGTTGGAGCATAGTTCAATTTCTATGATACTCTTTCCCTCCCTAATTTGGAATGCCCCAGTTCTGTTAAAGGTGAGAATGGTTTGTTGGACTGTATTGTTCGATAAATACTTGCATTGGAGCAGAGGTCACTCACTTCCAAACAGATGTATGTTGTGTTATGCTCATGTGTATGAACATATGGACAGGTTTCTTCGACCAGTTCAGTGTTGATTGCGTCATTCCCAGTTCAGTGGGGGGTATGTTCTCCAGCTAGTCATTCCATTTCTTGTAATCTACCAGGCTGTTTGATGAGGACATCCGACTGTTCGGAGTGTAACAATGGAGGATAGCGATGTAGCCTTCTTTGTGGCTAGATTGCATGGGGCCCACAGGGTCCAAATTGCATTCGAGCCATCGTAAAAGACATCACGTGCATGGTTTGTGCATCTTTGAAGGCCCCACACTAGGAAGATGCATGTGAGCTGCATATTGTAGAGTTGCGGACAAATGTGTGTTGTGTTATGCTCATGTATATGAATATATGAACAGGTTTTTCGACTAGTTTGGTGTTGATTGGGTCATTCCCAGTTCAGTGAGGGATATGTTCTCCAGCTAGTCATTCCATTTCTTGTAATCTACCAGGCTGTTTGATGAGGACATCTGACTGTTCAGAGTGTACCAGTGGAGGATAGAGACACGGCCATCTTTGTGGCTAGACAAGTGTTACATGGGGCCCGCAGGGTCAAATTGCATCCCTAGCCATCGTAAAAGACCTCACGTGCATGGTTTGTGCATCTTTGAAGACCCCACACTAAGAAGATGCATGTAAGCTGCATATTGTGGAGTTTCAGATGTTGGATTGAGTGCACGCATTGATCGGACATTGGACGGGCGTATCGGGCTGTTTACCCACTTTTAATCGTGGCCCGCCTCGATCATGGACCCTTTAGGACTTGGGTATCTTAGTTTTTTATTTCTTACTTTACTAGGATTTAGTTTATTTTGTGGTTTTATTTTGTTTTATGTATTAAATAACATATTTTAGATATTAAGGTTTTTTTAAAAGAAATTTTTCCTGAGAGCATCCTTTAAATAAATAAAAATAATGAAGTTCTGAGACTATAAAAGAAAAGGGAGCAGTGTAGAGCTCTCTCCATGCTATTGCTTATCAAAAACTTCAAAGTTCTCTTCTTTCTTCATGTGATTTGAAGGATTCTCCATGTGATTTGAAGATTAGGATTGGTGAGAGGCAATTCATATTCGACAAAGGTGCGGGCTTCCACTTATCTTCCGCATTCTTCCTTATTCTCCATCAAAGAGGTATTTTTTTCAAGTTTTCATATTTTATCCTTCCCATTTTCACAAAACCCACTAAAATCCCTTCCTTCCTTCCTCTTTATATCTTCCTGTATAAACTCAACCCTTGAAACCCCAAACCCTAGCCAAAGTAACCCACACGTGTGACCATACGGACACACGTGTGAACCCCTATAGCTGGCCACACGGCCCACCCTTCATCCCTTTGATTCTTCCTTGCTTCCACCTCAAATCAATACATTAATCCTAACCTAAACCTTAGATCCCCAAATATCCAAGTTTCCACAAATCACCTAAACCCTAGATTCCTGATTTACCTAATTGGTCATAAATTTCAAACTTCCAACCATCCAAATCCCCAATTCCTTTCTATTAAGACTCGAAGCCTCAAATCCCTATACCAATTAAGCAACCTAAGCCTTAATTTTACTTTTCCCCAAATCCCATGAACCATAGGTTGGCCTAAACCCTAATTGAGAAAACCCTTGGTAGTATTAGCTTTCCTCTTTTCAAATTAAACTAATTCCTATGCCACTTGGATGTTCCTACATCCATAAGATCCCATCTTTTAGTATTTAATGGTCATGCATTGCGTAGTTTGATACATGTGGCCTGAACTTCTCATAGTTACATGCTTGATTCTTGATATATTTGATAGCGTATTTTGTGAATTTTGATTATTTAGATTAAGTTGCTGATTGATCTCGCTTAATTATTTAGTCACATGCATGCGCCCTGCATCACTGTTACTATGGATAGGCCATCACTCAGTCCACTGTTGAATTTTGCTGAAAAGAAATGCCAGAATTTTTCATGGCAAAGTCTCTAGTGCGGAGAAAATTATTGTCAAAGCCATCAGTTCTATCCTGGATTGGACCAAAGCGGGTAGAAGAATGCAAGGCATCTCTGGCCAAATGATAAAAGCAATCTGGAAAGAAGCCCATGATTATGTGGGTTCCACCTCCTACTGGTTAATTTAAGCTAAATTTTAATGACAACAAAATGGGTAAACAAGGGCTGGTCGGAATTGGGGGTTTTTATCTGAGAACACCTTGGGACCTGCATTATTTCCTTCTCGGGGCCCATTAGTGTCTAAGATTCCAACAATGTGGAGTTGGCTGCTATGCTACAAGGTATTAAAATTGCTTTTGACAGGCAAATGGAGCAGCTAATTGTGGAAGGGGATTCAGCTAATGCAATCAATTGGGCGAAGTCCAGTATTCACAAGTGGTTGGTTGCAAACATCATCGGAGAGGTTTCAGATATATATGCTGGCAAGCGACTTTCCTAGAGATGCTAACGAGCAAGCTGAACTTTCACTAAAGGAGTTTAACTGAGAACCTGTTTATTGAAACTTGAGTTTGAGATGGGCTGGAGTTGTGCGGTGTGGTCACTGTCGGTTATTGTTTAAGTACTTAGTTTTCTTTGTGGTGGCTGTTGTGCCCATGGTAGTGTTTTTTTGTTGTTTCTTTGCTGTTTCTTCTTAATAAAATCTTCAGATATTCATTATAAAGAAGCAAAAAAAAAAATTAAAAATTAAAAATTAAAAATAAATTTTTTTTTTAAAGAGTACTCCAAACAACTTTGGACTGCTAAAAAAACAGGCACATGGTATACGGATGTATGCACAACATAAAATAACAGCCAGTAAAATATCTCTTCCTGAAAAATAGGAAAGAATGCAAAGCAGTCCAAGGACACTGTGTATGAACTGTTATGGCGCATATTATCCATATGCAGGCCCACTTTGGATAATGAAAGATCACACATGTGGACTGGGGTGTGGTTGCAGCAATTCCTTCCCAGCTTTGAGAAAACTTGCTCTCGAGTTGATTGCTGGACATGATCCCTACCAATGTTCATGCACAACATAAAATAACAGCCAGTAAAATCTCTCCTGAAAAATAGGAAAGAATCCAAAGCAGTCCCGAGACACTGCGTATCAAATGCTATGGTGCATATTGTTCATACATGGGCCCTCTTTAGATTGTCAAAGATCACATATGTGGCCTGGGGTGTGGTTGCAGCAATTCCTTCCTGTCTTGGAAAAAACTGGCTCTCAAGTTGATAACTGGTCACAATCCCTACCAATGTTGTCTTTTCAGTGTCCTGTCTTCAGCTTCGGCAGCAATTGATGGAAGATCTACATGTCAAATTGTCACATTGGACGTATGATGGTGACTCAAATCACACCATCTCTTCTTCATCTTCTGCTCCATGAGTTTTGCCCTCCCATTTATGGCTACCCACTTGTTCCGTGAACAAAGCTACTAGTGATCGATGCCACATTGGTGATGGTGTCTCCCCCCATCATGCCCAACTGATTTCCTGCCTTTACTATTCATCCTTACATCCACTAGTCTTTGATATGTAAACTCCAATGTTTGGACAAAACCAAATGATCCATTTCAACTTCGAAATACTCATAAAATTCACTTGATCTTTGAGTTGTTCATCGTTTCTTCAGTTGTCTCACTTGTCCATCCATCAGTAGATATGTCGGTTGATTGTTTGGTGTCTTCAGTCAGGGCATCCATCAACTTCTCTTCAGATTAAATTGAACTTTTAATCCAACCATTGATCCATTAACAGATTTGGCCACAGATCCATCAACCAATCCAATGATCAATGCATCACAAATCACAACACTACTCACTTCAGACATGTCATCCTTTTGATCTTTAAACAAGTTACATATAAAGACTTGACTGGTTCATAAATTTTTTGTATGCTTACTTTGAATCATCTGAACACTTGAGGTAATGCGTTATTAACAGGCTGATCTGGGTCATATTTTGTGTAGATCAATTAAGTGTTATAAAATCACTAAAGAAATAAAACCAAGGCTGTGGGAAGGATTCCCACAACAAAACCTATAGCCAAAGGTCTATTCCAGGCTCACACCAGGCAAATGGAATTGAGAAGAGCTTAAGTGATGTAGTTGTGTATCTCTACCTTTTATGATGCACCTTTTATCTCGTTAATAAATCATCATTCTTTTCATCTTGTATTGTGCAGTAGTTTTCACTATCTATGAACTACCCTCTATTGTGAAGAATAGGGGATGAGGATACAAGCAACCGAAACGTCATGTCCACCCTCTATCCTAAGAAATTGAAGACAACATTAATCAAAGTTGAAATGGCATAATCACTCAATTGCTCTTCTACGTAATTAATGTTATGTCCTAATTAAAAAGAAAGGTTGTGAGGATTTGAGATAGTCCTACCTTATGTGTGATAACCTGCGTATTGTACACCTAACGTATCCCTAAGAATGCCTACTTTACAGTGTGGATTGTAGCCACGTGTATGGACCTATTACCTACAGTCCACAGAATACTTTAAATTGACCCAATCCTCGCATCGTGCAAATAGTAGTCCCTTGAGTAACTCTGTGTTCTTAACTACCCTCTTGTTTATATGAAGATGAGATTGAACGTCACTACTTTAGTATATAATAATGAAGGTCCCTAGATTGGCGGACTTAGTTACCCTAGGAAAGCGACTCAATTAATTTCAAATTACACATTTGCATGGGAAAGATCTCGTGACAGGCTGACAGCTACGCAAAGTTTCTAAAACTATTAATACATGCTTGAAGACTAATCCATGCAGAATTCGAGTTTTGAAAAGGTTTTGCAAACAATATTCTTTCAAAAAGTATGTGTGATATAACATTACTTTAAAATGGGTTTTTAAATATATGAATGCAAAAAAACTAAGTCTTTTAAATACACTTGATAAGTTGGATAAGTGCGTACATTGGCCCTGATTCCAAATCAGGAGTCAACTCTATCCGGTGTGGTCATGTGGACTAGGACAAACATAACAAAGCTTGGATTATTAACTGCTAATCGGGGGATCACTTAGTACTCAAACATATGTGAGAAAACAACAATGTTACATTTGGTCCCATGCCTCTGATTCTTTTTATTACGGTCTTTTAGTTTTAGTTGTTATGAGACGAGCTAGATGAAAATTTTAAGTTGTACCTTTACCATAATATGATTGAGTTGGAGATGTTGGATATGAGCTTGTGGGCCCCAAGTTTTTTACCATTGTAATATATCAGGGGTGGATATGCCTTTTAGCAAAAATTTCTCTCTAAGTTCAAATTTTGAATCCAAATTCAAAAGGAGGATAGTGATAAGGGAGAGAATTCAAATGCGATGAGGATAAGCCCTATCATATCTGAACTCCTAATCCTCTGTGTTCTTTCCTTTATAAAAAGGGAGGCATTCCATTGGTTAAAGGCATGCATCTGAGTAATTCCCTGGAGAGGAATAATGAGAGAATATCCATTGTCCATTAGGCTGCTTTTCGACGATTTAAACCATTGATCATGCCCAGTGGTCATCCTAACAATAGGATCCAAGGGGTGATTAACTCCTTTCTGTTATCGTAGTAGTTAAGCGAATCGCTGGACATGAACCATCCATCTTCGGTTTTGTTCGAAGGTCCCCAAGATCGTGTAGATACCATCAAATCCTATGAGCCCGCTCATCTGGGCCTTTCACGCACGCACACATTCAAGTCCAGTTCAAGTCCAATAGGTTAAGCCCATCATGAGGATGACCTAGTGCAAAAATCAGCCACATTTACTCATTAGATGGGTCACACCTAGAAAACAATGCCTTGCAGTTGATAAATAGCAAAATAGAAGGGTCACCCACTCAACTAGTAGATGTGGTTGTTTTTTGCATAAGAAATCCTCATGATGAGGCCAGCCTATTGGACACATTAGACATTACAAGCACATGAAAGGTTGGAAGTTATCCGCTGGGTGGATTGTAACTTGTGGTCCAACCAGTTGGACACCTTCCATAATGTGTGTGTGTGTGTGTGTGTGTGTGTGTGTGTGTAGCTTAGACACTAACATGTGCCTGTGTTGGCATGTTGGCTTTAAAAGTCGGATTGGTTGAGACATCCAATATTTTCAATAATAAAATTTATGTTTTTGTAGTACATTGTAGTTACTACGTAAATAAATCCCACAAAACAAATAATAATAACAATAACCTAAAAATTAATCATTCATATTACATAAATAAAGGACAATAATAGTTAAATGTTAAAATTAGTTTTTTTTAACCTAAGTTATGTGACCGATGTTAAAAAAACCATGCATCAGTGCCAAGACAAGAACATTACCCCCCTAAGGTATAAATCATTTTAATATTTTGGACCATTCATGAATCATGAGTAGAGCATCAAGCAAATACAATTAGGATGCTTAAGGCTCCAACGTATGGAATAAGGATATCAAACATCATTATACACTCATCCCTCTTTCTACAATTCTACTTTAATCCATATATTCATTTTTGTTCTCTTTAATTTACGTTGCCAAAATTCTATTATATGAATTTCATCTCCCACCAAAGTAGACATTGTGCATTTGCACGGTGAGAAGGGTTCCTAACACCTTGCTTCCCCATCACCGAGACCCCTTGGCTTGAATCTCGATATCGAGACATAAAATTGTGGTGATTTTATAAAATTAAAATTCCTTCATTTAAACCATTGGTTTCTAGGCTAGTGGCAAATCATAATATTGAACCTACAACCTTCTAGTTGAAATCACTTGTCAATCTACACCACCCATGTTCAATGAACAGGGATCATTGGTAATTGACTAATTTCTTTTAGAGAGACCATTGCTTGCATACATGACTTGCTTACCTGATGTGTTGAATGGAAGGATTTTTGGACCAACTCATCTAAATGGTGGAACCCACCTAATGCACTGCACAAATGTTCCATACATTTGTTAGGTTGGCACATGTGGACATGTTTATAGGTGTGGGGGGGGCCTGTGGGCTTAGCAAAGCTTGGTATTATACAACACTTGGTTCAAATTAACAAGATTCATTTTGGCCAGAAGTCTATATAGGTCAGCCCACACCAAATTATTGATGGCAAATGTGTCAAAGATAACTCCTTTAAGCAATCCCAGCCCCCACTTCATTTGACTTTTCATCACCACATTGGCTATATTATGTTTTTAACTATCCACTTGCAGGCAAAAGATTGGATGGCTAGGATTGACTAAATAAGAGCGATTCACTGCATCATGCAGCTACAATAGGAACCATTTGTTCAAAGCTAGCTCAGGCAAACATTGCATCTTCAAAGAGACAAATAAATAAATTGGTATCAACAGCAACGCCAACGAATATTTGATAATGAGATTGAACAAGAACTTTTGACTTTTGCTTAAATCGAGTTGCAATATTTGTGTGCCTACTGGTCTTTCCACTTCATTAAACCAATAATTGCAACTCAATCAAATAGTGCGGCCCTAATCTCTCACATGCACGCGCGCGCGCGCACACAACTAAATGTAGCTTTAATCACACACACATATGCACATGCGGCATGCCTACACTATTACTTTTTCTATCACAAACGCCTGCATGCAAGCACACACCTAGATGCAGCCTTAATCAGACACAAAGTATTATTTGCACACACCCGTAGATATGTGCACATGCGCGCATGCTATTATTTTTTGCTATCCTGCTTACAGTAATCGTCAAAACCATCAAAGCCTCGAATAATAAAGAATGGTTTTAGCATCTATTCACCACAGGGGCGCTGAGCCAGTGCCTCTAGGTGCACAGGATTAGGATCTCCTGCATCATTTGCCATACACATGCCAATGAGAACGAGATCCAGACCTGACATTCAATGTTAATTGGCCACAAACAAAAAATCATACTGATCAAAGAATCCTAGCCATTCAATTAGACGTGTTCAAAATGATACTGATAGACATGCCTCACATGCAATGAGAAAAAAGTTCATCGATTGGATGGTTACAATAGTCCTATCAAGGCAATCCTTGGTTAGTGGACAGTCCATGATGGAAACCAAGGGATGTCCGGATCTTGTGCATATATGCCATGTGCACTGCAAATGATGTGTTGGGACAGTAATACCTGTGCATTTAAAGGCATTGAGAAAAACCAAGAAACCCTAAAAAGGCATTTTAATCAATCAACACAAGAATGAATGAGAGAGATAGAGAATTCACCTCTCCGATGTTGGGGCACTGAGCTTCTTCGCAGACCGTATTCAAATTCAGCTGTGACAACGACTCCTTCACCTTCCGAAACCTCTCACCCTGCGGTGCTCTCTGCCGCAGCCACTCTGGCTTCTTCACATTCGGGTCCCGGCCCGTGTACGGCCCCAACCCGCCCGGATACGGGCTCGTTGCGGATTCGAACAGCTTCGAAGGTGGAGACGCCGAAGAAACGGGCTTCGATTCGATCCTCTTGGAAGAATCGACGGCTTCCGAACGAACGATGGGGAAAGAATACAACTTGGGGGGATTGGGTTTGGGAGAGGGGATTAAAGAGAATGAGAGTGCCCCGGAAATAGATTGCTGGAACATCTTAATTCCAGAGTAATTGAAGTAGGGAAATGAAATGAACGAAAGATAGATTTGGAGGAGAAAAGCTTTGAGCTTTGAGCTATGAGTTTCTCGTTTCTCTTTTATTTTGCTTTCTTCTCCTGCTTTGGTTTCTCCGTTGGCAGGTTTTGGTAGTTTTGATTGAGTCGGGATCCTCTGTTATCAGGTCAACAGAGAATTCCTGTTACCCTAGAGTCCGGATCCTCTGTTACCAGGTAAACAGGGATTTCCTGTTACCCTAATCCTCATTGGTCCACGTCACCACTCACTTAAAAAAATAAAAAAAATGAAAGAAAGCAGCGGACGCCAAACCATTATAAATCAGAGTCCTCAATCAAAGTCCGGATCCTCTGATATCAAGTCAACAGAGAATTCCTGATACCCAAATTCTCATTGGTCCACGTCACCACTCACTAAAAATATAAAAAATATAAAAAACAGCTTCGGACGCCAAACCATTAGGGTAACGAGTCGGGATCCTCTGTTATCAGGTCAACAGAGAATTCCTGTTACCCTAATGGTTTGGCGTCCGAAGCTGTTTTTTATATTTTTTATATTTTTAGTGAGTGGTGACGTGGACCAATGAGAATTTGGGTATCAGGAATTCTCTGTTGACTTGATAACAGAGGATCCGGACTCTGATTTATAATGGTTTGGCGTCCGCTGCTTTCTTTCATTTTTTTTATTTTTTTAAGTGAGTGGTGACGTGGACCAATGAGGATTAGGGTAACAGGAAATCCCTGTTTACCTGGTAACAGAGGATCCGGACTCTTGTCACAATGGTTTGGAGGTCCGGTGGCGAAGTTTTCAAAACGAGTCTGGATCCTCTGTTACCAAGTAAACAGGGATTTCCTGTTACCCTAATCCTCATTGGTCCATGTCACCACTCACTTAAAAAAATTTAAAAAATGAAAGAAAGCAGCGGACACCAAACCATTATAAAAAAGAGTCTGGATCCTCTGTTATCAAGTCAACAGAGAATTCCTGATACCCAAATTCTCATTGGTCCACGTCACCACTCACTAAAAATATAAAAAATATAAAAAACAGCTTCGGACGCCAAACCATTAGGGTAACAGGAATTCTCTGTTGACCTGATAACAGAGGATCCCGACTCCTAATGGTTTGGCGTCCGAAGCTGTTTTTTATATTTTTTATATTTTTAGTGAGTGGTGACGTGGACCAATGAGAATTTGGGTATCAGGAATTCTCTGTTGACTTGATAACAGAGGATCCGGACTCTTTTTTATAATGGTTTGGCGTCCGCTGCTTTCTTTCATTTTTTTTATTTTTTTAAGTGAGTGGTGACGTGGACCAATGAGGATTAGGGTAACAGGAAATCCCTGTTTACCTGGTAACAGAGGATCCGGACTCAACCATTAGGGTAACAGGAATTCTCTGTTGACCTGATAACAGAGGATCCCGACTCTATAAAAAAACAAAGGAAAAAAAAAAAAAAAAACTAGAAAAAGAAAACGGGAAGGGAGGGCTCTTCCCAAAGACCCACTTCCAGTCATTACTGTGAGTTAACCCGCATTTTCCAAACAAGCCATTAGAGAGAGAGAAAGAGAGAGGCAGATTTTCGAAGGGTATTGGAATTTCTCGTTCTTACTGCGATTCTGCGAATCGCAATCTGCGCTGAATTCTTCAAGCCTTTCAACGTGAGCTACGATCACAGAGCTTTGATCATCGATGGCAAGCGGCGCATGCTTATCTCCTCTGGCATCCATTACCCTCGAGCGACACCTGGTGTATGGAAAATGAAAATTCCACACCCATCCGTTCTAAATTCCAATTCCGTTCCGTTCTTATTTCGAATATTGTATTTGCATCCATCGTAGTTCTTATTTCGAATATTGTACTTGCATTCATCGCAGTTTAATCGACTTTGAGTTTCAGGATAGCTTGATGATTGAATGTCGGAATTTTCTCATTATTCTTTGTAATTTAGTAGCTATTTGACTTGGCCTGCGGAGTTGCGCACTCCTTTGAAGTTTGCCCTGGATGGTGGGCCAGGCCTCTGGTGAACAAGGATGGTTGGATTGGCCCCTGTATCATCCTGATCGGATGATCCTAGCCATCCTATCAAGAGTATGTGTAATGGAGGTTAGTCTTTGCTCTTGTTGATGGACTCTGCCTTGACATATGAGGACTGTTGGATAGGTGGGGCCTCCCATTGATTGCCCTTCCCCACCTGTTATCTTGATCAGAAGATCCTAGCCATATGATCAAGAGCCTGCAAAGTGGTTATGATTGATAGGAAACACGACCGGTTTGGTTATTGTAAGCAGAGGCTAAAACACCTCAGTTCTGCTGGGCCCAATGACTTGTAGATGTGGCAGCCACTCAGTCCATCTAGTATCATTGTACATCTTAAAAATCAACTCATCCAAAGCCTCAAACACAAACTTATGATGGACATCTCCCTCATTGTTCTCAGTGTTGTGGCCCACAATTTTTATGCTACAAATGCCGCACGCAAGTGTCAATGTGGGTCACGCAGCAGCATGCCAACCTTGGATGTTGGGCCAAAAGGGCTGGGTTACTTGGAGAATCCATTGTGCATTTTTGGAATGACTAATGACTAGTGTTGTTTATGGGCCTGGAGATTTTTCCTTTTGTCTCATGTTTCTTTTTTCCAAATTTTGTTGTTCAGTTTTCAAAATTCTGCATCAGTCCTGCTGGTTTCCATCTTCCTTGCTAGATCGAGAAAGGCCATTGCAACTTGCAAGAGCTTCAAGAAAAAAGATATGTGCTTTGTTCTCACATCAATACTACCATTTCATTCAGCTATTTGTTTTTTTATTGGCGTCAATGCTGCCATTTCATTCACATATTGCTTAGAGCTTTTTTATGTCAAGTTGATTTATAGCATGGTTAACCTATGTTTGAAAAATCAAAATCAACAGGGAATTCTACTAGGTAGATTCAATAGAATTCAATAAAAAAAATTAAAAATTAAAAATAGGACAAGTTGGATTTTTTTTTAGTAATTGCATAAATGCACTGATTTTGTTACTCTCAATTCTCATATCTCAGTTGAATTAATTAACTCAGTTGTGGAGGATCTCTTACATGTTAGGATGTAACTAAAGGTTGTTTAGGTGGACCAACTATGTATGTTATTCAGTAATCTGGTTGTCTGTCCAAACATTATTTAGTACTTTGTATTTGTATGGTAGGCAACGTTGGTGCACCCAAATAAAAATCCTGGAGATCCAAAGGCAGCATGGGAACTAGAGCTATACACGAGCTGAACCGAGTTGAGCTTGGCTCAGCTAGCCTGCTGTGAACCGAGTCAAGCTTGGCTCAGCTTGGCTCAACTCGGCCAGCAGGCTACCCTATCATTTTGTACAATACCAATATTAATTTTGGCTTTTGGGGCTGGCTTCTTTGTGCGTTGATACTGATATTTTATATTCTCAGCACACAACTTTTGAATTTCATGTTTATCGGGAGAAAGGTGTTAGGGATAAGGAAAGATTTATGTATGAGATGGAAGAGTACAAGGAGAGATTGAAGACACACCCGATTATCAGAAATGTTGTGCTAATCTAGCAGCGGCCAGCAGTGTCGGTGGTAGTAGTTCCAAAGAAACATCCTATCCTAAATTGTCTGATTGGTGCATCAGGCTACATGACTAAATCTCAAGGTTGATTGCTTTTCTTTGCATTGGTTGAATTCTTAAGAGATGATCATTCTCTTTATATGAACATTATGTCTTGTTTGACTCACTTCTTTACATGTTTGTTTTCTTATACTTGCAGATGGAGACTTTGGCAGTAACCGTTCAAGATGGGTTCCAATGCTACTTAGTTGAAACGATGTGTGGACAAAGCGGCTGGAGATAGTTAGCCGTATTGACCAAGTTAGTAGTAGACCACTTGGAGCAATTTTTTTCTTATGTATTTGGATAATTTTCAACTTTTCATATTTCTAAGTGAAATCACTCCACACCTACACATCTATATCATATCCTCAAGTGCAACCTCATCATATAGTTTATCAATTGTATTACATTCTCAAGTGGATCCCTCACACCATACTGTCACACAACCATATCATATCCTTAAGTGCAACCTCATCACACAGTCCATAAAGTGTTTCACATTCTCAAGTGGAACCACATCACACTATTACACAACCATATCATATGCATCCTCAAGTGCAACCTCATTATATAGTCCATCAACTGTATCTTATTCTCAATTGGAATCACATCACACTATCATCTCAACCATGTCATGCGCTTAAGTGCAATCACATAGTCCATCAACCATATCATATCCTCAAGTGTAACCACATCACATTGTCATACAACCATATCTTTATCATGTTGTGGGTTTTTAAGCCTACTATCAGATATGTTTGCAGATTTTTATTGCTCTTTTGTACTTGACGACATTAGGTTGTAGAATCTGTCTATGATAAATCACTAGAACTAGTACATATCAATGCCCATGCAAGCACCATCTCTTAAAATTGTTCTTTGTTGCATGTTTGTGGTCGCAGGAAGAATGTGAGGATCTACATTTTAGAACGAAAGAAGGCCATCTTAAAAGGCCCACTATGGTAAGCTCACTTCCATTAGCAATTCATTTATTTATTTTTAAAATTAAAATGTCTCAAAAAAAAAAAAAAACCCTTCTATTTTCATGATATCATGATCAACTATAGGTTACTTCACAACATTAAGACTTTGAATCTTTGGAGTAAAATTTTCTTTTGTTCCTCTCTCTCTCTCTCTCTCTCTCTCTCTCTCTCTCTCTCTCTAATAGGAAAAAAACCAAAAAACTTGTATATGCCCCATAATGGGTCTTTTTTTTCATAACAGCCGTTATGATCCCCTAATGTGTAACGGTTGCCACCATTACCTTTACAACACACCAAGCTAGTGAGTAATTAGATAGGAAAGCTTCTTTTTCTTTTTTTGCTTTTTAGATTAATCATGTATTGATGTGGATTTGACAGTTGGGTATTGGTACTTTAAAGACACTGCATCAATGGTAGTATGCTACACAATCCAAGGTTGCCGTTTCAATTTTAAGTTGCTCATTACTTTTTTTATTGCTCTTCATTGGTCAATAAAATATAATATCTTTTATTTGTCCGATTCTCTTGTTGTGCCCATTGGTCCCATCCAAAAGAAAAGATGGTATCCCACATTTGGAAAATATTTGATTGTAAGATCTTACATATTCTTAACTAGCAATGTATATATTAGCTCGTTGCAGCCATGTAGATGGGCAAGGCCCTCTTGTGTTATGTTCTTTTTCTCATTCACCTGCATTCTTTTCCATCATGTAGACTATATACCTTTGAATTAATTAATTACTGTCAAAAGTTTGTTTTATTTTCTACCTTCGTTTTTAGACATTTCAGAAATTGCCCATACTCTACTTTTCAAACCTGTTAAAAATAACATAAAGTGTACATCAACACAGCCATAACTGAGAACTTTCTTTTTGGAAGTTGGCATGACCAAGTTCCATGTCCCATGTAGAACTTGACACCTGTACACACATAACATGGCATGTATGTTCACATACTCGATTTTCTTATCAATACTCAAACTAATAATACTATCTTGTTGTTGGCCCACAGTTCCTGGGAAGTTGGTTCACGGTTTATTTTGCAGAAAATGTTGTCAATACTAGTAATTGTAAAATAACCGGCAACTTTCTCTGGGAGCTTATGTTAATGCAGTTTTTCTTACTGGTGTTCAAGTTCTAGCAAAATCCTTAAAAATGATTCCAGGTGATTTTCCCCCCTGACGTGGCCGAAGAGGAAATTGATATGCATAACTGCTCCTGTGTGATCCATTTTGACTTGCCAAAAACAGTTCGTAGTTATGTCCAATCACGTGGGCGAGCTCGGCAACATGTACTAGCAATGGTAAGATCATTGGCTGCACATGAGAGCAGGTAACCGGATCTTTCTTTCTTACTTGAATCAATCTGAGAATGCTTTACTATTTCTTTTGAAGTAGTCGGAAAACTAGATGTGATATGCATGCAGTCTGTTGGTGGAACTTTTCTGCTGGAGTGTCTGTTTTGTCCTCGTATTTCTAATCTGTGGGCATCTTTTCTTCATTTTTCTTATTTTTTGGGAGTTTATTGGAAAGTTAGACAAATTCAATATATTTCACCAACACCGAAGGTTAGCTAAATCCTTGTGATTTGGTCCTTTCTCTATATGAGAGTTTCTGATTTGATTAATTTGATGCAATGCCTATGTTGGGAGGGAGGGAGGGAGGGCCACATCAAATTTTCATGTCCTTAAATAATCACTTTCATTGGATGATCCAAACCAGCTAGCAATGACCATTAAAACTGACAGTCAAAGCAACTATAGAAATCAATTTCTCTAATAACTGCTTTTATTAGATGATCCATACTAGCTAATGATGACCATCAAAATTGACAATCAAAATCAGCTATAAAGGTTTTATTCATGGATCTGAATTGTTCGTTATATGGCAATTTTGATTTCATATCCCTTTGGATGATCACTTTGATTGGTTGATCATCAACACAAAATCAGTAGCTGCCAAAATGTATGGCCTATATCAAATTTAAGTAATTTTTCATGTCCTCACTATCATTGGATGATCTAACCTGGCTAATGATGAACATCAAAATTGATAGTCACATCAACTATGAAGGTTTGAATCATGGATCTAAAATGTCCTTCATATGGCACTCAACTTTGGTTGCATATGCCTTTGGATGATCACATTGATTGGCTGATCATTACCACAATATTAGTGGCTATAAAAAATATATAGCTAGATCAAATTTAAAAAAAAAAAAGTCAAAGTAATTAATTTTGACCATCCATGGATAAACTTTTTATAAGAATTTCATAGTTGTGTTGGTGTGGCAAATGCTCTTTCTCTATTTTGTAGTTGAATGCGGTTGGAAAATCGGGAACTAAGTTTTGTAGGTCATCTATATTCTACCCACATTAGGCTGCTATTCTTGAGTTGTACTTGCTCCTGTTTGATTCTTGATTTCTTTAGCATCTCTTTATGACCTGTCCTGTATCATGTATTGTTTCTGATGGGGAGATATCTCCCGTTTGCATCTTTAACCTTTTTGAGGTGATGTTGTTTTGTTCTGTGAGTTGCCTAATCACCAAATCAATTTCATATAAATTTCTTTTCTTGTGGCAGGATTGGAATGGCTGTTATTTCTTCCCTCTCCAGTTACTCTCTTGGGCACAGGCACAACTACATATTGTCAGGTAAACACAGCCAGAAGAGGGATCTAGACGCTACCATGTTTGACAGGCGAGGCCGATAGAATTGCTGAGGACCACAGGACTTGCTCTAATGATTCAAAACCATTGGAAATTTCTGATTCAATCGAATCAAATGGTAAGGATGGTTCTGTTGAGTACACAGCCATGTCCAACTTGAAAACATCCAAGCGGCATTATCTAGCCATGGTCTTCACTTGCAATGTCTGCAAAACGAGATCTGTGAAGACGGTCTGTCATGAATTATATGAGAAGGGAGTGGTGGTGATCCATCGTGGTGGGTGTAACAATCTAACACTTGATTGTTGATTAGCTTGGGTGGTTTGGAGAGCCAGGGAGCGTTGAGGAGCTCTTGGCAGCCTGAGGGGAAGAAGTGAAGAAATGATCTGTCAATTCTCTAAACCTAACTGTAGAATATTTACTTGGGGCAAGATCTTCATGATTTGAACAAGTTGTAGCAAGTGATAAGTTCTCTAAACCAAAATGTATGCGAGTGCACACAGACTCACCAAGAATTGTATTTTCAACATTATTGTAATTGTAATTGTAATTAATTGAATGAATGATTGTAATTGAATGAATGAATGAATGATTATGCAGGTGGTAATTGAATAAATGAAGGGTTATAATTTTTTTAAAATGTAGGAAACAGCTATGAATATTGACCGTATCTTGTAATCTGACAACCGTAGCTGTTATTAAATTCGGCATATAGCTATGGATCCAGCACTACTTTTAGCTACAAATACTATCCGTATCTATAGGAACTTTTCGCTACAGAAATAATTGCTACGGATTATATCTATAGCTATTGTATTCTATGGCTATGGTTTAAATCCGTAGCTATATGTTTTAGACCTCTTGGTACGGCACCTACGACTACGGTCGTGCTACGAACTAAAACTATAGCCATAGGTATTTAGCTACAACTTTTATCCGTAGCCTTTCAAAAGATTCCATTAAGTTGAACTTACTAGTGGACCCAAATGTCTGTCCAAAAGAGAATGATTGTGGATGTATAAATGCAAATCTAACATGGAATAATTTCAATTTTCAGCAATACAATGGAGACAATAGGTCACTTATACAAATGCAACTTGTACTACTCAATACAATCAATTCCCAGTTAATCTTCAACAGCAACCGAGCTAACTTCTAGTATTTATATTTTCTTTTACACTTCATTTTCAGCTTCAAAAAATGCAAGGTCTTTCCTGGACATCTGTTCATCACAATGTAAGAGTTATGGGCTATTATGGTCTAAGGTCCACTTAAAGATAAGGTGTGATTGAGGGTCTCTACTCATAGTGGTAAAGATGGTTTGCACCAAGGAAATGCTCTAAAAGGGATTGTAAATTTTCAGTCCATATTAGCAAAATGAACTCACATCAAGCTTTAATTAGCTTCCTGTCCCGGAACAAATGGATTTACAAAGAGAACAAAAGGAATAGAGAAATTGACATTTTGTAATGTGCTAGCATGAAAAATACTTAGCAGGAAAACTACTACATTAATTTGTATAGCTGATAGGGTAAACCCTTTTTATGAATTTGATGGCGTGTACAAGATGAGTGGGCCCCACACTCTCTGAAAACCCTCTGACGCTGTGCGGAGGCATCCTAACTAATCTCAATTGATGCACGGTTAATGAACATCTCTTTGAAAGCCTACAAGGCAAGGAAAGGTTTCCCATGAGTTTTTTTCCGTATCACATTCTCCTCTTTTTTTTATATGTATATAGTAAATTTGAGCAAGTTATACTCTCTTAGAGAGACGTAACAAATTACATAATTAAATGCTCATCGTTTCTAATACTAAATTTATGCACAACTTCAAAACACTACAAGGAAAGGGACTTGAGGATATGATATGGTTGTGTGAAAGTGTGGAGTGGTTTCACTTGATAATGTGATACGGTTGATGGACTATGTGATGAGGTTGCACTTGAGGATATAATATGATTGTGTGATAGTACGATGCAGTTACACTTGAGAATATGATACGGTTGATGAACTATGTGATTATGTTGCACTTTAGGATATGATATGGTTGTGTGACATTGTGAAGTGGTTCCAAATTGAATAATGTAATATGTTTGAATGATTATATGATGATGTTAAATTTGAGGATATGATATAATTGTATGACAATGTAAAGTAGTTTCACTTGAGAATGTGATATGGTTGATAGACTATGTGATGAGATTGTACTTGAGGATTTATGATATGGTTGTGTGAGAGTATGATGTGGCTCCACTTGAGAATGTGATACGGTTGATGAACTATGTGAGGAGGTCGAACTATGTGAAGAGGTTACACTTGAGGATATGATATGGTTGGGTGATAGTGTGATATTGTTACACTTGAGAATATGATATGGTTGATGGGTTTTATGATGAGGTTGTACTTAAGGATATGATATGGTTGTGTGATAGTGTGAGTATATCAACTTAAAAATGTAATACGATTTATGAATTATGTGATGGGGTTGCACTTGAGGATATGATATAGTTGTGTGATAGTTTGATGAGGTATATCCACTTAAGAATGTGATATGGTTGATGGACTATGTGATGATTGCATTTGAGGATATGATATGGTTGTGTGACAGCGTGATGCGATTCCACTTGAGAATGTGATACGGTTGATGGACTACGTGATGATGTTACGCTTGAGAATGTGATATGGTAGTGTGATAGTGTGATGATGTTATTGTTGAGAATGTGAAATAGTTGATGGACTATATGATGATGTTGCACTTGAGGATATGATATGATTGTGTGACAATGTGATGTGGTTGTTCCACTTGAGATTGTGATACGATTGATGGACTATGTGATGTGGTTGCACTTAAAGATGTGATATGTTTATGTGATACTTGATGTGGTTCCGGTTGAGAATGTAACAGGGTTGTTTATTTTGACAAAGATTATAGTTTATTTTTACATATTCAATTTTCAATATTCATTTATTTAAATCCCTCAAAAGAAATAATCGAAAAGAAAAAAAATAGAAATTCTTAGGTCTTAAAGAAAAAATGACCTTCACCGGTAGTAAAAAAATGCTAGTAAAAGTTTTTTTTTTTTTTTTTTTTTTTTTTAAAAAAAAAAACACCGGTAAAAGTTATTGTGGTGGCTAGACAAACACCGAAAAATGGGGCATCGCTAAATCCTTTGCCGGCGGCTAGCGGCCTTTTCAGTGCTTCTACTGGTCCCCGGTAAATCCTGAAAAAGCGCCAACAAATTCTTAAAAAACACATAAATTTTAAAAAAGAGTCAGTAAATCCCTAAATGTGATACAGTTGATGAACTATTTGCGCTTGAGAATATAATATGATTGTGTGAGAGTTATTTTTTTTTTTTTTTGGAGAACTGAATTTCATTGATGTATAAACGGATTACAAGAGTCTGAATTCGAGGATTCATAGTTGAAAAGATCCAGGAAAACCTATCATATCTAGAAAACAGAAAACAACAAACCCAGCCACTATTTAACCTCTCTAATTGTCCCCAGCCCCAATTTATCAAGAAAAAGAAAACCTTGGATATGAGGAGGAAGCTCCGATAGAGTAACATAAATGGACAAGAGTTAGGAATTGCTCCCTTGATGGGCCAAGGCATCAGCAGGGGCATTCCCTTCCCTATAGATATGCGCAAATTCAATACGGCCTCTCTCCTTCAAGTGAGTAATCCGTGTAAGCTAGTAAGTGTTGGACGTAGGCCAGTGGGGCCCACTGGTGAGCAATCACTAGTGGGTGGGTCCCACATGTTTAGGCTTTCTCCGGCCTTTTCCATTTGGTTGAGATTTCAAAATTCAACTTTGAATTTGAAACATGATAAGAGATAGGGATTTGACCGGATAATATGGTTTCATCCTATCTCATCCGATCTCTCCCTCATTTCCTATAAAAAGGGATGCGCTCTCTCTCGCATGTATAATATCATATACGAAAAATCGAGAGTATACAGAAAGATATAATGTGTACTATAGTTTGCCCATTTTAACTTGTCCTTGGAACGATCTGATCCATAGATCGCAATCCGGGGCCACTATACCGTAGGATCAGAGGTGTGAATAGTTTCATCTGCTCCAGTAGCAGATAGGCAGGCCATTGGAGAGTCAATCTTCTGCTTTGTAAAGGTTCTAAACATCGTGTAGACCATCAGATCTTGAGGGCTCACCTTCCGCGCTTCACTACAGTGGTATCAAAGCATTCAACGGCGGATCTCCGATTATTTTCATCTAAAAAGGTAAGTGGCCCAACCTTTTTTTTGGACTAGAATCAATGTTTTTCAAATGGTATCGAATCAGCATGTGTACGGTGGATTAGTTTTTTGTATTCACATATGTCATATGTATATAAGCCCGATTATGTTTACATACACATTATACGTACCATTTTGTTGGTTTATGGATTGGTCCACGTAATGTACCCATGAGTATACATCACAGATATAGTTTTCGTACACGTGGAGGGTCATATTGGCTGGTGTACATCATGCCATATCTGATGCACATGTGGGGATCAAATTGGCTGATGTTGTTGTATTAAAACACATCTCACATTATGAGAGTTGTTGTAGTTATTGTATTAAACTACACCATTAAAACACATCTCACGTTATGAAAGTTGTTGTACATCTCACAAAATATCCACTGAAACTTGCATGATGCTCATCACACCAGTTATATTGACGTCCACCACACGTGGTTTTGATATCATGGTATAAGATGTATCCAAACCGTCCATTTTGTTGGCTAGGCATAGTGTGGCCCACTACATGAACTTTTTAGATTAAAGAACTGTGGTATCTAAACCATCTTTTCAGCAAAGATGGTTTTGATATCCCAATGGACTACACGTATATATAGCTTCTGTACACCTGATGTGCATTATACCAACATTAGTTGTTGTATTAAAATACAATACTACCAACAATAGAGGCAGATGAGGTATGAACAAGAGTAGTTGTATTGAAATACCAACATTGCTGTGCTATATTGCTGTGTTGTGCAATGGCATAAGTTGTATCCAAACCGTCCATCATGACCAATGGATACAATGGTATAAGTTGTATCAAAACTGTCATACTGTACACATGTTAATCTATACACGTGTTGTTTTGTACACAGTACACATGTTGGCTGTACATGCAATGGCTAATCTGTACATGTGTGTACACGTGTTGGCTAATCTGCAAGTGTACACATATTATACTGGGAGATAGCTTCTGCTATACACATGTGTACACGTGTTGACTGATGTACACGTACAGTACACGTGTTGGCTGATATGCAACATACAAGCTTTTGGTGGGCCGAACAAATTAAACATGAGGGAACCACCATCTAAACCATACAAGCTTCGATATTGTTGGCTATACACATATTGTTCTGTGCAAAACATCAGCCGCACATATGGGCATAGCTGACGTATTGTACTATAACACATGTGGGTATATATACATCAGCTGCACATGTGGATCTGATCCATGTATAACACAGATCTCATCACAAGATATGTGTTGAATCCAAACCGTCCATCCATCTGATGAGCTTGGATTTATGCTAGAGAAGAAAAATAAGCACTTGGTCAATGTGCAAGTGTACACGTGTGTTCACATGTCGACTGATGTACACGTATATATCACATATGTTAGTAGTGCCTCTCAAATTCAAATACCTAGCTGCTGTGTGAAACAGATGGGTTGATGTATATCACACGTGTTTAGCAGAAGTTACCATGGCTTTAGTACACATGGCTTTAGTACACATGTTGTTTTGAACTCATGTTTGGCTTCTGTACACATGGCTTTTGTACACATGTTAGCACGTATACACATATCAGCCAATCCGCAGCAACTATTTTTTAGTTTTTCTAATTCCTCATGTGTAGATCTCTTGAACGATGAGTGCACATATCTTAACCATTCATATGTATTGGATCTGTTGCAAAACGAGTACACATATCTGTTGAATTCATGCTTAATCTAAATAACAATGGTATGACCCACATTCAAATATGTTGCAACCTGAATGTGTCATCTTTTTTTTTTTTTTAGATTTGCTCATATATATTTCTTATAAGATGATGGACACATATCAAGAATGTTGTTTCCTTTATAATATCTTCTTCACCGTTGATCTAAAGCTCATTAGTGATCGAAACGATCATCAACTATAATAATCAATGTTGATGAAAGGATCCATCATCAACAATGATCATTATCGGTAATGATCAGATCCATCACTAATGGTCATGATCACAGGTGAAGATAGAACTCTCCTGATATCTTAGCACTTTATTTTTCTTTTTGATGATGATGTTTATATATGTGATATAATTAAGCTTGATGTGCTTAGATCTAAGCCCCCTTATTTTTCATTGAAAAATATAGAAAAACTTAGTGCTTAGATACTCCCTATACACATAAAAATTAGTTGTGCATAACCTGAGTGGAAGTTTATTCTCCTCCACCAAATGATGCATGCAACCAATAATGGAAGGTTGCACGTTATACAAATTTATTCTTATAAAAGTATTAAACCCATCTTAAT
The DNA here is from genome assembly GCF_029962835.1 of Magnolia sinica. Classification (NCBI taxonomy): domain Eukaryota; kingdom Viridiplantae; phylum Streptophyta; class Magnoliopsida; order Magnoliales; family Magnoliaceae; genus Magnolia; species Magnolia sinica. Next base: position 40,883,529 of record NC_080573.1, on the reverse strand, counting down.
TAGAGAACTTGATTGTTCTACACCGCCTATTCGAGTATGTGGACTTTCAGATCTCATTAAGATGTGTTAACTGCTTTATACTTTGAAAATTTATATAACACGTAGAAATACTGATGATTAGTGTCAATACTTTAGATCCTAGCTAAGTAGTGATACTCATGCAATGTAGAGATGGCCACCAAAGCGTTAATCGCTAAACAGCTAAAAGGACAACATTTCGACGGCAACAACTACGAAGACTGGTCCCACGCGGTGCGATGCCTTCTGGACGAGGACGACATATCTCACACACTCGATGTAGTTCAAGAGGAACCCATCTCGGCTGAAAACGGGAATTTACAAGAACATAGGGTTGCGATGACTCGCCATAATAAGTGGTGAAAACAAAATCGTTTAGCCCGTAATGTCCTTCTTAGCACTATGCACAAAGAACTCATACCTATGTATAAAGTATATGAAACCGCTAAGGGAATCTGGGAACCACTAACAAATGCCTACGCGAAGAAGTCAGATGCGAGAGTTAGGGCAATGGAATTAGAATTCCGGAGTACAGGATGTCTGTCGGCTACCCCATCAAAAATCATATTCGTAAGATGGAGTAAATGATAGGTGCCCTTAGGAATGTTGGGTGCAAATTGACTAAAAATCAGAAGATTATAGCCATGCATCGTTCCTTGCCTGAATCTTGGTCCCAAATCAAAAGAATTCTGAACCACACTGATTCTATCACTACGTTCAGAGACTTTTGTGGCCACTTGGTACGTGAGGTTGAAATGAATGCAATTCAGCCAGGTTCGGCTAAGGCCTTTGTAGCAGAGACCCATAAGCGAAAAGCTAACAATAAACGGTTCAAAGCTCGCAAGAAGGCGAAGAAGAATAATCAAGAACAGAAGACCACAACACCTCCTCCAAATCTCAAGAAGAGGAATGGAAAGAAGAAGCAGAAAAAGACAAATATAATCTGCTTTGTCTATGAAAATTCCAGCCATTATGCTCGGCAGTGTGCCCACAAAAAAATGGTAATTTCTCAGTCACAAGATACTTTGTATGTAGGCGTTTGTTCTGAAATCCTTTCCGTTGATACTATATTTTAACGAGTGGATTCTGGATTCAAGCGCAACAAAGCATGTGACACAGAGTCGTCGAGGACTCGAGGAATTCCAGCCTGTAGCCAAAGGAAGTTACAAGCTGTACATGGGCAATAACGCTGTTGAAGACATACTAGGGATTGGCGTTCTCCATCTTCGTACGCACATAGGGCAAATAATAATCCTTCGTGATACTCTTTTTGCACTGGGGATGCGTCGAAATTTAATTTCTGTATCTAAGTTATTATTTGATGGTTTTGATATTCGATTTTCCGGGACTAGAGTTTCTTTGAGACTGAATAACCTCATCTTTGCATGGAAAAATTTAATTTCAGATTTATTTATTCTAGACGTAGATTGTGATAATGCCCCTCTTGCTTTATCTGCTATGTCGAATAAAAATATAGTATCTGAATCTCAAAAATGGCATGCGAGGTTAGGTCACATCGGAAAGGATCGTATGACAAGACTAGTACGTTCTGGTCTATTAGACTCCTTATCCAAAGTTGATTTGCCATTTTGTGAACATTGTGTGTCCGGGAAGACATCGAAGAAACCATTTCCCAAAGCGGCTAGGTCTAAGGGCACACGAGAGATAATCCATTCAAATATTTGTGGACCCTTTAATGTACATGCCAGAAACGGATATCAATACTTTATCACTTTCATTGACGATTACTCGCGCTATGGATATGTGTATCTCATCTCACACAAATCTGAGGCTTTTGATTGTTTTCTTAATTATAAAGCTGAGGTGGAAAATCAGCTTGAGAAAAAGATTAAAATCCTTCGATCTGATAGAGGTGGCGAGTATACATCTGAAATGTTTAAATCATATTGTGAAAATATTAGAATTGTTCCGCAGTACATGATGGCTTACACTCCACAACAAAACAGTGTTGCAGAGAGAAGGAATAGGACACTATTAGACATGGTTAGATCGATGATGACACAAGCCAATCCCTCTACCATATTCTGGGGAGATGCACTGTCAACAGCCGTCTACGTCCTTAATGGAGTCTCATCTAAATCCATTCCTAAGACTCTATATAAGATGTGGTCTGGGAGGACTCATTCTTTAGCCAACCTACGCCCTTGGGGATCTTTGAGATATGTTTTGCTACATACTCAACATAGAGGTAAACTTGATAGTAAAACCATTGAATGCATGTTCATTAGGTACCCTATACATTCAAAGGGATACGTTCTAGTTTATGAGGACCATGGACGATAGATTGAGATAGAATCCCGAGACGTGACCTTTGTTGAAGATAAATACCCAAGCCGAATGAAGCAAAAGGTTCCAATAGAACTTTTTGAAATACCCGATGTATCTCAGGAGAGTGGGAGTTCTGCTCCACAAAATGAAGATCCTCCTATAGTTCACCAGGACAGTGGGAGGACATCTTAGCAGGCTCTTGAGTTACGTCGAAGCGAAAGAGGATTGATTCCCTGAAGATACTTCAATATTGAGGGGCAAACATTCTCTTGAGTTGCAGTTGATGATGATGAACTTGATTCATATCAGGATGCATTATTATCTTCTAACTCGGCCGATTGGGTAAATGCTATGGACGAAGAGATCGCTTCCATGAAGAAGAATAAAGTTTGGGAACTTGTTGATCTGCCTTCCAATCGCAAAGCGATAGGTAATAAATGGGTACTTAAGATCAAAAGAAAGGCAAATGATACAGTGGACAAGTACAAAAGCATGATTAGTTGCTAAAGGTTTTACACAACAAGAAGGCATTGATTACGAGGAGACCTTTTCACCTGTTGCAAAGTTCTCCTCAATCCGCATGATCTTGTCCATTGTCGCAAGTTTAAACTTAGAGTTATATCAGATGGATGTAAAGACTGCATTCTTAAATGGTGACTTGGATGAAGAGATATACATACAACAGCCCATGGGTTATGTGGACAAAAAGCATCCAAAGAAAGTCTGCAAGTTGTTAAAATCTATCTATGGGCTGAAGCAATCTTCAAGATAGTGGTACATGAGCACTTGGCCATCACCACTTTTGGATTCACCATGAGTGAAGAAGATCATTGTGTATACATGAAACGGTCTGGAAGATCTTTTCTGATACTATCTCCATATGTAGACGATATCCTGTTAGCTGGTAATGACATGCAATTGTTGATATCGACTAAAGATTGGCTATTCTCGAACTTTGAGATGAAAGACCTCGGTGAAGCCAACTTTATTCTTGGGGTAAAAATCATCAGGGATCGCCCTAAGAAATTTTTAGGCTTGTCTCAAGCAACCTATATCCAAAAGATCTTAGAGCGGTTCAAGATGAAAAATTCAAAAGCTGTTGAAACCCCTATGGATAAAGCTACCAAGCTAGACAGGAAATCGTGTCCCCAGACTGAAGCCGAGAAATTGGCTATGTCCTCAGTACCTTATGCAAGTGCAGTAGGGAGCTTAATGTATGCTATGCTTTGCACCAGACCGGATATTAGCTATGCAGTTGGCATAGTCAGCCGTTATCAGAGTAACCCGGGACAGTCTTATTGGCAAGTCGTCAAACGTATATTCTGCTATCTCAGAGGAACAAAAGACCTAATATTGTGTTATGAAGGCACTAGCCTCGAGCTCAAAGGATATTCAGATGCTGCTTGGGGTAATGACGCCGACGAGGGAAAGTCTACTTCAGGATATGTATTCTTACTCGGAGGAGGAGCTATCTCATGGTCGAGTAAGAAACAGACATCCACAGCTCTTTCATCTATAGAGGCCAAGTACATTGCATGTGGTGCTGCAGTTTAGGAGTGTGTATGGATTCACAGATTTCTATTGAGTCTAGGTGTTGTACCGAGTGTTCGTCAGCCTATATCGCTGAAGATAAATAATACTTCTGCCATTGACTTGGGAAAGGACACTAAACACCACAAAAAATCTAAGCACATTGAGATCAAGTATCATTACGTCCGTGATCAAGTGAGAGATAAGAAGGTCGCCCTCAGCTACATTCCTACTAAGGAGATGATGGCTGATCCCATGACGAAACTTATAACTAGAGATCTATTTTAGGTTCACGTCAGGCAGATGGGATTAAGGAAAGCTTGACTGATGTACTTGTTTTGTAGTACCTTTGATCTTTCATTAATGAATATTATATTCCTTTTTTGTTTAGTATTGAACATTAATATAACTAGGTATGAAGATCATCAGCATTTACCTTGAAATCATGTAGGATTTTTATTTTTTGTCGGCAGGCCGGTCACCCACTTGTACGGGTTGACTAACCTTGAATGTACAAGAGAGGTACATTTGGGGCTATGTTTATACATTGAGGTATGAACTTTCCTTTATTGTAAATAATAAAGGATGAGGATATGAGTGAGTCGTATCCGCCTACAATCTTATAAAGAATGAAGATGAGACTGATAAAGTTGAATAACATAATCGCACCATTCCGTTACATACGATCAATGTTATGACCTGAAATTAAAGCCAGGTTATGAGGTTATGAGATGAGTCGTACATTATGTAGAATGACCTGCGTATTGTAGACCCAACATTCACCTAGTATTGTCTACTTTACGACATGGATTGTAGCCACGTGTTGGGACCTATTACCTATAGATTGCTTTGATTCGATCTAATCATTGCAACGTGCGAGTAGCCAGTCCCGTAGGTGACTCTTTGTGTCCTTAGCTACTACCCTCTTGTGTATATGAGGATGAGATTAAGTGTTGCTACTTTAGTGTATTATGACGAAAGGTCCTTGATTGGCCAGACTCAGTTATGCTAGGAAAGCAGCTTGATTAATTCCAAATTACACATCTGCGTGGGGAAGATCCCGTGACAGCTACACCAAGTTTCTATAATTATAAATACGCACTTGAAGACTTATCCGCCGACAGTATCGAGTTGTTTTTATTAGACTTTTGCAAACAGTATTTTTCTTAAAAATAATATATATATATATATATATATATATATATATATATATATATATATATATATATATATATAAGTATTGCTTTGAATTGGTTTTAGTCGAAGTTTGTGAAAAATCAAGTTTTCAGAATAACTCGATAAGTTGGATAAGTGCGTATGTTGGCCGAGTACTCCAGTTCGGGAGTTAACTCCATCCGGTGTGGTCATGCGGACTAGGACAGGCATTGCAAAGCTTGGGTTATTGAGTACTAGTCAGGTGGTCACTTAGTACTTAAGCACCTGTGAGAAGATTATGGTGATCCAGCTGGTCCCACGCCTCTGATTCTTTTGATCGCGATGTTTGATATTTGATTGTTATTAGGCGAGTTAAATGGATAAATTTTTTGTGCCTATCCCATAGTGTGATTGAGTGGGAGATGTTGGACGTAAGCCAGTGGGGCCCACTAGTGAGCAATCACTAGTGGGTGGGTCCCACATGTTTAGGCTTTCTCCGGCCTTTTCCATTTGGTTGAGATTTCAAAATTCAACTTTGAATTTGAAATATGATAAGAAATAGGGATTTGACCGGATAATATGGTTTCATTCTATCTCATCCGATCTCTCCCTCCTTTCCTATAAAAAGGGATGCGCTCTCTCTCACATATATAATATCATATACGAAAAATCGAGAGTATACAGAAAGATACAGTGTGCACTATAGTTTGTCCATTTTAGCTTGTCCTTGGAACGATCTGATCCATAGATCGCAATTCGGGGCCACTTATACCGTAGGATCAGAGGTGTGAATAGTTCCATCTGCTCCAGTAGCAGATAGGCGGGCCGTTGGAGAGTCAATCTTTTGCTTTGTAAAGGTTCCAAACATCGTGTAGACCGTCAGATCTTGAGGGCTCACCTTCCACGCTTCACTACAGTAAGTCTATTTCCAGCCGAGACGGCCCAGGCCGTTTAGAACTTTCACTACTTGCAGAGAGTCAGATTCAATAATAATTTGATTAAAACCTATAGACAAGCACATGGCTAGACCATCATAGACCGCACGGAATGTGATACGTGCTAAACGATCTCCACTTGGGAATGTGATACGGTTGATAGACTATATCATCACGTTGGATAATCTAAGGTTGTGTAACAGTGTGATCATATTACACTTGAAAATATGATACAGTTGATGGACTATGTGATGAGGTTACACTTGAGGATATGATATTGTAGTGCGACAGTGTGATGAGGTTACACTTGAGAATGAAAGAAATTAAAAGACTATGTGATAAGGTTACACTTGAGAATATGATATTGTAGTGCGACAATGTGATGAGGTTACACTTAAGAATGAAAGAAATTGAAGGACTATGTGATGAGGTTATACTTGATGATATGATATGTGATTGTATGAGTGTGATGTGTCCACTTAGGAATGTAATATGGTTTATTGACAATGTGATGGAGTTGCACTTGAGGATGTGGTAAGGTAGTGTGATAGTGTGATGATGTATATATCCACTTGAAAATGTGATATGATTGATGGACAACGTGATGAGTTTGCACCTGAGACTACATAATAGTTGATTAAAGACTATGTGATGAGATTGTACTTGAGGATTTATGATATGGTTGTGTGAGAGTGATGTGGCTCCACTTGAGAATGTGATACGATTGATGAACTATATGAAGAAGTTACACTTAAGGATATGATATGGTTGATAGATTATGTGATGAGGTTGTACTTAAGGATATGATATGGTTGTGTGGCAGTGTGTAGTGGTTCCAAATTGAATAATGTCATATAATTGAAGGACTATATGATGATGTTAAACTTAAGTATATGATATGATTGTATGAAAATGTGAAGTGGTTCCACTTGAGAATGTGAAACGGTTGATGGACTATGTGATGGGATTGTACTTGAGGATTTATGATATGGTTGTGTGAGAGTGATGTGGCTCCACTTGAGAATGTGATATGGTTAATGAACTATATAAAGATGTTACACTTGAGAATATGATATAATTGAGTGATAGTGTGATATGGTTACACTTGAGAATATAATATGGTTGACGGATTATATGATGAGGTTGTACTTAAAGATATGATATGGTTGTGTGATAGTGTGAGTATATCCACGTAAAAATGTAATACGGTTTATGAATTATGTGATGAGATTGCACTTGAGGATATGATATAGTTGTGTGATAGTATGATAAGGTATATCTACTTAAGAATGTGATACAGTTGATGAATTATGTGATGATGTTGCATTTGAGGATATGATATGGTTGTGACAGTGTGATGTGATTCCACTTCAGAATGTGATGCGGTTGATGGACTATGTGGTGATGTTACACTTCAGGATGTGATATGGTTATTTTTATATATCTAATTTTCAATATTCATTCATTTAAATCTATCAAAATAAATAATTGAAAAGAAAAGAAAAAAATTTCTCAAGTGGATTCATTATACAAGTATGTTGTGTTTGTAAATCATCAAAAAGTTGGAGATATGATATTCGTTATACAAGTATGTTGTATTTATAAAGCATCAAAAGTAAATACCGACTCAATTGAAGAGCCTCAAGAGCCTCCAACAATCTCCACACTTGTCACTCGCATGACTTCAACTTCCTTGATCGTTATCGCATTTCAAAGGTAAAAATTCAATATGTAAGCAGTATTCCATTACATACATATGTAGAATTTCAATATGTAATTTCATAATTTTTCAAAATTATTGTACATGAATTCTTGAAGACCCACAAAAAAGAAATATGCCTCACATATCGTATAATGCACTTAAACAACACAAAATGTACATTAATTCAAGTGGGCCCCACAAAAAAAGAAAAAAAAGAAATGGAGTTCACCTTCCTCGCGTATTGTATAATGGACCTATAATTGCACAAAATGTACATGAACTAGGACAGACCCCACAAAAAAAAAAAAAAGATCCCACCTATCGTATAAAGCATGTACATTATACAAAATGTATATTTGTTATAAACCAAAAAAGAATAAAAAAATATAGCCATTCTGAATTCTTCAAACATGCCAAAATCTGGGCATCCTTCAACTTGAACAATGATCCTTAGCACAACTGAATTACCCTCCTACAACATATAACGAAGGAATTATTGTTGTTTGAACTTCTTATCTGCATATGCCCATCCATAACTGAATTGCCCTCTTGTAGCATATAATTCAAAATGAAGTTCACCCTCATGAAGATCTCATTCACAACAACACACCATTCTTAATTCAAAGTAATGACTGAAAAAATGAATGAAAGTAACAGATAATTACACATTTAATCCACGTTTTGTATATTTGGGTTATACACTTGGAGATGTATATATTTACATTATACATGAGAATGTAAAGAGGTTTAAAGACAAAGATGATAGGGTTTTAATGATAGTGTGATTAAGTTGTACTTGATCATATGATATGCATTTATGTAAATGTGATGCATTTACATTTAGGAGTGTAATTTCTTTTGAGGGTTTTAAATGAATGAAGATTGAAAACTGGAAATAGAAAAATAAATTATAATCTTCGCCAAAATAAACAACCATCGCATTTCTAAGTGAAATCACTTCACACTCACACAACTATATCATATCCTCAAGTGCAACCTCATCATATAATCTATCAATTGTATCACATTCTCAAGTGGATCCACCACACCAACTATTAAACAATCATATCATATCCTCAAGTACAACCCCATCACACAGTTCATAAAGTGTTTCACATTCTCAAGCGAAACCACATCACATTATCACACCACCATATCATATGCATCCTCAAGTGCAACCTCATCATATAGTTCATCAACTGTATCATATTCTCAAGTGGAATCACATCACACTATTATCTCAACCATGTCATGCGCTCAGGTGTAACCTAATCACATAGTCCATCAACCATATCATATCCTCAAGTGTAACCACATCACATTATCATACAACCATATCATATCCTCAGGTGCAAACTCATCACGTTGTCCATCAATCGTATCACATTCTCAAGTAAATATATACCTCATTACACTATTACACTACCATACCACATCCTCAAGTGCAACTCCATCAGATTGTCCATCAACCATATCACATTCCTAAGTGGACAAATCACACTCACCCAACCACATATCAACCACATATCATATCCTCAAGTGTAACCTTATCACATAATCCTTCTATTTCTTTCATTCTCAAGTGTAACCTCATCACTCTCCATCCAATATGCTCATGAGGTCACAAAGACCTAAATGAAGAGGAAAAACAAATTTCATATTGATCCAAAACTTCTGTGACCCTAAAAAGGGTTTCAATGGTAGACATTCAATCCCCCACTGCTTTTTGCAGTGTGATCCACTTAATAGTTAGATCTGTCTTACTTTTCATCTTAAGCCTTAAGACGAGCTCGCCAAATGGATGGACGGTTTGGATATAACATATACCTCATTATCAAACCCACAAAACTTGTTAGGTAGCTTTTTTATTGGGATGTATATCTACTTGATACGATGGGTCATTTCTTATATGCCTATGTCTGGGCTATATGATAAGTGAGGAACTTTTTGTTTGTAGTACCCAACTGAATATTTGTACAGTTTTTTCCTTACATTTTTAAATTTTTATAGATAGTGTACTCCCACTTGACCAAAAAAAGGTACGATTTAACATGTTTGTACATTGGAATGACCTGGATTATTAAAAGGCGTCCGAATACAGGTAAGATAAATAATTTTTTATGTTTTTTTTAGGGTTGAAAATTTTTCAAATATAAATGAAAGAAGTGGCAGACACCATATAAGAGAGTACAATCTATATCAGAATAGGTACATGTATCTGTGGAAGTGATACGGTTGATGGACTATGTGATAAGATTATATTTAAAGCGTTGATATAATATTGTCCCAGTGTAATGGGGTTATTCTTGAGAATATGATACAGTTGATGGACTAAGTGATGAGGTTACCCTTAAGGATATGATGTGGTTGTGTGATAATATGAAGTGGTTCTACTTGAGAATATGATATGGATGATAGACTATATAATGAGGTTGTGCTTGAGGATATGATATGGTTGTGTGACAGTGTGATATGGTTCCACTTGAGAATGTGATATGGTTATCGTATTATGTGATGAGGTTGCACTGGAGGATATGATATGGTTGTGTGATAGTATGATGTAGTTACATTTGAGAATATGATATAGTTGATATACCATGTGATTAGGTTGCACATGTGTATATGATAAGATTATGTGACAGTATGAAGTGGTTCCAGATTAAAGAATGTGATATGGTTGATAGAATATTTGCGCTTAAGAATATAATATGATTGTCTAGTATGATAAATGATCTCCACTTGGGAATGTGATATGGTTGATGGACTATGTCATGACGTTGGATAATCCAAAGTTGTGTGATAGTATGATCATGTTATACTTGAAAATATGATATAATTAATGGACTATATGATGATGTTACGCTTGAGGAAATGATATTGTAGTGCGACAATGTAATGAGGTAACACTTGAGAATAAAAGAAATTGAAGGACTATGTGATGAGGTTACACTTGAGGATATGATATGTGGTTGTGTGAGTGTGATGTGTCCACTTGAGAATGTGATACAGTTGATGGACAACGCGATGGAGTTGTACTTAAGGATGTAGTATGGTAGTGTGATAGTGTGATGAGGTATATATCCACTTGAGAATGTGATATGATTGATGGACAGCGTGATTAGTTTGCACCTGAGGATATGATATGGTTGTATGATAATGTGATGTGGTTACACTTGAGGATATGATATGGTTGATGGATTATGTGATTAGGTTGCACTTGAGCACATGATATGGTTGAGACGATAGTATGATGTGATTCCACTTGGGATTATGATACAATTGATGGACTATATGATGATGTTACACTTAAGGATGCATATCATATGGTTGTGTGATAGTGTGATGTGATTCCACTTGAGAATGTGAAACACTTTATGGACTGTATGATGAGGTTGCACTTGAGGATATGATATGGTTGTTTAACAGTTGGTGTGATGGATTCACTTGAAAATGTGATATAATTGATAGACTATATGATAAGTTTACACTTAAGGATATGATATGGTTGTGTGAGTGTGAAGTGATTTCACTTAGAAATGTGATATGGTTGTTTATTTTGGTGAAGATTATAGGATTTTGTTTTTATTTCCAGTTTTCAATCTTCATTCGTTTAAAACCCTTAAAAGAAATAACAAAAAAAAAAATGAAAAGTAAAAATAATAATAATAATAATAATAATAATCTTAGGTGTTAAAGCAAAAGGAATCACTACCAGAAAAGGGATAAAGGCTACGGATAAAAACCGTAGCTAACTAACTATGGCTACAGTGTTTAGATCTAAGGCTACGGCTATTAGTCGTAGTTAGCTTCTATTTTTTTTTAAAAATAAATAAATAATGGCTTACCATTGCTAGTGCATGCCCTGATAGATCAACTCATCTAAAAATTTTGAATTTAACAATAAAAGAAACATGCACAATAACTTTCATGAATCAGATCATCTAAGTTATTCCCAGCTGTATGAAATTCTTTACCCGCTGTAAACACTTTACAAGCTAGCCAAAATAAATAATGACTCTCCCCCTTTTCTTATTTTTCTTTTCCCTCCCTCTCGTTTTCTTTTTCTAGTTTTTTTTTTTTTGGTTTGGAGTCCGTACTTTGCTTTTTTTTTTTTTTTTTAGTGAGTGGTGACGTAGACCAATTAGGACTAGGCAATCAGGGAATCCCTGTTTACCAAATAACAGAGGATCTGGACTCATTTATATAATATTATCTTTTAAATTTTAAATATGTAAGCAAAAAAAATGTACGTTACAATCAAATATAATAAACATTGGCCTGCACATATACAGACTTTTTACTGGCATTTCCACATGTCTTTACTAAAGGTTACGCAAGCATTTACCAGATTATTAGAAGGCGTCCAAATGCAGGTAAGATAAATTGTTTTTTGAATTTTGTTATATAAATAAAAGAAGTGGTAGACACCATGTAAGAGAGTACAATCTATATCAGAATAGGTATATGCATCTGTGGAAGTGATACAGTTGATGGACTATTTGATGAGATTATACTTAAGGCATTGATATAATATTGTCCCAGTATAATGGGGCTACGATTGAAAATGTGATACAGTTGACAGACTAAGTGATGAGGTTACCCTTAAGGATATGATGTAGTTGTGTGATAGTGTGAAGTGGTTCTACTTGAGAATATGATACGGTTGATAGACTATATGATAAGGTTGTGCTTGAGGATATGATATGGTTATGTGACGGTGTGATATGGTTCCACTTGAGAATGTGATATAGTTATCGTACTATGTAATGAGGTTGCACTGGAGGATATGATATGGTTGTGTGATAGTATGATGTGGTTACATTTGAGAATATAATATAGTTGATATACCATGTGATTAAGTTGCACATATGCATATGATATGATTATGTGACAATGTAAAGTGGTTCCAGATTTAAGAATGCAATACAGTTGATGGACTATTTGCTCTTGAAAATATGATATGATTGTGTGAGAGTGTGATAAATACTCTTCACTTGGAAATATGATATGATTGATGGACTATGTCATGACATTGGATAATCCATGGTTGTGTGACAGTGTGATCATGTTACACTAGAAAACATGATATAATTGATGAACTATATGATGAGGTTACGCTTGAGGATATGATATTGTAGTGCGACTGTGTGATGAAGTTACACTTGAGAATGAAAGAAATTGAAGGACTATGTGATGGGGTTACACTTGAGGATATGATATGTGGTTGTGTGAGTGTGATGTGTCCACTTGAGAATGTGATACAATTGATGGACAACGTGATAGAGTTGTACTTAAGGATGTAGTATGGTAGTGTGATAGTGTAATAAGGTATGTATCTACTTGAGAATGTGATACGATTGATGGACAGCGTAATGAGTTTGCACTTGAGGTATGATAGGTTGTATGATAATGTGATGTGGTTACACTTGAGGATATGATATGGTTGATAGACTATGTGATTAGGTTGCACTTAAGCGCATGACATGATAGAGACGATAGTGTGATGTAATTTCACTTGAGAATATAATACAGTTGATAGACTGTGTGATGAGGTTGCACTTGAGGATATGATATGGTTGTTTAACAGTTGGTGTGGTGGATCCACTTGAGAATGGATACAATTGATAGACTATGTGATGAGGTTACACTTGATGATATAATATGGTTGTGTAAGTGTGAAGTGATTTCACTTAGAAATGTGATATGGTTGTTTATTTTTGTGAAGATTATAATTTATTTTTCTATTTCCAGTTTTCAATCTTCATTCATTTAAAACCCTCAAAAGAAATTACATAAAAAAATAGCAAAAAAGTAAAAATAATAATAATAATAATCGTAGGTGATAAAGCAAAAGTAATAGTTACCTAGATAAATTCAAGTCATAAAATTTAGTTAAATAAGAGGTCATGTCAGTTGGTAAATAAAATGTGATGTTTGGATATTGAATAGAGTTATATAGGATACTGTACATCCCAAAACAGCACCAGCCCTAACCTGTCGAATACTAATTAATGTAAGAAGCATCAAAATCAAACCCAACAATCAAGATGACAAAAATTGCAATTCAACACCTAAGCTTGGAGATGCGATATTCGTTATACAAGTTTGTTGTGTTTGTAAATCATCAAAAGTAAGCACTAACTCAATTGAAGAGCCTCAAGAGCCTTTAACAATTTCCAAACTTGTCACTTGCATGACTTCAACTTCCTTGATCGTTATTGCATCTCAAAGGTAAAAATTCAATATGTAAACAGCATTTCATTACATCCATAAGTAGAATTTCAATATGTAATTTCAACATTTTTCAAAATTGTTGTACATGAATTCTTGAAGACCTACAAAAAAGAAACATGCCTCACATATCGTATAATGCATTTAAACAACACAAAATGTACATTAATTCAAGTGAGCCCCACAAAAAAAAGAAAAAGAAAAAAAAGAAATGGAGTTCACCTTCCTCGCGTATCGTATAATGGATCTATAGCTGCACAAAATGTACATGAACTAGGACAGGCCCCACAAAAAAAAAAAGACCCCACTTATCGTATAAGGTAGGTATATTATACAAAATGTACATTTTTTATAAACCAAAAAAGAATAAAAAAATATAGCCATTCTGAATTCTTAAAACATGCCAAAATCTGGGCATCCTTCGACTTGAACAATTATCCTTAGCACAACTGAATTACTCTCCTGCAGCATATAACGAAGGAGTTGTTGTTGCTTGAACTTCTTATCTGCATAAGCCCATCCATAACTGAATTGCCCTCCCGTAACATATAATTCAAAATGAAGTTCACCCTCATGAAGATCCCATTAATAATAATACACCATTCCTAATTCAAAGCAATGCTTGAAAAAAATGAATGAAAGCAACATATAATTACACATTTAATCCATGTTTTGTATATTTGGGTTATACACTTGAAGATGTATATATTTACATTGTACATGAGGATGCAAAGAGATTTAAAGACAGAGATTATAGGATTTTAACGATAGTGTGATTAGGTTGCACTTGATCATATGATATACATTTATGTAAATGTGATGCATTTACATTTAGGAGTGTAATGAAAATGAAGGTGTGTGTGAGTTGGTTACACTTAAAAATGTGATGTGGTTGTAGTATATATCTGAGTTAGAATATGTGATGGGATTACCATTGAGAGTGTGATGTGGTTGATTAGGAGTATAACTTGGTTCCACTTTAGGATGCGAATGAATTTTTAGTTAGAGTGGTCCCATTACACTTAACAGTATCATGTTGGTGATGAAGTGTGTGTTGAGGTTCAACTTAAGGATGTGATATGGATGGTGGAGTGTGATTGGCATACACTAGACGACCTGTTGTGCATTATAAGGAATTGTGATGTAATTACACACAAGGGTGTGATGAGGATGGAGTATGTGATTATACTTAGGGGCTAAGATATTTTAGAAAAAATCTGAAAATGCTTTAAGAAAATATTAGATACGATGAACCTTACCATATTCTATTTCAATAAAGGTCGTTGTTCCTCTGTTCCAAATTTTAAATTACTGTCTCTTACCATGAACTGTTAGAATGCACCAGATGTAACAGGATACTACACAGTCAACATTCCATAAATTTCGAGATAATTTCATTAAGATATAATTCAAATCAAAGTTCAAATTGAATAACAACTACTTTTTTAATTACTAATATACCTAAGTTTATATGTGCATACATTTTCATTTTACAAAACTAAACTATATCAGCTTTCCTTAAATGTTATTCATTACCTGGAGTAATTGTGTAAAGTTGAAATTATCAAACATATGAAAATTTGAATCAACTTCATGTTGGATATATGGATGTGGTTGATCCATGGAAGGAAACATCTGTGGTTGACACCAAGAAGGAGAGAGTTATGGTTGAATCTGTGCTTCCGGTATATAGTACGTGGTCATGGGGAGAGGCCCAACATTATTGCATCCCTAACATAATGTATAAGTAAATATTAAGTTCATTGAGAAATTTCAATTTCACTATAAAATAAATTTTCTTTACTCTAAGGGTAATCAAAATGCTACCTGAGCAAATGGAGATTGAACATTAGAGCATACTAATGTTGGCTATTGATTGGGATGGACAGGATTTGGTGTATCTCTCTGCTCTTTCTATCGACATATCTTCGATTTTCCTCTCTCCAAACTATTCTTAATTCTACGTCTACCACGACAATTCTCTTTTCTTTTAATTTCATGAGCTTTTTCTCTTACTTCAATGATTTCAGCGCTTTTTCTTTTGATATAATAACTTTCCATTGCTTTCTCATGAGCTTCTTTTTTAATTTTAATGATTTCACTTCTTTGTTGCACATCACCATTTTCGAATTTTACCCGATAAGCTTGAACGCCTTTTTCATTACTCAGGCTTTCAACATGTGATGAGGGTTCTTTTTCATTTTCTTTTGCTTTCAAAATCTTTTTCAAATCTTGCAACATCCGTTCTAAATGCCTGGAAGCACATTCAAATGCTTCTTCACTTTCACAACCTATTATTGCTAATTTCATAAAATTGCAAAGTAAACTATTCTAACGTCGAGATTGTGATTTCTTGCTTTTGTCAATGGAGTCACTTCCACTACTTAATGAGGAGAATGAAATTGAAGCAGCTTTTCGAGTCCACCTTTTCAAGATGTACTTAGCCGGAATATTTGTGAGGGTATGATTCATAGCTTTTAATGCATGGGAACACAAAATACCCATGAATTCAAACTTTCTACACCTGCAAGTGATGGACTCATCCATTGAGTCAACGGTAACAATGTGAAGACTCTGATTTCTTCTATTCAAAACTTGATATTTTCTGACTGTACTGAACTCATCTACTTGTTCCACTATTTGATTAAGGCTATCACCAAATTCTGCTTGAAATAATTTGAAATAGTTGGTGTATATTCACTAGTTGCGTACTTTAGGATACTAACAAGAAAAGTTACAATTGGTGAACTTTGGGACATTTTGAAATTGGCTTCTAATTCTGTATTTCGTCTATCATCCACCAAGCGTTCGAAATGTTCAAAAAATCTGATTATATTTTGACTAGGATGCAAGTATTTCTTCAAATCCTTATTTAAACTTTCACAACGCTGCGTGCTCTTCATATGTGCACAAAAACTATTCTTTCCATATACTAATGCCCACTTCTCATTTTCATTGAATAACTATTATAACCATATATTATCTGTGAGATTATATTTCATAATCATTCTTTCCCACGCTTCAAGAAATTCATGTTCCTCATCAAAATCATATACACATCTACTAAAATCATTGTCAAACGACTTGGAAGAACAAAATAGATGACTTAGATGTTTGCAAGCATTCTGAAACATATGCCATATATAAATACGGTGAACCGTTCAAGGAAACTCTATCTTGATGGCATTTGACATAGCCTTATCCTGATATGTGAGAATGGTTTGGGGTTCTTTTCTACACACTGCATCACAGAATGTTCTAAACAACCATCTGAAAGAATCGATTGTTTTATTGTAGAGGAGTGCAGCTTCAAATATAACTGTCGGTCTATGATGATTAATACCAATAAATGGTGCAAATGGCCGTCCATACTCATTTGTTTTATACGTTGTGTCAAAGCAAATCACATCTCCAAAACGTTCATAATCTAAAATCATTCTTCCATCTGCCCAAAAAATGTTGGTGATACAATCTTGAACATTAAATTGAATACAATAAAAGAACATTGGATCTTCAGCTTGCTTTCTTTTAAAAAATATCAAAAGACCTTCGTCATCAAATTTCTTCATTGCTTTCACCATTTTCGTCCGTAAATAATTCTTGTAATCTACCAAATTATATCCAACATTCTGTCGACCACCAGCTTATTTAGTCATGAAATCATATGTCGCTTTTGACTTTATACCCGCATTATCACAATTATCGGCAACTACTTCTTGAGTAAATTTTCGTTGTGATCTCAACAAATGAGTTTCTTCAGGAGATGCAAGAATATGATTATGATCAATCTTAATATCAGTAACACGATATTTTCCATCAACTCTCAATCTAATTTTCATATGTGCCTCACAACCTGTTCTTGTTTCATCCCGATGATGCTTCACATTAACATCACGTTTATCAAATGAACGTTTACCTTCTTTGGAACAAACAAAATCTCTCATTTTCAATACACCTGTCTTTTTGTCTTTTTTTACACTATGCTTTCGAATACTGAAACCGACTTTCCTTCCGAAACTATTGTAGAAATCATATGCATCTTTCTCTGTTTTAAACTCCATACCAATTTCTGGATTCGGTACCTTCTCATCCATGTTTGGATCATCCATACCAACTTTCACTGCTGAGTCGATGTCTATATCACGTCATGAATGAGGCATTGAATCCACCAGGCATGGCGTATAAATAAGCCATAAGAGCTCTATTTTCAATTGACTTATAATGTCAAGAGAAATTTAACATGAGGACTGATTTTTTTTTAAAAAAAGTTGTATAATATATATAACCCGTCATCTAACATAAAACACTTCAAATAAATCTAATAAATCTTTAAATAAATCTACGGGGTCACCATTAAGAGCAATCGACGAAAATTATCCCCAAATCTTATATAATTTATGGGCCACTAGAGTTTTGAATGGCCTAATGAATGACCTAGAATGATCAATCAAAGTGGTCTTGTGAACATTTTAAGAGGAGACATCCTTCCTTTGCGGCATGGTTTAAGTTGTAAATGATTTATAGGTGCCTGTTCTATTTGACTTTAAGCAGTAAATGATTTACAGGTAAATGATTGTGAACATTTGGATAACCTGTAAAGCATTTTAAGTCCTGTGAATGGAGAACCATTCGAGCCTGTAAATGAAATCCAAACTTTTTTCCTGTAAATACTGCAAATCATTTACAGTCTGTCAAATGATTTACGAGTAAAAAAGGCCATCCAAAAGCAAGAGGATTAGGCAATCAGGGAATCCCTGTTTACCAAATACTAGAGGATTCGGACTCGAGTTTTTTTAGACCGGCCTAGTTTTTGAGTTATATAATGAGCAGGACATGGATCACCTGATGCATGGTTTGGATTCTTCACACATTAAAGTAGGCCCCACAAATTGAATTGAAATACGATCTGAGTATGTGCATTCCCTATACTTACTATCCATACCATGATAAGTGCTTGGCTTTTTTGGTAATTTAACAAAATAATCAGGGTAATTAAGTTGGTTGGAAAAAACAATCTGGTTCCTATCCGTCACATGGTGGTACCAGTAAAGCAATCCAGACCATTCAAATTGTTGCTTCCTTTTTAAATGAACCATCCACATTCTTTCTTTCGCATGGCCCAGATATCCTACACACATGACATGTTAGCAGGGAACACAGGGCTAATGCATGTGATCATTCCTATCAGGTAAAAAATGTACTTGTTCAGCAGCACAGGATCCACATGCTGTAACTGCTGCTTCACAACATTCATGCTTAAGATCTTGGGAAGTGATTCAGCATCCACCACAACAATAGTCCAATCCAGATTTATGCCGACTTCCTCTAACTCCGCTACAAACTTCTCTGGCTTCTCAAGCCCGGATGTCTACGAAACACACCCTCCTTTAACTTTTTGTATGAAAATTTTGGAAATCTGAAAAGCATCGGACTAAAAGTTCAAAAAATTGGACTTTGAATGTATGCAAGTGAGGTAGGCAACGGAACCAAGAAAGGAACAATACCTCGATGAGGAGACAGTCGAAATTGTGCTTACTATCGACAACCGCTGCAGAGATTCTCTAAAAGGCCCGCTTACATCGCAACAACCACAGCCTAATGGAAAATAGAAGGAAACATAAGGGCAATTTGGTAGTGAGAAAGGGAGGTGGTGAGGAATTTGGAAGAAGGAGAAGGGTATTTTGGGGATTTACTGACCGTGGGTGAGGGAGACTGTGGGGAGATTGAAAGCAGCGTTGAGGTGGGTGGAGTCGAGGAGGAGCGAGTCGACGTCCGAGTCGGCGAACTCGTTGACGAGAAGGGCGAGTCGAAGGTCACGAAATGAAACACACCCTCTTTTTCTTTTCCCTCCCTTCCCGTTTTCTTTTTCTGGTTTTTCTTTTTTTCCTTTATTTTTTTTTTATATAATGGTTTGGCGTCCGGAGCTTTCTTTTATGTTTTTTATTTTTTAAGTGAGTGGTGATGTGGACCAATGAGGATCAGGGTAACAGGAAATCTCTGTTTACCTGGTAACAGAGGATCCGGACTCTTGTGACAAATATCGTTCCCGGACATTTCTCGGGATATTATAGGTAAAATCTCGTCAGACATAAAATACTTAAAATATTTATTATGAATTAGTAAATAGATTTCAAACATAAATATATAAATATCCAAATAACAAGTCCTTCAAATTTTTAACTATTTTCCAGTTAATATGAACGATATTGTAAAATCTTCCATATTTTAAAAATATCTCGACGATATGATTATAACAGTATCTTGGATATATTATTGTGATATTTTTAAAATATCGGCTATATTTGTAACACTGGCCCAATGCAACGCTAGCCAATGGTTGGATTTGGGCCGAGCCAGGCCAAGCACTGTTGGGCCCTCGCCCAAGCTAAGCCTGATCTCTACATAGGCCTAGCATGGCAGACCCACACCTTAACCTGAATTATTGGTGGAACACACGGGCCCAAACTGGCGCAGCCCGCCAAAACATATACACGACATTCTTATTTGTTGGCTCCCAATGCGAATGTTCCTAAACCATCTGTTGACTAGGGGCCTGTTTGGCCTGGCAGACCGGATGGGATTAGATTGTATTGGAAGGGATTGGAAGGAGCAATCCCGGGATTGGTCGGGCGTGCCAAACGGGCACGTTGAACTTGTACCTGGATTGGAGCAATCCCATAGGATTGCTAGCAATCCACTGACATCACAATCATTACCTTGAAATCCATCCAATTCCTCCTAATCCCATCTATTTTACCTGGGACATGTTTGGGTGGACGGATTGGAAGGGATTGGCCAGGCGTAATCCCGTGATTGGCCAGGCGGGCCAAATATACTCGGTGGTAGATTCCCTGGATATAGCAATCCCATGGGATTGCCAGCAATCCACTGACACAACCATCATTACTTGCCATCCACCCTAATACAATCTAATCCCATGGGATGAGCCCGTCCAAACACGCCCTAGGTGGGCCACACAAGCACCAAGAAATAGACGGAGAAAAATGACAAGCAACTATAACCATGCAAGATCCGTGTGTTGCCCAACCGATGATTGGAATGACATGTACGGGATGGAGCACATGAAGCCAGGCCGGGCCATTTGGACTAAAATGACGTGGAAAACTTAGGGAAATGACTTAAGCTATGGCCAAACGCCCAAAAAGCAAGGTTTTTAAAGGACTTCCTCTTGTTGATCTTTGACCATTTTTTAAAATAATTTGGGATAAAATTGCCCCTACTTGAAACTTTGCACCCGAACAGTAATGACGGCGGGAGGGAGTTTCGGAAGCATACTGTGTGGCTCAGTTCCAAGTGACTTTGTGAGGCCTAATGTGATTAAAGTCTTTTATTCACACTATCCATTCATTTTACTGGTTCATTTTGATGCAGGACTCCAAAATTGAAGAGTATCTAAAGATCAAGTGGACCAACTTAAAAGACAAAAGTGTGAAATTACCTTTGAAAAAAATTTGATGGGCCACATAGATGTTTTGGATATTATTGAATTTTGGGATGATGCCCTAAAATAATATATAAAAACATATGTACAGAATGATTAGACATATACATATATGGAAGGCACCCATAGAGCTTACTATGCCTAATTGTAGTTAATAGCTACCTAGTTTGATTGCGTGCATGAGAAGCTTCAAAGAAACCAAATCCTGATGCATGACGTTGCAGCTGTTTGATCACAAGGCCCATTGTAAGGTAGATCTAATTTGTTGATAATGTTTGTGGCCCATAGTTTCTTTAAGATGGTGTTATCCGCACGCTATTACAAGCTCTATGTGGCCCACAACAAAAAGACATTCTCAATGATGGTTGAAGCACTACCTACTATTTCATTGTGGTGCAGTCCACATGATACGAAAATGCCGGTCATTTTCTAGAGACTTTCCTTTCTCATAATTCCGTTGAGAATGGACGGAGTGGATTCTACTAAAAGGGAAAGATGGGACCCACAAATGGTGTAGGGATCTTATTTATGTAGAGTCAAGCCCAAGAGCCCCATTCTTAATTCCGACCTAGAACGAACTTCTTATTTTTAAAGCTTCTTCTTTAGGACTCACCACCACCCCAACGAACACCGTTGTTCAGCATGATCTTCTCCAGCGTCATCTTCTCTGAAATCAACTTTGGTTTTTTTTTTTTATAAATACAATCTTCAGCAATCAAATTCTGTATGGATGGCGGCCTCCAATAGGTGGAGCATATTTGAAATAGTTTTCTTAAGTTTCATTTTCTATTCTCTATATAAATGATGTTATGGTCGTGGGTTGAGGGTGACGGTCGAGGTTGTTATGGTAGGAAGAGGTGATTTTGATTAGGTTTTGAGGTCGTGGATGTCATGTGGAAGACAATGAAGAAGGCAGAAGAGTGATGCTTTTTTAATAGATTGGGTCGATTATCATCTCAAATGGTGATGGAGATAGTCTGTCGTGATTGCTGGTGTAAGGATCGAGATTATCATCCAATAAAGGTTGAGGTTGTCAACCTGTCTGGATGACGACCTTAACCCATAATGGATCATAATAACTTATGGTCAACCTCAACCCGTAATGGATGATAACTTCGACCCATAATGGATGATAACCTCGACCCATCCTGACAGATTATCAACCTCGACCCATAATGAATGATAATCTCGGCCTTTAGTGGATGATAACATCCACCCATCTGTAGATACCCCACCCAGGTTAGCAACTTGACAAGGCGCGGATGATCCTTAGGAACTGAACCTAAACCCCGTACCCTACCTAAAACCGTGGCCACTTCCCAAACCTAATCCAAACCCTAGCCAAACCTGAGTCATTCCATTACCCTAAACCCTAACTTAACTCGAGTCATCACCCAAGCTAAAGCATGCCCAAACTTTTATCCAAAATCAACCCATTTTTTAAGCCATTTTTGGGTCATAGTCGAGCCAATTTCGAGCCAAATATCTAAAATGGGCTTTGGGCTGCTCTCAGGGCTCGAAAAAAGGCCCACCGGCCAAACTGCGGAAGCAACCGTACCCGAGCGGTAATCCGATTACCGCCCCCTCTCAAAAAGCATGCATGCAGCCAGCTGGCAGAGCTTCGAACCAGAATGGTCGGAGGCGGTAATCCGATTACCGCCTTCTCTCGACAAATGTGCACAGAGCTATAGCTGTTGCTCCCCTCAAAAGTCAACTCTATTAGAACCTATTTGACCTCAGAATCCCTACTATTTACCATATTACCAAGCCCTTTAACCTATAAAGAAGTGTCACGTGGCATCTCTCTTCTCTCTACCAATTCAAAACTGCCACATCATCGTTTACCCTTGATAAACCCTCAAATTACATAAAAGTTATCCCAAGGGGCTATAAATACCTCACTCCTCTCCTCATTTCAACAACAACAACTACCAACCAACAAAGATAAGGAGAGTGAGGGAGAGAGAGAGAGAGAGAGAGAGAGAGAGAGAGAGAGAAAGTGAGTGAGAGTGATAGAGAGTGTTTGAGTTCTCAAGCTCCCATCTTTTTCAGCCTCCCTCTAGCCTCATCCAACCATCTCTTAGCCCCTTAATCCCATTTAGGTCAATTCTTCCAAACATGATGCACCTAAATATCTAAGCTGTAAGGCTCGCATCATAGTCCGTACCGTTCCTTAGGCTTCTGCGGTCCTCCCAGTCGAATTTCGGTAACCCTCGACCTATAATCGGCATTTGCACGTAATCCTAAGTCGCATCCTGAAGATCTATATCGGCTCTACTCGAAACTTGTAGCCTAGTGGCCGCGTCGTCGTCGTGGTTCCAATGCCGCGTCTCACGCGTCGATACGATACCCAGGCCAGAAGATGTGGGCCCGCATTCATTTCGAGGAAAACGACGCATATGCAAATTTCAAGAAAATCTCTACAACCTATCCCATCAATCAATCAATCAAGTACACACCCTATCACAAGTACAAGCAAGCTATCCCTTTCCCATTCCCAAAGTCAACTCTCTCTCTCCACCCATCCCTTTCTTACAACTCCATCACTCCACTCATCACCCATCACCCATCACTCCATCTCTTTTCATCCCATCACTTCTCTCTCTCTCGCTCTCTCTCTCTCTCTCATTTCTCCCTTCACTCCCAAGCAACCCAAGAGAAGCCAATGTCCAAGCTCTTCCCAAAGAGAGCCTAGTGTGGCCCACTCCATACCACCCAATCTCCCATCTTAGCCATCCGATCTTCATCATCCACCATCAAAGAGCAAGCCAAGGAGCCTAAGAGTCCAAGGAGCTAAAGGAGGAGGCCAATGGGTGGGTGATCCACCGTTGATTTTTGTTTTAAGGGCCTACTTGTTGTGAGACCCACTTGATGTATGGATTATATAAGGGAGGGCCCAATAGTGGCAAGGTCCCTCCCCTTCACGTTTCTCTCTCTCTCTCTCTCTCTCTCTCTCTCTCCCTCTCTCTTTCTCTTTCCTTTATGATGAAGTGGGCCCCACCAATATATGTGTTATATCTACTCTATCCATCTGACGATGTGGCCCACCGTACGCATGTGATGATCCACATCGTCCACTGTTGGGACGGTGGGAATACCATCTGGATAGTTATTTTTAAAAAATATATATATATATATAATAATGATATAATATATATATATATATATATATAATATGTATTGGAGGTGGGCCCCACATGGGACCCACCCATTTGGAAACATATTGGTTGGTGTACCTCACACCAGCAAATAGCTGGTGTAATTGACGTCAGCAAGTTTCGTGGAACCCACCTTAAATGTATGTGTTCCATCTGCACCGTCCATCTGGACGATGCCATGTACGACCCCACCATAATGTAGTGTTACATCTGCACCATTCATACAATGGCCCACCTTGATGTTTGTGTTCTATCACCGTCCACCTTGCATGTGGTCTGGACGCTAGACAATTTTTTTAAACAAATAATAATAATAATAATATAATATTATATATATATATATATATATATATATATATATATATATATATATATATATATATATATATTATACGTGGTGGGGACTCACCTACTGGATGGACTGGCTAGGGTACCACACACCAGCTATATGGCTGTGTATTGACATCAACAGGCCCGTGGGACCCACTGACATGATGTATGTATCTTCACCGTCCACTGGCTGGACGGTGGGACCCACACGTATGGGGTCCAACACCGTTCAGCAGGGACGGTGGACCCCACCGTGATGTATGTGTATTATCAACGCCGTCCATCCAAACCGTTCATCTGGACGGTGGCCTGGCCACTCACACCGGCCATATAGTCGTCGCTTTGTCACCAGCAGTTTCTGTGGGCCCCACATGAGGCTTGTGTTATATCCAAACCATCCGTCCCATTTGGTGAGCTTGCCCTAAGGCTTGAGACACAAAAAATGAGGCCCATTGGTGCGGCCCGTGGATGCAGCCCACTTAATGTATATGAGGCCCATTGGTGCGGCCCATTGATGCGCCCACTTGATGTATATTGGCCCATTGGTGTGGCCCATGGATGCGGCCCACTTAATGTATGTGAGGCCCATTGGCGCGGCCCATGTGATGTGGCCAACTTGATGTATATAAGGCCCATTGAGATGTATTTGAGGCCCATGGGTTGAGGCGCAAAGTAATGTATATAATGACCATGAGTGAGGCCCGATGAGACGTATGTGAGGCCTTTGTGTGGGGTCGAATGTGTTGTATATGAGGCCCATTGTGATGTGAGATTCCACCATGATGTATGTAATGATGTTTATGGTGGCCATGCCTTGGGAGCAATGATGGTTTGACGTCTACATTGTAAGAGCAATGATGGTTAAATGTCCGCATTGTAACTCTCCCTAGGGCTCATTGTTAGGCCTATACTTATTGTGTAGGCCGTCTAGGCCCATCTTCGTTATGAATAGAGTCCATCACCATATAACATGCTTAGTATAGCTTCATGATTCATGCTCATATGCATCATATGTATGCTTGATATGAGAAGTGACTGATCATAGCATATGCCTTTGGGCAGATTGTTTATGGGCTCCCTAATAAGCAGAGTTACCCCACATGGGCGTGAGGTACGCGCAAGATTGGTGCATGACTAATAGTGTGATTCATGCACCTCGTATCTGTATGACATGATTACTGTACGCCCTAGCAACATCAGGGTTGTGGCCTCCACGAGCATATCGTGGATGGTAGGATCGGAGACCGGAAATACTATTACTAGCATCGGGGCACCATAGATGTCCTTGAGTAGAAATTCCTAAACCCGATGGTACCAGAGGATGACTCTAACGTCGAGACCAAGTGGATACATAAGCTCACGAGGGTCGTATACCATTAGACCGCGTCTCCCATTGTGTAGTGATCAATTGGAAAGGGGTGTGCCCTTATCCGCCCGAGGGTAGGGGCAATTCTAGGCTGAATCTGACTAGCTCATAAATGGGTCCGCTATCGACAGGCCGGGCCAATTTTGGTAGGCAGATAGTGAGGTCTCTTCCACTTACACAGTTGCGTATCCAGTGGGCGGTGATGTTACGTAGAGTGTACTAGATCCCGATGATTATGCAGACGAACCGTACTGATATATGGTGCAGATGGTATGCTTAAGTTGCATTTTATTCATGATATTGGCTATGTAGGCCTTTCATCATATGGTCCTGGCATGGCCGATAGCATTCATGTCATACACCGCATGGCCTTGGTGTGGCCGATAGCATTCATACCTTATATCGCATAGCCTTCGTACGGTTGATGACATTCATGGACTTACCGGCATTTCCGCATTACTTTGATATTACAAACTTACATTTCTACTATATGCACACACTTTCACCACCCCCTGAACTTTCTATAAGCTTATGCACAACCGTTGTATGCAGGTGACGTTAGGCAGTAGCTGTTCAGGAGCAGAAGCATGCTACATAACTTCCAGAGTTTTGGCTTTATTATCACTGTATTTCCCTTCATGTGTATTGTACTCAAAGTTTTTGATCAAAGTAGATTTGTGATGATGTTGTTGGTTGTTGTTTGTGGGTTATGATTATGGTTATGCTTACTGCGAATCAAATTCACGTTGAAAATCCTCCTTGTGGGATCTCAGGATCGAAACCTGATGTATGGGTGCCGGGAACCGAGAATGGAATACTAAGGAGGCTGTCGGTACCAAATTCGGTGATCAAAAATTTTGTGAGCCCAGTTTTTGAGTTTGGAGCATGACACAAGCCATGTCAAGTACAAGCTAAAGATCATGCAATCATTACTAGCATTTATATTTCATCAATCGCATCATTACTTTCCTTCTCAACCTCCTTGCTTCTCTAGGTTACCATTGAATGTATACTCTATGACTTGGCAGAACTCTGGATCTTGTCATATCAGAAACTCATAGTAGTCTAGTCCCTTTTAAATGATATTTTAGCATCATCACATTTATTCAAAAACTCCTCTAGATATTCTTTCGACGTATGCTTTATGGCTTGCCAGAATTCCAGACCTTGCCATATCAGAAATCTGAGTCTGTCTAGTCCCATTTCAATCTTATCATCTTATCCATTAAGACTATCTTACCACATGAGGTTGAGACTGTACATCTGTATGGGCAAAGAGGGTGCCTAACAGCTTCCCTCTTTGTAATCGAGGTCCTTCACTCAGAATCTCTAAATCACAAATCAGGAGTCAATTTAAAGCAAGAGAGTGTTCAGATTCTCTAGCTTTACATATTCTGTAGGTTCTAGCATACTGCAGGATTTTGAATTAAGTGGTTAGTGGTGACTCCAAGTTTACATTGCATCATCAATCCAAATCAACCCAATCACCCTCACACAAACACAAATCAGCGCGGGCGTCGATTTTCCAGCGTTCACAGAATGTCGACTCTGCTGGGGAATTGTTAATCAACGCTAGTTGAGACCTGACTTGAAAGAGTGTGGTAATCTAATCTTAAGGGATATTCTTCAACAGAAACATTTGCATTTTTTTCATTTTTTTTTTAAAGGATGAGCATCGATCTTTGACTTGCACCGATTCAAGGCTTCTGCTCACCCTATGCTTACCCAATCCAGAGATGCCACGACAAACCAAGAAGAAGAAACTATTGCGCCTAAAAGGCACTCCTCGGACCACCTAAGCTTATAGCTAATAATACAGCAACCACCGCATCCATGGCCAATGTGGCCCAAAATTTCAAGGCTTTGTAGGACCTTCTTGCCTAATGTATTCAAAGATAGGTTGTCCAACTATACAAGTGTCATCACCTAGTGCCCCAGTCATCTCAACTTTCCAGTATCCTCCCCATAACGGGAGTCACCTTCAAGGCTAATTTTCCATAACCGAGAATCCTCTCCAGCAGCCTCTCATTGATGAGAATAGTTATTAAATACAACCTCCCACAGTCAGGAATTCCAGCCAATTCCAACATCTTCCTCCTAATAGGAGATCCAATCAATTCCAAGGGACAAAACCTCTCTCGACCGGTCCCTCCAAGATTGAAGAGCTCCAAAAGTAAGTGCAAGAGATGTAGAGGAAGCTACGGAAGCAACAAAGGGTGGATCTCCCACCCACTAAGTTCAGGGATCTTTGTCCCTTTTCTGATGCAAAGGTACCTCAAGACTTTGAGGTACCAAAATTCAAAAGATATAATGGTACAAGGTATCCCATGGATCACTTAACAGCATTTCGTGAGGAGCTTAATACTGTGGTAGGTAATGATGGAGCGTTAATTCGTTTGTTTCAGAAATCCTTAAAAGGCGATACATTAGATTGGTACACATTATTAAACTACCATCAAATTAAAATTTGCGAACAAGTTTCTCAAGCTTTCATTGATCGTTTTGTATACAATCTTAATGTAGCACCTATAAGGGCGGATCTTGCTGCCTTAAGGCAAAGGAATGATGAGTCATTATCAACTTACGTTGGACAGTAGTTAGCCATGGCCACCAGAATGATAACACCCATTGATGATGAGGGGCAAATCTATATGATCATCCACTCGGTAAACCCGAGTATCTCTGGATACCTCATCTAGTATCTATATGCCAACTTTATCCAACTCATCCGCGTCAGGGAACAAGTCGAAACCAGAATAAGGGCTGGGATGATCTCCCCT
Organism: Magnolia sinica; assembly: GCF_029962835.1. NCBI lineage: Eukaryota > Viridiplantae > Streptophyta > Magnoliopsida > Magnoliales > Magnoliaceae > Magnolia > Magnolia sinica. The sequence continues at coordinate 40,854,573 of NC_080573.1, read as the reverse complement.
TGATGGCCTCATCAGGCCTCCTCGGTACAGCAGATAATGGAAGGAAGGCATGTCAGATACGAGAATAATAATGAAAGTGTTCCTATCCTCCATCCAACAGAAGAAGATAATCTTGTCGCCTCTACCCAAGGCGCAACATTTACCCCTCAACAGGGACAATAACAGCAACAATCAAAATGCAATGCACAATACCCCAATCATGGATGATCGATGGGGATGTCCTGGGAACCTAAGCAGTTCACATCGATAGCCCAAACATATAGTGAGATACTAGTCACGCTAGTCCAAAGGAAAATCCTTACCCCGCTATTGCCTAGGCCCCCATTAAACCCTTTGCCACCAAACTTAATGAGAATGAGTATTGTACATACCACCAATCTCAAGGCCACACAACGGACCATTGTTTCACCCTGAAACATGCGATCTAAGATCTAATTGAAAACCAAACGATTGTGGTTACCTCTCCTGCTGTCGCCGCCATCAACTACACCTGCCAGAATTTCCTTCCACCGCATCAAGGAAGCCCCATCTCATCAAGAACACCTACCAACAATATCCTTCAGGGAGAATTGCCTTGTCATCCAGTCCAATGCATCCATTCAATCACCGCCAACCTAACACCAATACTTTCAATTCTGCAAGGGTCACACCCAGCCAGTCCAATCTCTGTACCCTTAAATATGCAAGGGCATCTTCAAACAACCTAGCCTCCATGCCCCCAAGTCTACAAGAACCACCCTCAATCAATCCAATCCATACATCCTCTATTTTGCAAGGAGCACCACCTGCCTATCTGGCCCCTGCTCCAAGGAAATACCCATTCCCTGATCAACATATCGCATGCCTATCAAAATTAGGGCCCAACTTCAATCATGCGATGACTTTCCAGGAAGGACATTCTGCTACTCAAAGGTATTTATCTAGCTCTACTTAGTCTTCAATCCTTACAGAGAAGAGTTTAGGACGGGTGGTTCCCACCTCTAGGAGACAAGTCAAGCGAGAGACTGAAGTCGAGATTTTAATTAGTACCAAAACATTAAACATCACTTTTCAGGTCTTCGATATTACAGCTTCATTTCATCTCCTCCCAATCGATCTTGGATCCATAGAGTCAACATTATCTCTTCAATTCTTCACCAAAAGGCCAAGTACATTTTCAGAGAAAAGGCGTTGGCCATTTTGGATGATCCCGAACAAATCTTTCTGATAAAAGCAGTTAATCATTAAAAACTAGATATGCCAGTAATAGACATACAATTCTCTGGTGAGGACATTCCATACCATAGTCTTAAGCTTGAGACTGTGAATTGCATATCTCTTGCATGTCCCATCGGATCAAACTATGTCTTCCCTCCAGTTGAGCACCAACTTTTTTATCAACTCGAATATCAAGAGAATGCAGGCATGAGAGGACTGGAATATCAACCTCATATGGGTGAGATAACAAAGCACAATGTATTGAAGGAGGACAAAATCGGCAAGAGGAGGATAATCCCTTCATCCACACATCAATCAGATCCATCATAAAAGGGATCATCTATCCGGTTGGTAGGCTGAAATCCACCGTGGAGGATCAAATGAGCGAAATGAGTCTAACTGAGCTGTTTGAAAAGGACTCAGGCAAGGGGCAAGAATTGCCACTGATTGACCGGACCATAGCCCGGATCCCACCTGAGTAAGAAGAATTCAAAGACTCGCAATGCAACAGGGATGAGTTGAGAAAAATGACATCCAACACCAACTCAAAGCCCAATCCCGAATTCATCATGACGTTTGGGCACAATGGTGAGGGCCCACCACTAATTCGTCTGGCCCTTCCTCATGAAGAGAGGGAGCACAGGGCAATAGCTGGTTCGCAGTCTCCATGATGATGTAATAAAAGAAAATAATGCTTGGCTCCCTGAGCTGAATCAGGTAATCCCTGGTTTACATCGTCGTCTTGCTTGGGTCCCTTAAAAAAAATTAGAAATTTTCAAAAAAACCAAAAACACTAGATATTTTCGAATGCCAAAAAATTCAGGTACTTATTAAAATCCCCAAAAAAAAAATCAAAAAAATTCTCAAAAGCCAAAAACACTATATATTTTTGAAATGCCAAAAAATTCAGATACTTGTCAAAATCCAAAAAAAAAAAAAAATCAAAAATTTCTCAAAACACAAAAATAATAGAAAATATTAAAAAAATCAGAAGTAATAATGTGTCAGGCATGTCTATTAAAACACTTGAGTTTGAAGTCGACTCATATGATTTCGATCTAGAGTTAGACTTCAAACTCATAGGATTTGGACGAAGCGCAAGATGGGTAAAATGATGATCCAACTGTCGAACTACAGGATTCACTCAAAAAGTGTAACACCCCGTACTTTCCAGTACTCGGGTATTACCGTGTACTCTAATTTAATATAAATAAAAGCATGGCTTAAGTGAACACCCACATTCCTTCTAGCCTAAATCCAACCCTTGAAAACAATCCCCATCCGTACACCAGGCGATCCATCCGTTGTTCTTCGAGACGAACCATTTCATCGTCAGAAAACCTATCGTTAGGATTCTAGTTTCATTGATAAACAAATCTAACCAACCATTGTAGATTTAAAATCTACGGATCACGAGATCCACCGTTCGACAAGCTCGTAGCTTCCTGAGGGATGAATTGACGATTACCTACGTGGTATAACCACCCAACTCTAAAAGGAACGATTAGGGCCCCTCCATGTTAGCATGAAGACACTTAGAAACATCAATGAAAATATCAGGAAGCATTAGGTACGCTTGGGACCAATCTTGGAATTATCCGATCACCAGATTGGATATCCAAACTCAAAATGCGTAAAATGTAATAACTATCAAATGTGTGTGTGTGTGTGTGTGTGTGTGTGTATAACTTAGTATATATATTGGATATAATCTATCTACTTGATAATAATTTATGATAAATACTATAGTACCACATAAGTATATATACATTACGAAATGCCATTCATATACTTTATAAATATTTAAAAACCTCATGTTAAAATGTTATATAATTATAATCCATATTATATTTATACATTTATAAAATCATTGATATGAATCACAAATCATGAAATTTATATTTCAGAGATTAATGAAATTTATAATAAATAACATGTTTCAGACAATCTAACATTTTAACCTAAGACATACATAACCATACAAATAATGCACAAATAAGAAGTATAAATCTTTGTTTCTTTTTCACTAATGTCCATAAAATTTTATATATTAACAATATGTGAATAAAATAAATTATATATAGCAAATTCCATTATTTCTTAGTATTAATGTAATTTTATAAAGCAATATAATCACATATAATCAGGATTTGCAATTAGATGACAGGTAATCAGCCCTCAAGGCCCCAAATAGATAATTTAACTATATCAGGGAGAGATCTAACCGTTAAACACTCAAAGATCATCGGGTATCATCGCTTAAATGCATAGAACCGATATCGTGGCCACCTGACCTGTAGCGAGGGCCCATTTTTTATGGATGATCATAATGAGGCCTTGCCAACCAAATGGATGGAGTGGATTCGTCAGAAAACACCTAGGTGGGCCCTGCACTTGCTATGCGTGTGCACATTGCAGGAACTCCCGCGCTGCACCAGACTCTCAGAACGGTCAGACGAGTGCTGACCCGCGCTCGTCTGCAATAGGGAGATTCTCCATCTTTTCCCTCCATGCTTCAATTCAAACGGACAAGCGTCCGTGAAGTCGATCAGTGGCCCACCTACACTACCTATTTTCACGATCTAAACCGTCCATCACGATGGGTGGGTCGTCCCGCCCAAAACCCAATGTCTTCACACGTTGCAAACCCACGAAAGTGTACACAACACCCATCGCAAGTAGTGCCTACAAGCACAAAACGTTTCCAAAAATGGAAACTTCTCCATACGCCAGGTTGGCAATCCGCGCGCCCTCCTTCCGTTAAATCCTATCCGTCCATGGAGAGTGAATCCTGGCCTTTGAAAACAGCAAACGCTGTTGCCAGATATACCACCGTGTGGCAGATATTTTCCTAGAAGTGAGAGAGAGAGAGTGGAAGTCCTAGATTTAATCCTGGCCATTTATCCTCAATCCAACAGACCAGGATAAGGCTAGGTTTATAAACACGGGAGGATCGAGTAACAGGAGCTGATTCTCCATTCTTGCAGCCGTTCGAGAGAAAACGACCACCACCTTCCTTCTCAAAACCCACCGACCCATCCTCCTTGAAGCTTCAATGAAGCTTGTTTACAAGCTTTCTAAGACCTACAGGAATCATCTGAAAGGAGCAGATTGGAGGAAGGAGCTGCCAGTTACAAAACGCCATTGATGGCCATCGTCTTCCCCAATGGTCTTCTTCTTTCAACAGTGTTACTGAGTCTTCCGTGAATCAGTTTGATTGGAGTCGAGGCAACATCTGGTCGGGTCTATTCCACTGCTAGACGTCCCTGGAGGAGAAAAGGGAAGAAAGAAAGAAATAGAGAGAGAAAGGAAATGAAAGAAGGAAGAAAGGAGGAGATTGTAGGGGCTGTTCATGCCGAGCACGGGTCGTGGTTGGGTCGAGTCCAGATTTTCTGGACGTATTTAACAGAAAGGAAGAAGATGAGGAGGGGAAGAATGAGAAGGTGGGGGAGCGGATTCGAGTTGGGAACCCGAATCGTGGCCCGAGTCAGCGGTCCGTGACTCACTGGTGCGACTGCCCGACTCACTGGTTCGGGTTGTACAGGTCAGACCGGGCCAGGTTTGGTCCGGCAAAATTGCTGGTGTGTAGGCCTGAGTGAAGTAGAAAAAAAAAAAGAAGAAGAAGAGAGAAACAACAGAGAGAGAGAGAGAGAGAGAGAGAGAGAGAGAGGGAGGTTGAGACAGGGTTGCTGCCAAGTCAACTAGGCTGAACCGAGTTTGACTCGGTCAAGTTGGGTTTGGACCGGGTCCATACGTTGCTAGATTTCCAGCATGTAGAAAACAATAGAAGGAGAGAAGAAAAGAGAGGGAAAAAGGAGAAGAAGAGAAAGAAGGCAAGCAATGGTGAGTCGAGTTTACTCAACTGAGTCGGCTAAGGTGAGCCCACCTTCCCCTCCCAAATTGAAATTCCTTCGATTAAAATTTCCATTTGCTGTCATTTCTATCACTATTAGAATCATGAGTATTAGAAGTGGATAGTGGTTGATAAACTATCTATATGGATATTAGCTAGTACATATAAGAATTATCATTATTAAATATTAGTATTGACGTTAGAACATACTATTCATTTTCACCAAAATGATTGTTAGCATTGTGTTGCTAATATTAGGAATATTGCTAATATTGATAATTGTTCATCATGGGTTGTTTGATAATTTAATATGGTTGTAGACATTGTTAGAATTCTTACAAATTAATAACTAATATGTTTGATTATTTTTATTCATCCATTAATCCCTTTAATAATATCGTTACTGGCCACACAAATAGGGTTTGGATTTCATAATCATCACTTAGAATCAAAACCTAGAACTAAACCCTAAGATGAAACCCTAAACTCTACATTTAAACCCTAAAATCTAGCCTAGACCTAAATTCTAGGATAAAATCCTAAGTCTAAGTAACCTAAACCCTAGGTCTATAGTTTAAACATAAATGATGAGACCATATCACTTATTATCATTTCTAGATTCATTATTATGACAATATTACCATTTTTCCTTATGAAGTTAGTATAATTCTTGTTAATACGATTAGTAATATTAGTACTCATTATATTACTGTTAGTATAAAAAAAACTTATTATTCTTAGTTACATTATTTAAGAGGTTATTAGTCATTATAAGGACATTAGATTGTTTGTATATCTAAATATCAACTTATGAACCACCATTATTAATATGGATGGATTAAAACTCCTATCATGAATAGTATTTGGCCCATGGTACAATAATAATAATAATAATAATAATAATAATAATAATAATAATAATAATTTCAAATTCAAATCCTAGGATCTAAGCTTTTAACTAAGCCCTAGGATGAAAATCCTAATTCTACACTAAAACCCTAAAAGATAACCCTAGGAAGTATGTAGAACTTGGATCTAATTATACATCCAGATTTATGGTAGGGTTTGATTTTAAGGGAATATGCATTCCCTAGCGATGCTGATAAGCGATGCAAACTATAAGGTGATGATTTCTTCCCCTTGAGCTTTCCATTTTCCCATTAACTTAAGTTATAGTTTTATTTTAGTTTATAAATGATATCTCCATTCTATAACCACATGTGTTAATTGTTAGAATTAAGTTGCTACATCACATGCTTAATGTTTATCTTATATATTTAATTCATGCTATTGGATTACTTGTGGATTGCTTCTGAGATTTAAACTGGTACATTAGTGGAAAACCCTCACTTATAAATGTACGCCCATACTTGGGATGTAACTCGATTGACGATGATTGCAATGGACCTTCGATCTAGTGGTTATTGAATGGTGGTCTACATGGATCATTGATGTGGGCCTACCATCCAGGGTTGTTGTGTCTAAGTGGTTTTCAAGGATGGTCTCTTATCGCATGGTTTTGATACTCGCCATATGTGGCTTATTTTGATATTTGCCCTATGTGGCTTGCCTTTATATTGCCCCATATGGCTTTGTTCTGTTATTTTTCCTATATGGGTTCCATGTTTCATACCGTGTAACCATATGATGGTAAGTCCCATATATTGTAATATGATTGGCCACTAGTCGACGGCATTAAACATCTTAAAATGGTAGTCTCATGAACCGGGGATGGTGATATGGGACCTATGTCCGAGCTGTCGGCCTTCGCTGGTGACGAGCCCCCGTAGTAACCTTGAGCTTATTTAAATTGGCTGATTGTAACTGGACTAATAATGGTTTGGCTAATCATGCATCCATAGTATATTGGCGATGACAGGTGGCTAATTCTAGATACTGTAGCACGTGCCCTTAGGATCATCGAGGTATCATTTCGCTAGCTCCCAGACCACTGACTATCGATTCATTATTCTGAAAGAATGATTTTCCCAGGTCGATGATTTGCATGGGTGACGAGCCCAACTTTCGCACGGATATACATTCCTGGGGCGTGACCGCATTCACACATCCATGCATCTAATAAGACCTGCATTGTGTATTGTTTTGTGTGCTTTGTTTTATAACTATTCTTACCTAATGCAGCAGTGTGTAATCGTGAGGGAAATTCACACTGAGTTGGCCACTCATCCATCAAATATACAACCGTACAGGTAGTACAGACGGCTTAAGTGATATACAGGTTCAAATTGATGAGGAGCCGTTATGATGGTCAAGGATGTGTGGTTGTACTTGTCTCGGAAGCTGCGCGATGTTGCGGCTTTCGTTTATATATTTTCTTTTCTATTTCTCATGTATGTAAATCTTATAATTGTCAACGTTGAGACATTGTTTGTAGAAGTCATTAAGGGCAACTCTAGTATATTCTAAATGTAATTGTAATTTTTTCTTTACGCTTACTGGTTCATTCTACGCTCATCTGCTTACTCTGATAAAGAAAAAATATATATACTCGAATTTGACCATCCTTTAAGGTTAACACTCGGGTTTTTGGGAAACGAGTCATATACTCGGGTCTTGAAAAGTCAGAACGTTACAAAAAGATCGAAACAAAGGCCAATGTCATTGTGGATAAATTTAAATTTGTGAACTTGGGATCCCTTGAGCTCCTTAGAAAAGTACGGATCAAGAGATCCTCGCCTCTTGAATACAAGCAGACGATGACAGAATTCTTGAGGCTAGGGCTCTCCAACCTCACATTCTCCTATGAAGCCTTACCCAGATCAAATGAAGAACTAATCATACACTATCTACTATGAAGCCTGAAGTCAAGCCCATCAAGCAAAGTTGTCAAGATCATGTCTGAAGTGTGCGATGGAGTCCACAAATGAACATGCAATGTTCAAAAAGAACTTGTGACTAAGCTGTTACTGACGATTGGTGGGAGGCGATAACTATAACTCCTCAGATTTTTGCCAACTGGAAATTGGAAGTCCTTAACCGTTACCTTTGATTTCTCGACTTGAGTGCATATTCGTGTGGGTATTCGTACTTGTTTAGCACTAAAAAGAGTGACCTTGGATCCACCAAAACCACCTGACTGAGTGATTTGTTCCAGATGCCTTAGAAACCTCTATCATGTGGACTGCATCGTCGTTGCAATCGCCACGGTGAAAACCATGCGTCAATCCGGCACTCCGTTAATAAGTTACGACCCATCAAATCCACAGCCAAAATTACGTATCCTATAACATGAGCAACATTTATTGCACTAAGCCTATTAGACTTGGGCCCATGTGGGCCTAAAGCCCAATTTTTAGAACATAAAAATTATCACAAAATAGGACAATTACTATATGACAAAAAAATGAGCTAGCACATATAAGATAATGCATATGAGACAAAAATGAGTTCTACCCCAAAATCCATCATTAGCTCTCTCCCCATGCTTTAAAAACTAATTATGACCCATGTCCACCTCATCTTACACATGCATCTAATGCATGCCTTGTTTTGTACCACATCACTTTAAATAACTAATTGTAACACTCCACTTCATCATCCACCATGCATCACCTACAACCCACCACCTTTATGCATCCATTAGCCAATGCATGCATAGATTTCTTCGACCTTGGCCAATGCATGATTAGCACCATCTACCTCATCCATCCACTACCCATACCATACACCACCTTCCACCTCACTTTTAGTACCAATTAGACTCCACAAACTTGCTACATTAACCCCTAATTTCCTATATAATAGTAGGAGCTCTCTTACACTCATCCTTTTATTATACTTAGAAAAATTCTGAGATTTTAAGAGAGTGTGAGAGATAGTGGGGCTAAGGTGTGGCCCATCATCAACCTAGAGGGAGTGGACCATACATTATCATTAAGTCATCCATCCATTTGAGGTGAGTCTACACCCCACCTTCCATCCTCCTCATCCTCCTCTTTCCTCCTTTCATATTTTCTTGATGCATATGGGGCCCATTGGTGTAGAGCCCTATGGGTGCATGTATTAATGGTTATGATGGTCAGCAAGGTAGCCTATGTCAGTTTGGTCCACCATGATGAACATTATATCAACACCCTTCACATGTAATCCCATTTTTGTATCTGGACAATAACTTGTAAAATTTTTATAAACTCAACCATGATAAGATCGGAGATGAAACGTGGTGATAATATGAATCATAATATGAGCTAACTTTGGACTAACTTTCCTAGCTATCTAACGGTCCAATCATCCGTAGCATCAGCTTTACTTGGCTGTTGTCCAGCAGCACATGCAAGATTTCGATTTTCTAAAAGTGGACCCATTTTTAATCCCTCTAATGAATACATTATAAATATATGTTCCGTTGGGTTCGTAGAAAATCAAACCACTTTTCCAACAGTGTATAATAAGCCTCGATCGAAGTTCGGACAACTCAGATCTTAGCCTTATACAAAAATGTATCTGAGAGCTTATTGTGACTATGTATTGTGTGCGCCAAATCTGTGATTTCAACGGTCAAATGTATTTAATATTTGTTTTCAACATACTTAAGATAGTTAATAATCATATGTACAGTCCCTATGGTTAGATTCTTTCATATAGAATTTAGGAAATTCTAAACCGATAGATTCTTTCGTAAGGATGAACCTTAAATTATTTTGTATGGTCCAGATGAATCCAAGGCTCTGTATGGTTGGAAACCTATATAAAGACTAAATGATGTATTCTTAAACCATTCATTGGCTCGGATTTCTCAAATAGAATCTGACCACAGGGATTTGATCAATACATTTCATGTGCTACTTGATGTGTATGTTAAAATATCATTTGCACTTTCTGTTTGCTGAAATATTTCTAAGTACCTAACTGCATTGCATGTAGATATCTTTAACACCCTGTGGTGGGCCCCACGATCTATATTTAAGGGTACCACTATAGGGGATGTTTAATTCTTATATCATTGAGATGGGATGTCCCACCTTTTTGTCTGGAATGATCCCTAAGTGTTTTGAAATTAGGCCTTAAATTGTGACAGACCCCATTCCTGAAAACTGTCTGATTACTTTTGTGTTTTGTACCAATTTTGGGCCTCTATAGTGGACCCCACACACAAGATATGAGTAGTCCATTACTTGGAACCTTTAAGCTATACTAATGAATAGAGAAATTATATTTTATTTGGTCCAAATAAGACCCCACATGATTAGGGAGTGGATCTTAAAATGGGGCAAGGCACAGTTGTGCAGAAAATTAAAATACCTATGTTTAACCCTGTACCAAATATTACGTGTGCACAACCAGTTGGTCCCAGATTATAATTTTTGAAGTACATATATAGTACTACCAAGGTCACCTTACGACACACTGAAAGGTGGTCCCTTGTGATCATGGGACATACTCAAAATCGGGCCAAAACTAATTTTGCATTGTGTTTCCTGCAGACTTCTTCTAAGCACCCAAGTTTAAGTCTTCACCAAAAATTGTATATGCATGATTAAGTAGGGTTACCTTATGGGTTTTGAAGTACATATATAACTCTACCAAATTCCCTTTTTCCTTCAAAATTAGTGGACCCCATATAATTGGGTAGTGGATCTTAAATATGACCGGGCGTAATTATGCAGAAAATCCTGCGCAGAAAAATTGAAATGCCTATGTTTGGCCTCATACCAAAACTTATATGTGCAAATCCAGTGAACCGCACCATTTGTATTTTGAAGGTCACACATAAGGCTAGCAAAGGAACCTAATGGCATGCCAAAAGGTGGCCCCACCTGATCATGGGACACCCAAAAATGGCCAAGCGTCATTTCTGCATAGTTTTTCTGCCTATCTCTCCCAAGCATCCTTGTTTGAGCCTTCACAGATACTTGTGCATGCATCAGTAATGAGAACTGAATTTTGGTTTTTGATGCCTATACATAAAACTATCATATGGATTTTTTCTCCTTCCAAAGTGGGCCCCCGAAAGCAAATAGCCTGACAACAAGAGAGAGCACCGACACGCTAATCAACGGACCCTAACTCTAGTGGCGACACTAAAAATCGACGAACCACTTCTAAGTGCGGACCCTTACCTCTAGGTTGCCAATTATCAAACATATGTCACAAAAAATGATTGTGTAGTGAAAATTGTGAATTGCATGCTAAGTAGTAACTAATCCTTAGGCTTATTATCCTCCATGAAGTGAAATTTTCATTTATGATTGTTGATTATTGATTGCATGCTAGATAGATCGGATACACTGAAATTCCATGCCCACATGTTCCATATCTTTCCCTGATATACGCACCTAATTAGCTGATTATGGTAAATTGTGCGATGATTGAACAATGCACTTGCATACCAATATGTTTTCCCATATTAACTAGATTATCCTGAAATACTTTTTAGTTGGTTGCCTATTCCTGAATAGAATTAATTTTGGCATGCTGTAAAATATTAGTCTATTGGTAATTGGGTTGGCTAAGAAACCAAAAAATTTCACAAGGGCAGTCCTACTGGATCGGCTGTCATGTGCCAATCCGACTGATTCAGGCCGAAGACGGACAACTGACAGTACTTAGATTACGCGGGATGCTTGAACTCAGTGCTGATTGCACCGTAGTTCGCTTAAGTCAGCCGAATTAGTCCACTAGTTGGCTAACCATGTATAGTCACACCTGCCTGAATCTGAAGCACCCCATACTTTTGAGAGGCCTACTGATAACCGTTAGTGATACGATCCCACTAAGACTCATGAGCCGGGTATGGTGGAATGGGACACCGTGTTCGACCTGTCGGCCTATGCTGGGGTGATGAACCTCCTTGCAGTGACCAGTGAGTAACCAAGTCTCGAGAGCCGGGTATGATGGAATGGGACACTATGTCTGTGCTATCGGCTTACGCTAGGGTGACAAGCCTCCCCATAGTGACCAACGAGCACAGGAGGTGACAGGTCCTTGTTCGAACGACCCCCGTCAAATTACCCGGCCGATGATTCTGTGCTAGAGTACTGTTTAAACGACCCCGACATGAATGAAATTGGGTGGCGAGCCCTTCCTTATGGTGATTTGGATATGTGACAAGTCCGCACCTTAGAACTAAGTGATCATACTCAGTGTTTGGGTGACGACCCATACTGAGTTAATCTTCATGCCTTTGGGTATTATGCATTACCTTTGAAATTGTTAATTTGTGAGACAGATGGATGATGCTTAAATTTAGATCATGGATCGCAGGTTCAGAGCTGTTACGACCGCCCTAAGGCAAGTGATTGGATAAGGTCATTGATAAAATGGAGGTGTTTCAGCTTCCCCAATCTTACTGAATGAATGGACTTAATTAAATACTTAGCTAACATGAATATTCATGGCATTGCATTACATTCCATGACAACTCAGTAGTCGAGGTTGCATTGAGGGAGTGTTGGTCATATACAAACGTATAGATGGTGTCGCTTGAGTGAGTGTTGGATGGTGAGGGTATGCATCATATCATAATACTATGCATGTGTATTAACAAGAGTGTTTAGGAACTGTATGCTTGCTTTATTTTTCATTAATTGTGTATATGGATTTGATAGCTTGTGTAACTTAATGTTAATAGAACCACTAAGTTGATCACTCACTCCCACTCTAAGACAGTATTTTAAAACACCAACTAGGCGATATTATCAATGCAGGTACTATTGAGATTTCAGACAGATATGATTAGAGTGGCTTACACCACCAACGTTATGTTTTAGAGGATTGGACCAAACCAAAAACTTGCACTTTAATCATTTTTGGTATGTATATTGTGTCTTGTATAATCCTCATTAGGCGGACATCATATTTTAATTGTATTGTTACTGTTAGCCCCTTATTTATTTATCTTTGTTATATCTACTTTGCTTTGGGTCCACTAATTTGAATTACACTACTCTGATTACTCATGTGAAAAATGAGTGTGAATATGAACGAGGTCACATGTGTATTTTATTTGGTTAGCACCCGGAAACTCGGGATCGGGGTCTCTGTACTTCGGTGCCGATTTTCGGGGTGTTACAATAACATCATACATCATGGGTATGGATGAAGAAAGAAGTCAATGAAAATAAGTGGTGGTAAGCTCGATGCAACCAACTACAACTTGCAGACATAAAGCACATGGTGATTGCTAGGATCAATAATAAGCGGGTTTGAAAAGAAAAGTTAGTAACATGATAATAATGCACATCTTATCATTATGCCTAATAGATCCATGATGCAATCTAAGCCATCCTAGGATGATCCGCTGATCGTTTGCGAAGTTCTTTCGAGAAGTGCCCTTCATCTCATTATCATTAGGGGCAAAGATCTTTCAGATCTCATCAATGCCAACAACGTGAATATCTATCATGGGTAATTCTACCTGGCTATGTCAACAACCACAATCGTAAAGCTAAAGCCAAATGATGAGAGGTTAGCATTGGGAGGTACATTTCATCATCATTCCTTCCCTCCAATAAGTGTTCCAAAAATAATAATAAATGGTTCAAAAAGAAGAAAAAAATATAAAGAAATAAAAAAATGAACGAATAAAGCACGCGGTCCAAAAAAAAGAAAGTCAATCCCAATAAGTGAGAACACAATTCACCAGCCTGTTTCCCCTCAGGATAGTTTACCCCAATCTCACCAGCTTCACGATCTTGATTGAAGACAAAGTCAGGCAACTCACTAGTCGACCAACAATTAATGGGATCTAGCCACCCGCCTTTACAAAAGAAAAAGAAAAATAGCATGCCTAAGCAAAAGGGGCGATGTAAAAACCTGAAAGGGCGCCTCGAGTAAAAACAGTGGGCATGTAACGGACTCGGTGAAAACCTAAAAAGGCACCAAGGGTAAAAAGAGTATAGCTGCCAAGGGACAGGCAAGAACAAAAACTCAGGATGTGGTGAAAATCTAAAAGAGCGTCACGGGCAAAAATGATGAGAAAGCCGGTCACGGTGAAAACCTGAAAAGGCGCTACAGGCAAAAATGGTTAGAAAAGAAAATTAATAATAATAATAAATTAAAGGAACAGAAAAGGCCAAGGCAATGAGCAAAATGAAGAAGCATAAGAAAAAGATAAGTCCTGGATTAGAATTTTGTCAAACTCTACCCAAATCCAAGGGGCATGATTCTAATATGCGCTACTCTCAGGGAACCGAGATCCCTAATAAACAACTCAGAATACCGGATTCAACGTGGGTTGAGTTCAATGTTCTGATTCCACTATCCGGGGACAAGTTCAGACACAAGCACACACAGACATATATGGCACAAAAAAATTCATTTCAATTTCATTTTTCGTATATAATCTCATCCCTTCAAAAAAGGATTACAAAAAAAATAAGTTTCCCAATAAATAAGTTTTTGGCCATTCATGAATAAAAGGCAAAGGTATATTTCCAAACCTCTCTGGATCACTACCTATGGACAACTATCTTCTGATCATCATCACTCAAAAGGTAAATATCTCTCCCGATACTCATACTCCTCAATTTCTTAGCTGATTCTCTCATTTTGTATCGCAGGTACCAGGGTTCTTCTCAGAAATCACAAACCATGAGGCAAAAAGGGCCTAACCTTTCCAATGGTTAGACGAATATGATCTTCAAAAAAGACGAGTGGGGGGGACCACCCATCATAGTCATCCTATCACTCAAATCCGTATAACCAATTATAATCATCCTACCACCATCACTACCAACCATCATAACCAACCCATCACCATAATCCACACCACCCATCATGGCCAACCCACTCCCATCGCCATGATCCACACCACCCATCATGGCCAACCCACTCCCATCGCCATGATCCACACCACCCATCATGGTCAAATAATCCATAACAACCATTACAGCCAACATCCTCCCATCATTCAGACCCTTACCACCCATCATGGCCAATCCACTCACACCATCCAAATCCACGTCGCTCATCATAGCCGTCCCACCATCCAAATGTGGACCATCCATCATCATCATCTCCATATCCATACCGTCTAATGTCTCGCTCATGCCGAAGCTCCCAAAGGTCAGCCCACCAAATTTCCAAAGATAATTCTTAATAAAAACTAGCCTTGACCATCCCCACTAGCCCTAGTGGAGGAGGGCGAGACTTATTCAAAATTCTAGAAAAAAATTAAAGGCTAAAATAAAACCAAACGACGACGCCCTCCCGCAAGATCGGACAAATCTTTTTAAAAGGCCTCGGCAAAATCTTCAAATTTTGTAATAAAATCCCCATAGAGTGCAGCTCCTTGTGTGGGATAGTTTTTTTTTTTAATTTTAAAAATAGTGCTCGGTATTCAAGGCACTAGGAGGTCTTTTATACCTCTCGGTGGCATTCAGCGCAAATAGCAAAATAAGATTCGACCACTTCCGGTTTCCCCAGGAGTTGTCAAATCTGTATGAGATACAAGCACGGTTGGCCTGGCTCTTAATGTCAGGATAGTCGTGCAACGATGAAGTTCAATGCAAGTGATGGTAAGCACGATCCAACTCTGGTCAGAGTGATCGTTTCAAAAGAATGGAAAAAATTATTTGTAACTACAAAATCAAAAGACTGCATAGAAAATAGGTCACCTGCACATACCTAGTCTGGGATGCTTGGAAAGTCTGATCGAGTCCAAGTTGGCATAGTGAGTTCCCCATAAGGTCGCAGAACGCGCAAGGCAGCTAACCACTTTGACGATCAAATGGAACAAGTACTCCTAGGGTGATCATGTAGTAAAGAAACATCACACATCCAAACAGTACAGGAATCCCTATAAAGCCGCGAAGCGCTGGGGCCCTATTTTTCAGATTTATCGTCCGATGCTATTATCAATCTGATGCTAAAGGGTTGTGATTCGTGACCCATAATGACATAGAAAGTGCAGGGACAATTACAATGTTTTCCTCAAATCCTCGTGATATGTGCAAATTATCTCTTTTCTAGACAGTAAGTTGACAATGATACTACGGCAGGCAACAGATCTAAACCATAAATCTTTTCTGACTAGAGGGGTGGGGTGTCAACTCGTTTTGGCATTTGGTTGCTTGCAACCTCTGCCAAAGAGGGGCATCTATAGACACCCCAGTCAGGCTAGTAACTTGAAGGAGCGCGGATGATCCTTAGGAACTAAACCAAAACCCTATACCCTACCTAAAACCGTGTCCACTTCCCAAAACCGATTCAAATCCTAGCCGAACCTGAGCCATTCCATTACCCTAAACCCTAACTTAATTCGAGCCATCACCCAAGCCAAAGCATGCCCAAACCTTTACTCGAAATCAACCCATTTTTCAAGCCATTTTCGGGTCATAGTCAAGCTAATTTCGAGCCATTTTCGAGCCAAATATCTAAAACGGGCTTTGGCCCGCTCTCGGGGCTGAAAAAATTTCCATCGACCAAACTACAAGAGCAACCATACCCAAGTGGTAATCCGATTACCGCCCCCTCTGAAAAAACGTGGACGTAGCCAGCTGGCTGAGCTTCGGACCAAAATGGTCAGAGGTGATAATCCGATTACCGTCGCCGGTAATCCGATTATCGCCTTCTCTCAACAAATATGCCTGGAGCTACAGTTGTTGCTCCCCTCGAAAGTCAACTTTTTTAAAACCTATTTGTCCTTAGAATCCTTGATATTTACCATATTACCAAGACCTTTAGCCTATAAAGAAGCGCCAGGTGGCATCTTTCTTCTCTCTACCAATTCAAAACTGCCACATCATCATTTACCCTTAAGAAACCCTCAAATTATATAAAATCAATGCCAAGGGGCTATAAATACCCCACTCCTCTCCTCATTTTAACAACAACAACTACCAACCAATAAAGATAAAGAGAGTGAGGGAGAGAGAGAGAGAGAGAGAGAGAGAGAGGGAGAGTGAGTGAGAGGGAGTGTTTAAGTTTTCAAGCTCCCATCTTTTCTAGCCTCCCTCTAGCCTCATCAGCTATCTCCTAGCCTCTCAATCCCATTTAGGTCAATCCTTCCAAACATGATGCACCTAAATATCCAAGCCATGTCAAGTACAAGATAAAGATCATGCAATCATCACTAGCATTCATATTTCATCAATCACATAATTACTTCCCTTCTCAACTCTCTGCTTCTCTAGGCTACCATTGAATGTATGCTCTGTGACTTGCCAAAACTCTGGATCCTATCACATCAGAAACTCATCGTAGCCTAGTCCCTTTTAAATGATATTTTAGCATCATTACATCTATTAACAAACTCCTCTAAATATTCTTTAGACGTATGCTCTGCAGCTTGCCAGAATTTCAAACCTTGACATATCAGAAATCTGAGTCTACCTAGTCCCATTTCAATCTTATCATCTTATCCCTTAAAACTTTCTTACCACACGATGTAGAGACCATACATTTGTACGGGTAGAGAGGGTGCCTAACACCTTCCCTCTTTGAACTGAGGTCCCTTACTCAGAATTTCTAAATAGCAGATCAGGAGTCAATTTAAAGTAAGAGAGTTTCTGGATTCTCTAGCTTTACATATTCTGTAGGTTCTAGCCAACTGCGGGATTTTGAATTAAGTGGCTAGTGGTGACTCCAAGTCTACATTGCATCGTCAATCCAAATAAGCCCAATCACCCCCACACAAACATAAATCAGCGAGTACACCGATTTTCCAACATTCACACCATCATGATTAGTTAACAACCCTAATTGTTTAGACTAGTGTATTGCAAATCCTAAGGAAACAAGAGGGAATACCTATGTAGTTTTTTCTGAAGTGCTTTGCCCAGTTTTTAAAGGACTACATGTTAAAAGATTTAATCACATCTCCTAGTATAAAATAGATGTTTAGGAAGACTTGTTCAGATATCTATTAGATTTTCTAGTGGATGGGAGGATGACTCACGGTCAAATAATCCATTGCCTTATGCAAAGGCATATTGGTGACCTGACTTTCAATGTTTAAGACACCATCATGAAATTAACTGAGATGGACTTTGCAAACATTATGTGACTTAGGTATGGACCCTATAGATCAAAGGAGTCTAAATTGGGTCAACCAACAAAGCCAACAGGGGAAAAGAAAAGATAGGAAATTAGGGAGACTTACTTGCCAATAAGACGTGAAGGAGTATTTAAGAGATGCATCTCTCACTCCACAGGAAAAATAATCATGAGGATGCAGTGAAGCTAACACTTTTGATTTACGTCAAGAATCTGCTAGTTGCATTTCCAAGAATAGTTGTGTAGATAAGTACATAGAAATGGTCAATAACTTAAAAGAGTTCAATAAGTACCTATGAGGTATCAATATTTGAGAGAATGTTCTAATATTGTAACAAAGAGTGACCATCCTAATTCGTACAACATATGCAAATGCACGTATGTGTTATATGTAACTTATTGTCGTACCCATTCATTAAGAGTGTTTTGGTGTTTATTTTAAAATTTTACAATATTCAATACATGTTTTGACTAATGTGTAATGCATCATTTTGTGAGTTAAATATATATGGGCATACAAGTGATTCCCTCAGCTATCTGGCAATAGGGGATGGGTCTTAAGAAAAGCTCCTACCCAAAATCCTTGAATCCTCAATTGGAGGCCATACAAAGTAGGCCGGTATCCAACCATATCGAGGGTCTTTACAACCATTCCGGTAAGGGCGATTCTTTATTATTGCATGATAGATCATTATTACATTATGATTATATCTTGTAATTGATGGATCATTATTGCTCATGTAGATTGTGATTATCAGGGACCTTACACCCATCGAGGATGAGGAAGAGACAGATGTCGTTAAATCGATCAAAAAGTATACTTGTACACAAAGGAAAATATTTCATGGACAAAAGAGAGGACATAGGAGTTAGTTGAAGAGGTTGCAAAGAAACATGTGGCTAGGATGAAGCTGGAGAGGAAAAAAGTGAGAGTGAAAGTGAGAGGAATTAGAGAAGGTAACGAAGAAGTTAGAGAGGAAAAAGTGAGAGATGAAATGGGAGAGGAGAGGGGGAAAAGAAGTCAAGCTACAAAACTAGAGGCAGATTTTAGCGCCTTGCTTGAAGACTAGTAAGAAAAGTATTAAGTAGGCACTGGAATATGATAATCACATTAAAGAAATTTGAAACTTGATTTGGACATGTGACAGTAGATGTGGAGGATTTGAGAGAGGAAGTGAAGCGGCTACAAGAAGAGAATGCCTTATTACGTGAAGAGATAAAGCAATCGAGAGATGAGTTTTATGCTAATAAGGTATGTGAATTTTCATTTACTTTGATATTCAACAACACAATATACAATTGCATATCTAATATTTGAATCCAATATAAGTTACTAGCATAACAACTCGACCCGCACAAGAGGTTCCTAGCTAGCCCGTACTCACAGATGAGTCACTTGGCCAGCCCATGGTAAGGAATGAGGTTGTTAATCAGCTTGCGTATGTGGATGAGGCGGGTGTGCAGCCTGAGGACATGGTGTAGGCGGGTGTACAACCCACAGACATGGTGCAGACGATTATGCAACTCGCAAATAAGGATGATGAGAGTAGCCAACCCATGGATGTGGATGAGGTAATTGGGAAGCCCACGAATGTGGAAGTGACCGAGTTAGGTATTACTCTGATTATGAGTGTTATTGATAAGAAGCTCATCTGCAATGCACGCTCATCGAAATGGGTTACATCTCCCTACATGGCTCCACATACTGACCATGTTGATGTTATAGATCCTCTTTTGGGATATATGGATCCGCATAGATCTCCAACTCCTGAGCAATACAATGAATTGAAACTAGCTCTTGATACGAAGGGTTATTAGTGTTTGAAATTCATGTGGGATGCACATTCCTGAGTTGATTCTGAAGTAAGTGGACCTACCCTGCTTTTATTTAATATGTTACCATGTACATGTTTATTGACACTTTATCCTCAATATGTAGGGTGGGTATGTACATCGATTACTTGAGCGAGCATAGGTGTCGATGTCCCCTTGCTTATCAGTAGGATTGCTCATTCATATCAACCTTTTTATATGGTAATGTCCAATTCCAGCTTGTTAGTTATACTTGTTAATAATAATTACATTATTCATGTTTCTTACTTCTTTTAATTGCCCTGTGTTAGTCACTCAAAGAGACTAAATTGGGTGTGATCTCCACATATGGCGTCAAAGACCACAAGGATAAGAAAGATATGTGGTTAATGCGAGTTAATAGTTAAATGGTGCATGGTGGGCCCACAGAATATGCGTGTGGAAGCTTGAAAGAACTAAGGAATGATGGTTATGTCCTAAAGAGGGGGTGATTAGGACCAATTTAAAAATTATGTCTTTTAAACACGACTGCCTACTTATACTAATATACAATTCAGACTAAGCAAGGCAATTAACTCTAAGGTTTTCAAGTTATTGGATGGTCCAATCACATTGACTACAAATGATGTGGCAATTAAGCAACTAGTCTATAAATATGATAGTGTATATATGTCTGTGAGGGATGTATTAAGTATCAACATCTAGTATTCATCTAATCATGCATACAAATAATTAAACATTCACCACATAAGCATAATAAAACAAGTGCTCAAATAACAATTCTAAACACAAGCATGTATAGTGGTTCGATTTCCCTACTCCACTTCTGATGAACGCACTCATCTGATGAGTGTACCGGATTTCACTATCGAAGGTTTTAAATCAGGCTCACCTCAAACCTTTATAGCCCTACTCAAGGACCTTAGTGTACACTCCCGATGGAGGCTCCCGCAAAAGACCTTAGTTGATTTTCTACAGGCTAACCAACAAGTCCGGTCTTAATCCAATGACCTACGTTTACTCCCGCCAGAGGCTCCTTTTAACACGTACACATTTGTGTCTGATGACCTACATAAGGACTTTGATTTAAGCCCTACACAAGAGTCAAGGTCCTACATAAGAAACTGGATTTAGGCCTTACACAAGAGCTAATGTCCTACACAAAAACCTAGTCGAGTTTGGTAATTCAAACTCTTACACTCAATCCTACATAAGGAGTGTATATGGACTCTTACACTTGACAACTTATTTGTCGGATTGAGCTCCTGTTGTAGCACCTTATCAGGTTACTTGATCGATGCTCTCCAATGCTTCAATCAGCTCTCCTTTGCTTCCCTGATCATGATGTCGATGCTTTGCTAAAGCTTCAACTTTAAAATCAAACACCTTGCATGTGATGCTCCAATGCGGTGACTAAGGTGATGAGAGGTTAGGTAGAATCTCCTATAACTAATGGAAAGTTGTAAAACCTAAGGGGAGTCCATTTAATGAAAACTCTAGATGTTGATAAACACTTAGGTTTGTGAAGAGAAATAGTGCCTAAACCCTAGAGAGGGCTTGAGATCATAATATTCTTGTAAAGGAGATTGGAATACTCATTAGAGTGAAGAATCAGTAAGAAGAGACCATGAAACTTATCGGATAAAGCCAATTATGTTTTATAGAGCTTGGGATGCACCAGGGTCTCTAAAAATGTCAAAATTCATCATCTCCACAAGATCCGGTTGCTAGATGTATAGAGAAAAAAGCTCCAACAGATTTATAACTCCTAGTCTTCAGTCGCATCAAGTGGACTTTCTGTCGTAATGAATTTGGAAGTTCGCTCAAACCGAATTAGATAGGAAAGTTGTTGGACAATTTTGAGCACTTCGGTTGCACCAATTGTGGTATTCGATCACATCAAAAGTAGTCTTTGGTGAGACCGAAGGTGACGCTCGATTGTAGCCAAATTACCCGAAATTCTGTGTTAACTCGTCGTCCTATTTTAGCCATTTTTGATCGGACCGAAGGCGGGTTCGGTGGGACCGAAGGTTGCTAAAATTATGCAGTTTTTCTACCAACGTAGGACCTCTAAAGCCAATCTAAGGATTATCAATTTAGGATCCTGTGGCTTAAGAGATGATTAATAAAAGTTTTACCTACCAAGTTTAAGATCATCTAGAGATTTGTATTATTTTAAGTCCACGTATTTACCTATTCTTTGCTCATTTGTCTCATTGATGCTTCACCTTCACTTATGTCTTCAGTCTTCAGCTTTCAAGGGCTCAATCGAGCACATGACATAAGGAGTCATGTGATTGACAAATAAGGTGCATAAATCAGTGTACTAACAATCTCCCCCTTTGTCAATTACGTGACAAAAACCTAGACGATGTCATGGTTCATACCAATGATATACCAAAACAACATAAAATATTACATGCCCAAGATTAAAATGATTTATGAATTTAAATACAAGACTCGAGACATTTAACACTTGCAATGTTCCCCCATACTCACTCTCCCTATGTCATCAATTCCTGTAACAACAAACAAAACATTCAAGATATAATTCATTGTTTTAGTGGAACTTAATCTTTCTCCCTCTTTTTGTTAGTATTTGACAAAGAGTTGGTTCCAATAAAAGCATAATATGAAACAACTCTATAGGTTATAGATTTATCAATTATACAACACATATTAATAAAGGTTAAGGAGTGAATATGATCATTAAAAATATGGAGCATGTTAATTATGATCATTCAAAAGATATACCAATTAAGATGAAAATGACCAATGATAGTTTAAGCTAACAAATATATGATATCAAAATTTAGCAACTTTAAAGCTTAAACTATCAAGACAAATGAGGCCTAATTCTCAGATTTACCAATTACCACAATATGAGGCTAGAATCCTCATATTTTCTTATATGCTCACTATAGAGGCCGAAATCTTCAAATTTTCAATTAGTCTCATATATGAGGTTGAAATCCTCGTATTTAACTATAGAGCACTAAGATGAGACTTGATCCTCTAATTTAATAATTCAACCCAAAGGAACCTTCTAAGGACACCTTCTTGAGGTGTTAGTCTCTCAAATATCTAGGAAGGGATCTTGTAGTGTAGGTCATTGTTGAGTATAAAATATTATATATTTTTCCCTTATTATATATTGGTTTTATAAGCGTACATGCGCCTAATTGATATAATCACATATGTTTTCTTATGCGAGGTGATTTGGAGAGCTAAGATGAAAAGAATGATTAAAGAGAATACTTGATGCTCAAAGAATAACTAAAAGAATATTTGGAGATTTATAGGTGATTAATGAAGATTTAAAGTATTAAAGATCCAAGAAAGCCAATTACAAATGAGAGAGAAAAGACTGGCGAAATCACAAAGCGCAATAACAAAAAAAAACAGACTGTTCGATCCCACTTAAGGTTGGTTCAGTCTAACCGAATGTGCATAGAACAGTCCAACAAGAAACTTTGATTTTTAGACATAATTCAGCTAGACTTTAGCTGCGACCAAAGTCAGGTTCAGTGCCACCAAAGGGAGGTTCAGTACGACTTAAGGAAGATAGAGACTTCATATGGAAATTGGGGAAATTAAGTTGCAACCGAGGGGCAAATTCGGTGAGACCGAAGGTTAATTTGGTGCAACTGAAGGCTGTAGTCAGCTGCAACTGAAGTGTAACAAAAGTACGAAACTTGAAGTCAGTTTCAAGTCGGTGCAAACTTTTCCTATATAAAGGGGTGATTCTAGGTTCTTAGATACAAATTATGGTAGAAGGGATAGAGCAATGAGTTGTGAAGCTTCGAAAGAGTACTCTAATCCTTTGGTTTTATTCAGTTTTTATGTTTTTCTTTTCGAGTTTTAGTTCAATCATGTCTTTGATCGGCTAATCTCTTAGCTAGGCTAAGAGGTGAAGCTTGTAGTTGTTCTTAATATTTTAGTTTACTATGATTCAAGTATTTAATTTGAATGTTAAATAATTCATTGATATTTGGTTTAAATGAAGATTTATTTCAAGTTCACTTTGATCCATTGTCGACTCTAGGCACATTAGATGCTTAGGAATACTAAGAGTAATTTATTATCTTTTTTGTAAGGGATATTAATCTTTAAAATCCATTGATCTATCATATACTATGGGCACAATAGATGCTTTGAATTCCCTACAATTAATACTTTAGTATATTATGTGGGAACTAATTCAATTAAAGTTCAAATCTATTTTGATATATGAATGATGAATTAACTGCTTCATTATTTGACTGGATAGGATATGACTTTGATTCCAGTTAAGAATTTCAATTGAATCAAGTAAATTAAACATTAAGATATAGTTATAAGTGGATCCTTAGCGATCTAGTGTTTTATCTCTATTTATCTCATTCACAATTACTCCTTACATTCAGATTCCATTAATTAGTTTAATTATAGTTCTAATTCTAAAGTATTATAAAAATCGCATAATCGTAAGTCCCTGTGGATACGACCTCAATCTCACCAAGTCATTACTACATCGTAGCCCTATAATTGGGGTTTGTTCGATTAAGTTTTTTGTGCCATTGTTGGGGACTTTGAATGCGTTTTTCTAAAATACATTAGTAATAGAATTGGTGTCGGATTAAGATTAGTTTTTGTTGTATTTCTATATTAGGTTTTTCAGAGATTTTTTTTTTAAATACTAACATTACTTTCTTCTATTTTGTAGAATCTATCCTAAAACCGTCAATCGAGTACTATCCTTCTAACCCTCTTGGTAGAAGTGGGCTTAGCTTAGAATTTGGTCTCAAAGTGTTTCATGTCCAAGTGGGTCCATGACAACACTCTACGTCTCTTAAGTGGAGGATTAGTTGAAGGTCTATCTATCCATCATCGGATTAGACAGCACCTAAGATCTTCTGAATTAGCAAAAAATATGGCTGAAAATCAACCTCACCATCGTGCTGAGGAGCAATAAGACGAGAATGAGTTACACAATGGTCCTTTAACTAGAACATTACGTGATTATTTGCACCCAACAAGGACGAGCACACCTACATCTTAAGCCAGGAGTGATCCAACTACTCTCAAAGTTCCATGGACTAGATTTTGAGAGTCCATACCTACATCTCAAGAAGTTTGATGAGATTGTAGCAACCTTATACTTCCATAATGTGTCAGACGACACCCTAAGATTAAAATTATTCCCTTTTTCTTTGAAGGATAAGGTTAAGTCATGGATTCACTCCTTAAGACCGAGATCGATTGAGATATAGGCTGAGATGACTTGGGAGTTCCTTAAAAAATTCTTCCCTGTTCATAAAACCAATACCTTTAGAAGGGTCATCATGATCTTCTCACAGAAAGAAGAAGAAACCTTCTTCCATTGCTAAGAAAGGTTCAAGGATATCCTAAATGCTTGCCTACATCATAGTTAAAAATTTTGGCTAGTCATAAGATTTTTCTATGATGGACTGACTCTGTCCATACACCAATTCGTAGAGATAATGTGCAATGGAGAATTCATGAATAAAGGTCCCGATGACGTGTGGGATTATCTTAACATTCTTGTAGAAAATGCACAGTTATGGAATACTTCTTCTAAGCCCACTATCCCCAAATCGACTAAATCTAAGGAGAGTGGAGGAATATAATGTTAACGCCAGGGTGGCTAACCTCACGAGAAAGGTCGAGGCCATAGAACTGAAGAGAGTATAAATGATTAGACCTAACGAGACCGTTGAAACTGTTTGTGGTATATGTGCTAGTAACATACACTTGACGTATGAGTGTCTAACAATCCCTGCGTTCTAAGAGTTATTACATGATAAATCTAATGCCGTAAACAATTATCAAAGGTCATTCAATGCTCATATCTCTAACATATATAATTATAATTAGTGGAACCACCCAAACTTCAATTGGAGGAATAAGCAAATGCCTAATACAGACAGAAATCCTCAAGGGTCTCTTCATTCAATCTTCAATCCATTATTAAATCAGAAAAGAACCTAAGAGGATCTAGTTCAAAAATTTATCCATAATCAAGAGTAGTTCAATCAAAATATGTTGTAAGTATTCTAAGATATTAAAACATCATTGGGAGTGTTTGCATCGTCCATTTAAAGAATAGAGTCACAATTTGCTGTTAGGGAGAATGAGACTCTTCCTACCCAACCTCTACTTAACCCAAAACCACAATGTAAGATAAGTGACCCGAGCTCTTTGAATCAACATTTGAAGCAAGAAAAGTCTATCACCATTCTTAGAAGTAGAAAAACAATTGATAAAAGCATCCTGATGAGGGCTAAGAATCCTAAAGACTCAGAAGAATGTAGAGAGATGATGGACCTAGTAACACTACACATGAGAATAAGTTAGTTGCTCCATTCCCACAAAGGTTGATCTCACCAAATACTTAGGATATCATAAAGGTGCTAAAATATGTAAAAATCAACATCCCTCTGTTGGATGTCATAAAAAAATCCCTTCACATGCCAAGTTTTTGAAAGATTTATATACCACCAAGAGACAATAAAATATCCAGACTAGAATATTTTTGACAGCGAAAGTGAGTTTCATCCTCAAATAAGATATGTCCCAAAAATATAAAGATCCCGGTAGCCCAACCATCTCTTGTGTGATTGGAGACCACTAGATTGAACACGGATTACTTGATATGGGGGCAAGCGTGAATCTGATCTCATACTCAATATGCGAACAACTGGGCCTAGGTGAATTAAAACCCACTAAGACCACAATTTAACTTGCTGATCGTTCGATTCGTATACCAAGGGGATGATAGAGGATGTGTTAGTCGATATCAATAAATTCTACAATCCAGTAGATTTTATTATTTTGGATACACAACCTATCATTGATATTCGAACTCAAATTCATGTCATTCTTGTCTGACCATTCCTAACCACATCAAATGTCATAATTAATTGTAAGAATGAGATTATGAAGCTATCCTTTGGGAATATGACACTTGAGCAGAATGTGTTTAACATGTGCAAACAACATGAGGATAGTGATGATATCCACGAGGTTAACCTAATAGATTCATTCATGGAAGATAAGTTGTTTTTGACTTTATACTTCGACGCTCTAGAGATCTGCTTGGCCCATTATATTGATTTAGATGATGACATGATTAGGGATATGGATGCCTTGGTTGATGCTGCGCCGATACTTGAAACTAACTGTTGGAGGTCTAAATTTGAAAAATTACCCCAAACTTACACAAAGCATCTACCATGTAGTGCTAAGGCACCAAATCTTAACCTAAAACCATTGCCTGCTTATCTTAAATATGCCTATTTAGGACAAGATAAAACATATCCACTGGGAATTTCTTCCCACTTGGATGAGGAACAAGAGAATATGCTCATTTCTACTCTTGAAGAAAAAAAAGAAGCCCTTAGATTGACAATTGGAAACCTGAAGGGAATCGATCTTTTGATTTGTACTCATCGCATTCACCTTGAAGATAATGTGAAAATGTCTAGACAACCACAACGCCTGTTAAATCCAAACATGAAGGAAGCAGTTATGTCTGATGTATTAAAGCTATTAGATGTGGGTATCATATACCATATATCTGATAGCTAATGGGTGAGTCCAACTCAGGTGGTACCCAAGTAGTTCGGGATCACTATCATAGCCAATGTAGATAGTGAACTTGTGCCAACCAGAGTCACTAATGGTTGGAGAATGTGCATTAACTACCGAAAATTGAATACCGTCACAAGAAAGGACCACTTTCATTTGTCTTTTGTTGATCAAATCTTACAAAGGTTAACAAGTCATTCCTATTATTGCTTCCTTGACAGGTATTTAGGCTACAACGAGGTAGAGATATCCCTTGAGGACCAAGAAAAGACCACATTTACATGTCCTTTTGACACTATTGCATTCCAAAGGATGCCATTAGAATTGTGTAATGCTCCTACTACATTCCAACGATGCATGTTGAGTATTTTTTTCCAACATGATGGGAAAACTTTTAGAGGTATTCATGGATGACTTCTCTATATTTAGTTCATCCTTTGGCGAGTGTCTTGAACATTTGAAATTAGTGCTGAAGAGATGTGAGTAAAAGAACCTTGTGTTAAATGGAGAAAAATGTCATTTCATGGTTCATCATCCAATGGAATTGAGGCAGATAAAGCAAAAATTAACTTAATCTCTAACCTACCTCCACCCAAGAATATACGTGATATGCAATCCTTTTTAGGACACGCTGGATTTTATCAAAGATTCATAAAGGACTTTAGTTTCATCTCTCATCCTTTGTGTAACATTCTTTAAAAGAAAAGTCCCTTTGAGTAGAGCAAAGAATGCCAAAAATCTTTCGCTAAGCTCAAAGGCATGTTGAGTAGCTCTCCCATTATACAACCACTTGATTGGAGTTTACCTTTTGAGATCATGTGCGATGCGAGCGATTGTACAATTAAGACGGTGTTAGGTCAGAGAAAAGAGAAGAAACCATATGTCATATACTATGTGAGTAGAACTCTTAACCCTGCCCATGTGAACTACTTTATTACAGAAAAGGAACTCACAATTGTAGTGTCCGCTTTAGACAAGTTTAGGTCCTACTTGATAGGATCTAAGATTATTATAGTCACTGACTATGTGACATTGAAGTATCTTCTTTCTAAGAAAGATCATAATCCTCTTTTGTTAAAATGGATCCTTCTACTCTAAGCGTTTGACCTTGAAATTCGAGATAAGAAAGGAGTAGAAAATGTAGTGAATGACCCTCTCTCAACTTGTTTTATCTGAGACCATGGAGACAACATCTATTAATGACATGTTCCCAAATGAAAAACTTTTTAAATTCTCTCAATTACCTTGTTACGCTGATATTGCCAATTATCTTGCCACAAGTACAATTCCTACTCATTGTACTCCACAAGATAAGAAGAAATTCTTTACCGAGGTATGTAAATTCTTCTGGGATGATACATGTCTTTTTATATACTGCCCAGATCAAATCATTAAGAGATGTGTACCTGATCATGAACAACAAAGTGTCGTCTCCTTTTGCCACTCATATGCTTGTGGTGGCCACATTTCGGCTAAGAAGACCACCATGAAAATTTTAAAATGTGACTTTTATTGAACCATTATGCTAAAAGATATACATGAACTATGCAAAGCGTGCAAGTGATGTCAGAAATTGGGAGGAGTATCTCCTTGAAATATGATGTCGTTGAACCTCATTCTTATTATTGAAGCGTTAGATTACTGGGGCATCGATTTCATGGGACCATTCCCCTAATCTTTTGGAAATATCTATATTCTACTCTGTAACGCCCTGTGTTTTCAGGACCCGAGTATATAACCCGTTTCCCAAAAATTCGAGTGTTAGCCTATAAAATTCAGTGTAAATTTGAACTGTTTGTCATTAATCAGAGTTAACAGCAACAAAGCTAGAATAAACCATGCATTAAATAAAAAAAATTTAATCATTACAAAATTTCAAATGTGGCGCCCATACAGGACTTATACAATCCTAAATACAAAGTTCATTATTAACAAAAACTAGAAACCTATCATGTAATAGTGGAACTCAATATGGGCCGCAGGGACCCCGCCTGGCTCTCCTGATAACCGATCTGCTCTAGCAACTAAGTTAATAGCATCAACTCGCACTACACCTGCATCAACTGTTACGGTTTGATAGCGTCAATGGCTATCACAGTGAGGAGCACCCTCTAAGATTAAGCACTTATCATTCATAATCCCATATAAATCGCAAGTCATGAAATTTTGATATATTAAACAGGGCATTGTATGATCATACTCATATACTCAAAAATTAAAACAATCAATAGAATTTCATCATAAACAAATTATAATAGCAATCGTAAAGCAAGGAAATATGTCCAGATAACCAAACAATCAACCATACGACTTTCTATTACACTCGAGAATCGCATTTGTATGTGAACTCCGCAAGATGGCTAGAAAATCGATAAGCGAACTTCAGCTCCACCCAGAAATTATGATACAAGTGAAATTCATGAGGTGAATAGAAAATCAACCTTCAAACCTCTTTTTCATCTGGAGATCATGTCGTACATGAACTCCGCAAGATGACTAGAAAATCGATAAGCGAACTTTAGCTCCACCCGAAAATCATGTATGACTGAACACCGCTGATGAAGAGACAAACAACATACAAACCCTAGACCACCCGAAAATTATATCGTACGTGAACATCGCAAGATGGCTAGAAAATCGATAAGCAAACTTCAGTTCCACCCGAAAATCATAGTACGAATGAACACCACAAGATGGCTAGGAAAACAACATATAACCCTTAACTTCATCTAGAAATCATATCATATGTGGACATCGCAAGGTGGCTAAAAAATCGATAAGCAAACTTAAGATCCACCCAGAAATCACCATACGACTGAACACCGCAAGATGAAGAGAGTACCAACAAGGGAACTTCGGCGTCATTTGAAAATCGTATGAACTCCGCAAGATGACTAGAAAATCGACAGGCAAACTTCAGCTCCACCCGAAAATCATAACGAACTCCGCATAATGACCCAAAAATCAATAAGATGTGCAAATTTAACCAATAAGCCACGAAGAGCACCAATAACCGATACAAGTCATGTAAGGCAAATGTGGATCGCAGGATGATAAGTCCAAGTTAGGTTCTACTCAATTCATTATTTAGGCGCAAGGGGTAACATATAGTTAGTTATTACAGGTACAACAAAAGATAGCATGTTATCATCAAATCATCTATGCATGTTACAATTAAAGAGATGTCTATCGTTTAACACATGAATTAATTGTACATACAAGTTAGCATATTCAATAGTAAGGTAAGTAACTCAGTTAGGGAAATCATGCCATCGCCTATATACAGATTGATGAAATTAAGTGGGAAGCTCAAAGGGTGAGTCCTCACCTCTCAAGAGTCGAATTGGCTACCAATGTTGTTGAAATCGTTCACACATGTTCACAAATCCAATCCTACCATGCATCACCATTTGTTTAGTTCGATCACCACATCATTCCTTAAGGCCAATCCTAAAGATTAGATAGTGTAGGATTTGTGTATGAAACTACGACCTAGAGAGGGTAATTCGAACTCCACTACAGGATTAGCATAGTTAAACTATTACTACATTAGGATTTAAGCTAAACTCCAAAATTGACTTACTTAGATGAGTCATGGTACGACTCGACTTTGGATCAAACCAAGTCGAAATCTCCAACCTGACCTTAAATCCCTTCATCTTCGATTCAACTTGAGCTCAGCTAGCCCCAATCTGACAATATGTTGGTTTATTCGTGACATTAAGAAGTCTTAGCTCCTACCTTGTAATAAAATCGAACTACATAAGAATAAATGGAAGATTTCTAGCTAACATACCTTGGTCATTGATGTCAACTAATCCCGACTTGGCTTGAATCAAGTTCCCATCGTCATGTGAAGTGCATAGCCCGCCAGGAAATCTCCCTGAAGATGTCTTGGATTAGATCCCAACCTAGAGTAAACCTTAGTCATTGCAGACTAAGAAGACTCCACTGAGTCAACTCCGCACCACAACCAGGCTCCGGTTTAAACTTGGTTTTGGGCCTAAGTTTAACTGGTAGCTGTAACAACTCCCCGTCAACGTAGCTGGGACTGATCTGGACTAGGTCTGTGAATGGAAACAACTGAGCTTAGGCCCGGTTTATGCTGAACTCAGTGCGTGACCCGCTGAGTTGCCCTAAAGACGAGTTACCCAGCGGATCCTTGTTCGGATTCAAACCAGCCACCCAGCCTCATTATCTTCTTCTTCCTCCAAACTGAGCTGACTCGGTCCAGAATGGCCCATCAACTCGGCTCGAGCTAGACTCGGCCCGAACTCAATCAGCAGCGCCCTCTCTCTCTCTGTCTTTTCTCCCACTCTCCTCTACTTTCTGCTTCCCATATGTTGCAGGTCCAGGAGCATCTGGATTCATCTTAGACACAGCCCAAGACCCAGCAAAACTGACCCAACTCGGTCCATGGCTCGACCGAGTCGTGCTAGTGCTGCAACAATCGCACCTGCTCTCCTCTTCTCCCTCATTCTCCCTTCTTCCTCCCATTTTCTTTCTCTCTTCATTTCCCCTTCTTTCCTCCCTGCTTTTCCCTAAAAACGACCACCAAGGCCTGAAATCCGACTCAGACTGAACTCGGTTTAGCTTCAACCGAGGAAGGTGGTGGGGCTTTAATGGCATTTCTCCCTCAGCAACTCATTTCTTCAAAAGGATGCTACCAAATGGCTTTATTGTGCTTCACAGTGCTTGTGAGAGTGAGAGAACGAAGCTCCATCAGCGTTTTCCCCATGGGTTCGTGCTTGGAAGCTCTCGGCTCGTTTTTCTCGGACGGCTGCAATAACATGGAGGAGCCCTAATGCACCCGATTCTCAGCTCTTATATGGGGTTTTACAGCAACCCTAGACCATAGGATTCGAAGCGTGTGGCTCGGATGGTGTTGGTTTGCAACGGTTCCAAAAACAGCCGGTTTTCTCAAACCGGCAGTTGTTGTGGTTTTGTTGTAGCAGTAACCCAAAACCATGGGAAGAATGGAGGGTTAGGATAATCCTAAACGAATGGCTGAGATTGAGAGGCTCCGCTTCACGCGGATCGACCTCCTGGCAAACAGAAATGGAAGCGGAAATTTTTTCCGTTTTTGGAAATGCCGCACTCGGCTCTATTTGGGCCCACTTTGTGCACACGCACGTGTGTACGAACGTGTATGAATGACATGGATTTGGTTAGACGGAACTGATCTATCAGATGAACGGTTTGGATCAGATCTATGTGGCCCACATTGATCACGATGGGCTGGTTTTGGAGAGGCTAAAAGCACAATCTCGCCCGTACGTCAGCCTCGTTTAGTTGAATTCGTGCGCACTCTTGTAGGTTTCAATGTGCCAAAATTACTATATTTTCGTGAGGGCCATGCCCTAAACATGATGGATGGATTGGATCATTCAAAAGGATGGTCGTGGTGGGCCATTTACAAGTTTCACGGACGGCGTCCGTTTCGAAAATCCCGTAGGCGGGAACTGTAGAAAAAGAGAGAGATTTCTCTCATTCTCAGAAACTGTCGGGTCAAGGCAGTTTTGACCCAGGCCTTTGATCCCATACACTGCAGGTGCACAATCACTGTGGTACACACCCTATGAACGGTGGGGTCCACATACTTTTTTCCATAATCCCCACCGTCCGTGATGTTCCATGGCTCAACTAAGCCGTCTTAACTGAAGATGTGGCAGATCCAAGGTCTAGGTGGGCCATACTCCCAATTTTCACTTATTTTTAGGTCTAATTGCATATTCTAGTTAATCTGCTGGTCAGATCACCTCGAAGTTGAACACCTACGGTTGAAAAAGGGTCCTAGGGACCTAAATATAGGGTAATTCTAAGTTCCAGGTGGGCAACAATACATTTGATCAGTTCATTGTAGAGCTGGGCATCGGACCGAGTCGAATCGGATTGAGTCCAACTCGACCAGGTTCGAGTTCTGCATGGCCTAACCCGAACTCGGACCGATTCTGGACCGAGTCCGGGTCATATGACTCGATCAGATCCTAAAACCTGCTCCCCTGGACTGATCCGAGTCCGACTCGGTCAGGAAAACCGAGTCGGATCGGATTGGGCCAAATTCGGATCCGTTGTTTTCCTGTGGCATTCTATTTTGGGGCACGATTTGCATTTGACAAAAATGACAGAGCTCAAGATTTGAAATTACAACTCATGGGCTTCTAAAATTAGGCCCATCCAGATTTTGGTCTGGTAAGCAATTAAGTGTTTGTTTGGGCGTTGCAAATTTAAGCCATTTTTGGCATTTTTGAATTTCTACTTTGGACGTTTCTTAGGTGCTTCTACGTTAATGAGGATAGAATACCGCATCACATACACCTGTGTAAAACACAGGTGTCAGAGATCTGGGTCATTCATCAGGTAAGGCACAAACTGAATATGCTTTGTGTATGTGTGTGTGTGTGTGTGGATTACAAGTTACAGTCCACTCAAATCTCCTCATGCAAGAATCAGCCGTCCATTCATTGAGTAGACCACACCATAGAAAACTGTCTAGCCATTAATCAACAGCAAAATACAAGAGTCAATATGACTGGTGGGGCCAAGCTACTGGATGGGTTGGTTGTCTTCTGTACTTGATTAGGTTGGAAGTTATCTGCTTGGTGGATTGTAACTTTTGCCTCTCTCACACACACAAGATAACTTTACACTTGTTAAATTGGAAGTTATCAGTTGGGTGGATTGTAACTTTTGCCTTACACACACGCACACGCACACGTAGGGAAATGGTACCATGTGGTCGATATCATGGTAGCTTCCCATGAGTTTGAGTTCTGTGAGCCCCACCATGATACGTGATAGACATCCACCCCCATCAATTAGATGTCATTCTATAGTGGTCCACAGGCCTACAAATCAGGCAAATCGTGCACCAATTTTAATTGATATTCCTAGGGACATTGGCCCCAATATGCTGTTTAAAAAAAACTAGAAAATGAAATAAAAGAAAACATGAGCAATTTTATGTTATGAAGAATGTAAGGCTCCAGCAATTCAGTTCTAAGGAGGTGCATTCATCAATAGTTTCTATTCCATCTTCTTTTCTAAATACTCTAATGTTCACATATCATGCATGCGTTGGTGGTTTTAACAATCAAACAGTCCTTTGTAGAGGCATTCTACAATCTTTGTTGACTATTTTATTATTTCTCAGGTCTGTGCTATTTGTTGAGGCAATCCACATTCTGTTATTAATATAATTATGTTCAGATAGACATGCATATCTTTGATGGTGGTTCATGTTTTGGTGATTTGGCCAATTGATCAGTGCCTTTTGTTTTCTGTTCTCCATTATAGAGGGAATTTACATTCTGTACTTTGGGTATTCCATTATTTCTCATATCATATGTGTCCTGTATAACATGTTATGATCACTTAATTTGGATGGGAAGCTGTGTCATGCTTTTAAAGAAGCATAAAGTGCATGCCATGTTGTTTGAAATGCATTTCTTGTTAAAGAAACTGGAAGTTGTTTGAAAATTCACGCATGTCTCGTCTGTTAATTGCTTATTGCCTTGCTTATTTGTAGTTTGGACTCATGGATACTCTATCTATTTGTAAGGGCCTTTGGGTTGAATCCTTTCCTCTAGCAAATGAAAGTTCTCTGCTATAAAGATGGGAGTAAGGGAGGAATTAGAGTCACTATGGTAACTAGCATTTTCTAAGATTAAGAGTCACCTTGGTAAAACACATCTTCTAAGTTTAGACTCACTCTGGTAAAGAGCAAAAGTTCCTGTATAGCTTTTTAGATGGTCAATAAATGCTCTTTTTTGGGGAGGAAGGCGTACAAGTTCCCTCTTATAGATCATTTAAGAATCATGAAAAGAGGGAACAATCCAACACAGGGAGTTTTGCATCATGTGGCTGACATGAGTTTTGCATTAGCCTTATTTTTGGGCTCCAAGGAAAACTTGGGGGAGTGCCTGCAACGGATGGGTTGGCACTTGGCTGTCATGTACGCATTATGGTGGGCCTCACAAATCTCGTTTGTAGGTTAAGCTTACCGGTTGTGACCTTGATGGAGATGAGTTCAGGATGCTTACCTTCTTCCAGTGGACGAGAAATTTGCTTCGGCTCATTGTCTGGCTCCTTTTCTACAATGGGGAAGGCTATTGGTCGTTTCTGCAACATGTAAGGCTTTTGGTGGTAGCTTATTTATAGCCCCAAAAGAAAGAGCTGAAAGTGATTCAATCAAACTCGCAAAGCCAAAAGCTTGTACATGAACTTTTAGTCATTCGCTTCCTTGTTTTGGAAATTACCCTGATTAGTGAAAGGAAAAGTGTTATCATTGCAATTTTATTGTACAGTAATACAAAAATGTTATCATTACAAGTTTACTATCGATAATCCAAACACAGGACTTGACAGTAAAATGCATTTTCTGTTAGGAGATATATAAAGTAATTTATAACAATTGAACATTTCCTTTATATTACACCAGAAACTGGCGAAAGAAACAGGTCCTTAGCCACCAAATCCACATTAAAAGATGCACCAGCTGCACAACTTACCAACTCATAGAGTTTGAACAAATCACTTTTAATTCACAAAAGCCAACTTAGTTCACAAAACCATGACCACCCACTTCCTACTAAGGTCAGCTTCTTCCTCTCACCTTTTTTTTTTTCTTCTCTTCTACTAAAGATTCCAAGGTAAGGCCAGTGCTTGTTTTAGAATATCTACTTGGCCCATATCAATAACTAAAGGTATGTCTTCCCTTATGGATCAAAGGTCTTTTCTTACACCAAGGATTTTGCCTTCCATGGCATGCTAACAAGGCTACAAATCAAAAGATTTAGGTTGGAATGTGTCACAACTGAAGCCCCCACCCATACAGATGTATGGGTTGGAATGCACACGTAAACACATGGGGTTCGTGTGAGAGGGCCCCTAAAGCCTAAAGGTCTGTGTTGTGTATGCATTTGATGAGGGCAAGATTGTTAACATGTTCTTAGCTTATTGTGGTCCGAAAGGCGAAATAAACAACACGCTGTAATAGCAAAATCATGTAATATGAGTAAATAGCAAACATATATGGGTAAATCTGCTTCCAAGCATTTATAACAAGTAGGGCCCAATAGTAGCTGCATCACATTCAACTCCATCCCAATGATGTAATTACAATTTTTTTTTTTAATAAACAAATGTTAAGGTTTAGTGATTGTCACCTCATTAGACTAACTTCAGTTCAATTTTGCAACCAAATGCAATCTTAGTATTTGTATCAGGCATAGCATAAAACCCAAACCCAAAGTCCAGAGACAATTTTCAGTGATAATTACAAATAAACTCAAACGCCTGACCACATATCTATATTCTATACTCATGTGTAAGGAACTTATGCATATCTGACACCTGATATGTTTCCCCAAGCTTAAATATCTCTTTGAAATCTAGAATGAGTGCTTCAAATTTGAAAGAGAAGACAATGTGTTAAGATTGCACCATTATTTCATGAAAATATCATGATATATTTCATGAAAATAGATCTTATTTCAACAGAGCTTACTCATCCAAGTCGAATATTTCTAAGCGTCACTCAAATTTTCTGGAAGAGGTTTCAACATTACTGTAGATTTTCATGAAATTTGGTGCCAAACACACTTTAAGCTAAAATTGAAAGAATAATAAAGAAAGAACGAGAAAAAGATTATGTCAGAAAAGCAAAGTAGCATCCAAACGAAAAATCATTTTGCACTTCGAAAGTAAATAAATCATGTCCAACATCATGTCCAAAATCAAAAGTAAAAAAACCTAACAAGTACATACTGACTTATAGATTAGGTAAAACTTTCATACATTCAAAACCATCTATATGATAAATGCCTTTGTGGCATGTAACTAAATGAACCTTGTCCATAATAGTAACCCCCTCCTCCACCTCCACCTCCAGATTCATCCTTCGATTCTCTTTTTACTGATTCAACTGCAGGAGAACTCTTGGGCGACTTCGAGCTGGATGTGTCCAAAAAATGGTCGTTCACCTCTGCTGAATCGGATGGTGGGGATCCCTTCCCATCGTCGTCATTCACAGATGCAAGAACTTTTTTTAGACGCTTTTTATGATCCGATTTGTACTGGATTCCCAATAGCCTATAAAATGCTGCAAGACTTTTAACAAACTTTGATGGTCTACTTGTGCCTGCTTCAGCATCATGTTGTCTCGGAGGTGGATGTTGTTGTCTGGTACTTCTTGATCTGTATGCCATTTGCATGCTTTCTTTGATGGCCCCTTTATAATCTCGTTCTTCTTGCTCCCTTAAAATTCCATCTTGTTCCTCTTCTCTACTAATGGTGGTTGTGGAAGGCCTGGAACTAGAGCTAGAGGCAGTTGCAGTTCCTCTGCTAAACTCTTCTTCATTTATAAGAGGCCTACTTCTATATATTCTTTGGTTAGTTGTATTGGTTGTAGTTACAAGGTGAGGGGTGTGGGAAGTCTTTGTATTAGAATCGAGAATGGCTCCAAATAAATTTCGGACCTCCTGAGAAGCTTTCCTACAAGGTACGGCATCTCCTCCCCGACAAGCCAAATGTAATTTGAGTCGATTTGTTTTGTTGACAAACTGTTTTCCACACAACTTACATTTCAACTTTATCTTTCCATCCTAGGAGTAGGTTTCGACTCCATAATCCCAAATATCCGCCGATGCATCATCTTCCGATGACGTATCTACTGTATATCTGGTTAGCTTAGGATAAAAAAAAGAGTTATGAATGAACGCAATTACCTAACAATATAATAAAAGATTTAAACAATATTATCTAGTTGAATAGTACTAATGAAAAAAGAGAAATATTCATCCACCCATAAAACTTCAATGTAATTGTTTTAACAAAATTACAAATAACATGATATAACAAAATTAGAAGGCATCAAAATCATATTGCAGCTGCAGGCACTGTCTCTTCAATCTTGTCACTCTCCTCTTCATCGAACTCCTCATCAATAGAGGTTTCATTCCCCCACATCGGACGCAGCCAATCCTGAGTACAAATGAGCGCTTCAACCGATTCAGGTGTAAGTGAGCTTCTATACTTGCTTACGACCCTACTCCCCATATTAAAAGCGAATTCTGAAGCCACAGTTGAAATTGAAATTGATAATATATCGCGTGCCATTGACGAGAGCACAGGGTACTGCAACTTACTAGATCTCGTCCTCCACCACTCCAAAATGTCAAAATCATCGCCCTTGTTTAGAACTAGAATATCCTCCTTGAGATACTCTTCAAGTTCTGATCTATGCATCTGTGCTTGAGTCCCTTTCAACTGTGTATAGTAAGACATAAAATCATCTGTCGTGTCTTCTTGCGATTCATCAACAGCAGAACTAGAACCCACATGAGGAGATTGTTCTTTTGCGGCACACGCATGCAAATTGTATAATTCACTGGCTGCACTAGAAATCTTTTCGGCCTCAGCAACACCCATGACACCAAACAACCTATTACATATAAAACCAACCATAAACATCTTGTACCGGGGATCAAGAACAACCGCAACACCCATTAACAGACTACACTCAGACCAATACTTATCAAACTTTACTGGCATACCTATGGTCATGAAGTGTAAAAAGTCTTGTCCACTACTACTTTTACACAAGGCATCTTTTACCTTCCAAAGTTCAGGCAGAAATATATTTGCTGTTGGATACTTGCAGCCTAAAAATTTCTTCGTGCTGTTGTAAAAAACAGAAAGGAACTTACGAACTGATTCAGCTCTTGACCAGTCATCTTCAGAAGGTAGCCAAATATACGCACTATCATGCTCCGCATAGTGAGAGAAGGCAGCTCTAAAAGCTATCGCTGAATCCAACATGTCAAAAGTTAAACTCCAACGTGTCGTGACATCTAACTTCATTGTTCTTTGAGTTAACAAATTCAACCGCTTCACGATCTCATTCCATGCATGTAATCGTGAAAGTGACCCCCGTATGTACTTCACACTCTCTCTTATATTTTCGATCGTGGGATCGATTGTTTTAAGGCCTTCTTATACAATTAAGTTTAGGATGTGGGCACAACACCTAACATGAAATATCTTTCCACCAAAATACAAGTCACCAGTGGCCTTAAACTGGTTGCGCAAATTCATTATCACACCATCATTTGCAGAGGCATTGTCTAGTGTAATTATCGAAATCTTCTTCTCAATTCTCCACTCCATTAGACATCTGTGTATGCAGTCTGAAATCATCAAACCACTATGAGGAGGAGCAAGATAACGGAAGTTTATTATTCTCTTGCAAAGCTTCCATTCAGCATCAACGTAGTGAGCAGTTATGGACATATACCCCTTTCGTTGATTGGATGCCGTCCACAAATCTGATGTCAGGCTAATTTGGGAAATTGTGGCTAACTCTCCTTTCAACTTGACCTTCTCGCCTTCATACATCTTCATACACACCCTCCTGATTGTTGTACGAGAGACCTTCTCGTATCTGGGGTTAAGGCATTTGACTAGTCCAACAAAAGCAGCACTCTCTATCATCTGAAATGGTCTTTCATCTGAAATAATTAACTTAGCCGTCTACTCATTCACTGACTCTTTGTCATACTTGTAGATGGACACTGATGGACCCCCTGTAGATTGCGAAAATGAAAGTGTTTGTTGCCTTAGCCCACTTCTTGCTTTTTTAAGACACTTTGCTAGATATTTCTTCAATGTTGTGGTCGAACCATTTGCTTGCTTAGCGTACTGACTCTTGCAGTGTTTGCATTGCATCTTCACTTCACCGTTCTTCAGGGTTACTTCTTCAAAATCTTCCCATACTGCCGACCTCTTTTTCGTATTTCCCGCAACATATGACTGTGTGGTACTAGTATCAACCATATCGACGGGCACCTCTTCATGTTCAACACCTAACCCTTCATGTTCAAGGATCATCGGTGATGTAATTGATCGACCACTAGGGGCCGGGGACAGGGTATTGGAAAGACCCTCGCTTTCCATCTAATAGTTGAAATATACTAAATCATATTAGCATTAGCAATCTAATGCTAACAGAGTTATACTAAATCCTAAATTAGTTACCCATCCAAGGTTGGATAGATTGTAATACTTTCATATTCTCATTTAAACATCCACGCCAAAAATCTGGCAGCATCTCCCCATACCTCTCTAGATAAGGTGATCTTACGTTACATTCCGATGTCAAATATCTAAAGCAATGTAAAGATATTTGGCATTGGATACGAAACGAAAGAAACATATCCAGAGAGAAACGAGGAGATGGACCGCAGATCAGGCATGAACATTTAAATAGGTTATATGAAAGCATACTATCTAACCTTAAACTATCCAAAAAGGGACAATTTGAGCGATTTCTATGTCACCAAAAACACACTATATCTATGTATGGCCACATAGAAATTCTTAAACGGATAACTAATTATCTAACTTACAAGTAACAATTAAATCCTAAATTAATTACTCATTCAAGGTTAGATAGATTGTAATACTTTCATATTCCCATTTAAACATCCACGCCGAAAATCTGGCAGCATCTCCCCATGCCTATCCAGATAAGTTGATCTTACATTACATTCTAATGCCAAATATCTAAAGTAATGTAAAGATATTTGGCATTGGATATGAAACGAAAGAAACATATCTAGAGAGAAACGAGGAGATGGACCGCGGATTAGGATGAACATTTAAATAGGTTATATGAAAGCATACTATCCATTTAACCTTGAACTGTCCAAAAATGAGACAATTTGAGTGATTTCTATGCCACCAAAAACACACCATATCTATGTATGGCCACATAGAAATCCTCAAACGGGTAACTAATTATCTAACTTACGAATAACAATCACAAGTCATAACTATAAACCAACAAGTCACAATAATAATTTAAGAAGAAAAATGTAATACATATTAAGCTAACTATATAATGAGAAAAGCGAAGAAGCAATGTAATACAATTAGTTAATTATACAATTGTTAGCCCTACAAGTACCTTTAGACATGCAAGTTATATAATGTTTTCATGATTTTGAAAATGATTTTACCTGGCCCATTTGAGCAGAGTATCAGCTTGATTTTTGTGCTTCTAAGAAAATTGAGTAGGGGTGAGAAGTCACTGAAACCAACTATTTGGGGTCAGCCCCTAATCTACGGTATAACACCCAAAATGCACTGATGAAGCTGTATTTGGTCAATTCCCTTATTAAAAGCCACTAGAAATTAATTTAATAACCAATTGGCTAAACACTAGTTCCTTCACAAGCTTGTTCAATTACAAGCATTCAATTGCATGGTGGGTGCACCACAAAATCCAAATGAATCCTTTGATATGTATATTTAATCTATCCCTTAATCTGGTCCAAATCACCAACTAAGACAACTGGGACCCTTCGAAGAGATCCAGATCTACAGTATGGAAGGCAGGAATCTAGACATATGATTTAGACAGGTGAATTTGATCAGGACAGTTGGATTATCCTAATTTGCACCTGATATCTGATCAAGTAGCGGAGCTTTGATCTAACAGCATTTGTAACCATCTGGTTGCATTAATGGGCCACGACACAACAATTCCAACAATTCAATGATCTTAATCATGCTCAACCTAGTGACTGCTACCTGTGAATGTGGAACATTGTACATTTTGATATGCCTTGGCACATGTACAACCCAGGAATTAAAATAAAAATTCTCTAATAATGTTGAAAAGCTAACACTTCGAAAGAGAAATCAATCCACCATGAGAAATTGAGCATTGCATCTGAAAATTTCACAAATTTCTTCAAGAAAGTAAAATTTTCCTTAGTCCTGAGATAAATCTATAGCACTAGCAATAAACTGAGTCCATCACTGAAACTTGGAAAATTCAAAGATTCTAAAGAAACATGACAAGATAAAACATTCAAAGCTAGTTTTCAGATATATCAACTGCAATCATTGCTCTCACTTTACCTCAGCTGTAACTTAAAACATTCAAAGCTAGTTTTCAGATATATCAACTACACTACAACTCTAATAGATATTTCATAATCTATAATCAAATAGGTAATTGCCATAGCCATAATTCAATTTTAGTGACCAGCAGGCAAAAACCTGAGATGCCATTGACTAGAATACAACCCATATGATGTGCTTCCACGAAAAACCAAAAAACAAAACAAAACAAAAAAAAAAAATAGAGAGAGAGAGAAAGAGAGAGAGTTTTCATGTCTTTTTCCATGAAACAAACAGAAGTGGAAATAGCAATAATAGCAAAACAAGGCAATCATGTCTTATCAATTATAATGATTGGCAATAAGACCCAAAACCCTGCATGCATAAACCAAATGAAGTGATGAAAATTCTATGGTTGTTTGCCTCCTTGGAATCTAGGAATCATTCTATGAGAAAGATATTTTGCTAATTATGTTTAAGTATTGAGAAACTAATAATCTAAGGATTTTGGACACTGTGTTTGGGTGTGGGGAGGGAGGGAATTTTAAAAAATTAGACCGTTGGGAGGGAATATGTTTCCCTGGAGTTCACAAGCTAGGTTTTATGGAGAAAACAAAAAACACCTCTTTTTCTTGAAACCATTTCTAAATACTTCCACGGAACCAAACACAAGAAAAGATCACAATTACGGATCCATTTCCATATGGGCTACTTTTAGAGTAGCTAAATAATTAACAACTAAAACAAGATATCATCTTTTGGAATTGCTCTTTATTTTATCTTCTAAGCTAGTCATATATGCCGGCCAACCACTGAATCATCATTTTTGGAATCATGCCCTAAAATGATCTGTAAAAACTGATGGACGGCATGGATACAGAATAGATACATCAAGGTGGGCCTCAGGGTAAGGGCAGCACCGTCTTGGGTGAGGTCGGGTCTCACCTAATCCACTCACCTTTCTCATACACTGCATCACACCCCATGAATGGATTGACCTGATTTTTTGACCAGATCATGTTCATGGGTGGGCCTATCTGATGAGCGACACATGCGAGATGCCAATCGCGCATGTGCCACAAATACTTACTCAATCGTTCTCAGAACAGATTCCCCTGAGCACCTGCCTATATTTTATAGCCACTGATTATTAATTTATCTAACTAATGCATAATGCCCTAACTAGACTGATAGCCTCTACTTCCAATCATGTGTCTGCCATACACCACAAGTGGCCGAGATTAACAAACCGCTCAGTCGTACCAAAAAAAAAAAAGAAAAAAGAAAACGAGTAGACACTTTGCGCCGTATGTCCTTTGACACTGGTGTGGATAATAAAAGGAATTTTATCCCTAACTTGGACACCGGTGTGTCCTTTAAGACTGGAAGAACGGCGTGGATATCTGTCAAAACAGATGAACGGCGTGGATATAAGGCA
Source organism: Magnolia sinica (assembly GCF_029962835.1). Lineage (NCBI taxonomy): Eukaryota > Viridiplantae > Streptophyta > Magnoliopsida > Magnoliales > Magnoliaceae > Magnolia > Magnolia sinica. Next base: position 40,810,819 of record NC_080573.1, on the reverse strand, counting down.
GATCACATGCATCAGATTCACTCCACAGTTAGGGATTTATTAGAATAAGAAGAAATAAGAAGAGGATTTATAAGAAAAAACTATTAAAGATTCAAAATAGAATCCTCACCAAAACCTGATTCAATCAAGGAGGAGGAGAGGAGACTGGCGTCGGGCGACGGGCAGGTAGCAGAACGAACGTTGAAGAAGAAGATGAGAATGGAGAGGAAGAAGATTGTCCATCGGGCAAACAGCAGAACGTCAGGCAGCAGCGCTCGTCCGTCGTTCGGGTGCGGTTAGGGTAAGAAAAGAGGAGAAATGGAGAGGCAGTAAGAAAAAACGAGGTTAGATAAGTTAGGGTAAAAAAAACTGAAAAAGATCTTTTATAGCACCCACCCGCCGTTCGGGTCGGGTCTGGTCGGGTCGGGTCGGGTACATTCGGGTCGGGTATACGGGTCGGGTCAGTCCGGACATAGGGCTATCCAGACCCGACCCAAAAAGAAACGGATCTAGAAATTCCAACCCGATCAGGGCCGATCTTGACCGTCGGTTCTGTTCGGAACGAGCCTAATCGGGTCTGATCGGGTCGGATCCGCCGGATCGGGTCAAAAATGTGCACCTCTAGTTCATTGTACAAATGTTCATTAGTCTCTGCTCAAACAAGATGTGTATTGGTTATGGCATCAGGTGGGGTCCCTTGTGATGTCCTTTCGGGGGATCCATTCCGTCTATCCTATTTGTTACATCAATTTAGGACACTGTCGAAAACGGAGTAGTTTAGTTAATCAAGTGGATTGCACAGTCCCACTGAGTAGCGAGAATACTCACGGTTAAAACTTAAATTATAACTCTTATGGTGTTGCCTTATTTACAATTCTACCCCTTTTCTTTTTTAAAGCTTTTGCCATCCGTAACTCATGAGTCTACCGTCCAAATGTGATGAAATTTGACAGGTGATCTTTAATTTTCACTCTCTTTCCGTCGCCTAAATTTGAACCCTGATCTCTCAAGGATGACTAAGATTCTTTTTTAATGGATAATATATTTCAAAATTTTAAAATAATATTTGTACTCCTCTAATTAACAAGTTACCAGGCAGTTTATACCTAAACCTTAAGATCTCCGTGATGATCGGTTTGCCATGATGTTTACATGGCCCGTTTGGTGGATCCAAATATGATGGATGGTCAGATGACTTGTTAATAATAAGGGGACTTGATAGTTAGCTCTCTAGCCATGTATGTCAGTGGATGTACGGTCAGTTTCTAAATGAATAGTTATAAGGTGTATTTCTGGAGTGATTAGGGGTATGACACGTATACTGTTAGATTTAAGTAACTTGTTCACGTGTGTAAGTTCTTCAGATTATAATTCTAATGGTGGGTTAAGCATATGCATGTGGGGTGAGCAAGATGAACGGGTCGGAATCTCGATCTAATAAGTGTATGGATGGATGTAGAGGCCAAGTAGCTAATTTACTATAATCTAAGGGCTGAAATTCGACATTTATGGTTAATTTATGATAATTAGGCTTGATATAAAATTTCACATGAAACGGATCATGGGAACTATATGATTTAGAATTCGGGGGTCTATGTTAATGGTATTTTCGTTATTATCGTTGATCCAAGAGTTTTGTGAAATCTAATGGTTCTACATGGTCCTATGCCCATTTATAAACAATTCTTACAAAAGGACTTACATCTAACTCATTATAGATAAAGAGTTATTCACAATTTAGTCAAGAGAAAGTACGTATACCAGACCACATGATCAACGGTCGGATGACTTGATTTATGGATGGAGATCATTCTTAATTGGTCTAATTCATATTAAAGGATGGATGTAGGGTTAGGTTGGCTACATAGGTACCGTATATGTGTACATAATAGGTTAAATTCATTGTAATACTCGAGTACTGAAAGTGCGGGGTGTTACAATCTACCCTCCTTAAAAGAATTTCATCCCCGAAATTCAATACTTCTACAAATGGGACGAAGACAATCTGTTTTCTGTGTCTTTGAGCGTTCACGATCAACTGTTAGGACTAGGGTTGTGTACATACTCACTGTAGATTATGTCTCCAAGTGGGTTGAGGCAATTCCATGCTAGAATAATCACCATCACACGGTAATTACGTTTTTAGAAGAAAATATTTTATCTCGATTCGGAACACCTCGAGTTATTATAAGTGATGGAGGATCTCAGTTTTGTAATAGACCTTTTTAAATCATTAATGAAGAAATATGGTATTTTGCACAAACTGAGAACCCCCTATCACCCTTAGATGAGCGGTTAAGCTAAAATATCCAATAGGGAGATTAAACAAATTTTCAAAAAAATAGTTAACCCAAATCACAAGGATTAGTCACTTCAACTGACTGATGCATTGTGGGCTTACTGTACGGCATATAAAACTCCTATTGGTATGTCACTTTATAGACTTGTCCATAGGAAGGCTTGCCACTTGCATATAGAGTATGAACATAGAATGTATTGGGCTATAAAAAATCTCAACTTCAATCTTAACAAAACCAGCTCACCATGCAAGTTACAACTGAATGAACTTAAAGAAATCCAGAGCGATGCTTATGAGAACTCTAAGTTATATAAGAACATGATGAAAGTGCTTCATAGTATGAACATTCTTTTAAAAACCTTTGAACCAAACCAAAAAGTTCTCTTGTATAATTCGAGAATTCATCATTTTCCTGATAAATTGAGATCTCGTTGAACCAGTCTCTTTAAAGTTAAAAAGGTTTATCATTATTGGGCTGTCGAGATAGAAAATTTGATGAATGGTAATATTTTCTAAGTGAACGAACATTGCCTTTAAACCATTCATTGAGAAATTTCATTTAAAGGATATGTCAATCCCTCTGAATGATCATATCTATCAAAACTGACCTTCTAGTCTGATAGAGGTCCATCTATCGATTTATTGCTTTCTTAGGATTAGATAAGAATAGTTTAGTTTCATTTTTAATTTAGTGTTAACCCCTTAAGATGGTAGAGAATTCATGCTTTTACATTGATCTTCCTAAGGTACTCTCTCTCTTGCTCATCCCCTTTTATTTTTGTTATCTCATGTTATAATGCATTGCATATCTTTTATATTGAGGACAATGTAGATTTTAGGTTAGGGTGATATTAGATAGAACTAATTAGGATTTTTTAATTTTGACCAATTTTTTTTTTAAAAAAATCAATTTTCAGATTTCAAAACTCTTTTTGAAGATTGGTATTTTGTGTATATGAATATATTTGAGTGTACAATGATAAGATATAAAGACAATTTTCAAAGTCTAGAATCTAGTTGATTAGTAGATTTGTGAACAAAGTTCTTTTCTATGAATTAATTAATAGAAAATTACAACATCAATTGATCCTAGTTCAACAATTCACATTTAACTCATAGTCTTTCAAAAGTTAACTTGAACTCTTAGTGTTTTAACTTGATAATTACTTAAAAGTGTTAGAAACCAAGTTTGGAGATCCTTGTCTACCTTGATATGAAAAGAAGTAAAAGAACCATCTTTTTTATAAAAAAAAATAGTTAGAATCGAAAATGGCTACCTATTGCATGATCTTAAATGAGAGAACAAAGAAAAGCAATGAAAATAAAGAAAAGAAAAGGAAGAAGAGATGATAGTGTGAAAGTCATAAATGAAAAATAAAAAAGCTAGAAAAATAAATGAAAAGGAGATGGGTTTCGAAATCAATAACTTATGTTGATCTCTCCCCTTTGAGGTGATCATCATAGTTAACATTATGGAGAGAAGACTAACTTTTATGGATTATAAGATGAAATTCACTGTGCATACTAGGAACTTAATGTTTGGATGCATTTTATTAGTTGATTGATAAAGAAAAACTTAGCTTAATGGTTTATTAGTGATATTAGATTCCATACCAATATATTTCATCCTTGTATCTTTGAATCTGACTTACATATGTATAGGATTGTACAAAATGTTGTTTTTCTTTAAAATGTTTGAAATTTGGGTTTTGGAGATCAGTTATTTGCATGTTTTGCTTAGGACTAGCAAAATACTAGTTGGGAGTGTATTAAGTGTGAAATATTGTATATTTTTTCCTTATTATGTATTGGTTTTTATAAGCATAGATGCGCTTAATTTATCTAATTATATATGTTTTCCTATGCGAGGTGATTTGGAGAACTAAGATAAAAAGAATTATTAAAGGGAAGATTTGATGCTCAGAGAATGACCAAAAGAAGATTTAAAGATTTAGAGGTAATTAATGAAGATTTCAAATGTCAAAGATCCAAGAAAACCAAGTGCAAATGAGAAAGAAAAGACTGACGAAATCACAAAGCATAATAACAGAAAAAATAGACTGTTTGATCCCACCTAAGATTGGTTCAACCCAACCAAATGTGTACAGAATAGTCAAACAAAAAACTATGATTATTAGACATTATTCACCTAGACTTTAGTTGTGACGAAGCCAGGTTTGATGCCACCTAATGGAGGTTGTTACGAACTAAGGAAGATAGAGACTTCATATGAAAATTGGAGAAATTCGGTTGTAATCGAGAGACAAATTCAGTGCGATCAAAGGTTAATTCGGTATGACCAAAGGCCTTAGTTGGCTACAACCGAAGTGTAACAAAAGTGTGAAAATTAAAATTGGTTTCAAGTTGATGTAAACTTTTTCTATATAAATGGGTGATTCTAGGTTTTTTAGATACGAATTAGGGTAGAAGGGATAGAGCAAGGAATTGTGGAGTTTCAAATGAATCTTCATTCTTGTCAAATCCTTCGATTCTATTAGGTTTTTATGTTATTCTTTTTTAGTTTTAGTTAAATCATGTTTTTGATTGGCTAATCTCTACACTATGGCTAAGAGGTGAAGCTTGTAGTTATTCTTAATATTTTAGTTTACTTTGATTCAAGTATTTGATTTGAACGTTGAATAATTCATTGATATTTGGTTTGAATAAAGATTTATTAGTATTTTATTTTGATCCATTGTTGACTTTAGACACATTAGATGCTTAGGAATAATAAGAGTAATTTCTTATTTATTTTACAAGGAATTGATCAGTAAAATCCATTGATCTATCGTAGACTACAGGCACAATTGATGCTTTGAATTCCCTACGATCAATATTTTGGTATATTATATGGGAACTATTTCAATTGAAGTTCAAATCTATTTTTATATATGAATGATGAATTAACTGCTCTATTATCCGACTAGATAGCATACGACTTCGGTTCCAGTTGAGTAATCTAATTGAATTAAGTAAATTAAACATTAAGATATAGTTATAAGTGAATCCTTAGTGTTTTATCTCTATTTATTTCCTTCACAATTACTCCTTAAATTCATATACCATTAATTAGTTTAGTTGTAGTTCTAGCTCTAAAGTATTATAGAAATCGCACAATCATAAGTCCATGTGGGTACGACCTCGGTTTCACTGAGTTATTACTACATCGCAACCATGCATTGGGGTTAATTCGATTAGCCATTAAGACATGCAAGTGACTAAGGTTTTTAACACTAGAGGAGTCTTCTGAAGTAGATTCAGACTCCTTCGTATCATCCCACATTACTGTCGTAGCCTTGCCTTTAGATGTTGTTTTGCTAGGGAAATCGGGGTCAATATGTCTATAACCCTCACAGTTGTAACATTGGATAGGCTTATGTTGTTTAATAGATTTTCTCTTTTGTTTCTCAACCGTTTTGTCTTTCTTATCACGACACTTCCATTTACTCAATTTGAGGATTTTCTTAAATTTTCTTCCAAATTCCTCATCCTCATCATCACTGTCACTTTCAAATTTAACTGTCTTAAGCCTATGTAAATGCTTATGAGATGTTTTGAGGACGGTAAGTTTCTTTGCTCTAGAGTGGGTTTTAAAGTATAGTTCATATGTTTATGAGGAACTTAAGAGTTCTTCTACTTTCATCTCATCTATGTTTTTACACTCTTCTATTGAGATTATCTTCAGAGTAAACTTATCCGATAGGGATCTAAGTATTTTCCTACATGTAATCTCTTCTAGAATCATCTCTCCTAAACCCTATATGTAATTGCAAATGCCATTTAATTTAGAGTAGAATTCCATGAAAGTTTCACTCTTCCATTCTAATATTTTCTAATTGGGTCATTAAGAGTTGAAGCTTTGATCTTTTTATTGTGCTAGTTCCCTCGTGGGAGACTTCAAATATGTCTCACACTTCCTTCCCCGTTTCACATGTGCATATGCGTTTAAATTCTTTGTGAAAAACTGCATAGTAAATAGCATTGAGTGCTTTGTCATCATAGGTATACCATGTTCTCTCATCAGCACTCCATTTTGATTTATCTTTAGAAGCGCTAATGGTTCTACCATCAACCACCACTTTTATGTGAGCATCATCCATCCTTGTTATACAATTGCCTAAACCATAGGGTCAAGGGATCTTAGAAAAATCATCATTCTAGCCTTCCAATAGGCGTAGTTAGACCCGTCAAAATATGATGGTTGTGTGATGGCACACCTCTTGGGTAAACATGACTCTTAAGCCACTTGGATCAACTTAAGGCAGTTAAGCCCTTAAAGAGATACCCTCTTTGATACCAATTGAAATTATGCGTGGTGGGCCCATAAGCTATGCGCTTGGAAGCTTGGCAAAACTAAGGAATGATGGTTATGTCTTAGAGAAGAGGTGATTAGAACCAATTTAAAAATTATGCCTTTTAAACACGATTGCATACTTAAACTAATATGCAATTTAGACTATGACAATTAATACTAAGGCTTCAAGCCATTAGAGGGTCCAATTACAAAGACTATAAAATGATATGGCAATTAAGTAATTAGTCTATAGATATGATAGTGTACATGTGTGTGGGGGGGATGAGCTAACTATCAATACCTAACATTCATCTAATCATGTATATATATAATTAAACATTCACCACATAAGTATAATTAAACAAGTGCTCAAATAAAAATACAAAATACAAGATATATAGTGGTTCAGTTTTATACTCCACTCCCCACGGACGCGTTCAATCAATGAGTGTATTAGATTTACTATCGAAGGTTTTAAATTAGGTTCACCTCTAACCTTTATAACCCTACACAAGGACCCTAGTGTACACTGCTGTTGGAGGCTCCCATAAGAGACTTTAGTTGGTTTTCTATAAGCTAATCAACAACATCGGTTCTAATCTAAGGACTTACGTTTACTCCCACTGGATGCTCCTTCAGAGATTAGTACATACGCACTCGTATCCGGTGACTTACATATGGACTTTGATTTATGCCCTACACAAGAGCCAAGGTCCTACACAAGAAATTAGATTTAGGCCTTACACAAGAGCTAAGGTCCTACACAAGAGCCAAGGTCCTACACAAGAAATTAAATTTAAGCCTTACACAAGAGCCAAGGTCCTACACAAGAACCTGGTCAAGTTTAGAAATTCAAACTCTTACACTCAATCCTACATAAGAAATGACTATATACAAACTCTTACACTTGACAACTTACTTGTCGGACTGAGCCCCTTTTGCAGCTCCTTCTCAGGGTGGTTAATCGATGCTCTTCCATGCTTTAATTAGCTCCCCTTTTCTCTCCCGATCATGATGCCGATTTTTTTCCAAGAATTCAGTTCCAAGATCAAACACATTGCATGTGATACTCCAATGCGGTAACCAAGGTGATAGGACATTGGGTAGAATGTCCTACAACTAATGGGAAGATGTAAAACCGATGGGATTCTACTTGATGAAAACTCTAGAGGTTGATAGACACTTGGGTTTTCCAAGAAAAATGGTGTATAAACTCTAAAGAGGGCTTGAGATCATGATCTTCTTGTAAAGGAGCTTAGAATACTAATTAAAGTAAATAATCACTAAGAAGATATCATGTATCTCATTAGGATAGAGCTTAGGAATTTAGGTAGAGCTTGGGATGCACTGAGGTCTCTAAAATGCCAAAATTCATCATCTCCACAAAGATCCGGGTGCTAGATTTATAGGAAAATCTCCAACGGATCTATAATTGCTAGTCTTCAGTCGCACCGAGGTGTGTTCGGTCACACCAAATTTGAAGTTCGGTTGAATTCAATTAGGCAGGAAAGTTGTTGGATAGTTTTAGGCTCTTTCAGTCACACAGAGGGTGGTCTTCGGTTGCATCAAAAGTGATCATCAGTGAGACTGAAGGTGGCACTCGATTGTAGCCTAATTATCCAAAATTTCACCTCAGATCGCTATCCTGTTTTAGTTGTTTTCAATCGAATCGAAGGTGGGTTCGGTGGGAACGAAGGTTGCTGAAATTGTGCAATTTTACCACCAACACAGGACCTTTAAAGTTAATTTAAGGATGTTGAGGCATGAAAATTGATCAGAAGCAGAAAGAAGATTCTTGAAGAAAATAAAATTCTACACCATTTAGTTGTCAGCACATAACAGAAGTTACGTTGTGTGGCACACAACAGAAGATAATTTAAGGTAGCATTGTGCGGTGCACAATGGGCATATCCGCACAAGAAGTGTGTGTGCACAATCAATCTTTTATAAAGAGCCCACATGTGCAGAAGGCTATAATTACACCACTACCCCCATAGATCGTTCGTTCGAACAATACCAAAGTAGTAGAGAGAGATCCAGACTTCAGAAGAATTCAAGTACTGGAAGTACCTGTTGTGCGTCTCACAACCAGTTGTCCACACAATAGGGATGGAGCACACAACTAATTGTCCACACAACAAGGATGGGGTGCACAACCACTGATCCATGCAAGTGGCTCGCACAACAGCCATGTGCGCACAATAAGTCCACTGTGTGGACAGTCAGCCTAAGAGAAGCATGAAATCGATCAGGATGAAGGGATGAATATCTTTCTAGCACAACGATATCTCCATATTGAAGATCATGATGCGATTTGAAATACTGTAAAAATTAATAATAAAATTAGGACATTTGATATTTGTATTGCATTATGTAAATACCTTACTTTGGAATCAAAGGAGAAAAAAGATGTAAACGAATTCAGAATAAATAAAATATAGTAATTGTTCTCTTCATTCTTCTTTTGTTATTATCGAGTAAAATAATTATCTCAAATTAAATACATTTGTTTCTTGTTGAAACAAAATGGCGACTCTGCAGGGGACTTTTATTTTATTTGATATTAACATAGGAACAATACAAATAATTTTCACTACTATCTGGCATCGTACAGACACCAAAATGATGACTCTTAGTGGGAACATCCTCCCTTTCATCTCCAAAGTAAAGTATGTGTTTATTTAAATACTGATCTGCATTGTTTTTTTTAAAAAAAAAAAAATCAAGAAAGAGAAAAAAAAACTACAATCAACTAATGGCAATCACCACGAATAAGATGGTCTTTTATCTTACATCGACTGGATTTGTTATAAAATACGCCGACAAATGAACTTTACACTGTAAGGAAGAGTTTACGCCAGTCAAATGCAAGGAATCTCGAGCAACTGTCGCAGTCGTGACCGCCTCACCATTGGCGCAAGAGGATGGGAACGATTAGATCATCATGTCACACTAAAGATCAAGAGCCCGAAACACCTCGACCGCCAGGACGAGTCCATCGACGCAAAAAATCAAAGGGCCAGTGACACGAAACGCAGACAGAAAGAACCCCGAGCTCAATCCGCTGACAATATACCCCAGGAAATCCATTCCTTCGCTAACAACGCGTGATTTCTCAGCTTTGCCTGCTGTAGGAATTCAATGGACAAAGAAACAGAAAGGTAAGTCGCTACTAACAAGCCCATCAGTCCCCTCATCACCTCAATCAACCGAGTGCTATGGAAGTACAGGAAAATTGAATAAAATTCCTCTTTCGGTAAGCCCCATTATATTAATATATTCATGTTACACTCCAACGATAGCTTCATTGGGGAACAGAGAGGCCGTCGTATGTATGGGTAGAACAAGTCAAGGCCTGTCGTTAACTACAGAGGATCGTATGACCGAGATTGCACAAGCACGGAGAACAATGATGGAGGAATGCAGAAATCACTGGGAAGCCTTAGCTACTCTCGCGCACAATATAACCCAAATGACGGCTCCTTCGATGTGGGCACCACGAATGGATGAGAACAGCAACATGAATGCTCCCAACCACCGAGAGCAGGATCACTTGGGTCTGCTCCTACAACAAGGGCAATAACTCAAGAGGAAGTGTGACAGGTAGTTGAAGAAGCCGTTAGAACGAAAAAAGAGCACGAGAACACCGGAAGATTTAGATATCAAACGCTGTGCCCAAGAGAGGTGGAAAATATTCATTTTTCAGTTAATTTTAAGCATCCAGACTTTCAAAAATTCAACGAAGACGGATTACCAGAGGAGCATCTCATGCATTTCATTACCAGCATGAGAAACTTCTCTACGGTGGCGCAATATTACCTTCGGTTGTTTGGTTCTTCTTTGACCGGTAAGGCGTTTCGATGGTACTCTGGTTTATCACCAGGATCAATGCGGACTTGGAAGTAGATGTAAGATACCTTCATGTCAAACTTCTTTTCGTCAGAGCGTGATGTCAGTATCAAAGAATTAGCTTCGGTACAATAAAGAGAAGGAGAGCCCGTAGAGAAATTAGTAGACAGGTGGAAAACATTAGGAGCTTCTTGTAGACAGTTGCTAGAGGAGAAAGAACAGGTGAAAATGTGTTTGAACTCTATGGAGATAGGAATTGCACTTGGCCTCACCAGTGCTGATATCAAAACTTTCCGTGACCTAGCTACAAAAGCTTACTCTTTAGAGCTGATGACTAGGAAAATGCCAGCATTTCATTATGAAACAACCAAAAGGGGACCTAACAAGTTGATTATAAATGTAGTTGATCATGAAAAGAAAATTAATGATACGAGGGAAATAAGAGGAAAGAAGATAGACAGGAAGGAAGAATCGAATCATCCAGAGGCAGATTCAGTGATGAGAGACCCAAGTCGCTTAATTCTCATGAGGGGTTTGCATTCGAAAAAGATGTAGTCCCTATGATGAATCAATTGCTGAAGGTCAGCACGATAGAACTACCTCCGTCCAAACATTCTGAAGAAGCAGCAAAAACAAGAGAAAGAGACTTTTATCGCTATCATCGTTTGATAGGACATCCAACAGAAAATTGCTTTACACTAAAATGCATAATACAAAGAATGATAAACAGAGGCAAGATAATAATTGGAAAAGAGAAAGAGAGAGAGAGATGCAAAAGCAGTAGTGAATGTATTAACTACCCGAGAAGATACTCATGGAAGAGCAGGGAAAGAACATCACAAAGCAAGCAGTGATCACGACATGATTAGGAAAAAGGGTAATGAATCCCCCGAAACAGAAAGCTAAAACAGCAAAAGGAGAAGCAACCAAGGATTATTTTGACATCGACAGGAAAGAAGAGAAGAACGAAACAGGGAAAGTGACTTATGATGTGATAAGTCATCTAAAAGGTATACCGGCTCGATTAAGCGTTTACGACGTTAAGATTGTCAGAAGACTCTCGGCAAAGCTTGATTCAAGCCCTATCCGACAGTGATGTTAGAAACGCATTACTTACAGAAATGGAAAATGTGGAGAGCAGGGAGCAGGGGGATTGCATGCCAATAGTTTCCTTCACTGACGATGATTTAACCTGCGATAGAGAGCATAATAGACCGTTGATGATCGTAGGTCATATTCTTGGTAAGCAGGTCAAGTGACTAATGCTGGATGTCTACGGTGAATCTGTTACCATTAACAATGCTGAATGAATTGGGATACCGGCGCTCTAATTTACGCCTCAGTGGAATGATGATACATGGATTTAACCAAGATTGGCAATGCGCACTCGATAAGATTACAATAACATTGAAAATATGAGAGTTAGCTAAAAATGTTGTTTGCCATGTTATCAATGCAGTGACGACATATAACCTCATCTTGGGAAGACTGTGGATGCATCAGGATGACATTATACCATCTACCCTTCATCAATGCTTCAAATATTGTAAGGATGGAATACAACATAAAGTAATGGTCGATACAAGGCTGTATACAGAAGCCGAAACCTTCTTCGTCGATGCTAGTTACTATGATGGATTCACCAGATAGGAAGAAAAGGAGAACAATGAAAATGAAGCCCCAAGAAACACTCATATGAAGATGATAGGAAAAGAAGCTGTAAGGGCAAAATTGTTTGGGATAGCGAACTTGAAAAAGAAATTTTATTTCATACCGAAACGCGTGAGACAACCGGGATAGACTCCGTTAACATTATTATCACTCGAACAACTAGAAATCTTACAGTCAAACCATACAATGCCACTGCCATATGCTGAAAGGAACAATCCATTTCTGGCCATTCTGAAAAGATTTCATGTCGAATCTAGTGCGAGATATCCAGAGTTAATTGAATTTTATGCCCCTTCGGAAGTAAAAATAGAAGAAAATGTCGATAACAGTACAAGTGATGGGAAACTGACATTCGAAGATCTTAAGAGGTATTGTCCGGCTAACAGAAGAATCATGAAAAATATGGGTTTTGATTATGAAGAGACAACTGATATGAATTACGGGAAAGGAGTCCAAATTCTAGTCGAAGTCAATGAGAAAAGACAAGAGAAATTTCAGGGATTGGAGGCAGAATCTTCAGTAAATATGATTATGGCTGACTCAGTAAAAGAAATATATTCTGAAATAGTCAAACATCCTGAAAAAGCTCCGAAGCAGATGAACACGGGGGGCAACTGACAATTGACAGTTTGCGAGAAATAAATCTGGGAACGGAAGAAGAGCCATATAATACATTCATAAGCGCCAGCCTCCTTGAGTAGGAAGCCGACTAGTATATCAAGCTTTTGAAAGAAAAAAAGATGTATTCGCTTGGACATACGCATAAGTGCCGAGCCTAGAACCATCGGTAGCAAGGCATCAGCTGAACATCTCTAAAGATAAGAGGCCGATTAAATAAGCACAAAGGCGATTCCATCCAAACCTAATTCCTCTTATGGAAGAAGAAATAAATAAACTGATAGGAGAGGTTAAATATCCTAAATGGATATCGAATGTTGTCCCAGTAAAGAAGAAAAGCGGACAGATCAGGGTATGTGTTGATTTTAGAGATTTAAATGAAGCTTGTTCGAAAGATGATTTCCCGTTACCAATAACGGAGTTGTTAATTGACAGTAAGACAAAATATGTTGTCATGTCCTTCATGGATGGTTATGCCAGCTATAATCAGATAAGGATGGCTCCTGAAGACGAAGAAGCCATGATATTCAGAACTTCATTGGGAACTTATTGCTATAAAGTTATGTCGTTCAGTCTCAAGAATGCCAGCACAACATATCAAAGAGCAATGCAGAACATCTTTAGGACATGATGCATAAACATGTTGAATATCATGTAGAGGATTTGGTAGTCAGATCAAATAACCATGAAGAACATCGTGAACATCTGACTTTAGTCTTCCGTCGGCTCAGAAAAAAATAGTTGAAGATGAATCTGGTCAAATGCGCGTTTAGAGTGTCGTCAGGAAAACTCCTCGGCTTCATCATTAGACACAGAGGAATCGAAATCGATCTGGGGAAAGTTAAGGCTATCCAAGAAATGCCACCGCTGAAAACATTAAAGGAATTAAAAAGTTCTTTCAATGGGTTCTAGATCATTATTGTCTTTAACTTCCTTATCATCAACTTGATGGGTCAGATAAAATGGAAAAAAATCGATAGATTTCATGTTCTCGATTTTGTCAACAACTCAATCGTTTGTTTCCTTCACCATTTTTCACTTGAAATAATAGCATAAGGGAGGATGCTTAGGATTAACATAAGCCTTCTTGGGATCATTATATGTCCATGGAAAATATATTCCTAACCAGCTAGAAAAATAATGTTATGGGGTGAATGAAGATGTGGCCCCGACTGCCAAACTTAAGCAATGTGCAGCAATGTTTCCAAAAGCCCTATACAGGGAACATAAAACAGGAGGAGCTAGAGAATACTTCTTCTTGCCTTCCGCCATAGCTCCCGTAACAATGAATAAAGTAGGACGAATAGAATCTGACCATTTGGAACTAGGCAAGACGACTAAACTTAGCTAATACGCGAGAAAAGAGGCTAGTTCAGTTCAAGACTAAAAGTTGCAGGGCCTCTTATCCTTCATTTAGCAGATTCCAGCTATGGGGAATGACTGTCGAAAAATCTGAAAAGAACAAGATAGAGTATGAGAAAACATGTACATGTATGAAAGAATAAGAGAGAAGAAAGGAAAAGGGAAGGAATATCAAAATCATATACTGCAGATATCTTGAGAAGTGTGTGAGCCACTGAAGTGGAGATAGTTTGTGCACATCTAGAAAATGTGACATCTCTCTAAAGGGCTCGATAGTAGAGACAGAGATGTGAGGATCTCTTCCAGGAGTGACATAAGCGAATTCTGCATTGGTAGGGATGAATTCATCAAGGAAGAACCTGTAATGAGAAAACCAGTCATTCGATGAAGATCCCATAAAGTGATGCTTACTTCAACAATCGGTAGATGGAAGGAGTCTGTTGTAGAAGACCAGTGTTTCAAAAATCTTTTATAAAATCATAGTATCTTTATGAAAGAAGTCAGAAGTAGCTTCTATGGCGACGTATATGTTCATTGTGATAAGGACTTCTTTGTATTTCTGAAGGATGGCCTTGACCCACGAGCTGTAGAATTGACAATGAGATAGGAGACCATGTGTTCTGAATTCTTCTTTCCCCTACAGAGAGTCTCGATCATGGAAACGCTGCTAGACAGTTTCAAAGTAGTGAGTGAGATATAGAGTATGAGGATTATAACATGGAGTGAGGAAGCACATGTACAATATTTGTCCAGTCTTCTATACTAAGCATTTTTCTGCGAGATAACTTTCCAAAATCTTCGGTTCTTTTATGACCCAATTCGCTACGTATAATAGTCGGTTTTGTGTCATATGATCAGAGGGCTCACTCTGAATCATGAAAAGATGACATTGAAGATTCAAGGGAATGATGATAGTCTCATCCTTATAAGGATTCTTGAATTTGATCACATCTGCTTGAGATTGATCATATCCCAAACGTTCTGATAGTGTCTCTTATTATGATCTCTTATCTTTTCCTAAAAATTTTCATCTTTGCTATTTTTCTTCTTGCTCTTCGAAATGGAGGGAGAAGGGGAAGATTCGACAAGAGCAGGGTGAGAATTGTCAGTTTGAAAGTTAGCAGCAGACTTCAGCTGGTTCTCCCAGTCAGATTCGTGACCCTCTGTTGGCGGTCCCTCCAGCTCCCTCATTAATACGGCATGACAAATGGGATCAGCAAGACGTTGGATTCGATCAGCAAAATTGATAACTGGTGGATCTGGTACCTTGAAGAAGAAAGAGTAATTTTCAGTTGATCGAGACCTTTTCTGAGGACGATCTTCTGATGGTTAAGGGTTTGAAGATTCAACAACATAATCGTCAGGGGAAGCATGTGGTCTTTTGGAATGAGCCATTGAAGAAATAGAGAAAATTCAGTGAAGTTCGAACACTTAGCAAATTTTAGACAAGAAGTCCTGATTGTACAGAATTTGTTGTGCGCAGAGATGAGTTGTGTACGGGGGCGTGTCGTGCTCAAGGATGCATTGTGCGGAAGAAAGTAGCACACAGAAGGGATTAAACGCGAATTCTGAATGGGCAGAATGAGGCCAAGTCCTATTTATATAGTAATCATAGACCTCAGTTGTGTGCAAAGGGTCCTATTGTGCGCAAAAGGTCTGGTTGTGCACAAGCGGTCCAGTTGTGCGCAAGAAGGGAATAAAGCAATATTTGTCAAGATTGATCCTACGTTTTCACTTTAAAGATAGAAGAGATAAAAATTCAGGATCAAGGGGGCATCTGTTGAGGCATGAAAATTGATCAGAAGAAGAAAGAATATTCTTGAAGAAAATAAAATTCTACACCATTTACTTATGCAACGCACAACATAAGATAATTGAAGATTAGTGTTGTGCGGTGCACAACAGAAGTTACGTTGTGCGGCGCACAATAGAAGATGATCTAAGGTAGCATTGTACAGCGCACAATGGGCATATTTGCACAAGAAGTGTGTACGTACAATCAATCTTTCGTAAAGAGCCCACACATGCAGAAGGCTATAAATATACCACTACCCCCATAGATTGTTCGTTCAAACAATACCAGAGTAGCAGAGGGAGATCTAGATTTCAGAAGAATTCAAGTACTGGAAGTACCTGTTGTGCGGCGCACAACTAGTTGTCCACACAACAGGGATGAAGTGCACAACCAGACAACTAGTCGTCTGCACAACAGGGATGGAGCGCACAACCAGTTGTCCGTACAACAGGGATGGGGCGCACAACCATTGATCCATGCAAGTGGCTCGCATAATAGCCATGTGCGCACAATAAGTTTGCTGTGTGGACAATCAACCTAAGAGAAGCATGGAATTGATCGGGATGAATATCTTTCCAGCACAACGATATATTCATATTAAAGATCATGATGCGACCTGAAATAATGCAGAAATTAATAATATGATTATGACATTGATATTTGTATTGTATTATGTAAATTCTTTACTTTAGAATCAAAGAAGATAATGGATCTAAATGAATTCAGAATAAATAAAATATATTAATTGTTGTCTTCATTCTTCTTTTGTTATTATCGAGTAAAATAATTATCCCAAATCAAATGCATTTATTTCTTGTCAAAACAAAGGATGGTCAATAAAGGTTTTACCTATTGGGTTTAAGATCATGTAGATGTTTAGGTTGTTTTGAATCAATAGTTAGGGTCACCAAGGCACCGTATTTACCTCTTCCTTTCTCATTAATGCTCCACCTTTACTTATGTCTTCAGTCTTTAGCTTCCAAGGACTCAACCGACTACATGACATAAGGACTCACGTGTTTGACAAATAGGGTGCATAAATCAATGCACTGACAAATTGAAACCTTGTGGCTATGGTTAAAGTCTTCGGTGAGTGTAAGAATTTGTGGGAATATGATTGTGTAAATCTTTACCTGCATATGTACTAGATTAAATGTTATTTATTTTTTTAAAATTGGATGTGCTAATTTTTATTTTTATTGGATGTGCTGGTGTTTGCTTGTACCTCAAGTGTAGGGCTACGATGTGGTAATAATCTCAATTAGACCGAGGTCATACCCACATGGACTATATGTGTTGTGATTTCCTGAATTACTTAGATTTATAACTAGAGACTGAACTGAAAATTGTAATAAAAAGAGATGTTGTTGCGAATTGAACTATAAATAAAAGAAACACTAGAGCGCCAAGGATCCAATTGTACTCATTTTAATGCATTTTTACTTAATTCGATTAATACTTCAACTGGAATTGAAGTCCTAATCTATCCAGTTG
Source organism: Magnolia sinica (assembly GCF_029962835.1). Lineage (NCBI taxonomy): Eukaryota > Viridiplantae > Streptophyta > Magnoliopsida > Magnoliales > Magnoliaceae > Magnolia > Magnolia sinica. The sequence goes on along the minus strand of NC_080573.1, from coordinate 40,793,458 downwards.
GGTGATAGAGTAGTTAAAACATCATAATTAATTTCAACATAAATATGGGCATTCATAACATTGGTTCAACATATAACTGTCTTATTGATTTGATTGTAGGGAGTTCAAAGTATCTACCATACCCGTAGCCAATGGTAGATCAAAGAGTTCTATAGATCAAACAATCACAAATAGAGAAGAAAGCATTTAGAGAGTTCCTAAGCATCAACTGTGCCCGAAGTCGACGATAGATCAAAGTAATAATCTAAATACTTCTTAAATTCAACCCATAAATTATGAAATATCTAACATGAAATTCATAACTTGAATTAAAGTAAGAAAAACATTAAAATAAACTACAAGATTTACCTCTTAGCTCTAGCTAAGAGATTACCCAACCAAAGACATGATTGAAACTAAAACTCTTAAACAACAAATGGAAAACTAACTAGAACAGAAGATTCAGAGAAGATAGAAGACTCCTTGAAGTTCTCTAGCATATTGCCCTCTTCCTTCAACCATAATTCATGATCAGAAACTCTCAGAAGACCCCTATTTATAAGTTTTGCCTGAACCGATTCTGAAACCGCCTCAATTTACGCAGTCGGGTTACGCTTCAGTTGCAACCGATCGATTTCATTTAGACCGAACTTAGAACTTCGGTCGGATCGAATTATCCCACAATTGAATCGAATTAACTGCTTTTCACATCTGAACTCTCTGTTCACCTTTAGTCGTACCAAGTTTTCCTTCAGTTGCATCGAACTGGGATTTGGTTGAACCAAATTAGCTTTGAAATCATCATTCATTGCTAGACTATTTTGTACAACTTCAGTCAGACCGAAGGTCAAGCTGAACTGTCCGTTTCTTCTGTTGCTCCCGTGGTTTTTTTAATCTTTTCTTTCTCCTTTACACTTGGTTTTCTTAGATCTTTGGCATGCAATTTCTTCATTCTTGCCCTCTAAATCTCCAAGCCTCACTTTGTTAATCTTTTGAGCATTAATTCACCACTTTTAGCTTCCTTTTCTCAAAAGCTCTTGAAATCACGTCGTAAGAGAAAACAAGTATAAATAAATCGATTAAACACTATTATGTTCATAAAACCAACGATTAAATAGGAAAAAATATGCAATATTTCACACTCAACAGCTTGGTAGTTGTATGCCCCCTTAATGCAAGAAAACATCATTGGTTTATTGGTGTGGTCTACTCAATAAAGAAAGGTGACTTTGTTGGACAGTGCACACGGTGATTGGCAAGGCAAAAATGATTTATATGTTGCAGCACTGACAAAATGAATAAGATGGTTGTTTTATATAATTGACAAATGGAATTCTTTTTGGGAGCAACAGTGAGGTGTGAAGATGATAAACAATAACCCATAGCAAACAAATGGGAATGACTGTGGTATCTTCATATTGAAATATATAGACTTCTTATGTAGTGATAAGAAAATTGAATTTATATAGATTAAGTAGAAATTTATGTAATGTTATCAATGAAATGTATATTTAGTGATTGCTTTTAATCTTGTTTCATTGTATTTTATCCCGAAGGAGGATATTCCTAAATTCCTACGTACCATCTCATATGACTATTTGCAACATGTTAGGTAATATGAAATTTAAAGAAATCAAAAGCCGATGGAGAAGAATGTTGAAGAAGAAGAGCATGAGGTCCAGGAATTAGAAGCACAAAAGGGGAAGAAGACATTGGCAAAATATCTCGTATGAAGATATTATCCTAGAAAGAAACAAAAATAACTTTACTTATTTCATTGTAAAACATTAGATGATGTATCTAAGGCTGGTGGAGAAGAATGTTGAAAAAGAAGAGGATGAGGTCCAGGAATTAGGAGCGCAAAAGGGGAAGAAGACGTTGGCAAAATATCTCGTATGAAGATATTATCCTAGAAAGAAACAAAAATAACTTTACTTATTTCATTGTACAACATTAGATGATGTATGTTGTATATATGTTGTAAGGAAATACAATCTTTTGTACATGATTATGTATGAATGCAAAATAGAGGGTGTGGACGGATGCATGTGTACGAATATAGGATGAGTAATGTAAGCATGTTAAAAATTCCCTGAGTCAAAGTTCCCTTCGGTGTTGAAGTCTTATCTCTTATATAGAGGAAGAACTGTTGGAATTTATCTCTCATTGTATCAACATTATCATCCATTATGTTTAGGTCAAGGCTGTCATAATACAATAGCGACACATTTATTGAATATGAAGATATCATTTTCACATTCACAATACCTACAATTAAACAATAAGCATACAATTAAGTGGCCTAAAAGTTCCAAAGCATGTGAAAGTATAAAAATATAAAGTCACTTTAATATTGAAAATACACAATATTAATTTTATATGCCTATATAAAGAGTCAATGTTATTATCCATTATATAATGAAACAGACTCTTAGCCATTCTGAAATGGTTAACATTATCATCCATTATGTTTAGGTCAAGGCTGTCATAATACAATAGCGACACATTTATTGAATATGAAGATATCATTTTCACATTCACAATACCTACAATTAAACAATAAGCATACAATTAAGTGGCCTAAAAGTTCCAAAGCATGTGAAAGTATAAAAATATAAAGTCACTCTAATATTGAAAATACACAATATTAATTTCATATGTCTATATGGAGAAATGTGCACCTGATCCGATTGTGACCTGTTTGCTTGCTCTTGACCATCTAACGGTTGGCCTATTTTTGCTTGATATGTAATTTTAATCTTTCCTAGTCTTCCTGCAAATGTTTTTTGTTTTGGGAGTTCAATCATTTCATTTATTGCTTTAACTTCATTCGGGGTGTTCCATTGGCTCTTGTCAAGCACTGGGTAGGCCAACTCTTGTAACGATTGAGCCAATACTTATCACAAGCCACGATTACACATAGACAAGGCATCATCATCAAATTCAAGTCACCACATGTACACTTCATGTCTCTTATGCAAACTATGTCATTAATACCCTCTGTCGGGTGTGGACGGATGCATGTGTACGAATATAGGATGAGTAATGTAAGCATGTTAAAAATTCCCTGAGTCAAAGTTCCCTTCGGTGTTGAAGTCTTATCTCTTATATAGAGGAAGAACTGTTGGAATTTATCTCTCATTGTATCAAGAAGTTTGGTCACAGGGACTCTCTTGCATTTATGAATAGTGCATTCATGCTCTCTACAATGTTCGTAGTTATGATGTTATATATCTTTTCGTATTAAAGAATACAAATGCCCATCTTTTCTTATTTGTACTGATAAGCCACTGATATGCGATGGAATTTACTAATTGAATGCATTGCATCATCTCTAAAAAAATAGATGTCTTGAATGTCTTAACCACACTCCAAAAGTAATATTCTTTTACTAAATTGTCCTTACACGCTTTCTTCACGTTTTTCAAAATATAGTGCGCACAATATCCATTTATTGCATAAAAGAAGATGGCTGGAACTTCACTAACTAACCCCTTGTGATGATTTGACATAATAACAAGGCCTGACAGGATTCCGATTGCTCTTTATAAATTGAAGAGAAACACCTCCAGCTACTATTATTTTTCGATTCTCCAATCATGTATGTTACTAGATGGATGTGATTATTTTCATCCAATGTCGTAAACCATGAAGATAACACCTTTGTACATTCTTATTAAATGTGCTACATAAACACACAAAACCTTTCCAACCATCAGTTGGACACTTCAGATGCACAATCCAATTGCAATAAAGCATCTCTCAAAACTGTTTGTTTCTTTGTTTACCTGCAAATTCATCACAGTCCCTATATTTGCATTTCTCAACTCATGAAAATTCACCGGAAGCTCATTATAAGATTCCTTATAAGATCCTGAGACTTTTAGGAAAATCCTGCTTTCTTGCATCCTGATTGGTCCATGTCATCACTAACGTTATCAACATTGCTGCATTAATGCAGTGTATGATGATGTGGTCCAATTAGATTGCAACAAATAGGATTTTTCTGCTTGTTGCAAGCAGAGGATCCGAATTCTTTATTAATGTATTTTTAGTGTTGCAACTAATAATTGAATTGTTATAAATATTATGTTACATATATAGCATATTAGTAGTCCGACAGCACTGTTATTACACTTGAGATTTTCTGCTATTAAAAGAGAGTTTTTACTTAGGTGTATCGCAACACTCTATGTAGTTTCAAAACACATCAGAAGTAATTACTTCAAATGCCTCCACTTCAATTTACCTCCAAATTCAGCTGCCAAATGCAAATATTAGCTACTTGAATTCAAAATAAACCCATTGACCTCCAAATCTAACGCAGGAAGGACGTGAGGTTGATCACCATCTTCCTCAAGAAGATAACTATTTCGAATCCACGAAACTTATCTATACTCTTCATGGAGACTTCTCGAATCCACGAGGAAAAGAATAATAAAATTTAAAATAAATTCTATAAAATTCAGAATTGATTGATCAATGTCTCATTTTCATGTGTCCCTATTACACCATTAATATAAAAAACAAAAAAAACAAAAAACCTAAAATTTGTAATTACCAAAAATAGCAAAATTCTAACCTTAATAAAAATCCTAATTCTAATAAAACCCTTATAAAACCTAATTTCTAAAAATAAAAAATTTAAATAAACTTTTGTTAAAAGAGTCCTATCATAAAGTTATTTCAAAAGAGGAAGAAAATCTAAAACTATGAGAATATTAAAAAATTCAGAATGACTAAAAATAGTAATATTTTCCTAAAAATTTCTTTTTGAGCTGAAAATGTGCATTTTCCGATGAACCGGACAGATAGGACTCACTTTGTGGGTCGGTTTACCTCGGATGACCCATTTCAATAAAGATTGATAGGTTGTGCGGCCAGTAATAATACCTGATCAAAAGTTACAGTGAATTTACAGTACACCTTCTTTTGGCCGAACCATGCTAGGAATGTATTTGTTTCATTTTCTACATCAAAATCTGGGCTGCCAAACAATCCTTCACAGAAATCCCTGCCTGAGCACTTCAAATGGACGGATTGGATGTCACACCGATACACTTCCGTGGCCCACTGAGCTTCGTCACAGGGCTGCTTGTAACAGGGTTTGCAGGAAATTTGCGTCCACGTTGATCCCCACCAGATTCATGAAATAGATTTCTCAACGTGTGCAAGTTGATACGTGTGTCGCGATTGCCCTTTACGAAAATTAAAACAGTCGAGAATTCCCGCAGTCTCTCTCCCTTCTTCTCACTCGACATTCGAAGAGGAGCGCTACTCTGCACACTCAGTGCTCCGCTCATATCCTGCGCCCTCCCTCTTTCCTCAGAACGGTAAAAAAGCGAAAAAAAACCTAATTCCAGCCCTTCGAAAACCATTTTTCTAGAAAAGAATGAAAAATCGCTGGATCGTCATGAAATCGTCGAAGATTGGAGGCAGCGAAAAGAATCGCGGTCTCACCGATCACGTGCTCAGGCTCCATCAACGCCTTTCCAACGCCCTCAGCCTCGGGATCAAGTAATTTCCTTGAATTTCTTGACCATTTTCCCAAAAAATAAAAAAATAAAAATTCTGCAATCACGTTTTCGATGAAATTCGATCTTTTCATGTAAATTTCGTTATTTAAGGATTTAGGCATCTTCTCTTCTGGGAATTATGTAAAATTCATTGGGTATGGATGGACAACGTTTATCTTCCTGATCTTGGCCGTAGATTTGACTGTGTATGATGATCTGAACTGTCTAAATGGTTGGCACACCACAGATGGGCTACATCCTGGAAAACACACTGGTTCGATGGTCGTAGCCATCTCTGCGGTTGTTTTTTCGCCCTTCAAATGTAGACACTTCCATTTACCATGTTTCTTTTCAACCATCACTTTGCAAGGAGTCATGTAGGCTGCTTCTAGCCAGTCTGGGGCTAATTGAAGCTGGTCCACTTATTCTTAGGGCTTGAAAATGAGAATGTGATAGATGACGAGCAGGAAGGAGGCATAAAAAATGATCTTGACCTAGATCAAGAAAGTGGGGAGTCTCTTGTAACTCGGTGACTTGTGAGTTGTGACAGCACCAATAAAAGATAGCAGAAGAAAATTGGGTTCAAAGAAACATCATCATACCCAGGTCCAGTGTGGGAGCAAAATATGGTTTCAAGTTATCAAACTTAATGAAGAAGAAAAGTATGAGGTTGCATGGTGAATAAAGAAATGATCTTCTCATCAATGATATCTTGTTACTGAATTTCTTGAGTTTTAAGAACTCTGCCATAGCTAGTTCCATCGGAGAGAGCAAAATAGGGTGGTTGATGTTTGGTTAGCATGTGAAGCATGCCAATGGAGGGGTTTGTGGGGTATATAGGGTTTTGCTAATGTCCCCACCTTCATCGGGACGATAGCAACGTCTCAAATGCTTTTAGGTGAAATGTATTGTGGTGTGTCCAATCGTTGATCTCGGCCGTTCATTCATTCCTACAATTGGGGGCTAGCCATGGTGAAAAAAACTTGCTGATTGGATAATCATAATCCTTTGAATGGGACCAACTTGTTACAGCCATCTGTTTTTACAAGCTATAGATCATGCGGTTATAATTATCAAACCAAAGTGCTACTTTGGAATCATAAGCAATGCAAAGTTGGATCTATTGAAAAGATGTACAAGATGATGTTTGGACCTATTTTGTTTCTCTACTCAATCTTGTTTGTCCATTTGCCACATTATTGATCGCGTGTTTAGGATCGTCAATCTGCCTGATTTTTTCACCATGATTTGCCCCCAATTGCACGAATAAATGAACGGCCTGGATCAATGATTGGACACTCCATTTGTCACTTAAAAGCATTGGGGATGTTGCTGGCGTCCCCATGATGGTGAGGATGTATGCTGCTGACTACTACTAACAGTAAGGGATTCAAACATTTCACTGTGACACTACCTATGGATGCATGCCCGATGTTACTCAGAGGCACTTGGCTATACAATCATGAAATGATTCACACATCAAAAGGGCAAACATATATGTATTGAAAGATGGAATAAATTTTTCTCTAAAGCTATCGAGGGATTGTGAAACATAACAAAAATGTTGAGCATGTTGAAGGAACTGATGACAATTGTAATCATAATGATGGTATCTAAAACGCTGTTAGATGAATTGAAGTACCCAAATAAGTTGATGCACAACATGAAGAAGGCTGACATGACTAGTTTGGATGAGGTTGGATTACTTTTTCTCCTTTTTCTTTTTAACTTGGTTCAATAGGTATTGTTGTGTAATACAGGTTTGGAAAAAGTCGATTCATTTCAAGAAAATAATATTTGATTATATTGAATTCATTTTATATAGTTCTTTTGCCTATACTCTATTGTCCTCGCCATTTAGTTAGTGTGATTATTCAATCCATTGCAGACTCTAACTGCTAGGCGGTCTACCACCGGATACTTTATGTTTGAGGGAAGAAATTTGGTTACATGGAAGAGTAAAAAGCAGAGTGTTCTAGCCCAATCAAGCGCTAAAATCGAACTTGTGAGTTCGTGTGGATTAAGAAGTTGTGCAGGAAATGGGTTTTACAATGAACCTACTAATGCAATTATTTGATGATAATCAAGTAGCCTCCCATATTACAAACAATCTAATCTATCACGAGAGAATTGAGCATATTGAAGTAGACTGTCACTTTATACATGAGAAGGTTAGTGGAGAAGTCTTTACACCATACGTTTGGTTTCAAGATCAATTTGCTGATGTGTTCACCAAGGCTCTTAGTCGCAGTTAGTCTACCTGCATCTATTCCAAGTTCGCCATCGATGGCATCTATGCTCCAGCTTGAAGGGAACTTTTAACGAACACGAGTATGGGTTGTACAGCTATACGGCCCACCTAGTCTTGGCATTTGGTCTTATATACGTGTGTTTTTTGAAACTGTGATAATTTTATTGCCAAAGGCCAAAGGCCCAAAGAATTACAAAAAACAGGAAAAAAGGAAAAAACTATCATCACAAATCTGCCCAACTATCAGTGAACTGGTCTGCAACTATTGCCTTCGCTTCGATTGCCCATTCCATAACCATTCCCTTTGCCATAAGAAAAGTCTCCATCGAAGATCTTTTCTGATTCCTAAAACAGCTGTTATTCCTTTACATCCATATCACCCAAATTTCAGCCAAAAGACAAACACCATATTTCCTTCTCTCTCTTCCCTTTTCCCCTTTCATGCCAAGACAAAAAGAAGCATTCTATTGAGCCTGGCATAACCCAGTGTACACCAAACTTAACAATAAAGGCTTCCCATACTTGTTTTGCAAACTCACAGTGGATGAAAGATGGCTCACCGACTCCAAACGTCCCAACATATAATCTAAAAAACTCCAATCGACACGATCACACGCTTTCTCGATACCCTATTTGCATAAATCCCATTTTCTTCCTTTTCTATTATGTGGATCAATGACCTCATGTGCTATGAACACGCTATCAACTATTTGCCGACGTTCAACGCAAGCCCCTTGCAACTTGGATATTACTTTTCTGAGCACTGATCGGAACCTTGATGCTAGAATCTTTGCCAATATCTTGTAAGGGCTCCCCGAGAGACTAACCAGCCTAACAACCTTCAAGCTTCCCGCCCATTTTTTTTTTTTTGGGATTAGAGCAATAAACGTTGCCCCTAATTCTGCTACTAAAAATCCTTTTTAAAAAATAAATAAATTGGGTATCATATACGTGTTAAGTCTTATTTCTTAATGTTTATGGGCACTTTGGTCTCTCTTTATATTAATCTACATTGTCAATTTTTCTTGGTTGTCCACATGTTTTATAAATGGGCCACCAAATTTGTGAATCAATGTGATGCTATGGGACCCACCTAAGGGATGGCTAGGATCGTATCACTCATACGGGAACCACTTTTTTACTCTCTCATTCTCACTCACACACACACAGAGCTTCTTAGCTATTTAGGGTAAGGGCTTGTTCAGTCCCTACTGGGACCAAGGCTCTTAGGCCAACCCCTTCCTAGGCCTAGCCTGTTCCATTTCCACCCATGCCAATTGAGATGCCATCTCTGATTAGGGACCTTTTCTTGTGTTACTCTCAGCTACTTTTAATAATCCAAAATATGGTAATGGAATGGACAGCTATGAACTTGAAATCAATGCAATTTGGTTTGTAGATCGTCCAAGTGGGTAGCCCATTGAATGGATGTCCAGATTCATCATCATAGGTACCAAAGAGTGGTTCATAGCATTGGTACCATTTACTAAATGCTCTTGGCATGCTGGTAAGGCCCCACTATGCTATTGAGGGGATTCACAATTTCTAGATCATGATGTCTTTGTGGAGTTGTAACTCTTATCAATTTACAGCATCGCTGGATGCCCATTGCTTGCCTCCACATTCCTCCTTAATTGACCAAAATTCCCTTTGGGCATAGAGCTAGGTGTGCGACCCCATACTTCAACCTAGCTGGCAAATCTAATGCAGCTGGATCTTGGGTATCGTTGTTCCTTACTTTTTGCTTAATTTTCTGTTATTCATTCTTCTGCTATTTCAGCTTGCTTATTTCCATATATCTTGACGGATGTTAGCTAACAAGTAATGAAGCCCATGCATGTTGTTGCTGGCCCATTGCTTTCATCTGTCCTCTGGTGGAGAGCTATATTGATCACATTTTGACTGAAATGCCCATGTGGAGGCAAGCAATGGACACAACAAATTTGATTAGCATTGGTAGCAATCCTCATGTTGAAGGCTAAGTGTCATGATGGACTTGTACCTCACATGTTTTTTGATATATCTTGGAAATATACTTCCCTAAATCTATTTCTGAGCTTTGCAGAGCGGTTCTTTTGCATTTGCAGATATTATGATAACAAAGAGAGGAGGTGGCAATGCACAGATGTGGAGATACAAGGGCTTGCAGTTCGCACAATGACTGCATTTATTAGTTGCATTTCATCTGATATGTCCCAACATCCACTTGTGGAGGTACTTGTTTTGGTAGATATGTGAACAGATATTGTCACATGTAGTGTCTTACTTGGAATATTGAACATTAGTTGTGATCTTGTGAAAGAGGAGGGCGGCCAGTTTCTACTGCTTAGGCTGGGTTTGAAAATATTTTGGTGGCTATTTGAACCTAGTATTAGCATCTAAAGCATCCATGCTATTAAAAAGGAAAACCTTAACATTTATTTACCATTGAACTGCAGAGTCCCATCTGGAAAAACTGCATGATGCACGACATCATGACATTGTTGTATTGAGACTTGCATCACGACATTTTATAATAGATTGATTTCAGCTAAATACAAATGTCCATCCCATTGTTCTGATTAAATGGACAATAAATAAACATGTCTTTCGTTTCTTCTGGGCTTTCTCCATCCATCCCTTTACTGTGATAGAGATAAAAGGACGATCATCTTAGCTAAGGAAATTTTCCAGAAGGAAGACTTTCACACTTTTTGGGCAAAAGCACTATGGAAAGGGAGATGGAATGCCTTTTAAGCTGATGCCTCTTTGAGAACGTGAGCATGCAATGATAGTTGATCCTTCACCAGCTAATTGCTGATAAAAATGTTGGTTGATGTAAGAAGCCCAACCTGTGATGCCCAGATTTTAATACACATGCAGACGGGGTACAGTGAAGCGGGATACAACTCCATATATCAGCAATGAAGGATGTGGATACAAGTATCTCATACAATACTTCTATACAATGAAAAAATTAGCAAGAGTTTAGAGATAATGAAACTAATATTGTTTGATAATGTTAAATTGCATATGAGAATAACCCATACATCAGTCAATACTTGTATCATTAGTCATATGGTATGAGCCTATGCCTTGAGCATATGCAATTATTCACATATCTTAGGGTGTATCTGGGTAACATGAAAATTTTAAGTTAACCAGTATTTTCTAAAATTGATATGTTTTACTATTTAATTTTAAAGATGACATATTTGGTCTTCAAGGGAAAATTTTGCAAATTTTCTCTCATAATAAAGAAGAAAATTTCAGAAAAAGTAAAATTATCCATTGTTATGATTTGCAAAATCTTAAGTCTCTCTCTCACCATCCGATCAAAGTGGTTTTTTGAGAGAATGTAGATTCTAAGGTGGGACTGTATGATGGATTGTCCAAATCATTGATCGACCCAAGTGACTTTTAAGAGGGACATGCAACCAAAGGTGGGGCTCACACGATGGACAGTCCATATTAATGATTGCACCTCTATTATAATTAATGAAACCATCACGTTATTAGTCAATAGTCATTGATCGGATTGTTAAGATCATTTGATCAAAGTGATCTTTAGGGTAGGATGGTCAATTAAAGGTAGGCCCCACATGATGGATGGTCTAATCAATGATCAAGCCTTCCTTTGTTTGCTTACTAATTAATGAATACATCGAGCCATCATAGAAGGTCTACCAAAGGTGGAGGAGGAGCCTGACTGCAACCCTAGCTTCACTTTGGATGGATGACATTTACATAGGCCCCTACGGGTCACTTTGAAGACCCCACATGCATAGTACGTGCATCTGGAAGACCCCATAATGGGAAGATGCATGTGGGCTACAATCAAAGGAGTTTTCGACCATTAGATTGCGACTGTTGGCCCATCTGACTGTTAGATCATCATTTGCAGGCCATCGGATTGTTGGTCCACCTAGATATTGGACCACATGGGTCCATAGTGTAGGCATTTTAGTTTTATTTATATTTTGGACATTATTGATGGTTTAGATTAGGATTCGATGTTTTTGATTGCTTATTTGGTTTATGAACATTTTTTTAAGACTTAACAAGGTATTTATAAAATTTAAAATTTGAAATATAAATTTGTCTCTCCCCTTCGAACTCGAGCCCACAATTTTGAGAAAACAAAAATAAAGATTTCTTTCTTCCTCCTCATTGCATGTGACTTACAGGCGAAGTTCTACATCTTTCCAGGGATTGGAGAGAGGGTGCGAAGCCCAGACGGTGATCCTCAACTATCTTCTTCTTCTTTTTTCCATGGTATGTTTCTATAATTTCTTCTTCTTCCCATCCAAACCTTGAATCCCCATTCTTTTCTTCTCTTTCCTTCTTCCTTTTCTTCTTTCCTTATTTGAAATCCACCCAAATAGCAAACCCATCCAACCCTAGTTGTATGGGCCCTCCACTTACACAAGCACGCACGTGCAAGCATGTACCGTTGTCCATGTGGACAACCCTTTCTCCTTCCTTTTCTTCCTTCCCCCTGTTGTTCTCTCTACAAAACCCTGGCTATAATCCCTCCTTTCTTTCTCTCTACAAAACCCTGGCTATAATCCCTCCTTTCTTTCTCTCTAAACCCTAACCCTAGTTTCTCCTCAAATCACAAACCTAATTTTTCTATTTTGGTTCCCTAATTCCCAAATTGATTCCAAAACTCAAAATCACAAATCTATTGGAATGTTGGAATGATCCTATGCTAGAACGGTATTCCTGCATCTCATTGAGACCTTCCTTTCCTAAGTTTATTTTGATTGAGCATTATGGGATGATAATTTTGATTGGAACCAAGCTAATTAAATCTGAATTTTCTGTTTTGTGGTAGAATGCTTGATTTTTATGCTTGATTTCATTGTAGTAATATGAAATTTGGTCTCATCTAGCATATTAGGCTAGAAAACATTCATCCTATGTCTAGGATCACCTGATCAAAGTGACTTTTAAGAGGAACACGCAATCAAAGGCGGCCCCACATAATGGACGATTCAAATCAATGAATGGACCTTCTTGTATCCATTTTCCTAGCCATTGATCAAGTGTTTAGGATTGTCTGATCAAAGTTGACGATTTAAAGGTTGCTTCCACACGATGGACAAACCAAATCAATTATTCAACCTTCTCTATTATAATCAATATGTACTTTCCATTTTAATAGCCATTAATTGGTTAGTTAGGATCGTCCCATTAAAACAATCTTTTGGGAGGGATGGTCAATTAAAGGTGGGACCTATATAATGGATGGCCCAAATCAATGATTGGATTTTCTCTATTGCAATTAATATGGATTATCATTTGTCTTGGACATTGATCGATGGCTAGGATCATTCAATCAAAGTAGTTTTAAGAGGAAAGGGTAGTGAAAGGTGGGTCCCACATGATGGACTATCCAAATCAATGAATAGATTCTATTATAGTCTATATGTATTATGTAGTGTTTATTTCTTAGCCAATGGATGGTTTAGATCAATGATAGGACCTTCTCATTTATACAATATAGACTATCCATTTTTGTGACCATTGATTATGTACTTTGGATAATCCGATTGAAGTGATTTTGTGAATTGACAACAATGAAAGGTGGATCCCACATGATCCACAATCCAAATTGATGATAAGATTTAGGTGGAGGACTACATTGCTCGTCATCTGGCTATAAAGAAACAGTTGTTGCTTCCATAAACTAAGGGGTTCAATAGTGGGGGTTTGTAATCGGGTGACTTTGTATATCAAGGAGCGAGCTCCTTCAATGTGTGTGTGTGTGTGGGCTTTATTTGTTTGCTTCCTTTTGTTTTTCTTTCTTTTGTGTTTTATTCTCTTTCTCGGCCTTCGACCTTAGTAAAATTGCTTCATCTTTCAAAAAATAAAAAATAAAATAAAAAAACCAATGATTGAACCTTCTCTATTATAATCAATATGAACCATTCATTTTCCTAGATGATGATCACATGTATAGGATCACTTAATCAAAGTGAACTTTATAGGGAATGGGCAAAGAAAAGTGGGCCACACATGATGTAAAATAAATTATTGGACCTCCTTTATTATAATAAATGTTTCCCATCCATTTTCCTAGCCATTGATTTGGTGGTTGGATCATTTGTTTTTGGGATAGATGTGCAATCGAAGGTGGGCCCAACGTGATGGTCGACCCAGATTGCTAGAATTGGTCCAAGCATTGATTTCAATTGTCCATGATAATGAGTCCACATTTGGTTGCGTTTCCCTCAAAGAACAACTAAATTGTTTTATATATAAGATATGCAATTTATTAAAAAGAAGCAAGGAAAAAAATATCTGCCACTCACACATAAGAGCATCCATTGACTTAGGCATTGCCCATGCAATCCTTAAGAGCCTCAAATTGCTCCACCAAATATCTGCAGAAAAGGGAAGGAGACTTGGGGAGCCCAATCCCTAAACATAACAAGGACCCAGGAGAAGACTCCAGTCGCAGCAACCGAACAAATCCTAAAGTAGCGGTTGTTTCTTTCCAACCAGATCACCCACAACACGACGAGGAATACTACCTTCCATTTTCTTCTACCCATCAGTCCTTCAGGGTCAGTGGGCCACTCACACATAAGAGCATCCATTGACTTAGGCATTGCCCATGCAATCCTTAAGAGCCTCAAATTGCTCCACCAAATATCTGCAGAAAAGGGGCAATGGGTGAAGAGATGATCAACTGTTTCTTCAGAGCAAAATCATAGGAGGCAAATGCTAGGGATGCTCATACCACGTTTGTGAAGTTTGTCAACAGTGAGGACTTTGTTTCTTCCCACCAACCAACCAAAAACTGCAGGGGGGGGGGGGAGGAGCCTATTACAAAGGATTTATAGAACTAGTGCACAGAAAAAGCTCCAGATGGCTGAGGGCCCAAGCCCTTTATATTAAGCTCTACACAGAGATGGATGAGCCCTTTAATATTTATATTAAGTGACAAACATTGATAATGAATTAATGATAAAAGTTTAATTAAATTGTGATTTTAGTAGGTTGGCTAAACCCACATTTGATCATTGACCTATTCTCTTAGATGTTCAGGAAGATAGCTAAGGGCCTAAGCCCTTTCTCTTTGAGCTTATGTGGTTGGAGGTGGATGGTTTTTCTAATCTCATAAAAAATTGGTGGCACTTCTTAAGCGTTTCAGGCACAGCTGGTTTTTGATTTTTGGTTAGCTCGAAAACTCAAAGTTACTGAAGGGGAAGCTAAATGAGTGGGAAAAAAAAAGATTTCCTTCATCACTGGAATGATGCAGCAGAACGTATTTTGAATGATCTTCATGAGCTGGACACTAGGGAAGAGGGGGGTGAGTTAACCGACTAAGAATGCCAAAGACATGCTTCCTTGTTGGCTGAATATTCTAATTTTTTGAAGTAAGAAGAAATGAAGTGGAGGTAGAGATCGAGAGAAATATGGTTAAAGGAAAGGCGACAAGAACACTCAATTCTTCCATAGCATTGCCGATGTTAGGGCTTGAAACAATCACATCTGCAGCTTGGAGGTAAAAGGTAGTCAGATTGAAGCTAAAGATCAAGTTTGTTGAGCAATTGTGCAATTCAATGCCAAGTTACTATCTAGCGAGGGGAGGTGAAGACCTTTGTTGGACTATTTATCGTTTGATTTTGATTTTTATTTTTTCCAGCCGCGGATAGGGATTCTCTTGAAAAACCAGTGATGGAAGAAGAGATCAAAAGTGCGATCAATTCATTGGGCAAAAATAAGGCCTCAGGTCCATATGGCTACCCGATGCCTTTTTTTTTTTTCTTTTTCTTTCATGTTTTTGGGAGATAATCAAGAAGGATGTAGTGACCTTTGTAGTAGAGTTCTGTGAGAAGGATTAGGTGTCCAAGAGGATGGAGGCCTCGTTTATGGGAATTATTCCAAAGCAGGGGCATAATCACTTGGAGATTTTCGGCCTATTAGTCTGATTGGAAGTCTTTACAAGATTTTGTCCAAGATTTTCGCATCAAGATTTAGGACAGTTTTGGCTTTTGTCTTATTTGAGAATCAAGGTGCTTTTGTGGCAAAGAGACAAATATTAGATAGTGCTCTACTAGCTCACGAATGTATAGACTCAATGAATAAAGAGAAGAAAGGTGTGGTATGTAAGCTCGACATCGAAAAGGCCTACGATAATGTCAATCAGGGCTTTCTTGGGTACATGCTAAAAAGAATAGGGTGTGGAAACAAATGGATTCGTTAGATGCATGAATGCGTATCTTTGGCTAGTTTCTCAGTCATTGTTAATGGTTTTCCAAAAAGATTCTTTAAAGTGTCGAGATGTCTAAGGCAAGGAGATCCTCCATCCCTGTTCTTATTCATAGTGGTAGCAGAAGCCTTGAGTAGAACGTTAGCAAAAGGGCAAGAAGTGGGCCTTATTGCTAGATTCCAAGGAGCAAGAGATGGAGTTTGGATTTCTCAGATGACACAATTTTATTCTGTGATACTAATATGGCAATGATGGACAATCTAAGGAAAATTTTTGGGGTGCTTTGAGGATGTGTCAGGTTTTAAAATCAACGTAAGGAAAAGTAAAATGTTAGGTATCGAACTCTCAAAGGAGGAAGTGTCATCATTTGCTGGTGTATTCGAGTGTGATGTAGGGTCATTTCCTTCTTCTTACATGGCCCTCCTACTATGCATAGGGAAACCGGCGAAATATCTTTGGCGTGAAGTGATTTAAGGTGTCCCAAATCGGTTACGTAACGGTAATGATGGCTATCGTTATGTGATATGGGGCTGAAACGGCGGGGTAAAAAAAAGAAGAAATGTATCGGTTGTTACGGGGTCGTAACGGCCGTTGTAGGGCATAATGGCCGTTTTGGTCCCTGTAACTGTCGTAACGCTAAGTAACCCTAAAAGAAAAGGGAAACAAAAAGTGGAAAAAAAAAAAAAGAAAAAGAAAAAGAAAAAGAAAAAAAAACATACCCGATTTTCTTCTTCTTTTACTGCTGTGGGGCTGTTGCAGCTTCTTCTTCATTCTTCGTTCTTCTTTCTTCCCTTTACACCCCACACACACACACACACTCTCTCTCTCTCTCTCTCTCTCTCTCGATCGAAAAACAAATGGACAGCGTGGTTGTTTTTTTTTTCTTTTTTAATACACTATGGTGTACGTCCCTTAGTGCACATGCACGTTCGCTGTTTTGATATGGGGCCCACCTTGATTTATGTGTTGTAGATCCATGCCGGCTATCGGTTTTTTCAGTTCATTTTAGGCCATGGTCCCTAATGAAGCAGATCCAAATCTTAGGTGGATCGCATAGTAGGGATTGAATGTCCATAGTTAAAAACTTCCTAGGGTTCACTTTAATGTTTATTTTCCATTAAACCTGTTGATAAGGTCACATAGACCTGGATGAAGGGAAAACACAAATAACATCTTGATATAAAAAAATCTTTTGGTCCCAAAAAGTTTTTAAAGGTGGGAATTCAATCCCTACTTTGCAATCAACTTGAGATTTGGTTTTGCCTTATTTTTTGACCATGCCCTAAAATGAGTTGGCAAAAAGGATGGATGGCATGGATATATAAGAAACGTGTCGAGGTGGGTACCGCATTCAAGGCGTCGCTCATTATGGCCCACCTGAGATTTAGATCTGCCTGATTTTTGGGACCATGCCTTAAATGAGTTGGCAAAATAGATTAACGACATGGATATAAAAATACATCGAGATGGGCCCCACATTCAAGGCCTCACCCACTAGTGGTCCACTTGAGATCTGGATTTGCCTCATTTGTGGACCATGTCGTGTAAAATGAGTTGGCAGAATGAAATGGACGGCATGGATATACAATACATACATTGAGGTGGGCCTCACATACGCAGCCCTAAAAAATCGTACATGAGGCCAAATAGCACTGTACGTAGCGTAGCTACATAGCGTACGTTATAGCTCCGTAGTGTGTAGCGTTTGTAACGTACACTACAATGTATTTTTGTTGTTGTTAAAACTGGTGTAAAACTCACATTATAAAAATACTTAAAATGTAAAATTAAAGCCTAAACTTTTTTTGTTTACTTTCACTTAAAATGGTGGTGATCCTTTGTTAAAGTTTGTGTGAAACTCACATGCTAAAAAACCTTTAAAACTAAACTTAAAAGAAAAGTTTCGAAAGAGGGTTTATGAAAACCCCTCTTTGTATACATGACATTTGTATTGCACTTAATAATCTTAACCTGTGGGATTTTTATTTCTTTTCATACTTGTGAGTTGTGACTTGTTGTTTCAATTAGACATTATTAATTAGAGTAGTTTGCTTAGAAAGCTGATGTGATAATTATTTGATTCGGTTTATGACTTTATATATGGATTAGCTTTTGATAAATGATAATTAATAACTTGTTTGAACATGCTTATACTAGAGAAAATGAATAATCTGTTTTTATATATATATATATATATATGCTTTTTTCTTGCTATTCATCATATTTTCTCATTTTTAAATTAAAAAAATAGAAGTATCATGTAGCTTACGCTACACGCTATGCTATTTACGCTACACGCTACAGAGGGCTGAACACTACACAACATGCTATCGTTATTTAAAGCACCGACTGGCACATATTAACTTAAAATTAATTAATTAAATTATGGACTGTTGTTGCTAAGTTACAGTCTAAAAAATTAATTATTTGAGTGATTTTCACCGTTAATTTGTATACACTTGTTTTTTGAAATAAGACCATTTGATATTTTTTTCATTCTTTATTGTCCAATAAATGTTCACCAATCCATTAGTGGGATAAGTATCAATAGATTGCATGAATTTAAGGCTGATTTGGGACATTGAATGGTCCACCAAATTAGCACCAAATCGACAACACTATTCACCTTAATCTATTTCAATTTTTTCTTAAGATCTATTGGGAAAATACTATCAAATTGTTAGGTATATGAAATACATAATAGGACACAAAAGTCCATAACCTCTGTATGTTGAAATGAAATGTACGAGAGTCATAAGGTATGTAATACACCAATACTATAAATAATAATAAAACCTACAAATATGAGATGTTTTGGTATTACATTCTTTCTAATAAATTTATATTGGTATTATTTAGTTAAATAATTAAATATAAAAGATTTGAAGTTAATTCCAAGTTATCAGGTTCATAAATTCATCAGACAACTCAATATAACATTCTCACTAAAGATTGGACTGTTACACTACCATAAACATGTTCAAAATTATAAGTGAATGCATATTTGGAATATTTACAATTTTTCACATTTTCTGGATATTTTTTCTAATTTTTTGAGCAAAAAAAAAAAGGAGATTGATGCAAGGGCGTATCGGCCCTTATGCCGATTCAACGTATCCATAATGGTGGGCATCGTTACCGCTACGGGACACCTTGGAAGTGATTAAAAGGTTTGAGCGGAAGTTGTTAAGGTGGAAAAGCTGCCATATATCTCTAGCTGGTTGAATCACCCTAATCAAAGCAACTTTATTTAGTCTCCCCCTATATTTCATGTCTTTGTTTAAATGCCTAAAATTTGTGTTGGAAAAATTGGAAAGGCTAAGGCGAGATTTCCTTTGGAGAGGAGCCAAAAAATGCAGAAATTCCACTTGCTTAAGTGGGAAGAGGTTTGAAAACCTCTATCCAAAGGGGACGTAGGTATTAAGGTTTTGGAATCTACGAATGTGGCAATTCTTGGTAAATGACAGTGGCGATTTGGGTCTAAAGAGGGTAAGCTGTGGAGAGAAGTTATTGCGGCTAAATATGGTCTTCAAGAGGGAGGATGGGAGGTAAAAAGTTCCTCTCACTACCAAGCTTCGGGGATTTGGAAGGCCATTAATTCAGTGGGTTCCTTCTTCAAGCTGGGAGTGTTTTTTTTTCTCTTAGTAACAGGTATTGCATTCACTTTCGGGAGGATCCTTGGAGTTGAAATTCCCATCCCTTGCAAGCTTAGCCGCCATGAAGAATATTTCAGTTGTTTCTTGCTTCTCCTTGGCCCGTGAGAGAGGTGTGTGGTGTCCCCCGTGTAGGAGAGCCTTAACAGATGTGGAGGCTGATGACTTTGTTCGGTTGTTGGCGAGACTTCACTACTACCACCCTGTTCCAGATCATGAAGATTCTATGGCTTGGAAATGGTTGCCATCAGGCACATTCTCGGTTAAATCCTTTTATAGGATGCCTCGGGTTTCTTCATAGCAAAGAAGGGAAGAGTATTTTTCACGCCTTTTGGTTATACGGGGCTCTAACTAAGGTTGCTTCTTTCACTTGGCTAGTGGGACGAAAGCGTATTTTGACCATATACAATTTGCAGACGAGGTCTATGGTCCTTCCTAACATGTGCCTACTATGCAAGAGCGATGCAAAGTTGGTTGATCACCTCTTCATCCATTGCCCTTTCATGAGTCATGTCTGGACCTCTTTTCTGGCATCCTTTGGCATTGGGTGGGTTATGCCTCAATCGATTGTGGACTTATTTTGGGCCTGGCACAGTTTTCCCATTCCAAAAAGGCGACAAGTGGCATTGCGGCTTGTTGTATTAGCTATCTTATGGAATACTTGCCAGGAACGTAATTGCCGTTGCCTCCTCAACAAACAGGGGTCGTGGGAAGAAGTTTTGTGGCTATCTAAGATAGATGTCTTAGATTGGGTATCTGGGGATAAAGATGTTACCATTGATGATATTCTAGTTATTTGGGATGTAAAGTTTGGTTTTTATGGGGCTGTTTCCTTGGGTTGTATTTGTCTGCTTAACAGTTTCTCATTGGGTTGTATTTTGCTGTTTTGACGTTTGTCTTATCAGTGAGTCAATAAAGCTTTCTCGTTAATCTTCAAAAAAAAAAAAAGGAAAAAGAAAAAGAAAAAGTAGGTTGGCTAAACAGTTAATAAAACATAAAAATGGAGAAAATGTTATTAAATCAAGAATTTGTTATTTTTTGAATTATAGAAAATTGTAATTATGAAAGGTTTGCATGCCAAATGGACCCTTGGTATTCTATTCCACAACGTACTCTCGATTTATATTCTCCAGACCTTACCATCATTTAGAAGAGTAACATCCCATGTCAATGTATTTTTGTCTCTGCTATTTTTTGGCCAATATTTGTAGGACTTGAGATATGAGTTGATCTGCTTTGATTGGAAACCTTAATTTCATCCAGTTAAGTGTAGGAATTTCTGTTTAGATAACCCTTTTGATACTAAACTTGCCTATTTGATACCTTTTCAGGACTCAATTACCGATATGCTGGTTGCACTGGAAGGAATCCTTCAATCTGGAAATGAGAACGTATTGAGCATGGCAGTGAATGCAACAACAAAGTTGGTTGAACTTTTAGGCAATTCCCTACTCCAACGTCATGTTTTGGAGCTTGTTCGTCCTTTGTCACGCTTGTTATCACTGCGTAGATCATCAATCACAGTTTCATGTGCAATTGCTTTGAATCGCATCCTCTCAAAGCTAACACCTTTGAGACTTGAGAAATACAAAGAGGTGTGGGAAGTTGTGGAGGAAACAAATGCAGTTGGCAGCATCGTCCGTTGTTTACAGGATTACGTCAACGGAATTCAACCAGTTGAACATTTCACAGAGATGGCATCTCTTTTAAGGACAATACTGTGGCGGTGGCCTCCCTCTAGGTATCTTGTTTGGAGTAATTCTGAACTAATGGAAGGGCTAGGTGATGCCTGTGCAAAGCCTGATTCTGCTGTTGCAACTGCTGTTTTGAAACTATATTCTGCTTTAGGTACCCTTTCTTTATGGTAAATGTCTTTCCTTAGTCCATATTGTGATGCAATCATGCTTTCATTACTTTAGACATTGCTTCATGTTATTATGAGTGGAAAGAAGTGCTAAATTTTACTTAACAGCTCTATGTGGTAATGGGGCCATGAAGCTTATTCAAAATGGAGAAAAACTTCTGCCTATGATAGTGCACTGCATGGGAAGCTCACAGCCACGCCATATTCGGATGGAGGCCTTTACACTCTCTCAACATTTAATGGTAAGAAATGGAAAGAACTTATTCTCATATGATTATTTTACTTTTTTGTTTCTGTTTTGTATGAGAAAATACTCAATGCTCAATCAAGTATTTGTAATCGGACAAACGGTACATGTGGTGGCCACATTTTGGTCATCCAAATTGTTTACCTGGTGGTTGCACGGTCTATGGGAGATAAGCTGAAACTCTCCATTGCCAAAATGTTCAGAACTGTCTAGGTGGGTCACCGTTACGTGGAAATATTGTCCATTTTTATCAGGTGGCTAGGATCATCCGTAGGAAAGGTATCAGGTCATGGCCCATTCTTAGGTTACAAAAAGGTGGGCAGACATATGCCGTTGTTGTATTGAAGGAGAAAACACCTTTTCTTTTGACTGACATCATGTAAGACCTCATATCTTTATCTAGATAGCATCCATCTCAAGGGCTTTTCCATCTGTACAGAGATCTTCCAAAGGGTGTTCTGAATTGTCCGGGAAATGTTATGAGCCTATTGTCAGAGGCATAATTAATGCAATGAATGACTGGAGATCACCATGTTCTGAGAAGGTTCCTCCTGATCTGGTGCCTTTGGTAGTGGAGGCGTGTTGCTCAGCATTATTTACTTGTTGGGCCAGGGAGCATCATTCTTATTTTTGGAAGCTTGGGATCGACAGAATCCTTCTTGATCTTCTTGTAAACAATTTCAGCAAAATTGATCAATCTCCAGCTTGTGGTCCATTGGAAGAGCTGATAGCTGCACGGAAGGGCCTTTATGCTCACGGTCTTCCGGTTATAAGGCCTTACATCTGGGATATACTTGGATTGCTTGCAACAAACTGTGGAGAAGATTTTGACCCAACCATATACGGAAATAGGCGTCACCTTAATGGTCTTATTGCCTGTGCATGGTAATATGTTTCTGTCATTTCTTTCTCCTTGTCTTAATTTTCTGAAATTTGTCAAAGTGATTATTATATTTGGCTTTGCTAAGCCTAAATGCACCTATACATGCTGGGATAGCTTCACATGTGTGGTACATCAAGCTGCGCATGGTGTGGGCTGTGCCTTCTAGATGATTTGGCATAAGAATCAAGCTGGTTAACTCATTAGGTGGGCTATGTATGGAATATATGCAAGTGGCCCTTCGGATGAGTGTACCCGTGCAGTCTCTATGCCAGGTGATCTATATGTTGGAGCCCACTTGGTGCACACTTCACATGTACCACGCATGTATCAGGTTTGTGATAGGTGTGGCCTAGAGGTGTGTGTGGGCATAGTGGTACTCTTCATAATTCCAGTTATTTTTGGCCTTCATCATTTAATTGACTCAGTGCATATTTTTGTCTGTATGAACTGATGCTCATGTTTGTCAATAGTTCGGTGGCTGCGGATTCAATTCGTGGAGGGCCTCATTCTTCAGAAAAAGATTTCCCAACCACATCAGAGCGTGAACCAGCATGCAGAGCAGTTTCACTGATGGTGTATTCTCCCTGCAAGTATATTGCATCACAGACTAGGCACTTTCTATCATTTGCATTAATGCCCAATGGAAATGAGTATCTGGAAAACATGCTCGCTACCCTTAAATCAGCTGCCATTGGGGATACCTTTGCAGCATCCGACAACAGCCGACTCGTCATTAGCTTAATGAGTTTCACATTTTATTTGAGCTTGCCACAGTTTCAGAACCTCATTGTTGAAGGTGAAGCTGTAAAGACGTTATCATCCTTTATCAGGGTGTGGGTGGGCAGTGATATGAGAGTTCGAAGGACGAGCATCGCCCCACATTTACATAACACATCAAGTGTGAGAAAGTGCTGCTTGTTCAATATGGAAGATTGGGAAGGCGGAGATGTTGTTTTGTTTTTCAGCCTCCGAGCACTTTCCAAATTGATACAGCATTTTGATTTCAAATTCAATCACCAAGTGATAACCTCACAGCATATTGGCATTGTAGAGTTGGTGGATTCTCAAGATGGAAATTTAGTTGTCTGGCTAAAGGAGCTCTGCAATAATAGCACCTTGAGTCCAGGACCTAGATGGTATGCCGCATACAGTCTTAGTTTTTTTGGCTTCTATGGTTTTCAGAGTAAGCTTGGCAAGAGGGTCGAAAAAGCACTAAATGAGAATGAACTTGCTGACCTGCAACTTGTTCTTTCGGATGGCCAAAGTATAAGAGTTCATAGCATCATTCTTAAGTTTAGATGCCCTTCTTTGTTGCCACTGCTGCCTATGGAGAAAGCATCGCTTGATGGTTCTAATGAACAGCAAGATATCAAGCAATTGTGCAGAAAGTTCCAGCGGGAAGTTCGTTTATCTCCTCGCGTGGACAACTGTGCTTTGATGAAGTTGCTAGAATTTGTTTATACGGGAATTTTATGGGCAGATGATGGCCTTGTGAAACAGTTGAGAATGCTTGCAAAGCGCTGCAACTTACAGTCATTGTCAGATATTCTTTACAGAAAACAACCAAAGTGGGGCGCTGGCATAACTGGCTTTGACTTCACTCCTGCTCTTGGACCAGCTGGATATCCTTTCTCGTAAGGGACTTGCCTTATCCATTCAATCATCACTGCTTTTTTTTACACGCATTCACACCCCACACACACCCACGCGTTCACACCACAGTGGGAAAATCTGTATATCTTTACCCTGATTGTTTTTAAAAAAAACATCTGTATATTTCTCTATCTTTCTAGACGTTGCATGAAGTGTTGTCCCCACCACGTGCATGTATGCATGACAAATATGAAAGGTGGTTGCGACTGTTGATCTTGTTAGCTACAATTTGATTGGTAAACTTGGTCCTCTGATTGGTGTAGGTTTTGCCCACTAAATGTGGACATTTGCTCTTTTTTTAACTGCTCCTATTTCACACCACTGATTGGATAGCTAGCTTGACCTGATCATTTTTCGGATGTGGCCCATCAACCATGGTGGCACACAAAATTAATGGTTATGTACAAAAAATACCACTTGTACAGCAGGGATATTTTGTGTGCATTTCATGGAAATCCCTGAAACAGCCGGATCATAGTATAATTCCTCTGCTGCATTATGTTCACTCAGCTTTTAGAAGTAAATTTCTGTTTTAGTTTCCAATACAACTTACTGTTGATTTCAGTGACATCATCCTGGAAGCTAAAGAAACTGGGGCAATGCTTTGGACTTGCAGTGTTTGCTTGCTATCAGCACCGCATGTGCATGCCCACAAAATCATATTGTGGTCAAGCTGCGATTATCTTCAGGCACTATTCCAGTCAGGAATGCAGGAGAGGTATCGCACGAAACTATTTTCTCTTTGGATATTTTGAGAGGAGGTACTCTAACCAGGATGTGATAAGCTTGTTCATGACTGACTGATATCTCTACGAATATCATGTCCTAGAGGTTTACTAAGCTCACACATGTCCATATGTGTCATACCACCGACTCTGGAACCATGATTAAGACTAACCTTTGCCTCGGGTTAAGCAATGTGATTTGGGTTGAAGTATTAAACATCCATATTCATCATTCACAGCCATACATTCACACAATGCCATCATAGATATTATAAAAAGACTTTATTCCAAATTATTCAATAAAACATTTGTTCCATCAACATCATTCATCAAAATATCTAAACTGCTGGGTTCCAATCCTTACCCGAGTGGTAACCTCTGAGGAGTTTCACCATGAGGTCTTGGGTTTGAAACTCATCGGTGGTGAAATCCCACTACAACATGCGTCGGTGTGGGTGTGTGTGTGAAAAAAAAAAGAAATCTAAACTGCCAATCTGCGTGGCAGTGTCTCAAGTAAATAAGAAATTCCGAAGTAAATGATCAGTGCTGTAAAATTTATCTGGCCAGTTCCTGAGCCTTTCTATTGTCTCCTTATCGTGTAAGTCAACAAGTTGAATGGAATAAGCTTTCCACAGGTCTTTCAGATAATTCCGTAACAAGAGCATCAAATGATTTTCAGTGTTTAAAACAAGTGGTACATTGTTAATAATATATGAAGTATGAATGCATGATATAGATGCATGTTTATTCTTCACGATTCTCATATAGTTTACTGAACACTAGGGCCAAATCTCTCACAATTGGCCAAGCCAAGTCACTCTCAAAATCTTATACTTGCATTTTTTTCCAGATTGACAGTCAGGAGCTTTATAACTTAACAACCTGA
Organism: Magnolia sinica; assembly: GCF_029962835.1. Classification (NCBI taxonomy): domain Eukaryota; kingdom Viridiplantae; phylum Streptophyta; class Magnoliopsida; order Magnoliales; family Magnoliaceae; genus Magnolia; species Magnolia sinica. The sequence goes on along the minus strand of NC_080573.1, from coordinate 40,767,598 downwards.
ATTCCACAAAGGAGTTCATCATCAATCCTCCTATTAGGCAATCAGAGGTCAATCCCAACATGACCCACATCTTGGATTCCAAGGGAGACTCTAATTGGTACCATTTAGGAACAGGGACTTTCAACCCTGGGGAACTCTTAATGTTCCCCTCTATTTCAAATCACTCAAGTCACTCAACCAAATCCTCATTCACTCTAATTCAATTCTCACCCCCTCAACTGGTGTTCTTAATATGTCTATGATAAATGCAAAATGGAAATACGGGTGCAGTTTCATAAACATTCCAAGAATAAACTTCCAAAATAGCACTTTCTTAATAAGAGACTACTTTCCAAAAATATAACTTTCTAAATTGGATACTTTCCAAATATAGAATGATGTATGAATGCAGTTGCCTACTTGGATTAGAACCACTCACCCAAATCGATTCAAAAGTGTAGGTAGGACACCCTATGCTATGTTTGTGGTGCTTGACATGCTTCTCTCTTTTTGTCCAAGACTTTCTTAGGTGTAGGCTTGGGAAGTTGAGTCTCCTCACGGTGCTCTCGGCCTACCATTTTCTATTTCAAGAAATTGCTATAAATAGACTTTTCTAACATAGGCTTTCCTATTTGAGATAACCTTCCTAAAATAGCATTTTCCTAGCTTGGATCCGAATCCGGCACATAGATAGGAAAAAAACTTTATTTGGGTGAAATCGAATAGACCAACTATCGACAAAGTGGGGCTAATCCAACAATCTATCCGATCTTACTTGGTCACACTGGCAGCCCACTTAGGCATGTAATTTCCAAAGGTTATCAGGTAAGTGTTGAGTTTCAAATCAATTATCTCACATGGACTGTTCATACGTCCAAGTGCGGTCTAGTCTAAATTATCACATGGGCCTAGATTGGGCCCAATAGTGATGGGGTCGATCAAGGAGGAAAACTTGGGTCTTAACAAAACAGATGCACACCAAAGATGGGTGATTGGGTGGTCTTGATTGATTGGTCCAATTGTTGACAAATTTGACTATTCTAACGGTCCGATTCTTATACCGAACATCACACGAGAGACAAGTCATTAAAGAATCTAAGACATGGGCTTACTGAAGATTTATTTCACCCTTAGTGGGTCCCATGTCTAGGCTTAAAAGATGGTCTAAGGGCGCCACATACTGGCCCCAAATTGATCTTTCCAAACCAGTTCTCTTAGTGGACCGTAAGTGGGCCCCACAAGTTGTCATAATGTGGCGATGTGGGCCCCACTTGCTGGTCTACGCTAGACCATTAATTTGTTCCTAGAATGATTTAAAAGTGGGTCCCATTTTGGGTCAAAAGTGACATCCAGTTCAGCCCCATTATCATAAAAGATCAACATTTATGATTCAAAAATCGGAACATCAATCATATGAAGAAATTTAGACTAAAGTTTCTACAAATCTACAGACTTCACATAGATGATCTTTGGGGTCATTAGTAGGCCCCACGTTTGATCCAAAAAGAGGGCCATCAAGCCCTTCACGCCCTAGGCCTAGGATGGCCTTGATCAAATTATTTGTAAGAGATCACAAGTGGGCCCCACTTGCCGCCCAAAATGTGGCAGCACGGGCCCCACTTTAGTCCCAAGTTACATCATTAAACCTGTTTTACAAACACAACACTTTAGTTTACACGCTGTAATTTTGTGATCACAAAAAGATTGATCCTTTAGAAGCACTTTTGTATGTGACCAAAGCAGAGTGATGAGGACATCCAAGCACCATACCAGAGGAGGGTTGAGCCGGTCTTCTTATGGCTAGACGACCATTACATGGGGCCCACTTGACCCAATTTATATTTCTAGCCACGTTGAAGACCCTATGCGCATGTTTATGTATCTTTGAAGACCCTACACTCGGAAGATGCACGTGAGTTGCATATAGGAGTTTGATGGACACATCAGACCGTTGGATTAAGTGGACACAATGATCAGACCGTTGGATCATCATCATCAAACATCTTGATCGTGGATCCCCTTAAGCCACAAAATAGTTTAGGTGTTTAGATTGTTTACATGCTTCATTATTTTTTAGTATACCTTATATTTGTGTTGATATTAGGGAGTTAGGAACAATTTTTAATTTATTAAGTGTCTTTATGTTAAGAATCTTATCTGAGAACGCCTTTTTGTAAAAGATCTTTTCTGAGACTATAAAAGAGAAAGATGGGTGTGAAGCCCTAATGCCATTATTTTGAAAAAAAAAAAAAAGCTCTGTGTTTTCTCTTCTTCATATGATTTGAAGAATACTCCATGTGATTTAGAGCTTGGGTGTGGGGTGATTCCGTTCCCCATTCAACGGAGGTGCGAGGCTTCCATTTATCATCTTCCTTCTCTCTTCCTTTATATCCAAAAGATGTATTTTTACAAAAACTTCATCTGTCTTCTTCCCTTCCTATTCAAAACCATCCAAATCAAATTTTTCTTCAACTTTTCATTATCCAACTTCAACACCAACCGAAATTAACCATTGAGGATCCCAAAATCCATAACTTCCCTTTGTCCAAAACCTTAATTTTCCTATACCAATACCTAAATCCATCAATCCCCTTTAACCAATTCACCCAATTTATTCCTAATTTCATATTTTCCCCAAATTCTAAAAACCCATAATTTCAAAATCCTCAATTCCCATGAACCCTAATTTTCTCGACTTCAGATTTTCCCCTTCCTAACACTAATTATAGAACTTACAAGTCAGTCCCTTGAGTGTGGGATGTGCCTATGCTAAATTGAAAGTTCTATCCTTCCACCGAGCCTACTTTTAATTGATTTATGTGATTTCTTAACATGCGGGCATGTGATTTAAATTAAATCAGATTTTATTTCCTATTGTTTACTCTTAATTACGTGGTGGGTTAACATCTTTTGTCAATTGAATTACTTTATAGACTTTTTCATAATCTCCATGTTGCATGCTTGCATTAAATCATGTGTCTTGCATCACTGAGTGGGCCCCACATCTGATAAAAAAGGTCGCCAAAGATGGCCCTAAGAGTCCATCCAAAACTGCCACAAGATCGGGCCCAACTGGTCTCTAAGTGTCACCATGATGTGGGCCCCACACGCTGCCCAAAACATAGCAGCGTGGGTCCACTTGCTAGTCCCTTATGGACCATTATTCCATGGTTTGAAAAAGGATGATTGGGCCCCACATCTGATAAAAAAAAGGTAGCCAAAGATGGCCCTAAGAGTCCATCCAAAAATGCCCCAAAATTGTGTCCAACCGGTCCTAAGCATGACCACGAGTGAGCTCCACATGCTACCAAAACGTACCAGTGTGGGCCCACTTGCTGTTCCCTTTTGGACCATTATTCCATGGTTTGAAAAAGGCTAGGTGGGCCCCACATTGGTCCCACAAACTCCAGTAAAACAGTTTTGATACACAAACCAAAATGACGATCCAACAGCTAAGATTTCACACTATACAAAGAGTCCAACAAAAAGGGAATATACACTCTAATTTACCAGAAGATTGTTGGGGCCATTGGCGGGCCCCACAACTGAACGAACATGGCCCTAAGGCCTTCCCCACGCTGGTCTGTTTTGGGCCCCAAACAGGTCCCTGGTTTGGACCATGAGTGGGCCTAGCATGTGCCTACCTGCTGGTCCATTTTGGACTGCTATTCCTTGACTCTTTTGAGGCTTAAATGGGCCCCACTTCGGTATCAATCATTCCAGCTAATCAGATTGCTATACACAAGTAGTTCTGCATGCAATCGGCCCGATCTAGCCATCCATCAATGTGATCATTGAATGGATGGTTTGAGGTGCATTTTTGCTATCATCCAGGTCATCTAAGGGTGTTGATTCCACCCTTGACCATAACTCCCTGATTGGTTAGATCAGTCCATAGACAACTAGATTGGGCCGAAATCAAGACCCGATCAAAACCATTCATTGTTACATAGCAAAAAGAAAATAAAGGAGGATGTTAGGGGTGGGATCCACTTACTGAAGGGGCTGATTAGTGGCTGGATTGAAGAGGTGGGTCCGACATGTGATCAAATGTGGGCCACGCCTATCTCCTTTTCTCTCTCTTTCTCTCTCCTTACTAGGGTGCTCACGTCCGCTCATTGAGAGGGGACATGAGCCCCTTTTTAGAGGGCTTTAGTCCCTCTCATGCACCATTGTGCCTCATGTGCCTGAGTTGTATTTTGTTAAATTTAGGAGAAAAATCTAGATTTTGGTAAGTTTCGAGAGGGCATGGTGTGCCGTAAAGGCCGTTACGTAAAGGTAATGGTGGCAACCATTACACATATGGGGTCGTAAATGCCATTAAAATAATAATCCGTAAAGGCCATTACAGCCCCGTAACGGCCTGTTATGCCTTCCGTAAAGGCCGTAAAGGCCCTATAACGGACTGTTATAGGGCTGATACAGGGTTTTCTTTGAAAAAAAGAGACCATTACGGAGAGAGAGAATTTGTTTTTAAAAAAAAAGGTTTTGTACATGGGAACCCTTGAACCCTAGAACCTCATTCCAAGCCTTGTTCTTGTCCTACTAACCATTTGATCTAAGTGCTATTATTTGGTAAGGGAGGAAAATAATATTATATACTTAATCCTTACGAGTCAGAGAAAAACTAAATAAAAGAGTAACTAAAATGTTATAGCTAGGATTTAAACAAGTGACCTTCCTCTTAACAAACATGCCTTCCTCCACTCGACTACTAATGTATTGGTGACAATGAAATGATAAAATATGAATATGAACATGGGAAAATGTATGTGATGTATCATGACACATGTGCATGTAAGATGAATTAGTGTACTTGGCAATCTAATGGATCAAGTTTTCATGCAAGTATACATGAGTGAAGTAAGCATGCTAGGCAACTATGGAGTGGGTTTCCTAATCCGGTGTTATTTATACATCAAATAACCAATCTGTCAGATCCTTAAGTAGATCGATGGTAAAAATACTTTTCTAATAGTTAGTTTGAAGATTTGATGAATGGACCATCACGGGTTTATAAATCCATGGTTAGATGGTCCCATACAATCACGATGGTCAATCAAAGAAACCAAAATTAAATATACCAAATTCATGTTTTGATGGCTAGGATCACTTGAGGATCTCTACAGGGTGAGATGACATATGAGTTCAAGTTAGGCAGGCTTGTAAAAATATCAGGTTCCAAATATAGCAGGTTCCATATATGGTAGGTTCCAAAAAATAAAAAATAAAAAATGTACCCCCAAAATTTACTAGGGATATTGCAATATGCACCTCTACCTTTGATCAGGGATGTCAACATGTGTTGGGCATCCAATTCGTGCATCTGGTTGGTCCTCCCCATAGATGACATGGCCCAAGACAGGCAACTCTACTCTCAGGAGGGTGACGGGTGTACACGAATGCACACCGCTGCCCATCTTTTTCAAACCTTCCATTGTTTCTTTACATGTGCCGCACAGTTGATGCCTCCCACACATGTTGGCACATGTGGGGTTTAACTGATCTATGGTTGGCATTTCTCGTTGCATGTATGGATGAATGCTTTGGTGCATCTAGAATTTGCAGAAGTCCTTTCCTAGGAGAGTACATAAATTGATCATGCCATGCATCTTGGAATTGCCTGGTCATCATAACTGCTCTTCTTTGTTCAACGTTTGCTGGGTAAGCTAGTAAGGTAGATGTTATGACATCATAAGCTTTGGCAGTCAGACATGGCTAGGCTCTCCTGATACAATCCTATTGGATAATGTCTATACCTGACAAATTGAACACAATATTTTGGGTGTACTATTCCCATGATTAGTCTGATTCTTTGAATCATTCTCCACAGACTAAAGTTTCTTTTAGAAACCTGTCTTGTGATGTAAAAATCATTTCTTATGAAGAGAAATCAACACCTGGCAACTGTTTAAACTTCCTACTTCAATTAGTGTAGTTTTGATTCATGCAGTTGCAATTTTGAAACTCAGTAGAAACCAACTCATCCTGGAGTTTTTATCAGTCTGTAGTATCATTGTCCACTAGACACAATCCCACTTGCTATATCTTAAATTGTACCATAAGTTTGTAAGGATTATCTTCCTTGGTGTCTATGCTTGCTGTTGGGGCTCATTCCTCTAGGTTTGCCTGGATGTTTTCTTGAATTAACTGGTGTAATTGCCAACTAAATGTTTTGGATGATCTGGACTGAGCTTTGAAGATTCTAAAAGGGAATTTATTTCTACAGTATTTGGAGTATGCAATATTCTATAATCCCTAGCTCAAACCACCTGCTTTTTTTTTTTTTTTTTTTCTTTTGGTTGTTGGTTCGGGCCGGTATGGGAGTGCTCTTCATCCCATCGAATAGATTATTTTGTTTTAGCCATCAAGAAGCCATCAAGACTGGATCATAGGAAGCACGCTTGGATAAAATATTGATCCAACTCTACACTTTTTTGGCCTGGGCATTGCATATTTTCTCGGAATATTTGGTTAACATGGGTTTGCTCATTGATGCATGCCTTTTGTACCAGATATTTTTACGATCATTCTTTGTTGATGTACTTGTATCGAATATCTTTATGATCATTTATGTCCATCTCCACTACATTTGCACTCATGCTACATCCCGTTTATGCCTGCAGTCGTTCACAGAACTTGAAGATTCCTTTGTGTTGGGAAGCACTAGCCAAATTAGTCAGTTGGTTCTATTCAGGGGAGTTGCCGAAACCAAGCCAAGACTGCTTGTGGAATAACATGGACATGGAGCAGCAGCTATGTGAGCTGCAGGCTTACATAGAGCTTTCTTCACTATCCGAATTCTGGTTTTTGGAAGATGTCCGGAAAGAGAGCATTGATGTAGTTCTGTCTTGCCTGAAATCTAACCATCAGTTGTGCCTCAAGATCATCCAGTTTGCTGCGACCCTTGCTCAGCAGGAAATAGTTGAAGCTGCTGTAAGTTACATAGCCCCTCTGTATCCTAGGATGCGTGACTCAGGTGATCTTGAAGTTCTAGATGAAGAGCTGCGTGATGTTGTTCGGGTTGCATATGTTCGTTTTTGTCAAGAGGGTCATCAGCGGACTGATTGAACATGCTGAAGGACTGCCCCCATTGGAAATCTCTACTTTTTAATAGCTGCTAGCTGACATGCTGGTTTGCATTTTGCGGGCCCATGTTCCGCAACTTGTTGATTGACTGGTTCAAATCAAGAGAGGAACGGCCTCCTTTCTGAAGGATCTGCTATGGTCCATGGCGTTCATTTTCGGCAGGGTTGGAAATACAGATTCTAAACAACATTGATGACAATCTATTTATACTGGATTGCTTTTTGGGGAGTTGAAACTAAGAAAAAGCTGGCGCAGAACATCTACTGATTGATTACTTGGGGTACAACTCGGGTGGGTGGGTTCAGGTTTAGGATCAACCCGAGCCCAATCTGACCTCAAGAGGACCCAACCCGCAACCCAACCCAACCCAAGGTGCCCAACCTGTCCCGACCCAACCTGACACGGCCTGACCCAACCCAACCCAACCCAACCCAACCCAAGGTCCTCTATACTCGACGCAACCCAACCTGGCCCAAATGAATGCAACTCCTCCCAACCTGACGTAACCTGGCCAAAACTCAACCTGAACCAGACTGAATTCAGATCAGGTTGGCTTCTTTACAACCTGAACCCAACCTAAGGACCTAGACAGCCTGAACTGAACTTATGTTGGGTCATTCGGGTTTGGGTTGATCTGAATCAAGTTGCAGCTCTATTGCTTACACATATCTTCCTGAATTTGCATTTGGTCTTTTCTCTTTCTTTTCTCCCTGTAAGTTCAAACGTGTATCTTTAAGTGAGCGTGTATCTTTAAGTGCAAAACCTCTGTATAAAAAAGTCAAAGAAATAGGTTTGATGTTTGCATACTGTGGTTGTGTTCATTTGACTTAGGGTGTGTTGGGGTGCCTTATTGAATTTATCTGTTATTATTAATGTAATAAAATGGGAATGGATCAAATTATAAGTTTGTTTCTCGGCGTTCCCATTGAAGGTCAGGCTGCCAAATGGCAATTACATAGGATTTTCAAGTTGAACTTGGAAGAAATATCATTGCTATTTTGCAGGCTGTTCTTCCAGTAGATACTGTAAAGCCTTATTTTTTTGCCATTTCCTCTTGGTTAAACAGAATGTGTGCAATTCAATTTGCTTATGCATTGAAACACAGCCTATAGCAATTTACAGGGTAAAATAGCGTTTCCAAATGCCATATAGCCATTATTTATACACACAATGGGTCTTGTTATGATATTGAATTTCATGAGCATTATTTGGGGAGAAAAGCATCAGTACATTCCATGACTTTGCATTTATATTCAAATTTATTGTTGATGAGATTATGCACAGAATACTCTCTGATACGCTGCCATGCTGCATCAGGTTCATCATTGCCAATCTCTTTGTCCCATCTATTTGGGATCAACGTTACAAACTTGTTTTGCCAATTATTTCAATCTAAGGTCACATGCTGCAAGTGAACAAGCTCTCAGATCCTTTCTCACCGTCCTAACATTGGGTTGGTACAATGTGGGAGTTTGGGGGTCAATCACGTGCGTATATAAGTAATTTTTTTCTTTGTTACAAACTATAAGATAGAAGGAATAAAAAATAAAAATAAATAAAAACTTCTCCATCTCTTCTTTTCCTCTCTTGTCCTTCTGCTTCTCAAAAACTTCTAACCTGTTTCTTTTCCATCATTAAAAACTTCCTAGGCCCACTGTAATGTTTTTTTTCCATCTAGCCTCTTGACAAGGTCAAGAAGACCTAGATGAAGGGAATAAAAAATACAAGGATCATATTGATCCAAAACTTTTGTGGTCCACAGAAAGATTTTAATGGTTATTCACCACTGCTTCCAGTGGTGCAGACCACCTGATTTAGATTTGCTTAAGTATTGGGTCACATCTTAGAATGATCTAAAAAAACAAATAGCCATCGTTGCTATACAACAGGAAGGATTGGATTAATCCAAGTGTCATACATTTTGGAGCCAATGGTGGATATTGTAGGATTTATGGTGAATTTTTAAATCCACTATATTTGTGGGCCGTATGTTGATGCATGTGTTTTATCCACATTGTCCATCCATATGTGCCCTTTATACATGACATTTAAGTTGCATGCGTTAATGTGATTAACATCAATTGTGAAATGTGGTATGTTGATTATAATTCCATGGACCACTAAATGCAAGCTTCACTTTTAATACAATATATTTCCTGGGGAATTAATTGGTACCAAATGTGAGATTGGACAAAATATCACGGTACTCTCAAATATGCAATTATTGTGCAATAATGGCGTTGATTCCATCTAATGCAATTTCATACCATTTAATTTTGCAGGCCAAAAATGTAGAATCGAATGGATTTTACAAATAAACTTTGAGGTAAGATGCAAAAAAGGCTCTCTTAAGAGATTTAGGAGGAATAAAAATATATATTCTTCAAAATCCTTGCCACCAAATGGCCCGAAAATTATAATCCCCACAAAACCGAAGCAAGGTTGCCAAATGACCCTTAAATAACATTTAACCTTTCTTCTTTTTAGTCTTAATATTATTTTTGATAAAAGTTTATTCCTGTTTCCTCTTTCCTAGCTCTTAATCAATCACCTGCTTATCTCTTAAATATATGAAATGATTTAACGTTAATCAGCCTGGTAGAAATTTCTGTTTGAGTGGTTTTCCGTGCTAAAATAAGCAACTTACACAACTGTGAGGCAGAAAAAATCATAGTAGTGCCAGGTCATGTGGACCCAACCATTGGAGGGTATTGGTTTAGCATGTATAATGTTTTTCGTTTTCCTAATCCGAAATTGCTCCCCTAAATTCCTATAATGACAGCGCCGCCGTAGATGGAGGGTGGCGAAGAAACCTCCTAAACTGGAAGATCCCAAGTCTATCTAGTTGAATGTGTATCATTCCACTAATGTTTTTCTTAGCCATTTTGCATCTGATATCAAAGGGTTTGGAACACAGTGAGAGACTTTTTTGGGTGTATTCTCCATCTATGGTGTTCAGATTATTGAAGACTAAAATAATCATTGACCAGAGGATTCCTTTTGCACAATTTCTGTCCATGGTTCGGTAATCCAGATCAATGATCGGTTGAGCCACACCTTGAATGGGCCATACCCCCAAAATTCTCCTTCATGCAGCAATCCTATCCTTTCAATTCATGGCTTGTAAGAAGATAGATATCTAGCAATGGTTCACATTCAACTAGAAAAAGGCCCCAAGGCTGGCGGATAGAACAGGGCATGGCCCATTAACGGTGGGACCCGACAGATTTATTTTCCGGATTAGCGGACATGGGCCCCACTTTTATCTTTGAAAACGTGAGTATTCTGGGCATATTCTTGGCTCCAGGATCAAACAATAGTTCCGTAGCAATGCGTGCTGCATTGGGAATGGATCTGGTGCCAAAAGCTCGTGTATCCAAGTTACTTACCGAGCACTCGATCCATATACGCGGCGTACCTAAATGAGATCAGGACCATTCATCTACTGGGTCTTAGAATGGATGGACCGTAGCTAAAAATCAAAACGTTGAACGAACGAACAGCAAAGCTAGAAATCATACCTTAAAGTGTAGGGCCCCAGTATCGTCTGTAAACCTGTGGGCTAGACACGTTGTATCCTGTCGGAAGGGAGAGTTGCCATGAAAACCTCCCACATCAAATGATCCTAACCTGCGATCAACGGCCTACGAATGCGCAGTCATGAAAAAACACGGCGACGGTCCACATTCAACAAGAAAAAGGAGTATAAAGATCAAGCGATCAGGGCCATCCCTCTGGGATATATTTACACCATCTCATAATGCACAGAGGGCATCATCGGATTAACGATCCAGATAAAGAAAGGTTGGCCACACATGTACGGAACTGGGTGGTGTGTGCTGCTGGCATCCCTGGGTGGTTACCTCCACAGCAAGATATCTGTCTCCTTTCCATGAGATAGCTGCAAAACAAGAATCCCATCTCTCATTTGGGGAAAAGAGGGGCCAAACCTCTGCTTAGGGGCTTTGAATCTCTTCCATGCAAAACCAAACCCACTAGCAAATATATTAGTACATAGAGTCAGAGAAAAGAGAAAAAAGCCTTTTGAGGGTCTCTCTCTCTCTCTCTCTCCTCATTATCTTTCCGAGGTTTCATCTCATGATTTTCTCTGTTGGGTTGAACCCTTTTGATTTCCAAACAGAAATCGGTTTCTGGGTTTTGTAGATTCTGTTGTTTTCTTATCTTGGTCGTTTTCTTTTCGGGAGATTTTGGTTTTGTGGGGTGTTTTTGCTTGGTGTTAGATCCGTGAAATCCCCACCGTCGGCTACTTTTTTCAGGTTAGGAATCCCAGTTGCTTTATCTTGTTCGTTTGCTGTTGTTTTGTTTCCATTTCTTTTGATGTGTTTGATTGTTTCTGATGTGGGTTTTCATTGTTTTTTTTTTTTTTTTTTTTGTTTTGTTTTGGTTTCTCTAATTAGATGGGTTTTGTAATTTGAAGTAAAGAAGGCATTTCTTGGGGCCTTTTCTTCTGATTTTTGTATTATTTATTTATTTTTTGAGATAGGATGTGGATGATTTTTCTAAAATTATTTGAAGATTGTCAGATCTATTTCTACATTCCAATGGTTTCTGACGGGTTAGAGAAATCGAATAATATAGTGTCATTGAGTCTGGTTCATCACAGCAACGTTATACTATATGCTGTACTGAGTTGTTAAAGAGACTGTATTTTATATTGACATTTTCGTTTACTTATGGGCATTGTTCTACTTGTATTGCATGCTTACACCATATATACATCTAGTTCATTTGTGTTAGTAAGACTGTTTTAGGCTCTTTTGGAAGATTGATTAGGCACATCTGCTTTGTTTGCTTGCTTCAAGCTTTTCATCATATGGTGCCAGTATCTAAAGCATGCTTGTTTACTTAGAAAACGCGTGTGTTGCTCTCTTCGCTTTTCAAGGAGATGGACCATAAACTTGGTTAGATTGTTATTTTAGCAACCCGAACCAAAAAGGGAATTCGAGGAATACCACTTGAACTCATACTTTTGTGGTCCTTGACTCCAGATGCTCCACACACCAATATGGCATGTGAGTGCAAGATCCATATCCTTGCTTGGTAATCAGGCATGCCCCACTAGTCATGTACCCGGGCTAAAAAGTAGGTCAGTCTGGGCCATACATGTACATTGAATGTGGACAGTTGGTTATATTTTCTCAACTGTTCCATCTATTCGTACATGTGTGACCTACCTGATGAGCAGACTGCCTTGATTCTTTGGCAGGGCATAGAAACTCTCGGGCCCTGCTGCCCACCGATGAATGATCCAGATCTCACACATGTGCCAAGTTGGCACGTTCAGGGTGTTTTGATGAGTTCATATGTGTTACTTCAAGGAGCATTCTTTTGGGGGCATATATCAGAAAGAATATTTGTTTACAATATGATAAATGAATTGCTATTCTTCATTTCTTAAAAAATTCAAATCATCTTATTTAAAAAGTTATTGTTCTTCAGTCCTTTGGTGGTCAGTTTGTTCAGGAGTAGCGGTTCTAGGAATGCCATCTCTTGGGTTTCTAGCAAAATGTACAGCTTATGGAAGCATTTTTTTTCAATGTAAATGATGTTAAAGGTGTTCATTACTGGTTACTTTTGGGTAAAATTTCAAGGGAGGCTAATACTCTTGTCGATGTGCCAAATAAGGAGGTTCATCTTGTGTATTTGCAATCAACATCCTTTGACTTGATAAGTTTATCCTGTTTCTTTTTAATGTAAGTTTATCCTGGATGGAGTGTATTATTTGGTGGACGCAATGTTTGTTATGGATGTATATGTATGTTCTATGCCTTCTCGTTTCATGTAACCAAAATAAAATAGTTCATTGAGATAAATAACAATTCTTACCAGCACAGGTAGTTGATTGCTAGAGTGGCACTTTGCTACAATGCCAGATCATTCACCATGTTTGGAAACCATGGATTCCATGCCAAACAATGGAAAAGGTGAAAGGGTTTTCCATTGATGTGACAATTTGTGTTGTTTGGATAGCAAAGAAAAGGGTGGATTCCACCAAGCAATCATTACACTTTTCTATAATTTGTATTCTTGGCATAAGAAACTGAGTATTGTGAGAGGAATATGAGATTTCCACTTGCAATCCAAGCAAGAACTCAAAATTGGAATCCATGTTTTAATAGTCCTCACGGAAATCATCATTGGATAATTGTGTTTTTTTTCCCCCCCCTTTCCCCCCCTTGGATTCCACGTATCCAAACTTGCACTTAGTTACAAACTTATGACTACCTTCTACACAAGGTGCTGTGCCACCCCCCGTCCCGCTCCGACATCTTGGGCATTTACACTTGCTAACATTTTGACTGACACTTCCTGCTTCCCAACTGATTCTACTTCATGTTCCTCCTGTGCTTTGTGCACTTAAGATACACTGCTTTGTTTATTGTTCTCTTGAACGCTTAAAAAAAGACCCTGTTAAAAAAGGATAAAAACTGAGATTGGATTATTATTTTTGAACTGAACTTGGGTATCATTTAAATGTCATGTTTGCTTAACTGATTTCTTTTACTTTATTGTAGTTTCTGACATTTTCCTTTGACCCTTTATGCAGGAAAGGTTGATTTAATTCTAATCTGTTGGGGTATCCGTGATAAAGTTTCTGCTACTTTGCTGGAGTTTTCACTATTGGTGTGTTAATTATATATGGGCTGAATTTGGGCATTTCATGGGAGGTGTAGATGATGATGAACCACCCTTGAAACGCGTGAAAGCATCCTCAGGAGAATTGAGGTGCCACTTAAACGACCTGTCTCTTACAGAGCCCGTTGGCTCTCTAGGAGACATAATGGCCAGACCCCTACCTTCCCAAGGGAACGAAGAGATGGTTGGTTCTAAAGGAGTTATCAAAAGGGTGGAATTTGTTCGGATCATAACCAAGGCCCTTTACTCTCTCGGTTATGACAAAAGCGGTGCGCTTCTTGAAGAAGAGTCTGGGATACCTTTACATTCTTCTGTTGTTAATTCATTTAGGAAGCAGGTGCTTGATGGGAATTGGGATGACAGCTTGGCCACATTGAAAAAAATTGGTCTGCCTGATGAAAATGTTCTGAAGTCGGCATCTTTCTTGATTTTGGAGCGGAAGTTTTTCGAACTTTTAGGAAAGGAAAGAGTCATGGATGCACTGAAGACATTGAGGTCGGAGATTTCTCCACTTGGCATAAACGAAAAGCGAGTCCACAACCTTTCTGGCTGCATTGTATCTCCTTCTCAGTGCATGCTGCTTGGTTTTGCAACTTGTGAGATTGTGACTGCAAGCTCAAGATTGAAGCTTCTAGAGGAATTGCAAAAACTTTTTCCTCCAACAATTATGGTACCTGAAAGAAGGTTGGAGCATTTGGTCGAACAGGCTCTCAATGTACAACGGGAAGCTTGTTTCTTTCACAACTCTTTGGATAGCACGCTGTCATTATACTCAGATCATCAATGTGGACGAGACCAGATTCCTTCTCATACTCTACAGGTTGGAACTTGTATTTGAAATGTAGGGTTGTTATCTACATGTTTTCATTTATTATTTTTATTTTTTATTGTCGTATGGCTACCACCATTGTCTTTATCACTTTATTTGTTTTCGGCTCAGTTGATATTCGATCGGCAATAAGAAAAGGGCATATTCAAGTTTTGAACTGTCACATGTTGGAAAGTGATTTTCAGAATTCTGATTCAATACTTTTAGTACAGATTCAAATTCTATTGCCAATTCAATTACAGATGGTTCAACAATAAACAACTGCATATTTCTAGCAAGAAGGGTGCAAATGGGTCGGGTCAGGCATGATTGCGTGTATCCGCAGGGATTAGTCTCGCTTCAAAAGAGGTGGGGACACCCTGTGTCTTTAAAATAAAAAAATAAAAAATGGGTCGGGTCAGGTTGAGGAGAGTACCAAATCCAACCCACTTAATTGTCATGTCTTTTTTTTTTTTTTGCCCCAAAACCAAATGGTTAAAATCTTGGTTGTGTCCAAATCAAAATAATCAAGACCATTTATTTAATGAATTAGGTTTGGACTGGGTTTGAATTGAGCCAGGGCATTCCCATAGCAATCCCTATGTGATGGATGGCCATATTGTACTGCATTAGTGGTATGCATGTCATGAAGTCTCCCTCCACACAATTACCTAGACCTAGCAGTAGCATTCTTTGGGATGGTTGTCTTCTTTTTATTTATTTATTTGTTTTTTCTTTTTACCCATTTGATAGCTAGATGAAAAGTGATTGTATGTGAACTTTCAAATCATCAACTTCTTTTATTGCTTATATGTCACATGCAAGAACTTCCAATTCCACCAACTTTCACATTCATCCACTAATTAACTAGTTATAGTTTCCCAATGCTCACTTTCCCTAGTTAAGACTTAGTAAGTTTCCTAGTTCTTGTTGGGAGAAAGATCCTTTCTTGACCATATACACAACAACATTGAAATCAAAAGAAAAGCAGAAAGAAGATGCACACCACAACACATATTTATGTCTTTCCCTTTTGGTACGTCCATAGATTCACAACGATCCACTATGCTTAAAGGCCAAAAACGAAACAGCTCTCAATACAATACAGTACAATCTCTCTCTCTCTCTCTCTCTCACACACACACACACACACACACACACACACACGAAATCAAAAGAAAAACAGAAAGAAGATGCACACCACAACCCAGATTTATGTCTTTCCCTTTCGGTACGTCCATGGATTCCCACTGATCAACTACGCTCAAAGGCCAAAAACGAAGCAACTCTCAATACAATACAGTACAATCTCTCTCTCTCATACACACACACACACAACAAGCTATATATACTACCCAAATGCATTAGAGTTTACATAAAACATTGTGCTAGCTGGATGAACGGGACATCTTTGATGATCAGGCTCCACATAACCTAACAATTCCGACTCTCCCTAGACTTGGAAAACTACTTTCTTGGGTTTAGGTCGGGTACATTTTAGGATGGCCAAATTGGACCCATTTAAAAATCAGGTTTGGGTTGGACGGATTTTGGGAGGTCCTTGATGCAAACCATTTATTAATCAGATTAAACATTTGGACCTAGACCAGTGCCATGATCCAATTTTTTTACATCAGCAATAAAGCATGCCTTTTTGTTAATAATGTTTATCTTAGAGGCAGGGGCCTAAATTTCATTAAACATGAAGCACACCTTCCCAGGCTTGAAATTTCTCTAAGTAGGCCAAAAGATAATGCTCAACGAGCCTCCTACCACTATCCCTTTGTAGTTTTTAGAGAAGATCCTGAGTGGACCTTAGCTTTAGCTTCGAACGCCTCTCCCTAGCCCCACATGCCTCCTGAATATGGATTACACCCCGATCATCCTTTTAGGCCCCACCCATGTTGCAATTCCCCAGGTTTGCAATAGGAAAACTTTCAAAATTGAGCTTTCACATGCATTTGGTAGGGTTGTTCTTGTTCCATCTGCTCATCACTCTTTTCTAGGCTTGCTATTGATCACAATGAATATTTTCAGTATCGACAATAACGGCCAATGTATCTCACGATATATCTTGTATCTCACTCTTGTGATATGAAACACATAGGTAGTGCTGATATATCCCACCTGTTTGATCCAGTGAGGATTTTCAATTTTCGATCCATTCTTTTTGTTGTAAATTATGTTAGATAAATGTCAAATGGTTACAAATCCATGATTTTTCATGTTTTGTATGGAAAATCATAGATTTGGAGCTTTGATCTCGAGATTTAGGAGAGAGGCTGAGTTGTGGAAAATTGGGAAAAATAAAATGTTTTCAATTTTCACAAATGGGTTGCAATTTGTGTCCAAACACAAAATCAAACATTTATGGGAAAAATTGGGGATTTTTTTGGAAAAAAATATTTTTAATAAAAAATAATTAAAATGTTAATTTTTTCTTTTCGAAATTCCACTTTAATCAGCGGTCAATTGGCCCCGATTTCGTAGGAGTGTTTGATGAAATCATCATAACATGCATTCTAATTTTGGGATGTAGGGGAAGATGGGTTGATTTGAGGAAACTTGGGAAAATTTTGAAAATTTTCTCAAATTGTAGAGGATGAGTATCAATGATATGTTGGGGAGTATTTTTGTTGGTATCATTCTACTATGACCTAGGTACAGTATTATTGGTTTGTGGAGCAGCAGTACTATGCCCAACACTATCGAGATGGAGATGATTCTGAGCCACTGTCCAGTTTTATGTTGGTATGAGCAACAACCACACATTATTCATAGGTATATTTCTAGTTTTCTACTTCTTTTGCTTTTGAATGTATTACTTGTGTTTTCATCAAGGTATTTCGTAATGGTGATGGTGGCCATAACGGCCACCAATGTTACCTTTACGATATTGGGTATAACGGCAGTTACAGGGGCTGTAATGGCCATTACAGTTTTTATTTTTTTTATTTTATAAATAAAAAAATCCAAAAAGCCTGTATCGGCTCTGTAACAGTCCATTACGAGGCCGTTACGGCCTTTATGGGTGCATAACGGGTTGTTAGGGGGGCTGTAACAACCTTTATGGGTCATTTTTTCCATAATGGCCATTGCAGTCATTATGACTTCGTAACGTGTAATGGTTGCCACTGTTACCTTTACTTAACAACCTTTAGAGCCTTGTAACAGCCTTTACCACACACCATAGTTTCCATACACGTCTTCTTACTTTATAAATTATATGAATAGACTTTGAATATTCTTACATTAGTTTAGTCAGACAACGCATAGATTATGACCCCATATAAAGGAAACCTATTACGCATACTTGTTTTTTGTGATGTTTTGATTTTTAAGTGTGTATTGATGTCTTTTTTCACAATCCTTGAAGTTTTATTGAAAAATTCGACCAATTTCTCAATGTTTCCTCATATTTCCCAACAATATCAATACATTACGCGATATGATTGATATATCCAATGTGGTAACCGATATGTATCCGTATCCTAAGAGCGCGATACATTACATGATAATGATACAAAAAACATTGTTCACAGTATCCCCTAAGAATGTCTTATAACGTTATCACTTGAAATTCTTTTTCGATGAGTGAGCATTTGATGATATTGATTTTGATTTGTTAACAATCTTAGGGATAGGACAACCCACTTCTTTAGATAGGGTTATTTCTCTCCTTGCAAATCTCTCAATGGAGTGCAAATGAAAGCATTCGCCTTGCGATCTTGTTTCCACGAAGGGCCTGCTCCCCGACTTATAAAGACTTCTCCTAGACACCTTTGGAAAACCCATTGAATGTCAATTAAAGAAAGAAATGCTCCATATGGCTTTTGCTGCCTCTTAGTCCATGAAGAGGTGGTGGGCGTCTTCTTCTTCCTTTCTACACATAACAAATGCTGGGAGTTGATGATTTCTACTTTTAAGGTGGTCCAATGTAAGGATTTTGTCTATAGTGGCCACCCATGTAGATGTCTCAACCTACGGAGGCATAGAGGTAGTCTTAACTCTTAACTAACACACAAAGAGGTTGATCCTCTTTAGGTGACAGGGCAAGAAAGAATGATCTTATGGAGATGCTATGTTTCGGATTCCACTTAGACATTCCAGAATCATCACCGGTTCTATTAATGAAAACCTCCAAAAGCTGGCTGTCTTTAAAGTTTAGCAAAATCCTCACCTGGCTGTCTTTAAAGTTTCTTAAAATGATATTGTTCTTCTCTACTTTGCCTCCAACTCTTTATAGAATTTCTCCTCCAACGTTTTTTTTTGCCACCTTGAATAGCTTTGGAACGTATAAGTGAGGGCTTCCTCTCCCAACCAAATATCATCTACGCATCAACTCTAACACAGTGTGCTCTTACTTTGAGGATATTCATAAACTCTATTAGTTGTTTGGGACCTAACCTTGATATGTACACAAATTATATGGAGCTCCTTTTAAGATAAGAAAATCACTGCAATGTAATCGATGCGTTAATAAAAGTTGATCATTTAATGACTACATTTCAAACATGCACCCTAATCGTACTGTCCAAGGATCATTTATGTGTAGTTGGGAATTGTTGGTACAAATAATTCAAACTTGGATTTGTTTGAAGTTCATTTGGAATTAATAATTACTTGTACAATTAAAAATTATTGGAAAATATCTAAAATGTATTGCAGAAGTAATACATTAACTATTAATGATGAATCATGGAATAATCAGTTTGGTAAGATCTGAGAAAGCCTATGGGTTCATGTTTTCATCATTCCTTGATTTTCTCCTTTGATAGTATGTGTGTGCTAGCATACTTAGCAGGCTTGCTTGAAACTACATGCTCCAGACCCTAATTGTTTGCAAACATCCCTTTATGGGTAGCACTTAATAGTTGGGCTAACATGTAGCAAGGGGCATGACTAGTTGTCTTGTAACTTTTTCAGTGAAAATTGATCTTTGGGCTCCTTGATATTCTGTGGAGTGAACCACTTGAGCATGACCCTACATGCATGTGACTCATGCTCAATGGTATGCCTAGTAAATGCCCCTTTATGGCCCTACTTTGCTTGCTTGCCCTTTTGGGGGTGTGTAAAGTTGGGCTGGGGTTAGTACCATGTGGGACCATGTTGGTGAGCATAGGGACATGAAAAAGGGGATCCTATCAACTTGTTCCGACCTAGGATAATAAGCTCATGAGCTTGGTCTTACTTTACCGTCGAGAAACAAAAGAGGACTTCCATCTCCAAGCTTAGCTCAGACGTAGCTCGCTTCTTTTTGTGTGTGAAGCAGTGTCAAACGAAAATATCCAACAAGCATTAGCTCTCCTTGAAAAGGAGGTGATCCTGCCGCACCTTCCAGTATGGCTACCTTGTTACGACTTCACTCCAGGCACTAGCCTTGCCTTCGGCATCCCCCTACTTGCGGTTAAGGTAACGATTTAGGGCATGGCCAGCTCCCACAGTGTGACGGGCGGTGTGTACAGGCCCGGGAACAAATTCAACGCCGTATGGCTGACCGGCGATTACTAGCGATTCCAGCTTCATGTCAATGCGAGCTATGCCATGGACGATATCCAAGAGTGGGGGTAAAAGAGGAATATTGACATTTAGTGGGCAGCCTATTGTCAAACTTTGCCAATGTACCATTTAGCCTTCCCTAGATTGCTTGGAAAAGGCTAAGAAGATGTTATACACACACATACTATTCTTTAATTTGTTAAAAGCATTGCATGTTGTCGTAGTTATCTTCTTCCTCAAAGTTCTTGAATGCTTGCTTGAATCAAGATTCATCAATTATAGCTATAATGGTGAATTATTTCTAGTGTATGCCATTTTCTAAACTCATCTCATTTGACTTAAAAAAGTTTCACTTTCCCCACATTTTAGGAACTAATGAAAGTGTTGAAAACTATGCATTATGATAATCAAGTCATATTTGACTTTTCATCCTATTGACTTTTTTTTGTATGTTTTAAGCAAGTTGTTATAAAACAAATACTCATATCTTTAGCATTTACATTGTTTTGTTTTATTATTTTCATTTTTCATATTTTTTATTTTCTTTTCTTGGACTTTTTAGTTACTCTTTTGTCCATCAAGGAAGATAAGAACCATGTGTTTCATCAAGAACCAACAAAAACATTGTTGTGGTTAGTGGGTTTGATGATTTTATGGGTGGGGTGGCCTTGAGGTGGGAGATGGAGCCAAAGTAAGATTGTAGTAAGACATTACCGAACCAATGATTTTAGCAATATGCCGCAAGTTTTTTTCTTCAAGTTTAGAGTGGGAATGCCTCTTTTTGTAGGGACTGAACTAGTCTTTATGCTGTGTTCTCCAACCCATGGGCAACAATTGCCCAATCCATCAACCTGACAGGAGATAGGCCATTGTGATCTCCTCATTTTCAAAGGAATTTGAGGGAATATGGGTTCATGTCTCTATTCAAATGTCCGAAGTTAGTGCTTCATAGACTAGAAAAGGTGAGGTGCGACTTTTGTGGCAAGGTTTAGAAGATGAAGGGAAATTTCGGCTTCTTAGTTGGAAAAAGGTTTGCAAGCCGATTGTGGAAGGTGGAGAGGGCATTGAGGACCTTGAAACCACAGACATGGCGCTTATTGGGAAATTACTCTAGAGGCTTAGATTTGAGGAGGGAAGGCTTTGGAGAGAAGTATTAGTGGAAAAATATGGGCTTAGTTACGATGTATGGAGATTGAATCAGTTGTCCTTATATCGGACTTCTACTGTGTGGAATGCGATTGGTTTGGTTGAGCATCGCTTTTGCGAAGGCATTTTCTTTTCCTTGGGGAATGGTAGTTGGATCTGTTTCTGGACAGACATTTGGTGTGGAGTCCGCTTTTGTCCATTCTTTCCTTGGTTTAGCTCGTATTGTGTTATATAGAGATTCTGGTGAAGGATTGCTATTCGCTTTGTGGCTGTTTAGTGGTGTGGTCTCCTTGTAGGAGGAATTTGTCAAATGATGAGATTGTGGAGATGGCGGAACTCCGCAGTCTCTTGAGGGGCAAAATCCTAGCGGATCATGAGACAAACTCTTTGGCATGCCCACAGTTCCAATCCTTTCTCGGTCAGATCCTTTTATCATCTGCTCCATGCGAAGCCTTCTATTTGGTCATTCCCTTATTCTTGTTGGTTTTATGGAGCTCCTCGAGCGACAACGTTTGGTTGGTTAGTGGGAAATAAGAAAGTGCCCCCTATCGATAACATGCAAAGAAGATCTCTTATTTGTCTCATACATATGGAAGCGACATAGTTAATGGACAATCTCTTTATTCATTGGTCTTTTGTTCACAAGTTTGGGAGCATTTTGGGCTTGTTCCATATGAATTGGGTGATGCCAGGATCAGTTGTTGACCTCATGGGTGATTGTGTCACCTTGAAGTAATTTGGTGCAAGGATGGCTCCTCAATGTCCCCATGGTCTCCCTCCGTTGTTTCCTCTAATTTGTTTAGTATAATAAAGTTATAGTTACTGTTAAAAAAGGGAAGAAAAAAAGAAAGGAAAATGTGGTTTGCCTAAGGCTTCTTTATAATATATCTTAATGACACATGTTCTTTGGATGATGTTTTATAGTTCTGGGTGAGAATGCCAGAAAAAACAGAAAATTACCTGGAAGGTAAAGGCATTAAAAAAAAAACTTTACTAGGGAGGTTTCCTCTTTCGCTACGGTGCTGGTTTTTTGTCAATGAATTTGGTTGCCCTTCTTGTTCATGAGTTTGCAAAAGTGACGTCTTGGTGTTCCTCAATGGTCATTGTAGATCTGTTCTTAGTTTTGAGTGATGTAGGAATAATTTCGTAGAGGATCTGCATTTAATGAGAGAAAAGTCTTTTACTTGGATCATGCTCATTTGGTAGGGGAAGATGGTAGAGCTTGTCAACTTGGGGATGCTAGGTCCTTTTTGGAGAGGGGATCCTCTTTCTATTAAATCCGAAAGCTTAAAACTCAAGTTTTTTTGTTTTTTTTTTTTTTTTTTTTTTTGTGTGTGTGGATAACTAGAACTTTCTATAGAAAGAGATATTAAAGCTTCCAAATAAGGGTCTAATCCGTGGTACAAGATGCAAAAAGCCTATCCATCTCCTTTGCCAGAGAGGGGGCTAAACTAAAGCATTGGCTTCACTTGAAACCAAGCAAAATGAATTGTTTTAACCCTGTGTGAGCTTGGATCGTGCTAGTAATCAACATTGGCACCAACCAAGCATATCCAATTAATCCTGCTCAATGATTAAAAGACAATTGCATTAATGTGAGATGATACGAAAACCTCGTCAAAGGGCCTTATCTTTTTTCTTCTACATGTTTGAGCTTTGTTGCATATCCATAAAAGTGGATTTCAATATGCCCATGTGAATCACAAACAACATCACCAATACCGCCATTTACAAAGAAAGATTTGAAGGAGAGCAAGCCATTATGGGACAATTCCTAAGCCTTTGTCTTCCTCATCCCTTAAAAGTGCACTTTTTTTTTTTTTCAAACTAGGTATCCTTTGTGCTCCACAATTCGTCAACTTCTGAGTTCATATGGAATGTAAGCTACCAAGAGATACCCTCTCTAACACTTCATGGCAATCTTTACTAGTGACTAATAAATACGTAGGGAAGTAACTGAAGGTCTTTACCATTGATGTCATTTTTTTTTTTTTTTGGTTAGCTTGTTAGTACACCCATTGTCAGTTCACACTTCACTGTTAGCCACCCCCACTAGGGAATCGATACCAAGACCTCAATGTTGTCAGTTGTGCGATGGCATATGCCAAATGGCTTAGGAATATTGCATATGCGATTTTGAGAGTATGCGGCGGCATCCTTTTGTATGCGATTGAGTATGCGATGGCATAATGCCCAAGAGTCATATTTTTTGCTGTTGGGTGTTGTGACCATTTTTTTTTTGGACAGGCATCACAATTTATTAAAGAAAAGAAAAGAAACAACAGAACAACAAAAAGAAAACAAAAAACAAAAACCGAGGCGCCGAGGAGTCGACCCTGCTACATCTCGAGAAAAAGAAGATTACAATCTCTGAGGAAGGGAATGCAAGAGGCCCATTCAATTACAAAGGAAGAAGCCCTTCTAGAAATTCCTTCCGTTGGATTGCTTTCATTGATGAAGCATCTTGCATTCCTTTTCACCCAAACAGACCACCAAATTGCTAGGAGAGACATTCTCCAAAGGGCCTTCCTCGCCTTTCCAAAGCCCACGCTATATCACGCCAGCAAGAAGTCAGAAACTATCATCGGGAAAATCCAAGAAACTTGAAAACGTCCCAGAAAATCTGCCCATATCTTTCACAAAAGGGGCAGTGGATGAAAAGGTGGTTGATGGTTTCCTCGTTACTCATACATAATAGGCAGACATTCGGAAGAACCATTGCACTCTTCTGGAGATTATCAATGATCATAACCTTTTTCTTGTCCCACCCATGGTGTGTCGTAAAGGCCGTTACGGGGCCGTAAAGGCCGTTATGTAAAGGTAATGGTGGCAACCATTACACGTTATGGGGTCGTAACAGTTGTAACAACCGTTGTGGAAAAAAATGACCCGTAATTGCCATTAACGGCACGTTACATCCCCTATAAAGGCCATAATAGTCCCTTAATGGTCTATTACAGAACATATATAGGTTTTTCATACTTTTTAATCAACATTACGGGGCAGATACAAGTTTTTCGGGGGTTTTTTCAATAAATAAAAAATAAGAAAGAGAGACCGTAATGGCCGTTACGAGGCCGTAACAACCGTTATGCCCCGTATCGTAAAGGTAATGGTGGTGGCTGTTACGGCCACCGTTACCGTTACGGAACACCTTGGTCCCACCAACCAGCCGAAAGCAGCTATATTTGGCAGAACATTGTAGCTCCAAACAAATTTGGTGTGCCTCACCTGTTCTCGACAATTGGCAGCATGAATGATGGAGTGGAGAGAACAAACTGCGAAGGATCCAAATTTATCAACCTTCTAATGCATTCTATCTGGAGAAGAAGGAGACTGAAGGCAAACGTGAATACTGTCTAGTAGTGCCGCATACTTCTCCACTTCATTGTCATGAAGAAATCTCCTGCATGGGGGATTCCAAATAACCATATTACCTGAATAGGAGAAGCATCCAACCACCAATATAGAGGGGTCCGGGGCTAGACGATGTATCCTAAGGAAATCGACTTTGAGGGGCGGCGAGCCAACCCAAATGTCGTCCTAAAATAAAAGCTTGTTTCGTGGAGTGAATCCCTTTGCACAAAGCCTACAATCTGTAAAGAGTGGACTCCGTATTCCACCAATCTCCAATCAAACACCCATACTTACTTCTGATTACTTTCTTCCAAAGTGCTTCATCTTCATCATTAGATCTCCATAGCCATTTTCCAAGCAACGCCTCATTCATGCATTTGAGGTCTTCAATGCTAGTGCCTCCTTTATAGGATTTGCAAACTTCGTTCCACCCCATTAAGTGAAACTTCTTATCTTCCGCCCTTGCTATAAGAAGTCACGTATGATTTTCTCAAGTCTCAAGAGGACTAAGGCCAGGCATTTGAAGATGGACATGAAGTAAAGAGGGAGATTTGACATGGTTGCCTTTATAAGAGTGATGCGTCCACCAAGGGAGAGGTAGCGGCATTGCCACCTTGCCAAATAATTTTGGAATCTCACCACCATCTTGTACCAAAGGTGCTTCGCCGGTTTTCCCACACAAAGGGGAAGCTTCATGAAGGTGGATGGAAGAGCACCGCCCGTACATCCGAAGGATTCAGTGAAAAGCTCTACTTCTCTTGTGTCCATTTGCACACCAAATAATTTGCTTTTTGCAATGTTGACCTTTCAGCCGAGACAACTTCAAAGCAACGAATAGTAATTTTCAGATTATCCACTGTCCATGGAAGCGTCATAGAAAAATAGTGTGTCATCCGCGAATTGAAGATGGGAGATGGGGGATGACAAGCCTTCTACCTCGAAACTGCGAATGAGGCCCCTCGTTTGACCCTTGGCGAGCATAACCCCCAAGGCTTCAACCACAATAATGAAGAGGAGGCAATAAAGGGTTGCCTTGCCAGAGGCCTCTAGAAGATTTGAATAATCCTTTGAGGAATTTGTTGAGGAGCACCAAGAAATGGGCCGAGCTAACACAAGAATGGATCCAGGATTGCTATTTTTTGCCACACTCGATACGGAGATGCATATAGTTGAGGAAGTCCCAATCGACATGATCAAACCCCTTTTCCAAATCCAACTTGCAAACGATACCCTTTAACCCCCTCTTATGTGTAGAGTCAAGGCACTCATGAGCAATCAAAGCACTGTCAAGGATTTGCCTACCTGGGACGAAGGAATTTTGATGATTCGAGATGACGATTTTGATGACATTACGAAGGCGAGTTGCCAAGACCTTCACTAAGATTTTGTGAGGCCCTCCAATTAGGCTAATAGGTCGAAAGTCCCTTAATGATTCAACCCCCGAACATTTTGGGCTTATGGCAATGTAGGATGCACCAATATCAGTCGATAGTTGACCTTTGGCGAAGAATTATGACATGAAACCCATAATGTTATCTTTGAAAAATTCCCCGAAGACCTGAAAAAAAGCCATCGGGAAGCCATCGGGCTCTAGGGCCTTGTCACTTCCCGAAGAGTTCACTGCCACTTTCACCTCTTGTAGAAATGGTAATTCAAGGGAGTGAGCGTCTTCAACCGAGAGCCGCTTAAATGGTAGATAATCAAGATTTGGGCATCTCAATTCCTCCTTCGAAAGGAAGCGCTTATAATACTGGATAACCTCCTCAAAGAGGCTATCAATATCATCGACCCCGTTACCATTTATAAGGAGACTGCTGATTTTACTGGTTCTAGCTCGCGCTCTTTCAATGCTATGAAAGAACTTTGTATTCCTATCCCCTTAATCAAATGATTACTTGAACATTGTCTCCATTTGATCTTGTCTTTTGTGATTTTGGCTGCATAGTCTTGGATGAATAGGTGTGGGCCACACCACATACAACAATTTAGAGGGGTTATCCTCCCATTAAAACATTCATAATCATTTATTGGGCCCATCGAGATGTGGTTCATAATCTTGTGTCCACTTGGATGAGGGGTCGGACCAATTTTCAGCTGCATCCAAAACTCAGGTGGGCCCCTCCAAGTGCTTTTATATGTTTTAGGCATGTCATCACATGGTTTTAGATGGTATGGCCCACCTGAGATCCATATACGGCTGATTTTTTGGATATCCTATAACCTAAAGGGGACCCATCAAATGCACGGTGTTGATGTTCAACACACATCACGGTGGGGCCCACACAGCTTGACCTCATGGGTAGTTCCCATGAGGTCGATCGGATAATACCATTTCCCATTATATATATATATATATATATATATATATATATATATATCAGAAATTTTCTTTAGTAATTGAAGTATCTGTGTGTGTGTGTGTGTGTGTGATTGTTCTGGTTTCTTCCTAGTGTGATAAGCCCTTCAACAGGCCCCATTATTTATTCAGAAATTTCTCCTCTATTTTCCCTCAACAATCAACCTCATGTGTGTATATGTTTTTAACAGTTGCAGTTTCCACCCTCATTTGCAAACTGTAGTTGTCTTTCTTCTAACTTGTTTCGCCTATGGAACAGGTACTGCAAGCACACCTTGATGAAGTATGGTTTTTGCAGTTCTCAAATAATGGGAAATATTTAGCTTCATCATCTAATGACTACTCTGCAATTATATGGGAGGTAACCCTTTTGTCCTCATCTCTCAAAAAACTCTTTTTCCTCAAATGTTCTTAAGGAACTCTTCAATCTTCTGTTTATTTTTTATTTTATTTTTTGTGTCCTTAAACTCAGTCACGTTCTTGTTCCTTCGCTTGCTATTGGATGCACTTTTGCATTGTAGACGCTGAAGTTTTACTCCCTTTGCTTTCTTCCCGTGCTTTGAGGTGACATGTCTACTTGGGTTTTGATTCTCTCTCTCTCTCTAATAGTTTTTATATAAGAGGTTTGCTAAACCTAACTTAGAGACTTGTATTGACCTGCCCATCTAGGCACCAAAAACACATGCCAATACAGCACATGTGCTCCGAGCAGTCCTTAGGTGATTGACTCTGTGTAGATGCTCTTGCCGAAAATTAGAATCTATCAAGTGACAACAGTGTGTAAACAAATGTACCTCTATAGAAAAATTTGTTTAAGGCATTCGTTTGTTTCATACACCTTGGCCCACATGATGTTTAGACTTGTTTGGGATAGAAAATCATCATTGTGGTCCACCAGATGGACCGTTCTAATCCTGCACATGTGGGTCAAGGGAGTAGATGAGCAAGGTTATACTTGGACTTAATGAACCTCTATATACAATTCATCACCATCATAATAGCCTTCTCAAATGTCTATAATTGATCACCTCTACTTCAAAAAATAAAAATAAAATAAATAAATAAATAATTGATCGCCTCTCATAAACTTGGATAGATTGTTTTTCCTCATGTTGGCAAGTTTTGTGTAATTTATTCTCAGTCATTGCTTTTTATTTGCAATGATAAATAAAATCTATTAGAGGAAAATGAGAGAGCTTCATAATATAAGGGCAGAAACATGCATGTGGTGCTACATTAAGTGATAGAATCTGACTAAAGAATTGTATTTGCAAAATGGTAGGAAGACCATTCTGCTGTACCATTTTATTGTTAAGGCTGTCAGTGAATGAGTTTATTCTCCATGCTCATGATAAAACTGAAACATCTCACCCTGTGCATAAGATTGAATGGAAAACACACCTATGATTGGACCCACAACTGATCATATGATTGTGTTTTGGGAGTCCTTCAGGATATGTTTGGACACTACCCTGTACTAAGGATGGAATTAATGATGGCAGGCTGTTACCCATTTTGTTGAAGGAGTGAAGCAGAGCCATCTGGTGCAGCCCCTTAGGTGCAGTGGGAGCAACTGAATGCCGCCATCCACACAATCCACTGCAAAATGAGAATTTGATGATAACTGGTAGATCCATTATCCTTCCATTTGCATTTGGATGGATGGATGGACACCAGCGCCCATCTGCATCTGGCAGATGTCCCAAACAGATGATTAATCCACAAGGGAGTGAGAATGACTGTGCCACTAGTGGCTTTGAGGCTATATTCTCTACCAGTGTCAGGTTCTGCTCCCAACATCGATGCTGGGAAAAATACAAAACATACTATTAGCTCAAGGATGATATAACTCTGCACTGTAAAATCGCAAGGAAATTGCTTGGATGCCACAATAATGAGAGATGTGGTGAAGTTTCCAATCCAAGCATCATCAAAAACATAAATTGTTCTTCAAGGTTGATTGCTTGGTGGTTTTCTTTTGCTTTAACATATGCACAAAAAAAAAAAGAAAAAGAAAAAAAAGAATAAGAAAAAAAGAAAGAACAAAAAATGAATAAAATTGTTGTGGATAACTCAGTCAACCATTAGCTCAACCAAAACAAATAAGTAATTCTACTATCTACTGTTAAATGTCTCATTGAAAACAAACCATTGTAAGTTCAATAGGGGTGTGGCAGGTGCCTGATGATTACCTATAATTAGAGCTGGGCATGGGATGACTTGACTCGACTTGACAGACTCGATTCGTTCAGACTAGACCCAAACCGAGAGGGTGAATCGATCCGAACCAAGTAGACTTCGTCCAATCTGAACTCAAACCGAGTCGAGTTTGGATCACCTAGTAACTTGACTCAACCCGAAAACCGACTTGGTACTGACTTGACTCGATCCGAAACCTGACTCGTGCATTAAAAAAAAAAAAAAACCAGATTTGACCTTTCAAATCTAAGATGTCATATAGCTGATGGAGAAGCTGCAATTCCGGCAGGTGCACTTAGGTTCTGAGCTGTGATTTCAGCCCATGGATACCTGCCACACCTGACCCGACTTGGTGCTGACTCGACCCGACTCGGTACCTGTGACCGGGTCAGACTTGGTCCGGGTTAGTCTTGGTCAGACCCAGACTTGGATCGGGTCAAGTCTACCTTGGTCTGACTCGACTCGATACCCAACTCTTAACTTGGTCTGACTCAACTCAATGCCCAACTCTACCTATAATACCTAGTCGCATATGCTCAACATGGTATGTTGGACACAACATGATAACGATACTTGTACAGTTGTACTGGATACTCATAGGAAGTGTATTAACTAGATCCTAATGTATTAGTATTCAATTCATCATCATCGTCATCATCTAAGCCTTATCCCAATTAGTTGGGGTTGGCTATTGAATCCTGTTCTGCCATGCCATGCTATCATATTAGTATTCCAATGATTATGGAACAAATATGAAGAAAAACTTGGATTCTTGGTAATTTGGTCTTTTTTTTTTATCTTTATTGGATGTTGAGGGGTAGTGTAGGTATTTTATGTTTAATTTTGGGGGTAATTTAGCTATGTTTCTTCTTGGGAGTCGTTTGGCACCATCCTAAATTTTGGGCATTTGGGAATTGAAATCCAGGATTTGTAAAATTGGGGTTATTTGGCACCCTTGAAAATCCTGAATTTCAATTCCAGGGTGGTTCAAAATCTAGGATGTTGATGTTCACCCTTTTCCAATTCTAAGGGAGACCTCTAGCTTGCAAAAGTCATCTCCAACAACCATAACTACAATTTTCTCCTTTCTTAAGGTATTCACATTCAGTCACACTACTGATTTTTTTTCGGTCACTTTCACTCCATGATGATAGGATGCTACAAAAATCAAGGCTATGCAATCATTGTGCGCCACTCCATAGGAAAAAAAATAATTACCCAAAAAAAATATATTATTTAGTTTTAAATATGAAATTAGTGGGCCCATTTTTGTAGGCCACCAAAAGCTTCGAATTACCTTATTTTTGGGCCAAGGCTGTCTTACAATGGGCTTAGTGCAATAGTTGTCTTATGTTCTGTAGGTATGCTTGTGTACATGTGTATATATGTAAATGCATGATCGAGTGTACGAATGTGTGTATGAATGCACACAGGTCATTTGGGTCACTACAAAATTCAGTGGTTTCTCTTTTAAATCTGTGATATGTGTGAAAATGTGAGTACATGTGTAAATACGTGAGTGCATGCGTGCTCGAGTGTGTGCATGCGTATATGAATGCATACAAGAATTTAGGGTCGCTATAGTTGTTTTGGAACTATGCTAATTATTGGGTGGCCAAACCTTTGAGGTATGTTTTTCATCTTAAAAAATATGGATTGATTCATAGTTTTTAGAGAAAGGATGTATCATTCTTTATTTTGAGAGATGAAAAAAAGAAAGGGCCCTCTGACCAGATGGTATGCAAATAGATATTTGGAAGTGTATGGGAGATGTTGAGTCGTTTTGGTTGACTAAGTTGTTCAACAAGATTATAAGATCAAAGAAAATGAAGAGTATAGTGATACCAATTTATAAAAAATAAATGAGATTTAAAAAGCTGTATTGGGCTTGTATCTAATCACAGACAAATATTGTTAGAGGCTATGAAGGAGAGTTTTTTTTTTTTTTTTTTTTTTTTTTGGGGGGGGGGGGGTTTTATCGTACTAATGTGGTTGGAGATAGGGCTTTTCAGAGCTTGTTAAGGAGTGGTGGAAAAGCCCTTTGAGCCTACTAGTTAACACAGGCTTCACTTTGTGTCAAAAGCTAAAGTTGCTCAAGGGGAAGTGAAATGCCTGATAATAAGACAAGCGTCGAAGCCGAGAGCATCCTAACTGAAATACAAGTGCTCGATCTAAAGGAAGAAGGGTGTGGTGACTAATGAGGAAAGGCAAAGGCGAGTGAAGTTGTTGGCAGGACACTCGAGTCACCTTAAAATGGAGGCTGTTGAGACAAAAAAATGATGAAAGACTGAAGTGAGGAAGATTGAAATTAAGAAAGAGAATTGAAAAAGAAGAAGGATGAAATGACTTAAGGGTGGTTTGCGCGGGTCTGCGCAACAGATATCCGTTGCGCGGGACCGCGCAACCAAAACAGCCGTTGCGTGGGTCCGCGCAATGAGTTTTAGGAATGATTCTTTACAAAAATGCCTTAAACACTGAAGGGTGGGTCCCCTGGCTCCAAAATCGAGATATCACACGTGCGAGGGCCTATAAATACCCCATCCCCTCCTTCATTTGGAGGGATTAAAGATTTTTGAGAGGAAGCGGAGCAAGGAGAAAGATCGAAGGTGAGAGAGAGAAGGCTACGGTGGTTTGCGTGGGTCCGCGCAACCGACATCCATTGCGCGGGTCCACGCAACCAGACTGCCCTGCAGTTTGTGAAGATAAAGGGCTATTATGTTGCCGAAATGGTTGAAGTATTCAAGTTCCCTTTGTTCAAGTCTAAAGGAGAATAATCAGCAGAAGAGCATATTCCTCCTAAGTCCTAGGAGATGACTGAAATCACTGACGAAATGTTGCCGAATTTAATATTTGACTATGATAGTTGAACTCATAATAATTCCTTTATTCCGAGTAATCTATCTTAGAATCAAGGGATACTAGAAGGGTGTAAATGAACTCAGTATTAATAAAGTGTGATGATCGTTTTAAATACTCTTTCTCTGTTGTGTTTAAATAAGATAATCTCCCAAATCAAATGCATTTGTTTCTTGTTCGAAACAAAATGGTGACTCTGCTGGGGAATTATTTATCTTGTTTAATATTAGCAGTGAAATCGTTATGAAACTTTCATCATAGTTTGCGACTCCACTAGGGATCGAACCCAGAATCTCTGGTTTCGCAGACCACTGACTACAATCATGTTTCGTGTTTGAAGGTCTCCGCATCTGATTACAACCTACTACTCATGGCAACTTCCGTAAGAAAGGTGAACTTCCGATTCACTCCGACCGGGTTCGTGATAGAATACACACCGAATCAAATTCCGAAGCACATGACTCGAATCCCTACGAGTGGAAATAGCATGACTCGGCTAACAACTGGGGTTGTATCTGCTTCGCCTCAACCATTGGGGGGCGATGAAGGCTGGACTATTGTAACATCTCGTAAGACGAGAGCACGAAATGCAAGAAGCTCTAGAATGAATCAGCCTTTGCTAAGAGTCAGAGGGCCGATAACACGTAATGCAGTCCAAAGGAATCCCGAACTCGCTCCTCCGGCGATATATCCCGAACGAATAACCCCGCAATTGACAGCGCATGACTTCCCAGCTTTGAGCGCCCCAAGAGTCAAATGGACGAGAGAGCAGAAAGGAAAAGCGCTGGTAGTCAGTTCACCAATGTCCGTGCCGCCCCAGACAAGTTCGCTAGTATCAGTATCGCCCCAATCGATTAATGATGTTGGGAGCATAGAAAAGTCCAATGAGACCCCATTCTCTCCCCTCTTCGTGAGTCCCATTACATTAGCATATTCGTGCTCTACTCCAACTACTGCTTCGTCAAAGAGTGGAGAAGCTGCAATATATATGGCCGGGACGAACCCAGAATGTAGAGCGACTATGGAGGATCGTATCAATGAAATGGCAGAATCCCAAAGTGCATTAATGGAAGAATGAAGAAACCTCAGAGAGGCCCTGACGACCCTTGCACATAATATAGCCCAGATGACGGTCCCCTAGAGTACAATGAATGGACAAGAAAACCAGCCTGATGGCCTCCAACCACAGGGGGCAGGGTCACTGGGGTCCGTTCTAGCAGCAAGAACTGTGACACAAGATGAGGTGAGACAAGTGGTTGAAGAAGCTGTTAGAGTAGAAAGAGAATGCGAAAATACTGGTCGTTTTAGATATCGAATGCCGTATCCAAGGGAGGTAGAAGATATTCCATATCCATCCAATTTCAAGCATCCGGATCTTCAAAAGTTTAACGGGGAAGGATCTCTAGAGGAACATTTAATGCACTTCATCACTAGCATGGGAAATTTTTCTACAATACCGCAGTATTGCTTACGATTGTTCGGGTCCTCACTAACACACAAAGCATTTCGATGGTATTCTAGTTTGGCACCAGGGTCGATACGTACTTGGGAACAAATGCAGGAGGTTTTTATGTCAAACTTTTTCTCTTCAGAGCGCGATGTCAGTATTACGGAGTTGGCTTCCGTACGGCAGAGAGAAGGAGAACCGGTAGAAAAGTTTATAGACAGATGAAAAACATTGGGAGCCTCATGTAGGCAGTTATCGAAATAAAAAGAGCAGGTCAAAATGTGTCTGAATTCTATGGGGATAGGAATCGCGTTTAGGCTCACCAGCGCCGATATTAGAACTTTTCGCGACTTGGCTACTAAAGCTCACGCTTTGGAATTGATGACTCGTAAGATGCTAGTGTTCCACGATGAGATAGCTAGGAGGGTATCCTGCAGAATGGCCGTAAATGCTATCGATCGTGACAAAAGAGGCAAAGATACAAGGGACTTGAGGGAAAAGAGGCCGGACCAAAGAGAAGAATGGAGCCAGTCAAGGAGTAGATACAGTGGAAAGAGACCCAGGATGCTCAGTTCTCATGAGGGATTCGTGTTTGACAAGGAAGATGTCGTCCATATGATGAACCAACTGTTAAAAGCCGGCACGATAGAATTACCAGAGCCCAAACGCCCTGAAGATGTGACAAGAACCAAGGAAAGACATTTTTGTCGCTATCATCGCTTGGTGGGACATCCAACAGAGAATTGCTATACACTAAAATGTACAATACATCGGATGATAGATAGGGGTGAAATAGTACTTGGTAAAGAAAAAGAAAGGGGTACCATGGCGATAGTAAATGTGCATACAATCCGAGGAAAAGCTCGAGATGTGAATGAGAAGGAAGATTGTAAAACGCCAAAGAAGGTAGCAATGATTACATTACGATCGGGTAAGAAGATAATAAGTCCTGTGAAGCAGAAACCAGAAATTACTGGGAAATAAGTCATTGAAAGGCAGAACAATGATGGCGAGAAAGAAAAGAAGAGCGAAGTGGCGAAAGTGACTTATGATGTAGTAAGTCATTTGAAGGGTATATCGGCTCGATTAAGTGTTTATGATGCACTTAAGCTATCAGAAGAATTTCGACAGAGCTTGGTTCAAGCATTGTCCGATCACGACATTAGAGAAACTTTACTAGCAGAATTAGAGCATGAAGAACACGATGAACAAGAAAACTGTCTACCAGTCGTTTCCTTCTCTGATGACGATTTGATCTGCAAAGCAGAGCATAACAGGTCGCTGATGATAGAAGGTCATATCCGTGGGAAGAAAGTCAAGCGGATCATGATAGACAATGGGTCTACGGTGAACCTCTTGCCACTCTTGATGTTGAGTAAATTGAATTACCGTCGTTCAGATCTACGCCCTAGTGGAATGATGATACAAGGCTTTAATCAAGATGGGCAACACGCACTTGGTAAGATTACAATAGTGCCGGACATAGGAGAACTGACTACCGATGTCGTGTGTCATGTTATAAATGTAGCAACAATACAATCTTCTGCTAAGAAGGCCATGGATACATCAGTATAACATTATACCCTTTACTCTGCATCAGTGCTTCAAATACTGTATAGATGGAATACAGTATAAAGTAATGGCCGATGCAAAGCTGTATACCGAGGCCGAGTCCTTTGCAGACGCCAGTTACTATAAAGGGTTTGCTATAGAGGAGAGAGAATGATGAAAGCAAGGTCCTAAAGGACATTCAAGTGAATGTGATCAAAGAAAAAACAAAAAGGGCAGAATCATTCGAAACTGCAGAAGCAAAGAAGAAATTCTACTTTGTGCCGAAACATCTGAGGCAGCCAGGGCAACCGCCATTAACCTTGTTTATCATCCGAACAGTTGAAAATTTTACAGTCTAATTACACAATGCGACTGCCGTATGTTGAAAGGTATGTTGAAAGGAATAAACCATTTTTGGCCGCTCTAGGGAGATTTCAGGTTGAGGCGAGCATAAAATACCCTGAACCAATAGAATTTTATGTTTCAGAAGAAGCAAAGGCAGGAGAAGAAACCGAGAATAATGTGTGCCATGGTAGGCTGACGCCATAAGATCTTAAAAAATATAGTCCGGCAAGTAAGAAGATTATGAAAAACATGGGTTTCGATTATGAAGAACCCACTGGCTTGAACCATGGGAAGGGAATTCAAATCCCTATTGGAATCGATCAGGATAAGCGAAGAAAATTTCAAGGAGTGGGGGTAGACTCATCAGTGAATATGATTACAGCCGTGTAGTCTTTTGCGGCAATGCACAGCTTCAATGTCTCTAAGGAGAAAGAGTTGATTAAACAAACGCAAAGGCAATTCCGTCCGGACTTGGTTCCCTTGATAGAAGAAGCAATGAATAAGTTGATACAGGTCGAATTTATCAGGGGGGGTCAAGTATATGGAGAGTGCCACATTGATCCTATGGTGCGTAAGCATGGATCCTGATTGAAATAAAAGTAACGTCAGTACATCAGTTTGTAACAGATGATGATAATGTGAAAATAAGCCTGGGAGAGTTGGATTTGCTTGATGAAGAATACTTGACCGCCCAACAGTAATCGCAATCATATCAGGGGGCAAATTCAAGTCTAAATAGGACAGGCTGTACATCATAAAAGAGGTATACTCCAATAGGGAAAACAGAATCGTATATCGATCAATGCTCGCCTTGTCAAAAGATATTGTTCCTGAAGACACTACTGATTTTGATCCAGAATATCATCAGAATAATGATTCTGAATCAAAAGGGGAAAAGAATAGATCATGGCCATGTATCATCTGATGAATGAATAAAGAAGAAGTTCGCAAGCATATCAAGACTATGTACTAGCAAATATTGCAAAAGGGAAGTGAACATCACCATCATCAAGCGAGCCCTACAAAATTCTGTCTGAAATTGATACCGTCACCAAGCCGGTATATTAGGAACAACACAGACGGACAGATGGGTATAATCGAAGATATTAGTAGAAGTGGTGATGTATCAATTTCAGACAGAGATGTCTATCATCCTTACAACAACTAATCATACCTATCATTGTCTTCTAAGGCATTTTAAGGCAGCCTAGTCAAGCCAATGGCCAATCGCGCATAAGGCCTATCAAGATCGCCATTCGGGTAGCGGTGAGAAGCCAGTGGCCCTAAAAAGCCGTGAAGGCCATCGTACGCATACTCATGCGGGCAGCTGACGGAGTCAGTGACCAAAAGTCTAAGAAGGCCAAAAGTCCTCAATGACCAGTCACGTGTAACTCCCATGCCGTCTATATAGCTTTCCGGCAGCGTCACGAGGAATGGAGGAAAATGCCCTCCCGTGAATGGGCTCGACCTTGCAGACGAAGAAAATGAGGGCCGCAGTGTGAGCTTTAGATAGGCCAACCGTGCGTAAGACCCCCCAGATCTACGGCTTGATTTCAGTACTAACTCATGAGGAAGGGCTTAAACTTACTCATTGACGGACTGGCGGCCCTAGATTTGGTACCCCAAAGGTCGCCTTGTGCGCCCCGTGAACTCTAGAGAGTTACTGCGGCCAACCCTGTGCGTAATTCCAACCGAGTTCACGGCCCCGGTAGCTTCATTGGGCCCCTCTGATGGATCGTGGTTTGTGAACTCCATAGGCTGTGAGAAGTCCAGTGAACTCTTAAGAGTTACAGAGGCCATCACGTGAGACCCGACTCCACTACTCAAGAGCTTAAACTGTTTAACTAACTGAATTAAAATCTAGCACCGCCAATAAAAAAATATATAAATAAATGAAGTCACATAGGAAATCCCGCACTAAAATGCATAAAATACTAGTGTTTATATTAATCCATCAGTCAATAATTATGCTAAGATTACTGCATAGACAACATGTTCGGAATAATGTGTGATGTAGAAATGCATGAAAGAGATCACTGAAAATCATCACTGAAAATCAAAAGAGATTACTTGTTCAAAAAGCATATATACAAAAGGAATTACGTGCTTAAAGTTCTTCTATAATTCCCACTATCCTCGTATACTTTTGCAAGTCTTCTTTTAATTGCATCTGAGCTGCAACGTGCTTTGACTTTTCCTCGAGTATGATCTTTGCTTGGTCAGGAAGACCAGCCAGTTTATCTTCCAAGGATGCAATCATCTCTTCGCTCTTGAGCAGCTCTGGATTCTCAGTGTTGATAGACTGAATATTGATTTGAATCTTTTCCTCAATCTCCTTTATGGATAGTTCCTTCTCGTGACCTTTCAATTCTAGCTGCGAGATCTCTTCCTTCAGAGCAGCGATGCGGTCTTGAATAATCACTCTGTCATCAGTATAGATCTTCAGTTGTTCTTGAAGAGCTAGTTGTTCCTGGTCAAATTTAGAGATAGTGGAAGCAATGAGAGAAGCCTTTTCCTTAGACAGAGTTAATTGCTTCCCATACTCCAGAATCTCGGGAGCAATTGTAACATTCTCCACTGATGCCAAGGAGATTATTGAATCGCGAAATTTGAGAAGGGAATTGCACAGAGCAGAGATGTTGATTTTTGCCATTCTCACAGAACTTTCCAGAATTTCAATGGCAATGTCCAGGTCTGACCACTGTTTAGGATCTTTAAAGATGTGAATTATCGCTGACAAAGAATTCTTCATTAAAAGCATCTTGTGGACGGGGATCTTCGCAAGAGATGACAGCTCGGAAGCAATGGCCACGGACTCAGAACATGCCGCTCCACTGCGAGGAGTCCCTGTAGTATGAAGAAGGAAGAAGGAAGAAAGCTAAGATAAGCAAATACAAATTAGAAGATGTACAGTTCCTAAAAATCAATGTATATATACTTGCCGCAGAAATGTGACTAGCGAGAGGAGGGATTTCTTGGACTGTAGAGGGGCCGACTCCTAACATGTCAGCGAAAGAAGGCGCTCTGGCCTCTATGCTTGAATCTCTGGTAGTAGGAGTAGGCCTCTATAGGGAAGATAATTTCACGGGCTGCCCTTTTTGGTGCTGTCAATGGAATTGGAGGGACCCTTGGTGAAGTCCCTGGTGCAGTTGGAGGAGGGTTTAAGGAAGGAGTATCGCCCATTTCAATATTAGCAACATGAGCGCCTGAAATAAAGATACGGCAATGATGATGAGATAATAATCGCTAAATATGCATATAAGTATCTAAAGAACTTAAAAATAAAAATAAAAAAAATCCATTACCAGGTGAATATCCGTATTCCTCATAATCTAAGGGTTCTTCTTCTTCCTCAATTGTTGCAGTAGACTTTGCAGGAATGTTGGTACTGGGAAGGATTTCGGAAGCAATAGGAGGGTGTTCTTTTTCAAGATTTTCAGCAATTACATCCTCCTCATCTATATTGACTTCTCCTTCCTCGAAATTATCATCTTTGTCCTTGTCGCTCGCGTCATCTTCATCATCCTCATATTCTATAGAGGCGGTACCCTCTGATGAAGAGGTCGAGCTTTCATCCTCTAAGTTCTCTTCATCCACTTCTTCAATTACGACTTGCTTTCCTTTATAAGAGGCAGCCCGACTACTTGCTGGTTGAGGCTCTCTCTTTGTGGGAACTGAAGGGGATGTAGATGTTGGCCTATCGCCTTCTCGAGGAATAGGTGGTGACGCCTGCAAGTGTGTACGTGATCTGGTCATAGGAGATGATGAGCTGGGAGGAGTAGGTTGTGCAGGAGGAGCTGGTTCATCTTGAACTGGTCCTTCCTGAGCTGTTGCGGTTTCTGCAAGAATAGGAGATGTTCCTTCAACATCTTTTGTGGCCCGACCGCCAAAGTCACGAGGGACTCCTTCAAATTCTGTCAAGACCCTGTGAGCAAACCAGCCATCCAGGGTATTAATGGGCTTCTTCTCACGGATCGGCTCTTCTATCGATATTTTTCTGTAAATCTCACTGTGATGAGATGCATGGCTCTTCTCCGGAATAAAGCCAATTCCGCCCTCAAATTTTCTGCCCCTCAGACTGGGTGGATGAAGAAAGATGGGGGAGTCCACTGGTAAACAT
The DNA here is from genome assembly GCF_029962835.1 of Magnolia sinica. Classification (NCBI taxonomy): domain Eukaryota; kingdom Viridiplantae; phylum Streptophyta; class Magnoliopsida; order Magnoliales; family Magnoliaceae; genus Magnolia; species Magnolia sinica. The sequence goes on along the minus strand of NC_080573.1, from coordinate 40,728,189 downwards.
TTGTTGATCAAGTACGACTGATGATCCCACCACCGCATCCAACTATATGAAGTGGGAACTATGCGGTCGCAATTGGGAATTATGAAGGAAGAATTAATGCGACCGCCTAGTAATTGCTTCCATATCGTGGCCCAATTGATAGGACCAGTTCCGTAGCAATGCATCTTTTTGGTGACCAATCCGCAGTCTTCCGGCACGGCTTGGTCATATAGCCGAATTGGCGAGCAAAGCGGTTGGGGTAGTAAGGCTCTAGCCAGAATTCTGTCCCTTCTCGGAGAGGTAGGCTGCAGGAGCGAATAGAGAGAAAGAAAGCTCTTTCCGCTACGGTAAGTGTTCCCTGATCCACCATGTCAGTGTCCTCAATGTAGCAATGGAGACGGAATTGGAAGAAGTCTATTTGATCATCATCTCGAATTTTATTGGCCACCCATTCGTATGACCTTTTGGCCATAGCCCTTTGCTGAAAGAACTAGAGTGGGAGACGCATAGGATGAACGTATGCCTTCTCTGGTGCTTCGAAGGTCCAGGGGAAGTAAACTCCCAACTAGTCGGTGAAATAGTGCCACGAAGTATATGTCGAGGAAGATCCACTGGTGGGGTTCTTGATGTGTGTGGCTATTTCTCCAAAGGCTCTGTAGATAGAGCATAGCACTGGAGGTGCAAGGGAATACTTTTGCCCCTCTGCCAGAGCACCGGCAACAACAAAGACTGGGAGGGGAATAGCATCTGCCCATTTGGAACTTGGAAGTGCTACGATGCTTAGCCAATAAGCTAGAAAAGCTGCGAGTTCCCCAAAAGAACTATAATCTGCTCTCTCCTTCATGTCATCACTCCTTGCAACGGCAGTTACGGAATCTGTAGGGAAAGATAAAAGGTTGGTGCGAAGGAATGTGTAATAGAAAAGGGAAAGTTGATTTCTGGGTTTGGAAATACCCGAGCATTCTAGAGAAGTGCGCCAACCACTGCAAAGGAGAAAGCTTATGGAAATTCGAAAATTTCCTCATCCCTCTAAAAAGTTCAATGGTAGTTTCAGAAATAGATGGTTTGCGATCGGGAGAAGATACAAATGCCAGTTCTCTATTTGACGGAATAAATTCGTCATAGAATTTGCCTGTTAAAGGAAGGCCTGCTATTCGATGCAGTTCCCAAAGTGTGATGCTCATCTCCCCAAATGGTAGGTGGAAAGAGTTGGTAGTAGGTGACCAGTATTCAAGAAAGCCCTTGATCACAGTGGGCTCCTTATAGAAGTATTTAGATGTAACTTCTATGGCATCGTATAGGCCAACCTTGGCAAGTGTACTTGCATGCTTCTTTAAGACTGCTTGTGCCCAATTGGAATAATAGTGTCGAGAAATCAACAGACCTCTTGTTCGGAAATCTTCCGGTCCCCAGAGTTGATCGCGATCTCTGAAGTGCTGTCTGATGGTCTCGTAAAAATACGTAGGAAAGAGGTTATGTGGACTATGAAAAGGGGCCAAACAGATCATGGGGTGGCCTTCCTCAATACTTTGTCGTGGCTTGTGCGCTTGTAATCTCCCCTCGAGAATGCGCGGTTCTCTCGTCGCCCACGAAGCAGTGTACATCAGCTTTTCTCCATCTATGTAATCCTTCGGCTCGCAGTCAAGGATGGATTGATGGCGATGCACATTGATGGGAATCACCGTCATACCTTCTGAGTGAGGGTTGTCAAACTTCATAATACCCTCAATGACTCGAACCGAGTCCCACGAATTTTGGAGCTTCTTCTTATTGTGCTCCTTCTTCTTCTCTTCAAATTCCTTTGACTTGTTTCGGTGAGTCTTCTTTGAGCGTGAAGCAGGAGGAGTATCTTCTCGGGGAGGGGGCCTTTGGCTATCTGTGTGGATGTGAGCGGTTGTCTTCAACCATTCATCCCAGTCATACTCGCGACCATGCTTCGGAGGCCGCTCTAAGTTTCCCATTGTAATGGCTTGATGAATAGGAGATGGTAGTGATTCAATTCGGTCAATAAAATCAAAAGTTGGAAGCACTGGTTCTTTGAAATATGCGGGATTGCGGGCTGTGGTTTTAGTGTGTTTGGCAAGTGGTTGATTCGAAGAAGGAGAGGGGCGGAAGGAAGATGAATCTGGTAGGTCTTGATGAGAAGGTTGGTCAGTAGAGGGGTCCATAATGCGGTATGTTCGCTTAGTACGGGCCATATTGATCAGAGAATTGGGGACTTGAAGGTAATTGAAGAAAAGTTCCAAAGGAAACTTGTCTATGTTCTGGGAAAGATTAAAAGCAGAAGAAATGTTAAGCCCTTGGTTGCGCGGGACTGCGCAATGGAAGTCACTTGCGCGGAGCGGTGCAACTCTTGAAGGCCTTGCGCGAACGAGCTAGTCGTTGCGCGGAGCCGCGCAACGAATATTGGTCGCGCGGAAGAGAATTGGAGTGACGAAGGTTCGCTACAGGCGGAGGCAGAATGCAAATAAAGGAGGATTCGGAGTATTTATATACCCAGGGGCCGAGTATGATGCACGGGTTTCCTTTGCGTAGACCCGCGCAAACCCTGTAAAAGGGGATTATTTTGATCCTCTTTCTTTGATTTTTGGGGAAACAAAGAAAGGATCAAGGGGGCGTCTGTTGAGACATAAAAAAATGATGAAAGACTGAAGTGAAGGAAGATTGAAATTAAGAAAGAGAATTGAAAAAGAAGAAGTATGAAATGACTTAAGGGTGGTTTGTGCGGGTCTGCACAATAGATATCCGTTGCGCGGGACTGCGCAACTAAAATAGCCGTTGCGCAGGTCCGCGCAATGAGTTTTAGGAATGATTCTTTACAAAAAAGCCTTAAACACTGAAGGGTGGGTCCCCTGGCGCCAAAATCGAGATACTACACGTGCGAGGGCCTATAAATACCCCCTCCCCTCCTTCATTTGGAGGGATTGAAGATTTTTGAGAGGAAGCGGAGCAAGGAGGAAGATCGAAGGTGAGAGGGAGAAGGCTACGGTGGTTTGCGTGGGTCCGCGCAACGGCGCGCAACCAACATCCGTTGCGCGGGTTCGCGCAACCAGACTGCCCTGCAGTCTATGAAGATAAAGGGCTGTTATGCTGCCAAAATGGTTGAAGTCTTCAAGTTCCCTCTGTTCAAGTCTAAAGGAGAATAATCAGCAGAAGAGCATATTCCTCCTAAGTCCTAGGAGATGACTGAAATCATTGACGAAATGCTGCCGAATTTAATATTTGACTATGATAGTTGAACTCATAATAATTCCTTTATTCCGAGTATTGTATCTTAGAATCAAGGGATACTAGAAGGGTGTAAATGAATTTAGTATTAATAAAGTGTGATAATCGTTTTAAATACTCTTTCTCTGTTATGTTTAAATAAGATTATCTCCTAAATCAAACACATTTGTTTCTTGTTCGAAACAGAGGCAACGGTTAAGGGCTGTTTAGCTAAAAGAAGACGACTAGTAGCTAAAAGAAGACGACAAGAATACACAGTTCTTTCATAGTATCGCTAGTGTGAGGGCAAGAAACAACAAGATGGCTTGGTGGTGGAAGGAAAAAGGGTTGAAGACAAAGATTGGGTTAGTGCATCTAGTGTAGTTTTAGTCCAACTTGCTAAGAGGAGAAAAGTAGAGAAGACCTTGATTGGACAATTTGCTGTTTGAATAGCTCATGGATGTGGATGTTTAGTCTCTTGAAAATTTGATATTCAAGGAGTAAATCAAGACAACTGTTGATTCCTTGGGTAGGGACAAGGCACCGAGTCCAAATGGTTATCAATGATGTTCTATTAAATCTTTTAGGATGTAGTAAAAGGCTATGTGATGGACTTTGTAAAAAGAATTCTTCGAGAGAGGTCAGCTATCATTAGACATGGTGGCTTCATTCGTCCCTGTTATCTCGAAGAAAGGAGTAGAGAACTTAAAAGACTTAGGCCTATCAGTTTCATTAGAGGTCCTTATAAGATCCTTCTGAAAATTCTTGCATCCAAATTCAGGGTGGTATTGGCAAGCGTAATTTCAGAGAATTAATGAGCTTTTGTCACGAGTAGGCAGATTTCAGACCACATTTATAGCACACGAGTGGATCGACTTAAGACACAAGGAAGGTAGCACGGGAGTAGCATGCAAATTGGACATTGAGAAGGCATATGATCACGACGATTGGGGGTTTCTTGACTATATGCTAGAAAGAATAGGATGTAGAGGTAAATGGAGAGGATGGATATGAGAATGTGTAACGTCGATTGCAATTTTTGGTGTTAGTAAACGGAATGCCGAAAGGATTTCCCAGGGCATCAAGGGGCCTAATGCAATGGAACTGGCTTTCACCGGTCCTGTTTGTGTTGATAGCGGAGGCTTTAAGCAGAATGGTAATAAAAGGGCAGGAAGTGAACTTAATTAGAGGTTTCATGGGGGCATGTGAGGGTGACTGGATATCCCATCTTCAGTTCGCATATGATACTATACTGTTTTGTGATGCGGGTGTAGTAATGGTGGGCAATCTTAGGAAGATTTTGAGATGCTATGAGATGGTGTCAAGGATGAAGGTAAAATTTAAGAAGAGTGAGATGCTAGGAGTTGGTTTATCTAAAGAGGATTTGGCTAGCATAGAAGACATTCTTGGGTGTGAGGTTGGATCTTTTCTGTCTACTTACGTGGGCCTTCCCTTGTGTTTGGGAAAACTGGCTAAGCACTCGTGGAGCAAGGTGACTGAAAGATTGGAGAGGAAGTTCTCTAGATGGAAGAGTCATCATCTCTCGATGGGCGTTTGAAATATGATTATTAAAACACTATCAAATTTGCCACTCTATTTTTATGTCCCTATTCAAATGCCTAAAGTTTGTATTGGAGAAGTTGGAAAGAATGCGGTGGGATTTCTGAGAGGGGTTGAGGGTAAACGGAAGTTTCATCTCCTAAGATGGGAAGAGGTATGCATGCTTGTAGCTGAAGGGGGAGCAGCTATCAAGGTGTTGGAATCTATAAACCTGGCCTTGCTAGGTACATGGGTGTGAAGGTTTGACAATGAAGAGGGGAGATTATGGAGAGAGGTATAATAACCAAGTATAGTGTCGAAAAGAGTAGGTGGCAGGTAAAGGGATTTTTAAGACACATGGCATCAGGAATGTGGAAGTCAGTCATGTCACTAGCCTCTAAGTTTAAAGAAGGGGTATCTTTCTCTCTTGGGGAGGGAAACTGAATTCGATTATGGGAGGATGTCTAGCATGTGGAGGAATCGCTGCAAGTTCAGTTCCTGAGGCTTTCTCAGTTGGTTCTAGATAAGGGTGTAACAGTAGCTTGATGTTATTTTCAGTCACCAGAGCTGGGGTGTGGTTTACCCTTTGTTGCTGGGACATGACAAAAGAGGAAGTGAGTGACTTCTCTAGGCAATTGAAGTGGCCACAGAACTGCTATCCTTTTCTAGCTAGTAAGGATGAGATGATTTGGAAAGCTCACCAATTGGGTAGATTCTCATTTTGGGCATTCTCTACTTTAATACGGAAGGTTGATTTTTCCGAACATAGGTTTGATGTGCTTCCAAGATGAGGAATCAGTGAACAGATCCATCTGTTCATTCATTGCTCATATGCTAAAAGTATGCGGGATTGGTTTTTCAACCAGTTTGAAGTGGATTGGGTGTCACCAAACTCCATCGACCTGTTCTTTTCATGGTGGAGGCAAAGGGAAGATTGGGAAGAAAGTATGGCATATAAGCTTGGTAGCCGGTATTTGGTTTCTATGGAAAGAAAGGAATGGTTGATGTTTTAGGAACCGGAAGAGATAGGTGGCGGTGTTTAAAAGGGCCAAATCTCAAGTTATGGGGTTGTTTCCAAGCTTTTGTCCCAGATTCCAGACAATTGGCTAGAATTGTAATTTTAATGTTTTGGTTCTGGTTATTGTATTCTATAGACTTCACCCCTTGATTAATAAATTCATTACATTTCAAAAAATACGGACGATAGGTATATAGGTTGCGGGATTTGGGCATGCTTGTTATTTTTTGTTCTATGGCACACCCCCCAAGGTAGTGGCTTTTGTGTGGTTGGTGGGATGGATGATGATTCTTATCATAGAAAACCTACAAAAGAGGTCCAAGATTCTGCCTAACATTTGTGTTTTGTGCATGAAGGATGTAGAGACAATGGATCATCTATTTATTCACTGTATGGTTGGATGAAAGGTTTGGGGGGAGCTCATAATGTCCTTTAGTGTCAATAGGGTAATGCCAAAGTTGAATACCTTTTATGGGCTTGGCACATTGTAGGAATAGGTAAGGGGACACAATTTGGAGCCTTGCTATGATGGTGATGATGTAGAACATATGGGGGGGGGGGGGGGGGTGTGGAGGGGGGGAGCGGTGTGAACGGAATAGGCACTGTTTTCTCAATAGGCAAGGAGAATTGGAGGAGCTAGTGTGGAACGTGAAGAGGAAAGTAATGGAGTGGGCATTTGGTTTGAAGGATGTAGATGCTTGTAACTCAAGTCTTTGTTCGCATTCTAGTTATCAAGGCTATATTTTTTCGGCCTTGGCTATTATCAAGGTTATATTTTAATAAAGAATAGTTATCCTTAAAAAAGAAGGGAAAGTTGCACCAACTATCATGGGAATGAATGGATGAGCCATGCTATGAAAATTTGGGAGAGAGTGATTTAACAAAGATTGAGGCATGAGAGGAATGTATCAAAAAATCAGTAAAGTTTCATCCCTGGCAGGGTTATCGCTGAGGTTACTTTCATACTTAGACAATTGATGGAGAAATATAGTGTGAGGAGGATCTCCACATGGTCTTCATTGACTTAGAGGAAGCATGAAAGAGGGTCCCTAGAGAGTTAATGTGGTGGGTGTTGGTAAATAAAGGGATCCCATGTGTATGTTTGCAGCTGAGAACTTTGATTGACAAGACAAGGGAGTGTGTAAACACAATGCTAGATTTATAGGGGGATGCTTTAGAATCTAAAGGATTTTAAAATAGTTGGACTAATACAGAGTATATGGAGTGCAGTTTTAGTAATAATAGGATTGAAAATGAGGAATTAGTTAAGATTGTTGGCTAAGAAATTTCCCAAAATGACCACATTCAATGCCTTTTGTGTCAATAATTCATGAGAATGGAGCTGGGTGGAAGAAATGGAGATTTGCCTCTGGAGTTTTATGTGATTGTTGTGTACCACTCAAATTGAAAGGGAAAATTTTATAGGATAGCTCTATGACCAGCCATGCTTTATTGAACATAATGTTGGTCTGTTAAGGAACAACTTGTTCATAGGATTAGTGTAGCTGAAAGGAGGATGTTGAGAGGGATGACTGGCAAGACGAGGAAGGATATAATTAGAAATGGATGCATTTTAGGGAACTTGGGAGTAGCACCAAAATAGGTAATAAGATGGGGGAAGTAGAATTAGTTTGATCGTGTGGAATGGAAACTGATAACCATGCTGTTTAGGAGTGGCAAGTTGTAGGCTCTGAAGGGGCAAGGGGAAGGTCCAAAAGGATGTGGATGGAGGTAGGAAGAAAAGATTTGATGACCTATGGTCTAACTGAAGGTCTGGCCCTTGATAGAGGGAATGACAGAATGAGATTCATGTGGCCAACCCCAATTAATTGGTATATTGCTTAGATGAAGATGATGTATCATACTTTATTTCATGTTTGCATTCTGAGAAATCAAATGGGATTTTTCTTTGTTTACTGTAACCATGGTATTTATTTATTTATGATGGATAACCATGGTAGTTATTTTCCAATGTTATTGATGTCGTGAGATTACATTGCTGGATGCCTATGTCTGAGCCGCTGCATCTCTATCTTTATTTGTTCCTGGACAAGAACCAGTACAACTTTATTGCCAATCTGAAATGCTCTATACACAAATCTATAATATTGACTTGCTTATTCCTGAATGCTGGTAGATATTATTTTCAGGGAAATGTTTGTATCTTTTACGATGGGATATTATATGTGACATTATCCCAAAATTATAGTAGTCTTTCTTAAGAAGTAAAATCATGCATGCCCCATATTTTAGGTTAATGAGGATGGGAGAGTGTCATTGCGGTACACACTAACTGGTCATCAAAAACCTGTCTTGACCCTATCATGGAGTCCTGATGATCGTCAGCTTCTCACTTGTGGTGCGGAGGAGGCTGTTAGACGCTGGGATGTTTGCTCAGGAGCATGCCTACATGTTTACGAGAAAGCCGGTCTGGGACTGATTTCCTGCGGCTGGTTCCCTGATGGGAAACGGATATTTTCTGGTGTGACGGACAAGAGCATTTGCATGTGGGATTTGGATGGAAAAGAGCTGGAATGTTGGAAAGGGCAGCGCACACTTAAGACCTCAGACATGGCCATTACAGCTGATGGGAAGCGGATTATAAGCATGAGTAGGGAAACTGCAATTTTGTTGCTGGATAGGGAAGAGAAAATTGACAGGCAGATAGAAGAGGAGCACACCATCACTTCATTTTCTTTATCAAGAGATGATAAATATTTGCTGGTGAACCTTATCAACCAAGAGATCCATTTATGGAGTATAGCTGGTGATTTAAAACTTGTCGGCAGGTATAAAGGTCACAAGCGGACTCGATTCGTAATTAGGTCTTGTTTCGGGGGATTTGAGCAAGCTTTCATTGCCAGTGGTAGTGAGGATTCACAGGTATGGAATACTTGTTTTTATTTGTAACTTATGCTAAGCCCAAATGCACCTCTACATGCAGCTTCATGTGCATCATGGGCCCCACTCGTGTAGATGACCTGGCACAAAGATTGAGCTAGTCCACCAATTAGGTGGCCCAGCCACACTTGTATGGTGAAGCTGGACTTTTGGCAATTCAACTATCCATTATTTTTGCGAATGTTTGGCATTGAGTTGACTGGTCTTAATTTTGAGCCAGGCCATCTAGATGGTGGCCTGATGCAGGGTCAGATTCCCAAATACTGCCTGGTGGAAGCCGTGTTTAGGTGTATTTGGATTTTCGATAGCTCATCTTATCTTTTCCTCTCTCTCTCTCTCTCTCTCTCTCTCTCTCTCTCTCTCTCTTTTCCCTTATCAATTTGAGGAATGAATTAATAACTTGAGAGAAATATGAATTTGAGCTGTACCCTTTAACCCCTTTTGATGGATCGGGTTCTAAGTTGCAATCAGGTTACTTTCAATTTGGAGTTGAAAGAAACTGGAAATTGATCCTGGGAACATCATTAAGTTTTGGAATTTCCTTTTGACTAAACTGAATGTTTGAATTTTTCTCACATTTTCATCCAAAAGACAACCTATGCATATAGAACCTGTTTGTTTCTGGAAAATCACAATGGTTTATGGATTCTAGACCACCAAAGACATGATTTTTTAATTCTATTTGTACTTCTAGGAATTTATGAAGACCAGATTTTTTTTTTGTAGGTTTCATCACATCTTCTATTACCTATTAATTCTGCAGCTTTTATTTTGCATGGAGGAAAAGACTGTAAAATTCCCTCAAGTGACCGTTAGGGGTATTCATTGTCATTTTCCTTCTAGCTTTTAGCAACTATCAATGGAAGATTAATTGTTCCTCTCCATCGGCTACAAGCAATATAGTGGAAAATCTCTCTTTCACTTTGTAATTGATCATTGCATTTTGAATTAGCCATGTCATCAAGGAAATATTTCTCATTTCTAAACTGAGGGATGGATTTGCATTGGAGTAAAAAAAAATAAAAAATGCAAGCACGATCTATAATATGAGATTTTGGTTCTAGTCTGATCTTGCACAACCTGGTTTACTTGCAACATGCAGCATTTCTTGACCAACAATTAGAATACGTATAGTCACCCATTCCTCCAACAAACACAACAATCCTATCTACTTTTTTCATTCTACAGTAATATGAAGTTTTCTAATGCATTACCAAAATTGTAAAGGATGGGCGTGTTTATTACTTACAGTGGGTGTAGGTGGTGGCTCCCCTATGAATAGATGCCCATCCTTTAGAATTATTGTTGCCTTCTACGGGTTAAGTGATTGTTTGCAACCAAAACCTTTGATGCTGTACCAAGGAGTGCATCATCAACTTGCCCCAAAAGGCCTTTCTGCGATGAACTAGTATTTTTATCTGCAACTTGCACTTGAAATTGAAATTTACCCTCACTCCAAGAGATCGTTTTTTTTTTTGTTCACTTGATTGAGTCTTTGAGCCAACCTGACCAAGTTGGTCATTGAGTCGAGTCGATGTTTTGGGTTTTTGAACTGTGACATGTCCTATCGTTTTTTTAACAGTGTTGAATATATCTGTCGAATTTTTTCTTTTTGATAAACTTTATAGTCATGGGAAAGATTTGAATCCTCAACCCTTTCAAGAAAACCAAGGTCCTTAACCAGTGGAATACTAGTTCAATCGTTATTTGGTTTAGATATTTTATTCTATATGCCAAGATTCAGAACATTTAATGCTACTACTTCTATCTTAATTTTGTATTAATTATCGAGTCAAGCCAAGTAAGACTCAATCAAGTCTTCAAGCAAACCTGACCCAGCTGGACATCGTGTTGAGTCGAGTTTGAGTTTTCGGGTTTTTGAACTTTGATATGTACTACCACTTTTAACACTAGTGAATATATCTGATCATTCTAGGAATTTATATGAAGATATCCCAGCCAAAGCCAAGCTGCATAGTTCAAAATACTGGTTAGGAAACTGATTCAGTGCATTTATTGTATGTATTGCTGAGGTGAGACTAAATTGGTTGAAATTTATTCCCATGTGGTGGATATATAGTGTGTGTCCATCTCATTTTGGGAGCTGGCCGATATGTGCTCTGATGCCTATATTTTGAAACAGTGTTTTAAATAGTGAATAGCATATAGTGTAGTGTTTACCCCTCTGAAGTATTAGGTGTATGCTACCAGCTGCTTCTAGATTTTTAATCAAGGTTATGCTTGGTGGCACCAATTTCTTGATATTCTGTACCAAGTTAGGTTGATTAATAGTGAAATGTAACAAAATATCATGATATTTGGTGCAACTGAATGCAACCTAAAGTAAGTGGAAAGAGTAATGATCAAGTATAAAGGTAAAGAAAGAGCAATGAAACTGATTTAATATCGTTTCTTGTATTATTTTACTGAAAGCATTGAAAAGATTAACTATTTTTTGTTTTAAAAATTGAAAATAGAAAAATGTAACAAATCATCGAAAACATTATTTGATTTTAATATGTAGAGAAAAATAACTTGTAGCGTGTAGTGTGTAATGTTTGCAAATTTTCATTTAGCGTATCCTATACATGACTGAAGCTATTTTCATGAGCTACGTACTGTTTAGGCTAAGCTACGCTACTTAGCATAGCTGTTTAAAACACCGCTTTCCTACAGATGTTAAGAAAGTAGCAGCGTGTAATTTGAACCTTGCTTGGTAGCTCTTGAATGCAGCATATGGTAAGAGAAAGGAAACAGTCTAGCCTTTTCCTTTATGTCCATGTTGATGTCGTCCCTATTCACCTAGACCAATTAAAGCTGGCCAGTTCCTCCCTAACTGGACACATTTTGTCTCAAAATAGTAATGTGGACATGAAGTACATGGATCTCTGTTCTGGTTTGCTTTTTTCCTTGACCTATTTAACCACCTGCATCTGCCATTTCTACTCTGCTAGGATAGACTTGTTATCTAAATAGAGAGGATTTAGGATTCCTTCTAATGTTCCTCAGAATTTCATTTGGAACCTAGAGTGGGCTGCTTCTTCCTTAATCATGTGTTTTCTTTCAACTTTCAATCGTCACCTGGAGTGAACAAAGTATTATTTTCGGGGGTGGGAAGGTTGAAAAGCATAATCTGCATATTCATTTCATGTCTGCCCCAAACCTGCAGTTTGTACAGAATGAAGTCACTCTGCTGACACTGCCAAAAAGCAATTTGGGTGTAGTGCCAAATGCAGCATTACAAATGTTTTTTCTTCATTTTCTAGTTTATGTTCTAGCCCTTGTCATGGGAAACTTGTATTGGCAGGTTTACATATGGCACAGAGGGACAGGCGATCTCATACAAGCATTGCCTGGGCATTCCGGCGCTGTTAACTGTGTTAGCTGGAATCCGACAAACCCACACATGTTGGCATCAGCCAGTGACGATCGTACAATCCGTATATGGGGATTAAATAGGCCGAATCTGAAGCGGAAGGACAATTATAGCAATGGTGTGGTCCACCATTGCAATGGAGGTACCAAATGATGAAAGACACACAGCAGTCAGGTATATGTTCTCTCACTCAGTCCTCCTCCGATGTAAATTCTTTTCCCTTTTCTTCTTGGCGCATACAGCAAACAAACGTGTAAATCAAATGCTCACTATCCGCCAATAAAACTGTCTACTGTGACCATTTTTTTACAATTTATTTCCTTAATTGAAGTTGTTTAGAGAATTGGCTGTTCAGAACTTTTACTTGCACATTCTTAGTAGATTATGTGTTTGTGTGCGCCATTGTATCTGAATTTGTTTCATATGGGAGCAAGGTGTTGCGAAGCTGATTTATGTCAGCTATTATTATGTTCCTGCTTTCAAAGCCTCCTCTCTGACCCCACCAAAAACTGACTTGATATGCGAGGAGTTTCTCAACTCTTCAAGGTTCGCCGATTTATGTCAGCTATTATTATGTTCCTGCTTTCAAAACCTCCTCTCCGACCCCACCAAAAACTGACTTGATATGAGAGGAGTTTCTCAACTCTTTTAAGGTCACAGGCCGCCAACCCCCTTGCAGACAAGCTGTAATGACATACTCCTTCCCGTTTTTTTATTTATAAGAAACCAGTCCCAAGTCCTAAACAAATTAGGGAACTGGACATGGAAACTAATCCCAAGTAACTTTTGAAACCGACTCCAACTAAATGAAACCAAACACAAATAAGGGCCTGTTTGGTTTTCCAATTTCCTATGAAATGCAAAGTAAACGAGCCATGTAAGCAAAATCATTATTACAGTCAAATGTAAGTGATGTCACTACACAATTACAAGTGTAAATAATCAATACCCGTTTACAGCCATTTGTTATTGTAATTGGAAAACCAAACGATACCACCAAATAAGTTACTTTTGTCTACTTACAGGCTACAGCAGTAGATAAGTAACTTATTTGATACAAGTAAGTTTGTTTTATGATCAATTATAAGTAACTTTTTTTATTTAAAGTTACTTAATCACTTTAGTTTAACAAGTAGAAATCAAGATAAGCTACTTGGGGGACAAGTAGCTTAAGTAACTTTCGATCCAAATGCCCCCTAAAAGGCATGTTGTTTTGTGAAAATTATTTGAGTAAGATATAACTCTTGTTGAGGATATGTCCAGGGCTAATCTAACTCAGAAATCTTAATTCCCAAGGGTCGCAATCCAACAACATGTGTGGTGCTGTACCATATTTTCCCAACAACATGCAACTTGTGTAGGACATCAGTAACATGAAAACAGTTGGCTCCAGTGTGAAGAAAACCTCGCACAAAAATAAGGATGGTCCTCTCATCAGGTATGCCACAAAGTTGGGATCAATGGACTGACATACTTGATTCAAAAAACAGGTGTGGCCCACCTAGTGAGCCAATCAGCATATTTTTGAGGGGGGTAATTTTCATGGTGGGGCCTACCATTTTCGTGGTATTAATTTCCTATACTAGTGACATTTTGGAAGTAAAAAGGATGGTACTGTACCACAGGTTTCCTGTAGATGATTAGTTCTTATTTGTAATTTGGCAACAGCTTTAATTGTTATTATCCCTAACATGTATAATTCTGAGGCTGTTAGGAAGGCGATTCAAAAATCTAACCATGAGTTACATGGCCAAACTTCTTGAAGGCTACTACTATCTGTTGCATGGTGTGCCGTAAAGGCCCTTACGTAAAGGTAATGGTGGCAACCGTTACACGTTACGGGGTCGTAACGGCTGTAACAGCCGTTATGGGAAAAAAAAGACCTCTAATTGTCGTTAATGGCATATTACATCCCCTATAAAGGCCATAATAGCCCTGTAATGGTCTATTACGGGACATATACAAGTTTTTCATACTTTTTAATCAACATTACGGGGTAGATACATGTTTTTCGAGGGTTTTTTCAATAAATAAAAAATAAAAAAGAGAGACCGTAACGGCCGTTATGGGGCCGTAACAGCCGTTATGCCCCGTATAGTGAAGGTCACTGTGGTGGCTGTTACGACCACCGTTAGATAACTCCTTGATCTGTTGTCATGTGGGGGATATTTCCAACGGACCTTTACGGCTGACATTGCTAAACATTTTTAACTATCCAATCTGTTTCTAATGTTGTAGTCCATGTGATGAGTGGAGCAGCCTTAAATTTCACGATTAGGTATTCATTGGGTTCTGCCTAATGGGGCAGATGCTGTGGCATATACGTGGGCTGCTTTAAAACCTTGGTGGCTCATGTAACTTTTATATGATCTCCCAGTTGTGCATTGACATACCCACCCCCCGCCCAAAAAAAAAGAAAAAAAGAAAAAAAAAAACCATGAAACCCGGATTGCCTGGAGCATTCATGGACAACTTCTCTTTAAAACCTGACTGAGAAAGATTTTGTAATCTTTGATCTCCTAACATTGCATCACGTTCACAGTATTGAGGTTTGCTAGCGAGGTTCAAAGTATCGTCTGTAGTCAGCATGTATAGCATGATACGTACCCGTATTATTCCTTAAATGATTCAGTTGTATCAGTAAGTGAAAATGGGGCGGTATCAGTGGTGAATGGCATGATACCAGATACACCGATTTTAAACTTTGTTTGCTTGCCCCACAGGCACCCTTGAATGTACACTTGACTTGGGTCGGGTTACTGAACTCAATGAATCTTTCCAAATCGAGACTGAGCCAGCCTGGGTGATTTTCACAGTGACTCGCCTAGGTATCTCACCTAGTAGAGTCGACTTGTTTGGGCTTTTAGTCTTGTTGACTTGGCTGGGTTTTCAGTCTCTGAGTTGAGCCAGTTTTAAGAACTATGCACCCAACCCATGTATCAAGTGGGCACCAATCCTATTGATGACGTGGCCCAAAATTCAGGCGTTTTAACCATTAACTAGATATGTTTTCCTTAGCCAGTTCCAGTATGTGTCTGTGACCTACCTGATAGTTAAACAGTTAGTTTTTGGATCCGTTATCTACACGGTCGCACATGATTCCCGGCTTGTGTGTCCTACACAAGGCTGCTCTTGGCACGTGTGGTTGAATGTGGGAATCAGGATCCGTAGCCAATGGGTAGTGCTATACAGGTCTTACCTGAGGAAGCAACAACAAGACAAACAAAATACTTGTCACGGAGAATTTCTATACAGATTCTACAAAATTCTCGGGATGTGGATGGCCCATGCTGTAAAAATCCCCCGGATGTGATGATATTGGGTCTTAGTCAGGTCCATGAGGCTCTGGCCTAACCCGCCATGTGGGCTGGGGTTAGGTATGCTTTTTTTTTTTCCTCCCTGTCGCATGGACAGGGCTTCGACTCCTAGGCGAAAATTTAAAAAAACAGTCCTATGCTGCAATTTGATGACATTCTAATCTTGAGACCTCAAAGACCAAAGCCTTTTTTTTTTTTTTTTTTTAAAGGGTTATCAAATTGGTCACTTTCGGCCTATAGACCCACATTTTGATAGATATATGTGCCATCAGCTTTTTTCTACACGGTAGGACCCATATGGACGGCTTGGATCTTGCACATAGATAAGATGTAATGGGCTACTTTAGTCCTTTGTTCCGTATGCGTCTTAGAATTGTTGGATTTTTGTTTCTTTGGGCTAGACTCACACCATTTACAAAATGACGGTGGCTTGTCATCGCATGTTGCGCTCTTAATGCATATTGATTAAAAGATTAACCATCCAACTCAAGTAGTGACCGACCCAAATTCTTAGGGTAAAATCAGATGGTTACTATAGTATCGCAATTCTCAGATAAACTTTTAATTCATGCCCCCACCCACCGTTCGATTAGTAAGCTGGACGGTCTGGATTGTAATACAACTATACCCTGGTAAGCTTGATGAATCATGGCAATTTTTAAACAGGTGATGAATTGTCACACGTGTCTATCCCGTATCTGATAGTTCAGGTTGGTTGAGTTCCAAACTTAATATCATAGGGTTGGGTGACAGTAGTCAATCAGCCAATAGCCTGATTCTTGAACCAAAAAGCTCAATGCTGGGGTTGCCTCTGATCAACGGCTTGGATTCTGTACACGTGTGCCATGAGCGATTGAGTGCAGCCGCACCAATGCACGAGCCGAGCTCAGAAGAATTGGGTGGGGCCTATGGTAACAAATCTACTGCCCAAATAGAAGATGGAGGGATCTTGTCCGCTCGACGATCGTAACAATATCTGTTGTCGACTATTGGCCGTAAATTTTCATCTCATTGAATGAATAGGATCATTTGGATGAGGGGATATTAGGAGATGCCCCATTCTGCCTATGAAATCAACCATTAAGATTTCTAGAAATTGGGCCCCACCTACACAATTGTCTTTTCTCTTGTACCATTATCGAATTATACCTATCAATTCCAACAACTGTCGTCCACCAACTAAATGGACCAGATTTATTCTTTTGTCAAGAACATCTACCGAGTCAGAGACTCACTTGATGGACGGCATAGCAATTCTGTTGGCCACGCAGGCAGATGTGAGTGTGTAAATGAGTGGCTCTGTACACGCTGGGCTTGGGCTTACCAAAACTAATTCCAGCAAACTTAAATAGCCTTTAGTTACCAACGTGCATGTACACAGCAGCTTATCTGCATACCATTACATGTGCCAACATGGAAAGTGGGCAAGAGATCCAGGCTATTATTCAACATAAGGCTCTTGCTGTGTTAAGGCCCAGGCCGAAAAATCATATCTGTCCACTATTCATGGTGGGCCACAGTTTAGAACACAAATGTGCATATTATAAAAACTTTGCCAAAGTTTTCTAAACACTCCACAAATTACTAACTTGTGGTCCATTAGACAACCATATTTATTTGTATTAAAAAAGTCCAATCAATGATATCGATCGTCCATCATGTGTATCTCACCTCTGATTGTTGAGCCTCTTAAAGTCACTGTGATCTAATGATCCTAACCATCCAATCAATCTAAAGAAAAAAATGGATGGTCCAAAATAATATAATAAAGTACATTGAAAGGTCAAATAATGTTTATGAACCGTTCATCATCTGTGGCCTACTTTTGATTGTTGATCCCTCCCAATAATCAGTTTGAGTAGATGATCCCAACTATCCACTCAATGTGAGGTAAATGAATGCTCCCTATTTACTAAAATACTGGATCAATCATTAATCTGGATCTCTCATGATGAGAGTCCCATCTTTGATTGTCTACGCCGTCCAAATATCACTCCATCTAATGATCCTAACCATTTGATCAATGGATATGAGGTGGATGGAGGAAAGGTCCAACAAGTGATCGTAAAGGTAATCATGCCAGGCCTACCGTTATTCGATTTGGGCCTTTCCTAGTATGATAAATATTCATGAATTTCCTATCCATTGATCAAATGGTTACAAGCATCTGATCTCAGTAATTTTTAGGAGGAGCCAGTAATCAATGGTTGGAATCACACCGTGAATGGCCCAAATCTCCTGGATTGGAAGATCTCATATATCAATTTCAACAACTTATGCCATTCATTCTACTATCACAAATTCTAAAAATAGTTAGTAACCAAATAAGAAAAAAAAAATAATTCTTTAAAACAATTTTAAGTAGAATAACCAAATAACCTATAATATATTTATTAGAATGAAATATTTGTATATTTTTGTAGTGGGATACAAATGCCAACATGTTTCCAAATACAAAGCAAAAGAATAGCACATTCCCCATATCCCCCCTACAACTTGACATGCCTCGTGACCCCAAAAGACCCGACCAAGGACTTTCTATCCAAAATGATACAAACGATGATTAATTCTAATACACTACAAGACTACAAACCACAAAGTAAATAGGTAAGGTGCATGCAAGGTGGGCCATCATGGGCTAGTGGTTGATGGGGGTGGAGAGAGGAAAGGGATAGTGGGTATTGAAGGGATATTTGGAATGGTGGGGATTGTAGGGATTGTTGGAATACCAGGGATGGAAGGCAATGGTGGCAATGTGGCCTGAGGCGTGATAGTAGGGATGGTTGGAATGGTTGGGATGTTAGGAATTTCAGGCAAAGGTGGCAATGTGGGGTTAGGCAATGTTGGCACGGCGGGCTGAGTCGGCAACTGGACCGCAGGCAATGGTGGCAATATGGCCATAGGCAACGTTGGTATGGTTGGCAGAGTGGGCACCTGGACCGCAGGCAGTGGTGGCAATGTGGGCTTAGGCAGAGTTGGCAAGACAGGCATTGGTGGCAAGGTTGGGACTGTGGGTAAGGCAGGGGGTGGAGCCACTGCTACGGGAGTGTCCAACAAATGGCGGGCAGCATAGCAATTGTGGCTACCGATAAACGCAGCAGCTACAAGAAGCACACATAAGAAGTTGGTGTTAGAAGCCATGGTAAGTTGAGAGCAAGCACTGGGAAGATTTTGATGCGGAGACGATCTGATGAGTGATTGAGATAGAAACCAAGATGGGGTTTATATAGTGGAGTTTAGATGATAAGATTGTTTAAGTTAGATAATTTCATGTGTTGTTAGGAGAACATGGAGATGTTCCGAAGGAGTTGTTAGTTCACCTTCTCACCCATCATTCATTGAAAATGTACAAGAAAAACTATAGATTAGGAAACACAAGTGAAGAAGTCACACACGTCTACCTTTTATTATAGATGGAGTTGAATATTTTTTAAAGAACCCGCTCCTGTGTCCATCCGTTAATTGGTTGATCAATTATGGGTGAAGATGTGGACCGTCTATCTGGCTGAACTTGCCATGGATGGACAACTGTATACCAATATCACATTTGTGGGGCAATCCTATCCACTCAATAGGTGGCCTTCAACGGACAATTAATAATAGAAAATGGGCAACGGTCCATTTTCAGCTTCAAGCATCAGGCAGCTGGGGTTGTTTTTAGATGAAGTACAATTACATGGCCCCATCATGAATCGGCATTGGGAGATGGATCTCAAGCGCTATAAAGGAAAAGTTCTTTGTATAAAGAGACTAAATATGATCCAAACCGTAGATTTTATGGGACTTGCTTTCGATGGTGAATTCCACAGAAGTCGCTGTAATGGAACAATCCTATCCCTTCGATTGATTAACTGCAAATAGATGGCTAAGATAAAACATGCATGGTGACATTCCACATTCATTCCAAAAAGGGACAATGATTGCATGGCTAATTGGACAAGCGTGAGATGTTTTGGCAAATATCCTTCTTACGTTCCACGTGGAGTTGATGGTCTAATATCCTCCCTACGGCATATATAACTGATGCATGTGATTCGTTGAAAATGAATGTTCCTTTTTCATTTTTCCATGCTTAAAAGAGTTATTTACAAAACATGTATAATTTTCTTAGGGCAACATTCTGCAAACATGCCATATCTTGAAATCAATGAGTAGCTTTGTACATGGGATGTTTCCGGAAATAAACAAAAAACAAAAGCATCCTGCATGTTGGTAATCCATGGAATACTTATGGGTTGCAACTGATATATGGAGCCTTAGTTGAATTATGATATTAAAGATGTTAACTCATCAGTCATCTTATTAATTTTCCTTTTGAAAACATTGCTAGGATTATATTATTTATGGATGTAGATTGCATTTCATGTTCATGAAGTAAATAAAATATTAATTAATGTTAATGCAGAAATCTGGTTAGCCCTCTTTGGACCTGCGTACCTGCATAAGGAACAGATAAGGAAGACCCTGGCTATAGCAGGGACCCTCCGATGCCTAAGTCAGGAAAGAAATATGGGTCTAGTTGAGTATTGAGGGTTTAAGGGTAAAGATTGTGCGTACCGTTAATCATTAGAGGTGTCTCTATTTATAGTTTAAGAGAGGAGGTGATATAGAGGAGATCTCCCTATTTAGTAGGTGTGTATTGTAGTGGGATTTAGATTCCGAACTTTTGGAGAATCTCCTGAGATCCTTGGTGAAGATCTAGGGATCCTAAGCGTGTCGCAGATATCCTCTAAAGACCTCGGGCAGATCTATCGCGATAGGCTTCTTGGATATTCAGCTAGGATCTTGGGTGGATGCGGTCGGGCCTTGATAGGAGGTGGGCTATGCCAACCTGAAGTGTGTCGAATTGGGACATGCCGACCTGGGCCATACCGACCTGCCTCCTTAGTCGAGTGGTTGAGCTTTATTGAGGTTTGTGGTCCTTCTGGCCTGCTGGCGGGACGTTGAGCTCGACCTCATCTTATTCTCGGCTTCGGATTCGCTTGTTTGGTTGAGATGCACAACAGTCACTGTTGTCTTCCTCATCGTCATCGTCATCATTGTCCGACAAAGGAACAAAGCGTTCCTGATAAACTCTATAGATCTTGTAATCGATGGAGGTGGTGCTCTTGCGGGCATGTTCCTCGACCAAGGACTCTGAGTAGGAAGCAGACTCCCATGGCGATTGAGCTTCTTCTTTCTCTCCTTTCGTCTCTATCTCTTTGTCGGAGCTAGCTGTATCGAAGTCGAAGGCAATTTCTGATGTTGGAGAGAGGAGAACGGAAGGGCTTATTATTTGCTTGGTTAAGTGTGTAAGGTTTCGACTTGACCTTTTCCCATAGGTCAGTCCGTTTTCCCCATAACAGTAAGCCTCCCTACTCTCAAGTCTACGAAGCAGGCTTGAGAAGTAGGTCAGACCTGATCAGGTCAGATTATTATTATCTGGGGTGTTGAGTCAGTTCCTCATTAATGTCGATTTTAGGTGTCGTGCATAGGACTCAGAGCGTATTTACAATCATGACACATGGTACTCGAGACGGTATGCTTGTGGCTCGAGGTCACGTGTGCTGTCAGAGAGCCTTTTTGGTGTCCGACCAGTGGGGCAACCACGTGTGGCGCATGCTTTGGTCATGGAGTTGTATGACAAATGACGAAGCTCCACTTGTTCGGGCGCGAGTATCGAGGAGCTGTTCTGGTTGCAGTAATGAATGCGGCATTTAATGGTGTATGGACGTTTTCGCTATAAAAGGGGAGAAAACCTAATCAAGCAGGGCTCACTTTATGTTGTCACTCTGCCTGTTCGCCCATTTTCCTGCGCTTAACAATTCTCGGTGTGAATTCTGACAATCTCTAGAGACCTTCTTCCCCGATGAGCTCCGTTCCCGTATTCTTGTACTTCTCTCCTTTTTTCTTCTTTTCTTCTGGGTTTTCCAGCATTTTTTTGGGCCCACAGCCATGTCGGAAACCTCAAGTCCTTGGGAGGGGACCCCCCGATTGTCATGTTAGGTAGATGACCTTCACCCCTTGTCGAACCCACCATCACCATTGATGATGATAAGCGACAGGGATTTTCATGCATCCCATATGTCGCGGGCAGTTGAATGGTCACCGATAGAGCGGTCGGAGGAGGCGGAGCTAGCGAATCATCGTCGGAGGCGGAGAAAAGAGGGCCAGTTGGATCCGTGTTGACGGAGGCCGACCTGGTGAGGATAAGGTCGGGGTACCACATTCTAGACTCTGTGGTACTCCGAGCTCCCTCACCGGGCAAGCTTTCTAACGAGCCCCCCTGAGGGCGAGGTGGCCATTTTCTAGGTCGCTCTCCAATACAGCCTTAGGCTTCCCCTCTAGAGGATAGTGAGGCGGGTGCTTGCACACTTGGGGATAGCCTCTGGGTAGCTGATCCCAAATGCCTGGAGGGCATTGGTGAGGTCGTTCATCCTCTGGTCCGAGCTTGACCAGCCCATACTAACCATGGATGAGTTTCTCCACCTATACCAAGTGAAATCTAACCCTCTTCATAAGGGTTGGTATTTTTCTCCTCATAGTGGGGATCTGGCAAGGCCCTAATCACGAACGTCCTGACATCGAATAAGAACTGGAAGAATAAGTGGTTTTGGGTGTCGGGGGAGTGGGAGGCGATAAGGATATCTGGGCTTTGTTCGTTGGTCTTGATCTCCTTTTGCGTGACAGGTCGATATGTTCGGGCTTAGCTTTTTTTTTTTTTTTTCTTCGTTTCTCTTGGTCATCACCTTTGTTCTGACTTGTGTTCTTTTTTGACAGTTGTTCCCAAGTATCCCACGTGGTGGGTGTAGAAGCTCTTGTTCGGATTACTAGAGCTAGGTCCATAGACGCCGACTTGAGATCTTGGAGGGAGCTCATCACGCCCGAGCTTATGCTTAAATTAGGTCTTGATCTAGTCTTGACAGGTATAGCTTTTCAGTAGGTTGCTCAGGATTAGGCGTACTTCGCAGATTTTTTTGCTAACTCGTTTTACTGTGTAGACATACCAAAGTCAAGGCCATCAAAATGCCCAAAAGAAGAAGAAGCCGACTTTCAAAACCAAAGGGAAGGTCAGACCTTCCGTAGCCCGAGAGATTGTGGAGGATGTTCCGTCCTCGGCTCATACTACCATTGTTTCCGAGGTGGTTGTTGGATCGAATTCGCTCGCCGAAGCTTAGCCTGCTGGGGGCCGGGTGGTTGCGGAGATGGCTACCGAACTCCCCTCGCCCCAAGTGGAGGGCCCATTCGGTGGCCACGGCGGAGAGGGTTAGAGGTCTCTTGGGTCGGCTTAGGCTATAATAGAGGGGCTTCTGCCTTAGGCAGATCGGCACGTCTCTGATGTCGATTTTACCAGTACGATGGATATGCCGCCAGATGGAGTTCTAGGTCAGGTGGCGTGGCTCTTCTTTAGGGTAGGTTTACCTTTCTTGAGATATCCTTACTTCCTTCCTTTATTTATTTTTTTTGCATTGGTCTGATATTACGATTTTTTTTATTTTTTATTTGTAGTGCACCCCCTCCCTGCTTAATGTGCTTCACGAGATGTCACGCCTCCAGGCGGAATGTAAAGAAGCGAAGGCGGCATTGTTGCAAAAGGGGGCTAAGGCCGAGCGACTTCGCATCGAGGCTGGGCAGTCCTGCACTAAAGCTGGGCGGCTTTATGAGGAGGTCGATCAACTTCGTTCTCAGAATGTTGCCCTGAAAGCTCAGGTAGAGGGTTCGACGGTCGAGCTAAAGGCATTGAAGAAGCTACTTGCCGATGCCTTGAAGAGAGGAGCTCGGTGGAAATCAAAACTGAATGAGCTGAAGTGGTCCTTTGATGTGAAGATCAAGGAGGCCCAGGTAGCTGTATCTTTGGCTTGGGTGACATCTGTGGAGGAGTTTAAGTCCTCCAAGGAGTATACGGAGGATAGGGACACCCTATATGGCCTCGGGTACGAGAAGTGCCTTGAGGACATCAAAGGGGTGCATCCCAAGCTTGACCTCTCAGCCTTTGAGAAGATCGACTTCGATTCTGAGGCGCCTCTAGAGGACTCACCCTTTGAGAGGCCTCCGCGACATCATGACTCCTTCCTCTCCCCTTCTTGTTGTAATTTTTGGCTTTTTGCAATGTACCCCTCTAAATTATTTTTAATCAAAAGATACTTTTTGTTCATTACAATGATCGTTTTGAGTAGATTGGTAGGTTTTGCGATGGGTAAGTCGGTGTTTTGTGCCAAAGTTGAGCCCTTAGTTGTTTTAACCTTATGAATCTATGATTCTTGGTCGAGCACTTCCGTAGGTCGGATACTTCTGTATTTTAAGAGGATCATCTTTACGGCAAATTGCGTGACCCAAGTAGTGACGATAACTCATGGCCCGACCTCTTCTTGAAGGGTTGACCCATTAATGAGGGTTGTTCTTCCCTTGTATTATAGGAAGCTCTTAGTAGATTTTTAGTAGATGTATTATTTGTAGACATGGAAGTAGGGAGCGAACTCGTCCCGACCTCGGGATTTTTATTGCAATGGTTCCAATATTGTAGACTTAAAACAGCGAGAAAGTAACTTTTGTGCTCAGGCCAGGTTAGTCCCTATGCATAGTAAATTTTAAGATGCTCGGCGTTTCACGGATATGGAAGGAGTCAACCTTCTAGGTCCTCGAGTCGGTATGACCTTGGTCAGCTCGTGCTTGTTACCACATAGGTTCCTTCCCAGTTTGGTCCCAAGATTTCTGAGTCGGGTTCCTTGGTGTTCTGGAAGGTTCTTTGGAGGACTAGATCTCCAGCTCAGAACCTTCTTGTCTTCACTCTAGAATTGTAGAAACGGGCGACCTGCGACCTTGACTTGGGCTTATTCCCTTCTCTCTTCGATAAGGTCAAGATCTAGTGCCATTTGTTTGGCGTTCTGTCGTTCGTTGTAGGAGCGGGTCTTAGTAGTTGGGAGCTCGATCTTGACTGGGATAATGGCCTCAACACCGAGGTCCAGGGAGAAAGGGGTTTCTTCCGTGGCTGTCTGAGCAATAGTCCGGTATGCCTAGAGGACGTGAGGAAGCTCTTATGCTTAGGATCCTTTGGCCCTCTCGAGCTTCATTTGGAAATGATTTTTGATGATCTTGTTGACTGTTTCGATGTGTCCGTTAGCCTGTAGGTGCAGGGGTGATGAGTAGACATTTCAAATCCCGAGATTTTTACACATACCTAGGAATTGCTGGTTGTTAAACTGTTTTCCATTATTCGAAATGATCGTGTGGGGGATTTCATACTGGCATATGATATTTTTCCAGACGAAGTCCATAATTTTCTATTCAGTGATCTTGGCCAGGGGCTCGGCCTCGGCCCATTTGGTGAAATAGTCGATTGCGATGACCACAAATTTAGTCCGCCCTTTGCCAGTTGGTAAGGGGCTGATGATGTCAATTTCCCATTGGGCGAATGACCATGGTCTGGTCATATGAGTTAATTGCTCAGGAGGCTGTCAGGGTATCGTCATGAATCACTGACATTTGTCACATTTTCGAGTGTATTACTTGGCATATGTCTGGATGGTCGGCCAAAAATATCCCTGTCGGATAACGTTGTGAGCGAGGGCTTGACCGCTAGAGTGGTTCCTTCATGAATTTCTTTCAAAACGTATTTTACTTCGTCAGATCGGATGCATCTGAGATACGGGAGCGAGAATCATTTTTTGTATAGAATGTCTCCGATCATGGTGTAGCGGACTGCCCTAGATTGAAGTCTCCGTGCCTTTAGTCGGCCCTCAAGCAGCTTTCCTTCCTTGAGGTAATTGATTATAGGATCCATCTAGGTCGGTCCTGAATTTATCAGGATGACAGTGCTCAGATCGGGTTCATTGATGCTTAGTTCAGTTAAGAACTCGATCGGGATTGGTTTCGGGATATCGTCTTTAGTTGTTGTTGCTAGCTTTGCGGCATGTCTGCTTTAGAGTTCCCTGACCCAGGGATCAGGCTAATATTATACTTTGAGAATTTACTGATCAGTTCTCTGGCTTTCTTTAAGTGGTCCTCCATTCATTCTTTCTTAGCATGGTATTCACTAGCTATTTGGTTGACGACGAGCCGTGAGTTGCTACGAATTTTCAAGTGCTGGGCTCCCATGACAGCTACTAGCCTGAGCCCATATAAAAACGCTTTGTATTCTACTGCATTGTTTGATTATAGTGCTTCATATTCCGCCACATTGTCCGATTAGGAGCCTCAAGGACTATCCCGACCCCGTTGCCTTTAGAGTTGGATGAGCCGTCGACGTACAACATCCATGTTGGCAGTTCTGGCTCGACTGTCTGATTTTTGGGCAGATCAGTATTGTTACTTGGACTAGCTTCCAGGTCGTTCCCGCACACGAGCTCGACAATGAAATTTGTCACTACCTGGCCTTTAATGGCAGTTCGGGGTTGGTATTCAATTTCGAACTTGCTGAGCTCGATCACCCATTTTGTCAGTCTACTTGATACCTCAGGTTTTTGGAGTACCTTGCGGAGAGGTTGATTGGTCGGGATTACTATGGTATGGGCCTGAAAGTAGGGTCGGAGTTGTCGTGATGAGATGATTAGGGCTAGGGCGAGCTTCTCGATGCTCAGATGGCTGGTTTCTGCTGGGATAAGGCTCTTGCTGACTTAGTACATAGGAAATTGTTTCCCCCCTTGTTCTCTGATAAGGACCGAACTAACAGTAGCTGACAATACTGCTAGATATAAAAGGAGCAATTCCCCTTGTTCGAGCTTTAAGAGTAGTGGTGGGGACCCCATGTACTGCTTGAGCTCCTAGAAGGCGAGCTCGCACTCTTCCATCCATTCTGTCTTTTGGTTCCCTTTTAATTACTTAAAAAATGGGAGCCATTTTTCGATAGCTCGAGATACGAAACGGTTCAGGAAGCTATTCTTCTTGTAAGGCATTAGACTTCTTTTATCGTCTTGAATGAGCTCATGTCGAGCAGAGTGTGAATTTTGTTGGGGTTCACCTCAATTCCTCTCTAACTGACCAAGAATCTGAGGAATTTTCCCAAGCTGACGCCGAAGGCGCATTTGCTCGTGTTCAATTTCATCTAGTATTCATGTAGGATTATAAACATTTCTTCGAGGTCAGAGATGTGGTCCATAGCCTTAATGCTTTTGACAAGCATGTCATCAACGTAAACTTCCATGGAGCATCCGATCTGGTGGGTAAACATTCTGTTGATGAGCCTTTGGTATGTAGCCCCGACATTCTTTAGTCCAAAAGGCATGCATGACCTTATAGCAGTAGAGTCCTTTGTCTGTGATGAAAGTCATCTTCTGCTTGTCATAAGGATGCATAGAGATTTGATTGTTGCCTAAGTAGGCATCCATAAAGCTCAGGAGTTTATGTCTGACCATGTTGTTGACAAGCTAGTTGATCTTGGGGAGAGGAAAGCTATCCTTGGGGTAGGCTTTGTTCAGGTCGGTGCAATCAACATAGACCTACCACTTCCCATTGGACTTTTTAACTAAGACGACATTGGTTATCTAATCCGGATAGTAGATTTCTTCAATGAAGTTAGCCTTGAGGATTTTTTTGACTTCTTCTCCTATTATGGTGTACTGTTTAGGCTCGAAAATTCTTCGCTTCTGTCAGATTGTTTGATAGTCAGGGTTGACATTCAACCTATAGACCATAAACTTCGGGCTGATGCCGGGTATGTCTTGATGAGACCACATGAATATATTAGCATATCATCAAAGGAGATTCATGACTTCGTCTCGCAATGGCGGTGTTAGGGATAGCCTGATTTACACCATTCGGGTCGGGTCAGAGTTGTCGAGTGGGATGAGTATGAGGTCTTCCATAGGGCGCCCTCTCTCTCAGTTGAGACTTCTTGGGGATCGAGAGAGGTGATGGCCATTGCCTGATGCTAGGTCCTCAATGCCATAAAAGAGCACTATCGAGCTTCTTGTTGGTCTCCCCTGACTAGTCCGGTACCATGTTCGGTGGGAAACTTCATCGCTAGATGGTATGTTGACAGTACGGCCTAAAGAGCGTTGAGTGAATATCATCCTAGAATAACGTTGTAGACAGAGGGGTAGTCTAACACTAGGAAGTCGATGATGGTGGTCGTCTAGTTTTGCCATCTCCATTGGTGACTGGGAGTTGGATTGACCCCTCTGATATGACCTTATCTCCCGCGAATTTGAGTAGGGGAGTTTTGACAGCTCGAAGTCGAGGCTATCTAACTCCTGTTTTGTTGAATGCTTTGGCGAAGAAGATATTAGTTAAGCTTCTGGTGTCCACCAAAATCTGAAATACTTTGTGGTTAGTTATAGTCACAGTAACCATAAGTGCATCATCATGGGGATGGTGAACTCCTCGGGTGTCCTCTTCAGTGAAAGTTAGATCGCAAGGTGTTACCTTTTACTCTTTCGGGGGCCTGCTGGCAACGAGGACTTGATGCTTCGAGCTGGAGCGACTGATACTTTTGGTGTGGGCTTTTCAAGCTCAGTTTGAGTCACCTCCCCTGGCAGGCCCTTTGAAGATTGTGCGAATTTCCTTACTTGGTTCATTGTTGATGGGTTGCTCATTCTTCAGGTCAGCTCGTTCTTCCCTTATGTTGACATATTCACACAGGTGCCCGTTGCGGATGAGGGCTTCAATTTCCTCCTTTAGGTCAAAATGGTCACTAGTTGAGTGGCCATGGTCTCGGTAGATGTGACAGTATTTTCGCTTGTCTCACCTATCTACATCGAATTTCATCTTGTTTGGCCATTTGAGGATTCGTTTGTCTCAGATCTCCATGAGGACCGACTCGGGTGTCGTGTTGAGAGGGGTGTATGAGATGAACCTACTGCTAGGTCGTTTGCTCGAGTGCTTGCTCTTAAGGGGCTCGTCGTCTTTCCTTCTTTTGTAGTCGTGGGCTGAGGTCGGCTCCTCCTAAGGTCATTTTTCTTTGGTCGATCCTCCCTTATTCTGAACAGCTTTTTACAAAGTAGCAATTTTCTCGGTGTTAGAGTGTTTCTAGGCATTGGCCATTGTTGTCGGAGAATTTTTATCGAGCGAAAAGAGGAATCTTCCTTCCTTGAGGCCTCCCATCATGACGGTTAAAGCAATTTCTTCTGAGTATGCATGCACTTGCATGGTTTCCAAGTTGAAATGCTTGATGTAATCCTTCAGTAGCTCGCCTTCTTTCTAAACTATATTTAGGATGTGGGAAGTGGGTTTAAGGCTCTCCATTCCCTGATAAAGTTGGTAATGAAAGCTTTGTTGAGCTATGTGAATGAACTGATTGATTACGGTTTCAATTGTCAGAACCACTTCCAAGCTGCTTCTGCCAAGGTTAGCGAAAATGCGACACATGACTACGGTTGATGCGCCATCCAACTCCATTCAAGCCCTGAAGCACTCTAGGTACTCGGTTGGGTCGGTGGTTCCGGAGTATGGGGTGATATGAGGCATGCGGAACCTCGGCGGCAACTGCGCCTGCATGATGTCAGTGGTAAATGGAGGCTCGGTTTCTTCCGGTATTGCTTCCACTGGGGTTGGAGCATTTGCACGGTAGGCCTGCCGTATGTTGCCGATCCGATGGCGCAGGTCCTTCAGCTCAGCTTCCCATGGCCCGCCGCTTTCGGCCATAGCCTCAATGGCTATCTCGGGAGCCTTGTCGTGCTTCTTCCTGTCCAGCTCATCATAATTGTAAATGTTATCTTATCTAGCTCCTACATTTTTTAAATTTTGTAGTGCCAAAACCTCTTGGAATCTGTATCTTTTGTAGTGTCAGAACCTCTTGGAATCTGTGTCTTGTGTAGCTGTTCTATAAGATCAACTTCATCATTGCCTACATTCAAGTACAAGTTCAAGAAGTTCAAATTCAAGTTCAAGTACAAGATCAAGAGATTCAAGAACAACTTCAAGAAATTCAAGTACAAGATCAAGAGATTCAAGAACAACATCAAGAAGTTCAAGTACTAGCAAGCTTCAACTACATCAAAAGAATGATATATGATGATTCCATCTCACAAATAAGGTTTGTTTGACCTTAGATTGACCTTAGGATAGGTCATACAATTTGCATTTATATCATAGGTCATTTGATAATTTTATAGGTCATATTTTGACTAGTCCTAGTCATGGTTCGACTAGTCCAGACACTGGCTCGACCAGTCTAAGAATTTCCTCGACCAGTCCAGGGTTTTGTGAATTTTCAGAATTTCTTTTGAACCCTCGACCAGTCTTGGAGACTGGTCGACCAGTTGAGCAGGCTCAACTCAAAGTCCAGCAACATTTTTGGGTCTCACTCGACCTGTCGAGTGCAGGGCTTGACCTGTCGAGCAAGCCACTCAACCAGTCGAGTAATGATCTTATCTTATCGCGTTCGAAATTTTGAATTATTGTTGGTCCTTCGACCAGTCGAACCGACCACTAGGCTAGTCGAGTGAACAGTATTTTTGCCTATAAATTAAGGACGATTT
The DNA here is from genome assembly GCF_029962835.1 of Magnolia sinica. Classification (NCBI taxonomy): domain Eukaryota; kingdom Viridiplantae; phylum Streptophyta; class Magnoliopsida; order Magnoliales; family Magnoliaceae; genus Magnolia; species Magnolia sinica. The sequence continues at coordinate 40,698,459 of NC_080573.1, read as the reverse complement.
TCAGAGTTTTTCAATTCATTCCAAGATCTTCAAGTCACAACTCTAAAAAACTTGTTCCCACATTCGAGAAGCTAATTGGTTAGTATTTAAGATTCTTTTAATAGCTTTTTGCATTTGATTTTGTGATCTCTATTCAATTCTATTTCTTTTTAAAATGGAATATTGATTTTACCCTTTTTAAGATCAAAATCAAATCAAGTTAGGCCAAGTTAATTTATTCTAAAAATCATTTAGACCTAAGAACCCTTTCATATGTGAGATTGGACATTGAACATCTATATCGAATTGATTCTATCGGGCTTCATCAGAAGGAGAATATTCAGATAAGTAATTTCAATTTTTTATAGAAAATTTTTTATTTTTTGTTTTGAATGAGATAGCCAGAAAATCTCAGTGAGTGAGGTTTTAATTGTGGTAACCCTTTGAAAACACAATTGTAAAGGTTTTGGGTGAACCTTGGAAAATCTATTTCATAATGAAAGCCAATATCCCGTGGGTAAGGATATTGTGAGTGGAGTAGTTGTGTGGCTGTTTTCTAATAGTTGGGTGTACACATAAGCAAACCACTATAATTGCTGGCATTTTGGTGAATGTTTATTATTGTGCATTTATGGTGAATGATTGTAATTTATGTTCTGCACATGTAGTGAATGTTGTAATAGCAGTAGATATTTATTTCTAATTTATTCTTTATTCCTCCGTATTGGTTTGGGATTTTGATACACAAACCATTCTAGAAATTAGGTTGTCCTACCATAAGCTATTGGTTTTTGATGTAAGGTTGTCCTTAGAACAACATTTGTATCAACCTCTCAATACTTGTGCATTTGAGGTTGCTATTCAATTCTACTATTTGGAATTTATAAGTGCTATCTTTATTTATTTCTTTCTTTCTTATTCCGCATTAAAATTTTTAATTTGGCATAGTCCTATTCACCCCCCCTCTAGGACTCTTAGCTCGTCCTTTTCAGCAGGTTAGAGGCGGCCACCGCGGCGGTTCTGGCTCTTGCGGGAGACAACAGGTACATCGAATGGTTCGGGAAGCTCTTGAGCCATCGGTCCTGCTACTTACTTGGCCCCTTATGCGGGATGGGGTTGTAGTTGTTCCAACAGGTGCTTCATGGAGTTCATATTATTTTTCAATGCCTCGACTTGTTTCTTGAGGGATACGAGTCATCCTCCCCGACTATGGATTCGTTGCATCGACCCCACAGGTGTGGAATTAGCCTGCAGCTGGGAAGAGGAATCTCGGTAGCAGACGGACTATTCTGGTGGCGCGAGGTCAGGTGCAACCGAGGTGGCCAGAGCTTTGTTCTTTCCTTTTACCATTGTTGAACTTTGTTGAGATGAGAACGACTTTCGATGTCGTTTCCACAGATGGCACCAAGCTGTTGATACAGAAATCTAGTTAGCCCTCTTTGGACTAGCGTACCTACATAAGGAACAGACAAAGAAGACCCTGGCAAGACCAAGGGACCCTCTAATGCCTAAGTCATGAAAGGAATCTGGGTCTAGTTGAGTATTGAGGGTTTAGGGTTAAAGATTGTGCGTACTATTCACCATTAGAGGCGTCTCTATTTATAGTTTAGGAGAGGTCGTGACGTAGAGGAGATCTCCCTATTTAGTATATGCGAATTGTATAGGGATTTGGATTCCAATATCCTTGGCGAAGATCTCAGGATCCCAAGCATGTTGCGGATATCCTCCAAAGATCTCGAGCGGATCTCTATCGCAATAAGCTTCCTGGATCTTCGATTAAGATCTCAGGCGGATGCAATTGGGCCTTAATAAGAGGCGGGCTGGGTTAACCTGAAGTGTGTTGACCTAGGACATGCTGACTTGGGCCATACCGACCTGGGTCATACCGACCTGCTTGCAAGAGTCAAGCTCAACCTCATCTTCTTCTCGACTTTGGAGTCGCTTGTCCAGTTGAGATGCACTGTAGTCACTGTCTTCTTCCACATCGTCGTCATCATCATTGTTGGGCAAAGGAACGGATTGTTCTTGACGAACTCTTGAGATCTTGGAATTGATGGAGGTGGTGCTCTTGTGGGCATGTTCCTCGGCCATGGAATCTGAGTAGGAATCATCGGAGCTGGCTGTATTGAAGTCGAAGGAAATTTATGATGTTGGAGAGAGGAGAACAAAAGGGCTTATTATTTGCTTGGTTGAGCGTGTAAGATTTTGACCGAACCTTTTCCCATAGGTCGGTCCATTTTCTCCATAACAATTAATATTTTGATTTTATTTGTAGTAGCAGATGATTTTTTATTTATTTTTGCTTTCTAGCTTTGTTTTCTTAAAATAAAATAGCTACTGCTCTAGTCCGTAGCCATTACTACTTTCCGTTACAAATTTAATCTTATTTGAACGAATTTGTTGGGGGACCACGGAAGCACACAGAAGAATCAAGTAGAGTATTCCAATGGCACAATCAAGCACAACCACAAATACTCCAACTTTAATGTGGAAAAACCTTTACAGCAAAAAAAAAAAAAAAACCATGGCACAAAGCGACAAATATCACTATGAAAATAGAAATTACTAGAGATATAGAGAATACTCGATTCGAACAAGCCTCGAATCTCCCCTTACAAGCCATTGAAAATCCTAAGAATGAATTAAAAAGCTCTAAGATACACCCCAATCCCAATTATGCCCTTATATATAACTTTAGGAAGAATCACAATCAAAATCGTAAATAAATCCTATAGATATGCAAATTTACATAACTCTACGTAACCCGTTCGATGGCACTTCGATGGGAATTTGATGGCATCGACAAACTAACACCAAAACATTCCAGCAACGAAACATGGATATTCTGAATTTTTTCGATGGCATCGAGCAGGCCTTTAATGACATCGAAACTAACTTCGATGGCATCGAGTAGGACACCGATGTCATTGAAAATAACTTTGATGGCATCAAATAGCATTCGATGACATCAAACATGACACCAAAGCATCCAGCGACCAACAAGAGAAAATCCAGAATTTCCCGATGGCATCGAGCAGGACTTTGATGGCATCGAAGTTTGCTCAATGACATCGAATTGTCATTAACAAGCATGTTGAATTATATATTTAAGACATCAATTAACAATCTCCACCATGTCTTTAATCGTCGTTCTCTGTAACTCATTTTCTCTCATCTCTAATCATGCCTTGCATCATAGCTCCACCATTGCTTCTCATGCATCCTTTATCTTCCTTTATGCCTTTGCCAAGCCCAGAGAAGTTGCACAGAACTTGAACTTCTCTGAGGGAATCACTTTAGTGAGCATGTCAGCCAGATTCACGCTCGTGTGAATCTTCTTCAGAGACACGACTCTTTCCTCAAGTACCTGTCAGATAAAATGGTGATGAACATCAATGTGTTTAGTATGTGAGTGATAAATAGAGTTTTTAGCCAAATTAATAGCACTCTCACTATCACAATTAATCGACACGGCCTCTTATTGAAGCCCCAACTGATTTATCATCTCTCTTAACCAAACACCTTCCTTAAACGCTTGTCTCTGTCATATATTCTACTTTAGTCATGAAAAGAGCCACCACAGACTGAAGCTTTGACATCCAACTAATTGCTCCACCTACTAGTACAAATAATTATCTTGAAGTTGACTTTCTGGAATCCACAAACCTTACCAACTTTGCCCATCTTCTTAAAAGTTAAGACGTAGTTTTTTGTACCTTAAGTGTATCGAAGTAGCCATTTCACCACTTCCCTATGTTGTTTGTCGGGGTTTGACATGTATCTGCTCACAACACTGACTGCATGTGAAATATCTAGTCTCATACAGACCATGACATATATTAAACTGCCAACTACATTTTCTCATTTGATTTTCCCGGTGTTGCTTTTCAAGGTTAAACATATATTTTCTAACAATGCCAACCACATGTGAAATATCTGCTTTAGTACAGACCATGACATACATCAAACTGTCAATTACATTCGAATAAGTCACACGAGACATCTCTTGCTTTCTTCATCTATTTTAGGACACTGTTCAGAAGAAAGCTTAATATGAGCCACATGAGGAACGCTAACTGGCTTTACCCTGTTGATCCCATACTTCACAAATACCTTCTTAAGGTAATTCTTTTGAGATAAGTAAAGCCTGCTCCTTTTCCTATCTCTATGTATATCAATGCCGAGAACTTCTTTACAGCCCTTAGATCTTTCATCTTGAATGTCCCTGATAATTGAGTCTTCAGTACATTGATTTCAGATATGCTATGACTGATGATCAATATGTCATCAACATACAATACTAGGATGATAAATTTTTTATTACTCAATGTCTTGAAATAGACACAATGATCATACTCACTCATTGTAAACTTTTGACTCAACATGAAAGAATTAAACTTTTATACCACTGCCTAAGTGATTGTTCCAAGCCGTACAACGACCTCTTTAACTTGCAAACATTGTTCTTTGCCCCTTTTATTTCAAAGCCTTTTGGTTGCTTTATGTAAATCTATTATTCCAATTCCACATGGAAGAAGGCAGTCTTCACATCCATTTTTTCTAGCTCGAGATCGTATTGGGCAACAAACGCCAACACGAATTTGATAGATACTTGATGAATTCAATCTCCTCCACCTCAGTGAACTTCGAGTTTTGTAATGATTCACATGGTAGGCGGCTCATCATGAGTTGCTTGCATTTTGGTTTGTACCCAATTTTTACCAGGAGTTCCAGTAGAACCTGAAATTGCAGTTAAGCCACTACAAGCGAAGGTTGAAGATATGTCTATTGTCCTAGATGGGGGTGAATAGGACTATAAAAAAAATAATTAACCTAATTGCATGCACTTATTTCTAATCAACCAATTAAAGAAATTTAAATAAGAAGAAGTGTAAGACCCGTATCTTAGTATGTACTATTCCGTAGCATTCCGCGGTCCTTCCGGTCGCAGAAAATAAATATAGAATAGAGATCAATCAATCAACACAAAACATGAATCAAAACATTCAAAATGATGCATAATGATGTATAATGGTTTGGCTATGTTCCTACTCCACTCCTAGATGACCCACTCTCTCCTAGAGTGTGCCACATTTCATATCCAATGGTTTTAAATGCGGTTAACCATAAACCTTTACAACCTACACAAGGTTATAGATTGCCTACATAAGGTCTTACCAAGTTCTACACGATAACTTAAGAAGTCCTACACAAGGATACAATATATGTATTCTCATGTCAAAGGCCCACACAAGGACTTAGCAAGTTTGAAAAAAACAAACTTTGAATTCCAATCCTACACAAGAAAATGTTAGGTGGACTCTTGTACTTACCTACAAGCGAGTGAGCCCCATTAAGCACATTTGATGAAGATCTTTCAGGTTGTTGAAGGGTCTTCAGCTCCCTTGAACTACAACCGAGTAATGATCCTCCAATGTTGATGTCGAGGTTGATGGGTCAAGGGTTTGGATAAATCCTATCCATGTATTGATGAGTCTTAAAGAACTAGAGAGGATCCCCAAGGCTAACCATTCAATGCTTCCTAGCATAAGGATTTTCCAATAAAGAATGTTATTAAAGCATTAATGAATGTTGGAGTTCATTGATCAATCCAAGCTTAAATATGATAATGATTATCTTTAAGACAAGGATAAAATGATGAACTCCATGAAGAAAGAGGGCTTAAGAAGATGGGTATTAACTCCTAAAATTTACTTTCTCAAAGCTCTCTTCAATCCTCACCAAATTGCCACGAAACAAACCATATCGATTTATAGAACGAAATACCAATGGTAAAAAAAGGGCAGAAAACTATCAGATTCGATGTCATCGAAGGGTCTTCGATGCCATCGAAGTTACCTTTGACGCCATCGAACCTTCTTCGATTCCATCAAACCATAGCAATAGGATTTTTAAATAGTTATTGGATAGTTTCTATTGATCCCATCGACCGTCCTTCAATGTCATCGAAGGGGACCTTCGATGCCATTGAAGGATGGCTAGATGCCATTGAGAATTTTTGAATTTATGACTTGAGGTTACTAGACAATTTAGGTCCATTTATGATGCCATCGAACTGACCTTTGATGTCATGGAAAAGTCATTCGATGCCATTGAAGGGTGTTCAATGCCATCACTGTAATTCCGATTTTCTTAGACAACTCTCTGGACTATTTGAGCACTTCTACGATGTCATTGAAGATGAGTTCGATGACATTAAAGTTTGAGTTCTGGTTGCATCGAACATGCTTCAATGCCATTGAGAAAATTTGGATTTTCCTTGTTAGTTTGTTGGATAGAATGTGATGTTTTTGATGTCATTGAACATAAGTTTGATGTAATCAAATTGGGTTCGATGCCATCGAAGATATACTGATTTTCCTTGAAAGCTTACTGGAGTGTTTGAGCCTATTTTCGATGTCATCGATCTAAGTTCAATGTCATTGAAACTTAAGTTCGATGTCATCAAACTGGTCAAGATTTTTCAGATTTTCTATGTCTAGTTGCTGGACTGTTTTGGCTCAAGTTCGATATCATCGAGCTATCTTCGATGACATCAAAGGTAGTTCGATGGCACTTCGATTCCATTGAACATGGCTGTTTTTCAGGTTTATCTTTTAACTCCAATATCCAACTTCTTAACTATTTAGCATACCTAAAAAAAGGTTTTCCTAGATGTTTTTGGTCAAATATGGGCTATGTTTTGAGGGGTTTAGGGGTAAGGTTTGGTGAGATTTGTGAGGCTAGTTTACTTGCACTTGAAGCTTCTAACCCTTTGAGTGTTCAGTCTTGGGTCTTTTTTGGGGCTCACTTGACGTTAAGACATATACTACACGCTAATTGACAAACCAAGGCATTTTCAATCTCCCCATTTGTCAATTACGTGACAAAAACCTAACAAACCCTATACAACTCAATGTATATGACTTTCAAATTGGAATTACATTGCTTTACAAACATGGACAAACTTGTCTTGAATTCTTTTGTTGCTCCCCCTAACTTCTTGCATCACCATTGTTTTAAAAAAGGCACAACAAGCCAATGGTGGTGGGAGTTATGCTTCTCCCCCTTTTTGTCAGTGATTGGCAAATGATGTTAGCATAAAAACACAATAGATCACTGAAGTTGAGTAATAATCATAAGATGAATTTAGAGAGAAACAAGAATAATTATATTAAACACATAAGCAAGATAATCATATTAAGAACAAGCCCAATATACTATCATTAATATGAAACAACAAACAACCCTAGAGTGGCTGAGGATATAATATCCAAAAGTATAAGTCAAAATAACACAACCATAGTAAAAAAAAAAAAGAAGACATATGTGAAATGTATGACATGACACACCATCTTGGGCATCCAAAAAGATATATATGCCCAAGATGATCGCTCTAAGCTCAACATGCATAAATTGAAATCCTAGCGCTCACTCCAGCCTTCGGAGGGACGGACTCATCGCGAGGGCCTGTGAACAATGCAACGAGCTCCTGGGTTGTTCGCTGCAATGACTCTACCCTGTGCTCAGGTCACATCTAACAGACTTACCCCTGAATGATAACTTCGAGCCAGTCCCGCTATCGAAGGTGGCGTCTAATAGTGGCCGAGTTAGCTGTAGGAGGTACGGAGGGCTTTGACAATTGCATACAGCAATTGCTAATCTGTCCTCCCTCTGGAACAACAGTGTTCGGTGTGTCTATCACGGAGCCTGCTGCAGGCTGTGGTCGCAGCATCTTCTTGATGTTCTTGTGTATGATCTTAGTTGCCAGCCTCGATACGTCAGTCATGGGTAGAAACCCACAATCTTGAGCAAGTAGGCAAATTAGGTGACCAAAGGGTAGATGAGTTACATGAGTGCTGCTGACTAAGAGAGCAATCTGATATAGTATGACTGGTGGTAGACACAACCTAATGCAAGTGGCGACATTATAGACAATATCAATCATAAAAGGAGTGAGGTATTTCAGAGTTAGCTAGACCTAAGACTTGTATACGTACGACTGCGCCGTCATCAAGATTTTGACGCCGCGTATTACGTGCCAAGGCGATACCCGGGCCAAGAGATGTGGGCCCACGTTTAGTTCGAGAAAAATACCGCGCTTTGTAAAATTCAAGAGAAATATCCCATTAATCACCTCACATGTCAAGTACAACACCTATCCCCAAAGTCAACTCTCTCTCTTACACATCCCTTACATGTCAAGTACACTCCCATCACTCACTCACCTATCACTCACCTTTTCACCCATCACCCTCTTACATCACCTCTCTCTCTCATCTCTCTCTCATTTCAAACTCCATCTCCCAAGCAACCATGAGAGAGGTGGATGTCCATGGGAGAGAGCTAGGTGTGGCCCACCTTCCTACCACCCAATCCCACCATCCAAAGTCCATCTTGACCGTTGAATCGCACCCCTTGGAGCTCTAGATCGCATAGGCGGAAGAAGGAAGAGGAGATCAAAGGTGGGTGTTCATCATCTTTTTTTTTTTTGGATTTAGGGCCCACTTTTAATGGGACCCATTTCGATGTATGCATTGTATAGGGAGGGCCCATAGGGGCGGGGTCCCTCCCCTTCTCACGATCTCTCTGTCTCTCCCTCTCTGTCTCTGTCTCTCTCTCTCCTCTTTTTCCTTGATTGCATGACCAACCTTAAATGTGCATTTGCATCTGCACCGTCCATCTAGATGGTGCTATGTGCGGCTCCACCTTGATGTATGTATCTGGATCCACACCGTCCACTTGGACGGTATGGTATGGGGTGCACCGTGATGTGCATTTCATCCATGCCAACCATCTTTTTCATATGGACCATTCATGTTTGGACCCCACCATGATGCATGCGTTGCATCCAGACTGTCCATCTGGACGGTGGCCAGCAAGCCTGGATCATTTAAATAAATAATATTATATAGTATAATATATAATATATATGTATATTACATATATCTGGTGGGACCCACCTGCTGGGCTAATGGATTGGTTGGTGTATCTCACACCAGCTATACAGCTGATGTGATGTGGGACGTCAGCAAATGCTGTAGGCCCCACCATTTCGTGTGTTATATCAGGGCCGTCCATTTGCTAGATGGCCAGTAGCCCCACCATGATGGATGTGTTCCATCCAAGCCGTCCATCTATTTAGCAAGCTTGTTTTAAGGCTTGAGATAAAAAATGAAGTAGATCTGATGATCAGGTGGACCACACTGCAAGAAAACAGTGTTGAGTGAACGTCCACCATTGAAACCCTTTTTGGGGTCACGGAAGTTTGGATCAATATGAAATTTATTTTTCCTCTTAGGTCAGGGCCATGCGACCTTATGAACAGAATGGATGGAAAATAACGTTGTGGTGGGCCCCACGTGGGACCCACCTGCTGGAGGGAGTGGGTTGGTTGGTGCATCTCGCACCAGCCACATAGCTGATTGATGTCAGCAAATTCTGTGGGACCCACCTTTCGTGTATGTGATGTATATCAGCACCGTCCATCTAGACGGTGCCATGTACCCCCATAATATATGTATTTTATCCAGCCGTTCATGGGACCACCATGATGTATTTATTTCATCCACACCATCAAGATTATGATGGACAGTGCTGGACAATGTTTGGACAATGCTGATTTACATAGACAATGTTTGGACAGTGCCTATTTACATAGGCAATGTTTGGACAGTGCTAATTTACATAGATAATGTTTGGACAGTGCTGATCATCATTAGTGGCCATGTGCCCCATAAAATGATAGTGTACAGTGATACATATGTTACACCTACAACTATTAAAATGATTTTTGGTGCGGTCCAAGCCCACTTAAGGCCCATTAGTGCGGCCCATCCATGAGGCCCATCATGATGTATTTTTGGCTCATGTGCGAGGCCCACCTGTTTGTATTTTTGACCTATGTGATGGGGCCCACCTGTTTTGTATTTGAAGCTCACATAATGGGGCTCGACTTGATGTGCACGAGGCTCATAGTGATGAGTGTTAGGCCCATGAGATGCGGCCCATAGTGATGTGCATCAGGCCCGTGTGAGTGCCCTATAGTGATGTGTATTAGGCCCATGTGATGCGGCCCATAGTGGTGTGTGTTAGGCCCATAGTGATGAGTGTTAGGCCATGTGATGCGGGCCATAGTGATGTGTATTAGGCCCGTGTGACCGGCCCATAGTGATGTGTATTAGGCTCATGTGTAGGGCCCACCTATTGTGTATTTGTGGCCCATATGATAAGGCCCATTGTAATGTATTTCTGGCCCATTTGGTAAGGCCCAATGATATGTACTTCTATCCCATATGTCGTGGCCCATTGTGATTGTAGGTGGCCCATTGAGACTTGTATGTGGCCCATTATGATTGTATGTGGCCCATTGAGATTATATGTGGCCCATTATGATTGTATGTGGCCATTGTGATTGTAGGTGGCCCATTGAGACTTGTATGTGGCCCATTATGATTGTATATGACCCATTGTGATTGTATGTGGCCCATTGAGATTGTATAGGGCCCGTTGTGATGTATGAGACCCTTATGTAAGGCCCATTGTGATTGTATGTGGCCATTGTGATTGTATGTGACCCGTTGTGATGTAATTTTGGCCATTGATGAGGCCCGATGTGATGTATTTATGGCCTAGTGTAATATATATTAGGCCCTTGTGTAAGGCCATGGGCCCACTATATGTTTGGCTCTATGTGGGCCACTCTTTGGGAGCAATGATTGGTTAAATGTCCACATTGATAGGTAATGACAGTTAAATGTCCTCATTATGACCTTCCCTTAGGCCATTGTTAGGCCCATTTTCATCCTTCTCATAGCATTATGATACATGCCCATACACATCATATGCATATTTGATTATGAGATATGGTTGGCCATTGCATATGGTAGGTTGTTCATGGGACTCCTTGATAGGCAGAATTGCCCCACATGTGCGCACGGTATGTGCAGGATTGATGCATGATTGGATTGTGTGACTCATGCATCTCGCATTTATGTGACATGACCACCGTACGCCCTAGCGACACAGGGTTATAGCCTTCACAGGTATTTCGTGGATGGCCAGGTGGGACACCAAAAATCTGTTCTACATGGGGTGCTATAGATATCCCTGGGTGAAAGTCCCTAAACCCTCTTGGTTCCAGAGGTTGCTCCAATATCTAGACCGAGTGGATACATGAGGCCACGAGGATCATATACCGTTAGGTCGTGTCTCCCACTATGCCGTGGTTGGTTGGAAGGGAGTGTGACTTTACCCGCCTGAGTGAGGGGGCAATGTCTAGGTTGATTTTGACCAGCTTGAGGAATGGTTCGCTATCGACGAGTGGGGCCCGATATTGGTAGGTGAATAATGAGGTCTCTTCTACTCACCTGGTTGCGCGCGATGGGTTGAAAATCTGGTTTAGAGTGTACCAGACCCCGATGATGATCCCAGAGAGGAACCGTACTGATATGTAGACTTATTGAGTAGGAGTTGCGTGCTCATTCATTCATTCATTCACTATCCACTTGGGCTAGTGGTGCCCAACTAATTATTATGTACCTTCGCAATGGTAAGGATTTTGGTTGGGGCACGTGACTAACCTAAGATCAGGAGTCTACTACATTGAGTTTGGCTATCCAAATTTAGGTATGGGATTGGTTTGGATAGATGTCCCTTGTGATGGACCCCATAGCCTTCGATACTACGCACTATCATCTCGACTTTACTCTAGCTTGGTCATTTCATTCGTATTGCATATTGCATTGCATCCGCAACATTTAGTATTTTGGGTTGCCATGTTTCTACATTGATATGGTCGTTAGCATTTATGCCTTACATCGCATAGCCTTGGTACGACTGATGGCACTTATGCACTTACCAGTATATTTCCGCTTACTCTGATATCGTCTGATTCATGATCTTTCCAGTATATTTCTGATTACTCTGATATCGTATGATTCATGATCTTGTATTGCATACTTGACACTTACCTTATGCACATACTTTCACCACCCTCTAAGCTTTCTATAAGCTTATGCACGATAGATGCGTGCAGGTGGCGTTAGGTCGTAGCGGCGTTGAGCTTGGAGCGTGCGGTGGACTTCTAGCCTTGATTTTATATGTATTTCCCTTTCAAAAACTGTATTCAAATGTTTATATTAGTGGATATGTGATGATGATGTTGCCTTTGTGATTTGGGTAAACTTGTGGTTATGCTTATTACGAGTTAAATATACATTGAAAAATCCTCCTTGTAGGATCCCAGGATCGGAATCTGGCGTATGGACGCTAGGAGCCAAGAATGGGGTACTACGGAGGCTGTTGGCACCGGATTCGGCAATCGAAAATTTTATGAGCCTGGTTTCTGAGTTTGGGGCGTGACACTGGACGACAAGGGCAATCTAATGTAGTATGGCAGATGGAAGACATAACTAAATACCAGTGGCGATACCGTAGAGGACATCTAGCATGAAAGGGGTGAGGTCGACTCAATTTGTACGGTGTGGATAGAAATTTGTTGAGAAAATGGAATGGAGAACCCTATACTGGTTAGTCATATAGGAGGAGTTGTGCATTGCCCTATATCCATGATGCGTCTTGCCCGTTGAACAGAAATTTAATGATTGTAGAGCATACAACAGGGAGTCTGTGTCATGGTCTGGCATACCAACTGGAGATAGGGAAACTCCTAACAAATGGGCGATGGTGCCCAGAGTATTATGGACTTTTGTTTCCCTAACTTGAACATCAATGGAGGGCGGATCAATCGAATGAGAGTGGCAATGGGAGAGAAATTCATAGACCTAGTCCACCCGAGTCATTCCCCCAAATTCGAGATGGTCATCATTGTGTCAATCCCAAATGGCGGGACACATGTGACTTCAACCTACCGCTCGATGATAATCTTCCTACCTTTGTATTGTTTTAAGTAGCTTATTTTCAGGGTGGGTTGTGGAGCCTCTTATCATGTGACAGGAGGCGAAGGCATACGTGAGGGTGACGGTGTTCGCAGTCAAGGTCTATTGGCATGTCGTGGGGTGAGTTTTTTTTTTAACTTTACGGGGTCATGATGACTCCACCATGATAGATGCTTTCCCTTTCTCTATTGGCATGATAAAACAAGGATAAATCAACAAGGAATCAAAGGAAATGGGCAAGAATCACATAAAGACAACGATACTTGATGGAAAAATGAAAATGGAAGGAAATGAAGCACAAAAAATGTCTTACCGCTAACTATGGAGAAGAGAATCCTAAGATTCGAGGAGGTTTGATTACCAAAATGCTGCTTTGGAGGTGATAGAGAAGTTTGAGGAATGAGAGGGGCACGTGGGAGCGAGTGGAATACGAAAAGATTGAAAATTTCCTTTTGCATGCCCAGTATATATCGTTTGCCTTGATTGTTCGATGTCATCGAATGATCTTCGATGGCATTGAGGCTGCTTCTTTGATCCCATCAAAGGTCCCATCGAAGACTGAACAGACTGCCTAAGTTTCCAGTTTTTGCATGCTTCGATTCTAAATATGAGATGTACATAAATATTTACCTTTAATACAAAATTTGTACACTCAAATAGGGACACAAAAATAATAATAAAAAATTAAAAATACACAAACACATTTTGTACACAAAAAATGTTTAATGAGGCCAAGAATCCTTAGATATGATAGTGATTGCAATTTTTCCGATAAAATACATATATCGCTCATACCCCAATGGACTTTTGAAGATCTCCAAATCTATTAGCGTCTAAGGGTTTTGTTAATATATCAGCAAGTAGTCTCTCTGTAGGCACATGATCTAACAATATGATATTTTCTTCAACAAGTTCACATATAAAGTGATGTCGGATATCTATGTGCTTGGTTCTTAAATGTTGAACCAAAATTTTAGAAATATTAATCACACTAGTATTGTCATAAAATAGTGTCATAGTGTTTTGCTCAATTCCATAATCCATCAACATTTGCTTCATCCACAAAAGCTGGGCACAACAGCTAACTGTTGCTATATATTGGACCTTGGAGATTAATAAAGATATGGAGTTTTGCTTTTTGTTGTGTCAAGACACTAGGCAATTCTTGATATAAAAAACAACCATTGCTGGTCGATTTGTGATCATCCATATTCCTAGCCCAGTCGGCGTCTGAATACCCGGCAATGGTTGTCAAAGTGTCAAACGGGTATTAGAGGCCAAAATCAGTGGTCCCGACCACATATCAGATTATTCTCTTTACAATGGTTAAGTGAGATCATTTTGGATTGGACTGGAATCTAGTGCAAGCTCCTACGTTAAATGAAATATCAGGCCAACTCGCCGTGAGATATAGTAAGCTCCCTATCATACTGCGATACAGGTGTTGGTCCACACTCTTACTAGTTAAGTCTTTAGATGTAATGCCCTGAAAATAGGGGGTCGAGCAGAGGCTCAACTCCCGAGTTCCAACGCATCACTTATGCAATATAGATAATGATGTTTGAATGTTGTTTGTATTAGTGCATTAAACATGAGTGGGATTAAACTAAAAAAACATATCATAATCTAGAGATAATTAAGTTAAGCAAGCGGAAGACTGAATTTAATATGTGGAACCAAATACAATATCATCCATGTAAATCTGGGCAATGAGTAAGGCATTCCCGGTCTTTCCGATAAAAAAGAGTCTTATCAACACTCCCCTTGAAAAATTGGTGAATAATAAAAAATTGTGTCAATCGTTTATATCACACACGGGGTGCTTGTTTTAGACCATAAAGTGCTTTCCTCAATGTGAATACTTGATGATGATATTTGGGATCAACAAATCCCTTAGGTTGTTCAACGTATACTTCTTTCTCAAGTACACCATTGAGAAATGTACTATTTACATCAATTTGAAAGAGTTTGAATTTTAGTGCATACGCTATGGGCATAAAGTTCTTATGGACTCTAATCACGTAACTGGGGCAAATGTTTCATCAAAATCCGTGCCCTTGATTTGTGAGTACCCTTACACGACAAGTGTAGCCTTGTTCCTCACAACATTTCCAGATTCATCGGACTTGTTTTTGAATATCCATTTGGTTCCAATGATATTTGTGTATTGTGGTCTCGGGACAAGTTCCCAACATCATTTCTCTCAAATTGTTGTAGCTCCTCTTGCATTGCGGCTATCGAAAACTCATTCATCTTGTAGGGCTTCTGCAATATTTTTCAGTTCTATTTTTGAGGTAAAACAAAGATGATTGTTTATTGCCTCAAGTTGCCATCGGGTTTTACCCTGATACTCGAATCTTCAACTATTTGATTGAGAGGATGATCCTTGATAACCGGAATGTCCCCCAAAGGTTGAGACACTTATGGGGAGGTGGGTTTATCATCTGATTTACCTATTGTGTTCAGATCCACATCTACATTCACATTAATTTTAGGACCTACTTTGTCATGCAGTTGGTTATTAACAACTACATTAATTGATTCTTGTATTGCAAGGGTCCTAAGATTATAAACCCTATATAAGCACGACTATTTATTGAGTATCCTAAGAAAATACCTTCATCGCTTTTAGGGTAAAATTTCCCTAAGTTTTCCCAGTCTCTAAGTATATAACAGTTGCTATCGAATACCCAAAATTACTTAACGTTCGGTGGCTTCTCATGCCACAATTCATATGCTGTTTTTTCAAGCCTGCTCTAAGATATACTCAGTTAGTGATGTAGCAGGTTGTATTCACGGTTTCGGCCCATAAAGTCTTTGTTAAGACTTTACTGTTTAACATTATTGAGCCCATCTCTTGAAGCTTTTTCAACTACTCCATTTTGTTGTGGAGTTTTAGGTGTCGAGAATTCATGTCGAATTCCAATTTCTTCACAAAATCTCTGAAATCGATCACTTTCAAATTCACCTCCATGATCACTCCGGATCCGATCAATCATATAGCCTTTTTCATTTTGGAGTCGATTTGCAAGTTTTTTATACTCATCAATTGTATCAGATTTTTCTCTCAGACAAGGGACCCGAGTAAAGCTGGAGTAATCATCTACTACTACCAAGAAGTGTCTCTTTCCATGATGACTCTGAACCCTGGTGGGACCAACAAGGTCTATATATAAAAGTTCAAGTGGTTTTGAGGTGGCTTGGGTGGTTGTCTTCTTATATGCAACTTTAATTTGTTTTTCTTTTTGGCAATCGCCACACACAACCCTTACCTTTTCCCAATCTTGGGAAGCCGTCTCATAAGGTTCTTTGAGCTTTGGTAAGACAAAATTCAGTAGTGAACATGGCCGAGTCTTCGGTGCCACAATTCAGACTCGTTATCTCTGGCCATGTGACATCTAGTGTGCGAAACAATTTCTCCACTGCTTTCAATCACATATCAGTTGTCATTAGTGCAAACACCTCTCACAATTAATTTTCCTATTGGATCTGAGATCTCGCACTCTTCTTTGGAGAACTTCACAGAGTGTTCTTTGTCATAAATCTACGATATACTCATGAGGTTATGTTTCAAACCTTCCACGTAGAGAACATCCTCTATTTAGGGCATGCCTCACCCAATAACTGTCCCACGCCCAATGAGCCTAGTGGAGCTACCATCACCAAAGGTGACTGACCCACCATCAAAATCGATGTAATAGCAAAAATGGGTCTTGTCACCTATCATATGCCTTGAGCATCCGCTTTCTAAATACCATTTAGCAATATTGCCTGCTTTAAGAGCGGTATGTATTACAAAGCGTTTTACTTTTTTCTTAACAACCCATTTGGACACAACCTCTTTAGGAGATGTAGAATTCCGTTTAGATTCTCCTTTAGATGTCTGGTTGTTCCTAGGGGATTTGGATTTAGGGGCCAACTGATCATTTTCCATATTTACCTGGTTCATCATTTCTTTGGTCTTTTGATTCAGTTGGGAGACTTGTTTCAGTAGCTCCTCCATTCTTTTAGTCTTGGCTTCCTGAAGCCACTCGTTTCTTAGCCACGAGTGGTGCATGAGTGGGACTAGTATTTCTACTCTCATATCCTAGTCCTCTCCTATCCCTATAGTTTTTGCCCAAACCCAAAAGTCTTTCTAATTTTTCTTCACTTTGGGTAAACTTATTTCTAAATTCAACATGATATTTGGATTTTTCTAAATCTAGTTTTATATTTTGATTTTCTATTCTTAGTTTGCTAAGTTATGATACTAGATAGTCAATTCTTTTAGTTGACTTTTCAAACTCAAATCCTTCATCTACTACTTCTCTTTCTAGTTTGGCATTGTCAATATGGTATTCTTGTAATTCATCGGCCAAGTATTCATTCACAACTTTAGCTTCTTCTAATTCTTTAAGCAATTATTTGTTTTCGGCCTTGACTTGACCAAGCTTTTTGTGCATTGTCAAACTATGAGTGTAAAGCTGGTCATAGGCATTTTGTAGGCCGGTGTTGTCATCTTGTTCATCTTCCTCTTCAGAAGAGGCCTTTTCTTCTTGTTTATCTTTCTCTTAAATGTCCCTTTCATTTAGGATGACTGAGATGGTGGAGGCCATAAGAATTTTCAATGAGCTTTGGTCTCCATCACTTTGAGACCCATCTGAATATGAATCTGAGTATTCAGTATCATCTCATGTGGCAACCATTGCCTTTTCTTTTAATTTCTTTAAGGGATACTCTATATAAAGATGGCCGTACTTTCTACAATTATAGCATTGGGGTTCTTTTGACCTTCTTGGTGATTTGCCTATTTGGTGCATTTGGTCAAAGTTCTTCCCCTTTTCATAGAAAGTCTTTTCTCAGTTTTTATTAAGAAATTTCTTGAACCTTTTGGCCAGAAATGCCATTTCATCATCATCATCATCATCATCATTCTCATCGTTGTCCTCCTCAGATTCATATTTTTTAATGTGAGGTTTTGAGGGCAGTGTTTTTGGATTTTGTGGGTGTTTGAAAAGGTAGTTCAAATATTTGTAGGGAACCTAGAAGTTCTTCTACCTTCATCTCATCTATATTTCTACATTCCTCAATGGCGGTAACCTTTGAAGAGAAGCGTTCCGGTAGGGATCTTAAGATTTTTCTACATATTCTTGGTACCAAAACTTTTTCTCCTAGTCCCCGCAGGGAGTTACAAATGTCACTTAGCTTAGTATAGAACTCCATAAATGTCTCATGTTCATCCATCTTGATATTTTCAAATTGAGTGGTAAGGAACTGAAGCTTAGATCATTTTACTGTATTGGTTCCTTCATGGGTGGTTTCCAACAAATCCTATGCTTGCTTAGATGCTTCACACATGTATATACATTTAAATTCTTCTTGTGAAACAACACAGCAAATGGCGTTGATAGCTTTTGCATCACAAGTGACCATTTGCTTCTCATAGTCAGTCCAAAAGCTTTTTGTTTGGGTCTAGATGTGGTGACACCATCATCTGATATAATTTGTTCCATAGGTGCCACTACTTCATTTTCAAATACGTCCCAAACTTCATGATCTAAGGATTTCAGAAATATGCACATTCTCGCCTTCCAATAAGCACAGTTGGATCTATCAATTAGTGGTGGTCGTGAGACTGAAGTTTCCTCATTCTTAAACATATTTTCAACTTCAGCAAGGATCTCCCTCTAGGTTGTTGAACCCTTCATGATGAACCCTCACTGGACAAACTGGGTGTTATTTCGATGCCATCAAAGAGTGTTCGATGACATCAAAGGATAAGTTCGATGCCACTAAAGAAAATCCGATTTCCATGTTTTGTCTTTGGACAATTTTTGTATTATTTCGATGACATCGAAGTGGGTTCGATGCCATCAAAGGTTAAGTTCGATGACATCAAAGTCCCGTCGAAGGTGTCATCGAACATATCACAGAATTACGCAGAGTCGCGATTTTGCGGGATTTGTTTCCTATTTCGATTGTGATTCTTTCAAAGGCTATATATTTGGGTGAAATCAGCTTTGGGATATATCCAAGGCTTTCTAATTCATTCTAAGGCTTCAAGGGTGTAACTTGGGTTGATTTGAGATTGTTTGGATCGAGTAATATCTCTACTCTTGTAATTTTCAGCTTTCATAGTGCTATTTGTCGCTTCGTGCAGTGGTTTTTTCCTACAAGAGTTTTTCCATGTTAAATTTGGTGTGTTTGCGTTGTGCTTCCTTCGTGTGATTGGATTACTCCACTTGATTCATCTCTGTGTGCTTCCGCAGTCCCCCAACATAGTAGATGTCTGCTAGATGATCATAAGTCTGTTGTCAACTATTGGCCATAAATTTTCATCTCATTGAATGAATACAATCATATAGATGAGGGGAAATTAGGAGATGACCCATTCTGCCTATGAAATCAACCATTAAGATTTCTAGAAATTGGGCCCCACCTAGACAATTGTCTTTTCTCGTGAACCATTATCGAATTATACCTACTAATTAATTTACAGCTTTTGCCTTAAAAGAGAAAACACCGCTACAAAACCAAGCACTCCAAACGTTTGGAAGTAACACATGTGAATAATCATATCTATTCATGAGGTGGGCCTTATTATGAATGGGACGCTGATTCACTCCAAATCTTAGTTTAGTTTACACTACTGGTTACCTGTGTTGATCCATTCGTCATGAAAACTGTTCACTTCGTGAACAGGTTAGCATAAATTCTTGGTAGACGAACATCCATATTACGTGCTACTTGATGCATGGACCATGTCTGCTACGTGTCAGATAACCCGTGTGAAATGGATAGCTTGGATCTCATGCAATGTGCTATATATATTGCCATGTGAAAACTGTGGTCCACTATTACCATTAAAAAAAAGAAAAAAACTGTCGTCCACCAACTAAATGGACCAGATTTATTCTTTTGTCAAGAACATCTACCGAGTCAGAGACTCACTTGATGGACGGCATAGCAATTCTGTTGGCCACGCAGGCAGATGTGAGTGTGTAAATGAGTGGCTCTGTACACGCTGGGCTTGGGCTTACCAAAACTAATTCCAGCAAACTTAAATAGCCTTTAGTTACGAACGTGCATGTATACACCAGCTCATCTGCACACCATTACATGTGCCAACATGGAAAGTGGGCAAGAGATCCAGGGTATTATTCATCATAAGGCTCTTGCTGTGTAGAGGCCCAGGCTGAAAAATCATATCTGTCCACTATTCATGGTGGGCCACAGTTTAGAAAACAAATGTGCATATGATAAAAACTTTGCTTTAGTTTTCTAAACAGTCCACATATTACTAACTCGTGGCCCATTAGACAACCATATTTATTTGTACTACAAAAGGTCCAATCAATGATCTCGATCGTCCATCATGTGTATCTCACCTCTGATTGTTGAGTCTCTTAAAAGTCACTAGGATCTAATGATCCTAACCATCCAATCAATCTAAAGAAAAAAAATGGATGGCCCAAACTAAATATAATAAAGTATATTGAATGGTCAAATAATGTTTATGAACCGATCATCATCTGTGGCCTACTTTCGATTGTTGATCCCTCCCAATAATCAGTTTGAGTAGATGATCCCAACCATCCACTCGATGTGAGGTAATTGAATGCTCCCTATTTACTAAAATACTGGCTCAATCATTAATCTGGATCTCTCATGATGAGAGCACCATCTTTGATTGTCTACGCCTTCCAAATATCTCTCCAACTAATGATCAATGAATATGAGGGATGGTCCATACACTAGGAAAGGTCCAATAAGTGATCTTAAAGGTAATCATGCCAGGCCTACCGTTATCCATATAATAGGGAGTCCAAATCACTAATTGGGCTTTCCTAGTATGATAAATATTCATGCATTTCCTATCCATTAATGGGATGGTTACAAGCATCTTATCTCAGTAATTTTTAGGAGGAGCCAGTAGTCAATGGTTGGAATCACACCGTGAATGGCCCAAATCTCTTGGATTGGAAGATCTCATATGTCAATTCCAACAACTTACGCCATTCATTCTACTATCACAAATTCTAAAAATAGTTAGTAACCAAATAAGAAAAAATAAAAATAAAAATCTTTAAAACAAATTTAAGTAGAACAACCAAATAGCCTATAATATATTCATTAGAATGAAATATGTGTTTATTTTTGTAGTAGGATACAAATCCCAACATGTCTCCAAATACAAAGCAAAAGAATAGCACATTCCCCAGATCTCCCCCCTTCCCCCCCCCGTACAATGCATCATGACCCCAAGGACCCAACCTAGGACTTTCTACCCAAAATGATACTAATGATGATTAATTCTAATACACTCCAAAACTACAAACCACAAATTAAATAGGTAGGGTGCATGCAAGGTGGGCCATCATGGGCTAGTGGTTGATGGGGGTGGAGAGAGGAAAGGGATAGTGGGGATTGAAGGGATGTTTGGAATGGTGGGGATTGTAGGGATTGTTGGAATAGTAGGGATGGAAGGCAATGGTGGCAATGTGGCCTGAGGCATGATAGTAGGGATGGTTGGAATGGTTGGGATGTTAGGAATTGCAGGCAAAGGTGGCAATGTGGGGTTAGGCAATGTTGGCACGGCGGGCTGAGTCGGCAACTGGACCGCAGGCAATGGTGGCAATATGGCCATAGGCAACGTTGGTATGGTTGGCAGAGTGGGCACTTGGACCGCAGGCAGTGGTGGCAATGTAGGCTTAGGCAGAGTTGGCAAGACAGGCATTGGTGGCAAGGTTGGGACTGTGGGTAAGGCAGGGGGTGGAGCCACTGCTACGGGAGTGTCCAACAAATGGCGGGCAGCATAGCAATTGTGGCTACCGATAAACGCAGCAGCTACAAGAAGCACACATAAGAAGTTGGTGTTAGAAGCCATGGTAAGTTGAGAGCAAGCACTGGGAAGATTTTGATGCGGAGACGATCTGATGAGTGATTGAGATAGAAACCAAGATGGGATTTATATAGTGGAGTTTAGATGATAAGATTGTTTAAGTTAGATAATTTCATGTGTTGTTAGGAGAACATGGAGATGTTCCGAAGGAGTTGTTAGTTCACCTTCTCACCCATCATTCATTGAAAATGTACAAGAAAAACTATAGATTAGGAAACACAAGTGAAGAAGTCACACACGTCTACCTTTTATTATAGATGGAGTTGAATATTTTTTAAAGAACCCGCTCCTGTGTCCATCCGTTAATTGGTTGATCAATTATGGGTGAAGATGTGGACCGTCCATCTGGCTGAACTTTCCATGGATGGACAACTGTATACCAATATCACATTTGTCGGGCAATCTTATCCACTCAATAGGTGGCCTTCAACGGACAATTAATAATAGAAAATGGGCAACGGTCCATTTTCAGCTTCAAGCATCAGGCAGCTGGGGTTGTTTTTAGATGAAGTACAATTACATGGCCCCATCATGAATCGGCATTGGGAGATGGATCTCAAGCGCTATAAAGGCAAAGTTCTTTGTAGAAAGAGACTAAATATGATCCAAACCGTAGATTTTATGGGACTTGCTGGTGAATTCCACAGAAGTCGCTGTAATGGAACAATCCTATCCCTTCGATTGATTTACTGCAAATAGATGGCTAAGATAAAACATGGTGACATTCCACATTCATTCCAAAAAGGGACAATGATTGCATGGCTAATTAGACAAACGTGAGATGTTTTGGCAAATATCGTTCTTACGTTCCACGTGGAGTTGATGGTCTAATATCCTCCCTACGGCATATATAACTGATGCATGTGATTCGTTGAAAATGAATGTTCCTTTTTCATTTTTCCATGCTTAAAAGAGTTATTTACAAAACATGTATAATTTTCTTAGGGCAACATTCTGCAAACATGCCATATCTTGAAATCAATGAGTAGCTTTGTACATGGGATGTTTCCGGAAATAAACAAAAAAAAAAAAAAAAAAAACAAAAGCATCCTGCATGTTGGTAATCCATGGAATACTTATGGGTTGCAACTGATATATGGAGCCTTAGTTGAATTATGATATTAAAGATGTTAACTCATCAGTCATCTTATTAATTTTCCTTTTGAAAACATTGCTAGGATTATATTATTTATGGATGTAGATTGCATTTCATGTTCATGAAGTAAATAAAATATTAATTAATGTTAATGCAGAAATCTGGTTAGCCCTCTTTGGACCTGCGTACCTGCATAAGGAACAGATAAGGAAGACCCTGGCTATAGCAGGGACCCTCCGATGCCTAAGTCAGGAAAGAAATATGGGTCTAGTTGAGTATTGAGGGTTTAAGGGTAAAGATTGTGCGTACCGTTAATCATTAGAGGTGTCTCTATTTATAGTTTAAGAGAGGAGGTGATATAGAGGAGATCTCCCTATTTAGTAGGTGCGTATTGTAGTGGGATTTGGATTCCGAACTTTTGGAGAATCTCCTGAGATCCTTGGTGAAGATCTAGGGATCCTGAGCGTGTCGCAGATATCCTTTAAAGACCTCGGGCAGATCTATCACGATAGGCTTCTTGGATATTCAGCTAGGATCTTGGGTGGATGCGGTCGAGCCTTGATAGGAGGTGGGCTACGCCAACCTGAAGTGTGTCGAATTGGGACATGCCGACCTGGGCCATACCGACCTGCCTCCTTAGTCGAGTGGTTGAGCTTTATTGAGGTTTGTGGTCCTTCTGGCCTGCTGGCGGGACGTTGAGCTCGACCTCATCTTATTCTCGGCTTCGGATTCGCTTGTTTGGTTGAGATGCACAACAGTCACTGTTGTCTTCCTCATCGTCGTCGTCATCATTGTCCGACAAAGGAACAAAGCGTTCCTGATAAACTCTATAGATCTTGTAATCGATGGAGGTGGTGCTCTTGCGGGCATGTTCCTCGACCAAGGACTCTGAGTAGGAAGCAGACTCCCATGGCGATTGAGCTTCTTCTTTCTCTCCTTTCGTCTCTATCTCTTTGTCGGAGCTAGCTGTATCGAAGTCGAAGGCAATTTCTGATGTTGGAGAGAGGAGAACGGAAGGGCTTATTATTTGCTTGGTTAAGTGTGTAAGGTTTCGACTTGACCTTTTCCCATAGGTCAGTCCGTTTTCCCCATAACAGTAAGCCTCCCTACTCTCAAGTCTATGAAGCAGGCTTGAGAAGTAGGTCAGACCTGATCAGGTCAGATTATTATTATCTGGGGTGTTGAGTCAGTTCCTCATTAATGTCGATTTTAGGTGTCGTGCATAGGACTCAGAGCGTATTTACAATCATGACACATGGTACTCGAGACGGTATGCTTGTGGCTCAAGGTCACGTGTGCTGTCAGAGAGCCTTTTTGGTGTCCGACCAGTGGGGCGACCACGTGTGGCGCATGCTTTGGTCATGGAGTTGTACGACAAATGACGAAGCTCCACTTGTTCGGGCGCGAGTATCGAGGAGCTGTTCTGGTTGCAGTAATGAATGCGGCATTTAATGGTGTATGGACGTTTTCGCTATAAAAGGGGAGAAAACCTAATCAAGCAGGGCTCACTTTATGTTGTCACTCTGCCTGTTCGCCCATTTTCCTGCGCTTAACAATTCTCGGTGTGAATTCTGACAATCTCTAGAGACCTTCTTCCCCGATGAGCTCCGTTCCCGTATTCTTGTACTTCTCTCCTTTTTTCTTCTTTTCTTCTGGGTTTTCCAGCATTTTTTTGGGCCCACAGCCATGCCGGAAACCTCAAGTCCTTGGGAGGGGACCCCTCGATTGTCATGTTAGGTAGATGACCTTCACCCCTTGTCGAACCCACCATCACCGTTGATGATGATAAGCGACAGGGATTTTCATGCATCCCATATGTCGCTGGCAGTTGAATGGTCACCGACAGAGCGGTCGGAGGAGGCGGAGCTAGCGAATCATCGTCGGAGGCGGAGAAAAGAGGGCCAGTTGGATCCGTGTTGACGGAGGCCGACCTGGTGAGGATAAGGTCGGGGTACCACATTCTAGACTCTGTGGTACTCCGAGCTCCCTCACCGGGCGAGCTTTCTAACGAGCCCCCCTGAGGGCGAGGTGGCCATTTTCTAGGTCGCTCTCCAATACAGCCTTAGGCTTCCCCTCTAGAGGATAGTGAGGCGGGTGCTTGTACACTTGGGGATAGCCTCTGGGTAGCTGATCCCAAATGCCTGGAGGGCATTGGTGAGGTCGTTCATCCTCTGGTCCGAGCTTGACCAGCCCATACTGACCATGGATGAGTTTCTCCACCTATACCAAGTGAAATCTAACCCTCTTCATAAGGGTTGGTATTTTTCTCCTCCTAGTGGGGATCTGGCAAGGCCCTAATCACGAACGTCCTGACATCGAATAAGAACTGGAAGAACAAGTGGTTTTGGGTGTCGGGGGAGTGGGAGGCGATAAGGATATCTGGGCTTTGTTCGTTGGTCTTGATCTCCTTTTGCGTGACAGGTCGATATGTTCGGGCTTAGCTTTTTTTTTTCTTCGTTTCTCTTGGTCATCACCTTTGTTCTGACTTGTGTTCTTTTTTGACAGTTGTTCCCAAGTATCCCACGTGGTGGGTGTAGAAGCTCTTGTTCGGATTACTAGAGCTAGGTCCGTAGACGCCGACTTGAGATCTTGGAGGGAGCTCATCACGCCCGAGCTTATGCTTAAATTAGGTCTTGATCTAGTCTTGACAGGTATAGCTTTTTCAATAGGTTGCTCAGGATTAGGCGTACTTCGCAGCTTTTTTTGCTAACTCGTTTTACTGTGTAGACATACCAAAGTCAAGGCCATCAAAATGCCCAAAAGAAGAAGAAGCCGACTTTCAAAACCAAAGGGAAGGTCAGACCTTCCGTAGCCCGAGAGATTGTGGAGGATGTTCCGTCCTCGGCTCATACTACCATTGTTTCCGAGGTGGTTGTTGGATCGAATTCGCTCGCCGAAGCTCAGCCTGCTGGGGGCCGGGTGGTTGCGGAGATGGCTACCGAACTCCCCTCACCCCAAGTGGAGGGCCCATTCGGTGGCCACGGCGGAGAGGGTTAGAGGTCTCTTGGGTCGGCTTGGGCTATAATAGAGGGGCTTCTGCCTTAGGCAGATCGGCACGTCTCTGATGCCGATTTTACCAGTACGATGGATATGTCGCCAGATGGAGTTCTAGGTCAGGTGGCGTGGCTCTTCTTTAGGGTAGGTTTACCTTTCTTGAGATATCCTTACTTCCTTCCTTTATTTATTTTTTTTGCATTGGTCTGATATTACGATTTTTTTATTTTTTATTTGTAGTGCGCCCCCTCCCTGCTTAATGTGCTTCACGAGATGTCACGCCTCCAGGCGGAATGTAAAGAAGCGAAGGCGGCATTGTTGCAAAAGGGGGCTAAGGCCGAGCGACTTCGCATCGAGGCTGGGCAGTCCTGCACTAAAGCTGGGCGGCTTTATGAGGAGGTCGATCAACTTCGTTCTCAGAACGTTGCCCTGAAAGCTCAGGTAGAGGGTTCGACGGCCGAGCTAAAGGCATTGAAGAAGCTACTTGCCGATGCCTTAAAGAGAGGAGCTCGGTGGAAATCAAAACTGAATGGGCTGAAGTGGTCCTTTGATGTGAAGATCAAGGAGGCCCAGGTAGCTGTATCTTTGGCTTGGGTGACATCTGTGGAGGAGTTTAAGTCCTCCAAGGAGTATACGGAGGATAGGGACACCCTATATGGCCTCGGGTACGAGAAGTGCCTTGAGGACATCAAAGGGGTGCATCCCAAGCTTGACCTCTCAGCCTTTGAGAAGATCGACTTCGATTCTGAGGCGCCTCTAGAGGACTCACCCTTTGAGAGGCCTCCGCGACATCATGACTCCTTCCTCTCCCCTTCTTGTTGTAATTTTTGGCTTTTTGCAATGTACCCCTCTAAATTATTTTTAATCAAAAGATACTTTTTGTTCATTACAATGATCGTTTTGAGTAGATTGGTAGGTTTTGCGATGGGTAAGTCGGTGTTTTGTGCCAAAGTTGAGCCCTTAGTTGTTTTTACCTTATGAATCTATGATTCTTGGTCGAGCACTTCCGTAGGTCGGATACTTCTGTATTTTAAGAGCATCATCTTTACGGCAAATTGCGTGACCCAAGTAGTGACGATAACTCATGGCCCGACCTCTTCTTGAAGGGTTGACCCATTAATGAGGGTTGTTCTTCCCTTGTATTATAGGAAGCTCTTAGTAGATTTTTAGTAGATGTATTATTTGTAGACATGGAAGTAGGGAGCGAACTCGTCCCGACCTCGGGATTTTTATTGCAATGGTTCCAATATTGTAGACTTAAAACAGCGAGAAAGTAACTTTTGTGCTCAGGCCAGGTTAGTCCCTATGCATAGTAAATTTTAAGATGCTCGGCGTTTCACGGATATGGAAGGAGTCAACCTTCTAGGTCCTCGAGTTGGTATGACCTTGGTCAGCTCGTGCTTGTTACCACATAGGTTCCTTCCCAGTTTGGTCCCAAGATTTCTGAGTCGGGTTCCTTGGTGTTCTGGAAGGTTCTTCGGAGGACTAGATCTCCAGCTCAGAACCTTCTTGTCTTCACTCTAGAATTGTAGAAACGGGCGACCTGCGACCTTGACTTGGGCTTATTCCCTTCTCTCTTCGATAAGGTCAAGATCTAGTGCCATTTGTTTGGCGTTCTGTCGTTCGTTGTAGGAGCGGGTCTTAGTAGTTGGGAGCTCGATCTTGACTGGGATAATGGCCTCAACACCGAGGTCCAGGGAGAAAGGGGTTTCTTCCGTGGCTGTCTGAGCAATAGTCCGGTATGCCTAGAGGACGTGAGGAAGCTCTTATGCTTAGGATCCTTTGGCCCTCTCGAGCTTCATTTGGAAATGATTTTTGATGATCTTGTTGACTGTTTCGATGTGTCCGTTAGCCTGTAGGTGCAGGGGTGATGAGTAGACATTTCAAATCCCGAGATTTTTACACATACCTAGGAATTGCTGGTTGTTAAACTGTTTTCCATTATTCGAAATGATCGTGTGGGGGATTCCATACTGGCATATGATATTTTTCCAGACGAAGTCCATAATTTTCTATTCAGTGATCTTGGCCAGGGGCTCGGCCTCGGCCCATTTGGTGAAATAGTCGACTGCGATGACCACAAATTTAGTCTGCCCTTTGCTAGTTGGTAAGGGGCTGATGATGTCAATTTCCCATTAGGCGAATGACCATGGTCTGGTCATATGAGTTAATTGCTCAGGAGGCTGTCAGGGTATCGTCATGAATCATTGACATTTGTCACATTTTCGAGTGTATTACTTGGCATATGTCTGGATGGTCGGCCAAAAATATCCCTGTCGGATAACGTTGTGAGCGAGGGCTTGGCCGCTAGAGTGGTTCCTTCATGAATTTCTTTCAAAACGTATTTTACTTCGTCAGATCGGATGCATCTGAGATACGGGAGCGAGAATCATTTTTTGTATAGAATGTCTCCGATCATGGTGTAGCGGACTGCCCTAGATTGAAGTCTCCGTGCCTTTAGTCGGCCCTCAAGCAGCTTTCCTTCCTTGAGGTAATTGATTATCGGATCCATCTAGGTCGGTCCTGAATTTATCAGGATGACAGTGCTCAGATCGGGTTCATTGATGCTTGGTTCAGTTAAGAACTCGATCGGGATTGGTTTCGGGATATCGTCTTTAGTTGTTGTTGCTAGCTTTGCGGCATGTCTGCTTTAGAGTTCCCTGACCCAGGGATCAGGCTAATATTATACTTTGAGAATTTACTGATCAGTTCTCTGGCTTTCTTTAAGTGGTCCTCCATTCATTCTTTCTTAGCATGGTATTCACTAGCTATTTGGTTGACGACGAGTCGTGAGTTGCTACGAATTTTCAAGTGCTGGGCTCCCATGACAGCTACTAGCCTGAGCTCATATAAAAACGCTTTGTATTCTACTGCATTGTTTGATGCTTAAAATCCGAATCTTAAGGCATATTGCGTGCATGTCTGGTTAGGAGCCTCTAGGACTATACTGGCCCTGCTGCCTTTAGAATTGGATGAGCCATCAACGTACAACATCCATGTCGGCTAATCCTGGTCGGCCATCTGATGTTCTGCTTGCTCAGGCTGGATCCCAACTCGGCATGACCCATCTCGATGGGATCTAGGTCATGCTCGGGTATAAGCTTGGCGACGAAGTCGGCCACCGCTTGACCTTTGATCGCTGTCCGATGTTAATACTTGATGTCGAACTCTCTAAGTTCAATTGCCCATTTTATGAGTCTCATTGATACTTCAGGTTTCTGGAGTATCTGACGGAGAGATTGGTTGGTTGGGACGATGATGGTCTGGGCTTGGAAGTACGACTGTAAACGTCGTGAGGAGATGACAAGAGCTAGGGCCAACTTTTCTATGTCTGGATATCTAGTTTCGTCAGGGACCATGGCTTTGCTGACGTAGTATACTGGTAGTTGTTTCCCTTCCTGCTCTTTGATGAGGGCCGAGCTAACTGCCGCTGCTGAGACTGCCAGGTATATCAGTAACAGTTCTCCTCGCTTGGGTTTAGAGAGCAATGGTGGCGATTTCAGGTACTGTTTGAGTTGCTAGAATGCGAGCTCGCACTCTTCCATCCATTCTGTCTTTTGGTTCCCTTTTAATTACTTAAAAAATGGGAGCCATTTTTCGATAGCTCGAGATACGAAACGGTTCAGGAAGCTATTCTTCTTGTAAGGCATTAGACTTCTTTTATCGTCTTGAATGAGCTCATGTCGAGCAGAGTGTGAATTTTGTTGGGGTTCACCTCAATTCCTCTCGAACTGACCAAGAATCTGAGGAATTTTTCCAAGCTGACGCCGAAGGCGCATTTGCTCGTGTTCAATTTCATCTAGTATTCATGTAGGATTATAAACATTTCTTCGAGGTCAGAGATGTGGTCCATAGCCTTAATGCTTTTGACAAGCATGTCATCAACGTAAACTTCCATGGAGCATCCGATCTGGTGGGTAAACATTCTGTTGATGAGCCTTTGGTATGTAGCCCCGACATTCTTTAGTCCAAAAGGCATGCATGACCTTATAGCAGTAGAGTCCTTTGTCTGTGATGAAAGTCATCTTCTGCTTGTCATAAGGATGCATAGAGATTTGATTGTTGCCAAAGTAGGCATCCATAAAGCTCAGGAGTTTATGTCTGACCGTGTTGTTGACAAGCTAGTTGATCTTGGGGAGAGGAAAGCTATCCTTGGGGTAGGCTTTGTTCAGGTCGGTGCAATCAACATAGACCTACCACTTCCCATTGGACTTTTTAACCAAGACGACATTGGTTATCTAATCCGGATAGTAGATTTCTTCAATGAAGTTAGCCTTGAGGATTTTTTTGACTTCTTCTCCTATTATGGTGTACTGTTTAGGCTTGAAAATTCTTCGCTTCTGTCAGATTGTTTGATAGTCAGGGTTGACATTCAACCTATAGACCATAAACTTCGGGCTGATGCCGGGTATGTCTTGATGAGACCACATGAATATATCGGCATATCATCAAAGGAGATTCATGACTTCGTCTCGCAATGGCGGTGTTAGGGACAGCCTGATTTACACCATTCGGGTCGGGTCAGAGTTGTCGAGTGGGATGAGTATGAGGTCTTCCATAGGGCGCCCTCTCTCTCAGTTGAGACTTCTTGGGGATCGAGAGAGGTGATGGCTATTTCCTGATGCTAGGTCCTCAATGCCATAAAAGAGCACTATCGAGCTTCTTGTTGGTCTCCCCTGACTAGTCCGGTACCATGTTCGGTGGAAAACTTCATCGCTAGATGGTATGTTGACAGTACGGCCTAAAGAGCGTTGAGTGAATATTATCCTAGAATAACGTTGTAGACAGAGGGGTAGTCTAACACTAGGAAGTCGATGATGGTGGTCGTCTGGTTTTGCCATCTCCATTGGTGACTGGGAGTTGGATTGACCCCTCTGATATGACCTTATCTCCCGCGAATTTGAGTAGGGGAGTTTTGACAGCTCGAAGTCGAGGCTGTCCAACTCCTATTTTGTTGAATGCTTTGGCGAAGAAGATATTGGTTAAGCTTCTGGTGTCCACCAAAATCTGAAATACTTTGTGGTTAGTTATAGTCACAGTAACCATAAGTGCATCATCATGGGGATGGTGAACTCCTCGGGTGTCCTCTTCAGTGAAAGTTAGATCGCAAGGTGTTACCTTTTGCTCTTTCGGGGGCCTGCTGGCAACGAGGACTTGATGCTTCGAGCTGGAGCGACTGATACTTTTGGTGTGGGCTTTTCAAGCTCAGTTCGAGTCACCTCCCCTGGCAGGCCCTTTGAAGATTGTGCGAATTTCCTTACTTGGTTCATTGTTGATGGGTTGCTCATTCTTCAGGTCAGCTCGTTCTTCCCTTATGTTGACATATTCACACAGGTGCCCGTTGTGGATGAGGGCTTCAATTTCCTCCTTTAGGTCAAAATGGTCACTAGTTGAGTGGCCATGGTCTCGGTAGATGTGACAGTATTTTCGCTTGTCTCACCTATCTACATCGAATTTCATCTTGTTTGGCCATTTGAGGATTCGTTTGTCTCAGATCTCCATGAGGACCGACTCGGGTGTCGTGTTGAGAGGGGTGTATGAGATGAACCTACTGCTAGGTCGTTTGCTCGAGTGCTTGCTCTTAAGGGGCTCGTCGTCTTTCCTTCTTTTGTAGCCGTGGGCTGAGGTCGGCTCCTCCTAAGGTCATTTTTCTTTGGTCGATCCTCCCTTATTCTGAACAGCTTTTTACAAAGTAGCAATTTTCTCGGCGTTAGAGTGTTTCTGGGCATTGGCCATTGTTGTCGGAGAATTTTTATCGAGCGAAAAGAGGAATCTTCCTTCCCCGAGGCCTCCCATCATGGCAGTTAAAGTAATTTCTTCCAAGAGCACCTACAGTTGCATTGTTTCCAGGTTGAAACACTTGATGTAATCCTTCAACAGCTCGCCTTCTTTCTGAATGATATTGAGGAAGTGGGAAGCTGGTTTGAGGCTTTCTTTCTCCCTGATAAAGTTGGTAATGAAAGCTTTGTTGAGCTATGTGAATGAACTGATTGATTACGGTTTCAATTGTCAGAACCACTTCCAAGCTGCTTCTGCCAAGGTTAGCGAAAATGCATGACACATGACTGCGGTTGATGCGCCATCCAACTCCATTCAAGCCCTGAAGCACTCTAGGTACTCGGTTGGGTCGGTTGTTCCGGAGTATGGGGTGATATGAGGCATGCGGAACCTCAGTGGGAGTTGCGCATACATGATGTTGGCGGTGAATGGAGGCTCAGTTGCTTCCAGTATTGCTTCCACTGAGGTTGGGACATTTGAGTGGTAGGCCTGCCGTATGTCATCAATTTGACCGCGCTGGTCATTGAGCTCAACTTCCCAGGGGTCACCACTTTTAGCCATAGCCTCAGCCGCTGCTTTAGGTGCTTTGTCGTGCTTCTTTCTATCTAGTTCATGGCATAAGTGTAAATGCTATCTTATCTATTTCCTAGGTTTATCAAATTTTGTGGTGCCAAAACCTCTTGGAATCTGTATCTTGTGTAGTGCCAAAACCTATTAGAATCTGTATCTTGTGTAGCTGTTCTATAAGATCAACTTCATCCTTGCCTACATTCATGTACAAGTTCAAGAAGTTCAAATACAAGGTCAAGAAGTTCTAATTCCAGTTCAAGAAGTTCAAGTACAAGATCAAGAGATTTAAGAACAACATCAAGAAGTTCAAGTACTAGTTTAAGTCTTTAAGCTTCAACTACATCAAGAAGTTCAAATACTAGTTTAAGTCTTCAAGCTTCAACTACATCAAGAAGTTCAAGTACTAGTTCAAGTCTTCAATATTCAACTACATCAAAAGAATGATATGTGATGATTCCATCTCACAAATAAGGTTTGTTTGACCTTAGATTGACGTTAGGATAGGTCATACAATTTGCATTTATATCATAGGTCATTTGATAATTTTATAGGTCATATTTCGACTAGTCCTAGTCATGGTTCGACTAGTCTAGACACTGGCTCGACCAGTTTAAGATCTTTCTCGACTAGTCTAAGATTTGTTGTGAATTTTTAAAATTTTTTGTTGGACCCTCGACCAGTCCTGGAGACTGCTCGACTAGTCGAGTGAACAGTGCTTGACCAGTCGAGTAGGCTCGACTCAAAGTCCAGTAACATTTCTGGGTCCCACTCGACCAGTCGATTGTAGGGCTCGAGCAGTCGAGAAGGCCACTCAACCAATCGAGCAAGCCACTCGACTAGTCGAGTAACGATCTTATCTTATCGTACCCGAAAATTTGAATTATTGTTAGTCCTTCGACCAGTCGAACTGACCACTGGGCCAGTTGAGTGAACAGTATTTTTGCTTATAAATTGAGGACGATTTTTAGAGTTTTTCAATTCATTCCAAGATCTTCAAGTCACAACTCTGAGAAAACTTGTCCCCACATTCAAGAAGCTAATTGGTTAGTATTTAAGATTCTTTTAATAGCTTTTCGCATTTGATTTCATGATTTCTATTCAATTCTATTTCTTTTGAAAAGGGAATATTGCTTTTACCCTTTTTGAGATCAAAATTAAATCAAGCTAGCCCAAGTTAATTTATTCTAAAAATCATTTAGACCTAAGAACCCTTTTATATATGAGATTGGACATTGAACATCTACATCGAATTGGTTCTACCGGGCTTCATTAAAAGAAGAATCATCAGATAAGTACATTTCAATTTTTTATATTTGGTTTGTAAGATTGCTAGAAAATCTTTCATTTTTGGTTTTGATTGAGATAGCCAGAAAATCATAGTGAGTGGGGTTTTTAATTATGGTAGTCCTTTGAAAACACAATTGTGAAGGTTTTGGGTGAACCTTGGAAAACCTATTTCATAGTGAAAGCCAATATCCCGTGGGTGAGGATATTAGGAGTGGAGTAGTTGTGTGGCTGTTTTCTAACAGTTGGTGTACACATAAGCGAACCACTATAATTGGTGGAGTTGTGGTGGATGGTTGAATGTGCCTAAGTGTTTGAATGTTGTAAATTTATTTTAAGCATCTGTGGTGAATGATTATAATCTATTTTCTGCACATGTGGTGAATGTTGTAATAGCAGTAGATATTTATTTCTGTTTTAATCTTTATTCCTTTGTATTGGTTTGAGATTTTGATACACAGACCATTCTAGAAATCAGGTTGTCCTACCATAAGCCTTTGGTTTTTGGTGTAAGGTTGTCCTTAGAACAACATCTGTATTAACCTCCCAATA
The DNA here is from genome assembly GCF_029962835.1 of Magnolia sinica. Lineage (NCBI taxonomy): Eukaryota > Viridiplantae > Streptophyta > Magnoliopsida > Magnoliales > Magnoliaceae > Magnolia > Magnolia sinica. Next base: position 40,664,426 of record NC_080573.1, on the reverse strand, counting down.
CTTGTGCATTTGAGGTTGTTATTCATTTCTGCTATTTGAATTAATAAGTGCTATCTTTATTTATTTTATTCTTATTCCGCATTAAAATTTTTAATTTGGCATAGTCCTATTCACCCCCCCTCTAGGACTCTTAGCTCGTCCTTTTCAGTAGGTTAGAGGCGGCCACCACGGCAGTTCTAGCTCTTACGGGAGACAACAGGTACATCGAATGGTTCGGGAAGCTCTTGAGCCATCGGTCCTGCTACTTACTCGGCCCCTTATGCGGGATGGGGTTGTAGTTGTTCCAACAGGTGCTTCATGGAGTTCATATTATTTTTCAATGCCTCGACTTGTTTCTTGAGGGATACGAGTCATCCTCCCCGACTATGCAATCGTTGCATCGACCCCACAGGTGTGGAATTAGCCTGCAGCTGGGAAGAGGAATCTCGGTGGCAGACGGACTATTCTGGTGGCGCGAGGTCAGGTGCAACCGAGGTGGCCAGAGCTTTGTTCTTTCCTTTTGCCATTGTTGAACTTTGTTGAGATGAGAATGACTTTCGATGTCGTTTCCACAGACGGCACCAAGCTGTTGATACAGAAATCTAGTTAGCCCTCTTTGGACTAGCGTACCTACATAAGGAACAGACAAAGAAGACCCTGACAAGACCAAGGGACCCTCTAATGCCTAAGTCATGAAAGGAATCTGGGTCTAGTTGAGTATTGAGGGTTTAGGGTTAAAGATTGTGCGTACTATTCACCATTAGAGGCGTCTCTATTTATAGTTTAGGAGAGGTCGTGACGTAGAGGAGATCTCCCTATTTAGTAGGTGTGTATTGTAGAAGGATTTGGATTCTGAATGCATGGGGAATCTCCTGAGATCCTTGGTGGATCTCGAGCGTGTCACGGACTCCAAAGACCTCGGGCGGATCCCTATCGCGATAGGCTTCTTGGATCTTCAGCTAGGATCTCAGGTGGATGCTGTCGAGCCTTGATAGAAGGAGGGCTACGCCGACCTAAAGTGTGTTGACTTGGGACATGCCGACCTGTCTCCTTATTCTAGCGGTTAGGCTCTATTGAGGTCTATGGTCCTTCTGGCCAGCTGGCGGGACGTCGAGCTTGACCTCATCTTCTTCTCGACTTCAGAGTCACTTATCCGATTGAGATGCACTGCAGTCACTGTCATCTTCCTCATTGTCGTCGTCATCATTGTCGGGCAAAGGAACGAAGCGTTCCTGATGAACTCTTGAGATCTTGGAATTGATGGAGGTGGTGCTCTTGTGGGCATGTTCCTCGGCCATGGAATCTGAGTAGGAATCATCGGAGCTGGCTGTATTGAAGTCGAAGGAAATTTATGATGTTGGAGAGAGGAGAACAAAAGGGCTTATCATTTGCTTGGTTGAGCGTGTAAGATTTTGGCCGAACCTTTTCCCATAGGTCGGTCCATTTTCTCCATAACAATTAATATTTTGATTTTATTTGTAGTAGCAGATGATTTTTTATTTATTTTTGCTTTCTAGCTTTGTTTTCTTAAAATAAAATAGCTACTGCTCTAGTCCGTAGCCATTACTACTTTCCGTTACAAATTTAATCTTATTTGAACGAATTTGTTGGGGGACCACGGAAGCGCATAAAGATGAATCAAGTAGAGAATTCTAATAGCATAATCAAGCACACTCACAAAGACTCTGAATTTAACGTGGAAAAACTCTTTTAAAAAAAAACCACGATACAAAGTGACAGATATTACTATGATAGCAGAAAATATACGAGATCAAGAGAATACCCGATTCGAACAAGTCTCAAATCTCCCCTTTTAAGCCCTTGAGAATCCTAGGAATGAATTAGAAAGCTTGGAGATACACCTCAATCCCGATTATACCCCTATATATAGTCTTAGGAAGAATCATAATCGAAATTGAAAATAAATCCTGCAAATATGCAAATCTGCATAACTCTGCGCAATCCGTTTAATGACACTTCGATGGCATCGAACCCACTTCGATGACATCCAACTAACACCAAAACAATCCAGCGATAAATCATGGATTTTCTAAATTTTTTCGATGGCATCGAGCAGGCCTTTAATGACATCGAAACTAACTTCGATGGCATCGAGTAGGACACCAAAGTGTCCAGCGACCAACATGTGAAAATCCAAAATTTTTTGATAGCATCGAAGTCTGCTCGATGACATTGAATTGTCATTAATAGGCATGTTGAATTATATATTTAAGACATCAATCAATAATCTCCACTATATCTTCATCACTGTTCTCCATAACTCATTTTCTCTCATCTCTAATTTCGCATTACATCATAACTCCACCATTGCTTCTTGTACACGATCCGTCTTCCTTTTATGCCTTCGCCAAGCCCAGAGAATTTGTATAAAACTTGAACTTCTCTGCGGGAACCACGTTCGTGAGCATGTTCGCTGAATTCATGCTCGCATGAATCTTTTCCAATTTCACGCCTCCTTCCTCAAGAACCTGTTAGATAAAATGGTGACGAACATCAATGTGTTTAGTACATGAGTGATAAATAGAGTTTTTAGCCAAATTGATAGTGCTTTCACTGTCTCAATTAACTGGCATGACCTCCTACTAAAGCCTCAAATGATTTATCATCCCCCTTAACCAAACATCTTCCTAGAATGCCTCTGTGACTGCAGTATACTTAGCTTTAGTTATGAAAAGAACTACCACAAACTGAAGCTTCAACATACAACTGATTTCTCCACCCGCTGGCATAAACGAGTAACCCAAAGTCAACTTTCTAGAGTCCATACTGCCCGCGTAATCAAAATCCATATAACCAACTAACTTGGCCCCTGATTTCTCAAAAGATAAAACGTAGTCCTTCGTCCCTTGAATGTATTAGAGTAGCCATTCAGTGCTTCCCGGTGTTGCTTTCCAGGGTTAGACATATATCTTTTAACAATGCCAACCACATGTAAATATCTTGGCCCATGTTTTCTCAAAAGATAAGATGTAGTCCTTCATACCTCGAATGTATTAAAGTAGTCATTTCAATGCTTCCCAGTGTTGCTTTTCAAGGTTAAACATATATTTTCTAACAATGCCAACCACATGTGAAATATCTGCTTTAGTACAGACCATGACATACATCAAACTGCCAATTACATTCGAATAAGTCACACGAGACATCTCTTGCTTTCTTCATCTATTTTAGGACACTGTTCAGAAGAAAGCTTAATATGAGCCACATGAGGAACGCTAACTGGCTTTACCCTGTTGATCCCATACTTCACAAATACCTTCTTAAGGTAATTCTTTTGAGATAAGTAAAGCCTGCTCCTTTTCCTATCTCTATGTATATCAATGCCGAGAACTTCTTTACATCCCTTAGATCTTTCATCTTGAATGTCCCTGATAATTGAGTCTTCAGTACATTGATTTCAGATATGCTATGACTGATGATCAATATGTCATCAACATACAATACTAGGATGATAAATTTTTTATTACTCAATGTCTTGAAATAGACACAATGATCATACTCACTCATTGTAAACTTTTGACTCAACATGAAAGAATTAAACTTTTATACCACTGCCTAAGTGATTGTTCCAAGCCGTACAATGACCTCTTTAACTTGCAAACATTGTTCTTTGCCCCTTTTATTTCAAAGCCTTTTGGTTGCTTTATGTAAATCTATTATTCCAATTCCACATGGAAGAAGGCAGTCTTCACATCCATTTTTTCTAGCTCGAGATCGTATTGGGCAACAAACGCCAACACGAATTTGATAGATACTTGCTTTGGGGGGGGGGGGGGGGGGGGTAGAATTCACTCTCCTCCACCTCAGTGAACTTCGAGTTTTGTAATGATGCACATGGGATGTGGCTCATCATGAGTTGCTTGCATTTTGGTTTGTACCCAATTTTTACCAGGAGTTCCAGTAGAACCTGAAATTGCGGTTAAGCCACTACAAGCGAAGGTTGAAGATATGTCTATTGTCCTAGATGGGGGTGAATAGGACTATAAAAAAAATAATTAACCTAATTGCATGCACTTATTTCTAATCAACCAAGTAAAGAAATTTAAATAAGAAGAAGTGTAAGACCCGTATCTTAGTCTGTACTATTCCGTAGCATTCCGCGGTCCTTCCGGTCGAATTCCAGCAACCATCGCACCGTATCCGACGATTGCACACAATCCTAAGCCGAGTCCTGCATACCGAAGATGGCTCGACCTGAAACTTGTATCTTAACGATCGTGCCGTCGCCGCGGTTCCAACGCCCCGACTCGCGCACCGAATCGGTGCCCAGGCCAAGAGATGTGGGCCAGCGTTCAATTCGAAGAAACGTCGCACGTTGCGAATTTTGAGGGAATCTCTACAACATGTCCCATCAATCAATCAATCACTCATGTTAAGTACAAGTTAAGTACAAGCCATCCAACCACTTTTAAAAGATTATTTTAACGCTTGAGACAAAAAATAAGGCAGAACTAGGATCAGGTTGACCACATTATAGAAAATAGTGGGTTTGAATGTCCACTATTAAACCCTTAGAAATTTTAATGGCGAGCATATCCTTATCACCACTTATAATTGAGTGTGGCCCATTTGAGATTCGTGTGGCCGACTTGCCATATGAGGGTCCATAGTGATGTATTCAAGGCCCACTAGTGCGGTCCACTTGATGATATATAAGGCCCATGTGATTAGGCCCATCTTGATGTACTTGTGGCCCATCCATTGGGGACCATCTTGATATATACAAGACCCATGTACATGAGACCCATGGGTCGAGGCCCAATGGGATGTACATGAGGCCCATTATAACGTGATTCCACCATGATTTATGTGTTGACCCTTATAGCGGCAGTGCCTTGGGAGCAATGTTGGTATGATGTCCACATTATAAGGTGATGTGGTTAAATATCCGCATTGTCACTCTCCTTAGGGCCCATTGAGAGGCCCATACTTATAGTGTGTAGGCCGTCTAGGCCCATCTTCACTATGCACAGAGCCCATCACTATATAACATGCTTAGTATAGATCCATGATTTATGATCATAATCATCATATGTATGCTTGATATGAGGAGAGACTGATCATAGCATATGCCCTTAGGCAGATTGTTTATAAGCTCCCTGATATGCGGAGTTGCCCTTCATGAGCGCGCGGTATGCGTAGGATTTGTTGCATGTCTAGTAGAGTAATTCATGTACTTACATTTGTATGATTATGATTATTATATGCCCTAGAGACATCAGGGCCATAACCTCCACAAACACATTGTGGATGACTGAAATGGATACTGAAAATATTGTTTCTAGCATCGGGGTGCCATAGATGTCCCTGAGTGAAAATCCCTAAACCCGATGGTACAAAAGGATGACTCCAACGTCGAGACCGAGTGGATACATGAGTGCGCGAGGGCCGTATACCAGTAGGCCGCATCTCCCACTGTGTCATGGTCGGTTGGAAAGGGGTGTGACCTTACCCGCCTGAGTGAGGGGGCAATTTCTAGATTGAGTTTGACCAGCTTGAGGAATCGGTCCGCTATTGACGAGCCGGGCCCGATATTGGCAGGCGGATAGTGAGGTCTCTTCCACTCTCCCAGTTGTGCATCCGGATAGGGGTGATAAGCTGGCTTAAAGTGTACTAGACCCCAGTGATTATCCAGACTGAGAACTGTACTGATTTGATACTCTAGTGAGGAGCTGCATTGACATGGGGATGTGGATTGGCATGCTTGACTTGCATTATGCATCACATGGCCTTGATATGGCCGATAGCATTTATATTTTGCACTGCATAGCCTTGGTATGGCTGATTGCATTCATATACCCACCGGCATGACTCCGCATTACTCTGACCTTGCATTCTGAGCACGCTCAAATTGCGTATACACTTACACCACCCTCTAAGCTTTCTATAAGCTTATGCATGATTGATGCGTGCAGGTGACGCCAGGACGCAGCCATAGTCTCGCCGCAGTTGGAGCGTGCAGTCGAGCTACTGGAGTTTTTGTTACTTTCGTTATATTGTATTTCCCCTTTTACACGCCTTGTACTCAAAGTTTTTGATCATAGTGAATTTTATGATGGTGTTCTTATAGTTATTGTTCGTGGGTTATGCTTACGGTTATACTTGTATAGAATCAAAAATCATATTTGAAATCCTCCTTGTAGGATCCCAGGATCAGAACTTGGTGTATAGATGCCGGGAGCCGAGAATGGGGTACTACGGAGGCTGTTGGCACCGGATTCAGCGATTGAAAATTTTGTGAGCCCAGTTTTCGAGTTCGGGGCGTGACAAAAGTTGGTATTAGAGCATAACTTGGGAATAATCGAGAACAACATCACATGTTTGCTATGAGTTTAGGTCCCGAGTGTGTAACCTTCCGATTGAATTCCCTATTGTGCGATTCTCAAGGTTGATCAGCTTTCTTATTCTTCCTATAGGACATACCGCATAGGAGACTAACCCGATCGACTCCCTCTCCAGCACTCGATGCTCTCGCTTTGCCACCTGTGCCTCCAGTTCCACCGTTAGAGATCCTTGCTCCCCTACATGAGGATGACGTTCCTCCACCTGATGCCGGTGAGAATCCGACTGTACCTATGAGTGCCTCTCAATTATAGCAGATGTTATAGGCTGTGATGGCTGCACTTAAGGGACAGGGTAAGCGCCCAGTTGTTTCTCCAACCCAGGCCGAGTAGGAGCGCGCGAGCGCCCTTCTTCGTGAGTTCCGATAGCTCGATCCTCTGCTGTTACGCGAGCCAGATCCGACAATAGTTGAGAGATGGCGCTCCAATGTGGAGAAGATTTTTGATACCATGTCATGTACTACCCCGCAGCGAGTCCGGTTGGTTTTATTCATTCTCCAGGGTGAGGCAGAGCATTGGTGGACCTCTATTACCCGTGTCGCAGGACCTGATTATGTCTGGACATGGGAGGACTTTATCGACCGATTCGAGGAGCAGTACTTTCCTGACCACATTCGATGTCAGAGAGCACTGGAGTTCGAGACTTTGGTGCAGGGGGACATGACCGTGGCGCAGTACACGGCCCTTTTTATGGCACTATCGAGATTCGGCCATATATGGTTGATGATAAGGGGCAGAAGTCCCACCGTTTTGAGAAAGGCTTACGTTACGGTCTTCGAGGCCGTGTTATTGGACATGAGCTTCCGAGTTTTCAGGCGGTAGTGTGGAGGAATCAGATTTATGAGGCCAAGTGGGCCGGTACGTAGGCCGATCGAGATCAGAGGAGGGGACAGAAGAGGCAGGCTCTCTCTAGTAGTTCCCAGTAGTATCGACGACTGTAGAGGTACAGGAGCCACCCATCTGCCAGAGCACCAGTAGCACCATCGGCACCTCTAGCCGTACCACCTCAGAGACAAATTTCTGATACCTATTATGGATGTGGTGGGATAGGACACCGTAAGTGGGAGTGTCCCCGACCGTAGCAGCAGCAGCCGAGAGCACCACAGCAGCCGAGAGCACCGCAGCAGCCTCCACAGCAGCAGCGACAGCAGATTCCACCACCGAGGCCCCCTCAGCAGCAGCATCAGCACCAGCCTCCGAGACCGCAGCAGCAGAGGCAGCAGTTTCGAGCGCCTCAGCAACATCAGCAGCAGCAGCATCCTTTGAGGGGACAGGCACCGCCCCAGCCATCTCACGCTAGATTCTATGCGGTTCAGCAGGACCCACAGACTTCTGGAGGAGTCGTTGAGGCTATACTTCCTGTCTCTTTATGCATCACCCGAGTATTATTTGATTCCGGTGCTTCGCACTCATTCATGTTTGAGGATTTTTAGTAATCGACTGGATTGCCGACAGAGTCTGCTAGTGAGGGATTGACCGTATCGAAGCCCTTGGGGAAGAATACAATATTAGGCCATTTCTATTCTTCTTGCCCTGTTCTGGTCGGTGATATCTTTTTACCCGCTGACTTATTCGTGTTGCCGATGTCAAATTTTGGGCATGAATTGGCTTGCCGAGTACCACGCTATCTTGGACTGTTCCGCGAGGACAGTCACGTTCTGCATACTAAGCTTGGCACAGTTTCAGTTTATTGCCGAACCTGGAGGAGAGCCGTTGTCTTGCTTGATGTCCTGCGCAATCGAGGAGCCTGCTACCTTGTGTATCGATCAGTTGCTGTTGGTATGTAACTTCCCCGACGTGTTCCAAGAGATTCTGGGATTGCCACCGCGCCATCATATTGAGTTCCAGATTGATCTTGTGCCTGGTACCGCGCCTATCTTGAAGGCCCCATACTGTATAGCACCGATTGAGTTGCGTGAGCTGCAACGACAGTTGGACGAGTTACGTGAGTTGGGATTCATTCGTTCGAGTAGTTCACCTTGGGGAGTGCCGTTACTCTTCGTTAGGAAGAAGGATGGCTCGTTGAGGCTCTGCGTGGACTACTGCGAGCTCAACTGGGTCACGATCAAGAACAAGTACCCGCTCCCGAGGATAGATGACTTATTTGATTAGTTGCAGGGTGCACAGTTCTTTTCAAAGATTGACCTACGTTCCGATTATCATCAGATTCAAGTTCGAGAGGAGGACATCAAGAAGACGGCTTTTAGGACGCGTTACGGTCATTTTGAGTTCTAGATCATGTCCTTTGGACTGACCAATGCACCCACGGTCTTCATGCAATTAATGAATGAGGTCTTCCGTCCATATCTCGATCAGTTTGTTGTGGTCTTTATCGACGACATTTTGATATATTCGAGGACCCGTGAGGACCATATGTAGCATCTGGAGATCGCTTTGCAGACCCTCCGTGCCCACCAGCTATATGCGAAGCTAGAGAAGTGATAGTTCTGACAGGAGGAGGTGAGATTCCTCGGTCACGTGGTGACGAGGGAGGGTGTTGCAGTAGACCCCTTAAGGTTGATGCAGTGCGTCAGTGGGGTCAGCCCACGACTGCGTCTGAGATCCGCAGTTTTCTTGATTTAGCGGGATACTATCGGTGTTTCATTGAGGGCTTCTCCGGTATTGTAGCCCCGTTGATCGGGTTGACTCGGAAGGGCGCAGCGTTTATTTGGAGTGACGCCTGTGAGCGAGCATTTATGGAGCTGAAGGATCGTCTGACGTCCACTCCTGTCCTCACTCTTCCCTCTGGGAGTGATGGATTTATTGTATTTACCGATGCCTCACATATTAGTTTAGGTGCTGTCCTGATGCAGCACGGTAGGCCTGTAGCCTTCGCGTCTCGTCAGCTCAAGGTCCATGAGCTGAACTAACCCATGGATAATTTGGAGCTGGCAGCAATTGTCTTCGCATTGAAGGTGTGGAGACACTATCTCTATGGGGTCAGGTTCGAGCTCTTCTCTGACCACAAGAGCTTAAAGTATTTATTCTCTCAGTCCGAGCTGAATATGAGACAGAGACGCTAGATGGAACTTCTGAAGGACTATGATTTTGACCTCCAGTTCCACCCAAGCAAGGCGAATGTGGTGGCAGATGCCCTCAGCCGTCAGCTACGAGGCTTGGTGGCATATATGATGATTCAGGAGTGGAGGATGTTCGAGGATATAGCAAAGTATGACTTTGATTTTAGTCTGCAGTCTTCTATTATTCAGCTATCGAGTTTATCGATTCAACCCTCTCTCGTCACAAGGGTGATGGAGGCTCAGCAGACAAGACGAGTCATTACAGGATTATCGAACAGAGGCAGCATCTGAGAGACAGTCAGATTGACAGATTAGTTCTGATGGTGGACTTCGCTTCAGAGGCCGATTGTGTGTCCGGGATATTCCTGAGTTGCGTAGAGATCTTATGACCGAGGCACATCGATCGCGGTTTTCTATCCATCCTGGCTTGACGAAGATGTATCGTGATATGAGGAGACAATATTTTTAGGCGGGGATGAAGCTCCAGATTGCCAGTTTTGTGGCCGAGTGTGACACATGCTAGCGTGTCAAGGCCGATCATCAGAGACCTCATGGTCTATTGCAACCGTTGAGCGTCCCGACGTGAAAGTGGGAGCACGTATCTACAGATTTCATTATGGGTTTAACGAGGACTTAACGCGGTCATGATGCCATCTGGGTCATCGTTGATCGCCTGACGAAGTCGACACATTTTCTTGCGATTCGTGTGACTTGGCCTTTGGACCGACTTTCGAGGTTATTCATTGAGGAGATTGTGAGACTACACGGTATTCCAATCTCGATTGTTTCTGACTAAGACCCGAGGTTCACGTCTCAGTTCTGGAGGAGCTTTTAGAGAGCTATGGGCACTGATTTGCAGCTCAGCACTGCGTATCATCCGCAGACCGATGGCCAGACTGAGAGGGTCAACCAGATCCTTGAGGATATGCTTTGGGCCTGCCTGATTGACTTTGGGGGTAGCTGGGATGAGCATCTGCGATTGTCTGACTTCATATACAATAACAACTATCAGGAGACCATTGACATAGCTCCTTTTGAGGCATTGTATGGCAGACCATGCAGATCTCTGAGTTATTGGACCAAGGTCCGAGAGTGGCGTCTCCTAGGTCCCGAGCTTGTGCAGGAAACATCAGAGGTTATCGATATCATCAGGCAGAGGATGCGCACAGCTTAGAGCCGGCAAAAGAGTTGCTGATCGCTGGTGTCATCCCTTTGAGTTTGATGTAGAGGACTACGTGTATCTCAAGGTCTTGCACATGAAGGGCGTAGTTTGATTTGGAGCGAAGGGCAAGCTTGTCCCGAGATTCATAGGACCTTTTGAGATCAATGAGGGCATTGGCGTCGTGGCCTATCGGCTTGCCTTACCATCTCAGTTGTCTGGCGTCCATAACGTTTTCCACGTATCTATGTTGAGGAAGTGTGGGTCAGACATCGTTCCTGTTATTGATTGGCAGCCGTTGGAGGTTCGTGAGGACGCTTCTTACATTGAGCAGCCAGTTCGTATCCTTGATCAAAAGGAGCGGGTCCTCTGGACCAAGGTCATTCCCTTGGTGAAGGTTCAGTGGGGTCACCATTCTGTTGATGAGGCATCATGGGAGAACGAGGCTGAGATTCGAGAGCGTTATCCCCATCTCTTTGATGATTGATTGTGTATTGTATCCTGTATGCTATCTTCAATTTTATATGACGATGCCTTGCTTCCTCTTCTATTATGAGTTATGATTACTTGCAATAATTGTGTAAATTTCGAGGATAAAATTTTTATTTGGAGGGGAGAGTTGTAAGACCCGTATCTTAGTCCGTACCGTTCCGTAGCCATCCGCGGCCCTTCCGGTTGAATTCCAGTAACCTTCGCACAATATCCGACGATTGCACGCAATCCTAAGCCGAGTCTAGCATACCGAAGACGGCTTGACCTAAAACTTATATCTTAGTGATCGCACCGTCCTTGCAGTTTCAACGCCGTGACTCGCACACTGAATCGATGCCCAGGCCAGGAGATGTGGGCCAGCGTTCAATTTGAAGAAAACGCCGTGCATTTCGAATTTCGAGAGAATCTCTACAACATGTCCCATCAATCAATCAATCACTCATCAATCAATCAATCACTCATGTTAAGTACAAGTCATCCAACCACTTTTAAAAGATTATTTTAAGGCTTGAGACTAAAAATAAGGCGGAACTAGGATCAAGTGGACCACATTATAGAAAATAGTGGGTTTGAATGTCCACCATTAAACCCTTAAAAATTTTAATGGCGAGCATCCTTATCACCACTTATAATTGAGTGTGGCCCATTTGAGATACGTGTGGCCGACTTGCCATATGAGGGTCCATAGTGATGTATTCAAGGCCCACTAGTGCAGCCCACTTGACAATATATAAGGCCCATGTGATTAGGCCCATCTTGATGTACTTGTGGCCCATCCGTTGGGGCCCATCTTGATACATACAAGACCCATGTACATGAGGCCTATTTGATGTATTGGAGGCCCATGGGTCGAGGCCTAATGGGATGTACATGAGGCCCATTATAACGTGATTCCACCATGATTTATGCGTTGACCCTTGTAACGACAGTGCCTTGGGAGCAATGTTGGTTTGATGTCCACATTATAAGGTGATGTTGGTTAAATGTCTGCATTGTCACTCTCCTTAGGGCATTGATAGGCCCATACTTGTAGTGTGTAGGCCGTCTAGGCCCATTTTCACTATGCACAGAGCCCATCATTATATAACATGCTTAGTATAGATCCATGATTCATGATCATATGCATCATATGTATGCTTGATATGAGGAGTGACTGATCATAGCATATGCCCTTGGGCAGATTGTTTATGGGCTCCCTGATATGCGGAGTTGCCCTTTATGAGCGCGCGGTATGCGCAAGATTTGTTGTATGTTTAGTAGAGTGATTCATGTACTTGCATTTGTGTGATTATGATTATTGTATGCCCTAGCGACATCAGAGCCATAACCTCCATAGACACATCGTGGATGACTGAAATGGATACCCAAAATACCGTTCTAACATTACGGCGCCATAGATGTCCCTGGGTAAAAATTTCTAAACCCGATGGTACCAAAGGATGACTCCAACGTCGAGACCGAGTGGATACATGAGCACGCGAGGGCCGTATACCAGTAGGCTGCATCTCCCACTATGTTGTGGTCAGTTGGAAAGGGGTGTGACCTTACCCGCCTAAGTGAGGGGGCAATTTTTAGGTTGAGTTTGACCAGCTTAAGGAATTGGTCCGCTATTGACGAGCCGAGCCCGATATTGGTAGGCGGATAGTGAGGTCTCTTTCACTCTACCAGTTGTGCGTCGGGATAGGGGCGACAAGCTGGCGTAAAGTGTACTAGACCCTGGTGATTATTCAGACTGAGAACTGTACTGATTTGATGCTCTAGTGAGGAGCTGCATTGATATGGGGATGTGGATTGGCATGCTTGACTTGCATTATGCATCGCATAGCCTTGATATGCCCGATAGCATTTATATTCTGCACCGCATAGCCTTGGTACGACTGATTGCATTCATATACCCATCGGCATGACTCTGCATTACTCTGACCTTGCATTCTGAGCATGCTCATATTGCGTACACACTTACACCACCCTCTAAGCTTTCTATAAGCTTATGCATGATTGATGCGTGCAGGTGACGCCAGGACGTAGCCATAGTCTTACCGCAGTTGGAGCGTGTAGCCGAGCTTCTGGAGTTTTTGTTACTTTCGTTATATTGTATTTGCCCTTTTACATGCCTTGTACTCAAAGTTTTTTATCATAGTGAATCTTGTGATGGTGTTCTTGTGGTTATTGTTCGTGGGTTATACTTACGGTTATGCTTGTACAGAATTAAAAATCATATTTGAAATCCTCCTTGTAGGATCCCAGGATCGGAACTTGGTGTATAAATGCCAGGAGCCAAGAATGGGGTACTACGGAGGCTGTCGGCGCCGGATTCGGTGATTGAAAATTTTGTGAGCCCGATTTTCGAGTTCAGGGTGTGACAAGAAGTGCATAACTAAACTAAAATAGTGATATACATCATACATGCGTTTCAACAAACATGTTTTGTGCAGAAAATAAATATAGAATAGAGATCAATCAATCAACACAAAACATGAATCAAAACATTCAAAATGATGCATAATGATGTATAATGGTTTGGCTACGTTCCTACTCCACTCCTAGCTGACCCACTCTCTCCTAGAGTGTGCCACATTTCATATCCAATAGTTTTAAATGGGGTTAACCATAAACCTTCATAACTACACCAGGTCTTAATAAGTTCTACACAAGAACTTGAGAATCCTACACAAGGACATAATACGTATTCTCCCATCAGAGGCCTATGCAAGGACTTAGCTAGTTTGGGAAAACAAACTCTGAATTCCATTCCTAACCAAGGAAAGGTTTTTAGCCACAAGGTGGACTCTTGTACTTACCTACAAGCGAGTGAGCCCCATTAAGCACATTTGATGAAGATCTTTCAGGTTGTTGAAGGGTCTTCAGCTCCCTTGAACTACAACCGAGTAATGATCCTCCAATGTTGATGTCGAGGTTGATGGGTCAAGGGTTTGGATAAATCCTATCCATGTATTGATGAGTCTTAAAGAACTAGAGAGGATCCCCAAGGCTAACCATTCAATGCTTCCTAGCATAAGGATTTTCCAATAAAGAATGTTATTAAAGCATTAATGAATGTCGGAGTTCATTGATCAATCCAAGCTTAAATATGATAATGATTATCTTTAAGACAAGGATTAAATGATGAACTCCATGAAGAAAGAGGGCTTAAGAAGATGGGTATTAACTCCTACATTTTACTTTCTCAAAGCTCTCTTCAATCCTCACCAAATTGCCACGAAACAAACCATATCGATTTATAGAATGAAATACCAATGGTAAAAAAAGGGCAGAAAACTATCAGGTTCGATGTCATCGAAGGGTCTTCGATGCCATCGAAGTTACCTTTGATGCCATCGAACCTTCTTCGATTCCATCGAACCATAGCAATAGGATTTTTAAATAGTTATTGGATAGTTTCTATTGATCCCATCGACCGTCCTTCAATGTCATCGAAGGGGACCTTCGATGCCATTGAAGGATGGCTAGATGCCATTGAGAATTTTTGAATTTATGACTTGAGGTTACTAGACAATTTAGGTCCATTTATGATGCCATCGAACTGACCTTTAATGTCATGGAAAAGTCATTCGATGCCATTGAAGGGTGTTCAATGCCATCACTGTAATTTCAATTTTCTTAGACAACTCTCTGGACTATTTGAGCACTTCTACGATGTCATTGAAGATGAGTTCGATGACATTAAAGTTTGAGTTCTGGTGCCATCGAACATGCTTCAATGCCATTGAGAAAATTTGGATTTTCCTTGTTAGTTTGTTGGATAGAATGTGATGTTTTTGATGTCATTGAACATAAGTTTGATGTAATCAAATTGGGTTCGATGCCATCGAAGATATACTGATTTTCCTTGAAAGCTTACTGGAGTGTTTGAGCCTATTTTCGATGTCATCGATCTAAGTTCAATGTCATCGAAACTTAAGTTCGATGTCATCAAACTGGTCAAGATTTTCCAGATTTTCTATGTCTAGTTGCTGGACTGTTTTGGCTCAAGTTCGATATCATCGAGCTATCTTCGATGACATCAAAGGTAGTTCGATGGCACTTCGATTCCATTGAACATGGCTGTTTTTCAGGTTTATCTTTTAACTCCAATATCCAACTTCTTAACTATTTAGCATACCTAAAAAAAGGTTTTCCTAGATGTTTTTGGTCAAATATGGGCTATGTTTTGAGGGGTTTAGGGGTAAGGTTTGGTGAGATTTGTGAGGCTAGTTTACTTGCACTTGAAGCTTCTAACCCTTTGAGTGTTCAGTCTTGGGTCTTTTTTGGGGCTCACTTGACGTTAAGACATATACTACACGCTAATTGACAAACCAAGGCATTTTTAATCTCCCCATTTGTCAATTACGTGACAAAAACCTAACAAACCCTATACAACTCAATGTATATGACTTTCAAATTGGAATTACATTGCTTTACAAACATGGACAAACTTGTCTTGAATTCTTTTGTTGCTCCCCCTAACTTCTTGCATCACCATTGTTTTAAAAAAGGCACAACAAGCCAATGGTGGTGGGAGTTATGCTTCTCCCCCTTTTTGTCAGTGATTGGCAAATGATGTTAGCATAAAAACACAATAGATCACTGAAGTTGAGTAATAATCATAAGATGAATTTAGAGAGAAACAAGAATAATTATATTAAACACATAAGCAAGATAATCATATTAAGAACAAGCCCAATATACTATCATTAATATGAAACAACAAACAACCCTAGAGTGGCTGAGGATATAATATCCAAAAGTATAAGTCAAAATAACACAGCCATAGTAAAAAAAAAAAGAAGACATATGTGAAATGTATGACATGACACACCATCTTGGGCATCCAAAAAGATATATATGCCCAAGATGATCGCCCTAAGCTCAACATGCATAAATTGAAATCCTAGCGCTTAGGTCCAGCCTCTGGAGGGACAGAGTCATCGTAGTGGCATGTGAACAATGCAATAAGCTCCTGTGTCATCCGCTGTAATGACTCTACCATGCGCTCGAGTTGTGTCACCCACTCCTCCTAACAGACTTACCCCTGAATGATAACTTCGAGCCAGTCCCGCTGTCGAAGGTGGCGTCTAATAGTGGCTGAGTTAGCTGTAGGAGGTACGGAGGGCTTTGACAATTGCATACAGCAATTGCTAATCTGTCCTCCCTCTAGAACAACAGTGTTCGGTGTGTCTATCACGGAGCCTGCTGCAGGCTGTGGTCGCAGCTACATTTTCTTGATTTTTCCTGGGTGAGCTTCAGCACCAACCGTGGTGCATCAGTAGTGGGTAAAAACCCACAATCTCATGTGAGGAGATAGATAAGGTATCTAAAGGGTAAATGAGTCACATGAGTACCCTGGATGTGAGACCTGTATCCTAGCCCGTACCGTTCTGTAGGCTTCCCGGTCCTCTCAGTCAAATTCCAGCGACCCGCGATTTGTTATCGGCGTTTGTGCGTGATCCTGAGTCATGTTTCGTATATCAGAGTCGGATCGACTCGAAACTTGTACCCTTGCCACCGTGCCGTCACTGCGGTTCTGACCCCGCGTCTCGCTTGCGGAGGCGATACCCGGGCCAGGAGATGTGGTCCCGCGTTCAGTTCGAGGAAAACGCCGCACTTTGCAAAACCTAAGAGAAATATCCTATCAATCACCTCACAGGTCAAGTACAACACCCATCCCCAAAGTCAACTCTCTCTCTTACACATCCCTTACATGTCAAGTACACTCCCATCACTCACTCACCCATCACCCTCTTACATCACCTCTCTCTCTTATCTCTCTATCATTTCAAACTCCATCTCCCAAGAAAGCATGAGAGAGGTGGACGTCCATGGGAGAGAAGCTAGGTAAGGCCCACCTTCTTACCACCCAATCCCATCATCCAAAGTCCATCTCGACCGTTGAATCGCACCCCTTGGAGCTCTAGATCGCATAGGCAGAAGAAGGAAGAGGAGATCAAAGGTGGGTGTTCATCATCTCTTTTTTTTTAAGATTTAGGGCCCACTTTTAATGGGACCCATCTCGATGTATGCATTGTATAGGGAGGGCCCATAGTGGCAGGGTCCCTCCGCTTCTCACGATCTCTCTCTCTCTCTCCCTCTCTTTTTCCTTGATTGCATGACCCACCTTAAATGTGCGTTTGCATCTGCATCGTCCATTTGGATGGTGCCATGTGCGGCTCCACCTTGATGTATGTATTTGGATCCACACTGTCCATCTGGAAGGAATGGCATGGAGTGCACCGTGATTTACATTTCATCCACACCAACCATCATTTTCATCTAGATCATTCATATTTGGACTTGACCATGATTCATGCGTTGCATCTAGACCGTCCATCTAGATGGTGGCTAGCAGGCCTGGATCGTTTAAATAAATAAATAAATAATATTTTACAGTATAATATATAATATATATTACATATATCTGGTGGGCCGCATGTGGGACCCACCTGCTGGGCTAATGGATTGGCTGG
The DNA here is from genome assembly GCF_029962835.1 of Magnolia sinica. Lineage (NCBI taxonomy): Eukaryota > Viridiplantae > Streptophyta > Magnoliopsida > Magnoliales > Magnoliaceae > Magnolia > Magnolia sinica. Next base: position 40,646,950 of record NC_080573.1, on the reverse strand, counting down.
TGTATCTCACACCAGCTATACAACTGATGTGGTGTGGGATGTCCGCAAATGCTGTATGCCCCACCATTTCGTGTGTTATATCAGGGTCATCCATTTGCTGGACGGCCAGCAGCCCCACCATGATAGATGTGTTCCATCCAAGCCATCCATCTATTTAGCAAGCTTATTTTAAGGCTTGAGACAAAAAAATTGAAGCAGATCTGATGATCAGGTGGACCACACTGCAAGAAAACAATGTTGAGTGAACGTCCACCATTGAAACCCTTTTTTAGGGTCAAGGAATCTTGGATTAATATGAAATTTGTTTTTTCCTCTTAGGTCAGGTCCATGTGACCTTTTGAATAGATTGGATGGAAAATAATGTTGTGGTGGCCCAAGTGGAACCCCCACCTAGATGAAAGTGTTTCATCCAGACCGTCCAAACGGTGGGGCCTAACCAACATGATGTATGTGTTTATATCAACGCCGTCCATCAAAATGTCCAGCGTTTGGATGTTGGACATGCTGGACTGGATATAATATGTAATAATATATATATATATATATATATATATAATATTATATATTTGTATATGGTGGCCCCATGTGGGACCCACCCGATGAAGTGGATTAGCTGGTGCGTCTCACACTAGCAACTTGCTGGACGTCGGCAAGTGTTGCGTGGACCCACCATGATTTATGTATTTTATCTGCCCTGGCCATCTATTTTGGCAGCTGTGGGCCCAACCCACACGTGTTGTATGTGTGAGGGGTGGGGCCCACCTTATTTGCATATGTGTTGCATCCAACCATCCACCCGTTTAAGGACACGGACCCCACCCATGATGTATTTATTTTATCCACACTGTCCAGATTGTGTTGGACGGTGCTGGACGATGTTTGGATAGTGCTGATTTACATAGACAATGTTTTGCAGTGATGATCATCATTAGTGGCCATGTGCCCCATAGAATGATAGTGTACAGTGATACACATGTTACACCTGTAACTAGTGAAATGATTTTTGGAGTGGTCCAAGCCCATTTGAGGCTCATTGGTGTGGCCCATCCATGAGGCCCATCATGATGTATTTTTGGCTCATGTGCGAGGCCCACCTGTTTGTATTTTTGACCTATGTGATGGGGCCCACCTGTTTTGTATTTGAAGCTCACATAATGGGGCTCGACTTGATGTGCACGAGGCTCATAGTGATGTGCTTTAGACTCATGCGATGCGGCTCATAGTGATGTGTATTAGGCCTGTGTGAGTGGCCTATAGTGATGTGTATTAGGCCCATGTGATGCGGCCCATAGTGGTGTGTGTTAGGCCCATAGTGATGAGTGTTAGGCCATGTGATGCGGTCCATAGTGATATGTATTAGGCCCGTGTGAGCAGCCCATAGTGATGTGTATTAGGCTCATGTGCAGGGCCAGCCTGTTGTGTATTTATGGCCCATATGATAAGGCCCACTGTGATATATTTCTAGCCCATTTGGTAAGGCCCAATGAGATGTACTTTTGGCCCATGTATCGTGGCCCATTGTGATTATAGGTGGCCCATTGAGACTTGTATTGGCCCATTGTGATTGTATGTGGCCCATTGTGATTGTATGTTGCCCATTGTGGTTGTAGGTGGCCCATTGAGACTTGTATGTGGCCCATTGTGATTGTATGTTGCCCATTGTGATTATATGTGGCCTATTATGATTGTATGTGGCCTATTGTGATTGTAGGTGGCCCATTGAGACTTGTATGTAGCCCATTGTGATTATATGTGGCCCATTGTGATTGTATGTGGCCCATTGAGATTGTATGGGGCCCGTTGTGATGTAATTGTGGCCATTGATGAGGCCCGATGTGATGTATTTATGGCCCAATGTGATGTATATTAGACACTTGTGTGAGGCCATGGGCCCATTATATGTTTGGCTCTATGTGGACCACTCCTTGGGAGCCATGTTGGTTAAATGTCCACATTGATGGGCAATAATGGTTAAATGTCCACATTGTGACCTCCCCTTAGGCCGATTATCAATGCCGTTTATAAGTAAGTGATAGCATAACATCATGATAGATATCCCATACGCATCATTTGCATGTTTGATTATAAGATATGGTTAGCCATTGCATATGGCAGGTTGTTCATGAGACTCCCTAATAGGCGGAGTTGTCCCACATGAGCGCACGGTATGCACAGGATTGATGCATGATTGGACTGTGTGACTCATGCATCTCGCATTGTGTGATTATTAATACCATACGCCCTAGCGACATTAGGGCCGTAGCCTTCACAGGCATATTGTGGATGGACAGATGGGACACCGAAAATCTGTTCTACATGGGGTATTATAGATATCCCTAGGTGAAATTTCCTAAACCCTCTTAGTTCCAGAGGTTGCTCCAATGTCTAGACCGAGTGGATGCATGAGCGCATGAGGGCCTTATACCGTTAGGCCGCATCTCCCATTGTGTTGTGGTCAGTTGGAAGGAGGTGTGGCCTTACCTGCCCGAGAGGAGGGGGAAAGCTAGGCTGAGTTTGACCAGCTTGAGGAATGGGTCCGCTATCGACGATTCGGGCCCGATATTGGTAGGCGGATAGTGAGGTCTCTTCCACTCACCTTGTTACTCGCGATGAGGCAACAATCTGGTTTGGAGTGTATTAGACGCCGGTGATGATCCTAAAGAGGAACCGTACTGATATGTGGACTTATTGAGTAAGAGTTGCATACTCATTCATTCATTCATTCACTATCTACTTGGGCTGGTGGTGCACAACTAACTGTTGTATACCTTCATAATGGCAAGGATCTCGGTTGGGGCACGCGACTAACCTGAGATCAGGAGTTCACTACATTGGGTTTGGCTATCCAAATTTAGGTATGGGACTAGTTTGTATAGAAGTCCCTTGTGATGGACCCCGTAGCCCGCGATACTACGTACTATCATCCCGACTTCACTCTAGCTTGGTCATTTCATTCGCACCGCATATTGCATTGCATCTGTAGCATTTAGCATTTTGGGTTGCATGTTTCTGCATTGATATGGCCATTAGCATTCATGCCTTGCATCGTATAGCCTTGGTACAGCTGATGGCATTCATGATCTTACCAGTATATTTCCGCTTACTCTAATATTGTATGATTCATGATCTTGTCAGTATTTTTTCTTATTCCGATGTTATATGATTTATGGCATTGTATTGCATACTCGACACTTACTTGTGCACACATTTTCACCACTCTTTAAGCTTTCTATAAGCTTATGCATGATAGATGCGTGCAAGTGGCGTTAGGTCACAACAACGTTGATCTTGGAGCGTGGACCGGACTTTTGATTTTTGATATATGCATTTCCCTTTCAGCACTATATTCAAATGTTTATATTAGTGGATATGTGATGATGATGTTGCCTTTGTGATTCAGGTAAACTTGTGGTTATGCTTATTACGAGTTAAATGTATATTGGAAAATCCTCCTTGTAGGATCTTAGGATCAGAATCTGGCGTATGGATACTAGGAGCCGAGAATGGGGTATTACGGAGGCTGTTGGTACCGAATTCGGCGATCGAGAATTTTGTGAGCTTGGTTTCTAAGTTTGGTGCGTGACACTGGACGACAAGGGCAATCTAATGTAGTATGGCAGATGGAAGACATAACTAAATACCAGTGGCGATACCGTAGAGGACATCTAGCATGAAAGGGGTGAGGTCGACTCAATTTGTACGGTGTGGATAGAAATTTGTTGAGAAAATGGAATGGAGAACCCTATACTGGTTAGTCATATAGGAGGAGTTGTGCATTGCCCTATATCCATGATGCGTCTTGCCCGTTGAACAGAAATTTAATGATTGTAGAGCATACAACCAGAGAGTTTGTATAATGGTCGGGTAGACCAACTGGAGATAGGGAAACTCCTAGCAAATGAGCAATGGTGCTCAGAGTAATGTGGACCGTCATTTGCCCAACTTGAACATCAATGGAGGGCGGATCAATCGAATGAGAGTGGCAATGGGAGAGAAATTCATAGACCTAGTCCACCCAAGTCATTCCCCCAAATTCGAGATGGTCATCATTGTGTCAATCCCAAATGGCGGGACACATGTGACTTCAACCTACCGCTCGATGATAATCTTCCTACCTTTGTATTGTTTTAAGTAGCTTATTTTCAGGGTGGGTTGTGGAGCCTCTTATCATGTGACAGGAGGCGAAGGCATACGTGAGGGTGACGGTGTTCGTAGTCAAGGTCTATTGGCATGTCGTGGGGCGAGTTTTTTTTTAAACTTTACGGGGTCATGATGACTCCACCATGATAGATGCTTTCCCTTTCTCTATTGGCATGATAAAACAAGGATAAATCAACAAGGAATCAAAGGAAATGGGCAAGAATCACATAAAGACAACGATACTTGATGGAAAAATGAAAATGGAAGGAAATGAAGCACAAAAAATGTCTTACCGCTAACTATGGAGAAGAGAATCCTAAGATTCGAGGAGGTTTGATTACCAAAATGCTGCTTTGGAGGTGATAGAGAAGTTTGAGGAATGAGAGGGGCACGTGGGAGCGAGTGGAATACGAAAAGATTGAAAATTTCCTTTTGCATGCCCAGTATATATCGTTTGCCTTGATTGTTCGATGTCATCGAATGATCTTCGATGGCATTGAGGCTGCTTCTTTGATCCCATCAAAGGTCCCATCGAAGACTGAACAGACTGCCTAAGTTTCCAGTTTTTGCATGCTTCGATTCTAAATATGAGATGTACATAAATATTTACCTTTAATACAAAATTTGTACACTCAAATAGGGACACAAAAATAATAATAAAAAATTAAAAATACACAAACACATTTTGTACACAAAAAATGTTTAATGAGACCAAGAATCCTTAGATATGATAGTGATTGCAATTTTTCCGATAAAATACATATATCGCTCATACCCCAATGGACTTTTGAAGATCTCCAAATCTATTAGCGTCTAAGGGTTTTGTTAATATATCAGCAAGTAGTCTCTCTGTAGGCACATGATCTAACAATATGATATTTTCTTCAACAAGTTCACATATAAAGTGATGTCGGATATCTATGTGCTTGGTTCTTAAATGTTGAACCAAAATTTTAGAAATATTAATCACACTAGTATTGTCATAAAATAGTGTCATAGTGTTTTGCTCAATTCCATAATCCATTAACATTTGCTTCATCCACAAAAGCTGGGCACAACAGCTAACTGTTGCTATATATTCAGCCTTGGAGATTAATAAAGATATGGAGTTTTGCTTTTTGTTGTGTCAAGACACTAGGCAATTCTTGATATAAAAAACAACCATTGCTGGTCGATTTGTGATCATCCATATTCCTAGCCCAGTCGGCGTCTGAATACCCGGCAATGGTTGTCAAAGTGTCAAACGGGTACCAGAGGCCAAAATCAGTGGTCCCGACCACATATCAGATTATTCTCTTTACAATGGTTAAGTGAGATCATTTTGGATTGGACTGGAATCTAGTGCAAGCTCCTACGTTAAATGAAATATCAGGCCAACTCGCCGTGAGATATAGTAAGCTCCCTATCATACTGCGATACAGGTGTTGGTCCACACTCTTACTAGTTAAGTCTTTAGATGTAACGCCCTGAAAATAGGGGGTCGAGCAGAGGCTCAACTCCCGAGTTCCAACGCATCACCTATGCAATATAGATAATGATGTTTGAATGTTGTTTGTATTAGTGCGTTAAACATGAGTGAGATTATACTAAAATAGCATATCATACTCCAGAGATAATTAAGTTAAGCGAGCGGAAGATTGAATTTAATATAAAAAGTAAAGATACATGTTTCATAACCTCCAGAGTATGATCATGTAGCTGGGCTGAATATATATACAAGTGTTGTTTCAAACTTACAAAATGCCAAAAATGTAAATGTTCAACTAATCCAGTATCCCTGTAATCCCATTTAAGCAAAACAAGGTCAGCAAGGACCCACCTGATAGCTGAACATAGGAGAATTCTTCCTCCTTGTCCATGAAGTCCATTTCAGCTGCATAGACTCCGCCATTACCTACATCTACAATAGAGTCTGGGTGGTGTTTTAAAACACTGTCCCAGGTAGGAATGAGTAGCTAATTCAGTGGAACTATAAAACAAAGGTTAACATGTTATCAATTTAGTCAAGCAGTAATAATGAAGCAGTACAACAATCATGTCTTAAGTACTCTTGTTAATATAAGAATGGTATGTGAAAATGATGTATGCCCTCGCCTGCACTCCCTCAACGACATCATCTTACGATCGCCAATGCAACACTCCCAGTAAACATGCACTTTCTCGCCAAAGCACCGTGCAATGCGGATGCATGATCGTGTTAACCAAGTTCTTATTTGGGCTTATTCATACAACAGATTCGGGAAGCTAAGGTACCTCCCTTATATCATTACCCAAACAATGATCAATCTAGGGTCGTCAATCCCAGTCAATCACATACGATAGGCATGTTCCAGGTCACCACGGAGAGGCTTGTCACCTCAGCGCAGGCCTGGTTTATACTTGAGGTCACTATGAAAAGGCTCGTCACCTTAACGTAGTCCTAGTGTATACTCGAGGTCACTACGGAAAAGGCTCGTCACCTTAGCGTAGGCCTAGTGTATACTCGAGTTCACTACGGGAAAGACTCGTCACCTTAGCGTAGGCTGACAGCTTGAATACAGTGTCCCATACTATCGTATTCAGCTCACGAGTTTGGGTTCCTCACTAGTCACTACGGGGAGGCTCGTCACCCCAGCATAGGCCGACAGCTCGACCACGATGTCCCATACCACCATGCCCGGCTCATGAGTCTTAGCAAATCGTGACACCAAGGTTAAACGGGCTTTGCACTGGTAAGTTGGTACCTTAGATTCAAGCGGTAGCGTTCATACATGGTGAACATATATTTGGTCAATTAGATTACTTGATAAGCTCGACTGGTACGAGCGTACGTTGAATTAATCGACATGGAGTACATATGTACTCCTCGTGGCCTAGCCACTGTCGATAATCTGCGTACGAGTTGGATTCCTCGAACGTATCCGTCGTGGTTAAAACAGTTTAGCCACCGATCATAAACCATTACCGATTACCTGGACTACATCGTAGCCCCAATCACACTCCAAGTAATAACATTCCCATATAATAGTCATAACAGGATTTAGCAACCAACTCATGCATTTCAATCATTTGAGCATTTTATAAACACATAGTGAACATGACATCACACATGTACATTTCATACATAAATCATTAAGCCTAATGTAAATTACATGGAGAACTCTATTCGAATCACTAAGGTAATTGAGGATCTCATCCCAACACCTTTAATAAATACATTTCATCGAACAATTACTCATTCAGGCATTTTATCAAACACCTAGATTACACACTACAACATATATGTAATATACTAGTTATAACCTATATTATGGCGAATCCTTTCACAAAGGAGTTGCTGCACATGCAACGATCATGTATTTTCAATTAATAAGCATTACAAGCACAAATCATAATTTCATATTCATTCAGACATTTCAACAAACACATGAAATGCATTATATTCTACATAATTCATATAGATGTGTAAGACGCTGAAAATGTCGTATCTAGGCGCATGTGATAGCAAGCAAGTCAATCATAAACCATTACTGACATTGAAAGCCTTGAAAACCATAACCTAAACATTTATAGTCCGCACCTTTTACCGGTAAACCCGTACCGAGCTCAGTTTGAACACTACGTCTTTGTCTACGGCACAATGGCTACCTGAATCACGAAATAGGTTAGCTATTTCGCCGATCTACCTATTTGGATACCTAAAACAGATTAGGGTTAGGATTTCAAATGGATTTAGATTCGTCGGTGTAGCGACACGGGAGAAGGGATTCAGCCCCTGGAGTGGCAGGAATGAATCCTGGCATCAAACCACAACTCTTTCTCACTTCTCCTCACTTTCTCCTTCTCTTTTCTCTCTTCTCTCTCCTAGGGTTAGGAAATTCGTATGGAATGAGAGAGGGGTGGCTTAAGGTCCTTATATAGGCCCAGAACTAACGTAAATGGCCCCAGGGCCATGATATACTTAGGTTATAGCCAAAAAGCATCTGTTTCGGGCCAATAGAACTCATCTGGAGGTCAGGGGCAAGTTCCCTGACATTGGATCTAGGTCAGGTTAATATTTCAGTCCGATCGGATCAGTGGATCGATCGCGGAGGACCTGTTTCAGTTCAATGGTTATCGTTACTTGATCAGGGCCACAAGTATACTGACATGTCTTGAAAATTTTTCTTGATCTGAGGGTGTAGTTGGGTCAGAATCTGACAGTCTGAAACCTTAAATTTGGCCTGCAAACGAACAACTTAATTCACTTAAGTTTGAGTTCATTTTTTAAAGACATTCACATTTCTCATACATTTCACTTGGGACTCAAGTTGTGCATTTCTGGATACTATTTGGACTCGACTTTCGTGATGATTGTCAAGCCCAGTAAGGCGGTTATAACCGTATAGTTTTGCGGTCATCGGACTTTTGACGTGTGGTCCAGGTTTGATAAAGAGTTTCAATGTGCTCCCGAGAGTAACTAGGTTTTAAGATTGCTCCTAGGTTTTTAAGTAATATTGAGTTAGTGATTTTAATGGTTTTGATTCTTCTAGTTTGTATAGAAAGTGGTTCAAGCCTAATCCATCGATTGTTTAGTTTAGTACTTAACTAAATTCCATCATAAGTACAACAGAATAAGGTCCTATGGTAGTTCTATGCCCTTTTCTGACACTTTTAGTTATTATATTATTTTAATTATTTTTTTAGTAGTTCATCATCAAGTCTACTTCATCTCTATTAAATTTCATTAGATTTCGTGTTGTATTCTAGAAGCAGCAGCTGTCCAAACTAATGATTTTCAGACAGTTGTCACAATGACCTATATTTAACTATATTAAAATTTTTATTATATTTTTCACTTATTTTTATATGAAACAAAACTTATCAAGCTTCAATCTTGCTTTTGAATCACCTAAATTGAAGTTATATCGAGGGAGATATGATTTTTTGAAGTCAGATAAAAATTGTAGAAAATGGGGCAGAAAGCCCGCTAGCCAATTCGGGGATGCCATCCCCGGTTGCTGGACATTTAGGGGGGATACCTCCCCAATCCGGGGATGCTATCCCCCCGGGGTGCCGGATATGAGCGGGACCCACCTTAGGTTCTCTCGATTTGCGTTGTTTGGGCTCCTGAGTCTGTTTGATGTGGTTTTGCCACCCGATATTTGAAACAGGTGTATTTTGCAAACTGGAATAAGTTATTCGACGTGAAATATATGATTTTAGGGTAGGAGAAGTTACTCTATCTAAATCACCTATTTATTTCATGAGATTCCAAAAGGTTAATGGTCAAAAACTAAATTTATTTATATATTCACTATTTATAGTAAATTTTAATTTTATTATTGTTCTTCATCATTTAAACTTTAGGATTAGTGTATAATATGAAAGTATTTCGAAAAATTTGAAGAATAAGGTGGTGAAAGGTGAGATTTTGAAGGAAATGGGTTAAAAAGGGATTTTAGACTTTGGGATTGAGTTCTGAGTGGTCAGTACGGTATTATGATCGACCCATTGCTTAAGGACGTCTATTTCTAAGTTGACAAAAATCCGGGATGTTACATTAGATAACTTAAGTGTGGTGATCATGGGAGTGTGCTGTGTGCAGCCAGACTCAAGACCAAAATATTTACCAATTCTTTTGCATATTTGGTCTAGCTAATGAATATCCCATTTTGGAGCTATTTTTCTTATATTCCCAGAAAGAAGTTGAGCTCACCTACCATGCTCATTTCAAATTCAGATTGGATCAATTGTGTGAACTCAAGAGCTATCTCTTCATATGTAGAACCAAATACAATATCATCCATGTAAATCTGGGCAATGAGTAAGGCATTCCCGGTCTTTCCGATAAAAAATAGTCTTATCAACACTCCCCTTGAAAAATTGGTGAATAATAAAAAATTGTGTCAATCGTTTATATCACACACGGGGTGCTTGTTTTAGACCATAAAGTGCTTTCCTCAATGTGAATACTTGATGATGATATTTGGGATCAACAAATCCCTTAGGTTGTTCAACGTATACTTCTTTCTCAAGTACACCATTGAGAAATGTACTATTTACATCAATTTGAAAGAGTTTGAATTTTAGTGCATACGCTATGGGAATAAAGTTCTTATGGACTCTAATCACGTAACTGGGGCAAATGTTTCATCAAAATCCATGCCCTTGATTTGTGAGTACCCTTACACGACAAGTGTAGCCTTGTTCCTCACAACATTTCCAGATTCATCGGACTTGTTTTTGAATATCCATTTGGTTCCAATGATATTTGTGTATTGTGGTCTCGGGACAAGTTCCCAACATCATTTCTCTCAAATTGTTGTAGCTCCTCTTGCATTGCGGCTATCGAAAACTCATTCATCTTGTAGGGCTTCTGCAATATTTTTCAGTTCTATTTTTGAGGTAAAACAAAGATGATTGTTTATTGCCTCAAGTTACCATCGGGTTTTACCCTGATACTCGAATCTTCAACTATTTGATTGAGATGATGATCCTTGATAACCAGAATGTCCCCTAAAGGTTGAGACACTTATGGGGAAGTGGGTTTATCATCTGATTTACCTATTGTGTTCAGATCCACATCTACATTCACATTAATTTTAGGACCTACTTTGTCATGCAGTTGGTTATTAACAACTACATTAATTGATTCTTGTATTGCAAGGGTCCTAAGATTATAAACCCTATATAAGCACGACTATTTATTGAGTATCCTAAGAAAATACCTTCATCGCTTTTAGGGTAAAATTTCCCTAAGTTTTCCCAGTCTCTAAGTATATAACAGTTGCTATCGAATACCCAAAATTACTTAATGTTCGGTGGCTTCCCATGCCACAATTCATATGCTGTTTTTTCAAGCCTGCTCTAAGATATACTCAGTTAGTGATGTAGCAGGTTGTATTCACGGTTTCGGCCCATAAAGTCTTTGTTAAGACTTTACTGTTTAACATTACTGAGCCCATCTCTTGAAGCTTTTTCAACTACTCTATTTTGTTGTGGAGTTTTAGGTGTCGAGAATTCATGTCGAATTCCAATTTCTTCACAAAATCTCTGAAATCGATCACTTTCAAATTCACCTCCATGATCACTCCGGATCCGATCAATCATATAGCCTTTTTCATTTTGGAGTCGATTTGCAAGTTTTTTATACTCATCAATTGTATCAGATTTTTCTCTCAGACAAGGGACCCGAGTAAAGCTGGAGTAATCATCTACTACTACCAAGAAGTGTCTCTTTCCATGATGACTCTGAACCCTGGTGGGACCAACAAGGTCTATATATAAAAGTTCAAGTGGTTTTGAGGTGGCTTGGGTGGTTGTCTTCTTATATGCAACTTTAATTTGTTTTTCTTTTTGGCAATCGCCACACACAACCCTTACCTTTTCCCAATCTTGGGAAGCCGTCTCATAAGGTTCTTTGAGCTTTGGTAAGAAAAAATTCAGTAGTGAACATGGCCGAGTCTTCGGTGCCACAATTCAGACTCGTTATCTCTGGCCATGTGACATCTAGTGGGCGAAACAATTTCTCCACTGCTTTCAATCACATATCAGTTGTCATTAGTGCAAACACCTCTCACAATTAATTTTCCTATTGGATCTGAGATCTCGCACTCTTCTTTGGAGAACTTCACAGAGTGTTCTTTGTCACAAATCTACGATATACTCATGGGTTATGTTTCAAACCTTCCACATAGAGAACATCCTCTCACAATTAATTTTCCTATTGGCCATGTGACATCTAGTGGGCGAGACAATTTCTCCACTGCTTTCAATCACATATCAGTTGTCATTAGTCCAAACACCTCTCACAATTAATTTTCCTATTGGATCTGAGATCTCGCACTCTTCTTTGGAGAACTTCACAGAGTGTTCTTTGTCACAAATCTACGATATACTCATGAGGTTATGTTTCAAACCTTCCACATAGAGAACATCCTCTCACAATTAATTTTCCTATTGGCCATGTGACTTCTAGTGGGCGAGACAATTTCTCCACTGCTTTCAATCACATATCAGTTGTCATTAGTGCAAACACCTCTCACAATTAATTTTCCTATTGGATCTGAGATCTCGCACTCTTCTTTGGAGAACTTCACAGAGTGTTCTTTGTCACAAATCTACGATATACTCATGAGGTTATGTTTCAAACCTTCCACATAGAGAACATCCTCTCACAATTAATTTTCCTATTGGCCATGTGACTTCTAGTGGGCGAGACAATTTCTCCACTGCTTTCAATCACATATCAGTTGTCATTAGTGCAAACACCTCTCACAATTAATTTTCCTATTGGATCTGAGATCTCGCACTCTTCTTTGGAGAACTTCACAGAGTGTTCTTTGTCACAAATCTACGATATACTCATGGGTTATGTTTCAAACCTTCCACATAGAGAACATCCTCTCACAATTAATTTTCCTATTGGCCATGTGACATCTAATGGGTGAGACAATTTCTCCACTGCTTTCAATCACATATCAGTTGTCATTAGTGCAAACACCTCTCAAAATTAATTTTCCTATTGGATCTGAGATCTCGCACTCTTCTTTGGAGAACTTCACAGAGTGTTCTTTGTCATAAATCTACGATATACTCATGAGGTTATGTTTCAAACCTTCCATGTAGAGAACATCCTCTATTTAGGGCATGCCCCACCCAATAACTGTCCCACGCCCAATGAGCCTAGTGGAGCTACCATCACCAAAGGTGACTGACCCACCATCAAAATCGATGTAATAGCAAAAATGGGTCTTGTCACCTATCATATGCCTTGAGCATCCGCTTTCTAAATACCATTTAGCAATATTGCCTGCTTTAAGAGCGGTATGTATTACAAAGCGTTTTACTTTTTTCTTAACAACCCATTTGGACACAACCTCTTTAGGAGATGTAGAATTCCGTTTAGATTCTCCTTTAGATGTCTAGTTGTTCCTAGGGGATTTGGATTTAGGGGCCAACTGATCATTTTCCATATTTACCTGGTTCATCATTTCTTTGGTCTTTTGATTCAGTTGGGAGACTTGTTTCAGTAGCTCCTCCATTCTTTTAGTCATTTTGGGAGGAGTAGGATACTTCCTCTTTTCAATTTCTTTTTAAAGCTTTCTAGGACTCCTCTTATTCTGTAGTATTCTTCCGGGAGATTCGAATTTACCTGTATAGTTTACACCGGATGTGGAGTGGGAGTGTCTAAGAGCTAGACATTCAAAATTTAAATGTCCCATATATCCACATGCATAATATATTGGATAAGTTTTTGCTTGGCTTCCTGAAGCCACTCATTTCTTAGCCACGAGTGGTGCATGAGTGGGACTAGTATTTCTACTCTCATATCCTAGTCCTCTCCTATCCCTATAGTTTTTGCCCAAACCCAAAAGTCTTTCTAATTTTTCTTCACTTTGGGTAAACTTATTTCTAAATTCAACATGATATTTGGATTTTTCTAAATCTAGTTTTATATTTTGATTTTCTATTCTTAGTTTGCTAAGTTATGATACTAGATAGTCAATTCTTTTAGTTGACTTTTCAAACTCAAATCCTTCATCTACTACTTCTCTTTCTAGTTTGGCATTGTCAATATGGTATTCTTGTAATTCATCGGCCAAGTATTCATTCACAACTTTAGCTTCTTCTAATTCTTTAAGCAATTATTTGTTTTCGGCCTTGACTTGACCAAGCTTTTTGTGCATTGTCAAACTATGAGTGTAAAGCTGGTCATAGGCATTTTGTAGGCCGGTGTTGTCATCTTGTTCATCTTCCTCTTCAGAAGAGGCCTTTTCTTCTTGTTTATCTTTCTCTTAAATGTCCCTTTCATTTAGGATGACTGAGATGGTGGAGGCCATAAGAATTTTCAATGAGCTTTGGTCTCCATCACTTTGAGACCCATCTGAATATGAATCTGAGTATTCAGTATCGTCTCATGTGGCAACCATTGCCTTTTCTTTTAATTTCTTTAAGGGATACTCTATATAAAGATGGCCGTACTTTCTACAATTATAGCATTGGGGTTCTTTTGACCTTCTTGGTGATTTGCCTATTTGGTGCATTTGGTCAAAGTTCTTCCCCTTTTCATAGAAAGTCTTTTCTCAGTTTTTATTAAGAAATTTCTTGAACCTTTTGGCCAGAAATGCCATTTCATCATCATCATCATCATCATCATTCTCATCGTTGTCCTCCTCAGATTCATATTTTTTAATGTGAGGTTTTGAGGGCAGTGTTTTTGGATTTTGTGGGTGTTTGAAAAGGTAGTTCAAATATTTGTAGGGAACCTAGAAGTTCTTCTACCTTCATCTCATCTATATTTCTACATTCCTCAATGGCGGTAACCTTTGAAGAGAAGCGTTCCGGTAGGGATCTTAAGATTTTTCTACATATTCTTGGTACCAAAACTTTTTCTCCTAGTCCCCGCAGGGAGTTACAAATGTCACTTAGCTTAGTATAGAACTCCATAAATGTCTCATGTTCATCCATCTTGATATTTTCAAATTGAGTGGTAAGGAACTGAAGCTTAGATCATTTTACTGTATTGGTTCCTTCATGGGTGGTTTTCAACAAATCCTATGCTTGCTTAGATGCTTCACACATGTATATACATTTAAATTCTTCTTGTGAAACAACACAGCAAATGGCGTTGATAGCTTTTGCATCACAAGTGACCATTTGCTTCTCATAGTCAGTCCAAAAGCTTTTTGTTTGGGTCTAGATGTGGTGACACCATCATCTGATATAATTTGTTCCATAGGTGCCACTACTTCATTTTCAAATACGTCCCAAACTTCATGATCTAAGGATTTCAGAAATATGCACATTCTCGCCTTCCAATAAGCACAGTTGGATCTATCAATTAGTGGTGGTCGTGAGACCGAAGTTTCCTCATTCTTAAACATATTTTCAACTTCAGCAAGGATCTCCCTCTAGGTTGTTGAACCCTTCATGATGAACCCTCACTGGACAAACTGGGTGTTATTTCGATGCCATCAAAGAGTGTTCGATGACATCAAAGGATAAGTTCGATGCCACTAAAGAAAATCCGATTTCCATGTTTTGTCTTTGGACAATTTTTGTATTATTTCGATGACATTGAAGTGGGTTCGATGCCATCAAAGGTTAAGTTCGATGATATCAAAGTCCCGTCGAAGGTGTCATCGAACATATCACAGAATTACGCAGAGTCGCGATTTTGCGGGATTTGTTTCCTATTTCGATTGTGATTCTTTCAAAGGCTATATATTTGGGTGAAATCAGCTTTGGGATATATCCAAGGCTTTCTAATTCATTCTAAGGCTTCAAGGGTGTAACTTGGGTTGATTTGAGATTGTTTGGATCGAGTAATATCTCTACTCTTGTAATTTTCAGCTTTCATAGTGCTATTTGTCGCTTCGTGCCGTGGTTTTTTCCTACAAGAGTTTTTCCATGTTAAATTTGGTGTGTTTGCGTTGTGCTTCCTTCGTGTGATTGGATTACTCCACTTGATTCATCTCTGTGTGCTTCCGCAGTCCCCCAACATAGTAGATGTCTGCTAGATGATCATAAGTCTGTTGTCAACTATTGGCCATAAATTTTCATCTCATTGAATGAATACGATCATATAGATGAGGGGAAATTAGGAGATGGCCCATTCTGCCTATGAAATCAACCATTAAGTTTCTAGAAATTGGGCCCACCTACACAATTGTCTTTTCTCTTGAACCATTATCGAATTATATCTACTAATTAATTTACAGCTTTTGCCTTAAAAGAGAAAACACCGCCACAAAACCAAGCACTCCAAACGTTTGGAAGTAACACATGTGAATAATCATATCTATTCATGAGGTGGGCCTTATTATGAATGGGATGCTGATTCACTCCAAATCTTAGTTTAGTTTACGCTACTGGTTACTTGTGTTGATCCATTCGTCATGAATACTATTCACTTCGTGAACAGGTTAGCATAAATTTGTGGTGGACGAACATCCAGATTACGTGCTATTTGATGCATGGACCATGTCTGAAACGTGTCAGATAACCCGTGTGAAATGGATAGCTTGGATCTCATGCAATGTGCTATATATGTTGCCATGTGAAAACTATGGTCCACTATTACCATTAAAAAAAAAAAAGAAAAAAAAAACTGTGGTCCACCAACTAAATGGACCAGATTTATTCTTTTGTCAAGAACATCTACCGATTCAGAGACTCACTTGATGGACGGCATAGCAATTCTGTTGGCCACGCAGGCAGATGTGAGTGTGTAAATGAGTGGCTCTGCACACGCTGGGCTTGGGCTTAGCAAAACTAATTCCAACAAACTTAAATAGCCTTTAGTTACCAACGTGCATGTACACACCAGCTCATCTGCACACCATTACATGTGCCAACATGGAAAGTGGGCAAGAGATCCAGGGTATTATTCATCATAAGGCTCTTGCTGTGTAGAGGCCCAGGCCGAAAAATCATATCTGTCCACTATTCATGGTGGGCCACAGTTTAGAAAACAAATGTGCATATGATAAAAACTTTGCTTTAGTTTTCTAAACAGTCCACATATTACTAACTCGTGGCCCATTAGACAACCATATTTATTTGTACTACAAAAGGTCCAATCAATGATCTCGATCGTCCTTCATGTGTATCTCACCTCTGATTGTTGAGTCTCTTAAAAGTCACTATGATCTAATGATCCTAACCATCCAATCAATCTAAAGAAAAAAATGGATGGCCCAAACTAATATAATAAAGTACATTGAATGGTCAAATAATGTTTATGAACCGATCATCATCTGTGGCCTACTTTCGATTGTTGATCCCTCCCAATAATCAGTTTGAGTAGATGATCCCAACCATCCACTCGATGTGAGGTAATTGAATGCTCCCTATTTACTAAAATACTGGCTCAATCATTAATCTGGATCTCTCATGATGAGAGCACCATCTTTGATTGTCTACGCCTTCCAAATATCTCTCCAACTAATGATCAATGAATATGAGGGATGGTCCATACACTAGGAAACGTCCAATAAGTGATCTTAAAGGTAATCATGCCAGGCCTACCGTTATCCATATAATAGGGAGTCCAAATCACTAATTGGGCTTTCCTAGTATGATAAATATTCATGCATTTCCTATCCATTAATGGGATGGTTACAAGCATCTTATCTCAGTAATTTTTAGGAGGAGCCATAGTCAATGGTTGAAATCACACCGTGAATGGCCCAAATCTCTTGGATTGGAAGATCTCATATGTCAATTCCAACAACTTACGCCATTCATTCTACTATCACAAACTCTAAAAATAGTTAGTAACCAAATAAGAAAAAATAAAAATAAAAATCTTTAAAACAAATTTAAGTAGAACAACCAAATAGCCTATAATATATTCATTAGAATGAAATATGTGTTTATTTTTGTAGTAGGATACAAATCCCAACATGTCTCCAAATACAAAGCAAAAGAATAGCACATTCCCCAGATCTCCCCCCAGCCCCCCCCCCTACAAAGCAACAAGACACCAAGGACCCAACCTAGGACTTTCTACCCAAAATGATACTAATGATGATTAATTCTAATACACTCCAAAACTACAAACCACAAATTAAATAGGTAGGGTGCATGCAAGGTGGGCCATCATGGGCTAGTGGTTGATGGGGGTGGAGAGAGGAAAGGGATAGTGGGGATTGAAGGGATGTTTGGAATGGTGGGGATTGTAGGGATTGTTGGAATAGTAGGGATGGAAGGCAATGGTGGCAATGTGGCCTGAGGCATGATAGTAGGGATGGTTGGAATGGTTGGGATGTTAGGAATTGCAGGCAAAGGTGGCAATGTGGGGTTAGGCAATGTTGGCACGGCGGGCTGAGTCGGCAACTGGACCGCAGGCAATGGTGGCAATATGGCCATAGGCAACGTTGGTATGGTTGGCAGAGTGGGCACTTGGACCGCAGGCAGTGGTGGCAATGTAGGCTTAGGCAGAGTTGGCAAGACAGGCATTGGTGGGGACGTTGGGACTGTGGGTATGGCAGGGGGTGGAGCCACTGCTACGGGAGTGTCCAACAAATGGCGGGCAGCATGGCAATTGTGGCTACCGATAAACGCAGCAGCTACAAGAAGCACACATAAGAAGTTGGTGTTAGAAGCCATGGTAAGTTGAGAGCAAGCACTAGGAAGATTTTGATGCGGAGACGATCTGATGAGTGATTGAGATAGAAACCAAGATGGGGTTTATATAGTGGAGTTTAGATGATAAGATTGTTAAAGTTAGGTAATTTCATGTGTTGTTATGAGAACATGGAGATGTTCCGAAGGAGTTGTTAGTTCACCTTCTCACCCATCATTCATTGAAAATGTACAAGAAAAACTATAGATTAGGAAACACAAGTGAAGAAGTCACACACGTCAACCTTTTATTATAGATGGAGTTGAATATTTTTTAAAGAACCCGCTCCTGTGTCCATCCGTTAATTGGTTGATCAATTATGGGTGAAGATGTGGACCGTCTATCTGGCTGAACTTGCCATGGATGGACAACTGTATACCATTATCACATTTGTGGGGCAATCCTATCCACTCAATAGGTGGCCTTCAACGGACAATTAATAATAGAAAATGGGCAACGGTCCATTTTCAGCTTCAAGCATCAGGCAGCTGGGGTTGTTTTTAGATGAAGTACCATTACATGGCCCCATCATGAATCGGCATTGGGAGATGGATCTCAAGCGCTATAAAGGAAAAGTTCTTTGTATAAAGAGACTAAATATGATCCAAACCGTAGATTTTATGGGACTTGCTTTCGATGGTGAATTCCACAGAAGTCGCTGTAATGGAACAATCCTATCCCTTCGATTGATTAACTGCAAATAGATGGCTAAGATAAAACATGCATGGTGACATTCCACATTCATTCCAAAAAGGGACAATGATTGCATGGCTAATTGGACAAGCGTGAGATGTTTTGGCAAATATCCTTCTTACGTTCCACGTGGAGTTGATGGTCTAATATCCTCCCCACGGCATACATAACTGATGCATGTGATTTGTTGAAAACGAATGTTCCTTTTTCATTTTTCCATGCTTAAAAGAGTTATTTACAAAACATGTATAATTTTCTTAAGGGCAACATTCTGCAAGCATGCCATATCTTGAAATCAATAAGTAGCTTTGTACATGGGATGTTTGCGGAAATAAACAAAAAGTAAATGCTTTTAGGATGTTTTTTCTATTAAGAATTGTACGGAATATGGTCGAATGTGCTAGACAGTGGAAGTTACGTTAGAGAGACACGATGCTAACTATAAGAGGTAGGACTTGTTAATCCTCTAGGTTAAGTAATCCTATTCAATATTCATGCTTAATAGATGTGAGCACAAATTGGTTTTAGGGCAAATGAGATATCGTTGGAGTTGTACCCTTGGAAAACCACTGTGTGCCTTAATCCGCCAACTTTGTAGATGTGATAGGGTCAATCTTAGCCATTGATCTTGATGACCATGGATATTTTGAGATAATGTGATATGACTTAATTGATATCTAGTGTCAGCTTAGACTTATTATGACATGGGTTATATATATGAGGATTGATTCCTTTATTATACCTGTGAACTTAAGATTAGACACGGTGATTATTGACTAGGAGAGTTGTGACCCACAGATATTAGTACCTCAATGTGTCATGACCATACATCTCTAGCATGGAAAATCTATATAAAATGTATAGTCATCATATGTGAGTGTCCTAACTTGGGTCAGGATAGAAAATCTCTATCATAAAGAGGTGTCCTAGCGTCAGTTATAACTTTGCCCTTACTCTACATAGAAGCATAAGTGTGCCATTAAATAAGATCATGATATTAGGACTTTGAATACTTATATTGGAGATTGACTTAAATCAATAGCATAGAGACCCACTAGCTTAAACTATGATTTATATGATCAATGATTTAATATTACATGAAATATGATCAATTTTAAACTTGAGAATATACAAGGGTTATGCTTTGGATTGGGCAACTTTGGTTTACTTTATGAGGCTGTCTAAAGGTCATTGACAGTGGGTGATGCTTGGTATGTCTGTGAACGTTGAACACTAGAATCACGCTCATTGAGGCCTTTTTCAAGATTTTTCCTTATGTGGTTGTGCGGTTTGGCTTGGAATATGAACTAGTCAATTTGGAGTCACCACTAGCCAGTTAACTTATATTTTTGCAGTTGGCCAAACCCTATAGAATTTTAGAAATTAGAGAATATGGGAGATTCTCTTTTTTTTAATGACTCCTGATTTGTAACCTTAGATTTTGAGTAAGGGCCCGATATGATAGAGAATGAAGGTTTACGCAAGTCCTCTATCTGCACGATTGTGTGCTCTCTACTTTACGGAACATAGCAGATTATAAGAGATTTAATTAGTCTATCGTTAATGCCATGAAAATGGATGAGACACAATGTAATTTTATAATGCCTAACTAATGTAGAGCGGGTCGCGGACACTTTCATGTCTAAGATGGAGTAGAGAAGGCCCGATCAGAGGCAGAAGCCATCAAGACTGTCAGAACCTTAAAACATGCATATCTCGCAAACCGGAATGAGTTACTTGACGTACCATGTATGATTTTGGGTAGGACTAGCTACTTTAGCTAACCGACCAGGCTATACGGGGTTGCCCACGCCGAATTTGCGAGATTCCATCATATGGACGGCCGAATTCCATGTTTAGTTCCGTTTTTACTATAAATAGTAAGTTTTAGTTTGATTATAACTCTTCATCCGTTGGGCTTTAGGAGTTGTGTCCAACATGAAAAGTGCTTAGAATAATTAGGAGAATAACGTGGTTAAGCCACATAGGACACTTACTATAAAAGTAAAATTACGATTTATAGTGAGTTATGAATTTCTATGAGTTTTAGTTATAGTTTGCTTCTGATGTTTCTCTCATTGCTTGGTATCCCTATTTAAAGGGTTGTGAACTCATTTATTTTATTGAATTAATTATATTTCAAATTTATTAGAATTTATTTCTATTTTCTTGCTTTCTTTCCTCGTAGACTCGAGAAGTCTATGTGAGGAGTCCAGAGAAGCTCTGTGGATTCGAAGTAGTTATCCTTGAGGAAGACGGTGACCTCATCATGTTCATCCCTGTGTCAATTGGTATAGAGTGAAGATTCCCCTCAGGCCGATGGAAAACAATGAAGGTATGAGTAAAAATCTTGTGGACAGTGATCCAGAGATTCGTTATCTTTCAGAAAGAATGGAAGCTTTCCACCGGGAGATTCAGTTGACCATGCAAGGGCTACATGCAATCCTCAACCGTATTGCAGATGTGCCAATTCCGCCCCGAGCTCGAAGCGATGCTTAACCGCCCGTGGTCGCTATACGACACAACCCCGATTTTTGCAAACCACCATCAGATGATGGAAAATTGCAGGCCACCACTTTGATCATGAGAAAGCCGTTATACATGCCAAAGGTAGACATATAATTATAGTGAGACAACATCTTTCGAACGAGGTGCACTGTAAGCCAAAAAGTTTATAATGTAATCATCGATGTCAGGAGCAGTAAGAATCTCGTTTCGAAAATAATGGTAGAAAAGCTGCAACTAAAAACTAAAAAGCATCCATCTCCATACATGATTGGATGGATCAAGGAGGTCAATAAAATAGAGGTAACCGAACAATATACTGTCTCGTTTTCAATTGGTAAAAATTATAAGGATCAAGTACTTGTGACGTTGTCGATATGTAAGTTTGTTATATGTTACTTGGTCGACCATGTCAAAATAATATTGATGCTATTGTTGCACATAGAGGTTAGGATTACGTACTTAAATTTACTAAAGATGGTAGAAATATTGGCCTCCTTCCTATGAGAGCGGAGAACCAAACCGTGACTTCTAAAGTTGAAGAACAGTGTCTCACAACTGAACAGACTTTTGTTAAATAATATGAGGAAACAAGAGATATATATGCATTAGTTGAAAAGAAAGAATATATGAAGCCTGTGATTACCTAAAGGGATGTGAAACCAGTGTTACAGGAGTTCAAAGCGATTGTGCTCAATGAACTTTTTAATAAATTGCCTTCCATACGAGATATACAAAACCACATTAATCTTGTTACAGGGATAAGTCTGCCTAATTGCCCACATTATCAGAAAGAATGTGAGATCTTGAAGGTAGAAGTGAAGGAACTGATTTATACTAGCCAAGTCAAGGAGAGCATGAGTACATGTATTGTGTCAACTCAAGAGTCTAATACCAAGTACAAGAAAATGACTAATAAACATCAACATCAAAAGTTATCTCAGAATCATGAAACAAGTCCCTTGAGTAACTCGAGGATGAGTTTTTTTCCAAGCGGAGGGGTCTGATGTAGAACATGTCATAAATACATTCCTAGCATAGTTGGACCAAAAGAAGGTGGACCATAAATTAATCATAACTTTTGATTCAGGTATCATTATCGCATACTAGGCCGAGTATCATGAACTGAAGCAGCACGAGAACTTGAGGACGAGTTCTTATGAAGTGGAATGGATTGATGTAGAGCAGGTCGCGGACACTTTCATGTTTAAGATGGACCAGAGAAGGCCCAATCAGAGGCCGAAGCCATCTAAACCGTTAGAACCTTAAAACATGCATGTCTAAGATGGACGTACCATATATGATTTTGGGGTAGGACAGGATACTTTAACCAACCAACCTGGCTATGCAGGGTTACCCAGGCTGAATTTGCGAGATTCCATCATATCGACGACCGAATTCCATGTTTAGTTCCATTTTTACTATAAATAGTAAGTTTTAGTTTGATTATAACTCTTCATCTGATTCTATAAATAGGCTTTAGGAGTTGTGTCCAACATGAAAAGTGCTTAGAATAATTAGGAGAATAACTTGGTTAAGCCACATAGGACACTTACTATAAAAGTAAATTTACTATTTATAGTAAGTTACGAATTTCTAGGAGTTTTAGTTATAGTTTGCTTCTGATTCTCTCTCATTGCTTGCTATCCCTATTTAAAGGGTTGTGAACCCATTTATTTCATTGAATTAATTATATTTTTAATTTATTAGAATTTATTTCTATTTTCTTGCTTTCTTTCCTCGTGGATTCGAGAAGTCTCTGTGAGGAGTCCAGAGAAGCTCCATGGATTCGGAGTAGTTATCCCTGAGGAAGACGGTGATCGACCTCATCACGTTTATCCCTGCATCACTAACTCATGAATGGAAATAAGGAATTGAAACACAGGTGATCGGCTAAGACCCTTTTATTTGAGATAGATGGTAAATAAATTAAAAAGAACTTTGGTGGGTCTGAGTTTTTTATTTGGCAAGATACGAAGATTCGATAGGTCACAATGCATGCTCTTAAATCGACCATAGTAGGGAGGTTGAGAAGAGATGTTAATGCAGATGCTAGAATACAAGAATGATGACGATCGGGGGTGTAAAGTCCAACTCAAGAGTGGTAGTGATGGATTAAAAACACATGCGAACCACCTGAACCCATTTACTTAAGGAAAACGATAAAGAAGTGGATAAGGACTTCGGTTAGTCCAAGTTTTTGGTGTGGCAAGATTATAAAATCTAGTAAGCCATAGAGTATACACTTAAATAAACTAGAGAAATATGCGGGGGAATAAATGTAGCTGA
This sequence comes from Magnolia sinica, assembly GCF_029962835.1. Taxonomy (NCBI): domain Eukaryota; kingdom Viridiplantae; phylum Streptophyta; class Magnoliopsida; order Magnoliales; family Magnoliaceae; genus Magnolia; species Magnolia sinica. The sequence continues at coordinate 40,623,231 of NC_080573.1, read as the reverse complement.
GTTGTGACTTGGGTATCTCGAGGGAAGGAGATGAGTGGGCAGATTGTCGTAAATATTAACTCAAGGGAGGTGATCAACTTTTTAATGGCTTGAATAGCTAATAACATATAAATATTGTATATTTTTTCTCTCAATTGCATTATTTTCATGCATTCAAAGTGCTTAATTGATTAACTAACATATATATATATATATGAGGTAATCCGGAAAACAAAGACGGAATCATGCTTAAGAAGGAGGATTAAAGCTCAAAAGATTAATTAAGAGAAGACTTGGGGAATTGGAGATCATTAATGAAGAATTCACATGCCAAAGATCTAAGAAAATCAAATACAAAAGATGAAGAAATGATTGAAAAATCACAAAGTACAATAATAGAAATAACAGACTATTTGGTCCCACCTGAGGCTAGTTTGGTCTAACTGAATGAGCACAGAACAGTTCAACAAAAAATTATGATTTTTATAGTTAATTCGGCTCGACACTAAGCTCAACTGAAGTCATATTCGGTGCTACCAAATGAGAGTTCGATGTGACCTAAGAAAAACATAGACTTCAAATTAATTTTTATGAAATTCGGCTACAACCGAATGACTATTCGGCTGGACTCGGTGTTACCGAAGTGCAACATAAGTGCGTAAATTTGAAATCGGTTATAAGTCAGTGCGAACTTTTCCTATTTAAGTGGGTGTTTTAAGCTGATATTAGTATGAATTATGACTTGGGAGAGAGATTAAAGAGTTGCGGAGTTTATTCTGAATCATTTTCCTTCTCAATCATTCGGTTCTAATTTATTTTTTTAATTTTTCTTTTTCTTTCGTTTAATATGTTAGTCATGCTTGGTTAATCTTTTAGCTAAGGGTAAATGATGACCTCTTAATGAATATTTAATAGTTAATTCATTTTTCGATGAAAGTTAAAGTTTTTATGTTAAATTGCGATTGGATGTAATTGAATTCCTATATTGGAAAGGAATCAATTTGTAAAGTTGTTTGATCTATTGTCGCCTCTGGCTGCATTATATGCTTTCAATTTCCTATGATGTGATTACATATATCTTCATGAGAGATCAAGCCTATCATGATTCTAATATATGTTAGATGCTTTTGATTGATATTATTATGTCATCTTTCAATTAGAATGGATTAGAATCTAGTTCTAGTTAAGTTATCAAATCAAGAAGACGAATTAAAGTTAAAATCTATTGATTGAGGATTCATGGATCCCTAGTCATTTTTTACAATTGTTTTTTCAACTCTTCTATTTCACTGGATTAAAAACCCAGATCAACCATTTTCTTTAAATTAAGTTCTTAATATATTCTCACCAAATTCGTTGTGAATCGACTTCGGTCTTACCGAGTTATTATTGTATTGCAACCCTATACTTGGGATTGTCAACCCTTGAGTTCAATCAATAGCTAAAGCTTTGGATGTAGCTAGGTTTGGATGGGAAGGCTCCTCTCCTCACACACTCTCTCTACTTCGTGGGTGGATGAGATAGACTAAGGTTCTATCCTTCACTCCTCCTTTGAGGATATCTTAGAAACAAAGAGGATGTGGGGTATTTATAAGTGAGGTGAGTGGTCTTTTGGTAATTTTTATGAAGTTTGGGGGCTAACAAAGGCTAAAAGGGTTGTGATTGGCTGAGGGTATAGGTGTGCCATGTGACATCTCCCATTGGTTGAAAATGGTGGTATGGGATGTAAAAAAGTTAAAGTTTAAGGGTAAACCGGTCATTTGGACTATAGTGCAACACTTTAGGGAGGTAGAATTCACTCTCCTCCACTTAAGTGAACTTCGAGTTTTGTAATGAATCACATGGCAGGTGGCTCATCATGAGTTTAAGGGTAAACTAGTCATTTGGACTCTAGTGCAACACTTGACGGGGGTATTATTCACTCTCCTCCACCTAAGCGAACTTCGAGTTTTGTAATGATTCACATGGTAGGCGGCTCATCATGAGTTTCCTACATCCTGGTTTACACCCATTTTTTACCATGAGTTTCGGTAGAACCTGCGTACTTCCTCAAGCTTCTTACTTTTAGGTTGTCTTGGGTTTACGACTAAATGTGCCTAGCTTTGGGCTTGAGTCTGGGGTTGAATTTGGGTTTTGCATTGGTGGTCTAGAATTGAGGGTCATTGCAACATAAAGAGGAGGCAATCATCTTTCTAAAATGGGTGTCTTTTAAAAGAAGATTAAAACTCATGAATGCTCTAGTTGGAGATGTAAGGGATTCTAATGCCTTGGCCTTACAACTCATAGATTGTCACACCTTGAAATTCAGAACCTGAGTATGTTGAACCCAATCCCAAATTCCGGAGTGTGAATAAGGTTTCATACATTCATACATCTACATTAACATTCAAATCATCATTCACCCAAACCAAACCATAATTAAAACATCTAAATTATGATAATTCAAATTTAAAATTTAAACTTAAATTAATTAAATTAAATCGTTCTATTCACTACTACTCATTCCATTCTTCCACTATAAGTCCATTAAAACTATTTAAGATAATGTAAATGTCTGTTAACTATTTTCTAAAGAAAGTATTTGTCCAAATATTCCTCCTTTATTCCTTTTTTTTTTTATTATCATATATACCTATATAATTTATTAATTGGGTGAGGTGAAAGCTTAGTGAGATCATATCCACCACGAGTTTAATAAAGATTTGAGAATGGAAGGAAAAACGTAATTTAATTGTTAATAGGATGATTATAAAAAAGAAGGATATACAATGAAGATATGATTTTAAATAAAGTACAAGGAAACCATGAATTTGAAATAGATATGATAGAGACAGGTAAAACATATAACAAGAAGTAATATTATGATGCAAGATTTATACGAGAAATATGATGGTATGATACATGAGTTGTTCAATGTATGCAATGCAAGTCAACCTGGATATGATCTCTTAGGAAACCCTTATCGGATAATTTTACTAAACAATCATCATTGCTACAAAGGCCAATGGATCCCCCTCTCGATAATCCCACTAAATTATTGTCCTTCACATAAAGGCCAAGGGAGCCCCTCTGGATAATCCCACAAAACCATCATCTTTTCTATAAAGGTAAAGGAAACCCTAGAAGTCAAAATTGCAAATTTGCAAAGAATTTTATGACGGACATTGCCTGCCGCAAAAATGGTTTCGTTTTTTCCAACGGAATTCGGAACGATCTGTCACGAAATGAGGTTTTGCGACAGATTTGGCTCGTCGCCTAACTATTTTAGTGACAAGATAGTGACGGACGAAGTATGTCATTAAACAAAGCTTTTGTTTTTTTTTTTTTTTCAAAAAAAATTATTAAAAAATTAATATTAAAAAAATTGAGACTTTGGCACAAAATTTAGTAGTTTAAAAAAATTATGATTTAAAAAAATAATAATATTATGACTGTATTTGAGATTAAAAAAAAAACTATGCTTTTGAAAAAGAAGTCGACATTTTGCAAAAAAAAAAAGTTAGAGAAGTTTGAAAGAGATTGACATTTTGAAAAAAATAATTTAACAAAAGAAATTGAGATTTCAAGAAAAATGAAATGTTGATGAAGAAAATGACATTTTGAAAAAGGAAGTTGAGAGGTTTTAAGAAAAAAAAAAGTTGAGAAGATTGAAAAAAATGACAATGTTTGAGAAAAAAATTGAGATTTTGAAAATAAAAATTGCCACTTTGAAAACAATTGATAAGTATTTTTTTTTAATAAAGATTTTGACCAAAAAATTGAGTTTTTAGAAAGAAATTGAGATTTTGTATTTTGATAATAATTGATAAGTTTGATAAAAAATTGAGAAGTTTGAAAAAAAAAATGGAGAAGTTTGAAATTTTGAGAAAAAAAAAGTGTCATTTTGAAAAAAGAAATTTGAATAGTTCAAAAATTGGCAATGTTTGAGAAAAATTGAGATTTTGAAATAGAAAATTGAGAAACTTAAAAAAAATAATGATTAGGTAAAAAAAAAAAAAAAACGGAAGTTCAAAAAAAATTGACAATGTTTGAGAAAAAAAATGAGATTTTGAAAAGAATTAAAAATGAATTTTTTTTTTAAAAAAATTACATTTTGAAAATGGCATCTTGAAAATTTTGAGATGTTTGAATAAAATTGGTAATTTAAAAAAAAAAAAAAAGATTTTGAAAAGAAAAATTGATATTTTTGAAAATACATCGAGATTTTGTATTTTGAAATTTTTTTTTGAAAAGTTTGATAAAAAACGATATTTAAAAAAAATGATTTTGAAAAAAAATATAAATTTTGGAAAAGAAATGGAGAATTGAAAATTTATTAAAATTTTCAAAAATAAAAAATTTAAGATTTTGTACTTTGCAAAAAAGTTGAGAAGTTTGAAAGAAATGAAAAGTTTGATTAAAAAATGATATTTTGATAAAAATTGTGATTTTGGAAGACTTTGATATTTATAAAAAAAGAAGAAGAAGAGATTTTAAAATAAATTGGCGAGATTGAAATATAATTGCGATTTAAATAAATTTTGTAATGAGTGGACTAAATTTATTAGTGGACGTTTGTTGGATGGTTGAAAATATATATTTGTTCATGCTCACTTAAGTTATCCTTGAGGCTGGCCCCAAATAGCTAGAACAAAGCTATGATGATGACGATAAGTTTCCTTAGAGAATATGATTTACAAGTTTCCTTTTTCTTATTCTTTTTTTTTTTCCCCTAGTATGTTCTCATTATTCTCACTTTTCAAACCAAACTACTCAATATGGGTCGTTTGTGATCTCATATCCAGTTCTTTTCAACAATGATCGATCTCTAATTCAAGAAAGTCAAATCCCTGATGCATGCTCCCTTTGATGTTTACTTGAGTGCTTTCTCTGCTAGACTGATTGCAAATTCTTATTGCTTTGTATGAAATCAGGTGTCAGACATTGTTTACATGGGCAGACTTGGAGGCCAAACTAAACAGCCAGTTGCTGAATAACTAGGCAATTTTGTTAATCAAGTCTTGAGCTTCATTGCAAAGCCTCCTGGTTAGTCAGTTATTCACTTTTTGAAAGAAATATTGAAAAATGTAATGTCTACAGTTTTTAGACATGTAGTTCAACAAGTGCTAAGTTGTATTAGGAAGCTTGATTCAGTAGATTGTGATGTTCCTAAGAAACTGAAGTATTTCAAATCTCATTAAGTTCATGCTGTTGTCACTGATCACTTGTCTATTGAGAAGCTGGGCTACACATCAGCCTAATTCTTTCATTAGGTGGGCCATGACAGGGAGTCAAACCATCCGCTGTCCATTGATTTTGATGGTTTGCCCTGCCTGATGAGTGGACCAGTCTGATTTTTCCTCTGGTTATCTTCATGGTGTGGCCAACCTTTCACACAACCCCGATGTCCCATGGCACACTGGCCTGATTCCTGTAAGACAGCTGGATGTGAAAGAACTTCACACTACCTCATTTGATCATTTCTCAAAATCTAATTCTTCATTTTTTGTCATTTGCTACGAATCTCATGATGGTAGAGAAGTTGAAGAATTCAATCTAGTTTTAGAGAGAAGGGGTTAGGAGTGCCATGTGCTTGCGACTCATAGGTCATTCGTTGGGGGATACACATGACTCTACTAATGGCATCCATTAGGTGAATTCCTTTAGATGGTATGATTAGATGTTGTTGGATTAGGTTTAATAATGAAAAATTGAAACTTTTTTTTTTTTACACGCACTCACACCCCACACAACATCTGGCTTTGAATCACACCCAGAGAGTTGATGAGTCACTGCTCAAAGCAAGTCACTAGTAAGTGGAGAAATTGAAGTGTGTGAGACCATAGTCTAGCTCAACTCCTTTTTAGATCTCATAGCTCCAAATAATGAATGCTTATTCTTAATGAACTGACTTGGAATCGGTTCAGTCATATGATAGTCTTTGCATTCAAGATAAGTAGTGATGAGACTTGGGACCAATGAGTATAGAATGGCCTCCCTTCTGCAAAACTAGCAGAAGCTCAACTTACAACTTAGGGGGCATTTAGATAGAAGGTTACTTAAGCCACCTATGCCTCAAGTAGCTTTTCTTGGTTTCTACTTATTAAGCTAAAGTGATTAAGTCCTTTAAGTAAAAAAGTTACTTATAATTGATCTTAAACCAACGTGGGGCAGCTGAGGAGAGGGAAACAGAAGACGGGAGTTGGATAGCTCTTTTGGCGTGCCTGCCTGGGTCTTATCCCAACACCACGCCCCTGTTGATCTTGTCCCCTCTTTCTTCAGGCCCTGTTTTGATTCTTGGGCAGCCTGTGCTAGGCCTTTTTTCTGTGGTCCCGCTCGCCCGAGGCAGCTCAGGGCCATGCGTTTCCCCGCTCTTGGGTTGGGCCCTCCGTTTTGGTTGCCCGATTTTTTCTATCTTGGGTTGGCCCCCTTTCTGATTGCTTTCCCTGTTACTTTTTTTTTTTTTTTGATATGATAGATGTGGCCTGACCTTTTTGTGGTGCCCGTCTGAATCTGTGAGTTGTACACCCCATGTTCATATTATCAATGATAGGGGCATGACCCAGCCTTTTGTTTTTTAAAAAAATGATCTTAAACCAAACTTGTCTCAAATAAGCTCTCTACTGTTGTAATTAGAAAAAAGTAACTTACTTGGTTGGATCCAAACAGGCCCGTAGTTGTAGGGCACCTTCTGCACAAGGAGCTGCTTCTGCTTCCTAAGCATTCACACATTTTGAGACCCACAGGTTTTGCCACTCCCACCATCCAATGCAGCTGGGCTAATGCTTTCTTGATCTTGCGTTTCTTTCTTTTTCAATTTTTATTGATAACTCAATTTTTTTAGAGAGAATTTTCAACAGCTGGAGATTAATATAAAAATAAGGATGCCGTTAGTAGCACCATTGTATAAAGAACTGGCATTTCGTAAGTTTCTGTTAGTTCTGGATTTTCTTATCTGATTCACATTCCATGTCCACACAGCAGTGTTTCATTTGCTTGCTACAATTACGTAGTGTTGTGGTCTATTCGTCCAATGAAACTCATTTTGGTACAGAAGATGAGATTTTTTTTATTTTTATTTTTTTAAAAAGTCGATATACAGAAAGATGAAACTGTGGAATTCTTCAGAGAAGTTTGCTGGAAGTCGAGCAGATAGGATTATGAAAGAAGAAGCTGAAGCACAAAAGATTGCTGAACAACTGAAGAAAACAAAAGTGCCAGGCATTTATTTATTTATTTTTTTCTTGTCAATGTGATCCTGTTCTCATGATTTCAACGGCACAGTTGTTTCTTTATATTGGTCATGTGAAATAAATTCCCCTAGTCACTGGTAAATACAGATGACATAGTTATGGAAATTGTCATGCTTTACCAAAAAAAAAGTTACAGGAATTTACTGTTTCTCGAGAATGTGTTTAATGCCAAGTTAGGAAAACAAATAAAGCCAATGCTAACTTGCCTGTGATTATCCCATACTAGACATGTTTATTCCAAGGTTCCCTAGGCTGCACTAGGACGATAATGAGTATGAAAAGCATTTCTGATGTTTGTTTTCATTTCTTTCTTGCTGATTTCATCATTTGCAATTTGTTCACCAAAGGATGAGTTATTAGGCCTCTCTTTTGAGTTCTGAGAGAGCAGTATAAATCTCATGATGAGAAAATTCTCTTGAGAATGATGTTTCTTCATTCCAGAGAAAAAGAGTGTTAAACTCTAGTGGGCAGATTTTCATATTATAGATGGATTTAAACAGTTTTTTAGTTCTACTCTTTTGTCTAAAATAGAACATTAAACTTCTACATCTTGGAGGTGAACTGGTTGGAAGATATTCTCAGTTTCAAATTGTCCACTGCTGATGAATTTTACTTTTTACATTTCAAATTTCAACCTTTAATTTAATAATCAACATTCAACATTGCATTTCACATTTCATATTATGGGTAACAAGCCCTCTCGAAATTTTGTGCCCCACTTGTACAAACTCATTAGCTGAGGATTGTATTCATATTCTAGTATTTATATTCTCTTCAAAGCATTTATAATTTCGTCAAAGCTCCTATGCTTCTGTTGAATCCTGATTCACTAGAGATTTTTGTCTGTTACTATATATATCTGATAAATAATGATTCATACATTTTCAGAGATTAAAACTCACATTACCATCTTGGAGCTGAGACTGACGAACTTTGTACACCAGAGCTGGTGAAACAGTTTTGTGGCTTTATCATTTGTGAAAGCTGAGGCATGGATCTCCAAGTTTTTAGAACTGCAATTGCAGGTTGTGTCATTGTGGAGACATGCACACACTGCATGTATTACTAAAATATTTATTACATATTTTGACTAGTAATTTGATGTTCATGCCTTGGTATCATTTGAATATGGCTATATTCTAAATGGCTACATACCCAATTGTGGGGTTGTTTAATAGAAATTTTAATGACGGACAAAATTCGTCGCTAATTTCTGAACAGGCCGGAAATTCGCAACAGATTTAGAGTCTGTCATTGCTTCTATGACTAGCGATGGACCATATCCGTCACTAAATTTTACAAAGGCGCACAAAGTCCACCACACCACATGATGATGTGTTGAAAATGGCATTCAAATACCCGAACCTTTGGAGATCTATTGGGTGATTATGCAATTTTGGTTTAAAAATGTAGGGGCTGCTTATTAAAAGGTAATGAATGCCATCTTTTATGATATGATTGATTATTTCATGAAAGTAAACATTGACGATATGGTGGTTAAGTCGACCATCAGTGTATATCATTTTACTTATTTGCACAAATTATTTGACCGAATAAGGGTCCACAAGCTAAGAATGAACCCCATCAAATGTGCTTTTGGAGTACACTACAAGAAAAAGCACCATTCCAGGCACTTATTTTCACTGGCGGCCAGGTACAATTGCCGGTGATCACTGGAATCATCGCGGGCCGTCCAAAAATGCCCTTGTTTCTGTAATGTGGCTGCCACTGAATCAACAGTACTAAAACCAAAAATAGAAAAACCAAAAACGGGGAGAGGGAAATTTCATTTTCATCGTGCGCAAACCCTCCTCTCTCTCGTCCTGTGCGCTTCTCTCGACCCTCTCTCTCTCTCTCTCTCTCTCTCTCTCTCTCTCTCTCTCTCCCATCTTGCTTGTCCGACCCTTTGCCTTCCTCAATTTCTCTCCCTTCCTCTCCCTCCATCTCTCGATCTTCTTGATTTCCCTCCACCATTAACGTCTCTCCTAGTTCATTCCTTTGAAGCAACCATTGATCGATCTCCCTCCAATAGCTGACAGGAATAGAAAAAAATTAGAGCACATGAAGTAAAAGGTACTCTCTCTTTCTCTCTCATTTCCTCTTTTAATGGCCAGAAATTGGGCAGCAACCATGTTAGTGGCAGCCATATCCGCCACTGTCCATCGCCTCCTACATGTTTGAAGAAATGCTTTAACCAAGAGATTCTTGTTGAGGGCCTATTTGGACAAGGGTGGCCAAGATGGATGGATTCCAATTGGGTAGCCCTGTCCCTTCCGTTTTGGGCAGCAGATGAAACGAAGTTCCAAAAGGTGGCCTTCTTAGTTTCTTTGCCACTCCCCACATGACCTCATGAATAAACCAAACACTAGATAAATTTGGATCCTGCATTCTCCAGTGGAAAATCCAGGAGGGTTGGGATTAGGTCCTGCTCCAAATAAACCCTTGGTGCAGGACAAAGAAAAAGGTGTGACATGTTACTACATTTTATGATATTTGGACATTTGCTTATAAGGCCTTGGGGCTTGGGCATATCTAAAACAGGTTGGTAAGGCGAATCACGTTTCTTTCTTACCTTTTTTTTTTCCTTTCTTATTTCTTTTTTTTTTTTTTTCTTTTCTTTTCTTTTCTTTAGTTATGATAATGTTAGAAAGGTGTATCACCTGCATAGCCATTGCAGGAATCCTTCACTTTACCATCAGATCCACTGAGAATTGGACTTGGTGTTGATGTCAGGCCTTTGGTATCCATAAAGTTCAACTGCTTTATGGTTTCCTTTTCTCCTCCACTTGACACTTTGGTTATTGAGAACTCTTTCGGATATGGTTTGTTGGAGCCAAAGGGAGAAGAGTGATTTGCAAGGCATTGACTGTGGGAAGTAGAGGTGGAAGATCAGTTACAAAACGGAGTTGTACTTTGTTAGAGTGCAGTGTTCAATGCTCAAGTGTTCTGAAGTTATGCACATAACATATATGAACTTTTAATCAAACTGTCCAAGTTATCAAATGCACTTTAGAAATGTCATCATCTAAAATTTTCTTTGATTAACTATCCTAACCATGGATTATTAGTAAGCATTTATTTCTTGAATTTGGACCATTAGTTGTTTTTATTTTGACCATCCTTTAGTTATCCACCAATCAATGAAATCAATTTAACTTTAGTATAAAAGCCATTTTAATTAAGATTGTGTTATGGTATGGTCTAGTTTTAAGTTCATAATATTTCAGATGTACAATTCATCATATTTCAGTCCTAATACTAACTTCTCTCTCTCGGAAGGGGTGTTCTGAGATACATATAACAATGGTGAAGGCTATTGCTATTCTTAATAGCAAGGAGGGAGTTGGTGGCACTGTGTACTTCACTTAGGAAGGACATGGCCCAACTACAGTGACCGGAAGCCTTTATGGTCTTAAACTTGGGCTCCATGGCTTCCATGTCCATGCTCTTGGTGACACAACAAATGGTTGTTTGTCGACTGGTCCATGTCACGCCCCAAACCTGAAAATCGGATTCACAGGAATCCCGATCACCGAACCCGGTGCCGACAGCCTCCATAGTACCCCATTCTCGGCCCCCAGTGTACATACGCCAGGTTCCGATCCTGGGTTCCTACAAGGAGGATTTTCCAATGTACATTTGTCTCATAAGTAGTACTACCACACGTATACCCAAATCATAAAAGCAACATCATCATCACATATCTATTAATATAATCATTTGAGTACAATGCTGAAAGGAAAATACATCAATCGAAAATCATGCTCTAGAAGACCACTGCACGCTCCAAGCTCAACACTACTGCAACCTAACATCACCTGCACGCATCTATCGTGCATAAGCTTATAGAAAGCTTAGAGGGTGGTGTAAGTGTGTGCATAAGGTAAATGTCAAGTATTCAATACAATGCCATCATCATACAATACCGGAAATACTGGTAATCCATAAATCGTACAGTATTAGAATAAGCAGAAATACTAACAAGATCATGAATTATCAGGGTAAACAGAAATACTGACAAGATCATAAATCATACGATAACAGAGTAAGCGGAAATATACTGGTAAGTCACGATACAAAACATAACAAGACAATAACAGATGCTAAGGATGCGATGCAATATGCAATTTCTGATGAATCCATGAATAGCATCAGTCGTATCTAGACCATATAATGCTGAAACACAGTAACTCAAAATGTCATATGCCACGGATGTAATGCAATATGCAGTGCGAATGGAATGACCATGCTGGAGTGTGAAGTCAGGATGATAGTACGTAGTATCACAAGCTACGGGTCTACCACAAAGGACTCCTATCCAAACCAGTCCCATACCTAAATTTGGATAGTCAGACTCAATGTGGTAAACTCCTGATCTCAGGTTAGTCGCGTGCCCAACCGAAATCTTGGTCATGCGAAGGTACATGTAATAAATAGTTGTGCACTACCAGCCCGAGTGGATAGTGAATGAATGATTGAATGAGTATGCAACTCCTGCTCAATAAGTCCACATATCAGTATGGTTCATCTTTGGGATCATCACCGAGGTTTAGTACACTCCAAATGGCACTGCCGCTCTCCCAGCCGCACAGTCCAAGTGAGCGTAAGAAACCTCACTATCCGCCTGGCCAATAGTCTGTCAATACCTATCCGGCACGTCGATAGCAGACCCATTCACGAGCTGGTTAAACTCGGCCTAGCAATACTTGTTACGCTCGGGCGGGTAAGGCTACACCCCCTCCCAACCAACCACGACACAGTGGGAGACACGGCCTCCTGGTATTTGACACTCGGGACCTCATGTATCCACTTGGTCTCGACGTTGGGATGTCCTCTAGTACCAAAAAGGTTTAGGGATTTTCATCCAGGGCCATCTATGGCAGCCCGATGCTAGAATAAATTTTCAGTGTCTCGTCTGGCCGTCCACGATATGCCTGTGGAGGATACGGCCCTAACATTGCTAGGGCGTACAGTAATCATAATGTAAGGTGCATGAGTCATACAATCCAGTCATGCATCAATCCTACGCATACCGTGCACTCATGCGAGATAACCTCCGCCTATCAGGGAGTCTCATAACAACATGCTTAATAACATATGTAATAATCAACCACATCTCATAACAAACATGCAGATGATCCGTGTGGGCATGTATCATGATGCTATGCTGTCACATACTCATAATCGGTATCAATAACCGGCATCGACAATCGACCTCGATAATGTGGACATTTAACCAACATTGCTCCCAAGGAATGGCCAACATAGATCCTAACATATAGTGGACCCATGACCTCACACAAGGGCCAAATGTACAACACCATAAGCCTCATACAATCATAATGGGCCGCGTCACATGGGTCTAATACGCATCACATGGGCTGTATCACATGGGCCTATATACATCGGATGGGCCACGTCCCATGGGCCCCGAATACTTCACAATGGGCCACAACCCATGGGTCCCAAGTACATCGTAATGGGCCTCTCACATGGGTCCATTATGCATCACATCAGGATGGGCCTCTCACACGGGTCCATTATGCATCACATCAAGATGGGCCTCAATGGATGGCCATAGATACGTCACATTGGGCCTCAATGGATGGCCATAGATACGTCACATTGGGCCTCATATACATCAAGTGGGTCGCATCACATGGGCCACATATACATCACAATGGGCCTCTAACACGGGCCACATATACATCATAATGGGCCTCTAACACGGGCCTAATATACATCACAAAGGGCTCCATAGCCTTATATACATTACATTAGGCCTCGACAATCTGACTCGGCCAAGATACTTAGCCTTGACAATCAGAATCGGCAAATCGGTCACGTCAATTGGAATCGATCGATAATCAGAATCGGTAAATCGGTCACGTCAATTAGAATCGGCCTTGACAAATTAGAATCGGCCTCGATACTCGACCTTGACAATCAGAATCGGCTGAACAAGGTCCAAGGAAAGGTCACAATGTGGACATTCAACCACTATTATCCATCAATATGGACTTTTAACCGATATTGCTCCCCAAGGAGTGGTCCACATAAAGCCATACGTATAGCGGGCCCATGGCCCTACACAAGGGCCTAACATACATCGCTATGGGCCTCACTCATGGGCCACATATACATCACATTAGGCCACGCTCATGGGCCTCACCCATGGGCCTTGAATACATAACATCGGGCCTTGCCATCTGGGCCAGAAATACACCACCATGGGCCACAACCCATGGACCTTAATGCACAATGGGTGGGCCTTACACCTGGGTCTAATATACATCACAGATGGGCCTTGCACATGGGCCTCATACACAATAAGTTGGGCTTATCGATGGGCCCTAGGGAGAGTGACAATGCGGACATTTAACCAACATTAATCTTACAACGTGGACGTCAAACCAACATTGCTCACAAGACATGGTCTGTCATAAACATCATTTCCCAAACCATGGTAGAATCACACATACAATAGACCTTATGTACATCCCATTGGGCCTCGACCCATGGGCCGCCAATACATCAAATGCGCCTCACAACATGGGTCTCATGTACATCAAGGTGGGCCTCAACAACGGGCCACAAATACATCAATGTGGGAAGGTGGGCCTCAATGGATGGGCCATAACTACATTAAGATGGGCCTCCTCAAATGGGCCTTATAAATATCAAGGTGGGCCTCAGCGGATGGCCACAAGTACATATATATATATATATATATATATATATATATATATATATATATATATATATATATATGAATCATATTAAAAGATCAACCGATCCTCACTTCAAATAACAGTGGTGGGGATCCACTTAAACCATGGATCTGACTCATTCTTTAGCCCCTGCCATAAAATGAGCTTTCAAATTGGTTGGACTGGTTAGATGCAACACATGCATCATGGTGGGTGCCATAGATGGACGGCGAGGGTGAAACAGGTGGGGCCCACTTGACTTGGTGATGTCACATACACCAGCTACATAGTTGGTGTGTGGCCCGCCAACCAATTTGCTTCATAAGGTGGGTCCACACGTGTGGCCCACCATAACATTTATTTTCCATCCAACATTGATAAGGTCACACAAACTTGAGAAAAAAAAACAAATTACATAATGATCCAAACTTCAGTGAAAACCCCAAATGGGTTTCAATGGTTGACGTTCAATCCACACTGCTTTTGTGAGGTGGCCCACCTGACTGACGGCTGGATGGTAAGGATAGAACACGTACTTCACAATGGGTCCCATCGTCCAGTGGTGTGGACGGTGAGGCAAGAACACATACATCATCAGGTGGGTCCCACCGTCCAGTGCTGTGGACGGTGAGGACACAACACATGTACCAGGGTGGTCTCCACCGTCCAGAGCCAGTGGGTTCCATGTGGGGCCCACCATATTGTTTATATGCCATCCAAACCGTTGATAAGGTCTCGTGGACCCAGATGAAGAGGGAAAACAAATTTCATGCTGATCCAAGCTTCTGTGATACCCAAAAGGGTTTTAATGTTAGTCGTTCAATCTCACTGTTTCTTATGATGTGGGCCACCTGAGCCATGTATATGGCTGATTCTTGGGGTGGCCCACTGCCCTGAGGGGGCCTACAAAATGGATGGTGTGGATGCTCAAAACACATCACGTTGGGCCCACGTATGGGACCCACGTCCCTGCTGTCTGCCCACCAAAATGCAGCGGCATTTTACTGTTATCAGCAGCAGCAGGTGCTGCCTGCTTAATTTATTTTTTTAAAAAAAATGGGATTTCTGGGGTTTTTTGTACGTGGGGCCTACATCAGGAAGATCCACTCCGCTCAATGGCTCCTATAGCTCAAAATAAGCCAAACAAGCCCAATATTCAATATAGTTTGGTGTATAGAAACAACATGGGGTATTTCAACGGTAAAAAAAAATGCTGTTTACTATGCTATGGCTCACCAGAAACTCGGATCAGCTTCATTTTTCGGCTCAACGCCTCAAATAATCTGAAGAATAGGATGAACGACATGGATTACATTCATGCATTAAGGCGGGGCCTACATGGACAACCCACCGAAAAACCTTAAAGTAAGTTTATTTTATTATATGTGTATATATATATATATATATATATATATATATATATATATATATATATATATATATTATATATATATATATATATATATATATCTTACTGTGAGCACGTCTCATTGTCTATTCACATTTCACCAGCCACGTCTAACGTCCAGGGATGCTGGACGGATGTTATGAATGCATTTTAACAAGGTGGGTCTCACATGGATGTGGCCCACTTGATAGGATCAATCTTATATTTGTGTTTTCCCATCACCAAGGGTAGGGCCCACATGGCTTGGACGGTTGGATAAGACATACATCAAGGTAGGGTCCATCCGAGTGGGCCACACAACCACATTATCACACATAAAAACAAATGAAAGAAAGAGAGGGAGAGAGAGAAAGAAGGAGAGACACACGTGTGATGGAGGGACCCCGACACTATGGGCCCTCCTTTGCATGATTTACAACATACATCGAGTGGGTCCCATTCCATATGGGCCCACCGATCAAAATCAATGGTGGAGATCCTTTCTCCACCGAAATGGAAGGTCTAGATGACTCCTTTTTCAAACTTAGAAAGTAAACATCATGATGGGGTCCATGGAGAATGGCCCCATCATGGAATGACCATGATAATCAAGGTGGGCCATCGGCCACATCTTAGGGTCCAAAGTGAGATCCATACCATTGATCGGTAGGCCCCACTTGGCCCATCATAAAAATATGAAAACTAGCCTATAGAAGCACCCACCTTTGATCTTCTTGGACTTTTCTTCCATCAATGTATGTTAGAGATCAAATGGATGGACTTCAATGGTTGAGATCGACTTAGGATGGTGAAGATGGGAGATAAGAAGGTGGGCCACAAAAGCTCTATCCCTGGAGCTTGCTTGAACGTTGGAGCCTCATGAGGTTTGCTTGAAAATGAGAGAGAGAGAGAAGTGGTGAGGTGGAGTGATGGGATGAGATGGTATGGTGTTCGTTGACTTAAGGTAAGAAATGAATGAGATGGGTATGGGTTATGTAAGAAAGAGTTGACTTGGGGAATGGGAGAGAGATGGACTTGGTAAGGTTGTGTACTTGACATTTATTGAAGGATTAATGTGACCTATCATAGAGATTCTCTTGGAATCCTCAACGCGCGACGTTTCATCAGAAAAATACGCAGGCCCACATCTCCTGGCCTAGGTATCGGATCGATTCGCGAGTCACAGCATTGGAACCGCAGCAACGACGCGATCGCTAGGGTACAAGTTTCGAGTTGAGCCGACTCTAGAATGTGGGATATGACTTAGAGTCGCGTGTAACTGCTGATAAAAGATCATGGGTTGCCAGAATTCGACCGGAGGGACCGCGAAAGCTTACGAAACGGTACGGGCTAGGATACGGGTTTTACAGTCCACATTTTAATCATACTGGCAATGAGCATGGTGCTCCCGAGGATGATAATTACCATGCAGGTGATCTTGGGAATGTCATAGTTGGGGAGGATGGTACTGCTACTTAATTTCACCATTGTAGATAGTCAGATTCCTCTCACTGGACCAAATTCCATTGTTGGGAGGGTTGTTGTTGTCCATGGTGATCCTGATGATCTTAACTGTGAGGCAATTGCATCTTCTTTTCATATATTTTTTAACTTCTATTTCCTTTGTTCTGATTTTAGGCCCAAAATCATGGTGTAGATTACTATTGTTGATGTCAGTTTATTTTCATACAAGTACTATATTTGTAAAAAAAAAAAAGAGTGAGAAATTAATACTAATTCATAGCAATTTTTTGCTCCTGTAACATGTATTCTCCTCTCGTTATCATCTAAATGTTAATAGCCAGTCCCCACATAAAAGTAGCAAAGACCATTTTATTTTATTTTATTTTGTGAAAGTGGCTATTCCATGTTGTGTTAGAAATTGCTACTTACATCCATGTAATGATGAATGTATTGCTTGTTGAATTTTTTATTATATTTTTTAAAGTCGTCATCATCATCTAAGCCTTTATCATAGCTAGTTGTGTTAGGCTTTGTCATGAGCTGAAATATGTTCAAGTAATGCTCGTCATGACCTGAAAATGTAAAGCACGTAGCAGTTTTGCTATACAACATTGATTTCTTTGTGACATTCATGAAGAAGTAGGACTTATTTCATTTTTTTTTAAAAAAAAAATCTTCTTGGAAAAAGACATACTACTCATCATTTGCTATGGATCTCATTTCTCCCATTTGTAGATTAGGGACAAGTGTGGTTCTCTGCATAGGGAAGGCATCTTCTCAATCCGGTGTAGTTGGTGTTGTGGAAGCCATTGTGATCCTATGGGTAATTAAAAAACCCCCTAATTTATAGATTTATTAATTGGCTTTTTGATCTACCTGATTTTTGGTCTCTTGTCCTAATGTGAGTATGAGAAACAAATTGACAGAGTGGTTTGAACATGATATGAAAATAAGGAAAGAGATAAGTGTCTCTAATTACAATTTATAATTGTATCTAAGTTCACTAGAGATGCATTTAAATGAACAGATCAACTGAGTTGTTGAACATTGGAACCAACTGATGGAAAAGTGGTCTTCATGTATCATATAGTTTATCATATGACGCCAGGACTGTTTTCAATTTGTAAAAGTGGGGCCTATCATTTAGTGTCTGAATCATTGAGATTTGGGGCCCTATTATAGCAAATATCTCTAGTTTCTATTTCCACATTTATTTATTGCTTTACATATAGGCTTCTTTAGTTCAAAAATAAATTTTTTTAGTTGTTAAGTAATAAGAACTCATGTTTAAAAATATAGTTGTTAATTGATCCTACTTAATAATATGTTTATTGCTTCATTTATAGTTGGTTGGATGATGAATACACACACACACATGTATGTTATCCCTGGAGGATTTATTGTTTAGGGGGACATGTTATTATTGTAGCCTATGGTATGGTGCCCCAATATTGCTTCTATGTTACTAGTATGTAGTAGACAATACTAGGTTTATTATTTAAATTCTATTTGTAAAAATTTTAAAATTTATTTCTTCAGTTTAAACACATTCTGTTATTAGTTAGGTAGACGATGAATATTTGTTGTGATTGATTATGAATTTGTTTTAGTATAGGAACAATCAGTTGCCCATTTGAGGATTTTTATGTAGCCAAGCATAGATATAGTGTGCTTTTGAATGCATAAAAATTCTCAAATTGTCCTGCGTAGGATAGATGAAAATGCTTTCGGTTCCCTTATTTAAATGCACATTCTTGTTCTGGGTTGTATTTGTCCATTTCTCTCTGGTTACATTTCTTACATTTATTTATAATGTCAAATATCCTCAGAATGTGCGGATATATAATTGTCATGGGAATCAAATGCAAGATCAACATATCTAAAGAGGGGGAGATGTTGTCGGAATTTCAACGTGGGCATTTAAATCGGAACTTGAAAGCATTAAAATCTATCCGATCTTGGATGGGTGACTGATTTAGTCAGTATGTTAGATATACCATTAGTGATTCTTTAATATGCCTAAATCATTGTTGTTTGGGGATAGGTTGTCGTTGATTAGTATGTAGGTAGGTTTCTTGTTCGTTACAGAGAATCCTATTTTTTAAAAAAAAATTGTCGTGTAACTTGGCTTCCTATGCTAAATGAATGGATGGTAATGGTGCTTGTTTAAATTATATTAGGAAGCTTTGTCAAACCCAGAGTGTATTTTCACCGACCCGTCAAAGTGGATAAGGAAGATAGTTATGGATAAGAGTTGGATTCATCTACTAAGGTATCTATTTAGAAACTTCTCATTCCAGTTGTTATGGCTTAACGGTCAAGACGCATTCTTTTGACATATCCTCCAATTTCATTGAATGATTTAGGGTGAGCTACGCATACTTAAATGGAGCTGCGAAATTCCTAGATTTTGCATTTGCAAATGCAAGTAATAGAGGGAGGATTCGATGTCCATGTAAGAATTGTAACAATAACTTCTGGGTGTCTCGAGAAGTAGCATATGATCATATCATGTGTGACGGATTTAATACAAGTTACACCACTGGTGTTCCATGGGGAAGATGTGTCTTCTTCCATGCCTGTTACCACAAATGTCGCAGGTGATAATCCAGATCCACACGATGATATGCACGGATTGTTACATGATGCGTTCGGTTTTTCAAATCTAAATGGTGAATAGTGATGCGGGGCACGTGCCATATGGACTTACACAGGGGCAGAATACTAAAGCACAACGATTTTTCAAATTGTTAGAAGATGTTAATCAGGAATTGTATCCAGGTTACAAGAAATTCACTAAGCTTTCTTTCGTTGTAAAACTATATCACATAAAGTGCCTTGGTGGATGGAGTGATAAATCATTTACCATGTTACTTAAATTTTTGAAGGAGACATTTCCTGAGGGTGAAACGTTGCCAAAGTCTTTCTATGAAACTAAGAAGATCATTAGGGAGTTGGGCCTCAAATATAACAAAATTGATGCATGTCCCAATGATTGTATGTTGTACTGGAAGGAGGCCATCAATGAGCAATCATGTGCTATATGTGGTACTTCCAGATGCAAAATGGTTGAACATTAGTCAGATGATGAGGGATCTTCTTCATCTTCAAAAGATTGAAAAATTCCATCTAAGTTATTACATCATTTTCCCTTGAAACCAAGGCTTTAAAGGTTGTTTATGTCAGTAAAAACAGCTTCCTCTATGAAATGGCATGAAGTAGGATGCACCAACGATGGAATATTAAGGTATCCTGCTGATTCTCCAGTGTAGAAAACTTTTGACCATGACCACCTAAGTTTTTCTTCGAACGATTATAATGTTAGACTTGGGTTAGCAGCTGACGGGTTCAATCCATTTAGGACAATGAGTGTTACTCACAGCACATGACCTGTTATTCTGATACCATATAACTTGCCACCATGGATGTGTATCAAGCATTCTTATCTCATATTGTCCTTGCTTATTCCTGGCTCTTATGGACCTGGTAATGACATTGACGTGTATTTGTAACCTTTGATAGATGAGTTGAAGGAATTATGGGAGGTTGCAAACACTTATGATGCCTCAAGTAATAAGACGTTTCGATTGCGTGCGGCATTGTTGTGAAGTATCAATGACTTCCTTGCATATGCAAACTTGTCTAGATGGAGCACTAAAGGACGTATCGCTTGTCCTTGTTGTAATAAGGACACTTCATCTAAATGGTTAAAATATGGTTGAAAGTTTTGTTATATGGGTCTTCATCGATTTTTAGAACATGATCACAGGTTTAAAACTGATAACAGATCCTTTGATGGCATGGAAGAATTTGGCGAGGCACCAACTCCACTATTTGGTTTTGATGTGTTGGCCCAGTTGCAGGGAATTAATGTGACCTTTTGAAAGAAGAATGTAGGCAATCATGGGCATAAGAGAAGACGAGAAGAGAATGAGGAAGAAAGATATAACTGGAAAAAGAAGAGTATTTTCTTTGATTTACCATATTGGGAACATAATCTATTGTGCTATAATCTGGACATGATGTATATTGAAAAGAATGTATGTGACAACATGCTTGAGACGCTATTGAATATTGTAGGGAAAACAAAGGATAGTGTAAAGGCACGTCTTGACCTTCAAGATATGGGTAAAAGACAAATATTATACCCAAAGCAGCTTTCATCTAACAAAACATATTTACCACCTGTATACTTTACTATGTCACCAAGTGAGAAGGATGATTTTTGCAAAATCTTGACGTGGGTGAAAGTTCCAGATGGTTATGTAGCCAATACTTCACATTATGTGCATCTCAAAGAGCATAAAATTTTAAGACTCAAGAGCCACGACTGTCATATTATGCTGCAACAACTACTTCCAATTGCGATACGAACAACATTGCCTAAGAATTATGTTCCAAAGTTGATCGAGTAAGAGACTATGACCGATTGGAATGTCGAATTGCACTAACACTTTGCCATTTAAAAAAGATTGTTCCACCAGTTTTTTTTTTTTTTTTTTTGATATTATGGTGCATTTGACCATTAATTTAGTGGGCGAGGCAAAAATAGCTGGATCGGTACAATATCGATGGATGTACCCCATTGAGAGGTGCATGTTAATGTTTAGAAATTAAAATTATTTTCCATGCTATGCTAGTCATGCTAATCGACCATATATTTTTAAACTTTTTAATATTGGTGATCACAAATATCTGCTCACATTAAAGTTGTATGTGCGTAATAGAAGTCGGCCAGAGGGATCAATTGTAGAGGGGTACTTGGCGGAAGAATGCTTAACATTCTGCTCGAGGTACTTGCATGGTACAGAGACAAGGTTAAATCGACCAATACGAAATGATGACTATGGTAATACTGTTATAGAAGAGCAATCCTCTATTTTCCCATGAGTAGGTCGTGCATTACGGAAGTTTGAGGATTGTGTACTGGATAAAGTTACATTTGCACAGGCACATCGATATATCCTGTTTAACTGCCATGAACTTAGCCCATTTCTTGAGTAAGCCAATTATAAGACAGATAAATTTACTCATATATTTACTCATATATATATATATATATATATATATATATATATATATATATGCTAAAATATATGCTAAAACTAATGACTTATATAAAGAACATATGAATGTTGGTAAGCGGATGAATCGTCGCGCACGGCTAAGGGACATAGAATGCATTCATAGCGATACATTTAAAAAATGGTTTAGTGATCATGTAAGTAGTCAATTTGATAAGTTTAAAGATATGTGCATGTTTTTTAATTTTTATTATTCAAACATGAGCTTTTGAATGAATATTTTCGGTATCTGAATAGGTTGAACAGTTGCGCCATGAAAGGAATGAGCAGGTTTCAGAAGACCTTAGATGGCTAGCTCGGGGTCCTAGTATGGTAAGAAGATATAAAGGTTTTATTGTAAACGGCTTTAGATTTCACACCAAAGATCATGAGAAAAAAAGAAAAACTCAACATAGTGGAGTTGTTGTGACTGCAAAGACATCGAGCTTCGCAAGTGCTAATGACAGAAATCTTATTATAGGAGATGTAACATACTATGGTGTACTGACGGACATCATAGAACTTGAATATTGTGGTACTTGGAAGGTTTTATTATTTAGGTGTGATTGGGTTGATGTCCTATCTTAAGGCAGGGGTGTTAAGAAGGATGGGTTGGGGTTCACGCTTGTGAATTTGAAACGATTATGCCATACTGGTCAACAATTGTTTGATGAGCCATTTGTGTTTGCATCTCAAGCTGAGCAGGTGTTTTACGTATAAGACCCCATCGAGAAGGATTGACATGTTGTAGTAAGGACGAAACCTAGAGACTTATTTGAGATGCATGGGCAAGAGTCTGCAGATGATGTTGATACATTCTTAGGCATGTTACCCTGCAATGATCAATATTCAGAGGACCCGAGTGATGACACTGTTAGCTGGGAAAGGACAGATGTCGATGGTACAACAATTGTCACATATTTACCACCCACCCAGCTGATGGTAGAGGACCAGATAGATGTTATTGAGTTATGATCTAATCCCATTGCAGATGACATTTTGTATAATAATTGATTTCTTATGTACCATGTTTTCCTAATGTGTGAAATAAAAATTAAAATGTCTTTTTCAATATGGTTTTGTTATTTATTTATTTATTCAAAATTGAAGCGTCTTATCAACATGCAACTGTTCACTAATGTGACTCAGGTTCTTCTTAAGACATGAAACATACTCATTCTAGACGCACGGCTAGGCGACCGATAGGCCTTATGACTGGTGGCATCAATTAGCCTCAGCTACCCGAGACTGATGTGGGTCCTTCCTAGCCTCAGTTGCCCCAACCTATAGTGGGTCCCTCCCAGCCTCAGCCTTCCCCGGTTACATCGGGTCCAGTCCAGCCTTTGTTGCTCGAGTCTACAACGGGTCTTTCATAGTCCCAGCTTCCCTTGCTTACAACGGGTCTCTCCCAGAGTTTGCCTCAGGATTCACAACAGGCAGTTGATTCATTAGAGGATGCTTCTAGTGGTATGTTATGCATTGGTTATAATATCTTTAAAAATTTAATGTATTTTTTGCTAACGAACTGTACAAGTTTGCATATTATTTATGTGCATTTTTTTTCAACAGATTTGACGTTTTCAACAGATTTGACGTTCATGAAGAGAAGGACTCAAGGCCCCACACAATGCCATCAAGTTTGGAACATGCGTGAAGGGCAACACATTTTTATTACCACCAACAATATAGGGTAGCCCATTAATGAAAATGTTAGCAAGTTGAAAAACTTTCTGTGGACAATAACACGTAATGGGGATTATGCACCCCTTACATATTCTGATTGGAGGGCAGTGCCAAACGAGAAGAAGGATGATATGCGTACGAACTTGTCATGGTAATGGTGATATATATATATATATATATATATATTTATGTATTTTATTATTTTATTATTTATTGTTTGTTCATTATGTGATTGTCTACTTTGTTCATATGATGCAGTCCAAGTTTTAGTTTGAAAAAGAGATTAAATTTTAGGTGTTGATGTCGATTGGTAAAAAATGGAGGGACTGGAAGTGCGAATTGAAGAAATTCCACTACTCACTTTACGATAATGATGAGGCGCGGCTGGCAGACCTCGATGAGCATGTCTATATGGATCAGTGGAAGGCCCTCATTGAGTTTTGGAACTCTGAAGAGGGAAAGGTATGTGATGAGTAGCTACCAAATCCTTCACGTTATGAAATTACACAACCGTCTTTTATTGAAATTTTATAAATTACTCTGTTGATGTGTCACATTTTAGATCCATAATAAGATAAATACAGAAAATCAGAAAAAATAACGCATCGGCCACGCTGCAGGCACGAAGAGCTTTGCGCGGATACGTGATGAAGAGGTAATTTTTATTAATCACTTGAAAATTTGATGTTAATCTATTTCTAATATATAACTTATTTAAGTAATGATAGAGAAAGAAGAGGGCCAATGGGGAGGATTTGACTCGAGTAGATATGTTCTTATTAACACATACACACAAGAATGGGATGCCTGTGGATGAGGCCTCATCTACTGCAATGGTATGTATATGTATCTTCTTATTTTGTTTCATCTTTTAACATTATACAATCTAAATTAGTGATTTTTAATTGTAGGAACAACTAAATGAACGAACTTTGTAGCAGCTAGGCTTCACAGAACAGCACTGCGAGGAAAGATATATTCTCGGAAGTCATGGGTGATGAACGACATGGTCGTGTCCACACTTACTGGTTAGGTCCCTCTCCTTCTGATATATGGGGCACAACATCCCACAATGTCCAGTTTCAAGGGATGACCTCTAATGCTCAGAAGAGAGATGAACAATATGAGGGATTGCATGCTGAAATATCTTTCCTAAGAGAAACTATGACTGATAGAGATGCTCAAATATCTTCCCTAAGAAAAACTATGGCTGAAATGTCATCTTTGAAAGAAACTATGGTGACATTCATGTCCGCCATAACGAATTCAAGCATTAATCTAGCTACAATATTAGGTGTTTCAGCTAATCCCAACTTAAACCAACCATCCTCATCATTAAGCCACTTGGTAACGACCCCCCTTGGTAATTATATTATATACATGTATATTTTTATGTGTAATATATTTTCAATTATAAATAGTTCAATTTGTATACGATGATTAACATTGATTTATCATTTGTAGAGAGACTTGGCGAATAATGGAAATTCTACAAATTTGCACTAATGTGACTCAAGTTCTTCTTAAGAGTATTGTAAGGCCTGGGGATATTGTAGCTAAAGGAATTGTTATGAGCACGGATCCACTGACAAAAGTAGGGGGGCATAAACTTGGAGTTGGTTCCTGGGAAGTATCTGTTCAAGTGGTAATGGTACACGATGAGGATTTGATAAGGTCCCATGGACGATATAAAACAATTGGGGATACAATTGGAACGAGTATTGCTTGGCCCACTACTTTATGTATGGTAAGTTTATTTATTTTATATTATTTTATTTAAGTAGTAGAACTTATTGTATGAGATCTTGAATACTAATTGATTTATTTTTGTTATTTTTTGTAGGTTGTAGACAGAAATGGATGATGACTAAATGGGAGTATTTTTTATTAAGTATTTGGAACTAAATGGTTTCAGACTTTTGGATTGAGTTAGACATCTAAACGGTTTATTTTTATCTTAGTTTAATCATATATGGCACATCTAAACTCATTTAATCTCTTCTGTTTTATTTATGGTAGTTCTATTTACTGTAGTCTAGAAATCATCATCGATCAGCCAGTTTTGACCATCCAACCAATGTTTACTCATATTAAAGTTCACAACTATGAGAGGTGGGTCCACAGTTATAGACACGCATTACTCTGTTTTGAAATTTGCACAATACACTTGAGCTCATCCAATTGCAGGGCGGCACACATCAGGAACCTTCGGGTTCTATTTATGAACACATGATGCATTTTGAAAAGGATAAAGCATTAACTCGACGATTCTAGCCTGTGTTGATTGGTGAGCAATTATATGTTCTCCATCCTTTTGGCACCAATACACTTTGTAAAATCATTCCGTTTCTCTTATTTTTACAGGTGGTCACTTGGTCATCATATTTGTAGTGTAAGAGTTCCTATCATACAATTTACATATAAGTCTTAGGCTCCATTTGGTCATCACATCAATCTTTATGAATATAATCTTTTCTGAAACCAAATGAAGCTTAAGCCCTTTTTTAACTCTGCCAATATAACTTCTTGCATTGCCGATCCCAAGCCCAGGTAAAGGAGGAGGGAAAAGGGCATTAAGGTGAGTTGTGTCCTTGTCTTCTATTTTATTTTACATACAACGTTAATGCATATTTCTGAATGATCGGGGTTTTACTATTTCCTGAGTTGACCCTTTTTTTCCCCCATTTTGTAATTTATTAGAAGATTGTGCTAAAAGTTGTACCATCTTTTTTCCTGTCTGACAGAGCTCACAGTCGTGGCGGAAGGTAATAAATTCCAGGTATGGGCGATGTATTGCTAAGTATCATGAATGCATCGATATCGCCAATATTTTTGACTGTGCAAATTCCAGGTGTGGCTTGTATTGCTAATGTATCGCCAATATTTTTGACTGTGTAAATTCCAAGTGTTGATGGGATTCATCTGCTAGATTGTGAGTAATCAGAGTCATCACCCACATATAGGTAAGTATAGAAGGACCACTTTTGTTTCTTCTCCAAAGAGCTTATTTTCGTGACATTTTTGTAGTTGTATGATTACATATTTACAGTTAATACATTACCGCTTGTCTGTTCATACTGAATCCTTGACAATATGTACAAGTTTTACTGTTTCTAAATTCTTAATCTTGCTTCTGCCTACCTTTTTTTTTTCAATTTTTATTTTTTGTGCATTGAATGGATTGCTAAATATGCAGTCTATACTAATTGCTACATTTCATTAATTGTTTAATCCTCACTTGTGATTCTGTCTTTCTCTGTGATAAAGTTACATAGAAAGGTGAAAGACTAGAGATCTTTGCTTTGCCATATATATGGAGACAAATATTTCTTTGCTTTGCCACATCACTTGATTGTCGTTCTGTTGAAGTCCTGGCTTATATGATGCAACTCATTTTTTTTTTGTTTTTTTTCCAGTAAATAATCACGTATGAAATATAAACTGAATATTCTTACAAAAAAATCTCCTAGTAACCAAATTCCTGCGCGACATCCAAAAATTTTGCTTCCATGAACTCTTGAGCTAACTGAACTGCAAAAGGCCACAACAACCTCAACAAGTTTGGATCCATGGTTTGCAGCAAACAACAAGGAATTGTGACATCATGGTTTGCAGCTAAATCCTCTGAGCCCACAACAACCTTAACAGGGTTTGGATCCATGAACTCTTTAGCTAACTGATGAACCGCAAGAGGCCATGTTGCGTTGAACATTACCATCTGTCGGGTAGAGGATGTCTGGCTCAATATGGAGCGAACTTCTTGTTCGAATCCCATGTCAAACATTCGAACGGCTTTGTCAAGAACCACAAAAGATACCTCCTTCAGACAAAAAATACCCATTTCAATCAGATCCTTCAAATGACCAGGTGTCCCAATGACAATGTCAACTCCAGATTTCAAAGCAGATATCTGCGGTCCTTTGGAAGTTCCACCAAAATTCCAATTTTCTTCGAGTTTTCGCCCCATTGCAGAAAAACAGAGAGATAACCAAAGAGCCATATGATGCAACTCATTTGATATGAATGAGTTGCTGTCAAAAAGAGGGTTTTCGAAAACTGCTCTTTCCAACCCTAGCCTCCAATGCAACTTCTCCTCCATTTCTTTGAATCTAGCGATCCAGAAGGCCATTGAAGGGGATATTTCAGCCAATCATTGGAGCCTACAAGGTCTATTTGCCGTATTTTAAAGAACATTGGAGCTAAAACAAAGGAGAAATCAAATTTCCCCCTCTTCGCATTTGTACGACCACGAAATTGTAAATTTCAGATTTTTGATTGATTAAATCTCTTCTTATGCTTATAAAACTAAGAGGGCTTGACTACAAAATGAGCTTCAGGCATGATGAAATCTTCAGCATAGGAGAGATGGGAGAGCGAGAACGGGAGACTCCGTGGGAAAGTGACCCCATTAGGAAATCTCAAGCGTCTACTTCTACTTTCTCCCTCTTTGCGGCGAACCTTACGTTTGATACGTCAGAGGAGGATCTTCTTTGCATCTTCAGTCTCTATGGGAAACTGCAGGATGTCTACATCCCTTGGAATCAGTAACTCAATCGCTCCCGGGGGTTCTCCTTCATTCAATTTTCCTATGAGCAGGATGCTTTCAATGTGATCCAATGTCTACACGAGCGGAGGATCGATGGAAGGATTGCACATATTGATTGGGCGAAAAGGCATCCAAGAATGGAACAACAGCACCGGTGACAACACAAAACCAAAACCAGGTGACATTGAAGCCTCCGGTTAGATCCTTTACAGCTGCAGTTCGAGCGCTAAAGAGGGATGCAAATTTTCAGAGGGCAGGGAGTTCTGGAGTTACTACCATTGCTGACTATAGGGCAGTGGAGAATAGAATGCGGATATTGACTCTTGCTCTGGTGGGGACTGCGATCGACTCAAATGTCCGGATCGATCGACTGTTAGGTGCTCTGAAGCCTTCTACCCTGAAGTCCTCTGATGTGGAAATTGTGTGAATTTCAACCCAGAAATTCTTGGTAACGTTTAAATCAAAGGAAGAGTTTGAAGCGTTCAGGATAGATTCTAAGTTGCACATTGAAATGGGGCTACAGATGGTTGATAGGTGGACTCCAGAAGAAGTAATAGGGAATAGTGGAGTCTGGATTAGACTTTTTGGCATTCCAGCCCAAGCCTGGATTGAATTTGTTATCCTGGATCTGGCAAGTTTCATCAGGAAGATCATTCAGATTGATTCAAATTCAAGATTCGGCTATTTCCAAGCATTTGCTCGCATTAGGGTGATTCTAAGGTCGGGTATTTGCTTCAATCAAATCTTGAAGCTGAAGGTTTTAGGGAAGGCCTATCCCATTTTGTGGAGATGGAACCGCTGTTCAACTTTGGTTGCTCCACATCCATCCCACATGCAACTAACGAGAGCACCAAGGCATGGGTTTTAAGGCATTTTCATGAACAAGTGGGGCCCCCACAACTTGTTTGTGAAAAGGCTTCAGAAGGGGTGGAAGCTTCTCTAGATGGTAAGTCAAGCCAATGATCAGGTGTTTAATTAAATGTCAATCTAGGGGAGAAAGTTAATGAGAATTCAGGCATTAATGCTACAACAATTATGGGTGATATGAGAATTAGTATTACTCCAAATACATTGTATGGTGGTCACATGGTTAATGCAGGAACTAATAGTGGTGGAGAGACCGAATAGCAGCTTAGGTTTGGAGGAAGGGTAGGTGAACTGCAACCTTTAAACATCCTGCTTGATTCTCTTCTACTGCTCGATAGGCCTCATGGCAGTCTAGGAGTTCTATCTAATTGGCTGGAGGAGAATCGGCTAATCAGATTCAAATCCAATCAACCAGAGAAAGATTCAGCTCAACCAAATATCGACGAAGGGGAAAGTGACCTGTGTGTGCCTATGCCCACCCCTCCAAAACCTCTTCTGCTACTTGACAGACCTGATGACAGTCCTACAATTCTCTCTACTCGGCTCGAGGAGAATCAGCAAATCGGATCCCTAGCCTATTATAAATTTAATCACCCACAACAAAATTCAACCCAGGTTCCTATTTACAATGGTGAAGAGGATATGTTGTGTGGAATGCAGCCATATTCTCAGCCCCAACAAAATATACATACTATGGAGCAGCTTTATGAGGAGATGATTGCTTGTGGAAAGGAGAGACTCTTACCAGTAATCACGTCTGAGTCTGCACGCCAGAGAAAGAAGATCCTGGTTATTGGGGGTACAACAGTCGATGATGGTGCAATTGTCTATCATCACCAAAGCCAGGATCAGATTTTTGAAAGAAGGGATGTTGGCGGAAAGGAGAACCATCCACCTGTGCTCAGACAAATTTCAGGTAGAAACTGGCCCGAGGTGACTGGTAGTGCTGAGAATAGAGGAGAGGTTGGACCAGTAGGAAAGTGTAGATCGGAGCCTAGACGGTGTCTCAGTTCAGTCCAAACTGTAACTTATGAAAGGAGGAACAAGATAGTAGGCAGAGTGAATTTGGAGGTTGATTTATCTCCTTATTTTTCAGCAGTTGATAAATCAATGTGCTGCTCTAACAAAAATCTGGATGGTGAGTTTGAGGAGCACAACTAGGGGCAGAAGATAGAAGTGAGGGGAGCCTTGGAGTGGGATATTCAGAATTAGGATATGGATAATCATTGGGTTCATGAGGGCCTAGCAAAGTTTGATGTGGACAAACCCCCGAAGGAGTTAAGAAGGCACAAAATCCTTTATGCTAAAGGAAACTGGGAATCCAAGCTGCACAGGTTAAAGAGGAGGGCCGTAAATTCTGGATGTGTAACTGATGGATAAAATCATTATATGGAATGTTCGTGGGATAGGCAATAAAAGAACGTTACGGACAGCTAAAAGGCTTCTTAAGCACCATGATCCTTGGATTGTGGCGCTTCTGGAACCAATGCTTGGTGATGACAATCGAGTGTGAATTGGGCTTTCATTGGGTTTTCACTCCTCCTGTTCTAACTGTGATGAGGGTGAAAAGATCTGGCTGTTTTATAAATCCTAAATTTTCTGTTCGATAGTTTTCAAATCTGATCAATGCCTTTCAATAGTGGCTTCGGTTCAGAATTGTGATGCTCAGTTATCTATATCTTTTGTATATGCCAGGTGTGCTCGCATTTTGAGACGAGCTCTCTGGTCGGATCTGGCCCTCCTTTCAGCCTCGATGCAGGGCTCGTGGGCTGTTTGTGGAGATTTTAATGCCGTAGCGGTTAACTCAGAAAGAAGAAGTAGAAGGGTTGTGGATTTGGCTTCTTCGTCAGAACTTGCTGATGCAATAAACTCTGTGGGTCCTTTAGATGCGGGATTTTCAGGGAATCGGTTCACCTGGAGTAACAATCAGTCTGGCAATGCTTGTGTATGGGCGAGACTTGACCGAGTTCTTTTCAACGCTACCTGGTCTATGTTATTTCCCCAATTCTCAGTGTCTCATTTGCCTCGCATTCATTTGGATCATTCTCTGCTTCTCCTTATTTTCCCTCGGCCGTTGAATGGTGTCCTAAACCATTCCATTTTCAACAAATGTGGACCCAACATGCTGATTTTTTGCACGTGGTTAGGATAGCGTGGAACAAGGTGGAATCTTCTCATCCAATCTACAATGTACTCTCTAAGCTCAAACAGGTGAAAATTGATATGAAAATTTGGAACAAAGAGGTGTTTGGGAATATTTTTTAGCAGATCAAGAGAGCGGAGCACATGGCGGTCGAGCTGGAGGATCAACTCCAATCTTCACCTGGCTCTAACGATCATTCTCTCAGCCTGCAACAACAGATCAATGCAAATTTTGCCAGGTTAGCATCTTTGGAGATTATGCAGGAAATTTTTTGGAAGCAGAAATCTAGGGTGGATTGGCTGTCAGAGGGGGACAAAAATACGAGATTTTTTCATGCTTCGGCTATGGAACGACAAAGGAGAGCTTTTATAAGTCGGGTGGAATTGAGCTCTGGGCAAATTATGGAAGGTCAAGCAGTGGTAAAGGTAGTAGCAGTGGACCATTTCCAACAACTCTTTTGTGCCTCTTCTTGTCAGATTGACCAGAATCTGTTGCAGTGTATTCCTCAGTTAGTTGAACAGGCCCACAATGACCAGCTATTGTAGCCTCCTTCGATGTTGGAGGTTCGAACAATAGTTTTCTCCATCCCAAAGGACAGCACGGCTAGGCCTGATGGCTTTTCAGCTAGTTTTATTTTCAATCTTGTTGGGATGTGGTGGGTCAGGACATTCATAAGGCTATCTCCTTCATCTTTCAAGGTGAAAATATCCCCAGGTCAGTTTCGACTATGATTATCTGCTTAATTCCAAAATCAGATGCTCCTAAGAGGTTCTCGGATTATCGGCCTATCAGTTTGTGTAATTGTCTGTATAAATTTTTTTCCAAGATTATTGCTTCCAGGCTTAGCTAGATCCTGCCACTGTTGATTTCACCAGAACAGGGGGGCTTCATTCAAGGGCGCTCGATAGCGGAAAACATTGCCTTATCTCAAGAGCTGTTCAGAGAATTAAACAGACCAGTTTGCGGGGGAAATATTGTCTTCAAATTAGACATGGACAAAGCATATGATAGGGTAAACTGGGCCTTTCTGAAGCAGGTTCTAGATCGATTTGGGTTCAGCAGGAGTTGGATTGAGATGGTAGAAAAATGTTGAGGGAATAGCTGATTTTCAGTTCTGATGAACGGAGAGATGGCAGGTTTTTTTAAATCCTTAAGAGGTTTGAGGCAGGGAGACCCGATTTCTCCAAGTCTTTTTATTCTTTCAACTGAGGCTCTTAGTAGAGGCCTTAAAGCCTATTCAATAGTCAGCTTTGCCAGCCATTTGCCTTGCCCAGAGGTTGGCCTACAATCTCCCATCTGCTATACGCTAATGATACATTAATTTTCACAAATGGGAGCAAATCCACATTGCTACAGCTGAAGAAATTCCTAAAATCCTTCCAGGCGTCCTCGAGCCAAAGTATAAATTTGAGTAAAAGTTCCTTCTTCTGTTCAAAAAAGCTACCTGCTATGAGAATTAGAACAATTGAGCCTATCCTCAGTTTCGGTCATTCGTCATCTCCGGTAGTTTATTTGGGGGTCCCAATAGTAGACGGAAGAATCAAAGCAAGTTTATTGAAGCCGTTGGTTGATAAAGTTATGGGTCATATTAATGGGTGGAAGGCCTGTATTTTATCCCAGGCAGGGAGAGTGGTCCTCGTGATGAACGTCCTATCAGGCATCCTAGTTCACTCTATGGCGGTAGCCCATATTCCTTCTTAGGTGCTGAAATTAATTGAGAGACACATGGTGAATTTTTTCTGGGGCTGGTCAGAAGGAAAATTAAACTGTCACTAGAAAAATTGGCACACGCTGGCATCGCCAAAGACCGATGAGGGCATTAGTTTTAGGAAACTTGTAGATATTATGAAAGCTTTTCGAAATAAAATGGCATGGTCAATTAAGTTTGGATAGGAGGATAATGTGTGGAAATCTTACATGGTGGCTAAGTATCATCATGTCTTGTAGCTAGGGAAAATAAATCGATTAACGCGGGTGTCTTCTCCTCTGTGGAAGAGAATTAGGGACCTCATTCCTTTGGTGGAATCCTGAGTTTAATGGCATACAGGGGCTGGTATCTTCAATTTCTGGCAGACAAATTAGACTGTTCTGGGACCTCTTGCGCAGTTGGCTGAGGTAGAGGTGCCAGTAGGCTTGAAGGATATCCAGGTGCGTCAGGTCCTCGGTCCGAGTGGTCCTTTCCCCCCCTCAGTTGTGTTCCTCATTCTTCCTCAGAGTGTAATTGATCATGTATTTTAGGCAGGGTTTTGCATATCTGAAGGCGCTGACATCCCATTCTGGCCATTCATGAATTCAGGTGCTTTCTCAATTAAATAAGCGTGGTCTTTGAGCCGGGACCCTGGGCCAGGTCGGAACTGGTCCAGATGGGTTTGGCATGCTACTCTGCCACCAAAAATCTCCCTTCTTGTCTGGAAGGTGCTTCAAAACGCAGTCTCGGTTGACAGTGCGGTACAATTCAGAGGAGTACAACTTGCCTCTAGGTGTGTTTTTTGCTCCAGTCATGGTTCCCGGCCCCATGCCATTGAGACTCTGCTCCATCTGTTTGTCAAAAGCAGTGTAGCCCAGTCTGTGTGGTGAACTGTGGGTACATGGGTTCGAATTAATGTAATGGCAGCATTATCAGTTGAAGCCTGACTCTTTCAGTGGTGGGCGGCTGTATCTTCTAAGAAAAATAAATCGGTGAGTCAAATGCTTATTCCATGCATCATTATGTGAGAGATCTGGAAATCTCGAAATGGTGCGGTGTATGATGGGGTGCTGATATCATTAGAGCGAATTCTTGCCAAAATTAGGTGGTGGGACGCTCTTCTGTCCAGCTCTCTCATTGACGGCGGTGTGCTTGGATTAGGGTGGTCTAAAAATTCAAGAATTAATGTTGTCTCGCCCTCTGTCTCTAGAACTATTGCTCGCGCTGTCCTAATTAGATGGGAGCGACGATCGTCTGGATGGGTAAAAATTAATGTAGATGGTTTGTCCAGAGGTAATCCGGGTGATGTAGGAGGTGATGGTATATGTAGAGGGGAGGCGGGCAACTTCCTTTTCGCTTTTTCTGCAGGTTATGGGGTTGGCACTAACATGGTTGCAGAATTGTGTGCAGTGTATGACGGTCTAACTCTCGGTTTTCAAAGGGGTTACAGCCAAATTATTGTAGAATCAGATTCTAGTCTGGTGGTTGATTTACTCAATAGCGATACAGAGCCGGGCTGGAAATGGAAGATGTGGGTTTATAGGATTCATCAGCTGCAGCAAAGAGGTTGTATCAGATTTGTGCATGTTGTGCTGGAAGGGAACGCGCCAGCAGATTTTATGGCTCGGTTAGGGAGTACTTCTCAATCTTATGCTTGGTTCGATTGTCAGGCAACACTCCCTCAGCAGGTTAGAGGCTCTATCTTCCTTGATAAGGTTGGATTAGGTTCTATTAGGATGATCTGATCCCCTTGCTGATCACTTTTTGTAATTAATACGTGCTTTCATGGCTGGGCCCTTGTTTTATGTAAAGGGGTACCTCACATGTATAGGTGGTGATTTTTTTGAAATGGAATTCAGATTCATCCAAAAAAAAAAAAAAGAGTTGCTGTCCAAGTCAAATGTGCTCTTTGGGAAAAAATGGGTAAACCATTTTTTTTTTTAAAGATTTTTTTTTTTTGGAGAAAAATTTAGTATAATAAACAATACATTATAATAAACTCTGCTTAAGAATTTCTTCGTGTTACAGCAAACAAGAAAGTAATTCTAGTATTTTGGTGGGTAAGAATTTAGTTGCATACCCAAAATCTTCAACCTCATCTTCAAATAAACCCCCATATCTTCCACAAACAATAAATTGTAGTTTCTAATATTAGGCCCTAAATCTAGCGCAAACAGCCCAAAATCAGCATTATTGGCCCTTTCAAAAAGAAAAGAAAAGAAAAGAAATTAGCATATACTGTGCCTTGTAGTGGGCTATGGGCCTACGTCATTCCCCTATGGGTTGGAAGTATAACTCAACTTTGGCAAGTACTTTGAGGCTTCATACAAGTAATAGAGGTCTGGATCCAATCTTTTCAGTTCATCATCCTTAAATCATATGCATTCGGAATAGTATTTGTTCTTCCATTTCACCTAGTAGTTTGTATTGGCCTTGCCAAGGCTAATGGTCTTCATATGCAACAATTGTTCAATTTTTATTTTTATTTTTATTTCTGTGGAAGCTGTTTGTCCATATTGGTAATAACTTGTCTTGCACATTAAGCACCTCATCATGATACTAAAATAAATCCACTATATTAAAAGTTGGCGAGATATTTAAGTTATCTAGCAACTCAATCTTATAAGTGTTTCCATGCACATTTCTCTTGACTTGGCATAGTTCAATCTTTGTGGCGACTTTGTGTGAGAGATTGAATAGGTAACATCTGGTGTATTTGCCAATGTGACACATTCAGTAGTCCAGGTCACTATTGCTTAGCACAAATTCAGGTTTCTTTCTTTGAACTTAGAAGAAATTTTACGAATAAAGACCATTTTTATAAAAAAGAAAAAAAAAAGAAAAAGAAAAAAGGTCACTGCCAAGCATCAGAACCCTACTAATCTCACTGCATAACTTAATTCTACCCGCAAATTCATTTCCCTGCCAACTTGCATCGGATATAACTTGCATTCTTACTGTCCGATCCTTTTATTTTCATTATTTGTCCGGTCTTGGATGCGGATAAAGGAGATAGACTAGAAAGCTTAGTCGGAAGAATTGCAACACGTGATATCGTGCAATCCACTTGAAAATCAGATAATCTAATTGTTACATTAACAGAAGGGCTGGGCTTAGGCTTAAAATCTAGATCAGACCAGTCTGTTGGCTCAATCCAATTATTAATTGGGCCACCCAACTAATTGTTGAGTGGGCCACATGATCAATTGGTTCAATCCAATTATCAATTGGGCCACCTCTATCCACAGAATGGATAGCTTAAAGACACCTATTAACAGTTTGGTGTTCCCATTTAACAAGCATGACCTGACTTCATGATTCAATGATCCAAATTGTTATACAAGTCGATGTTCGGTGGGTCGGGTGGACGGTGAGAGAAACCTTGGCTTTCTCAGCCAAATGTCAAGGAGTCGGGACTCGCTATGGTAAGTAATAGTGAATGGTTTCAAACAGAAAATTTGAATGGAAGTCGAGTCGACTCGCTTTCTCAGCCAAAGGTCTTGATTACTTTTGTTTCCCTATCATGTTTTTTTTTTTCTCTTCTTGATGTGTGTTTTATTATTCTTTTCATTGCTTATATCGGGTGGAACACACTGTTACATACAATGAGCATAGGTCTAGAAAACCTCCCCCGGATTTGCCATCTCTACTTCTACATGGATGGATAGTTTACATTGACATGCATGTAAGTGTTTTAAAATTTCATTTGCCATCTTTTCATGACTTATCATATCATAAATTGATCTCTATGTTTTTATCTTGAAATTCTCATGACATATGGCTGAATTGTTTTACAATTCCAATGTGGAATGTGGAGACTCTTGGTTTTGGATAACACAGTTAGAGAAGCCATTGTACTTATCAATATCCAAAAATAAGGTTTTTTGAAGAATTTTAATTTTTGTTGGTTATGCTTCATCCACCACTAGGTAGCAATTTGGCCAGTTTGAATTTTTTTTTTAGTTATGGTTCATCCACCACTGGGTCAGCAATTTGGACAGTTTGAATTTCTGTTGTTATGCTTCATCCATTGAAGATTTTCTATAGGTCATGTTTTATATCCACTCTGCCCATCCATTGCACTAGCTAATGTTTGGACATGAATCAATAGTTGTTTGTTAGAAGATACCCTTCGTAATTTTGAGCATGTCTTTTCCAGCATTTTTTGCATATATTTTTCGGTGTCTTGGCAACCATATTGCGGCGATCAAAAATACTTTTGTTGGTGCTTTGATATGTCTAAACTACTTTTCCTTAGGCCTTTATTGGCGTTTCTGTGTATCTTTTCCTGGCATTGTGGCAACCTTTTGTGGAGCTTTTTTATTCACTTATTAGTGCCTTTTCTATCTTTTACTGGTGCTTTTTACAGCTTTTAGCAACGTTTTTTCTATATCATAGCAGCGTTTGTTATAGCTTTTAGCGGCGTTTGTTTAGTCTACCGGCGTTTGGTAGATCTTACCGGCGTTTGCTATCACTTTAGCAGGCGCTTGGTAGCGTTTGTTACAGCTTTTACCTGCGTTTCGCACATTTTTTTCCGGCGTTTTGTTACAATATCTACCGGCATTTTCATAGCTTTTAGCAGCGCTTGGTATAGCTTTACCGGCGCTTTAAAGTTTTTAGCGGCAGTCGCCAGAAGCGCCGAGTTTTTATTTAGCGGTGGCCATCAAACACGCCGGTAAAGGAGTCCGACCACTAGTAAAAGTATTAGTGACGCCCCCCTTTAGCGGCTCGAGGAAGACCGCGGATAATGCTTTTACTGATCGTTTTTTAGCCTTTTAGGGGCATTTCTAGCCGTTGGTAAAGCCAGAATTTCTTATAGTGGTATCTACCGACAATTTTCTACTATTCATTATGCATCAACGAGAGATCGAGATAGACCAAAATAAGGCACGAGTGATTATGGATGTTCAACCATGAAGGAATAAAATAGAGTTGGAACATTTTATCAGTTGGGTTAACTTTATGCACATATTTATTTCTAATTGTGCAGGAAAGACTAACGTGTTTTCTCTATTGGTAAAGTTAAAACAATGAGATGAGTTCAAATGGGAAGTTAAAAATCAGTTGCATTTTAATAAAATCAAGAAATACTTGATGAAGCCACCGAAGTTGATGCCACTAGTTGACCACTCAAACTATCCGTAACACCTTCTGTAAAGTCAATCAGAACCCTATTTGCACAAGACAATGATGATCGAAAAGAGCATGCAGTTTACTACCTTAGTTGGATGTTGTTGGATACTGAGAGATGATATTCTGCAGTAGAAATATTTTGCTTATCATTGTACTTTGCAGCCATTAAGTTACGACATTATTTACTAGCCGAGTCGGTCAATATAAATGTAGTTACTAATTTAGTGAAATATATGTTAAATCGGCCAATTTTGAATGGCCGAATTGACAAATGAGAATTAGCGTTGTCTGATTTTGATCTTAAATATGTGCCCCAAAGAGCAGTAAAAGGACAATCCATAGCAAATTTTCTAGCCTATCATTTATTTAATATGGAAAGTCAACTTTCTCCTTTGGTGTTAAGACTTATATCTAGTATGTTTGACACCCTGAAAACTTATTTTTGACAGTTCAAGGACCAACAAGTCATCAAGAGCAGGGATTATTTTAATCACCCTAGATGGAAAGAAGCAGGAATTTGTATTCCAGTTGGAGTTTGAATATACTAACAACCAAGCTGAATACGGAGATTTGGTGATCGGTGTGGAGATGTTGATGGTATTGGGTGCAAGGAATATATCAATAACTGGCGATTCCGAATTAGTGATAAACCAAATTGCAAGTTATTTAAATGCACTAGTGCTGTATTATTTCCATATTTTACATCGGCAACCCAACTTATAGCTAATTTCTATGAGGTTGAATTAAGGTATGTAACCTGAGAACACAAGGTTGATGCTGATGAAATGGCACAACTGACAGCTAGACTCAAATCACCAAAGGTTCTAGCGAGAGAGTGATTATTGTACAAAAGAGATCTCTGCCATCACTTTTTTTTAAAAAGGGAAAATCAACCCCGGAAATCTGTTAGGCCAAGATAAGTGAAATAATTGAAGAGCTCCGATCATGAGTTATCTTTAATGTCTTTGGGTCAAAACCAACAATGATAATAGAAGAACAACTCATAATTATGTCATGGTTAATAGTGAGTTGTATAGAAAAGGAGTAAATGGCATGTTATTGCGATGCTTAGATCAAAAGGAGGCCATATTGTCCATGGTCGAAGTACCTTAAGGGATATGTGGAGCTCACCAAGTTAAAAGAAAAATGAGGCTCACACTTAGATGCTGTGTATTTTTTTGTCGAAGATGACAACTGACTGTATCTAATATGCTAAGGGGTGTGAAACATGTTAGAAATATGGGGCGATACAGCATATGCCTATGGCCGAGTTACATCATATTTTTAAGCCTTACCCTTTTTAGGGTGAGCTATCAATTTAATAGGCCATATCTATCCACATTTATCAAAATTAGATAGTTATTGTAGTGGCCACCGATTATTTTACTAAGCGGGTAGAAGTAAAACCCATGAGGGGGGTCAGCCACAAGGAAATTATCGAGTTCATCGAGACTCATAGGTTTGTGATTCTTGAATCTATTACCTTAGACTGAGGTGCAACATTCTCGTCCAAAGAAGTTAGGGCAATGGCTGAACAATATGAGATCAAGATACTACATTCAATGCCTTATGATGTGTAGGCTAACGGTAAAGTCGAGGCTACTAATAAAGTCATAAAAAATATTTTAAGGAAGATGATCAAAGATAATCCATGTGAATGACATATCAAGTTATCCAAAGCCCTATGGGCTAATCGAAATTCACCTCGGACTAGTACTGGGGTAAGTCCTTTCGCACTCACTTATGGGCATGATATAGTTGTCCCTTTAGAGGTTACCGTGCCATCATTGAGGATTACGTATCAGGTTGGCTTAATCACGACCGAGTTTACGGATACCATGTTGGTCGAGTTAAAAGGGTTAGACGAGATGTGATTAATAGCTTTAGATTCCATTATAGTCAATAAGGCTAAGGTTGCTCAAGACTAAAATAAAAGAGTAAAAGAAAAATCTTTCAAAGGAGACATGATTTGAAAGGTGATGTTACCATTGGGATCTAAGGATGCTACTTTTCGTAAATGGTTACCCACTTGGGATGGACCATTCACCTCATCTAAGTTCTTTAAGGTGGATCTTATGTCCTTTGTGATATACAAGCAAAGATTGCAAAGGGTCCAATTAATGAGAAAATTTTGAAGGCACTCGAATATGTGAGAAGTAGTGCAAGGTTAGGCCGAGTAAGAGTGTTCATAGTAATAAGTCCTTACCGCTAAAGTAGAAATCTATTATAATTGAGAAGAAAACATAGAAATGAAGATGAGAACAAATGCTTGAGCTATAGATTGAATAATGAACTCTTATGGGAAAGAGGACTTGAGGATGAAGGTATTAACTATTACAATAACTTTGTCAAGCTCTCTTCAAATCCAGCTCCTTTTCTCAAGTAGCAACCTAAGAGTTTATATAAAGAAGAATCCCAACAGTAAAAAAGGGGCAGAAATCTACTCTTGTCGATGCCATCGAACAATCTTCGATGCCATCGACTTAATGCACCAAAGTTTTTTAAATAGGTGCGGGGTAGATTCTGCCCGATGCCATTGAGCATACTTTGATGCTATCGAAGAGATCTTCGATGTCATTAAGACATACTTCGATTTCATCGAGATTTTTCCTGTAAGGATCTCTTTGGTTGATGGATAGTTTTGTCTCTTTTTTTATGCAATCGATCAGACCTTCAATGACATCGAAATTTAAATTTCAGTGTCATCGAACTGTCTTCGATGCAATCGAAAATATTAGATTTTCCTATAAAGCTTGCTAGACAAATAAGTCCTTATATCAATACAATCTAACGAGCTTCAATGCCATCAATAACTTACTCTCGATGCTATCGAAGGAGGTTAGATTACATCGAGGAACACTTGGAGTATTTTAGAAATGGAGGGAATAAGCCTAAGGTCGATTCAATCGATGTGGGTTCGATGCCATCAAAACATAAGTTTTGATGTCATCGAACTTCATTCGATGTAATCGACAATACCCAGCATATGTTCAGTTTGTTACCAGACATTTGGGCTTGGTTTCGATGTAATTGTCAGGATATTGAGTTTTCCTGTATTAGCTCATTTTTCCTCCAATACTCAAGCTTACCAAAGGATATACAGAAGCAGTTGTGGGTAAGTTAGGTTTTTTTATTTTAGGGCATATACCTGATTAGGGTTTGTTTGGATAGATGAGGCTTAATTTACCTTTT
Source organism: Magnolia sinica (assembly GCF_029962835.1). Classification (NCBI taxonomy): domain Eukaryota; kingdom Viridiplantae; phylum Streptophyta; class Magnoliopsida; order Magnoliales; family Magnoliaceae; genus Magnolia; species Magnolia sinica. The sequence continues at coordinate 40,582,145 of NC_080573.1, read as the reverse complement.
AAGGACATTCGTATATCTTCATCTTGAGGTTGTGGTCTTCAATTTGGGGCTCACTTGACAAATAGACTTATCATTCACGTATATTGACAAGCAAGGGCACTTTCAATTCTCCGATTTAGATTATTCCTTTGTTACACTTATTTTTGTGAAGGTTCATTTTCTGTTGGTCAAACTTTGTTCCTGTCAGTTGCATTTTGTATCTTGAACTGCTCGATCGGGCTTCTCTCTTTGCTTGATAGACTTTTGAATAATTCAGCCACATCATTCCATCGGCCATCCACTGACATGTAAAAGTAACTTTAGGATAGTTGATATTGTAAAAAATGCTCAAAGTATCTTGAAAATATTTTCTTTTACCTCTTATTTTTATACAATGTCACATGTGTCCTTGCTATTGGCCAAAATAGGGTACAATATCACCTTAATCCAAAACTTTTGTGGCCCTAGGAAGTTTTTAACAGTGAGTGCTCAATCACCATTCCTTCGTGTGGTGTGGTCCCTTATGAGATTTAGATCTGTCTCTTTTTTGGGATCATAACATAAAATATAGAGGTGGGCATCGAGCCAAGCCGAGTCGAGGTGGGCCAAGCTCAGCTCAGCTTGTCCATGACGTACTCGAGTTCAAGCTCGAGCTCGAGCTCAACATTGAAGCTTGGCTTATTTGCCAAAGCTATCGAGTCAAGTCGAGTTTACCTCGAGTTGAGTTTGAGCTTGTTGGGTGAGAGAGTAATGGATTCTGTTCTTAATCCTTCTCCATTGATGAAAAATTTAAAAATCTTAAGTGAATCAAAGAAAAACTCGATGAAAAAACCAAACAAAGCTTCAAATCGGATGAGAAAACCTGTAAGAACCGATCTGTTCTTGATCTTCTTCCACCAGAAGAAATCCAAGTACTAGAAAAGAAACAGAGCAGAACACAGATCAGAAATCCAAGTAAAGAGCTTTAGCCAATCAGATCATTGGATTTCCTTGAAGCTCTAACAAATCTGAGAAGAACCCGTCTCGGATTTCTTGGATTTCTCGCCTAAGAAGTAGATCTCAAGAGATTGAAATCATACTATTGTAGAGTTGAAATGAAAACTGGTGGTGGTGGTCCGAGCACACGTGTGGCTGGCAATGGGTAGAGAAAGAGAAGAAAGGGAAAGGGAAATGGGGTGCGTGCGGTCGGGTAGAGACTCTACGGTTTTTTTTTTTTTTTATAAGTTTAAACTTAAAACTTATATATATATATATATATATATATATATATATATATATATATATATATATATATATATATAATATTTAATATATTTATTAATCGAGCCGAGTCGAGCTCGAGTTCGAGCTTCGAGTCGAGTCAAGTCGAGTTCGAGTCGAGTTGAGTTGAAATGCCCCCTAGTCGAACTTGGCTTGAACTCAACTCGAGCTTCAAATAATTAGTCTGGTTCGTCTCAAATCGGCCATTCAAGCCGAGTCAATCCGAGCTGACTCGAACCAAGTCGAGTGAGTTTTTCGAGCAAGCTCTACTCGTTAACAACCCTGATAAAATAGCATGGAAAGAATGAATGGCTGGCGTGGAAATGAAAACAAAAAAAATCATGTTGGGTCGACGTGGTACTGTTGCTACTGACGTTGTCAGTAGGCACCTCGCTACTGCCGTTGTCAGTTGGCAATCGGAGACATTAGTTAACATTTTATATATAGAGAGAGAGAGAGATGGACAGGACACTGCTACGTGTACTGGAACGAGATGTCTGTACCGAAGCCTGTGGCTTGAATTTCCTAATATATTAATTTTCTTTGACATTTGCTATGATATATGGGTAAGAAGGTGAACTAACCCCATTTCCATATTCTCCATAACAACACATGAAAACAAACGACACCTAACTTCAACTAGTTTATGCTCTAAACCCTCATATAAAAGCCCCACTTCAGATTCTATCTTAATCACTCTTCGCATTATTCTCATCCCTCCAGACATCTTCCGAAATCATTGCTCACACACCATCATGGCTTCAAACGATAGCCTCTTCTTATGCATTCTCCTAGCTATCGTGTCATTGATCAATGACCCATGCCTCGCAGCCCGCCATTTGTTAGACACAACTGAGGCAGCAGCTCCACCGCCAGCCATACCGACTATCCCAACCGTGCCACCTTTGCCCGTCGTGCCCACACTGCCTGTTGTTCCCACTCTACCGAAGCCTACGTTGCCACCATTGCCTGCGGCCCAGTTGCCAACTCAGCCCGCCGTGCCAGCATTGCCTATGCCCACGTTGCCACCTTTGCCTGCAATCCCTACCATCCCAACCATCCCTACGACCATGCCTAAGGGCACATTGCCACCATTGCCTTCCATCCCAACCATCCCAACAATCCCTACTATCCCCACCATTCCAATGATCCCTTCAATTCCCACTCTTCCTTTCCTCTCTCCACCACCATCATCCACTAGCCCATGATGGCCCACCTTGTATTCATAGATTACCATCATCATTAATATTGTTTATTTCATGTCATTGGAAGTTGCATCACGTGAGATTTGTAAGGTTCTTTGTTGAGCCTGTACTTTCTCTACTTTCATTTCAGTTGTATTGTTTACGAGAGATGTTTTTGCGTTTGCTATATGTTTGTTCATGAGAAATTTGTTTGTGATTTGTTTACATTTGTTGTCTGGTTACTTGTTAAGGTGTTAAAATTCTTTATTTTTAAAAAGATTGCGTCTAAGTGGTGGGTGAGAGTCTTGGTCAGTGTGGAGAATTGATAACTGAATTTGTTATTTTGAACAATCAAGAAATGGCAGTAAATTATTTGGCGTTGGCCATACAGCTATCCAGAACATTCAAGTTGTGCGTCCTACCGTAGATCACACTTATATCTAAAATCAATATCATCAATTATTCTTAACCATTAATTTATGGCTTCCAAATGGAAATTGCCTTCTCCACAAATTTTCAGCCATGCTCCATTCGTGTCACAGATCTGAAAGTCTGGATCATTCGTAGAGAATTTTAGAATTTACCATATCATTAATATGGTATTTACATCCTGGTATTTTTTTTTAAAAAAAATGACTTTGAATAAGGTGCCCCCATTGATTCAGGTAATTATCATCTGAGTGCCTTGTATTAGATTTCTTAACGATTTGGACATGCAAGGAAGGAGTCTGCAGCACAGATAGGCCCACCTTGATGTTTATTTGAAATTCACTCCGACCACCAAGTGTGTTACCCTATATTAGGCCAAAAGACCAAAAGTCAGCATCATCCATGATTCAGGTTGGAAACAATGCACAGAGCAACACTCACGCTCCAAACTTTTTCCCTCTGTGTGGCCCACCTGAATCACAGATAGGCCTAACTTTTGGGCCTTAGGCCTATATTTTGGATTGGAATTTAATATTTGGATTTGTTTTAATATAATCATAACAGTGGGCTCTATAGAGATCAAGGGTGAATGTCATTATGCCAATTTTTTCCTTTACTATGGCCTATCTAAATCACATTTCTACCTGATTTTTGGTCCTTGGGACTAACATGGGGTTACATATCTAACTATCAGAGTGGATCTCACAAACACATCCATGTGGGACTCATAAAAAATCAAGAGTGCATGGCGTGTTATCAAGTACTTTTTTCCTTGTTTTAAAGAGAATGTGTCAAGTTGATCAACCGGTTGGACCTTCAGTTATGGTCCACCTAATGGATAACTACTGGCCTATTAATTGAATGCAACATCCCACCATTCCAATAAGTTGACCCCACGGTAAAGATCACCAATTGAAAAATCAACCCTATTCTTAAGCTAGGCTAAATCATAGAAAACAATTTCTAACATTGATAAATAACAAAATGCAAGTGAGGTTCGATAAATGAGTAGATTTGTGATCACTAATTTTTACATGAATTATAAAATCGTCCGAGATTGTCACAAGATGAACTACAAAATTGCCATGATGATATGATCGTGAAATTACATGTATTATCTAATACGGTACCATGACACGCGAAAGCTTGTGGAGCTTAGAATTATGGCTAAGTTCTAGAGGAGGGTTAAATATGACAACTTAAAATTATTTACCAATTAATTCGATTAAGTGAAGCCAAATGCATAGACTATAAGAGATACAACTAATTGAGTAAAGTAGTCTAATGGGTGAGATTTGAAATATCAATTATGTGTGCTAAAAATTAAGTGCCTAGCATACACTCTAATCATGCATCCATATGAATTAAACAACTTCAATTACAAGAAAGAATAGAAATGTATCCACATAAGTAATCACAAACACAATGATGTATAGTAGTTCGGTTAAGTTCCTACTCCACTCCTAGCAGACGCACTCAAACTCGAGTGTACTAGATTTCATTACCTCAAATGGTTTTTCATAGGTTCATAAAAACGTTTAGAATGATTTTCAATAGGTTCGACATAAATCTACATGTACGCACATGTGTCTGTAGCGGTCCTACACAATGGCCTACACGTAGACATTCTGGTTGGTGGAACACGTATACACTCATGTTGGTGTCTCCCTCGAAGACTTAAACACTTTTCTATCGGCTAACCAATAACCTATACGGTCTTACACAAGAACTTATACATATGCACTCGTGTTGGTGGCTCCCTCATAGACTTCAAGGGTTTTTTGTAGGCTAACCAATAACCTTCGATTAGTCCTACATAAGAGCTAATTTACGTACATTCCCACTGGAGACGGGCTTACACAAGGACCTATTTGAGTTTGGGTTGCCAACTTCATTAACTCAAATTAAACCTTACTCGTTTGGATGAGCCCCGTTGATGCATTTTCTTGATATTCTTGATCAACGCTTCTCCACACTTGAATCAACTCTTTTTCTCCCCCGAACTTTGATATCTATCTTCTTCAGCTTCAAAAGATCGACTACTTTTAGGATGTACCATTATAGAGGTTGATAGACTAAGGGTTTACCTATGATGTTAGTGCCTAATCTCTAGATAATCTAAGATTCCATGTTCTTCTTGAAGTGTAGCTTGAAATGCTCATTAGAGTGATGAATTACTAAGATAATGGCATAAATCGCTCTGGAATGGAGCCTAAGAGTAATGGGAAGGAGTGAAATTCACTAGGACTTCTCGATCACCAAAAACCATCATTTGCAATTAGGTAGGGAAGCCCTTTCTATACAAAATAGATTTGCAACAGCTATAAAATGTGAAGAAAATGGCTAGCTCGATCGATTGAGCGATCCTTTGATCGATCAAAGTTTAATAGAAATTTTCAAAGTTTTTACTAGATAGTTTCGTCCATCTTCGATCGAAACCTTCGATCGAATCGAATCGATAGACTGTCGATTTGATCAATAGTCTTCATAAATATGTTGTATGTGTTTTTTGGTTTCCAATAGTTTTGAACCTCTAAGAGCCTAGCTTTTAATGTTCATTTTAAGACTAAGGCTTGAGATGATCAAAATTGAATTTTCCTATGGGAGATTAGATCATTTAGAAGTAGGTTATTTTGGAAGTAAAGAGGTCTAGTGTTAGAATTACTAAGGCACCTCAATTTACCTATTTCAGGCTTTGATGATACTAGTGTTCGAGTCTTCAATCTTAAATGTCTTCAAATGTTGGCTCAACAACTCAAGACTTTTTAGCTCACGTCATTAACAAACCGAGGCAGTAACAATCCCCCCATTTGTTAATTACGTGACAAAACTAAACTAGACCCAATCATAGCCCATACCAATGACAAACTAAAATAACTAAAAATAGTACATGTCAAATATTACAGTAATTTACAATATAAATACAAATATGCCATGTAAACACTTACAATGCACCCTCTCACATGCTCCCCCTAACTCCATTAAATTCCAAATCAATCTCTTCTTTCTTTCAGAGAACAAATGAATGAAAGAAGTTAAACAATCATCCCAAAATCATTCGTGTCACGCCCCAAACTCGGAAACAGGGCTCACAAAATTCCCGATCGCCGAATCCGGCACCGACAGCCTCCGTAGAACTCCATTCTCGGCTCCCAGCGCCCATTCGCCAGGTTTCGATCCTGGGATGCTACAAGGAGGATTTTCAACATTAGTTTAATTCGTAATAAGCATAACCAAAGGCATAACCCACAAACAACAACCAAAAACTCCATCACATTTCCACTATAATCAAAAACTTTACAAGTACAATGAGCATAAGGGAAATATAATGAAGATTAACAAAACTCCAAAAATGATCTGCCACGCGCCTAAGCCTCAGCGCTGCTGCGATCCAACGTCACTTGCACGCAACAGTCGTGCATAAGCTTATAGAAAGCTTAGAGGGTGGTGAAAGTGTATGCTCAATGTGGTGATGTAACTATGCAGTATCAGAGTAATGCGGAACATGCTGATGAATGCCAAGAATACCATTAGGCGTACCAAGGCCATGCGGTGCAAAACTGAGACGTGAACCTCGGGTCTTGGTCGGAACGCGGCGACGATGCGGTCGCTAAGGTATAAGTCTTGAGTTGAGTCGACTCGGGTTGACGACACGAGAATCCAGGTCACGCGCAAATACCAGTTAAGGGTCGAAGGTTGCCGGAATTCGACCGGAAAGACCGCGGCAGCCTATGGAACGGTACGGTCTAGGATACGGGGCTTACAATTCACTTCATTCATTCTCATGAGTGAATGAATTTCTAACACATTAAATAGTCGACTCAGAACCAAATCCTTATTTTGTGAGATTTTTTTCTTTTTTTTTAATGCATGTCAACAAATCATCTTTTACTCTTTAGTTTCTTGCATCACCAAAGCTTCCAGTAACGTCATCTTTAAATGTATACAAAAAAAAATGGTTTTCAGTGATATCGTTAGTGTATTAGGCTTGTGGAATGGTCTATTAGGAATGAACCTTGAAGTAGCTTTGTCCATCCTACAATTATGTTTGTTAATCAGCCTTGATGTCGTGCCCCAAACTTGGAAACCGGGCTCATAGAATTCCTGACTGCCAAATCCAGTGCCGACATCCTTCGTAGTACCTCATTCTTGGCTTCTAGCGACCATACGCCAGATTCTGATCCTGGGATCCAAAAAGAGGATTTTTTTTTCCAACGCACGTTTATCTCATAAGAATCATAACCACAAGCTTACCCAAATCACAAAGGCAACATCATCATCACATACCCACTAACATAAACAGCTGAATATAGTGTTGAAAGGAAAATACAAGGTAAATGTCAAAAGCACCAGAAGCTCTGCCGCACACTCCTGCCTCAGCTCGATTGCGTCCTATCGTCACCTGCACGCATCTATTGTGCATAAGCTTATAGAAAGCTTAGAGGGTGGTATATGTGTGTGCGCAAGATAAGTGTCAAGCACAAAAATATCAGCGTAAGCGGAATACTAGCAAGGCTATAAGTTATTCAATATCAGAGTAATGTGGAAACATGCCAGTAAGTCCATAAATACTATCAGCCTTATCTAGGCTATGCGATGCAAAACATAATAAGCTAATATCATACACTGAGGATAAAATGTAATATGCAAATCCTGACGAGTCCACGAATACTACTAGTCTCATCTAGGCCATATAAATGCAAAAACATAGCGACTCAAATGCCATATGTCGTGGATGTAATGCAATATGCAGATCTTGGTGAGTCCATAATACCATCAACCTCATTCAGAATATGTGATACATGAGCATAGTTAACCAAATGCTATGTGCTGATAATGCAATGCAATATGCGATGCGAATGAAATGAGCAAGCTAGAGCGTGAAGCCGGGATGATAGTACATAGCATATGAAGTCGTGGGGTCCATCACAAGGGACTTTATCCAAACCAGTCACATAGCTAAATTTGGATAGCTAAACTCAATGTGGTAAACTCCTGATCTTAGGTTAGTCGCGCGCCTAACCGAAATCCTGGCCATTGCGGAGGTACACATATCAAATTATTTACGCACCACCAGCCCGAGTGGATAGTGAATGAATGAATGAATGAGTAAAATACTGAGTATCCAACTCCTGCTAAATAAGTCCACATATCAGTACCATACATCTCTGGGATCATCACCAGGATCTAGTATAGTATACGCCACCCGCCGCCCCATCAAGCACACAACTAGGCAAGTAGAAGAGACCTCACTATCCGCCTGCCATTATCGGGCCCAACTCGTCGATAGTGGACCCATTTATGAGCTGGTCAGACACAGTCTAACATTACCTACTCCCTCAGGTGGGTAAGGCCACACCCACTCCCAACCGACCACGACACAGTGGGAGACGCGACCTACTGGTATATGACCCTCATGCGCTCATATATATCCACTCGGTCTAGACGTTGGGGCGTCCTCTGGTACCAAGAGGGTTTAGGGACTTTAGCCTAGGGACATCTTTGGTACCCCATGTAGAAAAGATTTTCAGTATCCCATCTAACCATCCATGATATGCCTGTGGAGGCTACGACCCTGATGTCATTAGGGCGTACGGTGGTCATATCACAAAATGCGAGATGTATGAGTCATACTATTCAGTCATGCATCAAACCTGCGCATACCATGCGCTCATGTGGGGCAACTCCACCTATCAGGGAGTCCCATAAACAATCTGCCCAATAGGATATGCAATGGTCAACCACATCTTATATTAAGCATGCAGATGATGCGTATGGGCATGTAACATGATGTTATGCATGATTATTGAACATAATAATGATTGATCGATCTCACACAATCACAATGTGCCTCTCACATCGCAATGGGCCTCATCCAGTCACAATGGGCCTCATACCATCACAACACAATGGTCCTCACACTTAGCAATGGGCCTCATACATTCACAATAGGAACCATTACAATGGGCCTTACATCGTCACAGTGGGCTTCATACAATCACAATGGGCCTCACATGGTTACAATGGACCTCACATGGTCACGATGGGCCTCAAATAATCACAATGTTATGCTAACACATACTTAGTGCGTATACCAACATAGTCGTAATCGATGATCGGCCTATATATATGGCAAGGTCCATAGAAGGGCAGCAGATCTAATCCATAATATGAGGATCGGTCCTCGATAGTGAATATACCAAATCAAATAGCATGGATCCCTCCATTTACGGTGATGTTGTACTCTCCTCATATCAAGGTTGGGCCTAGATTGCCTACCTATATTCCTAAGATACGGAGCGGGCTTCCTTCGCCATATTATCATATGGGCCGCTAGATGCCCTAGGGGGGGCCCAAATAAGTCCTAGATGGACGCTAAGATTAAAAGAAAATAATCGTATAAGCAACCAATGGGGGCTCAATGTTATAAGTTAACCCAATATGAATAGGTGGGTCAAACAAACATCAATAGGGCGCAATGATTAGGGTCAACCCACATAGAGAATGATAAGAATAGGCCTAACAAAGGCCTAAGGGAAGGTCACGATGTGGACATTTAACCATCATTGCCCATCAATGTGGACATTTAACCAACATTACTCCCAAGGAGTAGCCCACATGGAGCCTAACATATAATGGGTCCATGGCCTCACATAAGGGCCTAATACACATCATAATGGGCCTCTCATGGGCCTCAAATACATCACAATGGGCTGCATCACATGGGCCTAATACGTATCACAATGGGCCCCATACAAGGACCTCATATACATCGCATTGGGCCACACTCATGGGTCTCGAATACATCACGTTGGGCCTCATTACACGGGCTGTATATACATCATAATGGGCTTCAAATATGGGCCGCATATACATCACAATGAGCCTCAAGTACGGGCCGCATATACATCACAATGAGCCTCAAATACGGGCCGTATATACATCACAATGAGCCTTAAGTACGGGCCGCATATACATCACAATGAGCCTCAAGTACGGGCCGTATACATCACAATCCGCCTCAAGTACGGGCCACATATACATTACAATAAGCCTCAAATACGGGCCATATATACATCACAATGTGCCTCAAGTACGGGCCACATATACATCACAATGAGCCTCAAGTGCGGGCCGCATATACATCACAATGAGCCTCAAATACAGGCCACATATACATCACAATGAGCCTCAAGTACGAGCCGCATATACATCACAATGAGCCTCAAATACGGGTTGCATATACATCACAATGGGCCACGTCTCATGGGCCTTATATACATCGCAATGGGCCACAACAATGGGCCTCTTATACATCAAGTGGGCCACATCACATGGGTTGCAACAATGGGCCTCATATACACAAGTGGGCCACATCACATGTGCCTCGTATACATCAAGTGGGCAGTAATATATGGGCCTTATGTATATCAAATGGGCCGCAATACATGGGCCTCAACAATGGGCCTCCAACATATCACAATGGGCCTCATATTTGGGCCTCAAATACATCAAGTGGGTCGTAATATATGGGCCTCATATATATCAAATGGGCCGCAATACATGGGCCTTAACAATGGGCCTCCAACATATCACAATGGGCCTTATATCTGGACCTCAAATACATCAAGTGGGCCATAATATATGGGCCTCATATATATCAAATGGGCCGTAATATATGGGCCTTAACAATAGGCCTCCAACATATCACAATGGGCCTCATATCTGGGCCTCAAATACATCTAGTGGGCCATGTCCCATGGGCCTCGAATACATCATAATGGGCCACAACCCATGGGCCTCCAACACATCACAATGGGCCTCATATGTAGGCCTCTACATCAAGTGGGCCATGTCCCATGGGCCTCCAACACATCACAATGGGCCACAACCCATGGGCATCAAACACATCACAATGGGCCTCATATCTAGGCCTCAAATACATCATAATGGGCCTCACATACAACACATCGAGGTGAGCCCTGCACATTTCAAATGGGGCCCCACCAGATGGACATCTAAGATATACAATGCATATATCATGGTTAACTCCATTGCTGATGGCCAGCAAGGACGAAACACATACATCATACGGCCCCATGGCCTGTTATAAATATACAACATATACCTCAAGATGGGCCTCACATGCACCATCCAGATGGATGGTGCGCAAATAAAATACATACATCATGGTGCGTTCCACAACACTGCATCGTCCAGATGGACGGTGCAAATAAAGAATATATACATCAAGGTGGGTTCCACCCCCACATGTGCCACATGTGAGGGGTGGGCCCACGTCCAAAATGGACGGACAGCTTGGAGAACACATACATCTAGGAGCCCACAGGGCTTGCTGACATAAGTCAGCCATGGGTCCACCGTCCCAGCTAGTTGGACGGACGGCTAAGATAAAACCCACATCACATGGGCCCCACCCTGCACCATCCAGAAATGGACGGTGTGTATAAAACACGTACATCAAAGTGGGGTCCACCGTCTGCCCAGGACGGATGGTGTAGGATATAATACATACCTATGATCAGACCCTCATCCTGCTGACTTCCGTATAATGGACGGTTGGATATAGCACATACATCATGTGGGGTCTACAGGACTTGCTGACGTCAGTCCAGCAACTATCTGCTGCTGGATGGATGGTTTTAATAAAACACATATAACATGTGGGTCTCACACCACATGTGAGGTTGGGCGGTCTGGATCACCATCGTCCCACCCACTGGACGGTGGGATAAAACACATACATTACATCGGAGTCCCACCGTCCAGACAGTGTATGGTGCGGACGGTGTGGATCAATGCATACATCGTGGTGGGTCCACATGGGTGGCCCACCAGCCATGAACCAAGCCAATATTTGTGATTTTTCCTCATCCAGGCCGGCCTAAAAATGGGCAACAGGGTGGGCCGGCTGGACGAGGCAGCGAGGTGAGCCCTGGTTTGGGCAGCAAGGTGCGTCCTGCAATGGGGCAGCGGGGTAAAACATATACATCATCAAGGCGGGCCATCAATAGGGAAAAAGAGAGAGACGACGGTGATGGAGGGACCCCGCCACTATGGGTCCTCCTATGATCACAATACATACATCAAAATAGGTCCCAAATAGGATCCATACCATCAATCGGTAGGCCTTGCTTGACCCATCATCAAAACACAAATCTAAGTCTATAAAACACCCACCGATTGGCCTTCTTGTTGGTCCCTTGGCTTCCTTAGCTCCTATGCTCAACCTTTGATGGTGGATGATGAAGGTTGGATGGTGGAGATGAGAGTTTTTAGGGTAGAGAAGTGGGCCACACCTAGCTTCTCCTTAAGAGGCTTAGATGATTGGTCTCTTGGTTGCTTGGGAGTGAAGAGAGAAAATGAGAGAGAGAGAGAGAGAAGTGATGGGATGAAAAGGTGGAGTGATCAGTGTAAGGAAGGGATAGGTAGAGAGAGAGAGTTGACTTTGGGAATGGGAGAGAGATGGGTAGGGTGTAGGTTACTTGTACTTGTGGTAGGATGTGTACTTGATTGATTGATGTGATGGGTTGTAGAGATTCTCTAAGAATTCACAATGCATGGTGTTTTCCTCGAAATAAATGCAGGCTCACAACTCTTAGCCTAGGTATCGCATTGGTGCGCTAGACATGGCATTGGAACCATTGCGACGCTGTGGTCGCTAGGTACAGGTTTCGAGTCGAGCCGACTCAGATCTATGTGATACGATTTAGGATCATGCACAAATGTTGTGTACAAATTGCAAGTTGTCGAAATTCGATTGGGAGGACCATGGAAACCTACGGAACGGTACAGTCTAGGATACGGGCCTTACAGCTCTCCCCTCCTAATAAAAATTTCATTCACAAAATTTACACAATCATCGCAATTAAACATAACTCATAAGGAAGAGGAAACATAACATCATTATATAAAATCGGAGCTGGCGTACAAGATATAATATATAATCAATCATCAAAGAGATGGGGATAGCGCTCTCAAATCTCGACCTCACTCTCCCAAGACGCCTCATCAACAATATGGGGACCCCTACTAAACCTCAGATCCTGGATCAAAAACGTTCAAAACTGGAATACCTTGTAGCCTCAGAATTTCATCAACAATTAATATAACAAGACGGTCTTAAGGCCTAGTTGTGCGAATCGTTGGCGACTCCTTCTGATGAGTGAGGGTCCTGCTGGGCTGCATAAAGCCTGCCTGTGCATATTGGGGAGATGTGTCTTCTCTGTGATCGTCACCGTCGTAGCTGCTATTAGGGTCCCGATGGTAGGAGCTGCTGTCGCTGCTGGTGTTGCTAAAGGTAGGGTCACTCCTGCCAATGGTGTCTCATCCCACTGCACCCATGATAGACACCGGTGAATTGTCTTGGAGGTGGTGCTAGGGGTGCTGTCGATGCTCAGACAGCTGGGCAGTTCTTATGCCTCTGTGTCCGTCGACGCTGCTACTGCTGGGAGTTACCAGAGGGGGCTGCCTCTTCCAGTCTCTTCTCTGGTCTCAATCTGTAAGTGCTATGGTTATTTTCTCCTTTGATTGTCAAATTTTGTTGTGCCAAAACCATAATCTGTGTCTTGTGTAGCACGTTGTTATATATGTTTAAGGCAAATGCATCTCATGCTCAAAGACAATGCTTCAAGTCAAGTACATTGATCTACTTCAAGAAATGCAAGATCAAGTACATTATTCTCTTCTCTAAAGCTTCAGAGTTTTTAAGCTACTAGATCTTGTTCAAAGATCTCTGAAGTACAACTCAAGAACTACAAGTTCAACTTCTAAAGATCTCTGAAGTACAACTCAAGAACTACAAGTTCAAGCTTTCAAGCTTCATCAAGAGTCGAGATCTAAAGATTCATGATCTTCAAAGATCATCCATCATTTGAAGAAAAGAATGCTCAATGTTCATACTTCATGTCTCAGGTATGAATGACCTTAGATTGACCTTAGGGTAGGTCATTTCGGATACATAAGTCAATTGCTTATTTATATGTGTTTTGGCCTGTTCTTAGACTTGGTTCGACTAGTCTTAGAACTAGCCCGACCAGTCCAAGAAATTCCAAGACCAGTCCTAAGTTGTTGCAAATTTTTAAAAAAATTTAGTTGAGCAATGACCAGTCCTGGAGTCTGCTCGACCGATCATGTGAACAGTGTCGACTCGTTCACGACCTGTCCTGTAACTACGACTTAAACTCCAGCAATGAATTCTGGTTTCTCACGACCAGTCGTGAAGTACCTACGACCAGTCATGGAACGGTTTTATTCGATCGTGCTCAAAATTTTAAAATGTTGTTGGTCCTACGACCAGTCGTAGTGTCCACAGGACCAGTCGTAGATGCGATTTCTGCAACTATAAATAGAGAACGAATTTCAAAGTTTTATAGCCAATTAAAGTAAAATCAAGGCATCACTCTGAGAGATAAGTTTGTGTTCTTTTTAAGCTACATTGTGCATATTTAATATTCTCTTTTGCTAGCTTTTTATATTTGATTTTGTTTCTGCATTCCAATCCGATTTGAAAGAGGAATTGTGATATTCCACTTCTTGGAATCAAAATCAAATAGAGCTAGCCCAACTTGATTTAATTTAAAATCAATTAGAACCTAGAACCATTTCAAAGTGGGTATTGGACATTAAACTTCTAGATTCAAAATTCTACTCCGACTTGGTTCTTCCAGGCTGCTACAAAAGGAGAAATCCAGGTATTTTACATTTGTGTAAATCTTCTATGCTTTTGGTTTCTTTGAGATTAAGCCAGAAAATTCTCTAAGTGTTGGTTATCTGAGGAGAGCCAGAAAACTCAGAGTGTGGGGTTTTTGAATTGTGTAAGCCCATTAGAAAGACAATTATGAGGGTTTTAGGTGAACCTAAGAAAAACCTATTTTCATAGTGAACACTAATATCCCTTGTGTGAGGATATTAGGAGTGGAGTAGCAAGCTATGTGGCTGTTGTTTAATAGTTACTGAACACATAGGCAAACCACTATATTCTTTGTATCCTGTGATTTGAATGTTTGTTTATTTACTATATCTTTTATCATTCAAAGTTGTGGGATGTATGTGTGGATGTGAATGCTGTAATATTTACATTTCAAGCATTGTGGGGAATGTAGTAATAGTTTAGACTTCTATTCCTGCTATTTACTTTTTATTCCTCTTCAGTTTGAGATATTGATACTTAAACCGTTCTAGTAAGGTTGTTCTGCCATAAACCCTTGGTTTTTATGGTGCAAGGTTGTCTTTAGAACAACATTTATATCAACCTCTTAAGACTTGAATTTTGAGGTTGCTTTACATTTCCGTACTATGATCTGTTTAAAGTGCTATCTTTTCTTTATTTATTTAAATTCCGCTGTTAAAGATTTAATTTGGCATAGTCCTATTCACCCCCCCTCTAGGACAAATAGATTTGCCTTTTCAAGTGGTATCAAAGCCTAATAGCTCGTTTTAATTGTTATTTTTTTATTTAATTCCTGAACTAATTGATCTAAGCTATTTAAAAGATGTCAAATTTTGATAGCCTTTTAGTCACTAGGCCTCCTCCATTTGATGGCTCAAATTATGCCTATTGGAAAGTCAGGATGAGAATTTTATTAAAATCCATGGATGAGAGTGTGTGGCTGGCCACAGTGATTGAATGGACCCCTCCTACCATTGAAGTAACTGGTATCGATGGATCAAAATCTATGAAAATCTCACCTTATTTTTCCTGGACCACTCTTCAGAAAAGTGACAGTAGTGCCAATGCAAAAGCACTAAATGTAATCACTTGCACACTATCACCGGATGAATTCAAAAAAATTATATCCTGTGATACTGCAAAGCAAGCCTGGGATATTTTAGAAATAACACACGAGGGAACATCAATTGTCAAGAAATCTAAAGTCTAAATCCTCATAACCAAATTTGAAAAAATACATATGGAGGAAAATAAAATGTTCATGGACTTTTATACTAGATTAAATGACATTGTGAACTCTATATGGGGTCTTGGTGACAAAATCCCAGAAAGTAAAGTGTGTGCAAAGATACTACATTCACTACCTGAACGGTTCAATTCTAGGGTAACTGCGATCCAAGAACTTTATGATACGGACAATATGAGGGTAGTAGAACTAGTTGGCTCTTTACAAACCTATAAGTTAAATTTTAAAGCTCCTAATGGTAAATCTATTGTCCTTAAATCTTCTAAAAATATTTCTCAAGAAAACAATAGCAATTCTGATTTAGAAAACTCAGAAGATGATATGGCCCTTCTAGCGAAAAAGTTTTACAAAATTTTCAAAAGTAAAAAGAGGGTTAATTTTCAAAAAGCTAATGATAAGAAAAAAAATCTAAATCTAAAACTTGGAAATCATTAAAAGACAGTCAATGTTACAACTGCCAAGAATATGAGCAGTTGGCAAACAAGTGTCCTAAAAAGGACAAACCCAAAAAGAAGAGTATGTTGGCTACTTGGGATGAATCTTCTGATTCTGAAGCTTCTTTTGAATCAGAAGATTCTGAAACCAAGTTGGGCAATGAAGTCAAAGCCCTTATGACTCTAGCCAAGTTCACTTTTTTAGATAATGATGATCTAACTAGTGAAGAAAATCTGAACAGTGATCATGAAAATGAAGAAGATCTTCAAGATGCTAATAATGCTCTTTATAAGGAAAGTTGTAAAATTGCTGTTAAATTAAAACTTCAAAAAGAAAAGTTTTCAAAGCTTAAAGAAAATTTTGATTCTCTTATTTTAGAAAAATTCTCATATTTCAGATCGTTTTGAAAAATGCAAATGCGATTTAGATTTCAAAACTTCCCTTATTGAAAATCTTAAATCTGAAAATGAAAAACTTAAACTTGAAGTCTCTTCACTTTTGAGTTTAAAGGACACATGGAGGTATGCCCAAGGTGATCCAAAGTTAGAAAAACTTTTATCTGGATCAAGAAAATGTGGCGGCCGATCTGGTTTGGGCTATGATAAATATATTCCTCCTAAATAGAAGAATACTCCTAAGTTTGTAAAAGGAGAGTCATCAAACTCAAAAGAGAAAAGTTCTAATCAAAAGTTTTCTAAAAATATCAAAACATTTCAATCATTTAAACCTAAAAGTAACCATATCAACTTTAATAATCAGAACCAAAACCCTTTAGCTAAAAAAATAGTTGATTTGCTTAAGGAGCTCTTAAAATCTAATTTATTGGGTCATTCTTATAACAACTACAAACATAAGAAGATCAACTATACTCCTAAACCTAAAACAGTTTTGAAATGGGTTCCTAAGGTTACTTGCTTGGTTGCTCACATGGCTTTCAAAGCTACAAGTCATTCAAAGTGGTACTTAGATAGTGGATGCTCAAGGCATATGACTGGTGATAAAGGTCTATTCACCAATTTTAAAGACCTGGTTGATGGTTCAGTCACATTTGGTGATGGTAGCAACTGTAGGATTATTGGCCAAGGTACGGTTCAACTTTCTAATCTCCCTTTATTTGAGAATGTTATATATATAGAAGGTTTAAAACATAACTTGTTAAGTATTTCTCAAATATGCGATAAGAATCATAGTGTAAACTTTTCTAACCTAGGGTGTGAAATTTTAAACAAAAAGGGTTTAGTAATATTAATTGGTCGTAGAACTTCTGAAAACTGCTACATCGTAAGTGATTCTAGCTCATCTAATCAATTGTATTACATGTCCATATTGATGAAACTGAGTTATAGTATAAACGTCTTGGACATGTACACTACCGCAATCTATATAGATTGAGCAAAAGAGAACTGATAAGAGGTCTACCTAAATTACAGAAAGTAGAAAAAATATGTGGTGAATGCCAGATTGGTAAACAAACTAGGAGTACTCACAAAAAGGTAAACTCAAATGCCACATCAAAACCGCTCGAGCTTCTCCCTATGGATCTTATAGGACCAACCAAAATAGAGAGTCGAGGTGGAAAAAAATATATACTAGTAATTGTGGATGACTATACCAGATTTACGTGGGTAGCCTTCTTAAGGGATAAATCAGAAACCCTTGATGATGTAAAAAGAGTTCTCAAACGAATCCAAACGGAAAAAGGTTCTCAAGTCTGTAAGATCCGTAGTGATCATGGATCAGAATTCGAGAATAGCGGTTTTGAGAAATTCTGTTGCGATCAGGGAATGTCACATGAATTCTCTGCACCGAAAATACTACAACAAAATGAAATTGTTGAAAGAAAAAATAGAGTGCTTCAAGAAATGGCAAATGTAATGTTGAAAAGTATGAAGCTCTCTAAAAAATCTTTGGGCTGAAGCCGTAAATACTGCATGCTATATAATCAAACAGGTTTATACAAGTAAAACAAAGAATAAAACTGCTTATGAAATGTGGTTCAATAAGAAGCCTACTATCAAATACTTTCGAGTTTTTGGCAGCAAGTGCTATATTTTACGTGACCGTAAAAATCTGGGCAAGTTTGACACTAAAAGTGATGTAGGGATCTTTTTAGGGTATTCTTTGAACAGTCGAGCATATTGAGTACTGAATAAGAGGACCGGTGTTATTCAAGAGTCCATAAATGTGATCATTGACGATCACTTAAATACACCTGCCTCAAGTTCTGATAATGATGAAGTTCTTCTAATTGACATGCAGATACTTCATCAAATCAAACTAACTCTGAACTAAGGACTGTTAAAGATCATCCAACTACTCAAATTCTTGAAAACCCTCTCACTGGTGTGCGCACTCGTAGACAACTAAAAGATATATGTAATTACATGTGCTTTACATCCCAGATAGAACCGGCTAACGTAAAAGAAGCTCTTACTAACGAAAACTGGATAGTAGCGATGCAAGAAGAGCTTAAATAATTTGTGAAAAATGATGTTTGGTATCTTCTTCCTAGACCTAGAGATAAACATATTATCGGAACTAAGTGGATTTTCAAAAATAAGTCTAATAAACTTGGTAATATAATTTGAAACAAGGCTAAACTGGTTGTACAAGGGTACACTTAAATTGAAGGCATCGATTATGATAAAACCTTTACCCCAGTAGCTCGTCTTAAATCAATCAGACTATTTATATCCATTGCTTACTTTAGAAAAT
The DNA here is from genome assembly GCF_029962835.1 of Magnolia sinica. Classification (NCBI taxonomy): domain Eukaryota; kingdom Viridiplantae; phylum Streptophyta; class Magnoliopsida; order Magnoliales; family Magnoliaceae; genus Magnolia; species Magnolia sinica. Next base: position 40,563,205 of record NC_080573.1, on the reverse strand, counting down.
TTAAATTTTATCAAATGGATGTAAAGAGTGCCTTCTTAAATGGCGATCTACATGAAGAAGTTTATGTTGAACAATCAATGGGTTTTGAAGACCCTAAGAATATTGATCATGTCTATCACTTGAAAAAGGCTCTTTACGGTTTGAAACAAGCTCCCAGGACATGGTACGAAAAATTGACTAAGTTTCTACTAAGTCATAATTTTCAAATGGGTAGTGTTGATAAGACTCTTTTTGTTAAGAAACATAACGATCATATCTTAATAGTGCAGATCTATGTTGATGATATTATTTATGGATCTACCTGTACTAACATGATTGTTGAGTTTGCAGATTTAATGAAATCTAAGTTCGAAATGAGCATGGTTAGGGAATTGAATTATTTCCTAGGGTTGCAAGTAAAACAACAACCTAATGGTATTTTTATTTCTTAAACCAAATATGCTTTGAACTTAATTAAAAAGTTCAGATTTGAGAATGAGAAAAATTTTGATACTACTATGAGTAAAACTTCAAGACTCTTAAAAGACTCTACAGGTAAAAATGTGGATCCTAAATTATATCGTAGTATGATTGGCAATTTACTTTATTTAACTGCAAGTAGACCTGATATTGATCTTAGTGTTGGTATCTGCGCTAGATATCAATCTGACCCTAAAGAATCTCATCTAACTGTTGTTAAACGGATTATGCGATATGTCACAAGTTCAGCTAATTTGGGTCTCAGGTATCCATATGATACTAGTGTTTAGTTGGCAGGGTACACTGATGCTGATTGGGCTAGAAATATCGATGATAGGAAATCAACTAGTGGTGGTTGTTTCTATATCAAAAATTGCTTAGTTTCTTGGTTTAGTAAGACGTAAAGTTCCATATCACTCTCAACTGCTGAGGCTGAATACATCACAGCTGGAAATGCATGTACTCAGCTTGTATGGATGAACAAAATGTTAAGTGATTACGGAATTGTATAGGATTCAATGGTTTTATATTGTGATAATTCCAGTGTGATAAATATATCTAAAAATCCAATCCAGCGTTAATGAACTAAGCACATTGACATTAGATATCAATACATTCGTGAATTAGTGGAAGGAAAAATAATTTCTTTGGATTACATTCCAACCGAGACTCAACTTGCTGACATATTCACTAAACCGCTTGATAAAAGCAGGTTTAATAAATTAAAATTTGATCTTGGTATGTGTAATTTAAATTAATTATTCATGCATTTCTATATTATAGTTTACATATTTATTCAATTATAATTTTAAATTTCAGAATTATGTGAAAAATGCATGTTTTTATCTTTGCACGACCAGTCGTGGTGTGACTGATCAAGGACAACCCACAACCAGTCGTGTAGCGCGCTTGACCTTTTTAATTTGGTAAAAAAATATTTTCTTCCTCATTTCCTCTTTCTTCTCCAACGAGCTGTAGCATGACTAGTCGTACCCACCTATTTGATTCATCAACGTTAGTGCATTATTTCAGTTATTCTTATAGATTCAAGCTCTAATCTCTTCATTTTCTTCCTTGGAGTACTTGATTTCAAGTTTCCTTGAAGACTTTGGGGTTTTCTTCACCCAAATCTATTTTTGAGAAAACCTATTCCACATCTTTTGTATCTCTTTACTTCTTTGATTTTCTTGTTGCAAATGGATGCTAGAGGGAAAAAGAAAACTTCCCGTGGTACTTTCTCATCTAGATCAACTCCTTTAACAAGACGATATCTTCGGTCACCCGAAGATGATCCCGCACATGTGCGAGATTTAAGAATGTGCAATGTTATTATTAAGCGACCTGTTGATTTTGAATACATTGCTCCTTTTGGTCTCCTTCCACTTCTCCAATCTGTAAGTTGGGCTAACATCCTACATTGGGGTGGGCCAGCATACCAATCTATTGCACAAGCTATGTTTTCTTACATTTCTGATTTTTCGGCTGAGAATTTAACGGTTAAAATAGCTACTAGAGAAGGTCCATTTGACATAGACCATCATTTGATTTTGGCTCTAATGGACATACCTGTTAATGACGAGGGTATTCCTATTCATACTTTAGTTGAGAAATCCTGAATCAGAAAAACGTTTACTAATTAGAGTATTATGTAACATGGATGTACAATGGACTCATAAAGGGAATGCGCTTGCTTCTAAGTACTTATTACCCAAATATAGGATTCTTCATCAAATATTTATTTCAAATATGTATCCACGTTCTGGTAACAAAACAGAACTGACTTCCTTTATGGTTCGGGTTTTGCATTCCATCGTCTCTAGTACTCAAGTTTGTCTTCCATCTTTGATCTGTCATTCTATCATTCAATTTCGTCTCCATCCTAGACACAGTGATATTTCATTTGCCTATCTTATGACTGTATTAGCTACTCACATGCTAGTTGTTATGCCTGTTGAGAGGCTCTTATTCATCATCTTATTTTCAACAATTCAAACATAAATAAGATGAAATTGGAATTGGCCCCTAGCCAAGTGGATGTGAGTGGTGGTGGAGCTGAAGCAAGGAATGTAGAAGAAGGTGGTGATCTTCCTCTTGATGATATAAATATGGATGACATTTTTGATGATATTGAATCAGACTCTACAAATGATTCTGACTATGAGCCATCCGATTTTGATGCTCGTCTTCGTGCACTTGAGGATAAGGTAGAGAACATGAATGTTGCCCATGATTTACAATTTAAATATATGCGCAAGTATCTTAGGTGCTTAAACAAAGGCCTTCATCAACTTGATCCTACCATACCTGCTCCTTCTTCAGGATCTGATTAAGTGTTTTTATCCTATGGTCTGTAATAACTCTTATACAACTTTGGTTTCTTTCAATTTGTGAGACTGACTTTGGTTAACTTTAGTTACTGATATGTGATCTTTGAATTTGCTTATATATCTTTCATATCTTGCCTAATTAACTCCATTATTACTCTCTTGTTAAGTCTTCCTCTTCCATTTCTTCTTTGCTTCCTTTGTCATATTGTGACAAAAAGGGGGAGCAATATTTTTGGATTGATTCTTTATGGATATGGAATGGATATGGATGTGGGGTAGTAGCAAAGCATAATTTACATAATTTTTATAGATTTATGTGTGTTATTAAGGGGGAGTAAGTAAGGAGGTGTTTTGCCTACTTCATGATGATGTATGCTAGTTGATGATAACTGGTGCATGATTCTTTAACTAGGCTGCAACTGGTTTCCTTTTATAACTGGTGCATGATTCTTTATTGAGATGCTTCTCTCATTTTTATTGAGTGTGTTTTGTCACAAATTTGACAAAGGGGGAGATTGTAAGTACTATGGTTATTTGCTCCTTTGATTGTCAAATTTTGTTGTGCCAAAACCACAATCTGTGTCTTGTGTAGCATGTTGTTATATATATTCAAGGCAAATGCATCTCATGCTCAAGGACAATGCTTCAAGTCAAGTACAATGATTTACTTCAAGAAATACAAGATCAAGTACATTATTCTCTTCTCTAAAGCTTCAAAGTTTATAAGCTACGAGATCTTGTTCAAAGATCTCTGAATTACAACTTAAGAACTACAAGTACAAGCTTCCAAAGATCTCTAAAGTACAACTCAAGAACTACAAGTTCAAGCTTTCAAGCTTCATCAAGCGTCGAGATCTAAAGCTTCATGATCTTCAAAGATCATCCATCATCTGAAGAAAAGAATGTTCAATGTTCATACTTCATGTCTCAGGTATGAATGACCTTAGATTGACCTTAGGGTAGGTCATTTCAGATACATAAGTCAATTGCTTATTTTATATGTGTTTTGGTTTGTTCTTAGACTAGTCTTCGACTCTATTCGACTAGTCCTAGAACTAGCTCGACTAGTCCAAGAAATTCCAAGACCAGTCCTAAGTTGTTGTAAAATTTAAAAAATTTTGGTTGAGCTACGACCAGTCCTAGAGTCTGCTCGACCGGTCGTGTGAACAGTGCCGACTCGTTCACGACCAGTCCTGCAGCTACGACTCAAACTCTAGCAATGAATTCTGGTTTCTCATGACCAGTCGTGGGCAAGTCACAACTAATCATGGAGGACTCACGACCAGTCGTGAAGTGCCTACAACTAGTCATGGAACGGTTTTATCCGATCGCGCTCAAAATTTCAAAATGTTGTTGGTCCTACGACCAATCATAGATGTGATTTCTGCGACTATAAATAGAGCACAAATTTCAAAGTTTTATATCCAATTAAAGTAAAATCAAGGCATCACTTTGAGAGATAAGTTTGTCTTCTTTTTAAGCTACATCGTGCATGTTTAATATTCTCTTTTGTTAGCTTTTTATATTTGATTTTTTTTCTGCATTCCAATCCAATTTGAAAGAGGAATTGTGATATTCCACTTCTTGGAATCAAAATCAAATAGAGCTAGCCTAACTTGATTTAATTTAAAATCAATTAGAACTTAGAACCATTTCAAAGTAAGTATTGGACATTAAACTTCTACATTTGAACTTCTACTCCGACTTGGTTCTTCCGGGCTGCTATAAAAGGAGAAATCTAGGTATTTTACATTTGTGTAAATCTTTTATGCTTTTGGTTTCTTTGAGATTAAGCCAAAAAAATCTCTAAGTGTTGGTTATCTGAGGAGAGCCAGAAAACTCAGAGTGTGGGGTTTTTGAATTGTGCAAGCCCATTAAAAAGACACAATTGTGAGGGTTTTAGATGAACCTGAGAAAAACCTATTTTAATAGTGAACGCTAATATCCACTGTGTGAGGATATTAGGAGTGGAGTAACAAGTTGTGTGGCTGTTGTTTAACAGTTGGTGAACCCACAGGCAAACCACTATAATTCTTTGTGTCTTGTGGTTTGAATATTTGTTTATTTGCTAGATCTTTTATCATTCAAAGTTGTGGGATGAACGTGTGGATGTGAATGTTGTAATATTTACATTTCAAGCATTGTGGGGAATGTTGTAATAGTTTAGACTTTCATTCCTGTTATTTACTTTTTATTCCTCTTCAGTTTGAGATATTGATACTTAAACCGTTCTAGTAAGGTTGTCCTGCCATAAACCCTTGGTTTTTATGGTACAAGGTTTTCCTTAGAACAACATTTGTATCAACCTCTCAAGACTTGAATTTTGAGGTTGCTTTACATTTCCATACTATGATTTGTTTAAAGTGCTATCTTTTCTTTATTTATTTAAATTCCGCTATGAAAGATTTAATTTGGCATAGTCCTATTCACCACCCCTAGGACATAAGGCTTGGCCTTTTCACGATCGCTCTGTGCGTCGGCCCACTCAGTCTCATAAATCTGAGCCCTCCGTATTACCACCTGAAAAGTTGAGAGTTCATGCCCAACAATACGGCCTCGAAAACCATAACGCAAGTCATTCTCGAAATGGCGGGCCTTCCTCTCCTCATCATCAACCAAATACGGCGCGAACCTCGATAGCGCCAGGAAACGAGCCACATACTACGCCACAGATATGTCTCCCTGCACTATGGTCTCGAACTCTGATGCTTGCTGCTGACGAATGTGGTCGAGGAAGTACTGCTAGTCGAATCGGTCAATGAAATCCTCCCATGTCTAGATGAAATCAGGCCTTGCAACATGGGTAACGGAGGTCCACTAGTGCTTGGCTTCACCTTGGAGAAGAAATACGGCTATCCGAACCCGCTATTGGGTCGTACATGCAATCGTATAAAAAATATTCTCCACCTCGGATCGCCATCTCTTGGCTGCTGTAGGGTTTGGCTCGCCCTAAAAATGGGGGGGATCGATCTGTCGGAACTCTCGAAGAAGGGCGCTCGCGCGCTTTTGCTCTGCCTGAGCCGGCGTAACAGCAAGATGCCTGCCCTGCCCCTGAAGTGCGGCTATCACATCCTGCAACATCTACTGTAACAGACAAGCACTCACGGGTACAGTCGAATCCGCACCGGTCTCGGGTGGAGGAACGACATCCTTAGGCTAGAAAGCAGGGATCTTTAATGGTGGAGTGGGAGTTGTAAGTGGTAGAGCGGGAGTATCGGGTGGTGGAGCGGGAGTCGCTCAGGTCGCCCTCCTGGGTGACATGTCCTATAGGAAGGAACAAAGGCGCATATTATCCTTTAACACTCTCGAATATACACACGATGGGAAGCTATATCAGAAAGTCTCTAAGTTATTCGAACTTGAGGACCTAATTATTCTAAGTTCTCAACAATCATAGAGTGTAGGGTAGCTATCAGCAAATATGTGATGTTATCCTCAGGTATTCCCAAGTTATGCTCGGATACCAACTTCTATCATGCCCCAAACTCAGAAACCGGGATTACAGAATTCCTGATTGCCGAATCTGATGCCGACAACCTCCGTAGTGCCCCATTCTCGGCTTCCAGTGCCCATACATCAGATTTCGATCCTAGGATCCTACAAAGAGGATTTCTTTTCCAATGTACATTTATCTCGTAAGAAGCATAATCACAAGTTTATCCAAATCACAAAGTCAACATCATCATTATATACCCACTAATATAAACAATTGAATACAGTACTAAAAGGGAAATACAAGGTAAATGTCAAAAGCTCCAGAAGCTCTACCGCATGCTCTTGCCTCAGCTCGATCGTGTCCTATTGTCACATGCACGCATCTATCGTGTATAAGCTTATAGAAAGCTTAGAGGATGGTGTACGTGTGTGCGCAAGATAAGTGTCAAGCACACAAATATCAACGTAAGCGGAATATTAGCAAGGCTATAAGTCATTCATTATCAGAGTAATGTGGAAACATGTCAGTAAGTCTATAAATACTGTCAGCCTTATCCAAGCTATGTGATGCAAAACATAATAAGCCAGTATCATATACTGAGGATACAATGCAATATGCAAGTCCTGACGAGTCTACGAATACTACCAGTCTCATCTAAGCCATACAAATGTAGAAACATATTGACCCAAATGCCATATGCCGTGTATGTAATGCAATATACAGATCCTGGCAAGTCCATAATACCATCAACCTCATTCAGAATATGCAATACATGAGCATAGTAAACCAAATGCTATGTGCTGAGAATGCAATGCAATATCCGATGCGAATGAAATGACTAAGCTAGAGCGTGAAGTCAGGGTGATAGTATGGAGTATCACAAGCTATAGGGTCCATCACAAGGGACTTCTATTCAAACTAGTCCCATACCTAAATTTGGATAGCTAGAGTCAATGTGGTAAACTCCTGATCTCAGGTTAGTCACGCGCCTAACCAAAATCCTGGCCATTGCGAAGGTACAGATATCAAATTATTTGCACACCACAGCCCAAGTGGATAGTAAATGAATGAATGAATGAGTAAAATGCTGAGTATGCAACTCCTGCTCAATAAGTTCACATATCAATACTGTACATCTCTAGGATGATCACCAGGATCAAGTATACTCTACGCCACCTGTCGCCCCATCAAGCACACAACTAGGTAAGTGGAAGAGACCTCACTATCCACCTGCCATTATCGGGGCCGACTCGTCAATAGAAGACCCATTTATGAGCTGGTCAGACTCAGCCTAACATTGCCTACTCCCTCAGCCGGGTAAGGCCACACCCCCTCCCAACCGACTACGACAAAGTGAGAGACGCGACCTACTAGTATACGGCCCTCATCTCATATATATCTACTCGGTCTAGACGTTGGGACGTCCTCTGGTACCAAAAGGGTTTAGGGACTTTCACTCAGGGACATCTTTGGCAACCCATATTGAAAAGATTTTTGGTTCCCATCTGACCATCCACGATATGCCTGTGGAAGCTATGGCCCTGATGTCGCTAGGGCGTATGGTGGTCATATCACAAAATACGAGATGTATGAGTCATACTATTCAATCATACATCAAACCTGTGTGTACCACACGCTCATGTGGGGCAACTCTGCCTATCAGGGAGTCTCATAAACAACCTGCTCAATAGCATATGCAATGGTCTATCGCATCTCATATCAAACATGCAAATGATGCGTATGGGCATGGAACATGATGTTATGCATGATTATCGAACATAATAATGATTGATCTCACACAATCACAATGTGCCTCTCACATCGCAATGGGCCTCATCCAGTCACAATGGGTCTCATACCATCACAACACAATGGGCCTCATACCATCACAACACAATGGTCCTCACACTTCACAATGGGCCTCATACATTCACAATAGGCCTCATACCATCACAATGGGCCTTACATGGTCACGATGGGATTTATACAATCACAATGGGCCTTACATGGTTACAATGGGCCTCAGGTAATCACATTGGGCCTCACATGGTCATGTTGGGCCTCATATAATCACAATGTTATGCTAACACATACTTAGTGCGTATACCAACGTAGTCGTAATCGATGATCGGCCTACAGATATGGCAGGATCCATAGAAGGACAACAGATCTAATCCCTAATATGAGGATCGGTCCTCGACAGTGAATATACCAAATCAGATAGCATGGATCCCTGCGTCTACGGTGATGTTGTTCTCTCCTTATATCAAGGTTAGGCCTAGGTGGCCTACCTATATTCCTAAGGATCCGGAGCGGGCTTCCTTCACCATATTATCATATGGGCCGCTAGATGCCCTAGGGGGGCCCAAATAAGTCCTAGATCTCCAAGATTAAAAGAAAATAATTGTACAAGCAACCAATGGGGGCCTAACATTATGGGTTAACCAAATATGAATAGGTGGGTGATGTAAACATCAATGGGGCCCAATGATTAGGGTTAACCCACTTAGAGAATGATGAGAATAGGCCTAACAAAGGCCTAAGGAAAGGTCACAATGTGAAAATTTTGTCACGCCCCAAACTCAGAGACCGGGCTCACAAAATTCCCGATCACCGAATCCAGCACTAATAGCCTCCATAGTGCCCCATTCTTGGCTCCTGGCAATCATATGCCAGATTCCGATCCTGGGATCCTACAAGGAAGATTTTCAGAATGATTTTTTTTTTTGTAATGAAGCATAACCACAAATTTACCCAAATCACAAAGGTAACATCATCATCACATATCCACTAATATAATCATTTGAATACAGTGCTAAAAAGGGAAATATATATGTCGAAATCAAAGCTCCAGAAGCCAACTACACGTTCCAAGCTCAATGCTACTGCAACGTAACGCCACCTGCACGCATCTATCATGCATAAGCTTATAGAAAGCTTAGAGGGTGATGAAAGTGTGTGTCAGGTAAGTGCCAAGTATACATTAAAGCCCATAAATCATACATCATCGAGATAAGCAGAAATACTGAAAAGATCATGAATCATACAATATCAGAGTAAGCGGAAATATACTGGTTAGTCCATGAATCATTCAATAACAGAACACGTAATGTGGATCGGCTATGCAAATGTGGAAACCAAATATCAGGTGCCGGTGATGCAATGCAATATACAAATCCTACTAAGTCCGTCTAGGCCATATAAGTGCAAAATATAGTAACCTAAAATGCTATGTACTGCAGATTCAATGTAATATGCGGTGCGAATAAAATGACCATGCTAGAATGTGAAGTCGGGATGATAGTACGTAATATCGCAGGCTACGGGGTCCACCACAAGGGACTTCTATTCAAACCAGCCCTATACCTAAATTTAGATAGTCCGACTCAATGTGGTAAACTCCTAATCTCAGGTTAGTCGTGCGCCCAACCGAAATCCTGGCCATGCGAAGGTACATGTAACAAATAGTTACGCACCACCAGCCTGAGTGGATAGTGAATGAATGAATGGATATGCAATTCCTGCTCAATAAGTCCACATATCAGTATAGTTGCTCTTTGGGGAAAATACTGGAGTCTATTACACTCCACACTGACTGCCTCCTCCCTAGCTGCACAGCCAAGCAAGTGGAAGAGACCTCACTATCCACTTGCCAATATCGGGCTTGGCTTGTTGATAGCGGACCCATTTATGAGTTGGTCATACTCAGCCTAGCTTATAGCCCCCTCACTCAGGCAATAAGGCCACACCCCCTTTCAACCGACCACAACACAGTGGGAGACACGACCTCATGGTATAGGCACCGACGCTCATATTCCACACGGTCTACACGTTGGAGCATCTCTTGGTACCAAGGAGGTTCTGGAATTTTCACCCAAGGACATCCTACGTGCCCACAGTGCTAGAACCAAACATTTTTGGTGTCCCATCTGGCTATCCACGATACGTCTGTGGAGGCCACGACCCTGATGTTGCTAGGGCGTACAATGATCAAGTCACATATATGCGAGTTGCATGAGTCACACTATCTAGTCATGCAGCAATCCTGCGCGTACGGCGCGATAATGTGGGCACTCCGTCTCATAAGGAGACCCATAAATAGTCTGTCCAATAACGTATGCTATGATCAAACATTCCTCATATCAAGCATACATATGATGCATATGGGCATGAATGGTGGAGCTATATTAAGCATGTTATATGGTGATGAACTATCCTCACAATGAAGATGGGCCTTGATGGCTTACACATAACAAGTATGGGCCTATCAATGTGCCCTAGGGAGAGTCATAATGTAGACATTTAATCAACATTATTCTTACAATGTGGACGTCAAACCAAGATTGCTCCCAAGGCATGGCCCGCCATAAATGTCATTTCATAACCCATGGTGGAATCACACAATGCAATAGACCTTGTATACATCCCATTGGGCTTCGACCCATGGGCCTTAGAATATATCAAAATGGGCCTCATTATATGGTCCTCATACACATCATGGTGGGCCTCAATAACGAGCCTCATACACATCAAGGTGGGCCTCAATAACGGACCTTGAATACATCATAATGGGCCTCAACCCATGGGTCCCAAATACATCACAATGGGCCTTACCAAATGGGTCAGAAATACATTACAATAGGCCTCATCATATGGGCCGGGAATACATCACAATGGGCCTCGCTAAATGGGCCATAAATACGCAACAGCTGGGCCCTGCACATGGGCCATAAATACATCACATCGGGCCCCAACACATGGGCCGTGTACACATCATATTGGGCCTCAAACATGGATATCATATACATCAAGTGGTACGCATCGTATGGGTCTTACACATCACAATGGGCCGCTTCAATGGGCCTTATACATCACGTTGGGCCACTTGGATCAAGCACGTACGTCACGTGGGGGCCACATGGGTGGACGGTGTGAATATACAACACATCTCAAGGTGGGCCCTACCCATCCTACGACAAAATAAATGGACGGTTGGGTATAGAACGCATGCATCAAGGGGCCCACCGTCCCACAAAACAGATGGACGACGTTGCTGCAAAGCACATACATCATGGTCGGCCTATACAGCACCGTCCAAATGGACGGCGTGTATATAAAATATATATATCAAGGTGGGCCGTAACGACGGGCCTCGCACATGGGACTTACATACCTCAGGTGGGCCTAAATAATGGGCCATAAATATGGCAAGTGGGTATGGAATAAATACATTAAGGTGTGGCCCCACATCCTTCAACAGACAAATGGTTGGACATCACACGTGTAGGAAGTGGGGTCCACTACTGGATGGTGTGGAGCAAAATCTACATCATGCTGGTGTCCACAACACCGTCGAGATGATGGACGGGCTGGAGATACATCATGGCAGGCCACACACGTGGTAAGGATACAGAATACAAATATCCAGGTGGGTCCCACACGTGTGGATGCAAAGCACACCACATGCCACGTTAACACAGCAGCTGTTTTGCTGCTCGTCCACAGATGGAAGGCTAAATATAACGCATACATCATTGTGGGTCCCCACGTGAGACCCACCATAATGTCTATCTACCGTCCAATCTGTTGGTACGGTCACATAGACCCAAATTAAAAAACAAATCTCGTATTGATCCAAGACTTCTGGAACCCAAAAAGGGTTTCATAGGCAGCCGTTCAATCCCACTCTTTTTTGTGATGTGGGCCATCTGAGAGCCGTATATGGCTGATTTTCGGAGGATCCACTGCCATAAGGGGCCCTGAAAAAATGCATGGTGTAGATGCTTTACACACATCATGGTGGGGCCCACGGCTGGGACCCAACGTCCCAGCCTTTTTACATGCCAACGCAGCACCTGCTGCAGTGGCAGCAGCGCATGCTGCTTCTTTGTTTTTTTTTTTTGAAAAACTAGTTATTTTATGGTTTTTCATATGCAGGGCCCGCATCAGGTGAATCCAGCCCAACCACTGGGTTCCAGGACTCAAGACGGATCAAGCAAGCCCAATATGCGATGTGTTTTGGTGGAAAAAATCAAGGTGGATTTCAACGATAACAACCATTGTTTTCAACACTATGGCCCGCCAGAATATCAGATTGACTCCATCTTTCGGCTCAACGCCTAAAATGAGCTGAAGAGTAGGATGGATGGTGTGGATTGAATTCATACATTAAGATGGAGCCTATATGAGTGGCCCACCCTCAAAAGCTTAAAACTAAGCAATTTTTTTTGTTCTCTGTACGCACGTCCAGCATCCAGGAACGCTGGATGAATTGTGCACATATATGGAATCGAGGTGGGTCCCACATATACATGGCCCACTTGATTTAGATAAATATGATATTTATGTTTTCTCATCACTACCAGGTTGGGCTTACATGGCTTGGACAAATGGATCCAACACATCCATCAAGTGGGTCCCACAAAGGTGGATAACTTGGATAAAATGCACACAATGGAGCCATGAACAAGGGACAAAGGGAGAGAGAAAGAAGAGATCGAGTGATGGAGGGACCCCGGCACTATGGGCCCTCCCTTCCATGATTTACAACATACATCAAGTGAGTCCCATTACATATAAGCCCACCGATCAAAATCAACGTGGAGATCCTTTCTCTACCAAAATGTAAGGTCTAGATGACCTTATCCATGCATGGAAAATAAACATCACGATGGGGTCCATGGAGAATGACCCCATCATGGAATGATATTGATACTCAAGGTGGGCCATCGGCCACATCTTAGGGTCCAAAGTAAGATCCACACTATCAATCGGTAGGCCTCACTTGGCCCATCATAAAAACATGAAATCTAGGCTATAGAAGCTCCCACCGTTCAATCTTCTTGGTCCGTTGGAAAGCCGATCTCCTTGTGTCTCACTTTGATGGTGGAAGATGAGAGATGAATGGCTAGGATGAAGGATTTTGGGATGGGAAGTGGGCCACACAACTCACATTTTTCTCTCATAGAAGAGCTTGGACGTGTGATGCTTGTTGCTTGAGAATGAGAGAGATGAGAAATGTAAGAGAGATGAGAAAGATGAGAGATGTGTGATGGATGTGAGTGATGGGTGAGGTAATGGTGTACTTGACAAGTATGGGTGTGTAAGAGAGAGGGTGAGAAAGAGTTGACTTAGGGGTTACTTGACTTGAGGAGAAAGAAAGCATTGATTGATTGATTGATTTAAGTGATTGATTGATTGGACATTTTGTAAAGATTCTCTTGGGATTGTAAACGCGTGGTGTTTTTTCTCGAACTGAACGCCAGCCCACATCTCCCTGCCAGGGTATTGGATCGGTATGCAAGATGCGACATTGGAACCGCGGTGACGATGCGGTCGCAATGGTACAAGTCTCGGATTAAGCTGACTCAAATCTACAGGATACGACTTAGGGTCACGCGCAAACATCGATTACCGGTCGCGGATTATCGAAATTCGATGGGAAGGATTGCGGGAGTCGATGGAACAATACAGATTAGGATACAGGTCTTACACATTTAACTATCATTGCCCATCAATGTGGACATTTAACCAACATTGCTCCCAATGAGTGGCCCACATGGAGCCTAACATATAATGGGTCCATGGCCTCATATAAGGGCCTAATACACATCATAATAGGCTTCTCATGGGCCTCAAATACATCACAATGGGCCGCATCACATGGGCCTAATACGTATCACAATGGGCCCCATATAAGGGCCTCATATACATTGCATTGGGCCACACTCATGGGTCTCGAATACATCATGTTGGGCCACACTCATGGGTCTCGAATACATCATGTTGGGCCTCATTACATAGGCCATATATACATCATAATAGGCTTCAAATATAGGCTGCATATACATCACAATGAGCCTTAAGTACGGGCCGCATATAGATCATAATGAGCCTCAAATACGGGCCGCATATACATCACAATGTGCCCTAAGTACCGTATACATCACAATGTGCCTCAAGTACAGGCCGCATATACATCACAATGAGCCTCAAATACAAGATGCATATATATATATATATATATATATATATATATATATATATATATATATATATACATCACAATGAGCCTCAAATACAAGATGCATATATATATATATATATATATATATCACAATGAGCCTCAAGTATGGGTCGCATATACATCACAATGAGCCTGAAGTGTGGGCCGCATATACATCACAATGAGCCTCAAATACGGGCTGCATATACATCACAATGAGCCTCAAGTATGGGCCGTATATACATCACAATGAACCTCAAATACAGGTCACATATATATCACAATGGGCTATGTCTCATAGGGCTTATATACATCACAATGGGCCATAACAATGGGCCTCTTATACATCAAGTGGGCCGCATCACATGGGCCTTGTATACATCAAGTGGGCCATAATTTATAGGCCTCATATATATTAAATGGGCCACAATACATGGGCCTCAACAATGAGCCTCCAACATATCACAATGGGCCTCATATCTGGGCCTCAAATACATTAAGTGGGCCGTAATATATGGGCCTCATATATATCAAATGGGCCGCAATACATGGGCCTCCAACATATCACAATGGGCCTCATATCTGGGCCTCAAATACATCAAGTGAGCCATGTTCCATGGGCCTCGAATACATCATAATGTGCCACAACCCATGGGCCTCCAACACATCACAATGGGCCTCATATTTGGGCCTCAAATACATCATAATGGGCCTCACATATGACACATCGAGGTGGGCCCTGTACATTTCAAATGGGCCCCCACCAAATGGACATCTAGGATATACAATGCATATATCATGATCAACTTCATCGCTGATGGCTAGCAAGGACGAAATACATACATTATACGGCCCCATGGCCTGTTGTAAATATACAACATATACCTCAAAATGGGCATCACATGCACTGTCCAGATGGATGGTGTGCAAATAAAATACATACATCATGGTGCGTTCCACAGCACTGCATCGTCCAGATGGACGGTGCAGATATAGAATATATACATCAAGGTGGGTCCCACCCCCACATGTGCCACACGTGAGGGGTGGGCCCACGTCTAAAACGGACGGACAACTTGGAGAACAATACATTTAGGAGCCCACAGGGATTGCTGACGTAAGTCAGCCATGGGTCCATCATCCCAGCTAGTTGGACGGATGGCTGGGATAAAACCCACATCACATGGGCCCCACCCTGCACCGTCCAGAAATGGACAGTGTTTATAAAACATGTACATTTAAGTGGGGTCCACTGTTTGCCCAGGACGGACGGTGGAGGATATAATACATAACCATGATCAGACCCTCATCCTACTAACGTTCGTACAATGGATGGTTGGATATAGCACATACATCATGTGGGGTCTACAGGACTTGTTGACGTCAGTCCAGCAGCTATCTGCTGCTAGATGGATGGTTTTGATAAAACACATATAACATGTGGGTCTCACACCACGTGTGAGGCTGGGTGGTCTGGATCACCACCATCTCACCCACTGGACGGTGGGATAAAACACATACATTACAGTGGAGTCCCACCGTCCAAACAGTGGACGGTGCAGACGGTGTGGATCAATGCATATATTGTGATGGGTCCACGTGGGTGGCCCACCAGCCACGGACCAAGCCGATATTTGTGATTTTCCCTCGTCTAGGCCAGCCTGAAAACGGGCAGTAGGGTGGGCCGGCTAGACGAGGCAGCGAGGTGAGCCTTGGTTTGGGCAGTAAGGTGCATCCCGCAATGGGGCAGCGAGGTAAAACATATACATCATCAAGGTAGGCCATCAATAGGGAAAGAGAGAGAGAGAGAGAGAGAGAGAGAGAGACGGCAGTGATGGAGGGACCCCACCACTATGGGCCCTCTTATGATCACAATACATACATTAAAATAAGTCCCAAATAGGATCCATACCATTAATCGGTAGGCCCCGCTTGACCCATCATCAAAACACAAATCTAAGCCTATAAAACACCCATCGATTGATCGTCTTCTTGGCCCTTAGCTTCCTTAGCTCCTATGCTCAACCTTTGATTGTGGATGATGAAGGTTGGATGGTGGAGATGAGAGTTTTTGGGGTAGGGAAGTGGACCACACCTAGCTTCTCCTTGGGAGGCTTGGACGATTGGTCTCTTAGTTGCTTGGGAGTGAAGAGAGAAAATGAGTGAGAGAGAGAGAGAAGTGATGAGATGAAAAGGTGATGGAGTGATGGGTGATGGGTGTAAGGAAGTGATGGGTGGAGAGAGAGAGAGAGTTGACTTTGGGAATGGGAGAGAGATGGGTAGGGTGTGGGTTGCGTGTACTTGTGATAGGATGTGTACTTAATTGATTGATGTAATGGGTTGTAAAGATTCTCTTGGGATTCACAACATGAGGCGTTTTCCTCAAAATAAATACGGGCCCACAACTCCTAGCCTGGGTATCGCATCGGTGCGCAAGACATGGCGTTGGAACCACGGTGACGAGACGATCGCTAAGGTATAAGTTTTGAGTCGAGCCGACTCAAATCTACGAGATGTGACTTAGGATTGCGCACAAATGCTTTCTATAGATCACAAGTTGCCGAAATTCGACCGGGAGAACCGCGGAAGCGTATGGAACAGTACGGTCTAGTATACGGGCCTTACACTTGATCTGTTACTCAATTCATAGATGCATCTGTTACTGTTATAAAATTTACTATTCTTAAATTTATTAAGAAATTAAGCCATCATTATCTTCCCTTTACTCACCCCAAGGGAATGTATAATGGGTGTATTAAAACATTAAACTCATGTAGCATACATAATATGGTAATTCAAAAGATTTACCTATCAAGCAACATGACTAAGATAGTTGAGTGAATTTTAAGATACGAATGAAGAAACATAATGTAAACTAATTAAAAAGATAATGAGGTTATATTCATCATATATATCTATAAGCGCACATAGACCTTTTAAGGTCACGTATTCTTCTTCACAACCCATTGGGATGTGAGCTTCCTAGGACCTGGATTATTGTCGAGACATAGTATTTATTTCTTGAATTCATCTCTCTTAGGTAAGATCTTACTTGGATATATATGTTTGGAAGGAAAATTTCCTACTTGGTTCCTACCCTTGTGGTTATTGTCTTAAATAAGCATTTTCTTTTTCGTTTTCTCATTCAGAAAGGTAACTTGTTTAATCAATTCCCTTAATGATTGTTCATTTTTTGAGGGGTTAGAAACTTCTTCTTTTCTGATGATCTTCCAGGAGGACTCTCCCTTTGGTGTGTCAATTTCGTAGTCATGATATATTTATCTATTCGATTTGGGACTAAGGTGGATTGTGGCCTTTTAGAGATAGGGAATTCAAACTTCATGTACCCCACATTTCCACAATTACAGCATATAGGAGAAGCTCTCGATCTACTTTAAGAAGCAGATGAGTCCTTCATGATCATCGAAAGGGTATAGGTTGATTCATGATTTTTTCTATTTTATTCAAAACCTTTCTTGTCCTTAAAAGGCTTACCTAAATCTAAAGGTTTACCTAATTGGTCTTCTACTCGAGCAACCTTAGCATTGGTAAGATAAGATTCAAGTTGGTTAACTTTCAATATCAGTTCTTGATTTTCATATTTGTTATAACAAGCTCAAGTTCAAGACTTGCACATCTCCTTAAAGTCTCCTCAAGGTCAAACTTAATATTTTCCTGTATTTGGATCAGGGAGGGATTTTCATATTCAACTTTTTCTAATTGGTCAGCTAATTGATTCTTCTCATCAGACTTTACCAAATCCAACTTCTTAATAATTTTCAAACTTTTAGTGTAAAGTAAGTTGTATGCTTCTTACAATTGGACATCTCATTCATCTTCTTCTTCAGGGGATGTCTCTTCTTCTTCTTCTAAGGTGCTGTAATATGAATCTCCTCCCAAGTCTCTAGGGAGAGAGGTAGTAGTGGAGGCCATTAAAACTCTTAAAGATTTAAGGTCTTCATCACTATGAGAATCCTCAACATCTAATTCATACTCAATATGATCCCATGTTTTTACTATAGTTTTTCCTTTTAATCTTGACTTGCTAGTAGATTCGGAGGCAACATGACCATATGTAACGCCCTGAAAATCGGGGGTCGAGTATAACTCAGCTCCCGAGTTCCAAAACATCACTTATGCAACATGTTTAATGATGGTTGTATGTTGCCTGTATTGGTGCATGAAACATGAAGTAGATTAAGCCAAACCAGCAAAACATAATCCAGGGACAGTTGAAACATGTAAGCGGAAGACTGAAATGAACATATAAACTAGTGTAAGTCTCCAAAGGATGTATGCAGTGCCAGGTTAATATTTACAAGTGTTTGTCTCAAAATACAAGTATCAAAATGAAATAAACCACTACAATAATAACCCTGAATCCTCGTAGCTCAGGACACGGCTCACATGAACCCGCCTGAGAACTGCATAAAGGAAAACGCTTCCTCATCATCCTCATACTCCTGCTTTGCCTCATGGGTCACATCATCATCTGCATCTAAGACAGAGTCTGGTTGGTGTTTAAACACCGTCCCAGAACTTGGGAGTGAGTGATCAACTCAGTGGAACTATATAGCAAAGGTTAACATGTTATCAATTCAATCAAGCAGTAATGATAAAGCAGTATAATCAAATAAGTCCTAATTACTCTTGTTAATGCAAGGATGTATGAAGAAATGATGCATGCCCTCGCCTGCACTCCCTCAGCGTCTTCATCTTACGGTACGCATGACAACCTCCTGCAGTGCTCCACAACGCTAAGGCACATGTAATGCGATGCATGAACATGATTACCAAGTTCTTATTAGTCCTTTTCATACAGCAGGATTGGGAAGCTAAGGTACCACCCTTTATATCATTTTCCCAACATTGATCCATCTAGGGTCGTCAGTCCTAGTTAATCACATACGATAGGCAAGTCAGATCACAACTACCAACGCCCTACCAACTGACAGTCTATTTTCGAAGGCGCGTCACCAACTCGACTGGGGACACAGCTAGGCTGCGCCGAGGTAGGCCTGCTCATACTCGAGGTCACTCCACTGACCCCCTACCAACTGGCAGTCTATTTTCGAAAGCTCATCACCAACCCAACTGGGGACCACAGCTAGGCTGCGCCAGTGTAGGCCGACAACTCGAATACAGTGTCTCATACCACCGTATTCGGCTCACGAGTGTAAGTTGCTCACTGGTCACTACGGGGAGGGTCGTCGCCCCAGCGTTGGCCGACAGCTCGACCACGGTGTCCTATACCACCATACCCGGCTCATGAGTCTTAGTGGGCATTTCACTAGTAAGTTTGGTACCTCAAATTCAAGCAGTAGCGTCCAAACATAGTGAACATACATTGGGTCAATCGGGTTAATTGATGAGCTCGACTAGTGCGAGTACACGTTGAGTTGATCGACATGAAGTGCATAAGCACTTCGTGTGGCCTAACCACTGCCGACATCTCAAGTATGGCTCAGATTTATCAAACACATCCTGTGTGGCGAAAACAACCTCAGCCACCAGTTCGAGGCCTGTTACCGATTACCTAGACTGTGATATAGTCCCAACCACGTATAATCATAACAATTAAGTATATGAGATAATCAAAGAAGTAATGAAGACTTAAGTCAAATCCTACAATCATTTGAGCATACTATGGAATATAACTTAAACATGTTTATATAGTACATGGAAGAAATCATACACTCAGTTAAACATGAATTGTATACAGTAAATGCGGGGAAATCATACACATAGCTAAGGTAGTTGGGATTCGTATCTCAACTCCCTACAAAACACAATTTACTAACTACTAACTCATTTAGTCATTTTTACAAGCACTCGGACTACACCTTCTAACATATATAACATACGTTGGTTATAATATGTATTTGGGCAAAACCTTTCGTCAAGGAAGTGTCGTCTACACCATGATCATATACCCATAATAGTCAATTATGGCAAGCACGAACAGACATTCTATACTCATTCAGACATTTTCACAAACACTTAGACTACACTTTGCAACATACATCACGTATGTCGGCCATATTACATATTAGGGCAAATCCTTTTTGCCAAGGAGTTGTCGCATACATAACAATCATATTCCTACGACAATTAATCATGGCAACAACAACATCAGATTTTAAATGCATACAAATATTTCAACAAACACAAGAAGCACTCTATTTACAACATAGGTTATACATATATGTAAAATGAAACAGATACATTTAGCATATGAAATGGCACCCACGTCAGTAATAAATCATTATCTAACATTGAAAGCCTTGAAAACCATAACCTATACGTATATAGTCCGCACCTTACGCCGGTAGACACATAATGAACTCAATTCGTCTGTTAATACATCGTTTACGGCACAACGACAACCTACAGTACGAAATAGGTTAGATATTTCATCTATTACACTATTTGAATCCCTAGAACGGATTAGGGTTAGGATTTCTTACCCAAGTACGGAGTCAGAATCATCAGATTAGCGACACAGATGTGGTAGCTAAGCCCCTGGAGAGATGGGATGGAATCCCAGGAACTCTCTCCCACTCTCTCTCTCACTTCCTCTCTCTTTCCTTCTCTCTTTGCTCTCTTCTCTCTCCTAGGTTTTCTAAATTCGTATGGAATGAGAGAGTGAGGGTTTAAGACCCTTATATAGGCCCAGAACTAACGAAAATAGCCCCAAGGCCATAGTATACTTAGGTTATAACCAAATCGGGCTTATTCCGATCCAACGAAGCATTTCTGGAGGTCCTTTTGCTGAATGCGGTCAGACTTAAGCTCACAGATGTTGGATCTTGATCAAGTTAAGTTTTCAGTCTGATCGGGTTTACAGATCACCCGTGGCGGACCAGTTTCAGTTCAGTAGTCATCGAAACTCGATCAGGGCCACAAGTATATTGGCATATGTGGGCCATCTTCCCTGAACCGAGGGTGAATTTGGGTCAGAATCCAACGGTCAAAATGCTTATAATTGGCGCGCAAGCGACATGACTCAAATTACTTAAATTCGTATTTAATTTCTAAATAAATTCACCTTTCTCACACTCTGCACTCCGAACTCAAGCAAATCGTCCCAGGACATCATCTGGACTTGATTTTTGAGGTGATAGTCAAGTCCAACTAGGCGATCATAATTGTCTAAGTTATCGTTATCGAACTTTCGACATGCGGTTCAGGTCCGTTACAGAGTTTCTGAATGCTCCCGTGAGCAACTGGGTTTAGAGTTGGATCCTATATTTCAGGGTAACGTAGCGTTAACGATTCTACAAGTTTTGGGTCTTACAGATCGTATTTCAAGTGATTGGTGCTAATTTCACAGGTAATCTAGTTTAGCGCTAGTTAATCCTCGTTAATTTCTAAAGGATTTGGTCCTAAGTGGTTTCTGTTTGAGGTAGTGCTCGGGTTTCTGTATGGAGTTTTCCGGGATGTTACACCATAACCCTCATACTTGTAATATTGGAGTTTTCTTAAATTCATTGAAGATTTACCTATATTCTTAGGTTCAAAAGATTTTTCTTTTATGTCACAACTCATCCTTTTAATTTTATTTTTTTTTGAAGAATTTCATGAAGTTTTTAGTGATTTTCATCATTTCTTCCTCATCTTCATTATCTTCATCACTATCCTCTTCATATTCAATTTTTTTTAATGTTTATGTGAAGTCTTTGGGATAGTGTGTTTCTTTTTAGAAGGTATTTGTATAAACTGTAGTTCAAATGTACATAAGGAACCTAGAAGATCTACTTTCATACTAACAATATCCCTACACTCTTCTATTAAGGTTACTTTAGAGGTAAACCTATCCAAAAGAGATTTAAGTATTTTAATACATGTGGCCCTCTAAAATTCTCTTCTAAATTAACCTCATATGAACATGTAAATATTACTCAGTTTAAAATAAATTTTCATAAAAGTTTCAAATTCTTCCATTTTAATATTATCAAATTGTGTAGTCAAGAGTTGAAGCTTGGAATGTTTTAGTTTGCTAATTTCTCGTGGGTGGTTTTTAAAATGTCCCACATTTTCATTCTTGTTTCACATATACAAATATGTTTAAATTTATCAATACTCTATTTAGATTTATTTTTTGGAGTGAAAATGGTTACACTGTCTATCACAATTTGTTTTATGGGCATAATATGTCCTTGTTCAAGGGATCTTAAGAAAACCTGCATTCCACTACAATAAAATCGTGATTTTGCGATGAATTTTGCAACGGATTTCGTCCTTCGTAAAAAAAGCTTAGTTTAACGAGGGACTTATTCCGCCATTAAAGGAAAATGTCCGTTATGCCCCGAATTGTTAGGATTTAGCGACGACCAAAATCCGTCGCTAAAATGAGATTTGCCACAGATTAGGTCTGTCGCAAAGTACCCCCAAAAAAAATCAACATTTAGCACCGGATTTATTTTCTTTTGCGACGGACCATGGTCCATCGTAAATTGACATTTTCCACTACCGCATGTTTATTTTTTATTTTTTAGAATATGGTGGAAAATTGTGTTTTATGGTAGTCTAATAAGTGTTTTTTAATATAATTTCAGTGTTTTGATTGTATTTATTTGTATCTAAGATTATTTTTGTATCAATTGATTGAATGCAATGATTTTTTTTTTTTATCAATTGAGTGGAAATTATTATTATTTTTGCTTCAAAACTGATATTTAAATGCTTTGCAATATTAAATGAAAAAACCCACTCTACATCCATCGGATTTTATTAAAAAAAAATGAAATTTTAGGAAATCAAGTTAAAAAAAGGTTAAGGTTAAAAAAAATCAATATTTTGATATATAATTGACATTTTGAAAAAGAAAATTGAGAAGGTTAAATTTTTTTACGAATTTGAAAAAAATGTTTGAGAAATTTTTTTTTTTCAAAAAAAAAAAAAACAATTAACAATGTTTGAGAAAAATTGAGATTTTGAATTTTTTAAAAAAAAATTGAATTAAGTTGATAATTCTGAAAAAATATATATATATTTCAAAAAGAAAAATGACATTTTGAAAAATAAAATCAAAAAGATTAAAAAAAAAACTGTGAAAAATTAGACAAATTGGAAAAAATATATATTTTGAAAAAGAAATTGAAATTTTGTATTTTGAAAAATTTTGAGAAGTTTGATAAGAAGTGACAAGTTCAAAAAAATATTTTAAAAATAAAAAATGGAGAAGTTTGAAAGAATAGAAATTTTAAAGATAGGATGAGATTTAAAAATCGAGATTTTGACAAAAACTGACATTTTGAAAAGGAAAATTTAGAAGTTAAAAAAAAAAAATTGTGATTTTGAAAAAAAAAAAATTTAATGTTTGAGAAAGATTGAGATTTAAATAGTGATTTAAAAATTTTTTTTAAAAAAAAAACACTGAAATTTTGACAAAAGCTGTCATTTAGAAAAAGAAAATTGAAAAGTTGAAAAAAAAAAAAATCCGTATTTGAAAAAAATTGGCATCTTGAAAATTTTGAGAAGTTCAAGGAAATTGTTAAGTTTGATTTTTAAAAAAAGGATTTTGGGAAAAATTGAGATTTTGAAAAAAAAAAAAATCAGAATTTGTATTTTAAAATTTTTTTAAAAAAGTTTAATAAAAAATGAGATTTTGTTAAAAATTTTGAAAAAAATAAGATTAAAAAATGGACATTTTGATAGAAAATTGACATTTTGGAAAAGAAAATTAAGTAATTAAATTTTTTAATAATGATTAAAATTGAGATTTGAAAAACACTGAGATTTTGACCAAAATTTAACATTTTGATAAAGAAAATTGATAAGTTCAAAAAAAATGTGATTTTGAAAAAAAAAAAAAGTTCAGAAGCTTGGAAAAAATGACAATGTTTGAGAAAATTTGAGATTATAAAAAAAAAAAAAAAAATGAGATAAAAAATAAAAATAAGAGATTTTGAAAAGAAATTGAAAAGTTTTAAGAAAATTGTGATTTTGAAAAAAAAACCAACGCCTTGAGAAAAATTGTGATTTTGAAAAGATATGAGATTATTATAAAATTAAAAAATTAAAAAAAAAAACTAATAATAATAAAAAACCTCAGATGTTGAAAAACATATATTATAGCCCCAGGTTTAATAGAAGTGTAATTACAAAAATAACTTATAATGATGAGATTAATCAAATTTAATGATCAGGCCTTCCTAAAGTTGATTTGAATGGTTAGATATGTTTGGAATGTGCTAATTAGGATAGAGAATAAAAATGAGCCTAATCTAAAATGAAACCAATCTGATCCATCCAAAACACTTATTAAATGGTATTATTAGTTTGTCTAGATATAAACGGATTTTAGGAACAGATGAATGGGATTGATATAAATAAAATACATCAATTTGGCTCACATGGTTGTTTATCATTATTTCTATTACTATGGCCATCTTGTGATTTGTGGCTTCACAATTTTTGGGTTCAGTTCCTAAAATAAGATGGTAAAACATATGGACGGTGTGGATTTACAAAAAATATATCAAGGTGGGCCCTATACGGTTAGATAACACCCACTAAGGGAAGTGGATTAGGTGCAGCCCCGACCTCACCCAACATGGTGTGACCTTGACTGTGGGTCCCACCTTGATGATGTGTTGTATATCCATGCTGTCCATCTATTTCTCCAACCCATTTTTGGGCTAGGTATTAAAATTTGTGCAGATTTAAATCTTAGGTGGACCACACCACCGAAAAGAGTGGTAATATAATGCCTCACCATTAAAAATTATAAAGAGCACGTCATAAGGTTTTTAGTAGTGTTTATTTGCAATCCAACATGTCGATGAGTTCAAAAAAAAAAAATGAAAACCCATCATATATATATATATATATATATATATATATATATATATATATATATATATATATATATATGTCTCTGTGTGTGTGGGGGTGGGGGGTGATGCTCACTTGCGTACCAGTTTGCGCCAGTTCGGACGGAACTAGTGTGAACTTTTTGGAGAACCCATTATACGTGATCTGGATCCAAAATATGATCCGTCCATGTGAAGCAGCACCTCATGAAACCCCCCTGGGCCCAAGTTTTACTTTGATCCAAAACTTTGGTGGTCCATGAAAAATGAAAACAGTTTCCTCCCTTCGTTTGCAATTCTCTTTGCTATGGCCCACGGGAATTTTAGAGTAGGGTGAAAATTTGTCATATATATATATTGTGTGTGTGTGTGTGGAGAGAGAGAGCTGACAGGACACTGCCACGTGTACTGGAACGAGATGTCTGTACCGTACTCCCTTTGTTTCTCCGGGCCTGCGGGAATCCTGTCCCCCAACTTATCAATAGACACTTTCTGCACCTTCAAATCGATCCTTGCAGTCCACTTGAAGAGTGGGCCATCAGTTTCGACCCTGACATCTACACAGTAAGCCAACCTGATGTACGGCCTCAAATAATGGATTTGGACAAATAAACAATCTAAACATTCAACGCCATCCATTGTAAGATAGGTAACCTGTGGCTTGAATTTCCTAATATATTAATTTTCTTTGACATTTGCTATGATATATGGGTAAGAAGGTGAACTAACCCCATTTCCATACTCTCCATAACAACACATGAAAACAAACTACACCTAACTTCAACTATTTTATGCTCTAAACCCACATATAAAAGCCCCACTTCAGATTCTATCTTAATCACTCTTCGTAATATTCTCATCCCTCCAGACATCTTCCGAAATCATTGCTCACTCACCATCATGGCTTCAAACGCTAGCCTCTTCTTATGCATTCTCCTAGCTATCGTGTTATTGATCAATGAACCATGCCTCGCAGCCCGCCATTTGTTAGACACAACTGAGGCAGCAGCTCCACCGCCGGCCATACCGACTGTCCCAACCTTGCCACCTTTGCCTGTCGTGCCCACACCGCCTGTTGTACCCACTCTGCCGAAGCCTACGTTGCCACCACCATTGCCTGCGGCCCAGTTGCCCACTCAGCCCGCCGTGCCGACATTGCCTATTCCCACATTGCCACCTTTGCCTGCAATCCCTGCCATCCCAACTATCCCAGCCATCCCTACTACCATGCCCAAGGGCACATTGCCACCATTGCCTTCCATCCCAACCATCCCAACAATCCCTACCATACCCACCATTCCAATGATCCCTTCAATTCCCACTCTTCCTTTCCTCTCTCCACCACCATCATCCACTAGCCCATGATGGCCCACCTCGTATTCATAGATTACCATCATCATTAATATTGTTTATTTCATGTCATTGGAAGTTGCATCACGTGAGATTTGTAAGGTTCTTTGTTGAGCCTGTACTTTCTCTACTTTCATTTCAGTTGTATTGTTTACCAGAGATGTTTTTACGTTTGCTATATGTTTGTTCATGAGAAATTTGTTTGTGATTTGTAAGAGTAGCCTGTATTTTTTTTACATATTGTTGTCTGTTTACTTATTAAGAGGTGTTAAAATTCTTTATATTTAAAAAAATTGTGTGCCGTCTCCTCGCTAGGAGTCGTTGTGCTTCTATCTCCCTATGTGTCTAAGTGGTGGGTGGGCGTCTTGGTCAGTGGAGAATTGAGAACTCTATTTGTTATTTTTGAACAATGAAGAAATGGAAGTAAATTATTTGGCGTTGGCCATACAGATATCCAGACCATTAAATTTGTGCATCCCACTGCCGATCACGCATGTATCTAAAATCAATCTCATCAATCATTCTTAACCATTAATTTATGGCTTCCAAATGGGCGGTTACAAGTAAAAAATGTGACTGGCCTAATGTAAAGGGAAACTCAGATGGTTAAAATTGCCTTCTCCACATATTTTCAGCCCTGCTCCAATTGTGTCACAGCTCTGAAAGTCTGGATTTTCTCTAGAGAATATTAGAATTTACTACATTAAAGGTATTTACATCCCGGTATTTTTTTCAAAATGGCTTTTAATAAGGTGCCCCATTGATTCAGGTAATTATCATCCGAGTGCCTTTTATTAGATTTCTTAACGATTTGGACATGCAAGGAAGGGGTCGGCAGCTCGGGTAGGTCCCATGCTCCTCCAGCTTGATGTTTATTTCAAATGCACCCTGATCACCAATTGTGTTACCCCATGTTAGGCCAAAGGACCAAAAATCAGCACCATCCATGATTCAGGTTGGAAACAGTATACAGGTTAACACTCACCCTCCAAACTCTGCCCCACCTGAATCACAGATTGTTTCCTTTATTATGGCCTACCTAAATCACATTTCTACCTGATTTTTCGTCCTTGGGACTAACATGGGTTACATATTTAATTGTCAGAGTGAATCTCACAAACACATACATGTGCGACTCATAAAAAGTCAAGGGTGGCGTCCTATCAAGTGTTTTTTTTTTTTTTTTTTAAATAATTTATAAGAGAATGTGTCAAGTTGAAGTAGCTGGACCTTGAGTTATGGTCCACCTATTGGATAACTAGTGGCCTCTTAATTGAATGCAACATCCCACCATTCCAATAAGTTGACTCCACGGTAATCACCAATTGAAAAATCAACCCTAATCATCAGCTAGGCTAAATCATAAAAAATAATTTCTAACATTGATAAATAACAAAATACAAGTGAGGTCCAATAAATGAGTAGATTTGTGACGAATTTTTACATGAACTACATGAAAATGTGGTTTTACTATTGCACGCGAAGCTTGAATATATTGCTAATGTCTTTAGGACCTTTAAATTCTAACTAAATAAGTTTCATGCACTTAATTATAAACACTTATGTAAAGTTCACTATAAGAAAACCCACTTTTACCGACGAAAGTATTCATCGCTAAATGAGATTTTTTTCGTAGGTAAAACATTTTACTGACGAAAAAATTCGTCACGGAAAAGACTTTTATTGATGAAAATTTGAATCGTCGGCAATGGCAAGATTTTTAAAATAAGTAAAAAAACTTTTACTGACGATTTTTTTCGTAGGTTAAATATTTACAAAACTTTTACCGACGAATTTTTTCATCGGTAAAAAATAAGTAAAAAACTTGTACCGATGATTTGTTTCGCAGGTAAAGAGATACATGGATGAGATTTTTACGTATGAAAAATTTCGTAGGTAAAAGTCTTTTTTGGGATTTTCCAACACAAATTTCCTGATATACACCTGTTACAATATATTCTTCCTGATATACACCTATTATATAATATATTTCATCATATTCACATTCACATTCATCTAAACCCAAACTACGTAAATCCATCTAAACATAAACTATATCCATCCAAACACAAACAATCTTATCCACATCACATTCATTCATGCATAAATATATATAAGTTTAACATCATAAATAAAATACAAAAAATTATTCATAGTTTATTTCCTGGTGGGGCTCACAAAATTCAGTGTGGTGAACACATCGCTGACTGTGCACACACACCTAGGTCCATTCTCATGCCTTCATGGTAGATTCAAAATAGTCTCAATACAAGGTCACGAGTTCAAGTACCTATTGTGGCCGTAAGCAACTCTGGTGTTGTCACGTCCCAGACTCGGCAACCGGACTCACAAAGAACCCAATGACCGGTTCTGACCGCAACAGCCTCCGTAGTACCCCATTCTCGGCTCCTGAGATAGGTTCCGATCCTGGGATCCTACAAAGAGGATTTTGATAACAGTATAATCATTCCAATACGAGTATACCCAAGATCACAGTAAGTACATCTGAGAATAACAAAGGGCACACATCACAAAATCCACTAAGAATTTGAACTTTTACAAGTTTACATAAGGTCCAAAAAGACATACATAAGGTAATAAGGAAAGAGAAAGAAATCAGCAATACTGGAGTCCTCACTGCTCAACTCTACTCCACTCTCTACTGCTAAGACGCTTGCCTAGAGTCTCCTGCACACATCAATCGTGCATAAGCTTATAGAAGCTTAAAGGGTACTGTAAGTGTGTGTCAATGGTACAGAGAAGAATAGTAGGAGATGCAAGAAGGAAACATGCTCAATGAGGATATCACCAACTTTACCAAGGCTTATCATGAATATGATGCAATGAGTATTGGACACCATACCAAGGCAATGCATGAGGGGCTTACACAACCAATGCTAATGTGATGCAAGTAATGTCAGTGCTCATATCCAAACCATATGTCAAGTACATTTCCAATCATAAGAAAATCACCAGGGTCCATTACACTGCCAAATGATTGCCGCTCTACAGACCACGCACAGTAAATGAGCATAAGAGACATCACTACCCGCCTGTGGACAGCCAATCACCAACAAGGCCTGAAGGTAGCGGACGCATTTATGAGTTGGTCAGACTCAGCCTAGTAATGCCTCCTCACACCAGGTAGGTAAGGCCACACCCCTATCCAATCGACTACACGACAGTGGGAGTCACAGCCTAACGGTATAAGGCCCTCGTGCGCTCATAGTTTTCACTCGGTCATGGCGTTGGAGCAGATCCTTGGTACCATCAAAGTTTTAGAAATTTCACCCATGGGCATCCTATGCACCCGGTATGCTCAAGTAATATTTCCGTTGTCCACACATGCGGCTATCCACAAATGTCCTTGTAGAGGCAAGGCCCTGATGAAGCAAAAGCGGTATCATCATGAAATGCGATGCCAATGCATGAGTCGCACACATAGATCATGCACAAGTTTCAGGCACTCAATGTGCATCCAGGGAGAAACTCCATCCCTCAATGACTACCATACAATGCAATCAATTCATACAGATGATGCATATGGGTCGCAACGATGTAAGTGTGCTACCTGTGGAATATGGAATCATCCGTCCCAAGGAGGGTTAAGATCTAGGCACATAGACAGGTATTTTAAAAAGAAGAGAAGTCCTCTAGTGAGAGTCCAGTACTTTGGGGTGGCCCACAAACTAAGAGAGTCAAAATCCTAAGGAGGAACGGTCCTAGCCAAGCCCAAGGTGGGCCTTCAACCACCTATAAGGGCCTTTATGGGCCTACTTAGGGCCACCAAGGAGGACATCCAACCTCAACTAGGTCCCAAAAGGTAGCCTGCTACATATGCAAAGAAAGGTCCAAGGCACAATCAATCCATGGCCTAGTGGGCCATATACTAAGCCTAAAACAAAGGCAACCTGGTGGGCCCTTAAGCAAGGTTAGGGCCCAACCATAAGAGTCATGGGTTCACTCATTGTGGTGAGCATAATGGGCAGCCCATTATCCCAACATATGAGAAATCCTTATATTTTTAACATAAGTAAATTGGGCCTCACATCTCGGCCTAAGTATGGATTTATTATAGTAGGCAAACAAGAGCCCAACTACTTGAGTATTTGGCCCATAAGACCCATCACAATGACATGGTAAATATAGGACTCAAGGGTTCAATGGGCCTATCAAAAGTTTCAGCCCAACCAAGGCTATAAGGCCCATGCTTAACTAAGAGACTAGCCCAAGAAGAATCCCATTTGGGATTGGCCTTTAATCATGCACTAATTAAGCCCAAAAAAAATATAAAATTAAGATGGTAAGATACTGACTTAAATCCTCCTCAAATCTAGTGGGCCATATTACCCCAAAGAACATCTATAGGAAACAATTATTAGGCTCAATGCCAAATTCCAGCCCACCCAAATTTCTGGGTTGGTTGGAGTTCAACAATAGAAGTATTTCTTAGTATAATTAATTCCTGATAGCCTACACACATCACTGTGGGCCCCACCAGATAAGAGAGGATATGCAACACACATATGAAATGGGCCAGGCCGTTGGAATGCAGGCCCAGCAGTAGCCTAAGGCAGGGATGTCCCATGTGTAGGCAGCCTTATGGGCCCAGGTTGTCTGGCCGAAAAATCCATCTAATGAGCTCCAATTGAATAAAAAAAGGTGAGGATAATCAATCCCCTAAGTACCCCACATGGATGGGTGGTGGGATATACAACACATCAAGGTAGGCCCACAAAGCAGGCTAAACACCCCAGCCTGGGCGTCCCTGCCTAGCAGTCCACTTCCAGCCGTACCACGGCTAGATCTAATGTCTGTTAGGTCTGAAATTTTAACAGGGTGATACTTCCATATGTATTCCATACACCCATAAAATTTTAGGATTTTTGGACACTTAAAAATATTTTAATTTATTTAAATGAGACAGACTGTCCAGAAAATCAGACTAACCTAGACGTCCCAATGCGGTGGGCCAGTTCGGCCCTTGACAAGGTGTGCACAGGGGTCCATTGGACCTGAAATTTGGTAGGTGGGTCCTAACATGGGTTTAACACACCTCTGCAAAATTTTAGAATTTTTGGACATCTGAAAATATTTTAATTTATTTAAAGAACTCAATCTATCCTGAAAATCGGACTGATCTGGACACCATATTGTAATGGGCCGGTCCAGCCACCATTATGGTGTGTACAAGTGTCCATTGGCCTCAACATTTTGTAGGTGGCTCCTACCATGAGTGGACCACCTCTCTGAAAAAGTTTATGATTTTTTGATACTCATAAATATTTTAATTAAATTAGGAATCTCAATCTGTCCAGGAAGAGATGTTGCTGTCCATGCATTGTTTACCCAATAAGGTGGGCCCAAACTTCATCCAGGAGGGGGAAAATAGAGGATTAGTATTTTCTTCATAAAATACAGTAAGGTAGGGTGTATAAAAGTGGCCCATCCCTCAAAAAAACCAAGCTGAAGTGTATGTTTTCCTTCCATACATGTGGGCTAGATAGCCCAACAAGGTGGACCGCCCACCCCTATGGACCTCCTTTTTGGGTACCATTTCATGGGCCATTTGAGGTATGACCCATAAAACCTCAAGGTGGGGTCCACACCTTCTCATTACACCTAATAATTATAAAGAAAATAATGGAAATCATGATCCAAAAATTCATGCCAAAGATTGAACATGACAGTCCATGCAACAGTCCAAATTTTTGGACAGCAATACATGGCTGGACACATCAGCCTATATCTCAATAATCTCAGCCATAAAAATGGTGTGTGGCCTTCCTCGGTGGGCCTCACATAAATCCAGATCACAGACTAAGACTAGGACACTTGCATGCATTGATTAAGGTATCCAAAAGATCATGGAGTTGGGTGGTAAGGGCATCCCACCTTGCTGAATTTTTATTTTTATTTATTTTGGGACATCCTAGGCCCACTAAATGGGCCACACACACATTATCATCCACACATCAGATAAAAGAGAAGAAGAAAAGAGAGTAATCCGGCCATGGGGGTAAGGCCCCGCCACTAATGGGCCCTCCCAAGAGTCAATCTCAACCATACAACAATGTTACTTGAACATGCAACATTATACTAATGCATGCATAATTTATGACTAGAATGGGTGGTTGGGATGCCATCCCAACATGACTTCTAGGGTCTAGATGCCCTTGAAATAAAGTGGATGATACAATACATCATGATGGGGTCTATGGAGAATGGCCCCATCATGTTTCATGATATGCATGTAGGATGGGTCAAAGGGCCACATCCATGAGGTCAAATGGGGTCCCCACCATGGATTAGTGGGCCCCATATAATCCCCACAAAAGAAATAAGAAGATTTTAAGGGTAGAAAATTAGATCAGCAAAATC
Organism: Magnolia sinica; assembly: GCF_029962835.1. NCBI lineage: Eukaryota > Viridiplantae > Streptophyta > Magnoliopsida > Magnoliales > Magnoliaceae > Magnolia > Magnolia sinica. The sequence continues at coordinate 40,530,430 of NC_080573.1, read as the reverse complement.
ATAGTTACCCACCTTAAGATCTCTATCAAAACTCCAGTCCAAGCTTCTAGGGGTCCAAGGAAGTAAAATAGAGGGTTGAGATGGGTTTTTAATGGAGGGATTGAGAGGAAAAAGGAGGAGAAGGGGCTGAAAAAGAGGAAAAAAGGAGCTGGATTTTTTTTGCAAGAGAGAAAGAAGGAGAGAAATGAGGGAGGAGAGAGAGGAATGAGATGCATTTGCTAGCAAGAAGGGAGTTTTATTCAAAGTGATGATTACATTTGCTAGAAAAGAAGATGTGGTGGTCTCTCTCTCTCCCTAGAGAAGAGAAATTTCAGAAAATTTCAGATTGGGGAAGAGAAATTGCATGGGGAAGAAAAAAAAATCTCATGATGACTTCTAGAAAAGAGAAAAAGAAAAAGTCATAATGAGTTTGGAGAAGGGAGTCCATCATTGCTAGACTAGGCCATATGACATCATGGAAATGGTGATGTCATCACCATTGGCAAGTGTGCACATGGGGAAATGAGAAAATCATGTAGGTCCCACCAAAAATGCGATCAATGGTCCAAATGATGTGCGGCCCATAACTTTTGATGGATACATCGGATTTTTGCACGAGACGCGTCGTTGGAACCGTGACGACGATGCGGTCGCAATAGCGTAAGTCTTAGGTCAATCCGAGTTGGGTCTACATGACCGAACTCAAGGGTAACCACAAACACTATTCGAAGGTCGTGGGTCGCCGAAATTTGAACGGTAGGACCGCGGGACCAAAATGAACGAAATGCATACTTACACACGCACACATGCAAACTTGGGTCAGGTCTCACAGGTGTATGAGTGTGTGTTAAAAGAAAAGAAAGGAAAGAAAATGTTGATTTATCTTTTGGGTTGAGCCTAATGGTACTTGGTGATTTCTCATTAGGTAGAAATTATTATTAATTATTTTTAAAAATGTGAGATTAGGCCACTTATAATTATATTAACATGATAAAATATTGTACGTATATTTGAGCAGACACCACAAAATAAATAATCCTATGGAAAAAAAATAAATGAAAAGAGAGAGAACATATGAGAGGTGATCCTTATCTCCTTTGATGGATTCAAGTTGCATGTGCCTTACCCAACTTCCTATAAAGAAAAGTTATATGGGTCTTGGAATAATGTTGGTGACAAATACACCTTGTCTATTAATATTATCATATTGTGTTAGGACATAACTCTAAAAATGAGATAAATCCAAATCTCAAATAATCTATACTATAAGAGATAGTGGAGACAGAAATAGATGCATTGTGATGCTTGAGTTCAAGTATGCTTGCCAACAAAGCAAGATTTTCTTGTTTGTTGCCATATGATTGGGCTACATTATTACCTCAATCGGGTTCGGGTTAGGGATCGAGTTTAGGTTTGGGTTTTCAAGTTTAGGTTTAGGTTTAGGTTAGGGAGTTGAGATTAAGATTAGGTGTAGGTTTAGGTTTACGGATTTGAGAATACATTTAGGTTTTAGATTTACGTTTAGGTTTTAGGTTATAGGTTTAGGTTTAGGTTTAGGTTTTAGGTTTAGGTTTAGGTTAAGGTTAGATTATAGGTTATAAGTTTAGGTTATAGGTTATAGGTTATAGGTTAAGGTATAGGTTATAGGTTATAGGTTTAGGTTAAGGTTTAGGTTTAGGTTTAGGTTATAGGTTATAGGTTATAGCTATAGGGAATTGACAATAGGTTAAGGTTTAGGTTTAGGAAATCTAGTTCGGGTTCGGAATTGGGTTTAGGTTTGGGTTTTCAAGTTTAGGTTTAGGTTTAGGTTAGAGAGTTGAGATTAGGATTAAGTGTAGGTTTAGGTTTACGGATTTGAGAATACATTTAGTTTATAGGTTTAGGTTTAGGTTATAGATTTAGGTTTAGGTTATAAGTGTAGGTTATAGGTTTAGGTTTAGGTTAGGTTATAGGTTAAGGTTTAGGGAATTGAGTTTAGGTTGTAGGTTATAGGTTTAGGTTGTAGGCTATATGTTATAGGTTTAGGTTTAGGTTATAGGTTAAGGTTTAGGTTTAGGTTAAGGTTAAGGTTTAGGTTATAGGTTTTGGGATTTGAGAATAGGTTTAGGTTATAAGTATAGGTTTAGGTTATAAGTTTATGTTAATGTTGTAGGTTATAGGTTTAGGTTTAGGTTTAGGGATTTGAGAATACATTTAGGTTTTAGGTTTAAGTTTAGGTTTTACGTTTAGGTTAAGGTTACAAGTTTAGGTTTAGTTTTAGGTTCAGGTTTAGGTTAGGTTATAGGTTAAGGTTTAAGGAATTGAGTTTAGGTTATAGGTTATAGGTTAAGGTTTAGGTTTAGGTTATAGGTTTGGGTTTAGGTTAAGGTTTAGGTTTAGGTTATAGGTTTTGGGATTTGAGAATAGGTTTGGTTATAAGTATAGGTTTAGGTTAATGTTGTACGTTATATGTTTAGGTTATAAGTTTATGTTATTGTTGTAGGTTATAGCTTTAGGTTTATGTTATAAGTGTATGTTATAGGTTTAGGTTTAGGTTTAGGTTTAGGTTTAGGGATTTGAGAATACATTTAGGTTTTAGGTTTAGATTTAGGTTTTATGTTTAGGTTAAGGTTACTGGTTTAGGTTGTTGGTTTAGGTTTGGGTTATAAGTGTAGGTTATAGGTTTAGGTTTAAGTTAGGTTATAGGTTTAGGTTGAGGTTAAGTTATAGGTTAAGGTTTAGGTTTAGGAAATCGGATTCGAGTTCGGGTTCGGGTTTAGGTTTGGGTTTTCAAGTTTAGGTTTAGGTTAAGGAGTTAAGATAAGGATTAGGTGTAGGTTTAGGTTTAGGGATTTGACACTTATAATTGTCTCAAGTACAAGTTTCTGCTTCTATGGAGTTAGAATCTCAACACCTGTATAAAATGACACTGACAAAGGCCCAACCTGTTGTGTTACAATAATTCCGAATGAAGTTAATGCTAAAAATGAAACAAGATTGGTTTGTAGTAAATTTCTAAAAATTGGGATCATTTCATGCATTCTTTGATGATTCTGATATCTCGTTTACTTGTAATTGCTTCATATTCAAGAATGATGAAACTTGCAACCATGTGCAAGAAAAGTAGGCACCAGAAAAGGGAAAAGCAAGTAAAATTAGGTTTGATAATGCTAGAAGCCAAGTCATATCTGATAAAAGTGAAATAAAAGTTGATGTAGAATTCCGAACATTCTAGTGAGGAATGATTAATTGATTCAAATTAACTTATCATGCAGCATACTTTTCTAGCTCATGTCTGATGTCAAGTACTACTTCTTTGATAGCAATTACCTTATAATGGCACTTGTAACTGAGTCATGGGAAGAGGTTCTCCATTTGCTATACGGATCTGCCAAGTGTCAGTTAGTGACTTCATACTCTCTTTCTTTGTGTAGAATCGTGGGTTATATAGTTTATGACCCAAACTCGAATAAGTTCTTATGTAGGACTTAGGATCTTGTGTAGAGCCAAATTCACCGACATGGGTGTATCTGTGTTAGTCCTTGTGGGAGCCTCTAGCGGGAGTAAACACAAGTACATGGACTAGGACTAAGGTTATTGGTTAGCCGATTAAAAACCAACTAAAGTCTCTTGCGGGAGCCTTCGATGGGAGTGTACCCTAGGTAAGTCCTTTTGTAGGACCACAATCCTTGTGTAGGGCTGTAAAGGTTAGAGGTGAACCTGCTTTAAAACCTCCGATTATGAAATCCACTACACTCATGGGTTAAGTGTGTCCGTTGGCAGTGGAGTAGGAAAACTGAACTACTATACATGCTTGTATTTTAGATTGTCATTCGAGCACTTGTTTAATGATGCTTATGTGATTTTTTAATGAATTATATGTATGCATGATTAAATGAATGTTAGGATTTTATAATTATCACATCTCACACACACATATACACCATCTATTTATAGAATAGTTGCTTGAATTGGAATATGATTTGTAGTCTTTGTGATTAGACCCACTATTGGCTTTGAAGCCTTAGTATTAAATTGTTTTACTTAGTTTAATTTGTATATTAGTTTAAGTAAGCAATTGTGTGTTAATTGGCTAAAATTTTACTTAGTTATAATCACCCACCCTCTAAGACATAGCCTTCATTTTATAGCTCCGACAAGCTTTCACGCATAGCCCGTGACCCACCACCATGTACAGTTTTATCCTTTGTTATCGATATTGAGATACACAGAGACAGATCATGTGGACTGCTTAGCCTGTCATAAAGGGCTTGTATTGATAAGGTACTCAAGAGGTATAGCATGAAAAATTGTACTATTAGACAACCACCCATTATAAAAAGTGATAAAGTTGATCAATTTCAATGTGTTAAAAATGATTTAGAAAACAATTGCATGAAGAATTTTTTGTACGCATCAGTAATAAGGAGCATTATGCATGCTTAAGTCTATACGTGACTGGATCTTATTTTTACTATTAGAATGTTAGACAAGTATCTCTGCAATCTGGGAATGTAGCATTGGATAACTGCAAATAAGGTAGGTATACTTGAACACATATCATGCTGACTGCGTTGATATAAAGAACTTTATCTTAAGGTACATTTTCATGATGGTTGGTGGAGTTGTCTTTGAAAAGTGTGAAATAATAGATGGCAACCTCATCCACTATGGAAGCTGAGTTTATTACTTGTTATGAAGCTTCAAATAAGGCATTATGGTTAAAACATTTATTCTCAAGTTTGCGGGTATTGGAGCATATCCTGAAATAATTAAGAATCTTTTGTAATAACTCAGTTAAGATTTCCTTCTTTAGAAATAACAAACACTCATCAAAGTCGAAGCATATCGACATCAAGTATCTTGTTATAAAAGAAAGCGTTTAGAATGGTCTAGTGTATGTGGCGTTCCTCCGCACTAATGAGATGATTGTGGATCCACTCACTAAAGGGCTCCCTACCATGTTATATCAAGAGCATGTGACATTCATGGGAGTTATTGATCTTACAGATGTATTTAGTTAGTGGGAGTAGAGTGATTCATTTTCCATAGACATATATAAAGATCTCATTTATAAAGTCTTGATAATACTAGAATAAAGTTAGTTTTCGTTTCTCTTTAAGTATGCACAAATTTTTTTTGAGTAAACTAAACTAAAGTTTTGTCTTGTTAGAGACTTTTGAAAGCTCCAAGACCTCTTGAGGATAGGCACATATGATCATACTATGTGTGTAATCCTCATACCACATTTCCTTATTCCTAATCCATGTAATTGAGGCTGGTGGTATTTATGATCGTGCTTAGTCTCACTTCGCCATGATTAAATGTTGTGATGGATATCGCGATCTAATACTAGCAGTCTTGATGGATCAAATTATAAAAGCGTTGCTTGTATTATTCAATAATTAAACTGGTCAACCATTTGAATGTTGTGTTTTTTAATATTAAAAAATATCTTTTTTAAAATATTTTCAAAATTAAACATTGACATTAATCAATATGTCCCAAGTGGGAGAATATAAGAATACTAAAAGGTAGGCGTAGTTGAATAACTGTCCAAATCTCCTTCAGGGTTGGATAATGCAATCGGGCATACCGGTGGACCTCACTTGCAATTTATTTATAATTTTGTAGGGGTGGTGTGTTAGTTGTATTACACCCACATTGTCATAGTTGGACTATGATTGTCAAATTCGTGTGGAGCCTAAGAGAGACAAGTTCTAACGAGTTTCAAATTTTTCACATTCAATGTGTAAGACCCTAGCCTGAGTATCCATTTCATTCCTCTAGGTCCCGTGGTCCTACCGATCGAATCCTGGTGACTCGCGACCTGTAGATTCTGTTTGCGGTCATCCTTAAGTTCCATCTTGCTTTCCTGACCCGGATCGACTCAAAACCTATGTTGTTACGACCGCATCGACGCCACGGTTCCAATGTCGCGTCTCATGCATAAATTTGATATGTACATCTTGAGATATTGACCACACCATTTTTAGCCATTGATCATGCATGTAGGACCCACCTAGACCCATGGGCATGTTTCCCCATGTGGGCCCCACATAGAGTACATCCTTCTATGATAGCTACTCCTAGCCTAGCCATGATTACCTCTTTTCTCTAAAACTCATCATGAGTTTCTTTTTTTTCTTTTCTAGAACCCATCATTAGATTTTTCCCTTATTTATGCAATCCTTCTTCCCAAGCAACCCACTCTCCCAAGAAACAAATCATTACCTCCCTACTACCTCTCCACTCTCTCCCTTCTCTCTCATTTCTCTACTTCTCCCTCTCTTGCATGGTGGAACGTCCACCTCTCCTCCATTTTTCCAGCAAGTTTTCCTCCCTTTTCTCTCCCAATTCCACCATTACAACATCATCTCCTCCATTAAAACCTTCCCTTTGGACCATTGGAGCTAGTACCTTGAAGATTAGAGGAGATCTTGGAGGTGGGTGTTACTTGAAGCCATTTCTTCCTTCCTTCTTCTTGCATTTCCCTTCTAGCATGCTTGGGAGTATGTAGGACCCACCAATCAATGGTGAAGGTCCTACATAGCTCCAAGATGAGAGACCAATGGCCTATTTCATGCATGTTCACTTCCATGGTGGGCCATTCTCCATGGACCCACCATGACGAATTTTCCTTTGATCTAGCATTTCATTGGTCATCTAGACCTTGCATGCATGGTGGGGATAGCATCCCTACCTTAGTAAATTCTTTGATTTGTAAGATAGCATGTATGTATGATTTATGTATAGTGTATGGTGTGGATTGTGAAGGTGGAGGGTTCATAGTGACGGAACCCTCCCCTATGGCCGTGATCTCTCTCTCTCTCTCTCTCTCTCTCTCTCTCTCTCTCTCTCTCTCTCTCTCTCTCTCTATTTCTTCCTCTTTTGTTGCTGGACATTGGTGGCCCACTGATGTGATCAGAAAATCCCAAATCCACCAGGAAATTTGGGATGTCCAGGCCCACCTGCTGGACGTCCAAGCCCACCTTGACATGCATGGGTTGGATGGCCTCTAAACCATGATTTTCTTAGAGATTTTGGTATGGACATGGATCTAGAATTTTTATGGTCCCTTAAAGTGGACCCCACTTGATGTATTCGGGTATAAATCCCTTTGGATATTTTCTATGGACTAAAATATGGACAGCATATGTTGTTGTCCAAATTTCAGGCCCATTTGTTGCATTATTTTTGGGGATTGTTTCGGGCCCATTTGTGAGGCTTTTTATCCCTGATTTCTTAGGGGGTTTTCTGAGGTATGGACCCCACCTTGATGTAGGATGGGGGCCACATCATTTATCCCTTGATTAAGGCCTATGGGATGGGCCAAAGGAGGATGGACGTCCAGAAATTTGTGGACAGTCCAGCAGGGTTGCATGTTGGAAATGGACCTTTTACACTTTGATTTTGGGAAAATTTGGCCACTCCAGTGGACCCCACTTGTTGTCCATATATAGGAGCATCAAATCCATCCATTTCCTTCTTGGTTTGGCAAGCCTAGGCCCACCCCATGAGGTGTCAAAGATGGGGGCAGCAACAATTTTAGCAGCAGATTTTTCAGAAACACCTTGCTGTCCATAAATTGTAAAAATTATTTGGCATGTCTAATGACCTCAAAATTTCCCTCCATTGTGGACCACCTTACTGGGACCCATCATATATGATTGGGGGCCATTTAGACCACCAGAATTTGAGGGACATGGCTGACCAGCAGTCATGCTGGACGTCCCATGGTGGTTGACATCCAGCATGGGCTGGCCATCCCACCCTCATTTGGCCCACCATGATGTAATGTTTTATCCACCCTTCCACCCATTTGGTGTGCTCCACTTGGACGTGGCCCACCCTTGGAGGGGCGTCCATGGTGGGGCCCACCTTGAGTTTATTTTGGGCAGTCGTCCAGGTCATTGGACCACCCACCTGGTTCGGACTTCCAGTCCAGCAGTAAGGCCCATTTGACTTATGTGTTGAATAGCCACTCCCCATGTGGTGGGATCCCCTATGTATGTTGCAGGTCACCCTGAGAATTTTATTCACTTGATTTTACATATTTCTGGACCTCAGCAGGCCCAGAAAGATAAGTGGGCTGAAAATCCAGCTTGTTGCCTTAAAAGAAAGCATTGTTTGTGGCTGGAATTTTAAGGGTATGGGGCCCACCATGTTGAGAGGACTTGTGGGAATGTTTCATGCTTTGATTCCTCAGAATTTTGGGCTTGATTAATGCATCTTGGAGGCCCTCTTTAGTTGGGTTATGAGAACCTATGTTTAACCAAATTTTTAGGACTTCTGGTAGGCCCAAATGGGCTGGAACGTCCTAGCTAGGTCCAGTGAATTTATGGACTATGTCCACCATTATGTTGCACTGGTTGGGCTGAAATGTATGTGTGGTTGGGCCCTTGATTGCCCACCTAATTAATCAGCTTTGGGTCGATGCTGTAAGACTCATTTAGACCCAACTTGGATGTGATTCTTGCCCATATACTTGAGATAATGGGCTGCCCACTAGGCCCACCATGTAAGACCCATATCCTAGCCCATACCATTCTGTAGGCTTTCATGGTCCTCCCGATCAAATTCCGACGACCTGCGATTTATTTTCAACGTTTGTGAGCAATCCTGTGTCGTGTCCCATATATTAGAGTCGGCTTAACACGAAACTTGTATCCTTGCAATCGCGTCGCCGCCGCGTCTCGTGCGCCAAGGTGATACCCAGGCCGGGAGATGTGGGCCTGCGTTCGGTTCGAGGAAAATGCCGCACGTTGTGAGTTTCGAGAGAATCTCTACGACATATCCTATTAATCATATCAATCATAAGTCAAGTACATCCCATCACAAGCCATCACTCACCCTTACCTTTCCTTACCCAAAGTCAAAACAACCCATGCTTAGCCTTCCCTTTTTACCAACAAGTCAAGAGAGCCCATACCTTCCATCCCATCTCCCTTACATCTTCTCTCTCTCTCATTTGTCATTTTCATTACAAGTAAATTTCATAGGAGGTGGATGTCCAAGCTCTCCATGAGAAGAGCTAGTGTGGCCCACCTTCCAACCACTCAATCCCACCCTCCAAAGCCCATCTCGACAATTGATTCGCATCCCTTGGAGCTCTAGATCGCATTAGCGGAAGAAGGAAGAGGAGATCAAAGGTGGGTGTTCTCTAAGGTTTGATTTGTGTGATTTTGATGATTTGAGGGCTCACTTGTAGTGGGACCTATCTTAATGTATGCATTGTTCAAAAAGGGACCCATAGTGGCGGGGTCCCTCCACTACTCACGTCTCTCTCTCTCTCTCTCTCTCTCTCTCTCTCTCTCTCTCTCTCTCTCTTTTCCTGTTGTGGCCCACCTTGATGCTTAATCCACACCGTACATGCCGTGGGACCCACCTTCGTGTGGATTTCATCCACACCTTCCGTCCATCTCATGAGACCCACATGAGGTATGTTTTATCCCAACCGTCCACTATGGGCGTTGACCATGAGATATGTGTTATATCAACACCCCCATCCATTAGTGGGCCAGCCACGTGTACGTGACACCACCTGGATGAATGTATGGCATCCACCCATCCCGCCTTGGAACATCCAGTAGCCTCTGCTGCTGGATGGTATAAAGGGAAAAACAAATATCAGCTTTAATTCTAAAGCTGGAGGGTCACGTTCACATGGACACTACCTTAATGTATGTATCTGATCCACACCGTCCACCCTTTTTCCCTGCTCATTTCAAGCATTAAGCCGAAAAATAAAGTCAATCTGAATCTTTGGCGGGCCATAATGTAGAAAATAATGGTTTTGGCTGATTTAAACTATTAAGGCCCGCTACAGTGTTTCTATGTACCGAAAAATATTCTATATTGGGCTCGTTAGATCTGTTACGAGCCAGGGAGACCGATAATCAGCATGGATCCCCCTGATGTGGGCCCCACCTATGAAGAACCTCACAAAAATTTTAAAAAAAAAGAAAAAAAAGAAGAAAAGAAAATACACATGGGACACTGTTGCTGTTAGCGTCCTTTGGACGTTGCAACAAGCAGCGTCCTTGCTGCTTATTAAGGGATGGGACAGTGGGCCCCACCACTATGTATGCTATACATCTACACCGTGATTTTGATGGGTCCCCTTTGGGAACTGGGATTCTCCAAAAATCAACCATACATGGGGCTCAGGTGGTCCACACCATCAAAAGTAGTAGTGGATTAAACGTCTACCATTGAAACATTGTTTTGGGTCACAGAAGTTTTGAACCGGTATGAAATTTGTTTTTCCATTTTATTCAAGTCCTTGTGACCTTATGAGTAGATTAGATGAAAAATAAATGCTATGGTGGGCCCCACATGTGAAACGGATTGGCTGGTGTACGTAAACACTAGCTAATATAGTTGCTGTGTTGGCATCCCAAGTTCAGTGAGTTTAATCATGAGGAGTATATTTTATCCCACTATCCATTCATTTCTTGTGGGTCCCACACGTGTGGAGCCATCTAATATATATATATATATGTGTGTGTGTGTATGTGTGTGTGTGTGTGTTTCATCCCAGTCGTCTAACGTGGCCCACCTGATGTATTTATTCTATATCACTCTGCCCATCTGTCCTGGGACGTGGGACCTACCTACTGTGGGTAGATTGATTAGTGTACCTCACTCCAGCTATGTAGCTGTTGTGCCACATCAGCAAGTTCCGTGGGTCCCATTTGTTATATGTTATCCCCAAGCCATCCACCTATTTTTCCATGTGGCTACACTGTGATGTATTTGCTTCATCTACACTGTCCAAGTGTTTGGACAATGCTGGACAATATTTGGATTGTGCTGATGAGTTGAATAATGTTTAGATAGAGCTAATTTACCTGGGCAATGTTTGGCAGTGCTGACCATCATTAGTGGCCATGTGCCCTATAGAATGATAGTGTACAGTGATAAACATGTTACACCTACAACTATTGAAATGATTTTTGATATGGTCCAAGCCCAATTGAGGCCCATTGGTGCGGCCCGTCCATGAGGCCCATCATGATGTACTTATGGCCCATGAGTGGGGCCCACCTGTTTGTATTCTGGACCATGTGATAGGGCCCACCTGCCTCATATTTAAGGTCCATATGATGGACCCACCTGCTTGAATCTTAGGCCTATGGGCAAGGCCCATTGTGATATGTATTAGGCCCATGATGTGTTGCATTCGCACTGTCTGTCCATTCGATGGGCGTGTGGTGTTTTTGGCAATGTACTTGACCTTGCATGTCTTGAAGTAGAGCTTCATTCTCAACTTGAAGCATTGTGATGCAGTGCCTTGAACATATATATATTCTCATGCTACACAAGACACAGATAATGTTTTTGGCACCATAAAATTTCACAAAACAAAGGAGCAATTAACCAAAGCACTTACAATCTCCTCCTTGTAAGTGCTATGGTTGATTGCTCCTTTGTTTTGTCAAATTTTGTGGTGTCAAAAACACTATCTGTGTCTTGTGTAGCATGAGAATATATATGTGTGTGTGTGTGTGTGTGTGTGTGTGTGTGTGTTCAAGGCACTGCATCACAATGCTTCAAGTTGAGAATGAAGCTCTACTTCAAGACATGCAAGGTCAAGTACATTGTACACTACTGTAAGCTTCAAAGTTCAGAGTCTTTCAAGAGTTACATCAAAAGACAAGTTCCTATTCAAGACTCAAGTACAACTCAAGATCAAGTACAACTCAATATAAAGTACAAGATGGAGTATAATTCAAATCCAAGCTTTAAAAGATCTTATATTCAAGCTACATCAAGTATAGAGATCTTAAGTTTCATAATCTTCAAAGGTCAACCATCATCTGAAGAAATGAAGTCTCAATATCCATACTTGACTTTTGATTGACCTTAGAGTAGGTCATTTTGTATACATAAGTCAATTGAATCATTTTATAAGTGTTTGGTCTATTCGAAGACTAGTCCTGAACTCTATTCGACTAGTCCTAAAACTGGCTCGACCAGTCCAAGAAATTCCAAGACCAGTCCTAAGTTGTTGCAATTTTTCAGAATTTTTTGATTGAGCTGCAACCAGTCCTGGAAACTGCTCGACCAGTCATGTGAACAGTGCACGACTCATCCAAGACTAGTCCAGCAGCTACAACTCAAACTCCAGCAACGAATTCTGGATTCTCACGACCAGTCGTGGGCAAGTTACGACCAGTTGTGGAGGTCTCACGACCGGTCTTGCAAGGCCTACGACCAGTCGTAGAACGGTTTTATCCGATCATGTTCAAAATTTCAAAATGCTGTTGGTTCTACGACAGTCGTAGTGTCCACAGGACCAGTTGTAGATACGATTTCTGCAACTATAAATAGAGCACGAATATCAGAGTTTAATGATCCAATTTCAAGTAAAATCAAGGCATCACTCTGAGAGATAAGTTTGTATTCTTTTTAAGCTACATTGTGCATATTTAATATTCTCTTTTATTAGCTTTTTATATTTTATTTTGTTTCTGTATTCCAATTTGATTTGAAAGAGGAGTTGTGATATTCCACTTCTTGGAATCAAAATCAAATAGAGCTAGCCCAACTTAATTGAATTTAAAATCAATTGGAACCTAGAACCATTTCAAAGTAAGTATTGGACATTGAACTTCTATATTCGAACCTTTACTCTAATTTGGTTCTTCCGGGCTTCTCCAAAAGGAGAAATTCGGGTATTTTACATTTGTGTAAATCTTCTATACTTTTGGTTTCTTTTGAGATTAAGCTAGAAAAATCTCATTGTGTTGGTTATCTGAGGAGAGCCAGAAAACTCAGAGTGTGGGGTTTTTGAATTGTGTAAGCCCATTTGAAAGACACAATTGTGAGGATTTTAGGTGAACCTGAGAAACCTATTTTCATAGTGAAAGCTAATATCCCCTATGTGAGGATATTAGGAGTGGAGTAGCAAGCTATGTGGCTGCTGTTTAATAGTTGGTGAACACACAGGCGAACCATTATAACTCTTTGTGTTTTGTGGATGTGTGACTTATTTTCCATATCTTTTATCATTTAAGTTTGTGGGTTATATGTGTGGATGTGAATGTTGTAATATTTACATTTCAAGCATTGTGGGGAATGTTGTAATAGCTTAGAATTTCTTTCTCGCTATTTCCTTTATTTCCTTTGCAGTTTGAGATTTTGTTTCTCTAATTGTTCTAGTAAGGTTGTCCTTGCCATAAACCCTTGGTTTTTATGGTGAAAGGTTGTCCTTAGAACAACTAGAATTTGAGGTTACTTTTCATTCTATATTGTGGATTATTATCTTTCTTTTACTTGGCTATCTTATTATTTTATTTCGCTATTAAAGTTTTAATTTGGCATAGTCCTATTAACACCCCCCCCCCCCCCCCCTCCCTCTAGGACTCATAACTAGGCCTTTTCAGGTCCGCCTTGATATATGATTTCATCCACGCTATCTAGGGACGGGGGACCACCATGATGTATGCCTTATCCACACTGTCTGTGGGACGTGTGACCCACTTGATGTATGCATTTTATATCCACGTCGACCATCTGGTGGGACCCATTTGCTACACGTGTAGGCCCCACCTATTGAGCATTGGTGCGGCCCATTGTAATATATGTTGGGCCGATTGATGCGGCCCAACTGATGTATATTGAGGCCCATGGGTCGTAGCCCATTGTGATGTATATTTAAGGCCCAGATATGAGGCCTATTGTGATGTAATTGTGACCCATATGATGAGGCCTGGTATGATGTATCTGAGAATCATTTGGTTAGGCCCAATGAGATATATTTCTGTCCCATAAGATGTGGCCCATTGTGATGTATATGAGCCTAGGTATATAGCCCGTTATAAAGTATTTATGGCCCATTTGGTGAGGCCCGATGTGGTGTATATGTGGCCCTTGTATGAGGCTCATTCAATGTATATTAGGCCTTTGTGTGAGGTCACAGGCCCACTATACGTTTAGCTCTATGTGGGCCACTCCTTGGGAACAATGTGGGTTAAATGTCCACATAGATGGGCAGTGATGGTTAAATGTCCACATTGTGACCTTCCTTTAAGCCTGGTCAGGCCCATTTTCGTCATCCTCTAGTGGGTTACCCCAAACGAATGGTCCTCATTGATATTGCTTGGACCATCATCGGCCATCCATCTATGAACGCCTTGAGGTCGATTCTAATTGACGTGGCTGATTTGCCGATTGTCGATTCTGATTATCGTGGCCGATTGCTGATTTTGATTGTCGTGGCCAATTGCCAATTGCCAATTAGCGATCAAGGCCAATTATCGTGACCGATTGCCGATTCCGATTATCAAGGCCAATTATTGATCAAAACCAATTATCGTGACCAATTACTGATTCCGATTGTTATGGCCGATTGTCGATTCCGATTGTTGAGGCCCAATGTGATATATATGAGGCCTATGTGATGAAGCCTATTGTGATGCATTTGAAGGCCAAGCGATGGAGCCCATTATGATGTATGATAGGCCCATGTGAAAGGCCTCTCGTAATGTGTATTAAGCTCTTAAGTGAGGCCCATAGCATTGTATATTTGGCCCTTGTGTGAGGTCATGGGTCCACTATATGTTAGGCTCTATGTGGGTCATTCCTTAGGAGCACTGTTAGTTAAATAGCCACATTGTTGGGCAATGATGGTTTAATGTCCACATTGTGACCTTCCCTTAGGTCTTGTTCAGCCGATTCCGATTATCGAGGCCGATTATTAGTGTCGGTTATCAATATCGGTTATCGATACCGATTATGAGTATGTGACAGCATAGCATCATGATACATACCCATATGCATCATCTGCATGTTTGTTATGAGATATGGTTGACCATTGTATATATCATTGGGCAGGTTATTATGAGACTCCCTGATAGGCGGAGGTTATCTCACGGCATGCGCAAGATTGATGTATGACTGGATTGTATGACTCATGCATCACACATTTTGTAATATGACTACTATACACCCTAGCGATATCAGGGTCGTAACCTTCACAGGCATATCGTGGATGGCTAGATGAGACACCAAAAATATTTAGTTCTAGCATACAGGTGTCATAGATGTCCCTGGGTGAAAATTCTTAAACCTCCGTGGCCAGGAAACGCCCCAACATCGAGACTAAGTGGATGTATATGAGCGCATGAGGGCCGTATACCAGTAAGCCACATCTCTCACTGTGTCGTGGTCGGTTGGGAGGGGGTGTAACCTTACCTGCTTGATTGAGAGGGTAATATATAGGTTGAGTCTGACCAGCTTGAGGAATGGGTCCGCTATCGACAAGCCGGGCCCGATATTGGTATATGAATAGTAAGGTCTCTTTCACTTACCCAGTTGTGCGCTCAGATAGGAGTGGCAAGCTAACATAGAGTGTAATAGACCCCGGTGATGATCTCAAAGATAAACCATACTGATATGTGGACTTATTGAGCAGGAGTTGCATAGTCATTCATTCATTCATTCACTATTCACTCGGGCTGGTGGTGCGCAATTATTTGTTATGTGTACCTTCGTAATGGCCAGGATTTTGGTTGGGGCGCGTGACTAACCTGGATCACCTTGGGCATATTTCCATGTGTCCTTTAAACTCAGAAGAGAAGATACTTCAGTTTTAAGTTTCTCAATTTTAGATTTTAAATCAATAATTAGGGAGTTTTTGAATTCCAAATCACATTTTGATTTTTCAAAACAATCTGAAATTTGTGATTTTTCTAAGACAAGTGATTCAAAACAATTTTTGAGTTTATAAAACTTTTCTTTTTGAAGTTTAAGTTTGACAGCAATTTTACAGCTTTCCTTATATAGGGCATTGTAAGCGTCTTGAAGATCATATTCATTTTCACGTTCACTATTCAGATTTTCTTCACTTGTAGAGTCATTATCTGAAAATGTGAATTTGGCTAGAGTCATAAGAGCTTTAACCTCATTGCTCGACTCAGTTTCAGAATCTTCTGATTCAGAAGTACCTTCAGAATCACATGATTCATCCCATGTAGCCAACATACCCTTCTTCTTGGGTTTGTCCCTTTTAGGACATCTATTTGCTAAGTGCCCATATTCTTGACAGTTGTAACATTGACTATCTTTCAAAGATTTTATAGATTTGGGTCTAAACTTCTTTTTATCATTTGATTTTTGAAAATCAACCCTTTTCTTGCTTTTGAAAATTTTGTAAAATTTTTTAGCTAAAAGAGCCATATCATCTTCTGAATCAGAATTTTCTTCTGAATTACATTTAGAAGATTTTAGTGCGATAGATTTACCTTTAGGAGCTTTAAAGTTTAACTCGTAGGTTTGTAGAGAACCAACTAGTTCTTCTACCCTCATATTATCCGTATCACGAAGTTCCTGGATCGCGGTTACTTTAGAATTGAACCGTTCAGGAAGTGAGCGTAATATTTTTGCACACACTTTACTTTCTGGGATTTTATCGCCAAGACCCCATATTGAGTTTACAATGCCATTCAATCTAGTGTAAAAGTCCATAAACATTTCATTTTCCTGCATATGAATTTCTTCAAATCTGGTTGTGAGGAGTTGGACTTTAGATTTTTTGACAATTGTAGTACCCTCGTGTGTCATTTCTAATATATCCCAAGCTTGCTTTGCAGTATCACAAGAAATGATTCTTTTGAACTCATCCGGTGATAGTGCGCAAGTAATTGCATTTAGTGCTTTAGCATTTGCACTACTCTCACTTTTCTGAAGAGTGGTCCATTGGTAATATGGTATGACTTTCATAGATTTTGAACCATCAACCCCAGTAACTTCTATGATAGGAGGATTCCATTCAGTCACTGTGGCTTGCCACACATTTTCATCCATTGATTTGAGGAAGATCCTCATTCTGGCTTTCCAATAGGCATATTGGAGCCATCAAAGGGTGGAGGCCTAGTGACTGAAAGGCTATTAAAATTTGATATCTTAAATAGCTTAAATCGTTAGCTCAGGAATTAAATCCAAGAATTAAAAAAGAGCTATTAGGCTCTGATACCACTTGAAAAGGCCAAGCTATATGTCCTAGAGGGGGGGTGAATAGGACAATGCCAAATAAAACTAATAACAGCGGAAATAAAAAGAAAATGATAGCCAAAGTAAATCACAAAGCAATAAATTAAAATAACCTCAAAATTCAGATCTTGAGAGGTTGATACAAACGTTGTTCTAAGGACAACCTTACACCAAAAACCAGAGTTTATAGTAGGACAACCTTATTTCTAGAAAGATCTTTGTATCAAATCTCAAATCGAAGAGGAATACAGAATTAAATATAAACTGAATAAATTGTAATTAAAAATGTATTGTTCTAGGGACAGCCATACACCATAAAAATGGCAGGGCAACCTTGCTGGAACAACTTTCAAAAGAAATTGAAAATCAAGCTGATAAAGGAATAGCAGAAAATAAATTCTAAGCTATTACAACATTCTCACAAAGCTTGAATTAAATAATTACAACATTCACCACCACACATACATCCCACAAAAATTAATTAAAGATTAGAAGAATAAATCAATCAACCACAACACAAGGGATTATAGTGGTTCGCCTGTGTGTTCACCAACTGTTAAACAACAGCCACACAAAATGCTACTCCACTCCTAATATCCTCACACAGGGGATATTAGCGTTCACTAAAAATAGGTTTTCCCAGGTTCACCCAAAACCTTTACAATTGTGTCTTTGTCTGTGGGCTTACACAATTAAAAAAAAACCCCACTTCTGAGTTTTCCTGGCTCTCCTCAGAAAACCAATACAACAAGATTTTTCTGGCAAATCTTGAAAGAAACCAAAACAAAAGGGAATTTACAATTAAATGTAAAATACCTGATTATCTCCTTCGTTGTAGCAGCCCGGTAGAACCAAATCAGAGTAGATGATTGAATGTCCAAGTTCAATGTCCAGTACTCAACTAAAGTGGTTCTAATTCTAATAGATTTTAAATTAAACCAAATAGGGCTTGCCTTAATTGATTTTGATTCCAAAGAAAGGGAATAATAATTCCTCTTATCAAATTAGATTGGAATAGCAGAAACAAAATCAATTAAATAAAGCTAAGGAAAGAGAATATTAAATAAGCACACTTAGCTTAGATGGAGCACAAAATTATCTCTCAGAAGTTCGACAAAGATTGGCTTGAATGAATTAATTAAATCGATGATTTCTTCTGAGATTCGTGCACTATTTATAGGTGAGAAGATTGGGTCTTCGACTGGTCTAGGGAGCTCTTCGACTAGTCGAAGCAACAACAGATATTTGAAAAATCCGGCGGGATATGCTCTGACCGTTCTACGACTGGTCGAGGGTCTCCTACGACTGGTCGTAGGTCACCTACGACTGGTCGTAGGTTTCCTTCGACTGGTCGAAGAACCTATAACACATCGCTGTAGTTCGAGTCGAAGACTTTCGACTGGTCGTAGATGCAGTCAACACTGTTCCTACGACTGGTCGAACAAATTCCTGGACTAGTCGAAGCCTAACAAATTTTATCCGGAATTTGTAACAAACTCACGACTGATCAAGGAACTTCTTAGACTGGTCGAAGCAAGTCTAGGACTAGTCGAAGAAGGCCTAGGACTAGTCGAAGAACAGATCAATCACATGTAAAATAAACATTCGGTTTATGTATCCGAAATGACCTACTTCTAAGGTCAACCTATGGTCAGTCAAACCTCAATCATGAAGTATGGACATTGAAACATTAGGAACAAGTGACCTTGAAGTATGAGTCTTGAGGTTTTGATATAGATCAATCTTGAAATCTTCATGAAGCTCAATCTTGTAAGGGTCTTGAGTTCTGCCTTGTACTCTTCTTCAAGTCTTGCAGCTTGAGTCTTGTCTTGTGAGCTTTGCTTGTTGTGAGCTTAGCTTGTTCATGAATGTTGATCCTTGAGAGAGCTTCACTTATGCAAGTTATGAATGTTGATCCTTGAGAGAGCTTCACTTATGCAAGTTATATATAACATAACAGTGATTTTGGCACCACAAATTTGACAACAGACAGGGATATAAACTATAGCACTTACAGGCCCCCACTAGAGGTTGCGTTCGTTATGAAAAATTGTCTAAGTACCTAGACCCTACTTGGTTAGGAGGAGAGTACAACATCACCGCATGGCATACTTGCTTATCTTCATGATCCATTCCCACATGCATCATATGTGTGCTTAGTTGAGATTATGATTGGTCATAGTTATGTCATTGGGCAGGATATTATGGTATCCCCTAAGGGATGGAGTTGCCCCTCTCGAGTGCATAAGATGCTCGGGATTGATGTATGGTTAATTTGTGTGGTTCATACATCTGGCATTGCATAGCACGTCGATATTCGCTCTTGCTTCATCAGGGTCATAGCCTCCACAGGCATGTCGTGGATGACTGGATTTAGACACCAAAAATGTTACTTGAGCATTTAAGGCACTTAAGATGTCCTTGGGTGAAAGCCCCTAAACCTTCATGGTATCAAGAGACGCCTCAACGCCAAGACCGAGTGGAAAACATGAGCGCCCAAGTGCCTTTACCATAGGCTGTGTCTCCCACTGTTGCGTGGTCGGTTGAGATGGGGTGTGGCCTTACCCGCTTAAGTGAGGGGGCAATTGCTAGGCTGAGTTTGACCAGCTCATAAATGGGTTTGCTACCATCAAGCCTTGTTGGTGATTGGCTGTCCACAAGCAGGTAGTGAGGTCTCTTACGCTCGTTAGACTATGCGGCTAGGAGACCGGCAGTTGGCTAGCAGTGTATTTGACCCCGGTGGATTCCCTATAATGGAATTATAATGATATGTGGACTTGATATGAGGACTGGAATTGATTTCATTGCACCTTACATTGGCATTAGCTATGTAGGCATCTTGTGCATCGCCTTGGTATGGCGCCCGGTACTCATGTGTTGCATTGCAGAGCCTTAGTATGGTTTATGGCATTCATGCTTGGTATAGCATAGCCTTGGTATGGCTATTGGCATTGATGGTATTCATGGTTCATGCCGCATTTCCGCATTCTCTTATATTGCCTTCCCGGCATTAGTATTACACACACTTACACCGCTCTCTAAGCTTTCTATAAGCTTGTGCACGATTGATGCATGCAGGAGATTCTAGGCAGCAGCTGTAGCTGAAGAGGAACGAGGAGCGTGCTGTGGACCTTTTGGAGTTGTTCTTATGTCAGATCTTGTATTTTCCCTTTTCGAGCCATGTACCTTATATAAAGTTTAAATTCTTAGTGGATTTTGCAATGTTGTTCTTGTAGTTATCATCCGTGGTTACTATGTTATGATCTTGGGTATGCTCTTTATGGATTGGATTTATATTATAGAAATCCTCCTTGTAGGATCCCAGGATCGGAACCTGGCGAATGGGTACTAGGAGATGAGAATGGGGTACTACGGAGGCTGTCGGTACCGGAATCGGCTATCGGGATTCTTGTGAGTCTAGTCACCGAGTCTAGGGCGTAACACAATGACTATAAAAATAGAGTTGTGTCCCCAAGCCCAGGCATGCTAGAAGCTATTTTCTTATCCCGACACTTCTCTAATGGGTGTATGTTACAGAAGATCCTAGTGATTCATTCTATAATGGCTTCCCAACCAAGTATCTCCATATGCTTCCAATCAGATTGCAGAAGCATTGCCTGTATTATTGAATAATTAAATTGGTAAACCATTCGAATATTGTGCTTTTTTAATTAAAACATATATTTTTAAATGTTTTAAAAATTAAACATTGACATTGAATAATGTGGCTCAAAGTGGTAGAATGTAAGAATACTATAAGGTGGGCCTAATTGATCAACGGTACGGATCTCCTTAAGGGTTGGATAATGTGAATGGGCATACCGGTGGACCTCACTCAAGTTGTGATTAATCTAGAATCGTGTAGGGGTGGTGTGTTGTAGTTGTATTACACACACAGTATTATGGTTGGACTATGATTGTCAAATTTGTATGGAGCCTAAGGGAGATGAGTTTCAATAGGTTTCAAACTTCTCACCTTTAATAACTTTAAAAATAAATAAATAAATAAATAAATAAGAGCATGGGTCCCTAAGCTTACACATGTTAGAAGTTATTTTCCCATCCCGACCCTTATCTAAAGGGTGTATTGTCACGCCCTGAAATCTGGCACCTGGGTATATCTGACATCGATTTCGTACTCGAAGGCATGACTTATGTTTTATATGTTTTCATTTTATAATCCACACATATATTGACAAAACAATTCTCATTCATAAAATATAACCATCCAAAAATTAAATAATCAAACATTTATTTAGAGAAGAATAAAATATCTATATTCCAACTATTCATAACTATCACCAAACTCATGTCATCTCCATACTATCATACTAAATGTTTATTACACTTATTTGAAAAATGCTAAAGAAAAAAAAAAACAAATCTCTTTAAGCGCCTCCACGATATCCTGATCCTGAAATTTAAAAATCCCAACAGGGTAAGCTGCGAAGCCTAATGAGTAATCTCAACATAGGTTTCAAAAATAACCTCACATAATCTAAATAAAATGTACTAAAAGATACAATACCTATTTAGATAAAGCAATAGATGAGGAGATTAATAAACAAGAATTTTCAATATAAATTCAAAGAAAAATCAATGAATGAAATCAACATATACTAAAATCCACAATAACAAGTGCGGTTTATTCTTTTTAACACCAGGGGCAGTTTACACCGGTTGGCCAACATCTGCGCGAATACAACACCTAGCCTGGCAATGGGAACCTCTTGTGTGATATGCTCACCCATCTTAAGGACACTTGGCGAGGGACCCATTTGTATATTAACTGGTCAAACTATTACCCTAGCGAACCTGACAGTGGGAACCTTTTACAATCCTGACATGCTCAATCACTCAAAGGGTACAATAGAGGTTTCAAGAGGTACCTCTTATGTGACCGTAGCTTCATTAGCATTTGCGTCTAGTGGTACTATGGCGAACACATGACCCTGGGTTGGCTGTCAAGGAGCCTGGCCTTCCTGCCTCTGCTGGTGGTGTTGTTGTTGTGGGCATTGTTGCTGCTGAATGGGTATTTGCTGTGGAGTTCTCTGATACTGTTCAGATGCTTAATGATATGGAGGTCTCTGGTACTATGGCTGAGGTCTCGAGTGCATCTGCAGGGGTTCCTAATAATGTGGCTAATGAGGCAGTCGTCTACAAAAACGAGCGGAGTGACCCTCCATTCCACAGTTATAACATTAACCTATAAATCTGTTCATTGGCTGAGTTGAAGTTAAGGTGTTTGTTACAATCATCTTTTGCTTCTTGGAAGCATTGCCTTGTGATTAAGATGTATTTGGTGTACCCCTAGCATTGCTCTTCGTTTCTCTCTTGTGGTTGCAACTTTTTAAGAATTCTTCATTGTCTCGCTCTATCATTAGGGCCCATTCTACCACATCGGCATACAATCTAAACTTAAGTGGAGTCATCTTATTACAAATTCACCCTCTCAGTCCTTATTCAAACTTCTCAACTTCACGAGCTTCATCCTGACTCATATATGGGGCAAAATGGGATAGCACAATAAATTTGGACTTATATTGGCCTACAGTCATCTCCCCCTGTTCTAAGCTTATGAATTCCTTTGCTTTCTGCTCCCGTACACACTCAAGAAAGTATTTCTCATTGAACTTCTCACAGAACATATCCCACGTCCATGCGGTATCTTCTTCAATTGTTCTAGCAATTATTTCCCACCAGTGGTCGGCCTCTCCCTGTAACATCTCAAAAAAATTCGTACAAGGACCCGAGTATCACCTCAGGCAGAAATCACTCAGGACTAAATCCTTTAGAAATTAGATGAGAATTAGCTAGTGCTACACTAGATTACCTGTAAAATTAGCACTAATCACTTTAAATATGATCTGCAAGACCCAAAATGCGCAGTATCATTGTCGCTACTTTACCCTGAAATTTAGAATCAATCTATAGACCCGATTGCTCTCGGGAGCACTTGAAACTCCGTATCGGACCTGGACCGCACGTCGAAAGTCCATTGACCACGAAACTATACAAATATGACTGCTTTACTGGGCTTGACGACCATCTCGGAAATCAAATCCTAAAAGTGTCCAGAAATGCACAACTTGAGCCTGGAGCGAAGTGTGTGAGAAACGCGAATATCTTAAGAAAACGAACCCAGATTTAAGTGCATTGAGTCGTTCGCTTACAGGCTAATTATAAAGATTTAGACTGTCAGAATCTGACCCAATTACACCCTCGGATTAGGAAAAATTTTCAACTCATGTCGGTGCACTTGTGGCCCTGATCGAGTACCGGTGGCCGTTGAACTGAAATTGGTCCGCCACAGTCGATCTGTAAATCCGATCAGACCAAAAACTTAGCTTGACCTAGATCCAATGTCAGGGAGCTTAAGTCCGACTGCATACTGAAGGGAGGCCACCAGAAGTGCTCCGTTGGACTGAAACAGATGCCCTTTGGATATAACCTAAGTATACCTTTGCCCTGGGGCCATTTCCATCAGTCATGGGCCTATATAAAGGCTTAAAACCCCCTCTATCTCACTTCATACGAATTTTCTAACCTAGGTGAGAGAAGAGAAAAGAAAGAGAAGGAAAGAGAGAGAAAGTGTGAGGGAAGTCAGGGTTTTGCTACAGATATCATTCCCTGTCGCTCTAAGTATCGAAACACCGCTACCGTGTCACTATACCGGCGATTCTGGTTCAGTTCTTAGGTAAGAAATCCTAACCCTAATCTGTTTTAGGTTTTCAAATGTTGTATTAGATGAAATAGCTAACCTATTTCATGCTATAGGTTGTCGTTGTGCCGTAGACAAAGGCTTAGTTTTTAAACTGAGTTCGTTACGAGTCTACCGGTGAAAGGTGCGGACTATAAATGTTTAGGTTATGGTTTTCAAGGCTTTCAATGTCAATTAATGATTTATGACTAACTTGAATGCTATCACATACTTAGATACGATGTTTCCCACACTTTACACATATATATGAACTATGTTGAGTGTAGTGTACTCCATGTGTTAGTTGAAATGATTGAATGCGTATAAAATTTGGACTCATGTTTGACATGATTATCCGTCATGGATATAGGGTTGTTGTATGTGCGACAGCCCCTTAGCGAAAGGATTTGCCCTAATACATGTTATGGCCAACATACGTCATGTATGTTATAGTGTATAGTCTAAGTGTTTGTTGAAATGACTGAATGAATGTGGGATTATGATTTGTACCTGCCGTGTCTATGGAATGCAAATACATGATTTTTGTGTATGTGACAACTCCTTGTTGGAAGGATCTATCCAAGTATATGTTATAATCAGCATATGTTATGTATGTTGATATGTGTAGTCTAAGTGTTTGTAAAAATGTCGGTATGAGTAAGTATTTGGTACATTGTACTTTATACGGGTGTCGAGATAAGATTCTCAACTACCTTAACTATGTATATAAATCTCTCCATGCAACCTGCACTATATTGTCTGTTTTACTTATGAAATGTGTATGAGGGAATCCATGTTTATGCTGTATTTCATAAAATGCTAAATGGTTGTAGGATCTGAATTATTTGTCCAATACTGCATTTAGTACTTCATGTGATTACTTGTTGGAATCGAGTGTGGTTGGGACTATGAAATTGTCTAGGCAATCGGCAACACGCCCTGGTTTGGCGGTCGTGGTTTTTTTGTCACACCAGACACGTTCAAGGAATCTGAGTCGTACGCTGCTAGTCGACAGTGGTTAGGCCACGTAGAGTGCTTACGCGCTCCATGTCGATCGGCTCGATGTATGCTCGTACTAGTCGAGCTTGTCAAGTAACCCGATTGGCCCAATGTATATTCGCCATGTATGGACGCTACTGCTTGAATCTAAGGTACCAAACTCACCAGTGGAAAACCTGTTTAACTTTGGTACCTCGATCCGCTAAGACTCATGAGCCAGACATGGTGGTATGGGACACCGTGGTTGAGCTGTCGGCCTACGCCGGGGCGACGAGCCTCCCCATAGTGACCAGTGAGCAACACCACCTCGTGAGCTGAATACGGTGGTATGGGACACGGTATTCGAGCTGTCGGCCTACACTGATCAGGTGACGAGCCCTTTGTAGTGACCTCGTGCATACTCTAAGACTATGTTGAGGTGATGAGTCTTTCCGTAGCAACTAGAGTATAAACTAGGCCTACACTGATCAGGTGACGAGCCCTTTGTAGTGACCTAGAACCGCAATATCGTATGAGATTTATGAGGACTGACGACCCTAGAATGGATCATTGTTTGGGAATTGATATAAGGGAGGTACCTTAGCTTCCCAACCTTGCTGTATGAATAAACTTAAGTAAGAACTTGGTTAACACGATCATAACATTGCATTGCACAGTGCTTTGGCGAGGAAGTAGCATGTATCTGGAGTGGTGCATGCCGCAACCATGAGATGAAGTTCGCAGAGGGAGTGCGGGTGAGGGCATGCATCATATCATACCATCTTTACATTAACAAGAGTATTTAGGGCTTGATTGTTATATTGCTTTATCATTTCTGTTTGATTAATTGATAACATGTTAACCTTTGCCTTATAGCTCCACTGAGTTGATCACTCACTCCCACGTTCTGGGATAATGTTTTAAACACCAACCAGACTCTGTCTTAGTTGCAAATGGTGACGCGACATATGAGGTGGAGCCTGACTTCTATGACGATGAGGAGGAGTTCTCTTATATGCAGTTATCAAGCGGGTTTACTTAGACTGTCCTAATCGACGGGGGCTACAGGGCTTATCATTTGTAGTTGGACTATCTTTAATATTTTGTATTTTGAACTAATATATGTAATTATTTAACTTGGCAATGTATTCATACTCTGGAGACCGGCAATGGTCTATACGTTCCATATATGCTTATATACATCTCTCAGTCTTCCGCTTGTGTTATTTAACTGCCTCTGGAGTATGATATACTAATTTGGTATAATCCCACTCACGTTTAATGCACTAATACAGACAACATTCAATCATCATCATATATGTTGCATAAGTGATGTTTTGGGACTTAGGAGTTGGGCTCCTGCTCGACCCACGATTTTCAAAGCGTTACAAGTTGGTATCAGAGCATGATTTGGATTAAACTGGACCTGGGTTATGGTCACACGACGCACACTGATGTACTTTGACTTAGGAGGGAGCGACAAAATGTAGGAACAGGCATAGGATTCCCAGTTTCACTAATCGGTGAAATTTACCTAAATCAACTGCTGAGATCGGCCCGTACACACCCATGATCACTTGAGGCGATTCCAGATCACTTCTAAACCATCTATCGACGGGTTTAGATGAAGATTTAACCATTCCAACCTCAAACAACCCAAAAAATGCGAATGTACATGAGATAGGACCTGAAATGACTCGAATGGATTCCGAGGCCAAAATTGTACAAATTGGGGGGACCGAGAGTGGACCCCACATGTTTCTGGCACCCGGGGGGGATGGCATCACCCAGGGAGTGAGCCATCGCTGGGACCTCCAGGGACCGGCGATGCCATCACCGGATCGGCGAGGCCTCACCGGTCGAGCACACTGGGCATATCAGGCCAAGTGGGCCAATACAGGTGGGACATTGTGGGGCCCACGAAATCACGTGGGACCCCCCTTATTTGTTCCATTTGCTCCCCCACTTCATTTTCCACCCCTCCAAGCTTCCCTTTCTCTTCAAAAACCCTTTCTCCTCTCTCAAATCTTCCCTACATCCCCATATTTCCTCTTTTTCCTTCATTTCATACACTCCTCCACCGTTTTCATCAACACCCACCTCCTATCTCTCTCATTTTCTTCGATTTAAGTGCACAAACCTTCCATTTGTGACTCGTATATCTTCAAGTCCTACAACCCATCCTATTTCCCCATATTATTCCACTTCCATGGCTCTTTTCAAGCATGTGGCGGTCATCTTCTCCATTTCCATGCTTCTTTCTTTCATGGGAAAGAAGAGAACTCCTACGGAGGAGGGCTGGCCTAGTCTCCCTACTCGTTCAAGGAGACCGAGAGGCGTCACCACTAGTGCAAGCCTTGATCAAGAGATAAGGACAAAGCGGGACCTCGATTCTCAGGCTCCCCTCGAGAGAGCTCTACTAGCAGATCTGTCTCATGAAAGATGTCAGGGCCGTAGGGTTCTTTTTGAAGCACATGTGGATGAGAAGCTCTTTGGGGAATATCTGTTGATGGACCGCCTGGTCGAGGCCGGGTGGGGTCCCATATTTGCAGGCAAGTCTCGTGCAAATGTGAACACCGTCTGAGCCTTCTACACGCACATTTGGGAGCCAACGCTGGAGCCTTTGCAGTTCAAATTCCTTGTGGTGAGGTGGGATCTCATAGTCAATGCTGCCTTGATAGCCCAAGTTATGGGAATGCAGCTTGGCGAGGTCCATGCAAGTGAGAAGAATCTTCAGAGTGCACGTGAAAAGGATCCCCGCACGTGATTCCTTTGTGGCCAACTGGCCCACTGGAATCTAAACAATAGCCTCCTAGCGAACAATATGACTGACGACTTTTGCCTGTTGCATCACATCTTCACGTATAATGTGTATCCCAGGTGTAGTGGTAGCGAGTGCACACGCCTGATGGTAGACTTTCTGTACCAAGCTAGGCGAGAAGAGAAGCTGTGCATGCCTACATATGTGCTGCTATAGATAGTGCAGATTGCACGCTCTTCCAGGACGTCCATTTAACTCCCATTCGGCTGACTTATATGCAAGATTGCATGCGAGTTTGCCTACAGACTTGGCGCAGAAGTTCCTGTGTCGATCCATTTCATCAACAACACCACTCTCAACAATATGGAGATTGGGCCACGACAGCGTCAAGCCCGACTCGACGAGAGTGAGGTTGAAACCGAAAGTAAAGAGGAAGAGAGTGATGAAGAAGATAGAGATGAAATAGAAGAAGAGCAGGCAGAGGAAGAAGAGGAGGCCCAAGACACTGATGAGGGCTCTCCTCCTGCTACGCAGGGCCACGATGGTGATCGGGCTGCTATACAATCCCGCTTAACTCAACTTGAAGAGGGCCAAGTTGCCCTGAAATAGGAGATTACACAGACCTGAGCTAAGGTTGAAGAGACTCAGGCCTTCGTGAAGCAGAAATTTAACAAGGTGTCTCGTGCTTTAAGGGCTATCTTGTGCTGTGTGCAGGACAAGGGTGCACCTCCACCATCGCCGGATTCTGGCGACTAGTCGTGCATGCAGTTGTCTTTTATTTTTCTTTATTTGCTTGTTTCTATATGTAGCCTCGATAGGCTTAGTGGTGTGGTAGTTTGGTAGTATGTTTTAGTGTTTGAAGCCTTGATTGTATTAGCTCACATGCATCTTCTGTCATGATTCATGTAACGCTGTATCTCATGTATTGTGACAATTTTGTTAAATGAAATGCATGAAGTTTCTTTGAGCCGTAATGTGAATGTTGTGTAGTTGAGTTGTGAGTATACTGAATCTAACCTGGGTTACACCCTATGTTGTATATAGGGAAAACCACCTAAGGCCGCTTGGAGTACGGTACATCTCACGCTGGGCGAATCCTTTGACAGGGCTTCTCCCCTAAGTGATAGCCATACGGACCCCAACTTGGGCCCGACTCACGAGACCATGCCGGATTCTCAGCTAGCCACTGGCCCCACTAATGGGCCAACACCTACTGCACCACCAGTTCCTGAGCAAAACCGTGCGTCCACCTCGACGCCTCACATGCCTCAGACGGCCCCTCCTCCAGATACGTTAGAGCAAATGATGTTGTTAATGCAACAGCAGCAGATACAACAACAACAGCAGTAGTAGTAGTTTCTGGCTACCATGGTTGCCCAGAGTATAGGTGTAGCTCCACCTGCATCACCTGTGCACCCTACTGGGAATGCAGGTGCTAGCGGCCATTTTGAGCAATTCCAGCACTTGCAGCCTCTTACTTTCATGGGTACTCACCGACCCGAAGAGGCCGAGTATTGGCTTGATCATATCTCTAAGATGCTTAAGCTGCTGCACTGCACTGAGGTAGAGCAAGTGGAGTTAGTCACCTTCATGTTTGAGAAGGAGGACAGCTTATGGTGGGGCAGTACTCTCCACACTGTTGCGGTCAGATATGTATGGACGTGGGCAGCCTTTAAGACCTGCTTCCATGAGAAGTACTATCCCCTCACTTATCGCCACGAGAAGGAGAGTGAGTTCCTTCACCTCTAATAGGGAGGGATGATAGTGGCAGAGTATGAGAACCGATTCATGAAGCTGGCTAGGTATGCTCCTCTGATACTTGCTGATGAGCCGATGAGAATGCGGTAATTTTCTGAGGGTCTACAACCCGAGATTCACTCGAAGATGTGTTATGCTAGCATACCCACTTATGTTGAGCTAGTACACATGTCTTTGCGAGTGAAGCAGGATGGGGATAGGTTATCCTGCACTTGCCTTCCTATGGTTCCTAGGCTGCGACCAGACATGCCGAGTAGGCCATTCCTCAGCAAGAGGCCACGTACAGATTCACCTCCTAGGCTTGCGGCTCCGCCGGTTCAGCTACGACAGGAAGATTTGTGGTGTAGCTATTGCAAGAGGCCAGGCCACACAGAGGTGAATTATTTCACCAAGATGAGGGATAACGAGTTCTCACCACCTCAGAGGATCAACCGCCCGATGCCTCCGGCTATTTCCTCTCCACCTCTATGGACAACACCTGCACACCCCTCCTTTCGACTGTCGGCACCTCGCTTTAGGCCACCTCAACGGCCTATGGCGCCATAGCCGAACCATTCACAGCAGGCTCGAGTACACTTACTTACAGCTAAGGCATCCAAGGCATCAGACGTAGCACCTGTGGCTTTTGAAGTCACAGCTCAGATTCAAGGTACACCTATCTTTTTATTGGTGAAAATCGGATCCACTGTTTCGATCATATCATGCGCCGCAGTCAAGCGGCTGGGATTGGTTACTACTCCTACGAGGGGAGTGAGGATCCTCACCGCTAAAGGGACCTCGTCGGATGTTACCAGGATGTGTGAGGCATGTTCATTAGACTTGGGTAGTAGGACAGTGTGTGTCGACCTGATCGTCGCCTTGCTATGGCACTACGATATTATCCTCGGTATGGATTGGCTCATCACGATGAGGGCAGAGAAAGATTGTGAGACCAGGGTCGTGACAGCCTACGGACCTGAGGGCACGGTCTTTACTTTCCCAGTTCATGTTAGTTGGCCCTGTAGAGTTGATTGCTACGCTGCCTTATTAGAGCATGAGTTGGGCCCGACGTTGGGGAACACGCTAGTGGCACAGGAGTTCATGGACGTGTTCAGGACGATACCTGGACTACTTCCTTGGCGTGAGATCGAATTTACTATCGACCTGGCGCCCGGTGCGACACCCATTTCGCTACCGACATATCGCATGCCTTCATGCGAGATGGAGGAACTAAGGAGGCAGATTGATGACTTGTTGGAGGCAGGTTTCGTACGACCGAGTGTGTCCCCTTGGAGAGCGCCCGTGTTGTTCATGAAGAAGAAAGATGGTTCACTGAGATTATGTATTGATTATCGCAGGTTGAACCAGGTGACAGTGAAGAACAAGTATCCTTTACCTAGGATAGATGATTTGTTTGATCAGTTGAAGGGGGCACGATACTTCTCGAAGATCGATCAGCAGTCAAGGTATCATCAGTTGCACGTCAGGGATGAGGACGTGCAGAAGATGGCCTTCAGGACCAGTTTTGGATACTATTAGTTTCTTGTTATGTCGTTTGGCCTCACAAACGCACCAGCCGTGTTCATGGACTTGATGAACAGGGTGTTTCAGCAGTTTCTATTCCGATTCGTTATCGTATTTATAGATGATATCCTGATATATTCCAAGAGTCGGGAAGAGCACGAGGAACACCTGCGAGCAGTCTTGAGTACTCTGAAGAAGAACTAGTTGTTCGCACAGTATAAGAAGTGTGACTTCTGGAAAGAGGAAGTCAAGTTCCTAAGACATGTGGTGTCCAAGGAAGGGATAGCAGTTGACCTCGCTAAGGTAGTCGTGGTTCAGGACTGGGAGTAGCCTGGTTTGGTTACTGATGTGAGGAGCTTTCTTGGTCTGGCAAGGTATTACCGTCGATTTATTAGGGACTTCACCAAGATTGCCAGACCGCTATCTCAGTTGACACGGAAGGATCTGAAGTTCGCCTGGAATGAGAAGGTGGAAGCATCTTTTCAGGAGCTGAAGGACAGGCTAACGTCCACCCCTGTGCTAGTATTACCAGAGCAGGGGGTTAAGTATACTATATACACTGACGCATCTCGAGTTGGTCTGGGTTTTGTCCTTATGTAGAAGGACAGGGTGATTGCTTATGCCTCGAGACAGTTGAGGAAACACGAGGAGAACTACCCTACACACAACCTAGAGTCGGCAACCGTTATCTTTGCATTAAAGCTTTGGAAACATTACCTCTACGGAGAGGAGTTCAAGCTTTTTTTGGACCACAAGAGTCTCAGATACATATTCACTCAGCAGGACCTGAAATGAGGTAGTGGCGATGTAAGGAAACCTTGAAGGACTTCAATTTTGAGGTTTCCTATCATCCAGACAAGGCTAACCTTGTGGCTGACGCGTTGAGCAGCAAGAAGACCATAGACTTTGCGGCTCCGCTAATGGTGGCAGAATGGGATATGGTAGAGTTCGTGCGAGACTTGGAGCAGAAACTCACTGTGGAGGAGCCATTCGAGAGCGTTGCGCACGTTCATGTGCGGCCACTTATTGATGATAGGATCATTGAGGCCCAGAAGGACGATAGACGATTGTCTGAACTTCCAGAGCAGGTTAGCAACGATGAGGACGCCGAGTGGAGAGTTGGTACGGATGGGGGCTTACGTTACCGTGGCAGCCTATGCGTCCAAAATCTTCATGATTTGAGACAGGAGTTTCTCGAGGCTGCACATAGTTTGAAATTGGCGATGTATCTTGGAAGCACGAAAATGTATGGAGATATGAAGAGATTATACTGGCAGGACAATATGAAGGCCCACATAGTAGATTATGAGTCTCGTTGTCTCACGTGCCAACAGATCAATGCTAAACACCGCCAACCTCCTGGACTACTTCGCCCATACCCATAGCTAAATGGAAGTGGGATTTCATCTCTATAAATTTTATCTCAGGGCTACCAAAGATGAGGAAAGGACATGACTCTATTTGGGTGATCGTGGACCGGTTAACGAGATCAGCCCACTTTCTCCCGATTAAAGTCTCAAACTCTGCAGACGAGTTGGACAGGTTGTACATCAAGGAGATTGTGCATCTGTATGGAGTTCCCCTGGAGATTATGTAAGACCCGTATCCTAGTTCATACCGTTCCATTGGTTTTCGCGGTCCTTCCGATCGAATTTCGGCAACCTTCGCATTGTATCCGACATTTGCGCACAATCCTAAGCTGAGACCTGCATACCGAAGTCGACTCAAACTGAAACCTGTACCTTAGTGACCGCGCCATCGCAGCGGTTCCAACACCGCGACTCGTGCACCAAACCGATACCCAGGGTAGAAGATGTAGGCTCACGTTCAATTCGAAGAAAACGTCGCGCGTACGAATTTTGAGAGAATCTCTACGACCTATCTCATCAATCAATCAATCAATCCCATCAATCAAGTACACATCACACATCAAGTCAAGTACAAGCAACCCATACCCTATCCTTACCTCTCTCTTACACAAGCTACCCAAAGTCAACTCTCTCTCTCTCTCTCCACCCATCCCTTTCTTACAACCCATCACTCCACCCATCATGCATCACACCTCACCCATCCTTTTCACCCATCACTTCTCTCTTCCTCATTTCTCAAAAATCTCTCCAAGCAACACACTCTCACACGTCCAAGCTTCTCCCTCCCAAATGCTAAGTGTGGCCCACTTTCCCTACTCTCTCATCTCCCATCTCAACCGTTAATCCATCATCTACCACCATCAAAAGAGAAGGCAAAGAGCTAAGGAGGCTAAGGGAGCAAGAAGGAGGCCTAGAGGTGGGTGATTTACTGTTGATTTTCAATTTGATGGCCCACTTGTGATGGGACCTAATCTAATGTATGTGTTGTAGTCATATGAGGGGCCCATAGTGGCGGGGCCCCTCCACTATGCCGATCTCTCTCTCCTTCTCTCTATTTATCTCTCTCTTCCCTTTTCCTTGTTGATGGCCCACCTAATATGTGTGTGTGTGGCCCACCATGAAGTATGCATTCTATCTAGGCCGTCCACCGAGTGGTCCACATGGTCGTCCGTTTGGACATGCCTGATCAAAGGAAAACACAATCATCGGATTGATCAAGTGGGCCACGTTCATGTGGGACCCACCTTGATGTGTGGGCCACATACAGGTGAGACCCACCACAATGATGTGTTTATCTATGCCGTCCAGCGTCCCTGGACGCTGGACGTGCTGGTGGTTGACATGGAGTGCATGAACTAACATGGGTGTGTACTAACTACTAACAAAAAAAAGAATATTTTAAAGTTTGGGGTGGGCCGCTCATACGGGCCCCTTCTTGATGTATGTACTCAATCCAAGCCGTCCATCCTTCTCCCCAGCTCATTTTAGACGTTGAGCCGAAATTTGAGGGCAATCTGATTCTCAGGCGGGCCACACTTTAGGAAACAGTATTATTACCATCCAAAACCCACATTGATGTTTTACTCGCCCAATCATAATGGATATTGGACTCTGTTTGACGGTATCGAGCCAGGGAATACAATGGACGGGGCAGATTTCCTTGATGTGGGCCCCACCTATGAAAAACCACAGAAAAATTGATTTTTTTAAAATAAAAAAAGAGGAAGGCAGCGCTGATGCTGCTGCTGCAGACGAACGCAGCAGCGCCTGCGCTGACGGGCAGATGGACGGGCTGGCCCTCACGACCCCAGCTGTGAGCCCCACCGTGATGCGTTTCAAACATCAACACCGTGCATTTAAGGCGTCCCCTTTAAATTATGGGATATCCCAAAAATCAGCCGTATACGGAACTCAGGTGGGCCACACCATCTAAAATCATGTGAAGACATGCCTAAAACATATAAAATCACTTGGTAGGGCCTACCTGAAATTTGAATGTTGCTGAAACTTGGTCTGAACCCTCAGCCAAGTGGGACACACATAATGGGTGGGCTGGATTTGCGAACCACATTACGGTGGGTCCCGGACCATGACCCTATGAACAGTTTAGGTGGCAAATAAACATTTCCAGTGGGCCCTAGTTTTTCCCAGGTCCACGTGACCTTTTAAATAGGTTGGATGTCAGATAAATATCACGGTGGGCCCCATGTATACATTGGATAGCAAATACATATCACGATGGGCCCAGGTCTACGTGACCTTATGAACAGATTGGATGCAAATAAACAGTACAATGGGTCTCTAGGTCCACATGACCTTATAAATAGGTTGGGTGTAAATAAATATTATGGTGGGCCCCCAGGCCTACATGACCCTATCAACAAATTGGGTGGAAAGTAAACATCTCGGTGGGCCCCAGGTTGGGTGGGAAATAAACATTATGGTGGGTCCTACTTAGGACCCACTTGTGTATGAACTGTGCCCACACCTTTCATCGGTGTGGACCTCCACCATGAATTATGTGATTTATCTATGCCTTCCATCCCTATGGGACCTACCATGATGCATATGTTTCATCCAAACCGTCTAACCATTTCAGAGGTTATTTTAAGGCCATGCGATAAGGCCCATCTTGGTGTGTTTGTGGGCCGTCCATTGAGGCCCACCTTGATTTGTATAAGGCACATATTATGAGGCTCATTGTGACGTATGCAAGGCTCATGCGATTAGGCCCAGCTTGATGTATTTGTGACCCGTCCACTTGAGATATATGAGTCCATGGTTTGAGGCCCATTTGATGTATTTAGGCCCTTGGGTCAAGGCCCAACAAGATCTATGTAAGGCCCATTGCAATGTGTGATTCATGGTAGGCCGTGCCTTGGGAGCAATGATGGTTTGATGTCCACATTGTAAGGATTATGTTGGTTAAATGTCCGCATTGTCACTCTCTCCCTAGGGCCCATTAATAGGCCCATACCTGTAGCATATAGGTCATCTAGGCCCATCTTCGTTTTGATCAGAGCCCATCACCACATAACATGTATAGTATAGATCCAATGTTCATGATCATACTCATCATAAGTATGCCTGATATGAGAAGTGACTGATCATAACATATGCCTTCGGGCAGATCGTTTATGGGCTCCCTGACAGGCGGAGTTGCCCCACATGAGCGCTTGGTACACGCAAGATTGTTGCATGTCTGATAATATGATTCATACACTTGCATTAGTGTGATTGTGATTACTGTATGCCCTAGTGACATCAGGGCCATAGCCTCCACAGACATCATGGGTGGCTGGATTGGATACCGAAAATATTGTTACTAAGCATCGGGGCGCCATAGATGTCCCTCGGTGAAAATCCCTAAACCCGATGGTACCAGAGGATGACTCCAACGTCGAGACCGACTAGATATATGAGCGCACGAGGGCCGAATAGCAGGAGGCCGCGTCTCCCACTGTGTCATGGTCGGTTGGAAAAGGGTGTGGCCTTATTCGCCCTAGGGTAGGGGCAATACTAGGCTGAGTTCGACCAGCTCGTGAATGGGTCCGCTATCGACATGCCGGACAGGTATTGGTAGACCATTGGTCAGGCGGATAGTGAGGTTTCTTACGCTCACTTGGACTATGCGGCTAGGAGAGTAGTATTACCACTTGGAGTATACTAAACCCCGGTGATTATCCAGAATGAGAACTATACTGATTTATAATGAGGATTGGCATGCTTGAGTTGCATCTCTCATCGCATGACCGTGTTATGGCCGATAGCATTCATATCTTGCACCGCATAGCCTTGGTACGGCTAATTGCATTCATGTACTCATCACCATGATTCCACATTACTCTGACCTTGCATTCTGAGCACGCTTATATTACGCACACACTTACACCACCCTCTAAGCTTTTTATAAGCTTATGCACGATCGATGCATGCAAGTGATGTTAGGACGCAGTCGCAGCCATAGTCTCGCCACAGTTGGAGCGTGCAGCCGAGCTTCTAGAGTTTTGTTACTTTCACTATATTATATTTCTCCTTTCTTACGCATTGTACTCAAAAGTTTTTTATCATAGTGCATTTTGTGATGGTGTTCTTGTGGTTATTGTTCATGGGTTATGCTTATGGTTATGTTCATTATGAATTAAATTGATATTAGAAATCTTCCTTATAGCATCCCAGGATCGGAACTTGGTAAATGGGTGCCGGGAGCTGAGAATGGGGTTCTACGGAGGCTGTCGGCACCGAATTCAGTGATCGAAAATTTTGTATGCCCGGTTTTCGAGTTCGGGGCATGACAGATTATGTCAAACTGAGACACGCGATTCACATCTATCTTACGCCGCGATTCATCAGCTTATTTCAAATACTTGATTGAGTGGGTGTGGTGGCATACCTTCGACGGGCAGACGGAACGGGTGAATCAGGTGTTGGAAGATATGCTGCGAGCTTGTGTACTTAATTTCAAGGACAGTTGTGATGACTATCTCCTGTATGCAAAGTTTACTTATAACAACAGTTTCCAAGCGAGTATTGGCATGGCTTCCTATCAGGCCTTGTATGGGCGCCCCTGTCAAGCACCGCATTGCTGGGCAGAGGTTGGTGAGAAGAGTCTGATTGGCCCAGAGTTAATACAGGCGACCTTAGAGAATATCGATATCATCAGACGTCGACTTCAGGCAGCACAGAGCAGACAGAAGAGCTACGCCGATATGAGGCAGCGACTGCTTGAGTTTAAGGTTAGAGACTATGTGTTTCTCAGAGTTTTCCCTATGAAGGGAGTCTTTCGGCTTGGCAAGAAGGGAAAGCTTACGCCGAGATTCATTAGCCCATTTTAGATACTTGATCGAGTGGGTGTGGTGGCATACCGTCTTGCTCTGCCCACACCACTTGCGCGTGTGCATAATGAATTTCATGTATCTATGCTTAAGAAATATGCTCCTGATCCTTCCCATATTATCAGATGGGAGTAGGTACAGTTGAGTGAGGACGCTACATATGTACTGCGACCGACGCGGAACCTAGATAGAAAAGAGCAGGTATTGCGTAGCAAGGTTATCCCACTTGTGAAGGTACTGTGGACGCATCACACTGAAGAAGAGGCTACTTGGGGAACTGAAGCCCAGGTCCGTAAGAACTACCATCAGATTCTCGAGGAGTACGAAAAGGTACTAATTTTGAGGATAAAATTCTTCTTTAAGGGGGGTTAGATTGTAACGTCTCGAAAAAATCCGTACAAGGACACGAGTGTCACCTTAGGCAGAAATCACTCAGGATCAAATCCTTTAGAAATTAGACGAGAATTAGCTAGTGCTACACTAGAGTACCTGTAAAATTAGCACTAATCACTTTAAATATGATCTGCAAGACCCAAAACATGCAGTATCATTGTCACTACTTTACCCTAAAATCTAGAATCAATCTCTAGACCCGGTTGCTCTTGGGAGTACCTTGAAACTCCGTATCAGACCTGGACCGCACGTCGAAATTCTGATGACCGCGAAACTATACGAATATGACCGCTTTACTGGGCTTGACAACCATCTCGAAAATCAATTCCTAAAAGTGTCCAGAAACGCACAACTTGAGCCCGAAGCGAAGTGTGTGAGAAACACGAATATCTTGAGAAAATAAACCCAAATTTAAGTGAATTGAGTCGTTCGTTTGCAGGCCAAATCAAAAGATTCAGACTGTTAGAATCTAATCCAATTACACCCTCGGATCAGGGAAAATTTCTAACTCATATCGGTGCACTTATGGCCCTGATCGAGTACCGGTGACCGTTAAACTGAAACTAGTCCGCCACGTTCGATCTGTAAATCTGATCAGTCCGAAAACTCAACTTAACCTAGATCCAATGTCAGGGAGCTTAAGTCCAACCGCATGCTGAAGGGAGGCCACTAGAAGTGCTCTGTTAGACGGAAACAAACACCCTTTGGATATAACCTAAGTATACCTTGGCCCTAGGGCCATTTCCATCAGTCCTGAGCCTATATAAAGGCTTAAAACCCCCTCTCTCTCACTCCATAAGAACTTGCTAACCTAGGTGAGAGAAGAAAAAAGAAAGAGAAGGAAAGAGAGAGAAAGTGTGAGGGAAGTCAGGGTTTTGCTACAGAGATCGTTCTCTGCCACTTTAAGTATCGAAACAACGCTACCATGTGGCTATACCGGCGATTCTGGTTCAGTTCTTAGGTAAGAAATCCTAACCCTAATCTGTTTTAGGTTTTCAAATGGTGTATTAGATGAAATAGCTAACCTATTTCATGCTATAGGTTGTCGTTTTGCCATAGACAAAGGCTTAGTGTTTAAACTGAGTTCGTTACGAATCTACCGGTGAAAGGTGCGAACTATAAATGTTTAGGTTATGGTTTTTAAGGCTTTCAATGTCAGTTAATGATTTATGACTGACTTGAATGCTATCACATGCTTAGATAGGATGTTTCCCACGCTTTACACATATATATGAACTATGTTGAGTGTAGTGTACTCCATGTGTTAGTTGAAATGATTGAATGCGTATAGAATTTGGACTTGTGTTTGACATGATTATCCGTCGTGGATATAGGTTGTTGTATGTGCGACAACCCCTTGGCGAAAGGATTTGCCCTAATACATGTTATGGCCAACATATGTCATGTATGTTATAGTGTGTAGTCTAAGTGTTTGTTGAAATGACTGAATGAATATGGGATTATGATTTGTGCCTGCCATGTCTATGGGATTATGATTTGTGCCTGCCGTGTCTATGGAATACAAATACATGATTTTTGTGTATGTGACAACTCCTTGTTGGAAGGATCTATCCAAGTATATGTTATAATCAACATATGTTATGTATGTTGATATGTGTAGTCTAAGTGTTTGTAAAAATGTCGGTATGAGTAAGTATTTGGTGCATTGTACTTTATACGGGTGTCGAGATAAGATTCTCAACTACCTTAACTATGTGTATAAATCTCTCCATGCAACCTGCACTATATTGTCTGTTTTACTTATGAAATGTGTATGAGGGAATCCATGTTTATGCTGTATTTCAGAAAATGTTAAATGGTTGTAGGATCTGAATTATTTGTTCAATACTGCATTTACTACTTCATGCGATTACTTGTTAGAATCGAGTGTGGTTGGGACTATGAAATAATCCAAGCAATCGGTAACACGTCCTAGTTTGGCGACCGAGGTTGTTTTGCCACACTAGATACGTTCAAGGAATCTGAGTCGTACGCTGCTAGTCGATAGTGGTTAGGCCACACGGAGTGCTTACACGCTCCATGTCGATCGGCTCAACGTACGCTCGTACCAGTCGAGCTGGTCAAGTAACCCGATTGGCCTAATGTATGTTAACTATGTATGGACGCTACTGCTTGACTCTAAGGTACCAAACTCACCTGTGGAAAACCCGTTTAACTTTGGTACCTTAATCCGCTAAGACTCATGAGCTGGACATGGTGGTATAAGACACCGTGGTCGAACTGTTGGCCTACGTTGGGCCGACGAGTCTCCTCGTAGTGACCAGTGAGCAACACCGCCTCATGAGCCAAATACGGTGGTATGGGACACTGTATTCGAGCTGTCGGCCTACACTGATCAGGTGATGAGCCCTTTATAGTGACCTCGAGTATACTCTGAGACTGCGTTGAGGCGATGAGTCTTTTCGTAGCAACTAGAGTATAAACTAGGCCTACACTGATCAAGTGACAAGCCCTTTGTAGTGACCTAGAACCGCAATATCGTATGAGATTTATTAGGACTGACGACCCTAGAATGGATCATTGTTTGGGAATTGATATAAGGGAGGTACCTTAGCTTCCCAACCCTGCTGTATGAATAAACCTAAGTAAGAACTTGGTTAACACGATCATAACATTGCATTGCACGGTGCTTTAGCGAGGAAGTAGCATGTGTCTGGAGTGGTGTATGCTGCGACCGTGAGATGAAGTTCGTAGAGGGAGTCCAGGCGAGGGCATGCATCATATCATACCATCTTTGCATTAACAAGAGTATTTAGGGCTTGATTGTTGTACTACTTTATCATTTCTGCTTGATTGAATTGATAACATGTTAACCTTTACCTTATAGCTCCACTGAGTTGATCACTCACTCCCACATTCTAGGACGGTGTTTTAAACACTAACCAGACTCTGTCTTAGTTGCAGATGGTGACGCGACGTATGAGGCGGAGCCTGACTTCTACGACGACAAGGAGGAGTTCTCTTATATGCAGTTATCCAGCGGGTTTACTTAGACTGTCCTGATCGACGGGGGCTACAGGGCTTATCATTTGTAGTTGGACTATTTTTGTATTTTGTATTTTGAACTAATACATATAATTATTTGACCTGGCAATGTATTCATACTCTGGAGACCGGCAATGGTCTATACGTTCCATATATGCTTATATACATCTCTCAGTCTTCCGCTTACGTTGTTTAATTGCCTCTGGAGTATGATATACTGATTTGGTATAATCCCACTCATGTTTAATGAACTAATACAGACAATATTCAATCATCATCATATATGTTGCATAAGTGATGTTTTGGGACTCGGGAGTTGGGCTCCTATTCGACCCCCGATTTTCAGGGCGTTACACTCCCTCTAACATAAAAACCGCAAGTGTGACCTTTTGCTCCTCATCACATCCTAAAACAGTGAATATCTTCTCTATTTTCTTTTTTCCCTTTTCTGCCTCCATAAGGTCCCACAAACCCTTCAAAGCGGGTGGCTTCAATTTCTTAAATTTCACTATTAAGTCCCCAACGCCATCCTACACAACTGGGGCAGCTCCTCCATTATCACGATAAATGTGTTGTCCAAGAATGGCCACCATGGTGCCTAAAGCATAGAAGACCCCATCAAGTGATTGGCCACTTTCGGTGGACCCCGGTGTGGCTGCCACAAG
Source organism: Magnolia sinica (assembly GCF_029962835.1). Lineage (NCBI taxonomy): Eukaryota > Viridiplantae > Streptophyta > Magnoliopsida > Magnoliales > Magnoliaceae > Magnolia > Magnolia sinica. The sequence continues at coordinate 40,489,505 of NC_080573.1, read as the reverse complement.
ACTGGTTCTACCTTTACCTCTATCTCCACGCCGCCTCCTAGACATGTTCTAAATCAAACAATAAGCTTTAGATATCATATAAGGGTGAATCAGTAAAAGATAATACTACAAGTTAAGTTTTAATCACAACGACACTCGCAGGGGATATATCCTAATTTTCAAAGTAACTAAGTTTTCAAGTAAAACCCTAAGTCCTCAATGATTCTACACCTAAGCTCTGATACAAATCTGCCACGCCCTAAAATTAGGCACTTGGGTATATCCAACCCCGATTCCATACCTGAAGGCATGACTTATGTTTTATATGTTTACATTTTATAATCCACACATATATTGACAAAATGATTCTCATTTATAAAATACAACCATCCAAAAATTAAATAATCAAACATTTATTTAGAGAAGAATAAAATATTCATGTTCCGATAATTCAAGATTATCACCAAACTCATGGCATCTCCATACTAACATACTAAATGTTTATTACAATTATTTAGAAAATGCTAAAGGAAAAAAAAAAAAAAGGAAAATCTCTTTAAGCGCCTTCACGAGATCCTAATCCTGAAATTTAAAAATCCCAATACGATAAGCTACAAAGCCTAGTGAGTAATCTCAACACAGGTTTCGAAAATAACCTCACATAATCTGAATAAAATATACTAAAAGATACAATACCTATTTAGGTAAAGCAACAGATGAGGAGATTAATAAATAAGAATTTTCAATGTAAAGTCAAAGAAAAATGAATAAATAAAGACATATGTTAAAATCCACAATAACAAGTGTGGTTTATTCTTTGTAACACCAGGGCCAGTTTACACCAATTGGCCAACACCTGCGCGAATACAACACATAACTTGGCAATGGAAACCTCTTGCATGACATGCTCACCCATCCACAAGGCACTTGGTGAGGGACCCATTTGTACGTTAGCTAGTCAAACTATTACCCTACCGAACTTGACAGTGGGAACCTTTTACAATCCTAACATGCTTACCCACTCAAAGGGTACAGTAGAGGTTCCAAGAGGTACCGGTTTAGATTATGGGACTTTCAACCCAAGGGTCTTGATCGCTCCACCTATTTACGCTTTAAGGATTTTCAATCCAGAAGACTTGATCGCTCCGCCTATTTTCTGGTGCTTCATAACTATTTTAATGATGCAGAATTTTAATATTGCGTTAATCAAATATTTCTAAAAATCTTCAATGACCGCTATTCTTCGATCAATCTATAATACTTGATGTACATAATTTATCGAACTAAAAATAAAATTTTCAATCAATGTAAATTGTTCATATATGATTAAAGTTCTATGAAAAAAATAAACATGTAACGTAATATATTAGATCTTAATTAAAGTTCTACGTAAAAAATAATAATAATAATAAATATGCAACGTGCTTTATTACATCTAAGAATGTAGAAATTTATATATAAACTTAAGATTTTTGCAATAATTCTAATGAGAAAGTCAAAATGCAAAATTAAATTTTTAATGTAGGATTAACAATAAGACAATATAAAACTTGAATTAAGACATTAAAATAATGACAATCGATGTAATAAAAAAAAATTAAATAACATTTTTAAGAAGCATGGTAACTAATTACATTAGATAAAAAAATCTAAGATGGCAAAAATTAATTATAAGCACAAACGAATAAACAAATATATGTATATATAATATATATAATTTTTTTTATAAATATCAATTGAGAGATACTCACTTTATAAAATAAAAATCTTTTTTTTTCTCTTCCTTTTTCTTTTTCCTCTTCTTTTCTTGTCTTTTCTTTTCTTCCTCTCCCTTCCTTTTTCTCTCTCCTCCTTTTCTTTCTTCCTTTTTCTCTCTCTCTCTCTCCCTCTCTTTCTCACGTGAGTAACCAGATTTTTTGTATTTCCCTCTCTCTTTCTTTTATAAGCTCTTTCATGTGTAGCATGTGTGAAATAAGCACCTTAAGACTCTTACCTTTCCTTTTCTTTATGTTACTTTTGTTTTATTCCATTTAAATCACGTGCTCCACGTGGCTTTGTTCTTCATGCACATGTTGTGCACTACACGTGTGCCATATGTGTGCCACGTGTGTGCATGTGATGCATGTGATGTATTTGATGCATGCATGCCACATGTGTGAAAGGTATGTGTGCATGATGTGTTTGGTGCATGTATGTGATTATGATGTATTCAATGGTGCATAAATAGATTATGGAGATGGATGGACGGATCAATGTATAAATGGATGGACAGATAGATATATGGTTAGATGATTTGGTGTATGATCGATGGCTAGACTCCAAGATGTAGCTATGGATGGATGGGTAGGATTGTGGGTGGACACATGACCAATATGATGGATGGTCAATTTAGATGCAAGGGCAAGTGTTCCGATGATTTTCAACATATGGATGGTTAGATGAGTGTATCTTTAGATGAATGGTTAGATGCATGGTTAGATTTATTTTTCGATAGATAATTTGATTCGAATATGTTCAGGTCAATGGTTGAGATTGGATAGGTTGATCATGTACATCAACAGTCATATTGGATTAGTTTGGTACGCCGATCAATGGTTAAAATTGGACATCAAAATTAATTCAAGTTATTACATTCTACCCTCCTTAAAAGAAATTTCGTCCTCGAAATTTACATACCTAGAATGCGAACAGGTGAGGGTATTTCTCTTTGATCTCGACCTCTCGTTCCTAAGAAGCCTCTTCCTCGGTATGGTGACTCCAATGAACTTTTACTAACAGTATAACTCTGGATCGAAGCACTTGGTCTTTCCTGTCAAGAATATGCATGGTTGTCCGATGTACGCAGCATCTTTCTGGATCTCTAATGGTTGCCAGTCTATAACATGAGAAACGTCCCGCTCATATTTCCTTAACATCGACACATGGAAAACATCACGAATACCAAACAACTAAGGCAGTAACGCGAGCCTATATGAGACAACACCAACCATTTCTAGAACCTCGAACAGACCTATATACCTTAGAGCCAACTTTCCTTTTTTTACCGAACCTCATGACGCCCTTCATAGGAGAAATCTTTAAGAAGACATGATCTCTAACTGCAAACTCTAGATCTCTTCTACGATTATTGGCATAGCTCTTATGACAACTTTGGGCTACGTGCAAACAATTTCTGATGATAAAAGAAACTTGTCTATTGTCTCTTGCACAATCTCTAGCCCAAGTAAGCTACCTTCTCCAACTTCTACCCAACAATTTGGAGATCTACAAGGCCTCATGTACAAAGCCTCATATGGTGTCGTGTCGATACTCATCTAGTAGCGATTATTATAAGCAAACTCGATCAATGATAAATAGTCATCCCAACTCCCTTTGAAATCAAGTACGCAAGCTCGGAGCATGTCCTCAAGGATCTAATTCAGTCATTCAGTCTGCCCGTTAGTTTGAGGGTGAAAAGCAGTGTTGAAATCAAAAGTGGTTCCCAATGCCTTCTGTAAACTTCTCTAAAAATAAGACGTGAACCTGGAATCGTGATCGGATACAATAGATACAGGCACTCAACCAATCGAAAAGGTCATCTATCCTAGGCACTGGGTACTCGCTTTTAATGGTGACCTTATTCAGCTGGCCATAATCAATACATAATCTCATTGAGTCATCCTTCTTCTTCACAAATAAGATTGGAGCACCCCACGGCGATGTACTCGGATGAATAAAACCCCACTCCAATAACTTTTAAATCTGCTCCTTCAGCTTTATTGGTGCCATACGGTATGGTGCCATCGAGATCGGTGATATTCCTGGCATAAGATCTATACCAAAATCGATATTCTTGAAGGCAACCCTGATATGTCTTGAAATACGTCTAAAAACTTACATATAACTGGAATTTAATCAATACCCACTTCCTGTGGTCCGTCTTCCAAAATTGCTAAGAAATCGCATAATGGTCTGTCCTTTTGCTTCCCAAGAAACTGGAGTCTCGGTCGTTCAGGAATAGAGAAAGTCACAGTCTTCTCAAAACAATCCAACTTTGCATGGAACGAAGTCAACCAATTCATTCCTAAAATAACATCAAACTCTTACGTCTCCAACACGATAAGGTCGGTTAACAATACGAAATCTCTAACCATGAAAGAACAAGATCTATATATTTGATTTAGCACTATAAAGCTTCCTATTAGTGTAGCAATTACTAAATTCTTATCTAAGAGTTTAGGAGATAGACCTAATGTATGCACGAAAGGAGTCGAAATAAAAGAATGCGTAGCTCCTGAATCAAATAAAACTTGAGTGGGCGAGGAATTGATAATTACGGTACCTTCTACCACTACTCCATTAGCATTTGCGTTTAGTGGTACTATGGCGAACACACGACCCTGGGATGGCTGTCAAGGAGCCAAGCCTTCCTACCTCGGCTGGTATTTTTGTTGTTATGGGTTGAGTGGGTCTTTGCTGTGGAGTTCTCTGATACTGTTCCGGTGCTTGATGATATGGAGGTCTCTGGTACTATGGCTGAGGTGCTTGATACTGTGGCTGAGGTCTAGGGTGCATCTGCGAGGGCGCCTGATAATGTGGCTAATGAGGCAGTAGCCCACAAAAACGAGCGGAGTGACCCTCCATTTTGCAGTTATAACATTTACCTATAAATCTATTCATTGGCTGAGCTGGAGCTAAGGTGTTTGTTACCATCATCTTCTACTTCTTGGAAGCATTACACCGTGATTGACATGTATTCGGTGTAGCCCTAGCATTGCTCTTCACTTCTCTCTTCTGGTTATGACTTTTTCAGAATTCCTCATTGTCCCGCTCTATCATTAGGGCTCATTCTACTACATCGGCATACAATCTAAGCTTAGGTGGAGTCAGCTTATTACAAATTCACCCTCTCAGTCCTCGCTTAAACTTCTTAGCTTCACAAGCTTCATCCTAAATCATATATGGGGCAAAATGGGATAACTCAATAAATTTGGACTCATATTAGCCAACAGTCATCTCCCCTTGTTCTAAGCTTATGAATTCCTCTTCTTTCTGCTCCCGTACACACTCAGGAAAGTATTTCTCATTGAACTTCTTATAGAACATATCCCACGCCCATGTGGTATCTTCTTCAATTGTTCTAGCAATTGTTTCCCACTAGTGGCCGGCCTCTCCCTCTAACATAAAAATCGCAAGTGTGACCTTTTGCTCCTCATAACATCCTAAAATAGTGAATATCTTCTTTATTTTCTTTTTCCACTTTTCTGCCTCCATAGGGTCCAACAAACCCTTGAAAGTAGGTGGCTTCAATCTCTTAATTAAGTCCCCAACACCATCCTGCACAACTGAGGCAGCTCCTCCATTATCGCGATGAATGTGTTGTCCAAGAATGGCCGCCATGTTACCTAAAGCATGGAAGACCCCATCAAGTGACTAGCCACTTTCGGTGGACCCTGGTGTGGCTGCCATAGGACTGGCTCTACCTCTTCCTCTATCTCCACGTTGCCTCCCAGACATGTTCTAAATCAAATAATAAGCTTTAGATATCATATAAGGGTGGATCACTAAAAGATAGTACTATAAGTTAAGTTTACATCACAACAACATTCGCAGAGGATATATCCTAATTTTCAAAGTAACTAAGTTTTCAAGTAAAACCCCAGGTCCTCAATGATTCTACACCTAAGCTCTGATACCAATCTATCATGCCCCAAAATCTGGCACCTGGATATATCCGACCCCGATTCCATACCCGAAGGCATGACTTATGTTTTGTATGTTTACATTTTATAATCCACACATATTTTGACAAAATGATTCTCATTCATAAAATATAACCATCCAAAAATTAAATAATTAATCATTTATTTAGAGAAGAATAAAATATCCATGTTTCGACAATTCAAGATTATCACCAAACTCATGTCATCTCCATACTAACATACTAAATGTTTATTACACTTATTTAGAAAATGCTAAATGAAAAAAAAAAAAAAGCAAATCTCTTTAAGCGCCTCCACGAGATCCTGATCCTGAAATTTAAAAATCCCAACAGGGTAAGCTGTGACGCCTAGTGAGTAATCTCAACACATATTTCAAAAATAACCTCACATAATCTGAATAAAATGTACTAAAAGATACAATACCTATTTAGGTAAAGCAACAAATGATGAGATTAATAAACAAGAATTTTCAATGTAAATTCAAAAAAAATGAATGAATGAAATCAACATATGTTAAAATCCACAATAACAAGTGTGGTTTATTCTTTTTAACACCAGGGTCCGTTTACACCGGTTGGCCAACACCCGCGCGAATACAACACCTAGCCTAGCAATGAAAACTTCTTGCGTAACATGCTCACCCATTCAAAGGGCACTTGGTGAGGGACCCATTTGTACGTTAGCTGGTCAAACTCTTACCCTACCGTATCTGACATTGAGAACCTTTTGCAATCCTGACATGCTCACCCACTCAAAGGGTACAGTAGAGGTTCCAAGAGGTACCAGTTTAGATTATGGGACTTTCAACCCAAGGGTCATGATTACTCCACCTATTTACACTTTAGGGATTTTCAACTCAGAGGACTTGATCGCCCCACCTATTTTCTGGTGTTTCATAACTATTTTAATGATGTATGATTTTAATATTGCATTAATCAAATATTTCTAAAAATCTTTAATGACCACTATTCTTTGATCAATCCATAATACTTGATGTACATAATTTATCGAACTAAAAAAAAAAAATTTCAATCAATGTAAATTGTCCATACATGATTAAAGTTCTATGAAAAAAATAAACATGTAACGTAATATATTAGATCTTGATTAAAGTTCTACGTAAAAATAATAATAATAATAATAATAAACATGCAACATGCTTTATCACATCTAAGAATGTAGAAATTTATATATAAACTCAAGATTTTTGCAATAATTCTAACAACAAAGTCAAAATGCAAAATTAAATTTTTAATGTAGGATTAACAATAAGACAATATAAAACTCGAATTAAGACATTAAAATAATGAGAACCGATGTAATAAAAAAAATTAAAAAACATTTTTAGGAAGCATGGTAAGTAATTACATTATATTTAAAAAAATCTAAGATGGCAAAGATTAATTATAAGCACAAATGAACAAACAAATATATGTATATATATAATATATATATAATTTTTTTATAAATATCAAGTGAGAGATACTCACTTTATAAAATAAAAATCTTTTTTTTCTCTTCCTTTTTCTTTTTCCTCTTCTTTTCGTGTCTTTTCTTTTCTTCCTCTCCCTTCCTTTTTCTCTCTCTTCCTTTTCCTTCTCTCTCTCTCTCTCTCTCTCTCTCTCTCTCTCTCTCTCTCTCTCTCTCTCTTTTTCTCTTGAGCAACCAAGTTTTTTTTAGCTCTCTCTCTCTCTCTCTCTCTCTCTCTCTCTCTCTCTCTCTCTCTCTCTCTCTCTCTCTCTCTCTCTTATAAGCTCTTTCATGTGTAGCACGTGTGAAATAAGCACCTTAAGACTCTTACATTTCCTTTTCCTTATGTTACTTTTGTTTTATTCCATTTAAATCACATGCTCCACGTGGCTTTGTTCTTCATGCACATGTTGTGCACTACACGTGTGCCATATGTGTTCCATGTGTGTTCATGTGATGTATTCAATGCATGCATGCCACATCTATGAAAGGCATGTGTGCGTGATGTGTTTGGTGCGTGTATGTGGTTATGATGTATTCAATAGTGCATAAATGGATAATGTAGATGGATGGACAGATCGATGTATAAATGGATGGACAGATAGATATATGGTTAGATGAGTTGGTGTATGATCGATGACTAGACTCCAAGATGTAGCTATGGATGGACGGGTAGGATTGTGGGTGGCCACATGACCAATATGATGGATGGTCAATTCAGATGCAAGAGCAAGTGTTCCGATGATTTTCAACATATGGACAATTAGATGAGTGTATCTTTGGATGAATGGTCAGATGCATGGTTAGATTTATTTTTCAATAGATAATTGGATTCAAATATGTTCATGTCAATGGTTGAGATTGGATAGGTTGATCATATACATCAATGGTCATATTGGATTAGTTTGGCATGTCGATTGATGGTTAAAATTGGACATCAACATTAATTCGGGTTATTACATGTATGGTGCGGAAGGTTTCGATGATTCATTCTGCAATGGCTTCCCAATCAGGTATCTACATAATCGATGCGTGGCTCGATCCTTTCAATTCTATACTACAGTTTACAAGTAAATGATTCACTCCCAATTCATCTATCTTAAATTTCATTTTCCATTTACCTCCTTTTAGAAGCTCTCAATGGGACCCTTAATGGTGAGCATATAATTGCTAGCTTTTCTTGTAGTGTCTCCTGAGATTTGGGTATGCCTCATTTATGTGCTCATGTCCTAAAATGATTTAGGGAAATGGATGAATGGTATAGATAAAACACATGATCACGGTGGGGCCCACACAACCAACCAATAGCTCTACACGAGACGTAGATTACATGTGAAAGCCTCTCGTAAAAAGTTTGTACGCTGGAAACCAATGTGGGGCCAACTGTGATGTTTATGAGAAATCTACGTTGTCCATCCGTTTTGTGAGCTCATTTTAGGACTTGAGACAAAAACTGAGAAGGGTCCAAGACTCAAGTATGCTATACTGAAGGAAAAAGTGGGTAAGGAAATTCCTACCATTGAAACCTTCTTGGGGCTACAATGATATTTACATGACATCCATATCCGTTATAACATCATTCCTACCGAGATGAACTGAAAACACAAATATTGTCCTGATTCAAAACTTGTGGCCTGATGAATATTTCAACTATTTCAACTGTTGATGTTCAATTCCCACATTTTTGGCCCACTTGAGCATTGGATCGGGTTCATTTTTGGCCCAATATTGTCTTAAAATGATATAAAACAACGGATGGACAGGGTGGATTTCTTACACACATCACAATGGGCCCCACCTAAGTTTTCAGCGCAAGAACTGCGAAATCCGCATCCATCCATGCGTCCCGTTTTAGGGAAGTGGATTGCCTAGTGTACCAGGCACCACCGATCTGGCTGCTATGGGTACATGTTGTGTGAAGACCAGCGCTGCCGCTCCTAGAGCTCCGAGTTGTAGGAACAGTTCAAAGGAGATCCAAGTTACACGGCCTCCAAAATGATGTATTTATTATATCATCACTGTTCATTAATTTTTCAACATCATTTTATATCACGAACCAAAAAATTATTCATATGCAAATCTTAAGTGGACCACACTATAAATAGCAATGAGGACAATGATTCTCGCAGTTGAAAAAATATTTGTAAGGCATACCATAACATTTATTTTTCATCTAATCTGTTTATAAGGTTACACATACCTGGATGAAGAGGAAAAATTGTAAGTGCTTTGGTTTCTTGCTCCTTTGATTGTCAAATTTTGTACTGCCAAAACCACAATCTGTGTCTTGTGTAGCACATTGATATATGTGTTCAAGGCAATGTATCACATGTACAAGGCCAATGCTTCAAGTCAAGAACAAAGATCTACTTCAAGATATGCAAGATCAAGTACATTGTTCACTCCTTTAAGCTTCAAAGTTCAATGTTTTAAAGCGACATCGAAAGACAAGTGAACTGTTCATACTCAAGACTCAAGGTGAAGTACAACTCAAGTACTACAAAATCAAGCTTCAAAAGATCACAAGTTCAAGCTTCATTATGTGTTGATATCTCAAGCTTCATGAACTTCAAAGATCATCTTTCATCTGATGAAAAGAAGGTTCAATGTTCATACATCATGGATAAGGTATGAAAGACCTTAGTTTGACCTTAGGGTAGGCAATTTTGAACACATAATTCAAATTGAATCACTTTATAAGTATTTTGACTGTTCTTCGACTAGTTCTGGACTCTGTTCGACTAGTCCTAGCGCTGGCTCAACCAGTCCTAAGGTTGTTGTAAAATTTTAGAATTTTTTCTAAAGTCACGACCAGTCATAAAGACTGCTCGACCGGTCGTGTGAACAGTGCTCGACTCGTTCACGACCAGTCCTGTAGCTACGACTCAAACTACAGCGACTAAATCTGGTTCCTCACGACCAGTCATGGACAGGTTATGTGAGGCTTGTATCCTAGCTCGTACTGTTCTATAGGCTTCCACAGTCCTTCCGGTCGAATTCCGGCCGCTCGCGATCTATTATCGGCAGTTGCACGCAACCTTGAGTCATGTCTCGTATTCCAGAGTCAGCTCAACACAAAACTTGTATCCTTGTGACCGCACCATCGCCGCGGTTCTGATGCCGCATCTCGCGCGCCGAGACGATACCTGGGCCAGGAGATGTGGGACCGCGTTCAGTTCGAGGAAAACGCGTTCGTTGTAAATTAGAAGAGAATTTCTCATCAATCACATCGAATGTCACATCAATCCATCAATCAAAGTCAAGTACAAGCAACTCATACCCTACCCTTACCTCTCTCTTACACAAGTACCCTAAAGTCAACAAGCACCTTACCTCTCATGTCACTCCACCATCCCTCTCTCCCATCACCTCTCTCTCTCTCTCTCTCATTCTCCAAGCAAGGAATCATCCAAGCAAGAAGCCTCCCATGGAGAGAAGGTAGTGTGGCCCACTTCCTACCACCTAATCCCACCTTCCATAATCAATCTCAACCATTGAATCATGTCCCATTGGAGCTAAGATGAGGAGGAGCCAAAGAAGAAGCAAGAAAGGTGGGTGATTTTTGGGTTTCTAACGTTGATTTCATGATTTAAGGGCCCACATTCGATGGGACCCATTGATGTATGCATTATAATAAAGGGAGGGCCCATAGTAGCGAGGTCCCTCCCCTCCACCACTCGATCTCCTTATCTCTCTCTCTCTCACTTTTTTTATGACGATGTGTGGTCCACCGGATGTATTATGTCTACGCCATCTAAGGCCAGCAACCCACCTTAATGATGGTCATCCAGACCGTCCAGCAGCAACCGCTGTAGGACTATATGTAGGGAAAAATGCTAGTAGCAGCTTGATACTGCGGCTGGTGGGCCAATCACATGGACCCCACTTTGCTCCACCATCCATCCTCTACCAGTAGAGGAAGATCCGAACTCAGATGGACCATGCTGTAACCAGCGAGAAATGACGCTCACCTTTGAAACCGTGGGACCCACCTGCTGTTGGGAGCGGATAGGCTGGACGTCCATACACCAGCTATACAACTGATGTATTGACATCAGCAAATACGTGGGACCCACTTTATGTATGGACTGTATATCCAATCCGTCCATCAATATACGTCCAAAGCTTGGACGATTTTTTAAAAAAGGAAAAAAAAAAGAAAAAAGAAAGAAAGAATATATATTACTATATAATATAATATGTATATATATACATATATATCTATAAATGAGCTAGATTTAAATCTCCGATGGAGCTCACCACTGTCCAACACGTGGGACGGTGGGGTCCACTCATAGTGTATGTGTTTTATCTACACCCTTCATCTGTAGGGTCCACCCATATGATGTATGGGTTGCTCCCACACCGTCCAGCAAAGGACGGTGTTGCTGGAGCACCTTGATGTAAGTATTTCATCAATGCCATCCATTTTTCTATCGAGTAGGACCCACCCACACGTGTAGCACGTGTGGGGTGGGGCCCACCTCTGATATATGTATTTCATATCCTTGACCGTCCATCCGTTTTAAGCAAGGACGTGGGACCACCTTTTAATGTATATGTTATATATTCACCATCCAAATGTTTTTGGACGGTGGAGATTCACCAGATGCACGTGCTGGCATCACGTGGTCCCACCATCATGTAAGTGTTTTATCTACACTACCCACCCATGCGGTCTATCATGGTGTATGTATGTTACACCTATGTTGTTCATCTGTTCCATCTAGCCATCCATCTGGACGTTTTGCTGGGTGGGGCCCTCCACGATGTATATGCTGAATATGCACATCGTCCATCTGGACGGTGCTACATAGACTGACCATGATGTATGTATTTTATGTCCACCCTGTTCATCTGGTGGGCCCATTTGGAGGTGCAAGCCCACCTTGATGTATTTGTGGCCCATCTGTGAGGCCCACCTTGATGTATTTGTGGTCCATCTGTGAGGCCCACCTTGATGTATTTGTGGCCCATCTGTGAGGCCCATGTATTTGTGGCCCATCCGTTAAGACCTACCATGATGTAATTGCAGCCCATGTAATGGGGCCCACATGTTGTGTATTTGAGGCCCATGGTTGTGGCCCACTGTGATGTATATGCAGTCCATGAGTGAGGCCCACAGTGATGTGTATTAGGACCTTGTGTGAGGCCATGGGCCCACTTTACATTTGCTCTATGTGTGCCACTCCTTGGAAGCAATGTTGGTTGAATGTACACATTGTTGGGCAATGATGGTTTGATGTCCACATTGTGACCTTCCCTTAGGCCTTGTTTGGCTGATTATCGAGGCCGATTCTAATTGTCGAGGTCGATTCCGACTGTCGATTCCAATTATCAAGGCTGATTCCGATTGTTGATGCTGAGTTAGCTTGTTAAGGCCGATTCCGATTTTGAGTCAGATTGTCGAGGCCGATTCCGATTGTCGATGCCGATTCCGATTGTCGAGAACGATTATTGAGGCCGATTCCGATTATCGAGGCCGATTCTGATTATCGAGGCCAATTCCGATTGTCGAGGCTGATTCTGATTGTTGAGGCCGATTCCGATTATTGAGGCCGATTATTGAGGCCATTCCGATTCCGATTCTGATTGTCAAGGCCGATTGTTGAGGCCGATTCTGATACCGATTGTTGAGGCCGATTCCGTTTCCGATTGTCGAGGCCAATGGTTGAAGCCGAATCCGATTTCAATTGTCAAGGCCGATTTCGATTGTCGAGGCCGATTTCGATTGTTGAGGCCGATTCCGATTATTGAGGCCGATTGTTGAGGGCGATTCTGATTCTGATTGTTACGGCCGATTCCGATTTCGATTGTTGAGGCCGATTCCGATTATTGAGGCCGATTGTTGAGGGCGATTCTGATTCTGATTGTTACGGCCGATTCCGATTTCGATTGTTGAGGCCGATGGTTGAAGCCGAATCCAATTCTGATTGTCAAGGCCGATTCCGATTATCGAGGCCGAGTAAAGAGGCCGATTCCGATTTGTCGAGGCCGATTTTGATTTGTTAAGGCCGAGTGTCGAGGCTGATCTCGATTGTCGAGGCCAAGTCCAATTGACGAGGCTGATTCTAATTCCGATTGTCGAGGCCAATTTCGATTTGTCGAGGCCGATTGTATAGGCCAATTCCAATTGTCAAGGCCGAGTCCAATTGACGAGGCCGATTCTGATTCCGATTTTCGAGGCCGAGTATCGAATCCTATTACGATTTGTCGAGGTCAATTGTATAGGTCGATTCTGATTGTCGAGGTTGAGTGTGGAGGTCGATTTCGATTGTTGAGGGCGGGTCCGATTGACGAGGCCGATTTCGATTCCGATTGTCGAGGCCGAGTCCGATTGATGAGGCTGATTCCGATTGTCGATTCCGATTGTCGAGGCCGATTATCGAGGCTGAGTGCGATTGACGAGGCCGATTCCGATTCTGATTTTTGAGGCCGAGTTCGAGGCCGATTTCGATTTGTCAAGGTCAATTGTATAGGCCGATTCCGATTATCGAGGCTTAGTGTTGAGGCCGATTTCGATTGTCGAGGCCGAGTCTGATTGACGAGGCCGATTCTAATTCCAATTATCTCATCAATTCTAATTCCAATTATCGAGGCCGAGTCCGATTGACGAGGCTGATTCCGATTGTCGAGGCTGATTCCGATTGTCGAGGCTGATTCCGATTGATGAGAGAGATTCCGATTGTCGATTCCGATTGTCGAGGCCAATTGTATAGGCCGATTATCGAGGCTGATTCCGATTGTCAAAGCCTAATGTGATGTATATGCGGTCTGTATTTGAGGCCTATTGTGATGTGTATTCAGCCCGTGTTTGAGGCCCAATGTGATGTATATTAGACCTATGTGATGAGGCCCATTGTGGTACATTTGAGGGCCAGGCGATGGAGCCCATTGTGATGTACCTTAGGCCCATGTGAGAGGCCCATCATGATGTGTATTGAGCTCTTGAGTAAGGCCTATGGTGTTGTATATTAGGCTCTTATGTGAAGCCATGGGTCCACTATATGTTAGACTCTATGTGGGCCATTCCTTGGGAGCAATGTTGGTTAAATGTCCACATTATCGAGGCCGATTGTTGATGTCGATTATTGACACCGATTATGAGTATGTAACAGCATAGCATCATGATACATGCCCATATGCATCATTTACATGTTTACTATAAGATGTAGTTGACCATTGCATATGTCATTGGGCAGGTTGTTATGAGACTCCCTGATAGGTGGAGGATATTTCACATGAGTGCACGGTATGTGCAGGATTGAAGCATGACTGAATTGTATGACTCATGCATCTTGCATTGTGTGTTGTGATTGCTGTACGCCCTAGCGACATTAGAGCCATAGCCTCCACAGGCATATTGTGGATGGCCAGATGGGACACTAGAAATGTTTAGTTCAAGCATCGAGCTGTCATAGATGGCCTTAGTGAAAATTCTTAAACCCTCTTAGTACCAGATGATGCTCCAACATCGAGACCGAGTGGATGTACATGAGTGCCCGAGTGCTGAATACTAGGAGGCCACGTCTCCCACTGTGTCATGGTCGGTTGGGAGGGGGTGTGGCCTTACCCGCCCGAGGGAGTAAGTATACTTAGGCTGAGTTTGACCAGCTTGTGAATGGGTTCGCTATCAACGTGTTGAGTAGATATTGGCTAACTACTGGCCAAGCGGATGTGAGGTCTCTTCCACCGACCCAGTTGTGCACTTGATGGGGCGGCAAGCTAGTTTATAGTGTATGAGACCCCGGTGATGATCCTACAGAGGAACCGTATTGATATGTGGACTTATTGAGCAGGAGTTGCATTTCATTCATTCATTCATTCACTATCCACTCGGGCTAGTGGTGCGTAACTATTTGTTACGTGTACCTTCGTAATGGCCAGGATTTTGGTTGGGGCACGCGACTAACCTGAGATCAAGAGTTTACCACATTAAGTCTGATTATCCAAATTTAGGTATGGGAATGGTTTGGATAGAAGTCCCTTGTGATGGACCTCATAGCCTGCGATACTATGTACTATCATCCCGACTTCACATTCCAAAATGGTCATTCCATTCGTACCGCATATCGCATTACATCCGCAGCATATGGTACTTGGGGTTACTATGTTTATGCATTTATACGGCCTAGATACGACTGACGATATTCGTAGACTCATCATAATTTGCATATTGCATTGCATCACCGGCATCTGATATTTGGCTTACTGTATTCGCATTACAAAGCTGATATACATTACTTCATCAGTATATGATATTGTTTTTATTATATTTCTGCATCGCATAGCCTGGATAAGGCTGATAGTATTTATGGGTCTATCAGTATGTTTTCGCATTACTCTGATATCGTATAATTTATGAATTTGCAAGTATTTCTGATATTGGATGATTTTTGAGCTTATCAGTATTTCCGCTTACTCTGATTTCTCTTACATTGCTTACTTAGCATTTACCTTGTGCACACACTTACACCACCCTCTAAGCTTTCTATAAGCTTATGCATGATAGATGCGTGTAGGTGGCGTCACTTTGCAGCAGCATTGAGCATGGAGCATGTAGCGGTCTTCTGGAGTTTTAATTTTGACATATGTATTTCCCTTTCAGCATTGTATTCAAATGTTTATATTAGTGGATATGTGATGATGATGTTGCCTTTATGATTTGGGTAAATTTGGTTGTGCTTCTTACGAGATAAATGTATGTTGGAAAATCCTCCTTATAGGATCCCAGGATCGGAATCTGACGTAAGAGTGTTGGGAGCCGAGAATGGGGTATTACGAAGGCTGTTAACACCAGATTCAGCGATCGGGATTCCTGTGAGTCCGATCTCCGGGTTTGGGGCGTGACAGGTTACGACCAATCGTGGAGGTACCATAACCAGTCGTGGATGGCCTACAACTAGTCGTGGAATAGCTTTCTCTTATCGCGCCCAAATTTCAAAAATCTGTTGGTTCTACGACCAGTCGTGGAGACCTCAAGACCAGTCATGAATGTGATTTGTTTAGCTCTAAATAGATGACGAATTTCAGAGTTTGATATCCAATTCAAGCTAAATCAATTCATCACTCTAAGAGATAAGTTAGTCATTTTTTTAAGCTATATTGTGCTCATTTAATATTCTCTTTTATTAGCTTTGTATATTTGATTTTGTATTCTGCATTCCAATCTGATTTGAAAGAGGGATTGAAGAGTTCCCACTTCTTGGAATCAAAATCAAATAGAGCTAGCCTAACTTGATTTAATTTAAAATCAATTTAGAAACTAGAACCATTTCATATGTGAGTGTGGACATTGAACTTCTATATTCGAACTTTTACTCCGATTTAGTTCTTCTAGGCTGTAGCAAGGAGAATATCCAGGTATTTTACATTTGTGTAAATCTTTTGTTTTCGATTTCTTTTAAGATTGAGCCAAAAAAAATCTCATTATATTGATTATTTAAGAAGATCCAGAAAACTCAGAGTGTGGAGTTTTTTGAATTCTGTAAGCCCATTTGAAAGACACAACTGTAAAGGTTTTAGGTGAACCTGGAAAAACCTATTTTCATAGTGAACGCTAATATCCACTGTGTGAGGATATTAGGAGTGGAGTAGTTGTGTGGCTGTTGGTGTACACACAGGCAAACCACTATAAGTCTTTGTGTTTTGTGAATGTGTGATTTATTTTCTATATCTTTTATCATTCAAGTTTGTGGAATGTATTTGTGGATGTGAATGCTGTAATCTTTTACATTTCAAGCTTTGTGGGGAATGTTGTAATAGCTTAGAATTTCTTTCTTGCTATTTATTTATTCCTCTATATCAAGTTTGAGTTTTTGATACACAAACCTTTATAGGAATCAGGTTGTCCTACCATAAACCTTTAGTTTTTGGTGTAAGGTTGTCCTTAGAATAACATCTGTATCAATCTCTCAATACTTGTTCTTTTGAGGTTGTATTTAATTTCCGTATTATGGATTGTTTATAGTGTTATCTTTCCTTTATTTGTTTAATTCCGATGTTATCATTTTTATTTGGCATAGTCCTATTCAACCCCCCCCCCCCCCCAATCTAGGACATATAGCTCGGCCTTTTCAAGTGGTATTAGAGCCTAATAGCTTATTTTAATTGTTATATTTTTAGATTTATTTCCTAAGCTAATCAATTTAAGCTATTTATAAGATGTCAAATTTTGATAGCCTTTCAGTCACTAGGCCTCCACCATTTGATAGCACCAATTATGCCTATTGGAAAGCCAGAATGAGAATTTTCTTAAAATCCATAGATGAAAGTGTGTGGCTAGCCACAATGACTGAATGGACCCCTCATACCACTGAAGTAACTGGTATCGATGGATTAAAATCTATGAGAATAACACCTTATTTTTCTTGGACCACTCTTCAGAAAAGTGAAAGTAGTGCCAATGCAAAAGCACTAAATGCAATCACTTGAGCACTATCACCGGATGAATTCAAAAGAATTATATCTTGTGATTCTGCAAAGCAAGCCTGGGATATTTTAGAAATGACACACGAGGGAACATCAATTGTTAAGAAATCTAAAGTCCAAATCCTCACAACCAAATTTGAGGAAATACATATGGAAGAAAATGAAATGTTTAAGGACTTCTATACTAGATTAAATGACATTGTGAACTTTATGTGGGGTCTTGGTGATAAAATCCTATAAAGTAAAGTGTGTGCAAAGATATTACTCTCACTACCTGAATGGTTCAACTCAAAGGTGACCGCAATCCAGGAACTTCGTGATACGGACAACATGATGGTAGAAGAACTAGTTGGCTCTTTACAGACTTATAAGTTAACATTTAAAGCTCTTAAAGGTAAATCTATTACCCTTAAATCTTCTAAATGTTTTTCTAAAGAAAATTATAGTAATTCTGATTTAGAAAATTCTGAAGATGATATGACCCTTTTAGCTAAAAAGTTTTACAAAATTTTCAAAAGTAAAAAGAGGGTTGATTTTCAAAAATCAAATGATAAGAAAAGATCTAAATATAAAACTTAAAGATTATTAAAAGATAGTTGATGTTTCAATTGCCATGAATATGGGCATTTCGCAAAAAAGTGTCTTAAAAAGGACAAACCTAAAAAGAAAGGAATGTTGGCTACTTGGGATGAATCTTCTAACTCTAAAGCCTCTTCTAAATCAGAAGATTCTGAAACCGAGTCGGGTAATGAAGTCAAAGCCCTTATGACTCTAACCAAGTTCACTTTTTCAGATTACGATGATTCAACTAGTGAAGAAAATCTAAATAGTGATCATGAAAATGAAGAAGATCTTCAAGATGCTGACAATGCCCTATACAAGGAAAGTTGTAAAATTGTTGTTAAACTAAAACTTCAAAAGGAAAAGTTTTCAAAACTTGAACAAAATTTTGATTCTCTTATTTTATAAAAATTCCACATTTCTGATTGTTTTGAAAAATCAAAATGTGATTTAGATTTCAAAACCTCCCTGATTGAAAGTCTAAAATCTAAAAATGAAAAACTTATACTTGAAGTCTCTTCACTTTTGAGTTTAAAGGATACATGGAGGTATGCCCAAGGTGATCCAAAGTTAGAAAAGTTTTTGTCTGGATCAAGAAAATGTGGCAACCGATCCGGATTTGGGCTACGACAAAAGTATTCCTCCTAAACATAAGAATACTCCTAAATTTGTGGGAGGGGAGTCTTCAAACTCAAAAGGGAAAAGCTTGAATCAAAATCATTTTAAAAATACTAAGTCTTTTCAAACTTTAAAACCTAGAAGTAACCATATCAATTATAAAAATTAAAACTGAAACCCTTTAGCTAAAAAAATAGTTGATTTACTCAATGAGCTCTTAAAATCTAACTCAGTAGGTTATTCTTACAATAACTACAAATACAAGAAGACCAACTATACTCCTAAACCCAAAACAGTTATGAAATAGGTTCCTAAGGTTACTAGCTTGGTTGTCCACACCGCTTTCAAAGCTTCAAGCTATTTAAAGCGGTACCTAGACAGTGGATGCTCCAGGCACCTAACTGGTGCCAAAGGTCTTTTCACCACTCTTAAAGATATGACTGATGGTTCGGTCACATTTAGTGATGGTAGCAACTGTAGGATTATTGGCTAAGGTACGGTTCAACTCTCTAACATCCCTTTATTTGAGAATGTTTTATACATTGAAGGATTAAAACACAACTTGTTAATCATTTCTCAAATGTGTGATAAAATCATAACGTAAAATTTTCTAATCAAGGTTGTGAAATTTTCAACAAAAGGGTTCACTAATATTAACTGGTCGTAGAACTTCTGAAAACTGCTATATTGTAAGTGATTCTAGCTCATCTAATCAATCGTGTTACATGGTCCATATCGATGAGACTGAATTATAGCATAAACGCCTTGGACATGTACACTACCGCAATTTATATAGATTAAGCAAAAGAGAACTGATAAGAGGTTTACCTAAATTATAGAAAGTAGACAAACTTTGTAACAAATGTCAAATTGGCAAATAAACTAGGAGTGCTCACAAAAAGGTGGACTCCAATGCCACATCCAAACTATTCGAACTTCTCCACATGGATCTTATAGGACCAACCAGGACGGAGAGTCGAGGTGGCAAAAAATACGTACTGGTAATCGTGGATGATTTTACTATATTCACTTGGGTAGCCTTCTTAAGGGATAAATCAGAAACCCTTAATGAAGTAAAAAGAGTTCTCAAACGGATCCAAACAAAAAAAGGTTCTCAAGTCTGTAAAATCTATAGTGATCATGGATCAGAATTTGAGAATAGCAGTTTTGAGAAATTCTGTTGCGATCAGAGAATATCACATGAATTCTCTGCGCCCAAAACACCACAACAAAATGGAATTATTGAAAGAAAAAATAGAGTACTTCAAGATATGGTAAACGTAATGTTGAATAGTATGAAGCTCCCTAAAAATCTTGGGCTGAAGCCGTAAATACTGCATGTTATATAATCAGCCAGGTTTATTCAAGTAAGTCAAATAATAAGACGGCTTATGAAATGTGGTTTGATAAGAAGCCTACTCTCAAATACTTTTGAGTTTTTAGTAGCAAGTGCTATATTTTATGTGACCATGAAAATCTGGGTAAGTTTGACACCAAAAGTGATGAAGGGATCTTTTTAGGATATGCTTTAAACTGTCGAGCGTATCAAGTACTGAATAAGAGGACCGGTGTTATTCAAGAGTCCATCAATGTGGTCATTGACGATCACTTGAATACACCTGCCTCAAGTTCAGATAATGATGAAGTTTTTTAAATTGACAAATTAGATACTTCATCAAGTCAAAATAACTCTGAACTGAGGACTGCCAAAGATCATCCAACCACTCAGATTCTTGGAAACCCTCTCGCTGGTGTGCGCACTCGTAGATAACTAGAAGATATATGTAATTACGTGTGCTTTACATCTCAGATCGAACTAGCTAACATAAAAGAAGCTCTTACTGACAAAAACTGGATAGTTGTGATGTAAGAAGAGCTTAATCAATTTGTTAGAAATGATGTTTGGTACTTGGTTCCTAGACCTAAAGATAAATACATTATTAGAACTAAGTGGATTTTCAAAAATAAGTCTGATGAACATGGGAATATAATTCGAAACAAGGCTAGACTGGTTGTACAAGGGTATAATCAAATTGAAGGCGTTGATTATGATGAAACATTTACCCTAGTAGCTTGTCTTGAATCAATTAGACTGTTTATATCCATTGCTTACTTTAGAAAATTCAAAATTTATCAAATGGATGTAAAGAGTACTTTTTTAAACGGCGATTTACATGAAGAAGTGTATGTTGAACAACTAACGAGTTTTGAAGACCCTAAGAATACTGATCATGTCTATCGCTTAAAAAATGCTCTCTACGGTTTGAAACAAGCTCCCAGGGCATGGTACGAAAAATTGACTAAGTTTCTACTAAGTCATACTTTTCAAATGGGAAGTGTTGATAAAACCCTTTTTGTTAAGAAACATAATGAACATATCTTAATAGTGCAGATCTATATTGATGATATTATTTATGGATCTACCTGTACTAACATGATTGTTGAGTTTGCAGATCTTATGAAATCTAAGTTCGAAATGAGCATTGTTAGGGAATTGAACTATTTCCTAGGGTTGTAAGTTAAATAGCAACCTGATGGTATCTTTATTTCTAAAACCAAATATGCTCTGAACTTAGTTAAAAAGTTTGGATTTGAAAATGGGAAAAATTTTGATACTCCTATGAGTACTACATTAAGACTCTCAAAGGACTCTACAGGTAAAAGTGTGGATCCTAAATTAAATCGTAGTATGATTGGCAGTTTACTTTATTTGACTGCAAGTTGACCTGATATTGCATTTAGCGTAGGGATTTGTGCTAGATATCAATTTGACCCTAAAGAATTTCATTTAACTGTTGTTAAGTGGATTATGTGATATGTCACAAGTTCAGCTAATCTAGGACTTTGGTATCCATATGATACTAATGTTCAATTAGTTGGTTACACTAATGCTGATTGAGCTGGTAATGTTAACGATAAGAAATCAACTAGTGGTAGTTGTTTCTATATTAGGAACTATTTAGTTTCTTGGCAAAGTAAGAAACAAAGCTCCGTATCACTCTCAACTGTTGAGGCTGAATACATCACAGCTGGAAATGTATGTACTCAGCTTGTATGGATGAATAGAATGTTAAGCGATTACTGAATTGCATAGGATTCAATGGTTTTATATTGTGATAATTCTAGTGTAATTAATATATTTAAAAATCCAATCCAGCATTCACGAACCAAGCACAATGACATTAGATATCACTACATTTGTGAATTAGTGGAAGAAAAGACAATTTCTTTGGAGTACATTCCGACCGAGACTCAACTTGCTGACATTTTTACTAAACCGCTCGACAAAAGCAAGTTTAATAAATTAAAATTTGATCTTAGTATGTGCAATTAAATTGATTATTCATGCATTTCTGTATTATAGTATATATATTTATTAATTTATTTATTTAAATTTCGAAATTATGTGAAAAATGTATATTTTTGTCTGTGCACGATCAGTCGAGGATGTACTTAACCAGTCGTAGCATGACCGGTCGAGGACGTCCCATGACCAGTCGTGTAGCGCGCTGGTGCTTTTAATTTGGAGATAAAGCCCTTTCTTCCTCATTTGCTTTTCCTCTCCAACGAATCGAAGCTCAACCGGTCGTACCCACCTTCTTGATTCATTAAGGGTAGTCCATTATTTCCGTTTATCTTGTAGATTCAAGTTAATATCACTTTATTTTCACACTTAAAGTGATTTATTTCTTGTTTTCTTGAATTTTTTGGGGTTTTCTTCTCCAAAATCTGATTTTAAAGAAACCCACTCTACATCTTTTGCAAACTCTTGATTCCTTCATTTCTTAGTTGCAAATGGATGCTAGAGGTAAAAAGAAAACTTCCCTTGGTGCTTCCTCATCTAGATCAACTCATATCACAAGGCGCCACCTTCGGTTACCCGAAGATGACCCCTCGTATGTACAGGATTTACGTTTGCACAATGTGATAGTTGAACATCCTGTGCATATTGAACATATTGCTCAATTTGGTCTCCTTCCTCTTCTCCAATCTGTAGGATGGGATAACATTTTACATTGTGGTGGCCCGGCATACCGGTCTATTGCACAAGCTATGTTCGCTTGTATTTCTGATTTTTCAACAGAGAATTTAACGTTTAAAATAGCAACTAGAGAATGCCCATTTGATGTTGATCGACATTTGATTTCTGGCCTAATGGACATACATGCCAATGATGACAGTATTCCTATTAGTTCTCTAATTGAGAAACCTTCTGAATCAGAAAAAACGCTTGCTTACTTGAGCATTATGCAACATAAATGAGCAATGGAGTCAAAATGAAAATGCGCTTGCTTCAAAGTACTTGTTACCCATATACAAGGTTCTTCATCGAATATTTATTTCAAATCTGCATCCATGTTCTGGTAACAAAACCGAACTTACCTCTTTTATGGTTCGAATTTTGCATTCCATCATCTCTGGTACAAATATCTGTCTTCCTTCTTTAATCTGTCATTCCATCATTCAATTTCGTCTCCATCCTGGACACAGTGATATTCCTTTTGCATATCTAATGACTGTGTTAGCCACTCATATGTTAGTAACTATACCTATTGGAGAGGCTCCTATTCATCACCTTATTTTCAACAACTCAAATATAAATAAGATGAAGTTGTGATTGGCTGATGGCCAAGTGGATGTGGGTGGTGGTGGAGCTGAAGCAGTGAATGAAGAAGAAGGTGGCGATTTACCTCCTGATGATATAAATATGATGATATATTCAATGAGCTTGAGTTAGATTCTGAGGCTGATCCTGATTATCAGCCTTCTGATTTTGCTGAGAGGTTGCATTCTCTTGAGAAACAGGTGGCTCAAATACGTGTAATCCAGGATTATCAATATGCTCACATGCGCAAATATCTGAGGCACATTAACAAGGGTTTACACCAAATTGATCCATCTATTCCTGCTCCCTCTTCAGGATCTGATTAAGTGTTTTCTCATATGGCCTGTAATAACTCTTATGATACTTTGCTTTCTTTCAGTTTGTGGGACTGACTTTGGATGAACTTGGTTCATGTTGCTTTCTTATATGTGAACATTATTTGCTTTTATCTTTCATATCTTGACTATTTTGCTTCCTTATTCCTCTTGTGTTTATTTTCTTCCATATCTTAGTTGCTTCCGTTGTCATTTGTGACAAAAAGGGGGAGAATGATTTATTATGCATGCTTATGGATATGGATATGGATTGTGGGTAATAGCATTTTTTTATTTTTATGTCTGCTACTCAGGGGGAGTAAGTAATGAGGTGTTTTGAATGATAGTGTGTTCTGGTTATTGTAACTGGTGCATTATACTTTCTTGTATATATATGGTGTATGATTCTTTATTGAGCATGTAATGCTTAATGGAGTGTGTTTTGTCACAAATTTAAAAAAGGGGGAGATTATAAGTGCTTTGGTTTCTTGCTCCTTTAATTGTCAAATTTTATAGTGCCAAAACCATAATCTGTGTCTTGTGTAGCACATTGATATGTGTTCAATGCAATGCATCACATGTACAAGGTCAATGCTTCAAGTCAAGAACAAAGATCTACTTCAAGATATGCAAGATCAAGTACATTGTTTACTCCTTTAAGCTTCAAAGTTCAATGTTTTAAAGCGACATCGAAAGACAAGTGAACTGTTCATACTCAAGACTCAAGGTGAAGTACAACTCAAGTACTACAAAATCAAGCTTCAAAAGATCTCAAGTTCAAGCTTCATTATGTGTTGAGATCTCAAGCTTCATGAACTTCAAAGATCGTCTTACATCTGATGAAAAGAATGTTCAATGTTCATACATCATGGATAAGGTATGAAAGACCTTAGTTTGACCTTAGGGTAGGTCATTTTGAACACATAATTCAATTGAATCACTTTATAAGTATTTTGATTGTTCTTCGACTAGTCCTGGACTCTGTTCGACTAGTCTTAGCATTGGCTCGACCAGTCCAAGAAATTCCACGACCAGTCCTAAGGTTGTTGTAAATTTTTAAAATTTTTTGTAAAGCCACGACCAGTCCTAAGGTTGTTGTAAAATTTTAAAATTTTTTGTAAAGCCACGACCAGTCCTGAAGACTGCTCGACTAGACGTGTGAACGATGCTCGACTCATTCATGACTAGTCCTACAGCTACGACTCAAACTACAGCGACTAAACCTGGTTCCTCACACCTAGTCGTGGAGGTACCACGACCAGTTGTGGAATGACTTTCTCTTATCGCGCCTAAATTTCAAAAAATCTGTTGGTTCTACGACCAGTCGTGGAGACCTCAGGACCAGTCGTGAACGTGATTTGTTCAGCTATAAATAGACGACGAATTTCAGAGTTTGATATCCAATTCAAGCTAAATCAATTCATCACTCTGAGAGATAAATTAGTCATTTTTTAAAGCTATATTGTGCTCATTTAATATTTTCTTTTATTAGCTTTGTATATTTGATTTTGTATTCTGCATTCCGATCTGATTTGAAAGAGGAATCGAAGAGTTCCCACTTCTTGGAATCAAAATCAAATAGAGCTAGCCCAACTTGATTTAATTTAAAATCAATTTAGAAACTAGAACCATTTCATATGTGAGTGTGGACATTGAACTTTTATATTCAAACTTTTACTTCGATTTAGTTCTTCCGGGCTGCAACAAGGAGAATATCCAGGTATTTTACATTTGTGTAAATCTTCTGTTTTTAGTTTCTTTTAAGATTGAGCCAGAAAAATCTCATTATATTGGTTATCTAAGGAGATTCAGAAAACTCAGAGTGTGGAGTTTTTTAAATTGTGTAAGCCCATTTGAAAGACACAATTGTGAAGGTTTTGGGTGAACCTAGAAAAAACTATTTTCATAGTGAATGCTAATATCCACTGTGTGAGGATATTAGGAGTGGAGTAGCTGTGTGGCTGTTGTTTAACAGTTGGTGTACACACAAGCGAACCACTATAATTTTTTGTGTTTTGTGGATGTGTGGTTTATTTTTTATATCTTTTGTGGTTCAAGTTTGTGGAATGTATTTGTAGATGTGAATGCTGTAATCTTTTACATTTCAAGCTTTATGGGGAATGTTGTAATAGCTTATAATTTCTTTCTTGCTATTTATTTATTTATTTATTCCTCTATATTAAGTTTGAGTTTTTGATACATAGACCTTTCTAGGAATCAGGTTGTCCTACCATAAACCTTTGGTTTTTGGTGTAAGGTTGTCCTTAGAATAACATTTGTATCAATCTCTCAATACTTATTCTTTTGAGGTTGTATTTAATTTCCGTATCGTGGATTGTTTACAGTGTTATCTTTCCTTTATTTGTTTAATTTTGCTGTTATCATTTTTATTTGGCATAGTCCTATTCAACAACCCCCCCCCCCCCCTCCCCCCAAGACATATAGCTTGGCCTTTTCAAAAACAAATATCATATTGATCTAAAACTTTTGTAACCTCGAAAGGGTTTCATTGGTTGACATTCAATCTCCTACTGCCTTTTGCATTGTGGTCCACCTTGATCCTTGGATTTCTTATTTTTTTAGCTCAAGATGAACTCGAAAAATGGAAGGACGGTTGGGATGTAACACATACCTCATGATGGGACCCACGGAACTTGGTGACGTCAACACACTAGCCAGATCGGTGGTATCTAGTACACCAGCCAATCCACTTCCTCATTTTAGCCAACTAGACGACCTTTTGGGGGGGAGGGGGTGGGATTCTACTAATCCTTCCGGGCAGAGCTCCGTGGGGCACACCGTGTTGTAAGTGTTTTATCCACATCGTTCATCATTTTTCTCAGATCATTTTAGGATATTGGGCTTAAGTGGACCACAAATTGAGGATTGAACATCCACCATTAAAAACTTCTTCAAAGTTGAAGAAGTTTTGGATCAAGCTGATATTTGTGTTTTCACTTCATCCACATCTACATGACCTTATGAATAAGTTGGATGGTAAAAAAAAATAAAATCACGGTGGCCCTTAGAAAGGTTTCAATGGTGGGTGTCATTATCACTGCAGCTTCCTTTGGTGTGGTCCACTGGAGATTTGGACCTACCTCAGTTTTAGGGTATACCTTAAAATGTTCAGAGACAAGTGATGAACAGTGTGGATAAAACACTTACATCATGGTGGGACCCATAAAGCCCTGCCCGAACGGATTACTGTCTGGGCGGGGGTAGGATGCAATCCATGTTCTTGCGCGGTGTGGCCTCGTTGAATGCGAAATCAGATTGCCTACCAAGTTACTCATTAAACTCTTATCTTGCCGAGTAAACTATGTTAGGCCCACCGTGAATGCATTTGGTTTATCAACGTTGTCCATCTGTTTTCCAGATCATTTTAAGTTTGATCTAAAAATTGAAGCATATCCAAAGCTCAACTGGATCATACCATTGGAAACATTGGAAGTATTGATTTTAACTGTTGAAACATTTATAAGCCCCAATCATGTTTATTTGTCATCTACCGTGATCATAGGATCACACAGACATGACATGGATGAAGTGAAAATACAAATTAAATATCATCTTGATTTAAAACTTATGTTATCCTGGGGAACTTTTCAGTGGTAGACATTGAAGTCACACTGTTTCCAGTGGTGTGGTCCACTTGACCTTTGTATGTACTTCATTTTTGGTCTAACACTCTAAAATTATCTGATAAAATGGATGGACGGAGTGCATAAAATGCATGAATGACGGTGGTCCCCACAGCTGGCAGTTTTGTGGTGTGGGCCCACCATGATGTATCTGTTTATTCAAGCCATTCATCCCTTTTCCCAGGAATGAGCACCAAATTTATTTAGATCCAACGCTAAGTGGATCACACTAAATAATAAGCTTGATTGCATCAAATGCAATGGTCACTTGGGTGTGGTACATTTGAGCGTTGGATATGCCTCATTTTTGTGTTCATACGTTAAAATGATTCGAGAAAAGGGATGGACGGCTTGGATAAACAGATACATAACGGTTGGTCCGCCCGCAGAACTGACCGTTCGGGGCTAGAGACGGGCGGGGATAGACGCAATCCACGTCCTCACTGCGCGAGGCGAGGCCGCTTCTTTTTATTTCAAGTACTACTTCGAAACTGGCATTGTAAGCCCTTTCTCTTGCTCTTCTTTCTCTTGCACTCATGGCATGCTTTCATCAGCTAAATCTGAGGCCCTTCAATTCCAGCCCATTCTCTTCCAAATCTGCCCCTTCCCCCAAATGGAGAAAGTTCCGGTGCTCCTCGTCTCTACAAACTTCCAAACGCTCCTACAACATAACGCTGCTT
The DNA here is from genome assembly GCF_029962835.1 of Magnolia sinica. NCBI lineage: Eukaryota > Viridiplantae > Streptophyta > Magnoliopsida > Magnoliales > Magnoliaceae > Magnolia > Magnolia sinica. Next base: position 40,461,500 of record NC_080573.1, on the reverse strand, counting down.
CCCGGCGACGGCATCGGTCCGGAGGTCATATCCGTCGCGAAGGACGTTCTCACCCTCGCCGGCTCTCAACAAGGTACCAAAAACAAAATGCTGTCTTTTCTTCTCTCTTTTCCCCCCTTCTTCTTCTAGGGTCTAGGGTTTTAGAACGTTAGAGTACTGGGACGACTTTCGCGACGGGAGATCCATGAGGCGCTTCGTGGCGCACGTACGGGCGTGGCACACGTGGGAGATCCTGGCTGTCTGAACATTCCCGGGCCCATAAATCAGGCTGGTCAACTGATCGTTGTATGAGAAAACTGGATAGTTCGAAGAGAAGCAATGGTGTGTTTTCAGGGCACACGTGGGGCCCACTTATGGATTTTTGGCCAAAGCGTTTTAGCAGCAGTTCACCGCCTGACGAGTGGCCCGGATCTTGCGGGCATGTGCCAGGTTGGCATGGAATCCATGACACTTCTCGTAGGGCATTAGGGTTTTTGCTATTTTACTGGTCTTGTTTGGGAGCTCTGTAGTCAAATTCTAGGGTTTTAGCTGTTTTTTAAATATTTTTTTGGTGGCTATTGAAGGTAGCCCATAGAACCACCCTAATTGGTGATCCACATATTCCGGTCTGTGGATGGGACAATCCAAACAATTTGAAAATTTGGCTAGTTTTGCTTTAAGTTGTTTGTATTGGAGAGAGCCATCAGATGTTTAGGATAATTTGATTGGCATATGAATTCTGGTTTCTGGCCTGCTCACTATGAGCTCACCTCCTGGATGGTTCACTGCTCATATTTGTCAGAGTCATCAATTCAGGTGGTCTTGCATGCCGCCAAGCTGGCCCCTTTCAAGATTACATGGTGCCCGTCCTGATAATGATATTTTAGCTAGGATGTTTTAGAAGATTGTGCAGGTTGGGCCCGCAAGTTGGTGCTCTCTGACTCTCCTGCGTAGGTTGATCTTAACATTCTGATCCCATACATCTCCTCCATACATTTGGCAGTTGTGTTTGGTGGTCAGAACCATTGATTTGTTTGGTGGCCTTGGAATGAGCCATATTGTGGAAATCAAGGGAATTCAACTGTGGTAGCCTTCCAACAGTTGCCTGAAAATGGGATGGTTAAGACAAAACAGTGTGATGACTCACTTTCTACAGGGAAAAAAAAAACTCACATTGGAAATTTATCTTTCCTTAATGAGCTTGTAAATGCTTGCAGGTATTGAGTTTCGGTTTCAAAAAATGTCTGTTGGAGGGGAAGCGATAGATTCAGCAGGAGTTCCATTGCCAGAAGAAACCCTTTCAGTCGCCAAACAATCAGATGCAGTTCTTCTTGGAGCCATCGGAGGGTAATGTTTCAGTTCCTCTTGTTGTTAATTTTGCTTTGGGAATATGGCCCAATTGATTGTCAAATCTCTTCAGATTGATGAGTTTTTGTTATGTGTTTTTAACTTTTGTCTGGTTTATGAGTAATGCTTATTTGTAAAGTCTGTGCCAAGCAAGGTTTGAAGATCAGTCACAGCGTACTGTATGAACAACACCAAAACCAAGATGTAATTGACTGATATTTCTGTATCATTCATGTCTGAAACCGGTCCGTATCTCCTGATACATTCCTGGTTTGGATGATACTTTAAATCTTGAAACTTTGATGCCAAGGCTCTTAATGTATATACATCTCTACATCCAGATACAGGTAAATCTCCAGCACAAGTTGTGACCCAAAAAGTTGCATGGATGGAATGATCCTGACATTTTTTAGCATCCTTCTTTGTTATTGGGGAGGAGTTTGTTGTTGAACTCGCTTGATTCCCGAATTGTAAGGCTTGAAGAAATGCAAAGGTGGTTGTGTACTGTGTAGAATGGGAGATTTGTTGCACATTGTGATAAACATGTACAAGATGCAGAACATACAGCAGGTGATGCTAACTGTGAACATGTCCTGGCCAAAACTCAGGGCAAGCCTACATATCATTTAGTTTCCATGTGTCTTTTGATTATACACCGTTGGTCATTTTTGTTTGCCCCCATCTTCTCTAATATAGTTCCCACTTGGTGAGTTTATCGGCCTTAGTTTTGAGCGAAGGCATGCACATGTTTGCTATGTTGCCATATGTGTCGCCAATCATGCATCTCTCTCTCTTTTTGCATGAATTGCCTTGGTTTTTCTCAATATTTTACTGTAGACAGCTATTTATATATCTTTAACACTTCAGTTTTATTACTAAAATATTGTTTGTGTGCAAAGGGATTTAATGCATGCATCTTTCACCGTCTAAATATGATTGGCGGGAATCCAAATCAATGAATATTGTGTGATAAATCACTAAAGTTGTGCACACATTTCCTGTTCCATTGCCACTACGGATTCTATTTAACTGTTGTGCATGCTATCATGTGGAGGCCCTCAAATTCCCATTTTACCACAATAGGTTACACTATCATGTGAAGGCCCTACTACACACAATGTTAACCGTGTGATAGAAGTTCAAACCATCACGTGAAGGCCCAAGTGACAAGTGCAGATTCCAATTTTACTATGCTACTGCTATTACTATTGCTACTGCTGCTGCTGCTGCTGCGACGACTTTATTTGTTGTGGTTGTTCTTGGAGCAGCAGTTCATGAATCTTGAGTTGGGTCTTGGCTAGCAGCAAGCTACCTCTTCACAAATCCTAAATTGGGCCTTGCTCACCATGATCACATGGGCCGACTTTGTTTATCGTGGCTGGTTGTGGAGCAGCAGACTGTATCTTCACAAATCTTAAGTTGGGCTTGGTCAACAGCAGGCTGCATCTTCATGAATCCTAACTTGTTCCTTGCTTACATGATCACTTGGTCACCAATAGAGCTGTTGTAGCACTCAACATCGTGGTTTGACTGGGTCCTTAGAAAGTTTTGAGTGGACGGACAGCTGCGTATAACATGTGGAGGTTGAGGTAGATAGTATAAAAAGGTATACTGAGTGGTTGTTGTCTCGCGCAAGTAGTTGGACTACATGCTAGCATCCCTACAAGTTGATTAGTACAGAATTGGATTGAAACTATTCATTCTTCAGAGAACTCTTAATCATATAGCACTTGGGCTGTTGTGAGATGGTTGTAATAACGGGTTGTCCGTTAGTATATAAGTGGATTGAAACCATTAATCTTTCAGAGAATGCCTGATCTTATAGTGCTTGGGCTATTGCGAGATGGTTGCAATACTGGATTGTCATGGGCAAGGTGTTTCATTGCGGTAACGGTGGGCGTAATGTTGTCAAATCGCATATGCAATCGTGAGCGATCGCACAATCGCATGTGGTCATGTTTTTTTTTTATATAAAAATTTTTCAAAAAATTTAAAAGAATCGGAAAAATAGGGAGAAATTAAGAAAAAAATGAATAAAATATTATATGTCATTGGCCCTTGTAATACATTTAATTTAAGTAAAATAAACTAATTACATAATGAATTAAATATTTAGTCATTATTCATCAACAATTCAACATTCTACAATATAGTTAACAAATATCAACATTCAACAGTACAGTCAACAATCAACATCAACACACTTAGTAAACAAAATGAAGAAGTTATTTATTTATTATTTATCTAATCATATACTATATACATTGATCTATTTGCCATTGTGGCATTTGATCACCACCACTATCGTCATCATCACCATCATCATCTGAGTCATCTCCTTCTTCCACATACACTTCTTCTTCTTCTTCCGTTTCTTCATCATCCGTATGTATTAATACTTCATCAATATCCAATGGTGGATCTTCGGCTTGATCATTATCAACGGGTTGACGGCTACTACTTGCCCCCTGGCTCCCCCCATCCTTCGCCTTCGAGTGGTACCTTCTTCAGGTGTCGATTCGTATGCGGCATCTTCAGCTTGCGCCCATGTCAGGTCCTCTCTAGAAATATCGGGTCCTCCGTCTCTGCGAGTTACTCGTTATCTGCATCCAACTCATCTAAGCAGATAAGGTAAAAGAAACTAGACTTTTCTTTCCTAGTTTGGAATCATTCTCGCAATTTTTGATTGTATTGGACGAAAACCAAGTCGTTGAGTTTTTTTTGCTCAAGGCGATTCCTTTTCTTGGTATGAATCTGCATGAAAGAAAGCGCACTTGGCATTAGCTATTTAGGTAATTAATTTAGCTTAGGCCTTACACTAAAAAATTGAAGTTTACAATTACTAAACTTACCACCTCGAATGTGCTCCAATTGCGCTCGCAACCACTAGCAAAACACATGAGTCCAAGAATACTCATAGCCAACTTCTTTAGAGCTATATCCTTTCTGTTTGGGTCCACTCCATAGGCAGCCCACTAGTCGGTTAAGAAAAACGATTTAAGTGGGTTAGAGATACTTTGTAGAAAAACTATTTGTAAGACACTAAGGCTGACATTCATAGTACTACTTACTGGGTAATTTCATTGTTCGATGTCTGATGACGATATCCCTTGAGAATATCCCCTTACTCTTTGTATAAAAGTCCAATAAAGTTGAAATCGTGTCCTGTTATTCTCTATCTGGAATCATTCTTTTCAACACATCAATAAATCCAACCATATGCATAATAAGTGCTTCTGCTGGATCAGTAGAAGTGAATAAATAGGTTGGGTTAAGGATGTAAGCAGCCGAATACAATGAAAATGACATTTGGTTGCCCCATCTTCTATCTATAATATCTATAATTGGCTTGTAATCACGGTCTCTATAGTTAAAATGGTCCATGAACTTATTTTTCGCCCTCTCCATTGCATCATATACATAGCCTATTGTAGGCTTTTGATCCTCATCCACTAATCGCAACACAATGACTAAGGGCTCAGATGCTTTTAGCGCCTTTACCACTTGTGTTCAAAAACTTTGCGAAAGGATTGTTTGTTGAGCCTGTTTCCCTTCAGCCTTCTTCGACCAAGGCCCACTTGTAAAATCGGCCGACACTACAAAGCTTCTAAGTTCTGATTTTTTTGCATGTAATTTTTGTAGCCTTAAAAAGGCTGTAGCAAAACGGGTGACTACTGAACGTAGCAAATTACCCCCAATGTGTTTTCTCATTCGACAGAGAAGAAAAGCGTGTTTGGATTATATGAAAAAACAGTCATGAAAGAGATGCGATAGTGCCCTACGTCAGGAGGAATATTTGGAACAATACGCATATGAAGAAATAAATGTAGTTAATGTAGATAAAGCTAGTCCCACTATCCCTACTTCGACAGGCCGGTCTAGACCAGAAGTACAACCAACGGTCTCGAAAAGAGCCCGAGGGCATGACCCTATGGATAGGTGGTGTAGACCATACCCCGAGGATGTGATCGACCAAAGGAGTTGAGGCAAAGGGCCGTCTCAAACAACTTTAGAGAACCGGTATAAACAAAAAGATAGGAAAACCACAATATTCAATATATTGCCAAGTGGTTTTACCAAACCGGCATTGCTTTCAACGCCATTAAATCGAGAAGCTTCAAAGTAATGGTTGAGGCTATAGGTCAATTCGAACCTGGGCTTAAACCTCCTTCATATCATGAAATGAGGGAGACATGCTTGAAAACCGTAGTTGAATATACATGATCCTTTATAACTGAATATAAGGAATCGTGGAAAATATATGAGTGTTCACTAAAGGCCGATGGATGGACTGATAGATCTGGTCGGTCTTGTTAGTAGGATAGACAACAAACCTACCATATATTGTTGTATAGTTATTTAGGAAATAGATGCTGTAATTAGGGGATATAGATGCTGCTGTAATTAGGAGATATTATGCTGTAATTAGGGGATATAGATGCTGCTGTAATTAGGATATATTATGCGCCTGTAATTAGGGGATAATGTAATTAAGGGATATATTGTTATTAGGGAAAATGATTTCTATATAAGAAAAGGATCATTGGATTGAGGGTCATTGAGCAAATCTGACATGGTATTAGAGCCACTCTCTGCAACCTTGTCTTTGGTCAATTTTCGTGGTTCTAGGCTCTAGTTTTTTGGTTTCTTGGGTGCAGGTTTTGGTTTGCAGTTTTTTTGGTGCATTTCGAGAGATTCTAGTTATGACTAACAACTCCAACTTAGAAGTCTTTCAAGCTCGGTTTACAGGGAAGAATTATGCTGCCTGGGAGTTTCAGTTTCAACTTTTTGTCATGGGAAAGGAGTTGTGGGGATATGTTGATGGGAGTGATCCAGCACCTACCGATCCTACGACGTTGGTTTAATGGAAGGTGAAAGATACTCGTGTGATGACTTGGATTCTTGAGTCTATTGATCCACTGCTTATACTTAATTTAAGGCCGCACAAGACGGCTAAATCGATGTGGGAGTACTTGAAAAAGGTCTATCATCACGATCATTCTGCCTTGCGATTTCAGTTAGAAACTGATCTTGCTGCCTATTCCCAAGGTACACTCTGTTCGGGAATATTTCTGTAGTTTTCAGAATCTTTGGGCTGAGTTTTCCGACATTGTTTATGCCGACGTGTCGGCCGAGTCCCTCTCCGCTGTTCAAGCAGTCTATGAAGTTAGCAAAAGAGACCAGTTTTTAATGAAACTAAGGCCAAAATTCGAGTCTATTTGCTCCAACCTGATGCACAAGGATCCTTCACCATCTCTTGATGTGTGTTTTGGAGCACTTCTTCGAGAGGAACAACGTCTTCTTACTCAATTTTCGCTTTCGCAAGAGAATGCTTTCGCATATGCTGCTCAAGGCAATGGGAGGGTTCGAGATATGCGTATAGTTCAGTGCTATAGTTGCAAAGATTATGGGCATATTGCTGCCCATTGTGCTAAAAAGTTCTGCAGTTACTGTAAACAGAAGGGGCACATCATCAAAAAATGCCCAACACGTCCTCAAAACCGACCCGTGAATGCTTATCATGCTACTGCTACTGGCCACACTTCGGATGGGGTAACTAGCACTCAAAATCTCGCTCCAGTGTCATCTTCTACTGCTGTTACACCTGCCCTTACACTAGAAATGGTGCAGCAAATGATTGTATTGGCATTTTCCGCTTTAGGGCTGCAAGGTAAGGGTACTATACGTACTATACCCTGTCAATCTTAGCTTGTTAACTCCGCTGCATCCAATCACATGACCAGTTCTCCTGATATGCTTTGCAATGTTCGTAAGTATACTGGTTCTTCTAATATTCAAGTTGTTAATGACCATCGTTTACCGATTACTGGGGTTGGTGATATCGCACCATAACTTACTAATATTTTTGTATCACCTGGGCTTTCTATGAGTCTTATCTCGGTTGGACAATTAGTGGATGATAATTATAATGTTCAGTTTTCTCGTGATGGTTGTCATGTGCAGGATCCGGTGTCGGGGAGGACAATAGCGAAGGGGCCTAAAGTTGGGAGACTGTTTCCATTATACTTTTCCATTCCTAGTATCATTTTTTTGGCTTGTACTCATGCTGATAATACAAGTGCTATTCAGATTGTTACCAATCCCATCTATCATGAGCGTACCAAACATATCGAGGTGGACTGTCATTCTATTCGAGAAGTTGTTGATACTCGGGTTATCTCTCTTCCACATGTCTCAAGCGACCTTCAGATAGTGGACGTCTTCACCAAAGTTATGACACGACTACGTCATCAATTTCTTGTTGGCAAATTGATGCTTCTTGATCGACCAACATCAATTTGAGGGGGGATGTTAGTAGGATAGACAACAAACCTACCATATATTGTTGTATAGTTATTTAGAAAATAGATGTTGTAATTAGGGAATATAGATGCTGCTGTAATTAGGAGATATTATGCTGTAATTAGGTGATACTGTAATTAAGGGATATATTGTAATTAGGGAAAATGATTTCTATATAAGAAAAGGACCACTCGATTGAGGGTCATTGAGCAAATCTGACAGGTCTCTCATTAACTTTTTGGTGAATTGTTCAGGTGGGATAATGTTTTTAAAGTCCGTGGATGCATCGGGCCATTCACACATAGGAGAATACTTGTTTAGCTTCTTAGATAATGTAGTTGAGGAAATAGGTAAGGAATATGTTATACAAGTAATTACAGACAACACGACGTAGTATGTAATGGTCGGTCGCCTTCTTACGAAGAAGATGCGTCGTTTATTTTGGACCCCCTGTGCTGCCCATTGTGTTGATCTTATGTTAGAAGGTATAAGTAGGTTATTTATAAAAGTAATTGCAAGGGTTATAAGAATTACGGTCTTTATGTACAAACACGCCCTTCTTCTCGGTCGAATGAGAAAACACATTGGGGGTAACTTGCTACGTCTAGCAGTCACCCGTTTCGCTACAACCTTTTTAACATTACAAAAATTATATGTAAAAAAAAATCCTTTCGCAAAATTTTTGGATACAAGTGGTAAAGGCGCTAAAAGCTTCCGAGCCCTTGGTCACTATGTTGCGATTGGTGGACGGGGATCAGAAGCCTGCAATGGGCTACATATATGATGCAATGGAGAGGGTGAAAAATAAGATCATGGACCATTTTAACTATAGAGACCGTGATTACAAGCTAATTATAGATATTATAGATAGAAGATGGGGCAACCAAATGTCATTTCCATTATATTCGGTTGCTTACATTTTTAACCCAACCTATTTATTCACTTCTGCTGATCCGGCAGAAGCACTTACTATGCATATGGTTGAATTTATTGATGTGTTGGAAAGAACGATTCCAGATAGAGAAGAACAGGACAAGATCTCAACTTTGCTGGACTTCTATACAAAGAGTGAGGGGATATTTCAAGGGATATCGTCATCAGACATCGGACAATGAAATTACCCAGTAAGTAGTACCATGAATGTCAGTCTTAGTGTCTTACAAATAGTTTTTCTACAAAATGTCTCTAACCTACTTAAACTGTTTTTCTCAGCTGACTGGTGGGCTGTCTATGGAGTGGACCTGAACAGAAAGGATCCAGTTCTAAAGAAGTTGGCTATGAGGATTCTTGGACTCACTTGTTCTGCTAGTGGTTGCGAGCGCAATTGGAGCACGTTCAAGGTGGTAAGTTTAGTGATTGTAAAATTCAATTTTTTAGTGTAAGGCCTAAGTTAAATTAATTACCTAAATAGCTAATGCCAAATGCTCTTTCTTTCATGGAGATTCATACCAAGAAAAGGAATCGCCTTGAGCAAAAAAAGCTCAATGACTTGGTTTTCGTCCAATACAATCAAAAAATTGCAATAACAATTCTAAACTAGGAAAGAAAAGCCTATTTTCTTTAACCCTATTTGCTTAATGAGTTGGATGCAGATAACGAGTGGCTCGTAGATACGGAGGACCCGGTATTTGCTGGAGAGGACTTGAAATGGGCATAAGTTGAAGATGCCGCATACAGATCGACACCTGGAGAAGGTACCACTTGAAGGCGAAGGATGGGGAGAGCCGAGGGGTGAGTAGTAGTTGTCAACCTGTTGAAGACATTGAGGAGATGGAAGAAGGATGAGATGTTAATGATCAAGCTGAATATCCACCATTGGATGTTGATGAAGTATTAGCACATACAGATGATGAAGAAACGGAAGAAGATGTGTATGTGGAAGAAGGAGATGACTCGGATGACGGTGGTGGTGGACCTGGTGGTGATCAAATGCCACAATGGGAAATAGATCAATGTATATAGTATATGATTAGATGAATAATAAATAAATAACTTCTTTATTTTGTTTACTATGTGTGTTGATGTTGATTGTTCATTGTACTGTTGAATGTTGATATTTGTTAACTATGTTATAAAATGTTGAATTGTTGATGAATGATGACTTAATATTTAATTCATTATGTAATTGATTTTATTTTACTTAAATTAAATGTATTGCAAGGGCCAAGGGCATATAATATGTTATTCATTTTTTTTCTTAATTTCTCCCTATTTTTCTGATTTTTTTTTTTTAATTTTTATTTTTGAAAATAAAAAAAATGCAACTACATATGCGCACAAGCATATGCAATCACATAAGATCGCATATGCGATTTGACAACATTGCATACATCATATATTCGATCACATATTATCGCACATGTGGCATATGCGATCGCATATGTGCAGTAATCACATATGCCACTGTCATATATGTGATTTCTGCACATGTGTGTGCATATGCGATCACTGTCATATATGTGATTTCTGCACATGTGTGTGCATATGCGATCGCATATGCAAATGTGTGATCACACATGACAACACTGGGTGGGCGTAACGGTCCCCACCGTTTCTGATACGAATACGCCCCATATCGACTGATACGGGGTTTGTAACGGTCGATTTTTTATTTTTTTTTTGGTCGGAAAAATCTAGAAATATATCCATTAAATCCAGAATATTCTAAATATTCCAAATATGCATTCATTTTATAATTTTGAACATGTTTATGGTGGTGTAATGGTCTACTCTTTGGTGAGAAGTTGTATCGGACGGTATTTTTCAATGTGACCTAACCTCGCATGCCATTTTATGGTACAAATTCATTTGACATAGTAGATAACACAAGAAGTGTATCATCACTATTTACGTGTAAAATAAATAAATCTGAAATTAAATTTCTCCATGCAAAGATGGGGTTATCGACTCTTATAGAAAATCGTCTCGGAAAAACGAATATCAAAACCATCAACTAACAACATAGAAATAAAAATTAAATTCCTACGTATGCCCGATGCAAAAAAAAAAAAAAAAGTATCACAGAATTATTATCCGCCCTACGTGCATAAGGTTAATGGGCCCTGGCCTTAATGTTGGGCCCTCAATTTAAGAGAATGTGAATAACTATTTTCAACATTATGTTGTTGTCCATTTATTTTTCATGAAGTGGCCTACAATCTTCTCTAAATGTTGGGGAAAAAAAGATATCACAATCCTTATAAAATGAGCCCAAAAAATAAGCACGCCCTTTTCGATTCTTTTTTTTTTTTTTAAAATTAATTAATTTATTTATTTTTAATCCAGGCCAAAGATTGTCTTTCTTCTCTCTCTCTTTTGCCTCGTATTCTCCCTCACTTGTAGGACCTAAGTTTTATATTTGGGCTATGCTATGAATGCAAAACCCACCGCAACAGACCCAAAACACAAGTCATGCCCACTAGGCCAACATTCATGCCCGTAACCCAGACCCATTTTCTTCACAATCTTCTTTCTCTTGGGTTTGAAGGAACCAATCTGAAAGGACAGCCATGGCTGCAATTTCTTCTTGAACCGAGGGGAAAATCAATCCGTTCTTCTAGGGTTCTAAGAAAACCCATTAGATAGGGTAGCCATCCGGGCATGGATGCCGCTGCCGCGGCTGCTCTAGGAGGTGGCGCCAGCCATGACAATGGCTATTGCCACGGATGGAAGCACACTGAAGGAATTGAGAGAGAAACAAACAATAGAAGTGAGTTTTGCGATGGAGGGAGATGTGTGGCCCGGGAGGTAGTTGCTGCCATTGCTTGCAGGGGTGATGAGCATGGCTGTTGACGCTGTTTGTGGCGGTGTTGCCTGCCACCACAGAGAGAGAGAGAGAGAGAGAGAGAGAGAGAGGTGGGTGGGTGCCGATTGCTACTATTGCCACTGACTGGCCATGGCCACCGCCTCAAGTGGTAGCCATTACTTCTTCTTCAATGTGCGGCTGGCCGGCAGCGACGGCTGGCCAATGCGGCAGTGGCTCCCGTTTTCTCCTTTCCTCTAATCATCAACCTCTCTAATATTCAATTTCAAATTCTCTATCTTTAAATTTAGGATATTAATCCAAAATCCCTAAATTAAAAAAAAAAAAACCCTCATTTTCTCCCTCATCAAGCATTTATATGTACATTTCAATATTACTCTCATTTTTATTAATCCTTGTTTCCCTGATTCGCTGGATATTATAATTCCATTCAAACGTGTAAAAACAAAAAAAAATGATGATTGATATGTTTGAATAAAATAAAAGCTTTGACAGAAAAAGGATAAAATCTTACATGTAATAAGAAAGGCCTACTGACCTCAATATGATTCGTTCAGCTTAAATCAGAGATATGTCGTTAAGTTGTTCCGATACCACTGAAAGTCGGCCTAGAAGAATGGGCCCACAGGATCCAACGGTATACAAGATATGGGACCACAAGAGCCAATGATGAATGGCGCAGGTCCAACGGTCCGCCTAACCACTATAGGAGTAGATGGGTTTGATCACCCCTCTGATTCTCTGGTAAGGATGGCCTTGGATTACGATCTACGACTTAACTCATTTAAGGAACGGGTCAGATGGACACAAACTCACTGACCTTTTCTTCTCTTGTGGATGTCTCTCAGATTCTTAATTACTTGATCTCATCGAAGGGTATTTCCCTATATTTATAGAATGAAGGATCGAGAGATAAATAATGAGTTTGGATGGGATAAGGTCTATACCCATCTAATCCAACCTCTTCCGCATCTCTCCCTCATCCAATAAACAAATTTCAAAATCTCTTGGAATTTCAAAGTCCGAAACAGTCTCGAAAGAGAGAAGAAGTGGGAAAGATATGTGGGACCCACCCACTAGTGGGCCCAACAGGCCCATGTCCAACAATTCGGGTCCTAAAATAATTGTACATGAGGCATGTATTAATTCAAAATTAATCAATTAGATTATGGACCATTGTTGCTAAATCACAATCTCAAAATCAGATTGTTTGAATGATTTTAATCATTAATTTATGGACATTTATTTTTTTGGAATAGGACCATTTGATATTTGCATCACTGTCCAATAAATGTCTACCAATCCATTAGTGGGATAAGTGCCAATATATTTGGATAAATTTGAGGCTAATTTTGGGCAACGAGTGGTTTGCCAAATTCGCCTCGAATCGGCAGAGCATTGTATGTCCGAATTTAATTTCAATTTTTTCTTAAGATTTATTGGGAGATGATATCAAATTGTTACTTGTTAGATATAAAAATTACATGATAGGAATGGGACACAAAATTACAAGTCTTTGGAGTTTGTACGTTGAAATGAAATGTACACGAGTTACAATGTATGTAATACACCAATATTGTAAATAATAGTAAAACCTGCAAATGGGACATGTTTTGGTAGTACATTCATTGTAATAGATTTATCATTGATATTATATAATTAAAAAATTAAACATAGAGGTTTCCAGTCAATCCTAGGTCGCCAGGTTCATAAATTCATCAGACATCTCGATACAACATTCTCAGCAAAGAGTGGATTGTTACGCCATCGTAAACATGTTCAAAACAAAAAATAAATGCACATTTGGAATATTTACATTTTTCTGAAATTTCTGGATATTTTTCCAGAAATTTTTTACCATAAAAAAATACAATGATATGGGGGGTGTATTGGCATATTACACGAGTTAGAATGTATGTACATTGAAATAATACAATGATATGGGAGTTTGTTCGTTGAAATGAAATGTACACGAGTTACAGTGTATGTAATACACCAATATTGTAAATAATAGTAAAACCTGCAAATGTGATATGTTTTGGTAGTACATTCATTGTAATAGATTTATCATTGATATTATATAATTAAACAATTAAATATAGAAGGTTTCTGGTCAATCCTAGGTCGCCAGGTTCATAAATTCATCAGACATCTCGATACAACATTCTCAGCAAAGAGTGGATTGTTATGCTATCATAAACATGTTCAAAACAAAAAATAAATGCACATTTGGAATATTTACATTTTTCTGAATTTTCTGGATATTTTTCCAGAAAATTTTGACAAAAAAATAAAATAAAAATACAATGATATGGGGGTGTATTGGCCATTACGCTGATTCTCTATATCAGTAACGGTGGTAACCGATTAACCGTTGCAGTTACTGTTATTGATACAAAACACCTTGGAGAGATCCCACCGCTTGTAATGTGAGCCCCATCACTGCAAAATGATCTAGACTGTCTAATGGTGGGCCATACACGACATCCGATCTAAATCATTGATCCATTTTGTGTTTGCATAGGAGCAAAAATGGGAACTTTCCTCCTTTACAAAATCAGGGCAAAAGTGTCATTTCATACGGTCGACAGTCTCTTTAATGGTCAACTCTGATGGAAGTTAACCCCAAGGTATTTTATGATTGTTTGTAGAAGAAGGGAAGGGTTTATTTGACAATAATGAAAAGGAAGGGGGTTATTTTGTGTATAGCAAAAAGTAAGGGTGGTATATGTCAAAGACTCTTTTATTTATTTTACTCATGTAATTACACATGTACTACACAATTTATGATGATGATGATGATGGGGAGACATCTAATACACCATATGGTATATAATGTATGAAATGGTTTCAGATGCAGCAAGATATGGTGTGCGTGCGTGTGTGTGCCCAATTATGTTTTAATTCCCGGGTTTTTTAATTTGTAAAAGTGAGGGCTGGTTTACTAATCTGGACCATAGGTCTGTTTTGTCCTCTGGGAGTAAATCATGTTGATCTCCCAAGTTGGAACATTTCTGGCTACAATCTTGGCCCCTTCAGTTGGAGGCGGATCACTTCTGTATCTCTTGGGCCATTTATTTGCAGGACACAAATTGAAGGTTTAGGATTGTTCTCTAGTTGATTTATGTGGCATGGTCCATCCCTGGTGGCATGAAACAGACAAATGGTTGTTCAACAATGGGCCCCACTTGTACAGACTTTTGACCAGAGCATACTGCACATATCCTAAACTAGTTTATTGACAGGATGTCTACTCTAATTTTGCATATTTGTTTGTTTTACTCTTGACATTTCTCTCATGTGAATAATAGTACTTCTTCAGGTATAAATGGGATAACAATCCGCCTCAATTGAAACCTGAAACTGGATTGCTTCAGCTTCGGAAGGGTCTTGGCGTCTTTGCGAATCTGAGGCCAGCGACTGTGCTACCACAAGTACTGTATGACAGACACTAAGAAAATCTTCTTTATTTGCTATAATTAGATTTGATTTAATTGTGTTACATTTGTAATTCAGTAGCTAGATTCTTAAATCAGTTTTTCTGTGGGGAATTATATGACACATGGCCCTATCTTTCCATATATCATCATCATCATCATGAATGCCTTATCTCGACTGAATGGGGTCAGCTTTGCACGCGCACACACCTCAAAAAAAAAAAAAAAAAAACAAGGACGTGTGCAAACACACAGGTTTCAGTTAGACAAGTGACGCGCG
This sequence comes from Magnolia sinica, assembly GCF_029962835.1. Lineage (NCBI taxonomy): Eukaryota > Viridiplantae > Streptophyta > Magnoliopsida > Magnoliales > Magnoliaceae > Magnolia > Magnolia sinica. The sequence continues at coordinate 40,446,391 of NC_080573.1, read as the reverse complement.
CGCACACACACACACACACACACACACACCTGGATTTTCAGTTCTGACAAGTGAATCCCATCATTCAGTAATCCAGCTCATTTGCCTGTTGCTTTGTACACAATCTTAGCCTTCTAATTCCTTATTTTCCAAAAGTATAATCTTCAGCAGTGCATGTGTCTCTATGAATAGAGCAAATAGTCCCAGAATGGGAGGCAGCTAATGGAATCACTCATGGCCAATATGTAGATGGTTAAGAAGAGAGAACAACAATGGTCCAGACTCACACTCAAAAAATTCCCAATGCTGGTCTCTAGAATCTTATGATCTGGAAATTTTGGGGCATGGTCCATCTATGGTGGGATGTAACAAGCCAGTGTCCCGAATTATTGAATCATGGGCGTCTGCTTGTCAGAATTGAAACCTGTGGAAAATGCAAGTGCCATATTATATGATTCTCTTTTTTGTCTGGTTTTCTTCATTGGTTTGAAGAAAGATCGACTTTTTATACCATCTTGAACTTCTTGGCTTAGAACCTAGTTGTCAAATTGGCTGATTGGAGTTTGTACTCAGAATCCTAAACAGTTTGTGATCAGCTATTTAAGGCTATGTTTTGGTACAAAATTAAATTTATAATCTTTTGAAGGAAAATCAAATTTATAATCAATCTAATAAAGTGGAAATCAAGGTTAAGAAAAATCATTTGCTGTTGTCTGATGAAGTATGTTTTTTCGTCTTTTGTAAACCATGGTTCAAAATATTGTTTAATGCATCATATTGTTTTATGAATTCTGCACACTACACTCCTGGTATTATATGATACCTTCCGATACTATTGGCCTTGTTATGATATCAAATGAGACAGAAATTAGCTGGGGAGGAATGCATTGATTATACATTCCAATCCCATGTGTTTCTATCGGAATGTATTGACAATATGGACCAATCAAGAAATACTTCTCAATATATTCCAGACTCCAGTTTCGTGATATGCATGTGAATGATACTATAAAAAAAAATAAAAATGTGCGTATCGTATTGCCAGATCAATTTATCGATGATTCCCCAGCATGGTAAGGTGCATTCCAATACTCTGAACCTTGTTTATAACTTTTGTATTTATTAACCATCATCATAGCCTTGTCTGGCTATTGGGGTAAGCTATACAAATCCTATTCTGCAAATAGACTTTAAAAAAGAAGTTAAAAAGCATAGTTACACAAATAGACTTTTGAGTTGTCAATTTAAAAAAATTCAGAAAAAAATGCGAAAAGTAATCTTAAAACATCTGAGAAAAAATAGGATGATTAGAACCTTATTCAACATGGTATCGAAATCATTTCCGAACTTCTTTAGAGAGATGAGCAATCAAAGGCAGCACCATGTGATTGATGATTTAGATCAATAATTGGACCATTTTTGGGCAGTTAAGGAAAGACTTGATCAATAATCTTGATTGATGATTTATGTTGGGCAGTTAAGGAACAACGGGTTCACAGGGTGCGTGTAGCTGCAATGAGGATGTTGAGATGGATGAGTGCAAAGATGTGGAGGGATAGAATTGGAGATGAATGCATTCGAGGAAAGTTAGGAGTAGCACCAATAGGTAATAAGATGAGTGAGTGGATTTAGATCGGTGATCATGTCGAAGGCTCTGAAAGGGCAAAGGGAAGGCCAAAAAGGATGTGGGTGGAGCTTGATGACCTATGGTTTAATTGAAGTTATGGCCCTCGATAGAGTGGAATGACAGAGAAGGATTCATGTAGCTGACCCCAAGTAGTCGCAGATACGGCTTAGACGATGATGATGAAACATACCATTTCTAGTATAAGAAACATTGGCAGCCTATTTCCCTAGCCAATCAATGGACAGTTGGATCATCCAATCAAAGTGGGTTTTGAGAAGATGGGCAATCGCAGGTGGACCCACATAACTGATGGCGAGATTAATGATTGGGGCTTTTCTTGTATCACCAGGTGGCTCGCCTTGTGCAACTGTCAAATTTTCACACATTTAACATAGTAGCATGTGTGTGGACAGCATGGCTCCACATGCATGTGGCTAACATTGTCGATAAATTCTAGTTTTATGTGTGCCTATAAGTTGTATAATGATTTGCAAGTAAATGTACACAGATCAATTCAATTACTGACATAGAGTAATAAGTCAGCCAAAAAATAGAATAAAATAAAAATAAAATAACTGTGGTTTCAGCTTAAGAATGTAGTTTTAGGTTAGTGAAATAGAACAACTGTGATTCCTGGAACTATAACTTCTAGTAAGTCATAGTTTCAGGACTTCAACCAATTTCAGGAACTATGGATTCTAATACCAAAGTGCTTCTAAGTGCATCTTTTGTTTCTTCTTTTTTTTTTTTCTTTTTTTTTTTTGCTTTACAACTATACCTATCTTCTACTCTTTTTTCTTTTTTTCTTCTTCTTCTAATTTAGAAGATATGACCAATGAGATGTTGATGACGATAGTTGATTCAGTCAGAACTTCTTTAGTTTCCTTTTTAATAAATTCAAGGTTGCTAAAGCTTAGATCAAGAATCTATAAAATAGTTGAACTTGTCATTATCATTGTCTAAGCCTGTGCAATATGAATGCCCTTGAATTGGTTAAAGTTTGAACATTTAGTTAAATGTAGTCCTTCCTGTTGCTGTTGTATGATTTAGTGACTATCGTTTCTAATCACCTTCCCAGTTGGTTGATGCTTCCACTTTGAAAAAAGAGGTTGCGGAAGGGGTTGACCTCATTGTTGTAAGAGAGCTTACTGGAGGTGAAGTTATCTACATCTTGGCAACACTGATGCAAATGATCATTTCTGATGCTATTTTATTGATTAACACCAGGATTACAAGAAAAACTGTTGCTTGAATTCTCATTTTCTATTTTGACAGGAATTTACTTTGGAAAGCCGAGGGGTTTTGGAACAAATGAAAAGGGTGAGGACATTGGTTTCAACACAGAGGTCTATTCTACTTCTGAGGTAATATAGGCTTCTCCAGTGCAACTTTCCCATGCTCAATGTTTTCACTTTAAAAGGTTTGATAAATTTACTGTTTACTTTAATTCTTTTTGTTTGGGAACTAAACTCTGGACCTTTTTGCTTCCTTGATGTCTCTGTGAGATAGAAATCAAATATCAGGAAATGAATTATCAGGTCCTGATATATCCATTCCGTTAAAGTGGGGAGTGGGGACCATGGTTTGCTTGACCATTAATTTGATGGGCCCCGCTGTGCATGGGAGATGGCCCAAAAATCTTCCAGATTGTAATATCCTAACATTTCAATCAGTGGCCTACAAATTGACAGAAAATAAATAAATAAAATATGGCGGCAAGCTGGAGAAAGGTGAAAAGTTGGATGTCCAGGAATTTCTGATTAGGAAGATTTTGGGGCATCTACCACCCAAGTGGGGTTGATCAGATCACCAATGTGGACAATGGAACCATGGGCTCTACTTTTATGGAGTGGGTTAATCAAGAGACAGTTCATGTCTGTATGCATCAAGATCTTATGGTTCCACATCATGTGAATTGTTTATCTGTAGTGCATTCCTGATGGTAGTTGACCACCACCTGCATTCAACATTGTTTAACAAAACCACTCAGCAACTGTGCATAAATTAGAAATTTCTGCAATAACCCTAGCATGCCTAGGAAAACATTCAATAAAACAGAATATTTGAGGCCCATGGATTCAAGACATTCTTCTGTTTCTTTTCTTTAAGCTTTCAACTTATGACCCAAAGCGCATGAGGCAACAACCTGCAGGTAGGGGTGCACACGGGTCGGTTTGGTCCGGTTCTAGGGTGAAACCGGAACCAAATCGTTCCTAATGGTTCTACGATTTTCGGAACCAGAACCGGACCGTTGGCACCCTAGAACCGAACCGGAACCGGACCGTGAAAAATGGTTCGGTTCCACGGTTCTGGGCTTTTACTAATATACACCAGTTTTGATTTCTGAAAAGTGGAGCATGCATGGCGTGACATGAATTGGAGATACAAACTACATGCATGTGTTAGCACCTTTTGTTTAGTCCGCCACTTTTTTAAGTGGCTTTAAGCCAACAAAGATAGAGTACGGTGTCAGGGTTCTTAAGAGAAAATGTAGGATCCTTGACTTGAGGGTTTGAACAATATACAATCGTTTTTTTATTTTGAAAAGTAAGGCCCATGTTTCAGAAGTTTAGATCACTCCTTGAAAATGTCCTCGACATGACAAAAGAGAATACAACAACAGCCCATGTTCAACTGAAAATTTCCAAAATTAGCGCCTGAAACCTTCCGAACTTTTGGATGTTTTTGGCACATAGTCCATGCATGGTGGAATGCAAGAGATCAGTGGTCTGGATTACTGATCCATTTGGGCGCCATTTGTCAGAACTGAAAACCCATATATACTAAGCAAAGCCTAAAGTTAAGGATCCTATAATTCTTCATTAGAATAATCTTCTCAAGTGTGACAACAAGAAAGATGCAGCATAGGTGAAAAACAGATCGGTTCCATGGTTTGGGCCACAGTTCAGATCAATGGTTCGGTTCATGGTTCGGTTTGGTTCTACATGGCCCTAAATCAGAACCGAACCGCGTCCAACGGTTCTTGGAAAATTGGAACTGGAACCGGAACCGGTGTAGGCTAGAACTGGACTAAACCGGACCGTTGGATCGGTTTCGATCCGGTTCCACGGTTCTACCGGTTCGATGTGCACCCCTACCTGCAGGTGTCTCCCAGTCTATTAGATGAGGCCCACATTTGATGTCACCAAATGGCCCAATTGCATGGGGCAAAATTGGGAGGGGTGCAGAAAGTGCAATTTTTAAGTGTCCTAAAAATTCACTCGCAGAATTGTCTTAGGCAGCATTTAGGTGTACTTGCAAAGTCATGGTTGGCTGGATTCCAAAGTCATCTTTAGCGTGTCGGGTGTTTAGGGGCAGTGTGGAAGCACAACATGCTCTAAGCAAGCTAGCATTTTCCAACTTTGTCCATTTCTTTAAATTATTGAAGTTGGGACTTTTGTTTTCCAAAGTCGTAGAACAGAAAGCTTATAATCTTGGAAGTGCAAGAGTGATGGAGATATCTCACGCACATTCACGCACCCCCTCCCTACGCACGTACGCAAGGAGGAGGGCCTCCTAGTTAGAGGGCTGCGTTTTGGTTCGTTGGAGTAGACCCGATAGTCATGTGAATTCCATCATGGGTTCTCATGATCGTGGCCCACTATTCCAATTAATTTAGTACTTTGGGTTTTGCTTATTATTGTTATTGTTATTAGGAGTATCATGGACGGTTTAGATTGCTTTGATTAGTTGTTATTTTTTATTACTTTGTCGCCAAGTAATAGGTTGCGCACATGGCGCGAGTTTTGGAGTATAAGGTTTTATTATAAATAGGCACCCCTTGTAGTCTTTTTTATTTAATGAAGATTAATAAAATTGCTATGTTTTTCTGCTCCTCTAAATTTCTGAGTTGTGGAGATTCAATTGGGTGCGAAACCCTCCATTCCTTGAATGATTGACTATTGTGGTGCGAAACCACACCTATCCCGATTCGCCCCACCTTCTTCCATTCATATTTCCATTCTCCTACAATCATCTACGCTTCAAATTCATCCTCTATTACAGCCGTTTTTCTCTCTAAAGCAGATTTCCAGAATCTGGCCCTGCAAGAGGGTTGAAACTTCGGCAGAGCACCACACACAAACCGTGCATCGGATCGAGCTAAAATTTGGGGGTTTTGGAGTCCACCCCTGGCCGACCAGGGCCAAGCTGGCCTTTTTCTGAATAGTGGGCCCCACACACATGCGGCCGAGATCACACGCACGTGCGTCTGAGCCATTGCTGCTGTCCACATGTGCAGTACTTCTCTGGTTCGTCTCTCTCCTCTCTTTCACTCCTCTTTCACCCAAAATCTTTAAACTAACCCTAAATTATTCAAATCCCCAATTTTATGCCCTTTCTTCAACCTTAGGGTTCCCCGAATTGAAATTTCTGAATCCCTTGGATTGGGGAATTATTTTTGTGCATGTTTAGATGAATTTACCCTCATTTGAATCTTGTTTGGTATATAGTTTTGATTGATCCGGCCTTAGCATGTGTAGGCCTGGATCCGCATAAGATTCCCCTTGATTGAGTGTTTGAACTTTTGTGTGGGATGTGGAATTTTGTGTAATTGTTTTTGAACTAATGAGATCTAAAGCTTGAAAATCTTGCAGATCATGCTTGAATTTCATGTCCTACATCAAAGAGATCCCCACACTACAGCTCAATGCAACATAGTATGTGGATTTTTTCTGGCACAATGATCTGGGAAAAAAAAAACCTACTCGAAGCTGGCTCCAATAGGCATTTCTTTGGCTCAATTGCCAATATAAACACTCCAAGCACTTTTAAACAATTCTTGACTATCTAAATTTCTTGGTCTTGAAGTTTCTTTTGAATCTTTGGTTTCACATTGCCTCACCCCCCAAGACTTTGTAATAATCCTTTATCTTCATGAATGTGGGGGTTAGCAAACATAATCTATGAAATCTTTTGCAAGCAAAGAATGAAGAATCCCTTGCTCAATTACCCTCCTAAAATACGATCCTTTAGCAATTCCCTCCAAGAATTTCATCCTTTCTTCAAGGGCATTACCACACCCTCCGAGATGCCTTTGAACTTGGAAATTGCCTTATAAATATGGGAACACCTTCCTCAAGGACACCATCCAGAATCATCCGCCCTCCATTACACCATTCTAGTAGTGAAATGTGCGATGCATGCATACATATGCAGAAAGATATTCAAAATGACCAATGTAGAAAGTTGTGCAAGATCCAAGTTGATTAATAGGTGGCCCCCACCACCCAAAATCTGGATGATCCAATGTTGCAACAATGGCATGAAAGAGGAGTGCTTAAGGCATTCATTTGGGGCCATTGGTCTAACCCTCACTTAAGATTTGTGCCATTCATAGGTGGAACCCACTGTTAACATGTGTTAGCCCAAATATCAAACAAGGTCACCTATCAGGAGTGCACCAATGACATCCATGTATGATGTTGTCATTTGGGCCCATGTAGTTCAAATACCTTCCCTCAAGTAGTCCACTGGATAACCTAAAAAATACTTTATGCATCCGACATGGTGGAGATTATATGATAGAAACAGAAGAACTTAAAATGGTAGGGCCATCTTTCCACAATGTATATGGCCATGGTTTTAAAAAAAAAAAAATTGTCTGAAACCGCTATTTATATCCGTGCATGTGGTAGGTTGAATTATCCATTTGGTCTACTGAGCCCTGTATATGTTTTAAAAGTTGAATCTATTAGACAATCATATACATAGCATTTCTTCAATTTATTCCATTGAATATTGACTGTTAACATCTCCCCATAATGGACTTGTTCATGGCCGAAGCACCACCACCATTTGGAGGTAAAGCCCAGTTCTTTTCAATAGTTCTTCCTATATCAGTTCCCCCTTCCATGTTTGGGTTTTCACGCCTCCTCCCAGTTCATTAAATGTAATTCCCCAGGCCAATTATGTACATGCTATATAGCAAGGATGAAGCAATTGTGGATCATTGTTTTATTCATTGCGAGATCGTCCGATGGCATTCTTTTTTAATCTTTTTTTGTCGAGGGCGTTTCTAATTATTTGGCTAGGAGTGGTACTTTAAGGGAAGGCAGATCATAGATATTTGTAACTGATCATATATAATTTTGGGGAGGATTGTGATGATGAAGGTATCATTCTTCTTTTCTCAGGGCCACTCGACTTTGATGATACAGGCTGTCAAATGGGTATCATAGATATTTGTAATTAATCATATATCATTTTGGGGAGGATTGTGATGATGAAGGCAGAATCATTCTTGTTTTCTCAGTGCCACTCGACTTTGATGATTCAGGCTGTCAAATGGGTACCCGGACCGGTGGGTACCTGATGGACCCGACCCAATTTTGATGGGTATGGGTCCCATTTCTTAGAACCATTAATAAATTGGGTCTGGTTTGGGTTTTACCTTTTTTTTTTATCCAGTTAAACATCGAGTCTGGTTGGGTTTGGGTTTGGGTCGGGTCCAGTTAGTTTTAACTGTAAAATTATGTGTATTATATATCTATTGATGATTCTAACAAAAGAATGAGTTTTCTTAAGCCATACACCAGTAAGACAGCCTGTTTACACATTATGCATGTGTTAAAGTGGCACATGTGTGTGCGATCTAATGCATCCATCAAGTGGGCTGGGACCCAATCATGTAAATGCTCTTATTTGGCCTGAACCCAACTCAGAACCTAGATCTAAAGAGGTGAGCTAAATGTGAAGACCCTTCTCTACAGCCTTGCCTTTAGTCTTTATCCAGGATTCCAGGGTTTTAAATTACCCTTGGCCTTTATCCACGGTTTTAAATATCAATAACTTGGTATCACCCGAGTCATATAACTTTCATTCCAAAATGAAACGAGTCAACAAACTACAATGGAATTAGAATGGTTGAGGCAAGGCAAGCGATAAAAAATTTGGTCCTCAGGCCGAGTCAAGACTCCAAAACCACTATATAAATCCCTGCCTTGATCGGACCTGATGCTCTGGTAGGCCTAGACAAAATCCTAAGGTTCCTCGAATAATCCTAGAGAATATCTCCTGTGTGAGATTGTCCTCGGATCCTCTAAAGGTCAAACTTCTAAGCTCTTGTCTGATGAATATGTTTGCCGTTGTTCCCTTGTCACTTGAATGCCATTCTAAGTCTGCTGCTTTTAGCCCCATAAGATCTTTTCGAACAAGCCCAACTACTAAGCACGTGGTTGCCATGTGCCACCTAGTGAGTCTTATTTATCTTCTTTTTTTTCTTTTTCTTTTTATTTTTATTTTTTATTTTTCTACTTTGAAGAGAACACAAATTATAATATTAAAGGCTTAAAAGAGGGAGACAAAGTTCCCAATACAAGGAAAGCAGTGTGAAACCCCAGGCTTAAAAGAGGGAGACAAAGTTCCCAATACAAGGAAAACAGTGTGAAACCCCAAAATTGGAAAGATCAGCGGCCATGGAAATTCTTTGATCGATGGCTTGTGTAAATGAACTGTTTAGCGTTGCCATCACTACACAGATTTCCTGAAAACTAGAAAATAAAGACCAATGCATGGGAGCTTTCCCTTTCGCTGAACTGACTTCCACGTATATACACTTGTGTTTCAATGCTATAGAACAATCCTATTAGGTGTAGGAAGGGCAACTTACAAAGGGGTTTAAGTGCACCTCATTGATACTATAATTTCATATATTTATACACATTCGTGGAGCTATAAACATCGTACACATATTTAAGATTTCCAAAGGAAGAGGCATGCTCCCAAAACTTTTTTACTGACATAGTTGAATGCTTGATATCTTTTTTGTATTGTTCCTTATGCTAGTTTTGTTTGTTGTTATGCATGGATCTTCTTCTTCTTTTCAAGCCTCACGAGTTGGCTTTTTCATAAATCCCTAATTCACGTGGTACATGTAATTCAGATTGATCGCATTGCTCGCATCGGTTTTGAGACAGCTCGAAAACGACGTGGAAAGCTATGCTCTGTTGATAAAGCAAATGTATTAGAGGTACCATTCTTTACCTAGAAAATTGCTTTTGCTTATTTGCTCAAAAACGATGTGGAAAACTATGCTCTGTTGATAAAGTAAATGTATTAGAGGTACCATTCTTTACCTAGAAAATTGCTTTTGCTTATTTGCTTGTATGCTTTTATTTCTGAGGAGCAATCTAGTCAGGTGTTCCTGACTTGACTTGGTCTTGCCATCACCAACATATATGTGGTTGCGCCATTGGGTGATCTTTGTGGGGATTTTCGACATGCTGTGGAAAACAATAGTTTTTCAAACCCCAATTTTTGTTTTTATTACCCTGTCAATCCACGTTCAAATATTCTCAGATTTTGAAAAAAAGGAAAAACAATTCCTACAGCCAATGTTGTCAATATCGTTATCGTACCGCAAATCATACTAGGGTTTGTATTGTATAAAAAGGGATTCAAATCATAGAGTCATATGATTCATATAAAAAGGGATTCAAGGTTGGGATTCATATCGTTTTGCTTAAGATTCGACCAAAATCGTATATCGTATGTCGTAAATCATAGGATTTTGACAACATTGCCTACAACTATGATTTACCCAATTAATGCTATGATTTACCTGATTAATGTCACTGACAAACCGTCAATTTGTCAATGTCGTCCTTAAACTAGGTGCCTCCTTGATTTATCCCAAACGAAGGAAGAGACAAGAGCCACATGTCAGCCCTTGTAGGGCCAGGGGAAACGCTAGGGCTGTCCACACAAGTGGACCCCACACGGGTGGAATGTGTGATGACTGAGGAAGGAGAGATGAGAGTCACTCTCTCTCTATGCGGGTGATGTCCAATGGGGGTATGTCCAAGGTTTTCTCTCTCGCTAATCTCTATTGCCTTCCCTTTGGGATAGAAGATATTTATAAGGAGAAATTAGGGTTTTAGGAAGACACTAGTTACAGTACTCTACCACCCTACAATATTCCATATGCCCCACTACATCGAAAGTCCGTGATCCTAACTTATCCCATGTACCCAAATTGATCCAATTCTTCCATTGCCAAGACCATCCATCATTGATCCGATACCCATGCATATTAAGTGGTGGATCACATCAAATCTAAGCCATCAGATCATCATCAAGTGCGATCAAATCATTTAAATGGTTAAAACAAAATTTTAATGGTTGAAACCACTAGTAAAGCCTTTTGAAAATCTTTTGACTGCCAGGCCAAGTGGAAAAACTACTTGACCTTCATTTATCTCCAAGATCTAAGCCATTAGTTCATAAGAAACCAGTGGATCCCTTGTTGGCCCATGTGGGTTTCTATGGACCTTGTTGAATGTGCCCAACCACAACCACTTTTGTTGGCCACTTGATTACCTCATAAGGCGAACCAAAGCACATGTAATCAAGACCTTGATTCTTTACACATCCTTAAATCTAAGGATCAATTGAAGGTAATACATACTCAAGTCAATCATTGTCCAAGCATGATGGGTCTCTCGGTTTAGAGACTTGACCTCGATCCACCAATGCTAGTGCCTAACAAGTCCAATCCATGAACCAATATTCACAATGCACTCATGCTCATATTTGGGTCAGGGCAACGACACATCGACTTGTTGTCATGCCCGTTGGTGGAGACTTTCCATCCTGACTCGTCATCAATTCCTTCACACAGGATGACCACATACAAATTAACAAACACATGTTTGTCCTATAACCAGTATTTTCAGTAACGTAGGTAGCGTAGCGCTCCAAAAAACACTACGTAGCGTATATCCCCTGTAGCGCACGCAACAGGGGTCGTAGCGTACGCTACGGAAGCATAGCGTGTATCGTAGGTAGCGTGCGCTACCTGTTTTGATTTTTATTTATTTATTTATTTTTGTTTTTACATTGCTGTAAATGGTGGTGAACTCACACCACAGCAGTAACTTAAGTTCAAAAAAAAAAAAAAAAACACTATTCGAACAGTATTCGACAGCCGGCCCTAACCCGACACCCGTCGCTGCTTCGTCTCCCCCTCTTCAATCTTGCAATCGAAAGGTCCTTCGAAGGGGCTTCTTTGGCCGATTGTTGGAGACTACAAGGGGCTTGATTTGGTGCAGTTTCATCAATAATGGAGAAGAAATGACAGAGAAATCGTATTTCCCCTATTCCGGTTGCGATCGGCTGTGGAGCTTGAACTTTTGCATATTTCATTAATTCAATCTCATCTTGAGACAAAAATAGGTATGCACGCTCCTTTTTTTTGAATTTCTTTCGATGTACAATAAAAATAACTTGGTATTTTGAGTTTTTCTTATTTTTTCCCTTTTAAAATGCCGGTTACTATGTGGTTTTTTTTATCATTATAAATTTTTTATTTCTTTTTCATTATATTTTTGTGGTATGGCCCACGTGGGGCCCACTGAGGTGCGTGAAGGGGTGGATTTGCATGTTTTCTATGGTATGGCCCACATGGGGCCCACTAAGGTGCGTGAAGGGGTGGATTTGCATTGTTTTCTATGTTGTGGCCCACGTGGGGCCCGCTGTGGTGTGCATATGTGTGGATGTGCATTGTTTTCTATGGTGTGGCCCACATGGGGCCCACTGAGGTGCGTGAAGGGGTGGATTTGCATTGTTTTCTATGGTGGGCCTACTGTGGTGTGTGTATATGTGCATTGTTTTTTATTGTGCTATTTAATATTTATTATATATATATATATATATATATATATTTTTTAAATAATAAAAAATAGAAGTATTGTGTAGCTTACGCTACACGCTACGCAATTTCGCTACACACTACAGAGGGTTGAACGTTACGCAACACGCTACTGCTATTTAAAACATTGCCTATAACCTGCTAGGTGGTCATGGTATAACAGGGTACTGAGATCCATAGTCCACAACATTCCCTTCGCCAGTGACCATTGTGTCCGCTTTTAAACAACCAGAGGAATCCCTTTCTTTTAACCCATGTTTATGTACATCTAGGATACTCCCACATATTAGCTAATGGCATAATCACATGTCTATCTAGGACCCATGATTATTATGATCTATGGTTAAGAACTTAAGATCATCAATATCACTCGATACCATACATGTTATCGATGGATAATATTCACATTGGTTTCTATGGCACAACTCCAACAATCTAGATCATCCATTTAATGGGCCTCATCATTGATGGGACACAGGCTAAAAATCACACCAAACGGATAACCTTCCTTTTGATCAATGGCCTTAGTGGGGGAATTAAAAATAAATAAAAATGATTGGTGGCATATTATAGTCCATTTGCGATGTGCTTAGGAATTAGGATTGTCCTATTGATGCATGTTGAATATGGGCCCACGATCCATGGGCCAGGCCTAGGCCCATTTTGCCCAACCCCAACAACTTGCCTATCAATAATGAGGCCCAAACCTCCTATTTAGGTAGCTAGCTTATTTAGGTAATTAGCTGAATATTTTTCCATATTTGTAGAAGTCATTGGCTGTCAATGACATTATGAGTTTTTCTTTTATGTACATTTCAAAAGCTTATATAAGGGCCAGGGATGAGTAGTATCAATGCACCTTTGAATTGAATAAAATTCTAGATTGTTTCTTTCCACTTTGTGTGATTCCTGTGCTAAGCTTGGAGGTGCCTACGCTTGGGCGAATCCTCCTCCTCAGTTGGTTATGTCAGTTTGGTATTAGAGTGAGGTTCCAGCGGTTGGCTTGAAGTCCTGGACGAACAACAATCTTGATATTATTGTTTCAGGTTCTTTAATCATAAAATTTTACCTCTTTTCTTTTATCTTCTTCATTGCATCCATCCCTCCTACCCCCATTTACCTTTTCTTCTTTTACAAAGCCTTGAAGTCATCCACATCCCAGCTCATTAAAACCCCCCAAGTCGGCCATATTGTAACCCATTAAAACCCTCAAAATCAGCTCTATTCCAGCCATTAAAACTCCCAAAATCAGCCCATATTCCAGCCCATTAAAACGCCCCAAAATCAGCTCTATTCAGCCCATTAAAAAACCCCAAAATCCACTAAAACCCCCAAAATCACCAACCCCCTCCCCCCCACAAATCAGCCATATTACAACCCATTAAAACTCCAAAATCAGCCCTGGTCCAGCCCATTAAAAAAATAAAATTGCTTTGCTAGTATCAACCCCTGATATGATGTCTACCCATAGTGGTTACGTCAATCAAGGGAGGCTTTCTAGTCAACAACGAGACAATTGCACTGGTCATTGGGAGTATGTTTATGGTTTCATGCAACGGGAGTCTATTTATAACTTCATGCAACGGCTCTTTGTAGAGGGCCCGTGACGCCTCGATAGAGATAATTAAGAAAGACGATATCACCAAGAAAGTACCAATTGAAGTTCTAAATTTCATGGGTTGTCTTGATGCAAAGGCTTTTATCGATTGTATTACAATGCTTGAAAATTATTTTGCATGGTATGATATGGACAATGTCCAGCGAGTGGCCTTTGTCAAGGTCAAGCTGAAGGGCTCATAAAGAATTTGGTGGCAAAGCATTGACGACAATAGTCTCATCATGGGTTGTCCTGTCATCACTAGATAGGCTACGGTGAGAGAGAAGCCGGAAAGTAAATATTTGCATTCAAATTACATGAATACTGTCATGCCCCAGACTCGGTAACTGGACTCACGAGGAACCCGATAGCTGGTTCTGGCCGTAACAGCCTCCATAGTACCCCATTCTCGGCTCTTGAAGCAGGTTCCGATCCTGGGATCCTATAAGGAAGTTTTTTGTAAATCATACATCCATTCCAATAAGAGCATACCCAAGATCACGGCAAGTAGATCTCAGAAATAACAAAGGAACACACAGCAAGATCCACTATAAATTTGAACTTTAGATACAAGGCTGAAGGAAATACATATGATAACAGAAGAAAGAGGGAAGGATCTGCAACACTGGGGTCCTCAGCTCAACTCCTATCCAAGCTCTGCCGCTACGACGTCGACCTAGGATCTCCTCCACGCATCAATCGTGCATAAGCTTATAGAAAGCTTAGAGGGTGATGAAAGTGTGTGACAATGGTGCGCAGAAAAATAATAGGGGATGCAGAAGGGAAACATGATCAATGCCAATATCACTAGCCTTACCAAGGCTAAGCCATGAATGCAGGAAGCCATACCAAGGCTATGTAATGTAATAAGGCTTATACAGCCAATACCAATGCAATGCGAAGTAATGCCAATGCTCATAACCAGTCCACATATCCAATACAGTTCCATCATAAGGAATATCACCGTGGTCTAATGCACTACAGGATGACTCCTGCTCTCAAGACCGCACAATCAAACGAGCGTAAGAGACCACACTACCCGCCTGTGGACAGCCAATCACCAGCGAGGCTCGACAGTAGCGGACCCACTCACGAGCTGGTCAGACTCAACCTAGTGATGCCCACTCACTCAGGCGGATAAGGCCACAACCCATCTCAACCAACTACACGACAGTGGGAGACTCAACCTAATGGTGTAAGGCAGTCAGGCGCTCATAATTTCCACTCAATCACGACGTTGAGGCGTCTTCTAGGTACCTTGAAGATTTAGGGGCTTTCACCCAGGGATATCCTATGCACCCCAAATGCTCAAATATTATATTTCCGATGTCCACATACGGCCATCCACGAATACCCCTGTGGAAGCAAGGCCCTGATAAAGCAAGGGCAATAATATCCATGAGATGTGATGCCAAATGCATGAATCACGCATACCAATCATGCACTAGCTCCAAACACTCAATGTGCACAAGAGGGGAAGACTCCATCCTTCTATCATATCAACCCAATGACCACGCACAAATGAAATCCAAACACACCATGATGTATATGGGTCATGAGGGTGCGCCATACGGCAATGATGACTTAAAACATACTCCTCCTTCCCAAGGAGGGAATCAAGTCTAGGTACTTAGACAATTAATCTGAGAAACAATCCTCTAGTAGGGGCTAAATACTTTGGGGTAGTCCACAAAGCTAATGAGGGCAATATATAAGCCTAAAGGAATGAGCGGTCCTAACGATGGCCTATGGTGGGCCTTAAACCACCCATAGCAACCCATGGGCCTACCTTAGGGCCACCAATGAGGACATCCAACCTCAACTGGGTCTCAAAAGGTAGCCCGCCACTACTCGAATATGAAACAAGGCCCAAGGCCTAAGCAATTCATGGCCTAGTGGGCTATACACCAAGCCCAACAAATAGGCAATATGGTGGGCCCTCAAGTAAGGTTTGGGCCCAACCATAAAGGTCATAAACCCACATTGTGGTGGGCCTAATAGGTAGCCCGGTAATCCAACCATAAGGGCAATCCTTATTTCAAGTGAGTTGGGCCTCACAACTTGGCCCAAGTACAAGGTTATTATTATTATTTTTTTTTTGGTGGGCAACCAAGGGCCCAACTACTTGCATATTACGGCCCACAAACCTATCCCAATAAGTAGTAAATCTAGGCCCAAAGGTCAAGGGGCCTATCTTGAAAGTTCCAGGACAAAAGGGCCTAGAAAATCCAACAAATAGCTATGAACATTGATCCGATAAAAACCCAACTGGGGTAGGCCTCAAGTATGCACTAATTAAGCCCAAAGGCACATCAGAGAAATGGTAAGATATGTGCATACAACATCCTTAAATCTGGTGGGCCATGCTGCCCCAAAACATGCCATTAAGGGCAGCCAGTTTGGGCCTATTGCTGGAATTCCAGCCCACCTGTTTTCTGGGCCTGCTAGAGTCCAGCAATAAAAAATCAATTTATAAAATTATAATTTACTGGTGACCCACACACATCATTGTGGGCCCCACCAGATGAATGGAGTGCATAAAACACCTAAATCAGGTGGGCCATGCTGCTGGACTGGACGTGCAACAACAGCCCAATGGGCCTGGGCGGTCCATGGGGCCATGGACGGCTGCCCCAATGGACATCAAAGTGGGTCCCATATGTGGACATCCCATAGGGAAGTGGGCCACATCCCATGTGGACCACAATCTGGATGAACGGCGAGGATACAAAACACATCAAGGTGGGCCTAAAAGAGGGTGGATGGCTAGCCCATGCTGGACATCCCAGCCTTGGGCATCCAGCCTGGTGGGCCGATCCATCCCTCGTCAAAGATCGCTCAGGGTCCGTTGGCCCCGAAATTTGGGAGGGGGGTCCTATCATGGGTGGGCCACTCCCTGGCAAAATTTCAGATTTTATTGAATTATGAAAGTATTTATTTGAATTAAAAGAAAACTACCTACCCAAAAATCTGGTTAGTGCAGAATTTGGGTTGGCCCTGATCTGAGCTTCCAATGGTGTGGACTGAAGGCCTCCAAAAATTGGGGAAAAATGGTTTTTACATCCCCTCATATGTATACCACAGGGTGGGGTCCACAGAAGTGGCCCACCAATGCAAAAGTTATTTTATAATCAAAGATTTTCAAACTGACATATTACTGGAACAGTCCAGAAAAACCAAACTGTCCACCTCACTTGGGCCACACCTTTGTGACCTCAATCAAGGTCAGATGGGGCTGAAATTTGGAGAACATCAAGATGGGATCCCCACCTTTCAGAAAAGTATATTTGATGGGTAAGAAAAGTCCCCAAAACAGTCCCAAAATCTGGTCCAAAATCAACCAGAAATTGTCCAGAGAATTCTGGACAACAACATACACTTGGATTGAATTAAATGTATGAGTTAATTAAAAAGGGAATTACCCCTAAAACTAGGTGTTATGGCCCACCCTAGTGGGCCCCACAACTGTCCAAATCAAATTCCAAAGTTACCACACTTGCATCAATAAAAGTCAGCAAATGGGACACCCAAAACCAGTGTAGGTGGGTATGGGCGTCCCACCTTAGTTGAATTTTCTGGACTATCCAAGCCCACCAAGTGGGTCACACTTATCATCATTAGAAATATAAGAAAAGAGAGAGAAGAGGAAGAACATCCCGGCCAAAGGGAGAAGGCTCCGCCACTATTGAGCCTTCCGCAACACAATCACACCCACACATTTCATTCACATTCATATTACATCATGGATCTTGATCATGCATGATCTATATTTAAGATGAATAGTTGGGATGCCATCCCAACCATGATGCAAGGGTCTAGATGACCCATCATACTATGGAATTAGGAGAAACCTCCATGATGGGGCCCATAAAGGAAAAACCCTAAGCATGAGACATGCATGCATAAGGTAGGTCATTTGGCCACATCCAAGGGATTGTGTAGGATCTCCACCATTGATTGGTGGGTCCTACACTTTCCAAAAGAAGAAAAGAGAAGATCTAAGCTATAAAAAAGGAATGTGTACATTTAGAGGAGCACCCACCTAAAGATCTTCACCAAAACTTAGACCACCAAGCTCCAAATGCTCTAAGGAATCAAGATTGATGGATGAGATGGGATTGGGATGGATGGATTAAGAGGGATTGAAGAAGAAAGGGGGCTGGAATGGTGTGGATGTCCCACCTTCTCTAGTTTGGGAGAATGAGAATGAGAAGGGAGAAAATGAGAGGCAGAGGAGAGAGGGATGGTTGTAGGAAAACCATCATTGCTAGGTGGCTTAGGAAGAAAAACCATCATGGTTTCTCTCTAGGAAAGGGTGACTTGGTTAGAGAGCTCATGATGAGCTAGCAAAAGAAGTCTATATGGGGGCTATAGACTAGGGATGGGTGGTGTTTGGGTAGTGGGTAGTGTAGGATATAGAACTTTGGGTGGTGTATGGGTGGTGTATTGGAAATTGCACGAGAGGGAGTAGGCCACCTTGAAAAACGTGCTCTGTACACTAGATGGGCCTCATGATCATGATCAAAGGTTAGAAATGAGATGCACACAACTTATGATCTACACTTCGGATGGACGCACAAGACGCGGCGTCGGAACCGCAACGACGATGCGAACAAGATGGCATAAGTTTCGGCTCGATCCGAGTCGGGTCTACATGACCGGACTTAAGGATGACCGCAAACACTATCCGAGGGTTGCGGGTCGCTGGGATTCAATCGGTAGGACCGCGGGACCAAGAGAAACGAAATGCACACACATACACATGCACTTGGGTCGGGTCTGACAACCCTTCACACCAAGAAAGAAATTTCCTCCTCGAAATTGACAAAATTCATGACAAAATGCAAGGCAGAACACTATTATAATATAACAATCATCAAAGAGAAGGCAATGCATACTATTGTATATCAATCAATCATCAAACAAATGGGGGGATAACACTCTCTAATCTCGGCATCGCGTTCCCAAGACACCTCGGCCTCCAAATGATGACCCCACTGCACCTTCACCAAGGGAATGACATTGGTCATGAGAACCTGCTCCTTCCGATCAAGGATACGAATCGACTGCTAAATGTAAGAAGCATCCTCACCATGGTATGCCAAATCGGTTACGTATCGGCCGTATCGGCTGATACGTAACGGTAACGGTGCGAACCGTTACCCGTTTCGGGGCCGAAACGGCCGATTCGATTTTTTGTACCCGTATCGGCCGATACGGGACCGATACGGGCGTAACGGCCCGAAACGGTAACTTTTTTTTTTTTTAAGATCTGTTTTTGCTGTTTTTTTGAAACCTCTTGCTTCCAAACTGTTTCTAACTCCTTCTACTATTAATTTCGACCAACCTTAGCTAGGTATTTGATAGAAAAACACATTATATTATAGATTTTTTTGAATCAAAGCTCGGTGATCCATTTTTCAGATATTCGTCAAAAATAGGTATTTATACTTTTTTTAATATATTTTGCTGTTTTAATCATGTCATATGATGTGTTAATCATAGTAGAACATGTTAATGTGCATTTTACAGATTTGGGGTGCCATTTAATAATTTTTTAATATTTTTTTCTATTTACGCATGAATTTTGGCCCCTTTTTTTAAAATTCAAAAAATCAGTTTTTAATGGTTGTTTTGCTGTTTTAATCATGCCATTTGATGTATTAATCATAGTAGAACATGTTAATGTGCATTTTACAGATTTGGGGTGTCATTTTATATTTTTTTAATATTTTTTTCTATTTACGCATTTATTTTGGCCCTTTTTTTGAAAATTCGAAAAACCATTTTTAAGTGATTCTTTTGCTGTTTTAATGATGTCATATGATGTGTTAATCATAGTAGAACATGTTAATGTGCATTTTACAGATTTGGGGTTCCATTTTATATATTTTTTATATTTTTTTCTATTTACGCATTTATTTTGGCCATTTTTTTGAAAATTCGAAAAATCATTTTTTAATGATTCTTTTGTTGTTTTAATGATGCCATATGATGTGTTAATCATAGTAGAACATGTTAATATGCATTTTACAGATTTGGGGTGCCATTTTATATATTTTTTTTATTTTTTCTATTTACGCATTTATTTCGCCCTATTTTTGAAAATTCGAAAAACCATTTTTTACTGATTCTTTTGCTGTTTTAATGATGCCATATGATGTGTTAATCATAGTTGAACATGTTAATGTGCATTTTACATATTTGGGGTGCCATTTTATATATATATTTTTATTTTTTTCTATTTACGCATTTATTTTGGCCCTTTTTTTGAAAATTCGAAAAATCATTTTTTAATGATTCTTTTGCTGTTTTAATGATGCCATATGATGTGTTAATCATAGTAGAACATGTTAATGTGCATTTTACATATTTGGGGTGCCATTTTATATATTTTTTTTCTATTTACGCATGAATTTTGGCCCTCAAAAATAATTGCAAACACCTAAATGTAAGATATTTTCATATTACATTCATTCTAATATATCTATCATTGATAGTAGATAGTTAGAAAATTAAATATATGAATTTTGTAGTCAAATTCAGGTTATCTGGTTCATAAATTAATCAGACAGTCCGATACAACTTCTCACTAAAGAGTGGACCGTTACACCACCATAAACATGTTCCAATTTATAAATGAATGCATATTTGGAATGCTTAGAATATTCTGGATTTAATCCATATTTTTTCATATTTTTTTGGCAAAAAATAAATAAATTTGCGCCGTTACGGGCCGTTATGCCCCCATATCACCGTTATGCTCCCGTATCTGTATCGGTTTTGGAGGTCACCGTTACGCCAACCGATACCGATACGGGACACCTTGATCCTCACAGACCTCAAGGGGTTGCCAATCAATCACAGGTATGATGTCCGTCCCACACTTCCGCAACATAGAAATATGGAACACATCGTGGATCGCGGACAACTCAGAAGGTAAGGCAAGCCTGTAGGCCACAGCGCCCACGCGCTTGGTAATCTCGAAAGGTCCAATAAATTTCGGGGCAAGCTTGCCCTTCACACCAAATTGAACCACGCCTTTCATAGGTGAGACCTTGAAATATACCATGTTCCCAACTGCAAACTCGAGGGGTCAACGCCGACGATCAGCAAAACTCTTCTGCCGGCTTTGAGCTGTGTGCATCTTTTGCCTGATAACATCAATAATCTCCGACGTCTGCTGCATAAGCTCGAGACCTAGGAGACGACACTCTCTAACCTCGGTCTAACAGCTAGGAGATCTGCATGGTCTACCATAGAGTGCCTCAAAAGGAGCTATGCCGATAGTCGCCTGATAGCTATTGTTGTACGCGAACTCGGTGAGGCACAAATGCTCACCCCAACTGCCCGCAAAGTCAATCCCATAAGCTCGGAGCATATCCTCAAGGATCTGGTTGACCCTTTCGGCTTGCCCATCCGTCTACGGATGATTAGCGGTGCTGAGATGCAAAGTGGTCTCCATCGCCTGTTGGAAACTCCTCCAAAACTAAGACGTAAATCTGGACTCTCGGTCAGAAATGATCGAAACTGGAATGTCATATAGTCTCACTATCTCCTCAATGAAGATCTTCACCAACCGGTCCATAGTCTAGGAAGCATGCATCGGAATAAAATGCGCCAACTTCGTCAGACGATTAACGACAACCCAGATGGTATCATGATCACGCTGAGTCCTCGGCAAACCTGCGATGAGATCCGTCGCCACATGCTCCCATTTCCATAATGAAATGCCCAACGGCTGCAAGGGACCAGGGGGTCTCTGGTGATCGGCCTTGACACGCTGGCATGTATCACACTCGGCCATGAAGCTAGCAATCTGGCGTTTCATCCCCGGTGAAAAATACTTCCTCATATCTCTATACATCTTCGTGGATCACGGGTGAATAGTAAGTGTCGATCGGTGTGCCTCGGTCATCAGATCACGACGCAACTCTAGCACGTCCGGGACACAATCGACCAAAAATACAGGCTTGCCTTATCTTCTGAGTTGTCCACGATTCACGATGTGTTCCATGTTTCTATGTTGCGGAAGTGTGGGTCGGACATCATACCTGTGATTGATTGGCAGCCCCTCGAGGTCCGTGAGGATACTTCTTACATTGAGCAGCTGATTCATATCCTTGATCGGAAGGAGTAGGTTCTCAGGACCAAGGTCATTCCCTTGGTGAAGGTGCAGTGGAGTCATCATTTGGAGGCCGAGGCGTCTTGGGAACGCAAGGCCTAGATTAGAGAGTGTTATCCCCATTTGTTTGATGATTGATTGATGTATGACAGTATGCATTGCCTTCTCTTTGATGATTGCTATATGATAGTGGTGTTCTGCCGTGCATTGTCCTGGATTTTATCAATTTCGAGGAGGAAATTTCTTTGTTAGTGGGAAGATTTGTAAGACACGACCCGAGTGCATGTGTGTGCATTTCGTTTGTCTTGGTCCCGCGGTCCTACCGGTCGAATCCCGGCGACCCGCAACCCCCGGATAGTGTTTGTGGCTATCCTTAAGTCCGGCCATGTAGACCCGACTCAGATCGAGCCAAAACCTATGCCATCTTGTTCGCATCATCGTTGCGGTTTCGACGCTGTGTCTTGTGCGTTCATCCGATGTGTAGATCATAAGTTGTGTGCATCTCATTTCTAGCCTTTGATCATGATCATGAGGCCCACCTAGTGTAAAGAGCACGTTTTTCAAGGTGGCCCACTCCCTCTTGTGCAATTTTCAATACACACCACCCAAAGTTCCACATCCTACACTACCTACTACTCAAACACCACCCATCCTTAGTCTATAGCCCCCATATAAACCTTCTTTTGCTAGCTCATCATGAGCTCTCTAACCAAGTCACCCTTTCTTAGAGAGAAACCATGATGATTTTTCTTCCCAAGCCACCTAGCAATCATGGTTTTCCTACAACCATCCTTCTCTCTTCTCTGCCTCTCATTTTCTCCCTTCTCATTCTCATTCTCCCAAATTAGAGAAGGTGGGACGTCCACACCATTCCAGCCCCTCTCTTCTCCAATCTCTCTTAATCCATCCATCTCAATCCCATCTCATCCATCAATCTTGATTCCTTGGAGCATTTGGAGCTTGGTGATCTAAGTTTTGGTGAAGATCTTTAGGTGGGTGCTCTTCTAAATGTATACATTCCTTTTCCATAGGTTAGATCTTCTCTTTTCTTCTCTTGGGAAGTGTAGGACCCACCAATCAATGGTGGAGATCCTACACAATCCCTTGGATGTGGCCAAATGGCCTACCTTATGCATGCACGTCCCATGCTTAGGGTTTTTCCTTTATGGGCCCCATCATGGAGGTTTCTCCTAATTGCACAGTATGATGAGTCATCTAGACCTTTGCATCATGGTTGGGATGGCATCTCAACTATTCATCTTAAATATAGATCATGCATGATGTAATATGAATGTGAATGAAATGTGTGGGTGTGATTGTGTTGGGGAAGGCTCAATAGTGGCGGAATCTTCTCCCTATGGCCGGATGTTCTTCCTCTTCTCTCTCATTTCTTCTATTTCTGATGATGGTAAGTGTGGCCCACTTGGTGGGCCTGGGTGGTCCAGAAAGTTCAGCTAGGGTGGGACGCCCATACCCACCTACACTATGGTTTTGGGTGTCCCATTTGCTGACTTTTATTGATGCATGCAAGTGTGGTAACTTTAGGATTTGATTTGGACATTTGTGGGGCCCATTAGGGTGGGCCATAGCATCTAGTTTTTGGGGTAATTCCCTTTTTAATTAACTCATACATTTAATTCAATCCAAGTGTATGTTGCTGTCTAGAACATCGTATCTCAAGAGGTGATTGATAAACTCAAGTTGCCAACTGAAGGGCATCCAAAACCATATAAGGTTGTGTGGGTTGTTGACATTGTCATCCCCGTGACTCGAAGGTGTTTGGTGTCCTTTAAAATTGGTATCCATGAGGATGACATATAGTGTGACATAATTCGGATGAATGTTGCCCACATCCTTCTCGGTCAACTTTGGCTCTGATCGAAAAGTACATAGTGACGGTGAGACTAACACGCATACTTTTTATGACGAGGTCATCATATTTATCTTCGCCTATTGCAACCTATATCGTGTCCTTCATCTACACCTCCATCATCAACATTATCTGCTCTTTCTAACTCTTGTGCTCTTACAATGCGGAAGTTCTAGGAAGAAAGTAAGGAGAAATGTGAAATGTTCACTCTAGTCACAAAATAGGTGCAGAAGCCAGATGCTAATCAGGATGAGTCTCTTCCTAATGAAGTCAAATCAATGCTCCATGACTTCCACGATTTTGTCCCTAATGATCTTCTTTAGGAGTTGCCTTTGCTATAAAATATCCAACATGTCATAGATTTGGTTCCTCTACCTATTGAGTCGAAACCAAATGCAAAAATTGATTACTTCATCCACCATATGCAGTAGGTGCATGATCAAGTTCAATGCAATACTGTTGTAAGTAATGAAAGTTATAAGCGACATGTAGAAGCAAGACATCATTTTGTCAAATTTGAGGAAGACGATATGGTTATGGTCCATATTCATCCCTATTAGTTACTCCACGGATCCTCAAAGAACTCAATCCTCACAATGCGGGACTGTTCAAAATAATAAAGAATATTAGTGTCAATGCTTATGTTTTAGATCTCCCACCGGATTTACCTATCAATCATACTTTCAATGTGTGATGGTGGTATCAAGGAACAAGCTATCACAGTTCTAGCTATTTTGCCACCCGCTAGCACAATTATTGATGTTTTCGATGACTAGATCGTTTCCATGCACCAAGGTGGTTACTAGAAGTTTCTTGTCCGTTGACAAGGACGTCCTCTTGACCTCTACAAATAATATCAGACCATGAACTTTCCGAAGTCGAGTTCTTTCAAGCTGGGGAGAATTGATGTAGGCTAAACATGCGCCCATGGTCCATGGGCCAGGCCCAAACCCATGCCCATTAAAGCCCAATCCCAACATTTGGCCCATTAATAAGGAGGCCCAAGCCTCCTATTTAGGTAGCTACCTTATTTAGGTAATTAGCTAAATATTTTTCTATATTTGTAAAGGTCATTGGTTGTCAATGACATTATGAGTTTTCCTTTAATGTAGATTTCAAAATTTTATATAAGGGCCTGGGATGAATAGTATCAAGGTATCTTTGAATTTGATAAAATTCTAGATTGATTCTTTCCACTTTGTATGATTCTTGTGCTTAGCTTGGAAGTGCCTACACTTGGCAGATCCTCCCCATCAATCGGCTGCGCCACCTATCAATGCGATTTTTTAACTATTGCCCTTTTAAGGTGGGCTACACTTAATGTATGGTCTTTGTTATTTAATCATACTGTAATGTGTTAGGTGTTGATGGACACATGATCCATCTCAGTCAGGTGTGCCTGAATAGATACAAGCTCTTTCATGTATTTATAATATTAAGTTATAAATTTTATGGAGTAGCAATTGAAAAGTTGCTTAGTACTAACATATTCATCAAGTTAGCCATTGCCACAAGGACTTTTATTGTGGTTTGAATCTATGAGTTTTGCCCCATACAACTACAGACATCTACATACTGACATGAGTAGCAGTTACTATGGTTTGAATTTGTGAATTTAATGCTATATGCTGTCATACATCTATATGATGAAACATTTGGCATGACTCATGAGTAGAAAAACTTCTGAAACAGTGTGCATGCCGTGTGCACCAAGTGCCGGGCATGAGAATAAAAATTCTAGGGAAAACAGTGTGTGCATACAGTGGGCACCAAGATCTGGTGAACAGATATCTCCCATTGTCCATACATGGTTGGAGGAAATCCCGACATGTATTTCAATTGGAGAGATGTGGGTGCACCGAAATTGGGCCTATAGTTTTTGGATGGGAGACGTTTAAAATTTTCACTTTGAAATGCATTTTAGATTTTCACCCACAGATTTTAGATGGTGGGAATTTATTTTTAATCAGCATATTTCTTTTTGTTTCTTTTTCTCTTTTTCTTGGCTGGCACGATCCTGAACAAAATTTATTGGTGAATACAATGACATAAACAGTATCACTTTCTGAAATTGACCAGGCATCCATGCTATGGAGGAAAAGAGTGACAAAAGTGGCATCTGAATACCCTGATGTGGAGCTCTCGCACATGTATGTTGACAATGCGTCAATGCAACTTATCCGCAATCCAAAGCAGGTTCCTTCTTTCTCCATGAAGTTCTATGTGTGCGCGCGCACATGTGTGCATGCGTGTTTTGTATGCTCTTTTCATTTGAACCAGTTGTCGGGTGCCCAAATTTCAGATAACTAAAACTTGGATACACTTCGCTGAGAACAACTCTTCCACTTGAAAATTTTCATGATTAGTGTTTCCAAACCTTGATTTTATATAGGCCCCCCTTTTATTTACCCTTAATTCGGGCTTAGTTTGATTATTCAGGGGACTTGTTCTGCCTTTGGCTTAGGGTGAGGCCCAAAGAATAGAAACTATGGTGGGAGGGATTCCTTTTTCTTGCCTTTTCCCTCCCAGTTATCCAAAGTGAGATTAGAACGGGTAATCCGACTGTTTCTTACCTCACTTAAGGTTTTGGTGTAGCGCATCCGCTTTACCAAAAATGGGAACGACCATATGGAGTGGTCATGTTTACTGACTTTTACTTGCATGTGGCAGTTCGATACAATTGTGACAAACAACATCTTTGGCGACATTTTGTCTGATGAAGCTTCGATGCTTACAGGAAGTATAGGAATGCTCCCATCTGCTAGCCTTGGTGAATCGGTACCCCCCCCCTTTTTCCCAGTTACTTGCAAGTTTCTTTCCATTACCTAGTAAATTTTAACTATTTCAAGAGGTTACTTTCCTTCATATACAACTTGATCAAGCCTGATTCCTTATCTGCAGGGACCTGGCCTTTTTGAACCCATCCATGGGTCTGCTCCTGATATTGCTGGACAGGTTTAGTTCTCACTGCATTAGTTGTTTGCCATTGCAGATTGTAATTGCTTTGTTATTTATTTATTTGTTTTTCTCTTTGTTTTACAGGACAAGGCAAATCCATTAGCAACAGTTCTCAGTGCTGCGATGCTTTTGAGGTATGGACTAGGAGAAGAAAATGCTGCTAAGAGAATTGAGAATGTGGTGCTAGAGACTCTGGATAAAGGCTTTCGAACAGGCGACATTGTTTCAACTGGAAAGGTATGTAATGTTTTGTTTAATTGCTCTATTTCCAGTTTCAGTGTAGCGTGTTGTCTTTAAATGACTCTGGCTGTAACTGGATGAACCATTGAATTGAATTGTTATGATTAGTTCCCTAATCGAACTATACTCTTTTTATGTTCCCTAAAATGCATGGTATGGAACTCTGCTACAAATTGCCACTGGCCTACCTTCAAGTTCTACTTGAAATGAATGTAACTGCATTTTGATAGCTACTTCCTTATTATCAATACTTGAGGTAATTAGAATGTAACCATTTTCTGCTTTATTTGAACTAATTATTTAGTCCAATTTGATTGTGGATCCAACTACAGCTTTGAACATAACATAGTTACATTCGGTGAGTATTATGCCCACAGAATGGTAAAGCTCATGCAATGTGGACTACATTTTCCAAACGTTATTCCATGAAAAAATGGGTTCCAACTTCCAACCCTTTTTTTTTTAGATTGCAAAATTTATTAAAAACCCAAAGGCAAAGAAACAAACAGAAGCAGAACACAAGAAAACATAACTTACAACAAAAGAAACCAAAACAACAAAAGCAGAACAAGACCATACAACTCGAGACTGACAAAACTACACACAGCCGGGCTTCAAGGGAAGCTCAGAACATTACAAGCCAAGGAAGGAAAAGATTGAGGCATGGCCAGAGATCTGGAGACAGATAGACCAGTCTGCCAAGTCACGAAAGATCAACTCCACCACCCTGGAGATTGAGGAGCGATTTGAAAGCAGCAGCTGTTCCTTTCCTTCCAAATAACGCAGAGAACAGTCATGATAACCCAGTGGTTCCAACACTTGTGACCTGACTATTAGAAGGAACCTTTTTCATTCTTTCTCTGGTTTTCTGGCATCATTAATTCACTGATTATATAACTTCCAATCTATTTCTAAATGTTAATGCATGATATTAGGGAAATGAAAGGATAAAGAATGGGAGGATGCATTATCCCTCTCACAGTGGTTTATTTATAATAGGTTGTTACAAGAGATGAGAACACCATAAATTAGAATAAGAGAGAAGAAAGTAGAAAATGAGAATAAAATCCTCCAGTATGGTGCTCTGCAGGAATATACAAAACCATGACACTTTAGAACTTCTAAGACACTAGTCACACTACTTTCTTAACAGTGAATATCTGCTTGTTTCTGTTTGCTATATCCTAATGTCAACTAATCTTATTGTCACAATATCTGTCAAATTTGTCATACAGCTGCATGGATATGTCATGTCAACCTTTTGTGTCTATGCCTCAAATGTGTCTCCATTCAACAAAGACCCACATACCAATCTAACTCATAACACACTGGTACCGGATACATCTGGAACGCTTCTAGACACGTTTTAACCGAATCTTGTTGTATTAGGGTATATTTGATATTCCATCAATTTTCACATGCTTGTCACGCACAAAGCAAATATTGTAGAAGTTCCGATAATTTATACAATGCTCAGGCCAAAAGGTTGTACATTACCATCTGGGTTTTCAGTTTGCTTGGGCCAAGTGGGACCCAAGGTCCGTTGATCCAAACAGTTTATATTTTGGGTCCCACTGTGGACAGGCCATGTAAAAGTGTTGCAGGTTGGAAGAATCGTAACCATTCTGTAGACAGAAAATACAACAACGGTTCCAATTCAACCGAGAAAAAGGTCAAATATTATACAAGTATCTTCCAACCTGGGGATCTTTTGTGCATATGTTATCCAAAGTGAGCCTGTGATGTCAATTGGTTGGATTATTGAACCATGGGCCCACTTGTACGAAGTGAAAACCTAAAACAATCTTTTAGCCTAGCATTGTATAATATGTCAAAAAAAAAAACTCAATTGATAAAATTAAAATTAATTGAATGGTTAAAATGTTTCAAGTAAAACATCATCATTATCATCAAAAGCCTTATCCCAAGTTGGGGTCAGCTACACAAATTCTTTTATGTTGTTCCACTATATCAGTAGATCATATCCTTAGTTAAACCATAGGTCCTCAAGTCTTTTTCAATTCCATATTATTAGGATTCATGATAAAAGTTGTAGCAAAAGTTTCATGTTGGCTGCCAACCTGACACAACCATCCTCCTTTATCTGGGCTTGGAACTGGCAATAAGAGCACCAAGCTCTAATAGGCCCTATGAACCAGAACGAATGGTTTTTTTTTTTTTTTTCCCCACTACCAATTCTTCCTCCTGAAGTTGAGACCAGTATTTGAAATATCGGTATTGCGCAATGTATCGCAATCGTGGGATACAGATACGTATCGGTTATCACACGGGATATATCGTTTGTATCGTGTAATTTATCTCACTTTTTGGGAAACATGGGGAAAACATTGGGGAAATGGTTGAATTTTTCAATGAAACTTCAAGGATGATTAAAAAAGACCTTAGTACACACTTTTAAATCATAAAATCTCAAAAAAGAAGTGCATATAATAGGTTTCCTTTGTATAGTGTCCTAAGCTATGCGTTGTCTGATTGAAAAAAAGAAGAAGAAGCAATTAAAGCTTTGGATCAAGTTGATATTTGTGTGGTCTCTTCATCCAGGTCTTTGTGACCTTACCAACAGGTTGGATGGTGAATAAAAATTCCAGTGGACCCCATGATGTTTTAATAGTGGGGATTCAATTACTACCGTTAACTGTGTTATGGTCCACCTAAGACTTGGACCTGCTTCATTTTTTTTATCATGCCCGAAAATGAGCTTTCAAAATGGATGGACAGTGTGGATGTAAGGCACTTACATTATGGTGGGCCCCGCAATTAGGGATCCACCAAAACAGCGCCAAGAGTGGACGCAGATTTACTACGAAATCCTTTCCCTAGAAGTTCCCGTGCTGAGAGGGACCACCATGATTTTTTTGATGAATCCACCCTGTCCATACGTTTGGCTTGATCATTTTAGGACATGCTGCTAAAACTAAGCCTGATCTAAGAGCCAAATGGGCCACACGAGATAAAACAACGGAGATTGAGCAACTACCATTAAGCCAGTCTTATGGCCACAAAAGTTTTGTATTAGGCTAAACTTTTAGTGTTTTCAGTTCATCCCAGTGGGAATGACCTTATAAACGGCTTGAATGTCATATAAATATCAAGCTGGAGCCCAGAAAGGTTTCAATGGTAAGAATTTCTTTCCCCAGTTTTCCCTCTCGTATGGCCCACTTGACTCTTAGATCTGTCTCAATTTTGGCCACATGTCCTAAAATGATCATGCAAAATGGATGGACGGGGTGGATTCATCTCAAAAATCACAGTGGGCCCCACTTAGGTTCCCAACGCAGAAACTTCGAAACCCGCGTCCACCCTCGGGTTCTCCAACCAATTTGAGGATGGGGTTCCAAAAATTATGCAGATCCAAATCTCGGGTGGACCATACCGCTAGAAACGGTGATTGAGTGCCCCACCATTAAAAATTCCAAAGAGACCATCGTAAGGTTTTGGTAATTTTTATTTGCAATCGAACATGTTGATAATGTCAAGAAGATCTGGATGAAGGGAAAATAAAAGGATAAGCTTGATCCAAAACTTTTGTGGCCCACGAACAGTTTTTAATGGTCATTCATCACCGTTTCTAGTGTTATGGTCCATCTGAGATTTGGATCTTCTTAGGATTAGGCATCACGTCCTAAAATGAAATGGAAAAACAAATGGATGGCATGGATATATAAAAAATACATCAAGATGGGCCCCACACGCTTAGGGTAACACCAAGTTGTTCCCAGGGTAACGACTAATCCGCTCCCAGTCCGCTGCACACGAACGAGCGATGTGAGTGGGGGACCTTGATCGTGGGCCACACCATGGTGCATGTGTTGTATCCACACCATCCATCCATTTGGATAGATCATTTTAGGGCATCAACCAAAGAACGAGGCCGATCAAAAGCTCAATTGGACCCCACCATAGAAAACAACAGGGACAATCCAGCCACCGTTGAAACTTGAAACCTTCCTAGGGCCCATCATAATATTTATTTGCAATCTAACCTGTTCATGAGTACATGAAGATATGTACTTATCAACGTGATCGAAAACTTCTGTGGCCCTCAAGAAGTTTTAATGGTAGGCTTTTAATCCCCACTGTTTTTGTGATGGGGTCCACTTGAGCTTTGGATCTGCCTCATTATTTGTCCTATGACCTAAATTTATACCTAAAAACATATGGACAGAATGGATATAAAATATATATATCAAGGTGGGCCCCACCGTAAGTGTTGTACTGTTTTAAATACACCCGAGTCGCATCAAATCCACTCCTTAGTTAAGGAGAAAGCGAGCTGACGAAACCCTCGGCCTCGTCTTCTTCTCCTTAAGCTTCGTAAGGTCATGCGATTTCGAATCTGTTCGAAAGCCCAAAAATCTCCCATCCCTTTTCCAAATCCTTCCCAAAATCCTCATAGCCTCGGCAGGAATATGATTTTTGGGTTTTTAAGGTTTTTTTACTTGATCCAGCTCGATGTTTGGCCCACCAAATTCGGTCGAAGGCGATTACCTAATACAGATCTTTGAGGTAAGAGAGATTTTTTATATATTTTTTTTCGAATTTGTGGGGGTAGTAGCGAGGATTTTGCCTCGTATCGCCGAAAATGATGCTTGCTTTATTGTTGGTATCACACAATTTTTCACGATATCTTGCGATATATAGGCGATATCGCACGATATTTTGAGATATCTTGTGATATATCGCACGATACACAAAATTCCTTATTTTTTCATCTCTGAGCAAGTTTTATTGAGTTTCATATCGCTAGCTAGCGATAACGATAATATCGGCCAATAGTATCGATATTATGAACACTGGTTGAGACTAATCATTTAGATAAATGGGGTTAACCTAATGAGTTCGGATATTAATGAATTCTTTCAAAGAGTTGTTTATTGGAGCAATACACAAGTAGTTCTATGCCAGGGGAATACGTAATGTGTCATGAGAAATTGTTACAAGAAGCTGTGGATACACTTCTTGATAATGGGATCAGCGTACAACCAGTGAGGGAAGGTCATAATAAAGTTTGCAAGTCGTTTTTAGACGAAATTGAAGGCTAATAGAGTTCTAATGATTTACAATTTCCAAAAGCATTCCATGATCATCCCAAATATATACCTTATGTGCATGTCCAATGCTGAGTTGGTTAACTGTCTCTTTATCCACTGCACCTTTGCAATTTGAGTGTGGGTTTCGCTTCTTGGAACTTGGAAGGTTTAATCTGGCCTGGTCTATGCCTTTTGATATTGATGATCTCTTCTTGGCATGGCATGGAGTTTCTCTCCGGAAACATGCAAAAGCAGTTTGGAGACTCTGTTTCCTCGCAAGTTGGTGGTCGATTTGGAGAGAGAGGAATAGTAGATGCTTTCGCGGTGTTACCTGAAGCATCGATTGGGTTGTCAATAATGTTTGGGATATTACTATGGAGTGGACTTTACTTGGTAAATGGATCGATTATTTGGAGCATTCTGTTATTTGTCATGGGCCCTTCACTTTCATTACATGATGTGGATTACCTTGAGAAATAGCAATAGAGCTTTTCTAGACATTTGTAATTTGTGGTCTAATCAGACACATCCACTCCATCAGTGGACCATATCCTCAATTAAACCATAGGTCCTTGAGTCTTTTGAAATGCCTTTTTTTTTTTTCAGAAAAATCTTTTGAAATATCATATTGTCAGGATTCATGATAAAAGTTGTAGCAAAAGTTTCACGCCAGCTACCAACTTGACACAACTGTCCTCATTTGTCTGACTTGGGATCAGTAATAAGAGCACAAAACTCTCATAGGTGCCATGCAATAGTCAATTACATAGGTTGGTTAAAATCAACAAGTTAAAATGTTCCAAGTAACAGTCAATTGAAATCAATTTCTTGATTAAAATGGTTCAAGTAAAATGATAAAAATAAATTCTAATTGCACATTACAGGTATTAAAATCAGAAGTTAAAAAGTTTCAAGTAACAGTCAATTAAAATCAATTACTTGATTAAAATGGTTCAAGCAAAATGATAAAGTAAATTCTAATAGTACATTACTGGTGAGATAGCATATCCATATCAGTATCCACCTTCTTATGCTGTAGTTGTCCCTGTCTATGTTTCACAAGCACTGCTATCACCTATTATTTCTGATATGTATTGTTGCTTCTTTCTTCTTCTTCTTCTCTTTATTTATTTATTTATTTTAATCTAGAGTGTATGTCTTTGATTCCTACAACCACCCAGAAACTTCAAGAATTACAAGTTTGCCACTATTTATTTGGAGAAACTTCAAGAATTACGAGCTTACCACTTTATTTGGAGAAACTTCAAGAATTAGAAGGTTACCACTATTTATTTGGGCAACCTCCCTACGTTGAGATTGTGTTCCAATCCTAGCTCACCCTTGTATGGGTTATTTAAGGAAGGTCCTGGGTGCATCTTTGGTGTTCCAGGTTCCGAAGGTGAAGTGGACAGAGTATGTCCAAAACTCATATTTGGACTGAAACCACCTGTTGTTACCCCACTAGCTATTCAGGTTGGGAACGGCTCTCCCGCTTTATATGTTTCTGTATTTCATGCCACCACAGTCATCAAGATTTGGTCATTTGCCCAAACAAGCCGTCAAGTAGAACATGAAGATCTTGGAATTTCCTTAGCTAAGTAGTAGATATTTTAGTTTCTGACAATGGAGATCCATGCAAACTTGACTTATTTGCGGCCGCTTTACGTATGAATAATAACTGATATTACCTTCTTCAGACATTGGTGGGATGCAAAGCAATGGGAGAAGAAGTGCTGAAGTTGCTAGATTCTCTAAGCCCCGCTCCAGTTTCTTGTTGAAATCAGATGGGAAGTAGCTGGCAGGTATTTCTTTCACGCTGATCATGGCTTTCATTGCCAACTTTGAAGCTCGAGAAAACAAGAGGTGGAGGAAAAGTCACTGCAGGAGCAGGCTACTCCTCACTAATGAGTTTTTTTTTTTTCCTGTTCTTTTGATCCTGAATCTCAGCAATTTTCTCAGTAATCATATCTAAGAGGGGGGAATAAAAAAGAAGGGAGAATCTTAGAATCATTGGAATTCATGTAGAATTTTATAATTAGTTTCTGTAATTGCTCGAGGGATGGGCTATTTATTGTATTATTATGGATGGATTATTGATGGATTTATGTTTTATCTGACTATTCTGGTTATTGCTCTGTTATTGTTTTTATTTTATTTTTTGGCAATCAGAATATGAGATTCGGGAGTGAAGTCCTGCTGAAGGTTTGTATCTGCTTGGCCTTCTCACATGTTGTCATGTGGGGCTGCCTCTATGGTCTGGGTCCACGGCAGTGTGGGGTCAGCCAAACTCACAAAAACTAACTCCCATTGCCTATCTGCTGCGACCGTTCAATGTTGTGTTACTAACTTTTGCTGTCTCAATACTTATGGGGAGATTATACAGTTTAGCGTGGAAAAATCGTAATATGGTTAGGGCACATCTCCGCACGATACACGGTATGGAGATGTTGAAATCAGGTCCGCCCATGTGCCGGGCCCTGGTATGGATGGTTTTCATATCGAAGATCATTCTCAATTATACGTTATATCTCATCTCATTTGTGTCCATTAAAGTGACGATGGAGAACAAAATCAGTTATTGGATTATGCACTGGAAGTATCTGTAACAAACTGTACACTAGTAATGGATATGATTTGATCGTGGGTTTTACTTTTAAAATGTCCTGGTGCAGTATATGGGTGGACCAGATCGATGATATATCACCCTGCCACGTCCTGTGGAGAGTTTGTTCTACCATATATTACTGTTCATCGGCCGGCGCTACTACATATCAGTTCGGAGTTTTTGTCAATTGATTCTCAAGAGTGCATTTGGATGTAGAGAAACTGAAGGTAGCGCAGGAAATGATTTGGGGGGGTGGGTACAATATCTGATTTGTGGTAGTTGGGGCAACACAGAAAGTGGAAAATGGAAACAACCGTGGCCTTGTTTTCTGCCGTTGATATTCTGGTCAATTCATTTAGGACATCGACTTAAGTGGGCCATTAGTTTTTAGTGGAAATTGATAATGTCCGGTGTCCTCTTGACTACACAAGATCCTCTTCCAGTGGAAAAGATGGGCCAGAATGGGATTTGGATGCGTTTTCCACCAGTCGATCACTTGTAGGAAATCGCCAACCCTGTACATGGGCGGTCCAAGTTTTTTTTTTTTTTTTTTTGGATGTGGATGGTGAAGATTGCCCGATCTTCAAAAGTTTTGGGCGTTGGACCGTCTGCCAGACCCCATAATTTTGGATGGTTTGGATTAGAGTGCTTTCGATTGCTATTTATTGTGATGAGCCCCGACTGAAGAGATTAGGAGTACAGAAACAGTGATAGTCAGCCACTACACATGCAAGTCCATAGGGACCATACGAAATTGTGGGGCCCATTCTGCCTGCACTTTCCAAAGGAGAAAATGATCGCAGATCAGAATAGGATCAGCTGGCATGAAAATGAAGCTGATCTACTTATCAAGGTGGGGTGATGCATTAATGGACAGCTGATACTATTTCATTCCAGGTGAACATCAAGAACGTGAAAGTTCACATACAGCTATCACACACAACGATATGTATGCTAATGACACTTTTTGTGTGTGTTATAATTAGCGGTTGTAAATAAAGTGGACCACTGATAGTACAGTTATTCATGGTTGCAAAAATAAAAATAATAGAAAACCGGTCCCGATTCCTTGTATAGGTTTCCAAAAATTGGAACGCCACTTTATTTCTAACCGTCCATTTGATCTCTATGTAACTGAATGGTCCCCAATATTCGGTAAAAGAGGAGAGAAGAAAAAACAAGAAAGAAAAGAGATGTCCGACCTGCCGGATTCGAACCAGCGACCTAAGGATTTAACTGCAAGGCAACTACTACAGTCCTCCGCTCTACCAACTGAGCTAAGGTCGGATCGTTGACAGAAAACCCAAGAATGATAATAATTAAACATATGATACAGATGTAATTAGTTCTTCGCTGATCTACGTCACACAATCACAGCCATTGATTTTAATGATCGGTATCCGTTTCGGTGTGAGGATCGATCGGCAAGGTCGATTTTCTCTCACCATTACATCTTTAAGGTCTTTCTCAAAGCCCTGCTAAGCGTAATCACTGGCGTCAGCATCGCGCGCACGTACCAGATCCCAGATTCTCATTGTGTGGCCTATGATTGCAAGCCAAAAAATCAGGCTGATCTACTATCTGATCAACGGTCCAGATTCAGCTTAGCTCCGTGACCCGGCAGACCAAGTAATTTAAAATAGGACCCACTTGATAGGAGCGTTTATAGTTCTCGTGCGTGGCAAGTGTCTAGTGTCCCTCCACACGTGTGCTTTGCGAGTTACAGTTGCCGTCCCTCGGCAGACTTTGGCCAATGGCCATCCCCAAACCTACCCTCTCTCTACACGGACGGAGCTTCGGTGGATGTGGGATCCCTATCTTTGGAGCCCACCCTTCATGTATATGACTTGTATCCAGGCCATTCAGTCTTTTTGAAAAATCATTTCAGGTCTTGATTTCAAAAAAAATGAAGCAGATCCAAATTTCAAGTTGACCATGGTATAAGAAACAATGGTAATTAACCCTTGAAAACTTCTCGTGAGCCACAAAAGTTTTGGATGAAGCTGATATTAGTGTTGTCTCCTAGTTCGGGTCTTCGTGACCTTTATTAACAAGTTAAATGGTAAATAAACATTTCAGTGGCCCATGAAGTTTTTAATGGTGGCGATTCAATAATGGATGTTTCATGTGTAGTCCACATAAAATTTGAATCGGCTTCATTTTTGGAATGTATAGCTAACCAACAACCGTCATCCAGTGGGGAGGAAAATCTCCCACTGGCACAGTAGGGTACTGAAACTCTCCTAAGAACGCAGCCCATGTAATAAATACTTCATCGGTACTATTACATGCTCTAATCGTCGGACATTTGTATCCGAGGACTTACGCACAACAATCCTCCTAGGTATGGTAAATGCCTAGGGAGCGGCCATTGAACACAACGTATATATTTTCCATCTATAGGACAAAAAAGATTCAAAATAGTAAATAGAATATGAGATTGGTTAATGTAATGATCGGCATTTGTAATGGAATGCTAACACTTCCAACTTACGGGTATTGTGTGGTTGATCCTCCTGAATATGTATTGAGGAAATTTCTACATGCTCGGCAAAAGTTTGATGAACAAGTATTAGGAACCAAGTACGAAACAAGCAAATGAAAAACAATATAAATATGTACATTCAAATTTGTGGAGACTAAAGTCTCCATTATTCCATGTAATTGTCCACCTTAAATTATATATACCATTTGACCTACACTTCACCCTCAAATTGGGGAATACTAATGTATCACAGATAACAGTTTTATGAAAGCAACATGATCATTTATGGGCACTACAAATGAATTAATGTTCAACAACAATAATATATGCATAGTTATATTATGATAATGTAATATCATTCAATATATGTGAGGATATCGATGATCACCTGGACAAATATGAAAATGTTGGTCCCACAATTAACAATACTTATGAGCCGTACTTTATCCTAAATACATATTTAAAATTAAACAAAATATCAAATGTCTTATGTGTAAAAGTTAAGTAAAATATTTACTTTCCTCATATATTAGATCCACAGATTCGGTCAAGCAAGCCATTTTCGCGCATCGGTATCATCACAAATTCAAACATCCTCTCCTATTGGAGGTTCAAGAATACCGCACCATACGATTTTCGCTCAGCGAATAATTTCGTTACACAGAACAACTTTTGTGGTGATCATTCTTCATCTCATATAACGTTGGAATAATTTGTGATATCCATCCATAATCTTTACATTTTTTCACGGTAATCACAATTACCTTCATTGCATCAATTATATCGGATATACCATATCCAATTATATTACCTAGGTGGAATACCTTATCCTTCTTCTGGGAGTTCACAGTGCTGTTTGTGTTCCCCCACATCATTTTTCTTTATTGTTGGACTAGGAGTCGCAAAGTTAACACCATCATGACTACCATACAACCAACGTATGTCAGGTGTACTATTATCGTACTCATCCAATAATAATGGTATTGTGTCTTCATTTAAATCCACTATTTGTGATGTCCCATTCATAGACATCATTGGATTGACAAGGTGTAGTGGATGAGTTAAAGTTCCCATTAGTATAACGATGTCCACTAGCGCAATTATTCCCGAAGACATAATCTAGATCATCATATCTCGGATGAGGCTTCTCGTATATGTGTTGAGCAAATAGATGTGGCTATTAAAAAAAATAAGAATAGAGGTGCTCATGTGATATGACATTTGATAATAAATAGAAATATTTTAAGAAACAAATTGTCTTTGACAGCTCCATACTCACCTGAATGCAATCTTTCCAAATAATATTCATAGCAATAATAATTTTCAAATTGTTTTCTCACCTAAAGCTGTTTGTACTTTATAAATCATGTATTGTAAAGTAATATTTTTTAATTGTTTGAAGTCGGTTTATAATGTTTTTCATATTTAGAAATATTCCAATATTGTTCAGAATGTTATTAAAAATTGGTTTAAATAACTCATTCTTAAATCTATGTCCATTTTTGCGGCCTGATGCAATAATATCAATCAGGGTGTCTAAAAAATAATTGTCAATTTCATCCGTCTAACAGATCTACCTAGTTGTTGAGCTAGCGTCCTCAGACAATTTGCTTGTGTATTTTTTCGATGTTCTCTTAGACGTTAATGTGAGTATTGTCCTACGCATTCCATTCTGCAGTGATTTTTCCGGACTCTTTGTTAGTGGCTAAGGTTGTATTCTATACTTCGATAACATATTCACCAAACTAACTTTAAAATTTTACAAAAGAATGAGGGGTTGGGTTATTGAATATCATCATATGAAATTGTGTACATTATACAATTTAAAAGAGTATAATTGAAATTTATGATATGATTAATATAAACAACTATTTATGTACACAAATTCTTTATGCCGCATAAAAGAGTAGTATGAAACTAAAGCATTCGACAAAATAAATGAGAAAGCACGTCTCGTAAATAGGTTAACATTTATTTAAGTTTAAATTTCGGTGACTTACTTGATGCGTATCATTCCACATCCTAGTGATAATATCATCTTTGAATTTTCCCTATGCATCTCTCTCACGCCGTGTTGCGTTTATGATAATGTGACTTTCATCAACGGTCAATATCTTACCGGTAAAGGTAGCACCACCTTTATACCCCTCCCGTGATATGCTGTCATTATCTATTAGGTTTTCGTTACCACATATGCGGATGAAGTTGTGTAATAAGTAATATACGAAAATAATCTTTGCTTATTTGTGGATGGGGTATTGTGAAGCAATTTTAAGATTAAAAATCTTGCTTTTATGACTCCGAAGCAACGCTCTATAACATTTTAAAGTTGAGTATGCTTGTAATTGAATAATTATTTCTTATTCAATGAGTTACGACATGTTCGGTATTCTTTAAGATGATAGCAGACACCGTAATAGCGTGCTAGAAACCTGGATAAATGAGCATATCCGGTATCAACTTTGTAGAATTTACCTATAATATAAATCAATATTTTATAACATTAGTTATTTTGTTACATTGGTCATGTATCGTGTATCTCTCTTATATTTGTTACTTCACCATTTGGAATCTTCAATCGATCATGTGGTAGAGTCAGGTCACTGTGTAAGACACGTGCATTTAAAACAAATCATTCCTATCCCACAAGCATGTATGTAAACTTCATACCAAAGTCAAAGACAACTATTACGTTCTGTGAGACAACTCCATTTATATTTTGATAAACACCACTCTCTAAGACTGGAACATGTGTCGTACATGTGTTTCATCTATTGTGCCGATATAGTCCTATATTGATAAATGTCATTCGTAATATGGGTGCGAATAAGAATAAATATAATATAATTTCGTAAATGTCATCTCACCTAGAAGTAGTCACTCTATTAAAAGTTTTAGGCAATCTCTGGTAGAGTTTCAGCTCTTAATTGTTTGATGTAGTTCGGATAAAGTGTCAATAATGTATCCAGAACTTTATTGAAATATCTATTTACAGTATAACCAAATCAAAATAAGCAATGACTTATTACACAATTATGGACATTGTGGCTGATAGTACGGAGGAACATTATCATTTATTCTTCTATACTGACATGCTTCACATTAGATAGTGTGTCTTGTGGAGTGTAGAGTATAATTTGAATAATGTTGATTTACTCATTCTCATTTAAGATATGGAATTTAAGTCAGTCACCCTAATATTTCACTAATGATTCATTCTTGTTCGTGATCAGCACATTTTGAAGAATTTTACAGCAAATATTTAGTATAGCACTTTTCGACGGCCATAACTGTCATTGTTGCAGCTATCATCATTGTA
The DNA here is from genome assembly GCF_029962835.1 of Magnolia sinica. Classification (NCBI taxonomy): domain Eukaryota; kingdom Viridiplantae; phylum Streptophyta; class Magnoliopsida; order Magnoliales; family Magnoliaceae; genus Magnolia; species Magnolia sinica. Next base: position 40,405,887 of record NC_080573.1, on the reverse strand, counting down.
ATATAATCAATTCCTCCTATATCTATCCCCCACGATTCATTTGGAGTAAGATTTCAACGGACCTAGATGACTATATGAATATGATTGTATTTATTAATCTCAACGTATTAATATTTTATTTTTTTACAAAGAAAAAACTAATTCTAATATGGTGGTGCTATGCCTCTCGACTTGAAAATAAATACATAAGTCAAAACTAACAATTAGAGTTCTATTAAATTGTTACTTTCAAGTTAGACTTATTACATCTATATTAAACATAATAAAATAAACATATTCAATTGCTAAGTAATGAATATTAATACAGTAAACTACTAAATCAAATTAAATAATGAAAATCAATTGTAATGGACATTTTTTTATTTTGATGTGTGTCAAACACATATTTAAGCATCCAAATCCCACACTTTCTTTACAAATGGCACAATATATTTATTAATATGTTCATTTGTCATAACAAGCTAAGCACATGCGGTTCCAAATCTCATATTAATTTTAATTGACAAATAGTGGTTACAAATTTTTTTAATTTTTAATCCATTCTCATCATATGCATAATGCTTTCATATCGTTCAAGCCATTCATATTGTTGTTTAATGATCATGTAAATTTATGGTATATATTTCATGAAGATAATAAACTTATGTTTGAAATTGCGGTTTTCGCCGCTATGCGTGAAGTGCGTAAGCTTGGCGGGGCTAAGGAATGAAGGCCATGTCCTAGGGGGGTGATTAGGACCGATTTAAAAATTATGCTTATTAAAAATAATGATTGCTTAACTTAAACTAATTAGCAATTAAACTAAGTAAGGCAATATAACTCTAAGGCTTTCAAGTCAATAGAAGGTCCAATTACATAGACTACAAATGATTTGTAATTAAGGCAATTAGTTTATAACAAGATAGTGTATATGTTTGTGCACGATGTGCTTCCTATTAACACTGGGCATTTATATAATCATGTATACATAATTCAAACATTCAAACTCATAAGCATAATTAAATAAATGTACAAATGACAATCTTAAACACAATCATATATAGTGGTTCTAATACTTGTTTAGTCCACTCCTGGGGAACGCACTCAACTCATGAGTATACCGAATTTCACTATCGGAGGTTTTAAATTAAATTCACCCCTAACCTTTACATCCCTACATAGGAACTCTAAATTTAGGCTCTTTATAAGAGCCAAGGTCCTACACAAGAACTTGAAAATTTAGGCCCTACACAAGAGCCAAGGTCCTACACAAGAACCCAGAGATTTAGGCCCTACACAAGAACTTAGAATTTAGACTCCACACTAGAGTCAAGGTCCTACACAAGAACCTAAGGTTTAGGCCCTACTAAAGAGTCAAGTCCTACATAATAACCTTGTTGAATTTGGGTTTACAAACTCTTACCCTCAATCTTACACAAGGAAAGAGAGTAAACTTAGACTCTTACAATTGACAACTTACTTGTCGGATTGACCCCATTTTGTAGCACCTCTTTGGGTTGCTTGATCTCTGCTCTCTTATGCTTCAATCAGATCCCCGATGCTCCCCCGATCATGTTGTCGCTGCTTCACTAAGGTTTCAGCTCCACGATCAACCACCTTACATATGATGCTCCTCCTAGGTGACCAAGGTGATGCGAGGTTGGTTAAATCTTATACAACTAGTGAGAAGTTGTTTTTTCTACGAGATTCACCTAGATGGGTCTCCTAGAAAATTTGGATAATGATATTCCAAGATTTACTTAAGTCCAACCTCTAGAAAATTGAAAGGTCTAAGCATATCTTTAATGTAGAGTTTGAATTCCTCATATGAGTGAAAATCTTAAGGAAGAGTGCTTAGAACACCACGGAATAGAGGTTAGGGATGAGGGATATGAGTATGTAATCACTCTACCTATAGTTGCTCTAAAAATCCATCAAAAAGTCCCAAGAACCAAATGCCCTTTATAAACAGTTAGAACTCTAACGGTTAAAAAACAGGTAGAAAATGGCACTGTCGATGTCATAAAAGTTCCTTTGATGTCATCGAAGGTTCCTTGATGCCATCGAACAAATCAGACAATATATGGTAATTTCTTGCTGGACATATATGGACCAGTTTCGATGCCATTAAACTGACCTCGACGTCATCGAGAATTTCAGAAATAAAATCCAGTTGGTTGCTGGACATCCCTGACTCTCAATCGATATCATCGAGTAGGCCTTCGATGTCATCGAAGATTGTTCGATGCTATCAAACATCAATCGAATTCTGTTGTCTTCAGCCTCCTTAGTACCCCATTATCGGCTCCCAGCGCTCATACGCCATTTTTCCGATCCTGGGATCCTATAAGGAGGATTTTCAACATGAATTTGTCTCATAAAAAGCATAACCACAAGTATACCCAAATCATAAGAACAACATCATCACCACATATCCACTAATATAATCATTTGAGTACAATACTGAAAAGGAAATACATGCATATAATAAAATCTAGACAGCTACATGCTCTAAGCTCTACGCTGTTGCAACCTAACATCACCGCACGCATCTATCATGCATAAGCTTATAGAAAGCTTAGAGGGTGGTGTAAGTATGTGCACAAGATAAGTGTCAAGTATTTAACACAATGCCTTAATCATATAATATCAAAATTACTGGCATGAATCATACGATATCGAGTAAGCGAAAATACTACAAGCCCATAAAAATATCATCAACTTCATCCAGGATATGCGATGAAAAGACATAGCAAGCCAATGTCATATCTTGAGAAAGTAATGTAAATCGGCTATATAATGCGGAAAAATAATGAACCGGATATCGGATATCGAGGATGCAATACAATATGTAATTCAAAAGAGCTACATACCATCAACCTTATCTAGGTTATATAAATGTAGAAATATAGCAAACCAAAATGCCATATGCCATGGATGTAATGTGATATACGGTGCGAATGGAATGACCATCTTTGGAGTGTGAAGTCGGGATGATAGTACGTAGTATCGCAGCTATGGGGTCCATCACAAGGGACTTCTATCTAAACTAGTCCCATACTTAATTTGAATAGTCGGACTCAATGTGGCAAACTCCTGATCTCAGGTAGTTACGCGCCCCACCGAAATCCTGGTCATTGCGAATGTACACATAACAAATAGTTGCGCACCACCGGCCGAGTGGATAGTGAATGAATAAATGAATGAGTATACAACTCCTGCTCAATAAGTCCACATAACAATACCGTCCATCTGGAATCATCAGGGTCTAGTACACTCCAAATTGGCTACCGCCCCTACAGGCGTAGCCCAGCGAGTGAAAAGACCTCACTACCCGCCTACCAGGTCGTATACCAATGCCTACCCGGCTTATCGATAGCGGACCTATTTAGGAGTTGGTCAGACTTAGCCTAGCCATGCCTACTCCCTTAGGCGGGTAAGGCCACACCCCCTCCCAACCAACCATGACACGGTGGGAGACGCGACCTCCTGGTACACGGCCCTCATGCGCTCATATATATCCACTCGGTCTCGGCGTTAGAGCATCCTCTGGTATCAAGAGGGTTTATGAATTTTCACCCGGGGCCATCTATGGCGGCTCGATGCTAGTAATAAATTTTTAGTGTCCCATCCGGCCATCCATGACATGATTGGAGGCTACGGCCGATGTCGCTAAGGCATATAGTAATCACAATCACACAATGCAAGATGCATGAGTCATATAGTCCAATCATGCATCAATCTTGTACATACCGTGCCCTCATGTGGGATAACTCCACCTATCAGGGAGTCTCATAAACCATCTGTATTATGACATATGCAATGGTCAATCACATCTCATAATAAACATGCAGCTGATGCGTATGGGCATGTATCATGATGCTATGCTATCTCATACTCATAATCGGTATCAATAACTGGCATCAACAATCGGCCTCGACAATGTGGACGTTTAACCAACATTGCCCCCAAGGAATGGCCCACATAGAGCCTAACATATAGTGGACCCATGGCCTCACACAAGGGCCTAATATACAACACCATGGGCCTCACTCGAGAGCTTAATACACATCACGATGGGCCTCTCTCATGGGCCTAATATATATCACAATGGGCTCTATCACCTAGCCCTCAAATGCACCATGATGGGCCTCATCACATAGGCCTCATATACATCACATTGGGCCTTAAACACGGGCTGAATACACACCATAATGGGCCTTAAATATGGACTGCATATACATTACATTGGGCCTCGACGATCGGAATTAGCCTCGATAATCAGCCTATACAATCAGCCTTAAATACATCACAACGAGCCACATACTTAGGCCTAATATACATCACAATGGGCCGCATGACATGGGTCTAATATACATCGCAATGGGTTGCTCACATGGGCCTAACATACGTTATGTCGGGCCCCATGACATGGATCTAATATGCATCGCAACGGGCTGCATAACATGGGCCTAATACACATCACTATGGCCCTCGGCACATGGGTCATAAATACATCACATCGGGCCTCAAATATACATCATAGGTGGGCCTTGCACATAAAGCAAGTGGGCCATGGACAGCAAGGATAAAACATATATCACGATGGTCCCCTGTCCCTGGACGGTGTGGATGAAATTACACATCAAGGTGGATCACACGTCCCATGGACAGTGTGGATAAAACATACGTTGTGTGGGGTCCACGTCCCATAGGTGGTCAGGATATAAGGCACATACATTACCTATGTCCCACGTGGACAGTAGGGATCAAACACGTACATCATGGCAGGCACACCATCCCATGCTGGACGGTGTGGCAGATACATCACATAGGTGGGCCCAAGGTGTAGATATCATGATGTTATGCTATCACATACTCATAATCGGTATCGACAACTGGCCTATACAATCGGCCTCGACAATCAGAATTGGCCTCGATGAGAATGGGCCTAACAAGGCCTAAGGGAAGGTCACAATGTGGATATTCAACCATCATTACCCATCAATGTGGACATTTAACCAACATTGCTCCTAAGAAGTGGCCCAAGTAGAGCAATACATATAGTGGGTCCATGGCCTCACACAAGGGTTATTACATACATCATGGAGTAATCACACATCACAATGGACCTCATATACATCACATTCGGCCCCATGCAAAGGCCCCACATATATCTCATTGGGCCTCACTCGTGGCCCTTATATACATCACATTGGGCCTCAACCCATGGGCCATCAAATACATCAAGTGGATCACATCCACGGGCCGCACCAATGGGCTGAATCAAATAGACCGAATCAAATGGGCCGAATCAAATGGGTCAAATCAATGGGCCGAATCAAATGGGCCAAGTCAAATGGGCCGAGTCAAATGGGCCTAATCAAATGGGCTAGATAATTGCTATATGATGGTGGTGTTTTGTCTTTTATTTTGTCTAAGATTGTTTAATTTCGAGGACGAAATTTCTTTGTTGGTGGAGAGGGTTGTGAGACCCGACCCGAGTTCGCATGTGTAAATGTGTGTGTGTGAGTATGCATTCCGTCTATCTTGATCCGCGGTCCTACCGGTCGAATCTCGGTGACCCGTGACCCTTGGATAGTGTTTGCGGTCATCCGTGAGCCCAGTCATGAAGACCCGACTCGGATCGAGTTGAGACCTATACCATTGTGACTGCATTGTCGCCGCGGTTCCAACGGCGCGTCTTGTGCATCCATCCGATGTGTAGATCGTAAGTTGGGTACATTTCATTTTCTAAGCCCTTGATCATGATCATGCGGCCCACCTAGGGGTGGTGTGCATGGATTTCTAGGTAGGTCCCATCTCTTGGAACTATTTCCAACACACACTACATGTAAGACCCGTATTCTCGCCCGTACTATTCGTAAATTTTCACGGTCCTCCCGATCAAATTTCAATGACCCGCAGTAGCATTTGCGCACGCTCTTGGGTCACATCCTGTAAACCCGAACCGACTCAAGCCGAGACCTATGTCATTGTGACCGCGCCATCGCCGCGGTTCCGATGACACGTCTCGTGCGTCAATGCGACGCTCAGATTATGAGATTCGGCTCGTGCACAATCGCGACCATTGATCGCTTGATCGTGGTACCCACCTATCCCTCTTATTGTACTTCCCTAAAAATATAATTACTATGATGTCACCCTAGGGGTGACATCACCCTACCCTACCCCTAGCCATAACTCATAAATAACCACCCATTCCCTTTTCCCCATAAGTCAACTCATTAATTACCTATAAACCATCACCTCTCTCTCTCTCTCTCCTATCTCTCTCTCTCCCTCCCTCTTTCTTCCTCACTCTCCATTGCAAAAGCCATGGACGTCCAACCATCCCAAAAATCCAACCACCATCTACCTTAGATCCCCACCAATCCAACCTCTAGATTATCATCTTCACCGTTGAAAGAGCTTCATAGAAGCATTGGAGTATATGGGAAGAAGAAAAAGAGTAAAGTGGGTGATTCTCCTTCCTTCTCTCTCTCTCTCTCTCTCTCTCTCTCTCTCTCTCTCTCTCTCTCTCTCTTCTTCCTTTATTTTGTGGCCCACTCAATAAGATGTGATGTATATTTGTCCATCAGATGGACCCCATGGTCGTCCAAGCTATGTGGGCCCTATCTTGTGGGTGATGGAAAAACCACAAATATCAAGTTGATCCTGTAAGGTGGGCCACGTCAACGTGGGACCCACCTTAAAGAACTTTCATATTCACTTCGTCCGTCCAGCGTCATCCACGGACGCTGGATGTGCTTCACACAGCGTAAAAAAAAAAAAAGAGAGGAGATTTTAAGGCTTTTGGGAAGGGTTGCCTATGCAGGCCCCACCTTGATGTATCGGTCTAATCCACACCGTCAACCCCACTTCCCAGATCATTTTAGGCGTTGAACCAGAAAATGGAGTCAATCCGATAATCGAGCGGGCCATACCATAGGGAATAGTGAGGTTAACCGTTAAAACTCGCCTTGATGCTTTTACCCACCACAACACACTGCATATTAGACTCAATGAGTCTGTCTCGAGCTATAAAATTCAATGGCTGGATTGGATTTATCTTAGGTGGGCCCCACCTACTAAAAACCGTAGAAAAATAAAAAAAAAAAAAATTTGCATGCAGAAGCAGCGCTGCTGCTGTCAGAACGCAGCAGACGCTGCCTGCGGCTGGCGGACGGCCAGCGAGCTGGGCCTCACGGCTCCAGCTGTGGGCCCCACTGTGATGCGTGTCGACCATCAACTCCGTGCATTTGATGGGTCCCTACAAAATATATGTCCATTCCAAGAATCAGTCTTATAAGAGACTCAGGCGGGACACACCATCTAAAATCATATGAAAACATGCCTAAACATATAAAATCATTTGGTGGGGCCTACTTGAGTCTTGGATGTGATTGAAACTTGGTTTGGACCTCTAACTTTATGGGACACATATAATGGACGGAGTAGATCTGGTTAATGTGGGTCCCACCTAGGATTAAAAAAAATATATAAATATATATGCATGCATGTACATTGACGTCCAGACTCTCTGGGCGTCCAACGTTAAGTAGGGAGGATCCCATTGGCCCCAATGGTGGACCCTACCATGATGTATGTTCTACATCCACGCCATTCATTTGATAGGTCCCTTTATTTGATATGTTGGTTCTAAAAATCAGTTATAAAACGTTCTCGTATGGCCCACACCATCATCTTTCATGCGGTGGTATGTCAAGCCACATGGAATCAACTGTTGGGGTCCACATGCAGCTTGGATCCACCTGAAACTCTGTTTGGACCCTTAAATTGGTGGGACACACACAATGAATGGGTTGGATTTGTGAACTACATCATGGTGGACCCCAAGATCACATAATCGTACCAAAAGTTTGGTGGACAAATAAATATTACGGTGGCTTAGTCCACGTGACTTTATAAAGAGGTTGTATGGCAAGTAAACATTGCGGTGGGCCCTTGGCCCATGTGACTTTATCAACAGATTGGATGCAAGTAAATGTTGTAGTGGGTCCAATGTCGTGTGACCCTATCAACAGGTTAAAATAATAATAATAATAAATAAATAAATAAATATTGTAGTGGGCCCCAGGTCTATATGACCTTATTAACAGGTTGGATGCAAATAAATATTACAGTGGCCCAGGTTGAATGCAAATAAATATTACAGTGGCCTAGGTTGGATGCAAATAAATATTATAGCGGGCCCTAGGCCCATGTGACCCTATCACCAGATTAGTTTGGATGGAAAATAAACATCATGTTGGCCCCAGTTTGGATGGACAGTATGTTGGGCCCTAGGATGGGTGGAAAATAAACATTTTGGTGGGTCTTACTTAAGACCCATTTATGCATGTGTTGTGTCCACAATTGTGGACCTCCATAGCGGGATATGTGACTTATCTATGCCTTCCATCCCTATGGGACTCACCATGATGCATGTGTTTCATCCAACCATCCAACCATTTTTGGAAAAAATGATTTTTAGGTTTAGGATGAAAATAATCCAGATTTATTTATCAAGTGGACCATAGTGCACGGTGAGGATTGAATGGCTATCTTTGAAATCTTGAGACCTTATGATTAGATTAGATGGGAAATAAATGTTATGGCGGGCCTTGAAAATTTTAGTAGTGGAAATCATTATCACCACTTATATTTGAGTGTGGCCCATTTGATATACATGGGGCCCATTGGTGTGTCCCATTTGATGTATGTATGACCATGTTATGAGGCCTACTTTGATGTATGTTGTGGCCCATTTGTCAGGCCCACTTGGATGTATTTTTATCCACACCATCCAGGGTAGGCACCCCATTATGATATATATCAGGGCTCATGGGTCGAGGCCCATTAGTGCTGCTTATTTGATACAACCTACTTAATGTGTACGAGGCCCATTAGTGCGGCCCATTGATGCAAGGCCTATTATGACATGTATTGGGCCCATGACGCGTGACCCATTTGAAGCGTATAAGACCCATGGGTAGGGCCCACATATTATGTATTTGAAGCCCATGAGCAGGGCCCACCTGAGGTTTATATATGGGCCCCATTAATGTGGCCCACTTGTATTTGAGGCCCACGGGTAGCGGCCCATGGGTCGTGGCCCATTGTGATATATACTCGGCCCATACGTTGTGGCCCATTGAGATGTGTTTCCGACCCATTTAGTGAGGCCATTGTGAAATATTCCTACTCATGTGATGAAGCCCATCGAGATGTATTTCTGGCTCATTGATGCGGCCCAATGATGCCACCCACCGTGATGTGCATATTAGGCTAATGGAGCGGCCCAATGTATCGACCCACGGTGATGCGTAGGCCTATGTGCTGCGCGTGCAAGGCCCACTTGTGATGACTATTTGAGGCCACCTGTCGGATATTTGGGCCCACCTTATGTTTGACTCTACATGGGCCACTACTTGGGAGCAATGTTGGTTAAATGTCCACTTTGTCGGGCGATGATGGTTGAATCTTCATATTGTGATCTTCCCATAGGCCATGTTCGACCAATCAATGACGCTGATTATTGACTGATTCTGATTGACGTGACTGATTTGCCGATTCTGGTTATCGACTACCGATTATGATTGTTGTGGTCGATTGGCTGATTATCAACCAAGGCCAATCATCGTGGCCGATTGTGGATTTCGATTGTGATGTATATTCTGCTCGTAGGTTGAGGTCCACTATGATGTATAAAGGCCCATGGACGTGGCCCATTGTGATGTATATGTAGCCCATGTGATGCGTATTAGCCCCATGTGACGCAGCCCATTATAATTGTACAAAGCCCATTGTGGTGTGTTTGAGGGCTAGGCTATGGAGCCATTGTGATGTATGTTAGGCCCATGTGAAAGGCCCATCGTGATGTATATTAAGCTCTTGAGTGAGGCCCATGGTGTTGTGTATTTAGCCCTTGTGTGAGGTCATGGGTCCACTATATGTTAGGATTTATGTGGGCTATTCCTTGGGGGTAATGTTGGTTAAATGTCCACATTGTCGAGGTCGATTGTCGATGCCAATTATTGATACCGATTATGAGTATGTGACAACATAGCATCATGATACATGCCCATACACATCATCCGCATGTTTGTTATGAGATGTGGTTGATCATTGCATATGTCATTGAGTATGTTATTATGAGACTCCCTGATAGGTGGAGGTTATCTCACATGAGCACACGGTATGTGCAGGATTGATGCATGACTGGATTGTATGACTCATGCATCTTGCATTATGATTATTGTACGCCTTAGCGACCTCAGGGCCGTAACCTCCATAGGCATATCGTGGATGGCCAGATGGGCTTCCATAGATGACCTTGGGTGAAAATCCCTAAACCCTTTTGGTACCAGAGGACGCCTCAACATCGAGACCGAGTGGATACATGAGCGCCCAAGTGCCGAATACCAAGAGGCCACGTCTCCCACTATGTTGTGGTTGGTTGAGAGGGGGTATGGCCTTACCCGCCCGAGGTTAGGGGGCATAACTAGGCTGAGTTTGACCAGCTCATAAATGGGTCCGCTATCGACGTGCCGGATAGGTATTGGTAAACTATTAGCCAGGCGGATAGTGAGGTTTCTTACGCTCACTTGGACTATGCTGCTGGGAGAGGGGCAGTGCCATTTGGAGTGTACTAAACCCCGGTGATGATCTCAGAGATGAACTGTACTGATATGTGAACTTATTGAGTAGGAGTTGCATACTCATTCATGCATTCATTCATTCACTATCTACTCGGGTTGGTGGTATGCAACTAGTTGTTACGTGTGCCTTCGCAATGGCCAGGATTTCGGTTGGGGCGCATGACTAACCTGAGATCAGGAGTTTACCACATTGAGTCTGACTATCCAAATTTAGGTATGAGACTGGTTTGGATAGAAGTCCCTTGTGATGGACCCCATAGCCTGCGATACTACGTACTACCATCCCGACTTCACACTCCAGCATGGTCATTCCTTTCGCACCGCATATTGCATTACATCCGCGGCATACGACATCTTGGGTTACTGTGCTTCTGCATTTATATAGTCTAGATATGGCTGACGTATTTGTGAACACATAAGGAATTATATACCCCATTGCATTCTCGGCATTTGATATTTGGCTCTTTATGACTTCTCGTTTGCATAGTTGTTATATATTGCGTATTCTGATATTGATTGGCTCATGGACTTACTCGTATTTCCGCTTACTCTGTTATCGTATGATCTATGATCTTGTGAGTATTTCTGTTTACTCTGATAATTCCTGCTCTTATCAGTATTTCTGCTTACTCAGATAATTCATGATCTTGCTAGTATCTTTGCTTATTCCGATATTGTACGATTTATGGATTACCAGTACTTCCAGTTTGTATGATAATGACATTGTATTGAGTACTTGGCACTTACCTTGTGCACACACTTACACCACCTCCTAAGCTTTCTATAAGCTTATGCACGATAGATGCGTGCAGGTGTTATTAGGTTGCAGCAGCGTTGAGCTTGGAGCGTGCAGTTGTATTCTGGAGCTTTGATTTCGATATATGTATTTTCCCTTTCAGCATTGTACTCAAATGATTATATTAGTGGATATGTGATGATGATGTTGCCTTTGTCAATTGGGTAATCTTTTGGTTATGCTTATTACGAGTTAAATGTATATAAAAAAAAATCCTCCTTTTAGGATCCCAGGATCGGAATCTGGCGTATGGACGCTAGGACTCGAGAATGGGGTACTACGGAGGCTATCGGCACCGGATTCGGTAATCGGGATTCTGGAACTATTTCCAACACACACTACACTATTTCCAACACACACTACACACACACACACTACCTAGGCCCTATCCCTACACCACCCATCTCTAAAACACCACCCACTAACCTAAAAAGTCTACTAACCCTACAACATTGTTTCTAACTCCCTATTACCATGATTTCTCTTCTCTATCCTAGGTAAGAAACTCATGATTACTTAGCTTAAAAGAGATTTTTCTCTCTTTCCCTCTCATTTCTCTCTCTCTTCTCTTCTTCCCTAGCAACATTCCTCCAAAAAATTCTAAATTCTCCAGCCCCTTCTCCTCCTTTTTCCTCTTAATCCATCCATTAAAAACCCATCTCATCCATCTATCTTGGTTCCTTGGAGCATTTGGAGCTTGGTGATCCAAGTTTTGGTGAAGATATTTAGGTGGGTGCTTCTTTATTCCATGCAATATCCCTTCCATAGTGTAGATCTTCTTCTTTCATTCGGAAAGTATAGGACCCACCAATCAATGGTGGAGATCCTACACAATTCCTTGGATGTGGCCAAATGGTCCATCTTATGCATGCATGTCCCATGCATGGGGTTTCCTCTTGATTGACCCCATCATGGAGGGTTCTCCACATTCCATAACTTGATGGGTCATCTAGACCCTTGCATCATGGTTGAGATGGTATCTCATCCATTCATCTCAAGTATAGATTATGCATGATGAAGATCCATGGTGAAATATAGATGGAAATGCAATGTATGGGTGTGATTGTGTTGGGGAAGGCTCAATAGTGACGGAGCCTTCTCCCAATGGCCGGAATGTTTTTATTTCTCTTATTCTACCTTTCCTATGATTGCTGATGATGTGTGTGGTCCACTTGGTGGGCCTGGACAGTCCAGAAAAGTCCAGCTAGGGTGGGACATCCATACCCACCTACACTATGGTTGGGTGTCCCATTTGCTGACCTTTATTGATGCATGCAAGTGTGGTAACCTTGGGATTTGTTTTGGACATTTGTGGGGCCCACTAGGGAGGGCCATAGCACCTAGTTCTTGGAGTATTCCCCTTTTTATTTAGCTTATATAATTAATTTTACCCAAGTACATGTTGCTGTCCAGAATTTTCTGGACAGTTTCTGGTTGATTTTGGACCAGATTTTGGGACTGTTTGGGGGACTATTCATAACCACCAAATATACTTTTCTAAAAGGTGGGGATCTCATCTTGATGTCTCCCAAATTTCAGCCCAATCTGACATTCATAGGGGTCCTAAAGGTGTGGTCCAAGTGAGGTAGACAGTCTGAATTTTCTGCACTGTTCCAGAGCAATCCACCCTAGACAGGTTAGAATTCCAAAATTTCTTATAAAAATTTACATAAAGATGGACCACCCATGGTGGGACCCACCTACAAAATTTTGAGGCCAATGGACACCTGTACACACCGTAGTGATGGCTGGACCGGCCCATTATAACATGGCGTCCAGATCAGTCCGATTTTCAGGACAGATGGATTTCTTAAATGAATTAAAATATTTACAGATGTCCAAAAATTCTGAATTTTTGTGAGAGTGTGTCCCACCTATGGTAGTGTCACTTTGTAAAATTTTAGCTCCAACGGACCTCATTTGGGCGTCCAAATAAATGGGCAAAGATAGTTGGACTGCCAGATTTTCGCTGTACAGTCCAGCAATATGCCTTAATAAAACCATAATTCAAAAATATTTCCTCTGATGGTGGGCCACCTTTTTGGGTTACCTCTCATTGTATGCATGATGAGGGGGACCTTGGCCCTTAATTTCCAGAGTTTTAAAGGGCCTGGACCCACTCCAATGGAGTGCCCAAATTTAAGACAGCAACATGTTATAATTATGCTTGGCCTTTGGGCTGAAATTTTGAAGAGTAAGGCCCACCACATTGTGAAGATCTTAGAGGAAATAATTTATACATTTAGTTCCTTAAATGTTGGGCTTGATAAATGCACTTTTGAGGCCCACCACAGTTGAATTTAATCGGGTCCATGAATGTAGCTGGTTGTTGAATTCTTTAGGCCCAATTGGGCTAGAACTTTCCAGATAGGCCCATTGAACTCTTGGGCCATTTTTACCATACTATTGTGTTGGGTTAGTGGGCTGGATTACACAAGTAGATGGGCCCTTGGTTGCCCACCAAATCAACTTTAATACCTGGACCGGGTTGTAGGCCCAACTTACTTGACTAAGAGCATGACATTTGCCCATGTGGTTTGAGCAATGGGCTGCCCACTAGGCCACCACAATATATGGGATTAGTGGCCTTTATGTTGGGCCCTAACCTTTCCCCTATGGGCCCATAGCGATATATATGGGTTGGGCTATGTGTGTTTCCCTTGGACCCATGTTGTAGATAGGCCTTGGGCCGCCTTTCTGAAGCCCAACATGAGTATTTGTGATATGATTATGGCTGCCCGTTTCTTATTTCTGATGTTGCGTGGGCCTTGGGCCTTGATCCATGATCAATTAGAGATGGGCTACCTCTTGGGGACCAATTGTGGTTGGATGTCCACATTGGTGGCCCTAAGGTAGGCCCACGGGCTTCTATGGGTGGTTAAAGGTCCACCATAGACCCTTCCTAGGCCCGTTTCATCTATTTAGGCCATTGTTCTCCTTAGTCTCGTGGGCTACCCCAGGTATATGGGCCCCCACTAGAGGTTGTATTCCTTATGAGGAATTGGTTAAGTACCTAAACCCTTCATGGTTAGGTAGAGAGTTCATCTTCACCTCATCGGCACCCCTATTCATCTTTATGGCCCACTCCCATACGCATCATATGCATGATTGGTTGAGGTATGATTGGCCATGGCTGTGTCATTGTGTAGGACATGTTGCTATCTCCTCAAGAGATGGATACTTGGAATTGATGCATGTGTGATTGTGTGATTCATGCACCTGGTATTGCATATCTTGTGAATATCCGCCCTTACTTCATCAGGGCCTTGCTTCCACAGGGGTATTCGTGGATGGCCGTATGTGTGGACACCGAAAATATTAGTTGAGCATACCGGGTGCATAGGATGCCCATGGGTGAAATTTCCAAAACTTCCATGGTACCAAGGATCTGCTCCAACGCCGTGACCGGGTGGAATACATGAGCGCACGAGGGCCTTATACCGTTAGGCTGCGACTCCCACTATCGTGTAGTCGGTTGGATAGGGGTGTGGCCTTACCTGCCTGGTGTGAGGAGGCATTGCTAGGCTGAGTCTGACCAGCTCGTAAATGGGTCCGCTACCTTCAGGCCTTATTGGTGATTGGTTGTCCACAGGCGGGTAGTGAGGTCTCTTACGCTCGTTTGACTGTGCGGGGTCTGTAGAGCGGCAGTCATTCAGCAGTGTGATGGACCCCGGTGATTTCCTTATGATTGAAAATTTACTTGACTTATGGTTTGGATATGAGCACTGACATTACTTGCATCGCATTAGCATTGGTTGTACAAGCCCCCCTTTCATACATTGCCTTGGTATGGCACCCATTACTTATTGTATCGCATTCATGGTAAGCCTTGGTAAGACTAGCGATATGTTCATTGATTATGCTTCTCTCCTTATACCTCATTCTATTCTTCTGTGCACCATTGTCACACACTTACACCACCCTCTAAGCTTCTATAAGCTTATGCACGATTGATGCGTGCAGGAGACTCTAGGTAGGCGCCGTAGCAGCAGAGCGTGGAGCAGAGTTGAGCAGTGAGGACTCTAGTGTTGCTGATTTCTCTCTCTTTTCCTTTTATTCTCATGTATGTCCTTTTGTACCTTTTGGATGATTGTAAAAGTTCAAATTTTTAGTGGATTTTGTGATGTGTGCCTTTGTTATTCTTAGATATACTTGACCGAATCAAATGGGTCAAATCAATGGGCCGAATCAAATGGGCCAAGTCAAATGGGCCGAGTCAAATGGGCCTAATCAAACGGGCCGAATCAAATGGGCCAAGTCAAATGGGCTAGATCAAATGGGCCGAATCAAATGGGCCGTATCAAATGGGACAAATCAAATGGGCCAAGTCAAATGGGCCGAGTCGAATACACCATTCATTCATTGTTAGAGATCATTATAGAGCATAAAAAAATGAATCATATCTAAAGGATCATTTAAACCATACCACAAATTACAGTGGTGATAATGATTTCCATAGTTAAATTTCTAGTGGGCCCACCATAGTATTTATTTTCCATCCATATTGTTCATAAGGTTACAAGGACTTGAGCTAGGAAGGAAAACAAATATTATATTGAATCAAAACTTCTGTAACCCAAAGGGGGTCTCAATGGTGGGCGTTTGACTTCACTGCTTTCTGTAGTGTGGTCCACTTGATACTAGACCTGTCTTAATTTGATCTCAGTCTTAACATGAGCTGACAAATGAATGGAAGGTTGGGATGAATCATATATATCAAGGTGGGGTCCACATACGTGGCTGCCCACCAAAGAATAAACGGTTTGGATGGATAACATCCATCATGGGTGGGGCACTGACCATCCAGCAGATGGACGGTCTAAAACCCACTAAGTGGATGGACAGTTTGGATGGAAAACACCCATCACAGTGGGGCCCATAGCTACGTCAGATGGATGGATAGTAGGGATACAACACGGGCATCATGGTGGGGCCGTATGCATGTCAGATGGATGTAACCATACATCATGGTGCGGTCCACATAGTGGCCCACCAATATAATGTTATTAATATATTATGTAATATATAATATAATATTATATATTACATATACCTGCACGGTGGCAGCACTGCTCATACTCACCGTTCAGACCCATATGGACGGTGCAAATCTCATAAAAAGAGGTGGGTCCTAAGAAATTTGGATGGACGGCGTGGGTAGCACAATACATCAAGGTGGGGCACATGTGGCATGCCAGATGGACGAACAGTTTGGATCCATCAGTGTGGGGCCCACAAGAGCGAGGACACCGGCCACTCTGCTTGTCAGGTGGGTCCCAGGTGCGTGGGCCGCCCCACTTCCCTCACTCTCTCTCTTATATATATGTGTGTGTGTGTGTGTGTGTGTGTGTGTGTATAATTTATACGTGCATGTATATATATAATATAATATAATATAGTACAATGTATAATTAAATATATAATAATATAATACATATATTCATAACTTCAAGTACCTACTGTCCAGACTCTTTGGACGTTCTGGACAATAGGGATTCATTGCATATATGATGGTGGGTCCACACGTGTGGCCCACCTCAACGTGCTATGATATATGAATATATTATATATTTTTTAAATATTAACTCCTCTTCTTCTTTTTTTTTTTTTGAAGCTGCTAGAGTGTTTTCCCTTACACAGTCCAGCAGCAGAGACTGCTGGACGTCCAAGGCATGGATGCAATACCTTCATCAAGGTGGGGTCCATGTACTCGTGGCCCACCAACCACATATATGTATAGAGGTGGCCCCACCTATACATGGTCCTCAAATGGACGGTGTGGATCTAATCCATTCATCACGGTGGGGTCCATACATCCCAAAACGGACGGTATGGATATAATATATACGTCATAAGCAGGCCACACACTCATCATCAACATCACCAAAAGAAAAGGAGAGCGAGAGAGGGAGAGAGATCGGTGTAGTGGAGGGACCCCGCCACTATGGGCCCCTCATATGATTACATCACATAAATTAAATTGGGTCCCATCATAAGTGGGCCATTAAATTAAAAATTAACAGTGGATCACCCACCTATCGGCCTTCTTCCTTATCTCCTTGGTTTCGTATGCTTTGTGCCTTCAACTTTGATGGAGGTTGATGGATCTTGAAAGGTTGAGATGGGAGATGAGAGAGTGGAAAAGTGGGCCACACTTGGGTTGCTTAGACGTTGGATTTTCTTGTTGCTTGGGAGATTGTTTGAGAAATGAGAGAGAGAGGAATGATGGATGAAAGGGATGGATGGAGTGGTTGTTGTAAGGAAAGGATGGTTAGGGTATGGGCTTGATTGAAATTTAGGTGAAAGAGGGATGGGTCGAGAGAGAGAGTTGACTTTCGGAAAGAGAAAGTGATGGGTTGCTTGTACTTGTGGTATGAGATGTTGTACCTGACATGTGAGGTGATTCATGGGATTGATTGATGGGACATGTTATAGAGATTCTCTCAAAATTTGCAATGCGCGGCGTTTCTTGAATGAACGTGGGCCCATATCTCCTAGCACGGTATTGGGTCGGTCCGCGAGTCGCGAACAAATTAGACAATATATGGTAATTTCTTGCTAGACATATATGGACCAATTTCGATGTCATTGAACTAACCTCGATGTCATCGAGAATTTTAGAAATAAAATCAAGTTGATTGCTGGACATCCTTGACTCTCAATCGATATCATCGAGTAAGCCTTTAATGCCGTCGAAGGTTGTTCGATGCTATCAAACATCAATCGAATTCTGTTGTCTTGGGCTATCTTTTATACAGTAGATTCGCACCTCTTATAGCCTTATTTATCATCTTTTTTTGGGTCTTCTAAGGCTATGGGATAATCAATTATGTATTCGTATTAGGTCAAGACCATCTAGAAGTATATGAGTTGTTTTGGTCAAGGGTTAGAGTCATCAAGGCACATCATTTACTTGTTGCTGCTTCCTTGATGCTCTATCTTTACTTGTGTCTTCAATCTTCACTTTCTAAAAGCTCAGCTGACTATATGACACAACGACTCACGTGATTAACAAACATGGTGTAAAAATAAGTGCACTAACAATGTTACTCATAGTTGTTCACTAGCCACAAATTCCTCTGGTACAGGCCACACGAGTAATCATTCCGACTGATAATTAAGATTACATTACTATCATCCTAGCATATAAATGGACAGATTAGATTACTCACACACATCTCGGCAAGCCTCACACAGCCAATGGCATAGTAACATCATATGTACAATACATAATAAGAAATGGGGGAAATTGAAAATAGAACACCGAAACTTTCTATGGTCCACAGATATTTTCGATGAGTAATAACATATTTTTTTTCTTAATTGATATGTTTGTATCCTCATGTACAAGTTAGATTAGAAGAAAGCATTACGGTGGGGCGTTAAAAGATTTCAATGGCTAATGTCATTATCTCCACTCTTTCAAGTATATAATCATCTAAAGCATCTTTACCTTGTATCATTATTGTGCTACAAAGCTAATCTCAACGAGATGAACGTCCATCCAAACTCTCCATTTGTGTGGACTACCGACACTTCGATTTTGATGAGTCAATTGAGACACTAAATATCTGTATTATAAGCTCATTCTAGGCCATAATCAACTAACTGAAGCGGTTCTAAATCCCAATTGGGTCGTAGTACTAGAAACAATCATGAATGACCATTGAAGTCTTATTGTGGGCCACATATCCTTTGGATGGAGATGATATTTATGTGGATTTAAGTCACACACATCACTATCAGCCCTACAATCAAGAGTCTCACCCTACCTCGTCTGATCTGGGTTCTCATCCAATCCTCCCTCTCTTCAGATCAATATGTAATAAGCTATGTATCATATAAGATTGAAGAAGAATACTTGAGCATGTAAAATGCCACCCCAATAAAGCATCGTAGTCATACTGGCTTAAACACAAACGCACTGTACTGGGCTACAAATGCCCTATTGTTGGGCAAATAACCCTACGATGGTGTAATTGGATGCGGAATGCATATTACATCTAAAATTCTAAAAATCCAACCCTAATTTTCAACATTTCTTACCAAAAAATTTCTAAAAATCCTAAATAATTAATACATCCCCACACACGCCATTCTAGATAGGTTCGGGGTCCCATTTTGAGACTTACAAGCAATGTTCATCGTTACCATTGGTTTTGGTATCCCATAACTATGGCAAAGAACCTTACATGTCATTTTAGATTCAAACTAAGCAGGGATGAAACCTTACTTGGATTCCTTGAGAGAGGATCATTGCCCTCTATTGTTGTCGACTGATTCCTGGTGAGGCACAACCTGTAATTAGAATGCAAATAGAAAAAACATAAGTTATAGTAGGATTATTGTTGAGACCTAAATATTGCATATTTATCCCTTCGATTACATTAAATTTCCTGACAATTAAGTGTTAATCTGATATAATTATATATGCTTTCATCATGCAAAGTGGTTTTAGACTTAAAGATGAATATGCGCTTAAAAAGATAGATTTAGAACTCAAAAGAAGATGAAGATTTGAATATTTGGAGGTCATTAATGAAGAATTCATATGTCAAAGATTTAAGAAAACCAAGTGCAATGAATGGAGAAAAGACTAGCAAAATCACAAGTCCAACAAAAGAAAAAAAAGACTGCTCGGTCCCACCTAAGGTCGGTATGGTTTGACCGAAAGTGCATAAAATAGTCCAGTCAGATCTTGTGATTTTCATAATTAATTCAGCTCGACCTTCGGTGGGACCAAAGCTAACTTCAGTCCCACCTAAGACAGCTTAGGTGGGACCTAAGTTAGACAAATTTTGCACATATTTTTCAGGTGAAATTCGATGCGACCGAAGAGTAACAAAAGTGCGTAAATTTAAAGTTGATTCAAAGTTGGTGCAATCAAAGCCTATATAAAGGGATGTTTTAGGACTTTCTAAGTACAAATTAGAGCTTGGGAAAGAGATCAAGGGGTGGCGGAGTCTCTACAAAGCCGTTCTTCTTCTTCGACTTCTCAATTTTAGTTTGTCTTTCTTTTGTTTTTCTTCTAGGATATTAGCCACGTTAGGCTAATCTCTTAACTGAGGCTAAGGGATGAAGGTTGTAGTTCATTACATTATTTAGTTTATTTGATTTAACGACCATTGATTAGAATTACAATATTAGATTGAATAGATTTGGATTTTACTTTTAAGTCTTTGTGTTGTCTCATCTTTGATCCATTGTTGAGTTATAGTCATTGAATTAGTAAAATAGATATCGTAATTGCTATAAGTGGATTCCTAGATCCTTAGTCCTTTTTCTTCTTTTTTAAAAACCATTTTTATTTTGTTGGATTAAAAATTTAGATAAACCGTTAGAATTAGATTAGTTCTAAGCCATGTTTCCCATTCCCTGTGAATTCCACCTCGGTCTTACCGAGTTATTACTACTTGACAACCCTACACTTGGGGTTCGTGAACAAGTTTTTAGCGTCATTGTCGGGTAGTGGCGTTGAACACAATTAGGTTTAAGTTTTTTAGGTTTGATTTTTATTTTAGGTTAGATTTTTCTTATTTTCTGAATTTTTCTAACATAGGGTTTTAAATTTTTTTAATTTTTAAAATTTTGTTTTTAGGGTTTATCTATTTTTTTTTCCTAACATTACTAATATTGTTTATTGTTTCTATTTTATAAGATCTTCACTTTAGTTCCTCTTTTCTGTTAACATCATTCCTTACTCCTTCTACTTGCTTTCCTTATTGCTGGAGGATTTTTCCGTAGAATTGTTTATTAGGTTTCATCATGTTCATGCAAGAGTGGACACATGAACACTTTAATCAACTTCTAAATGATGAGAGATCCATTGAAGGGTTGTTAAACGATTATGATAGGAAACATCTTATGTCTCATAAATTAACTAAATCTATAATCGAGGACCAACCGAGATATAATAATTCATCGGTTAAGAAACTAATACGTGAATATAGGAGGGAGAACAATTATCATCCACCGGTTAAGAAGATAATGTGTGATTATTATATGAATGGTAACGCTTACAAACAATCATCAAATACTCTCACATATGATGTAACGCCCCGGTTTTCAGGACCTGAGTATGCAACTCATTTCCTGATAACCCGGATGTTAACGAATAATCAAATGGTAATCAATGCAAGATCAAAGTGTGATTAACGAAAATCAAGCGTAGTATAAGTGTAATCAAAGTGACACATTGCGCAATCATTCACAGACATTAGAACATCATTAGAGTTGCTCGAATCCTCCATTCAAAGAATTCAGTCACGGGAAGAGGCTAGTTTAGCCCAGCCTCAACCCAATCTAGAAACACACAACTCACTTCTAGAATATACTGAATTTGAGAACGAGGAGGAGTTGGATTATGATCATGAGCTTACGGTCCAGTTTTCCCCAAGAGTCAATCTCAATTATAGCTTAGGTTAATGATTAAGAAGCATGAGTACTTTTCAAACATAGTGATATTGATCTACTCCACCCACATGACACGCTTGACCTCAATATAGAGAATGTGTCCCTTTCAACTGAATGTCCCGACTCTTTAGAAGTTTATTTGACACACCTTGAGGATTCTAATGATAATATGATAAAAGACATAGTGAGTGACTTGCAAGACAATACCTCGGTAGTTGATACTAACCGAGAGAATTATTATTCTGAAATGTCTCCTTCCACGTATCCAGAATGTTTACCATTAAAGGTGGACCTGGAATTTAAACCGACGTTTGAAACTTTGGAATTTGTAGAGACTACATTGCTTAATGAATTTTTTTTTTAGAAATTTACCTAATTATAGTCTCTGATTCATCGTGGTATCTTAACATTGAAAAATTTTCTACCATAGGTGAATATTATCCACTTTGGATACCTCAGGGGATTAAACGAAGATTTGTTGCTAAGGTTCACAAATTTCTCTAAACATTCATGCTTTAGGGCATCCAAGTTCTTTTAGGTGTAGATCTAATTCTTGAAAAGCCACGCCTAGATTCAAATGGGCTCACCACCATTGCCCGGACAGTGAACCCTCTCTTGGACAACAGCCCGATTATCCAGGGTGTTAGAATCCCCCCACCTTCAGGGCAGATCTATCCTTGGCTTTGATACCATTTGTAATGACCTAGCCTTCCTCATTGTATCGATATTATCCGCTTTGGCCAAAGCCTCATAGTTTTGGTTTTGGGGTTCCCCCAAAATGCCTCGTCGTAGGGAAAGGTGAAACCGCACTTATAGCCAAGATCTCGAGCGCTCATCCATCCGATGTGGGACTAAGCCAAGGCCCGACCAACTGTTAGCGATATGTTCGAACAATCCACAAGTTGAACCCTCACTTGGACAACAACTCAGTTAACCAATGTGTTAGAATAATGACATCAAAGCTGAGGCAGCTCTGCCCTAAAGGCGGGGGATTCTAACACCCTGGTTAACTGAGCTACTGTCCGAGCAACGGTTCAATGTCCGGGCGAGAGTTCAACTTGTGGGTTGTTAGATTTGTACTGAATTGTTAAAATTTTGAGTTATATATATTTTTTTCATTTTTATGTGAATTTAAGGGATTTTAAAATTAATTTAGATATTAGAACGATAAGATACTTAATGTTGGGGATTTTTTACTCTTAGATTCTAATTATTTGATAGATTTTAAAAATTAAGTTTGAAGTTTTTAATCTTTGAATTAGAAGTTTTTAAACAATGAGTCATGTAATTCACATGTCACATCTACCTTACACATTAATGTTTTAGTTAATACTGAATTGTTAACTTGATAATTATTAAGAATGATATGAACTAAACTTGGGGAATTTGTCCATCATGTTTAAAAAAAAAAAAAAAAGAGAGAGAAAAAGAAAATACCCAGATAAAAACAATTGTCGTCGAAAAGGGCCCTATCGAAGTTCCTTGAAAGGACTGTAAAGAAGAAGAAAATGATGAAAATAGTGTGAAAGCCGTTGATGGAAAAATCAAAAGTGGATGAGTAGAAAAATAAAAAGTGTAAGACAAGTTTTGGTTATCTTGAATGTTCTTTGAATTATCAATGGTATCATAAAAGTAGAAAGCTGAAACCTTTAGTTGTGTTAAGTTTAAATTTCACTATGCACCCATGGAACTCAATGTTTAGAATTGTTCTAATTATAGGATTAATTCTTTGAACTTGATTAGGACATTTACCAAGTATAAGAGTTTAGGAGAAAGTAGTACTCAATATTAGTGAATTTTAGATTTTTATAATATGGAACTGCTTTGAGAATTGCTTGAGTTTATGAAAATTTATTCATTTAGTTTCAAAATATATTTTATATGTATTACTACAGCACTAGCAAAAGGGTTGGGATTAAAAATTATTGTTGAGACCAAATATTGCATATTTATCTCTTCTATTACATTAGCTTTCCTGACATTTAAGTGTTAATCTGATAGAATTATGTATGTTTTTATCATGCAAGGTGGTTTTGAACCTAAATATGAATATGCGATTAAAAGGATGGATATAGAGTTCAAAAGAAGATAATGAAGAATTAGAGATTTAAAGATCATTAATAAAGAATTCAGATACCAAAGATCCAGTAAAACCAAGTGCAAAGGATAGAGAAAAGACTGGCAAAATCACAAGTCCAACAAGAGAAAAAACAAATTGTTCGGTCCCACCAAGGTCCGTTTGGTCCAACTGAAAGTGCATAAAATAGTCCAACAAAAAATTATAATTTTTAGAATTCATTCAGCTCGACCTTCGGTCCGATTGAAGCCAACTTTGGTTTCACCTAAGATAGCTTAGGTGGTACCTAAGTCAGACAGATAAAATTCAGTTCGACCGAAGGAAACTTCAGTAAGACCGAAGTGTAACAAAAGTGAAGAAATTGAAGTCAGTTGAAAGTCAGTGTGAACTTTTACTATTTAAAAGAGTTTTCTTAATTGTTTTAGGGATGAATTAGAGTTTAGGAGGGAGACCAAGGGGTGGAGGAGTCTCTGCAAAACCGTTCTTCTTCTTCGACTTCTCAATTCTAGTTTGTCTTTCTTTTGTTTTTCTTCTAAAATATTAGCCATGTTAGGCTAATCTCTTCGTTAAGGCTAAGGGATGAAGCTTATAGTTAATTTCATAATTTAGTTTATTTGATTTAGTAAACAATGGTTAGAATTATGATATTAGATTGAATTGATTTGAATTTACTTTAAAGTCTTTGAGTTTTTTTATTTCTAGATTTGTTGTGCACTCCGGGTACAATTGGATGCTTAAAAGTGCAATTATAATGCTTGATTAAGGAAGGAATCAATCTATAAAATTCTTTGATATATTGTAGACTTCAGGTACAATAGATGCTTTTAATTCCCTGCGATTGATGTTCGAGTGTTTTATGCGAGAATTGTTCAATTGAATTCATATTCTAATATTATTTATGTTTGATTTAACCGCTCTATCTTCTAATTGGATATGATAGAACTTCAATTCTAATTGACTTATAATCATTGAATTAGTAAAATAGATATTGTGATTGCTATAAGTGGATTCCTAGATCCTTAGTCCTTTTTCTTCTTATTTAAAACCATTTTTATCTCACTGGATTAAAAACCCAGACAAACTATTAGACTTAGATCATTTATAGGTCATGTTCCCCATTCCCTGGGGATTCGACATCGGTCTCATTGATTTATTACTACTTCGTAACCCTACAATTGGGGTTCGTGAATATCCAACAATTCATACAAAAAAAAAACAAAAAAAAACTTTAAAGGGTGCAGAACCACCACAGCACATTACAAGGTAATTTTGTCATATGTATTTCCTTTTTAGCACTGTATTCAAATGTTTATATTAGTTGATATGTGATGATGATGTTACCTTTGTGATTTGGGTAAATTTGTAGTTATGCTTATTACGAGTTGAATGTACATTGAAAAATCCTCCTTGTAGGATCCCAGGATCAAAATCTGGCGTATGGACGCCGGGAACTGAGAATGGGGTACTACGGAGGCTGTCGACACCGGATTCGGCGATCGAGAATTTTTTAGCCCGATTTTCGAGTTTGGGGCATGACAGTAATAATTACTCATTTATAATGCATTTACTTGGAAATTAAAAAATCAAACATGTCCTTAAAGACACGAGTTGAATTTAATTCATGTTTCAATGATCTAAATTATTTATATGATCACATAGAAAAATTGTTAAGTTCGACTGACCAAAACGATTTATATGATTGCATACAAAATTCTTAGTCTGAACCACATTTAACGTTTAGTCATTTATCTCTTTTCTTTATAAGTTGCCCATATGGAGCTAAGTATAGGGATTAGCAGACTAGGGTCAGGTCAGCCAATTCTTATCTATACTCTTCATTTGATACCCTATATAACCACTCAGAGGGTGTGTTTCATAATCTTTTTCTTCACACATTCACCTTTCACATCGATTGTGAATATGTAGCTTGCTTGATTAGTAGGCGAGCCAAATTTTTTAGCCAAGTCATCTACCCACTGAGGTCCACATGACCTAGATGCATGGCTTCGATATCTCTTAGAAATGCCACATGAAGGTTGCAACTTGAACTAACCCAACACCATTTTAAGTCACATTGAGTTCGGTTGTTAAGGTCCTTTGCCCGGTGAGGTTTGGAAAAGTTTAACTAATTTGAAATTAAATTGGGTTCAAGTTGAGCAAATTTGGGTCAAGGCTCAGTTGGAAATAATTACATGTATTTGGGTTAGGTTGGGTCAATTCGAGTCGGTCGGTTGGATTAGGGTTGATTATAGCAAAATTCAGGTTCGATTATGGTGGGGGCTTCAAGATGGAATTCAGGTCGGATAGGTTAGGGTTCAGGTCGAGTCATGCTTGTTGTATTTTGGTGTTTCAAAATAAATAAATTTAATTTTTAATGGATTGAAAATTTCCTTCAAAAATCAACAAAAAACAAAAAGGCTTTTATCTTATAGTGATGTGGGTTTAGTCCCACATTGGATAGGCATGTGTAAATTTTTGAGTTTATAAGAAGATAAATTCAGATAGGGCTTAGGCACTGGGGCGTGTGAATTTGCTTATTGGGGAGGTGTGGTGCGATGTGGTGTAGTGTGGTACATGCGTACACACGAGTATACTTACAAAGCCCAAACATTTCGTTGCCTTTTGAAATTTTGATTTGCAAAATAGATGTGCAACCTAAGAATCCACAAATTTTCAATCGAACCGAAAACCCAAAGGTTTTCTCCTTCGAAAACCCAAC
The DNA here is from genome assembly GCF_029962835.1 of Magnolia sinica. NCBI lineage: Eukaryota > Viridiplantae > Streptophyta > Magnoliopsida > Magnoliales > Magnoliaceae > Magnolia > Magnolia sinica. Next base: position 40,379,239 of record NC_080573.1, on the reverse strand, counting down.
ATGTCTATTGGCAGGGTGCGTACACACCCATTCAATGACCTTTGAAGTCTATAAAACCAAATATCAGGCAAAATTTTTAATTCAATTCAATTTTTACTCTCTCCGTACTGATTATATACAAAAATACAGACCATTTTCTCTCTGGTTCGTTTTGGTCGGTCTTCGGGTTAGACATACAGTGACGCTTCAAGTTTTCGTACATCAAGTGCGCCGGTGTGACAAAACAACATTCGAAGGTATCTTGGAGATTGATTGTCCAGTATTCTTATTGTAAAATGAACATCATTCAAAAGAGAACAAATCAACTTTAAGCCAATTGATTTTTATCACACTTCGAGTCTTATAAGTCTTTCTAATTCCTATTATTTGAATTTTCATTTTCTATTTCATTTTTATTTTTACAATTTAATTATTTCAAATTTCTATAATTATGGATTTACATATCCAAAATTCCAACAATCTTGAGACTAATCTACTGATCTTTACATTTGTAACAATGAGAAATATCACATTAAAACGGACCACTGAATTATTTAAAATCGAGCCATTTTATGGATGCAATTTTAAAAGGTGAAAACAGAAAATCACATTTGCTTTAGACACATTGAAAGTATTATACGTACTGTTTGATACTTTTTAATATGCAATCGATAAATAATCTGTCATAAAGGATGAGTACAATTTACAGTGATGGCCTAAGCATGGGTACTTGGAGAAACTGTGCAGGAAATATAGTACAGAATTAGTTTTGGCCCGATCTTGAGTTCATCTCATGATCACAGGGGACCACCTTTCAATGTTCCATCAAGTGCCCTTGGTAGTACTATATATGTACTTCAAAAATGCTAAGCTGAGACCAACTGGTTGTGCACACATAATATTTGGTATAGGGCCAAACATATGTACTTTAATTTTCAGCACATAATTTTCCATACAACCATGCCTTGCCCCACCTTGGAAAGAATACAAAAACAAGATGGAACATAAGAAAAATAAAATGTCCATAAAAAACATTATTGTATATATTCAAATAAAGGAAGCCAATTGTATAGGAGATCAAAAGGAAAATGCTATTCGCACTCCTTCAAATACCAACCTGAGTGAAACAACTCACGAGAATAAAATAATCAAAGGATCATGTTCTCACTATGGAAAAGTATGTTACCTTATTGATCAATGCCGATACTTGATAGGTATTTGTTCCCAACCTAAAAAATCAGGTCAAAGTATTTAACAATGTAGGCTCAAAAATTAAAAAAGAAAAATCGATATAAAAAAGAAGAAGATTATTTTCATTTTGGCAAACTTGAGCATCATATTAGAGAGTGCAGACATAAGAAGAAGGCCTTTTATACTCAGGAAAATTTGATTGAACAAGATAGACAAGATGAAATAGTTGTGGTGGTATCCGAAGTAAACCTTGTCAACACAATACATTGGGTACTAGACAATGCGGCTACGCATCACATCTGCAAGGATCAAAGCATGTTTGCTTCCTATCAAGTTGTGAGGGACAAACAAGTGTTTATGAGAAATGCTCGAACATCCTCATTAGTCAAGAAAAGGAAAAGTGATTTTAAAGCTCACTTATGGAAAGACCCTTACACTGCATAATATTCTACATGTACCTGACATCAGAAAGAATCTAATTTCTAAATCCCTCCTGAATAAATTTGGTGTCAAATTAGTTTTTGATTCAAAGAAAGTTGTACTGTCCAAGAATGGGAGATTTATTGGGAAGGATTATTGTTGTAATGGACTGTTTGTACTGAATGCATCTTCTATTGATATTAAAAAGATGAATTCCATTATGCTTACTTAATTAAGTCACTTAATTAATGACACAATATATTAGGACATGTAAATGTAAATGTTTTAAACATAATGAGAAAACTAGGTCTTATACCTGATTTTTCGAACCAAGAACCAAGTAAATGTGAAGTGTATATAAAATATAAGTTCCATAAGAAAACATTCAAATTAGTTTTTAAAGAATCTGAAATTCTAAAACTAATTCATAGCGACATGGGTGATTTTAAGAATCACATGTATAGAAAATGAAAAAAATTATACATAACCTTCATAGATAACTTCTCGAGGTATACCCCATAGACAACTTTTCGAGGTATACCAAGGTATACTTAATAAGAAATAAAGATGAAACCTTTAAGTTCTTTATTAATATAAGATAAAAGTTGAAAACCAATTAAATAAGAAAATCAAGAGACTAAGAATAGATAGGGGAGGTGAATATGAATTCGTGTAGTTTAAGGAATTCTATGAAAAGAATGACATTGTACATGAAATCGCTGCCCCATACACCTGAACAAAATGGTATAAAAGAGCAAAAAAATAAAACTTTGAAAGAAATTATGAATGCAATGTTGAATAGTTATGGTTTACCTTCAGACATGTGAGAAAAAGCCATTATTTCTTCTTGTCACATTCTAAATAAGATACCTTATAAGGTTACAAATAAGGCATCCTATGAACTATGGAAGAAACATCCTACTAGCTACAAATATCTTAAAGTATAGGAGTGCTTAGCAAAAGTAGAGTTACCAGAAATTAAGAAAAGGAAGTTAGGTCTGAAAAAAAAAAACAGAATATGCATTTATAGGATACATAAAAAATAGTGCAGCCGATTGATTCTTAGTTTTAAATTCTAAATATAACATCTTAGATCCTAGCACTATCATTGAGGTAAAAAACGTAAAATTCTTTGAGAATGTCTTTTCAATGAAACCTGCGTATAAAGAAATTAAAGAGATTGATTCTTCTGATAATGCCTAAACTAGTAAGATTATAGAAAATGAAAATGTAGAAAAAAAAAAAAAAAAAAACCAATGAGGAGTGTAAGAGTTAAAAAAGAGACTAATATAGGAGATATATTTTATACTTTTCTTCTTGAGGAGGATCCTTTAACATATACATAAGCTATTAATTCATCAAATGCATTATTTTGGAAAGAATCTATAAATGATAAATTAGAATCTATTATGTCTAATAAAACTTAGAAATAACTAGACCTGCCTCCTGATAATAAGCTAATATACTGTAAATAGATTTTTTGAAAAAAGTTAAAACCAAATGGTATAATTGATAAATTTAAAGATAGATTAGTGGCTAAGAGTTTCAGACAAAAGGAAATGATAAACTACCGACATCAAATAGTATCTAGAAAGCTAAGATGTCACGCCCCAAACCTGGAAACTAGGCTCACAGAATTCTCGATCGCCGAATCCGGTGTCAATAGCCTCCATAGTACCCCATTCTCGGCTTTTGGCACCTATATGCCAGATTCCGATCCTGGGATCCTACAAGGAGGATTTTCATTATGATTTTTTTTTCTTTTTTTGAACGGTTAATCTATTTCGGCGATTACACATTTTGTACATGGTATCAATGCATATCGAAGAGACAAACCTATTTGATGTATCACACATAATATGGTGCACCAGCTCAATAGTAATGAAGGAAACAATAGCAACTCCAACAACTCTTGCATGCATCCTGAAAAAGTGTAAGTCATCTATATGAGCAAACCACAGCTCGTGAGTCTACTACGTGCCGGGAGTAAAACACGGCTTATCAGGCCGCTTCCATAAAGACATCCAAAACAACCATAGGCATGTTATCAACCGAGCATGTTATCATATGTGAGCAGGTTGTCAATTAAGCATGTCGTATAACTACATAGGTTATTATGAACATGACATCAATAATAGGCATGTCACTCAACAAGCGACCATGAATCATTAAAATAGCCAATCATTATGAACAAGATAATCAAATTCTATTTTCTACTATATGACATACGATGGAAAGGTAATGGCAGAGTTTGCATGTGGAGTCATAGTAAGCCAAATGAGATATGTTGAGGGTACAATGCAATATGCAATTCAAAAGAACTAACAAGCTGAAGTATGTAGTCAGGATGATAGTATGTGGTATCGCAAGTTGTGAGGTTTATCACAAGAGACTTCTATCCAAACCCGTCTCATACCTAAATTTGGATAGGTAGACTCAATATGGTAAACTCCCGATCTCAGGTTGGTCACGCGCCCCAACCGAATCCTAATAATTGCGAAGATACACATAATGATTTAGTTGCGCACCACCAGTCCGAGTGGATAGTGGATGGATGAATGAATGAGTTAAGTACTGAGTATGCAACTATTGCATAGTAGTCCACTAACCACTGGTAGCTCGCCTAGGCCCTTAGGCCCAGCCCACATCAGTGTCCGCCCACGTGTGCCCGCCCACATGACAACTGCTCGATAAGTCCTCATATCAACACCATACATCTCTGGGATCATCACCGAGATCGCATAATGTCATCTGCTATACCAAGGCTATTCAGCTTATACCAAAGCTATGCAATGCAATGTGTTGAGACTCAAATATTCCATAATTTTCCCCATTTACATCTTGGTTTTATGAACATGAATCTGCTTAATTTTCTATTTTACTCGTGTATGTGTTGCAAGGTGAATTTAAATGCTTGAATTGAAAAAGGGCATTAAAAGCATGAATTTAATGCTCAAAAATCACCAAGGCAAGGGATGGATCTTAGGAGACCAAGATTGAAGAATTCACATATAAAAATCTAAGAAAACCAAGTGAAGAATAAAGAAAATTGAAGATTTGAAGTGAAGAATCAAGAACGTCCCGAAAAAGTGTATTCTAAAGCTCTGAGGTCTATTTTGGAAAATTGTGCAGTAGGAAATCTATTTTAAACAAACTATGCGCGAGAAGTCTATTTTGGAAAACTGCGCATATTTGAGGCGATTTCTAGAGTTTTTCAACTTAGTACGAAAATTGGAGTTCCTACTTATAAATAGGGCTTCCTATGACATTCCTAAGTATCATTCAAGGCATCCCAAAGCAAAATTTAGGGTTTTTAAAGAGTTTTTAATTTTATTAGAGTTTTATAAGTTTTTTTAGATCTTTTCTATTTGCGTTTATTTCTTTCTTCTTATTTTTTTTCTTTCTTATTTTAATTATGTAATTTAATTATGTTTTTCTAAGTTCCCTCTAGCCCAAGCTAGAAGGGAAGCACATGGGTTTAATATTTCTTTAAGATTACGATGATTGATTGTTTTAATGAAGAGAAGAATGGTGTATGCATATTATCTATTATTTAGGTTTTGTTTTTTTATCCTCTTGTGAGATCCATATATTTCCATCATATGATATCCACATTAATGATAGGCTTACCTTAGATTAATCAGATTTCTTAGATAGGAGAGGTTCTCAACTGTTATACTTCTTTGATTTTCATTATCGTATTGATATTGAATTCTTAAAATTACTGACGCTTGAGAATATATATCAATAGTGCAAATTTATGATTTTCTAACATTTTATATCATTTATTAAAATATTTAAACTGTTTTATTTTCCAATTAAGCTGACCATAGTACTCAGATCCTAGTTGTGTTATCCAAGTCATTATGATTTTGGAACATTAATCTATGTGTGGAACTTTGAAGCTTGGGTGTTATTTTAATTCAGTTGAATTACATCAATTCAAAAATTCCAAAATCAAATCATTAGTTTTGTTTTTATTACTTAGCTTATTTTGCATTTGATTTTTTCCTTCTCACAATTCATCTCCTGTGGGATCGACCTGTATTCACGGGATACTACTTACGAACCTCTGCACTTAGAGGCAAGCAATCAAGTTTTTAGCACCTTTGCTAGGGAAGATAGATCAGATCTGTGTAAGATAGCTAAGGTAATTTTTCTTCTAAGGTAAGTTCTCTTCTAAACCCTCTAAATTTTCGTAGATTTTTTTCTTTTTTTTTAAAAAATTTTTCTTTGAAAGTAAATTCAATTAGGTCTTTCAAGCACTAACTATGACATAAGGTTACCCTGTTTGGGATTTTATCACCCAAGTGTTATGGTTGTCCTACGGTTCTGTTGTTTGATCATAAAGATTATCCGCCGAATCTATTTTCCATATTAACATAGTTTAATTTCTGCATTAGTTTTATTTTTATTGATTTATTTATTATTTTTGCTTTATGGACTGAACCCTCATGGTCGGCCTTGCCGCCTGGGTTGTTGATTTATTTTTACTTTGTGGACTGAACCCTCATGGTTAACCCTTCCGCCTAGGTTGTTGATTTATTTTTACTTTTGTAGACTGAACCCTCATGGTCGGCCTACCGCTTGGGTTGTTGATTTATTTTGCTTTGTGGATTGAACCCTCATGGTCGGCCTTGCCCCTTGGATTGTTTGTTAAGTTTTTATTTTTATTTTAAGTATCATACTTACTATTTGAATTAGTGGTATTTATTGTGTGGTGTAGATGGTTTATGTCCCATTGGAGTAGGGATTAAAATAATCGACTCTCCTTCGAAAGCGGACTAGTTCCAAGCATTGATCATTCACTTAGAAAAGGCACTCAACATCACTTGGATTCCATGGCTGACCTAGTTGATAATCCAAATATGTCAGATCTAACTATAAATCAAAATAGAGAATATCAACCTAATCCTCCTCTTGAGGATGAAAATGAAGTTCATAGGAAAATGAAGTTCATAGGACTGTGTTAACATTTACACCCCGAGAGATCAACTTTACCATCTTGCATAGTGTTACCTGCACACACAGGGATTTGGTAAATATATCGGTGTGATTCAATTAATTCCTAAATTTCATGGCTTGGATTATGAAAGCCCTCTTCCTTAGGCAATTTTTGTAGCATTTGTGGTGGTAATTTTTGTAGCATTTGTGGTGGTACAAACCATGACACAAAGGATTGTCCAATAATCTCGTTGTACAAAATATCACGCATGAGCATGATCAAGCAAATGCTATAAATAACTACCAAAGGTCAATTATGCAACCAATAGGAAACACATACAATCCAAATTGGCGTAACGACCATAAATTAATGCACCCAATGCACCTCAAATACCTCCACAAAACAACTTATTTATGGCATCTAACAATGCACCATAGTGCCCCCATCAAAGTGATCATCTGTGGAGGATGCATTGACCGCATTCATGAACTCTGAAGCTCAAATGAATTAGTTTCTAATCCAATCAAATCAGGAATTAAAGACGGTTGTGGCTAGGATTGAGACTCAACTAAATGCTAGAGAAAAAGGCACCCTTCCTTTTCAACCTGTGCCAAACCTTAAAAACACACATTTCATTGGAGACTCAAATCCAAGTGAGCTACATCACAAATAAGCTAAGGCCATCATTACCTTGAGAAGTGGAAAAGAGGTCAATAACAAGATAATGCAACCGGTAGAAATACTGGAGAATGAGCCGCAATCTCAAGAGAATGATGAACCGGCTATGGTTCAAGAGCCGCAAAAATAAAAAGATAAAGAGACTAAGTCATATGAACCTCCAGTTCCGTTCCCATTTAGACTTCGGAACCCGCCTATCCCCATAAAAAATCAAGAGGCGTTGGATGTGCTTCAAAAGGTTACTGTCAATATTCCTCTGCTTAAGGCCATTAGACAAATTCCATTATAAGCTAAATATCTCAACGACAAGGCATTCCTTACTAAGAAAGTGAGTGTTATCATTCAACAAAGGGTCATACCCAAAGACAAAGACCCGGGAAGTCCTACCATTCCTTGTATTATTGAAAATTTCTAAATTGAGCATACTTTGCTAGATTTGGGTGTAAGTGTCAACTTAGTACCTTATTCGGTTTACTAACAAATAGGGTTAGGCAGGCTTAAACCAACCACGACTACACTCCAACTCGCTGACCATTCTATTAAGGTACCAAGGAAAATTTTAGAAGACGTGCTAGTCTAAGTGGAGAAATTCTACTTCCCGATGGATTTTATTGTACTAGATATTGAACCATGTGTAAATGTTAGTGCTCAAGTTCCTATCATTTTATGCCGCCCATTCCTAGCAACTTCAAATGTAATCATAAATTCCATGAATGGAATGATGAACTTGTCTTTTGGTAACATGACTCTAGAGCTAAATATTTTCAATCTATGTAAGTAGCCTATTAACAATAATGAGATCCATGAGCTGAATCTCATGGACTACTTAATAAAAGAAGAGGAATTGAAACCTAGTTTGACTAAGGAATTGATTCAAGTCTTTGGGGACTTGAAAAATTCTGATTTAGAAAAAGTATTTGCTGAAATTTATAATGATAATGAGAGCACTACCACCTAGGACATTTGTATATACCAATGGAGACCACGGACTCAAATCCTATCTATCGAGGACTCGCGACCTCTGCCATCATCTACCAATGTTCTAAAGCTTGATTTAAAACCACTACTAAATGAGCTTAAGTATGTATACTTAGGTGAAAATAAAACTTATCCTGTGGTGATCTCTTCATTTTTAGACAAAGAACGAGAGATTAAATTGTTGAATGTTCTAAGGGACCACAAAGGATCCTTGGGCTAGACCGTTTCTTACATCAAGGGTATAAGCCATTCCATATGCACCCATCGGATCCACTTCAATGAGGACACCTAACTAATCAGACAACCTCAAAAGCGTCTCAATCCAAACATGATGAAGTTGTAAAAATGAGATGATCAAATTATTAGATGTGGGAATCATCTACCCAATATCCGATAGTGTTTTGGTGAGTTCGAAATAACTATTGTGCAGAATTCTAATAATAAACTCATAACAACACGTGTCACCACTAGTTGGCGTGTTTGCATTGATTATAGAAAATTGAACCAGTCACAAAGAAGGATCATTTCCCATTACCATTCATTGATCAAGTTTTAGAGAGGGTAGCAGTCGCTCCTTCTATAGTTTTCTTGATGGATATTCGGATATAACCAAATAGAGATAGCCCTGGAAGACCAAGAGAAAACCACGTTCACTTGTCCATTTGGCACGTTTGCTTTCAAACGGATGCCATTTGGATTGTGTAACGCCCTAGCAACTTTCCAACGGTGTATGTTAATTTTTTTTAAAATATGGTTGAGAAGTTTCTTGAGGTTTTCATGGACGATTTCTTTGTATTTGGGAGTAGTTTTGAGGAATGCCTCAAAAATTTATCTAGGTGTGAAGAGAAGCACCTTATCTTAAATAGGGAGAAATGTCATTTTATGGTTCAAAAGGAAATTGTTTTGGACCTTGTTATCTTAAAAAATGAAATCGAGATAGATCACTCAAAACTCGACATTATTGTTAATCTACCTATCCCTCGAACTATTAGAGATATTAGATTAGTTATAGGGCATGCTGGTTTCTATAGAAGATTCATTAAGAACTTTAGTACCATTACTAGACCCTTAACTAATCTTCTCCAAAAGGATGTCCCATTTAAGTGGACAGATGAGTATGCAAGTGCCTTTAATAAAATTAAATCATCCATTACTAATGCACCTATCAGTGTCCACCAGATTGGACATTTCCTTTTAAACTAATGTGCGATGCAAGTGAATATTCCATAAGGGTTATTTTAGGCCAAAGGAAAGATAAACGGTCATACGTTATTCACTATGTGAGTAGAACTATAAACTCGATCTAAGTGAACTACTCAACAACTGAAAAGGAGTTACTTACAGTAGTTTTTGCTTTGGATAAGTTTATGTCCTACTTGTTGGGATCTAAAGTGGTATTTTCACAGACTACTCGGCTTTGAAATATTTGCTATCTAAGAAGGATGCAAAGCTGAGACTTTTGAGATGGATCCTCCTACTCCAAGAATTTGACTTAGAGATAAAAGATAAGAAAGGAGTAGAAAACGTAGTGGCCGATCACCTTTCTAGATTGGTGTTAGATGATTCCACTGAGGAGATGCATATCCAGGACACTTTCCCTGATGAACAATTATTTGTGATCTCCAAATTGCCTTGGTATGCGGATATAGTGAACTATCTTGTAACGGAAAAAATGTCATATCATTGGAAGTCACAAGATAGGAAGCGTTTTGAAACCGAGGTTAGGAACTTTTTTCGGGATGACCCGTATTTATATAAATATGAGACTGATAAGATTTTTAAACGTTGTATCCCAGAGGATGAAATTCAAAGTTTTATTTCCTTTTATCTCATGGAAGCATGTGGTGGCCATTTTTCTTCTAAGAAAACTACTGTAAAAATCCTGAAGTGTGGTTTTTACTAGCCCACCATGTTTAAAGACACCCATGCTTTCTATGTTGCTTGTGATAGATGTTAAAGGTTGGGAAGAGTGTCTCGGCGCAACAAGATGCCTTTATCCCAATTTTACCAATGGAGATTTTTTATTGTTGGGGTATTGATTTTATAGGCCAATTTTCATCTTCTTTTGAATTTCTTTATATATTGGTTGGTGTGGACTATGTTCAAAGTGGATTGAGGCAGTTCCAAGTAGGACCAATGACAATAAAGTGGTCATACAATTCCTCAAGGAAAATATTTTTTCTAGATTTGGAACTCCAAAGGCCATCATTAGTGATGGTGGGTCTCACTTTTGTAATAGGACATTTGAGGCTTTGATGAAGAAATATGACATCAAGCATAAAGTGAGCACCCCATACCACCCACAAACGAGTGGGCAAGCTGAGATTTCTAATCGGGAAATCAAACACATTTTAGAGAAAACTATAAGGCCAGATAGGAAGGATTGGTCCCTCAGACTATTCGATGCTTTATGGGCTTATAGGACTGCTTATAAGACCCCGATTGGAATGTCTCCATACAGATTGGTGTATGGGAAGGCTTGCCACTTGCCTGTGGAATTGGAACATAGAGCCTACTGGGCAATAAAGAAATTAAACTTTGATATGGACCAAGCAAGTGGACAAAGGAAATTAGAATTGAATGAATTAGAGGAGCTGAGGAGAGACTCTTATGAAAATTCTAAAATCTACAAAGAGAAAACCAAAGCTTTTCATGACAAAAATATCTTGAGGAAAAATTTTGAACCTCAGCAAAAGGTCTTATTGTACAATTCCTGTCTCCAGTTCTTTCTGGGAAAGTTAAGATCAAGATGGACAGGCCCCTTCATTGTGAAGAATGTTTATACTCATGGGGCTGTTGAAATTGAGAATCCACGTAATGGCAATGTGTACAAGGTTAATGGTCAGAGATTGAAGCCTTATGTAGAAAACTTTCATTTGGGAGAGGAGTCATTCCCTCTTCATGAGCCAGAATATTCAGATTGATGCTCCTAGTCTGACAGAGCATTTGTGTAGGATTTGTATCATATTCAATTTTTTTTAGTGTCACCTAGCAAGTGAGTTCTTCATGGTAAGTACTATCTATCCTTTCTTTTATTTTTATTGTTTTCTGCATTACATTTTCATTACATTGGGGACAATGTAGATTTTAGGTTGGGGGGTGTGGATAGTCATCCATATGAGTTTATTTTATTTTATTTTATTATTATTATTTTTTTAGGTTTAGGTTTATGGAAAAAAATTTCAACATTTTCAAAATAATATTTTTATGTGAACATGATATTATGCGAATTCCAAAGGCAAAGTTAATACTTAGTCTAGGTTGTAAGTAGTCAGAAATTTGATAACTGAAAATTATAGACTTAAATTCAATTATCTAATCACTAGTTTAAAGTGAGTTGTAATTTGATGTACTGAATTCACAATACACCCTAGTTAATTAAGTGAGGAATATGATATGTGAACTAGAATAACAACTTTTGATTTAGACAAGGTTAAATGAACTAGTACAATTTATATATGCTTAAAAGAGAGAATATTGAAGGAAAAAAAAAAGCGATGGAAAAAAGAAAATTTTATTATAGAGCATGAATGCAATGACCATAACAATCGTGTCAGTAATCCGAAGTAAGGATACCTAAGTATCCATTACTGTTACCATTACAAGTACGATACCTTATGTTATGAAGCAAACCCAATGGGAATCTTCATCTAAGGGTGGTCTATAATAATGAGGATATGATGATAAAAGAAGAAATGTCATGAAGAAAATGAGATAACTAGAGATTTCATATTCTTGGGATGATTGAAAGGAGTTAGGATAGGGAACATGCATATTTCTCAAAGTTAGACTAGTGTCATGGAGCACCTAAGGATATTGGATCATAACTATTCTAAATTTTGATTAGGTCTCTGAACTCAAGGATGTAATGGATTAAGAAATTGAGATTCTAACTAACTTCAGACTTAGGGTAAGTATTGTTTTATTTTGGAATTCATATGATGAATGGAGGCATAATTGTATAAATTTCTGAGTGTTGAACTATTTTTCATGTTTTCAATGTTTGTGGGTAACATTTCTGGAAACCCTCACGAGACTATAACTCGTCCACTAGGGGAAACCTAGGGGTTTAAAGGCTTGTTGCATATGCTAAATGCAATCGAGATTACCTGCGAAAGTGGTGTAGTTAGAATTTTTTTCATTTTAATTTTATTTTTAGAATTAATTTTTATTCTTATTTTTATTTTTCTTTGCTTATTTTGCTCGGGAAGCAAAATGCTGGTTGGGGGGTGTGTTAAGACTCAAATATTGCATAATTTTATCCATTTATATCTTGGTTTTATGAACATGAATCCGCTTAATATTCTATTTTACTCACGTACGTGTTGCAAGGTGAATTTAAGTGCTTGGATTGAAAAAGGGTATTAAAAGCATGGATTTGATGCTCAAGAATCACCAAGGCAAGGGATGGATCTTAGGAGACCAAAATTGAAGAATTCACATGTCGAAGATCTAAGAAAACTAAGTGAGGAATTAAAAGAATCGAAGATTTGAAGTGAAAAATCCTGAAATCGTCCTGAAAAGTGTATTTTGAAGCTCTGAAGTCTATTTTGGAAAACTGCACAGCAGGAAATCTATTTTAAACAAACTGTGTAGCAATAAGTCTATTTTGGGAAACTATGTGTATTTGAGGTGGTTTCTAGTTTTCAACTTTGTACGAAAATTGGAATTCCCTGCTTATAAATAAGGCTTCCTAGGGCATTCCTAAGCATCATTCAAGGCATCCTAAAGAAAAATTTAGGGTTTTTAAAGAGTTTTTAATTTTATTAGAGTTTTATAAGTTTTTTTATTTTTTCAGATCTTTTCTATTTGCATTTTTTTCTTTCTTGTTGCTTTTTATTTCTGCAATTTAATTATGTTTTTCTAAGTTCCTTCTAGCCCAAGCTAGAAGGGAAGCACATGGGTTTAATAATTCTTTAAGATTATGATGATTGATTGTTTTAATGATGAGAAGAATGGTGTATGCATGTTATCTATTATTTAGGTTTTGTTTTTTATCCTCTTGTGAGATCCATATGTTTCTATCATATGAGATCCACATTGATGGATAGGCTTACCCTAGATCAATCAGATTTCCTAGATAGGAGAGGTTCTCAACCTGTTATATTTCTTTGATTTTCATTATCTCATTGATATTGAATTCTTAAAATCACTGACGCTTGAGAATATATATCAATGGTGCAAATCCATGATTTTCTAATATTTTATATCACTTATTAAAATATTTAAACTGTTTTATTTTCTGATTAGGCTGACCATAGTGCTCAGATCCTAGTTGTGTTATCCAAGTCATCATGATTTTGGAACATTAACCTATGTGTGGAACTTTGAAGCTTGGGTGTTATTTTATTTAGTTGAATTACATCAATTCAAAATTTCCAAAATCAAATCATCAGTTTTGTTTTTATTATTTAGTTTGTTTTGCATTTGATTTTTTTCCTTCTCACAATTCATCTCCCTGTGGGATCGACCCTATATTCACGAGATACTACTTACAAACCTCTGCACCTGGAGGCAAGCAATCACAAGCCACTCAATGCTATCTGCCATATCAAGGCTATGCGATGCAAGGCTTGAATGCTAGCTGTCTCAAGGCTATGCAATGCAAGGCATGAATGCTATCGGCCACACCAAGGCCACGCGGTGCAATGCAAGGCCTACATAACTAATGTCATATGCAAGATGCATTTCAAGCATACCAATCTATATATCAATCCAACTCATATCGGAGCATCATATATCGACAGTTCTTCTCTCGGATAATCACGGGTCTAATACACTATACATCACATTGCCGCCCTACACTGGACGCACAACCGTGCAAGCGAAAGAGACCTCACTACCCGCGTACTAGTATCCGCCAATATCTATCAGGCACGTCGAAGGCGAACCTATTTACGAGCTGGTCATACTCAGCCTAGCAATCGCCCCTACCCTCAAGCGGGTAAGGCTACACCCCCTTCCAACCGACCACAACCCAGTGGGAGATGCGGCATCCTGGTATTCGGCCCTCATGCGCTCATACATCCACTCGGTCTAAACATTGGAGCATCCTCCATGGTACCATAAGGGTTTAGGGATGCTTAAACAGAATTTTCGGTATCCAATCCTTCCGTCCATGCTATAACTGCGAAGGCTATAACCCTGATGTTGCTAGGGCGAATAGTAATCACAATCACATAATACAAGATGCATGAGCCACATAGTCTAGTCATGCATCAATCCTACGCAGGCCCTGTGCTCATATGGGATAATTTCACCTATCAGGGAGTCCCATGAACAACCCGCCCATGTCATATGCAATGGTCAACCGCATCTCATATCAAGCATGCAGAAGATGATTAGGGAAACAGAATCAAGGAAAGAACGCGCTTGAAGCAAAAATGTAATGTTGTCCGGAGCTACTTCTAGATTATTTTGTTATGCTTTGATACCAACTCATGTCATGTCCCAGACTCGGGAACCGGGCTCACAAAATTCCCGATCGCCAAATCCGGCAGCGACAACCTCTATAGTACCCATTCTCGGTTGCTGGTGCCCATTCACCAGGTTCCGATCCTCGGACCCTACAAGGAGGATTTCAATAATACAAGTCTGATTCAAAACGAGCATACCCAAGATCATAACATCATAACCATAGATAAATAATCGCTAGAACATCATCACAAAATCCATTAGAAATTTAAAATTTTACAATACAGAGTTCCAAAAGGGGAAATACAATGATAACAAGAAGAAAGCTCCAAGAAGATCAACGACTGGCCCTTGCTCCTGCTCCACTCGCTAGCCTGGGATCACCTGCATGCATCAATCGTGCATAAGCTTATAAAAAGCTTAGAGGGCTGTGTAAGTGTGTGCAGGACAGGTGTCATGAATGCGATATCAGATTACGCGGAACAATACAGCATGAACCATGAATACCATCAATAGTAAGCCGTGCCAAGGTTATGCAGTGCAACATATGAGTATTGGGCGTCATACCAAGGCAATGCACAAGAAGCCCACATAGCTAATGCCATATGCAAAGTACAAATACAATCATGTCAGTCCTCATATCCAGTCCACAAATCAAATACAGTTCCACTATAGGGAAACCACCGGGGTCAAATACACGGCTAGCCGAATGCCGCTTTCTTAGCCACACGGTCAAGCGAGCGTAAGAGACCTCACTACCCGCCTGTGGACAACCAATCACCAGCAAGGCTTGACGGTAGTGGACCTATTCACGAGCTGGTTAAACTCAGCCTAGCTATTGCCCCCAACTCAGGCGGGTAAGGCCACACCCCATCTCAATCGACCATGCTACAGTGGGAGTCGCGACCTAATGGTATACGGTACCCGGGCGCTAATGTTTTTCACTCGGTCTCGGCGTTGAAGCGTCTTCTTGGTACCATGAAGGTTTAGGGACTTTCATCCAAAGACATCCTAAGTGCCCTATATGCTCAAGAGAAATTTTCTGTGTCCAAACATGGTCATCCATGATAAACTTGTGGAGGCTACGGTCCTGATGAAGCAAGGGCGAATATCCACGTGCTATGCAATGCCAGATGCATGAATCACACAATCAACCATGCATCAATCCTGGGCATCCAACGTGCCAAAGAGGGGAAACTCCATCCCTCAGGGAAATACCAAAATATCCTGCCCAATGGCACAACCATGACCAATCACATCTCAACCAAGCATGCATATGATGCGTATGGGAGTAAGTCATGAAGATGAACAAAGATGCTAATGCGGTGAAGATGTACTCTCCTCCTAACTAGTAGGGTCTAGGTACTTAATCAGTTTCTCAAAAGGAATACAACCTCTAGTGGGGGCCCAATAGCCTGGGGTAGCCCTCAAGATTAGGATAAACAATGACATGGGCCTAAATGATGAGAATGGGCCTAACGAGAATCTATGGTGGACCTTTAACCACTTATAGATGCAAGTGGGCCTACCATGGGGACATAAATGGGGACATTCAACCCCCATTTGTCCCAAGAAGGTAGCCCAATAACATTCTACCAAGAATGAAGACCCGTGGCCCGAGTACAATCATACAAAGGAAATGGGCAGCTATATACATACCACATACATCACATGTTGGGCCTCAAATAAATAGCCCAAGGCCTGCATACATAACAAGGGTCCAAAGGGCAATACATGGTCCAATCTACATACAACAATATGGGCCAAAGAAGGGAATCAAGGCCCAAGTCTCAATGGCCACCGAATCCATAGATTAAGTTGGACTTGGTGGGTAACTCATGAAAACAAGTACATGGCCCAAAGTCAGGTCTAAGTTGGGTAAAACGGGCCTCACAACATCAGCCTAAGAATTGGTAATATAAGTGGGCAATCAAGGGCCTAATCTTACCCTTATCTTAGCCCATAAGTCTAGTAAAATGGTGGGAAACAGCCCATACACATGGCTAGGCCAAGATGGGATGTCCTAGCCCAATCTGGGCCCTCTAGATTCCCAAAAATCTGATCTAAGTTGGGGTCCACATATGATCACTAAAGGTGACCCAAAAGAAATGTACTAATTAAGCCCAAAAATTCTAAAAATATAAGCATGCAACATGTACACATGGTCGGCCCCACATCCAATAAAGTTTCAGCCACAACAATGTACATTTAAGGCCCATTGCTGAACTTTTAGCCCACCCAACTTCCTGGACCTGTTAAAGACCAGAAATTGGTCAAACTATGTGAAAAATAATCTTATGAAGGCCAGTAGTACTCACAGGGGGCCCCACCAGAGCTCAAGACAGCCCAAAAATCTGAACAGAAATTTTAGACAGCAACATATAGCTGAAATAAATTAAATATAAACACTATTAAAAGGGGAAATCACCCCATAAAAATTGTGATATGGACCACCTCAGTGGGCCCCACAAATATCCAGACCCTTCCCACCACTAAAAACTCTTTACATGTGCCCATTTTGGGGCAATTTGGGCACTAACATCCATAGAGTGGACTGCCATGGGCGTCCACTCTCCTTGGACGGTCTAGATGTTTCTAGGTCACAAGGTGGGCCACACATATAAAAAACAAAGAGATAAACAAAGGAATAAAAAGGATCTAGCCACAAGGGAAGGGGCTCCACCACATTGAGGCACTTCCCCTCATCACATAACCACACACATTCACTCTTTCATGATTTACATGGATTTACATAAGTATAACTCTTCCTACTCAAGATCTATGTTGGAGATGTCAAATCCACCAAAGATCAAGGGTTTAGATGACCCACGGATCCTTAAACATAAGAGAGAAAACCATGATGGGGTCCATGGAGGATGGCCTTAAGCATGGATCATGCATGCACAAAGGGTTGGGTCATTGGCCACACCCAAAAAGACATGAGGGGCCTCCACCATCATTTGATGGGCCCCACATGCTTCTAAGATGGAAAAAGAGGGAAAGAGCATTTATAGAATCAAAGAAAATTAGAAAATCCTAACTACAAGAGCACCCACCTCAAGATTTTCTTTTCTTCAACACAATAACCTTCTAGCTCTAAGGAAAAGGTTTTTAATGGTGGAGATGGGGTTTAGGTGGTGGGATTGGGAGAGAGAAGAGGGAGATGTTGCTGGATTTTGGAGGGAGGGGTCTACGTTCCACCTAGCAAGGAAAGGAGAAAGAGAGAAATGAGAGCGAATAAAGGAGAGAGGAGGGAAGTAGTAGTAGAGTTAGGAGGGAAATGATGGGTTTTGGGAAAATGACTTGCTTAGGGAAGAGAAATACATGGGGAAGAAAAACAATGATTATTTTAGAAAAGAGAACTTGTAATTGCTAGGCTAGGCTAGGTAATCATGGTAGCTTGCATGGAAAATAGTGCACTAGGGTGGGGTCCACATGGGGAAACGTGCAAGCCAGGTGGGTCCCCCAAGCATGATCAATGGCCCATAATGCATGACACATATCTCAAGATGTACATGTAAGAATTATGCATGAGATGCAGTATTGGAATCGCGATGCTGATGCGGTCGCAATGGCATAGGTTTCGAGTCGATCCGGGTCAGGTCTACATGACGGGACTTAAGGATGACTGCAAATGGAATCTACAGGTCACGGGTCACCAGGATTCGAATGGTAGGACCGCGGGACCTAAAGGAACTAAATAGACTTGTATTACTTGATCCGCTATGGAATCCAAGTTCATTACTTTTGAAAAGACAGGAACAGAAGCAGAATGGATTAAAAATATGTTGGTTGAACCACAAAGGCATATATTTACATTGTGATAGTCAAGCTGTTATATCAAGGGCTAATAGTAACATCTATAATGACAAAAATAAGCATATTTGAATCGAACATAATATAGTAAGACATTTACTACATAATTGATTAATAATCACTGATTTTGCGAGATCAAAGAAGAACCTAACAGATCATTTGACTAAAGGACTTAGTAAACAACTAATCCTAGATATATTAAAAGGAATGATGTTGAATCCAATATCATGAGCTACCAGTGTTGGCAACCCAACTTTTACAAATGGAGATCTTATGAATTGGTTTCAAATGGGTAAACAACAAGCCACTAGGAGATGTTTAAGCATTGCGATAAGAAAATCCAATCCATGGTGTAGGCAGTGCAAGCAACAATTAATAAGGTTAGTCTTGAACTCTTAATAAATCCATATATCACATACTTGTTGGTGGCATATTCAATTGTTATGTACATTTGATGGAATTTTCCTATACTAGTGTGGAGGTGAGGGCGCTTCCTATAAAAATTTGGACGAATTCTTCAGAGCACTAGTGAAATTCAGGTAAAGGTGTATGACAAAAAAGCATCAAACCACAGAGTCATCTGTATCGGAACAATTGTGTGAATGGTGTGTAGCCGTTTTACATTATTAGGAGTCTGGTTCAAGATTATTTGTCACTTGACTCCTATGAACTTATCTTATATATTCTAAGTGTGGATTCAAGTCTATTAGACATCGATATAATGCACAATTATTCCAGTTTAATCCGAAAGTCGTTATTTTAAAACATGTAGGGAATTATTGTATTTTAAAATAATAAAAAATTATTTTTTAAATGGATTGAAAATTTCCTTCAAAAATCAACAAAGGCTTTTGTCTTGTAATAGTATGGGTTTAGTCCCACATCGGATAAGCAAGTGTCAATCTTTGAGTATATAAGAGGTGAAGTTTGGATGGGGCTTATGCCTCTTTTAGGGGGCATATGAATTTGTTATTATTATTATTATTATTATTATTTTATTTTATTTTTATTTTTTATCCATTTAGTTACTGTGACTTGCTGTTGAGACTCAAATATTGCATAATTTTCCCCATTTATATCTTGGTTTTATGAACATGAATTAGCGTAATGCTCTATTTTACTCATGTATGTGTTGCAAGGTGAATTTAAGAGCTTAGATTGAAAAAGGATACTAAAAGCATGGATTTGATGCTCAACAATCACCAAGGCAATGGATGAATCTTAGGAGACCAAGATTGAAGAATTTACATGCTAAAGATCCAAGAAAACCAAGTGAGGAATAAAGATAATCGAAGATTTAAAGTAAAGAATCCTGAAATCGTCCAGAAAAAGTGTATTCTAAACTCTAAAGTCTATTTTGGAAAATTACATAGCGTAAAATCTATTTTAAACAAACTGCGCAGCGTGAAGTCTATTTTAGAAAACTATGTATATTTGAGGTGGTTTCTAGAGTTTTCTAACTTTGTACGAAAGTTAGAGTTTCCCATTTAAAATCTATAAATATGGCTTCCCAGGGCATTTCTAAGCATCATTCAAAGCATTTAAGAGCAAGATTTAGAGTTTTTGTAGGGTTTTCAATTTTATTTAAGTTTTATAAATATTTTTTCTTTTAGATCTTTTCTATTTACATTTATTTCTTTCTTGTTGCTTTTTTTTTTTCTATTCCATTTATGTTTCTCTAAATTCCCTCTAACCCAAGCTAGAAGGGAAGCAAATTGGTTTAATGTTTTTACAGTTATAATGATTGATTATTTTAATAATGAGAAGAATAGTGTATGCATGTTATCTATTGTTTAAATTTAGTTTTGATCCTAATGTGAAATCCATATGTTTCCATCATATGAGATCCACATTGATGGATAGGCTTACCCTGAATCAATCAGATTTCTTAGATAAGAAAGGTTCTTAACCTGCTACATTTCTTTGATTTATTATCTCATTGATATTGAATTCTTAAAATCACTGGCGCTTAAGAATATATATCAATGGTGCAAATTCATGATTTTCTAATATTTTATATCATTCATTAAAATATTTAAACTATTTTATTTTCCGATTAGGCTGACCATAGTGCTCAGATCTTAGTTGTGTTATCTAAGTCATCATGATTTTGGAACATTAACCTATGTGTAGAACTTTGAAGCTTGGGTGTTGTTTTAATTTGGTTGAATTACATCCATTCAAAAATTCCAAAATCGAATCATCAGTTTAGTTTTTATTACTTAATTTATTTTACATTAGATTTTCCCATTCTCACAATTCATCTCCTTGTGGGATCGACCCTATATTCACGGGATACTACTTACGAACCTTTGCACTTGGCGGTAAATTTATAAAGGTTGAGAATCTTAATCCCTATGTGAGCATGATTAATTACCCTACTGTTGAGGGTCAAATATTGCATATTAGACCCCAGTTATTACTTGATTTTACGAATATGATAATGCTTAACATCCAATTTTAATCATGTTTGTATTGCAAGGTGAATTTAGGAGCCTGGACAAAAGGGTACTAAAAGATTAGATTTAACGCTAAAAAATCATCAAGGCAAGGGATGGATCCCAAGAGACTGAGATCAAAGAAT
This sequence comes from Magnolia sinica, assembly GCF_029962835.1. Classification (NCBI taxonomy): domain Eukaryota; kingdom Viridiplantae; phylum Streptophyta; class Magnoliopsida; order Magnoliales; family Magnoliaceae; genus Magnolia; species Magnolia sinica. Next base: position 40,358,234 of record NC_080573.1, on the reverse strand, counting down.
TTATATCTCAGAGATCTGAGAAAATCAAGCAATTTACACTAAAGAGGCTTGAAAATCGTCCAAAATGTAAGATCACAGGGTTCCCATCATCCCGTTGGCTCGAAACTTTATATCTGGCCTGAGGACCCTAAACTAACCATACACGTCAAATCTCAGCCATTGGATCCTTGTGAAAGTAGCCAAACGGACAGATTAGCAACTAAAATACTGATCTAGGGCCCACCTGATACTTGGATATGCTTCAAATTTGGTTTCAACCCATGAAATGAGGTGGAAAAATGGATGGACGGAGAAGATTTCTTATCTACATCACAGTGGACCCCACATGTACATTGGCATGCACACAACGCATGTGCACGGGAGGTGCACCAAACAGAGACTCCGGTCAAAACATCTTTGACCCGTCTCCTTCACGCGCAAGAACCAGTGGACAGACAACGTCCGACCGGGCATGCTTAGTGAGCCACCATCTTGGCCCCATTGGATGATCTGGACTGTCCATTTTCTCCCTAGGGTGGCTACGACCCTCTCCAAGGTTTCCCTTTAGTCCCATGCACATGTACACACGTGGATCACAAGAAATATAGGATGAACGGTTAGGTGATTTGATACAGTGGACCACACCAAAACTCGACCAAAACCACTCCTTTCTGACTGAAATTTTGCTAGGAATCTAATGAACGGGGTGGATTTCATCGAAAACATCACTATGGGTCCCACCAAGCATCTCAGCGTAGGAAAATTTACGGTTTACGCACGTCTGGGAAAACCAAACATTGCAGGTAGTTGTGGCCCACCAACCTTGATCGAATGCAAGATCTGAACCATTCAACTATCCAACAGGGGGCCAAGACCCCAGTCATGGAAACCAAAAGGGGTTTGGCACGGTCAGCATCCTAAAACGTTCCTCCAAACGCAGTCGGGTTGCGTTTCTTGGCTGCTGGCTGAATAAGGAGCTTACGCATGTTCCAACACCGACTTTAGCCTCTCCACCACCTCTAAACCGCTCCTGGTGCCTATATAAAGGAGAGGAGAAGAGAGAGAATGCATTCCTGGGATGTGGGAAGCTAAGAAGAGAGAGAGAGAGAAGCGGCTGGCCTTTAACGAGTTTCTCCATCCTTCATCTTTGTTTTTCTTCTTTTCCTTTCATGTTTTTCTAAGACTTTAGCTTCATCATGTCAATGATATGTTAAACCTCTTAGCTAGGGCTAAGAGGTGAAGCTTGTAGTGTGATGGGAGATTTTTTAATGCTTTGATTCATGTTTAAGGAACTCTCTTTGATTATAGTTTGATTACATGAAATATTTTTAGTTTTTAATGGTTTGTTGTGACTTAAATTACAATGGATTTGTGATAGATTTGAGTATTTTGTTTTCATTATTATGATTATGAAGTTAGGAAGCCTTGTTGCTCACCATCGTCTCATGGGCATGGTTGAGTGATGGAACCCTTCCTAACATTTATAACTCTCTCGATTGGATGTGGATTGGTTAAATTCGTTGTTTACTTTGTCTCATGGGCATAGTTTTGTGATGGAATCAAGTCTAATTCTCATACCTCTCATCTCTTGAAAACTAGATCAAAGGAAGTTCGATTTGATTTTTAATGCTATATCCTTTAACTAGATGAAGATAGGACTCGATTCCAATTGTGTTCTTGAATCAAACATAGATCTCCCGATCTCTATAAGTAAATCCTTGGAATTCCTAGTTTCACACCTTTGAATTTTACAAGTTTTAGTTTTAAGATTTCACCATTATTCTCTTAAATTTCCCTGATTTAGATTACATCTTAGTCTAGTTGCGTAGTTCAAGTTACTTTCGGATTACGTACAAGGTTCGGTCTCTGTAGATTCGACCTCGGTCTTACCGAGATTATTACTATATCGCAACCCTATATTTGGGGTTGTGAACAACTTTTTGGTGCCATTGCCGGGATTAACGGTTGCATTTTTTTAGATTAACTAGTTTTAGAATTAGGTCAAGATTAGGATTTAGGTTTTTCTCTTTTGAATTTTTAGAAACTAACCCAACTTTCCTATTTTGTAGGATCTTGACTTAGACTTTCTAAATTAGTAATCTCCTTCTAATTTCTCTATTTTTTTATTAGGGTTTTATTTTCTATTTTTAGAGACTTTTAACTTACTTTTTATTTTTAGGTTTTTAGGAATTTTTCCATTTTTAGAAATTAATTTACTTTCTATTTTAGGAACTTTTTAATTTTAGAATTTCTATTTCTAGAAACTGACTTGTTTTGTTTTGTTTTGTAGGTTTTTAACTTAGGGACTCAAATTTGGCAACTTCTTTCCAACCCTTTCTTTTCTCTTTCTTTCTAGATTTCTATTCCTTTCTTTATGTTTGTTTAGAACTAGAAGTGTGTTGAGTGTTTCATGCCCAAGTGGGTCCGTGACAACACTCGACATTTCTTGATGAAGGAGGATTGGTTAAGGGGTTGACTATCCATCACAAGACTAGACACCGCTCGAGATCCAAAGAGTTAATTGAGGTTATGGCCACAAATCAACCGGCCAATCAACTGCAAGGCACTACCTCCACCTAGGGTGGAGGACATCTAGGATGAGAATGAGGTGTATCAAGCACTCCCGCCTCATACTTTACAAGATTATCTACAACCGGCGGGGGCGAGTTCGCCCTTATGCATGATTTTTTCAGAAAATACAAGATACATGGATATCAAGCTAGGGGTGATCCAACTCCTTCCTAAATTTCATGAGCTTGAGTCAGAAGATCCATATTTACACTTAAAAGAGTTTGATGAGATCGTAGCCACTTTATATTTTCGAAATGTGTCTAAGGACATAGTTAAGCTGAAACTCTTTCCCTTTTCCTTGAAAGAGAAAGCTAAGACGTGGTTGTATTCACTACGTCCTAGATCTATTGGCACATGGAATGACATGATAAGAGAGTTCATAAAGAAAATTTTTCCACATCATTAAACAAACACCATTAGAAAGTCAATCATGAATTTCGCCCAAAAGGAAGATGAAAAATTCTTCCAATGTTGGGAGTGGTTCAAGGATCTTGTCAGTTCATGTCCATAACACGGTTTTGAAACGTAGCACATTACACACTTTTTCTATGATGGACTGACATCTTCCATGTGCCAATTGGTTGAGACAATGTGCAATAAGGAATTCATGAATAAAATGTCGATGATGCGTGGGACTACTTGGACAAACTTGCTGAAAACACATAATCATGGGACACTTACCTAAAATCAAGCACCACTTCTAGGCCTACTAAATCAAAGGAAAAGAGCGGATTATACCTTCTGAAAGAGAATGATGATATCAATACTAATGTATCTAATCTTATAGGGAAATTGAGGCCATGGAATTAAAGAAGGATAATGTTAAGGAAACTGTATGCAGTATTTGTGCTTGCAACGTTCACACAACTGAAAATTGTCCAATGATACCTGTCTTTCAAGAGGTGTTGAATGAGCAATCCAATGCTGTGAACAATTACCAAAGACCTTTCAATGGACCTACCTCCAATACATGCAATCCTAGTTAGAGAAATCATCCAGACTTCAGTTGGAGGAATGGATAAACTGCTACCCCTCAAGGTTTCTTAAACCAAATTCCAAATCAAGAGAAACCTTCAAGACCTTTCAACGGCCATACAAGGGCGTGAGACTAAAAATTCAATTGGAGAGAAAGGGATCCTACCTGCTCAACCTTTCCTCAATCGTAAACCGCGATATGAAATAAGTGATCCATGCTCTTCAAATCAAATGGAACAAGCTAAGTCTATCACCACTCTTAGGAGTGGGAAGATAATTGACAAATCTATTCCAATAAAGGCTGAAAACCCTAAGGACCCGAATGTAGATGAGACTGATAAACCTAGCGATGTTTCACATGAGGTAGAACTGAAATTTCAAAGAAAACAGATTGCTCCATTTCCCTAATGGTTGGTTGCACCAAAACCTCTCTCTAACTCTCAGGATATTCTAGAGGTGTTGAAACAAGTGAAGGTCAACATTCCTCTACTTAATGCCATGAAACAAATACCTTCATATGCCAAATTCTTGAAAAACTTATGTACGACCAAAAGACGGCAGAATATTCAAAAGAAAATCTTCTTGATTAAAAAAGTGAGTGTCATCTTAAAGCAAGATGTGTCGTAGAAATTTAAAGATCCCAGTAGCCTAACTATATCATGTGTAATCGGGGATTATCGAATTGAGCACGCACTTCTTGACTTAGGAGCGAGCGTTAATCTTATTCCCTACTCGGTATACAAACAGTTGGGTTTGGGTGAATTAAAACCCACCTTAGACATATTACAACTTGCTAATCATTCTGTTCGTGTACCAAGAGGGATAATTGAAGATGTGTTGGTTCAGGTCGACAGATTTTACTACCCTGTAGATTTTATGATCCAGGATATTGAACCCATCGGTAACATGAGCACTCAAATTCCCGTCATTCTTGGTCATCCATTCCTTGCCACTTCAAACGCAATCATCAATTGCAGGAATGGAGTTATGAAAATATCTTCGAAAATATGACATTGGTCTTGAACATCTTTTTCAATACAAGCAGACGGTTAGAGGATGATGACAATCTCCACGACATTTACATGATTGACTCTTTCGTAGAAGATAGAACGCATCTGACCTTATCCTCTGATCCTCTAGAGACATGTCTGGCCCACTCCCATGATTTTGATGATGACATGATTAGGGAGATGGGTGTCATGCTTGATACTGCGCCGGTACTTGAAGTTAACCAATGGAGGCCACAATTTGAAGAATTGCCTCAAACCAAAGAAGTGCATCTGCCGTCTAACCTCAAGGCACTGAAGCTTGACCTGAAACCTTTGCCCTCTAATTTTAAATGTCTATTTAGGTCAAGATAAGACATATTCGGTGGTGATTTCATCCCACCTTAAGTCAGAACAGGAGAGTATGCTAATATATACTCTCATTGAGTATAAGGGAGCCCTTGGATGGACGATTGCGGACCTCAAGGGAATTGACCCCCCGATTTGTACTCACTGTATTTATCTTGAGGATAATGCGAAGCTCTCTTGGCAATCACAACGTAGACTAAATCCAAACATGAACGAAGTGGTTAAAGCCGAGGTTCTTAAACTATTGGATGTGGGTATCATATACCCTATATCCGATAGTCAATGGGTGAGTCCAACTCAGGTGGTTCCTAAAAAGTCCGGAATCACTATCGTAGCCAATGCCAATAATGAACTCATGCCAACTAGAGTTACTATTGGTTGGAGAATATTCATTGACTACAAGAAGTTGAATAGCGTCACGAGGAAGGACTGCTTTCCTTTGCCCTTCATTGATCAAATTCTGAAAAGGTTAGCTGGTCATTCTTATTACTATTTCCTTGACGGGTATTCGGGCTACAATCAGATAAAGATAGACCCTGAAGATCAGGAAAAGACTACATTTACATATCCTTGTGGCACCTTTACTTACCGAAGGATGTTATTCGGACTATGTAATGCCCCCGCCACTTTTCAACGATGCATGATGAGTATTTTTTATATGGTAGGGTAATATCTAGAGGTCTTCATGGATGATTTCTCTGTCTTCAATCCATCTTTCAGCGAGTACTTAGAAAGTCTTAAATGTGTGCTGAAAAGATGTGAAGAAAAGAATTTGGTACTCAATTGGGAGAAGTGTTATTTCATGGTTTATAAGGGAATTGTCCTTAGATATATCATCTCATCCAAAGGAATCGAGATAGATAAGGCTAAAATCGATCTTATCTTTAACCTACCTCTACCCAAGAACATACGAGACGTGTGATCCTTTTAGGACATGTCGGGTTTTATAGAAGATTCATAAAGGACTTTAGTTTTCTCTCTCATCCTTTATGTAATCTACTTCAAAAGGATATACTATACGAGTGGATCGAGCAATGCCAAGAAGCTTTCACGAAGCTTAAGGGCATGTTACCACTACACCTATCATGAAGCCACCCGACTAGAGCCTTCCTTTTGAACTCATGTGCGATGCATCCGATTATGCTCTTGGGGCGGTTTTAGGCCGAGAAAAGAAAAGAAGTCTTACATTATTCATTACGCAAGTAAAACTCTAAAACCTGCCCAAGTGAACTACTCGACTACGGAAAAGGAACTCCTAGTCGTAGTATTCACTTTGGACAATTTTAGGTCCTACTTGATCGGATCCAAGATCGTCATTTACACAAATCATGCGGCGCTCAAGTATCTTCTTACTAAGAAAGATGTTAAGCCCCCGATAAGATGGATCCTCCTACTCAAAGAATTTGATTTAGAAATTAGAGATAAAAAGGGAGTAGAGAACGTAGTGGTGACCATCTTTCCCGCCTTAATCCCCTAATTCCTTTGAGACGACACATATTAATGACATGTTTCCTGATGAACATTTTAAGTCTTCCATTCACCTTGGTTCACCGATATTACTAATTATCTTGCCACAGTTTCATATCGACACATTGGAATGAGCAAGATAAGAAGAAATTTTTACCGAGGTGTGCAACTTTTTTTGGAATGATCTATATTTGTTTAAATATTGTCCAGACCAAATCTTAAGGAGATGTGTGCCGAACAATGAGCATCAAAGTGTCATCTCCTTCGTCACTCTTAGGCTTCATGGTAGTCACTTTTCGCTAAAAAGACCACGGCCAAAATTCGGCAGTGCGGCTTTTCTTGTCCCACTATGTTCAGGGGCACTCATGAGTTTTGCAAAGCTTGTGAGCATTTTCAAAAGTTGGGAGCATTGTCCCATTGAAATATGATGCTCTTGAACCCCATTCTTATCATAGAGACATTTGATTGATGGGGAATCGATTTCATGGGACCATTCACCAATCTTTTTGAAATCTATATAATTTGATCTCCGTAGACTATATCAATAAATGGGTTGAAGCGACTCCATGTCGAAACAATGACCATCGCACGGTCATTAAATTCTTAAAAGAGAACATCTTTTTCTGGTTCGGAACGCCTCGAGCCATCGTTAGTGATGGGGGCTCACATTTTTGTAATAGACCAATCGAGAGTTTAATGAAGAAATATGGTATCTCTCATAAGGTGAGCACCCCATACTACCCACAGACAAGTAGGCAAGCTGAGATTTCGAATAGGGACATCAAACAAATTTTGAAAAAAATGATTAATCCTGATCATAAGGATTGGTCAATTTAATTAACCGATGTATTATAAGCTTACCGTATGGCATACAAGACCCCTATTGGAATGTCTCCCTTTAGACTTATCTATGGGAAGGCTTGCCACTTGCTTGTGGAGTTGGAGCATAAGGCCTGCTAGGAAATTATGAATTTCAATTTTAATTTGGACAATGTAGGCTCACTACACAAATTACAATTGAACGAACTTGAAGAAATTCAAAATGATGCATATGAGTATTCGGAAATATACAAGGATAAGATGAAAGTGTTTCATGACCAAAACATTCTTCGAAAATTATTCATGCCAAATAAAAAAGTCCTCTTGTATAATTCTCAAATTCACCTTTTTCCTAGTAAGTTGAGATCTTATTAGAACGGTCCCTTCATAGTTAAAATGGTTTATCCTCATAGGGCTGTCGAGATTGAGAATCCGATGAATGGTAACATCGTTAAAGTGAACGATCATCGTTTCAAATCTTTCATTGAGAAATTTGATTAAGTGGATATATCCATTCCTCTGATTGATCTTATCTATTAGGATTGACTTTCTAGTCTGATGGAAGTGTAGTTAGGTTTACTACTTTCATAGGAATAGGATAGTTTTCTTTCTGTTGTTTTAGGATAGTTTGCTTGTTGTTAGTTTAACTCTTGTGTTAACCCATCTTCACGCCAAGTCCTTTGGAAAAAGCTTCAAAATTCCTTCTTCACGTACTACTTTTCCATTACTTCTCCTTTACTTTCGTTGTCTCATGTGCATTGCATTCTTATATCTTTTACATTGAGGACAATGTAGATTTTAGGTTGGGGATGGGAGATTAGGTTACCTAATCGGTGTTTTCTCAGTCTTGAGCACAGATTATTAATTTGTGATTAGAAGTTTTAAACATTGATTGAGTCATGGTTTCACATGTCACACTTAGCTTACACATTAAAGCTTTAGTTCGATATTGAATTGTTAACCTAGTAATCACTAAGCATGGAAGGAACTAGCTTGGGGAATTTGTCCATCATGTTTTTAAAAAAAAAAAGAATATCCAGCTAAAAAAAACAGTTGTCTTCGAAAACGGCTACCTCTTAAAGATCTTTAAAAAGGTTGACAAAACATGAAAGCAATCGATGGAAAAATCAAAAGCTGGAAAAAAAAAAAGGCTGAACTGTAAGGCAAGTTTTAGTTTGGGTTTGATAATCCATAATGCTCTTTTTGGTTACCAATGATATCATGAAAATTGAGAATTGGATCTTTAATTGTGATTGGTTGAGGTTGCATTATACACCCATGGAACTCAATGTTTAGAATTGTTCTAATCGACGGATTAATACTTTGAATTTGACTATAAAGTTTACCATGTGCTTGAGTCTAGGAGAAAGAAATGCCCAACATTCATGAATCCGAGAATTCATTGACCGGATTGTTTTTCAAAAATCACTCGGTTTTATAGGAATTTTCCCATAATTCTTAAATTATTTTTGCATACTTTGCTGGGACTAGCAAAATGTTGGTTGGGGTTTGTGTTGAGGGTTAAATATTGCATATTAGACCCCGATTATTACCCGATTTTACGAACATGATGATAATGCTTAACATCCAATTTTAATCATGTTTGTATTGCAAGGTGAATTTAGGAGCCTGGACAAAAGGGTACTAAAAGATTAGATTTAACGCTAAAAAATCATCAAGGCAAGGGATGGATCCCAAGAGACTGAGATCAAAGAATTTATATCTCAGAGATCTGAGAAAATCAAGCAATTTACACTAAAGAGGCTTGAAAATCGTCCAAAATGTAAGATCACAGGGTTCCCATCATCCCGTTGGCTCGAAACTTTATATCTGGCCTGAGGACCCTAAACTAACCATACACGTCAAATCTCAGCCATTGGATCCTTGTGAAAGTAGCCAAACGGACAGATTAGCAACTAAAATACTGATCTAGGGCCCACCTGATACTTGGATATGCTTCAAATTTGGTTTCAACCCATGAAATGAGGTGGAAAAATGGATGGACGGAGAAGATTTCTTATCTACATCACAGTGGACCCCACATGTACATTGGCATGCACACAACGCATGTGCACGGGAGGTGCACCAAACAGAGACTCCGGTCAAAACATCTTTGACCCGTCTCCTTCACGCGCAAGAACCAGTGGACAGACAACGTCCGACCGGGCATGCTTAGTGAGCCACCATCTTGGCCCCATTGGATGATCTGGACTGTCCATTTTCTCCCTAGGGTGGCTACGACCCTCTCCAAGGTTTCCCTTTGTCCCATGCACGTGTACACACGTAGATCGACGAAAAATGCAGGATGAATGGCACGGTGAGTTGATACAGTGGGCCGCACCAAACTCGACCAAAACAACCATTTTCCAACCTAAATGTCACTAGGAATCCAATGAACGTGGTGGATTTCTCCAAAAATGTCACTGTGGGGCTCACCGAGCATCTCAGCGCAATAAATTTCGCACCATCGCACGTCCGGGAAAACCGAAACTTACGGGGAGTTGTGGGTCACCGTTCGTGATCAGATGGCCGATCTGAACTATCTAGAAGTTCACTAAGGTGGGGCTAAACATTACCAAGGTGGAAGATACCCAGGATAGGCTGTACAGCCATCACAAAAATTCACCAAATGCAAGTGTTTTGCGTTTCACGGCTGCGCACGTGAAAGCTTGCTGCGTAAACTCCACAGGCACGCACCGCCTCTTCTCCACCGTCCACCATTGACTTCCCTATAAAAAGAGAAGAGGAGAGAGAGAGAGGATTCATCTTTTGACGTGAAGAGGAAGTTGTGAGAAGCATAGAGAGAGAGAGAGACGTGGCGCAACTCTCTTTATCCTTCTTCTCCTCCTCCTTCTTCCTTCTTTCGATTTTTCTTCTCTTTTATGCTTTCCTTTAAGTTTAGCTTGATCATGTCTGGCTAAACCTCTTAACTAAGGCTAAGAGATGAAGCTTGTAGTGTGATAGGAGATTTTTCTTTATGTCTTTTGATTCATGTTTAAACTGAACTGATTTTGATTTTAGTTTGATTTTAAGGAATGCCTTTAGTTTTTAATGGTTTGTTGTGACTTAAATTACAATGGATCTACGATAGCTTTGGGTATATTTTTTTCATTATTGTGATTATGAAGTTAAAAAACCCTGTTGTTCACCATCGTCTCATGGGTATGGTTGGGTGATGGAACCTTTCTTAACATTCATACTCTCTTAGATTGGTTGTGGATTGGTTAACTTCGGTTGTTTGCTTTGTCTCATGGGCATGGTTTTGTGATGGAATTAATTCTAATTCTCATACTTATCTTCTATTGAAAACTATATCAAAGGAAGTTTAGATTTGATTTTAATTGATTATCTTCCAACTAGATGAAGATAGGACTCTAAATCTAGTTGTGTTCTTGAATCAAGCGTAGGTCTCTCTGACCTCTACAAGTGGATCCTAGTTTCCCTCCTTTGAATTTTATAATTTTTAGTTAATCAAAATTCACAATTATTCCCTTAATTATTCCTGATTTACATTACATCTTCTTCTACTCGTAGTTTTAGTTACTTCCAGACTACATACAAGGTTCAATCTCTGTGGATTCGACCTCAGTCTTATCGAGATTATTACTACATCGCAACCGTATACTTGGGGTGGTGAAGAGATAGCTAAGGTAAGTTCTCTTAAAACCCCTCTAAAAATTTTGTAGATTTTTTGTTTTTCTTTGAAAGTAAATTTAGTTGGGTCTTTCAAGCACTAACTATGACATAAGGTTGTCCTTCTTGGGATTTTATCACCTAAGTGTTATGGTTGTCCTACAATTGCTATTTAATCACAAAGATCATCCATGAATCTATTTTTCAGATTAGCATAGTTTAATTTCTATATTAGTTTTACTTTTATTGATTTATTTTTTATTTTTGCTTTATGGATTGAATCCTCATGGTCGGCCCCGCCACCGGGTTGTTGATTTATTTTGTAGATTGAACCCTCATGGTCGGCCTGCCCGGGTTGTTGATTTATTTTTGACATTATGGATTGAACCTCATGGTCGGCCCTACCGCTGGGTTATTGATTTATTTTTATTTTATGGATTGAACCCTCATGATCGGCCCGCGCTTGGGTTGTTGATTTATTTTTGCTTTGTGGATTGAACCCTCATGGTCGGCCCTGCCGCCTGAATTGTTGATTTATTTTTTCTTTATGGATTGAACTCTCATGGTCAGCCCTACCACCTGTGTTGTTGATTTATTTTTGCTTTGTGGATTGAACTCTCGACTTTCCTCCAAAGGTGGACTAGTTCTAAACCTTGATCATTCACTTAGAAGAGGCACTTAACATCACTTGGATTCTATGGCAGACCCAATTGATAATCCAAATCCAAATCTGCCAGATCCAATTATAAATTAAAACAAAGAAAATCAACCTAATCTTCCTCTTGAGGATGAAAATGAAGTTCATAAGAATGTGTTAAGCCAATCACGGACTTTACATGAACGTCTACACCCTGAGAGATCAACTTTACCATCTTACATAGTGTCCCCTGCTCACACAGGGAACATTGAATTTAAACCAAGTGTGATTCAATTGATTCCTAAAATTCATGGCTTGGATTCTAAAAGCCCCTACTTGTACCTCAAGGACTTTTAGGAAGTAATTGAAACATTACAAGTAAACAATGAGAATAGGGATGCACTTGAGCTTAAGTTATTCTCATTTTCTCTAAAGAATCGGGCCAAAGCATGACTCAACTCTCTAAGACCTAATACCATCACTACATGGCAAGCCTTAGTAGAGTGTTTTTGAAAAAATTCTTTCCCGATCACAAAATAAATGCACTTAAACAGAAAATCACGTCGTTCTCCCAAAAGGGGAATGAACTGTTTTTCTAAGCTTGGGAGTACTTCAAAGACCTTCTACTTACTTATCCACACCATGGTTATGAACCATGACACGTGATTGATGCGTTGAAAGGGGCTCACCATGGATACTCGTCAATTCATAGAGATGATGTGTGATAGAACTTTTCTTGACAAGGATCATAATGAGGCTTGGGATTTTCTAAACATGCTAGCAGAGAATACGCAGACATAGGATGTCTCTCTAAACCGAACCAAAGTAGACCCATTCCTATAGAGAAAGCAGGATATATGTCCTAAGAGAGTAAGACGACCTTAATGCAAAATTCGTTGCATTGGCTAGAAAGGTCGAAGCCTTAGAAATTAGAAAGGTTGATATGGTTAAAGCAAACACTTCCTTAGGTAATTTTTGTAGCATTTGTGGTGGTACAAACTATGACACAAAGGATTGTCCAATAATCTCAGTTGTACAAAATATCACGCATGAGCATGATCAAACAAATGCTATAAATAACTACCAAAGGTCAGTTATGCAACCAATGAGAAACACGTATAACCAAATTGGCATAACCATCCTAATCTTAGTTGGAGGAATGGACCACAAATTAATGCACCCAATGCACCTCAAATACGTCCACAAAACAACTTCTTTGGGGCACCTAACAATGCACCATATGTACCCCTGCTAAAGGATCATCTGTGGAGGATGCATTGACCGCATTTATGAACTCTTAAGCTCAAATAAATCAGTCTCTAATCCAATCAAATCAGGAATTAAAGATAGTTATGGCTAGGATTGAGACTCAATTAAATGTTAGGGAAAAAGGCACCCTTCCTTCTCAACCTGTGCCAAACCTTATAAATACACATTTCATTGAAGACTCAAATCCAAGTGAGCTACATCATGAATAAGCTAAAGCCATCATTACCTTGAGAAGTGGAAAAGAGGTCGATAACAAGATAATGCAATCGATAGAAATACCGGAAGATGAGCCACTATCTCAAGAGAATAATGAACCGACTATGGTTCAAGAGCCGCAATAATAAAAGGATAAAGAGACTAAGCCATATGAGCCTCCAGTTCTGTTCCTATCTAGACTTCAGAATCCAATTGTCCCCATGAAATATCAAGAGGTGTTGGATGTGCTCCAAAAGGTTACTGTCAATATTCCTCTACTTGATGCCATTAGACAAATTTCATCATATGCTAAATATCTTAAGGACTTGTGTACTGTAAAGAGAAAATTAAATGTGCACAAAAATGCCTTTCTTACTGAGAAAGTGAGCGCTATCATTCAACAAAAGGCCGTACCTAAATACAAAGACCCGACAAGTCCCATTATTCCTTGTATTATTGGGAATTTTCAAATTGAGCATAATTTGCTAGATTTAGGTGCAAGTGTCAAATTAGTACCTTATTCGGTTTACAAATAAATGGAGTTAAGTGAGCTTAAACTAACCACGATTACACTCCAATTCGCTGACCGCTCCATTAAGTTACTAAGGGAAATTTTAGAAGATGTACTAGTCCAAGTGGAGAAATTCTATTTCCCCATGGATTTTATTGTACTAGACACTAAATCGTGTGTAAATGCTAGTGCTCAAGTTCTCATCATTTTAGGCCACTCATTCCTAGTAACTTCAAATGCAATCATAAATTGCAAGAATGGAATGATAAACTTGTCTTTTGGTAACATGACTTTAGAGTTAAATACTTTTAATATATGTAAGCAGCTCATTGATAATAATGAGATCCATGAGCTGAATTTCATGGACTGCTTGATAGAAGAAGAGGAATTGGAACCTAATCTGATTAAAAAATTGATTCATGTCTTTGGGGACTTGAAAATTTTTTATTTAGAAAAAGTGTTTGCTGAAATTTCTGATGATAATGAGAGCACTACCACCCAGGACATTGGTATGTACCAATGGAGACCGCGCACTCAAATCCTATTTATCGAGGACTCGCGACCTCTGTCATTACCAACCAATGTTCCAAAGCTTAATTTAAAACCACTACCAAATAAGCTTAAATATGTATACTTAGGTGAAAATAAAACTTATCCTGTGGTGATCTCTTCATTTTTAGACAAGGATCAAGAGATTAAATTGTTGAATGTTTTAAGGGACCACAAAGGAGCCTTGGGCTGGACCATTTCTGACATCAAGGGTATAAGCCCTTCCATATGCACCCATCGGATCCACCTCGATGAGGACGCCAAACCAATTAGACAACCTTAAAGGCGTCTCAATCCAAAGATGATGGAAGTTGTAAAAAATGAAGTGATTAAATTATTAGATGTGGGAATCATATATCCAATATCTGATAGTGTTTGGGTGAGTCCAACTCAAGTAGCCCTAAAGAAATCTAGAATAACTATTGTGTAAAATTCTAATAATAAACTCATACCAACACGTGTCACCACAGGTTGGCGTGTTTGCACTGACTATAGAAAATTGAACCAGGTCACAGAGAAGGACCATTTCCCTCTACCATTCATTAATCAAGTTTTAGAGAGGGTAACAGGTCACTCCTATAATTTTCTTGATGGATATTCCGGATATAACCAAATAGAGATAGCCCTGGAAGACCAAAAGAAAACCACGTTCACTAGTCCATTTGGCACGTTTTCTTTCAAACGGATGCCATTTGGATTGTGCAACGCCCCATCAACTTTCCAACGATGCATATGAAGTATTTTTTTAAATATGGTTGAGAAGTTTCTTAAGGTTTTCATGGACAACTTTTTTGTATTTGGGAGTAGTTTTGAAGAATGCTTCAACAATTTATCTCTTGTATTGTCTAAGTGTGAAGAGAAGCACCTTGTCTTAAATTGGGAGAAATGTCATTTCATGGTTTTAAAATGAATTATTTTGGGCCATGTTATCTCCAAAAATAGAATCGAAGTAGATCACTCAAAACTGGACATTATAACTAATTTACCTATCCCCTGAACTGTTAGAAATATTAGATCATTTCTAAGTCATGCTGATTTTTATAGAATATTCATTAAAGACTTTAGTGCTATTACTAGATCCTTGACTAATCTTCTTCAAAAGGATGTTCCATTTAAGTGAACAGATGAGTGTGCAATTGCCTTTAATAAAATTAAATCATCCCTTACCACTGCACCTATTATACGTCCACCAGATTGGACACTTCCTTTTGAACTAATGTGCGATGCAAGTGATTATACCATAAGGGCTATTTTAGGCCAAAGGAGAGATAAACGGCCCTATGTTATTCATTGTGCGAATATAACTCTAAACTCGGCCCAAGTGAACTACTCGACAACTGTAAAATAGTTACTTGCAGTAGTTTTTACTTTGGATAAGTTTAGGTCGTGCTTGTTGGGATCCAAAGTGGTCATTTTCACGGACCACTCGACTTTGAAATATTTGTTATCTAAGAAGGATGCAAAGATGAAACTTTTGAGATGGATCCTCCTACTCCAAGAATTTAACGTAGAGATAAAAGATAAGAAAGAAGTAGAAAACATAGTGGCCGATCACCTTTCCAGATTGTTGTTAAATGATTCCACTGAGGAGATACAATTATTTGCGATCTCCAAATTGCCTTGGTATGCGGATATAATGAACTATCTTGTAACGGAAAAAATGTTACATCATTGGAAGTCACAAGATAGGAAGCGTTTTGAAACCGAGGTTAGGAACTTCTTCTGGGATGACCCGTATTTATATAAATATGGGGCTGATCAGATTTTTAGACATTATGTCCCAGAGAATGAAGTTCAAAGTGTTATTTCCTTTTGTCACATGGAAGCATGTGGTGGCCATTTTTATGCTAAGAAAACTACTGCAAAAATCATGCAGTATGGTTTTTACTGGCCCACCATGTTTAAAGACACATGCTTTCTGTGTTGCTTGTGATAGATGTCAAAGGTTGGGAAGAGTGTTCCGGCGTAACATGATGCCTTTATCCCCAATTTTACCATTGAAGATTTTTTATTGTTAGGGTATTAATTTTATAGCCCCATTTTCATCTTCTTTTGAATTTCTTTATATATTGGTTAGTGTGGACTATGTTTCAAAGTGGATTAAGATAGTTCCAAGTATGACCAATGACAACAAAGTGGTCATAAGATTCCTCAGGAAAAATATTTTTTCTAGATTTGGAACTTCAAAGGCTATCATTAGTGATGGCGGGTCTCACTTTTGTAATAAGACATTTGAGTCTTTGATAAAGAAATATGGCATCAAGCATAAAGTGAGCACCCCATACCACCCACAAACAAGTGGGTAAGCTGAGATTTCTAATCGGGAAATCAAACACATTTTAGAGAAAACTATAAGGCCAGATAGGAAGGATTGGTCCTTTAGACTATCCGATGCTTTATGGGCTTATAGGACTACTTATAAGACCCCAATTCGAATGTCTTCATATAGATTGGTGCATGGGAATGCTTGCCACTTGCCTATGGAATTGGAACATAGAGCCTACTAGGCAATAAAGAAATTAAACTTTGATATGGACCAAGCAAGTGGACAAATGAAATTAGAGTAGGATGAATTAGAGGAGCTGAGGAGAGACTCCTATGAAAATTCTAAAATTTATAAAAATAGGACTAAAGCTTTTCATGACAAAAATATCCTGAGGAAGAATTTTGAACCTCAGTAAAATGACCTATTGTACAATTCCCGTTTCTAGTTCTTTCTAAGAAAATTAAGATCAAGATAGACAGCCCCTTCATTGTGAAGAATGTTTAGACTCATGGGGCTATTGAAATTAAGAATCCACATAATGATAATGTGTACAAGGTTAATGGTCAAAGATTGAAGCCGTATGTGGAAAACTTTCATTTGGGAGAGGAGTCTATCCCTCTTCATGAGCGGAGAATATTCAGATTTATGCTCCTAGTCTGACGGAGCATTTATGTAGGATTTTGTATCATATTCAATTTTTTTAGTGTCACCTAGCAGGTAAGTTCTTCACGGTAGGAACTATGCACCCTTTCTTTTATTTTTATTGTTTTCCGCATTACATTATCGTTACATTAGGGACAATATAGATTTTAGGCTGGGGGTGTGGATAATCATCTATGTGAGTTTTTTTTAGAGTTTTTTTTTTTTTTTTTTTTTTAGGTTTAAGTTTATTTTTTAGGTTTATGGAAAAAAAATTTCAACATTTTCAAAATAATATGTTTATATATAAGAATGTGAACATGATATTATGCGAATTCCAAAGGTGAAGTTAATACTTAGTCTAAGTTGATAGTAATCAGAATTCTGATAACCGAAAATTATAGACTTGAGTTCAATTATCTAATCACTAGTTTAAAGTGAGTTGTAATTCGATGTACTGAACTCACAATATACCCTATCTAACTAAGTGAGGAATGTGATATGTGAACTAGAATAATAACTTTTGATTCAAACAAGATTGAATGAACTAGTATCATTGATATATGCTTAAAAGAGAGAATATTGAAGGAAAAAAGTGATGGAAAAAGAAATTTTTATTATAGAGCATTAATGCAATGACCATAACAATCGTATCAGTAATCCGAAGTAAGGATACTTAAGTATCCATTACTATTACCTTTACAAGTACGATACCTTAGGTTATGAAGCAAACTCGGTGGGAATCTTCATCTAAGGGTGGTCTATAATAATGAAGATATGATGATAAAAGAAGAAATGGCATGAAGGAAATGAGATAACTAGAGATTTTATATTCTTGGGATGATTGAAAGGAGTTAGGATAGGGAACATGCATATTTCTCAAAGTTAGACTAATGTCACCGAGCACCTAAGTATATTGGATTATAACTATTCTAAATTTTGATCAGGTCACTGAACTCAATGATGTAATGGATTAGGAAATTGAGATTCTAACTAACTTCAGACTTAGGTTAAGTATTATTTTATTTCAGAATTCATATGATGAATGAAGGCATAATTATATAAATTTCTGAGTATTGAGCTATTTTTCATGTTTTCAATGTTTGTGGGTAACATTTCTAGAAACCCTCACGAGACTATAACTCGTCCACTAGGGGAAACCTATGGGTTTAAAAGTTTGTTGCATATGCTAAATGCAATCGAGATTACCTGTGAAAGTGGTGTAGTTAGAATTTTTTCATTTTAATTTTTTTTTAAAAATTTAATTTTAAATTTAAATTTTATTTTTTTCTTTGCTTATTTTGCTCGGGACTAGCAAAATGTTGGTTGGAGGGTGTGTTGAGACTCAAATATTGCATAATTTTCTCCATTTATATCTTGGTTTTATGAACATAAATAATCTTAATATTCTATTTTACTCATGTATGTGTTGCAAGGTGAATTTAAGAGCTTGGATTGAAAAAGAGTGCTAAAAGGAAGATTTATGCTCAAAATATTACTAAATAAAGATTTAGATATTTAGAAGTCATTATGAAGAATTCACATGCCAAAGATCTGAGAAAACCAAGTGAGGAATGAAGAGAATCAAAGATTTGAAGTGAAGAATCTTGAAATCGTCCTAAAAGGGTATTCTAAAACTCTGAAGTCTATTTTGAAAAACTGCACAGCGTGAAGTCTATTTTATCAAACTATGTAAATTTGAGAAACTGCGTAAATTTGAGGCGATTTTTAGAGTTTTTCAACTTTGTACGAAAGTTGAAGTTCCCCACTTATAAACAGGGCTTTCTAGGGCATTCCTAAACATCATTCAAAGCATTCAAAAGCAAGTTTAGTGTTTTTAGAGGGTTTTTAATTTTATTTAAGTTTTATAAATTAATTTTTTCTTTTAGATGTTTTCTATTTGCATTTATTTATTTTTTGTTGCTTTCTTTCTCTATTCTAATTATGTTTTTCTAAGTCCCCTCTAGCCTAAGGTAGAAGGGAAGCACATTGGTTTAATGTTTTCATAGTTATGATGATTGATTATTTTAATGATGAAAAGAATGGTGTATGCATATTGTCTATTGTTTAGGTTTAGTTTTTTTATCCTCATGTGAGATCCATATGTTTCCATCATATGAGATCCACATTGATGGATAGGCTTACACTGAATCAATTAGATTTCCTAGATAGGAGAGGTTCTCAACCTATTATATTTCTTTGATTTTCATTATCTTGTTAATATTGAATTCTTAAAATCACTGTCACTTACGAATATATGTCAATGGTGCAAATTCATGATTTTCTAATCTTTTATATCATTTATTAAAATATTTAAACTGTTTTATTTTCTGATTAGGTTGGCCATAGTGCTCAGATCCTAATTGTGTTATCCAAGTCATTATGATTTTGGAACATTAACGTATGTGTGAAACTTTGAAGCTTGGGTTTTGTTTTAATTCAGTTAAATTACATCCATTCAAAACTCCTAAAATCAAATCATCAGTTTAGTTTTTATTTACTTACTTAGCATATGAATTTGTTATTATTATTATTATTATTATTATTTTATTTTATTTTTATTTTTTATTATTATTATTATTATTATTTTTTTTTGGGGGCCATGCATGCGCGCCAAGCCATGGTTGTGGACTTGGCATGGTGCGGTGCAGTCTAGTGCACGTGCGTGAGTATACTTACAAAACAAAAACGTTTTGTTTTCTTTTTAAATTTTTGATTTTCTTTTTTCTTTTTTCAATGGTTGATCAAATGGTCATTTTAAAAAATTTTGAACATATCCGAAAACCCAAAGTTTCTCTCCTTCGAAAACCCAACATCTATGTTTGTTGGCAAGGGTGCGTACACACCCATTTAATGTGATCTTTGAAGTATATAAAAGGACTTCTTTACTTTTGAAATTTTCATTCAAGTCAAATTTCATCTCTCTTTACACTCTGATTATATATAAGAAAGAATTTTTCGTCTTGGTGTCTTCCAGTTAGACACATAGTTGTTGGTTCAGGTCTTTGTACATTATGTATGCCGATAACGAGACAACATTCGAGAGTATCCTGGAGGTTGATTGTCTGGTATTCTTATTGCACTGTGGACAACGTCCAAAGAGGGCAAATCAACTTCAAGCCGAGTGATTATTCACGCCTCAAATCAATAAGTTTTTCTATTCTTCTTCACTCAAATTTCTATTTTTGTTTTAATTTTCTTTACTATTAATTTTTATATGAATTTCATAAGTATGGATTTACAATTCCAAAATTCCAACAATGCTTAGGTGGACCATCAACCCAGCCCCACATGAGAGAGTTTCCGTCTACCGCACCTTGGTGAGAGAGGGAGTCTCTCACTCGCACGCCTCCTCTCTCGATTCTCTCACACGCACACCCTCTCTCTCCTGACTCTTTCTCTATCCTTTAAAAAAATGAAAATCCCTCTTTCAAACCCATCCTCTCAAAAACACCAGACACCTCTCTCTCTCTCTCTCTCTCTCTCTCTCTCTCTCTCTCTCTCTCTCTCTCTCTTATTGTTGTGGACTGGTTTGGGCTTCCAAGATTTAAGGAAATCAAATTTGATTAGGATTTTGATATTCCAATTTTTGCAATGTATAATAAAAAAAAAAGTCCAAATCATAAATAATCAAATTTAGAGAGATATTATAAAACCAACAAAAAATTTATTTTCCTTTTCCTTTTAATTAAAAAAACCCCACATTATAACTTTATACGAAGAAAATCTGTGACATTATATATTTTAAAAAAACAAAAATCCAAAAGAAGCTGTGTGTAATAAGGAATAATTATAATAATGATATATTAAGCACATGGAATGAAAATGAATTACTTACAAGAGAAGTGATATAAGATTCTAAATAAGAGAGAGTAGAAGAGGCTATTTTAAGCATATGCGGGAGTCATGGTGGTCTAGGAAGACATCCATTCCACTCATCAGGTGGGTCCACCAAGAATACCATCTTTCCCAAAATCAAGCTTTGGTTGTAACAAAAAAAGGACTAATAGTATAGTTAATGTATATATCAGCATAGTTAATGGTTTTTTTTGTCCAAGGAATGTTGATAGTGGGGCCCATCTGATGAGTGGCCTGGATCTCAAACATGTGCACCACACTGACACAACTGTGAGCTCGATTTCCAAGTTTAGAGTGTGACAGACACTTTCTAGTTGTCATGAGTCTTGTATGGTTGAGATCGTTGCATATGCATCCCAAAGTTATGCCCATCGACATACGTTGTTTGGTGGGGCCCACATTCAACCACAAGAGGAAAATTTAGAATTTCTATCTTCAAATTTCTAATGGTCAAGTTTCAAAAATCAAAGTAAGCAGATAATTTGTACCATTGATTAGCAGCACTCACACAGATCACCAAAAGAAAATTTTACAAAAGGGAAAAATCAATGTTTGTGATTGCATTTTTGCTTGAATTTTACACGTTGAACGTTTCTTATCATTCATCCATAACATAGTATAAACTTCATATAGAACACATGCGGGTTGCCATAAGGAACTTCTAATGTCACTGATACACATCTATGAGAAATGATTTGAGCCATTAAAAGGGTAGACAATACCATGAAATCATGTCAGAATTCAGGGACTGCTACCCCAATCCCTTTAGTTTTGATAGTACTACTTGATTCAGACCCTTGATACAATTCCTAATTGGATCCTTTCATAATAGTTTAGTTTCTCTAATAGACCCAATCTTCTAAGGGCCAAACTAAGTATACGGTTGATTCCACTGTAACAGAGCCAATCTTCAGGAAAAATATGTGTAGTAATTTTATATTATTGTTCTGTGATTCTTTTACTATTTTTTATTCCTCCCATTGGACTTGGAAAATGCCTCTATGAAAGTTTTATTTTTTTGTAGGTTGTACTACCATTAGAAAATAAATGCATATGGAGAGGATCCCATTAAGGCGATTGAATTGTTTAAAAGAACTATTTCTAGAAGTGAATGGATTCCTGAAGTAGAAAAATCTAAAAGCCAATCGTAGGGAAAACCATGTTTTCTTCATTGGAAGAAGCCCTATGAATTTTACAATAACTATGCAAGATGTGCTAGTTTTAGTGTCAGGAGTAGCTCTTGTAAGTATGTTGGCAAAAGTAAGGTGGATGATAGCAACAATGAAATGGAAGATGAATCAAACTAGAAGAAAAATACGTTGATAGTTTGGAAAAGATTTGTATGTGCGAGAAAAGGAAAGATATATTAGAAAGTACAAAAGAAAAATGGCCAAGTGAAAAAGGAGGTGTGAAACAAAAGATAATTGTCATGTCGTTTTGACTATGGCATTTCAAAAATCTAATTCTAAATACATAGTTAAAAAATTCATTAAGGTACATAGTCATGACCTGGCCACACTTCGTAAGCATCTATTGAACTCCCATTGTATGGTGACAAAAACGCAAAGAACCTTGCAAGACAACTTCTAAGCATCCAACCATTAAGACAACACAAACAATGGTCGTGCTCTCATTACAGTTGGGCGGATACGAAAATGAAAGTTGTATTGAATCTGATTAGGATTTAGATATGAAATCCCCAATCTCTAGATTTTCTATATTGGATCATCCATTCCTAATACACAGAAGCTCTAATACCAACTATAAGTTCTTGATGCAGAATTGTCAAAGGACCTTACTGTGCATTGGATATGAAGATATGAAGAAGTGAATGGCTTACCTTGCTATGATGCCATTGCTGTAGATAGGGATGTTGGGGTCTTTGTTTCCTAATACTGTTTGGAGAAGATACGATGGGGCTCGAGCTTCTGTTGATGGTGTTGGATTGGGGACCCAACCCTGTTAATATAGGTTAGAGGGGTGAGGAGCTTGAAACCCATCAAAACTCCTCTCCCCAAGGCTCCACACGAATTGGTAATCCTAGTTCCTCTAAAACACTGTATGCGTATTATAGTTGTAGCACTCCACCCCTTTCATGAATTTCTGCATGTATCACAACTTAGTGGGGCCCATTGGTACACCCGATCATATTATCCAACCTTTAGGTTAATCTAGAACGTTGAACAATAAGGCCACATAATGCTCAGATGTTGTACGAACATTTCGAAGAAATGAAGGAGTTACATCTAACATTTGAATATGAAGTGAAGGTGGACAAAGAGAATAACTTACTACACTATTTTTAGGCTGATCATACTGTACATCAGTTGTAGAAATATTTTGGTGATGTTATAGTTTTCAATACTACTTATAATACCAACTGATATGGGTTGATATTTGCTCCATTTACAGGAGCAAATCATCATGGGCAGTCTATTATTGTTGGATGTGGTTTCATACACGATGAAAACACGGAATCTTTTATTTAGCCATTTGAGTCATGGTGTAAAGCAACGCAAGGGGAGTCACTTAAAGCCATAATAACATATCAAGATCTAGCAATGACGAAGGGCATTTTTATTATATTTCCAAATACATTCCGTCAATATTGTATTTGGCATATAATGCAGAAGGTGCATGAGAAATTAGGAGCTATGGCACATGAAGATGAATTTATTTGGTCATTTAATGATTGTGTATGTAATTCATAAATATCTCAAGATTTTGAAGATTCTTGGAAAAAGTTGATGACAGAGAATGGTTTGGAAGATAATGTATGATTGAATTCTATATATGTAGTCCGTCATAAATGGATACCCGCATTTGTACGAAATGTATTTTTTGCGGGTATGTCGAGTAGTCAACGTAGTGAAAGTATGAACGCATTCTTTTGTAGCTGTCTCGAAGTATAATTCATTTATGGATTTTATTATTTGGTTTGATAGGGAATATGCTCGCCAAAAGCATAACGAGCTTACTGTAGATCGTAAAATGATAAGCAATAAGCCAAAGCTCAAAACACCGTATGAAATGGCGAAATTAATTAGCGAGACATATAAGATGATGTTATTTTATAAATTTCAGAACGAACTATATGAAGGATTGGATTATGCTGTAGAAGGTGAAAGGGAAAACGATAATATTTAGGCCTATAATGTATTTAAAGTTGCAAGTTTGGAAATGACCGCAACCAAGTGGTTACATATGGAGTACAAAATATGCTGATTGTAGTTGTCTAAAATTTGAGTTTAAAGGTATACCGTGTAGACATATATTGTGTGTACTATAATATGTTCATATACCTATATTGCAAGAGTATTACATTTTGAAGAGATGGAGATAGTATGCAATAGTGGATTCTGTTCACGACAATGACGGGGCAGAAATCAAGGTAAATTGTGATGATTCCATCTCACTACGTTACAGTGATTTATCTCATATTTGCCAGTTACTTGTTGATGAAAGGTCTTCCTCAAAATAAAGGCATCTCTTAGCTAAGGAAAGATTGTATGACATTTTAAGGAAAGATTGTATGACATTTTAAAGGATGTTCAAACTATAGAGTTAGAACCATGTGCTGAAATTATAAGAAAACTAACAAAGAATGCAACTAGAAAGCCAAAAAATGAAAATTAATAATATAAAACCTGCCAAAACGAAAGGAACTAGAAAGAGACTGATATTAGAGAGGGAAAAAAGGATTTTTTAAAAAAGGATCAAAGAAAATGCAATGGTTGTGGTTAGTATGGAAAGAAGCATGACAAAAGAAATTAATTTTCCAGTATTAGGTGATACACGTACTTCTGTTATAGAGCATGGAGCACAAGGTAGACTATTTTTTGATTAATTCATATGTGCACATTATAGCATTGTAATTTTTTCAATTATTAAAGTTGCTTGATTCTAAGGTGATGCACTGCGTAGTCTATCTGCGCAGCTCTGCGTACTAGGGCTGGAATGCTATAGCTGTCTTACGCAGACAGCAGTTTGAATTGAACTAGGATGCTACAACGTGGAGCATGGGAGAGAGAGTTGTCTTGGGTTTCACACTCCCTCTCCACAGCCGCTATAAACGCGAGCTGGGTCCCCCCTCCTCCACCACAGCAGACAGTCGCGTCCCATCTACTGATTTGCAAAAAGGGTGTGAAGGAGAGGAAGATCCTAAGCTCTAAAGGAATTCGGGTACTGTTCTTATCCGGCTTCCATGGCGGCGTCTCGGCTAGGTAAGCACCCCCGATCGCCATGTCCCATGCACAGAATCCGTGGGCCTATTCCGCATATAGATTAAGTCCCACCGTTGGTATCAGAGCCATCTGTGCAAAGATGATGATCAGATTCATCTAATTTTCAGATTCAGGTTCGTATTAGGGATTTGATTCAAAACCCATATAGATAATCGGGGTTTAATTTTTTCCAAATTGTTGTGTTAATGTTTAGGGATTTTAATCCCAAATCCAATATTGGGATTTCGACACAACGACCAAAAATCCAGCTAAGATTAGGGATTTAGAATCCTTGTATCAGATAATTAGGGTTTTTCAATTTGAAATCCCCAAATCCTTAAATTAGGGATTTTGGATTCAACCCCTAAATACAAATATCGATTAGGGATTTGAATTTGATTCCCAAATTCTGACAATTAGGGATTTTGGATTCAAAACCCCAAATCGGGATTTTGGAATCCAGTCATCCAATTAGGGATTTCGAATCCCAAATTCGGAATTAGGGATTTTAATCCCAAATTCAGATGTTGGGGATTTCAGATTCGAAACCCTAAATCCCGTTAATTAGGGATTTGTATACCCATACCTATGAATAGGTGAAGACCGCCATGAACGATTGGTTCTTCCACTCGAGCTAGACGATGGTGATGGCTCTCAACTTCCTTTCTTCCTCCATCTGGAGCCATTGCTAGCGTCTCGAGCTTCAGCGTCCATCAATGGCAGCCAATGCCACAGCCGCTGCCGCTTCTTCAGACGATGTTTTCGAAACTGAGGAGATGCCGTCGTCGATCTTCCCTTCATCTAATCGAGCGGACAAAGGAAGACAGATGAGATTCATCTCTCTTTCTTCTTCTTTTTCCGAGAATGCATACAGCGGGTCGAGATCTACCGGCTCCTTCCTCGCCGCAGACATCCGGTCAAAAAATGACCTGCGTTTTTTCCTTTTGCGAGTGGAATTAGGTCGAAAACCGACCTTATAAGAGTGCGGGTCCTCCGACCCGATTTTAGTGTAATCGGATCCGTTCTCTGGACCCGATTGCAGTTCAATCGGATCCGCTCTCTGGGTCTATGAACCGGGCCTGACATGATGTGTAAATCCATTTCTGGTCCTTAGGCACATTCCACTGAATATTTGGGCCATTAGTCTTCTAAAAGACATCCATGGGCCTGATTTTTCATAACCATTGATGGGCCAAGGTCATTGTAATCATTATGTTTACATTATAAACATTAATGGTTGATCTAAACCATCCATGATGTATAGAATATTCACTAGGTGGGATAAGGGTGTGTATACACTATAATTGAATTAAACGGATTATTGATTATTACCGTCCATCATATGATAATCTAATTATGAGTGCCTTAAGGATGATGTATAGATCATTCAGATAGTTCTGATTCGGCCCTATAGTTGGCCCATCACCCATCTTTAAGTATTGATATGGACCGTTGGAATATAAGATGTGAAACCTATTTCACTTTAAGGATTTTCAAAAGGTCAAAATCAACTAACTTATGGACCGCATCAGACTATTAAGATATAATTCATGGAGAGGCAGGATTATGATCGCAATCTTGAGTCTGTCTTTGTAGTGTTGGATTCGGTTGTGTTAGCCACCATAGTGACCTCAATCAATGAAAACTTTACAAGTACAAACTTGTAACATTGGGATCAGAAAGATTGCATATAGTTGTGTTTACGTTTTCATGCCAACGGTAACGAAAACACAGACGATTACCGTTTGGCAGTTAAGTGAACAAGTGAAGTAAATGGTGCTAGTAATATAAAGCTGAAAGACTCATCTCACCCACAGGTGTTGAGTGTCTCAGATTTACATGACTTACATCACTCAGCTTCATGTTCAGGAGAATCACTAACATGTTGTTATTACCTCCCACAGGAGGAATGATGATGATGTGACAGATTCTCACTAAGATGTGATGGTTGGGCCCATCTTCATTTTGGATGATTCAGTTGATGCCTCCCTTAACAACTGAATTGATTAACTTAGCCTGATATTTGTTTACATTCACTAAATTGCTTTGTGAAATTATGAACTAATGTGAGTATAAATGTATCTCTTATATTTCAGTCTCAATTCCAACTAATACGCATCAAGTCCCTGCCTTAAATGGATCTAATTATACTCAATGGAAGAACGCCATAAGTTGTTCTTGTTTCAATTAGATCTTGCCCGATAACACCGAACCCAAAGCCATCCGATAATGCCCCTTTTAATATAATAGATGGGTTACATGGTTTAGATCAAATGATACATGCCTAAAAGTCATTAAATATTCAATTTCTATCGATGAAGGGTGCCATGCCCGAAAAGATAAGGCTAAAGTTTTTCTAATCGAAATGGGAAAACGATTCAAGAAATCGAATAAAGCTGAAGGCATTCTTAATAAATTGACTCGCTCGTCCTACGATGGAAAAGGCAACATCCATGAATACATTGTAGAGCAGATCGAAGTTGTTTCTAAGATCCGTGCTCTAGGGCTTGTACTCACTGATGATCAACTAGTCATTTGATCATAAACAACCTACCTCCCCAATTCGGCACGTTCCTGGTAAACTATAACACTCTGAAGGACATGTGGACATTGGATGAACTCATCACTCGGTGCGTCCAAGAAGAAGACAGGATCAGACAGATGATAAAGATTCAAAATGTTAATATGGTGACTTCAGGACAAGGACATGGGCAAGGGAATAAAGGTAGAAAGAAGAGGAAACAAGGTTCTAATAATGGATTCTCGGTCTTCCACCTGGAAACCATGAGAATCAATCGAAATGGATCTAAACGCAAACGGGTTAAAGACAAACCGTGCTACTTTTGTAAAAGACGGGTCATCTAAAGAAAGACCGAAGGTTTTAAGGAATGGCTCATAAAGAAAGGTAATCATTTTGTTCTTGTTTGTATCTAATCTGATCGATGTGTCGGTGGATTCTGGTGGATAGATTCAGAACTACTATTCACATATGCACTTCTATGCGGGAATTGCCAGGCCACCAACCGATGCGGAGCACAGTATAAGTAGGCAATGGTGTCAAAGTTTAGAGGCAATAAGAGTCTATAGGCTTAAGTTGAAGTTGGTCACTTTTTGAATTTAGTTAATACATTTTGTGTGCCGTCTATAAGGCACAATTTAGTTTCAATTTCCTGTTTGGATAAGTTGGGATATTCGTTCCACTTTAGAAATAAAAAGTTTTAGTATTTACTTTAATTCGATTAAAGTTGGAACCGGCTCTTTAGTAAACAACTTATACTAGTTAGACTTGATTACCTCTCACGTCTATAATATTAATACCTTGCATGGAAATGTAGTGGGATCCAAGTGAAGACTAGACTATGAGAATTCCTCCATGTTGTGACACAGGCGGCTGTGTCATATATCTCGTGAGAGATTAGACAGGCTTGTACGAGAAGAAATTTTGCATTCTCTAGACTTCTCTGACTATAAAGTTTGCATTGATTGCATAAAAGGGAAACAGACTAAAACGAGAAAGAAAGGTGCAACCAAGAGTGTACATCTATTAGATGTTATACATACAGATATATGTGGACCATTCCCTACAGCCTCATGGAGTGGCCACAAATATTTCATTACCTTTATAGATGACTACTCTCGCTTTGGGTACCTATACCTTATCAGTGAGAAATCAGATGCCCTGGATGCTTTTAAAATCTATAAAGCCGAGGTTGAAAATCAACTCGATAAGAGAATTAAAGTTGTCAGATCTGACCGTGGTGGTGAATACTATGGCAGATATGACGAATCAGGACGCAATCCAAGGCCATTCGTTAAATACCTGCAGAATTGTGTCATTATTGCTCAGTACACTATGCCTGATACTCCAGAGCAGAATGGAGTTGCTGAGAGACGTAATCCCACCCTTATGGATATGGTGCAAAGTATGGTCAGCAATTCAACATTGCCAGAATCTCTATGGGGTAATGCGATCAAAACCACAGTTCATATATTAAAAAGGGTTCCCAGCAAAGCAGTAAGCAAAACTCCTTTTGAGTTGTGGAATGGGAGAAAACCAAGTCTTCGATATTTACATGTTTAGGGTTGTTCTGATAAGGCCAAAATTTATAACCCGCATAAAAAGATGCTTGATCCTAGAACCATAAGTTGTTTCTTCATTGGATAACTTGAAAGATCAAAAGGCTATCAATTCTACTGTCCTTCTCACTCCATCAAGATTGTTGAGACTGAGAATGCCAGATTCATTGAGAATACTGAAAACAGTGGGAGCACGAGCATAAGAAATTTTGTATTTGAGGAACAAAGGACTGTGACTCCTGTCATAGTCAATCCAGATCATGTGGACATTAATGATGCAATCGATTTTGCAGTCACTGCAGAGCACCACGTAGAACCTCATATACAAACTACTGATGAGGAAAATCAAGATCAAACCCAACAAGCTGAACCATTAAGAAGATCTGAAAGAGAGAGAAGGCCTGTAAATCGAGACGATTATATCGTATACTTACAGGAACACGACTTTGACATAGGGGTGGAAAAGGATCCTGAATCCTTTACACAAGTCAAATAAAGTTCTGATCCTTCTCGTTGGTTCAATGCCATGAAAAATGAGTTGAAATCCATGCAGGACAATAAAGTATGAGATCTTGTAGAGTTACCTACTAGAATAAGGCCGATTGATTATAAATGGATATTTAAAACCAAACGGGACTCCAAAGGTAATGTTGAACGATATAAAGCCAGACTTGTTGCCAAGGGTTTTAACCAACGTGAGGGCATTGACTTTAAGGAGACTTTCTCACCAGTATCAAAGAAAGACTCATTCAGGATCATAATGGCTCTTGTAGCTCATATGGATTTAGAGTTACATCAGATGGATGTCAAGACTGCATTTCTCAATGGGGATCTAAATGAGAATGTGTACATGTTGCAGCACGAAGGTTTTGTAGCTACTGGCGCAGAACATTTGGTTTGCAAACTTAAGAAGTCCATCTATGGGTTGAAACAGGCATCGCAACAGTAGTGCCTTAAGTTTCATGAAGTAATTTCTTCATATGGCTTTGTAGAAAACACTGCAGATGAATGCATCTACATTAAAACCAGTGGGAGTAAGTTTGTTATGATGATTTTGTATGTTGATGACATTCTGTTAGCTAGCAGTGATACCAGGATGTTGAGCGACACCAAGAAATTTTTATCTCAAAAGTTTGAAATGAAAGACCTTGGTGAAGCTTCTTACGTCATCGGCATTGAGATTCGCCGTGACAGAACACTTATCCTGTCACAGAGGACCTATATTGCTAGGGTACTCGAAAGGTATGGCATGCAAAATTGTGTTGAAAGTCGCCCATTGTGAAGGGCGACAAATTTGGTTTATTTCGGTCAAAGAATGATTTAGAAAAGAATCGAATGAAAGAATTTCCGTACCATCGGTGTAGGGAGCATCATGTATGCTCAAGTCTGGCCGGACATTGCCTTTGTCATGGAATGTTGGGAAGATATCTATCTAATCCAGAATGCAACATTGGATAGCCGAAAGAAAGTATTACGGTATCTTGGAGAACAAAAGACTTCGGACTCACATACGGAAGTCTGATCGGTTGGAGTTGATCGGATATTCAGATGCAACTTTGCGATTCTAGAAGTCTACTTCATGATACATCTTCATGATGGTGGGAGGAGCTGTGTCGTGCTAAAGCGTAAAATAATCTATCACAGCCTCATCCACTATGGAAGCTGAATTTATTGCCTGCCATGAGGCATCTAATCAGGCACTATGGTTACAGTGTTTCTTCTCAGGTTTGTGAGTACTGGAGCATATCCCAAAACCATTAAGAATATTTTGTGATAAGTTGGCTACTATTTCCTTCTCTAGTAACAACAAGCATTCATCAAGGTCAAGGCATATCGATATCAAGTATCTTGTTGTAAAGGAAAGGGTTCAGAATCATCAAGTATCTGTGGAATTCATTGGCACTAAGCAGATGATTGCAAATTCGCTCACTAAAGGGCTCCCTATCACGCCATTTCAGGAGCATGTAACATCCATGAGAGTCATTGATCCTACAGATGTTTTCAGTTAGTGGGAGTTGAGCGTACTTTGATTTTCACAGACACTTAGAGATCTCGCTTTATACAGTTTGTTATAAAGATTTATTTCTGCTTATATATATATATGCGCAAATTTTGAATAAGTGGAACTACAGTTGTGTCTCGTTGGAGACATGAAAAAGCTTCAGGACCTCTTAAGGATAGACACATATTATCACACTAAAGTGTGTAATCCTTATACTACATTTCCTAGTTCTTGATCTATGTCGTTAAGATTGAAAGTATTTGTGATCGCGCTTAGACTCATTTTGCCTAAATTAAATGTTGTGATGACTACCGCGTTTCGATACTGACTGTTTTGATGGACCAGATTGAATAGCTTTACTCATATTGTCCAACTATTTTCATTGGTTAACCATTTAGATATTTTCTTAAAATATCAAAACTTGTTTACAAAATTATTATATATATGACTATCATTGATGTTGCTCAATGAGGCCGAAGTGGGAGAATGTAAGAACTCTATTTAGTGGGCCTCACTGATCAACGGTCTGGATTGTTATACAGTTGGACTGGATGATTGAGTAGACCAGTGGGCCCCACTTCAGGTGATGCGCAGTCTATCTGCGCAGCTCTGCGTACTAGGGCTGGAATGCTATAGCTGTCTTACGCAGACAGCAGTTTGAGTTGAACTAGGATGCTACAACGTGGAGCATGGGAGAGAGAGTTGTGATGGGTTTCAAACTCCCTCTCCACAGACTCTATAAAAGAGAGCTGGGTCCCCAATCCTACACCATATAGCAAAATTCGAGTCCCATCTACTGATTGCAGAAAGGGTGTGAAGGAGAGGAAGATCCTAAGCTCTACAAGTTTTTTCTGGTGTTCTTATTCGGCTTCCATGGCGGCGTCTCGGCTAGGTAAGCTATCTGAACCCCTGATCGCCATGTCCCATGCACAGACAGATCCGTGGGCCTATTCCGTATATAGATTAAGTCCCACAATGTGCACATTATAGCATTGTAATTTTTTCAATTATTAAAGTTGCTTGATTCTAAAACAAATTCTACAAATCAAATGGCATTTTTTGTTATTCAGGTTCTGGCAAAAAAGTTGCTTGAAGTGATCGATGCTATGTGTGTTTACTTCTTTCGTTTACTTTTCTTGATTGCAATAAAATAAAAAAAGTATAACATAAATTTGCTCCAATATTACTCTCCATAGAACTTATTAAAAGGTTCGTTTATGTAATTGAAATAACCTTCTCAAATATTGGTGTGCTTCAAATGGCAATTTTCTTTCTAATGTTTGAGTAGTCTTTATTAGTATAAGAAAAGAAAACTAAAAAAGTTGTGTTCACTCATATCCAGCATGAGCATAAAAAAATGAAGTGAAGAAAAAGGAGAAGGTTGAGAATTTACAGATGTCATTTTCTTCTCTCTCTCTCTCTCTTCTTCTTCTTTTCTTTTTTTTTTCATTGGTTTACAAATTAGAGAGATATAGTTTGTTCATTGGTTTTGATGGGTTTATAACCTAGCACCCATGAATGTGGTGCTAGGCTCTTACTGTGTTTGGTTTAGTTCCTTGCACTGAAAGCATGAACAGACTTCAGCCATCTGATGCTTTACCTGTTGGTATAAAATACATGGTTTAAAGCTCTCTTGGATGGCTTTTAGAAGCTCTATTTTTTTATTTTTTTATTTTAATCTCTAGATATCCATGCTATGAGCTGAGGCTTTGAGGAGATTATTGGTAAAAATAAATAAATAAATAAAATAAAATATAAAACAAGAACAAAAAATTTTCTTATGAGTTATCTTATAGATTTTTTGCTTCCAGTTAACAAGGTTGGTTTAATAGTAGGTTTTATGCACTCAAATCTTGAATGTTTCAAATAAGGTTTGAGATATAAACAGGTCATAGCGACCAGGTAGCGAAGGACATTTTTTGGGGATTTATATGATGCTCAAGGCAACCGTACAATGCTTGATATGCAGGCACGGAGATGGATGAACATTCCTAGTCATTAAAGTAGGACCATTGTATAGTTTTTTCAATTCAAAACGTCCTGTAAATGTTAACCAATCCCGTTGCCTCCATGGTGCATGAACCGTAATTTGGACAAAAGTGTGTTTAGCCTGATGATTTCCATAAGGAACTCTGGCAACGGGTGTTGTATTCAAGCCGGTAGCCACCAATGCTACATAAAACTTTCAAAAACTGTGACTTGAGTCAGTTATCAACCTTCCAATTTTCACGTTTTTGGTCGAGTCATTCAGGAGGAACTCAATAATCCTTGCAAGAATACAGTGTGGACTTGGTACTAAGGGAGTGACCTGACCGAGTTGAATAAGCTAAGTTCCCATGTTAAATCAACGTCTTTTGAAGTTGATCTTGCTAAATGGATGGGCTCAAGGCCTAAAATGATCTTGCTAAATTGATGAACGGTGTGGATTGACACATACATGATGGTAGGCCCAAATCACTAAGTGACATCAACACACAAGTAGGTCGATGGTGCAACACACCACTCAATTCCCTTGCAATTGGGAGTGGATTAGGCACAGCCTCGGCCTAACCCAAGCCTATGCGGTCCATAAAGCCCATCTTGATAAATATCTGTATTTTATTTCCATGCTATCCATCTTTTTTTCCATTATTTTAGGGCAAGAGCCCGACAATGAAGTATATCCAAATCTTAGGTGGACCATACCATAGGAAGCAATGGTGATTGGCCATTAAAAATTTATTGTAGGCCCCAAAAGTTTTGGATCAAGTTGATATTTATTTTTTCTCTTTGTTGGGTGCTAGTAAGTTTTTAATAGTGGCACATCCAATAACCACAATTTCCATGGTATAATCCACTTGAGATTCAGATGTGATTAATTTTAAGACTCTTGCCCCAAAATGATATGGAAAAACGTGTGAACAGCATAGATATAGAATAAATATATCAGAGGGCGCCACGTTAAGGCCGGCACTGTCTTGGGTGAGGCCAGGGCTACACCTAATCCACTCCCTGTGAGAGTTGGTAGGCTAATTGCTTTGTGGACTTCCAAGTTGGCAAGCTAGGTGGGGCTATCCTGATTTTTGTAAGAAATCCATCCCATATATCCATTTTATCAGCTCAATTTAAGAAATAAAACAAAATATAAGGGGATTAAAAACTCAAGTGAGCCGCTCCATGGGGAAAAGGGTGAAAGAATAACTTACGTTGAAACCTTGATGTTTATATGCCATCTAAAACATTTATGAGGTCATTCCTATTGGGATTGAATTGAAAATACAAAAAATTTAGCTTAATAGAATACTTCTATACTCATACAAATGTTTCAATAATCCCCACTGTTTCCCCTCCAGTGGCCCACCTAAGTTTTGAATTCAGTTCATATTTTGTGTCATCTCGTAAAATAAGCTGGAAAAATGAATGAACAGGTTAGATTTCTGACAAATATCATGGGGGTCCCACCTAGCTTTCACTGCAAAAACTTTAGATGCCAACCGTTGCCTGAGGAGAGATATTGGAGAATCTCTAGAGTGAGCTTTGTACTTCTAATTTTAAAAGATGACGTGTAAGTGCTGCCTGTGAGAGAATGGGAGATGAGACCTGCGAGTGAGAGACTCTCTCACATGCAAGAAGAAACTCTTTTTCTCAAATTTGATAGTAGGAGCGTATTTATCCAGACCGTCCATCTGATCCGATGGTTGACAGAAAGGTGTGAGCGTGGTGACTTGGGAAATGGTGTGCAGCTGAGCGTCTCTTTATATATAAGACATTTGTACATGACATTGGAGGGTGTGATCCTTGAGAGGTGCAGAAGAAACTAGATTTTGGAGAAGATGGCCCACTCCTTGTCCGGATATGGTGCCTCATCCCTAATCTCTAGTGTTTGAGTAGTGAGCTAAAATGTTGGTACTTTCTCTCAGTTGTGGCCGTTTTCTTGTCAGACTGTCCAAACCACCCCAGCTTTCACCACCACCGGATGCGTGGTTTCCAGCATTAGCCATACCCACAAAGACTAATAATTACACGGTGTTTGGTGTTTGGTGCATGGGATTACATGGGTTTAAGTGGGATGAATTTAGGAAAATGTAATAATTACACAGTGCTAGGGATTGTCGTATAATTCCGCGGCTTGGCATATGGAATGGAAACGGATGGGCAAATCACCCTGCCACTCCCGGTCAGTGCTCTGTGGGCCCTTCCATGATTTATGTGTTTTATCCATGCCGTCCACCCATTCTTCCAGATCATTTTATGGGAAGAGCCCAAAAATGAGTTTGATCTAAATCTCAAGTAGACCACACAGTGTTGATTGAATGGCCAACATTAAAAATTTCTTGGGGGTCACAAAAGTTTTGGATCAAGCTGATATATAGTTTTTCCCTTCACCCAGGTCTTTATGACCTAATCAACTGGTTAGATGTCAAATAACCATTATAGTTGGCCCTAGGAGGTTTTTAATGGTAGAATTTAATCACTACTGTTTTCCCATGGTGTGGTCCACTTTAGATTTATGTCTACCTCAATTTTGGGATCAAGCCCTAAAGTTATATTTCAAAATGGAAGGATAAAACACATACATCAAGGTGGGGCCCACATGACACTGACAAAGTAGGATGGGAAAATCCCTTACTCAGACGTAGATTCTGAAAAATTGCTTCACTACCACGAAGGACGTTGCAATGATCCCACCTAATCCCGTTTAAAACCATACACCAAACAACCCCTACTCACTATAACAAGAGCAAATTACTCAGTAATTCTTTATAATTCCTTTTTAGGATATTTATCACAAAATGCTTTAACTTTTGTTTATTTTACCAAATTTGGCTTGATTTCTCAAAATTACCCAAATGTTAAATTTTGGAGGAGAAGTGACGAAAATACACTCAGGGTGTCAAGTAACGTGGGGTCCACGTCGTTGAGTTTGACATCCAACCAGTTTAATAAGTGTGCCCTACCATGGTGATCAAAAGAACCAAAATGAAGCTAATCCAGCCATCCGTTGGCTACATGTGAATTTGGAGGTTCTAGGCCATGTGGTTTGGTCTGCCTGCTGATTGGAATAGACTAATTTGTTTATTTATTTTATTTTTTAATTCATTGGATCATACGGCGGGATGAACCTGTTGAGGGTTGGATGTCATGCACACATTTCACTCCTAGAAGATCACATATTAGTATTTTCAAAAAGTCCAGCCATTGCTCGGTAAATTTGGATTTGTCGAGGAGTTTTCCAGTAAGAATTTCAATTTTTTTCTTTTCTTTTATATACAATATTAGATCAATCATGGTATGATATCCAACCCGTCCAACAATTGTTCCCCACCAATCAAGCTAATCTTATCATTAGATTGGCCACACGTGAATTTGGAGGTCTTGCATAGTGTACATTGTTTTATATGTTGTGGCCCGTCTAATGATTAGATTGGCCTGATTTTTTATTTTTTATTTTTTCATCACATCACTATAGTGGGATGCAGCTTTTTGATGGGTTGGATGTCATACACATGCAACATCGGCCCAACAACGATCAAATCTACTAATTTCTAGGAAAATAAAAGATGAGGTCATTTTGATCATTTCACCCCCCAAAGATTACATTTTAGGACTGGTAAAATCAGACACTCAGGGAAATTCCGTAAAAGCATGCATTTTTCTAATATACATTTTTAGAAAGCAGATTTTCAGGGGTAAATGGACCAAACCACAAGCGGTTGGACAAAACTGGTCGCGGAAACGAGTCCAGGTGAGGTCTGGGTTTGCCCGAAGCTTCCAATCTAGCTCACTACTTAATAAAAGTTAGAATGGACACTAATTAGACGGCTTGGATCACTGATTAATATGTCAGTTGGACTATGAGTGATCAAAGATGTGATGGAACGATCAAAGGGTTTTGGGCCACTTGGGTTGGGAACCAACTTGAAAGTTACATTCACCAGTTTATAGACCATGTTGTACTGTACATTGATTCTTCCTAAACCCCATCCCATCTCTCTTGGCCCACCAATTCATCATCTTAGCCGTCCATCATGTCGGCAAAGGACTGCAGTAACTACAAGAAGAAGAAGCTCTACCGTCGGCCCTTCGCGGCCGTCTGACCTTCATAATCGTGATTCTCTTCGTGATCCTGGTGATCTGGCTAGTCCTAAGGCCTACTAAACCACACTTCTCCATCCCTTTGCCACCAGCCAATGGCTAATGGTCGATGCTCTGTGGTCCATCCATTTCGTCCATCTATTTTTATAGATCATTTTATGGTATGATACCAAAAATGAGGTATATCCCAATCTCAGGTGGATCACATTACAGGAAACAATGTTTAATGAATGTCGACCATTAAAATTTTTTTAGGGATCATAAAAGTTTTGGATAAAGCTGATCTTTGTTTTTTCCCTTCATCTTGGTCCGTATGACCTAATCAACAGATTGATGTCAAATAAACAGTACAGTGGGCCTTCTGAGGATTTTGATGGTGGATATCCAATCACTATTGTTTTCCTGTGGTGTGGTCCACCTGAGATTGGAATATAACTTGTTTTTGGTCTAATACTGTAAAATGATCTAGAAAAATAGATGGACGGCATGGATGAAAAGCATACATCATGGTAAGGCCCATAGAGCACCGACCATCAGCCGGGCTGGTGGCGGGGGAGCAGGAAACCGTGGCTTTAGAAGAAATTCCTTCGTTGAAAACTTAGGTGGGCCAAGGTGATGTGTGTGAGAAATCTATCAAATTTATCCGTTTCATGAGCTCATTTTAAGACTCTAGACAAAAAAAAGTGGGTTGGGAAATTCTGATCGTTGAAACCTCTCTGGTTGACAATGATGTAACACAAATATTATCCCGACTCAAAACTTATTTGGCCCCACCAATATTTCAAGTGTAGACCTTCAATCCTTATGTTTCCATATCATTTGAGTATTGGATCTGGCTCATTTTTGTCTCAACGGCCTAAAATAATTGCACAACGAGGTAGATTTCTCAAAACACAACGGTGGCCCCTCTTAGATTTACAACGCAGGAGCTTCCTGCTAAAGGCCTTGGCAGGAAACCCGCGTCCCTACCGATTAAACGTGACCGCGCCCGACATCTTGTCCACGACCTTTGAAGTCACTCTCTGCTCCCGCAGCCCCAACGATTGGATCGGCATTTACTACAGCAAGCTTTTCTCAGTGTGGCCCACATAAGGCTTGGACCTTCCTCTTGTTTGGGCTAAAATCTTAAAATGAGCAGGCGAAACCAATGGATGGAACGGATCTAAGACAAACATCACGGTGAACCCAATACAGCTGGAACGGATCTAAGACAAACATCACGGTGACCCCCATAGAGCTGGAACGGATTGCGTCCTACAAATCTGTCTCCAGCTGGGAACGGTAAGGAGCGTTTAGTGGCTTCCATTACGCATGGGTCTTATCCACACCGCCCCATTCATTTTTTTCGTATCATTTTAGCTTAACAAATAAAAATAGGCAGATCTTACCATATGAAGCAACGGTGATAATGATTCTCACCGATGAAAATTCTCTAGGGCCCACAGTGATGCTTATTTGCCATCCAACATATTCATAAAGTCACATGAACCTCAACGAAAAGAAATAACAAATATCAGCTCCATTTAAAACTTCCGTCGCCCCAGGAAGTTTTCAATAGTAAGAGTTTAATCTCCATTTTTGTAGTCCACTTAGGGTGTGTTTGGGCAATGGGATTAGAATGGATTGGATGGGACCGGATTCATCCGGTCCTTTGCCAATTCCACTCCATGTTTGGGAAGAATTGGAAAAACTTGGAATTAGATGAGATGGAGTTGCATTGGGTCCTGTACCAATTTCACTAAGTTGTGTAGGTCCCACCATGATGTGTGGGCTATATCCACACCGTCCACTCATTTTTCAAGATTATTTTAGAGCATGGCCCAAAAAATCAGGTAAATCTAAAGCTCAAGTGGACCCCACCATAGAAAGCAATGGGGATTGAATACTTACTGTTGAAAAATTCTTTCGAGCCACATAAGTTTTGGATCTACCTCATTTTTAAGCCCATGCCATAAAATGAGGTTAAAAAACAAATGAACAATTAAGATATAACACATGTTTGTTATTTTCAATAATTTCAAATGATGGTGGGTATATCCATTCAATGTACCACCGTATTACCAACAAAGCAGGGCACTAATCTTATCCCATGGCAATCGGGGACAATCCTTACCATGGTTAATAATTATGTTTTTTTGAATCCCATCCCACATAATCCCTTCTAATCCATTAGAAGGGATTAGGTGGGATGGGATTCACCTGGTTCACTCTATGCTCGAGAAGAATGGAAAAGCTTGG
The DNA here is from genome assembly GCF_029962835.1 of Magnolia sinica. NCBI lineage: Eukaryota > Viridiplantae > Streptophyta > Magnoliopsida > Magnoliales > Magnoliaceae > Magnolia > Magnolia sinica. Next base: position 40,318,896 of record NC_080573.1, on the reverse strand, counting down.
AATTGCATTAGGTCCGGTTTCAATTTCACTCAATGTTAGCAAGTTGTGTAGGTCTCACTATGATGTGTGGGCTATATCCACACCGTCCACTCATTTATTGAGATTATTTTAGAGCATGGGCTAAAAAATCAGGTAATTCTAAAGCTCAAGTGGACCCCACCATGGAAAGCAATGGGGATTGAGTACTTACTGTTGAAAGCTACTTTGGGGCCACATAAGTTTTGGATCTACCTCACTTGTAGGCCCATGCCATAAAATGAGGTTACAAAACAAATGAACGGTTTAGATATAACACACATATATTATTTTCAATAATTTCAAATGATGGAGGGTATATCCATTCAATATACCACCGTATTATCAACAAAGCATGACATTAATCTTATCCCATGGCAAGGGCAATTCCTGCCATGGATAATAATTATGTTTTTTTGAATCCCATCCCACCTAATCCCACCGCCCAAACAGGCCCTTAAGCGTTGAATGTACCTCAGTTTTGACGTTATGCCCTTAAATGATACGAAAAAAATAGATGTACAGTGTGGTTAAGACCCGTGCATCACGGGGCCACTCAAAGCTCCTGTCCGTTCTCACTTCCCAGCTTGAGACGAGCGGGGTTAGGACGCATTCCGCGTCCCACAGATATTGGGTCAAGATATTCGCTCATCCAATACCAACCGTTAACAGATTTCTCTCTCCCCCCAATCGTCACCCTTTTTCCGGGCACAACTGGGGCCATCACAACGATCTGCGTGTTTCTCTAAAGACTGACTTAGGTGGGTCCCACCGTCGGAATTGGCGGTGGGTTCCACTTCACGGATTTCACACGTGTGCTGCGTGTATAGGTGCTTGTGGAGAGGGGATGGCAAGGGTTCTAGGGTGGTTTTAAGCTGCGGAAAGCGGCAGTGAGAAGAGAGGCGTTTGCAGGCGCCAAAAAAACTGAACACTTTCCTCGGATTTGAAACCCTAATACCTCAACCGCTCACCATCGTCGGCCCACGCAACTATTCGAAGCGAAATCTCAGCCGTTCAATCGCCCCTTGGATTGGAGAAGATTATTTGCAAAATTTTCAGGGACTTCGGAGCCCAAAGACTGAGTTTCCCTTTTTAACCTCCACCTGTGGAACTCAAAGATTTCAATTTTTCTTTTATCTTTTGATTTCAAGAGAGGTATGTTCTTGCCTTTAATCCCAAAAGCTTTTTGTTTGATTTTGGATGATGATTTATGAGTGTTTTTGAATTTTTTTTTTTAAATTTTTTATTTTATTTGTTTAAATTTTGGGACGTGGGTTCTTCTGCAATGTTGTTGAATAATCTCGTTCGGTGAGGCTAGCTGTGGCGTGTGGACACCATCCAAGCATGTCCAGCAGGGTCGACCAACCATCATGTGGGCGACCACATGAATTTGGAGGTTTTGGGTGGCTGTCTATTATTTTTTATTTTTATTTTTCTATTGTGTGGCCCACCGTATGATTGGATAGGCCTGGTTTGGGGCATCCCATTATCATTTTTTTTTTTTTTTTTTGAAAGGATGGGGCATCCCATTATCATGATGGAATTCACTTAATGCGCGGGTTGGATGGCATACACACATCATGACAGGCCTCCCTCAGGCAGTTGCATAGCTTTTTATGCAGTTAGTAATTTAGTGATACTTAGTTTTTTGGTTGTTTTGTTTTTGAATGGGATGAACGGTATTGAAAGCTCAGCAGCAAAGAAGAGATGCAACAATATCTTTAACCTCCCAAACAGAGAAATGGAAGCAGGCTGAAGGCACTGATAACTAATGCAGGGGCATTTTCACACCGGGCTCGAGTGGGGTAGCACGTGGGATGCTGGGACACACTTGGGGTGGGTGACCCATGTGATTTGGGGCCCACGGGGGAGGTCTTGTGTTCGAGACTCCTCACCAGGGATCATTAATGCAAGGGCATTTTACACTGGGCTTGAGTGAGGTAGCCCGTGGGATGCGGGGACACACTCGGGGTGGGCAGCCCATGTGATTTGGGGCCCAAGAGCCCACGAGAGGGGTTCGGCCGAAGTCCTAACCCCTGAGATGTGAGGCCTGGGCTATGAGATAAAGGGATTAATTCGCCATACTCTAACAGTTCGAGCTTTTAGAGCAAGTGGTTAATTGTCTTGCATCAATAACATAGGAAAAAAAAAATATATTTACCATACTAGTTGTGTTTTTATTTATTTATTTATCCCGCTAAAACTTCAAAAGAAAAAAGAAGCATTTACATGTTTTCCTATTATTTACCAATTATCATATTTTCCTATTATTTTAATTCAATAGAAAATGGTGTGTAGTTTAATCTACACTCAATGTAGCTTAGAGGGGTGAACACTACGCAACATGCTATTTGCTAGTTAAAATGCCAATATGGAAATTTGGAACCATGATACCTTCTTAAAAATAAAGGAACCATGGTCAAAGTAGGGCCCAACTTCCTATGATTCCAATTATCCAAATGGTGAGCCAATCTATGGGAACTAGTAAGGCAATGATATTAATGAAAAAGAAAAGGTCCCCCATCGGACAGTCTGAACCATCCAACTGTTGACCTGCAAATGGATGGTTAGAGAAAAAAATACATAGCCAATGGTCCACGTCTTAGTTGCATTCTTCTAAACAGGTGCTGTTCTTGCTTTAAACCACTCTTCGGTCCCACACTTGCTCTTGCTTCTACCTAGTTGTACTTGCTAACATTTTGAAGGAGATGCTTCCTCACTGTCGCACCTGAATCTGTCGCCATTCCGCTTCACGCTTTGTGCGATTATAGTCCACATGAAATGAGGAACACTCCGCTGGTTAGATAACTGTGATTGTCTGGTAGATGGGATGGTTTGTTCATTGCCATTCATGGTGGTACTCATTAGATAAGTGGTCAGGATCACTGAGTGGTGGGCAGCCACCTATTCAAAATGCTGTCTCAAGCAAAAGGAAAAAAAAAAAAGTAAAAAAGAAAAAAAGAAAAGAAGAAAAGAAGGCACTAGTTCAGTTGAGCATTGTGTCATGTCTTCTGAAATTTATTGGCACAAATAGCAAAGGATAGTAACACTACTCCTGGAAACACCTCTGGCTTTGAGACTTGTTTTGTAAATGTGTAGGTCTTTTTGTAATTCTATAACATCAATAATTTCAATTTATCTTACAGAAAATATCGTTCTGCACAATAATCTGGGAGTTGGTTAATTTTTCACTCGAGAAAAAAAAAGAAGAAATTAAAGAATGTGGAATTTATACACTATATGAGCAACTCGAGAGTTGTTGGTTTTGTTTTAGGAATTTCTGGGGAATGGGGAAAACATTCCCTTGTGCTAAATATTGAATAATTTTACATGTATCTTTTATTTCTGAGGAATGTGGAAAACATTCCTTTATGCTAGAGAACTTATTGTCCTTAGCATTTTTGTCTTCAGTTGATGCATGAAGTTTCAACATTTTTTGTGGAAGGTTCTCTCATCTGTTCAATAAACTGCATGGATTATATTTAACTGTCAATATATAACATTATATGCCATAAGTTTGTGGGAGAATGCCAAACATTTGTGAGAAGCTTTTGTCAATCAGCGTCATTGATTTGGTTAGCCTACCAGAAATACCTGGGACAAGTTTATGATCATTACGATGATTGACATTGATTTCTTTAGATACTTTGAAAAGCACGAAACTGCTGTTAAACTTAATTGGAGTCAGAGAACACTTATTAATCATTTACTTGGCCCAACTTGTCTGGATGGTGGTCCCATGGCAGATGGAAGATACCCCAAACATCAACCCTTTGGATTATCCTAACCTTCTGATGGGGTCCCTGTTTAATTTGGACCTTTTTTTTTTTGGAATATTTACTTTCATTGAATTGCTGGATCATCTGATGAGTGAGATTTTAGGGCATTGCTCATATCTTGATGTGGTCCATCAGATCAATGACTTAGGTCATTGAGAGGTGTGCTCCACCTTTGCCATTGCTGGGTTGAGGGGGATTTTTTTTTTTTTTTTTTCACATGCTATGTTAAACTCAAAAAGGGTCTCTCATGGATTTCCTTCTTTGTTGAAGCACCAGAGCCATGATTACAGGCGGGAAAATCTATGTTTCTTCTCCTCCAGCATTCTCCAATGACAGCAAGAAATTGCTTTTCTGCACGGGAAATACTGTCTCAATCTTCAGTACCTCCACGGGCATGCAGGTAGTACTGACTTTTTAGATTTTTTAGAGCTTGTAACCTCTCTCGTGTAGCTGATAATGGAATCAGATGTCCTTATGGAATGCAGATAACAGAATTGGAGGGTCATACAGAACAGGTCACTTCTGTTATTGTCATGCCAGCTGGTTCCCCTGCAACTAAAATTCTATGCTATTGTTGGACTGCATCATTGGATGGAACAATTTGTTATTGGGATTTTTCTCTGCCTGAATTGATAAAGAAGGTGGAAGTTAATCTTCCAATACACTCCATGGTAAGCAAGATTAATTTGTTTTTCTGGTGCTGAGTTCATTTCTGCTTGATTTCGTCTGCTTTTTTATTTGATTGACAACAAAGCAAACTGCAAAATAGTAAAAAAAACCTCCAAACTGCCAATAAAAAAAAAAACTGAATTCTCGTTTCTCATATAGTCATATGCATTTTTTACGGGCATATATTGATATATTTATATGCATGTATCTCTGTATTTCAATAGTGCGCAAGTACGTGACATGGTTGTTAGATGGTAATGTTGGTTGCTTGCTTAAGGTCTGATGGATTTAATGGATAAGAGTCTGTAGAAACTGTCTCTGATGTCTCAACATTTTATGCTAATACAACTGCTTTACTTGAATTATGCAAGGGCGTAGGGCCACTGTCACACAATTTTTGCCTAGGGCCATATTCATTTTTTTTTGCTCATTTTCTGCATCCAATCGTTGATTTTCTAATTGGCAACTGAATGAAGTCGTTTCACATCTTTCATCTTGTTCTTTCAGGTGATCCCAAATGTATCAAGTCTACCAGTTGCAATCAGTAATAAGCCATCCAATCTTTATGCATTTATTTCGGTTGAAGATACAGCTAAACCAAAGGGCCTGGATAAGTTGCGAGGAATAATTCGAATGTGTAACTTAACCAAGTCTTGTCTAGTTGGAGGAGAGTTGGCAGAGGTGCAATCCTATAGCTGCTATACATGCTTTTTATTTTTAATTCTGAGAATTTGGAGGTTATCTCATGATTAGATATTGTAATGCTTGTAATCACTGAATGTAGCTATATTATATTCTTTTGGTACATCTTCATATTGGAAAAATCTTTCTTAGGTATGCTAATAATTCTAATTTCTAGGTGACTAGAAATATGCTTTAGTTTCAATCTACAGTTTTCCAAGGTTCATCTCATTTTCTCATAGAAGGGTATGCTAGGAGTATGATCTATTGAACATCTAGAAGGAAAAAGGAACTGTGGAACCTTAACCTGATGTATGCTCCCTTGGGAATCTGGGCCATTCAGTATTGGATGGGTTGTAAAGAACAGGGGCTGAAATTAAGTTGATATCCAGGTGGTGTCGAGAGATGAACTCCAAGGAGATTTTGTCACATTGGGTGGGCTTGTGCATCTTTTCTGCTAGTTTCTTGGGAAGAGTTGGTCACCTTCGTAATGCCATCAAGTGGGTTCTTTGGTGGCTGGAGTCCTTAGGAATTGGACTATTGACAAAAGGTGTTTTATGTAATATCTCTGTTCCAGAAATTCCAACCCATTGCCTTAATGGATAGTCTCTTGCTCTCTTCTATAATAAGTTTTGTTGGTTGTGTGTGTGTGTGTGTGTGGATAGTGTCTTTCTCTCCTCTATGTTAATAAGTTTGTTGGTTAAATATGTGCATGTGCATGCATGCGTGTGGAGAAAGATCCTATGGGGTAGACCTGAGCGTACCTTATGGTGAGGTCTATCTCTCTGGGCCTCACCATGATGTGTGTTGGACATATGAACCATGCATTTGGAGAATCCTCTCTAGATGATGGGAGGTACCAAAAATCATGCTTAAAACATCTAAAATCACTTAATGGGGCCCTCCCGAGTTTTGGAATGGCCTAAAATTTGATGGGACCCCTCATCCATGTGGGACGCACACAATGGATTGGTTGTATGTCTAAATCACATCTCAATGGGCCCCACAAACAATCAGGAAGGTTTTTAATGGTGAGCATCCACTTCAAGTGTTTCCTGTCCTATGGCCCACCTAAGTTGTGGATTGGGCTGGATTTTGGGTTTTGGGGCTAATAGGGAGGGGCACATCTAATGGACGGGGTTTAGATGTGTGACACATCATGTTAGGGCCCACACAGGTCAACCTTATGTTAAGATACAGTAAGGTCTACCTCATAGGATCCTTTTCCTACATACATACATGATAGAATTTTGCTAGTGATGTAGTTACTAGAAAAACTATGTTTATGTATTCTACCAAATAAAAAGTAAGCCGGTTCCATCTTGCATTTCATTATTGATTGTACCTTCAACATTAACTGAAAAATCCCATTCTGTTTCTCAAACTCTAACATGGCAACTTCTTCCTTGACCTTTTGCGTAGAGCTTTTCCATTAATGTCTGTGTGGTTACTTATTTGTGTGTGTGGGTGTGCTTAGCAACATAGTTGCACAGTGAAGTTTTGAAGAGGGCGGTGGAGTGTAAGACTGAGATAAGAAACAAGGATCTCAGATTAGAGAATCAATTTGACTTCATGCTAGGGAGATAAACAACTGAAACCATATTCCACTTAGATACTTCATGGAAAAGTATAGAAAACTGGAGGAATTTATGTATGGGTTTTACTGACTTGTAGAAGCATATGGTAGACATGCACGAGATGTTACAAGAGCAAGAAGTTGGGAACTGCTCGTGGTGAGATAGCTGAGTTTGCAGTATGAGTCTCCATCAGTGGTCTGCATTAGGCCCTTACCTTTTTGCACTCATTATAGATGAACTAACTGCGAGCACCCGAGATGATGTGTCTTGGTGCATGTTGTTCTTGATGACATGGTGCTGATCGATGGGCTAGAGAGTGTGTAGTGCTAAATTGGATATTTGGAGGAAGGCTTTAGAATCCAGAAGTTGAAAAATTAACAGACTCAAAACATAGTACGTAATCTCAATAAAAATAAAAATAAAAATCAGAGTGTAGAATGCATCTTTACAAGAGTGTCATGGATGTGAGGCTTTAGTTAAAATTGATGGCTATGAGATTCCTCAAAGTGATATGTTTGGCCGTATCATTCAAAATGATGGAGAGATCAAGGTGGGCGTTTCCAATAGAATTAGGGATGGTTAGATGAGGTGGAGATGTGCTTATGGAGTCCGCGATGGTTGCACACCAATCTAACTTAGGGAAAGCTTATAAAACAACTATTAGATGAGATGTGTGTTAGGATAGTGTGCTGGGCAGTTAAGCGGCTACAAGAGCATAAAATGAACATTTCAAATATGAGGATGTTGAGATGGATGTGTAGGAAGACTAGGAAGGATAGAATTAAGAATGAGGTCTTTTGAGATAGTAGTGGTCCTAGTAAGTGACTAGGTGATGGAGAACATATTGAGGTGGTTTTGGTCATTTGCAAGGAAACCTGAGACTGCTTCAATATGGAGGGAAACACTGACTAGGGTGGAAGGGCCTGAAAAGAGATGAGAGGAAGGCATCGGTTGAGATGGTGAGAAGGGGCATGAAGACTTTATCACATACTGAGGTATGTCCTTAGGAATGGTTGATTTAGTATGACTTTAAAGCTGACCCCAAACGGCTGGCTGGGACAAGGCTATGATGATTATGCATGTGTGTGTGCATATTCAAACTTTTTACGATATCCTCAGGTAATGCTTATATACAGATTCTGAATAAATTCATGTGATTTCATTTCCAAGCTATTAATATTGATTTGGTTTTGAGCCTGAGGCTTAATGTTAGGCAGTAGTTGCTTCATCTCGGGTTTGACCCTAGCTTACCCAGAAAAAGAAAATAAAAACCGTTTTATTTATCTGCAGTTATTTGGTAAAACATCGTTATAATTTTTTCTTATGTTTGTTGTCATTCACAACACCTTTGTTGTTAGTCTGTGCTTGAAGATCTATTTTGCCAAAATTCTTTGATTGTACTAAAATACCTTTTATTTGTTCGAAGCAAACAATTTTGAAGCTGGTTGATTCTGGTTTTTCTTGTATTTCAGACTACAAACCCAGAGTTCATAGTTGTTAGTAATACTGGGGAGCTTTTTGGCATTCGAAATCAGCGCCGACTTCGCATATGGAAGGTCCCTGATGGAGATTTTAATCATGATGAGGTGAAAGCGATAAGATTGCATCATACAAAGAATTTAACGACTCTTGCATTTCATCCAACTGAGAGAATTGTAGCTGGAGGTGATGTGACCGGAAGGATTTTGATATGGAGAGGTGTTGGAAATAGAAAGTTTTCACAAAATGAACGGCCATCGAGTGGTGGGAAGGTAAAAAATGAGGAAGAAAGGCCTGGAGTGAGGTACGTTGATGATGCTGATTCCTGTTCAACCTGGCACTGGCACCCATCTGAAGTGAAGTTTCTCTCTTTCTCCTCAGATGGAGCTTATCTATACTCAGGTAGAACAAACATCATCATGATCATTTTTCAAATTTTTTTTTCTCAAACAAGACCTTGTCTAAGTTGCTGTGTTTTGGATCACTATTTGATCCTTGGCTTCAGGATATGCATAGTATCCATGGTTGATTTGATGGGCTCCATCATGTATGGAATGTGCCCTGGATGTCTCCCAGACTGCACAATCCATTCCCAGTCATTGAATTGTTGGCATTTTGTTGGTTGAATGGGACTATGTTGTGCTACCTTTCTTAGTTTTTGCAGACCAGCAATCGAAAGGTTGGAATTGTTCGATTGATTAGGCTTTCAGGGCCATTCTCCAGTGACTGGGGCCAATCAGATCAACGGCCTGGATCACCCAAAACTTGGGCTTGACTCGTACAAACTGTGGATGCAAGGATACTATCATCTGAGTTGAGAATAGTATAATACCTCATCAGTTATTACATATTTGAATTTTCATGCTGCTTAAGCTGACTTTTTTTATTTCTTTAATGAACTTAGTATCTTTTCGAGAAGCGTTTAGACTAGGGATCATTAGTGACTTCCTGATAATTATAATTTGATATGATTTTCTTGTTAATGTTATTTATTTCTTTTTCCATTACTTAGGTGGGAAGGAAGGAGTTCTTGTGGTTTGGCAGCTTGACACGGGAAAGAAGAAGTTTTTGCCACGTATAGGATCCCCGCTTCTATATTTTACGCATTCTACGGATCCTTCCCTTTCCTCTGTAAGGATATCTTCTTTTTTGCTTGTATAACATCATAGAAAGTCTTGCTTTCAAATTGGTTGTGTTTCTTCTCATAACATGGGTCTTTTATAAATTCTGACATAATGCTCTGTCATATTACATCAAGATATCTGCAAGTACACTTCAAAAGAATTTTGATTATCATTATGTTGGGATCACTTTGTAGGCATTTATCATAGAATGTCATCAAATAAGTTTCCTGCTTGCTTTTTTCCTCACTTTATTTAGATAGTTAATATGCGATTGAGGACACTGAAACCTTATATGCAGCTATTTAAGTGCTTTTAAATATAGACCTGTGGTATTGTTGCATTGCAACTGCATCCTGGCCATTACATCAATGAGGGAATTGACTCCCCTTGCCCCATTCCCCCTCGCCGCCCCCCCCCCCCCAATTTGAAGTAAATCAGACATGTCATCTAACCATAGCTCGAAGCCACCCTGCATCAGAGGTAGCAGCTCCTATAACCGCCATCAGAAGATAACAATCTGCCTTCTGCTGTCTCCAAGGGTTATGTTGGAGAGGCAAGGGTAGAAATTTCAGATATTCTAAGGTTGTCGGGAAGCATTTATTAGAAGCTTCTAGTGTACATTATTAAAATTTACTTATATGGAGATGGCGGATTCAGGTTGGTGTCTTTTTGAGCCTGTAATTGGGCCAGTTGCTCCTAGATTTTCCAAGCTATTAATGATTCAAGTCCTGACGTTAGTGCTAACAGGGATGACGAAATTCTGATGTGGGTGTAATTTGATTCCAGTCTAACTAAATGATTTGCATCGTTTGAGTGACGTGCAGGTACGTCACTTGGGTGATGCATGGGACACAATAAAATAGGAAAGGCAGTGAACTATCACTGTAGTTTTACATTGTTTTTTTGGAAAGATGAAGTAATTTATTAGGCGGAGCCAAAGAAAAACAAAACAAAAAGAAAGAAAGAAAGAAAGAAGAAGAAGAAGAAACAAAACTAAAAAAAAATTGAAGAAACCCAGCCACCAAACTAAGGAACCACCTCGGGGCCCAATCCTGAAACAACAAAATAACCCTTGCTAACACCTCCGCCGAGGATTACCTTTTATTACAAAAGCAATGATTATTCCGCTCTCCCCTGATTGCCCAAAGAGCTGCTAGCAGAACTAATATCCATCTCTTCCTGCCGAGCGTCCCTCCGTGGAAGGAATGCCAAGAATAGAAGAGGCAATCAATAGGGGGCATCACCGACTGAGTATTCGCAAGGCTGAGGATGCTGGACCAAGTAGGCAAAGAGAGTGAGCAATGAAGAAACAAATGATCCACATATTCCACCTCATCCAGAGTCTAGACACAGCGAACATGCATTTGGCAACACGATGCCTCTTTTCTGAAGATTATCAATCATTAAGATTCAATGCCTCCTTGCCAGCCATGTGAGGGTGGCAAACTTTGAGGGAGCCCCATTGGTCCAGACCGGGCCTGTGTGATAGCAGCTACGAGGGGCATTTGGCTGAGAAAGAAAGGCGTAGAAAGACCCCACCTAGAACGCTCCAAAGCTCTCTAGCTTCCAGACCATTGAATCCACCTCTCCTGGGTGCAGCATGAACCCCTCCAAATGGTAAAGGAGCCTGAGCAGATCATCGATTTTAACATCCCTCAAGTTATATCTAATGGGTGGGAGCCAGATCCCTTCCCTACCAGAGACTGAGAAACAATCAGCCACTGGGATGTCCACCACAAGACACAAGGAAGCCAGGGATGGGAAAGAGGACCAGAGTGAGGACTCCCCACACTAGGGATCCTCCCAAAAAAGGATCTTGACCCTATCCCCAATCGAAAAACTACACAAGGGAAAACCTTGATAGCCACCTTAGCAATGGCTTTCCACAGAGAAGAAGAACGATAGTGGGAAGATGATTTGGCCCACTAACCCATCTAATTCACCCCATATTTCGCAGCAAGGATGGATCTCTATAAATTAGACCCCTCCACTGCAAAGCGCCAAGCCCATTTACCCAATAAAGCCTCATTAACCAGATCAAGACACTTAATCCCAGCCCTCCCTTCAGAGTAAGGGGATCAGACCTCTCTTCAGTTGAGCAGGGGGGAATTTCTTCCAGAGGAACCTCCTTGCCAGAGAAATTCGCTTCTAAGCTTGTTGATCCAATTAATGACTGAACTAGGGCAACGAAACAAAGACATAATAAAGAGGCATATTCGAAAAAGATGCTTTAATACGAGTGATACAACCTCCTAGAGATAGAAGCTTACTCTTCTAGGGGGAAGTTTCCTCTTCAGCCTCTCAATGACTCAGCTGCTGAACTCTCATGACTTAAACTTCAACCTTTGTTCTTAGAAGGCTCTTGGAACATTAGGAATCATATGGCCTCTGTGTGCGCATGTGGTTCTCAGCCTCAGGAAAATGCGCAGTTTTCTGAGGTTCTGTTCATATATATGAATCCCATGGTCTGGTTATCTAGAGCCATTGTTCATGGGCTTCACAATGGTAGGGGAATAGCCCAAAATCTGCCACTTGGGAAGATCCTAACCATTGATCAGGAAAACAATACAGCAATGATCCCACATTCAACCGAAAAGTCCGAAAGAAAGGTGGGATCCTAAAAATGGGCCTGTTGCATTCATCAGATCAGCGTCTCGATCATCAATTCATGGGCCTGCGTCAGAATGGAAGCCTGAACAAACTCAACATTTCTTTTGACACAGTACCCTATGACCCATCTTGCAATACATTAGATCAGCATGAACTAGATTAGTTCTTTCTGTGCCATTTTGCTCTTCAGAATGTCCACAGGATGCTTATGTTTTGTTTTTGTTTTTAAACTTTAATTTTTTGATTAGTTTGGTTATTTTATAAATCAATTATTTATTTATTTATTTATTTAATTTTTAATTTAAATTTTTTTTTTTTTATAAATCTTATTGGTCTCCTTTTATCACCCATAATTGGATTTCATTTCTACCTTTCTGCATGTGCATTAAATTGATAAATCTGGGCAGATTCATATGTTTGTTTACCATCATTTTAGAAATGAGTGTGACTCTTCAGCCATGCATATGGCATTGTTCTATGAAATCCACGATGTCCAAATTGGTGACCTAATTATGGATGAAGCACAACCCAAAAATTAAACTAAGAACATGGAAAATATCTGATTTTTCCCTTTGGCTTTGGACCTCTCAGTATTTTACTTTTAACCGTCCTTTCAATAGCCATCAATTGAATGGCAAGGATTTCTTGATCAGTGTATCTTAGTGACATTCTCCATCCACAATGTGTTCCACAATTGGGATGGTCTGGACAGCCCTACTTGTGTGCCAGATGTGAGGAGGATGAGTCACCGCCTTTTTCAAAGTTGTGGTGAACTATCAGTAGAGTCTAGCACTGACAAATAATGACTGCCTATATTCTTAAGATGAGTTGATTTGATTTTGTTCTGAAATGGCATTCTCAGATATCTTGTGCAGATAATCAAATCCATCTACTAAAAATGCCTTCAATGGAAATTTTGAAGTCCATATCTGGGATCAAGGTTTGTGAAGCCACCTGCTTTGCCTATTAATTCCTTCTTATCTGCACTATACACTGTGATTGGACTCTTGTCCCAGTTCAATGCAGCAACCATGCATCCTGCGAAAAGGGATCCACTTCTTTCTTTAATTTGACAATGGAGCTATAGTAACTTGCTAAAGAAATTTTTTGATGTGGTGTATATTCAGCTTCCTTGTTCATTTCCAGAGATTCATGAAGGCTTATACAGTGGATTTGTCTTTGATCGTGCTTCTGGGTTAGTTGCTCTTCCGACGCAAACCTATTGCGTACAATTCTACAGCTTGTTTGACAATCGTGAGGTTTCACAGGTAGGAGACTTTAACCTGGAGAGCTGTTTAACTAAGGACTTTAACCTGGAGAGCTGTTTAACTAAGGACTTTAACATGGCTTGTCATGGCCATGGGATTCTCCACCCGGTGCTCGCTTTTATGTCCCCTCTTCAAAGGGCATTGTGGATACATATTGACCAAAATGCCTTTTTTAAGGGTGGCGTGAAGGTGAGTATGGAGCATGCAACTGGATGCCTGAACCTTATCAGGGTTCTTATTTCTCTCAGCATAAAATTTCTGTAGTGCTATGTTGTTCATTTGTATCTTCTTCATGAAGTCGCGTGATACTAATCTTAGCATTCATATTTGAGCTGGCCTTTCTGATATTTTAGAAATAAGTGCCAAAAAATGGATGTGATTATTTCTCTCCACTTTTGCAGGTTCAGGTCTGTGAACGTAATTATCAGCCTGTTGATGATGTCACGGTAAATGCCTATGAAGTTAACACTTCAATGTCTTTGACGTTGTTGTCATTTCTAAAGGTCATTTAGATGTGAGTAAAATTCCCCTCATGTAAAAATTTACACAAGTAAACAATTTCACTGCCAAAGTGTTTCAATCTATCATGTACAGACACTGGGGAAGTCTTTACGTGGATTGAATTAATTGTGTTTGGGTTCTGGTGATGAGTATCCTTTTCTATAAGCAATTTAGAACTGTTGGTGACTGGTGAGTGAACTCTTTACATGTAAATTGCAACTTCCGTCTTTGGCAGAAACAGTTTCTCTTTTAGATGAAAGAGTTTCCTCCTACTTTCTTAACACCGAAACACAGTAAAGGGCCCAAACAAATGAAAGAGTTTACATAGTTGGATTTGACTCACATCCAAATGACCCCCCTTTACCTTCTAAATAGCGCTATAGTAATCTGTGGACAAAGTCCTAGATGCTTGGGTTGCCAAGGCTCCTATGCTTTTGAGAACCCAGAAATTGTATTTGGATTGAGCTTATGATGCACTTGGTATGTTTGGCACAGATAATGAATCCAATTGATGTTAGAACTGTTTGAGGAATTTTGGGAAGTGAGGCTTTTTGGTGAGACCAAATTTGATACTAGGGAACCATCTCAGATGGTTGTTTTCCTCGTAGGAAATTGCACAAATAAGTTCAGCTATGACTATAGATGCTCATATCCTATGAGCAATCTTTGGATATCCCATCAGCTTGGCTGACTGCTTCTGTCCCGATTGTAGAGTTGCATAATGTAGAAAATCCTTTGAAGGAATTAAATGCAAAACCAATTAATTTGGGATTTTTGTGGTTTAGACTCTTGCCACTATGAACTTGTATCAAATTTCTTGAATTGATTTCTGACCTATCACCAGGGATTTCAGACTGAAATTTGCTGAAATACTGATTAATGTGATTTCCTCCAAGTGATATGCCATGCATGCTCATTCTGTTACTTGTGGCCCTTCAATGTGTCTGATACCTGTCTGATTGGTTTGCTATGCTTGCAGGTAGTTGTCACTCTTGTAGTTCTCTCCTTAGACGGATCTAAGATGGGCACTGTTGAAGTTAAACTTCCCGAGGAAGGCATAGGGGGCCTTATAAGTCTTAAATTTTGGGAATCTGGATCGGGGAGTGGGGAGTTCACCTTGTCCACAGTCATTTATGAGCCTCACAGGTTAATGAACACATTGACATCTGAAAGCAAGAACTTTACTTTCTTCTTCTTCTTCTTTTTCTCTTGTTATGTGTTACATAAATTCTAGGATCAGCATATTTTGATCGCCTCCTGTAGTTTAAACTTTTTTTTTTCTTCGCAAGTCCCTTCTTATAAGTATACTGGCCATCTTCCTACTCATGATCTGCTACAGGTTTATCACACAAAAATGTTTGTCTTATTTCCATTAAATATAATGAGCAAGGATTTAAAACTTAGTTTTTGGGTGCTACTAGGTTTTAGCACAATGTCTCACTGGGACATGTCCTGAGACAAATACTGTGATAGGGTGATGTCTAACAGGGGGTGGGGGCAAAACATTTCTAAACGGTGAACACCAAACAACCTACAATTCAGTCATAGCTCAATCATGTGCACATGTTTGTGTTCAATCTTGGAGGATGATGGAACCCATTTATTGTGGGTCCCATGCGCTTGCATGATTCTTCGGCTTGCTGGGCTGTGTCTTTTCAATTCTTCCAGCGAGATCTTTTTATCAATTATCATCTTATTGTCCTCATTAATAACTTCTTTCTCTGGCACAAAATAAAATAATATTGGCTTTGAGTTCCTGGAGCTTGGTTGCACACAATCTATTCGGTCCAACCGAGTATGGTTTAACCTTTTCTAATCGTGGCACAATTACTGTGTAATTTGTTTGCATGACTTTCATTTGTTCCGGTGACAACATTATCAAAGGAGGTTGCCCTTGTCTCAAATGCTTTGGAACAAAATAGAATTTTCGTTCTTGATTCTGTCATGCTGGACTTGTGAACTTTCGATTGTTTTGTCTTCTTTCTCTGTAATCTTGACTGGCAAAATTTCCCTTTTAATAGTAAAAGCCTTATTATCATTGCGTTTCGAACTTTTTCCATTTGCACTTTTCTTTTCTTCTTCAACAAATTCATCGTAGTATCGTTCATCTACGAAGAAAGACTCTACTATCGTGTATGGTTTCGTGTCTGTCATGATTCTGTGTTGGATGCCATTCTGACAGTACTTGAAATACTAATTTAGCGTGGAAGGGGCTACGCCATACCTATGCATCCATGGTCGTCCAAGAAGCCAATTGTAGGTTGTCACTGCATCAATCATGTGACACATTTCCTTTGTGACAAGATTTTTGATTTCTAGCATCATCGTGATCATTCCTAGCGCTTTCTAACCGTCTTGATTAAACCCCTGGATCATCATTTCGCTCACGTGTAAATGAGATCGCTGATATCCCAACTTGGTGAGCATATTTAATTGCATCAAATTCATTGGAGAGCCATTGTCTAACATTATACGTTTAACTTCTTCTCGTGGATACACCCAGTGACCATGAATGTTCGATTATGTTCTCTCTCCCATCATTAGGTCATCATCCGAAAAAGTGGTAGTAGACATGCAATTGGCCGCCTCTATCTTCTTAGACGTGGCATCCCAACTAGTACTGTTGTCTTTTCCCCCTCCTGTATCTTCCATCTCGGCAAGCAATGCTTCTCTCACCCCATCGTCTGACAAAGCTCGAATGTCTGCTCTACGTCCTTGGATAGTGGCAAGGCGTCATACACACTGAGTCAAGCATGAATTCTTTTCAAGTGACTGATGACATCATAAGTCACTCTTGACACTAACTGTATTTCCGTGGGTACCCTTTCATCTGTCTTGCTCCTCTCATCACATACTGGTTCTTTTTCCGGGAAACCTTATGAGATTTCTTCTTGTGATACTGTCGTGCCATAACTCCATCGATGGCTTGCTATTTGTTTCCCTGATCGCAATGCTGCTATATCTGCTTCTTCAACACCTTTCAACGGTCCGACTCTTTCGTTGGCTTTAGTGTCGTTACATTACAATTCTTGTGGAATTGTCTGATCAGTTCTTTCAGCAACTTCTTAAAAGTGCTGGTAGCCTTGTATTCTTTGGAAACAACTCATCCTTGAGGATAGTTGCTTGGATACATTCGTTCACCATGATCGCTTCTGATATAGGTAATGAGAGGTAGCAAGAGCATACGTTCCACCTTCGTCGAATAAAGTCTAGTATATCCTCTCTGGGATGCTAGACGGTTCGTCTCAATGACGCTTCCATAATTCGAGTATTATACTCTTATAAAATCGCAGGATGGATGCTTCTTTCATTTCTTCCCACGATCGAAAGGCTCTTGCCGGCAAGGCCAAGTACCGAGCCATTTCTTTACTTGAAATAACCAGTGAGTGCATAATTTCTTAACAAGTAACACTAAGACGTCCCCTCTAAAATATGCTTCCTTCTCATAGGATACCAGATATTCCATGGGGATTACGTATCTTCTGTATAGAGCATAAATTTCAGGAATTTTGGGGTCCGTTCCACCTTTATAGACTTCATCGTTTCAAATGGTTGAGATGATACTGATGTCAACAGCTGTTGTACCTGCTTTGTATGCGATTCGTTGAAGAAATGAATTATAGGCAGTGCATTTTGAGGGGTTGACCCTACAGTCGTTGCTTCTTTCATAAGACTAAAAAGTGTGTGAGGCTCATATCGCGCCTCGGTGTATAGCTTCACGTTTTTCGCACATGACTTCGCCACTTGAGTTTCCGGACATTCAAGCACTTTATATGAATTGCTAATAGCGTTCCTCCATTTCAACATGTATCTATAGGAGCATTCTCCTGCGCTAACTTCCCATCTCACAAGTTTTGTCAGTAGAATTGCTCTCTTTGACATAGAATCGAAGCAAAAATAAGTCACAAACCTGTTTCCAAATGGTTACCCCTTCCATGGCTCTTGACTCGAGCCATGATCTAGCCGGACTAGTTAAGGATTCTCCAAACTGTCCAATTAAGTCTTTTTCACCGAAGTTGCGGTGAGCGCCCTGTCCGACATATTGTAGCAGGTGTTCCACAGGAGACTCTTGAAAAATAGAACTATTTCGGTATTTGGTGTCTTTTTAGTTCTGTAACGTCTAGAAGGGCGACAAGCCTTGACTCCAAGGTGTCCCGTATCGGTATCGGTTGGCGTAACGGTGCCCTCCGAAACTGATACGGATACGGGGGCGTAACGGCGATACGGCGGCGTAACGACGCAATTTTTTTTTCTTTTTGCCAAAAAAATATGAAAAAATATGGATTAAATCCGGAATATTCTAAGAATTCCAAATATGTATTCATTTATAAATTGGAACATGTTTATGGTGGTGTAACGGTCCACTCTTTGGTGAGAAGTTGTATCGGACTGTTTGATGAATTTATGAACCAGATAACCTGAATTTGACTACAAAATTCATATATTTAATTTTCTAAATATATAATTTATATACTTAACAATTTGATTTTGTTTCTCCCAATAGTTTTTTTAAAAAATGAAATTAAATTAAGGTAGATGGCGTTGCCAATTTGGGGCTGACTTGGAGGACCAATCCATGCCCTAAATCAGCCTCAAATTCATGCAATTTATTGGCATTATCCCACTTATAAATTGGTGGACATTTATTAGATAGTGAATCATGAAAAAAATCAAGAGGCCCTATTTTAAAAAATAAGCGTCCACAAATTAACAATTATAACTATTCAAACAATTTGATTTTGGCATTGTGAGTTAGCATCTATAGTTCATAATTTAATTGGTAAATTTTAAGTTAATACATGTCTTGTGTATAATTTTTTAAGGGCCCGAATTAGGCGGGACTCGGATTGTGAAGTATAGCACACGAGTGTCAAAGTTTTTTGGGCCCCACCGTGATGAATGTGTTATATCCACACCGTCCATCCATTTTGCCAAATAATTTTAGGGCATGATCCCAAAAATGAGGCAGATCCAAAGCTCAGGTGGACCGCAGCATAAGAAACAACAATAATTAAACGTCCACCATTAAAAATTTATTGGGGGCTACAAAAGTTTTAGATCAAGCTGACATGTGTGTTTTCCCTTCATCCACGTTAGTGTGACCTAATTAACAGGTTAGATGGAAAATAAACATTTTAGCGGACACGTTAAAAAACAAATAACTGCGTGGCTATGAAACAGCCACGCAGTCCATTCTGTTTTCGATACCAAAATGAAAAAGAAGAAAGAGGGAAACCGAAAAGAAAAGAGAGAGAGAGAGAGAGAGAGAGAGAGAGAGAGAGAGAGAGAGAAGAAGAAGAAGAAGAAGAACTGCGCAGGGCCGCAGCTCACAGCCATGTAGTCCATTCCGTTTTCGATGCCGGAAATGAAAAAGAAGAGAGGGAAACCGAAAAGAAAAGAGGGAAAGGAGAGAGAGAGAGAGAGAGAGAGAGAGAGAGAGAGAGAGAGAGAAGAAGAAGAAGAAGAAGAAGGCTGTTTTCTGTTTTCCTCCAAAAAAAACTTAATAATTATCATTTCCTCACTTTTTGAGAGTTAATTCACTTTTTGACCAATGACCATTCCACATTTCTCGATACGGGTACAAAAAAGGGGAACGACTGATACAGCCCCGAATCGCGTAACGGGTACCACCGTTACTGATACGTATCGGCCGTTATGGCCGATACGTAACTGATATGGGACACCTTGCTTGACTCCCTACATTGTTTCTACCCTCTAACGACGACTGTCGGGGACTATGGATATGGTCACACATTGTGCAACAAACTCTTCTGGGGGGTCTTCTACAGGTGTCGCATTTTCCGATACGCCTTGAAGGAGTGGGGAAAACGAAAGATATGAGGTTTGACATCGAAACCTTCCCTTTTGATCCCGTTCCCTTTCTATGTGAACGACTTCAGTGAGCACTTATCGGATTTCCTCCCATGTCATAGTTTGAGCAGTAGCAGGCGTAAACCCATGATATTTGACTTTTTGTGGTTGTGACCCTTTTGCTTGTTGTCCATTATAGTTCATAGCGGCCATCATTGGAGGATCAAAGGCCTGATTCGCGTTGCGGGTTAATGCTGCTAACACATCTCGAAGGTTCCTGCACTCTTCCATTAAAAGAGCCTGTGTGCGTGCCATCTCAGCTAAACTCTCATTTGTTGAAAGAGGATTAGTCTAACTAGTGACTGCCATGAAGACTGTTGCTTCCTCGCTCCTTGGTTGGCTTAGCATTGAAGGAGAGGATGAATACATCGTCATTGGTGATGTTAAGGAAAACGAACCACTGTTGACCCGAAACTAGCGTATTGCTGTCTCGGGGAACTAGCTAACTCGAAACACGCTGCTTTTGATACAGAAGCTCGCATTGAATTCATTATTAGTGGTACTACAGGTGAAGGCTTGTTCGGCATGATCACCTTCCCTTTCCCCATCGGGACTTTTGATGAAGCTAGCGCGAACATGTTTCCTGTTGTAATTGGAAGTGCAGGAAAATCCCATGGAAGGAAAAGAGGTTCAATCCTTTTTGGGAAGCGTGAGGGTGGAACTATGACGGGATTGCGCTTAGCGGTATTTCATGTGATTGGTTCTCTTGTCGCTCTCGACGAATCTGGGTTCTTTGCATGCGGGGATTAGATCTTCCTCATTCTAGTTGTCACAACAGTTCAAACATCATCGGTTTTATTCGTGACGGGTGAAGCGGAAATAACCTTGACTACTGTTCACAGTCGTTCACGTCGGACAAGAGTTGGATAAGCTTTCTTCAATACCTTCTTCGGTGATGCTTCGGCCTTGTTTATGTGGGCCACAAGGAACCCATTGGGTGTGAAGTAAACAAACACATTGGCAAGAGGGAAAGCCATGAGGATTGCACAGGAGTATAGTACTTGTATCAAACATGCCACTATTAGTTATTTCAGTTAGTACAAGTTGTATCTTGTTTTAGATATGAAGGGAGGAATGTTCCTATCGAGAGTCGCCATTTTGGCGCCTTTGTAGCGCCTTTTCTATGACAAACATCTTCCAATCATTTCGATATTATTATTAGGTACAAATATTCCAAGCCCTCTACCAGAGATTTTGGGTTCGATCCCCAACAGAGTCGCCATTTTGTAATGTCAAAATTTTGTTTTGGAGATTGGAATGTATGTAATTTAATAAATAACAAAGAAAATTTAAATGAAAGAATGTTTGTCATCGAAAATTACATTCTTCTAAGTTCTGTTACATTCCTTTTAATTATATCCCTTTGGCAAATCCCTTTATTCTAAAACAAGATACGTTTGAGTGTACAACATTGAATAAAGGTTATCAAATGATTTCGACAGCATGTCGCCTCCTGTTGGACATCCATCGAAATGATGGGAGTGTTGTGCGGGTTTAGAATCACTTCTTCATGCTTCAAAACTATAATTGAATCATTCCAAGTTGGAAAAGTAGTCGATGCATAAATTAGAGGAGTTCGAGAGCAAGCATAAATGCTTCATTTGAAGATTCAATGCCCTCGTTACGCGATCGCTTAATAGCTCTTTCTACAGTCGCTAAAGGGTTATTGTGCAGTCACACAACCATAGTTGCACATTCATGCACAACACCCCTTGCACAATCGCACAACACCCATTGCACAGGTTCGCGACTTGACAGAACTTCAACCTTCTCTTTCTTCAATCCCGACAACTTTTCCGACCCAAGATGCAACTGACCAAGGCCAGTGCATGACTCTTAGGAAAGACTTGTTGTGCGGGTCTTCTTGGTACCTTCAGTTGTGCGGATAGGATCTCTGGGGACACTCTAGAATCTCAAAAAAATCCTCAAATGAGAGAGCTAATGGGGTATTTATAGCCATTCACACGTAAAACCCCTCTTTGCACAACTCAAATCTGTGTGGTGTGGTGTGATCGCATAACACTTGCTGGTTTGAGCTTGTTGTGCGAGCTCACAACAACTCTTTGTTGTGCGGTTACACGAAGAGTTCTCAATCATTCTGTCAGTGCCCCTTGATCATTCTGCCGTTGTGTAGCCACGCAACACCTCTCTGTTGCGCGGTCATGCATCTCATCTTTAACAAACTTTTTTGCCTTGACAAATTGATCTATGGGATTGAGAGGTCAAAAAACTATGAAGGCAGATTGGAACTCTATCCCAGCTCACCACGTGAAACCTTTTGTTGTTTGTTGCTATCAAGGAACTGGTGTTTAGAGAAATCCAATAACCACCATCATGGATGTGCATTCCTTCACCATGAATTTCTTCTCCCCAAAATCACTCGACCATCACAAACCATCCATTCAAATGTATACCTTCAAGAACCCCAACCTTCACAACCCACCATCTCAAACCAATACCATCTAAGTCCCTCAAGCATCATAACACCATCTTAAACCAATACCATCAAGATTTGCAACCATTACAAACCCCCATCGCAACAATCCCGTACCTCCAGGAACCTCATCCATCAGATTCGAACCATTCATCACCCCGTGCATTGTCTTTCTGTTTACAATGAGGAAGATGGAATTGGCCAAGCGGGAGAGTGTAGTCCGTAAATCGTTTCTAAGATTTCAATGAAATTTGTCATCCTTTTGACAAGAATCCAGTCTTCAGTATTCGTCAATTCACATTTCATCGTTGGAAGCTCAATTTCACATGAGGACTTTTGCAATCACTAACCTTTTGTTCGATATCCAGTTGTCGATGGTTAGCTGATCGAGTTCCAGAGTATTGTTGGAGGTACACTCTATGACGCGAAGTCAGTCGTGTCTTGTAATGTCATAGGAGATCAGTCTTTGATGCAGAGCTAGTCTAGCTACCGAGCATCTTGGGAGAACCACCCTTTTTTGGTGGGTTTGAACATGACGACAAGAAGTGTGGGGAAGAGTCCAAAGGTAATGATGCTACGATCATTGCAACCAGTTTGATTGTGACATGACTTTTGCATAGACCACCATCTTTCGACAAGGATCACATCCTGTTTCTGGCCCATGGATGTTTGTCCACACAAGCGAGATGCAATCACAAGCAGGCATGAATGAGGGATGGATGACCATCAAGGGAAGCCAATTATGCTGTGGAGTGCATGTGTGTTGGTAAATGTCACCAAACCATGTTCTCTTGCCATTTTAGTTAGCAGTGGATCCATAGACATGGTGTGTTGAGGGTACCCAATTTTAGGGAAGTGAAGGTGACCATTAGTGGATTCCATCCACAATAGTGGTTCTTGAGTCAATAAATTGCACAAATGGTGCCACCTTTACCATTGGAGAAGATCATGACCTACAAGTCTACAACATGTTTGGTGATTCAAGCAATGTAGGAGATTTAATGATCTGAAGATTCAATGATCTGTAATGCAATGTACCAATGTTGAATAGTAGGAGAGCCTATGATTTGGTCATTCAGAGCTCTCAATGGAAAATTTATTGTGTACCAATGTTTGTGTTTGATCTGAGAGGACAATGGAACTCCTTTGTCGTGTGCCCCATAGGGGAGCTATTCAATAACAGTAGCTGATGCAGGACATGAAATTCAAGTATGATGTGCAAGATTTTCAGGCTTTAGATCACACTAGTTCAGAAACAATTACACAAAATTCCACATCCTACACAAAAGTTCAAACACTCAATCAAGGGGAATCTTATGCGGATCTAGGCCTACACATGCTAGGGCCGGATTAATTAAAATTATAGGCCAAACAAGAATCAAAGGAGAGTAAATTCATCCAGACATGCACAGAAGTAATTCCCCAATCTAAGGGATTCAAAAATTTCAATTTGAGGAACCTTAAGTTTGAAGAAAGGGTATAAAATTGGGGATTTGAGTAATTTAGGGTTAGGTTTAGGGATTTTGGGTGAAAGATGAGTGAAAGAGAGGAGAGAGATGAACCAGAGAAGTGCCGCACGTGTGAACAACAGCAATGGCCCAGACGCACATGCGTGTGATCCCGGCCGCATGTGTGTGAGGTTCACTATTCAGAAAAAGGCTATCTTGGCCCTGGTCGGCCAGGGATGGACTCCAAAATCCCTAAATCTCAACTCGATCCGATGCACGGTTTGTGCGTGGTGCTCCACCGAAGTTTTAGCCCTCCTGTAGGGCCAGATTCTGAATATCTGCTGTAAAGAGAAAAGCGCCTGCAAATATTGATGGATTTGTATATGGAATGCTTGTAGGAGGAGAAATATGGATGGAAGAAGGTAGGGGTGAATCGGAATAGGTTTGGCTTCTCACCACGGTAATCAATCCTTCGAGGAAGGGAGAGTTTCACACCTAATTGAATCTTCACAACTCAGAAATTTAGAGGAGTAGAAAAATGCAACAATTTTATTAATATTCATTCAGAAAAAAATACTACAAGAGGTGCTTATTTATAATAAGACACTATACCCCAAAACTCACCCCATGTGCCCAACCTATTACTTGGAGACGAAGTAATAAAAAATAATAACTAATCAAAGCAATTTAAACCGTCCATGATATTCCTAATAACAATAATAAGTAAAACCCAAAGTACTAGAATATTTAGAATAGTGGGCCACGATCATAAGAACCCATGTTGGGATTCACATGCCGATCGTGTCCACTCCAAGGAACCAAAACGCAATCCTCTAACTAGGAGGCCCTCATTGTACGTCGTCATCGATCCAGAGCGATGGTGGGGCCCTCCTTGCCTACGTGCGTGGGGGAGGGGGGATCCGCCATCCGACGTCGATATTATTTGATGGTCTAGGATATCCTTTATCTCCTCTCTGGGTATGGGAAGGGTAGGTATGGGACGTAGAGGCTGGGAAGATGGGTCGGGAGGGGGACATGGATCAAGGAAAAGGTCTGGGGAATCAGAATCAATGACTCCTTGAAATGCAACTAGATCCTCCACATTGAATGTGGAACTAATTCCCGTGGAGGGTGGAAGATCTACCACATACGCATTGAGATCGTTTCGTTTTATAATTTTGAATGGTCCAGTGCTACGCGCGTGTAATTTAAGAACGGCTCCCTAAGGGTATCGGTATGGCCTGATGCGGATCATTATAGAGTCTTTTACATTGAATTCATTGAAACGTTTATGTTGGTCTGCAGAAAGTGTGTAATGTTCATTACTAGTCATGATCTTTTGCTTGATTTCTTGATGCCATGAATGAATGTGATGCGCAAAAGACTGCAGACTCTGACGGCCTATGGGACAGTGATATAGGGACAAGATCAATAGGTTTCCTAGGTTTATAACCAGTAACGACTTCAAAAGGACTTAGACCTGTGAACCTATCGACAAAATTATTAAATGCAAACTCGGCTATAGGTAGTACGGTGTTCCACGTCCTGGTGTGTTGTATATCCCTCATAGGGGGAAACTCGTTTGGTAGATCATCAGGAAAGATATCACGAAACTCATCCACTACCGGAATGACCTCAGTGGGTAACTCTACACTAGCCTCTGGTGCACTCTCTCTAGCCACAAGGCCGTACATGTCGTACCACTAAAAAAAGGTGGTCCATGTCTATTTTTAAAAGCTTTAGGGTCCAAGTGGCTATCAAACGTAGGGGCATCTACCCTAACTCCTTTGAGAAGTTGCGTATCAGGGTCATAGTAGTCTTGATATCCCTCACGGAGTTGGTGCACGGGTGTGCGCCCATAACTGATTCCTTGGCCACCTCCATTCCTTGGTCTATCCTCCTGACCACCTGCCTGAGATTGGACATCTTCCCCAATGGTGGGGTTTGCCGTGGCGGAGGTCTCTGGTTGGGTAATGTGCACATCAAGCTGTTCAAAGCGTTGGTCCATACGTTGTTCCAAGCTCCTACCTGAAGACTCAAACTACTAGGTCAACTTATTCATTGACTCTTGCAATTGCTCCATGTTTAGTGTAAGGTGCAAGCCAAAACCACGACCCGTACGTGCGGGCATACTACTACTAACTCAATATAAGGACTTTCTACTACGACTATATGTGCCTAAATGAAACTAAATGATCCTACAAGACTCTATGATGAGAGTTAATGCAAACTAAACGTGAATAGACCAAACCTTAAACATGCAATGCATTCCCCTATAAGAACCCTAAGCTTTAATACCAAATTTGATGCAGGACATGAAATTCAAGTATGATGTACAAGATTTTCAGGCTTTAGATCACACTAGTTCAGAAACAATTACATATAATTCCACATCCCACACAAAAATTCAAACACTTAATCAAGGGGAATCTTATGCGGATCCAGGCCTACACATGCTAGGGCCGGATCAATCAAAATTATAGACCAAATAAGAATCAAAGGAGGATACATTGATCCACACATGCACAGAAGTAATTCCCCAATCCAAGGGATTCAAAATTTTCAATATGGGGAACCCTAAGGTTGAAAAAAGGGGATAAAATTGAGGATTTGAGTAATTTAGGGTTAGGTTTAGGGATTTTGGGTGAAAGAGGAGTGAAAGAGATGAGAGAGATGAACCAGATGCACGTGCGTGTGATCCCAGCCGCACGTGTGTGGGGCCCACTATTCAGAAAAAGGCCACCCTGGCCCTAGTCGGCCAGGGATGGACTCCAAAACCCCCAAATCTCAACTCGATCCGATGCACGGTTTGTGTGTGGTGATCCGTCGAAGTTTTAGCCCTCCTGCAGGGCCAGATTCTGGAAATCTGCTGTAGAGAGAAAAACGCCTGCAAATATTGATGGATTTGCAGATGGAATGCTTGTAGGAGGAGAAATATGGATGGAAGAAGATGGGGTGAATCGAGATAGGTGTAGCTTCGCACCACGGTAGTCAGCCCTTCGAGGAAGGGAGAGTTTCGCACCTAATTGAATCTCCACAACTTAGAAATTTAGAGGAGCAGAAAAACACAACAATTTTATTAATTTTCATTGAGAAAGCAAGGTTACAAGGGGTGTCTATTTATAATAAAACCCTATACCCCAAAACTCGTGCCATGTACGCAACCTATTACTTGGAGACGAAGTAATAAAAAATAGCAACTAATCAAAGCAATCTAAACCGTCCATGATATTTCTAATAAAAATAATAAGCAAAACCCAAAGCATTAGATTATTTAGAATAGTGGGTCACGATCATGAGAACTCATGATGAGATTCACATGCCGATCGGCTCCACTCCAAGGAACCAAAACACAGTCTTCTAACTAGGAAGCCCTCCCTGGACGTCATCATCGATTCAGATCGATGGTGGGGCCCTCCTCCTTGCGTGCATGCGTGGGGGAGGGGGGGCGTGCGTGTGCGCATGATGTCCCCATTAGTAACGGTGGCCGTAACTGCCGCCATCGTTACTGTTATGATATGGGCTGTAACAGCTGTTACGACATTTTTTTAATTTAAAAAACATGTTTCTAGACCGTTACGGGACTGCTACAGACTGTTGCGGGACTATTACAGGGCTATTACAGGCAATGTTCGAATGATCTCCGATATTATCGAAATATCTCTGATATAATCTTTATCTCTAGCTCAGCGATATTGATAACACTGGTACGATACTGATAATGCTAGTAGTATTAGAAATTTCAGGTATTAGCAATGTATCGCTAATATCGCTAACATATCAATATCGCTAATGTAATCGCCAATATTTTCAACTATGTAAATTCTAAGTGTTGCTTGTATTACCAATGCATTAATATCACTAATGTATCACCAATATTTTTGACTATGTAAATTCTAGGTAATGCTTGTATCATAAGTGTATCGATAATATTTCAATAATATTGCCAACGTATTGATATCATTAAAACTTGTTTATTAGAAAAAAAAATTATTTCAAATTTTTTTTTTTTTCATGGGCACATGGTTGTATATAGTGTTCAATTTGTCATTGATAATATTGAGATATTCTCAATATTATCGATATCGCAACATGCGCGATATTAAGACCATAATCTTTCGTTTCCTTTCCAATTGTTGATGATTTCTTGGTGAAATATCATGTGTTATTGATATTTTGCATTATCGATGGGTGTTTGGATGGAAGGTTGGATGGTTAGATAGGCCGGATGGGATGGTTGAATTGATTTCTTATAACAATACATGCTTTTAAGGCCCCATTAAATGGAAACTTGTTATATATGCATTCTTTTTGCAAAATTATAAATATTATTATTATTATTATTATTATTTTTGTAATTTCTAAATATGCAAACATGTACATTTTAACATTTCTTGAAGTTTCGCTAAGGATTCAACCGTTTCTCCCATGTTTCCCCGCATTTCCAATTATCAGCGATATTATCCGCGATATCGATATTGTTTCCGTATCCCTGGCTAGTGAAACTTGTAGCGATACCGATACTTCGAACGCTGGTTACATGTAGTTTTTTCTGTAACGGCCATCACGGCCGTTTCGGCCCCGTAATGCGTAACGGTTATGGCCGTTACCATTACGTAATGGCTGTTACACAACTGTTCTTGTATACCTTGCCCATAGGTTACATCCAAACACCTGGATACACCAAAGCATGCCAAGGAAACCGCAAACATGCTGACTAATAGCCAAATCATGCCATCCAGCAGGAGGACAGAATCAACAGCCTCGGAGGTGATCTTTGACTGGTGGAAATAGTTTTCTTCCAGCAAGTGATCCATCCCTGACTAGCATAAGCACCTTTTTGGCAGTTCTGTGGTTCCCTAACTATGGCAGTTATGTGAGGGGTCTTTGAGGTATTTTCTTGTATGATTAGTTTGTTCGTTAGATTAGTTAGCTTGGTTGAAGAGTTGAGGATTAGTTGTGATTACAGTAATCACAAGTTTAGTTAGGGATTAGTTTCACAAGTGTAATTGTTAATTTTCTGCTTTTTTAATTAGTTTTGATTGAGATTTGAGAGAGGGCAGGCAGGTGGGCTTGGAAGTACTTGAGGGAGGTCGGGCGGGCTTGGAAGCACTTCTCTGCCTTCTTGGGAGAGGATTTTCTGCTTGAGAGACTGGTTTCCTGGTTTTTGTTAGGTGTTTTTTCACGTTGTATGGAAAACTCTGTTCATTGTCTAGTGAAATCCAAGTCCACGTGGATGAGCCAACTCACTTTTGGTAAGGTTTAGGACCATTGATAATGTACTGCTGCAATCTGATACCTATTTGCTGGGACTTCCTATAAATGAGGCATTGTGAGTGTGTATGTTTGTGTGATGAATGCAATCATGCCCGTGGTTGTAGAGAATTGATACAAAATTACTAGAATAGTAGTGCTCAGTGCCACTTTACAATTTATATGATCTAGTTATAAATATTTCTGTATTGTTCTGAATTGCACCCTCTTTCTGTCTACTTTTAGTGATGCAGGAATTTCGGCTTTGGCATTTCATCCCGCCCGGAGTATGGCTGTGAGCTCTTCTTATGGTTGTGACTTCAAGGTAATCTAGCTCATTCATTTCCTCGGTGCTTAGCTTTATATCCATAGTCTCCCTTCTTAACTTGGCAAGTTGCTTTTTACAGATCTGGGGTCATAGTTATGACATTCAACCAACAGATCAAACAGCTCAGAAATCTGGTTGGAGATGCCAATCTGTTGGTTCATACAAGTATAGTCCCTCTTCTCACCTCTTTGGTCTAACCCAAAATGATTATTACAATCCATTCACAGCATTTAAAGATTTTAAAAATAAAAATAAAAATAAAAAATGCTTTTCTTGTTTGTTGGTATATCTGTCTCATTGTCTGTGTGGCCCATTAGGCCGTATTGGTTCCGTTAATAAAATATTCCTGAAATATCTCCAACTTGCAATAAAAGAAATTATAGGAATCAATCAAAGAAATCCAGTTGTCACATAACTGACTATATGCTTAACCATACAGTCCTGTGTACAGCTGTATGATATATGTTGACCATTTGGTTTATACATTGGCCCAGAATTTCTGTCTACTGTTTGCATATAGGGCCCATAAAAGCTAACCATTGGAGAATGTCCCTTCTCCAATTGGATGGTTCATCCACTGAGAGTTTTCTCTCAGCGTGGCAAGGTACTGATTTAGGAAACCAAAGAAAGGAGATTTGGAGAATTTCCCTTCTCGCTATTTGGTGGACAGTTTGGGAAGAAAGAAATGGGAGATGTTTCAGGGATATTTCAAACTCGGCAGATTCTCTAGTTAATAGGGTGAAATTCCTCTTGGTGGAATGGGCCTCTAATGTTGCTTCTCTAAAGGGTTGTAATTTGTCTTTTTTAGGTGGGTAATCTGCTCGATATCTCAGCGGGCCGATTTCCCACTTCTTTTGTAATCCGTTCCTCTTATCAATTTAGAATCGTTATCTTTCAAAAAAGAAAAGAAGCTAACCATTGGCCTCGTGGGTCCCACAGTCCGTGTATGAACCATCCAATTGGACTGCTAAAATATCATTGGGATCGTTGGTGACACGGGGCAATCAGATGGCTTTCCCTTCAGTCAGACAGCATAAATATTGGCCCCTTTTTGTGGCGATCAGGTAGCCTTGCATCAAACCCCATCCACATTGCAGCCAATCAGATCAGTGGTCTGGGTCATTGAACTAGCCCTGCCTGTATGCATTAAGCCTGGCAATGGGTGGGTCTTGTGCCCAGATTTTGAACTGGTTGGGGTGGGCTTACCGGACCTGGCCTATTCAAAATGTTGATCTTGCCTGGCCCAAGCCTGGCAAATTACCAGCCCAAGTATGCATTAGGACTCATGCCCGGATGCATTAGGACTTAGTTCCTCCATGACTAAATGCCATTTCCATGTGAAAGTTATAGCCATTAGATGAATGAGCTTTAGTCTTTCGAGTGAGTTTTAGCCATGTGAATCACCTGGATCACATGGATTTCATTTGATCAAAGGTTGAAAGAATACTATTATCTTTGTAGAGTGCCTCGATTGTCTTCTATCGTACCTAAAATAATGTCCTCCCGCAACCGAAGCTCCTACCTAGCTTAGGAAGATACTTCAATAGAGACAGAAAATTAAATAAAGTTGCTCCTATCTGCACTTGGTTTCACTCACATTTATCTTCTCAGTTCTCATCTTGAATCAGAATTAAACTTCTCTGGTTTTCTTATCCCACTTAAGAATTATTTTGCCATTACAGCTCCAGCTGTCGTTCTGATTGAGAACTTGATTTTCATGCAGGAAAAGGCCAATGACAGCTGCTGCATTTTCTGGCGATGGCTCTGTTCTAGCTGTTGCTGCAGAAGATGTTGTCACTTTGTGGGACCCAGACAAGAATGTTCTTGTAGCTGTAATTGGAGAGACTCTCATGGTGATTCTCTGAATATCTTTATCTAATTGTGCTGTGTGTGCAAAGAAGACCTTTGTTAGCATTATATCAAACAAGGTGTTGATAGCTTGAATATCATGTTTTCCAGCCAATCAGAGCACTTTCTTTCATCGGCAAGTCAGAATATCTTGTATCAGTATCTCAAGGTTCAAAACCACAGCTTGCAATTTGGAGCATGTCAAAACTGTCTATGTCATGGTCGTATAAACTTCTTGCAGAAGGTATGCTGATTGACTGTCACTCATCTCATGATTCTTGATTTCTATAGGAAACAGAGAATGATTTAGAAAGCTGGGCTTTGGTAAACCCCCCTGCACTTCATCATGTGTATGTGGATCTGGCTCAAAATCAGTTTGCTTGACTCATCAGACGGGCCACATGTTCATAGACATGTTTTGTTTTTAAAGAAAAAAACAAAATTTCAATGATCCACATTTGTTGTACATTGTAGCTCGCCTGATTAGTGGGATATTTCTGCCAGGTTATCTATACTGTGCAATGCACGGCACGTAAGTCTTATGCAAATGCCAATTTGGTATGTGTCGATGCACATGGAGGTGCATGTGAGCATGGAAGAACTCTTGGAAGTTTGTGTAATTTCTTAAATGCATAGTGACATTTGTCAATTAATTATGATGATTTTAAAATTTAATGAATTCTTTACGAGACATGGTAAGTGTAAGGGATGATTTGCTGCCCGATAGGGAATGCTCTGGAAGTTTTTCCTTGTGGGATCCAAGATATCTTGGTCCAGCAATGAATCCTTCGAAGGGGAATTTTTGTAGGTGTTATAGCCCAATCAGTGGAAAAGGAAAGACGCAATACTTGTGTGTGGGGGCACGCGTGTGCGTGTGAGAGAGAGAGATCTTGAAGGATGCCAAGATGCCCCCAACTATGCTGATTGAAAACCTGAAGGTTTTGTGATTGAATGGGCAGCGCTATCTCAAAACATGGGTGGCATGTCTGCTGTTGAGAATGAGATGGGGCTGGAATGGTCGAATCTGGTGGTGTAACCTTGTGTTTCTTCCTTCTGATAAACAGTTCATTTATCAAAGGGAATTTGATGACCCTCTGTGTCCTTTTGTGGGCCGTGGCTTTGTTTTCGTTGTGTGCTGGCCCTTTGGGTCCTTGTAATAAATTTCTGTGATTTCTAAAGAAAGAAAAGGGGGTGGGACCATTTGAAGTCTGTGATTGGTCTGTTGCTGTAAATTTGAGCAGGGAAGTGCATTGTAGTAGCACGTGTTGGTCCCATTGCCTACCTGTACCAATCACCAGCCCCTTTTCTGTCACTGTGGCTATGTTTTGGACTTCTGATTGTTGATCATCCATTTGCGAGATTTAGGACTTATTGCACATATCGAGCACACATGTTCTCACTCTATTTTCCTTATTTTCTTGTTTACTTCTGTGGTAACGATATGATTTGCATGGTTCCACCTATTTTATTGGCAACTCACTCCCCGTCTTTATTTGCAGCTGTGGCCTGCAATACAGACAGTTCTCAGTTTGCTGTTCTGGCCCTCATTCCCAAATCATGCAAACAGACTGTAGCTGATGAAACTGCACATGGCGGAGATGGGGTAATTTTATTATTCAATCCGGAAGATCCCGTTCCTATAGCGACTTGGTCTGTGAAGAAGGTATTATTGTTTTCAGGCTTTGATTTGCCACACTGACCATCTGACTCTAGAAAATTCTGCTTTGTGGTTTCTTTGGTGCTCTGAATATCTTTTGTATCCATTTCACTGGATTAAATTTAGGAGGATTTATAATGCAGGGGCATTTTCACACTGGGCTCGAGTGGGGTCGCATGTGGGATGCAGGGGCATACTCGGGGTGGGTGACCTATGCGATTTGGGGCCCATGGGGGAGGTCTCGTGTTCGAGACTCCTTGCTAGGGGTGATTAATGCGCATTTCACACAGGGCTCGAGTGGGGTAGCCCATGGGATGCGGGGACACACTCGGGGTGGGAAGCCCATGTGATTTGGGGCCCACGAAGGGGGTTTAGCCGAGGTCCTAACCCATGAGATGTGAGGCCTGGGCTATGAGATAAAGGGATTAATTCGCCATACTCTAATAGTTCGAGCTTTTAGAGCAAGTGGTTAATTGTCCTAAATCAAATTGGTATTAGAGCCTAGAGTTCTTGTAGGGAAATTCACCACATATTTAGGGTTTAGTTTGTTTGAGTCCTTCATGCATTCAGTCCATCATATATAGCTGAATTTTAGTAACGGTGTGTAGTCTCCTTCATATAGTCTCGTAGGGCTATTTAGTTTTTAGACGCATATAGTTGCCGTAGCAAGTCCTTAGGTTGAGCAAGTCAGTGTATGCCCACACGTATGGGTCATGGCTTCGGTTTGCACCTCACACTAAATATGGAGCAACTGCAAGAAACAGTGGCCAAGTTAGCCCAACCGGTTGAGTCCTTGAATAAGCACTGAGAACAACGCATAGATAAACGTCTTGAAGAAATAAAGGTCTCTTTCAGGGCAAACCCCACCACTGGGGAGGATGCCCAGTCTCAGGCAGTTAGTCAGGAGGCTAGGACAAGGAGCTGGTCATGGGCGCGTACCTGTGCACCTACCCCGTGAGGGACATCATGATCAATATGACCCAGATGCACAACTCTTCAAGGGAGTTAGGGTAGATGTCCCTACATTTGATGGCCACTTGGACCCTAAAGCCTTTAT
Source organism: Magnolia sinica (assembly GCF_029962835.1). Lineage (NCBI taxonomy): Eukaryota > Viridiplantae > Streptophyta > Magnoliopsida > Magnoliales > Magnoliaceae > Magnolia > Magnolia sinica. The sequence continues at coordinate 40,285,297 of NC_080573.1, read as the reverse complement.
AGATTGGCTGGCGGATATGGACCACTATTTTGAGTGGTATGATATGTTAGATGCTCAACGAGTCCGATTCGCCAAGATGAAGCTTGTGGGTCAAGCAAAGAGGTTTTGGGTGACAGTTGAGCGAAAGAAAGAAAGAGCGAGAGAACTCTCAATAGTTCATTGGATATAGATGAAAGAAACGCCTAAAGAAAAGTACCTCCCTTTCTCTTATTGCTTACGGTTGATTGAGGAGTGGCAGTCTCTTCGACAAGGTTCCATGAGTGTTGCGGACTATATCGAGAAGTTTGAAGAATACTCGACCCGCTGTGAGGTTGATGAGGACCCAGTACTTACCCTTGCTCGTTTCAAAATGGGTCTCCGTCCTGACATCAGGAGAGAATTGCTCACCAAAGAGATAGACACTATTGAACAATTGTACCAAGTAGTGTTAGATGTCGAGCAATACCTTAAAACATCTGTGGGAAGGCTGTTTGACTTTCGGAAATCCGGTGCTAAGGTCAACCCCTCTGGGGCTAGACCTAACACGGGATTGCAAAACAAACCTTCCCCTAATGTTCAGCCCAGACCTAGGGATGATAAGGATAAAGAGATTGTCGGGTCTAGTTCACGTGGAAGTGGGGCCACTAGGTGTTTTAGGTGCCAGGGATTTGGTCATTTTGCTCACCAGTGTGGCACGAGAGAGGGCACCAAAGTACTCCTTATTGATGGACAAGTAGAAGTAGTGCCCCCAGAGAATGATAGTGAGGAGGAATATGAGTCAGTCGAAACCCCTAGTGATGAGGAAGTGGGAGCACAAGAGTGACCTTCGCAATTGTGCGTTGCGCCCTGGCTCAAGCCAAGAACACTGATGACTGGTGTTGCAACACGATCTTCTACACTTATGCAAAATGTGGGGAAAAGAGCTGTAAATGATCGGGGATAGTAGTAGTTGTGCCAACGTGGCACGATTAGCACTGAGTCGCTTGGGCTTGAAGTTGGAAGCCTATCCTCAGCCCTATAGAGTCTCCTGGGTTGATGAAACATCCATTCCAGTCTCACACCGCTGTCTTGTCCCTATTTAGTTCGGATCATATAAAGATACAATTTGGTGTGATGTTGTTCCTATGGATATAGGCCATATCATTCTGGGTAGGCCGTGGCTCTATGACAGGGATGTTACTATATTTGGTCGTTCAAATGTGTGTACATTCTGGTTTGAGGGCAAGAAGGTCAAGCTAAATCCTGTCACCCAAGAATACAACTGGAAAAGAGTTCACCATAGAGTGGTATGAGCGGCCCAAAAGAAGTGAAGGAGTCGAAGTCCAAGTTCAAACCGCTCCATATTTTGAATGCCAAAGACTTTTAGCGAGAGACGGAGGCGGACTCGATGATATACGCCCTTGTGGCTAGGGAGAGTGTACCAGAGACTAGCATAGAGTTACCCACTGAGGCCACTTAGGTAGTACATGAGTTTCGTGATGTTTTTCCTGATGATTTACCGAATGAGCTTCCCCCTATGAGGGATATACAGCATGCCATTGATTTAATCCTTGGGGCAATTCTACCAAACCTCCCGCATTACAGAATGAACCCAAAGGAGCATGCTGAGTTGAAGAGGCAGATTGATGAACTCCTAAAGAAGGGTTTCATTCGAGAGAGCATGAGTCTGTGTGCCGTGCCCGCCCTTCTTACACCTAAGAAGGATGACACATGGAGGATGTGTGTCGATAGTAGGGCCATCAACAAAATCACAGTCAAGTATCGGTTTTCCATACTGCGTCTTGATGACATGCTAGCTATGATGGTCAATGCTACTATCTTCTCAAAAATTGACCTCAAAGTAGGTATCACCAAATCCGTATACGCCCTGGTGATGAGTGGAAGACGGCCTTCAAGATGAAGGATGGGCTGTATGGCTAGTTATGCCTTTTGGGTTTACTAATGCCCCAAGCACTTTCATGCGTATGATGACCCAAGTGTTGACACCCTTCATGGGGAAGTTCTTGGTCGTATACTTTGATGATATTTTGATTTATAGCATAACTAAGGAGCAACACCTCAACCATTTGAGGCAGGTTTATGGGATCCTTAGGGTCGAGAAATTGTACACCAACCTAAAGAAGTGCGCGTTCTTGTTTATTAGTGTGATCTTCTTAGGTTTTATTGTGTCAGCTGAGGGCGTATCGGCGGATCTCGAGAAGGTCAAGGCCATCGTTAATTGGCCTGAATCCCGCAATATTCATGAGGTGCGCAGCTTTCATGGCTTAGCCACTTTTTATAGGTGGTTCATTCAAGGCTTCAGTTCCATTGTGGCTCTCATCACGGACTGCATAAAAAAGGAGAGTTTCAATGGACAAAGGGCGCCTCGAAGGCCTTCAAGGAGATAAAGGTCAAGATGATCGAAGCTCCAGTCATGCGACTTCCAGATTTTTCAGAAGCTTCTGAAGTCACATGTGACGCGTCAGGAGTCGGCATAGGAGGAGTACTAAGCCAAGAAGGGCACCCTGTCACCTTTTTAAGTGAGAAACTGAATGAGGCGAAGAAAAGATATTCCACCTATGATAAGGAATTCTACGCGGTAGTGCAATCACTACGCCATTGGCGACATTACCTGTTACCGCAAGAATTCGTCTTGTTCTCAGATCACGAGGCCTTGAGATACTTGAACTCTCAGAAGAAATTAAGCCCCAGGCACACCAAGTGGGTTCAATTCGTTCAAGAGTACACTTTTGTGCTTAAGCACAAGGCCAGTGTAGAGAATAAGCCTGCCGACGCGTTGAGTCGTCAAGTCGCATTACTCAACTCCATGAGCGTTGAAGTTACGAGCCTTGAGCGCATCAAAGAAGATTATTCCGAGTGTCCAGATTTTAAGGTTGTGTATACGTCTTTATTAGAGAGTCCGTTAGGAGCTAACATTGAATATTTGATTTTGGACGGATATTTGTTTAGGAGTGACCGCTTGTGCATACCACACACCTCCCTTCGCGATTTTCTTGTCTGGGAGTTACATTCAGGGGGGGTTGCGGGTAATTTCGGTTGTGACAAGACCATTGCCCTAGTGGAGGATAGATTTCATTGGCCAAGCCTCAAGCGAGACGTGACCAAAATTATAGGGCAATGCCGTACTTGTCAACTGGCAAAGCAGATGAAACAGAATACAGGATTATATACACTTTTGCTAGTCTCATTCATCCCTTGGCAGGACATCAGTATGGACTTCGTGCTTGGACTTCTCAAGACTATTCGAAAGCATGACTCCATATTTGTTGTCGTGGACCGTTTCTCTAAAATGGCCTACTTCATTCCTTGTTCTAAGACCTCTGACGCATCTCATGTTGCCAAGTTGTTCTTTAGTGAGGTCGTTAAACTGCATGGGTTACCAAAAACCATAGCGTCTGACCGTGACATGAGATTCATGAGTTACCTTTGGAAGATACTATGACACATGATGAATACTAGGATCCAATTTTCTTCTTCCTACCACCCTCAAACCGATGGGCAGACTGAGGTGGTTAATAGGAGCTTAGGGAGTTTACTTCGATATTTAGTGGGGGAGCATACCATGGCATGGGACGCCATACTACCCATAGCCGAGTTTGCATACAATAGTTCTGTCAATAGGTCCACAGGTCTAAGTCCTTTTAAAGTCGTTACTGGTTACAAGCCTAGGAAGCCTATTGATTTTATCCCCATATCATTGTCCCATAGGCCATCAGAGTCTGCAGAGTCTTTTGCACATCACATACATTCATTGCATCAAGAAATCAGGCGAAAGATCACTACTAGTAATGAACATTACAAATTTTCTGCAGACTGACATAGACGTTTCAAAGAGTTCAATATTGGGGACTCTGTGATGGTCTGCATCAGGCCCGAGCGGTACCTTCCAGGGGCCGTTCGTAAGTTACACGCGCGTAGTGCTAAGCCCTTCAAAATTATAAAGCGAAACGGTCTCAATGCGTATGAGGTAGATCTTCCACCTTCCATGCGAATTAGTTCCACATTCAATATGGAGGATCTAGTTGCTTTTAAGGGACCCACTGATACTTTGTCCGACCCTTCGCCCATCCATCCTGATTCCCCAGACTTACCCTTTGATCCATGGCCTCTTCCCGACCTTTCATTCCAGCCTCTGCCTCCCATACCTAGCCTTCAACACCCAAAGAGGAAATAGAGGATATCCTGGACCATGAGATAGTTTCCACGTCAGATGACGGGTTTCAGAAGTACCTAGTCAAATGGAAGTCACGCCCAACTTCAGACAACACGTGGCTCACTGAGGAGGAGCTTCAGAGACATGATCTTGACATCTTGGAGCAGTTCAGGAGTTTTATTTCGTCAGTGGCGAAATCTTCGCAGCCGAGGAGAGTTGATGAAGACATCGTGCGCACGCCGCTTACACGCGCACGCACGCCACCCCCCCTACACACGTACGTACGCAGGAGAGCCCCACCATAGATCTGGTTCGATGATGACGTCCAGGGAAGGCCTCCTAGCTAGAAGATGAAGTTTTGGTTCAAAAGGGTGGGCCCGATAATCAAGAAAAGCCTATCATGAGACCTCATGATCGTGGCCCACTGGTCGGATTGATGTCATATTTTAGGTTTTGCTTATTGTTATTATTTAGAACATCGTGAACGCTTTGAATTTCTTTGTTTAATTTTTATTTTAGTTTACTTCACCGCCAAGTAATAGGTTGCGCACATGGTGCGAGCTTTGGGGTATAGGATTTTCCCCATAAATAGGCACTTCTTGTAGTTCTTTTCATTCATTCAAGTTTAATAAAAAAATCCTGCTTTATTTTTCTGCTCTCTTCGTGAGTTGTGGAAGAATTCAAAAGTGGGTGCAAAGCCCTCCCTTTTCGAAGGGCTAACTACCGTGGTGCGAAGCCACATCGATCCCGATTCACCCCATCTTCCATCATTTTTTTTCCATCTCTACCACCATCCGTGCTTCGAATTCGTCCTTTGTTGCATCAGTTTTCTTCATTACAGCAAGTTTTCAGATTTCGGCCCGCAGGAGGGTTGAAACTTCGGCGGAGCCATAAGCCGTAACTCGGATCGACCCGAAACTTCGGGGTTTTGGAGCATTCCCTGGCCGACCAGGGCCAAGGACAGCTTTTCCGCAATCGATGCCCCCTCGCACGTGCGGCCAGGTACCTGCGCACGTGCGAGCGCCCTAGGCCCGCTGTCCACACGCGTGATCATTTTTTGGCTCAAGTTTTTATCCTCTCATAGCCGTTTTTCATAAATCCTAGCTCTAGATTACGTTTTTCCTAAGTTATTTGTCAATTTTCTCACCCTAGGGCTCCTTGAATTGAGATTGGGGAATCCCTTGGATTAGGGACTGATTCTTATGCATGTGTGGTTAATTTCTATTTCCCTTTGAGTATTGTTTGGTTCATAATTTTCACTGATCCAGCTCTAACGTGTGTAGGCCTATACCCGCATAGATTCCCTTTAATTGAATGTTTGGATTTTCATGTGAGATGTGGAATTTGTACGACTGTTTCTGAATTGGTATGATCTAAGCCTGAAATCTTGCATATCATATTTAAATTCATGTTCTGCATCAAATTTGGTATCAGAGCGGGAGGTCTCGTGTTCGAGACTCCTCACCGGGGGTGATTAATGCAGGGGCATTTTCAGAATGGGCTCAAGTGGGATCGCCTGTGGGATGCAGGGGCACACTTGAGGTGGGTGACCCATGCGATTTGGGGCCCACGGGGGAGGTCTCGTGTTCGAGACTCCTTACCAAGGGTGATTAATGTGCATTTCATACTGGGCTCGAGTGGGGTAGCCCGTGGGATGCGGGGACACACTCGGGGTGGGAGGCCTATGTGATTTGGGGCCTATGAAGGGGGTTTGGCCGAGGTCCTAACCCATGAGATGTGGGGCCTGGGCTATGAGATAAATGGATTAATTCGCCATACTCTAACAATTCGAGCTTTTAGAGCAAGTGGTTAATTGTCCTGCATCAATTTATATCTTCCTAACCTGAGGATATGTGTAGTATCCACGGAATTTGCACTGTTGGGGCCCATGGTTCAGTGATCCTGACCAATGATCTGATGGGCCCCAACCATGGACCTATCATGCTCTTGAAAAAAAAATCACACATTGGAAGATCTTAGCCATCTAATATCCGACTATTCTCGCGTATCTGAAGACCATTATCTTTATTGCATTTTTTTTATTGTTTTTTTCCTTCCCATTTTCAGATTACCAGTCAAATGGTCCATCAGGGCGCCCAGCAGACTGTCTGAACCGTCAGCCCTTTTAAAAACTTGGGGCCTGAGGGTTCTATTCATATTCTCAAGCAGAGGATCATATATTTCTCAAAATTTAGAGACTGAAAACTGTGATCCAAAACCTTACTTTTTCCCACCTCTGGTCTGGATTTGGTAAATGAACTTCTGGTTCAGCAGAGCTTTTCTTCTAATGTGACGAAGCCAGTTCCGCAGAAAATTGATCAAGCACATCTTTCCTCAATGTTTTATATTTTCTATTTATTCTATTCAGGCAAAGGGAGGTGGGCTTGCATTCTTGACACCCAATCCATCCCCTCATGAGAGGACATCTTCTGAGGGACTAGCACCATCAGCAATGCTTGTGTATATAAATGGCAATCATGAATACGTCATCTTCGATCCATACAGCAGAGAAGAGCACCAGATGAGCATGATTCGTCGGGAGAATGATGGCCCACCAGAAGAAACAGGTGATGCCCATGCTACTGTTCTTTGTTTGCTCAGATGTTATTGCCCAGTATCTTTTTTTCCCCACTATAAATCATGCAATGGTGATGCCAATGGTTTTATTTTCTTTATTTTCTCTCTTTTTTCCATTTTAATTTTTAATTTTTAATTTTTTAACATTATTCCTTTTTCTTCGCACCTGTTATCATTGCATAATTGTGATGGTCCTTGGCCATTATAATAACATCAATTTAGAACATGTTTTAAACAACAATGAGAGCACCTTCTTTTGAGCTTCCTTCCAACCATAGAGGGTTAAAAAACTAGTTCTTTTTAGCTATTCTTAGGACTAATAAATGTCCTTGTGAAGATGGATTTGGTTGCAAGAATGCAAGCCACTTTTCTTTATCTGAACTGGATAAAAGAGAACAGAAAACAACAAAATTAGTAACCAAACAAATTAAAAAGGAAAAGGAAAAAAGAGTCTCTTCCTGGTTTTTGCTCGAATCACCACAGAGAAGGCTTGAGCCTGGTTGGGTTGGTCAACTGAATTGAACTGCAATAATTCAATGCAATTAAATGGAAATAATCCAAGTGGGACCAGCCAACTCCATTCTTAATAATGAGGGATTGGGTGCCCAATTATGATTCAAATAATTTCAAGTTAGACTTAGGACTTGAAATTTTGGAAATTGCAATTTTGGCTATCATTTTAAAATGCTACTGCTCCCTTTTTATCATGTCCTCAATATTCAATTGAATTATTGCAATTCAGTCCAGCTGAGCATCCAAACATGTTCTTAAGAGTATGAGCTTCAAAAAGAGACCTGAAACAACAAGACATACTTCCAGCTAACACAATTAACTGTTTTTATTCCTCTCATTTTTATTTTTATTCCATTGCAGGACAATTTGGTTATGCATCTATCTACGGTGAACTTCCAGAATTTGAGGCGAAGAAAGACCATGTACCACCTGCCCCATTTGTGCCATCAGATAAACCATGGGAGACTATATTCAGTGGATCATCACATGTTCTTCCACCCCTCACCAAACTATGCTCTGCCTTTTTGGCATCCTTGCTAGAGAAGAAGCCAAGCATCCAACAGTAATTTCTCCACTTCTCAGCATTCAACCATGTGAACTGGGAACTGACTCGATGCAGGGAACTTCCTATCGGACCCATTTTGGCAACTTGGGGTCACTGAGAGACGTCTGCTCATTTGACGCATGGCTATGAATGAGACGGCGAAATCGATGATTTAGAAGGTTTTTTTATATTGTTGAAATGCAGCAACTTGCCAGGAGTTGGGAGTATCAAGGAGGAATGAAATGTAGGGTGGTTTTTGGCTGTTTGGAGTGGCATGAAACAGGGATGCGTGGAATTGGATTTCAAGCAATACTTAGAGAAAGGTCGTATTATAAATCAAACCAAGAGAAACAGCTAGAAACAGCTTCCAAAATTTTGGAAATTCTACAATTTTGTTTTTTTCTTAAATTATTGTAATGGCGAAATATCAGTTTTTGCAAAGATTCCACCATGTCCACATTTGGTGTTATATGTGGTTTTTGATTACATCAATGCCCTTATTTTCGCATATGGCCCAGCGAAGTCTCACACATTCAAGCCTATTCAAGCCTATTGGCCGTAGTAGAGAGATGAAAGGGTGGGGAGTCTTCTTTTCAGGGGACCTTTCAGGAGATTAATGAGCAGCTCTCGATGATGGAAGCGGATTGCGTCCTGCTCCTGTGGGCTGCGGGGCCCACCTGTACATCCATTTTTTCAGATCATTTTAGTGTATGAGTCTAAAAATTAGGCAGGTCCAATGCTCAAGTGGACTGCACCACAGGAAGCTGTGGCGATAATGAAACTAACTCACCAAAGTTTATTTGCCATCCTACCTGTTCATAAGGTTCATATAGACTTGGATGAGGGGAAAACACAAATATCAGATTGATCCAAAAACTTCTGCTGCTGACTAGAAGTTTATAATGGGGGGAATACTGTGTGGTCCATTCAACTTTGGATCTGCCTCATTTTTGAGTTCATATCCTAAAATGATCTGGAAAAATGGATGGACGGTGTAGATAAAACCTATAGATCACGGTGGGCGTTTCCATCCCACTGTTTTCTCTCCTCTGGTGTCACCCACTTGAGTATTTGATCCGCTTGATTTTCCATCTCGTGTCCTAACGTGGTCTTGTGAAACTGATGGACAGTGGATGTCATACGACCGTCACTGCAAGATTTCCACACGCAGGCTGTGGTAGGAAATTGGATTCTTCTTGAACTGTGATAGCTGATAACATATTATCGGTGGGATTTTCTGCGTTATCTTGTATTCATACTAATTGTCATGTGTTTTCTCATAAACTTGAGATGTAGGGCCCACCGATATGGGTTGGTGCAGAATAAAAACCGTTCAAATGGTCCACTTAAATGTGAGAGATGCTCTAATGCTTCCAGAGCACTATATCTCCTAGTTGCATGGGGACACTTAGTCCAATCCATTAATCTAGATTGTTCATTGGGTTCAAAGCACATTTCAAGGGCCACCAAGCAAACATCATGCCAATCTGACAAATATGAACCATTGGATCAATGGCTAATATGAATACTTGGGATAATTTATAAAAAATAAGTCCAATCAAGAATTTGATCCATCTATTTGTTAGTTAAAAATGGATGGTTGTTGAGAATAAGGCCAAAATCAAGGATGGATTGCCAATCAAAGTGCATGGTAGTCCATGAAATGTGTTCTAAACTTCAAAGATAGTTCAGATCATCTACTGGACTGTCCAAGTGAATAGATGGAACTAGGAGCCAGCTGGACTGTCCAAGTGAACCTATCCAACTAGGAGCCATCGACTGGACTGTCCAGGTGAACTGATGCAACTAGGAGAATTGTGACTTATAATTCGAGAGTATCTCATGGGCAATCATAAATACCAATTATCATCTTGGTCTAAAATTTGGTTTAGAGTAAAATGCACACCATTCGTTTTGCATAGGGCCCACTATAGTGTTTATATGCCATCCAATCCATTAATTTGATGGGCCTCATCAGCACGAAGGAATTAGCCAAAAGTCGTAGGGTTTATATGATATCCAATTCGTTAATTTGATGCACTGTATTTGAAGGAGTTAGCTAAAAATCATAGTATTTGTAGCGGTGCCATGCGAATTTAGAGAGATATTATATATAATTTTATATAGTGGCATTCTTAGGTGTTGAATTTGTTGGTGCTTTATTTGTGCACATATTTATCAATCATGTCGGTTAGTGTGTCGATGAGTTGGTTGAGCACTTGGAAGCTGAAGACTAAAGACACATGACATCATAAAGTATTGAGAAATAAAGGAATAGGTTAATTGAGGTGCCTTAGTGACCCTAACCTTGGATCCAAAATAATCTTAGCCTCTAGATACTCCATTTCCTAAATAGGTAAACATTTGATTGATCATCCTTTACTCTTAGGAGCTTCATTAAAACATATTTGAATAGGCTATAGAGGCTCAGAGCTATTGTAAAACAAATAGCCCAAAACAATAGAATTACGAGATATGTCGATCGATCCTCGATCGATCTAAATAGGCCAGATCTGTCCAACAAAATTTCTAGCTAAACATACATTTGTTGATTGATCCTTCGATCAATCTCAATCGATTGAAGGTTCAAGTTCGATCGATCCTTGATCGATCTAAATAGGCCAAATCACACAATGAGTTTTTTGGTCTTATGAACGAAATTGTTTAATAAATTAAAGTATTGATTGATCAATCAAACTAGTCGTTGCAAACTTTCTCTTTATAAAAGACACGGTTTTTAGGCATTTTAAAGGGTTTTTGGTAGACTAAAATCTTAGGTGTTTTCTCACTCATATAATATAATATTAGTCTCTAATATATTGAGTTCATGCCATCCACTTTATGATTCATCATTTGGTATGAGCATTCCAAGCTCAAGTTGATGGTGGGCATGATCTCTTAAATTCGCCGGTGTTTAGACCTTACACCTATAGGTAAATTACTAACCTGTCATTCCCAATTATATGAATTCCCTCTTTAGAAACAACTAAGCCTTAGTTGTAGGAGATTCATTACTACCCCATCCTCTTATTGTTTTGATCACCTCATTGAGGCATCGAATGTGAGGTGAGTGATCGTAGGAGCTGAAGCATTCATATAAGCAGTCGTGGGAGAGAATGATAAACTGATTTAAGCACGAGAGAGCATTGAAGAAGCATCTCAAGAAGGCGCAACAACATGGCTCAATCCGACCACAAATAAATGGTCATTTGTTAGAGTCTATCTATACTTTTTCTTTGTGCAGGATTGTATATAGAGTTTGAGATCTAAACTCGAATAGGTTTTTATGATGAATGTGTAGACCAAATTTACTGGACATGGGTGTGTACGTGTTAGTCTCCGTGGAAGCATCCGATTAGGCTCATGGTTATTGGTTAGCCCATGTAAAACCATTGTAGGTACTTATGTAAGGCTATGAAGGTTAGGGGTAAACCTATTGAAAATCTCTAAGATAGTAAAATCCAATACACTCGAAGAGAGTGTGTCTATCGAGAGTGGAGTAGGCAAGTAGCCGAATCACTATACATTTTTGTGTTTGTGATTGTTAATGTATGTAATTCTATTCATACTTATGTATTTAATTAGTTGAATTATATAAATGCTTAAATTGTATTATATGCTTAACACTTAACTTGTAAGCACACACGAGATCACTATCTCTATCATATAGATTTGTGTTTAATTAGTTGAATCATTAATAGTCTATGGAATTAGACCATATAGTCTAATTGTTTTTAATTGTTGTATTTGAACTTAGTTGGCTAAATTATTTTTTAACACATAATCTTTAAGTGGTCATATTCACCCCCTTTAGGAGTTAACCATAATTTTAAGCTCTACCAAACTTTTACATATAGTGTGTGGTGTTGTGTTAAATTATCCATGTAATTTCAATTGGTGTCAAAGAGGGTTACTCTTTAAGGACTTAATCATAGAGTAAAATTTATAGGAGCTTTAGAATTATGTCTACTGATTAGGGGAATGCTGTTATACGACTATCGTATTTTAATGGGTGTAAATATTGAAAAGTTAGAATGAAGGTATTCTTAACATCCGTTGACTCTGTGATTTGAAAAATTATCGAATAAGGATGGACTACACCCACAAAACACGTCATAATTGATGATAAAGTTATTAACACTCTTAAAGATAAAGACAAATGGAGTATTGATGAGAGAGCTTGGTATACATATAATGCCAAAGCTCTCAATGCAATTAATTATGAAGTTTTTCCTAATAAATTTAAACTCATTTGTATATGTGAAACGAGAAAGGAAGAGTGGGACATTGAAAATCATACATGAGGAAACTAGCATAGTAAAACATTCAAAGCATCATCTTTTGACTACACAATTGAAGATATAAAGATAGAAGAATTTGAAACTTTCATGGAGTTTTATAGTAAATTAAACGATATTTGTAACTCCATGTGAGGTTTTGGAGAGAGAATTTTAGAGGGCGATATATGTACGAAAAAACTTAGACCACTCCCTAATATGTTCACTTCTAAAGTAACCTCAATACAAAAGTGTAGAGACATTAACAATATGAGAGTAGAAGAATTTGTAGGTTTTCTACGAACATATGAACTACTCTTTAAAATACCCTCTAAGAATAAACACATTGTCTTGAAAACTTACATAGGTACAAAAAAAAAAATAAAAAATAAAAATCGAGTCCGTAGATAAAAGTAATAATAATGATGAAGATGAAGAAGAAATGAAAACTTCATGAAATTCTTTAAAAAGAATAGAGAGAAGGATTCTAACAAAATTGAAAAATCTCTTATCTAAACAACCTAGACTCCCCAATTAGATAAATCCTCTATTTGGAAACAACTAAGCCTTAATTATAGGAGATTGATCACTACCACATTCCCACATTGCCTTCGTCACCTCATTGGAGCATCGAATGTAAAGTGAGTGATTATAAGAGTTGAATCATCCGCATAAATGATTGTGGGAGCAAATGAGAAGCTGATTCAAGAATATGAGATAATTGAAGAAGTATCTCAAGAAGACGCAATAACGAGGCTCAATCCGACCACAAAGTAAGTGTCATTTGTTAGAGTCCATATATACCCATTCCTTATGTAGGATTGATATAAAGTTTGAAATCCAAAGTTGAATAAGTTTTTGTGTAGGACTGAATTCATTGGACACGGGTATGTATGTGTTAATCTCTGTGGAAGCCTTCAGTAGGAGCAAAACATAGGTCCTTAGATTAGACTCAGGGTTATTGGTTAGCTTGTTTAAAACCATTGTATGTCCTTGTATAAGGCTATAAAGGTTAAGGGTGAACCTATTGAAAACTCCTAAGATAGTGAAATCTGGTATAATTGAGGAGAGTGCGTTCAATAAGAGTAGAGTAGGAAAGTAGCCGAACCACTATATATCATTGTGTTTGCTATTGTTAATGTTTCTAATTCTATTCATGCGTATATGTTTAATTAGTTAAATTATATAAACGCTTTAATTAGATTGTATGCTAGACACTTAACTTATAAACACATACAAAATCACTATATCTATCACATAAACTAGTGCTCCATTAGTTGAATTATGAGTAGTCTATGACATTGAACCATATATCCTAATTGCTTTTAATTGTTGTATTTGAATTGAGCTAAATTATTTTTTGACACATAATTTTTAAGTGGTCTTATTCACCCCCCCTCTATGACTTAGTTGTAATTCTAAGCTCCTTGAAGCTTCCACGAATAGTGTGTGGTGTCGTGTTAGACTACCATAGAATTTCAGAATTAGCTTGATCTTTAGATGAAGATCAAACAAGTTGTGGTCTAATTGACTGAGGCTAAGTTGTTTACCCCACATTAGTTATGTGGAAGTAATATTAGTATGTACCTAAGTATTTTCCTATTTATTATAATGGAAATGTCCAATTAATGATTTGGACCATCATATGGAGCCCGCCTACGTGCCTAAGTGTTTTCCTATTTATTATAATGGAAATGTCCTATTAATGGTTTGGACCATCATATAGAGCCCACCTAAGTATTTTCCTATTTATTATAATGGAAAAGTCCAATTAATGGTTTAGACCATCACATGGAGCCCACCTTCGATGGTAACTTCTTTTGAAAGTCTCTTTGATTGAATGCTCTTGGGAGAGTCCATATTAATTAAAACGTAGTTAACAGACCCTAACTTTGGCCCTAACTTTAATTGTCAAACCCTTGTAAGGAGGGGTTTGGACTATAAGTAACTTTACAAAAGCTAGTTACGCCTCAAGTAACTTATCTTGGTTTGTACTTCTTGAGCAGGTAAGTATATTTGGAAAAGTATGCTTAGCTTTCAATGTCACATAATAGCTTTCAACATCACATAAGTATTAATCCCTTAAGTTTGTTCAATCCATCCTTAAAATCCATCAGCTATCATGTGGCCCCACCTTTGATGTGGCTTGTCCATCATCTGCAACCAACCTTGGATGTGGGTCATTCATCATCAACACCCTGACATGGATTATACATTATGTGTAAGTCTACCTTGATGTGGATCATCAATCATAATCGAACTAAATAGTTCATCATGTGTGGTCCACCTATAATATCCACCACTTATCATGGGGCACAACATTGGTGGATTCCTGGATCTACCAAGGTGGGTGAGAGCCTTGACTGTAGGGCCCACTGTGATGTATGTGACTACATCCATGCCATCCATCCATATTGAAAGCTCATTTTAGGGCATGATCTAAAAAATGAAGTAAATCCAAATATCAAATGGACCATAGTACATGAAACAATGGTAAATGACTATTGAAGATTTCTTATGGGTGACGAATGCTTTGGATAAAGATGATACTTGTGTGGTCTTTTCATCTAGGTCTTTGTGACCTTATCAAGAGGTTGGATGGAGAATAAACATTCTGCTGGAATCCTGGAAGTTTTTAATGTGGCAATTCAATCATGACTGTTTCGTGTGGTGTGATCCACCAAAGATTTGTGTCAGATCCATTTTTGGCATCATTCCCTAAAATGAGTTGTCAAAATGGTTGGACGGTGTGGATTTAAGGCACATACATAATTGTGAGCCCCATGGTCAGGGGTCTCACCCCCACCTTATCCATTAGAGGGGCGCAACTCATCCTGTGCCCACGGTGGGCCCGACCTTCGATGTGGCCTGTCCATGTGGGCCCACCTTAGATGTGGGCCATTCATCATTTAGGGCTAACCTTTGACGTAGACTGTCCATTATGTGGCCCCACCTTGATGTGGGACATCAATCATGTGGTGCCCACTTTCATGTTATTGTCCATCATGTGGGGCCACCTTAAATATCCATCACCCCTCATCTGGATCCCTCTTTTGGAGCTCATTTTTTATATGAATTGGCCATCATGTGGACCCACCATCAACGTGGGTTGTCCAACATGTGGGGCCCGCTTTGGATGTGAACCATTCATCATTAAGGGCTTACCTTTGATGTGAGCAGTCCATTATGTGGGCTCTCCTTGATGTGGATCATCTATAATGCAGGCCCACCTTTGATGTGGGTTGTCCATCATGTCAGCCCCACCTTCGATGTAGGTCATCCATCATATGGGGCCCGCTTCGGATGTGGGCCATTCATTAAATGGGGCCTGCCTTTGAAGTGGACAATCCATTGTGTGGGTTCACCTTGATCTCGGTCATCCATAATATGGGGCCCACCTTTGATGTGGACCATCTATCATGTGGGGTCCACACTCCACATAGCTTTGATATGGACGGAACCACCCATCTTGTGGGGTCTCCTTTGATATGGACCATCCATCACATAGACAAAGAGAAATAAAAAAGTTTAAAAGTTGAAAAGCAAGAAAAAATAACTTATGGGATAAGCATCTTTAATTGCATAAATTACTTTCATAAGGGTGCTTGTTAAACTAACTTAAATTAAAAAGTAAGTAGTTAACTTAACATAAATTTTAAGTTAAAAGGTTACTTATCGGGTGGTATCCAAATGGGTCCTTAAAGTCACTTTGATTTGGATGATCAATGACTAGGAAATGAACATCACACCTTGATTATAATAGATGTCTTGGCATTCATTTTTGTATCCATAATAGTTTCCATGAAGTAAGGTTTACTTTTGATTGTCGTCATAATGTATTATTTCATACGATAATTCTTTCCAAATAATATAATGTCCAAACAATATTGACAAAAAATAGATATATTAAATAGTGGTATCCAAACAAAATTCATATATAAAATTAATTCTCTAATACTAAAATTTTAAATTTTATTTTCCATGTAAAATTTTATATATATATATATATATATGTATGTATGTATGTATGTATGTATGTATGTATATATTCATAGAGTTGCGATCTAACATGCCTTAGATTTAACAAAAGAAGGCATATAATTAGAAGTCACTACAATAATACAGAGTATCACCAACACATTTAAAATGTGTTTTTACCAGCACCCAACACATAGAGCAGGCAAAATTCGGTAATATAAAAGTAAACTCTAATTGCAACCCTTCTACATCGTCTCTCCCTCCCTCCCTTATCCCTGATCCCTTCTCTCTCTCTCTCTCCCCCTGTCTTCTATCATCTTCTCTCTCTTCTCCAGCTTTTTTTTTTCTAAAAAGAAGCAACGCATTAAGATCTGGCGATCTTTGATCCCTACTGTTGAAAAAGTCGCTCGATGCCACTGCACCTGAACGTGTTTTCTATGTCCACTGCATCTGAATGGTAGTCTCTCTCTCTCTCTCTCTCTCGGCCCCCTCTTCCCCCAAGTCCCTTCACTCTCTCTCTCTACATCTCATTCCTCTCATACATCTCTAAAAACGCTAGCAATTTTAGTCGATTTCTCCAAATATCCCAAAACCCTAGAGATTTTAGTTGATTTCTCTAAATCTTCTAAAGCCTTATTCACATGCTTGTATAAAATTTGAGTACTTATTTAGTGGGTCGCACCATTGTACCAGTCCAAATATGTTTGATGAAATTCTAGTGAGTGACAAGCATGTTACGTGTTTGATGAAATTCCTGAAACAAATGTGTGTAATTTTTAGGCCTCCTGGTTCAAATAGTCGAGCCCACCTAAGTTCTAAACTAGCTTGATTTTTGCTCCTTGTCCAAACATAGGGTGGTGCACCTAATGGATCTTAAATTTTAGTCCAATTCATGGGTATGGTTTCTTTTCATTGAGAAGTTTGATTTGGCTATTCCAGAAATTTTTACTGCTGTTTCTCTGAAATGTAAATTGGATATCCAATGCTCTGGTTTTTATTAGACCAGACACTATTAGTTTACAAATTAATGAATCCATATGTGCATCAATAAGCAATAAAATACCCCATTGTCCACCTTTGGCATCTCACAGTAATAATTGCCCTATGGTTTGGTTGCAGGGTAGGATCCTTCAACTTATTTGAGCTTCCCTCTATGCATAGGTAGACCAAAGAAAGTTATCTGGTATCCGATTGTGGAAACAATGGGGAAAAGATTATTCGTGTGGAATTCTCTTCCCTAGAGGCTGAATTACTCTAAAGCACTTATATTTGGCCTATTGATTTACTTTATGTTGTTCTTCAAAGCATTTGGTTTGGTAGGTTTATTTTACAAGGAATCTCATAAATGAAAAAACTTATTGGTATACCGTGCTTTTGTCTATTCTTTCACTGTGATGCCATAGACAAGGAGCTTGAGTAGCATCGTGGGATGGATAGCTTCTACAGCGGTACCATTGCTTTAACCATAGTCAAACAAGTAGTGGATTGTGCTTCCGTGGGCAATAGAATAAATTATCCTTGCCAAACTGTTTATTGTCTATCTCTCTCTTAGTTGTTGAATATTTTTTTTCATGTTCTATTTATCTATATTTGTACAATCCAAACATCATATAGTTCCTCCAATGGATTAAGTAAGATTTATCTGTAATATTTCATTTCCTCCCATGTTATAGCTGGAGCAACAAATTTTAGCAGCTGATGGTTCAATCTCAGTGATGGAATACAAGCTTGCATTGCTTGTAATTTCCATCAGACTAAGAAAACTCATTGCACGCAAAGGAAGAGAGAAATGAAGGTGGTAGTGTTTGACAATGTAAAGAAGGTTATAAGCTTTTTATAGTTTTAGTTTCCAAATGGGACCAAGTAATTTCTAAATGCCTAGTTTCATCCATCACATCCTGCCAGAAGATCGAAATTTTCTGTATTCTGATTTGGAATACATCCAATTGGGTAGTCATTCAACACTATCTTGGGGATTTGAGAAATGTTTAGCCATCTTTGTAGGGATTGATTTTCTTCCATCGATTGGAAACTTGGGGAGCTTTTCTTCATTCACGAGAGTATTTTGGACAATCCCAAATTTACCCAGGATTCAAAAAGTTTTTCTAATGATAAATTAACCAAGAGGACTAAATAGATCATTAAGCTATCATTGTACAACTTATAATCCAATTGAGCCTAGTGGTGTGACTACATTGTTGACGCAGAATCCTAGAAGCATAAGAAATTCTAGTGATTACTCCTATCTCTTAAAAGTACCAAAAGATCGACTTGTAACAGTGACTGGTTAATTTGGACGGACTGAATTTCCCTCAGGACATGAACATGATATATGCAACTCATTATCATAAAATTTTCCACATTGCCGTTGATTCTTCGTTAATGGGATTGTTTTTCTCCCCGTTACTTAGAATCCTTACTCACTGAAATTGATGACAGTTCATGTTTTTCTCTTAAATGGGCCCATTCCTGACATTAACGTGTCTTCCTCGGAACATGGTTACAGATTTCTAAGTCATATATCACTGCCTAGCATTCCTTAATTCTAACATTTGGAAAAGAAATTTTCACCAAAATCCTAACTTTAGGTCCTTTTGAGTTAACAATAAAGTGAATCATAATGGAAAGATAGAGGATCGGATTGATTGATCTTGAGTCAAGTCTGGATTCTCCCAACCTAGGGATGAATTAAGGGGATAACCCATCATGTGGGGTCTTGTCAGGTTGCACCTGCCTCAGAAGAATATTAACCTTTTTTGTGCTATTACAATATAAGGACTTCTATTAAGAATATGGCATGCAATTAAAGAAACGTGAAATGAGATTTTTCTTATTAAGTAACTATACTTTTTTGCTTTACTTCCAATATATCTTAAATGAGTGGTTAACATTTCTTAAGCTATTATTTTATTAGAAGCATGTATATGTTTGAGAATATACCACCAATTTTTAAATGGTGTGGAATAAACAATAAAGTGTTAATCAAGTCCCTTTTAAACATAAATTTCCACAATTGAAAGCTAGTCTGAGGACAACAAAGCCATGTTGTACAAGGACAATTGGAGGATAAGAAAATTAGCTAATTGTGAAAGATGAGTTATCGATGCCCTGAGGGGAGGGGGGGTATAAAATAATACTAAATTCTTCGAAATAAAGTGGAATAAATAATCTCAATCGCCCAAAGTAATGAAACATTGATTTCAAATAATTCGTAGGATAACTTTATATCACGATGTCTTTGAAATCAAACTTTCAAACTAACAAGATACAATGAAATAAATATAGTATTCACCACAAAAAATGAAATAAATATAACATTCACCACAAATAATGAAATAAACAATCACCACATAGGTACAAGAGGTTATAGTGGTTCAATGCTTAAACACACACCTACTCCACTCTCAAAATTACTACTCTCGTAATTTTGATTTTCATTATACCAAGGTTTTCATAGGTTCATCTTAACAACCTCTTACAGTTCTTGTGATTTTTATGGGCTATCATAACAAAACCCCTTTGTGATTTTCAGGGGTTGTCACAAATCAACCCCTTTTGTGATTTTCACGGGCTATCACAAATTAACACACAGAGATTTTCAGGCTATCTTAAAAAAACCCAAATAAAAAATATAAATAACAATTGTACTTATCTTTAAATGACAATTCGAAGATGTGATCAAAGTTTGAAGCAGCGATCCTCTTTCTTGAGTGTCAAGGAGGTAGTATATGCTTAACCAGAAAGAATATAGGGATCTAATGTATTTTAAGGAATGTAAACCCTAATGCTGCAGATTCCATCCTCTGTTTCCCAAGTAGAGTATAGATTACTCTCTAAAATGTATTTGAGATTAACTTGAGAAAGAGAATTGAATAAGCTAAATAAAAATTATAAATACCGCACAAATAGCTTGATGATGACTTGAGCTTCTCATTTACTTACAGAAGGTTTTTGAGTAAATTTCGTTGTAGAATATAATGAGAGAATATCCCTATTTATAGCTAAAGGATTTGAAAATTCGGTCAGCTTATAAATAAGTTCGGCTGACCGAATTTCAATGATTATGTTTTAACGGCTATCAGATTGCATGGGATAATATTTATCCAAAATTCGGCTGGCCGAATTCCCTCGAAAATCCGAGAATCCTTTGCTGAAAAATGACCCGAACTTTCTTCGGGCTGGCCGAATTCAAGTTAAGCTAGCCGAATTTGCAACAGATTTTTCAAAATTTTAAATTTGAAAAATTGCTCGAATTGAAGTTAGATTAGTCGAAGTAAGTTAGGCTGGCCGAACCTGAAGTTACGCTGGACGAACTTCAATGAACTTATACAGAAGTTAACCCATTTTAATCATATTTCGAAAGCATCTAACCTATGGTCTTTTTAGAGTCATTCTACCCGGTGGTTGGCCTATACAGAGATCTTCTAATGTTGATAAACTTGAAATCGAGCGACGTCGTTTAAGTCTTAAGATGTTGAGCCGATCTTTACGAGTTGCCATATACTACTGCAGTGTACTTGCGATCTTATTGATATCTTTGTTTACGAAATTTGATAACTTCATGTGTGCTACAATTATAAGTACTTACGAATTATCTGTCAAAACTGATTAGCTATATCAAGGTACCACAGTTTGTATACATCATGGTACCACAATTTATGGTCCAATGCCATCTCTCAAGCTGACAACCACTTGTGCAAGTCATCAACACCGTGGAGACAGTGGACCCTACCATGAAAATCACATAAAATAAAAATCAGGCTCATCCATACATTCTTGGCGTATATAGTTGGAATTAATTTGGCTGGGTAGGAATGTCCAACATTCATGTAAGATTTGTAGCCAGGATCTTCTAATGTGGGATATTTGGGGACGTGGTCCATCCACAAGAGCTATTGCGGGTTGAATGGCTTATAAATGCCCACTCCCAATTCTTGAATTGGACAGAAATCTTATGCTTCAACAGTGTAAGTAATGTAACATGTCCGGTGGATAGTATAAGAAGAGAGTACTGATGATAATAGCAATTGCTTAAGTGCAGTCGTCTCACTGGTGGAAAATGAGGCACATGAGTGTGGGATCAGAGCCACTCAACTAGCGATCCAGATCCAACGACATAGATGCGAAGCCTATGATATCATTAGATAGGCCATAGCTATAAAAACTAAATAAATGATTAAGGGATTGGAAAGTATGTATGTATATCATGTGTTTCCCACCTACTTAGCATATATGTCTAATTTTTATGTGCATATAATCTAAACAACAATGATTGCCTGAAAAGCCTGTCCTATCTTAAACAAGTGTAATAAGTGTACAATGTGTTGCATGTGTGAGAACCAGAACATTAATCAAACAGGCCACACGGTAAAAGTTGATTACCACAAAATTCAGCCATTCCACTATTTCGGTGGGTAATAGG
Source organism: Magnolia sinica (assembly GCF_029962835.1). Taxonomy (NCBI): domain Eukaryota; kingdom Viridiplantae; phylum Streptophyta; class Magnoliopsida; order Magnoliales; family Magnoliaceae; genus Magnolia; species Magnolia sinica. Next base: position 40,263,854 of record NC_080573.1, on the reverse strand, counting down.
AACATAATAAGAATCAGTTAGAATAGGATAGCCAACAATTCACATTGATGGTCCACCGATGGGACTGTGTGATGATCATCTTAGATCTTGCGAATACATCTTATGTGGTTACACATGGAGCTCTTCTGTTAGATGAATGTAAATGTGCAGTTGCAAAAGCAATCCTTAGCTGCAGTCCATCCAACAGAGGTCAGAGTAAAGATTTTCTCTTGTCATCTTATCTTAGATAGAGATTAGGATAGAGAGTTTCTTTTGTAATATTTTCTTAGATAGAAACTAGGGGATTTTATACATGTAGAATACACTTGTACAACACTACAAATTTAAGTTGTTAAATTAATTAAATACCATTTGTGTTCTTTTACCAAATAGTATATATTTGAAGTTTATATTTTTAAGAAAGCTGACTTTTTAGTGAAGGATGGTCTTGGTTTTGTACAATTAGCTATGCTAAGTAATTCCAAGTAACATTTATGTGATTGTGATTCCAGTGCAGGTACTACCAGGCATTTGCAACACTTGCTGGTTGCAATTTGGTTTTGTTAACTGCTGCGCGGCAGCAATTTGTGCTTACATTAACACTACAACAATACAGGGGATTGCCGACATTTTTTTAAAAAGCATTTTTAAATAATCTTATTTAAATTTAGCATTCAAGGCCAATGAATAGACCAGAAATTTTTGGAAAATGTGTTTTTTTTTTTTTTTTAAAGTTTAAGTCTGGAAGTCTGGAAAGATGGAATCAACCCCAAAACAATTCTTTGTCCATGTCATTTGACTAAAGCCAATAACATCATTGTTATGAATGTATATTTAAGAGAATGATTTAGTTTGAAACCACCATATTAAACCTCACTATGGGTGTTTCAAAATGGATAGTTTCCCTCATTTTTGAACAATTACTGATCAGTGAATTGGTCGTGCCCATGTCAAAGCGGCTTACAATGAATCATATAACCATCCAATGAAAACCAGTGGTGTACAGTTTTCTTTTAACGCATCACCATATTAAAACCTCAAAATCAATGCGTTTCATTCCAGATTTCTACAAATTTTGGTGTTTACTAACCAACATATCATCCAGTCAGACAATGATTTGGATTCACCAAAGCCACATCATATTGGAAGGTGTGCCTGTTGAATAACATATATATAGAAAATAATATCATTTAAAAAAGAAAAGCATACATCAAATGTCATGAAAATGTAGATATTGAGAGTTAGGAATATGCTTCCTCAGACTCACCAACCTTGGAAACATAACCCTTACACAGAGATATTGAGGGCCTGGAAACAGGAACATAAATCCTACAAACACATAATTATCTGTTTCACCAAAGCCAACAATATATCACCGAAACTAATTTAATTTTAAGGTAAATGTTCCACGGTTGAAAAAATGATTCAACATCTAGCTAATGTCTGCTTCAAACTGGATCATTTTCTTAATTAAAATATTTACTAACTTGTGTATTAGGTTCAATGAATCTTATCACTACCCAACCAGATCAAATGGTGACAAGATTCACCCATATAAAATGACTGACTTGTCCTAGTCCATGTCAGACAGATATTCAAAACATTGATCCATGTCATATACGAAATGCCACATGTATTGTTTTTTGGGAAATTTTAGATTTTTATTTATTTATTTATTTTATGAATTTGACGGGAATTTTGGAAAGCATCCATGTCATATACGAAATGCAGCATGTATTGTTTCAAACTTGCAATTAATGGCTTATTTTTTGATTCATTGATTCCATCTTCATGGAATGCTACTTTTAGAACTTTTCTCCTTATGTGTGCCAGATTTGATCAACTGTGACTAAATTTAGGCTCACAAATACAGAAGCCTTTTGACACCAGCTAGGAGTGGACCCATGGAGGATTTTTTTTATATAAAAAAAATGTATTTAAGACCATTTTCAACTTATTGTCATAAATATTATATATATATTTTTATCGTGAAGTAATATATATTTTTCTTAATATTCAGTTTTAAAGGTTCCAATTGAATTTTTTTTTTTTTTAAAAAACAAAAACAAAAAAAGATTACTGACATACACTGCGGATTGCACGGATTTTAACTTAGGCCTCTCAAATCTTTGTAGCCATTCGGAAGACTTTTACCGGCGCTTGCATAGATTTTTATCGGCACTTTTTTGTGATTAAATGTGATTTCTCGTTTCATATTATTCCACCAATAATGACGTTTTACGTCTTGGTACATCTTGGTGCTCCCAGGATGGATGGTTAATCTGGATCGATGGGCTTCGTCCAATACAGCTAATCTTATCTCTGGCTTGTTGGGTACGCATAACCTATCCCGACATCTAAGTCCACCATCCGAGCCCACGTGCCATCGTGGATCCTGGTTCTCTATTGCTTTCAAATAACGCTCTTGCAGCTCTTCGTCCTGTCCCTGTGCTTCAATGATTTGACGAAGCAGCGAGGGTTCCATGGATAGATTTCCGAGCAGTACGTTCCCTTCTCCTAGGTCTAGCTGGATATTAAAGTCCTTCATGAATTCCAGCATTTCCCATTCTTCGAGTGCGATTGCGGCTACCGAAGTATGAGATTTCCTGCGACTGAGTGCGTCAGCCACTACGTTTGCCTTCCCTGGGTGATATTGTATCTCAAACTTGTAGTCCTTTAGTGTTTCCATCCATCGGCGTTGCCGCATATTTAAGTCCTTTTGGTCGAACAAGTACTTAAGGCTCTTGTGGTCTGTGTTAAGCTTGAATTGTTCCCCATATAAATAATGTCTCCACATTTTGAGAGCAAACACCATGACCGCTAGTTCCAGGTCATGTGTTGGATAATTTTGTTCGTGTACTTTCAACTGTCTGGACGCATACGCGATCACCTTATTGTTCTGCATAAGCACGCATCCCAAGCCTTCAAGGGAGGCGTCCGTATATACCGTAAATTCTACCCCTTCCTCGGGTAGGGTGAGTATAGGGGAGGAAGTTAGCCTTTTCTTGAGTTCTTGGAAGGCTTTTTCAGCTTTCCCATCCCATTGGAAACGTACATTTGTCTTCGTTAAATTGGTTAGTGGCCGGGCTATTTTGGAAAACTCCTTGATGAATCGCCAATAATACCCTGCTAACCTCAGAAAACTTCTAATCTCGGTGACGGTATCCGGTCTGGCCCATTGGAGAACATCCTCCACCTTGGCTGAGTTTACTGTGACGCCTTGATGATTCACCACGTGTCTTAGGAATCTGACTTCTTCCTTCCAGAACTCACATTTTGAGAGTTTAGCATATAGTTGATTTTCCTTCAGTAAGTTCAGGACCTTTCGTAAGTGAACCTCGTGTTCTTCTTTGCTTCGTGAGTAGATTAAGATGTCATCGATGAAGAATATGACGAATTAGTCGAGGAACAGTCTGAAAATACGGTTCATGAGATCCATAAAAATGGCTGGGGTATTCGTGAGACCGAAGGGCATTACCAGAAATTCGAAATGTCCATACCTTGTTCTAAATGCGGTCTTAGGTATATCCTTGTCCTTAATTCTCAATTGATGGTACCCCGATCTCAAATCAATCTTTGAAAAGAATTGAGCTCCCTTTAGTTGGTCGAATAGGTCGTCGATACGGGGGAGAGGATACTTGTTCTTCACTGTTGCTTGATTTAGGCGACGATAGTCAATGCACAATCTCAGGGATCCGTCTTTCTTCTTAACGAATAGCACTGGTGCGCCCCAAGGAGAAACACTTGGTCGAATAAATCCCTGATTTAAGAGCTCTTCTAACTGCTTCTTAAGTTCTGCCAATTCGACCGCATATGAAAGGTGGCTAGGGCAATTGGGGCGGTTCCAGGCATTAGGTCGATACCGAAGTCTACCTCCCTCCTGGGATGCAGTCCAGGTATCTCCTGGAATACCCTGGTGAATTCTTTGACCACTGAAATTTGTTCCACGAATACTTCTTCCAAGCTCATTATTCATTTTAAGGGTTCCTCCCTCTTCCTTCCTTGTATTGTGATGGGGGATCGCCCTGCTGCGGTGAAGGTGATCCTTCTGGCCCTAATCTCTATGGTTGCCCTAGTTTCATCCATCCAGTCCGTCTTAAGGATCACGTCAAAGCATTTTATGTTTATTATCACTAGGTTAACAGGTATTACGAGGCCTGCGATAGTGATGGGGCAGTTTTCGCAATATTTGTTTAATTCTACTACCTTCCCTAAAGGCGATGCCACAGTGATTGTCTCCTTTGTGCGCTCTAATTCCAAATTTAACCGTTCTACAATCAAACTTGAGATAAAAGACAGGGTAGCTCCGCAATCAAACAAAAGTACAATGGGGGTGTCTTGGATAGTACCGTACCTTTTATTAGTCCTGAGGCAGTGTCTGCGTCTTCCGTTGACCTCATGGCGTACAGACGCCCTTGGAATTTTTGAGGCACGCTTGGGCCAAATGGTTGCTTCTGCGATGGAATAGGGCGCCCTTCGTCCCTCATTTTCTTGTAGCAGTTCTTCATATCGTGTCCCAACTTCTAGCAGTAGCCGCATCCCGGGCAACTGTCTCGCGGCTTCTTGTCTTCGGTGGTTCCTGCTTGTTGCGAGACAATCCTCGGTCTTTTGTCCGATATTGGTGGTATCACAGGGTTTGTTTGTTTTGAGCCTCTTCCCGGCCTCATGTTGTTGTAAGTTGGCCCGTGATCTACGATCGTCGTCATTTTCGGCTCGAGTCGCCTTGTCGATCGCGTCGGCATAGCTTTCTAGATTTAGGCAGCATATCTTGGAGTGTATCGAGGGTCGAAGACCATCTTTAAATTGCTTGATTTTGAAGTCTTCATCTTCGACTAATTTCGGCGCATAGCGCGATAACTCAGTGAACCTAGCCTCATACAGCGCGATAGTCATCTCGCCTTGAGTGAGCTTCAGGAACTCAGACATCTTTTCTTCTCGGTACGATCTTGGAAAGTACTTCTTGAAGAACCTCCTCTCGAAGTCTTCCTAGTGCCAGGCACGGTCCTCAGGGATTGCCCTTTCTGTTGTCTCCCACCAATTGACTGCCTCTCCTTCGAACTTGAATGTAGCAAAAGAGACTTTGAGGTGGTCCGGGCATCTCATGGTCCTTAGTATTCTCTTGGTCTGCTTTACCCAATGTTCGGCCGTCTCTGGGTTTGTTGTACCTGAGAACGCTGGGGGCCTTAACTTTAAAAATTTTTCTAACATGAAGGTTTCGTCGTGCCACTCCATGCGAGGGGGGTTGATGCAGGGGCGTGAGTAGGCGAAGACAAAGATGGTGCGGCTCTTGGGGCGTTGTTGTCAGCTTGTTGTTGTAGTCTGTCCATGGTCCGCTGGGTCTTTTCCATAAACGTCTCTATCCGACCCAGGATGGAGTAGAATGGTGCCCATGCTTGGGTATCTGGTGGTACCTGCCCTAGGGGTGGCCCTGGGAGCGTGGCCCCTCGGTGGGTTGCTGACAGCGAGGGCGTGGACTCCCCCATGGCTGCTTCCTGAGGGATGTCTCCCTGCGTTGGGGGCAGGGAGTTGGATTGGGTAGTCTTCTTCTTAGGCACCATCTCTCCTGTAGATGGGAAAATATGTTAGAGTTGTGAACATTGTCCAAGAGTCCCTTAAGGCACTCAGAATATGTCTTGCTTGGTCGTGTCTCTATCTCAGGGTGCCCCTTAGTCTAGGTCAGTTTTATTTGCGATTCCCTAGATTTATTATAGGGGTCCTAGAGTCTATAGTTGCTAAATTTCTCATCTTTCTTATGGGGAACCTAAATGTGGGTTTTTTTTTTTTTTGCTACCCTAGCTACATAGTTCCTTTGCGGATCGAATTTTCATGTATGTGTTTACTTCACGATCCTTTCTTAGACATCTTATGATGGTCTATCCCCTTAGGCCTAGTTAATCTCATTCTTGGGCTCTGATACCAACTGTAACATCCCGAATTTTCACGTCCAGAGTATGTACTCGTGCCCGAGGAAACCAGGTGTTAATATTGTAAAGTGAGAATGTCCCAAGGACTTGCCCTGAGATTTTCTCCTATTGACATCACATTCAAATACACTTTAGATGGAAACCAGCCATAAGAATGATATCAACTGTCTTCCTTATCCCAAAAGAAAATAATTAAATTGTCAAAAACTCTCATAATGGGATCACAACATAAATTCCATGAATAACAGAAACGCAAGTAAAACTAAATTCCTATCATCTACTTTATTCATCGTGTTCTTCCTCAAATTGGTGATCCTTAAGTTCTTCCATCTGTTTGTCACCTGCATCATCTATACGGTTGGGAGAGGGTCAATGCCCTACTCATAGTGATGGTCATCCTTCAAGATTAACAATAATTCAAAAGATTCATGAAAAGAAAATAATGTAATGATACGTCTCGTACTCCACTAATACATGAGATATCAACATGCACAATCTACCTACAAGAGGTGCAATGCCTAGTATAGTGTGTGCGGCTCATCATACATAGTGATCATCACGATGTGAAGTATAATTCATAGGACGCCCGACTCGACCCGCATCCCATAACTACGGATATTTGTCGGCATGGCCAACACTAACGTGGATTTATGCGAACATCTCAAGGCAACACAACACGCGGTTGGAGGATTTACGTAACACGATGTGTTCATGGAGCGACTATTTGCGACATCCAATCCGGAAAAGTTGATGTAACACATATACCGATTTACATACATCGATTTGTGCACCACGCCAGCCAACCCACGAAATTATGTACCGACCAAGAGGGCCGCTATCCGTAATGCATTATGTCCATGATAAGATAATCGAATCACTAGTCATGATACCTCTTAACACATCACTTGCTCATTACAGAGAATATAGCTGAATCATCAAGAATAAAACTGTATCATGAAGGTTTTGGAATAATAGGACACATGCCCGTGCCTTAAAGATAGACGGCACAAGGCCAATAAAATAAGAGAAGAGTGACAATGGTCAACTCAAATATAAAGAGGAGTGGCAGAGCCATCTCCAATATAGAGACGAGTGGCACAGCCAACTCAATAATTGATGAGACAGGGCAAGGCTTGCATCCATGGCCTCACATAAATTCAGAGAAATTATCTTTGTGGTTGACATCATGTCATAGTCCCAAAGGGGCCAATAAATTATTTGATAGGATAATTCCTAGAGAATATATAAACATGACATTACAGGATAATTCATATCGTAAAAGGCACGAACAAGGCTAATATTTGATGTGATATGTAAAGTGATATGTAAAGTCCAGATGAGATACATGTAAAGACGATTTTAACTTCATGAAGACAGGAAAAGGCAGAATTCAATTATCAACTTAAATTAGAGTAAGCCTAAAGGATGAAACCCTCACCTTTGGTTATCTGTCTACCTACTACCAGAGTTAGATGTTCAGAAGCGCGCCTTAGGGTTAAATCTTGTCCTTATAGGCCCAAACGATTAAGATGAGGCTTGATTCATAATACTATTGAATTCAATTTAGTTTGGTAAATTAAAATTTCGGCTTTACATCCTTCAATTTAGAATATGTATATCTATCTAGATACATCTAAGTTATACTAGTGTTATTCCACCTCTATTGATGGAACGAAATAAATAAAATCAGCAACTCACCTTTGCCTTGCGTCAAACTCAGTGAGTCGACTCAACTCAACTCGGATCTCCCTCTTTCTTTCTTTTTCTCCTTTTCTTTTTCTTTCTCTTTTTCTTTCTTTCCTTTCTTTCCTTTCTTTCTTTCTTCTTCTCTTCTTTCTTCCCTGCTGGACGGCAGCAGCCTGGGCGGTTGGAGCTGCTGCTCGGCTGATAGATCTCTCTCTCTTTCTTTCTTTATTTCTTTCCGTATCTCCCTCGGCTACTGAGATCCATGCAAATTTATAGGGTGGGTTGCGTGTGCCAGATCCTTCCAACAAAACCTTTCGCAGGTCGGATTCGCCCTGCACTCTGTTTCTGCGCAGCGCATTATCTTGCGCTCGTCCCGCGGTTGGCGTGGATGGCCTGCCAATCCGACCGATCCGACTTCACAGGGACCGTAGAAACTCCCTTTCCCAATGTCTGGTCGGTCTGTATCACCACATTGGTTCCGGGTCTGATCCCGTCTCTCGCCGGTTGATTCGGGTTACCCAAACGCACGTTTTAGTGCACAAGGAGTGCTGCGGTGAGGCCCGTGGGGCCCACCACCTCTGGTTTTATCGCAAATCCACTCCAGCCATCAGATTTCCCTTGGAGTATTAGCCTAAGAGGTGCGGTAAGGATCGAATCTGCGTTGGCCAGCAGGATCTTTCTCTGGTGTCATCTATCTTACGCTCGAACTTGTGAGGCTGTCCTCGCTGCTGCCTTCCAATTTCTTCCTCCAGGATTTGATCCTACAGCCAGTTGGAGGCCAATGGACGGTTCGGATTTAGATCTTGGATTGGACTGGTGGCCCATCGACACCGTCCACAAGTCCCTGCTTCAGCAACGGCGTTCGCTGGGGAGAGGACTCTCCCTCTCTTCGTGAAACATGCGGGTCAGCCTAGCGCTGACCAACTTACGGTCTCAAGACCTTGCAGGTGCGTGTGATCTGTGCACACGCACCAAGTGCGTGGGTTCATGGTGATGATTCTGATAGATCTACACCGTCCAATAGCTTGCTCATCTACTTTAAGGGGGTGAGCCCACATTTGAAGCATGTCCTGAGATCAGGAGGCCTTGGATTTTATTATTAAAGGCTGATCTGTCCATTAAGTCAGTTTTACGATGAATCAAGGGCTATAATTTTATGTGTATAGTTACATTATGGTATAAAGGCATGGTATAAAATTTCGTATCCAACTGATTATGGGAACCATGTGATTCAAATCACGGGTCTATTTTAACAGTGTTATTGTATTTATTGCTAGTTTAAGAGTTTTATGAATGGGCGTCACTTCTGATGGTTAGATTCATGTCATGGTGTTGGTGTAAGGTAAGAATGGTGAGATTTGTATTGTACACATGCATAGATCATGCTACTCTTCTTGGTAACGCTCGAGGACTTTTCGATGCTCGAGCATCGAAAAGTTTGGGGCATTACACCTTGTCACGCATTATCCTCATGCCTAGGATTTATTTTACAGCTTTTAAATCCTTCATGGCAAATTTTCTAGACAGTTGTCTTTTGAGATCTGAGATGTCCTTCATGCTTGAACCAGCCACAAGCGTATCATCAACGTACAGAAGAAGGATGATGTACGACGTATCAAACTTCTTCAAATAACAATAGTGGTCTACATGACATCTCCTAAAATCATTTCCTGACATGAAACTGTCGAACTTCTTATACCACTGCCTTGGGGCCTACTTCAAGCCATATAGACTCTTTTTCAGTCTACACACCTTGTTCTCCTTTCCTGGTGCCACGTATCCTTTCGGCTGATGCATATATATCTCTTCTTCAAGGTCCCCATGAAGAAAGGTTGTCTTAACATCTAGCTGCTTTAGATGTAAGTCCTCTGTAGCCACTATACTCAAGACCATACGAATCGTAGACATTTTCACCACAGGTGAAAATATTTAAATGAAATCGATACCTGCCTTTTATTGAAACCCTTTTACAACTAATCTAGCCTTGTACCATTTCGAACCATCGTGCTTCTCCTTCAGTCTGTAAACCCACTTGTTATGAAGAGCTTTCTTACCCTTGGGTAGAGTGATTAGTTCTTATGTAAGATTAGACTCAAGAGAGTCCATCTCATCATCCATGGCCTGCTCCCACTTAACCCATATATCCGACTGTAATGCCTCTTCAAAACACTCTGGTTCACCATTATCTGTCAGTAGTAGATAATGTAAGGAGGGTGAGTATCGGACCATGGGTCTCCTCTCCCAAGTAGACCTCCTCACAACTACTATATGCAGCTCTGCCTCATAATGCTCCTGTGTATGATCATCCTGTGGTGATGTAACACCCGTGTCTGGTAACTCTTCTATCTGTACGAATTCCTTTTTCTCGGCCTTATTTTCCTACACACTGTCCTTATGCATCACTTTTTCATTGAAGACTATGTCCTTGCTTCTGATAATTTTTCTATTTTCTGTATCCCAGAACCTGTAGCCAAAATCATGCTGCCCGTAGCCTATAAACGTGCACCTCCTGGACATCGCATCCAGCTTGTTTCTGTGCTCTGCATCAATGTGAACATATGAAGTGCAACCAAATACTCTGAGATGTGCAAGGTTCACTTTTTTTCCAGTCTACGTTTCTTCTGGTAGCCCACCATCCAATGGTGTTGAGGGACTTCTATTGATGAGATATGTAGCAGTATTCATAGCATCTGCCCAAAAGGTCTTGAGCAATCCTGCATGTAACCTCATGCTCCTGGCGCACTCAAGGATGGTCCTGTTAATGTGCTCAGCCACACCATTCTACTACGGTGTTCTGATGTTTGATTCCATTTACTGTACAATACTCCTCAAATCTTTTATCGCAATACTCTCCCCTATTATCAGATCTGAGACATTTTACTGTGTTACCTATTTTGTTTTCTACCATAACTTTCCACTTCTTAAATACATCAAATATATCAGATTTATGTTTTAAGAAATAGACCCACAGTTTTCTACCAGTATCATCAATAAAAGAAACAAAATAACGTGAGCCACCAAGAGATAATAACTATGTCGGTCCCCATACATCAGTTTGTACAAGCTCCAATAGATGCGTCTTTGGAGCGCGTCCCGTCTTCTTGAAGCTTACCCTCTTCTTCTTGCTATACATGCAGTCCTTGCAGAATTTCAAGTCAATAGACTTCAGCTCTGGTAGCTTCCCTTTTGATAATAACACTTTCATCCCTTTCTCACTCATATGTCCCAACCTCTGATGCCATAACTGCCCATTCACTCTAGTTGATGTGACTGCGAGTGAGCTATACAATCCTAAAGTCATGTACAAAGTACCTTCCTTCTTGCCTCGAGATATCACCAAGGCACCTTTAATGATCTTCCAAGAATCACTAGTGAATGTTGTCACATAATCGGCAACTGCCAATTGCCCCACTGAGATCAAGTTACGTTTCAAACTCGGTACATGTCTGACATCCTTCAATTTCAAAGCCGTTCCGTCTTTCTAATTTACATGAACGTTCCCCTTTTCAATAATACTGCACCGCTCATCATCACTCAGGTAGACTCTCTCAAAGTCACCTGATACATAATTACGCAGAACTTCCTTACATGCAGTGGCATGAAACAAAGCACCCGAGTCTATAACCCAAGACTTTCATCGCATCAAGAGATAAGATCAACGCCTCTATGTCACTCTCCTTAGATAGATTCACTGAATCCTTCCCAACTTGAGAGTTTCCTTCTTGTTTCTTAAGCGCCCTGCAATCACATTTTATATGCCCCTTCTTGCCATAATGCTAACACCCGTCTTTGTCTTTTGGTCCCTCGGACTTTTTTCTCGACTTAGAACACCTGTGTTTAATGCCTCATTTGTTCAGCGATCTTCCTCTTCCTTCAATGTTTAGAGCATTCCCTGAATCCCTTGAAACTCCTGATGCCTTTCTTCTAGATTCTTCGCTGAGAATTAGATCGGCCACATCATCAAATTTCAGCTTTGTCGACCCTGAGGAATTGCTCACAACAATCACCAAACCATCCCAACTGTCTGGTAGACTGGACAAGATCAATAATGCCCTGACCTCATCCTAAAAAATAATGTCAACTGATTCCAACTGGCTCATGATTGTATTGAACTCATTTAGATGTTCATCCACGCTCCCACCATCTGACATCTTCATGTTGAATAACTATTTTATAAGATAGACCTTATTGGACGTTGAGTATCTTTCATACATAGTGGCTAGGGCTTCCATTAATTCTTTTGTGGTTTTCATCTTGGATATATCGAAGGCTACACTCTTAGACAAAGAGAGTCAGATCGTTCCTAAAGCCTTCTGATCTAATAAAAACCATCCATCATTTGTCATTTTCTCTGGTTTCTTCTCTTTTCTCCTAGAGGAATATAGAGATCCTTCTGATACAGATAATCCTCCATCTGCATCTTTCAGAAGGTAAAGTTTGAACCATCAAACATCTCAATTCTAGTCTTCCCTTCTTCTGTCATCGCTCCTAATAGAACTAAACCAATAGCTCTGATACCAGTTGTTGCGCAGCACGCCAACAATGCAGTAAACCAAGATCCAATCTCCGGTCTCACCCACAAACGATAAATAAGAAGAAATATAAATTAGAAACAGATCAAAGCAATCCAAACAAACCACAAGACAAGATATACGTGGAAAAACCCCAAACTAGGGTAAAAAACCACGGATGCAAACTTCCACTATGAAGAAAAATGAAGATTACAAGGCAAAATACTAACATCTCCCTTGGAAGTACATAGAAAACCCTTTGCCCACACCTTAGAATTATTTTCCATATGTTAGAAAAGCCCTAGGGACACCTATTTATAGTTTAGGCAACTTTCCTTTCGGACCCTTGTGAAAATCGACTCAAAAATCCACAGTCCGCATCAAATCCAGAAACGAATCTGCGTAACCTCGACTGGTCGTGCAGGCTGCATGACCGGTTGAGCACCTCAGAACTAAAAAATTAATGCTCCCTGGACTTTGAGTCGAACCAGTCCACGACTGGTCATGACCGGTCGATTGGACCCCACGACCGGTCGAGTGGACCCCACAACCGGTCGAGCAGGGGCCACGACCGGTTGTGCATCCCCCAGATGTGGCTCCACATCTTAACAAGACTGAAGGTAAAAACATCTTTTGAATGACTAAGATTCTTTCATTTGATCCTTAGGTGATCTAAACTGTAGTTGCTAATTGTGCCATTTGGTTAGCATCAACATTGTTCTCTCTGGTCACATGCCTTAATTCGACCTCGTTGAAATTGTCAATCAATTGAATCACCAAGGCATAGTATGATAATAATGCAATATTTGAACATTTAAACAAACCCGCTACTTAGTTTATTATCAATTACAAATCACTTATCACCGATCTACTTCTAACACGTAATTTCATTAACATTTCAAACTGATTATGAAAACCTTATGTTCAACCTGATTATTAGTGCACTTAAATTCTATCTAGGATGTGAATTCATGCCTCTTGTTATCTGGAGCAATCAAGATAATTCTTGCACTTGATGATTTATTGGTCTTTGAATCATCGAATATTAATCTCCAGGGAGACAATTGTATCACATAAAAATCTGATACTTCTGGAGGAAGTTGACATTCAATGTCAAATGGTTGATCGACCAAGAAATTCAGTAAGACCTAACCTTTTACTACTCTTTGAGGTACATACTTAAGATCAAATTCAGATAATGGTAGCACCCATTTGCCAATTCGGCTATTTAGAATCAGGTAATTCAACATATATTTGATTAAATCAGTTATTGTAACTACATTAATGGATTCAACCAATAAATAATGTCGTAATTTAGTGACTATAAAATATAGTGATAAGTATACTTTTTCTATCACAAAATATTGTCTTTCAGTGTCTAATAACATTCGGCTGAGGTAGTAAGTTGCACGCTCTTTTTTATTATGATCGTCTTCTGGTAGTAGGGCACTGATCGACTCTACAACAGTGGCAACGTACAGCTAGAGTGATTGACCTTTGACTGATGACATAAACACTAGTGGCTTCATCAAGTACTCCTTCATCTGGTTGAAAGTCAATTGGCATTTTACTTGCTATTTGAATTGATCTCCTTATTTCAACTTCACTAATGGTGAAAATACGTTAGTTTTTCCTGCATAATTGGAAGTAAATCTACGTATAAAATTAACCTAGTCAAGAAAACATTACAATTCTATTTTATTTCTCGGTGGTTGAGTATCTATAATTACTTGAGCCTTGTTCTGGTTTATTTCAATTGTTCGCTGATATACCAAGAATCCCAAAAAATTTTCAGCCGATAAGCTAAAAACGCATTTGAGGGGGTTCATCTTCATCTTGTGGACCCTCATTCATTCAAATAATTTGTGCAAGTGAGCGAAATGTTCTGACACATTGGCCGATTTGAGTACTATATCGTTGGTGTATATTCCATGAATTGGCCAATCATATCATGACAAATTACGTTCATGGCCCTTTAGTAGAAGTAACCCCTGCATTTTAAAGTCTAAATGGCATTACCACCCAATAGAAAGTCCCCAAAGGTCCAGGACATTTAAAGGCCTTCTTTAGTACATCCTTTAGCACAATACTTACTTGATTATACCCTGAATGGTCATCTATAAAGGAAACGATTATGTCTAGCTGTTTGATCGACCAATTGGTCAAGCATGTTCATTGGATATTCATCCTTAGGTGTGGTACGATTTGAATCTTTAAAATCAATGCAAACTCTGAGTTTACCATTTTTCTTGATGACTCGAATCATGCTAGAGATCCATTTGGCATATTTGACGGGTTTAATGAATCCAACTTTCAATAGTCATTTGATCTCTTATTTTATTTTCCAGGTAACTTCGGCCGTCATTCGCTTAGGCAATTGTTTATGCGGTCGATACCCTTCTTTTATGGGTAACCTGTGTTCGACCAGATTTTGGTATAGTGTAAACATTTCATGGTAATCCCATGCAAAACAGTTGGCAAACTCTCTAAGAAAATTAGTGAGTTCAGCTTGAACACGTGACTCTAACAATCTTCTGATGAAAGCAAGCACGGGATTTTGCTTTGTCCCCAAGTTTATTTCAATCAGTGGATCTTGAACTTAGGCCTGAGAATCGTCTAACTTTTCTGGGTCTATTTTAGATCTTTTAAATCTATGCCATTTTAGCTACCTCATTGGCTGGTATTGTGATGTCAGTTATGTCCACTAAACATCAATCACCATATTCTTTAAAGAATTCTTCAAGCTGCCTTATTCTAGCCGTGAACTCGATCGTTCTTCGCTTGAATGATGATCGACTCATCATGGGATTTCTTCTATAGTACAGCACGGGGCTACCGAATATGACACTATAGGCTTCGGTAGATCATTGTGCAGTCATAACATAGTACCAACATCTTACACTATATTGTTCAGATTGATTCTGGTGTCTATGCCAGTTGGACATCCACACTTATCCCTTATAGTAAAACGTGTCGACCCAAGCTCCTCTCCATAGAAAAAAGCTTCAACCACATTAGATGTGGCTAAAAATGGTTTGTTATCTGTCAGCAGTAGACTTTATATTGATTTCAGAAAATTATGAATTGGTGCAAAGATGATGGGATACATAAGAAAGAATGTATCCAATCTCTTCTCAATAAGACACTATAATTTGATGAAGTATCAACCATAAAAAATGTGGCCAACATTTTCTTTGTCTCCACCATCAAGTCGATAGGAAGAACATCATGTGACTGTGTTACCCCTCCAACAAAATTACTGATTATGACTTTGGTCAGGATTAAATTATTTGGTATTTTTCCCAGTTTGGCCATCATTCGGGGTGGAAGAATATTCACAGTTGCCCTATTGATGACCACTACCCTAGTAATTGGACATCCCTCTAAGTGAATAAAGATGTATATCGACTTCAGATGTTGGGTCATAGTGTGAGTGGGTCTCTCTATCAGTATTTTCCTAGAAGGTGTGCCTGATTCGACCATAATAGTCGATATATTTATGATTTCTCTTCAAAGTTAAAGGAACTATGCTGTATGATTATATGGAGACTATGTTCCTCCACATCTCCCTCCATCTTACTGGGTTACGATGGTTTAGCTTGAAAGCTCAATGGTAAAGTGAGTACCATATTATAATCCATTATAACTAGTGGAAGCGACCCAAATTGTATTACAAAACTCAAACATTGCCCTTTGGGTGTTTCCAAACTCGGCCATTCTTTAGTGTTCTCGACCGCATGCAAATCCTTCGAGCCGCTCGTTAGAACTTCTCCATTTTCCTCGGCATTGGGCGAAGTTTTTAATGACTCTGTTTTTGCGAAGAGTTCTTTAATCAACAAATCATCACTTAAGAAACATTCATCGTTAAGGTATTCGTTTGACCCTTCAATGTTAGCATCTTCCTTATAGGGTGCTAGTCATTATTGGTCAGTTTGTGCAAAATAAGCTCATCAGTTAGATCGACCACATTTATAGTTATCTATTTATCCTTGGCTGTGAAATCGTTAGCCTCGGCCACAATCACGTAATTATGCTCTGAGGTTCATCCTCCACAATGGTTAATTGTCTTCGCTTAATAGCTTGTTGCCTTTGTCATCATTGTTTCTTGGTACAGTTCATCCCCTCAAGTATGGTCGTGAATTTAGGATGACTGACCCTCTTCTAGACCTCTTCCTTAGTAGGGCAAGATTTAACCATCCTACGTCTCAGAATTGGGGTTGGTCAAGGGTGGTTAATGGGATATAAAAGTCTTTGTTATAGATAAGATCAATTTATTTCCAACCTCTGTGCGAACTATGGTTTAGTTCGTCCATTTGGTCGAGAAAATTATCTATTCGGCAAGATCGACTATGCACATTGCTTGCACAAATATGCCATGTGGTAGCCAGATGATGTTGCTTTTGGCCATGCTTCCTTGTTGTTAGTCACTTGCAAAAGTATCTTGAATCTTTTTTTAAATTGTTGTATCTTGACTCGGTCCTCATAAGGCCTAAGGTCAACTTTTTATTGTGGTTGAAAAAACTTTTAAGGATTGACTATGGCCATATTAATCTCCATATTAGATATAAATGTGTCAGTATTAATAAACATCGCCTCTTTTTCTATTTCTTTTTTTTTTTTCAGGAAATTTTAACAATCCTCGGTTAATATTGTCCTGGATGACTTCCCGAAAATAACACATTAGTGGAATGAGACTGAGTTCCATGCCATTTGCAATACTCGATCATTTTCAATTCTTTGACTATAAGTATTTTATAATTGATAGGGATTTTACTAAATTGCTCGACCAACATTATATCAAAGATCTCATTAAATCAGGTGATATCAAATGTATATGTCCTTTAAGCTTTCTGGGTGGCAAACCTGGTCACTTCTATTTTAACCAACGCCAAGTAGACAAACGACTGCTTTGCCACTACTTCGGCTACTACCACATTGTAGTTAGGATCATAATAGTATGCCGTAGCTGACAAGCTCTTATGCCTCATTTCTTCCTAAAGATGAGTTTCATACCGAGATACCTTTCTAGTTAACTTATAAAGATCAACGAACTTGATTTCGATAAACTTTTTATAGAGTTTATATTCCAGACTATCTTGGGCAATTGGATAAATCCGGCCTTGATTGTGATTACTTTACATCGGCTTTTAGCTCTTTTAAATCGAGTGACATAGTTTTCGATTGATTCTCCTATCCACTAATAAAAATGTGCAAGGTCAGCCATAGACATCTCCCTGTCACTATAGAGGAACCGAGCATGAAACTTCTCATGCATATTTTGCCAAGTTTGAAAGGATTTCGGTAATAAATTGGAGTACTAGGTGAAAGGTATTGCAGTTAACGAATGGCTGAATAACTACAATTTGTAATAATCATTATTGGCCAATTCCCCACACTACATGATAAATTGACCTATGTGTTCTATGGTTGATTAACCAGCGTCACCTATAAATAATGAAAAATCAGGTCGGTAATTCCTTGATAACGGATATTGTTGATCGATCCATTCAGGATAAGGTTTGTGATAGATGAGAGTGATAGTTTGATGATTGAGACAAACCCCAAGTGTAGGGCTGCAATGAAGTAATAACTCAATGAGACTGAAGTCGTACCCACATGGACTTATGATTGTGCGATTTTTGAAATACTTTAGGATTATAACTAGATCTAAAACTACTTATAGAATCTGATTTAAAAAATAATGGTGTAATTGAGAAGAAAATCAATACAGATAAATTACTAGAGTGCCAATGATCCACTTATGGCATTCTCAATATTTAATTTACTTGATTCAATCATACAACTCAACTGGAATTGAAGTCCTATCATATCCAGCCGGATAATAGAAAGGTTAAATCATCATTCATATATCAAAATATATTTGAACTTCAATTGAATTGGTTCTTGTTGAGGGTCAAATATTGCATACTAGACCTCAGTTATTGCCTGAATTTATGAACATGGTACTGTTTAACGGTCCGATTTAATTGTGTTTGTAATGCAAGGTATATTTGCGAGCTTGGACCAAAACAGGGTGCTTAAAGCATAGATTTAACGCTCTGATGACACCAAACACAAAGGACAGACCCCAGGGGACCAAGATTTATGGATTTACAAGCTAGATAACCGAGAAAATCGAGAAACTGAAGCTCAAGTGTCCTGAAAGATGTCCAGAATGCGAGATCACAGGGTTTTCAACATCCGTTCGGTTCAAAACTTCATACATGGCTTGAGGACCACAAATTAACCGTACAGGGTGAATTTCAGCTCCCGGATCCCTGTGGAAGTGACCCAACAGATAGATTAGCCCTTTAATACCTGATGTGGGGCTTGCTTGACATCTAGAAATGCTTCAATTTTGGTCTCGACCCTTTAAGTGAGACGATGAGACAGATGGATGGAGAGGATTTTACATATACATCACTATGGACCCCACCTGAGTTGGGTTGCATAGTGCACAAGTGCACTAGCCGTGCACGGTAAACGGAGAGACGGTTCGACCGTCTCTTAACAGACAGAGAAGGAAAGTCTCTGTCTCTGTTACGCAGCCCGTCCGTTGGGTGATGAGTGGGCCACAACCTTCGATCATGCGATCAATCCTGACCGTCCATTCGTTCCAAAGGGTTAAACCGATTCCAGACCCATGCTCGCACACACAGGAAAATCTTGATCAAACGCAGGTCAAATGGTAGAATAGGAACTCTAGTGGGACACATCAAATCCAATCCAAAAACATCCAAAATCGAATGGTTTTTTGACACGAATCTAATGGACGATGTGGATTTTCCAACCAACAAGGATCATGGGCCCCACCAACATCATAGCATAAGATGTTTACGTAGGCCCTGTTTCAATGTCCGGGCGCTGTCCGTGATTTGCGGACAATTGTGGGCCACCATCATAGTCCATCTCATCGATCCAAACCGTCCATCATGTAGGGCGCTCAAAAACGTCCCAGGGTACGTTCTCTTTTTCAACAGAAAGTAAGGGAAGACAGGAGTATCTACCTGTGTTTTCAGTGCGAAAACTGTATGCGCGTCCGGCTGAGGAATCCTCCGCTGCATAAACGTACGCACAACTTCATCCAATCTTCCACCGACTACTATTCCCTATAAAAGGGAACGTGAGAGAAGGATTTAAGGCTATCTTGGGGGACGTCTGCACAAGAAAGAGAGATAGTTGGAGTTTATTTATTTATTTCTTACATTTTTATTTATGTTTTTAAGAGATTCTAGCCTCTCCATGTCAGGCTAAGCCTCTTAGCTAGGGCTAAGAGGTGAAGCTTGTAGTGTGATGGGGTGATTTTACATATTGCATTCATGCTAGACTGAATTGATATTGATTCTAGTTTGATTATTAAGGAAATATTTTTAGTTTTTAATGGTCTGTTGTGACTAAAATTACAATGGGTCTGCGATAGCTTTGAGCATGTTCCTTTCCTTTTTATGATTATGACGCCAGGAAGCCCTGTTGTCTACCATCGTCTCCTGGGCATGGTTGGATGACGGTACCCTTCCTAACCTTCATACATTATTGATTGGTTGGTAATTAGTTTAATTCTGTTATTTACTTTGTCTCCTGGGCATGGTTTGGTGATGGAATTCGTTCTAATTCATATACCTTTCATCTCTTGAAAACAAGATCAAAGGAAGTTCAATTTGATTTTTATGGTTACACCCTTCAACTGGATGAAGATGGGACTCTAAGTCTAGTTGAATTCTTGAAGCATGCATAAGATCTCCCTGATCTCTACAAGTGGATCCTCTGAATCTCTAGTTTCCTACCTCTGAATTCTTTAAGTTTTAGATGAATATTTTACTATTACTCCTTAAATTTATTTGATTTAGATTTTGTCTTAGTCTAGTTCTAGTTCTACTTAGTTTCAGATTACGTACAGGTTTCAGTCCCTTGGGATTCGACCTCGGTCTCACCAAGTTTATTACTACATCACAACCCTATACTTGGGGAGTGAACAAGTTTTTGGTGCCATTGCCGGGGATTGACGGTTACGTTTTCTAAGATTAACTAGTTTTGGAATTAGTTTAAGATTAGGTTAGGATAATTAGGTTTTTCTTTTTTCTGATTTTTAGAAACTAACCTATTTTGTTGTTTTGTAGGATTCTGAGAAATACTTTCTAAATTGGTAATCTCTTCCTAGTTTTTCTATTTTTTTATTTTTAGAAATTTTCTAATTTTAGGATTTCTTTTATTTTTAGAACCTAACTTACTTTCTAATTCTAGGTTTAGAACCTTTCTATTTTTAGAAGCTGACCTATTTTGTTTTGTTTTTCAGGTTTTAACTTAAAAATCTCTAATCTTCTAACTTCTTTCTAACTTCTCCTTTTACTTTTCATACTGTTGTAGGATCTTTTCTTTTATTTTTTTAGGATTAGATTTAGAATTAAGGTTTCACCATGAATGAACAAGAGTGGCTAGAGTGGGCACGTGAGTATGGTAATCTATCTCTACAAAACGAGAGGTTCCGTGAAAACATGTTAAATGCTTACGCTTGGAAACAACCTATATCTCAAAATTTTTCTGAAACCATGATTGAGAACCGACCGGAATATAATTCTCCACCAATTAAGAAGTCTATACGCGATCATATGAGGGAGAATAATTACACCCCACCGATTAAGAAAACAGTACATGATTTTGGGGTTATCGTGATTATTGGGGTGATAATGTGTACCAACAACCATCAAACTCTCCCACCTATGACCCCTATAACTATGATCAGTGGAAACATCAAAATTGGGAAAATGAACCAACAACATGTTATAATGATTATTCTTTTAGATCCCCTACCTTTGAGATCCAACCAGAAACGATACAAGAGGATTCATTTCAGCGTAATATGGCCTGTCTTGCGAAAATTAAAAAATCGTTAGAAGCGCTTAATTCGTGCCTTGATAAGGTAGAAGAGGCTCGTTCATCCCAGCCACAGTTTATTCTAGAAATACAATGCGAGGAAAGTGATCCTAACTCGCTTTTGAAGAACTCCGGAATTACGAATGAGGAGTTAGAGTCTATTAATGAGCCTATGGTTCAATTTCCTGACAAGTCGATCTTAATGATGGTCCAAAGAGATGGTCAAGAGACGTGGATGTCTTTTAAATGTAATGATAGTGACACACTGCACTCACATGACACACAGGATTTCAATGATGAGGTAAATGTTAGTTTATTCGAACCTCAACCGAATTTAGGAATAGAATGTAAGGAAAGCAATCCCATCTCAAGTGTGTATTACATTGAATTAGAAGCTGAGAAGTATTGGGATGAGATTCATGAGAGCACAGCCCAGATTTCACTAGAATCAACTTCAATTATGGTCGAGGAAGCTGATCGCGAGGCACAGGAAGTTCTACTCCACCTTCTGACTTGGCCAATTTAAATGTGGAGGATGAACCACTTTCACCTAAACCTTTCAACCTTCGCGAGGCATGTTTAGACCACTCTCCTGAATTGAATGATGATATGATTTGGGAGATGGATAAGCCACTCGATATGACTCTAAAAGTTGAAATCACCCAGTTGAGGCCACCATCTAAAATACATTTTTGACGATTCAATGCCTCTTCTGAGTAGTATCAATGAACAGAGTCCTTACATCAATACTTCGTCTACTGACCCTCAATTTGTCTGTGCAGGGCTGGAGCAAGAGAGCATACATTCATCTACTTTTAAGGGCGATGGAGTCCTTGAGCATCTCATTACAGACTTCAATGAGGAAAATGAGTCACTCTCAGCTGAAATTCTTGACTCTTTTGATGATTCTTGGCACACTTTGCAGATTTTAACGACCCCATTATACAAGAAATGATGGATGCCTCGCAAGACAACATCATCACTGACCGAGAGAATCCTTATTCTGAAGCCCTTCCCTCCCCATATCCTCACTGTTACCATTAAAGGAGAAGGAGCTGACAATGGAACCGAAGTATGATACTTTGGAATGTGTTGAGACTACATCACTTCTTGAGAAGTTTTCTGAACTTTATCTACTTGTAGTCTCTGATTCACCATGGGATACTAACGTTGAAACTTCTTCTGTCACAGGTGAATCGTATATACTCTGGATACCTTAAGCTATTCAACGAAAAATTTCTTATGTAGTATATAAGTTTCTCTGGAAAGTCATGCTTCAGGGCGTCCAAGTCCATTGGAAAAAGAGCTATTGGATGATCCTGTTGAGAAACTTACTGAGAAACTTATCAAGATATTGGCCGGAAGAGGAACCTCGCGGCATGATCGAGTAGTTTTTCCCTATTTTCATAGGACTTGGGTAGTTTACTTTATGCCGTTATAGGATAGATGGTTTTATGCCATTAGGTTAGTTTGCTTCTTGCATTATTTTAGGATAGTTTGCTTTCGTGTCTTCACTCTCATGCTGACCGGCTTTCATGTTGTGATCATTGTGGAAACATCTTTCTCGATCCAGGTACTATCTTCCTATCACTTTTCCTTTACTTTCGTTGTCCTATGTGCATTGCATGCTCATATCTTTTACATTGAGGACAATGTAGATTTTAGGTTGGGGTGGGAGATTAGGTTTCCTAATCAGTGTTTTTTTGGTCTTGAGCAAAAATTGTGAAATTTTTTGCTTTTTCTAGAATTTCTTGTTCTCACATAAAGTACCAAAATATTGATCTCAGGGATTTCAAAGCATTTATCGTGCCCTTAGTCTATGATAGATCAATGAGTTTTACATATCAATCATTTGTAAAATAGAAAAGAAACTATTATTAGCTTTCTTAAGCATCCAATGTGATCAGATTCGATAATGGATCAAAGTAAACAAAAAATATATCTTCATTCAAGCCAATTATCAAAGAATTGTTCAACAATTAAACAAAATACTTAAATCAAAGTAAAGTAAGACATTAAATATGACTACAAGCTTCACCTCTTAGCCTTAGCTAAGAGGTTTAGCCAACCATAGCCATGATTGAACTAAAACTTAAAATAAAAACATAAAATCGAAGAAAAACCGAAGGATTTGAGAAAAAAAGACTCCGTAGAAACTCCACAACTCCTCGCTTTGTCTCTTTTATCCTAATTCATGGTTAAGAAGATTAGATTCATCCCTTTATACAGCAAAAATTCTCACCGACTTGGAGCCGACTTCAATTTTATGCACTTTTGTTATGCTTGGGTAGCATCGACTGTCACCTTCGGTTGCAACCAAACATACCTTTGATCGCACCGAATTTCACTTCAGTTACAGTTGAATTTTATTAAAATAGATCTAAAGTCTTTGTCTCTCTCAGGTTACACCGAACTCTCCTTCAGTGGCACCAACATGGCTTCAGTCGCACCTAAGTATCAAGTTGAATTTCATTCGAAAATCACAGTTTCTTACTGGACTTATAACACCTCGAAAATCGGCACCCAAGTACGTAGACTCTGATTCAGAGTTCCCAGGTGTTAACTTAATAAAATGCACATGTGTCCTCATTCAATTCACATTCATTCCATACATGAGTGATTAAAGTTGTATAATTCAACTTAGTAGAATCAAAGCTAGGTGGAGATAACAAAAATTCATAAATATAGGGCTAAGAATCAAAAATACAATTCCAATAGTGATAATTGTCCAAAATGGGGAATATGTAAGCCATAATATACATACCCAAGATGATTAAAGTGTAAAGTTTTCAGTTTTCACCCTATCCTTCAAAATATAACGATGGTGGCCCAAGCCGATCCATGCTTATCCATCTGAGGTATCGCTGGTACCTGTATCAATAATATTGCCTGATTGGTGTTTTAAAACACTGTCCCAGGTGGGAGTGAGTAGCTAACTCAATGGTTCTATTAGTTCTAAGTTACACATGTTATTAACCTAATCAATGCAGAGAATGATAAAATAAGAAATCAAACAATTCCTAAATACTTTTATTAAATCCACAAATGAAATTATGACATAATGCATGCACCTTACAATCCAACACTCCCTTACAAGCGACTTCAACACCTATTCCGCAAATGGCAACACTCCTTCATCAAGCGACTTTAATGCCAAATTGCAACATCTTATTCTAGTGCAATGCGATTGATGTGCATGATTAGTCGAGTGATTATTAATTCCAATTCATACAGCAAATTAGCGAAGCTATGATGCTGACGTTATATCACGAGTCCTTATCCGGATCACGTGGCTCATTGCGTCATGTAGCAACTCCTCACCAGTGTCCCTTGATCCAACTTTAGGCGTCACACATTTATCTCACAAATTAACAATTTCAAAGGTACAATATGATACCTAAAGGTATGAGGAGCAACCCGGTATGAATTGTCACTTAAACACTGAGTATGATCACTCAGTTTCGAAGTTCAAGCTGGTCCTATGAAATCACATCAATATAAAGGAAAGAGATCGTCACCCAATTTCATGCACGCCTGGGTCGTTCGAACGGTATTCTGACATGGAACCATCGGCCGGGTAATTTGATGGGGGTTGTTTGAATAATGATTTATCACCTCCATTAGTGCTCATTGGTCTCTACGGGGAGGCATGTCACCCTAGCATAGGCTGACAGCTTGGACACGGTATCCCATACCACCATGCCCAGCTTATGAGTCTTAGTGGGATTGTATCACACTAACGATTATGAATGGACTCATCCATTGTGAACGGAGTATCTTAGATTCAATTTGGTCGTGTCACACATTATGAACATACATGATCAATTGACTAGTTGACTAATTTGATTGACATGAGAGAACCCTAACGCAATTGGCATTGGGTGCAAGCATCTTGTGTAGTCCAGCTACCGTCGGTCGTCTGTGTTTAGCCCGGGTTGATCGAACAAGCTTAAGGTGGCTAGCCTAACTCGAGCCACCCCTTAGTTTGAGCGATTTATTGACTGACCCAACATTGTAAGTAACCTAAGCATCACTACAAACTTAACAATTCGTCATGCCATCAACATAAATTCAATAACACAACCACATAAGCATTTTATCAAACATGAAAGCATCCATAAATCATTCATCTAATCACCTTGACATTTTTTCAAACAAGTAAGACTCTATAGAATAATACATTCACTAGAACATTTAATCAAATATGTAAGCATCAACATATCAACACATCCAATCGAGCATTCAACCAAACATGTGAGCATTATTAAAATATTGCATTTAATCACATGAGCATTTTATTAAACATGTAATCATCCATAAACAACCAATGACACATATTGCAATCAAACTCGAAATATGGACATGCTAGCTATTTACAAACCATTCACCACATGACATCATCATCTGAGACCCTCAAGGGTCGATAAATGGAAACCTAGGCATAATGGTCTGCACCTTTGCAATGACTCATCCGACTTAAAGCCTCTACGGTTGGGATTTTAAGGAAAAACATCAATTCCTAATCAAATCAAAGAAAACTTAGGTAAGATTTATAAAATCTAAGATGAGATAGTTTAAATGGGGGGTATGAAGCATTTCTTACCTCCGATCGTGCGTATGGGTGGATTCAACAGAGGAAAACGGTAATAGCTTGGTTTTGTCAAATGAATTTCGATGCAAACAAACACTAAGGACCTTATTCTCTTTCTCTCTTTCTCTCTTTCTCTTTCTCCCTCCCTTTCTCTCTCTATTTCTCTCTTTCTCCCCAATTTCTAGGGAAAATTCGTATGGGGAGAAGGGGTGTGAAATAAAATGACATTTATAGTGCTAGGTGGTGTAGAAATGGCCCCAATGACCCTTTATTCATTATAGTAGTCCTGTAGGGGGTTGTTTCCCACTAATGGGACCCGACAGAAGGCATATGGGCCAATCTAACCCATGGAATAGGTGTCCAATAACGCAATCTTTGTTTGCACATAAATATACGATGATCAAGCGTTTCAATCAACCGGGAAGGCCTTAACTTAGATCGACAGTCACTGATAATCAATCGGAGTCGTGGCTATACAGATATGTGTGGAGAAATATCTTTAGTCGATACCCCGAATTTGTCCATGAATTGACGATCCAAAAGTTACAACTTCGCGAAAGAGAAATGGGCTGGTTTTACTTAAATTTTAGGTTTTCACTTAAAGCATTCACATATCTCATGCACTTGACTTGCGGGTCCAAGTTGAGCAATTCGAGAAGCGACCTTGGCTTGATGTCTTGCGATGGACGTCAAGCCCACTAAGACAAATGTCTTTCTATTGTCTCAGGTTTAATGGCCTACTAACGAGCGGTCTAGAGCTTGTTTGAATAATCAGGACATTTTTGGAATGATTTGGGTATCTAGATTTCTTATGTGCAATAATTATGGTTTGGATTATCTAAGTTCATGGTTTGGCCTATTCGTAACTAGTAGAAATGGCGATTCATTCATAATCACCCTAAACCGTTGGTTCTTATGTTAGACGAGTAATTGTGTCAATTTGGTTTATTAATTAAGACTTGACCCCTAATTGTCTTGGCTTTAGGTAAATCTTTATTTAGTTATGGTTGTCTTGATTAGTTAATGATAGGTTAGTTAGATTTCAACTCTCTGTAAATAAATCATGTGACTAAACTTGATTTTTAAGTGATCGGGTGAATTTGTTGGCTTCCTATGGTTAATTAATTGAATTTGTGCAGTTTTTTATCGGTACCACCTATGTATAGGCTCGCCTCGAGTATTAAGGGTCAATCAGTGACAATGTGAGCTAATTATATCAAAAAATTTTAAGGATTTTTAGAAATTCAAAATAACAAAAATCCAAGATGTTACAGGACTATTCTGTGCACATTTGGTCTGACCGAGCCGATCTCATGTGGACCCGAACTGTTTGCTATTTATGGTGATGTATTTTGTGATTTTTCAGTCTTTTCTCTCTTTTGCACTTGGTTTTCTTGGATCTTTGGCAATTGGAATCTTTATTATTCACCTCCAAAACCCTAAATCTTTACTTGGTCATTCTTTAATCATTAAATCTTCTCTTTAATCGTTCTTTTCATCTTAGATATCCAAATCACCTCGCATAAGAAAATATACATAATTAGATCAATTAAGCACATTTATGCTTCTAAAACCAATACACAATAAGAGAGAAATATACAATAATTCACACTCAATATTCAACTAATGTCACGCCCCAGACTCAGAAACCAGGCTCATAAAATTCTTGATCACCGAATTCGGTGCCGACAGCCTCCATAGTACCCCATTCTCAACTTCCAGCGCCCATACGCCAGATTCCGATCCTAGGATCCTATAAGGAGGATTTTTCAACGTACATTTATCTCATAAAAAGCATAACCACAAGTTTACACAAATTACAAAGGCAACATCATCATCACATATCCACTAATATAAATAGTTGAATACAGTGCTAAAAGGGAAATACATATATTGATAATCAAAGCTCCAAAAGACAACTACACGCTCCAAGCTCGACGCTGCTACGACCTAACGCCACTTGCACACATCTATCGTGCATAAGCTTATAGAAAACTTAGAGGGTGGTGTAAGTGTGTGCGCAAGGTAAGTGTCAAGTATCTAATATCAGAACAATGCGAAAACATGCCGGTAAGTCCATAATTACCATCAGCCTTATTTAGACTATGCGATGTAAAACATAATAAGCTAATATTATACTGAGGAAATAATTTATATCAGCTATGCAATGCGGAGTCATAGTAAGTCAAATATCATATACTGAGGATACAATATAATATACAAATTCTGACAGGTCCACGAATATCGTCAACCTCATTTAGGCCATATAAATGCAGAAATATAGCAACCCAAAATGTCATATGTCGCGGATGTAATGTAATATGCGGTGTGAATGGAATGACCAAGCTGGAGTGTGAAGTCAGGATGATAGTACGTAGTATCGCAGGCTGTGGGGTTCATTACAAGAGACTTCTATCCAAACTAGTCCCATACCTAAATTTGGATAGCCAGATTCCATGTGGTAAACTCCTGATCTCAAGTTAGTCGCGCGCTCCAACCGAAATCCTGGCCATTGTGAAGGTACATAACAAATAGTTGCGCACCACTAGCTCGAGTGGATAGTGTATGAATGAATGAGTCAAATGCTAGGTACGCAACTACTGCTCAGTAAGTCCACATATCAGTATCATACATCTCTGGGATCATCAGCGGGGTCTAGTACACTTTAAGCTAGCTACCACCCCTATTGGTCGTGCAAGCCAGCAAGTGGAAAAGACCTTACTACCTGCCTGTCGGCCCGGCTCGTCGATAGCGGATCCATTTGTGAGCTGGTCAAACTCAGCCTAGCTTAAATCTCACTCACTTAGGCGGATAAGGCCACAACCCATCCCAACCGACTACGACACAGTGGGAAGCATGACCTCCTGGTATTTGGCACTCGGCGCTCATGTCTTTCACTCGGTCTAGACATTGGAACATCCCCTAGCCACGAGAGTTTAGGAACTTTTACCCACGGACACCTAATGTGCCCATATGCTAGAACCAAATATTTTCGATATCCCATCGGGCTATCCACAATGAACCTGTGGAGGCCACAACCCTAATGTCGGTATGGCACTAAGTGATCGCATCACACAAATGCGAGATGCATAAGTCATATAGTCCAATCATGCATCAATCCTACATGTACCATTCGCTCATGTGAGACGACTCCGCCTATCAGGGAGTCTCATAAACAACTTGCCCTATAGCATATGCAAGGGTCAATCACATCTCATAACAAATATACTGATGATGCGTATGGGTATGTATTATGATGCTATGCTATCACATACTCATAATCGGTATCGATAACCGGCACCGATAATCGGCATCGATAATCAGCCTCGATAATCGACCTCGACAATCGGCCTCGACAATCGGCCATGAGAATCGACCTCGACAATCAGCCTCGACAATTGGCCATGATAATCTGCCTCGACAATGAGCCTCGACAATCGGCCTCGATAATCAGCCTCGATAATTGGCCTCGACAATCGGCCTCTATAATTGGCCTCGACAATCAGCCTCAATAATCGGCCTTGATAAGCAGCCTCGATAATCGGCCGCCACAATCAGCCTCAAGCCTTGACAATCGGCCTCCATAATCGGCCTCAACAATCGACTTATATGCAAGGCGGGGTCCGTAGATGAACAACCGATCTAAACCAAAATATAAAGATCGGCCCTCGGCCATGGATATGCCCAATCTGGTAGCACGGAGACATCCGTCTACGACGATGATGAATCATGTAACATCAATGGGGCCCAATGATTTGGGTTGACCTAGAATAATGAGAATGGGCCTAATAAAGGCCAAAGGGAAGGTCACAATGTGGACATTTAACCATCATCGCCTATCAATGTGGACATTTAACCAACATTACTCCCAAGGAGTGGCCCACATATAGCCAAACGTATAGTGGGCCCATGACCTCACACAAGGGCTTAATATATATCATCATGGGCCATATTACATGGGCCTTACTCAAGGGCCACATATACATCATATCGGGCCCCACTCATGGGCCTCATATACATCATATTGTGCTTCATCATATAAGCCAATATACATCACATCGGGCCTCATCAAATGGGCCGCAATTGCATCAAGGTGGGCCTTAATGGATGGGCCATAAATACATCACATTGGCCTCAACGAATGGGCCACACATACATCACATTGGACCTCTCGAATGGGCCACAAATACATTAAGGTGGACCTCACAGATGGGCCACAAATACATTAAAGTGGGCCTCATAGATGGGCCACAAAATACATCAAAGTGGGCCTCACGGATGGGCCACAAATACATCAAGGTAGGCCGCATCAACTACACCATGCATCTATTTAAGAGGTTATTTTAGAGCGTTACCCAAAAAATGAATCATATAGGAGGATCATCTGAACCATACCACAAATAACGGTGGAGATAATGATTTCCACTGTTGGAATTCCCAGGGCCCACCATAACGTTTATTTTCCATACAATCTGTTCATACAGTCACAAAGACCTAATTTAAGTGGAAAAATAAATTTCATACTGATCCAAAACTTCTGCGTTCAATCCTCCACTGTTTTCTACAGTGTGGTCCACCTGATAGATGGTGTGGATCAATGCATACATCATGGGGTGGTCCATGCCAGCACTATCCAGATGGACGGTGTGCATATACAACATACCATTGTGGGCCCCGCCCGTCTAGAATAGAAGGACGGCTTAAATATAACACATACATCATGGTCAGGGGTCCCACGGACCTACTAATGTCAATACACAACTATATAGTTGGTGAGGTGGCCAGGCCCACCGTCCAGATGGATGGTCTGGGCTACACCAGAGGTGGGTCCCACGGACTATCAGAACTTGGTAACGTCAATACATTAGCTATATATTAGCTTGTATGAGATACACCAACCAATCTGATTTCAAAGAGGTGAGTCCCGCATGGGACCCACCATATATTATTATATATTATATTATATTAATATATATATAACATATATACATATAATATATATATATATATATTATTACTACTATTATTATTTTTTAAAGGAATCCAGCATCCAGATGGTTGGACGTCTAGACTAACAGTGGGATATAACATACCTCATGGTGCCCACAGAGCTTGCTGACATCAATTAGCAACTATGTTGCTGGCCGTATGGACGGTCTAGATAAAACACACGCATGAGGTGGGTCCACACGTGTGGCCCACCACAACTTTGGGATAAAGATGA
The DNA here is from genome assembly GCF_029962835.1 of Magnolia sinica. Lineage (NCBI taxonomy): Eukaryota > Viridiplantae > Streptophyta > Magnoliopsida > Magnoliales > Magnoliaceae > Magnolia > Magnolia sinica. Next base: position 40,233,068 of record NC_080573.1, on the reverse strand, counting down.
TATTTGTATTTTCCCCTTGGTCTGGGCCAGTCCAAACGAACAGCAAGGTAGGCCCCGGACATGGCAGGGACGTGGGCCCCACTTGGACAGCGGTGTGGTCCACTAAGTGTACGGTGTGGATAAAATACTTGCATCATGGTGGTGGGCCATCAACAGGGAAAAAGAGAGAGAGAGAGAGAGAGAGAGAGAGAGAGAGAGAGAGAGAGAAATGGAGGGCTCCGTCACTATGAGACCTCCTTCTTCATGATACAAATCATACATCAAATGGGTCCCACCACATGTGGACCTTCAAATCATCAAGATCAATGGTAGAAATCCTAGATCACCCACCTATTGCACTCCTTCTTGGTCCCTTGGCTTCCTTAACTCCTATGCTCAACCTTTGATGGTGGATGATGAAGTTAGGATAGTTGGATGGTGAGATGTGGGGGAGTCAGGAGTGGGCCACACCTAGGTCTTAGAATAGCTTGGACGTTGGTCTCTTGGGTTGCTTGAGAAATGGTTCAAGAAAGAGAGAGAGAGAGAGAGAGAGAGAGAGAGAGAGAGAGAGAGAGAGAGAGAGAGAGATGATGTAAGAGTGAGTGATGGGTGAAAAGGTGATGGAGTGATGGGTGTAAGGAAGGGATGGGTGGAGAGAGAAAGAGAGAGAGAGAGAGAGAGAGAGAGAGTTGACTTTGGGAATGGGAGAGGTATGGATGTTGTAAGGGGAGTGATGGGATGTGTACTTGACTTGAGGTAATTGATTGATGTGATGTTTAAGGTAGAAATTCTCTTGGGATATGCAACGCGTGGTGTTTCTTCGGAATATACGCCAGCCCACAACTCCTGGCCTGAGTATCGCATCAGCGCACGAGACGGGATGTTGGAACTGCGGCGACGACGCAATCGTTAGAGTTCAAGTCCTGGGTCGAGTCGACTCAGGTTGACAGGGTATGACTTAAGGTCGCGTGCAAATACTATCTACCCGTCGGGGGTCATTGGAATTCGACCGGGAGGACAGCAAAAGTCTACGGAACGGTATAGTCTAGGGTACAGGTCTTACAACCAAGAACTTAGTTTTTCACCTCTTGGACTAGTTGTAAACTTGGTTACAGTTCAAATGGCGCGGTTCGGCCACTAGAGGTGGCTCAAGACCTACTGGGTATTGTTCCCATTGTGAGGGGATATTCTTAGGGAAAAGATGCCCTCGAGCATTTCCTAATTTCTTACCTCAAGAATGAAATTATTGTTTTCTTATTTGAATCGCATGAACTCTATAGGTATAGGAACATTATGCACTTGTTGTAGTGGAACATGATGTGTGTTCCATTGTGGAATAAGCATCGGCGGTGCTAGAGGTACCGACGCCAGGTTTCCGAGGAACTAGTCTAAATAGTTTTCCGAGGCATAGTCTATTGAGGCATTGTTTGCTGAGGCACGACAAGTGTTCTTTCAACAAAAAAGTCATCATCTGATTTAATCTCTTAGTCTGGCTGGCCATCCACCCGTGGAAAGTTTCAGCATGAATTTGAGACTGCTCAACCTGAGCTCGTGACTACTCTGCAATATGCTGAATCCCCATTTGCATATAGCGTAAGCCAACCAACATTATCTCAAGTGAATTAGTTTGAGACAATGATGCCATGTCTTGATTTGAAGTATTGGGTGCCAGATTTGACAATAACTCAGGCACTGGTTGCACCTGTATCTTCTCCTTTAGTGCAGGGGGTTCGCTAATTGCAAAAGTATTATGAGTACCTCTTTAGCTAATGTTTTCACAAGATTATTATACTTTTATGTATACTCAAACTCTCGAGTCCCATCTGGTGTTCCAAACATTGTTGTCGCTTGGTTTGTTTTGGTCACATGGGATGTGTGCCGGTGTGTTAGAACCGATTATACGACTCGATTCAAACCCAACAGCATGACCCCAAGCGCCAAGATAGGTAGATACGTCGAATGTGATTGCATATGACTGAGACCTGAGAAGATTGGTCGCCTATTCAGCCACTTGCAAGATAGTTATAGGATAATTAGGTGATTTTTAGAGGGTGGGGTTCTTCCTCTGAAGATGGGTTGCACCCTGGCTTCCATACGAAATGACTTTTATAAATGGAAATAGTCACACAAAAAGGAAATACTTACGTTCGATCACAAGGAGCAATAGTAAGATGCCTTTCTGAAAGACGAAGTGATTATATTGATATTGGGAATTGTCTAACACTAAAGCATGAACTTGGATTATAGTTAAAGATTACCGCTACTAGATTATGACCAATGACTACCGCTACTCCTAGGATAAACCTAAGATATGATAAGGAAAGATAATTTGATTTGTTTGATTGGTTTGGTATGAGATGCCTTGCTTTATTGAACTCTTCTAGTATTTATAGATCTCTGTTACGGCTATCTCTCTGGCATTTCTTCTTTTATTCAATGGTTATGACAATTGAATCATCTGGCATTTCTTCTTTTATTCAATGGTTATGATAATTGAATCATTGACACGTTGGTCTTCCATAGCCTTCATTTTTCTCTTGACACATTTCTCTTTAACCTCTCTTTCCACTCGACTACTTTCTACCACCTCCTGAACTTCTTGTCGTGCCCTCTTGTCATCAATTGACGTGTATCATCATATCACCATCTCCTATACTTCCACTTCTATAAAAATCACTCCAAATATCTCTAAATATCTTTTGCAATACATTTTCTGCAATTACACATGTCCTTCTCTAAATGGCCATTTTAGAAACGATTAAAAAAAATAGGTACAACACTATAATCCACCCTTTGACATGCCCCTAATTTAAGATTGTCTTGACACACTTACAAGCATTTCACGTGTTAGTTGATCAGTCACCTCTTTGAGACATGGTAGTGAACTAAAGGCATCATGTGATAGTTGATCCAGATCTTGAGCAAAGAGATTTTTTATTGTAACGTGGCCCAAATTGGGAAACCTAAGCTGTTAATCTGGTTGGACCTATCATGAAAAGGTTCATATCATAATATCTCCACCATCAAATGATCTTACCCCTTTGACGGAAATGGGCAATGGTTCAGGTTATCATGATGACTTGTTGGGATAGATTTTGGGACCTTTTATACTACATGGAACTCAACTTCATCAATCTAGATCATTTTTCTGAATATTGGTAATATTATTGATAATATCGGTATCACCAGATACTGATAACACTAATTTCAAGTGTTGGTGATATGTGAATGATACATTACAATGTACCTTCAACGTATCACATTATTTTCACTAGTCAATTCTAGTTGTCGCTTGTATCACCAGTGTATCAATAATAGTATTAATGAATTGATATCACCCAAAATTTATTTATTGGTAAAAATTCATTTCAAATTTTTTATGGGTGTATAGTTGTATGATGAAATGCATGGATGTATGTGTATATGCATGGATGGATGAATGTATGTTTGTGTCTATATGTGTTATGCATATATGGATGAATGTGTGTGTGTGTTATTATATGTACATAAACACACGGATAGTTGGATGGATGGATTATACATGCGTGTTTATATGTATGTATGTGCATCTATGCATGGATGGACGGCTAGATGGATGGATGAATTTATCATTTTTCCATACTTCCTCAATATTTTTCTATGTCAATAATACATGCTTTTAAGCCTTTATCTTCTTCTTCTTTTTCTATTATTTATTACTAAATATATAAAAATGTATATTTTAACATTTGTTGAAGCATCATTGAATTTTTTTTTTTAATTTTCTCATATTTTCTCAAGTCACCATTATATGCATTTTAGGCACCCATTATATATATATATATATATAGAGAGAGAGAGAGAGAGAGAGAGAGAGAGAGAGAGAGAGAGAGAGAGAGAGAGAGAGAGAGAGAGAGAGAAGAATGCTCACCTGCGCACCAATTCTCATGAGAACTCGTGAGAACTTTTTCAAAACTCACCTCTCGTGATATAGGCCCAAAATTTGAACCATCCATGCCATACGACACCCCATGAAACCCTCCCGGCCTGACTTTCACCCTTATCTAAAACTTTGGTATGTTGACGGCTCGTATAATGGGAGATGAATTCTGAAAAAGTTCTCATGAGAACTGGTGCACTGACGGCTCTTATCTAAAACTTCGCATTCATGTGTCTATCTGTTTATATATATATATATATATATATATATATATATATATATATATATATATAGTAATGGTCTCCTACGCACCGTAGCGCAGGAGAACTTTTGCGCACCAAATTACCACCAGTCATGCCAACTTAAACAAGTGTGTACTAAGTAAACTCTGTTGGGCCCACTGTGAATGGATGTGATCTATCCACACCATCAATCCGTTTTTCAAGCACATTTTAATGGTTGAGACCAAAATTGAATCATTTCCAATGCTCGAGTGGACCATAGAACAGGAAACATTGGGTATAATAATTTCCACCGTTGAAACCTTTCTAGGGTCTACAATGATGTTTATTTGTCATCCAACCTGCTCATAAGATCACACAGATATGGATGAAAGGAAAACACAAATATCAGATTGATCCAAAACTTGTGGACCCCAAGAAAATTTTCAACGGTTGACATTCAATTCACACTGTTTCCTGTGGTGTGGCCCACTTGAGCTTTGGATATACTTCATTTTTGGGTTTAAGCCTTAAAATTAGATGTTAAAATGGATGTAAGGAGTGGATGAAATATATAAATCATGGCGGGCCCACAAAGTTTATTCAGTATGCAATCTCCTTCCCTGCAAGAGACCTGGGCACGAGAAGTGATGTCACCAAATTTTGTGGCCCCACCATGATATATGTTTTATATCCACGTCGTCCATCCATCTGGAGAGATCATTTTAGGGTAATATCTAAAGAATGAGTCACATCCAAAGCTCCAGTGGACCCCACCACAGAAAACAGTGGGGAGAGTGACGCCACCATTAAAAACTTCTAAAGGCCACAAAAGTTTTCGATCAAGCTTGTATTTGTATTTTCCCTTCTTTAATGTCTTTGTTAACTTTTGAACAGGTTGGATTTCGAAAATACACCATGGTGGGCCTTAGAAAGGTTTCAACAGTGGGCATCAATCTTCCCAGTGTTTTATGTGGTGGGCTCCACTAAAGCTTTGGATATGCCTCATTCTCTAGCTCATGGCTTAAAATAATATCTCCAAATGGATGGACCCTATAAATACAACACATACATCATAGTGGGGGTCCATAGAACTTGGTGACGTCACTTCAGTAGCCACTCTCCCTACTTAACTTGAAAGTATCTAATCCGCATACCCTTTGTCAGTATCTAATCCCTACTTAACGGTGGTGTCACTCTTCCCACTGTTTTTTTGTGGTGGGGGTCTACTTGAGCATTGGAAATGATTCAATTTTGGTTTTAACCATTAAAATGCGCTTGAAAAATGGATGAACGGCGTAGATGGACCACATCCATTCACAGTGGGCCCAATAGAGTTTGCTCAGTACGTAATCCAATTTCCTCTTTACTGTGAGAATTAGACCGCACCAAGGTAGCCTGCGGGATGGTTCGCAGGAGACCATTACTCTCTCTCTCTCTCTCTATATATATATATTTTATGAAATCATCTTGGCCCAACTTTCACCATGATTCAAAACTTTGGTGGGCCATGACAAAGGTAAGCAATTCCCTCCCTTGATTCGTTTCTCTTTTGCTATTGTCACGCCCCAAACCCAGAAATCGGATTCGCAGGAATCCCGATCACCGAATCCGATGCCGACAGCCTCCGTAGTACCCCATTCTCCCCCCTCTCTGTTTTTTTTTTTTGGCAGAGAGTGCATTACTCATAGTCATGAAAAACGTCCAGCGTCCAGGGACGCTGGACGCACCGTGTGCACATATTGCTCAAGTTGGGTCCCACGTGTGGGGTCCACATGGACATGGCCCACTTGATTTGGATCAACCTTATATTTATGTTTTCCAATTGCCGTTAAGTGGGGCCCACATGGCTTGGACGGCCGTAGGGTCCATTTGGTGGATGGCTTGGACATCACATACATCAAGGTGGGGTATATCCAGATGGGCCACATGGCCACATTATCACACCAAAATAATGAGAGAGAAAAAGAGAGAAAGAAGCACCCACCTTAGATCTTGGACTTCTTCTTCCACCAATATGATCTAGAGCTCTAAAGGAACAAAATTCAATGGTTAAGATTGATTTTAGAGGGTTGGATTTAGGGGTGGAGAGCTTGCAAAAGGGTTGGAAAGGGAGAGCTCTAATGGACGTTGGGAGCTCTCTCTCTTGCTAGGAAATAAGAAAGAAAAAGGGAGGGAGAGAGAGAGAGAGAGTAATAAATGTATGTCATAATGAATGTAAGGGAGGGGGTTAGGGGTCTAGACTAGCTATAGGTGGCTAGGGGTCTAAACTAGCCATAAGTGGCTAGGGGTCTAGACTAGCCATAGGTAGATAGGAAATTATGAGGATGATGATGTCATGCATGCATAGGGTGGCGTGCCATGCCATAGGTGGGTCCCACAAATGCGATCAAGGTTCAAATAAAGCGTGGCCTACATCTTTTGATGTACATCTCAGATTGTAATACGAGACGCGGCGTTGGAACCGCAGCGATGATGTGGTCGCAATGACATAGGTCTTAAGTCAAGCCGACTCGAAATTACAGGATGACACTCAAGGTCGCATGCAAATGCTATCTACGCATCGCAGGTCACCAGAATTCGACTGGGAGGGCCGCAGGAGCCTATGGAATGGTACAGGCTAGGATACGAGTCTCACAGCTCTCCCCTCCTAATAAAAATTTCGTCCTCGAAATTTAAACTACAACCAAACTAATGCAGAGATCACCAAGGAAGAGAAATCCTATCCAAACACAATCATGCCAACATAATCAACACGTAAGAGACGGGGACAACACCTGCGAAGCTCAGCCTCCTGCTCCTAAAACGCCTCATCAACACTACGATGGTCCTTGAATCCTGAATAAAAAACGATTAAAACTGAAATACTATACAGCCTCACAATCTCAACAGTAGGGAGCTATAATAGAGAATCTCTAAGTTATTCGAACTCGGATCTAACCATTCTAGGTTCTCAACAATTATCGAGTGAAGGGTGCCTATCAGTAGATATATGATGTTATCCTTAGGTATTCCCAAGTTATGCTGAAAGAAAAAAAAAGAAAAAGAAAAAAGAAGAAAAAAAAAGAGATAAAAGAAAAAAAAAATAAGAGAGGGGGGAGAATGGGGTACTACGGAGGCTGTCGGCACCAGATTCGGTGATCGGGATTCCCGCGAATCCGATTTCTGGGTTTGGGGCATGACAGCTATGGCCTACCAAAGTTTTGGATCAGGGTGAAAGTTGGGCATTGGAGGTTTTATGGGGTGTTTCATCACATGAACCGTTTAGATTTTGTGCTCACATCATAGAAGATGAGTTCTGAAAAAGTTCTCATAAGTTCTGGTGAGAAAGGTGAGCATTCCTCTCTCTCTCTCTCTCTCTCTCTCTATATATATATATATATATATATATATATATTCACACTCACCTACACACCTTTGCACATGACATGTGTCCTGTGCACAAAATCTAAACTATCCATGTGATGAGGCACCCCATGGAACCCTTAAGCCCAACTTTCACCTTAATCTGAAACTTTGGTGGGCCATCGCAAAGAGAGGAAAAATTAGGATAGGAAACTATGTAGTTTTTCATGGCCCACCAGAGTTTTGGATCAAGGTCAAAGTTGGGCCACAAGAATTTCAATGGGTGCCGCATCGCGTAGACGGTTTAGTTTTTTTGTTCATATGATATTAGATGAGTCCTCAAAAAACTCTCTCTCTCTCACACACACACACACACACACACACATACATACATAGATACACACACAGCTATATATATATATATATATATATATATATATATATATATATATATATATATATATATATATAAAATTTCATTTGTTAAAAGAAAAGATGGGCGAAGATTTGAGTTCTGGTGATATCCATACATGTTTCCATATTCTCAGTGAGCGGTACATGCTGATACAGAAACACTGATTTAGATTACATGAAGATGGGCCATAGGTACAGTTTGTTGCGCTAAAAAGCAAGAGCGGTTGCTACTGATACTAGGGGTGCACATCGAACCGGTAGAACTGTGGAACCAGACCGGAACCATTGGATCGATCCGGTTTGGTCCGGTTCTAGATAGCACCGGTTCCGGTTCCGGTTCTAAAATTTGGAAAATTGTTGAATATGAATCGGTTTCGGTTTAAGGCCCTATAGAACAGAATGAACCGTGAACTGAACCGTTGAACCAAACCGTAGATCCGAATCGTGACCCGAACCGTATATCAGAACCGTTACCCGAACCATAGATCCAAACATTTTTCACATTTGTCATTTAAGACATCATGTCTACTTATGCTTTGAATAAGCGGTACAAAATCATTGTGTCTCAAGGAATAGAGACTGAAGCAATTCTTTGTCTCTATCTTTGTATAGCTTCTTGATGATATAGTTTTAGGTATCTGCCCCCTTTTTGGGCAATATGGGCTTGAGCACACGATAGTGTTGTGGCATTTGGACCATAAATGTAGGACATGAAGCTACATGCTGATGTTGGAATGACCTATATAAACCTTGAATGGCATTTTTTAATTTAATTTTATTTTTATTTTTCAATTTTTGAACAATGATAAACCTTAAAATGGTTTCGTTGTTTCATCTTTTAGACAAACTGATGGCCATTTGGTGTTCTGTTGATAGTTTCATCGGGATTAAACAGTTGGTATTTAGTCGATCAGAATTTGAGAATTGGAAGGAGAGCTTAACGTCAGAGGATGCTGGTTACAATGTTCACAAAATATAAATCACCTGGCATCGGAGGACTTTTGATGTAAGAAAGGCCATTCTTGCTATTTCTTTTACTGCGGCTTCCCGAACGTCTGCAAAATTAAAACAACCTGATTTTTAGGCCAGAACCGTAGACCCGATCTGGAACCGAATCGTTTTTCACGGTCCGGGTCCGATTCGGTTCTAGGGTATTAACGGTCCGATTCCAGTTCCCAAAATCATGGAACCGTTAGGAACGATTCTGTCCTGATTTCACCCCTGAACTGGACTGAACCGACCCGTGTGCACCCTGGCTGATACCACATTCATAATTTACCATCGCTGAGGACGGTTTGTTTGGAAACGATTCACTACTCCCGTGCCACCATCCCAGTGGCTGATGGTCAGCGCTCTGTTGGCCCCACCATGATGTACTCGTTTCATCCATTCTGTTCATACGTTTTTATAGATTATTTTAGAATTTGATTCAAAAAATGAGAGGGATATAAATCGAAGTGGACCACACCACAGGAAAACAATAGTGATTGTATATCTACCATTAAAATCCTCGTAAGGCCCACTGTACTGTTTATTTGACATCCAATATATTGATTAGGTCATACTGACCCAGATGAAGGAAAAAAACAAATACCAGCTTGATCCAAAACTTTTATGGCCCCCAAAAAGTTTTTAATGGTCGAAGTTAATTCAACACTGTTTCCTGTAATGTGGCCCACTTAAGATTGGTATATACCTCATTTGTTGTCTCATACCATAAATTAATCTATAAAAATAGATGGATGGCATGGATGAAACATATACATCATGGTGGGGCCCACAGAGCACCGACCACGAGCCATTGGCTGGTGGCAGGGGGAGTAGCCAGTCCGTTTCCGGTTTGGTGTTTTACCCTCTGTAAGCATGACCTACGTGTGCAGAAAGCCGTACAGGCCAATTACGGCATTTCATTAAGTATAGCCCCGGCTCGCACGACGCAGCTTTGTATCCGGACGGTTTGGTTGTGCGAAACACAGCTTGACAAATGGTGGTGAACTAACATCCTACTCTCCCGATTACTGATTTCTGATAAGGAGAGCTGTGGATGAGACTGGCTGGGAGATCTCTCTCCCACTCCTCTTTCCCTCTCTGTCATTCCATACTACAGTAACAAAACCCATGTAAGGAAATTCATTGTTTTCATGAACTTCCGACTGCTTCCCATAAAAATTCCGAAAGACTTGAAGCTCTCTCCAATTCCACTTTCTCCTTCCCAAATTCCAAATCACCTTTCCCTCTTCTCACACCCTATTTCACACCTCATTGATTTATGAAAATCTTTTTCCAATCTCACTGCTCTTAACATCGCTACCTCACTCCCTTACTAAAACAAAAGTCCCAAATAAAAGAAGAGGAAGAAGAAGAAGAAAAGAAAAATTCGCAACCTTTTTCTTAAATTTACTTCCAAAATCTCTCCATTTAATAATATATTTAAAAAAAAAAAAAAAAACATATCCCAAATTCACCCCACCAGTCCTTCTCTACTCTTCCACTACTTCCCATCAGAAAACCCAACAGAATTCCAGTATCTTTTCCCAGTCTTTCGCGAATTATCTTCCTCCACTTCAATTCCCTACCATCTCTATCATTTGAAACCAAAAACCCCAAACACCCAGAATCCAATTCCATTCCCTCACTCAAAAACACACCTCAAAGAAAGAAAGAGAGACAGAGAAAGTAGGAAAGAAGGGAAAACCTCCAACCATGGCATCATTCCTCCACACACTATCTCCCCTCCCAAACCCAAGTTCAGACGCCCCAAGAAAGACTCCCTTCTTCTCTTCCCACATCCCAAACCTCCGCACCCTCTCTCTTACCAAAGGCTTCTCCAAAATCCTAGCCACCACCCAAATCACAATCCCCCCAAAGGACACCCTCTTCACCCTCCCCAACTGGCGAAACAACAAGAACGATCCCCGCACCAAAGAACTCCGCCTCAACGACGCCTTCCTCTACTTGGAATATATGATCGGCAAGGGCCAAAGACCCAACGTCGTCCAATGCACCCAGCTCTTATACGACCTTTGCAAATTCAACAAGATCCGCAAAGCAATCCGGGTCATGGAGATGTTAGTCGGATCCGGCGCTACCCCAGATGCTGCCTCCTATGCTTATCTTGTTAATCAGCTCTGCAAGAGAGGGAACGTCGGATATGCAATGCAGCTAGTCGATAAAATGGATGAGTATGGCTGCCCACCCACGACAGTCACATACAATTCCCTTGTTAGAGGGCTGTGTATGCATGGGAACTTGCAGCAGAGCCTGCAGCTTCTTGATCGATTGATGCGGAAGGGACTGACTCCGAATGTGTTCACATATTCGTTCTTGCTTGAAGCAGCGTATAAGGAGAGAGGCGTCGATGAAGCGATGAGGCTATTGGATGAGATCATCGTAAAGGGCGGGCGGCCCAATTTGGTTAGCTACAATGTTCTACTTACTGGGTTATGCAAGGAAGGGAGGTTGGAGGAGGCGGTTGCTTACTTTAGGAATCTGCCATCGAAGGGCTTTAGTCCAAATGTCGTGAGTTACAACATCTTATTAAGGAGTTTGTGTTACGAAGGACAGTGGGCTGATGCAGAGGAGCTATTGGCTGAGATGGCTGAAAAAGATTGCGAACCAACGGTGATTACACATAATATCTTGATCGGGTCGCTTGCTTTGCATGGGAGGATGAGCCAAGCACTTGAGGTCTTGGATGATATGGCGAGGAACCGGTTTAAGCCCAATGCAGCCAGCTATAACCCAATCATTGCACGGTTTTGCAAGGAAGGGAAGGTGGATCTTGTTGTGAAGTGTCTGGATATGATGATTTACAGACATTGTACTCCGAACGAAGGGACATATAATGCCATTGCTGTACTTTGCAGGGAAGGAAAGGTGCAAGAAGCATTCACAATATTTCAGAACTTGGGGAATAAGCAGAACTCGTCGATGCATGAATTCTATAAGAATGTGGTTTCGGGCCTGTGTAGGAAAGGGAACACATTGGCGGCATTTCAGCTTTTGAATGAGATGACGAGGAATGGGTTTACTCCAGATTCATACACAATTTCCTCATTGATCCGAGGGCTGTGTATGGAGGGGATGTTGGATGAGGCGTTGGAGATTTTTACAGTGATGGAGGAGAATGACTATAGGCCGGATCTCGACAATTACAATGCTCTTATACTTGGGTTGTGCAAGGCTCAGCGGACAGATCTCTCATTAGATGTCTTTGAGATGATGCTTGAGAAGGGGTATATGCCTAATGAAACGACGTATACCATTTTAGTGGAAGGGATTGCGCATGAGGAGGAGATGGAATTGGCAGGAGAGGTTCTGAGGGAGCTATATTCGAGACATGTTGTGACTCGTAATACCATGGAAAGATTGATTATGCAATATGACTTAGATTAGCTTGTTAGAGTGGATCAGGATTTGGAATTGGAATTTGACTTCCCATGAATTCGAACAGAAGTATTGAAGATCATAGATTGTTCTTCTGTGGATAGCCATTTGATTACAGAGAGATAGACTTCGGCAATTGAGATTGAAGAGAAATCCAGTCTTGGATATTGAGAGTGATGACCGGAAGATGAGAATGGAGCATGTTCTTGGAAGCTTTTGATCAACCTAACCGTTTGAGTGTTAGATAGAGAACAGGTTCGGCGATGAATGTCATTTAGACCTGTAAGCATATACTTTCCTCATTACATGTGTATTGTACAATTCAAACAATGCTTTCCCATTCCGATTGACCAGATTTTAATTGATATGCATTGTGTTTATTATCTGCTTCATAAATTGCAATCTAAGAACTAGAATTCTTTAGTTCTGCATGAAGAAATGTGATTAAATTGGTTGATTTGATTTTGTTTAGTTGGTCCCTGTTTGGATTCAAAATCAGTCAGTATGAGAAAAACAAGTGTGAGAGAAATTTGAGTTCTCGATCCATCAAAAAAGCATCATTGAGTTTGAGTGAACAGTATGGTCTGATAGTACCACCCAACTAGGAGATTGAATGCTGTCTATGATCAACAATGTAAATTTCTATTGACAATGTAGAGATTTATCCTTTGATTTATCCAAAGATTGTGGTATAACATAAAACCATGTATGTAGATCTTTCACAATTATATCCATTGCTTCATCCATAATTACAGTTGAGGTCTGCAAATCAATTTCGATGTACTGTATCAGTCACCACTGATGCTAGATCATATCGCTCCTGTATTGATACGGGCCAACACGGATGATTGGTCAAACCATGATTACAATATCAGTTTGTTTATATGACTATATTGCATATTGCCATGCACCTGTTAACATGCTATGTATGCAAACCTACAATCAAGGTTAACTTGGTAGAAAGAAATTAATCAACTGCCAGCTTTGAAGTAATGCATCTGTGGCCCAGTTGGTGATCTAATAAGATAGGATCTGTGTGAGATGACCATTTTCAGCTTTGGCAGCATAATAAAGGCTTATGATCATGTTAGAAGGGTTTGGTTTGAGAATTTGATGAGTCAGGCTTTTATAGATAAAACCTTGAAATTCTTTCTCCTCTTTTTTTTTTTCCTTTCATCGTGGATGTAAAGTTAGGGCTCATTTGGGAGCTTGTAAATGGAGGTGAATGGGAAATGGAATTGGAGATAAATGAATTGGGAGTAAATGGCATACTCAGCATGTGTTTAGATCGGCGTAGATAAAATACATTTAAAATCTAAATATTTTTTTGGTTAGGAGAGAGGATTTGGAATACATTGAAAATTTTCAATATATTCACGGTAACATATGTGATATCCCAAATCAGTTTTAATATTTTAAATTAGTGTACGTATATGATATTTAATAAATTGATTGTAATAAGGCCATTGAAATATATAATTTAGCCAAAAAATAAAAAAATCTTCAGCCTCGGGTGGCCCACATTGGCATGGCGTCTACTTCTGAAATGCCCAGGAGCAAAAGAAAGGGATGCCAACTGCCTGTGGTCGAAATTGTGTGGGGCCCACAGAGATTCCCAGGAGACATCCACTCTGTCCATCAGTTTCTCAAACTCACAATAGAACAAGAATATAAAATCAGGAAGATCCAAAACTCAGGTGGGCCACACAACAGGAAACATCCACTGTTGAAACCTTCGTGGAGCTGACTATGATGTTTATATATCATCCAAACCGTTCATAAGGTTACTACCAATGGGATAAACTGTAGTCACAAATATCATCCTGATCCGAACCTCTGTGAACCACAAAATTTCATTAGTGGGTGTTTAATCTGTTTCGTGTTGCGTGATCGACCTGAGTTTTGGGCTAAGAAGTCCTATTGTGAGCGTCAGAAACTGACGCGCGGAGTGGATTTATCAAAGGCATCTCTGTGGCCCCACATAGCTTCCAATGACCGGAACTTTGGGAGCAGGCAGTTTGCATCCAAAGAAAGGCATTCCTAGCATTAGGGGTGTACTTCTAGTCGAACTGAGTCGACTCGGCTCGGCCACTGGCTGACCTCAGCTTGAACTCGGCTCAGCTCAGTCCTCGAGAGTGACTGGCCAGCTCAGCTTGGTTTGGTGAGCAGCTCAGGCCGAGTTCGCCATTGAGGCATTTCCACAAACACCTTGACTTCATCTTCAAAATTCCTCTGTACGTGAAACAGAAACAATGGTTTTGTAGGTATTTTATCAAACACCTTCTAAGCAACATAAAAAACCAAGAAAAAAAAAAGGTATTTATTTCATGTACATACCTTCCTTGCCACCAGCCACACTTCATTGAGTCATTTTATCAAACACTTGGTGAGCAACATCAATGGCAAAGTAACCGAGTCACCAAACTGGTTCGATTCGAGCTGGATTCGATCCAAGTCAAGTCAAGCTGGGGCCTGCTCGAACTCGGCTCAAACTCATCCTCGAGCTCAAAAAATCAGCTCGACTTGGCTCGAACTCAACCTCGAACCGAGTCGAATCAAGCTTTTTCGAGTCGAGTCGAGCTAGCTAGCTAAGAGCTAGCTCTGTTCGTGTACACCCCTACCTAGCATTTATATCCGCTGTTTTGTAGTAGTGGATCCCATGGCTTGGTGATCCAGGCCGTTGATTTGGTGGCTACCGATGTGAGAGGAATACGTACCTCATGAATCCCCTGGATTATAAGCTAGTACCCATTCATTATTTGTTCTTTTTCCTGTCAAGTGCGGACCTTTTTTTTTTTTTTTTAATGGCACGCACCCACACACACCACAATGGGTACCTGAACCCATGACCTAGTGTTGAAAGTCCTATGGGTCTACCCATAAGCCATGAGTAGGGACCCAAGTGTAGACCGTTGCTTGCCTTGTTTCCTTCTCAACCGTTGTGTTTTCGATCGGGTTGACTTTGAGCCAATCCCTCAATCCAATGTGGGCCTCATCATAACAATGGCCTACAGGCTGAGATCACTAATTCATGGCTGTTGCTGTCAATTCAATCAAACAAGGCAATACTTGTGAACAAGGGTCTAGATTGGTTTTTCGTGTGTGGATAAGATGCGCTAGTGTGCCAGTCTACTCGACTCAAAGGTTTGATTGAATCGCTAGTGTTCCCCGCATTGAGATGGACATATTGGAGACTAGATATAAGATCCAGTTATCCTCTCAACTACTTATTTGCACTTCCTTCAGGGGTTAGCCTTTTCTAAATGAGTTCATTTTGTCTTTGGGATAGTAGACGTGAGTCTACGAGCTTAAAGGATTTTTTCTTCCACAAGTCTTTATGTAATATTTCAAAATTTTCCAAACATGAGAAGGTACACAAGTGTTCTTTCATGCGATTTAATTTTGAGGACGAAATTATTGTGAGGGTGGTAGAATGTAATTGTGAATGTTGAAGAACATGCGCCCATGTGTCCCAGTTAGATCGTTTGTGGTTGCACTTGCGGAGGATGGTTATATGAGAGAGAAATAAATATAGTCTAGGTATGTTTAGATTTCTGATGTGACAGGATTCAGGATTCTGACATGTCACAAAGCATATGTTTCCAGAGTGTCTAGAATGTGATGGATGAGGGCTAAGCGACCACGAGTCTTTTGATGAGACATGATCCAAAATTCTAACAAGTTACAAAGCTTGGACCCAATTGAAGTCTAGCGCAAAGGGGTTGAGGAGAGGAGTAATAATGTCATGAATGCCGCTTGAGCATGTGCAATCCACTCGTTTCCTTTGGCGCAGAGCCCCGAGGGTGTGATTGATTTGTTTGGCTCGATTTAGTTTCCAGTGACGTCTCAGTTTCCGCTGCTCAAGTATAACACTCGCTACGGGAACTTCAAGTGTCACACTATGAAATACCATACATGGGTGTGATTCCCATGCTTCCATAGATTAGATTAGCATTCACATAAATCAGAGTAGCATTCATCCAATAGCGGGTATCAAACATAAGTAAACTAACAAAGATGGAAATTATCAAGGCTAGCATTTAAAAATATATAATCTAAAAAAAAAAAAACCCTTAGCAAGGGCCTGTATAATCCACAAACAACCAAATGCATAAATACGCAAAAACTATCCAAAAGAATAGAAATAGCAGCCTACTGGTTAAGCCATATAGCTCATCCATGCTAGCAAACTACTCTTCATTAGCTAACTCCCCGCCACTCCTATCTGGTTATCCTCAAGAACCTTGCTACCCTAACCTAGACCTGCGTCCTTTGCACGGTTGGAAAATTGAAGCATAAGTGGCTAGCTTAGTGAGAAATCCCCCAAGATTACACAAACGACCTTTTAATCAAGTATAGTTTCAAAGGAAAAGAATACACACAATCATAACTCACAATAATGCAATCTTGTTTAAATGCGTGAACACATGAATGTACATCAGCTCAGGGATGCTCATTAAACTAACTTTTGGGGGTAGCCACCAATGAAAATACCCCCAAGGTATGAGCATCAACAATGACTACCCACCATACAACCCAACGTGATTAGCCACTAGCGAAAATACCCAACTCTACATGCATCAACCATGGTTAGCATATACAAATAATAGTGGCTAGTCACCAATGAAAATACCCAAAGGTACGATGCTCAACAGTCACCAGCATACCCAAAGGGGCGTTCATACAATTGACTAGGAACAAGTAAAAATACTCAAAGGTACATGCTACCACAGTATCTAGCCACCCAATAATGCTCGTGTGCCATGAATGCACGATTAATCCAATCTTTATTAGTCTAATTCGCAAATAACCCATTCAAATAACCTCTAGAACTAGTGGATAGCCCTAGTTCCATAGGTAAACCTTACAATTACCAATTCATATACAATCTCAACAAAAAGGGTTCCACCCAACATCCCAACTAGCCATTAAGTCCGTTTAAGGACATAACAAAAGGGATTCCACCCAACAAAGTCAGCTAGGGCACAAAAAATTACATGGACGGTAAGTCTACAACCAATTCCATTTAGTCCAATTTACAGGATGACCAATAGTTCAATGTGCAAATTCAAGTATGCATTATAACCACACAAATAATGTATGACTTACATTAGGGCATATTATGTTCATGTGAATCCTACAAGGTAAAGGTTATATTCAAATAATTTGAGCCTTCTGAGTGCACGTGTGTGAATCAACTTAGGAAAAAGGGCTAAACATATTAGGTGTTCCTATACGGATTTTCAAAATTAAGTATTCTTCCAAATTATCCTAAAATTAACACATGTAATATAGATTATAAGAATTATTGCATGGTTTATAGTTTAATCAATATGATTATCAAATAGTGAGACTATCGCTAGACTAAAAATGTCGCAAGAAAGCTTGAAGGGTAGATCTTGACCTTATAATCAGAATTCCTCGGTTCCGATGCAGCCTAGGCGTAGAGAATTTACAGAAAAGCTCCAAACCCTGAGCTAATCGCAAAATTATCATTAATAACTTAGATTTTATCCTAATGAAACTTCTAATAAGAGTTTAGAGATTTACTTACCTCGATTAGAATGATTCCCAAATTGATTTGGCGAATGAGGGCTAGGTGGGACCGAAGGTTGCTGAATTTGTGCAGTTTTTTCGGCAACGTGGGACCTGTAAAGCCAATCTAAGGGCGATCAATTTAGGCTCCTATGGCTTAAGGGATAATCATGTAAGATTTTACCTATTAGGTTTAAGATCATCTAAAGATATAGGTTGTTTTAGATCAAGGGTTAGGGTCGCCAAGGCACCATGTTCTTTGCTCCTTGATGCTCCACCTTCACTTGTATCTTCAATCTTTAGCTTCCAAGGGCTCAACCAACCATATTATACAATGACTCACATGATTGACAAATATGGTGCATAAATCAATACACTAACAAGAAGTGCCTACTCGGAAGGCTTAGATGAGAGACACACTGGTGAGGATAAATGATGTTAGAAAGCATTTCTCAAACCATTAAAAGGTGGGTTTGAGGCCTTGATAGGGCGTCTCCTTTTATATATTTCTTTCTTTTGTTCTGGGTGAACAAAAACTTTTTTTGTACTTAATAAGGTGGAGTCGGCCTGGGCCGGCTCTCTAACTGAACTAAACTTCGGTCATAGCCTTTAAATGGTTGTTTAATATTATTACTCATTATATGTTTCTATAAATGCATTGTAATCTTTTATTATTTATTAATATTCTGGGCTTGAATATTCATATCTAGACCATAGTGGGTTGGTCGTTCATTATTAACATTAAAAAACTTAAAGGGGTCCAGGGCGGGCGGCGCACTAGAGACCTACTGCCCCCTAATCTACAACAGTCTTTACTGATGTCTACATGTTCTGTCGATACTGCAACCTATGGTCATTGCTTTTGCATGGTCGAGCAGATTAGTTTGGTCAGAAAAAGCTAAAATGGTGTGTGTGTGTGTGTGTGTGTGTGTATATATATTTATTTATTTATAAAAACTAATTTTTTGGACGAAATCGACAAAAAGTGGCCATGTTGGTCACAATTCAGTCATCTTGGTCGAAAACACTAAAATCGGCCATCTTGATTGAAAACATCAAAATCGACCATTTTAGTTAAAAAATCTGTCATCTTAGTCGAAAACATAAAATCGGCCATGTTGGTTAAAATTCTGCCATCTTGGTCTAAAAAACATCTACCTTGGTCGAAAACAGCCATTTCTAGTCGACCATTAATCCTGAGAGGGCATAACTATATATTGCTCTTAATCTCTTGTGTCTCTCTTTCTCTATTTGCTTGCAACCAGTAATCGGCCAATTACCTTGCTGGCCATAGTCAATTACGGGTAAAAGCTATTTGCCCATTTGGATAGGGATTTCAATCCCTGGTAATAGAGTTTCGATTTATGCAAAAAGAGAGAAAGATTGAATAATGAAAAAATGAGTAAGTGATGAAAGCACACCTCTATGGCTTTGATACTAATGTTAGGAAACAGCCACTCAAAGCAATTTCATGGATCCAACGACAGTTGAAGATGGAGGTTTGGTTGTTGGATCTTCTCGGATGCGTGTCATATCGTTAGAAGAAAGTTACACCTCTTTCACTGACATAAGAAGAGGTCTAAAGGAAAACTCTCCTCTAAACAAGATCCACACTATAAGTCGTGTGGTAGTGATGAAACTTGACTTCCCTCTTGTAATAGCTCTCGAGATTCTGTATCTTTTGGTCATGGGTTCCTACCCATTATACAGGGATGCCACTATAAATGTCATCAATAGAAGGAGATGAACAGTTCCAAAACTACCAAATAAAAGCTTACTTGGGAAGATGAAAGGTTGTTTGGGAACATGAACAATTTTGAAACTATCAGAGCTTATCTCATTATCTTCCAATGGGTGGGGCCCACTTGGACAACCCACCTAACAGTTACAGAGACTAGAAGCTTCGATTGCAACCGAATGAGGTTTCTTGCGATATATCTCAAGGACTTGCAATTTATCCAGCGCAACTCAAAAACTCAGAACCCATTGAGTTTTTGCTTATGACCCCGTGATTGGTGGGTCCCACAAGCTTGTGGGTCCCATCTAAACCGTTAAGTGCAAAGAAACTAGAGGAATAACCCTCCATTTTGAATCCATCATTATAGCCTGAGTCATCTTCTCCGTCTCAACTCGAATCTGCACATTAGTGGATGGGCCCTGATCTGTGATCAAAATCATTCTTTAGGTGGGCCATTTAACTAGAAATCGATCTATAGTGATCTCTTGGAAGAAACACAACACTTTAAGATGAAAACTATATCGAGTTCTTATACATGAACCTGTGTCGTGCTTAGGTCTAGCATCAACCCGACGTTGAAACTTTTAGACCCAAATTTTTTAGATCTATGTGGCTATAAATAGCCCTACTCTCCTTCAACTACGCCTTTACGATTGGAGAGATTCAAGGAGAGCATAAAGAGAGAGAGAGAGAGAGAGAGAGAGAGAGAGAGAGAGAGAGAGAGAGAGAGAGAGAGAGTCATGTGGTGTCGCATTGAGTTTGCTCTGAGTACAATTGAGTCGGGGGTAGTCTGTTTGTCCCTGAGGAAGCTGCTAGCATGTTTACTCGGTGAAGATGACCTAAGTTTGAAGCTATGTTGGTTTAGGGAACTCTTCTATTCGAGCAGTGGGAGGAGAATTTGTAACTGGAAGTCGAGTTCGAGTTGTGATGAGTCAACTTAGTTTTTTGTTCGAGTCATGATGAGTCGACTCAGTTTTCTCACTAGTTCGAATACGAGTCGAGTTATCTGGAGGAGTTTCTAGTTCAACGATACTAGTTTAGACCAAGTCTGGGTCAACAACTATTGTAACTTGGCTAGGTTTCAGAGATTTTGATCCAAATGGTGGCTGTATTGGATTGAGTTGCCTTTGTTTCGTCGCTGAGTCATTTCTGAGTTGACTCGGGGTGAGTCCTCTGGGCGCGAATTGGGTTGGTTTTTGTCAATCGATTCCAGGTTGTTAAGCTTGGTGAGTTATTTTTATCAATTATTTTATTTGTTATTATTCACATTATTGTTATTACTACTAATATTACTTATTGTTGTTATTATTATTATATATTATTAAATTTTATTATTGATATTAGTTATTATTATTATTATTGATTTTTTATTAGATTATTGTTGTTACTGTTATAATCATTATTTTTGTCCTTATTGTTAATCATGATCATGATCATTATTATTATTATTATTATTATTATTATTATTTCTTAATAAATTGTTATTAATTAATATTATTCCTCATTATTATTAGTTATTACTTTTAATCTATTATTATTTTTTATGGTGCAATTAGATTTTTTATGGTGCAATTAGATTTCAAATCTCCAAATTCATGTTCCACAATTAAATCTAAACCATTAAATCTATTTTAATTTCAGATCTAGTTTAATCAAAATATGTAGTACATCGATGATAAATGTATAATGTTTGGAAAATCTTATTAGGATTCGATCCTAAAGCTTGATCTCGCGCCATATCGCCACTAGGTTGCAACACACCCGAAAGGTGATAATCTAACCCTCAAGCTTGTCCCGACATTTTTAGTTTGGTGTTTGTTTTCGTAATTGCATCGTGTTGTCAATTTGAAATTGCGAAAACGTGTGTAGTTCTTGAAATCCATGTTTAGATGTGTAATTTTTATCATTAAATGATATGAATAGATCGTTAATCACATATTTAACTCTTTTGTTTAGAATGATTCATATACAGGGACTCTTGAGTGTATAATACCATATGAACACAACTCTATTCTTGTATGATTCTCGTGAATTTGAATGCTAGCATGCTTTAAGTTATGTATTTGAATGTTATTATGCTTAGATTCATGAAAATGTGGAATTGGGATTAATCAAATTTGAATGTGGCAATTGGATACGATTCTTGATTGGATTGTGGGATGAACCCTAAATGTGTCCTTGATTGGATTTGATTGCCTAAGCGGCTTGTTGGGTTGAACCCTTTGAAATATCCAGATTTGGACTTGTGATGGAAATGTTAACTTGAATTATCATGTTTAGCCACTAGTTAAATGGTTTATCATAACTTATTGTTTTGTAAATTGGACTAATAAATATTGGGCTAATCATGCATACAAGGAATGTGGATTTTAACGGGTGACCAATCATTGTAGGTCGAACCATGAAGTATTTTGTTAAATGACTATATCATTATGGATCGTCCTTTTCATGGGATTTTACTAGGTGGCTAGTCATTGTCGATCGTACTGTAGAGTATTTTGTTAGATGACTAGTTCACTATGGGTCGACCCTTTTTTGCATGGTGGGTTTTATAACCAAATCGCCATCTAAATGTACATCCCCAGGTCTGAGAGCATTTCATGCATACGTGCATTTAAGCAAAATTAATATATGTGAATATTATGTTTGTGAATTGCTAATTCTATTTGAAAAATTATGCTTGATTAATATGTCATGTGTGAAATCCTGGGGGGTTTCTCATTGAGATGGACACTCATCCTTTTAATATTCGAACATACAACATGTATTGTAGGAGCTAAAAGGGAGCTATGATGTGGTGGAACTCTTGGAGCGTTCACCACTAGTAGTTTAGGTTTATAGTTAGTAGGACTTGTGTGTCTATTTCAATTTGCAACAAGTTAGATATGTGAGTTGTTTATGTAATATTTGGACTTTAATAGCAAAGTTCGCTTTATCTCTCTTTTGTTTAATGTATACCAAGTGAATGCAAATTGCAAAATGTAAAAAAAGAAAAAAAATGGTGTGTTTTAAGGAGAATTTGTTCATTAATTAGTTAACACACTCAAATTCAGGACCTGAGTCACCAATACTCGGGTGCTGGGTTTTGGGGCATTATATAAAAGTATTGCATTGATGGCGTTGGATATTAGCGATCTAAGCTAACCTAACATCGGACGTTTATCAGCATGGCTGGACAGAAGTGGATGGACTAAAACTAAATTAAGATAAAAAAGCAGTGTTGCATTATATAGATTGATTGTGTTTGGCATAGACCCAGAGCTTTTCATCATGTTCTCATTTTATGGGCTTCTAGGAGGCGACGAAACCCTAGTCAAGTTTCCTTGCCAATTCATGATTCTTAGCAGCCATGATGTTCAATTGTTCTTTGATCATCCCATCTAGCTTAACATATCTTCGAATATTAGAAAATGTTTTCAAATCTCTTGCCATCATAGCCGTGAAGATTCGTAGATCTTATAGGGTCAGTCTCGTTGGATCCAGATTGCGACACAATCCATTGGTTCTTATATGCTCTAATGTTGATCCCATTCTCAAATATTCATAAGTACTGTGGGAGCACTAAACATCTTTGGAAATATCTCCCATTTTAAAAGGATTGTGAGAGGGTTTTACCAAGTATATCTGGATTTGTGATAATATCTTTGACCTAGTGGGTCTTTTATAAATGTGTTGAACACACTACCTTGGTCATATGTGTAAGACCCGCATCCTAGCCCGTACTGTTGCATAGGCTTCCGCGGTCATCCCGATCGAATTCCGGCGATCGGCGATCGGTTATCGGTGTTTGCGCGCGACCCTGAGGCGTGTCCCGTATCTCTGAGTCGGCTCGACCCGAGACTTGTACTAGTGCGACCGCGTCGTCGCTGCGGTTCCGATGCCGCGTCTTGTACGCCGATGCGGTACCCTGGCCAGGAGATGTGGGCTCACGTTCAGTTCGAGGAAAACGCCACACGTTGTAAATTCCAAGAGAATCCATCACATCAATCACCTCATTTGTCAAAAGTACACTCATTACTCTCCCCATTCGCAAGTACATAAAGGCCATCCCAAAAGTCAACTTTTCGATCACCTCACCATCCTCTCCCATCACTTCTCTTACACCTCTCTCTCTCTCTCTCATCTCTCTCTCTCATTTTTCAAGCTTCTCTCTCCAAGCAACCCATGTCCATGGCTTCTAAGAGGAGAAGCTAGTGTGGCCCACCTTCCTAACTCTCATCTCCACCACCCATGATCCATCTCAACCGTTGAAGTTTATCCATTGGGGTTCTAGCATACTTTGGTGAAAGGAGGAGAAGATCATAAGTGGGTGCTTCTCTCTCTCTCATTTTTTTGTGTGATGTGTGGCCCAATCGGATGGACCCCACCTTGATGTATGCCTTATCCAAACCATCCAAATCATATGGACCATACCCCCCTTTGGTGATAGGAAAACACAAATATTTAATTGATCCAAGTCAAGTGGGCCACATCCACGTGGGACCCACCAGCCGTGGTCCCCACACATGGGACCCATTTTGATGAAATGTATCGTCCAGCATTCGTGGATGCTGGATGTGGCCTGAAGCGTGAACAGGCAGTGGGTTCTACTCACTGTAATAAAAAAAAAATCATTCCTTTAGCCTTTTTAGGTGGGCCACTCATGCAAGCCCCACCTTGATATATAAGTTTTATTAACGCTGTCCAACCCATTCCCAAGCTCATTTTAGGTGTTGAGCCAAAAAATGAAGTCAATTCGACTATCTGGCGGGCCATAGCTTAGAAAACAGTGGTTTTCACCGTTAAAATGCACTCTGATCTTTTTACACCCCAAAATATATTGAATATTGGGCTCGTTTGGTTGGTCTCGTGCCGTAAAATCCAATGGCCGGGATGGATTTACTTGATACGGGCCCCACCTGCGAAAAACCATGAGAAAACCAATTTAAAAAAAAAACAATACATGCAGCAGCCCTGCCGCTGACGTCCAGCGGACGTGCAGCAGGCGCTGCTGCGCTGTGCGTCGTGGACGGACGGGCAGGGACCACGGGTCCCAGCCGTGGGCCCCACCGTGATGTGTGAGGAAATCCACTCCATGCATTTTGATGGGCCCCTTTGGGACAGTGGGCCCTCCCAAAATCAGTCACATGTGGAGCTCAGGTGGCCCACATCACAGGAAATAATGTGAATTAAACGTCTACTATTGGAACCCCTTTTTTGTGGTCCAGAAGTTTTGGATCCTTATGAAATTTGTTTTTCCTCCTCATCAGGGTCTGTGTGACCTTATTAACAGACTGGGTGGCAGATAAACGTTGTGGTGGGCCCCACAATGATGCATTAGACGGTGGAACCACCATGGTTTATGTGTTTATCCACACCGTCCGCCGTCCCTGGACGGTGGGACCACCCCACGTGTGGGGCTGATGTGTGTACGTGTGTGTGTGTGTGTGTGTGTGTGTATTATATTGTATATATTATATATATTATATACAAATTTTTATATTATATTATAATATATATATATATATATATATATATATATATATATATATAAATATATATATATATATATATATATATATATATATATATATATATATATGATGGTGGGCCTTCATGGGATCCACCATAATGCATGTGTTGCATCCAAGTTGTCCATCCATTTTGAAAGCTCATTTCATGGCGTGAGCTAAAGAATGAGTTAGATCCATAGCTCATGTGGACCCCGCCCATAATGCATGTGTTGCGTCCAAACCGCCCAACCATTTGGCAAGCTTGTCTTAACAAGCTTGAGACAAAAAAAAAAAATATAAGTCAAATCTAAAGTTCAAGTGGACCCCACCATTTAAGGTAGTGGACAATGACGTCCACCGTTCAAAATTTCTAAGGGCCATGGGAGTTTCCTATTAAGTTGATTTATGAACATGTTGGATGGGAAACATATGTTATTGTGGGCCTTAGGAACTTAAATGGTGGAAATCATTATCACCACTTTTATTTAGGTGTGGCCCATTTGATATACATGGGGCCCATTGGTTTGGCCCATTTGATGTACGTAAGACCATGTGAGGAGGCCCATCTTGATGTATTGTGGCCCGTCCAATGGGGCCCACCTTAATGTATAGGAGGCCCATGTTATGAGGCCCACTTTGATGTATTTTGTGGCCCATTTGTCGGGCCCAATTTGATGTATTTTGTGGTCCATTCGAGGTGCCCATCTTGATGCATGCACTCCTTATTCACATCATCCAGCAGCTACTAGATGATGGGGCCCTCTTTACTATATGATATTATATTTGTTGAATAAGCATACCATCCATATGCAGTGTGGGCCAGCATGATGTATTTATTTATCCTCACCGCCCAATCTCTGGTCGTGGGATGTGGAACCCGTTTGACATATGTATTCCGTTCCATGCAGTCCATCTGTGTGAGGCGCACCTTGATGCATCCATTGTACACATGGATCCCACATGATATATGTGTTTTTATATCCATACTGTCCAACTATTTGGATGAGATGCACCATGATGTATTTTTATCCACGCCATCCAGGGCAGGCACCCCATTATGATATATATCAGGGCCCATGGGTTGAGGCCCATTAAGATGTATTCAAAGCCCATTTGGTAATGCCCATTGTAATGTATTTGGAACCCATGGGCAGAGCCCACCTCATATGTTCCACCCTAACCGTCCAGGTCATATAGGGCCAGCCTCGATGTATGTTTTATTCACACCGTCCGTGGGATGTGTGACCCACTAGATGTATACATTCTATATCCACACTAACCATCTGGTAGGGGCCCATCTGCTGCATGTGCAAGGCCCACCTATTGTGCATTTGTGCGGCCCATTGATTCCACCCACTTGATGTGCATGAGCCCCATTAGTGCGGCCCATTGATGCAAGGCCCGTTATGATATGTTAGAGGCCCATGGTTGAGGCCCATTAGGATGTGTTTATGGCCCATTTGGTAAGGCCCACAGAGATGTATTTTCGGCCCATGGGTCGAGGCCCATTGCGACGTATTTCATGTTTCTAACCTAGTTATCGAGGCCCAACTTGATGTGTATAAGGCCAATTAGTGCGGCTCATTGATGTGGCCCACTTGTTGGATTGACGCCCATTGATGCGGCCCAATGGTGCAACCCACCGTGATGTGCATATTAGGCTAATGGTGTGGCCCAATGTATCGACCCACCGTGATGTGTAGGCCCACGTACCGCATGTGTAAGGCCCACCTGTGATGACTATTTGAGGCCACCTGTTGGATATTTGGGCCCACCTTATGTTTGACTCTACATGGGCCATGACTTGGGAGCAATGTTGGTTGAATATCCACGTTGATGGGCAATGACGGTTAGATGTCCTCATTGTAACCTTCCCTTAGGCCTTGTTAGGCCCATTCTCTTTGTGGGTTAACCCAAATAAGTGGGCCCCATTCGCCATAGACAGATGGCTCCGTGCTATCAGATTGATATAACCATGGCCGAGAGCTGATCTTTACATTATTATTGATTAATTGCCCATCTATGGACCTCACCTTGTTTATACATGTTGATTATCGGTACCAATTATCGAGGCTGATCCTGAGTGTCGATTCCAAGTATTGAGGCCGAATATCGAGGCAGATTGTTGAGGCCCAATGCGATGTATATGTAGCCCGTATTTAAGGACCGTTGTGATGTGCATTCAGGCCATGTTTAAGGCTTAATATGATGTATATGAGGCCTATGCGATGAGGCTCATAGGGATGCATTTGAGGACCAGGCTATGGAGCCCATTATGATGTATGTTAGGCCCATGAGAAAGGCTCATTGTGATGTATTCATGGCCCATGATGCATGGCCCATTCGATGTATTCGAGACCCATGTGCATGCCATGTATTTGAGGCCCATGAGCAGGGTCCGCCTGTTGTGTATGTGTGTCCCTTGAGTAAAGCTCATTGTGCTGCATATCAGGCCTTTGTGTGAGGCCGTGGGCCCATTATATGTTTGGCTTTATGTGGGCCATTTCTTGGGGGCAATGTTGGTTAAATGTCCACATTGTCAAGGTCGATTGTCAATGCCAGTTGTTGATACCGATTATGAGTATGTGACAACATAGCATCATGATACATGCCCATACGCATCATCTGCATGTTTGTTATGAGATGTGGTTGATCATTGCATATGTCATTGAGCATGTTGTTATAAGACTCCCTGATAGGCGGAGGTTATCTCACATGAGCACGCGGTATACGCAGGATTGATGCATGACTGAATTGTATGACTCATGCATCTTGCATTATGATTACTGTACGCCCTAGCGACATCAGAGCCGTAGCCTCCACAGGCATATTGTGGATGCCCAAATGGGATATCGAAAATGTTTGGTTCTAGCATACGGGCGCCATAGATGTCCCTGGGTAAAAATCTCTAAACCTCTGTGGCCAGGAGACGCCCCAACGTCGAGACCGAGTGGATACATGAGCGCCCGAGTGCCGAATACCAGGAGGCCACGTCTCCCACTGTGTCGTGGTCAGTTGGGAGGGGGTGTGGCCTTACCTACCCGAGGGTAGGCTGAGTTTGACCAGCTCGTGAATGGGTTCGCTATCGATGTGCCGGATAGGTATTGGCAGACTATTGGCCAGGCGGATAGTGAGGTTTCTTACGCTCACTTGGACTGTGCGACTAGGAGAGTGACAGTGCCATTTGGAGTATACTAAACCCCGGTGATGATCCCAGAGATGAACTGTACTGATATGTGGGTTTAGTGAGTAGGAGTTGCATACTCATTCATGCATTCATTTCATTCACTATCCACTCAGGCTAGTGGTGCGCAACTATTTATTACGTGTACCTTTGTAATGGCCAGGATTTCAGTTGGGGCACGCGACTAACTTGAGATCAGGAGTTTACCACATTGAGTCTGACTATCCAAATTTAGGTATGAGACTGGTTTGGATAGGAGTCCCTTGTGATGGACCCTATAGCCTGCGATACTACGTACTATCATCTCGACTTCACACTCCAGTATGGTCATTCCATTCGCACCGCATATTGCATGACATTCGCGGTATATGGCATCTTGAGTTATTGTGTCTCTGCATTTATATGGTCTAGGTACGGCTGACGCTATTTGTGTTGCTCATCAGGGATGTATATTCCATTGCATCCTCTGTATTTGATATTTGGCTCTCTTGGACTCCTCATTTGCATAGTTGATTTGTATTGCGTATTCTAACGTTGAATGACTCCTGATCTTGTTAGTATTTCTGCTTATTCCGACATTATATGATTTATGGATTACCAGTATTTTCGGTATTGTATGACCATGGCATTGTATTGAAAACTTGACACTTACCTTGTGCACACATTTACACCACCCTCTAATCTTTCTATAAGCTTATGCACGATAGATGCGTGCAGATGATGATAGATTACAGCAGTGTTGAGCTTGGAGCGTGCGGCGGTCTTCTGGAGCTTGATTTTTGATTTATATATTTCCCTTTCAGCATTGTATTCAAATGTTTATAATAGTGGATATGTGATAATGATGTTGCCTTTGTGATTTAGCTATGCTTGTAGTTATGCTTATTACGAGTTAAATGTACAAAAAAAAAATCCTCCTTGTAGCATCCCAGGATCGGAATCTGGCGTATGGACGCTAGGAGCCGAGAATGGGGTACTGCGGAGGCTGTCAGCACCGGATTCGACGATCGAAATTTTGTGAACCCGGTTTCCGAGTTTGGGGCGTGATAATATGTGCCCCATGAATTAGGGCTACGTGTTATTCATCGCTTCATCTTTTTTGCAAGAATGCACAAGGTTCTGCGCCACCTCACTTTTGAAAGGTGGCAGGTTCTGTGCCACTTCACTTTTGAAAGGTGGCATGTTGTTGAAAGATATGGGGTGAAATATATCATTGAGTGCGAGTACGATTTTATTATTATTAGGTGCCTAGTGCCGACATGTGATGGGATCTTATTGGTGCATGAGTGCATTCCAAAAATGAGTGTAAATAGCTTGTATTCAAACTCTAAAAATCATTGATGTGGATCATCAATTAATCGTGATTATAAGGTTGCGTTGAGAAAATGGACACATCAAATCAGGGGACCATCTCAGAATGTGTTGCTCATTGGGTTGTGACACAGGCTAGATCCTATGCCACTAGAAGCGTAGCATAAGCTGGCCATATGCTACATTGTGACCTGCATTTTCGGCAAGAGGTTGGTTCCTCCACAAGTCCTCTGTTATTGGGGGCAAGTCCTATACCGGTAGGGTTGTGTGCAGTGTATGGCAGCTTAAAAATCACGTGGACAGAGATATTAACCATTTGATACTTCTGCCAAGGAGATTGTTTTTTCACCTTATATATATATATATATATATATATATATAAATTTATTGATATTATTAAATAGATTTGTAGAATTTTATTAATAAATTCTTAGCATAAGTAATTTAATTATTAAAAAAATAATTTACATAGCTCATCATTAATTTATGACATTGCAATTTGTGTCCACACCAAACGCTAAACATTCATCATCATCATTCTTGAAATAGTAATCATAATAAAATAAGCAAATTGAGATCACTCTTACTCACATAATGGAACCTAAGAAACATGGCACATCCATCCAACAACGGGAATCCTTAGTAATGCCAACAATGTGGGACCCACCATGTTGTGTGTGACATGCTCTATTCATTGGGTGGTAAACATCAATAATTACGTCGCCATCATCCTGGTTGAACCCAATGAGTTAATAATGTACATATGTTCCCTTATTCATCAGCTTAGGCTCAAATGTTAATGGATGAATAACCTCTGAATATGTTTCCCGGTATTTGGCAACTGTGAAGTAATCAAGGAATTCATACACATTACACCCACTGAGTAGGATAGCCACAATAACATGTTCGCAAGGGTACGCATGTCTTTGAGAGAACAAACATTGGCATGCTCCACGTTGAATATCCACCTTAAATGCTCCTTCACCTTTCACAACAACCTCAAAACTATTTTGCACTACCTGACACAGAATAACGCTCTGAGTCTTCCTCTACTCTAGAAATAACATCTTGAACACAGGGGACAAAGATCGTCTTCCACTCTGAACTTACTTCCAAACTGCCGTTAAATGCGATTGTGACGTAATCGTGCAAGTCTAACAACATGGAAGTGATGGGAAGATATCCCGAACTCACAAACTGATACCCAGAAGATTCTGGAAAGAAATTGTAGTAAACATTAAACTTCCCTTGAAAGTGAGATGTGGCCCATTGCTTAGGATTAATATCCTTTACAAAATTCCATGCTTCTTTATATTTACTCTGAATCTGATGCATGCAATCATCAAATTCAGAATGAAACAGTGCAAAAGTTGCACTCCTAAAAAGATCCAACAATTCATCACATTCGAACTTCTGCCGAATTTCATCAAACAGCCCCTTAAGATGGTAACCATGATATGCATGTGGAAAGAAATCATTAACATCTTCAAGAATTCCTTCCTGCCTATCTAATATAAATGTTAATCCAGATATACTTTCCAACACTTGAGTCAACTCCCCACAAAACCATTTCCAACTCTCTATGTTCTCCGATTCAACAAATGCATATGAGACTAGGAAATCATCGCAGGTAGCATCAATGGCACTGGCTAAAATCCACTCACCTAGGTATTCTCCTTTCATCTTCATACGATCAAGCCTCACAACTGGTTGACACGCTTTCTTGAAACAACAAATTGCAGCTTTACATGCAATAAAAAGTCTCAATGAGTTGTCAGATGACCTGCTAAGCTTTGTCATGCTTCCTGGATTTGTCATCTCAATATCCTTGCAAAGCATCCTAAGATTTGGATAGGATAGTTCAAAGTGCATCTCTTTTAGTGCCAATTCTTTACCTCTCCAAGCTTTATCATAACTTCGATCTTGTATTCTCGACTGATCTCATCAACGATATCTTTGGGTGTACAATCCAAATTTTTTCGGAGTCGATCCTTGACCAAAGTTGCAATCCATTTTCTACTGGCTTGTTGATGCGTCTCTGCGTTTGACATTGTTGGCTCATTTGCAGCATTACAAGTATGGTTTCCCTTCAAGAATTTTATCTTAAATGTAGGCTTGTCAGGAAGCTTACATGCACGTATACACCATAAGCAATCATATTTAATACATTTTCGCCTGAAAATGGCCATGGCCTGACCTGGTTCGCCTGTATTGGAAATTTGAATGTACGGCATACTCCCTTAAAGCCCCGTGGAAAGCATTTGCATTTTTAAATTCTTGGCCTTCTTTTAAAACCAGCATCACTTTCTGCATGTTGTTGATGGGATTATTCAAATCATTTGATGCACTTGGAACATCATGGTTATCGGCATCAACATTATGCGAAGAAGATGCAAGTGCTTTATAACCTCCGTGTAAATCCTGCAACGATGATTAAGCATTTCCAGTATCAGCATTCTGTATCAGATTATTGAAGAAACAAAGTTAGTAACAAGAGAGGACGAACCAGTGAATTACATAACTGAGAAAAGAATAAATTTATAGTTAAGTACCTGGGGATTGCAATGGGGATTGAAGGGTTTTGGGCACACAAAACAAATAGCTGAATAGGCTCATTGCTTTGAAGAAATGCTTTCATCATATGTGATATATCGTCATCATTCTCAATCGATACAAGTGAATCCAAATCTAGGCTAGGATATTTATACTGGATGCTGCTAATGTCAGTTAACTTGCAAATCTCACACACTTTGCGTAGACGATTGAGGTAATTGATCGCTCGATCGACATGAACAATCTGGTTTGTGCCTCCCTTGTAATAAACGTTATTGGATTCCCAAATGAATTCGCCTCCTATTCTACAGAGTAGCACCACCTTGTCCGTAGACATCAAATGCACTGTAAAGAACCGAACATACATAACAAGAAAACTATTGTTATGCAGAAGAAATTCAAGAACAAAAAATTCTACATTCATGTTTGCAAAACAAAAGACCTATATTCTTGTATACTTATTTGTTTTCCATTTGTTCTAACATCAGTTACGTTGTAATTATATCATAATTTCCTTGCCTACTTATTTGAACAAGCAAGGAGCATGATTTGGTTTTCAAGCACATGGACCTCTTGTGCCTCACCGCTAATGAACCTTTTAAAAAAAGAAAAGGTAGCACTAATGGGGATTGAACACTGGATCACTCACACACACTACACAGTCTTCGCTAGCTCATCTAACAAGTAGGAGACACCACAGATGAACCATGCCCCCAAAATTTCCCAAACTAGAAAATCCTAGCAATCCAACCTTTAGTTCATTTCCTACCAAATATGGGCAGTTGCTGCATTGTTTTCTCATGCACTATCTATTTGCAGGCCACCTATTTAAGAGTTAGAATTGTCCAATCCTAAAGATATTTGGGGCATGGTCCAAGCATAGTTGACCAAAATCACAATCTTAATTAGAATCAGAGGCCTCATTTGTATAATCAGATGGCTCTAGGTTACTGTGCATCCTCTCTTTCCAAGCCTCTCCATAAATTAAAGTATCATATAATGCTTGATCTAGCAAAACATGCAGGTTGGACTCACCTTTCACTAATATGGTGAGCCATTATGATCAAGCTCTACCACAGGAATCACTTCTGTTGGATTAATTTAACTGTCAAACAGTGCATCGCAAATAGATAGCTTTGCCAATCATCCACTTAAAGAAAAGGGTTACCTATCCTATGGAGAGGATTATTCAATGGGAGTAGGGCCATAGTGGGGGTTCAGGTAGGGTCCTAGTGTACTTGACCCAGACCCCAGCCAAGGGGATCGGGGTCAAGGTCATATCAAGACCGGGCTCAAGTCCAAGTACCATCCTTTGTTGGTGTAGACCTGAACTTGATCATGTTCAAGTACCTGTCGATCTTAGGACTCTGGCTTACCATAGGGGTCACCAACCAAGGGTCCATCATCATCAAATTGAAACTTTAGGGAAAGGGCCATCAACTATGGTCATAGAACAACAATCAAAATAGTCAACCATGAGGCACTTTTAACGAATAAACATGGATTGTATATACATATCCTTGGATAAAGAATCCATGGCACCGAAACCACATGATTTGGATCTAAATGGGAGAAATCAGATCTGGATCAGAATGCACCCTAGATCTTGTTCCCATATTCAGAAAACCATCAATCGATGCAAAAAATAGAAAAAATGTTATTTAAAAAAAAAAAAAACTATAGAAGTGTCCATATAGTCTAGTAGCCTAAATGTGAATGACAGCAACAAACGCCTTTTAGTAAGGCAAATTTATTAAAGCAAGAAGAGAAAGAAGACAAGGAAGGCAATATGAGTCTACCAATATCAACACATGCTATGAAAATTTCTTATAGAAAATCATGATAGTAAATTACACATCTCTCTTATATAAACCACATGAGTTGTGAACTTCTGGAAACTCAGGAAACATCATCATAGGATTGTACATGTTTGGAAAAAATCTGGAAACCGTTTGATGGATCTTGTAGATGACACAATCCATTGAATCATACATCGATCTTCATCTATCACAGGAAATGAGCAAATCCTTCCAAATAAGTGAAATGGCTCAACAAAATCAATCAAACCATAGAATTAAGTAAGATCTAAAACCAAACCAATATGTATCATATCATATTTATATACCCTCAATTGAAAGGGTGATGCTGATTCAATTATAACCTCTACCAGGTAAGGTTGAGATGATTTCGTTCCATATTATATTTTTAATGCTTCTCTATCATATCAATTGGTCCATTTGAGTAAGAAAATCAGCCAATCATACCTGAAAATGAAGAAAGAATCAGCTCAAATAAAGTAGGAGGGAGCCCAAAACAATATAAATGTGGATGCCTGTTAGTTCTTTTGAGTTGTAAGTGACTTACCTATAAGTCACTTATAGGTGAAAGTTACATACAAGTAACCTGTTTGGATGTAAGTTGTAAGTCACTTACAGGTATAAGTTAGTTTTTCTGTTTGGGTAACCTGTAAGTTACCTACAGGTAAAAAGTTGTATATTCACACTGAGCAGAACTTCGATTAGGGAATTGTTCCAAAATGTTATGATCATATAAAAATGCATGGGATCAAATATGTAATTTTATTATGCCCATCAAGATGAATATTTGAGATAATTCTTAGGCCAAACTAATTATCAAGTGGTCCCATGAATTCAAAATATCTATAATATGGAGCAATAACTTAATTTAAGAATTGAGAAGAAACTTAGAAACATTAATAAGTCAAGAAACATTAATCCATCTCGAAATCTGAATCCATTTCACAAATAGATCTAAAACTTAAGGAATTATTAAGTCAAGAAATACATACCATTAAGCATAAATGGTCCATATATAACAAAATCAAAATTATTATTACCGTCCAATTTTTAGAATCCAAATGCATGAAAATAATTAAATAAAAATAAATAAATAAAGGCATTAAAAGAATCCAAGGGAGCATATTAGGATAAGATCTGTGTCGCCCACCTTAATATATTAATAAATAAATGCATAAAAAGAATCCATTTGCAGCCCACCTTAATATATTAAAAAATAAATGCATTAAAAGAATCCAAAAATCCATGTGCGGCCCATCTTAATATATTTTTTGTATATCCAGGTTGACCATATGTTTTTCCACCACATTTTTTTTGTAACCTCCATCAAACAAACCAGCCATCTGATGAGTGTACATTGTACCATTGTATATATACCACTGGACATGTCTTACTTTAAGCCATCCACATAGTTTACTATTAAAATTAACTATTAAAATGGATGGACGGGGTGGATCAAATACATAAATCACGGTGGATCCCACAGAATTTACTCGGTACGCAATCCCCTTCCGTAAAAATGCTCAGCTGCGCACCAGTGTGAACTCATAACACGTGATGTTAGTCCAAAATCTGAATGGTCCACTTGATGCAGCACCCCATGAAACCCCCAGCGCCCAACTCTTACATTGATCCAAAACTCTCGTGGGCCATAGCAAAAGAAAACAGTTTCCTCCTTTGATTTTCATCTCACTTTCCTATGGCCCACTAGAGTTTTAGATCAGGGTGAAAATTAGTTCCTGGGGGTTTAATGGGATGTTTCATCACATGGACCATTCGGATTAGAAGCCCATGCCACACGTGGAAAGGTGCGCACGTGCGCAGGTGAGCCTATGTACGAGTAACACCTAATCCACTGCCGTTTTCAAAGCAGAAAAAATGGAACATTGCGATCAAACCCTACCGTTTTGGGAAGGAATAGAGAGGGAGGATGGTCGTTACAGACACAAAGAGATTGCAGAGGGAGGGCGGTCGTTGCAGACAGAGAGAGATTGCAGAGAGGGAGAGAGAGAGATTGCAGGGAGGGAGGGCGGTTGTTGTAGACAGAGAGAGATTGCAGAAAGGGAGAGTGTGTTTCTCCCTCTTCCCCTCTTTTTAAAAATCTGACCGTTGAGCCTGTAAGTGGCTTACAGGGAAGTGACTTCTCACCCCCATCGCCCTGCAATTTTTTGGTATATTTGCCTGTAAGTGACTTACATACTTACAGGTGAATTTTCTCCCCCAAACACCACCTGTAAGTGACTTCCTTGTAAGTCACTTCCCACTTACCGAACTTACAGGCATCCAAACAGGAAGAAAGAAAGGGAAAAAAAAAAGGGAAAGAGGGGAAAGAAATGTTCGTACCTTTGCCCGTAGAAATGGAATCCTTGTGATCAACCAGAGGAAGAAACTTGAATGATATTATTAAAAATCATACCGACACTAGCTCGCAAGTTGGGGTATTCATTACGAGTCATTAGCCCCGATAAAAAACGGTGCATGTACCAAAAGTCTCCCGCCTTGAAGAATCATTACAGCCGTTGTTTTTATTCAACCAACGACACGCTAAGATGCTTTAAATCTGGGTAGTCTTTGGTACATGAGCCATCCATGGTCAATCCCACCGTATGAACGGTTTGGATCACCTAACCATCAGCCTTGCTTGCACATATTAAAACAACAAAATTTGTCTACGTTTGCTCGCCAGGATCACTTTTTGATTCCTGGTTAGGGAATAAAAATTAAAAATTAAATTAAATTAAATTTACCCTTAAAGAATTTTTTTTCCCCTTCCATTCTCATCCATCTTCTCGCGGTTGGAAACCTGCTGCAACCGTTTGCAAATGGGCGAATAGATAATTGGCTAAAAAATAAAATAAAAGAAAATTTACCCTAAAATACGTACATAAACATTTTTACCCTTTTATTCTCAGCCATCCTCTCACGATTGAAAACAAAACCGGCTGCAACTGGTTGCAAATGGGCAAATACATAATCAGCTAGAAATTGGTAAAATGTCCCAAGCTCGGATACTACATGGACAGAGGCGGTTTACGTCCTAGGTCACATGTACGCTAATCCATTTAGACAACGCTTGTCGAAAAAATTTACAGAATAACATTTTTCTGTAAAATATGGAATCCAAAAAATGCAAGTTGATTTGAAATAAGGACAGGCTGAAGCATGTCTAAGACGCTGTCCTTAAAGTGTTATATGCTGATAGGTTACAGGCAAACCACTTCTAGGATACGATGAGCCCGATGTGGGTCTGCGTTTAGAAAACACGAAGGCCCACTACTAGAACTTTGTTACACACAGTGGCAGAAACACAGAAAAGAAAATCCCAAAAAGAAAAGAAAGAAGAAGATGTTTGTAAGTAGGAGCATTGCATTGGTCTATTCTTCTTGTTCTTCAACTATTGGTTCAATTGAACCATTCTAGACCACACTGCTGGTCTGTTCTTCAAGCAATGGTTCAACCTTACTATCTTGCTGGAATCACTGGAGTATAGGAGAGGAGTGACTGTCTCAGTTCGTATGGGTCTGCTGGAGTGGGTTGAGAGATGGTTTGGAAACCCATTTAGGCCTTGTTTATAAAGGCTGTGGTGGCTGCAGGTTATGGTCCAGGAAAATAAATCCCATTGACCGTTTTCTAGCTATTGGAGAAAACTAGACGTTTATGGTTGTTTTCTGATTATTGTGCATGAGTCATAATCACTGTTGCATGCTGACTGTTGTGAGACAGTAGCTAGCCATTTTCTAGCTGTTAGGCTAGCCATGCAGCAATTACAGCATGGTTTTTGCACTAATGGCATAGCAGTTACACTTCTACTGCAATAGCCATATTCAACCTCTCTATATATACTGGAGGACCTCTCTCTCAGTCCTCTAGTCTCCCTTCCAACCAGCCACTCACCTTAGCCACCTAGTCGCACCGCGACTCACACATGTCTCGCTCCGGCTTCGGTTCACGTAAGGTCGCGAAGGAGTGACCCTCTGCGACACGATGCGGATGTGCGAAGTGCAAAGTGTGCCACTATAGCCACACTGCTTCACATGCCCACGCTCTCGTGCCGAGCCCGTGACCGAGATCGAGACCAAAATCGAACCCGAGCCCGAACACGCGCACGGGTGTTCCAATGCTATGCACTAGAATACGTAAATCCCACGGTCTATGGACTATGTGGGCAAATAATAAAGTACTCCACCATATTCATATAAACCACAAAATCTTCTCTTCCCTTTTCCATGTGGGACTATTCTCAAAAACCCCTAAAAAGCTTTTCTACAAAAACTTTATATATATATATATATTATATTTTATTTAAAATATATTTTATAAAATCACTTATTTTATAACAATCCCCCACTAATTTTTTAAAAATATATTTTTCTCGATTAAACATTTCTGTGAGAATAATCAGCTTATATGCATAAAGAAAGATATCTTTTGGTTTTAATCTTCCCTTAGTATAAGTATCTCAAAACTCTATCGAAATGACTGGTAGCCACAGTGTTGAACCAGTTATTCCTAGATAATAGAGTCGGAGAGACCACACACATATTTGCTATGTGTTAATTAAAGTTCTCACAATTTTACTTAGCACAATTAATTGACATGTGCTTATCCTAATTCATGAACGATCCCAAGAGAAAACTCCTAACTCTCGTGAGAGACGACACCATCTCTACGTTCATAGAGGTGAAATCCTTCCAGTGCCTTCATTACTATAAGACACTTGTCCTTTAGACTGGTTTTCATTAAGAGTTCTAAGACTCAACCCTCT
Organism: Magnolia sinica; assembly: GCF_029962835.1. Lineage (NCBI taxonomy): Eukaryota > Viridiplantae > Streptophyta > Magnoliopsida > Magnoliales > Magnoliaceae > Magnolia > Magnolia sinica. The sequence goes on along the minus strand of NC_080573.1, from coordinate 40,194,409 downwards.
TTTGTAACGCTCGACACTTATCTATTATGGATAAGGTTTTATAATTTTAGTGCTAAATTTTTTTCACATATCAGTGACTTGTTCTTACCCATTAAACCTGAAATTAGAGATTTTCTGACTTTAGGTTGGGTTATCATCACTAGTGGAACTTTGGTTAAAGAGTTTCAACCCCATCCCTCTAGATGTAGCCTTTATTACCTCTCTTGGTAAATGTTTAGTAAAAGGGTCTACCAGGTTATTGCTTGATTTTACATAGAAAATAGCAATGATTACATCTCGAATCAATTGTCTGACATAATCATGTCGAAGACTGATATGTCTAGACTTACCATTATATATGTCGCTATAAGCTCTAGCTAATGTGGCTCACTATCACAATGTAGTGACACAGCTAATATAGGCTTTACACAGAAAGGGATTTCTAATAGAAGATTCCTTAGCCACTCAGCCTCTTTGCCTGTTGCAGCCAAGGCTATAAATTCAGACTCCATAGTCGAGTGTATTATGCATGTCTGTTTCTTGGATCCCTAAGATACAGTTGTACCTCGTAGGGTGAATACCCACCCTATAGTAGACTTGTTGTCCCCTGCACACGATATCCAGCTCACATCGGTATATCCTTCCAATATGGTAGGAAACTCTGAATAAAATAGTCCTAAGTCTTTGGTTGCTTTTAAGTAACCAAGGACTCTACTAATTACATTCCAGTGTTCAGTATCGGGGTTACTAGTAAACCTATAAAGTTTACTCACAGCATATGCGATATCAGGTCTATTGCATTGCAAGCATACATAAGACTCCCTATAGCATTCGCATATTCCAATTGTGCAACTGTTCTTCCGTTATTCTCTTTTAGCTTGATACTTGTATCAAATGAGGTTTTTGCTTCTTTTATATTAAGATGGTTAAACTTGTTTAGTATATTCTCAATATAATGAGATTGACACAAAGCATAAACCCCACAACATTTTTTAACTTTAATACCTAGGATGATATTAACTTGTCCAAGATCCTTCATTTTGAATACGGAAGACAAAAACCTCTTCGTTTCAGTCACACCTTTTATTTTATTACTTATTATTAACATGTTATCAACATACAGATAAGTAATAATTATGCAGCCACCATCTACTTTAAAATATATGCATTTATCAGCTACATTATGCATGAAATCATGAGATAGTATTTTGGAATCAAACTTCTCATGCTATTGTTTTGGTACTTGTTTTAATCCATACAGAGATTTGATTAATCTACATACTTTATTTTCATTTTCTAGTAGAATGAATCCTTCAGGTTGTTTCATGTATACCTCCTCATTGAGGTTACTATTCAGAAATACGGTCTTTACATCCATTTGGTGGATGTGAAGATGATGTATGGAAGCTAGCGCAAATAATATCCTAATAGATGTTATCCTAACTACAAGAGAGTATGTGTTAAAATAATTTATCCCTTCTTTTTGTCTAAAACCCTTAGCTACTAATCGAGCTTTAAAGGTTTGGATAGTCCTATCAGTGTGATATTTCTTTCTAAATACCCACTTACAACCTATGGGTCTAGAACCTAGAGGTAAGTTTACTAGTTTCCATGTTTGATTTAACATTATGGATTCTATTTTATCGTTTATAGCTTCTTTCCAGAAAGTTAAGTCTCTAGAGGATACCGCTTCTTTATATGTTTTAGGATCATCTTCTATAGTCATTACTATAGGTAATTTTTTTATAATATTTTCTCTATTTCCTTCTACAAGATGAAAAATGACACGTTGTGAGTCTATGTAGTCATCTCCTAGACTCTTCTCTATTCTTGTCCTTTGGCTCCTACGAGGTTCAACAGGAACTTCCACTATCTGTGGAACTATGCTATTTGGTTCTCTATCAGGAGTTTGGACCTCATTATCTTTTAAATCCAAGGATAGTGAGTTCTTAAAGAACTCAATATCTCTTGATTCTATTATTATATTAAACTCTACATCTAGAAGTATATAAATTTTACTATTTTATGCATATCCTATGAAGGCGCACTTAATAGCTCTGGGTCCTAACTTAGTTCTTTTTGGATCAGGGGTTCTACAATATGAAAGACACCCTCACACTTTTAGATATCCTAGGTTAGGTTTTCTTCCTCTCCATGTTTCATATGGAGATATTTTATATTTTTTAGACGGAATTCTATTTAGTATATGGCACGCTGCAAGCAGTGCCTCACCCCATAGACTTAGTGACAACTTTACTCTTATTAGCATTGAGTTGACCATCTCTACTAATGTTATATTCTTCCTTTCAGCTATTCCATTTTGTTGAGGTGTGTATAACACAGTACATTGATGTATTAGTCTATGTTCTTCACAGAAGTTATCGAATTCATTAGAGAAGCATTCTCCTCCTCTATCGCTACAAAGAATTTTTATCTTATTATTTAGTTGATTCTTTGCTTTTACTTTATATATCTTAAACATGTTCAATGCTTCGTCTTTGCTCTCTAACAGATAAACATACACATATCTAGAGAAATCATCAATAAAGATTATGAAATACCGTTTACCTCCACGAGTAAGAATGCCGTTAAACTCATAGATATCACTGTGCATAAGATCCAATACCTGATATGATCTTTTAACACTTGGAAAAGGTTTTTTTGTCATTTTGGATCTTATACACACTTCACATTTATCGGTTTCATTATCTGTGTATGAGATTAAACCATTCTTAGCCATGAACTTCAAGGTACTATATCCTATATGGACTAGTCTATCATGTCACAGTCCAACGGATTCAATCATATACGCAGAAGTGCTACTTGACCTAACCTTAGATGCATGTATAATCAGGTTAAAGAATATTTAAATAAATACATCAATTAACTAACTGTTTCCAATTAAAGGGATTAGGTAAATCTCAACACAAAGATGATGTTATTTCGTCAAGATCATGCCCCTTAACATAAGATCACGTAAAAAGTAAAAAAGGAGGACCTCGGAATATGAAAATATCCCATATCCAGCATAAGTCAATCCACATTTAAGCTTGGATCTGATTCTACTGACTAACCATCTCTCTTTTCCGTTCGAACTAGAAATGGAATATCCAAAGAGGAACGAAATGGGTTAAGGATGAAGGGTTTGAGATGAAGAAGGTATAGGTCCTTTTGTCATCAAAAGAAAAGAAGGAGGATGATGCTTACCTTTTCCCACACCTGAAATCGGAGTGGAATCCTCAACACCCAAGGGTCAATCCTGAAACCCTAATCTCTTGAATAAAGAGGAAGAAAAGATACGAATTTCTATTCATTCAATAATAATCCAAAATAGGGTTTCTCACAACGTATATATAAGCTATGGAAAAATAAAAGTACACTAAAGCCCCTGAAAATAAGAAAAATAACAAAGATGAAAAGTAAAGAAAGTGCAATAAAGCCCCTGAAATAGGGAACAGAACAAAAACACCTAAAACTAAAATAACTGTGTGGTAGGGTGTAAAATTCGACCCATGGATGTATAGTCAGGATGCGGTCATGCCGCTCCTGCACTCATAGCATGTCAAAAAATGGTTTGATGGACCCAACGTCCATCCACATCAAATCCTCGGCTTTGGTACTCTGTCAGCGACGCCTCCTCCTCTAGTACACTTTAAAGGGTGCACCACTGATGTCCATATCAAGAAGAGCCCATTGACGACAATGAATTCCATACTAGATCTACATTTATAAATGACTTACATACATATAATGAAGAGCTTATTAACAATGTAAGTAGAGTGCAAGAGGAAAACATGGGCCAGGCACTGGAAGATGTTAATCAGACGCCTATTCCAAATCTTGAAGATAATTTTGTGGTGAATATTGAGCATCTTGGAGATGAAATTATAGTTGGATCATATCGAGAAATGTGGCAAGGGAGGATATTCCCAAATAGGAATTCTTTTAAGAATACGCTAAAGTAATTCGCAATGTACTCGAACTTTGAGTGGAAGCCACTTAAAACAAGTACAACACCTGTGACAACCTAGTGTGCCCAAAGTAATTGTTCTTAGTGGATACATTTATCTCTTAAAGGTATTGGTCAGATATTAGCAGTCAACACATATAATCCAACTCCTTATTGTGTAAGGCCTAGTATGGGGTGTGGTCATTGTCGAGTGTCAAATATTGCATATTTTCCCTCATTTATATCTTGGTTTTATGTTCATGATAGTGCTTAAAGGTATATTTTGTGCATGTTTATGTTGCAAGGTGAGTTTAAGAGCTTAGAATGAAAAGAATGTTAAAAGCATGGATTTACTACTCAGGAATTACCAAGGCATAGAATGGATCTTTGGAGACCAAGATTGAAGATTTCAAGAACCCAAGATCCAAGATAACCAAGTGGAGAAGGAAGAATGTCGAAAGAATAAAGTGCTGAAATTCAATTCATCGTTTGTGTCATTGACCAATGTTCGATGACATCGAAGCCAGAATTCGATGACATCGAATTTTTACATGAAAATCAAGTTGGTCGCTGGACATATTGGGTGTAGTTCTTGATTACTCGAAGCCTCTCGATGATATCGAAGAATTACTTAATGACATCGAACACATCTCGATGGCATCAAATTTTCTGAAGAATTATGAAGCAACTCGCATGACTATTTTGGACACTTTTTTTATTACTCAAGGACCTGTTCGGTGGCTCGAAGATACACTCGATGACATCGGAGGAAGGTTCGATGACTAAGAGAGTTACGCAGTGCAAAAGGTGAAAAGGCGCGACTTCTTGATTCAAATCCCTTCGATGACATCGAAGGCTGTTTGATGAAATCGTAGGTGTTACACAGAGTTACGCGGACTGCGTAAATTTGATACGATCTTGTGATTTTTTGGAAAGTAGGCTATAAATATGGATTTTGCAAGTCTTTTAAGGATATCGAGGGTTTTGAGAAGCAGAGCAAAGGGGTGGAGCCATTATCCAAGAGTTTCTTCTTCCTTTCTTCCTACTTTTTAATGCCTTCTTTGAGGATTTTACATCCAATCATGTCTCTGGTTGGCTAAATCCCTTAGCTAGGGCTAAGGGGTGAAGTTTGTAATATGAATGAGATGTTTTTCTTATTTGATTCTTGTTCTTGTTGAACTTCTTTGATTCTAATTTGATTTTTAAGGAATACTTTTAGTTTTTAATGATTTATTGTAACTCAAATTACAATAGATTTGCAATAGTTTTGAGTATCTTTTTTCCTTCTTTAACATTGTGGGATTGGAAAATTCTGTTGTTAGCCATCATCTCCTGGGCATGGTTTGGTGATGGAATCCCTTCCAACCTTCATAATTCTCCTTCATTGAGAATTAGGTCATTGGAAGTTCAGATTGATTTTATTGATATATCTTCTAATTGGATAGGATAGGACTTCAATTCCAATTGTGTTGCTTGAATCAAATAAGGAAACATCTTGATAGCTGCAAGTGGATCCCTGGGCTCCCTAGTTCCCACCTTTAAATTCATAAGTTTTAATTAGATAATTCACTATTACTTTCTATTATTCTAGATTTAGATTTAGATCTTCTTCTAGTTCTATTATTAATTATTTTCAAAATACACACAAGATAAGTCCCTGTGGATTCGACCTCGGTCTTACAGAGATTATTACTACATCGTGACCCTACACTTGGGGTTGTAAACAAGTTTTTGGCACCGTTGCTAGGGATTAATGGTTGTATTTTTCCTGAAATTGATTAGTTTTGGAATTTGGTTAAGATTAGAGTTTATTTGCTTTCTATTTATAGGTTAGGAATTTTCCTGATTTGTTTTTAAAAACTAACTTGCTTTTTTGTTTTGCAAGATCTTAATATAGAAACTTTTAATTTGGTAACCTCTTTCTAATTCTCTCTCTCTCTCTCTCTTTCTCTCTCTCTCTTTCTTTTTCTAGATTTCTTATTGCTTTAGGTTTCTTTCTGTTTTAGGTTTAGTTTACGTTAGATTCTGAAATTGAGAGCTGAGAGTGTTTCATGCCCAAGTGGGTCCGTGATAACACTCTACGTCTCTTAAGTGAATGAGGATTAGTTTGGAATCAACTATTTTGGTTTAAAAAATCGGTCATCTTGGTCGAAAACATAAAAATCGATCTTGTTGGTCAAAATTCGGCCATGTTGGTCTAAAAAACATCCACGTTGGTCGAAAACAACCATTTCTAGTTGACCATTAATCTAGAGAGGACATAACTATATAATTGTTCTTAATATCTTGTCTCTCTTTCTCTATCTACTTGCAACCAGTAATTGGCCAATTACCTTGCTGGCCATAATCAATTACGGGTAAAAGCTATTTGTCCATTTGGATAGGGATTTCAATCCCTGGTAATAGAGTTTTGATTTATACAAAAAGAGAGAAAGATTGAATAGTGAAAAAATGCGTAAGCAATGAAGGCACACCTCTATGGCTTTGATACCAATGTTAGGAAACAGCCACTTAAAGCAATTTCATGGATCCAACAACAATTGAAGATGGAGATTTGGTTGTTGGATCTTCTTAGATGCGTGTCATATCGTTAGAAGAGAGTTACACCTCTTTCACTGACATAAGAAGATGTCTAAAGGAAAACTCTTCTTTAAACAAGATCCACACTGTAAGTCGTGTGGTAGTGATGAAACCTGACTTCCCTCTTGCAATACCTCTCGAGATTCTGTATCTTTTGGTCATGGGTTCCTACCCATTATATAGGAATGCCACCATAAATGTCATCAATAGAAGGAGATGAAAAGTTCCAAAATTGCCAGATAAAAGGGCGCTTGGGAAGATGAAAGGTTGTTTGGGAACATGAACAATTTTGAAACTGTTAAAGCCTATCTCCTTATCTTCTAATGGGTGGGGCCCACTTGGACAACCCACCTAATAGTAACAGAGACTAGAAGCTTCAATTGCAACCGAATGAGGTTTCTCATGGGATATCTCCAGGACATGCAATTTATCCAGCACAACTCAAAAACTTAGAACCCATTGAGTTTTTTGCTTATAACCCCGTGATTTATGGGTCCCACAAGCTTTGTGGGTCCCATCTGAACCATCAAGTGCAAAGAAACTAGAGGAATAACCCTCCATTTTGAATCTCTCATTACAGCCGTTTCGACTCGAATCCACACATTAGTGGATGGGCCTTGATCTGTGATCAAAATCGTTCTTTGGGTGGGCCATTTAACTAGAAATCGATCTATAGTGATCTCTTGGAAGAAACACAACACTTTGAGATGAAAACTACATTGAGTTTTGATACATGAACCCGTGCCGCGCTTGGGTCTAGTGTCGACCCGATGTTGAAACTGTTTAGACCCAGAAAATTTAGATCTATGTGGCTATAGATAGCCCTGCTCTCCTTCAAATACGCCTTTATGATTGGAGATTTTCAAGGAGAACATAGAGAGAGAGAGAGTGTGTGTGTGTGTGTGTGAGAGAGAGAGAGAGAGAGAGTCATGTGATGTCGCACCAAGTTCGATCCGAGTTTGACTGAGTCGGGGGTTGTCTGTTCATCCCCGAGGAAGCTACTAGCACGTTAACTCAATCAAGATGAGCTAAGTCTAAAGCTATGTTGGTTTAGGGAACTCTTCTGTTCGAGTAGTGGGAGGAGAATTTGTAACTAGAAGTTGAGTTCGAGTTGTGATGAGTTAACTTAGTTTTTTTTTTTTCGAGTTGTGATGAGTCGACTTGGTTTTCTCACTAGTTCAAATCCGAGTTGAGTCATCTAGAGGAGTTTCTAGTTCAACGATACTAGTCTAGATCAAGTTTGGGTCAGCGACTATTGTAACTTGGCTAGGTTTCAGAGATTTCAATCTAAATCGGTGGTTGTATTAGATTGAGTTGCTTCTGTTTCGTTGCTGAGTCATTTTTGAGTTGACTTAGTTGAGTCCTCCGATTGCGAATCGGGCTGGTTTCGGTCAATTAATTCTAGGCTGTCAAGCTTGGTGAATTGTTTTTATCGATTATTTTATGTATTATTATTGACATTATTGTTATTACTACTAATATTACTTGTTTTTGTTGTTATTATTATTATTATTGATTTTTATTAGATTATTGATTTTTATTGTTATAATTATTATTTCTGTCATTATTTTTAATCATTATTATTATTATTATTATTATTATTATTATTATTATTTCTTAATAGATTGTTATTAATTAATATTATTCTTCATTATTATTAGTTATTACTTTTACTCTATTATTATTTTTCAAGGTGCAATTAGATTTCAAATCCTCAAATTCATGTTCCACAATTAAATCTAAACCATTAAATCTATTTTAATTTTAGATCTAGTACAATCAAAATATGTAGTACATCGATCATAACTATACAATGTATGAAAAATCTTATTAGGATTCGATTCTAAATCTTGATCTCGTGTCCTATCACCACTAGGTTGCAATACACTCGAAAGGTGATAATCCAACCCCCAAGCTTGTCCCAACATTTTTAGTTTGGTGCTAGTTTTCGTAATTGCATTGTATTGTTGATTTGAAATTGTGAAAACGTGTGTGATTCCTGAAATTCATGTTTAGATGTGTAATCATTTATCAATGAATGATATGAGTAGATCATAACATATTTAACTATTTTGTTGTTGTTTTGTTTGTTTGTTTTGGGTCCTTACTCTTGCTCTGGTGGTTGACTCTCAGGAGTTTCAACATCGGGTCAAGGGTTCGAGTACCCATAGGTGGTGAAATTCCCCTACGGTGTGAGTGTGTGTGAGGTGTGTGTGCGTGCGTAAAAAAAAAAAAAAAAACTATTTTGTTTAGAATGATTCATATACAGGAACTTTCGAGTCTATAATACCATATGAATATACATCTATTCTTGTATGATTCACATGAATTTGAATGCCAGCATGTTTTAAGTTGTGTTTGAATGTTATTATGCTTAAATTCATGAAAATGTGGAATTGGGATTAATCAAATTTGAATGTGGCAATTGGATATAATTTGGATTGCCATGTTATTGAATTATGGGAGGTACAATTCATGTTTGGAAATGGATATGAATGGTTGTAATACATGTGGAATCATACCTTGAACTAGTGGCCTTTGTCTTGGAAAAACCATAACAATTTGATTTATAAATTCCATCTTTGTGAAACATTGTGCCCAATGTGGCTTGTGGGATGAACCCTCAATGTGTCCTTGATTGCCTAAGCGGCTTGTTAGGTTGAACCCTTTAAAATATCCAGATTTGGACTTGTGATGGAAAGGTTAACTTGAATTATCATGCTTGTCCACTAGTTGAATGGTTTATCATAACTTGTTGTTTTGTAAATTGAACTAATAAATATTGGGCTAATCATGCATACATGGCATGTGGATTTTAACGGGTGACTAATCATTGTAGGTCGTACCATGTGGTATTTTGTTAAATGACTAGATCATCATGGATTGTCCTTTTCATGGGATTTTACTAGGTGGCTAGTCATTGTGGGTCGTACTACAGGGTATTTTGCTGTATGACTAGTTCACTATGGGTCATCCCTTTTTGCATGGTGGGTTTTATCCCCAAATCACCAGCTAAATGTACATCTTCAGGTCGGAGAGCATTTCATGCATACATGTATTTAAGCAAAATTAATGTGTGTATATTATGTTTGTGAATTGCTGATTCTATTTGGAAAAAATATACCTGATTAATATGTCGTGTGTGAAATCTTTGGGGCACACTCAATCCTTTTAATCTTCGAACATACAATAGGTACTACAGGAGCTAAAAGGGAGCTAAGATACGGCAGAACTCTTAGAGCGCTCACCACTAGTAGTTTAGGTTTATACTTAATAGGACTTGTGTATGTATTTCAATGCATTTGATGGGTCACCTTTAGAATATGGGATATCCCAAAAATAAGCTGTATACAGAACTCAGAACTCAGGTGGGCCAAACCATCTAAAACCATGTAATTACATGTTTAAAACATATAAAAGCAATTTGATGGGGCCACTTGAGTTTTAGATGCAGTTGAAACTTGGTCTGACCCCTCATCCAAGTGGGACACGCACAATGGATGGTCTGGATTTGTGAACCACAACTCAATGGACCTAATATATAATTATGAATGTTTTAATGGGAGGGTAACCCATCTCAACTATTGTATGTGGTTTGGCCCACCCAAATCATGGATTAACTTGATGTTTAAGCCCATGGCCCACCATTGACTGGTGCATCTGACTGATGGGGTAGATGTTCGACACACATCATGGTGGGGCCCACACAACTCGACCTTATGGGAAGTTCCCATGAGGTCATCCTATATATATATATATATATATATGTAGGGAAATGGTACTATGCGTCGAGCTCATGGGAACTTCCCATGAGGTAGAGCTGTGTGGGCCCCATTGCAATGCGTGTCGAACATCAACATCATGCATTTGATGGGTCCCTTTTAAATTATGGGATATCCCAAAAATCAGCAGTATATGGAACTTAGGTGGGACATACCATCTAAATTCTTGTGAAGACATGTCTTAAACACATAAAAGCACTTGGTGGAGCCCACCTAAAATTTGGATGCATCTTAAACTCGGTCTGACCCCTCATCCAAGTGGGACAATATAATGGATGGGCTAGATTTGTGAACCACACCTTGGTGGGCTCAACAAATGATTATGAATGTTTTGATGGGAGGGTAACCCGTCTAACAAATGATTATGAATGTTTTAATGGGAGGATAACCCGTCTCAACTTTTGTACGTGGTGTGGCCCACAAAAGTCATTGATTGACTTGAATTTTAAGCCCAAGGCCCACCATGGAATGGTGCATCTGACTGATGGGGTAGTTGTTTGACACACATCCCGGTGGGCCCACATAGCTCGACCTCATGGGAAGTTCCCATGAGCTCGACTGCATAGAACTATTTCCCATATATGTATATGTATGTGTGTGTGTGTATAGAGAGAGAGAGAGAGAGAGAGAGAGAGAGAGAGAGAGAGAAATGGTACTATGAGGTTGACCTCATGGGAACTGCCCATGAGGTCGAGTTGTGTGGGCCCCATCGTGATGTGTGTCGAACATCTACCCCATCAGTCGAATGCACCATTCCCTGGTGGGCCATGGGCTTAAAAATCAAGTCAATCCATGACTTGGGTGGGCCACACCACATACAATAGTTGACAGGGGTTACCCTCCCATTAAAAAACCATAATCATTTATTGTGCCCACCAAGATGTGTTTCACATATCTAGCCCATCTATTGTGTGTCCCACTTGGATGAGATGTTAGACCAAGTTTCAGCCGCATCCAAAACTTAGATGCGCTCCCCCAACTACTTTTATATGTTTTAGGCATGTCTTCTCATGATTTTAGATGGTATGGCCCACCTAAGTTTCATATACGGTTAATTTTGGGGATATTCGATAAACTAAAGGGGACCCATCAAATGCACGGTGTTGATGTTCGACACACATCACGGTGGGGCCACATAGCTCGACCTCACTTCCCATGAGGTCGACATCATAGTACCATTTCCACACACACACACACACACTCACACACACAGAGAGAGAGAGAGAGAGAGAGAGAGAGAGAGAGAGAGAGAGAGAGAGAGGAATGCTCACCTTCTTACATGAGTACCCATGCGCACCTTTGCACACATGTCATGGGCACAAAATATGAACAGTCCACATGATGTGGCATCCCTTGAAACCTCACAAACCCAACTTTTAGCCCGATACAAAACTTTGATGGGCCATAGTGAAAGGAAACAATTTCCTCCCTTGATTTGCATTTCCATTTACTACGGCCCACTAGAGTTTTGGATCAGGCTGAAATTTGGGCCCATAGAGTTTAAGGGGTGCCGCATCACGTGGACCGTTCAAATTCTGTGCCCATGACATATGTGCGCATGGGTGCTCATTGTGCAGGTGAGCATTACACACACACACACACACACACACACACACACACATATATGCACACACCCACACACACCACAGAACCCATGACTTAGTGTTGAAACTCCCGTAAGTCTACCACTAAGCCATGAGTAGGGACCCAAGCGCAGACTATTGCATGCTTTATTTCCTTCTCAACCATTGTGTTTTCGATCAGGGTGACTTTGGGCCAATCCTTCAATCCATTGTGGGCCTCATCATAACAATGGCCCATAGGCTGAGATCACTAACTCATGGTTGTTGCTGCCAATTCAATAAAACAAGGCCACATGTGTGAATGAGGGCTAGATTGGTTTTTCATGTGTGGGTAAGATGTGCGGGCATGCCAATCTATTCAACTCAAAGGTTTGATTGAATCGCTAATGTTCCCCGCATTAAGATAGACTGAACATAAGATCCTATTATCCTCTCAACTATCAATTTGTGCTCCCTTCAGGTGATTTGTGAAAAGGTAATGGTTAGCCCTTCTGAATGGGTTCTTTTTGCCTTTGGGATAGTAGATGTGAGTCTACGGGCTTTAAAACTTTTTCTTCCACCAATCTTTATGTAATATTTCAAAAAATCTTGAACATGAGAAGGTGCACGAGTCTTCTCTCATGCGATTGAATTTTGAGGACAAAATTCTTCTAAGGGTGGTAGAATGTAATTGTGAACGCTGAAGAACATGCGCCCAAACGTCCCAGTAGGATCGTTTGTGATTGCACATGTGGAGGATGATTATATGATAGATAAATAAATATAATCTAGGCACGTTTGGATTTTTTATGTGACATGATCCAGGTTTTCGACATGTCACAAAGCATACATTTCCAGATTGTCTAGAATGCGATGGATGAGGGCTAAGCGACTACGAGTCTTTTGATGAAACATGATCCAGAATTTTGACAAGTTACAAAGCTTGGATCCAATGGAAGTCTAGTGCAGAGGGGGTGAGGAGAGGAGTAATGATGTCATGAATGCTGCTCGAGCATGTGCAATCCACTCATTTCCTTTGGCGTGGAGCCTCGAGGGTGTGATTGATTTGTTTGGCTCGATTTAGTTTCTCATAATTCGGTTTCCACTGCTTCAGTATAACATTCTCGCTATGCAAACTTCGAGTGTCACTCTACAAAATACCATACGTGGGTGTGATTTCCCCGCTTGCATAGATTAGATTAGCATTCACATAAATCAGAATAATGTTCATCCAACAATGGGTATCAAAGATAAGTAAAACTAACAAAGCTGAAAATTATCAGGGCTAGCATCTAAAAATATATAATCCAAAAAAATACCCTTAGCAAGGGCCTGTATAATCCACAAATAACCAAATGTATAAAGATGGCAAAAACTATCCAAAAGAAGAGAACTAGCAACCTACTGGCTAAACCATATAGCTCATCCATGCTAGCAAATTACTCTTCATTAGCTAACTCATCGCCACGCCTATTAGGTTATCCTTAAGAACCTTGCTACCCTGACCTACACCTGCATCCTTTGCATAGTTGGCAAATTGAAACATGAGTGGCCAGCTCAGTGAGAAATCCCCCAAGATTACACAAACAACATATTAATCAAGTATAGTTTAATAGGAAAAGCACATACACAATCATAGCTCACAATGCAATCTTGTTTAAATGCGTGAACACATGAATGCACATTAGTCATGGGATGCTCATCAAATAGGCTTTTGGGGGTAGCCACCAACGAAAATAACCCAAAGGTATAACCATCAACAATGACTACCCACCATGCAACCTAATGTGATTAGCCACTACAGAAAATACCCAAATGTGTGTGCATCAACCATGACTACCATACACAAATAACAGTGGCTAGTCACCAGCAAAAATACCTAAAGGTATGATGCTCAACAGTGATTAGCATACCTAAAGGGGCGTTCGTACAATTGACTAGGAACCAGTGAAAATACTCAAAGATAGGTGCTATCACAATATCTAGCCACCTAATGATGCTCGTGTTCCATGAATGCATGATTAATCAGACCTTTATTAGTCTGATTCGCAAACAGTATTCAAATAACATTTACAACTAGTGGCTAGCTTTGGTCTGACAGGTAGACCTTACAATCACTAATTCATATACAATCTCAACAAAAAGGGTTCTTCCCAATAAGCCAAATAGGCATCAAGTCTATTCAAGGACATAACAAAAGAAATTCCACCCAACAAAGTCATCAACCATATATAGTGGTTCAGCTACTTACCTACTCCACTCCAGGTGGACGTACTCAACCCATGAGTGTACTGGATTTCACTATCAAAAGTTTTAAATTAGGTTCACATCTAACCTTTACAGCTATACACAAGGACTCTAAGATTTATGCCGTACACAAGAGCAATGGTCCTACTCCCGAACCCGACGATTTATGCTCTACTCCTACGCTAAGGTCTTACACACGAAATCAACGATCTAGGCTCTACTCTTGAGCCAACGTCCTACACAAGAACCTGATGATTTAGGCCCTACACAAGAGCCAAAGTCCCATACAAGAACCTGGGATTTAGACTCCACAGTAAAGTCAAGGTCCTACATAAGAACCTAAGGTTTTATCTCCTACAAAAGAGCCAATGACCTAATCCTAAACCTGTTGCGTATTCTCTTGTCGGAGGCCTACGAAAGGATTTTCGTTAGTTTTTCCTTAGGAGAACCAACAACCTTAATCTTATACAAGAACTACGGATTTAGGCCTTACACAAAGGCCATGGCCCTACGCAAGAACCTAGTCAAGTTTGGGTTTACAAAGCCTCAATTCTACACAAGGAAAGAGACTAACACATGAACTCCTACCATTCACATTTACTAGTCAGATTGAGCCCTTTTTGCAGTGCCTTCTTGAGTTGCTTGATCTCTGCTCTCCCATGCTTCACTTAGCTCCCTGATGCTCCCCCGATCATGTTGTTGTTGCTTCGCCACGACTTTAGTTCCACGATCAATCACCTTATAATAGATGCTCCTCCGAGACGCCCAAGGTGATAGGAGTAGGTTAAATCTCCTAAAACTAGTGGGTAGTTGATTATCAATTAAAAACAACAATTGCCTAACTTAAACTAATTTACCAATTAAATTAAGTAATGTAATGTAACTCTAAGGCTTCTAAGCCAATAGAGGGTCTAATCACATAGACTACAAAGGATTTGCAATTAAGGCACCTATTCTATAAGTGATAATGTATATGTGTGTGGGATGTACTACCAATCAACACTAAAATTCATCTAATCATGTATCATAATCAAGCATTCAAAACACATAAGTATAATTAAACAAATGTGTAAATGACAATCTCAAAAATAATCATATATAGTGGTTTAGCTACTTACCTACTCCACTCCCGACGGACGTACTCAACCCATGAGTGTACCAGATTTCACTATCAAAAATTTTAAATTAGGTTCACCTCTAACGTTTACAGCTATACCAAGGACTCTAAGATTTATGCCATACACAAGAGTAAGGGTCCTACTCCCGAACCTGATGATTTATGCTCTACTCCTAAGCTAAGGTCTTACACACGAAATCGACGATTTAGGCTCTACTCTCGAGCCAAGGTCCTACACAAGAACCTGATGATTTAGTCCCTACACAAGAGCCAAAATCCCACACATGAACCTGGGATTTAGACTCCACACTAAAGTCAAGGTCCTACATAAGAACCTAAGGTTTTAGCTCCTATAAAAGAGCCAAGGACCTAATCCTAAACCTATCGTGTATTCTCCGGTCAGAGGCCTACGAAAGGATTTTGGTTAGTTTTTCCTTAGGAGAACCAACAACCTTAGTCCTATACAAGAACTGTGGATTTAGGCCCTACACAAAGCCCATGACCCTACGTAAGAACCTAGTTAAGTTTGGGTTTACAAAGCCTCAATTCTACACCAGGAAAGAGACTAATACATGAATTCCTACCATTCACATTTACTAGTCGGATTGAGCCTTTTTTCTAGTGCCTTCTTGAGTTGCTTGATCTCTGCTCTCTCGTGCTTCACTCAGCTCCCTAATGCTCTCCCGATCATGTTGTTGTTGCTTCGCCATGACTTCAGTTCCACGATCAATCACCTTATAATAGATGCTCTTCCGAGACGTCCAAGGTGATAGGAGTGGGTTGAATCTCTTAAAACTAGTGGGTAGTTGATTATCCAAAAGGATTCAACTAGATGGGTCTCCTAGCAGATTTAGACATGGATATACCAAGATGCTTAAGTCCAATCTCTAGGAAATGGTGGAGTTTAAGCATATCTTCAATGGTGAGGTTGGAATCCTCATTAGAGTTAAAATCTCGAGAGTGATTGCTTGAAACTCATAGGAATGGAGGCAAAGGATGAGAGATATGCATATGAGATAACCTTACCTCGGGTTGCTCCAAAAACCCGTCATCCAGCCCAAGAATCAAATGCCCTTTATAAAAAGTTCGAGCTCCAATGGTTAAAAAAAAATGACAGAAAACAGCTCTGTCGAAGTCATCGAAGGGTTCCCCATTGCCATCGAAAATTCCAGACACAAATGATGTTTTCTTGCTGGACAGTTCTGGACCAACTTCGATGTCATCGACCCGATCTTCGATGTCATCGAAGTGGCTTCAATGCCATCGAGAGAATCAAGGGAAAAATCCAAAAACCTTGCTGAACAATTATGGATCTCAAATTGATGTCATCAAGGGGACTTCTACACAACAGATTCGCACATCTTCTAACCTTGTTTATCATATTTTCTTGGTCTCCTAAGGCTAAGGAATGATCAAATTTATATTCCTATTAGGTCAAGATCATCTAGAGGTTATAGGGTTGTTTTGGGTCAAGTGTTAGAGTCACCAAGGTACCTCCTTTACCTGTATGTGCTCCTTGGTACTTCAGCCCCGCTTGTGTCTTCGGTCTTCACTTTCCAAAGACTCAACCAACTACATGATACAACGACTCACGTGATTGACAAACTGAGTACAAAAGTAAGTGCACTAACATTGATAGAGTGTCTCCTTTTATACTTCTCTTTATTTTACTTTGGGTGAAAAAAAAAACTTTTTTGTATTTAATAAGGTGGAGCTGGCGTGGGCGGACTCTTTAACTAAACTAAACTTCGGTCGTAGCCCTTCGAATGGCCTTTTTAATATTATTACTCATCAGATGATT
Organism: Magnolia sinica; assembly: GCF_029962835.1. Classification (NCBI taxonomy): domain Eukaryota; kingdom Viridiplantae; phylum Streptophyta; class Magnoliopsida; order Magnoliales; family Magnoliaceae; genus Magnolia; species Magnolia sinica. Next base: position 40,177,392 of record NC_080573.1, on the reverse strand, counting down.
CTATAAATGCATTGTAATCCTTTATTATTTATTAATATTATGCATTGTAATCCTTTATTATTTATTAATATTATCGGTCGTAGCCCTTCGAATGCCCCCTGATCTAAGTCTTTTCTGATGTCTACATGTACTATCGATACTACATCCTATTGTCATTTCTTTTGCATGATCGAGTAGATTAGTTTGGTTGAAAAAAGCTAATCCAGAAAAAAACTAATATTTTGGGCAAAATTGGCCAAAAATGGCCATGTTGGTTGAAAACATTAAAATTGACTATGTTGGTCACAATTCGGTCATATTGGTCGAAAACACTAAAATCAGTTATCTTAGTTGAAAATTGGTTTCTTGGTCGAAAACATAAAAAACAGGCATGTTGGTTGAAAATCGGCCATCTTGGTTGAAAACATCAAAATCGGCCATCTTGGTTGAAAACATAAACATCAGCCGTGTTGGTCAAAATTCAACCAATTTCTTCCGAAAAAACATCTACCTTGGTCAAAAACAACCATTTCAAGTCGACCATTAATCTATAGAGGGCATGACTATATATTGCTCTTAATCTCTTGTGTCTCTCTTTCTCTATTTGCTTGCAACAAGTAATCAACCAATTACCTTACTAGCCATAGTCAGTTATGGGTAGAAGTTATTTTCCCATTCAGACAAGGATTTCAATCCCTAGTAATAGAGTTCCGATTTATGAAAAAAGAGAGAGATTGAATAGTGAAAAAATGAGTAAGCAATGAAGGCACACTTTTATGGCTTTGATACCAATGTTAGGAAATGGCCACTCAAAGCAATTCCTGGATCAAACGGCAGTAGAAGATGGAGGTTTGGTCGTTGGATCTTCCCGAATGTGTCTCACATCGTTGGAAGAGAGTTACACTGCTTTCACTGACATAAGAAGAGGTTTAAAGGAACATTCTCCTTCAAACAAGATCCACACTGTAAGTCGTTTGGTAGTGATGGAACCTAACTTCCCTCTGGAAATACCTCTCGAGATTCTATATCTTTTGGTCATGGGTTCCTACCCATTATATAAGGATGCCACTATAAATGTCATCAATAGAAGGAGATGAACAGTTCCAAAACTGCTAGATAAAAGGGTACTTGGGAAGATGAAAGGTTGTTTGGGAACATGAACAATTTTGAAACCGTCAAAGCCTATCTCCTTACCTTCCAATGGGTAGGGCTAACTTGGACAACCTACCTAGCAGTTACAGAGACTAGAAGCTTCGATTGCAACCGAATGAGGTTTATCGTGAGATATCTCCATGACATACGATTTATCGAGCGCAACTCAAAAACTCAGAACCCATCAAGTTTTTATTCATGAACCCGTGATTGGTGGGTCCCACAAGCTTTGTGGATCCCATCTGAACTATCAAGTGAAGAAACTAGAGGAATAACCCTCTGTTTTGAATCCATCATTACAGCTCGAGTCATTTTCTCCGTTTCGACTCAAATCCACAAATTAGTGGATGGGCCCTGATTTGTGATCAAAATCGTTCTTTGGGTAGGCCATTTAACTAAAAATCGATCTATAGTAATATCTTGGAAGAAACAAAACGCTTTAAGATGAAAACTATATCGAGTTTTGATACATGAACTCGTGTCGCACTTGGGTGAAGCGGTGACCCAACGTAGAAACTGTTTGGACTCAAAAAATTTAGATAAGTGTAGCTATAAATAGCCCTACTCTCCTTTAAACACACCTTTATAATTTGAGAGATTCAAGGAGAGCATAGAGAGAGAGAGAGAGAGAGAGAGAGAGAGAGAGTCGTGTGGTGTCGCATCGAGTTCGCTCCGAGTTTCACTGAGTCAGGGGTGGTCTGTTCGTCCCCAAGGAAGCTACTAGCATGTTAACACGGTCAAGATGAGCTAAGTCTGAAGCTTTGTTGGTTTAGGGAACTCTTTTGTTCAAGTAGTGGGAGGAGAATTTATAACTGGAAGTCGGGTTCGAGTTGTGATGAGTCGACTCAGTTTATTCACTAGTTCAAATTCGAGTCGAGTCAACTGGAGGAGTTTTTGGTTCAACGATGCTGATCTAGATCAAGTCTGGGTCAGCAACTATTGTAACTTGGCTAGGTTTCAGAGATTTTGATCTAAATTGGTGCCTGTATTGGACTGAGTTGCCTCTCTTTCGTCACTGTGTCATTTCTAAGTTGACTCGGTTGAGTCCTCCGGGTCGAACCGTGGCTGGTTTCGGTCAATCAATTCCAGGCTGTCAAGCTTGGTGAGTTGTTTTTATCAATTATTTTATTTATTATTACTAATTATTATCATTCACATTATTACTATTACTATTAATATTACTTGTTGCTATTATTATTATCATTAGATATTATTAAATTTTATCATTGATATTAGTTATTTTTATTATTATTGATTTTTAATTAGATTATTGTTGTTATTGTTATAATTATTATTTCTATCATTATTGTTAATCATCATGATTATTATTATTATTTCTTAATAGATTGTTATTAATTGATATTATTCCTCATTATTATTATTAGTTATTACTTTTACTCTTTTATTATTTTTCATGATGCAATTAGATTTCAAATCCCTAAATTCATATTCCATAATTAAATCTAAACCATTATCTATTCTAATTTTGAATCTAGTTCAATCAAAATATGTAGTCCATCAATTCTAGCTATACAATGTTTGGAAAATCTTATTAGGATTCAATCCAAAGCTTGATCTCAGGCCCTATCGACCTTAGGGCATTAGTCTTAAAAGGAGGCATATCGAAGGCTCTAGTGGACCATGCCACATTAAGCGATGGGGATTGGAATCTTACCGTTGAAAACATCATGAGGCCTACCATGATGTTTATTTACAATCTATCCTGTTCATGCGGTCACACGGACCTGTACGGAGGGAAAACTTCATCAGGCCTACCATTCCAATTGACTGGATTTTAATTGATCTGCATCCTGTTTATCATCTGCTTCATAAATTGCAATCTAAGAACTAGAATTATTTAGTTCTGCAATGAAGAAATGTGATTAAATTGGTTGATTTGATTTTGTTAGTTGGTCCCACTTGGATTTAAAATCAGTTGGTATGAGAAAAACAAGTGTGAGAGAAATCTCAAATCCGCATAAGAGTTCTCGATCCATCGAAAAAACAACATTGAGTTTGAGTGAACCATATGGTCTGATAGTACCACCCATCTAGGAGATTGAATGCAGTCTATGATCAACAATGTAAGTTTCTATTGAGAATGTAGAGATTTATCCTTTGATTCATCCAAAAATAGTGGTATAACATGAAACCATGCTTGTAGATCTTTTGCAATTATATCCATTTCTCCATACATCATTACAGTTGAGGTCTGCAAATCAATTTCGATGCACTGTATCAGTCACCATTGATGCTAGATCATATCATCCCTGTATTGATACGGGCCAACACGGACTATAGGTCAAACCATGATTACAATATCAGTTTGTTTATATGACTATATTGCATATTACCATTCACCTGTTCACATGCTATGTATGCAAACCTACAATCAAGGTTTAACTTGGTAGAAAGAAATTAATCAACTGCCAGCATTGAATTAATGCATCTGTGGCCCAGTTGATAATCCGATAAGATGGGATCTGTGTGAGATGACCATTTTCAGTTTTGCCAGCGTAATCAAGGCTTGTGATCATGTTAGAAGAGTCTGGTTTGGGAATTTGATTGGTCCTGCTTTTATAGAGAAAACCTAGAAATTTTTTGTTCCCATCCTCTTTTTCTCCCCTTAATTTCACTGTGGATGTGAAGTTAGGGCTCATTTGGGAGCTGGTAAATGACAGTAAATGCAAAATGTAACAGGAGATGAATGAATTGGGAGTAAATGACATACGCAGCCTTATTTGGATGGGAGTAAATGCAATACGTTTAAAATCCAAATATATATTTTTTTTGATGTGCATAAATGAGACGTTGCGGAATACATTAGAATTTTTCAATATATCCAGGATAATATATACGATATCTCAAATTATCTTTAATATTTTAAATGTGTGTGTGTGTGTGTGTGTATATATATGATATTTAATAGATTGATTGTGATCACTCCATTCAAATATATAATTTAGCCAAAATAAATAAATCTTAAGCCTGGGTGGCCCGCTTTGTTACGGCATTTACTTGTGAAATGCCTGTGGTCGAAATTGTGTGGGGCCACAGAGATTCCCCGGAGACATCCACTCTGTACATCAGTTTCTCAAACGCACGATAGAACTAGAATCTAAAATCCAGCAGATCCAAAACTCAGGTGGGCCACACAACAGGAAACATCCACTGTCGAAACTTTCTTGGAGCTGACTATGATGTTTATATAACATCCAAACCGTTCATAAGGTTACTACCAATGGGATAAACAGTAGTCACAAATATCATCCTGATCCGAACCTCTGCGAACCACAAAATATCATTAGTGGGTGTTTAATCCGTTTCTTGTTGTGTGATCGACCTGAGTTTTGGACCTCTGTCCCGTTGTGAGCTTAAGAAACTGATGTGCGGAGTGGATTTATCAAAGGCATCTCTGTGGCCCCACATAGCTTCCAATGACCGCAACTTTGGGACCAGGCAATTTGCATCCAACGAAAGGCATTCCTAGCATTTATAGATCCCATGGCTTCGTGATCCGGGCCGTTGATTTGGTGGCTACCTATGTGAAAGGCATTCCTAGAATTTATAGTACCCATTCACTATTTGTTCTTTTTAACTGTCAAGTGCGGACCGTTGCTTTTTTTTTTATTTTTTTCTAATGGCACGCACCCCACGCACCAGAATGGGAACACGAACCCATGACCTAGTGTTGAAACTCCCGTGAGTCTACCGCTAAGCCATGAGTAGGGACCTAAGTGTAGACGGGGGCTTGCTTTATGTTTTTTTTTAATCAACCGTTGTGTTTTTTATCAGGGTGACTTTGAGCCAATCCCTCAATCCACCGTGGGCCTCATCATAACAATGGTCTACAGGCTGAGATCATCACAAGTTCTTGGTTGTTGCTGTCAATTCAATTACACGAGGGTCTGTCAATTCAATTAAACGAGGGTCTACATTGGTTTTTCGTGTGCGGATAAGATGCACGGCATGTTAGTCTACTTGACTCAAAGGTTTGAATGAATCGCTAGTGTTCCCGTGCGAATAAATTTTAAGGACAAAATTCTTGTAATGATGGTAAAATGTAATTGTGAACGCTGAAGGACATGTGCCCACATGTCCCAGTAAGATCGTTTGTGGTTGCACGTGCGGAGGATGGTTATATGAGAGAGAAATAAATATAGTCTAGGTACGTTTGGATTTCTGATGTGATAGGATTCGAGATTCTGACATGTCACAGAGCATACATTTCCAGAGTGTCTAGCATGCGATGGATGAGGGCTAAGCGACCACAAGTCTTTTGATGAGACATGATCCAGAATTCCTATGAGTTACAAAGCTTGGACCCAATGGAAGACTAGTGCAATGGGGTTGAGGAGAGGAGTAATAATGTCATGAATGCGACTCGAGCATGTGCAATCCACTCGTTTCCTTTGGCGCAAGCCCCGAGGGTGTGATTGATTTGTTTGGCTTGATTTAGTTCCTAATAACACCTCGGTTTCTGCTACTCGAGTATAACACTCGTTACAGAAACTTCAAGTGTCACACTATGAAATACTATACGTGGGTGTGATTCCCACGCTTCCATAGATTAGATTAGCATTCACATAAATCAGAGTAGCGTTCATCCAACAGCGGGTATCAAATGTGAGTAAACTAACAAAGATGGAAATTATTAGGGCTAGCATTTAAAAATATATAATCTAAAAAATACTCTTAGCAAGGGCCTATATAATCCACAAATAACCTAATGTATAAATATGCAAAAACCACTAAGAGAAATCCCACCTTTACCGATGAAAATTTTCGTTGCAAGAAGCCAAATTTTCGTAGTTAAAATGTTTTAGCGACGAAAATTTTCGTCGCTAAATTCGTCGCCAAAAGACCGACGCAACAGGTTTTTATCGACGAAAAATTTGAATCGTCGGTAAAGGCAAGCTTTTTAGCGACGAATTTTTTCATCGCTTAAAAAACTTTTACCGCCGAATTGTTTCGTCGCTAAAAACTTATACCAACGAAAATTTATTCGTAAGAAAAAATATTTACACAACTTTTAGCAGCAAATATTTTCGTCGCTAAAAAATAAATGTTAAACTTTTAGCGACGATAGTTGTCGTCGCTAAAAATAATTACAAAACTTTTAGCGACAAATATTTTCGTCGCTAAAAAATAACTGTTAAACTTTTAGCGACGATAGTTGTCGTCACTAAAAATAATTACAAAACTTTTATCGACGAATATTTTCGTCGGTAAAAAATAAATTTTGAACTTTTAGCGACGAATATTTTCGTCGCTAAAAAATAAATGTTAAATTGTCGTCGATAAAAATAATTACAAAACTTTTCGCGACGAACATTTTCGTCGCTAAAAAATACGTAACAAACTTTTGCCGACGAAAATTTTCGTAGGTAAAAATATTTACAAAAGTTTTACCTACGAAAATTTTTGTAAGTAAAAGTCTCTTTTTTTTTCATTTTTTTTTTTTTTTGTAATATGTATTTCATCATATTCATCCTGATATACACCTGTTAAATATTACATATTTCATCATATTCACATTCATATCCGTCTAAACCCAAACTACGTAAATCCATCCAAACATAAACTACATTTATCCAAATACAAACAATCTTATCCACACCACATTCATTCATGCATAAATACATATAAGCTTAACATCATAAAGAAAAATACAAAAAATTACAAAGATGAAGGCGGAGGTGGTGGGGGCATCGGTGGGTAAGCGTGCAGCAAGAGCCTGAAACATCTTCGTCATCCGTTGCTCATGCTCCACCCGTATCTCCTCCATCCTCCTCTCCTACTCCTCATTCTGCCTCGCCAGATCCTCCATCATCTTCCTCTCCTACTCCTCCATCCTCCTCTCCTGCTCCTCCCTCTGCCTCGTCAGCTCCTCCATCATCTTCCTCTCATACTCCTCCATCCTCCTCTCCTACTCCTCCCTTTGCCTCGCCAACTGCTCCCTTTGCCTGTCCAGCTGCCCTCTAATGTCATGGACGACGACCCGTAGCTGCTGAACCTCTCTCTCTCTCTGCGATATCATCTCGGCGTTCGGCGCTCTCGCCAACGACGATGGATCGGGTTATAGGTTTAGGTTTAGGTTTAGGTTAGGTTATAAGTTTATAGGTTAAGTTTATAAGTTCATATAACCTTAACTTATAAGTGTAGGTTATAGGATAAGGTTTAGGTTATAGGTTAAGGTTTATGTTTAGGTTTAGGTTATAGGTTTTGGGATTTGAGAATAGGTTCAGGTTAAGGTTATAAGTTTAGGTTTAGGAAATCGGGTTCGGGTTCGGGATCAGGTTTGGGTTTGGATTTGGGTTTTCAAGTTTAGATTTAGGTTTAGGCTAGGGAGTTAAGATTAGGATTATATGTAGGTTTAGGTTTAGGGATTTGAGAATACATCAAGGTTTAAGTTTAGGAAATCGGGTTCGGGTTCGAGATCGGGTTTACGTTTGGGTTTTAGGTTTAGGTTTAGGTTATATGTTTAGGTTATAGGTTATAAGTGTAGGTTTAGGTTGAGGTTTTAGGTTATAGGTTTAAGTTAAGGTTTAGGTTCAGGTTATAGGTTTTGGGATTTGAGAATAGGTTTAGGTTATAAGAATAGGTTTAGGTTATAGGTATACGTTTAGGTTTAGGTTTTATATTTAGGTTTAGGTTATAAATGTAGGTTAGGTTTAGGTTTAGGTTACGTTATAGGTTAAGGTTTAGGGAATTGAGTTTAGGTTATAGGTTTAGGTTTAGGTTTAGGTTATAGGTTTTGGGATTTGAGAATAGGTTTAGGTTAAAGTTATAAGTTTAGGTTTATGAAATCAGGTTCGGGTTCGGGATCGGGTTTAGGTTTGGGTTTTCATGTTTATGTTTAGGTTTAGGTTAGGGAGTTGAGATTAGGATTAGGTGTAGGTTTAGGTTTAGGGATTTGAGAATACGTTAAGGTTTAGGTTTAGAAATCGGGTTCGGGTTTGAGATCGGGTTTGCATTTGGGTTTTAGGTTTAGGTTTAGGCTATAGGTTTAGGTTATAGGTTATAAGTGTAGGTTTAGGTTTAGGTTTTAGGTTTAGGTTATATGTTATAGGTTTAGGTTTAGGTTATAGGTTTTGGGATTTGAGAATAGGTTTAGATTAAAAGTATAGGTTTATGTTATAAGAATAGGTTTAGGTTATAAGTATAGGTTTAGGTTTAGGTTTAGGTTTTATGTTTAGGTTAAGGTTATAGGTTTAGGTTATAGGTTTAGGTTTAGGTTATAAGTGTAGGTTATATGTTTAGGTTTAGGTTAGGTTATAGGTTAAGGTTTAGGGAATTGAGTTTAGGTTATAAGTTAAGGTTATAGTTTAAGGTTTAGGTTTAGGATAAGGTTTAGGTTTAAGTTTTGTGATTTGAGAATAGGTTTAGGTTAAGGTTTAGGAAATTGATTTTGGGTTCGGGATCGGGTTTAGGTTTGGGTTTTCAAGTTTAGGTTTAGGTTTAGGTTAGGGAGTTGAGATTGGGATTAGGTGTAGGTTTAGGTTTAGGGATTTGAGAATACATTTAGGTTTTAGGTTTAGGATAGGGAATTAAGATTAGGATTAGGTGTAGGTTTAGGGATTTGAGAATACGTTAAGGTTTAGGTTTAGAAATCGGGCTCGGGTTCGAGAACGGGTTTACGTTTGGGTTTTAGGTTTAGGTTTAGGCTATGGGTTTAGGTTATAGGTTATTAGTGTAAGTTTAGGTTTAGGTTTTAGGTTTAGGTTATAGGTTATAGGTTTAGGTTTAGGTTTAGGTTATAGGTTTTGGGATTTGAGAATAGGTTTAGGTTATAAGAATAGGTTTAGGTTTTATGTTTAGATTAAGGTTATAGGTTTAGGTTTAGGTTATAAGTGTAGGTTATAGGTTTAGGTTTAGGTTAGGTTATAGGTTAAGGTTTAGGGAATTGAGTTTAGGTTATAGGTTTAGGTTATAGGTTAAGGTTATAGGTTAGGTTTAGGTTTAGGTTTAGGATAAGGTTTAGGTTTAGGTTTTGGGATTTGAGAATAGGTTTAGATTAAGGTTATAAGTTTAGGTTTAGGAAATCGAGTTCGGGTTCAGGATCAGGTTTAGGTTTGGGTTTTCAAGTTTAGATTTAGGTTTAGGTTAGGGAGTTGAGATTAGGATTAGGTGTAGGTTTAGTTTTAGGGATTTGAGAATACATTTAGGTTTTAGGTTTAGGTTAGGGAGTTGAGATTGCAATTAGGTGTAGGTTTAGGTTTAGGGATTTGAGAATACATTTAGGTTTTATATTTAGGTTTAGGTTTTAGGTTTATGTTTAGGTTTTAGGTTTAGGTTTAGGTTTTAGGTTTAGGTTTAGGTTTTAGGTTATAGGTTAAGGTTTAGGGAATTGATTTTAGGTTATAGGTTATAGGTTTAGGTTATAGGTTATACGTTATAGGTTAAGGTTTAGGTTATAAGTTATGGTTTATGTTTCGGTTAAGGTTTAGGTTATAGGTTTTGGGATTTGAGAATATGTTTAGGTTATAAGTATAGGTTTAGGTTAATGTTGTAGGTTATAGGTTTAGGTTATAAGTTTATGTTAATGTTGTAGGTTATAGGTTTAGGTTTATGTTATAAGTGTAGGTTATAGGTTTAGGTTTAGGTTAGGTTATAGGTTAAGGTTTAGGTTAGGTTATAGGTTAAGGTTTAGGTTATAGGTTTAGGTTATAAGTTAAGGTTATTAGTTTAGGTTTAGGTTTAGGTTTAGGTTTAGGTTATAGGTTTTGGGATTTGAGAATAGGTTTAGGTTAAGGTTATAAGTTTAAGTTTAGGAAATCGGGTTCGGGTTCGGGATTGGGATTGGGTTTAGGTTTGGGTTTTCAAGTTTAGGTTTAGGTTTAGGTTAGGGAGTTGAGATTAGGATTATGTGTAGGTTTAGGTTTAGGGATTTGAGAATACGTTAAGGTTTAGGTTTAGGAAATCGGGTTCGGGTTCGAGATTGGGTTTACGTTTGGTTTTTAGGCTTAAGTTTAGGTTATAGGTTATAAGTGTAGGTTTAGGTTTAGGTTTTAGGTTTAGGTTATAGGTTATAGGTTATAGGTTTAGGTTTAGGTTTATGTTATAGGTTTAGGTTATAGGTTATAAGTGTAGGTTTAGGTTTAATTTTTAGGTTTAGGTTATAGGTTATAGGTTTAGGTTTAGGTTAAGGTTTGGGTTTCGGTTATAGGTTTTTGGATTTGAGAATAGGTTTAGGTTATAAGAGTAGGTTTAGGTTATAGGTATAGGTTTAGGTTTAGGTTTTACGTTTAGGTTAAGGTTATAGGTTTAGGTTATAGGTTTAGGTTTAGGTTTAGGTTATAAGTGTAGGTTATAGGTTTAGGTCTAGGTTAAGATTTAGGGAATTGAGTTTAGGTTATAGGTTTAGGTTTTAGGTTAAGGTTATAGGTTAAGGGTTAGGTTATAGGTTAGGTTTAGGTTTAGGATAAGGTTTAGATTTAGGTTTTGGGATTTGAGAATAGGTTTAGGTTAAGGTTATAAGTTTAGGTTTAGGAAATCGGGTTTAGGTTTGGGATTGGGTTTAGGTTTGGGTTTTCAAGTTTAAGTTTAGGTTTAGGTTAGGGAGTTGGGATTAGGATTAGGTGTAGGTTTAGGTTTAGGTTTAGAGATTTGAGAATACATTTAGGTTTTAGGTTTAGGTTAGGGAGTTGAGATTTGGATTAGGTGTAGGTTTAGGTTTAGGGATTTGAAAATACGTTAAGGTTTAGGTTTAGGAAATCGAGTTCAGATTCGAGATCAGGTCTACATTTGGATTTTAGGTTTAGGTTTAGGTTATAGCTTATAAGTGTAGGCTTAGGTTTCGGTTTTAGGTTTAGGTTATAGGTTATAGGTTTAGGTTTAGGTTAAGGTTTAGGTTTAGGTTATAGGTTTTGGGATTTAAGAATAGGTTTAGGTTTTAAGTATAGGTTTAAGTGATAAGAATAGATTTAGGTTATAAGTATAGGTTTAGGTTTAGGTTTTATGTTTAGGTTAAGGTTATAGGTTTAGGTTATAGGTTTAGGTTTAGGTTATAAGTGTAGGTTATAGGTTTAGGTTTAGTTTAGGTTATAGGTTAAGGTTTAGGGAATTGAGTTTAGGTTATAGGTTATGGTTATCGGTTAAGGTTTAGGTTATAGGTTAAGGTTTAGGTTTAGGATAAGCTTTAGGTTTAGGTTTTGGGATTTGAGTTAAGGTTTTAAGTTTAGGTTTAGGAAATCGAGTTCGGGTTCGGGATCGGGTTTAGGTTTGGGTTTTCAAGTTTAGGTTTAGGTTTAGGTTAGGGAGTTGAGATTAGGATTAGGTGTAGGTTTATGTTTAGGGATTTGAGAATACATCTAGGTTTTAGGTTTAGGTTAGGGAGTTGAGATTAGGATTAAGTGTAGGTTTAGGTTTAAGGATTTGAGAATACGTTAAGGTTTAGGTTTAGAAATCGGGTTCGGTTTTGACATCGGGTTTACGTTTAGGTTTTAGGTTTAGGTTTAGGCTATGAGTTTAGGTTATAGGTTATAAGTGTAGGTTTAGGTTTAGGTTTTAAGTTTAGGTTATAAGTTATAGGTTTAGGTTTAAGTTATAGGTTTTGGGATTTGAGAATAGCTTTAGGTTATAAGTATAGGTTTAGGTTTAGGTTTTATGTTTAGGTTAAGGTTATAAGTTTAGGTTTATGTTATAAGTGCAGGTTATAGGTTTAGGTTTAAGTTTAAGTTAGGTTATAGGTTAAGGTTTAGGGAATTGAGTTTAGGTTATAGGTTATACGTTATAGTTTGAGATTTAAGTTAGAGGTTAAGGTTTAGGTTATATGTTTAGGTTTATGTTAAGGTTTAAGTTTAGGTTATAGGTTTTGGGATTTGAGAATAGGTTTAGGTTATAAGTATAGGTTTAGGTTAATGTTGTGGGTTTTAGGTTTAAGTTTAGGTTTTAGGTTTTAGGTTTAGGTTATAGGTTTAGGTTTAGGTTATAAGTGTAGGTTATAGGTTTAGTTTATAAGTGTAGCTTATACAAAGGAATTTAGTTGCAGGAAGTGGGACAGAATTTGCGTAGAGTAGTTGAGATAAAAATTTTAGCCACATACAAAAAATATTGAACCTAGTATTATCTACTACATACTAGTAAAATACAACCAATATTGGGGCACCATACCATAAGCTACAAGAATTTCATGTCCCCCTAATCAAGGTATCCTCCATTGATAACATACATACATACATACATACATACATACATACATACATACATATATATATATATATATATATATATATATATATATATATATATATTATAAGTTGTTTATTTTCATTCACATTGGCAAATACAATACATTGAGAATGCCTGTGCAAATTGATGAACTCCCGAAACTTCACCTACATAGGAATGACAATATGAGTGCCAGAATAGTCAAAACCATTGCATTCGATTTTTCCTGCAATTGATGTATTAGTCATAATAAGAAATAGAAAGTGTACTAGCAATGCAATTGAAACATTATAACATGGATTAATTGATGACAAATTTGTCAAACTATACAATGACATCAAGAAGCTCATTTCGCAAAGTCATCTACAAACATTGAGAGAAAGCAATCACTTGGCTTGGTCAGGTTTGTCAAACTGCATATAAATAGAAGAAATTAGGTGAAAAATGGAAATGATAAATGAATTTGTAGGATTCAAGTTTTAAAGCTCCTTTGTCAAAGACAAACTTCCACTAATGTTGCAATAAAGTGCACCATCACCATCCATTTTTGAACTTCTTTCTTTTTTCCCTAATTCATGCAAAAAAAGTCTATGATTGACAAAATTGTCATATTAGTGGCCAGTTTCATTTCATGATGAATCATAACCCATGCCCCTTTCTATGATGCAATTTTACATATTGTAAATAGAAACACAAAGTAACGTAAAAAAATAAAACAATGACTAACAACAATGCTCAACAAGAGAGGGACCTGATTTCATAAAATATCACTTAGTAATTTTCCATTACTTTCAACAAATTCTGCAATTATTAAAAGGAAACTAATGATTTTGTAACAATGGCATAACAAAGTAAAGACCCAAAGTAAGAACATGGAAGATGAGAAAAACTTGGATACTCTGGCAGTGTTATGGGTGAAACGCAGGAACTTATAAATTACTTAGATATTGCACATATGGCATAGGCACAACTTATGGTATCTAGTGTAGATGTGTCATGAACCAAAAATTAAGCTTGAGTGATCATCTGGGGAAAGAAAAAAAATGAAGAAAGAAGCATGTAGAATTCTCCTTTATAGTCAAAAGACCAACTCACCTGAAGCTTTGAAGCATTGTACATTGATATGTTGAAAGTCATGTTTACACATCCAACTTCCTTTGTGATGTTTCTTGATAAAGGAAAGGAAAAAATAAAAAAAAGGGTGCAATGAAAGCATTAATACAAATGCATAGCATGTGCATGTGCAAGTGCATGAGCCTGTGTATGTAAACAAAAAAGAAAACAAGTAGGATTCTAGATGTCTATTCTCGGAAACCAACTGTTCTTGTTGTGGCAATTCTAATGTGCTGCTACTGATGCAGTGAACACGCTACTATAGAAGGCAATATTGTGTGGCAGTGCATTTGGTCCACTTTTATCCCTTTAGGGATGTCTTTTGTGCATGTTTGTGTGCTAGGGCTTTAGTCATTGAAACTGGGTTGTCTCCCAGTGATCCTAACCATCTAGATAATGAGTCTTGTTTTGTATCATGGATAGAAAATAATAAAAATATTTTAGTTGGATTATCTCAACATTCTATCAGCTATTTTGGACTACTTAGGTTCAGCTGTATATTAGACCCAACTCCCTAAATCCTTAAATCCCCAAATCCCTAAATCCCTAAATCCCCAAATCCCTAAATCCTTAAATCCCCAAATCCCTAAATCCCTAAATCCCCAAATCCCTAAACCCCCAAATCGTTTCAATCGATATTGAGATTGAGAGAGAGAGAGAGAGAGAGAGAGAGAGAGAGATACCTCACGGTCAACCGAGCTTTAAAGGAAGAGAACAACTTCCTATTTGAGTTGGAACGCCGATCAGAAGTCCACGCCAAAAATAGGGTTCCCGTGCTTTGAGGGGAGAGAGAGAGAGAGAGGGTGCACGAGAGAGAGGACTGAGAGAGAGAGAGAGGGTGCAGTTGAGAGAGAGAGAGGGCGCGGTTATGAGAGGAGCGAGAGAGAGAGAGAGAGAGAGGGTGCGTGAGAGTGAGAGAGCACCGAGAGACAGAGAGAGACAGAGAGAGAGGGCGCGGTTGAGAGAGGATCGAGAGAGAGAGAGGGTGCATGAGAGTGAGAGAGTGAGAGAGATTGAGAGAGTGAGAGAGGACAGAGAGAGAGAGACTTGAAGTCTCTCTCAGGAAACGGATTGGTTACTCACGCTGACACCAGCGCCAAGGGCTGGTGGTCGGTGCTCTGTGGGCCCCACCATGATATATGTATTTTATCCCTACTGTCCATCTATTTTTCCATATCATTTTATGGTATGAGACAAAAAATGAGGTATATCCCAATCTCAACTGGACCACATTATAGGAAATAGTGTTGAATGAGAGTCGACCATTAAAAACCTTTTGGGGGCCATATAAAGTTTTGGATCAATCTAATATTTTTTTCCCTTCATCTGGGCCTTATGACCTAATCAATAGATTGGATGTCAAATAAAAAGTACAGTGGGCCTTAGGAGGGTTTTAATGGTGGATATCCAATCACTATTGTTTTCATGTGGGGTGGTCTACCTGAGATTTATATCCCTCTCATTTTTTGTATCAAGCCCTAATATGATATGTAAAAATGGATGGATGGCATGGATGAAACACATATGGGACCCATAGAGCATCGACCACCAACCACAGGTCTGGTGTAAGGGGAGTAGCCAATCTGTTTCCCTCTTGGACGTCATGACTTATACGGTGAGGACACCAAGTATTGTGGGCCCCACTATGATGTATTTGTTATATCCACACTATCCATCCATTTTGAGATATCATTTTAAGTCATAAGACAAAGAATGAGGTAGATAATATGATCGAATGAACTAATCTATCTTTGATTAGGCCTTAATTTCGTAGCTATACATTTTCAAAGTCATAAATGTGATGGTTATGATTGTCCAAAAATAAAAATGATTGTAAATTCATAACTCAAAACATGGCAAACAAAGATAAATGGAAGGATCAATTTGTTAATTGGACATGCTTTTGTGTAACTTGGCTGGACTGCTCATATTAAAGACCATTGATCAAATGATTGTTATTTGTTGGATTGATGTGATGTTTGCATGATAGCCCATTAAATGTAGGCTGAATCCGATGAACAACTTTGATCAATGGTTGGACCGTCTAAGTATCCAATGCAAGTAGGATTATAACTTATAGCACCTGGAGAGCACCAGAGCATCTCTCTTACTTTAATATATGACATGTCAACCTAATATGGGATGACACATGTAATGGTCGGAGAAGATTTCATATGCAAACAATGATCGGCCCTTTCAAAAATTATGGGTTGGTATTGGAGATAGCATTAAGTCGAGTTAGACTAAGTTAGGACTAATCCGAACATGCCTGACCCGACCAGAGTCTGGGTCTGGCCTAGACTAATCTGATCACAGGTACTAAGTCAAGTCGAGTCGGCATCGAGTCAAGTCAGGTGTAGCGGGTATCCACGGGTTGAAATCACAACTCAAAACCTACGTGCGCCTGCTGGAATTACAGCCTCTCCATCAACTATATGGCATCTCATATTTAAAACATTAAATCTGAGTTTTTTTATCTTTTTATATATATATATATATATATATATATATATATATATATATATATATATATATATATATATATATGAAGCAGCAGGTGCTACTGCTAACGTCCAGAGGATGCGCAGCAATGTCCTGCTACGCTGTGACGTGAAGAGGGGCAGGGACGACATGGATAAACTATATATATTCACGGTGGGCCCAACTGATTTTATTCAGTATGATAAGAGCGTACTGAGTAACTTGGTACACAATCCGATTTCTTCATGGATATACAATACATATTTCAAGGTGGGCCCCACAATCTAGCCATACCTAATCCGCTCCCCCACCAACAACCTTCAATGGAAAAATGTGGGATAAAAAAGAAAGCTGATATAACGTTTTCTTATATCTAAAATATGCGTGGCGGGGATCCACCGAGGTGAGTGGATCCTTGTGGTCCCATTTTGATATATATTTTTTAAAATTAAATCCACTCCATACATACGTTTTGAAATCTCAGTTTAGAACACAATCTAAAAAATTTCAGTGAAATTTGATTTAAACATCTGAAGTTCTTCTAAATCATTTTAGTGAATTATCCAAAAAATGAATCATATCTAAAGATTAAATGGAC
This sequence comes from Magnolia sinica, assembly GCF_029962835.1. NCBI lineage: Eukaryota > Viridiplantae > Streptophyta > Magnoliopsida > Magnoliales > Magnoliaceae > Magnolia > Magnolia sinica. The sequence continues at coordinate 40,160,897 of NC_080573.1, read as the reverse complement.
CACACCACAAAACTCAAGTGTACCATGCCATGTGAAACAGTGTGGAATAATGATTTCCACCGTTGATACCGTCGTTGGGCCCATCGTAATGTTTATTTGTCATCCAACATGTTCATAATATCAAAAAGATATGAATGAAGGGAAAACACAAACATCAGCTTGATCCAAAACTTCTGTGAATGTTATTTTTAATGGTGGATGTTCAATCCCCACTTTGTAGTCCATTTAAGCCTTGGACCTGCCCCATTTTTTAGTTAATATCTTAAAATGATCCAAGAAAAGCATTGAATGGTATAAAGAATGTTAATCCGTGACTTGGGTGGGCCACACCACGTAATATAGTGGAGAGAGGTTTCCTTAAAACTTTCATAATCATATATTGGGCTTGCCTAAATGTGATTCACATATCTAACCCACTCATTATGTGTGTCCCACTTGGATGAGGGGTCAGACCCAGTTTCAGCCGCATTCAAAACTCATGTGGGCCCCACCAAGTGCTTTTATATTTTTTTAGATGTCTTCACATCATTTTAGATGGTATGGCCCACCTGAGTTTTGTATACGGATGATTTTTGAGATATCTTATAAGCTAAAGGGGACACATCAAATGCACGATGTTGATGTTCGACACACATCATGATGGGCCCCAAAAAACTTACTAACATTAATTCTTAGGTTCTTAGGGTGTCAATAAGTTGGGTCACAATTTTGACTAGAATATTTGACCAATTTTACATGTTTGGTCCATTCACTCTATTTTACTGATCATTACCCTCAATTTGACTAGTCAATCGCCCTGATCATGCTACATATGAGAAAGATATTAGGCAAACAAGATTGATTAACAATTTGAGTGAATTTTGATTTAAACATCTGAAGTTATTTACTCTTCTATCTGGACTGATCAAATTATCCAAAAACGGTTAAAGGTTGTTCATAATATCAAAAATATATGAATGAATAGAAAACACAAAAATCAACTTGATCCAAAATTTCTATGGGCTCCAAGAAATTTTAAATGGTAGAACTTCAATCACACTATTTCCTGTGGTGTGGTCCACTTGAGCTTTGGGATATGCTTCCTTTTTGTTCTTTAGACCTCAAATTATCTATTAACATGGATGAATGGAGTGGATAAAATAAATAAATAATAGTGGACCCCACAGAGTTTACTCTGGTAAGGGTAACGAGTAACTCACCTTAATGTACTGAAGAAGGGTTTCCTTAAAATATTCATAATCATATATTGGGCCTGCTGAAATGTGATTCACATATCCAACCCACTCATTATGTGTGTCCCACTTGGATGAGGAGTCAGACCAAGTTTCAACCATATCCAAAACTCATGTGGGGCCCACCAAGTGCTTTTATATTTTTTAGGATGTCTTCACATAGTTTTAGATGGTATGGCCCACTTGAGTTTCGTATACAGATGATTTTTGAGATATCTCATAACCTAAAGGGGACACATCAAATCCACAGTGTTGATGTTCGACACACATCATGATGGGGCCCACAAAAGTTACTAACATCAATTCTTAGGTTCTCATGAGGTTAGTAAGTTGGGTCACAATTTTGACCAGAATATTTGACCCATTTTACATGTCTGGTCCATTCACTCTATTTTAATGATCAATACTCCCAAATTTACTAGTTACTCGTCTCAATCAGGCTACATATGATAAAGATATTGGGCATACAAGATTGATCAACAATTTCAGTGAAATTTGATTTAAACATCTAAAGCTATTTACTCTTCAATCTAAACTGATTAAATTTCCAAAAATGATTAAAGGTTCAATTAGTGGATGTGCCTAGTAATTTCAAAAAAAAAATAAATTTAAAAACAAATTCTGAATTTTTATTTTCAAATTCTCAAAAATTCTCATATTTTTTTTTTTTCTCAAAAATTTCAAATTGTCGATTTTTTTCTTCAAAAACATCATTTTGTTCTCAAATTTTTTCTCAAACATTGTTAAAATTTCTAAACTTCACAATATTCTTTTTCATGTGATATTACAAATCATTTAAATATTACCTTTCAATTAATTATATATATATATACACACATTTTTACCGACAAAATTTTTTTAAAATTAAAACATTTTTACATTATTACTGACAGTTTTCAGCCATCGGGAAAAATATTTAGGAAAAACATTTTACCGACGAACATTTTTGTCGGTAAAAGTCTTACCACGAACATTTCCAAGACAACGAAAATTTTTTATGTTAAAAATTAAAACACTTTTTACCGATGAAATATTGCGTCGGTAAAAGTCTAACTGCCAAATTTTCCGACACAACGCGAAAATTTTCTATCTTAAAAATTCAAAACACCCTTTAGTGACGCAAATTTTCGTCACTAAAGGTGGCTTTTAGTTACGAAATTACTTTCGTCGGTAAAAAGAAACTTGTCGATTTTTTTGTTTTTAAAAAATATTCAAAACACCCTTTAGCGACAAACATTTTCATCGCTAAAGGTGGCTTTTAGCTATGAAATTAATTTCGTCGATAAAAGGAAACTTTTCGATTTTTTGTCTTTTCAAAACTTCAAAACACACTTTAACGACGAACATTTTCGTCGCTAAAGGTGGCTTTTAGCTGCGAAAGTAATTTCGTTGGTAAAAGGAAACTTTTTGAGTTTTTTGTCTTTTCAAAAATTCAAAACACCCTTTAGGGACGAAAATTATTGTCCCTAAAGGTGGCTTTTAGCTACGAAATTAATTTCATCGGTAAAAGGAAACTTTTTGATTTTTTTTGTCTTTTCAAAAATTCAAAACACCCTTTAGCGACGAAAATTTCCGTCACTAAAGGTGGCTTTTAGCTACAAAATTAATTTCATCAGTACAAGGAAACTTTTCAATTTTTTTGTCTTTTTAAAAATTCAAAACACCCTTTAGCGACGAAAATTTTCGTTGCTAAAGGTGGCTTTTAACTACGAAATTCATTTCATCGGTAAAAGGAAACTTTTTGATTTTTGACTTTTCAAAAATTCAAAACACCCTTTAGCGACAAAAATTTTCATCGCTAAAGGTGGCTTTTAGCTACAATATTAATTTCGTCGGTAAAAGGAAACTTGTCAATTTTTTTTGTCTTTTCAAAAAATCAAAACACCCTTTAACGACGAAAATTTTCGTCACTAAAGGTGGCTTTTAGCTACGAAATTAATTTCGTCGGTAAAAGGAAACTTTTCGAGTTTTTTGTCTGTTCAAAAATTCAAAACACCCTTTAGTGACGAAAATTTTCGTCACTAAAGGTGGCTTTTATCTACAAAATTAATTTCATCGGTAAAAGAAATTTTTTTGAGTTTTTTGTTTTTTCAAAAATTCAAAACACCCTTTAGCGACGAAAATTTTCATCGCTAAAAGGGTTCTCTGCTTTTTACCGACGAAAATATTCGTCAGTAAAACTCTTAGCGGGAAAATTACTTTTACCGATGAAAATTGTCGTCGTGAAATTCTTTTCGTCGCTAAAAACCCTATTTCTTATAGTGAACTATCCAAAGGAATAGAAATAACAGCCTACTGGTTAATCCCATATAGCTCATCCATGCTAGCAAACTACTATTCATTGGCTAACTCCTCGCCACTCCTATCAGGTTATCCTCAAGAACCTTGCTACCTTGACCTACACCCACATCCTTTGCACGGTTGGAAAATTGAAGCATAAGTGGCTAGCTTAATTAGAAATCCCCTAAGATTATACAAACAACATATTAATCACGTATAGTTTCAAATGAAAAGAATACACACTATCATAGCTCACAATTTAATCTTGTTTTTATGATTGAACACATAAGGGATGCTCATCCAATAGGCTTGTGGGGGTAGTGCAACGCCCCTGTTTATGAAACCCGAGTACATAACTCGTTCTCCAAGAACCCGAGTGTTAGCCTTTAAAATTCTGTCCAAATTTAAATTATCTTATCAAATATCAATGTTAGTGTAAGTAGTATAGTTTATATCCCTGTCTCTTGTCAAATTTGTGGTGCCAAAATCACTGTTATGTTATATATAACTTGCAAAAGTGAAGCTCTCTCAAGGATCAACATTCATGAACAAGCTAAGCTCACAAGACAAGACTCAAGCTAAAGAGTACAAGGCAGTTGGTAAAGAACTCAAGACCCTTTCAAGATTGAGCTACGTCAAGATTTCAAGAATGATCTATGTCAAGACTTCAAGGTTCATACTTCAAGGTCACTTGTTCCTAATGTTTCAATGTCCTTTACTTCATGATTGAGGTTTGATTGACTATAGGTTGACCTTATAAGTAGGTCATTTCGGATACATAAACCGAATGTTTATTTTACATGTGATTGGTCTGTTCTTCGACTAGTCCTAGACTTGCTTCGACCAGTCTAAGAAATTCCTCGATCAGTCGTGAGTTTGTTACAAATTCCGGATAAAATCTATTAGCCTTCGACCAGTCTAGGAATTTGTTCGACCAGTCGTAGGAACAGTGTCGACTGCATCTTCGACCAGTCGAACATCTTCGACTTGAATTCCAGCGAAGTTTTTCAGGACCTACGACCAGTCGAAGGAGAGCTACGACTAGTCGTAGGTGACCTACGACCAGTCGTAGGGGAGCTTCGACCAGTCGTAGAACGGTCAAAGCATATCCCGCCGGATTTTTTAAATATTTGTTAGTGCTTCGACTAGTCGAAGAGCACTCTAGACCAGTCGAAGACCCGATCTTCTCACTTATAAATAGTGCACGAATCTCAGAAGAAATCATCGATTTAATTAATTCCTTCAAGCCAATCTTCGTCGAACTTCTGAGAGATAATTCTGTGCTCCATCTAAGCTAAGTGTGCTTATTTAATATTCTCTTTCCTTAGCTTTATTTTAATTGATTTTGTTTCTGCTATTCCAATCTGATTTGATAAAGAGGAATTATTATTCCCTTCTTTGGAATCAAAATCAATTAAGGCAAGCCTTATTCTGTTTAATTTAAAATCTATTAGAATTAGAACCATTGTAATCGAGTACTGGACATTGAACTTGGACATTCAATCATCTACTTTGATTTGGTTCTACCGGGCTGCTACAACGAAGGAGATAATCAGGTATTTTATATTTAATTGTAAATCCCTTTCTATTTTGGTTTCTTTCAAGATTTGCTAGAAAAATCTTGTTGTATTGGTTTTCTGAGGAGAGCCAGGAAAACTCAGAAGTGGGGTTTTTTTAATTATGTAAGCCCACATACAAAGACACAATTGTAAAGGTTTTGGGTGAACCTGGGAAAACCTATTTTTAGTGAACACTAATATCCCCTGTGTGAGGATATTAGGAGTGGAGTAGCTTTTTGTGTGGCTGTTGTTTAACAGTTGGTGAACACACAGGCGAACCACTATAAACTCTTGTGTTTGATTGATTTATTCTTCTAATTTTTAATTATTCTTTTGTGGGATGTATGTATGGTGGTGAATGTTGTAATCATTTAATTCAAGCATTGTGAGAATGTTGTAATAGTTTAGAATTTATTTTCTGCTATTCCTTTATCTGCTTGATTTTCAATTTCATTTGAAAGTTGTTCCAGCAAGGTTGCCCTGCCATTTTTATGGTGTATGGCTGTCCCTAGAACAATACATTTTTTATTACAATTCATTTCAATTCAGTTTGTATTTATTTTTGTATTCCTCTTCGATTTGAGATTTGATATAAAGATCTTTCTAGAAATAAGGTTGTCCTACCATAAACTCTGGTTTTTGGTGTAAGGTTGTCCTTAGAATAACATTTGTATCAACCTCTCAAGATCTGAATTTTGAGATTATTTTACTTTCCTGCATTTTAATTTACTTTGGCTATCATTTTCTTTTAAATTCCGTTGTTATAAGTTTTATTTGGCACTGTCCTATTCACCCCCCTCTAGGACATATAGCTAGGCCTTTTCAGTTAGTAGCAAATGTTGATGAAGTAAACCATACATTGTATAAAAATATTCCATCCATGATAAAAATCTAATGTAGCGTGTAAGACCCATATCTTAGTCTGTACCGTTCCGTTGGCTTACGCGGTCATTTTGGTCGAATTTCGATAATCCTCGACCCGTATCCGACGTTTGTGCATGATCCTAAGTCGAGTCCTGCATGCCGAAGTCGGCTCGAACCGAAACTTGTACCTTAATGATTGCGTCGTCACCGCGATTCTAACGCCGTGACTTGCACACCAAACCGATAACTAGGTCAGAAGATGTGGGCCCGCGTTCAACTCAAAGAAAACGCCGCACATTGCGAATTTTGAGGGAATCTCTACAACATGTCCCAATAATCAATCAATCACTCATGTCAAGTACAAGTCAAGTCACTCCATACCCCAAGTACATGCAACCCATCGCTCTCTTTTCCATAAGTCAACTCTCTCTCTCCCCTCACCATTCCTCTTTTTACAAAAATTCAAACTCACCCATACCTCTTCATTATAACTACCACATCACCCATCTATTTAATATTTTTTTCTCTCTTTCCCTCATTCTATCTCTACTCTCCCAAGCTCCATACGTCCAAGCCTTCCCAAGCAATTCCAAGAGCAACAAGTGTGACCCATTTTCCCACCCTCTCATCTCTTATCCCCACCATCAAGACTCCATCATCCACCGTTAAAAGTCAAGCATAGGAGCATACAAGGCTAAGGGAGCAAGGAGAAGGCCTAGAGGTAGGTGATCCACCGTTATTTCTCATATTTTTGGGCCACATGTGGTGGGACCTGTTTGATGTATGAATGTAAGAAATGGAGGGCCCATGTGGCAGGGTCCCTCCTCTCTATCTCACCGTATCTCTCTCTCCCTCTCTCTCTATCCATTTTGATGTAGTGGGCCCCACTAATTCATGTTCTATCTGCACCGTCTATCATGGATGGTGGGACTTCACTGTGCAGTACACACACTCAGATTCATAGCTTAACTAGCAGACTGAGTGGAGATACCTCGTTTCAGCACTTGAGGTCTTGGTGTCGATCCCTAGCAAGGGCGGCTAGCATGGTGTGTGTACTATGTGGGCCCCACTGCATGATGCATGTGTTTCATCAAAACCGTCCATGCATGTGAGGCCCACCGTCATCCATCTGTCCAGCGTCTCTGGACGCTGGACGCTGGCACTAACAACGGTAATACCCCTCACTCTCTCTCACACACACACACATATATTATATATAATTTTATATTATTAACACATGTTAAAGAAGGCCACTCTTACATGGGCCCCACCTTGATGTATGTATATAATCCATGCCCTCAATTCTGTTCCCCAGCTCGTTTTAGGTGTTGAGCAGAAAAATGAAGCTGATCCCATTTTTTGGCGGGCCATACCATAGGAAACAGTGGTGTTTACCATTGAAAACCACCTGGATCTTTTTACTCGCTAAAAACAGGCCGCATGTTGGACTCATTTGGTCGGTCTTAAGCTGTACGATCTAATGGTTGGAACAGATTCGTCTGATGTGGGCCCCACATGGGAAAAACCTCAGGATTTCAGTTTTCAAAAAAAAATAATTTAGACAGCAGCTTCTGCTGCTGCCGCTAACACCACCCAAGGACGCAACACAACAGTGTCCTACGCTGGGCAGGCAGGGACCCACAGTCCTAGCCATGGGCCCCACCGTGATGTGTGTGAACATCACTACCGTGCATTTTGATGGGCCTCCTTCTGACTATGGGCCACCCCTAAAATCAGCCGTATTTGGATCTCAGGTGGCCCATGTCGCAGAAAACAGTTGGATTGAACATCTACTATTGAAACCCTTTTAGGTTGCAAAAGTTTTGGATCAGATATGATATTTTTTTTACTCTTCATCCATGTCTATGTGACCTCATCAACGGGCTGGGTGGAAAACAAACAACACGGTGGGCCCCTGATCCGTGTGACCCCCTGATCTGTGTGACCTCACCAACAAGTTAGGGTGCAAATAAACATTATGGTGGACCCCTGGTCCATGTGACCTCATCAGCAGGCTGGATGAAAAATAAACCTTATGGTGGGCCCAGCTCCACGTGACCTTGTCGACAGATTGGGTGAAAAATAAACATTTTGGTGGGCCTCAGGTCTTCATGAACTTGTCAACAGGTTGGATGAAAAACAAACAGTATGGTGGGCCCCAGATGGGACCCCCTGATGTATCTATTACAGTCCACACCTTCCATTAGTGTGGGCCCCACCATGAGGTATGCACCTCATTTTTGCCATCCATCCTTTCCATCACTATGGGATCCACCACGATGCATGTGTTACATCCAAACCATCCAACCTTTGGCAAGCTCATTTTTATGGCTTGAGACTAAAAATAAGACAGATCTAAGAGCAGGTGGACCACATTATAGATAACAGTGGGTTTGAACGTCCACCATTAAACCCTTGGGTATTCTAATGGTGGAAATCCTTATCACCACTTATATTTGGGTGTGGCCCATTTGATATACGTGAGGCCCATTGTTGAGGCTCACCTTGAATTGTATAAGGCTCATTGTGAATGGCCCATTGCAATGTACAAAGGCCCATTGGTGCGGCTCATTGATACGGCCCACTTGATGAACATAAGGCCCATGTGATACGGCCCATTTGATGTACTTAAGGCCCAATGAGATGTATTTAGGTCCATTACAATGTGTAATTCCTCCATGATGTATATAATGATGTTTGCAATGGGCCTTGCCTTGGGAGTAATGATGGTTTGACGTCCACATTGTATGGATGATGCTGGTAAATGTGCGCATTGTCACTCTCCTTAGGGTCCATTGATAGGCCCATACTTGTAGTGTGTAGGCTGTCTAGGCCCATTTTCGCTATGCACAGAGCCCATCACTATATAACATGCTTAGTATAGATCCATGATTCATGATCATACATATCATATGTATGCTTGATATGAGGAGTGATTGATCATAGCATATGCCCTCGGGCAGATTGTTTATGGGCTCCCTGATATGTGGAGTTGCCCTTCATGACCGCGCAGTATGCACAGGTTTTGTTGCAAGTCTGGTAGAGTGATTCATGCACTTACATGTGTGTCATTATGATTATTGTATGCCCTAGCGACATCAGGGTCATAGCCTCCACAGACACATCGTGGGTAGCCGGATTGGATACCGAAAATACTGTTTTTAGCATCGGGGCGTCATAGATGTCCCTGGGTGAAAATCCCTGAACCCGATGGTACTAGAGGATGACTCCAGCGTCGAGACCTAGTGGAGCACACGAGGGCCAATTACCAGGAGGTCGTGTCTCCCACTGTGTCGTGGTTATTTGGAAAGGGGTGTGGCCTTACTCACCTGAGAGCATGGGCAATACTAGGCTGAGTTTGACCAACTCGTAAATGGATCCACTATCGACGTGCCAAATAGGTATTATCAGACTAGTAGTCAGGCAGATAGTGAGGTTTCTTACGCTCGCTTGGACTGTGCGGCTAGTAGAGCGGCGGTGCCATTTGGAGTGTATAAAATCTCGATGATTATTCAGAATGAGAACTGTACTGATATATGATGAGGATTGGCATGCTTGAGTTACATCTCGCATCGTATGGCCGTGTTATGGCCAATAACATTCATATCTTGCACCGCATAGCCTTGGTATGACTGATTGCATTCATGTACTCATCACCATGATTTCGCATTACTCTAACCTTCCATTCTGAGCACGCTTATATTGCGCACACATTTACACCACCCTCTAAGCTTTCTATAAGCATATGCACGATCGATGCATGCAGGTGACACCAGGAGGCAGCCATAGCCTCGCTGCAGTTGGAGTGTGCGGCCGAGCTTCTAGAGTTTTTGTTACTTTAATTATATTGTATTTCCCTTTTATACGCATTGTACTCAAAATTTTTTTTTATCATAGTGGATTTTGTGATGGTGTTCTTTTGGTTATTGTTCGTGGGTTATGCTTGGTTATGCTTATACTGAATCAAAATTATATTTGAAATCCTCATTGTAGGATCCTAGGATCTAAACCTGGTGTATCGGTGCCGTGAGCTAAGAATGGGGTACTATGGAGGCTGTCGGCACCGGATTCAGCGATCGGGAATTTTGCGAGTCTGGTTTCCAAGTTTAGGGCGTGATATAGCGCCCATATAGGACTTATACAATCTCAAATAAGAAATTCATTAAATAAAAATAAAAATCTATCATCTAATGTTGGAGCTCAATATAGGCCGCAGGGACCTTGTCTAGATCCTCAGCTACTCGATTTGCTCTAGCAACCCAATGAATAACATCGGCTCATTCTACACCTGCATTAACTGATATGGTTTGATGACGTCAATGGATATCGGAGTGAGGGCAACCTTCTAAGATTACGCACTCATCATTCATAATCCAGGATAGATCGCAAGTCATGAGAATGGATATATTAAATAGCGCAATTCATAATCATAATCATGTACTCAAAAATAAAGTCAATCAACATAATCTCATCATAAGAAAAATATAATAGCAGTCACAATAAAAGTGTATGTGTCCAGATAGTCTAATAATCAATTATACAACTTTCTATTGCACTCGAAAATCACATTGTACATGAACTCCGCAAGATGGTTAGAAAATCGATAAGCGACCTCCTGCTCCACCCAGAAATGACAGTCCAAGTGAACTCCACAAGGTGAATAAAAAATCAACATCTAAACCTCTACTTCACTCGAAAATTATATCATACATGAACTTTGCAAGATGGCTAGAAAATTGATAAGCGAACTTTAACTCCACCTCGAAATCATAGTACGACTAAACTCCGCAAGATGAAAGGAGAATCAATAAGGGCACTCTAACATCATTCGAAAATCATATGAACCCCGCAAGATAACTAGAAAATCGATAAGTAAACACCTACTTTACCCAAAAATTATAACGAACTCCGTATAATGGGAATCAACATATAAACATCTTCTTTACCCAAAAATCATATCGTACGTGAACTCCGCAAGATGCCTAGAAAATCGATAAGCGAACTTTAGCTCCACCTAGAAATCATGGTACGACTAAACTTCGAAAGATGAAGAGAAAATCACCATACAAAATCTAGACCACCTATAAATCATATCATATGTGAACACTATAAGATGGCAAGAAAATCGATAAGTGAACTTCAGCTCCACCAGAAAATCACGGTACGACTGAACACCGTAAGATGGCTAGAAGACCAACATACAAACCTCTACTTTACTCAGAAATCATATCGCATGTGAACACAGCAAAATGGCTAGAAAATTGTAAGCGAACTTCAGCTCCACCCGAAAATTACCATACGACTGAACAACGCAAGATGAAGAGAGAATCAACATAAGAACTCTGGCATCATTCGAAAATCGAATAAACTTCGCAAGATGGCTAGAAAATCGATAAAAAAACTTCAACTCCACCTGGAAATCATAATGAAATTCTTATAATGACCTAAAAATCAACAAGATATGTGAATATGACCAATAAGCCACAAAAATGCGCTAATATCCATCAAAGCCACGAAAGGGCAAATAAGCGATCCAATCCATGTAAGGCAGATATGCGTTCCAAGCCATATAAGGCAAGTATGCAATCAAAGCTGCGTCGGTCAAATATGGACCGCAAGATGGCTAGAAAATCAACAAGCAAACTTCAGCTCCACCCGAAAATCACCATACAACTGAACACCGCAAGATGAAAAGAGAATTAACATAAGAACTCTGACATCATTCGAAAATCGGATGACCTCCGCAAGATGGCTAAAAAATCAATAAATGAACTTTAGCTCCACACAAAAATCATAATAAACTTCGCATAATGACTCAAAAATCAACATGATATGTGAATATGACAAATAAGCTACAAAAGGGCGCCGATATCCATCAAAGCCACGAAATGGCAAATAAGTGATCTGAGCCACCTGAGACCATCGGATGGAGAATGCACAGCCCGGATTATATCAGTTTGCAACAGCCTCCCAATACGGCAGGTAAAACCAAAACCGGTCGTGGTTTTCAGTTGCTAAGGAAACCCTAAACCACGAGATTCGAATGGAGGGCTAGGATGCATCTCATCGTATGGCTGAGATAGGGGAGGATTGCCTTTTACAACTCATCATTGAGGCACTGACAGTTTCCATTTTTGGAAAAGTGAGCCATAAGCACTCAGTTTGTGGTTGTTGTTGTGGGCATGCTTGTGTGATTCGTCTGGTGAAACTACTAAGGTTTTAGTTGGAGTCATTGCCCGCACCAGATGGATGGTTCAGATCATCCAGATGGATGATAATGGTGGGCCACAACACATCCCAAATGGACGTTGTCCGTTCATCCAGACGTGAGTGGGAAAATCTCTTTCGAAAGGGGTTCGGTCAAACCCAGTTTGACTGGGTTCCTTAGTCCGGTGGATGCCGGTGCACCCACTCCCCATGTACATGCATTCTAGAGTGGGGCCCACATTGTTGTTATATGTAATCTGGCCCATTCACTAGATTTCTCGTGTCCAAATGGAACCCCTAGCCAAAAAATTAGGCAGATCCAAAGTTCAGGCGGTCCATAATATGTAATTTCATGATCGCTATCGATTTTAGCAAATCCGATGATCAGATTTTCTCCTAGACCTGATAATCACTGATCTGAGGGTTTTAGGGGTCCAAGGACCATCCGCCTAGTGGTTTGTTGTTGAAATTGAGGCCCAATTCCTATAGTCTAATTGTATATCATTCATGATCCATTTCTAAGGGTAAGGATTGATGGATTTGATGATCCAATACTATAGGTCACTAGTGAATGGTTAGGTTTATTAAAGAAATAGGTCCTCCAGATAATGCGATACTATATTTTGAAAATCAATGGATAAATTGCTCTAAGGTTGATGGCTTCTTCCCACTGGCTGGATACAGTTTTAAAATGTAGCTTTAACAGTAGAGTTAAGCTTATTTTGATACTCATATCCATGCATTTATGAGATTTGGTTCACATGGTAACACCCGAGTATTAAAAAGTACGAAGTGTTACAGTCTACCCTCCTTAAAAGAATTTTGTCCTCAAAATTCATTACTTCTAACTTAAATGGGAACGAGTACAATCCATTTTTCCATATCTCTAAGCATTCACTACTTTCCCCATGAAATATGTTGGTATGCGCAAGTGTTTAGGACTATATATTAGGACTAGGGTTGTCACAATCTAACCCCTAAAGAAGAATCTCACCGCGAGATTCAATTATGCTCATCCCAATTTCCTCTAGTATTAATTAAGATCGAGGGTTTGCTCACATGAGGTAAATAAGAGTTTTACTACTATTCTATATTTATATATTTATGTGTATATGTTTGAAGTTCACAATGATAGTTCCACATCATCTAAAAGAAGAATAGTAGTTTAGGTTTTCAATGTTCGGGTTAACACGAACGGATAGTTATGGTTGGTCTGAGCCCGATACAACGATCTTCTGCCTGATCAGGGCAGTGAGTTCTTTGGTTTCATTTCCTAATCCTAATGAACCTCGATCTTTTGCTTGATCAAGGCATTAAGATCTTTGGGATTTGCTAGGATTTAAAATTTGGTTCAAACTGCATATACTTTACTTAAACATGATTCCATCAGTTCGTGATTCTAATTATTCTGGATTCCTGTGGAATATCATATAATTTTCTATTTTCATAAGGGGTAAGTGTATGTGGCCTATTACACTATCACCGTGCACGCTGACTAAGCATTATGCGAATTTAAATTCTAATTCTTAGTATGAATTAATAAATTTGGAGAATAGTTATGTTCGATTTAATGCACAATATGGTGGTTATTTGTGTCCATATGGTACCTAAGTTTGGTTCTTGAGTTGAACAATTACAATTAAGTTTTTGGTTTCCAAGTTCAAATGGCTAACCCTAAGAATTTCAATGGAGCCTAAAATTTAGATTTCTAAGTTTATAATGTAATGCTCTGTTCTTTCCAATACTTGGGTGTTATCGTATGACCAAACTTAGTATAAATACACGCCAAGCTTAAGTGGACCTTCATGTTCATTCTAGTCTAAAAATCTAACCGTTGAAAATAGTTCCAATCCATACATCAAGCTACCTACCCGTCGATTTCCCAGAATGGATCGTCATACCACTAAGGAGACCTATTTGCTTAGGATCCTAACTCTATTGATGGACAACTCTAGCCAAATTACGGATATACAATCCTGAATCACAAAATTCACCATTCACCGAGTTTATAAACGTCCTGTTAAGCGATCCACCCATTTTAACTATTAGTTCAAAGGATCATCCACCCCATCATCGAATAAACCTGCTTTTCTTCTATCCTCAATCACAGTGGTGGATAAATCAAATCATCCATTAGGTCCCGAATTTATCCATAGGGTAGCCCACCACCTAGTTTTAACATTTAGAACGTCGAATACCTTTTAAGATCTAACCGTGGAAATAAGAAGATAACCATACATTAAGACCCATGTATTAAGGTTCACATAAGCAACTTAGGGAAAAGTAGAATAAAATCTACAAGAACAATAATGATGATAATAATAATATAAAATAATAATAATAATAATGATAAATGATATTATTAAAAAGCATAGTGACATGATATTAATATTATAAAAGCATAACAGGTCGTATAATGCGTAAGCTAGCCATTGATTTCTATCTTAAATGGCCCTTGGATCCTTTTTAACCATTGGCGTTCAATCTCGGGATGATCCGACCCTTGGATAAACGGGAAGCCACCATTAGAGCTAGGAATCAGCTCGTATGGCCCACTTGGACCTTGGATCTGCCCCATCTTTGGTAGAGATGTGCACTCGCCATGCACTAGATGGGGACGCCCAGTCAGAGAGGGCTACCCTGCGCTTGCCTTAAATAGGGAAAAGCTCTCTCTCTCTCTCTCTCTCTCTCTCTCTCTCTCTCTTTGCCTTCAACAGAGGACGGATAGACGTCCATTTGGAACGTCCATGGCCCACCATCACCACTCCAATGACGGATCCAAACTGTCTATCTAACAGAGGACACACGTGAGACCAAAACCCACAAGTTTCACGTGATTCAGTGCATGTGCATGCACACGATTCTGGGTGCAAACAAGTCCCAGAAACACAACAATTCTAAAAATGGAAGCTGTTTTTCTTCCAGCTTAGCGGTTCACGTGAAACCTCTCCCCTTTCTAATCCCAACTGTTCATTCTAGAGCAATCCTAGCCCCACGAAGCTAGGGTTTCTTGCAAAGAAAGAGAGGGATCGCACCAACTCCTAGTTTTTCTAAAAATGATTATTTCTTTTCAAGCTTAAAGCCACCGCCCAAATCTCTCTAAAGCTTCAATGAAGCTTATCTATAAGCTTTCTAGGGTCCCTATGGACCATCTGAAAGAAATGGATTTGAGGAAGAAGTGTCACTTCCGAAGACGCCATTATTGCCCATGTCGTCTTCCTCGGCTAACAGCATGGTGTTCGGCTTGAGTTGGGTCTGTCCAACTTATTGCTGGGCCGTTGGTAGGGATAGGAAGGAAGAAAAGAAAGGAAAGAAATAAAGAAGAAAGAAAGTGGAGTAGAAATGGGAGAGTAAGGGTGTGCAGTTGCACTAATCCAAACCAAGCCGAGTTCGAGTCGGCTCGTTTTCAGGGCGTTGGCTGGCGAGTTGGGCTGTGTCCAGGCTCAGTCAAGTGCGAGCCTAACCTGGTCCAGCAAGAGAGAGAGAGAGAGAGCGAGAGAGAGAGAGAGAACAAGAGAGAGAGAGAGAGATGGGTCGGTTGGGCCCAACTAGCTGTTGGCTGCTGCTGGCTTGAGCGAGGAGAAGGATAAGAGGTAGTAAGCGAAGAGAGGAGGATGAGAAAGAGAAAGGAGATGTGCGGCTACGCTAGCCAAATCTAGTCAACTCAGTTCGGGACCAAGTCAGCCGAGTTGAGTTGGACGGATCAGGTTTTGTTGCATCAAGTGTGTCAAGCGCCAAATCCAGAAATCGGATTCACAGGAATCCCGATTGCTAAATCCAGTGCCGACAGCCTCCTTAGTGCCCCATTCTCAGTTCCCAGCGACCATATACCAGGTTCCGATCCTGGGATCCTATAAGGAGGATTTTTCAACGTTCATTTATCTCATAAGAGGCATAACCACAAGTTTACCCAAATCACAAAGGTAACATCATCATCACATATCCACTAATATAAACATTTGAATACAATGCTGAAAGGGAAATACATATGTCGAAATCAAAGCCCCAGAAGTCAGTTACATGCTCCAAGCTCCACACTGCTGCAACCTAACATCATCTGCACTCATCTATCATGCATAAGCTTATAGAAAGCTTAGAGGGTGGTGTAAGTGTGTGCATAAGGTAAGTGCCAAGTATTCAATATAATGTTATAATCATACAACATTGGAAATACTGGTAAGATCATGAATCATAAGATATCAAAGTAAGTGAAAATACTGACAAGTTTACAATACAGATCAGCTACGCAAATGAGGAGTCATAAAGAGCTAAAATATTAGATGCCGAAGATACAATGCAAGGTGCGGTGCGAATGGAATGACCATGCTGGAGTGTGAAGTCAGGATGATAGTACATAGTATCACAGGCTATGGGGTCCATCACAAGGGACTTCTATCCAAACTAGTCTCATACCTAATTTGGATAGTTAGACTCAATGTAGTAAACTCCTGATCTCAGGTTAGTCGTGCACCCCAACTGAAATCCTAGCCATTACGAAAGCACACGTAACATATAGTTACGCACCACCAGCCCGAGTGAATAGTGAATGAATGAATGAATGAGTATGCAAATTTTGCTCGATAAGTCCACATATCAATACAGTTCATCTCTAGGATCATCACTGGGGTTTAGTACACTCTACACCATCTTGCTGCCCCATCAAGCGCACAACTAGGTAAGTGGAAGAGACCTTATTATCCGCCTGGCTAGTAGTCAGCCAATATCTACTCGGCACGTCGATAGCGGACCCATTCATGAGCTAGTCAAACTCAGCCTAACTATGCCTACTCCTTCAGGAGGGTAAGGCCACACCTCCTCCCAACTGACTACGACCCAGTGGGAGACGCGACCTACTGGTATACGGCCCTCATGCGCTCATACATATCCACTCGATCTCGACGTTGAGGCATCCTCTGGTACTAAGAGGGTTTTGAAATTTTCACCCAAGGCCATCTATGACAGCCAGATGCTAATAATAGATTTTCGGTGTCCCATCTGGCTATCCACGATATGCCTGTGGAGGCCCTGATGTCGCCCTCGTGACATATAGTAATCACAATACAAGATGCATGAGTCATACAGTCCAGTCATGCATTAATCATGCACATACCGTGCGCTCAAGTGAGATAACCTCCGCCTATCAGAGAATCTCATATCAACCTACTCAATGATATATGCAATGGTCAACCATATCTCAAATCAAACATACAGATGATGCATATGGGCATGTACCATGATGCTATGCTATCACATGCTCATAATTGGTATCGGTAACTAACATCAATAATCAACATCAATAATCGGCCTAACAAAGGGCCTAAGGAAAGGTCACAATAAGGATTTTCAACCATTATTGCCCATCAATGTGGACATTTAACCAACATTGCTCCTAAGGAGTGGCCCATACAAGGGATTCATACACAACGTAACGGGTCATACATACATTGTGTTGGGCCTTAACCATGGGCCTTGAATACATCATAATGGGCCATTTATATACATCACCATGCACATCGCAATGAGCCACATACATGGGCCGAAAACACATCACAATGGGACTTGCCCATGGGCCTTGAATACATCACAATGGGCCTCATCATATGGACAAAAAATACATCACAATGGGCCTCATCCATGGGCCTTGAATACATCACAATGGGCCTCATCATATGGGTCGAAAATACATCACAATGGGCCTCGTCCATGGGCCTCAAATACATCACAATAGGCCTCATCATATGGGCCAGAAAACATTACAATGGGCCTCATCCATGGGTTTCAAATACACAATAGGTGGGCCCTACACATGCGTCTAATATACATAATAGGTGGGCCCTTCTATAAGTGTCATAGTTTATAGCCCTTTGTGTTGTCAAATTTATGGTGCCAAAGACACTACTATGAAGCTTGCATATATAAAGAACAATGCTCTACTCAAGATTAATTTCGATTAACAATCACTGTTCATAAGTCAAGACTCGAGAAAGTGAGATTGTTTGACTAGATTCAAGAAGCTTTCAAATTCAAACTCAAGAATCTCAAGAAGCTTTCAAATTCAATCTCAAGATCTCAAAAAGCTCTCAAATTTAACCTCCATCAAGACTTGCTCCATTACTTTCAAAGGTCACTCGTCTCTAAAGTTTTAATGTCCTTACTTCACTATTGAGGTATGACTGACCTTAGGTTGACCTTTAGAGTAGGCCATTTTGGATACATAATTCATATGTTTTCTATAAGTGAGCTTGGTCTGTTCTAAGACTAGTCTTGGACTTTGTTCAACTAGTCCTAGCACTGCTTCGACCTGTCTAAGAAATTCCTGGATCAGTCGTAAGTTTGTTAGAAAAATCAAAAATTTTCTTTTAGGCTTTAACTAGTCTTGGGGACTATTCGACCAGTCGTAGGAATAGTGTCGACTGCATCTTCAACATGTCGTAGTGCTTCGACTCAATGTACAGCGCTGAAAATCGACCTGCTTCGATTAGTCATGTGAATCTACGACCAGTCGTAGGAGACCCATGACCAGTCGTAGACCACCTACAACCAGTCGTAAAACTGCCAAATCTTATCGTGCCTGAATTTTTCAAATATCTGTTGGTTATACGATCAGTCGTAGAGGTCCTTAGACCAGTCGAAGGTGTGATTTTCTCACCTATAAATAGAGCACGAATCTCAGAATAAAACCAGAACTTTAAGATAAATTAATTCGGTCTTCTGAGAGATAAGTCGGTGCTCCATTTAAGCTAAGTGTGCATATTTAATATTCTCTTTCTTTAGCTTTGTTAATTGATTTTGTTTCTTGTATTCCAATCTAATCTGAAAAGAGGAATTGTTGTTTTCCTTTTTCTGAAATCAAAATCAATTAGAGCTAACCCTTTTGTTTTAATTTAAAATCTATTAGAACCTAGAACCATTATAAAGTGAGTATTGGACAATGAACTTTGACATTTAAATCTCTACTCCGACTTGGTTCTTCTGGGCTGCTACAACGAAGGAGAAAATCAGGTATTTTACAATTTGTGTAATTTACATTGTTTGGTTTTGTTTAAGGTTATGCCAGAAAAATCTCAAAGTTGTTGGTTATCTGAGGAGAGCTAGAAAACTCAGAAGTGAGGGTTTTTGAATTGTGTAAGCCCTTTGAAAAAGACACAATTGTGAAGGTTTTGGGTGAACCTATGAAAACCTATTTGATAGTGAACGCTAATATCCCCTGTGTGAGGATATTAGGAGTGGAGTAGCATTTTGTGTGGCTGTTGTTTAACAGTTGGTGAACACACAGGCGAACCACTATAATTCTTTGTGTTGTGGATGTGTGATTTATATTTCCTATCTTTTATCATTCAAAATTGTGGAATGTATGTGTGAATGTGAATGTTGTAATCATTTCATTTCAAGCACAGTGGGGAATGTTGTAATAATTTAGATTTACATTACAGCATTATATTTTTACAATCTCTTTATTACGTTGAGTTTCTGTTTCACTATTTGTTCTAGAAATAAGGTTGTCTTACCATAAACTTTTGGTGTAAGGTTGTCCTTAGAATAATTTGTGTTTCTATTTCTCTATTTTAGATTGCTTTCTATTCCTATTATGTGATTGCTATCTATTCTTTATTTCATATTCCGCTATATTTATTTTTAACTTGGCATAGTCCTATTCACCCCCCCCCCCCCCCTCTAGGACATATAGCTTGGCCATTTCACCTGCACACATGTCAAATGAGCCCCAATAGATGGACAGTGTACTTGCTATACACTCATCAAGGTGGGCCGCATAAGTGGACGGCGTGGATGAAATACGTACAACATGGTAGACCCCATCCGTTGCCAAAATAGATGGATGATACAGATATAAACCACATGCATCATAATGGTGGGGTCCACGTCCTAGCTAGATAGGACGGCGTGGCTAAAACACATGCATCAAGGTGGGTCATACGTCCATCAAAATGGACAGACGATGTGGCTATAGAATACATGCAATCAAGGTGAGCCCGTCTTAAAATGATCTTGGAAAACTGGATGGACGACATAAATATACGATACATACATCACGGCAGGTCTCGTAGATGGTCAACATGGATGGAAAACAGGTGGATGGCGTGGAATACACCACATATTCAAGTGGGCCCCACAGAACTTGCTAACGTCAATACCTCAGCTATCAAGTTGGTGTGAGGTACTCCAGTCAATCCGCATCCACCATCCATGAATTGGACGGTGCGGATGTAATAAATCAAGGTGGGCCCCACACGCTGCCATGGTGGGGCCACGTCCAATGAATGGACGGGGTGGAGAAACGTATAAATCATGGTGGAATCCCACCGTCCTTACATTGGACGATGAGGGTACTCACATCGTGGTGTGGTCCATGAATGACGTGGACAAAACACTTACATCAGGTTGGGGTCCACACATGTGGCCCACCAGAGAATTGAATCTGCTTCATTTTGTCTCAAGCCTAAAGAAGAGTTGGCCAATGGGTGATCAGTTTGGATCAAAACACATCAAAGGTGGGTCCACCACATAAATCATCCAGGTGGACGGCTAAACACATAAATCAAGGTGGGACCCCACACGTGTGGATGTAAGCATCAACCAACGGGCCATAAATATATTAAGATGGGCCTTAATGGATGGGCCATCGATACATTAAATGGGCCCTCATATGGCAAGTGGCCCACATTACATGGGCCACGTTATATGGGCCGCACCAATGGGCCTCACCAACCACACCATTCACCTACACGATTAAGATCAATTTAGAGCATAAAGAAAATAAATCATATTAAAAGGTCATCTAGACCGCATTCCAAATATAAGTGGCAATAATGATCTCCACTATTAAAATCCCCAAGGACCACCATAACATCTATTTTTCATCCAATCTGATCATAAGGTAACACAGACCTGTATAAAGAAAACAAATTTCATGTTGATCCAGATTTTCAGTGATACCAAGAGGATTTCAATGGTAGATGTTCAATGCTCCACTATTTTTAGTGAGTGGCCCACTTGATAAGTAGATCTGACTCATTTTTACCTCAAGCCATAAAATGAGCTTGCCAAAAGGATGGACGGTTTGGATGCAACACATGCATCATGTTGGGTCCCATAGATGGATGGCGTGGATGAAGTAGATGAGACCCATAGAACTTGGTGGAGCCACTACAGCAGCTGTCATGCAACTGGAGTGAGGTACACCAGTCGTCCCACTACCATGGATGGCATGGGTACAACACTTACATCAGTGGGTCCAACGTGGGGCCCACCATAACGTTAATTTTTCATCCAATCTGTTGATAGGGTCACACAGACCTGGATGCAAAGGAAAAAAAATTCATAATGATTTACAACTTCAGTGACCCAAAAGGGTTCCAATGGCAGATGTTCAATCCAACTGTTTCCTGTGACGTGGGCCACCTGAGATACAAATACGGCTGATTTTAGGGGTGGCCCACAGCCAGGAGGGGGCCCATCAAAATGCATGGTGTTGATGTTCTCACACATCATGGTGGGGCCCACACTGGGACCCGTGGTCCCTGCCCATTCAGTGCCCATGTAGCAGGACGCTGCTGCATCCTCTGGTGTCAGCAGCGCCTGGCTGCTACCTAAATTTTATTTATTTTATTTTGAAAAACATGTATTTGTGAGATTTTTCCTAGATGGGGCCTGCGTCAGGGGAATTCGACCCAGCCATTGGTTTCCATGGCTATATACAGTCTAAAAGAGCCTAATATCCAATATGTTTTTGGTAAGTAGAACACCAAGGTGGGTTTTCAATGGTAACAATACTGTTTTTTATGGTATGGCCCGCCAGATAGTCAGATTGGCTTCATTTTTCGGCTCAACGCCTAAAATGAGCAGAGAAAGAGGGCAGACGGCGTGGATTTTATACATACATCAAGGTGGGGCCCGCATGAGCAATCTACACTTCACTGCTACCCACAACCCACGTCAGTACACACTACACTGTTAGCCGCACCCCACCCACGCCGGTTCACACTACATGGTTAGCCATGTCCAGCGTACCTGGACGCTGGACAGTGGAATACAACACGGGCATCATGGTGGGTCCCACATGTACGTGGCCTACCTGTTTGGATCGGCCTGATATTTGTGTCTTTCCTTCCGTCCAGGGCCGCAAATGGGCTGGATGGTGTAGGTCCAACACATCCATCAGGTGGGTCCCACATGAAGATGAATGGTATGGATAAAATATATGCTTCATGGTGGGACACACACACCAGATGGGCCACACACCCCTTTTTCATCATCATCATACAAAGAAGGAGAGAGAGAGAGAGAGAGCGAGAGAGAGAGAGAGAGATGGTAATAGAGGGACCCCGGCACTATGGGCCCCTCATGGTTACATTACATACATCAAAATGGGTCCCACCAACAAGTGGGCCCTAAAAGTAAGAATTAACGGTGGATCACCCACTTGTCGGCCTTCTTCTTGGTCCCTTAGCCTCTTTAGCTCCCATGTCCAACTTTTGACGGTGGATGATGGAGTTTTGATGGTGGGGATGAGAGATGAGATGGTGGGACACACTTATTGATTAGGGAGAGTTGGGAAGGCTTGGATGTGGGGTGTTGCTCGGGAGGTTTGAGAATTGAGAGAAAGAGAAAAATAAAGGATAAAAGGGGTGGGTGGAATGGTGGTTGTAAGGAAAGAGGATGGGGAGGCATGGGTGAGTTTGAATTTTTTCGTAAAAAGAGGGATGGTTAGGGGAGAGAGAAGGTTGACTTGTGGAAAAGAGGAAGTGGTCATTTGTACTTGTTGTAGGGTGAGGTGGCATTGAGGTAAGGTGGTGTACTTGACTTGATCTGATGGGACATGTTGTAGAGATTCCCTCGAAATTCACAACGCACGACATTTCTTCGGAATGAACGCGAACTCATATCTCCTGGCTTGGGTATCGGTTCGGTGCGTGAGTCACGGCGTTAGAACCGTGGCGACGGCGTGGTCGCTAGGGTACAAGTTTCAGATCAAGCTGACTTCGGTATGTAGGATTTGACTTAGGATCGTGCGTAAACATCGGATACATGTCGAGGGTTGCCGGAATTCGACTGGGAGGATCGCGGAAGCCTACGGAATGGTACGAAATAGGATACGGGTCTTACAAAGTGGAGGTCATGCTGGTTCAGTTGCACTAGATTTGACGCTGAAGATGTCGCTAGGATGGGCCACGATCACTTCATCTGCAATTCATGGATTTACCCGACTAACCTCTTACAAATATGATCGGGTCTTCCTTGCCAATTAGGTATAAATTAAATAAATACATTTTAATGTGTGGCCCACTTTTTAGGCCTATGATTCCAATTACAATCACCAAAAAACAGACGGTGAGATGTAATGTAATTACGAGAGAATGCCTTGCACGTGCCAATTTGATACATGTTTGTGACCTTTAATCCGCCCATCATGTTTTTGACATTCCCTCGGCCAAAAATCAGGTGGTCCACTTATCTTATGGAGTGGAACACTAAGATGAAAGTGGATTTTAGACCCTGTTTGGTCGCCACTAAAAAGAAAAAAAAATGATATCATCTCATTTAATATGGACCATTGTTTGTGCTAGACCATTAATAAATTGAATAGGAACAGGATTGTGGGTTAAACGTGCTAGATTCTAGTCTGTTGTGGGAAATCTAGGCCATCGATCAGGTAGAGCTCCCATCGATCAGGTAGAGCATAGCGTGATTAATAGTAGACTTTAGTACTTATTATCATCATTAGTGTTACTATAATCATTGCATTTAGTAAATGCGGTTAACCAATGTTAAGTTAATTTTGCTAGCATTAATTGTTATAGACATTAGGTATTAACATGTATCATGTACTCTTATTTTGCCATTATAGGATATTGATGATAAGATTAGCATTATTAGTATTGATAGGCAGTGATCATTAAATTAATTTTATGAATTAGGTTTTAACTCTAAACCAAAGTCTAAGATTAGATTAGTGGATAAAACCCTGAATCTAAGTAACCTAAACCATAAGTTATGATCCTAATCGTATAAATTGATAAGTTATTCTCTATGATATCACTATAGGTTCCTCTTACTATTGTTATTACTATTATGAGTCACTATTAGTATCATTACTCGTGGGTTGTTAGATATTGTAATTTAATATTACCCATTATAATATTCCTAAAATTAATGACTAATTCATTTTATAAATTTTATTCATTTATTATTCCCTTTGATAATACCATTAATGATCACACAAAATAGAGCTCGAATTCCATAATTCAAACCTGGAATGTAAGTCTAGAACTAAACCCTGGGATGAAGCCTTAATTCTATATTAAAACCCAAAAAATAAGTAGATCCAAACCCTAGGTTAATACCTAAACCAGGAATAGCGTATAAAGCTTGAATCTAACCACATAACTTCATAATTTGTTATAGGATTTGACGCTAAGGGCGCACACGCGCTTCCTAGCAACGTTAATAGGTGATTTGGTTTAGTAGGTGATGATTTCTTCCTCTTGAGCTTTTCATTTTTTCATTAGTTTAAGTATAGTTTTATTTTAATTTAAATTGATAATTGATATCTCCATCTTATAATCACATGTGTAATTGTTGGAATCAAATTGCTATGTTTTCATGCTTAATATTTATCCTGCATATTATCTCATGCTTGTGGATTATTTATGGATTGCTTATGGAACTTAAATTGGTACATCAATGGGAAACCCCCACGTATAAATGTATACCCATACTTGGGATGTAACCCAACTGGTCGTGATTGTAATGGACCTTCGGCTTAGTCATTATTGAGTGGTGGTTTAAATTGATCAATGATGTGGGCTTACCATCCAGAGTTGTTGTGTCCAATGGTTTTAAGGTTGGTTTCTTATTGTATGGTTTCGATATTCGCCCTACGTGGCTTAGTTTTACTAATCGCCCTATGTGGCTTAGTTTTGATATTCACCCTACATAGTTTTGTTTTGGTACTTGCCCTAGATGGGTTCAATATTTTATTTATACAACCATGCGGTGGTAAGCCCCATATACTGTAATATGATTAGCCATTAGTCGACGAGTTTCCATTAAACATCCTAAGATGGTAGTCTTATGAGCCGGGGATGGTGGTATGGGACCTATACCCGAACTGTCGACCTATGCTGGTGACGAGCCCCATAGTGCCCTTTGAGTTTATTTAAATTGACTGGTTGCAATTGGACTAATAACGAGTTGGCTAATCATGCATACATGGCACAGACCAGCATCTATTGTTATTGTACTTGATGTACGTAATTATCCAACTGAATGTTTTTCCCGGGACGATAGGTAGTTGTTACGCCGCACGTAGTATGCTTCGCTGACGACCAGCCTCTTTGCATGGGTGATGAGCCCACTATCCGCACGAATGAGCATCCTTATGGCGATGATTGCATTCACGCATCCATGATCTAATAAGACCTACATCATGTATTGTTTTGTATGCTTTGTTTTATAATTATGCTTACCTAATGCGGCGGTGTGTAATCTTAAGGGAATTCACACTGAGTTGGTCACTCATCCATCAAATATATAATTGTACAGGTAGCACAAGTGGCTTAAATCATTTTCAAGTTCAGACTGATGAGGAGTCGGGTACAAGTGCCAAGGATGCATGGCTATATTGCTAAGAGGAGCTATGCGATCTTGCGGCTCAGACTTTATATGCATTTTGTTATCTCACTTGTATAAATTGTGGAATTCATGTATTTGTTATTTCGTAGACATTAATTTGTATAAGTCATTATGGGCAGCTTCCTATATATTTGAATGATAATGAAATTTCCCTTGACATTTGATTGTCTATACTACGCTAACTATTAACTTTGATAGTTGAAAGAAAAGAATATACTCAAATTTGACCATCCTTTAAGGTTAACACTAGGGTTTTGGGAAACGAGTCATATACTCGGGTCCTAAAAAGTCGGGGCGTTACATACAAGATTTTCCTAAACCAAGGGAATGAAACCTAGTTTCAAGTCTCTTATCTCATCAATGCAACTTTGGAGCATTTAAATTTGTATAAGTCATGTTTTCCCAAGGTTTGGTTTATCTAGACTCTATTCTAATACCAACTTGTAACACCCCAGTTTATGGAACCCGAGTATATGACTCATCTTCCAAAAACCTGAGTGCTAGCCTTTAAAATTCAGTGTAAATTTAAACCATCTTATCAAATATCAGAATTAGTAGCAAATGTTGGTGGAGTAAACCATGCATTGTAAAAAAACATTTTATCCATGATAAAAATCCAATGTAGCGTCTATACAATACTTATACAATCCCAAATAACAAGTTCATTAAACAAAAATATAAATTTGTTATCTAATGTCGGAGTTCAATATGGGCTGCAGGGACCCCGTTGTCACACCCCAGACTCGGTAACCGAACTCACAAGGAACCCGATAGCCAGTTCTGGCCGTAACAGCCTCCGTAGTACCCCATTCTCATCTCCTGAGGCAGGTTCCGATCTTGGGATCTTACAAGGAGGATTTCCATAACAGTATAATCATTTTTCCAATATGAGCATACCCAAGATCACAACAAGTATATCTGAGAATAACAAAGGGCACATATCACAAAATTCACTAAGAATTTAAACTTTTACAAGTTTACATCAGGTTCAAAAGAACATACATAAGGTAATAAGAAAAGAGAGAGAAATCAGTAACACTGGAGTCCTTACTGCTCAACTCTACTCCACGCTCTGCTACTACGACGCTTGCCTAGAGTCTTCTGCACGCATCAATCGTGCATAAGCTTATAAAAGGTTAGAGGGCGGTGAAAGTGTGTGTCAATGGGGCACAGAAGAATAGCAGAAGGTATGAGAAAAGATCATGCTTAATGAGAATATCACTATCCTTACCAAGGCTTATCATGAATACCATGCAATGAGTACTGGGAGCCATACTAAGGCAATGCATGAAGGGGCTTGCACAGCCAATGCTAATGCGATACAAGTAATGTCAGTGCTCATAACCAAACCATATGTCAAGTATATTTCCAATCATAAGAAAATCACCGGGGTACATTACACTATTGAATGACTGCCGCTCCACAGACCCCGCACAGTAAAACGAGTGTAAGGGACCTCACTACCCACCTGTGGACAGCCAATCACCAGCAAGGCCTGATAGTAGTGGACCCATTTACGAGCTGGTCAGACTCAGCCTAGCAATGCCTCCTCACACTAGGAGGGTAAGGACACACCCCTATCCAACTGACTACACGATAGTGGGAGTCACGGCGTTCATATATTCCACCCGGTCATGACGTTGGAGTAGATCCTTGGTACCATGAAAGTTTTAAGAATTTCACCCATGGGCATCCTATACACCTGGTATGCTCAAATAATATTTTCGGTGTCCACAGATACGGCCATCCATGAATGTCCCTATGGAGGCAAGGCCCTGATGAAGTAAGGGCAGTATCATCATGAAATGCGATGGCAATGCATGAGTCACACATACAAATCATGCACTAGCCGCAGGCACACAATGTGCACGAGGGGAGAAACTCCATCCCTCAATGACCACTACACAATGCAACCAATTCATACAGATGATGCTTATGGGTCATGAAATGTAAGTGGGCTACCTATGAAAATTATGGAATCATCCATCCTAAGGAGAGTCAAGGTCTAGGCACGTAGACAGGTATTCTAAGAAGAAAAGAAATCCTCTAGTGGGAGCCCAGTACTTTGGGTTAGCCCACAAACTAAGAGAGTCAAAATCCTAAGGAGGAACGGTCCTAGCCAGGCCCAAGGTGGGCCTTTAACCACCTATAAGGGCCTCTGTGGGCCTACCTTAGGGCCACCAAGGAGGACATCCAACCTCAAATGGGTCCCAAAAGGTCGCCTGCTATGTATGCAAAGAAAGGTCTAAGACACAATCAATTCATGGCCTAGTGGGCCATACACTAACCCCAAAACATAGGCAACCTAGTTGGCCCTTAAGCAAGGTTAGGGCCCAACCATAAGGGTCATGGGTTCACTCATTGTGGTGGGCCTAATGGGTAGCCTATTATCCCAACATATGGGAAATCCTTATATTTTTAACACAAGTAAGTTGGGCCTCACATCTCGGCCCAAGTATGGATTTATTATAGTGGGCAAACAAGGGCCTAACTACTTGAGTATTTGGTCCATAAGACCCATCACAATGACATGGTAAATATAGGATCCAAGGGTTCAATGGTCCTATCAAAAGTTCCAGCCCAACCAAGGCTATAAGGCCCATACTTAACTAAGAGACTAGCCCAAGAAGAATCCCATTTGGGATGGGCCTTTTATCATGCACTAATTAAGCCCAAAAAAATATATAAAATTAAGATGGTAAGATACTAACTTAAATCCTCCTCAAATATAGTGGGCCATATTGCCCCAAAAGAACATCTATAGGCAACAATTATTGGGCTCAATGCCAAATTTCAGCCCACCCATATTTATGGGTTGGTTAGAGTCCAACAATAAAAGTATTTTTTAGTATAATTAATCCCTTATGGCCCACACACATCACTGTGGGCCCCACCAGATAAGAGAGGATATGCAACACATATATCAAATGGGCCAGGCCGTTGGAATGCCGGCCCAGCAGTAGCCTAAGGTAGGGATGTCCCATGTGTAGGTAGCCCTATGGGCACGGGGTATCTGGCCCAAAAATCCACCCAATGGGCCCCAATTGAATACCAAAAAAATGGAGGATGATCAATCCCTTAAGGACCCCAAGTGGATGGGTGGTGGGATATACAACACATCAAGGTGGGCCCACGAAGCAGGCTGGATGCCCCAGCGTGGGCGTCCCTACCTAGCGGGCCACTCCTAGCCGCACCACAGCCAGCTCAAATGTCCATTGGGTCCGAAATTTTGTAGAGTGATACTTAAATATGTGGGCCACATCCCCACAAAATTTCAAAATTTTTGAATATTCCTACGTAGTTTAATTAATTTAAACAAAACAGTCTATCCAGAAAATCAGACAGACCTAGACGTCCCAACATGGTGGGACAGTCCGGCCATCACCACGGTGTGCACGGGGGTCCATTGGCCCTGAAATTTTGTAGGTGTATCTTAAAATGAGTTAAACATACTTTTACAAAATTTCAAAATTTTTCGACATCTATAAATATTTTAATTAATTTAAAGAAACCAATCTTTCCTGAAAATCGGACTGATCTAGACACCATATTATATTGGGCCGGTCCAGCCACTACCATGGTGTGTACAAACGTCCATTGGCCCCAAGATTTTTTAGGTGGGTCCTATAATGGGTGGGTCACCTCTCTAAAAAATTTTACAATTTTTGGAGTAGTGTAAGTATTTTTAATAATTCATACAATTTATAAACAGCAATGTTACAGAACAATTACAGATTGTTGTCCCCTTTTGGATCACCCAAGGAGTGGGCCTATGCTGATCAAATCACGGGAAAAAAAGGGAGGGAAGGGTACCTCCATTACTGTACAAAAAGGTAGGGTCCACATCAGTTGGCCACCTTCCCAAAATCAGATCACACTGGGGTCTTTCCCCCTTCCACCAACATGGTTGGACGGTCGCATATGTTGGACCGTTCAGGCCCTTAGGCCCAGCCCCTGGACGTCCCAAAAAGAGCTGCATGGGATAGGTTTTCAACATGTATCAAGGTGGGGTCCACATACCAATGACCTACCCTTATCTTCTTCAAAACAAAGCAACACGTGGGTCCAAACAATTAGCAACATGGGGCCTAAAAAAAATCTTGACAGCAAGGTATATAGTTGCCTAGTGCAGTTCATAATTAAAGTTCCAGCAAAATAATTTTCATGCACATTAAGGTGTAGCCACCTAGATGGGCCACACATATCTGGTACATACTCCCAAATGATTCAAACCTTGCATGTGTGAATGGATAGCAAGGCGAATCTCCACATGTCCAGAAAATGGGACATATGGACGTCCCAACAAGGATGGACGGTTGGATGTGCCTTGCACATCAGGTGGGCCACCATGACCAACAATTATTTAGGGAGAAGGAATAAAAGAGATAGAGAAAATAAGAGGAGGCGATCGGCCATTCAAGAGGGGTTTCGCCACTAAAAACCCCTTATGTATAAAGAAGATTCAACCATACAATTGCTCATCTATGGATCTATGCATGCATAGACCTCCATAGTAAAAATCTGAGGTGGGGATGCCATCCCCACCATAAAACAAAGGTCTAGATGACCTTAAGAGGGCTGAGATCATGAAACACATCATGATGGGGTCCATGGAGAATGGCCCCATCATAGATTAACACATGCATGATGGATGGCCAATAGGCACATCCAAAGGGTTAGATGGGATCCCCACCATGGATTGGTGGGTCCCACTTGTTCCCTACATGAAGAAACAAAAGAAATAAGAGAGAGAAGGGAGGTTAGCATTTGTGGAAAACACCCACTTGGAATCTTCAAGCTACCACCAACACGTACTCAAAGCTCCAAGCTTTAAGGTTCAATGGTCAAGATGAGTTTGTGGTGGCTAGATGGAGGAGGAAAGAAAGGAAAATTTGCTGGAAATTGGGAGAGGGAGGGCTGGACATTCTACCATGGAAGATGAAAATGAGAGAAATGAAGGAGGAGAGAGATGAAGGGAGGGTTGTAGGAGAGTCATCATTGCTCTCCCTCCTTGGTTAGAGAAAGCAATCATGACCTATGGTGATACAAACAATGTTTGCTAGGGTAGGTTAGGTGTGGGTAGTGTTTATTCCATGAGAATTGTAGTGTGTGTGGGTGGTGTACATGGGAACTTGTGCCATAAGAGTGGTCCATATGCTTTTGTACAAAAAGTAAGCCACATGATGAAATACTCACAACTTTTGATCTATAAGTCGGATGAATGCACAAGACACGTCGTTGGAACCGCAACGATGATACGAACGAGATGGCATAGGTCTACGGTCGACACAAGTCAGGTATACGAGACCGGACTCAAGGATGACTGCAAACACTATCCGAGGGTTGCGGGTTGCCGAAATTTGATCGGTAGGACTGTGAGACCAAAATAAACGAGATGTATACTCACACACACATAAGCACACATGTGAACTCGGGTTGGATCTCATACCCGTCTAGCTCCTCAGCTACTCGATTTTATCTAGTAACCCTGTGAACAACATCGGCTCACTCTACACCTGCATCAACTAATATGGTTTGATAACGTCAATGGCTATCGTAGTGAGGACTACCACTAAAATTACACACTCATCATTCATAATCTATGATAGATTGCAAGTCATGAGAATGGATATATTAAATAGCGCAATTCATAATCATGATCATATACTAAAAAATTCAGCCAATCAACATAATCTTATCATAAACAAAATATAATAGCTGTAACAATGCAAGTGTATGCGTCGAAATAATCTAATAATCAATCATACAACTTTCTATTGCACTCAGAAATTACATTGTACGTGAACTCCACAAGATGGATAGAAAATCGATAAGCAAACTTCAACTCCACTTGAAAATCACAGTATGATTGAACACCGCAAGATGGCTAGAAGACCAATATACAAACCTCTACTTTACCCGGAAATCATATCACATGTAAACATCGCAAAATGGTTAGAAAATCACAAGCGAATTTTAGCTCCACCTAAAAATCACCATACGACTAAACACCACAAGATGAGGACAGAATCAACATGGGAACTCTGGTATCATTCAAAAATCGGATAAACTCCACAAGATGGCTAGAAAATCGATAAACAAACTTCAGCTCCACCTGAAAATCATAACGAACTCAATATCCATCAAAGCCGTAAAAGGCTATATAAGCAATCCGAGCCACGTAGGAAAAATATGTGGTCCAAGCCATATAAGGCAAGTATGCAATCAAAGCCGCGTAAGTCAGATATGGACCGCGAGATGGTAAGTCCACAACAAGTTCCATTCAATCCATCAAATGATCGCAAGTAGCAACATCTAATCAATTAGCAGGTTATACAACTGAAAATAGCATGCGAAGATCAAATCATTTATGTTGATAAAATTAAAGAGACATGTCCATTATCTAACAGATGAATCAATTGTGCAATAGATTAACATATTTGTATAGTAAGATAAGTAACTCAATCAGGTAACTTATGAGGTACTAAATGAGGGAAATCAAAGTATCATCTATGTCTAGATTGACGAATTTAAGTGGAATGTTCAAGGAGTGAGTCCTCACCTTTTGATTTGTATTGTATCAATGAGACGCGTGTGAATGCTTAAGCATTAAACCCTCGATATTCGACCCAGCATGACTAAAACGAGTGGAGTCTAGGTGTGGGATTTTGAGAGATCGTGATTTCCTCAAACGCCAACCTTATAGGATTTGAAATGCTCTAATTAGGAGTAAATCCATTATAAAAATAATCCGATCGAATAGCTTTAGGTAAGGGCTAGAGAATCTATATTTCTCAATTTAATAAGAACAATTCCAATTAATTCAAAAATAGGAATGAAGTTCTAATTCAATATCATGAAGATCGAATTACCTTAAGTTAAGTGATTCGAGTCGATTCGGCCTGATTAACTCAGTCACTTAACTAAGCTCCATTCAGTGAGAAGTCCAAGCTCCACAACCTAGTTACTGCGTAGCAGACTGGATTGTACAATGAAAACAACTCCACCTGAAGCTAACTCAACAGCGAGCGGTCAGCTCACTACCCAAACTCTCTCTCCCTCTTTACTTCTCTTCTCTTCCTTTCTTCCTTCTCTCTCTCTCTCTCTCTCTCTCTCTCTCTCTCTCCTCATCTCCCTTTTTTTCTTTTGCTAGAACCCCAGCAAAAAAACATAGACCAAGTCCAAGCTCAACTTAGACTCAGACTCAAACCCACTCTTTCCTTCTCATTTTCTCTTTCTCCCTCTCCCTACCTATCTCTCCTTCTTCTCTACTCTCTATCTCCCTCTTCTTCTGCTGGACCAAACCGCACCCAACTTAGTCCAGACTCAATCCAAGACTAGTAATGGCCTAGCTCGACAACGAACAAAAAGATGAAAGAGGTCAGCGTCCTCTCTCTCTCTCTCTCTCGTCTTCTTTCTTCCTTCATCTCTTGCTGGACTCCCAGAACAACTCTGAACACATCAGAGCATGTTTCAGCAAGTTGACGAACTCAGACAGGCTTGTACTGAGTTTGAACTCGCTTGCAATAATAATGTTGTTGCTGCACCTCCCCTACTATCATCTTTATTTCCTCTCTCACTCTCCCTTCCTCTCGCTTAGACACGTTTGGCAACGTTTAGACTTGACTTGCGTTTGGAGCAGATTTGTGGCACGATGTCAACCCATTTGTTGATTCTGATGTTTTAGCTAGGGTCTTGGCCTCCCTACGGACACATTGGACGGTTTGGATCACTCATCCGACCATGACCAAGGTCACAGGACGCCCCATGAAGGCCGGTAGCGTCCGCAGGCTGTCTTGCACATGGACCTGCGCTGGCCAGTTCGGTGGGCCCCACAGTGAAATTTAAAAAAAAATCCACCCCATCCATTGGATTCTTGGCATGATTTTGGTCGGAAAGGGGTGGTTTTGGTCGAGTTTGGTGTGGCCAAAGGATCGAATCACCCCGCCATTCATCCTACTTTTGATGGTGATCTACGTGTGTGCATGTGCATAGAAGCAGAAGGAAAGCATAACTTGGGTCATCGCCACTCCCTTGACACGTTGGATGGTCCAGTTCAGATCATCTGAATGGATGATGGGTGGGGCACACTGTGATGAACCAGCAGGATGCGGTGCGTCCACTGGATTTCCTGCGTGAGAAGGGTCGGGTCAGCCCAACTTTGACCGAGCTGCCCGACCGGTGTGGTGTGGGAGCGGTGCTCACTGTGTACACGCACATTGCTTGTACAGTCCACTGTGATGTTTGTTAGAAATTCGCTCTATCCATCCATTTTGTCACCTCATTTAAGGGGTTGAGACTAAAATTGAAGTATATCCAGATATCAGGTGGGCCCTAAATCAGAGTATTGTCGACTGATCTGTTCGTTGGGCCACTTTCACAAGGATGCAATGGTTGAAATTTGACGTGTATGGTTAATTTATGGTTCTCAGGTTAAATATAAAGTTTCGAGCCGAATGGATGGTGAGAACCCTATGAATTTGCATTCTGGACGATTTTTAGGTTCCTTTAATGTCAATTTCAGGATTTCCATGGATCTCTGGCATGTAAATCCTTCGATCTCGATCTCTTGGGGTCCATCCCTTGCCTTGGTGATTCTGGAGCGTCAAATCCATGCATTTAGTACCCTTTTTCAATCCAAGCCCCTAAATTCACCTTGCAGCACAAACACGATTAAAATGGGCTGTTAAACAGTATTATGTTCGTAAATTCAGGTAATAACTGGAGTCTAATATGCAATATTTGACCCTCAATACAATCCCCAACCAGCATTTTGTTAGTCCCGAGTAAAGTATGAGAAAAATAATTTGAGAGTTATAGGACAATTCTGTAAACTCGAGTGATTTTTTAAAAACGATCCAGATACTAGAATTTTATGATTCATGAATGCTGGGCATTACTTTCTCCTGGACTCAAGTGCACATTAAACTTCATAATCAAGTTCAAGGTATTAATCCACCAATTAGAAAACTTCTAAACATTAAGTTCCATCGGTGTATAGTGTAATCTTGGCTTATCAACATTAAGATTCACTTCTCCATTTCATGATATCATTGGTAACCAACAAGAGAATTCATGACAACTAAAACTTGCCCCACAGATCATCTTTTCATTCTTCCAGCTTTTGATTTTTCCATTAAAAGTAATGTCAAGGAGGGAATCAAATCCTCCCCTATAGGGAACAAACCTATGGTGAAGACCATTCACCCAACCCTTTCCGAATATTAACCTTGGGGAATCAAACCTTCACCTATAGGGAGCAAACCTATGGTGAAGACCATTCGCCCAACCCTTTCCAAAGGCAGCTGTTTTTATTTTTAATTTTTAATTTTTTTCTTTTTCTTCAATTCTTCTTTATGAGCATGATAGGAAAATTTCTTAGGCTGGTTCCTTTCATGCTTAGTGATTACCAAGTTAATCCTTCAATATCAAACTGAAACCTCAATGTGTAAGCAAGATGTGATATGTGAAATCATGATTCAATCAATGTTTACAACTTCTAATCATGGATTGATATTTCGAACTCAACTGTAAAATCTATTAGATAACTAAATCCAAGAGACGTAAATCCCCAACACTCCGTATCGTATACTTCTCAAATCATGACTATCCTTCAAAATCACTTCGAATTCACAAGAATGTCCAGAAAATTGTTAAAATTTTTCACAATTTCTGCTCAAGACTGAAAAAAAAACACTGATTAGGTAACCTAATCTCCCACCTCCAACCTAAAATCTACATTGTCTTCAGTGTAAAAGATATGAGCATGCAATACACATGAGACAATAAAATTGAAAGAGATCAATGATGGGAAGATAGTACCTGACAAGAAGATTAAACGACCTCTTTCAAAGAGATCCCAGCATGAAAGTGGGTCAGCACAAGCGTGAAATCAACGAAAGGAAACTTACCTAGTGGTATAAAACCTACTATCCTAAAACGGCATATAGGAAACTACTCTAGTCCTATGAAAGCAGCAAATTCTAATCCTCAACTGTGAAAGCACAGGAAATCTACTTAGTCATGCATCCAGGTTCTTTTTTAGGCCAGTATCTTTGTAAATTTCCCAGAAGGTTTCTCAACAAGATCATCCAGAAGCCCT